>NC_082648.1:29817278-38834778 GCF_028023285.1 Balaenoptera ricei
TCTCAGGTGCCCAGTGTGTCCCGTTTGTTTCCCTTCGCAGCTCCCATACTGCAGGTACTTATGCTAGGGGCTAACAAGGGTAGGTGGCTCTTCCGACAAAAGCAGCCTTTTCCCTTTGGAAGCTTGGATTGTAGTGTCTCAGGGGCTGCTTGCCAAACCTTGAAGTTGCCCAGGTTATAGCCTCCAGAGGTACGCTTGAGTAGCAAACGAGCACTTTCACCTGAGGAACAGGGTTCCTGTCACGCTGGAGGAGGGTTAATCCCGCAGACATCGTTCCTCCTGGGAATGCGCAAGGCCACCCTGAGCCTCAGGGTAGTGCCTAAGTTTCCACAGGGCAAGCTCTGCGTGCCTCGGTTTCCATGAGGTCTCCATCGTTGTTGTGCTTCAATGGAACGCGAGGATAGCTTTCAGGACTCCAAGCACTCTGAGCTCCGCACCATTTCCCATGCTACCACACAGATCCCCCCACGTCTCCTCTCTGCCTACTGAGCAACAAGCAGCCGTGTAGGCCCTTCGGAACACTTCTTGCATGCAGAACCCAAGGCGGCACACTGCTCTCTGTCTTCCTTTGGAAAGCTAGGTGGTCGCAGCTTGCCCCAGCTCACGAAGACAGTCCGAGCCGTTCTAATGAGCTGGGAGACGTGGACTCAGTGAGGACCAGGGCCCTACCTGCACTCAGAAAATCACTCTGCTCAGCCTTCCATCCAGGAGCTCACACCGACTGGCTCGTTGGTTTAGCAGGACGTCTAAGTGAGGTCCAAGCTGAGCAAAGAGCACTCTTCCTCCTTTACCCTGCTAGGCGCACGGAAGAGGTAGAGCCATCTAGGCCTCGCTCAGACCAGGCCTCCTTCAGGGATCTTGCCACACTTCGAAGCCTGCACAGTAAAAGATACTTAGCGAAGTTGCCAGGATTTCGCAATGCTCTCCCTCGGCAGCTCCACTACTGCAGGTACTCATGTTTGCTTTGAACTAGTATAGGTGTCCCTGCTTCCAAAAGCAGTCTTTTCCCCTTTGGAAATGTGGATTTTTGTAGCCTAGGAGCTGTTTGCGAAACCATAGGAAGGCCCAGCTTTTACTCACTGCAGGCACGCCCGGGGAGGAAACGAGTATGTTTCCCCAGAGAAACAGGCTGCTTGCAAGTGTCGAGGGGAGCTTCTCAGGTGCCCAGTGTGTCCCGTTTGTTTCCCTTCGCAGCTCCCGTACTGCAGGTACTTATGCTGGGTGCTAACAAGAGTTGGTTGGCTCTGCCGACAAAAGCAGCCTTTTCCCTTTGGAAGCTTGGATTGTAGTGTCTCAGGGGCTGCTTGCCAAACCTTGAAGTTGCCCAGGTTATAGCCTCCGCAGGAACGCTTGCGTAGCAAACGAGCACTTTCTACCGATGAACAGGGTTCCTGTCACGCTGGAGGAGAGTTAATCCCGCATACCTCGTTCCTCCTGGAAAAGCGCAAGGCCACCCTGAGCCTCAGGGTAGTGCCTAAGTTTGCTCCGTGCAAGCTCTGCGTGCCTCGGTTTCCAGAGGTCTCCACCGTTGTTGTGCCTCAATGGAACTAGAGGATAGCTTTCAGGACTCCAAGCACTCTGGCCTCTGCACCGTTTCCCATGCTACCACACGGATTCCCCCCACGTCTCCTCTCTGCCTGCTGAGCAACAAGCAGCCGTGTCGGCCCTTCAGAACACTTCTTGCATGCAGAGCCCAAGGCGGGACACTGCTCTCTGTCTTCCTTTGGAAACCTAGGTTGTCGGAGCTTACCCACCTCACGAAGACAGTCTGAGCCGGTTTCATGAGCTGGGGAACGTGGACTCAGTGAGGACCAGGGCCCTACCTGCACTCTGAAAATCACTCTGCTCAGCCTTCCATCCAGGAGCTCACACCGACTGGCTCGTTGGTTTAGCAGGACGTCTAAGTGAGGTCCAAGCTGAGCAAAGAGCACTCTTCCTCCTTTACCCTGCTAGGCCCACGGAAGAGGTAGAGCCATCTAGGCCTCGCTCAGACCAGGCCTCCTTCAGGGATCTTGCCACACTTCGAAGCCTGCACAGTAAAAGATACTTAGCGAAGTTGCCAGGATTTCGCCATGCTCTCCCTCGGCAGCTCCACTACTGCAGGTACTCATGTTTGCTTTGAACTAGTATAGGTGTCCCTACTTCCAAAAGCATTCTTTTCCCCTTTGGAAATGTGGATTCTTGTAGCCTAGGAGCTGTTTGCGAAACCCTAGGAAGGCCAGCTTTTACTCACTGCAGGCACGCCCGGGCAGGAAACGAGTATGTTTCCCCAGAGAAACAGGCTGCTTGCAAGTGTAGAGGGGAGCTTCTCAGGTGCCCAGTGTGTCCCGTTTGTTTCCCTTCGCAGCTCCCGTACTGCAGGTACTTATGCTGGGTGCTAACAAGGGTTGGTTGGCTCTGCCGACAAAAGCAGCCTTTTCTCTTTGGAAGCTTGGATTGTAGTGTCTCAGGGGCTGCTTGCCAAAACTTGAAGTTGCCCAGGTTATAGCCTCCGCAGGTACGCTTGCGTAGCAAACGAGCACGTTCACCCGATGAACAGCGTTCCTATCACGCTGGAGGAGAGTTAATCCTGCAGACCTCGTTCCTCCTGGGAAAGAGCAAGGCCACCCTGAGCCTCAGGGTAGTGCCTGAGTTTACTCCGGGCAAGCTCTGCGTGCCTCGGTTTCCATGAGGTCTCCACCGTTGTTGTGCTTCAATGGAACGCGAAGATAGCTTTCAGGACTCCAAGCACTCTGACCTCCGCACCGTTTCCCATGCTACCACACGGATCCCCCCCACGTCTCCTCTCTGCCTGCTGAGCAACAAGCAGCCGTGTAGGCCCTTCAGAACACTTCTGCATGCAGAGCCCAAGGCGGCACACTGCTCTCTGTCTGCCTTTGGAAACCTAGGTTGTCGCAGCTTACCCAGCTCACCAAGACAGTCTGAGCCGGTCTCATGAGCTGGGGAACGTGGACTCAGTGAGGACCAGGGCCCTACCTGCACTCAGAAAATCACTCTGCTCAGCCTTCCATCCAGGAGCTCACACCGACTGGCTCGTTGGTTTAGCAGGAGGTCTAAGTGAGGTCCAAGCTGAGCAAAGAACACACTTCCTCCTTTACCCTGCTAGGCCCACGGTAGAGGTAGAGCCAACTAGGCCTCGCTCAGGCCAGCCCTCCTTCAGGGATCTTGCCACACTTCGAAGCCTGCACAGTAAAAGATATTTAGCGAAGTTGCCAGGGTTTCGCCATTCTCCCTCGGCAGCTCCACTACTGCAGGGACTCATGTTTGCTGTGAACTAGGATAGGTGGCCCACTTCAAAAAGCAGTCTTTTCCCCTTTGGAAATGTGGATTCTTGTAGCCTAGGAGCTGTTTGCGAAACCATAGGAAGGCCCAGCTTTTACTCACTGCAGGCACGCCCGGGGAGGAAACGAGTATGTTTCCCCAGAGAAACAGGCTGCTTGCAAGTGTCGAGGGGAGCTTCTCAGGTGCCCAGTGTGTCCCGTTTGTTTCCCTTCGCAGCTCCCGTACTGCAGGTACTTATGCTGGGTGCTAACAAGGGTTGGTTGGCTCTGCCGACAAAAGCAGCCTTTTCCCTTTGGAAGCTTGGATTGTAGTGTCTCAGGGGCTGCTTGCCAAACCTTGAAGTTGCCCAGGTTATAGCCTCCGCAGGTACGCTTGCGTAGCAAACGAGCACTTTCACCCGATGAACAGCGTTCCTATCACGCTGCAGGAGAGTTAATCCCGCAGACCTCGTTCCTCCTGGGAAAGCGCAAGGCCACCCTGAGCCTCAGGGGAGTGCCTAAGTTTGCTCCGTGCAAGCTCTGCGTGCCTCGGTTTCCATGAGGTCTCCACCGTTGTTGTGCCTCAATGGAACTAGAGGATAGCTTTCAGGACTCCAAGCACTCTGGCCTCTGCACCGTTTCCCATGCTACCACACGGATTCCCCCCACGTCTCCTCTCTGCCTGCTGAGCAACAAGCAGCCGTGTAGGCCCTTCAGAACCCTTCTTGCATGCAGAGCCCAAGGCGGGACACTGCTCTCTGTCTTCCTTTGGAAACCTAGGTTGTCGGAGCTTACCCACCTCACGAAGACAGTTTGAGCCGGTTTCATGAGCTTGGGAAAGTGGACTCAGTGAGGACCAGGGCCCTACCTGCACTCTGAAAATCACTCTGCTCAGCCTTCCATCCAGGAGCTCACACCGACTGGCTCGTTGGTTTAGCAGGACGTCTAAGTGAGGTCCAAGCTGAGCAAAGAGCACTCTTCCTCCTTTACCCTGCTAGGCCCACGGAAGAGGTAGAGCCATCTAGGCCTCGCTCAGACCAGGCCTCCTTCAGGGATCTTGCCACACTTCGAAGCCTGCACAGTAAAAGATACTTAGCGAAGTTGCCAGGATTTCGCCATGCTCTCCCTCGGCAGCTCCACTACTGCAGGTACTCATGTTTGCTTTGAACTAGTATAGGTGTCCCTGCTTCCAAAAGCATTCTTTTCCCCTTTGGAAATGTGGATTCTTGTAGCCTAGGAGCTGTTTGCGAAACCCTAGGAAGGCCAGCTTTTACTCACTGCAGGCACGCCCGGGCAGGAAACGAGTATGTTTCCCCAGAGAAACAGGCTGCTTGCAAGTGTAGAGGGGAGCTTCTCAGGTGCCCAGTGTGTCCCGTTTCTTTCCCTTCGCAGCTCCCGTACTGCAGGTACTTATGCTGGGTGCTAACAAGGGTTGGTTGGCTCTGCCGACAAAAGCAGCCTTTTCTCTTTGGAAGCTTGGATTGTAGTGTCTCAGGGGCTGCTTGCCAAAACTTGAAGTTGCCCAGGTTATAGCCTCCGCAGGTACGCTTGCGTAGCAAACGCGCACTTTCACCCGATGAACAGCGTTCCTATCACGCTGGAGGAGAGTTAATCCTGCAGACCTCGTTCCTCCTGGGAAAGAGCAAGGCCACCCTGAGCCTCAGGGTAGTGCCTGAGTTTACTCCGGGCAAGCTCTGCGTGCCTCGGTTTCCATGAGGTCTCCACCGTTGTTGTGCTTCAATGGAACGCGAAGATAGCTTTCAGGACTCCAAGCACTCTGACCTCCGCACCGTTTCCCATGCTACCACACGGATCCCCCCCACGTCTCCTCTCTGCCTGCTGAGCAACAAGCAGCCGTGTAGGCCCTTCAGAACACTTCTGCATGCAGAGCCCAAGGCGGCACACTGCTCTCTGTCTGCCTTTGGAAACCTAGGTTGTCGCAGCTTACCCAGCTCACCAAGACAGTCTGAGCCGGTCTCATGAGCTGGGGAACGTGGACTCAGTGAGGACCAGGGCCCTACCTGCACTCAGAAAATCACTCTGCTCAGCCTTCCATCCAGGAGCTCACACCGACTGGCTCGTTGGTTTAGCAGGAGGTCTAAGTGAGGTCCAAGCTGAGCAAAGAACACACTTCCTCCTTTACCCTGCTAGGCCCACGGTAGAGGTAGAGCCAACTAGGCCTCGCTCAGGCCAGCCCTCCTTCAGGGATCTTGCCACACTTCGAAGCCTGCACAGTAAAAGATATTTAGCGAAGTTGCCAGGGTTTCGCCATTCTCCCTCGGCAGCTCCACTACTGCAGGGACTCATGTTTGCTGTGAACTAGGATAGGTGGCCCACTTCAAAAAGCAGTCTTTTCCCCTTTGGAAATGTGGATTCTTGTAGCCTAGGAGCTGTTTGCGAAACCATAGGAAGGCCCAGCTTTTACTCACTGCAGGCACGCCCGGGGAGGAAACGAGTATGTTTCCCCAGAGAAACAGGCTGCTTGCAAGTGTCGAGGGGAGCTTCTCAGGTGCCCAGTGTGTCCCGTTTGTTTCCCTTCGCAGCTCCCGTACTGCAGGTACTTATGCTGGGTGCTAACAAGGGTTGGTTGGCTCTGCCGACAAAAGCAGCCTTTTCCCTTTGGAAGCTTGGATTGTAGTGTCTCAGGGGCTGCTTGCCAAACCTTGAAGTTGCCCAGGTTATAGCCTCCGCAGGTACGCTTGCGTAGCAAACGAGCACTTTCACCCGATGAACAGCGTTCCTATCACGCTGCAGGAGAGTTAATCCCGCAGACCTCGTTCCTCCTGGGAAAGCGCAAGGCCACCCTGAGCCTCAGGGGAGTGCCTAAGTTTGCTCCGTGCAAGCTCTGCGTGCCTCGGTTTCCATGAGGTCTCCACCGTTGTTGTGCCTCAATGGAACTAGAGGATAGCTTTCAGGACTCCAAGCACTCTGGCCTCTGCACCGTTTCCCATGCTACCACACGGATTCCCCCCACGTCTCCTCTCTGCCTGCTGAGCAACAAGCAGCCGTGTAGGCCCTTCAGAACCCTTCTTGCATGCAGAGCCCAAGGCGGGACACTGCTCTCTGTCTTCCTTTGGTAACCTAGGTTGTCGGAGCTTACCCACCTCTCGAAGACAGTTTGAGCCGGTTTCATGAGCTTGGGAACGTGGACTCAGTGAGGACCAGGGCCCTACCTGCACTCTGAAAATCACTCTGCTCAGCCTTCCATCCAGGAGCTCACACCGACTGGCTCGTTGGTTTAGCAGGACGTCTAAGTGAGGTCCAAGCTGAGCAAAGAGCACTCTTCCTCCTTTACCCTGCTAGGCCCACGGAAGAGGTAGAGCCATCTAGGCCTCGCTCAGACCAGGCCTCCTTCAGGGATCTTGCCACACTTCGAAGCCTGCACAGTAAAAGATACTTAGCGAAGTTGCCAGGATTTCGCCATGCTCTCCCTCGGCAGCTCCACTACTGCAGGTACTCATGTTTGCTTTGAACTAGTATAGGTGTCCCTGCTTCCAAAAGCATTCTTTTCCCCTTTGGAAATGTGGATTCTTGTAGCCTAGGAGCTGTTTGCGAAACGCTAGGAAGGCCCAGCTTTTACTCACTGCAGGCACGCCCGGGCAGGAAACGAGTATGTTTCCCCAGAGAAACAGGCTGCTTGCAAGTGTAGAGGGGAGCTTCTCAGGTGCCCAGTGTGTCCCGTTTGTTTCCCTTCGCAGCTCCCGTACTGCAGGTACTTATGCTGGGTGCTAACAAGGGTTGGTTGGCTCTGCCGACAAAAGCAGCCTTTTCTCTTTGGAAGCTTGGATTGTAGTGTCTCAGGGGCTGCTTGCCAAAACTTGAAGTTGCCCAGGTTATAGCCTCCGCAGGTACGCTTGCGTAGCAAACGAGCACTTTCACCCGATGAACAGCGTTCCTATCACGCTGCAGGAGAGTTAATCCTGCAGACCTCGTTCCTCCTGGGAAAGCGCAAGGCCACCCTGAGCCTCAGGGTAGTGCCTAAGTTTGCTCCGTGCAAGCTCTGCGTGCCTCGGTTTCCATGAGGTCTCCACCGTTGTTGTGCCTCAATGGAACTAGAGGATAGCTTTCAGGACTCCAAGCACTCTGACCTCCGCACCATTTCCCATGCTACCACACAGATCCCCCCACGTCTCCTCTCTGCCTGCTGAGCAACAAGCAGCCGTGTAGGCCCTTCGGAACACTTCTTGCATGCAGAACCCAAGGCGGCACATTGCTCTCTGTCTACCTTTGGAAACCTAGGTGGTCGCAGCTTGCCCCAGCTCACGAAGACAGTCTGAGCCGTTCTCCTGAGCTGGGAGACATGGACTCAGTGAGGACCAGGGCCCTACCTGCACTCAGAAAATCACTCTGCTCAGCCTTCCATCCAGGAGCTCACACCGACTGGCTCGTTGGTTTAGCAGGACGTCTAAGTGAGGTCCAAGCTGAGCAAAGAGCACACTTCCTCCTTTACCCTGCTAGGCCCACGGAAGAGGTAGAGCCAACTAGGCCTCGCTCAGGCCAGCCCTCCTTCAGGGATCTTGCCACACTTCGAAGCCTGCACAGTAAAAGATATTTAGCGAAGTTGCCAGGGTTTCGCCATTCTCCCTCGGCAGCTCCACTACTGCAGGGACTCATGTTTGCTGTGAACTAGGATAGGTGGCCCACTTCGAAAAGCAGTCTTTTCCCCTTTGGAAATGTGGATTCTTGTAGCCTCGGAGCTGTTTGCAAAACCCTAGGAAGGCCCAGCTTCTACTCACGGCAGGCACGCCCGGGGAGGAAACGAGTATGTTTCCCCAGAGAAACAGGCTGCTTGCAAGTGTCGAGGGGAGCTTCTCAGGTGCCCAGTGTGTCCCGTTTGTTTCCCTTCGCAGCTCCCGTACTGCAGGTACTTATGCTGGGTGCTAACAAGGGTTGGTTGGCTCTGCCGACAAAAGCAGCCTTTTCCCTTTGGAAGCTTGGATTGTAGTGTCTCAGGGGCTGCTTGCCAAACCTTGAAGTTGCCCAGGTTATAGCCTCCGCAGGTACGCTTGCGTAGCAAACGAGCACTTTCTACCGATGAACAGGGTTCCTGTCACGCTGGAGGAGAGTTAATCCCGCAGACCTCGTTCCTCCTGGGAAAGCGCAAGTCCACCCTGAGCCTCAGGGTAGTGCCTAAGTTTCCAACGGGCAAGCTCTGCGTGCCTCGGTTTCCATGAGGTCTCCACCGTTGTTGTGCTTCAATGGAACGCGAGGATAGCTTTCAGGACTCCAAGCACTCTGACCTCCGCACCGTTTCCCATGCTACCACACGGATCCCCCCCACGTCTCCTCTCTGCCTGCTGAGCAACAAGCAGCCGTGTAGGCCCTTCAGAACCCTTCTTGCATGCAGAGCCCAAGGCGGCACACTGCTCTCTGTCTTCCTTTGGAAACCTAGGTTGTTGCAGCTTTCCCCAGCTACGAAGACAGTCTGAGCCGGTCTCATGTGCTGAGGAACGTGAACTCAATGAGGACCATGGCCATACGTGCACTCAGAAAATCACTCTGCTCAGCCTTCCATCCAGGAACTCACACCGACTGGCTCGTTGGTTTAGCAGGACGTCTAAGTGAGGTCCAAGCTGAGCAAGAGCACAATTCCTCCTTTACCCTGCTAGACCCCCGGAAGAGGTAGAGCTAACTAGGCCTCGCTCAGGCCATCCCTCCTTCAGGGATCTTGCCACAGTTTGAAGCCTGCACGGTAAAAGATACTTAGCGAAGTTGCCAGGGTTTCGCCATGCTCTCCCTCGGCAGCTCCACTACTGCAGGGACTCATATTTGCTGTGAACGAGGATAGGTGGCCCTGCTTCAAAAAGCAGTCTTTTCCCCTTTGGAAATGTGGATTCTTTGAGCCTCGGAGCTGTTTGCGAAACCCTAGGAAGGCCCAGCTTCTACTCACTGCAGGCACGCCCGGGCAGGAAACGAGTATGTTTCCCCAGAGAAACAGGCTGCTTGCAAGTGTCGAGAAGAGCTTCTCAGGTGCCCAGTGTGTCCCGTTTCTTTCCCTTCGCAGCTCCCGTACTGCAGGTACTTATGCTGGGAGCTAACAAGAGTTGGTTGGCTCTGCCGACAAAAGCAGCCTTTTCCCTTTGGAAGCTTGGATTGTAGTGTCTCAGGGGCTGCTTGCCAAACCTTGAAGTTGCCCAGGTTATAGCCTCCGCAGGTACGCTTGCGTAGCAAACGAGCACTTTCTACCGAAGAACAGGGTTCCTGTCACGCTGGAGGAGAGTTAATCCTGCAGACCTCGTTCCTCCTGGGAAAGCGCAAGCCCACCCTGAGCCTCAGGGTAGTGCCTAAGTTTCCAACGGGCAAGCTCTGCGTGCCTCGGTTTCCATGAGGTCTCCACCGTTGTTGTGCTTCAATGGAACGCGAAGATAGCTTTCAGGACTCCAAGCACTCTGACCTCCGCACCGTTTCCCATGCTACCACACGGATCCCCCCCACGTCTCCTCTCTGCCTGCTGAGCAACAAGCAGCCGTGTAGGCCCTTCAGAACACTTCTGCATGCAGAGCCCAAGGCGGCACACTGCTCTCTGTCTTCCTTTGGAAACCTAGGTTGTCGGAGCTTACCCACCTCACGAAGACAGTCTGAGCCGGTTTCATGAGCTGGGGAACGTGGACTCAGTGAGGACCAGGGCCCTACCTGCACTCTGAAAATCACTCTGCTCAGCCTTCCATCCAGGAGCTCACACCGACTGGCTCGTTGGTTTAGCAGGACGTCTAAGTGAGGTCCAAGCTGAGCAAAGAGCACTCTTCCTCCTTTACCCTGCTAGGCCCACGGAAGAGGTAGAGCCATCTAGGCCTCGCTCAGACCAGGCCTCCTTCAGGGATCTTGCCACACTTCGAAGCCTGCACAGTAAAAGATACTTAGCGAAGTTGCCAGGATTTCGCCATGCTCTCCCTCGGCAGCTCCACTACTGCAGGTACTCATGTTTGCTTTGAACTAGTATAGGTGTCCCTGCTTCCAAAAGCATTCTTTTCCCCTTTGGAAATGTGGATTCTTGTAGCCTAGGAGCTGTTTGCGAAACGCTAGGAAGGCCCAGCTTTTACTCACTGCAGGCACGCCCGGGCAGGAAACGAGTATGTTTCCCCAGAGAAACAGGCTGCTTGCAAGTGTAGAGGGGAGCTTCTCAGGTGCCCAGTGTGTCCCGTTTGTTTCCCTTCGCAGCTCCCGTACTGCAGGTACTTATGCTGGGTGCTAACAAGGGTTGGTTGGCTCTGCCGACAAAAGCAGCCTTTTCTCTTTGGAAGTTTGGATTGTAGTGTCTCAGGGGCTGCTTGCCAAAACTTGAAGTTGCCCAGGTTATAGCCTCCGCAGGTACGCTTGCGTAGCAAACGAGCACTTTCACCCGATGAACAGCATTCCTATCACGCTGGAGGAGAGTTAATCCTGCAGACCTCGTTCCTCCTGGGAAAGCGCAAGGCCACCCTGAGCCTCAGGGTAGTGCCTAAGTTTGCTCCGTGCAAGCTCTGCGTGCCTCGGTTTCCATGAGGTCTCCACCGTTGTTGTGCCTCAATGGAACTAGAGGATAGCTTTCAGGACTCCAAGCACTCTGACCTCCGCACCATTTCCCATGCTACCACACAGATCCCCCCACGTCTCCTCTCTGCCTGCTGAGCAACAAGCAGCCGTGTAGGCCCTTCGGAACACTTCTTGCATGCAGAACCCAAGGCGGCACATTGCTCTCTGTCTACCTTTGGAAACCTAGGTGGTCGCAGCTTGCCCCAGCTCACGAAGACAGTCTGAGCCGTTCTCCTGAGCTGGGAGACATGGACTCAGTGAGGACCAGGGCCCTACCTGCACTCAGAAAATCACTCTGCTCAGCCTTCCATCCAGGAGCTCACACCGACGGGCTCGTTGGTTTAGCAGGAGGTCTAAGTGAGGTCCAAGCTGAGCAAAGAACACACTTCCTCCTTTACCCTGCTAGGCCCACGGTAGAGGTAGAGCCAACTAGGCCTCGCTCAGGCCAGCCCTCCTTCAGGGATCTTGCCACACTTCGAAGCCTGCATAGTAAAAGATATTTAGCGAAGTTGCCAGGGTTTCGCCATTCTCCCTCGGCAGCTCCACTACTGCAGGGACTCATGTTTGCTGTGAACAAGGATAGGTGGCCCACTTCAAAAAGCAGTCTTTTCCCCTTTGGAAATGTGGATTCTTGTAGCCTAGGAGCTGTTTGCGAAACCATAGGAAGGCCCAGCTTTTACTCACTGCAGGCACGCCCGGGGAGGAAACGAGTATGTTTCCCCAGAGAAACAGGCTGCTTGCAAGTGTCGAGGGGAGCTTCTCAGGTGCCCAGTGTGTCCCGTTTGTTTCCCTTCGCAGCTCCCGTACTGCAGGTACTTATGCTGGGTGCTAACAAGGGTTCGTTGGCTCTGCCGACAAAAGCAGCCTTTTCCCTTTGGAAGCTTGGATTGTAGTGTCTCAGGGGCTGCTTGCCAAACCTTGAAGTTGCCCAGGTTATAGCCTCCGCAGGTACGCTTGCGTAGCAAACGAGCACTTTCACCCGATGAACAGCGTTCCTATCACGCTGCAGGAGAGTTAACCCTGCAGACCTCGTTCCTCCTGGGAAAGCGCAAGGCCACCCTGAGCCTCAGGGTAGTGCCTAAGTTTGCTCCGTGCAAGCTCTGCGTGCCTCGGTTTCCAGAGGTCTCCACCGTTGTTGTGCCTCAATGGAACTAGAGGATAGCTTTCAGGACTCCAAGCACTCTGACCTCCGCACCATTTCCCATGCTACCACACAGATCCCCCCACGTCTCCTCTCTGCCTGCTGAGCAACAAGCAGCCGTGTAGGCCCTTCGGAACACTTCTTGCATGCAGAACCCAAGGCGGCACATTGCTCTCTGTCTACCTTTGGAAACCTAGGTGGTCGCAGCTTGCCCCAGCTCACGAAGACAGTCTGAGCCGTTCTCCTGAGCTGGGAGACATGGACTCAGTGAGGACCAGGGCCCTACCTGCACTCAGAAAATCACTCTGCTCAGCCTTCCATCCAGGAGCTCACACCGACTGGCTCGTTGGTTTAGCAGGACGTCTAAGTGAGGTCCAAGCTGAGCAAAGAGCACACTTCCTCCTTTACCCTGCTAGGCCCACGGAAGAGGTAGAGCCAACTAGGCCTCGCTCAGGCCAGCCCTCCTTCAGGGATCTTGCCACACTTCGAAGCCTGCATAGTAAAAGATATTTAGCGAAGTTGCCAGGGTTTCGCCATTCTCCCTCGGCAGCTCCACTACTGCAGGGACTCATGTTTGCTGTGAACAAGGATAGGTGGCCCACTTCAAAAAGCAGTCTTTTCCCCTTTGGAAATGTGGATTCTTGTAGCCTAGGAGCTGTATGCGAAACCATAGGAAGGCCCAGCTTTTACTCACTGCAGGCACGCCCGGGGAGGAAACGAGTATGTTTCCCCAGAGAAACAGGCTGCTTGCAAGTGTCGAGGGGAGCTTCTCAGGTGCCCAGTGTGTCCCGTTTGTTTCCCTTCGCAGCTCCCGTACTGCAGGTACTTATGCTGGGTGCTAACAAGGGTTCGTTGGCTCTTCCGACAAAAGCAGCCTTTTCTCTTTGGAAGCTTGGATTGTAGTGTCTCAGGGGCTGCTTGCCAAAACTTGAAGTTGCCCAGGTTATAGCCTCCGCAGGTACGCTTGCGTAGCAAACGAGCACTTTCACCCCATGAACAGCGTTCCTATCACGCTGGAGGAGAGTTAATCCTGCAGACCTCGTTCCTCCTGGGAAAGAGCAAGGCCACCCTGAGCCTCAGGGTAGTGCCTGAGTTTACTCCGGGGAAGCTCTGCATGCCTCGGTTTCCATGAGGTCTCCACCGTTGTTGTGCTTCAATGCAACGCGAAGATAGCTTTCAGGACTCCAAGCACTCTGACCTCTGCACCGTTTCCCATGCTACCACACGGATCCCCCCCACGTCTCCTCTCTGCCTGCTGAGCAACAAGCAGCCGTGTAGGCCCTTCAGAACACTTCTGCATGCAGAGCCCAAGGCGGCACACTGCTCTCTGTCTGCCTTTGGAAACCTAGGTTGTCGCAGCTTACCCAGCTCACCAAGACAGTCTGAGCCGGTCTCATGAGCTGGGGAACGTGGACTCAGTGAGGACCAGGGCCCTACCTGCACTCAGAAAATCACTCTGCTCAGCCTTCCATCCAGGAGCTCACACCGACTGGCTCGTTGGTTTAGCAGGAGGTCTAAGTGAGGTCCAAGCTGAGCAAAGAACACACTTCCTCCTTTACCCTGCTAGGCCCACGGAAGAGGTAGAGCCAACTAGGCCTCGCTCAGGCCAGCCCTCCTTCAGGGATCTTGCCACACTTCGAAGCCTGCACAGTAAAAGATATTTAGCGAAGTTGCCAGGGTTTCGCCATTTTCCCTCGGCAGCTCCACTACTGCAGGGACTCATGTTTGCTGTGAACTAGGATAGGTGGCCCACTTCCAAAAGCAGTCTTTTCCCCTTTGGAAATGTGGATTCTTGTAGCCTAGGAGCTGTTTGCGAAACCATAGGAAGGCCCAGCTTTTACTCACTGCAGGCACGCCCGGGGAGGAAACGAGTATGTTTCCCCAGAGAAACAGGCTGCTTGCAAGTGTCGAGGGGAGCTTCTCAGGTGCCCAGTGTGTCCCGTTTGTTTCCCTTCGCAGCTCCCGTACTGCAGGTACTTATGCTGGGTGCTAACAAGGGTTCGTTGGCTCTGCCGACAAAAGCAGCCTTTTCCCTTTGGAAGCTTGGATTGTAGTGTCTCAGGGGCTGCTTGCCAAACCTTGAAGTTGCCCAGGTTATAGCCTCCGCAGGTACGCTTGCATAGCAAACGAGCACTTTCACCCGATGAACAGCGTTCCTATCACGCTGCAGGAGAGTTAACCCTGCAGACCTCGTTCCTCCTGGGAAAGCGCAAGGCCACCCTGAGCCTCAGGGTAGTGCCTAAGTTTGCTCCGTGCAAGCTCTGCGTGCCTCGGTTTCCATGAGGTCTCCACCGTTGTTGTGCCTCAATGGAACTAGAGGATAGCTTTCAGGACTCCAAGCACTCTGGCCTCTGCACCGTTTCCCATGCTACCACACGGATTCCCCCCACGTCTCCTCTCTGCCTGCTGAGCAACAAGCAGCCGTGTAGGCCCTTCAGAACCCTTCTTGCATGCAGAGCCCAAGGCGGGACACTGCTCTCTGTCTTCCTTTGGAAACCTAGGTTGTCGGAGCTTACCCACCTCACGAAGACAGTTTGAGCCGGTTTCATGAGCTGGGGAACGTGGACTCAGTGTGGACCAGGGCCCTACCTGCACTCTGAAAATCACTCTGCTCAGCCTTCCATCCAGGAGCTCACACCGACTGGCTCGTTGGTTTAGCAGGACGTCTAAGTGAGGTCCAAGCTGAGCAAAGAGCACTCTTCCTCCTTTACCCTGCTAGGCCCACGGAAGAGGTAGAGCCATCTAGGCCTCGCTCAGGCCAGCCCTCCTTCAGGGATCTTGCCACACTTCGAAGCCTGCATAGTAAAAGATATTTAGCGAAGTTGCCAGGGTTTCGCCATTCTCCCTCGGCAGCTCCACTACTGCAGGGACTCATGTTTGCTGTGAACAAGGATAGGTGGCCCACTTCAAAAAGCAGTCTTTTCCCCTTTGGAAATGTGGATTCTTGTAGCCTAGGAGCTGTATGCGAAACCATAGGAAGGCCCAGCTTTTACTCACTGCAGGCACGCCCGGGGAGGAAACGAGTATGTTTCCCCAGAGAAACAGGCTGCTTGCAAGTGTCGAGGGGAGCTTCTCAGGTGCCCAGTGTGTCCCGTTTGTTTCCCTTCGCAGCTCCCGTACTGCAGGTACTTATGCTGGGTGCTAACAAGGGTTCGTTGGCTCTTCCGACAAAAGCAGCCTTTTCTCTTTGGAAGCTTGGATTGTAGTGTCTCAGGGGCTGCTTGCCAAAACTTGAAGTTGCCCAGGTTATAGCCTCCGCAGGTACGCTTGCGTAGCAAACGAGCACTTTCACCCCATGAACAGCGTTCCTATCACGCTGGAGGAGAGTTAATCCTGCAGACCTCGTTCCTCCTGGGAAAGAGCAAGGCCACCCTGAGCCTCAGGGTAGTGCCTGAGTTTACTCCGGGGAAGCTCTGCATGCCTCGGTTTCCATGAGGTCTCCACCGTTGTTGTGCTTCAATGCAACGCGAAGATAGCTTTCAGGACTCCAAGCACTCTGACCTCTGCACCGTTTCCCATGCTACCACACGGATCCCCCCCACGTCTCCTCTCTGCCTGCTGAGCAACAAGCAGCCGTGTAGGCCCTTCAGAACACTTCTGCATGCAGAGCCCAAGGCGGCACACTGCTCTCTGTCTGCCTTTGGAAACCTAGGTTGTCGCAGCTTACCCAGCTCACCAAGACAGTCTGAGCCGGTCTCATGAGCTGGGGAACGTGGACTCAGTGAGGACCAGGGCCCTACCTGCACTCAGAAAATCACTCTGCTCAGCCTTCCATCCAGGAGCTCACACCGACTGGCTCGTTGGTTTAGCAGGAGGTCTAAGTGAGGTCCAAGCTGAGCAAAGAACACACTTCCTCCTTTACCCTGCTAGGCCCACGGAAGAGGTAGAGCCAACTAGGCCTCGCTCAGGCCAGCCCTCCTTCAGGGATCTTGCCACACTTCGAAGCCTGCACAGTAAAAGATATTTAGCGAAGTTGCCAGGGTTTCGCCATTTTCCCTCGGCAGCTCCACTACTGCAGGGACTCATGTTTGCTGTGAACTAGGATAGGTGGCCCACTTCCAAAAGCAGTCTTTTCCCCTTTGGAAATGTGGATTCTTGTAGCCTAGGAGCTGTTTGCGAAACCATAGGAAGGCCCAGCTTTTACTCACTGCAGGCACGCCCGGGGAGGAAACGAGTATGTTTCCCCAGAGAAACAGGCTGCTTGCAAGTGTCGAGGGGAGCTTCTCAGGTGCCCAGTGTGTCCCGTTTGTTTCCCTTCGCAGCTCCCGTACTGCAGGTACTTATGCTGGGTGCTAACAAGGGTTCGTTGGCTCTGCCGACAAAAGCAGCCTTTTCCCTTTGGAAGCTTGGATTGTAGTGTCTCAGGGGCTGCTTGCCAAACCTTGAAGTTGCCCAGGTTATAGCCTCCGCAGGTACGCTTGCATAGCAAACGAGCACTTTCACCCGATGAACAGCGTTCCTATCACGCTGCAGGAGAGTTAACCCTGCAGACCTCGTTCCTCCTGGGAAAGCGCAAGGCCACCCTGAGCCTCAGGGTAGTGCCTAAGTTTGCTCCGTGCAAGCTCTGCGTGCCTCGGTTTCCATGAGGTCTCCACCGTTGTTGTGCCTCAATGGAACTAGAGGATAGCTTTCAGGACTCCAAGCACTCTGGCCTCTGCACCGTTTCCCATGCTACCACACGGATTCCCCCCACGTCTCCTCTCTGCCTGCTGAGCAACAAGCAGCCGTGTAGGCCCTTCAGAACCCTTCTTGCATGCAGAGCCCAAGGCGGGACACTGCTCTCTGTCTTCCTTTGGAAACCTAGGTTGTCGGAGCTTACCCACCTCACGAAGACAGTTTGAGCCGGTTTCATGAGCTGGGGAACGTGGACTCAGTGTGGACCAGGGCCCTACCTGCACTCTGAAAATCACTCTGCTCAGCCTTCCATCCAGGAGCTCACACCGACTGGCTCGTTGGTTTAGCAGGACGTCTAAGTGAGGTCCAAGCTGAGCAAAGAGCACTCTTCCTCCTTTACCCTGCTAGGCCCACGGAAGAGGTAGAGCCATCTAGGCCTCGGTCAGACCAGGCCTCCTTCAGGGATCTTGCCACACTTCGAAGCCTGCACAGTAAAAGATACTTAGCGAAGTTGCCAGGATTTCGCCATGCTCTCCCTCGGCAGCTCCACTACTGCAGGGACTCATGTTTGCTTTGAACTAGTATAGGTGTCCCTGCTTCCAAAAGCATTCTTTTCCCCTTTGGAAATGTGGATTCTTGTAGCCTAGGAGCTGTTTGCGAAACGCTAGGAAGGCCCAGCTTTTACTCACTGCAGGCACGCCCGGGCAGGAAACGAGTATGTTTCCCCAGAGAAACAGGCTGCTTGCAAGTGTAGAGGGGAGCTTCTCAGGTGCCCAGTGTGTCCCGTTTCTTTCCCTTCGCAGCTCCCGTACTGCAGGTACTTATGCTGGGTGCTAACAAGGGTTGGTTGGCTCTGCCGACAAAAGCAGCCTTTTCTCTTTGGAAGCTTGGATTGTAGTGTCTCAGGGGCTGCTTGCCAAAACTTGAAGTTGCCCAGGTTATAGCCTCCGCAGGTACGCTTGCGTAGCAAACGCGCACTTTCACCCGATGAACAGCGTTCCTATCACGCTGGAGGAGAGTTAATCCTGCAGACCTCGTTCCTCCTGGGAAAGAGCAAGGCCACCCTGAGCCTCAGGGTAGTGCCTGAGTTTACTCCGGGCAAGCTCTGCGTGCCTCGGTTTCCATGAGGTCTCCACCGTTGTTGTGCTTCAATGGAACGCGAAGATAGCTTTCAGGACTCCAAGCACTCTGACCTCCGCACCGTTTCCCATGCTACCACACGGATCCCCCCCACGTCTCCTCTCTGCCTGCTGAGCAACAAGCAGCCGTGTAGGCCCTTCAGAACACTTCTGCATGCAGAGCCCAAGGCGGCACACTGCTCTCTGTCTTCCTTTGGAAACCTAGGTTGTCGCAGCTTACCCAGCTCACCAAGACAGTCTGAGCCGGTCTCATGAGCTGGGGAACGTGGACTCAGTGAGGACCAGGGCCCTACCTGCACTCAGAAAATCACTCTGCTCAGCCTTCCATCCAGGAGCTCACACCGACTGGCTCGTTGGTTTAGCAGGAGGTCTAAGTGAGGTCCAAGCTGAGCAAAGAACACACTTCCTCCTTTACCCTGCTAGGCCCACGGTAGAGGTAGAGCCAACTAGGCCTCGCTCAGGCCAGCCCTCCTTCAGGGATCTTGCCACACTTCGAAGCCTGCACAGTAAAAGATATTTAGCGAAGTTGCCAGGGTTTCGCCATTCTCCCTCGGCAGCTCCACTACTGCAGGGACTCATGTTTGCTGTGAACTAGGATAGGTGGCCCACTTCAAAAAGCAGTCTTTTCCCCTTTGGAAATGTGGATTCTTGTAGCCTAGGAGCTGTTTGCGAAACCATAGGAAGGCCCAGCTTTTACTCACTGCAGGCACGCCCGGGGAGGAAACGAGTATGTTTCCCCAGAGAAACAGGCTGCTTGCAAGTGTCGAGGGGAGCTTCTCAGGTGCCCAGTGTGTCCCGTTTGTTTCCCTTCGCAGCTCCCGTACTGCAGGTACTTATGCTGGGTGCTAACAAGGGTTCGTTGGCTCTGCCGACAAAAGCAGCCTTTTCCCTTTGGAAGATAGGATTGTAGTGTCTCAGGGGCTGCTTGCAAAACCTTGAAGTTGCCCAGGTTATAGCCTCCGCAGGTACGCTTGCGTAGCAAACGAGCACTTTCACCCGATGAACAGCGTTCCTATCACGCTGCAGGAGAGTTAATCCCGCAGACCTCGTTCCTCCTGGGAAAGCGCAAGGCCACCCTGAGCCTCAGGGTAGTGCCTAAGTTTGCTCCGTGCAAGCTCTGCGTGCCTCGGTTTCCAGAGGTCTCCACCGTTGTTGTGCCTCAATGGAACTAGAGGATAGCTTTCAGGACTCCAAGCACTCTCACCTCCGCACCATTTCCCATGTTACCACACAGATCCCCCACGTCTCCTCTCTGCCTGCTGAGCAACAAGCAGCCGTGTAGGCCCTTCGGAACACTTCTTGCATGCAGAACCCAAGGCGGCACATTGCTCTCTGTCTACCTTTGGAAACCTAGGTGGTCGCAGCTTGCCCCAGCTCACGAAGACAGTCTGAGCCGTTCTCCTGAGCTGGGAGACATGGACTCAGTGAGGACCAGGGCCCTACCTGCACTCAGAAAATCACTCTGCTCAGCCTTCCATCCAGGAGCTCACACCGACTGGCTCGTTGGTTTAGCAGGACGTCTAAGTGAGGTCCAAGCTGAGCAAAGAGCGCACTTCCTCCTTTACCCTGCTAGGCCCACGGAAGAGGTAGAGCCAACTAGGCCTCGCTCAGGCCAGCCCTCCTTCAGGGATCTTGCCACACTTCGAAGCCTGCACAGTAAAAGATATTTAGCGAAGTTGCCAGGGTTTCGCCATTCTCCCTCGGCAGCTCCACTACTGCAGGGACTCATGATTGCTGTGAACTAGGATAGGTGGCCCACTTCCAAAAGCAGTCTTTTCCCCTTTGGAAATGTGGATTCTTGTAGCCTCGGAGCTGTTTGCAAAACCCTAGAAAGGCCCAGCTTCTACTCACGGCAGGCACGCCCGGGGAGGAAACGAGTATGTTTCCCCAGAGAAACAGGCTGCTTGCAAGTGTCGAGGGGAGCTTCTCAGGTGCCCAGTGTGTCCCGTTTGTTTCCCTTCGCAGCTCCCATACTGCAGGTACTTATGCTAGGGGCTAACAAGGGTAGGTGGCTCTTCCGACAAAAGCAGCCTTTTCCCTTTGGAAGCTTGGATTGTAGTGTCTCAGGGGCTGCTTGCCAAACCTTGAAGTTGCCCAGGTTATAGCCTCCAGAGGTACGCTTGAGTAGCAAACGAGCACTTTCACCTGAGGAACAGGGTTCCTGTCACGCTGGAGGAGGGTTAATCCCGCAGACATCGTTCCTCCTGGGAATGCGCAAGGCCACCCTGAGCCTCAGGGTAGTGCCTAAGTTTCCACAGGGCAAGCTCTGCGTGCCTCGGTTTCCATGAGGTCTCCATCGTTGTTGTGCTTCAATGGAACGCGAGGATAGCTTTCAGGACTCCAAGCACTCTGAGCTCCGCACCATTTCCCATGCTACCACACAGATCCCCCCACGTCTCCTCTCTGCCTACTGAGCAACAAGCAGCCGTGTAGGCCCTTCGGAACACTTCTTGCATGCAGAACCCAAGGCGGCACACTGCTCTATGTCTTCCTTTGGAAAGCTAGGTGGTCGCAGCTTGCCCCAGCTCACGAAGACAGTCCGAGCCGTTCTAATGAGCTGGGAGACGTGGACTCAGTGAGGACCAGGGCCCTACCTGCACTCAGAAAATCACTCTGCTCAGCCTTCCATCCAGGAGCTCACACCGACTGGCTCGTTGGTTTAGCAGGACGTCTAAGTGAGGTCCAAGCTGAGCAAAGAGCACTCTTCCTCCTTTACCCTGCTAGGCCCACGGAAGAGGTAGAGCCATCTAGGCCTCGCTCAGACCAGGCCTCCTTCAGGGATCTTGCCACACTTCGAAGCCTGCACAGTAAAAGATACTTAGCGAAGTTGCCAGGATTTCGCCATGCTCTCCCTCGGCAGCTCCACTACTGCAGGTACTCATGTTTGCTTTGAACTAGTATAGGTGTCCCTGCTTCCAAAAGCAGTCTTTTCCCCTTTGGAAATGTGGATTTTTGTAGCCTAGGAGCTGTTTGCGAAACCATAGGAAGGCCCAGCTTTTACTCACTGCAGGGACGCCCGGGGAGGAAACGAGTATGTTTCCCCAGAGAAACAGGCTGCTTGCAAGTGTCGAGGGGAGCTTCTCAGGTGCCCAGTGTGTCCCGTTTGTTTCCCTTCGCAGCTCCCGTACTGCAGGTACTTATGCTGGGTGCTAACAAGAGTTGGTTGGCTCTGCCGACAAAAGCAGCCTTTTCCCTTTGGAAGCTTGGATTGTAGTGTCTCAGGGGCTGCTTGCCAAACCTTGAAGTTGCCCAGGTTATAGCCTCCGCAGGAACGCTTGCGTAGCAAACGAGCACTTTCTACCGATGAACAGGGTTCCTGTCACGCTGGAGGAGAGTTAATCCCGCATACCTCGTTCCTCCTGGAAAAGCGCAAGGCCACCCTGAGCCTCAGGGTAGTGCCTAAGTTTGCTCCGTGCAAGCTCTGCGTGCCTCGGTTTCCAGAGGTCTCCACCGTTGTTGTGCCTCAATGGAACTAGAGGATAGCTTTCAGGACTCCAAGCACTCTGGCCTCTGCACCGTTTCCCATGCTACCACACGGATTCCCCCCACGTCTCCTCTCTGCCTGCTGAGCAACAAGCAGCCGTGTCGGTCCTTCAGAACACTTCTTGCATGCAGAGCCCAAGGCGGCACACTGCTCTCTGTCTTCCTTTGGAAACCTAGGTTGTCGCAGCTTACCCAGCTCACCAAGACAGTCTGAGCCGGTTTCATGAGCTGGGGAACGTGGACTCAGTGAGGACCAGGGCCCTACCTGCACTCTGAAAATCACTCTGCTCAGCCTTCCATCCAGGAGCTCACACCGACTGGCTCGTTGGTTTAGCAGGACGTCTAAGTGAGGTCCAAGCTGAGCAAAGAGCACTCTTCCTCCTTTACCCTGCTAGGCCCACGGAAGAGGTAGAGCCATCTAGGCCTCGCTCAGACCAGGCCTCCTTCAGGGATCTTGCCACACTTCGAAGCCTGCACAGTAAAAGATACTTAGCGAAGTTGCCAGGATTTCGCCATGCTCTCCCTCGGCAGCTCCACTACTGCAGGTACTCATGTTTGCTTTGAACTAGTATAGGTGTCCCTACTTCCAAAAGCATTCTTTTCCCCTTTGGAAATGTGGATTCTTGTAGCCTAGGAGCTGTTTGCGAAACCCTAGGAAGGCCAGCTTTTACTCACTGCAGGCACGCCCGGGCAGGAAACGAGTATGTTTCCCCAGAGAAACAGGCTGCTTGCAAGTGTAGAGGGGAGCTTCTCAGGTGCCCAGTGTGTCCCGTTTGTTTCCCTTCGCAGCTCCCGTACTGCAGGTACTTATGCTGGGTGCTAACAAGGGTTGGTTGGCTCTGCCGACAAAAGCAGCCTTTTCTCTTTGGAAGCTTGGATTGTAGTGTCTCAGGGGCTGCTTGCCAAAACTTGAAGTTGCCCAGGTTATAGCCTCCGCAGGTACGCTTGCGTAGCAAACGAGCACTTTCACCCGATGAACAGCGTTCCTATCACGCTGGAGGAGAGTTAATCCTGCAGACCTCGTTCCTCCTGGGAAAGAGCAAGGCCACCCTGAGCCTCAGGGTAGTGCCTGAGTTTACTCCGGGCAAGCTCTGCGTGCCTCGGTTTCCATGAGGTCTCCACCGTTGTTGTGCTTCAATGGAACGCGAAGATAGCTTTCAGGACTCCAAGCACTCTGACCTCCGCACCGTTTCCCATGCTACCACACGGATCCCCCCCACGTCTCCTCTCTGCCTGCTGAGCAACAAGCAGCCGTGTAGGCCCTTCAGAACACTTCTGCATGCAGAGCCCAAGGCGGCACACTGCTCTCTGTCTGCCTTTGGAAACCTAGGTTGTCGCAGCTTACCCAGCTCACCAAGACAGTCTGAGCCGGTCTCATGAGCTGGGGAACGTGGACTCAGTGAGGACCAGGGCCCTACCTGCACTCAGAAAATCACTCTGCTCAGCCTTCCATCCAGGAGCTCACACCGACTGGCTCGTTGGTTTAGCAGGAGGTCTAAGTGAGGTCCAAGCTGAGCAAAGAACACACTTCCTCCTTTACCCTGCTAGGCCCACGGTAGAGGTAGAGCCAACTAGGCCTCGCTCAGGCCAGCCCTCCTTCAGGGATCTTGCCACACTTCGAAGCCTGCACAGTAAAAGATATTTAGCGAAGTTGCCAGGGTTTCGCCATTCTCCCTCGGCAGCTCCACTACTGCAGGGACTCATGTTTGCTGTGAACTAGGATAGGTGGCCCACTTCAAAAAGCAGTCTTTTCCCCTTTGGAAATGTGGATTCTTGTAGCCTAGGAGCTGTTTGCGAAACCATAGGAAGGCCCAGCTTTTACTCACTGCAGGCACGCCCGGGGAGGAAACGAGTATGTTTCCCCAGAGAAACAGGCTGCTTGCAAGTGTCGAGGGGAGCTTCTCAGGTGCCCAGTGTGTCCCGTTTGTTTCCCTTCGCAGCTCCCGTACTGCAGGTACTTATGCTGGGTGCTAACAAGGGTTGGTTGGCTCTGCCGACAAAAGCAGCCTTTTCCCTTTGGAAGCTTGGATTGTAGTGTCTCAGGGGCTGCTTGCCAAACCTTGAAGTTGCCCAGGTTATAGCCTCCGCAGGTACGCTTGCGTAGCAAACGAGCACTTTCACCCGATGAACAGCGTTCCTATCACGCTGCAGGAGAGTTAATCCCGCAGACCTCGTTCCTCCTGGGAAAGCGCAAGGCCACCCTGAGCCTCAGGGGAGTGCCTAAGTTTGCTCCGTGCAAGCTCTGCGTGCCTCGGTTTCCATGAGGTCTCCACCGTTGTTGTGCCTCAATGGAACTAGAGGATAGCTTTCAGGACTCCAAGCACTCTGGCCTCTGCACCGTTTCCCATGCTACCACACGGATTCCCCCCACGTCTCCTCTCTGCCTGCTGAGCAACAAGCAGCCGTGTAGGCCCTTCAGAACCCTTCTTGCATGCAGAGCCCAAGGCGGGACACTGCTCTCTGTCTTCCTTTGGAAACCTAGGTTGTCGGAGCTTACCCACCTCACGAAGACAGTTTGAGCCGGTTTCATGAGCTTGGGAAAGTGGACTCAGTGAGGACCAGGGCCCTACCTGCACTCTGAAAATCACTCTGCTCAGCCTTCCATCCAGGAGCTCACACCGACTGGCTCGTTGGTTTAGCAGGACGTCTAAGTGAGGTCCAAGCTGAGCAAAGAGCACTCTTCCTCCTTTACCCTGCTAGGCCCACGGAAGAGGTAGAGCCATCTAGGCCTCGCTCAGACCAGGCCTCCTTCAGGGATCTTGCCACACTTCGAAGCCTGCACAGTAAAAGATACTTAGCGAAGTTGCCAGGATTTCGCCATGCTCTCCCTCGGCAGCTCCACTACTGCAGGTACTCATGTTTGCTTTGAACTAGTATAGGTGTCCCTGCTTCCAAAAGCATTCTTTTCCCCTTTGGAAATGTGGATTCTTGTAGCCTAGGAGCTGTTTGCGAAACCCTAGGAAGGCCAGCTTTTACTCACTGCAGGCACGCCCGGGCAGGAAACGAGTATGTTTCCCCAGAGAAACAGGCTGCTTGCAAGTGTAGAGGGGAGCTTCTCAGGTGCCCAGTGTGTCCCGTTTCTTTCCCTTCGCAGCTCCCGTACTGCAGGTACTTATGCTGGGTGCTAACAAGGGTTGGTTGGCTCTGCCGACAAAAGCAGCCTTTTCTCTTTGGAAGCTTGGATTGTAGTGTCTCAGGGGCTGCTTGCCAAAACTTGAAGTTGCCCAGGTTATAGCCTCCGCAGGTACGCTTGCGTAGCAAACGCGCACTTTCACCCGATGAACAGCGTTCCTATCACGCTGGAGGAGAGTTAATCCTGCAGACCTCGTTCCTCCTGGGAAAGAGCAAGGCCACCCTGAGCCTCAGGGTAGTGCCTGAGTTTACTCCGGGCAAGCTCTGCGTGCCTCGGTTTCCATGAGGTCTCCACCGTTGTTGTGCTTCAATGGAACGCGAAGATAGCTTTCAGGACTCCAAGCACTCTGACCTCCGCACCGTTTCCCATGCTACCACACGGATCCCCCCCACGTCTCCTCTCTGCCTGCTGAGCAACAAGCAGCCGTGTAGGCCCTTCAGAACACTTCTGCATGCAGAGCCCAAGGCGGCACACTGCTCTCTGTCTTCCTTTGGAAACCTAGGTTGTCGCAGCTTACCCAGCTCACCAAGACAGTCTGAGCCGGTCTCATGAGCTGGGGAACGTGGACTCAGTGAGGACCAGGGCCCTACCTGCACTCAGAAAATCACTCTGCTCAGCCTTCCATCCAGGAGCTCACACCGACTGGCTCGTTGGTTTAGCAGGAGGTCTAAGTGAGGTCCAAGCTGAGCAAAGAACACACTTCCTCCTTTACCCTGCTAGGCCCACGGTAGAGGTAGAGCCAACTAGGCCTCGCTCAGGCCAGCCCTCCTTCAGGGATCTTGCCACACTTCGAAGCCTGCACAGTAAAAGATATTTAGCGAAGTTGCCAGGGTTTCGCCATTCTCCCTCGGCAGCTCCACTACTGCAGGGACTCATGTTTGCTGTGAACTAGGATAGGTGGCCCACTTCAAAAAGCAGTCTTTTCCCCTTTGGAAATGTGGATTCTTGTAGCCTAGGAGCTGTTTGCGAAACCATAGGAAGGCCCAGCTTTTACTCACTGCAGGCACGCCCGGGGAGGAAACGAGTATGTTTCCCCAGAGAAACAGGCTGCTTGCAAGTGTCGAGGGGAGCTTCTCAGGTGCCCAGTGTGTCCCGTTTGTTTCCCTTCGCAGCTCCCGTACTGCAGGTACTTATGCTGGGTGCTAACAAGGGTTGGTTGGCTCTGCCGACAAAAGCAGCCTTTTCCCTTTGGAAGCTTGGATTGTAGTGTCTCAGGGGCTGCTTGCCAAACCTTGAAGTTGCCCAGGTTATAGCCTCCGCAGGTACGCTTGCGTAGCAAACGAGCACTTTCACCCGATGAACAGCGTTCCTATCACGCTGCAGGAGAGTTAATCCCGCAGACCTCGTTCCTCCTGGGAAAGCGCAAGGCCACCCTGAGCCTCAGGGGAGTGCCTAAGTTTGCTCCGTGCAAGCTCTGCGTGCCTCGGTTTCCATGAGGTCTCCACCGTTGTTGTGCCTCAATGGAACTAGAGGATAGCTTTCAGGACTCCAAGCACTCTGGCCTCTGCACCGTTTCCCATGCTACCACACGGATTCCCCCCACGTCTCCTCTCTGCCTGCTGAGCAACAAGCAGCCGTGTAGGCCCTTCAGAACCCTTCTTGCATGCAGAGCCCAAGGCGGGACACTGCTCTCTGTCTTCCTTTGGTAACCTAGGTTGTCGGAGCTTACCCACCTCTCGAAGACAGTTTGAGCCGGTTTCATGAGCTTGGGAACGTGGACTCAGTGAGGACCAGGGCCCTACCTGCACTCTGAAAATCACTCTGCTCAGCCTTCCATCCAGGAGCTCACACCGACTGGCTCGTTGGTTTAGCAGGACGTCTAAGTGAGGTCCAAGCTGAGCAAAGAGCACTCTTCCTCCTTTACCCTGCTAGGCCCACGGAAGAGGTAGAGCCATCTAGGCCTCGCTCAGACCAGGCCTCCTTCAGGGATCTTGCCACACTTCGAAGCCTGCACAGTAAAAGATACTTAGCGAAGTTGCCAGGATTTCGCCATGCTCTCCCTCGGCAGCTCCACTACTGCAGGTACTCATGTTTGCTTTGAACTAGTATAGGTGTCCCTGCTTCCAAAAGCATTCTTTTCCCCTTTGGAAATGTGGATTCTTGTAGCCTAGGAGCTGTTTGCGAAACGCTAGGAAGGCCCAGCTTTTACTCACTGCAGGCACGCCCGGGCAGGAAACGAGTATGTTTCCCCAGAGAAACAGGCTGCTTGCAAGTGTAGAGGGGAGCTTCTCAGGTGCCCAGTGTGTCCCGTTTGTTTCCCTTCGCAGCTCCCGTACTGCAGGTACTTATGCTGGGTGCTAACAAGGGTTGGTTGGCTCTGCCGACAAAAGCAGCCTTTTCTCTTTGGAAGCTTGGATTGTAGTGTCTCAGGGGCTGCTTGCCAAAACTTGAAGTTGCCCAGGTTATAGCCTCCGCAGGTACGCTTGCGTAGCAAACGAGCACTTTCACCCGATGAACAGCGTTCCTATCACGCTGGAGGAGAGTTAATCCTGCAGACCTCGTTCCTCCTGGGAAAGCGCAAGGCCACCCTGAGCCTCAGGGTAGTGCCTAAGTTTGCTCCGTGCAAGCTCTGCGTGCCTCGGTTTCCATGAGGTCTCCACCGTTGTTGTGCCTCAATGGAACTAGAGGATAGCTTTCAGGACTCCAAGCACTCTGACCTCCGCACCATTTCCCATGCTACCACACAGATCCCCCCACGTCTCCTCTCTGCCTGCTGAGCAACAAGCAGCCGTGTAGGCCCTTCGGAACACTTCTTGCATGCAGAACCCAAGGCGGCACATTGCTCTCTGTCTACCTTTGGAAACCTAGGTGGTCGCAGCTTGCCCCAGCTCACGAAGACAGTCTGAGCCGTTCTCCTGAGCTGGGAGACATGGACTCAGTGAGGACCAGGGCCCTACCTGCACTCAGAAAATCACTCTGCTCAGCCTTCCATCCAGGAGCTCACACCGACTGGCTCGTTGGTTTAGCAGGACGTCTAAGTGAGGTCCAAGCTGAGCAAAGAGCACACTTCCTCCTTTACCCTGCTAGGCCCACGGAAGAGGTAGAGCCAACTAGGCCTCGCTCAGGCCAGCCCTCCTTCAGGGATCTTGCCACACTTCGAAGCCTGCACAGTAAAAGATATTTAGCGAAGTTGCCAGGGTTTCGCCATTCTCCCTCGGCAGCTCCACTACTGCAGGGACTCATGTTTGCTGTGAACTAGGATAGGTGGCCCACTTCGAAAAGCAGTCTTTTCCCCTTTGGAAATGTGGATTCTTGTAGCCTCGGAGCTGTTTGCAAAACCCTAGGAAGGCCCAGCTTCTACTCACGGCAGGCACGCCCGGGGAGGAAACGAGTATGTTTCCCCAGAGAAACAGGCTGCTTGCAAGTGTCGAGGGGAGCTTCTCAGGTGCCCAGTGTGTCCCGTTTGTTTCCCTTCGCAGCTCCCGTACTGCAGGTACTTATGCTGGGTGCTAACAAGGGTTGGTTGGCTCTGCCGACAAAAGCAGCCTTTTCCCTTTGGAAGCTTGGATTGTAGTGTCTCAGGGGCTGCTTGCCAAACCTTGAAGTTGCCCAGGTTATAGCCTCCGCAGGTACGCTTGCGTAGCAAACGAGCACTTTCTACCGATGAACAGGGTTCCTGTCACGCTGGAGGAGAGTTAATCCCGCAGACCTCGTTCCTCCTGGGAAAGCGCAAGTCCACCCTGAGCCTCAGGGTAGTGCCTAAGTTTCCAACGGGCAAGCTCTGCGTGCCTCGGTTTCCATGAGGTCTCCACCGTTGTTGTGCTTCAATGGAACGCGAGGATAGCTTTCAGGACTCCAAGCACTCTGACCTCCGCACCGTTTCCCATGCTACCACACGGATCCCCCCCACGTCTCCTCTCTGCCTGCTGAGCAACAAGCAGCCGTGTAGGCCCTTCAGAACCCTTCTTGCATGCAGAGCCCAAGGCGGCACACTGCTCTCTGTCTTCCTTTGGAAACCTAGGTTGTTGCAGCTTTCCCCAGCTACGAAGACAGTCTGAGCCGGTCTCATGTGCTGAGGAACGTGAACTCAATGAGGACCATGGCCATACGTGCACTCAGAAAATCACTCTGCTCAGCCTTCCATCCAGGAACTCACACCGACTGGCTCGTTGGTTTAGCAGGACGTCTAAGTGAGGTCCAAGCTGAGCAAGAGCACAATTCCTCCTTTACCCTGCTAGACCCCCGGAAGAGGTAGAGCTAACTAGGCCTCGCTCAGGCCATCCCTCCTTCAGGGATCTTGCCACAGTTTGAAGCCTGCACGGTAAAAGATACTTAGCGAAGTTGCCAGGGTTTCGCCATGCTCTCCCTCGGCAGCTCCACTACTGCAGGGACTCATATTTGCTGTGAACGAGGATAGGTGGCCCTGCTTCAAAAAGCAGTCTTTTCCCCTTTGGAAATGTGGATTCTTTGAGCCTCGGAGCTGTTTGCGAAACCCTAGGAAGGCCCAGCTTCTACTCACTGCAGGCACGCCCGGGCAGGAAACGAGTATGTTTCCCCAGAGAAACAGGCTGCTTGCAAGTGTCGAGAAGAGCTTCTCAGGTGCCCAGTGTGTCCCGTTTCTTTCCCTTCGCAGCTCCCGTACTGCAGGTACTTATGCTGGGAGCTAACAAGAGTTGGTTGGCTCTGCCGACAAAAGCAGCCTTTTCCCTTTGGAAGCTTGGATTGTAGTGTCTCAGGGGCTGCTTGCCAAACCTTGAAGTTGCCCAGGTTATAGCCTCCGCAGGTACGCTTGCGTAGCAAACGAGCACTTTCTACCGAAGAACAGGGTTCCTGTCACGCTGGAGGAGAGTTAATCCTGCAGACCTCGTTCCTCCTGGGAAAGCGCAAGCCCACCCTGAGCCTCAGGGTAGTGCCTAAGTTTCCAACGGGCAAGCTCTGCGTGCCTCGGTTTCCATGAGGTCTCCACCGTTGTTGTGCTTCAATGGAACGCGAAGATAGCTTTCAGGACTCCAAGCACTCTGACCTCCGCACCGTTTCCCATGCTACCACACGGATCCCCCCCACGTCTCCTCTCTGCCTGCTGAGCAACAAGCAGCCGTGTAGGCCCTTCAGAACACTTCTGCATGCAGAGCCCAAGGCGGCACACTGCTCTCTGTCTTCCTTTGGAAACCTAGGTTGTCGGAGCTTACCCACCTCACGAAGACAGTCTGAGCCGGTTTCATGAGCTGGGGAACGTGGACTCAGTGAGGACCAGGGCCCTACCTGCACTCTGAAAATCACTCTGCTCAGCCTTCCATCCAGGAGCTCACACCGACTGGCTCGTTGGTTTAGCAGGACGTCTAAGTGAGGTCCAAGCTGAGCAAAGAGCACTCTTCCTCCTTTACCCTGCTAGGCCCACGGAAGAGGTAGAGCCATCTAGGCCTCGCTCAGACCAGGCCTCCTTCAGGGATCTTGCCACACTTCGAAGCCTGCACAGTAAAAGATACTTAGCGAAGTTGCCAGGATTTCGCCATGCTCTCCCTCGGCAGCTCCACTACTGCAGGTACTCATGTTTGCTTTGAACTAGTATAGGTGTCCCTGCTTCCAAAAGCATTCTTTTCCCCTTTGGAAATGTGGATTCTTGTAGCCTAGGAGCTGTTTGCGAAACGCTAGGAAGGCCCAGCTTTTACTCACTGCAGGCACGCCCGGGCAGGAAACGAGTATGTTTCCCCAGAGAAACAGGCTGCTTGCAAGTGTAGAGGGGAGCTTCTCAGGTGCCCAGTGTGTCCCGTTTGTTTCCCTTCGCAGCTCCCGTACTGCAGGTACTTATGCTGGGTGCTAACAAGGGTTGGTTGGCTCTGCCGACAAAAGCAGCCTTTTCTCTTTGGAAGTTTGGATTGTAGTGTCTCAGGGGCTGCTTGCCAAAACTTGAAGTTGCCCAGGTTATAGCCTCCGCAGGTACGCTTGCGTAGCAAACGAGCACTTTCACCCGATGAACAGCATTCCTATCACGCTGGAGGAGAGTTAATCCTGCAGACCTCGTTCCTCCTGGGAAAGCGCAAGGCCACCCTGAGCCTCAGGGTAGTGCCTAAGTTTGCTCCGTGCAAGCTCTGCGTGCCTCGGTTTCCATGAGGTCTCCACCGTTGTTGTGCCTCAATGGAACTAGAGGATAGCTTTCAGGACTCCAAGCACTCTGACCTCCGCACCATTTCCCATGCTACCACACAGATCCCCCCACGTCTCCTCTCTGCCTGCTGAGCAACAAGCAGCCGTGTAGGCCCTTCGGAACACTTCTTGCATGCAGAACCCAAGGCGGCACATTGCTCTCTGTCTACCTTTGGAAACCTAGGTGGTCGCAGCTTGCCCCAGCTCACGAAGACAGTCTGAGCCGTTCTCCTGAGCTGGGAGACATGGACTCAGTGAGGACCAGGGCCCTACCTGCACTCAGAAAATCACTCTGCTCAGCCTTCCATCCAGGAGCTCACACCGACGGGCTCGTTGGTTTAGCAGGAGGTCTAAGTGAGGTCCAAGCTGAGCAAAGAACACACTTCCTCCTTTACCCTGCTAGGCCCACGGTAGAGGTAGAGCCAACTAGGCCTCGCTCAGGCCAGCCCTCCTTCAGGGATCTTGCCACACTTCGAAGCCTGCATAGTAAAAGATATTTAGCGAAGTTGCCAGGGTTTCGCCATTCTCCCTCGGCAGCTCCACTACTGCAGGGACTCATGTTTGCTGTGAACAAGGATAGGTGGCCCACTTCAAAAAGCAGTCTTTTCCCCTTTGGAAATGTGGATTCTTGTAGCCTAGGAGCTGTTTGCGAAACCATAGGAAGGCCCAGCTTTTACTCACTGCAGGCACGCCCGGGGAGGAAACGAGTATGTTTCCCCAGAGAAACAGGCTGCTTGCAAGTGTCGAGGGGAGCTTCTCAGGTGCCCAGTGTGTCCCGTTTGTTTCCCTTCGCAGCTCCCGTACTGCAGGTACTTATGCTGGGTGCTAACAAGGGTTCGTTGGCTCTGCCGACAAAAGCAGCCTTTTCCCTTTGGAAGCTTGGATTGTAGTGTCTCAGGGGCTGCTTGCCAAACCTTGAAGTTGCCCAGGTTATAGCCTCCGCAGGTACGCTTGCGTAGCAAACGAGCACTTTCACCCGATGAACAGCGTTCCTATCACGCTGCAGGAGAGTTAACCCTGCAGACCTCGTTCCTCCTGGGAAAGCGCAAGGCCACCCTGAGCCTCAGGGTAGTGCCTAAGTTTGCTCCGTGCAAGCTCTGCGTGCCTCGGTTTCCAGAGGTCTCCACCGTTGTTGTGCCTCAATGGAACTAGAGGATAGCTTTCAGGACTCCAAGCACTCTGACCTCCGCACCATTTCCCATGCTACCACACAGATCCCCCCACGTCTCCTCTCTGCCTGCTGAGCAACAAGCAGCCGTGTAGGCCCTTCGGAACACTTCTTGCATGCAGAACCCAAGGCGGCACATTGCTCTCTGTCTACCTTTGGAAACCTAGGTGGTCGCAGCTTGCCCCAGCTCACGAAGACAGTCTGAGCCGTTCTCCTGAGCTGGGAGACATGGACTCAGTGAGGACCAGGGCCCTACCTGCACTCAGAAAATCACTCTGCTCAGCCTTCCATCCAGGAGCTCACACCGACTGGCTCGTTGGTTTAGCAGGACGTCTAAGTGAGGTCCAAGCTGAGCAAAGAGCACACTTCCTCCTTTACCCTGCTAGGCCCACGGAAGAGGTAGAGCCAACTAGTCCTCGCTCAGGCCAGCCCTCCTTCAGGGATCTTGCCACACTTCGAAGCCTGCATAGTAAAAGATATTTAGCGAAGTTGCCAGGGTTTCGCCATTCTCCCTCGGCAGCTCCACTACTGCAGGGACTCATGTTTGCTGTGAACTAGGATAGGTGGCCCACTTCAAAAAGCAGTCTTTTCCCCTTTGGAAATGTGGATTCTTGTAGCCTAGGAGCTGTATGCGAAACCATAGGAAGGCCCAGCTTTTACTCACTGCAGGCACGCCCGGGGAGGAAACGAGTATGTTTCCCCAGAGAAACAGGCTGCTTGCAAGTGTCGAGGGGAGCTTCTCAGGTGCCCAGTGTGTCCCGTTTGTTTCCCTTCGCAGCTCCCGTACTGCAGGTACTTATGCTGGGTGCTAACAAGGGTTCGTTGGCTCTTCCGACAAAAGCAGCCTTTTCTCTTTGGAAGCTTGGATTGTAGTGTCTCAGGGGCTGCTTGCCAAACCTTGAAGTTGCCCAGGTTATAGCCTCCGCAGGTACGCTTGCGTAGCAAACGAGCACTTTCACCCCATGAACAGCGTTCCTATCACGCTGGAGGAGAGTTAATCCTGCAGACCTCGTTCCTCCTGGGAAAGAGCAAGGCCACCCTGAGCCTCAGGGTAGTGCCTGAGTTTACTCCGGGGAAGCTCTGCATGCCTCGGTTTCCATGAGGTCTCCACCGTTGTTGTGCTTCAATGCAACGCGAAGATAGCTTTCAGGACTCCAAGCACTCTGACCTCTGCACCGTTTCCCATGCTACCACACGGATCCCCCCCACGTCTCCTCTCTGCCTGCTGAGCAACAAGCAGCCGTGTAGGCCCTTCAGAACACTTCTGCATGCAGAGCCCAAGGCGGCACACTGCTCTCTGTCTGCCTTTGGAAACCTAGGTTGTCGCAGCTTACCCAGCTCACCAAGACAGTCTGAGCCGGTCTCATGAGCTGGGGAACGTGGACTCAGTGAGGACCAGGGCCCTACCTGCACTCAGAAAATCACTCTGCTCAGCCTTCCATCCAGGAGCTCACACCGACTGGCTCGTTGGTTTAGCAGGAGGTCTAAGTGAGGTCCAAGCTGAGCAAAGAACACACTTCCTCCTTTACCCTGCTAGGCCCACGGAAGAGGTAGAGCCAACTAGGCCTCGCTCAGGCCAGCCCTCCTTCAGGGATCTTGCCACACTTCGAAGCCTGCACAGTAAAAGATATTTAGCGAAGTTGCCAGGGTTTCGCCATTTTCCCTCGGCAGCTCCACTACTGCAGGGACTCATGTTTGCTGTGAACTAGGATAGGTGGCCCACTTCCAAAAGCAGTCTTTTCCCCTTTGGAAATGTGGATTCTTGTAGCCTAGGAGCTGTTTGCGAAACCATAGGAAGGCCCAGCTTTTACTCACTGCAGGCACGCCCGGGGAGGAAACGAGTATGTTTCCCCAGAGAAACAGGCTGCTTGCAAGTGTCGAGGGGAGCTTCTCAGGTGCCCAGTGTGTCCCGTTTGTTTCCCTTCGCAGCTCCCGTACTGCAGGTACTTATGCTGGGTGCTAACAAGGGTTCGTTGGCTCTGCCGACAAAAGCAGCCTTTTCCCTTTGGAAGCTTGGATTGTAGTGTCTCAGGGGCTGCTTGCCAAACCTTGAAGTTGCCCAGGTTATAGCCTCCGCAGGTACGCTTGCATAGCAAACGAGCACTTTCACCCGATGAACAGCGTTCCTATCACGCTGCAGGAGAGTTAACCCTGCAGACCTCGTTCCTCCTGGGAAAGCGCAAGGCCACCCTGAGCCTCAGGGTAGTGCCTAAGTTTGCTCCGTGCAAGCTCTGCGTGCCTCGGTTTCCATGAGGTCTCCACCGTTGTTGTGCCTCAATGGAACTAGAGGATAGCTTTCAGGACTCCAAGCACTCTGGCCTCTGCACCGTTTCCCATGCTACCACACGGATTCCCCCCACGTCTCCTCTCTGCCTGCTGAGCAACAAGCAGCCGTGTAGGCCCTTCAGAACCCTTCTTGCATGCAGAGCCCAAGGCGGGACACTGCTCTCTGTCTTCCTTTGGAAACCTAGGTTGTCGGAGCTTACCCACCTCACGAAGACAGTTTGAGCCGGTTTCATGAGCTGGGGAACGTGGACTCAGTGTGGACCAGGGCCCTACCTGCACTCTGAAAATCACTCTGCTCAGCCTTCCATCCAGGAGCTCACACCGACTGGCTCGTTGGTTTAGCAGGACGTCTAAGTGAGGTCCAAGCTGAGCAAAGAGCACTCTTCCTCCTTTACCCTGCTAGGCCCACGGAAGAGGTAGAGCCATCTAGGCCTCGGTCAGACCAGGCCTCCTTCAGGGATCTTGCCACACTTCGAAGCCTGCACAGTAAAAGATACTTAGCGAAGTTGCCAGGATTTCGCCATGCTCTCCCTCGGCAGCTCCACTACTGCAGGGACTCATGTTTGCTTTGAACTAGTATAGGTGTCCCTGCTTCCAAAAGCATTCTTTTCCCCTTTGGAAATGTGGATTCTTGTAGCCTAGGAGCTGTTTGCGAAACCCTAGGAAGGCCCAGCTTTTACTCACTGCAGGCACGCCCGGGCAGGAAACGAGTATGTTTCCTCAGAGAAACAGGCTGCTTGCAAGTGTAGAGGGGAGCTTCTCAGGTGCCCAGTTTGTCCCGTTTGTTTCCCTTCGCAGCTCCCGTACTGCAGGTACTTATGCTGGGTGCTAACAAGGGTTGGTTGGCTCTGCCGACAAAAGCAGCCTTTTCTCTTTGGAAGCTTGGATTGTAGTGTCTCAGGGGCTGCTTGCCAAAACTTGAAGTTGCCCAGGTTATAGCCTCCGCAGGTACGCTTGCGTAGCAAACGAGCACTTTCACCCCATGAACAGCGTTCCTATCACGCTGGAGGAGAGTTAATCCTGCAGACCTCGTTCCTCCTGGGAAAGAGCAAGGCCACCCTGAGCCTCAGGGTAGTGCCTGAGTTTACTCCGGGCAAGCTCTGCGTGCCTCGGTTTCCATGAGGTCTCCACCGTTGTTGTGCTTCAATGCAACGCGAAGATAGCTTTCAGGACTCCAAGCACTCTGACCTCCGCACCGTTTCCCATGCTACCACACGGATCCCCCCCACGTCTCCTCTCTGCCTGCTGAGCAACAAGCAGCCGCGTAGGCCCTTCAGAACACTTCTGCATGCAGAGCCCAAGGCGGCACACTGCTCTCTGTCTTCCTTTGGAAACCTAGGTTGTTGCAGCTTGCCCCAGCTACGAAGACAGTCTGAGCCGGTCTCATGTGCTGAGGAACGTGAACTCAATGAGGACCATGGCCATACGTGCACTCAGAAAATCACTCTGCTCAGCCTTCCATCCAGGAACTCACACCGACTGGCTCGTTGGTTTAGCAGGAGGTCTAAGTGAGGTCCAAGCTGAGCAAAGAACACACTTCCTCCTTTACCCTGCTAGGCCCACGGTAGAGGTAGAGCCAACTAGGCCTCGCTCAGGCCAGCCCTCCTTCAGGGATCTTGCCACACTTCGAAGCCTGCATAGTAAAAGATATTTAGCGAAGTTGCCAGGGTTTCGCCATTCTCCCTCGGCAGCTCCACTACTGCAGGGACTCATGTTTGCTGTGAACAAGGATAGGTGGCCCACTTCAAAAAGCAGTCTTTTCCCCTTTGGAAATGTGGATTCTTGTAGCCTAGGAGCTGTTTGCGAAACCATAGGAAGGCCCAGCTTCTACTCACTGCAGGCACGCCCGGGGAGGAAACGAGTATGTTTCCCCAGAGAAACAGGCTGCTTGCAAGTGTCGAGGGGAGCTTCTCAGGTGCCCAGTGTGTCCCGTTTGTTTCCCTTCGCAGCTCCCGTACTGCAGGTACTTATGCTGGGTGCTAACAAGGGTTGGTTGGCTCTGCCGACAAAAGCAGCCTTTTCCCTTTGGAAGCTTGGATTGTAGTGTCTCAGGGGCTGCTTGCCAAACCTTGAAGTTGCCCAGGTTATAGCCTCCGCAGGTACGCTTGCGTAGCAAACGAGCACTTTCTACCGATGAACAGGGTTCCTGTCACGCTGGAGGAGAGTTAATCCCGCAGACCTCGTTCCTCCTGGGAAAGCGCAAGTCCACCCTGAGCCTCAGGGTAGTGCCTAAGTTTCCAACGGGCAAGCTCTGCGTGCCTCGGTTTCCATGAGGTCTCCACCGTTGTTGTGCTTCAATGGAACGCGAGGATAGCTTTCAGGACTCCAAGCACTCTGACCTCCGCACCGTTTCCCATGCTACCACACGGATCCCCCCCACGTCTCCTCTCTGCCTGCTGAGCAACAAGCAGCCGTGTAGGCCCTTCAGAACCCTTCTTGCATGCAGAGCCCAAGGCGGCACACTGCTCTCTGTCTTCCTTTGGAAACCTAGGTTGTTGCAGCTTTCCCCAGCTACGAAGACAGTCTGAGCCGGTCTCATGTGCTGAGGAACGTGAACTCAATGAGGACCATGGCCATACGTGCACTCAGAAAATCACTCTGCTCAGCCTTCCATCCAGGAACTCACACCGACTGGCTCGTTGGTTTAGCAGGACGTCTAAGTGAGGTCCAAGCTGAGCAAGAGCACAATTCCTCCTTTACCCTGCTAGGCCCCCGGAAGAGGTAGAGCTAACTAGGCCTCGCTCAGGCCATCCCTCCTTCAGGGATCTTGCCACAGTTTGAAGCCTGCACGGTAAAAGATACTTAGCGAAGTTGCCAGGGTTTCGCCATGCTCTCCCTCGGCAGCTCCACTACTGCAGGGACTCATATTTGCTGTGAACGAGGATAGGTGGCCCTGCTTCAAAAAGCAGTCTTTTCCCCTTTGGAAATGTGGATTCTTTGAGCCTCGGAGCTGTTTGCGAAACCCTAGGAAGGCCCAGCTTCTACTCACTGCAGGCACGCCCGGGCAGGAAACGAGTATGTTTCCCCAGAGAAACAGGCTGCTTGCAAGTGTCGAGGGGAGCTTCTCAGGTGCCCAGTGTGTCCCGTTTGTTTCCCTTCGCAGCTCCCGTACTGCAGGTACTTATGCTGGGTGCTAACAAGGGTTGGTTGGCTCTGCCGACAAAAGCAGCCTTTTCCCTTTGGAAGCTTGGATTGTAGTGTCTCAGGGGCTGCTTGCCAAACCTTGAAGTTGCCCAGGTTATAGCCTCCGCAGGTACGCTTGCGTAGCAAACGAGCACTTTCACCCGATGAACAGCGTTCCTATCACGCTGCAGGAGAGTTAATCCCGCAGACCTCGTTCCTCCTGGGAAAGCGCAAGGCCACCCTGAGCCTCAGGGGAGTGCCTAAGTTTGCTCCGTGCAAGCTCTGCGTGCCTCGGTTTCCATGAGGTCTCCACCGTTGTTGTGCCTCAATGGAACTAGAGGATAGCTTTCAGGACTCCAAGCACTCTGGCCTCTGCACCGTTTCCCATGCTACCACACGGATTCCCCCCACGTCTCCTCTCTGCCTGCTGAGCAACAAGCAGCCGTGTAGGCCCTTCAGAACCCTTCTTGCATGCAGAGCCCAAGGCGGGACACTGCTCTCTGTCTTCCTTTGGAAACCTAGGTTGTCGGAGCTTACCCACCTCTCGAAGACAGTTTGAGCCGGTTTCATGAGCTTGGGAACGTGGACTCAGTGAGGACCAGGGCCCTACCTGCACTCTGAAAATCACTCTGCTCAGCCTTCCATCCAGGAGCTCACACCGACTGGCTCGTTGGTTTAGCAGGACGTCTAAGTGAGGTCCAAGCTGAGCAAAGAGCACTCTTCCTCCTTTACCCTGCTAGGCCCACGGAAGAGGTAGAGCCATCTAGGCCTCGCTCAGACCAGGCCTCCTTCAGGGATCTTGCCACACTTCGAAGCCTGCACAGTAAAAGATACTTAGCGAAGTTGCCAGGATTTCGCCATGCTCTCCCTCGGCAGCTCCACTACTGCAGGTACTCATGTTTGCTTTGAACTAGTATAGGTGTCCCTGCTTCCAAAAGCATTCTTTTCCCCTTTGGAAATGTGGATTCTTGTAGCCTAGGAGCTGTTTGCGAAACGCTAGGAAGGCCCAGCTTTTACTCACTGCAGGCACGCCCGGGCAGGAAACGAGTATGTTTCCCCAGAGAAACAGGCTGCTTGCAAGTGTAGAGGGGAGCTTCTCAGGTGCCCAGTGTGTCCCGTTTGTTTCCCTTCGCAGCTCCCGTACTGCAGGTACTTATGCTGGGTGCTAACAAGGGTTGGTTGGCTCTGCCGACAAAAGCAGCCTTTTCTCTTTGGAAGCTTGGATTGTAGTGTCTCAGGGGCTGCTTGCCAAAACTTGAAGTTGCCCAGGTTATAGCCTCCGCAGGTACGCTTGCGTAGCAAACGAGCACTTTCACCCGATGAACAGCGTTCCTATCACGCTGGAGGAGAGTTAATCCTGCAGACCTCGTTCCTCCTGGGAAAGCGCAAGGCCACCCTGAGCCTCAGGGTAGTGCCTAAGTTTGCTCCGTGCAAGCTCTGCGTGCCTCGGTTTCCATGAGGTCTCCACCGTTGTTGTGCCTCAATGGAACTAGAGGATAGCTTTCAGGACTCCAAGCACTCTGACCTCCGCACCATTTCCCATGCTACCACACAGATCCCCCCACGTCTCCTCTCTGCCTGCTGAGCAACAAGCAGCCGTGTAGGCCCTTCGGAACACTTCTTGCATGCAGAACCCAAGGCGGCACATTGCTCTCTGTCTACCTTTGGAAACCTAGGTGGTCGCAGCTTGCCCCAGCTCACGAAGACAGTCTGAGCCGTTCTCCTGAGCTGGGAGACATGGACTCAGTGAGGACCAGGGCCCTACCTGCACTCAGAAAATCACTCTGCTCAGCCTTCCATCCAGGAGCTCACACCGACTGGCTCGTTGGTTTAGCAGGACGTCTAAGTGAGGTCCAAGCTGAGCAAGAGCACAATTCCTCCTTTACCCTGCTAGGCCCCCGGAAGAGGTAGAGCTAACTAGGCCTCGCTCAGGCCATCCCTCCTTCAGGGATCTTGCCACAGTTTGAAGCCTGCACGGTAAAAGATACTTAGCGAAGTTGCCAGGGTTTCGCCATGCTCTCCCTCGGCAGCTCCACTACTGCAGGGACTCATATTTGCTGTGAACGAGGATAGGTGGCCCTGCTTCAAAAAGCAGTCTTTTCCCCTTTGGAAATGTGGATTCTTTGAGCCTCGGAGCTGTTTGCGAAACCCTAGGAAGGCCCAGCTTCTACTCACTGCAGGCACGCCCGGGCAGGAAACGAGTATGTTTCCCCAGAGAAACAGGCTGCTTGCAAGTGTCGAGGGGAGCTTCTCAGGTGCCCAGTGTGTCCCGTTTGTTTCCCTTCGCAGCTCCCGTACTGCAGGTACTTATGCTGGGTGCTAACAAGGGTTGGTTGGCTCTGCCGACAAAAGCAGCCTTTTCCCTTTGGAAGCTTGGATTGTAGTGTCTCAGGGGCTGCTTGCCAAACCTTGAAGTTGCCCAGGTTATAGCCTCCGCAGGTACGCTTGCGTAGCAAACGAGCACTTTCACCCGATGAACAGCGTTCCTATCACGCTGCAGGAGAGTTAATCCCGCAGACCTCGTTCCTCCTGGGAAAGCGCAAGGCCACCCTGAGCCTCAGGGGAGTGCCTAAGTTTGCTCCGTGCAAGCTCTGCGTGCCTCGGTTTCCATGAGGTCTCCACCGTTGTTGTGCCTCAATGGAACTAGAGGATAGCTTTCAGGACTCCAAGCACTCTGGCCTCTGCACCGTTTCCCATGCTACCACACGGATTCCCCCCACGTCTCCTCTCTGCCTGCTGAGCAACAAGCAGCCGTGTAGGCCCTTCAGAACCCTTCTTGCATGCAGAGCCCAAGGCGGGACACTGCTCTCTGTCTTCCTTTGGAAACCTAGGTTGTCGGAGCTTACCCACCTCTCGAAGACAGTTTGAGCCGGTTTCATGAGCTTGGGAACGTGGACTCAGTGAGGACCAGGGCCCTACCTGCACTCTGAAAATCACTCTGCTCAGCCTTCCATCCAGGAGCTCACACCGACTGGCTCGTTGGTTTAGCAGGACGTCTAAGTGAGGTCCAAGCTGAGCAAAGAGCACTCTTCCTCCTTTACCCTGCTAGGCCCACGGAAGAGGTAGAGCCATCTAGGCCTCGCTCAGACCAGGCCTCCTTCAGGGATCTTGCCACACTTCGAAGCCTGCACAGTAAAAGATACTTAGCGAAGTTGCCAGGATTTCGCCATGCTCTCCCTCGGCAGCTCCACTACTGCAGGTACTCATGTTTGCTTTGAACTAGTATAGGTGTCCCTGCTTCCAAAAGCATTCTTTTCCCCTTTGGAAATGTGGATTCTTGTAGCCTAGGAGCTGTTTGCGAAACGCTAGGAAGGCCCAGCTTTTACTCACTGCAGGCACGCCCGGGCAGGAAACGAGTATGTTTCCCCAGAGAAACAGGCTGCTTGCAAGTGTAGAGGGGAGCTTCTCAGGTGCCCAGTGTGTCCCGTTTGTTTCCCTTCGCAGCTCCCGTACTGCAGGTACTTATGCTGGGTGCTAACAAGGGTTGGTTGGCTCTGCCGACAAAAGCAGCCTTTTCTCTTTGGAAGCTTGGATTGTAGTGTCTCAGGGGCTGCTTGCCAAAACTTGAAGTTGCCCAGGTTATAGCCTCCGCAGGTACGCTTGCGTAGCAAACGAGCACTTTCACCCGATGAACAGCGTTCCTATCACGCTGGAGGAGAGTTAATCCTGCAGACCTCGTTCCTCCTGGGAAAGCGCAAGGCCACCCTGAGCCTCAGGGTAGTGCCTAAGTTTGCTCCGTGCAAGCTCTGCGTGCCTCGGTTTCCATGAGGTCTCCACCGTTGTTGTGCCTCAATGGAACTAGAGGATAGCTTTCAGGACTCCAAGCACTCTGACCTCCGCACCATTTCCCATGCTACCACACAGATCCCCCCACGTCTCCTCTCTGCCTGCTGAGCAACAAGCAGCCGTGTAGGCCCTTCGGAACACTTCTTGCATGCAGAACCCAAGGCGGCACATTGCTCTCTGTCTACCTTTGGAAACCTAGGTGGTCGCAGCTTGCCCCAGCTCACGAAGACAGTCTGAGCCGTTCTCCTGAGCTGGGAGACATGGACTCAGTGAGGACCAGGGCCCTACCTGCACTCAGAAAATCACTCTGCTCAGCCTTCCATCCAGGAGCTCACACCGACTGGCTCGTTGGTTTAGCAGGACGTCTAAGTGAGGTCCAAGCTGAGCAAAGAGCACACTTCCTCCTTTACCCTGCTAGGCCCACGGAAGAGGTAGAGCCAACTAGGCCTCGCTCAGGCCAGCCCTCCTTCAGGGATCTTGCCACACTTCGAAGCCTGCACAGTAAAAGATATTTAGCGAAGTTGCCAGGGTTTCGCCATTCTCCCTCGGCAGCTCCACTACTGCAGGGACTCATGTTTGCTGTGAACAAGGATAGGTGGCCCACTTCGAAAAGCAGTCTTTTCCCCTTTGGAAATGTGGATTCTTGTAGCCTCGGAGCTGTTTGCAAAACCCTAGGAAGGCCCAGCTTCTACTCACGGCAGGCACGCCCGGGGAGGAAACGAGTATGTTTCCCCAGAGAAACAGGCTGCTTGCAAGTGTCGAGGGGAGCTTCTCAGGTGCCCAGTGTGTCCCGTTTGTTTCCCTTCGCAGCTCCCGTACTGCAGGTACTTATGCTGGGTGCTAACAAGGGTTGGTTGGCTCTGCCGACAAAAGCAGCCTTTTCCCTTTGGAAGCTTGGATTGTAGTGTCTCAGGGGCTGCTTGCCAAACCTTGAAGTTGCCCAGGTTATAGCCTCCGCAGGTACGCTTGCGTAGCAAACGAGCACTTTCTACCGATGAACAGGGTTCCTGTCACGCTGGAGGAGAGTTAATCCCGCAGACCTCGTTCCTCCTGGGAAAGCGCAAGTCCACCCTGAGCCTCAGGGTAGTGCCTAAGTTTCCAACGGGCAAGCTCTGCGTGCCTCGGTTTCCATGAGGTCTCCACCGTTGTTGTGCTTCAATGGAACGCGAGGATAGCTTTCAGGACTCCAAGCACTCTGACCTCCGCACCGTTTCCCATGCTACCACACGGATCCCCCCCACGTCTCCTCTCTGCCTGCTGAGCAACAAGCAGCCGTGTAGGCCCTTCAGAACCCTTCTTGCATGCAGAGCCCAAGGCGGCACACTGCTCTCTGTCTTCCTTTGGAAACCTAGGTTGTTGCAGCTTTCCCCAGCTACGAAGACAGTCTGAGCCGGTCTCATGTGCTGAGGAACGTGAACTCAATGAGGACCATGGCCATACGTGCACTCAGAAAATCACTCTGCTCAGCCTTCCATCCAGGAACTCACACCGACTGGCTCGTTGGTTTAGCAGGACGTCTAAGTGAGGTCCAAGCTGAGCAAGAGCACAATTCCTCCTTTACCCTGCTAGACCCCCGGAAGAGGTAGAGCTAACTAGGCCTCGCTCAGGCCATCCCTCCTTCAGGGATCTTGCCACAGTTTGAAGCCTGCACGGTAAAAGATACTTAGCGAAGTTGCCAGGGTTTCGCCATGCTCTCCCTCGGCAGCTCCACTACTGCAGGGACTCATATTTGCTGTGAACGAGGATAGGTGGCCCTGCTTCAAAAAGCAGTCTTTTCCCCTTTGGAAATGTGGATTCTTTGAGCCTCGGAGCTGTTTGCGAAACCCTAGGAAGGCCCAGCTTCTACTCACTGCAGGCACGCCCGGGCAGGAAACGAGTATGTTTCCCCAGAGAAACAGGCTGCTTGCAAGTGTCGAGAAGAGCTTCTCAGGTGCCCAGTGTGTCCCGTTTCTTTCCCTTCGCAGCTCCCGTACTGCAGGTACTTATGCTGGGAGCTAACAAAGGTTGGTTGGCTCTGCCGACAAAAGCAGCCTTTTCCCTTTGGAAGCTTGGATTGTAGTGTCTCAGGGGCTGCTTGCCAAACCTTGAAGTTGCCCAGGTTATAGCCTCCGCAGGTACGCTTGCGTAGCAAACGAGCACTTTCTACCGAAGAACAGGGTTCCTGTCACGCTGGAGGAGAGTTAATCCCGCAGACCTCGTTCCTCCTGGGAAAGCGCAAGCCCACCCTGAGCCTCAGGGTAGTGCCTAAGTTTCCAACGGGCAAGCTCTGCGTGCCTCGGTTTCCATGAGGTCTCCACCGTTGTTGTGCTTCAATGGAACGCGAAGATAGCTTTCAGGACTCCAAGCACTCTGACCTCCGCACCGTTTCCCATGCTACCACACGGATCCCCCCCACGTCTCCTCTCTGCCTGCTGAGCAACAAGCAGCCGTGTAGGCCCTTCAGAACACTTCTGCATGCAGAGCCCAAGGCGGCACACTGCTCTCTGTCTTCCTTTGGAAACCTAGGTTGTCGGAGCTTACCCACCTCACGAAGACAGTCTGAGCCGGTTTCATGAGCTGGGGAACGTGGACTCAGTGAGGACCAGGGCCCTACCTGCACTCTGAAAATCACTCTGCTCAGCCTTCCATCCAGGAGCTCACACCGACTGGCTCGTTGGTTTAGCAGGACGTCTAAGTGAGGTCCAAGCTGAGCAAAGAGCACTCTTCCTCCTTTACCCTGCTAGGCCCACGGAAGAGGTAGAGCCATCTAGGCCTCGCTCAGACCAGGCCTCCTTCAGGGATCTTGCCACACTTCGAAGCCTGCACAGTAAAAGATACTTAGCGAAGTTGCCAGGATTTCGCCATGCTCTCCCTCGGCAGCTCCACTACTGCAGGTACTCATGTTTGCTTTGAACTAGTATAGGTGTCCCTGCTTCCAAAAGCATTCTTTTCCCCTTTGGAAATGTGGATTCTTGTAGCCTAGGAGCTGTTTGCGAAACGCTAGGAAGGCCCAGCTTTTACTCACTGCAGGCACGCCCGGGCAGGAAACGAGTATGTTTCCCCAGAGAAACAGGCTGCTTGCAAGTGTAGAGGGGAGCTTCTCAGGTGCCCAGTGTGTCCCGTTTGTTTCCCTTCGCAGCTCCCGTACTGCAGGTACTTATGCTGGGTGCTAACAAGGGTTGGTTGGCTCTGCCGACAAAAGCAGCCTTTTCTCTTTGGAAGTTTGGATTGTAGTGTCTCAGGGGCTGCTTGCCAAAACTTGAAGTTGCCCAGGTTATAGCCTCCGCAGGTACGCTTGCGTAGCAAACGAGCACTTTCACCCGATGAACAGCATTCCTATCACGCTGGAGGAGAGTTAATCCTGCAGACCTCGTTCCTCCTGGGAAAGCGCAAGGCCACCCTGAGCCTCAGGGTAGTGCCTAAGTTTGCTCCGTGCAAGCTCTGCGTGCCTCGGTTTCCATGAGGTCTCCACCGTTGTTGTGCCTCAATGGAACTAGAGGATAGCTTTCAGGACTCCAAGCACTCTGACCTCCGCACCATTTCCCATGCTACCACACAGATCCCCCCACGTCTCCTCTCTGCCTGCTGAGCAACAAGCAGCCGTGTAGGCCCTTCGGAACACTTCTTGCATGCAGAACCCAAGGCGGCACATTGCTCTCTGTCTACCTTTGGAAACCTAGGTGGTCGCAGCTTGCCCCAGCTCACGAAGACAGTCTGAGCCGTTCTCCTGAGCTGGGAGACATGGACTCAGTGAGGACCAGGGCCCTACCTGCACTCAGAAAATCACTCTGCTCAGCCTTCCATCCAGGAGCTCACACCGACTGGCTCGTTGGTTTAGCAGGAGGTCTAAGTGAGGTCCAAGCTGAGCAAAGAACACACTTCCTCCTTTACCCTGCTAGGCCCACGGTAGAGGTAGAGCCAACTAGGCCTCGCTCAGGCCAGCCCTCCTTCAGGGATCTTGCCACACTTCGAAGCCTGCATAGTAAAAGATATTTAGCGAAGTTGCCAGGGTTTCGCCATTCTCCCTCGGCAGCTCCACTACTGCAGGGACTCATGTTTGCTGTGAACAAGGATAGGTGGCCCACTTCAAAAAGCAGTCTTTTCCCCTTTGGAAATGTGGATTCTTGTAGCCTAGGAGCTGTTTGCGAAACCATAGGAAGGCCCAGCTTTTACTCACTGCAGGCACGCCCGGGGAGGAAACGAGTATGTTTCCCCAGAGAAACAGGCTGCTTGCAAGTGTCGAGGGGAGCTTCTCAGGTGCCCAGTGTGTCCCGTTTGTTTCCCTTCGCAGCTCCCGTACTGCAGGTACTTATGCTGGGTGCTAACAAGGGTTCGTTGGCTCTGCCGACAAAAGCAGCCTTTTCCCTTTGGAAGCTTGGATTGTAGTGTCTCAGGGGCTGCTTGCCAAACCTTGAAGTTGCCCAGGTTATAGCCTCCGCAGGTACGCTTGCGTAGCAAACGAGCACTTTCACCCGATGAACAGCGTTCCTATCACGCTGCAGGAGAGTTAACCCTGCAGACCTCGTTCCTCCTGGGAAAGCGCAAGGCCACCCTGAGCCTCAGGGTAGTGCCTAAGTTTGCTCCGTGCAAGCTCTGCGTGCCTCGGTTTCCAGAGGTCTCCACCGTTGTTGTGCCTCAATGGAACTAGAGGATAGCTTTCAGGACTCCAAGCACTCTGACCTCCGCACCATTTCCCATGCTACCACACAGATCCCCCCACGTCTCCTCTCTGCCTGCTGAGCAACAAGCAGCCGTGTAGGCCCTTCGGAACACTTCTTGCATGCAGAACCCAAGGCGGCACATTGCTCTCTGTCTACCTTTGGAAACCTAGGTGGTCGCAGCTTGCCCCAGCTCACGAAGACAGTCTGAGCCGTTCTCCTGAGCTGGGAGACATGGACTCAGTGAGGACCAGGGCCCTACCTACACTCAGAAAATCACTCTGCTCAGCCTTCCATCCAGGAGCTCACACCGACTGGCTCGTTGGTTTAGCAGGACGTCTAAGTGAGGTCCAAGCTGAGCAAAGAGCACACTTCCTCCTTTACCCTGCTAGGCCCACGGAAGAGGTAGAGCCAACTAGGCCTCGCTCAGGCCAGCCCTCCTTCAGGGATCTTGCCACACTTCGAAGACTGCATAGTAAAAGATATTTAGCGAAGTTGCCAGGGTTTCGCCATTCTCCCTCGGCAGCTCCACTACTGCAGGGACTCATGTTTGCTGTGAACAAGGATAGGTGGCCCACTTCAAAAAGCAGTCTTTTCCCCTTTGGAAATGTGGATTCTTGTAGCCTAGGAGCTGTATGCGAAACCATAGGAAGGCCCAGCTTTTACTCACTGCAGGCACGCCCGGGGAGGAAACGAGTATGTTTCCCCAGAGAAACAGGCTGCTTGCAAGTGTCGAGGGGAGCTTCTCAGGTGCCCAGTGTGTCCCGTTTGTTTCCCTTCGCAGCTCCCGTACTGCAGGTACTTATGCTGGGTGCTAACAAGGGTTCGTTGGCTCTTCCGACAAAAGCAGCCTTTTCTCTTTGGAAGCTTGGATTGTAGTGTCTCAGGGGCTGCTTGCCAAAACTTGAAGTTGCCCAGGTTATAGCCTCCGCAGGTACGCTTGCGTAGCAAACGAGCACTTTCACCCCATGAACAGCGTTCCTATCACGCTGGAGGAGAGTTAATCCTGCAGACCTCGTTCCTCCTGGGAAAGAGCAAGGCCACCCTGAGCCTCAGGGTAGTGCCTGAGTTTACTCCGGGGAAGCTCTGCATGCCTCGGTTTCCATGAGGTCTCCACCGTTGTTGTGCTTCAATGCAACGCGAAGGTAGCTTTCAGGACTCCAAGCACTCTGACCTCTGCACCGTTTCCCATGCTACCACACGGATCCCCCCCACGTCTCCTCTCTGCCTGCTGAGCAACAAGCAGCCGTGTAGGCCCTTCAGAACACTTCTGCATGCAGAGCCCAAGGCGGCACACTGCTCTCTGTCTGCCTTTGGAAACCTAGGTTGTCGCAGCTTACCCAGCTCACCAAGACAGTCTGAGCCGGTCTCATGAGCTGGGGAACGTGGACTCAGTGAGGACCAGGGCCCTACCTGCACTCAGAAAATCACTCTGCTCAGCCTTCCATCCAGGAGCTCACACCGACTGGCTCGTTGGTTTAGCAGGAGGTCTAAGTGAGGTCCAAGCTGAGCAAAGAACACACTTCCTCCTTTACCCTGCTAGGCCCACGGAAGAGGTAGAGCCAACTAGGCCTCGCTCAGGCCAGCCCTCCTTCAGGGATCTTGCCACACTTCGAAGCCTGCACAGTAAAAGATATTTAGCGAAGTTGCCAGGGTTTCGCCATTTTCCCTCGGCAGCTCCACTACTGCAGGGACTCATGTTTGCTGTGAACTAGGATAGGTGGCCCACTTCCAAAAGCAGTCTTTTCCCCTTTGGAAATGTGGATTCTTGTAGCCTAGGAGCTGTTTGCGAAACCATAGGAAGGCCCAGCTTTTACTCACTGCAGGCACGCCCGGGGAGGAAACGAGTATGTTTCCCCAGAGAAACAGGCTGCTTGCAAGTGTCGAGGGGAGCTTCTCAGGTGCCCAGTGTGTCCCGTTTGTTTCCCTTCGCAGCTCCCGTACTGCAGGTACTTATGCTGGGTGCTAACAAGGGTTCGTTGGCTCTGCCGACAAAAGCAGCCTTTTCCCTTTGGAAGCTTGGATTGTAGTGTCTCAGGGGCTGCTTGCCAAACCTTGAAGTTGCCCAGGTTATAGCCTCCGCAGGTACGCTTGCATAGCAAACGAGCACTTTCACCCGATGAACAGCGTTCCTATCACGCTGCAGGAGAGTTAACCCTGCAGACCTCGTTCCTCCTGGGAAAGCGCAAGGCCACCCTGAGCCTCAGGGTAGTGCCTAAGTTTGCTCCGTGCAAGCTCTGCGTGCCTCGGTTTCCATGAGGTCTCCACCGTTGTTGTGCCTCAATGGAACTAGAGGATAGCTTTCAGGACTCCAAGCACTCTGGCCTCTGCACCGTTTCCCATGCTACCACACGGATTCCCCCCACGTCTCCTCTCTGCCTGCTGAGCAACAAGCAGCCGTGTAGGCCCTTCAGAACCCTTCTTGCATGCAGAGCCCAAGGCGGGACACTGCTCTCTGTCTTCCTTTGGAAACCTAGGTTGTCGGAGCTTACCCACCTCACGAAGACAGTTTGAGCCGGTTTCATGAGCTGGGGAACGTGGACTCAGTGTGGACCAGGGCCCTACCTGCACTCTGAAAATCACTCTGCTCAGCCTTCCATCCAGGAGCTCACACCGACTGGCTCGTTGGTTTAGCAGGACGTCTAAGTGAGGTCCAAGCTGAGCAAAGAGCACTCTTCCTCCTTTACCCTGCTAGGCCCACGGAAGAGGTAGAGCCATCTAGGCCTCGGTCAGACCAGGCCTCCTTCAGGGATCTTGCCACATTTCGAAGCCTGCACAGTAAAAGATACTTAGCGAAGTTGCCAGGATTTCGCCATGCTCTCCCTCGGCAGCTCCACTACTGCAGGGACTCATGTTTGCTTTGAACTAGTATAGGTGTCCCTGCTTCCAAAAGCATTCTTTTCCCCTTTGGAAATGTGGATTCTTGTAGCCTAGGAGCTGTTTGCGAAACCCTAGGAAGGCCCAGCTTTTACTCACTGCAGGCACGCCCGGGCAGGAAACGAGTATGTTTCCCCAGAGAAACAGGCTGCTTGCAAGTGTAGAGGGGAGCTTCTCAGGTGCCCAGTTTGTCCCGTTTGTTTCCCTTCGCAGCTCCCGTACTGCAGGTACTTATGCTGGGTGCTAACAAGGGTTGGTTGGCTCTGCCGACAAAAGCAGCCTTTTCTCTTTGGAAGCTTGGATTGTAGTGTCTCAGGGGCTGCTTGCCAAAACTTGAAGTTGCCCAGGTTATAGCCTCCGCAGGTACGCTTGCGTAGCAAACGAGCACTTTCACCCCATGAACAGCGTTCCTATCACGCTGGAGGAGAGTTAATCCTGCAGACCTCGTTCCTCCTGGGAAAGAGCAAGGCCACCCTGAGCCTCAGGGTAGTGCCTGAGTTTACTCCGGGCAAGCTCTGCGTGCCTCGGTTTCCATGAGGTCTCCACCGTTGCTGTGCTTCAATGGAACGCGAAGATAGCTTTCAGGACTCCAAGCACTCTGACCTCCGCACCGTTTCCCATGCTACCACACGGATCCCCCCCACGTCTCCTCTCTGCCTGCTGAGCAACAAGCAGCCGCGTAGGCCCTTCAGAACACTTCTGCATGCAGAGCCCAAGGCGGCACACTGCTCTCTGTCTTCCTTTGGAAACCTAGGTTGTTGCAGCTTGCCCCAGCTACGAAGACAGTCTGAGCCGGTCTCATGTGCTGAGGAACGTGAACTCAATGAGGACCATGGCCATACGTGCACTCAGAAAATCACTCTGCTCAGCCTTCCATCCAGGAACTCACACCGACTGGCTCGTTGGTTTAGCAGGAGGTCTAAGTGAGGTCCAAGCTGAGCAAAGAACACACTTCCTCCTTTACCCTGCTAGGCCCACGGTAGAGGTAGAGCCAACTAGGCCTCGCTCAGGCCAGCCCTCCTTCAGGGATCTTGCCACACTTCGAAGCCTGCATAGTAAAAGATATTTAGCGAAGTTGCCAGGGTTTCGCCATTCTCCCTCGGCAGCTCCACTACTGCAGGGACTCATGTTTGCTGTGAACAAGGATAGGTGGCCCACTTCAAAAAGCAGTCTTTTCCCCTTTGGAAATGTGGATTCTTGTAGCCTAGGAGCTGTTTGCGAAACCATAGGAAGGCCCAGCTTTTACTCACTGCAGGCACGCCCGGGGAGGAAACGAGTATGTTTCCCCAGAGAAACAGGCTGCTTGCAAGTGTCGAGGGGAGCTTCTCAGGTGCCCAGTGTGTCCCGTTTGTTTCCCTTCGCAGCTCCCGTACTGCAGGTACTTATGCTGGGTGCTAACAAGGGTTCGTTGGCTCTGCCGACAAAAGCAGCCTTTTCCCTTTGGAAGCTTGGATTGTAGTGTCTCAGGGGCTGCTTGCCAAACCTTGAAGTTGCCCAGGTTATAGCCTCCGCAGGTACGCTTGCGTAGCAAACGAGCACTTTCACCCGATGAACAGCGTTCCTATCACGCTGCAGGAGAGTTAACCCTGCAGACCTCGTTCCTCCTGGGAAAGCGCAAGGCCACCCTGAGCCTCAGGGTAGTGCCTAAGTTTGCTCCGTGCAAGCTCTGCGTGCCTCGGTTTCCATGAGGTCTCCACCGTTGTTGTGCCTCAATGGAACTAGAGGATAGCTTTCAGGACTCCAAGCACTCTGACCTCCGCACCATTTCCCATGCTACCACACAGATCCCCCCACGTCTCCTCTCTGCCTGCTGAGCAACAAGCAGCCGTGTAGGCCCTTCGGAACACTTCTTGCATGCAGAACCCAAGGCGGCACATTGCTCTCTGTCTACCTTTGGAAACCTAGGTGGTCGCAGCTTGCCCCAGCTCACGAAGACAGTCTGAGCCGTTCTCCTGAGCTGGGAGACATGGACTCAGTGAGGACCAGGGCCCTACCTGCACTCAGAAAATCACTCTGCTCAGCCTTCCATCCAGGAGCTCACACCGACTGGCTCGTTGGTTTAGCAGGACGTCTAAGTGAGGTCCAAGCTGAGCAAAGAGCACACTTCCTCCTTTACCCTGCTAGGCCCACGGAAGAGGTAGAGCCATCTAGGCCTCGCTCAGACCAGGCCTCCTTCAGGGATCTTGCCACACTTCGAAGCCTGCACAGTAAAAGATACTTAGCGAAGTTGCCAGGATTTCGCCATGCTCTCCCTCGGCAGCTCCACTACTGCAGGTACTCATGTTTGCTTTGAACTAGTATAGGTGTCCCTGCTTCCAAAAGCATTCTTTTCCCCTTTGGAAATGTGGATTCTTGTAGCCTAGGAGCTGTTTGCGAAACGCTAGGAAGGCCCAGCTTTTACTCACTGCAGGCACGCCCGGGCAGGAAACGAGTATGTTTCCCCAGAGAAACAGGCTGCTTGCAAGTGTAGAGGGGAGCTTCTCAGGTGCCCAGTGTGTCCCGTTTGTTTCCCTTCGCAGCTCCCGTACTGCAGGTACTTATGCTGGGTGCTAACAAGGGTTGGTTGGCTCTGCCGACAAAAGCAGCCTTTTCTCTTTGGAAGCTTGGATTGTAGTGTCTCAGGGGCTGCTTGCCAAAACTTGAAGTTGCCCAGGTTATAGCCTCCGCAGGTACGCTTGCGTAGCAAACGAGCACTTTCACCCGATGAACAGCGTTCCTATCACGCTGGAGGAGAGTTAATCCTGCAGACCTCGTTCCTCCTGGGAAAGCGCAAGGCCACCCTGAGCCTCAGGGTAGTGCCTAAGTTTGCTCCGTGCAAGCTCTGCGTGCCTCGGTTTCCATGAGGTCTCCACCGTTGTTGTGCCTCAATGGAACTAGAGGATAGCTTTCAGGACTCCAAGCACTCTGACCTCCGCACCATTTCCCATGCTACCACACAGATCCCCCCACGTCTCCTCTCTGCCTGCTGAGCAACAAGCAGCCGTGTAGGCCCTTCGGAACACTTCTTGCATGCAGAACCCAAGGCAGCACATTGCTCTCTGTCTACCTTTGGAAACCTAGGTGGTCGCAGCTTGCCCCAGCTCACGAAGACAGTCTGAGCCGTTCTCCTGAGCTGGGAGACATGGACTCAGTGAGGACCAGGGCCCTACCTGCACTCAGAAAATCACTCTGCTCAGCCTTCCATCCAGGAGCTCACACCGACTGGCTCGTTGGTTTAGCAGGACGTCTAAGTGAGGTCCAAGCTGAGCAAAGAGCACACTTCCTCCTTTACCCTGCTAGGCCCACGGAAGAGGTAGAGCCAACTAGGCCTCGCTCAGGCCAGCCCTCCTTCAGGGATCTTGCCACACTTCGAAGCCTGCACAGTAAAAGATATTTAGCGAAGTTGCCAGGGTTTCGCCATTCTCCCTCGGCAGCTCCACTACTGCAGGGACTCATGTTTGCTGTGAACTAGGATAGGTGGCCCACTTCCAAAAGCAGTCTTTTCCCCTTTGGAAATGTGGATTCTTGTAGCCTCGGAGCTGTTTGCAAAACCCTAGGAAGGCCCAGCTTCTACTCACGGCAGGCACGCCCGGGGAGGAAACGAGTATGTTTCCCCAGAGAAACAGGCTGCTTGCAAGTGTCGAGGGGAGCTTCTCAGGTGCCCAGTGTGTCCCGTTTGTTTCCCTTCGCAGCTCCCGTACTGCAGGTACTTATGCTGGGTGCTAACAAGGGTTGGTTGGCTCTGCCGACAAAAGCAGCCTTTTCCCTTTGGAAGCTTGGATTGTAGTGTCTCAGGGGCTGCTTGCCAAACCTTGAAGTTGCCCAGGTTATAGCCTCCGCAGGTACGCTTGCGTAGCAAACGAGCACTTTCTACCGATGAACAGGGTTCCTGTCACGCTGGAGGAGAGTTAATCCCGCAGACCTCGTTCCTCCTGGGAAAGCGCAAGTCCACCCTGAGCCTCAGGGTAGTGCCTAAGTTTCCAACGGGCAAGCTCTGCGTGCCTCGGTTTCCATGAGGTCTCCACCGTTGTTGTGCTTCAATGGAACGCGAGGATAGCTTTCAGGACTCCAAGCACTCTGACCTCCGCACCGTTTCCCATGCTACCACACGGATCCCCCCCACGTCTCCTCTCTGCCTGCTGAGCAACAAGCAGCCGTGTAGGCCCTTCAGAACCCTTCTTGCATGCAGAGCCCAAGGCGGCACACTGCTCTCTGTCTTCCTTTGGAAACCTAGGTTGTTGCAGCTTTCCCCAGCTACGAAGACAGTCTGAGCCGGTCTCATGTGCTGAGGAACGTGAACTCAATGAGGACCATGGCCATACGTGCACTCAGAAAATCACTCTGCTCAGCCTTCCATCCAGGAACTCACACCGACTGGCTCGTTGGTTTAGCAGGACGTCTAAGTGAGGTCCAAGCTGAGCAAGAGCACAATTCCTCCTTTACCCTGCTAGGCCCCCGGAAGAGGTAGAGCTAACTAGGCCTCGCTCAGGCCATCCCTCCTTCAGGGATCTTGCCACAGTTTGAAGCCTGCACGGTAAAAGATACTTAGCGAAGTTGCCAGGGTTTCGCCATGCTCTCCCTCGGCAGCTCCACTACTGCAGGGACTCATATTTGCTGTGAACGAGGATAGGTGGCCCTGCTTCAAAAAGCAGTCTTTTCCCCTTTGGAAATGTGGATTCTTTGAGCCTCGGAGCTGTTTGCGAAACCCTAGGAAGGCCCAGCTTCTACTCACTGCAGGCACGCCCGGGCAGGAAACGAGTATGTTTCCCCAGAGAAACAGGCTGCTTGCAAGTGTCGAGAAGAGCTTCTCAGGTGCCCAGTGTGTCCCGTTTCTTTCCCTTCGCAGCTCCCGTACTGCAGGTACTTATGCTGGGAGCTAACAAGAGTTGGTTGGCTCTGCCGACAAAAGCAGCCTTTTCCCTTTGGAAGCTTGGATTGTAGTGTCTCAGGGGCTGCTTGCCAAACCTTGAAGTTGCCCAGGTTATAGCCTCTGCAGGTACGCTTGCGTAGCAAACGAGCACTTTCTACCGAAGAACAGGGTTCCTGTCACGCTGGAGGAGAGTTAATCCCGCAGACCTCGTTCCTCCTGGGAAAGCGCAAGCCCACCCTGAGCCTCAGGGTAGTGCCTAAGTTTCCAACGGGCAAGCTCTGCGTGCCTCGGTTTCCATGAGGTCTCCACCGTTGTTGTGCTTCAATGGAACGCGAAGATAGCTTTCAGGACTCCAAGCACTCTGACCTCCGCACCGTTTCCCATGCTACCACACGGATCCCCCCCACGTCTCCTCTCTGCCTGCTGAGCAACAAGCAGCCGTGTAGGCCCTTCAGAACACTTCTGCATGCAGAGCCCAAGGCGGCACACTGCTCTCTGTCTTCCTTTGGAAACCTAGGTTGTCGGAGCTTACCCACCTCACGAAGACAGTCTGAGCCGGTTTCATGAGCTGGGGAACGTGGACTCAGTGAGGACCAGGGCCCTACCTGCACTCTGAAAATCACTCTGCTCAGCCTTCCATCCAGGAGCTCACACCGACTGGCTCGTTGGTTTAGCAGGACGTCTAAGTGAGGTCCAAGCTGAGCAAAGAGCACTCTTCCTCCTTTACCCTGCTAGGCCCACGGAAGAGGTAGAGCCATCTAGGCCTCGCTCAGACCAGGCCTCCTTCAGGGATCTTGCCACACTTCGAAGCCTGCACAGTAAAAGATACTTAGCGAAGTTGCCAGGATTTCGCCATGCTCTCCCTCGGCAGCTCCACTACTGCAGGTACTCATGTTTGCTTTGAACTAGTATAGGTGTCCCTGCTTCCAAAAGCATTCTTTTCCCCTTTGGAAATGTGGATTCTTGTAGCCTAGGAGCTTTTTGCGAAACCATAGGAAGGCCCAGCTTTTACTCACTGCAGGCACGCCCGGGGAGGAAACGAGTATGTTTCCCCAGAGAAACAGGCTGCTTGCAAGTGTCGAGGGGAGCTTCTCAGGTGCCCAGTGTGTCCCGTTTGTTTCCCTTCGCAGCTCCCGTACTGCAGGTACTTATGCTGGGTGCTAACAAGGGTTCGTTGGCTCTGCCGACAAAAGCAGCCTTTTCCCTTTGGAAGCTTGGATTGTAGTGTCTCAGGGGCTGCTTGCCAAACCTTGAAGTTGCCCAGGTTATAGCCTCCGCAGGTACGCTTGCGTAGCAAACGAGCACTTTCACCCGATGAACAGCGTTCCTATCACGCTGCAGGAGAGTTAACCCTGCAGACCTCGTTCCTCCTGGGAAAGCGCAAGGCCACCCTGAGCCTCAGGGTAGTGCCTAAGTTTGCTCCGTGCAAGCTCTGCGTGCCTCGGTTTCCAGAGGTCTCCACCGTTGTTGTGCCTCAATGGAACTAGAGGATAGCTTTCAGGACTCCAAGCACTCTGACCTCCGCACCATTTCCCATGCTACCACACAGATCCCCCCACGTCTCCTCTCTGCCTGCTGAGCAACAAGCAGCCGTGTAGGCCCTTCGGAACACTTCTTGCATGCAGAACCCAAGGCGGCACATTGCTCTCTGTCTACCTTTGGAAACCTAGGTGGTCGCAGCTTGCCCCAGCTCACGAAGACAGTCTGAGCCGTTCTCCTGAGCTGGGAGACATGGACTCAGTGAGGACCAGGGCCCTACCTGCACTCAGAAAATCACTCTGCTCAGCCTTCCATCCAGGAGCTCACACCGACTGGCTCGTTGGTTTAGCAGGACGTCTAAGTGAGGTCCAAGCTGAGCAAAGAGCACACTTCCTCCTTTACCCTGCTAGGCCCACGGAAGAGGTAGAGCCAACTAGGCCTCGCTCAGGCCAGCCCTCCTTCAGGGATCTTGCCACACTTCGAAGACTGCATAGTAAAAGATATTTAGCGAAGTTGCCAGGGTTTCGCCATTCTCCCTCGGCAGCTCCACTACTGCAGGGACTCATGTTTGCTGTGAACAAGGATAGGTGGCCCACTTCAAAAAGCAGTCTTTTCCCCTTTGGAAATGTGGATTCTTGTAGCCTAGGAGCTGTATGCGAAACCATAGGAAGGCCCAGCTTTTACTCACTGCAGGCACGCCCGGGGAGGAAACGAGTATGTTTCCCCAGAGAAACAGGCTGCTTGCAAGTGTCGAGGGGAGCTTCTCAGGTGCCCAGTGTGTCCCGTTTGTTTCCCTTCGCAGCTCCCGTACTGCAGGTACTTATGCTGGGTGCTAACAAGGGTTCGTTGGCTCTTCCGACAAAAGCAGCCTTTTCTCTTTGGAAGCTTGGATTGTAGTGTCTCAGGGGCTGCTTGCCAAAACTTGAAGTTGCCCAGGTTATAGCCTCCGCAGGTACGCTTGCGTAGCAAACGAGCACTTTCACCCCATGAACAGCGTTCCTATCACGCTGGAGGAGAGTTAATCCTGCAGACCTCGTTCCTCCTGGGAAAGAGCAAGGCCACCCTGAGCCTCAGGGTAGTGCCTGAGTTTACTCCGGGGAAGCTCTGCATGCCTCGGTTTCCATGAGGTCTCCACCGTTGTTGTGCTTCAATGCAACGCGAAGATAGCTTTCAGGACTCCAAGCACTCTGACCTCTGCACCGTTTCCCATGCTACCACACGGATCCCCCCCACGTCTCCTCTCTGCCTGCTGAGCAACAAGCAGCCGTGTAGGCCCTTCAGAACACTTCTGCATGCAGAGCCCAAGGCGGCACACTGCTCTCTGTCTGCCTTTGGAAACCTAGGTTGTCGCAGCTTACCCAGCTCACCAAGACAGTCTGAGCCGGTCTCATGAGCTGGGGAACGTGGACTCAGTGAGGACCAGGGCCCTACCTGCACTCAGAAAATCACTCTGCTCAGCCTTCCATCCAGGAGCTCACACCGACTGGCTCGTTGGTTTAGCAGGAGGTCTAAGTGAGGTCCAAGCTGAGCAAAGAACACACTTCCTCCTTTACCCTGCTAGGCCCACGGAAGAGGTAGAGCCAACTAGGCCTCGCTCAGGCCAGCCCTCCTTCAGGGATCTTGCCACACTTCGAAGCCTGCACAGTAAAAGATATTTAGCGAAGTTGCCAGGGTTTCGCCATTTTCCCTCGGCAGCTCCACTACTGCAGGGACTCATGTTTGCTGTGAACTAGGATAGGTGGCCCACTTCCAAAAGCAGTCTTTTCCCCTTTGGAAATGTGGATTCTTGTAGCCTAGGAGCTGTTTGCGAAACCATAGGAAGGCCCAGCTTTTACTCACTGCAGGCACGCCCGGGGAGGAAACGAGTATGTTTCCCCAGAGAAACAGGCTGCTTGCAAGTGTCGAGGGGAGCTTCTCAGGTGCCCAGTGTGTCCCGTTTGTTTCCCTTCGCAGCTCCCGTACTGCAGGTACTTATGCTGGGTGCTAACAAGGGTTCGTTGGCTCTGCCGACAAAAGCAGCCTTTTCCCTTTGGAAGCTTGGATTGTAGTGTCTCAGGGGCTGCTTGCCAAACCTTGAAGTTGCCCAGGTTATAGCCTCCGCAGGTACGCTTGCATAGCAAACGAGCACTTTCACCCGATGAACAGCGTTCTTATCACGCTGCAGGAGAGTTAACCCTGCAGACCTCGTTCCTCCTGGGAAAGCGCAAGGCCACCCTGAGCCTCAGGGTAGTGCCTAAGTTTGCTCCGTGCAAGCTCTGCGTGCCTCGGTTTCCATGAGGTCTACACCGTTGTTGTGCCTCAATGGAACTAGAGGATAGCTTTCAGGACTCCAAGCACTCTGGCCTCTGCACCGTTTCCCATGCTACCACACGGATTCCCCCCACGTCTCCTCTCTGCCTGCTGAGCAACAAGCAGCCGTGTAGGCCCTTCAGAACCCTTCTTGCATGCAGAGCCCAAGGCGGGACACTGCTCTCTGTCTTCCTTTGGAAACCTAGGTTGTCGGAGCTTACCCACCTCACGAAGACAGTTTGAGCCGGTTTCATGAGCTGGGGAACGTGGACTCAGTGTGGACCAGGGCCCTACCTGCACTCTGAAAATCACTCTGCTCAGCCTTCCATCCAGGAGCTCACACCGACTGGCTCGTTGGTTTAGCAGGACGTCTAAGTGAGGTCCAAGCTGAGCAAAGAGCACTCTTCCTCCTTTACCCTGCTAGGCCCACGGAAGAGGTAGAGCCATCTAGGCCTCGCTCAGACCAGGCCTCCTTCAGGGATCTTGCCACACTTCGAAGCCTGCACAGTAAAAGATACTTAGCGAAGTTGCCAGGATTTCGCCATGCTCTCCCTCGGCAGCTCCACTACTGCAGGTACTCATGTTTGCTTTGAACTAGTATAGGTGTCCCTGCTTCCAAAAGCATTCTTTTCCCCTTTGGAAATGTGGATTCTTGTAGCCTAGGAGCTTTTTGCGAAACCATAGGAAGGCCCAGCTTTTACTCACTGCAGGCACGCCCGGGAAGGAAACGAGTATGTTTCCCCAGAGAAACAGGCTGCTTGCAAGTGTCGAGGGGAGCTTCTCAGGTGCCCAGTGTGTCCCGTTTGTTTCCCTTCGCAGCTCCCGTACTGCAGGTACTTATGCTGGGTGCTAACAAGGGTTCGTTGGCTCTGCCGACAAAAGCAGCCTTTTCCCTTTGGAAGCTTGGATTGTAGTGTCTCAGGGGCTGCTTGCCAAACCTTGAAGTTGCCCAGGTTATAGCCTCCGCAGGTACGCTTGCGTAGCAAACGAGCACTTTCACCCGATGAACAGCGTTCCTATCACGCTGCAGGAGAGTTAACCCTGCAGACCTCGTTCCTCCTGGGAAAGCGCAAGGCCACCCTGAGCCTCAGGGTAGTGCCTAAGTTTGCTCCGTGCAAGCTCTGCGTGCCTCGGTTTCCAGAGGTCTCCACCGTTGTTGTGCCTCAATGGAACTAGAGGATAGCTTTCAGGACTCCAAGCACTCTGACCTCCGCATCATTTCCCATGCTACCACACAGATCCCCCCACGTCTCCTCTCTGCCTGCTGAGCAACAAGCAGCCGTGTAGGCCCTTCGGAACACTTCTTGCATGCAGAACCCAAGGCGGCACATTGCTCTCTGTCTACCTTTGGAAACCTAGGTGGTCGCAGCTTGCCCCAGCTCACGAAGACAGTCTGAGCCGTTCTCCTGAGCTGGGAGACATGGACTCAGTGAGGACCAGGGCCCTACCTGCACTCAGAAAATCACTCTGCTCAGCCTTCCATCCAGGAGCTCACACCGACTGGCTCGTTGGTTTAGCAGGACGTCTAAGTGAGGTCCAAGCTGAGCAAAGAGCACACTTCCTCCTTTACCCTGCTAGGCCCACGGAAGAGGTAGAGCCAACTAGGCCTCGCTCAGGCCAGCCCTCCTTCAGGGATCTTGCCACACTTCGAAGACTGCATAGTAAAAGATATTTAGCGAAGTTGCCAGGGTTTCGCCATTCTCCCTCGGCAGCTCCACTACTGCAGGGACTCATGTTTGCTGTGAACAAGGATAGGTGGCCCACTTCAAAAAGCAGTCTTTTCCCCTTTGGAAATGTGGATTCTTGTAGCCTAGGAGCTGTATGCGAAACCATAGGAAGGCCCAGCTTTTACTCACTGCAGGCACGCCCGGGGAGGAAACGAGTATGTTTCCCCAGAGAAACAGGCTGCTTGCAAGTGTCGAGGGGAGCTTCTCAGGTGCCCAGTGTGTCCCGTTTGTTTCCCTTCGCAGCTCCCGTACTGCAGGTACTTATGCTGGGTGCTAACAAGGGTTCGTTGGCTCTTCCGACAAAAGCAGCCTTTTCTCTTTGGAAGCTTGGATTGTAGTGTCTCAGGGGCTGCTTGCCAAAACTTGAAGTTGCCCAGGTTATAGCCTCCGCAGGTACGCTTGCGTAGCAAACGAGCACTTTCACCCCATGAACAGCGTTCCTATCACGCTGGAGGAGAGTTAATCCTGCAGACCTCGTTCCTCCTGGGAAAGAGCAAGGCCACCCTGAGCCTCAGGGTAGTGCCTGAGTTTACTCCGGGGAAGCTCTGCATGCCTCGGTTTCCATGAGGTCTCCACCGTTGTTGTGCTTCAATGCAACGCGAAGATAGCTTTCAGGACTCCAAGCACTCTGACCTCTGCACCGTTTCCCATGCTACCACACGGATCCCCCCCACGTCTCCTCTCTGCCTGCTGAGCAACAAGCAGCCGTGTAGGCCCTTCAGAACACTTCTGCATGCAGAGCCCAAGGCGGCACACTGCTCTCTGTCTGCCTTTGGAAACCTAGGTTGTCGCAGCTTACCCAGCTCACCAAGACAGTCTGAGCCGGTCTCATGAGCTGGGGAACGTGGACTCAGTGAGGACCAGGGCCCTACCTGCACTCAGAAAATCACTCTGCTCAGCCTTCCATCCAGGAGCTCACACCGACTGGCTCGTTGGTTTAGCAGGAGGTCTAAGTGAGGTCCAAGCTGAGCAAAGAACACACTTCCTCCTTTACCCTGCTAGGCCCACGGAAGAGGTAGAGCCAACTAGGCCTCGCTCAGGCCAGCCCTCCTTCAGGGATCTTGCCACACTTCGAAGCCTGCACAGTAAAAGATATTTAGCGAAGTTGCCAGGGTTTCGCCATTTTCCCTCGGCAGCTCCACTACTGCAGGGACTCATGTTTGCTGTGAACTAGGATAGGTGGCCCACTTCCAAAAGCAGTCTTTTCCCCTTTGGAAATGTGGATTCTTGTAGCCTAGGAGCTGTTTGCGAAACCATAGGAAGGCCCAGCTTTTACTCACTGCAGGCACGCCCGGGGAGGAAACGAGTATGTTTCCCCAGAGAAACAGGCTGCTTGCAAGTGTCGAGGGGAGCTTCTCAGGTGCCCAGTGTGTCCCGTTTGTTTCCCTTCGCAGCTCCCGTACTGCAGGTACTTATGCTGGGTGCTAACAAGGGTTCGTTGGCTCTGCCGACAAAAGCAGCCTTTTCCCTTTGGAAGCTTGGATTGTAGTGTCTCAGGGGCTGCTTGCCAAACCTTGAAGTTGCCCAGGTTATAGCCTCCGCAGGTACGCTTGCATAGCAAACGAGCACTTTCACCCGATGAACAGCGTTCTTATCACGCTGCAGGAGAGTTAACCCTGCAGACCTCGTTCCTCCTGGGAAAGCGCAAGGCCACCCTGAGCCTCAGGGTAGTGCCTAAGTTTGCTCCGTGCAAGCTCTGCGTGCCTCGGTTTCCATGAGGTCTACACCGTTGTTGTGCCTCAATGGAACTAGAGGATAGCTTTCAGGACTCCAAGCACTCTGGCCTCTGCACCGTTTCCCATGCTACCACACGGATTCCCCCCACGTCTCCTCTCTGCCTGCTGAGCAACAAGCAGCCGTGTAGGCCCTTCAGAACCCTTCTTGCATGCAGAGCCCAAGGCGGGACACTGCTCTCTGTCTTCCTTTGGAAACCTAGGTTGTCGGAGCTTACCCACCTCACGAAGACAGTTTGAGCCGGTTTCATGAGCTGGGGAACGTGGACTCAGTGTGGACCAGGGCCCTACCTGCACTCTGAAAATCACTCTGCTCAGCCTTCCATCCAGGAGCTCACACCGACTGGCTCGTTGGTTTAGCAGGACGTCTAAGTGAGGTCCAAGCTGAGCAAAGAGCACTCTTCCTCCTTTACCCTGCTAGGCCCACGGAAGAGGTAGAGCCATCTAGGCCTCGCTCAGACCAGGCCTCCTTCAGGGATCTTGCCACACTTCGAAGCCTGCACAGTAAAAGATACTTAGCGAAGTTGCCAGGATTTCGCCATGCTCTCCCTCGGCAGCTCCACTACTGCAGGTACTCATGTTTGCTTTGAACTAGTATAGGTGTCCCTGCTTCCAAAAGCATTCTTTTCCCCTTTGGAAATGTGGATTCTTGTAGCCTAGGAGCTTTTTGCGAAACCATAGGAAGGCCCAGCTTTTACTCACTGCAGGCACGCCCGGGGAGGAAACGAGTATGTTTCCCCAGAGAAACAGGCTGCTTGCAAGTGTCGAGGGGAGCTTCTCAGGTGCCCAGTGTGTCCCGTTTGTTTCCCTTCGCAGCTCCCGTACTGCAGGTACTTATGCTGGGTGCTAACAAGGGTTCGTTGGCTCTGCCGACAAAAGCAGCCTTTTCCCTTTGGAAGCTTGGATTGTAGTGTCTCAGGGGCTGCTTGCCAAACCTTGAAGTTGCCCAGGTTATAGCCTCCGCAGGTACGCTTGCGTAGCAAACGAGCACTTTCACCCGATGAACAGCGTTCCTATCACGCTGCAGGAGAGTTAACCCTGCAGACCTCGTTCCTCCTGGGAAAGCGCAAGGCCACCCTGAGCCTCAGGGTAGTGCCTAAGTTTGCTCCGTGCAAGCTCTGCGTGCCTCGGTTTCCAGAGGTCTCCACCGTTGTTGTGCCTCAATGGAACTAGAGGATAGCTTTCAGGACTCCAAGCACTCTGACCTCCGCACCATTTCCCATGCTACCACACAGATCCCCCCACGTCTCCTCTCTGCCTGCTGAGCCACAAGCAGCCGTGTAGGCCCTTCGGAACACTTCTTGCATGCAGAACCCAAGGCGGCACATTGCTCTCTGTCTACCTTTGGAAACCTAGGTGGTCGCAGCTTGCCCCAGCTCACGAAGACAGTCTGAGCCGTTCTCCTGAGCTGGGAGACATGGACTCAGTGAGGACCAGGGCCCTACCTGCACTCAGAAAATCACTCTGCTCAGCCTTCCATCCAGGAACTCACACCGACTGGCTCGTTGGTTTAGCAGGACGTCTAAGTGAGGTCCAAGCTGAGCAAAGAGCACACTTCCTCCTTTACCCTGCTAGGCCCACGGAAGAGGTAGAGCCAACTAGGCCTCGCTCAGGCCAGCCCTCCTTCAGGGATCTTGCCACACTTCGAAGACTGCATAGTAAAAGATATTTAGCGAAGTTGCCAGGGTTTCGCCATTCTCCCTCGGCAGCTCCACTACTGCAGGGACTCATGTTTGCTGTGAACAAGGATAGGTGGCCCACTTCAAAAAGCAGTCTTTTCCCCTTTGGAAATGTGGATTCTTGTAGCCTAGGAGCTGTATGCGAAACCATAGGAAGGCCCAGCTTTTACTCACTGCAGGCACGCCCGGGGAGGAAACGAGTATGTTTCCCCAGAGAAACAGGCTGCTTGCAAGTGTCGAGGGGAGCTTCTCAGGTGCCCAGTGTGTCCCGTTTGTTTCCCTTCGCAGCTCCCGTACTGCAGGTACTTATGCTGGGTGCTAACAAGGGTTCGTTGGCTCTTCCGACAAAAGCAGCCTTTTCTCTTTGGAAGCTTGGATTGTAGTGTCTCAGGGGCTGCTTGCCAAAACTTGAAGTTGCCCAGGTTATAGCCTCCGCAGGTACGCTTGCGTAGCAAACGAGCACTTTCACCCCATGAACAGCGTTCCTATCACGCTGGAGGAGAGTTAATCCTGCAGACCTCGTTCCTCCTGGGAAAGAGCAAGGCCACCCTGAGCCTCAGGGTAGTGCCTGAGTTTACTCCGGGGAAGCTCTGCATGCCTCGGTTTCCATGAGGTCTCCACCGTTGTTGTGCTTCAATGCAACGCGAAGATAGCTTTCAGGACTCCAAGCACTCTGACCTCTGCACCGTTTCCCATGCTACCACACGGATCCCCCCCACGTCTCCTCTCTGCCTGCTGAGCAACAAGCAGCCGTGTAGGCCCTTCAGAACACTTCTGCATGCAGAGCCCAAGGCGGCACACTGCTCTCTGTCTGCCTTTGGAAACCTAGGTTGTCGCAGCTTACCCAGCTCACCAAGACAGTCTGAGCCGGTCTCATGAGCTGGGGAACGTGGACTCAGTGAGGACCAGGGCCCTACCTGCACTCAGAAAATCACTCTGCTCAGCCTTCCATCCAGGAGCTCACACCGACTGGCTCGTTGGTTTAGCAGGAGGTCTAAGTGAGGTCCAAGCTGAGCAAAGAACACACTTCCTCCTTTACCCTGCTAGGCCCACGGAAGAGGTAGAGCCAACTAGGCCTCGCTCAGGCCAGCCCTCCTTCAGGGATCTTGCCACACTTCGAAGCCTGCACAGTAAAAGATATTTAGCGAAGTTGCCAGGGTTTCGCCATTCTCCCTCGGCAGCTCCACTACTGCAGGGACTCATGTTTGCTGTGAACTAGGATAGGTGGCCCACTTCCAAAAGCAGTCTTTTCCCCTTTGGAAATGTGGATTCTTGTAGCCTAGGAGCTGTTTGCGAAACCATAGGAAGGCCCAGCTTTTACTCACTGCAGGCACGCCCGGGGAGGAAACGAGTATGTTTCCCCAGAGAAACAGGCTGCTTGCAAGTGTCGAGGGGAGCTTCTCAGGTGCCCAGTGTGTCCCGTTTGTTTCCCTTCGCAGCTCCCGTACTGCAGGTACTTATGCTGGGTGCTAACAAGGGTTCGTTGGCTCTGCCGACAAAAGCAGCCTTTTCCCTTTGGAAGCTTGGATTGTAGTGTCTCAGGGGCTGCTTGCCAAACCTTGAAGTTGCCCAGGTTATAGCCTCCGCAGGTACGCTTGCATAGCAAACGAGCACTTTCACCCGATGAACAGCGTTCTTATCACGCTGCAGGAGAGTTAACCCTGCAGACCTCGTTCCTCCTGGGAAAGCGCAAGGCCACCCTGAGCCTCAGGGGAGTGCCTAAGTTTGCTCCGTGCAAGCTCTGCGTGCCTCGGTTTCCATGAGGTCTACACCGTTGTTGTGCCTCAATGGAACTAGAGGATAGCTTTCAGGACTCCAAGCACTCTGGCCTCTGCACCGTTTCCCATGCTACCACACGGATTCCCCCCACGTCTCCTCTCTGCCTGCTGAGCAACAAGCAGCCGTGTAGGCCCTTCAGAACCCTTCTTGCATGCAGAGCCCAAGGCGGGACACTGCTCTCTGTCTTCCTTTGGAAACCTAGGTTGTCGGAGCTTACCCACCTCACGAAGACAGTTTGAGCCGGTTTCATGAGCTGGGGAACGTGGACTCAGTGTGGACCAGGGCCCTACCTGCACTCTGAAAATCACTCTGCTCAGCCTTCCATCCAGGAGCTCACACCGACTGGCTCGTTGGTTTAGCAGGACGTCTAAGTGAGGTCCAAGCTGAGCAAAGAGCACTCTTCCTCCTTTACCCTGCTAGGCCCACGGAAGAGGTAGAGCCATCTAGGCCTCGGTCAGACCAGGCCTCCTTCAGGGATCTTGCCACACTTCGAAGCCTGCACAGTAAAAGATACTTAGCGAAGTTACCAGGATTTCGCCATGCTCTCCCTCGGCAGCTCCACTACTGCAGGGACTCATGTTTGCTTTGAACTAGTATAGGTGTCCCTGCTTCCAAAAGCATTCTTTTCCCCTTTGGAAATGTGGATTCTTGTAGCCTAGGAGCTGTTTGCGAAACCCTAGGAAGGCCCAGCTTTTACTCACTGCAGGCACGCCCGGGCAGGAAACGAGTATGTTTCCCCAGAGAAACAGGCTGCTTGCAAGTGTCGAGGGGAGCTTCTCAGGTGCCCAGTGTGTCCCGTTTGTTTCCCTTCGCAGCTCCCGTACTGCAGGTACTTATGCTGGGTGCTAACAAGGGTTGGTTGGCTCTGCCGACAAAAGCAGCCTTTTCTCTTTGGAAGCTTGGATTGTAGTGTCTCAGGGGCTGCTTGCCAAAACTTGAAGTTGCCCAGGTTATAGCCTCCGCAGGTACGCTTGCGTAGCAAACGAGCACTTTCACCCCATGAACAGCGTTCCTATCACGCTGGAGGAGAGTTAATCCTGCAGACCTCGTTCCTCCTGGGAAAGAGCAAGGCCACCCTGAGCCTCAGGGTAGTGCCTGAGTTTACTCCGGGCAAGCTCTGCGTGCCTCGGTTTCCATGAGGTCTCCACCGTTGCTGTGCTTCAATGGAACGCGAAGATAGCTTTCAGGACTCCAAGCACTCTGACCTCCGCACCGTTTCCCATGCTACCACACGGATCCCCCCCACGTCTCCTCTCTGCCTGCTGAGCAACAAGCAGCCGCGTAGGCCCTTCAGAACACTTCTGCATGCAGAGCCCAAGGCGGCACACTGCTCTCTGTCTTCCTTTGGAAACCTAGGTTGTTGCAGCTTGCCCCAGCTACGAAGACAGTCTGAGCCGGTCTCATGTGCTGAGGAACGTGAACTCAATGAGGACCATGGCCATACGTGCACTCAGAAAATCACTCTGCTCAGCCTTCCATCCAGGAACTCACACCGACTGGCTCGTTGGTTTAGCAGGAGGTCTAAGTGAGGTCCAAGCTGAGCAAAGAACACACTTCCTCCTTTACCCTGCTAGGCCCACGGTAGAGGTAGAGCCAACTAGGCCTCGCTCAGGCCAGCCCTCCTTCAGGGATCTTGCCACACTTCGAAGCCTGCATAGTAAAAGATATTTAGCGAAGTTGCCAGGGTTTCGCCATTCTCCCTCGGCAGCTCCACTACTGCAGGGACTCATGTTTGCTGTGAACAAGGATAGGTGGCCCACTTCAAAAAGCAGTCTTTTCCCCTTTGGAAATGTGGATTCTTGTAGCCTAGGAGCTGTTTGCGAAACCATAGGAAGGCCCAGCTTTTACTCACTGCAGGCACGCCCGGGGAGGAAACGAGTATGTTTCCCCAGAGAAACAGGCTGCTTGCAAGTGTCGAGGGGAGCTTCTCAGGTGCCCAGTGTGTCCCGTTTGTTTCCCTTCGCAGCTCCCGTACTGCAGGTACTTATGCTGGGTGCTAACAAGGGTTCGTTGGCTCTGCCGACAAAAGCAGCCTTTTCCCTTTGGAAGCTTGGATTGTAGTGTCTCAGGGGCTGCTTGCCAAACCTTGAAGTTGCCCAGGTTATAGCCTCCGCAGGTACGCTTGCGTAGCAAACGAGCACTTTCACCCGATGAACAGCGTTCCTATCACGCTGCAGGAGAGTTAACCCTGCAGACCTCGTTCCTCCTGGGAAAGCGCAAGGCCACCCTGAGCCTCAGGGTAGTGCCTAAGTTTGCTCCGTGCAAGCTCTGCGTGCCTCGTTTTCCATGAGGTCTCCACCGTTGTTGTGCCTCAATGGAACTAGAGGATAGCTTTCAGGACTCCAAGCACTCTGACCTCCGCACCATTTCCCATGCTACCACACAGATCCCCCCACGTCTCCTCTCTGCCTGCTGAGCAACAAGCAGCCGTGTAGGCCCTTCGGAACACTTCTTGCATGCAGAACCCAAGGCGGCACATTGCTCTCTGTCTACCTTTGGAAACCTAGGTGGTCGCAGCTTGCCCCAGCTCACGAAGACAGTCTGAGCCGTTCTCCTGAGCTGGGAGACATGGACTCAGTGAGGACCAGGGCCCTACCTGCACTCAGAAAATCACTCTGCTCAGCCTTCCATCCAGGAGCTCACACCGACTGGCTCGTTGGTTTAGCAGGACGTCTAAGTGAGGTCCAAGCTGAGCAAAGAGCACTCTTCCTCCTTTACCCTGCTAGGCCCACGGAAGAGGTAGAGCCATCTAGGCCTCGCTCAGACCAGGCCTCCTTCAGGGATCTTGCCACACTTCGAAGCCTGCACAGTAAAAGATACTTAGCGAAGTTGCCAGGATTTCGCCATGCTCTCCCTCGGCAGCTCCACTACTGCAGGTACTCATGTTTGCTTTGAACTAGTATAGGTGTCCCCGCTTCCAAAAGCATTCTTTTCCCCTTTGGAAATGTGGATTCTTGTAGCCTAGGAGCTGTTTGCGAAACGCTAGGAAGGCCCAGCTTTTACTCACTGCAGGCACGCCCGGGCAGGAAACGAGTATGTTTCCCCAGAGAAACAGGCTGCTTGCAAGTGTAGAGGGGAGCTTCTCAGGTGCCCAGTGTGTCCCGTTTGTTTCCCTTCGCAGCTCCCGTACTGCAGGTACTTATGCTGGGTGCTAACAAGGGTTGGTTGGCTCTGCCGACAAAAGCAGCCTTTTCTCTTTGGAAGCTTGGATTGTAGTGTCTCAGGGGCTGCTTGCCAAAACTTGAAGTTGCCCAGGTTATAGCCTCCGCAGGTACGCTTGCGTAGCAAACGAGCACTTTCACCCGATGAACAGCGTTCCTATCACGCTGGAGGAGAGTTAATCCTGCAGACCTCGTTCCTCCTGGGAAAGCGCAAGGCCACCCTGAGCCTCAGGGTAGTGCCTAAGTTTGCTCCGTGCAAGCTCTGCGTGCCTCGGTTTCCATGAGGTCTCCACCGTTGTTGTGCCTCAATGGAACTAGAGGATAGCTTTCAGGACTCCAAGCACTCTGACCTCCGCACCATTTCCCATGCTACCACACAGATCCCCCCACGTCTCCTCTCTGCCTGCTGAGCAACAAGCAGCCGTGTAGGCCCTTCGGAACACTTCTTGCATGCAGAACCCAAGGCGGCACATTGCTCTCTGTCTACCTTTGGAAACCTAGGTGGTCGCAGCTTGCCCCAGCTCACGAAGACAGTCTGAGCCGTTCTCCTGAGCTGGGAGACATGGACTCAGTGAGGACCAGGGCCCTACCTGCACTCAGAAAATCACTCTGCTCAGCCTTCCATCCAGGAGCTCACACCGACTGGCTCGTTGGTTTAGCAGGACGTCTAAGTGAGGTCCAAGCTGAGCAAAGAGCACACTTCCTCCTTTACCCTGCTAGGCCCACGGAAGAGGTAGAGCCAACTAGGCCTCGCTCAGGCCAGCCCTCCTTCAGGGATCTTGCCACACTTCGAAGCCTGCACAGTAAAAGATATTTAGCGAAGTTGCCAGGGTTTCGCCATTCTCCCTCGGCAGCTCCACTACTGCAGGGACTCATGTTTGCTGTGAACTAGGATAGGTGGCCCACTTCGAAAAGCAGTCTTTTCCCCTTTGGAAATGTGGATTCTTGTAGCCTCGGAGCTGTTTGCAAAACCCTAGGAAGGCCCAGCTTCTAGTCACGGCAGGCACGCCCGGGGAGGAAACGAGTATGTTTCCCCAGAGAAACAGGCTGCTTGCAAGTGTCGAGGGGAGCTTCTCAGGTGCCCAGTGTGTCCCGTTTGTTTCCCTTCGCAGCTCCCGTACTGCAGGTACTTATGCTGGGTGCTAACAAGGGTTGGTTGGCTCTGCCGACAAAAGCAGCCTTTTCCCTTTGGAAGCTTGGATTGTAGTGTCTCAGGGGCTGCTTGCCAAACCTTGAAGTTGCCCAGGTTATAGCCTCCGCAGGTACGCTTGCGTAGCAAACGAGCACTTTCTACCGATGAACAGGGTTCCTGTCACGCTGGAGGAGAGTTAATCCCGCAGACCTCGTTCCTCCTGGGAAAGCGCAAGTCCACCCTGAGCCTCAGGGTAGTGCCTAAGTTTCCAACGGGCAAGCTCTGCGTGCCTCGGTTTCCATGAGGTCTCCACCGTTGTTGTGCTTCAATGGAACGCGAGGATAGCTTTCAGGACTCCAAGCACTCTGACCTCCGCACCGTTTCCCATGCTACCACACGGATCCCCCCCACGTCTCCTCTCTGCCTGCTGAGCAACAAGCAGCCGTGTAGGCCCTTCAGAACCCTTCTTGCATGCAGAGCCCAAGGCGGCACACTGCTCTCTGTCTTCCTTTGGAAACCTAGGTTGTTGCAGCTTTCCCCAGCTACGAAGACAGTCTGAGCCGGTCTCATGTGCTGAGGAACGTGAACTCAATGAGGACCATGGCCATACGTGCACTCAGAAAATCACTCTGCTCAGCCTTCCATCCAGGAACTCACACCGACTGGCTCGTTGGTTTAGCAGGACGTCTAAGTGAGGTCCAAGCTGAGCAAGAGCACAATTCCTCCTTTACCCTGCTAGGCCCCCGGAAGAGGTAGAGCTAACTAGGCCTCGCTCAGGCCATCCCTCCTTCAGGGATCTTGCCACAGTTTGAAGCCTGCACGGTAAAAGATACTTAGCGAAGTTGCCAGGGTTTCGCCATGCTCTCCCTCGGCAGCTCCACTACTGCAGGGACTCATATTTGCTGTGAACGAGGATAGGTGGCCCTGCTTCAAAAAGCAGTCTTTTCCCCTTTGGAAATGTGGATTCTTTGAGCCTCGGAGCTGTTTGCGAAACCCTAGGAAGGCCCAGCTTCTACTCACTGCAGGCACGCCCGGGCAGGAAACGAGTATGTTTCCCCAGAGAAACAGGCTGCTTGCAAGTGTCGAGAAGAGCTTCTCAGGTGCCCAGTGTGTCCCGTTTCTTTCCCTTCGCAGCTCCCGTACTGCAGGTACTTATGCTGGGAGCTAACAAGAGTTGGTTGGCTCTGCCGACAAAAGCAGCCTTTTCCCTTTGGAAGCTTGGATTGTAGTGTCTCAGGGGCTGCTTGCCAAACCTTGAAGTTGCCCAGGTTATAGCCTCCGCAGGTACGCTTGCGTAGCAAACGAGCACTTTCTACCGAAGAACAGGGTTCCTGTCACGCTGGAGGAGAGTTAATCCCGCAGACCTCGTTCCTCCTGGGAAAGCGCAAGCCCACCCTGAGCCTCAGGGTAGTGCCTAAGTTTCCAACGGGCAAGCTCTGCGTGCCTCGGTTTCCATGAGGTCTCCACCGTTGTTGTGCTTCAATGGAACGCGAAGATAGCTTTCAGGACTCCAAGCACTCTGACCTCCGCACCGTTTCCCATGCTACCACACGGATCCCCCCCACGTCTCCTCTCTGCCTGCTGAGCAACAAGCAGCCGTGTAGGCCCTTCAGAACACTTCTGCATGCAGAGCCCAAGGCGGCACACTGCTCTCTGTCTTCCTTTGGAAACCTAGGTTGTCGGAGCTTACCCACCTCACGAAGACAGTCTGAGCCGGTTTCATGAGCTGGGGAACGTGGACTCAGTGAGGACCAGGGCCCTACCTGCACTCTGAAAATCACTCTGCTCAGCCTTCCATCCAGGAGCTCACACCGACTGGCTCGTTGGTTTAGCAGGACGTCTAAGTGAGGTCCAAGCTGAGCAAAGAGCACTCTTCCTCCTTTACCCTGCTAGGCCCACGGAAGAGGTAGAGCCATCTAGGCCTCGCTCAGACCAGGCCTCCTTCAGGGATCTTGCCACACTTCGAAGCCTGCACAGTAAAAGATACTTAGCGAAGTTGCCAGGATTTCGCCATGCTCTCCCTCGGCAGCTCCACTACTGCAGGTACTCATGTTTGCTTTGAACTAGTATAGGTGTCCCTGCTTCCAAAAGCATTCTTTTCCCCTTTGGAAATGTGGATTCTTGTAGCCTAGGAGCTGTTTGCGAAACGCTAGGAAGGCCCAGCTTTTACTCACTGCAGGCACGCCCGGGCAGGAAACGAGTATGTTTCCCCAGAGAAACAGGCTGCTTGCAAGTGTCGAGGGGAGCTTCTCAGGTGCCCAGTGTGTCCCGTTTGTTTCCCTTCGCAGCTCCCGTACTGCAGGTACTTATGCTGGGTGCTAACAAGGGTTGGTTGGCTCTGCCGACAAAAGCAGCCTTTTCTCTTTGGAAGTTTGGATTGTAGTGTCTCAGGGGCTGCTTGCCAAAACTTGAAGTTGCCCAGGTTATAGCCTCCGCAGGTACGCTTGCGTAGCAAACGAGCACTTTCACCCGATGAACAGCATTCCTATCACGCTGGAGGAGAGTTAATCCTGCAGACCTCGTTCCTCCTGGGAAAGCGCAAGGCCACCCTGAGCCTCAGGGTAGTGCCTAAGTTTGCTCCGTGCAAGCTCTGCGTGCCTCGGTTTCCATGAGGTCTCCACCGTTGTTGTGCCTCAATGGAACTAGAGGATAGCTTTCAGGACTCCAAGCACTCTGACCTCCGCACCATTTCCCATGCTACCACACAGATCCCCCCACGTCTCCTCTCTGCCTGCTGAGCAACAAGCAGCCGTGTAGGCCCTTCGGAACACTTCTTGCATGCAGAACCCAAGGCGGCACATTGCTCTCTGTCTACCTTTGGAAACCTAGGTGGTCGCAGCTTGCCCCAGCTCACGAAGACAGTCTGAGCCGTTCTCCTGAGCTGGGAGACATGGACTCAGTGAGGACCAGGGCCCTACCTGCACTCAGAAAATCACTCTGCTCAGCCTTCCATCCAGGAGCTCACACCGACGGGCTCGTTGGTTTAGCAGGACGTCTAAGTGAGGTCCAAGCTGAGCAAAGAGCACACTTCCTCCTTTACCCTGCTGGGCCCACGGAAGAGGTAGAGCCAACTAGGCCTCGCTCAGGCCAGCCCTCCTTCAGGGATCTTGCCACACTTCGAAGCCTGCACAGTAAGATATTTAGCGAAGTTGCCAGGGTTTCGCCATTCTCCCTCGGCAGCTCCACTACTGCAGGGACTCATGTTTGCTTTGAACTAGTATAGGTGTCCCTGCTTCCAAAAGCATTCTTTTCCCCTTTGGAAATGTGGATTCTTGTAGCCTAGGAGCTGTTTGCGAAATCCTAGGAAGGCCCAGCTTTTACTCACTGCAGGCACGCCCGGGCAGGAAACGAGTATGTTTCCCCAGAGAAACAGGCTGCTTGCAAGTGTAGAGGGGAGCTTCTCAGGTGCCCAGTTTGTCCCGTTTGTTTCCCTTCGCAGCTCCCGTACTGCAGGTACTTATGCTGGGTGCTAACAAGGGTTGGTTGGCTCTGCCGACAAAAGCAGCCTTTTCTCTTTGGAAGCTTGGATTGTAGTGTCTCAGGGGCTGCTTGCCAAAACTTGAAGTTGCCCAGGTTATAGCCTCCGCAGGTACGCTTGCGTAGCAAACGAGCACTTTCACCCCATGAACAGCGTTCCTATCACGCTGGAGGAGAGTTAATCCTGCAGACCTCGTTCCTCCTGGGAAAGAGCAAGGCCACCCTGAGCCTCAGGGTAGTGCCTGAGTTTACTCCGGGCAAGCTCTGCGTGCCTCGGTTTCCATGAGGTCTCCACCGTTGTTGTGCTTCAATGCAACGCGAAGATAGCTTTCAGGACTCCAAGCACTCTGACCTCCGCACCGTTTCCCATGCTACCACACGGATCCCCCCCACGTCTCCTCTCTGCCTGCTGAGCAACAAGCAGCCGTGTAGGCCCTTCAGAACTCTTCTGCATGCAGAGCCCAAGGCGGCACACTGCTCTCTGTCTTCCTTTGGAAACCTAGGTTGTTGCAGCTTGCCCCAGCTACGAAGACAGTCTGAGCCGGTCTCATGTGCTGAGGAACGTGAACTCAATGAGGACCATGGCCATACGTGCACTCAGAAAATCACTCTGCTCAGCCTTCCATCCAGGAACTCACACCGACTGGCTCGTTGGTTTAGCAGGAGGTCTAAGTGAGGTCAAAGCTGAGCAAAGAACACACTTCCTCCTTTACCCTGCTAGGCCCACGGTAGAGGTAGAGCCAACTAGGCCTCGCTCAGGCCAGCCCTCCTTCAGGGATCTTGCCACACTTCGAAGCCTGCATAGTAAAAGATATTTAGCGAAGTTGCCAGGGTTTCGCCATTCTCCCTCGGCAGCTCCACTACTGCAGGGACTCATGTTTGCTGTGAACAAGGATAGGTGGCCCACTTCAAAAAGCAGTCTTTTCCCCTTTGGAAATGTGGATTCTTGTAGCCTAGGAGCTTTTTGCGAAACCATAGGAAGGCCCAGCTTTTACTCACTGCAGGCACGCCCGGGGAGGAAACGAGTATGTTTCCCCAGAGAAACAGGCTGCTTGCAAGTGTCGAGGGGAGCTTCTCAGGTGCCCAGTGTGTCCCGTTTGTTTCCCTTCGCAGCTCCCGTACTGCAGGTACTTATGCTGGGTGCTAACAAGGGTTCGTTGGCTCTGCCGACAAAAGCAGCCTTTTCCCTTTGGAAGCTTGGATTGTAGTGTCTCAGGGGCTGCTTGCCAAACCTTGAAGTTGCCCAGGTTATAGCCTCCGCAGGTACGCTTGCGTAGCAAACGAGCACTTTCACCCGATGAACAGCGTTCCTATCACGCTGCAGGAGAGTTAACCCTGCAGACCTCGTTCCTCCTGGGAAAGCGCAAGGCCACCCTGAGCCTCAGGGTAGTGCCTAAGTTTGCTCCGTGCAAGCTCTGCGTGCCTCGGTTTCCAGAGGTCTCCACCGTTGTTGTGCCTCAATGGAACTAGAGGATAGCTTTCAGGACTCCAAGCACTCTGACCTCCGCACCATTTCCCATGCTACCACACAGATCCCCCCACGTCTCCTCTCTGCCTGCTGAGCAACAAGCAGCCGTGTAGGCCCTTCGGAACACTTCTTGCATGCAGAACCCAAGGCGGCACATTGCTCTCTGTCTACCTTTGGAAACCTAGGTGGTCGCAGCTTGCCCCAGCTCACGAAGACAGTCTGAGCCGTTCTCCTGAGCTGGGAGACATGGACTCAGTGAGGACCAGGGCCCTACCTGCACTCAGAAAATCACTCTGCTCAGCCTTCCATCCAGGAGCTCACACCGACTGGCTCGTTGGTTTAGCAGGACGTCTAAGTGAGTTCCAAGCTGAGCAAAGAGCACACTTCCTCCTTTACCCTGCTAGGCCCACGGAAGAGGTAGAGCCAACTAGGCCTCGCTCAGGCCAGCCCTCCTTCAGGGATCTTGCCACACTTCGAAGCCTGCATAGTAAAAGATATTTAGCGAAGTTGCCAGGGTTTCGCCATTCTCCCTCGGCAGCTCCACTACTGCAGGGACTCATGTTTGCTGTGAACAAGGATAGGTGGCCCACTTCAAAAAGCAGTCTTTTCCCCTTTGGAAATGTGGATTCTTGTAGCCTAGGAGCTGTATGCGAAACCATAGGAAGGCCCAGCTTTTACTCACTGCAGGCACGCCCGGGGAGGAAACGAGTATGTTTCCCCAGAGAAACAGGCTGCTTGCAAGTGTCGAGGGGAGCTTCTCAGGTGCCCAGTGTGTCCCGTTTGTTTCCCTTCGCAGCTCCCGTACTGCAGGTACTTATGCTGGGTGCTAACAAGGGTTCGTTGGCTCTTCCGACAAAAGCAGCCTTTTCTCTTTGGAAGCTTGGATTGTAGTGTCTCAGGGGCTGCTTGCCAAAACTTGAAGTTGCCCAGGTTATAGCCTCCGCAGGTACGCTTGCGTAGCAAACGAGCACTTTCACCCCATGAACAGCGTTCCTATCACGCTGGAGGAGAGTTAATCCTGCAGACCTCGTTCCTCCTGGGAAAGAGCAAGGCCACCCTGAGCCTCAGGGTAGTGCCTGAGTTTACTCCGGGGAAGCTCTGCATGCCTCGGTTTCCATGAGGTCTCCACCGTTGTTGTGCTTCAATGCAACGCGAAGATAGCTTTCAGGACTCCAAGCACTCTGACCTCTGCACCGTTTCCCATGCTACCACACGGATCCCCCCCACGTCTCCTCTCTGCCTGCTGAGCAACAAGCAGCCGTGTAGGCCCTTCAGAACACTTCTGCATGCAGAGCCCAAGGCGGCACACTGCTCTCTGTCTGCCTTTGGAAACCTAGGTTGTCGCAGCTTACCCAGCTCACCAAGACAGTCTGAGCCGGTCTCATGAGCTGGGGAACGTGGACTCAGTGAGGACCAGGGCCCTACCTGCACTCAGAAAATCACTCTGCTCAGCCTTCCATCCAGGAGCTCACACCGACTGGCTCGTTGGTTTAGCAGGAGGTCTAAGTGAGGTCCAAGCTGAGCAAAGAACACACTTCCTCCTTTACCCTGCTAGGCCCACGGAAGAGGTAGAGCCAACTAGGCCTCGCTCAGGCCAGCCCTCCTTCAGGGATCTTGCCACACTTCGAAGCCTGCACAGTAAAAGATATTTAGCGAAGTTGCCAGGGTTTCGCCATTTTCCCTCGGCAGCTCCACTACTGCAGGGACTCATGTTTGCTGTGAACTAGGATAGGTGGCCCACTTCCAAAAGCAGTCTTTTCCCCTTTGGAAATGTGGATTCTTGTAGCCTAGGAGCTGTTTGCGAAACCATAGGAAGGCCCAGCTTTTACTCACTGCAGGCACGCCCGGGGAGGAAACGAGTATGTTTCCCCAGAGAAACAGGCTGCTTGCAAGTGTCGAGGGGAGCTTCTCAGGTGCCCAGTGTGTCCCGTTTGTTTCCCTTCGCAGCTCCCGTACTGCAGGTACTTATGCTGGGTGCTAACAAGGGTTCGTTGGCTCTGCCGACAAAAGCAGCCTTTTCCCTTTGGAAGCTTGGATTGTAGTGTCTCAGGGGCTGCTTGCCAAACCTTGAAGTTGCCCAGGTTATAGCCTCCGCAGGTACGCTTGCATAGCAAACGAGCACTTTCACCCGATGAACAGCGTTCCTATCACGCTGCAGGAGAGTTAACCCTGCAGACCTCGTTCCTCCTGGGAAAGCGCAAGGCCACCCTGAGCCTCAGGGTAGTGCCTAAGTTTGCTCCGTGCAAGCTCTGCGTGCCTCGGTTTCCATGAGGTCTCCACCGTTGTTGTGCCTCAATGGAACTAGAGGATAGCTTTCAGGACTCCAAGCACTCTGGCCTCTGCACCGTTTCCCATGCTACCACAGTGATTCCCCCCACGTCTCCTCTCTGCCTGCTGAGCAACAAGCAGCCGTGTAGGCCCTTCAGAACCCTTCTTGCATGCAGAGCCCAAGGCGGGACACTGCTCTCTGTCTTCCTTTGGAAACCTAGGTTGTCGGAGCTTACCCACCTCACGAAGACAGTTTGAGCCGGTTTCATGAGCTGGGGAACGTGGACTCAGTGTGGACCAGGGCCCTACCTGCACTCTGAAAATCACTCTGCTCAGCCTTCCATCCAGGAGCTCACACCGACTGGCTCGTTGGTTTAGCAGGACGTCTAAGTGAGGTCCAAGCTGAGCAAAGAGCACTCTTCCTCCTTTACCCTGCTAGGCCCACGGAAGAGGTAGAGCCATCTAGGCCTCGGTCAGACCAGGCCTCCTTCAGGGATCTTGCCACACTTCGAAGCCTGCACAGTAAAAGATACTTAGCGAAGTTGCCAGGATTTCGCCATGCTCTCCCTCGGCAGCTCCACTACTGCAGGGACTCATGTTTGCTTTGAACTAGTATAGGTGTCCCTGCTTCCAAAAGCATTCTTTTCCCCTTTGGAAATGTGGATTCTTGTAGCCTAGGAGCTGTTTGCGAAACCCTAGGAAGGCCCAGCTTTTACTCACTGCAGGCACGCCCGGGCAGGAAACGAGTATGTTTCCTCAGAGAAACAGGCTGCTTGCAAGTGTAGAGGGGAGCTTCTCAGGTGCCCAGTTTGTCCCGTTTGTTTCCCTTCGCAGCTCCCGTACTGCAGGTACTTATGCTGGGTGCTAACAAGGGTTGGTTGGCTCTGCCGACAAAAGCAGCCTTTTCTCTTTGGAAGCTTGGATTGTAGTGTCTCAGGGGCTGCTTGCCAAAACTTGAAGTTGCCCAGGTTATAGCCTCCGCAGGTACGCTTGCGTAGCAAACGAGCACTTTCACCCCATGAACAGCGTTCCTATCACGCTGGAGGAGAGTTAATCCTGCAGACCTCGTTCCTCCTGGGAAAGAGCAAGGCCACCCTGAGCCTCAGGGTAGTGCCTGAGTTTACTCCGGGCAAGCTCTGCGTGCCTCGGTTTCCATGAGGTCTCCACCGTTGTTGTGCTTCAATGCAACGCGAAGATAGCTTTCAGGACTCCAAGCACTCTGACCTCCGCACCGTTTCCCATGCTACCACACGGATCCCCCCCACGTCTCCTCTCTGCCTGCTGAGCAACAAGCAGCCGCGTAGGCCCTTCAGAACACTTCTGCATGCAGAGCCCAAGGCGGCACACTGCTCTCTGTCTTCCTTTGGAAACCTAGGTTGTTGCAGCTTGCCCCAGCTACGAAGACAGTCTGAGCCGGTCTCATGTACTGAGGAACGTGAACTCAATGAGGACCATGGCCATACGTGCACTCAGAAAATCACTCTGCTCAGCCTTCCATCCAGGAACTCACACCGACTGGCTCGTTGGTTTAGCAGGAGGTCTAAGTGAGGTCCAAGCTGAGCAAAGAACACACTTCCTCCTTTACCCTGCTAGGCCCACGGTAGAGGTAGAGCCAACTAGGCCTCGCTCAGGCCAGCCCTCCTTCAGGGATCTTGCCACACTTCGAAGCCTGCATAGTAAAAGATATTTAGCGAAGTTGCCAGGGTTTCGCCATTCTCCCTCGGCAGCTCCACTACTGCAGGGACTCATGTTTGCTGTGAACAAGGATAGGTGGCCCACTTCAAAAAGCAGTCTTTTCCCCTTTGGAAATGTGGATTCTTGTAGCCTAGGAGCTGTTTGCGAAACCATAGGAAGGCCCAGCTTTTACTCACTGCAGGCACGCCCGGGGAGGAAACGAGTATGTTTCCCCAGAGAAACAGGCTGCTTGCAAGTGTCGAGGGGAGCTTCTCAGGTGCCCAGTGTGTCCCGTTTGTTTCCCTTCGCAGCTCCCGTACTGCAGGTACTTATGCTGGGTGCTAACAAGGGTTCGTTGGCTCTGCCGACAAAAGCAGCCTTTTCCCTTTGGAAGCTTGGATTGTATTGTCTCAGGGGCTGCTTGCCAAACCTTGAAGTTGCCCAGGTTATAGCCTCCGCAGGTACGCTTGCGTAGCAAACGAGCACTTTCACCCGATGAACAGCGTTCCTATCATGCTGCAGGAGAGTTAACCCTGCAGACCTCGTTCCTCCTGGGAAAGCGCAAGGCCACCCTGAGCCTCAGGGTAGTGCCTAAGTTTGCTCCGTGCAAGCTCTGCGTGCCTCGGTTTCCATGAGGTCTCCACCGTTGTTGTGCCTCAATGGAACTAGAGGATAGCTTTCAGGACTCCAAGCACTCTGACCTCCGCACCATTTCCCATGCTACCACACAGATCCCCCCACGTCTCCTCTCTGCCTGCTGAGCAACAAGCAGCCGTGTAGGCCCTTCGGAACACTTCTTGCATGCAGAACCCAAGGCGGCACATTGCTCTCTGTCTACCTTTGGAAACCTAGGTGGTCGCAGCTTGCCCCAGCTCACGAAGACAGTCTGAGCCGTTCTCCTGAGCTGGGAGACATGGACTCAGTGAGGACCAGGGCCCTACCTGCACTCAGAAAATCACTCTGCTCAGCCTTCCATCCAGGAGCTCACACCGACTGGCTCGTTGGTTTAGCAGGACGTCTAAGTGAGGTCCAAGCTGAGCAAAGAACACACTTCCTCCTTTACCCTGCTAGGCCCACGGTAGAGGTAGAGCCAACTAGGCCTCGCTCAGGCCAGCCCTCCTTCAGGGATCTTGCCACACTTCGAAGCCTGCACAGTAAAAGATATTTAGCGAAGTTGCCAGGGTTTCGCCATTCTCCCTCGGCAGCTCCACTACTGCAGGGACTCATGTTTGCTGTGAACTAGGATAGGTGGCCCACTTCGAAAAGCAGTCTTTTCCCCTTTGGAAATGTGGATTCTTGTAGCCTCGGAGCTGTTTGCAAAACCCTAGGAAGGCCCAGCTTCTACTCACGGCAGGCACGCCCGGGGAGGAAACGAGTATGTTTCCCCAGAGAAACAGGCTGCTTGCAAGTGTCGAGGGGAGCTTCTCAGGTGCCCAGTGTGTCCCGTTTGTTTCCCTTCGCAGCTCCCGTACTGCAGGTACTTATGCTGGGTGCTAACAAGGGTTGGTTGGCTCTGCCGACAAAAGCAGCCTTTTCCCTTTGGAAGCTTGGATTGTAGTGTCTCAGGGGCTGCTTGCCAAACCTTGAAGTTGCCCAGGTTATAGCCTCCGCAGGTACGCTTGCGTAGCAAACGAGCACTTTCTACCGATGAACAGGGTTCCTGTCTTGCTGGAGGAGAGTTAATCCCGCAGACCTCGTTCCTCCTGGGAAAGCGCAAGTCCACCCTGAGCCTCAGGGTAGTGCCTAAGTTTCCAACGGGCAAGCTCTGCGTGCCTCGGTTTCCATGAGGTCTCCACCGTTGTTGTGCTTCAATGGAACGCGAGGATAGCTTTCAGGACTCCAAGCACTCTGACCTCCGCACCGTTTCCCATGCTACCACACGGATCCCCCCCACGTCTCCTCTCTGCCTGCTGAGCAACAAGCAGCCGTGTAGGCCCTTCAGAACCCTTCTTGCATGCAGAGCCCAAGGCGGCACACTGCTCTCTGTCTTCCTTTGGAAACCTAGGTTGTTGCAGCTTTCCCCAGCTACGAAGACAGTCTGAGCCGGTCTCATGTGCTGAGGAACGTGAACTCAATGAGGACCATGGCCATACGTGCACTCAGAAAATCACTCTGCTCAGCCTTCCATCCAGGAACTCACACCGACTGGCTCGTTGGTTTAGCAGGACGTCTAAGTGAGGTCCAAGCTGAGCAAGAGCACAATTCCTCCTTTACCCTGCTAGGCCCCCGGAAGAGGTAGAGCTAACTAGGCCTCGCTCAGGCCATCCCTCCTTCAGGGATCTTGCCACAGTTTGAAGCCTGCACGGTAAAAGATACTTAGCGAAGTTGCCAGGGTTTCGCCATGCTCTCCCTCGGCAGCTCCACTACTGCAGGGACTCATATTTGCTGTGAACGAGGATAGGTGGCCCTGCTTCAAAAAGCAGTCTTTTCCCCTTTGGAAATGTGGATTCTTTGAGCCTCGGAGCTGTTTGCGAAACCCTAGGAAGGCCCAGCTTCTACTCACTGCAGGCACGCCCGGGCAGGAAACGAGTATGTTTCCCCAGAGAAACAGGCTGCTTGCAAGTGTCGAGAAGAGCTTCTCAGGTGCCCAGTGTGTCCCGTTTCTTTCCCTTCGCAGCTCCCGTACTGCAGGTACTTATGCTGGGAGCTAACAAGAGTTGGTTGGCTCTGCCGACAAAAGCAGCCTTTTCCCTTTGGAAGCTTGGATTGTAGTGTCTCAGGGGCTGCTTGCCAAACCTTGAAGTTGCCCAGGTTATAGCCTCCGCAGGTACGCTTGCGTAGCAAACGAGCACTTTCTACCGAAGAACAGGGTTCCTGTCACGCTGGAGGAGAGTTAATCCCGCAGACCTCGTTCCTCCTGGGAAAGCGCAAGCCCACCCTGAGCCTCAGGGTAGTGCCTAAGTTTCCAACGGGCAAGCTCTGCGTGCCTCGGTTTCCATGAGGTCTCCACCGTTGTTGTGCTTCAATGGAACGCGAAGATAGCTTTCAGGACTCCAAGCACTCTGACCTACGCACCGTTTCCCATGCTACCACACGGATCCCCCCCACGTCTCCTCTCTGCCTGCTGAGCAACAAGCAGCCGTGTAGGCCCTTCAGAACACTTCTGCATGCAGAGCCCAAGGCGGCACACTGCTCTCTGTCTTCCTTTGGAAACCTAGGTTGTCGGAGCTTACCCACCTCACGAAGACAGTCTGAGCCGGTTTCATGAGCTGGGGAACGTGGACTCAGTGAGGACCAGGGCCCTACCTGCACTCTGAAAATCACTCTGCTCAGCCTTCCATCCAGGAGCTCACACCGACTGGCTCGTTGGTTTAGCAGGACGTCTAAGTGAGGTCCAAGCTGAGCAAAGAGCACTCTTCCTCCTTTACCCTGCTAGGCCCACGGAAGAGGTAGAGCCATCTAGGCCTCGCTCAGACCAGGCCTCCTTCAGGGATCTTGCCACACTTCGAAGCCTGCACAGTAAAAGATACTTAGCGAAGTTGCCAGGATTTCGCCATGCTCTCCCTCGGCAGCTCCACTACTGCAGGTATTCATGTTTGCTTTGAACTAGTATAGGTGTCCCTGCTTCCAAAAGCATTCTTTTCCCCTTTGGAAATGTGGATTCTTGTAGCCTAGGAGCTGTTTGCGAAACGCTAGGAAGGCCCAGCTTTTACTCACTGCAGGCACGCCCGGGCAGGAAACGAGTATGTTTCCCCAGAGAAACAGGCTGCTTGCAAGTGTAGAGGGGAGCTTCTCAGGTGCCCAGTGTGTCCCGTTTGTTTCCCTTCGCAGCTCCCGTACTGCAGGTACTTATGCTGGGTGCTAACAAGGGTTGGTTGGCTCTGCCGACAAAAGCAGCCTTTTCTCTTTGGAAGTTTGGATTGTAGTGTCTCAGGGGCTGCTTGCCAAAACTTGAAGTTGCCCAGGTTATAGCCTCCGCAGGTACGCTTGCGTAGCAAACGAGCACTTTCACCCGATGAACAGCATTCCTATCACGCTGGAGGAGAGTTAATCCTGCAGACCTCGTTCCTCCTGGGAAAGCGCAAGGCCACCCTGAGCCTCAGGGTAGTGCCTAAGTTTGCTCCGTGCAAGCTCTGCGTGCCTCGGTTTCCATGAGGTCTCCACCGTTGTTGTGCCTCAATGGAACTAGAGGATAGCTTTCAGGACTCCAAGCACTCTGACCTCCGCACCATTTCCCATGCTACCACACAGATCCCCCCACGTCTCCTCTCTGCCTGCTGAGCAACAAGCAGCCGTGTAGGCCCTTCGGAACACTTCTTGCATGCAGAACCCAAGGCGGCACATTGCTCTCTGTCTACCTTTGGAAACCTAGGTGGTCGCAGCTTGCCCCAGCTCACGAAGACAGTCTGAGCCGTTCTCCTGAGCTGGGAGACATGGACTCAGTGAGGACCAGGGCCCTACCTGCACTCAGAAAATCACTCTGCTCAGCCTTCCATCCAGGAGCTCACACCGACTGGCTCGTTGGTTTAGCAGGACGTCTAAGTGAGGTCCAAGCTGAGCAAAGAGCACACTTCCTCCTTTACCCTGCTGGGCCCACGGAAGAGGTAGAGCCAACTAGGCCTCGCTCAGGCCAGCCCTCCTTCAGGGATCTTGCCACACTTCGAAGCCTGCACAGTAAGATATTTAGCGAAGTTGCCAGGGTTTCGCCATTCTCCCTCGGCAGCTCCACTACTGCAGGGACTCATGTTTGCTTTGAACTAGTATAGGTGTCCCTGCTTCCAAAAGCATTCTTTTCCCCTTTGGAAATGTGGATTCTTGTAGCCTAGGAGCTGTTTGCGAAATCCTAGGAAGGCCCAGCTTTTACTCACTGCAGGCACGCCCGGGCAGGAAACGAGTATGTTTCCCCAGAGAAACAGGCTGCTTGCAAGTGTAGAGGGGAGCTTCTCAGGTGCCCAGTTTGTCCCGTTTGTTTCCCTTCGCAGCTCCCGTACTGCAGGTACTTATGCTGGGTGCTAACAAGGGTTGGTTGGCTCTGCCGACAAAAGCAGCCTTTTCTCTTTGGAAGCTTGGATTGTAGTGTCTCAGGGGCTGCTTGCCAAAACTTGAAGTTGCCCAGGTTATAGCCTCCGCAGGTACGCTTGCGTAGCAAACGAGCACTTTCACCCCATGAACAGCGTTCCTATCACGCTGGAGGAGAGTTAATCCTGCAGACCTCGTTCCTCCTGGGAAAGAGCAAGGCCACCCTGAGCCTCAGGGTAGTGCCTGAGTTTACTCCGGGCAAGCTCTGCGTGCCTCGGTTTCCATGAGGTCTCCACCGTTGTTGTGCTTCAATGCAACGCGAAGATAGCTTTCAGGACTCCAAGCACTCTGACCTCCGCACCGTTTCCCATGCTACCACACGGATCCCCCCCACGTCTCCTCTCTGCCTGCTGAGCAACAAGCAGCCGCGTAGGCCCTTCAGAACACTTCTGCATGCAGAGCCCAAGGCGGCACACTGCTCTCTGTCTTCCTTTGGAAACCTAGGTTGTTGCAGCTTGCCCCAGCTACGAAGACAGTCTGAGCCGGTCTCATGTGCTGAGGAACGTGAACTCAATGAGGACCATGGCCATACGTGCACTCAGAAAATCACTCTGCTCAGCCTTCCATCCAGGAACTCACACCGACTGGCTCGTTGGTTTAGCAGGAGGTCTAAGTGAGGTCCAAGCTGAGCAAAGAACACACTTCCTCCTTTACCCTGCTAGGCCCACGGTAGAGGTAGAGCCAACTAGGCCTCGCTCAGGCCAGCCCTCCTTCAGGGATCTTGCCACACTTCGAAGCCTGCATAGTAAAAGATATTTAGCGAAGTTGCCAGGGTTTCGCCATTCTCCCTCGGCAGCTCCACTACTGCAGGGACTCATGTTTGCTGTGAACAAGGATAGGTGGCCCACCTCAAAAAGCAGTCTTTTCCCCTTTGGAAATGTGGATTCTTGTAGCCTAGGAGCTGTTTGCGAAACCATAGGAAGGCCCAGCTTTTACTCACTGCAGGCACGCCCGGGGAGGAAACGAGTATGTTTCCCCAGAGAAACAGGCTGCTTGCAAGTGTCGAGGGGAGCTTCTCAGGTGCCCAGTGTGTCCCGTTTGTTTCCCTTCGCAGCTCCCGTACTGCAGGTACTTATGCTGGGTGCTAACAAGGGTTCGTTGGCTCTGCCGACAAAAGCAGCCTTTTCCCTTTGGAAGCTTGGATTGTAGTGTCTCAGGGGCTGCTTGCCAAACCTTGAAGTTGCCCAGGTTATAGCCTCCGCAGGTACGCTTGCGTAGCAAACGAGCACTTTCACCCGATGAACAGCGTTCCTATCACGCTGCAGGAGAGTTAACCCTGCAGACCTCGTTCCTCCTGGGAAAGCGCAAGGCCACCCTGAGCCTCAGGGTAGTGCCTAAGTTTGCTCCGTGCAAGCTCTGCGTGCCTCGGTTTCCATGAGGTCTCCACCGTTGTTGTGCCTCAATGGAACTAGAGGATAGCTTTCAGGACTCCAAGCACTCTGACCTCCGCACCATTTCCCATGCTACCACACAGATCCCCCCACGTCTCCTCTCTGCCTGCTGAGCAACAAGCAGCCGTGTAGGCCCTTCGGAACACTTCTTGCATGCAGAACCCAAGGCGGCACATTGCTCTCTGTCTACCTTTGGAAACCTAGGTGGTCGCAGCTTGCCCCAGCTCACGAAGACAGTCTGAGCCGTTCTCCTGAGCTGGGAGACATGGACTCAGTGAGGACCAGGGCCCTACCTGCACTCAGAAAATCACTCTGCTCAGCCTTCCATCCAGGAGCTCACACCGACTGGCTCGTTGGTTTAGCAGGACGTCTAAGTGAGGTCCAAGCTGAGCAAAGAGCACACTTCCTCCTTTACCCTGCTAGGCCCACGGAAGAGGTAGAGCCAACTAGGCCTCGCTCAGGCCAGCCCTCCTTCAGGGATCTTGCCACACTTCGAAGCCTGCACAGTAAAAGATATTTAGCGAAGTTGCCAGGGTTTCGCCATTCTCCCTCGGCAGCTCCACTACTGCAGGGACTCATGTTTGCTGTGAACTAGGATAGGTGGCCCACTTCGAAAAGCAGTCTTTTCCCCTTTGGAAATGTGGATTCTTGTAGCCTCGGAGCTGTTTGCAAAACCCTAGGAAGGCCCAGCTTCTACTCACGGCAGGCACGCCCGGGGAGGAAACGAGTATGTTTCCCCAGAGAAACAGGCTGCTTGCAAGTGTCGAGGGGAGCTTCTCAGGTGCCCAGTGTGTCCCGTTTGTTTCCCTTCGCAGCTCCCGTACTGCAGGTACTTATGCTGGGTGCTAACAAGGGTTGGTTGGCTCTGCCGACAAAAGCAGCCTTTTCCCTTTGGAAGCTTGGATTGTAGTGTCTCAGGGGCTGCTTGCCAAACCTTGAAGTTGCCCAGGTTATAGCCTCCGCAGGTACGCTTGCGTAGCAAACGAGCACTTTCTACCGATGAACAGGGTTCCTGTCTCGCTGGAGGAGAGTTAATCCCGCAGACCTCGTTCCTCCTGGGAAAGCGCAAGTCCACCCTGAGCCTCAGGGTAGTGCCTAAGTTTCCAACGGGCAAGCTCTGCGTGCCTCGGTTTCCATGAGGTCTCCACCGTTGTTGTGCTTCAATGGAACGCGAGGATAGCTTTCAGGACTCCAAGCACTCTGACCTCCGCACCGTTTCCCATGCTACCACACGGATCCCCCCCACGTCTCCTCTCTGCCTGCTGAGCAACAAGCAGCCGTGTAGGCCCTTCAGAACCCTTCTTGCATGCAGAGCCCAAGGCGGCACACTGCTCTCTGTCTTCCTTTGGAAACCTAGGTTGTTGCAGCTTTCCCCAGCTACGAAGACAGTCTGAGCCGGTCTCATGTGCTGAGGAACGTGAACTCAATGAGGACCATGGCCATACGTGCACTCAGAAAATCACTCTGCTCAGCCTTCCATCCAGGAACTCACACCGACTGGCTCGTTGGTTTAGCAGGACGTCTAAGTGAGGTCCAAGCTGAGCAAGAGCACAATTCCTCCTTTACCCTGCTAGGCCCCCGGAAGAGGTAGAGCTAACTAGGCCTCGCTCAGGCCATCCCTCCTTCAGGGATCTTGCCACAGTTTGAAGCCTGCACGGTAAAAGATACTTAGCGAAGTTGCCAGGGTTTCGCCATGCTCTCCCTCGGCAGCTCCACTACTGCAGGGACTCATATTTGCTGTGAACGAGGATAGGTGGCCCTGCTTCAAAAAGCAGTCTTTTCCCCTTTGGAAATGTGGATTCTTTGAGCCTCGGAGCTGTTTGCGAAACCCTAGGAAGGCCCAGCTTCTACTCACTGCAGGCACGCCCGGGCAGGAAACGAGTATGTTTCCCCAGAGAAACAGGCTGCTTGCAAGTGTCGAGAAGAGCTTCTCAGGTGCCCAGTGTGTCCCGTTTCTTTCCCTTCGCAGCTCCCGTACTGCAGGTACTTATGCTGGGAGCTAACAAGAGTTGGTTGGCTCTGCCGACAAAAGCAGCCTTTTCCCTTTGGAAGCTTGGATTGTAGTGTCTCAGGGGCTGCTTGCCAAACCTTGAAGTTGCCCAGGTTATAGCCTCCGCAGGTACGCTTGCGTAGCAAACGAGCACTTTCTACCGAAGAACAGGGTTCCTGTCACGCTGGAGGAGAGTTAATCCCGCAGACCTCGTTCCTCCTGGGAAAGCGCAAGCCCACCCTGAGCCTCAGGGTAGTGCCTAAGTTTCCAACGGGCAAGCTCTGCGTGCCTCGGTTTCCATGAGGTCTCCACCGTTGTTGTGCTTCAATGGAACGCGAAGATAGCTTTCAGGACTCCAAGCACTCTGACCTCCGCACCGTTTCCCATGCTACCACACGGATCCCCCCCACGTCTCCTCTCTGCCTGCTGAGCAACAAGCAGCCGTGTAGGCCCTTCAGAACACTTCTGCATGCAGAGCCCAAGGCGGCACACTGCTCTCTGTCTTCCTTTGGAAACCTAGGTTGTCGGAGCTTACCCACCTCACGAAGACAGTCTGAGCCGGTTTCATGAGCTGGGGAACGTGGACTCAGTGAGGACCAGGGCCCTACCTGCACTCTGAAAATCACTCTGCTCAGCCTTCCATCCAGGAGCTCACACCGACTGGCTCGTTGGTTTAGCAGGACGTCTAAGTGAGGTCCAAGCTGAGCAAAGAGCACTCTTCCTCCTTTACCCTGCTAGGCCCACGGAAGAGGTAGAGCCATCTAGGCCTCGCTCAGACCAGGCCTCCTTCAGGGATCTTGCCACACTTCGAAGCCTGCACAGTAAAAGATACTTAGCGAAGTTGCCAGGATTTCGCCATGCTCTCCCTCGGCAGCTCCACTACTGCAGGTACTCATGTTTGCTTTGAACTAGTATAGGTGTCCCTGCTTCCAAAAGCATTCTTTTCCCCTTTGGAAATGTGGATTCTTGTAGCCTAGGAGCTGTTTGCGAAACGCTAGGAAGGCCCAGCTTTTACTCACTGCAGGCACGCCCGGGCAGGAAACGAGTATGTTTCCCCAGAGAAACAGGCTGCTTGCAAGTGTAGAGGGGAGCTTCTCAGGTGCCCAGTGTGTCCCGTTTGTTTCCCTTCGCAGCTCCCGTACTGCAGGTACTTATGCTGGGTGCTAACAAGGGTTGGTTGGCTCTGCCGACAAAAGCAGCCTTTTCTCTTTGGAAGCTTGGATTGTAGTGTCTCAGGGGCTGCTTGCCAAAACTTGAAGTTGCCCAGGTTATAGCCTCCGCAGGTACGCTTGCGTAGCAAACGAGCACTTTCACCCCATGAACAGCGTTCCTATCACGCTGGAGGAGAGTTAATCCTGCAGACCTCGTTCCTCCTGGGAAAGAGCAAGGCCACCCTGAGCCTCAGGGTAGTGCCTCAGTTTACTCCGGGCAAGCTCTGCGTGCCTCGGTTTCCATGAGGTCTCCACCGTTGTTGTGCTTCAATGCAACGCGAAGATAGCTTTCAGGACTCCAAGCACTCTGACCTCCGCACCGTTTCCCATGCTACCACACGGATCCCCCCCACGTCTCCTCTCTGCCTGCTGAGCAACAAGCAGCCGCGTAGGCCCTTCAGAACACTTCTGCATGCAGAGCCCAAGGCGGCACACTGCTCTCTGTCTTCCTTTGGAAACCTAGGTTGTTGCAGCTTGCCCCAGCTACGAAGACAGTCTGAGCCGGTCTCATGTACTGAGGAACGTGAACTCAATGAGGACCATGGCCATACGTGCACTCAGAAAATCACTCTGCTCAGCCTTCCATCCAGGAACTCACACCGACTGGCTCGTTGGTTTAGCAGGAGGTCTAAGTGAGGTCCAAGCTGAGCAAAGAACACACTTCCTCCTTTACCCTGCTAGGCCCACGGTAGAGGTAGAGCCAACTAGGCCTCGCTCAGGCCAGCCCTCCTTCAGGGATCTTGCCACACTTCGAAGCCTGCATAGTAAAAGATATTTAGCGAAGTTGCCAGGGTTTCGCCATTCTCCCTCGGCAGCTCCACTACTGCAGGGACTCATGTTTGCTGTGAACAAGGATAGGTGGCCCACTTCAAAAAGCAGTCTTTTCCCCTTTGGAAATGTGGATTCTTGTAGCCTAGGAGCTGTTTGCGAAACCATAGGAAGGCCCAGCTTTTACTCACTGCAGGCACGCCCGGGGAGGAAACGAGTATGTTTCCCCAGAGAAACAGGCTGCTTGCAAGTGTCGAGGGGAGCTTCTCAGGTGCCCAGTGTGTCCCGTTTGTTTCCCTTCGCAGCTCCCGTACTGCAGGTACTTATGCTGGGTGCTAACAAGGGTTCGTTGGCTCTGCCGACAAAAGCAGCCTTTTCCCTTTGGAAGCTTGGATTGTATTGTCTCAGGGGCTGCTTGCCAAACCTTGAAGTTGCCCAGGTTATAGCCTCCGCAGGTACGCTTGCGTAGCAAACGAGCACTTTCACCCGATGAACAGCGTTCCTATCATGCTGCAGGAGAGTTAACCCTGCAGACCTCGTTCCTCCTGGGAAAGCGCAAGGCCACCCTGAGCCTCAGGGTAGTGCCTAAGTTTGCTCCGTGCAAGCTCTGCGTGCCTCGGTTTCCATGAGGTCTCCACCGTTGTTGTGCCTCAATGGAACTAGAGGATAGCTTTCAGGACTCCAAGCACTCTGACCTCCGCACCATTTCCCATGCTACCACACAGATCCCCCCACGTCTCCTCTCTGCCTGCTGAGCAACAAGCAGCCGTGTAGGCCCTTCGGAACACTTCTTGCATGCAGAACCCAAGGCGGCACATTGCTCTCTGTCTACCTTTGGAAACCTAGGTGGTCGCAGCTTGCCCCAGCTCACGAAGACAGTCTGAGCCGTTCTCCTGAGCTGGGAGACATGGACTCAGTGAGGACCAGGGCCCTACCTGCACTCAGAAAATCACTCTGCTCAGCCTTCCATCCAGGAGCTCACACCGACTGGCTCGTTGGTTTAGCAGGACGTCTAAGTGAGGTCCAAGCTGAGCAAAGAACACACTTCCTCCTTTACCCTGCTAGGCCCACGGTAGAGGTAGAGCCAACTAGGCCTCGCTCAGGCCAGCCCTCCTTCAGGGATCTTGCCACACTTCGAAGCCTGCACAGTAAAAGATATTTAGCGAAGTTGCCAGGGTTTCGCCATTCTCCCTCGGCAGCTCCACTACTGCAGGGACTCATGTTTGCTGTGAACTAGGATAGGTGGCCCACTTCGAAAAGCAGTCTTTTCCCCTTTGGAAATGTGGATTCTTGTAGCCTCGGAGCTGTTTGCAAAACCCTAGGAAGGCCCAGCTTCTACTCACGGCAGGCACGCCCGGGGAGGAAACGAGTATGTTTCCCCAGAGAAACAGGCTGCTTGCAAGTGTCGAGGGGAGCTTCTCAGGTGCCCAGTGTGTCCCGTTTGTTTCCCTTCGCAGCTCCCGTACTGCAGGTACTTATGCTGGGTGCTAACAAGGGTTGGTTGGCTCTGCCGACAAAAGCAGCCTTTTCCCTTTGGAAGCTTGGATTGTAGTGTCTCAGGGGCTGCTTGCCAAACCTTGAAGTTGCCCAGGTTATAGCCTCCGCAGGTACGCTTGCGTAGCAAACGAGCACTTTCTACCGATGAACAGGGTTCCTGTCTTGCTGGAGGAGAGTTAATCCCGCAGACCTCGTTCCTCCTGGGAAAGCGCAAGTCCACCCTGAGCCTCAGGGTAGTGCCTAAGTTTCCAACGGGCAAGCTCTGCGTGCCTCGGTTTCCATGAGGTCTCCACCGTTGTTGTGCTTCAATGGAACGCGAGGATAGCTTTCAGGACTCCAAGCACTCTGACCTCCGCACCGTTTCCCATGCTACCACACGGATCCCCCCCACGTCTCCTCTCTGCCTGCTGAGCAACAAGCAGCCGTGTAGGCCCTTCAGAACCCTTCTTGCATGCAGAGCCCAAGGCGGCACACTGCTCTCTGTCTTCCTTTGGAAACCTAGGTTGTTGCAGCTTTCCCCAGCTACGAAGACAGTCTGAGCCGGTCTCATGTGCTGAGGAACGTGAACTCAATGAGGACCATGGCCATACGTGCACTCAGAAAATCACTCTGCTCAGCCTTCCATCCAGGAACTCACACCGACTGGCTCGTTGGTTTAGCAGGACGTCTAAGTGAGGTCCAAGCTGAGCAAGAGCACAATTCCTCCTTTACCCTGCTAGGCCCCCGGAAGAGGTAGAGCTAACTAGGCCTCGCTCAGGCCATCCCTCCTTCAGGGATCTTGCCACAGTTTGAAGCCTGCACGGTAAAAGATACTTAGCGAAGTTGCCAGGGTTTCGCCATGCTCTCCCTCGGCAGCTCCACTACTGCAGGGACTCATATTTGCTGTGAACGAGGATAGGTGGCCCTGCTTCAAAAAGCAGTCTTTTCCCCTTTGGAAATGTGGATTCTTTGAGCCTCGGAGCTGTTTGCGAAACCCTAGGAAGGCCCAGCTTCTACTCACTGCAGGCACGCCCGGGCAGGAAACGAGTATGTTTCCCCAGAGAAACAGGCTGCTTGCAAGTGTCGAGAAGAGCTTCTCAGGTGCCCAGTGTGTCCCGTTTCTTTCCCTTCGCAGCTCCCGTACTGCAGGTACTTATGCTGGGAGCTAACAAGAGTTGGTTGGCTCTGCCGACAAAAGCAGCCTTTTCCCTTTGGAAGCTTGGATTGTAGTGTCTCAGGGGCTGCTTGCCAAACCTTGAAGTTGCCCAGGTTATAGCCTCCGCAGGTACGCTTGCGTAGCAAACGAGCACTTTCTACCGAAGAACAGGGTTCCTGTCACGCTGGAGGAGAGTTAATCCCGCAGACCTCGTTCCTCCTGGGAAAGCGCAAGCCCACCCTGAGCCTCAGGGTAGTGCCTAAGTTTCCAACGGGCAAGCTCTGCGTGCCTCGGTTTCCATGAGGTCTCCACCGTTGTTGTGCTTCAATGGAACGCGAAGATAGCTTTCAGGACTCCAAGCACTCTGACCTCCGCACCGTTTCCCATGCTACCACACGGATCCCCCCCACGTCTCCTCTCTGCCTGCTGAGCAACAAGCAGCCGTGTAGGCCCTTCAGAACACTTCTGCATGCAGAGCCCAAGGCGGCACACTGCTCTCTGTCTTCCTTTGGAAACCTAGGTTGTCGGAGCTTACCCACCTCACGAAGACAGTCTGAGCCGGTTTCATGAGCTGGGGAACGTGGACTCAGTGAGGACCAGGGCCCTACCTGCACTCTGAAAATCACTCTGCTCAGCCTTCCATCCAGGAGCTCACACCGACTGGCTCGTTGGTTTAGCAGGACGTCTAAGTGAGGTCCAAGCTGAGCAAAGAGCACTCTTCCTCCTTTACCCTGCTAGGCCCACGGAAGAGGTAGAGCCATCTAGGCCTCGCTCAGACCAGGCCTCCTTCAGGGATCTTGCCACACTTCGAAGCCTGCACAGTAAAAGATACTTAGCGAAGTTGCCAGGATTTCGCCATGCTCTCCCTCGGCAGCTCCACTACTGCAGGTATTCATGTTTGCTTTGAACTAGTATAGGTGTCCCTGCTTCCAAAAGCATTCTTTTCCCCTTTGGAAATGTGGATTCTTGTAGCCTAGGAGCTGTTTGCGAAACGCTAGGAAGGCCCAGCTTTTACTCACTGCAGGCACGCCCGGGCAGGAAACGAGTATGTTTCCCCAGAGAAACAGGCTGCTTGCAAGTGTCGAGGGGAGCTTCTCAGGTGCCCAGTGTGTCCCGTTTGTTTCCCTTCGCAGCTCCCGTACTGCAGGTACTTATGCTGGGTGCTAACAAGGGTTGGTTGGCTCTGCCGACAAAAGCAGCCTTTTCTCTTTGGAAGTTTGGATTGTAGTGTCTCAGGGGCTGCTTGCCAAAACTTGAAGTTGCCCAGGTTATAGCCTCCGCAGGTACGCTTGCGTAGCAAACGAGCACTTTCACCCGATGAACAGCATTCCTATCACGCTGGAGGAGAGTTAATCCTGCAGACCTCGTTCCTCCTGGGAAAGCGCAAGGCCACCCTGAGCCTCAGGGTAGTGCCTAAGTTTGCTCCGTGCAAGCTCTGCGTGCCTCGGTTTCCATGAGGTCTCCACCGTTGTTGTGCCTCAATGGAACTAGAGGATAGCTTTCAGGACTCCAAGCACTCTGACCTCCGCACCATTTCCCATGCTACCACACAGATCCCCCCACGTCTCCTCTCTGCCTGCTGAGCAACAAGCAGCCGTGTAGGCCCTTCGGAACACTTCTTGCATGCAGAACCCAAGGCGGCACATTGCTCTCTGTCTACCTTTGGAAACCTAGGTGGTCGCAGCTTGCCCCAGCTCACGAAGACAGTCTGAGCCGTTCTCCTGAGCTGGGAGACATGGACTCAGTGAGGACCAGGGCCCTACCTGCACTCAGAAAATCACTCTGCTCAGCCTTCCATCCAGGAGCTCACACCGACTGGCTCGTTGGTTTAGCAGGACGTCTAAGTGAGGTCCAAGCTGAGCAAAGAGCACACTTCCTCCTTTACCCTGCTGGGCCCACGGAAGAGGTAGAGCCAACTAGGCCTCGCTCAGGCCAGCCCTCCTTCAGGGATCTTGCCACACTTCGAAGCCTGCACAGTAAGATATTTAGCGAAGTTGCCAGGGTTTCGCCATTCTCCCTCGGCAGCTCCACTACTGCAGGGACTCATGTTTGCTTTGAACTAGTATAGGTGTCCCTGCTTCCAAAAGCATTCTTTTCCCCTTTGGAAATGTGGATTCTTGTAGCCTAGGAGCTGTTTGCGAAATCCTAGGAAGGCCCAGCTTTTACTCACTGCAGGCACGCCCGGGCAGGAAACGAGTATGTTTCCCCAGAGAAACAGGCTGCTTGCAAGTGTAGAGGGGAGCTTCTCAGGTGCCCAGTTTGTCCCGTTTGTTTCCCTTCGCAGCTCCCGTACTGCAGGTACTTATGCTGGGTGCTAACAAGGGTTGGTTGGCTCTGCCGACAAAAGCAGCCTTTTCTCTTTGGAAGCTTGGATTGTAGTGTCTCAGGGGCTGCTTGCCAAAACTTGAAGTTGCCCAGGTTATAGCCTCCGCAGGTACGCTTGCGTAGCAAACGAGCACTTTCACCCCATGAACAGCGTTCCTATCACGCTGGAGGAGAGTTAATCCTGCAGACCTCGTTCCTCCTGGGAAAGAGCAAGGCCACCCTGAGCCTCAGGGTAGTGCCTGAGTTTACTCCGGGCAAGCTCTGCGTGCCTCGGTTTCCATGAGGTCTCCACCGTTGTTGTGCTTCAATGCAACGCGAAGATAGCTTTCAGGACTCCAAGCACTCTGACCTCCGCACCGTTTCCCATGCTACCACACGGATCCCCCCCACGTCTCCTCTCTGCCTGCTGAGCAACAAGCAGCCGCGTAGGCCCTTCAGAACACTTCTGCATGCAGAGCCCAAGGCGGCACACTGCTCTCTGTCTTCCTTTGGAAACCTAGGTTGTTGCAGCTTGCCCCAGCTACGAAGACAGTCTGAGCCGGTCTCATGTGCTGAGGAACGTGAACTCAATGAGGACCATGGCCATACGTGCACTCAGAAAATCACTCTGCTCAGCCTTCCATCCAGGAACTCACACCGACTGGCTCGTTGGTTTAGCAGGAGGTCTAAGTGAGGTCCAAGCTGAGCAAAGAACACACTTCCTCCTTTACCCTGCTAGGCCCACGGTAGAGGTAGAGCCAACTAGGCCTCGCTCAGGCCAGCCCTCCTTCAGGGATCTTGCCACACTTCGAAGCCTGCATAGTAAAAGATATTTAGCGAAGTTGCCAGGGTTTCGCCATTCTCCCTCGGCAGCTCCACTACTGCAGGGACTCATGTTTGCTGTGAACAAGGATAGGTGGCCCACCTCAAAAAGCAGTCTTTTCCCCTTTGGAAATGTGGATTCTTGTAGCCTAGGAGCTGTTTGCGAAACCATAGGAAGGCCCAGCTTTTACTCACTGCAGGCACGCCCGGGGAGGAAACGAGTATGTTTCCCCAGAGAAACAGGCTGCTTGCAAGTGTCGAGGGGAGCTTCTCAGGTGCCCAGTGTGTCCCGTTTGTTTCCCTTCGCAGCTCCCGTACTGCAGGTACTTATGCTGGGTGCTAACAAGGGTTCGTTGGCTCTGCCGACAAAAGCAGCCTTTTCCCTTTGGAAGCTTGGATTGTAGTGTCTCAGGGGCTGCTTGCCAAACCTTGAAGTTGCCCAGGTTATAGCCTCCGCAGGTACGCTTGCGTAGCAAACGAGCACTTTCACCCGATGAACAGCGTTCCTATCACGCTGCAGGAGAGTTAACCCTGCAGACCTCGTTCCTCCTGGGAAAGCGCAAGGCCACCCTGAGCCTCAGGGTAGTGCCTAAGTTTGCTCCGTGCAAGCTCTGCGTGCCTCGGTTTCCATGAGGTCTCCACCGTTGTTGTGCCTCAATGGAACTAGAGGATAGCTTTCAGGACTCCAAGCACTCTGACCTCCGCACCATTTCCCATGCTACCACACAGATCCCCCCACGTCTCCTCTCTGCCTGCTGAGCAACAAGCAGCCGTGTAGGCCCTTCGGAACACTTCTTGCATGCAGAACCCAAGGCGGCACATTGCTCTCTGTCTACCTTTGGAAACCTAGGTGGTCGCAGCTTGCCCCAGCTCACGAAGACAGTCTGAGCCGTTCTCCTGAGCTGGGAGACATGGACTCAGTGAGGACCAGGGCCCTACCTGCACTCAGAAAATCACTCTGCTCAGCCTTCCATCCAGGAGCTCACACCGACTGGCTCGTTGGTTTAGCAGGACGTCTAAGTGAGGTCCAAGCTGAGCAAAGAGCACACTTCCTCCTTTACCCTGCTAGGCCCACGGAAGAGGTAGAGCCAACTAGGCCTCGCTCAGGCCAGCCCTCCTTCAGGGATCTTGCCACACTTCGAAGCCTGCACAGTAAAAGATATTTAGCGAAGTTGCCAGGGTTTCGCCATTCTCCCTCGGCAGCTCCACTACTGCAGGGACTCATGTTTGCTGTGAACTAGGATAGGTGGCCCTGCTTCAAAAAGCAGTCTTTTCCCCTTTGGAAATGTGGATTCTTGTAGCCTCGGAGCTGTTTGCAAAACCCTAGGAAGGCCCAGCTTCTACTCACGGCAGGCACGCCCGGGGAGGAAACGAGTATGTTTCCCCAGAGAAACAGGCTGCTTGCAAGTGTCGAGGGGAGCTTCTCAGGTGCCCAGTGTGTCCCGTTTGTTTCCCTTCGCAGCTCCCGTACTGCAGGTACTTATGCTGGGTGCTAACAAGGGTTGGTTGGCTCTGCCGACAAAAGCAGCCTTTTCCCTTTGGAAGCTTGGATTGTAGTGTCTCAGGGGCTGCTTGCCAAACCTTGAAGTTGCCCAGGTTATAGCCTCCGCAGGTACGCTTGCGTAGCAAACGAGCACTTTCTACCGATGAACAGGGTTCCTGTCTCGCTGGAGGAGAGTTAATCCCGCAGACCTCGTTCCTCCTGGGAAAGCGCAAGTCCACCCTGAGCCTCAGGGTAGTGCCTAAGTTTCCAACGGGCAAGCTCTGCGTGCCTCGGTTTCCATGAGGTCTCCACCGTTGTTGTGCTTCAATGGAACGCGAGGATAGCTTTCAGGACTCCAAGCACTCTGACCTCCGCACCGTTTCCCATGCTACCACACGGATCCCCCCCACGTCTCCTCTCTGCCTGCTGAGCAACAAGCAGCCGTGTAGGCCCTTCAGAACCCTTCTTGCATGCAGAGCCCAAGGCGGCACACTGCTCTCTGTCTTCCTTTGGAAACCTAGGTTGTTGCAGCTTGCCCCAGCTACGAAGACAGTCTGAGCCGGTCTCATGTGCTGAGGAACGTGAACTCAATGAGGACCATGGCCATACGTGCACTCAGAAAATCACTCTGCTCAGCCTTCCATCCAGGAACTCACACCGACTGGCTCGTTGGTTTAGCAGGACGTCTAAGTGAGGTCCAAGCTGAGCAAGAGCACAATTCCTCCTTTACCCTGCTAGGCCCCCGGAAGAGGTAGAGCTAACTAGGCCTCGCTCAGGCCATCCCTCCTTCAGGGATCTTGCCACAGTTTGAAGCCTGCACGGTAAAAGATACTTAGCGAAGTTGCCAGGGTTTCGCCATGCTCTCCCTCGGCAGCTCCACTACTGCAGGGACTCATATTTGCTGTGAACGAGGATAGGTGGCCCTGCTTCAAAAAGCAGTCTTTTCCCCTTTGGAAATGTGGATTCTTTGAGCCTCGGAGCTGTTTGCGAAACCCTAGGAAGGCCCAGCTTCTACTCACTGCAGGCACGCCCGGGCAGGAAACGAGTATGTTTCCCCAGAGAAACAGGCTGCTTGCAAGTGTCGAGAAGAGCTTCTCAGGTGCCCAGTGTGTCCCGTTTCTTTCCCTTCGCAGCTCCCGTACTGCAGGTACTTATGCTGGGAGCTAACAAGAGTTGGTTGGCTCTGCCGACAAAAGCAGCCTTTTCCCTTTGGAAGCTTGGATTGTAGTGTCTCAGGGGCTGCTTGCCAAACCTTGAAGTTGCCCAGGTTATAGCCTCCGCAGGTACGCTTGCGTAGCAAACGAGCACTTTCTACCGAAGAACAGGGTTCCTGTCACGCTGGAGGAGAGTTAATCCCGCAGACCTCGTTCCTCCTGGGAAAGCGCAAGCCCACCCTGAGCCTCAGGGTAGTGCCTAAGTTTCCAACGGGCAAGCTCTGCGTGCCTCGGTTTCCATGAGGTCTCCACCGTTGTTGTGCTTCAATGGAACGCGAAGATAGCTTTCAGGACTCCAAGCACTCTGACCTCCGCACCGTTTCCCATGCTACCACACGGATCCCCCCCACGTCTCCTCTCTGCCTGCTGAGCAACAAGCAGCCGTGTAGGCCCTTCAGAACACTTCTGCATGCAGAGCCCAAGGCGGCACACTGCTCTCTGTCTTCCTTTGGAAACCTAGGTTGTCGGAGCTTACCCACCTCACGAAGACAGTCTGAGCCGGTTTCATGAGCTGGGGAACGTGGACTCAGTGAGGACCAGGGCCCTACCTGCACTCTGAAAATCACTCTGCTCAGCCTTCCATCCAGGAGCTCACACCGACTGGCTCGTTGGTTTAGCAGGACGTCTAAGTGAGGTCCAAGCTGAGCAAAGAGCACTCTTCCTCCTTTACCCTGCTAGGCCCACGGAAGAGGTAGAGCCATCTAGGCCTCGCTCAGACCAGGCCTCCTTCAGGGATCTTGCCACACTTCGAAGCCTGCACAGTAAAAGATACTTAGCGAAGTTGCCAGGATTTCGCCATGCTCTCCCTCGGCAGCTCCACTACTGCAGGTACTCATGTTTGCTTTGAACTAGTATAGGTGTCCCTGCTTCCAAAAGCATTCTTTTCCCCTTTGGAAATGTGGATTCTTGTAGCCTAGGAGCTGTTTGCGAAACGCTAGGAAGGCCCAGCTTTTACTCACTGCAGGCACGCCCGGGCAGGAAACGAGTATGTTTCCCCAGAGAAACAGGCTGCTTGCAAGTGTAGAGGGGAGCTTCTCAGGTGCCCAGTGTGTCCCGTTTGTTTCCCTTCGCAGCTCCCGTACTGCAGGTACTTATGCTGGGTGCTAACAAGGGTTGGTTGGCTCTGCCGACAAAAGCAGCCTTTTCTCTTTGGAAGTTTGGATTGTAGTGTCTCAGGGGCTGCTTGCCAAAACTTGAAGTTGCCCAGGTTATAGCCTCCGCAGGTACGCTTGCGTAGCAAACGAGCACTTTCACCCGATGAACAGCATTCCTATCACGCTGGAGGAGAGTTAATCCTGCAGACCTCGTTCCTCCTGGGAAAGCGCAAGGCCACCCTGAGCCTCAGGGTAGTGCCTAAGTTTGCTCCGTGCAAGCTCTGCGTGCCTCGGTTTCCATGAGGTCTCCACCGTTGTTGTGCCTCAATGGAACTAGAGGATAGCTTTCAGGACTCCAAGCACTCTGACCTCCGCACCATTTCCCATGCTACCACACAGATCCCCCCACGTCTCCTCTCTGCCTGCTGAGCAACAAGCAGCCGTGTAGGCCCTTCGGAACACTTCTTGCATGCAGAACCCAAGGCGGCACATTGCTCTCTGTCTACCTTTGGAAACCTAGGTGGTCGCAGCTTGCCCCAGCTCACGAAGACAGTCTGAGCCGTTCTCCTGAGCTGGGAGACATGGACTCAGTGAGGACCAGGGCCCTACCTGCACTCAGAAAATCACTCTGCTCAGCCTTCCATCCAGGAGCTCACACCGACGGGCTCGTTGGTTTAGCAGGAGGTCTAAGTGAGGTCCAAGCTGAGCAAAGAGCACACTTCCTCCTTTACCCTGCTGGGCCCACGGAAGAGGTAGAGCCAACTAGGCCTCGCTCAGGCCAGCCCTCCTTCAGGGATCTTGCCACACTTCGAAGCCTGCACAGTAAGATATTTAGCGAAGTTGCCAGGGTTTCGCCATTCTCCCTCGGCAGCTCCACTACTGCAGGGACTCATGTTTGCTTTGAACTAGTATAGGTGTCCCTGCTTCCAAAAGCATTCTTTTCCCCTTTGGAAATGTGGATTCTTGTAGCCTAGGAGCTGTTTGCGAAATCCTAGGAAGGCCCAGCTTTTACTCACTGCAGGCACGCCCGGGCAGGAAACGAGTATGTTTCCCCAGAGAAACAGGCTGCTTGCAAGTGTAGAGGGGAGCTTCTCAGGTGCCCAGTTTGTCCCGATTGTTTCCCTTCGCAGCTCCCGTACTGCAGGTACTTATGCTGGGTGCTAACAAGGGTTGGTTGGCTCTGCCGACAAAAGCAGCCTTTTCTCTTTGGAAGCTTGGATTGTAGTGTCTCAGGGGCTGCTTGCCAAAACTTGAAGTTGCCCAGGTTATAGCCTCCGCAGGTACGCTTGCGTAGCAAACGAGCACTTTCACCCCATGAACAGCGTTCCTATCACGCTGGAGGAGAGTTAATCCTGCAGACCTCGTTCCTCCTGGGAAAGAGCAAGGCCACCCTGAGCCTCAGGGTAGTGCCTGAGTTTACTCCGGGCAAGCTCTGCGTGCCTCGGTTTCCATGAGGTCTCCACCGTTGTTGTGCTTCAATGCAACGCGAAGATAGCTTTCAGGACTCCAAGCACTCTGACCTCCGCACCGTTTCCCATGCTACCACACGGATCCCCCCCACGTCTCCTCTCTGCCTGCTGAGCAACAAGCAGCCGTGTAGGCCCTTCAGAACTCTTCTGCATGCAGAGCCCAAGGCGGCACACTGCTCTCTGTCTTCCTTTGGAAACCTAGGTTGTTGCAGCTTGCCCCAGCTACGAAGACAGTCTGAGCCGGTCTCATGTGCTGAGGAACGTGAACTCAATGAGGACCATGGCCATACGTGCACTCAGAAAATCACTCTGCTCAGCCTTCCATCCAGGAACTCACACCGACTGGCTCGTTGGTTTAGCAGGAGGTCTAAGTGAGGTCCAAGCTGAGCAAAGAACACACTTCCTCCTTTACCCTGCTAGGCCCACGGTAGAGGTAGAGCCAACTAGGCCTCGCTCAGGCCAGCCCTCCTTCAGGGATCTTGCCACACTTCGAAGCCTGCATAGTAAAAGATATTTAGCGAAGTTGCCAGGGTTTCGCCATTCTCCCTCGGCAGCTCCACTACTGCAGGGACTCATGTTTGCTGTGAACAAGGATAGGTGGCCCACTTCAAAAAGCAGTCTTTTCCCCTTTGGAAATGTGGATTCTTGTAGCCTAGGAGCTTTTTGCGAAACCATAGGAAGGCCCAGCTTTTACTCACTGCAGGCACGCCCGGGGAGGAAACGAGTATGTTTCCCCAGAGAAACAGGCTGCTTGCAAGTGTCGAGGGGAGCTTCTCAGGTGCCCAGTGTGTCCCGTTTCTTTCCCTTCGCAGCTCCCGTACTGCAGGTACTTATGCTGGGTGCTAACAAGGGTTCGTTGGCTCTGCCGACAAAAGCAGCCTTTTCCCTTTGGAAGCTTGGATTGTAGTGTCTCAGGGGCTGCTTGCCAAACCTTGAAGTTGCCCAGGTTATAGCCTCCGCAGGTACGCTTGCGTAGCAAACGAGCACTTTCACCCGATGAACAGCGTTCCTATCACGCTGCAGGAGAGTTAACCCTGCAGACCTCGTTCCTCCTGGGAAAGCGCAAGGCCACCCTGAGCCTCAGGGTAGTGCCTAAGTTTGCTCCGTGCAAGCTCTGCGTGCCTCGGTTTCCAGAGGTCTCCACCGTTGTTGTGCCTCAATGGAACTAGAGGATAGCTTTCAGGACTCCAAGCACTCTCACCTCCGCACCATTTCCCATGCTACCACACAGATCCCCCCACGTCTCCTCTCTGCCTGCTGAGCAACAAGCAGCCGTGTAGGCCCTTCGGAACACTTCTTGCATGCAGAACCCAAGGCGGCACATTGCTCTCTGTCTACCTTTGGAAACCTAGGTGGTCGCAGCTTGCCCCAGCTCACGAAGACAGTCTGAGCCGTTCTCCTGAGCTGGGAGACATGGACTCAGTGAGGACCAGGGCCCTACCTGCACTCAGAAAATCACTCTGCTCAGCCTTCCATCCAGGAGCTCACACCGACGGGCTCGTTGGTTTAGCAGGACGTCTAAGTGAGGTCCAAGCTGAGCAAAGAGCACACTTCCTCCTTTACCCTGCTGGGCCCACGGAAGAGGTAGAGCCAACTAGGCCTCGCTCAGGCCAGCCCTCCTTCAGGGATCTTGCCACACTTCGAAGCCTGCACAGTAAGATATTTAGCGAAGTTGCCAGGGTTTCGCCATTCTCCCTCGGCAGCTCCACTACTGCAGGGACTCATGTTTGCTTTGAACTAGTATAGGTGTCCCTGCTTCCAAAAGCATTCTTTTCCCCTTTGGAAATGTGGATTCTTGTAGCCTAGGAGCTGTTTGCGAAATCCTAGGAAGGCCCAGCTTTTACTCACTGCAGGCACGCCCGGGCAGGAAACGAGTATGTTTCCCCAGAGAAACAGGCTGCTTGCAAGTGTAGAGGGGAGCTTCTCAGGTGCCCAGTTTGTCCCGTTTGTTTCCCTTCGCAGCTCCCGTACTGCAGGTACTTATGCTGGGTGCTAACAAGGGTTGGTTGGCTCTGCCGACAAAAGCAGCCTTTTCTCTTTGGAAGCTTGGATTGTAGTGTCTCAGGGGCTGCTTGCCAAAACTTGAAGTTGCCCAGGTTATAGCCTCCGCAGGTACGCTTGCGTAGCAAACGAGCACTTTCACCCCATGAACAGCGTTCCTATCACGCTGGAGGAGAGTTAATCCTGCAGACCTCGTTCCTCCTGGGAAAGAGCAAGGCCACCCTGAGCCTCAGGGTAGTGCCTGAGTTTACTCCGGGCAAGCTCTGCGTGCCTCGGTTTCCATGAGGTCTCCACCGTTGTTGTGCTTCAATGCAACGCGAAGATAGCTTTCAGGACTCCAAGCACTCTGACCTCCGCACCGTTTCCCATGCTACCACACGGATCCCCCCACGTCTCCTCTCTGCCTGCTGAGCAACAAGCAGCCGTGTAGGCCCTTCAGAACTCTTCTGCATGCAGAGCCCAAGGCGGCACACTGCTCTCTGTCTTCCTTTGGAAACCTAGGTTGTTGCAGCTTGCCCCAGCTACGAAGACAGTCTGAGCCGGTCTCATGTGCTGAGGAACGTGAACTCAATGAGGACCATGGCCATACGTGCACTCAGAAACTCACTCTGCTCAGCCTTCCATCCAGGAACTCACACCGACTGGCTCGTTGGTTTAGCAGGAGGTCTAAGTGAGGTCCAAGCTGAGCAAAGAACACACTTCCTCCTTTACCCTGCTAGGCCCACGGTAGAGGTAGAGCCAACTAGGCCTCGCTCAGGCCAGCCCTCCTTCAGGGATCTTGCCACACTTCGAAGCCTGCATAGTAAAAGATATTTAGCGAAGTTGCCAGGGTTTCGCCATTCTCCCTCGGCAGCTCCACTACTGCAGGGACTCATGTTTGCTGTGAACAAGGATAGGTGGCCCACTTCAAAAAGCAGTCTTTTCCCCTTTGGAAATGTGGATTCTTGTAGCCTAGGAGCTTTTTGCGAAACCATAGGAAGGCCCAGCTTTTACTCACTGCAGGCACGCCCGGGGAGGAAACGAGTATGTTTCCCCAGAGAAACAGGCTGCTTGCAAGTGTCGAGGGGAGCTTCTCAGGTGCCCAGTGTGTCCCGTTTGTTTCCCTTCGCAGCTCCCGTACTGCAGGTACTTATGCTGGGTGCTAACAAGGGTTCGTTGGCTCTGCCGACAAAAGCAGCCTTTTCCCTTTGGAAGCTTGGATTGTAGTGTCTCAGGGGCTGCTTGCCAAACCTTGAAGTTGCCCAGGTTATAGCCTCCGCAGGTACGCTTGCGTAGCAAACGAGCACTTTCACCCGATGAACAGCGTTCCTATCACGCTGCAGGAGAGTTAACCCTGCAGACCTCGTTCCTCCTGGGAAAGCGCAAGGCCACCCTGAGCCTCAGGGTAGTGCCTAAGTTTGCTCCGTGCAAGCTCTGCGTGCCTCGGTTTCCAGAGGTCTCCACCGTTGTTGTGCTTCAATGCAACGCGAAGATAGCTTTCAGGACTCCAAGCACTCTGACCTCCGCACCGTTTCCCATGCTACCACACGGATCCCCCCCACGTCTCCTCTCTGCCTGCTGAGCAACAAGCAGCCGTGTAGGCCCTTCAGAACTCTTCTGCATGCAGAGCCCAAGGCGGCACACTGCTCTCTGTCTTCCTTTGGAAACCTAGGTTGTTGCAGCTTGCCCCAGCTACGAAGACAGTCTGAGCCGGTCTCATGTGCTGAGGAACGTGAACTCAATGAGGACCATGGCCATACGTGCACTCAGAAACTCACTCTGCTCAGCCTTCCATCCAGGAACTCACACCGACTGGCTCGTTGGTTTAGCAGGAGGTCTAAGTGAGGTCCAAGCTGAGCAAAGAACACACTTCCTCCTTTACCCTGCTAGGCCCACGGTAGAGGTAGAGCCAACTAGGCCTCGCTCAGGCCAGCCCTCCTTCAGGGATCTTGCCACACTTCGAAGCCTGCATAGTAAAAGATATTTAGCGAAGTTGCCAGGGTTTCGCCATTCTCCCTCGGCAGCTCCACTACTGCAGGGACTCATGTTTGCTGTGAACAAGGATAGGTGGCCCACTTCAAAAAGCAGTCTTTTCCCCTTTGGAAATGTGGATTCTTGTAGCCTAGGAGCTTTTTGCGAAACCATAGGAAGGCCCAGCTTTTACTCACTGCAGGCACGCCCGGGGAGGAAACGAGTATGTTTCCCCAGAGAAACAGGCTGCTTGCAAGTGTCGAGGGGAGCTTCTCAGGTGCCCAGTGTGTCCCGTTTGTTTCCCTTCGCAGCTCCCGTACTGCAGGTACTTATGCTGGGTGCTAACAAGGGTTCGTTGGCTCTGCCGACAAAAGCAGCCTTTTCCCTTTGGAAGCTTGGATTGTAGTGTCTCAGGGGCTGCTTGCCAAACCTTGAAGTTGCCCAGGTTATAGCCTCCGCAGGTACGCTTGCGTAGCAAACGAGCACTTTCACCCGATGAACAGCGTTCCTATCACGCTGCAGGAGAGTTAACCCTGCAGACCTCGTTCCTCCTGGGAAAGCGCAAGGCCACCCTGAGCCTCAGGGTAGTGCCTAAGTTTGCTCCGTGCAAGCTCTGCGTGCCTCGGTTTCCAGAGGTCTCCACCGTTGTTGTGCCTCAATGGAACTAGAGGATAGCTTTCAGGACTCCAAGCACTCTCACCTCCGCACCATTTCCCATGCTACCACACAGATCCCCCCACGTCTCCTCTCTGCCTGCTGAGCAACAAGCAGCCGTGTAGGCCCTTCGGAACACTTCTTGCATGCAGAACCCAAGGCGGCACATTGCTCTCTGTCTACCTTTGGAAACCTAGGTGGTCGCAGCTTGCCCCAGCTCACGAAGACAGTCTGAGCCGTTCTCCTGAGCTGGGAGACATGGACTCAGTGAGGACCAGGGCCCTACCTGCACTCAGAAAATCACTCTGCTCAGCCTTCCATCCAGGAGCTCACACCGACTGGCTCGTTGGTTTAGCAGGACGTCTAAGTGAGGTCCAAGCTGAGCAAAGAGCACACTTCCTCCTTTACCCTGCTAGGCCCACGGAAGAGGTAGAGCCAACTAGGCCTCGCTCAGGCCAGCCCTCCTTCAGGGATCTTGCCACACTTCGAAGCCTGCATAGTAAAAGATATTTAGCGAAGTTGCCAGGGTTTCGCCATTCTCCCTCGGCAGCTCCACTACTGCAGGGACTCATGTTTGCTGTGAACAAGGATAGGTGGCCCACTTCAAAAAGCAGTCTTTTCCCCTTTGGAAATGTGGATTCTTGTAGCCTAGGAGCTGTATGCGAAACCATAGGAAGGCCCAGCTTTTACTCACTGCAGGCACGCCCGGGGAGGAAACGAGTATGTTTCCCCAGAGAAACAGGCTGCTTGCAAGTGTCGAGGGGAGCTTCTCAGGTGCCCAGTGTGTCCCGTTTGTTTCCCTTCGCAGCTCCCGTACTGCAGGTACTTATGCTGGGTGCTAACAAGGGTTCGTTGGCTCTTCCGACAAAAGCAGCCTTTTCTCTTTGGAAGCTTGGATTGTAGTGTCTCAGGGGCTGCTTGCCAAAACTTGAAGTTGCCCAGGTTATAGCCTCCGCAGGTACGCTTGCGTAGCAAACGAGCACTTTCACCCCATGAACAGCGTTCCTATCACGCTGGAGGAGAGTTAATCCTGCAGACCTCGTTCCTCCTGGGAAAGAGCAAGGCCAACCTGAGACTCAGGGTAGTGCCTGAGTTTACTCCGGGGAAGCTCTGCATGCCTCGGTTTCCATGAGGTCTCCACCGTTGTTGTGCTTCAATGCAACGCGAAGATAGCTTTCAGGACTCCAAGCACTCTGACCTCTGCACCGTTTCCCATGCTACCACACGGATCCCCCCCACGTCTCCTCTCTGCCTGCTGAGCCACAAGCAGCCGTGTAGGCCCTTCAGAACACTTCTGCATGCAGAGCCCAAGGCGGCACACTGCTCTCTGTCTGCCTTTGGAAACCTAGGTTGTCGCAGCTTACCCAGCTCACCAAGACAGTCTGAGCCGGTCTCATGAGCTGGGGAACGTGGACTCAGTGAGGACCAGGGCCCTACCTGCACTCAGAAAATCACTCTGCTCAGCCTTCCATCCAGGAGCTCACACCGACTGGCTCGTTGGTTTAGCAGGAGGTCTAAGTGAGGTCCAAGCTGAGCAAAGAACACACTTCCTCCTTTACCCTGCTAGGCCCACGGAAGAGGTAGAGCCAACTAGGCCTCGCTCAGGCCAGCCCTCCTTCAGGGATCTTGCCACACTTCGAAGCCTGCACAGTAAAAGATATTTAGCGAAGTTGCCAGGGTTTCGCCATTTTCCCTCGGCAGCTCCACTACTGCAGGGACTCATGTTTGCTGTGAACTAGGATAGGTGGCCCACTTCCAAAAGCAGTCTTTTCCCCTTTGGAAATGTGGATTCTTGTAGCCTAGGAGCTGTTTGCGAAACCATAGGAAGGCCCAGCTTTTACTCACTGCAGGCACGCCCGGGCAGGAAACGAGTATGTTTCCCCAGAGAAACAGGCTGCTTGCAAGTGTCGAGGGGAGCTTCTCAGGTGCCCAGTGTGTCCCGTTTGTTTCCCTTCGCAGCTCCCGTACTGCAGGTACTTATGCTGGGTGCTAACAAGGGTTCGTTGGCTCTGCCGACAAAAGCAGCCTTTTCCCTTTGGAAGCTTGGATTGTAGTGTCTCAGGGGCTGCTTGCCAAACCTTGAAGTTGCCCAGGTTATAGCCTCCGCAGGTACGCTTGCATAGCAAACGAGCACTTTCACCCGATGAACAGCGTTCCTATCACGCTGCAGGAGAGTTAACCCTGCAGACCTCGTTCCTCCTGGGAAAGCGCAAGGCCACCCTGAGCCTCAGGGTAGTGCCTAAGTTTGCTCCGTGCAAGCTCTGCGTGCCTCGGTTTCCATGAGGTCTCCACCGTTGTTGTGCCTCAATGGAACTAGAGGATAGCTTTCAGGACTCCAAGCACTCTGGCCTCTGCACCGTTTCCCATGCTACCACACGGATTCCCCCCACGTCTCCTCTCTGCCTGCTGAGCAACAAGCAGCCGTGTAGGCCCTTCAGAACCCTTCTTGCATGCAGAGCCCAAGGCGGGACACTGCTCTCTGTCTTCCTTTGGAAACCTAGGTTGTCGGAGCTTACCCACCTCACGAAGACAGTTTGAGCCGGTTTCATGAGCTGGGGAACGTGGACTCAGTGAGGACCAGGGCCCTACCTGCACTCTGAAAATCACTCTGCTCAGCCTTCCATCCAGGAGCTCACACCGACTGGCTCGTTGGTTTAGCAGGACGTCTAAGTGAGGTCCAAGCTGAGCAAAGAGCACTCTTCCTCCTTTACCCTGCTAGGCCCACGGAAGAGGTAGAGCCATCTAGGCCTCGGTCAGACCAGGCCTCCTTCAGGGATCTTGCCACACTTCGAAGCCTGCACAGTAAAAGATACTTAGCGAAGTTGCCAGGATTTCGCCATGCTCTCCCTCGGCAGCTCCACTACTGCAGGGACTCATGTTTGCTTTGAACTAGTATAGGTGTCCCTGCTTCCAAAAGCATTCTTTTCCCCTTTGGAAATGTGGATTCTTGTAGCCTAGGAGCTGTTTGCGAAACCCTAGGAAGGCCCAGCTTTTACTCACTGCAGGCACGCCCGGGCAGGAAACGAGTATGTTTCCCCAGAGAAACAGGCTGCTTGCAAGTGTAGAGGGGAGCTTCTCAGGTGCCCAGTTTGTCCCGTTTGTTTCCCTTCGCAGCTCCCGTACTGCAGGTACTTATGCTGGGTGCTAACAAGGGTTGGTTGGCTCTGCCGACAAAAGCAGCCTTTTCTCTTTGGAAGCTTGGATTGTAGTGTCTCAGGGGCTGCTTGCCAAAACTTGAAGTTGCCCAGGTTATAGCCTCCGCAGGTACGCTTGCGTAGCAAACGAGCACTTTCACCCCATGAACAGCGTTCCTATCACGCTGGAGGAGAGTTAATCCTGCAGACCTCGTTCCTCCTGGGAAAGAGCAAGGCCACCCTGAGCCTCAGGGTAGTGCCTGAGTTTACTCCGGGCAAGCTCTGCGTGCCTCGGTTTCCATGAGGTCTCCACCGTTGTTGTGCTTCAATGCAACGCGAAGATAGCTTTCAGGACTCCAAGCACTCTGACCTCCGCACCGTTTCCCATGCTACCACACGGATCCCCCCCACGTCTCCTCTCTGCCTGCTGAGCAACAAGCAGCCGCGTAGGCCCTTCAGAACACTTCTGCATGCAGAGCCCAAGGCGGCACACTGCTCTCTGTCTTCCTTTGGAAACCTAGGTTGTTGCAGCTTGCCCCACCTACGAAGACAGTCTGAGCCGGTCTCATGTGCTGAGGAACGTGAACTCAATGAGGACCATGGCCATACGTGCACTCAGAAAATCACTCTGCTCAGCCTTCCATCCAGGAACTCACACCGACTGGCTCGTTGGTTTAGCAGGAGGTCTAAGTGAGGTCCAAGCTGAGCAAAGAACACACTTCCTCCTTTACCCTGCTAGGCCCACGGTAGAGGTAGAGCCAACTAGGCCTCGCTCAGGCCAGCCCTCCTTCAGGGATCTTGCCACACTTCGAAGCCTGCATAGTAAAAGATATTTAGCGAAGTTGCCAGGGTTTCGCCATTCTCCCTCGGCAGCTCCACTACTGCAGGGACTCATGTTTGCTGTGAACAAGGATAGGTGGCCCACTTCAAAAAGCAGTCTTTTCCCCTTTGGAAATGTGGATTCTTGTAGCCTAGGAGCTGTTTGCGAAACCATAGGAAGGCCCAGCTTTTACTCACTGCAGGCACGCCCGGGGAGGAAACGAGTATGTTTCCCCAGAGAAACAGGCTGCTTGCAAGTGTCGAGGGGAGCTTCTCAGGTGCCCAGTGTGTCCCGTTTGTTTCCCTTCGCAGCTCCCGTACTGCAGGTACTTATGCTGGGTGCTAACAAGGGTTCGTTGGCTCTGCCGACAAAAGCAGCCTTTTCCCTTTGGAAGCTTGGATTGTAGTGTCTCAGGGGCTGCTTGCCAAACCTTGAAGTTGCCCAGGTTATAGCCTCCGCAGGTACGCTTGCGTAGCAAACGAGCACTTTCACCCGATGAACAGCGTTCCTATCACGCTGCAGGAGAGTTAACCCTGCAGACCTCGTTCCTCCTGGGAAAGCGCAAGGCCACCCTGAGCCTCAGGGTAGTGCCTAAGTTTGCTCCGTGCAAGCTCTGCGTGCCTCGGTTTCCATGAGGTCTCCACAGTTGTTGTGCCTCAATGGAACTAGAGGATAGCTTTCAGGACTCCAAGCACTCTGACCTCCGCACCATTTCCCATGCTACCACACAGATCCCCCCACGTCTCCTCTCTGCCTGCTGAGCAACAAGCAGCCGTGTAGGCCCTTCGGAACACTTCTTGCATGCAGAACCCAAGGCGGCACATTGCTCTCTGTCTACCTTTGGAAACCTAGGTGGTCGCAGCTTGCCCCAGCTCACGAAGACAGTCTGAGCCGTTCTCCTGAGCTGGGAGACATGGACTCAGTGAGGACCAGGGCCCTACCTGCACTCAGAAAATCACTCTGCTCAGCCTTCCATCCAGGAGCTCACACCGACTGGCTCGTTGGTTTAGCAGGACGTCTAAGTGAGGTCCAAGCTGAGCAAAGAGCACACTTCCTCCTTTACCCTGCTAGGCCCACGGAAGAGGTAGAGCCAACTAGGCCTCGCTCAGGCCAGCCCTCCTTCAGGGATCTTGCCACACTTCGAAGCCTGCATAGTAAAAGATATTTAGCGAAGTTGCCAGGGTTTCGCCATTCTCCCTCGGCAGCTCCACTACTGCAGGGACTCATGTTTGCTGTGAACAAGGATAGGTGGCCCACTTCAAAAAGCAGTCTTTTCCCCTTTGGAAATGTGGATTCTTGTAGCCTAGGAGCTGTTTGCGAAACCATAGGAAGGCCCAGCTTTTACTCACTGCAGGCACGCCCGGGGAGGAAACGAGTATGTTTCCCCAGAGAAACAGGCTGCTTGCAAGTGTCGAGGGGAGCTTCTCAGGTGCCCAGTGTGTCCCGTTTGTTTCCCTTCGCAGCTCCCGTACTGCAGGTACTTATGCTGGGTGCTAACAAGGGTTCGTTGGCTCTGCCGACAAAAGCAGCCTTTTCCCTTTGGAAGCTTGGATTGTAGTGTCTCAGGGGCTGCTTGCCAAACCTTGAAGTTGCCCAGGTTATAGCCTCCGCAGGTACGCTTGCGTAGCAAACGAGCACTTTCACCCGATGAACAGCGTTCCTATCACGCTGCAGGAGAGTTAACCCTGCAGACCTCGTTCCTCCTGGGAAAGCGCAAGGCCACCCTGAGCCTCAGGGTAGTGCCTAAGTTTGCTCCGTGCAAGCTCTGCGTGCCTCGGTTTCCAGAGGTCTCCACCGTTGTTGTGCCTCAATGGAACTAGAGGATAGCTTTCAGGACTCCAAGCACTCTCACCTCCGCACCATTTCCCATGCTACCACACAGATCCCCCCACGTCTCCTCTCTGCCTGCTGAGCAACAAGCAGCCGTGTAGGCCCTTCGGAACACTTCTTGCATGCAGAACCCAAGGCGGCACATTGCTCTCTGTCTACCTTTGGAAACCTAGGTGGTCGCAGCTTGCCCCAGCTCACGAAGACAGTCTGAGCCGTTCTCCTGAGCTGGGAGACATGGACTCAGTGAGGACCAGGGCCCTACCTGCACTCAGAAAATCACTCTGCTCAGCCTTCCATCCAGGAGCTCACACCGACTGGCTCGTTGGTTTAGCAGGACGTCTAAGTGAGGTCCAAGCTGAGCAAAGAGCGCACTTCCTCCTTTACCCTGCTAGGCCCACGGAAGAGGTAGAGCCAACTAGGCCTCGCTCAGGCCAGCCCTCCTTCAGGGATCTTGCCACACTTCGAAGCCTGCACAGTAAAAGATATTTAGCGAAGTTGCCAGGGTTTCGCCATTCTCCCTCGGCAGCTCCACTACTGCAGGGACTCATGATTGCTGTGAACTAGGATAGGTGGCCCACTTCAAAAAGCAGTCTTTTCCCCTTTGGAAATGTGGATTCTTGTAGCCTCGGAGCTGTTTGCAAAACCCTAGAAAGGCCCAGCTTCTACTCACGGCAGGCACGCCCGGGGAGGAAACGAGTATGTTTCCCCAGAGAAACAGGCTGCTTGCAAGTGTCGAGCAGAGCTTCTCAGGTGCCCAGTGTGTCCCGTTTGTTTCCCTTCGCAGCTCCCATACTGCAGGTACTTATGCTAGGGGCTAACAAGGGTAGGTGGCTCTTCCGACAAAAGCAGCCTTTTCCCTTTGGAAGCTTGGATTGTAGTGTCTCAGGGGCTGCTTGCCAAACCTTGAAGTTGCCCAGGTTATAGCCTCCAGAGGTACGCTTGAGTAGCAAACGAGCACTTTCACCTGAGGAACAGGGTTCCTGTCACGCTGGAGGAGGGTTAATCCCGCAGACATCGTTCCTCCTGGGAAAGCGCAAGGCCACCCTGAGCCTCAGGGTAGTGCCTAAGTTTCCACAGGGCAAGCTCTGCGTGCCTCGGTTTCCATGAGGTCTCCATCGTTGTTGTGCTTCAATGGAACGCGAGGATAGCTTTCAGGACTCCAAGCACTCTGACCTCCGCACCATTTCCCATGCTACCACACAGATCCCCCCACGTCTCCTCTCTGCCTACTGAGCAACAAGCAGCCGTGTAGGCCCTTCGGAACACTTCTTGCATGCAGAACCCAAGGCGGGACACTGCTCTCTGTCTTCCTTTGGAAAGCTAGGTGGTCGCAGCTTGCCCCAGCTCACGAAGACAGTCCGAGCCGTTCTCATGAGCTGGGAGACGTGGACTCAGTGAGGACCAGGGCCCTACCTGCACTCAGAAAATCACTCTGCTCAGCCTTCCATCCAGGAGCTCACACCGACTGGCTCGTTGGTTTAGCAGGACGTCTAAGTGAGGTCCAAGCTGAGCAAAGAGCACTCTTCCTCCTTTACCCTGCTAGGCCCACGGAAGAGGTAGAGCCATCTAGGCCTCGCTCAGACCAGGCCTCCTTCAGGGATCTTGCCACACTTCGAAGCCTGCACAGTAAAAGATACTTAGCGAAGTTGCCAGGATTTCGCCATGCTCTCCCTCGGCATCTCCACTACTGCAGGTACTCATGTTTGCTTTGAAGTAGTATAGGTGTCCCTGCTTCCAAAAGCATTCTTTTCCCCTTTGGAAATGTGGATTCTTGTAGCCTAGGAGCTGTTTGCGAAACCCTAGGAAGGCCCAGCTTTTACTCACTGCAGGCACGCCCGGGGAGGAAACGAGTATGTTTCCCCAGAGAAACAGGCTGCTTGCAAGTTTCGAGGGGAGCTTCTCAGGTGCCCAGTGTGTCCCGTTTGTTTCCCTTCGCAGCTCCCGTACTGCAGGTACTTATGCTGGGTGCTAACAAGAGTTGGTTGGCTCTGCCGACAAAAGCAGCCTTTTCCCTTTGGAAGCTTGGATTGTAGTGTCTCAGGGGCTGCTTGCCAAACCTTGAAGTTGGCCAGGTTATAGCCTCCGCAGGAACGCTTGCGTAGCAAACGAGCACTTTCTACCGATGAACAGGGTTCCTGTCACGCTGGAGGAGAGTTAATCCCGCATACCTCGTTCCTCCTGGAAAAGCGCAAGTCCACCCTGAGCCTCAGGGTAGTGCCTAAGTTTGCTCCGTGCAAGCTCTGCGTGCCTCGGTTTCCAGAGGTCTCCACCGTTGTTGTGCCTCAATGGAACTAGAGGATAGCTTTCAGGACTCCAAGCACTCTGGCCTCTGCACCGTTTCCCATGCTACCACACGGATTCCCCCCACGTCTCCTCTCTGCCTGCTGAGCAACAAGCAGCTGTGTAGGCCCTTCAGAACACTTCTTGCATGCAGAGCCCAAGGCGGGACACTGCTCTCTGTCTTCCTTTGGAAACCTAGGTTGTCGGAGCTTACCCACCTCACGAAGACAGTCTGAGCCGGTTTCATGAGCTGGGGAACGTGGACTCAGTGAGGACCAGGGCCCTACCTGCACTCTGAAAATCACTCTGCTCAGCCTTCCATCCAGGAGCTCACACCGACTGGCTCGTTGGTTTAGCAGGACGTCTAAGTGAGGTCCAAGCTGAGCAAAGAGCACTCTTCCTCCTTTACCCTGCTAGGCCCACGGAAGAGGTAGAGCCATCTAGGCCTCGCTCAGACCAGGCCTCCTTCAGGGATCTTGCCACACTTCGAAGCCTGCACAGTAAAAGATACTTAGCGAAGTTGCCAGGATTTCGCCATGCTCTCCCTCGGCAGCTCCACTACTGCAGGTACTCATGTTTGCTTTGAACTAGTATAGGTGTCCCTGCTTCCAAAAGCATTCTTTTCCCCTTTGGAAATGTGGATTCTTGTAGCCTAGGAGCTGTTTGCGAAACGCTAGGAAGGCCCAGCTTTTACTCACTGCAGGCACGCCCGGGCAGGAAACGAGTATGTTTCCCCAGAGAAACAGGCTGCTTGCAAGTGTCGAGGGGAGCTTCTCAGGTGCCCAGTGTGTCCCGTTTCTTTCCCTTCGCAGCTCCCGTACTGCAGGTACTTATGCTGGGTGCTAACAAGGGTTGGTTGGCTCTGCCGACAAAAGCAGCCTTTTCTCTTTGGAAGCTTGGATTGTAGTGTCTCAGGGGCTGCTTGCCAAAACTTGAAGTTGCCCAGGTTATAGCCTCCGCAGGTACGCTTGCGTAGCAAACGAGCACTTTCACCCGATGAACAGCGTTCCTATCACGCTGGAGGAGAGTTAATCCTGCAGACCTCGTTCCTCCTGGGAAAGAGCAAGGCCACCCTGAGCCTCAGGGTAGTGCCTGAGTTTACTCCGGGCAAGCTCTGCGTGCCTCGGTTTCCATGAGGTCTCCACCGTTGTTGTGCTTCAATGGAACGCGAAGATAGCTTTCAGGACTCCAAGCACTCTGACCTCCGCACCGTTTCCCATGCTACCACACGGATCCCCCCCACGTCTCCTCTCTGCCTGCTGAGCAACAAGCAGCCGTGTAGGCCCTTCAGAACACTTCTGCATGCAGAGCCCAAGGCGGCACACTGCTCTCAGTCTGCCTTTGGAAACCTAGGTTGTCGCAGCTTACCCAGCTCACCAAGACAGTCTGAGCCGGTCTCATGAGCTGGGGAACGTGGACTCAGTGAGGACCAGGGCCCTACCTGCACTCAGAAAATCACTCTGCTCAGCCTTCCATCCAGGAGCTCACACCGACTGGCTCGTTGGTTTAGCAGGAGGTCTAAGTGAGGTCCAAGCTGAGCAAAGAACACACTTCCTCCTTTACCCTGCTAGGCCCACGGTAGAGGTAGAGCCAACTAGGCCTCGCTCAGGCCAGCCCTCCTTCAGGGATCTTGCCACACTTCGAAGCCTGCACAGTAAAAGATATTTAGCGAAGTTGCCAGGGTTTCGCCATTCTCCCTCGGCAGCTCCACTACTGCAGGGACTCATGTTTGCTGTGAACTAGGATAGGTGGCCCACTTCAAAAAGCAGTCTTTTCCCCTTTGGAAATGTGGATTCTTGTAGCCTAGGAGCTGTTTGCGAAACCATAGGAAGGCCCAGCTTTTACTCACTGCAGGCACGCCCGGGGAGGAAACGAGTATGTTTCCCCAGAGAAACAGGCTGCTTGCAAGTGTCGAGGGGAGCTTCTCAGGTGCCCAGTGTGTCCCGTTTGTTTCCCTTCGCAGCTCCCGTACTGCAGGTACTTATGCTGGGTGCTAACAAGGGTTCGTTGGCTCTGCCGACAAAAGCAGCCTTTTCCCTTTGGAAGCTTGGATTGTAGTGTCTCAGGGGCTGCTTGCCAAACCTTGAAGTTGCCCAGGTTATAGCCTCCGCAGGTACGCTTGCGTAGCAAACGAGCACTTTCACCCGATGAACAGCGTTCCTATCACGCTGCAGGAGAGTTAATCCCGCAGACTTCGTTCCTCCTGGGAAAGCGCAAGGCCACCCTGAGCCTCAGGGGAGTGCCTAAGTTTGCTCCGTGCAAGCTCTGCGTGCCTCGGTTTCCATGAGGTCTCCACCGTTGTTGTGCCTCAATGGAACTAGAGGATAGCTTTCAGGACTCCAAGCACTCTGGCCTCTGCACCGTTTCCCATGCTACCACACGGATTCCCCCCACGTCTCCTCTCTGCCTGCTGAGCAACAAGCAGCCGTGTAGGCCCTTCAGAACCCTTCTTGCATGCAGAGCCCAAGGCGGGACACTGCTCTCTGTCTTCCTTTGGAAACCTAGGTTGTCGGAGCTTACCCACCTCACGAAGACAGTTTGAGCCGGTTTCATGAGCTTGGGAACGTGGACTCAGTGAGGACCAGGGCCCTACCTGCACTCTGAAAATCACTCTGCTCAGCCTTCCATCCAGGAGCTCACACCGACTGGCTCGTTGGTTTAGCAGGACGTCTAAGTGAGGTCCAAGCTGAGCAAAGAGCACTCTTCCTCCTTTACCCTGCTAGGCCCACGGAAGAGGTAGAGCCATCTAGGCCTCGCTCAGACCAGGCCTCCTTCAGGGATCTTGCCACACTTCGAAGCCTGCACAGTAAAAGATACTTAGCGAAGTTGCCAGGATTTCGCCATGCTCTCCCTCGGCAGCTCCACTACTGCAGGTACTCATGTTTGCTTTGAACTAGTATAGGTGTCCCTGCTTCCAAAAGCATTCTTTTCCCCTTTGGAAATGTGGATTCTTGTAGCCTAGGAGCTGTTTGCGAAACGCTAGGAAGGCCCAGCTTTTACTCACTGCAGGCACGCCCGGGCAGGAAACGAGTATGTTTCCCCAGAGAAACAGGCTGCTTGCAAGTGTCGAGGGGAGCTTCTCAGGTGCCCAGTGTGTCCCGTTTCTTTCCCTTCGCAGCTCCCGTACTGCAGGTACTTATGCTGGGTGCTAACAAGGGTTGGTTGGCTCTGCCGACAAAAGCAGCCTTTTCTCTTTGGAAGCTTGGATTGTAGTGTCTCAGGGGCTGCTTGCCAAAACTTGAAGTTGCCCAGGTTATAGCCTCCGCAGGTACGCTTGCGTAGCAAACGAGCACTTTCACCCGATGAACAGCGTTCCTATCACGCTGGAGGAGAGTTAATCCTGCAGACCTCGTTCCTCCTGGGAAAGAGCAAGGCCACCCTGAGCCTCAGGGTAGTGCCTGAGTTTACTCCGGGCAAGCTCTGCGTGCCTCGGTTTCCATGAGGTCTCCACCGTTGTTGTGCTTCAATGGAACGCGAAGATAGCTTTCAGGACTCCAAGCACTCTGACCTCCGCACCGTTTCCCATGCTACCACACGGATCCCCCCCACGTCTCCTCTCTGCCTGCTGAGCAACAAGCAGCCGTGTAGGCCCTTCAGAACACTTCTGCATGCAGAGCCCAAGGCGGCACACTGCTCTCAGTCTGCCTTTGGAAACCTAGGTTGTCGCAGCTTACCCAGCTCACCAAGACAGTCTGAGCCGGTCTCATGAGCTGGGGAACGTGGACTCAGTGAGGACCAGGGCCCTACCTGCACTCAGAAAATCACTCTGCTCAGCCTTCCATCCAGGAGCTCACACCGACTGGCTCGTTGGTTTAGCAGGAGGTCTAAGTGAGGTCCAAGCTGAGCAAAGAACACACTTCCTCCTTTACCCTGCTAGGCCCACGGTAGAGGTAGAGCCAACTAGGCCTCGCTCAGGCCAGCCCTCCTTCAGGGATCTTGCCACACTTCGAAGCCTGCACAGTAAAAGATATTTAGCGAAGTTGCCAGGGTTTCGCCATTCTCCCTCGGCAGCTCCACTACTGCAGGGACTCATGTTTGCTGTGAACTAGGATAGGTGGCCCACTTCAAAAAGCAGTCTTTTCCCCTTTGGAAATGTGGATTCTTGTAGCCTAGGAGCTGTTTGCGAAACCATAGAAAGGCCCAGCTTTTACTCACTGCAGGCACGCCCGGGGAGGAAACGAGTATGTTTCCCCAGAGAAACAGGCTGCTTGCAAGTGTCGAGGGGAGCTTCTCAGGTGCCCAGTGTGTCCCGTTTGTTTCCCTTCGCAGCTCCCGTACTGCAGGTACTTATGCTGGGTGCTAACAAGGGTTCGTTGGCTCTGCCGACAAAAGCAGCCTTTTCCCTTTGGAAGCTTGGATTGTAGTGTCTCAGGGGCTGCTTGCCAAACCTTGAAGTTGCCCAGGTTATAGCCTCCGCAGGTACGCTTGCGTAGCAAACGAGCACTTTCACCCGATGAACAGCGTTCCTATCACGCTGCAGGAGAGTTAATCCCGCAGACTTCGTTCCTCCTGGGAAAGCGCAAGGCCACCCTGAGCCTCAGGGGAGTGCCTAAGTTTGCTCCGTGCAAGCTCTGCGTGCCTCGGTTTCCATGAGGTCTCCACCGTTGTTGTGCCTCAATGGAACTAGAGGATAGCTTTCAGGACTCCAAGCACTCTGGCCTCTGCACCGTTTCCCATGCTACCACACGGATTCCCCCCACGTCTCCTCTCTGCCTGCTGAGCAACAAGCAGCCGTGTAGGCCCTTCAGAACCCTTCTTGCATGCAGAGCCCAAGGCGGGACACTGCTCTCTGTCTTCCTTTGGAAACCTAGGTTGTCGGAGCTTACCCACCTCACGAAGACAGTTTGAGCCGGTTTCATGAGCTTGGGAACGTGGACTCAGTGAGGACCAGGGCCCTACCTGCACTCTGAAAATCACTCTGCTCAGCCTTCCATCCAGGAGCTCACACCGACTGGCTCGTTGGTTTAGCAGGACGTCTAAGTGAGGTCCAAGCTGAGCAAAGAGCACTCTTCCTCCTTTACCCTGCTAGGCCCACGGAAGAGGTAGAGCCATCTAGGCCTCGCTCAGACCAGGCCTCCTTCAGGGATCTTGCCACACTTCGAAGCCTGCACAGTAAAAGATACTTAGCGAAGTTGCCAGGATTTCGCCATGCTCTCCCTCGGCAGCTCCACTACTGCAGGTACTCATGTTTGCTTTGAACTAGTATAGGTGTCCCTGCTTCCAAAAGCATTCTTTTCCCCTTTGGAAATGTGGATTCTTGTAGCCTAGGAGCTGTTTGCGAAACGCTAGGAAGGCCCAGCTTTTACTCACTGCAGGCACGCCCGGGCAGGAAACGAGTATGTTTCCCCAGAGAAACAGGCTGCTTGCAAGTGTAGAGGGGAGCTTCTCAGGTGCCCAGTGTGTCCCGTTTCTTTCCCTTCGCAGCTCCCGTACTGCAGGTACTTATGCTGGGTGCTAACAAGGGTTGGTTGGCTCTGCCGACAAAAGCAGCCTTTTCTCTTTGGAAGCTTGGATTGTAGTGTCTCAGGGGCTGCTTGCCAAAACTTGAAGTTGCCCAGGTTATAGCCTCCGCAGGTACGCTTGCGTAGCAAACGAGCACTTTCACCCGATGAACAGCGTTCCTATCACGCTGGAGGAGAGTTAATCCTGCAGACCTCGTTCCTCCTGGGAAAGAGCAAGGCCACCCTGAGCCTCAGGGTAGTGCCTGAGTTTACTCCGGGCAAGCTCTGCGTGCCTCGGTTTCCATGAGGTCTCCACCGTTGTTGTGCTTCAATGGAACGCGAAGATAGCTTTCAGGACTCCAAGCACTCTGACCTCCGCACCGTTTCCCATGCTACCACACGGATCCCCCCCACGTCTCCTCTCTGCCTGCTGAGCAACAAGCAGCCGTGTAGGCCCTTCAGAACACTTCTGCATGCAGAGCCCAAGGCGGCACACTGCTCTCAGTCTGCCTTTGGAAACCTAGGTTGTCGCAGCTTACCCAGCTCACCAAGACAGTCTGAGCCGGTCTCATGAGCTGGGGAACGTGGACTCAGTGAGGACCAGGGCCCTACCTGCACTCAGAAAATCACTCTGCTCAGCCTTCCATCCAGGAGCTCACACCGACTGGCTCGTTGGTTTAGCAGGAGGTCTAAGTGAGGTCCAAGCTGAGCAAAGAACACACTTCCTCCTTTACCCTGCTAGGCCCACGGTAGAGGTAGAGCCAACTAGGCCTCGCTCAGGCCAGCCCTCCTTCAGGGATCTTGCCACACTTCGAAGCCTGCACAGTAAAAGATATTTAGCGAAGTTGCCAGGGTTTCGCCATTCTCCCTCGGCAGCTCCACTACTGCAGGGACTCATGTTTGCTGTGAACTAGGATAGGTGGCCCACTTCAAAAAGCAGTCTTTTCCCCTTTGGAAATGTGGATTCTTGTAGCCTAGGAGCTGTTTGCGAAACCATAGAAAGGCCCAGCTTTTACTCACTGCAGGCACGCCCGGGGAGGAAACGAGTATGTTTCCCCAGAGAAACAGGCTGCTTGCAAGTGTCGAGGGGAGCTTCTCAGGTGCCCAGTGTGTCCCGTTTGTTTCCCTTCGCAGCTCCCGTACTGCAGGTACTTATGCTGGGTGCTAACAAGGGTTCGTTGGCTCTGCCGACAAAAGCAGCCTTTTCCCTTTGGAAGCTTGGATTGTAGTGTCTCAGGGGCTGCTTGCCAAACCTTGAAGTTGCCCAGGTTATAGCCTCCGCAGGTACGCTTGCGTAGCAAACGAGCACTTTCACCCGATGAACAGCGTTCCTATCACGCTGCAGGAGAGTTAACCCTGCAGACCTCGTTCCTCCTGGGAAAGCGCAAGGCCACCCTGAGCCTCAGGGGAGTGCCTAAGTTTGCTCCGTGCAAGCTCTGCGTGCCTCGGTTTCCATGAGGTCTCCACCGTTGTTGTGCCTCAATGGAACTAGAGGATAGCTTTCAGGACTCCAAGCACTCTGGCCTCTGCACCGTTTCCCATGCTACCACACGGATTCCCCCCACGTCTCCTCTCTGCCTGCTGAGCAACAAGCAGCCGTGTAGGCCCTTCAGAACCCTTCTTGCATGCAGAGCCCAAGGCGGGACACTGCTCTCTGTCTTCCTTTGGAAACCTAGGTTGTCGGAGCTTACCCACCTCACGAAGACAGTTTGAGCCGGTTTCATGAGCTTGGGAACGTGGACTCAGTGAGGACCAGGGCCCTACCTGCACTCTGAAAATCACTCTGCTCAGCCTTCCATCCAGGAGCTCACACCGACTGGCTCGTTGGTTTAGCAGGACGTCTAAGTGAGGTCCAAGCTGAGCAAAGAGCACTCTTCCTCCTTTACCCTGCTAGGCCCACGGAAGAGGTAGAGCCATCTAGGCCTCGCTCAGACCAGGCCTCCTTCAGGGATCTTGCCACACTTCGAAGCCTGCACAGTAAAAGATACTTAGCGAAGTTGCCAGGATTTCGCCATGCTCTCCCTCGGCAGCTCCACTACTGCAGGTACTCATGTTTGCTTTGAACTAGTATAGGTGTCCCTGCTTCCAAAAGCATTCTTTTCCCCTTTGGAAATGTGGATTCTTGTAGCCTAGGAGCTGTTTGCGAAACGCTAGGAAGGCCCAGCTTTTACTCACTGCAGGCACGCCCGGGCAGGAAACGAGTATGTTTCCCCAGAGAAACAGGCTGCTTGCAAGTGTCGAGGGGAGCTTCTCAGGTGCCCAGTGTGTCCCGTTTCTTTCCCTTCGCAGCTCCCGTACTGCAGGTACTTATGCTGGGTGCTAACAAGGGTTGGTTGGCTCTGCCGACAAAAGCAGCCTTTTCTCTTTGGAAGCTTGGATTGTAGTGTCTCAGGGGCTGCTTGCCAAAACTTGAAGTTGCCCAGGTTATAGCCTCCGCAGGTACGCTTGCGTAGCAAACGAGCACTTTCACCCGATGAACAGCGTTCCTATCACGCTGGAGGAGAGTTAATCCTGCAGACCTCGTTCCTCCTGGGAAAGAGCAAGGCCACCCTGAGCCTCAGGGTAGTGCCTGAGTTTACTCCGGGCAAGCTCTGCGTGCCTCGGTTTCCATGAGGTCTCCACCGTTGTTGTGCTTCAATGGAACGCGAAGATAGCTTTCAGGACTCCAAGCACTCTGACCTCCGCACCGTTTCCCATGCTACCACACGGATCCCCCCCACGTCTCCTCTCTGCCTGCTGAGCAACAAGCAGCCGTGTAGGCCCTTCAGAACACTTCTGCATGCAGAGCCCAAGGCGGCACACTGCTCTCAGTCTGCCTTTGGAAACCTAGGTTGTCGCAGCTTACCCAGCTCACCAAGACAGTCTGAGCCGGTCTCCTGAGCTGGGAGACATGGACTCAGTGAGGACCAGGGCCCTACCTGCACTCAGAAAATCACTCTGCTCAGCCTTCCATCCAGGAGCTCACACCGACTGGCTCGTTGGTTTAGCAGGACGTCTAAGTGAGGTCCAAGCTGAGCAAAGAGCACACTTCCTCCTTTACCCTGCTAGGCCCACGGAAGAGGTAGAGCCAACTAGGCCTCGCTCAGGCCAGCCCTCCTTCAGGGATCTTGCCACACTTCGAAGCCTGCACAGTAAAAGATATTTAGCGAAGTTGCCAGGGTTTCACCATTCTCCCTCGGCAGCTCCACTACTGCAGGGACTCATGTTTGCTGTGAACTAGGATAGGTGGCCCACTTCGAAAAGCAGTCTTTTCCCCTTTGGAAATGTGGATTCTTGTAGCCTCGGAGCTGTTTGCAAAATCCTAGGAAGGCCCAGCTTCTACTCACGGCAGGCACGCCCGGGGAGGAAACGAGTATGTTTCCCCAGAGAAACAGGCTGCTTGCAAGTGTCGAGGGGAGCTTCTCAGGTGCCCAGTGTGTCCCGTTTGTTTCCCTTCGCAGCTCCCGTACTGCAGGTACTTATGCTGGGTGCTAACAAGGGTTGGTTGGCTCTGCCGACAAAAGCAGCCTTTTCTCTTTGGAAGCTTGGATTGTAGTGTCTCAGGGGCTGCTTGCCAAACCTTGAAGTTGCCCAGGTTATAGCCTCCGCAGGTACGCTTGCGTAGCAAACGAGCACTTTCACCCGATGAACAGCGTTCCTATCACGCTGCAGGAGAGTTAACCCTGCAGACCTCGTTCCTCCTGGGAAAGCGCAAGGCCACCCTGAGCCTCAGGGTAGTGCCTAAGTTTGCTCCGTGCAAGCTCTGCGTGCCTCGGTTTCCATGAGGTCTCCACCGTTGTTGTGCCTCAATGGAACTAGAGGATAGCTTTCAGGACTCCAAGCACTCTGACCTCCGCACCATTTCCCATGCTACCACACAGATCCCCCCACGTCTCCTCTCTGCCTGCTGAGCAACAAGCAGCCGTGTAGGCCCTTCGGAACACTTCTTGCATGCAGAACCCAAGGCGGCACATTGCTCTCTGTCTACCTTTGGAAACCTAGGTGGTCGCAGCTTGCCCCAGCTCACGAAGACAGTCTGAGCCGTTCTCCTGAGCTGGGAGACATGGACTCAGTGAGGACCAGGGCCCTACCTGCACTCAGAAAATCACTCTGCTCAGCCTTCCATCCAGGAGCTCACACCGACTGGCTCGTTGGTTTAGCAGGACGTCTAAGTGAGGTCCAAGCTGAGCAAAGAGCACACTTCCTCCTTCACCCTGCTAGGCCCACGGAAGAGGTAGAGCCAACTAGGCCTCGCTCAGGCCAGCCCTCCTTCAGGGATCTTGCCACACTTCGAAGCCTGCATAGTAAAAGATATTTAGCGAAGTTGCCAGGGTTTCGCCATTCTCCCTCGGCAGCTCCACTACTGCAGGGACTCATGTTTGCTGTGAACAAGGATAGGTGGCCCACTTCAAAAAGCAGTCTTTTCCCCTTTGGAAATGTGGATTCTTGTAGCCTAGGAGCTGTTTGCGAAACCATAGGAAGGCCCAGCTTTTACTCACTGCAGGCACGCCCGGGGAGGAAACGAGTATGTTTCCCCAGAGAAACAGGCTGCTTGCAAGTGTCGAGGGGAGCTTCTCAGGTGCCCAGTGTGTCCCGTTTGTTTCCCTTCGCAGCTCCCGTACTGCAGGTACTTATGCTGGGTGCTAACAAGGGTTCGTTGGCTCTGCCGACAAAAGCAGCCTTTTCCCTTTGGAAGCTTGGATTGTAGTGTCTCAGGGGCTGCTTGCCAAACCTTGAAGTTGCCCAGGTTATAGCCTCCGCAGGTACGCTTGCGTAGCAAACGAGCACTTTCACCCGATGAACAGCGTTCCTATCACGCTGCAGGAGAGTTAACCCTGCAGACCTCGTTCCTCCTGGGAAAGCGCAAGGCCACCCTGAGCCTCAGGGTAGTGCCTAAGTTTGCTCCGTGCAAGCTCTGCGTGCCTCGGTTTCCAGAGGTCTCCACCGTTGTTGTGCCTCAATGGAACTAGAGGATAGCTTTCAGGACTCCAAGCACTCTCACCTCCGCACCATTTCCCATGCTACCACACAGATCCCCCCACGTCTCCTCTCTGCCTGCTGAGCAACAAGCAGCCGTGTAGGCCCTTCGGAACACTTCTTGCATGCAGAACCCAAGGCGGCACATTGCTCTCTGTCTACCTTTGGAAACCTAGGTGGTCGCAGCTTGCCCCAGCTCACGAAGACAGTCTGAGCCGTTCTCCTGAGCTGGGAGACATGGACTCAGTGAGGACCAGGGCCCTACCTGCACTCAGAAAATCACTCTGCTCAGCCTTCCATCCAGGAGCTCACACCGACTGGCTCGTTGGTTTAGCAGGACGTCTAAGTGAGGTCCAAGCTGAGCAAAGAGCGCACTTCCTCCTTTACCCTGCTAGGCCCACGGAAGAGGTAGAGCCAACTAGGCCTCGCTCAGGCCAGCCCTCCTTCAGGGATCTTGCCACACTTCGAAGCCTGCACAGTAAAAGATATTTAGCGAAGTTGCCAGGGTTTCGCCATTCTCCCTCGGCAGCTCCACTACTGCAGGGACTCATGATTGCTGTGAACTAGGATAGGTGGCCCACTTCAAAAAGCAGTCTTTTCCCCTTTGGAAATGTGGATTCTTGTAGCCTCGGAGCTGTTTGCAAAACCCTAGAAAGGCCCAGCTTCTACTCACGGCAGGCACGCCCGGGGAGGAAACGAGTATGTTTCCCCAGAGAAACAGGCTGCTTGCAAGTGTCGAGCGGAGCTTCTCAGGTGCCCAGTGTGTCCCGTTTGTTTCCCTTCGCAGCTCCCATACTGCAGGTACTTATGCTAGGGGCTAACAAGGGTAGGTGGCTCTTCCGACAAAAGCAGCCTTTTCCCTTTGGAAGCTTGGATTGTAGTGTCTCAGGGGCTGCTTGCCAAACCTTGAAGTTGCCCAGGTTATAGCCTCCAGAGGTACGCTTGAGTAGCAAACGAGCACTTTCACCTGAGGAACAGGGTTCCTGTCACGCTGGAGGAGGGTTAATCCCGCAGACATCGTTCCTCCTGGGAAAGCGCAAAACCACCCTGAGCCTCAGGGTAGTGCCTAAGTTTCCACAGGGCAAGCTCTGCGTGCCTCGGTTTCCATGAGGTCTCCACCGTTGTTGTGCTTCAATGCAACGCGAAGATAGCTTTCAGGACTCCAAGCACTCTGACCTCCGCACCGTTTCCCATGCTACCACACGGATCCCCCCCACGTCTCCTCTCTGCCTGCTGAGCAACAAGCAGCCGTGTAGGCCCTTCAGAACACTTCTGCATGCAGAGCCCAAGGCGGCACACTGCTCTCTGTCTGCCTTTGGAAACCTAGGTTGTCGCAGCTTACCCAGCTCACCAAGACAGTCTGAGCCGGTCTCATGAGCTGGGGAACGTGGACTCAGTGAGGACCAGGGCCCTACCTGCACTCAGAAAATCACTCTGCTCAGCCTTCCATCCAGGAGCTCACACCGACTGGCTCGTTGGTTTAGCAGGACGTCTAAGTGAGGTCCAAGCTGAGCAAAGAACACACTTCCTCCTTTACCCTGCTAGGCCCACGGTAGAGGTAGAGCCAACTAGGCCTCGCTCAGGCCAGCCCTCCTTCAGGGATCTTGCCACACTTCGAAGCCTGCACAGTAAAAGATATTTAGCGAAGTTGCCAGGGTTTCGCCATTCTCCCTCGGCAGCTCCACTACTGCAGGGACTCATGTTTGCTGTGAACTAGGATAGGTGGCCCACTTCAAAAAGCAGTCTTTTCCCCTTTGGAAATGTGGATTCTTGTAGCCTAGGAGCTGTTTGCGAAACCATAGGAAGGCCCAGCTTTTACTCACTGCAGGCACGCCCGGGGAGGAAACGAGTATGTTTCCCCAGAGAAACAGGCTGCTTGCAAGTGTCGAGGGGAGCTTCTCAGGTGCCCAGTGTGTCCCGTTTGTTTCCCTTCGCAGCTCCCGTACTGCAGGTACTTATGCTGGGTGCTAACAAGAGTTGGTTGGCTCTGCCGACAAAAGCAGCCTTTTCCCTTTGGAAGCTTGGATTGTAGTGTCTCAGGGGCTGCTTGCCAAACCTTGAAGTTGCCCAGGTTATAGCCTCCGCAGGTACGCTTGCGTAGCAAACGAGCACTTTCACCCGATGAACAGCGTTCCTATCACGCTGCAGGAGAGTTAATCCCGCAGACCTCGTTCCTCCTGGGAAAGCGCAAGGCCACCCTGAGCCTCAGGGGAGTGCCTAAGTTTGCTCCGTGCAAGCTCTGCGTGCCTCGGTTTCCATGAGGTCTCCACCGTTGTTGTGCCTCAATGGAACTAGAGGATAGCTTTCAGGACTCCAAGCACTCTGGCCTCTGCACCGTTTCCCATGCTACCACACGGATTCCCCCCACGTCTCCTCTCTGCCTGCTGAGCAACAAGCAGCCGTGTAGGCCCTTCAGAACCCTTCTTGCATGCAGAGCCCAAGGCGGGACACTGCTCTCTGTCTTCCTTTGGAAACCTAGGTTGTCGGAGCTTACCCACCTCACGAAGACAGTTTGAGCCGGTTTCATGAGCTGGGGAACGTGGACTCAGTGAGGACCAGGGCCCTACCTGCACTCTGAAAATCACTCTGCTCAGCCTTCCATCCAGGAGCTCACACCGACTGGCTCGTTGGTTTAGCAGGACGTCTAAGTGAGGTCCAAGCTGAGCAAAGAGCACTCTTCCTCCTTTACCCTGCTAGGCCCACGGAAGAGGTAGAGCCATCTAGGCCTCGCTCAGACCAGGCCTCCTTCAGGGATCTTGCCACACTTCGAAGCCTGCACAGTAAAAGATACTTAGCGAAGTTGCCAGGATTTCGCCATGCTCTCCCTCGGCAGCTCCACTACTGCAGGTACTCATGTTTGCTTTGAACTAGTATAGGTGTCCCTGCTTCCAAAAGCATTCTTTTCCCCTTTGGAAATGTGGATTCTTGTAGCCTAGGAGCTGTTTGCGAAACGCTAGGAAGGCCCAGCTTTTACTCACTGCAGGCACGCCCGGGCAGGAAACGAGTATGTTTCCCCAGAGAAACAGGCTGCTTGCAAGTGTCGAGGGGAGCTTCTCAGGTGCCCAGTGTGTCCCGTTTCTTTCCCTTCGCAGCTCCCGTACTGCAGGTACTTATGCTGGGTGCTAACAAGGGTTGGTTGGCTCTGCCGACAAAAGCAGCCTTTTCTCTTTGGAAGCTTGGATTGTAGTGTCTCAGGGGCTGCTTGCCAAAACTTGAAGTTGCCCAGGTTATAGCCTCCGCAGGTACGCTTGCGTAGCAAACGAGCACTTTCACCCGATGAACAGCGTTCCTATCACGCTGGAGGAGAGTTAATCCTGCAGACCTCGTTCCTCCTGGGAAAGAGCAAGGCCACCCTGAGCCTCAGGGTAGTGCCTGAGTTTACTCCGGGCAAGCTCTGCGTGCCTCGGTTTCCATGAGGTCTCCACCGTTGTTGTGCTTCAATGGAACGCGAAGATAGCTTTCAGGACTCCAAGCACTCTGACCTCCGCACCGTTTCCCATGCTACCACACGGATCCCCCCCACGTCTCCTCTCTGCCTGCTGAGCAACAAGCAGCCGTGTAGGCCCTTCAGAACACTTCTGCATGCAGAGCCCAAGGCGGCACACTGCTCTCAGTCTGCCTTTGGAAACCTAGGTTGTCGCAGCTTACCCAGCTCACCATGACAGTCTGAGCCGGTCTCATGAGCTGGGGAACGTGGACTCAGTGAGGACCAGGGCCCTACCTGCACTCAGAAAATCACTCTGCTCAGCCTTCCATCCAGGAGCTCACACCGACTGGCTCGTTGGTTTAGCAGGAGGTCTAAGTGAGGTCCAAGCTGAGCAAAGAACACACTTCCTCCTTTACCCTGCTAGGCCCACGGTAGAGGTAGAGCCAACTAGGCCTCGCTCAGGCCAGCCCTCCTTCAGGGATCTTGCCACACTTCGAAGCCTGCACAGTAAAAGATATTTAGCGAAGTTGCCAGGGTTTCGCCATTCTCCCTCGGCAGCTCCACTACTGCAGGGACTCATGTTTGCTGTGAACTAGGATAGGTGGCCCACTTCAAAAAGCAGTCTTTTCCCCTTTGGAAATGTGGATTCTTGTAGCCTAGGAGCTGTTTGCGAAACCATAGGAAGGCCCAGCTTTTACTCACTGCAGGCACGCCCGGGGAGGAAACGAGTATGTTTCCCCAGAGAAACAGGCTGCTTGCAAGTGTCGAGGGGAGCTTCTCAGGTGCCCAGTGTGTCCCGTTTGTTTCCCTTCGCAGCTCCCGTACTGCAGGTACTTATGCTGGGTGCTAACAAGGGTTCGTTGGCTCTGCCGACAAAAGCAGCCTTTTCCCTTTGGAAGCTTGGATTGTAGTGTCTCAGGGGCTGCTTGCCAAACCTTGAAGTTGCCCAGGTTATAGCCTCCGCAGGTACGCTTGCGTAGCAAACGAGCACTTTCACCCGATGAACAGCGTTCCTATCACGCTGCAGGAGAGTTAATCCCGCAGACTTCGTTCCTCCTGGGAAAGCGCAAGGCCACCCTGAGCCTCAGGGGAGTGCCTAAGTTTGCTCCGTGCAAGCTCTGCGTGCCTCGGTTTCCATGAGGTCTCCACCGTTGTTGTGCCTCAATGGAACTAGAGGATAGCTTTCAGGACTCCAAGCACTCTGGCCTCTGCACCGTTTCCCATGCTACCACACGGATTCCCCCCACGTCTCCTCTCTGCCTGCTGAGCAACAAGCAGCCGTGTAGGCCCTTCAGAACCCTTCTTGCATGCAGAGCCCAAGGCGGGACACTGCTCTCTGTCTTCCTTTGGAAACCTAGGTTGTCGGAGCTTACCCACCTCACGAAGACAGTTTGAGCCGGTTTCATGAGCTGGGGAACGTGGACTCAGTGAGGACCAGGGCCCTACCTGCACTCTGAAAATCACTCTGCTCAGCCTTCCATCCAGGAGCTCACACCGACTGGCTCGTTGGTTTAGCAGGACGTCTAAGTGAGGTCCAAGCTGAGCAAAGAGCACTCTTCCTCCTTTACCCTGCTAGGCCCACGGAAGAGGTAGAGCCATCTAGGCCTCGCTCAGACCAGGCCTCCTTCAGGGATCTTGCCACACTTCGAAGCCTGCACAGTAAAAGATACTTAGCGAAGTTGCCAGGATTTCGCCATGCTCTCCCTCGGCAGCTCCACTACTGCAGGTACTCATGTTTGCTTTGAACTAGTATAGGTGTCCCTGCTTCCAAAAGCATTCTTTTCCCCTTTGGAAATGTGGATTCTTGTAGCCTAGGAGCTGTTTGCGAAACGCTAGGAAGGCCCAGCTTTTACTCACTGCAGGCACGCCCGGGCAGGAAACGAGTATGTTTCCCCAGAGAAACAGGCTGCTTGCAAGTGTCGAGGGGAGCTTCTCAGGTGCCCAGTGTGTCCCGTTTCTTTCCCTTCGCAGCTCCCGTACTGCAGGTACTTATGCTGGGTGCTAACAAGGGTTGGTTGGCTCTGCCGACAAAAGCAGCCTTTTCTCTTTGGAAGCTTGGATTGTAGTGTCTCAGGGGCTGCTTGCCAAAACTTGAAGTTGCCCAGGTTATAGCCTCCGCAGGTACGCTTGCGTAGCAAACGAGCACTTTCACCCGATGAACAGCGTTCCTATCACGCTGGAGGAGAGTTAATCCTGCAGACCTCGTTCCTCCTGGGAAAGAGCAAGGCCACCCTGAGCCTCAGGGTAGTGCCTGAGTTTACTCCGGGCAAGCTCTGCGTGCCTCGGTTTCCATGAGGTCTCCACCGTTGTTGTGCTTCAATGGAACGCGAAGATAGCTTTCAGGACTCCAAGCACTCTGACCTCCGCACCGTTTCCCATGCTACCACACGGATCCCCCCCACGTCTCCTCTCTGCCTGCTGAGCAACAAGCAGCCGTGTAGGCCCTTCAGAACACTTCTGCATGCAGAGCCCAAGGCGGCACACTGCTCTCAGTCTGCCTTTGGAAACCTAGGTTGTCGCAGCTTACCCAGCTCACCAAGACAGTCTGAGCCGGTCTCATGAGCTGGGGAACGTGGACTCAGTGAGGACCAGGGCCCTACCTGCACTCAGAAAATCACTCTGCTCAGCCTTCCATCCAGGAGCTCACACCGACTGGCTCGTTGGTTTAGCAGGAGGTCTAAGTGAGGTCCAAGCTGAGCAAAGAACACACTTCCTCCTTTACCCTGCTAGGCCCACGGTAGAGGTAGAGCCAACTAGGCCTCGCTCAGGCCAGCCCTCCTTCAGGGATCTTGCCACACTTCGAAGCCTGCACAGTAAAAGATATTTAGCGAAGTTGCCAGGGTTTCGCCATTCTCCCTCGGCAGCTCCACTACTGCAGGGACTCATGTTTGCTGTGAACTAGGATAGGTGGCCCACTTCAAAAAGCAGTCTTTTCCCCTTTGGAAATGTGGATTCTTGTAGCCTAGGAGCTGTTTGCGAAACCATAGGAAGGCCCAGCTTTTACTCACTGCAGGCACGCCCGGGGAGGAAACGAGTATGTTTCCCCAGAGAAACAGGCTGCTTGCAAGTGTCGAGGGGAGCTTCTCAGGTGCCCAGTGTGTCCCGTTTGTTTCCCTTCGCAGCTCCCGTACTGCAGGTACTTATGCTGGGTGCTAACAAGGGTTCGTTGGCTCTGCCGACAAAAGCAGCCTTTTCCCTTTGGAAGCTTGGATTGTAGTGTCTCAGGGGCTGCTTGCCAAACCTTGAAGTTGCCCAGGTTATAGCCTCCGCAGGTACGCTTGCGTAGCAAACGAGCACTTTCACCCGATGAACAGCGTTCCTATCACGCTGCAGGAGAGTTAATCCCGCAGACTTCGTTCCTCCTGGGAAAGCGCAAGGCCACCCTGAGCCTCAGGGGAGTGCCTAAGTTTGCTCCGTGCAAGCTCTGCGTGCCTCGGTTTCCATGAGGTCTCCACCGTTGTTGTGCCTCAATGGAACTAGAGGATAGCTTTCAGGACTCCAAGCACTCTGGCCTCTGCACCGTTTCCCATGCTACCACACGGATTCCCCCCACGTCTCCTCTCTGCCTGCTGAGCAACAAGCAGCCGTGTAGGCCCTTCAGAACCCTTCTTGCATGCAGAGCCCAAGGCGGGACACTGCTCTCTGTCTTCCTTTGGAAACCTAGGTTGTCGGAGCTTACCCACCTCACGAAGACAGTTTGAGCCGGTTTCATGAGCTTGGGAACGTGGACTCAGTGAGGACCAGGGCCCTACCTGCACTCTGAAAATCACTCTGCTCAGCCTTCCATCCAGGAGCTCACACCGACTGGCTCGTTGGTTTAGCAGGACGTCTAAGTGAGGTCCAAGCTGAGCAAAGAGCACTCTTCCTCCTTTACCCTGCTAGGCCCACGGAAGAGGTAGAGCCATCTAGGCCTCGCTCAGACCAGGCCTCCTTCAGGGATCTTGCCACACTTCGAAGCCTGCACAGTAAAAGATACTTAGCGAAGTTGCCAGGATTTCGCCATGCTCTCCCTCGGCAGCTCCACTACTGCAGGTACTCATGTTTGCTTTGAACTAGTATAGGTGTCCCTGCTTCCAAAAGCATTCTTTTCCCCTTTGGAAATGTGGATTCTTGTAGCCTAGGAGCTGTTTGCGAAACGCTAGGAAGGCCCAGCTTTTACTCACTGCAGGCACGCCCGGGCAGGAAACGAGTATGTTTCCCCAGAGAAACAGGCTGCTTGCAAGTGTAGAGGGGAGCTTCTCAGGTGCCCAGTGTGTCCCGTTTCTTTCCCTTCGCAGCTCCCGTACTGCAGGTACTTATGCTGGGTGCTAACAAGGGTTGGTTGGCTCTGCCGACAAAAGCAGCCTTTTCTCTTTGGAAGCTTGGATTGTAGTGTCTCAGGGGCTGCTTGCCAAAACTTGAAGTTGCCCAGGTTATAGCCTCCGCAGGTACGCTTGCGTAGCAAACGAGCACTTTCACCCGATGAACAGCGTTCCTATCACGCTGGAGGAGAGTTAATCCTGCAGACCTCGTTCCTCCTGGGAAAGAGCAAGGCCACCCTGAGCCTCAGGGTAGTGCCTGAGTTTACTCCGGGCAAGCTCTGCGTGCCTCGGTTTCCATGAGGTCTCCACCGTTGTTGTGCTTCAATGGAACGCGAAGATAGCTTTCAGGACTCCAAGCACTCTGACCTCCGCACCGTTTCCCATGCTACCACACGGATCCCCCCCACGTCTCCTCTCTGCCTGCTGAGCAACAAGCAGCCGTGTAGGCCCTTCAGAACACTTCTGCATGCAGAGCCCAAGGCGGCACACTGCTCTCAGTCTGCCTTTGGAAACCTAGGTTGTCGCAGCTTACCCAGCTCACCAAGACAGTCTGAGCCGGTCTCCTGAGCTGGGAGACATGGACTCAGTGAGGACCAGGGCCCTACCTGCACTCAGAAAATCACTCTGCTCAGCCTTCCATCCAGGAGCTCACACCGACTGGCTCGTTGGTTTAGCAGGACGTCTAAGTGAGGTCCAAGCTGAGCAAAGAGCACACTTCCTCCTTTACCCTGCTAGGCCCACGGAAGAGGTAGAGCCAACTAGGCCTCGCTCAGGCCAGCCCTCCTTCAGGGATCTTGCCACACTTCGAAGCCTGCACAGTAAAAGATATTTAGCGAAGTTGCCAGGGTTTCACCATTCTCCCTCGGCAGCTCCACTACTGCAGGGACTCATGTTTGCTGTGAACTAGGATAGGTGGCCCACTTCGAAAAGCAGTCTTTTCCCCTTTGGAAATGTGGATTCTTGTAGCCTCGGAGCTGTTTGCAAAACCCTAGGAAGGCCCAGCTTCTACTCACGGCAGGCACGCCCGGGGAGGAAACGAGTATGTTTCCCCAGAGAAACAGGCTGCTTGCAAGTGTCGAGGGGAGTTTCTCAGGTGCCCAGTGTGTCCCGTTTGTTTCCCTTCGCAGCTCCCGTACTGCAGGTACTTATGCTGGGTGCTAACAAGAGTTGGTTGGCTCTGCCGACAAAAGCAGCCTTTTCCCTTTGGAAGCTTGGATTGTAGTGTCTCAGGGGCTGCTTGCCAAACCTTGAAGTTGCCCAGGTTATAGCCTCCGCAGGTACGCTTGCGTAGCAAACGAGCACTTTCTACCGATGAACAGGGTTCCTGTCACGCTGGAGGAGAGTTAATCCCGCAGACCTCGTTCCTCCTGGGAAAGCGCAAGTCCACCCTGAGCCTCAGGGTAGTGCCTAAGTTTCCAACGGGCAAGCTCTGCGTGCCTCGGTTTCCATGAGGTCTCCACCGTTGTTGTGCTTCAATGGAACGCGAGGATAGCTTTCAGGACTCCAAGCACTCTGACCTCCGCACCGTTTCCCATGCTACCACACGGATCCCCCCCACGTCTCCTCTCTGCCTGCTGAGCAACAAGCAGCCGTGTAGGCCCTTCAGAACCCTTCTTGCATGCAGAGCCCAAGGCGGCACACTGCTCTCTGTCTTCCTTTGGAAACCTAGGTTGTTGCAGCTTTCCCCAGCTACGAAGACAGTCTGAGCCGGTCTCATGTGCTGAGGAACGTGAACTCAATGAGGACCATGGCCATACGTGCACTCAGAAAATCACTCTGCTCAGCCTTCCATCCAGGAACTCACACCGACTGGGTCGTTGGTTTAGCAGGACGTCTAAGTGAGGTCCAAGCTGAGCAAGAGCACAATTCCCCCTTAACCCTGCTAGGCCCCCGGAAGAGGTAGAGCTAACTAGGCCTCGCTCAGGCCATCCCTCCTTCAGGGATCTTGCCACAGTTTGAAGCCTTCACGGTAAAAGATACTTAGCGAAGTTGCCAGGGTTTCGCCATGCTCTCCCTCGGCAGCTCCACTACTGCAGGGACTCATGTTTGCTGTGAACGAGGATAGGTGGCCCTGCTTAAAAAAGCAGTCTTTTCCCCTTTGGAAATGTGGATTCTTTGAGCCTCGGAGCTGTTTGCGAAACCCTAGGAAGGCCCAGCTTCTACTCACTGCAGGCACGCCCGGGCAGGAAACGAGTATGTTTCCCCAGAGAAACAGGCTGCTTGCAAGTGTCGAGAAGAGCTTCTCAGGTGCCCAGTGTGTCCCGTTTCTTTCCCTTCGCAGCTCCCGTACTGCAGGTACTTATGCTGGGAGCTAACAAGAGTTGGTTGGCTCTGCCGACAAAAGCAGCCTTTTCCCTTTGGAAGCTTGGATTGTAGTGTCTCAGGGGCTGCTTGCCAAACCTTGAAGTTGCCCAGGTTATAGCCTCCGCAGGTACGCTTGCGTAGCAAACGAGCACTTTCTACCGAAGAACAGGGTTCCTGTCACGCTGGAGGAGAGTTAATCCCGCAGACCTCGTTCCTCCTGGGAAAGCGCAAGCCCACCCTGAGCCTCAGGGTAGTGCCTAAGTTTCCAACGGGCAAGCTCTGCGTGCCTCGGTTTCCATGAGGTCTCCACCGTTGTTGTGCTTCAATGGAACGCGAAGATAGCTTTCAGGACTCCAAGCACTCTGACCTCCGCACCGTTTCCCATGCTACCACACGGATCCCCCCCACGTCTCCTCTCTGCCTGCTGAGCAACAAGCAGCCGTGTAGGCCCTTCAGAACACTTCTGCATGCAGAGCCCAAGGCGGCACACTGCTCTCTGTCTTCCTTTGGAAACCTAGGTTGTCGGAGCTTACCCACCTCACGAAGACAGTCTGAGCCGGTTTCATGAGCTGGGGAACGTGGACTCAGTGAGGACCAGGGCCCTACCTGCACTCTGAAAATCACTCTGCTCAGCCTTCCATCCAGGAGCTCACACCGACTGGCTCGTTGGTTTAGCAGGACGTCTAAGTGAGGTCCAAGCTGAGCAAAGAGCACTCTTCCTCCTTTACCCTGCTAGGCCCACGGAAGAGGTAGAGCCATCTAGGCCTCGCTCAGACCAGGCCTCCTTCAGGGATCTTGCCACACTTCGAAGCCTGCACAGTAAAAGATACTTAGCGAAGTTGCCAGGATTTCGCCATGCTCTCCCTCGGCAGCTCCACTACTGCAGGTACTCATGTTTGCTTTGAACTAGTATAGGTGTCCCTGCTTCCAAAAGCATTCTTTTCCCCTTTGGAAATGTGGATTCTTGTAGCCTAGGAGCTGTTTGCGAAACGCTAGGAAGGCCCAGCTTTTACTCACTGCAGGCACGCCCGGGCAGGAAACGAGTATGTTTCCCCAGAGAAACAGGCTGCTTGCAAGTGTAGAGGGGAGCTTCTCAAGTGCCCAGTGTGTCCCGTTTGTTTCCCTTCGCAGCTCCCGTACTGCAGGTACTTATGCTGGGTGCTAACAAGGGTTGGTTGGCTCTGCCGACAAAAGCAGCCTTTTCTCTTTGGAAGTTTGGATTGTAGTGTCTCAGGGGCTGCTTGCCAAAACTTGAAGTTGCCCAGGTTATAGCCTCCGCAGGTACGCTTGCGTAGCAAACGAGCACTTTCACCCGATGAACAGCGTTCCTATCACGCTGGAGGAGAGTTAATCCTGCAGACCTCGTTCCTCCTGGGAAAGCGCAAGGCCACCCTGAGCCTCAGGGTAGTGCCTAAGTTTGCTCCGTGCAAGCTCTGCGTGCCTCGGTTTCCATGAGGTCTCCACCGTTGTTGTGCCTCAATGGAACTAGAGGATAGCTTTCAGGACTCCAAGCACTCTGACCTCCGCACCATTTCCCATGCTACCACACAGATCCCCCCACGTCTCCTCTCTGCCTGCTGAGCAACAAGCAGCCGTGTAGGCCCTTCGGAACACTTCTTGCATGCAGAACCCAAGGCGGCACATTGCTCTCTGTCTACCTTTGGAAACCTAGGTGGTCGCAGCTTGCCCCAGCTCACGAAGACAGTCTGAGCCGTTCTCCTGAGCTGGGAGACATGGACTCAGTGAGGACCAGGGCCCTACCTGCACTCAGAAAATCACTCTGCTCAGCCTTCCATCCAGGAGCTCACACCGACTGGCTCATTGGTTTAGCAGGACGTCTAAGTGAGGTCCAAGCTGAGCAAAGAGCACACTTCCTCCTTTACCCTGCTAGGCCCACGGAAGAGGTAGAGCCAACTAGGCCTCGCTCAGGCCAGCCCTCCTTCAGGGATCTTGCCACACTTCGAAGCCTGCACAGTAAAAGATATTTAGCGAAGTTGCCAGGGTTTCGCCATTCTCCCTCGGCAGCTCCACTACTGCAGGGACTCATGTTTGCTGTGAACTAGGATAGGTGGCCCACTTCAAAAAGCAGTCTTTTCCCCTTTGGAAATGTGGATTCTTGTAGCCTCGGAGCTGTTTGCAAAACCCTAGGAAGGCCCAGCTTCTACTCACGGCAGGCACGCCCGGGGAGGAAACGAGTATGTTTCCCCAGAGAAACAGGCTGCTTGCAAGTGTCGAGGGGAGCTTCTCAGGTGCCCAGTGTGTCCCGTTTGTTTCCCTTCGCAGCTCCCGTACTGCAGGTACTTATGCTGGGAGCTAACAAGAGTTGGTTGGCTCTGCCGACAAAAGCAGCCTTTTCCCTTTGGAAGCTTGGATTGTAGTGTCTCAGGGGCTGCTTGCCAAACCTTGAAGTTGCCCAGGTTATAGCCTCCGCAGGTACGCTTGCGTAGCAAACGAGCACTTTCTACCGATGAACAGGGTTCCTGTCACGCTGGAGGAGAGTTAATCCCGCAGACCTCGTTCCTCCTGGGAAAGCGCAAGTCCACCCTGAGCCTCAGGGTAGTGCCTAAGTTTGCTCCGTGCAAGCTCTGCGTGCCTCGGTTTCCATGAGGTCTCCACCGTTGTTGTTCCTCAATGGAACTAGAGGATAGATTTCAGGACTCCAAGCACTCTGGCCTCTGCACCGTTTCCCATGCTACCACACGGATTCCCCCCACGTCTCCTCTCTGCCTGCTGAGCAACAAGCAGCCGTGTAGGCCCTTCAGAACCCTTCTTGCATGCAGAGCCCAAGGCGGGACACTGCTCTCTGTCTTCCTTTGGAAACCTAGGTTGTCGGAGCTTACCCACCTCACGAAGACAGTTTGAGCCGGTTTCATGAGCTGGGGAACGTGGACTCAGTGAGGACCAGGGCCCTACCTGCACTCTGAAAATCACTCTGCTCAGCCTTCCATCCAGGAGCTCACACCGACTGGCTCGTTGGTTTAGCAGGACGTCTAAGTGAGGTCCAAGCTGAGCAAAGAGCACTCTTCCTCCTTTACCCTGCTAGGCCCACGGAAGAGGTAGAGCCATCTAGGCCTCGCTCAGACCAGGCCTCCTTCAGGGATCTTGCCACACTTCGAAGCCTGCACAGTAAAAGATACTTAGCGAAGTTGCCAGGATTTCGCCATGCTCTCCCTCGGCAGCTCCACTACTGCAGGTACTCATGTTTGCTTTGAACTAGTATAGGTGTCCCTGCTTCCAAAAGCATTCTTTTCCCCTTTGGAAATGTGGATTCTTGTAGCCTAGGAGCTGTTTGCGAAACCCTAGGAAGGCCCAGCTTTTACTCACTGCAGGCACGCCCGGGCAGGAAACGAGTATGTTTCCCCAGAGAAACAGGCTGCTTGCAAGTGTAGAGGGGAGCTTCTCAGGTGCCCAGTTTGTCCCGTTTGTTTCCCTTCGCAGCTCCCGTACTGCAGGTACTTATGCTGGGTGCTAACAAGGGTTGGTTGGCTCTGCCGACAAAAGCAGCCTTTTCTCTTTGGAAGCTTGGATTGTAGTGTCTCAGGGGCTGCTTGCCAAAACTTGAAGTTGCCCAGGTTATAGCCTCCGCAGGTACGCTTGCGTAGCAAACGAGCACTTTCACCCCATGAACAGCGTTCCTATCACGCTGGAGGAGAGTTAATCCTGCAGACCTCGTTCCTCCTGGGAAAGAGCAAGGCCACCCTGAGCCTCAGGGTAGTGCCTGAGTTTACTCCGGGCAAGCTCTGCGTGCCTCGGTTTCCATGAGGTCTCCACCGTTGTTGTGCTTCAATGCAACGCGAAGATAGCTTTCAGGACTCCAAGCACTCTGACCTCCGCACCGTTTCCCATGCTACCACACGGATCCCCCCCACGTCTCCTCTCTGCCTGCTGAGCAACAAGCAGCCGTGTAGGCCCTTCAGAACACTTCTGCATGCAGAGCCCAAGGCGGCACACTGCTCTCTGTCTTCCTTTGGAAACCTAGGTTGTTGCAGCTTGCCCCAGCTACGAAGACAGTCTGAGCCGGTCTCATGTGCTGAGGAACGTGAACTCAATGAGGACCATGGCCATACGTGCACTCAGAAAATCACTCTGCTCAGCCTTCCATCCAGGAACTCACACCGACTGGCTCGTTGGTTTAGCAGGAGGTCTAAGTGAGGTCCAAGCTGAGCAAAGAACACACTTCCTCCTTTACCCTGCTAGGCCCACGGTAGAGGTAGAGCCAACTAGGCCTCGCTCAGGCCAGCCCTCCTTCAGGGATCTTGCCACACTTCGAAGCCTGCATAGTAAAAGATATTTAGCGAAGTTGCCAGGGTTTCGCCATTCTCCCTCGGCAGCTCCACTACTGCAGGGACTCATGTTTGCTGTGAACAAGGATAGGTGGCCCACTTCAAAAAGCAGTCTTTTCCCCTTTGGAAATGTGGATTCTTGTAGCCTAGGAGCTGTTTGCGAAACCATAGGAAGGCCCAGCTTTTACTCACTGCAGGCACGCCCGGGGAGGAAACGAGTATGTTTCCCCAGAGAAACAGGCTGCTTGCAAGTGTCGAGGGGAGCTTCTCAGGTGCCCAGTGTGTCCCGTTTGTTTCCCTTCGCAGCTCCCGTACTGCAGGTACTTATGCTGGGTGCTAACAAGGGTTCGTTGGCTCTGCCGACAAAAGCAGCCTTTTCCCTTTGGAAGCTTGGATTGTAGTGTCTCAGGGGCTGCTTGCCAAACCTTGAAGTTGCCCAGGTTATAGCCTCCGCAGGTACGCTTGCGTAGCAAACGAGCACTTTCACCCGATGAACAGCGTTCCTATCACGCTGCAGGAGAGTTAACCCTGCAGACCTCGTTCCTCCTGGGAAAGCGCAAGGCCACCCTGAGCCTCAGGGTAGTGCCTAAGTTTGCTCCGTGCAAGCTCTGCGTGCCTCGGTTTCCATGAGGTCTCCACCGTTGTTGTGCCTCAATGGAACTAGAGGATAGCTTTCAGGACTCCAAGCACTCTGACCTCCGCACCATTTCCCATGCTACCACACAGATCCCCCCACGTCTCCTCTCTGCCTGCTGAGCAACAAGCAGCCGTGTAGGCCCTTCGGAACACTTCTTGCATGCAGAACCCAAGGCGGCACATTGCTCTCTGTCTACCTTTGGAAACCTAGGTGGTCGCAGCTTGCCCCAGCTCACGAAGACAGTCTGAGCCGTTCTCCTGAGCTGGGAGACATGGACTCAGTGAGGACCAGGGCCCTACCTGCACTCAGAAAATCACTCTGCTCAGCCTTCCATCCAGGAGCTCACACCGACTGGCTCGTTGGTTTAGCAGGACGTCTAAGTGAGGTCCAAGCTGAGCAAAGAGCACACTTCCTCCTTTACCCTGCTAGGCCCACGGAAGAGGTAGAGCCAACTAGGCCTCGCTCAGGCCAGCCCTCCTTCAGGGATCTTGCCACACTTCGAAGCCTGCATAGTAAAAGATATTTAGCGAAGTTGCCAGGGTTTCGCCATTCTCCCTCGGCAGCTCCACTACTGCAGGGACTCATGTTTGCTGTGAACAAGGATAGGTGGCCCACTTCAAAAAGCAGTCTTTTCCCCTTTGGAAATGTGGATTCTTGTAGCCTAGGAGCTGTTTGCGAAACCATAGGAAGGCCCAGCTTTTACTCACTGCAGGCACGCCCGGGGAGGAAACGAGTATGTTTCCCCAGAGAAACAGGCTGCTTGCAAGTGTCGAGGGGAGCTTCTCAGGTGCCCAGTGTGTCCCGTTTGTTTCCCTTCGCAGCTCCCGTACTGCAGGTACTTATGCTGGGTGCTAACAAGGGTTCGTTGGCTCTGCCGACAAAAGCAGCCTTTTCCCTTTGGAAGCTTGGATTGTAGTGTCTCAGGGGCTGCTTGCCAAACCTTGAAGTTGCCCAGGTTATAGCCTCCGCAGGTACGCTTGCGTAGCAAACGAGCACTTTCACCCGATGAACAGCGTTCCTATCACGCTGCAGGAGAGTTAACCCTGCAGACCTCGTTCCTCCTGGGAAAGCGCAAGGCCACCCTGAGCCTCAGGGTAGTGCCTAAGTTTGCTCCGTGCAAGCTCTGCGTGCCTCGGTTTCCAGAGGTCTCCACCGTTGTTGTGCCTCAATGGAACTAGAGGATAGCTTTCAGGACTCCAAGCACTCTCACCTCCGCACCATTTCCCATGCTACCACACAGATCCCCCACGTCTCCTCTCTGCCTGCTGAGCAACAAGCAGCCGTGTAGGCCCTTCGGAACACTTCTTGCATGCAGAACCCAAGGCGGCACATTGCTCTCTGTCTACCTTTGGAAACCTAGGTGGTCGCAGCTTGCCCCAGCTCACGAAGACAGTCTGAGCCGTTCTCCTGAGCTGGGAGACATGGACTCAGTGAGGACCAGGGCCCTACCTGCACTCAGAAAATCACTCTGCTCAGCCTTCCATCCAGGAGCTCACACCGACTGGCTCGTTGGTTTAGCAGGACGTCTAAGTGAGGTCCAAGCTGAGCAAAGAGCGCACTTCCTCCTTTACCCTGCTAGGCCCACGGAAGAGGTAGAGCCAACTAGGCCTCGCTCAGGCCAGCCCTCCTTCAGGGATCTTGCCACACTTCGAAGCCTGCACAGTAAAAGATATTTAGCGAAGTTGCCAGGGTTTCGCCATTCTCCCTCGGCAGCTCCACTACTGCAGGGACTCATGATTGCTGTGAACTAGGATAGGTGGCCCACTTCAAAAAGCAGTCTTTTCCCCTTTGGAAATGTGGATTCTTGTAGCCTCGGAGCTGTTTGCAAAACCCTAGAAAGGCCCAGCTTCTACTCACGGCAGGCACGCCCGGGGAGGAAACGAGTATGTTTCCCCAGAGAAACAGGCTGCTTGCAAGTGTCGAGGGGAGCTTCTCAGGTGCCCAGTGTGTCCCGTTTGTTTCCCTTCGCAGCTCCCATACTGCAGGTACTTATGCTAGGGGCTAACAAGGGTAGGTGGCTCTTCCGACAAAAGCAGCCTTTTCCCTTTGGAAGCTTGGATTGTAGTGTCTCAGGGGCTGCTTGCCAAACCTTGAAGTTGCCCAGGTTATAGCCTCCAGAGGTACGCTTGAGTAGCAAACGAGCACTTTCACCTGAGGAACAGGGTTCCTGTCACGCTGGAGGAGGGTTAATCCCGCAGACATCGTTCCTCCTGGGAAAGCGCAAGGCCACCCTGAGCCTCAGGGTAGTGCCTAAGTTTCCACAGGGCAAGCTCTGCGTGCCTCGGTTTCCATGAGGTCTCCATCGTTGTTGTGCTTCAATGGAACGCGAGGATAGCTTTCAGGACTCCAAGCACTCTGAGCTCCGCACCATTTCCCATGCTACCACACAGATCCCCCCACGTCTCCTCTCTGCCTACTGAGCAACAAGCAGCCGTGTAGGCCCTTCGGAACACTTCTTGCATGCAGAACCCAAGGCGGCACACTGCTCTCTGTCTTCCTTTGGAAAGCTAGGTGGTCGCAGCTTGCCCCAGCTCACGAAGACAGTCCGAGCCGTTCTAATGAGCTGGGAGACGTGGACTCAGTGAGGACCAGGGCCCTACCTGCACTCAGAAAATCACTCTGCTCAGCCTTCCATCCAGGAGCTCACACCGACTGGCTCGTTGGTTTAGCAGGACGTCTAAGTGAGGTCCAAGCTGAGCAAATAGCACTCTTCCTCCTTTACCCTGCTAGGCCCACGGAAGAGGTAGAGCCATCTAGGCCTCGCTCAGACCAGGCCTCCTTCAGGGATCTTGCCACACTTCGAAGCCTGCACAGTAAAAGATACTTAGCGAAGTTGCCAGGATTTCGCCATGCTCTCCCTCGGCAGCTCCACTACTGCAGGTACTCATGTTTGCTTTGAACTAGTATAGGTGTCCCTGCTTCCAAAAGCAGTCTTTTCCCCTTTGGAAATGTGGATTTTTGTAGCCTAGGAGCTGTTTGCGAAACCATAGGAAGGCCCAGCTTTTACTCACTGCAGGCACGCCCGGGGAGGAAACGAGTATGTTTCCCCAGAGAAACAGGCTGCTTGCAAGTGTCGAGGGGAGCTTCTCAGGTGCCCAGTGTGTCCCGTTTGTTTCCCTTCGCAGCTCCCGTACTGCAGGTACTTATGCTGGGTGCTAACAAGAGTTGGTTGGCTCTGCCGACAAAAGCAGCCTTTTCCCTTTGGAAGCTTGGATTGTAGTGTCTCAGGGGCTGCTTGCCAAACCTTGAAGTTGCCCAGGTTATAGCCTCCGCAGGAACGCTTGCGTAGCAAACGAGCACTTTCTACCGATGAACAGGGTTCCTGTCACGCTGGAGGAGAGTTAATCCCGCATACCTCGTTCCTCCTGGAAAAGCGCAAGGCCACCCTGAGCCTCAGGGTAGTGCCTAAGTTTGCTCCGTGCAAGCTCTGCGTGCCTCGGTTTCCAGAGGTCTCCACCGTTGTTGTGCCTCAATGGAACTAGAGGATAGCTTTCAGGACTCCAAGCACTCTGGCCTCTGCACCGTTTCCCATGCTACCACACGGATTCCCCCCACGTCTCCTCTCTGCCTGCTGAGCAACAAGCAGCCGTGTCGGCCCTTCAGAACACTTCTTGCATGCAGAGCCCAAGGCGGGACACTGCTCTCTGTCTTCCTTTGGAAACCTAGGTTGTCGGAGCTTACCCACCTCACGAAGACAGTCTGAGCCGGTTTCATGAGCTGGGGAACGTGGACTCAGTGAGGACCAGGGCCCTACCTGCACTCTGAAAATCACTCTGCTCAGCCTTCCATCCAGGAGCTCACACCGACTGGCTCGTTGGTTTAGCAGGACGTCTAAGTGAGGTCCAAGCTGAGCAAAGAGCACTCTTCCTCCTTTACCCTGCTAGGCCCACGGAAGAGGTAGAGCCATCTAGGCCTCGCTCAGACCAGGCCTCCTTCAGGGATCTTGCCACACTTCGAAGCCTGCACAGTAAAAGATACTTAGCGAAGTTGCCAGGATTTCGCCATGCTCTCCCTCGGCAGCTACACTACTGCAGGTACTCATGTTTGCTTTGAACTAGTATAGGTGTCCCTACTTCCAAAAGCATTCTTTTCCCCTTTGGAAATGTGGATTCTTGTAGCCTAGGAGCTGTTTGCGAAACCCTAGGAAGGCCAGCTTTTACTCACTGCAGGCACGCCCGGGCAGGAAACGAGTATGTTTCCCCAGAGAAACAGGCTGCTTGCAAGTGTAGAGGGGAGCTTCTCAGGTGCCCAGTGTGTCCCGTTTGTTTCCCTTCGCAGCTCCCGTACTGCAGGTACTTATGCTGGGTGCTAACAAGGGTTGGTTGGCTCTGCCGACAAAAGCAGCCTTTTCTCTTTGGAAGCTTGGATTGTAGTGTCTCAGGGGCTGCTTGCCAAAACTTGAAGTTGCCCAGGTTATAGCCTCCGCAGGTACGCTTGCGTAGCAAACGAGCACTTTCACCCGATGAACAGCGTTCCTATCACGCTGGAGGAGAGTTAATCCTGCAGACCTCGTTCCTCCTGGGAAAGAGCAAGGCCACCCTGAGCCTCAGGGTAGTGCCTGAGTTTACTCCGGGCAAGCTCTGCGTGCCTCGGTTTCCATGAGGTCTCCACCGTTGTTGTGCTTCAATGGAACGCGAAGATAGCTTTCAGGACTCCAAGCACTCTGACCTCCGCACCGTTTCCCATGCTACCACACGGATCCCCCCCACGTCTCCTCTCTGCCTGCTGAGCAACAAGCAGCCGTGTAGGCCCTTCAGAACACTTCTGCATGCAGAGCCCAAGGCGGCACACTGCTCTCTGTCTGCCTTTGGAAACCTAGGTTGTCGCAGCTTACCCAGCTCACCAAGACAGTCTGAGCCGGTCTCATGAGCTGGGGAACGTGGACTCAGTGAGGACCAGGGCCCTACCTGCACTCAGAAAATCACTCTGCTCAGCCTTCCATCCAGGAGCTCACACCGACTGGCTCGTTGGTTTAGCAGGAGGTCTAAGTGAGGTCCAAGCTGAGCAAAGAACACACTTCCTCCTTTACCCTGCTAGGCCCACGGTAGAGGTAGAGCCAACTAGGCCTCGCTCAGGCCAGCCCTCCTTCAGGGATCTTGCCACACTTCGAAGCCTGCACAGTAAAAGATATTTAGCGAAGTTGCCAGGGTTTCGCCATTCTCCCTCGGCAGCTCCACTACTGCAGGGACTCATGTTTGCTGTGAACTAGGATAGGTGGCCCACTTCCAAAAGCAGTCTTTTCCCCTTTGGAAATGTGGATTCTTGTAGCCTAGGAGCTGTTTGCGAAACCATAGGAAGGCCCAGCTTTTACTCACTGCAGGCACGCCCGGGGAGGAAACGAGTATGTTTCCCCAGAGAAACAGGCTGCTTGCAAGTGTCGAGGGGAGCTTCTCAGGTGCCCAGTGTGTCCCGTTTGTTTCCCTTCGCAGCTCCCGTACTGCAGGTACTTATGCTGGGTGCTAACAAGGGTTGGTTGGCTCTGCCGACAAAAGCAGCCTTTTCCCTTTGGAAGCTTGGATTGTAGTGTCTCAGGGGCTGCTTGCCAAACCTTGAAGTTGCCCAGGTTATAGCCTCCGCAGGTACGCTTGCGTAGCAAACGAGCACTTTCACCCGATGAACAGCGTTCCTATCACGCTGCAGGAGAGTTAATCCCGCAGACCTCGTTCCTCCTGGGAAAGCGCAAGGCCACCCTGAGCCTCAGGGGAGTGCCTAAGTTTGCTCCGTGCAAGCTCTGCGTGCCTCGGTTTCCATGAGGTCTCCACCGTTGTTGTGCCTCAATGGAACTAGAGGATAGCTTTCAGGACTCCAAGCACTCTGGCCTCTGCACCGTTTCCCATGCTACCACACGGATTCTCCCCACGTCTCCTCTCTGCCTGCTGAGCAACAAGCAGCCGTGTAGGCCCTTCAGAACCCTTCTTGCATGCAGAGCCCAAGGCGGGACACTGCTCTCTGTCTTCCTTTGGAAACCTAGGTTGTCGGAGCTTACCCACCTCACGAAGACAGTTTGAGCCGGTTTCATGAGCTTGGGAAAGTGGACTCAGTGAGGACCAGGGCCCTACCTGCACTCTGAAAATCACTCTGCTCAGCCTTCCATCCAGGAGCTCACACCGACTGGCTCGTTGGTTTAGCAGGACGTCTAAGTGAGGTCCAAGCTGAGCAAAGAGCACTCTTCCTCCTTTACCCTGCTAGGCCCACGGAAGAGGTAGAGCCATCTAGGCCTCGCTCAGACCAGGCCTCCTTCAGGGATCTTGCCACACTTCGAAGCCTGCACAGTAAAAGATACTTAGCGAAGTTGCCAGGATTTCGCCATGCTCTCCCTCGGCAGCTCCACTACTGCAGGTACTCATGTTTGCTTTGAACTAGTATAGGTGTCCCTGCTTCCAAAAGCATTCTTTTCCCCTTTGGAAATGTGGATTCTTGTAGCCTAGGAGCTGTTTGCGAAACGCTAGGAAGGCCCAGCTTTTACTCACTGCAGGCACGCCCGGGCAGGAAACGAGTATGTTTCCCCAGAGAAACAGGCTGCTTGCAAGTGTAGAGGGGAGCTTCTCAGGTGCCCAGTGTGTCCCGTTTCTTTCCCTTCGCAGCTCCCGTACTGCAGGTACTTATGCTGGGTGCTAACAAGGGTTGGTTGGCTCTGCCGACAAAAGCAGCCTTTTCTCTTTGGAAGCTTGGATTGTAGTGTCTCAGGGGCTGCTTGCCAAAACTTGAAGTTGCCCAGGTTATAGCCTCCGCAGGTACGCTTGCGTAGCAAACGCGCACTTTCACCCGATGAACAGCGTTCCTATCACGCTGGAGGAGAGTTAATCCTGCAGACCTCGTTCCTCCTGGGAAAGAGCAAGGCCACCCTGAGCCTCAGGGTAGTGCCTGAGTTTACTCCGGGCAAGCTCTGCGTGCCTCGGTTTCCATGAGGTCTCCACCGTTGTTGTGCTTCAATGGAACGCGAAGATAGCTTTCAGGACTCCAAGCACTCTGACCTCCGCACCGTTTCCCATGCTACCACACGGATCCCCCCCACGTCTCCTCTCTGCCTGCTGAGCAACAAGCAGCCGTGTAGGCCCTTCAGAACACTTCTGCATGCAGAGCCCAAGGCGGCACACTGCTCTCTGTCTTCCTTTGGAAACCTAGGTTGTCGCAGCTTACCCAGCTCACCAAGACAGTCTGAGCCGGTCTCATGAGCTGGGGAACGTGGACTCAGTGAGGACCAGGGCCCTACCTGCACTCAGAAAATCACTCTGCTCAGCCTTCCATCCAGGAGCTCACACCGACTGGCTCGTTGGTTTAGCAGGAGGTCTAAGTGAGGTCCAAGCTGAGCAAAGAACACACTTCCTCCTTTACCCTGCTAGGCCCACGGTAGAGGTAGAGCCAACTAGGCCTCGCTCAGGCCAGCCCTCCTTCAGGGATCTTGCCACACTTCGAAGCCTGCACAGTAAAAGATATTTAGCGAAGTTGCCAGGGTTTCGCCATTCTCCCTCGGCAGCTCCACTACTGCAAGGACTCATGTTTGCTGTGAACTAGGATAGGTGGCCCACTTCAAAAAGCAGTCTTTTCCCCTTTGGAAATGTGGATTCTTGTAGCCTAGGAGCTGTTTGCGAAACCATAGGAAGGCCCAGCTTTTACTCACTGCAGGCACGCCCGGGGAGGAAACGAGTATGTTTCCCCAGAGAAACAGGCTGCTTGCAAGTGTCGAGGGGAGCTTCTCAGGTGCCCAGTGTGTCCCGTTTGTTTCCCTTCGCAGCTCCCGTACTGCAGGTACTTATGCTGGGTGCTAACAAGGGTTCGTTGGCTCTGCCGACAAAAGCAGCCTTTTCCCTTTGGAAGCTTGGATTGTAGTGTCTCAGGGGCTGCTTGCCAAACCTTGAAGTTGCCCAGGTTATAGCCTCCGCAGGTACGCTTGCGTAGCAAACGAGCACTTTCACCCGATGAACAGCGTTCCTATCACGCTGGAGGAGAGTTAATCCTGCAGACCTCGTTCCTCCTGGGAAAGCGCAAGGCCACCCTGAGCCTCAGGGTAGTGCCTAAGTTTGCTCCGTGCAAGCTCTGCGTGCCTCGGTTTCCATGAGGTCTCCACCGTTGTTGTGCCTCAATGGAACTAGAGGATAGCTTTCAGGACTCCAAGCACTCTGACCTCCGCACCATTTCCCATGCTACCACACAGATCCCCCCACGTCTCCTCTCTGCCTGCTGAGCAACAAGCAGCCGTGTAGGCCCTTCGGAACACTTCTTGCATGCAGAACCCAAGGCGGCACATTGCTCTCTGTCTACCTTTGGAAACCTAGGTGGTCGCAGCTTGCCCCAGCTCACGAAGACAGTCTGAGCCGTTCTCCTGAGCTGGGAGACATGGACTCAGTGAGGACCAGGGCCCTACCTGCACTCAGAAAATCACTCTGCTCAGCCTTCCATCCAGGAGCTCACACCGACTGGCTCGTTGGTTTAGCAGGACGTCTAAGTGAGGTCCAAGCTGAGCAAAGAGCACTCTTCCTCCTTTACCCTGCTAGGCCCACGGAAGAGGTAGAGCCATCTAGGCCTCGCTCAGACCAGGCCTCCTTCAGGGATCTTGCCACACTTCGAAGCCTGCACAGTAAAAGATACTTAGCGAAGTTGCCAGGATTTCGCCATGCTCTCCCTCGGCAGCTCCACTACTGCAGGTACTCATGTTTGCTTTGAACTAGTATAGGTGTCCCTGCTTCCAAAAGCATTCTTTTCCCCTTTGGAAATGTGGATTCTTGTAGCCTAGGAGCTGTTTGCGAAACGCTAGGAAGGCCCAGCTTTTACTCACTGCAGGCACGCCCGGGCAGGAAACGAGTATGTTTCCCCAGAGAAACAGGCTGCTTGCAAGTGTAGAGGGGAGCTTCTCAGGTGCCCAGTGTGTCCCGTTTGTTTCCCTTCGCAGCTCCCGTACTGCAGGTACTTATGCTGGGTGCTAACAAGGGTTCGTTGGCTCTGCCGACAAAAGCAGCCTTTTCTCTTTGGAAGTTTGGATTGTAGTGTCTCAGGGGCTGCTTGCCAAAACTTGAAGTTGCCCAGGTTATAGCCTCCGCAGGTACGCTTGCGTAGCAAACGAGCACTTTCACCCGATGAACAGCGTTCCTATCACGCTGGAGGAGAGTTAATCCTGCAGACCTCGTTCCTCCTGGGAAAGCGCAAGGCCACCCTGAGCCTCAGGGTAGTGCCTAAGTTTGCTCCGTGCAAGCTTTGCGTGCCTCGGTTTCCATGAGGTCTCCACCGTTGTTGTGCCTCAATGGAACTAGAGGATAGCTTTCAGGACTCCAAGCACTCTGACCTCCGCACCATTTCCCATGCTACCACACAGATCCCCCCACGTCTCCTCTCTGCCTGCTGAGCAACAAGCAGCCGTGTAGGCCCTTCGGAACACTTCTTGCATGCAGAACCCAAGGCGGCACATTGCTCTCTGTCTACCTTTGGAAACCTAGGTGGTCGCAGCTTGCCCCAGCTCACGAAGACAGTCTGAGCCGTTCTCCTGAGCTGGGAGACATGGACTCAGTGAGGACCAGGGCCCTACCTGCACTCAGAAAATCACTCTGCTCAGCCTTCCATCCAGGAGCTCACACCGACGGGCTCGTTGGTTTAGCAGGACGTCTAAGTGAGGTCCAAGCTGAGCAAAGAGCACACTTCCTCCTTTACCCTGCTAGGCCCACGGAAGAGGTAGAGCCAACTAGGCCTCGCTCAGGCCAGCCCTCCTTCAGGGATCTTGCCACACTTCGAAGCCTGCACAGTAAGATATTTAGCGAAGTTGCCAGGGTTTCGCCATTCTCCCTCGGCAGCTCCACTACTGCAGGGACTCATGTTTGCTGTGAACAAGGATAGGTGGCCCACTTCAAAAAGCAGTCTTTTCCCCTTTGGAAATGTGGATTCTTGTAGCCTAGGAGCTTTTTGCGAAACCATAGGAAGGCCCAGCTTTTACTCACTGCAGGCACGCCCGGGGAGGAAACGAGTATGTTTCCCCAGAGAAACAGGCTGCTTGCAAGTGTCGAGGGGAGCTTCTCAGGTGCCCAGTGTGTCCCGTTTGTTTCCCTTCGCAGCTCCCGTACTGCAGGTACTTATGCTGGGTGCTAACAAGGGTTCGTTGGCTCTGCCGACAAAAGCAGCCTTTTCCCTTTGGAAGCTTGGATTGTAGTGTCTCAGGGGCTGCTTGCCAAACCTTGAAGTTGCCCAGGTTATAGCCTCCGCAGGTACGCTTGCGTAGCAAACGAGCACTTTCACCCGATGAACAGCGTTCCTATCACGCTGCAGGAGAGTTAACCCTGCAGACCTCGTTCCTCCTGGGAAAGCGCAAGGCCACCCTGAGCCTCAGGGTAGTGCCTAAGTTTGCTCCGTGCAAGCTCTGCGTGCCTCGGTTTCCAGAGGTCTCCACCGTTGTTGTGCCTCAATGGAACTAGAGGATAGCTTTCAGGACTCCAAGCACTCTGACCTCCGCACCATTTCCCATGCTACCACACAGATCCCCCCACGTCTCCTCTCTGCCTGCTGAGCAACAAGCAGCCGTGTAGGCCCTTCGGAACACTTCTTGCATGCAGAACCCAAGGCGGCACATTGCTCTCTGTCTACCTTTGGAAACCTAGGTGGTCGCAGCTTGCCCCAGCTCACGAAGACAGTCTGAGCCGTTCTCCTGAGCTGGGAGACATGGACTCAGTGAGGACCAGGGCCCTACCTGCACTCAGAAAATCACTCTGCTCAGCCTTCCATCCAGGAGCTCACACCGACTGGCTCGTTGGTTTAGCAGGACGTCTAAGTGAGGTCCAAGCTGAGCAAAGAGCACACTTCCTCCTTTACCCTGCTAGGCCCACGGAAGAGGTAGAGCCAACTAGGCCTCGCTCAGGCCAGCCCTCCTTCAGGGATCTTGCCACACTTCGAAGCCTGCATAGTAAAAGATATTTAGCGAAGTTGCCAGGGTTTCGCCATTCTCCCTCGGCAGCTCCACTACTGCAGGGACTCATGTTTGCTGTGAACAAGGATAGGTGGCCCACTTCAAAAAGCAGTCTTTTCCCCTTTGGAAATGTGGATTCTTGTAGCCTAGGAGCTGTATGCGAAACCATAGGAAGGCCCAGCTTTTACTCACTGCAGGCACGCCCGGGGAGGAAACGAGTATGTTTCCCCAGAGAAACAGGCTGCTTGCAAGTGTAGAGGGGAGCTTCTCAGGTGCCCAGTGTGTCCCGTTTGTTTCCCTTCGCAGCTCCCGTACTGCAGGTACTTATGCTGGGTGCTAACAAGGGTTCGTTGGCTCTTCCGACAAAAGCAGCCTTTTCTCTTTGGAAGCTTGGATTGTAGTGTCTCAGGGGCTGCTTGCCAAACCTTGAAGTTGCCCAGGTTATAGCCTCCGCAGGTACGCTTGCGTAGCAAACGAGCACTTTCACCCCATGAACAGCGTTCCTATCACGCTGGAGGAGAGTTAATCCTGCAGACCTCGTTCCTCCTGGGAAAGAGCAAGGCCACCCTGAGCCTCAGGGTAGTGCCTGAGTTTACTCCGGGGAAGCTCTGCATGCCTCGGTTTCCATGAGGTCTCCACCGTTGTTGTGCTTCAATGCAACGCGAAGATAGCTTTCAGGACTCCAAGCACTCTGACCTCTGCACCGTTTCCCATGCTACCACACGGATCCCCCCCACGTCTCCTCTCTGCCTGCTGAGCAACAAGCAGCCGTGTAGGCCCTTCAGAACACTTCTGCATGCAGAGCCCAAGGCGGCACACTGCTCTCTGTCTGCCTTTGGAAACCTAGGTTGTCGCAGCTTACCCAGCTCACCAAGACAGTCTGAGCCGGTCTCATGAGCTGGGGAACGTGGACTCAGTGAGGACCAGGGCCCTACCTGCACTCAGAAAATCACTCTGCTCAGCCTTCCATCCAGGAGCTCACACCGACTGGCTCGTTGGTTTAGCAGGAGGTCTAAGTGAGGTCCAAGCTGAGCAAAGAACACACTTCCTCCTTTACCCTGCTAGGCCCACGGAAGAGGTAGAGCCAACTAGGCCTCGCTCAGGCCAGCCCTCCTTCAGGGATCTTGCCACACTTCGAAGCCTGCACAGTAAAAGATATTTAGCGAAGTTGCCAGGGTTTCGCCATTTTCCCTCGGCAGCTCCACTACTGCAGGGACTCATGTTTGCTGTGAACTAGGATAGGTGGCCCACTTCCAAAAGCAGTCTTTTCCCCTTTGGAAATGTGGATTCTTGTAGCCTAGGAGCTGTTTGCGAAACCATAGGAAGGCCCAGCTTTTACTCACTGCAGGCACGCCCGGGGAGGAAACGAGTATGTTTCCCCAGAGAAACAGGCTGCTTGCAAGTGTCGAGGGGAGCTTCTCAGGTGCCCAGTGTGTCCCGTTTGTTTCCCTTCGCAGCTCCCGTACTGCAGGTACTTATGCTGGGTGCTAACAAGGGTTCGTTGGCTCTGCCGACAAAAGCAGCCTTTTCCCTTTGGAAGCTTGGATTGTAGTGTCTCAGGGGCTGCTTGCCAAACCTTGAAGTTGCCCAGGTTATAGCCTCCGCAGGTACGCTTGCATAGCAAACGAGCACTTTCACCCGATGAACAGCGTTCCTATCACGCTGCAGGAGAGTTAACCCTGCAGACCTCGTTCCTCCTGGGAAAGCGCAAGGCCACCCTGAGCCTCAGGGTAGTGCCTAAGTTTGCTCCGTGCAAGCTCTGCGTGCCTCGGTTTCCATGAGGTCTCCACCGTTGTTGTGCCTCAATGGAACTAGAGGATAGCTTTCAGGACTCCAAGCACTCTGGCCTCTGCACCGTTTCCCATGCTACCACACGGATTCCCCCCACGTCTCCTCTCTGCCTGCTGAGCAACAAGCAGCCGTGTAGGCCCTTCAGAACCCTTCTTGCATGCAGAGCCCAAGGCGGGACACTGCTCTCTGTCTTCCTTTGGAAACCTAGGTTGTCGGAGCTTACCCACCTCACGAAGACAGTTTGAGCCGGTTTCATGAGCTGGGGAACGTGGACTCAGTGAGGACCAGGGCCCTACCTGCACTCTGAAAATCACTCTGCTCAGCCTTCCATCCAGGAGCTCACACCGACTGGCTCGTTGGTTTAGCAGGACGTCTAAGTGAGGTCCAAGCTGAGCAAAGAGCACTCTTCCTCCTTTACCCTGCTAGGCCCACGGAAGAGGTAGAGCCATCTAGGCCTCGCTCAGACCAGGCCTCCTTCAGGGATCTTGCCACACTTCGAAGCCTGCACAGTAAAAGATACTTAGCGAAGTTGCCAGGATTTCGCCATGCTCTCCCTCGGCAGCTCCACTACTGCAGGTACTCATGTTTGCTTTGAACTAGTATAGGTGTCCCTGCTTCCAAAAGCATTCTTTTCCCCTTTGGAAATGTGGATTCTTGTAGCCTAGGAGCTGTTTGCGAAACCCTAGGAAGGCCCAGCTTTTACTCACTGCAGGCACGCCCGGGCAGGAAACGAGTATGTTTCCCCAGAGAAACAGGCTGCTTGCAAGTGTAGAGGGGAGCTTCTCAGGTGCCCAGTTTGTCCCGTTTGTTTCCCTTCGCAGCTCCCGTACTGCAGGTACTTATGCTGGGTGCTAACAAGGGTTGGTTGGCTCTGCCGACAAAAGCAGCCTTTTCTCTTTGGAAGCTTGGATTGTAGTGTCTCAGGGGCTGCTTGCCAAAACTTGAAGTTGCCCAGGTTATAGCCTCCGCAGGTACGCTTGCGTAGCAAACGAGCACTTTCACCCCATGAACAGCGTTCCTATCACGCTGGAGGAGAGTTAATCCTGCAGACCTCGTTCCTCCTGGGAAAGAGCAAGGCCACCCTGAGCCTCAGGGTAGTGCCTGAGTTTACTCCGGGCAAGCTCTGCGTGCCTCGGTTTCCATGAGGTCTCCACCGTTGTTGTGCTTCAATGCAACGCGAAGATAGCTTTCAGGACTCCAAGCACTCTGACCTCCGCACCGTTTCCCATGCTACCACACGGATCCCCCCCACGTCTCCTCTCTGCCTGCTGAGCAACAAGCAGCCGCGTAGGCCCTTCAGAACACTTCTGCATGCAGAGCCCAAGGCGGCACACTGCTCTCTGTCTTCCTTTGGAAACCTAGGTTGTTGCAGCTTGCCCCAGCTACGAAGACAGTCTGAGCCGGTCTCATGTGCTGAGGAACGTGAACTCAATGAGGACCATGGCCATACGTGCACTCAGAAAATCACTCTGCTCAGCCTTCCATCCAGGAACTCACACCGACTGGCTCGTTGGTTTAGCAGGAGGTCTAAGTGAGGTCCAAGCTGAGCAAAGAACACACTTCCTCCTTTACCCTGCTAGGCCCACGGTAGAGGTAGAGCCAACTAGGCCTCGCTCAGGCCAGCCCTCCTTCAGGGATCTTGCCACACTTCGAAGCCTGCATAGTAAAAGATATTTAGCGAAGTTGCCAGGGTTTCGCCATTCTCCCTCGGCAGCTCCACTACTGCAGGGACTCATGTTTGCTGTGAACAAGGATAGGTGGCCCACTTCAAAAAGCAGTCTTTTCCCCTTTGGAAATGTGGATTCTTGTAGCCTAGGAGCTGTTTGCGAAACCATAGGAAGGCCCAGCTTTTACTCACTGCAGGCACGCCCGGGGAGGAAACGAGTATGTTTCCCCAGAGAAACAGGCTGCTTGCAAGTGTCGAGGGGAGCTTCTCAGGTGCCCAGTGTGTCCCGTTTGTTTCCCTTCGCAGCTCCCGTACTGCAGGTACTTATGCTGGGTGCTAACAAGGGTTCGTTGGCTCTGCCGACAAAAGCAGCCTTTTCCCTTTGGAAGCTTGGATTGTAGTGTCTCAGGGGCTGCTTGCCAAACCTTGAAGTTGCCCAGGTTATAGCCTCCGCAGGTACGCTTGCGTAGCAAACGAGCACTTTCACCCGATGAACAGCGTTCCTATCACGCTGCAGGAGAGTTAACCCTGCAGACCTCGTTCCTCCTGGGAAAGCGCAAGGCCACCCTGAGCCTCAGGGTAGTGCCTAAGTTTGCTCCGTGCAAGCTCTGCGTGCCTCGGTTTCCATGAGGTCTCCACCGTTGTTGTGCCTCAATGGAACTAGAGGATAGCTTTCAGGACTCCAAGCACTCTGACCTCCGCACCATTTCCCATGCTACCACACAGATACCCCCACGTCTCCTCTCTGCCTGCTGAGCAACAAGCAGCCGTGTAGGCCCTTCGGAACACTTCTTGCATGCAGAACCCAAGGCGGCACATTGCTCTCTGTCTACCTTTGGAAACCTAGGTGGTCGCAGCTTGCCCCAGCTCACGAAGACAGTCTGAGCCGTTCTCCTGAGCTGGGAGACATGGACTCAGTGAGGACCAGGGCCCTACCTGCACTCAGAAAATCACTCTGCTCAGCCTTCCATCCAGGAGCTCACACCGACTGGCTCCTTGGTTTAGCAGGACGTCTAAGTGAGGTCCAAGCTGAGCAAAGAGCACACTTCCTCCTTTACCCTGCTAGGCCCACGGAAGAGGTAGAGCCAACTAGGCCTCGCTCAGGCCAGCCCTCCTTCAGGGATCTTGCCACACTTCGAAGCCTGCATAGTAAAAGATATTTAGCGAAGTTGCCAGGGTTTCGCCATTCTCCCTCGGCAGCTCCACTACTGCAGGGACTCATGTTTGCTGTGAACAAGGATAGGTGGCCCACTTCAAAAAGCAGTCTTTTCCCCTTTGGAAATGTGGATTCTTGTAGCCTAGGAGCTGTTTGCGAAACCATAGGAAGGCCCAGCTTTTACTCACTGCAGGCACGCCCGGGGAGGAAACGAGTATGTTTCCCCAGAGAAACAGGCTGCTTGCAAGTGTCGAGGGGAGCTTCTCAGGTGCCCAGTGTGTCCCGTTTGTTTCCCTTCGCAGCTCCCGTACTGCAGGTACTTATGCTGGGTGCTAACAAGGGTTCGTTGGCTCTGCCGACAAAAGCAGCCTTTTCCCTTTGGAAGCTTGGATTGTAGTGTCTCAGGGGCTGCTTGCCAAACCTTGAAGTTGCCCAGGTTATAGCCTCCGCAGGTACCCTTGCGTAGCAAACGAGCACTTTCACCCGATGAACAGCGTTCCTATCACGCTGCAGGAGAGTTAACCCTGCAGACCTCGTTCCTCCTGGGAAAGCGCAAGGCCACCCTGAGCCTCAGGGTAGTGCCTAAGTTTGCTCCGTGCAAGCTCTGCGTGCCTCGGTTTCCAGAGGTCTCCACCGTTGTTGTGCCTCAATGGAACTAGAGGATAGCTTTCAGGACTCCAAGCACTCTCACCTCCGCACCATTTCCCATGCTACCACACAGATCCCCCACGTCTCCTCTCTGCCTGCTGAGCAACAAGCAGCCGTGTAGGCCCTTCGGAACACTTCTTGCATGCAGAACCCAAGGCGGCACATTGCTCTCTGTCTACCTTTGGAAACCTAGGTGGTCGCAGCTTGCCCCAGCTCACGAAGACAGTCTGAGCCGTTCTCCTGAGCTGGGAGACATGGACTCAGTGAGGACCAGGGCCCTACCTGCACTCAGAAAATCACTCTGCTCAGCCTTCCATCCAGGAGCTCACACCGACTGGCTCGTTGGTTTAGCAGGACGTCTAAGTGAGGTCCAAGCTGAGCAAAGAGCGCACTTCCTCCTTTACCCTGCTAGGCCCACGGAAGAGGTAGAGCCAACTAGGCCTCGCTCAGGCCAGCCCTCCTTCAGGGATCTTGCCACACTTCGAAGCCTGCACAGTAAAAGATATTTAGCGAAGTTGCCAGGGTTTCGCCATTCTCCCTCGGCAGCTCCACTACTGCAGGGACTCATGATTGCTGTGAACTAGGATAGGTGGCCCACTTCAAAAAGCAGTCTTTTCCCCTTTGGAAATGTGGATTCTTGTAGCCTCGGAGCTGTTTGCAAAACCCTAGAAAGGCCCAGCTTCTACTCACGGCAGGCACGCCCGGGGAGGAAACGAGTATGTTTCCCCAGAGAAACAGGCTGCTTGCAAGTGTCGAGGGGAGCTTCTCAGGTGCCCAGTGTGTCCCGTTTGTTTCCCTTCGCAGCTCCCATACTGCAGGTACTTATGCTAGGGGCTAACAAGGGTAGGTGGCTCTTCCGACAAAAGCAGCCTTTTCCCTTTGGAAGCTTGGATTGTAGTGTCTCAGGGGCTGCTTGCCAAACCTTGAAGTTGCCCAGGTTATAGCCTCCAGAGGTACGCTTGAGTAGCAAACGAGCACTTTCACCTGAGGAACAGGGTTCCTGTCACGCTGGAGGAGGGTTAATCCCGCAGACATCGTTCCTCCTGGGAAAGCGCAAGGCCACCCTGAGCCTCAGGGTAGTGCCTAAGTTTCCACAGGGCAAGCTCTGCGTGCCTCGGTTTCCATGAGGTCTCCATCGTTGTTGTGCTTCAATGGAACGCGAGGATAGCTTTCAGGACTCCAAGCACTCTGAGCTCCGCACCATTTCCCATGCTACCACACAGATCCCCCCACGTCTCCTCTCTGCCTACTGAGCAACAAGCAGCCGTGTAGGCCCTTCGGAACACTTCTTGCATGCAGAACCCAAGGCGGCACACTGCTCTCTGTCTTCCTTTGGAAAGCTAGGTGGTCGCAGCTTGCCCCAGCTCACGAAGACAGTCCGAGCCGTTCTAATGAGCTGGGAGACGTGGACTCAGTGAGGACCAGGGCCCTACCTGCACTCAGAAAATCACTCTGCTCAGCCTTCCATCCAGGAGCTCACACCGACTGGCTCGTTGGTTTAGCAGGACGTCTAAGTGAGGTCCAAGCTGAGCAAAGAGCACTCTTCCTCCTTTACCCTGCTAGGCCCACGGAAGAGGTAGAGCCATCTAGGCCTCGCTCAGACCAGGCCTCCTTCAGGGATCTTGCCACACTTCGAAGCCTGCACAGTAAAAGATACTTAGCGAAGTTGCCAGGATTTCGCCATGCTCTCCCTCGGCAGCTCCACTACTGCAGGTACTCATGTTTGCTTTGAACTAGTATAGGTGTCCCTGCTTCCAAAAGCAGTCTTTTCCCCTTTGGAAATGTGGATTTTTGTAGCCTAGGAGCTGTTTGCGAAACCATAGGAAGGCCCAGCTTTTACTCACTGCAGGCACGCCCGGGGAGGAAACGAGTATGTTTCCCCAGAGAAACAGGCTGCTTGCAAGTGTCGAGGGGAGCTTCTCAGGTGCCCAGTGTGTCCCGTTTGTTTCCCTTCGCAGCTCCCGTACTGCAGGTACTTATGCTGGGTGCTAACAAGAGTTGGTTGGCTCTGCCGACAAAAGCAGCCTTTTCCCTTTGGAAGCTTGGATTGTAGTGTCTCAGGGGCTGCTTGCCAAACCTTGAAGTTGCCCAGGTTATAGCCTCCGCAGGAACGCTTGCGTAGCAAACGAGCACTTTCTACCGATGAACAGGGTTCCTGTCACGCTGGAGGAGAGTTAATCCCGCATACCTCGTTCCTCCTGGAAAAGCGCAAGGCCACCCTGAGCCTCAGGGTAGTGCCTAAGTTTGCTCCGTGCAAGCCTTGCGTGCCTCGGTTTCCAGAGGTCTCCACCGTTGTTGTGCCTCAATGGAACTAGAGGATAGCTTTCAGGACTCCAAGCACTCTGGCCTCTGCACCGTTTCCCATGCTACCACACGGATTCCCCCCACGTCTCCTCTCTGCCTGCTGAGCAACAAGCAGCCGTGTCGGCCCTTCAGAACACTTCTTGCATGCAGAGCCCAAGGCGGGACACTGCTCTCTGTCTTCCTTTGGAAACCTAGGTTGTCGGAGCTTACCCACCTCACGAAGACAGTCTGAGCCGGTTTCATGAGCTTGGGAACGTGGACTCAGTGAGGACCAGGGCCCTACCTGCACTCTGAAAATCACTCTGCTCAGCCTTCCATCCAGGAGCTCACACCGACTGGCTCGTTGGTTTAGCAGGACGTCTAAGTGAGGTCCAAGCTGAGCAAAGAGCACTCTTCCTCCTTTACCCTGCTAGGCCCACGGAAGAGGTAGAGCCATCTAGGCCTCGCTCAGACCAGGCCTCCTTCAGGGATCTTGCCACACTTCGAAGCCTGCACAGTAAAAGATACTTAGCGAAGTTGCCAGGATTTCGCCATGCTCTCCCTCGGCAGCTCCACTACTGCAGGTACTCATGTTTGCTTTGAACTAGTATAGGTGTCCCTACTTCCAAAAGCATTCTTTTCCCCTTTGGAAATGTGGATTCTTGTAGCCTAGGAGCTGTTTGCGAAACCCTAGGAAGGCCAGCTTTTACTCACTGCAGGCACGCCCGGGCAGGAAACGAGTATGTTTCCCCAGAGAAACAGGCTGCTTGCAAGTGTAGAGGGGAGCTTCTCAGGTGCCCAGTGTGTCCCGTTTGTTTCCCTTCGCAGCTCCCGTACTGCAGGTACTTATGCTGGGTGCTAACAAGGGTTGGTTGGCTTTGCCGACAAAAGCAGCCTTTTCTCTTTGGAAGCTTGGATTGTAGTGTCTCAGGGGCTGCTTGCCAAAACTTGAAGTTGCCCAGGTTATAGCCTCCGCAGGTACGCTTGCGTAGCAAACGAGCACTTTCACCCGATGAACAGCGTTCCTATCACGCTGGAGGAGAGTTAATCCTGCAGACCTCGTTCCTCCTGGGAAAGAGCAAGGCCACCCTGAGCCTCAGGGTAGTGCCTGAGTTTACTCCGGGCAAGCTCTGCGTGCCTCGGTTTCCATGAGGTCTCCACCGTTGTTGTGCTTCAATGGAACGCGAAGATAGCTTTCAGGACTCCAAGCACTCTGACCTCCGCACCGTTTCCCATGCTACCACACGGATCCCCCCCACGTCTCCTCTCTGCCTGCTGAGCAACAAGCAGCCGTGTAGGCCCTTCAGAACACTTCTGCATGCAGAGCCCAAGGCGGCACACTGCTCTCTGTCTGCCTTTGGAAACCTAGGTTGTCGCAGCTTACCCAGCTCACCAAGACAGTCTGAGCCGGTCTCATGAGCTGGGGAACGTGGACTCAGTGAGGACCAGGGCCCTACCTGCACTCAGAAAATCACTCTGCTCAGCCTTCCATCCAGGAGCTCACACCGACTGGCTCGTTGGTTTAGCAGGAGGTCTAAGTGAGGTCCAAGCTGAGCAAAGAACACACTTCCTCCTTTACCCTGCTAGGCCCACGGTAGAGGTAGAGCCAACTAGGCCTCGCTCAGGCCAGCCCTCCTTCAGGGATCTTGCCACACTTCGAAGCCTGCACAGTAAAAGATATTTAGCGAAGTTGCCAGGGTTTCGCCATTCTCCCTCGGCAGCTCCACTACTGCAGGGACTCATGTTTGCTGTGAACTAGGATAGGTGGCCCACTTCAAAAAGCAGTCTTTTCCCCTTTGGAAATGTGGATTCTTGTAGCCTAGGAGCTGTTTGCGAAACCATAGGAAGGCCCAGCTTTTACTCACTGCAGGCACGCCCGGGCAGGAAACGAGTATGTTTCCCCAGAGAAACAGGCTGCTTGCAAGTGTCGAGGGGAGCTTCTCAGGTGCCCAGTGTGTCCCGTTTGTTTCCCTTCGCAGCTCCCGTACTGCAGGTACTTATGCTGGGTGCTAACAAGGGTTGGTTGGCTCTGCCGACAAAAGCAGCCTTTTCCCTTTGGAAGCTTGGATTGTAGTGTCTCAGGGGCTGCTTGCCAAACCTTGAAGTTGCCCAGGTTATAGCCTCCGCAGGTACGCTTGCGTAGCAAACGAGCACTTTCACCCGATGAACAGCGTTCCTATCACGCTGCAGGAGAGTTAATCCCGCAGACCTCGTTCCTCCTGGGAAAGCGCAAGGCCACCCTGAGCCTCAGGGTAGTGCCTAAGTTTGCTCCGTGCAAGCTCTGCGTGCCTCGGTTTCCATGAGGTCTCCACCGTTGTTGTGCCTCAATGGAACTAGAGGATAGCTTTCAGGACTCCAAGCACTCTGGCCTCTGCACCGTTTCCCATGCTACCACACGGATTCCCCCCACGTCTCCTCTCTGCCTGCTGAGCAACAAGCAGCCGTGTAGGCCCTTCAGAACCCTTCTTGCATGCAGAGCCCAAGGCGGGACACTGCTCTCTGTCTTCCTTTGGAAACCTAGGTTGTCGGAGCTTACCCACCTCACGAAGACAGTTTGAGCCGGTTTCATGAGCTTGGGAAAGTGGACTCAGTGAGGACCAGGGCCCTACCTGCACTCTGAAAATCACTCTGCTCAGCCTTCCATCCAGGAGCTCACACCGACTGGCTCGTTGGTTTAGCAGGACGTCTAAGTGAGGTCCAAGCTGAGCAAAGAGCACTCTTCCTCCTTTACCCTGCTAGGCCCACGGAAGAGGTAGAGCCATCTAGGCCTCGCTCAGACCAGGCCTCCTTCAGGGATCTTGCCACACTTCGAAGCCTGCACAGTAAAAGATACTTAGCGAAGTTGCCAGGATTTCGCCATGCTCTCCCTCGGCAGCTCCACTACTGCAGGTACTCATGTTTGCTTTGAACTAGTATAGGTGTCCCTGCTTCCAAAAGCATTCTTTTCCCCTTTGGAAATGTGGATTCTTGTAGCCTAGGAGCTGTTTGCGAAACGCTAGGAAGGCCCAGCTTTTACTCACTGCAGGCACGCCCGGGCAGGAAACGAGTATGTTTCCCCAGAGAAACAGGCTGCTTGCAAGTGTAGAGGGGAGCTTCTCAGGTGCCCAGTGTGTCCCGTTTGTTTCCCTTCGCAGCTCCCGTACTGCAGGTACTTATGCTGGGTGCTAACAAGGGTTGGTTGGCTCTGCCGACAAAAGCAGCCTTTTCTCTTTGGAAGCTTGGATTGTAGTGTCTCAGGGGCTGCTTGCCAAAACTTGAAGTTGCCCAGGTTATAGCCTCCGCAGGTACGCTTGCGTAGCAAACGCGCACTTTCACCCGATGAACAGCGTTCCTATCACGCTGGAGGAGAGTTAATCCTGCAGACCTCGTTCCTCCTGGGAAAGAGCAAGGCCACCCTGAGCCTCAGGGTAGTGCCTGAGTTTACTCCGGGCAAGCTCTGCGTGCCTCGGTTTCCATGAGGTCTCCACCGTTGTTGTGCTTCAATGGAACGCGAAGATAGCTTTCAGGACTCCAAGCACTCTGACCTCCGCACCGTTTCCCATGCTACCACACGGATCCCCCCCACGTCTCCTCTCTGCCTGCTGAGCAACAAGCAGCCGTGTAGGCCCTTCAGAACACTTCTGCATGCAGAGCCCAAGGCGGCACACTGCTCTCTGTCTTCCTTTGGAAACCTAGGTTGTCGCAGCTTACCCAGCTCACCAAGACAGTCTGAGCCGGTCTCATGAGCTGGGGAACGTGGACTCAGTGAGGACCAGGGCCCTACCTGCACTCAGAAAATCACTCTGCTCAGCCTTCCATCCAGGAGCTCACACCGACTGGCTCGTTGGTTTAGCAGGAGGTCTAAGTGAGGTCCAAGCTGAGCAAAGAACACACTTCCTCCTTTACCCTGCTAGGCCCACGGTAGAGGTAGAGCCAACTAGGCCTCGCTCAGGCCAGCCCTCCTTCAGGGATCTTGCCACACTTCGAAGCCTGCACAGTAAAAGATATTTAGCGAAGTTGCCAGGGTTTCGCCATTCTCCCTCGGCAGCTCCACTACTGCAGGGACTCATGTTTGCTGTGAACTAGGATAGGTGGCCCACTTCAAAAAGCAGTCTTTTCCCCTTTGGAAATGTGGATTCTTGTAGCCTAGGAGCTGTTTGCGAAACCATAGGAAGGCCCAGCTTTTACTCACTGCAGGCACGCCCGGGGAGGAAACGAGTATGTTTCCCCAGAGAAACAGGCTGCTTGCAAGTGTCGAGGGGAGCTTCTCAGGTGCCCAGTGTGTCCCGTTTGTTTCCCTTCGCAGCTCCCGTACTGCAGGTACTTATGCTGGGTGCTAACAAGGGTTCGTTGGCTCTGCCGACAAAAGCAGCCTTTTCCCTTTGGAAGCTTGGATTGTAGTGTCTCAGGGGCTGCTTGCCAAACCTTGAAGTTGCCCAGGTTATAGCCTCCGCAGGTACGCTTGCGTAGCAAACGAGCACTTTCACCCGATGAACAGCGTTCCTATCACGCTGCAGGAGAGTTAATCCCGCAGACCTCGTTCCTCCTGGGAAAGCGCAAGGCCACCCTGAGCCTCAGGGGAGTGCCTAAGTTTGCTCCGTGCAAGCTCTGCGTGCCTCGGTTTCCATGAGGTCTCCACCGTTGTTGTGCCTCAATGGAACTAGAGGATAGCTTTCAGGACTCCAAGCACTCTGGCCTCTGCACCGTTTCCCATGCTACCACACGGATTCCCCCCACGTCTCCTCTCTGCCTGCTGAGCAACAAGCAGCCGTGTAGGCCCTTCAGAACCCTTCTTGCATGCAGAGCCCAAGGCGGGACACTGCTCTCTGTCTTCCTTTGGAAACCTAGGTTGTCGGAGCTTACCTACCTCTCGAAGACAGTTTGAGCCGGTTTCATGAGCTTGGGAACGTGGACTCAGTGAGGACCAGGGCCCTACCTGCACTCTGAAAATCACTCTGCTCAGCCTTCCATCCAGGAGCTCACACCGACTGGCTCGTTGGTTTAACAGGACGTCTAAGTGAGGTCCAAGCTGAGCAAAGAGCACTCTTCCTCCTTTACCCTGCTAGGCCCACGGAAGAGGTAGAGCCATCTAGGCCTCGCTCAGACCAGGCCTCCTTCAGGGATCTTGCCACACTTCGAAGCCTGCACAGTAAAAGATACTTAGCGAAGTTGCCAGGATTTCGCCATGCTCTCCCTCGGCAGCTCCACTACTGCAGGTACTTATGTTTGCTTTGAACTAGTATAGGTGTCCCTGCTTCCAAAAGCATTCTTTTCCCCTTTGGAAATGTGGATTCTTGTAGCCTAGGAGCTGTTTGCGAAACGCTAGGAAGGCCCAGCTTTTACTCACTGCAGGCACGCCCGGGCAGGAAACGAGTATGTTTCCCCAGAGAAACAGGCTGCTTGCAAGTGTAGAGGGGAGCTTCTCAGGTGCCCAGTGTGTCCCGTTTGTTTCCCTTCGCAGCTCCCGTACTGCAGGTACTTATGCTGGGTGCTAACAAGGGTTGGTTGGCTCTGCCGACAAAAGCAGCCTTTTCTCTTTGGAAGCTTGGATTGTAGTGTCTCAGGGGCTGCTTGCCAAAACTTGAAGTTGCCCAGGTTATAGCCTCCGCAGGTACGCTTGCGTAGCAAACGAGCACTTTCACCCGATGAACAGCGTTCCTATCACGCTGGAGGAGAGTTAATCCTGCAGACCTCGTTCCTCCTGGGAAAGCGCAAGGCCACCCTGAGCCTCAGGGTAGTGCCTAAGTTTGCTCCGTGCAAGCTCTGCGTGCCTCGGTTTCCATGAGGTCTCCACCGTTGTTGTGCCTCAATGGAACTAGAGGATAGCTTTCAGGACTCCAAGCACTCTGACCTCCGCACCATTTCCCATGCTACCACACAGATCCCCCCACGTCTCCTCTCTGCCTGCTGAGCAACAAGCAGCCGTGTAGGCCCTTCGGAACACTTCTTGCATGCAGAACCCAAGGCGGCACATTGCTCTCTGTCTACCTTTGGAAACCTAGGTGGTCGCAGCTTGCCCCAGCTCACGAAGACAGTCTGAGCCGTTCTCCTGAGCTGGGAGACATGGACTCAGTGAGGACCAGGGCCCTACCTGCACTCAGAAAATCACTCTGCTCAGCCTTCCATCCAGGAGCTCACACCGACTGGCTCGTTGGTTTAGCAGGACGTCTAAGTGAGGTCCAAGCTGAGCAAAGAGCACACTTCCTCCTTTACCCTGCTAGGCCCACGGAAGAGGTAGAGCCAACTAGGCCTCGCTCAGGCCAGCCCTCCTTCAGGGATCTTGCCACACTTCGAAGCCTGCACAGTAAAAGATATTTAGCGAAGTTGCCAGGGTTTCGCCATTCTCCCTCGGCAGCTCCACTACTGCAGGGACTCATGTTTGCTGTGAACAAGGATAGGTGGCCCACTTCAAAAAGCAGTCTTTTCCCCTTTGGAAATGTGGATTCTTGTAGCCTAGGAGCTGTTTGCGAAACCATAGGAAGGCCCAGCTTTTACTCACTGCAGGCACGCCCGGGGAGGAAACGAGTATGTTTCCCCAGAGAAACAGGCTGCTTGCAAGTGTCGAGGGGAGCTTCTCAGGTGCCCAGTGTGTCCCGTTTGTTTCCCTTCGCAGCTCCCGTACTGCAGGTACTTATGCTGGGTGCTAACAAGGGTTCGTTGGCTCTGCCGACAAAAGCAGCCTTTTCCCTTTGGAAGCTTGGATTGTAGTGTCTCAGGGGCTGCTTGCCAAACCTTGAAGTTGCCCAGGTTATAGCCTCCGCAGGTACGCTTGCGTAGCAAACGAGCACTTTCACCCGATGAACAGCGTTCCTATCACGCTGCAGGAGAGTTAACCCTGCAGACCTCGTTCCTCCTGGGAAAGCGCAAGGCCACCCTGAGCCTCAGGGTAGTGCCTAAGTTTGCTCCGTGCAAGCTCTGCGTGCCTCGGTTTCCAGAGGTCTCCACCGTTGTTGTGCCTCAATGGAACTAGAGGATAGCTTTCAGGACTCCAAGCACTCTCACCTCCGCACCATTTCCCATGCTACCACACAGATCCCCCCACGTCTCCTCTCTGCCTGCTGAGCAACAAGCAGCCGTGTAGGCCCTTCGGAACACTTCTTGCATGCAGAACCCAAGGCGGCACATTGCTCTCTGTCTACCTTTGGAAACCTAGGTGGTCGCAGCTTGCCCCAGCTCACGAAGACAGTCTGAGCCGTTCTCCTGAGCTGGGAGACATGGACTCAGTGAGGACCAGGGCCCTACCTGCACTCAGAAAATCACTCTGCTCAGCCTTCCATCCAGGAGCTCACACCGACTGGCTCGTTGGTTTAGCAGGACGTCTAAGTGAGGTCCAAGCTGAGCAAAGAGCGCACTTCCTCCTTTACCCTGCTAGGCCCACGGAAGAGGTAGAGCCAACTAGGCCTCGCTCAGGCCAGCCCTCCTTCAGGGATCTTGCCACACTTCGAAGCCTGCACAGTAAAAGATATTTAGCGAAGTTGCCAGGGTTTCGCCATTCTCCCTCGGCAGCTCCACTACTGCAGGGACTCATGATTGCTGTGAACTAGGATAGGTGGCCCACTTCAAAAAGCAGTCTTTTCCCCTTTGGAAATGTGGATTCTTGTAGCCTCGGAGCTGTTTGCAAAACCCTAGAAAGGCCCAGCTTCTACTCACGGCAGGCACGCCCGGGGAGGAAACGAGTATGTTTCCCCAGAGAAACAGGCTGCTTGCAAGTGTCGAGGGGAGCTTCTCAGGTGCCCAGTGTGTCCCGTTTGTTTCCCTTCGCAGCTCCCATACTGCAGGTACTTATGCTAGGGGCTAACAAGGGTAGGTGGCTCTTCCGACAAAAGCAGCCTTTTCCCTTTGGAAGCTTGGATTGTAGTGTCTCAGGGGCTGCTTGCCAAACCTTGAAGTTGCCCAGGTTATAGCCTCCAGAGGTACGCTTGAGTAGCAAACGAGCACTTTCACCTGAGGAACAGGGTTCCTGTCACGCTGGAGGAGGGTTAATCCCGCAGACATCATTCCTCCTGGGAAAGCGCAAGGCCACCCTGAGCCTCAGGGTAGTGCCTAAGTTTCCACAGGGCAAGCTCTGCGTGCCTCGGTTTCCATGAGGTCTCCATCGTTGTTGTGCTTCAATGGAACGCGAGGATAGCTTTCAGGACTCCAAGCACTCTGAGCTCCGCACCATTTCCCATGCTACCACACAGATCCCCCCACGTCTCCTCTCTGCCTACTGAGCAACAAGCAGCCGTGTAGGCCCTTCGGAACACTTCTTGCATGCAGAACCCAAGGCGGCACACTGCTCTCTGTCTTCCTTTGGAAAGCTAGGTGGTCGCAGCTTGCCCCAGCTCACGAAGACAGTCCGAGCCGTTCTAATGAGCTGGGAGACGTGGACTCAGTGAGGACCAGGGCCCTACCTGCACTCAGAAAATCACTCTGCTCAGCCTTCCATCCAGGAGCTCACACCGACTGGCTCGTTGGTTTAGCAGGACGTCTAAGTGAGGTCCAAGCTGAGCAAAGAGCACTCTTCCTCCTTTACCCTGCTAGGCCCACGGAAGAGGTAGAGCCATCTAGGCCTCGCTCAGACCAGGCCTCCTTCAGGGATCTTGCCACACTTCGAAGCCTGCACAGTAAAAGATACTTAGCGAAGTTGCCAGGATTTCGCCATGCTCTCCCTCGGCAGCTCCACTACTGCAGGTACTCATGTTTGCTTTGAACTAGTATAGGTGTCCCTGCTTCCAAAAGCAGTCTTTTCCCCTTTGGAAATGTGGATTTTTGTAGCCTAGGAGCTGTTTGCGAAACCATAGGAAGGCCCAGCTTTTACTCACTGCAGGCACGCCCGGGGAGGAAACGAGTATGTTTCCCCAGAGAAACAGGCTGCTTGCAAGTGTCGAGGGGAGCTTCTCAGGTGCCCAGTGTGTCCCGTTTGTTTCCCTTCGCAGCTCCCGTACTGCAGGTACTTATGCTGGGTGCTAACAAGAGTTGGTTGGCTCTGCCGACAAAAGCAGCCTTTTCCCTTTGGAAGCTTGGATTGTAGTGTCTCAGGGGCTGCTTGCCAAACCTTGAAGTTGCCCAGGTTATAGCCTCCGCAGGAACGCTTGCGTAGCAAACGAGCACTTTCTACCGATGAACAGGGTTCCTGTCACGCTGGAGGAGAGTTAATCCCGCATACCTCGTTCCTCCTGGAAAAGCGCAAGGCCACCCTGAGCCTCAGGGTAGTGCCTAAGTTTGCTCCGTGCAAGCTCTGCGTGCCTCGGTTTCCAGAGGTCTCCACCGTTGTTGTGCCTCAATGGAACTAGAGGATAGCTTTCAGGACTCCAAGCACTCTGGCCTCTGCACCGTTTCCCATGCTACCACACGGATTCCCCCCACGTCTCCTCTCTGCCTGCTGAGCAACAAGCAGCCGTGTCGGCCCTTCAGAACACTTCTTGCATGCAGAGCCCAAGGCGGGACACTGCTCTCTGTCTTCCTTTGGAAACCTAGGTTGTCGGAGCTTACCCACCTCACGAAGACAGTCTGAGCCGGTTTCATGAGCTTGGGAACGTGGACTCAGTGAGGACCAGGGCCCTACCTGCACTCTGAAAATCACTCTGCTCAGCCTTCCATCCAGGAGCTCACACCGACTGGCTCGTTGGTTTAGCAGGACGTCTAAGTGAGGTCCAAGCTGAGCAAAGAGCACTCTTCCTCCTTTACCCTGCTAGGCCCACGGAAGAGGTAGAGCCATCTAGGCCTCGCTCAGACCAGGCCTCCTTCAGGGATCTTGCCACACTTCGAAGCCTGCACAGTAAAAGATACTTAGCGAAGTTGCCAGGATTTCGCCATGCTCTCCCTCGGCAGCTCCACTACTGCAGGTACTCATGTTTGCTTTGAACTAGTATAGGTGTCCCTACTTCCAAAAGCATTCTTTTCCCCTTTGGAAATGTGGATTCTTGTAGCCTAGGAGCTGTTTGCGAAACCCTAGGAAGGCCAGCTTTTACTCACTGCAGGCACGCCCGGGCAGGAAACGAGTATGTTTCCCCAGAGAAACAGGCTGCTTGCAAGTGTAGAGGGGAGCTTCTCAGGTGCCCAGTGTGTCCCGTTTGTTTCCCTTCGCAGCTCCCGTACTGCAGGTACTTATGCTGGGTGCTAACAAGGGTTGGTTGGCTCTGCCGACAAAAGCAGCCTTTTCTCTTTGGAAGCTTGGATTGTAGTGTCTCAGGGGCTGCTTGCCAAAACTTGAAGTTGCCCAGGTTATAGCCTCGGCAGGTACGCTTGCGTAGCAAACGAGCACTTTCACCCGATGAACAGCGTTCCTATCACGCTGGAGGAGAGTTAATCCTGCAGACCTCGTTCCTCCTGGGAAAGAGCAAGGCCACCCTGAGCCTCAGGGTAGTGCCTGAGTTTACTCCGGGCAAGCTCTGCGTGCCTCGGTTTCCATGAGGTCTCCACCGTTGTTGTGCTTCAATGGAACGCGAAGATAGCTTTCAGGACTCCAAGCACTCTGACCTCCGCACCGTTTCCCATGCTACCACACGGATCCCCCCCACGTCTCCTCTCTGCCTGCTGAGCAACAAGCAGCCGTGTAGGCCCTTCAGAACACTTCTGCATGCAGAGCCCAAGGCGGCACACTGCTCTCTGTCTTCCTTTGGAAACCTAGGTTGTCGCAGCTTACCCAGCTCACCAAGACAGTCTGAGCCGGTCTCATGAGCTGGGGAACGTGGACTCAGTGAGGACCAGGGCCCTACCTGCACTCAGAAAATCACTCTGCTCAGCCTTCCATCCAGGAGCTCACACCGACTGGCTCGTTGGTTTAGCAGGACGTCTAAGTGAGGTCCAAGCTGAGCAAAGAGCACACTTCCTCCTTTACCCTGCTAGGCCCACGGAAGAGGTAGAGCCAACTAGGCCTCGCTCAGGCCAGCCCTCCTTCAGGGATCTTGCCACACTTCGAAGCCTGCACAGTAAAAGATATTTAGCGAAGTTGCCAGGGTTTCGCCATTCTCCCTCGGCAGCTCCACTACTGCAGGGACTCATGTTTGCTGTGAACAAGGATAGGTGGCCCACTTCAAAAAGCAGTCTTTTCCCCTTTGGAAATGTGGATTCTTGTAGCCTAGGAGCTGTTTGCGAAACCATAGGAAGGCCCAGCTTTTACTCACTGCAGGCACGCCCGGGGAGGAAACGAGTATGTTTCCCCAGAGAAACAGGCTGCTTGCAAGTGTCGAGGGGAGCTTCTCAGGTGCCCAGTGTGTCCCGTTTGTTTCCCTTCGCAGCTCCCGTACTGCAGGTACTTATGCTGGGTGCTAACAAGGGTTCGTTGGCTCTGCCGACAAAAGCAGCCTTTTCCCTTTGGAAGCTTGGATTGTAGTGTCTCAGGGGCTGCTTGCCAAACCTTGAAGTTGCCCAGGTTATAGCCTCCGCAGGTACGCTTGCGTAGCAAACGAGCACTTTCACCCGATGAACAGCGTTCCTATCACGCTGCAGGAGAGTTAACCCTGCAGACCTCGTTCCTCCTGGGAAAGCGCAAGGCCACCCTGAGCCTCAGGGTAGTGCCTAAGTTTGCTCCGTGCAAGCTCTGCGTGCCTCGGTTTCCAGAGGTCTCCACCGTTGTTGTGCCTCAATGGAACTAGAGGATAGCTTTCAGGACTCCAAGCACTCTCACCTCCGCACCATTTCCCATGCTACCACACAGATCCCCCCACGTCTCCTCTCTGCCTGCTGAGCAACAAGCAGCCGTGTAGGCCCTTCGGAACACTTCTTGCATGCAGAACCCAAGGCGGCACATTGCTCTCTGTCTACCTTTGGAAACCTAGGTGGTCGCAGCTTGCCCCAGCTCACGAAGACAGTCTGAGCCGTTCTCCTGAGCTGGGAGACATGGACTCAGTGAGGACCAGGGCCCTACCTGCACTCAGAAAATCACTCTGCTCAGCCTTCCATCCAGGAGCTCACACCGACTGGCTCGTTGGTTTAGCAGGACGTCTAAGTGAGGTCCAAGCTGAGCAAAGAGCGCACTTCCTCCTTTACCCTGCTAGGCCCACGGAAGAGGTAGAGCCAACTAGGCCTCGCTCAGGCCAGCCCTCCTTCAGGGATCTTGCCACACTTCGAAGCCTGCACAGTAAAAGATATTTAGCGAAGTTGCCAGGGTTTCGCCATTCTCCCTCGGCAGCTCCACTACTGCAGGGACTCATGATTGCTGTGAACTAGGATAGGTGGCCCACTTCAAAAAGCAGTCTTTTCCCCTTTGGAAATGTGGATTCTTGTAGCCTCGGAGCTGTTTGCAAAACCCTAGAAAGGCCCAGCTTCTACTCACGGCAGGCACGCCCGGGGAGGAAACGAGTATGTTTCCCCAGAGAAACAGGCTGCTTGCAAGTGTCGAGGGGAGCTTCTCAGGTGCCCAGTGTGTCCCGTTTGTTTCCCTTCGCAGCTCCCATACTGCAGGTACTTATGCTAGGGGCTAACAAGGGTAGGTGGCTCTTCCGACAAAAGCAGCCTTTTCCCTTTGGAAGCTTGGATTGTAGTGTCTCAGGGGCTGCTTGCCAAACCTTGAAGTTGCCCAGGTTATAGCCTCCAGAGGTACGCTTGAGTAGCAAACGAGCACTTTCACCTGAGGAACAGGGTTCCTGTCACGCTGGAGGAGGGTTAATCCCGCAGACATCGTTCCTCCTGGGAAAGCGCAAGGCCACCCTGAGCCTCAGGGTAGTGCCTAAGTTTCCACAGGGCAAGCTCTGCGTGCCTCGGTTTCCATGAGGTCTCCATCGTTGTTGTGCTTCAATGGAACGCGAGGATAGCTTTCAGGACTCCAAGCACTCTGAGCTCCGCACCATTTCCCATGCTACCACACAGATCCCCCCACGTCTCCTCTCTGCCTACTGAGCAACAAGCAGCCGTGTAGGCCCTTCGGAACACTTCTTGCATGCAGAACCCAAGGCGGCACACTGCTCTCTGTCTTCCTTTGGAAAGCTAGGTGGTCGCAGCTTGCCCCAGCTCACGAAGACAGTCCGAGCCGTTCTAATGAGCTGGGAGACGTGGACTCAGTGAGGACCAGGGCCCTACCTGCACTCAGAAAATCACTCTGCTCAGCCTTCCATCCAGGAGCTCACACCGACTGGCTCGTTGGTTTAGCAGGACGTCTAAGTGAGGTCCAAGCTGAGCAAAGAGCACTCTTCCTCCTTTACCCTGCTAGGCCCACGGAAGAGGTAGAGCCATCTAGGCCTCGCTCAGACCAGGCCTCCTTCAGGGATCTTGCCACACTTCGAAGCCTGCACAGTAAAAGATACTTAGCGAAGTTGCCAGGATTTCGCCATGCTCTCCCTCGGCAGCTCCACTACTGCAGGTACTCATGTTTGCTTTGAACTAGTATAGGTGTCCCTGCTTCCAAAAGCAGTCTTTTCCCCTTTGGAAATGTGGATTTTTGTAGCCTAGGAGCTGTTTGCGAAACCATAGGAAGGCCCAGCTTTTACTCACTGCAGGCACGCCCGGGGAGGAAACGAGTATGTTTCCCCAGAGAAACAGGCTGCTTGCAAGTGTCGAGGGGAGCTTCTCAGGTGCCCAGTGTGTCCCGTTTGTTTCCCTTCGCAGCTCCCGTACTGCAGGTACTTATGCTGGGTGCTAACAAGAGTTGGTTGGCTCTGCCGACAAAAGCAGCCTTTTCCCTTTGGAAGCTTGGATTGTAGTGTCTCAGGGGCTGCTTGCCAAACCTTGAAGTTGCCCAGGTTATAGCCTCCGCAGGAACGCTTGCGTAGCAAACGAGCACTTTCTACCGATGAACAGGGTTCCTGTCACGCTGGAGGAGAGTTAATCCCGCATACCTCGTTCCTCCTGGAAAAGCGCAAGGCCACCCTGAGCCTCAGGGTAGTGCCTAAGTTTGCTCCGTGCAAGCTCTGCGTGCCTCGGTTTCCAGAGGTCTCCACCGTTGTTGTGCCTCAATGGAACTAGAGGATAGCTTTCAGGACTCCAAGCACTCTGGCCTCTGCACCGTTTCCCATGCTACCACACGGATTCCCCCCACGTCTCCTCTCTGCCTGCTGAGCAACAAGCAGCCGTGTCGGCCCTTCAGAACACTTCTTGCATGCAGAGCCCAAGGCGGGACACTGCTCTCTGTCTTCCTTTGGAAACCTAGGTTGTCGGAGCTTACCCACCTCACGAAGACAGTCTGAGCCGGTTTCATGAGCTTGGGAACGTGGACTCAGTGAGGACCAGGGCCCTACCTGCACTCTGAAAATCACTCTGCTCAGCCTTCCATCCAGGAGCTCACACCGACTGGCTCGTTGGTTTAGCAGGACGTCTAAGTGAGGTCCAAGCTGAGCAAAGAGCACTCTTCCTCCTTTACCCTGCTAGGCCCACGGAAGAGGTAGAGCCATCTAGGCCTCGCTCAGACCAGGCCTCCTTCAGGGATCTTGCCACACTTCGAAGCCTGCACAGTAAAAGATACTTAGCGAAGTTGCCAGGATTTCGCCATGCTCTCCCTCGGCAGCTCCACTACTGCAGGTACTCATGTTTGCTTTGAACTAGTATAGGTGTCCCTACTTCCAAAAGCATTCTTTTCCCCTTTGGAAATGTGGATTCTTGTAGCCTAGGAGCTGTTTGCGAAACCCTAGGAAGGCCAGCTTTTACTCACTGCAGGCACGCCCGGGCAGGAAACGAGTATGTTTCCCCAGAGAAACAGGCTGCTTGCAAGTGTAGAGGGGAGCTTCTCAGGTGCCCAGTGTGTCCCGTTTGTTTCCCTTCGCAGCTCCCGTACTGCAGGTACTTATGCTGGGTGCTAACAAGGGTTGGTTGGCTCTGCCGACAAAAGCAGCCTTTTCTCTTTGGAAGCTTGGATTGTAGTGTCTCAGGGGCTGCTTGCCAAAACTTGAAGTTGCCCAGGTTATAGCCTCCGCAGGTACGCTTGCGTAGCAAACGAGCACTTTCACCCGATGAACAGCGTTCCTATCACGCTGGAGGAGAGTTAATCCTGCAGACCTCGTTCCTCCTGGGAAAGAGCAAGGCCACCCTGAGCCTCAGGGTAGTGCCTGAGTTTACTCCGGGCAAGCTCTGCGTGCCTCGGTTTCCATGAGGTCTCCACCGTTGTTGTGCTTCAATGGAACGCGAAGATAGCTTTCAGGACTCCAAGCACTCTGACCTCCGCACCGTTTCCCATGCTACCACACGGATCCCCCCCACGTCTCCTCTCTGCCTGCTGAGCAACAAGCAGCCGTGTAGGCCCTTCAGAACACTTCTGCATGCAGAGCCCAAGGCGGCACACTGCTCTCTGTCTGCCTTTGGAAACCTAGGTTGTCGCAGCTTACCCAGCTCACCAAGACAGTCTGAGCCGGTCTCATGAGCTGGGGAACGTGGACTCAGTGAGGACCAGGGCCCTACCTGCACTCAGAAAATCACTCTGCTCAGCCTTCCATCCAGGAGCTCACACCGACTGGCTCGTTGGTTTAGCAGGAGGTCTAAGTGAGGTCCAAGCTGAGCAAAGAACACACTTCCTCCTTTACCCTGCTAGGCCCACGGTAGAGGTAGAGCCAACTAGGCCTCGCTCAGGCCAGCCCTCCTTCAGGGATCTTGCCACACTTCGAAGCCTGCACAGTAAAAGATATTTAGCGAAGTTGCCAGGGTTTCGCCATTCTCCCTCGGCAGCTCCACTACTGCAGGGACTCATGTTTGCTGTGAACTAGGATAGGTGGCCCACTTCAAAAAGCAGTCTTTTCCCCTTTGGAAATGTGGATTCTTGTAGCCTAGGAGCTGTTTGCGAAACCATAGGAAGGCCCAGCTTTTACTCACTGCAGGCACGCCCGGGGAGGAAACGAGTATGTTTCCCCAGAGAAACAGGCTGCTTGCAAGTGTCGAGGGGAGCTTCTCAGGTGCCCAGTGTGTCCCGTTTGTTTCCCTTCGCAGCTCCCGTACTGCAGGTACTTATGCTGGGTGCTAACAAGGGTTGGTTGGCTCTGCCGACAAAAGCAGCCTTTTCCCTTTGGAAGCTTGGATTGTAGTGTCTCAGGGGCTGCTTGCCAAACCTTGAAGTTGCCCAGGTTATAGCCTCCGCAGGTACGCTTGCGTAGCAAACGAGCACTTTCACCCGATGAACAGCGTTCCTATCACGCTGCAGGAGAGTTAATCCCGCAGACCTCGTTCCTCCTGGGAAAGCGCAAGGCCACCCTGAGCCTCAGGGGAGTGCCTAAGTTTGCTCCGTGCAAGCTCTGCGTGCCTCGGTTTCCATGAGGTCTCCACCGTTGTTGTGCCTCAATGGAACTAGAGGATAGCTTTCAGGACTCCAAGCACTCTGGCCTCTGCACCGTTTCCCATGCTACCACACGGATTCCCCCCACGTCTCCTCTCTGCCTGCTGAGCAACAAGCAGCCGTGTAGGCCCTTCAGAACCCTTCTTGCATGCAGAGCCCAAGGCGGGACACTGCTCTCTGTCTTCCTTTGGAAACCTAGGTTGTCGGAGCTTACCCACCTCACGAAGACAGTTTGAGCCGGTTTCATGAGCTTGGGAAAGTGGACTCAGTGAGGACCAGGGCCCTACCTGCACTCTGAAAATCACTCTGCTCAGCCTTCCATCCAGGAGCTCACACCGACTGGCTCGTTGGTTTAGCAGGACGTCTAAGTGAGGTCCAAGCTGAGCAAAGAGCACTCTTCCTCCTTTACCCTGCTAGGCCCACGGAAGAGGTAGAGCCATCTAGGCCTCGCTCAGACCAGGCCTCCTTCAGGGATCTTGCCACACTTCGAAGCCTGCACAGTAAAAGATACTTAGCGAAGTTGCCAGGATTTCGCCATGCTCTCCCTCGGCAGCTCCACTACTGCAGGTACTCATGTTTGCTTTGAACTAGTATAGGTGTCCCTGCTTCCAAAAGCATTCTTTTCCCCTTTGGAAATGTGGATTCTTGTAGCCTAGGAGCTGTTTGCGAAACGCTAGGAAGGCCCAGCTTTTACTCACTGCAGGCACGCCCGGGCAGGAAACGAGTATGTTTCCCCAGAGAAACAGGCTGCTTGCAAGTGTAGAGGGGAGCTTCTCAGGTGCCCAGTGTGTCCCGTTTGTTTCCCTTCGCAGCTCCCGTACTGCAGGTACTTATGCTGGGTGCTAACAAGGGTTGGTTGGCTCTGCCGACAAAAGCAGCCTTTTCTCTTTGGAAGCTTGGATTGTAGTGTCTCAGGGGCTGCTTGCCAAAACTTGAAGTTGCCCAGGTTATAGCCTCCGCAGGTACGCTTGCGTAGCAAACGCGCACTTTCACCCGATGAACAGCGTTCCTATCACGCTGGAGGAGAGTTAATCCTGCAGACCTCGTTCCTCCTGGGAAAGAGCAAGGCCACCCTGAGCCTCAGGGTAGTGCCTGAGTTTACTCCGGGCAAGCTCTGCGTGCCTCGGTTTCCATGAGGTCTCCACCGTTGTTGTGCTTCAATGGAACGCGAAGATAGCTTTCAGGACTCCAAGCACTCTGACCTCCGCACCGTTTCCCATGCTACCACACGGATCCCCCCCACGTCTCCTCTCTGCCTGCTGAGCAACAAGCAGCCGTGTAGGCCCTTCAGAACACTTCTGCATGCAGAGCCCAAGGCGGCACACTGCTCTCTGTCTTCCTTTGGAAACCTAGGTTGTCGCAGCTTACCCAGCTCACCAAGACAGTCTGAGCCGGTCTCATGAGCTGGGGAACGTGGACTCAGTGAGGACCAGGGCCCTACCTGCACTCAGAAAATCACTCTGCTCAGCCTTCCATCCAGGAGCTCACACCGACTGGCTCGTTGGTTTAGCAGGAGGTCTAAGTGAGGTCCAAGCTGAGCAAAGAACACACTTCCTCCTTTACCCTGCTAGGCCCACGGTAGAGGTAGAGCCAACTAGGCCTCGCTCAGGCCAGCCCTCCTTCAGGGATCTTGCCACACTTCGAAGCCTGCACAGTAAAAGATATTTAGCGAAGTTGCCAGGGTTTCGCCATTCTCCCTCGGCAGCTCCACTACTGCAGGGACTCATGTTTGCTGTGAACTAGGATAGGTGGCCCACTTCCAAAAGCAGTCTTTTCCCCTTTGGAAATGTGGATTCTTGTAGCCTAGGAGCTGTTTGCGAAACCATAGGAAGGCCCAGCTTTTACTCACTGCAGGCACGCCCGGGGAGGAAACGAGTATGTTTCCCCAGAGAAACAGGCTGCTTGCAAGTGTCGAGGGGAGCTTCTCAGGTGCCCAGTGTGTCCCGTTTGTTTCCCTTCGCAGCTCCCGTACTGCAGGTACTTATGCTGGGTGCTAACAAGGGTTCGTTGGCTCTGCCGACAAAAGCAGCCTTTTCCCTTTGGAAGCTTGGATTGTAGTGTCTCAGGGGCTGCTTGCCAAACCTTGAAGTTGCCCAGGTTATAGCCTCCGCAGGTACGCTTGCGTAGCAAACGAGCACTTTCACCCGATGAACAGCGTTCCTATCACGCTGCAGGAGAGTTAATCCCGCAGACCTCGTTCCTCCTGGGAAAGCGCAAGGCCACCCTGAGCCTCAGGGGAGTGCCTAAGTTTGCTCCGTGCAAGCTCTGCGTGCCTCGGTTTCCATGAGGTCTCCACCGTTGTTGTGCCTCAATGGAACTAGAGGATAGCTTTCAGGACTCCAAGCACTCTGGCCTCTGCACCGTTTCCCATGCTACCACACGGATTCCCCCCACGTCTCCTCTCTGCCTGCTGAGCAACAAGCAGCCGTGTAGGCCCTTCAGAACCCTTCTTGCATGCAGAGCCCAAGGCGGGACACTGCTCTCTGTCTTCCTTTGGAAACCTAGGTTGTCGGAGCTTACCCACCTCTCGAAGACAGTTTGAGCCGGTTTCATGAGCTTGGGAACGTGGACTCAGTGAGGACCAGGGCCCTACCTGCACTCAGAAAATCACTCTGCTCAGCCTTCCATCCAGGAGCTCACACCGACTGGCTCGTTGGTTTAGCAGGACGTCTAAGTGAGGTCCAAGCTGAGCAAAGAGCACACTTCCTCCTTTACCCTGCTAGGCCCACGGAAGAGGTAGAGCCAACTAGGCCTCGCTCAGGCCAGCCCTCCTTCAGGGATCTTGCCACACTTCGAAGCCTGCACAGTAATAGATATTTAGCGAAGTTGCCAGGGTTTCGCCATTCTCCCTCGGCAGCTCCACTACTGCAGGGACTCATGTTTGCTGTGAACAAGGATAGGTGGCCCACTTCAAAAAGCAGTCTTTTCCCCTTTGGAAATGTGGATTCTTGTAGCCTAGGAGCTGTTTGCGAAACCATAGGAAGGCCCAGCTTTTACTCACTGCAGGCACGCCCGGGGAGGAAACGAGTATGTTTCCCCAGAGAAACAGGCTGCTTGCAAGTGTCGAGGGGAGCTTCTCAGGTGCCCAGTGTGTCCCGTTTGTTTCCCTTCGCAGCTCCCGTACTGCAGGTACTTATGCTGGGTGCTAACAAGGGTTCGTTGGCTCTGCCGACAAAAGCAGCCTTTTCCCTTTGGAAGCTTGGATTGTAGTGTCTCAGGGGCTGCTTGCCAAACCTTGAAGTTGCCCAGGTTATAGCCTCCGCAGGTACGCTTGCGTAGCAAACGAGCACTTTCACCCGATGAACAGCGTTCCTATCACGCTGCAGGAGAGTTAACCCTGCAGACCTCGTTCCTCCTGGGAAAGCGCAAGGCCACCCTGAGCCTCAGGGTAGTGCCTAAGTTTGCTCCGTGCAAGCTCTGCGTGCCTCGGTTTCCAGAGGTCTCCACCGTTGTTGTGCCTCAATGGAACTAGAGGATAGCTTTAAGGACTCCAAGCACTCTCACCTCCGCACCATTTCCCATGCTACCACACAGATCCCCCCACGTCTCCTCTCTGCCTGCTGAGCAACAAGCAGCCGTGTAGGCCCTTCGGAACACTTCTTGCATGCAGAACCCAAGGCGGCACATTGCTCTCTGTCTACCTTTGGAAACCTAGGTGGTCGCAGCTTGCCCCAGCTCACGAAGACAGTCTGAGCCGTTCTCCTGAGCTGGGAGACATGGACTCAGTGAGGACCAGGGCCCTACCTGCACTCAGAAAATCACTCTGCTCAGCCTTCCATCCAGGAGCTCACACCGACTGGCTCGTTGGTTTAGCAGGACGTCTAAGTGAGGTCCAAGCTGAGCAAAGAGCGCACTTCCTCCTTTACCCTGCTAGGCCCACGGAAGAGGTAGAGCCAACTAGGCCTCGCTCAGGCCAGCCCTCCTTCAGGGATCTTGCCACACTTCGAAGCCTGCACAGTAAAAGATATTTAGCGAAGTTGCCAGGGTTTCGCCATTCTCCCTCGGCAGCTCCACTACTGCAGGGACTCATGATTGCTGTGAACTAGGATAGGTGGCCCACTTCAAAAAGCAGTCTTTTCCCCTTTGGAAATGTGGATTCTTGTAGCCTCGGAGCTGTTTGCAAAACCCTAGAAAGGCCCAGCTTCTACTCACGGCAGGCACGCCCGGGGAGGAAACGAGTATGTTTCCCCAGAGAAACAGGCTGCTTGCAAGTGTCGAGGGGAGCTTCTCAGGTGCCCAGTGTGTCCCGTTTGTTTCCCTTCGCAGCTCCCATACTGCAGGTACTTATGCTAGGGGCTAACAAGGGTAGGTGGCTCTTCCGACAAAAGCAGCCTTTTCCCTTTGGAAGCTTGGATTGTAGTGTCTCAGGGGCTGCTTGCCAAACCTTGAAGTTGCCCAGGTTATAGCCTCCAGAGGTACGCTTGAGTAGCAAACGAGCACTTTCACCTGAGGAACAGGGTTCCTGTCACGCTGGAGGAGGGTTAATCCCGCAGACATCGTTCCTCCTGGGAAAGCGCAAGGCCACCCTGAGCCTCAGGGTAGTGCCTAAGTTTCCACAGGGCAAGCTCTGCGTGCCTCGGTTTCCATGAGGTCTCCATCGTTGTTGTGCTTCAATGGAACGCGAGGATAGCTTTCAGGACTCCAAGCACTCTGAGCTCCGCACCATTTCCCATGCTACCACACAGATCCCCCCACGTCTCCTCTCTGCCTACTGAGCAACAAGCAGCCGTGTAGGCCCTTCGGAACACTTCTTGCATGCAGAACCCAAGGCGGCACACTGCTCTCTGTCTTCCTTTGGAAAGCTAGGTGGTCGCAGCTTGCCCCAGCTCACGAAGACAGTCCGAGCCGTTCTAATGAGCTGGGAGACGTGGACTCAGTGAGGACCAGGGCCCTACCTGCACTCAGAAAATCACTCTGCTCAGCCTTCCATCCAGGAGCTCACACCGACTGGCTCGTTGGTTTAGCAGGACGTCTAAGTGAGGTCCAAGCTGAGCAAAGAGCACTCTTCCTCCTTTACCCTGCTAGGCCCACGGAAGAGGTAGAGCCATCTAGGCCTCGCTCAGACCAGGCCTCCTTCAGGGATCTTGCCACACTTCGAAGCCTGCACAGTAAAAGATACTTAGCGAAGTTGCCAGGATTTCGCCATGCTCTCCCTCGGCAGCTCCACTACTGCAGGTACTCATGTTTGCTTTGAACTAGTATAGGTGTCCCCGCTTCCAAAAGCAGTCTTTTCCCCTTTGGAAATGTGGATTTTTGTAGCCTAGGAGCTGTTTGCGAAACCATAGGAAGGCCCAGCTTTTACTCACTGCAGGCACGCCCGGGGAGGAAACGAGTATGTTTCCCCAGAGAAACAGGCTGCTTGCAAGTGTCGAGGGGAGCTTCTCAGGTGCCCAGTGTGTCCCGTTTGTTTCCCTTCGCAGCTCCCGTACTGCAGGTACTTATGCTGGGTGCTAACAAGAGTTGGTTGGCTCTGCCGACAAAAGCAGCCTTTTCCCTTTGGAAGCTTGGATTGTAGTGTCTCAGGGGCTGCTTGCCAAACCTTGAAGTTGCCCAGGTTATAGCCTCCGCAGGAACGCTTGCGTAGCAAACGAGCACTTTCTACCGATGAACAGGGTTCCTGTCACGCTGGAGGAGAGTTAATCCCGCATACCTCGTTCCTCCTGGAAAAGCGCAAGGCCACCCTGAGCCTCAGGGTAGTGCCTAAGTTTGCTCCGTGCAAGCTCTGCGTGCCTCGGTTTCCAGAGGTCTCCACCGTTGTTGTGCCTCAATGGAACTAGAGGATAGCTTTCAGGACTCCAAGCACTCTGGCCTCTGCACCGTTTCCCATGCTACCACACGGATTCCCCCCACGTCTCCTCTCTGCCTGCTGAGCAACAAGCAGCCGTGTCGGCCCTTCAGAACACTTCTTGCATGCAGAGCCCAAGGCGGGACACTGCTCTCTGTCTTCCTTTGGAAACCTAGGTTGTCGGAGCTTACCCACCTCACGAAGACAGTTTGAGCCGGTTTCATGAGCTGGGGAACGTGGACTCAGTGAGGACCAGGGCCCTACCTGCACTCTGAAAATCACTCTGCTCAGCCTTCCATCCAGGAGCTCACACCGACTGGCTCGTTGGTTTAGCAGGACGTCTAAGTGAGGTCCAAGCTGAGCAAAGAGCACTCTTCCTCCTTTACCCTGCTAGGCCCACGGAAGAGGTAGAGCCATCTAGGCCTCGCTCAGACCAGGCCTCCTTCAGGGATCTTGCCACACTTCGAAGCCTGCACAGTAAAAGATACTTAGCGAAGTTGCCAGGATTTCGCCATGCTCTCCCTCGGCAGCTCCACTACTGCAGGTACTCATGTTTGCTTTGAACTAGTATAGGTGTCCCTACTTCCAAAAGCATTCTTTTCCCCTTTGGAAATGTGGATTCTTGTAGCCTAGGAGCTGTTTGCGAAACCCTAGGAAGGCCAGCTTTTACTCACTGCAGGCACGCCCGGGCAGGAAACGAGTATGTTTCCCCAGAGAAACAGGCTGCTTGCAAGTGTAGAGGGGAGCTTCTCAGGTGCCCAGTGTGTCCCGTTTGTTTCCCTTCGCAGCTCCCGTACTGCAGGTACTTATGCTGGGTGCTAACAAGGGTTGGTTGGCTCTGCCGACAAAAGCAGCCTTTTCTCTTTGGAAGCTTGGATTGTAGTGTCTCAGGGGCTGCTTGCCAAAACTTGAAGTTGCCCAGGTTATAGCCTCCGCAGGTACGCTTGCGTAGCAAACGAGCACTTTCACCCGATGAACAGCGTTCCTATCACGCTGGAGGAGAGTTAATCCTGCAGACCTCGTTCCTCCTGGGAAAGAGCAAGGCCACCCTGAGCCTCAGGGTAGTGCCTGAGTTTACTCCGGGCAAGCTCTGCGTGCCTCGGTTTCCATGAGGTCTCCACCGTTGTTGTGCTTCAATGGAACGCGAAGATAGCTTTCAGGACTCCAAGCACTCTGACCTCCGCACCGTTTCCCATGCTACCACACGGATCCCCCCCACGTCTCCTCTCTGCCTGCTGAGCAACAAGCAGCCGTGTAGGCCCTTCAGAACACTTCTGCATGCAGAGCCCAAGGCGGCACACTGCTCTCTGTCTGCCTTTGGAAACCTAGGTTGTCGCAGCTTACCCAGCTCACCAAGACAGTCTGAGCCGGTCTCATGAGCTGGGGAACGTGGACTCAGTGAGGACCAGGGCCCTACCTGCACTCAGAAAATCACTCTGCTCAGCCTTCCATCCAGGAGCTCACACCGACTGGCTCGTTGGTTTAGCAGGAGGTCTAAGTGAGGTCCAAGCTGAGCAAAGAACACACTTCCTCCTTTACCCTGCTAGGCCCACGGTAGAGGTAGAGCCAACTAGGCCTCGCTCAGGCCAGCCCTCCTTCAGGGATCTTGCCACACTTCGAAGCCTGCACAGTAAAAGATATTTAGCGAAGTTGCCAGGGTTTCGCCATTCTCCCTCGGCAGCTCCACTACTGCAGGGACTCATGTTTGCTGTGAACTAGGATAGGTGGCCCACTTCAAAAAGCAGTCTTTTCCCCTTTGGAAATGTGGATTCTTGTAGCCTAGGAGCTGTTTGCGAAACCATAGGAAGGCCCAGCTTTTACTCACTGCAGGCACGCCCGGGGAGGAAACGAGTATGTTTCCCCAGAGAAACAGGCTGCTTGCAAGTGTCGAGGGGAGCTTCTCAGGTGCCCAGTGTGTCCCGTTTGTTTCCCTTCGCAGCTCCCGTACTGCAGGTACTTATGCTGGGTGCTAACAAGGGTTGGTTGGCTCTGCCGACAAAAGCAGCCTTTTCCCTTTGGAAGCTTGGATTGTAGTGTCTCAGGGGCTGCTTGCCAAACCTTGAAGTTGCCCAGGTTATAGCCTCCGCAGGTACGCTTGCGTAGCAAACGAGCACTTTCACCCGATGAACAGCGTTCCTATCACGCTGCAGGAGAGTTAATCCCGCAGACCTCGTTCCTCCTGGGAAAGCGCAAGGCCACCCTGAGCCTCAGGGGAGTGCCTAAGTTTGCTCCGTGCAAGCTCTGCGTGCCTCGGTTTCCATGAGGTCTCCACCGTTGTTGTGCCTCAATGGAACTAGAGGATAGCTTTCAGGACTCCAAGCACTCTGGCCTCTGCACCGTTTCCCATGCTACCACACGGATTCCCCCCACGTCTCCTCTCTGCCTGCTGAGCAACAAGCAGCCGTGTAGGCCCTTCAGAACCCTTCTTGCATGCAGAGCCCAAGGCGGGACACTGCTCTCTGTCTTCCTTTGGAAACCTAGGTTGTCGGAGCTTACCCACCTCACGAAGACAGTTTGAGCCGGTTTCATGAGCTTGGGAAAGTGGACTCAGTGAGGACCAGGGCCCTACCTGCACTCTGAAAATCACTCTGCTCAGCCTTCCATCCAGGAGCTCACACCGACTGGCTCGTTGGTTTAGCAGGACGTCTAAGTGAGGTCCAAGCTGAGCAAAGAGCACTCTTCCTCCTTTACCCTGCTAGGCCCACGGAAGAGGTAGAGCCATCTAGGCCTCGCTCAGACCAGGCCTCCTTCAGGGATCTTGCCACACTTCGAAGCCTGCACAGTAAAAGATACTTAGCGAAGTTGCCAGGATTTCGCCATGCTCTCCCTCGGCAGCTCCACTACTGCAGGTACTCATGTTTGCTTTGAACTAGTATAGGTGTCCCTGCTTCCAAAAGCATTCTTTTCCCCTTTGGAAATGTGGATTCTTGTAGCCTAGGAGCTGTTTGCGAAACGCTAGGAAGGCCCAGCTTTTACTCACTGCAGGCACGCCCGGGCAGGAAACGAGTATGTTTCCCCAGAGAAACAGGCTGCTTGCAAGTGTAGAGGGGAGCTTCTCAGGTGCCCAGTGTGTCCCGTTTGTTTCCCTTCGCAGCTCCCGTACTGCAGGTACTTATGCTGGGTGCTAACAAGGGTTGGTTGGCTCTGCCGACAAAAGCAGCCTTTTCTCTTTGGAAGCTTGGATTGTAGTGTCTCAGGGGCTGCTTGCCAAAACTTGAAGTTGCCCAGGTTATAGCCTCCGCAGGTACGCTTGCGTAGCAAACGCGCACTTTCACCCGATGAACAGCGTTCCTATCACGCTGGAGGAGAGTTAATCCTGCAGACCTCGTTCCTCCTGGGAAAGAGCAAGGCCACCCTGAGCCTCAGGGTAGTGCCTGAGTTTACTCCGGGCAAGCTCTGCGTGCCTCGGTTTCCATGAGGTCTCCACCGTTGTTGTGCTTCAATGGAACGCGAAGATAGCTTTCAGGACTCCAAGCACTCTGACCTCCGCACCGTTTCCCATGCTACCACACGGATCCCCCCCACGTCTCCTCTCTGCCTGCTGAGCAACAAGCAGCCGTGTAGGCCCTTCAGAACACTTCTGCATGCAGAGCCCAAGGCGGCACACTGCTCTCTGTCTTCCTTTGGAAACCTAGGTTGTCGCAGCTTACCCAGCTCACCAAGACAGTCTGAGCCGGTCTCATGAGCTGGGGAACGTGGACTCAGTGAGGACCAGGGCCCTACCTGCACTCAGAAAATCACTCTGCTCAGCCTTCCATCCAGGAGCTCACACCGACTGGCTCGTTGGTTTAGCAGGAGGTCTAAGTGAGGTCCAAGCTGAGCAAAGAACACACTTCCTCCTTTACCCTGCTAGGCCCACGGTAGAGGTAGAGCCAACTAGGCCTCGCTCAGGCCAGCCCTCCTTCAGGGATCTTGCCACACTTCGAAGCCTGCACAGTAAAAGATATTTAGCGAAGTTGCCAGGGTTTCGCCATTCTCCCTCGGCAGCTCCACTACTGCAGGGACTCATGTTTGCTGTGAACTAGGATAGGTGGCCCATTTCAAAAAGCAGTCTTTTCCCCTTTGGAAATGTGGATTCTTGTAGCCTAGGAGCTGTTTGCGAAACCATAGGAAGGCCCAGCTTTTACTCACTGCAGGCACGCCCGGGGAGGAAACGAGTATGTTTCCCCAGAGAAACAGGCTGCTTGCAAGTGTCGAGGGGAGCTTCTCAGGTGCCCAGTGTGTCCCGTTTGTTTCCCTTCGCAGCTCCCGTACTGCAGGTACTTATGCTGGGTGCTAACAAGGGTTCGTTGGCTCTGCCGACAAAAGCAGCCTTTTCCCTTTGGAAGCTTGGATTGTAGTGTCTCAGGGGCTGCTTGCCAAACCTTGAAGTTGCCCAGGTTATAGCCTCCGCAGGTACGCTTGCGTAGCAAACGAGCACTTTCACCCGATGAACAGCGTTCCTATCACGCTGCAGGAGAGTTAATCCCGCAGACCTCGTTCCTCCTGGGAAAGCGCAAGGCCACCCTGAGCCTCAGGGGAGTGCCTAAGTTTGCTCCGTGCAAGCTCTGCGTGCCTCGGTTTCCATGAGGTCTCCACCGTTGTTGTGCCTCAATGGAACTAGAGGATAGCTTTCAGGACTCCAAGCACTCTGGCCTCTGCACCGTTTCCCATGCTACCACACGGATTCCCCCCACGTCTCCTCTCTGCCTGCTGAGCAACAAGCAGCCGTGTAGGCCCTTCAGAACCCTTCTTGCATGCAGAGCCCAAGGCGGGACACTGCTCTCTGTCTTCCTTTGGAAACCTAGGTTGTCGGAGCTTACCCACCTCTCGAAGACAGTTTGAGCCGGTTTCATGAGCTTGGGAACGTGGACTCAGTGAGGACCAGGGCCCTACCTGCACTCTGAAAATCACTCTGCTCAGCCTTCCATCCAGGAGCTCACACCGACTGGCTCGTTGGTTTAGCAGGACGTCTAAGTGAGGTCCAAGCTGAGCAAAGAGCACTCTTCCTCCTTTACCCTGCTAGGCCCACGGAAGAGGTAGAGCCATCTAGGCCTCGCTCAGACCAGGCCTCCTTCAGGGATCTTGCCACACTTCGAAGCCTGCACAGTAAAAGATACTTAGCGAAGTTGCCAGGATTTCGCCATGCTCTCCCTCGGCAGCTCCACTACTGCAGGTACTCATGTTTGCTTTGAACTAGTATAGGTGTCCCTGCTTCCAAAAGCATTCTTTTCCCCTTTGGAAATGTGGATTCTTGTAGCCTAGGAGCTGTTTGCGAAACGCTAGGAAGGCCCAGCTTTTACTCACTGCAGGCACGCCCGGGCAGGAAACGAGTATGTTTCCCCAGAGAAACAGGCTGCTTGCAAGTGTAGAGGGGAGCTTCTCAGGTGCCCAGTGTGTCCCGTTTGTTTCCCTTCGCAGCTCCCGTACTGCAGGTACTTATGCTGGGTGCTAACAAGGGTTGGTTGGCTCTGCCGACAAAAGCAGCCTTTTCTCTTTGGAAGCTTGGATTGTAGTGTCTCAGGGGCTGCTTGCCAAAACTTGAAGTTGCCCAGGTTATAGCCTCCGCAGGTACGCTTGCGTAGCAAACGAGCACTTTCACCCGATGAACAGCGTTCCTATCACGCTGGAGGAGAGTTAATCCTGCAGACCTCGTTCCTCCTGGGAAAGCGCAAGGCCACCCTGAGCCTCAGGGTAGTGCCTAAGTTTGCTCCGTGCAAGCTCTGCGTGCCTCGGTTTCCATGAGGTCTCCACCGTTGTTGTGCCTCAATGGAACTAGAGGATAGCTTTCAGGACTCCAAGCACTCTGACCTCCGCACCATTTCCCATGCTACCACACAGATCCCCCCACGTCTCCTCTCTGCCTGCTGAGCAACAAGCAGCCGTGTAGGCCCTTCGGAACACTTCTTGCATGCAGAACCCAAGGCGGCACATTGCTCTCTGTCTACCTTTGGAAACCTAGGTGGTCGCAGCTTGCCCCAGCTCACGAAGACAGTCTGAGCCGTTCTCCTGAGCTGGGAGACATGGACTCAGTGAGGACCAGGGCCCTACCTGCACTCAGAAAATCACTCTGCTCAGCCTTCCATCCAGGAGCTCACACCGACTGGCTCGTTGGTTTAGCAGGACGTCTAAGTGAGGTCCAAGCTGAGCAAAGAGCACACTTCCTCCTTTACCCTGCTAGGCCCACGGAAGAGGTAGAGCCAACTAGGCCTCGCTCAGGCCAGCCCTCCTTCAGGGATCTTGCCACACTTCGAAGCCTGCACAGTAAAAGATATTTAGCGAAGTTGCCAGGGTTTCGCCATTCTCCCTCGGCAGCTCCACTACTGCAGGGACTCATGTTTGCTGTGAACTAGGATAGGTGGCCCACTTCGAAAAGCAGTCTTTTCCCCTTTGGAAATGTGGATTCTTGTAGCCTCGGAGCTGTTTGCAAAACCCTAGGAAGGCCCAGCTTCTACTCACGGCAGGCACGCCCGGGGAGGAAACGAGTATGTTTCCCCAGAGAAACAGGCTGCTTGCAAGTGTCGAGGGGAGCTTCTCAGGTGCCCAGTGTGTCCCGTTTGTTTCCCTTCGCAGCTCCCGTACTGCAGGTACTTATGCTGGGTGCTAACAAGGGTTGGTTGGCTCTGCCGACAAAAGCAGCCTTTTCCCTTTGGAAGCTTGGATTGTAGTGTCTCAGGGGCTGCTTGCCAAACCTTGAAGTTGCCCAGGTTATAGCCTCCGCAGGTACGCTTGCGTAGCAAACGAGCACTTTCTACCGATGAACAGGGTTCCTGTCACGCTGGAGGAGAGTTAATCCCGCAGACCTCGTTCCTCCTGGGAAAGCGCAAGTCCACCCTGAGCCTCAGGGTAGTGCCTAAGTTTCCAACGGGCAAGCTCTGCGTGCCTCGGTTTCCATGAGGTCTCCACCGTTGTTGTGCTTCAATGGAACGCGAGGATAGCTTTCAGGACTCCAAGCACTCTGACCTCCGCACCGTTTCCCATGCTACCACACGGATCCCCCCCACGTCTCCTCTCTGCCTGCTGAGCAACAAGCAGCCGTGTAGGCCCTTCAGAACCCTTCTTGCATGCAGAGCCCAAGGCGGCACACTGCTCTCTGTCTTCCTTTGGAAACCTAGGTTGTTGCAGCTTTCCCCAGCTACGAAGACAGTCTGAGCCGGTCTCATGTGCTGAGGAACGTGAACTCAATGAGGACCATGGCCATACGTGCACTCAGAAAATCACTCTGCTCAGCCTTCCATCCAGGAACTCACACCGACTGGCTCGTTGGTTTAGCAGGACGTCTAAGTGAGGTCCAAGCTGAGCAAGAGCACAATTCCTCCTTTACCCTGCTAGGCCCCCGGAAGAGGTAGAGCTAACTAGGCCTCGCTCAGGCCATCCCTCCTTCAGGGATCTTGCCACAGTTTGAAGCCTGCACGGTAAAAGATACTTAGCGAAGTTGCCAGGGTTTCGCCATGCTCTCCCTCGGCAGCTCCACTACTGCAGGGACTCATATTTGCTGTGAACGAGGATAGGTGGCCCTGCTTCAAAAAGCAGTCTTTTCCCCTTTGGAAATGTGGATTCTTTGAGCCTCGGAGCTGTTTGCGAAACCCTAGGAAGGCCCAGCTTCTACTCACTGCAGGCACGCCCGGGCAGGAAACGAGTATGTTTCCCCAGAGAAACAGGCTGCTTGCAAGTGTCGAGAAGAGCTTCTCAGGTGCCCAGTGTGTCCCGTTTCTTTCCCTTCGCAGCTCCCGTACTGCAGGTACTTATGCTGGGAGCTAACAAGAGTTGGTTGGCTCTGCCGACAAAAGCAGCCTTTTCCCTTTGGAAGCTTGGATTGTAGTGTCTCAGGGGCTGCTTGCCAAACCTTGAAGTTGCCCAGGTTATAGCCTCCGCAGGTACGCTTGCGTAGCAAACGAGCACTTTCTACCGAAGAACAGGGTTCCTGTCACGCTGGAGGAGAGTTAATCCCGCAGACCTCGTTCCTCCTGGGAAAGCGCAAGCCCACCCTGAGCCTCAGGGTAGTGCCTAAGTTTCCAACGGGCAAGCTCTGCGTGCCTCGGTTTCCATGAGGTCTCCACCGTTGTTGTGCTTCAATGGAACGCGAAGATAGCTTTCAGGACTCCAAGCACTCTGACCTCCGCACCGTTTCCCATGCTACCACACGGATCCCCCCCACGTCTCCTCTCTGCCTGCTGAGCAACAAGCAGCCGTGTAGGCCCTTCAGAACACTTCTGCATGCAGAGCCCAAGGCGGCACACTGCTCTCTGTCTTCCTTTGGAAACCTAGGTTGTCGGAGCTTACCCACCTCACGAAGACAGTCTGAGCCGGTTTCATGAGCTGGGGAACGTGGACTCAGTGAGGACCAGGGCCCTACCTGCACTCTGAAAATCACTCTGCTCAGCCTTCCATCCAGGAGCTCACACCGACTGGCTCGTTGGTTTAGCAGGACGTCTAAGTGAGGTCCAAGCTGAGCAAAGAGCACTCTTCCTCCTTTACCCTGCTAGGCCCACGGAAGAGGTAGAGCCATCTAGGCCTCGCTCAGACCAGGCCTCCTTCAGGGATCTTGCCACACTTCGAAGCCTGCACAGTAAAAGATACTTAGCGAAGTTGCCAGGATTTCGCCATGCTCTCCCTCGGCAGCTCCACTACTGCAGGTACTCATGTTTGCTTTGAACTAGTATAGGTGTCCCTGCTTCCAAAAGCATTCTTTTCCCCTTTGGAAATGTGGATTCTTGTAGCCTAGGAGCTGTTTGCGAAACGCTAGGAAGGCCCAGCTTTTACTCACTGCAGGCACGCCCGGGCAGGAAACGAGTATGTTTCCCCAGAGAAACAGGCTGCTTGCAAGTGTAGAGGGGAGCTTCTCAGGTGCCCAGTGTGTCCCGTTTGTTTCCCTTCGCAGCTCCCGTACTGCAGGTACTTATGCTGGGTGCTAACAAGGGTTGGTTGGCTCTGCCGACAAAAGCAGCCTTTTCTCTTTGGAAGTTTGGATTGTAGTGTCTCAGGGGCTGCTTGCCAAAACTTGAAGTTGCCCAGGTTATAGCCTCCGCAGGTACGCTTGCGTAGCAAACGAGCACTTTCACCCGATGAACAGCATTCCTATCACGCTGGAGGAGAGTTAATCCTGCAGACCTCGTTCCTCCTGGGAAAGCGCAAGGCCACCCTGAGCCTCAGGGTAGTGCCTAAGTTTGCTCCGTGCAAGCTCTGCGTGCCTCGGTTTCCATGAGGTCTCCACCGTTGTTGTGCCTCAATGGAACTAGAGGATAGCTTTCAGGACTCCAAGCACTCTGACCTCCGCACCATTTCCCATGCTACCACACAGATCCCCCCACGTCTCCTCTCTGCCTGCTGAGCAACAAGCAGCCGTGTAGGCCCTTCGGAACACTTCTTGCATGCAGAACCCAAGGCGGCACATTGCTCTCTGTCTACCTTTGGAAACCTAGGTGGTCGCAGCTTGCCCCAGCTCACGAAGACAGTCTGAGCCGTTCTCCTGAGCTGGGAGACATGGACTCAGTGAGGACCAGGGCCCTACCTGCACTCAGAAAATCACTCTGCTCAGCCTTCCATCCAGGAGCTCACACCGACTGGCTCGTTGGTTTAGCAGGACGTCTAAGTGAGGTCCAAGCTGAGCAAAGAGCACACTTCCTCCTTTACCCTGCTGGGCCCACGGAAGAGGTAGAGCCAACTAGGCCTCGCTCAGGCCAGCCCTCCTTCAGGGATCTTGCCACACTTCGAAGCCTGCACAGTAAGATATTTAGCGAAGTTGCCAGGGTTTCGCCATTCTCCCTCGGCAGCTCCACTACTGCAGGGACTCATGTTTGCTGTGAACAAGGATAGGTGGCCCACTTCAAAAAGCAGTCTTTTCCCCTTTGGAAATGTGGATTCTTGTAGCCTAGGAGCTGTATGCGAAACCATAGGAAGGCCCAGCTTTTACTCACTGCAGGCACGCCCGGGGAGGAAACGAGTATGTTTCCCCAGAGAAACAGGCTGCTTGCAAGTGTCGAGGGGAGCTTCTCAGGTGCCCAGTGTGTCCCGTTTGTTTCCCTTCGCAGCTCCCGTACTGCAGGTACTTATGCTGGGTGCTAACAAGGGTTCGTTGGCTCTTCCGACAAAAGCAGCCTTTTCTCTTTGGAAGCTTGGATTGTAGTGTCTCAGGGGCTGCTTGCCAAAACTTGAAGTTGCCCAGGTTATAGCCTCCGCAGGTACGCTTGCGTAGCAAACGAGCACTTTCACCCCATGAACAGCGTTCCTATCACGCTGGAGGAGAGTTAATCCTGCAGACCTCGTTCCTCCTGGGAAAGAGCAAGGCCACCCTGAGCCTCAGGGTAGTGCCTGAGTTTACTCCGGGCAAGCTCTGCGTGCCTCGGTTTCCATGAGGTCTCCACCGTTGTTGTGCTTCAATGGAACGCGAAGATAGCTTTCAGGACTCCAAGCACTCTGACCTCCGCACCGTTTCCCATGCTACCACACGGATCCCCCCCACGTCTCCTCTCTGCCTGCTGAGCAACAAGCAGCCGTGTAGGCCCTTCAGAACACTTCTGCATGCAGAGCCCAAGGCGGCACACTGCTCTCTGTCTGCCTTTGGAAACCTAGGTTGTCGCAGCTTACCCAGCTCACCAAGACAGTCTGAGCCGGTCTCATGAGCTGGGGAACGTGGACTCAGTGAGGACCAGGGCCCTACCTGCACTCAGAAAATCACTCTGCTCAGCCTTCCATCCAGGAGCTCACACCGACTGGCTCGTTGGTTTAGCAGGAGGTCTAAGTGAGGTCCAAGCTGAGCAAAGAACACACTTCCTCCTTTACCCTGCTAGGCCCACGGAAGAGGTAGAGCCAACTAGGCCTCGCTCAGGCCAGCCCTCCTTCAGGGATCTTGCCACACTTCGAAGCCTGCACAGTAAAAGATATTTAGCGAAGTTGCCAGGGTTTCGCCATTTTCCCTCGGCAGCTCCACTACTGCAGGGACTCATGTTTGCTGTGAACTAGGATAGGTGGCCCACTTCCAAAAGCAGTCTTTTCCCCTTTGGAAATGTGGATTCTTGTAGCCTAGGAGCTGTTTGCGAAACCATAGGAAGGCCCAGCTTTTACTCACTGCAGGCACGCCCGGGGAGGAAACGAGTATGTTTCCCCAGAGAAACAGGCTGCTTGCAAGTGTCGAGGGGAGCTTCTCAGGTGCCCAGTGTGTCCCGTTTGTTTCCCTTCGCAGCTCCCGTACTGCAGGTACTTATGCTGGGTGCTAACAAGGGTTCGTTGGCTCTGCCGACAAAAGCAGCCTTTTCCCTTTGGAAGCTTGGATTGTAGTGTCTCAGGGGCTGCTTGCCAAACCTTGAAGTTGCCCAGGTTATAGCCTCCGCAGGTACGCTTGCATAGCAAACGAGCACTTTCACCCGATGAACAGCGTTCCTATCACGCTGCAGGAGAGTTAACCCTGCAGACCTCGTTCCTCCTGGGAAAGCGCAAGGCCACCCTGAGCCTCAGGGTACTGCCTAAGTTTGCTCCGTGCAAGCTCTGCGTGCCTCGGTTTCCATGAGGTCTCCACCGTTGTTGTGCCTCAATGGAACTAGAGGATAGCTTTCAGGACTCCAAGCACTCTGGCCTCTGCACCGTTTCCCATGCTACCACACGGATTCCCCCCACGTCTCCTCTCTGCCTGCTGAGCAACAAGCAGCCGTGTAGGCCCTTCAGAACCCTTCTTGCATGCAGAGCCCAAGGCGGGACACTGCTCTCTGTCTTCCTTTGGAAACCTAGGTTGTCGGAGCTTACCCACCTCACGAAGACAGTTTGAGCCGGTTTCATGAGCTGGGGAACGTGGACTCAGTGAGGACCAGGGCCCTACCTGCACTCTGAAAATCACTCTGCTCAGCCTTCCATCCAGGAGCTCACACCGACTGGCTCGTTGGTTTAGCAGGACGTCTAAGTGAGGTCCAAGCTGAGCAAAGAGCACTCTTCCTCCTTTACCCTGCTAGGCCCACGGAAGAGGTAGAGCCATCTAGGCCTCGCTCAGACCAGGCCTCCTTCAGGGATCTTGCCACACTTCGAAGCCTGCACAGTAAAAGATACTTAGCGAAGTTGCCAGGATTTCGCCATGCTCTCCCTCGGCAGCTCCACTACTGCAGGTACTCATGTTTGCTTTGAACTAGTATAGGTGTCCCTGCTTCCAAAAGCATTCTTTTCCCCTTTGGAAATGTGGATTCTTGTAGCCTAGGAGCTGTTTGCGAAACCCTAGGAAGGCCCAGCTTTTACTCACTGCAGGCACGCCCGGGCAGGAAACGAGTATGTTTCCCCAGAGAAACAGGCTGCTTGCAAGTGTAGAGGGGAGCTTCTCAGGTGCCCAGTTTGTCCCGTTTGTTTCCCTTCGCAGCTCCCGTACTGCAGGTACTTATGCTGGGTGCTAACAAGGGTTGGTTGGCTCTGCCGACAAAAGCAGCCTTTTCTCTTTGGAAGCTTGGATTGTAGTGTCTCAGGGGCTGCTTGCCAAAACTTGAAGTTGCCCAGGTTATAGCCTCCGCAGGTACGCTTGCGTAGCAAACGAGCACTTTCACCCCATGAACAGCGTTCCTATCACGCTGGAGGAGAGTTAATCCTGCAGACCTCGTTCCTCCTGGGAAAGAGCAAGGCCACCCTGAGCCTCAGGGTAGTGCCTGAGTTTACTCCGGGCAAGCTCTGCGTGCCTCGGTTTCCATGAGGTCTCCACCGTTGTTGTGCTTCAATGGAACGCGAAGATAGCTTTCAGGACTCCAAGCACTCTGACCTCCGCACCGTTTCCCATGCTACCACACGGATCCCCCCCACGTCTCCTCTCTGCCTGCTGAGCAACAAGCAGCCGTGTAGGCCCTTCAGAACACTTCTGCATGCAGAGCCCAAGGCGGCACACTGCTCTCTGTCTTCCTTTGGAAACCTAGGTTGTCGGAGCTTACCCACCTCACGAAGACAGTCTGAGCCGGTTTCATGAGCTGGGGAACGTGGACTCAGTGAGGACCAGGGCCCTACCTGCACTCTGAAAATCACTCTGCTCAGCCTTCCATCCAGGAGCTCACACCGACTGGCTCGTTGGTTTAGCAGGACGTCTAAGTGAGGTCCAAGCTGAGCAAAGAGCACTCTTCCTCCTTTACCCTGCTAGGCCCACGGAAGAGGTAGAGCCATCTAGGCCTCGCTCAGACCAGGCCTCCTTCAGGGATCTTGCCACACTTCGAAGCCTGCACAGTAAAAGATACTTAGCGAAGTTGCCAGGATTTCGCCATGCTCTCCCTCGGCAGCTCCACTACTGCAGGTACTCATGTTTGCTTTGAACTAGTATAGGTGTCCCTGCTTCCAAAAGCATTCTTTTCCCCTTTGGAAATGTGGATTCTTGTAGCCTAGGAGCTGTTTGCGAAACGCTAGGAAGGCCCAGCTTTTACTCACTGCAGGCACGCCCGGGCAGGAAACGAGTATGTTTCCCCAGAGAAACAGGCTGCTTGCAAGTGTAGAGGGGAGCTTCTCAGGTGCCCAGTGTGTCCCGTTTGTTTCCCTTCGCAGCTCCCGTACTGCAGGTACTTATGCTGGGTGCTAACAAGGGTTGGTTGGCTCTGCCGACAAAAGCAGCCTTTTCTCTTTGGAAGCTTGGATTGTAGTGTCTCAGGGGCTGCTTGCCAAAACTTGAAGTTGCCCAGGTTATAGCCTCCGCAGGTACGCTTGCGTAGCAAACGCGCACTTTCACCCGATGAACAGCGTTCCTATCACGCTGGAGGAGAGTTAATCCTGCAGACCTCGTTCCTCCTGGGAAAGAGCAAGGCCACCCTGAGCCTCAGGGTAGTGCCTGAGTTTACTCCGGGCAAGCTCTGCGTGCCTCGGTTTCCATGAGGTCTCCACCGTTGTTGTGCTTCAATGGAACGCGAAGATAGCTTTCAGGACTCCAAGCACTCTGACCTCCGCACCGTTTCCCATGCTACCACACGGATCCCCCCCACGTCTCCTCTCTGCCTGCTGAGCAACAAGCAGCCGTGTAGGCCCTTCAGAACACTTCTGCATGCAGAGCCCAAGGCGGCACACTGCTCTCTGTCTTCCTTTGGAAACCTAGGTTGTCGCAGCTTACCCAGCTCACCAAGACAGTCTGAGCCGGTCTCATGAGCTGGGGAACGTGGACTCAGTGAGGACCAGGGCCCTACCTGCACTCAGAAAATCACTCTGCTCAGCCTTCCATCCAGGAGCTCACACCGACTGGCTCGTTGGTTTAGCAGGAGGTCTAAGTGAGGTCCAAGCTGAGCAAAGAACACACTTCCTCCTTTACCCTGCTAGGCCCACGGTAGAGGTAGAGCCAACTAGGCCTCGCTCAGGCCAGCCCTCCTTCAGGGATCTTGCCACACTTCGAAGCCTGCACAGTAAAAGATATTTAGCGAAGTTGCCAGGGTTTCGCCATTCTCCCTCGGCAGCTCCACTACTGCAGGGACTCATGTTTGCTGTGAACTAGGATAGGTGGCCCACTTCAAAAAGCAGTCTTTTCCCCTTTGGAAATGTGGATTCTTGTAGCCTAGGAGCTGTTTGCGAAACCATAGGAAGGCCCAGCTTTTACTCACTGCAGGCACGCCCGGGGAGGAAACGAGTATGTTTCCCCAGAGAAACAGGCTGCTTGCAAGTGTCGAGGGGAGCTTCTCAGGTGCCCAGTGTGTCCCGTTTGTTTCCCTTCGCAGCTCCCGTACTGCAGGTACTTATGCTGGGTGCTAACAAGGGTTGGTTGGCTCTGCCGACAAAAGCAGCCTTTTCCCTTTGGAAGCTTGGATTGTAGTGTCTCAGGGGCTGCTTGCCAAACCTTGAAGTTGCCCAGGTTATAGCCTCCGCAGGTACGCTTGCGTAGCAAACGAGCACTTTCACCCGATGAACAGCGTTCCTATCACGCTGCAGGAGAGTTAATCCCGCAGACCTCGTTCCTCCTGGGAAAGCGCAAGCCCACCCTGAGCCTCAGGGGAGTGCCTAAGTTTGCTCCGTGCAAGCTCTGCGTGCCTCGGTTTCCATGAGGTCTCCACCGTTGTTGTGCCTCAATGGAACTAGAGGATAGCTTTCAGGACTCCAAGCACTCTGGCCTCTGCACCGTTTCCCATGCTACCACACGGATTCCCCCCACGTCTCCTCTCTGCCTGCTGAGCAACAAGCAGCCGTGTAGGCCCTTCAGAACCCTTCTTGCATGCAGAGCCCAAGGCGGGACACTGCTCTCTGTCTTCCTTTGGAAACCTAGGTTGTCGGAGCTTACCCACCTCACGAAGACAGTTTGAGCCGGTTTCATGAGCTTGGGAAAGTGGACTCAGTGAGGACCAGGGCCCTACCTGCACTCTGAAAATCACTCTGCTCAGCCTTCCATCCAGGAGCTCACACCGACTGGCTCGTTGGTTTAGCAGGACGTCTAAGTGAGGTCCAAGCTGAGCAAAGAGCACTCTTCCTCCTTTACCCTGCTAGGCCCACGGAAGAGGTAGAGCCATCTAGGCCTCGCTCAGACCAGGCCTCCTTCAGGGATCTTGCCACACTTCGAAGCCTGCACAGTAAAAGATACTTAGCGAAGTTGCCAGGATTTCGCCATGCTCTCCCTCGGCAGCTCCACTACTGCAGGTACTCATGTTTGCTTTGAACTAGTATAGGTGTCCCTGCTTCCAAAAGCATTCTTTTCCCCTTTGGAAATGTGGATTCTTGTAGCCTAGGAGCTGTTTGCGAAACCCTAGGAAGGCCCAGCTTTTACTCACTGCAGGCACGCCCGGGCAGGAAACGAGTATGTTTCCCCAGAGAAACAGGCTGCTTGCAAGTGTAGAGGGGAGCTTCTCAGGTGCCCAGTGTGTCCCGTTTGTTTCCCTTCGCAGCTCCCGTACTGCAGGTACTTATGCTGGGTGCTAACAAGGGTTGGTTGGCTCTGCCGACAAAAGCAGCCTTTTCTCTTTGGAAGCTTGGATTGTAGTGTCTCAGGGGCTGCTTGCCAAAACTTGAAGTTGCCCAGGTTATAGCCTCCGCAGGTACGCTTGCGTAGCAAACGAGCACTTTCACCCCATGAACAGCGTTCCTATCACGCTGGAGGAGAGTTAATCCTGCAGAGCTCGTTCCTCCTGGGAAAGAGCAAGGCCACCCTGAGCCTCAGGGTAGTGCCTGAGTTTACTCCGGGCAAGCTCTGCGTGCCTCGGTTTCCATGAGGTCTCCACCGTTGTTGTGCTTCAATGGAACGCGAAGATAGCTTTCAGGACTCCAAGCACTCTGACCTCCGCACCGTTTCCCATGCTACCACACGGATCCCCCCCACGTCTCCTCTCTGCCTGCTGAGCAACAAGCAGCCGTGTAGGCCCTTCAGAACACTTCTGCATGCAGAGCCCAAGGCGGCACACTGCTCTCTGTCTTCCTTTGGAAACCTAGGTTGTCGGAGCTTACCCACCTCACGAAGACAGTCTGAGCCGGTTTCATGAGCTGGGGAACGTGGACTCAGTGAGGACCAGGGCCCTACCTGCACTCTGAAAATCACTCTGCTCAGCCTTCCATCCAGGAGCTCACACCGACTGGCTCGTTGGTTTAGCAGGACGTCTAAGTGAGGTCCAAGCTGAGCAAAGAGCACTCTTCCTCCTTTACCCTGCTAGGCCCACGGAAGAGGTAGAGCCATCTAGGCCTCGCTCAGACCAGGCCTCCTTCAGGGATCTTGCCACACTTCGAAGCCTGCACAGTAAAAGATACTTAGCGAAGTTGCCAGGATTTCGCCATGCTCTCCCTCGGCAGCTCCACTACTGCAGGTACTCATGTTTGCTTTGAACTAGTATAGGTGTCCCTGCTTCCAAAAGCATTCTTTTCCCCTTTGGAAATGTGGATTCTTGTAGCCTAGGAGCTGTTTGCGAAACGCTAGGAAGGCCCAGCTTTTACTCACTGCAGGCACGCCCGGGCAGGAAACGAGTATGTTTCCCCAGAGAAACAGGCTGCTTGCAAGTGTAGAGGGGAGCTTCTCAGGTGCCCAGTGTGTCCCGTTTGTTTCCCTTCGCAGCTCCCGTACTGCAGGTACTTATGCTGGGTGCTAACAAGGGTTGGTTGGCTCTGCCGACAAAAGCAGCCTTTTCTCTTTGGAAGCTTGGATTGTAGTGTCTCAGGGGCTGCTTGCCAAAACTTGAAGTTGCCCAGGTTATAGCCTCCGCAGGTACGCTTGCGTAGCAAACGCGCACTTTCACCCGATGAACAGCGTTCCTATCACGCTGGAGGAGAGTTAATCCTGCAGACCTCGTTCCTCCTGGGAAAGAGCAAGGCCACCCTGAGCCTCAGGGTAGTGCCTGAGTTTACTCCGGGCAAGCTCTGCGTGCCTCGGTTTCCATGAGGTCTCCACCGTTGTTGTGCTTCAATGGAACGCGAAGATAGCTTTCAGGACTCCAAGCACTCTGACCTCCGCACCGTTTCCCATGCTACCACACGGATCCCCCCCACGTCTCCTCTCTGCCTGCTGAGCAACAAGCAGCCGTGTAGGCCCTTCAGAACACTTCTGCATGCAGAGCCCAAGGCGGCACACTGCTCTCTGTCTTCCTTTGGAAACCTAGGTTGTCGCAGCTTACCCAGCTCACCAAGACAGTCTGAGCCGGTCTCATGAGCTGGGGAACGTGGACTCAGTGAGGACCAGGGCCCTACCTGCACTCAGAAAATCACTCTGCTCAGCCTTCCATCCAGGAGCTCACACCGACTGGCTCGTTGGTTTAGCAGGAGGTCTAAGTGAGGTCCAAGCTGAGCAAAGAACACACTTCCTCCTTTACCCTGCTAGGCCCACGGTAGAGGTAGAGCCAACTAGGCCTCGCTCAGGCCAGCCCTCCTTCAGGGATCTTGCCACACTTCGAAGCCTGCACAGTAAAAGATATTTAGCGAAGTTGCCAGGGTTTCGCCATTCTCCCTCGGCAGCTCCACTACTGCAGGGACTCATGTTTGCTGTGAACTAGGATAGGTGGCCCACTTCCAAAAGCAGTCTTTTCCCCTTTGGAAATGTGGATTCTTGTAGCCTAGGAGCTGTTTGCGAAACCATAGGAAGGCCCAGCTTTTACTCACTGCAGGCACGCCCGGGGAGGAAACGAGTATGTTTCCCCAGAGAAACAGGCTGCTTGCAAGTGTCGAGGGGAGCTTCTCAGGTGCCCAGTGTGTCCCGTTTGTTTCCCTTCGCAGCTCCCGTACTGCAGGTACTTATGCTGGGTGCTAACAAGGGTTGGTTGGCTCTGCCGACAAAAGCAGCCTTTTCCCTTTGGAAGCTTGGATTGTAGTGTCTCAGGGGCTGCTTGCCAAACCTTGAAGTTGCCCAGGTTATAGCCTCCGCAGGTACGCTTGCGTAGCAAACGAGCACTTTCACCCGATGAACAGCGTTCCTATCACGCTGCAGGAGAGTTAATCCCGCAGACCTCGTTCCTCCTGGGAAAGCGCAAGCCCACCCTGAGCCTCAGGGGAGTGCCTAAGTTTGCTCCGTGCAAGCTCTGCGTGCCTCGGTTTCCATGAGGTCTCCACCGTTGTTGTGCCTCAATGGAACTAGAGGATAGCTTTCAGGACTCCAAGCACTCTGGCCTCTGCACCGTTTCCCATGCTACCACACGGATTCCCCCCACGTCTCCTCTCTGCCTGCTGAGCAACAAGCAGCCGTGTAGGCCCTTCAGAACCCTTCTTGCATGCAGAGCCCAAGGCGGGACACTGCTCTCTGTCTTCCTTTGGAAACCTAGGTTGTCGGAGCTTACCCACCTCACGAAGACAGTTTGAGCCGGTTTCATGAGCTTGGGAAAGTGGACTCAGTGAGGACCAGGGCCCTACCTGCACTCTGAAAATCACTCTGCTCAGCCTTCCATCCAGGAGCTCACACCGACTGGCTCGTTGGTTTAGCAGGAGGTCTAAGTGAGGTCCAAGCTGAGCAAAGAACACACTTCCTCCTTTACCCTGCTAGGCCCACGGTAGAGGTAGAGCCAACTAGGCCTCGCTCAGGCCAGCCCTCCTTCAGGGATCTTGCCACACTTCGAAGCCTGCACAGTAAAAGATATTTAGCGAAGTTGCCAGGGTTTCGCCATTCTCCCTCGGCAGCTCCACTACTGCAGGGACTCATGTTTGCTGTGAACTAGGATAGGTGGCCCACTTCCAAAAGCAGTCTTTTCCCCTTTGGAAATGTGGATTCTTGTAGCCTAGGAGCTGTTTGCGAAACCATAGGAAGGCCCAGCTTTTACTCACTGCAGGCACGCCCGGGGAGGAAACGAGTATGTTTCCCCAGAGAAACAGGCTGCTTGCAAGTGTCGAGGGGAGCTTCTCAGGTGCCCAGTGTGTCCCGTTTGTTTCCCTTCGCAGCTCCCGTACTGCAGGTACTTATGCTGGGTGCTAACAAGGGTTGGTTGGCTCTGCCGACAAAAGCAGCCTTTTCCCTTTGGAAGCTTGGATTGTAGTGTCTCAGGGGCTGCTTGCCAAACCTTGAAGTTGCCCAGGTTATAGCCTCCGCAGGTACGCTTGCGTAGCAAACGAGCACTTTCACCCGATGAACAGCGTTCCTATCACGCTGCAGGAGAGTTAATCCCGCAGACCTCGTTCCTCCTGGGAAAGCGCAAGGCCACCCTGAGCCTCAGGGGAGTGCCTAAGTTTGCTCCGTGCAAGCTCTGCGTGCCTCGGTTTCCATGAGGTCTCCACCGTTGTTGTGCTTCAATGGAACGCGAAGATAGCTTTCAGGACTCCAAGCACTCTGACCTCCGCACCGTTTCCCATGCTACCACACGGATCCCCCCCACGTCTCCTCTCTGCCTGCTGAGCAACAAGCAGCCGTGTAGGCCCTTCAGAACACTTCTGCATGCAGAGCCCAAGGCGGCACACTGCTCTCTGTCTTCCTTTGGAAACCTAGGTTGTCGGAGCTTACCCACCTCACGAAGACAGTCTGAGCCGGTTTCATGAGCTGGGGAACGTGGACTCAGTGAGGACCAGGGCCCTACCTGCACTCTGAAAATCACTCTGCTCAGCCTTCCATCCAGGAGCTCACACCGACTGGCTCGTTGGTTTAGCAGGACGTCTAAGTGAGGTCCAAGCTGAGCAAAGAGCACTCTTCCTCCTTTACCCTGCTAGGCCCACGGAAGAGGTAGAGCCATCTAGGCCTCGCTCAGACCAGGCCTCCTTCAGGGATCTTGCCACACTTCGAAGCCTGCACAGTAAAAGATACTTAGCGAAGTTGCCAGGATTTCGCCATGCTCTCCCTCGGCAGCTCCACTACTGCAGGTACTCATGTTTGCTTTGAACTAGTATAGGTGTCCCTGCTTCCAAAAGCATTCTTTTCCCCTTTGGAAATGTGGATTCTTGTAGCCTAGGAGCTGTTTGCGAAACGCTAGGAAGGCCCAGCTTTTACTCACTGCAGGCACGCCCGGGCAGGAAACGAGTATGTTTCCCCAGAGAAACAGGCTGCTTGCAAGTGTAGAGGGGAGCTTCTCAGGTGCCCAGTGTGTCCCGTTTGTTTCCCTTCGCAGCTCCCGTACTGCAGGTACTTATGCTGGGTGCTAACAAGGGTTGGTTGGCTCTGCCGACAAAAGCAGCCTTTTCTCTTTGGAAGTTTGGATTGTAGTGTCTCAGGGGCTGCTTGCCAAAACTTGAAGTTGCCCAGGTTATAGCCTCCGCAGGTACGCTTGCGTAGCAAACGAGCACTTTCACCCGATGAACAGCATTCCTATCACGCTGGAGGAGAGTTAATCCTGCAGACCTCGTTCCTCCTGGGAAAGCGCAAGGCCACCCTGAGCCTCAGGGTAGTGCCTAAGTTTGCTCCGTGCAAGCTCTGCGTGCCTCGGTTTCCATGAGGTCTCCACCGTTGTTGTGCCTCAATGGAACTAGAGGATAGCTTTCAGGACTCCAAGCACTCTGACCTCCGCACCATTTCCCATGCTACCACACAGATCCCCCCACGTCTCCTCTCTGCCTGCTGAGCAACAAGCAGCCGTGTAGGCCCTTCGGAACACTTCTTGCATGCAGAACCCAAGGCGGCACATTGCTCTCTGTCTACCTTTGGAAACCTAGGTGGTCGCAGCTTGCCCCAGCTCACGAAGACAGTCTGAGCCGTTCTCCTGAGCTGGGAGACATGGACTCAGTGAGGACCAGGGCCCTACCTGCACTCAGAAAATCACTCTGCTCAGCCTTCCATCCAGGAGCTCACACCGACTGGCTCGTTGGTTTAGCAGGACGTCTAAGTGAGGTCCAAGCTGAGCAAAGAGCACACTTCCTCCTTTACCCTGCTGGGCCCACGGAAGAGGTAGAGCCAACTAGGCCTCGCTCAGGCCAGCCCTCCTTCAGGGATCTTGCCACACTTCGAAGCCTGCACAGTAAGATATTTAGCGAAGTTGCCAGGGTTTCGCCATTCTCCCTCGGCAGCTCCACTACTGCAGGGACTCATGTTTGCTGTGAACAAGGATAGGTGGCCCACTTCAAAAAGCAGTCTTTTCCCCTTTGGAAATGTGGATTCTTGTAGCCTAGGAGCTGTATGCGAAACCATAGGAAGGCCCAGCTTTTACTCACTGCAGGCACGCCCGGGGAGGAAACGAGTATGTTTCCCCAGAGAAACAGGCTGCTTGCAAGTGTCGAGGGGAGCTTCTCAGGTGCCCAGTGTGTCCCGTTTGTTTCCCTTCGCAGCTCCCGTACTGCAGGTACTTATGCTGGGTGCTAACAAGGGTTCGTTGGCTCTTCCGACAAAAGCAGCCTTTTCTCTTTGGAAGCTTGGATTGTAGTGTCTCAGGGGCTGCTTGCCAAAACTTGAAGTTGCCCAGGTTATAGCCTCCGCAGGTACGCTTGCGTAGCAAACGAGCACTTTCACCCCATGAACAGCGTTCCTATCACGCTGGAGGAGAGTTAATCCTGCAGACCTCGTTCCTCCTGGGAAAGAGCAAGGCCACCCTGAGCCTCAGGGTAGTGCCTGAGTTTACTCCGGGGAAGCTCTGCATGCCTCGGTTTCCATGAGGTCTCCACCGTTGTTGTGCTTCAATGCAACGCGAAGATAGCTTTCAGGACTCCAAGCACTCTGACCTCTGCACCGTTTCCCATGCTACCACACGGATCCCCCCCACGTCTCCTCTCTGCCTGCTGAGCAACAAGCAGCCGTGTAGGCCCTTCAGAACACTTCTGCATGCAGAGCCCAAGGCGGCACACTGCTCTCTGTCTGCCTTTGGAAAGCTAGGTTGTCGCAGCTTACCCAGCTCACCAAGACAGTCTGAGCCGGTCTCATGAGCTGGGGAACGTGGACTCAGTGAGGACCAGGGCCCTACCTGCACTCAGAAAATCACTCTGCTCAGCCTTCCATCCAGGAGCTCACACCGACTGGCTCGTTGGTTTAGCAGGAGGTCTAAGTGAGGTCCAAGCTGAGCAAAGAACACACTTCCTCCTTTACCCTGCTAGGCCCACGGAAGAGGTAGAGCCAACTAGGCCTCGCTCAGGCCAGCCCTCCTTCAGGGATCTTGCCACACTTCGAAGCCTGCACAGTAAAAGATATTTAGCGAAGTTGCCAGGGTTTCGCCATTCTCCCTCGGCAGCTCCACTACTGCAGGGACTCATGTTTGCTGTGAACTAGGATAGGTGGCCCACTTCCAAAAGCAGTCTTTTCCCCTTTGGAAATGTGGATTCTTGTAGCCTAGGAGCTGTTTGCGAAACCATAGGAAGGCCCAGCTTTTACTCACTGCAGGCACGCCCGGGGAGGAAACGAGTATGTTTCCCCAGAGAAACAGGCTGCTTGCAAGTGTCGAGGGGAGCTTCTCAGGTGCCCAGTGTGTCCCGTTTGTTTCCCTTCGCAGCTCCCGTACTGCAGGTACTTATGCTGGGTGCTAACAAGGGTTCGTTGGCTCTGCCGACAAAAGCAGCCTTTTCCCTTTGGAAGCTTGGATTGTAGTGTCTCAGGGGCTGCTTGCCAAACCTTGAAGTTGCCCAGGTTATAGCCTCCGCAGGTACGCTTGCATAGCAAACGAGCACTTTCACCCGATGAACAGCGTTCCTATCACGCTGCAGGAGAGTTAACCCTGCAGACCTCGTTCCTCCTGGGAAAGCGCAAGGCCACCCTGAGCCTCAGGGTAGTGCCTAAGTTTGCTCCGTGCAAGCTCTGCGTGCCTCGGTTTCCATGAGGTCTCCACCGTTGTTGTGCCTCAATGGAACTAGAGGATAGCTTTCAGGACTCCAAGCACTCTGGCCTCTGCACCGTTTCCCATGCTACCACACGGATTCCCCCCACGTCTCCTCTCTGCCTGCTGAGCAACAAGCAGCCGTGTAGGCCCTTCAGAACCCTTCTTGCATGCAGAGCCCAAGGCGGGACACTGCTCTCTGTCTTCCTTTGGAAACCTAGGTTGTCGGAGCTTACCCACCTCACGAAGACAGTTTGAGCCGGTTTCATGAGCTGGGGAACGTGGACTCAGTGAGGACCAGGGCCCTACCTGCACTCTGAAAATCACTCTGCTCAGCCTTCCATCCAGGAGCTCACACCGACTGGCTCGTTGGTTTAGCAGGACGTCTAAGTGAGGTCCAAGCTGAGCAAAGAGCACTCTTCCTCCTTTACCCTGCTAGGCCCACGGAAGAGGTAGAGCCATCTAGGCCTCGCTCAGACCAGGCCTCCTTCAGGGATCTTGCCACACTTCGAAGCCTGCACAGTAAAAGATACTTAGCGAAGTTGCCAGGATTTCGCCATGCTCTCCCTCGGCAGCTCCACTACTGCAGGTACTCATGTTTGCTTTGAACTAGTATAGGTGTCCCTGCTTCCAAAAGCATTCTTTTCCCCTTTGGAAATGTGGATTCTTGTAGCCTAGGAGCTGTTTGCGAAACGCTAGGAAGGCCCAGCTTTTACTCACTGCAGGCACGCCCGGGCAGGAAACGAGTATGTTTCCCCAGAGAAACAGGCTGCTTGCAAGTGTAGAGGGGAGCTTCTCAGGTGCCCAGTGTGTCCCGTTTGTTTCCCTTCGCAGCTCCCGTACTGCAGGTACTTATGCTGGGTGCTAACAAGGGTTGGTTGGCTCTGCCGACAAAAGCAGCCTTTTCTCTTTGGAAGCTTGGATTGTAGTGTCTCAGGGGCTGCTTGCCAAAACTTGAAGTTGCCCAGGTTATAGCCTCCGCAGGTACGCTTGCGTAGCAAACGCGCACTTTCACCCGATGAACAGCGTTCCTATCACGCTGGAGGAGAGTTAATCCTGCAGACCTCGTTCCTCCTGGGAAAGAGCAAGGCCACCCTGAGCCTCAGGGTAGTGCCTGAGTTTACTCCGGGCAAGCTCTGCGTGCCTCGGTTTCCATGAGGTCTCCACCGTTGTTGTGCTTCAATGGAACGCGAAGATAGCTTTCAGGACTCCAAGCACTCTGACCTCCGCACCGTTTCCCATGCTACCACACGGATCCCCCCCACGTCTCCTCTCTGCCTGCTGAGCAACAAGCAGCCGTGTAGGCCCTTCAGAACACTTCTGCATGCAGAGCCCAAGGCGGCACACTGCTCTCTGTCTTCCTTTGGAAACCTAGGTTGTCGCAGCTTACCCAGCTCACCAAGACAGTCTGAGCCGGTCTCATGAGCTGGGGAACGTGGACTCAGTGAGGACCAGGGCCCTACCTGCACTCAGAAAATCACTCTGCTCAGCCTTCCATCCAGGAGCTCACACCGACTGGCTCGTTGGTTTAGCAGGAGGTCTAAGTGAGGTCCAAGCTGAGCAAAGAACACACTTCCTCCTTTACCCTGCTAGGCCCACGGTAGAGGTAGAGCCAACTAGGCCTCGCTCAGGCCAGCCCTCCTTCAGGGATCTTGCCACACTTCGAAGCCTGCACAGTAAAAGATATTTAGCGAAGTTGCCAGGGTTTCGCCATTCTCCCTCGGCAGCTCCACTACTGCAGGGACTCATGTTTGCTGTGAACTAGGATAGGTGGCCCACTTCAAAAAGCAGTCTTTTCCCCTTTGGAAATGTGGATTCTTGTAGCCTAGGAGCTGTTTGCGAAACCATAGGAAGGCCCAGCTTTTACTCACTGCAGGCACGCCCGGGGAGGAAACGAGTATGTTTCCCCAGAGAAACAGGCTGCTTGCAAGTGTCGAGGGGAGCTTCTCAGGTGCCCAGTGTGTCCCGTTTGTTTCCCTTCGCAGCTCCCGTACTGCAGGTACTTATGCTGGGTGCTAACAAGGGTTGGTTGGCTCTGCCGACAAAAGCAGCCTTTTCCCTTTGGAAGCTTGGATTGTAGTGTCTCAGGGGCTGCTTGCCAAACCTTGAAGTTGCCCAGGTTATAGCCTCCGCAGGTACGCTTGCGTAGCAAACGAGCACTTTCACCCGATGAACAGCGTTCCTATCACGCTGCAGGAGAGTTAATCCCGCAGACCTCGTTCCTCCTGGGAAAGCGCAAGCCCACCCTGAGCCTCAGGGGAGTGCCTAAGTTTGCTCCGTGCAAGCTCTGCGTGCCTCGGTTTCCATGAGGTCTCCACCGTTGTTGTGCCTCAATGGAACTAGAGGATAGCTTTCAGGACTCCAAGCACTCTGGCCTCTGCACCGTTTCCCATGCTACCACACGGATTCCCCCCACGTCTCCTCTCTGCCTGCTGAGCAACAAGCAGCCGTGTAGGCCCTTCAGAACCCTTCTTGCATGCAGAGCCCAAGGCGGGACACTGCTCTCTGTCTTCCTTTGGAAACCTAGGTTGTCGGAGCTTACCCACCTCACGAAGACAGTTTGAGCCGGTTTCATGAGCTTGGGAAAGTGGACTCAGTGAGGACCAGGGCCCTACCTGCACTCTGAAAATCACTCTGCTCAGCCTTCCATCCAGGAGCTCACACCGACTGGCTCGTTGGTTTAGCAGGACGTCTAAGTGAGGTCCAAGCTGAGCAAAGAGCACTCTTCCTCCTTTACCCTGCTAGGCCCACGGAAGAGGTAGAGCCATCTAGGCCTCGCTCAGACCAGGCCTCCTTCAGGGATCTTGCCACACTTCGAAGCCTGCACAGTAAAAGATACTTAGCGAAGTTGCCAGGATTTCGCCATGCTCTCCCTCGGCAGCTCCACTACTGCAGGTACTCATGTTTGCTTTGAACTAGTATAGGTGTCCCTGCTTCCAAAAGCATTCTTTTCCCCTTTGGAAATGTGGATTCTTGTAGCCTAGGAGCTGTTTGCGAAACGCTAGGAAGGCCCAGCTTTTACTCACTGCAGGCACGCCCGGGCAGGAAACGAGTATGTTTCCCCAGAGAAACAGGCTGCTTGCAAGTGTAGAGGGGAGCTTCTCAGGTGCCCAGTGTGTCCCGTTTGTTTCCCTTCGCAGCTCCCGTACTGCAGGTACTTATGCTGGGTGCTAACAAGGGTTGGTTGGCTCTGCCGACAAAAGCAGCCTTTTCTCTTTGGAAGCTTGGATTGTAGTGTCTCAGGGGCTGCTTGCCAAAACTTGAAGTTGCCCAGGTTATAGCCTCCGCAGGTACGCTTGCGTAGCAAACGAGCACTTTCACCCCATGAACAGCGTTCCTATCACGCTGGAGGAGAGTTAATCCTGCAGACCTCGTTCCTCCTGGGAAAGAGCAAGGCCACCCTGAGCCTCAGGGTAGTGCCTGAGTTTACTCCGGGCAAGCTCTGCGTGCCTCGGTTTCCATGAGGTCTCCACCGTTGTTGTGCTTCAATGGAACGCGAAGATAGCTTTCAGGACTCCAAGCACTCTGACCTCCGCACCGTTTCCCATGCTACCACACGGATCCCCCCCACGTCTCCTCTCTGCCTGCTGAGCAACAAGCAGCCGTGTAGGCCCTTCAGAACACTTCTGCATGCAGAGCCCAAGGCGGCACACTGCTCTCTGTCTTCCTTTGGAAACCTAGGTTGTCGGAGCTTACCCACCTCACGAAGACAGTCTGAGCCGGTTTCATGAGCTGGGGAACGTGGACTCAGTGAGGACCAGGGCCCTACCTGCACTCTGAAAATCACTCTGCTCAGCCTTCCATCCAGGAGCTCACACCGACTGGCTCGTTGGTTTAGCAGGACGTCTAAGTGAGGTCCAAGCTGAGCAAAGAGCACTCTTCCTCCTTTACCCTGCTAGGCCCACGGAAGAGGTAGAGCCATCTAGGCCTCGCTCAGACCAGGCCTCCTTCAGGGATCTTGCCACACTTCGAAGCCTGCACAGTAAAAGATACTTAGCGAAGTTGCCAGGATTTCGCCATGCTCTCCCTCGGCAGCTCCACTACTGCAGGTACTCATGTTTGCTTTGAACTAGTATAGGTGTCCCTGCTTCCAAAAGCATTCTTTTCCCCTTTGGAAATGTGGATTCTTGTAGCCTAGGAGCTGTTTGCGAAACGCTAGGAAGGCCCAGCTTTTACTCACTGCAGGCACGCCCGGGCAGGAAACGAGTATGTTTCCCCAGAGAAACAGGCTGCTTGCAAGTGTAGAGGGGAGCTTCTCAGGTGCCCAGTGTGTCCCGTTTGTTTCCCTTCGCAGCTCCCGTACTGCAGGTACTTATGCTGGGTGCTAACAAGGGTTGGTTGGCTCTGCCGACAAAAGCAGCCTTTTCTCTTTGGAAGCTTGGATTGTAGTGTCTCAGGGGCTGCTTGCCAAAACTTGAAGTTGCCCAGGTTATAGCCTCCGCAGGTACGCTTGCGTAGCAAACGCGCACTTTCACCCGATGAACAGCGTTCCTATCACGCTGGAGGAGAGTTAATCCTGCAGACCTCGTTCCTCCTGGGAAAGAGCAAGGCCACCCTGAGCCTCAGGGTAGTGCCTGAGTTTACTCCGGGCAAGCTCTGCGTGCCTCGGTTTCCATGAGGTCTCCACCGTTGTTGTGCTTCAATGGAACGCGAAGATAGCTTTCAGGACTCCAAGCACTCTGACCTCCGCACCGTTTCCCATGCTACCACACGGATCCCCCCCACGTCTCCTCTCTGCCTGCTGAGCAACAAGCAGCCGTGTAGGCCCTTCAGAACACTTCTGCATGCAGAGCCCAAGGCGGCACACTGCTCTCTGTCTTCCTTTGGAAACCTAGGTTGTCGCAGCTTACCCAGCTCACCAAGACAGTCTGAGCCGGTCTCATGAGCTGGGGAACGTGGACTCAGTGAGGACCAGGGCCCTACCTGCACTCAGAAAATCACTCTGCTCAGCCTTCCATCCAGGAGCTCACACCGACTGGCTCGTTGGTTTAGCAGGAGGTCTAAGTGAGGTCCAAGCTGAGCAAAGAACACACTTCCTCCTTTACCCTGCTAGGCCCACGGTAGAGGTAGAGCCAACTAGGCCTCGCTCAGGCCAGCCCTCCTTCAGGGATCTTGCCACACTTCGAAGCCTGCACAGTAAAAGATATTTAGCGAAGTTGCCAGGGTTTCGCCATTCTCCCTCGGCAGCTCCACTACTGCAGGGACTCATGTTTGCTGTGAACTAGGATAGGTGGCCCACTTCAAAAAGCAGTCTTTTCCCCTTTGGAAATGTGGATTCTTGTAGCCTAGGAGCTGTTTGCGAAACCATAGGAAGGCCCAGCTTTTACTCACTGCAGGCACGCCCGGGGAGGAAACGAGTATGTTTCCCCAGAGAAACAGGCTGCTTGCAAGTGTCGAGGGGAGCTTCTCAGGTGCCCAGTGTGTCCCGTTTGTTTCCCTTCGCAGCTCCCGTACTGCAGGTACTTATGCTGGGTGCTAACAAGGGTTGGTTGGCTCTGCCGACAAAAGCAGCCTTTTCCCTTTGGAAGCTTGGATTGTAGTGTCTCAGGGGCTGCTTGCCAAAACTTGAAGTTGCCCAGGTTATAGCCTCCGCAGGTACACTTGCGTAGCAAACGAGCACTTTCACCCGATGAACAGCGTTCCTATCACGCTGCAGGAGAGTTAATCCCGCAGACCTCGTTCCTCCTGGGAAAGCGCAAGGCCACCCTGAGCCTCAGGGGAGTGCCTAAGTTTGCTCCGTGCAAGCTCTGCGTGCCTCGGTTTCCATGAGGTCTCCACCGTTGTTGTGCCTCAATGGAACTAGAGGATAGCTTTCAGGACTCCAAGCACTCTGGCCTCTGCACCGTTTCCCATGCTACCACACGGATTCCCCCCACGTCTCCTCTCTGCCTGCTGAGCAACAAGCAGCCGTGTAGGCCCTTCAGAACCCTTCTTGCATGCAGAGCCCAAGGCGGGACACTGCTCTCTGTCTTCCTTTGGAAACCTAGGTTGTCGGAGCTTACCCACCTCACGAAGACAGTTTGAGCCGGTTTCATGAGCTTGGGAAAGTGGACTCAGTGAGGACCAGGGCCCTACCTGCACTCTGAAAATCACTCTGCTCAGCCTTCCATCCAGGAGCTCACACCGACTGGCTCGTTGGTTTAGCAGGAGGTCTAAGTGAGGTCCAAGCTGAGCAAAGAACACACTTCCTCCTTTACCCTGCTAGGCCCACGGTAGAGGTAGAGCCAACTAGGCCTCGCTCAGGCCAGCCCTCCTTCAGGGATCTTGCCACACTTCGAAGCCTGCACAGTAAAAGATATTTAGCGAAGTTGCCAGGGTTTCGCCATTCTCCCTCGGCAGCTCCACTACTGCAGGGACTCATGTTTGCTGTGAACTAGGATAGGTGGCCCACTTCCAAAAGCAGTCTTTTCCCCTTTGGAAATGTGGATTCTTGTAGCCTAGGAGCTGTTTGCGAAACCATAGGAAGGCCCAGCTTTTACTCACTGCAGGCACGCCCGGGGAGGAAACGAGTATGTTTCCCCAGAGAAACAGGCTGCTTGCAAGTGTCGAGGGGAGCTTCTCAAGTGCCCAGTGTGTCCCGTTTGTTTCCCTTCGCAGCTCCCGTACTGCAGGTACTTATGCTGGGTGCTAACAAGGGTTGGTTGGCTCTGCCGACAAAAGCAGCCTTTTCCCTTTGGAAGCTTGGATTGTAGTGTCTCAGGGGCTGCTTGCCAAACCTTGAAGTTGCCCAGGTTATAGCCTCCGCAGGTACGCTTGCGTAGCAAACGAGCACTTTCACCCGATGAACAGCGTTCCTATCACGCTGCAGGAGAGTTAATCCCGCAGACCTCGTTCCTCCTGGGAAAGCGCAAGGCCACCCTGAGCCTCAGGGGAGTGCCTAAGTTTGCTCCGTGCAAGCTCTGCGTGCCTCGGTTTCCATGAGGTCTCCACCGTTGTTGTGCTTCAATGGAACGCGAAGATAGCTTTCAGGACTCCAAGCACTCTGACCTCCGCACCGTTTCCCATGCTACCACACGGATCCCCCCCACGTCTCCTCTCTGCCTGCTGAGCAACAAGCAGCCGTGTAGGCCCTTCAGAACACTTCTGCATGCAGAGCCCAAGGCGGCACACTGCTCTCTGTCTTCCTTTGGAAACCTAGGTTGTCGGAGCTTACCCACCTCACGAAGACAGTCTGAGCCGGTTTCATGAGCTGGGGAACGTGGACTCAGTGAGGACCAGGGCCCTACCTGCACTCTGAAAATCACTCTGCTCAGCCTTCCATCCAGGAGCTCACACCGACTGGCTCGTTGGTTTAGCAGGACGTCTAAGTGAGGTCCAAGCTGAGCAAAGAGCACTCTTCCTCCTTTACCCTGCTAGGCCCACGGAAGAGGTAGAGCCATCTAGGCCTCGCTCAGACCAGGCCTCCTTCAGGGATCTTGCCACACTTCGAAGCCTGCACAGTAAAAGATACTTAGCGAAGTTGCCAGGATTTCGCCATGCTCTCCCTCGGCAGCTCCACTACTGCAGGTACTCATGTTTGCTTTGAACTAGTATAGGTGTCCCTGCTTCCAAAAGCATTCTTTTCCCCTTTGGAAATGTGGATTCTTGTAGCCTAGGAGCTGTTTGCGAAACGCTAGGAAGGCCCAGCTTTTACTCACTGCAGGCACGCCCGGGCAGGAAACGAGTATGTTTCCCCAGAGAAACAGGCTGCTTGCAAGTGTCGAGGGGAGCTTCTCAGGTGCCCAGTGTGTCCCGTTTGTTTCCCTTCGCAGCTCCCGTACTGCAGGTACTTATGCTGGGTGCTAACAAGGGTTGGTTGGCTCTGCCGACAAAAGCAGCCTTTTCTCTTTGGAAGTTTGGATTGTAGTGTCTCAGGGGCTGCTTGCCAAAACTTGAAGTTGCCCAGGTTATAGCCTCCGCAGGTACGCTTGCGTAGCAAACGAGCACTTTCACCCGATGAACAGCATTCCTATCACGCTGGAGGAGAGTTAATCCTGCAGACCTCGTTCCTCCTGGGAAAGCGCAAGGCCACCCTGAGCCTCAGGGTAGTGCCTAAGTTTGCTCCGTGCAAGCTCTGCGTGCCTCGGTTTCCATGAGGTCTCCACCGTTGTTGTGCCTCAATGGAACTAGAGGATAGCTTTCAGGACTCCAAGCACTCTGACCTCCGCACCATTTCCCATGCTACCACACAGATCCCCCCACGTCTCCTCTCTGCCTGCTGAGCAACAAGCAGCCGTGTAGGCCCTTCGGAACACTTCTTGCATGCAGAACCCAAGGCGGCACATTGCTCTCTGTCTACCTTTGGAAACCTAGGTGGTCGCAGCTTGCCCCAGCTCACGAAGACAGTCTGAGCCGTTCTCCTGAGCTGGGAGACATGGACTCAGTGAGGACCAGGGCCCTACCTGCACTCAGAAAATCACTCTGCTCAGCCTTCCATCCAGGAGCTCACACCGACTGGCTCGTTGGTTTAGCAGGACGTCTAAGTGAGGTCCAAGCTGAGCAAAGAGCACACTTCCTCCTTTACCCTGCTGGGCCCACGGAAGAGGTAGAGCCAACTAGGCCTCGCTCAGGCCAGCCCTCCTTCAGGGATCTTGCCACACTTCGAAGCCTGCACAGTAAGATATTTAGCGAAGTTGCCAGGGTTTCGCCATTCTCCCTCGGCAGCTCCACTACTGCAGGGACTCATGTTTGCTGTGAACAAGGATAGGTGGCCCACTTCAAAAAGCAGTCTTTTCCCCTTTGGAAATGTGGATTCTTGTAGCCTAGGAGCTGTATGCGAAACCATAGGAAGGCCCAGCTTTTACTCACTGCAGGCACGCCCGGGGAGGAAACGAGTATGTTTCCCCAGAGAAACAGGCTGCTTGCAAGTGTCGAGGGGAGCTTCTCAGGTGCCCAGTGTGTCCCGTTTGTTTCCCTTCGCAGCTCCCGTACTGCAGGTACTTATGCTGGGTGCTAACAAGGGTTCGTTGGCTCTTCCGACAAAAGCAGCCTTTTCTCTTTGGAAGCTTGGATTGTAGTGTCTCAGGGGCTGCTTGCCAAAACTTGAAGTTGCCCAGGTTATAGCCTCCGCAGGTACGCTTGCGTAGCAAACGAGCACTTTCACCCCATGAACAGCGTTCCTATCACGCTGGAGGAGAGTTAATCCTGCAGACCTCGTTCCTCCTGGGAAAGAGCAAGGCCACCCTGAGCCTCAGGGTAGTGCCTGAGTTTACTCCGGGGAAGCTCTGCATGCCTCGGTTTCCATGAGGTCTCCACCGTTGTTGTGCTTCAATGCAACGCGAAGATAGCTTTCAGGACTCCAAGCACTCTGACCTCTGCACCGTTTCCCATGCTACCACACGGATCCCCCCCACGTCTCCTCTCTGCCTGCTGAGCAACAAGCAGCCGTGTAGGCCCTTCAGAACACTTCTGCATGCAGAGCCCAAGGCGGCACACTGCTCTCTGTCTGCCTTTGGAAAGCTAGGTTGTCGCAGCTTACCCAGCTCACCAAGACAGTCTGAGCCGGTCTCATGAGCTGGGGAACGTGGACTCAGTGAGGACCAGGGCCCTACCTGCACTCAGAAAATCACTCTGCTCAGCCTTCCATCCAGGAGCTCACACCGACTGGCTCGTTGGTTTAGCAGGAGGTCTAAGTGAGGTCCAAGCTGAGCAAAGAACACACTTCCTCCTTTACCCTGCTAGGCCCACGGAAGAGGTAGAGCCAACTAGGCCTCGCTCAGGCCAGCCCTCCTTCAGGGATCTTGCCACACTTCGAAGCCTGCACAGTAAAAGATATTTAGCGAAGTTGCCAGGGTTTCGCCATTTTCCCTCGGCAGCTCCACTACTGCAGGGACTCATGTTTGCTGTGAACTAGGATAGGTGGCCCACTTCCAAAAGCAGTCTTTTCCCCTTTGGAAATGTGGATTCTTGTAGCCTAGGAGCTGTTTGCGAAACCATAGGAAGGCCCAGCTTTTACTCACTGCAGGCACGCCCGGGGAGGAAACGAGTATGTTTCCCCAGAGAAACAGGCTGCTTGCAAGTGTCGAGGGGAGCTTCTCAGGTGCCCAGTGTGTCCCGTTTGTTTCCCTTCGCAGCTCCCGTACTGCAGGTACTTATGCTGGGTGCTAACAAGGGTTCGTTGGCTCTGCCGACAAAAGCAGCCTTTTCCCTTTGGAAGCTTGGATTGTAGTGTCTCAGGGGCTGCTTGCCAAACCTTGAAGTTGCCCAGGTTATAGCCTCCGCAGGTACGCTTGCATAGCAAACGAGCACTTTCACCCGATGAACAGCGTTCCTATCACGCTGCAGGAGAGTTAACCCTGCAGACCTCGTTCCTCCTGGGAAAGCGCAAGGCCACCCTGAGCCTCAGGGTAGTGCCTAAGTTTGCTCCGTGCAAGCTCTGCGTGCCTCGGTTTCCATGAGGTCTCCACCGTTGTTGTGCCTCAATGGAACTAGAGGATAGCTTTCAGGACTCCAAGCACTCTGGCCTCTGCACCGTTTCCCATGCTACCACACGGATTCCCCCCACGTCTCCTCTCTGCCTGCTGAGCAACAAGCAGCCGTGTAGGCCCTTCAGAACCCTTCTTGCATGCAGAGCCCAAGGCGGGACACTGCTCTCTGTCTTCCTTTGGAAACCTAGGTTGTCGGAGCTTACCCACCTCACGAAGACAGTTTGAGCCGGTTTCATGAGCTGGGGAACGTGGACTCAGTGAGGACCAGGGCCCTACCTGCACTCTGAAAATCACTCTGCTCAGCCTTCCATCCAGGAGCTCACACCGACTGGCTCGTTGGTTTAGCAGGACGTCTAAGTGAGGTCCAAGCTGAGCAAAGAGCACTCTTCCTCCTTTACCCTGCTAGGCCCACGGAAGAGGTAGAGCCATCTAGGCCTCGCTCAGACCAGGCCTCCTTCAGGGATCTTGCCACACTTCGAAGCCTGCACAGTAAAAGATACTTAGCGAAGTTGCCAGGATTTCGCCATGCTCTCCCTCGGCAGCTCCACTACTGCAGGTACTCATGTTTGCTTTGAACTAGTATAGGTGTCCCTGCTTCCAAAAGCATTCTTTTCCCCTTTGGAAATGTGGATTCTTGTAGCCTATGAGCTGTTTGCGAAACCCTAGGAAGGCCCAGCTTTTACTCACTGCAGGCACGCCCGGGCAGGAAACGAGTATGTTTCCCCAGAGAAACAGGCTGCTTGCAAGTGTAGAGGGGAGCTTCTCAGGTGCCCAGTTTGTCCCGTTTGTTTCCCTTCGCAGCTCCCGTACTGCAGGTACTTATGCTGGGTGCTAACAAGGGTTGGTTGGCTCTGCCGACAAAAGCAGCCTTTTCTCTTTGGAAGCTTGGATTGTAGTGTCTCAGGGGCTGCTTGCCAAAACTTGAAGTTGCCCAGGTTATAGCCTCCGCAGGTACGCTTGCGTAGCAAACGAGCACTTTCACCCCATGAACAGCGTTCCTATCACGCTGGAGGAGAGTTAATCCTGCAGACCTCGTTCCTCCTGGGAAAGAGCAAGGCCACCCTGAGCCTCAGGGTAGTGCCTGAGTTTACTCCGGGCAAGCTCTGCGTGCCTCGGTTTCCATGAGGTCTCCACCGTTGTTGTGCTTCAATGGAACGCGAAGATAGCTTTCAGGACTCCAAGCACTCTGACCTCCGCACCGTTTCCCATGCTACCACACGGATCCCCCCCACGTCTCCTCTCTGCCTGCTGAGCAACAAGCAGCCGTGTAGGCCCTTCAGAACACTTCTGCATGCAGAGCCCAAGGCGGCACACTGCTCTCTGTCTTCCTTTGGAAACCTAGGTTGTCGGAGCTTACCCACCTCACGAAGACAGTCTGAGCCGGTTTCATGAGCTGGGGAACGTGGACTCAGTGAGGACCAGGGCCCTACCTGCACTCTGAAAATCACTCTGCTCAGCCTTCCATCCAGGAGCTCACACCGACTGGCTCGTTGGTTTAGCAGGACGTCTAAGTGAGGTCCAAGCTGAGCAAAGAGCACTCTTCCTCCTTTACCCTGCTAGGCCCACGGAAGAGGTAGAGCCATCTAGGCCTCGCTCAGACCAGGCCTCCTTCAGGGATCTTGCCACACTTCGAAGCCTGCACAGTAAAAGATACTTAGCGAAGTTGCCAGGATTTCGCCATGCTCTCCCTCGGCAGCTCCACTACTGCAGGTACTCATGTTTGCTTTGAACTAGTATAGGTGTCCCTGCTTCCAAAAGCATTCTTTTCCCCTTTGGAAATGTGGATTCTTGTAGCCTAGGAGCTGTTTGCGAAACGCTAGGAAGGCCCAGCTTTTACTCACTGCAGGCACGCCCGGGCAGGAAACGAGTATGTTTCCCCAGAGAAACAGGCTGCTTGCAAGTGTAGAGGGGAGCTTCTCAGGTGCCCAGTGTGTCCCGTTTGTTTCCCTTCGCAGCTCCCGTACTGCAGGTACTTATGCTGGGTGCTAACAAGGGTTGGTTGGCTCTGCCGACAAAAGCAGCCTTTTCTCTTTGGAAGCTTGGATTGTAGTGTCTCAGGGGCTGCTTGCCAAAACTTGAAGTTGCCCAGGTTATAGCCTCCGCAGGTACGCTTGCGTAGCAAACGCGCACTTTCACCCGATGAACAGCGTTCCTATCACGCTGGAGGAGAGTTAATCCTGCAGACCTCGTTCCTCCTGGGAAAGAGCAAGGCCACCCTGAGCCTCAGGGTAGTGCCTGAGTTTACTCCGGGCAAGCTCTGCGTGCCTCGGTTTCCATGAGGTCTCCACCGTTGTTGTGCTTCAATGGAACGCGAAGATAGCTTTCAGGACTCCAAGCACTCTGACCTCCGCACCGTTTCCCATGCTACCACACGGATCCCCCCCACGTCTCCTCTCTGCCTGCTGAGCAACAAGCAGCCGTGTAGGCCCTTCAGAACACTTCTGCATGCAGAGCCCAAGGCGGCACACTGCTCTCTGTCTTCCTTTGGAAACCTAGGTTGTCGCAGCTTACCCAGCTCACCAAGACAGTCTGAGCCGGTCTCATGAGCTGGGGAACGTGGACTCAGTGAGGACCAGGGCCCTACCTGCACTCAGAAAATCACTCTGCTCAGCCTTCCATCCAGGAGCTCACACCGACTGGCTCGTTGGTTTAGCAGGACGTCTAAGTGAGGTCCAAGCTGAGCAAAGAACACACTTCCTCCTTTACCCTGCTAGGCCCACGGTAGAGGTAGAGCCAACTAGGCCTCGCTCAGGCCAGCCCTCCTTCAGGGATCTTGCCACACTTCGAAGCCTGCACAGTAAAAGATATTTAGCGAAGTTGCCAGGGTTTCGCCATTCTCCCTCGGCAGCTCCACTACTGCAGGGACTCATGTTTGCTGTGAACTAGGATAGGTGGCCCACTTCAAAAAGCAGTCTTTTCCCCTTTGGAAATGTGGATTCTTGTAGCCTAGGAGCTGTTTGCGAAACCATAGGAAGGCCCAGCTTTTACTCACTGCAGGCACGCCCGGGGAGGAAACGAGTATGTTTCCCCAGAGAAACAGGCTGCTTGCAAGTGTCGAGGGGAGCTTCTCAGGTGCCCAGTGTGTCCCGTTTGTTTCCCTTCGCAGCTCCCGTACTGCAGGTACTTATGCTGGGTGCTAACAAGGGTTGGTTGGCTCTGCCGACAAAAGCAGCCTTTTCCCTTTGGAAGCTTGGATTGTAGTGTCTCAGGGGCTGCTTGCCAAACCTTGAAGTTGCCCAGGTTATAGCCTCCGCAGGTACGCTTGCGTAGCAAACGAGCACTTTCACCCGATGAACAGCGTTCCTATCACGCTGCAGGAGAGTTAATCCCGCAGACCTCGTTCCTCCTGGGAAAGCGCAAGGCCACCCTGAGCCTCAGGGGAGTGCCTAAGTTTGCTCCGTGCAAGCTCTGCGTGCCTCGGTTTCCATGAGGTCTCCACCGTTGTTGTGCCTCAATGGAACTAGAGGATAGCTTTCAGGACTCCAAGCACTCTGGCCTCTGCACCGTTTCCCATGCTACCACACGGATTCCCCCCACGTCTCCTCTCTGCCTGCTGAGCAACAAGCAGCCGTGTAGGCCCTTCAGAACCCTTCTTGCATGCAGAGCCCAAGGCGGGACACTGCTCTCTGTCTTCCTTTGGAAACCTAGGTTGTCGGAGCTTACCCACCTCACGAAGACAGTTTGAGCCGGTTTCATGAGCTTGGGAAAGTGGACTCAGTGAGGACCAGGGCCCTACCTGCACTCTGAAAATCACTCTGCTCAGCCTTCCATCCAGGAGCTCACACCGACTGGCTCGTTGGTTTAGCAGGACGTCTAAGTGAGGTCCAAGCTGAGCAAAGAGCACTCTTCCTCCTTTACCCTGCTAGGCCCACGGAAGAGGTAGAGCCATCTAGGCCTCGCTCAGACCAGGCCTCCTTCAGGGATCTTGCCACACTTCGAAGCCTGCACAGTAAAAGATACTTAGCGAAGTTGCCAGGATTTCGCCATGCTCTCCCTCGGCAGCTCCACTACTGCAGGTACTCATGTTTGCTTTGAACTAGTATAGGTGTCCCTGCTTCCAAAAGCATTCTTTTCCCCTTTGGAAATGTGGATTCTTGTAGCCTAGGAGCTGTTTGCGAAACGCTAGGAAGGCCCAGCTTTTACTCACTGCAGGCACGCCCGGGCAGGAAACGAGTATGTTTCCCCAGAGAAACAGGCTGCTTGCAAGTGTAGAGGGGAGCTTCTCAGGTGCCCAGTGTGTCCCGTTTCTTTCCCTTCGCAGCTCCCGTACTGCAGGTACTTATGCTGGGTGCTAACAAGGGTTGGTTGGCTCTGCCGACAAAAGCAGCCTTTTCTCTTTGGAAGCTTGGATTGTAGTGTCTCAGGGGCTGCTTGCCAAAACTTGAAGTTGCCCAGGTTATAGCCTCCGCAGGTACGCTTGCGTAGCAAACGAGCACTTTCACCCCATGAACAGCGTTCCTATCACGCTGGAGGAGAGTTAATCCTGCAGACCTCGTTCCTCCTGGGAAAGAGCAAGGCCACCCTGAGCCTCAGGGTAGTGCCTGAGTTTACTCCGGGCAAGCTCTGCGTGCCTCGGTTTCCATGAGGTCTCCACCGTTGTTGTGCTTCAATGGAACGCGAAGATAGCTTTCAGGACTCCAAGCACTCTGACCTCCGCACCGTTTCCCATGCTACCACACGGATCCCCCCCACGTCTCCTCTCTGCCTGCTGAGCAACAAGCAGCCGTGTAGGCCCTTCAGAACACTTCTGCATGCAGAGCCCAAGGCGGCACACTGCTCTCTGTCTTCCTTTGGAAACCTAGGTTGTCGGAGCTTACCCACCTCACGAAGACAGTCTGAGCCGGTTTCATGAGCTGGGGAACGTGGACTCAGTGAGGACCAGGGCCCTACCTGCACTCTGAAAATCACTCTGCTCAGCCTTCCATCCAGGAGCTCACACCGACTGGCTCGTTGGTTTAGCAGGACGTCTAAGTGAGGTCCAAGCTGAGCAAAGAGCACTCTTCCTCCTTTACCCTGCTAGGCCCACGGAAGAGGTAGAGCCATCTAGGCCTCGCTCAGACCAGGCCTCCTTCAGGGATCTTGCCACACTTCGAAGCCTGCACAGTAAAAGATACTTAGCGAAGTTGCCAGGATTTCGCCATGCTCTCCCTCGGCAGCTCCACTACTGCAGGTACTCATGTTTGCTTTGAACTAGTATAGGTGTCCCTGCTTCCAAAAGCATTCTTTTCCCCTTTGGAAATGTGGATTCTTGTAGCCTAGGAGCTGTTTGCGAAACGCTAGGAAGGCCCAGCTTTTACTCACTGCAGGCACGCCCGGGCAGGAAACGAGTATGTTTCCCCAGAGAAACAGGCTGCTTGCAAGTGTAGAGGGGAGCTTCTCAGGTGCCCAGTGTGTCCCGTTTGTTTCCCTTCGCAGCTCCCGTACTGCAGGTACTTATGCTGGGTGCTAACAAGGGTTGGTTGGCTCTGCCGACAAAAGCAGCCTTTTCTCTTTGGAAGCTTGGATTGTAGTGTCTCAGGGGCTGCTTGCCAAAACTTGAAGTTGCCCAGGTTATAGCCTCCGCAGGTACGCTTGCGTAGCAAACGCGCACTTTCACCCGATGAACAGCGTTCCTATCACGCTGGAGGAGAGTTAATCCTGCAGACCTCGTTCCTCCTGGGAAAGAGCAAGGCCACCCTGAGCCTCAGGGTAGTGCCTGAGTTTACTCCGGGCAAGCTCTGCGTGCCTCGGTTTCCATGAGGTCTCCACCGTTGTTGTGCTTCAATGGAACGCGAAGATAGCTTTCAGGACTCCAAGCACTCTGACCTCCGCACCGTTTCCCATGCTACCACACGGATCCCCCCCACGTCTCCTCTCTGCCTGCTGAGCAACAAGCAGCCGTGTAGGCCCTTCAGAACACTTCTGCATGCAGAGCCCAAGGCGGCACACTGCTCTCTGTCTTCCTTTGGAAACCTAGGTTGTCGCAGCTTACCCAGCTCACCAAGACAGTCTGAGCCGGTCTCATGAGCTGGGGAACGTGGACTCAGTGAGGACCAGGGCCCTACCTGCACTCAGAAAATCACTCTGCTCAGCCTTCCATCCAGGAGCTCACACCGACTGGCTCGTTGGTTTAGCAGGAGGTCTAAGTGAGGTCCAAGCTGAGCAAAGAACACACTTCCTCCTTTACCCTGCTAGGCCCACGGTAGAGGTAGAGCCAACTAGGCCTCGCTCAGGCCAGCCCTCCTTCAGGGATCTTGCCACACTTCGAAGCCTGCACAGTAAAAGATATTTAGCGAAGTTGCCAGGGTTTCGCCATTCTCCCTCGGCAGCTCCACTACTGCAGGGACTCATGTTTGCTGTGAACTAGGATAGGTGGCCCACTTCAAAAAGCAGTCTTTTCCCCTTTGGAAATGTGGATTCTTGTAGCCTAGGAGCTGTTTGCGAAACCATAGGAAGGCCCAGCTTTTACTCACTGCAGGCACGCCCGGGGAGGAAACGAGTATGTTTCCCCAGAGAAACAGGCTGCTTGCAAGTGTCGAGGGGAGCTTCTCAGGTGCCCAGTGTGTCCCGTTTGTTTCCCTTCGCAGCTCCCGTACTGCAGGTACTTATGCTGGGTGCTAACAAGGGTTGGTTGGCTCTGCCGACAAAAGCAGCCTTTTCCCTTTGGAAGCTTGGATTGTAGTGTCTCAGGGGCTGCTTGCCAAACCTTGAAGTTGCCCAGGTTATAGCCTCCGCAGGTACGCTTGCGTAGCAAACGAGCACTTTCACCCGATGAACAGCGTTCCTATCACGCTGCAGGAGAGTTAATCCCGCAGACCTCGTTCCTCCTGGGAAAGCGCAAGGCCACCCTGAGCCTCAGGGGAGTGCCTAAGTTTGCTCCGTGCAAGCTCTGCGTGCCTCGGTTTCCATGAGGTCTCCACCGTTGTTGTGCCTCAATGGAACTAGAGGATAGCTTTCAGGACTCCAAGCACTCTGGCCTCTGCACCGTTTCCCATGCTACCACACGGATTCCCCCCACGTCTCCTCTCTGCCTGCTGAGCAACAAGCAGCCGTGTAGGCCCTTCAGAACCCTTCTTGCATGCAGAGCCCAAGGCGGGACACTGCTCTCTGTCTTCCTTTGGAAACCTAGGTTGTCGGAGCTTACCCACCTCACGAAGACAGTTTGAGCCGGTTTCATGAGCTTGGGAAAGTGGACTCAGTGAGGACCAGGGCCCTACCTGCACTCTGAAAATCACTCTGCTCAGCCTTCCATCCAGGAGCTCACACCGACTGGCTCGTTGGTTTAGCAGGAGGTCTAAGTGAGGTCCAAGCTGAGCAAAGAACACACTTCCTCCTTTACCCTGCTAGGCCCACGGTAGAGGTAGAGCCAACTAGGCCTCGCTCAGGCCAGCCCTCCTTCAGGGATCTTGCCACACTTCGAAGCCTGCACAGTAAAAGATATTTAGCGAAGTTGCCAGGGTTTCGCCATTCTCCCTCGGCAGCTCCACTACTGCAGGGACTCATGTTTGCTGTGAACTAGGATAGGTGGCCCACTTCCAAAAGCAGTCTTTTCCCCTTTGGAAATGTGGATTCTTGTAGCCTAGGAGCTGTTTGCGAAACCATAGGAAGGCCCAGCTTTTACTCACTGCAGGCACGCCCGGGGAGGAAACGAGTATGTTTCCCCAGAGAAACAGGCTGCTTGCAAGTGTCGAGGGGAGCTTCTCAGGTGCCCAGTGTGTCCCGTTTGTTTCCCTTCGCAGCTCCCGTACTGCAGGTACTTATGCTGGGTGCTAACAAGGGTTGGTTGGCTCTGCCGACAAAAGCAGCCTTTTCCCTTTGGAAGCTTGGATTGTAGTGTCTCAGGGGCTGCTTGCCAAACCTTGAAGTTGCCCAGGTTATAGCCTCCGCAGGTACGCTTGCGTAGCAAACGAGCACTTTCACCCGATGAACAGCGTTCCTATCACGCTGCAGGAGAGTTAATCCCGCAGACCTCGTTCCTCCTGGGAAAGCGCAAGGCCACCCTGAGCCTCAGGGGAGTGCCTAAGTTTGCTCCGTGCAAGCTCTGCGTGCCTCGGTTTCCATGAGGTCTCCACCGTTGTTGTGCTTCAATGGAACGCGAAGATAGCTTTCAGGACTCCAAGCACTCTGACCTCCGCACCGTTTCCCATGCTACCACACGGATCCCCCCCACGTCTCCTCTCTGCCTGCTGAGCAACAAGCAGCAGTGTAGGCCCTTCAGAACACTTCTGCATGCAGAGCCCAAGGCGGCACACTGCTCTCTGTCTTCCTTTGGAAACCTAGGTTGTCGGAGCTTACCCACCTCACGAAGACAGTCTGAGCCGGTTTCATGAGCTGGGGAACGTGGACTCAGTGAGGACCAGGGCCCTACCTGCACTCTGAAAATCACTCTGCTCAGCCTTCCATCCAGGAGCTCACACCGACTGGCTCGTTGGTTTAGCAGGACGTCTAAGTGAGGTCCAAGCTGAGCAAAGAGCACTCTTCCTCCTTTACCCTGCTAGGCCCACGGAAGAGGTAGAGCCATCTAGGCCTCGCTCAGACCAGGCCTCCTTCAGGGATCTTGCCACACTTCGAAGCCTGCACAGTAAAAGATACTTAGCGAAGTTGCCAGGATTTCGCCATGCTCTCCCTCGGCAGCTCCACTACTGCAGGTACTCATGTTTGCTTTGAACTAGTATAGGTGTCCCTGCTTCCAAAAGCATTCTTTTCCCCTTTGGAAATGTGGATTCTTGTAGCCTAGGAGCTGTTTGCGAAACGCTAGGAAGGCCCAGCTTTTACTCACTGCAGGCACGCCCGGGCAGGAAACGAGTATGTTTCCCCAGAGAAACAGGCTGCTTGCAAGTGTAGAGGGGAGCTTCTCAGGTGCCCAGTGTGTCCCGTTTGTTTCCCTTCGCAGCTCCCGTACTGCAGGTACTTATGCTGGGTGCTAACAAGGGTTGGTTGGCTCTGCCGACAAAAGCAGCCTTTTCTCTTTGGAAGTTTGGATTGTAGTGTCTCAGGGGCTGCTTGCCAAAACTTGAAGTTGCCCAGGTTATAGCCTCCGCAGGTACGCTTGCGTAGCAAACGAGCACTTTCACCCGATGAACAGCATTCCTATCACGCTGGAGGAGAGTTAATCCTGCAGACCTCGTTCCTCCTGGGAAAGCGCAAGGCCACCCTGAGCCTCAGGGTAGTGCCTAAGTTTGCTCCGTGCAAGCTCTGCGTGCCTCGGTTTCCATGAGGTCTCCACCGTTGTTGTGCCTCAATGGAACTAGAGGATAGCTTTCAGGACTCCAAGCACTCTGACCTCCGCACCATTTCCCATGCTACCACACAGATCCCCCCACGTCTCCTCTCTGCCTGCTGAGCAACAAGCAGCCGTGTAGGCCCTTCGGAACACTTCTTGCATGCAGAACCCAAGGCGGCACATTGCTCTCTGTCTACCTTTGGAAACCTAGGTGGTCGCAGCTTGCCCCAGCTCACGAAGACAGTCTGAGCCGTTCTCCTGAGCTGGGAGACATGGACTCAGTGAGGACCAGGGCCCTACCTGCACTCAGAAAATCACTCTGCTCAGCCTTCCATCCAGGAGCTCACACCGACTGGCTCGTTGGTTTAGCAGGACGTCTAAGTGAGGTCCAAGCTGAGCAAAGAGCACACTTCCTCCTTTACCCTGCTGGGCCCACGGAAGAGGTAGAGCCAACTAGGCCTCGCTCAGGCCAGCCCTCCTTCAGGGATCTTGCCACACTTCGAAGCCTGCACAGTAAGATATTTAGCGAAGTTGCCAGGGTTTCGCCATTCTCCCTCGGCAGCTCCACTACTGCAGGGACTCATGTTTGCTGTGAACAAGGATAGGTGGCCCACTTCAAAAAGCAGTCTTTTCCCCTTTGGAAATGTGGATTCTTGTAGCCTAGGAGCTGTATGCGAAACCATAGGAAGGCCCAGCTTTTACTCACTGCAGGCACGCCCGGGGAGGAAACGAGTATGTTTCCCCAGAGAAACAGGCTGCTTGCAAGTGTCGAGGGGAGCTTCTCAGGTGCCCAGTGTGTCCCGTTTGTTTCCCTTCGCAGCTCCCGTACTGCAGGTACTTATGCTGGGTGCTAACAAGGGTTCGTTGGCTCTTCCGACAAAAGCAGCCTTTTCTCTTTGGAAGCTTGGATTGTAGTGTCTCAGGGGCTGCTTGCCAAAACTTGAAGTTGCCCAGGTTATAGCCTCCGCAGGTACGCTTGCGTAGCAAACGAGCACTTTCACCCCATGAACAGCGTTACTATCACGCTGGAGGAGAGTTAATCCTGCAGACCTCGTTCCTCCTGGGAAAGAGCAAGGCCACCCTGAGCCTCAGGGTAGTGCCTGAGTTTACTCCGGGGAAGCTCTGCATGCCTCGGTTTCCATGAGGTCTCCACCGTTGTTGTGCTTCAATGCAACCCGAAGATAGCTTTCAGGACTCCAAGCACTCTGACCTCTGCACCGTTTCCCATGCTACCACACGGATCCCCCCCACGTCTCCTCTCTGCCTGCTGAGCAACAAGCAGCCGTGTAGGCCCTTCAGAACACTTCTGCATGCAGAGCCCAAGGCGGCACACTGCTCTCTGTCTGCCTTTGGAAAGCTAGGTTGTCGCAGCTTACCCAGCTCACCAAGACAGTCTGAGCCGGTCTCATGAGCTGGGGAACGTGGACTCAGTGAGGACCAGGGCCCTACCTGCACTCAGAAAATCACTCTGCTCAGCCTTCCATCCAGGAGCTCACACCGACTGGCTCGTTGGTTTAGCAGGAGGTCTAAGTGAGGTCCAAGCTGAGCAAAGAACACACTTCCTCCTTTACCCTGCTAGGCCCACGGAAGAGGTAGAGCCAACTAGGCCTCGCTCAGGCCAGCCCTCCTTCAGGGATCTTGCCACACTTCGAAGCCTGCACAGTAAAAGATATTTAGCGAAGTTGCCAGGGTTTCGCCATTTTCCCTCGGCAGCTCCACTACTGCAGGGACTCATGTTTGCTGTGAACTAGGATAGGTGGCCCACTTCCAAAAGCAATCTTTTCCCCTTTGGAAATGTGGATTCTTGTAGCCTAGGAGCTGTTTGCGAAACCATAGGAAGGCCCAGCTTTTACTCACTGCAGGCACGCCCGGGGAGGAAACGAGTATGTTTCCCCAGAGAAACAGGCTGCTTGCAAGTGTCGAGGGGAGCTTCTCAGGTGCCCAGTGTGTCCCGTTTGTTTCCCTTCGCAGCTCCCGTACTGCAGGTACTTATGCTGGGTGCTAACAAGGGTTCGTTGGCTCTGCCGACAAAAGCAGCCTTTTCCCTTTGGAAGCTTGGATTGTAGTGTCTCAGGGGCTGCTTGCCAAACCTTGAAGTTGCCCAGGTTATAGCCTCCGCAGGTACGCTTGCATAGCAAACGAGCACTTTCACCCGATGAACAGCGTTCCTATCACGCTGCAGGAGAGTTAACCCTGCAGACCTCGTTCCTCCTGGGAAAGCGCAAGGCCACCCTGAGCCTCAGGGTAGTGCCTAAGTTTGCTCCGTGCAAGCTCTGCGTGCCTCGGTTTCCATGAGGTCTCCACCGTTGTTGTGCCTCAATGGAACTAGAGGATAGCTTTCAGGACTCCAAGCACTCTGGCCTCTGCACCGTTTCCCATGCTACCACACGGATTCCCCCCACGTCTCCTCTCTGCCTGCTGAGCAACAAGCAGCCGTGTAGGCCCTTCAGAACCCTTCTTGCATGCAGAGCCCAAGGCGGGACACTGCTCTCTGTCTTCCTTTGGAAACCTAGGTTGTCGGAGCTTACCCACCTCACGAAGACAGTTTGAGCCGGTTTCATGAGCTGGGGAACGTGGACTCAGTGAGGACCAGGGCCCTACCTGCACTCTGAAAATCACTCTGCTCAGCCTTCCATCCAGGAGCTCACACCGACTGGCTCGTTGGTTTAGCAGGACGTCTAAGTGAGGTCCAAGCTGAGCAAAGAGCACTCTTCCTCCTTTACCCTGCTAGGCCCACGGAAGAGGTAGAGCCATCTAGGCCTCGCTCAGACCAGGCCTCCTTCAGGGATCTTGCCACACTTCGAAGCCTGCACAGTAAAAGATACTTAGCGAAGTTGCCAGGATTTCGCCATGCTCTCCCTCGGCAGCTCCACTACTGCAGGTACTCATGTTTGCTTTGAACTAGTATAGGTGTCCCTGCTTCCAAAAGCATTCTTTTCCCCTTTGGAAATGTGGATTCTTGTAGCCTAGGAGCTGTTTGCGAAACGCTAGGAAGGCCCAGCTTTTACTCACTGCAGGCACGCCCGGGCAGGAAACGAGTATGTTTCCCCAGAGAAACAGGCTGCTTGCAAGTGTAGAGGGGAGCTTCTCAGGTGCCCAGTGTGTCCCGTTTGTTTCCCTTCGCAGCTCCCGTACTGCAGGTACTTATGCTGGGTGCTAACAAGGGTTGGTTGGCTCTGCCGACAAAAGCAGCCTTTTCTCTTTGGAAGCTTGGATTGTAGTGTCTCAGGGGCTGCTTGCCAAAACTTGAAGTTGCCCAGGTTATAGCCTCCGCAGGTACGCTTGCGTAGCAAACGCGCACTTTCACCCGATGAACAGCGTTCCTATCACGCTGGAGGAGAGTTAATCCTGCAGACCTCGTTCCTCCTGGGAAAGAGCAAGGCCACCCTGAGCCTCAGGGTAGTGCCTGAGTTTACTCCGGGCAAGCTCTGCGTGCCTCGGTTTCCATGAGGTCTCCACCGTTGTTGTGCTTCAATGGAACGCGAAGATAGCTTTCAGGACTCCAAGCACTCTGACCTCCGCACCGTTTCCCATGCTACCACACGGATCCCCCCCACGTCTCCTCTCTGCCTGCTGAGCAACAAGCAGCCGTGTAGGCCCTTCAGAACACTTCTGCATGCAGAGCCCAAGGCGGCACACTGCTCTCTGTCTTCCTTTGGAAACCTAGGTTGTCGCAGCTTACCCAGCTCACCAAGACAGTCTGAGCCGGTCTCATGAGCTGGGGAACGTGGACTCAGTGAGGACCAGGGCCCTACCTGCACTCAGAAAATCACTCTGCTCAGCCTTCCATCCAGGAGCTCACACCGACTGGCTCGTTGGTTTAGCAGGAGGTCTAAGTGAGGTCCAAGCTGAGCAAAGAACACACTTCCTCCTTTACCCTGCTAGGCCCACGGTAGAGGTAGAGCCAACTAGGCCTCGCTCAGGCCAGCCCTCCTTCAGGGATCTTGCCACACTTCGAAGCCTGCACAGTAAAAGATATTTAGCGAAGTTGCCAGGGTTTCGCCATTCTCCCTCGGCAGCTCCACTACTGCAGGGACTCATGTTTGCTGTGAACTAGGATAGGTGGCCCACTTCAAAAAGCAGTCTTTTCCCCTTTGGAAATGTGGATTCTTGTAGCCTAGGAGCTGTTTGCGAAACCATAGGAAGGCCCAGCTTTTACTCACTGCAGGCACGCCCGGGGAGGAAACGAGTATGTTTCCCCAGAGAAACAGGCTGCTTGCAAGTGTCGAGGGGAGCTTCTCAGGTGCCCAGTGTGTCCCGTTTGTTTCCCTTCGCAGCTCCCGTACTGCAGGTACTTATGCTGGGTGCTAACAAGGGTTGGTTGGCTCTGCCGACAAAAGCAGCCTTTTCCCTTTGGAAGCTTGGATTGTAGTGTCTCAGGGGCTGCTTGCCAAACCTTGAAGTTGCCCAGGTTATAGCCTCCGCAGGTACGCTTGCGTAGCAAACGAGCACTTTCACCCGATGAACAGCGTTCCTATCACGCTGCAGGAGAGTTAATCCCGCAGACCTCGTTCCTCCTGGGAAAGCGCAAGGCCACCCTGAGCCTCAGGGGAGTGCCTAAGTTTGCTCCGTGCAAGCTCTGCGTGCCTCGGTTTCCATGAGGTCTCCACCGTTGTTGTGCCTCAATGGAACTAGAGGATAGCTTTCAGGATTCCAAGCACTCTGGCCTCTGCACCGTTTCCCATGCTACCACACGGATTCCCCCCACGTCTCCTCTCTGCCTGCTGAGCAACAAGCAGCCGTGTAGGCCCTTCAGAACCCTTCTTGCATGCAGAGCCCAAGGCGGGACACTGCTCTCTGTCTTCCTTTGGAAACCTAGGTTGTCGGAGCTTACCCACCTCACGAAGACAGTTTGAGCCGGTTTCATGAGCTTGGGAAAGTGGACTCAGTGAGGACCAGGGCCCTACCTGCACTCTGAAAATCACTCTGCTCAGCCTTCCATCCAGGAGCTCACACCGACTGGCTCGTTGGTTTAGCAGGACGTCTAAGTGAGGTCCAAGCTGAGCAAAGAGCACTCTTCCTCCTTTACCCTGCTAGGCCCACGGAAGAGGTAGAGCCATCTAGGCCTCGCTCAGACCAGGCCTCCTTCAGGGATCTTGCCACACTTCGAAGCCTGCACAGTAAAAGATACTTAGCGAAGTTGCCAGGATTTCGCCATGCTCTCCCTCGGCAGCTCCACTACTGCAGGTACTCATGTTTGCTTTGAACTAGTATAGGTGTCCCTGCTTCCAAAAGCATTCTTTTCCCCTTTGGAAATGTGGATTCTTGTAGCCTAGGAGCTGTTTGCGAAACGCTAGGAAGGCCCAGCTTTTACTCACTGCAGGCACGCCCGGGCAGGAAACGAGTATGTTTCCCCAGAGAAACAGGCTGCTTGCAAGTGTAGAGGGGAGCTTCTCAGGTGCCCAGTGTGTCCCGTTTGTTTCCCTTCGCAGCTCCCGTACTGCAGGTACTTATGCTGGGTGCTAACAAGGGTTGGTTGGCTCTGCCGACAAAAGCAGCCTTTTCTCTTTGGAAGCTTGGATTGTAGTGTCTCAGGGGCTGCTTGCCAAAACTTGAAGTTGCCCAGGTTATAGCCTCCGCAGGTACGCTTGCGTAGCAAACGCGCACTTTCACCCGATGAACAGCGTTCCTATCACGCTGGAGGAGAGTTAATCCTGCAGACCTCGTTCCTCCTGGGAAAGAGCAAGGCCACCCTGAGCCTCAGGGTAGTGCCTGAGTTTACTCCGGGCAAGCTCTGCGTGCCTCGGTTTCCATGAGGTCTCCACCGTTGTTGTGCTTCAATGGAACGCGAAGATAGCTTTCAGGACTCCAAGCACTCTGACCTCCGCACCGTTTCCCATGCTACCACACGGATCCCCCCGACGTCTCCTCTCTGCCTGCTGAGCAACAAGCAGCCGTGTAGGCCCTTCAGAACACTTCTGCATGCAGAGCCCAAGGCGGCACACTGCTCTCTGTCTTCCTTTGGAAACCTAGGTTGTCGCAGCTTACCCAGCTCACCAAGACAGTCTGAGCCGGTCTCATGAGCTGGGGAACGTGGACTCAGTGAGGACCAGGGCCCTACCTGCACTCAGAAAATCACTCTGCTCAGCCTTCCATCCAGGAGCTCACACCGACTGGCTCGTTGGTTTAGCAGGAGGTCTAAGTGAGGTCCAAGCTGAGCAAAGAACACACTTCCTCCTTTACCCTGCTAGGCCCACGGTAGAGGTAGAGCCAACTAGGCCTCGCTCAGGCCAGCCCTCCTTCAGGGATCTTGCCACACTTCGAAGCCTGCACAGTAAAAGATATTTAGCGAAGTTGCCAGGGTTTCGCCATTCTCCCTCGGCAGCTCCACTACTGCAGGGACTCATGTTTGCTGTGAACTAGGATAGGTGGCCCACTTCCAAAAGCAGTCTTTTCCCCTTTGGAAATGTGGATTCTTGTAGCCTAGGAGCTGTTTGCGAAACCATAGGAAGGCCCAGCTTTTACTCACTGCAGGCACGCCCGGGGAGGAAACGAGTATGTTTCCCCAGAGAAACAGGCTGCTTGCAAGTGTCGAGGGGAGCTTCTCAGGTGCCCAGTGTGTCCCGTTTGTTTCCCTTCGCAGCTCCCGTACTGCAGGTACTTATGCTGGGTGCTAACAAGGGTTGGTTGGCTCTGCCGACAAAAGCAGCCTTTTCCCTTTGGAAGCTTGGATTGTAGTGTCTCAGGGGCTGCTTGCCAAACCTTGAAGTTGCCCAGGTTATAGCCTCCGCAGGTACGCTTGCGTAGCAAACGAGCACTTTCACCCGATGAACAGCGTTCCTATCACGCTGCAGGAGAGTTAATCCCGCAGACCTCGTTCCTCCTGGGAAAGCGCAAGGCCACCCTGAGCCTCAGGGGAGTGCCTAAGTTTGCTCCGTGCAAGCTCTGCGTGCCTCGGTTTCCATGAGGTCTCCACCGTTGTTGTGCCTCAATGGAACTAGAGGATAGCTTTCAGGACTCCAAGCACTCTGGCCTCTGCACCGTTTCCCATGCTACCACACGGATTCCCCCCACGTCTCCTCTCTGCCTGCTGAGCAACAAGCAGCCGTGTAGGCCCTTCAGAACCCTTCTTGCATGCAGAGCCCAAGGCGGGACACTGCTCTCTGTCTTCCTTTGGAAACCTAGGTTGTCGGAGCTTACCCACCTCTCGAAGACAGTTTGAGCCGGTTTCATGAGCTTGGGAACGTGGACTCAGTGAGGACCAGGGCCCTACCTGCACTCTGAAAATCACTCTGCTCAGCCTTCCATCCAGGAGCTCACACCGACTGGCTCGTTGGTTTAGCAGGACGTCTAAGTGAGGTCCAAGCTGAGCAAAGAGCACTCTTCCTCCTTTACCCTGCTAGGCCCACGGAAGAGGTAGAGCCATCTAGGCCTCGCTCAGACCAGGCCTCCTTCAGGGATCTTGCCACACTTCGAAGCCTGCACAGTAAAAGATACTTAGCGAAGTTGCCAGGATTTCGCCATGCTCTCCCTCGGCAGCTCCACTACTGCAGGTACTCATGTTTGCTTTGAACTAGTATAGGTGTCCCTGCTTCCAAAAGCATTCTTTTCCCCTTTGGAAATGTGGATTCTTGTAGCCTAGGAGCTGTTTGCGAAACGCTAGGAAGGCCCAGCTTTTACTCACTGCAGGCACGCCCGGGCAGGAAACGAGTATGTTTCCCCAGAGAAACAGGCTGCTTGCAAGTGTAGAGGGGAGCTTCTCAGGTGCCCAGTGTGTCCCGTTTGTTTCCCTTCGCAGCTCCCGTACTGCAGGTACTTATGCTGGGTGCTAACAAGGGTTGGTTGGCTCTGCCGACAAAAGCAGCCTTTTCTCTTTGGAAGCTTGGATTGTAGTGTCTCAGGGGCTGCTTGCCAAAACTTGAAGTTGCCCAGGTTATAGCCTCCGCAGGTACGCTTGCGTAGCAAACGAGCACTTTCACCCGATGAACAGCGTTCCTATCACGCTGGAGGAGAGTTAATCCTGCAGACCTCGTTCCTCCTGGGAAAGCGCAAGGCCACCCTGAGCCTCAGGGTAGTGCCTAAGTTTGCTCCGTGCAAGCTCTGCGTGCCTCGGTTTCCATGAGGTCTCCACCGTTGTTGTGCCTCAATGGAACTAGAGGATAGCTTTCAGGACTCCAAGCACTCTGACCTCCGCACCATTTCCCATGCTACCACACAGATCCCCCCACGTCTCCTCTCTGCCTGCTGAGCAACAAGCAGCCGTGTAGGCCCTTCGGAACACTTCTTGCATGCAGAACCCAAGGCGGCACATTGCTCTCTGTCTACCTTTGGAAACCTAGGTGGTCGCAGCTTGCCCCAGCTCACGAAGACAGTCTGAGCCGTTCTCCTGAGCTGGGAGACATGGACTCAGTGAGGACCAGGGCCCTACCTGCACTCAGAAAATCACTCTGCTCAGCCTTCCATCCAGGAGCTCACACCGACTGGCTCGTTGGTTTAGCAGGACGTCTAAGTGAGGTCCAAGCTGAGCAAGAGCACAATTCCTCCTTTACCCTGCTAGGCCCACGGAAGAGGTAGAGCCAACTAGGCCTCGCTCAGGCCAGCCCTCCTTCAGGGATCTTGCCACACTTCGAAGCCTGCACAGTAAAAGATATTTAGCGAAGTTGCCAGGGTTTCGCCATTCTCCCTCGGCAGCTCCACTACTGCAGGGACTCATGTTTGCTGTGAACTAGGATAGGTGGCCCACTTCGAAAAGCAGTCTTTTCCCCTTTGGAAATGTGGATTCTTGTAGCCTCGGAGCTGTTTGCAAAACCCTAGGAAGGCCCAGCTTCTACTCACGGCAGGCACGCCCGGGGAGGAAACGAGTATGTTTCCCCAGAGAAACAGGCTGCTTGCAAGTGTCGAGGGGAGCTTCTCAGGTGCCCAGTGTGTCCCGTTTGTTTCCCTTCGCAGCTCCCGTACTGCAGGTACTTATGCTGGGTGCTAACAAGGGTTCGTTGGCTCTGCCGACAAAAGCAGCCTTTTCCCTTTGGAAGCTTGGATTGTAGTGTCTCAGGGGCTGCTTGCCAAACCTTGAAGTTGCCCAGGTTATAGCCTCCGCAGGTACGCTTGCGTAGCAAACGAGCACTTTCTACCGATGAACAGGGTTCCTGTCACGCTGGAGGAGAGTTAATCCCGCAGACCTCGTTCCTCCTGGGAAAGCGCAAGTCCACCCTGAGCCTCAGGGTAGTGCCTAAGTTTCCAACGGGCAAGCTCTGCGTGCCTCGGTTTCCATGAGGTCTCCACCGTTGTTGTGCTTCAATGGAACGCGAGGATAGCTTTCAGGACTCCAAGCACTCTGACCTCCGCACCGTTTCCCATGCTACCACACGGATCCCCCCCACGTCTCCTCTCTGCCTGCTGAGCAACAAGCAGCCGTGTAGGCCCTTCAGAACCCTTCTTGCATGCAGAGCCCAAGGCGGCACACTGCTCTCTGTCTTCCTTTGGAAACCTAGGTTGTTGCAGCTTTCCCCAGCTACGAAGACAGTCTGAGCCGGTCTCATGTGCTGAGGAACGTGAACTCAATGAGGACCATGGCCATACGTGCACTCAGAAAATCACTCTGCTCAGCCTTCCATCCAGGAACTCACACCGACTGGCTCGTTGGTTTAGCAGGACGTCTAAGTGAGGTCCAAGCTGAGCAAGAGCACAATTCCTCCTTTACCCTGCTAGACCCCCGGAAGAGGTAGAGCTAACTAGGCCTCGCTCAGGCCATCCCTCCTTCAGGGATCTTGCCACAGTTTGAAGCCTGCACGGTAAAAGATACTTAGCGAAGTTGCCAGGGTTTCGCCATGCTCTCCCTCGGCAGCTCCACTACTGCAGGGACTCATATTTGCTGTGAACGAGGATAGGTGGCCCTGCTTCAAAAAGCAGTCTTTTCCCCTTTGGAAATGTGGATTCTTTGAGCCTCGGAGCTGTTTGCGAAACCCTAGGAAGGCCCAGCTTCTACTCACTGCAGGCACGCCCGGGCAGGAAACGAGTATGTTTCCCCAGAGAAACAGGCTGCTTGCAAGTGTCGAGAAGAGCTTCTCAGGTGCCCAGTGTGTCCCGTTTCTTTCCCTTCGCAGCTCCCGTACTGCAGGTACTTATGCTGGGAGCTAACAAGAGTTGGTTGGCTCTGCCGACAAAAGCAGCCTTTTCCCTTTGGAAGCTTGGATTGTAGTGTCTCAGGGGCTGCTTGCCAAACCTTGAAGTTGCCCAGGTTATAGCCTCCGCAGGTACGCTTGCGTAGCAAACGAGCACTTTCTACCGAAGAACAGGGTTCCTGTCACGCTGGAGGAGAGTTAATCCCGCAGACCTCGTTCCTCCTGGGAAAGCGCAAGCCCACCCTGAGCCTCAGGGTAGTGCCTAAGTTTCCAACGGGCAAGCTCTGCGTGCCTCGGTTTCCATGAGGTCTCCACCGTTGTTGTGCTTCAATGGAACGCGAAGATAGCTTTCAGGACTCCAAGCACTCTGACCTCCGCACCGTTTCCCATGCTACCACACGGATCCCCCCCACGTCTCCTCTCTGCCTGCTGAGCAACAAGCAGCCGTGTAGGCCCTTCAGAACACTTCTGCATGCAGAGCCCAAGGCGGCACACTGCTCTCTGTCTTCCTTTGGAAACCTAGGTTGTCGGAGCTTACCCACCTCACGAAGACAGTCTGAGCCGGTTTCATGAGCTGGGGAACGTGGACTCAGTGAGGACCAGGGCCCTACCTGCACTCTGAAAATCACTCTGCTCAGCCTTCCATCCAGGAGCTCACACCGACTGGCTCGTTGGTTTAGCAGGACGTCTAAGTGAGGTCCAAGCTGAGCAAAGAGCACTCTTCCTCCTTTACCCTGCTAGGCCCACGGAAGAGGTAGAGCCATCTAGGCCTCGCTCAGACCAGGCCTCCTTCAGGGATCTTGCCACACTTCGAAGCCTGCACAGTAAAAGATACTTAGCGAAGTTGCCAGGATTTCGCCATGCTCTCCCTCGGCAGCTCCACTACTGCAGGGACTCATGTTTGCTTTGAACTAGTATAGGTGTCCCTGCTTCCAAAAGCATTCTTTTCCCCTTTGGAAATGTGGATTCTTGTAGCCTAGGAGCTGTTTGCGAAACGCTAGGAAGGCCCAGCTTTTACTCACTGCAGGCACGCCCGGGCAGGAAACGAGTATGTTTCCCCAGAGAAACAGGCTGCTTGCAAGTGTAGAGGGGAGCTTCTCAGGTGCCCAGTGTGTCCCGTTTGTTTCCCTTCGCAGCTCCCGTACTGCAGGTACTTATGCTGGGTGCTAACAAGGGTTGGTTGGCTCTGCCGACAAAAGCAGCCTTTTCTCTTTGGAAGTTTGGATTGTAGTGTCTCAGGGGCTGCTTGCCAAAACTTGAAGTTGCCCAGGTTATAGCCTCCGCAGGTACGCTTGCGTAGCAAACGAGCACTTTCACCCGATGAACAGCATTCCTATCACGCTGGAGGAGAGTTAATCCTGCAGACCTCGTTCCTCCTGGGAAAGCGCAAGGCCACCCTGAGCCTCAGGGTAGTGCCTAAGTTTGCTCCGTGCAAGCTCTGCGTGCCTCGGTTTCCATGAGGTCTCCACCGTTGTTGTGCCTCAATGGAACTAGAGGATAGCTTTCAGGACTCCAAGCACTCTGACCTCCGCACCATTTCCCATGCTACCACACAGATCCCCCCACGTCTCCTCTCTGCCTGCTGAGCAACAAGCAGCCGTGTAGGCCCTTCGGAACACTTCTTGCATGCAGAACCCAAGGCGGCACATTGCTCTCTGTCTACCTTTGGAAACCTAGGTGGTCGCAGCTTGCCCCAGCTCACGAAGACAGTCTGAGCCGTTCTCCTGAGCTGGGAGACATGGACTCAGTGAGGACCAGGGCCCTACCTGCACTCAGAAAATCACTCTGCTCAGCCTTCCATCCAGGAGCTCACACCGACGGGCTCGTTGGTTTAGCAGGAGGTCTAAGTGAGGTCCAAGCTGAGCAAAGAACACACTTCCTCCTTTACCCTGCTAGGCCCACGGTAGAGGTAGAGCCAACTAGGCCTCGCTCAGGCCAGCCCTCCTTCAGGGATCTTGCCACACTTCGAAGCCTGCATAGTAAAAGATATTTAGCGAAGTTGCCAGGGTTTCGCCATTCTCCCTCGGCAGCTCCACTACTGCAGGGACTCATGTTTGCTGTGAACAAGGATAGGTGGCCCACTTCAAAAAGCAGTCTTTTCCCCTTTGGAAATGTGGATTCTTGTAGCCTAGGAGCTTTTTGCGAAACCATAGGAAGGCCCAGCTTTTACTCACTGCAGGCACGCCCGGGGAGGAAACGAGTATGTTTCCCCAGAGAAACAGGCTGCTTGCAAGTGTCGAGGGGAGCTTCTCAGGTGCCCAGTGTGTCCCGTTTGTTTCCCTTCGCAGCTCCCGTACTGCAGGTACTTATGCTGGGTGCTAACAAGGGTTCGTTGGCTCTGCCGACAAAAGCAGCCTTTTCCCTTTGGAAGCTTGGATTGTAGTGTCTCAGGGGCTGCTTGCCAAACCTTGAAGTTGCCCAGGTTATAGCCTCCGCAGGTACGCTTGCGTAGCAAACGAGCACTTTCACCCGATGAACAGCGTTCCTATCACGCTGCAGGAGAGTTAACCCTGCAGACCTCGTTCCTCCTGGGAAAGCGCAAGGCCACCCTGAGCCTCAGGGTAGTGCCTAAGTTTGCTCCGTGCAAGCTCTGCGTGCCTCGGTTTCCAGAGGTCTCCACCGTTGTTGTGCCTCAATGGAACTAGAGGATAGCTTTCAGGACTCCAAGCACTCTGACCTCCGCACCATTTCCCATGCTACCACACAGATCCCCCCACGTCTCCTCTCTGCCTGCTGAGCAACAAGCAGCCGTGTAGGCCCTTCGGAACACTTCTTGCATGCAGAACCCAAGGCGGCACATTGCTCTCTGTCTACCTTTGGAAACCTAGGTGGTCGCAGCTTGCCCCAGCTCACGAAGACAGTCTGAGCCGTTCTCCTGAGCTGGGAGACATGGACTCAGTGAGGACCAGGGCCCTACCTGCACTCAGAAAATCACTCTGCTCAGCCTTCCATCCAGGAGCTCACACCGACTGGCTCGTTGGTTTAGCAGGACGTCTAAGTGAGGTCCAAGCTGAGCAAAGAACACACTTCCTCCTTTACCCTGCTAGGCCCACGGAAGAGGTAGAGCCAACTAGGCCTCGCTCAGGCCAGCCCTCCTTCAGGGATCTTGCCACACTTCGAAGCCTGCACAGTAAAAGATATTTAGCGAAGTTGCCAGGGTTTCGCCATTCTCCCTCGGCAGCTCCACTACTGCAGGGACTCATGTTTGCTGTGAACTAGGATAGGTGGCCCACTTCCAAAAGCAGTCTTTTCCCCTTTGGAAATGTGGATTCTTGTAGCCTAGGAGCTGTTTGCGAAACCATAGGAAGGCCCAGCTTTTACTCACTGCAGGCACGCCCGGGGAGGAAACGAGTATGTTTCCCCAGAGAAACAGGCTGCTTGCAAGTGTCGAGGGGAGCTTCTCAGGTGCCCAGTGTGTCCCGTTTGTTTCCCTTCGCAGCTCCCGTACTGCAGGTACTTATGCTGGGTGCTAACAAGGGTTGGTTGGCTCTGCCGACAAAAGCAGCCTTTTCCCTTTGGAAGCTTGGATTGTAGTGTCTCAGGGGCTGCTTGCCAAACCTTGAAGTTGCCCAGGTTATAGCCTCCGCAGGTACGCTTGCGTAGCAAACGAGCACTTTCACCCGATGAACAGCGTTCCTATCACGCTGCAGGAGAGTTAATCCCGCAGACCTCGTTCCTCCTGGGAAAGCGCAAGGCCACCCTGAGCCTCAGGGGAGTGCCTAAGTTTGCTCCGTGCAAGCTCTGCGTGCCTCGGTTTCCATGAGGTCTCCACCGTTGTTGTGCCTCAATGGAACTAGAGGATAGCTTTCAGGACTCCAAGCACTCTGGCCTCTGCACCGTTTCCCATGCTACCACACGGATTCCCCCCACGTCTCCTCTCTGCCTGCTGAGCAACAAGCAGCCGTGTAGGCCCTTCAGAACCCTTCTTGCATGCAGAGCCCAAGGCGGGACACTGCTCTCTGTCTTCCTTTGGAAACCTAGGTTGTCGGAGCTTACCCACCTCACGAAGACAGTTTGAGCCGGTTTCATGAGCTTGGGAAAGTGGACTCAGTGAGGACCAGGGCCCTACCTGCACTCTGAAAATCACTCTGCTCAGCCTTCCATCCAGGAGCTCACACCGACTGGCTCGTTGGTTTAGCAGGACGTCTAAGTGAGGTCCAAGCTGAGCAAAGAGCACTCTTCCTCCTTTACCCTGCTAGGCCCACGGAAGAGGTAGAGCCATCTAGGCCTCGCTCAGACCAGGCCTCCTTCAGGGATCTTGCCACACTTCGAAGCCTGCACAGTAAAAGATACTTAGCGAAGTTGCCAGGATTTCGCCATGCTCTCCCTCGGCAGCTCCACTACTGCAGGTACTCATGTTTGCTTTGAACTAGTATAGGTGTCCCTGCTTCCAAAAGCATTCTTTTCCCCTTTGGAAATGTGGATTCTTGTAGCCTAGGAGCTGTTTGCGAAACGCTAGGAAGGCCCAGCTTTTACTCACTGCAGGCACGCCCGGGCAGGAAACGAGTATGTTTCCCCAGAGAAACAGGCTGCTTGCAAGTGTAGAGGGGAGCTTCTCAGGTGCCCAGTGTGTCCCGTTTCTTTCCCTTCGCAGCTCCCGTACTGCAGGTACTTATGCTGGGTGCTAACAAGGGTTGGTTGGCTCTGCCGACAAAAGCAGCCTTTTCTCTTTGGAAGCTTGGATTGTAGTGTCTCAGGGGCTGCTTGCCAAAACTTGAAGTTGCCCAGGTTATAGCCTCCGCAGGTACGCTTGCGTAGCAAACGAGCACTTTCACCCCATGAACAGCGTTCCTATCACGCTGGAGGAGAGTTAATCCTGCAGACCTCGTTCCTCCTGGGAAAGAGCAAGGCCACCCTGAGCCTCAGGGTAGTGCCTGAGTTTACTCCGGGCAAGCTCTGCGTGCCTCGGTTTCCATGAGGTCTCCACCGTTGTTGTGCTTCAATGGAACGCGAAGATAGCTTTCAGGACTCCAAGCACTCTGACCTCCGCACCGTTTCCCATGCTACCACACGGATCCCCCCGACGTCTCCTCTCTGCCTGCTGAGCAACAAGCAGCCGTGTAGGCCCTTCAGAACACTTCTGCATGCAGAGCCCAAGGCGGCACACTGCTCTCTGTCTTCCTTTGGAAACCTAGGTTGTCGCAGCTTACCCAGCTCACCAAGACAGTCTGAGCCGGTCTCATGAGCTTGGGAACGTGGACTCAGTGAGGACCAGGGCCCTACCTGCACTCAGAAAATCACTCTGCTCAGCCTTCCATCCAGGAGCTCACACCGACTGGCTCGTTGGTTTAGCAGGAGGTCTAAGTGAGGTCCAAGCTGAGCAAAGAACACACTTCCTCCTTTACCCTGCTAGGCCCACGGTAGAGGTAGAGCCAACTAGGCCTCGCTCAGGCCAGCCCTCCTTCAGGGATCTTGCCACACTTCGAAGCCTGCACAGTAAAAGATACTTAGCGAAGTTGCCAGGATTTCGCCATGCTCTCCCTCGGCAGCTCCACTACTGCAGGGACTCATGTTTGCTTTGAACTAGTATAGGTGTCCCTGCTTCCAAAAGCATTCTTTTCCCCTTTGGAAATGTGGATTCTTGTAGCCTAGGAGCTGTTTGCGAAACGCTAGGAAGGCCCAGCTTTTACTCACTGCAGGCACGCCCGGGCAGGAAACGAGTATGTTTCCCCAGAGAAACAGGCTGCTTGCAAGTGTAGAGGGGAGCTTCTCAGGTGCCCAGTGTGTCCCGTTTGTTTCCCTTCGCAGCTCCCGTACTGCAGGTACTTATGCTGGGTGCTAACAAGGGTTGGTTGGCTCTGCCGACAAAAGCAGCCTTTTCCCTTTGGAAGCTTGGATTGTAGTGTCTCAGGGGCTGCTTGCCAAACCTTGAAGTTGCCCAGGTTATAGCCTCCGCAGGTACGCTTGCGTAGCAAACGAGCACTTTCACCCGATGAACAGCGTTCCTATCACGCTGCAGGAGAGTTAATCCCGCAGACCTCGTTCCTCCTGGGAAAGCGCAAGGCCACCCTGAGCCTCAGGGGAGTGCCTAAGTTTGCTCCGTGCAAGCTCTGCGTGCCTCGGTTTCCATGAGGTCTCCACCGTTGTTGTGCCTCAATGGAACTAGAGGATAGCTTTCAGGACTCCAAGCACTCTGGCCTCTGCACCGTTTCCCATGCTACCACACGGATTCCCCCCACGTCTCCTCTCTGCCTGCTGAGCAACAAGCAGCCGTGTAGGCCCTTCAGAACCCTTCTTGCATGCAGAGCCCAAGGCGGGACACTGCTCTCTGTCTTCCTTTGGAAACCTAGGTTGTCGGAGCTTACCCACCTCTCGAAGACAGTTTGAGCCGGTTTCATGAGCTTGGGAACGTGGACTCAGTGAGGACCAGGGCCCTACCTGCACTCTGAAAATCACTCTGCTCAGCCTTCCATCCAGGAGCTCACACCGACTGGCTCGTTGGTTTAGCAGGACGTCTAAGTGAGGTCCAAGCTGAGCAAAGAGCACTCTTCCTCCTTTACCCTGCTAGGCCCACGGAAGAGGTAGAGCCATCTAGGCCTCGCTCAGACCAGGCCTCCTTCAGGGATCTTGCCACACTTCGAAGCCTGCACAGTAAAAGATACTTAGCGAAGTTGCCAGGATTTCGCCATGCTCTCCCTCGGCAGCTCCACTACTGCAGGTACTCATGTTTGCTTTGAACTAGTATAGGTGTCCCTGCTTCCAAAAGCATTCTTTTCCCCTTTGGAAATGTGGATTCTTGTAGCCTAGGAGCTGTTTGCGAAACGCTAGGAAGGCCCAGCTTTTACTCACTGCAGGCACGCCCGGGCAGGAAACGAGTATGTTTCCCCAGAGAAACAGGCTGCTTGCAAGTGTAGAGGGGAGCTTCTCAGGTGCCCAGTGTGTCCCGTTTGTTTCCCTTCGCAGCTCCCGTACTGCAGGTACTTATGCTGGGTGCTAACAAGGGTTGGTTGGCTCTGCCGACAAAAGCAGCCTTTTCTCTTTGGAAGCTTGGATTGTAGTGTCTCAGGGGCTGCTTGCCAAAACTTGAAGTTGCCCAGGTTATAGCCTCCGCAGGTACGCTTGCGTAGCAAACGAGCACTTTCACCCGATGAACAGCGTTCCTATCACGCTGGAGGAGAGTTAATCCTGCAGACCTCGTTCCTCCTGGGAAAGCGCAAGGCCACCCTGAGCCTCAGGGTAGTGCCTAAGTTTGCTCCGTGCAAGCTCTGCGTGCCTCGGTTTCCATGAGGTCTCCACCGTTGTTGTGCCTCAATGGAACTAGAGGATAGCTTTCAGGACTCCAAGCACTCTGACCTCCGCACCATTTCCCATGCTACCACACAGATCCCCCCACGTCTCCTCTCTGCCTGCTGAGCAACAAGCAGCCGTGTAGGCCCTTCGGAACACTTCTTGCATGCAGAACCCAAGGCGGCACATTGCTCTCTGTCTACCTTTGGAAACCTAGGTGGTCGCAGCTTGCCCCAGCTCACGAAGACAGTCTGAGCCGTTCTCCTGAGCTGGGAGACATGGACTCAGTGAGGACCAGGGCCCTACCTGCACTCAGAAAATCACTCTGCTCAGCCTTCCATCCAGGAGCTCACACCGACTGGCTCGTTGGTTTAGCAGGACGTCTAAGTGAGGTCCAAGCTGAGCAAAGAACACACTTCCTCCTTTACCCTGCTAGGCCCACGGAAGAGGTAGAGCCAACTAGGCCTCGCTCAGGCCAGCCCTCCTTCAGGGATCTTGCCACACTTCGAAGCCTGCACAGTAAAAGATATTTAGCGAAGTTGCCAGGGTTTCGCCATTCTCCCTCGGCAGCTCCACTACTGCAGGGACTCATGTTTGCTGTGAACTAGGATAGGTGGCCCACTTCGAAAAGCAGTCTTTTCCCCTTTGGAAATGTGGATTCTTGTAGCCTCGGAGCTGTTTGCAAAACCCTAGGAAGGCCCAGCTTCTACTCACGGCAGGCACGCCCGGGGAGGACACGAGTATGTTTCCCCAGAGAAACAGGCTGCTTGCAAGTGTCGAGGGGAGCTTCTCAGGTGCCCAGTGTGTCCCGTTTGTTTCCCTTCGCAGCTCCCGTACTGCAGGTACTTATGCTGGGTGCTAACAAGGGTTGGTTGGCTCTGCCGACAAAAGCAGCCTTTTCCCTTTGGAAGCTTGGATTGTAGTGTCTCAGGGGCTGCTTGCCAAACCTTGAAGTTGCCCAGGTTATAGCCTCCGCAGGTACGCTTGCGTAGCAAACGAGCACTTTCTACCGATGAACAGGGTTCCTGTCACGCTGGAGGAGAGTTAATCCCGCAGACCTCGTTCCTCCTGGGAAAGCGCAAGTCCACCCTGAGCCTCAGGGTAGTGCCTAAGTTTCCAACGGGCAAGCTCTGCGTGCCTCGGTTTCCATGAGGTCTCCACCGTTGTTGTGCTTCAATGGAACGCGAGGATAGCTTTCAGGACTCCAAGCACTCTGACCTCCGCACCGTTTCCCATGCTACCACACGGATCCCCCCCACGTCTCCTCTCTGCCTGCTGAGCAACAAGCAGCCGTGTAGGCCCTTCAGAACCCTTCTTGCATGCAGAGCCCAAGGCGGCACACTGCTCTCTGTCTTCCTTTGGAAACCTAGGTTGTTGCAGCTTTCCCCAGCTACGAAGACAGTCTGAGCCGGTCTCATGTGCTGAGGAACGTGAACTCAATGAGGACCATGGCCATACGTGCACTCAGAAAATCACTCTGCTCAGCCTTCCATCCAGGAACTCACACCGACTGGCTCGTTGGTTTAGCAGGACGTCTAAGTGAGGTCCAAGCTGAGCAAGAGCACAATTCCTCCTTTACCCTGCTAGACCCCCGGAAGAGGTAGAGCTAACTAGGCCTCGCTCAGGCCATCCCTCCTTCAGGGATCTTGCCACAGTTTGAAGCCTGCACGGTAAAAGATACTTAGCGAAGTTGCCAGGGTTTCGCCATGCTCTCCCTCGGCAGCTCCACTACTGCAGGGACTCATATTTGCTGTGAACGAGGATAGGTGGCCCTGCTTCAAAAAGCAGTCTTTTCCCCTTTGGAAATGTGGATTCTTTGAGCCTCGGAGCTGTTTGCGAAACCCTAGGAAGGCCCAGCTTCTACTCACTGCAGGCACGCCCGGGCAGGAAACGAGTATGTTTCCCCAGAGAAACAGGCTGCTTGCAAGTGTCGAGAAGAGCTTCTCAGGTGCCCAGTGTGTCCCGTTTCTTTCCCTTCGCAGCTCCCGTACTGCAGGTACTTATGCTGGGAGCTAACAAGAGTTGGTTGGCTCTGCCGACAAAAGCAGCCTTTTCCCTTTGGAAGCTTGGATTGTAGTGTCTCAGGGGCTGCTTGCCAAACCTTGAAGTTGCCCAGGTTATAGCCTCCGCAGGTACGCTTGCGTAGCAAACGAGCACTTTCTACCGAAGAACAGGGTTCCTGTCACGCTGGAGGAGAGTTAATCCCGCAGACCTCGTTCCTCCTGGGAAAGCGCAAGCCCACCCTGAGCCTCAGGGTAGTGCCTAAGTTTCCAACGGGCAAGCTCTGCGTGCCTCGGTTTCCATGAGGTCTCCACCGTTGTTGTGCTTCAATGGAACGCGAAGATAGCTTTCAGGACTCCAAGCACTCTGACCTCCGCACCGTTTCCCATGCTACCACACGGATCCCCCCCACGTCTCCTCTCTGCCTGCTGAGCAACAAGCAGCCGTGTAGGCCCTTCAGAACACTTCTGCATGCAGAGCCCAAGGCGGCACACTGCTCTCTGTCTTCCTTTGGAAACCTAGGTTGTCGGAGCTTACCCACCTCACGAAGACAGTCTGAGCCGGTTTCATGAGCTGGGGAACGTGGACTCAGTGAGGACCAGGGCCCTACCTGCACTCTGAAAATCACTCTGCTCAGCCTTCCATCCAGGAGCTCACACCGACTGGCTCGTTGGTTTAGCAGGACGTCTAAGTGAGGTCCAAGCTGAGCAAAGAGCACTCTTCCTCCTTTACCCTGCTAGGCCCACGGAAGAGGTAGAGCCATCTAGGCCTCGCTCAGACCAGGCCTCCTTCAGGGATCTTGCCACACTTCGAAGCCTGCACAGTAAAAGATACTTAGCGAAGTTGCCAGGATTTCGCCATGCTCTCCCTCGGCAGCTCCACTACTGCAGGGACTCATGTTTGCTTTGAACTAGTATAGGTGTCCCTGCTTCCAAAAGCATTCTTTTCCCCTTTGGAAATGTGGATTCTTGTAGCCTAGGAGCTGTTTGCGAAACGCTAGGAAGGCCCAGCTTTTACTCACTGCAGGCACGCCCGGGCAGGAAACGAGTATGTTTCCCCAGAGAAACAGGCTGCTTGCAAGTGTAGAGGGGAGCTTCTCAGGTGCCCAGTGTGTCCCGTTTGTTTCCCTTCGCAGCTCCCGTACTGCAGGTACTTATGCTGGGTGCTAACAAGGGTTGGTTGGCTCTGCCGACAAAAGCAGCCTTTTCTCTTTGGAAGTTTGGATTGTAGTGTCTCAGGGGCTGCTTGCCAAAACTTGAAGTTGCCCAGGTTATAGCCTCCGCAGGTACGCTTGCGTAGCAAACGAGCACTTTCACCCGATGAACAGCATTCCTATCACGCTGGAGGAGAGTTAATCCTGCAGACCTCGTTCCTCCTGGGAAAGCGCAAGGCCACCCTGAGCCTCAGGGTAGTGCCTAAGTTTGCTCCGTGCAAGCTCTGCGTGCCTCGGTTTCCATGAGGTCTCCACCGTTGTTGTGCCTCAATGGAACTAGAGGATAGCTTTCAGGACTCCAAGCACTCTGACCTCCGCACCATTTCCCATGCTACCACACAGATCCCCCCACGTCTCCTCTCTGCCTGCTGAGCAACAAGCAGCCGTGTAGGCCCTTCGGAACACTTCTTGCATGCAGAACCCAAGGCGGCACATTGCTCTCTGTCTACCTTTGGAAACCTAGGTGGTCGCAGCTTGCCCCAGCTCACGAAGACAGTCTGAGCCGTTCTCCTGAGCTGGGAGACATGGACTCAGTGAGGACCAGGGCCCTACCTGCACTCAGAAAATCACTCTGCTCAGCCTTCCATCCAGGAGCTCACACCGACGGGCTCGTTGGTTTAGCAGGAGGTCTAAGTGAGGTCCAAGCTGAGCAAAGAACACACTTCCTCCTTTACCCTGCTAGGCCCACGGTAGAGGTAGAGCCAACTAGGCCTCGCTCAGGCCAGCCCTCCTTCAGGGATCTTGCCACACTTCGAAGCCTGCATAGTAAAAGATATTTAGCGAAGTTGCCAGGGTTTCGCCATTCTCCCTCGGCAGCTCCACTACTGCAGGGACTCATGTTTGCTGTGAACAAGGATAGGTGGCCCACTTCAAAAAGCAGTCTTTTCCCCTTTGGAAATGTGGATTCTTGTAGCCTAGGAGCTTTTTGCGAAACCATAGGAAGGCCCAGCTTTTACTCACTGCAGGCACGCCCGGGGAGGAAACGAGTATGTTTCCCCAGAGAAACAGGCTGCTTGCAAGTGTCGAGGGGAGCTTCTCAGGTGCCCAGTGTGTCCCGTTTGTTTCCCTTCGCAGCTCCCGTACTGCAGGTACTTATGCTGGGTGCTAACAAGGGTTCGTTGGCTCTGCCGACAAAAGCAGCCTTTTCCCTTTGGAAGCTTGGATTGTAGTGTCTCAGGGGCTGCTTGCCAAACCTTGAAGTTGCCCAGGTTATAGCCTCCGCAGGTACGCTTGCGTAGCAAACGAGCACTTTCACCCGATGAACAGCGTTCCTATCACGCTGCAGGAGAGTTAACCCTGCAGACCTCGTTCCTCCTGGGAAAGCGCAAGGCCACCCTGAGCCTCAGGGTAGTGCCTAAGTTTGCTCCGTGCAAGCTCTGCGTGCCTCGGTTTCCAGAGGTCTCCACCGTTGTTGTGCCTCAATGGAACTAGAGGATAGCTTTCAGGACTCCAAGCACTCTGACCTCCGCACCATTTCCCATGCTACCACACAGATCCCCCCACGTCTCCTCTCTGCCTGCTGAGCAACAAGCAGCCGTGTAGGCCCTTCGGAACACTTCTTGCATGCAGAACCCAAGGCGGCACATTGCTCTCTGTCTACCTTTGGAAACCTAGGTGGTCGCAGCTTGCCCCAGCTCACGAAGACAGTCTGAGCCGTTCTCCTGAGCTGGGAGACATGGACTCAGTGAGGACCAGGGCCCTACCTGCACTCAGAAAATCACTCTGCTCAGCCTTCCATCCAGGAGCTCACACCGACTGGCTCGTTGGTTTAGCAGGACGTCTAAGTGAGGTCCAAGCTGAGCAAAGAGCACACTTCCTCCTTTACCCTGCTAGGCCCATGGAAGAGGTAGAGCCAACTAGGCCTCGCTCAGGCCAGCCCTCCTTCAGGGATCTTGCCACACTTCGAAGCCTGCATAGTAAAAGATATTTAGCGAAGTTGCCAGGGTTTCGCCATTCTCCCTCGGCAGCTCCACTACTGCAGGGACTCATGTTTGCTGTGAACAAGGATAGGTGGCCCACTTCAAAAAGCAGTCTTTTCCCCTTTGGAAATGTGGATTCTTGTAGCCTAGGAGCTGTATGCGAAACCATAGGAAGGCCCAGCTTTTACTCACTGCAGGCACGCCCGGGGAGGAAACGAGTATGTTTCCCCAGAGAAACAGGCTGCTTGCAAGTGTCGAGGGGAGCTTCTCAGGTGCCCAGTGTGTCCCGTTTGTTTCCCTTCGCAGCTCCCGTACTGCAGGTACTTATGCTGGGTGCTAACAAGGGTTCGTTGGCTCTTCCGACAAAAGCAGCCTTTTCTCTTTGGAAGCTTGGATTGTAGTGTCTCAGGGGCTGCTTGCCAAAACTTGAAGTTGCCCAGGTTATAGCCTCCGCAGGTACGCTTGCGTAGCAAACGAGCACTTTCACCCCATGAACAGCGTTCCTATCACGCTGGAGGAGAGTTAATCCTGCAGACCTCGTTCCTCCTGGGAAAGAGCAAGGCCACCCTGAGCCTCAGGGTAGTGCCTGAGTTTACTCCGGGGAAGCTCTGCATGCCTCGGTTTCCATGAGGTCTCCACCGTTGTTGTGCTTCAATGCAACGCGAAGATAGCTTTCAGGACTCCAAGCACTCTGACCTCTGCACCGTTTCCCATGCTACCACACGGATCCCCCCCACGTCTCCTCTCTGCCTGCTGAGCAACAAGCAGCCGTGTAGGCCCTTCAGAACACTTCTGCATGCAGAGCCCAAGGCGGCACACTGCTCTCTGTCTGCCTTTGGAAACCTAGGTTGTCGCAGCTTACCCAGCTCACCAAGACAGTCTGAGCCGGTCTCATGAGCTGGGGAACGTGGACTCAGTGAGGACCAGGGCCCTACCTGCACTCAGAAAATCACTCTGCTCAGCCTTCCATCCAGGAGCTCACACCGACTGGCTCGTTGGTTTAGCAGGAGGTCTAAGTGAGGTCCAAGCTGAGCAAAGAACACACTTCCTCCTTTACCCTGCTAGGCCCACGGAAGAGGTAGAGCCAACTAGGCCTCGCTCAGGCCAGCCCTCCTTCAGGGATCTTGCCACACTTCGAAGCCTGCACAGTAAAAGATATTTAGCGAAGTTGCCAGGGTTTCGCCATTTTCCCTCGGCAGCTCCACTACTGCAGGGACTCATGTTTGCTGTGAACTAGGATAGGTGGCCCACTTCCAAAAGCAGTCTTTTCCCCTTTGGAAATGTGGATTCTTGTAGCCTAGGAGCTGTTTGCGAAACCATAGGAAGGCCCAGCTTTTACTCACTGCAGGCACGCCCGGGGAGGAAACGAGTATGTTTCCCCAGAGAAACAGGCTGCTTGCAAGTGTCGAGGGGAGCTTCTCAGGTGCCCAGTGTGTCCCGTTTGTTTCCCTTCGCAGCTCCCGTACTGCAGGTACTTATGCTGGGTGCTAACAAGGGTTCGTTGGCTCTGCCGACAAAAGCAGCCTTTTCCCTTTGGAAGCTTGGATTGTAGTGTCTCAGGGGCTGCTTGCCAAACCTTGAAGTTGCCCAGGTTATAGCCTCCGCAGGTACGCTTGCATAGCAAACGAGCACTTTCACCCGATGAACAGCGTTCCTATCACGCTGCAGGAGAGTTAACCCTGCAGACCTCGTTCCTCCTGGGAAAGCGCAAGGCCACCCTGAGCCTCAGGGTAGTGCCTAAGTTTGCTCCGTGCAAGCTCTGCGTGCCTCGGTTTCCATGAGGTCTCCACCGTTGTTGTGCCTCAATGGAACTAGAGGATAGCTTTCAGGACTCCAAGCACTCTGGCCTCTGCACCGTTTCCCATGCTACCACACGGATTCCCCCCACGTCTCCTCTCTGCCTGCTGAGCAACAAGCAGCCGTGTAGGCCCTTCAGAACCCTTCTTGCATGCAGAGCCCAAGGCGGGACACTGCTCTCTGTCTTCCTTTGGAAACCTAGGTTGTCGGAGCTTACCCACCTCACGAAGACAGTTTGAGCCGGTTTCATGAGCTGGGGAACGTGGACTCAGTGTGGACCAGGGCCCTACCTGCACTCTGAAAATCACTCTGCTCAGCCTTCCATCCAGGAGCTCACACCGACTGGCTCGTTGGTTTAGCAGGACGTCTAAGTGAGGTCCAAGCTGAGCAAAGAGCACTCTTCCTCCTTTACCCTGCTAGGCCCACGGAAGAGGTAGAGCCATCTAGGCCTCGGTCAGACCAGGCCTCCTTCAGGGATCTTGCCACACTTCGAAGCCTGCACAGTAAAAGATACTTAGCGAAGTTGCCAGGATTTCGCCATGCTCTCCCTCGGCAGCTCCACTACTGCAGGTACTCATGTTTGCTTTGAACTAGTATAGGTGTCCCTGCTTCCAAAAGCATTCTTTTCCCCTTTGGAAATGTGGATTCTTGTAGCCTAGGAGCTGTTTGCGAAACCCTAGGAAGGCCCAGCTTTTACTCACTGCAGGCACGCCCGGGCAGGAAACGAGTATGTTTCCCCAGAGAAACAGGCTGCTTGCAAGTGTAGAGGGGAGCTTCTCAGGTGCCCAGTTTGTCCCGTTTGTTTCCCTTCGCAGCTCCCGTACTGCAGGTACTTATGCTGGGTGCTAACAAGGGTTGGTTGGCTCTGCCGACAAAAGCAGCCTTTTCTCTTTGGAAGCTTGGATTGTAGTGTCTCAGGGGCTGCTTGCCAAAACTTGAAGTTGCCCAGGTTATAGCCTCCGCAGGTACGCTTGCGTAGCAAACGAGCACTTTCACCCCATGAACAGCGTTCCTATCACGCTGGAGGAGAGTTAATCCTGCAGACCTCGTTCCTCCTGGGAAAGAGCAAGGCCACCCTGAGCCTCAGGGTAGTGCCTGAGTTTACTCCGGGCAAGCTCTGCGTGCCTCGGTTTCCATGAGGTCTCCACCGTTGTTGTGCTTCAATGCAACGCGAAGATAGCTTTCAGGACTCCAAGCACTCTGACCTCCGCACCGTTTCCCATGCTACCACACGGATCCCCCCCACGTCTCCTCTCTGCCTGCTGAGCAACAAGCAGCCGCGTAGGCCCTTCAGAACACTTCTGCATGCAGAGCCCAAGGCGGCACACTGCTCTCTGTCTTCCTTTGGAAACCTAGGTTGTTGCAGCTTGCCCCAGCTACGAAGACAGTCTGAGCCGGTCTCATGTGCTGAGGAACGTGAACTCAATGAGGACCATGGCCATACGTGCACTCAGAAAATCACTCTGCTCAGCCTTCCATCCAGGAACTCACACCGACTGGCTCGTTGGTTTAGCAGGAGGTCTAAGTGAGGTCCAAGCTGAGCAAAGAACACACTTCCTCCTTTACCCTGCTAGGCCCACGGTAGAGGTAGAGCCAACTAGGCCTCGCTCAGGCCAGCCCTCCTTCAGGGATCTTGCCACACTTCGAAGCCTGCATAGTAAAAGATATTTAGCGAAGTTGCCAGGGTTTCGCCATTCTCCCTCGGCAGCTCCACTACTGCAGGGACTCATGTTTGCTGTGAACAAGGATAGGTGGCCCACTTCAAAAAGCAGTCTTTTCCCCTTTGGAAATGTGGATTCTTGTAGCCTAGGAGCTGTTTGCGAAACCATAGGAAGGCCCAGCTTTTACTCACTGCAGGCACGCCCGGGGAGGAAACGAGTATGTTTCCCCAGAGAAACAGGCTGCTTGCAAGTGTCGAGGGGAGCTTCTCAGGTGCCCAGTGTGTCCCGTTTGTTTCCCTTCGCAGCTCCCGTACTGCAGGTACTTATGCTGGGTGCTAACAAGGGTTCGTTGGCTCTGCCGACAAAAGCAGCCTTTTCCCTTTGGAAGCTTGGATTGTAGTGTCTCAGGGGCTGCTTGCCAAACCTTGAAGTTGCCCAGGTTATAGCCTCCGCAGGTACGCTTGCGTAGCAAACGAGCACTTTCACCCGATGAACAGCGTTCCTATCACGCTGCAGGAGAGTTAACCCTGCAGACCTCGTTCCTCCTGGGAAAGCGCAAGGCCACCCTGAGCCTCAGGGTAGTGCCTAAGTTTGCTCCGTGCAAGCTCTGCGTGCCTCGGTTTCCAGAGGTCTCCACCGTTGTTGTGCCTCAATGGAACTAGAGGATAGCTTTCAGGACTCCAAGCACTCTCACCTCCGCACCATTTCCCATGCTACCACACAGATCCCCCACGTCTCCTCTCTGCCTGCTGAGCAACAAGCAGCCGTGTAGGCCCTTCAGAACACTTCTGCATGCAGAGCCCAAGGCGGGACACTGCTCTCTGTCTTCCTTTGGAAACCTAGGTTGTCGGAGCTTACCCACCTCTCGAAGACAGTTTGAGCCGGTTTCATGAGCTTGGGAACGTGGACTCAGTGAGGACCAGGGCCCTACCTGCACTCTGAAAATCACTCTGCTCAGCCTTCCATCCAGGAGCTCACACCGACTGGCTCGTTGGTTTAGCAGGACGTCTAAGTGAGGTCCAAGCTGAGCAAAGAGCACTCTTCCTCCTTTACCCTGCTAGGCCCACGGAAGAGGTAGAGCCATCTAGGCCTCGCTCAGACCAGGCCTCCTTCAGGGATCTTGCCACACTTCGAAGCCTGCACAGTAAAAGATACTTAGCGAAGTTGCCAGGATTTCGCCATGCTCTCCCTCGGCAGCTCCACTACTGCAGGTACTCATGTTTGCTTTGAACTAGTATAGGTGTCCCTGCTTCCAAAAGCATTCTTTTCCCCTTTGGAAATGTGGATTCTTGTAGCCTAGGAGCTGTTTGCGAAACGCTAGGAAGGCCCAGCTTTTACTCACTGCAGGCACGCCCGGGCAGGAAACGAGTATGTTTCCCCAGAGAAACAGGCTGCTTGCAAGTGTAGAGGGGAGCTTCTCAGGTGCCCAGTGTGTCCCGTTTGTTTCCCTTCGCAGCTCCCGTACTGCAGGTACTTATGCTGGGTGCTAACAAGGGTTGGTTGGCTCTGCCGACAAAAGCAGCCTTTTCTCTTTGGAAGCTTGGATTGTAGTGTCTCAGGGGCTGCTTGCCAAAACTTGAAGTTGCCCAGGTTATAGCCTCCGCAGGTACGCTTGCGTAGCAAACGAGCACTTTCACCCGATGAACAGCGTTCCTATCACGCTGGAGGAGAGTTAATCCTGCAGACCTCGTTCCTCCTGGGAAAGCGCAAGGCCACCCTGAGCCTCAGGGTAGTGCCTAAGTTTGCTCCGTGCAAGCTCTGCGTGCCTCGGTTTCCATGAGGTCTCCACCGTTGTTGTGCCTCAATGGAACTAGAGGATAGCTTTCAGGACTCCAAGCACTCTGACCTCCGCACCATTTCCCATGCTACCACACAGATCCCCCCACGTCTCCTCTCTGCCTGCTGAGCAACAAGCAGCCGTGTAGGCCCTTCGGAACACTTCTTGCATGCAGAACCCAAGGCGGCACATTGCTCTCTGTCTACCTTTGGAAACCTAGGTGGTCGCAGCTTGCCCCAGCTCACGAAGACAGTCTGAGCCGTTCTCCTGAGCTGGGAGACATGGACTCAGTGAGGACCAGGGCCCTACCTGCACTCAGAAAATCACTCTGCTCAGCCTTCCATCCAGGAGCTCACACCGACTGGCTCGTTGGTTTAGCAGGACGTCTAAGTGAGGTCCAAGCTGAGCAAAGAGCACACTTCCTCCTTTACCCTGCTAGGCCCACGGAAGAGGTAGAGCCAACTAGGCCTCGCTCAGGCCAGCCCTCCTTCAGGGATCTTGCCACACTTCGAAGCCTGCACAGTAAAAGATATTTAGCGTAGTTGCCAGGGTTTCGCCATTCTCCCTCGGCAGCTCCACTACTGCAGGGACTCATGTTTGCTGTGAACTAGGATAGGTGGCCCACTTCGAAAAGCAGTCTTTTCCCCTTTGGAAATGTGGATTCTTGTAGCCTCGGAGCTGTTTGCAAAACCCTAGGAAGGCCCAGCTTCTACTCACGGCAGGCACGCCCGGGGAGGAAACGAGTATGTTTCCCCAGAGAAACAGGCTGCTTGCAAGTGTCGAGGGGAGCTTCTCAGGTGCCCAGTGTGTCCCGTTTGTTTCCCTTCGCAGCTCCCGTACTGCAGGTACTTATGCTGGGTGCTAACAAGTGTTGGTTGGCTCTGCCGACAAAAGCAGCCTTTTCCCTTTGGAAGCTTGGATTGTAGTGTCTCAGGGGCTGCTTGCCAAACCTTGAAGTTGCCCAGGTTATAGCCTCCGCAGGTACGCTTGCGTAGCAAACGAGCACTTTCTACCGATGAACAGGGTTCCTGTCACGCTGGAGGAGAGTTAATCCCGCAGACCTCGTTCCTCCTGGGAAAGCGCAAGTCCACCCTGAGCCTCAGGGTAGTGCCTAAGTTTCCAACGGGCAAGCTCTGCGTGCCTCGGTTTCCATGAGGTCTCCACCGTTGTTGTGCTTCAATGGAACGCGAGGATAGCTTTCAGGACTCCAAGCACTCTGACCTCCGCACCGTTTCCCATGCTACCACACGGATCCCCCCCACGTCTCCTCTCTGCCTGCTGAGCAACAAGCAGCCGTGTAGGCCCTTCAGAACCCTTCTTGCATGCAGAGCCCAAGGCGGCACACTGCTCTCTGTCTTCCTTTGGAAACCTAGGTTGTTGCAGCTTTCCCCAGCTACGAAGACAGTCTGAGCCGGTCTCATGTGCTGAGGAACGTGAACTCAATGAGGACCATGGCCATACGTGCACTCAGAAAATCACTCTGCTCAGCCTTCCATCCAGGAACTCACACCGACTGGCTCGTTGGTTTAGCAGGACGTCTAAGTGAGGTCCAAGCTGAGCAAGAGCACAATTCCTCCTTTACCCTGCTAGGCCCCCGGAAGAGGTAGAGCTAACTAGGCCTCGCTCAGGCCATCCCTCCTTCAGGGATCTTGCCACAGTTTGAAGCCTGCACGGTAAAAGATACTTAGCGAAGTTGCCAGGGTTTCGCCATGCTCTCCCTCGGCAGCTCCACTACTGCAGGGACTCATATTTGCTGTGAACGAGGATAGGTGGCCCTGCTTCAAAAAGCAGTCTTTTCCCCTTTGGAAATGTGGATTCTTTGAGCCTCGGAGCTGTTTGCGAAACCCTAGGAAGGCCCAGCTTCTACTCACTGCAGGCACGCCCGGGCAGGAAACGAGTATGTTTCCCCAGAGAAACAGGCTGCTTGCAAGTGTCGAGAAGAGCTTCTCAGGTGCCCAGTGTGTCCCGTTTCTTTCCCTTCGCAGCTCCCGTACTGCAGGTACTTATGCTGGGAGCTAACAAGAGTTGGTTGGCTCTGCCGACAAAAGCAGCCTTTTCCCTTTGGAAGCTTGGATTGTAGTGTCTCAGGGGCTGCTTGCCAAACCTTGAAGTTGCCCAGGTTATAGCCTCCGCAGGTACGCTTGCGTAGCAAACGAGCACTTTCTACCGAAGAACAGGGTTCCTGTCACGCTGGAGGAGAGTTAATCCCGCAGACCTCGTTCCTCCTGGGAAAGCGCAAGCCCACCCTGAGCCTCAGGGTAGTGCCTAAGTTTCCAACGGGCAAGCTCTGCGTGCCTCGGTTTCCATGAGGTCTCCACCGTTGTTGTGCTTCAATGGAACGCGAAGATAGCTTTCAGGACTCCAAGCACTCTGACCTCCGCACCGTTTCCCATGCTACCACACGGATCCCCCCCACGTCTCCTCTCTGCCTGCTGAGCAACAAGCAGCCGTGTAGGCCCTTCAGAACACTTCTGCATGCAGAGCCCAAGGCGGCACACTGCTCTCTGTCTTCCTTTGGAAACCTAGGTTGTCGCAGCTTACCCACCTCACGAAGACAGTCTGAGCCGGTTTCATGAGCTGGGGAACGTGGACTCAGTGAGGACCAGGGCCCTACCTGCACTCTGAAAATCACTCTGCTCAGCCTTCCATCCAGGAGCTCACACCGACTGGCTCGTTGGTTTAGCAGGACGTCTAAGTGAGGTCCAAGCTGAGCAAAGAGCACTCTTCCTCCTTTACCCTGCTAGGCCCACGGAAGAGGTAGAGCCATCTAGGCCTCGCTCAGACCAGGCCTCCTTCAGGGATCTTGCCACACTTCGAAGCCTGCACAGTAAAAGATACTTAGCGAAGTTGCCAGGATTTCGCCATGCTCTCCCTCGGCAGCTCCACTACTGCAGGGACTCATGTTTGCTTTGAACTAGTATAGGTGTCCCTGCTTCCAAAAGCATTCTTTTCCCCTTTGGAAATGTGGATTCTTGTAGCCTAGGAGCTGTTTGCGAAACGCTAGGAAGGCCCAGCTTTTACTCACTGCAGGCACGCCCGGGCAGGAAACGAGTATGTTTCCCCAGAGAAACAGGCTGCTTGCAAGTGTAGAGGGGAGCTTCTCAGGTGCCCAGTGTGTCCCGTTTGTTTCCCTTCGCAGCTCCCGTACTGCAGGTACTTATGCTGGGTGCTAACAAGGGTTGGTTGGCTCTGCCGACAAAAGCAGCCTTTTCTCTTTGGAAGTTTGGATTGTAGTGTCTCAGGGGCTGCTTGCCAAAACTTGAAGTTGCCCAGGTTATAGCCTCCGCAGGTACGCTTGCGTAGCAAACGAGCACTTTCACCCGATGAACAGCATTCCTATCACGCTGGAGGAGAGTTAATCCTGCAGACCTCGTTCCTCCTGGGAAAGCGCAAGGCCACCCTGAGCCTCAGGGTAGTGCCTAAGTTTGCTCCGTGCAAGCTCTGCGTGCCTCGGTTTCCATGAGGTCTCCACCGTTGTTGTGCCTCAATGGAACTAGAGGATAGCTTTCAGGACTCCAAGCACTCTGACCTCCGCACCATTTCCCATGCTACCACACAGATCCCCCCACGTCTCCTCTCTGCCTGCTGAGCAACAAGCAGCCGTGTAGGCCCTTCGGAACACTTCTTGCATGCAGAACCCAAGGCGGCACATTGCTCTCTGTCTACCTTTGGAAACCTAGGTGGTCGCAGCTTGCCCCAGCTCACGAAGACAGTCTGAGCCGTTCTCCTGAGCTGGGAGACATGGACTCAGTGAGGACCAGGGCCCTACCTGCACTCAGAAAATCACTCTGCTCAGCCTTCCATCCAGGAGCTCACACCGACTGGCTCGTTGGTTTAGCAGGACGTCTAAGTGAGGTCCAAGCTGAGCAAAGAGCACACTTCCTCCTTTACCCTGCTGGGCCCACGGAAGAGGTAGAGCCAACTAGGCCTCGCTCAGGCCAGCCCTCCTTCAGGGATCTTGCCACACTTCGAAGCCTGCACAGTAAGATATTTAGCGAAGTTGCCAGGGTTTCGCCATTCTCCCTCGGCAGCTCCACTACTGCAGGGACTCATGTTTGCTGTGAACAAGGATAGGTGGCCCACTTCAAAAAGCAGTCTTTTCCCCTTTGGAAATGTGGATTCTTGTAGCCTAGGAGCTGTATGCGAAACCATAGGAAGGCCCAGCTTTTACTCACTGCAGGCACGCCCGGGGAGGAAACGAGTATGTTTCCCCAGAGAAACAGGCTGCTTGCAAGTGTCGAGGGGAGCTTCTCAGGTGCCCAGTGTGTCCCGTTTGTTTCCCTTCGCAGCTCCCGTACTGCAGGTACTTATGCTGGGTGCTAACAAGGGTTCGTTGGCTCTTCCGACAAAAGCAGCCTTTTCTCTTTGGAAGCTTGGATTGTAGTGTCTCAGGGGCTGCTTGCCAAAACTTGAAGTTGCCCAGGTTATAGCCTCCGCAGGTACGCTTGCGTAGCAAACGAGCACTTTCACCCCATGAACAGCGTTCCTATCACGCTGCAGGAGAGTTAACCCTGCAGACCTCGTTCCTCCTGGGAAAGAGCAAGGCCACCCTGAGCCTCAGGGTAGTGCCTGAGTTTACTCCGGGGAAGCTCTGCATGCCTCGGTTTCCATGAGGTCTCCACCGTTGTTGTGCTTCAATGCAACGCGAAGATAGCTTTCAGGACTCCAAGCACTCTGACCTCTGCACCGTTTCCCATGCTACCACACGGATCCCCCCCACGTCTCCTCTCTGCCTGCTGAGCAACAAGCAGCCGTGTAGGCCCTTCAGAACACTTCTGCATGCAGAGCCCAAGGCGGCACACTGCTCTCTGTCTGCCTTTGGAAAGCTAGGTTGTCGCAGCTTACCCAGCTCACCAAGACAGTCTGAGCCGGTCTCATGAGCTGGGGAACGTGGACTCAGTGAGGACCAGGGCCCTACCTGCACTCAGAAAATCACTCTGCTCAGCCTTCCATCCAGGAGCTCACACCGACTGGCTCGTTGGTTTAGCAGGAGGTCTAAGTGAGGTCCAAGCTGAGCAAAGAACACACTTCCTCCTTTACCCTGCTAGGCCCACGGAAGAGGTAGAGCCAACTAGGCCTCGCTCAGGCCAGCCCTCCTTCAGGGATCTTGCCACACTTCGAAGCCTGCACAGTAAAAGATATTTAGCGAAGTTGCCAGGGTTTCGCCATTTTCCCTCGGCAGCTCCACTACTGCAGGGACTCATGTTTGCTGTGAACTAGGATAGGTGGCCCACTTCCAAAAGCAGTCTTTTCCCCTTTGGAAATGTGGATTCTTGTAGCCTAGGAGCTGTTTGCGAAACCATAGGAAGGCCCAGCTTTTACTCACTGCAGGCACGCCCGGGGAGGAAACGAGTATGTTTCCCCAGAGAAACAGGCTGCTTGCAAGTGTCGAGGGGAGCTTCTCAGGTGCCCAGTGTGTCCCGTTTGTTTCCCTTCGCAGCTCCCGTACTGCAGGTACTTATGCTGGGTGCTAACAAGGGTTCGTTGGCTCTGCCGACAAAAGCAGCCTTTTCCCTTTGGAAGCTTGGATTGTAGTGTCTCAGGGGCTGCTTGCCAAACCTTGAAGTTGCCCAGGTTATAGCCTCCGCAGGTACGCTTGCATAGCAAACGAGCACTTTCACCCGATGAACAGCGTTCCTATCACGCTGCAGGAGAGTTAACCCTGCAGACCTCGTTCCTCCTGGGAAAGCGCAAGGCCACCCTGAGCCTCAGGGTAGTGCCTAAGTTTGCTCCGTGCAAGCTCTGCGTGCCTCGGTTTCCATGAGGTCTCCACCGTTGTTGTGCCTCAATGGAACTAGAGGATAGCTTTCAGGACTCCAAGCACTCTGGCCTCTGCACCGTTTCCCATGCTACCACACGGATTCCCCCCACGTCTCCTCTCTGCCTGCTGAGCAACAAGCAGCCGTGTAGGCCCTTCAGAACCCTTCTTGCATGCAGAGCCCAAGGCGGGACACTGCTCTCTGTCTTCCTTTGGAAACCTAGGTTGTCGGAGCTTACCCACCTCACGAAGACAGTTTGAGCCGGTTTCATGAGCTGGGGAACGTGGACTCAGTGAGGACCAGGGCCCTACCTGCACTCTGAAAATCACTCTGCTCAGCCTTCCATCCAGGAGCTCACACCGACTGGCTCGTTGGTTTAGCAGGACGTCTAAGTGAGGTCCAAGCTGAGCAAAGAGCACTCTTCCTCCTTTACCCTGCTAGGCCCACGGAAGAGGTAGAGCCATCTAGGCCTCGCTCAGACCAGGCCTCCTTCAGGGATCTTGCCACACTTCGAAGCCTGCACAGTAAAAGATACTTAGCGAAGTTGCCAGGATTTCGCCATGCTCTCCCTCGGCAGCTCCACTACTGCAGGTACTCATGTTTGCTTTGAACTAGTATAGGTGTCCCTGCTTCCAAAAGCATTCTTTTCCCCTTTGGAAATGTGGATTCTTGTAGCCTAGGAGCTGTTTGCGAAACCCTAGGAAGGCCCAGCTTTTACTCACTGCAGGCACGCCCGGGCAGGAAACGAGTATGTTTCCCCAGAGAAACAGGCTGCTTGCAAGTGTAGAGGGGAGCTTCTCAGGTGCCCAGTTTGTCCCGTTTGTTTCCCTTCGCAGCTCCCGTACTGCAGGTACTTATGCTGGGTGCTAACAAGGGTTGGTTGGCTCTGCCGACAAAAGCAGCCTTTTCTCTTTGGAAGCTTGGATTGTAGTGTCTCAGGGGCTGCTTGCCAAAACTTGAAGTTGCCCAGGTTATAGCCTCCGCAGGTACGCTTGCGTAGCAAACGAGCACTTTCACCCCATGAACAGCGTTCCTATCACGCTGGAGGAGAGTTAATCCTGCAGACCTCGTTCCTCCTGGGAAAGAGCAAGGCCACCCTGAGCCTCAGGGTAGTGCCTGAGTTTACTCCGGGCAAGCTCTGCGTGCCTCGGTTTCCATGAGGTCTCCACCGTTGTTGTGCTTCAATGGAACGCGAAGATAGCTTTCAGGACTCCAAGCACTCTGACCTCCGCACCGTTTCCCATGCTACCACACGGATCCCCCCCACGTCTCCTCTCTGCCTGCTGAGCAACAAGCAGCCGTGTAGGCCCTTCAGAACACTTCTGCATGCAGAGCCCAAGGCGGCACACTGCTCTCTGTCTTCCTTTGGAAACCTAGGTTGTCGGAGCTTACCCACCTCACGAAGACAGTCTGAGCCGGTTTCATGAGCTGGGGAACGTGGACTCAGTGAGGACCAGGGCCCTACCTGCACTCTGAAAATCACTCTGCTCAGCCTTCCATCCAGGAGCTCACACCGACTGGCTCGTTGGTTTAGCAGGACGTCTAAGTGAGGTCCAAGCTGAGCAAAGAGCACTCTTCCTCCTTTACCCTGCTAGGCCCACGGAAGAGGTAGAGCCATCTAGGCCTCGCTCAGACCAGGCCTCCTTCAGGGATCTTGCCACACTTCGAAGCCTGCACAGTAAAAGATACTTAGCGAAGTTGCCAGGATTTCGCCATGCTCTCCCTCGGCAGCTCCACTACTGCAGGTACTCATGTTTGCTTTGAACTAGTATAGGTGTCCCTGCTTCCAAAAGCATTCTTTTCCCCTTTGGAAATGTGGATTCTTGTAGCCTAGGAGCTGTTTGCGAAACGCTAGGAAGGCCCAGCTTTTACTCACTGCAGGCACGCCCGGGCAGGAAACGAGTATGTTTCCCCAGAGAAACAGGCTGCTTGCAAGTGTAGAGGGGAGCTTCTCAGGTGCCCAGTGTGTCCCGTTTGTTTCCCTTCGCAGCTCCCGTACTGCAGGTACTTATGCTGGGTGCTAACAAGGGTTGGTTGGCTCTGCCGACAAAAGCAGCCTTTTCTCTTTGGAAGCTTGGATTGTAGTGTCTCAGGGGCTGCTTGCCAAAACTTGAAGTTGCCCAGGTTATAGCCTCCGCAGGTACGCTTGCGTAGCAAACGCGCACTTTCACCCGATGAACAGCGTTCCTATCACGCTGGAGGAGAGTTAATCCTGCAGACCTCGTTCCTCCTGGGAAAGAGCAAGGCCACCCTGAGCCTCAGGGTAGTGCCTGAGTTTACTCCGGGCAAGCTCTGCGTGCCTCGGTTTCCATGAGGTCTCCACCGTTGTTGTGCTTCAATGGAACGCGAAGATAGCTTTCAGGACTCCAAGCACTCTGACCTCCGCACCGTTTCCCATGCTACCACACGGATCCCCCCCACGTCTCCTCTCTGCCTGCTGAGCAACAAGCAGCCGTGTAGGCCCTTCAGAACACTTCTGCATGCAGAGCCCAAGGCGGCACACTGCTCTCTGTCTTCCTTTGGAAACCTAGGTTGTCGCAGCTTACCCAGCTCACCAAGACAGTCTGAGCCGGTCTCATGAGCTGGGGAACGTGGACTCAGTGAGGACCAGGGCCCTACCTGCACTCAGAAAATCACTCTGCTCAGCCTTCCATCCAGGAGCTCACACCGACTGGCTCGTTGGTTTAGCAGGAGGTCTAAGTGAGGTCCAAGCTGAGCAAAGAACACACTTCCTCCTTTACCCTGCTAGGCCCACGGTAGAGGTAGAGCCAACTAGGCCTCGCTCAGGCCAGCCCTCCTTCAGGGATCTTGCCACACTTCGAAGCCTGCACAGTAAAAGATATTTAGCGAAGTTGCCAGGGTTTCGCCATTCTCCCTCGGCAGCTCCACTACTGCAGGGACTCATGTTTGCTGTGAACTAGGATAGGTGGCCCACTTCAAAAAGCAGTCTTTTCCCCTTTGGAAATGTGGATTCTTGTAGCCTAGGAGCTGTTTGCGAAACCATAGGAAGGCCCAGCTTTTACTCACTGCAGGCACGCCCGGGGAGGAAACGAGTATGTTTCCCCAGAGAAACAGGCTGCTTGCAAGTGTCGAGGGGAGCTTCTCAGGTGCCCAGTGTGTCCCGTTTGTTTCCCTTCGCAGCTCCCGTACTGCAGGTACTTATGCTGGGTGCTAACAAGGGTTGGTTGGCTCTGCCGACAAAAGCAGCCTTTTCCCTTTGGAAGCTTGGATTGTAGTGTCTCAGGGGCTGCTTGCCAAACCTTGAAGTTGCCCAGGTTATAGCCTCCGCAGGTACGCTTGCGTAGCAAACGAGCACTTTCACCCGATGAACAGCGTTCCTATCACGCTGCAGGAGAGTTAATCCCGCAGACCTCGTTCCTCCTGGGAAAGCGCAAGCCCACCCTGAGCCTCAGGGGAGTGCCTAAGTTTGCTCCGTGCAAGCTCTGCGTGCCTCGGTTTCCATGAGGTCTCCACCGTTGTTGTGCCTCAATGGAACTAGAGGATAGCTTTCAGGACTCCAAGCACTCTGGCCTCTGCACCGTTTCCCATGCTACCACACGGATTCCCCCCACGTCTCCTCTCTGCCTGCTGAGCAACAAGCAGCCGTGTAGGCCCTTCAGAACCCTTCTTGCATGCAGAGCCCAAGGCGGGACACTGCTCTCTGTCTTCCTTTGGAAACCTAGGTTGTCGGAGCTTACCCACCTCACGAAGACAGTTTGAGCCGGTTTCATGAGCTTGGGAAAGTGGACTCAGTGAGGACCAGGGCCCTACCTGCACTCTGAAAATCACTCTGCTCAGCCTTCCATCCAGGAGCTCACACCGACTGGCTCGTTGGTTTAGCAGGACGTCTAAGTGAGGTCCAAGCTGAGCAAAGAGCACTCTTCCTCCTTTACCCTGCTAGGCCCACGGAAGAGGTAGAGCCATCTAGGCCTCGCTCAGACCAGGCCTCCTTCAGGGATCTTGCCACACTTCGAAGCCTGCACAGTAAAAGATACTTAGCGAAGTTGCCAGGATTTCGCCATGCTCTCCCTCGGCAGCTCCACTACTGCAGGTACTCATGTTTGCTTTGAACTAGTATAGGTGTCCCTGCTTCCAAAAGCATTCTTTTCCCCTTTGGAAATGTGGATTCTTGTAGCCTAGGAGCTGTTTGCGAAACGCTAGGAAGGCCCAGCTTTTACTCACTGCAGGCACGCCCGGGCAGGAAACGAGTATGTTTCCCCAGAGAAACAGGCTGCTTGCAAGTGTAGAGGGGAGCTTCTCAGGTGCCCAGTGTGTCCCGTTTCTTTCCCTTCGCAGCTCCCGTACTGCAGGTACTTATGCTGGGTGCTAACAAGGGTTGGTTGGCTCTGCCGACAAAAGCAGCCTTTTCTCTTTGGAAGCTTGGATTGTAGTGTCTCAGGGGCTGCTTGCCAAAACTTGAAGTTGCCCAGGTTATAGCCTCCGCAGGTACGCTTGCGTAGCAAACGCGCACTTTCACCCGATGAACAGCGTTCCTATCACGCTGGAGGAGAGTTAATCCTGCAGACCTCGTTCCTCCTGGGAAAGAGCAAGGCCACCCTGAGCCTCAGGGTAGTGCCTGAGTTTACTCCGGGCAAGCTCTGCGTGCCTCGGTTTCCATGAGGTCTCCACCGTTGTTGTGCTTCAATGGAACGCGAAGATAGCTTTCAGGACTCCAAGCACTCTGACCTCCGCACCGTTTCCCATGCTACCACACGGATCCCCCCGACGTCTCCTCTCTGCCTGCTGAGCAACAAGCAGCCGTGTAGGCCCTTCAGAACACTTCTGCATGCAGAGCCCAAGGCGGCACACTGCTCTCTGTCTTCCTTTGGAAACCTAGGTTGTCGCAGCTTACCCAGCTCACCAAGACAGTCTGAGCCGGTCTCATGAGCTGGGGAACGTGGACTCAGTGAGGACCAGGGCCCTACCTGCACTCAGAAAATCACTCTGCTCAGCCTTCAATCCAGGAGCTCACACCGACTGGCTCGTTGGTTTAGCAGGAGGTCTAAGTGAGGTCCAAGCTGAGCAAAGAACACACTTCCTCCTTTACCCTGCTAGGCCCACGGTAGAGGTAGAGCCAACTAGGCCTCGCTCAGGCCAGCCCTCCTTCAGGGATCTTGCCACACTTCGAAGCCTGCACAGTAAAAGATATTTAGCGAAGTTGCCAGGGTTTCGCCATTCTCCCTCGGCAGCTCCACTACTGCAGGGACTCATGTTTGCTGTGAACTAGGATAGGTGGCCCACTTCCAAAAGCAGTCTTTTCCCCTTTGGAAATGTGGATTCTTGTAGCCTAGGAGCTGTTTGCGAAACCATAGGAAGGCCCAGCTTTTACTCACTGCAGGCACGCCCGGGGAGGAAACGAGTATGTTTCCCCAGAGAAACAGGCTGCTTGCAAGTGTCGAGGGGAGCTTCTCAGGTGCCCAGTGTGTCCCGTTTGTTTCCCTTCGCAGCTCCCGTACTGCAGGTACTTATGCTGGGTGCTAACAAGGGTTGGTTGGCTCTGCCGACAAAAGCAGCCTTTTCCCTTTGGAAGCTTGGATTGTAGTGTCTCAGGGGCTGCTTGCCAAACCTTGAAGTTGCCCAGGTTATAGCCTCCGCAGGTACGCTTGCGTAGCAAACGAGCACTTTCACCCGATGAACAGCGTTCCTATCACGCTGCAGGAGAGTTAATCCCGCAGACCTCGTTCCTCCTGGGAAAGCGCAAGCCCACCCTGAGCCTCAGGGGAGTGCCTAAGTTTGCTCCGTGCAAGCTCTGCGTGCCTCGGTTTCCATGAGGTCTCCACCGTTGTTGTGCCTCAATGGAACTAGAGGATAGCTTTCAGGACTCCAAGCACTCTGGCCTCTGCACCGTTTCCCATGCTACCACACGGATTCCCCCCACGTCTCCTCTCTGCCTGCTGAGCAACAAGCAGCCGTGTAGGCCCTTCAGAACCCTTCTTGCATGCAGAGCCCAAGGCGGGACACTGCTCTCTGTCTTCCTTTGGAAACCTAGGTTGTCGGAGCTTACCCACCTCTCGAAGACAGTTTGAGCCGGTTTCATGAGCTTGGGAACGTGGACTCAGTGAGGACCAGGGCCCTACCTGCACTCTGAAAATCACTCTGCTCAGCCTTCCATCCAGGAGCTCACACCGACTGGCTCGTTGGTTTAGCAGGACGTCTAAGTGAGGTCCAAGCTGAGCAAAGAGCACTCTTCCTCCTTTACCCTGCTAGGCCCACGGAAGAGGTAGAGCCATCTAGGCCTCGCTCAGACCAGGCCTCCTTCAGGGATCTTGCCACACTTCGAAGCCTGCACAGTAAAAGATACTTAGCGAAGTTGCCAGGATTTCGCCATGCTCTCCCTCGGCAGCTCCACTACTGCAGGTACTCATGTTTGCTTTGAACTAGTATAGGTGTCCCTGCTTCCAAAAGCATTCTTTTCCCCTTTGGAAATGTGGATTCTTGTAGCCTAGGAGCTGTTTGCGAAACGCTAGGAAGGCCCAGCTTTTACTCACTGCAGGCACGCCCGGGCAGGAAACGAGTATGTTTCCCCAGAGAAACAGGCTGCTTGCAAGTGTAGAGGGGAGCTTCTCAGGTGCCCAGTGTGTCCCGTTTGTTTCCCTTCGCAGCTCCCGTACTGCAGGTACTTATGCTGGGTGCTAACAAGGGTTGGTTGGCTCTGCCGACAAAAGCAGCCTTTTCTCTTTGGAAGCTTGGATTGTAGTGTCTCAGGGGCTGCTTGCCAAAACTTGAAGTTGCCCAGGTTATAGCCTCCGCAGGTACGCTTGCGTAGCAAACGAGCACTTTCACCCGATGAACAGCGTTCCTATCACGCTGGAGGAGAGTTAATCCTGCAGACCTCGTTCCTCCTGGGAAAGCGCAAGGCCACCCTGAGCCTCAGGGTAGTGCCTAAGTTTGCTCCGTGCAAGCTCTGCGTGCCTCGGTTTCCATGAGGTCTCCACCGTTGTTGTGCCTCAATGGAACTAGAGGATAGCTTTCAGGACTCCAAGCACTCTGACCTCCGCACCATTTCCCATGCTACCACACAGATCCCCCCACGTCTCCTCTCTGCCTGCTGAGCAACAAGCAGCCGTGTAGGCCCTTCGGAACACTTCTTGCATGCAGAACCCAAGGCGGCACATTGCTCTCTGTCTACCTTTGGAAACCTAGGTGGTCGCAGCTTGCCCCAGCTCACGAAGACAGTCTGAGCCGTTCTCCTGAGCTGGGAGACATGGACTCAGTGAGGACCAGGGCCCTACCTGCACTCAGAAAATCACTCTGCTCAGCCTTCCATCCAGGAGCTCACACCGACTGGCTCGTTGGTTTAGCAGGACGTCTAAGTGAGGTCCAAGCTGAGCAAAGAGCACACTTCCTCCTTTACCCTGCTAGGCCCACGGAAGAGGTAGAGCCAACTAGGCCTCGCTCAGGCCAGCCCTCCTTCAGGGATCTTGCCACACTTCGAAGCCTGCACAGTAAAAGATATTTAGCGAAGTTGCCAGGGTTTCGCCATTCTCCCTCGGCAGCTCCACTACTGCAGGGACTCATGTTTGCTGTGAACTAGGATAGGTGGCCCACTTCGAAAAGCAGTCTTTTCCCCTTTGGAAATGTGGATTCTTGTAGCCTCGGAGCTGTTTGCAAAACCCTAGGAAGGCCCAGCTTCTACTCACGGCAGGCACGCCCGGGGAGGAAACGAGTATGTTTCCCCAGAGAAACAGGCTGCTTGCAAGTGTCGAGGGGAGCTTCTCAGGTGCCCAGTGTGTCCCGTTTGTTTCCCTTCGCAGCTCCCGTACTGCAGGTACTTATGCTGGGTGCTAACAAGGGTTCGTTGGCTCTGCCGACAAAAGCAGCCTTTTCCCTTTGGAAGCTTGGATTGTAGTGTCTCAGGGGCTGCTTGCCAAACCTTGAAGTTGCCCAGGTTATAGCCTCCGCAGGTACGCTTGCGTAGCAAACGAGCACTTTCTACCGATGAACAGGGTTCCTGTCACGCTGGAGGAGAGTTAATCCCGCAGACCTCGTTCCTCCTGGGAAAGCGCAAGTCCACCCTGAGCCTCAGGGTAGTGCCTAAGTTTCCAACGGGCAAGCTCTGCGTGCCTCGGTTTCCATGAGGTCTCCACCGTTGTTGTGCTTCAATGGAACGCGAGGATAGCTTTCAGGACTCCAAGCACTCTGACCTCCGCACCGTTTCCCATGCTACCACACGGATCCCCCCCACGTCTCCTCTCTGCCTGCTGAGCAACAAGCAGCCGTGTAGGCCCTTCAGAACCCTTCTTGCATGCAGAGCCCAAGGCGGCACACTGCTCTCTGTCTTCCTTTGGAAACCTAGGTTGTTGCAGCTTTCCCCAGCTACGAAGACAGTCTGAGCCGGTCTCATGTGCTGAGGAACGTGAACTCAATGAGGACCATGGCCATACGTGCACTCAGAAAATCACTCTGCTCAGCCTTCCATCCAGGAACTCACACCGACTGGCTCGTTGGTTTAGCAGGACGTCTAAGTGAGGTCCAAGCTGAGCAAGAGCACAATTCCTCCTTTACCCTGCTAGACCCCCGGAAGAGGTAGAGCTAACTAGGCCTCGCTCAGGCCATCCCTCCTTCAGGGATCTTGCCACAGTTTGAAGCCTGCACGGTAAAAGATACTTAGCGAAGTTGCCAGGGTTTCGCCATGCTCTCCCTCGGCAGCTCCACTACTGCAGGGACTCATATTTGCTGTGAACGAGGATAGGTGGCCCTGCTTCAAAAAGCAGTCTTTTCCCCTTTGGAAATGTGGATTCTTTGAGCCTCGGAGCTGTTTGCGAAACCCTAGGAAGGCCCAGCTTCTACTCACTGCAGGCACGCCCGGGCAGGAAACGAGTATGTTTCCCCAGAGAAACAGGCTGCTTGCAAGTGTCGAGAAGAGCTTCTCAGGTGCCCAGTGTGTCCCGTTTCTTTCCCTTCGCAGCTCCCGTACTGCAGGTACTTATGCTGGGAGCTAACAAGAGTTGGTTGGCTCTGCCGACAAAAGCAGCCTTTTCCCTTTGGAAGCTTGGATTGTAGTGTCTCAGGGGCTGCTTGCCAAACCTTGAAGTTGCCCAGGTTATAGCCTCCGCAGGTACGCTTGCGTAGCAAACGAGCACTTTCTACCGAAGAACAGGGTTCCTGTCACGCTGGAGGAGAGTTAATCCCGCAGACCTCGTTCCTCCTGGGAAAGCGCAAGCCCACCCTGAGCCTCAGGGTAGTGCCTAAGTTTCCAACGGGCAAGCTCTGCGTGCCTCGGTTTCCATGAGGTCTCCACCGTTGTTGTGCTTCAATGGAACGCGAAGATAGCTTTCAGGACTCCAAGCACTCTGACCTCCGCACCGTTTCCCATGCTACCACACGGATCCCCCCCACGTCTCCTCTCTACCTGCTGAGCAACAAGCAGCCGTGTAGGCCCTTCAGAACACTTCTGCATGCAGAGCCCAAGGCGGCACACTGCTCTCTGTCTTCCTTTGGAAACCTAGGTTGTCGGAGCTTACCCACCTCACGAAGACAGTCTGAGCCGGTTTCATGAGCTGGGGAACGTGGACTCAGTGAGGACCAGGGCCCTACCTGCACTCTGAAAATCACTCTGCTCAGCCTTCCATCCAGGAGCTCACACCGACTGGCTCGTTGGTTTAGCAGGACGTCTAAGTGAGGTCCAAGCTGAGCAAAGAGCACTCTTCCTCCTTTACCCTGCTAGGCCCACGGAAGAGGTAGAGCCATCTAGGCCTCGCTCAGACCAGGCCTCCTTCAGGGATCTTGCCACACTTCGAAGCCTGCACAGTAAAAGATACTTAGCGAAGTTGCCAGGATTTCGCCATGCTCTCCCTCGGCAGCTCCACTACTGCAGGTACTCATGTTTGCTTTGAACTAGTATAGGTGTCCCTGCTTCCAAAAGCATTCTTTTCCCCTTTGGAAATGTGGATTCTTGTAGCCTAGGAGCTGTTTGCGAAACGCTAGGAAGGCCCAGCTTTTACTCACTGCAGGCACGCCCGGGCAGGAAACGAGTATGTTTCCCCAGAGAAACAGGCTGCTTGCAAGTGTAGAGGGGAGCTTCTCAGGTGCCCAGTGTGTCCCGTTTGTTTCCCTTCGCAGCTCCCGTACTGCAGGTACTTATGCTGGGTGCTAACAAGGGTTGGTTGGCTCTGCCGACAAAAGCAGCCTTTTCTCTTTGGAAGTTTGGATTGTAGTGTCTCAGGGGCTGCTTGCCAAAACTTGAAGTTGCCCAGGTTATAGCCTCCGCAGGTACGCTTGCGTAGCAAACGAGCACTTTCACCCGATGAACAGCATTCCTATCACGCTGGAGGAGAGTTAATCCTGCAGACCTCGTTCCTCCTGGGAAAGCGCAAGGCCACCCTGAGCCTCAGGGTAGTGCCTAAGTTTGCTCCGTGCAAGCTCTGCGTGCCTCGGTTTCCATGAGGTCTCCACCGTTGTTGTGCCTCAATGGAACTAGAGGATAGCTTTCAGGACTCCAAGCACTCTGACCTCCGCACCATTTCCCATGCTACCACACAGATCCCCCCACGTCTCCTCTCTGCCTGCTGAGCAACAAGCAGCCGTGTAGGCCCTTCGGAACACTTCTTGCATGCAGAACCCAAGGCGGCACATTGCTCTCTGTCTACCTTTGGAAACCTAGGTGGTCGCAGCTTGCCCCAGCTCACGAAGACAGTCTGAGCCGTTCTCCTGAGCTGGGAGACATGGACTCAGTGAGGACCAGGGCCCTACCTGCACTCAGAAAATCACTCTGCTCAGCCTTCCATCCAGGAGCTCACACCGACGGGCTCGTTGGTTTAGCAGGACGTCTAAGTGAGGTCCAAGCTGAGCAAAGAACACACTTCCTCCTTTACCCTGCTAGGCCCACGGTAGAGGTAGAGCCAACTAGGCCTCGCTCAGGCCAGCCCTCCTTCAGGGATCTTGCCACACTTCGAAGCCTGCATAGTAAAAGATATTTAGCGAAGTTGCCAGGGTTTCGCCATTCTCCCTCGGCAGCTCCACTACTGCAGGGACTCATGTTTGCTGTGAACAAGGATAGGTGGCCCACTTCAAAAAGCAGTCTTTTCCCCTTTGGAAATGTGGATTCTTGTAGCCTAGGAGCTTTTTGCGAAACCATAGGAAGGCCCAGCTTTTACTCACTGCAGGCACGCCCGGGGAGGAAACGAGTATGTTTCCCCAGAGAAACAGGCTGCTTGCAAGTGTCGAGGGGAGCTTCTCAGGTGCCCAGTGTGTCCCGTTTGTTTCCCTTCGCAGCTCCCGTACTGCAGGTACTTATGCTGGGTGCTAACAAGGGTTCGTTGGCTCTGCCGACAAAAGCAGCCTTTTCCCTTTGGAAGCTTGGATTGTAGTGTCTCAGGGGCTGCTTGCCAAACCTTGAAGTTGCCCAGGTTATAGCCTCCGCAGGTACGCTTGCGTAGCAAACGAGCACTTTCACCCGATGAACAGCGTTCCTATCACGCTGCAGGAGAGTTAACCCTGCAGACCTCGTTCCTCCTGGGAAAGCGCAAGGCCACCCTGAGCCTCAGGGTAGTGCCTAAGTTTGCTCCGTGCAAGCTCTGCGTGCCTCGGTTTCCAGAGGTCTCCACCGTTGTTGTGCCTCAATGGAACTAGAGGATAGCTTTCAGGACTCCAAGCACTCTGACCTCCGCACCATTTCCCATGCTACCACACAGATCCCCCCACGTCTCCTCTCTGCCTGCTGAGCAACAAGCAGCCGTGTAGGCCCTTCGGAACACTTCTTGCATGCAGAACCCAAGGCGGCACATTGCTCTCTGTCTACCTTTGGAAACCTAGGTGGTCGCAGCTTGCCCCAGCTCACGAAGACAGTCTGAGCCGTTCTCCTGAGCTGGGAGACATGGACTCAGTGAGGACCAGGGCCCTACCTGCACTCAGAAAATCACTCTGCTCAGCCTTCCATCCAGGAGCTCACACCGACTGGCTCGTTGGTTTAGCAGGAGGTCTAAGTGAGGTCCAAGCTGAGCAAAGAACACACTTCCTCCTTTACCCTGCTAGGCCCACGGAAGAGGTAGAGCCAACTAGGCCTCGCTCAGGCCAGCCCTCCTTCAGGGATCTTGCCACACTTCGAAGCCTGCACAGTAAAAGATATTTAGCGAAGTTGCCAGGGTTTCGCCATTCTCCCTCGGCAGCTCCACTACTGCAGGGACTCATGTTTGCTGTGAACTAGGATAGGTGGCCCACTTCCAAAAGCAGTCTTTTCCCCTTTGGAAATGTGGATTCTTGTAGCCTAGGAGCTGTTTGCGAAACCATAGGAAGGCCCAGCTTTTACTCACTGCAGGCACGCCCGGGGAGGAAACGAGTATGTTTCCCCAGAGAAACAGGCTGCTTGCAAGTGTCGAGGGGAGCTTCTCAGGTGCCCAGTGTGTCCCGTTTGTTTCCCTTCGCAGCTCCCGTACTGCAGGTACTTATGCTGGGTGCTAACAAGGGTTGGTTGGCTCTGCCGACAAAAGCAGCCTTTTCCCTTTGGAAGCTTGGATTGTAGTGTCTCAGGGGCTGCTTGCCAAACCTTGAAGTTGCCCAGGTTATAGCCTCCGCAGGTACGCTTGCGTAGCAAACGAGCACTTTCACCCGATGAACAGCGTTCCTATCACGCTGCAGGAGAGTTAATCCCGCAGACCTCGTTCCTCCTGGGAAAGCGCAAGGCCACCCTGAGCCTCAGGGGAGTGCCTAAGTTTGCTCCGTGCAAGCTCTGCGTGCCTCGGTTTCCATGAGGTCTCCACCGTTGTTGTGCCTCAATGGAACTAGAGGATAGCTTTCAGGACTCCAAGCACTCTGGCCTCTGCACCGTTTCCCATGCTACCACACGGATTCCCCCCACGTCTCCTCTCTGCCTGCTGAGCAACAAGCAGCCGTGTAGGCCCTTCAGAACCCTTCTTGCATGCAGAGCCCAAGGCGGGACACTGCTCTCTGTCTTCCTTTGGAAACCTAGGTTGTCGGAGCTTACCCACCTCACGAAGACAGTTTGAGCCGGTTTCATGAGCTTGGGAAAGTGGACTCAGTGAGGACCAGGGCCCTACCTGCACTCTGAAAATCACTCTGCTCAGCCTTCCATCCAGGAGCTCACACCGACTGGCTCGTTGGTTTAGCAGGACGTCTAAGTGAGGTCCAAGCTGAGCAAAGAGCACTCTTCCTCCTTTACCCTGCTAGGCCCACGGAAGAGGTAGAGCCATCTAGGCCTCGCTCAGACCAGGCCTCCTTCAGGGATCTTGCCACACTTCGAAGCCTGCACAGTAAAAGATACTTAGCGAAGTTGCCAGGATTTCGCCATGCTCTCCCTCGGCAGCTCCACTACTGCAGGTACTCATGTTTGCTTTGAACTAGTATAGGTGTCCCTGCTTCCAAAAGCATTCTTTTCCCCTTTGGAAATGTGGATTCTTGTAGCCTAGGAGCTGTTTGCGAAACGCTAGGAAGGCCCAGCTTTTACTCACTGCAGGCACGCCCGGGCAGGAAACGAGTATGTTTCCCCAGAGAAACAGGCTGCTTGCAAGTGTAGAGGGGAGCTTCTCAGGTGCCCAGTGTGTCCCGTTTCTTTCCCTTCGCAGCTCCCGTACTGCAGGTACTTATGCTGGGTGCTAACAAGGGTTGGTTGGCTCTGCCGACAAAAGCAGCCTTTTCTCTTTGGAAGCTTGGATTGTAGTGTCTCAGGGGCTGCTTGCCAAAACTTGAAGTTGCCCAGGTTATAGCCTCCGCAGGTACGCTTGCGTAGCAAACGCGCACTTTCACCCGATGAACAGCGTTCCTATCACGCTGGAGGAGAGTTAATCCTGCAGACCTCGTTCCTCCTGGGAAAGAGCAAGGCCACCCTGAGCCTCAGGGTAGTGCCTGAGTTTACTCCGGGCAAGCTCTGCGTGCCTCGGTTTCCATGAGGTCTCCACCGTTGTTGTGCTTCAATGGAACGCGAAGATAGCTTTCAGGACTCCAAGCACTCTGACCTCCGCACCGTTTCCCATGCTACCACACGGATCCCCCCGACGTCTCCTCTCTGCCTGCTGAGCAACAAGCAGCCGTGTAGGCCCTTCAGAACACTTCTGCATGCAGAGCCCAAGGCGGCACACTGCTCTCTGTCTTCCTTTGGAAACCTAGGTTGTCGCAGCTTACCCAGCTCACCAAGACAGTCTGAGCCGGTCTCATGAGCTGGGGAACGTGGACTCAGTGAGGACCAGGGCCCTACCTGCACTCAGAAAATCACTCTGCTCAGCCTTCCATCCAGGAGCTCACACCGACTGGCTCGTTGGTTTAGCAGGAGGTCTAAGTGAGGTCCAAGCTGAGCAAAGAACACACTTCCTCCTTTACCCTGCTAGGCCCACGGTAGAGGTAGAGCCAACTAGGCCTCGCTCAGGCCAGCCCTCCTTCAGGGATCTTGCCACACTTCGAAGCCTGCACAGTAAAAGATATTTAGCGAAGTTGCCAGGGTTTCGCCATTCTCCCTCGGCAGCTCCACTACTGCAGGGACTCATGTTTGCTGTGAACTAGGATAGGTGGCCCACTTCCAAAAGCAGTCTTTTCCCCTTTGGAAATGTGGATTCTTGTAGCCTAGGAGCTGTTTGCGAAACCATAGGAAGGCCCAGCTTTTACTCACTGCAGGCACGCCCGGGGAGGAAACGAGTATGTTTCCCCAGAGAAACAGGCTGCTTGCAAGTGTCGAGGGGAGCTTCTCAGGTGCCCAGTGTGTCCCGTTTGTTTCCCTTCGCAGCTCCCGTACTGCAGGTACTTATGCTGGGTGCTAACAAGGGTTGGTTGGCTCTGCCGACAAAAGCAGCCTTTTCCCTTTGGAAGCTTGGATTGTAGTGTCTCAGGGGCTGCTTGCCAAACCTTGAAGTTGCCCAGGTTATAGCCTCCGCAGGTACGCTTGCGTAGCAAACGAGCACTTTCACCCGATGAACAGCGTTCCTATCACGCTGCAGGAGAGTTAATCCCGCAGACCTCGTTCCTCCTGGGAAAGCGCAAGGCCACCCTGAGCCTCAGGGGAGTGCCTAAGTTTGCTCCGTGCAAGCTCTGCGTGCCTCGGTTTCCATGAGGTCTCCACCGTTGTTGTGCCTCAATGGAACTAGAGGATAGCTTTCAGGACTCCAAGCACTCTGGCCTCTGCACCGTTTCCCATGCTACCACACGGATTCCCCCCACGTCTCCTCTCTGCCTGCTGAGCAACAAGCAGCCGTGTAGGCCCTTCAGAACCCTTCTTGCATGCAGAGCCCAAGGCGGGACACTGCTCTCTGTCTTCCTTTGGAAACCTAGGTTGTCGGAGCTTACCCACCTCTCGAAGACAGTTTGAGCCGGTTTCATGAGCTTGGGAACGTGGACTCAGTGAGGACCAGGGCCCTACCTGCACTCTGAAAATCACTCTGCTCAGCCTTCCATCCAGGAGCTCACACCGACTGGCTCGTTGGTTTAGCAGGACGTCTAAGTGAGGTCCAAGCTGAGCAAAGAGCACTCTTCCTCCTTTACCCTGCTAGGCCCACGGAAGAGGTAGAGCCATCTAGGCCTCGCTCAGACCAGGCCTCCTTCAGGGATCTTGCCACACTTCGAAGCCTGCACAGTAAAAGATACTTAGCGAAGTTGCCAGGATTTCGCCATGCTCTCCCTCGGCAGCTCCACTACTGCAGGTACTCATGTTTGCTTTGAACTAGTATAGGTGTCCCTGCTTCCAAAAGCATTCTTTTCCCCTTTGGAAATGTGGATTCTTGTAGCCTAGGAGCTGTTTGCGAAACGCTAGGAAGGCCCAGCTTTTACTCACTGCAGGCACGCCCGGGCAGGAAACGAGTATGTTTCCCCAGAGAAACAGGCTGCTTGCAAGTGTAGAGGGGAGCTTCTCAGGTGCCCAGTGTGTCCCGTTTGTTTCCCTTCGCAGCTCCCGTACTGCAGGTACTTATGCTGGGTGCTAACAAGGGTTGGTTGGCTCTGCCGACAAAAGCAGCCTTTTCTCTTTGGAAGCTTGGATTGTAGTGTCTCAGGGGCTGCTTGCCAAAACTTGAAGTTGCCCAGGTTATAGCCTCCGCAGGTACGCTTGCGTAGCAAACGAGCACTTTCACCCGATGAACAGCGTTCCTATCACGCTGGAGGAGAGTTAATCCTGCAGACCTCGTTCCTCCTGGGAAAGCGCAAGGCCACCCTGAGCCTCAGGGTAGTGCCTAAGTTTGCTCCGTGCAAGCTCTGCGTGCCTCGGTTTCCATGAGGTCTCCACCGTTGTTGTGCCTCAATGGAACTAGAGGATAGCTTTCAGGACTCCAAGCACTCTGACCTCCGCACCATTTCCCATGCTACCACACAGATCCCCCCACGTCTCCTCTCTGCCTGCTGAGCAACAAGCAGCCGTGTAGGCCCTTCGGAACACTTCTTGCATGCAGAACCCAAGGCGGCACATTGCTCTCTGTCTACCTTTGGAAACCTAGGTGGTCGCAGCTTGCCCCAGCTCACGAAGACAGTCTGAGCCGTTCTCCTGAGCTGGGAGACATGGACTCAGTGAGGACCAGGGCCCTACCTGCACTCAGAAAATCACTCTGCTCAGCCTTCCATCCAGGAGCTCACACCGACTGGCTCGTTGGTTTAGCAGGACGTCTAAGTGAGGTCCAAGCTGAGCAAAGAACACACTTCCTCCTTTACCCTGCTAGGCCCACGGAAGAGGTAGAGCCAACTAGGCCTCGCTCAGGCCAGCCCTCCTTCAGGGATCTTGCCACACTTCGAAGCCTGCACAGTAAAAGATATTTAGCGAAGTTGCCAGGGTTTCGCCATTCTCCCTCGGCAGCTCCACTACTGCAGGGACTCATGTTTGCTGTGAACTAGGATAGGTGGCCCACTTCAAAAAGCAGTCTTTTCCCCTTTGGAAATGTGGATTCTTGTAGCCTCGGAGCTGTTTGCAAAACCCTAGGAAGGCCCAGCTTCTACTCACGGCAGGCACGCCCGGGGAGGAAACGAGTATGTTTCCCCAGAGAAACAGGCTGCTTGCAAGTGTCGAGGGGAGCTTCTCAGGTGCCCAGTGTGTCCCGTTTGTTTCCCTTCGCAGCTCCCGTACTGCAGGTACTTATGCTGGGTGCTAACAAGGGTTGGTTGGCTCTGCCGACAAAAGCAGCCTTTTCCCTTTGGAAGCTTGGATTGTAGTGTCTCAGGGGCTGCTTGCCAAACCTTGAAGTTGCCCAGGTTATAGCCTCCGCAGGTACGCTTGCGTAGCAAACGAGCACTTTCTACCGATGAACAGGGTTCCTGTCACGCTGGAGGAGAGTTAATCCCGCAGACCTCGTTCCTCCTGGGAAAGCGCAAGTCCACCCTGAGCCTCAGGGTAGTGCCTAAGTTTCCAACGGGCAAGCTCTGCGTGCCTCGGTTTCCATGAGGTCTCCACCGTTGTTGTGCTTCAATGGAACGCGAGGATAGCTTTCAGGACTCCAAGCACTCTGACCTCCGCACCGTTTCCCATGCTACCACACGGATCCCCCCCACGTCTCCTCTCTGCCTGCTGAGCAACAAGCAGCCGTGTAGGCCCTTCAGAACCCTTCTTGCATGCAGAGCCCAAGGCGGCACACTGCTCTCTGTCTTCCTTTGGAAACCTAGGTTGTTGCAGCTTTCCCCAGCTACGAAGACAGTCTGAGCCGGTCTCATGTGCTGAGGAACGTGAACTCAATGAGGACCATGGCCATACGTGCACTCAGAAAATCACTCTGCTCAGCCTTCCATCCAGGAACTCACACCGACTGGCTCGTTGGTTTAGCAGGACGTCTAAGTGAGGTCCAAGCTGAGCAAGAGCACAATTCCTCCTTTACCCTGCTAGACCCCCGGAAGAGGTAGAGCTAACTAGGCCTCGCTCAGGCCATCCCTGCTTCAGGGATCTTGCCACAGTTTGAAGCCTGCACGGTAAAAGATACTTAGCGAAGTTGCCAGGGTTTCGCCATGCTCTCCCTCGGCAGCTCCACTACTGCAGGGACTCATATTTGCTGTGAACGAGGATAGGTGGCCCTGCTTCAAAAAGCAGTCTTTTCCCCTTTGGAAATGTGGATTCTTTGAGCCTCGGAGCTGTTTGCGAAACCCTAGGAAGGCCCAGCTTCTACTCACTGCAGGCACGCCCGGGCAGGAAACGAGTATGTTTCCCCAGAGAAACAGGCTGCTTGCAAGTGTCGAGAAGAGCTTCTCAGGTGCCCAGTGTGTCCCGTTTCTTTCCCTTCGCAGCTCCCGTACTGCAGGTACTTATGCTGGGAGCTAACAAGAGTTGGTTGGCTCTGCCGACAAAAGCAGCCTTTTCCCTTTGGAAGCTTGGATTGTAGTGTCTCAGGGGCTGCTTGCCAAACCTTGAAGTTGCCCAGGTTATAGCCTCCGCAGGTACGCTTGCGTAGCAAACGAGCACTTTCTACCGAAGAACAGGGTTCCTGTCACGCTGGAGGAGAGTTAATCCCGCAGACCTCGTTCCTCCTGGGAAAGCGCAAGCCCACCCTGAGCCTCAGGGTAGTGCCTAAGTTTCCAACGGGCAAGCTCTGCGTGCCTCGGTTTCCATGAGGTCTCCACCGTTGTTGTGCTTCAATGGAACGCGAAGATAGCTTTCAGGACTCCAAGCACTCTGACCTCCGCACCGTTTCCCATGCTACCACACGGATCCCCCCCACGTCTCCTCTCTGCCTGCTGAGCAACAAGCAGCCGTGTAGGCCCTTCAGAACACTTCTGCATGCAGAGCCCAAGGCGGCACACTGCTCTCTGTCTTCCTTTGGAAACCTAGGTTGTCGGAGCTTACCCACCTCACGAAGACAGTCTGAGCCGGTTTCATGAGCTGGGGAACGTGGACTCAGTGAGGACCAGGGCCCTACCTGCACTCTGAAAATCACTCTGCTCAGCCTTCCATCCAGGAGCTCACACCGACTGGCTCGTTGGTTTAGCAGGACGTCTAAGTGAGGTCCAAGCTGAGCAAAGAGCACTCTTCCTCCTTTACCCTGCTAGGCCCACGGAAGAGGTAGAGCCATCTAGGCCTCGCTCAGACCAGGCCTCCTTCAGGGATCTTGCCACACTTCGAAGCCTGCACAGTAAAAGATACTTAGCGAAGTTGCCAGGATTTCGCCATGCTCTCCCTCGGCAGCTCCACTACTGCAGGGACTCATGTTTGCTTTGAACTAGTATAGGTGTCCCTGCTTCCAAAAGCATTCTTTTCCCCTTTGGAAATGTGGATTCTTGTAGCCTAGGAGCTGTTTGCGAAACGCTAGGAAGGCCCAGCTTTTACTCACTGCAGGCACGCCCGGGCAGGAAACGAGTATGTTTCCCCAGAGAAACAGGCTGCTTGCAAGTGTAGAGGGGAGCTTCTCAGGTGCCCAGTGTGTCCCGTTTGTTTCCCTTCGCAGCTCCCGTACTGCAGGTACTTATGCTGGGTGCTAACAAGGGTTGGTTGGCTCTGCCGACAAAAGCAGCCTTTTCTCTTTGGAAGTTTGGATTGTAGTGTCTCAGGGGCTGCTTGCCAAAACTTGAAGTTGCCCAGGTTATAGCCTCCGCAGGTACGCTTGCGTAGCAAACGAGCACTTTCACCCGATGAACAGCATTCCTATCACGCTGGAGGAGAGTTAATCCTGCAGACCTCGTTCCTCCTGGGAAAGCGCAAGGCCACCCTGAGCCTCAGGGTAGTGCCTAAGTTTGCTCCGTGCAAGCTCTGCGTGCCTCGGTTTCCATGAGGTCTCCACCGTTGTTGTGCCTCAATGGAACTAGAGGATAGCTTTCAGGACTCCAAGCACTCTGACCTCCGCACCATTTCCCATGCTACCACACAGATCCCCCCACGTCTCCTCTCTGCCTGCTGAGCAACAAGCAGCCGTGTAGGCCCTTCGGAACACTTCTTGCATGCAGAACCCAAGGCGGCACATTGCTCTCTGTCTACCTTTGGAAACCTAGGTGGTCGCAGCTTGCCCCAGCTCACGAAGACAGTCTGAGCCGTTCTCCTGAGCTGGGAGACATGGACTCAGTGAGGACCAGGGCCCTACCTGCACTCAGAAAATCACTCTGCTCAGCCTTCCATCCAGGAGCTCACACCGACGGGCTCGTTGGTTTAGCAGGAGGTCTAAGTGAGGTCCAAGCTGAGCAAAGAACACACTTCCTCCTTTACCCTGCTAGGCCCACGGTAGAGGTAGAGCCAACTAGGCCTCGCTCAGGCCAGCCCTCCTTCAGGGATCTTGCCACACTTCGAAGCCTGCATAGTAAAAGATATTTAGCGAAGTTGCCAGGGTTTCGCCATTCTCCCTCGGCAGCTCCACTACTGCAGGGACTCATGTTTGCTGTGAACAAGGATAGGTGGCCCACTTCAAAAAGCAGTCTTTTCCCCTTTGGAAATGTGGATTCTTGTAGCCTAGGAGCTTTTTGCGAAACCATAGGAAGGCCCAGCTTTTACTCACTGCAGGCACGCCCGGGGAGGAAACGAGTATGTTTCCCCAGAGAAACAGGCTGCTTGCAAGTGTCGAGGGGAGCTTCTCAGGTGCCCAGTGTGTCCCGTTTGTTTCCCTTCGCAGCTCCCGTACTGCAGGTACTTATGCTGGGTGCTAACAAGGGTTCGTTGGCTCTGCCGACAAAAGCAGCCTTTTCCCTTTGGAAGCTTGGATTGTAGTGTCTCAGGGGCTGCTTGCCAAACCTTGAAGTTGCCCAGGTTATAGCCTCCGCAGGTACGCTTGCGTAGCAAACGAGCACTTTCACCCGATGAACAGCGTTCCTATCACGCTGCAGGAGAGTTAACCCTGCAGACCTCGTTCCTCCTGGGAAAGCGCAAGGCCACCCTGAGCCTCAGGGTAGTGCCTAAGTTTGCTCCGTGCAAGCTCTGCGTGCCTCGGTTTCCAGAGGTCTCCACCGTTGTTGTGCCTCAATGGAACTAGAGGATAGCTTTCAGGACTCCAAGCACTCTGACCTCCGCACCATTTCCCATGCTACCACACAGATCCCCCCACGTCTCCTCTCTGCCTGCTGAGCAACAAGCAGCCGTGTAGGCCCTTCGGAACACTTCTTGCATGCAGAACCCAAGGCGGCACATTGCTCTCTGTCTACCTTTGGAAACCTAGGTGGTCGCAGCTTGCCCCAGCTCACGAAGACAGTCTGAGCCGTTCTCCTGAGCTGGGAGACATGGACTCAGTGAGGACCAGGGCCCTACCTGCACTCAGAAAATCACTCTGCTCAGCCTTCCATCCAGGAGCTCACACCGACTGGCTCGTTGGTTTAGCAGGACGTCTAAGTGAGGTCCAAGCTGAGCAAAGAGCACACTTCCTCCTTTACCCTGCTAGGCCCACGGAAGAGGTAGAGCCAACTAGGCCTCGCTCAGGCCAGCCCTCCTTCAGGGATCTTGCCACACTTCGAAGCCTGCATAGTAAAAGATATTTAGCGAAGTTGCCAGGGTTTCGCCATTCTCCCTCGGCAGCTCCACTACTGCAGGGACTCATGTTTGCTGTGAACAAGGATAGGTGGCCCACTTCAAAAAGCAGTCTTTTCCCCTTTGGAAATGTGGATTCTTGTAGCCTAGGAGCTGTATGCGAAACCATAGGAAGGCCCAGCTTTTACTCACTGCAGGCACGCCCGGGGAGGAAACGAGTATGTTTCCCCAGAGAAACAGGCTGCTTGCAAGTGTCGAGGGGAGCTTCTCAGGTGCCCAGTGTGTCCCGTTTGTTTCCCTTCGCAGCTCCCGTACTGCAGGTACTTATGCTGGGTGCTAACAAGGGTTCGTTGGCTCTTCCGACAAAAGCAGCCTTTTCTCTTTGGAAGCTTGGATTGTAGTGTCTCAGGGGCTGCTTGCCAAAACTTGAAGTTGCCCAGGTTATAGCCTCCGCAGGTACGCTTGCGTAGCAAACGAGCACTTTCACCCCATGAACAGCGTTCCTATCACGCTGGAGGAGAGTTAATCCTGCAGACCTCGTTCCTCCTGGGAAAGAGCAAGGCCACCCTGAGCCTCAGGGTAGTGCCTGAGTTTACTCCGGGGAAGCTCTGCATGCCTCGGTTTCCATGAGGTCTCCACCGTTGTTGTGCTTCAATGCAACGCGAAGATAGCTTTCAGGACTCCAAGCACTCTGACCTCTGCACCGTTTCCCATGCTACCACACGGATCCCCCCCACGTCTCCTCTCTGCCTGCTGAGCAACAAGCAGCCGTGTAGGCCCTTCAGAACACTTCTGCATGCAGAGCCCAAGGCGGCACACTGCTCTCTGTCTGCCTTTGGAAACCTAGGTTGTCGCAGCTTACCCAGCTCACCAAGACAGTCTGAGCCGGTCTCATGAGCTGGGGAACGTGGACTCAGTGAGGACCAGGGCCCTACCTGCACTCAGAAAATCACTCTGCTCAGCCTTCCATCCAGGAGCTCACACCGACTGGCTCGTTGGTTTAGCAGGAGGTCTAAGTGAGGTCCAAGCTGAGCAAAGAACACACTTCCTCCTTTACCCTGCTAGGCCCACGGAAGAGGTAGAGCCAACTAGGCCTCGCTCAGGCCAGCCCTCCTTCAGGGATCTTGCCACACTTCGAAGCCTGCACAGTAAAAGATATTTAGCGAAGTTGCCAGGGTTTCGCCATTTTCCCTCGGCAGCTCCACTACTGCAGGGACTCATGTTTGCTGTGAACTAGGATAGGTGGCCCACTTCCAAAAGCAGTCTTTTCCCCTTTGGAAATGTGGATTCTTGTAGCCTAGGAGCTGTTTGCGAAACCATAGGAAGGCCCAGCTTTTACTCACTGCAGGCACGCCCGGGGAGGAAACGAGTATGTTTCCCCAGAGAAACAGGCTGCTTGCAAGTGTCGAGGGGAGCTTCTCAGGTGCCCAGTGTGTCCCGTTTGTTTCCCTTCGCAGCTCCCGTACTGCAGGTACTTATGCTGGGTGCTAACAAGGGTTCGTTGGCTCTGCCGACAAAAGCAGCCTTTTCCCTTTGGAAGCTTGGATTGTAGTGTCTCAGGGGCTGCTTGCCAAACCTTGAAGTTGCCCAGGTTATAGCCTCCGCAGGTACGCTTGCATAGCAAACGAGCACTTTCACCCGATGAACAGCGTTCCTATCACGCTGCAGGAGAGTTAACCCTGCAGACCTCGTTCCTCCTGGGAAAGCGCAAGGCCACCCTGAGCCTCAGGGTAGTGCCTAAGTTTGCTCCGTGCAAGCTCTGCGTGCCTCGGTTTCCATGAGGTCTCCACCGTTGTTGTGCCTCAATGGAACTAGAGGATAGCTTTCAGGACTCCAAGCACTCTGGCCTCTGCACCGTTTCCCATGCTACCACACGGATTCCCCCCACGTCTCCTCTCTGCCTGCTGAGCAACAAGCAGCCGTGTAGGCCCTTCAGAACCCTTCTTGCATGCAGAGCCCAAGGCGGGACACTGCTCTCTGTCTTCCTTTGGAAACCTAGGTTGTCGGAGCTTACCCACCTCACGAAGACAGTTTGAGCCGGTTTCATGAGCTGGGGAACGTGGACTCAGTGTGGACCAGGGCCCTACCTGCACTCTGAAAATCACTCTGCTCAGCCTTCCATCCAGGAGCTCACACCGACTGGCTCGTTGGTTTAGCAGGACGTCTAAGTGAGGTCCAAGCTGAGCAAAGAGCACTCTTCCTCCTTTACCCTGCTAGGCCCACGGAAGAGGTAGAGCCATCTAGGCCTCGGTCAGACCAGGCCTCCTTCAGGGATCTTGCCACACTTCGAAGCCTGCACAGTAAAAGATACTTAGCGAAGTTGCCAGGATTTCGCCATGCTCTCCCTCGGCAGCTCCACTACTGCAGGGACTCATGTTTGCTTTGAACTAGTATAGGTGTCCCTGCTTCCAAAAGCATTCTTTTCCCCTTTGGAAATGTGGATTCTTGTAGCCTAGGAGCTGTTTGCGAAACCCTAGGAAGGCCCAGCTTTTACTCACTGCAGGCACGCCCGGGCAGGAAACGAGTATGTTTCCCCAGAGAAACAGGCTGCTTGCAAGTGTAGAGGGGAGCTTCTCAGGTGCCCAGTTTGTCCCGTTTGTTTCCCTTCGCAGCTCCCGTACTGCAGGTACTTATGCTGGGTGCTAACAAGGGTTGGTTGGCTCTGCCGACAAAAGCAGCCTTTTCTCTTTGGAAGCTTGGATTGTAGTGTCTCAGGGGCTGCTTGCCAAAACTTGAAGTTGCCCAGGTTATAGCCTCCGCAGGTACGCTTGCGTAGCAAACGAGCACTTTCACCCCATGAACAGCGTTCCTATCACGCTGGAGGAGAGTTAATCCTGCAGACCTCGTTCCTCCTGGGAAAGAGCAAGGCCACCCTGAGCCTCAGGGTAGTGCCTGAGTTTACTCCGGGCAAGCTCTGCGTGCCTCGGTTTCCATGAGGTCTCCACCGTTGTTGTGCTTCAATGCAACGCGAAGATAGCTTTCAGGACTCCAAGCACTCTGACCTCCGCACCGTTTCCCATGCTACCACACGGATCCCCCCCACGTCTCCTCTCTGCCTGCTGAGCAACAAGCAGCCGCGTAGGCCCTTCAGAACACTTCTGCATGCAGAGCCCAAGGCGGCACACTGCTCTCTGTCTTCCTTTGGAAACCTAGGTTGTTGCAGCTTGCCCCAGCTACGAAGACAGTCTGAGCCGGTCTCATGTGCTGAGGAACGTGAACTCAATGAGGACCATGGCCATACGTGCACTCAGAAAATCACTCTGCTCAGCCTTCCATCCAGGAACTCACACCGACTGGCTCGTTGGTTTAGCAGGAGGTCTAAGTGAGGTCCAAGCTGAGCAAAGAACACACTTCCTCCTTTACCCTGCTAGGCCCACGGTAGAGGTAGAGCCAACTAGGCCTCGCTCAGGCCAGCCCTCCTTCAGGGATCTTGCCACACTTCGAAGCCTGCATAGTAAAAGATATTTAGCGAAGTTGCCAGGGTTTCGCCATTCTCCCTCGGCAGCTCCACTACTGCAGGGACTCATGTTTGCTGTGAACAAGGATAGGTGGCCCACTTCAAAAAGCAGTCTTTTCCCCTTTGGAAATGTGGATTCTTGTAGCCTAGGAGCTGTTTGCGAAACCATAGGAAGGCCCAGCTTTTACTCACTGCAGGCACGCCCGGGGAGGAAACGAGTATGTTTCCCCAGAGAAACAGGCTGCTTGCAAGTGTCGAGGGGAGCTTCTCAGGTGCCCAGTGTGTCCCGTTTGTTTCCCTTCGCAGCTCCCGTACTGCAGGTACTTATGCTGGGTGCTAACAAGGGTTCGTTGGCTCTGCCGACAAAAGCAGCCTTTTCCCTTTGGAAGCTTGGATTGTAGTGTCTCAGGGGCTGCTTGCCAAACCTTGAAGTTGCCCAGGTTATAGCCTCCGCAGGTACGCTTGCATAGCAAACGAGCACTTTCACCCGATGAACAGCGTTCCTATCACGCTGCAGGAGAGTTAACCCTGCAGACCTCGTTCCTCCTGGGAAAGCGCAAGGCCACCCTGAGCCTCAGGGTAGTGCCTAAGTTTGCTCCGTGCAAGCTCTGCGTGCCTCGGTTTCCATGAGGTCTCCACCGTTGTTGTGCCTCAATGGAACTAGAGGATAGCTTTCAGGACTCCAAGCACTCTGGCCTCTGCACCGTTTCCCATGCTACCACACGGATTCCCCCCACGTCTCCTCTCTGCCTGCTGAGCAACAAGCAGCCGTGTAGGCCCTTCAGAACCCTTCTTGCATGCAGAGCCCAAGGCGGGACACTGCTCTCTGTCTTCCTTTGGAAACCTAGGTTGTCGGAGCTTACCCACCTCACGAAGACAGTTTGAGCCGGTTTCATGAGCTGGGGAACGTGGACTCAGTGTGGACCAGGGCCCTACCTGCACTCTGAAAATCACTCTGCTCAGCCTTCCATCCAGGAGCTCACACCGACTGGCTCGTTGGTTTAGCAGGACGTCTAAGTGAGGTCCAAGCTGAGCAAAGAGCACTCTTCCTCCTTTACCCTGCTAGGCCCACGGAAGAGGTAGAGCCATCTAGGCCTCGGTCAGACCAGGCCTCCTTCAGGGATCTTGCCACACTTCGAAGCCTGCACAGTAAAAGATACTTAGCGAAGTTGCCAGGATTTCGCCATGCTCTCCCTCGGCAGCTCCACTACTGCAGGGACTCATGTTTGCTTTGAACTAGTATAGGTGTCCCTGCTTCCAAAAGCATTCTTTTCCCCTTTGGAAATGTGGATTCTTGTAGCCTAGGAGCTGTTTGCGAAACCCTAGGAAGGCCCAGCTTTTACTCACTGCAGGCACGCCCGGGCAGGAAACGAGTATGTTTCCCCAGAGAAACAGGCTGCTTGCAAGTGTAGAGGGGAGCTTCTCAGGTGCCCAGTTTGTCCCGTTTGTTTCCCTTCGCAGCTCCCGTACTGCAGGTACTTATGCTGGGTGCTAACAAGGGTTGGTTGGCTCTGCCGACAAAAGCAGCCTTTTCTCTTTGGAAGCATGGATTGTAGTGTCTCAGGGGCTGCTTGCCAAAACTTGAAGTTGCCCAGGTTATAGCCTCCGCAGGTACGCTTGCGTAGCAAACGAGCACTTTCACCCCATGAACAGCGTTCCTATCACGCTGGAGGAGAGTTAATCCTGCAGACCTCGTTCCTCCTGGGAAAGAGCAAGGCCACCCTGAGCCTCAGGGTAGTGCCTGAGTTTACTCCGGGCAAGCTCTGCGTGCCTCGGTTTCCATGAGGTCTCCACCGTTGTTGTGCTTCAATGCAACGCGAAGATAGCTTTCAGGACTCCAAGCACTCTGACCTCCGCACCGTTTCCCATGCTACCACACGGATCCCCCCCACGTCTCCTCTCTGCCTGCTGAGCAACAAGCAGCCGCGTAGGCCCTTCAGAACACTTCTGCATGCAGAGCCCAAGGCGGCACACTGCTCTCTGTCTTCCTTTGGAAACCTAGGTTGTTGCAGCTTGCCCCAGCTACGAAGACAGTCTGAGCCGGTCTCATGTGCTGAGGAACGTGAACTCAATGAGGACCATGGCCATACGTGCACTCAGAAAATCACTCTGCTCAGCCTTCCATCCAGGAACTCACACCGACTGGCTCGTTGGTTTAGCAGGAGGTCTAAGTGAGGTCCAAGCTGAGCAAAGAACACACTTCCTCCTTTACCCTGCTAGGCCCACGGTAGAGGTAGAGCCAACTAGGCCTCGCTCAGGCCAGCCCTCCTTCAGGGATCTTGCCACACTTCGAAGCCTGCATAGTAAAAGATATTTAGCGAAGTTGCCAGGGTTTCGCCATTCTCCCTCGGCAGCTCCACTACTGCAGGGACTCATGTTTGCTGTGAACAAGGATAGGTGGCCCACTTCAAAAAGCAGTCTTTTCCCCTTTGGAAATGTGGATTCTTGTAGCCTAGGAGCTGTTTGCGAAACCATAGGAAGGCCCAGCTTTTACTCACTGCAGGCACGCCCGGGGAGGAAACGAGTATGTTTCCCCAGAGAAACAGGCTGCTTGCAAGTGTCGAGGGGAGCTTCTCAGGTGCCCAGTGTGTCCCGTTTGTTTCCCTTCGCAGCTCCCGTACTGCAGGTACTTATGCTGGGTGCTAACAAGGGTTCGTTGGCTCTGCCGACAAAAGCAGCCTTTTCCCTTTGGAAGCTTGGATTGTAGTGTCTCAGGGGCTGCTTGCCAAACCTTGAAGTTGCCCAGGTTATAGCCTCCGCAGGTACGCTTGCGTAGCAAACGAGCACTTTCACCCGATGAACAGCGTTCCTATCACGCTGCAGGAGAGTTAACCCTGCAGACCTCGTTCCTCCTGGGAAAGCGCAAGGCCACCCTGAGCCTCAGGGTAGTGCCTAAGTTTGCTCCGTGCAAGCTCTGCGTGCCTCGGTTTCCAGAGGTCTCCACCGTTGTTGTGCCTCAATGGAACTAGAGGATAGCTTTCAGGACTCCAAGCACTCTCACCTCCGCACCATTTCCCATGCTACCACACAGATCCCCCACGTCTCCTCTCTGCCTGCTGAGCAACAAGCAGCCGTGTAGGCCCTTCAGAACACTTCTGCATGCAGAGCCCAAGGCGGGACACTGCTCTCTGTCTTCCTTTGGAAACCTAGGTTGTCGGAGCTTACCCACCTCTCGAAGACAGTTTGAGCCGGTTTCATGAGCTTGGGAACGTGGACTCAGTGAGGACCAGGGCCCTACCTGCACTCTGAAAATCACTCTGCTCAGCCTTCCATCCAGGAGCTCACACCGACTGGCTCGTTGGTTTAGCAGGACGTCTAAGTGAGGTCCAAGCTGAGCAAAGAGCACTCTTCCTCCTTTACCCTGCTAGGCCCACGGAAGAGGTAGAGCCATCTAGGCCTCGCTCAGACCAGGCCTCCTTCAGGGATCTTGCCACACTTCGAAGCCTGCACAGTAAAAGATACTTAGCGAAGTTGCCAGGATTTCGCCATGCTCTCCCTCGGCAGCTCCACTACTGCAGGTACTCATGTTTGCTTTGAACTAGTATAGGTGTCCCTGCTTCCAAAAGCATTCTTTTCCCCTTTGGAAATGTGGATTCTTGTAGCCTAGGAGCTGTTTGCGAAACGCTAGGAAGGCCCAGCTTTTACTCACTGCAGGCACGCCCGGGCAGGAAACGAGTATGTTTCCCCAGAGAAACAGGCTGCTTGCAAGTGTAGAGGGGAGCTTCTCAGGTGCCCAGTGTGTCCCGTTTGTTTCCCTTCGCAGCTCCCGTACTGCAGGTACTTATGCTGGGTGCTAACAAGGGTTGGTTGGCTCTGCCGACAAAAGCAGCCTTTTCTCTTTGGAAGCTTGGATTGTAGTGTCTCAGGGGCTGCTTGCCAAAACTTGAAGTTGCCCAGGTTATAGCCTCCGCAGGTACGCTTGCGTAGCAAACGAGCACTTTCACCCGATGAACAGCGTTCCTATCACGCTGGAGGAGAGTTAATCCTGCAGACCTCGTTCCTCCTGGGAAAGCGCAAGGCCACCCTGAGCCTCAGGGTAGTGCCTAAGTTTGCTCCGTGCAAGCTCTGCGTGCCTCGGTTTCCATGAGGTCTCCACCGTTGTTGTGCCTCAATGGAACTAGAGGATAGCTTTCAGGACTCCAAGCACTCTGACCTCCGCACCATTTCCCATGCTACCACACAGATCCCCCCACGTCTCCTCTCTGCCTGCTGAGCAACAAGCAGCCGTGTAGGCCCTTCGGAACACTTCTTGCATGCAGAACCCAAGGCGGCACATTGCTCTCTGTCTACCTTTGGAAACCTAGGTGGTCGCAGCTTGCCCCAGCTCACGAAGACAGTCTGAGCCGTTCTCCTGAGCTGGGAGACATGGACTCAGTGAGGACCAGGGCCCTACCTGCACTCAGAAAATCACTCTGCTCAGCCTTCCATCCAGGAGCTCACACCGACTGGCTCGTTGGTTTAGCAGGACGTCTAAGTGAGGTCCAAGCTGAGCAAAGAACACACTTCCTCCTTTACCCTGCTAGGCCCACGGAAGAGGTAGAGCCAACTAGGCCTCGCTCAGGCCAGCCCTCCTTCAGGGATCTTGCCACACTTCGAAGCCTGCACAGTAAAAGATATTTAGCGAAGTTGCCAGGGTTTCGCCATTCTCCCTCGGCAGCTCCACTACTGCAGGGACTCATGTTTGCTGTGAACTAGGATAGGTGGCCCACTTCGAAAAGCAGTCTTTTCCCCTTTGGAAATGTGGATTCTTGTAGCCTCGGAGCTGTTTGCAAAACCCTAGGAAGGCCCAGCTTCTACTCACGGCAGGCACGCCCGGGGAGGAAACGAGTATGTTTCCCCAGAGAAACAGGCTGCTTGCAAGTGTCGAGGGGAGCTTCTCAGGTGCCCAGTGTGTCCCGTTTGTTTCCCTTCGCAGCTCCCGTACTGCAGGTACTTATGCTGGGTGCTAACAAGGGTTGGTTGGCTCTGCCGACAAAAGCAGCCTTTTCCCTTTGGAAGCTTGGATTGTAGTGTCTCAGGGGCTGCTTGCCAAACCTTGAAGTTGCCCAGGTTATAGCCTCCGCAGGTACGCTTGCGTAGCAAACGAGCACTTTCTACCGATGAACAGGGTTCCTGTCACGCTGGAGGAGAGTTAATCCCGCAGACCTCGTTCCTCCTGGGAAAGCGCAAGTCCACCCTGAGCCTCAGGGTAGTGCCTAAGTTTCCAACGGGCAAGCTCTGCGTGCCTCGGTTTCCATGAGGTCTCCACCGTTGTTGTGCTTCAATGGAACGCGAGGATAGCTTTCAGGACTCCAAGCACTCTGACCTCCGCACCGTTTCCCATGCTACCACACGGATCCCCCCCACGTCTCCTCTCTGCCTGCTGAGCAACAAGCAGCCGTGTAGGCCCTTCAGAACCCTTCTTGCATGCAGAGCCCAAGGCGGCACACTGCTCTCTGTCTTCCTTTGGAAACCTAGGTTGTTGCAGCTTTCCCCAGCTACGAAGACAGTCTGAGCCGGTCTCATGTGCTGAGGAACGTGAACTCAATGAGGACCATGGCCATACGTGCACTCAGAAAATCACTCTGCTCAGCCTTCCATCCAGGAACTCACACCGACTGGCTCGTTGGTTTAGCAGGACGTCTAAGTGAGGTCCAAGCTGAGCAAGAGCACAATTCCTCCTTTACCCTGCTAGACCCCCGGAAGAGGTAGAGCTAACTAGGCCTCGCTAAGGCCATCCCTCCTTCAGGGATCTTGCCACAGTTTGAAGCCTGCACGGTAAAAGATACTTAGCGAAGTTGCCAGGGTTTCGCCATGCTCTCCCTCGGCAGCTCCACTACTGCAGGGACTCATATTTGCTGTGAACGAGGATAGGTGGCCCTGCTTCAAAAAGCAGTCTTTTCCCCTTTGGAAATGTGGATTCTTTGAGCCTCGGAGCTGTTTGCGAAACCCTAGGAAGGCCCAGCTTCTACTCACTGCAGGCACGCCCGGGCAGGAAACGAGTATGTTTCCCCAGAGAAACAGGCTGCTTGCAAGTGTCGAGAAGAGCTTCTCAGGTGCCCAGTGTGTCCCGTTTCTTTCCCTTCGCAGCTCCCGTACTGCAGGTACTTATGCTGGGAGCTAACAAGAGTTGGTTGGCTCTGCCGACAAAAGCAGCCTTTTCCCTTTGGAAGCTTGGATTGTAGTGTCTCAGGGGCTGCTTGCCAAACCTTGAAGTTGCCCAGGTTATAGCCTCCGCAGGTACGCTTGCGTAGCAAACGAGCACTTTCTACCGAAGAACAGGGTTCCTGTCACGCTGGAGGAGAGTTAATCCCGCAGACCTCGTTCCTCCTGGGAAAGCGCAAGCCCACCCTGAGCCTCAGGGTAGTGCCTAAGTTTCCAACGGGCAAGCTCTGCGTGCCTCGGTTTCCATGAGGTCTCCACCGTTGTTGTGCTTCAATGGAACGCGAAGATAGCTTTCAGGACTCCAAGCACTCTGACCTCCGCACCGTTTCCCATGCTACCACACGGATCCCCCCCACGTCTCCTCTCTGCCTGCTGAGCAACAAGCAGCCGTGTAGGCCCTTCAGAACACTTCTGCATGCAGAGCCCAAGGCGGCACACTGCTCTCTGTCTTCCTTTGGAAACCTAGGTTGTCGGAGCTTACCCACCTCACGAAGACAGTCTGAGCCGGTTTCATGAGCTGGGGAACGTGGACTCAGTGAGGACCAGGGCCCTACCTGCACTCTGAAAATCACTCTGCTCAGCCTTCCATCCAGAAGCTCACACCGACTGGCTCGTTGGTTTAGCAGGACGTCTAAGTGAGGTCCAAGCTGAGCAAAGAGCACTCTTCCTCCTTTACCCTGCTAGGCCCACGGAAGAGGTAGAGCCATCTAGGCCTCGCTCAGACCAGGCCTCCTTCAGGGATCTTGCCACACTTCGAAGCCTGCACAGTAAAAGATACTTAGCGAAGTTGCCAGGATTTCGCCATGCTCTCCCTCGGCAGCTCCACTACTGCAGGGACTCATGTTTGCTTTGAACTAGTATAGGTGTCCCTGCTTCCAAAAGCATTCTTTTCCCCTTTGGAAATGTGGATTCTTGTAGCCTAGGAGCTGTTTGCGAAACGCTAGGAAGGCCCAGCTTTTACTCACTGCAGGCACGCCCGGGCAGGAAACGAGTATGTTTCCCCAGAGAAACAGGCTGCTTGCAAGTGTAGAGGGGAGCTTCTCAGGTGCCCAGTGTGTCCCGTTTCTTTCCCTTCGCAGCTCCCGTACTGCAGGTACTTATGCTGGGTGCTAACAAGGGTTGGTTGGCTCTGCCGACAAAAGCAGCCTTTTCTCTTTGGAAGTTTGGATTGTAGTGTCTCAGGGGCTGCTTGCCAAAACTTGAAGTTGCCCAGGTTATAGCCTCCGCAGGTACGCTTGCGTAGCAAACGAGCACTTTCACCCGATGAACAGCATTCCTATCACGCTGGAGGAGAGTTAATCCTGCAGACCTCGTTCCTCCTGGGAAAGCGCAAGGCCACCCTGAGCCTCAGGGTAGTGCCTAAGTTTGCTCCGTGCAAGCTCTGCGTGCCTCGGTTTCCATGAGGTCTCCACCGTTGTTGTGCCTCAATGGAACTAGAGGATAGCTTTCAGGACTCCAAGCACTCTGACCTCCGCACCATTTCCCATGCTACCACACAGATCCCCCCACGTCTCCTCTCTGCCTGCTGAGCAACAAGCAGCCGTGTAGGCCCTTCGGAACACTTCTTGCATGCAGAACCCAAGGCGGCACATTGCTCTCTGTCTACCTTTGGAAACCTAGGTGGTCGCAGCTTGCCCCAGCTCACGAAGACAGTCTGAGCCGTTCTCCTGAGCTGGGAGACATGGACTCAGTGAGGACCAGGGCCCTACCTGCACTCAGAAAATCACTCTGCTCAGCCTTCCATCCAGGAGCTCACACCGACGGGCTCGTTGGTTTAGCAGGAGGTCTAAGTGAGGTCCAAGCTGAGCAAAGAACACACTTCCTCCTTTACCCTGCTAGGCCCACGGTAGAGGTAGAGCCAACTAGGCCTCGCTCAGGCCAGCCCTCCTTCAGGGATCTTGCCACACTTCGAAGCCTGCATAGTAAAAGATATTTAGCGAAGTTGCCAGGGTTTCGCCATTCTCCCTCGGCAGCTCCACTACTGCAGGGACTCATGTTTGCTGTGAACAAGGATAGGTGGCCCACTTCAAAAAGCAGTCTTTTCCCCTTTGGAAATGTGGATTCTTGTAGCCTAGGAGCTTTTTGCGAAACCATAGGAAGGCCCAGCTTTTACTCACTGCAGGCACGCCCGGGGAGGAAACGAGTATGTTTCCCCAGAGAAACAGGCTGCTTGCAAGTGTCGAGGGGAGCTTCTCAGGTGCCCAGTGTGTCCCGTTTGTTTCCCTTCGCAGCTCCCGTACTGCAGGTACTTATGCTGGGTGCTAACAAGGGTTCGTTGGCTCTGCCGACAAAAGCAGCCTTTTCCCTTTGGAAGCTTGGATTGTAGTGTCTCAGGGGCTGCTTGCCAAACCTTGAAGTTGCCCAGGTTATAGCCTCCGCAGGTACGCTTGCGTAGCAAACGAGCACTTTCACCCGATGAACAGCGTTCCTATCACGCTGCAGGAGAGTTAACCCTGCAGACCTCGTTCCTCCTGGGAAAGCGCAAGGCCACCCTGAGCCTCAGGGTAGTGCCTAAGTTTGCTCCGTGCAAGCTCTGCGTGCCTCGGTTTCCAGAGGTCTCCACCGTTGTTGTGCCTCAATGGAACTAGAGGATAGCTTTCAGGACTCCAAGCACTCTGACCTCCGCACCATTTCCCATGCTACCACACAGATCCCCCCACGTCTCCTCTCTGCCTGCTGAGCAACAAGCAGCCGTGTAGGCCCTTCGGAACACTTCTTGCATGCAGAACCCAAGGCGGCACATTGCTCTCTGTCTACCTTTGGAAACCTAGGTGGTCGCAGCTTGCCCCAGCTCACGAAGACAGTCTGAGCCGTTCTCCTGAGCTGGGAGACATGGACTCAGTGAGGACCAGGGCCCTACCTGCACTCAGAAAATCACTCTGCTCAGCCTTCCATCCAGGAGCTCACACCGACTGGCTCCTTGGTTTAGCAGGACGTCTAAGTGAGGTCCAAGCTGAGCAAAGAGCACACTTCCTCCTTTACCCTGCTAGGCCCACGGAAGAGGTAGAGCCAACTAGGCCTCGCTCAGGCCAGCCCTCCTTCAGGGATCTTGCCACACTTCGAAGCCTGCATAGTAAAAGATATTTAGCGAAGTTGCCAGGGTTTCGCCATTCTCCCTCGGCAGCTCCACTACTGCAGGGACTCATGTTTGCTGTGAACAAGGATAGGTGGCCCACTTCAAAAAGCAGTCTTTTCCCCTTTGGAAATGTGGATTCTTGTAGCCTAGGAGCTGTATGCGAAACCATAGGAAGGCCCAGCTTTTACTCACTGCAGGCACGCCCGGGGAGGAAACGAGTATGTTTCCCCAGAGAAACAGGCTGCTTGCAAGTGTCGAGGGGAGCTTCTCAGGTGCCCAGTGTGTCCCGTTTGTTTCCCTTCGCAGCTCCCGTACTGCAGGTACTTATGCTGGGTGCTAACAAGGGTTCGTTGGCTCTTCCGACAAAAGCAGCCTTTTCTCTTTGGAAGCTTGGATTGTAGTGTCTCAGGGGCTGCTTGCCAAAACTTGAAGTTGCCCAGGTTATAGCCTCCGCAGGTACGCTTGCGTAGCAAACGAGCACTTTCACCCCATGAACAGCGTTCCTATCACGCTGGAGGAGAGTTAATCCTGCAGACCTCGTTCCTCCTGGGAAAGAGCAAGGCCACCCTGAGCCTCAGGGTAGTGCCTGAGTTTACTCCGGGGAAGCTCTGCATGCCTCGGTTTCCATGAGGTCTCCACCGTTGTTGTGCTTCAATGCAACGCGAAGATAGCTTTCAGGACTCCAAGCACTCTGACCTCTGCACCGTTTCCCATGCTACCACACGGATCCCCCCCACGTCTCCTCTCTGCCTGCTGAGCAACAAGCAGCCGTGTAGGCCCTTCAGAACACTTCTGCATGCAGAGCCCAAGGCGGCACACTGCTCTCTGTCTGCCTTTGGAAACCTAGGTTGTCGCAGCTTACCCAGCTCACCAAGACAGTCTGAGCCGGTCTCATGAGCTGGGGAACGTGGACTCAGTGAGGACCAGGGCCCTACCTGCACTCAGAAAATCACTCTGCTCAGCCTTCCATCCAGGAGCTCACACCGACTGGCTCGTTGGTTTAGCAGGAGGTCTAAGTGAGGTCCAAGCTGAGCAAAGAACACACTTCCTCCTTTACCCTGCTAGGCCCACGGAAGAGGTAGAGCCAACTAGGCCTCGCTCAGGCCAGCCCTCCTTCAGGGATCTTGCCACACTTCGAAGCCTGCACAGTAAAAGATATTTAGCGAAGTTGCCAGGGTTTCGCCATTTTCCCTCGGCAGCTCCACTACTGCAGGGACTCATGTTTGCTGTGAACTAGGATAGGTGGCCCACTTCCAAAAGCAGTCTTTTCCCCTTTGGAAATGTGGATTCTTGTAGCCTAGGAGCTGTTTGCGAAACCATAGGAAGGCCCAGCTTTTACTCACTGCAGGCACGCCCGGGGAGGAAACGAGTATGTTTCCCCAGAGAAACAGGCTGCTTGCAAGTGTCGAGGGGAGCTTCTCAGGTGCCCAGTGTGTCCCGTTTGTTTCCCTTCGCAGCTCCCGTACTGCAGGTACTTATGCTGGGTGCTAACAAGGGTTCGTTGGCTCTGCCGACAAAAGCAGCCTTTTCCCTTTGGAAGCTTGGATTGTAGTGTCTCAGGGGCTGCTTGCCAAACCTTGAAGTTGCCCAGGTTATAGCCTCCGCAGGTACGCTTGCATAGCAAACGAGCACTTTCACCCGATGAACAGCGTTCCTATCACGCTGCAGGAGAGTTAACCCTGCAGACCTCGTTCCTCCTGGGAAAGCGCAAGGCCACCCTGAGCCTCAGGGTAGTGCCTAAGTTTGCTCCGTGCAAGCTCTGCGTGCCTCGGTTTCCATGAGGTCTCCACCGTTGTTGTGCCTCAATGGAACTAGAGGATAGCTTTCAGGACTCCAAGCACTCTGGCCTCTGCACCGTTTCCCATGCTACCACACGGATTCCCCCCACGTCTCCTCTCTGCCTGCTGAGCAACAAGCAGCCGTGTAGGCCCTTCAGAACCCTTCTTGCATGCAGAGCCCAAGGCGGGACACTGCTCTCTGTCTTCCTTTGGAAACCTAGGTTGTCGGAGCTTACCCACCTCACGAAGACAGTTTGAGCCGGTTTCATGAGCTGGGGAACGTGGACTCAGTGTGGACCAGGGCCCTACCTGCACTCTGAAAATCACTCTGCTCAGCCTTCCATCCAGGAGCTCACACCGACTGGCTCGTTGGTTTAGCAGGACGTCTAAGTGAGGTCCAAGCTGAGCAAAGAGCACTCTTCCTCCTTTACCCTGCTAGGCCCACGGAAGAGGTAGAGCTATCTAGGCCTCGGTCAGACCAGGCCTCCTTCAGGGATCTTGCCACACTTCGAAGCCTGCACAGTAAAAGATACTTAGCGAAGTTGCCAGGATTTCGCCATGCTCTCCCTCGGCAGCTCCACTACTGCAGGGACTCATGTTTGCTTTGAACTAGTATAGGTGTCCCTGCTTCCAAAAGCATTCTTTTCCCCTTTGGAAATGTGGATTCTTGTAGCCTAGGAGCTGTTTGCGAAACCCTAGGAAGGCCCAGCTTTTACTCACTGCAGGCACGCCCGGGCAGGAAACGAGTATGTTTCCCCAGAGAAACAGGCTGCTTGCAAGTGTAGAGGGGAGCTTCTCAGGTGCCCAGTTTGTCCCGTTTGTTTCCCTTCGCAGCTCCCGTACTGCAGGTACTTATGCTGGGTGCTAACAAGGGTTGGTTGGCTCTGCCGACAAAAGCAGCCTTTTCTCTTTGGAAGCTTGGATTGTAGTGTCTCAGGGGCTGCTTGCCAAAACTTGAAGTTGCCCAGGTTATAGCCTCCGCAGGTACGCTTGCGTAGCAAACGAGCACTTTCACCCCATGAACAGCGTTCCTATCACGCTGGAGGAGAGTTAATCCTGCAGACCTCGTTCCTCCTGGGAAAGAGCAAGGCCACCCTGAGCCTCAGGGTAGTGCCTGAGTTTACTCCGGGCAAGCTCTGCGTGCCTCGGTTTCCATGAGGTCTCCACCGTTGTTGTGCTTCAATGCAACGCGAAGATAGCTTTCAGGACTCCAAGCACTCTGACCTCCGCACCGTTTCCCATGCTACCACACGGATCCCCCCCACGTCTCCTCTCTGCCTGCTGAGCAACAAGCAGCCGCGTAGGCCCTTCAGAACACTTCTGCATGCAGAGCCCAAGGCGGCACACTGCTCTCTGTCTTCCTTTGGAAACCTAGGTTGTTGCAGCTTGCCCCAGCTACGAAGACAGTCTGAGCCGGTCTCATGTGCTGAGGAACGTGAACTCAATGAGGACCATGGCCATACGTGCACTCAGAAAATCACTCTGCTCAGCCTTCCATCCAGGAACTCACACCGACTGGCTCGTTGGTTTAGCAGGAGGTCTAAGTGAGGTCCAAGCTGAGCAAAGAACACACTTCCTCCTTTACCCTGCTAGGCCCACGGTAGAGGTAGAGCCAACTAGGCCTCGCTCAGGCCAGCCCTCCTTCAGGGATCTTGCCACACTTCGAAGCCTGCATAGTAAAAGATATTTAGCGAAGTTGCCAGGGTTTCGCCATTCTCCCTCGGCAGCTCCACTACTGCAGGGACTCATGTTTGCTGTGAACAAGGATAGGTGGCCCACTTCAAAAAGCAGTCTTTTCCCCTTTGGAAATGTGGATTCTTGTAGCCTAGGAGCTGTTTGCGAAACCATAGGAAGGCCCAGCTTTTACTCACTGCAGGCACGCCCGGGGAGGAAACGAGTATGTTTCCCCAGAGAAACAGGCTGCTTGCAAGTGTCGAGGGGAGCTTCTCAGGTGCCCAGTGTGTCCCGTTTGTTTCCCTTCGCAGCTCCCGTACTGCAGGTACTTATGCTGGGTGCTAACAAGGGTTCGTTGGCTCTGCCGACAAAAGCAGCCTTTTCCCTTTGGAAGCTTGGATTGTAGTGTCTCAGGGGCTGCTTGCCAAACCTTGAAGTTGCCCAGGTTATAGCCTCCGCAGGTACGCTTGCGTAGCAAACGAGCACTTTCACCCGATGAACAGCGTTCCTATCACGCTGCAGGAGAGTTAACCCTGCAGACCTCGTTCCTCCTGGGAAAGCGCAAGGCCACCCTGAGCCTCAGGGTAGTGCCTAAGTTTGCTCCGTGCAAGCTCTGCGTGCCTCGGTTTCCATGAGGTCTCCACCGTTGTTGTGCCTCAATGGAACTAGAGGATAGCTTTCAGGACTCCAAGCACTCTGACCTCCGCACCATTTCCCATGCTACCACACAGATCCCCCCACGTCTCCTCTCTGCCTGCTGAGCAACAAGCAGCCGTGTAGGCCCTTCGGAACACTTCTTGCATGCAGAACCCAAGGCGGCACATTGCTCTCTGTCTACCTTTGGAAACCTAGGTGGTCGCAGCTTGCCCCAGCTCACGAAGACAGTCTGAGCCGTTCTCCTGAGCTGGGAGACATGGACTCAGTGAGGACCAGGGCCCTACCTGCACTCAGAAAATCACTCTGCTCAGCCTTCCATCCAGGAGCTCACACCGACTGGCTCGTTGGTTTAGCAGGACGTCTAAGTGAGGTCCAAGCTGAGCAAAGAGCACACTTCCTCCTTTACCCTGCTAGGCCCACGGAAGAGGTAGAGCCATCTAGGCCTCGCTCAGACCAGGCCTCCTTCAGGGATCTTGCCACACTTCGAAGCCTGCACAGTAAAAGATACTTAGCGAAGTTGCCAGGATTTCGCCATGCTCTCCCTCGGCAGCTCCACTACTGCAGGTACTCATGTTTGCTTTGAACTAGTATAGGTGTCCCTGCTTCCAAAAGCATTCTTTTCCCCTTTGGAAATGTGGATTCTTGTAGCCTAGGAGCTGTTTGCGAAACGCTAGGAAGGCCCAGCTTTTACTCACTGCAGGCACGCCCGGGCAGGAAACGAGTATGTTTCCCCAGAGAAACAGGCTGCTTGCAAGTGTAGAGGGGAGCTTCTCAGGTGCCCAGTGTGTCCCGTTTCTTTCCCTTCGCAGCTCCCGTACTGCAGGTACTTATGCTGGGTGCTAACAAGGGTTGGTTGGCTCTGCCGACAAAAGCAGCCTTTTCTCTTTGGAAGCTTGGATTGTAGTGTCTCAGGGGCTGCTTGCCAAAACTTGAAGTTGCCCAGGTTATAGCCTCCGCAGGTACGCTTGCGTAGCAAACGAGCACTTTCACCCGATGAACAGCGTTCCTATCACGCTGGAGGAGAGTTAACCCTGCAGACCTCGTTCCTCCTGGGAAAGCGCAAGGCCACCCTGAGCCTCAGGGTAGTGCCTAAGTTTGCTCCGTGCAAGCTCTGCGTGCCTCGGTTTCCATGAGGTCTCCACCGTTGTTGTGCCTCAATGGAACTAGAGGATAGCTTTCAGGACTCCAAGCACTCTGACCTCCGCACCATTTCCCATGCTACCACACAGATCCCCCCACGTCTCCTCTCTGCCTGCTGAGCAACAAGCAGCCGTGTAGGCCCTTCGGAACACTTCTTGCATGCAGAACCCAAGGCGGCACATTGCTCTCTGTCTACCTTTGGAAACCTAGGTGGTCGCAGCTTGCCCCAGCTCACGAAGACAGTCTGAGCCGTTCTCCTGAGCTGGGAGACATGGACTCAGTGAGGACCAGGGCCCTACCTGCACTCAGAAAATCACTCTGCTCAGCCTTCCATCCAGGAGCTCACACCGACTGGCTCGTTGGTTTAGCAGGACGTCTAAGTGAGGTCCAAGCTGAGCAAAGAGCACACTTCCTCCTTTACCCTGCTAGGCCCACGGAAGAGGTAGAGCCAACTAGGCCTCGCTCAGGCCAGCCCTCCTTCAGGGATCTTGCCACACTTCGAAGCCTGCACAGTAAAAGATATTTAGCGAAGTTGCCAGGGTTTCGCCATTCTCCCTCGGCAGCTCCACTACTGCAGGGACTCATGTTTGCTGTGAACTAGGATAGGTGGCCCACTTCGAAAAGCAGTCTTTTCCCCTTTGGAAATGTGGATTCTTGTAGCCTCGGAGCTGTTTGCAAAACCCTAGGAAGGCCCAGCTTCTACTCACGGCAGGCACGCCCGGGGAGGAAACGAGTATGTTTCCCCAGAGAAACAGGCTGCTTGCAAGTGTCGAGGGGAGCTTCTCAGGTGCCCAGTGTGTCCCGTTTGTTTCCCTTCGCAGCTCCCGTACTGCAGGTACTTATGCTGGGTGCTAACAAGGGTTGGTTGGCTCTGCCGACAAAAGCAGCCTTTTCCCTTTGGAAGCTTGGATTGTAGTGTCTCAGGGGCTGCTTGCCAAACCTTGAAGTTGCCCAGGTTATAGCCTCCGCAGGTACGCTTGCGTAGCAAACGAGCACTTTCTACCGATGAACAGGGTTCCTGTCACGCTGGAGGAGAGTTAATCCCGCAGACCTCGTTCCTCCTGGGAAAGCGCAAGTCCACCCTGAGCCTCAGGGTAGTGCCTAAGTTTCCAACGGGCAAGCTCTGCGTGCCTCGGTTTCCATGAGGTCTCCACCGTTGTTGTGCTTCAATGGAACGCGAGGATAGCTTTCAGGACTCCAAGCACTCTGACCTCCGCACCGTTTCCCATGCTACCACACGGATCCCCCCCACGTCTCCTCTCTGCCTGCTGAGCAACAAGCAGCCGTGTAGGCCCTTCAGAACCCTTCTTGCATGCAGAGCCCAAGGCGGCACACTGCTCTCTGTCTTCCTTTGGAAACCTAGGTTGTTGCAGCTTTCCCCAGCTACGAAGACAGTCTGAGCCGGTCTCATGTGCTGAGGAACGTGAACTCAATGAGGACCATGGCCATACGTGCACTCAGAAAATCACTCTGCTCAGCCTTCCATCCAGGAACTCACACCGACTGGCTCGTTGGTTTAGCAGGACGTCTAAGTGAGGTCCAAGCTGAGCAAGAGCACAATTCCTCCTTTACCCTGCTAGGCCCCCGGAAGAGGTAGAGCTAACTAGGCCTCGCTCAGGCCATCCCTCCTTCAGGGATCTTGCCACAGTTTGAAGCCTGCACGGTAAAAGATACTTAGCGAAGTTGCCAGGGTTTCGCCATGCTCTCCCTCGGCAGCTCCACTACTGCAGGGACTCATATTTGCTGTGAACGAGGATAGGTGGCCCTGCTTCAAAAAGCAGTCTTTTCCCCTTTGGAAATGTGGATTCTTTGAGCCTCGGAGCTGTTTGCGAAACCCTAGGAAGGCCCAGCTTCTACTCACTGCAGGCACGCCCGGGCAGGAAACGAGTATGTTTCCCCAGAGAAACAGGCTGCTTGCAAGTGTCGAGAAGAGCTTCTCAGGTGCCCAGTGTGTCCCGTTTCTTTCCCTTCGCAGCTCCCGTACTGCAGGTACTTATGCTGGGAGCTAACAAGAGTTGGTTGGCTCTGCCGACAAAAGCAGCCTTTTCCCTTTGGAAGCTTGGATTGTAGTGTCTCAGGGGCTGCTTGCCAAACCTTGAAGTTGCCCAGGTTATAACCTCCGCAGGTACGCTTGCGTAGCAAACGAGCACTTTCTACCGAAGAACAGGGTTCCTGTCACGCTGGAGGAGAGTTAATCCCACAGACCTCGTTCCTCCTGGGAAAGCGCAAGCCCACCCTGAGCCTCAGGGTAGTGCCTAAGTTTCCAACGGGCAAGCTCTGCGTGCCTCGGTTTCCATGAGGTCTCCACCGTTGTTGTGCTTCAATGGAACGCGAAGATAGCTTTCAGGACTCCAAGCACTCTGACCTCCGCACCGTTTCCCATGCTACCACACGGATCCCCCCCACGTCTCCTCTCTGCCTGCTGAGCAACAAGCAGCCGTGTAGGCCCTTCAGAACACTTCTGCATGCAGAGCCCAAGGCGGCACACTGCTCTCTGTCTTCCTTTGGAAACCTAGGTTGTCGGAGCTTACCCACCTCACGAAGACAGTCTGAGCCGGTTTCATGAGCTGGGGAACGTGGACTCAGTGAGGACCAGGGCCCTACCTGCACTCTGAAAATCACTCTGCTCAGCCTTCCATCCAGGAGCTCACACCGACTGGCTCGTTGGTTTAGCAGGACGTCTAAGTGAGGTCCAAGCTGAGCAAAGAGCACTCTTCCTCCTTTACCCTGCTAGGCCCACGGAAGAGGTAGAGCCATCTAGGCCTCGCTCAGACCAGGCCTCCTTCAGGGATCTTGCCACACTTCGAAGCCTGCACAGTAAAAGATACTTAGCGAAGTTGCCAGGATTTCGCCATGCTCTCCCTCGGCAGCTCCACTACTGCAGGTACTCATGTTTGCTTTGAACTAGTATAGGTGTCCCTGCTTCCAAAAGCATTCTTTTCCCCTTTGGAAATGTGGATTCTTGTAGCCTAGGAGCTGTTTGCGAAACGCTAGGAAGGCCCAGCTTTTACTCACTGCAGGCACGCCCGGGCAGGAAACGAGTATGTTTCCCCAGAGAAACAGGCTGCTTGCAAGTGTAGAGGGGAGCTTCTCAGGTGCCCAGTGTGTCCCGTTTGTTTCCCTTCGCAGCTCCCGTACTGCAGGTACTTATGCTGGGTGCTAACAAGGGTTGGTTGGCTCTGCCGACAAAAGCAGCCTTTTCTCTTTGGAAGTTTGGATTGTAGTGTCTCAGGGGCTGCTTGCCAAAACTTGAAGTTGCCCAGGTTATAGCCTCCGCAGGTACGCTTGCGTAGCAAACGAGCACTTTCACCCGATGAACAGCATTCCTATCACGCTGGAGGAGAGTTAATCCTGCAGACCTCGTTCCTCCTGGGAAAGCGCAAGGCCACCCTGAGCCTCAGGGTAGTGCCTAAGTTTGCTCCGTGCAAGCTCTGCGTGCCTCGGTTTCCATGAGGTCTCCACCGTTGTTGTGCCTCAATGGAACTAGAGGATAGCTTTCAGGACTCCAAGCACTCTGACCTCCGCACCATTTCCCATGCTACCACACAGATCCCCCCACGTCTCCTCTCTGCCTGCTGAGCAACAAGCAGCCGTGTAGGCCCTTCGGAACACTTCTTGCATGCAGAACCCAAGGCGGCACATTGCTCTCTGTCTACCTTTGGAAACCTAGGTGGTCGCAGCTTGCCCCAGCTCACGAAGACAGTCTGAGCCGTTCTCCTGAGCTGGGAGACATGGACTCAGTGAGGACCAGGGCCCTACCTGCACTCAGAAAATCACTCTGCTCAGCCTTCCATCCAGGAGCTCACACCGACGGGCTCGTTGGTTTAGCAGGACGTCTAAGTGAGGTCCAAGCTGAGCAAAGAGCACACTTCCTCCTTTACCCTGCTGGGCCCACGGAAGAGGTAGAGCCAACTAGGCCTCGCTCAGGCCAGCCCTCCTTCAGGGATCTTGCCACACTTCGAAGCCTGCACAGTAAGATATTTAGCGAAGTTGCCAGGGTTTCGCCATTCTCCCTCGGCAGCTCCACTACTGCAGGGACTCATGTTTGCTTTGAACTAGTATAGGTGTCCCTGCTTCCAAAAGCATTCTTTTCCCCTTTGGAAATGTGGATTCTTGTAGCCTAGGAGCTGTTTGCGAAATCCTAGGAAGGCCCAGCTTTTACTCACTGCAGGCACGCCCGGGCAGGAAACGAGTATGTTTCCCCAGAGAAACAGGCTGCTTGCAAGTGTAGAGGGGAGCTTCTCAGGTGCCCAGTTTGTCCCGTTTGTTTCCCTTCGCAGCTCCCGTACTGCAGGTACTTATGCTGGGTGCTAACAAGGGTTGGTTGGCTCTGCCGACAAAAGCAGCCTTTTCTCTTTGGAAGCTTGGATTGTAGTGTCTCAGGGGCTGCTTGCCAAAACTTGAAGTTGCCCAGGTTATAGCCTCCGCAGGTACGCTTGCGTAGCAAACGAGCACTTTCACCCCATGAACAGCGTTCCTATCACGCTGGAGGAGAGTTAATCCTGCAGACCTCGTTCCTCCTGGGAAAGAGCAAGGCCACCCTGAGCCTCAGGGTAGTGCCTGAGTTTACTCCGGGCAAGCTCTGCGTGCCTCGGTTTCCATGAGGTCTCCACCGTTGTTGTGCTTCAATGCAACGCGAAGATAGCTTTCAGGACTCCAAGCACTCTGACCTCCGCACCGTTTCCCATGCTACCACACGGATCCCCCCCACGTCTCCTCTCTGCCTGCTGAGCAACAAGCAGCCGTGTAGGCCCTTCAGAACTCTTCTGCATGCAGAGCCCAAGGCGGCACACTGCTCTCTGTCTTCCTTTGGAAACCTAGGTTGTTGCAGCTTGCCCCAGCTACGAAGACAGTCTGAGCCGGTCTCATGTGCTGAGGAACGTGAACTCAATGAGGACCATGGCCATACGTGCACTCAGAAAATCACTCTGCTCAGCCTTCCATCCAGGAACTCACACCGACTGGCTCGTTGGTTTAGCAGGAGGTCTAAGTGAGGTCCAAGCTGAGCAAAGAACACACTTCCTCCTTTACCCTGCTAGGCCCACGGTAGAGGTAGAGCCAACTAGGCCTCGCTCAGGCCAGCCCTCCTTCAGGGATCTTGCCACACTTCGAAGCCTGCATAGTAAAAGATATTTAGCGAAGTTGCCAGGGTTTCGCCATTCTCCCTCGGCAGCTCCACTACTGCAGGGACTCATGTTTGCTGTGAACAAGGATAGGTGGCCCACTTCAAAAAGCAGTCTTTTCCCCTTTGGAAATGTGGATTCTTGTAGCCTAGGAGCTTTTTGCGAAACCATAGGAAGGCCCAGCTTTTACTCACTGCAGGCACGCCCGGGGAGGAAACGAGTATGTTTCCCCAGAGAAACAGGCTGCTTGCAAGTGTCGAGGGGAGCTTCTCAGGTGCCCAGTGTGTCCCGTTTGTTTCCCTTTGCAGCTCCCGTACTGCAGGTACTTATGCTGGGTGCTAACAAGGGTTCGTTGGCTCTGCCGACAAAAGCAGCCTTTTCCCTTTGGAAGCTTGGATTGTAGTGTCTCAGGGGCTGCTTGCCAAACCTTGAAGTTGCCCAGGTTATAGCCTCCGCAGGTACGCTTGCGTAGCAAACGAGCACTTTCACCCGATGAACAGCGTTCCTATCACGCTGCAGGAGAGTTAACCCTGCAGACCTCGTTCCTCCTGGGAAAGCGCAAGGCCACCCTGAGCCTCAGGGTAGTGCCTAAGTTTGCTCCGTGCAAGCTCTGCGTGCCTCGGTTTCCAGAGGTCTCCACCGTTGTTGTGCCTCAATGGAACTAGAGGATAGCTTTCAGGACTCCAAGCACTCTGACCTCCGCACCATTTCCCATGCTACCACACAGATCCCCCCACGTCTCCTCTCTGCCTGCTGAGCAACAAGCAGCCGTGTAGGCCCTTCGGAACACTTCTTGCATGCAGAACCCAAGGCGGCACATTGCTCTCTGTCTACCTTTGGAAACCTAGGTGGTCGCAGCTTGCCCCAGCTCACGAAGACAGTCTGAGCCGTTCTCCTGAGCTGGGAGACATGGACTCAGTGAGGACCAGGGCCCTACCTGCACTCAGAAAATCACTCTGCTCAGCCTTCCATCCAGGAGCTCACACCGACTGGCTCGTTGGTTTAGCAGGACGTCTAAGTGAGGTCCAAGCTGAGCAAAGAGCACACTTCCTCCTTTACCCTGCTAGGCCCACGGAAGAGGTAGAGCCAACTAGGCCTCGCTCAGGCCAGCCCTCCTTCAGGGATCTTGCCACACTTCGAAGCCTGCATAGTAAAAGATATTTAGCGAAGTTGCCAGGGTTTCGCCATTCTCCCTCGGCAGCTCCACTACTGCAGGGACTCATGTTTGCTGTGAACAAGGATAGGTGGCCCACTTCAAAAAGCAGTCTTTTCCCCTTTGGAAATGTGGATTCTTGTAGCCTAGGAGCTGTATGCGAAACCATAGGAAGGCCCAGCTTTTACTCACTGCAGGCACGCCCGGGGAGGAAACGAGTATGTTTCCCCAGAGAAACAGGCTGCTTGCAAGTGTCGAGGGGAGCTTCTCAGGTGCCCAGTGTGTCCCGTTTGTTTCCCTTCGCAGCTCCCGTACTGCAGGTACTTATGCTGGGTGCTAACAAGGGTTCGTTGGCTCTTCCGACAAAAGCAGCCTTTTCTCTTTGGAAGCTTGGATTGTAGTGTCTCAGGGGCTGCTTGCCAAAACTTGAAGTTGCCCAGGTTATAGCCTCCGCAGGTACGCTTGCGTAGCAAACGAGCACTTTCACCCCATGAACAGCGTTCCTATCACGCTGGAGGAGAGTTAATCCTGCAGACCTCGTTCCTCCTGGGAAAGAGCAAGGCCACCCTGAGCCTCAGGGTAGTGCCTGAGTTTACTCCGGGGAAGCTCTGCATGCCTCGGTTTCCATGAGGTCTCCACCGTTGTTGTGCTTCAATGCAACGCGAAGATAGCTTTCAGGACTCCAAGCACTCTGACCTCCGCACCGTTTCCCATGCTACCACACGGATCCCCCCCACGTCTCCTCTCTGCCTGCTGAGCAACAAGCAGCCGTGTAGGCCCTTCAGAACACTTCTGCATGCAGAGCCCAAGGCGGCACACTGCTCTCTGTCTGCCTTTGAAAACCTAGGTTGTCGCAGCTTACCCAGCTCACCAAGACAGTCTGAGCCGGTCTCATGAGCTGGGGAACGTGGACTCAGTGAGGACCAGGGCCCTACCTGCACTCAGAAAATCACTCTGCTCAGCCTTCCATCCAGGAGCTCACACCGACTGGCTCGTTGGTTTAGCAGGAGGTCTAAGTGAGGTCCAAGCTGAGCAAAGAACACACTTCCTCCTTTACCCTGCTAGGCCCACGGAAGAGGTAGAGCCAACTAGGCCTCGCTCAGGCCAGCCCTCCTTCAGGGATCTTGCCACACTTCGAAGCCTGCACAGTAAAAGATATTTAGCGAAGTTGCCAGGGTTTCGCCATTTTCCCTCGGCAGCTCCACTACTGCAGGGACTCATGTTTGCTGTGAACTAGGATAGGTGGCCCACTTCCAAAAGCAGTCTTTTCCCCTTTGGAAATGTGGATTCTTGTAGCCTAGGAGCTGTTTGCGAAACCCTAGGAAGGCCCAGCTTTTACTCACTGCAGGCACGCCCGGGCAGGAAACGAGTATGTTTCCCCAGAGAAACAGGCTGCTTGCAAGTGTAGAGGGGAGCTTCTCAGGTGCCCAGTTTGTCCCGTTTGTTTCCCTTCGCAGCTCCCGTACTGCAGGTACTTATGCTGGGTGCTAACAAGGGTTGGTTGGCTCTGCCGACAAAAGCAGCCTTTTCTCTTTGGAAGCTTGGATTGTAGTGTCTCAGGGGCTGCTTGCCAAAACTTGAAGTTGCCCAGGTTATAGCCTCCGCAGGTACGCTTGCGTAGCAAACGAGCACTTTCACCCCATGAACAGCGTTCCTATCACGCTGGAGGAGAGTTAATCCTGCAGACCTCGTTCCTCCTGGGAAAGAGCAAGGCCACCCTGAGCCTCAGGGTAGTGCCTGAGTTTACTCCGGGCAAGCTCTGCGTGCCTCGGTTTCCATGAGGTCTCCACCGTTGTTGTGCTTCAATGCAACGCGAAGATAGCTTTCAGGACTCCAAGCACTCTGACCTCCGCACCGTTTCCCATGCTACCACACGGATCCCCCCCACGTCTCCTCTCTGCCTGCTGAGCAACAAGCAGCCGTGTAGGCCCTTCAGAACACTTCTGCATGCAGAGCCCAAGGCGGCACACTGCTCTCTGTCTTCCTTTGGAAACCTAGGTTGTTGCAGCTTGCCCCAGCTACGAAGACAGTCTGAGCCGGTCTCATGTGCTGAGGAACGTGAACTCAATGAGGACCATGGCCATACGTGCACTCAGAAAATCACTCTGCTCAGCCTTCCATCCAGGAACTCACACCGACTGGCTCGTTGGTTTAGCAGGAGGTCTAAGTGAGGTCCAAGCTGAGCAAAGAACACACTTCCTCCTTTACCCTGCTAGGCCCACGGTAGAGGTAGAGCCAACTAGGCCTCGCTCAGGCCAGCCCTCCTTCAGGGATCTTGCCACACTTCGAAGCCTGCATAGTAAAAGATATTTAGCGAAGTTGCCAGGGTTTCGCCATTCTCCCTCGGCAGCTCCACTACTGCAGGGACTCATGTTTGCTGTGAACAAGGATAGGTGGCCCACTTCAAAAAGCAGTCTTTTCCCCTTTGGAAATGTGGATTCTTGTAGCCTAGGAGCTGTTTGCGAAACCATAGGAAGGCCCAGCTTTTACTCACTGCAGGCACGCCCGGGGAGGAAACGAGTATGTTTCCCCAGAGAAACAGGCTGCTTGCAAGTGTCGAGGGGAGCTTCTCAGGTGCCCAGTGTGTCCCGTTTGTTTCCCTTCGCAGCTCCCGTACTGCAGGTACTTATGCTGGGTGCTAACAAGGGTTCGTTGGCTCTGCCGACAAAAGCAGCCTTTTCCCTTTGGAAGCTTGGATTGTAGTGTCTCAGGGGCTGCTTGCCAAACCTTGAAGTTGCCCAGGTTATAGCCTCCGCAGGTACGCTTGCGTAGCAAACGAGCACTTTCACCCGATGAACAGCGTTCCTATCACGCTGCAGGAGAGTTAACCCTGCAGACCTCGTTCCTCCTGGGAAAGCGCAAGGCCACCCTGAGCCTCAGGGTAGTGCCTAAGTTTGCTCCGTGCAAGCTCTGCGTGCCTCGGTTTCCATGAGGTCTCCACCGTTGTTGTGCCTCAATGGAACTAGAGGATAGCTTTCAGGACTCCAAGCACTCTGACCTCCGCACCATTTCCCATGCTACCACACAGATCCCCCCACGTCTCCTCTCTGCCTGCTGAGCAACAAGCAGCCGTGTAGGCCCTTCGGAACACTTCTTGCATGCAGAACCCAAGGCGGCACATTGCTCTCTGTCTACCTTTGGAAACCTAGGTGGTCGCAGCTTGCCCCAGCTCACGAAGACAGTCTGAGCCGTTCTCCTGAGCTGGGAGACATGGACTCAGTGAGGACCAGGGCCCTACCTGCACTCAGAAAATCACTCTGCTCAGCCTTCCATCCAGGAGCTCACACCGACTGGCTCGTTGGTTTAGCAGGACGTCTAAGTGAGGTCCAAGCTGAGCAAAGAGCACACTTCCTCCTTTACCCTGCTAGGCCCACGGAAGAGGTAGAGCCAACTAGGCCTCGCTCAGGCCAGCCCTCCTTCAGGGATCTTGCCACACTTCGAAGCCTGCATAGTAAAAGATATTTAGCGAAGTTGCCAGGGTTTCGCCATTCTCCCTCGGCAGCTCCACTACTGCAGGGACTCATGTTTGCTGTGAACAAGGATAGGTGGCCCACTTCAAAAAGCAGTCTTTTCCCCTTTGGAAATGTGGATTCTTGTAGCCTAGGAGCTGTATGCGAAACCATAGGAAGGCCCAGCTTTTACTCACTGCAGGCACGCCCGGGGAGGAAACGAGTATGTTTCCCCAGAGAAACAGGCTGCTTGCAAGTGTCGAGGGGAGCTTCTCAGGTGCCCAGTGTGTCCCGTTTGTTTCCCTTCGCAGCTCCCGTACTGCAGGTACTTATGCTGGGTGCTAACAAGGGTTCGTTGGCTCTTCCGACAAAAGCAGCCTTTTCTCTTTGGAAGCTTGGATTGTAGTGTCTCAGGGGCTGCTTGCCAAAACTTGAAGTTGCCCAGGTTATAGCCTCCGCAGGTACGCTTGCGTAGCAAACGAGCACTTTCACCCCATGAACAGCGTTCCTATCACGCTGGAGGAGAGTTAATCCTGCAGACCTCGTTCCTCCTGGGAAAGAGCAAGGCCACCCTGAGCCTCAGGGTAGTGCCTGAGTTTACTCCGGGGAAGCTCTGCATGCCTCGGTTTCCATGAGGTCTCCACCGTTGTTGTGCTTCAATGCAACGCGAAGATAGCTTTCAGGACTCCAAGCACTCTGACCTCTGCACCGTTTCCCATGCTACCACACGGATCCCCCCCACGTCTCCTCTCTGCCTGCTGAGCAACAAGCAGCCGTGTAGGCCCTTCAGAACACTTCTGCATGCAGAGCCCAAGGCGGCACACTGCTCTCTGTCTGCCTTTGAAAACCTAGGTTGTCGCAGCTTACCCAGCTCACCAAGACAGTCTGAGCCGGTCTCATGAGCTGGGGAACGTGGACTCAGTGAGGACCAGGGCCCTACCTGCACTCAGAAAATCACTCTGCTCAGCCTTCCATCCAGGAGCTCACACCGACTGGCTCGTTGGTTTAGCAGGAGGTCTAAGTGAGGTCCAAGCTGAGCAAAGAACACACTTCCTCCTTTACCCTGCTAGGCCCACGGAAGAGGTAGAGCCAACTAGGCCTCGCTCAGGCCAGCCCTCCTTCAGGGATCTTGCCACACTTCGAAGCCTGCACAGTAAAAGATATTTAGCGAAGTTGCCAGGGTTTCGCCATTTTCCCTCGGCAGCTCCACTACTGCAGGGACTCATGTTTGCTGTGAACTAGGATAGGTGGCCCACTTCCAAAAGCAGTCTTTTCCCCTTTGGAAATGTGGATTCTTGTAGCCTAGGAGCTGTTTGCGAAACCCTAGGAAGGCCCAGCTTTTACTCACTGCAGGCACGCCCGGGCAGGAAACGAGTATGTTTCCCCAGAGAAACAGGCTGCTTGCAAGTGTAGAGGGGAGCTTCTCAGGTGCCCAGTTTGTCCCGTTTGTTTCCCTTCGCAGCTCCCGTACTGCAGGTACTTATGCTGGGTGCTAACAAGGGTTGGTTGGCTCTGCCGACAAAAGCAGCCTTTTCTCTTTGGAAGCTTGGATTGTAGTGTCTCAGGGGCTGCTTGCCAAAACTTGAAGTTGCCCAGGTTATAGCCTCCGCAGGTACGCTTGCGTAGCAAACGAGCACTTTCACCCGATGAACAGCGTTCCTATCACGCTGGAGGAGAGTTAATCCTGCAGACCTCGTTCCTCCTGGGAAAGAGCAAGGCCACCCTGAGCCTCAGGGTAGTGCCTGAGTTTACTCCGGGCAAGCTCTGCGTGCCTCGGTTTCCATGAGGTCTCCACCGTTGTTGTGCTTCAATGCAACGCGAAGATAGCTTTCAGGACTCCAAGCACTCTGACCTCCGCACCGTTTCCCATGCTACCACACGGATCCCCCCCACGTCTCCTCTCTGCCTGCTGAGCAACAAGCAGCCGTGTAGGCCCTTCAGAACACTTCTGCATGCAGAGCCCAAGGCGGCACACTGCTCTCTGTCTTCCTTTGGAAACCTAGGTTGTTGCAGCTTGCCCCAGCTACGAAGACAGTCTGAGCCGGTCTCATGTGCTGAGGAACGTGAACTCAATGAGGACCATGGCCATACGTGCACTCAGAAAATCACTCTGCTCAGCCTTCCATCCAGGAACTCACACCGACTGGCTCGTTGGTTTAGCAGGAGGTCTAAGTGAGGTCCAAGCTGAGCAAAGAACACACTTCCTCCTTTACCCTGCTAGGCCCACGGTAGAGGTAGAGCCAACTAGGCCTCGCTCAGGCCAGCCCTCCTTCAGGGATCTTGCCACACTTCGAAGCCTGCATAGTAAAAGATATTTAGCGAAGTTGCCAGGGTTTCGCCATTCTCCCTCGGCAGCTCCACTACTGCAGGGACTCATGTTTGCTGTGAACAAGGATAGGTGGCCCACTTCAAAAAGCAGTCTTTTCCCCTTTGGAAATGTGGATTCTTGTAGCCTAGGAGCTGTTTGCGAAACCATAGGAAGGCCCAGCTTTTACTCACTGCAGGCACGCCCGGGGAGGAAACGAGTATGTTTCCCCAGAGAAACAGGCTGCTTGCAAGTGTCGAGGGGAGCTTCTCAGGTGCCCAGTGTGTCCCGTTTGTTTCCCTTCGCAGCTCCCGTACTGCAGGTACTTATGCTGGGTGCTAACAAGGGTTCGTTGGCTCTGCCGACAAAAGCAGCCTTTTCCCTTTGGAAGCTTGGATTGTAGTGTCTCAGGGGCTGCTTGCCAAACCTTGAAGTTGCCCAGGTTATAGCCTCCGCAGGTACGCTTGCGTAGCAAACGAGCACTTTCACCCGATGAACAGCGTTCCTATCACGCTGCAGGAGAGTTAACCCTGCAGACCTCGTTCCTCCTGGGAAAGCGCAAGGCCACCCTGAGCCTCAGGGTAGTGCCTAAGTTTGCTCCGTGCAAGCTCTGCGTGCCTCGGTTTCCATGAGGTCTCCACCGTTGTTGTGCCTCAATGGAACTAGAGGATAGCTTTCAGGACTCCAAGCACTCTGACCTCCGCACCATTTCCCATGCTACCACACAGATCCCCCCACGTCTCCTCTCTGCCTGCTGAGCAACAAGCAGCCGTGTAGGCCCTTCGGAACACTTCTTGCATGCAGAACCCAAGGCGGCACATTGCTCTCTGTCTACCTTTGGAAACCTAGGTGGTCGCAGCTTGCCCCAGCTCACGAAGACAGTCTGAGCCGTTCTCCTGAGCTGGGAGACATGGACTCAGTGAGGACCAGGGCCCTACCTGCACTCAGAAAATCACTCTGCTCAGCCTTCCATCCAGGAGCTCACACCGACTGGCTCGTTGGTTTAGCAGGACGTCTAAGTGAGGTCCAAGCTGAGCAAAGAGCACACTTCCTCCTTTACCCTGCTAGGCCCACGGAAGAGGTAGAGCCAACTAGGCCTCGCTCAGGCCAGCCCTCCTTCAGGGATCTTGCCACACTTCGAAGCCTGCATAGTAAAAGATATTTAGCGAAGTTGCCAGGGTTTCGCCATTCTCCCTCGGCAGCTCCACTACTGCAGGGACTCATGTTTGCTGTGAACAAGGATAGGTGGCCCACTTCAAAAAGCAGTCTTTTCCCCTTTGGAAATGTGGATTCTTGTAGCCTAGGAGCTGTTTGCGAAACCATAGGAAGGCCCAGCTTTTACTCACTGCAGGCACGCCCGGGGAGGAAACGAGTATGTTTCCCCAGAGAAACAGGCTGCTTGCAAGTGTCGAGGGGAGCTTCTCAGGTGCCCAGTGTGTCCCGTTTGTTTCCCTTCGCAGCTCCCGTACTGCAGGTACTTATGCTGGGTGCTAACAAGGGTTCGTTGGCTCTGCCGACAAAAGCAGCCTTTTCCCTTTGGAAGCTTGGATTGTAGTGTCTCAGGGGCTGCTTGCCAAACCTTGAAGTTGCCCAGGTTATAGCCTCCGCAGGTACGCTTGCGTAGCAAACGAGCACTTTCACCCGATGAACAGCGTTCCTATCACGCTGCAGGAGAGTTAACCCTGCAGACCTCGTTCCTCCTGGGAAAGCGCAAGGCCACCCTGAGCCTCAGGGTAGTGCCTAAGTTTGCTCCGTGCAAGCTCTGCGTGCCTCGGTTTCCAGAGGTCTCCACCGTTGTTGTGCCTCAATGGAACTAGAGGATAGCTTTCAGGACTCCAAGCACTCTCACCTCCGCACCATTTCCCATGCTACCACACAGATCCCCCACGTCTCCTCTCTGCCTGCTGAGCAACAAGCAGCCGTGTAGGCCCTTCGGAACACTTCTTGCATGCAGAACCCAAGGCGGCACATTGCTCTCTGTCTACCTTTGGAAACCTAGGTGGTCGCAGCTTGCCCCAGCTCACGAAGACAGTCTGAGCCGTTCTCCTGAGCTGGGAGACATGGACTCAGTGAGGACCAGGGCCCTACCTGCACTCAGAAAATCACTCTGCTCAGCCTTCCATCCAGGAGCTCACACCGACTGGCTCGTTGGTTTAGCAGGACGTCTAAGTGAGGTCCAAGCTGAGCAAAGAGCGCACTTCCTCCTTTACCCTGCTAGGCCCACGGAAGAGGTAGAGCCAACTAGGCCTCGCTCAGGCCAGCCCTCCTTCAGGGATCTTGCCACACTTCGAAGCCTGCACAGTAAAAGATATTTAGCGAAGTTGCCAGGGTTTCGCCATTCTCCCTCGGCAGCTCCACTACTGCAGGGACTCATGATTGCTGTGAACTAGGATAGGTGGCCCACTTCAAAAAGCAGTCTTTTCCCCTTTGGAAATGTGGATTCTTGTAGCCTCGGAGCTGTTTGCAAAACCCTAGAAAGGCCCAGCTTCTACTCACGGCAGGCACGCCCGGGGAGGAAACGAGTATGTTTCCCCAGAGAAACAGGCTGCTTGCAAGTGTCGAGGGGAGCTTCTCAGGTGCCCAGTGTGTCCCGTTTGTTTCCCTTCGCAGCTCCCATACTGCAGGTACTTATGCTAGGGGCTAACAAGGGTAGGTGGCTCTTCCGACAAAAGCAGCCTTTTCCCTTTGGAAGCTTGGATTGTAGTGTCTCAGGGGCTGCTTGCCAAACCTTGAAGTTGCCCAGGTTATAGCCTCCAGAGGTACGCTTGAGTAGCAAACGAGCACTTTCACCTGAGGAACAGGGTTCCTGTCACGCTGGAGGAGGGTTAATCCCGCAGACATCGTTCCTCCTGGGAAAGCGCAAGGCCACCCTGAGCCTCAGGGTAGTGCCTAAGTTTCCACAGGGCAAGCTCTGCGTGCCTCGGTTTCCATGAGGTCTCCATCGTTGTTGTGCTTCAATGGAACGCGAGGATAGCTTTCAGGACTCCAAGCACTCTGAGCTCCGCACCATTTCCCATGCTACCACACAGATCCCCCCACGTCTCCTCTCTGCCTACTGAGCAACAAGCAGCCGTGTAGGCCCTTCGGAACACTTCTTGCATGCAGAACCCAAGGCGGCACACTGCTCTCTGTCTTCCTTTGGAAAGCTAGGTGGTCGCAGCTTGCCCCAGCTCACGAAGACAGTCCGAGCCGTTCTAATGAGCTGGGAGACGTGGACTCAGTGAGGACCAGGGCCCTACATGCACTCAGAAAATCACTCTGCTCAGCCTTCCATCCAGGAGCTCACACCGACTGGCTCGTTGGTTTAGCAGGACGTCTAAGTGAGGTCCAAGCTGAGCAAAGAGCACTCTTCCTCCTTTACCCTGCTAGGCCCACGGAAGAGGTAGAGCCATCTAGGCCTCGCTCAGACCAGGCCTCCTTCAGGGATCTTGCCACACTTCGAAGCCTGCACAGTAAAAGATACTTAGCGAAGTTGCCAGGATTTCGCCATGCTCTCCCTCGGCAGCTCCACTACTGCAGGTACTCATGTTTGCTTTGAACTAGTATAGGTGTCCCTGCTTCCAAAAGCAGTCTTTTCCCCTTTGGAAATGTGGATTTTTGTAGCCTAGGAGCTGTTTGCGAAACCATAGGAAGGCCCAGCTTTTACTCACTGCAGGCACGCCCGGGGAGGAAACGAGTATGTTTCCCCAGAGAAACAGGCTGCTTGCAAGTGTCGAGGGGAGCTTCTCAGGTGCCCAGTGTGTCCCGTTTGTTTCCCTTCGCAGCTCCCGTACTGCAGGTACTTATGCTGGGTGCTAACAAGAGTTGGTTGGCTCTGCCGACAAAAGCAGCCTTTTCCCTTTGGAAGCTTGGATTGTAGTGTCTCAGGGGCTGCTTGCCAAACCTTGAAGTTGCCCAGGTTATAGCCTCCGCAGGAACGCTTGCGTAGCAAACGAGCACTTTCTACCGATGAACAGGGTTCCTGTCACGCTGGAGGAGAGTTAATCCCGCATACCTCGTTCCTCCTGGAAAAGCGCAAGGCCACCCTGAGCCTCAGGGTAGTGCCTAAGTTTGCTCCGTGCAAGCTCTGCGTGCCTCGGTTTCCAGAGGTCTCCACCGTTGTTGTGCCTCAATGGAACTAGAGGATAGCTTTCAGGACTCCAAGCACTCTGGCCTCTGCACCGTTTCCCATGCTACCACACGGATTCCCCCCACGTCTCCTCTCTGCCTGCTGAGCAACAAGCAGCCGTGTCGGCCCTTCAGAACACTTCTTGCATGCAGAGCCCAAGGCGGGACACTGCTCTCTGTCTTCCTTTGGAAACCTAGGTTGTCGGAGCTTACCCACCTCACGAAGACAGTCTGAGCCGGTTTCATGAGCTGGGGAACGTGGACTCAGTGAGGACCAGGGCCCTACCTGCACTCTGAAAATCACTCTGCTCAGCCTTCCATCCAGGAGCTCACACCGACTGGCTCGTTGGTTTAGCAGGACGTCTAAGTGAGGTCCAAGCTGAGCAAAGAGCACTCTTCCTCCTTTACCCTGCTAGGCCCACGGAAGAGGTAGAGCCATCTAGGCCTCGCTCAGACCAGGCCTCCTTCAGGGATCTTGCCACACTTCGAAGCCTGCACAGTAAAAGATACTTAGCGAAGTTGCCAGGATTTCGCCATGCTCTCCCTCGGCAGCTCCACTACTGCAGGGACTCATGTTTGCTTTGAACTAGTATAGGTGTCCCTACTTCCAAAAGCATTCTTTTCCCCTTTGGAAATGTGGATTCTTGTAGCCTAGGAGCTGTTTGCGAAACCCTAGGAAGGCCAGCTTTTACTCACTGCAGGCACGCCCGGGCAGGAAACGAGTATGTTTCCCCAGAGAAACAGGCTGCTTGCAAGTGTAGAGGGGAGCTTCTCAGGTGCCCAGTGTGTCCCGTTTGTTTCCCTTCGCAGCTCCCGTACTGCAGGTACTTATGCTGGGTGCTAACAAGGGTTGGTTGGCTCTGCCGACAAAAGCAGCCTTTTCTCTTTGGAAGCTTGGATTGTAGTGTCTCAGGGGCTGCTTGCCAAAACTTGAAGTTGCCCAGGTTATAGCCTCCGCAGGTACGCTTGCGTAGCAAACGAGCACTTTCACCCGATGAACAGCGTTCCTATCACGCTGGAGGAGAGTTAATCCTGCAGACCTCGTTCCTCCTGGGAAAGAGCAAGGCCACCCTGAGCCTCAGGGTAGTGCCTGAGTTTACTCCGGGCAAGCTCTGCGTGCCTCGGTTTCCATGAGGTCTCCACCGTTGTTGTGCTTCAATGGAACGCGAAGATAGCTTTCAGGACTCCAAGCACTCTGACCTCCGCACCGTTTCCCATGCTACCACACGGATCCCCCCCACGTCTCCTCTCTGCCTGCTGAGCAACAAGCAGCCGTGTAGGCCCTTCAGAACACTTCTGCATGCAGAGCCCAAGGCGGCACACTGCTCTCTGTCTTCCTTTGGAAACCTAGGTTGTCGCAGCTTACCCAGCTCACCAAGACAGTCTGAGCCGGTCTCATGAGCTGGGGAACGTGGACTCAGTGAGGACCAGGGCCCTACCTGCACTCAGAAAATCACTCTGCTCAGCCTTCCATCCAGGAGCTCACACCGACTGGCTCGTTGGTTTAGCAGGAGGTCTAAGTGAGGTCCAAGCTGAGCAAAGAACACACTTCCTCCTTTACCCTGCTAGGCCCACGGTAGAGGTAGAGCCAACTAGGCCTCGCTCAGGCCAGCCCTCCTTCAGGGATCTTGCCACACTTCGAAGCCTGCACAGTAAAAGATATTTAGCGAAGTTGCCAGGGTTTCGCCATTCTCCCTCGGCAGCTCCACTACTGCAGGGACTCATGTTTGCTGTGAACTAGGATAGGTGGCCCACTTCAAAAAGCAGTCTTTTCCCCTTTGGAAATGTGGATTCTTGTAGCCTAGGAGCTGTTTGCGAAACCATAGGAAGGCCCAGCTTTTACTCACTGCAGGCACGCCCGGGGAGGAAACGAGTATGTTTCCCCAGAGAAACAGGCTGCTTGCAAGTGTCGAGGGGAGCTTCTCAGGTGTCCAGTGTGTCCCGTTTGTTTCCCTTCGCAGCTCCCGTACTGCAGGTACTTATGCTGGGTGCTAACAAGGGTTGGTTGGCTCTGCCGACAAAAGCAGCCTTTTCCCTTTGGAAGCTTGGATTGTAGTGTCTCAGGGGCTGCTTGCCAAACCTTGAAGTTGCCCAGGTTATAGCCTCCGCAGGTACGCTTGCGTAGCAAACGAGCACTTTCACCCGATGAACAGCGTTCCTATCACGCTGCAGGAGAGTTAATCCCGCAGACCTCGTTCCTCCTGGGAAAGCGCAAGGCCACCCTGAGCCTCAGGGGAGTGCCTAAGTTTGCTCCGTGCAAGCTCTGTGTGCCTCGGTTTCCATGAGGTCTCCACCGTTGTTGTGCCTCAATGGAACTAGAGGATAGCTTTCAGGACTCCAAGCACTCTGGCCTCTGCACCGTTTCCCATGCTACCACACGGATTCTCCCCACGTCTCCTCTCTGCCTGCTGAGCAACAAGCAGCCGTGTAGGCCCTTCAGAACCCTTCTTGCATGCAGAGCCCAAGGCGGGACACTGCTCTCTGTCTTCCTTTGGAAACCTAGGTTGTCGGAGCTTACCCACCTCACGAAGACAGTTTGAGCCGGTTTCATGAGCTTGGGAAAGTGGACTCAGTGAGGACCAGGGCCCTACCTGCACTCTGAAAATCACTCTGCTCAGCCTTCCATCCAGGAGCTCACACCGACTGGCTCGTTGGTTTAGCAGGACGTCTAAGTGAGGTCCAAGCTGAGCAAAGAGCACTCTTCCTCCTTTACCCTGCTAGGCCCACGGAAGAGGTAGAGCCATCTAGGCCTCGCTCAGACCAGGCCTCCTTCAGGGATCTTGCCACACTTCGAAGCCTGCACAGTAAAAGATACTTAGCGAAGTTGCCAGGATTTCGCCATGCTCTCCCTCGGCAGCTCCACTACTGCAGGTACTCATGTTTGCTTTGAACTAGTATAGGTGTCCCTGCTTCCAAAAGCATTCTTTTCCCCTTTGGAAATGTGGATTCTTGTAGCCTAGGAGCTGTTTGCGAAACGCTAGGAAGGCCCAGCTTTTACTCACTGCAGGCACGCCCGGGCAGGAAACGAGTATGTTTCCCCAGAGAAACAGGCTGCTTGCAAGTGTAGAGGGGAGCTTCTCAGGTGCCCAGTGTGTCCCGTTTGTTTCCCTTCGCAGCTCCCGTACTGCAGGTACTTATGCTGGGTGCTAACAAGGGTTGGTTGGCTCTGCCGACAAAAGCAGCCTTTTCTCTTTGGAAGCTTGGATTGTAGTGTCTCAGGGGCTGCTTGCCAAAACTTGAAGTTGCCCAGGTTATAGCCTCCGCAGGTACGCTTGCGTAGCAAACGCGCACTTTCACCCGATGAACAGCGTTCCTATCACGCTGGAGGAGAGTTAATCCTGCAGACCTCGTTCCTCCTGGGAAAGAGCAAGGCCACCCTGAGCCTCAGGGTAGTGCCTGAGTTTACTCCGGGCAAGCTCTGCGTGCCTCGGTTTCCATGAGGTCTCCACCGTTGTTGTGCTTCAATGGAACGCGAAGATAGCTTTCAGGACTCCAAGCACTCTGACCTCCGCACCGTTTCCCATGCTACCACACGGATCCCCCCCACGTCTCCTCTCTGCCTGCTGAGCAACAAGCAGCCGTGTAGGCCCTTCAGAACACTTCTGCATGCAGAGCCCAAGGCGGCACACTGCTCTCTGTCTTCCTTTGGAAACCTAGGTTGTCGCAGCTTACCCAGCTCACCAAGACAGTCTGAGCCGGTCTCATGAGCTGGGGAACGTGGACTCAGTGAGGACCAGGGCCCTACCTGCACTCAGAAAATCACTCTGCTCAGCCTTCCATCCAGGAGCTCACACCGACTGGCTCGTTGGTTTAGCAGGAGGTCTAAGTGAGGTCCAAGCTGAGCAAAGAACACACTTCCTCCTTTACCCTGCTAGGCCCACGGTAGAGGTAGAGCCAACTAGGCCTCGCTCAGGCCAGCCCTCCTTCAGGGATCTTGCCACACTTCGAAGCCTGCACAGTAAAAGATATTTAGCGAAGTTGCCAGGGTTTCGCCATTCTCCCTCGGCAGCTCCACTACTGCAGGGACTCATGTTTGCTGTGAACTAGGATAGGTGGCCCACTTCAAAAAGCAGTCTTTTCCCCTTTGGAAATGTGGATTCTTGTAGCCTAGGAGCTGTTTGCGAAACCATAGGAAGGCCCAGCTTTTACTCACTGCAGGCACGCCCGGGGAGGAAACGAGTATGTTTCCCCAGAGAAACAGGCTGCTTGCAAGTGTCGAGGGGAGCTTCTCAGGTGCCCAGTGTGTCCCGTTTGTTTCCCTTCGCAGCTCCCGTACTGCAGGTACTTATGCTGGGTGCTAACAAGGGTTCGTTGGCTCTGCCGACAAAAGCAGCCTTTTCCCTTTGGAAGCTTGGATTGTAGTGTCTCAGGGGCTGCTTGCCAAACCTTGAAGTTGCCCAGGTTATAGCCTCCGCAGGTACGCTTGCGTAGCAAACGAGCACTTTCACCCGATGAACAGCGTTCCTATCACGCTGGAGGAGAGTTAATCCTGCAGACCTCGTTCCTCCTGGGAAAGCGCAAGGCCACCCTGAGCCTCAGGGTAGTGCCTAAGTTTGCTCCGTGCAAGCTCTGCGTGCCTCGGTTTCCATGAGGTCTCCACCGTTGTTGTGCCTCAATGGAACTAGAGGATAGCTTTCAGGACTCCAAGCACTCTGACCTCCGCACCATTTCCCATGCTACCACACAGATCCCCCCACGTCTCCTCTCTGCCTGCTGAGCAACAAGCAGCCGTGTAGGCCCTTCGGAACACTTCTTGCATGCAGAACCCAAGGCGGCACATTGCTCTCTGTCTACCTTTGGAAACCTAGGTGGTCGCAGCTTGCCCCAGCTCACGAAGACAGTCTGAGCCGTTCTCCTGAGCTGGGAGACATGGACTCAGTGAGGACCAGGGCCCTACCTGCACCAGAAAATCACTCTGCTCAGCCTTCCATCCAGGAGCTCACACCGACTGGCTCGTTGGTTTAGCAGGACGTCTAAGTGAGGTCCAAGCTGAGCAAAGAGCACTCTTCCTCCTTTACCCTGCTAGGCCCACGGAAGAGGTAGAGCCATCTAGGCCTCGCTCAGACCAGGCCTCCTTCAGGGATCTTGCCACACTTCGAAGCCTGCACAGTAAAAGATACTTAGCGAAGTTGCCAGGATTTCGCCATGCTCTCCCTCGGCAGCTCCACTACTGCAGGTACTCATGTTTGCTTTGAACTAGTATAGGTGTCCCTGCTTCCAAAAGCAGTCTTTTCCCCTTTGGAAATGTGGATTTTTGTAGCCTAGGAGCTGTTTGCGAAACCATAGGAAGGCCCAGCTTTTACTCACTGCAGGCACGCCCGGGGAGGAAACGAGTATGTTTCCCCAGAGAAACAGGCTGCTTGCAAGTGTCGAGGGGAGCTTCTCAGGTGCCCAGTGTGTCCCGTTTGTTTCCCTTCGCAGCTCCCGTACTGCAGGTACTTATGCTGGGTGCTAACAAGAGTTGGTTGGCTCTGCCGACAAAAGCAGCCTTTTCCCTTTGGAAGCTTGGATTGTAGTGTCTCAGGGGCTGCTTGCCAAACCTTGAAGTTGCCCAGGTTATAGCCTCCGCAGGAACGCTTGCGTAGCAAACGAGCACTTTCTACCGATGAACAGGGTTCCTGTCACGCTGGAGGAGAGTTAATCCCGCATAACTCGTTCCTCCTGGAAAAGCGCAAGGCCACCCTGAGCCTCAGGGTAGTGCCTAAGTTTGCTCCGTGCAAGCTCTGCGTGCCTCGGTTTCCAGAGGTCTCCACAGTTGTTGTGCCTCAATGGAACTAGAGGATAGCTTTCAGGACTCCAAGCACTCTGGCCTCTGCACCGTTTCCCATGCTACCACACGGATTCCCCCCACGTCTCCTCTCTGCCTGCTGAGCAACAAGCAGCCGTGTCGGCCCTTCAGAACACTTCTTGCATGCAGAGCCCAAGGCGGGACACTGCTCTCTGTCTTCCTTTGGAAACCTAGGTTGTCGGAGCTTACCCACCTCACGAAGACAGTCTGAGCCGGTTTCATGAGCTGGGGAACGTGGACTCAGTGAGGACCAGGGCCCTACCTGCACTCTGAAAATCACTCTGCTCAGCCTTCCATCCAGGAGCTCACACCGACTGGCTCGTTGGTTTAGCAGGACGTCTAAGTGAGGTCCAAGCTGAGCAAAGAGCACTCTTCCTCCTTTACCCTGCTAGGCCCACGGAAGAGGTAGAGCCATCTAGGCCTCGCTCAGACCAGGCCTCCTTCAGGGATCTTGCCACACTTCGAAGCCTGCACAGTAAAAGATACTTAGCGAAGTTGCCAGGATTTCGCCATGCTCTCCCTCGGCAGCTCCACTACTGCAGGTACTCATGTTTGCTTTGAACTAGTATAGGTGTCCCTACTTCCAAAAGCATTCTTTTCCCCTTTGGAAATGTGGATTCTTGTAGCCTAGGAGCTGTTTGCGAAACCCTAGGAAGGCCAGCTTTTACTCACTGCAGGCACGCCCGGGCAGGAAACGAGTATGTTTCCCCAGAGAAACAGGCTGCTTGCAAGTGTAGAGGGGAGCTTCTCAGGTGCCCAGTGTGTCCCGTTTGTTTCCCTTCGCAGCTCCCGTACTGCAGGTACTTATGCTGGGTGCTAACAAGGGTTGGTTGGCTCTGCCGACAAAAGCAGCCTTTTCTCTTTGGAAGCTTGGATTGTAGTGTCTCAGGGGCTGCTTGCCAAAACTTGAAGTTGCCCAGGTTATAGCCTCCGCAGGTACGCTTGCGTAGCAAACGAGCACTTTCACCCGATGAACAGCGTTCCTATCACGCTGGAGGAGAGTTAATCCTGCAGACCTCGTTCCTCCTGGGAAAGAGCAAGGCCACCCTGAGCCTCAGGGTAGTGCCTGAGTTTACTCCGGGCAAGCTCTGCGTGCCTCGGTTTCCATGAGGTCTCCACCGTTGTTGTGCTTCAATGGAACGCGAAGATAGCTTTCAGGACTCCAAGCACTCTGACCTCCGCACCGTTTCCCATGCTACCACACGGATCCCCCCCACGTCTCCTCTCTGCCTGCTGAGCAACAAGCAGCCGTGTAGGCCCTTCAGAACACTTCTGCATGCAGAGCCCAAGGCGGCACACTGCTCTCTGTCTTCCTTTGGAAACCTAGGTTGTCGCAGCTTACCCAGCTCACCAAGACAGTCTGAGCCGGTCTCATGAGCTGGGGAACGTGGACTCAGTGAGGACCAGGGCCCTACCTGCACTCAGAAAATCACTCTGCTCAGCCTTCCATCCAGGAGCTCACACCGACTGGCTCGTTGGTTTAGCAGGAGGTCTAAGTGAGGTCCAAGCTGAGCAAAGAACACACTTCCTCCTTTACCCTGCTAGGCCCACGGTAGAGGTAGAGCCAACTAGGCCTCGCTCAGGCCAGCCCTCCTTCAGGGATCTTGCCACACTTCGAAGCCTGCACAGTAAAAGATATTTAGCGAAGTTGCCAGGGTTTCGCCATTCTCCCTCGGCAGCTCCACTACTGCAGGGACTCATGTTTGCTGTGAACTAGGATAGGTGGCCCACTTCAAAAAGCAGTCTTTTCCCCTTTGGAAATGTGGATTCTTGTAGCCTAGGAGCTGTTTGCGAAACCATAGGAAGGCCCAGCTTTTACTCACTGCAGGCACGCCCGGGGAGGAAACGAGTATGTTTCCCCAGAGAAACAGGCTGCTTGCAAGTGTCGAGGGGAGCTTCTCAGGTGTCCAGTGTGTCCCGTTTGTTTCCCTTCGCAGCTCCCGTACTGCAGGTACTTATGCTGGGTGCTAACAAGGGTTGGTTGGCTCTGCCGACAAAAGCAGCCTTTTCCCTTTGGAAGCTTGGATTGTAGTGTCTCAGGGGCTGCTTGCCAAACCTTGAAGTTGCCCAGGTTATAGCCTCCGCAGGTACGCTTGCGTAGCAAACGAGCACTTTCACCCGATGAACAGCGTTCCTATCACGCTGCAGGAGAGTTAATCCCGCAGACCTCGTTCCTCCTGGGAAAGCGCAAGGCCACCCTGAGCCTCAGGGGAGTGCCTAAGTTTGCTCCGTGCAAGCTCTGTGTGCCTCGGTTTCCATGAGGTCTCCACCGTTGTTGTGCCTCAATGGAACTAGAGGATAGCTTTCAGGACTCCAAGCACTCTGGCCTCTGCACCGTTTCCCATGCTACCACACGGATTCTCCCCACGTCTCCTCTCTGCCTGCTGAGCAACAAGCAGCCGTGTAGGCCCTTCAGAACCCTTCTTGCATGCAGAGCCCAAGGCGGGACACTGCTCTCTGTCTTCCTTTGGAAACCTAGGTTGTCGGAGCTTACCCACCTCACGAAGACAGTTTGAGCCGGTTTCATGAGCTTGGGAAAGTGGACTCAGTGAGGACCAGGGCCCTACCTGCACTCTGAAAATCACTCTGCTCAGCCTTCCATCCAGGAGCTCACACCGACTGGCTCGTTGGTTTAGCAGGACGTCTAAGTGAGGTCCAAGCTGAGCAAAGAGCACTCTTCCTCCTTTACCCTGCTAGGCCCACGGAAGAGGTAGAGCCATCTAGGCCTCGCTCAGACCAGGCCTCCTTCAGGGATCTTGCCACACTTCGAAGCCTGCACAGTAAAAGATACTTAGCGAAGTTGCCAGGATTTCGCCATGCTCTCCCTCGGCAGCTCCACTACTGCAGGTACTCATGTTTGCTTTGAACTAGTATAGGTGTCCCTGCTTCCAAAAGCATTCTTTTCCCCTTTGGAAATGTGGATTCTTGTAGCCTAGGAGCTGTTTGCGAAACGCTAGGAAGGCCCAGCTTTTACTCACTGCAGGCACGCCCGGGCAGGAAACGAGTATGTTTCCCCAGAGAAACAGGCTGCTTGCAAGTGTAGAGGGGAGCTTCTCAGGTGCCCAGTGTGTCCCGTTTGTTTCCCTTCGCAGCTCCCGTACTGCAGGTACTTATGCTGGGTGCTAACAAGGGTTGGTTGGCTCTGCCGACAAAAGCAGCCTTTTCTCTTTGGAAGCTTGGATTGTAGTGTCTCAGGGGCTGCTTGCCAAAACTTGAAGTTGCCCAGGTTATAGCCTCCGCAGGTACGCTTGCGTAGCAAACGCGCACTTTCACCCGATGAACAGCGTTCCTATCACGCTGGAGGAGAGTTAATCCTGCAGACCTCGTTCCTCCTGGGAAAGAGCAAGGCCACCCTGAGCCTCAGGGTAGTGCCTGAGTTTACTCCGGGCAAGCTCTGCGTGCCTCGGTTTCCATGAGGTCTCCACCGTTGTTGTGCTTCAATGGAACGCGAAGATAGCTTTCAGGACTCCAAGCACTCTGACCTCCGCACCGTTTCCCATGCTACCACACGGATCCCCCCCACGTCTCCTCTCTGCCTGCTGAGCAACAAGCAGCCGTGTAGGCCCTTCAGAACACTTCTGCATGCAGAGCCCAAGGCGGCACACTGCTCTCTGTCTTCCTTTGGAAACCTAGGTTGTCGCAGCTTACCCAGCTCACCAAGACAGTCTGAGCCGGTCTCATGAGCTGGGGAACGTGGACTCAGTGAGGACCAGGGCCCTACCTGCACTCAGAAAATCACTCTGCTCAGCCTTCCATCCAGGAGCTCACACCGACTGGCTCGTTGGTTTAGCAGGAGGTCTAAGTGAGGTCCAAGCTGAGCAAAGAACACACTTCCTCCTTTACCCTGCTAGGCCCACGGTAGAGGTAGAGCCAACTAGGCCTCGCTCAGGCCAGCCCTCCTTCAGGGATCTTGCCACACTTCGAAGCCTGCACAGTAAAAGATATTTAGCGAAGTTGCCAGGGTTTCGCCATTCTCCCTCGGCAGCTCCACTACTGCAGGGACTCATGTTTGCTGTGAACTAGGATAGGTGGCCCACTTCAAAAAGCAGTCTTTTCCCCTTTGGAAATGTGGATTCTTGTAGCCTAGGAGCTGTTTGCGAAACCATAGGAAGGCCCAGCTTTTACTCACTGCAGGCACGCCCGGGGAGGAAACGAGTATGTTTCCCCAGAGAAACAGGCTGCTTGCAAGTGTCGAGGGGAGCTTCTCAGGTGCCCAGTGTGTCCCGTTTGTTTCCCTTCGCAGCTCCCGTACTGCAGGTACTTATGCTGGGTGCTAACAAGGGTTCGTTGGCTCTGCCGACAAAAGCAGCCTTTTCCCTTTGGAAGCTTGGATTGTAGTGTCTCAGGGGCTGCTTGCCAAACCTTGAAGTTGCCCAGGTTATAGCCTCCGCAGGTACGCTTGCGTAGCAAACGAGCACTTTCACCCGATGAACAGCGTTCCTATCACGCTGGAGGAGAGTTAATCCTGCAGACCTCGTTCCTCCTGGGAAAGCGCAAGGCCACCCTGAGCCTCAGGGTAGTGCCTAAGTTTGCTCCGTGCAAGCTCTGCGTGCCTCGGTTTCCATGAGGTCTCCACCGTTGTTGTGCCTCAATGGAACTAGAGGATAGCTTTCAGGACTCCAAGCACTCTGACCTCCGCACCATTTCCCATGCTACCACACAGATCCCCCCACGTCTCCTCTCTGCCTGCTGAGCAACAAGCAGCCGTGTAGGCCCTTCGGAACACTTCTTGCATGCAGAACCCAAGGCGGCACATTGCTCTCTGTCTACCTTTGGAAACCTAGGTGGTCGCAGCTTGCCCCAGCTCACGAAGACAGTCTGAGCCGTTCTCCTGAGCTGGGAGACATGGACTCAGTGAGGACCAGGGCCCTACCTGCACCAGAAAATCACTCTGCTCAGCCTTCCATCCAGGAGCTCACACCGACTGGCTCGTTGGTTTAGCAGGACGTCTAAGTGAGGTCCAAGCTGAGCAAAGAGCACTCTTCCTCCTTTACCCTGCTAGGCCCACGGAAGAGGTAGAGCCATCTAGGCCTCGCTCAGACCAGGCCTCCTTCAGGGATCTTGCCACACTTCGAAGCCTGCACAGTAAAAGATACTTAGCGAAGTTGCCAGGATTTCGCCATGCTCTCCCTCGGCAGCTCCACTACTGCAGGTACTCATGTTTGCTTTGAACTAGTATAGGTGTCCCTGCTTCCAAAAGCATTCTTTTCCCCTTTGGAAATGTGGATTCTTGTAGCCTAGGAGCTGTTTGCGAAACGCTAGGAAGGCCCAGCTTTTACTCACTGCAGGCACGCCCGGGCAGGAAACGAGTATGTTTCCCCAGAGAAACAGGCTGCTTGCAAGTGTAGAGGGGAGCTTCTCAGGTGCCCAGTGTGTCCCGTTTGTTTCCCTTCGCAGCTCCCGTACTGCAGGTACTTATGCTGGGTGCTAACAAGGGTTGGTTGGCTCTGCCGACAAAAGCAGCCTTTTCTCTTTGGAAGTTTGGATTGTAGTGTCTCAGGGGCTGCTTGCCAAAACTTGAAGTTGCCCAGGTTATAGCCTCCGCAGGTACGCTTGCGTAGCAAACGAGCACATTCACCCGATGAACAGCGTTCCTATCACGCTGGAGGAGAGTTAATCCTGCAGACCTCGTTCCTCCTGGGAAAGCGCAAGGCCACCCTGAGCCTCAGGGTAGTGCCTAAGTTTGCTCCGTTCAAGCTCTGCGTGCCTCGGTTTCCATGAGGTCTCCACCGTTGTTGTGCCTCAATGGAACTAGAGGATAGCTTTCAGGACTCCAAGCACTCTGACCTCCGCACCATTTCCCATGCTACCACACAGATCCCCCCACGTCTCCTCTCTGCCTGCTGAGCAACAAGCAGCCGTGTAGGCCCTTCGGAACACTTCTTGCATGCAGAACCCAAGGCGGCACATTGCTCTCTGTCTACCTTTGGAAACCTAGGTGGTCGCAGCTTGCCCCAGCTCACGAAGACAGTCTGAGCCGTTCTCCTGAGCTGGGAGACATGGACTCAGTGAGGACCAGGGCCCTACCTGCACTCAGAAAATCACTCTGCTCAGCCTTCCATCCAGGAGCTCACACCGACGGGCTCGTTGGTTTAGCAGGACGTCTAAGTGAGGTCCAAGCTGAGCAAAGAGCACACTTCCTCCTTTACCCTGCTAGGCCCACGGAAGAGGTAGAGCCAACTAGGCCTCGCTCAGGCCAGCCCTCCTTCAGGGATCTTGCCACACTTCGAAGCCTGCACAGTAAGATATTTAGCGAAGTTGCCAGGGTTTCGCCATTCTCCCTCGGCAGCTCCACTACTGCAGGGACTCATGTTTGCTGTGAACAAGGATAGGTGGCCCACTTCAAAAAGCAGTCTTTTCCCCTTTGGAAATGTGGATTCTTGTAGCCTAGGAGCTTTTTGCGAAACCATAGGAAGGCCCAGCTTTTACTCACTGCAGGCACGCCCGGGGAGGAAACGAGTATGTTTCCCCAGAGAAACAGGCTGCTTGCAAGTGTCGAGGGGAGCTTCTCAGGTGCCCAGTGTGTCCCGTTTGTTTCCCTTCGCAGCTCCCGTACTGCAGGTACTTATGCTGGGTGCTAACAAGGGTTCGTTGGCTCTGCCGACAAAAGCAGCCTTTTCCCTTTGGAAGCTTGGATTGTAGTGTCTCAGGGGCTGCTTGCCAAACCTTGAAGTTGCCCAGGTTATAGCCTCCGCAGGTACGCTTGCGTAGCAAACGAGCACTTTCACCCGATGAACAGCGTTCCTATCACGCTGCAGGATAGTTAACCCTGCAGACCTCGTTCCTCCTGGGAAAGCGCAAGGCCACCCTGAGCCTCAGGGTAGTGCCTAAGTTTGCTCCGTGCAAGCTCTGCGTGCCTCGGTTTCCAGAGGTCTCCACCGTTGTTGTGCCTCAATGGAACTAGAGGATAGCTTTCAGGACTCCAAGCACTCTGACCTCCGCACCATTTCCCATGCTACCACACAGATCCCCCCACGTCTCCTCTCTGCCTGCTGAGCAACAAGCAGCCGTGTAGGCCCTTCGGAACACTTCTTGCATGCAGAACCCAAGGCGGCACATTGCTCTCTGTCTACCTTTGGAAACCTAGGTGGTCGCAGCTTGCCCCAGCTCACGAAGACAGTCTGAGCCGTTCTCCTGAGCTGGGAGACATGGACTCAGTGAGGACCAGGGCCCTACCTGCACTCAGAAAATCACTCTGCTCAGCCTTCCATCCAGGAGCTCACACCGACTGGCTCGTTGGTTTAGCAGGACGTCTAAGTGAGGTCCAAGCTGAGCAAAGAGCACACTTCCTCCTTTACCCTGCTAGGCCCACGGAAGAGGTAGAGCCAACTAGGCCTCGCTCAGGCCAGCCCTCCTTCAGGGATCTTGCCACACTTCGAAGCCTGCATAGTAAAAGATATTTAGCGAAGTTGCCAGGGTTTCGCCATTCTCCCTCGGCAGCTCCACTACTGCAGGGACTCATGTTTGCTGTGAACAAGGATAGGTGGCCCACTTCAAAAAGCAGTCTTTTCCCCTTTGGAAATGTGGATTCTTGTAGCCTAGGAGCTGTATGCGAAACCATAGGAAGGCCCAGCTTTTACTCACTGCAGGCACGCCCGGGGAGGAAACGAGTATGTTTCCCCAGAGAAACAGGCTGCTTGCAAGTGTCGAGGGGAGCTTCTCAGGTGCCCAGTGTGTCCCGTTTGTTTCCCTTCGCAGCTCCCGTACTGCAGGTACTTATGCTGGGTGCTAACAAGGGTTCGTTGGCTCTTCCGACAAAAGCAGCCTTTTCTCTTTGGAAGCTTGGATTGTAGTGTCTCAGGGGCTGCTTGCCAAAACTTGAAGTTGCCCAGGTTATAGCCTCCGCAGGTACGCTTGCGTAGCAAACGAGCACTTTCACCCCATGAACAGCGTTCCTATCACGCTGGAGGAGAGTTAATCCTGCAGACCTCGTTCCTCCTGGGAAAGAGCAAGGCCACCCTGAGCCTCAGGGTAGTGCCTGAGTTTACTCCGGGGAAGCTCTGCATGCCTCGGTTTCCATGAGGTCTCCACCGTTGTTGTGCTTCAATGCAACGCGAAGATAGCTTTCAGGACTCCAAGCACTCTGACCTCTGCACCGTTTCCCATGCTACCACACGGATCCCCCCCACGTCTCCTCTCTGCCTGCTGAGCAACAAGCAGCCGTGTAGGCCCTTCAGAACACTTCTGCATGCAGAGCCCAAGGCGGCACACTGCTCTCTGTCTGCCTTTGGAAACCTAGGTTGTCGCAGCTTACCCAGCTCACCAAGACAGTCTGAGCCGGTCTCATGAGCTGGGGAACGTGGACTCAGTGAGGACCAGGGCCCTACCTGCACTCAGAAAATCACTCTGCTCAGCCTTCCATCCAGGAGCTCACACCGACTGGCTCGTTGGTTTAGCAGGAGGTCTAAGTGAGGTCCAAGCTGAGCAAAGAACACACTTCCTCCTTTACCCTGCTAGGCCCACGGAAGAGGTAGAGCCAACTAGGCCTCGCTCAGGCCAGCCCTCCTTCAGGGATCTTGCCACACTTCGAAGCCTGCACAGTAAAAGATATTTAGCGAAGTTGCCAGGGTTTCGCCATTTTCCCTCGGCAGCTCCACTACTGCAGGGACTCATGTTTGCTGTGAACTAGGATAGGTGGCCCACTTCCAAAAGCAGTCTTTTCCCCTTTGGAAATGTGGATTCTTGTAGCCTAGGAGCTGTTTGCGAAACCATAGGAAGGCCCAGCTTTTACTCACTGCAGGCACGCCCGGGGAGGAAACGAGTATGTTTCCCCAGAGAAACAGGCTGCTTGCAAGTGTCGAGGGGAGCTTCTCAGGTGCCCAGTGTGTCCCGTTTGTTTCCCTTCGCAGCTCCCGTACTGCAGGTACTTATGCTGGGTGCTAACAAGGGTTCGTTGGCTCTGCCGACAAAAGCAGCCTTTTCCCTTTGGAAGCTTGGATTGTAGTGTCTCAGGGGCTGCTTGCCAAACCTTGAAGTTGCCCAGGTTATAGCCTCCGCAGGTACGCTTGCATAGCAAACGAGCACTTTCACCCGATGAACAGCGTTCCTATCACGCTGCAGGAGAGTTAACCCTGCAGACCTCGTTCCTCCTGGGAAAGCGCAAGGCCACCCTGAGCCTCAGGGTAGTGCCTAAGTTTGCTCCGTGCAAGCTCTGCGTGCCTCGGTTTCCATGAGGTCTCCACCGTTGTTGTGCCTCAAAGGAACTAGAGGATAGCTTTCAGGACTCCAAGCACTCTGGCCTCTGCACCGTTTCCCATGCTACCACACGGATTCCCCCCACGTCTCCTCTCTGCCTGCTGAGCAACAAGCAGCCGTGTAGGCCCTTCAGAACACTTCTTGCATGCAGAGCCCAAGGCGGGACACTGCTCTCTGTCTTCCTTTGGAAACCTAGGTTGTCGGAGCTTACCCACCTCACGAAGACAGTTTGAGCCGGTTTCATGAGCTGGGGAACGTGGACTCAGTGAGGACCAGGGCCCTACCTGCACTCTGAAAATCACTCTGCTCAGCCTTCCATCCAGGAGCTCACACCGACTGGCTCGTTGGTTTAGCAGGACGTCTAAGTGAGGTCCAAGCTGAGCAAAGAGCACTCTTCCTCCTTTACCCTGCTAGGCCCACGGAAGAGGTAGAGCCATCTAGGCCTCGCTCAGACCAGGCCTCCTTCAGGGATCTTGCCACACTTCGAAGCCTGCACAGTAAAAGATACTTAGCGAAGTTGCCAGGATTTCGCCATGCTCTCCCTCGGCAGCTCCACTACTGCAGGTACTCATGTTTGCTTTGAACTAGTATAGGTGTCCCTGCTTCCAAAAGCAGTCTTTTCCCCTTTGGAAATGTGGATTCTTGTAGCCTAGGAGCTGTTTGCGAAACCCTAGGAAGGCCCACCTTTTACTCACTGCAGGCACGCCCGGGCAGGAAACGAGTATGTTTCCCCAGAGAAACAGGCTGCTTGCAAGTGTAGAGGGGAGCTTCTCAGGTGCCCAGTTTGTCCCGTTTGTTTCCCTTCGCAGCTCCCGTACTGCAGGTACTTATGCTGGGTGCTAACAAGGGTTGGTTGGCTCTGCCGACAAAAGCAGCCTTTTCTCTTTGGAAGCTTGGATTGTAGTGTCTCAGGGGCTGCTTGCCAAAACTTGAAGTTGCCCAGGTTATAGCCTCCGCAGGTACGCTTGCGTAGCAAACGAGCACTTTCACCCCATGAACAGCGTTCCTATCACGCTGGAGGAGAGTTAATCCTGCAGACCTCGTTCCTCCTGGGAAAGAGCAAGGCCACCCTGAGCCTCAGGGTAGTGCCTGAGTTTACTCCGGGCAAGCTCTGCGTGCCTCGGTTTCCATGAGGTCTCCACCGTTGTTGTGCTTCAATGCAACGCGAAGATAGCTTTCAGGACTCCAAGCACTCTGACCTCCGCACCGTTTCCCATGCTACCACACGGATCCCCCCCACGTCTCCTCTCTGCCTGCTGAGCAACAAGCAGCCGCGTAGGCCCTTCAGAACACTTCTGCATGCAGAGCCCAAGGCGGCACACTGCTCTCTGTCTTCCTTTGGAAACCTAGGTTGTTGCAGCTTGCCCCAGCTACGAAGACAGTCTGAGCCGGTCTCATGTGCTGAGGAACGTGAACTCAATGAGGACCATGGCCATACGTGCACTCAGAAAATCACTCTGCTCAGCCTTCCATCCAGGAACTCACACCGACTGGCTCGTTGGTTTAGCAGGAGGTCTAAGTGAGGTCCAAGCTGAGCAAAGAACACACTTCCTCCTTTACCCTGCTAGGCCCACGGTAGAGGTAGAGCCAACTAGGCCTCGCTCAGGCCAGCCCTCCTTCAGGGATCTTGCCACACTTCGAAGCCTGCATAGTAAAAGATATTTAGCGAAGTTGCCAGGGTTTCGCCATTCTCCCTCGGCAGCTCCACTACTGCAGGGACTCATGTTTGCTGTGAACAAGGATAGGTGGCCCACTTCAAAAAGCAGTCTTTTCCCCTTTGGAAATGTGGATTCTTGTAGCCTAGGAGCTGTTTGCGAAACCATAGGAAGGCCCAGCTTTTACTCACTGCAGGCACGCCCGGGGAGGAAACGAGTATGTTTCCCCAGAGAAACAGGCTGCTTGCAAGTGTCGAGGGGAGCTTCTCAGGTGCCCAGTGTGTCCCGTTTGTTTCCCTTCGCAGCTCCCGTACTGCAGGTACTTATGCTGGGTGCTAACAAGGGTTCGTTGGCTCTGCCGACAAAAGCAGCCTTTTCCCTTTGGAAGCTTGGATTGTAGTGTCTCAGGGGCTGCTTGCCAAACCTTGAAGTTGCCCAGGTTATAGCCTCCGCAGGTACGCTTGCGTAGCAAACGAGCACTTTCACCCGATGAACAGCGTTCCTATCACGCTGCAGGAGAGTTAACCCTGCAGACCTCGTTCCTCCTGGGAAAGCGCAAGGCCACCCTGAGCCTCAGGGTAGTGCCTAAGTTTGCTCCGTGCAAGCTCTGCGTGCCTCGGTTTCCATGAGGTCTCCACCGTTGTTGTGCCTCAATGGAACTAGAGGATAGCTTTCAGGACTCCAAGCACTCTGAGCTCCGCACCATTTCCCATGCTACCACACAGATCCCCCCACGTCTCCTCTCTGCCTGCTGAGCAACAAGCAGCCGTGTAGGCCCTTCGGAACACTTCTTGCATGCAGAACCCAAGGCGGCACATTGCTCTCTGTCTACCTTTGGAAACCTAGGTGGTCGCAGCTTGCCCCAGCTCACGAAGACAGTCTGAGCCGTTCTCCTGAGCTGGGAGACATGGACTCAGTGAGGACCAGGGCCCTACCTGCACTCAGAAAATCACTCTGCTCAGCCTTCCATCCAGGAGCTCACACCGACTGGCTCCTTGGTTTAGCAGGACGTCTAAGTGAGGTCCAAGCTGAGCAAAGAGCACACTTCCTCCTTTACCCTGCTAGGCCCACGGAAGAGGTAGAGCCAACTAGGCCTCGCTCAGGCCAGCCCTCCTTCAGGGATCTTGCCACACTTCGAAGCCTGCATAGTAAAAGATATTTAGCGAAGTTGCCAGGGTTTCGCCATTCTCCCTCGGCAGCTCCACTACTGCAGGGACTCATGTTTGCTGTGAACAAGGATAGGTGGCCCACTTCAAAAAGCAGTCTTTTCCCCTTTGGAAATGTGGATTCTTGTAGCCTAGGAGCTGTTTGCGAAACCATAGGAAGGCCCAGCTTTTACTCACTGCAGGCACGCCCGGGGAGGAAACGAGTATGTTTCCCCAGAGAAACAGGCTGCTTGCAAGTGTCGAGGGGAGCTTCTCAGGTGCCCAGTGTGTCCCGTTTGTTTCCCTTCGCAGCTCCCGTACTGCAGGTACTTATGCTGGGTGCTAACAAGGGTTCGTTGGCTCTGCCGACAAAAGCAGCCTTTTCCCTTTGGAAGCTTGGATTGTAGTGTCTCAGGGGCTGCTTGCCAAACCTTGAAGTTGCCCAGGTTATAGCCTCCGCAGGTACGCTTGCGTAGCAAACGAGCACTTTCACCCGATGAACAGCGTTCCTATCACGCTGCAGGAGAGTTAACCCTGCAGACCTCGTTCCTCCTGGGAAAGCGCAAGGCCACCCTGAGCCTCAGGGTAGTGCCTAAGTTTGCTCCGTGCAAGCTCTGCGTGCCTCGGTTTCCAGAGGTCTCCACCGTTGTTGTGCCTCAATGGAACTAGAGGATAGCTTTCAGGACTCCAAGCACTCTCACCTCCGCACCATTTCCCATGCTACCACACAGATCCCCCACGTCTCCTCTCTGCCTGCTGAGCAACAAGCAGCCGTGTAGGCCCTTCGGAACACTTCTTGCATGCAGAACCCAAGGCGGCACATTGCTCTCTGTCTACCTTTGGAAACCTAGGTGGTCGCAGCTTGCCCCAGCTCACGAAGACAGTCTGAGCCGTTCTCCTGAGCTGGGAGACATGGACTCAGTGAGGACCAGGGCCCTACCTGCACTCAGAAAATCACTCTGCTCAGCCTTCCATCCAGGAGCTCACACCGACTGGCTCGTTGGTTTAGCAGGACGTCTAAGTGAGGTCCAAGCTGAGCAAAGAGCGCACTTCCTCCTTTACCCTGCTAGGCCCACGGAAGAGGTAGAGCCAACTAGGCCTCGCTCAGGCCAGCCCTCCTTCAGGGATCTTGCCACACTTCGAAGCCTGCACAGTAAAAGATATTTAGCGAAGTTGCCAGGGTTTCGCCATTCTCCCTCGGCAGCTCCACTACTGCAGGGACTCATGATTGCTGTGAACTAGGATAGGTGGCCCACTTCAAAAAGCAGTCTTTTCCCCTTTGGAAATGTGGATTCTTGTAGCCTCGGAGCTGTTTGCAAAACCCTAGAAAGGCCCAGCTTCTACTCACGGCAGGCACGCCCGGGGAGGAAACGAGTATGTTTCCCCAGAGAAACAGGCTGCTTGCAAGTGTCGAGGGGAGCTTCTCAGGTGCCCAGTGTGTCCCGTTTGTTTCCCTTCGCAGCTCCCATACTGCAGGTACTTATGCTAGGGGCTAACAAGGGTAGGTGGCTCTTCCGACAAAAGCAGCCTTTTTCCTTTGGAAGCTTGGATTGTAGTGTCTCAGGGGCTGCTTGCCAAACCTTGAAGTTGCCCAGGTTATAGCCTCCAGAGGTACGCTTGAGTAGCAAACGAGCACTTTCACCTGAGGAACAGGGTTCCTGTCACGCTGGAGGAGGGTTAATCCCGCAGACATCGTTCCTCCTGGGAAAGCGCAAGGCCACCCTGAGCCTCAGGGTAGTGCCTAAGTTTCCACAGGGCAAGCTCTGCGTGCCTCGGTTTCCATGAGGTCTCCATCGTTGTTGTGCTTCAATGGAACGCGAGGATAGCTTTCAGGACTCCAAGCACTCTGAGCTCCGCACCATTTCCCATGCTACCACACAGATCCCCCCACGTCTCCTCTCTGCCTACTGAGCAACAAGCAGCCGTGTAGGCCCTTCGGAACACTTCTTGCATGCAGAACCCAAGGCGGCACACTGCTCTCTGTCTTCCTTTGGAAAGCTAGGTGGTCGCAGCTTGCCCCAGCTCACGAAGACAGTCCGAGCCGTTCTAATGAGCTGGGAGACGTGGACTCAGTGAGGACCAGGGCCCTACCTGCACTCAGAAAATCACTCTGCTCAGCCTTCCATCCAGGAGCTCACACCGACTGGCTCGTTGGTTTAGCAGGACGTCTAAGTGAGGTCCAAGCTGAGCAAAGAGCACTCTTCCTCCTTTACCCTGCTAGGCCCACGGAAGAGGTAGAGCCATCTAGGCCTCGCTCAGACCAGGCCTCCTTCAGGGATCTTGCCACACTTCGAAGCCTGCACAGTAAAAGATACTTAGCGAAGTTGCCAGGATTTCGCCATGCTCTCCCTCGGCAGCTCCACTACTGCAGGTACTCATGTTTGCTTTGAACTAGTATAGGTGTCCCTGCTTCCAAAAGCAGTCTTTTCCCCTTTGGAAATGTGGATTTTTGTAGCCTAGGAGCTGTTTGCGAAACCATAGGAAGGCCCAGCTTTTACTCACTGCAGGCACGCCCGGGGAGGAAACGAGTATGTTTCCCCAGAGAAACAGGCTGCTTGCAAGTGTCGAGGGGAGCTTCTCAGGTGCCCAGTGTGTCCCGTTTGTTTCCCTTCGCAGCTCCCGTACTGCAGGTACTTATGCTGGGTGCTAACAAGAGTTGGTTGGCTCTGCCGACAAAAGCAGCCTTTTCCCTTTGGAAGCTTGGATTGTAGTGTCTCAGGGGCTGCTTGCCAAACCTTGAAGTTGCCCAGGTTATAGCCTCCGCAGGAACGCTTGCGTAGCAAACGAGCACTTTCTACCGATGAACAGGGTTCCTGTCACGCTGGAGGAGAGTTAATCCCGCATACCTCGTTCCTCCTGGAAAAGCGCAAGGCCACCCTGAGCCTCAGGGTAGTGCCTAAGTTTGCTCCGTGCAAGCCTTGCGTGCCTCGGTTTCCAGAGGTCTCCACCGTTGTTGTGCCTCAATGGAACTAGAGGATAGCTTTCAGGACTCCAAGCACTCTGGCCTCTGCACCGTTTCCCATGCTACCACACGGATTCCCCCCACGTCTCCTCTCTGCCTGCTGAGCAACAAGCAGCCGTGTCGGCCCTTCAGAACACTTCTTGCATGCAGAGCCCAAGGCGGGACACTGCTCTCTGTCTTCCTTTGGAAACCTAGGTTGTCGGAGCTTACCCACCTCACGAAGACAGTCTGAGCCGGTTTCATGAGCTTGGGAACGTGGACTCAGTGAGGACCAGGGCCCTACCTGCACTCTGAAAATCACTCTGCTCAGCCTTCCATCCAGGAGCTCACACCGACTGGCTCGTTGGTTTAGCAGGACGTCTAAGTGAGGTCCAAGCTGAGCAAAGAGCACTCTTCCTCCTTTACCCTGCTAGGCCCACGGAAGAGGTAGAGCCATCTAGGCCTCGCTCAGACCAGGCCTCCTTCAGGGATCTTGCCACACTTCGAAGCCTGCACAGTAAAAGATACTTAGCGAAGTTGCCAGGATTTCGCCATGCTCTCCCTCGGCAGCTCCACTACTGCAGGTACTCATGTTTGCTTTGAACTAGTATAGGTGTCCCTACTTCCAAAAGCATTCTTTTCCCCTTTGGAAATGTGGATTCTTGTAGCCTAGGAGCTGTTTGCGAAACCCTAGGAAGGCCAGCTTTTACTCACTGCAGGCACGCCCGGGCAGGAAACGAGTATGTTTCCCCAGAGAAACAGGCTGCTTGCAAGTGTCGAGGGGAGCTTCTCAGGTGCCCAGTGTGTCCCGTTTGTTTCCCTTCGCAGCTCCCGTACTGCAGGTACTTATGCTGGGTGCTAACAAGGGTTGGTTGGCTCTGCCGACAAAAGCAGCCTTTTCTCTTTGGAAGCTTGGATTGTAGTGTCTCAGGGGCTGCTTGCCAAAACTTGAAGTTGCCCAGGTTATAGCCTCCGCAGGTACGCTTGCGTAGCAAACGAGCACTTTCACCCGATGAACAGCGTTCCTATCACGCTGGAGGAGAGTTAATCCTGCAGACCTCGTTCCTCCTGGGAAAGAGCAAGGCCACCCTGAGCCTCAGGGTAGTGCCTGAGTTTACTCCGGGCAAGCTCTGCGTGCCTCGGTTTCCATGAGGTCTCCACCGTTGTTGTGCTTCAATGGAACGCGAAGATAGCTTTCAGGACTCCAAGCACTCTGACCTCCGCACCGTTTCCCATGCTACCACACGGATCCCCCCCACGTCTCCTCTCTGCCTGCTGAGCAACAAGCAGCCGTGTAGGCCCTTCAGAACACTTCTGCATGCAGAGCCCAAGGCGGCACACTGCTCTCTGTCTGCCTTTGGAAACCTAGGTTGTCGCAGCTTACCCAGCTCACCAAGACAGTCTGAGCCGGTCTCATGAGCTGGGGAACGTGGACTCAGTGAGGACCAGGGCCCTACCTGCACTCAGAAAATCACTCTGCTCAGCCTTCCATCCAGGAGCTCACACCGACTGGCTCGTTGGTTTAGCAGGAGGTCTAAGTGAGGTCCAAGCTGAGCAAAGAACACACTTCCTCCTTTACCCTGCTAGGCCCACGGTAGAGGTAGAGCCAACTAGGCCTCGCTCAGGCCAGCCCTCCTTCAGGGATCTTGCCACACTTCGAAGCCTGCACAGTAAAAGATATTTAGCGAAGTTGCCAGGGTTTCGCCATTCTCCCTCGGCAGCTCCACTACTGCAGGGACTCATGTTTGCTGTGAACTAGGATAGGTGGCCCACTTCAAAAAGCAGTCTTTTCCCCTTTGGAAATGTGGATTCTTGTAGCCTAGGAGCTGTTTGCGAAACCATAGGAAGGCCCAGCTTTTACTCACTGCAGGCACGCCCGGGGAGGAAACGAGTATGTTTCCCCAGAGAAACAGGCTGCTTGCAAGTGTCGAGGGGAGCTTCTCAGGTGCCCAGTGTGTCCCGTTTGTTTCCCTTCGCAGCTCCCGTACTGCAGGTACTTATGCTGGGTGCTAACAAGGGTTGGTTGGCTCTGCCGACAAAAGCAGCCTTTTCCCTTTGGAAGCTTGGATTGTAGTGTCTCAGGGGCTGCTTGCCAAACCTTGAAGTTGCCCAGGTTATAGCCTCCGCAGGTACGCTTGCGTAGCAAACGAGCACTTTCACCCGATGAACAGCGTTCCTATCACGCTGCAGGAGAGTTAATCCCGCAGACCTCGTTCCTCCTGGGAAAGCGCAAGGCCACCCTGAGCCTCAGGGTAGTGCCTAAGTTTGCTCCGTGCAAGCTCTGCGTGCCTCGGTTTCCATGAGGTCTCCACCGTTGTTGTGCCTCAATGGAACTAGAGGATAGCTTTCAGGACTCCAAGCACTCTGGCCTCTGCACCGTTTCCCATGCTACCACACGGATTCCCCCCACGTCTCCTCTCTGCCTGCTGAGCAACAAGCAGCCGTGTAGGCCCTTCAGAACCCTTCTTGCATGCAGAGCCCAAGGCGGGACACTGCTCTCTGTCTTCCTTTGGAAACCTAGGTTGTCGGAGCTTACCCACCTCACGAAGACAGTTTGAGCCGGTTTCATGAGCTTGGGAAAGTGGACTCAGTGAGGACCAGGGCCCTACCTGCACTCTGAAAATCACTCTGCTCAGCCTTCCATCCAGGAGCTCACACCGACTGGCTCGTTGGTTTAGCAGGACGTCTAAGTGAGGTCCAAGCTGAGCAAAGAGCACTCTTCCTCCTTTACCCTGCTAGGCCCACGGAAGAGGTAGAGCCATCTAGGCCTCGCTCAGACCAGGCCTCCTTCAGGGATCTTGCCACACTTCGAAGCCTGCACAGTAAAAGATACTTAGCGAAGTTGCCAGGATTTCGCCATGCTCTCCCTCGGCAGCTCCACTACTGCAGGTACTCATGTTTGCTTTGAACTAGTATAGGTGTCCCTGCTTCCAAAAGCATTCTTTTCCCCTTTGGAAATGTGGATTCTTGTAGCCTAGGAGCTGTTTGCGAAACGCTAGGAAGGCCCAGCTTTTACTCACTGCAGGCACGCCCGGGCAGGAAACGAGTATGTTTCCCCAGAGAAACAGGCTGCTTGCAAGTGTAGAGGGGAGCTTCTCAGGTGCCCAGTGTGTCCCGTTTGTTTCCCTTCGCAGCTCCCGTACTGCAGGTACTTATGCTGGGTGCTAACAAGGGTTGGTTGGCTCTGCCGACAAAAGCAGCCTTTTCTCTTTGGAAGCTTGGATTGTAGTGTCTCAGGGGCTGCTTGCCAAAACTTGAAGTTGCCCAGGTTATAGCCTCCGCAGGTACGCTTGCGTAGCAAACGCGCACTTTCACCCGATGAACAGCGTTCCTATCACGCTGGAGGAGAGTTAATCCTGCAGACCTCGTTCCTCCTGGGAAAGAGCAAGGCCACCCTGAGCCTCAGGGTAGTGCCTGAGTTTACTCCGGGCAAGCTCTGCGTGCCTCGGTTTCCATGAGGTCTCCACCGTTGTTGTGCTTCAATGGAACGCGAAGATAGCTTTCAGGACTCCAAGCACTCTGACCTCCGCACCGTTTCCCATGCTACCACACGGATCCCCCCCACGTCTCCTCTCTGCCTGCTGAGCAACAAGCAGCCGTGTAGGCCCTTCAGAACACTTCTGCATGCAGAGCCCAAGGCGGCACACTGCTCTCTGTCTTCCTTTGGAAACCTAGGTTGTCGCAGCTTACCCAGCTCACCAAGACAGTCTGAGCCGGTCTCATGAGCTGGGGAACGTGGACTCAGTGAGGACCAGGGCCCTACCTGCACTCAGAAAATCACTCTGCTCAGCCTTCCATCCAGGAGCTCACACCGACTGGCTCGTTGGTTTAGCAGGAGGTCTAAGTGAGGTCCAAGCTGAGCAAAGAACACACTTCCTCCTTTACCCTGCTAGGCCCACGGTAGAGGTAGAGCCAACTAGGCCTCGCTCAGGCCAGCCCTCCTTCAGGGATCTTGCCACACTTCGAAGCCTGCACAGTAAAAGATATTTAGCGAAGTTGCCAGGGTTTCGCCATTCTCCCTCGGCAGCTCCACTACTGCAGGGACTCATGTTTGCTGTGAACAAGGATAGGTGGCCCACTTCAAAAAGCAGTCTTTTCCCCTTTGGAAATGTGGATTCTTGTAGCCTAGGAGCTGTTTGCGAAACCATAGGAAGGCCCAGCTTTTACTCACTGCAGGCACGCCCGGGGAGGAAACGAGTATGTTTCCCCAGAGAAACAGGCTGCTTGCAAGTGTCGAGGGGAGCTTCTCAGGTGCCCAGTGTGTCCCGTTTGTTTCCCTTCGCAGCTCCCGTACTGCAGGTACTTATGCTGGGTGCTAACAAGGGTTCGTTGGCTCTGCCGACAAAAGCAGCCTTTTCCCTTTGGAAGCTTGGATTGTAGTGTCTCAGGGGCTGCTTGCCAAACCTTGAAGTTGCCCAGGTTATAGCCTCCGCAGGTACGCTTGCGTAGCAAACGAGCACTTTCACCCGATGAACAGCGTTCCTATCACGCTGGAGGAGAGTTAATCCCGCAGACCTCGTTCCTCCTGGGAAAGCGCAAGGCCACCCTGAGCCTCAGGGGAGTGCCTAAGTTTGCTCCGTGCAAGCTCTGCGTGCCTCGGTTTCCATGAGGTCTCCACCGTTGTTGTGCCTCAATGGAACTAGAGGATAGCTTTCAGGACTCCAAGCACTCTGGCCTCTGCACCGTTTCCCATGCTACCACACGGATTCCCCCCACGTCTCCTCTCTGCCTGCTGAGCAACAAGCAGCCGTGTAGGCCCTTCAGAACCCTTCTTGCATGCAGAGCCCAAGGCGGGACACTGCTCTCTGTCTTCCTTTGGAAACCTAGGTTGTCGGAGCTTACCCACCTCTCGAAGACAGTTTGAGCCGGTTTCATGAGCTTGGGAACGTGGACTCAGTGAGGACCAGGGCCCTACCTGCACTCTGAAAATCACTCTGCTCAGCCTTCCATCCAGGAGCTCACACCGACTGGCTCGTTGGTTTAACAGGACGTAAGTGAGGTCCAAGCTGAGCAAAGAGCACTCTTCCTCCTTTACCCTGCTAGGCCCACGGAAGAGGTAGAGCCATCTAGGCCTCGCTCAGACCAGGCCTCCTTCAGGGATCTTGCCACACTTCGAAGCCTGCACAGTAAAAGATACTTAGCGAAGTTGCCAGGATTTCGCCATGCTCTCCCTCGGCAGCTCCACTACTGCAGGTACTCATGTTTGCTTTGAACTAGTATAGGTGTCCCTGCTTCCAAAAGCATTCTTTTCCCCTTTGGAAATGTGGATTCTTGTAGCCTAGGAGCTGTTTGCGAAACGCTAGGAAGGCCCAGCTTTTACTCACTGCAGGCACGCCCGGGCAGGAAACGAGTATGTTTCCCCAGAGAAACAGGCTGCTTGCAAGTGTAGAGGGGAGCTTCTCAGGTGCCCAGTGTGTCCCGTTTGTTTCCCTTCGCAGCTCCCGTACTGCAGGTACTTATGCTGGGTGCTAACAAGGGTTGGTTGGCTCTGCCGACAAAAGCAGCCTTTTCTCTTTGGAAGCTTGGATTGTAGTGTCTCAGGGGCTGCTTGCCAAAACTTGAAGTTGCCCAGGTTATAGCCTCCGCAGGTACGCTTGCGTAGCAAACGAGCACTTTCACCCGATGAACAGCGTTCCTATCACGCTGGAGGAGAGTTAATCCTGCAGACCTCGTTCCTCCTGGGAAAGCGCAAGGCCACCCTGAGCCTCAGGGTAGTGCCTAAGTTTGCTCCGTGCAAGCTCTGCGTGCCTCGGTTTCCATGAGGTCTCCACCGTTGTTGTGCCTCAATGGAACTAGAGGATAGCTTTCAGGACTCCAAGCACTCTGACCTCCGCACCATTTCCCATGCTACCACACAGATCCCCCCACGTCTCCTCTCTGCCTGCTGAGCAACAAGCAGCCGTGTAGGCCCTTCGGAACACTTCTTGCATGCAGAACCCAAGGCGGCACATTGCTCTCTGTCTACCTTTGGAAACCTAGGTGGTCGCAGCTTGCCCCAGCTCACGAAGACAGTCTGAGCCGTTCTCCTGAGCTGGGAGACATGGACTCAGTGAGGACCAGGGCCCTACCTGCACTCAGAAAATCACTCTGCTCAGCCTTCCATCCAGGAGCTCACACCGACTGGCTCGTTGGTTTAGCAGGACGTCTAAGTGAGGTCCAAGCTGAGCAAAGAGCGCACTTCCTCCTTTACCCTGCTAGGCCCACGGAAGAGGTAGAGCCAACTAGGCCTCGCTCAGGCCAGCCCTCCTTCAGGGATCTTGCCACACTTCGAAGCCTGCACAGTAAAAGATATTTAGCGAAGTTGCCAGGGTTTCGCCATTCTCCCTCGGCAGCTCCACTACTGCAGGGACTCATGATTGCTGTGAACTAGGATAGGTGGCCCACTTCAAAAAGCAGTCTTTTCCCCTTTGGAAATGTGGATTCTTGTAGCCTCGGAGCTGTTTGCAAAACCCTAGAAAGGCCCAGCTTCTACTCACGGCAGGCACGCCCGGGGAGGAAACGAGTATGTTTCCCCAGAGAAACAGGCTGCTTGCAAGTGTCGAGGGGAGCTTCTCAGGTGCCCAGTGTGTCCCGTTTGTTTCCCTTCGCAGCTCCCATACTGCAGGTACTTATGCTAGGGGCTAACAAGGGTAGGTGGCTCTTCCGACAAAAGCAGCCTTTTCCCTTTGGAAGCTTGGATTGTAGTGTCTCAGGGGCTGCTTGCCAAACCTTGAAGTTGCCCAGGTTATAGCCTCCAGAGGTACGCTTGAGTAGCAAACGAGCACTTTCACCTGAGGAACAGGGTTCCTGTCACGCTGGAGGAGGGTTAATCCCGCAGACATCGTTCCTCCTGGGAAAGCGCAAGGCCACCCTGAGCCTCAGGGTAGTGCCTAAGTTTCCACAGGGCAAGCTCTGCGTGCCTCGGTTTCCATGAGGTCTCCATCGTTGTTGTGCTTCAATGGAACGCGAGGATAGCTTTCAGGACTCCAAGCACTCTGAGCTCCGCACCATTTCCCATGCTACCACACAGATCCCCCCACGTCTCCTCTCTGCCTACTGAGCAACAAGCAGCCGTGTAGGCCCTTCGGAACACTTCTTGCATGCAGAACCCAAGGCGGCACACTGCTCTCTGTCTTCCTTTGGAAAGCTAGGTGGTCGCAGCTTGCCCCAGCTCACGAAGACAGTCCGAGCCGTTCTAATGAGCTGGGAGACGTGGACTCAGTGAGGACCAGGGCCCTACCTGCACTCAGAAAATCACTCTGCTCAGCCTTCCATCCAGGAGCTCACACCGACTGGCTCGTTGGTTTAGCAGGACGTCTAAGTGAGGTCCAAGCTGAGCAAAGAGCACTCTTCCTCCTTTACCCTGCTAGGCCCACGGAAGAGGTAGAGCCATCTAGGCCTCGCTCAGACCAGGCCTCCTTCAGGGATCTTGCCACACTTCGAAGCCTGCACAGTAAAAGATACTTAGCGAAGTTGCCAGGATTTCGCCATGCTCTCCCTCGGCAGCTCCACTACTGCAGGTACTCATGTTTGCTTTGAACTAGTATAGGTGTCCCTGCTTCCAAAAGCAGTCTTTTCCCCTTTGGAAATGTGGATTTTTGTAGCCTAGGAGCTGTTTGCGAAACCATAGGAAGGCCCAGCTTTTACTCACTGCAGGCACGCCCGGGGAGGAAACGAGTATGTTTCCCCAGAGAAACAGGCTGCTTGCAAGTGTCGAGGGGAGCTTCTCAGGTGCCCAGTGTGTCCCGTTTGTTTCCCTTCGCAGCTCCCGTACTGCAGGTACTTATGCTGGGTGCTAACAAGAGTTGGTTGGCTCTGCCGACAAAAGCAGCCTTTTCCCTTTGGAAGCTTGGATTGTAGTGTCTCAGGGGCTGCTTGCCAAACCTTGAAGTTGCCCAGGTTATAGCCTCCGCAGGAACGCTTGCGTAGCAAACGAGCACTTTCTACCGATGAACAGGGTTCCTGTCACGCTGGAGGAGAGTTAATCCCGCATACCTCGTTCCTCCTGGAAAAGCGCAAGGCCACCCTGAGCCTCAGGGTAGTGCCTAAGTTTGCTCCGTGCAAGCCTTGCGTGCCTCGGTTTCCAGAGGTCTCCACCGTTGTTGTGCCTCAATGGAACTAGAGGATAGCTTTCAGGACTCCAAGCACTCTGGCCTCTGCACCGTTTCCCATGCTACCACACGGATTCCCCCCACGTCTCCTCTCTGCCTGCTGAGCAACAAGCAGCCGTGTCGGCCCTTCAGAACACTTCTTGCATGCAGAGCCCAAGGCGGGACACTGCTCTCTGTCTTCCTTTGGAAACCTAGGTTGTCGGAGCTTACCCACCTCACGAAGACAGTCTGAGCCGGTTTCATGAGCTTGGGAACGTGGACTCAGTGAGGACCAGGGCCCTACCTGCACTCTGAAAATCACTCTGCTCAGCCTTCCATCCAGGAGCTCACACCGACTGGCTCGTTGGTTTAGCAGGACGTCTAAGTGAGGTCCAAGCTGAGCAAAGAGCACTCTTCCTCCTTTACCCTGCTAGGCCCACGGAAGAGGTAGAGCCATCTAGGCCTCGCTCAGACCAGGCCTCCTTCAGGGATCTTGCCACACTTCGAAGCCTGCACAGTAAAAGATACTTAGCGAAGTTGCCAGGATTTCGCCATGCTCTCCCTCGGCAGCTCCACTACTGCAGGTACTCATGTTTGCTTTGAACTAGTATAGGTGTCCCTACTTCCAAAAGCATTCTTTTCCCCTTTGGAAATGTGGATTCTTGTAGCCTAGGAGCTGTTTGCGAAACCCTAGGAAGGCCAGCTTTTACTCACTGCAGGCACGCCCGGGCAGGAAACGAGTATGTTTCCCCAGAGAAACAGGCTGCTTGCAAGTGTAGAGGGGAGCTTCTCAGGTGCCCAGTGTGTCCCGTTTGTTTCCCTTCGCAGCTCCCGTACTGCAGGTACTTATGCTGGGTGCTAACAAGGGTTGGTTGGCTCTGCCGACAAAAGCAGCCTTTTCTCTTTGGAAGCTTGGATTGTAGTGTCTCAGGGGCTGCTTGCCAAAACTTGAAGTTGCCCAGGTTATAGCCTCCGCAGGTACGCTTGCGTAGCAAACGAGCACTTTCACCCGATGAACAGCGTTCCTATCACGCTGGAGGAGAGTTAATCCTGCAGACCTCGTTCCTCCTGGGAAAGAGCAAGGCCACCCTGAGCCTCAGGGTAGTGCCTGAGTTTACTCCGGGCAAGCTCTGCGTGCCTCGGTTTCCATGAGGTCTCCACCGTTGTTGTGCTTCAATGGAACGCGAAGATAGCTTTCAGGACTCCAAGCACTCTGACCTCCGCACCGTTTCCCATGCTACCACACGGATCCCCCCCACGTCTCCTCTCTGCCTGCTGAGCAACAAGCAGCCGTGTAGGCCCTTCAGAACACTTCTGCATGCAGAGCCCAAGGCGGCACACTGCTCTCTGTCTGCCTTTGGAAACCTAGGTTGTCGCAGCTTACCCAGCTCACCAAGACAGTCTGAGCCGGTCTCATGAGCTGGGGAACGTGGACTCAGTGAGGACCAGGGCCCTACCTGCACTCAGAAAATCACTCTGCTCAGCCTTCCATCCAGGAGCTCACACCGACTGGCTCGTTGGTTTAGCAGGAGGTCTAAGTGAGGTCCAAGCTGAGCAAAGAACACACTTCCTCCTTTACCCTGCTAGGCCCACGGTAGAGGTAGAGCCAACTAGGCCTCGCTCAGGCCAGCCCTCCTTCAGGGATCTTGCCACACTTCGAAGCCTGCACAGTAAAAGATATTTAGCGAAGTTGCCAGGGTTTCGCCATTCTCCCTCGGCAGCTCCACTACTGCAGGGACTCATGTTTGCTGTGAACTAGGATAGGTGGCCCACTTCAAAAAGCAGTCTTTTCCCCTTTGGAAATGTGGATTCTTGTAGCCTAGGAGCTGTTTGCGAAACCATAGGAAGGCCCAGCTTTTACTCACTGCAGGCACGCCCGGGGAGGAAACGAGTATGTTTCCCCAGAGAAACAGGCTGCTTGCAAGTGTCGAGGGGAGCTTCTCAGGTGCCCAGTGTGTCCCGTTTGTTTCCCTTCGCAGCTCCCGTACTGCAGGTACTTATGCTGGGTGCTAACAAGGGTTGGTTGGCTCTGCCGACAAAAGCAGCCTTTTCCCTTTGGAAGCTTGGATTGTAGTGTCTCAGGGGCTGCTTGCCAAACCTTGAAGTTGCCCAGGTTATAGCCTCCGCAGGTACGCTTGCGTAGCAAACGAGCACTTTCACCCGATGAACAGCGTTCCTATCACGCTGCAGGAGAGTTAATCCCGCAGACCTCGTTCCTCCTGGGAAAGCGCAAGGCCACCCTGAGCCTCAGGGTAGTGCCTAAGTTTGCTCCGTGCAAGCTCTGCGTGCCTCGGTTTCCATGAGGTCTCCACCGTTGTTGTGCCTCAATGGAACTAGAGGATAGCTTTCAGGACTCCAAGCACTCTGGCCTCTGCACCGTTTCCCATGCTACCACACGGATTCCCCCCACGTCTCCTCTCTGCCTGCTGAGCAACAAGCAGCCGTGTAGGCCCTTCAGAACCCTTCTTGCATGCAGAGCCCAAGGCGGGACACTGCTCTCTGTCTTCCTTTGGAAACCTAGGTTGTCGGAGCTTACCCACCTCACGAAGACAGTTTGAGCCGGTTTCATGAGCTTGGGAAAGTGGACTCAGTGAGGACCAGGGCCCTACCTGCACTCTGAAAATCACTCTGCTCAGCCTTCCATCCAGGAGCTCACACCGACTGGCTCGTTGGTTTAGCAGGACGTCTAAGTGAGGTCCAAGCTGAGCAAAGAGCACTCTTCCTCCTTTACCCTGCTAGGCCCACGGAAGAGGTAGAGCCATCTAGGCCTCGCTCAGACCAGGCCTCCTTCAGGGATCTTGCCACACTTCGAAGCCTGCACAGTAAAAGATACTTAGCGAAGTTGCCAGGATTTCGCCATGCTCTCCCTCGGCAGCTCCACTACTGCAGGTACTCATGTTTGCTTTGAACTAGTATAGGTGTCCCTGCTTCCAAAAGCATTCTTTTCCCCTTTGGAAATGTGGATTCTTGTAGCCTAGGAGCTGTTTGCGAAACGCTAGGAAGGCCCAGCTTTTACTCACTGCAGGCACGCCCGGGCAGGAAACGAGTATGTTTCCCCAGAGAAACAGGCTGCTTGCAAGTGTAGAGGGGAGCTTCTCAGGTGCCCAGTGTGTCCCGTTTGTTTCCCTTCGCAGCTCCCGTACTGCAGGTACTTATGCTGGGTGCTAACAAGGGTTGGTTGGCTCTGCCGACAAAAGCAGCCTTTTCTCTTTGGAAGCTTGGATTGTAGTGTCTCAGGGGCTGCTTGCCAAAACTTGAAGTTGCCCAGGTTATAGCCTCCGCAGGTACGCTTGCGTAGCAAACGCGCACTTTCACCCGATGAACAGCGTTCCTATCACGCTGGAGGAGAGTTAATCCTGCAGACCTCGTTCCTCCTGGGAAAGAGCAAGGCCACCCTGAGCCTCAGGGTAGTGCCTGAGTTTACTCCGGGCAAGCTCTGCGTGCCTCGGTTTCCATGAGGTCTCCACCGTTGTTGTGCTTCAATGGAACGCGAAGATAGCTTTCAGGACTCCAAGCACTCTGACCTCCGCACCGTTTCCCATGCTACCACACGGATCCCCCCCACGTCTCCTCTCTGCCTGCTGAGCAACAAGCAGCCGTGTAGGCCCTTCAGAACACTTCTGCATGCAGAGCCCAAGGCGGCACACTGCTCTCTGTCTTCCTTTGGAAACCTAGGTTGTCGCAGCTTACCCAGCTCACCAAGACAGTCTGAGCCGGTCTCATGAGCTGGGGAACGTGGACTCAGTGAGGACCAGGGCCCTACCTGCACTCAGAAAATCACTCTGCTCAGCCTTCCATCCAGGAGCTCACACCGACTGGCTCGTTGGTTTAGCAGGAGGTCTAAGTGAGGTCCAAGCTGAGCAAAGAACACACTTCCTCCTTTACCCTGCTAGGCCCACGGTAGAGGTAGAGCCAACTAGGCCTCGCTCAGGCCAGCCCTCCTTCAGGGATCTTGCCACACTTCGAAGCCTGCACAGTAAAAGATATTTAGCGAAGTTGCCAGGGTTTCGCCATTCTCCCTCGGCAGCTCCACTACTGCAGGGACTCATGTTTGCTGTGAACTAGGATAGGTGGCCCACTTCAAAAAGCAGTCTTTTCCCCTTTGGAAATGTGGATTCTTGTAGCCTAGGAGCTGTTTGCGAAACCATAGGAAGGCCCAGCTTTTACTCACTGCAGGCACGCCCGGGGAGGAAACGAGTATGTTTCCCCAGAGAAACAGGCTGCTTGCAAGTGTCGAGGGGAGCTTCTCAGGTGCCCAGTGTGTCCCGTTTGTTTCCCTTCGCAGCTCCCGTACTGCAGGTACTTATGCTGGGTGCTAACAAGGGTTCGTTGGCTCTGCCGACAAAAGCAGCCTTTTCCCTTTGGAAGCTTGGATTGTAGTGTCTCAGGGGCTGCTTGCCAAACCTTGAAGTTGCCCAGGTTATAGCCTCCGCAGGTACGCTTGCGTAGCAAACGAGCACTTTCACCCGATGAACAGCGTTCCTATCACGCTGCAGGAGAGTTAATCCCGCAGACCTCGTTCCTCCTGGGAAAGCGCAAGGCCACCCTGAGCCTCAGGGGAGTGCCTAAGTTTGCTCCGTGCAAGCTCTGCGTGCCTCGGTTTCCATGAGGTCTCCACCGTTGTTGTGCCTCAATGGAACTAGAGGATAGCTTTCAGGACTCCAAGCACTCTGGCCTCTGCACCGTTTCCCATGCTACCACACGGATTCCCCCCACGTCTCCTCTCTGCCTGCTGAGCAACAAGCAGCCGTGTAGGCCCTTCAGAACCCTTCTTGCATGCAGAGCCCAAGGCGGGACACTGCTCTCTGTCTTCCTTTGGAAACCTAGGTTGTCGGAGCTTACCCACCTCTCGAAGACAGTTTGAGCCGGTTTCATGAGCTTGGGAACGTGGACTCAGTGAGGACCAGGGCCCTACCTGCACTCTGAAAATCACTCTGCTCAGCCTTCCATCCAGGAGCTCACACCGACTGGCTCGTTGGTTTAACAGGACGTAAGTGAGGTCCAAGCTGAGCAAAGAGCACTCTTCCTCCTTTACCCTGCTAGGCCCACGGAAGAGGTAGAGCCATCTAGGCCTCGCTCAGACCAGGCCTCCTTCAGGGATCTTGCCACACTTCGAAGCCTGCACAGTAAAAGATACTTAGCGAAGTTGCCAGGATTTCGCCATGCTCTCCCTCGGCAGCTCCACTACTGCAGGTACTCATGTTTGCTTTGAACTAGTATAGGTGTCCCTGCTTCCAAAAGCATTCTTTTCCCCTTTGGAAATGTGGATTCTTGTAGCCTAGGAGCTGTTTGCGAAACGCTAGGAAGGCCCAGCTTTTACTCACTGCAGGCACGCCCGGGCAGGAAACGAGTATGTTTCCCCAGAGAAACAGGCTGCTTGCAAGTGTAGAGGGGAGCTTCTCAGGTGCCCAGTGTGTCCCGTTTGTTTCCCTTCGCAGCTCCCGTACTGCAGGTACTTATGCTGGGTGCTAACAAGGGTTGGTTGGCTCTGCCGACAAAAGCAGCCTTTTCTCTTTGGAAGCTTGGATTGTAGTGTCTCAGGGGCTGCTTGCCAAAACTTGAAGTTGCCCAGGTTATAGCCTCCGCAGGTACGCTTGCGTAGCAAACGAGCACTTTCACCCGATGAACAGCGTTCCTATCACGCTGGAGGAGAGTTAATCCTGCAGACCTCGTTCCTCCTGGGAAAGCGCAAGGCCACCCTGAGCCTCAGGGTAGTGCCTAAGTTTGCTCCGTGCAAGCTCTGCGTGCCTCGGTTTCCATGAGGTCTCCACCGTTGTTGTGCCTCAATGGAACTAGAGGATAGCTTTCAGGACTCCAAGCACTCTGACCTCCGCACCATTTCCCATGCTACCACACAGATCCCCCCACGTCTCCTCTCTGCCTGCTGAGCAACAAGCAGCCGTGTAGGCCCTTCGGAACACTTCTTGCATGCAGAACCCAAGGCGGCACATTGCTCTCTGTCTACCTTTGGAAACCTAGGTGGTCGCAGCTTGCCCCAGCTCACGAAGACAGTCTGAGCCGTTCTCCTGAGCTGGGAGACATGGACTCAGTGAGGACCAGGGCCCTACCTGCACTCAGAAAATCACTCTGCTCAGCCTTCCATCCAGGAGCTCACACCGACTGGCTCGTTGGTTTAGCAGGACGTCTAAGTGAGGTCCAAGCTGAGCAAAGAGCACACTTCCTCCTTTACCCTGCTAGGCCCACGGAAGAGGTAGAGCCAACTAGGCCTCGCTCAGGCCAGCCCTCCTTCAGGGATCTTGCCACACTTCGAAGCCTGCACAGTAAAAGATATTTAGCGAAGTTGCCAGGGTTTCGCCATTCTCCCTCGGCAGCTCCACTACTGCAGGGACTCATGTTTGCTGTGAACAAGGATAGGTGGCCCACTTCAAAAAGCAGTCTTTTCCCCTTTGGAAATGTGGATTCTTGTAGCCTAGGAGCTGTTTGCGAAACCATAGGAAGGCCCAGCTTTTACTCACTGCAGGCACGCCCGGGGAGGAAACGAGTATGTTTCCCCAGAGAAACAGGCTGCTTGCAAGTGTCGAGGGGAGCTTCTCAGGTGCCCAGTGTGTCCCGTTTGTTTCCCTTCGCAGCTCCCATACTGCAGGTACTTATGCTAGGGGCTAACAAGGGTAGGTGGCTCTTCCGACAAAAGCAGCCTTTTCCCTTTGGAAGCTTGGATTGTAGTGTCTCAGGGGCTGCTTGCCAAACCTTGAAGTTGCCCAGGTTATAGCCTCCAGAGGTACGCTTGAGTAGCAAACGAGCACTTTCACCTGAGGAACAGGGTTCCTGTCACGCTGGAGGAGGGTTAATCCCGCAGACATCGTTCCTCCTGGGAAAGCGCAAGGCCACCCTGAGCCTCAGGGTAGTGCCTAAGTTTCCACAGGGCAAGCTCTGCGTGCCTCGGTTTCCATGAGGTCTCCATCGTTGTTGTGCTTCAATGGAACGCGAGGATAGCTTTCAGGACTCCAAGCACTCTGAGCTCCGCACCATTTCCCATGCTACCACACAGATCCCCCCACGTCTCCTCTCTGCCTACTGAGCAACAAGCAGCCGTGTAGGCCCTTCGGAACACTTCTTGCATGCAGAACCCAAGGCGGCACACTGCTCTCTGTCTTCCTTTGGAAAGCTAGGTGGTCGCAGCTTGCCCCAGCTCACGAAGACAGTCCGAGCCGTTCTAATGAGCTGGGAGACGTGGACTCAGTGAGGACCAGGGCCCTACCTGCACTCAGAAAATCACTCTGCTCAGCCTTCCATCCAGGAGCTCACACCGACTGGCTCGTTGGTTTAGCAGGACGTCTAAGTGAGGTCCAAGCTGAGCAAAGAGCACTCTTCCTCCTTTACCCTGCTAGGCCCACGGAAGAGGTAGAGCCATCTAGGCCTCGCTCAGACCAGGCCTCCTTCAGGGATCTTGCCACACTTCGAAGCCTGCACAGTAAAAGATACTTAGCGAAGTTGCCAGGATTTCGCCATGCTCTCCCTCGGCAGCTCCACTACTGCAGGTACTCATGTTTGCTTTGAACTAGTATAGGTGTCCCTGCTTCCAAAAGCAGTCTTTTCCCCTTTGGAAATGTGGATTTTTGTAGCCTAGGAGCTGTTTGCGAAACCATAGGAAGGCCCAGCTTTTACTCACTGCAGGCACGCCCGGGGAGGAAACGAGTATGTTTCCCCAGAGAAACAGGCTGCTTGCAAGTGTCGAGGGGAGCTTCTCAGGTGCCCAGTGTGTCCCGTTTGTTTCCCTTCGCAGCTCCCGTACTGCAGGTACTTATGCTGGGTGCTAACAAGAGTTGGTTGGCTCTGCCGACAAAAGCAGCCTTTTCCCTTTGGAAGCTTGGATTGTAGTGTCTCAGGGGCTGCTTGCCAAACCTTGAAGTTGCCCAGGTTATAGCCTCCGCAGGAACGCTTGCGTAGCAAACGAGCACTTTCTACCGATGAACAGGGTTCCTGTCACGCTGGAGGAGAGTTAATCCCGCATACCTCGTTCCTCCTGGGAAAGCGCAAGGCCACCCTGAGCCTCAGGGTAGTGCCTAAGTTTGCTCCGTGCAAGCTCTGCGTGCCTCGGTTTCCAGAGGTCTCCACCGTTGTTGTGCCTCAATGGAACTAGAGGATAGCTTTCAGGACTCCAAGCACTCTGGCCTCTGCACCGTTTCCCATGCTACCACACGGATTCCCCCCACGTCTCCTCTCTGCCTGCTGAGCAACAAGCAGCCGTGTCGGCCCTTCAGAACACTTCTTCCATGCAGAGCCCAAGGCGGGACACTGCTCTCTGTCTTCCTTTGGAAACCTAGGTTGTCGGAGCTTACCCACCTCACGAAGACAGTCTGAGCCGGTTTCATGAGCTTGGGAACGTGGACTCAGTGAGGACCAGGGCCCTACCTGCACTCTGAAAATCACTCTGCTCAGCCTTCCATCCAGGAGCTCACACCGACTGGCTCGTTGGTTTAGCAGGACGTCTAAGTGAGGTCCAAGCTGAGCAAAGAGCACTCTTCCTCCTTTACCCTGCTAGGCCCACGGAAGAGGTAGAGCCATCTAGGCCTCGCTCAGACCAGGCCTCCTTCAGGGATCTTGCCACACTTCGAAGCCTGCACAGTAAAAGATACTTAGCGAAGTTGCCAGGATTTCGCCATGCTCTCCCTCGGCAGCTCCACTACTGCAGGTACTCATGTTTGCTTTGAACTAGTATAGGTGTCCCTACTTCCAAAAGCATTCTTTTCCCCTTTGGAAATGTGGATTCTTGTAGCCTAGGAGCTGTTTGCGAAACCCTAGGAAGGCCAGCTTTTACTCACTGCAGGCACGCCCGGGCAGGAAACGAGTATGTTTCCCCAGAGAAACAGGCTGCTTGCAAGTGTAGAGGGGAGCTTCTCAGGTGCCCAGTGTGTCCCGTTTGTTTCCCTTCGCAGCTCCCGTACTGCAGGTACTTATGCTGGGTGCTAACAAGGGTTGGTTGGCTCTGCCGACAAAAGCAGCCTTTTCTCTTTGGAAGCTTGGATTGTAGTGTCTCAGGGGCTGCTTGCCAAAACTTGAAGTTGCCCAGGTTATAGCCTCCGCAGGTACGCTTGCGTAGCAAACGAGCACTTTCACCCGATGAACAGCGTTCCTATCACGCTGGAGGAGAGTTAATCCTGCAGACCTCGTTCCTCCTGGGAAAGAGCAAGGCCACCCTGAGCCTCAGGGTAGTGCCTGAGTTTACTCCGGGCAAGCTCTGCGTGCCTCGGTTTCCATGAGGTCTCCACCGTTGTTGTGCTTCAATGGAACGCGAAGATAGCTTTCAGGACTCCAAGCACTCTGACCTCCGCACCGTTTCCCATGCTACCACACGGATCCCCCCCACGTCTCCTCTCTGCCTGCTGAGCAACAAGCAGCCGTGTAGGCCCTTCAGAACACTTCTGCATGCAGAGCCCAAGGCGGCACACTGCTCTCTGTCTGCCTTTGGAAACCTAGGTTGTCGCAGCTTACCCAGCTCACCAAGACAGTCTGAGCCGGTCTCATGAGCTGGGGAACGTGGACTCAGTGAGGACCAGGGCCCTACCTGCACTCAGAAAATCACTCTGCTCAGCCTTCCATCCAGGAGCTCACACCGACTGGCTCGTTGGTTTAGCAGGACGTCTAAGTGAGGTCCAAGCTGAGCAAAGAGCACACTTCCTCCTTTACCCTGCTAGGCCCACGGAAGAGGTAGAGCCAACTAGGCCTCGCTCAGGCCAGCCCTCCTTCAGGGATCTTGCCACACTTCGAAGCCTGCACAGTAAAAGATATTTAGCGAAGTTGCCAGGGTTTCGCCATTCTCCCTCGGCAGCTCCACTACTGCAGGGACTCATGTTTGCTGTGAACAAGGATAGGTGGCCCACTTCAAAAAGCAGTCTTTTCCCCTTTGGAAATGTGGATTCTTGTAGCCTAGGAGCTGTTTGCGAAACCATAGGAAGGCCCAGCTTTTACTCACTGCAGGCACGCCCGGGGAGGAAACGAGTATGTTTCCCCAGAGAAACAGGCTGCTTGCAAGTGTCGAGGGGAGCTTCTCAGGTGCCCAGTGTGTCCCGTTTGTTTCCCTTCGCAGCTCCCGTACTGCAGGTACTTATGCTGGGTGCTAACAAGGGTTCGTTGGCTCTGCCGACAAAAGCAGCCTTTTCCCTTTGGAAGCTTGGATTGTAGTGTCTCAGGGGCTGCTTGCCAAACCTTGAAGTTGCCCAGGTTATAGCCTCCGCAGGTACGCTTGCGTAGCAAACGAGCACTTTCACCCGATGAACAGCGTTCCTATCACGCTGCAGGAGAGTTAACCCTGCAGACCTCGTTCCTCCTGGGAAAGCGCAAGGCCACCCTGAGCCTCAGGGTAGTGCCTAAGTTTGCTCCGTGCAAGCTCTGCGTGCCTCGGTTTCCAGAGGTCTCCACCGTTGTTGTGCCTCAATGGAACTAGAGGATAGCTTTCAGGACTCCAAGCACTCTCACCTCCGCACCATTTCCCATGCTACCACACAGATCCCCCCACGTCTCCTCTCTGCCTGCTGAGCAACAAGCAGCCGTGTAGGCCCTTCGGAACACTTCTTGCATGCAGAACCCAAGGCGGCACACTGCTCTCTGTCTTCCTTTGGAAAGCTAGGTGGTCGCAGCTTGCCCCAGCTCACGAAGACAGTCCGAGCCGTTCTAATGAGCTGGGAGACGTGGACTCAGTGAGGACCAGGGCCCTACCTGCACTCAGAAAATCACTCTGCTCAGCCTTCCATCCAGGAGCTCACACCGACTGGCTCGTTGGTTTAGCAGGACGTCTAAGTGAGGTCCAAGCTGAGCAAAGAGCACTCTTCCTCCTTTACCCTGCTAGGCCCACGGAAGAGGTAGAGCCATCTAGGCCTCGCTCAGACCAGGCCTCCTTCAGGGATCTTGCCACACTTCGAAGCCTGCACAGTAAAAGATACTTAGCGAAGTTGCCAGGATTTCGCCATGCTCTCCCTCGGCAGCTCCACTACTGCAGGTACTCATGTTTGCTTTGAACTAGTATAGGTGTCCCCGCTTCCAAAAGCAGTCTTTTCCCCTTTGGAAATGTGGATTTTTGTAGCCTAGGAGCTGTTTGCGAAACCATAGGAAGGCCCAGCTTTTACTCACTGCAGGCACGCCCGGGGAGGAAACGAGTATGTTTCCCCAGAGAAACAGGCTGCTTGCAAGTGTCGAGGGGAGCTTCTCAGGTGCCCAGTGTGTCCCGTTTGTTTCCCTTCGCAGCTCCCGTACTGCAGGTACTTATGCTGGGTGCTAACAAGAGTTGGTTGGCTCTGCCGACAAAAGCAGCCTTTTCCCTTTGGAAGCTTGGATTGTAGTGTCTCAGGGGCTGCTTGCCAAACCTTGAAGTTGCCCAGGTTATAGCCTCCGCAGGAACGCTTGCGTAGCAAACGAGCACTTTCTACCGATGAACAGGGTTCCTGTCACGCTGGAGGAGAGTTAATCCCGCATACCTCGTTCCTCCTGGAAAAGCGCAAGGCCACCCTGAGCCTCAGGGTAGTGCCTAAGTTTGCTCCGTGCAAGCTCTGCGTGCCTCGGTTTCCAGAGGTCTCCACCGTTGTTGTGCCTCAATGGAACTAGAGGATAGCTTTCAGGACTCCAAGCACTCTGGCCTCTGCACCGTTTCCCATGCTACCACACGGATTCCCCCCACGTCTCCTCTCTGCCTGCTGAGCAACAAGCAGCCGTGTCGGCCCTTCAGAACACTTCTTGCATGCAGAGCCCAAGGCGGGACACTGCTCTCTGTCTTCCTTTGGAAACCTAGGTTGTCGGAGCTTACCCACCTCACGAAGACAGTTTGAGCCGGTTTCATGAGCTGGGGAACGTGGACTCAGTGAGGACCAGGGCCCTACCTGCACTCTGAAAATCACTCTGCTCAGCCTTCCATCCAGGAGCTCACACCGACTGGCTCGTTGGTTTAGCAGGACGTCTAAGTGAGGTCCAAGCTGAGCAAAGAGCACTCTTCCTCCTTTACCCTGCTAGGCCCACGGAAGAGGTAGAGCCATCTAGGCCTCGCTCAGACCAGGCCTCCTTCAGGGATCTTGCCACACTTCGAAGCCTGCACAGTAAAAGATACTTAGCGAAGTTGCCAGGATTTCGCCATGCTCTCCCTCGGCAGCTCCACTACTGCAGGTACTCATGTTTGCTTTGAACTAGTATAGGTGTCCCTACTTCCAAAAGCATTCTTTTCCCCTTTGGAAATGTGGATTCTTGTAGCCTAGGAGCTGTTTGCGAAACCCTAGGAAGGCCAGCTTTTACTCACTGCAGGCACGCCCGGGCAGGAAACGAGTATGTTTCCCCAGAGAAACAGGCTGCTTGCAAGTGTAGAGGGGAGCTTCTCAGGTGCCCAGTGTGTCCCGTTTGTTTCCCTTCGCAGCTCCCGTACTGCAGGTACTTATGCTGGGTGCTAACAAGGGTTGGTTGGCTCTGCCGACAAAAGCAGCCTTTTCTCTTTGGAAGCTTGGATTGTAGTGTCTCAGGGGCTGCTTGCCAAAACTTGAAGTTGCCCAGGTTATAGCCTCCGCAGGTACGCTTGCGTAGCAAACGAGCACTTTCACCCGATGAACAGCGTTCCTATCACGCTGGAGGAGAGTTAATCCTGCAGACCTCGTTCCTCCTGGGAAAGAGCAAGGCCACCCTGAGCCTCAGGGTAGTGCCTGAGTTTACTCCGGGCAAGCTCTGCGTGCCTCGGTTTCCATGAGGTCTCCACCGTTGTTGTGCTTCAATGGAACGCGAAGATAGCTTTCAGGACTCCAAGCACTCTGACCTCCGCACCGTTTCCCATGCTACCACACGGATCCCCCCCACGTCTCCTCTCTGCCTGCTGAGCAACAAGCAGCCGTGTAGGCCCTTCAGAACACTTCTGCATGCAGAGCCCAAGGCGGCACACTGCTCTCTGTCTGCCTTTGGAAACCTAGGTTGTCGCAGCTTACCCAGCTCACCAAGACAGTCTGAGCCGGTCTCATGAGCTGGGGAACGTGGACTCAGTGAGGACCAGGGCCCTACCTGCACTCAGAAAATCACTCTGCTCAGCCTTCCATCCAGGAGCTCACACCGACTGGCTCGTTGGTTTAGCAGGACGTCTAAGTGAGGTCCAAGCTGAGCAAAGAGCACACTTCCTCCTTTACCCTGCTAGGCCCACGGAAGAGGTAGAGCCAACTAGGCCTCGCTCAGGCCAGCCCTCCTTCAGGGATCTTGCCACACTTCGAAGCCTGCACAGTAAAAGATATTTAGCGAAGTTGCCAGGGTTTCGCCATTCTCCCTCGGCAGCTCCACTACTGCAGGGACTCATGTTTGCTGTGAACAAGGATAGGTGGCCCACTTCAAAAAGCAGTCTTTTCCCCTTTGGAAATGTGGATTCTTGTAGCCTAGGAGCTGTTTGCGAAACCATAGGAAGGCCCAGCTTTTACTCACTGCAGGCACGCCCGGGGAGGAAACGAGTATGTTTCCCCAGAGAAACAGGCTGCTTGCAAGTGTCGAGGGGAGCTTCTCAGGTGCCCAGTGTGTCCCGTTTGTTTCCCTTCGCAGCTCCCGTACTGCAGGTACTTATGCTGGGTGCTAACAAGGGTTCGTTGGCTCTGCCGACAAAAGCAGCCTTTTCCCTTTGGAAGCTTGGATTGTAGTGTCTCAGGGGCTGCTTGCCAAACCTTGAAGTTGCCCAGGTTATAGCCTCCGCAGGTACGCTTGCGTAGCAAACGAGCACTTTCACCCGATGAACAGCGTTCCTATCACGCTGCAGGAGAGTTAACCCTGCAGACCTCGTTCCTCCTGGGAAAGCGCAAGGCCACCCTGAGCCTCAGGGTAGTGCCTAAGTTTGCTCCGTGCAAGCTCTGCGTGCCTCGGTTTCCAGAGGTCTCCACCGTTGTTGTGCCTCAATGGAACTAGAGGATAGCTTTCAGGACTCCAAGCACTCTCACCTCCGCACCATTTCCCATGCTACCACACAGATCCCCCCACGTCTCCTCTCTGCCTGCTGAGCAACAAGCAGCCGTGTAGGCCCTTCGGAACACTTCTTGCATGCAGAACCCAAGGCGGCACACTGCTCTCTGTCTTCCTTTGGAAAGCTAGGTGGTCGCAGCTTGCCCCAGCTCACGAAGACAGTCCGAGCCGTTCTAATGAGCTGGGAGACGTGGACTCAGTGAGGACCAGGGCCCTACCTGCACTCAGAAAATCACTCTGCTCAGCCTTCCATCCAGGAGCTCACACCGACTGGCTCGTTGGTTTAGCAGGACGTCTAAGTGAGGTCCAAGCTGAGCAAAGAGCACTCTTCCTCCTTTACCCTGCTAGGCCCACGGAAGAGGTAGAGCCATCTAGGCCTCGCTCAGACCAGGCCTCCTTCAGGGATCTTGCCACACTTCGAAGCCTGCACAGTAAAAGATACTTAGCGAAGTTGCCAGGATTTCGCCATGCTCTCCCTCGGCAGCTCCACTACTGCAGGTACTCATGTTTGCTTTGAACTAGTATAGGTGTCCCCGCTTCCAAAAGCAGTCTTTTCCCCTTTGGAAATGTGGATTTTTGTAGCCTAGGAGCTGTTTGCGAAACCATAGGAAGGCCCAGCTTTTACTCACTGCAGGCACGCCCGGGGAGGAAACGAGTATGTTTCCCCAGAGAAACAGGCTGCTTGCAAGTGTCGAGGGGAGCTTCTCAGGTGCCCAGTGTGTCCCGTTTGTTTCCCTTCGCAGCTCCCGTACTGCAGGTACTTATGCTGGGTGCTAACAAGAGTTGGTTGGCTCTGCCGACAAAAGCAGCCTTTTCCCTTTGGAAGCTTGGATTGTAGTGTCTCAGGGGCTGCTTGCCAAACCTTGAAGTTGCCCAGGTTATAGCCTCCGCAGGAACGCTTGCGTAGCAAACGAGCACTTTCTACCGATGAACAGGGTTCCTGTCACGCTGGAGGAGAGTTAATCCCGCATACCTCGTTCCTCCTGGAAAAGCGCAAGGCCACCCTGAGCCTCAGGGTAGTGCCTAAGTTTGCTCCGTGCAAGCTCTGCGTGCCTCGGTTTCCAGAGGTCTCCACCGTTGTTGTGCCTCAATGGAACTAGAGGATAGCTTTCAGGACTCCAAGCACTCTGGCCTCTGCACCGTTTCCCATGCTACCACACGGATTCCCCCCACGTCTCCTCTCTGCCTGCTGAGCAACAAGCAGCCGTGTCGGCCCTTCAGAACACTTCTTGCATGCAGAGCCCAAGGCGGGACACTGCTCTCTGTCTTCCTTTGGAAACCTAGGTTGTCGGAGCTTACCCACCTCACGAAGACAGTTTGAGCCGGTTTCATGAGCTGGGGAACGTGGACTCAGTGAGGACCAGGGCCCTACCTGCACTCTGAAAATCACTCTGCTCAGCCTTCCATCCAGGAGCTCACACCGACTGGCTCGTTGGTTTAGCAGGACGTCTAAGTGAGGTCCAAGCTGAGCAAAGAGCACTCTTCCTCCTTTACCCTGCTAGGCCCACGGAAGAGGTAGAGCCATCTAGGCCTCGCTCAGACCAGGCCTCCTTCAGGGATCTTGCCACACTTCGAAGCCTGCACAGTAAAAGATACTTAGCGAAGTTGCCAGGATTTCGCCATGCTCTCCCTCGGCAGCTCCACTACTGCAGGTACTCATGTTTGCTTTGAACTAGTATAGGTGTCCCTACTTCCAAAAGCATTCTTTTCCCCTTTGGAAATGTGGATTCTTGTAGCCTAGGAGCTGTTTGCGAAACCCTAGGAAGGCCAGCTTTTACTCACTGCAGGCACGCCCGGGCAGGAAACGAGTATGTTTCCCCAGAGAAACAGGCTGCTTGCAAGTGTAGAGGGGAGCTTCTCAGGTGCCCAGTGTGTCCCGTTTGTTTCCCTTCGCAGCTCCCGTACTGCAGGTACTTATGCTGGGTGCTAACAAGGGTTGGTTGGCTCTGCCGACAAAAGCAGCCTTTTCTCTTTGGAAGCTTGGATTGTAGTGTCTCAGGGGCTGCTTGCCAAAACTTGAAGTTGCCCAGGTTATAGCCTCCGCAGGTACGCTTGCGTAGCAAACGAGCACTTTCACCCGATGAACAGCGTTCCTATCACGCTGGAGGAGAGTTAATCCTGCAGACCTCGTTCCTCCTGGGAAAGAGCAAGGCCACCCTGAGCCTCAGGGTAGTGCCTGAGTTTACTCCGGGCAAGCTCTGCGTGCCTCGGTTTCCATGAGGTCTCCACCGTTGTTGTGCTTCAATGGAACGCGAAGATAGCTTTCAGGACTCCAAGCACTCTGACCTCCGCACCGTTTCCCATGCTACCACACGGATCCCCCCCACGTCTCCTCTCTGCCTGCTGAGCAACAAGCAGCCGTGTAGGCCCTTCAGAACACTTCTGCATGCAGAGCCCAAGGCGGCACACTGCTCTCTGTCTGCCTTTGGAAACCTAGGTTGTCGCAGCTTACCCAGCTCACCAAGACAGTCTGAGCCGGTCTCATGAGCTGGGGAACGTGGACTCAGTGAGGACCAGGGCCCTACCTGCACTCAGAAAATCACTCTGCTCAGCCTTCCATCCAGGAGCTCACACCGACTGGCTCGTTGGTTTAGCAGGAGGTCTAAGTGAGGTCCAAGCTGAGCAAAGAACACACTTCCTCCTTTACCCTGCTAGGCCCACGGTAGAGGTAGAGCCAACTAGGCCTCGCTCAGGCCAGCCCTCCTTCAGGGATCTTGCCACACTTCGAAGCCTGCACAGTAAAAGATATTTAGCGAAGTTGCCAGGGTTTCGCCATTCTCCCTCGGCAGCTCCACTACTGCAGGGACTCATGTTTGCTGTGAACTAGGATAGGTGGCCCACTTCCAAAAGCAGTCTTTTCCCCTTTGGAAATGTGGATTCTTGTAGCCTAGGAGCTGTTTGCGAAACCATAGGAAGGCCCAGCTTTTACTCACTGCAGGCACGCCCGGGGAGGAAACGAGTATGTTTCCCCAGAGAAACAGGCTGCTTGCAAGTGTCGAGGGGAGCTTCTCAGGTGCCCAGTGTGTCCCGTTTGTTTCCCTTCGCAGCTCCCGTACTGCAGGTACTTATGCTGGGTGCTAACAAGGGTTCGTTGGCTCTGCCGACAAAAGCAGCCTTTTCCCTTTGGAAGCTTGGATTGTAGTGTCTCAGGGGCTGCTTGCCAAACCTTGAAGTTGCCCAGGTTATAGCCTCCGCAGGTACGCTTGCGTAGCAAACGAGCACTTTCACCCGATGAACAGCGTTCCTATCACGCTGCAGGAGAGTTAACCCTGCAGACCTCGTTCCTCCTGGGAAAGCGCAAGGCCACCCTGAGCCTCAGGGTAGTGCCTAAGTTTGCTCCGTGCAAGCTCTGCGTGCCTCGGTTTCCAGAGGTCTCCACCGTTGTTGTGCCTCAATGGAACTAGAGGATAGCTTTCAGGACTCCAAGCACTCTCACCTCCGCACCATTTCCCATGCTACCACACAGATCCCCCCACGTCTCCTCTCTGCCTGCTGAGCAACAAGCAGCCGTGTAGGCCCTTCGGAACACTTCTTGCATGCAGAACCCAAGGCGGCACACTGCTCTCTGTCTTCCTTTGGAAAGCTAGGTGGTCGCAGCTTGCCCCAGCTCACGAAGACAGTCCGAGCCGTTCTAATGAGCTGGGAGACGTGGACTCAGTGAGGACCAGGGCCCTACCTGCACTCAGAAAATCACTCTGCTCAGCCTTCCATCCAGGAGCTCACACCGACTGGCTCGTTGGTTTAGCAGGACGTCTAAGTGAGGTCCAAGCTGAGCAAAGAGCACTCTTCCTCCTTTACCCTGCTAGGCCCACGGAAGAGGTAGAGCCATCTAGGCCTCGCTCAGACCAGGCCTCCTTCAGGGATCTTGCCACACTTCGAAGCCTGCACAGTAAAAGATACTTAGCGAAGTTGCCAGGATTTCGCCATGCTCTCCCTCGGCAGCTCCACTACTGCAGGTACTCATGTTTGCTTTGAACTAGTATAGGTGTCCCCGCTTCCAAAAGCAGTCTTTTCCCCTTTGGAAATGTGGATTTTTGTAGCCTAGGAGCTGTTTGCGAAACCATAGGAAGGCCCAGCTTTTACTCACTGCAGGCACGCCCGGGGAGGAAACGAGTATGTTTCCCCAGAGAAACAGGCTGCTTGCAAGTGTCGAGGGGAGCTTCTCAGGTGCCCAGTGTGTCCCGTTTGTTTCCCTTCGCAGCTCCCGTACTGCAGGTACTTATGCTGGGTGCTAACAAGAGTTGGTTGGCTCTGCCGACAAAAGCAGCCTTTTCCCTTTGGAAGCTTGGATTGTAGTGTCTCAGGGGCTGCTTGCCAAACCTTGAAGTTGCCCAGGTTATAGCCTCCGCAGGAACGCTTGCGTAGCAAACGAGCACTTTCTACCGATGAACAGGGTTCCTGTCACGCTGGAGGAGAGTTAATCCCGCATACCTCGTTCCTCCTGGAAAAGCGCAAGGCCACCCTGAGCCTCAGGGTAGTGCCTAAGTTTGCTCCGTGCAAGCTCTGCGTGCCTCGGTTTCCAGAGGTCTCCACCGTTGTTGTGCCTCAATGGAACTAGAGGATAGCTTTCAGGACTCCAAGCACTCTGGCCTCTGCACCGTTTCCCATGCTACCACACGGATTCCCCCCACGTCTCCTCTCTGCCTGCTGAGCAACAAGCAGCCGTGTCGGCCCTTCAGAACACTTCTTGCATGCAGAGCCCAAGGCGGGACACTGCTCTCTGTCTTCCTTTGGAAACCTAGGTTGTCGGAGCTTACCCACCTCACGAAGACAGTTTGAGCCGGTTTCATGAGCTGGGGAACGTGGACTCAGTGAGGACCAGGGCCCTACCTGCACTCTGAAAATCACTCTGCTCAGCCTTCCATCCAGGAGCTCACACCGACTGGCTCGTTGGTTTAGCAGGACGTCTAAGTGAGGTCCAAGCTGAGCAAAGAGCACTCTTCCTCCTTTACCCTGCTAGGCCCACGGAAGAGGTAGAGCCATCTAGGCCTCGCTCAGACCAGGCCTCCTTCAGGGATCTTGCCACACTTCGAAGCCTGCACAGTAAAAGATACTTAGCGAAGTTGCCAGGATTTCGCCATGCTCTCCCTCGGCAGCTCCACTACTGCAGGTACTCATGTTTGCTTTGAACTAGTATAGGTGTCCCTACTTCCAAAAGCATTCTTTTCCCCTTTGGAAATGTGGATTCTTGTAGCCTAGGAGCTGTTTGCGAAACCCTAGGAAGGCCAGCTTTTACTCACTGCAGGCACGCCCGGGCAGGAAACGAGTATGTTTCCCCAGAGAAACAGGCTGCTTGCAAGTGTAGAGGGGAGCTTCTCAGGTGCCCAGTGTGTCCCGTTTGTTTCCCTTCGCAGCTCCCGTACTGCAGGTACTTATGCTGGGTGCTAACAAGGGTTGGTTGGCTCTGCCGACAAAAGCAGCCTTTTCTCTTTGGAAGCTTGGATTGTAGTGTCTCAGGGGCTCCTTGCCAAAACTTGAAGTTGCCCAGGTTATAGCCTCCGCAGGTACGCTTGCGTAGCAAACGCGCACTTTCACCCGATGAACAGCGTTCCTATCACGCTGGAGGAGAGTTAATCCTGCAGACCTCGTTCCTCCTGGGAAAGAGCAAGGCCACCCTGAGCCTCAGGGTAGTGCCTGAGTTTACTCCGGGCAAGCTCTGCGTGCCTCGGTTTCCATGAGGTCTCCACCGTTGTTGTGCTTCAATGGAACGCGAAGATAGCTTTCAGGACTCCAAGCACTCTGACCTCCGCACCGTTTCCCATGCTACCACACGGATCCCCCCCACGTCTCCTCTCTGCCTGCTGAGCAACAAGCAGCCGTGTAGGCCCTTCAGAACACTTCTGCATGCAGAGCCCAAGGCGGCACACTGCTCTCTGTCTGCCTTTGGAAACCTAGGTTGTCGCAGCTTACCCAGCTCACCAAGACAGTCTGAGCCGGTCTCATGAGCTGGGGAACGTGGACTCAGTGAGGACCAGGGCCCTACCTGCACTCAGAAAATCACTCTGCTCAGCCTTCCATCCAGGAGCTCACACCGACTGGCTCGTTGGTTTAGCAGGAGGTCTAAGTGAGGTCCAAGCTGAGCAAAGAACACACTTCCTCCTTTACCCTGCTAGGCCCACGGTAGAGGTAGAGCCAACTAGGCCTCGCTCAGGCCAGCCCTCCTTCAGGGATCTTGCCACACTTCGAAGCCTGCACAGTAAAAGATATTTAGCGAAGTTGCCAGGGTTTCGCCATTCTCCCTCGGCAGCTCCACTACTGCAGGGACTCATGTTTGCTGTGAACTAGGATAGGTGGCCCACTTCCAAAAGCAGTCTTTTCCCCTTTGGAAATGTGGATTCTTGTAGCCTAGGAGCTGTTTGCGAAACCATAGGAAGGCCCAGCTTTTACTCACTGCAGGCACGCCCGGGGAGGAAACGAGTATGTTTCCCCAGAGAAACAGGCTGCTTGCAAGTGTCGAGGGGAGCTTCTCAGGTGCCCAGTGTGTCCCGTTTGTTTCCCTTCGCAGCTCCCGTACTGCAGGTACTTATGCTGGGTGCTAACAAGGGTTGGTTGGCTCTGCCGACAAAAGCAGCCTTTTCCCTTTGGAAGCTTGGATTGTAGTGTCTCAGGGGCTGCTTGCCAAACCTTGAAGTTGCCCAGGTTATAGCCTCCGCAGGTACGCTTGCGTAGCAAACGAGCACTTTCACCCGATGAACAGCGTTCCTATCACGCTGCAGGAGAGTTAATCCCGCAGACCTCGTTCCTCCTGGGAAAGCGCAAGGCCACCCTGAGCCTCAGGGGAGTGCCTAAGTTTGCTCCGTGCAAGCTCTGCGTGCCTCGGTTTCCATGAGGTCTCCACCGTTGTTGTGCCTCAATGGAACTAGAGGATAGCTTTCAGGACTCCAAGCACTCTGGCCTCTGCACCGTTTCCCATGCTACCACACGGATTCCCCCCACGTCTCCTCTCTGCCTGCTGAGCAACAAGCAGCCGTGTAGGCCCTTCAGAACCCTTCTTGCATGCAGAGCCCAAGGCGGGACACTGCTCTCTGTCTTCCTTTGGAAACCTAGGTTGTCGGAGCTTACCCACCTCACGAAGACAGTTTGAGCCGGTTTCATGAGCTTGGGAAAGTGGACTCAGTGAGGACCAGGGCCCTACCTGCACTCTGAAAATCACTCTGCTCAGCCTTCCATCCAGGAGCTCACACCGACTGGCTCGTTGGTTTAGCAGGACGTCTAAGTGAGGTCCAAGCTGAGCAAAGAGCACTCTTCCTCCTTTACCCTGCTAGGCCCACGGAAGAGGTAGAGCCATCTAGGCCTCGCTCAGACCAGGCCTCCTTCAGGGATCTTGCCACACTTCGAAGCCTGCACAGTAAAAGATACTTAGCGAAGTTGCCAGGATTTCGCCATGCTCTCCCTCGGCAGCTCCACTACTGCAGGTACTCATGTTTGCTTTGAACTAGTATAGGTGTCCCTGCTTCCAAAAGCATTCTTTTCCCCTTTGGAAATGTGGATTCTTGTAGCCTAGGAGCTGTTTGCGAAACGCTAGGAAGGCCCAGCTTTTACTCACTGCAGGCACGCCCGGGCAGGAAACGAGTATGTTTCCCCAGAGAAACAGGCTGCTTGCAAGTGTAGAGGGGAGCTTCTCAGGTGCCCAGTGTGTCCCGTTTGTTTCCCTTCGCAGCTCCCGTACTGCAGGTACTTATGCTGGGTGCTAACAAGGGTTGGTTGGCTCTGCCGACAAAAGCAGCCTTTTCTCTTTGGAAGCTTGGATTGTAGTGTCTCAGGGGCTGCTTGCCAAAACTTGAAGTTGCCCAGGTTATAGCCTCCGCAGGTACGCTTGCGTAGCAAACGCGCACTTTCACCCGATGAACAGCGTTCCTATCACGCTGGAGGAGAGTTAATCCTGCAGACCTCGTTCCTCCTGGGAAAGAGCAAGGCCACCGTGAGCCTCAGGGTAGTGCCTGAGTTTACTCCGGGCAAGCTCTGCGTGCCTCGGTTTCCATGAGGTCTCCACCGTTGTTGTGCTTCAATGGAACGCGAAGATAGCTTTCAGGACTCCAAGCACTCTGACCTCCGCACCGTTTCCCATGCTACCACACGGATCCCCCCCACGTCTCCTCTCTGCCTGCTGAGCAACAAGCAGCCGTGTAGGCCCTTCAGAACACTTCTGCATGCAGAGCCCAAGGCGGCACACTGCTCTCTGTCTTCCTTTGGAAACCTAGGTTGTCGCAGCTTACCCAGCTCACCAAGACAGTCTGAGCCGGTCTCATGAGCTGGGGAACGTGGACTCAGTGAGGACCAGGGCCCTACCTGCACTCAGAAAATCACTCTGCTCAGCCTTCCATCCAGGAGCTCACACCGACTGGCTCGTTGGTTTAGCAGGAGGTCTAAGTGAGGTCCAAGCTGAGGAAAGAACACACTTCCTCCTTTACCCTGCTAGGCCCACGGTAGAGGTAGAGCCAACTAGGCCTCGCTCAGGCCAGACCTCCTTCAGGGATCTTGCCACACTTCGAAGCCTGCACAGTAAAAGATATTTAGCGAAGTTGCCAGGGTTTCGCCATTCTCCCTCGGCAGCTCCACTACTGCAGGGACTCATGTTTGCTGTGAACTAGGATAGGTGGCCCACTTCAAAAAGCAGTCTTTTCCCCTTTGGAAATGTGGATTCTTGTAGCCTAGGAGCTGTTTGCGAAACCATAGGAAGGCCCAGCTTTTACTCACTGCAGGCACGCCCGGGGAGGAAACGAGTATGTTTCCCCAGAGAAACAGGCTGCTTGCAAGTGTCGAGGGGAGCTTCTCAGGTGCCCAGTGTGTCCCGTTTGTTTCCCTTCGCAGCTCCCGTACTGCAGGTACTTATGCTGGGTGCTAACAAGGGTTCGTTGGCTCTGCCGACAAAAGCAGCCTTTTCCCTTTGGAAGCTTGGATTGTAGTGTCTCAGGGGCTGCTTGCCAAACCTTGAATTTGCCCAGGTTATAGCCTCCGCAGGTACGCTTGCGTAGCAAACGAGCACTTTCACCCGATGAACAGCGTTCCTATCACGCTGCAGGAGAGTTAATCCCGCAGACCTCGTTCCTCCTGGGAAAGCGCAAGGCCACCCTGAGCCTCAGGGGAGTGCCTAAGTTTGCTCCGTGCAAGCTCTGCGTGCCTCGGTTTCCATGAGGTCTCCACCGTTGTTGTGCCTCAATGGAACTAGAGGATAGCTTTCAGGACTCCAAGCACTCTGGCCTCTGCACCGTTTCCCATGCTACCACACGGATTCCCCCCACGTCTCCTCTCTGCCTGCTGAGCAACAAGCAGCCGTGTAGGCCCTTCAGAACCCTTCTTGCATGCAGAGCCCAAGGCGGGACACTGCTCTCTGTCTTCCTTTGGAAACCTAGGTTGTCGGAGCTTACCCACCTCTCGAAGACAGTTTGAGCCGGTTTCATGAGCTTGGGAACGTGGACTCAGTGAGGACCAGGGCCCTACCTGCACTCTGAAAATCACTCTGCTCAGCCTTCCATCCAGGAGCTCACACCGACTGGCTCGTTGGTTTAGCAGGACGTCTAAGTGAGGTCCAAGCTGAGCAAAGAGCACTCTTCCTCCTTTACCCTGCTAGGCCCACGGAAGAGGTAGAGCCATCTAGGCCTCGCTCAGACCAGGCCTCCTTCAGGGATCTTGCCACACTTCGAAGCCTGCACAGTAAAAGATACTTAGCGAAGTTGCCAGGATTTCGCCATGCTCTCCCTCGGCAGCTCCACTACTGCAGGTACTCATGTTTGCTTTGAACTAGTATAGGTGTCCCTGCTTCCAAAAGCATTCTTTTCCCCTTTGGAAATGTGGATTCTTGTAGCCTAGGAGCTGTTTGCGAAACGCTAGGAAGGCCCAGCTTTTACTCACTGCAGGCACGCCCGGGCAGGAAACGAGTATGTTTCCCCAGAGAAACAGGCTGCTTGCAAGTGTAGAGGGGAGCTTCTCAGGTGCCCAGTGTGTCCCGTTTGTTTCCCTTCGCAGCTCCCGTACTGCAGGTACTTATGCTGGGTGCTAACAAGGGTTGGTTGGCTCTGCCGACAAAAGCAGCCTTTTCTCTTTGGAAGCTTGGATTGTAGTGTCTCAGGGGCTGCTTGCCAAAACTTGAAGTTGCCCAGGTTATAGCCTCCGCAGGTACGCTTGCGTAGCAAACGAGCACTTTCACCCGATGAACAGCGTTCCTATCACGCTGGAGGAGAGTTAATCCTGCAGACCTCGTTCCTCCTGGGAAAGCGCAAGGCCACCCTGAGCCTCAGGGTAGTGCCTAAGTTTGCTCCGTGCAAGCTCTGCGTGCCTCGGTTTCCATGAGGTCTCCACCGTTGTTGTGCCTCAATGGAACTAGAGGATAGCTTTCAGGACTCCAAGCACTCTGACCTCCGCACCATTTCCCATGCTACCACACAGATCCCCCCACGTCTCCTCTCTGCCTGCTGAGCAACAAGCAGCCGTGTAGGCCCTTCGGAACACTTCTTGCATGCAGAACCCAAGGCGGCACATTGCTCTCTGTCTACCTTTGGAAACCTAGGTGGTCGCAGCTTGCCCCAGCTCACGAAGACAGTCTGAGCCGTTCTCCTGAGCTGGGAGACATGGACTCAGTGAGGACCAGGGCCCTACCTGCACTCAGAAAATCACTCTGCTCAGCCTTCCATCCAGGAGCTCACACCGACTGGCTCGTTGGTTTAGCAGGACGTCTAAGTGAGGTCCAAGCTGAGCAAAGAGCACACTTCCTCCTTTACCCTGCTAGGCCCACGGAAGAGGTAGAGCCAACTAGGCCTCGCTCAGGCCAGCCCTCCTTCAGGGATCTTGCCACACTTCGAAGCCTGCACAGTAAAAGATATTTAGCGAAGTTGCCAGGGTTTCGCCATTCTCCCTCGGCAGCTCCACTACTGCAGGGACTCATGTTTGCTGTGAACTAGGATAGGTGGCCCACTTCGAAAAGCAGTCTTTTCCCCTTTGGAAATGTGGATTCTTGTAGCCTCGGAGCTGTTTGCAAAACCCTAGGAAGGCCCAGCTTCTACTCACGGCAGGCACGCCCGGGGAGGAAACGAGTATGTTTCCCCAGAGAAACAGGCTGCTTGCAAGTGTCGAGGGGAGCTTCTCAGGTGCCCAGTGTGTCCCGTTTGTTTCCCTTCGCAGCTCCCGTACTGCAGGTACTTATGCTGGGTGCTAACAAGGGTTGGTTGGCTCTGCCGACAAAAGCAGCCTTTTCCCTTTGGAAGCTTGGATTGTAGTGTCTCAGGGGCTGCTTGCCAAACCTTGAAGTTGCCCAGGTTATAGCCTCCGCAGGTACGCTTGCGTAGCAAACGAGCACTTTCTACCGATGAACAGGGTTCCTGTCACGCTGGAGGAGAGTTAATCCCGCAGACCTCGTTCCTCCTGGGAAAGCGCAAGTCCACCCTGAGCCTCAGGGTAGTGCCTAAGTTTCCAACGGGCAAGCTCTGCGTGCCTCGGTTTCCATGAGGTCTCCACCGTTGTTGTGCTTCAATGGAACGCGAGGATAGCTTTCAGGACTCCAAGCACTCTGACCTCCGCACCGTTTCCCATGCTACCACACGGATCCCCCCCACGTCTCCTCTCTGCCTGCTGAGCAACAAGCAGCCGTGTAGGCCCTTCAGAACCCTTCTTGCATGCAGAGCCCAAGGCGGCACACTGCTCTCTGTCTTCCTTTGGAAACCTAGGTTGTTGCAGCTTTCCCCAGCTACGAAGACAGTCTGAGCCGGTCTCATGTGCTGAGGAACGTGAACTCAATGAGGACCATGGCCATACGTGCACTCAGAAAATCACTCTGCTCAGCCTTCCATCCAGGAACTCACACCGACTGGCTCGTTGGTTTAGCAGGACGTCTAAGTGAGGTCCAAGCTGAGCAAGAGCACAATTCCTCCTTTACCCTGCTAGGCCCCCGGAAGAGGTAGAGCTAACTAGGCCTCGCTCAGGCCATCCCTCCTTCAGGGATCTTGCCACAGTTTGAAGCCTGCACGGTAAAAGATACTTAGCGAAGTTGCCAGGGTTTCGCCATGCTCTCCCTCGGCAGCTCCACTACTGCAGGGACTCATATTTGCTGTGAACGAGGATAGGTGGCCCTGCTTCAAAAAGCAGTCTTTTCCCCTTTGGAAATGTGGATTCTTTGAGCCTCGGAGCTGTTTGCGAAACCCTAGGAAGGCCCAGCTTCTACTCACTGCAGGCACGCCCGGGCAGGAAACGAGTATGTTTCCCCAGAGAAACAGGCTGCTTGCAAGTGTCGAGAAGAGCTTCTCAGGTGCCCAGTGTGTCCCGTTTCTTTCCCTTCGCAGCTCCCGTACTGCAGGTACTTATGCTGGGAGCTAACAAGAGTTGGTTGGCTCTGCCGACAAAAGCAGCCTTTTCCCTTTGGAAGCTTGGATTGTAGTGTCTCAGGGGCTGCTTGCCAAACCTTGAAGTTGCCCAGGTTATAGCCTCCGCAGGTACGCTTGCGTAGCAAACGAGCACTTTCTACCGAAGAACAGGGTTCCTGTCACGCTGGAGGAGAGTTAATCCCGCAGACCTCGTTCCTCCTGGGAAAGCGCAAGCCCACCCTGAGCCTCAGGGTAGTGCCTAAGTTTCCAACGGGCAAGCTCTGCGTGCCTCGGTTTCCATGAGGTCTCCACCGTTGTTGTGCTTCAATGGAACGCGAAGATAGCTTTCAGGACTCCAAGCACTCTGACCTCCGCACCGTTTCCCATGCTACCACACGGATCCCCCCCACGTCTCCTCTCTGCCTGCTGAGCAACAAGCAGCCGTGTAGGCCCTTCAGAACACTTCTGCATGCAGAGCCCAAGGCGGCACACTGCTCTCTGTCTTCCTTTGGAAACCTAGGTTGTCGGAGCTTACCCACCTCACGAAGACAGTCTGAGCCGGTTTCATGAGCTGGGGAACGTGGACTCAGTGAGGACCAGGGCCCTACCTGCACTCTGAAAATCACTCTGCTCAGCCTTCCATCCAGGAGCTCACACCGACTGGCTCGTTGGTTTAGCAGGACGTCTAAGTGAGGTCCAAGCTGAGCAAAGAGCACTCTTCCTCCTTTACCCTGCTAGGCCCACGGAAGAGGTAGAGCCATCTAGGCCTCGCTCAGACCAGGCCTCCTTCAGGGATCTTGCCACACTTCGAAGCCTGCACAGTAAAAGATACTTAGCGAAGTTGCCAGGATTTCGCCATGCTCTCCCTCGGCAGCTCCACTACTGCAGGTACTCATGTTTGCTTTGAACTAGTATAGGTGTCCCTGCTTCCAAAAGCATTCTTTTCCCCTTTGGAAATGTGGATTCTTGTAGCCTAGGAGCTGTTTGCGAAACGCTAGGAAGGCCCAGCTTTTACTCACTGCAGGCACGCCCGGGCAGGAAACGAGTATGTTTCCCCAGAGAAACAGGCTGCTTGCAAGTGTAGAGGGGAGCTTCTCAGGTGCCCAGTGTGTCCCGTTTGTTTCCCTTCGCAGCTCCCGTACTGCAGGTACTTATGCTGGGTGCTAACAAGGGTTCGTTGGCTCTGCCGACAAAAGCAGCCTTTTCTCTTTGGAAGTTTGGATTGTAGTGTCTCAGGGGCTGCTTGCCAAAACTTGAAGTTGCCCAGGTTATAGCCTCCGCAGGTACGCTTGCGTAGCAAACGAGCACTTTCACCCGATGAACAGCATTCCTATCACGCTGGAGGAGAGTTAATCCTGCAGACCTCGTTCCTCCTGGGAAAGCGCAAGGCCACCCTGAGCCTCAGGGTAGTGCCTAAGTTTGCTCCGTGCAAGCTCTGCGTGCCTCGGTTTCCATGAGGTCTCCACCGTTGTTGTGCTTCAATGCAACGCGAAGATAGCTTTCAGGACTCCAAGCACTCTGACCTCTGCACCGTTTCCCATGCTACCACACGGATCCCCCCCACGTCTCCTCTCTGCCTGCTGAGCAACAAGCAGCCGTGTAGGCCCTTCAGAACACTTCTGCATGCAGAGCCCAAGGCGGCACACTGCTCTCTGTCTGCCTTTGGAAACCTAGGTTGTCGCAGCTTACCCAGCTCACCAAGACAGTCTGAGCCGGTCTCATGAGCTGGGGAACGTGGACTCAGTGAGGACCAGGGCCCTACCTGCACTCAGAAAATCACTCTGCTCAGCCTTCCATCCAGGAGCTCACACCGACTGGCTCGTTGGTTTAGCAGGAGGTCTAAGTGAGGTCCAAGCTGAGCAAAGAGCACACTTCCTCCTTTACCCTGCTAGGCCCACGGAAGAGGTAGAGCCAACTAGGCCTCGCTCAGGCCAGCCCTCCTTCAGGGATCTTGCCACACTTCGAAGCCTGCACAGTAAAAGATATTTAGCGAAGTTGCCAGGGTTTCGCCATTTTCCCTCGGCAGCTCCACTACTGCAGGGACTCATGTTTGCTGTGAACTAGGATAGGTGGCCCACTTCCAAAAGCAGTCTTTTCCCCTTTGGAAATGTGGATTCTTGTAGCCTAGGAGCTGTTTGCGAAACCATAGGAAGGCCCAGCTTTTACTCACTGCAGGCACGCCCGGGGAGGAAACGAGTATGTTTCCCCAGAGAAACAGGCTGCTTGCAAGTGTCGAGGGGAGCTTCTCAGGTGCCCAGTGTGTCCCGTTTGTTTCCCTTCGCAGCTCCCGTACTGCAGGTACTTATGCTGGGTGCTAACAAGGGTTCGTTGGCTCTGCCGACAAAAGCAGCCTTTTCCCTTTGGAAGCTTGGATTGTAGTGTCTCAGGGGCTGCTTGCCAAACCTTGAAGTTGCCCAGGTTATAGCCTCCGCAGGTACGCTTGCATAGCAAACGAGCACTTTCACCCGATGAACAGCGTTCCTATCACGCTGCAGGAGAGTTAACCCTGCAGACCTCGTTCCTCCTGGGAAAGCGCAAGGCCACCCTGAGCCTCAGGGTAGTGCCTAAGTTTGCTCCGTGCAAGCTCTGCGTGCCTCGGTTTCCATGAGGTCTCCACCGTTGTTGTGCCTCAATGGAACTAGAGGATAGCTTTCAGGACTCCAAGCACTCTGGCCTCTGCACCGTTTCCCATGCTACCACACGGATTCCCCCCACGTCTCCTCTCTGCCTGCTGAGCAACAAGCAGCCGTGTAGGCCCTTCAGAACCCTTCTTGCATGCAGAGCCCAAGGCGGGACACTGCTCTCTGTCTTCCTTTGGAAACCTAGGTTGTCGGAGCTTACCCACCTCACGAAGACAGTTTGAGCCGGTTTCATGAGCTGGGGAACGTGGACTCAGTGAGGACCAGGGCCCTACCTGCACTCTGAAAATCACTCTGCTCAGCCTTCCATCCAGGAGCTCACACCGACTGGCTCGTTGGTTTAGCAGGACGTCTAAGTGAGGTCCAAGCTGAGCAAAGAGCACTCTTCCTCCTTTACCCTGCTAGGCCCACGGAAGAGGTAGAGCCATCTAGGCCTCGCTCAGACCAGGCCTCCTTCAGGGATCTTGCCACACTTCGAAGCCTGCACAGTAAAAGATACTTAGCGAAGTTGCCAGGATTTCGCCATGCTCTCCCTCGGCAGCTCCACTACTGCAGGTACTCATGTTTGCTTTGAACTAGTATAGGTGTCCCTGCTTCCAAAAGCATTCTTTTCCCCTTTGGAAATGTGGATTCTTGTAGCCTAGGAGCTGTTTGCGAAACCCTAGGAAGGCCCAGCTTTTACTCACTGCAGGCACGCCCGGGCAGGAAACGAGTATGTTTCCCCAGAGAAACAGGCTGCTTGCAAGTGTAGAGGGGAGCTTCTCAGGTGCCCAGTTTGTCCCGTTTGTTTCCCTTCGCAGCTCCCGTACTGCAGGTACTTATGCTGGGTGCTAACAAGGGTTGGTTGGCTCTGCCGACAAAAGCAGCCTTTTCTCTTTGGAAGCTTGGATTGTAGTGTCTCAGGGGCTGCTTGCCAAAACTTGAAGTTGCCCAGGTTATAGCCTCCGCAGGTACGCTTGCGTAGCAAACGAGCACTTTCACCCCATGAACAGCGTTCCTATCACGCTGGAGGAGAGTTAATCCTGCAGACCTCGTTCCTCCTGGGAAAGAGCAAGGCCACCCTGAGCCTCAGGGTAGTGCCTGAGTTTACTCCGGGCAAGCTCTGCGTGCCTCGGTTTCCATGAGGTCTCCACCGTTGTTGTGCTTCAATGGAACGCGAAGATAGCTTTCAGGACTCCAAGCACTCTGACCTCCGCACCGTTTCCCATGCTACCACACGGATCCCCCCCACGTCTCCTCTCTGCCTGCTGAGCAACAAGCAGCCGTGTAGGCCCTTCAGAACACTTCTGCATGCAGAGCCCAAGGCGGCACACTGCTCTCTGTCTTCCTTTGGAAACCTAGGTTGTCGGAGCTTACCCACCTCACGAAGACAGTCTGAGCCGGTTTCATGAGCTGGGGAACGTGGACTCAGTGAGGACCAGGGCCCTACCTGCACTCTGAAAATCACTCTGCTCAGCCTTCCATCCAGGAGCTCACACCGACTGGCTCGTTGGTTTAGCAGGACGTCTAAGTGAGGTCCAAGCTGAGCAAAGAGCACTCTTCCTCCTTTACCCTGCTAGGCCCACGGAAGAGGTAGAGCCATCTAGGCCTCGCTCAGACCAGGCCTCCTTCAGGGATCTTGCCACACTTCGAAGCCTGCACAGTAAAAGATACTTAGCGAAGTTGCCAGGATTTCGCCATGCTCTCCCTCGGCAGCTCCACTACTGCAGGTACTCATGTTTGCTTTGAACTAGTATAGGTGTCCCTGCTTCCAAAAGCATTCTTTTCCCCTTTGGAAATGTGGATTCTTGTAGCCTAGGAGCTGTTTGCGAAACGCTAGGAAGGCCCAGCTTTTACTCACTGCAGGCACGCCCGGGGAGGAAACGAGTATGTTTCCCCAGAGAAACAGGCTGCTTGCAAGTGTAGAGGGGAGCTTCTCAGGTGCCCAGTGTGTCCCGTTTCTTTCCCTTCGCAGCTCCCGTACTGCAGGTACTTATGCTGGGTGCTAACAAGGGTTGGTTGGCTCTGCCGACAAAAGCAGCCTTTTCTCTTTGGAAGCTTGGATTGTAGTGTCTCAGGGGCTGCTTGCCAAAACTTGAAGTTGCCCAGGTTATAGCCTCCGCAGGTACGCTTGCGTAGCAAACGCGCACTTTCACCCGATGAACAGCGTTCCTATCACGCTGGAGGAGAGTTAATCCTGCAGACCTCGTTCCTCCTGGGAAAGAGCAAGGCCACCCTGAGCCTCAGGGTAGTGCCTGAGTTTACTCCGGGCAAGCTCTGCGTGCCTCGGTTTCCATGAGGTCTCCACCGTTGTTGTGCTTCAATGGAACGCGAAGATAGCTTTCAGGACTCCAAGCACTCTGACCTCCGCACCGTTTCCCATGCTACCACACGGATCCCCCCCACGTCTCCTCTCTGCCTGCTGAGCAACAAGCAGCCGTGTAGGCCCTTCAGAACACTTCTGCATGCAGAGCCCAAGGCGGCACACTGCTCTCTGTCTTCCTTTGGAAACCTAGGTTGTCGCAGCTTACCCAGCTCACCAAGACAGTCTGAGCCGGTCTCATGAGCTGGGGAACGTGGACTCAGTGAGGACCAGGGCCCTACCTGCACTCAGAAAATCACTCTGCTCAGCCTTCCATCCAGGAGCTCACACCGACTGGCTCGTTGGTTTAGCAGGAGGTCTAAGTGAGGTCCAAGCTGAGCAAAGAACACACTTCCTCCTTTACCCTGCTAGGCCCACGGTAGAGGTAGAGCCAACTAGGCCTCGCTCAGGCCAGCCCTCCTTCAGGGATCTTGCCACACTTCGAAGCCTGCACAGTAAAAGATATTTAGCGAAGTTGCCAGGGTTTCGCCATTCTCCCTCGGCAGCTCCACTACTGCAGGGACTCATGTTTGCTGTGAACTAGGATAGGTGTCCCTGCTTCCAAAAGCAGTCTTTTCCCCTTTGGAAATGTGGATTCTTGTAGCCTAGGAGCTGTTTGCGAAACGCTAGGAAGGCCCAGCTTTTACTCACTGCAGGCACGCCCGGGCAGGAAACGAGTATGTTTCCCCAGAGAAACAGGCTGCTTGCAAGTGTCGAGGGGAGCTTCTCAGGTGCCCAGTGTGTCCCGTTTCTTTCCCTTCGCAGCTCCCGTACTGCAGGTACTTATGCTGGGTGCTAACAAGGGTTGGTTGGCTCTGCCGACAAAAGCAGCCTTTTCCCTTTGGAAGCTTGGATTGTAGTGTCTCAGGGGCTGCTTGCCAAACCTTGAAGTTGCCCAGGTTATAGCCTCCGCAGGTACGCTTGCGTAGCAAACGAGCACTTTCACCCGATGAACAGCCTTCCTATCACGCTGCAGGAGAGTTAATCCCGCAGACCTCGTTCCTCCTGGGAAAGCGCAAGGCCACCCTGAGCCTCAGGGGAGTGCCTAAGTTTGCTCCGTGCAAGCTCTGCGTGCCTCGGTTTCCATGAGGTCTCCACCGTTGTTGTGCCTCAATGGAACTAGAGGATAGCTTTCAGGACTCCAAGCACTCTGGCCTCTGCACCGTTTCCCATGCTACCACACGGATTCCCCCCACGTCTCCTCTCTGCCTGCTGAGCAACAAGCAGCCGTGTAGGCCCTTCAGAACCCTTCTTGCATGCAGAGCCCAAGGCGGGACACTGCTCTCTGTCTTCCTTTGGAAACCTAGGTTGTCGGAGCTTACCCACCTCTCGAAGACAGTTTGAGCCGGTTTCATGAGCTTGGGAACGTGGACTCAGTGAGGACCAGGGCCCTACCTGCACTCTGAAAATCACTCTGCTCAGCCTTCCATCCAGGAGCTCACACCGACTGGCTCGTTGGTTTAGCAGGACGTCTAAGTGAGGTCCAAGCTGAGCAAAGAGCACTCTTCCTCCTTTACCCTGCTAGGCCCACGGAAGAGGTAGAGCCATCTAGGCCTCGCTCAGACCAGGCCTCCTTCAGGGATCTTGCCACACTTCGAAGCCTGCACAGTAAAAGATACTTAGCGAAGTTGCCAGGATTTCGCCATGCTCTCCCTCGGCAGCTCCACTACTGCAGGTACTCATGTTTGCTTTGAACTAGTATAGGTGTCCCTGCTTCCAAAAGCATTCTTTTCCCCTTTGGAAATGTGGATTCTTGTAGCCTAGGAGCTGTTTGCGAAACGCTAGGAAGGCCCAGCTTTTACTCACTGCAGGCACGCCCGGGCAGGAAACGAGTATGTTTCCCCAGAGAAACAGGCTGCTTGCAAGTGTAGAGGGGAGCTTCTCAGGTGCCCAGTGTGTCCCGTTTGTTTCCCTTCGCAGCTCCCGTACTGCAGGTACTTATGCTGGGTGCTAACAAGGGTTGGTTGGCTCTGCCGACAAAAGCAGCCTTTTCTCTTTGGAAGCTTGGATTGTAGTGTCTCAGGGGCTGCTTGCCAAAACTTGAAGTTGCCCAGGTTATAGCCTCCGCAGGTACGCTTGCGTAGCAAACGAGCACTTTCACCCGATGAACAGCGTTCCTATCACGCTGGAGGAGAGTTAATCCTGCAGACCTCGTTCCTCCTGGGAAAGCGCAAGGCCACCCTGAGCCTCAGGGTAGTGCCTAAGTTTGCTCCGTGCAAGCTCTGCGTGCCTCGGTTTCCATGAGGTCTCCACCGTTGTTGTGCCTCAATGGAACTAGAGGATAGCTTTCAGGACTCCAAGCACTCTGACCTCCGCACCATTTCCCATGCTACCACACAGATCCCCCCACGTCTCCTCTCTGCCTGCTGAGCAACAAGCAGCCGTGTAGGCCCTTCGGAACACTTCTTGCATGCAGAACCCAAGGCGGCACATTGCTCTCTGTCTACCTTTGGAAACCTAGGTGGTCGCAGCTTGCCCCAGCTCACGAAGACAGTCTGAGCCGTTCTCCTGAGCTGGGAGACATGGACTCAGTGAGGACCAGGGCCCTACCTGCACTCAGAAAATCACTCTGCTCAGCCTTCCATCCAGGAGCTCACACCGACTGGCTCGTTGGTTTAGCAGGACGTCTAAGTGAGGTCCAAGCTGAGCAAAGAGCACACTTCCTCCTTTACCCTGCTAGGCCCACGGAAGAGGTAGAGCCAACTAGGCCTCGCTCAGGCCAGCCCTCCTTCAGGGATCTTGCCACACTTCGAAGCCTGCACAGTAAAAGATATTTAGCGAAGTTGCCAGGGTTTCGCCATTCTCCCTCGGCAGCTCCACTACTGCAGGGACTCATGTTTGCTGTGAACTAGGATAGGTGGCCCACTTCGAAAAGCAGTCTTTTCCCCTTTGGAAATGTGGATTCTTGTAGCCTCGGAGCTGTTTGCAAAACCCTAGGAAGGCCCAGCTTCTTCTCACGGCAGGCACGCCCGGGGAGGAAACGAGTATGTTTCCCCAGAGAAACAGGCTGCTTGCAAGTGTCGAGGGGAGCTTCTCAGGTGCCCAGTGTGTCCCGTTTGTTTCCCTTCGCAGCTCCCGTACTGCAGGTACTTATGCTGGGTGCTAACAAGGGTTGGTTGGCTCTGCCGACAAAAGCAGCCTTTTCCCTTTGGAAGCTTGGATTGTAGTGTCTCAGGGGCTGCTTGCCAAACCTTGAAGTTGCCCAGGTTATAGCCTCCGCAGGTACGCTTGCGTAGCAAACGAGCACTTTCTACCGATGAACAGGGTTCCTGTCACGCTGGAGGAGAGTTAATCCCGCAGACCTCGTTCCTCCTGGGAAAGCGCAAGTCCACCCTGAGCCTCAGGGTAGTGCCTAAGTTTCCAACGGGCAAGCTCTGCGTGCCTCGGTTTCCATGAGGTCTCCACCGTTGTTGTGCTTCAATGGAACGCGAGGATAGCTTTCAGGACTCCAAGCACTCTGACCTCCGCACCGTTTCCCATGCTACCACACGGATCCCCCCCACGTCTCCTCTCTGCCTGCTGAGCAACAAGCAGCCGTGTAGGCCCTTCAGAACCCTTCTTGCATGCAGAGCCCAAGGCGGCACACTGCTCTCTGTCTTCCTTTGGAAACCTAGGTTGTTGCAGCTTTCCCCAGCTACGAAGACAGTCTGAGCCGGTCTCATGTGCTGAGGAACGTGAACTCAATGAGGACCATGGCCATACGTGCACTCAGAAAATCACTCTGCTCAGCCTTCCATCCAGGAACTCACACCGACTGGCTCGTTGGTTTAGCAGGACGTCTAAGTGAGGTCCAAGCTGAGCAAGAGCACAATTCCTCCTTTACCCTGCTAGACCCCCGGAAGAGGTAGAGCTAACTAGGCCTCGCTCAGGCCATCCCTCCTTCAGGGATCTTGCCACAGTTTGAAGCCTGCACGGTAAAAGATACTTAGCGAAGTTGCCAGGGTTTCGCCATGCTCTCCCTCGGCAGCTCCACTACTGCAGGGACTCATATTTGCTGTGAACGAGGATAGGTGGCCCTGCTTCAAAAAGCAGTCTTTTCCCCTTTGGAAATGTGGATTCTTTGAGCCTCGGAGCTGTTTGCGAAACCCTAGGAAGGCCCAGCTTCTACTCACTGCAGGCACGCCCGGGCAGGAAACGAGTATGTTTCCCCAGAGAAACAGGCTGCTTGCAAGTGTCGAGAAGAGCTTCTCAGGTGCCCAGTGTGTCCCGTTTCTTTCCCTTCGCAGCTCCCGTACTGCAGGTACTTATGCTGGGAGCTAACAAGAGTTGGTTGGCTCTGCCGACAAAAGCAGCCTTTTCCCTTTGGAAGCTTGGATTGTAGTGTCTCAGGGGCTGCTTGCCAAACCTTGAAGTTGCCCAGGTTATAGCCTCCGCAGGTACGCTTGCGTAGCAAACGAGCACTTTCTACCGAAGAACAGGGTTCCTGTCACGCTGGAGGAGAGTTAATCCCGCAGACCTCGTTCCTCCTGGGAAAGCGCAAGCCCACCCTGAGCCTCAGGGTAGTGCCTAAGTTTCCAACGGGCAAGCTCTGCGTGCCTCGGTTTCCATGAGGTCTCCACCGTTGTTGTGCTTCAATGGAACGCGAAGATAGCTTTCAGGACTCCAAGCACTCTGACCTCCGCACCGTTTCCCATGCTACCACACGGATCCCCCCCACGTCTCCTCTCTGCCTGCTGAGCAACAAGCAGCCGTGTAGGCCCTTCAGAACACTTCTGCATGCAGAGCCCAAGGCGGCACACTGCTCTCTGTCTTCCTTTGGAAACCTAGGTTGTCGGAGCTTACCCACCTCACGAAGACAGTCTGAGCCGGTTTCATGAGCTGGGGAACGTGGACTCAGTGAGGACCAGGGCCCTACCTGCACTCTGAAAATCACTCTGCTCAGCCTTCCATCCAGGAGCTCACACCGACTGGCTCGTTGGTTTAGCAGGACGTCTAAGTGAGGTCCAAGCTGAGCAAAGAGCACTCTTCCTCCTTTACCCTGCTAGGCCCACGGAAGAGGTAGAGCCATCTAGGCCTCGCTCAGACCAGGCCTCCTTCAGGGATCTTGCCACACTTCGAAGCCTGCACAGTAAAAGATACTTAGCGAAGTTGCCAGGATTTCGCCATGCTCTCCCTCGGCAGCTCCACTACTGCAGGTACTCATGTTTGCTTTGAACTAGTATAGGTGTCCCTGCTTCCAAAAGCATTCTTTTCCCCTTTGGAAATGTGGATTCTTGTAGCCTAGGAGCTGTTTGCGAAACGCTAGGAAGGCCCAGCTTTTACTCACTGCAGGCACGCCCGGGCAGGAAACGAGTATGTTTCCCCAGAGAAACAGGCTGCTTGCAAGTGTCGAGGGGAGCTTCTCAGGTGCCCAGTGTGTCCCGTTTGTTTCCCTTCGCAGCTCCCGTACTGCAGGTACTTATGCTGGGTGCTAACAAGGGTTCGTTGGCTCTGCCGACAAAAGCAGCCTTTTCCCTTTGGAAGCTTGGATTGTAGTGTCTCAGGGGCTGCTTGCCAAACCTTGAAGTTGCCCAGGTTATAGCCTCCGCAGGTACGCTTGCGTAGCAAACGAGCACTTTCTACCGATGAACAGGGTTCCTGTCACGCTGGAGGAGAGTTAATCCCGCAGACCTCGTTCCTCCTGGGAAAGCGCAAGTCCACCCTGAGCCTCAGGGTAGTGCCTAAGTTTCCAACGGGCAAGCTCTGCGTGCCTCGGTTTCCATGAGGTCTCCACCGTTGTTGTGCTTCAATGGAACGCGAGGATAGCTTTCAGGACTCCAAGCACTCTGACCTCCGCACCGTTTCCCATGCTACCACACGGATCCCCCCCACGTCTCCTCTCTGCCTGCTGAGCAACAAGCAGCCGTGTAGGCCCTTCAGAACCCTTCTTGCATGCAGAGCCCAAGGCGGCACACTGCTCTCTGTCTTCCTTTGGAAACCTAGGTTGTTGCAGCTTTCCCCAGCTACGAAGACAGTCTGAGCCGGTCTCATGTGCTGAGGAACGTGAACTCAATGAGGACCATGGCCATACGTGCACTCAGAAAATCACTCTGCTCAGCCTTCCATCCAGGAACTCACACCGACTGGCTCGTTGGTTTAGCAGGACGTCTAAGTGAGGTCCAAGCTGAGCAAGAGCACAATTCCTCCTTTACCCTGCTAGACCCCCGGAAGAGGTAGAGCTAACTAGGCCTCGCTCAGGCCATCCCTCCTTCAGGGATCTTGCCACAGTTTGAAGCCTGCACGGTAAAAGATACTTAGCGAAGTTGCCAGGGTTTCGCCATGCTCTCCCTCGGCAGCTCCACTACTGCAGGGACTCATATTTGCTGTGAACGAGGATAGGTGGCCCTGCTTCAAAAAGCAGTCTTTTCCCCTTTGGAAATGTGGATTCTTTGAGCCTCGGAGCTGTTTGCGAAACCCTAGGAAGGCCCAGCTTCTACTCACTGCAGGCACGCCCGGGCAGGAAACGAGTATGTTTCCCCAGAGAAACAGGCTGCTTGCAAGTGTCGAGAAGAGCTTCTCAGGTGCCCAGTGTGTCCCGTTTCTTTCCCTTCGCAGCTCCCGTACTGCAGGTACTTATGCTGGGAGCTAACAAGAGTTGGTTGGCTCTGCCGACAAAAGCAGCCTTTTCCCTTTGGAAGCTTGGATTGTAGTGTCTCAGGGGCTGCTTGCCAAACCTTGAAGTTGCCCAGGTTATAGCCTCCGCAGGTACGCTTGCGTAGCAAACGAGCACTTTCTACCGAAGAACAGGGTTCCTGTCACGCTGGAGGAGAGTTAATCCCGCAGACCTCGTTCCTCCTGGGAAAGCGCAAGCCCACCCTGAGCCTCAGGGTAGTGCCTAAGTTTCCAACGGGCAAGCTCTGCGTGCCTCGGTTTCCATGAGGTCTCCACCGTTGTTGTGCTTCAATGGAACGCGAAGATAGCTTTCAGGACTCCAAGCACTCTGACCTCCGCACCGTTTCCCATGCTACCACACGGATCCCCCCCACGTCTCCTCTCTGCCTGCTGAGCAACAAGCAGCCGTGTAGGCCCTTCAGAACACTTCTGCATGCAGAGCCCAAGGCGGCACACTGCTCTCTGTCTTCCTTTGGAAACCTAGGTTGTCGGAGCTTACCCACCTCACGAAGACAGTCTGAGCCGGTTTCATGAGCTGGGGAACGTGGACTCAGTGAGGACCAGGGCCCTACCTGCACTCTGAAAATCACTCTGCTCAGCCTTCCATCCAGGAGCTCACACCGACTGGCTCGTTGGTTTAGCAGGACGTCTAAGTGAGGTCCAAGCTGAGCAAAGAGCACTCTTCCTCCTTTACCCTGCTAGGCCCACGGAAGAGGTAGAGCCATCTAGGCCTCGCTCAGACCAGGCCTCCTTCAGGGATCTTGCCACACTTCGAAGCCTGCACAGTAAAAGATACTTAGCGAAGTTGCCAGGATTTCGCCATGCTCTCCCTCGGCAGCTCCACTACTGCAGGTACTCATGTTTGCTTTGAACTAGTATAGGTGTCCCTGCTTCCAAAAGCATTCTTTTCCCCTTTGGAAATGTGGATTCTTGTAGCCTAGGAGCTGTTTGCGAAACGCTAGGAAGGCCCAGCTTTTACTCACTGCAGGCACGCCCGGGCAGGAAACGAGTATGTTTCCCCAGAGAAACAGGCTGCTTGCAAGTGTAGAGGGGAGCTTCTCAGGTGCCCAGTGTGTCCCGTTTGTTTCCCTTCGCAGCTCCCGTACTGCAGGTACTTATGCTGGGTGCTAACAAGGGTTGGTTGGCTCTGCCGACAAAAGCAGCCTTTTCTCTTTGGAAGTTTGGATTGTAGTGTCTCAGGGGCTGCTTGCCAAAACTTGAAGTTGCCCAGGTTATAGCCTCCGCAGGTACGCTTGCGTAGCAAACGAGCACTTTCACCCGATGAACAGCATTCCTATCACGCTGGAGGAGAGTTAATCCTGCAGACCTCGTTCCTCCTGGGAAAGCGCAAGGCCACCCTGAGCCTCAGGGTAGTGCCTAAGTTTGCTCCGTGCAAGCTCTGCGTGCCTCGGTTTCCATGAGGTCTCCACCGTTGTTGTGCCTCAATGGAACTAGAGGATAGCTTTCAGGACTCCAAGCACTCTGACCTCCGCACCATTTCCCATGCTACCACACAGATCCCCCCACGTCTCCTCTCTGCCTGCTGAGCAACAAGCAGCCGTGTAGGCCCTTCGGAACACTTCTTGCATGCAGAACCCAAGGCGGCACATTGCTCTCTGTCTACCTTTGGAAACCTAGGTGGTCGCAGCTTGCCCCAGCTCACGAAGACAGTCTGAGCCGTTCTCCTGAGCTGGGAGACATGGACTCAGTGAGGACCAGGGCCCTACCTGCACTCAGAAAATCACTCTGCTCAGCCTTCCATCCAGGAGCTCACACCGACGGGCTCGTTGGTTTAGCAGGAGGTCTAAGTGAGGTCCAAGCTGAGCAAAGAACACACTTCCTCCTTTACCCTGCTAGGCCCACGGTAGAGGTAGAGCCAACTAGGCCTCGCTCAGGCCAGCCCTCCTTCAGGGATCTTGCCACACTTCGAAGCCTGCATAGTAAAAGATATTTAGCGAAGTTGCCAGGGTTTCGCCATTCTCCCTCGGCAGCTCCACTACTGCAGGGACTCATGTTTGCTGTGAACAAGGATAGGTGGCCCACTTCAAAAAGCAGTCTTTTCCCCTTTGGAAATGTGGATTCTTGTAGCCTAGGAGCTTTTTGCGAAACCATAGGAAGGCCCAGCTTTTACTCACTGCAGGCACGCCCGGGGAGGAAACGAGTATGTTTCCCCAGAGAAACAGGCTGCTTGCAAGTGTCGAGGGGAGCTTCTCAGGTGCCCAGTGTGTCCCGTTTGTTTCCCTTCGCAGCTCCCGTACTGCAGGTACTTATGCTGGGTGCTAACAAGGGTTCGTTGGCTCTGCCGACAAAAGCAGCCTTTTCCCTTTGGAAGCTTGGATTGTAGTGTCTCAGGGGCTGCTTGCCAAACCTTGAAGTTGCCCAGGTTATAGCCTCCGCAGGTACGCTTGCGTAGCAAACGAGCACTTTCACCCGATGAACAGCGTTCCTATCACGCTGCAGGAGAGTTAACCCTGCAGACCTCGTTCCTCCTGGGAAAGCGCAAGGCCACCCTGAGCCTCAGGGTAGTGCCTAAGTTTGCTCCGTGCAAGCTCTGCGTGCCTCGGTTTCCAGAGGTCTCCACCGTTGTTGTGCCTCAATGGAACTAGAGGATAGCTTTCAGGACTCCAAGCACTCTGACCTCCGCACCATTTCCCATGCTACCACACAGATCCCCCCACGTCTCCTCTCTGCCTGCTGAGCAACAAGCAGCCGTGTAGGCCCTTCGGAACACTTCTTGCATGCAGAACCCAAGGCGGCACATTGCTCTCTGTCTACCTTTGGAAACCTAGGTGGTCGCAGCTTGCCCCAGCTCACGAAGACAGTCTGAGCCGTTCTCCTGAGCTGGGAGACATGGACTCAGTGAGGACCAGGGCCCTACCTGCACTCAGAAAATCACTCTGCTCAGCCTTCCATCCAGGAGCTCACACCGACTGGCTCGTTGGTTTAGCAGGAGGTCTAAGTGAGGTCCAAGCTGAGCAAAGAACACACTTCCTCCTTTACCCTGCTAGGCCCACGGAAGAGGTAGAGCCAACTAGGCCTCGCTCAGGCCAGCCCTCCTTCAGGGATCTTGCCACACTTCGAAGCCTGCACAGTAAAAGATATTTAGCGAAGTTGCCAGGGTTTCGCCATTCTCCCTCGGCAGCTCCACTACTGCAGGGACTCATGTTTGCTGTGAACTAGGATAGGTGGCCCACTTCAAAAAGCAGTCTTTTCCCCTTTGGAAATGTGGATTCTTGTAGCCTAGGAGCTGTTTGCGAAACCATAGGAAGGCCCAGCTTTTACTCACTGCAGGCACGCCCGGGGAGGAAACGAGTATGTTTCCCCAGAGAAACAGGCTGCTTGCAAGTGTCGAGGGGAGCTTCTCAGGTGCCCAGTGTGTCCCGTTTGTTTCCCTTCGCAGCTCCCGTACTGCAGGTACTTATGCTGGGTGCTAACAAGGGTTGGTTGGCTCTGCCGACAAAAGCAGCCTTTTCCCTTTGGAAGCTTGGATTGTAGTGTCTCAGGGGCTGCTTGCCAAACCTTGAAGTTGCCCAGGTTATAGCCTCCGCAGGTACGCTTGCGTAGCAAACGAGCACTTTCACCCGATGAACAGCGTTCCTATCACGCTGCAGGAGAGTTAATCCCGCAGACCTCGTTCCTCCTGGGAAAGCGCAAGGCCACCCTGAGCCTCAGGGGAGTGCCTAAGTTTGCTCCGTGCAAGCTCTGCGTGCCTCGGTTTCCATGAGGTCTCCACCGTTGTTGTGCCTCAATGGAACTAGAGGATAGCTTTCAGGACTCCAAGCACTCTGGCCTCTGCACCGTTTCCCATGCTACCACACGGATTCCCCCCACGTCTCCTCTCTGCCTGCTGAGCAACAAGCAGCCGTGTAGGCCCTTCAGAACCCTTCTTGCATGCAGAGCCCAAGGCGGGACACTGCTCTCTGTCTTCCTTTGGAAACCTAGGTTGTCGGAGCTTACCCACCTCACGAAGACAGTTTGAGCCGGTTTCATGAGCTTGGGAAAGTGGACTCAGTGAGGACCAGGGCCCTACCTGCACTCTGAAAATCACTCTGCTCAGCCTTCCATCCAGGAGCTCACACCGACTGGCTCGTTGGTTTAGCAGGACGTCTAAGTGAGGTCCAAGCTGAGCAAAGAGCACTCTTCCTCCTTTACCCTGCTAGGCCCACGGAAGAGGTAGAGCCATCTAGGCCTCGCTCAGACCAGGCCTCCTTCAGGGATCTTGCCACACTTCGAAGCCTGCACAGTAAAAGATACTTAGCGAAGTTGCCAGGATTTCGCCATGCTCTCCCTCGGCAGCTCCACTACTGCAGGTACTCATGTTTGCTTTGAACTAGTATAGGTGTCCCTGCTTCCAAAAGCATTCTTTTCCCCTTTGGAAATGTGGATTCTTGTAGCCTAGGAGCTGTTTGCGAAACGCTAGGAAGGCCCAGCTTTTACTCACTGCAGGCACGCCCGGGCAGGAAACGAGTATGTTTCCCCAGAGAAACAAGCTGCTTGCAAGTGTAGAGGGGAGCTTCTCAGGTGCCCAGTGTGTCCCGTTTCTTTCCCTTCGCAGCTCCCGTACTGCAGGTACTTATGCTGGGTGCTAACAAGGGTTGGTTGGCTCTGCCGACAAAAGCAGCCTTTTCTCTTTGGAAGCTTGGATTGTAGTGTCTCAGGGGCTGCTTGCCAAAACTTGAAGTTGCCCAGGTTATAGCCTCCGCAGGTACGCTTGCGTAGCAAACGCGCACTTTCACCCGATGAACAGCGTTCCTATCACGCTGGAGGAGAGTTAATCCTGCAGACCTCGTTCCTCCTGGGAAAGAGCAAGGCCACCCTGAGCCTCAGGGTAGTGCCTGAGTTTACTCCGGGCAAGCTCTGCGTGCCTCGGTTTCCATGAGGTCTCCACCGTTGTTGTGCTTCAATGGAACGCGAAGATAGCTTTCAGGACTCCAAGCACTCTGACCTCCGCACCGTTTCCCATGCTACCACACGGATCCCCCCGACGTCTCCTCTCTGCCTGCTGAGCAACAAGCAGCCGTGTAGGCCCTTCAGAACACTTCTGCATGCAGAGCCCAAGGCGGCACACTGCTCTCTGTCTTCCTTTGGAAACCTAGGTTGTCGCAGCTTACCCAGCTCACCAAGACAGTCTGAGCCGGTCTCATGAGCTGGGGAACGTGGACTCAGTGAGGACCAGGGCCCTACCTGCACTCAGAAAATCACTCTGCTCAGCCTTCCATCCAGGAGCTCACACCGACTGGCTCGTTGGTTTAGCAGGAGGTCTAAGTGAGGTCCAAGCTGAGCAAAGAGCACACTTCCTCCTTTACCCTGCTAGGCCCACGGTAGAGGTAGAGCCAACTAGGCCTCGCTCAGGCCAGCCCTCCTTCAGGGATCTTGCCACAGTTCGAAGCCTGCACAGTAAAAGATATTTAGCGAAGTTGCCAGGGTTTCGCCATTCTCCCTCGGCAGCTCCACTACTGCAGGGACTCATGTTTGCTGTGAACTAGGATAGGTGGCCCACTTCCAAAAGCAGTCTTTTCCCCTTTGGAAATGTGGATTCTTGTAGCCTAGGAGCTGTTTGCGAAACCATAGGAAGGCCCAGCTTTTACTCACTGCAGGCACGCCCGGGGAGGAAACGAGTATGTTTCCCCAGAGAAACAGGCTGCTTGCAAGTGTCGAGGGGAGCTTCTCAGGTGCCCAGTGTGTCCCGTTTGTTTCCCTTCGCAGCTCCCGTACTGCAGGTACTTATGCTGGGTGCTAACAAGGGTTGGTTGGCTCTGCCGACAAAAGCAGCCTTTTCCCTTTGGAAGCTTGGATTGTAGTGTCTCAGGGGCTGCTTGCCAAACCTTGAAGTTGCCCAGGTTATAGCCTCCGCAGGTACGCTTGCGTAGCAAACGAGCACTTTCACCCGATGAACAGCGTTCCTATCACGCTGCAGGAGAGTTAATCCCGCAGACCTCGTTCCTCCTGGGAAAGCGCAAGGCCACCCTGAGCCTCAGGGGAGTGCCTAAGTTTGCTCCGTGCAAGCTCTGCGTGCCTCGGTTTCCATGAGGTCTCCACCGTTGTTGTGCCTCAATGGAACTAGAGGATAGCTTTCAGGACTCCAAGCACTCTGGCCTCTGCACCGTTTCCCATGCTACCACACGGATTCCCCCCACGTCTCCTCTCTGCCTGCTGAGCAACAAGCAGCCGTGTAGGCCCTTCAGAACCCTTCTTGCATGCAGAGCCCAAGGCGGGACACTGCTCTCTGTCTTCCTTTGGAAACCTAGGTTGTCGGAGCTTACCCACCTCTCGAAGACAGTTTGAGCCGGTTTCATGAGCTTGGGAACGTGGACTCAGTGAGGACCAGGGCCCTACCTGCACTCTGAAAATCACTCTGCTCAGCCTTCCATCCAGGAGCTCACACCGACTGGCTCGTTGGTTTAGCAGGACGTCTAAGTGAGGTCCAAGCTGAGCAAAGAGCACTCTTCCTCCTTTACCCTGCTAGGCCCACGGAAGAGGTAGAGCCATCTAGGCCTCGCTCAGACCAGGCCTCCTTCAGGGATCTTGCCACACTTCGAAGCCTGCACAGTAAAAGATACTTAGCGAAGTTGCCAGGATTTCGCCATGCTCTCCCTCGGCAGCTCCACTACTGCAGGGACTCATGTTTGCTTTGAACTAGTATAGGTGTCCCTGCTTCCAAAAGCATTCTTTTCCCCTTTGGAAATGTGGATTCTTGTAGCCTAGGAGCTGTTTGCGAAACGCTAGGAAGGCCCAGCTTTTACTCACTGCAGGCACGCCCGGGCAGGAAACGAGTATGTTTCCCCAGAGAAACAGGCTGCTTGCAAGTGTAGAGGGGAGCTTCTCAGGTGCCCAGTGTGTCCCGTTTGTTTCCCTTCGCAGCTCCCGTACTGCAGGTACTTATGCTGGGTGCTAACAAGGGTTGGTTGGCTCTGCCGACAAAAGCAGCCTTTTCTCTTTGGAAGCTTGGATTGTAGTGTCTCAGGGGCTGCTTGCCAAAACTTGAAGTTGCCCAGGTTATAGCCTCCGCAGGTACGCTTGCGTAGCAAACGAGCACTTTCACCCGATGAACAGCGTTCCTATCACGCTGGAGGAGAGTTAATCCTGCAGACCTCGTTCCTCCTGGGAAAGCGCAAGGCCACCCTGAGCCTCAGGGTAGTGCCTAAGTTTGCTCCGTGCAAGCTCTGCGTGCCTCGGTTTCCATGAGGTCTCCACCGTTGTTGTGCCTCAATGGAACTAGAGGATAGCTTTCAGGACTCCAAGCACTCTGACCTCCGCACCATTTCCCATGCTACCACACAGATCCCCCCACGTCTCCTCTCTGCCTGCTGAGCAACAAGCAGCCGTGTAGGCCCTTCGGAACACTTCTTGCATGCAGAACCCAAGGCGGCACATTGCTCTCTGTCTACCTTTGGAAACCTAGGTGGTCGCAGCTTGCCCCAGCTCACGAAGACAGTCTGAGCCGTTCTCCTGAGCTGGGAGACATGGACTCAGTGAGGACCAGGGCCCTACCTGCACTCAGAAAATCACTCTGCTCAGCCTTCCATCCAGGAGCTCACACCGACTGGCTCGTTGGTTTAGCAGGACGTCTAAGTGAGGTCCAAGCTGAGCAAAGAGCACACTTCCTCCTTTACCCTGCTAGGCCCACGGAAGAGGTAGAGCCAACTAGGCCTCGCTCAGGCCAGCCCTCCTTCAGGGATCTTGCCACACTTCGAAGCCTGCACAGTAAAAGATATTTAGCGAAGTTGCCAGGGTTTCGCCATTCTCCCTCGGCAGCTCCACTACTGCAGGGACTCATGTTTGCTGTGAACTAGGATAGGTGGCCCACTTCGAAAAGCAGTCTTTTCCCCTTTGGAAATGTGGATTCTTGTAGCCTCGGAGCTGTTTGCAAAACCCTAGGAAGGCCCAGCTTCTACTCACGGCAGGCACGCCCGGGGAGGAAACGAGTATGTTTCCCCAGAGAAACAGGCTGCTTGCAAGTGTCGAGGGGAGCTTCTCAGGTGCCCAGTGTGTCCCGTTTGTTTCCCTTCGCAGCTCCCGTACTGCAGGTACTTATGCTGGGTGCTAACAAGGGTTGGTTGGCTCTGCCGACAAAAGCAGCCTTTTCCCTTTGGAAGCTTGGATTGTAGTGTCTCAGGGGCTGCTTGCCAAACCTTGAAGTTGCCCAGGTTATAGCCTCCGCAGGTACGCTTGCGTAGCAAACGAGCACTTTCTACCGATGAACAGGGTTCCTGTCACGCTGGAGGAGAGTTAATCCCGCAGACCTCGTTCCTCCTGGGAAAGCGCAAGTCCACCCTGAGCCTCAGGGTAGTGCCTAAGTTTCCAACGGGCAAGCTCTGCGTGCCTCGGTTTCCATGAGGTCTCCACCGTTGTTGTGCTTCAATGGAACGCGAGGATAGCTTTCAGGACTCCAAGCACTCTGACCTCCGCACCGTTTCCCATGCTACCACACGGATCCCCCCCACGTCTCCTCTCTGCCTGCTGAGCAACAAGCAGCCGTGTAGGCCCTTCAGAACCCTTCTTGCATGCAGAGCCCAAGGCGGCACACTGCTCTCTGTCTTCCTTTGGAAACCTAGGTTGTTGCAGCTTTCCCCAGCTACGAAGACAGTCTGAGCCGGTCTCATGTGCTGAGGAACGTGAACTCAATGAGGACCATGGCCATACGTGCACTCAGAAAATCACTCTGCTCAGCCTTCCATCCAGGAACTCACACCGACTGGCTCGTTGGTTTAGCAGGACGTCTAAGTGAGGTCCAAGCTGAGCAAGAGCACAATTCCTCCTTTACCCTGCTAGACCCCCGGAAGAGGTAGAGCTAACTAGGCCTCGCTCAGGCCATCCCTCCTTCAGGGATCTTGCCACAGTTTGAAGCCTGCACGGTAAAAGATACTTAGCGAAGTTGCCAGGGTTTCGCCATGCTCTCCCTCGGCAGCTCCACTACTGCAGGGACTCATATTTGCTGTGAACGAGGATAGGTGGCCCTGCTTCAAAAAGCAGTCTTTTCCCCTTTGGAAATGTGGATTCTTTGAGCCTCGGAGCTGTTTGCGAAACCCTAGGAAGGCCCAGCTTCTACTCACTGCAGGCACGCCCGGGCAGGAAACGAGTATGTTTCCCCAGAGAAACAGGCTGCTTGCAAGTGTCGAGAAGAGCTTCTCAGGTGCCCAGTGTGTCCCGTTTCTTTCCCTTCGCAGCTCCCGTACTGCAGGTACTTATGCTGGGAGCTAACAAGAGTTGGTTGGCTCTGCCGACAAAAGCAGCCTTTTCCCTTTGGAAGCTTGGATTGTAGTGTCTCAGGGGCTGCTTGCCAAACCTTGAAGTTGCCCAGGTTATAGCCTCCGCAGGTACGCTTGCGTAGCAAACGAGCACTTTCTACCGAAGAACAGGGTTCCTGTCACGCTGGAGGAGAGTTAATCCCGCAGACCTCGTTCCTCCTGGGAAAGCGCAAGCCCACCCTGAGCCTCAGGGTAGTGCCTAAGTTTCCAACGGGCAAGCTCTGCGTGCCTCGGTTTCCATGAGGTCTCCACCGTTGTTGTGCTTCAATGGAACGCGAAGATAGCTTTCAGGACTCCAAGCACTCTGACCTCCGCACCGTTTCCCATGCTACCACACGGATCCCCCCCACGTCTCCTCTCTGCCTGCTGAGCAACAAGCAGCCGTGTAGGCCCTTCAGAACACTTCTGCATGCAGAGCCCAAGGCGGCACACTGCTCTCTGTCTTCCTTTGGAAACCTAGGTTGTCGGAGCTTACCCACCTCACGAAGACAGTCTGAGCCGGTTTCATGAGCTGGGGAACGTGGACTCAGTGAGGACCAGGGCCCTACCTGCACTCTGAAAATCACTCTGCTCAGCCTTCCATCCAGGAGCTCACACCGACTGGCTCGTTGGTTTAGCAGGACGTCTAAGTGAGGTCCAAGCTGAGCAAAGAGCACTCTTCCTCCTTTACCCTGCTAGGCCCACGGAAGAGGTAGAGCCATCTAGGCCTCGCTCAGACCAGGCCTCCTTCAGGGATCTTGCCACACTTCGAAGCCTGCACAGTAAAAGATACTTAGCGAAGTTGCCAGGATTTCGCCATGCTCTCCCTCGGCAGCTCCACTACTGCAGGTACTCATGTTTGCTTTGAACTAGTATAGGTGTCCCTGCTTCCAAAAGCATTCTTTTCCCCTTTGGAAATGTGGATTCTTGTAGCCTAGGAGCTGTTTGCGAAACGCTAGGAAGGCCCAGCTTTTACTCACTGCAGGCACGCCCGGGCAGGAAACGAGTATGTTTCCCCAGAGAAACAGGCTGCTTGCAAGTGTAGAGGGGAGCTTCTCAGGTGCCCAGTGTGTCCCGTTTGTTTCCCTTCGCAGCTCCCGTACTGCAGGTACTTATGCTGGGTGCTAACAAGGGTTGGTTGGCTCTGCCGACAAAAGCAGCCTTTTCTCTTTGGAAGTTTGGATTGTAGTGTCTCAGGGGCTGCTTGCCAAAACTTGAAGTTGCCCAGGTTATAGCCTCCGCAGGTACGCTTGCGTAGCAAACGAGCACTTTCACCCGATGAACAGCATTCCTATCACGCTGGAGGAGAGTTAATCCTGCAGACCTCGTTCCTCCTGGGAAAGCGCAAGGCCACCCTGAGCCTCAGGGTAGTGCCTAAGTTTGCTCCGTGCAAGCTCTGCGTGCCTCGGTTTCCATGAGGTCTCCACCGTTGTTGTGCCTCAATGGAACTAGAGGATAGCTTTCAGGACTCCAAGCACTCTGACCTCCGCACCATTTCCCATGCTACCACACAGATCCCCCCACGTCTCCTCTCTGCCTGCTGAGCAACAAGCAGCCGTGTAGGCCCTTCGGAACACTTCTTGCATGCAGAACCCAAGGCGGCACATTGCTCTCTGTCTACCTTTGGAAACCTAGGTGGTCGCAGCTTGCCCCAGCTCACGAAGACAGTCTGAGCCGTTCTCCTGAGCTGGGAGACATGGACTCAGTGAGGACCAGGGCCCTACCTGCACTCAGAAAATCACTCTGCTCAGCCTTCCATCCAGGAGCTCACACCGACGGGCTCGTTGGTTTAGCAGGAGGTCTAAGTGAGGTCCAAGCTGAGCAAAGAACACACTTCCTCCTTTACCCTGCTAGGCCCACGGTAGAGGTAGAGCCAACTAGGCCTCGCTCAGGCCAGCCCTCCTTCAGGGATCTTGCCACACTTCGAAGCCTGCATAGTAAAAGATATTTAGCGAAGTTGCCAGGGTTTCGCCATTCTCCCTCGGCAGCTCCACTACTGCAGGGACTCATGTTTGCTGTGAACAAGGATAGGTGGCCCACTTCAAAAAGCAGTCTTTTCCCCTTTGGAAATGTGGATTCTTGTAGCCTAGGAGCTTTTTGCGAAACCATAGGAAGGCCCAGCTTTTACTCACTGCAGGCACGCCCGGGGAGGAAACGAGTATGTTTCCCCAGAGAAACAGGCTGCTTGCAAGTGTCGAGGGGAGCTTCTCAGGTGCCCAGTGTGTCCCGTTTGTTTCCCTTCGCAGCTCCCGTACTGCAGGTACTTATGCTGGGTGCTAACAAGGGTTCGTTGGCTCTGCCGACAAAAGCAGCCTTTTCCCTTTGGAAGCTTGGATTGTAGTGTCTCAGGGGCTGCTTGCCAAACCTGGAAGTTGCCCAGGTTATAGCCTCCGCAGGTACGCTTGCGTAGCAAACGAGCACTTTCACCCGATGAACAGCGTTCCTATCACGCTGCAGGAGAGTTAACCCTGCAGACCTCGTTCCTCCTGGGAAAGCGCAAGGCCACCCTGAGCCTCAGGGTAGTGCCTAAGTTTGCTCCGTGCAAGCTCTGCGTGCCTCGGTTTCCATGAGGTCTCCACCGTTGTTGTGCCTCAATGGAACTAGAGGATAGCTTTCAGGACTCCAAGCACTCTGACCTCCGCACCATTTCCCATGCTACCACACAGATCCCCCCACGTCTCCTCTCTGCCTGCTGAGCAACAAGCAGCCGTGTAGGCCCTTCGGAACACTTCTTGCATGCAGAACCCAAGGCGGCACATTGCTCTCTGTCTACCTTTGGAAACCTAGGTGGTCGCAGCTTGCCCCAGCTCACGAAGACAGTCTGAGCCGTTCTCCTGAGCTGGGAGACATGGACTCAGTGAGGACCAGGGCCCTACCTGCACTCAGAAAATCACTCTGCTCAGCCTTCCATCCAGGAGCTCACACCGACTGGCTCGTTGGTTTAGCAGGACGTCTAAGTGAGGTCCAAGCTGAGCAAAGAGCACACTTCCTCCTTTACCCTGCTAGGCCCACGGAAGAGGTAGAGCCAACTAGGCCTCGCTCAGGCCAGCCCTCCTTCAGGGATCTTGCCACACTTCGAAGCCTGCATAGTAAAAGATATTTAGCGAAGTTGCCAGGGTTTCGCCATTCTCCCTCGGCAGCTCCACTACTGCAGGGACTCATGTTTGCTGTGAACAAGGATAGGTGGCCCACTTCAAAAAGCAGTCTTTTCCCCTTTGGAAATGTGGATTCTTGTAGCCTAGGAGCTGTATGCGAAACCATAGGAAGGCCCAGCTTTTACTCACTGCAGGCACGCCCGGGGAGGAAACGAGTATGTTTCCCCAGAGAAACAGGCTGCTTGCAAGTGTCGAGGGGAGCTTCTCAGGTGCCCAGTGTGTCCCGTTTGTTTCCCTTCGCAGCTCCCGTACTGCAGGTACTTATGCTGGGTGCTAACAAGGGTTCGTTGGCTCTTCCGACAAAAGCAGCCTTTTCTCTTTGGAAGCTTGGATTGTAGTGTCTCAGGGGCTGCTTGCCAAAACTTGAAGTTGCCCAGGTTATAGCCTCCGCAGGTACGCTTGCGTAGCAAACGAGCACTTTCACCCCATGAACAGCGTTCCTATCACGCTGGAGGAGAGTTAATCCTGCAGACCTCGTTCCTCCTGGGAAAGCGCAAGGCCACCCTGAGCCTCAGGGTAGTGCCTGAGTTTACTCCGGGGAAGCTCTGCATGCCTCGGTTTCCATGAGGTCTCCACCGTTGTTGTGCTTCAATGCAACGCGAAGATAGCTTTCAGGACTCCAAGCACTCTGACCTCTGCACCGTTTCCCATGCTACCACACGGATCCCCCCCACGTCTCCTCTCTGCCTGCTGAGCAACAAGCAGCCGTGTAGGCCCTTCAGAACACTTCTGCATGCAGAGCCCAAGGCGGCACACTGCTCTCTGTCTGCCTTTGGAAACCTAGGTTGTCGCAGCTTACCCAGCTCACCAAGACAGTCTGAGCCGGTCTCATGAGCTGGGGAACGTGGACTCAGTGAGGACCAGGGCCCTACCTGCACTCAGAAAATCACTCTGCTCAGCCTTCCATCCAGGAGCTCACACCGACTGGCTCGTTGGTTTAGCAGGAGGTCTAAGTGAGGTCCAAGCTGAGCAAAGAACACACTTCCTCCTTTACCCTGCTAGGCCCACGGAAGAGGTAGAGCCAACTAGGCCTCGCTCAGGCCAGCCCTCCTTCAGGGATCTTGCCACACTTCGAAGCCTGCACAGTAAAAGATATTTAGCGAAGTTGCCAGGGTTTCGCCATTTTCCCTCGGCAGCTCCACTACTGCAGGGACTCATGTTTGCTGTGAACTAGGATAGGTGGCCCACTTCCAAAAGCAGTCTTTTCCCCTTTGGAAATGTGGATTCTTGTAGCCTAGGAGCTGTTTGCGAAACCATAGGAAGGCCCAGCTTTTACTCACTGCAGGCACGCCCGGGGAGGAAACGAGTATGTTTCCCCAGAGAAACAGGCTGCTTGCAAGTGTCGAGGGGAGCTTCTCAGGTGCCCAGTGTGTCCCGTTTGTTTCCCTTCGCAGCTCCCGTACTGCAGGTACTTATGCTGGGTGCTAACAAGGGTTGGTTGGCTCTGCCGACAAAAGCAGCCTTTTCCCTTTGGAAGCTTGGATTGTAGTGTCTCAGGGGCTGCTTGCCAAACCTTGAAGTTGCCCAGGTTATAGCCTCCGCAGGTACGCTTGCATAGCAAACGAGCACTTTCACCCGATGAACAGCGTTCCTATCACGCTGCAGGAGCGTTAACCCTGCAGACCTCGTTCCTCCTGGGAAAGCGCAAGGCCACCCTGAGCCTCAGGGTAGTGCCTAAGTTTGCTCCGTGCAAGCTCTGCGTGCCTCGGTTTCCATGAGGTCTCCACCGTTGTTGTGCCTCAATGGAACTAGAGGATAGCTTTCAGGACTCCAAGCACTCTGGCCTCTGCACCGTTTCCCATGCTACCACACGGATTCCCCCCACGTCTCCTCTCTGCCTGCTGAGCAACAAGCAGCCGTGTAGGCCCTTCAGAACCCTTCTTGCATGCAGAGCCCAAGGCGGGACACTGCTCTCTGTCTTCCTTTGGAAACCTAGGTTGTCGGAGCTTACCCACCTCACGAAGACAGTTTGAGCCGGTTTCATGAGCTGGGGAACGTGGACTCAGTGTGGACCAGGGCCCTACCTGCACTCTGAAAATCACTCTGCTCAGCCTTCCATCCAGGAGCTCACACCGACTGGCTCGTTGGTTTAGCAGGACGTCTAAGTGAGGTCCAAGCTGAGCAAAGAGCACTCTTCCTCCTTTACCCTGCTAGGCCCACGGAAGAGGTAGAGCCATCTAGGCCTCGGTCAGACCAGGCCTCCTTCAGGGATCTTGCCACACTTCGAAGCCTGCACAGTAAAAGATACTTAGCGAAGTTGCCAGGATTTCGCCATGCTCTCCCTCGGCAGCTCCACTACTGCAGGGACTCATGTTTGCTTTGAACTAGTATAGGTGTCCCTGCTTCCAAAAGCATTCTTTTCCCCTTTGGAAATGTGGATTCTTGTAGCCTAGGAGCTGTTTGCGAAACCCTAGGAAGGCCCAGCTTTTACTCACTGCAGGCACGCCCGGGCAGGAAACGAGTATGTTTCCCCAGAGAAACAGGCTGCTTGCAAGTGTAGAGGGGAGCTTCTCAGGTGCCCAGTGTGTCCCGTTTCTTTCCCTTCGCAGCTCCCGTACTGCAGGTACTTATGCTGGGTGCTAACAAGGGTTGGTTGGCTCTGCCGACAAAAGCAGCCTTTTCTCTTTGGAAGCTTGGATTGTAGTGTCTCAGGGGCTGCTTGCCAAAACTTGAAGTTGCCCAGGTTATAGCCTCCGCAGGTACGCTTGCGTAGCAAACGAGCACTTTCACCCCATGAACAGCGTTCCTATCACGCTGGAGGAGAGTTAATCCTGCAGACCTCGTTCCTCCTGGGAAAGAGCAAGGCCACCCTGAGCCTCAGGGTAGTGCCTGAGTTTACTCCGGGCAAGCTCTGCGTGCCTCGGTTTCCATGAGGTCTCCACCGTTGTTGTGCTTCAATGCAACGCGAAGATAGCTTTCAGGACTCCAAGCACTCTGACCTCCGCACCGTTTCCCATGCTACCACACGGATCCCCCCCACGTCTCCTCTCTGCCTGCTGAGCAACAAGCAGCCGCGTAGGCCCTTCAGAACACTTCTGCATGCAGAGCCCAAGGCGGCACACTGCTCTCTGTCTTCCTTTGGAAACCTAGGTTGTTGCAGCTTGCCCCAGCTACGAAGACAGTCTGAGCCGGTCTCATGTGCTGAGGAACGTGAACTCAATGAGGACCATGGCCATACGTGCACTCAGAAAATCACTCTGCTCAGCCTTCCATCCAGGAACTCACACCGACTGGCTCGTTGGTTTAGCAGGAGGTCTAAGTGAGGTCCAAGCTGAGCAAAGAACACACTTCCTCCTTTACCCTGCTAGGCCCACGGTAGAGGTAGAGCCAACTAGGCCTCGCTCAGGCCAGCCCTCCTTCAGGGATCTTGCCACACTTCGAAGCCTGCATAGTAAAAGATATTTAGCGAAGTTGCCAGGGTTTCGCCATTCTCCCTCGGCAGCTCCACTACTGCAGGGACTCATGTTTGCTGTGAACAAGGATAGGTGGCCCACTTCAAAAAGCAGTCTTTTCCCCTTTGGAAATGTGGATTCTTGTAGCCTAGGAGCTGTTTGCGAAACCATAGGAAGGCCCAGCTTTTACTCACTGCAGGCACGCCCGGGGAGGAAACGAGTATGTTTCCCCAGAGAAACAGGCTGCTTGCAAGTGTCGAGGGGAGCTTCTCAGGTGCCCAGTGTGTCCCGTTTGTTTCCCTTCGCAGCTCCCGTACTGCAGGTACTTATGCTGGGTGCTAACAAGGGTTCGTTGGCTCTGCCGACAAAAGCAGCCTTTTCCCTTTGGAAGCTTGGATTGTAGTGTCTCAGGGGCTGCTTGCCAAACCTTGAAGTTGCCCAGGTTATAGCCTCCGCAGGTACGCTTGCGTAGCAAACGAGCACTTTCACCCGATGAACAGCGTTCCTATCACGCTGCAGGAGAGTTAACCCTGCAGACCTCGTTCCTCCTGGGAAAGCGCAAGGCCACCCTGAGCCTCAGGGTAGTGCCTAAGTTTGCTCCGTGCAAGCTCTGCGTGCCTCGGTTTCCATGAGGTCTCCACCGTTGTTGTGCCTCAATGGAACTAGAGGATAGCTTTCAGGACTCCAAGCACTCTGACCTCCGCACCATTTCCCATGCTACCACACAGATCCCCCCACGTCTCCTCTCTGCCTGCTGAGCAACAAGCAGCCGTGTAGGCCCTTCGGAACACTTCTTGCATGCAGAACCCAAGGCGGCACATTGCTCTCTGTCTACCTTTGGAAACCTAGGTGGTCGCAGCTTGCCCCAGCTCACGAAGACAGTCTGAGCCGTTCTCCTGAGCTGGGAGACATGGACTCAGTGAGGACCAGGGCCCTACCTGCACTCAGAAAATCACTCTGCTCAGCCTTCCATCCAGGAGCTCACACCGACTGGCTCGTTGGTTTAGCAGGACGTCTAAGTGAGGTCCAAGCTGAGCAAAGAGCACACTTCCTCCTTTACCCTGCTAGGCCCACGGAAGAGGTAGAGCCATCTAGGCCTCGCTCAGACCAGGCCTCCTTCAGGGATCTTGCCACACTTCGAAGCCTGCACAGTAAAAGATACTTAGCGAAGTTGCCAGGATTTCGCCATGCTCTCCCTCGGCAGCTCCACTACTGCAGGTACTCATGTTTGCTTTGAACTAGTATAGGTGTCCCTGCTTCCAAAAGCATTCTTTTCCCCTTTGGAAATGTGGATTCTTGTAGCCTAGGAGCTGTTTGCGAAACGCTAGGAAGGCCCAGCTTTTACTCACTGCAGGCACGCCCGGGCAGGAAACGAGTATGTTTCCCCAGAGAAACAGGCTGCTTGCAAGTGTAGAGGGGAGCTTCTCAGGTGCCCAGTGTGTCCCGTTTGTTTCCCTTCGCAGCTCCCGTACTGCAGGTACTTATGCTGGGTGCTAACAAGGGTTGGTTGGCTCTGCCGACAAAAGCAGCCTTTTCTCTTTGGAAGCTTGGATTGTAGTGTCTCAGGGGCTGCTTGCCAAAACTTGAAGTTGCCCAGGTTATAGCCTCCGCAGGTACGCTTGCGTAGCAAACGAGCACTTTCACCCGATGAACAGCGTTCCTATCACGCTGGAGGAGAGTTAATCCTGCAGACCTCGTTCCTCCTGGGAAAGCGCAAGGCCACCCTGAGCCTCAGGGTAGTGCCTAAGTTTGCTCCGTGCAAGCTCTGCGTGCCTCGGTTTCCATGAGGTCTCCACCGTTGTTGTGCCTCAATGGAACTAGAGGATAGCTTTCAGGACTCCAAGCACTCTGACCTCCGCACCATTTCCCATGCTACCACACAGATCCCCCCACGTCTCCTCTCTGCCTGCTGAGCAACAAGCAGCCGTGTAGGCCCTTCGGAACACTTCTTGCATGCAGAACCCAAGGCGGCACATTGCTCTCTGTCTACCTTTGGAAACCTAGGTGGTCGCAGCTTGCCCCAGCTCACGAAGACAGTCTGAGCCGTTCTCCTGAGCTGGGAGACATGGACTCAGTGAGGACCAGGGCCCTACCTGCACTCAGAAAATCACTCTGCTCAGCCTTCCATCCAGGAGCTCACACCGACTGGCTCGTTGGTTTAGCAGGACGTCTAAGTGAGGTCCAAGCTGAGCAAAGAGCACACTTCCTCCTTTACCCTGCTAGGCCCACGGAAGAGGTAGAGCCAACTAGGCCTCGCTCAGGCCAGCCCTCCTTCAGGGATCTTGCCACACTTCGAAGCCTGCACAGTAAAAGATATTTAGCGAAGTTGCCAGGGTTTCGCCATTCTCCCTCGGCAGCTCCACTACTGCAGGGACTCATGTTTGCTGTGAACTAGGATAGGTGGCCCACTTCGAAAAGCAGTCTTTTCCCCTTTGGAAATGTGGATTCTTGTAGCCTCGGAGCTGTTTGCAAAACCCTAGGAAGGCCCAGCTTCTACTCACGGCAGGCACGCCCGGGGAGGAAACGAGTATGTTTCCCCAGAGAAACAGGCTGCTTGCAAGTGTCGAGGGGAGCTTCTCAGGTGCCCAGTGTGTCCCGTTTGTTTCCCTTCGCAGCTCCCGTACTGCAGGTACTTATGCTGGGTGCTAACAAGGGTTGGTTGGCTCTGCCGACAAAAGCAGCCTTTTCCCTTTGGAAGCTTGGATTGTAGTGTCTCAGGGGCTGCTTGCCAAACCTTGAAGTTGCCCAGGTTATAGCCTCCGCAGGTACGCTTGCGTAGCAAACGAGCACTTTCTACCGATGAACAGGGTTCCTGTCACGCTGGAGGAGAGTTAATCCCGCAGACCTCGTTCCTCCTGGGAAAGCGCAAGTCCACCCTGAGCCTCAGGGTAGTGCCTAAGTTTCCAACGGGCAAGCTCTGCGTGCCTCGGTTTCCATGAGGTCTCCACCGTTGTTGTGCTTCAATGGAACGCGAGGATAGCTTTCAGGACTCCAAGCACTCTGACCTCCGCACCGTTTCCCATGCTACCACACGGATCCCCCCCACGTCTCCTCTCTGCCTGCTGAGCAACAAGCAGCCGTGTAGGCCCTCAGAACCCTTCTTGCATGCAGAGCCCAAGGCGGCACACTGCTCTCTGTCTTCCTTTGGAAACCTAGGTTGTTGCAGCTTTCCCCAGCTACGAAGACAGTCTGAGCCGGTCTCATGTGCTGAGGAACGTGAACTCAATGAGGACCATGGCCATACGTGCACTCAGAAAATCACTCTGCTCAGCCTTCCATCCAGGAACTCACACCGACTGGCTCGTTGGTTTAGCAGGACGTCTAAGTGAGGTCCAAGCTGAGCAAGAGCACAATTCCTCCTTTACCCTGCTAGGCCCCCGGAAGAGGTAGAGCTAACTAGGCCTCGCTCAGGCCATCCCTCCTTCAGGGATCTTGCCACAGTTTGAAGCCTGCACGGTAAAAGATACTTAGCGAAGTTGCCAGGGTTTCGCCATGCTCTCCCTCGGCAGCTCCACTACTGCAGGGACTCATATTTGCTGTGAACGAGGATAGGTGGCCCTGCTTCAAAAAGCAGTCTTTTCCCCTTTGGAAATGTGGATTCTTTGAGCCTCGGAGCTGTTTGCGAAACCCTAGGAAGGCCCAGCTTCTACTCACTGCAGGCACGCCCGGGCAGGAAACGAGTATGTTTCCCCAGAGAAACAGGCTGCTTGCAAGTGTCGAGAAGAGCTTCTCAGGTGCCCAGTGTGTCCCGTTTCTTTCCCTTCGCAGCTCCCGTACTGCAGGTACTTATGCTGGGAGCTAACAAGAGTTGGTTGGCTCTGCCGACAAAAGCAGCCTTTTCCCTTTGGAAGCTTGGATTGTAGTGTCTCAGGGGCTGCTTGCCAAACCTTGAAGTTGCCCAGGTTATAGCCTCCGCAGGTACGCTTGCGTAGCAAACGAGCACTTTCTACCGAAGAACAGGGTTCCTGTCACGCTGGAGGAGAGTTAATCCCACAGACCTCGTTCCTCCTGGGAAAGCGCAAGCCCACCCTGAGCCTCAGGGTAGTGCCTAAGTTTCCAACGGGCAAGCTCTGCGTGCCTCGGTTTCCATGAGGTCTCCACCGTTGTTGTGCTTCAATGGAACGCGAAGATAGCTTTCAGGACTCCAAGCACTCTGACCTCCGCACCGTTTCCCATGCTACCACACGGATCCCCCCCACGTCTCCTCTCTGCCTGCTGAGCAACAAGCAGCCGTGTAGGCCCTTCAGAACACTTCTGCATGCAGAGCCCAAGGCGGCACACTGCTCTCTGTCTTCCTTTGGAAACCTAGGTTGTCGGAGCTTACCCACCTCACGAAGACAGTCTGAGCCGGTTTCATGAGCTGGGGAACGTGGACTCAGTGAGGACCAGGGCCCTACCTGCACTCTGAAAATCACTCTGCTCAGCCTTCCATCCAGGAGCTCACACCGACTGGCTCGTTGGTTTAGCAGGACGTCTAAGTGAGGTCCAAGCTGAGCAAAGAGCACTCTTCCTCCTTTACCCTGCTAGGCCCACGGAAGAGGTAGAGCCATCTAGGCCTCGCTCAGACCAGGCCTCCTTCAGGGATCTTGCCACACTTCGAAGCCTGCACAGTAAAAGATACTTAGCGAAGTTGCCAGGATTTCGCCATGCTCTCCCTCGGCAGCTCCACTACTGCAGGTACTCATGTTTGCTTTGAACTAGTATAGGTGTCCCTGCTTCCAAAAGCATTCTTTTCCCCTTTGGAAATGTGGATTCTTGTAGCCTAGGAGCTGTTTGCGAAACGCTAGGAAGGCCCAGCTTTTACTCACTGCAGGCACGCCCGGGCAGGAAACGAGTATGTTTCCCCAGAGAAACAGGCTGCTTGCAAGTGTAGAGGGGAGCTTCTCAGGTGCCCAGTGTGTCCCGTTTGTTTCCCTTCGCAGCTCCCGTACTGCAGGTACTTATGCTGGGTGCTAACAAGGGTTGGTTGGCTCTGCCGACAAAAGCAGCCTTTTCTCTTTGGAAGTTTGGATTGTAGTGTCTCAGGGGCTGCTTGCCAAAACTTGAAGTTGCCCAGGTTATAGCCTCCGCAGGTACGCTTGCGTAGCAAACGAGCACTTTCACCCGATGAACAGCATTCCTATCACGCTGGAGGAGAGTTAATCCTGCAGACCTCGTTCCTCCTGGGAAAGCGCAAGGCCACCCTGAGGCTCAGGGTAGTGCCTAAGTTTGCTCCGTGCAAGCTCTGCGTGCCTCGGTTTCCATGAGGTCTCCACCGTTGTTGTGCCTCAATGGAACTAGAGGATAGCTTTCAGGACTCCAAGCACTCTGACCTCCGCACCATTTCCCATGCTACCACACAGATCCCCCCACGTCTCCTCTCTGCCTGCTGAGCAACAAGCAGCCGTGTAGGCCCTTCGGAACACTTCTTGCATGCAGAGCCCAAGGCGGCACACTGCTCTCTGTCTTCCTTTGGAAACCTAGGTTGTTGCAGCTTGCCCCAGCTACGAAGACAGTCTGAGCCGGTCTCATGTGCTGAGGAACGTGAACTCAATGAGGACCATGGCCATACGTGCACTCAGAAAATCACTCTGCTCAGCCTTCCATCCAGGAACTCACACCGACTGGCTCGTTGGTTTAGCAGGAGGTCTAAGTGAGGTCCAAGCTGAGCAAAGAACACACTTCCTCCTTTACCCTGCTAGGCCCACGGTAGAGGTAAAGCCAACTAGGCCTCGCTCAGGCCAGCCCTCCTTCAGGGATCTTGCCACACTTCGAAGCCTGCATAGTAAAAGATATTTAGCGAAGTTGCCAGGGTTTCGCCATTCTCCCTCGGCAGCTCCACTACTGCAGGGACTCATGTTTGCTGTGAACAAGGATAGGTGGCCCACTTCAAAAAGCAGTCTTTTCCCCTTTGGAAATGTGGATTCTTGTAGCCTAGGAGCTGTTTGCGAAACCATAGGAAGGCCCAGCTTTTACTCACTGCAGGCACGCCCGGGGAGGAAACGAGTATGTTTCCCCAGAGAAACAGGCTGCTTGCAAGTGTCGAGGGGAGCTTCTCAGGTGCCCAGTGTGTCCCGTTTGTTTCCCTTTGCAGCTCCCGTACTGCAGGTACTTATGCTGGGTGCTAACAAGGGTTCGTTGGCTCTGCCGACAAAAGCAGCCTTTTCCCTTTGGAAGCTTGGATTGTAGTGTCTCAGGGGCTGCTTGCCAAACCTTGAAGTTGCCCAGGTTATAGCCTCCGCAGGTACGCTTGCGTAGCAAACGAGCACTTTCACCCGATGAACAGCGTTCCTATCACGCTGCAGGAGAGTTAACCCTGCAGACCTCGTTCCTCCTGGGAAAGCGCAAGGCCACCCTGAGCCTCAGGGTAGTGCCTAAGTTTGCTCCGTGCAAGCTCTGCGTGCCTCGGTTTCCAGAGGTCTCCACCGTTGTTGTGCCTCAATGGAACTAGAGGATAGCTTTCAGGACTCCAAGCACTCTGACCTCCGCACCATTTCCCATGCTACCACACAGATCCCCCCACGTCTCCTCTCTGCCTGCTGAGCAACAAGCAGCCGTGTAGGCCCTTCGGAACACTTCTTGCATGCAGAACCCAAGGCGGCACATTGCTCTCTGTCTACCTTTGGAAACCTAGGTGGTCGCAGCTTGCCCCAGCTCACGAAGACAGTCTGAGCCGTTCTCCTGAGCTGGGAGACATGGACTCAGTGAGGACCAGGGCCCTACCTGCACTCAGAAAATCACTCTGCTCAGCCTTCCATCCAGGAGCTCACACCGACTGGCTCGTTGGTTTAGCAGGACGTCTAAGTGAGGTCCAAGCTGAGCAAAGAGCACACTTCCTCCTTTACCCTGCTAGGCCCACGGAAGAGGTAGAGCCAACTAGGCCTCGCTCAGGCCAGCCCTCCTTCAGGGATCTTGCCACACTTCGAAGCCTGCATAGTAAAAGATATTTAGCGAAGTTGCCAGGGTTTCGCCATTCTCCCTCGGCAGCTCCACTACTGCAGGGACTCATGTTTGCTGTGAACAAGGATAGGTGGCCCACTTCAAAAAGCAGTCTTTTCCCCTTTGGAAATGTGGATTCTTGTAGCCTAGGAGCTGTATGCGAAACCATAGGAAGGCCCAGCTTTTACTCACTGCAGGCACGCCCGGGGAGGAAACGAGTATGTTTCCCCAGAGAAACAGGCTGCTTGCAAGTGTCGAGGGGAGCTTCTCAGGTGCCCAGTGTGTCCCGTTTGTTTCCCTTCGCAGCTCCCGTACTGCAGGTACTTATGCTGGGTGCTAACAAGGGTTCGTTGGCTCTTCCGACAAAAGCAGCCTTTTCTCTTTGGAAGCTTGGATTGTAGTGTCTCAGGGGCTGCTTGCCAAAACTTGAAGTTGCCCAGGTTATAGCCTCCGCAGGTACGCTTGCGTAGCAAACGAGCACTTTCACCCCATGAACAGCGTTCCTATCACGCTGGAGGAGAGTTAATCCTGCAGACCTCGTTCCTCCTGGGAAAGAGCAAGGCCACCCTGAGCCTCAGGGTAGTGCCTGAGTTTACTCCGGGGAAGCTCTGCATGCCTCGGTTTCCATGAGGTCTCCACCGTTGTTGTGCTTCAATGCAACGCGAAGATAGCTTTCAGGACTCCAAGCACTCTGACCTCTGCACCGTTTCCCATGCTACCACACGGATCCCCCCCACGTCTCCTCTCTGCCTGCTGAGCAACAAGCAGCCGTGTAGGCCCTTCAGAACACTTCTGCATGCAGAGCCCAAGGCGGCACACTGCTCTCTGTCTGCCTTTGAAAACCTAGGTTGTCGCAGCTTACCCAGCTCACCAAGACAGTCTGAGCCGGTCTCATGAGCTGGGGAACGTGGACTCAGTGAGGACCAGGGCCCTACCTGCACTCAGAAAATCACTCTGCTCAGCCTTCCATCCAGGAGCTCACACCGACTGGCTCGTTGGTTTAGCAGGAGGTCTAAGTGAGGTCCAAGCTGAGCAAAGAACACACTTCCTCCTTTACCCTGCTAGGCCCACGGAAGAGGTAGAGCCAACTAGGCCTCGCTCAGGCCAGCCCTCCTTCAGGGATCTTGCCACACTTCGAAGCCTGCACAGTAAAAGATATTTAGCGAAGTTGCCAGGGTTTCGCCATTTTCCCTCGGCAGCTCCACTACTGCAGGGACTCATGTTTGCTGTGAACTAGGATAGGTGGCCCACTTCCAAAAGCAGTCTTTTCCCCTTTGGAAATGTGGATTCTTGTAGCCTAGGAGCTGTTTGCGAAACCATAGGAAGGCCCAGCTTTTACTCACTGCAGGCACGCCCGGGGAGGAAACGAGTATGTTTCCCCAGAGAAACAGGCTGCTTGCAAGTGTCGAGGGGAGCTTCTCAGGTGCCCAGTGTGTCCCGTTTGTTTCCCTTCGCAGCTCCCGTACTGCAGGTACTTATGCTGGGTGCTAACAAGGGTTCGTTGGCTCTGCCGACAAAAGCAGCCTTTTCCCTTTGGAAGCTTGGATTGTAGTGTCTCAGGGGCTGCTTGCCAAACCTTGAAGTTGCCCAGGTTATAGCCTCCGCAGGTACGCTTGCATAGCAAACGAGCACTTTCACCCGATGAACAGCGTTCCTATCACGCTGCAGGAGAGTTAACCCTGCAGACCTCGTTCCTCCTGGGAAAGCGCAAGGCCACCCTGAGCCTCAGGGTAGTGCCTAAGTTTGCTCCGTGCAAGCTCTGCGTGCCTCGGTTTCCATGAGGTCTCCACCGTTGTTGTGCCTCAATGGAACTAGAGGATAGCTTTCAGGACTCCAAGCACTCTGGCCTCTGCACCGTTTCCCATGCTACCACACGGATTCCCCCCACGTCTCCTCTCTGCCTGCTGAGCAACAAGCAGCCGTGTAGGCCCTTCAGAACCCTTCTTGCATGCAGAGCCCAAGGCGGGACACTGCTCTCTGTCTTCCTTTGGAAACCTAGGTTGTCGGAGCTTACCCACCTCACGAAGACAGTTTGAGCCGGTTTCATGAGCTGGGGAACGTGGACTCAGTGAGGACCAGGGCCCTACCTGCACTCTGAAAATCACTCTGCTCAGCCTTCCATCCAGGAGCTCACACCGACTGGCTCGTTGGTTTAGCAGGACGTCTAAGTGAGGTCCAAGCTGAGCAAAGAGCACTCTTCCTCCTTTACCCTGCTAGGCCCACGGAAGAGGTAGAGCCATCTAGGCCTCGGTCAGACCAGGCCTCCTTCAGGGATCTTGCCACACTTCGAAGCCTGCACAGTAAAAGATACTTAGCGAAGTTGCCAGGATTTCGCCATGCTCTCCCTCGGCAGCTCCACTACTGCAGGGACTCATGTTTGCTTTGAACTAGTATAGGTGTCCCTGCTTCCAAAAGCATTCTTTTCCCCTTTGGAAATGTGGATTCTTGTATCCTAGGAGCTGTTTGCGAAACCCTAGGAAGGCCCAGCTTTTACTCACTGCAGGCACGCCCGGGCAGGAAACGAGTATGTTTCCCCAGAGAAACAGGCTGCTTGCAAGTGTAGAGGGGAGCTTCTCAGGTGCCCAGTTTGTCCCGTTTGTTTCCCTTCGCAGCTCCCGTACTGCAGGTACTTATGCTGGGTGCTAACAAGGGTTGGTTGGCTCTGCCGACAAAAGCAGCCTTTTCTCTTTGGAAGCTTGGATTGTAGTGTCTCAGGGGCTGCTTGCCAAAACTTGAAGTTGCCCAGGTTATAGCCTCCGCAGGTACGCTTGCGTAGCAAACGCGCACTTTCACCCGATGAACAGCGTTCCTATCACGCTGGAGGAGAGTTAATCCTGCAGACCTCGTTCCTCCTGGGAAAGAGCAAGGCCACCCTGAGCCTCAGGGTAGTGCCTGAGTTTACTCCGGGCAAGCTCTGCGTGCCTCGGTTTCCATGAGGTCTCCACCGTTGTTGTGCTTCAATGCAACGCGAAGATAGCTTTCAGGACTCCAAGCACTCTGACCTCCGCACCGTTTCCCATGCTACCACACGGATCCCCCCCACGTCTCCTCTCTGCCTGCTGAGCAACAAGCAGCCGCGTAGGCCCTTCAGAACACTTCTGCATGCAGAGCCCAAGGCGGCACACTGCTCTCTGTCTTCCTTTGGAAACCTAGGTTGTTGCAGCTTGCCCCAGCTACGAAGACAGTCTGAGCCGGTCTCATGTGCTGAGGAACGTGAACTCAATGAGGACCATGGCCATACGTGCACTCAGAAAATCACTCTGCTCAGCCTTCCATCCAGGAACTCACACCGACTGGCTCGTTGGTTTAGCAGGAGGTCTAAGTGAGGTCCAAGCTGAGCAAAGAACACACTTCCTCCTTTACCCTGCTAGGCCCACGGTAGAGGTAGAGCCAACTAGGCCTCGCTCAGGCCAGCCCTCCTTCAGGGATCTTGCCACACTTCGAAGCCTGCATAGTAAAAGATATTTAGCGAAGTTGCCAGGGTTTCGCCATTCTCCCTCGGCAGCTCCACTACTGCAGGGACTCATGTTTGCTGTGAACAAGGATAGGTGGCCCACTTCAAAAAGCAGTCTTTTCCCCTTTGGAAATGTGGATTCTTGTAGCCTAGGAGCTGTTTGCGAAACCATAGGAAGGCCCAGCTTTTACTCACTGCAGGCACGCCCGGGGAGGAAACGAGTATGTTTCCCCAGAGAAACAGGCTGCTTGCAAGTGTCGAGGGGAGCTTCTCAGGTGCCCAGTGTGTCCCGTTTGTTTCCCTTCGCAGCTCCCGTACTGCAGGTACTTATGCTGGGTGCTAACAAGGGTTCGTTGGCTCTGCCGACAAAAGCAGCCTTTTCCCTTTGGAAGCTTGGATTGTAGTGTCTCAGGGGCTGCTTGCCAAACCTTGAAGTTGCCCAGGTTATAGCCTCCGCAGGTACGCTTGCGTAGCAAACGAGCACTTTCACCCGATGAACAGCGTTCCTATCACGCTGCAGGAGAGTTAACCCTGCAGACCTCGTTCCTCCTGGGAAAGCGCAAGGCCACCCTGAGCCTCAGGGTAGTGCCTAAGTTTGCTCCGTGCAAGCTCTGCGTGCCTCGGTTTCCAGAGGTCTCCACCGTTGTTGTGCCTCAATGGAACTAGAGGATAGCTTTCAGGACTCCAAGCACTCTGACCTCCGCACCATTTCCCATGCTACCACACAGATCCCCCCACGTCTCCTCTCTGCCTGCTGAGCAACAAGCAGCCGTGTAGGCCCTTCGGAACACTTCTTGCATGCAGAACCCAAGGCGGCACATTGCTCTCTGTCTACCTTTGGAAACCTAGGTGGTCGCAGCTTGCCCCAGCTCACGAAGACAGTCTGAGCCGTTCTCCTGAGCTGGGAGACATGGACTCAGTGAGGACCAGGGCCCTACCTGCACTCAGAAAATCACTCTGCTCAGCCTTCCATCCAGGAGCTCACACCGACTGGCTCGTTGGTTTAGCAGGACGTCTAAGTGAGGTCCAAGCTGAGCAAAGAGCACACTTCCTCCTTTACCCTGCTAGGCCCACGGAAGAGGTAGAGCCAACTAGGCCTCGCTCAGGCCAGCCCTCCTTCAGGGATCTTGCCACACTTCGAAGCCTGCATAGTAAAAGATATTTAGCGAAGTTGCCAGGGTTTCGCCATTCTCCCTCGGCAGCTCCACTACTGCAGGGACTCATGTTTGCTGTGAACAAGGATAGGTGGCCCACTTCAAAAAGCAGTCTTTTCCCCTTTGGAAATGTGGATTCTTGTAGCCTAGGAGCTGTATGCGAAACCATAGGAAGGCCCAGCTTTTACTCACTGCAGGCACGCCCGGGGAGGAAACGAGTATGTTTCCCCAGAGAAACAGGCTGCTTGCAAGTGTCGAGGGGAGCTTCTCAGGTGCCCAGTGTGTCCCGTTTGTTTCCCTTCGCAGCTCCCGTACTGCAGGTACTTATGCTGGGTGCTAACAAGGGTTCGTTGGCTCTTCCGACAAAAGCAGCCTTTTCTCTTTGGAAGCTTGGATTGTAGTGTCTCAGGGGCTGCTTGCCAAAACTTGAAGTTGCCCAGGTTATAGCCTCCGCAGGTACGCTTGCGTAGCAAACGAGCACTTTCACCCCATGAACAGCGTTCCTATCACGCTGGAGGAGAGTTAATCCTGCAGACCTCGTTCCTCCTGGGAAAGAGCAAGGCCACCCTGAGCCTCAGGGTAGTGCCTGAGTTTACTCCGGGGAAGCTCTGCATGCCTCGGTTTCCATGAGGTCTCCACCGTTGTTGTGCTTCAATGCAACGCGAAGATAGCTTTCAGGACTCCAAGCACTCTGACCTCTGCACCGTTTCCCATGCTACCACACGGATCCCCCCCACGTCTCCTCTCTGCCTGCTGAGCAACAAGCAGCCGTGTAGGCCCTTCAGAACACTTCTGCATGCAGAGCCCAAGGCGGCACACTGCTCTCTGTCTGCCTTTGAAAACCTAGGTTGTCGCAGCTTACCCAGCTCACCAAGACAGTCTGAGCCGGTCTCATGAGCTGGGGAACGTGGACTCAGTGAGGACCAGGGCCCTACCTGCACTCAGAAAATCACTCTGCTCAGCCTTCCATCCAGGAGCTCACACCGACTGGCTCGTTGGTTTAGCAGGAGGTCTAAGTGAGGTCCAAGCTGAGCAAAGAACACACTTCCTCCTTTACCCTGCTAGGCCCACGGAAGAGGTAGAGCCAACTAGGCCTCGCTCAGGCCAGCCCTCCTTCAGGGATCTTGCCACACTTCGAAGCCTGCACAGTAAAAGATATTTAGCGAAGTTGCCAGGGTTTCGCCATTTTCCCTCGGCAGCTCCACTACTGCAGGGACTCATGTTTGCTGTGAACTAGGATAGGTGGCCCACTTCCAAAAGCAGTCTTTTCCCCTTTGGAAATGTGGATTCTTGTAGCCTAGGAGCTGTTTGCGAAACCATAGGAAGGCCCAGCTTTTACTCACTGCAGGCACGCCCGGGGAGGAAACGAGTATGTTTCCCCAGAGAAACAGGCTGCTTGCAAGTGTCGAGGGGAGCTTCTCAGGTGCCCAGTGTGTCCCGTTTGTTTCCCTTCGCAGCTCCCGTACTGCAGGTACTTATGCTGGGTGCTAACAAGGGTTGGTTGGCTCTGCCGACAAAAGCAGCCTTTTCCCTTTGGAAGCTTGGATTGTAGTGTCTCAGGGGCTGCTTGCCAAACCTTGAAGTTGCCCAGGTTATAGCCTCCGCAGGTACGCTTGCATAGCAAACGAGCACTTTCACCCGATGAACAGCGTTCCTATCACGCTGCAGGAGAGTTAACCCTGCAGACCTCGTTCCTCCTGGGAAAGCGCAAGGCCACCCTGAGCCTCAGGGTAGTGCCTAAGTTTGCTCCGTGCAAGCTCTGCGTGCCTCGGTTTCCATGAGGTCTCCACCGTTGTTGTGCCTCAATGGAACTAGAGGATAGCTTTCAGGACTCCAAGCACTCTGGCCTCTGCACCGTTTCCCATGCTACCACACGGATTCCCCCCACGTCTCCTCTCTGCCTGCTGAGCAACAAGCAGCCGTGTAGGCCCTTCAGAACCCTTCTTGCATGCAGAGCCCAAGGCGGGACACTGCTCTCTGTCTTCCTTTGGAAACCTAGGTTGTCGGAGCTTACCCACCTCACGAAGACAGTTTGAGCCGGTTTCATGAGCTGGGGAACGTGGACTCAGTGAGGACCAGGGCCCTACCTGCACTCTGAAAATCACTCTGCTCAGCCTTCCATCCAGGAGCTCACACCGACTGGCTCGTTGGTTTAGCAGGACGTCTAAGTGAGGTCCAAGCTGAGCAAAGAGCACTCTTCCTCCTTTACCCTGCTAGGCCCACGGAAGAGGTAGAGCCATCTAGGCCTCGGTCAGACCAGGCCTCCTTCAGGGATCTTGCCACACTTCGAAGCCTGCACAGTAAAAGATACTTAGCGAAGTTGCCAGGATTTCGCCATGCTCTCCCTCGGCAGCTCCACTACTGCAGGGACTCATGTTTGCTTTGAACTAGTATAGGTGTCCCTGCTTCCAAAAGCATTCTTTTCCCCTTTGGAAATGTGGATTCTTGTATCCTAGGAGCTGTTTGCGAAACCCTAGGAAGGCCCAGCTTTTACTCACTGCAGGCACGCCCGGGCAGGAAACGAGTATGTTTCCCCAGAGAAACAGGCTGCTTGCAAGTGTAGAGGGGAGCTTCTCAGGTGCCCAGTTTGTCCCGTTTGTTTCCCTTCGCAGCTCCCGTACTGCAGGTACTTATGCTGGGTGCTAACAAGGGTTGGTTGGCTCTGCCGACAAAAGCAGCCTTTTCTCTTTGGAAGCTTGGATTGTAGTGTCTCAGGGGCTGCTTGCCAAAACTTGAAGTTGCCCAGGTTATAGCCTCCGCAGGTACGCTTGCGTAGCAAACGAGCACTTTCACCCCATGAACAGCGTTCCTATCACGCTGGAGGAGAGTTAATCCTGCAGACCTCGTTCCTCCTGGGAAAGAGCAAGGCCACCCTGAGCCTCAGGGTAGTGCCTGAGTTTACTCCGGGCAAGCTCTGCGTGCCTCGGTTTCCATGAGGTCTCCACCGTTGTTGTGCTTCAATGCAACGCGAAGATAGCTTTCAGGACTCCAAGCACTCTGACCTCCGCACCGTTTCCCATGCTACCACACGGATCCCCCCCACGTCTCCTCTCTGCCTGCTGAGCAACAAGCAGCCGCGTAGGCCCTTCAGAACACTTCTGCATGCAGAGCCCAAGGCGGCACACTGCTCTCTGTCTTCCTTTGGAAACCTAGGTTGTTGCAGCTTGCCCCAGCTACGAAGACAGTCTGAGCCGGTCTCATGTGCTGAGGAACGTGAACTCAATGAGGACCATGGCCATACGTGCACTCAGAAAATCACTCTGCTCAGCCTTCCATCCAGGAACTCACACCGACTGGCTCGTTGGTTTAGCAGGAGGTCTAAGTGAGGTCCAAGCTGAGCAAAGAACACACTTCCTCCTTTACCCTGCTAGGCCCACGGTAGAGGTAGAGCCAACTAGGCCTCGCTCAGGCCAGCCCTCCTTCAGGGATCTTGCCACACTTCGAAGCCTGCATAGTAAAAGATATTTAGCGAAGTTGCCAGGGTTTCGCCATTCTCCCTCGGCAGCTCCACTACTGCAGGGACTCATGTTTGCTGTGAACAAGGATAGGTGGCCCACTTCAAAAAGCAGTCTTTTCCCCTTTGGAAATGTGGATTCTTGTAGCCTAGGAGCTGTTTGCGAAACCATAGGAAGGCCCAGCTTTTACTCACTGCAGGCACGCCCGGGGAGGAAACGAGTATGTTTCCCCAGAGAAACAGGCTGCTTGCAAGTGTCGAGGGGAGCTTCTCAGGTGCCCAGTGTGTCCCGTTTGTTTCCCTTCGCAGCTCCCGTACTGCAGGTACTTATGCTGGGTGCTAACAAGGGTTCGTTGGCTCTGCCGACAAAAGCAGCCTTTTCCCTTTGGAAGCTTGGATTGTAGTGTCTCAGGGGCTGCTTGCCAAACCTTGAAGTTGCCCAGGTTATAGCCTCCGCAGGTACGCTTGCGTAGCAAACGAGCACTTTCACCCGATGAACAGCGTTCCTATCACGCTGCAGGAGAGTTAACCCTGCAGACCTCGTTCCTCCTGGGAAAGCGCAAGGCCACCCTGAGCCTCAGGGTAGTGCCTAAGTTTGCTCCGTGCAAGCTCTGCGTGCCTCGGTTTCCATGAGGTCTCCACCGTTGTTGTGCCTCAATGGAACTAGAGGATAGCTTTCAGGACTCCAAGCACTCTGACCTCCGCACCATTTCCCATGCTACCACACAGATCCCCCCACGTCTCCTCTCTGCCTGCTGAGCAACAAGCAGCCGTGTAGGCCCTTCGGAACACTTCTTGCATGCAGAACCCAAGGCGGCACATTGCTCTCTGTCTACCTTTGGAAACCTAGGTGGTCGCAGCTTGCCCCAGCTCACGAAGACAGTCTGAGCCGTTCTCCTGAGCTGGGAGACATGGACTCAGTGAGGACCAGGGCCCTACCTGCACTCAGAAAATCACTCTGCTCAGCCTTCCATCCAGGAGCTCACACCGACGGGCTCGTAGGTTTAGCAGGACGTCTAAGTGAGGTCCAAGCTGAGCAAAGAGCACACTTCCTCCTTTACCCTGCTGGGCCCACGGAAGAGGTAGAGCCAACTAGGCCTCGCTCAGGCCAGCCCTCCTTCAGGGATCTTGCCACACTTCGAAGCCTGCATAGTAAAAGATATTTAGCGAAGTTGCCAGGGTTTCGCCATTCTCCCTCGGCAGCTCCACTACTGCAGGGACTCATGTTTGCTGTGAACAAGGATAGGTGGCCCACTTCAAAAAGCAGTCTTTTCCCCTTTGGAAATGTGGATTCTTGTAGCCTAGGAGCTGTTTGCGAAACCATAGGAAGGCCCAGCTTTTACTCACTGCAGGCACGCCCGGGGAGGAAACGAGTATGTTTCCCCAGAGAAACAGGCTGCTTGCAAGTGTCGAGGGGAGCTTCTCAGGTGCCCAGTGTGTCCCGTTTGTTTCCCTTCGCAGCTCCCGTACTGCAGGTACTTATGCTGGGTGCTAACAAGGGTTCGTTGGCTCTGCCGACAAAAGCAGCCTTTTCCCTTTGGAAGCTTGGATTGTAGTGTCTCAGGGGCTGCTTGCCAAACCTTGAAGTTGCCCAGGTTATAGCCTCCGCAGGTACGCTTGCGTAGCAAACGAGCACTTTCACCCGATGAACAGCGTTCCTATCACGCTGCAGGAGAGTTAATCCCGCAGACCTCGTTCCTCCTGGGAAAGCGCAAGGCCACCCTGAGCCTCAGGGGAGTGCCTAAGTTTGCTCCGTGCAAGCTCTGCGTGCCTCGGTTTCCATGAGGTCTCCACCGTTGTTGTGCCTCAATGGAACTAGAGGATAGCTTTCAGGACTCCAAGCACTCTGGCCTCTGCACCGTTTCCCATGCTACCACACGGATTCCCCCCACGTCTCCTCTCTGCCTGCTGAGCAACAAGCAGCCGTGTAGGCCCTTCAGAACCCTTCTTGCATGCAGAGCCCAAGGCGGGACACTGCTCTCTGTCTTCCTTTGGAAACCTAGGTTGTCGGAGCTTACCCACCTCACGAAGACAGTTTGAGCCGGTTTCATGAGCTTGGGAACGTGGACTCAGTGAGGACCAGGGCCCTACCTGCACTCTGAAAATCACTCTGCTCAGCCTTCCATCCAGGAGCTCACACCGACTGGCTCGTTGGTTTAGCAGGACGTCTAAGTGAGGTCCAAGCTGAGCAAAGAGCACTCTTCCTCCTTTACCCTGCTAGGCCCACGGAAGAGGTAGAGCCATCTAGGCCTCGCTCAGACCAGGCCTCCTTCAGGGATCTTGCCACACTTCGAAGCCTGCACAGTAAAAGATACTTAGCGAAGTTGCCAGGATTTCGCCATGCTCTCCCTCGGCAGCTCCACTACTGCAGGTACTCATGTTTGCTTTGAACTAGTATAGGTGTCCCTGCTTCCAAAAGCATTCTTTTCCCCTTTGGAAATGTGGATTCTTGTAGCCTAGGAGCTGTTTGCGAAACGCTAGGAAGGCCCAGCTTTTACTCACTGCAGGCACGCCCGGGCAGGAAACGAGTATGTTTCCCCAGAGAAACAGGCTGCTTGCAAGTGTAGAGGGGAGCTTCTCAGGTGCCCAGTGTGTCCCGTTTCTTTCCCTTCGCAGCTCCCGTACTGCAGGTACTTATGCTGGGTGCTAACAAGGGTTGGTTGGCTCTGCCGACAAAAGCAGCCTTTTCTCTTTGGAAGCTTGGATTGTAGTGTCTCAGGGGCTGCTTGCCAAAACTTGAAGTTGCCCAGGTTATAGCCTCCGCAGGTACGCTTGCGTAGCAAACGAGCACTTTCACCCGATGAACAGCGTTCCTATCACGCTGGAGGAGAGTTAATCCTGCAGACCTTGTTCCTCCTGGGAAAGCGCAAGGCCACCCTGAGCCTCAGGGTAGTGCCTAAGTTTGCTCCGTGCAAGCTCTGCGTGCCTCGGTTTCCATGAGGTCTCCACCGTTGTTGTGCCTCAATGGAACTAGAGGATAGCTTTCAGGACTCCAAGCACTCTGACCTCCGCACCATTTCCCATGCTACCACACAGATCCCCCCACGTCTCCTCTCTGCCTGCTGAGCAACAAGCAGCCGTGTAGGCCCTTCGGAACACTTCTTGCATGCAGAACCCAAGGCGGCACATTGCTCTCTGTCTACCTTTGGAAACCTAGGTGGTCGCAGCTTGCCCCAGCTCACGAAGACAGTCTGAGCCGTTCTCCTGAGCTGGGAGACATGGACTCAGTGAGGACCAGGGCCCTACCTGCACTCAGAAAATCACTCTGCTCAGCCTTCCATCCAGGAGCTCACACCGACTGGCTCGTTGGTTTAGCAGGACGTCTAAGTGAGGTCCAAGCTGAGCAAAGAGCACACTTCCTCCTTTACCCTGCTAGGCCCACGGAAGAGGTAGAGCCAACTAGGCCTCGCTCAGGCCAGCCCTCCTTCAGGGATCTTGCCACACTTCGAAGCCTGCACAGTAAAAGATATTTAGCGAAGTTGCCAGGGTTTCGCCATTCTCCCTCGGCAGCTCCACTACTGCAGGGACTCATGTTTGCTGTGAACTAGGATAGGTGGCCCACTTCGAAAAGCAGTCTTTTCCCCTTTGGAAATGTGGATTCTTGTAGCCTCGGAGCTGTTTGCAAAACCCTAGGAAGGCCCAGCTTCTACTCACGGCAGGCACGCCCGGGGAGGAAACGAGTATGTTTCCCCAGAGAAACAGGCTGCTTGCAAGTGTCGAGGGGAGCTTCTCAGGTGCCCAGTGTGTCCCGTTTGTTTCCCTTCGCAGCTCCCGTACTGCAGGTACTTATGCTGGGTGCTAACAAGGGTTCGTTGGCTCTGCCGACAAAAGCAGCCTTTTCCCTTTGGAAGCTTGGATTGTAGTGTCTCAGGGGCTGCTTGCCAAACCTTGAAGTTGCCCAGGTTATAGCCTCCGCAGGTACGCTTGCGTAGCAAACGAGCACTTTCTACCGATGAACAGGGTTCCTGTCTCGCTGGAGGAGAGTTAATCCCGCAGACCTCGTTCCTCCTGGGAAAGCGCAAGTCCACCCTGAGCCTCAGGGTAGTGCCTAAGTTTCCAACGGGCAAGCTCTGCGTGCCTCGGTTTCCATGAGGTCTCCACCGTTGTTGTGCTTCAATGGAACGCGAGGATAGCTTTCAGGACTCCAAGCACTCTGACCTCCGCACCGTTTCCCATGCTACCACACGGATCCCCCCCACGTCTCCTCTCTGCCTGCTGAGCAACAAGCAGCCGTGTAGGCCCTTCAGAACCCTTCTTGCATGCAGAGCCCAAGGCGGCACACTGCTCTCTGTCTTCCTTTGGAAACCTAGGTTGTTGCAGCTTTCCCCAGCTACGAAGACAGTCTGAGCCGGTCTCATGTGCTGAGGAACGTGAACTCAATGAGGACCATGGCCATACGTGCACTCAGAAAATCACTCTGCTCAGCCTTCCATCCAGGAACTCACACCGACTGGCTCGTTGGTTTAGCAGGACGTCTAAGTGAGGTCCAAGCTGAGCAAGAGCACAATTCCTCCTTTACCCTGCTAGGCCCCCGGAAGAGGTAGAGCTAACTAGGCCTCGCTCAGGCCATCCCTCCTTCAGGGATCTTGCCACAGTTTGAAGCCTGCACGGTAAAAGATACTTAGCGAAGTTGCCAGGGTTTCGCCATGCTCTCCCTCGGCAGCTCCACTACTGCAGGGACTCATATTTGCTGTGAACGAGGATAGGTGGCCCTGCTTCAAAAAGCAGTCTTTTCCCCTTTGGAAATGTGGATTCTTTGAGCCTCGGAGCTGTTTGCGAAACCCTAGGAAGGCCCAGCTTCTACTCACTGCAGGCACGCCCGGGCAGGAAACGAGTATGTTTCCCCAGAGAAACAGGCTGCTTGCAAGTGTCGAGAAGAGCTTCTCAGGTGCCCAGTGTGTCCCGTTTCTTTCCCTTCGCAGCTCCCGTACTGCAGGTACTTATGCTGGGAGCTAACAAGAGTTGGTTGGCTCTGCCGACAAAAGCAGCCTTTTCCCTTTGGAAGCTTGGATTGTAGTGTCTCAGGGGCTGCTTGCCAAACCTTGAAGTTGCCCAGGTTATAGCCTCCGCAGGTACGCTTGCGTAGCAAACGAGCACTTTCTACCGAAGAACAGGGTTCCTGTCACGCTGGAGGAGAGTTAATCCCGCAGACCTCGTTCCTCCTGGGAAAGCGCAAGCCCACCCTGAGCCTCAGGGTAGTGCCTAAGTTTCCAACGGGCAAGCTCTGCGTGCCTCGGTTTCCATGAGGTCTCCACCGTTGTTGTGCTTCAATGGAACGCGAAGATAGCTTTCAGGACTCCAAGCACTCTGACCTCCGCACCGTTTCCCATGCTACCACACGGATCCCCCCCACGTCTCCTCTCTGCCTGCTGAGCAACAAGCAGCCGTGTAGGCCCTTCAGAACACTTCTGCATGCAGAGCCCAAGGCGGCACACTGCTCTCTGTCTTCCTTTGGAAACCTAGGTTGTCGGAGCTTACCCACCTCACGAAGACAGTCTGAGCCGGTTTCATGAGCTGGGGAACGTGGACTCAGTGAGGACCAGGGCCCTACCTGCACTCTGAAAATCACTCTGCTCAGCCTTCCATCCAGGAGCTCACACCGACTGGCTCGTTGGTTTAGCAGGACGTCTAAGTGAGGTCCAAGCTGAGCAAAGAGCACTCTTCCTCCTTTACCCTGCTAGGCCCACGGAAGAGGTAGAGCCATCTAGGCCTCGCTCAGACCAGGCCTCCTTCAGGGATCTTGCCACACTTCGAAGCCTGCACAGTAAAAGATACTTAGCGAAGTTGCCAGGATTTCGCCATGCTCTCCCTCGGCAGCTCCACTACTGCAGGTACTCATGTTTGCTTTGAACTAGTATAGGTGTCCCTGCTTCCAAAAGCATTCTTTTCCCCTTTGGAAATGTGGATTCTTGTATCCTAGGAGCTGTTTGCGAAACCCTAGGAAGGCCCAGCTTTTACTCACTGCAGGCACGCCCGGGCAGGAAACGAGTATGTTTCCCCAGAGAAACAGGCTGCTTGCAAGTGTAGAGGGGAGCTTCTCAGGTGCCCAGTTTGTCCCGTTTGTTTCCCTTCGCAGCTCCCGTACTGCAGGTACTTATGCTGGGTGCTAACAAGGGTTGGTTGGCTCTGCCGACAAAAGCAGCCTTTTCTCTTTGGAAGCTTGGATTGTAGTGTCTCAGGGGCTGCTTGCCAAAACTTGAAGTTGCCCAGGTTATAGCCTCCGCAGGTACGCTTGCGTAGCAAACGAGCACTTTCACCCCATGAACAGCGTTCCTATCACGCTGGAGGAGAGTTAATCCTGCAGACCTCGTTCCTCCTGGGAAAGAGCAAGGCCACCCTGAGCCTCAGGGTAGTGCCTGAGTTTACTCCGGGCAAGCTCTGCGTGCCTCGGTTTCCATGAGGTCTCCACCGTTGTTGTGCTTCAATGCAACGCGAAGATAGCTTTCAGGACTCCAAGCACTCTGACCTCCGCACCGTTTCCCATGCTACCACACGGATCCCCCCCACGTCTCCTCTCTGCCTGCTGAGCAACAAGCAGCCGCGTAGGCCCTTCAGAACACTTCTGCATGCAGAGCCCAAGGCGGCACACTGCTCTCTGTCTTCCTTTGGAAACCTAGGTTGTTGCAGCTTGCCCCAGCTACGAAGACAGTCTGAGCCGGTCTCATGTGCTGAGGAACGTGAACTCAATGAGGACCATGGCCATACGTGCACTCAGAAAATCACTCTGCTCAGCCTTCCATCCAGGAACTCACACCGACTGGCTCGTTGGTTTAGCAGGAGGTCTAAGTGAGGTCCAAGCTGAGCAAAGAACACACTTCCTCCTTTACCCTGCTAGGCCCACGGTAGAGGTAGAGCCAACTAGGCCTCGCTCAGGCCAGCCCTCCTTCAGGGATCTTGCCACACTTCGAAGCCTGCATAGTAAAAGATATTTAGCGAAGTTGCCAGGGTTTCGCCATTCTCCCTCGGCAGCTCCACTACTGCAGGGACTCATGTTTGCTGTGAACAAGGATAGGTGGCCCACTTCAAAAAGCAGTCTTTTCCCCTTTGGAAATGTGGATTCTTGTAGCCTAGGAGCTGTTTGCGAAACCATAGGAAGGCCCAGCTTTTACTCACTGCAGGCACGCCCGGGGAGGAAACGAGTATGTTTCCCCAGAGAAACAGGCTGCTTGCAAGTGTCGAGGGGAGCTTCTCAGGTGCCCAGTGTGTCCCGTTTGTTTCCCTTCGCAGCTCCCGTACTGCAGGTACTTATGCTGGGTGCTAACAAGGGTTCGTTGGCTCTGCCGACAAAAGCAGCCTTTTCCCTTTGGAAGCTTGGATTGTAGTGTCTCAGGGGCTGCTTGCCAAACCTTGAAGTTGCCCAGGTTATAGCCTCCGCAGGTACGCTTGCGTAGCAAACGAGCACTTTCACCCGATGAACAGCGTTCCTATCACGCTGCAGGAGAGTTAACCCTGCAGACCTCGTTCCTCCTGGGAAAGCGCAAGGCCACCCTGAGCCTCAGGGTAGTGCCTAAGTTTGCTCCGTGCAAGCTCTGCGTGCCTCGGTTTCCATGAGGTCTCCACCGTTGTTGTGCCTCAATGGAACTAGAGGATAGCTTTCAGGACTCCAAGCACTCTGACCTCCGCACCATTTCCCATGCTACCACACAGATCCCCCCACGTCTCCTCTCTGCCTGCTGAGCAACAAGCAGCCGTGTAGGCCCTTCGGAACACTTCTTGCATGCAGAACCCAAGGCGGCACATTGCTCTCTGTCTACCTTTGGAAACCTAGGTGGTCGCAGCTTGCCCCAGCTCACGAAGACAGTCTGAGCCGTTCTCCTGAGCTGGGAGACATGGACTCAGTGAGGACCAGGGCCCTACCTGCACTCAGAAAATCACTCTGCTCAGCCTTCCATCCAGGAGCTCACACCGACGGGCTCGTAGGTTTAGCAGGACGTCTAAGTGAGGTCCAAGCTGAGCAAAGAGCACACTTCCTCCTTTACCCTGCTGGGCCCACGGAAGAGGTAGAGCCAACTAGGCCTCGCTCAGGCCAGCCCTCCTTCAGGGATCTTGCCACACTTCGAAGCCTGCATAGTAAAAGATATTTAGCGAAGTTGCCAGGGTTTCGCCATTCTCCCTCGGCAGCTCCACTACTGCAGGGACTCATGTTTGCTGTGAACAAGGATAGGTGGCCCACTTCAAAAAGCAGTCTTTTCCCCTTTGGAAATGTGGATTCTTGTAGCCTAGGAGCTGTTTGCGAAACCATAGGAAGGCCCAGCTTTTACTCACTGCAGGCACGCCCGGGGAGGAAACGAGTATGTTTCCCCAGAGAAACAGGCTGCTTGCAAGTGTCGAGGGGAGCTTCTCAGGTGCCCAGTGTGTCCCGTTTGTTTCCCTTCGCAGCTCCCGTACTGCAGGTACTTATGCTGGGTGCTAACAAGGGTTCGTTGGCTCTGCCGACAAAAGCAGCCTTTTCCCTTTGGAAGCTTGGATTGTAGTGTCTCAGGGGCTGCTTGCCAAACCTTGAAGTTGCCCAGGTTATAGCCTCCGCAGGTACGCTTGCGTAGCAAACGAGCACTTTCACCCGATGAACAGCGTTCCTATCACGCTGCAGGAGAGTTAATCCCGCAGACCTCGTTCCTCCTGGGAAAGCGCAAGGCCACCCTGAGCCTCAGGGGAGTGCCTAAGTTTGCTCCGTGCAAGCTCTGCGTGCCTCGGTTTCCATGAGGTCTCCACCGTTGTTGTGCCTCAATGGAACTAGAGGATAGCTTTCAGGACTCCAAGCACTCTGGCCTCTGCACCGTTTCCCATGCTACCACACGGATTCCCCCCACGTCTCCTCTCTGCCTGCTGAGCAACAAGCAGCCGTGTAGGCCCTTCAGAACCCTTCTTGCATGCAGAGCCCAAGGCGGGACACTGCTCTCTGTCTTCCTTTGGAAACCTAGGTTGTCGGAGCTTACCCACCTCACGAAGACAGTTTGAGCCGGTTTCATGAGCTTGGGAACGTGGACTCAGTGAGGACCAGGGCCCTACCTGCACTCTGAAAATCACTCTGCTCAGCCTTCCATCCAGGAGCTCACACCGACTGGCTCGTTGGTTTAGCAGGACGTCTAAGTGAGGTCCAAGCTGAGCAAAGAGCACTCTTCCTCCTTTACCCTGCTAGGCCCACGGAAGAGGTAGAGCCATCTAGGCCTCGCTCAGACCAGGCCTCCTTCAGGGATCTTGCCACACTTCGAAGCCTGCACAGTAAAAGATACTTAGCGAAGTTGCCAGGATTTCGCCATGCTCTCCCTCGGCAGCTCCACTACTGCAGGTACTCATGTTTGCTTTGAACTAGTATAGGTGTCCCTGCTTCCAAAAGCATTCTTTTCCCCTTTGGAAATGTGGATTCTTGTAGCCTAGGAGCTGTTTGCGAAACGCTAGGAAGGCCCAGCTTTTACTCACTGCAGGCACGCCCGGGCAGGAAACGAGTATGTTTCCCCAGAGAAACAGGCTGCTTGCAAGTGTAGAGGGGAGCTTCTCAGGTGCCCAGTGTGTCCCGTTTCTTTCCCTTCGCAGCTCCCGTACTGCAGGTACTTATGCTGGGTGCTAACAAGGGTTGGTTGGCTCTGCCGACAAAAGCAGCCTTTTCTCTTTGGAAGCTTGGATTGTAGTGTCTCAGGGGCTGCTTGCCAAAACTTGAAGTTGCCCAGGTTATAGCCTCCGCAGGTACGCTTGCGTAGCAAACGAGCACTTTCACCCGATGAACAGCGTTCCTATCACGCTGGAGGAGAGTTAATCCTGCAGACCTTGTTCCTCCTGGGAAAGCGCAAGGCCACCCTGAGCCTCAGGGTAGTGCCTAAGTTTGCTCCGTGCAAGCTCTGCGTGCCTCGGTTTCCATGAGGTCTCCACCGTTGTTGTGCCTCAATGGAACTAGAGGATAGCTTTCAGGACTCCAAGCACTCTGACCTCCGCACCATTTCCCATGCTACCACACAGATCCCCCCACGTCTCCTCTCTGCCTGCTGAGCAACAAGCAGCCGTGTAGGCCCTTCGGAACACTTCTTGCATGCAGAACCCAAGGCGGCACATTGCTCTCTGTCTACCTTTGGAAACCTAGGTGGTCGCAGCTTGCCCCAGCTCACGAAGACAGTCTGAGCCGTTCTCCTGAGCTGGGAGACATGGACTCAGTGAGGACCAGGGCCCTACCTGCACTCAGAAAATCACTCTGCTCAGCCTTCCATCCAGGAGCTCACACCGACTGGCTCGTTGGTTTAGCAGGACGTCTAAGTGAGGTCCAAGCTGAGCAAAGAGCACACTTCCTCCTTTACCCTGCTAGGCCCACGGAAGAGGTAGAGCCAACTAGGCCTCGCTCAGGCCAGCCCTCCTTCAGGGATCTTGCCACACTTCGAAGCCTGCACAGTAAAAGATATTTAGCGAAGTTGCCAGGGTTTCGCCATTCTCCCTCGGCAGCTCCACTACTGCAGGGACTCATGTTTGCTGTGAACTAGGATAGGTGGCCCACTTCGAAAAGCAGTCTTTTCCCCTTTGGAAATGTGGATTCTTGTAGCCTCGGAGCTGTTTGCAAAACCCTAGGAAGGCCCAGCTTCTACTCACGGCAGGCACGCCCGGGGAGGAAACGAGTATGTTTCCCCAGAGAAACAGGCTGCTTGCAAGTGTCGAGGGGAGCTTCTCAGGTGCCCAGTGTGTCCCGTTTGTTTCCCTTCGCAGCTCCCGTACTGCAGGTACTTATGCTGGGTGCTAACAAGGGTTCGTTGGCTCTGCCGACAAAAGCAGCCTTTTCCCTTTGGAAGCTTGGATTGTAGTGTCTCAGGGGCTGCTTGCCAAACCTTGAAGTTGCCCAGGTTATAGCCTCCGCAGGTACGCTTGCGTAGCAAACGAGCACTTTCTACCGATGAACAGGGTTCCTGTCTCGCTGGAGGAGAGTTAATCCCGCAGACCTCGTTCCTCCTGGGAAAGCGCAAGTCCACCCTGAGCCTCAGGGTAGTGCCTAAGTTTCCAACGGGCAAGCTCTGCGTGCCTCGGTTTCCATGAGGTCTCCACCGTTGTTGTGCTTCAATGGAACGCGAGGATAGCTTTCAGGACTCCAAGCACTCTGACCTCCGCACCGTTTCCCATGCTACCACACGGATCCCCCCCACGTCTCCTCTCTGCCTGCTGAGCAACAAGCAGCCGTGTAGGCCCTTCAGAACCCTTCTTGCATGCAGAGCCCAAGGCGGCACACTGCTCTCTGTCTTCCTTTGGAAACCTAGGTTGTTGCAGCTTTCCCCAGCTACGAAGACAGTCTGAGCCGGTCTCATGTGCTGAGGAACGTGAACTCAATGAGGACCATGGCCATACGTGCACTCAGAAAATCACTCTGCTCAGCCTTCCATCCAGGAACTCACACCGACTGGCTCGTTGGTTTAGCAGGACGTCTAAGTGAGGTCCAAGCTGAGCAAGAGCACAATTCCTCCTTTACCCTGCTAGGCCCCCGGAAGAGGTAGAGCTAACTAGGCCTCGCTCAGGCCATCCCTCCTTCAGGGATCTTGCCACAGTTTGAAGCCTGCACGGTAAAAGATACTTAGCGAAGTTGCCAGGGTTTCGCCATGCTCTCCCTCGGCAGCTCCACTACTGCAGGGACTCATATTTGCTGTGAACGAGGATAGGTGGCCCTGCTTCAAAAAGCAGTCTTTTCCCCTTTGGAAATGTGGATTCTTTGAGCCTCGGAGCTGTTTGCGAAACCCTAGGAAGGCCCAGCTTCTACTCACTGCAGGCACGCCCGGGCAGGAAACGAGTATGTTTCCCCAGAGAAACAGGCTGCTTGCAAGTGTCGAGAAGAGCTTCTCAGGTGCCCAGTGTGTCCCGTTTCTTTCCCTTCGCAGCTCCCGTACTGCAGGTACTTATGCTGGGAGCTAACAAGAGTTGGTTGGCTCTGCCGACAAAAGCAGCCTTTTCCCTTTGGAAGCTTGGATTGTAGTGTCTCAGGGGCTGCTTGCCAAACCTTGAAGTTGCCCAGGTTATAGCCTCCGCAGGTACGCTTGCGTAGCAAACGAGCACTTTCTACCGAAGAACAGGGTTCCTGTCACGCTGGAGGAGAGTTAATCCCGCAGACCTCGTTCCTCCTGGGAAAGCGCAAGCCCACCCTGAGCCTCAGGGTAGTGCCTAAGTTTCCAACGGGCAAGCTCTGCGTGCCTCGGTTTCCATGAGGTCTCCACCGTTGTTGTGCTTCAATGGAACGCGAAGATAGCTTTCAGGACTCCAAGCACTCTGACCTCCGCACCGTTTCCCATGCTACCACACGGATCCCCCCCACGTCTCCTCTCTGCCTGCTGAGCAACAAGCAGCCGTGTAGGCCCTTCAGAACACTTCTGCATGCAGAGCCCAAGGCGGCACACTGCTCTCTGTCTTCCTTTGGAAACCTAGGTTGTCGGAGCTTACCCACCTCACGAAGACAGTCTGAGCCGGTTTCATGAGCTGGGGAACGTGGACTCAGTGAGGACCAGGGCCCTACCTGCACTCTGAAAATCACTCTGCTCAGCCTTCCATCCAGGAGCTCACACCGACTGGCTCGTTGGTTTAGCAGGACGTCTAAGTGAGGTCCAAGCTGAGCAAAGAGCACTCTTCCTCCTTTACCCTGCTAGGCCCACGGAAGAGGTAGAGCCATCTAGGCCTCGCTCAGACCAGGCCTCCTTCAGGGATCTTGCCACACTTCGAAGCCTGCACAGTAAAAGATACTTAGCGAAGTTGCCAGGATTTCGCCATGCTCTCCCTCGGCAGCTCCACTACTGCAGGTACTCATGTTTGCTTTGAACTAGTATAGGTGTCCCTGCTTCCAAAAGCATTCTTTTCCCCTTTGGAAATGTGGATTCTTGTAGCCTAGGAGCTGTTTGCGAAACGCTAGGAAGGCCCAGCTTTTACTCACTGCAGGCACGCCCGGGCAGGAAACGAGTATGTTTCCCCAGAGAAACAGGCTGCTTGCAAGTGTAGAGGGGAGCTTCTCAGGTGCCCAGTGTGTCCCGTTTGTTTCCCTTCGCAGCTCCCGTACTGCAGGTACTTATGCTGGGTGCTAACAAGGGTTCGTTGGCTCTGCCGACAAAAGCAGCCTTTTCTCTTTGGAAGTTTGGATTGTAGTGTCTCAGGGGCTGCTTGCCAAAACTTGAAGTTGCCCAGGTTATAGCCTCCGCAGGTACGCTTGCGTAGCAAACGAGCACTTTCACCCGATGAACAGCATTCCTATCACGCTGGAGGAGAGTTAATCCTGCAGACCTCGTTCCTCCTGGGAAAGCGCAAGGCCACCCTGAGCCTCAGGGTAGTGCCTAAGTTTGCTCCGTGCAAGCTCTGCGTGCCTCGGTTTCCATGAGGTCTCCACCGTTGTTGTGCCTCAATGGAACTAGAGGATAGCTTTCAGGACTCCAAGCACTCTGACCTCCGCACCGTTTCCCATGCTACCACACGGATCCCCCCCACGTCTCCTCTCTGCCTGCTGAGCAACAAGCAGCCGTGTAGGCCCTTCAGAACTCTTCTGCATGCAGAGCCCAAGGCGGCACACTGCTCTCTGTCTTCCTTTGGAAACCTAGGTTGTTGCAGCTTGCCCCAGCTACGAAGACAGTCTGAGCCGGTCTCATGTGCTGAGGAACGTGAACTCAATGAGGACCATGGCCATACGTGCACTCAGAAAATCACTCTGCTCAGCCTTCCATCCAGGAACTCACACCGACTGGCTCGTTGGTTTAGCAGGAGGTCTAAGTGAGGTCCAAGCTGAGCAAAGAACACACTTCCTCCTTTACCCTGCTAGGCCCACGGTAGAGGTAGAGCCAACTAGGCCTCGCTCAGGCCAGCCCTCCTTCAGGGATCTTGCCACACTTCGAAGCCTGCATAGTAAAAGATATTTAGCGAAGTTGCCAGGGTTTCGCCATTCTCCCTCGGCAGCTCCACTACTGCAGGGACTCATGTTTGCTGTGAACAAGGATAGGTGGCCCACTTCAAAAAGCAGTCTTTTCCCCTTTGGAAATGTGGATTCTTGTAGCCTAGGAGCTGTTTGCGAAACCATAGGAAGGCCCAGCTTTTACTCACTGCAGGCACGCCCGGGGAGGAAACGAGTATGTTTCCCCAGAGAAACAGGCTGCTTGCAAGTGTCGAGGGGAGCTTCTCAGGTGCCCAGTGTGTCCCGTTTGTTTCCCTTTGCAGCTCCCGTACTGCAGGTACTTATGCTGGGTGCTAACAAGGGTTCGTTGGCTCTGCCGACAAAAGCAGCCTTTTCCCTTTGGAAGCTTGGATTGTAGTGTCTCAGGGGCTGCTTGCCAAACCTTGAAGTTGCCCAGGTTATAGCCTCCGCAGGTACGCTTGCGTAGCAAACGAGCACTTTCACCCGATGAACAGCGTTCCTATCACGCTGCAGGAGAGTTAACCCTGCAGACCTCGTTCCTCCTGGGAAAGCGCAAGGCCACCCTGAGCCTCAGGGTAGTGCCTAAGTTTGCTCCGTGCAAGCTCTGCGTGCCTCGGTTTCCAGAGGTCTCCACCGTTGTTGTGCCTCAATGGAACTAGAGGATAGCTTTCAGGACTCCAAGCACTCTGACCTCCGCACCATTTCCCATGCTACCACACAGATCCCCCCACGTCTCCTCTCTGCCTGCTGAGCAACAAGCAGCCGTGTAGGCCCTTCGGAACACTTCTTGCATGCAGAACCCAAGGCGGCACATTGCTCTCTGTCTACCTTTGGAAACCTAGGTGGTCGCAGCTTGCCCCAGCTCACGAAGACAGTCTGAGCCGTTCTCCTGAGCTGGGAGACATGGACTCAGTGAGGACCAGGGCCCTACCTGCACTCAGAAAATCACTCTGCTCAGCCTTCCATCCAGGAGCTCACACCGACTGGCTCGTTGGTTTAGCAGGACGTCTAAGTGAGGTCCAAGCTGAGCAAAGAGCACACTTCCTCCTTTACCCTGCTAGGCCCACGGAAGAGGTAGAGCCAACTAGGCCTCGCTCAGGCCAGCCCTCCTTCAGGGATCTTGCCACACTTCGAAGCCTGCATAGTAAAAGATATTTAGCGAAGTTGCCAGGGTTTCGCCATTCTCCCTCGGCAGCTCCACTACTGCAGGGACTCATGTTTGCTGTGAACAAGGATAGGTGGCCCACTTCAAAAAGCAGTCTTTTCCCCTTTGGAAATGTGGATTCTTGTAGCCTAGGAGCTGTATGCGAAACCATAGGAAGGCCCAGCTTTTACTCACTGCAGGCACGCCCGGGGAGGAAACGAGTATGTTTCCCCAGAGAAACAGGCTGCTTGCAAGTGTCGAGGGGAGCTTCTCAGGTGCCCAGTGTGTCCCGTTTGTTTCCCTTCGCAGCTCCCGTACTGCAGGTACTTATGCTGGGTGCTAACAAGGGTTCGTTGGCTCTTCCGACAAAAGCAGCCTTTTCTCTTTGGAAGCTTGGATTGTAGTGTCTCAGGGGCTGCTTGCCAAAACTTGAAGTTGCCCAGGTTATAGCCTCCGCAGGTACGCTTGCGTAGCAAACGAGCACTTTCACCCCATGAACAGCGTTCCTATCACGCTGGAGGAGAGTTAATCCTGCAGACCTCGTTCCTCCTGGGAAAGAGCAAGGCCACCCTGAGCCTCAGGGTAGTGCCTGAGTTTACTCCGGGGAAGCTCTGCATGCCTCGGTTTCCATGAGGTCTCCACCGTTGTTGTGCTTCAATGCAACGCGAAGATAGCTTTCAGGACTCCAAGCACTCTGACCTCTGCACCGTTTCCCATGCTACCACACGGATCCCCCCCACGTCTCCTCTCTGCCTGCTGAGCAACAAGCAGCCGTGTAGGCCCTTCAGAACACTTCTGCATGCAGAGCCCAAGGCGGCACACTGCTCTCTGTCTGCCTTTGAAAACCTAGGTTGTCGCAGCTTACCCAGCTCACCAAGACAGTCTGAGCCGGTCTCATGAGCTGGGGAACGTGGACTCAGTGAGGACCAGGGCCCTACCTGCACTCAGAAAATCACTCTGCTCAGCCTTCCATCCAGGAGCTCACACCGACTGGCTCGTTGGTTTAGCAGGAGGTCTAAGTGAGGTCCAAGCTGAGCAAAGAACACACTTCCTCCTTTACCCTGCTAGGCCCACGGAAGAGGTAGAGCCAACTAGGCCTCGCTCAGGCCAGCCCTCCTTCAGGGATCTTGCCACACTTCGAAGCCTGCACAGTAAAAGATATTTAGCGAAGTTGCCAGGGTTTCGCCATTTTCCCTCGGCAGCTCCACTACTGCAGGGACTCATGTTTGCTGTGAACTAGGATAGGTGGCCCACTTCCAAAAGCAGTCTTTTCCCCTTTGGAAATGTGGATTCTTGTAGCCTAGGAGCTGTTTGCGAAACCATAGGAAGGCCCAGCTTTTACTCACTGCAGGCACGCCCGGGGAGGAAACGAGTATGTTTCCCCAGAGAAACAGGCTGCTTGCAAGTGTCGAGGGGAGCTTCTCAGGTGCCCAGTGTGTCCCGTTTGTTTCCCTTCGCAGCTCCCGTACTGCAGGTACTTATGCTGGGTGCTAACAAGGGTTCGTTGGCTCTGCCGACAAAAGCAGCCTTTTCCCTTTGGAAGCTTGGATTGTAGTGTCTCAGGGGCTGCTTGCCAAACCTTGAAGTTGCCCAGGTTATAGCCTCCGCAGGTACGCTTGCATAGCAAACGAGCACTTTCACCCGATGAACAGCGTTCCTATCACGCTGCAGGAGAGTTAACCCTGCAGACCTCGTTCCTCCTGGGAAAGCGCAAGGCCACCCTGAGCCTCAGGGTAGTGCCTAAGTTTGCTCCGTGCAAGCTCTGCGTGCCTCGGTTTCCATGAGGTCTCCACCGTTGTTGTGCCTCAATGGAACTAGAGGATAGCTTTCAGGACTCCAAGCACTCTGGCCTCTGCACCGTTTCCCATGCTACCACACGGATTCCCCCCACGTCTCCTCTCTGCCTGCTGAGCAACAAGCAGCCGTGTAGGCCCTTCAGAACCCTTCTTGCATGCAGAGCCCAAGGCGGGACACTGCTCTCTGTCTTCCTTTGGAAACCTAGGTTGTCGGAGCTTACCCACCTCACGAAGACAGTTTGAGCCGGTTTCATGAGCTGGGGAACGTGGACTCAGTGAGGACCAGGGCCCTACCTGCACTCTGAAAATCACTCTGCTCAGCCTTCCATCCAGGAGCTCACACCGACTGGCTCGTTGGTTTAGCAGGACGTCTAAGTGAGGTCCAAGCTGAGCAAAGAGCACTCTTCCTCCTTTACCCTGCTAGGCCCACGGAAGAGGTAGAGCCATCTAGGCCTCGGTCAGACCAGGCCTCCTTCAGGGATCTTGCCACACTTCGAAGCCTGCACAGTAAAAGATACTTAGCGAAGTTGCCAGGATTTCGCCATGCTCTCCCTCGGCAGCTCCACTACTGCAGGGACTCATGTTTGCTTTGAACTAGTATAGGTGTCCCTGCTTCCAAAAGCATTCTTTTCCCCTTTGGAAATGTGGATTCTTGTATCCTAGGAGCTGTTTGCGAAACCCTAGGAAGGCCCAGCTTTTACTCACTGCAGGCACGCCCGGGCAGGAAACGAGTATGTTTCCCCAGAGAAACAGGCTGCTTGCAAGTGTAGAGGGGAGCTTCTCAGGTGCCCAGTTTGTCCCGTTTGTTTCCCTTCGCAGCTCCCGTACTGCAGGTACTTATGCTGGGTGCTAACAAGGGTTGGTTGGCTCTGCCGACAAAAGCAGCCTTTTCTCTTTGGAAGCTTGGATTGTAGTGTCTCAGGGGCTGCTTGCCAAAACTTGAAGTTGCCCAGGTTATAGCCTCCGCAGGTACGCTTGCGTAGCAAACGAGCACTTTCACCCCATGAACAGCGTTCCTATCACGCTGGAGGAGAGTTAATCCTGCAGACCTCGTTCCTCCTGGGAAAGAGCAAGGCCACCCTGAGCCTCAGGGTAGTGCCTGAGTTTACTCCGGGCAAGCTCTGCGTGCCTCGGTTTCCATGAGGTCTCCACCGTTGTTGTGCTTCAATGCAACGCGAAGATAGCTTTCAGGACTCCAAGCACTCTGACCTCCGCACCGTTTCCCATGCTACCACACGGATCCCCCCCACGTCTCCTCTCTGCCTGCTGAGCAACAAGCAGCCGCGTAGGCCCTTCAGAACACTTCTGCATGCAGAGCCCAAGGCGGCACACTGCTCTCTGTCTTCCTTTGGAAACCTAGGTTGTTGCAGCTTGCCCCAGCTACGAAGACAGTCTGAGCCGGTCTCATGTGCTGAGGAACGTGAACTCAATGAGGACCATGGCCATACGTGCACTCAGAAAATCACTCTGCTCAGCCTTCCATCCAGGAACTCACACCGACTGGCTCGTTGGTTTAGCAGGAGGTCTAAGTGAGGTCCAAGCTGAGCAAAGAACACACTTCCTCCTTTACCCTGCTAGGCCCACGGTAGAGGTAGAGCCAACTAGGCCTCGCTCAGGCCAGCCCTCCTTCAGGGATCTTGCCACACTTCGAAGCCTGCATAGTAAAAGATATTTAGCGAAGTTGCCAGGGTTTCGCCATTCTCCCTCGGCAGCTCCACTACTGCAGGGACTCATGTTTGCTGTGAACAAGGATAGGTGGCCCACTTCAAAAAGCAGTCTTTTCCCCTTTGGAAATGTGGATTCTTGTAGCCTAGGAGCTGTTTGCGAAACCATAGGAAGGCCCAGCTTTTACTCACTGCAGGCACGCCCGGGGAGGAAACGAGTATGTTTCCCCAGAGAAACAGGCTGCTTGCAAGTGTCGAGGGGAGCTTCTCAGGTGCCCAGTGTGTCCCGTTTGTTTCCCTTCGCAGCTCCCGTACTGCAGGTACTTATGCTGGGTGCTAACAAGGGTTCGTTGGCTCTGCCGACAAAAGCAGCCTTTTCCCTTTGGAAGCTTGGATTGTAGTGTCTCAGGGGCTGCTTGCCAAACCTTGAAGTTGCCCAGGTTATAGCCTCCGCAGGTACGCTTGCGTAGCAAACGAGCACTTTCACCCGATGAACAGCGTTCCTATCACGCTGCAGGAGAGTTAACCCTGCAGACCTCGTTCCTCCTGGGAAAGCGCAAGGCCACCCTGAGCCTCAGGGTAGTGCCTAAGTTTGCTCCGTGCAAGCTCTGCGTGCCTCGGTTTCCATGAGGTCTCCACCGTTGTTGTGCCTCAATGGAACTAGAGGATAGCTTTCAGGACTCCAAGCACTCTGACCTCCGCACCATTTCCCATGCTACCACACAGATCCCCCCACGTCTCCTCTCTGCCTGCTGAGCAACAAGCAGCCGTGTAGGCCCTTCGGAACACTTCTTGCATGCAGAACCCAAGGCGGCACATTGCTCTCTGTCTACCTTTGGAAACCTAGGTGGTCGCAGCTTGCCCCAGCTCACGAAGACAGTCTGAGCCGTTCTCCTGAGCTGGGAGACATGGACTCAGTGAGGACCAGGGCCCTACCTGCACTCAGAAAATCACTCTGCTCAGCCTTCCATCCAGGAGCTCACACCGACGGGCTCGTAGGTTTAGCAGGACGTCTAAGTGAGGTCCAAGCTGAGCAAAGAGCACACTTCCTCCTTTACCCTGCTGGGCCCACGGAAGAGGTAGAGCCAACTAGGCCTCGCTCAGGCCAGCCCTCCTTCAGGGATCTTGCCACACTTCGAAGCCTGCATAGTAAAAGATATTTAGCGAAGTTGCCAGGGTTTCGCCATTCTCCCTCGGCAGCTCCACTACTGCAGGGACTCATGTTTGCTGTGAACAAGGATAGGTGGCCCACTTCAAAAAGCAGTCTTTTCCCCTTTGGAAATGTGGATTCTTGTAGCCTAGGAGCTGTTTGCGAAACCATAGGAAGGCCCAGCTTTTACTCACTGCAGGCACGCCCGGGGAGGAAACGAGTATGTTTCCCCAGAGAAACAGGCTGCTTGCAAGTGTCGAGGGGAGCTTCTCAGGTGCCCAGTGTGTCCCGTTTGTTTCCCTTCGCAGCTCCCGTACTGCAGGTACTTATGCTGGGTGCTAACAAGGGTTCGTTGGCTCTGCCGACAAAAGCAGCCTTTTCCCTTTGGAAGCTTGGATTGTAGTGTCTCAGGGGCTGCTTGCCAAACCTTGAAGTTGCCCAGGTTATAGCCTCCGCAGGTACGCTTGCGTAGCAAACGAGCACTTTCACCCGATGAACAGCGTTCCTATCACGCTGCAGGAGAGTTAATCCCGCAGACCTCGTTCCTCCTGGGAAAGCGCAAGGCCACCCTGAGCCTCAGGGGAGTGCCTAAGTTTGCTCCGTGCAAGCTCTGCGTGCCTCGGTTTCCATGAGGTCTCCACCGTTGTTGTGCCTCAATGGAACTAGAGGATAGCTTTCAGGACTCCAAGCACTCTGGCCTCTGCACCGTTTCCCATGCTACCACACGGATTCCCCCCACGTCTCCTCTCTGCCTGCTGAGCAACAAGCAGCCGTGTAGGCCCTTCAGAACCCTTCTTGCATGCAGAGCCCAAGGCGGGACACTGCTCTCTGTCTTCCTTTGGAAACCTAGGTTGTCGGAGCTTACCCACCTCACGAAGACAGTTTGAGCCGGTTTCATGAGCTTGGGAACGTGGACTCAGTGAGGACCAGGGCCCTACCTGCACTCTGAAAATCACTCTGCTCAGCCTTCCATCCAGGAGCTCACACCGACTGGCTCGTTGGTTTAGCAGGACGTCTAAGTGAGGTCCAAGCTGAGCAAAGAGCACTCTTCCTCCTTTACCCTGCTAGGCCCACGGAAGAGGTAGAGCCATCTAGGCCTCGCTCAGACCAGGCCTCCTTCAGGGATCTTGCCACACTTCGAAGCCTGCACAGTAAAAGATACTTAGCGAAGTTGCCAGGATTTCGCCATGCTCTCCCTCGGCAGCTCCACTACTGCAGGTACTCATGTTTGCTTTGAACTAGTATAGGTGTCCCTGCTTCCAAAAGCATTCTTTTCCCCTTTGGAAATGTGGATTCTTGTAGCCTAGGAGCTGTTTGCGAAACGCTAGGAAGGCCCAGCTTTTACTCACTGCAGGCACGCCCGGGCAGGAAACGAGTATGTTTCCCCAGAGAAACAGGCTGCTTGCAAGTGTAGAGGGGAGCTTCTCAGGTGCCCAGTGTGTCCCGTTTCTTTCCCTTCGCAGCTCCCGTACTGCAGGTACTTATGCTGGGTGCTAACAAGGGTTGGTTGGCTCTGCCGACAAAAGCAGCCTTTTCTCTTTGGAAGCTTGGATTGTAGTGTCTCAGGGGCTGCTTGCCAAAACTTGAAGTTGCCCAGGTTATAGCCTCCGCAGGTACGCTTGCGTAGCAAACGAGCACTTTCACCCGATGAACAGCGTTCCTATCACGCTGGAGGAGAGTTAATCCTGCAGACCTTGTTCCTCCTGGGAAAGCGCAAGGCCACCCTGAGCCTCAGGGTAGTGCCTAAGTTTGCTCCGTGCAAGCTCTGCGTGCCTCGGTTTCCATGAGGTCTCCACCGTTGTTGTGCCTCAATGGAACTAGAGGATAGCTTTCAGGACTCCAAGCACTCTGACCTCCGCACCATTTCCCATGCTACCACACAGATCCCCCCACGTCTCCTCTCTGCCTGCTGAGCAACAAGCAGCCGTGTAGGCCCTTCGGAACACTTCTTGCATGCAGAACCCAAGGCGGCACATTGCTCTCTGTCTACCTTTGGAAACCTAGGTGGTCGCAGCTTGCCCCAGCTCACGAAGACAGTCTGAGCCGTTCTCCTGAGCTGGGAGACATGGACTCAGTGAGGACCAGGGCCCTACCTGCACTCAGAAAATCACTCTGCTCAGCCTTCCATCCAGGAGCTCACACCGACTGGCTCGTTGGTTTAGCAGGACGTCTAAGTGAGGTCCAAGCTGAGCAAAGAGCACACTTCCTCCTTTACCCTGCTAGGCCCACGGAAGAGGTAGAGCCAACTAGGCCTCGCTCAGGCCAGCCCTCCTTCAGGGATCTTGCCACACTTCGAAGCCTGCACAGTAAAAGATATTTAGCGAAGTTGCCAGGGTTTCGCCATTCTCCCTCGGCAGCTCCACTACTGCAGGGACTCATGTTTGCTGTGAACTAGGATAGGTGGCCCACTTCGAAAAGCAGTCTTTTCCCCTTTGGAAATGTGGATTCTTGTAGCCTCGGAGCTGTTTGCAAAACCCTAGGAAGGCCCAGCTTCTACTCACGGCAGGCACGCCCGGGGAGGAAACGAGTATGTTTCCCCAGAGAAACAGGCTGCTTGCAAGTGTCGAGGGGAGCTTCTCAGGTGCCCAGTGTGTCCCGTTTGTTTCCCTTCGCAGCTCCCGTACTGCAGGTACTTATGCTGGGTGCTAACAAGGGTTCATTGGCTCTGCCGACAAAAGCAGCCTTTTCCCTTTGGAAGCTTGGATTGTAGTGTCTCAGGGGCTGCTTGCCAAACCTTGAAGTTGCCCAGGTTATAGCCTCCGCAGGTACGCTTGCGTAGCAAACGAGCACTTTCTACCGATGAACAGGGTTCCTGTCTCGCTGGAGGAGAGTTAATCCCGCAGACCTCGTTCCTCCTGGGAAAGCGCAAGTCCACCCTGAGCCTCAGGGTAGTGCCTAAGTTTCCAACGGGCAAGCTCTGCGTGCCTCGGTTTCCATGAGGTCTCCACCGTTGTTGTGCTTCAATGGAACGCGAGGATAGCTTTCAGGACTCCAAGCACTCTGACCTCCGCACCGTTTCCCATGCTACCACACGGATCCCCCCCACGTCTCCTCTCTGCCTGCTGAGCAACAAGCAGCCGTGTAGGCCCTTCAGAACCCTTCTTGCATGCAGAGCCCAAGGCGGCACACTGCTCTCTGTCTTCCTTTGGAAACCTAGGTTGTTGCAGCTTTCCCCAGCTACGAAGACAGTCTGAGCCGGTCTCATGTGCTGAGGAACGTGAACTCAATGAGGACCATGGCCATACGTGCACTCAGAAAATCACTCTGCTCAGCCTTCCATCCAGGAACTCACACCGACTGGCTCGTTGGTTTAGCAGGACGTCTAAGTGAGGTCCAAGCTGAGCAAGAGCACAATTCCTCCTTTACCCTGCTAGGCCCCCGGAAGAGGTAGAGCTAACTAGGCCTCGCTCAGGCCATCCCTCCTTCAGGGATCTTGCCACAGTTTGAAGCCTGCACGGTAAAAGATACTTAGCGAAGTTGCCAGGGTTTCGCCATGCTCTCCCTCGGCAGCTCCACTACTGCAGGGACTCATATTTGCTGTGAACGAGGATAGGTGGCCCTGCTTCAAAAAGCAGTCTTTTCCCCTTTGGAAATGTGGATTCTTTGAGCCTCGGAGCTGTTTGCGAAACCCTAGGAAGGCCCAGCTTCTACTCACTGCAGGCACGCCCGGGCAGGAAACGAGTATGTTTCCCCAGAGAAACAGGCTGCTTGCAAGTGTCGAGAAGAGCTTCTCAGGTGCCCAGTGTGTCCCGTTTCTTTCCCTTCGCAGCTCCCGTACTGCAGGTACTTATGCTGGGAGCTAACAAGAGTTGGTTGGCTCTGCCGACAAAAGCAGCCTTTTCCCTTTGGAAGCTTGGATTGTAGTGTCTCAGGGGCTGCTTGCCAAACCTTGAAGTTGCCCAGGTTATAGCCTCCGCAGGTACGCTTGCGTAGCAAACGAGCACTTTCTACCGAAGAACAGGGTTCCTGTCACGCTGGAGGAGAGTTAATCCCGCAGACCTCGTTCCTCCTGGGAAAGCGCAAGCCCACCCTGAGCCTCAGGGTAGTGCCTAAGTTTCCAACGGGCAAGCTCTGCGTGCCTCGGTTTCCATGAGGTCTCCACCGTTGTTGTGCTTCAATGGAACGCGAAGATAGCTTTCAGGACTCCAAGCACTCTGACCTCCGCACCGTTTCCCATGCTACCACACGGATCCCCCCCACGTCTCCTCTCTGCCTGCTGAGCAACAAGCAGCCGTGTAGGCCCTTCAGAACACTTCTGCATGCAGAGCCCAAGGCGGCACACTGCTCTCTGTCTTCCTTTGGAAACCTAGGTTGTCGGAGCTTACCCACCTCACGAAGACAGTCTGAGCCGGTTTCATGAGCTGGGGAACGTGGACTCAGTGAGGACCAGGGCCCTACCTGCACTCTGAAAATCACTCTGCTCAGCCTTCCATCCAGGAGCTCACACCGACTGGCTCGTTGGTTTAGCAGGACGTCTAAGTGAGGTCCAAGCTGAGCAAAGAGCACTCTTCCTCCTTTACCCTGCTAGGCCCACGGAAGAGGTAGAGCCATCTAGGCCTCGCTCAGACCAGGCCTCCTTCAGGGATCTTGCCACACTTCGAAGCCTGCACAGTAAAAGATACTTAGCGAAGTTGCCAGGATTTCGCCATGCTCTCCCTCGGCAGCTCCACTACTGCAGGTACTCATGTTTGCTTTGAACTAGTATAGGTGTCCCTGCTTCCAAAAGCATTCTTTTCCCCTTTGGAAATGTGGATTCTTGTAGCCTAGGAGCTGTTTGCGAAACGCTAGGAAGGCCCAGCTTTTACTCACTGCAGGCACGCCCGGGCAGGAAACGAGTATGTTTCCCCAGAGAAACAGGCTGCTTGCAAGTGTAGAGGGGAGCTTCTCAGGTGCCCAGTGTGTCCCGTTTGTTTCCCTTCGCAGCTCCCGTACTGCAGGTACTTATGCTGGGTGCTAACAAGGGTTCGTTGGCTCTGCCGACAAAAGCAGCCTTTTCTCTTTGGAAGTTTGGATTGTAGTGTCTCAGGGGCTGCTTGCCAAAACTTGAAGTTGCCCAGGTTATAGCCTCCGCAGGTACGCTTGCGTAGCAAACGAGCACTTTCACCCGATGAACAGCATTCCTATCACGCTGGAGGAGAGTTAATCCTGCAGACCTCGTTCCTCCTGGGAAAGCGCAAGGCCACCCTGAGCCTCAGGGTAGTGCCTAAGTTTGCTCCGTGCAAGCTCTGCGTGCCTCGGTTTCCATGAGGTCTCCACCGTTGTTGTGCCTCAATGGAACTAGAGGATAGCTTTCAGGACTCCAAGCACTCTGACCTCCGCACCATTTCCCATGCTACCACACAGATCCCCCCACGTCTCCTCTCTGCCTGCTGAGCAACAAGCAGCCGTGTAGGCCCTTCGGAACACTTCTTGCATGCAGAACCCAAGGCGGCACATTGCTCTCTGTCTACCTTTGGAAACCTAGGTGGTCGCAGCTTGCCCCAGCTCACGAAGACAGTCTGAGCCGTTCTCCTGAGCTGGGAGACATGGACTCAGTGAGGACCAGGGCCCTACCTGCACTCAGAAAATCACTCTGCTCAGCCTTCCATCCAGGAGCTCACACCGACGGGCTCGTAGGTTTAGCAGGACGTCTAAGTGAGGTCCAAGCTGAGCAAAGAGCACACTTCCTCCTTTACCCTGCTGGGCCCACGGAAGAGGTAGAGCCAACTAGGCCTCGCTCAGGCCAGCCCTCCTTCAGGGATCTTGCCACACTTCGAAGCCTGCACAGTAAGATATTTAGCGAAGTTGCCAGGGTTTCGCCATTCTCCCTCGGCAGCTCCACTACTGCAGGGACTCATGTTTGCTTTGAACTAGTATAGGTGTCCCTGCTTCCAAAAGCATTCTTTTCCCCTTTGGAAATGTGGATTCTTGTAGCCTAGGAGCTGTTTGCGAAATCCTAGGAAGGCCCAGCTTTTACTCACTGCAGGCACGCCCGGGCAGGAAACGAGTATGTTTCCCCAGAGAAACAGGCTGCTTGCAAGTGTAGAGGGGAGCTTCTCAGGTGCCCAGTTTGTCCCGTTTGTTTCCCTTCGTAGCTCCCGTACTGCAGGTACTTATGCTGGGTGCTAACAAGGGTTGGTTGGCTCTGCCGACAAAAGCAGCCTTTTCTCTTTGGAAGCTTGGATTGTAGTGTCTCAGGGGCTGCTTGCCAAAACTTGAAGTTGCCCAGGTTATAGCCTCCGCAGGTACGCTTGCGTAGCAAACGAGCACTTTCACCCCATGAACAGCGTTCCTATCACGCTGGAGGAGAGTTAATCCTGCAGACCTCGTTCCTCCTGGGAAAGAGCAAGGCCACCCTGAGCCTCAGGGTAGTGCCTGAGTTTACTCCGGGCAAGCTCTGCGTGCCTCGGTTTCCATGAGGTCTCCACCGTTGTTGTGCTTCAATGCAACGCGAAGATAGCTTTCAGGACTCCAAGCACTCTGACCTCCGCACCGTTTCCCATGCTACCACACGGATCCCCCCCACGTCTCCTCTCTGCCTGCTGAGCAACAAGCAGCCGTGTAGGCCCTTCAGAACTCTTCTGCATGCAGAGCCCAAGGCGGCACACTGCTCTCTGTCTTCCTTTGGAAACCTAGGTTGTTGCAGCTTGCCCCAGCTACGAAGACAGTCTGAGCCGGTCTCATGTGCTGAGGAACGTGAACTCAATGAGGACCATGGCCATACGTGCACTCAGAAAATCACTCTGCTCAGCCTTCCATCCAGGAACTCACACCGACTGGCTCGTTGGTTTAGCAGGAGGTCTAAGTGAGGTCCAAGCTGAGCAAAGAACACACTTCCTCCTTTACCCTGCTAGGCCCACGGTAGAGGTAGAGCCAACTAGGCCTCGCTCAGGCCAGCCCTCCTTCAGGGATCTTGCCACACTTCGAAGCCTGCATAGTAAAAGATATTTAGCGAAGTTGCCAGGGTTTCGCCATTCTCCCTCGGCAGCTCCACTACTGCAGGGACTCATGTTTGCTGTGAACAAGGATAGGTGGCCCACTTCAAAAAGCAGTCTTTTCCCCTTTGGAAATGTGGATTCTTGTAGCCTAGGAGCTTTTTGCGAAACCATAGGAAGGCCCAGCTTTTACTCACTGCAGGCACGCCCGGGGAGGAAACGAGTATGTTTCCCCAGAGAAACAGGCTGCTTGCAAGTGTCGAGGGGAGCTTCTCAGGTGCCCAGTGTGTCCCGTTTGTTTCCCTTCGCAGCTCCCGTACTGCAGGTACTTATGCTGGGTGCTAACAAGGGTTCGTTGGCTCTGCCGACAAAAGCAGCCTTTTCCCTTTGGAAGCTTGGATTGTAGTGTCTCAGGGGCTGCTTGCCAAACCTTGAAGTTGCCCAGGTTATAGCCTCCGCAGGTACGCTTGCGTAGCAAACGAGCACTTTCACCCGATGAACAGCGTTCCTATCACGCTGCAGGAGAGTTAACCCTGCAGACCTCGTTCCTCCTGGGAAAGCGCAAGGCCACCCTGAGCCTCAGGGTAGTGCCTAAGTTTGCTCCGTGCAAGCTCTGCGTGCCTCGGTTTCCAGAGGTCTCCACCGTTGTTGTGCCTCAATGGAACGCGAGGATAGCTTTCAGGACTCCAAGCACTCTGACCTCCGCACCATTTCCCATGCTACCACACAGATCCCCCCACGTCTCCTCTCTGCCTGCTGAGCAACAAGCAGCCGTGTAGGCCCTTCGGAACACTTCTTGCATGCAGAACCCAAGGCGGCACATTGCTCTCTGTCTACCTTTGGAAACCTAGGTGGTCGCAGCTTGCCCCAGCTCACGAAGACAGTCTGAGCCGTTCTCCTGAGCTGGGAGACATGGACTCAGTGAGAACCAGGGCCCTACCTGCACTCAGAAAATCACTCTGCTCAGCCTTCCATCCAGGAGCTCACACCGACGGGCTCGTTGGTTTAGCAGGACGTCTAAGTGAGGTCCAAGCTGAGCAAAGAGCACACTTCCTCCTTTACCCTGCTAGGCCCACGGAAGAGGTAGAGCCATCTAGGCCTCGCTCAGACCAGGCCTCCTTCAGGGATCTTGCCACACTTCGAAGCCTGCACAGTAAAAGATACTTAGCGAAGTTGCCAGGATTTCGCCATGCTCTCCCTCGGCAGCTCCACTACTGCAGGTACTCATGTTTGCTTTGAACTAGTATAGGTGTCCCTGCTTCCAAAAGCATTCTTTTCCCCTTTGGAAATGTGGATTCTTGTAGCCTAGGAGCTGTTTGCGAAACGCTAGGAAGGCCCAGCTTTTACTCACTGCAGGCACGCCCGGGCAGGAAACGAGTATGTTTCCCCAGAGAAACAAGCTGCTTGCAAGTGTAGAGGGGAGCTTCTCAGGTGCCCAGTGTGTCCCGTTTGTTTCCCTTCGCAGCTCCCGTACTGCAGGTACTTATGCTGGGTGCTAACAAGGGTTGGTTGGCTCTGCCGACAAAAGCAGCCTTTTCTCTTTGGAAGCTTGGATTGTAGTGTCTCAGGGGCTGCTTGCCAAAACTTGAAGTTGCCCAGGTTATAGCCTCCGCAGGTACGCTTGCGTAGCAAACGAGCACTTTCACCCGATGAACAGCGTTCCTATCACGCTGGAGGAGAGTTAATCCTGCAGACCTCGTTCCTCCTGGGAAAGCGCAAGGCCACCCTGAGCCTCAGGGTAGTGCCTTAGTTTGCTCCGTGCAAGCTCTGCGTGCCTCGGTTTCCATGAGGTCTCCACCGTTGTTGTGCCTCAATGGAACTAGAGGATAGCTTTCAGGACTCCAAGCACTCTGACCTCCGCACCATTTCCCATGCTACCACACAGATCCCCCCACGTCTCCTCTCTGCCTGCTGAGCAACAAGCAGCCGTGTAGGCCCTTCGGAACACTTCTTGCATGCAGAACCCAAGGCGGCACATTGCTCTCTGTCTACCTTTGGAAACCTAGGTGGTCGCAGCTTGCCCCAGCTCACGAAGACAGTCTGAGCCGTTCTCCTGAGCTGGGAGACATGGACTCAGTGAGGACCAGGGCCCTACCTGCACTCAGAAAATCACTCTGCTCAGCCTTCCATCCAGGAGCTCACACCGACTGGCTCGTTGGTTTAGCAGGACGTCTAAGTGAGGTCCAAGCTGAGCAAAGAGCACACTTCCTCCTTTACCCTGCTAGGCCCACGGAAGAGGTAGAGCCAACTAGGCCTCGCTCAGGCCAGCCCTCCTTCAGGGATCTTGCCACACTTCGAAGCCTGCACAGTAAAAGATATTTAGCGAAGTTGCCAGGGTTTCGCCATTCTCCCTCGGCAGCTCCACTACTGCAGGGACTCATGTTTGCTGTGAACTAGGATAGGTGGCCCACTTCGAAAAGCAGTCTTTTCCCCTTTGGAAATGTGGATTCTTGTAGCCTCGGAGCTGTTTGCAAAACCCTAGGAAGGCCCAGCTTCTACTCACGGCAGGCACGCCCGGGGAGGAAACGAGTATGTTTCCCCAGAGAAACAGGCTGCTTGCAAGTGTCGAGGGGAGCTTCTCAGGTGCCCAGTGTGTCCCGTTTGTTTCCCTTCGCAGCTCCCGTACTGCAGGTACTTATGCTGGGTGCTAACAAGGGTTGGTTGGCTCTGCCGACAAAAGCAGCCTTTTCCCTTTGGAAGCTTGGATTGTAGTGTCTCAGGGGCTGCTTGCCAAACCTTGAAGTTGCCCAGGTTATAGCCTCCGCAGGTACGCTTGCGTAGCAAACGAGCACTTTCTACCGATGAACAGGGTTCCTGTCACGCTGGAGGAGAGTTAATCCCGCAGACCTCGTTCCTCCTGGGAAAGCGCAAGTCCACCCTGAGCCTCAGGGTAGTGCCTAAGTTTCCAACGGGCAAGCTCTGCGTGCCTCGGTTTCCATGAGGTCTCCACCGTTGTTGTGCTTCAATGGAACGCGAGGATAGCTTTCAGGACTCCAAGCACTCTGACCTCCGCACCGTTTCCCATGCTACCACACGGATCCCCCCCACGTCTCCTCTCTGCCTGCTGAGCAACAAGCAGCCGTGTAGGCCCTTCAGAACCCTTCTTGCATGCAGAGCCCAAGGCGGCACACTGCTCTCTGTCTTCCTTTGGAAACCTAGGTTGTTGCAGCTTTCCCCAGCTACGAAGACAGTCTGAGCCGGTCTCATGTGCTGAGGAACGTGAACTCAATGAGGACCATGGCCATACGTGCACTCAGAAAATCACTCTGCTCAGCCTTCCATCCAGGAACTCACACCGACTGGCTCGTTGGTTTAGCAGGACGTCTAAGTGAGGTCCAAGCTGAGCAAGAGCACAATTCCTCCTTTACCCTGCTAGGCCCCCGGAAGAGGTAGAGCTAACTAGGCCTCGCTCAGGCCATCCCTCCTTCAGGGATCTTGCCACAGTTTGAAGCCTGCACGGTAAAAGATACTTAGCGAAGTTGCCAGGGTTTCGCCATGCTCTCCCTCGGCAGCTCCACTACTGCAGGGACTCATATTTGCTGTGAACGAGGATAGGTGGCCCTGCTTCAAAAAGCAGTCTTTTCCCCTTTGGAAATGTGGATTCTTTGAGCCTCGGAGCTGTTTGCGAAACCCTAGGAAGGCCCAGCTTCTACTCACTGCAGGCACGCCCGGGCAGGAAACGAGTATGTTTCCCCAGAGAAACAGGCTGCTTGCAAGTGTCGAGAAGAGCTTCTCAGGTGCCCAGTGTGTCCCGTTTCTTTCCCTTCGCAGCTCCCGTACTGCAGGTACTTATGCTGGGAGCTAACAAGAGTTGGTTGGCTCTGCCGACAAAAGCAGCCTTTTCCCTTTGGAAGCTTGGATTGTAGTGTCTCAGGGGCTGCTTGCCAAACCTTGAAGTTGCCCAGGTTATAGCCTCCGCAGGTACGCTTGCGTAGCAAACGAGCACTTTCTACCGAAGAACAGGGTTCCTGTCACGCTGGAGGAGAGTTAATCCCACAGACCTCGTTCCTCCTGGGAAAGCGCAAGCCCACCCTGAGCCTCAGGGTAGTGCCTAAGTTTCCAACGGGCAAGCTCTGCGTGCCTCGGTTTCCATGAGGTCTCCACCGTTGTTGTGCTTCAATGGAACGCGAAGATAGCTTTCAGGACTCCAAGCACTCTGACCTCCGCACCGTTTCCCATGCTACCACACGGATACCCCCCACGTCTCCTCTCTGCCTGCTGAGCAACAAGCAGCCGTGTAGGCCCTTCAGAACACTTCTGCATGCAGAGCCCAAGGCGGCACACTGCTCTCTGTCTTCCTTTGGAAACCTAGGTTGTCGGAGCTTACCCACCTCACGAAGACAGTCTGAGCCGGTTTCATGAGCTGGGGAACGTGGACTCAGTGAGGACCAGGGCCCTACCTGCACTCTGAAAATCACTCTGCTCAGCCTTCCATCCAGGAGCTCACACCGACTGGCTCGTTGGTTTAGCAGGACGTCTAAGTGAGGTCCAAGCTGAGCAAAGAGCACTCTTCCTCCTTTACCCTGCTAGGCCCACGGAAGAGGTAGAGCCATCTAGGCCTCGCTCAGACCAGGCCTCCTTCAGGGATCTTGCCACACTTCGAAGCCTGCACAGTAAAAGATACTTAGCGAAGTTGCCAGGATTTCGCCATGCTCTCCCTCGGCAGCTCCACTACTGCAGGTACTCATGTTTGCTTTGAACTAGTATAGGTGTCCCTGCTTCCAAAAGCATTCTTTTCCCCTTTGGAAATGTGGATTCTTGTAGCCTAGGAGCTGTTTGCGAAACGCTAGGAAGGCCCAGCTTTTACTCACTGCAGGCACGCCCGGGCAGGAAACGAGTATGTTTCCCCAGAGAAACAGGCTGCTTGCAAGTGTAGAGGGGAGCTTCTCAGGTGCCCAGTGTGTCCCGTTTGTTTCCCTTCGCAGCTCCCGTACTGCAGGTACTTATGCTGGGTGCTAACAAGGGTTGGTTGGCTCTGCCGACAAAAGCAGCCTTTTCTCTTTGGAAGTTTGGATTGTAGTGTCTCAGGGGCTGCTTGCCAAAACTTGAAGTTGCCCAGGTTATAGCCTCCGCAGGTACGCTTGCGTAGCAAACGAGCACTTTCACCCGATGAACAGCATTCCTATCACGCTGGAGGAGAGTTAATCCTGCAGACCTCGTTCCTCCTGGGAAAGCGCAAGGCCACCCTGAGCCTCAGGGTAGTGCCTAAGTTTGCTCCGTGCAAGCTCTGCGTGCCTCGGTTTCCATGAGGTCTCCACCGTTGTTGTGCCTCAATGGAACTAGAGGATAGCTTTCAGGACTCCAAGCACTCTGACCTCCGCACCATTTCCCATGCTACCACACAGATCCCCCCACGTCTCCTCTCTGCCTGCTGAGCAACAAGCAGCCGTGTAGGCCCTTCGGAACACTTCTTGCATGCAGAACCCAAGGCGGCACATTGCTCTCTGTCTACCTTTGGAAACCTAGGTGGTCGCAGCTTGCCCCAGCTCACGAAGACAGTCTGAGCCGTTCTCCTGAGCTGGGAGACATGGACTCAGTGAGGACCAGGGCCCTACCTGCACTCAGAAAATCACTCTGCTCAGCCTTCCATCCAGGAGCTCACACCGACGGGCTCGTTGGTTTAGCAGGACGTCTAAGTGAGGTCCAAGCTGAGCAAAGAGCACACTTCCTCCTTTACCCTGCTGGGCCCACGGAAGAGGTAGAGCCAACTAGGCCTCGCTCAGGCCAGCCCTCCTTCAGGGATCTTGCCACACTTCGAAGCCTGCACAGTAAGATATTTAGCGAAGTTGCCAGGGTTTCGCCATTCTCCCTCAGCAGCTCCACTACTGCAGGGACTCATGTTTGCTTTGAACTAGTATAGGTGTCCCTGCTTCCAAAAGCATTCTTTTCCCCTTTGGAAATGTGGATTCTTGTAGCCTAGGAGCTGTTTGCGAAATCCTAGGAAGGCCCAGCTTTTACTCACTGCAGGCACGCCCGGGCAGGAAACGAGTATGTTTCCCCAGAGAAACAGGCTGCTTGCAAGTGTAGAGGGGAGCTTCTCAGGTGCCCAGTTTGTCCCGTTTGTTTCCCTTCGCAGCTCCCGTACTGCAGGTACTTATGCTGGGTGCTAACAAGGGTTGGTTGGCTCTGCCGACAAAAGCAGCCTTTTCTCTTTGGAAGCTTGGATTGTAGTGTCTCAGGGGCTGCTTGCCAAAACTTGAAGTTGCCCAGGTTATAGCCTCCGCAGGTACGCTTGCGTAGCAAACGAGCACTTTCACCCCATGAACAGCGTTCCTATCACGCTGGAGGAGAGTTAATCCTGCAGACCTCGTTCCTCCTGGGAAAGAGCAAGGCCACCCTGAGCCTCAGGGTAGTGCCTGAGTTTACTCCGGGCAAGCTCTGCGTGCCTCGGTTTCCATGAGGTCTCCACCGTTGTTGTGCTTCAATGCAACGCGAAGATAGCTTTCAGGACTCCAAGCACTCTGACCTCCGCACCGTTTCCCATGCTACCACACGGATCCCCCCCACGTCTCCTCTCTGCCTGCTGAGCAACAAGCAGCCGTGTAGGCCCTTCAGAACTCTTCTGCATGCAGAGCCCAAGGCGGCACACTGCTCTCTGTCTTCCTTTGGAAACCTAGGTTGTTGCAGCTTGCCCCAGCTACGAAGACAGTCTGAGCCGGTCTCATGTGCTGAGGAACGTGAACTCAATGAGGACCATGGCCATACGTGCACTCAGAAAATCACTCTGCTCAGCCTTCCATCCAGGAACTCACACCGACTGGCTCGTTGGTTTAGCAGGAGGTCTAAGTGAGGTCCAAGCTGAGCAAAGAACACACTTCCTCCTTTACCCTGCTAGGCCCACGGTAGAGGTAGAGCCAACTAGGCCTCGCTCAGGCCAGCCCTCCTTCAGGGATCTTGCCACACTTCGAAGCCTGCATAGTAAAAGATATTTAGCGAAGTTGCCAGGGTTTCGCCATTCTCCCTCGGCAGCTCCACTACTGCAGGGACTCATGTTTGCTGTGAACAAGGATAGGTGGCCCACTTCAAAAAGCAGTCTTTTCCCCTTTGGAAATGTGGATTCTTGTAGCCTAGGAGCTTTTTGCGAAACCATAGGAAGGCCCAGCTTTTACTCACTGCAGGCACGCCCGGGGAGGAAACGAGTATGTTTCCCCAGAGAAACAGGCTGCTTGCAAGTGTCGAGGGGAGCTTCTCAGGTGCCCAGTGTGTCCCGTTTGTTTCCCTTTGCAGCTCCCGTACTGCAGGTACTTATGCTGGGTGCTAACAAGGGTTCGTTGGCTCTGCCGACAAAAGCAGCCTTTTCCCTTTGGAAGCTTGGATTGTAGTGTCTCAGGGGCTGCTTGCCAAACCTTGAAGTTGCCCAGGTTATAGCCTCCGCAGGTACGCTTGCGTAGCAAACGAGCACTTTCACCCGATGAACAGCGTTCCTATCACGCTGCAGGAGAGTTAACCCTGCAGACCTCGTTCCTCCTGGGAAAGCGCAAGGCCACCCTGAGCCTCAGGGTAGTGCCTAAGTTTGCTCCGTGCAAGCTCTGCGTGCCTCGGTTTCCAGAGGTCTCCACCGTTGTTGTGCCTCAATGGAACTAGAGGATAGCTTTCAGGACTCCAAGCACTCTGACCTCCGCACCATTTCCCATGCTACCACACAGATCCCCCCACGTCTCCTCTCTGCCTGCTGAGCAACAAGCAGCCGTGTAGGCCCTTCGGAACACTTCTTGCATGCAGAACCCAAGGCGGCACATTGCTCTCTGTCTACCTTTGGAAACCTAGGTGGTCGCAGCTTGCCCCAGCTCACGAAGACAGTCTGAGCCGTTCTCCTGAGCTGGGAGACATGGACTCAGTGAGGACCAGGGCCCTACCTGCACTCAGAAAATCACTCTGCTCAGCCTTCCATCCAGGAGCTCACACCGACTGGCTCGTTGGTTTAGCAGGACGTCTAAGTGAGGTCCAAGCTGAGCAAAGAGCACACTTCCTCCTTTACCCTGCTAGGCCCACGGAAGAGGTAGAGCCAACTAGGCCTCGCTCAGGCCAGCCCTCCTTCAGGGATCTTGCCACACTTCGAAGCCTGCATAGTAAAAGATATTTAGCGAAGTTGCCAGGGTTTCGCCATTCTCCCTCGGCAGCTCCACTACTGCAGGGACTCATGTTTGCTGTGAACAAGGATAGGTGGCCCACTTCAAAAAGCAGTCTTTTCCCCTTTGGAAATGTGGATTCTTGTAGCCTAGGAGCTGTATGCGAAACCATAGGAAGGCCCAGCTTTTACTCACTGCAGGCACGCCCGGGGAGGAAACGAGTATGTTTCCCCAGAGAAACAGGCTGCTTGCAAGTGTCGAGGGGAGCTTCTCAGGTGCCCAGTGTGTCCCGTTTGTTTCCCTTCGCAGCTCCCGTACTGCAGGTACTTATGCTGGGTGCTAACAAGGGTTCGTTGGCTCTTCCGACAAAAGCAGCCTTTTCTCTTTGGAAGCTTGGATTGTAGTGTCTCAGGGGCTGCTTGCCAAAACTTGAAGTTGCCCAGGTTATAGCCTCCGCAGGTACGCTTGCGTAGCAAACGAGCACTTTCACCCCATGAACAGCGTTCCTATCACGCTGGAGGAGAGTTAATCCTGCAGACCTCGTTCCTCCTGGGAAAGAGCAAGGCCACCCTGAGCCTCAGGGTAGTGCCTGAGTTTACTCCGGGGAAGCTCTGCATGCCTCGGTTTCCATGAGGTCTCCACCGTTGTTGTGCTTCAATGCAACGCGAAGATAGCTTTCAGGACTCCAAGCACTCTGACCTCTGCACCGTTTCCCATGCTACCACACGGATCCCCCCCACGTCTCCTCTCTGCCTGCTGAGCAACAAGCAGCCGTGTAGGCCCTTCAGAACACTTCTGCATGCAGAGCCCAAGGCGGCACACTGCTCTCTGTCTGCCTTTGAAAACCTAGGTTGTCGCAGCTTACCCAGCTCACCAAGACAGTCTGAGCCGGTCTCATGAGCTGGGGAACGTGGACTCAGTGAGGACCAGGGCCCTACCTGCACTCAGAAAATCACTCTGCTCAGCCTTCCATCCAGGAGCTCACACCGACTGGCTCGTTGGTTTAGCAGGAGGTCTAAGTGAGGTCCAAGCTGAGCAAAGAACACACTTCCTCCTTTACCCTGCTAGGCCCACGGAAGAGGTAGAGCCAACTAGGCCTCGCTCAGGCCAGCCCTCCTTCAGGGATCTTGCCACACTTCGAAGCCTGCACAGTAAAAGATATTTAGCGAAGTTGCCAGGGTTTCGCCATTTTCCCTCGGCAGCTCCACTACTGCAGGGACTCATGTTTGCTGTGAACTAGGATAGGTGGCCCACTTCCAAAAGCAGTCTTTTCCCCTTTGGAAATGTGGATTCTTGTAGCCTAGGAGCTGTTTGCGAAACCATAGGAAGGCCCAGCTTTTACTCACTGCAGGCACGCCCGGGGAGGAAACGAGTATGTTTCCCCAGAGAAACAGGCTGCTTGCAAGTGTCGAGGGGAGCTTCTCAGGTGCCCAGTGTGTCCCGTTTGTTTCCCTTCGCAGCTCCCGTACTGCAGGTACTTATGCTGGGTGCTAACAAGGGTTCGTTGGCTCTGCCGACAAAAGCAGCCTTTTCCCTTTGGAAGCTTGGATTGTAGTGTCTCAGGGGCTGCTTGCCAAACCTTGAAGTTGCCCAGGTTATAGCCTCCGCAGGTACGCTTGCGTAGCAAACGAGCACTTTCACCCGATGAACAGCGTTCCTATCACGCTGCAGGAGAGTTAACCCTGCAGACCTCGTTCCTCCTGGGAAAGCGCAAGGCCACCCTGAGCCTCAGGGTAGTGCCTAAGTTTGCTCCGTGCAAGCTCTGCGTGCCTCGGTTTCCATGAGGTCTCCACCGTTGTTGTGCCTCAATGGAACTAGAGGATAGCTTTCAGGACTCCAAGCACTCTGGCCTCTGCACCGTTTCCCATGCTACCACACGGATTCCCCCCACGTCTCCTCTCTGCCTGCTGAGCAACAAGCAGCCGTGTAGGCCCTTCAGAACCCTTCTTGCATGCAGAGCCCAAGGCGGGACACTGCTCTCTGTCTTCCTTTGGAAACCTAGGTTGTCGGAGCTTACCCACCTCACGAAGACAGTTTGAGCCGGTTTCATGAGCTGGGGAACGTGGACTCAGTGAGGACCAGGGCCCTACCTGCACTCTGAAAATCACTCTGCTCAGCCTTCCATCCAGGAGCTCACACCGACTGGCTCGTTGGTTTAGCAGGACGTCTAAGTGAGGTCCAAGCTGAGCAAAGAGCACTCTTCCTCCTTTACCCTGCTAGGCCCACGGAAGAGGTAGAGCCATCTAGGCCTCGGTCAGACCAGGCCTCCTTCAGGGATCTTGCCACACTTCGAAGCCTGCACAGTAAAAGATACTTAGCGAAGTTGCCAGGATTTCGCCATGCTCTCCCTCGGCAGCTCCACTACTGCAGGGACTCATGTTTGCTTTGAACTAGTATAGGTGTCCCTGCTTCCAAAAGCATTCTTTTCCCCTTTGGAAATGTGGATTCTTGTATCCTAGGAGCTGTTTGCGAAACCCTAGGAAGGCCCAGCTTTTACTCACTGCAGGCACGCCCGGGCAGGAAACGAGTATGTTTCCCCAGAGAAACAGGCTGCTTGCAAGTGTAGAGGGGAGCTTCTCAGGTGCCCAGTTTGTCCCGTTTGTTTCCCTTCGCAGCTCCCGTACTGCAGGTACTTATGCTGGGTGCTAACAAGGGTTGGTTGGCTCTGCCGACAAAAGCAGCCTTTTCTCTTTGGAAGCTTGGATTGTAGTGTCTCAGGGGCTGCTTGCCAAAACTTGAAGTTGCCCAGGTTATAGCCTCCGCAGGTACGCTTGCGTAGCAAACGAGCACTTTCACCCCATGAACAGCGTTCCTATCACGCTGGAGGAGAGTTAATCCTGCAGACCTCGTTCCTCCTGGGAAAGAGCAAGGCCACCCTGAGCCTCAGGGTAGTGCCTGAGTTTACTCCGGGCAAGCTCTGCGTGCCTCGGTTTCCATGAGGTCTCCACCGTTGTTGTGCTTCAATGCAACGCGAAGATAGCTTTCAGGACTCCAAGCACTCTGACCTCCGCACCGTTTCCCATGCTACCACACGGATCCCCCCCACGTCTCCTCTCTGCCTGCTGAGCAACAAGCAGCCGCGTAGGCCCTTCAGAACACTTCTGCATGCAGAGCCCAAGGCGGCACACTGCTCTCTGTCTTCCTTTGGAAACCTAGGTTGTTGCAGCTTGCCCCAGCTACGAAGACAGTCTGAGCCGGTCTCATGTGCTGAGGAACGTGAACTCAATGAGGACCATGGCCATACGTGCACTCAGAAAATCACTCTGCTCAGCCTTCCATCCAGGAACTCACACCGACTGGCTCGTTGGTTTAGCAGGAGGTCTAAGTGAGGTCCAAGCTGAGCAAAGAACACACTTCCTCCTTTACCCTGCTAGGCCCACGGTAGAGGTAGAGCCAACTAGGCCTCGCTCAGGCCAGCCCTCCTTCAGGGATCTTGCCACACTTCGAAGCCTGCATAGTAAAAGATATTTAGCGAAGTTGCCAGGGTTTCGCCATTCTCCCTCGGCAGCTCCACTACTGCAGGGACTCATGTTTGCTGTGAACAAGGATAGGTGGCCCACTTCAAAAAGCAGTCTTTTCCCCTTTGGAAATGTGGATTCTTGTAGCCTAGGAGCTGTTTGCGAAACCATAGGAAGGCCCAGCTTTTACTCACTGCAGGCACGCCCGGGGAGGAAACGAGTATGTTTCCCCAGAGAAACAGGCTGCTTGCAAGTGTCGAGGGGAGCTTCTCAGGTGCCCAGTGTGTCCCGTTTGTTTCCCTTCGCAGCTCCCGTACTGCAGGTACTTATGCTGGGTGCTAACAAGGGTTCGTTGGCTCTGCCGACAAAAGCAGCCTTTTCCCTTTGGAAGCTTGGATTGTAGTGTCTCAGGGGCTGCTTGCCAAACCTTGAAGTTGCCCAGGTTATAGCCTCCGCAGGTACGCTTGCGTAGCAAACGAGCACTTTCACCCGATGAACAGCGTTCCTATCACGCTGCAGGAGAGTTAACCCTGCAGACCTCGTTCCTCCTGGGAAAGCGCAAGGCCACCCTGAGCCTCAGGGTAGTGCCTAAGTTTGCTCCGTGCAAGCTCTGCGTGCCTCGGTTTCCATGAGGTCTCCACCGTTGTTGTGCCTCAATGGAACTAGAGGATAGCTTTCAGGACTCCAAGCACTCTGAACTCCGCACCATTTCCCATGCTACCACACAGATCCCCCCACGTCTCCTCTCTGCCTGCTGAGCAACAAGCAGCCGTGTAGGCCCTTCGGAACACTTCTTGCATGCAGAACCCAAGGCGGCACATTGCTCTCTGTCTACCTTTGGAAACCTAGGTGGTCGCAGCTTGCCCCAGCTCACGAAGACAGTCTGAGCCGTTCTCCTGAGCTGGGAGACATGGACTCAGTGAGGACCAGGGCCCTACCTGCACTCAGAAAATCACTCTGCTCAGCCTTCCATCCAGGAGCTCACACCGACGGGCTCGTAGGTTTAGCAGGACGTCTAAGTGAGGTCCAAGCTGAGCAAAGAGCACACTTCCTCCTTTACCCTGCTGGGCCCACGGAAGAGGTAGAGCCAACTAGGCCTCGCTCAGGCCAGCCCTCCTTCAGGGATCTTGCCACACTTCGAAGCCTGCATAGTAAAAGATATTTAGCGAAGTTGCCAGGGTTTCGCCATTCTCCCTCGGCAGCTCCACTACTGCAGGGACTCATGTTTGCTGTGAACAAGGATAGGTGGCCCACTTCAAAAAGCAGTCTTTTCCCCTTTGGAAATGTGGATTCTTGTAGCCTAGGAGCTGTTTGCGAAACCATAGGAAGGCCCAGCTTTTACTCACTGCAGGCACGCCCGGGGAGGAAACGAGTATGTTTCCCCAGAGAAACAGGCTGCTTGCAAGTGTCGAGGGGAGCTTCTCAGGTGCCCAGTGTGTCCCGTTTGTTTCCCTTCGCAGCTCCCGTACTGCAGGTACTTATGCTGGGTGCTAACAAGGGTTCGTTGGCTCTGCCGACAAAAGCAGCCTTTTCCCTTTGGAAGCTTGGATTGTAGTGTCTCAGGGGCTGCTTGCCAAACCTTGAAGTTGCCCAGGTTATAGCCTCCGCAGGTACGCTTGCGTAGCAAACGAGCACTTTCACCCGATGAACAGCGTTCCTATCACGCTGCAGGAGAGTTAATCCCGCAGACCTCGTTCCTCCTGGGAAAGCGCAAGGCCACCCTGAGCCTCAGGGTAGTGCCTAAGTTTGCTCCGTGCAAGCTCTGCGTGCCTCGGTTTCCATGAGGTCTCCACCGTTGTTGTGCCTCAATGGAACTAGAGGATAGCTTTCAGGACTCCAAGCACTCTGGCCTCTGCACCGTTTCCCATGCTACCACACGGATTCCCCCCACGTCTCCTCTCTGCCTGCTGAGCAACAAGCAGCCGTGTAGGCCCTTCAGAACCCTTCTTGCATGCAGAGCCCAAGGCGGGACACTGCTCTCTGTCTTCCTTTGGAAACCTAGGTTGTCGGAGCTTACCCACCTCACGAAGACAGTTTGAGCCGGTTTCATGAGCTTGGGAACGTGGACTCAGTGAGGACCAGGGCCCTACCTGCACTCTGAAAATCACTCTGCTCAGCCTTCCATCCAGGAGCTCACACCGACTGGCTCGTTGGTTTAGCAGGACGTCTAAGTGAGGTCCAAGCTGAGCAAAGAGCACTCTTCCTCCTTTACCCTGCTAGGCCCACGGAAGAGGTAGAGCCATCTAGGCCTCGCTCAGACCAGGCCTCCTTCAGGGATCTTGCCACACTTCGAAGCCTGCACAGTAAAAGATACTTAGCGAAGTTGCCAGGATTTCGCCATGCTCTCCCTCGGCAGCTCCACTACTGCAGGTACTCATGTTTGCTTTGAACTAGTATAGGTGTCCCTGCTTCCAAAAGCATTCTTTTCCCCTTTGGAAATGTGGATTCTTGTAGCCTAGGAGCTGTTTGCGAAACGCTAGGAAGGCTCAGCTTTTACTCACTGCAGGCACGCCCGGGCAGGAAACGAGTATGTTTCCCCAGAGAAACAGGCTGCTTGCAAGTGTAGAGGGGAGCTTCTCAGGTGCCCAGTGTGTCCCGTTTCTTTCCCTTCGCAGCTCCCGTACTGCAGGTACTTATGCTGGGTGCTAACAAGGGTTGGTTGGCTCTGCCGACAAAAGCAGCCTTTTCTCTTTGGAAGCTTGGATTGTAGTGTCTCAGGGGCTGCTTGCCAAAACTTGAAGTTGCCCAGGTTATAGCCTCCGCAGGTACGCTTGCGTAGCAAACGAGCACTTTCACCCGATGAACAGCGTTCCTATCACGCTGGAGGAGAGTTAATCCTGCAGACCTTGTTCCTCCTGGGAAAGCGCAAGGCCACCCTGAGCCTCAGGGTAGTGCCTAAGTTTGCTCCGTGCAAGCTCTGCGTGCCTCGGTTTCCATGAGGTCTCCACCGTTGTTGTGCCTCAATGGAACTAGAGGATAGCTTTCAGGACTCCAAGCACTCTGACCTCCGCACCATTTCCCATGCTACCACACAGATCCCCCCACGTCTCCTCTCTGCCTGCTGAGCAACAAGCAGCCGTGTAGGCCCTTCGGAACACTTCTTGCATGCAGAACCCAAGGCGGCACATTGCTCTCTGTCTACCTTTGGAAACCTAGGTGGTCGCAGCTTGCCCCAGCTCACGAAGACAGTCTGAGCCGTTCTCCTGAGCTGGGAGACATGGACTCAGTGAGGACCAGGGCCCTACCTGCACTCAGAAAATCACTCTGCTCAGCCTTCCATCCAGGAGCTCACACCGACTGGCTCGTTGGTTTAGCAGGACGTCTAAGTGAGGTCCAAGCTGAGCAAAGAGCACACTTCCTCCTTTACCCTGCTAGGCCCACGGAAGAGGTAGAGCCAACTAGGCCTCGCTCAGGCCAGCCCTCCTTCAGGGATCTTGCCACACTTCGAAGCCTGCACAGTAAAAGATATTTAGCGAAGTTGCCAGGGTTTCGCCATTCTCCCTCGGCAGCTCCACTACTGCAGGGACTCATGTTTGCTGTGAACTAGGATAGGTGGCCCACTTCGAAAAGCAGTCTTTTCCCCTTTGGAAATGTGGATTCTTGTAGCCTCGGAGCTGTTTGCAAAACCCTAGGAAGGCCCAGCTTCTACTCACGGCAGGCACGCCCGGGGAGGAAACGAGTATGTTTCCCCAGAGAAACAGGCTGCTTGCAAGTGTCGAGGGGAGCTTCTCAGGTGCCCAGTGTGTCCCGTTTGTTTCCCTTCGCAGCTCCCGTACTGCAGGTACTTATGCTGGGTGCTAACAAGGGTTCGTTGGCTCTGCCGACAAAAGCAGCCTTTTCCCTTTGGAAGCTTGGATTGTAGTGTCTCAGGGGCTGCTTGCCAAACCTTGAAGTTGCCCAGGTTATAGCCTCCGCAGGTACGCTTGCGTAGCAAACGAGCACTTTCTACCGATGAACAGGGTTCCTGTCTCGCTGGAGGAGAGTTAATCCCGCAGACCTCGTTCCTCCTGGGAAAGCGCAAGTCCACCCTGAGCCTCAGGGTAGTGCCTAAGTTTCCAACGGGCAAGCTCTGCGTGCCTCGGTTTCCATGAGGTCTCCACCGTTGTTGTGCTTCAATGGAACGCGAGGATAGCTTTCAGGACTCCAAGCACTCTGACCTCCGCACCGTTTCCCATGCTACCACACGGATCCCCCCCACGTCTCCTCTCTGCCTGCTGAGCAACAAGCAGCCGTGTAGGCCCTTCAGAACCCTTCTTGCATGCAGAGCCCAAGGCGGCACACTGCTCTCTGTCTTCCTTTGGAAACCTAGGTTGTTGCAGCTTTCCCCAGCTACGAAGACAGTCTGAGCCGGTCTCATGTGCTGAGGAACGTGAACTCAATGAGGACCATGGCCATACGTGCACTCAGAAAATCACTCTGCTCAGCCTTCCATCCAGGAACTCACACCGACTGGCTCGTTGGTTTAGCAGGACGTCTAAGTGAGGTCCAAGCTGAGCAAGAGCACAATTCCTCCTTTACCCTGCTAGGCCCCCGGAAGAGGTAGAGCTAACTAGGCCTCGCTCAGGCCATCCCTCCTTCAGGGATCTTGCCACAGTTTGAAGCCTGCACGGTAAAAGATACTTAGCGAAGTTGCCAGGGTTTCGCCATGCTCTCCCTCGGCAGCTCCACTACTGCAGGGACTCATATTTGCTGTGAACGAGGATAGGTGGCCCTGCTTCAAAAAGCAGTCTTTTCCCCTTTGGAAATGTGGATTCTTTGAGCCTCGGAGCTGTTTGCGAAACCCTAGGAAGGCCCAGCTTCTACTCACTGCAGGCACGCCCGGGCAGGAAACGAGTATGTTTCCCCAGAGAAACAGGCTGCTTGCAAGTGTCGAGAAGAGCTTCTCAGGTGCCCAGTGTGTCCCGTTTCTTTCCCTTCGCAGCTCCCGTACTGCAGGTACTTATGCTGGGAGCTAACAAGAGTTGGTTGGCTCTGCCGACAAAAGCAGCCTTTTCCCTTTGGAAGCTTGGATTGTAGTGTCTCAGGGGCTGCTTGCCAAACCTTGAAGTTGCCCAGGTTATAGCCTCCGCAGGTACGCTTGCGTAGCAAACGAGCACTTTCTACCGAAGAACAGGGTTCCTGTCACGCTGGAGGAGAGTTAATCCCGCAGACCTCGTTCCTCCTGGGAAAGCGCAAGCCCACCCTGAGCCTCAGGGTAGTGCCTAAGTTTCCAACGGGCAAGCTCTGCGTGCCTCGGTTTCCATGAGGTCTCCACCGTTGTTGTGCTTCAATGGAACGCGAAGATAGCTTTCAGGACTCCAAGCACTCTGACCTCCGCACCGTTTCCCATGCTACCACACGGATCCCCCCCACGTCTCCTCTCTGCCTGCTGAGCAACAAGCAGCCGTGTAGGCCCTTCAGAACACTTCTGCATGCAGAGCCCAAGGCGGCACACTGCTCTCTGTCTTCCTTTGGAAACCTAGGTTGTCGGAGCTTACCCACCTCACGAAGACAGTCTGAGCCGGTTTCATGAGCTGGGGAACGTGGACTCAGTGAGGACCAGGGCCCTACCTGCACTCTGAAAATCACTCTGCTCAGCCTTCCATCCAGGAGCTCACACCGACTGGCTCGTTGGTTTAGCAGGACGTCTAAGTGAGGTCCAAGCTGAGCAAAGAGCACTCTTCCTCCTTTACCCTGCTAGGCCCACGGAAGAGGTAGAGCCATCTAGGCCTCGCTCAGACCAGGCCTCCTTCAGGGATCTTGCCACACTTCGAAGCCTGCACAGTAAAAGATACTTAGCGAAGTTGCCAGGATTTCGCCATGCTCTCCCTCGGCAGCTCCACTACTGCAGGTACTCATGTTTGCTTTGAACTACTATAGGTGTCCCTGCTTCCAAAAGCATTCTTTTCCCCTTTGGAAATGTGGATTCTTGTAGCCTAGGAGCTGTTTGCGAAACGCTAGGAAGGCCCAGCTTTTACTCACTGCAGGCACGCCCGGGCAGGAAACGAGTATGTTTCCCCAGAGAAACAGGCTGCTTGCAAGTGTAGAGGGGAGCTTCTCAGGTGCCCAGTGTGTCCCGTTTGTTTCCCTTCGCAGCTCCCGTACTGCAGGTACTTATGCTGGGTGCTAACAAGGGTTGGTTGGCTCTGCCGACAAAAGCAGCCTTTTCTCTTTGGAAGTTTGGATTGTAGTGTCTCAGGGGCTGCTTGCCAAAACTTGAAGTTGCCCAGGTTATAGCCTCCGCAGGTACGCTTGCGTAGCAAACGAGCACTTTCACCCGATGAACAGCATTCCTATCACGCTGGAGGAGAGTTAATCCTGCAGACCTCGTTCCTCCTGGGAAAGCGCAAGGCCACCCTGAGCCTCAGGGTAGTGCCTAAGTTTGCTCCGTGCAAGCTCTGCGTGCCTCGGTTTCCATGAGGTCTCCACCGTTGTTGTGCCTCAATGGAACTAGAGGATAGCTTTCAGGACTCCAAGCACTCTGACCTCCGCACCATTTCCCATGCTACCACACAGATCCCCCCACGTCTCCTCTCTGCCTGCTGAGCAACAAGCAGCCGTGTAGGCCCTTCGGAACACTTCTTGCATGCAGAACCCAAGGCGGCACATTGCTCTCTGTCTACCTTTGGAAACCTAGGTGGTCGCAGCTTGCCCCAGCTCACGAAGACAGTCTGAGCCGTTCTCCTGAGCTGGGAGACATGGACTCAGTGAGGACCAGGGCCCTACCTGCACTCAGAAAATCACTCTGCTCAGCCTTCCATCCAGGAGCTCACACCGACGGGCTCGTAGGTTTAGCAGGACGTCTAAGTGAGGTCCAAGCTGAGCAAAGAGCACACTTCCTCCTTTACCCTGCTGGGCCCACGGAAGAGGTAGAGCCAACTAGGCCTCGCTCAGGCCAGCCCTCCTTCAGGGATCTTGCCACACTTCGAAGCCTGCACAGTAAGATATTTAGCGAAGTTGCCAGGGTTTCGCCATTCTCCCTCGGCAGCTCCACTACTGCAGGGACTCATGTTTGCTTTGAACTAGTATAGGTGTCCCTGCTTCCAAAAGCATTCTTTTCCCCTTTGGAAATGTGGATTCTTGTAGCCTAGGAGCTGTTTGCGAAATCCTAGGAAGGCCCAGCTTTTACTCACTGCAGGCACGCCCGGGCAGGAAACGAGTATGTTTCCCCAGAGAAACAGGCTGCTTGCAAGTGTAGAGGGGAGCTTCTCAGGTGCCCAGTTTGTCCCGTTTGTTTCCCTTCGTAGCTCCCGTACTGCAGGTACTTATGCTGGGTGCTAACAAGGGTTGGTTGGCTCTGCCGACAAAAGCAGCCTTTTCTCTTTGGAAGCTTGGATTGTAGTGTCTCAGGGGCTGCTTGCCAAAACTTGAAGTTGCCCAGGTTATAGCCTCCGCAGGTACGCTTGCGTAGCAAACGAGCACTTTCACCCCATGAACAGCGTTCCTATCACGCTGGAGGAGAGTTAATCCTGCAGACCTCGTTCCTCCTGGGAAAGAGCAAGGCCACCCTGAGCCTCAGGGTAGTGCCTGAGTTTACTCCGGGCAAGCTCTGCGTGCCTCGGTTTCCATGAGGTCTCCACCGTTGTTGTGCTTCAATGCAACGCGAAGATAGCTTTCAGGACTCCAAGCACTCTGACCTCCGCACCGTTTCCCATGCTACCACACGGATCCCCCCCACGTCTCCTCTCTGCCTGCTGAGCAACAAGCAGCCGTGTAGGCCCTTCAGAACTCTTCTGCATGCAGAGCCCAAGGCGGCACACTGCTCTCTGTCTTCCTTTGGAAACCTAGGTTGTTGCAGCTTGCCCCAGCTACGAAGACAGTCTGAGCCGGTCTCATGTGCTGAGGAACGTGAACTCAATGAGGACCATGGCCATACGTGCACTCAGAAAATCACTCTGCTCAGCCTTCCATCCAGGAACTCACACCGACTGGCTCGTTGGTTTAGCAGGAGGTCTAAGTGAGGTCCAAGCTGAGCAAAGAACACACTTCCTCCTTTACCCTGCTAGGCCCACGGTAGAGGTAGAGCCAACTAGGCCTCGCTCAGGCCAGCCCTCCTTCAGGGATCTTGCCACACTTCGAAGCCTGCATAGTAAAAGATATTTAGCGAAGTTGCCAGGGTTTCGCCATTCTCCCTCGGCAGCTCCACTACTGCAGGGACTCATGTTTGCTGTGAACAAGGATAGGTGGCCCACTTCAAAAAGCAGTCTTTTCCCCTTTGGAAATGTGGATTCTTGTAGCCTAGGAGCTTTTTGCGAAACCATAGGAAGGCCCAGCTTTTACTCACTGCAGGCACGCCCGGGGAGGAAACGAGTATGTTTCCCCAGAGAAACAGGCTGCTTGCAAGTGTCGAGGGGAGCTTCTCAGGTGCCCAGTGTGTCCCGTTTGTTTCCCTTCGCAGCTCCCGTACTGCAGGTACTTATGCTGGGTGCTAACAAGGGTTCGTTGGCTCTGCCGACAAAAGCAGCCTTTTCCCTTTGGAAGCTTGGATTGTAGTGTCTCAGGGGCTGCTTGCCAAACCTTGAAGTTGCCCAGGTTATAGCCTCCGCAGGTACGCTTGCGTAGCAAACGAGCACTTTCACCCGATGAACAGCGTTCCTATCACGCTGCAGGAGAGTTAACCCTGCAGACCTCGTTCCTCCTGGGAAAGCGCAAGGCCACCCTGAGCCTCAGGGTAGTGCCTAAGTTTGCTCCGTGCAAGCTCTGCGTGCCTCGGTTTCCAGAGGTCTCCACCGTTGTTGTGCCTCAATGGAACTAGAGGATAGCTTTCAGGACTCCAAGCACTCTGACCTCCGCACCATTTCCCATGCTACCACACAGATCCCCCCACGTCTCCTCTCTGCCTGCTGAGCAACAAGCAGCCGTGTAGGCCCTTCGGAACACTTCTTGCATGCAGAACCCAAGGCGGCACATTGCTCTCTGTCTACCTTTGGAAACCTAGGTGGTCGCAGCTTGCCCCAGCTCACGAAGACAGTCTGAGCCGTTCTCCTGAGCTGGGAGACATGGACTCAGTGAGGACCAGGGCCCTACCTGCACTCAGAAAATCACTCTGCTCAGCCTTCCATCCAGGAGCTCACACCGACGGGCTCGTTGGTTTAGCAGGACGTCTAAGTGAGGTCCAAGCTGAGCAAAGAGCACACTTCCTCCTTTACCCTGCTGGGCCCACGGAAGAGGTAGAGCCAACTAGGCCTCGCTCAGGCCAGCCCTCCTTCAGGGATCTTGCCACACTTCGAAGCCTGCACAGTAAGATATTTAGCGAAGTTGCCAGGGTTTCGCCATTCTCCCTCGGCAGCTCCACTACTGCAGGGACTCATGTTTGCTTTGAACTAGTATAGGTGTCCCTGCTTCCAAAAGCATTCTTTTCCCCTTTGGAAATGTGGATTCTTGTAGCCTAGGAGCTGTTTGCGAAATCCTAGGAAGGCCCAGCTTTTACTCACTGCAGGCACGCCCGGGCAGGAAACGAGTATGTTTCCCCAGAGAAACAGGCTGCTTGCAAGTGTAGAGGGGAGCTTCTCAGGTGCCCAGTTTGTCCCGTTTGTTTCCCTTCGCAGCTCCCGTACTGCAGGTACTTATGCTGGGTGCTAACAAGGGTTGGTTGGCTCTGCCGACAAAAGCAGCCTTTTCTCTTTGGAAGCTTGGATTGTAGTGTCTCAGGGGCTGCTTGCCAAAACTTGAAGTTGCCCAGGTTATAGCCTCCGCAGGTACGCTTTCGTAGCAAACGAGCACTTTCACCCCATGAACAGCGTTCCTATCACGCTGGAGGAGAGTTAATCCTGCAGACCTCGTTCCTCCTGGGAAAGAGCAAGGCCACCCTGAGCCTCAGGGTAGTGCCTGAGTTTACTCCGGGCAAGCTCTGCGTGCCTCGGTTTCCATGAGGTCTCCACCGTTGTTGTGCTTCAATGCAACGCGAAGATAGCTTTCAGGACTCCAAGCACTCTGACCTCCGCACCGTTTCCCATGCTACCACACGGATCCCCCCCACGTCTCCTCTCTGCCTGCTGAGCAACAAGCAGCCGTGTAGGCCCTTCAGAACTCTTCTGCATGCAGAGCCCAAGGCGGCAGACTGCTCTCTGTCTTCCTTTGGAAACCTAGGTTGTTGCAGCTTGCCCCAGCTACGAAGACAGTCTGAGCCGGTCTCATGTGCTGAGGAACGTGAACTCAATGAGGACCATGGCCATACGTGCACTCAGAAACTCACTCTGCTCAGCCTTCCATCCAGGAACTCACACCGACTGGCTCGTTGGTTTAGCAGGAGGTCTAAGTGAGGTCCAAGCTGAGCAAAGAACACACTTCCTCCTTTACCCTGCTAGGCCCACGGTAGAGGTAGAGCCAACTAGGCCTCGCTCAGGCCAGCCCTCCTTCAGGGATCTTGCCACACTTCGAAGCCTGCATAGTAAAAGATATTTAGCGAAGTTGCCAGGGTTTCGCCATTCTCCCTCGGCAGCTCCACTACTGCAGGGACTCATGTTTGCTGTGAACAAGGATAGGTGGCCCACTTCAAAAAGCAGTCTTTTCCCCTTTGGAAATGTGGATTCTTGTAGCCTAGGAGCTTTTTGCGAAACCATAGGAAGGCCCAGCTTTTACTCACTGCAGGCACGCCCGGGGAGGAAACGAGTATGTTTCCCCAGAGAAACAGGCTGCTTGCAAGTGTCGAGGGGAGCTTCTCAGGTGCCCAGTGTGTCCCGTTTGTTTCCCTTCGCAGCTCCCGTACTGCAGGTACTTATGCTGGGTGCTAACAAGGGTTCGTTGGCTCTGCCGACAAAAGCAGCCTTTTCCCTTTGGAAGCTTGGATTGTAGTGTCTCAGGGGCTGCTTGCCAAACCTTGAAGTTGCCCAGGTTATAGCCTCCGCAGGTACGCTTGCGTAGCAAACGAGCACTTTCACCCGATGAACAGCGTTCCTATCACGCTGCAGGAGAGTTAACCCTGCAGACCTCGTTCCTCCTGGGAAAGCGCAAGGCCACCCTGAGCCTCAGGGTAGTGCCTAAGTTTGCTCCGTGCAAGCTCTGCGTGCCTCGGTTTCCAGAGGTCTCCACCGTTGTTGTGCCTCAATGGAACTAGAGGATAGCTTTCAGGACTCCAAGCACTCTGACCTCCGCACCATTTCCCATGCTACCACACAGATCCCCCCACGTCTCCTCTCTGCCTGCTGAGCAACAAGCAGCCGTGTAGGCCCTTCGGAACACTTCTTGCATGCAGAACCCAAGGCGGCACATTGCTCTCTGTCTACCTTTGGAAACCTAGGTGGTCGCAGCTTGCCCCAGCTCACGAAGACAGTCTGAGCCGTTCTCCTGAGCTGGGAGACATGGACTCAGTGAGGACCAGGGCCCTACCTGCACTCAGAAAATCACTCTGCTCAGCCTTCCATCCAGGAGCTCACACCGACTGGCTCGTTGGTTTAGCAGGACGTCTAAGTGAGGTCCAAGCTGAGCAAAGAGCACACTTCCTCCTTTACCCTGCTAGGCCCACGGAAGAGGTAGAGCCAACTAGGCCTCGCTCAGGCCAGCCCTCCTTCAGGGATCTTGCCACACTTCGAAGCCTGCATAGTAAAAGATATTTAGCGAAGTTGCCAGGGTTTCGCCATTCTCCCTCGGCAGCTCCACTACTGCAGGGACTCATGTTTGCTGTGAACAAGGATAGGTGGCCCACTTCAAAAAGCAGTCTTTTCCCCTTTGGAAATGTGGATTCTTGTAGCCTAGGAGCTGTATGCGAAACCATAGGAAGGCCCAGCTTTTACTCACTGCAGGCACGCCCGGGGAGGAAACGAGTATGTTTCCCCAGAGAAACAGGCTGCTTGCAAGTGTCGAGGGGAGCTTCTCAGGTGCCCAGTGTGTCCCGTTTGTTTCCCTTCGCAGCTCCCGTACTGCAGGTACTTATGCTGGGTGCTAACAAGGGTTCGTTGGCTCTTCCGACAAAAGCAGCCTTTTCTCTTTGGAAGCTTGGATTGTAGTGTCTCAGGGGCTGCTTGCCAAAACTTGAAGTTGCCCAGGTTATAGCCTCCGCAGGTACGCTTGCGTAGCAAACGAGCACTTTCACCCCATGAACAGCGTTCCTATCACGCTGGAGGAGAGTTAATCCTGCAGACCTCGTTCCTCCTGGGAAAGAGCAAGGCCACCCTGAGCCTCAGGGTAGTGCCTGAGTTTACTCCGGGCAAGCTCTGCGTGCCTCGGTTTCCATGAGGTCTCCACCGTTGTTGTGCTTCAATGGAACGCGAAGATAGCTTTCAGGACTCCAAGCACTCTGACCTCCGCACCGTTTCCCATGCTACCACACGGATCCCCCCCACGTCTCCTCTCTGCCTGCTGAGCAACAAGCAGCCGTGTAGGCCCTTCAGAACACTTCTGCATGCAGAGCCCAAGGCGGCACACTGCTCTCTGTCTGCCTTTGGAAACCTAGGTTGTCGCAGCTTACCCAGCTCACCAAGACAGTCTGAGCCGGTCTCATGAGCTGGGGAACGTGGACTCAGTGAGGACCAGGGCCCTACCTGCACTCAGAAAATCACTCTGCTCAGCCTTCCATCCAGGAGCTCACACCGACTGGCTCGTTGGTTTAGCAGGACGTCTAAGTGAGGTCCAAGCTGAGCAAAGAGCACTCTTCCTCCTTTACCCTGCTAGGCCCACGGAAGAGGTAGAGCCATCTAGGCCTCGCTCAGACCAGGCCTCCTTCAGGGATCTTGCCACACTTCGAAGCCTGCACAGTAAAAGATACTTAGCGAAGTTGCCAGGATTTCGCCATGCTCTCCCTCGGCAGCTCCACTACTGCAGGTACTCATGTTTGCTTTGAACTAGTATAGGTGTCCCTGCTTCCAAAAGCATTCTTTTCCCCTTTGGAAATGTGGATTCTTGTAGCCTAGGAGCTGTTTGCGAAACGCTAGGAAGGCCCAGCTTTTACTCACTGCAGGCACGCCCGGGCAGGAAACGAGTATGTTTCCCCAGAGAAACAGGCTGCTTGCAAGTGTAGAGGGGAGCTTCTCAGGTGCCCAGTGTGTCCCGTTTGTTTCCCTTCGCAGCTCCCGTACTGCAGGTACTTATGCTGGGTGCTAACAAGGGTTGGTTGGCTCTGCCGACAAAAGCAGCCTTTTCTCTTTGGAAGCTTGGATTGTAGTGTCTCAGGGGCTGCTTGCCAAAACTTGAAGTTGCCCAGGTTATAGCCTCCGCAGGTACGCTTGCGTAGCAAACGAGCACTTTCACCCGATGAACAGCGTTCCTATCACGCTGGAGGAGAGTTAATCCTGCAGACCTCGTTCCTCCTGGGAAAGCGCAAGGCCACCCTGAGCCTCAGGGTAGTGCCTAAGTTTGCTCCGTGCAAGCTCTGCGTGCCTCGGTTTCCATGAGGTCTCCACCGTTGTTGTGCCTCAATGGAACTAGAGGATAGCTTTCAGGACTCCAAGCACTCTGACCTCCGCACCATTTCCCATGCTACCACACAGATCCCCCCACGTCTCCTCTCTGCCTGCTGAGCAACAAGCAGCCGTGTAGGCCCTTCGGAACACTTCTTGCATGCAGAACCCAAGGCGGCACATTGCTCTCTGTCTACCTTTGGAAACCTAGGTGGTCGCAGCTTGCCCCAGCTCACGAAGACAGTCTGAGCCGTTCTCCTGAGCTGGGAGACATGGACTCAGTGAGGACCAGGGCCCTACCTGCACTCAGAAAATCACTCTGCTCAGCCTTCCATCCAGGAGCTCACACCGACTGGCTCGTTGGTTTAGCAGGACGTCTAAGTGAGGTCCAAGCTGAGCAAAGAGCACACTTCCTCCTTTACCCTGCTAGGCCCACGGAAGAGGTAGAGCCAACTAGGCCTCGCTCAGGCCAGCCCTCCTTCAGGGATCTTGCCACACTTCGAAGCCTGCACAGTAAAAGATATTTAGCGAAGTTGCCAGGGTTTCGCCATTCTCCCTCGGCAGCTCCACTACTGCAGGGACTCATGTTTGCTGTGAACTAGGATAGGTGGCCCACTTCGAAAAGCAGTCTTTTCCCCTTTGGAAATGTGGATTCTTGTAGCCTCGGAGCTGTTTGCAAAACCCTAGGAAGGCCCAGCTTCTACTCACGGCAGGCACGCCCGGGGAGGAAACGAGTATGTTTCCCCAGAGAAACAGGCTGCTTGCAAGTGTCGAGGGGAGCTTCTCAGGTGCCCAGTGTGTCCCGTTTGTTTCCCTTCGCAGCTCCCGTACTGCAGGTACTTATGCTGGGTGCTAACAAGGGTTGGTTGGCTCTGCCGACAAAAGCAGCCTTTTCCCTTTGGAAGCTTGGATTGTAGTGTCTCAGGGGCTGCTTGCCAAACCTTGAAGTTGCCCAGGTTATAGCCTCCGCAGGTACGCTTGCGTAGCAAACGAGCACTTTCTACCGATGAACAGGGTTCCTGTCACGCTGGAGGAGAGTTAATCCCGCAGACCTCGTTCCTCCTGGGAAAGCGCAAGTCCACCCTGAGCCTCAGGGTAGTGCCTAAGTTTCCAACGGGCAAGCTCTGCGTGCCTCGGTTTCCATGAGGTCTCCACCGTTGTTGTGCTTCAATGGAACGCGAGGATAGCTTTCAGGACTCCAAGCACTCTGACCTCCGCACCGTTTCCCATGCTACCACACGGATCCCCCCCACGTCTCCTCTCTGCCTGCTGAGCAACAAGCAGCCGTGTAGGCCCTTCAGAACCCTTCTTGCATGCAGAGCCCAAGGCGGCACACTGCTCTCTGTCTTCCTTTGGAAACCTAGGTTGTTGCAGCTTTCCCCAGCTACGAAGACAGTCTGAGCCGGTCTCATGTGCTGAGGAACGTGAACTCAATGAGGACCATGGCCATACGTGCACTCAGAAAATCACTCTGCTCAGCCTTCCATCCAGGAACTCACACCGACTGGCTCGTTGGTTTAGCAGGACGTCTAAGTGAGGTCCAAGCTGAGCAAGAGCACAATTCCTCCTTTACCCTGCTAGGCCCCCGGAAGAGGTAGAGCTAACTAGGCCTCGCTCAGGCCATCCCTCCTTCAGGGATCTTGCCACAGTTTGAAGCCTGCACGGTAAAAGATACTTAGCGAAGTTGCCAGGGTTTAGCCATGCTCTCCCTCGGCAGCTCCACTACTGCAGGGACTCATATTTGCTGTGAACGAGGATAGGTGGCCCTGCTTCAAAAAGCAGTCTTTTCCCCTTTGGAAATGTGGATTCTTTGAGCCTCGGAGCTGTTTGCGAAACCCTAGGAAGGCCCAGCTTCTACTCACTGCAGGCACGCCCGGGCAGGAAACGAGTATGTTTCCCCAGAGAAACAGGCTGCTTGCAAGTGTCGAGAAGAGCTTCTCAGGTGCCCAGTGTGTCCCGTTTCTTTCCCTTCGCAGCTCCCGTACTGCAGGTACTTATGCTGGGAGCTAACAAGAGTTGGTTGGCTCTGCCGACAAAAGCAGCCTTTTCCCTTTGGAAGCTTGGATTGTAGTGTCTCAGGGGCTGCTTGCCAAACGTTGAAGTTGCCCAGGTTATAGCCTCCGCAGGTACGCTTGCGTAGCAAACGAGCACTTTCTACCGAAGAACAGGGTTCCTGTCACGCTGGAGGAGAGTTAATCCCGCAGACCTCGTTCCTCCTGGGAAAGCGCAAGCCCACCCTGAGCCTCAGGGTAGTGCCTAAGTTTCCAACGGGCAAGCTCTGCGTGCCTCGGTTTCCATGAGGTCTCCACCGTTGTTGTGCTTCAATGGAACGCGAAGATAGCTTTCAGGACTCCAAGCACTCTGACCTCCGCACCGTTTCCCATGCTACCACACGGATCCCCCCCACGTCTCCTCTCTGCCTGCTGAGCAACAAGCAGCCGTGTAGGCCCTTCAGAACACTTCTGCATGCAGAGCCCAAGGCGGCACACTGCTCTCTGTCTTCCTTTGGAAACCTAGGTTGTCGGAGCTTACCCACCTCACGAAGACAGTCTGAGCCGGTTTCATGAGCTGGGGAACGTGGACTCAGTGAGGACCAGGGCCCTACCTGCACTCTGAAAATCACTCTGCTCAGCCTTCCATCCAGGAGCTCACACCGACTGGCTCGTTGGTTTAGCAGGACGTCTAAGTGAGGTCCAAGCTGAGCAAAGAGCACTCTTCCTCCTTTACCCTGCTAGGCCCACGGAAGAGGTAGAGCCATCTAGGCCTCGCTCAGACCAGGCCTCCTTCAGGGATCTTGCCACACTTCGAAGCCTGCACAGTAAAAGATACTTAGCGAAGTTGCCAGGATTTCGCCATGCTCTCCCTCGGCAGCTCCACTACTGCAGGTACTCATGTTTGCTTTGAACTAGTATAGGTGTCCCTGCTTCCAAAAGCATTCTTTTCCCCTTTGGAAATGTGGATTCTTGTAGCCTAGGAGCTGTTTGCGAAACGCTAGGAAGGCCCAGCTTTTACTCACTGCAGGCACGCCCGGGCAGGAAACGAGTATGTTTCCCCAGAGAAACAGGCTGCTTGCAAGTGTAGAGGGGAGCTTCTCAGGTGCCCAGTGTGTCCCGTTTGTTTCCCTTCGCAGCTCCCGTACTGCAGGTACTTATGCTGGGTGCTAACAAGGGTTGGTTGGCTCTGCCGACAAAAGCAGCCTTTTCTCTTTGGAAGTTTGGATTGTAGTGTCTCAGGGGCTGCTTGCCAAAACTTGAAGTTGCCCAGGTTATAGCCTCCGCAGGTACGCTTGCGTAGCAAACGAGCACTTTCACCCGATGAACAGCATTCCTATCACGCTGGAGGAGAGTTAATCCTGCAGACCTCGTTCCTCCTGGGAAAGCGCAAGGCCACCCTGAGCCTCAGGGTAGTGCCTAAGTTTGCTCCGTGCAAGCTCTGCGTGCCTCGGTTTCCATGAGGTCTCCACCGTTGTTGTGCCTCAATGGAACTAGAGGATAGCTTTCAGGACTCCAAGCACTCTGACCTCCGCACCATTTCCCATGCTACCACACAGATCCCCCCACGTCTCCTCTCTGCCTGCTGAGCAACAAGCAGCCGTGTAGGCCCTTCGGAACACTTCTTGCATGCAGAACCCAAGGCGGCACATTGCTCTCTGTCTACCTTTGGAAACCTAGGTGGTCGCAGCTTGCCCCAGCTCACGAAGACAGTCTGAGCCGTTCTCCTGAGCTGGGAGACATGGACTCAGTGAGGACCAGGGCCCTACCTGCACTCAGAAAATCACTCTGCTCAGCCTTCCATCCAGGAGCTCACACCGACGGGCTCGTTGGTTTAGCAGGAGGTCTAAGTGAGGTCCAAGCTGAGCAAAGAACACACTTCCTCCTTTACCCTGCTAGGCCCACGGTAGAGGTAGAGCCAACTAGGCCTCGCTCAGGCCAGCCCTCCTTCAGGGATCTTGCCACACTTCGAAGCCTGCATAGTAAAAGATATTTAGCGAAGTTGCCAGGGTTTCGCCATTCTCCCTCGGCAGCTCCACTACTGCAGGGACTCATGTTTGCTGTGAACAAGGATAGGTGGCCCACTTCAAAAAGCAGTCTTTTCCCCTTTGGAAATGTGGATTCTTGTAGCCTAGGAGCTGTTTGCGAAACCATAGGAAGGCCCAGCTTTTACTCACTGCAGGCACGCCCGGGGAGGAAACGAGTATGTTTCCCCAGAGAAACAGGCTGCTTGCAAGTGTCGAGGGGAGCTTCTCAGGTGCCCAGTGTGTCCCGTTTGTTTCCCTTCGCAGCTCCCGTACTGCAGGTACTTATGCTGGGTGCTAACAAGGGTTCGTTGGCTCTGCCGACAAAAGCAGCCTTTTCCCTTTGGAAGCTTGGATTGTAGTGTCTCAGGGGCTGCTTGCCAAACCTTGAAGTTGCCCAGGTTATAGCCTCCGCAGGTACGCTTGCGTAGCAAACGAGCACTTTCACCCGATGAACAGCGTTCCTATCACGCTGCAGGAGAGTTAACCCTGCAGACCTCGTTCCTCCTGGGAAAGCGCAAGGCCACCCTGAGCCTCAGGGTAGTGCCTAAGTTTGCTCCGTGCAAGCTCTGCGTGCCTCGGTTTCCAGAGGTCTCCACCGTTGTTGTGCCTCAATGGAACTAGAGGATAGCTTTCAGGACTCCAAGCACTCTGACCTCCGCACCATTTCCCATGCTACCACACAGATCCCCCCACGTCTCCTCTCTGCCTGCTGAGCAACAAGCAGCCGTGTAGGCCCTTCGGAACACTTCTTGCATGCAGAACCCAAGGCGGCACATTGCTCTCTGTCTACCTTTGGAAACCTAGGTGGTCGCAGCTTGCCCCAGCTCACGAAGACAGTCTGAGCCGTTCTCCTGAGCTGGGAGACATGGACTCAGTGAGGACCAGGGCCCTACCTGCACTCAGAAAATCACTCTGCTCAGCCTTCCATCCAGGAGCTCACACCGACTGGCTCGTTGGTTTAGCAGGAGGTCTAAGTGAGGTCCAAGCTGAGCAAAGAACACACTTCCTCCTTTACCCTGCTAGGCCCACGGAAGAGGTAGAGCCAACTAGGCCTCGCTCAGGCCAGCCCTCCTTCAGGGATCTTGCCACACTTCGAAGCCTGCACAGTAAAAGATATTTAGCGAAGTTGCCAGGGTTTCGCCATTCTCCCTCGGCAGCTCCACTACTGCAGGGACTCATGTTTGCTGTGAACTAGGATAGGTGGCCCACTTCAAAAAGCAGTCTTTTCCCCTTTGGAAATGTGGATTCTTGTAGCCTAGGAGCTGTTTGCGAAACCATAGGAAGGCCCAGCTTTTACTCACTGCAGGCACGCCCGGGGAGGAAACGAGTATGTTTCCCCAGAGAAACAGGCTGCTTGCAAGTGTCGAGGGGAGCTTCTCAGGTGCCCAGTGTGTCCCGTTTGTTTCCCTTCGCAGCTCCCGTACTGCAGGTACTTATGCTGGGTGCTAACAAGGGTTGGTTGGCTCTGCCGACAAAAGCAGCCTTTTCCCTTTGGAAGCTTGGATTGTAGTGTCTCAGGGGCTGCTTGCCAAACCTTGAAGTTGCCCAGGTTATAGCCTCCGCAGGTACGCTTGCGTAGCAAACGAGCACTTTCACCCGATGAACAGCGTTCCTATCACGCTGCAGGAGAGTTAATCCCGCAGACCTCGTTCCTCCTGGGAAAGCGCAAGGCCACCCTGAGCCTCAGGGGAGTGCCTAAGTTTGCTCCGTGCAAGCTCTGCGTGCCTCGGTTTCCATGAGGTCTCCACCGTTGTTGTGCCTCAATGGAACTAGAGGATAGCTTTCAGGACTCCAAGCACTCTGGCCTCTGCACCGTTTCCCATGCTACCACACGGATTCCCCCCACGTCTCCTCTCTGCCTGCTGAGCAACAAGCAGCCGTGTAGGCCCTTCAGAACCCTTCTTGCATGCAGAGCCCAAGGCGGGACACTGCTCTCTGTCTTCCTTTGGAAACCTAGGTTGTCGGAGCTTACCCACCTCACGAAGACAGTTTGAGCCGGTTTCATGAGCTTGGGAAAGTGGACTCAGTGAGGACCAGGGCCCTACCTGCACTCTGAAAATCACTCTGCTCAGCCTTCCATCCAGGAGCTCACACCGACTGGCTCGTTGGTTTAGCAGGACGTCTAAGTGAGGTCCAAGCTGAGCAAAGAGCACTCTTCCTCCTTTACCCTGCTAGGCCCACGGAAGAGGTAGAGCCATCTAGGCCTCGCTCAGACCAGGCCTCCTTCAGGGATCTTGCCACACTTCGAAGCCTGCACAGTAAAAGATACTTAGCGAAGTTGCCAGGATTTCGCCATGCTCTCCCTCGGCAGCTCCACTACTGCAGGTACTCATGTTTGCTTTGAACTAGTATAGGTGTCCCTGCTTCCAAAAGCATTCTTTTCCCCTTTGGAAATGTGGATTCTTGTAGCCTAGGAGCTGTTTGCGAAACGCTAGGAAGGCCCAGCTTTTACTCACTGCAGGCACGCCCGGGCAGGAAACGAGTATGTTTCCCCAGAGAAACAGGCTGCTTGCAAGTGTAGAGGGGAGCTTCTCAGGTGCCCAGTGTGTCCCGTTTCTTTCCCTTCGCAGCTCCCGTACTGCAGGTACTTATGCTGGGTGCTAACAAGGGTTGGTTGGCTCTGCCGACAAAAGCAGCCTTTTCTCTTTGGAAGCTTGGATTGTAGTGTCTCAGGGGCTGCTTGCCAAAACTTGAAGTTGCCCAGGTTATAGCCTCCGCAGGTACGCTTGCGTAGCAAACGCGCACTTTCACCCGATGAACAGCGTTCCTATCACGCTGGAGGAGAGTTAATCCTGCAGACCTCGTTCCTCCTGGGAAAGAGCAAGGCCACCCTGAGCCTCAGGGTAGTGCCTGAGTTTACTCCGGGCAAGCTCTGCGTGCCTCGGTTTCCATGAGGTCTCCACCGTTGTTGTGCTTCAATGGAACGCGAAGATAGCTTTCAGGACTCCAAGCACTCTGACCTCCGCACCGTTTCCCATGCTACCACACGGATCCCCCCGACGTCTCCTCTCTGCCTGCTGAGCAACAAGCAGCCGTGTAGGCCCTTCAGAACACTTCTGCATGCAGAGCCCAAGGCGGCACACTGCTCTCTGTCTTCCTTTGAAACCTAGGTTGTCGCAGCTTACCCAGCTCACCAAGACAGTCTGAGCCGGTCTCATGAGCTGGGGAACGTGGACTCAGTGAGGACCAGGGCCCTACCTGCACTCTGAAAATCACTCTGCTCAGCCTTCCATCCAGGAGCTCACACCGACTGGCTCGTTGGTTTAGCAGGAGGTCTAAGTGAGGTCCAAGCTGAGCAAAGAACACACTTCCTCCTTTACCCTGCTAGGCCCACGGTAGAGGTAGAGCCAACTAGGCCTCGCTCAGGCCAGCCCTCCTTCAGGGATCTTGCCACACTTCGAAGCCTGCACAGTAAAAGATATTTAGCGAAGTTGCCAGGGTTTCGCCATTCTCCCTCGGCAGCTCCACTACTGCAGGGACTCATGTTTGCTGTGAACTAGGATAGGTGGCCCACTTCCAAAAGCAGTCTTTTCCCCTTTGGAAATGTGGATTCTTGTAGCCTAGGAGCTGTTTGCGAAACCATAGGAAGGCCCAGCTTTTAATCACTGCAGGCACGCCCGGGGAGGAAACGAGTATGTTTCCCCAGAGAAACAGGCTGCTTGCAAGTGTCGAGGGGAGCTTCTCAGGTGCCCAGTGTGTCCCGTTTGTTTCCCTTCGCAGCTCCCGTACTGCAGGTACTTATGCTGGGTGCTAACAAGGGTTGGTTGGCTCTGCCGACAAAAGCAGCCTTTTCCCTTTGGAAGCTTGGATTGTAGTGTCTCAGGGGCTGCTTGCCAAACCTTGAAGTTGCCCAGGTTATAGCCTCCGCAGGTACGCTTGCGTAGCAAACGAGCACTTTCACCCGATGAACAGCGTTCCTATCACGCTGCAGGAGAGTTAATCCCGCAGACCTCGTTCCTCCTGGGAAAGCGCAAGGCCACCCTGAGCCTCAGGGGAGTGCCTAAGTTTGCTCCGTGCAAGCTCTGCGTGCCTCGGTTTCCATGAGGTCTCCACCGTTGTTGTGCCTCAATGGAACTAGAGGATAGCTTTCAGGACTCCAAGCACTCTGGCCTCTGCACCGTTTCCCATGCTACCACACGGATTCCCCCCACGTCTCCTCTCTGCCTGCTGAGCAACAAGCAGCCGTGTAGGCCCTTCAGAACCCTTCTTGCATGCAGAGCCCAAGGCGGGACACTGCTCTCTGTCTTCCTTTGGAAACCTAGGTTGTCGGAGCTTACCCACCTCTCGAAGACAGTTTGAGCCGGTTTCATGAGCTTGGGAACGTGGACTCAGTGAGGACCAGGGCCCTACCTGCACTCTGAAAATCACTCTGCTCAGCCTTCCATCCAGGAGCTCACACCGACTGGCTCGTTGGTTTAGCAGGACGTCTAAGTGAGGTCCAAGCTGAGCAAAGAGCACTCTTCCTCCTTTACCCTGCTAGGCCCACGGAAGAGGTAGAGCCATCTAGGCCTCGCTCAGACCAGGCCTCCTTCAGGGATCTTGCCACACTTCGAAGCCTGCACAGTAAAAGATACTTAGCGAAGTTGCCAGGATTTCGCCATGCTCTCCCTCGGCAGCTCCACTACTGCAGGTACTCATGTTTGCTTTGAACTAGTATAGGTGTCCCTGCTTCCAAAAGCATTCTTTTCCCCTTTGGAAATGTGGATTCTTGTAGCCTAGGAGCTGTTTGCGAAACGCTAGGAAGGCCCAGCTTTTACTCACTGCAGGCACGCCCGGGCAGGAAACGAGTATGTTTCCCCAGAGAAACAGGCTGCTTGCAAGTGTAGAGGGGAGCTTCTCAGGTGCCCAGTGTGTCCCGTTTGTTTCCCTTCGCAGCTCCCGTACTGCAGGTACTTATGCTGGGTGCTAACAAGGGTTGGTTGGCTCTGCCGACAAAAGCAGCCTTTTCTCTTTGGAAGCTTGGATTGTAGTGTCTCAGGGGCTGCTTGCCAAAACTTGAAGTTGCCCAGGTTATAGCCTCCGCAGGTACGCTTGCGTAGCAAACGAGCACTTTCACCCGATGAACAGCGTTCCTATCACGCTGGAGGAGAGTTAATCCTGCAGACCTCGTTCCTCCTGGGAAAGCGCAAGGCCACCCTGAGCCTCAGGGTAGTGCCTAAGTTTGCTCCGTGCAAGCTCTGCGTGCCTCGGTTTCCATGAGGTCTCCACCGTTGTTGTGCCTCAATGGAACTAGAGGATAGCTTTCAGGACTCCAAGCACTCTGACCTCCGCACCATTTCCCATGCTACCACACAGATCCCCCCACGTCTCCTCTCTGCCTGCTGAGCAACAAGCAGCCGTGTAGGCCCTTCGGAACACTTCTTGCATGCAGAACCCAAGGCGGCACATTGCTCTCTGTCTACCTTTGGAAACCTAGGTGGTCGCAGCTTGCCCCAGCTCACGAAGACAGTCTGAGCCGTTCTCCTGAGCTAGGAGACATGGACTCAGTGAGGACCAGGGCCCTACCTGCACTCAGAAAATCACTCTGCTCAGCCTTCCATCCAGGAGCTCACACCGACTGGCTCGTTGGTTTAGCAGGACGTCTAAGTGAGGTCCAAGCTGAGCAAAGAGCACACTTCCTCCTTTACCCTGCTAGGCCCACGGAAGAGGTAGAGCCAACTAGGCCTCGCTCAGGCCAGCCCTCCTTCAGGGATCTTGCCACACTTCGAAGCCTGCACAGTAAAAGATATTTAGCGAAGTTGCCAGGGTTTCGCCATTCTCCCTCGGCAGCTCCACTACTGCAGGGACTCATGTTTGCTGTGAACTAGGATAGGTGGCCCACTTCGAAAAGCAGTCTTTTCCCCTTTGGAAATGTGGATTCTTGTAGCCTCGGAGCTGTTTGCAAAACCCTAGGAAGGCCCAGCTTCTACTCACGGCAGGCACGCCCGGGGAGGAAACGAGTATGTTTCCCCAGAGAAACAGGCTGCTTGCAAGTGTCGAGGGGAGCTTCTCAGGTGCCCAGTGTGTCCCGTTTGTTTCCCTTCGCAGCTCCCGTACTGCAGGTACTTATGCTGGGTGCTAACAAGGGTTGGTTGGCTCTGCCGACAAAAGCAGCCTTTTCCCTTTGGAAGCTTGGATTGTAGTGTCTCAGGGGCTGCTTGCCAAACCTTGAAGTTGCCCAGGTTATAGCCTCCGCAGGTACGCTTGCGTAGCAAACGAGCACTTTCTACCGATGAACAGGGTTCCTGTCACGCTGGAGGAGAGTTAATCCCGCAGACCTCGTTCCTCCTGGGAAAGCGCAAGTCCACCCTGAGCCTCAGTGTAGTGCCTAAGTTTCCAACGGGCAAGCTCTGCGTGCCTCGGTTTCCATGAGGTCTCCACCGTTGTTGTGCTTCAATGGAACGCGAGGATAGCTTTCAGGACTCCAAGCACTCTGACCTCCGCACCGTTTCCCATGCTACCACACGGATCCCCCCCACGTCTCCTCTCTGCCTGCTGAGCAACAAGCAGCCGTGTAGGCCCTTCAGAACCCTTCTTGCATGCAGAGCCCAAGGCGGCACACTGCTCTCTGTCTTCCTTTGGAAACCTAGGTTGTTGCAGCTTTCCCCAGCTACGAAGACAGTCTGAGCCGGTCTCATGTGCTGAGGAACGTGAACTCAATGAGGACCATGGCCATACGTGCACTCAGAAAATCACTCTGCTCAGCCTTCCATCCAGGAACTCACACCGACTGGCTCGTTGGTTTAGCAGGACGTCTAAGTGAGGTCCAAGCTGAGCAAGAGCACAATTCCTCCTTTACCCTGCTAGACCCCCGGAAGAGGTAGAGCTAACTAGGCCTCGCTCAGGCCATCCCTCCTTCAGGGATCTTGCCACAGTTTGAAGCCTGCACGGTAAAAGATACTTAGCGAAGTTGCCAGGGTTTCGCCATGCTCTCCCTCGGCAGCTCCACTACTGCAGGGACTCATATTTGCTGTGAACGAGGATAGGTGGCCCTGCTTCAAAAAGCAGTCTTTTCCCCTTTGGAAATGTGGATTCTTTGAGCCTCGGAGCTGTTTGCGAAACCCTAGGAAGGCCCAGCTTCTACTCACTGCAGGCACGCCCGGGCAGGAAACGAGTATGTTTCCCCAGAGAAACAGGCTGCTTGCAAGTGTCGAGAAGAGCTTCTCAGGTGCCCAGTGTGTCCCGTTTCTTTCCCTTCGCAGCTCCCGTACTGCAGGTACTTATGCTGGGAGCTAACAAGAGTTGGTTGGCTCTGCCGACAAAAGCAGCCTTTTCCCTTTGGAAGCTTGGATTGTAGTGTCTCAGGGGCTGCTTGCCAAACGTTGAAGTTGCCCAGGTTATAGCCTCCGCAGGTACGCTTGCGTAGCAAACGAGCACTTTCTACCGAAGAACAGGGTTCCTGTCACGCTGGAGGAGAGTTAATCCCGCAGACCTCGTTCCTCCTGGGAAAGCGCAAGCCCACCCTGAGCCTCAGGGTAGTGCCTAAGTTTCCAACGGGCAAGCTCTGCGTGCCTCGGTTTCCATGAGGTCTCCACCGTTGTTGTGCTTCAATGGAACGCGAAGATAGCTTTCAGGACTCCAAGCACTCTGACCTCCGCACCGTTTCCCATGCTACCACACGGATCCCCCCCACGTCTCCTCTCTGCCTGCTGAGCAACAAGCAGCCGTGTAGGCCCTTCAGAACACTTCTGCATGCAGAGCCCAAGGCGGCACACTGCTCTCTGTCTTCCTTTGGAAACCTAGGTTGTCGGAGCTTACCCACCTCACGAAGACAGTCTGAGCCGGTTTCATGAGCTGGGGAACGTGGACTCAGTGAGGACCAGGGCCCTACCTGCACTCTGAAAATCACTCTGCTCAGCCTTCCATCCAGGAGCTCACACCGACTGGCTCGTTGGTTTAGCAGGACGTCTAAGTGAGGTCCAAGCTGAGCAAAGAGCACTCTTCCTCCTTTACCCTGCTAGGCCCACGGAAGAGGTAGAGCCATCTAGGCCTCGCTCAGACCAGGCCTCCTTCAGGGATCTTGCCACACTTCGAAGCCTGCACAGTAAAAGATACTTAGCGAAGTTGCCAGGATTTCGCCATGCTCTCCCTCGGCAGCTCCACTACTGCAGGTACTCATGTTTGCTTTGAACTAGTATAGGTGTCCCTGCTTCCAAAAGCATTCTTTTCCACTTTGGAAATGTGGATTCTTGTAGCCTAGGAGCTGTTTGCGAAACGCTAGGAAGGCCCAGCTTTTACTCACTGCAGGCACGCCCGGGCAGGAAACGAGTATGTTTCCCCAGAGAAACAGGCTGCTTGCAAGTGTAGAGGGGAGCTTCTCAGGTGCCCAGTGTGTCCCGTTTGTTTCCCTTCGCAGCTCCCGTACTGCAGGTACTTATGCTGGGTGCTAACAAGGGTTGGTTGGCTCTGCCGACAAAAGCAGCCTTTTCCCTTTGGAAGCTTGGATTGTAGTGTCTCAGGGGCTGCTTGCCAAACCTTGAAGTTGCCCAGGTTATAGCCTCCGCAGGTACGCTTGCGTAGCAAACGAGCACTTTCACCCGATGAACAGCGTTCCTATCACGCTGCAGGAGAGTTAATCCCGCAGACCTCGTTCCTCCTGGGAAAGCGCAAGGCCACCCTGAGCCTCAGGGGAGTGCCTAAGTTTGCTCCGTGCAAGCTCTGCGTGCCTCGGTTTCCATGAGGTCTCCACCGTTGTTGTGCCTCAATGGAACTAGAGGATAGCTTTCAGGACTCCAAGCACTCTGGCCTCTGCACCGTTTCCCATGCTACCACACGGATTCCCCCCACGTCTCCTCTCTGCCTGCTGAGCAACAAGCAGCCGTGTAGGCCCTTCAGAACCCTTCTTGCATGCAGAGCCCAAGGCGGGACACTGCTCTCTGTCTTCCTTTGGAAACCTAGGTTGTCGGAGCTTACCCACCTCACGAAGACAGTTTGAGCCGGTTTCATGAGCTTGGGAAAGTGGACTCAGTGAGGACCAGGGCCCTACCTGCACTCTGAAAATCACTCTGCTCAGCCTTCCATCCAGGAGCTCACACCGACTGGCTCGTTGGTTTAGCAGGACGTCTAAGTGAGGTCCAAGCTGAGCAAAGAGCACTCTTCCTCCTTTACCCTGCTAGGCCCACGGAAGAGGTAGAGCCATCTAGGCCTCGCTCAGACCAGGCCTCCTTCAGGGATCTTGCCACACTTCGAAGCCTGCACAGTAAAAGATACTTAGCGAAGTTGCCAGGATTTCGCCATGCTCTCCCTCGGCAGCTCCACTACTGCAGGTACTCATGTTTGCTTTGAACTAGTATAGGTGTCCCTGCTTCCAAAAGCATTCTTTTCCCCTTTGGAAATGTGGATTCTTGTAGCCTAGGAGCTGTTTGCGAAACGCTAGGAAGGCCCAGCTTTTACTCACTGCAGGCACGCCCGGGCAGGAAACGAGTATGTTTCCCCAGAGAAACAGGCTGCTTGCAAGTGTAGAGGGGAGCTTCTCAGGTGCCCAGTGTGTCCCGTTTCTTTCCCTTCGCAGCTCCCGTACTGCAGGTACTTATGCTGGGTGCTAACAAGGGTTGGTTGGCTCTGCCGACAAAAGCAGCCTTTTCTCTTTGGAAGCTTGGATTGTAGTGTCTCAGGGGCTGCTTGCCAAAACTTGAAGTTGCCCAGGTTATAGCCTCCGCAGGTACGCTTGCGTAGCAAACGCGCACTTTCACCCGATGAACAGCGTTCCTATCACGCTGGAGGAGAGTTAATCCTGCAGACCTCGTTCCTCCTGGGAAAGAGCAAGGCCACCCTGAGCCTCAGGGTAGTGCCTGAGTTTACTCCGGGCAAGCTCTGCGTGCCTCGGTTTCCATGAGGTCTCCACCGTTGTTGTGCTTCAATGGAACGCGAAGATAGCTTTCAGGACTCCAAGCACTCTGACCTCCGCACCGTTTCCCATGCTACCACACGGATCCCCCCGACGTCTCCTCTCTGCCTGCTGAGCAACAAGCAGCCGTGTAGGCCCTTCAGAACACTTCTGCATGCAGAGCCCAAGGCGGCACACTGCTCTCTGTCTTCCTTTGGAAACCTAGGTTGTCGCAGCTTACCCAGCTCACCAAGACAGTCTGAGCCGGTCTCATGAGCTGGGGAACGTGGACTCAGTGAGGACCAGGGCCCTACCTGCACTCAGAAAATCACTCTGCTCAGCCTTCCATCCAGGAGCTCACACCGACTGGCTCGTTGGTTTAGCAGGAGGTCTAAGTGAGGTCCAAGCTGAGCAAAGAACACACTTCCTCCTTTACCCTGCTAGGCCCACGGTAGAGGTAGAGCCAACTAGGCCTCGCTCAGGCCAGCCCTCCTTCAGGGATCTTGCCACACTTCGAAGCCTGCACAGTAAAAGATATTTAGCGAAGTTGCCAGGGTTTCGCCATTCTCCCTCGGCAGCTCCACTACTGCAGGGACTCATGTTTGCTGTGAACTAGGATAGGTGGCCCACTTCGAAAAGCAGTCTTTTCCCCTTTGGAAATGTGGATTCTTGTAGCCTCGGAGCTGTTTGCAAAACCCTAGGAAGGCCCAGCTTCTACTCACGGCAGGCACGCCCGGGGAGGAAACGAGTATGTTTCCCCAGAGAAACAGGCTGCTTGCAAGTGTCGAGGGGAGCTTCTCAGGTGCCCAGTGTGTCCCGTTTGTTTCCCTTCGCAGCTCCCGTACTGCAGGTACTTATGCTGGGTGCTAACAAGGGTTGGTTGGCTCTGCCGACAAAAGCAGCCTTTTCCCTTTGGAAGCTTGGATTGTAGTGTCTCAGGGGCTGCTTGCCAAACCTTGAAGTTGCCCAGGTTATAGCCTCCGCAGGTACGCTTGCGTAGCAAACGAGCACTTTCACCCGATGAACAGCGTTCCTATCACGCTGCAGGAGAGTTAATCCCGCAGACCTCGTTCCTCCTGGGAAAGCGCAAGGCCACCCTGAGCCTCAGGGGAGTGCCTAAGTTTGCTCCGTGCAAGCTCTGCGTGCCTCGGTTTCCATGAGGTCTCCACCGTTGTTGTGCCTCAATGGAACTAGAGGATAGCTTTCAGGACTCCAAGCACTCTGGCCTCTGCACCGTTTCCCATGCTACCACACGGATTCCCCCCACGTCTCCTCTCTGCCTGCTGAGCAACAAGCAGCCGTGTAGGCCCTTCAGAACCCTTCTTGCATGCAGAGCCCAAGGCGGGACACTGCTCTCTGTCTTCCTTTGGAAACCTAGGTTGTCGGAGCTTACCCACCTCTCGAAGACAGTTTGAGCCGGTTTCATGAGCTTGGGAACGTGGACTCAGTGAGGACCAGGGCCCTACCTGCACTCTGAAAATCACTCTGCTCAGCCTTCCATCCAGGAGCTCACACCGACTGGCTCGTTGGTTTAGCAGGACGTCTAAGTGAGGTCCAAGCTGAGCAAAGAGCACTCTTCCTCCTTTACCCTGCTAGGCCCACGGAAGAGGTAGAGCCATCTAGGCCTCGCTCAGACCAGGCCTCCTTCAGGGATCTTGCCACACTTCGAAGCCTGCACAGTAAAAGATACTTAGCGAAGTTGCCAGGATTTCGCCATGCTCTCCCTCGGCAGCTCCACTACTGCAGGTACTCATGTTTGCTTTGAACTAGTATAGGTGTCCCTGCTTCCAAAAGCATTCTTTTCCCCTTTGGAAATGTGGATTCTTGTAGCCTAGGAGCTGTTTGCGAAACGCTAGGAAGGCCCAGCTTTTACTCACTGCAGGCACGCCCGGGCAGGAAACGAGTATGTTTCCCCAGAGAAACAGGCTGCTTGCAAGTGTAGAGGGGAGCTTCTCAGGTGCCCAGTGTGTCCCGTTTGTTTCCCTTCGCAGCTCCCGTACTGCAGGTACTTATGCTGGGTGCTAACAAGGGTTGGTTGGCTCTGCCGACAAAAGCAGCCTTTTCTCTTTGGAAGCTTGGATTGTAGTGTCTCAGGGGCTGCTTGCCAAAACTTGAAGTTGCCCAGGTTATAGCCTCCGCAGGTACGCTTGCGTAGCAAACGAGCACTTTCACCCGATGAACAGCGTTCCTATCACGCTGGAGGAGAGTTAATCCTGCAGACCTCGTTCCTCCTGGGAAAGCGCAAGGCCACCCTGAGCCTCAGGGTAGTGCCTAAGTTTGCTCCGTGCAAGCTCTGCGTGCCTCGGTTTCCATGAGGTCTCCACCGTTGTTGTGCCTCAATGGAACTAGAGGATAGCTTTCAGGACTCCAAGCACTCTGACCTCCGCACCATTTCCCATGCTACCACACAGATCCCCCCACGTCTCCTCTCTGCCTGCTGAGCAACAAGCAGCCGTGTAGGCCCTTCGGAACACTTCTTGCATGCAGAACCCAAGGCGGCACATTGCTCTCTGTCTACCTTTGGAAACCTAGGTGGTCGCAGCTTGCCCCAGCTCACGAAGACAGTCTGAGCCGTTCTCCTGAGCTGGGAGACATGGACTCAGTGAGGACCAGGGCCCTACCTGCACTCAGAAAATCACTCTGCTCAGCCTTCCATCCAGGAGCTCACACCGACTGGCTCGTTGGTTTAGCAGGACGTCTAAGTGAGGTCCAAGCTGAGCAAAGAGCACACTTCCTCCTTTACCCTGCTAGGCCCACGGAAGAGGTAGAGCCAACTAGGCCTCGCTCAGGCCAGCCCTCCTTCAGGGATCTTGCCACACTTCGAAGCCTGCACAGTAAAAGATATTTAGCGAAGTTGCCAGGGTTTCGCCATTCTCCCTCGGCAGCTCCACTACTGCAGGGACTCATGTTTGCTGTGAACTAGGATAGGTGGCCCACTTCCAAAAGCAGTCTTTTCCCCTTTGGAAATGTGGATTCTTGTAGCCTCGGAGCTGTTTGCAAAACCCTAGGAAGGCCCAGCTTCTACTCACTGCAGGCACGCCCGGGCAGGAAACGAGTATGTTTCCCCAGAGAAACAGGCTGCTTGCAAGTGTCGAGAAGAGCTTCTCAGGTGCCCAGTGTGTCCCGTTTCTTTCCCTTCGCAGCTCCCGTACTGCAGGTACTTATGCTGGGAGCTAACAAGAGTTGGTTGGCTCTGCCGACAAAAGCAGCCTTTTCCCTTTGGAAGCTTGGATTGTAGTGTCTCAGGGGCTGCTTGCCAAACCTTGAAGTTGCCCAGGTTATAGCCTCCGCAGGTACGCTTGCGTAGCAAACGAGCACTTTCTACCGAAGAACAGGGTTCCTGTCACGCTGGAGGAGAGTTAATCCCGCAGACCTCGTTCCTCCTGGGAAAGCGCAAGCCCACCCTGAGCCTCAGGGTAGTGCCTAAGTTTCCAACGGGCAAGCTCTGCGTGCCTCGGTTTCCATGAGGTCTCCACCGTTGTTGTGCTTCAATGGAACGCGAAGATAGCTTTCAGGACTCCAAGCACTCTGACCTCCGCACCGTTTCCCATGCTACCACACGGATCCCCCCCACGTCTCCTCTCTGCCTGCTGAGCAACAAGCAGCCGTGTAGGCCCTTCAGAACACTTCTGCATGCAGAGCCCAAGGCGGCACACTGCTCTCTGTCTTCCTTTGGAAACCTAGGTTGTCGGAGCTTACCCACCTCACGAAGACAGTCTGAGCCGGTTTCATGAGCTGGGGAACGTGGACTCAGTGAGGACCAGGGCCCTACCTGCACTCTGAAAATCACTCTGCTCAGCCTTCCATCCAGGAGCTCACACCGACTGGCTCGTTGGTTTAGCAGGACGTCTAAGTGAGGTCCAAGCTGAGCAAAGAGCACTCTTCCTCCTTTACCCTGCTAGGCCCACGGAAGAGGTAGAGCCATCTAGGCCTCGCTCAGACCAGGCCTCCTTCAGGGATCTTGCCACACTTCGAAGCCTGCACAGTAAAAGATACTTAGCGAAGTTGCCAGGATTTCGCCATGCTCTCCCTCGGCAGCTCCACTACTGCAGGTACTCATGTTTGCTTTGAACTAGTATAGGTGTCCCTGCTTCCAAAAGCATTCTTTTCCACTTTGGAAATGTGGATTCTTGTAGCCTAGGAGCTGTTTGCGAAACGCTAGGAAGGCCCAGCTTTTACTCACTGCAGGCACGCCCGGGCAGGAAACGAGTATGTTTCCCCAGAGAAACAGGCTGCTTGCAAGTGTAGAGGGGAGCTTCTCAGGTGCCCAGTGTGTCCCGTTTGTTTCCCTTCGCAGCTCCCGTACTGCAGGTACTTATGCTGGGTGCTAACAAGGGTTGGTTGGCTCTGCCGACAAAAGCAGCCTTTTCTCTTTGGAAGTTTGGATTGTAGTGTCTCAGGGGCTGCTTGCCAAAACTTGAAGTTGCCCAGGTTATAGCCTCCGCAGGTACGCTTGCGTAGCAAACGAGCACTTTCACCCGATGAACAGCATTCCTATCACGCTGGAGGAGAGTTAATCCTGCAGACCTCGTTCCTCCTGGGAAAGCGCAAGGCCACCCTGAGCCTCAGGGTAGTGCCTAAGTTTGCTCCGTGCAAGCTCTGCGTGCCTCGGTTTCCATGAGGTCTCCACCGTTGTTGTGCCTCAATGGAACTAGAGGATAGCTTTCAGGACTCCAAGCACTCTGACCTCCGCACCATTTCCCATGCTACCACACAGATCCCCCCACGTCTCCTCTCTGCCTGCTGAGCAACAAGCAGCCGTGTAGGCCCTTCGGAACACTTCTTGCATGCAGAACCCAAGGCGGCACATTGCTCTCTGTCTACCTTTGGAAACCTAGGTGGTCGCAGCTTGCCCCAGCTCACGAAGACAGTCTGAGCCGTTCTCCTGAGCTGGGAGACATGGACTCAGTGAGGACCAGGGCCCTACCTGCACTCAGAAAATCACTCTGCTCAGCCTTCCATCCAGGAGCTCACACCGACGGGCTCGTTGGTTTAGCAGGAGGTCTAAGTGAGGTCCAAGCTGAGCAAAGAACACACTTCCTCCTTTACCCTGCTAGGCCCACGGTAGAGGTAGAGCCAACTAGGCCTCGCTCAGGCCAGCCCTCCTTCAGGGATCTTGCCACACTTCGAAGCCTGCATAGTAAAAGATATTTAGCGAAGTTGCCAGGGTTTCGCCATTCTCCCTCGGCAGCTCCACTACTGCAGGGACTCATGTTTGCTGTGAACAAGGATAGGTGGCCCACTTCAAAAAGCAGTCTTTTCCCCTTTGGAAATGTGGATTCTTGTAGCCTAGGAGCTTTTTGCGAAACCATAGGAAGGCCCAGCTTTTACTCACTGCAGGCACGCCCGGGGAGGAAACGAGTATGTTTCCCCAGAGAAACAGGCTGCTTGCAAGTGTCGAGGGGAGCTTCTCAGGTGCCCAGTGTGTCCCGTTTGTTTCCCTTCGCAGCTCCCGTACTGCAGGTACTTATGCTGGGTGCTAACAAGGGTTCGTTGGCTCTGCCGACAAAAGCAGCCTTTTCCCTTTGGAAGCTTGGATTGTAGTGTCTCAGGGGCTGCTTGCCAAACCTTGAAGTTGCCCAGGTTATAGCCTCCGCAGGTACGCTTGCGTAGCAAACGAGCACTTTCACCCGATGAACAGCGTTCCTATCACGCTGCAGGAGAGTTAACCCTGCAGACCTCGTTCCTCCTGGGAAAGCGCAAGGCCACCCTGAGCCTCAGGGTAGTGCCTAAGTTTGCTCCGTGCAAGCTCTGCGTGCCTCGGTTTCCAGAGGTCTCCACCGTTGTTGTGCCTCAATGGAACTAGAGGATAGCTTTCAGGACTCCAAGCACTCTGACCTCCGCACCATTTCCCATGCTACCACACAGATCCCCCCACGTCTCCTCTCTGCCTGCTGAGCAACAAGCAGCCGTGTAGGCCCTTCGGAACACTTCTTGCATGCAGAACCCAAGGCGGCACATTGCTCTCTGTCTACCTTTGGAAACCTAGGTGGTCGCAGCTTGCCCCAGCTCACGAAGACAGTCTGAGCCGTTCTCCTGAGCTGGGAGACATGGACTCAGTGAGGACCAGGGCCCTACCTGCACTCAGAAAATCACTCTGCTCAGCCTTCCATCCAGGAGCTCACACCGACTGGCTCGTTGGTTTAGCAGGACGTCTAAGTGAGGTCCAAGCTGAGCAAAGAGCACACTTCCTCTTTACCCTGCTAGGCCCACGGAAGAGGTAGAGCCAACTAGGCCTCGCTCAGGCCAGCCCTCCTTCAGGGATCTTGCCACACTTCGAAGCCTGCATAGTAAAAGATATTTAGCGAAGTTGCCAGGGTTTCGCCATTCTCCCTCGGCAGCTCCACTACTGCAGGGACTCATGTTTGCTGTGAACAAGGATAGGTGGCCCACTTCAAAAAGCAGTCTTTTCCCCTTTGGAAATGTGGATTCTTGTAGCCTAGGAGCTGTATGCGAAACCATAGGAAGGCCCAGCTTTTACTCACTGCAGGCACGCCCGGGGAGGAAACGAGTATGTTTCCCCAGAGAAACAGGCTGCTTGCAAGTGTCGAGGGGAGCTTCTCAGGTGCCCAGTGTGTCCCGTTTGTTTCCCTTCGCAGCTCCCGTACTGCAGGTACTTATGCTGGGTGCTAACAAGGGTTCGTTGGCTCTTCCGACAAAAGCAGCCTTTTCTCTTTGGAAGCTTGGATTGTAGTGTCTCAGGGGCTGCTTGCCAAAACTTGAAGTTGCCCAGGTTATAGCCTCCGCAGGTACGCTTGCGTAGCAAACGAGCACTTTCACCCCATGAACAGCGTTCCTATCACGCTGGAGGAGAGTTAATCCTGCAGACCTCGTTCCTCCTGGGAAAGAGCAAGGCCACCCTGAGCCTCAGGGTAGTGCCTGAGTTTACTCCGGGGAAGCTCTGCATGCCTCGTTTTCCATGAGGTCTCCACCGTTGTTGTGCTTCAATGCAACGCGAAGATAGCTTTCAGGACTCCAAGCACTCTGACCTCTGCACCGTTTCCCATGCTACCACACGGATCCCCCCCACGTCTCCTCTCTGCCTGCTGAGCAACAAGCAGCCGTGTAGGCCCTTCAGAACACTTCTGCATGCAGAGCCCAAGGCGGCACACTGCTCTCTGTCTGCCTTTGGAAACCTAGGTTGTCGCAGCTTACCCAGCTCACCAAGACAGTCTGAGCCGGTCTCATGAGCTGGGGAACGTGGACTCAGTGAGGACCAGGGCCCTACCTGCACTCAGAAAATCACTCTGCTCAGCCTTCCATCCAGGAGCTCACACCGACTGGCTCGTTGGTTTAGCAGGAGGTCTAAGTGAGGTCCAAGCTGAGCAAAGAACACACTTCCTCCTTTACCCTGCTAGGCCCACGGAAGAGGTAGAGCCAACTAGGCCTCGCTCAGGCCAGCCCTCCTTCAGGGATCTTGCCACACTTCGAAGCCTGCACAGTAAAAGATATTTAGCGAAGTTGCCAGGGTTTCGCCATTTTCCCTCGGCAGCTCCACTACTGCAGGGACTCATGTTTGCTGTGAACTAGGATAGGTGGCCCACTTCCAAAAGCAGTCTTTTCCCCTTTGGAAATGTGGATTCTTGTAGCCTAGGAGCTGTTTGCGAAACCATAGGAAGGCCCAGCTTTTACTCACTGCAGGCACGCCCGGGGAGGAAACGAGTATGTTTCCCCAGAGAAACAGGCTGCTTGCAAGTGTCGAGGGGAGCTTCTCAGGTGCCCAGTGTGTCCCGTTTGTTTCCCTTCGCAGCTCCCGTACTGCAGGTACTTATGCTGGGTGCTAACAAGGGTTCGTTGGCTCTGCCGACAAAAGCAGCCTTTTCCCTTTGGAAGCTTGGATTGTAGTGTCTCAGGGGCTGCTTGCCAAACCTTGAAGTTGCCCAGGTTATAGCCTCCGCAGGTACGCTTGCATAGCAAACGAGCACTTTCACCCGATGAACAGCGTTCCTATCACGCTGCAGGAGAGTTAACCCTGCAGACCTCGTTCCTCCTGGGAAAGCGCAAGGCCACCCTGAGCCTCAGGGTAGTGCCTAAGTTTGCTCCGTGCAAGCTCTGCGTGCCTCGGTTTCCATGAGGTCTCCACCGTTGTTGTGCCTCAATGGAACTAGAGGATAGCTTTCAGGACTCCAAGCACTCTGGCCTCTGCACCGTTTCCCATGCACCACACGGATTCCCCCCACGTCTCCTCTCTGCCTGCTGAGCAACAAGCAGCCGTGTAGGCCCTTCAGAACCCTTCTTGCATGCAGAGCCCAAGGCGGGACACTGCTCTCTGTCTTCCTTTGGAAACCTAGGTTGTCGCAGCTTACCCACCTCACGAAGACAGTTTGAGCCGGTTTCATGAGCTGGGGAACGTGGACTCAGTGTGGACCAGGGCCCTACCTGCACTCTGAAAATCACTCTGCTCAGCCTTCCATCCAGGAGCTCACACCGACTGGCTCGTTGGTTTAGCAGGACGTCTAAGTGAGGTCCAAGCTGAGCAAAGAGCACTCTTCCTCCTTTACCCTGCTAGGCCCACGGAAGAGGTAGAGCCATCTAGGCCTCGGTCAGACCAGGCCTCCTTCAGGGATCTTGCCACACTTCGAAGCCTGCACAGTAAAAGATACTTAGCGAAGTTGCCAGGATTTCGCCATGCTCTCCCTCGGCAGCTCCACTACTGCAGGGACTCATGTTTGCTTTGAACTAGTATAGGTGTCCCTGCTTCCAAAAGCATTCTTTTCCCCTTTGGAAATGTGGATTCTTGTAGCCTAGGAGCTGTTTGCGAAACCCTAGGAAGGCCCAGCTTTTACTCACTGCAGGCACGCCCGGGCAGGAAACGAGTATGTTTCCCCAGAGAAACAGGCTGCTTGCAAGTGTAGAGGGGAGCTTCTCAGGTGCCCAGTTTGTCCCGTTTGTTTCCCTTCGCAGCTCCCGTACTGCAGGTACTTATGCTGGGTGCTAACAAGGGTTGGTTGGCTCTGCCGACAAAAGCAGCCTTTTCTCTTTGGAAGCTTGGATTGTAGTGTCTCAGGGGCTGCTTGCCAAAACTTGAAGTTGCCCAGGTTATAGCCTCCGCAGGTACGCTTGCGTAGCAAACGAGCACTTTCACCCCATGAACAGCGTTCCTATCACGCTGGAGGAGAGTTAATCCTGCAGACCTCGTTCCTCCTGGGAAAGAGCAAGGCCACCCTGAGCCTCAGGGTAGTGCCTGAGTTTACTCCGGGCAAGCTCTGCGTGCCTCGGTTTCCATGAGGTCTCCACCGTTGTTGTGCTTCAATGCAACGCGAAGATAGCTTTCAGGACTCCAAGCACTCTGACCTCCGCACCGTTTCCCATGCTACCACACGGATCCCCCCCACGTCTCCTCTCTGCCTGCTGAGCAACAAGCAGCCGCGTAGGCCCTTCAGAACACTTCTGCATGCAGAGCCCAAGGCGGCACACTGCTCTCTGTCTTCCTTTGGAAACCTAGGTTGTTGCAGCTTGCCCCAGCTACGAAGACAGTCTGAGCCGGTCTCATGTGCTGAGGAACGTGAACTCAATGAGGACCATGGCCATACGTGCACTCAGAAAATCACTCTGCTCAGCCTTCCATCCAGGAACTCACACCGACTGGCTCGTTGGTTTAGCAGGAGGTCTAAGTGAGGTCCAAGCTGAGCAAAGAACACACTTCCTCCTTTACCCTGCTAGGCCCACGGTAGAGGTAGAGCCAACTAGGCCTCGCTCAGGCCAGCCCTCCTTCAGGGATCTTGCCACACTTCGAAGCCTGCATAGTAAAAGATATTTAGCGAAGTTGCCAGGGTTTCGCCATTCTCCCTCGGCAGCTCCACTACTGCAGGGACTCATGTTTGCTGTGAACAAGGATAGGTGGCCCACTTCAAAAAGCAGTCTTTTCCCCTTTGGAAATGTGGATTCTTGTAGCCTAGGAGCTGTTTGCGAAACCATAGGAAGGCCCAGCTTTTACTCACTGCAGGCACGCCCGGGGAGGAAACGAGTATGTTTCCCCAGAGAAACAGGCTGCTTGCAAGTGTCGAGGGGAGCTTCTCAGGTGCCCAGTGTGTCCCGTTTGTTTCCCTTCGCAGCTCCCGTACTGCAGGTACTTATGCTGGGTGCTAACAAGGGTTCGTTGGCTCTGCCGACAAAAGCAGCCTTTTCCCTTTGGAAGCTTGGATTGTAGTGTCTCAGGGGCTGCTTGCCAAACCTTGAAGTTGCCCAGGTTATAGCCTCCGCAGGTACGCTTGCGTAGCAAACGAGCACTTTCACCCGATGAACAGCGTTCCTATCACGCTGCAGGAGAGTTAACCCTGCAGACCTCGTTCCTCCTGGGAAAGCGCAAGGCCACCCTGAGCCTCAGGGTAGTGCCTAAGTTTGCTCCGTGCAAGCTCTGCGTGCCTCGGTTTCCATGAGGTCTCCACCGTTGTTGTGCCTCAATGGAACTAGAGGATAGCTTTCAGGACTCCAAGCACTCTGACCTCCGCACCATTTCCCATGCTACCACACAGATCCCCCCACGTCTCCTCTCTGCCTGCTGAGCAACAAGCAGCCGTGTAGGCCCTTCGGAACACTTCTTGCATGCAGAACCCAAGGCGGCACATTGCTCTCTGTCTACCTTTGGAAACCTAGGTGGTCGCAGCTTGCCCCAGCTCACGAAGACAGTCTGAGCCGTTCTCCTGAGCTGGGAGACATGGACTCAGTGAGGACCAGGGCCCTACCTGCACTCAGAAAATCACTCTGCTCAGCCTTCCATCCAGGAGCTCACACCGACTGGCTCGTTGGTTTAGCAGGACGTCTAAGTGAGGTCCAAGCTGAGCAAAGAGCACACTTCCTCCTTTACCCTGCTAGGCCCACGGAAGAGGTAGAGCCATCTAGGCCTCGCTCAGACCAGGCCTCCTTCAGGGATCTTGCCACACTTCGAAGCCTGCACAGTAAAAGATACTTAGCGAAGTTGCCAGGATTTCGCCATGCTCTCCCTCGGCAGCTCCACTACTGCAGGTACTCATGTTTGCTTTGAACTAGTATAGGTGTCCCTGCTTCCAAAAGCATTCTTTTCCCCTTTGGAAATGTGGATTCTTGTAGCCTAGGAGCTGTTTGCGAAACGCTAGGAAGGCCCAGCTTTTACTCACTGCAGGCACGCCCGGGCAGGAAACGAGTATGTTTCCCCAGAGAAACAGGCTGCTTGCAAGTGTAGAGGGGAGCTTCTCAGGTGCCCAGTGTGTCCCGTTTGTTTCCCTTCGCAGCTCCCGTACTGCAGGTACTTATGCTGGGTGCTAACAAGGGTTCGTTGGCTCTGCCGACAAAAGCAGCCTTTTCTCTTTGGAAGCTTGGATTGTAGTGTCTCAGGGGCTGCTTGCCAAAACTTGAAGTTGCCCAGGTTATAGCCTCCGCAGGTACGCTTGCGTAGCAAACGAGCACTTTCACCCGATGAACAGCGTTCCTATCACGCTGGAGGAGAGTTAATCCTGCAGACCTCGTTCCTCCTGGGAAAGCGCAAGGCCACCCTGAGCCTCAGGGTAGTGCCTAAGTTTGCTCCGTGCAAGCTCTGCGTGCCTCGGTTTCCATGAGGTCTCCACCGTTGTTGTGCCTCAATGGAACTAGAGGATAGCTTTCAGGACTCCAAGCACTCTGACCTCCGCACCATTTCCCATGCTACCACACAGATCCCCCCACGTCTCCTCTCTGCCTGCTGAGCAACAAGCAGCCGTGTAGGCCCTTCGGAACACTTCTTGCATGCAGAACCCAAGGCGGCACATTGCTCTCTGTCTACCTTTGGAAACCTAGGTGGTCGCAGCTTGCCCCAGCTCACGAAGACAGTCTGAGCCGTTCTCCTGAGCTGGGAGACATGGACTCAGTGAGGACCAGGGCCCTACCTGCACTCAGAAAATCACTCTGCTCAGCCTTCCATCCAGGAGCTCACACCGACTGGCTCGTTGGTTTAGCAGGACGTCTAAGTGAGGTCCAAGCTGAGCAAAGAGCACACTTCCTCCTTTACCCTGCTAGGCCCACGGAAGAGGTAGAGCCAACTAGGCCTCGCTCAGGCCAGCCCTCCTTCAGGGATCTTGCCACACTTCGAAGCCTGCACAGTAAAAGATATTTAGCGAAGTTGCCAGGGTTTCGCCATTCTCCCTCGGCAGCTCCACTACTGCAGGGACTCATGTTTGCTGTGAACTAGGATAGGTGGCCCACTTCGAAAAGCAGTCTTTTCCCCTTTGGAAATGTGGATTCTTGTAGCCTCGGAGCTGTTTGCAAAACCCTAGGAAGGCCCAGCTTCTACTCACGGCAGGCACGCCCGGGGAGGAAACGAGTATGTTTCCCCAGAGAAACAGGCTGCTTGCAAGTGTCGAGGGGAGCTTCTCAGGTGCCCAGTGTGTCCCGTTTGTTTCCCTTCGCAGCTCCCGTACTGCAGGTACTTATGCTGGGTGCTAACAAGGGTTGGTTGGCTCTGCCGACAAAAGCAGCCTTTTCCCTTTGGAAGCTTGGATTGTAGTGTCTCAGGGGCTGCTTGCCAAACCTTGAAGTTGCCCAGGTTATAGCCTCCGCAGGTACGCTTGCGTAGCAAACGAGCACTTTCTACCGATGAACAGGGTTCCTGTCACGCTGGAGGAGAGTTAATCCCGCAGACCTCGTTCCTCCTGGGAAAGCGCAAGTCCACCCTGAGCCTCAGGGTAGTGCCTAAGTTTCCAACGGGCAAGCTCTGCGTGCCTCGGTTTCCATGAGGTCTCCACCGTTGTTGTGCTTCAATGGAACGCGAGGATAGCTTTCAGGACTCCAAGCACTCTGACCTCCGCACCGTTTCCCATGCTACCACACGGATCCCCCCCACGTCTCCTCTCTGCCTGCTGAGCAACAAGCAGCCGTGTAGGCCCTTCAGAACCCTTCTTGCATGCAGAGCCGAAGGCGGCACACTGCTCTCTGTCTTCCTTTGGAAACCTAGGTTGTTGCAGCTTTCCCCAGCTACGAAGACAGTCTGAGCCGGTCTCATGTGCTGAGGAACGTGAACTCAATGAGGACCATGGCCATACGTGCACTCAGAAAATCACTCTGCTCAGCCTTCCATCCAGGAACTCACACCGACTGGCTCGTTGGTTTAGCAGGACGTCTAAGTGAGGTCCAAGCTGAGCAAGAGCACAATTCCCCCTTAACCCTGCTAGGCCCCCGGAAGAGGTAGAGCTAACTAGGCCTCGCTCAGGCCATCCCTCCTTCAGGGATCTTGCCACAGTTTGAAGCCTGCACGGTAAAAGATACTTAGCGAAGTTGCCAGGGTTTCGCCATGCTCTCCCTCGGCAGCTCCACTACTGCAGGGACTCATGTTTGCTGTGAACGAGGATAGGTGGCCCTGCTTCAAAAAGCAGTCTTTTCCCCTTTGGAAATGTGGATTCTTTGAGCCTCGGAGCTGTTTGCGAAACCCTAGGAAGGCCCAGCTTCTACTCACTGCAGGCACGCCCGGGCAGGAAACGAGTATGTTTCCCCAGAGAAACAGGCTGCTTGCAAGTGTCGAGAAGAGCTTCTCAGGTGCCCAGTGTGTCCCGTTTCTTTCCCTTCGCAGCTCCCGTACTGCAGGTACTTATGCTGGGAGCTAACAAGAGTTGGTTGGCTCTGCCGACAAAAGCAGCCTTTTCCCTTTGGAAGCTTGGATTGTAGTGTCTCAGGGGCTGCTTGCCAAACCTTGAAGTTGCCCAGGTTATAGCCTCCGCAGGTACGCTTGCGTAGCAAACGAGCACTTTCTACCGAAGAACAGGGTTCCTGTCACGCTGGAAGAGAGTTAATCCCACAGACCTCGTTCCTCCTGGGAAAGCGCAAGCCCACCCTGAGCCTCAGGGTAGTGCCTAAGTTTCCAACGGGCAAGCTCTGCGTGCCTCGGTTTCCATGAGGTCTCCACCGTTGTTGTGCTTCAATGGAACGCGAAGATAGCTTTCAGGACTCCAAGCACTCTGACCTCCGCACCGTTTCCCATGCTACCACACGGATCCCCCCCACGTCTCCTCTCTGCCTGCTGAGCAACAAGCAGCCGTGTAGGCCCTTCAGAACACTTCTGCATGCAGAGCCCAAGGCGGCACACTGCTCTCTGTCTTCCTTTGGAAACCTAGGTTGTCGGAGCTTACCCACCTCACGAAGACAGTCTGAGCCGGTTTCATGAGCTGGGGAACGTGGACTCAGTGAGGACCAGGGCCCTACCTGCACTCTGAAAATCACTCTGCTCAGCCTTCCATCCAGGAGCTCACACCGACTGGCTCGTTGGTTTAGCAGGACGTCTAAGTGAGGTCCAAGCTGAGCAAAGAGCACTCTTCCTCCTTTACCCTGCTAGGCCCACGGAAGAGGTAGAGCCATCTAGGCCTCGGTCAGACCAGGCCTCCTTCAGGGATCTTGCCACACTTCGAAGCCTGCACAGTAAAAGATACTTAGCGAAGTTGCCAGGATTTCGCCATGCTCTCCCTCGGCAGCTCCACTACTGCAGGGACTCATGTTTGCTTTGAACTAGTATAGGTGTCCCTGCTTCCAAAAGCATTCTTTTCCCCTTTGGAAATGTGGATTCTTGTAGCCTAGGAGCTGTTTGCGAAACCCTAGGAAGGCCCAGCTTTTACTCACTGCAGGCACGCCCGGGCAGGAAACGAGTATGTTTCCCCAGAGAAACAGGCTGCTTGCAAGTGTAGAGGGGAGCTTCTCAGGTGCCCAGTGTGTCCCGTTTGTTTCCCTTCGCAGCTCCCGTACTGCAGGTACTTATGCTGGGTGCTAACAAGGGTTGGTTGGCTCTGCCGACAAAAGCAGCCTTTTCTCTTTGGAAGTTTGGATTGTAGTGTCTCAGGGGCTGCTTGCCAAAACTTGAAGTTGCCCAGGTTATAGCCTCCGCAGGTACGCTTGCGTAGCAAACGAGCACTTTCACCCGATGAACAGCATTCCTATCACGCTGGAGGAGAGTTAATCCTGCAGACCTCGTTCCTCCTGGGAAAGCGCAAGGCCACCCTGAGCCTCAGGGTAGTGCCTAAGTTTGCTCCGTGCAAGCTCTGCGTGCCTCGGTTTCCATGAGGTCTCCACCGTTGTTGTGCCTCAATGGAACTAGAGGATAGCTTTCAGGACTCCAAGCACTCTGACCTCCGCACCATTTCCCATGCTACCACACAGATCCCCCCACGTCTCCTCTCTGCCTGCTGAGCAACAAGCAGCCGTGTAGGCCCTTCGGAACACTTCTTGCATGCAGAACCCAAGGCGGCACATTGCTCTCTGTCTACCTTTGGAAACCTAGGTGGTCGCAGCTTGCCCCAGCTCACGAAGACAGTCTGAGCCGTTCTCCTGAGCTGGGAGACATGGACTCAGTGAGGACCAGGGCCCTACCTGCACTCAGAAAATCACTCTGCTCAGCCTTCCATCCAGGAGCTCACACCGACGGGCTCGTTGGTTTAGCAGGACGTCTAAGTGAGGTCCAAGCTGAGCAAAGAGCACACTTCCTCCTTTACCCTGCTGGGCCCACGGAAGAGGTAGAGCCAACTAGGCCTCGCTCAGGCCAGCCCTCCTTCAGGGATCTTGCCACACTTCGAAGCCTGCACAGTAAGATATTTAGCGAAGTTGCCAGGGTTTCGCCATTCTCCCTCGGCAGCTCCACTACTGCAGGGACTCATGTTTGCTTTGAACTAGTATAGGTGTCCCTGCTTCCAAAAGCATTCTTTTCCCCTTTGGAAATGTGGATTCTTGTAGCCTAGGAGCTGTTTGCGAAATCCTAGGAAGGCCCAGCTTTTACTCACTGCAGGCACGCCCGGGCAGGAAACGAGTATGTTTCCCCAGAGAAACAGGCTGCTTGCAAGTGTAGAGGGGAGCTTCTCAGGTGCCCAGTTTGTCCCGTTTGTTTCCCTTCGCAGCTCCCGTACTGCAGGTACTTATGCTGGGTGCTAACAAGGGTTGGTTGGCTCTGCCGACAAAAGCAGCCTTTTCTCTTTGGAAGCTTGGATTGTAGTGTCTCAGGGGCTGCTTGCCAAAACTTGAAGTTGCCCAGGTTATAGCCTCCGCAGGTACGCTTGCGTAGCAAACGAGCACTTTCACCCCATGAACAGCGTTCCTATCACGCTGGAGGAGAGTTAATCCTGCAGACCTCGTTCCTCCTGGGAAAGAGCAAGGCCACCCTGAGCCTCAGGGTAGTGCCTGAGTTTACTCCGGGCAAGCTCTGCGTGCCTCGGTTTCCATGAGGTCTCCACCGTTGTTGTGCTTCAATGCAACGCGAAGATAGCTTTCAGGACTCCAAGCACTCTGACCTCCGCACCGTTTCCCATGCTACCACACGGATCCCCCCCACGTCTCCTCTCTGCCTGCTGAGCAACAAGCAGCCGTGTAGGCCCTTCAGAACTCTTCTGCATGCAGAGCCCAAGGCGGCACACTGCTCTCTGTCTTCCTTTGGAAACCTAGGTTGTTGCAGCTTGCCCCAGCTACGAAGACAGTCTGAGCCGGTCTCATGTGCTGAGGAACGTGAACTCAATGAGGACCATGGCCATACGTGCACTCAGAAAATCACTCTGCTCAGCCTTCCATCCAGGAACTCACACCGACTGGCTCGTTGGTTTAGCAGGAGGTCTAAGTGAGGTCCAAGCTGAGCAAAGAACACACTTCCTCCTTTACCCTGCTAGGCCCACGGTAGAGGTAGAGCCAACTAGGCCTCGCTCAGGCCAGCCCTCCTTCAGGGATCTTGCCACACTTCGAAGCCTGCATAGTAAAAGATATTTAGCGAAGTTGCCAGGGTTTCGCCATTCTCCCTCGGCAGCTCCCCTACTGCAGGGACTCATGTTTGCTGTGAACAAGGATAGGTGGCCCACTTCAAAAAGCAGTCTTTTCCCCTTTGGAAATGTGGATTCTTGTAGCCTAGGAGCTTTTTGCGAAACCATAGGAAGGCCCAGCTTTTACTCACTGCAGGCACGCCCGGGGAGGAAACGAGTATGTTTCCCCAGAGAAACAGGCTGCTTGCAAGTGTCGAGGGGAGCTTCTCAGGTGCCCAGTGTGTCCCGTTTGTTTCCCTTTGCAGCTCCCGTACTGCAGGTACTTATGCTGGGTGCTAACAAGGGTTCGTTGGCTCTGCCGACAAAAGCAGCCTTTTCCCTTTGGAAGCTTGGATTGTAGTGTCTCAGGGGCTGCTTGCCAAACCTTGAAGTTGCCCAGGTTATAGCCTCCGCAGGTACGCTTGCGTAGCAAACGAGCACTTTCACCCGATGAACAGCGTTCCTATCACGCTGCAGGAGAGTTAACCCTGCAGACCTCGTTCCTCCTGGGAAAGCGCAAGGCCACCCTGAGCCTCAGGGTAGTGCCTAAGTTTGCTCCGTGCAAGCTCTGCGTGCCTCGGTTTCCAGAGGTCTCCACCGTTGTTGTGCCTCAATGGAACTAGAGGATAGCTTTCAGGACTCCAAGCACTCTGACCTCCGCACCATTTCCCATGCTACCACACAGATCCCCCCACGTCTCCTCTCTGCCTGCTGAGCAACAAGCAGCCGTGTAGGCCCTTCGGAACACTTCTTGCATGCAGAACCCAAGGCGGCACATTGCTCTCTGTCTACCTTTGGAAACCTAGGTGGTCGCAGCTTGCCCCAGCTCACGAAGACAGTCTGAGCCGTTCTCCTGAGCTGGGAGACATGGACTCAGTGAGGACCAGGGCCCTACCTGCACTCAGAAAATCACTCTGCTCAGCCTTCCATCCAGGAGCTCACACCGACTGGCTCGTTGGTTTAGCAGGACGTCTAAGTGAGGTCCAAGCTGAGCAAAGAGCACACTTCCTCCTTTACCCTGCTAGGCCCACGGAAGAGGTAGAGCCAACTAGGCCTCGCTCAGGCCAGCCCTCCTTCAGGGATCTTGCCACACTTCGAAGCCTGCATAGTAAAAGATATTTAGCGAAGTTGCCAGGGTTTCGCCATTCTCCCTCGGCAGCTCCACTACTGCAGGGACTCATGTTTGCTGTGAACAAGGATAGGTGGCCCACTTCAAAAAGCAGTCTTTTCCCCTTTGGAAATGTGGATTCTTGTAGCCTAGGAGCTGTATGCGAAACCATAGGAAGGCCCAGCTTTTACTCACTGCAGGCACGCCCGGGGAGGAAACGAGTATGTTTCCCCAGAGAAACAGGCTGCTTGCAAGTGTCGAGGGGAGCTTCTCAGGTGCCCAGTGTGTCCCGTTTGTTTCCCTTCGCAGCTCCCGTACTGCAGGTACTTATGCTGGGTGCTAACAAGGGTTCGTTGGCTCTTCCGACAAAAGCAGCCTTTTCTCTTTGGAAGCTTGGATTGTAGTGTCTCAGGGGCTGCTTGCCAAAACTTGAAGTTGCCCAGGTTATAGCCTCCGCAGGTACGCTTGCGTAGCAAACGAGCACTTTCACCCCATGAACAGCGTTCCTATCACGCTGGAGGAGAGTTAATCCTGCAGACCTCGTTCCTCCTGGGAAAGAGCAAGGCCACCCTGAGCCTCAGGGTAGTGCCTGAGTTTACTCCGGGGAAGCTCTGCATGCCTCGGTTTCCATGAGGTCTCCACCGTTGTTGTGCTTCAATGCAACGCGAAGATAGCTTTCAGGACTCCAAGCACTCTGACCTCTGCACCGTTTCCCATGCTACCACACGGATCCCCCCCACGTCTCCTCTCTGCCTGCTGAGCAACAAGCAGCCGTGTAGGCCCTTCAGAACACTTCTGCATGCAGAGCCCAAGGCGGCACACTGCTCTCTGTCTGCCTTTGAAAACCTAGGTTGTCGCAGCTTACCCAGCTCACCAAGACAGTCTGAGCCGGTCTCATGAGCTGGGGAACGTGGACTCAGTGAGGACCAGGGCCCTACCTGCACTCAGAAAATCACTCTGCTCAGCCTTCCATCCAGGAGCTCACACCGACTGGCTCGTTGGTTTAGCAGGAGGTCTAAGTGAGGTCCAAGCTGAGCAAAGAACACACTTCCTCCTTTACCCTGCTAGGCCCACGGAAGAGGTAGAGCCAACTAGGCCTCGCTCAGGCCAGCCCTCCTTCAGGGATCTTGCCACACTTCGAAGCCTGCACAGTAAAAGATATTTAGCGAAGTTGCCAGGGTTTCGCCATTTTCCCTCGGCAGCTCCACTACTGCAGGGACTCATGTTTGCTGTGAACTAGGATAGGTGGCCCACTTCCAAAAGCAGTCTTTTCCCCTTTGGAAATGTGGATTCTTGTAGCCTAGGAGCTGTTTGCGAAACCATAGGAAGGCCCAGCTTTTACTCACTGCAGGCACGCCCGGGGAGGAAACGAGTATGTTTCCCCAGAGAAACAGGCTGCTTGCAAGTGTCGAGGGGAGCTTCTCAGGTGCCCAGTGTGTCCCGTTTGTTTCCCTTCGCAGCTCCCGTACTGCAGGTACTTATGCTGGGTGCTAACAAGGGTTCGTTGGCTCTGCCGACAAAAGCAGCCTTTTCCCTTTGGAAGCTTGGATTGTAGTGTCTCAGGGGCTGCTTGCCAAACCTTGAAGTTGCCCAGGTTATAGCCTCCGCAGGTACGCTTGCATAGCAAACGAGCACTTTCACCCGATGAACAGCGTTCCTATCACGCTGCAGGAGAGTTAACCCTGCAGACCTCGTTCCTCCTGGGAAAGCGCAAGGCCACCCTGAGCCTCAGGGTAGTGCCTAAGTTTGCTCCGTGCAAGCTCTGCGTGCCTCGGTTTCCATGAGGTCTCCACCGTTGTTGTGCCTCAATGGAACTAGAGGATAGCTTTCAGGACTCCAAGCACTCTGGCCTCTGCACCGTTTCCCATGCTACCACACGGATTCCACCCACGTCTCCTCTCTGCCTGCTGAGCAACAAGCAGCCGTGTAGGCCCTTCAGAACCCTTCTTGCATGCAGAGCCCAAGGCGGGACACTGCTCTCTGTCTTCCTTTGGAAACCTAGGTTGTCGGAGCTTACCCACCTCACGAAGACAGTTTGAGCCGGTTTCATGAGCTGGGGAACGTGGACTCAGTGAGGACCAGGGCCCTACCTGCACTCTGAAAATCACTCTGCTCAGCCTTCCATCCAGGAGCTCACACCGACTGGCTCGTTGGTTTAGCAGGACGTCTAAGTGAGGTCCAAGCTGAGCAAAGAGCACTCTTCCTCCTTTACCCTGCTAGGCCCACGGAAGAGGTAGAGCCATCTAGGCCTCGGTCAGACCAGGCCTCCTTCAGGGATCTTGCCACACTTCGAAGCCTGCACAGTAAAAGATACTTAGCGAAGTTGCCAGGATTTCGCCATGCTCTCCCTCGGCAGCTCCACTACTGCAGGGACTCATGTTTGCTTTGAACTAGTATAGGTGTCCCTGCTTCCAAAAGCATTCTTTTCCCCTTTGGAAATGTGGATTCTTGTATCCTAGGAGCTGTTTGCGAAACCCTAGGAAGGCCCAGCTTTTACTCACTGCAGGCACGCCCGGGCAGGAAACGAGTATGTTTCCCCAGAGAAACAGGCTGCTTGCAAGTGTAGAGGGGAGCTTCTCAGGTGCCCAGTTTGTCCCGTTTGTTTCCCTTCGCAGCTCCCGTACTGCAGGTACTTATGCTGGGTGCTAACAAGGGTTGGTTGGCTCTGCCGACAAAAGCAGCCTTTTCTCTTTGGAAGCTTGGATTGTAGTGTCTCAGGGGCTGCTTGCCAAAACTTGAAGTTGCCCAGGTTATAGCCTCCGCAGGTACGCTTGCGTAGCAAACGAGCACTTTCACCCCATGAACAGCGTTCCTATCACGCTGGAGGAGAGTTAATCCTGCAGACCTCGTTCCTCCTGGGAAAGAGCAAGGCCACCCTGAGCCTCAGGGTAGTGCCTGAGTTTACTCCGGGCAAGCTCTGCGTGCCTCGGTTTCCATGAGGTCTCCACCGTTGTTGTGCTTCAATGCAACGCGAAGATAGCTTTCAGGACTCCAAGCACTCTGACCTCCGCACCGTTTCCCATGCTACCACACGGATCCCCCCCACGTCTCCTCTCTGCCTGCTGAGCAACAAGCAGCCGCGTAGGCCCTTCAGAACACTTCTGCATGCAGAGCCCAAGGCGGCACACTGCTCTCTGTCTTCCTTTGGAAACCTAGGTTGTTGCAGCTTGCCCCAGCTACGAAGACAGTCTGAGCCGGTCTCATGTGCTGAGGAACGTGAACTCAATGAGGACCATGGCCATACGTGCACTCAGAAAATCACTCTGCTCAGCCTTCCATCCAGGAACTCACACCGACTGGCTCGTTGGTTTAGCAGGAGGTCTAAGTGAGGTCCAAGCTGAGCAAAGAACACACTTCCTCCTTTACCCTGCTAGGCCCACGGTAGAGGTAGAGCCAACTAGGCCTCGCTCAGGCCAGCCCTCCTTCAGGGATCTTGCCACACTTCGAAGCCTGCATAGTAAAAGATATTTAGCGAAGTTGCCAGGGTTTCGCCATTCTCCCTCGGCAGCTCCACTACTGCAGGGACTCATGTTTGCTGTGAACAAGGATAGGTGGCCCACTTCAAAAAGCAGTCTTTTCCCCTTTGGAAATGTGGATTCTTGTAGCCTAGGAGCTGTTTGCGAAACCATAGGAAGGCCCAGCTTTTACTCACTGCAGGCACGCCCGGGGAGGAAACGAGTATGTTTCCCCAGAGAAACAGGCTGCTTGCAAGTGTCGAGGGGAGCTTCTCAGGTGCCCAGTGTGTCCCGTTTGTTTCCCTTCGCAGCTCCCGTACTGCAGGTACTTATGCTGGGTGCTAACAAGGGTTCGTTGGCTCTGCCGACAAAAGCAGCCTTTTCCCTTTGGAAGCTTGGATTGTAGTGTCTCAGGGGCTGCTTGCCAAACCTTGAAGTTGCCCAGGTTATAGCCTCCGCAGGTACGCTTGCGTAGCAAACGAGCACTTTCACCCGATGAACAGCGTTCCTATCACGCTGCAGGAGAGTTAACCCTGCAGACCTCGTTCCTCCTGGGAAAGCGCAAGGCCACCCTGAGCCTCAGGGTAGTGCCTAAGTTTGCTCCGTGCAAGCTCTGCGTGCCTCGGTTTCCATGAGGTCTCCACCGTTGTTGTGCCTCAATGGAACTAGAGGATAGCTTTCAGGACTCCAAGCACTCTGACCTCCGCACCATTTCCCATGCTACCACACAGATCCCCCCACGTCTCCTCTCTGCCTGCTGAGCAACAAGCAGCCGTGTAGGCCCTTCGGAACACTTCTTGCATGCAGAACCCAAGGCGGCACATTGCTCTCTGTCTACCTTTGGAAACCTAGGTGGTCGCAGCTTGCCCCAGCTCACGAAGACAGTCTGAGCCGTTCTCCTGAGCTGGGAGACATGGACTCAGTGAGGACCAGGGCCCTACCTGCACTCAGAAAATCACTCTGCTCAGCCTTCCATCCAGGAGCTCACACCGACTGGCTCGTTGGTTTAGCAGGACGTCTAAGTGAGGTCCAAGCTGAGCAAAGAGCACACTTCCTCCTTTACCCTGCTAGGCCCACGGAAGAGGTAGAGCCAACTAGGCCTCGCTCAGGCCAGCCCTCCTTCAGGGATCTTGCCACACTTCGAAGCCTGCATAGTAAAAGATATTTAGCGAAGTTGCCAGGGTTTCGCCATTCTCCCTCGGCAGCTCCACTACTGCAGGGACTCATGTTTGCTGTGAACAAGGATAGGTGGCCCACTTCAAAAAGCAGTCTTTTCCCCTTTGGAAATGTGGATTCTTGTAGCCTAGGAGCTGTTTGCGAAACCATAGGAAGGCCCAGCTTTTACTCACTGCAGGCACGCCCGGGGAGGAAACGAGTATGTTTCCCCAGAGAAACAGGCTGCTTGCAAGTGTCGAGGGGAGCTTCTCAGGTGCCCAGTGTGTCCCGTTTGTTTCCCTTCGCAGCTCCCGTACTGCAGGTACTTATGCTGGGTGCTAACAAGGGTTCGTTGGCTCTGCCGACAAAAGCAGCCTTTTCCCTTTGGAAGCTTGGATTGTAGTGTCTCAGGGGCTGCTTGCCAAACCTTGAAGTTGCCCAGGTTATAGCCTCCGCAGGTACGCTTGCGTAGCAAACGAGCACTTTCACCCGATGAACAGCGTTCCTATCACGCTGGAGGAGAGTTAATCCTGCAGACCTCGTTCCTCCTGGGAAAGCGCAAGGCCACCCTGAGCCTCAGGGGAGTGCCTAAGTTTGCTCCGTGCAAGCTCTGCGTGCCTCGGTTTCCATGAGGTCTCCACCGTTGTTGTGCCTCAATGGAACTAGAGGATAGCTTTCAGGACTCCAAGCACTCTGGCCTCTGCACCGTTTCCCATGCTACCACACGGATTCCCCCCACGTCTCCTCTCTGCCTGCTGAGCAACAAGCAGCCGTGTAGGCCCTTCAGAACCCTTCTTGCATGCAGAGCCCAAGGCGGGACACTGCTCTCTGTCTTCCTTTGGAAACCTAGGTTGTCGGAGCTTACCCACCTCACGAAGACAGTTTGAGCCGGTTTCATGAGCTTGGGAACGTGGACTCAGTGAGGACCAGGGCCCTACCTGCACTCTGAAAATCACTCTGCTCAGCCTTCCATCCAGGAGCTCACACCGACTGGCTCGTTGGTTTAGCAGGACGTCTAAGTGAGGTCCAAGCTGAGCAAAGAGCACTCTTCCTCCTTTACCCTGCTAGGCCCACGGAAGAGGTAGAGCCATCTAGGCCTCGCTCAGACCAGGCCTCCTTCAGGGATCTTGCCACACTTCGAAGCCTGCACAGTAAAAGATACTTAGCGAAGTTGCCAGGATTTCGCCATGCTCTCCCTCGGCAGCTCCACTACTGCAGGTACTCATGTTTGCTTTGAACTAGTATAGGTGTCCCTGCTTCCAAAAGCATTCTTTTCCCCTTTGGAAATGTGGATTCTTGTAGCCTAGGAGCTGTTTGCGAAACCCTAGGAAGGCCCAGCTTTTACTCACTGCAGGCACGCCCGGGGAGGAAACGAGTATGTTTCCCCAGAGAAACAGGCTGCTTGCAAGTGTCGAGGGGAGCTTCTCAGGTGCCCAGTGTGTCCCGTTTGTTTCCCTTCGCAGCTCCCGTACTGCAGGTACTTATGCTGGGTGCTAACAAGGGTTCGTTGGCTCTGCCGACAAAAGCAGCCTTTTCTCTTTGGAAGCTTGGATTGTAGTGTCTCAGGGGCTGCTTGCCAAACCTTGAAGTTGCCCAGGTTATAGCCTCCGCAGGTACGCTTGCGTAGCAAACGAGCACTTTCACCCCATGAACAGCGTTCCTATCACGCTGGAGGAGAGTTAATCCTGCAGACCTCGTTCCTCCTGGGAAAGAGCAAGGCCACCCTGAGCCTCAGGGTAGTGCCTGAGTTTACTCCGGGCAAGCTCTGCGTGCCTCGGTTTCCATGAGGTCTCCACCGTTGTTGTGCTTCAATGCAACGCGAAGATAGCTTTCAGGACTCCAAGCACTCTGACCTCCGCACCGTTTCCCATGCTACCACACGGATCCCCCCCACGTCTCCTCTCTGCCTGCTGAGCAACAAGCAGCCGCGTAGGCCCTTCAGAACACTTCTGCATGCAGAGCCCAAGGCGGCACACTGCTCTCTGTCTTCCTTTGGAAACCTAGGTTGTTGCAGCTTGCCCCAGCTACGAAGACAGTCTGAGCCGGTCTCATGTGCTGAGGAACGTGAACTCAATGAGGACCATGGCCATACGTGCACTCAGAAAATCACTCTGCTCAGCCTTCCATCCAGGAACTCACACCGACTGGCTCGTTGGTTTAGCAGGAGGTCTAAGTGAGGTCCAAGCTGAGCAAAGAACACACTTCCTCCTTTACCCTGCTAGGCCCACGGTAGAGGTAGAGCCAACTAGGCCTCGCTCAGGCCAGCCCTCCTTCAGGGATCTTGCCACACTTCGAAGCCTGCATAGTAAAAGATATTTAGCGAAGTTGCCAGGGTTTCGCCATTCTCCCTCGGCAGCTCCACTACTGCAGGGACTCATGTTTGCTGTGAACAAGGATAGGTGGCCCACTTCAAAAAGCAGTCTTTTCCCCTTTGGAAATGTGGATTCTTGTAGCCTAGGAGCTGTTTGCGAAACCATAGGAAGGCCCAGCTTTTACTCACTGCAGGCACGCCCGGGGAGGAAACGAGTATGTTTCCCCAGAGAAACAGGCTGCTTGCAAGTGTCGAGGGGAGCTTCTCAGGTGCCCAGTGTGTCCCGTTTGTTTCCCTTCGCAGCTCCCGTACTGCAGGTACTTATGCTGGGTGCTAACAAGGGTTCGTTGGCTCTGCCGACAAAAGCAGCCTTTTCCCTTTGGAAGCTTGGATTGTAGTGTCTCAGGGGCTGCTTGCCAAACCTTGAAGTTGCCCAGGTTATAGCCTCCGCAGGTACGCTTGCGTAGCAAACGAGCACTTTCTACCGATGAACAGGGTTCCTGTCTCGCTGGAGGAGAGTTAATCCCGCAGACCTCGTTCCTCCTGGGAAAGCGCAAGTCCACCCTGAGCCTCAGGGTAGTGCCTAAGTTTCCAACGGGCAAGCTCTGCGTGCCTCGGTTTCCATGAGGTCTCCACCGTTGTTGTGCTTCAATGGAACGCGAGGATAGCTTTCAGGACTCCAAGCACTCTGACCTCCGCACCGTTTCCCATGCTACCACACGGATCCCCCCCACGTCTCCTCTCTGCCTGCTGAGCAACAAGCAGCCGTGTAGGCCCTTCAGAACCCTTCTTGCATGCAGAGCCCAAGGCGGCACACTGCTCTCTGTCTTCCTTTGGAAACCTAGGTTGTTGCAGCTTTCCCCAGCTACGAAGACAGTCTGAGCCGGTCTCATGTGCTGAGGAACGTGAACTCAATGAGGACCATGGCCATACGTGCACTCAGAAAATCACTCTGCTCAGCCTTCCATCCAGGAACTCACACCGACTGGCTCGTTGGTTTAGCAGGACGTCTAAGTGAGGTCCAAGCTGAGCAAGAGCACAATTCCTCCTTTACCCTGCTAGGCCCCCGGAAGAGGTAGAGCTAACTAGGCCTCGCTCAGGCCATCCCTCCTTCAGGGATCTTGCCACAGTTTGAAGCCTGCACGGTAAAAGATACTTAACGAAGTTGCCAGGGTTTCGCCATGCTCTCCCTCGGCAGCTCCACTACTGCAGGGACTCATATTTGCTGTGAACGAGGATAGGTGGCCCTGCTTCAAAAAGCAGTCTTTTCCCCTTTGGAAATGTGGATTCTTTGAGCCTCGGAGCTGTTTGCGAAACCCTAGGAAGGCCCAGCTTCTACTCACTGCAGGCACGCCCGGGCAGGAAACGAGTATGTTTCCCCAGAGAAACAGGCTGCTTGCAAGTGTCGAGAAGAGCTTCTCAGGTGCCCAGTGTGTCCCGTTTCTTTCCCTTCGCAGCTCCCGTACTGCAGGTACTTATGCTGGGAGCTAACAAGAGTTGGTTGGCTCTGCCGACAAAAGCAGCCTTTTCCCTTTGGAAGCTTGGATTGTAGTGTCTCAGGGGCTGCTTGCCAAACCTTGAAGTTGCCCAGGTTATAGCCTCCGCAGGTACGCTTGCGTAGCAAACGAGCACTTTCTACCGAAGAACAGGGTTCCTGTCACGCTGGAGGAGAGTTAATCCCGCAGACCTCGTTCCTCCTGGGAAAGCGCAAGCCCACCCTGAGCCTCAGGGTAGTGCCTAAGTTTCCAACGGGCAAGCTCTGCGTGCCTCGGTTTCCATGAGGTCTCCACCGTTGTTGTGCTTCAATGGAACGCGAAGATAGCTTTCAGGACTCCAAGCACTCTGACCTCCGCACCGTTTCCCATGCTACCACACGGATCCCCCCCACGTCTCCTCTCTGCCTGCTGAGCAACAAGCAGCCGTGTAGGCCCTTCAGAACACTTCTGCATGCAGAGCCCAAGGCGGCACACTGCTCTCTGTCTTCCTTTGGAAACCTAGGTTGTCGGAGCTTACCCACCTCACGAAGACAGTCTGAGCCGGTTTCATGAGCTGGGGAACGTGGACTCAGTGAGGACCAGGGCCCTACCTGCACTCTGAAAATCACTCTGCTCAGCCTTCCATCCAGGAGCTCACACCGACTGGCTCGTTGGTTTAGCAGGACGTCTAAGTGAGGTCCAAGCTGAGCAAAGAGCACTCTTCCTCCTTTACCCTGCTAGGCCCACGGAAGAGGTAGAGCCATCTAGGCCTCGCTCAGACCAGGCCTCCTTCAGGGATCTTGCCACACTTCGAAGCCTGCACAGTAAAAGATACTTAGCGAAGTTGCCAGGATTTCGCCATGCTCTCCCTCGGCAGCTCCACTACTGCAGGTACTCATGTTTGCTTTGAACTAGTATAGGTGTCCCTGCTTCCAAAAGCATTCTTTTCCCCTTTGGAAATGTGGATTCTTGTAGCCTAGGAGCTGTTTGCGAAACGCTAGGAAGGCCCAGCTTTTACTCACTGCAGGCACGCCCGGGCAGGAAACGAGTATGTTTCCCCAGAGAAACAGGCTGCTTGCAAGTGTAGAGGGGAGCTTCTCAGGTTCCCAGTGTGTCCCGTTTGTTTCCCTTCGCAGCTCCCGTACTGCAGGTACTTATGCTGGGTGCTAACAAGGGTTGGTTGGCTCTGCCGACAAAAGCAGCCTTTTCTCTTTGGAAGTTTGGATTGTAGTGTCTCAGGGGCTGCTTGCCAAAACTTGAAGTTGCCCAGGTTATAGCCTCCGCAGGTACGCTTGCGTAGCAAACGAGCACTTTCACCCGATGAACAGCATTCCTATCACGCTGGAGGAGAGTTAATCCTGCAGACCTCGTTCCTCCTGGGAAAGCGCAAGGCCACCCTGAGCCTCAGGGTAGTGCCTAAGTTTGCTCCGTGCAAGCTCTGCGTGCCTCGGTTTCCATGAGGTCTCCACCGTTGTTGTGCCTCAATGGAACTAGAGGATAGCTTTCAGGACTCCAAGCACTCTGACCTCCGCACCATTTCCCATGCTACCACACAGATCCCCCCACGTCTCCTCTCTGCCTGCTGAGCAACAAGCAGCCGTGTAGGCCCTTCGGAACACTTCTTGCATGCAGAACCCAAGGCGGCACATTGCTCTCTGTCTACCTTTGGAAACCTAGGTGGTCGCAGCTTGCCCCAGCTCACGAAGACAGTCTGAGCCGTTCTCCTGAGCTGGGAGACATGGACTCAGTGAGGACCAGGGCCCTACCTGCACTCAGAAAATCACTCTGCTCAGCCTTCCATCCAGGAGCTCACACCGACGGGCTCGTAGGTTTAGCAGGACGTCTAAGTGAGGTCCAAGCTGAGCAAAGAGCACACTTCCTCCTTTACCCTGCTGGGCCCACGGAAGAGGTAGAGCCAACTAGGCCTCGCTCAGGCCAGCCCTCCTTCAGGGATCTTGCCACACTTCGAAGCCTGCACAGTAAGATATTTAGCGAAGTTGCCAGGGTTTCGCCATTCTCCCTCGGCAGCTCCACTACTGCAGGGACTCATGTTTGCTTTGAACTAGTATAGGTGTCCCTGCTTCCAAAAGCATTCTTTTCCCCTTTGGAAATGTGGATTCTTGTAGCCTAGGAGCTGTTTGCGAAATCCTAGGAAGGCCCAGCTTTTACTCACTGCAGGCACGCCCGGGCAGGAAACGAGTATGTTTCCCCAGAGAAACAGGCTGCTTGCAAGTGTAGAGGGGAGCTTCTCAGGTGCCCAGTTTGTCCCGTTTGTTTCCCTTCGTAGCTCCCGTACTGCAGGTACTTATGCTGGGTGCTAACAAGGGTTGGTTGGCTCTGCCGACAAAAGCAGCCTTTTCTCTTTGGAAGCTTGGATTGTAGTGTCTCAGGGGCTGCTTGCCAAAACTTGAAGTTGCCCAGGTTATAGCCTCCGCAGGTACGCTTGCGTAGCAAACGAGCACTTTCACCCCATGAACAGCGTTCCTATCACGCTGGAGGAGAGTTAATCCTGCAGACCTCGTTCCTCCTGGGAAAGAGCAAGGCCACCCTGAGCCTCAGGGTAGTGCCTGAGTTTACTCCGGGCAAGCTCTGCGTGCCTCGGTTTCCATGAGGTCTCCACCGTTGTTGTGCTTCAATGCAACGCGAAGATAGCTTTCAGGACTCCAAGCACTCTGACCTCCGCACCGTTTCCCATGCTACCACACGGATCCCCCCCACGTCTCCTCTCTGCCTGCTGAGCAACAAGCAGCCGTGTAGGCCCTTCAGAACTCTTCTGCATGCAGAGCCCAAGGCGGCACACTGCTCTCTGTCTTCCTTTGGAAACCTAGGTTGTTGCAGCTTGCCCCAGCTACGAAGACAGTCTGAGCCGGTCTCATGTGCTGAGGAACGTGAACTCAATGAGGACCATGGCCATACGTGCACTCAGAAAATCACTCTGCTCAGCCTTCCATCCAGGAACTCACACCGACTGGCTCGTTGGTTTAGCAGGAGGTCTAAGTGAGGTCCAAGCTGAGCAAAGAACACACTTCCTCCTTTACCCTGCTAGGCCCACGGTAGAGGTAGAGCCAACTAGGCCTCGCTCAGGCCAGCCCTCCTTCAGGGATCTTGCCACACTTCGAAGCCTGCATAGTAAAAGATATTTAGCGAAGTTGCCAGGGTTTCGCCATTCTCCCTCGGCAGCTCCACTACTGCAGGGACTCATGTTTGCTGTGAACAAGGATAGGTGGCCCACTTCAAAAAGCAGTCTTTTCCCCTTTGGAAATGTGGATTCTTGTAGCCTAGGAGCTTTTTGCGAAACCATAGGAAGGCCCAGCTTTTACTCACTGCAGGCACGCCCGGGGAGGAAACGAGTATGTTTCCCCAGAGAAACAGGCTGCTTGCAAGTGTCGAGGGGAGCTTCTCAGGTGCCCAGTGTGTCCCGTTTGTTTCCCTTCGCAGCTCCCGTACTGCAGGTACTTATGCTGGGTGCTAACAAGGGTTCGTTGGCTCTGCCGACAAAAGCAGCCTTTTCCCTTTGGAAGCTTGGATTGTAGTGTCTCAGGGGCTGCTTGCCAAACCTTGAAGTTGCCCAGGTTATAGCCTCCGCAGGTACGCTTGCGTAGCAAACGAGCACTTTCACCCGATGAACAGCGTTCCTATCACGCTGCAGGAGAGTTAACCCTGCAGACCTCGTTCCTCCTGGGAAAGCGCAAGGCCACCCTGAGCCTCAGGGTAGTGCCTAAGTTTGCTCCGTGCAAGCTCTGCGTGCCTCGGTTTCCAGAGGTCTCCACCGTTGTTGTGCCTCAATGGAACTAGAGGATAGCTTTCAGGACTCCAAGCACTCTGACCTCCGCACCATTTCCCATGCTACCACACAGATCCCCCCACGTCTCCTCTCTGCCTGCTGAGCAACAAGCAGCCGTGTAGGCCCTTCGGAACACTTCTTGCATGCAGAACCCAAGGCGGCACATTGCTCTCTGTCTACCTTTGGAAACCTAGGTGGTCGCAGCTTGCCCCAGCTCACGAAGACAGTCTGAGCCGTTCTCCTGAGCTGGGAGACATGGACTCAGTGAGGACCAGGGCCCTACCTGCACTCAGAAAATCACTCTGCTCAGCCTTCCATCCAGGAGCTCACACCGACTGGCTCGTTGGTTTAGCAGGACGTCTAAGTGAGGTCCAAGCTGAGCAAAGAGCACACTTCCTCCTTTACCCTGCTAGGCCCACGGAAGAGGTAGAGCCAACTAGGCCTCGCTCAGGCCAGCCCTCCTTCAGGGATCTTGCCACACTTCGAAGCCTGCATAGTAAAAGATATTTAGCGAAGTTGCCAGGGTTTCGCCATTCTCCCTCGGCAGCTCCACTACTGCAGGGACTCATGTTTGCTGTGAACAAGGATAGGTGGCCCACTTCAAAAAGCAGTCTTTTCCCCTTTGGAAATGTGGATTCTTGTAGCCTAGGAGCTGTATGCGAAACCATAGGAAGGCCCAGCTTTTATTCACTGCAGGCACGCCCGGGGAGGAAACGAGTATGTTTCCCCAGAGAAACAGGCTGCTTGCAAGTGTCGAGGGGAGCTTCTCAGGTGCCCAGTGTGTCCCGTTTGTTTCCCTTCGCAGCTCCCGTACTGCAGGTACTTATGCTGGGTGCTAACAAGGGTTCGTTGGCTCTTCCGACAAAAGCAGCCTTTTCTCTTTGGAAGCTTGGATTGTAGTGTCTCAGGGGCTGCTTGCCAAAACTTGAAGTTGCCCAGGTTATAGCCTCCGCAGGTACGCTTGCGTAGCAAACGAGCACTTTCACCCCATGAACAGCGTTCCTATCACGCTGGAGGAGAGTTAATCCTGCAGACCTCGTTCCTCCTGGGAAAGAGCAAGGCCACCCTGAGCCTCAGGGTAGTGCCTGAGTTTACTCCGGGCAAGCTCTGCGTGCCTCGGTTTCCATGAGGTCTCCACCGTTGTTGTGCTTCAATGGAACGCGAAGATAGCTTTCAGGACTCCAAGCACTCTGACCTCCGCACCGTTTCCCATGCTACCACACGGATCCCCCCCACGTCTCCTCTCTGCCTGCTGAGCAACAAGCAGCCGTGTAGGCCCTTCAGAACACTTCTGCATGCAGAGCCCAAGGCGGCACACTGCTCTCTGTCTGCCTTTGGAAACCTAGGTTGTCGCAGCTTACCCAGCTCACCAAGACAGTCTGAGCCGGTCTCATGAGCTGGGGAACGTGGACTCAGTGAGGACCAGGGCCCTACCTGCACTCAGAAAATCACTCTGCTCAGCCTTCCATCCAGGAGCTCACACCGACTGGCTCGTTGGTTTAGCAGGAGGTCTAAGTGAGGTCCAAGCTGAGCAAAGAACACACTTCCTCCTTTACCCTGCTAGGCCCACGGAAGAGGTAGAGCCAACTAGGCCTCGCTCAGGCCAGCCCTCCTTCAGGGATCTTGCCACACTTCGAAGCCTGCACAGTAAAAGATATTTAGCGAAGTTGCCAGGGTTTCGCCATTTTCCCTCGGCAGCTCCACTACTGCAGGGACTCATGTTTGCTGTGAACTAGGATAGGTGGCCCACTTCCAAAAGCAGTCTTTTCCCCTTTGGAAATGTGGATTCTTGTAGCCTAGGAGCTGTTTGCGAAACCATAGGAAGGCCCAGCTTTTACTCACTGCAGGCACGCCCGGGGAGGAAACGAGTATGTTTCCCCAGAGAAACAGGCTGCTTGCAAGTGTCGAGGGGAGCTTCTCAGGTGCCCAGTGTGTCCCGTTTGTTTCCCTTCGCAGCTCCCGTACTGCAGGTACTTATGCTGGGTGCTAACAAGGGTTGGTTGGCTCTGCCGACAAAAGCAGCCTTTTCCCTTTGGAAGCTTGGATTGTAGTGTCTCAGGGGCTGCTTGCCAAACCTTGAAGTTGCCCAGGTTATAGCCTCCGCAGGTACGCTTGCGTAGCAAACGAGCACTTTCACCCGATGAACAGCGTTCCTATCACGCTGCAGGAGAGTTAATCCCGCAGACCTCGTTCCTCCTGGGAAAGCGCAAGGCCACCCTGAGCCTCAGGGGAGTGCCTAAGTTTGCTCCGTGCAAGCTCTGCGTGCCTCGGTTTCCATGAGGTCTCCACCGTTGTTGTGCCTCAATGGAACTAGAGGATAGCTTTCAGGACTCCAAGCACTCTGGCCTCTGCACCGTTTCCCATGCTACCACACGGATTCCCCCCACGTCTCCTCTCTGCCTGCTGAGCAACAAGCAGCCGTGTAGGCCCTTCAGAACCCTTCTTGCATGCAGAGCCCAAGGCGGGACACTGCTCTCTGTCTTCCTTTGGAAACCTAGGTTGTCGGAGCTTACCCACCTCTCGAAGACAGTTTGAGCCGGTTTCATGAGCTTGGGAACGTGGACTCAGTGAGGACCAGGGCCCTACCTGCACTCTGAAAATCACTCTGCTCAGCCTTCCATCCAGGAGCTCACACCGACTGGCTCGTTGGTTTAGCAGGACGTCTAAGTGAGGTCCAAGCTGAGCAAAGAGCACTCTTCCTCCTTTACCCTGCTAGGCCCACGGAAGAGGTAGAGCCATCTAGGCCTCGCTCAGACCAGGCCTCCTTCAGGGATCTTGCCACACTTCGAAGCCTGCACAGTAAAAGATACTTAGCGAAGTTGCCAGGATTTCGCCATGCTCTCCCTCGGCAGCTCCACTACTGCAGGTACTCATGTTTGCTTTGAACTAGTATAGGTGTCCCTGCTTCCAAAAGCATTCTTTTCCCCTTTGGAAATGTGGATTCTTGTAGCCTAGGAGCTGTTTGCGAAACGCTAGGAAGGCCCAGCTTTTACTCACTGCAGGCACGCCCGGGCAGGAAACGAGTATGTTTCCCCAGAGAAACAGGCTGCTTGCAAGTGTAGAGGGGAGCTTCTCAGGTGCCCAGTGTGTCCCGTTTGTTTCCCTTCGCAGCTCCCGTACTGCAGGTACTTATGCTGGGTGCTAACAAGGGTTGGTTGGCTCTGCCGACAAAAGCAGCCTTTTCTCTTTGGAAGCTTGGATTGTAGTGTCTCAGGGGCTGCTTGCCAAAACTTGAAGTTGCCCAGGTTATAGCCTCCGCAGGTACGCTTGCGTAGCAAACGAGCACTTTCACCCGATGAACAGCGTTCCTATCACGCTGGAGGAGAGTTAATCCTGCAGACCTCGTTCCTCCTGGGAAAGCGCAAGGCCACCCTGAGCCTCAGGGTAGTGCCTAAGTTTGCTCCGTGCAAGCTCTGCGTGCCTCGGTTTCCATGAGGTCTCCACCGTTGTTGTGCCTCAATGGAACTAGAGGATAGCTTTCAGGACTCCAAGCACTCTGACCTCCGCACCATTTCCCATGCTACCACACAGATCCCCCCACGTCTCCTCTCTGCCTGCTGAGCAACAAGCAGCCGTGTAGGCCCTTCGGAACACTTCTTGCATGCAGAACCCAAGGCGGCACATTGCTCTCTGTCTACCTTTGGAAACCTAGGTGGTCGCAGCTTGCCCCAGCTCACGAAGACAGTCTGAGCCGTTCTCCTGAGCTGGGAGACATGGACTCAGTGAGGACCAGGGCCCTACCTGCACTCAGAAAATCACTCTGCTCAGCCTTCCATCCAGGAGCTCACACCGACTGGCTCGTTGGTTTAGCAGGACGTCTAAGTGAGGTCCAAGCTGAGCAAAGAGCACACTTCCTCCTTTACCCTGCTAGGCCCACGGAAGAGGTAGAGCCAACTAGGCCTCGCTCAGGCCAGCCCTCCTTCAGGGATCTTGCCACACTTCGAAGCCTGCACAGTAAAAGATATTTAGCGAAGTTGCCAGGGTTTCGCCATTCTCCCTCGGCAGCTCCACTACTGCAGGGACTCATGTTTGCTGTGAACTAGGATAGGTGGCCCACTTCGAAAAGCAGTCTTTTCCCCTTTGGAAATGTGGATTCTTGTAGCCTCGGAGCTGTTTGCAAAACCCTAGGAAGGCCCAGCTTCTACTCACGGCAGGCACGCCCGGGGAGGAAACGAGTATGTTTCCCCAGAGAAACAGGCTGCTTGCAAGTGTCGAGGGGAGCTTCTCAGGTGCCCAGTGTGTCCCGTTTGTTTCCCTTCGCAGCTCCCGTACTGCAGGTACTTATGCTGGGTGCTAACAAGGGTTGGTTGGCTCTGCCGACAAAAGCAGCCTTTTCCCTTTGGAAGCTTGGATTGTAGTGTCTCAGGGGCTGCTTGCCAAACCTTGAAGTTGCCCAGGTTATAGCCTCCGCAGGTACGCTTGCGTAGCAAACGAGCACTTTCTACCGATGAACAGGGTTCCTGTCACGCTGGAGGAGAGTTAATCCCGCAGACCTCGTTCCTCCTGGGAAAGCGCAAGTCCACCCTGAGCCTCAGGGTAGTGCCTAAGTTTCCAACGGGCAAGCTCTGCGTGCCTCGGTTTCCATGAGGTCTCCACCGTTGTTGTGCTTCAATGGAACGCGAGGATAGCTTTCAGGACTCCAAGCACTCTGACCTCCGCACCGTTTCCCATGCTACCACACGGATCCCCCCCACGTCTCCTCTCTGCCTGCTGAGCAACAAGCAGCCGTGTAGGCCCTTCAGAACCCTTCTTGCATGCAGAGCCCAAGGCGGCACACTGCTCTCTGTCTTCCTTTGGAAACCTAGGTTGTTGCAGCTTTCCCCAGCTACGAAGACAGTCTGAGCCGGTCTCATGTGCTGAGGAACGTGAACTCAATGAGGACCATGGCCATACGTGCACTCAGAAAATCACTCTGCTCAGCCTTCCATCCAGGAACTCACACCGACTGGCTCGTTGGTTTAGCAGGACGTCTAAGTGAGGTCCAAGCTGAGCAAGAGCACAATTCCTCCTTTACCCTGCTAGGCCCCCGGAAGAGGTAGAGCTAACTAGGCCTCGCTCAGGCCATCCCTCCTTCAGGGATCTTGCCACAGTTTGAAGCCTGCACGGTAAAAGATACTTAGCGAAGTTGCCAGGGTTTCGCCATGCTCTCCCTCGGCAGCTCCACTACTGCAGGGACTCATATTTGCTGTGAACGAGGATAGGTGGCCCTGCTTCAAAAAGCAGTCTTTTCCCCTTTGGAAATGTGGATTCTTTGAGCCTCGGAGCTGTTTGCGAAACCCTAGGAAGGCCCAGCTTCTACTCACTGCAGGCACGCCCGGGCAGGAAACGAGTATGTTTCCCCAGAGAAACAGGCTGCTTGCAAGTGTCGAGAAGAGCTTCTCAGGTGCCCAGTGTGTCCCGTTTCTTTCCCTTCGCAGCTCCCGTACTGCAGGTACTTATGCTGGGAGCTAACAAGAGTTGGTTGGCTCTGCCGACAAAAGCAGCCTTTTCCCTTTGGAAGCTTGGATTGTAGTGTCTCAGGGGCTGCTTGCCAAACCTTGAAGTTGCCCAGGTTATAGCCTCCGCAGGTACGCTTGCGTAGCAAACGAGCACTTTCTACCGAAGAACAGGGTTCCTGTCACGCTGGAGGAGAGTTAATCCCGCAGACCTCGTTCCTCCTGGGAAAGCGCAAGCCCACCCTGAGCCTCAGGGTAGTGCCTAAGTTTCCAACGGGCAAGCTCTGCGTGCCTCGGTTTCCATGAGGTCTCCACCGTTGTTGTGCTTCAATGGAACGCGAAGATAGCTTTCAGGACTCCAAGCACTCTGACCTCCGCACCGTTTCCCATGCTACCACACGGATCCCCCCCACGTCTCCTCTCTGCCTGCTGAGCAACAAGCAGCCGTGTAGGCCCTTCAGAACACTTCTGCATGCAGAGCCCAAGGCGGCACACTGCTCTCTGTCTTCCTTTGGAAACCTAGGTTGTCGGAGCTTACCCACCTCACGAAGACAGTCTGAGCCGGTTTCATGAGCTGGGGAACGTGGACTCAGTGAGGACCAGGGCCCTACCTGCACTCTGAAAATCACTCTGCTCAGCCTTCCATCCAGGAGCTCACACCGACTGGCTCGTTGGTTTAGCAGGACGTCTAAGTGAGGTCCAAGCTGAGCAAAGAGCACTCTTCCTCCTTTACCCTGCTAGGCCCACGGAAGAGGTAGAGCCATCTAGGCCTCGCTCAGACCAGGCCTCCTTCAGGGATCTTGCCACACTTCGAAGCCTGCACAGTAAAAGATACTTAGCGAAGTTGCCAGGATTTCGCCATGCTCTCCCTCGGCAGCTCCACTACTGCAGGTACTCATGTTTGCTTTGAACTAGTATAGGTGTCCCTGCTTCCAAAAGCATTCTTTTCCCCTTTGGAAATGTGGATTCTTGTAGCCTAGGAGCTGTTTGCGAAACGCTAGGAAGGCCCAGCTTTTACTCACTGCAGGCACGCCCGGGCAGGAAACGAGTATGTTTCCCCAGAGAAACAGGCTGCTTGCAAGTGTAGAGGGGAGCTTCTCAGGTGCCCAGTGTGTCCCGTTTGTTTCCCTTCGCAGCTCCCGTACTGCAGGTACTTATGCTGGGTGCTAACAAGGGTTGGTTGGCTCTGCCGACAAAAGCAGCCTTTTCTCTTTGGAAGTTTGGATTGTAGTGTCTCAGGGGCTGCTTGCCAAAACTTGAAGTTGCCCAGGTTATAGCCTCCGCAGGTACGCTTGCGTAGCAAACGAGCACTTTCACCCGATGAACAGCATTCCTATCACGCTGGAGGAGAGTTAATCCTGCAGACCTCGTTCCTCCTGGGAAAGCGCAAGGCCACCCTGAGCCTCAGGGTAGTGCCTAAGTTTGCTCCGTGCAAGCTCTGCGTGCCTCGGTTTCCATGAGGTCTCCACCGTTGTTGTGCCTCAATGGAACTAGAGGATAGCTTTCAGGACTCCAAGCACTCTGACCTCCGCACCATTTCCCATGCTACCACACAGATCCCCCCACGTCTCCTCTCTGCCTGCTGAGCAACAAGCAGCCGTGTAGGCCCTTCGGAACACTTCTTGCATGCAGAACCCAAGGCGGCACATTGCTCTCTGTCTACCTTTGGAAACCTAGGTGGTCGCAGCTTGCCCCAGCTCACGAAGACAGTCTGAGCCGTTCTCCTGAGCTGGGAGACATGGACTCAGTGAGGACCAGGGCCCTACCTGCACTCAGAAAATCACTCTGCTCAGCCTTCCATCCAGGAGCTCACACCGACGGGCTCGTTGGTTTAGCAGGAGGTCTAAGTGAGGTCCAAGCTGAGCAAAGAACACACTTCCTCCTTTACCCTGCTAGGCCCACGGTAGAGGTAGAGCCAACTAGGCCTCGCTCAGGCCAGCCCTCCTTCAGGGATCTTGCCACACTTCGAAGCCTGCATAGTAAAAGATATTTAGCGAAGTTGCCAGGGTTTCGCCATTCTCCCTCGGCAGCTCCACTACTGCAGGGACTCATGTTTGCTGTGAACAAGGATAGGTGGCCCACTTCAAAAAGCAGTCTTTTCCCCTTTGGAAATGTGGATTCTTGTAGCCTAGGAGCTGTTTGCGAAACCATAGGAAGGCCCAGCTTTTACTCACTGCAGGCACGCCCGGGGAGGAAACGAGTATGTTTCCCCAGAGAAACAGGCTGCTTGCAAGTGTCGAGGGGAGCTTCTCAGGTGCCCAGTGTGTCCCGTTTGTTTCCCTTCGCAGCTCCCGTACTGCAGGTACTTATGCTGGGTGCTAACAAGGGTTCGTTGGCTCTGCCGACAAAAGCAGCCTTTTCCCTTTGGAAGCTTGGATTGTAGTGTCTCAGGGGCTGCTTGCCAAACCTTGAAGTTGCCCAGGTTATAGCCTCCGCAGGTACGCTTGCGTAGCAAACGAGCACTTTCACCCGATGAACAGCGTTCCTATCACGCTGCAGGAGAGTTAACCCTGCAGACCTCGTTCCTCCTGGGAAAGCGCAAGGCCACCCTGAGCCTCAGGGTAGTGCCTAAGTTTGCTCCGTGCAAGCTCTGCGTGCCTCGGTTTCCAGAGGTCTCCACCGTTGTTGTGCCTCAATGGAACTAGAGGATAGCTTTCAGGACTCCAAGCACTCTGACCTCCGCACCATTTCCCATGCTACCACACAGATCCCCCCACGTCTCCTCTCTGCCTGCTGAGCAACAAGCAGCCGTGTAGGCCCTTCGGAACACTTCTTGCATGCAGAACCCAAGGCGGCACATTGCTCTCTGTCTACCTTTGGAAACCTAGGTGGTCGCAGCTTGCCCCAGCTCACGAAGACAGTCTGAGCCGTTCTCCTGAGCTGGGAGACATGGACTCAGTGAGGACCAGGGCCCTACCTGCACTCAGAAAATCACTCTGCTCAGCCTTCCATCCAGGAGCTCACACCGACTGGCTCGTTGGTTTAGCAGGAGGTCTAAGTGAGGTCCAAGCTGAGCAAAGAACACACTTCCTCCTTTACCCTGCTAGGCCCACGGAAGAGGTAGAGCCAACTAGGCCTCGCTCAGGCCAGCCCTCCTTCAGGGATCTTGCCACACTTCGAAGCCTGCACAGTAAAAGATATTTAGCGAAGTTGCCAGGGTTTCGCCATTCTCCCTCGGCAGCTCCACTACTGCAGGGACTCATGTTTGCTGTGAACTAGGATAGGTGGCCCACTTCAAAAAGCAGTCTTTTCCCCTTTGGAAATGTGGATTCTTGTAGCCTAGGAGCTGTTTGCGAAACCATAGGAAGGCCCAGCTTTTACTCACTGCAGGCACGCCCGGGGAGGAAACGAGTATGTTTCCCCAGAGAAACAGGCTGCTTGCAAGTGTCGAGGGGAGCTTCTCAGGTGCCCAGTGTGTCCCGTTTGTTTCCCTTCGCAGCTCCCGTACTGCAGGTACTTATGCTGGGTGCTAACAAGGGTTGGTTGGCTCTGCCGACAAAAGCAGCCTTTTCCCTTTGGAAGCTTGGATTGTAGTGTCTCAGGGGCTGCTTGCCAAACCTTGAAGTTGCCCAGGTTATAGCCTCCGCAGGTACGCTTGCGTAGCAAACGAGCACTTTCACCCGATGAACAGCGTTCCTATCACGCTGCAGGAGAGTTAATCCCGCAGACCTCGTTCCTCCTGGGAAAGCGCAAGGCCACCCTGAGCCTCAGGGGAGTGCCTAAGTTTGCTCCGTGCAAGCTCTGCGTGCCTCGGTTTCCATGAGGTCTCCACCGTTGTTGTGCCTCAATGGAACTAGAGGATAGCTTTCAGGACTCCAAGCACTCTGGCCTCTGCACCGTTTCCCATGCTACCACACGGATTCCCCCCACGTCTCCTCTCTGCCTGCTGAGCAACAAGCAGCCGTGTAGGCCCTTCAGAACCCTTCTTGCATGCAGAGCCCAAGGCGGGACACTGCTCTCTGTCTTCCTTTGGAAACCTAGGTTGTCGGAGCTTACCCACCTCACGAAGACAGTTTGAGCCGGTTTCATGAGCTTGGGAAAGTGGACTCAGTGAGGACCAGGGCCCTACCTGCACTCTGAAAATCACTCTGCTCAGCCTTCCATCCAGGAGCTCACACCGACTGGCTCGTTGGTTTAGCAGGACGTCTAAGTGAGGTCCAAGCTGAGCAAAGAGCACTCTTCCTCCTTTACCCTGCTAGGCCCACGGAAGAGGTAGAGCCATCTAGGCCTCGCTCAGACCAGGCCTCCTTCAGGGATCTTGCCACACTTCGAAGCCTGCACAGTAAAAGATACTTAGCGAAGTTGCCAGGATTTCGCCATGCTCTCCCTCGGCAGCTCCACTACTGCAGGTACTCATGTTTGCTTTGAACTAGTATAGGTGTCCCTGCTTCCAAAAGCATTCTTTTCCCCTTTGGAAATGTGGATTCTTGTAGCCTAGGAGCTGTTTGCGAAACGCTAGGAAGGCCCAGCTTTTACTCACTGCAGGCACGCCCGGGCAGGAAACGAGTATGTTTCCCCAGAGAAACAGGCTGCTTGCAAGTGTAGAGGGGAGCTTCTCAGGTGCCCAGTGTGTCCCGTTTCTTTCCCTTCGCAGCTCCCGTACTGCAGGTACTTATGCTGGGTGCTAACAAGGGTTGGTTGGCTCTGCCGACAAAAGCAGCCTTTTCTCTTTGGAAGCTTGGATTGTAGTGTCTCAGGGGCTGCTTGCCAAAACTTGAAGTTGCCCAGGTTATAGCCTCCGCAGGTACGCTTGCGTAGCAAACGCGCACTTTCACCCGATGAACAGCGTTCCTATCACGCTGGAGGAGAGTTAATCCTGCAGACCTCGTTCCTCCTGGGAAAGAGCAAGGCCACCCTGAGCCTCAGGGTAGTGCCTGAGTTTACTCCGGGCAAGCTCTGCGTGCCTCGGTTTCCATGAGGTCTCCACCGTTGTTGTGCTTCAATGGAACGCGAAGATAGCTTTCAGGACTCCAAGCACTCTGACCTCCGCACCGTTTCCCATGCTACCACACGGATCCCCCCGACGTCTCCTCTCTGCCTGCTGAGCAACAAGCAGCCGTGTAGGCCCTTCAGAACACTTCTGCATGCAGAGCCCAAGGCGGCACACTGCTCTCTGTCTTCCTTTGGAAACCTAGGTTGTCGCAGCTTACCCAGCTCACCAAGACAGTCTGAGCCGGTCTCATGAGCTGGGGAACGTGGACTCAGTGAGGACCAGGGCCCTACCTGCACTCAGAAAATCACTCTGCTCAGCCTTCCATCCAGGAGCTCACACCGACTGGCTCGTTGGTTTAGCAGGAGGTCTAAGTGAGGTCCAAGCTGAGCAAAGAGCACACTTCCTCCTTTACCCTGCTAGGCCCACGGAAGAGGTAGAGCCATCTAGGCCTCGCTCAGACCAGGCCTCCTTCAGGGATCTTGCCACACTTCGAAGCCTGCACAGTAAAAGATACTTAGCGAAGTTGCCAGGATTTCGCCATGCTCTCCCTCGGCAGCTCCACTACTGCAGGTACTCATGTTTGCTTTGAACTAGTATAGGTGTCCCTGCTTCCAAAAGCAGTCTTTTCCCCTTTGGAAATGTGGATTCTTGTAGCCTAGGAGCTGTTTGCGAAACGCTAGGAAGGCCCAGCTTTTACTCACTGCAGGCACGCCCGGGCAGGAAACGAGTATGTTTCCCCAGAGAAACAGGCTGCTTGCAAGTGTAGAGGGGAGCTTCTCAGGTGCCCAGTGTGTCCCGTTTGTTTCCCTTCGCAGCTCCCGTACTGCAGGTACTTATGCTGGGTGCTAACAAGGGTTGGTTGGCTCTGCCGACAAAAGCAGCCTTTTCTCTTTGGAAGCTTGGATTGTAGTGTCTCAGGGGCTGCTTGCCAAAACTTGAAGTTGCCCAGGTTATAGCCTCCGCAGGTACGCTTGCGTAGCAAACGAGCACTTTCACCCGATGAACAGCGTTCCTATCACGCTGCAGGAGAGTTAATCCTGCAGACCTCGTTCCTCCTGGGAAAGCGCAAGGCCACCCTGAGCCTCAGGGGAGTGCCTAAGTTTGCTCCGTGCAAGCTCTGCGTGCCTCGGTTTCCATGAGGTCTCCACCGTTGTTGTGCCTCAATGGAACTAGAGGATAGCTTTCAGGACTCCAAGCACTCTGACCTCCGCACCATTTCCCATGCTACCACACAGATCCCCCCACGTCTCCTCTCTGCCTGCTGAGCAACAAGCAGCCGTGTAGGCCCTTCGGAACACTTCTTGCATGCAGAACCCAAGGCGGCACATTGCTCTCTGTCTACCTTTGGAAACCTAGGTGGTCGCAGCTTGCCCCAGCTCACGAAGACAGTCTGAGCCGTTCTCCTGAGCTGGGAGACATGGACTCAGTGAGGACCAGGGCCCTACCTGCACTCAGAAAATCACTCTGCTCAGCCTTCCATCCAGGAGCTCACACCGACTGGCTCGTTGGTTTAGCAGGACGTCTAAGTGAGGTCCAAGCTGAGCAAAGAGCACACTTCCTCCTTTACCCTGCTAGGCCCACGGAAGAGGTAGAGCCAACTAGGCCTCGCTCAGGCCAGCCCTCCTTCAGGGATCTTGCCACACTTCGAAGCCTGCACAGTAAAAGATATTTAGCGAAGTTGCCAGGGTTTCGCCATTCTCCCTCGGCAGCTCCACTACTGCAGGGACTCATGTTTGCTGTGAACTAGGATAGGTGGCCCACTTCGAAAAGCAGTCTTTTCCCCTTTGGAAATGTGGATTCTTGTAGCCTCGGAGCTGTTTGCAAAACCCTAGGAAGGCCCAGCTTCTACTCACGGCAGGCACGCCCGGGGAGGAAACGAGTATGTTTCCCCAGAGAAACAGGCTGCTTGCAAGTGTCGAGGGGAGTTTCTCAGGTGCCCAGTGTGTCCCGTTTGTTTCCCTTCGCAGCTCCCGTACTGCAGGTACTTATGCTGGGTGCTAACAAGAGTTGGTTGGCTCTGCCGACAAAAGCAGCCTTTTCCCTTTGGAAGCTTGGATTGTAGTGTCTCAGGGGCTGCTTGCCAAACCTTGAAGTTGCCCAGGTTATAGCCTCCGCAGGTACGCTTGCGTAGCAAACGAGCACTTTCTACCGATGAACAGGGTTCCTGTCACGCTGGAGGAGAGTTAATCCCGCAGACCTCGTTCCTCCTGGGAAAGCGCAAGTCCACCCTGAGCCTCAGGGTAGTGCCTAAGTTTCCAACGGGCAAGCTCTGCGTGCCTCGGTTTCCATGAGGTCTCCACCGTTGTTGTGCTTCAATGGAACGCGAGGATAGCTTTCAGGACTCCAAGCACTCTGACCTCCGCACCGTTTCCCATGCTACCACACGGATCCCCCCCACGTCTCCTCTCTGCCTGCTGAGCAACAAGCAGCCGTGTAGGCCCTTCAGAACCCTTCTTGCATGCAGAGCCCAAGGCGGCACACTGCTCTCTGTCTTCCTTTGGAAACCTAGGTTGTTGCAGCTTTCCCCAGCTACGAAGACAGTCTGAGCCGGTCTCATGTGCTGAGGAACGTGAACTCAATGAGGACCATGGCCATACGTGCACTCAGAAAATCACTCTGCTCAGCCTTCCATCCAGGAACTCACACCGACTGGCTCGTTGGTTTAGCAGGACGTCTAAGTGAGGTCCAAGCTGAGCAAGAGCACAATTCCCCCTTAACCCTGCTAGGCCCCCGGAAGAGGTAGAGCTAACTAGGCCTCGCTCAGGCCATCCCTCCTTCAGGGATCTTGCCACAGTTTGAAGCCTGCACGGTAAAAGATACTTAGCGAAGTTGCCAGGGTTTCGCCATGCTCTCCCTCGGCAGCTCCACTACTGCAGGGACTCATGTTTGCTGTGAACGAGGATAGGTGGCCCTGCTTCAAAAAGCAGTCTTTTCCCCTTTGGAAATGTGGATTCTTTGAGCCTCGGAGCTGTTTGCGAAACCCTAGGAAGGCCCAGCTTCTACTCACTGCAGGCACGCCCGGGCAGGAAACGAGTATGTTTCCCCAGAGAAACAGGCTGCTTGCAAGTGTCGAGAAGAGCTTCTCAGGTGCCCAGTGTGTCCCGTTTCTTTCCCTTCGCAGCTCCCGTACTGCAGGTACTTATGCTGGGAGCTAACAAGAGTTGGTTGGCTCTGCCGACAAAAGCAGCCTTTTCCCTTTGGAAGCTTGGATTGTAGTGTCTCAGGGGCTGCTTGCCAAACCTTGAAGTTGCCCAGGTTATAGCCTCCGCAGGTACGCTTGCGTAGCAAACGAGCACTTTCTACCGAAGAACAGGGTTCCTGTCACGCTGGAGGAGAGTTAATCCCACAGACCTCGTTCCTCCTGGGAAAGCGCAAGCCCACCCTGAGCCTCAGGGTAGTGCCTAAGTTTCCAACGGGCAAGCTCTGCGTGCCTCGGTTTCCATGAGGTCTCCACCGTTGTTGTGCTTCAATGGAACGCGAAGATAGCTTTCAGGACTCCAAGCACTCTGACCTCCGCACCGTTTCCCATGCTACCACACGGATCCCCCCCACGTCTCCTCTCTGCCTGCTGAGCAACAAGCAGCCGTGTAGGCCCTTCAGAACACTTCTGCATGCAGAGCCCAAGGCGGCACACTGCTCTCTGTCTTCCTTTGGAAACCTAGGTTGTCGGAGCTTACCCACCTCACGAAGACAGTCTGAGCCGGTTTCATGAGCTGGGGAACGTGGACTCAGTGAGGACCAGGGCCCTACCTGCACTCTGAAAATCACTCTGCTCAGCCTTCCATCCAGGAGCTCACACCGACTGGCTCGTTGGTTTAGCAGGACGTCTAAGTGAGGTCCAAGCTGAGCAAAGAGCACTCTTCCTCCTTTACCCTGCTAGGCCCACGGAAGAGGTAGAGCCATCTAGGCCTCGCTCAGACCAGGCCTCCTTCAGGGATCTTGCCACACTTCGAAGCCTGCACAGTAAAAGATACTTAGCGAAGTTGCCAGGATTTCGCCATGCTCTCCCTCGGCAGCTCCACTACTGCAGGTACTCATGTTTGCTTTGAACTAGTATAGGTGTCCCTGCTTCCAAAAGCATTCTTTTCCCCTTTGGAAATGTGGATTCTTGTAGCCTAGGAGCTGTTTGCGAAACGCTAGGAAGGCCCAGCTTTTACTCACTGCAGGCACGCCCGGGCAGGAAACGAGTATGTTTCCCCAGAGAAACAGGCTGCTTGCAAGTGTAGAGGGGAGCTTCTCAGGTGCCCAGTGTGTCCCGTTTCTTTCCCTTCGCAGCTCCCGTACTGCAGGTACTTATGCTGGGTGCTAACAAGGGTTGGTTGGCTCTGCCGACAAAAGCAGCCTTTTCTCTTTGGAAGTTTGGATTGTAGTGTCTCAGGGGCTGCTTGCCAAAACTTGAAGTTGCCCAGGTTATAGCCTCCGCAGGTACGCTTGCGTAGCAAACGAGCACTTTCACCCGATGAACAGCATTCCTATCACGCTGGAGGAGAGTTAATCCTGCAGACCTCGTTCCTCCTGGGAAAGCGCAAGGCCACCCTGAGCCTCAGGGTAGTGCCTAAGTTTGCTCCGTGCAAGCTCTGCGTGCCTCGGTTTCCATGAGGTCTCCACCGTTGTTGTGCCTCAATGGAACTAGAGGATAGCTTTCAGGACTCCAAGCACTCTGACCTCCGCACCATTTCCCATGCTACCACACAGATCCCCCCACGTCTCCTCTCTGCCTGCTGAGCAACAAGCAGCCGTGTAGGCCCTTCGGAACACTTCTTGCATGCAGAACCCAAGGCGGCACATTGCTCTCTGTCTACCTTTGGAAACCTAGGTGGTCGCAGCTTGCCCCAGCTCACGAAGACAGTCTGAGCCGTTCTCCTGAGCTGGGAGACATGGACTCAGTGAGGACCAGGGCCCTACCTGCACTCAGAAAATCACTCTGCTCAGCCTTCCATCCAGGAGCTCACACCGACGGGCTCGTTGGTTTAGCAGGACGTCTAAGTGAGGTCCAAGCTGAGCAAAGAGCACACTTCCTCCTTTACCCTGCTGGGCCCACGGAAGAGGTAGAGCCAACTAGGCCTCGCTCAGGCCAGCCCTCCTTCAGGGATCTTGCCACACTTCGAAGCCTGCACAGTAAGATATTTAGCGAAGTTGCCAGGGTTTCGCCATTCTCCCTCGGCAGCTCCACTACTGCAGGGACTCATGTTTGCTTTGAACTAGTATAGGTGTCCCTGCTTCCAAAAGCATTCTTTTCCCCTTTGGAAATGTGGATTCTTGTAGCCTAGGAGCTGTTTGCGAAATCCTAGGAAGGCCCAGCTTTTACTCACTGCAGGCACGCCCGGGCAGGAAACGAGTATGTTTCCCCAGAGAAACAGGCTGCTTGCAAGTGTAGAGGGGAGCTTCTCAGGTGCCCAGTTTGTCCCGTTTGTTTCCCTTCGCAGCTCCCGTACTGCAGGTACTTATGCTGGGTGCTAACAAGGGTTGGTTGGCTCTGCCGACAAAAGCAGCCTTTTCTCTTTGGAAGCTTGGATTGTAGTGTCTCAGGGGCTGCTTGCCAAAACTTGAAGTTGCCCAGGTTATAGCCTCCGCAGGTACGCTTGCGTAGCAAACGAGCACTTTCACCCCATGAACAGCGTTCCTATCACGCTGGAGGAGAGTTAATCCTGCAGACCTCGTTCCTCCTGGGAAAGAGCAAGGCCACCCTGAGCCTCAGGGTAGTGCCTGAGTTTACTCCGGGCAAGCTCTGCGTGCCTCGGTTTCCATGAGGTCTCCACCGTTGTTGTGCTTCAATGCAACGCGAAGATAGCTTTCAGGACTCCAAGCACTCTGACCTCCGCACCGTTTCCCATGCTACCACACGGATCCCCCCCACGTCTCCTCTCTGCCTGCTGAGCAACAAGCAGCCGTGTAGGCCCTTCAGAACTCTTCTGCATGCAGAGCCCAAGGCGGCACACTGCTCTCTGTCTTCCTTTGGAAACCTAGGTTGTTGCAGCTTGCCCCAGCTACGAAGACAGTCTGAGCCGGTCTCATGTGCTGAGGAACGTGAACTCAATGAGGACCATGGCCATACGTGCACTCAGAAAATCACTCTGCTCAGCCTTCCATCCAGGAACTCACACCGACTGGCTCGTTGGTTTAGCAGGAGGTCTAAGTGAGGTCCAAGCTGAGCAAAGAACACACTTCCTCCTTTACCCTGCTAGGCCCACGGTAGAGGTAGAGCCAACTAGGCCTCGCTCAGGCCAGCCCTCCTTCAGGGATCTTGCCACACTTCGAAGCCTGCATAGTAAAAGATATTTAGCGAAGTTGCCAGGGTTTCGCCATTCTCCCTCGGCAGCTCCACTACTGCAGGGACTCATGTTTGCTGTGAACAAGGATAGGTGGCCCACTTCAAAAAGCAGTCTTTTCCCCTTTGGAAATGTGGATTCTTGTAGCCTAGGAGCTTTTTGCGAAACCATAGGAAGGCCCAGCTTTTACTCACTGCAGGCACGCCCGGGGAGGAAACGAGTATGTTTCCCCAGAGAAACAGGCTGCTTGCAAGTGTCGAGGGGAGCTTCTCAGGTGCCCAGTGTGTCCCGTTTGTTTCCCTTTGCAGCTCCCGTACTGCAGGTACTTATGCTGGGTGCTAACAAGGGTTCGTTGGCTCTGCCGACAAAAGCAGCCTTTTCCCTTTGGAAGCTTGGATTGTAGTGTCTCAGGGGCTGCTTGCCAAACCTTGAAGTTGCCCAGGTTATAGCCTCCGCAGGTACGCTTGCGTAGCAAACGAGCACTTTCACCCGATGAACAGCGTTCCTATCACGCTGCAGGAGAGTTAACCCTGCAGACCTCGTTCCTCCTGGGAAAGCGCAAGGCCACCCTGAGCCTCAGGGTAGTGCCTAAGTTTGCTCCGTGCAAGCTCTGCGTGCCTCGGTTTCCAGAGGTCTCCACCGTTGTTGTGCCTCAATGGAACTAGAGGATAGCTTTCAGGACTCCAAGCACTCTGACCTCCGCACCATTTCCCATGCTACCACACAGATCCCCCCACGTCTCCTCTCTGCCTGCTGAGCAACAAGCAGCTGTGTAGGCCCTTCGGAACACTTCTTGCATGCAGAACCCAAGGCGGCACATTGCTCTCTGTCTACCTTTGGAAACCTAGGTGGTCGCAGCTTGCCCCAGCTCACGAAGACAGTCTGAGCCGTTCTCCTGAGCTGGGAGACATGGACTCAGTGAGGACCAGGGCCCTACCTGCACTCAGAAAATCACTCTGCTCAGCCTTCCATCCAGGAGCTCACACCGACTGGCTCGTTGGTTTAGCAGGACGTCTAAGTGAGGTCCAAGCTGAGCAAAGAGCACACTTCCTCCTTTACCCTGCTAGGCCCACGGAAGAGGTAGAGCCAACTAGGCCTCGCTCAGGCCAGCCCTCCTTCAGGGATCTTGCCACACTTCGAAGCCTGCATAGTAAAAGATATTTAGCGAAGTTGCCAGGGTTTCGCCATTCTCCCTCGGCAGCTCCACTACTGCAGGGACTCATGTTTGCTGTGAACAAGGATAGGTGGCCCACTTCAAAAAGCAGTCTTTTCCCCTTTGGAAATGTGGATTCTTGTAGCCTAGGAGCTGTATGCGAAACCATAGGAAGGCCCAGCTTTTACTCACTGCAGGCACGCCCGGGGAGGAAACGAGTATGTTTCCCCAGAGAAACAGGCTGCTTGCAAGTGTCGAGGGGAGCTTCTCAGGTGCCCAGTGTGTCCCGTTTGTTTCCCTTCGCAGCTCCCGTACTGCAGGTACTTATGCTGGGTGCTAACAAGGGTTCGTTGGCTCTTCCGACAAAAGCAGCCTTTTCTCTTTGGAAGCTTGGATTGTAGTGTCTCAGGGGCTGCTTGCCAAAACTTGAAGTTGCCCAGGTTATAGCCTCCGCAGGTACGCTTGCGTAGCAAACGAGCACTTTCACCCCATGAACAGCGTTCCTATCACGCTGGAGGAGAGTTAATCCTGCAGACCTCGTTCCTCCTGGGAAAGAGCAAGGCCACCCTGAGCCTCAGGGTAGTGCCTGAGTTTACTCCGGGGAAGCTCTGCATGCCTCGGTTTCCATGAGGTCTCCACCGTTGTTGTGCTTCAATGCAACGCGAAGATAGCTTTCAGGACTCCAAGCACTCTGACCTCTGCACCGTTTCCCATGCTACCACACGGATCCCCCCCACGTCTCCTCTCTGCCTGCTGAGCAACAAGCAGCCGTGTAGGCCCTTCAGAACACTTCTGCATGCAGAGCCCAAGGCGGCACACTGCTCTCTGTCTGCCTTTGAAAACCTAGGTTGTCGCAGCTTACCCAGCTCACCAAGACAGTCTGAGCCGGTCTCATGAGCTGGGGAACGTGGACTCAGTGAGGACCAGGGCCCTACCTGCACTCAGAAAATCACTCTGCTCAGCCTTCCATCCAGGAGCTCACACCGACTGGCTCGTTGGTTTAGCAGGAGGTCTAAGTGAGGTCCAAGCTGAGCAAAGAACACACTTCCTCCTTTACCCTGCTAGGCCCACGGAAGAGGTAGAGCCAACTAGGCCTCGCTCAGGCCAGCCCTCCTTCAGGGATCTTGCCACACTTCGAAGCCTGCACAGTAAAAGATATTTAGCGAAGTTGCCAGGGTTTCGCCATTTTCCCTCGGCAGCTCCACTACTGCAGGGACTCATGTTTGCTGTGAACTAGGATAGGTGGCCCACTTCCAAAAGCAGTCTTTTCCCCTTTGGAAATGTGGATTCTTGTAGCCTAGGAGCTGTTTGCGAAACCATAGGAAGGCCCAGCTTTTACTCACTGCAGGCACGCCCGGGGAGGAAACGAGTATGTTTCCCCAGAGAAACAGGCTGCTTGCAAGTGTCGAGGGGAGCTTCTCAGGTGCCCAGTGTGTCCCGTTTGTTTCCCTTCGCAGCTCCCGTACTGCAGGTACTTATGCTGGGTGCTAACAAGGGTTCGTTGGCTCTGCCGACAAAAGCAGCCTTTTCCCTTTGGAAGCTTGGATTGTAGTGTCTCAGGGGCTGCTTGCCAAACCTTGAAGTTGCCCAGGTTATAGCCTCCGCAGGTACGCTTGCATAGCAAACGAGCACTTTCACCCGATGAACAGCGTTCCTATCACGCTGCAGGAGAGTTAACCCTGCAGACCTCGTTCCTCCTGGGAAAGCGCAAGGCCACCCTGAGCCTCAGGGTAGTGCCTAAGTTTGCTCCGTGCAAGCTCTGCGTGCCTCGGTTTCCATGAGGTCTCCACCGTTGTTGTGCCTCAATGGAACTAGAGGATAGCTTTCAGGACTCCAAGCACTCTGGCCTCTGCACCGTTTCCCATGCTACCACACGGATTCCACCCACGTCTCCTCTCTGCCTGCTGAGCAACAAGCAGCCGTGTAGGCCCTTCAGAACCCTTCTTGCATGCAGAGCCCAAGGCGGGACACTGCTCTCTGTCTTCCTTTGGAAACCTAGGTTGTCGGAGCTTACCCACCTCACGAAGACAGTTTGAGCCGGTTTCATGAGCTGGGGAACGTGGACTCAGTGAGGACCAGGGCCCTACCTGCACTCTGAAAATCACTCTGCTCAGCCTTCCATCCAGGAGCTCACACCGACTGGCTCGTTGGTTTAGCAGGACGTCTAAGTGAGGTCCAAGCTGAGCAAAGAGCACACTTCCTCCTTTACCCTGCTAGGCCCACGGAAGAGGTAGAGCCATCTAGGCCTCGGTCAGACCAGGCCTCCTTCAGGGATCTTGCCACACTTCGAAGCCTGCACAGTAAAAGATACTTAGCGAAGTTGCCAGGATTTCGCCATGCTCTCCCTCGGCAGCTCCACTACTGCAGGGACTCATGTTTGCTTTGAACTAGTATAGGTGTCCCTGCTTCCAAAAGCATTCTTTTCCCCTTTGGAAATGTGGATTCTTGTATCCTAGGAGCTGTTTGCGAAACCCTAGGAAGGCCCAGCTTTTACTCACTGCAGGCACGCCCGGGCAGGAAACGAGTATGTTTCCCCAGAGAAACAGGCTGCTTGCAAGTGTAGAGGGGAGCTTCTCAGGTGCCCAGTTTGTCCCGTTTGTTTCCCTTCGCAGCTCCCGTACTGCAGGTACTTATGCTGGGTGCTAACAAGGGTTGGTTGGCTCTGCCGACAAAAGCAGCCTTTTCTCTTTGGAAGCTTGGATTGTAGTGTCTCAGGGGCTGCTTGCCAAAACTTGAAGTTGCCCAGGTTATAGCCTCCGCAGGTACGCTTGCGTAGCAAACGAGCACTTTCACCCCATGAACAGCGTTCCTATCACGCTGGAGGAGAGTTAATCCTGCAGACCTCGTTCCTCCTGGGAAAGAGCAAGGCCACCCTGAGCCTCAGGGTAGTGCCTGAGTTTACTCCGGGCAAGCTCTGCGTGCCTCGGTTTCCATGAGGTCTCCACCGTTGTTGTGCTTCAATGCAACGCGAAGATAGCTTTCAGGACTCCAAGCACTCTGACCTCCGCACCGTTTCCCATGCTACCACACGGATCCCCCCCACGTCTCCTCTCTGCCTGCTGAGCAACAAGCAGCCGCGTAGGCCCTTCAGAACACTTCTGCATGCAGAGCCCAAGGCGGCACACTGCTCTCTGTCTTCCTTTGGAAACCTAGGTTGTTGCAGCTTGCCCCAGCTACGAAGACAGTCTGAGCCGGTCTCATGTGCTGAGGAACGTGAACTCAATGAGGACCATGGCCATACGTGCACTCAGAAAATCACTCTGCTCAGCCTTCCATCCAGGAACTCACACCGACTGGCTCGTTGGTTTAGCAGGAGGTCTAAGTGAGGTCCAAGCTGAGCAAAGAACACACTTCCTCCTTTACCCTGCTAGGCCCACGGTAGAGGTAGAGCCAACTAGGCCTCGCTCAGGCCAGCCCTCCTTCAGGGATCTTGCCACACTTCGAAGCCTGCATAGTAAAAGATATTTAGCGAAGTTGCCAGGGTTTCGCCATTCTCCCTCGGCAGCTCCACTACTGCAGGGACTCATGTTTGCTGTGAACAAGGATAGGTGGCCCACTTCAAAAAGCAGTCTTTTCCCCTTTGGAAATGTGGATTCTTGTAGCCTAGGAGCTGTTTGCGAAACCATAGGAAGGCCCAGCTTTTACTCACTGCAGGCACGCCCGGGGAGGAAACGAGTATGTTTCCCCAGAGAAACAGGCTGCTTGCAAGTGTCGAGGGGAGCTTCTCAGGTGCCCAGTGTGTCCCGTTTGTTTCCCTTCGCAGCTCCCGTACTGCAGGTACTTATGCTGGGTGCTAACAAGGGTTCGTTGGCTCTGCCGACAAAAGCAGCCTTTTCCCTTTGGAAGCTTGGATTGTAGTGTCTCAGGGGCTGCTTGCCAAACCTTGAAGTTGCCCAGGTTATAGCCTCCGCAGGTACGCTTGCGTAGCAAACGAGCACTTTCACCCGATGAACAGCGTTCCTATCACGCTGCAGGAGAGTTAACCCTGCAGACCTCGTTCCTCCTGGGAAAGCGCAAGGCCACCCTGAGCCTCAGGGTAGTGCCTAAGTTTGCTCCGTGCAAGCTCTGCGTGCCTCGGTTTCCATGAGGTCTCCACCGTTGTTGTGCCTCAATGGAACTAGAGGATAGCTTTCAGGACTCCAAGCACTCTGACCTCCGCACCATTTCCCATGCTACCACACAGATCCCCCCACGTCTCCTCTCTGCCTGCTGAGCAACAAGCAGCCGTGTAGGCCCTTCGGAACACTTCTTGCATGCAGAACCCAAGGCGGCACATTGCTCTCTGTCTACCTTTGGAAACCTAGGTGGTCGCAGCTTGCCCCAGCTCACGAAGACAGTCTGAGCCGTTCTCCTGAGCTGGGAGACATGGACTCAGTGAGGACCAGGGCCCTACCTGCACTCAGAAAATCACTCTGCTCAGCCTTCCATCCAGGAGCTCACACCGACTGGCTCGTTGGTTTAGCAGGACGTCTAAGTGAGGTCCAAGCTGAGCAAAGAGCACACTTCCTCCTTTACCCTGCTAGGCCCACGGAAGAGGTAGAGCCAACTAGGCCTCGCTCAGGCCAGCCCTCCTTCAGGGATCTTGCCACACTTCGAAGCCTGCATAGTAAAAGATATTTAGCGAAGTTGCCAGGGTTTCGCCATTCTCCCTCGGCAGCTCCACTACTGCAGGGACTCATGTTTGCTGTGAACAAGGATAGGTGGCCCACTTCAAAAAGCAGTCTTTTCCCCTTTGGAAATGTGGATTCTTGTAGCCTAGGAGCTGTTTGCGAAACCATAGGAAGGCCCAGCTTTTACTCACTGCAGGCACGCCCGGGGAGGAAACGAGTATGTTTCCCCAGAGAAACAGGCTGCTTGCAAGTGTCGAGGGGAGCTTCTCAGGTGCCCAGTGTGTCCCGTTTGTTTCCCTTCGCAGCTCCCGTACTGCAGGTACTTATGCTGGGTGCTAACAAGGGTTCGTTGGCTCTGCCGACAAAAGCAGCCTTTTCCCTTTGGAAGCTTGGATTGTAGTGTCTCAGGGGCTGCTTGCCAAACCTTGAAGTTGCCCAGGTTATAGCCTCCGCAGGTACGCTTGCGTAGCAAACGAGCACTTTCACCCGATGAACAGCGTTCCTATCACGCTGCAGGAGAGTTAATCCCGCAGACCTCGTTCCTCCTGGGAAAGCGCAAGGCCACCCTGAGCCTCAGGGGAGTGCCTAAGTTTGCTCCGTGCAAGCTCTGCGTGCCTCGGTTTCCATGAGGTCTCCACCGTTGTTGTGCCTCAATGGAACTAGAGGATAGCTTTCAGGACTCCAAGCACTCTGGCCTCTGCACCGTTTCCCATGCTACCACACGGATTCCCCCCACGTCTCCTCTCTGCCTGCTGAGCAACAAGCAGCCGTGTAGGCCCTTCAGAACCCTTCTTGCATGCAGAGCCCAAGGCGGGACACTGCTCTCTGTCTTCCTTTGGAAACCTAGGTTGTCGGAGCTTACCCACCTCACGAAGACAGTTTGAGCCGGTTTCATGAGCTTGGGAACGTGGACTCAGTGAGGACCAGGGCCCTACCTGCACTCTGAAAATCACTGCTCAGCCTTCCATCCAGGAGCTCACACCGACTGGCTCGTTGGTTTAGCAGGACGTCTAAGTGAGGTCCAAGCTGAGCAAAGAGCACTCTTCCTCCTTTACCCTGCTAGGCCCACGGAAGAGGTAGAGCCATCTAGGCCTCGCTCAGACCAGGCCTCCTTCAGGGATCTTGCCACACTTCGAAGCCTGCACAGTAAAAGATACTTAGCGAAGTTGCCAGGATTTCGCCATGCTCTCCCTCGGCAGCTCCACTACTGCAGGTACTCATGTTTGCTTTGAACTAGTATAGGTGTCCCTGCTTCCAAAAGCATTCTTTTCCCCTTTGGAAATGTGGATTCTTGTAGCCTAGGAGCTGTTTGCGAAACGCTAGGAAGGCCCAGCTTTTACTCACTGCAGGCACGCCCGGGCAGGAAACGAGTATGTTTCCCCAGAGAAACAGGCTGCTTGCAAGTGTAGAGGGGAGCTTCTCAGGTGCCCAGTTTGTCCCGTTTGTTTCCCTTCGCAGCTCCCGTACTGCAGGTACTTATGCTGGGTGCTAACAAGGGTTGGTTGGCTCTGCCGACAAAAGCAGCCTTTTCTCTTTGGAAGCTTGGATTGTAGTGTCTCAGGGGCTGCTTGCCAAAACTTGAAGTTGCCCAGGTTATAGCCTCCGCAGGTACGCTTGCGTAGCAAACGAGCACTTTCACCCCATGAACAGCGTTCCTATCACGCTGGAGGAGAGTTAATCCTGCAGACCTCGTTCCTCCTGGGAAAGAGCAAGGCCACCCTGAGCCTCAGGGTAGTGCCTGAGTTTACTCCGGGCAAGCTCTGCGTGCCTCGGTTTCCATGAGGTCTCCACCGTTGTTGTGCTTCAATGCAACGCGAAGATAGCTTTCAGGACTCCAAGCACTCTGACCTCCGCACCGTTTCCCATGCTACCACACGGATCCCCCCCACGTCTCCTCTCTGCCTGCTGAGCAACAAGCAGCCGCGTAGGCCCTTCAGAACACTTCTGCATGCAGAGCCCAAGGCGGCACACTGCTCTCTGTCTTCCTTTGGAAACCTAGGTTGTTGCAGCTTGCCCCAGCTACGAAGACAGTCTGAGCCAGTCTCATGTGCTGAGGAACGTGAACTCAATGAGGACCATGGCCATACGTGCACTCAGAAAATCACTCTGCTCAGCCTTCCATCCAGGAACTCACACCGACTGGCTCGTTGGTTTAGCAGGAGGTCTAAGTGAGGTCCAAGCTGAGCAAAGAACACACTTCCTCCTTTACCCTGCTAGGCCCACGGTAGAGGTAGAGCCAACTAGGCCTCGCTCAGGCCAGCCCTCCTTCAGGGATCTTGCCACACTTCGAAGCCTGCATAGTAAAAGATATTTAGCGAAGTTGCCAGGGTTTCGCCATTCTCCCTCGGCAGCTCCACTACTGCAGGGACTCATGTTTGCTGTGAACAAGGATAGGTGGCCCACTTCAAAAAGCAGTCTTTTCCCCTTTGGAAATGTGGATTCTTGTAGCCTAGGAGCTGTTTGCGAAACCATAGGAAGGCCCAGCTTTTACTCACTGCAGGCACGCCCGGGGAGGAAACGAGTATGTTTCCCCAGAGAAACAGGCTGCTTGCAAGTGTCGAGGGGAGCTTCTCAGGTGCCCAGTGTGTCCCGTTTGTTTCCCTTCGCAGCTCCCGTACTGCAGGTACTTATGCTGGGTGCTAACAAGGGTTCGTTGGCTCTGCCGACAAAAGCAGCCTTTTCCCTTTGGAAGCTTGGATTGTAGTGTCTCAGGGGCTGCTTGCCAAACCTTGAAGTTGCCCAGGTTATAGCCTCCGCAGGTACGCTTGCGTAGCAAACGAGCACTTTCACCCGATGAACAGCGTTCCTATCACGCTGCAGGAGAGTTAACCCTGCAGACCTCGTTCCTCCTGGGAAAGCGCAAGGCCACCCTGAGCCTCAGGGTAGTGCCTAAGTTTGCTCCGTGCAAGCTCTGCGTGCCTCGGTTTCCATGAGGTCTCCACCGTTGTTGTGCCTCAATGGAACTAGAGGATAGCTTTCAGGACTCCAAGCACTCTGACCTCCGCACCATTTCCCATGCTACCACACAGATCCCCCCACGTCTCCTCTCTGCCTGCTGAGCAACAAGCAGCCGTGTAGGCCCTTCGGAACACTTCTTGCATGCAGAACCCAAGGCGGCACATTGCTCTCTGTCTACCTTTGGAAACCTAGGTGGTCGCAGCTTGCCCCAGCTCACGAAGACAGTCTGAGCCGTTCTCCTGAGCTGGGAGACATGGACTCAGTGAGGACCAGGGCCCTACCTGCACTCAGAAAATCACTCTGCTCAGCCTTCCATCCAGGAGCTCACACCGACTGGCTCGTTGGTTTAGCAGGACGTCTAAGTGAGGTCCAAGCTGAGCAAAGAGCACACTTCCTCCTTTACCCTGCTAGGCCCACGGAAGAGGTAGAGCCAACTAGGCCTCGCTCAGGCCAGCCCTCCTTCAGGGATCTTGCCACACTTCGAAGCCTGCATAGTAAAAGATATTTAGCGAAGTTGCCAGGGTTTCGCCATTCTCCCTCGGCAGCTCCACTACTGCAGGGACTCATGTTTGCTGTGAACAAGGATAGGTGGCCCACTTCAAAAAGCAGTCTTTTCCCCTTTGGAAATGTGGATTCTTGTAGCCTAGGAGCTGTTTGCGAAACCATAGGAAGGCCCAGCTTTTACTCACTGCAGGCACGCCCGGGGAGGAAACGAGTATGTTTCCCCAGAGAAACAGGCTGCTTGCAAGTGTCGAGGGGAGCTTCTCAGGTGCCCAGTGTGTCCCGTTTGTTTCCCTTCGCAGCTCCCGTACTGCAGGTACTTATGCTGGGTGCTAACAAGGGTTCGTTGGCTCTGCCGACAAAAGCAGCCTTTTCCCTTTGGAAGCTTGGATTGTAGTGTCTCAGGGGCTGCTTGCCAAACCTTGAAGTTGCCCAGGTTATAGCCTCCGCAGGTACGCTTGCGTAGCAAACGAGCACTTTCACCCGATGAACAGCGTTCCTATCACGCTGCAGGAGAGTTAATCCCGCAGACCTCGTTCCTCCTGGGAAAGCGCAAGGCCACCCTGAGCCTCAGGGGAGTGCCTAAGTTTGCTCCGTGCAAGCTCTGCGTGCCTCGGTTTCCATGAGGTCTCCACCGTTGTTGTGCCTCAATGGAACTAGAGGATAGCTTTCAGGACTCCAAGCACTCTGGCCTCTGCACCGTTTCCCATGCTACCACACGGATTCCCCCCACGTCTCCTCTCTGCCTGCTGAGCAACAAGCAGCCGTGTAGGCCCTTCAGAACCCTTCTTGCATGCAGAGCCCAAGGCGGGACACTGCTCTCTGTCTTCCTTTGGAAACCTAGGTTGTCGGAGCTTACCCACCTCACGAAGACAGTTTGAGCCGGTTTCATGAGCTTGGGAACGTGGACTCAGTGAGGACCAGGGCCCTACCTGCACTCTGAAAATCACTCTGCTCAGCCTTCCATCCAGGAGCTCACACCGACTGGCTCGTTGGTTTAGCAGGACGTCTAAGTGAGGTCCAAGCTGAGCAAAGAGCACTCTTCCTCCTTTACCCTGCTAGGCCCACGGAAGAGGTAGAGCCATCTAGGCCTCGCTCAGACCAGGCCTCCTTCAGGGATCTTGCCACACTTCGAAGCCTGCACAGTAAAAGATACTTAGCGAAGTTGCCAGGATTTCGCCATGCTCTCCCTCGGCAGCTCCACTACTGCAGGTACTCATGTTTGCTTTGAACTAGTATAGGTGTCCCTGCTTCCAAAAGCATTCTTTTCCCCTTTGGAAATGTGGATTCTTGTAGCCTAGGAGCTGTTTGCGAAACGCTAGGAAGGCCCAGCTTTTACTCACTGCAGGCACGCCCGGGCAGGAAACGAGTATGTTTCCCCAGAGAAACAGGCTGCTTGCAAGTGTAGAGGGGAGCTTCTCAGGTGCCCAGTGTGTCCCGTTTTTTTCCCTTCGCAGCTCCCGTACTGCAGGTACTTATGCTGGGTGCTAACAAGGGTTGGTTGGCTCTGCCGACAAAAGCAGCCTTTTCTCTTTGGAAGTTTGGATTGTAGTGTCTCAGGGGCTGCTTGCCAAAACTTGAAGTTGCCCAGGTTATAGCCTCCGCAGGTACGCTTGCGTAGCAAACGAGCACTTTCACCCGATGAACAGCATTCCTATCACGCTGGAGGAGAGTTAATCCTGCAGACCTCGTTCCTCCTGGGAAAGCGCAAGGCCACCCTGAGCCTCAGGGTAGTGCCTAAGTTTGCTCCGTGCAAGCTCTGCGTGCCTCGGTTTCCATGAGGTCTCCACCGTTGTTGTGCCTCAATGGAACTAGAGGATAGCTTTCAGGACTCCAAGCACTCTGACCTCCGCACCATTTCCCATGCTACCACACAGATCCCCCCACGTCTCCTCTCTGCCTGCTGAGCAACAAGCAGCCGTGTAGGCCCTTCGGAACACTTCTTGCATGCAGAACCCAAGGCGGCACATTGCTCTCTGTCTACCTTTGGAAACCTAGGTGGTCGCAGCTTGCCCCAGCTCACGAAGACAGTCTGAGCCGTTCTCCTGAGCTGGGAGACATGGACTCAGTGAGGACCAGGGCCCTACCTGCACTCAGAAAATCACTCTGCTCAGCCTTCCATCCAGGAGCTCACACCGACGGGCTCGTTGGTTTAGCAGGACGTCTAAGTGAGGTCCAAGCTGAGCAAAGAGCACACTTCCTCCTTTACCCTGCTGGGCCCACGGAAGAGGTAGAGCCAACTAGGCCTCGCTCAGGCCAGCCCTCCTTCAGGGATCTTGCCACACTTCGAAGCCTGCACAGTAAGATATTTAGCGAAGTTGCCAGGGTTTCGCCATTCTCCCTCGGCAGCTCCACTACTGCAGGGACTCATGTTTGCTTTGAACTAGTATAGGTGTCCCTGCTTCCAAAAGCATTCTTTTCCCCTTTGGAAATGTGGATTCTTGTAGCCTAGGAGCTGTTTGCGAAATCCTAGGAAGGCCCAGCTTTTACTCACTGCAGGCACGCCCGGGCAGGAAACGAGTATGTTTCCCCAGAGAAACAGGCTGCTTGCAAGTGTAGAGGGGAGCTTCTCAGGTGCCCAGTTTGTCCCGTTTGTTTCCCTTCGCAGCTCCCGTACTGCAGGTACTTATGCTGGGTGCTAACAAGGGTTGGTTGGCTCTGCCGACAAAAGCAGCCTTTTCTCTTTGGAAGCTTGGATTGTAGTGTCTCAGGGGCTGCTTGCCAAAACTTGAAGTTGCCCAGGTTATAGCCTCCGCAGGTACGCTTGCGTAGCAAACGAGCACTTTCACCCCATGAACAGCGTTCCTATCACGCTGGAGGAGAGTTAATCCTGCAGACCTCGTTCCTCCTGGGAAAGAGCAAGGCCACCCTGAGCCTCAGGGTAGTGCCTGAGTTTACTCCGGGCAAGCTCTGCGTGCCTCGGTTTCCATGAGGTCTCCACCGTTGTTGTGCTTCAATGCAACGCGAAGATAGCTTTCAGGACTCCAAGCACTCTGACCTCCGCACCGTTTCCCATGCTACCACACGGATCCCCCCCACGTCTCCTCTCTGCCTGCTGAGCAACAAGCAGCCGTGTAGGCCCTTCAGAACTCTTCTGCATGCAGAGCCCAAGGCGGCACACTGCTCTCTGTCTTCCTTTGGAAACCTAGGTTGTTGCAGCTTGCCCCAGCTACGAAGACAGTCTGAGCCGGTCTCATGTGCTGAGGAACGTGAACTCAATGAGGACCATGGCCATACGTGCACTCAGAAAATCACTCTGCTCAGCCTTCCATCCAGGAACTCACACCGACTGGCTCGTTGGTTTAGCAGGACGTCTAAGTGAGGTCCAAGCTGAGCAAAGAGCACACTTCCTCCTTTACCCTGCTAGGCCCACGGTAGAGGTAGAGCCAACTAGGCCTCGCTCAGGCCAGCCCTCCTTCAGGGATCTTGCCACACTTCGAAGCCTGCATAGTAAAAGATATTTAGCGAAGTTGCCAGGGTTTCGCCATTCTCCCTCGGCAGCTCCACTACTGCAGGGACTCATGTTTGCTGTGAACAAGGATAGGTGGCCCACTTCAAAAAGCAGTCTTTTCCCCTTTGGAAATGTGGATTCTTGTAGCCTAGGAGCTTTTTGCGAAACCATAGGAAGGCCCAGCTTTTACTCACTGCAGGCACGCCCGGGGAGGAAACGAGTATGTTTCCCCAGAGAAACAGGCTGCTTGCAAGTGTCGAGGGGAGCTTCTCAGGTGCCCAGTGTGTCCCGTTTGTTTCCCTTCGCAGCTCCCGTACTGCAGGTACTTATGCTGGGTGCTAACAAGGGTTGGTTGGCTCTGCCGACAAAAGCAGCCTTTTCCCTTTGGAAGCTTGGATTGTAGTGTCTCAGGGGCTGCTTGCCAAACCTTGAAGTTGCCCAGGTTATAGCCTCCGCAGGTACGCTTGCGTAGCAAACGAGCACTTTCACCCGATGAACAGCGTTCCTATCACGCTGCAGGAGAGTTAACCCTGCAGACCTCGTTCCTCCTGGGAAAGAGCAAGGCCACCCTGAGCCTCAGGGTAGTGCCTAAGTTTGCTCCGTGCAAGCTCTGCGTGCCTCGGTTTCCAGAGGTCTCCACCGTTGTTGTGCCTCAATGGAACTAGAGGATAGCTTTCAGGACTCCAAGCACTCTGACCTCCGCACCATTTCCCATGCTACCACACAGATCCCCCCACGTCTCCTCTCTGCCTGCTGAGCAACAAGCAGCCGTGTAGGCCCTTCGGAACACTTCTTGCATGCAGAACCCAAGGCGGCACATTGCTCTCTGTCTACCTTTGGAAACCTAGGTGGTCGCAGCTTGCCCCAGCTCACGAAGACAGTCTGAGCCGTTCTCCTGAGCTGGGAGACATGGACTCAGTGAGGACCAGGGCCCTACCTGCACTCAGAAAATCACTCTGCTCAGCCTTCCATCCAGGAGCTCACACCGACGGGCTCGTTGGTTTAGCAGGACGTCTAAGTGAGGTCCAAGCTGAGCAAAGAGCACACTTCCTCCTTTACCCTGCTGGGCCCACGGAAGAGGTAGAGCCAACTAGGCCTCGCTCAGGCCAGCCCTCCTTCAGGGATCTTGCCACACTTCGAAGCCTGCACAGTAAGATATTTAGCGAAGTTGCCAGGGTTTCGCCATTCTCCCTCGGCAGCTCCACTACTGCAGGGACTCATGTTTGCTTTGAACTAGTATAGGTGTCCCTGCTTCCAAAAGCATTCTTTTCCCCTTTGGAAATGTGGATTCTTGTAGCCTAGGAGCTGTTTGCGAAATCCTAGGAAGGCCCAGCTTTTACTCACTGCAGGCACGCCCGGGCAGGAAACGAGTATGTTTCCCCAGAGAAACAGGCTGCTTGCAAGTGTAGAGGGGAGCTTCTCAGGTGCCCAGTTTGTCCCGTTTGTTTCCCTTCGCAGCTCCCGTACTGCAGGTACTTATGCTGGGTGCTAACAAGGGTTGGTTGGCTCTGCCGACAAAAGCAGCCTTTTCTCTTTGGAAGCTTGGATTGTAGTGTCTCAGGGGCTGCTTGCCAAAACTTGAAGTTGCCCAGGTTATAGCCTCCGCAGGTACGCTTGCGTAGCAAACGAGCACTTTCACCCCATGAACAGCGTTCCTATCACGCTGGAGGAGAGTTAATCCTGCAGACCTCGTTCCTCCTGGGAAAGAGCAAGGCCACCCTGAGCCTCAGGGTAGTGCCTGAGTTTACTCCGGGCAAGCTCTGCGTGCCTCGGTTTCCATGAGGTCTCCACCGTTGTTGTGCTTCAATGCAACGCGAAGATAGCTTTCAGGACTCCAAGCACTCTGACCTCCGCACCGTTTCCCATGCTACCACACGGATCCCCCCCACGTCTCCTCTCTGCCTGCTGAGCAACAAGCAGCCGTGTAGGCCCTTCAGAACTCTTCTGCATGCAGAGCCCAAGGCGGCACACTGCTCTCTGTCTTCCTTTGGAAACCTAGGTTGTTGCAGCTTGCCCCAGCTACGAAGACAGTCTGAGCCGGTCTCATGTGCTGAGGAACGTGAACTCAATGAGGACCATGGCCATACGTGCACTCAGAAACTCACTCTGCTCAGCCTTCCATCCAGGAACTCACACCGACTGGCTCGTTGGTTTAGCAGGAGGTCTAAGTGAGGTCCAAGCTGAGCAAAGAACACACTTCCTCCTTTACCCTGCTAGGCCCACGGTAGAGGTAGAGCCAACTAGGCCTCGCTCAGGCCAGCCCTCCTTCAGGGATCTTGCCACACTTCGAAGCCTGCATAGTAAAAGATATTTAGCGAAGTTGCCAGGGTTTCGCCATTCTCCCTCGGCAGCTCCACTACTGCAGGGACTCATGTTTGCTGTGAACAAGGATAGGTGGCCCACTTCAAAAAGCAGTCTTTTCCCCTTTGGAAATGTGGATTCTTGTAGCCTAGGAGCTTTTTGCGAAACCATAGGAAGGCCCAGCTTTTACTCACTGCAGGCACGCCCGGGGAGGAAACGAGTATGTTTCCCCAGAGAAACAGGCTGCTTGCAAGTGTCGAGGGGAGCTTCTCAGGTGCCCAGTGTGTCCCGTTTGTTTCCCTTCGCAGCTCCCGTACTGCAGGTACTTATGCTGGGTGCTAACAAGGGTTCGTTGGCTCTGCCGACAAAAGCAGCCTTTTCCCTTTGGAAGCTTGGATTGTAGTGTCTCAGGGGCTGCTTGCCAAACCTTGAAGTTGCCCAGGTTATAGCCTCCGCAGGTACGCTTGCGTAGCAAACGAGCACTTTCACCCGATGAACAGCGTTCCTATCACGCTGCAGGAGAGTTAACCCTGCAGACCTCGTTCCTCCTGGGAAAGCGCAAGGCCACCCTGAGCCTCAGGGTAGTGCCTAAGTTTGCTCCGTGCAAGCTCTGCGTGCCTCGGTTTCCAGAGGTCTCCACCGTTGTTGTGCCTCAATGGAACTAGAGGATAGCTTTCAGGACTCCAAGCACTCTGACCTCCGCACCATTTCCCATGCTACCACACAGATCCCCCCACGTCTCCTCTCTGCCTGCTGAGCAACAAGCAGCCGTGTAGGCCCTTCGGAACACTTCTTGCATGCAGAACCCAAGGCGGCACATTGCTCTCTGTCTACCTTTGGAAACCTAGGTGGTCGCAGCTTGCCCCAGCTCACGAAGACAGTCTGAGCCGTTCTCCTGAGCTGGGAGACATGGACTCAGTGAGGACCAGGGCCCTACCTGCACTCAGAAAATCACTCTGCTCAGCCTTCCATCCAGGAGCTCACACCGACTGGCTCGTTGGTTTAGCAGGACGTCTAAGTGAGGTCCAAGCTGAGCAAAGAGCACACTTCCTCCTTTACCCTGCTAGGCCCACGGAAGAGGTAGAGCCAACTAGGCCTCGCTCAGGCCAGCCCTCCTTCAGGGATCTTGCCACACTTCGAAGCCTGCATAGTAAAAGATATTTAGCGAAGTTGCCAGGGTTTCGCCATTCTCCCTCGGCAGCTCCACTACTGCAGGGACTCATGTTTGCTGTGAACAAGGATAGGTGGCCCACTTCAAAAAGCAGTCTTTTCCCCTTTGGAAATGTGGATTCTTGTAGCCTAGGAGCTGTATGCGAAACCATAGGAAGGCCCAGCTTTTACTCACTGCAGGCACGCCCGGGGAGGAAACGAGTATGTTTCCCCAGAGAAACAGGCTGCTTGCAAGTGTCGAGGGGAGCTTCTCAGGTGCCCAGTGTGTCCCGTTTGTTTCCCTTCGCAGCTCCCGTACTGCAGGTACTTATGCTGGGTGCTAACAAGGGTTCGTTGGCTCTTCCGACAAAAGCAGCCTTTTCTCTTTGGAAGTTTGGATTGTAGTGTCTCAGGGGCTGCTTGCCAAAACTTGAAGTTGCCCAGGTTATAGCCTCCGCAGGTACGCTTGCGTAGCAAACGAGCACTTTCACCCCATGATCAGCGTTCCTATCACGCTGGAGGAGAGTTAATCCTGCAGACCTCGTTCCTCCTGGGAAAGAGCAAGGCCACCCTGAGCCTCAGGGTAGTGCCTGAGTTTACTCCGGGGAAGCTCTGCATGCCTCGGTTTCCATGAGGTCTCCACCGTTGTTGTGCTTCAATGCAACGCGAGGATAGCTTTCAGGACTCCAAGCACTCTGACCTCTGCACCGTTTCCCATGCTACCACACGGATCCCCCCCACGTCTCCTCTCTGCCTGCTGAGCAACAAGCAGCCGTGTAGGCCCTTCAGAACACTTCTGCATGCAGAGCCCAAGGCGGCACACTGCTCTCTGTCTGCCTTTGGAAACCTAGGTTGTCGCAGCTTACCCAGCTCACCAAGACAGTCTGAGCCGGTCTCATGAGCTGGGGAACGTGGACTCAGTGAGGACCAGGGCCCTACCTGCACTCAGAAAATCACTCTGCTCAGCCTTCCATCCAGGAGCTCACACCGACTGGCTCGTTGGTTTAGCAGGAGGTCTAAGTGAGGTCCAAGCTGAGCAAAGAACACACTTCCTCCTTTACCCTGCTAGGCCCACGGAAGAGGTAGAGCCAACTAGGCCTCGCTCAGGCCAGCCCTCCTTCAGGGATCTTGCCACACTTCGAAGCCTGCACAGTAAAAGATATTTAGCGAAGTTGCCAGGGTTTCGCCATTTTCCCTCGGCAGCTCCACTACTGCAGGGACTCATGTTTGCTGTGAACTAGGATAGGTGGCCCACTTCCAAAAGCAGTCTTTTCCCCTTTGGAAATGTGGATTCTTGTAGCCTAGGAGCTGTTTGCGAAACCATAGGAAGGCCCAGCTTTTACTCACTGCAGGCACGCCCGGGGAGGAAACGAGTATGTTTCCCCAGAGAAACAGGCTGCTTGCAAGTGTCGAGGGGAGCTTCTCAGGTGCCCAGTGTGTCCCGTTTGTTTCCCTTCGCAGCTCCCGTACTGCAGGTACTTATGCTGGGTGCTAACAAGGGTTCGTTGGCTCTGCCGACAAAAGCAGCCTTTTCCCTTTGGAAGCTTGGATTGTAGTGTCTCAGGGGCTGCTTGCCAAACCTTGAAGTTGCCCAGGTTATAGCCTCCGCAGGTACGCTTGCATAGCAAACGAGCACTTTCACCCGATGAACAGCGTTCCTATCACGCTGCAGGAGAGTTAACCCTGCAGACCTCGTTCCTCCTGGGAAAGCGCAAGGCCACCCTGAGCCTCAGGGTAGTGCCTAAGTTTGCTCCGTGCAAGCTCTGCGTGCCTCGGTTTCCATGAGGTCTCCACCGTTGTTGTGCCTCAATGGAACTAGAGGATAGCTTTCAGGACTCCAAGCACTCTGGCCTCTGCACCGTTTCCCATGCTACCACACGGATTCCCCCCACGTCTCCTCTCTGCCTGCTGAGCAACAAGCAGCCGTGTAGGCCCTTCAGAACCCTTCTTGCATGCAGAGCCCAAGGCGGGACACTGCTCTCTGTCTTCCTTTGGAAACCTAGGTTGTCGGAGCTTACCCACCTCACGAAGACAGTTTGAGCCGGTTTCATGAGCTGGGGAACGTGGACTCAGTGAGGACCAGGGCCCTACCTGCACTCTGAAAATCACTCTGCTCAGCCTTCCATCCAGGAGCTCACACCGACTGGCTCGTTGGTTTAGCAGGACGTCTAAGTGAGGTCCAAGCTGAGCAAAGAGCACTCTTCCTCCTTTACCCTGCTAGGCCCACGGAAGAGGTAGAGCCATCTAGGCCTCGGTCAGACCAGGCCTCCTTCAGGGATCTTGCCACAGTTCGAAGCCTGCACAGTAAAAGATACTTAGCGAAGTTGCCAGGATTTCGCCATGCTCTCCCTCGGCAGCTCCACTACTGCAGGGACTCATGTTTGCTTTGAACTAGTATAGGTGTCCCTGCTTCCAAAAGCATTCTTTTCCCCTTTGGAAATGTGGATTCTTGTAGCCTAGGAGCTGTTTGCGAAACCCTAGGAAGGCCCAGCTTTTACTCACTGCAGGCACGCCCGGGCAGGAAACGAGTATGTTTCCCCAGAGAAACAGGCTGCTTGCAAGTGTAGAGGGGAGCTTCTCAGGTGCCCAGTTTGTCCCGTTTGTTTCCCTTCGCAGCTCCCGTACTGCAGGTACTTATGCTGGGTGCTAACAAGGGTTGGTTGGCTCTGCCGACAAAAGCAGCCTTTTCTCTTTGGAAGCTTGGATTGTAGTGTCTCAGGGGCTGCTTGCCAAAACTTGAAGTTGCCCAGGTTATAGCCTCCGCAGGTACGCTTGCGTAGCAAACGAGCACTTTCACCCCATGAACAGCGTTCCTATCACGCTGGAGGAGAGTTAATCCTGCAGACCTCGTTCCTCCTGGGAAAGAGCAAGGCCACCCTGAGCCTCAGGGTAGTGCCTGAGTTTACTCCGGGCAAGCTCTGCGTGCCTCGGTTTCCATGAGGTCTCCACCGTTGTTGTGCTTCAATGCAACGCGAAGATAGCTTTCAGGACTCCAAGCACTCTGACCTCCGCACCGTTTCCCATGCTACCACACGGATCCCCCCCACGTCTCCTCTCTGCCTGCTGAGCAACAAGCAGCCGCGTAGGCCCTTCAGAACACTTCTGCATGCAGAGCCCAAGGCGGCACACTGCTCTCTGTCTTCCTTTGGAAACCTAGGTTGTTGCAGCTTGCCCCAGCTACGAAGACAGTCTGAGCCGGTCTCATGTGCTGAGGAACGTGAACTCAATGAGGACCATGGCCATACGTGCACTCAGAAAATCACTCTGCTCAGCCTTCCATCCAGGAACTCACACCGACTGGCTCGTTGGTTTAGCAGGAGGTCTAAGTGAGGTCCAAGCTGAGCAAAGAACACACTTCCTCCTTTACCCTGCTAGGCCCACGGTAGAGGTAGAGCCAACTAGGCCTCGCTCAGGCCAGCCCTCCTTCAGGGATCTTGCCACACTTCGAAGCCTGCATAGTAAAAGATATTTAGCGAAGTTGCCAGGGTTTCGCCATTCTCCCTCGGCAGCTCCACTACTGCAGGGACTCATGTTTGCTGTGAACAAGGATAGGTGGCCCACTTCAAAAAGCAGTCTTTTCCCCTTTGGAAATGTGGATTCTTGTAGCCTAGGAGCTGTTTGCGAAACCATAGGAAGGCCCAGCTTTTACTCACTGCAGGCACGCCCGGGGAGGAAACGAGTATGTTTCCCCAGAGAAACAGGCTGCTTGCAAGTGTCGAGGGGAGCTTCTCAGGTGCCCAGTGTGTCCCGTTTGTTTCCCTTCGCAGCTCCCGTACTGCAGGTACTTATGCTGGGTGCTAACAAGGGTTCGTTGGCTCTGCCGACAAAAGCAGCCTTTTCCCTTTGGAAGCTTGGATTGTAGTGTCTCAGGGGCTGCTTGCCAAACCTTGAAGTTGCCCAGGTTATAGCCTCCGCAGGTACGCTTGCGTAGCAAACGAGCACTTTCACCCGATGAACAGCGTTCCTATCACGCTGCAGGAGAGTTAACCCTGCAGACCTCGTTCCTCCTGGGAAAGCGCAAGGCCACCCTGAGCCTCAGGGTAGTGCCTAAGTTTGCTCCGTGCAAGCTCTGCGTGCCTCGGTTTCCATGAGGTCTCCACCGTTGTTGTGCCTCAATGGAACTAGAGGATAGCTTTCAGGACTCCAAGCACTCTGACCTCCGCACCATTTCCCATGCTACCACACAGATCCCCCCACGTCTCCTCTCTGCCTGCTGAGCAACAAGCAGCCGTGTAGGCCCTTCGGAACACTTCTTGCATGCAGAACCCAAGGCGGCACATTGCTCTCTGTCTACCTTTGGAAACCTAGGTGGTCGCAGCTTGCCCCAGCTCACGAAGACAGTCTGAGCCGTTCTCCTGAGCTGGGAGACATGGACTCAGTGAGGACCAGGGCCCTACCTGCACTCAGAAAATCACTCTGCTCAGCCTTCCATCCAGGAGCTCACACCGACTGGCTCGTTGGTTTAGCAGGACGTCTAAGTGAGGTCCAAGCTGAGCAAAGAGCACACTTCCTCCTTTACCCTGCTAGGCCCACGGAAGAGGTAGAGCCAACTAGGCCTCGCTCAGGCCAGCCCTCCTTCAGGGATCTTGCCACACTTCGAAGCCTGCACAGTAAAAGATATTTAGCGAAGTTGCCAGGGTTTCGCCATTCTCCCTCGGCAGCTCCACTACTGCAGGGACTCATGATTGCTGTGAACTAGGATAGGTGGCCCACTTCAAAAAGCAGTCTTTTCCCCTTTGGAAATGTGGATTCTTGTAGCCTCGGAGCTGTTTGCAAAACCCTAGAAAGGCCCAGCTTCTACTCACGGCAGGCACGCCCGGGGAGGAAACGAGTATGTTTCCCCAGAGAAACAGGCTGCTTGCAAGTGTCGAGCGGAGCTTCTCAGGTGCCCAGTGTGTCCCGTTTGTTTCCCTTCGCAGCTCCCATACTGCAGGTACTTATGCTAGGGGCTAACAAGGGTAGGTGGCTCTTCCGACAAAAGCAGCCTTTTCCCTTTGGAAGCTTGGATTGTAGTGTCTCAGGGGCTGCTTGCCAAACCTTGAAGTTGCCCAGGTTATAGCCTCCAGAGGTACGCTTGAGTAGCAAACGAGCACTTTCACCTGAGGAACAGGGTTCCTGTCACGCTGGAGGAGGGTTAATCCCGCAGACATCGTTCCTCCTGGGAAAGCGCAAGGCCACCCTGAGCCTCAGGGTAGTGCCTAAGTTTCCACAGGGCAAGCTCTGCGTGCCTCGGTTTCCATGAGGTCTCCATCGTTGTTGTGCTTCAATGGAACGCGAGGATAGCTTTCAGGACTCCAAGCACTCTGACCTCCGCACCATTTCCCATGCTACCACACAGATCCCCCCACGTCTCCTCTCTGCCTACTGAGCAACAAGCAGCCGTGTAGGCCCTTCGGAACACTTCTTGCATGCAGAACCCAAGGCGGGACACTGCTCTCTGTCTTCCTTTGGAAAGCTAGGTGGTCGCAGCTTGCCCCAGCTCACGAAGACAGTCCGAGCCGTTCTCATGAGCTGGGAGACGTGGACTCAGTGAGGACCAGGGCCCTACCTGCACTCAGAAAATCACTCTGCTCAGCCTTCCATCCAGGAGCTCACACCGACTGGCTCGTTGGTTTAGCAGGACGTCTAAGTGAGGTCCAAGCTGAGCAAAGAGCACTCTTCCTCCTTTACCCTGCTAGGCCCACGGAAGAGGTAGAGCCATCTAGGCCTCGCTCAGACCAGGCCTCCTTCAGGGATCTTGCCACACTTCGAAGCCTGCACAGTAAAAGATACTTAGCGAAGTTGCCAGGATTTCGCCATGCTCTCCCTCGGCAGCTCCACTACTGCAGGTACTCATGTTTGCTTTGAACTAGTATAGGTGTCCCTACTTCCAAAAGCATTCTTTTCCCCTTTGGAAATGTGGATTCTTGTAGCCTAGGAGCTGTTTGCGAAACCCTAGGAAGGCCCAGCTTTTACTCACTGCAGGCACGCCCGGGCAGGAAACGAGTATGTTTCCCCAGAGAAACAGGCTGCTTGCAAGTGTAGAGGGGAGCTTCTCAGGTGCCCAGTGTGTCCCGTTTCTTTCCCTTCGCAGCTCCCGTACTGCAGGTACTTATGCTGGGTGCTAACAAGGGTTGGTTGGCTCTGCCGACAAAAGCAGCCTTTTCTCTTTGGAAGCTTGGATTGTAGTGTCTCAGGGGCTGCTTGCCAAAACTTGAAGTTGCCCAGGTTATAGCCTCCGCAGGTACGCTTGCGTAGCAAACGAGCACTTTCACCCGATGAACAGCGTTCCTATCACGCTGGAGGAGAGTTAATCCTGCAGACCTCGTTCCTCCTGGGAAAGAGCAAGGCCACCCTGAGCCTCAGGGTAGTGCCTGAGTTTACTCCGGGCAAGCTCTGCGTGCCTCGGTTTCCATGAGGTCTCCACCGTTGTTGTGCTTCAATGCAACGCGAAGATAGCTTTCAGGACTCCAAGCACTCTGACCTCCGCACCGTTTCCCATGCTACCACACGGATCCCCCCCACGTCTCCTCTCTGCCTGCTGAGCAACAAGCAGCCGTGTAGGCCCTTCAGAACACTTCTGCATGCAGAGCCCAAGGCGGCACACTGCTCTCTGTCTGCCTTTGGAAACCTAGGTTGTCGCAGCTTACCCAGCTCACCAAGACAGTCTGAGCCGGTCTCATGAGCTGGGGAACGTGGACTCAGTGAGGACCAGGGCCCTACCTGCACTCAGAAAATCACTCTGCTCAGCCTTCCATCCAGGAGCTCACACCGACTGGCTCGTTGGTTTAGCAGGACGTCTAAGTGAGGTCCAAGCTGAGCAAAGAACACACTTCCTCCTTTACCCTGCTAGGCCCACGGTAGAGGTAGAGCCAACTAGGCCTCGCTCAGGCCAGCCCTCCTTCAGGGATCTTGCCACACTTCGAAGCCTGCACAGTAAAAGATATTTAGCGAAGTTGCCAGGGTTTCGCCATTCTCCCTCGGCAGCTCCACTACTGCAGGGACTCATGTTTGCTGTGAACTAGGATAGGTGGCCCACTTCAAAAAGCAGTCTTTTCCCCTTTGGAAATGTGGATTCTTGTAGCCTAGGAGCTGTTTGCGAAACCATAGGAAGGCCCAGCTTTTACTCACTGCAGGCACGCCCGGGGAGGAAACGAGTATGTTTCCCCAGAGAAACAGGCTGCTTGCAAGTGTCGAGGGGAGCTTCTCAGGTGCCCAGTGTGTCCCGTTTGTTTCCCTTCGCAGCTCCCGTACTGCAGGTACTTATGCTGGGTGCTAACAAGAGTTGGTTGGCTCTGCCGACAAAAGCAGCCTTTTCCCTTTGGAAGCTTGGATTGTAGTGTCTCAGGGGCTGCTTGCCAAACCTTGAAGTTGCCCAGGTTATAGCCTCCGCAGGTACGCTTGCGTAGCAAACGAGCACTTTCACCCGATGAACAGCGTTCCTATCACGCTGCAAGAGAGTTAATCCCGCAGACCTCGTTCCTCCTGGGAAAGCGCAAGGCCACCCTGAGCCTCAGGGGAGTGCCTAAGTTTGCTCCGTGCAAGCTCTGCGTGCCTCGGTTTCCATGAGGTCTCCACCGTTGTTGTGCCTCAATGGAACTAGAGGATAGCTTTCAGGACTCCAAGCACTCTGGCCTCTGCACCGTTTCCCATGCTACCACACGGATTCCCCCCACGTCTCCTCTCTGCCTGCTGAGCAACAAGCAGCCGTGTAGGCCCTTCAGAACCCTTCTTGCATGCAGAGCCCAAGGCGGAACACTGCTCTCTGTCTTCCTTTGGAAACCTAGGTTGTCGGAGCTTACCCACCTCACGAAGACAGTTTGAGCCGGTTTCATGAGCTTGGGAACGTGGACTCAGTGAGGACCAGGGCCCTACCTGCACTCTGAAAATCACTCTGCTCAGCCTTCCATCCAGGAGCTCACACCGACTGGCTCGTTGGTTTAGCAGGACGTCTAAGTGAGGTCCAAGCTGAGCAAAGAGCACTCTTCCTCCTTTACCCTGCTAGGCCCACGGAAGAGGTAGAGCCATCTAGGCCTCGCTCAGACCAGGCCTCCTTCAGGGATCTTGCCACACTTCGAAGCCTGCACAGTAAAAGATACTTAGCGAAGTTGCCAGGATTTCGCCATGCTCTCCCTCGGCAGCTCCACTACTGCAGGTACTCATGTTTGCTTTGAACTAGTATAGGTGTCCCTGCTTCCAAAAGCATTCTTTTCCCCTTTGGAAATGTGGATTCTTGTAGCCTAGGAGCTGTTTGCGAAACGCTAGGAAGGCCCAGCTTTTACTCACTGCAGGCACGCCCGGGCAGGAAACGAGTATGTTTCCCCAGAGAAACAGGCTGCTTGCAAGTGTAGAGGGGAGCTTCTCAGGTGCCCAGTGTGTCCCGTTTCTTTCCCTTCGCAACTCCCGTACTGCAGGTACTTATGCTGGGTGCTAACAAGGGTTGGTTGGCTCTGCCGACAAAAGCAGCCTTTTCTCTTTGGAAGCTTGGATTGTAGTGTCTCAGGGGCTGCTTGCCAAAACTTGAAGTTGCCCAGGTTATAGCCTCCGCAGGTACGCTTGCGTAGCAAACGAGCACTTTCACCCGATGAACAGCGTTCCTATCACGCTGGAGGAGAGTTAATCCTGCAGACCTCGTTCCTCCTGGGAAAGAGCAAGGCCACCCTGAGCCTCAGGGTAGTGCCTGAGTTTACTCCGGGCAAGCTCTGCGTGCCTCGGTTTCCATGAGGTCTCCACCGTTGTTGTGCTTCAATGGAACGCGAAGATAGCTTTCAGGACTCCAAGCACTCTGACCTCCGCACCGTTTCCCATGCTACCACACGGATCCCCCCCACGTCTCCTCTCTGCCTGCTGAGCAACAAGCAGCCGTGTAGGCCCTTCAGAACACTTCTGCATGCAGAGCCCAAGGCGGCACACTGCTCTCTGTCTTCCTTTGAAAACCTAGGTTGTCGCAGCTTACCCAGCTCACCAAGACAGTCTGAGCCGGTCTCATGAGCTGGGGAACGTGGACTCAGTGAGGACCAGGGCCCTACCTGCACTCAGAAAATCACTCTGCTCAGCCTTCCATCCAGGAGCTCACACCGACTGGCTCGTTGGTTTAGCAGGACGTCTAAGTGAGGTCCAAGCTGAGCAAAGAACACACTTCCTCCTTTACCCTGCTAGGCCCACGGTAGAGGTAGAGCCAACTAGGCCTCGCTCAGGCCAGCCCTCCTTCAGGGATCTTGCCACACTTCGAAGCCTGCACAGTAAAAGATATTTAGCGAAGTTGCCAGGGTTTCGCCATTCTCCCTCGGCAGCTCCACTACTGCAGGGACTCATGTTTGCTGTGAACTAGGATAGGTGGCCCACTTCAAAAAGCAGTCTTTTCCCCTTTGGAAATGTGGATTCTTGTAGCCTAGGAGCTGTTTGCGAAACCATAGGAAGGCCCAGCTTTTACTCACTGCAGGCACGCCCGGGGAGGAAACGAGTATGTTTCCCCAGAGAAACAGGCTGCTTGCAAGTGTCGAGGGGAGCTTCTCAGGTGCCCAGTGTGTCCCGTTTGTTTCCCTTCGCAGCTCCCGTACTGCAGGTACTTATGCTGGGTGCTAACAAGAGTTGGTTGGCTCTGCCGACAAAAGCAGCCTTTTCCCTTTGGAAGCTTGGATTGTAGTGTCTCAGGGGCTGCTTGCCAAACCTTGAAGTTGCCCAGGTTATAGCCTCCGCAGGTACGCTTGCGTAGCAAACGAGCACTTTCACCCGATGAACAGCGTTCCTATCACGCTGCAGGAGAGTTAATCCCGCAGACCTCGTTCCTCCTGGGAAAGCGCAAGGCCACCCTGAGCCTCAGGGGAGTGCCTAAGTTTGCTCCGTGCAAGCTCTGCGTGCCTCGGTTTCCATGAGGTCTCCACCGTTGTTGTGCCTCAATGGAACTAGAGGATAGCTTTCAGGACTCCAAGCACTCTGGCCTCTGCACCGTTTCCCATGCTACCACACGGATTCCCCCCACGTCTCCTCTCTGCCTGCTGAGCAACAAGCAGCCGTGTAGGCCCTTCAGAACCCTTCTTGCATGCAGAGCCCAAGGCGGGACACTGCTCTCTGTCTTCCTTTGGAAACCTAGGTTGTCGGAGCTTACCCACCTCACGAAGACAGTTTGAGCCGGTTTCATGAGCTTGGGAACGTGGACTCAGTGAGGACCAGGGCCCTACCTGCACTCTGAAAATCACTCTGCTCAGCCTTCCATCCAGGAGCTCACACCGACTGGCTCGTTGGTTTAGCAGGACGTCTAAGTGAGGTCCAAGCTGAGCAAAGAGCACTCTTCCTCCTTTACCCTGCTAGGCCCACGGAAGAGGTAGAGCCATCTAGGCCTCGCTCAGACCAGGCCTCCTTCAGGGATCTTGCCACACTTCGAAGCCTGCACAGTAAAAGATACTTAGCGAAGTTGCCAGGATTTCGCCATGCTCTCCCTCGGCAGCTCCACTACTGCAGGTACTCATGTTTGCTTTGAACTAGTATAGGTGTCCCTGCTTCCAAAAGCATTCTTTTCCCCTTTGGAAATGTGGATTCTTGTAGCCTAGGAGCTGTTTGCGAAACGCTAGGAAGGCCCAGCTTTTACTCACTGCAGGCACGCCCGGGCAGGAAACGAGTATGTTTCCCCAGAGAAACAGGCTGCTTGCAAGTGTAGAGGGGAGCTTCTCAGGTGCCCAGTGTGTCCCGTTTCTTTCCCTTCGCAGCTCCCGTACTGCAGGTACTTATGCTGGGTGCTAACAAGGGTTGGTTGGCTCTGCCGACAAAAGCAGCCTTTTCTCTTTGGAAGCTTGGATTGTAGTGTCTCAGGGGCTGCTTGCCAAAACTTGAAGTTGCCCAGGTTATAGCCTCCGCAGGTACGCTTGCGTAGCAAACGAGCACTTTCACCCGATGAACAGCGTTCCTATCACGCTGGAGGAGAGTTAATCCTGCAGACCTCGTTCCTCCTGGGAAAGAGCAAGGCCACCCTGAGCCTCAGGGTAGTGCCTGAGTTTACTCCGGGCAAGCTCTGCGTGCCTCGGTTTCCATGAGGTCTCCACCGTTGTTGTGCTTCAATGGAACGCGAAGATAGCTTTCAGGACTCCAAGCACTCTGACCTCCGCACCGTTTCCCATGCTACCACACGGATCCCCCCCACGTCTCCTCTCTGCCTGCTGAGCAACAAGCAGCCGTGTAGGCCCTTCAGAACACTTCTGCATGCAGAGCCCAAGGCGGCACACTGCTCTCAGTCTGCCTTTGGAAACCTAGGTTGTCGCAGCTTACCCAGCTCACCAAGACAGTCTGAGCCGGTCTCATGAGCTGGGGAACGTGGACTCAGTGAGGACCAGGGCCCTACCTGCACTCAGAAAATCACTCTGCTCAGCCTTCCATCCAGGAGCTCACACCGACTGGCTCGTTGGTTTAGCAGGACGTCTAAGTGAGGTCCAAGCTGAGCAAAGAACACACTTCCTCCTTTACCCTGCTAGGCCCACGGTAGAGGTAGAGCCAACTAGGCCTCGCTCAGGCCAGCCCTCCTTCAGGGATCTTGCCACACTTCGAAGCCTGCACAGTAAAAGATATTTAGCGAAGTTGCCAGGGTTTCGCCATTCTCCCTCGGCAGCTCCACTACTGCAGGGACTCATGTTTGCTGTGAACTAGGATAGGTGGCCCACTTCAAAAAGCAGTCTTTTCCCCTTTGGAAATGTGGATTCTTGTAGCCTAGGAGCTGTTTGCGAAACCATAGGAAGGCCCAGCTTTTACTCACTGCAGGCACGCCCGGGGAGGAAACGAGTATGTTTCCCCAGAGAAACAGGCTGCTTGCAAGTGTCGAGGGGAGCTTCTCAGGTGCCCAGTGTGTCCCGTTTGTTTCCCTTCGCAGCTCCCGTACTGCAGGTACTTATGCTGGGTGCTAACAAGGGTTCGTTGGCTCTGCCGACAAAAGCAGCCTTTTCCCTTTGGAAGCTTGGATTGTAGTGTCTCAGGGGCTGCTTGCCAAACCTTGAAGTTGCCCAGGTTATAGCCTCCGCAGGTACGCTTGCGTAGCAAACGAGCACTTTCACCCGATGAACAGCGTTCCTATCACGCTGCAGGAGAGTTAATCCCGCAGACCTCGTTCCTCCTGGGAAAGCGCAAGGCCACCCTGAGCCTCAGGGGAGTGCCTAAGTTTGCTCCGTGCAAGCTCTGCGTGCCTCGGTTTCCATGAGGTCTCCACCGTTGTTGTGCCTCAATGGAACTAGAGGATAGCTTTCAGGACTCCAAGCACTCTGGCCTCTGCACCGTTTCCCATGCTACCACACGGATTCCCCCCACGTCTCCTCTCTGCCTGCTGAGCAACAAGCAGCCGTGTAGGCCCTTCAGAACCCTTCTTGCATGCAGAGCCCAAGGCGGGACACTGCTCTCTGTCTTCCTTTGGAAACCTAGGTTGTCGGAGCTTACCCACCTCACGAAGACAGTTTGAGCCGGTTTCATGAGCTTGGGAACGTGGACTCAGTGAGGACCAGGGCCCTACCTGCACTCTGAAAATCACTCTGCTCAGCCTTCCATCCAGGAGCTCACACCGACTGGCTCGTTGGTTTAGCAGGACGTCTAAGTGAGGTCCAAGCTGAGCAAAGAGCACTCTTCCTCCTTTACCCTGCTAGGCCCACGGAAGAGGTAGAGCCATCTAGGCCTCGCTCAGACCAGGCCTCCTTCAGGGATCTTGCCACACTTCGAAGCCTGCACAGTAAAAGATACTTAGCGAAGTTGCCAGGATTTCGCCATGCTCTCCCTCGGCAGCTCCACTACTGCAGGTACTCATGTTTGCTTTGAACTAGTATAGGTGTCCCTGCTTCCAAAAGCATTCTTTTCCCCTTTGGAAATGTGGATTCTTGTAGCCTAGGAGCTGTTTGCGAAACGCTAGGAAGGCCCAGCTTTTACTCACTGCAGGCACGCCCGGGCAGGAAACGAGTATGTTTCCCCAGAGAAACAGGCTGCTTGCAAGTGTAGAGGGGAGCTTCTCAGGTGCCCAGTGTGTCCCGTTTCTTTCCCTTCGCAGCTCCCGTACTGCAGGTACTTATGCTGGGTGCTAACAAGGGTTGGTTGGCTCTACCGACAAAAGCAGCCTTTTCTCTTTGGAAGCTTGGATTGTAGTGTCTCAGGGGCTGCTTGCCAAAACTTGAAGTTGCCCAGGTTATAGCCTCCGCAGGTACGCTTGCGTAGCAAACGAGCACTTTCACCCGATGAACAGCGTTCCTATCACGCTGGAGGAGAGTTAATCCTGCAGACCTCGTTCCTCCTGGGAAAGAGCAAGGCCACCCTGAGCCTCAGGGTAGTGCCTGAGTTTACTCCGGGCAAGCTCTGCGTGCCTCGGTTTCCATGAGGTCTCCACCGTTGTTGTGCTTCAATGGAACGCGAAGATAGCTTTCAGGACTCCAAGCACTCTGACCTCCGCACCGTTTCCCATGCTACCACACGGATCCCCCCCACGTCTCCTCTCTGCCTGCTGAGCAACAAGCAGCCGTGTAGGCCCTTCAGAACACTTCTGCATGCAGAGCCCAAGGCGGCACACTGCTCTCAGTCTGCCTTTGGAAACCTAGGTTGTCGCAGCTTACCCAGCTCACCAAGACAGTCTGAGCCGGTCTCATGAGCTGGGGAACGTGGACTCAGTGAGGACCAGGGCCCTACCTGCACTCAGAAAATCACTCTGCTCAGCCTTCCATCCAGGAGCTCACACCGACTGGCTCGTTGGTTTAGCAGGACGTCTAAGTGAGGTCCAAGCTGAGCAAAGAACACACTTCCTCCTTTACCCTGCTAGGCCCACGGTAGAGGTAGAGCCAACTAGGCCTCGCTCAGGCCAGCCCTCCTTCAGGGATCTTGCCACACTTCGAAGCCTGCACAGTAAAAGATATTTAGCGAAGTTGCCAGGGTTTCGCCATTCTCCCTCGGCAGCTCCACTACTGCAGGGACTCATGTTTGCTGTGAACTAGGATAGGTGGCCCACTTCAAAAAGCAGTCTTTTCCCCTTTGGAAATGTGGATTCTTGTAGCCTAGGAGCTGTTTGCGAAACCATAGGAAGGCCCAGCTTTTACTCACTGCAGGCACGCCCGGGGAGGAAACGAGTATGTTTCCCCAGAGAAACAGGCTGCTTGCAAGTGTCGAGGGGAGCTTCTCAGGTGCCCAGTGTGTCCCGTTTGTTTCCCTTCGCAGCTCCCGTACTGCAGGTACTTATGCTGGGTGCTAACAAGGGTTCGTTGGCTCTGCCGACAAAAGCAGCCTTTTCCCTTTGGAAGCTTGGATTGTAGTGTCTCAGGGGCTGCTTGCCAAACCTTGAAGTTGCCCAGGTTATAGCCTCCGCAGGTACGCTTGCGTAGCAAACGAGCACTTTCACCCGATGAACAGCGTTCCTATCACGCTGCAGGAGAGTTAATCCCGCAGACCTCGTTCCTCCTGGGAAAGCGCAAGGCCACCCTGAGCCTCAGGGGAGTGCCTAAGTTTGCTCCGTGCAAGCTCTGCGTGCCTCGGTTTCCATGAGGTCTCCACCGTTGTTGTGCCTCAATGGAACTAGAGGATAGCTTTCAGGACTCCAAGCACTCTGGCCTCTGCACCGTTTCCCATGCTACCACACGGATTCCCCCCACGTCTCCTCTCTGCCTGCTGAGCAACAAGCAGCCGTGTAGGCCCTTCAGAACCCTTCTTGCATGCAGAGCCCAAGGCGGGACACTGCTCTCTGTCTTCCTTTGGAAACCTAGGTTGTCGGAGCTTACCCACCTCACGAAGACAGTTTGAGCCGGTTTCATGAGCTTGGGAACGTGGACTCAGTGAGGACCAGGGCCCTACCTGCACTCTGAAAATCACTCTGCTCAGCCTTCCATCCAGGAGCTCACACCGACTGGCTCGTTGGTTTAGCAGGACGTCTAAGTGAGGTCCAAGCTGAGCAAAGAGCACTCTTCCTCCTTTACCCTGCTAGGCCCACGGAAGAGGTAGAGCCATCTAGGCCTCGCTCAGACCAGGCCTCCTTCAGGGATCTTGCCACACTTCGAAGCCTGCACAGTAAAAGATACTTAGCGAAGTTGCCAGGATTTCGCCATGCTCTCCCTCGGCAGCTCCACTACTGCAGGTACTCATGTTTGCTTTGAACTAGTATAGGTGTCCCTGCTTCCAAAAGCATTCTTTTCCCCTTTGGAAATGTGGATTCTTGTAGCCTAGGAGCTGTTTGCGAAACGCTAGGAAGGCCCAGCTTTTACTCACTGCAGGCACGCCCGGGCAGGAAACGAGTATGTTTCCCCAGAGAAACAGGCTGCTTGCAAGTGTAGAGGGGAGCTTCTCAGGTGCCCAGTGTGTCCCGTTTGTTTCCCTTCGCAGCTCCCGTACTGCAGGTACTTATGCTGGGTGCTAACAAGGGTTGGTTGGCTCTGCCGACAAAAGCAGCCTTTTCTCTTTGGAAGCTTGGATTGTAGTGTCTCAGGGGCTGCTTGCCAAAACTTGAAGTTGCCCAGGTTATAGCCTCCGCAGGTACGCTTGCGTAGCAAACGAGCACTTTCACCCGATGAACAGCGTTCCTATCACGCTGGAGGAGAGTTAATCCTGCAGACCTCGTTCCTCCTGGGAAAGAGCAAGGCCACCCTGAGCCTCAGGGTAGTGCCTGAGTTTACTCCGGGCAAGCTCTGCGTGCCTCGGTTTCCATGAGGTCTCCACCGTTGTTGTGCTTCAATGGAACGCGAAGATAGCTTTCAGGACTCCAAGCACTCTGACCTCCGCACCCTTTCCCATGCTACCACACGGATCCCCCCCACGTCTCCTCTCTGCCTGCTGAGCAACAAGCAGCCGTGTAGGCCCTTCAGAACACTTCTGCATGCAGAGCCCAAGGCGGCACACTGCTCTCAGTCTGCCTTTGGAAACCTAGGTTGTCGCAGCTTACCCAGCTCACCAAGACAGTCTGAGCCGGTCTCATGAGCTGGGGAACGTGGACTCAGTGAGGACCAGGGCCCTACCTGCACTCTGAAAATCACTCTGCTCAGCCTTCCATCCAGGAGCTCACACCGACTGGCTCGTTGGTTTAGCAGGACGTCTAAGTGAGGTCCAAGCTGAGCAAAGAACACACTTCCTCCTTTACCCTGCTAGGCCCACGGTAGAGGTAGAGCCAACTAGGCCTCGCTCAGGCCAGCCCTCCTTCAGGGATCTTGCCACACTTCGAAGCCTGCACAGTAAAAGATATTTAGCGAAGTTGCCAGGGTTTCGCCATTCTCCCTCGGCAGCTCCACTACTGCAGGGACTCATGTTTGCTGTGAACTAGGATAGGTGGCCCACTTCAAAAAGCAGTCTTTTCCCCTTTGGAAATGTGGATTCTTGTAGCCTAGGAGCTGTTTGCGAAACCATAGGAAGGCCCAGCTTTTACTCACTGCAGGCACGCCCGGGGAGGAAACGAGTATGTTTCCCCAGAGAAACAGGCTGCTTGCAAGTGTCGAGGGGAGCTTCTCAGGTGCCCAGTGTGTCCCGTTTGTTTCCCTTCGCAGCTCCCGTACTGCAGGTACTTATGCTGGGTGCTAACAAGGGTTCGTTGGCTCTGCCGACAAAAGCAGCCTTTTCCCTTTGGAAGCTTGGATTGTAGTGTCTCAGGGGCTGCTTGCCAAACCTTGAAGTTGCCCAGGTTATAGCCTCCGCAGGTACGCTTGCGTAGCAAACGAGCACTTTCACCCGATGAACAGCGTTCCTATCACGCTGCAGGAGAGTTAATCCCGCAGACCTCGTTCCTCCTGGGAAAGCGCAAGGCCACCCTGAGCCTCAGGGGAGTGCCTAAGTTTGCTCCGTGCAAGCTCTGCGTGCCTCGGTTTCCATGAGGTCTCCACCGTTGTTGTGCCTCAATGGAACTAGAGGATAGCTTTCAGGACTCCAAGCACTCTGGCCTCTGCACCGTTTCCCATGCTACCACACGGATTCCCCCCACGTCTCCTCTCTGCCTGCTGAGCAACAAGCAGCCGTGTAGGCCCTTCAGAACCCTTCTTGCATGCAGAGCCCAAGGCGGGACACTGCTCTCTGTCTTCCTTTGGAAACCTAGGTTGTCGGAGCTTACCCACCTCACGAAGACAGTTTGAGCCGGTTTCATGAGCTTGGGAACGTGGACTCAGTGAGGACCAGGGCCCTACCTGCACTCTGAAAATCACTCTGCTCAGCCTTCCATCCAGGAGCTCACACCGACTGGCTCGTTGGTTTAGCAGGACGTCTAAGTGAGGTCCAAGCTGAGCAAAGAGCACTCTTCCTCCTTTACCCTGCTAGGCCCACGGAAGAGGTAGAGCCATCTAGGCCTCGCTCAGACCAGGCCTCCTTCAGGGATCTTGCCACACTTCGAAGCCTGCACAGTAAAAGATACTTAGCGAAGTTGCCAGGATTTCGCCATGCTCTCCCTCGGCAGCTCCACTACTGCAGGTACTCATGTTTGCTTTGAACTAGTATAGGTGTCCCTGCTTCCAAAAGCATTCTTTTCCCCTTTGGAAATGTGGATTCTTGTAGCCTAGGAGCTGTTTGCGAAACGCTAGGAAGGCCCAGCTTTTACTCACTGCAGGCACGCCCGGGCAGGAAACGAGTATGTTTCCCCAGAGAAACAGGCTGCTTGCAAGTGTAGAGGGGAGCTTCTCAGGTGCCCAGTGTGTCCCGTTTCTTTCCCTTCGCAGCTCCCGTACTGCAGGTACTTATGCTGGGTGCTAACAAGGGTTGGTTGGCTCTGCCGACAAAAGCAGCCTTTTCTCTTTGGAAGCTTGGATTGTAGTGTCTCAGGGGCTGCTTGCCAAAACTTGAAGTTGCCCAGGTTATAGCCTCCGCAGGTACGCTTGCGTAGCAAACGAGCACTTTCACCCGATGAACAGCGTTCCTATCACGCTGGAGGAGAGTTAATCCTGCAGACCTCGTTCCTCCTGGGAAAGCGCAAGGCCACCCTGAGCCTCAGGGTAGTGCCTAAGTTTGCTCCGTGCAAGCTCTGCGTGCCTCGGTTTCCATGAGGTCTCCACCGTTGTTGTGCCTCAATGGAACTAGAGGATAGCTTTCAGGACTCCAAGCACTCTGACCTCCGCACCATTTCCCATGCTACCACACAGATCCCCCCACGTCTCCTCTCTGCCTGCTGAGCAACAAGCAGCCGTGTAGGCCCTTCGGAACACTTCTTGCATGCAGAACCCAAGGCGGCACATTGCTCTCTGTCTACCTTTGGAAACCTAGGTGGTCGCAGCTTGCCCCAGCTCACGAAGACAGTCTGAGCCGTTCTCCTGAGCTGGGAGACATGGACTCAGTGAGGACCAGGGCCCTACCTGCACTCAGAAAATCACTCTGCTCAGCCTTCCATCCAGGAGCTCACACCGACTGGCTCGTTGGTTTAGCAGGACGTCTAAGTGAGGTCCAAGCTGAGCAAAGAGCACACTTCCTCCTTTACCCTGCTAGGCCCACGGAAGAGGTAGAGCCAACTAGGCCTCGCTCAGGCCAGCCCTCCTTCAGGGATCTTGCCACACTTCGAAGCCTGCACAGTAAAAGATATTTAGCGAAGTTGCCAGGGTTTCACCATTCTCCCTCGGCAGCTCCACTACTGCAGGGACTCATGTTTGCTGTGAACTAGGATAGGTGGCCCACTTCGAAAAGCAGTCTTTTCCCCTTTGGAAATGTGGATTCTTGTAGCCTCGGAGCTGTTTGCAAAACCCTAGGAAGGCCCAGCTTCTACTCACGGCAGGCACGCCCGGGGAGGAAACGAGTATGTTTCCCCAGAGAAACAGGCTGCTTGCAAGTGTCGAGGGGAGTTTCTCAGGTGCCCAGTGTGTCCCGTTTGTTTCCCTTCGCAGCTCCCGTACTGCAGGTACTTATGCTGGGTGCTAACAAGAGTTGGTTGGCTCTGCCGACAAAAGCAGCCTTTTCCCTTTGGAAGCTTGGATTGTAGTGTCTCAGGGGCTGCTTGCCAAACCTTGAAGTTGCCCAGGTTATAGCCTCCGCAGGTACGCTTGCGTAGCAAACGAGCATTTTCTACCGATGAACAGGGTTCCTGTCACGCTGGAGGAGAGTTAATCCCGCAGACCTCGTTCCTCCTGGGAAAGCGCAAGTCCACCCTGAGCCTCAGGGTAGTGCCTAAGTTTCCAACGGGCAAGCTCTGCGTGCCTCGGTTTCCATGAGGTCTCCACCGTTGTTGTGCTTCAATGGAACGCGAGGATAGCTTTCAGGACTCCAAGCACTCTGACCTCCGCACCGTTTCCCATGCTACCACACGGATCCCCCCCACGTCTCCTCTCTGCCTGCTGAGCAACAAGCAGCCGTGTAGGCCCTTCAGAACCCTTCTTGCATGCAGAGCCCAAGGCGGCACACTGCTCTCTGTCTTCCTTTGGAAACCTAGGTTGTTGCAGCTTTCCCCAGCTACGAAGACAGTCTGAGCCGGTCTCATGTGCTGAGGAACGTGAACTCAATGAGGACCATGGCCATACGTGCACTCAGAAAATCACTCTGCTCAGCCTTCCATCCAGGAACTCACACCGACTGGCTCGTTGGTTTAGCAGGACGTCTAAGTGAGGTCCAAGCTGAGCAAGAGCACAATTCCCCCTTAACCCTGCTAGGCCCCCGGAAGAGGTAGAGCTAACTAGGCCTCGCTCAGGCCATCCCTCCTTCAGGGATCTTGCCACAGTTTGAAGCCTGCACGGTAAAAGATACTTAGCGAAGTTGCCAGGGTTTCGCCATGCTCTCCCTCGGCAGCTCCACTACTGCAGGGACTCATGTTTGCTGTGAACGAGGATAGGTGGCCCTGCTTCAAAAAGCAGTCTTTTCCCCTTTGGAAATGTGGATTCTTTGAGCCTCGGAGCTGTTTGCGAAACCCTAGGAAGGCCCAGCTTCTACTCACTGCAGACACGCCCGGGCAGGAAACGAGTATGTTTCCCCAGAGAAACAGGCTGCTTGCAAGTGTCGAGAAAAGCTTCTCAGGTGCCCAGTGTGTCCCGTTTCTTTCCCTTCGCAGCTCCCGTACTGCAGGTACTTATGCTGGGAGCTAACAAGAGTTGGTTGGCTCTGCCGACAAAAGCAGCCTTTTCCCTTTGGAAGCTTGGATTGTAGTGTCTCAGGGGCTGCTTGCCAAACCTTGAAGTTGCCCAGGTTATAGCCTCCGCAGGTACGCTTGCGTAGCAAACGAGCACTTTCTACCGAAGAACAGGGTTCCTGTCACGCTGGAGGAGAGTTAATCCCGCAGACCTCGTTCCTCCTGGGAAAGCGCAAGCCCACCCTGAGCCTCAGGGTAGTGCCTAAGTTTCCAACGGGCAAGCTCTGCGTGCCTCGGTTTCCATTAGGTCTCCACCGTTGTTGTGCTTCAATGGAACGCGAAGATAGCTTTCAGGACTCCAAGCACTCTGACCTCCACACCGTTTCCCATGCTACCACACGGATCCCCCCCACGTCTCCTCTCTGCCTGCTGAGCAACAAGCAGCCGTGTAGGCCCTTCAGAACACTTCTGCATGCAGAGCCCAAGGCGGCACACTGCTCTCTGTCTTCCTTTGGAAACCTAGGTTGTCGGAGCTTACCCACCTCACGAAGACAGTCTGAGCCGGTTTCATGAGCTGGGGAACGTGGACTCAGTGAGGACCAGGGCCCTACCTGCACTCTGAAAATCACTCTGCTCAGCCTTCCATCCAGGAGCTCACACCGACTGGCTCGTTGGTTTAGCAGGACGTCTAAGTGAGGTCCAAGCTGAGCAAAGAGCACTCTTCCTCCTTTACCCTGCTAGGCCCACGGAAGAGGTAGAGCCATCTAGGCCTCGCTCAGACCAGGCCTCCTTCAGGGATCTTGCCACACTTCGAAGCCTGCACAGTAAAAGATACTTAGCGAAGTTGCCAGGATTTCGCCATGCTCTCCCTCGGCAGCTCCACTACTGCAGGTACTCATGTTTGCTTTGAACTAGTATAGGTGTCCCTGCTTCCAAAAGCATTCTTTTCCCCTTTGGAAATGTGGATTCTTGTAGCCTAGGAGCTGTTTGCGAAACGCTAGGAAGGCCCAGCTTTTACTCACTGCAGGCACGCCCGGGCAGGAAACGAGTATGTTTCCCCAGAGAAACAGGCTGCTTGCAAGTGTAGAGGGGAGCTTCTCAAGTGCCCAGTGTGTCCCGTTTGTTTCCCTTCGCAGCTCCCGTACTGCAGGTACTTATGCTGGGTGCTAACAAGGGTTGGTTGGCTCTGCCGACAAAAGCAGCCTTTTCTCTTTGGAAGTTTGGATTGTAGTGTCTCAGGGGCTGCTTGCCAAAACTTGAAGTTGCCCAGGTTATAGCCTCCGCAGGTACGCTTGCGTAGCAAACGAGCACTTTCACCCGATGAACAGCGTTCCTATCACGCTGGAGGAGAGTTAATCCTGCAGACCTCGTTCCTCCTGGGAAAGCGCAAGGCCACCCTGAGCCTCAGGGTAGTGCCTAAGTTTGCTCCGTGCAAGCTCTGCGTGCCTCGGTTTCCATGAGGTCTCCACCGTTGTTGTGCCTCAATGGAACTAGAGGATAGCTTTCAGGACTCCAAGCACTCTGACCTCCGCACCATTTCCCATGCTACCACACAGATCCCCCCACGTCTCCTCTCTGCCTGCTGAGCAACAAGCAGCCGTGTAGGCCCTTCGGAACACTTCTTGCATGCAGAACCCAAGGCGGCACTTTGCTCTCTGTCTACCTTTGGAAACCTAGGTGGTCGCAGCTTGCCCCAGCTCACGAAGACAGTCTGAGCCGTTCTCCTGAGCTGGGAGACATGGACTCAGTGAGGACCAGGGCCCTACCTGCACTCAGAAAATCACTCTGCTCAGCCTTCCATCCAGGAGCTCACACCGACTGGCTCGTTGGTTTAGCAGGACGTCTAAGTGAGGTCCAAGCTGAGCAAAGAGCACACTTCCTCCTTTACCCTGCTAGGCCCACGGAAGAGGTAGAGCCAACTAGGCCTCGCTCAGGCCAGCCCTCCTTCAGGGATCTTGCCACACTTCGAAGCCTGCACAGTAAAAGATATTTAGCGAAGTTGCCAGGGTTTCGCCATTCTCCCTCGGCAGCTCCACTACTGCAGGGACTCATGTTTGCTGTGAACTAGGATAGGTGGCCCACTTCAAAAAGCAGTCTTTTCCCCTTTGGAAATGTGGATTCTTGTAGCCTCGGAGCTGTTTGCAAAACCCTAGGAAGGCCCAGCTTCTACTCACGGCAGGCACGCCCGGGCAGGAAACGAGTATGTTTCCCCAGAGAAACAGGCTGCTTGCAAGTGTCGAGGGGAGCTTCTCAGGTGCCCAGTGTGTCCCGTTTGTTTCCCTTCGCAGCTCCCGTACTGCAGGTACTTATGCTGGGAGCTAACAAGAGTTGGTTGGCTCTGCCGACAAAAGCAGCCTTTTCCCTTTGGAAGCTTGGATTGTAGTGTCTCAGGGGCTGCTTGCCAAACCTTGAAGTTGCCCAGGTTATAGCCTCCGCAGGTACGCTTGCGTAGCAAACGAGCACTTTCTACCGATGAACAGGGTTCCTGTCACGCTGGAGGAGAGTTAATCCCGCAGACCTCGTTCCTCTTGGGAAAGCGCAAGTCCACCCTGAGCCTCAGGGTAGTGCCTAAGTTTCCAACGGGCAAGCTCTGCGTGCCTCGGTTTCCATTAGGTCTCCACCGTTGTTGTGCTTCAATGGAACGCGAGGATAGCTTTCAGGACTCCAAGCACTCTGACCTCCGCACCGTTTCCCATGCTACCACACGGATCCCCCCCACGTCTCCTCTCTGCCTGCTGAGCAACAAGCAGCCGTGTAGGCCCTTCAGAACCCTTCTTGCATGCAGAGCCCAAGGCGGCACACTGCTCTCTGTCTTCCTTTGGAAACCTAGGTTGTTGCAGCTTTCCCCAGCTACGAAGACAGTCTGAGCCGGTCTCATGTGCTGAGGAACGTGAACTCAATGAGGACCATGGCCATACGTGCACTCAGAAAATCACTCTGCTCAGCCTTCCATCCAGGAACTCACACCGACTGGCTCGTTGGTTTAGCAGGACGTCTAAGTGAGGTCCAAGCTGAGCAAGAGCACAATTCCTCCTTTACCCTGCTAGGCCCCCGGAAGAGGTAGAGCTAACTAGGCCTCGCTCAGGCCATCCCTCCTTCAGGGATCTTGCCACAGTTTGAAGCCTGCACGGTAAAAGATACTTAGCGAAGTTGCCAGGGTTTCGCCATGCTCTCCCTCGGCAGCTCCACTACTGCAGGGACTCATATTTGCTGTGAACGAGGATAGGTGGCCCTGCTTCAAAAAGCAGTCTTTTCCCCTTTGGAAATGTGGATTCTTGTAGCCTAGGAGCTGTTTGCGAAACCATAGGAAGGCCCAGCTTTTACTCACTGCAGGCACGCCCGGGGAGGAAACGAGTATGTTTCCCCAGAGAAACAGGCTGCTTGCAAGTGTCGAGGGGAGCTTCTCAGGTGCCCAGTGTGTCCCGTTTGTTTCCCTTCGCAGCTCCCGTACTGCAGGTACTTATGCTGGGTGCTAACAAGGGTTCGTTGGCTCTGCCGACAAAAGCAGCCTTTTCCCTTTGGAAGCTTGGATTGTAGTGTCTCAGGGGCTGCTTGCCAAACCTTGAAGTTGCCCAGGTTATAGCCTCCGCAGGTACGCTTGCGTAGCAAACGAGCACTTTCACCCGATGAACAGCGTTCCTATCACGCTGCAGGAGAGTTAATCCCGCAGACCTCGTTCCTCCTGGGAAAGCGCAAGCCCACCCTGAGCCTCAGGGGAGTGCCTAAGTTTGCTCCGTGCAAGCTCTGCGTGCCTCGGTTTCCATGAGGTCTCCACCGTTGTTGTGCTTCAATGCAACGCGAAGATAGCTTTCAGGACTCCAAGCACTCTGACCTCCGCACCGTTTCCCATGCTACCACACGGATCCCCCCCACGTCTCCTCTCTGCCTGCTGAGCAACAAGCAGCCGTGTAGGCCCTTCAGAACACTTCTGCATGCAGAGCCCAAGGCGGCACACTGCTCTCTGTCTGCCTTTGGAAACCTAGGTTGTCGCAGCTTACCCAGCTCACCAAGACAGTCTGAGCCGGTCTCATGAGCTGGGGAACGTGGACTCAGTGAGGACCAGGGCCCTACCTGCACTCAGAAAATCACTCTGCTCAGCCTTCCATCCAGGAGCTCACACCGACTGGCTCGTTGGTTTAGCAGGACGTCTAAGTGAGGTCCAAGCTGAGCAAAGAACACACTTCCTCCTTTACCCTGCTAGGCCCACGGTAGAGGTAGAGCCAACTAGGCCTCGCTCAGGCCAGCCCTCCTTCAGGGATCTTGCCACACTTCGAAGCCTGCACAGTAAAAGATATTTAGCGAAGTTGCCAGGGTTTCGCCATTCTCCCTCGGCAGCTCCACTACTGCAGGGACTCATGTTTGCTGTGAACTAGGATAGGTGGCCCACTTCAAAAAGCAGTCTTTTCCCCTTTGGAAATGTGGATTCTTGTAGCCTAGGAGCTGTTTGCGAAACCATAGGAAGGCCCAGCTTTTACTCACTGCAGGCACGCCCGGGGAGGAAACGAGTATGTTTCCCCAGAGAAACAGGCTGCTTGCAAGTGTCGAGGGGAGCTTCTCAGGTGCCCAGTGTGTCCCGTTTGTTTCCCTTCGCAGCTCCCGTACTGCAGGTACTTATGCTGGGTGCTAACAAGAGTTGGTTGGCTCTGCCGACAAAAGCAGCCTTTTCCCTTTGGAAGCTTGGATTGTAGTGTCTCAGGGGCTGCTTGCCAAACCTTGAAGTTGCCCAGGTTATAGCCTCCGCAGGTACGCTTGCGTAGCAAACGAGCACTTTCACCCGATGAACAGCGTTCCTATCACGCTGCAGGAGAGTTAACCCTGCAGACCTCGTTCCTCCTGGGAAAGCGCAAGGCCACCCTGAGCCTCAGGGGAGTGCCTAAGTTTGCTCCGTGCAAGCTCTGCGTGCCTCGGTTTCCATGAGGTCTCCACCGTTGTTGTGCCTCAATGGAACTAGAGGATAGCTTTCAGGACTCCAAGCACTCTGGCCTCTGCACCGTTTCCCATGCTACCACACGGATTCCCCCCACGTCTCCTCTCTGCCTGCTGAGCAACAAGCAGCCGTGTAGGCCCTTCAGAACCCTTCTTGCATGCAGAGCCCAAGGCGGAACACTGCTCTCTGTCTTCCTTTGGAAACCTAGGTTGTCGGAGCTTACCCACCTCACGAAGACAGTTTGAGCCGGTTTCATGAGCTTGGGAACGTGGACTCAGTGAGGACCAGGGCCCTACCTGCACTCTGAAAATCACTCTGCTCAGCCTTCCATCCAGGAGCTCACACCGACTGGCTCGTTGGTTTAGCAGGACGTCTAAGTGAGGTCCAAGCTGAGCAAAGAGCACTCTTCCTCCTTTACCCTGCTAGGCCCACGGAAGAGGTAGAGCCATCTAGGCCTCGCTCAGACCAGGCCTCCTTCAGGGATCTTGCCACACTTCGAAGCCTGCACAGTAAAAGATACTTAGCGAAGTTGCCAGGATTTCGCCATGCTCTCCCTCGGCAGCTCCACTACTGCAGGTACTCATGTTTGCTTTGAACTAGTATAGGTGTCCCTGCTTCCAAAAGCATTCTTTTCCCCTTTGGAAATGTGGATTCTTGTAGCCTAGGAGCTGTTTGCGAAACGCTAGGAAGGCCCAGCTTTTACTCACTGCAGGCACGCCCGGGCAGGAAACGAGTATGTTTCCCCAGAGAAACAGGCTGCTTGCAAGTGTAGAGGGGAGCTTCTCAGGTGCCCAGTGTGTCCCGTTTCTTTCCCTTCGCAGCTCCCGTACTGCAGGTACTTATGCTGGGTGCTAACAAGGGTTGGTTGGCTCTGCCGACAAAAGCAGCCTTTTCTCTTTGGAAGCTTGGATTGTAGTGTCTCAGGGGCTGCTTGCCAAAACTTGAAGTTGCCCAGGTTATAGCCTCCGCAGGTACGCTTGCGTAGCAAACGAGCACTTTCACCCGATGAACAGCGTTCCTATCACGCTGGAGGAGAGTTAATCCTGCAGACCTCGTTCCTCCTGGGAAAGAGCAAGGCCACCCTGAGCCTCAGGGTAGTGCCTGAGTTTACTCCGGGCAAGCTCTGCGTGCCTCGGTTTCCATGAGGTCTCCACCGTTGTTGTGCTTCAATGGAACGCGAAGATAGCTTTCAGGACTCCAAGCACTCTGACCTCCGCACCGTTTCCCATGCTACCACACGGATCCCCCCCACGTCTCCTCTCTGCCTGCTGAGCAACAAGCAGCCGTGTAGGCCCTTCAGAACCCTTCTGCATGCAGAGCCCAAGGCGGCACACTGCTCTCTGTCTTCCTTTGGAAACCTAGGTTGTCGGAGCTTACCCACCTCACGAAGACAGTTTGAGCCGGTTTCATGAGCTTGGGAACGTGGACTCAGTGAGGACCAGGGCCCTACCTGCACTCTGAAAATCACTCTGCTCAGCCTTCCATCCAGGAGCTCACACCGACTGGCTCGTTGGTTTAGCAGGACGTCTAAGTGAGGTCCAAGCTGAGCAAAGAGCACTCTTCCTCCTTTACCCTGCTAGGCCCACGGAAGAGGTAGAGCCATCTAGGCCTCGCTCAGACCAGGCCTCCTTCAGGGATCTTGCCACACTTCGAAGCCTGCACAGTAAAAGATACTTAGCGAAGTTGCCAGGATTTCGCCATGCTCTCCCTCGGCAGCTCCACTACTGCAGGTACTCATGTTTGCTTTGAACTAGTATAGGTGTCCCTGCTTCCAAAAGCATTCTTTTCCCCTTTGGAAATGTGGATTCTTGTAGCCTAGGAGCTGTTTGCGAAACGCTAGGAAGGCCCAGCTTTTACTCACTGCAGGCACGCCCGGGCAGGAAACGAGTATGTTTCCCCAGAGAAACAGGCTGCTTGCAAGTGTAGAGGGGAGCTTCTCAGGTGCCCAGTGTGTCCCGTTTCTTTCCCTTCGCAGCTCCCGTACTGCAGGTACTTATGCTGGGTGCTAACAAGGGTTGGTTGGCTCTGCCGACAAAAGCAGCCTTTTCTCTTTGGAAGCTTGGATTGTAGTGTCTCAGGGGCTGCTTGCCAAAACTTGAAGTTGCCCAGGTTATAGCCTCCGCAGGTACGCTTGCGTAGCAAACGAGCACTTTCACCCGATGAACAGCGTTCCTATCACGCTGGAGGAGAGTTAATCCTGCAGACCTCGTTCCTCCTGGGAAAGAGCAAGGCCACCCTGAGCCTCAGGGTAGTGCCTGAGTTTACTCCGGGCAAGCTCTGCGTGCCTCGGTTTCCATGAGGTCTCCACCGTTGTTGTGCTTCAATGGAACGCGAAGATAGCTTTCAGGACTCCAAGCACTCTGGCCTCCGCACCGTTTCCCATGCTACCACACGGATCCCCCCCACGTCTCCTCTCTGCCTGCTGAGCAACAAGCAGCCGTGTAGGCCCTTCAGAACCCTTCTGCATGCAGAGCCCAAGGCGGCACACTGCTCTCTGTCTTCCTTTGGAAACCTAGGTTGTCGGAGCTTACCCACCTCACGAAGACAGTTTGAGCCGGTTTCATGAGCTTGGGAACGTGGACTCAGTGAGGACCAGGGCCCTACCTGCACTCTGAAAATCACTCTGCTCAGCCTTCCATCCAGGAGCTCACACCGACTGGCTCGTTGGTTTAGCAGGACGTCTAAGTGAGGTCCAAGCTGAGCAAAGAGCACTCTTCCTCCTTTACCCTGCTAGGCCCACGGAAGAGGTAGAGCCATCTAGGCCTCGCTCAGACCAGGCCTCCTTCAGGGATCTTGCCACACTTCGAAGCCTGCACAGTAAAAGATACTTAGCGAAGTTGCCAGGATTTCGCCATGCTCTCCCTCGGCAGCTCCACTACTGCAGGTACTCATGTTTGCTTTGAACTAGTATAGGTGTCCCTGCTTCCAAAAGCATTCTTTTCCCCTTTGGAAATGTGGATTCTTGTAGCCTAGGAGCTGTTTGCGAAACGCTAGGAAGGCCCAGCTTTTACTCACTGCAGGCACGCCCGGGCAGGAAACGAGTATGTTTCCCCAGAGAAACAGGCTGCTTGCAAGTGTAGAGGGGAGCTTCTCAGGTGCCCAGTGTGTCCCGTTTCTTTCCCTTCGCAGCTCCCGTACTGCAGGTACTTATGCTGGGTGCTAACAAGGGTTGGTTGGCTCTGCCGACAAAAGCAGCCTTTTCTCTTTGGAAGCTTGGATTGTAGTGTCTCAGGGGCTGCTTGCCAAAACTTGAAGTTGCCCAGGTTATAGCCTCCGCAGGTACGCTTGCGTAGCAAACGAGCACTTTCACCCGATGAACAGCGTTCCTATCACGCTGGAGGAGAGTTAATCCTGCAGACCTCGTTCCTCCTGGGAAAGAGCAAGGCCACCCTGAGCCTCAGGGTAGTGCCTGAGTTTACTCCGGGCAAGCTCTGCGTGCCTCGGTTTCCATGAGGTCTCCACCGTTGTTGTGCTTCAATGGAACGCGAAGATAGCTTTCAGGACTCCAAGCACTCTGACCTCCGCACCGTTTCCCATGCTACCACACGGATCCCCCCCACGTCTCCTCTCTGCCTGCTGAGCAACAAGCAGCCGTGTAGGCCCTTCAGAACACTTCTGCATGCAGAGCCCAAGGCGGCACACTGCTCTCAGTCTGCCTTTGGAAACCTAGGTTGTCGCAGCTTACCCAGCTCACCAAGACAGTCTGAGCCGGTCTCATGAGCTGGGGAACGTGGACTCAGTGAGGACCAGGGCCCTACCTGCACTCAGAAAATCACTCTGCTCAGCCTTCCATCCAGGAGCTCACACCGACTGGCTCGTTGGTTTAGCAGGAGGTCTAAGTGAGGTCCAAGCTGAGCAAAGAACACACTTCCTCCTTTACCCTGCTAGGCCCACGGTAGAGGTAGAGCCAACTAGGCCTCGCTCAGGCCAGCCCTCCTTCAGGGATCTTGCCACACTTCGAAGCCTGCACAGTAAAAGATATTTAGCGAAGTTGCCAGGGTTTCGCCATTCTCCCTCGGCAGCTCCACTACTGCAGGGACTCATGTTTGCTGTGAACTAGGATAGGTGGCCCACTTCCAAAAGCAGTCTTTTCCCCTTTGGAAATGTGGATTCTTGTAGCCTAGGAGCTGTTTGCGAAACCATAGGAAGGCCCAGCTTTTACTCACTGCAGGCACGCCCGGGGAGGAAACGAGTATGTTTCCCCAGAGAAACAGGCTGCTTGCAAGTGTCGAGGGGAGCTTCTCAGGTTCCCAGTGTGTCCCGTTTGTTTCCCTTCGCAGCTCCCGTACTGCAGGTACTTATGCTGGGTGCTAACAAGGGTTCGTTGGCTCTGCCGACAAAAGCAGCCTTTTCCCTTTGGAAGCTTGGATTGTAGTGTCTCAGGGGCTGCTTGCCAAACCTTGAAGTTGCCCAGGTTATAGCCTCCGCAGGTACGCTTGCGTAGCAAACGAGCACTTTCACCCGATGAACAGCGTTCCTATCACGCTGCAGGAGAGTTAATCCCGCAGACTTCGTTCCTCCTGGGAAAGCGCAAGGCCACCCTGAGCCTCAGGGGAGTGCCTAAGTTTGCTCCGTGCAAGCTCTGCGTGCCTCGGTTTCCATGAGGTCTCCACCGTTGTTGTGCCTCAATGGAACTAGAGGATAGCTTTCAGGACTCCAAGCACTCTGGCCTCTGCACCGTTTCCCATGCTACCACACGGATTCCCCCCACGTCTCCTCTCTGCCTGCTGAGCAACAAGCAGCCGTGTAGGCCCTTCAGAACCCTTCTTGCATGCAGAGCCCAAGGCGGGACACTGCTCTCTGTCTTCCTTTGGAAACCTAGGTTGTCGGAGCTTACCCACCTCACGAAGACAGTTTGAGCCGGTTTCATGAGCTTGGGAACGTGGACTCAGTGAGGACCAGGGCCCTACCTGCACTCTGAAAATCACTCTGCTCAGCCTTCCATCCAGGAGCTCACACCGACTGGCTCGTTGGTTTAGCAGGACGTCTAAGTGAGGTCCAAGCTGAGCAAAGAGCACTCTTCCTCCTTTACCCTGCTAGGCCCACGGAAGAGGTAGAGCCATCTAGGCCTCGCTCAGACCAGGCCTCCTTCAGGGATCTTGCCACACTTCGAAGCCTGCACAGTAAAAGATACTTAGCGAAGTTGCCAGGATTTCGCCATGCTCTCCCTCGGCAGCTCCACTACTGCAGGTACTCATGTTTGCTTTGAACTAGTATAGGTGTCCCTGCTTCCAAAAGCATTCTTTTCCCCTTTGGAAATGTGGATTCTTGTAGCCTAGGAGCTGTTTGCGAAACGCTAGGAAGGCCCAGCTTTTACTCACTGCAGGCACGCCCGGGCAGGAAACGAGTATGTTTCCCCAGAGAAACAGGCTGCTTGCAAGTGTAGAGGGGAGCTTCTCAGGTGCCCAGTGTGTCCCGTTTCTTTCCCTTCGCAGCTCCCGTACTGCAGGTACTTATGCTGGGTGCTAACAAGGGTTGGTTGGCTCTGCCGACAAAAGCAGCCTTTTCTCTTTGGAAGCTTGGATTGTAGTGTCTCAGGGGCTGCTTGCCAAAACTTGAAGTTGCCCAGGTTATAGCCTCCGCAGGTACGCTTGCGTAGCAAACGAGCACTTTCACCCGATGAACAGCGTTCCTATCACGCTGGAGGAGAGTTAATCCTGCAGACCTCGTTCCTCCTGGGAAAGAGCAAGGCCACCCTGAGCCTCAGGGTAGTGCCTGAGTTTACTCCGGGCAAGCTCTGCGTGCCTCGGTTTCCATGAGGTCTCCACCGTTGTTGTGCTTCAATGGAACGCGAAGATAGCTTTCAGGACTCCAAGCACTCTGACCTCCGCACCGTTTCCCATGCTACCACACGGATCCCCCCCACGTCTCCTCTCTGCCTGCTGAGCAACAAGCAGCCGTGTAGGCCCTTCAGAACACTTCTGCATGCAGAGCCCAAGGAGGCACACTGCTCTCAGTCTGCCTTTGGAAACCTAGGTTGTCGCAGCTTACCCAGCTCACCAAGACAGTCTGAGCCGGTCTCATGAGCTGGGGAACGTGGACTCAGTGAGGACCAGGGCCCTACCTGCACTCTGAAAATCACTCTGCTCAGCCTTCCATCCAGGAGCTCACACCGACTGGCTCGTTGGTTTAGCAGGACGTCTAAGTGAGGTCCAAGCTGAGCAAAGAACACACTTCCTCCTTTACCCTGCTAGGCCCACGGTAGAGGTAGAGCCAACTAGGCCTCGCTCAGGCCAGCCCTCCTTCAGGGATCTTGCCACACTTCGAAGCCTGCACAGTAAAAGATATTTAGCGAAGTTGCCAGGGTTTCGCCATTCTCCCTCGGCAGCTCCACTACTGCAGGGACTCATGTTTGCTGTGAACTAGGATAGGTGGCCCACTTCAAAAAGCAGTCTTTTCCCCTTTGGAAATGTGGATTCTTGTAGCCTAGGAGCTGTTTGCGAAACCATAGGAAGGCCCAGCTTTTACTCACTGCAGGCACGCCCGGGGAGGAAACGAGTATGTTTCCCCAGAGAAACAGGCTGCTTGCAAGTGTCGAGGGGAGCTTCTCAGGTGCCCAGTGTGTCCCGTTTGTTTCCCTTCGCAGCTCCCGTACTGCAGGTACTTATGCTGGGTGTTAACAAGGGTTCGTTGGCTCTGCCGACAAAAGCAGCCTTTTCCCTTTGGAAGCTTGGATTGTAGTGTCTCAGGGGCTGCTTGCCAAACCTTGAAGTTGCCCAGGTTATAGCCTCCGCAGGTACGCTTGCGTAGCAAACGAGCACTTTCACCCGATGAACAGCGTTCCTATCACGCTGCAGGAGAGTTAATCCCGCAGACCTCGTTCCTCCTGGGAAAGCGCAAGGCCACCCTGAGCCTCAGGGGAGTGCCTAAGTTTGCTCCGTGCAAGCTCTGCGTGCCTCGGTTTCCATGAGGTCTCCACCGTTGTTGTGCCTCAATGGAACTAGAGGATAGCTTTCAGGACTCCAAGCACTCTGGCCTCTGCACCGTTTCCCATGCTACCACACGGATTCCCCCCACGTCTCCTCTCTGCCTGCTGAGCAACAAGCAGCCGTGTAGGCCCTTCAGAACCCTTCTTGCATGCAGAGCCCAAGGCGGGACACTGCTCTCTGTCTTCCTTTGGAAACCTAGGTTGTCGGAGCTTACCCACCTCACGAAGACAGTTTGAGCCGGTTTCATGAGCTTGGGAACGTGGACTCAGTGAGGACCAGGGCCCTACCTGCACTCTGAAAATCACTCTGCTCAGCCTTCCATCCAGGAGCTCACACCGACTGGCTCGTTGGTTTAGCAGGACGTCTAAGTGAGGTCCAAGCTGAGCAAAGAGCACTCTTCCTCCTTTACCCTGCTAGGCCCACGGAAGAGGTAGAGCCATCTAGGCCTCGCTCAGACCAGGCCTCCTTCAGGGATCTTGCCACACTTCGAAGCCTGCACAGTAAAAGATACTTAGCGAAGTTGCCAGGATTTCGCCATGCTCTCCCTCGGCAGCTCCACTACTGCAGGTACTCATGTTTGCTTTGAACTAGTATAGGTGTCCCTGCTTCCAAAAGCATTCTTTTCCCCTTTGGAAATGTGGATTCTTGTAGCCTAGGAGCTGTTTGCGAAACGCTAGGAAGGCCCAGCTTTTACTCACTGCAGGCACGCCCGGGGAGGAAACGAGTATGTTTCCCCAGAGAAACAGGCTGCTTGCAAGTGTAGAGGGGAGCTTCTCAGGTACCCAGTGTGTCCCGTTTGTTTCCCTTCGCAGCTCCCGTACTGCAGGTACTTATGCTGGGTGCTAACAAGGGTTGGTTGGCTCTGCCGACAAAAGCAGCCTTTTCTCTTTGGAAGCTTGGATTGTAGTGTCTCAGGGGCTGCTTGCCAAAACTTGAAGTTGCCCAGGTTATAGCCTCCGCAGGTACGCTTGCGTAGCAAACGAGCACTTTCACCCGATGAACAGCGTTCCTATCACGCTGGAGGAGAGTTAATCCTGCAGACCTCGTTCCTCCTGGGAAAGCGCAAGGCCACCCTGAGCCTCAGGGTAGTGCCTAAGTTTGCTCCGTGCAAGCTCTGCGTGCCTCGGTTTCCATGAGGTCTCCACCGTTGTTGTGCCTCAATGGAACTAGAGGATAGCTTTCAGGACTCCAAGCACTCTGACCTCCGCACCATTTCCCATGCTACCACACAGATCCCCCCACGTCTCCTCTCTGCCTGCTGAGCAACAAGCAGCCGTGTAGGCCCTTCGGAACACTTCTTGCATGCAGAACCCAAGGCGGCACATTGCTCTCTGTCTACCTTTGGAAACCTAGGTGGTCGCAGCTTGCCCCAGCTCACGAAGACAGTCTGAGCCGTTCTCCTGAGCTGGGAGACATGGACTCAGTGAGGACCAGGGCCCTACCTGCACTCAGAAAATCACTCTGCTCAGCCTTCCATCCAGGAGCTCACACCGACGGGCTCGTTGGTTTAGCAGGACGTCTAAGTGAGGTCCAAGCTGAGCAAAGAGCACACTTCCTCCTTTACCCTGCTAGGCCCACGGAAGAGGTAGAGCCAACTAGGCCTCGCTCAGGCCAGCCCTCCTTCAGGGATCTTGCCACACTTCGAAGCCTGCACAGTAAAAGATATTTAGCGAAGTTGCCAGGGTTTCGCCATTCTCCCTCGGCAGCTCCACTACTGCAGGGACTCATGTTTGCTGTGAACTAGGATAGGTGGCCCACTTCGAAAAGCAGTCTTTTCCCCTTTGGAAATGTGGATTCTTTGAGCCTCGGAGCTGTTTGCGAAACCCTAGGAAGGCCCAGCTTCTACTCACTGCAGGCACGCCCGGGCAGGAAACGAGTATGTTTCCCCAGAGAAACAGGCTGCTTGCAAGTGTCGAGAAGAGCTTCTCAGGTGCCCAGTGTGTCCCGTTTCTTTCCCTTCGCAGCTCCCGTACTGCAGGTACTTATGCTGGGAGCTAACAAGAGTTGGTTGGCTCTGCCGACAAAAGCAGCCTTTTCCCTTTGGAAGCTTGGATTGTAGTGTCTCAGGGGCTGCTTGCCAAACCTTGAAGTTGCCCAGGTTATAGCCTCCGCAGGTACGCTTGCGTAGCAAACGAGCACTTTCTACCGAAGAACAGGGTTCCTGTCACGCTGGAGGAGAGTTAATCCCGCAGACCTCGTTCCTCCTGGGAAAGCGCAAGCCCACCCTGAGCCTCAGGGTAGTGCCTAAGTTTCCAACGGGCAAGCTCTGCGTGCCTCGGTTTCCATTAGGTCTCCACCGTTGTTGTGCTTCAATGGAACGCGAAGATAGCTTTCAGGACTCCAAGCACTCTGACCTCCGCACCGTTTCCCATGCTACCACACGGATCCCCCCCACGTCTCCTCTCTGCCTGCTTTGCAACAAGCAGCCGTGTAGGCCCTTCAGAACACTTCTGCATGCAGAGCCCAAGGCGGCACACTGCTCTCTGTCTTCCTTTGGAAACCTAGGTTGTCGGAGCTTACCCACCTCACGAAGACAGTCTGAGCCGGTTTCATGAGCTGGGGAACGTGGACTCAGTGAGGACCAGGGCCCTACCTGCACTCTGAAAATCACTCTGCTCAGCCTTCCATCCAGGAGCTCACACCGACTGGCTCGTTGGTTTAGCAGGACGTCTAAGTGAGGTCCAAGCTGAGCAAAGAGCACTCTTCCTCCTTTACCCTGCTAGGCCCACGGAAGAGGTAGAGCCATCTAGGCCTCGCTCAGACCAGGCCTCCTTCAGGGATCTTGCCACACTTCGAAGCCTGCACAGTAAAAGATACTTAGCGAAGTTGCCAGGATTTCGCCATGCTCTCCCTCGGCAGCTCCACTACTGCAGGTACTCATGTTTGCTTTGAACTAGTATAGGTGTCCCTGCTTCCAAAAGCATTCTTTTCCCCTTTGGAAATGTGGATTCTTGTAGCCTAGGAGCTGTTTGCGAAACGCTAGGAAGGCCCAGCTTTTACTCACTGCAGGCACGCCCGGGCAGGAAACGAGTATGTTTCCCCAGAGAAACAGGCTGCTTGCAAGTGTAGAGGGGAGCTTCTCAAGTGCCCAGTGTGTCCCGTTTGTTTCCCTTCGCAGCTCCCGTACTGCAGGTACTTATGCTGGGTGCTAACAAGGGTTGGTTGGCTCTGCCGACAAAAGCAGCCTTTTCTCTTTGGAAGTTTGGATTGTAGTGTCTCAGGGGCTGCTTGCCAAAACTTGAAGTTGCCCAGGTTATAGCCTCCGCAGGTACGCTTGCGTAGCAAACGAGCACTTTCACCCGATGAACAGCGTTCCTATCACGCTGGAGGAGAGTTAATCCTGCAGACCTCGTTCCTCCTGGGAAAGCGCAAGGCCACCCTGAGCCTCAGGGTAGTGCCTAGGTTTGCTCCGTGCAAGCTCTGCGTGCCTCGGTTTCCATTAGGTCTCCACCGTTGTTGTGCTTCAATGGAACGCGAGGATAGCTTTCAGGACTCCAAGCACTCTGACCTCCGCACCGTTTCCCATGCTACCACACGGATCCCCCCCACGTCTCCTCTCTGCCTGCTGAGCAACAAGCAGCCGTGTAGGCCCTTCAGAACCCTTCTTGCATGCAGAGCCCAAGGCGGCACACTGCTCTCTGTCTTCCTTTGGAAACCTAGGTTGTTGCAGCTTTCCCCAGCTACGAAGACAGTCTGAGCCGGTCTCATGTGCTGAGGAACGTGAACTCAATGAGGACCATGGCCATACGTGCACTCAGAAAATCACTCTGCTCAGCCGTCCATCCAGGAACTCACACCGACTGGCTCGTTGGTTTAGCAGGACGTCTAAGTGAGGTCCAAGCTGAGCAAGAGCACAATTCCTCCTTTACCCTGCTAGGCCCCCGGAAGAGGTAGAGCTAACTAGGCCTCGCTCAGGCCATCCCTCCTTCAGGGATCTTGCCACAGTTTGAAGCCTGCACGGTAAAAGATACTTAGCGAAGTTGCCAGGGTTTCGCCATGCTCTCCCTCGGCAGCTCCACTACTGCAGGGACTCATATTTGCTGTGAACGAGGATAGGTGGCCCTGCTTCAAAAAGCAGTCTTTTCCCCTTTGGAAATGTGGATTCTTGTAGCCTAGGAGCTGTTTGCGAAACCATAGGAAGGCCCAGCTTTTACTCACTGCAGGCACGCCCGGGGAGGAAACGAGTATGTTTCCCCAGAGAAACAGGCTGCTTGCAAGTGTCGAGGGGAGCTTCTCAGGTGCCCAGTGTGTCCCGTTTGTTTCCCTTCGCAGCTCCCGTACTGCAGGTACTTATGCTGGGTGCTAACAAGGGTTCGTTGGCTCTGCCGACAAAAGCAGCCTTTTCCCTTTGGAAGCTTGGATTGTAGTGTCTCAGGGGCTGCTTGCCAAACCTTGAAGTTGCCCAGGTTATAGCCTCCGCAGGTACGCTTGCGTAGCAAACGAGCACTTTCACCCGATGAACAGCGTTCCTATCACGCTGCAGGAGAGTTAATCCCGCAGACCTCGTTCCTCCTGGGAAAGCGCAAGCCCACCCTGAGCCTCAGGGGAGTGCCTAAGTTTGCTCCGTGCAAGCTCTGCGTGCCTCGGTTTCCATGAGGTCTCCACCGTTGTTGTGCTTCAATGCAACGCGAAGATAGCTTTCAGGACTCCAAGCACTCTGACCTCCGCACCGTTTCCCATGCTACCACACGGATCCCCCCCACGTCTCCTCTCTGCCTGCTGAGCAACAAGCAGCCGTGTAGGCCCTTCAGAACACTTCTGCATGCAGAGCCCAAGGCGGCACACTGCTCTCTGTCTGCCTTTGGAAACCTAGGTTGTCGCAGCTTACCCAGCTCACCAAGACAGTCTGAGCCGGTCTCATGAGCTGGGGAACGTGGACTCAGTGAGGACCAGGGCCCTACCTGCACTCTGAAAATCACTCTGCTCAGCCTTCCATCCAGGAGCTCACACCGACTGGCTCGTTGGTTTAGCAGGACGTCTAAGTGAGGTCCAAGCTGAGCAAAGAACACACTTCCTCCTTTACCCTGCTAGGCCCACGGTAGAGGTAGAGCCAACTAGGCCTCGCTCAGGCCAGCCCTCCTTCAGGGATCTTGCCACACTTCGAAGCCTGCACAGTAAAAGATATTTAGCGAAGTTGCCAGGGTTTCGCCATTCTCCCTCGGCAGCTCCACTACTGCAGGGACTCATGTTTGCTGTGAACTAGGATAGGTGGCCCACTTCAAAAAGCAGTCTTTTCCCCTTTGGAAATGTGGATTCTTGTAGCCTAGGAGCTGTTTGCGAAACCATAGGAAGGCCCAGCTTTTACTCACTGCAGGCACGCCCGGGGAGGAAACGAGTATGTTTCCCCAGAGAAACAGGCTGCTTGCAAGTGTCGAGGGGAGCTTCTCAGGTGCCCAGTGTGTCCCGTTTGTTTCCCTTCGCAGCTCCCGTACTGCAGGTACTTATGCTGGGTGCTAACAAGGGTTCGTTGGCTCTGCCGACAAAAGCAGCCTTTTCCCTTTGGAAGCTTGGATTGTAGTGTCTCAGGGGCTGCTTGCCAAACCTTGAAGTTGCCCAGGTTATAGCCTCCGCAGGTACGCTTGCGTAGCAAACGAGCACTTTCACCCGATGAACAGCGTTCCTATCACGCTGCAGGAGAGTTAATCCCGCAGACCTCGTTCCTCCTGGGAAAGCGCAAGGCCACCCTGAGCCTCAGGGGAGTGCCTAAGTTTGCTCCGTGCAAGCTCTGCGTGCCTCGGTTTCCATGAGGTCTCCACCGTTGTTGTGCCTCAATGGAACTAGAGGATAGCTTTCAGGACTCCAAGCACTCTGGCCTCTGCACCGTTTCCCATGCTACCACACGGATTCCCCCCACGTCTCCTCTCTGCCTGCTGAGCAACAAGCAGCCGTGTAGGCCCTTCAGAACCCTTCTTGCATGCAGAGCCCAAGGCGGAACACTGCTCTCTGTCTTCCTTTGGAAACCTAGGTTGTCGGAGCTTACCCACCTCACGAAGACAGTTTGAGCCGGTTTCATGAGCTTGGGAACGTGGACTCAGTGAGGACCAGGGCCCTACCTGCACTCTGAAAATCACTCTGCTCAGCCTTCCATCCAGGAGCTCACACCGACTGGCTCGTTGGTTTAGCAGGACGTCTAAGTGAGGTCCAAGCTGAGCAAAGAGCACTCTTCCTCCTTTACCCTGCTAGGCCCACGGAAGAGGTAGAGCCATCTAGGCCTCGCTCAGACCAGGCCTCCTTCAGGGATCTTGCCACACTTCGAAGCCTGCACAGTAAAAGATACTTAGCGAAGTTGCCAGGATTTCGCCATGCTCTCCCTCGGCAGCTCCACTACTGCAGGTACTCATGTTTGCTTTGAACTAGTATAGGTGTCCCTGCTTCCAAAAGCATTCTTTTCCCCTTTGGAAATGTGGATTCTTGTAGCCTAGGAGCTGTTTGCGAAACGCTAGGAAGGCCCAGCTTTTACTCACTGCAGGCACGCCCGGGCAGGAAACGAGTATGTTTCCCCAGAGAAACAGGCTGCTTGCAAGTGTAGAGGGGAGCTTCTCAGGTGCCCAGTGTGTCCCGTTTCTTTCCCTTCGCAGCTCCCGTACTGCAGGTACTTATGCTGGGTGCTAACAAGGGTTGGTTGGCTCTGCCGACAAAAGCAGCCTTTTCTCTTTGGAAGCTTGGATTGTAGTGTCTCAGGGGCTGCTTGCCAAAACTTGAAGTTGCCCAGGTTATAGCCTCCGCAGGTACGCTTGCGTAGCAAACGAGCACTTTCACCCGATGAACAGCGTTCCTATCACGCTGGAGGAGAGTTAATCCTGCAGACCTCGTTCCTCCTGGGAAAGAGCAAGGCCACCCTGAGCCTCAGGGTAGTGCCTGAGTTTACTCCGGGCAAGCTCTGCGTGCCTCGGTTTCCATGAGGTCTCCACCGTTGTTGTGCTTCAATGGAACGCGAAGATAGCTTTCAGGACTCCAAGCACTCTGACCTCCGCACCGTTTCCCATGCTACCACACGGATCCCCCCCACGTCTCCTCTCTGCCTGCTGAGCAACAAGCAGCCGTGTAGGCCCTTCAGAACACTTCTGCATGCAGAGCCCAAGGCGGCACACTGCTCTCTGTCTTCCTTTGAAAACCTAGGTTGTCGCAGCTTACCCAGCTCACCAAGACAGTCTGAGCCGGTCTCATGAGCTGGGGAACGTGGACTCAGTGAGGACCAGGGCCCTACCTGCACTCAGAAAATCACTCTGCTCAGCCTTCCATCCAGGAGCTCACACCGACTGGCTCGTTGGTTTAGCAGGACGTCTAAGTGAGGTCCAAGCTGAGCAAAGAACACACTTCCTCCTTTACCCTGCTAGGCCCACGGTAGAGGTAGAGCCAACTAGGCCTCGCTCAGGCCAGCCCTCCTTCAGGGATCTTGCCACACTTCGAAGCCTGCACAGTAAAAGATATTTAGCGAAGTTGCCAGGGTTTCGCCATTCTCCCTCGGCAGCTCCACTACTGCAGGGACTCATGTTTGCTGTGAACTAGGATAGGTGGCCCACTTCAAAAAGCAGTCTTTTCCCCTTTGGAAATGTGGATTCTTGTAGCCTAGGAGCTGTTTGCGAAACCATAGGAAGGCCCAGCTTTTACTCACTGCAGGCACGCCCGGGGAGGAAACGAGTATGTTTCCCCAGAGAAACAGGCTGCTTGCAAGTGTCGAGGGGAGCTTCTCAGGTGCCCAGTGTGTCCCGTTTGTTTCCCTTCGCAGCTCCCGTACTGCAGGTACTTATGCTGGGTGCTAACAAGAGTTGGTTGGCTCTGCCGACAAAAGCAGCCTTTTCCCTTTGGAAGCTTGGATTGTAGTGTCTCAGGGGCTGCTTGCCAAACCTTGAAGTTGCCCAGGTTATAGCCTCCGCAGGTACGCTTGCGTAGCAAACGAGCACTTTCACCCGATGAACAGCGTTCCTATCACGCTGCAGGAGAGTTAATCCCGCAGACCTCGTTCCTCCTGGGAAAGCGCAAGGCCACCCTGAGCCTCAGGGGAGTGCCTAAGTTTGCTCCGTGCAAGCTCTGCGTGCCTCGGTTTCCATGAGGTCTCCACCGTTGTTGTGCCTCAATGGAACTAGAGGATAGCTTTCAGGACTCCAAGCACTCTGGCCTCTGCACCGTTTCCCATGCTACCACACGGATTCCCCCCACGTCTCCTCTCTGCCTGCTGAGCAACAAGCAGCCGTGTAGGCCCTTCAGAACCCTTCTTGCATGCAGAGCCCAAGGCGGGACACTGCTCTCTGTCTTCCTTTGGAAACCTAGGTTGTCGGAGCTTACCCACCTCACGAAGACAGTTTGAGCCGGTTTCATGAGCTTGGGAACGTGGACTCAGTGAGGACCAGGGCCCTACCTGCACTCTGAAAATCACTCTGCTCAGCCTTCCATCCAGGAGCTCACACCGACTGGCTCGTTGGTTTAGCAGGACGTCTAAGTGAGGTCCAAGCTGAGCAAAGAGCACTCTTCCTCCTTTACCCTGCTAGGCCCACGGAAGAGGTAGAGCCATCTAGGCCTCGCTCAGACCAGGCCTCCTTCAGGGATCTTGCCACACTTCGAAGCCTGCACAGTAAAAGATACTTAGCGAAGTTGCCAGGATTTCGCCATGCTCTCCCTCGGCAGCTCCACTACTGCAGGTACTCATGTTTGCTTTGAACTAGTATAGGTGTCCCTGCTTCCAAAAGCATTCTTTTCCCCTTTGGAAATGTGGATTCTTGTAGCCTAGGAGCTGTTTGCGAAACGCTAGGAAGGCCCAGCTTTTACTCACTGCAGGCACGCCCGGGCAGGAAACGAGTATGTTTCCCCAGAGAAACAGGCTGCTTGCAAGTGTAGAGGGGAGCTTCTCAGGTGCCCAGTGTGTCCCGTTTCTTTCCCTTCGCAGCTCCCGTACTGCAGGTACTTATGCTGGGTGCTAACAAGGGTTGGTTGGCTCTGCCGACAAAAGCAGCCTTTTCTCTTTGGAAGCTTGGATTGTAGTGTCTCAGGGGCTGCTTGCCAAAACTTGAAGTTGCCCAGGTTATAGCCTCCGCAGGTACGCTTGCGTAGCAAACGAGCACTTTCACCCGATGAACAGCGTTCCTATCACGCTGGAGGAGAGTTAATCCTGCAGACCTCGTTCCTCCTGGGAAAGAGCAAGGCCACCCTGAGCCTCAGGGTAGTGCCTGAGTTTACTCCGGGCAAGCTCTGCGTGCCTCGGTTTCCATGAGGTCTCCACCGTTGTTGTGCTTCAATGGAACGCGAAGATAGCTTTCAGGACTCCAAGCACTCTGACCTCCGCACCGTTTCCCATGCTACCACACGGATCCCCCCCACGTCTCCTCTCTGCCTGCTGAGCAACAAGCAGCCGTGTAGGCCCTTCAGAACACTTCTGCATGCAGAGCCCAAGGCGGCACACTGCTCTCAGTCTGCCTTTGGAAACCTAGGTTGTCGCAGCTTACCCAGCTCACCAAGACAGTCTGAGCCGGTCTCATGAGCTGGGGAACGTGGACTCAGTGAGGACCAGGGCCCTACCTGCACTCAGAAAATCACTCTGCTCAGCCTTCCATCCAGGAGCTCACACCGACTGGCTCGTTGGTTTAGCAGGAGGTCTAAGTGAGGTCCAAGCTGAGCAAAGAACACACTTCCTCCTTTACCCTGCTAGGCCCACGGTAGAGGTAGAGCCAACTAGGCCTCGCTCAGGCCAGCCCTCCTTCAGGGATCTTGCCACACTTCGAAGCCTGCACAGTAAAAGATATTTAGCGAAGTTGCCAGGGTTTCGCCATTCTCCCTCGGCAGCTCCACTACTGCAGGGACTCATGTTTGCTGTGAACTAGGATAGGTGGCCCACTTCAAAAAGCAGTCTTTTCCCCTTTGGAAATGTGGATTCTTGTAGCCTAGGAGCTGTTTGCGAAACCATAGGAAGGCCCAGCTTTTACTCACTGCAGGCACGCCCGGGGAGGAAACGAGTATGTTTCCCCAGAGAAACAGGCTGCTTGCAAGTGTCGAGGGGAGCTTCTCAGGTGCCCAGTGTGTCCCGTTTGTTTCCCTTCGCAGCTCCCGTACTGCAGGTACTTATGCTGGGTGCTAACAAGGGTTCGTTGGCTCTGCCGACAAAAGCAGCCTTTTCCCTTTGGAAGCTTGGATTGTAGTGTCTCAGGGGCTGCTTGCCAAACCTTGAAGTTGCCCAGGTTATAGCCTCCGCAGGTACGCTTGCGTAGCAAACGAGCACTTTCACCCGATGAACAGCGTTCCTATCACGCTGCAGGAGAGTTAATCCCGAAGACTTCGTTCCTCCTGGGAAAGCGCAAGGCCACCCTGAGCCTCAGGGGAGTGCCTAAGTTTGCTCCGTGCAAGCTCTGCGTGCCTCGGTTTCCATGAGGTCTCCACCGTTGTTGTGCCTCAATGGAACTAGAGGATAGCTTTCAGGACTCCAAGCACTCTGGCCTCTGCACCGTTTCCCATGCTACCACACGGATTCCCCCCACGTCTCCTCTCTGCCTGCTGAGCAACAAGCAGCCGTGTAGGCCCTTCAGAACCCTTCTTGCATGCAGAGCCCAAGGCGGGACACTGCTCTCTGTCTTCCTTTGGAAACCTAGGTTGTCGGAGCTTACCCACCTCACGAAGACAGTTTGAGCCGGTTTCATGAGCTTGGGAACGTGGACTCAGTGAGGACCAGGGCCCTACCTGCACTCTGAAAATCACTCTGCTCAGCCTTCCATCCAGGAGCTCACACCGACTGGCTCGTTGGTTTAGCAGGACGTCTAAGTGAGGTCCAAGCTGAGCAAAGAGCACTCTTCCTCCTTTACCCTGCTAGGCCCACGGAAGAGGTAGAGCCATCTAGGCCTCGCTCAGACCAGGCCTCCTTCAGGGATCTTGCCACACTTCGAAGCCTGCACAGTAAAAGATACTTAGCGAAGTTGCCAGGATTTCGCCATGCTCTCCCTCGGCAGCTCCACTACTGCAGGTACTCATGTTTGCTTTGAACTAGTATAGGTGTCCCTGCTTCCAAAAGCATTCTTTTCCCCTTTGGAAATGTGGATTCTTGTAGCCTAGGAGCTGTTTGCGAAACGCTAGGAAGGCCCAGCTTTTACTCACTGCAGGCACGCCCGGGCAGGAAACGAGTATGTTTCCCCAGAGAAACAGGCTGCTTGCAAGTGTAGAGGGGAGCTTCTCAGGTGCCCAGTGTGTCCCGTTTCTTTCCCTTCGCAGCTCCCGTACTGCAGGTACTTATGCTGGGTGCTAACAAGGGTTGGTTGGCTCTGCCGACAAAAGCAGCCTTTTCTCTTTGGAAGCTTGGATTGTAGTGTCTCAGGGGCTGCTTGCCAAAACTTGAAGTTGCCCAGGTTATAGCCTCCGCAGGTACGCTTGCGTAGCAAACGAGCACTTTCACCCGATGAACAGCGTTCCTATCACGCTGGAGGAGAGTTAATCCTGCAGACCTCGTTCCTCCTGGGAAAGAGCAAGGCCACCCTGAGCCTCAGGGTAGTGCCTGAGTTTACTCCGGGCAAGCTCTGCGTGCCTCGGTTTCCATGAGGTCTCCACCGTTGTTGTGCTTCAATGGAACGCGAAGATAGCTTTCAGGACTCCAAGCACTCTGACCTCCGCACCGTTTCCCATGCTACCACACGGATCCCCCCCACGTCTCCTCTCTGCCTGCTGAGCAACAAGCAGCCGTGTAGGCCCTTCAGAACACTTCTGCATGCAGAGCCCAAGGCGGCACACTGCTCTCAGTCTGCCTTTGGAAACCTAGGTTGTCGCAGCTTACCCAGCTCACCAAGACAGTCTGAGCCGGTCTCATGAGCTGGGGAACGTGGACTCAGTGAGGACCAGGGCCCTACCTGCACTCTGAAAATCACTCTGCTCAGCCTTCCATCCAGGAGCTCACACCGACTGGCTCGTTGGTTTAGCAGGACGTCTAAGTGAGGTCCAAGCTGAGCAAAGAACACACTTCCTCCTTTACCCTGCTAGGCCCACGGTAGAGGTAGAGCCAACTAGGCCTCGCTCAGGCCAGCCCTCCTTCAGGGATCTTGCCACACTTCGAAGCCTGCACAGTAAAAGATATTTAGCGAAGTTGCCAGGGTTTCGCCATTCTCCCTCGGCAGCTCCACTACTGCAGGGACTCATGTTTGCTGTGAACTAGGATAGGTGGCCCACTTCAAAAAGCAGTCTTTTCCCCTTTGGAAATGTGGATTCTTGTAGCCTAGGAGCTGTTTGCGAAACCATAGGAAGGCCCAGCTTTTACTCACTGCAGGCACGCCCGGGGAGGAAACGAGTATGTTTCCCCAGAGAAACAGGCTGCTTGCAAGTGTCGAGGGGAGCTTCTCAGGTGCCCAGTGTGTCCCGTTTGTTTCCCTTCGCAGCTCCCGTACTGCAGGTACTTATGCTGGGTGCTAACAAGGGTTCGTTGGCTCTGCCGACAAAAGCAGCCTTTTCCCTTTGGAAGCTTGGATTGTAGTGTCTCAGGGGCTGCTTGCCAAACCTTGAAGTTGCCCAGGTTATAGCCTCCGCAGGTACGCTTGCGTAGCAAACGAGCACTTTCACCCGATGAACAGCGTTCCTATCACGCTGCAGGAGAGTTAATCCCGCAGACCTCGTTCCTCCTGGGAAAGCGCAAGGCCACCCTGAGCCTCAGGGGAGTGCCTAAGTTTGCTCCGTGCAAGCTCTGCGTGCCTCGGTTTCCATGAGGTCTCCACCGTTGTTGTGCCTCAATGGAACTAGAGGATAGCTTTCAGGACTCCAAGCACTCTGGCCTCTGCACCGTTTCCCATGCTACCACACGATTTCCCCCACGTCTCCTCTCTGCCTGCTGAGCAACAAGCAGCCGTGTAGGCCCTTCAGAACCCTTCTTGCATGCAGAGCCCAAGGCGGGACACTGCTCTCTGTCTTCCTTTGGAAACCTAGGTTGTCGGAGCTTACCCACCTCACGAAGACAGTTTGAGCCGGTTTCATGAGCTTGGGAACGTGGACTCAGTGAGGACCAGGGCCCTACCTGCACTCTGAAAATCACTCTGCTCAGCCTTCCATCCAGGAGCTCACACCGACTGGCTCGTTGGTTTAGCAGGACGTCTAAGTGAGGTCCAAGCTGAGCAAAGAGCACTCTTCCTCCTTTACCCTGCTAGGCCCACGGAAGAGGTAGAGCCATCTAGGCCTCGCTCAGACCAGGCCTCCTTCAGGGATCTTGCCACACTTCGAAGCCTGCACAGTAAAAGATACTTAGCGAAGTTGCCAGGATTTCGCCATGCTCTCCCTCGGCAGCTCCACTACTGCAGGTACTCATGTTTGCTTTGAACTAGTATAGGTGTCCCTGCTTCCAAAAGCATTCTTTTCCCCTTTGGAAATGTGGATTCTTGTAGCCTAGGAGCTGTTTGCGAAACGCTAGGAAGGCCCAGCTTTTACTCACTGCAGGCACGCCCGGGCAGGAAACGAGTATGTTTCCCCAGAGAAACAGGCTGCTTGCAAGTGTAGAGGGGAGCTTCTCAGGTGCCCAGTGTGTCCCGTTTCTTTCCCTTCGCAGCTCCCGTACTGCAGGTACTTATGCTGGGTGCTAACAAGGGTTGGTTGGCTCTGCCGACAAAAGCAGCCTTTTCTCTTTGGAAGCTTGGATTGTAGTGTCTCAGGGGCTGCTTGCCAAAACTTGAAGTTGCCCAGGTTATAGCCTCCGCAGGTACGCTTGCGTAGCAAACGAGCACTTTCACCCGATGAACAGCGTTCCTATCACGCTGGAGGAGAGTTAATCCTGCAGACCTCGTTCCTCCTGGGAAAGCGCAAGGCCACCCTGAGCCTCAGGGTAGTGCCTAAGTTTGCTCCGTGCAAGCTCTGCGTGCCTCGGTTTCCATGAGGTCTCCACCGTTGTTGTGCCTCAATGGAACTAGAGGATAGCTTTCAGGACTCCAAGCACTCTGACCTCCGCACCATTTCCCATGCTACCACACAGATCCCCCCACGTCTCCTCTCTGCCTGCTGAGCAACAAGCAGCCGTGTAGGCCCTTCGGAACACTTCTTGCATGCAGAACCCAAGGCGGCACATTGCTCTCTGTCTACCTTTGGAAACCTAGGTGGTCGCAGCTTGCCCCAGCTCACGAAGACAGTCTGAGCCGTTCTCCTGAGCTGGGAGACATGGACTCAGTGAGGACCAGGGCCCTACCTGCACTCAGAAAATCACTCTGCTCAGCCTTCCATCCAGGAGCTCACACCGACTGGCTCGTTGGTTTAGCAGGACGTCTAAGTGAGGTCCAAGCTGAGCAAAGAGCACACTTCCTCCTTTACCCTGCTAGGCCCACGGAAGAGGTAGAGCCAACTAGGCCTCGCTCAGGCCAGCCCTCCTTCAGGGATCTTGCCACACTTCGAAGCCTGCACAGTAAAAGATATTTAGCGAAGTTGCCAGGGTTTCACCATTCTCCCTCGGCAGCTCCACTACTGCAGGGACTCATGTTTGCTGTGAACTAGGATAGGTGGCCCACTTCGAAAAGCAGTCTTTTCCCCTTTGGAAATGTGGATTCTTGTAGCCTCGGAGCTGTTTGCAAAACCCTAGGAAGGCCCAGCTTCTACTCACGGCAGGCACGCCCGGGGAGGAAACGAGTATGTTTCCCCAGAGAAACAGGCTGCTTGCAAGTGTCGAGGGGAGTTTCTCAGGTGCCCAGTGTGTCCCGTTTGTTTCCCTTCGCAGCTCCCGTACTGCAGGTACTTATGCTGGGTGCTAACAAGAGTTGGTTGGCTCTGCCGACAAAAGCAGCCTTTTCCCTTTGGAAGCTTGGATTGTAGTGTCTCAGGGGCTGCTTGCCAAACCTTGAAGTTGCCCAGGTTATAGCCTCCGCAGGTACGCTTGCGTAGCAAACGAGCACTTTCTACCGATGAACAGGGTTCCTGTCACGCTGGAGGAGAGTTAATCCCGCAGACCTCGTTCCTCCTGGGAAAGCGCAAGTCCACCCTGAGCCTCAGGGTAGTGCCTAAGTTTCCAACGGGCAAGCTCTGCGTGCCTCGGTTTCCATGAGGTCTCCACCGTTGTTGTGCTTCAATGGAACGCGAGGATAGCTTTCAGGACTCCAAGCACTCTGACCTCCGCACCGTTTCCCATGCTACCACACGGATCCCCCCCACGTCTCCTCTCTGCCTGCTGAGCAACAAGCAGCCGTGTAGGCCCTTCAGAACCCTTCTTGCATGCAGAGCCCAAGGCGGCACACTGCTCTCTGTCTTCCTTTGGAAACCTAGGTTGTTGCAGCTTTCCCCAGCTACGAAGACAGTCTGAGCCGGTCTCATGTGCTGAGGAACGTGAACTCAATGAGGACCATGGCCATACGTGCACTCAGAAAATCACTCTGCTCAGCCTTCCATCCAGGAACTCACACCGACTGGCTCGTTGGTTTAGCAGGACGTCTAAGTGAGGTCCAAGCTGAGCAAGAGCACAATTCCCCCTTAACCCTGCTAGGCCCCCGGAAGAGGTAGAGCTAACTAGGCCTCGCTCAGGCCATCCCTCCTTCAGGGATCTTGCCACAGTTTGAAGCCTGCACGGTAAAAGATACTTAGCGAAGTTGCCAGGGTTTCGCCATGCTCTCCCTCGGCAGCTCCACTACTGCAGGGACTCATGTTTGCTGTGAACGAGGATAGGTGGCCCTGCTTCAAAAAGCAGTCTTTTCCCCTTTGGAAATGTGGATTCTTTGAGCCTCGGAGCTGTTTGCGAAACCCTAGGAAGGCCCAGCTTCTACTCACTGCAGGCACGCCCGGGCAGGAAACGAGTATGTTTCCCCAGAGAAACAGGCTGCTTGCAAGTGTCGAGAAGAGCTTCTCAGGTGCCCAGTGTGTCCCGTTTCTTTCCCTTCGCAGCTCCCGTACTGCAGGTACTTATGCTGGGAGCTAACAAGAGTTGGTTGGCTCTGCCGACAAAAGCAGCCTTTTCCCTTTGGAAGCTTGGATTGTAGTGTCTCAGGGTCTGCTTGCCAAACCTTGAAGTTGCCCAGGTTATAGCCTCCGCAGGTACGCTTGCGTAGCAAACGAGCACTTTCTACCGAAGAACAGGGTTCCTGTCACGCTGGAGGAGAGTTAATCCCGCAGACCTCGTTCCTCCTGGGAAAGCGCAAGCCCACCCTGAGCCTCAGGGTAGTGCCTAAGTTTCCAACGGGCAAGCTCTGCGTGCCTCGGTTTCCATTAGGTCTCCACCGTTGTTGTGCTTCAATGGAACGCGAAGATAGCTTTCAGGACTCCAAGCACTCTGACCTCCGCACCGTTTCCCATGCTACCACACGGATCCCCCCCACGTCTCCTCTCTGCCTGCTTTGCAACAAGCAGCCGTGTAGGCCCTTCAGAACACTTCTTGCATGCAGAGCCCAAGGCGGCACACTGCTCTCTGTCTTCCTTTGGAAACCTAGGTTGTCGGAGCTTACCCACCTCACGAAGACAGTCTGAGCCGGTTTCATGAGCTGGGGAACGTGGACTCAGTGAGGACCAGGGCCCTACCTGCACTCTGAAAATCACTCTGCTCAGCCTTCCATCCAGGAGCTCACACCGACTGGCTCGTTGGTTTAGCAGGACGTCTAAGTGAGGTCCAAGCTGAGCAAAGAGCACTCTTCCTCCTTTACCCTGCTAGGCCCACGGAAGAGGTAGAGCCATCTAGGCCTCGCTCAGACCAGGCCTCCTTCAGGGATCTTGCCACACTTCGAAGCCTGCACAGTAAAAGATACTTAGCGAAGTTGCCAGGATTTCGCCATGCTCTCCCTCGGCAGCTCCACTACTGCAGGTACTCATGTTTGCTTTGAACTAGTATAGGTGTCCCTGCTTCCAAAAGCATTCTTTTCCCCTTTGGAAATGTGGATTCTTGTAGCCTAGGAGCTGTTTGCGAAACGCTAGGAAGGCCCAGCTTTTACTCACTGCAGGCACGCCCGGGCAGGAAACGAGTATGTTTCCCCAGAGAAACAGGCTGCTTGCAAGTGTAGAGGGGAGCTTCTCAAGTGCCCAGTGTGTCCCGTTTGTTTCCCTTCGCAGCTCCCGTACTGCAGGTACTTATGCTGGGTGCTAACAAGGGTTGGTTGGCTCTGCCGACAAAAGCAGCCTTTTCTCTTTGGAAGTTTGGATTGTAGTGTCTCAGGGGCTGCTTGCCAAAACTTGAAGTTGCCCAGGTTATAGCCTCCGCAGGTACGCTTGCGTAGCAAACGAGCACTTTCACCCGATGAACAGCGTTCCTATCACGCTGGAGGAGAGTTAATCCTGCAGACCTCGTTCCTCCTGGGAAAGCGCAAGGCCACCCTGAGCCTCAGGGTAGTGCCTAAGTTTGCTCCGTGCAAGCTCTGCGTGCCTCGGTTTCCATGAGGTCTCCACCGTTGTTGTGCCTCAATGGAACTAGAGGATAGCTTTCAGGACTCCAAGCACTCTGACCTCCGCACCATTTCCCATGCTACCACACAGATCCCCCCACGTCTCCTCTCTGCCTGCTGAGCAACAAGCAGCCGTGTAGGCCCTTCGGAACACTTCTTGCATGCAGAACCCAAGGCGGCACTTTGCTCTCTGTCTACCTTTGGAAACCTAGGTGGTCGCAGCTTGCCCCAGCTCACGAAGACAGTCTGAGCCGTTCTCCTGAGCTGGGAGACATGGACTCAGTGAGGACCAGGGCCCTACCTGCACTCAGAAAATCACTCTGCTCAGCCTTCCATCCAGGAGCTCACACCGACTGGCTCGTTGGTTTAGCAGGACGTCTAAGTGAGGTCCAAGCTGAGCAAAGAGCACACTTCCTCCTTTACCCTGCTAGGCCCACGGAAGAGGTAGAGCCAACTAGGCCTCGCTCAGGCCAGCCCTCCTTCAGGGATCTTGCCACACTTCGAAGCCTGCACAGTAAAAGATATTTAGCGAAGTTGCCAGGGTTTCGCCATTCTCCCTCGGCAGCTCCACTACTGCAGGGACTCATGTTTGCTGTGAACTAGGATAGGTGGCCCACTTCAAAAAGCAGTCTTTTCCCCTTTGGAAATGTGGATTCTTGTAGCCTCGGAGCTGTTTGCAAAACCCTAGGAAGGCCCAGCTTCTACTCACGGCAGGCACGCCCGGGGAGGAAACGAGTATGTTTCCCCAGAGAAACAGGCTGCTTGCCAGTGTCGAGGGGAGCTTCTCAGGTGCCCAGTGTGTCCCGTTTGTTTCCCTTCGCAGCTCCCGTACTGCAGGTACTTATGCTGGGAGCTAACAAGAGTTGGTTGGCTCTGCCGACAAAAGCAGCCTTTTCCCTTTGGAAGCTTGGATTGTAGTGTCTCAGGGGCTGCTTGCCAAACCTTGAAGTTGCCCAGGTTATAGCCTCCGCAGGTACGCTTGCGTAGCAAACGAGCACTTTCTACCGATGAACAGGGTTCCTGTCACGCTGGAGGAGAGTTAATCCCGCAGACCTCGTTCCTCTTGGGAAAGCGCAAGTCCACCCTGAGCCTCAGGGTAGTGCCTAAGTTTCCAACGGGCAAGCTCTGCGTGCCTCGGTTTCCATTAGGTCTCCACCGTTGTTGTGCTTCAATGGAACGCGAGGATAGCTTTCAGGACTCCAAGCACTCTGACCTCCGCACCGTTTCCCATGCTACCACACGGATCCCCCCCACGTCTCCTCTCTGCCTGCTGAGCAACAAGCAGCCGTGTAGGCCCTTCAGAACCCTTCTTGCATGCAGAGCCCAAGGCGGCACACTGCTCTCTGTCTTCCTTTGGAAACCTAGGTTGTTGCAGCTTTCCCCAGCTACGAAGACAGTCTGAGCCGGTCTCATGTGCTGAGGAACGTGAACTCAATGAGGACCATGGCCATACGTGCACTCAGAAAATCACTCTGCTCAGCCTTCCATCCAGGAACTCACACCGACTGGCTCGTTGGTTTAGCAGGACGTCTAAGTGAGGTCCAAGCTGAGCAAGAGCACAATTCCTCCTTTACCCTGCTAGGCCCCCGGAAGAGGTAGAGCTAACTAGGCCTCGCTCAGGCCATCCCTCCTTCAGGGATCTTGCCACAGTTTGAAGCCTGCACGGTAAAAGATACTTAGCGAAGTTGCCAGGGTTTCGCCATGCTCTCCCTCGGCAGCTCCACTACTGCAGGGACTCATATTTGCTGTGAACGAGGATAGGTGGCCCTGCTTCAAAAAGCAGTCTTTTCCCCTTTGGAAATGTGGATTCTTGTAGCCTAGGAGCTGTTTGCGAAACCATAGGAAGGCCCAGCTTTTACTCACTGCAGGCACGCCCGGGGAGGAAACGAGTATGTTTCCCCAGAGAAACAGGCTGCTTGCAAGTGTCGAGGGGAGCTTCTCAGGTGCCCAGTGTGTCCCGTTTGTTTCCCTTCGCAGCTCCCGTACTGCAGGTACTTATGCTGGGTGCTAACAAGGGTTCGTTGGCTCTGCCGACAAAAGCAGCCTTTTCCCTTTGGAAGCTTGGATTGTAGTGTCTCAGGGGCTGCTTGCCAAACCTTGAAGTTGCCCAGGTTATAGCCTCCGCAGGTACGCTTGCGTAGCAAACGAGCACTTTCACCCGATGAACAGCGTTCCTATCACGCTGCAGGAGAGTTAATCCCGCAGACCTCGTTCCTCCTGGGAAAGCGCAAGGCCACCCTGAGCCTCAGGGGAGTGCCTAAGTTTGCTCCGTGCAAGCTCTGCGTGCCTCGGTTTCCATGAGGTCTCCACCGTTGTTGTGCCTCAATGGAACTAGAGGATAGCTTTCAGGACTCCAAGCACTCTGGCCTCTGCACCGTTTCCCATGCTACCACACGGATTCCCCCCACGTCTCCTCTCTGCCTGCTGAGCAACAAGCAGCCGTGTAGGCCCTTCAGAACCCTTCTTGCATGCAGAGCCCAAGGCGGGACACTGCTCTCTGTCTTCCTTTGGAAACCTAGGTTGTCGGAGCTTACCCACCTCACGAAGACAGTTTGAGCCGGTTTCATGAGCTTGGGAACGTGGACTCAGTGAGGACCAGGGCCCTACCTGCACTCTGAAAATCACTCTGCTCAGCCTTCCATCCAGGAGCTCACACCGACTGGCTCGTTGGTTTAGCAGGACGTCTAAGTGAGGTCCAAGCTGAGCAAAGAGCACTCTTCCTCCTTTACCCTGCTAGGCCCACGGAAGAGGTAGAGCCATCTAGGCCTCGCTCAGACCAGGCCTCCTTCAGGGATCTTGCCACACTTCGAAGCCTGCACAGTAAAAGATACTTAGCGAAGTTGCCAGGATTTCGCCATGCTCTCCCTCGGCAGCTCCACTACTGCAGGTACTCATGTTTGCTTTGAACTAGTATAGGTGTCCCTGCTTCCAAAAGCATTCTTTTCCCCTTTGGAAATGTGGATTCTTGTAGCCTAGGAGCTGTTTGCGAAACGCTAGGAAGGCCCAGCTTTTACTCACTGCAGGCACGCCCGGGCAGGAAACGAGTATGTTTCCCCAGAGAAACAGGCTGCTTGCAAGTGTAGAGGGGAGCTTCTCAGGTGCCCAGTGTGTCCCGTTTCTTTCCCTTCGCAGCTCCCGTACTGCAGGTACTTATGCTGGCTGCTAACAAGGGTTGGTTGGCTCTGCCGACAAAAGCAGCCTTTTCTCTTTGGAAGTTTGGATTGTAGTGTCTCAGGGGCTGCTTGCCAAAACTTGAAGTTGCCCAGGTTATAGCCTCCGCAGGTACGCTTGCGTAGCAAACGAGCACTTTCACCCGATGAACAGCGTTCCTATCACGCTGGAGGAGAGTTAATCCTGCAGACCTCGTTCCTCCTGGGAAAGCGCAAGGCCACCCTGAGCCTCAGGGTAGTGCCTAAGTTTGCTCCGTGCAAGCTCTGCGTGCCTCGGTTTCCATGAGGTCTCCACCGTTGTTGTGCCTCAATGGAACTAGAGGATAGCTTTCAGGACTCCAAGCACTCTGACCTCCGCACCATTTCCCATGCTACCACACAGATCCCCCCACGTCTCCTCTCTGCCTGCTGAGCAACAAGCAGCCGTGTAGGCCCTTCGGAACACTTCTTGCATGCAGAACCCAAGGCGGCACTTTGCTCTCTGTCTACCTTTGGAAACCTAGGTGGTCGCAGCTTGCCCCAGCTCACGAATACAGTCTGAGCCGTTCTCCTGAGCTGGGAGACATGGACTCAGTGAGGACCAGGGCCCTACCTGCACTCAGAAAATCACTCTGCTCAGCCTTCCATCCAGGAGCTCACACCGACTGGCTCGTTGGTTTAGCAGGACGTCTAAGTGAGGTCCAAGCTGAGCAAAGAGCACACTTCCTCCTTTACCCTGCTAGGCCCACGGAAGAGGTAGAGCCAACTAGGCCTCGCTCAGGCCAGCCCTCCTTCAGGGATCTTGCCACACTTCGAAGCCTGCACAGTAAAAGATATTTAGCGAAGTTGCCAGGGTTTCGCCATTCTCCCTCGGCAGCTCCACTACTGCAGGGACTCATGTTTGCTGTGAACTAGGATAGGTGGCCCACTTCAAAAAGCAGTCTTTTCCCCTTTGGAAATGTGGATTCTTGTAGCCTCGGAGCTGTTTGCAAAACCCTAGGAAGGCCCAGCTTCTACTCACGGCAGGCACGCCCGGGGAGGAAACGAGTATGTTTCCCCAGAGAAACAGGCTGCTTGCAAGTGTCGAGGGGAGCTTCTCAGGTGCCCAGTGTGTCCCGTTTGTTTCCCTTCGCAGCTCCCGTACTGCAGGTACTTATGCTGGGAGCTAACAAGAGTTGGTTGGCTCTGCCGACAAAAGCAGCCTTTTCCCTTTGGAAGCTTGGATTGTAGTGTCTCAGGGGCTGCTTGCCAAACCTTGAAGTTGCCCAGGTTATAGCCTCCGCAGGTACGCTTGCGTAGCAAACGAGCACTTTCTACCGATGAACAGGGTTCCTGTCACGCTGGAGGAGAGTTAATCCCGCAGACCTCGTTCCTCTTGGGAAAGCGCAAGTCCACCCTGAGCCTCAGGGTAGTGCCTAAGTTTCCAACGGGCTAGCTCTGCGTGCCTCGGTTTCCATTAGGTCTCCACCGTTGTTGTGCTTCAATGGAACGCGAGGATAGCTTTCAGGACTCCAAGCACTCTGACCTCCGCACCGTTTCCCATGCTACCACACGGATCCCCCCCACGTCTCCTCTCTGCCTGCTGAGCAACAAGCAGCCGTGTAGGCCCTTCAGAACCCTTCTTGCATGCAGAGCCCAAGGCGGCACACTGCTCTCTGTCTTCCTTTGGAAACCTAGGTTGTTGCAGCTTTCCCCAGCTACGAAGACAGTCTGAGCCGGTCTCATGTGCTGAGGAACGTGAACTCAATGAGGACCATGGCCATACGTGCACTCAGAAAATCACTCTGCTCAGCCTTCCATCCAGGAACTCACACCGACTGGCTCGTTGGTTTAGCAGGACGTCTAAGTGAGGTCCAAGCTGAGCAAGAGCACAATTCCTCCTTTACCCTGCTAGGCCCCCGGAAGAGGTAGAGCTAACTAGGCCTCGCTCAGGCCATCCCTCCTTCAGGGATCTTGCCACAGTTTGAAGCCTGCACGGTAAAAGATACTTAGCGAAGTTGCCAGGGTTTCGCCATGCTCTCCCTCGGCAGCTCCACTACTGCAGGGACTCATATTTGCTGTGAACGAGGATAGGTGGCCCTGCTTCAAAAAGCAGTCTTTTCCCCTTTGGAAATGTGGATTCTTGTAGCCTAGGAGCTGTTTGCGAAACCATAGGAAGGCCCAGCTTTTACTCACTGCAGGCACGCCCGGGGAGGAAACGAGTATGTTTCCCCAGAGAAACAGGCTGCTTGCAAGTGTCGAGGGGAGCTTCTCAGGTGCCCAGTGTGTCCCGTTTGTTTCCCTTCGCAGCTCCCGTACTGCAGGTACTTATGCTGGGTGCTAACAAGGGTTCGTTGGCTCTGCCGACAAAAGCAGCCTTTTCCCTTTGGAAGCTTGGATTGTAGTGTCTCAGGGGCTGCTTGCCAAACCTTGAAGTTGCCCAGGTTATAGCCTCCGCAGGTACGCTTGCGTAGCAAACGAGCACTTTCACCCGATGAACAGCGTTCCTATCACGCTGCAGGAGAGTTAATCCCGCAGACCTCGTTCCTCCTGGGAAAGCGCAAGGCCACCCTGAGCCTCAGGGGAGTGCCTAAGTTTGCTCCGTGCAAGCTCTGCGTGCCTCGGTTTCCATGAGGTCTCCACCGTTGTTGTGCCTCAATGGAACTAGAGGATAGCTTTCAGGACTCCAAGCACTCTGGCCTCTGCACCGTTTCCCATGCTACCACACGGATTCCCCCCACGTCTCCTCTCTGCCTGCTGAGCAACAAGCAGCCGTGTAGGCCCTTCAGAACCCTTCTTGCATGCAGAGCCCAAGGCGGGACACTGCTCTCTGTCTTCCTTTGGAAACCTAGGTTGTCGGAGCTTACCCACCTCACGAAGACAGTTTGAGCCGGTTTCATGAGCTTGGGAACGTGGACTCAGTGAGGACCAGGGCCCTACCTGCACTCTGAAAATCACTCTGCTCAGCCTTCCATCCAGGAGCTCACACCGACTGGCTCGTTGGTTTAGCAGGACGTCTAAGTGAGGTCCAAGCTGAGCAAAGAGCACTCTTCCTCCTTTACCCTGCTAGGCCCACGGAAGAGGTAGAGCCATCTAGGCCTCGCTCAGACCAGGCCTCCTTCAGGGATCTTGCCACACTTCGAAGCCTGCACAGTAAAAGATACTTAGCGAAGTTGCCAGGATTTCGCCATGCTCTCCCTCGGCAGCTCCACTACTGCAGGGACTCATGTTTGCTTTGAACTAGTATAGGTGTCCCTGCTTCCAAAAGCATTCTTTTCCCCTTTGGAAATGTGGATTCTTGTAGCCTAGGAGCTGTTTGCGAAACGCTAGGAAGGCCCAGCTTTTACTCACTGCAGGCACGCCCGGGCAGGAAACGAGTATGTTTCCCCAGAGAAACAGGCTGCTTGCAAGTGTAGAGGGGAGCTTCTCAGGTGCCCAGTGTGTCCCGTTTCTTTCCCTTCGCAGCTCCCGTACTGCAGGTACTTATGCTGGGTGCTAACAAGGGTTGGTTGGCTCTGCCGACAAAAGCAGCCTTTTCTCTTTGGAAGCTTGGATTGTAGTGTCTCAGGGGCTGCTTGCCAAAACTTGAAGTTGCCCAGGTTATAGCCTCCGCAGGTACGCTTGCGTAGCAAACGAGCACTTTCACCCGATGAACAGCGTTCCTATCACGCTGGAGGAGAGTTAATCCTGCAGACCTCGTTCCTCCTGGGAAAGAGCAAGGCCACCCTGAGCCTCAGGGTAGTGCCTGAGTTTACTCCGGGCAAGCTCTGCGTGCCTCGGTTTCCATGAGGTCTCCACCGTTGTTGTGCTTCAATGGAACGCGAAGATAGCTTTCAGGACTCCAAGCACTCTGACCTCCGCACCGTTTCCCATGCTACCACACGGATCCCCCCCACGTCTCCTCTCTGCCTGCTGAGCAACAAGCAGCCGTGTAGGCCCTTCAGAACACTTCTGCATGCAGAGCCCAAGGCGGCACACTGCTCTCAGTCTGCCTTTGGAAACCTAGGTTGTCGCAGCTTACCCAGCTCACCAAGACAGTCTGAGCTGGTCTCATGAGCTGGGGAACGTGGACTCAGTGAGGACCAGGGCCCTACCTGCACTCAGAAAATCACTCTGCTCAGCCTTCCATCCAGGAGCTCACACCGACTGGCTCGTTGGTTTAGCAGGAGGTCTAAGTGAGGTCCAAGCTGAGCAAAGAACACACTTCCTCCTTTACCCTGCTAGGCCCACGGTAGAGGTAGAGCCAACTAGGCCTCGCTCAGGCCAGCCCTCCTTCAGGGATCTTGCCACACTTCGAAGCCTGCACAGTAAAAGATATTTAGCGAAGTTTCCAGGGTTTCGCCATTCTCCCTCGGCAGCTCCACTACTGCAGGGACTCATGTTTGCTGTGAACTAGGATAGGTGGCCCACTTCAAAAAGCAGTCTTTTCCCCTTTGGAAATGTGGATTCTTGTAGCCTAGGAGCTGTTTGCGAAACCATAGGAAGGCCCAGCTTTTACTCACTGCAGGCACGCCCGGGGAGGAAACGAGTATGTTTCCCCAGAGAAACAGGCTGCTTGCAAGTGTCGAGGGGAGCTTCTCAGGTGCCCAGTGTGTCCCGTTTGTTTCCCTTCGCAGCTCCCGTACTGCAGGTACTTATGCTGGGTGCTAACAAGGGTTCGTTGGCTCTGCCGACAAAAGCAGCCTTTTCCCTTTGGAAGCTTGGATTGTAGTGTCTCAGGGGCTGCTTGCCAAACCTTGAAGTTGCCCAGGTTATAGCCTCCGCAGGTACGCTTGCGTAGCAAACGAGCACTTTCACCCGATGAACAGCGTTCCTATCACGCTGCAGGAGAGTTAATCCCGCAGACCTCGTTCCTCCTGGGAAAGCGCAAGGCCACCCTGAGCCTCAGGGGAGTGCCTAAGTTTGCTCCGTGCAAGCTCTGCGTGCCTCGGTTTCCATGAGGTCTCCACCGTTGTTGTGCCTCAATGGAACTAGAGGATAGCTTTCAGGACTCCAAGCACTCTGGCCTCTGCACCGTTTCCCATGCTACCACACGGATTCCCCCCACGTCTCCTCTCTGCCTGCTGAGCAACAAGCAGCCGTGTAGGCCCTTCAGAACCCTTCTTGCATGCAGAGCCCAAGGCGGGACACTGCTCTCTGTCTTCCTTTGGAAACCTAGGTTGTCGGAGCTTACCCACCTCACGAAGACAGTTTGAGCCGGTTTCATGAGCTTGGGAACGTGGACTCAGTGAGGACCAGGGCCCTACCTGCACTCTGAAAATCACTCTGCTCAGCCTTCCATCCAGGAGCTCACACCGACTGGCTCGTTGGTTTAGCAGGACGTCTAAGTGAGGTCCAAGCTGAGCAAAGAGCACTCTTCCTCCTTTACCCTGCTAGGCCCACGGAAGAGGTAGAGCCATCTAGGCCTCGCTCAGACCAGGCCTCCTTCAGGGATCTTGCCACACTTCGAAGCCTGCACAGTAAAAGATACTTAGCGAAGTTGCCAGGATTTCGCCATGCTCTCCCTCGGCAGCTCCACTACTGCAGGTACTCATGTTTGCTTTGAACTAGTATAGGTGTCCCTGCTTCCAAAAGCATTCTTTTCCCCTTTGGAAATGTGGATTCTTGTAGCCTAGGAGCTGTTTGCGAAACGCTAGGAAGGCCCAGCTTTTACTCACTGCAGGCACGCCCGGGCAGGAAACGAGTATGTTTCCCCAGAGAAACAGGCTGCTTGCAAGTGTAGAGGGGAGCTTCTCAGGTGCCCAGTGTGTCCCGTTTCTTTCCCTTCGCAGCTCCCGTACTGCAGGTACTTATGCTGGGTGCTAACAAGGGTTGGTTGGCTCTGCCGACAAAAGCAGCCTTTTCTCTTTGGAAGCTTGGATTGTAGTGTCTCAGGGGCTGCTTGCCAAAACTTGAAGTTGCCCAGGTTATAGCCTCCGCAGGTACGCTTGCGTAGCAAACGAGCACTTTCACCCGATGAACAGCGTTCCTATCACGCTGGAGGAGAGTTAATCCTGCAGACCTCGTTCCTCCTGGGAAAGCGCAAGGCCACCCTGAGCCTCAGGGTAGTGCCTAAGTTTGCTCCGTGCAAGCTCTGCGTGCCTCGGTTTCCATGAGGTCTCCACCGTTGTTGTGCCTCAATGGAACTAGAGGATAGCTTTCAGGACTCCAAGCACTCTGACCTCCGCACCATTTCCCATGCTACCACACAGATCCCCCCACGTCTCCTCTCTGCCTGCTGAGCAACAAGCAGCCGTGTAGGCCCTTCGGAACACTTCTTGCATGCAGAACCCAAGGCGGCACATTGCTCTCTGTCTACCTTTGGAAACCTAGGTGGTCGCAGCTTGCCCCAGCTCACGAAGACAGTCTGAGCCGTTCTCCTGAGCTGGGAGACATGGACTCAGTGAGGACCAGGGCCCTACCTGCACTCAGAAAATCACTCTGCTCAGCCTTCCATCCAGGAGCTCACACCGACTGGCTCGTTGGTTTAGCAGGACGTCTAAGTGAGGTCCAAGCTGAGCAAAGAGCACACTTCCTCCTTTACCCTGCTAGGCCCACGGAAGAGGTAGAGCCAACTAGGCCTCGCTCAGGCCAGCCCTCCTTCAGGGATCTTGCCACACTTCGAAGCCTGCACAGTAAAAGATATTTAGCGAAGTTGCCAGGGTTTCGCCATTCTCCCTCGGCAGCTCCACTACTGCAGGGACTCATGTTTGCTGTGAACTAGGATAGGTGGCCCACTTCGAAAAGCAGTCTTTTCCCCTTTGGAAATGTGGATTCTTGTAGCCTCGGAGCTGTTTGCAAAACCCTAGGAAGGCCCAGCTTCTACTCACGGCAGGCACGCCCGGGGAGGAAACGAGTATGTTTCCCCAGAGAAACAGGCTGCTTGCAAGTGTCGAGGGGAGTTTCTCAGGTGCCCAGTGTGTCCCGTTTGTTTCCCTTCGCAGCTCCCGTACTGCAGGTACTTATGCTGGGTGCTAACAAGAGTTGGTTGGCTCTGCCGACAAAAGCAGCCTTTTCCCTTTGGAAGCTTGGATTGTAGTGTCTCAGGGGCTGCTTGCCAAACCTTGAAGTTGCCCAGGTTATAGCCTCCGCAGGTACGCTTGCGTAGCAAACGAGCACTTTCTACCGATGAACAGGGTTCCTGTCACGCTGGAGGAGAGTTAATCCCGCAGACCTCGTTCCTCCTGGGAAAGCGCAAGTCCACCCTGAGCCTCAGGGTAGTGCCTAAGTTTCCAACGGGCAAGCTCTGCGTGCCTCGGTTTCCATGAGGTCTCCACCGTTGTTGTGCTTCAATGGAACGCGAGGATAGCTTTCAGGACTCCAAGCACTCTGACCTCCGCACCGTTTCCCATGCTACCACACGGATCCCCCCCACGTCTCCTCTCTGCCTGCTGAGCAACAAGCAGCCGTGTAGGCCCTTCAGAACCCTTCTTGCATGCAGAGCCCAAGGCGGCACACTGCTCTCTGTCTTCCTTTGGAAACCTAGGTTGTTGCAGCTTTCCCCAGCTACGAAGACAGTCTGAGCCGGTCTCATGTGCTGAGGAACGTGAACTCAATGAGGACCATGGCCATACGTGCACTCAGAAAATCACTCTGCTCAGCCTTCCATCCAGGAACTCACACCGACTGGCTCGTTGGTTTAGCAGGACGTCTAAGTGAGGTCCAAGCTGAGCAAGAGCACAATTCCCCCTTAACCCTGCTAGGCCCCCGGAAGAGGTAGAGCTAACTAGGCCTCGCTCAGGCCATCCCTCCTTCAGGGATCTTGCCACAGTTTGAAGCCTGCACGGTAAAAGATACTTAGCGAAGTTGCCAGGGTTTCGCCATGCTCTCCCTCGGCAGCTCCACTACTGCAGGGACTCATGTTTGCTGTGAACGAGGATAGGTGGCCCTGCTTCAAAAAGCAGTCTTTTCCCCTTTGGAAATGTGGATTCTTTGAGCCTCGGAGCTGTTTGCGAAACCCTAGGAAGGCCCAGCTTCTACTCACTGCAGGCACGCCCGGGCAGGAAACGAGTATGTTTCCCCAGAGAAACAGGCTGCTTGCAAGTGTCGAGAAGAGCTTCTCAGGTGCCCAGTGTGTCCCGTTTCTTTCCCTTCGCAGCTCCCGTACTGCAGGTACTTATGCTGGGAGCTAACAAGAGTTGGTTGCCTCTGCCGACAAAAGCAGCCTTTTCCCTTTGGAAGCTTGGATTGTAGTGTCTCAGGGGCTGCTTGCCAAACCTTGAAGTTGCCCAGGTTATAGCCTCCGCAGGTACGCTTGCGTAGCAAACGAGCACTTTCACCCGATGAACAGCGTTCCTATCACGCTGCAGGAGAGTTAATCCCGCAGACCTCGTTCCTCCTGGGAAAGCGCAAGGCCACCCTGAGCCTCAGGGGAGTGCCTAAGTTTGCTCCGTGCAAGCTCTGCGTGCCTCGGTTTCCATGAGGTCTCCACCGTTGTTGTGCCTCAATGGAACTAGAGGATAGCTTTCAGGACTCCAAGCACTCTGGCCTCTGCACCGTTTCCCATGCTACCACACGGATTCCCCCCACGTCTCCTCTCTGCCTGCTGAGCAACAAGCAGCCGTGTAGGCCCTTCAGAACCCTTCTTGCATGCAGAGCCCAAGGCGGGACACTGCTCTCTGTCTTCCTTTGGAAACCTAGGTTGTCGGAGCTTACCCACCTCACGAAGACAGTTTGAGCCGGTTTCATGAGCTTGGGAACGTGGACTCAGTGAGGACCAGGGCCCTACCTGCACTCTGAAAATCACTCTGCTCAGCCTTCCATCCAGGAGCTCACACCGACTGGCTCGTTGGTTTAGCAGGACGTCTAAGTGAGGTCCAAGCTGAGCAAAGAGCACTCTTCCTCCTTTACCCTGCTAGGCCCACGGAAGAGGTAGAGCCATCTAGGCCTCGCTCAGACCAGGCCTCCTTCAGGGATCTTGCCACACTTCGAAGCCTGCACAGTAAAAGATACTTAGCGAAGTTGCCAGGATTTCGCCATGCTCTCCCTCGGCAGCTCCACTACTGCAGGTACTCATGTTTGCTTTGAACTAGTATAGGTGTCCCTGCTTCCAAAAGCATTCTTTTCCCCTTTGGAAATGTGGATTCTTGTAGCCTAGGAGCTGTTTGCGAAACGCTAGGAAGGCCCAGCTTTTACTCACTGCAGGCACGCCCGGGCAGGAAACGAGTATGTTTCCCCAGAGAAACAGGCTGCTTGCAAGTGTAGAGGGGAGCTTCTCAGGTGCCCAGTGTGTCCCGTTTCTTTCCCTTCGCAGCTCCCGTACTGCAGGTACTTATGCTGGGTGCTAACAAGGGTTGGTTGGCTCTGCCGACAAAAGCAGCCTTTTCTCTTTGGAAGCTTGGATTGTAGTGTCTCAGGGGCTGCTTGCCAAAACTTGAAGTTGCCCAGGTTATAGCCTCCGCAGGTACGCTTGCGTAGCAAACGAGCACTTTCACCCGATGAACAGCGTTCCTATCACGCTGGAGGAGAGTTAATCCTGCAGACCTCGTTCCTCCTGGGAAAGAGCAAGGCCACCCTGAGCCTCAGGGTAGTGCCTGAGTTTACTCCGGGCAAGCTCTGCGTGCCTCGGTTTCCATGAGGTCTCCACCGTTGTTGTGCTTCAATGGAACGCGAAGATAGCTTTCAGGACTCCAAGCACTCTGACCTCCGCACCGTTTCCCATGCTACCACACGGATCCCCCCCACGTCTCCTCTCTGCCTGCTGAGCAACAAGCAGCCGTGTAGGCCCTTCAGAACACTTCTGCATGCAGAGCCCAAGGCGGCACACTGCTCTCAGTCTGCCTTTGGAAACCTAGGTTGTCGCAGCTTACCCAGCTCACCAAGACAGTCTGAGCCGGTCTCATGAGCTGGGGAACGTGGACTCAGTGAGGACCAGGGCCCTACCTGCACTCAGAAAATCACTCTGCTCAGCCTTCCATCCAGGAGCTCACACCGACTGGCTCGTTGGTTTAGCAGGAGGTCTAAGTGAGGTCCAAGCTGAGCAAAGAACACACTTCCTCCTTTACCCTGCTAGGCCCACGGTAGAGGTAGAGCCAACTAGGCCTCGCTCAGGCCAGCCCTCCTTCAGGGATCTTGCCACACTTCGAAGCCTGCACAGTAAAAGATATTTAGCGAAGTTGCCAGGGTTTCGCCATTCTCCCTCGGCAGCTCCACTACTGCAGGGACTCATGTTTGCTGTGAACTAGGATAGGTGGCCCACTTCAAAAAGCAGTCTTTTCCCCTTTGGAAATGTGGATTCTTGTAGCCTAGGAGCTGTTTGCGAAACCATAGGAAGGCCCAGCTTTTACTCACTGCAGGCACGCCCGGGGAGGAAACGAGTATGTTTCCCCAGAGAAACAGGCTGCTTGCAAGTGTCGAGGGGAGCTTCTCAGGTGCCCAGTGTGTCCCGTTTGTTTCCCTTCGCAGCTCCCGTACTGCAGGTACTTATGCTGGGTGCTAACAAGGGTTCGTTGGCTCTGCCGACAAAAGCAGCCTTTTCCCTTTGGAAGCTTGGATTGTAGTGTCTCAGGGGCTGCTTGCCAAACCTTGAAGTTGCCCAGGTTATAGCCTCCGCAGGTACGCTTGCGTAGCAAACGAGCACTTTCACCCGATGAACAGCGTTCCTATCACGCTGCAGGAGAGTTAATCCCGCAGACTTCGTTCCTCCTGGGAAAGCGCAAGGCCACCCTGAGCCTCAGGGGAGTGCCTAAGTTTGCTCCGTGCAAGCTCTGCGTGCCTCGGTTTCCATGAGGTCTCCACCGTTGTTGTGCCTCAATGGAACTAGAGGATAGCTTTCAGGACTCCAAGCACTCTGGCCTCTGCACCGTTTCCCATGCTACCACACGGATTCCCCCCACGTCTCCTCTCTGCCTGCTGAGCAACAAGCAGCCGTGTAGGCCCTTCAGAACCCTTCTTGCATGCAGAGCCCAAGGCGGGACACTGCTCTCTGTCTTCCTTTGGAAACCTAGGTTGTCGGAGCTTACCCACCTCACGAAGACAGTTTGAGCCGGTTTCATGAGCTTGGGAACGTGGACTCAGTGAGGACCAGGGCCCTACCTGCACTCTGAAAATCACTCTGCTCAGCCTTCCATCCAGGAGCTCACACCGACTGGCTCGTTGGTTTAGCAGGACGTCTAAGTGAGGTCCAAGCTGAGCAAAGAGCACTCTTCCTCCTTTACCCTGCTAGGCCCACGGAAGAGGTAGAGCCATCTAGGCCTCGCTCAGACCAGGCCTCCTTCAGGGATCTTGCCACACTTCGAAGCCTGCACAGTAAAAGATACTTAGCGAAGTTGCCAGGATTTCGCCATGCTCTCCCTCGGCAGCTCCACTACTGCAGGTACTCATGTTTGCTTTGAACTAGTATAGGTGTCCCTGCTTCCAAAAGCATTCTTTTCCCCTTTGGAAATGTGGATTCTTGTAGCCTAGGAGCTGTTTGCGAAACGCTAGGAAGGCCCAGCTTTTACTCACTGCAGGCACGCCCGGGGAGGAAACGAGTATGTTTCCCCAGAGAAACAGGCTGCTTGCAAGTGTAGAGGGGAGCTTCTCAGGTGCCCAGTGTGTCCCGTTTGTTTCCCTTCGCAGCTCCCGTACTGCAGGTACTTATGCTGGGTGCTAACAAGGGTTGGTTGGCTCTGCCGACAAAAGCAGCCTTTTCTCTTTGGAAGCTTGGATTGTAGTGTCTCAGGGGCTGCTTGCCAAAACTTGAAGTTGCCCAGGTTATAGCCTCCGCAGGTACGCTTGCGTAGCAAACGAGCACTTTCACCCGATGAACAGCGTTCCTATCACGCTGGAGGAGAGTTAATCCTGCAGACCTCGTTCCTCCTGGGAAAGAGCAAGGCCACCCTGAGCCTCAGGGTAGTGCCTGAGTTTACTCCGGGCAAGCTCTGCGTGCCTCGGTTTCCATGAGGTCTCCACCGTTGTTGTGCTTCAATGGAACGCGAAGATAGCTTTCAGGACTCCAAGCACTCTGACCTCCGCACCGTTTCCCATGCTACCACACGGATCCCCCCCACGTCTCCTCTCTGCCTGCTGAACAACAAGCAGCCGTGTAGGCCCTTCAGAACACTTCTGCATGCAGAGCCCAAGGCGGCACACTGCTCTCAGTCTGCCTTTGGAAACCTAGGTTGTCGCAGCTTACCCAGCTCACCAAGACAGTCTGAGCCGGTCTCATGAGCTGGGGAACGTGGACTCAGTGAGGACCAGGGCCCTACCTGCACTCAGAAAATCACTCTGCTCAGCCTTCCATCCAGGAGCTCACACCGACTGGCTCGTTGGTTTAGCAGGACGTCTAAGTGAGGTCCAAGCTGAGCAAAGAACACACTTCCTCCTTTACCCTGCTAGGCCCACGGTAGAGGTAGAGCCAACTAGGCCTCGCTCAGGCCAGCCCTCCTTCAGGGATCTTGCCACACTTCGAAGCCTGCACAGTAAAAGATATTTAGCGAAGTTGCCAGGGTTTCGCCATTCTCCCTCGGCAGCTCCACTACTGCAGGGACTCATGTTTGCTGTGAACTAGGATAGGTGGCCCACTTCAAAAAGCAGTCTTTTCCCCTTTGGAAATGTGGATTCTTGTAGCCTAGGAGCTGTTTGCGAAACCATAGGAAGGCCCAGCTTTTACTCACTGCAGGCACGCCCGGGGAGGAAACGAGTATGTTTCCCCAGAGAAACAGGCTGCTTGCAAGTGTCGAGGGGAGCTTCTCAGGTGCCCAGTGTGTCCCGTTTGTTTCCCTTCGCAGCTCCCGTACTGCAGGTACTTATGCTGGGTGCTAACAAGGGTTCGTTGGCTCTGCCGACAAAAGCAGCCTTTTCCCTTTGGAAGCTTGGATTGTAGTGTCTCAGGGGCTGCTTGCCAAACCTTGAAGTTGCCCAGGTTATAGCCTCCGCAGGTACGCTTGCGTAGCAAACGAGCACTTTCACCCGATGAACAGCGTTCCTATCACGCTGCAGGAGAGTTAATCCCGCAGACCTCGTTCCTCCTGGGAAAGCGCAAGGCCACCCTGAGCCTCAGGGGAGTGCCTAAGTTTGCTCCGTGCAAGCTCTGCGTGCCTCGGTTTCCATGAGGTCTCCACCGTTGTTGTGCCTCAATGGAACTAGAGGATAGCTTTCAGGACTCCAAGCACTCTGGCCTCTGCACCGTTTCCCATGCTACCACACGGATTCCCCCCACGTCTCCTCTCTGCCTGCTGAGCAACAAGCAGCCGTGTAGGCCCTTCAGAACCCTTCTTGCATGCAGAGCCCAAGGCGGGACACTGCTCTCTGTCTTCCTTTGGAAACCTAGGTTGTCGGAGCTTACCCACCTCACGAAGACAGTTTGAGCCGGTTTCATGAGCTTGGGAACGTGGACTCAGTGAGGACCAGGGCCCTACCTGCACTCTGAAAATCACTCTGCTCAGCCTTCCATCCAGGAGCTCACACCGACTGGCTCGTTGGTTTAGCAGGACGTCTAAGTGAGGTCCAAGCTGAGCAAAGAGCACTCTTCCTCCTTTACCCTGCTAGGCCCACGGAAGAGGTAGAGCCATCTAGGCCTCGCTCAGACCAGGCCTCCTTCAGGGATCTTGCCACACTTCGAAGCCTGCACAGTAAAAGATACTTAGCGAAGTTGCCAGGATTTCGCCATGCTCTCCCTCGGCAGCTCCACTACTGCAGGGACTCATGTTTGCTTTGAACTAGTATAGGTGTCCCTGCTTCCAAAAGCATTCTTTTCCCCTTTGGAAATGTGGATTCTTGTAGCCTAGGAGCTGTTTGCGAAACGCTAGGAAGGCCCAGCTTTTACTCACTGCAGGCACGCCCGGGCAGGAAACGAGTATGTTTCCCCAGAGAAACAGGCTGCTTGCAAGTGTAGAGGGGAGCTTCTCAGGTGCCCAGTGTGTCCCGTTTCTTTCCCTTCGCAGCTCCCGTACTGCAGGTACTTATGCTGGGTGCTAACAAGGGTTGGTTGGCTCTGCCGACAAAAGCAGCCTTTTCTCTTTGGAAGCTTGGATTGTAGTGTCTCAGGGGCTGCTTGCCAAAACTTGAAGTTGCCCAGGTTATAGCCTCCGCAGGTACGCTTGCGTAGCAAACGAGCACTTTCACCCGATGAACAGCGTTCCTATCACGCTGGAGGAGAGTTAATCCTGCAGACCTCGTTCCTCCTGGGAAAGCGCAAGGCCACCCTGAGCCTCAGGGTAGTGCCTAAGTTTGCTCCGTGCAAGCTCTGCGTGCCTCGGTTTCCATGAGGTCTCCACCGTTGTTGTGCCTCAATGGAACTAGAGGATAGCTTTCAGGACTCCAAGCACTCTGACCTCCGCACCATTTCCCATGCTACCACACAGATCCCCCCACGTCTCCTCTCTGCCTGCTGAGCAACAAGCAGCCGTGTAGGCCCTTCGGAACACTTCTTGCATGCAGAACCCAAGGCGGCACATTGCTCTCTGTCTACCTTTGGAAACCTAGGTGGTCGCAGCTTGCCCCAGCTCACGAAGACAGTCTGAGCCGTTCTCCTGAGCTGGGAGACATGGACTCAGTGAGGACCAGGGCCCTACCTGCACTCAGAAAATCACTCTGCTCAGCCTTCCATCCAGGAGCTCACACCGACTGGCTCGTTGGTTTAGCAGGACGTCTAAGTGAGCTCCAAGCTGAGCAAAGAGCACACTTCCTCCTTTACCCTGCTAGGCCCACGGAAGAGGTAGAGCCAACTAGGCCTCGCTCAGGCCAGCCCTCCTTCAGGGATCTTGCCACACTTCGAAGCCTGCACAGTAAAAGATATTTAGCGAAGTTGCCAGGGTTTCACCATTCTCCCTCGGCAGCTCCACTACTGCAGGGACTCATGTTTGCTGTGAACTAGGATAGGTGGCCCACTTCGAAAAGCAGTCTTTTCCCCTTTGGAAATGTGGATTCTTGTAGCCTCGGAGCTGTTTGCAAAACCCTAGGAAGGCCCAGCTTCTACTCACGGCAGGCACGCCCGGGGAGGAAACGAGTATGTTTCCCCAGAGAAACAGGCTGCTTGCAAGTGTCGAGGGGAGTTTCTCAGGTGCCCAGTGTGTCCCGTTTGTTTCCCTTCGCAGCTCCCGTACTGCAGGTACTTATGCTGGGTGCTAACAAGAGTTGGTTGGCTCTGCCGACAAAAGCAGCCTTTTCCCTTTGGAAGCTTGGATTGTAGTGTCTCAGGGGCTGCTTGCCAAACCTTGAAGTTGCCCAGGTTATAGCCTCCGCAGGTACGCTTGCGTAGCAAACGAGCATTTTCTACCGATGAACAGGGTTCCTGTCACGCTGGAGGAGAGTTAATCCCGCAGACCTCGTTCCTCCTGGGAAAGCGCAAGTCCACCCTGAGCCTCAGGGTAGTGCCTAAGTTTCCAACGGGCAAGCTCTGCGTGCCTCGGTTTCCATGAGGTCTCCACCGTTGTTGTGCTTCAATGGAACGCGAGGATAGCTTTCAGGACTCCAAGCACTCTGACCTCCGCACCGTTTCCCATGCTACCACACGGATCCCCCCCACGTCTCCTCTCTGCCTGCTGAGCAACAAGCAGCCGTGTAGGCCCTTCAGAACCCTTCTTGCATGCAGAGCCCAAGGCGGCACACTGCTCTCTGTCTTCCTTTGGAAACCTAGGTTGTTGCAGCTTTCCCCAGCTACGAAGACAGTCTGAGCCGGTCTCATGTGCTGAGGAACGTGAACTCAATGAGGACCATGGCCATACGTGCACTCAGAAAATCACTCTGCTCAGCCTTCCATCCAGGAACTCACACCGACTGGCTCGTTGGTTTAGCAGGACGTCTAAGTGAGGTCCAAGCTGAGCAAGAGCACAATTCCCCCTTAACCCTGCTAGGCCCCCGGAAGAGGTAGAGCTAACTAGGCCTCGCTCAGGCCATCCCTCCTTCAGGGATCTTGCCACAGTTTGAAGCCTGCACGGTAAAAGATACTTAGCGAAGTTGCCAGGGTTTCGCCATGCTCTCCCTCGGCAGCTCCACTACTGCAGGGACTCATGTTTGCTGTGAACGAGGATAGGTGGCCCTGCTTCAAAAAGCAGTCTTTTCCCCTTTGGAAATGTGGATTCTTTGAGCCTCGGAGCTGTTTGCGAAACCCTAGGAAGGCCCAGCTTCTACTCACTGCAGACACGCCCGGGCAGGAAACGAGTATGTTTCCCCAGAGAAACAGGCTGCTTGCAAGTGTCGAGAAAAGCTTCTCAGGTGCCCAGTGTGTCCCGTTTCTTTCCCTTCGCAGCTCCCGTACTGCAGGTACTTATGCTGGGAGCTAACAAGAGTTGGTTGGCTCTGCCGACAAAAGCAGCCTTTTCCCTTTGGAAGCTTGGATTGTAGTGTCTCAGGGGCTGCTTGCCAAACCTTGAAGTTGCCCAGGTTATAGCCTCCGCAGGTACGCTTGCGTAGCAAACGAGCACTTTCTACCGAAGAACAGGGTTCCTGTCACGCTGGAGGAGAGTTAATCCCGCAGACCTCGTTCCTCCTGGGAAAGCGCAAGCCCACCCTGAGCCTCAGGGTAGTGCCTAAGTTTCCAACGGGCAAGCTCTGCGTGCCTCGGTTTCCATTAGGTCTCCACCGTTGTTGTGCTTCAATGGAACGCGAAGATAGCTTTCAGGACTCCAAGCACTCTGACCTCCACACCGTTTCCCATGCTACCACACGGATCCCCCCCACGTCTCCTCTCTGCCTGCTGAGCAACAAGCAGCCGTGTAGGCCCTTCAGAACACTTCTGCATGCAGAGCCCAAGGCGGCACACTGCTCTCTGTCTTCCTTTGGAAACCTAGGTTGTCGGAGCTTACCCACCTCACGAAGACAGTCTGAGCCGGTTTCATGAGCTGGGGAACGTGGACTCAGTGAGGACCAGGGCCCTACCTGCACTCTGAAAATCACTCTGCTCAGCCTTCCATCCAGGAGCTCACACCGACTGGCTCGTTGGTTTAGTAGGACGTCTAAGTGAGGTCCAAGCTGAGCAAAGAGCACTCTTCCTCCTTTACCCTGCTAGGCCCACGGAAGAGGTAGAGCCATCTAGGCCTCGCTCAGACCAGGCCTCCTTCAGGGATCTTGCCACACTTCGAAGCCTGCACAGTAAAAGATACTTAGCGAAGTTGCCAGGATTTCGCCATGCTCTCCCTCGGCAGCTCCACTACTGCAGGTACTCATGTTTGCTTTGAACTAGTATAGGTGTCCCTGCTTCCAAAAGCATTCTTTTCCCCTTTGGAAATGTGGATTCTTGTAGCCTAGGAGCTGTTTGCGAAACGCTAGGAAGGCCCAGCTTTTACTCACTGCAGGCACGCCCGGGCAGGAATCGAGTATGTTTCCCCAGAGAAACAGGCTGCTTGCAAGTGTAGAGGGGAGCTTCTCAAGTGCCCAGTGTGTCCCGTTTGTTTCCCTTCGCAGCTCCCGTACTGCAGGTACTTATGCTGGGTGCTAACAAGGGTTGGTTGGCTCTGCCGACAAAAGCAGCCTTTTCTCTTTGGAAGTTTGGATTGTAGTGTCTCAGGGGCTGCTTGCCAAAACTTGAAGTTGCCCAGGTTATAGCCTCCGCAGGTACGCTTGCGTAGCAAACGAGCACTTTCACCCGATGAACAGCGTTCCTATCACGCTGGAGGAGAGTTAATCCTGCAGACCTCGTTCCTCCTGGGAAAGCGCAAGGCCACCCTGAGCCTCAGGGTAGTGCCTAAGTTTGCTCCGTGCAAGCTCTGCGTGCCTCGGTTTCCATGAGGTCTCCACCGTTGTTGTGCCTCAATGGAACTAGAGGATAGCTTTCAGGACTCCAAGCACTCTGACCTCCGCACCATTTCCCATGCTACCACACAGATCCCCCCACGTCTCCTCTCTGCCTGCTGAGCAACAAGCAGCCGTGTAGGCCCTTCGGAACACTTCTTGCATGCAGAACCCAAGGCGGCACTTTGCTCTCTGTCTACCTTTGGAAACCTAGGTGGTCGCAGCTTGCCCCAGCTCACGAAGACAGTCTGAGCCGTTCTCCTGAGCTGGGAGACATGGACTCAGTGAGGACCAGGGCCCTACCTGCACTCAGAAAATCACTCTGCTCAGCCTTCCATCCAGGAGCTCACACCGACTGGCTCGTTGGTTTAGCAGGACGTCTAAGTGAGGTCCAAGCTGAGCAAAGAGCACACTTCCTCCTTTACCCTGCTAGGCCCACGGAAGAGGTAGAGCCAACTAGGCCTCGCTCAGGCCAGCCCTCCTTCAGGGATCTTGCCACACTTCGAAGCCTGCACAGTAAAAGATATTTAGCGAAGTTGCCAGGGTTTCGCCATTCTCCCTCGGCAGCTCCACTACTGCAGGGACTCATGTTTGCTGTGAACTAGGATAGGTGGCCCACTTCAAAAAGCAGTCTTTTCCCCTTTGGAAATGTGGATTCTTGTAGCCTCGGAGCTGTTTGCAAAACCCTAGGAAGGCCCAGCTTCTACTCACGGCAGGCACGCCCGGGGAGGAAACGAGTATGTTTCCCCAGAGAAACAGGCTGCTTGCAAGTGTCGAGGGGAGCTTCTCAGGTGCCCAGTGTGTCCCGTTTGTTTCCCTTCGCAGCTCCCGTACTGCAGGTACTTATGCTGGGAGCTAACAAGAGTTGGTTGGCTCTGCCGACAAAAGCAGCCTTTTCCCTTTGGAAGCTTGGATTGTAGTGTCTCAGGGGCTGCTTGCCAAACCTTGAAGTTGCCCAGGTTATAGCCTCCGCAGGTACGCTTGCGTAGCAAACGAGCACTTTCTACCGATGAACAGGGTTCCTGTCACGCTGGAGGAGAGTTAATCCCGCAGACCTCGTTCCTCTTGGGAAAGCGCAAGTCCACCCTGAGCCTCAGGGTAGTGCCTAAGTTTCCAACGGGCAAGCTCTGCGTGCCTCGGTTTCCATTAGGTCTCCACCGTTGTTGTGCTTCAATGGAACGCGAGGATAGCTTTCAGGACTCCAAGCACTCTGACCTCCGCACCGTTTCCCATGCTACCACACGGATCCCCCCCACGTCTCCTCTCTGCCTGCTGAGCAACAAGCAGCCGTGTAGGCCCTTCAGAATCCTTCTTGCATGCAGAGCCCAAGGCGGCACACTGCTCTCTGTCTTCCTTTGGAAACCTAGGTTGTTGCAGCTTTCCCCAGCTACGAAGACAGTCTGAGCCGGTCTCATGTGCTGAGGAACGTGAACTCAATGAGGACCATGGCCATACGTGCACTCAGAAAATCACTCTGCTCAGCCTTCCATCCAGGAACTCACACCGACTGGCTCGTTGGTTTAGCAGGACGTCTAAGTGAGGTCCAAGCTGAGCAAGAGCACAATTCCTCCTTTACCCTGCTAGGCCCCCGGAAGAGGTAGAGCTAACTAGGCCTCGCTCAGGCCATCCCTCCTTCAGGGATCTTGCCACAGTTTGAAGCCTGCACGGTAAAAGATACTTAGCGAAGTTGCCAGGGTTTCGCCATGCTCTCCCTCGGCAGCTCCACTACTGCAGGGACTCATATTTGCTGTGAACGAGGATAGGTGGCCCTGCTTCAAAAAGCAGTCTTTTCCCCTTTGGAAATGTGGATTCTTGTAGCCTAGGAGCTGTTTGCGAAACCATAGGAAGGCCCAGCTTTTACTCACTGCAGGCACGCCCGGGGAGGAAACGAGTATGTTTCCCCAGAGAAACAGGCTGCTTGCAAGTGTCGAGGGGAGCTTCTCAGGTGCCCAGTGTGTCCCGTTTGTTTCCCTTCGCAGCTCCCGTACTGCAGGTACTTATGCTGGGTGCTAACAAGGGTTCGTTGGCTCTGCCGACAAAAGCAGCCTTTTCCCTTTGGAAGCTTGGATTGTAGTGTCTCAGGGGCTGCTTGCCAAACCTTGAAGTTGCCCAGGTTATAGCCTCCGCAGGTACGCTTGCGTAGCAAACGAGCACTTTCACCCGATGAACAGCGTTCCTATCACGCTGCAGGAGAGTTAATCCCGCAGACCTCGTTCCTCCTGGGAAAGCGCAAGCCCACCCTGAGCCTCAGGGGAGTGCCTAAGTTTGCTCCGTGCAAGCTCTGCGTGCCTCGGTTTCCATGAGGTCTCCACCGTTGTTGTGCTTCAATGCAACGCGAAGATAGCTTTCAGGACTCCAAGCACTCTGACCTCCGCACCGTTTCCCATGCTACCACACGGATCCCCCCCACGTCTCCTCTCTGCCTGCTGAGCAACAAGCAGCCGTGTAGGCCCTTCAGAACACTTCTGCATGCAGAGCCCAAGGCGGCACACTGCTCTCTGTCTGCCTTTGGAAACCTAGGTTGTCGCAGCTTACCCAGCTCACCAAGACAGTCTGAGCCGGTCTCATGAGCTGGGGAACGTGGACTCAGTGAGGACCAGGGCCCTACCTGCACTCAGAAAATCACTCTGCTCAGCCTTCCATCCAGGAGCTCACACCGACTGGCTCGTTGGTTTAGCAGGACGTCTAAGTGAGGTCCAAGCTGAGCAAAGAACACACTTCCTCCTTTACCCTGCTAGGCCCACGGTAGAGGTAGAGCCAACTAGGCCTCGCTCAGGCCAGCCCTCCTTCAGGGATCTTGCCACACTTCGAAGCCTGCACAGTAAAAGATATTTAGCGAAGTTGCCAGGGTTTCGCCATTCTCCCTCGGCAGCTCCACTACTGCAGGGACTCATGTTTGCTGTGAACTAGGATAGGTGGCCCACTTCAAAAAGCAGTCTTTTCCCCTTTGGAAATGTGGATTCTTGTAGCCTAGGAGCTGTTTGCGAAACCATAGGAAGGCCCAGCTTTTACTCACTGCAGGCACGCCCGGGGAGGAAACGAGTATGTTTCCCCAGAGAAACAGGCTGCTTGCAAGTGTCGAGGGGAGCTTCTCAGGTGCCCAGTGTGTCCCGTTTGTTTCCCTTCGCAGCTCCCGTACTGCAGGTACTTATGCTGGGTGCTAACAAGAGTTGGTTGGCTCTGCCGACAAAAGCAGCCTTTTCCCTTTGGAAGCTTGGATTGTAGTGTCTCAGGGGCTGCTTGCCAAACCTTGAAGTTGCCCAGGTTATAGCCTCCGCAGGTACGCTTGCGTAGCAAACGAGCACTTTCACCCGATGAACAGCGTTCCTATCACGCTGCAGGAGAGTTAACCCTGCAGACCTCGTTCCTCCTGGGAAAGCGCAAGGCCACCCTGAGCCTCAGGGGAGTGCCTAAGTTTGCTCCGTGCAAGCTCTGCGTGCCTCGGTTTCCATGAGGTCTCCACCGTTGTTGTGCCTCAATGGAACTAGAGGATAGCTTTCAGGACTCCAAGCACTCTGGCCTCTGCACCGTTTCCCATGCTACCACACGGATTCCCCCCACGTCTCCTCTCTGCCTGCTGAGCAACAAGCAGCCGTGTAGGCCCTTCAGAACCCTTCTTGCATGCAGAGCCCAAGGCGGAACACTGCTCTCTGTCTTCCTTTGGAAACCTAGGTTGTCGGAGCTTACCCACCTCACGAAGACAGTTTGAGCCGGTTTCATGAGCTTGGGAACGTGGACTCAGTGAGGACCAGGGCCCTACCTGCACTCTGAAAATCACTCTGCTCAGCCTTCCATCCAGGAGCTCACACCGACTGGCTCGTTGGTTTAGCAGGACGTCTAAGTGAGGTCCAAGCTGAGCAAAGAGCACTCTTCCTCCTTTACCCTGCTAGGCCCACGGAAGAGGTAGAGCCATCTAGGCCTCGCTCAGACCAGGCCTCCTTCAGGGATCTTGCCACACTTCGAAGCCTGCACAGTAAAAGATACTTAGCGAAGTTGCCAGGATTTCGCCATGCTCTCCCTCGGCAGCTCCACTACTGCAGGTACTCATGTTTGCTTTGAACTAGTATAGGTGTCCCTGCTTCCAAAAGCATTCTTTTCCCCTTTGGAAATGTGGATTCTTGTAGCCTAGGAGCTGTTTGCGAAACGCTAGGAAGGCCCAGCTTTTACTCACTGCAGGCACGCCCGGGCAGGAAACGAGTATGTTTCCCCAGAGAAACAGGCTGCTTGCAAGTGTAGAGGGGAGCTTCTCAGGTGCCCAGTGTGTCCCGTTTCTTTCCCTTCGCAGCTCCCGTACTGCAGGTACTTATGCTGGGTGCTAACAAGGGTTGGTTGGCTCTGCCGACAAAAGCAGCCTTTTCTCTTTGGAAGCTTGGATTGTAGTGTCTCAGGGGCTGCTTGCCAAAACTTGAAGTTGCCCAGGTTATAGCCTCCGCAGGTACGCTTGCGTAGCAAACGAGCACTTTCACCCGATGAACAGCGTTCCTATCACGCTGGAGGAGAGTTAATCCTGCAGACCTCGTTCCTCCTGGGAAAGAGCAAGGCCACCCTGAGCCTCAGGGTAGTGCCTGAGTTTACTCCGGGCAAGCTCTGCGTGCCTCGGTTTCCATGAGGTCTCCACCGTTGTTGTGCTTCAATGGAACGCGAAGATAGCTTTCAGGACTCCAAGCACTCTGGCCTCCGCACCGTTTCCCATGCTACCACACGGATCCCCCCCACGTCTCCTCTCTGCCTGCTGAGCAACAAGCAGCCGTGTAGGCCCTTCAGAACCCTTCTGCATGCAGAGCCCAAGGCGGCACACTGCTCTCTGTCTTCCTTTGGAAACCTAGGTTGTCGGAGCTTACCCACCTCACGAAGACAGTTTGAGCCGGTTTCATGAGCTTGGGAACGTGGACTCAGTGAGGACCAGGGCCCTACCTGCACTCTGAAAATCACTCTGCTCAGCCTTCCATCCAGGAGCTCACACCGACTGGCTCGTTGGTTTAGCAGGACGTCTAAGTGAGGTCCAAGCTGAGCAAAGAGCACTCTTCCTCCTTTACCCTGCTAGGCCCACGGAAGAGGTAGAGCCATCTAGGCCTCGCTCAGACCAGGCCTCCTTCAGGGATCTTGCCACACTTCGAAGCCTGCACAGTAAAAGATACTTAGCGAAGTTGCCAGGATTTCGCCATGCTCTCCCTCGGCAGCTCCACTACTGCAGGTACTCATGTTTGCTTTGAACTAGTATAGGTGTCCCTGCTTCCAAAAGCATTCTTTTCCCCTTTGGAAATGTGGATTCTTGTAGCCTAGGAGCTGTTTGCGAAACGCTAGGAAGGCCCAGCTTTTACTCACTGCAGGCACGCCCGGGCAGGAAACGAGTATGTTTCCCCAGAGAAACAGGCTGCTTGCAAGTGTAGAGGGGAGCTTCTCAGGTGCCCAGTGTGTCCCGTTTGTTTCCCTTCGCAGCTCCCGTACTGCAGGTACTTATGCTGGGTGCTAACAAGGGTTGGTTGGCTCTGCCGACAAAAGCAGCCTTTTCTCTTTGGAAGCTTGGATTGTAGTGTCTCAGGGGCTGCTTGCCAAAACTTGAAGTTGCCCAGGTTATAGCCTCCGCAGGTACGCTTGCGTAGCAAACGAGCACTTTCACCCGATGAACAGCGTTCCTATCACGCTGGAGGAGAGTTAATCCTGCAGACCTCGTTCCTCCTGGGAAAGAGCAAGGCCACCCTGAGCCTCAGGGTAGTGCCTGAGTTTACTCCGGGCAAGCTCTGCGTGCCTCGGTTTCCATGAGGTCTCCACCGTTGTTGTGCTTCAATGGAACGCGAAGATAGCTTTCAGGACTCCAAGCACTCTGACCTCCGCACCGTTTCCCATGCTACCACACGGATCCCCCCCACGTCTCCTCTCTGCCTGCTGAGCAACAAGCAGCCGTGTAGGCCCTTCAGAACACTTCTGCATGCAGAGCCCAAGGCGGCACACTGCTCTCAGTCTGCCTTTGGAAACCTAGGTTGTCGCAGCTTACCCAGCTCACCAAGACAGTCTGAGCCGGTCTCATGAGCTGGGGAACGTGGACTCAGTGAGGACCAGGGCCCTACCTGCACTCAGAAAATCACTCTGCTCAGCCTTCCATCCAGGAGCTCACACCGACTGGCTCGTTGGTTTAGCAGGAGGTCTAAGTGAGGTCCAAGCTGAGCAAAGAACACACTTCCTCCTTTACCCTGCTAGGCCCACGGTAGAGGTAGAGCCAACTAGGCCTCGCTCAGGCCAGCCCTCCTTCAGGGATCTTGCCACACTTCGAAGCCTGCACAGTAAAAGATATTTAGCGAAGTTGCCAGGGTTTCGCCATTCTCCCTCGGCAGCTCCACTACTGCAGGGACTCATGTTTGCTGTGAACTAGGATAGGTGGCCCACTTCAAAAAGCAGTCTTTTCCCCTTTGGAAATGTGGATTCTTGTAGCCTAGGAGCTGTTTGCGAAACCATAGGAAGGCCCAGCTTTTACTCACTGCAGGCACGCCCGGGGAGGAAACGAGTATGTTTCCCCAGAGAAACAGGCTGCTTGCAAGTGTCGAGGGGAGCTTCTCAGGTGCCCAGTGTGTCCCGTTTGTTTCCCTTCGCAGCTCCCGTACTGCAGGTACTTATGCTGGGTGCTAACAAGGGTTCGTTGGCTCTGCCGACAAAAGCAGCCTTTTCCCTTTGGAAGCTTGGATTGTAGTGTCTCAGGGGCTGCTTGCCAAACCTTGAAGTTGCCCAGGTTATAGCCTCCGCAGGTACGCTTGCGTAGCAAACGAGCACTTTCACCCGATGAACAGCGTTCCTATCACGCTGCAGGAGAGTTAATCCCGCAGACTTCGTTCCTCCTGGGAAAGCGCAAGGCCACCCTGAGCCTCAGGGGAGTGCCTAAGTTTGCTCCGTGCAAGCTCTGCGTGCCTCGGTTTCCATGAGGTCTCCACCGTTGTTGTGCCTCAATGGAACTAGAGGATAGCTTTCAGGACTCCAAGCACTCTGGCCTCTGCACCGTTTCCCATGCTACCACACGGATTCCCCCCACGTCTCCTCTCTGCCTGCTGAGCAACAAGCAGCCGTGTAGGCCCTTCAGAACCCTTCTTGCATGCAGAGCCCAAGGCGGGACACTGCTCTCTGTCTTCCTTTGGAAACCTAGGTTGTCGGAGCTTACCCACCTCACGAAGACAGTTTGAGCCGGTTTCATGAGCTTGGGAACGTGGACTCAGTGAGGACCAGGGCCCTACCTGCACTCTGAAAATCACTCTGCTCAGCCTTCCATCCAGGAGCTCACACCGACTGGCTCGTTGGTTTAGCAGGACGTCTAAGTGAGGTCCAAGCTGAGCAAAGAGCACTCTTCCTCCTTTACCCTGCTAGGCCCACGGAAGAGGTAGAGCCATCTAGGCCTCGCTCAGACCAGGCCTCCTTCAGGGATCTTGCCACACTTCGAAGCCTGCACAGTAAAAGATACTTAGCGAAGTTGCCAGGATTTCGCCATGCTCTCCCTCGGCAGCTCCACTACTGCAGGTACTCATGTTTGCTTTGAACTAGTATAGGTGTCCCTGCTTCCAAAAGCATTCTTTTCCCCTTTGGAAATGTGGATTCTTGTAGCCTAGGAGCTGTTTGCGAAACGCTAGGAAGGCCCAGCTTTTACTCACTGCAGGCACGCCCGGGCAGGAAACGAGTATGTTTCCCCAGAGAAACAGGCTGCTTGCAAGTGTAGAGGGGAGCTTCTCAGGTGCCCAGTGTGTCCCGTTTCTTTCCCTTCGCAGCTCCCGTACTGCAGGTACTTATGCTGGGTGCTAACAAGGGTTGGTTGGCTCTGCCGACAAAAGCAGCCTTTTCTCTTTGGAAGCTTGGATTGTAGTGTCTCAGGGGCTGCTTGCCAAAACTTGAAGTTGCCCAGGTTATAGCCTCCGCAGGTACGCTTGCGTAGCAAACGAGCACTTTCACCCGATGAACAGCGTTCCTATCACGCTGGAGGAGAGTTAATCCTGCAGACCTCGTTCCTCCTGGGAAAGAGCAAGGCCACCCTGAGCCTCAGGGTAGTGCCTGAGTTTACTCCGGGCAAGCTCTGCGTGCCTCGGTTTCCATGAGGTCTCCACCGTTGTTGTGCTTCAATGGAACGCGAAGATAGCTTTCAGGACTCCAAGCACTCTGACCTCCGCACCGTTTCCCATGCTACCACACGGATCCCCCCCACGTCTCCTCTCTGCCTGCTGAGCAACAAGCAGCCGTGTAGGCCCTTCAGAACACTTCTGCATGCAGAGCCCAAGGAGGCACACTGCTCTCAGTCTGCCTTTGGAAACCTAGGTTGTCGCAGCTTACCCAGCTCACCAAGACAGTCTGAGCCGGTCTCATGAGCTGGGGAACGTGGACTCAGTGAGGACCAGGGCCCTACCTGCACTCTGAAAATCACTCTGCTCAGCCTTCCATCCAGGAGCTCACACCGACTGGCTCGTTGGTTTAGCAGGACGTCTAAGTGAGGTCCAAGCTGAGCAAAGAACACACTTCCTCCTTTACCCTGCTAGGCCCACGGTAGAGGTAGAGCCAACTAGGCCTCGCTCAGGCCAGCCCTCCTTCAGGGATCTTGCCACACTTCGAAGCCTGCACAGTAAAAGATATTTAGCGAAGTTGCCAGGGTTTCGCCATTCTCCCTCGGCAGCTCCACTACTGCAGGGACTCATGTTTGCTGTGAACTAGGATAGGTGGCCCACTTCAAAAAGCAGTCTTTTCCCCTTTGGAAATGTGGATTCTTGTAGCCTAGGAGCTGTTTGCGAAACCATAGGAAGGCCCAGCTTTTACTCACTGCAGGCACGCCCGGGGAGGAAACGAGTATGTTTCCCCAGAGAAACAGGCTGCTTGCAAGTGTCGAGGGGAGCTTCTCAGGTGCCCAGTGTGTCCCGTTTGTTTCCCTTCGCAGCTCCCGTACTGCAGGTACTTATGCTGGGTGCTAACAAGGGTTCGTTGGCTCTGCCGACAAAAGCAGCCTTTTCCCTTTGGAAGCTTGGATTGTAGTGTCTCAGGGGCTGCTTGCCAAACCTTGAAGTTGCCCAGGTTATAGCCTCCGCAGGTACGCTTGCGTAGCAAACGAGCACTTTCACCCGATGAACAGCGTTCCTATCACGCTGCAGGAGAGTTAATCCCGCAGACCTCGTTCCTCCTGGGAAAGCGCAAGGCCACCCTGAGCCTCAGGGGAGTGCCTAAGTTTGCTCCGTGCAAGCTCTGCGTGCCTCGGTTTCCATGAGGTCTCCACCGTTGTTGTGCCTCAATGGAACTAGAGGATAGCTTTCAGGACTCCAAGCACTCTGGCCTCTGCACCGTTTCCCATGCTACCACACGGATTCCCCCCACGTCTCCTCTCTGCCTGCTGAGCAACAAGCAGCCGTGTAGGCCCTTCAGAACCCTTCTTGCATGCAGAGCCCAAGGCGGGACACTGCTCTCTGTCTTCCTTTGGAAACCTAGGTTGTCGGAGCTTACCCACCTCACGAAGACAGTTTGAGCCGGTTTCATGAGCTTGGGAACGTGGACTCAGTGAGGACCAGGGCCCTACCTGCACTCTGAAAATCACTCTGCTCAGCCTTCCATCCAGGAGCTCACACCGACTGGCTCGTTGGTTTAGCAGGACGTCTAAGTGAGGTCCAAGCTGAGCAAAGAGCACTCTTCCTCCTTTACCCTGCTAGGCCCACGGAAGAGGTAGAGCCATCTAGGCCTCGCTCAGACCAGGCCTCCTTCAGGGATCTTGCCACACTTCGAAGCCTGCACAGTAAAAGATACTTAGCGAAGTTGCCAGGATTTCGCCATGCTCTCCCTCGGCAGCTCCACTACTGCAGGTACTCATGTTTGCTTTGAACTAGTATAGGTGTCCCTGCTTCCAAAAGCATTCTTTTCCCCTTTGGAAATGTGGATTCTTGTAGCCTAGGAGCTGTTTGCGAAACGCTAGGAAGGCCCAGCTTTTACTCACTGCAGGCACGCCCGGGCAGGAAACGAGTATGTTTCCCCAGAGAAACAGGCTGCTTGCAAGTGTAGAGGGGAGCTTCTCAGGTACCCAGTGTGTCCCGTTTGTTTCCCTTCGCAGCTCCCGTACTGCAGGTACTTATGCTGGGTGCTAACAAGGGTTGGTTGGCTCTGCCGACAAAAGCAGCCTTTTCTCTTTGGAAGCTTGGATTGTAGTGTCTCAGGGGCTGCTTGCCAAAACTTGAAGTTGCCCAGGTTATAGCCTCCGCAGGTACGCTTGCGTAGCAAACGAGCACTTTCACCCGATGAACAGCGTTCCTATCACGCTGGAGGAGAGTTAATCCTGCAGACCTCGTTCCTCCTGGGAAAGCGCAAGGCCACCCTGAGCCTCAGGGTAGTGCCTAAGTTTGCTCCGTGCAAGCTCTGCGTGCCTCGGTTTCCATGAGGTCTCCACCGTTGTTGTGCCTCAATGGAACTAGAGGATAGCTTTCAGGACTCCAAGCACTCTGACCTCCGCACCATTTCCCATGCTACCACACAGATCCCCCCACGTCTCCTCTCTGCCTGCTGAGCAACAAGCAGCCGTGTAGGCCCTTCGGAACACTTCTTGCATGCAGAACCCAAGGCGGCACATTGCTCTCTGTCTACCTTTGGAAACCTAGGTGGTCGCAGCTTGCCCCAGCTCACGAAGACAGTCTGAGCCGTTCTCCTGAGCTGGGAGACATGGACTCAGTGAGGACCAGGGCCCTACCTGCACTCAGAAAATCACTCTGCTCAGCCTTCCATCCAGGAGCTCACACCGACTGGCTCGTTGGTTTAGCAGGACGTCTAAGTGAGGTCCAAGCTGAGCAAAGAGCACACTTCCTCCTTTACCCTGCTAGGCCCACGGAAGAGGTAGAGCCAACTAGGCCTCGCTCAGGCCAGCCCTCCTTCAGGGATCTTGCCACACTTCGAAGCCTGCACAGTAAAAGATATTTAGCGAAGTTGCCAGGGTTTCGCCATTCTCCCTCGGCAGCTCCACTACTGCAGGGACTCATGTTTGCTGTGAACTAGGATAGGTGGCCCACTTCGAAAAGCAGTCTTTTCCCCTTTGGAAATGTGGATTCTTTGAGCCTCGGAGCTGTTTGCGAAACCCTAGGAAGGCCCAGCTTCTACTCACTGCAGGCACGCCCGGGCAGGAAACGAGTATGTTTCCCCAGAGAAACAGGCTGCTTGCAAGTGTCGAGAAGAGCTTCTCAGGTGCCCAGTGTGTCCCGTTTCTTTCCCTTCGCAGCTCCCGTACTGCAGGTACTTATGCTGGGAGCTAACAAGAGTTGGTTGGCTCTGCCGACAAAAGCAGCCTTTTCCCTTTGGAAGCTTGGATTGTAGTGTCTCAGGGGCTGCTTGCCAAACCTTGAAGTTGCCCAGGTTATAGCCTCCGCAGGTACGCTTGCGTAGCAAACGAGCACTTTCTACCGAAGAACAGGGTTCCTGTCACGCTGGAGGAGAGTTAATCCCGCAGACCTCGTTCCTCCTGGGAAAGCGCAAGCCCACCCTGAGCCTCAGGGTAGTGCCTAAGTTTCCAACGGGCAAGCTCTGCGTGCCTCGGTTTCCATTAGGTCTCCACCGTTGTTGTGCTTCAATGGAACGCGAAGATAGCTTTCAGGACTCCAAGCACTCTGACCTCCGCACCGTTTCCCATGCTACCACACGGATCCCCCCCACGTCTCCTCTCTGCCTGCTGAGCAACAAGCAGCCGTGTAGGCCCTTCAGAACACTTCTGCATGCAGAGCCCAAGGCGGCACACTGCTCTCTGTCTTCCTTTGGAAACCTAGGTTGTCGGAGCTTACCCACCTCACGAAGACAGTCTGAGCCGGTTTCATGAGCTGGGGAACGTGGACTCAGTGAGGACCAGGGCCCTACCTGCACTCTGAAAATCACTCTGCTCAGCCTTCCATCCAGGAGCTCACACCGACTGGCTCGTTGGTTTAGCAGGACGTCTAAGTGAGGTCCAAGCTGAGCAAAGAGCACTCTTCCTCCTTTACCCTGCTAGGCCCAAGGAAGAGGTAGAGCCATCTAGGCCTCGCTCAGACCAGGCCTCCTTCAGGGATCTTGCCACACTTCGAAGCCTGCACAGTAAAAGATACTTAGCGAAGTTGCCAGGATTTCGCCATGCTCTCCCTCGGCAGCTCCACTACTGCAGGTACTCATGTTTGCTTTGAACTAGTATAGGTGTCCCTGCTTCCAAAAGCATTCTTTTCCCCTTTGGAAATGTGGATTCTTGTAGCCTAGGAGCTGTTTGCGAAACGCTAGGAAGGCCCAGCTTTTACTCACTGCAGGCACGCCCGGGCAGGAAACGAGTATGTTTCCCCAGAGAAACAGGCTGCTTGCAAGTGTAGAGGGGAGCTTCTCAAGTGCCCAGTGTGTCCCGTTTGTTTCCCTTCGCAGCTCCCGTACTGCAGGTACTTATGCTGGGTGCTAACAAGGGTTGGTTGGCTCTGCCGACAAAAGCAGCCTTTTCTCTTTGGAAGTTTGGATTGTAGTGTCTCAGGGGCTGCTTGCCAAAACTTGAAGTTGCCCAGGTTATAGCCTCCGCAGGTACGCTTGCGTAGCAAACGAGCACTTTCACCCGATGAACAGCGTTCCTATCACGCTGGAGGAGAGTTAATCCTGCAGACCTCGTTCCTCCTGGGAAAGCGCAAGGCCACCCTGAGCCTCAGGGTAGTGCCTAAGTTTGCTCCGTGCAAGCTCTGCGTGCCTCGGTTTCCATTAGGTCTCCACCGTTGTTGTGCTTCAATGGAACGCGAGGATAGCTTTCAGGACTCCAAGCACTCTGACCTCCGCACCGTTTCCCATGCTACCACACGGATCCCCCCCACGTCTCCTCTCTGCCTGCTGAGCAACAAGCAGCCGTGTAGGCCCTTCAGAACCCTTCTTGCATGCAGAGCCCAAGGCGGCACACTGCTCTCTGTCTTCCTTTGGAAACCTAGGTTGTTGCAGCTTTCCCCAGCTACGAAGACAGTCTGAGCCGGTCTCATGTGCTGAGGAACGTGAACTCAATGAGGACCATGGCCATACGTGCACTCAGAAAATCACTCTGCTCAGCCTTCCATCCAGGAACTCACACCGACTGGCTCGTTGGTTTAGCAGGACGTCTAAGTGAGGTCCAAGCTGAGCAAGAGCACAATTCCTCCTTTACCCTGCTAGGCCCCCGGAAGAGGTAGAGCTAACTAGGCCTCGCTCAGGCCATCCCTCCTTCAGGGATCTTGCCACAGTTTGAAGCCTGCACGGTAAAAGATACTTAGCGAAGTTGCCAGGGTTTCGCCATGCTCTCCCTCGGCAGCTCCACTACTGCAGGGACTCATATTTGCTGTGAACGAGGATAGGTGGCCCTGCTTCAAAAAGCAGTCTTTTCCCCTTTGGAAATGTGGATTCTTGTAGCCTAGGAGCTGTTTGCGAAACCATAGGAAGGCCCAGCTTTTACTCACTGCAGGCACGCCCGGGGAGGAAACGAGTATGTTTCCCCAGAGAAACAGGCTGCTTGCAAGTGTCGAGGGGAGCTTCTCAGGTGCCCAGTGTGTCCCGTTTGTTTCCCTTCGCAGCTCCCGTACTGCAGGTACTTATGCTGGGTGCTAACAAGGGTTCGTTGGCTCTGCCGACAAAAGCAGCCTTTTCCCTTTGGAAGCTTGGATTGTAGTGTCTCAGGGGCTGCTTGCCAAACCTTGAAGTTGCCCAGGTTATAGCCTCCGCAGGTACGCTTGCGTAGCAAACGAGCACTTTCACCCGATGAACAGCGTTCCTATCACGCTGCAGGAGAGTTAATCCCGCAGACCTCGTTCCTCCTGGGAAAGCGCAAGCCCACCCTGAGCCTCAGGGGAGTGCCTAAGTTTGCTCCGTGCAAGCTCTGCGTGCCTCGGTTTCCATGAGGTCTCCACCGTTGTTGTGCTTCAATGCAACGCGAAGATAGCTTTCAGGACTCCAAGCACTCTGACCTCCGCACCGTTTCCCATGCTACCACACGGATCCCCCCCACGTCTCCTCTCTGCCTGCTGAGCAACAAGCAGCCGTGTAGGCCCTTCAGAACACTTCTGCATGCAGAGCCCAAGGCGGCACACTGCTCTCTGTCTGCCTTTGGAAACCTAGGTTGTCGCAGCTTACCCAGCTCACCAAGACAGTCTGAGCCGGTCTCATGAGCTGGGGAACGTGGACTCAGTGAGGACCAGGGCCCTACCTGCACTCAGAAAATCACTCTGCTCAGCCTTCCATCCAGGAGCTCACACCGACTGGCTCGTTGGTTTAGCAGGACGTCTAAGTGAGGTCCAAGCTGAGCAAAGAACACACTTCCTCCTTTACCCTGCTAGGCCCACGGTAGAGGTAGAGCCAACTAGGCCTCGCTCAGGCCAGCCCTCCTTCAGGGATCTTGCCACACTTCGAAGCCTGCACAGTAAAAGATATTTAGCGAAGTTGCCAGGGTTTCGCCATTCTCCCTCGGCAGCTCCACTACTGCAGGGACTCATGTTTGCTGTGAACTAGGATAGGTGGCCCACTTCAAAAAGCAGTCTTTTCCCCTTTGGAAATGTGGATTCTTGTAGCCTAGGAGCTGTTTGCGAAACCATAGGAAGGCCCAGCTTTTACTCACTGCAGGCACGCCCGGGGAGGAAACGAGTATGTTTCCCCAGAGAAACAGGCTGCTTGCAAGTGTCGAGGGGAGCTTCTCAGGTGCCCAGTGTGTCCCGTTTGTTTCCCTTCGCAGCTCCCGTACTGCAGGTACTTATGCTGGGTGCTAACAAGGGTTCGTTGGCTCTGCCGACAAAAGCAGCCTTTTCCCTTTGGAAGCTTGGATTGTAGTGTCTCAGGGGCTGCTTGCCAAACCTTGAAGTTGCCCAGGTTATAGCCTCCGCAGGTACGCTTGCGTAGCAAACGAGCACTTTCACCCGATGAACAGCGTTCCTATCACGCTGCAGGAGAGTTAATCCCGCAGACCTCGTTCCTCCTGGGAAAGCGCAAGGCCACCCTGAGCCTCAGGGGAGTGCCTAAGTTTGCTCCGTGCAAGCTCTGCGTGCCTCGGTTTCCATGAGGTCTCCACCGTTGTTGTGCCTCAATGGAACTAGAGGATAGCTTTCAGGACTCCAAGCACTCTGGCCTCTGCACCGTTTCCCATGCTACCACACGGATTCCCCCCACGTCTCCTCTCTGCCTGCTGAGCAACAAGCAGCCGTGTAGGCCCTTCAGAACCCTTCTTGCATGCAGAGCCCAAGGCGGAACACTGCTCTCTGTCTTCCTTTGGAAACCTAGGTTGTCGGAGCTTACCCACCTCACGAAGACAGTTTGAGCCGGTTTCATGAGCTTGGGAACGTGGACTCAGTGAGGACCAGGGCCCTACCTGCACTCTGAAAATCACTCTGCTCAGCCTTCCATCCAGGAGCTCACACCGACTGGCTCGTTGGTTTAGCAGGACGTCTAAGTGAGGTCCAAGCTGAGCAAAGAGCACTCTTCCTCCTTTACCCTGCTAGGCCCACGGAAGAGGTAGAGCCATCTAGGCCTCGCTCAGACCAGGCCTCCTTCAGGGATCTTGCCACACTTCGAAGCCTGCACAGTAAAAGATACTTAGCGAAGTTGCCAGGATTTCGCCATGCTCTCCCTCGGCAGCTCCACTACTGCAGGTACTCATGTTTGCTTTGAACTAGTATAGGTGTCCCTGCTTCCAAAAGCATTCTTTTCCCCTTTGGAAATGTGGATTCTTGTAGCCTAGGAGCTGTTTGCGAAACGCTAGGAAGGCCCAGCTTTTACTCACTGCAGGCACGCCCGGGCAGGAAACGAGTATGTTTCCCCAGAGAAACAGGCTGCTTGCAAGTGTAGAGGGGAGCTTCTCAGGTGCCCAGTGTGTCCCGTTTCTTTCCCTTCGCAGCTCCCGTACTGCAGGTACTTATGCTGGGTGCTAACAAGGGTTGGTTGGCTCTGCCGACAAAAGCAGCCTTTTCTCTTTGGAAGCTTGGATTGTAGTGTCTCAGGGGCTGCTTGCCAAAACTTGAAGTTGCCCAGGTTATAGCCTCCGCAGGTACGCTTGCGTAGCAAACGAGCACTTTCACCCGATGAACAGCGTTCCTATCACGCTGGAGGAGAGTTAATCCTGCAGACCTCGTTCCTCCTGGGAAAGAGCAAGGCCACCCTGAGCCTCAGGGTAGTGCCTGAGTTTACTCCGGGCAAGCTCTGCGTGCCTCGGTTTCCATGAGGTCTCCACCGTTGTTGTGCTTCAATGGAACGCGAAGATAGCTTTCAGGACTCCAAGCACTCTGGCCTCTGCACCGTTTCCCATGCTACCACACGGATTCCCCCCACGTCTCCTCTCTGCCTGCTGAGCAACAAGCAGCCGTGTAGGCCCTTCAGAACCCTTCTTGCATGCAGAGCCCAAGGCGGGACACTGCTCTCTGTCTTCCTTTGGAAACCTAGGTTGTCGGAGCTTACCCAGCTCACCAAGACAGTCTGAGCCGGTCTCATGAGCTGGGGAACGTGGACTCAGTGAGGACCAGGGCCCTACCTGCACTCAGAAAATCACTCTGCTCAGCCTTCCATCCAGGAGCTCACACCGACTGGCTCGTTGGTTTAGCAGGACGTCTAAGTGAGGTCCAAGCTGAGCAAAGAGCACTCTTCCTCCTTTACCCTGCTAGGCCCACGGAAGAGGTAGAGCCATCTAGGCCTCGCTCAGACCAGGCCTCCTTCAGGGATCTTGCCACACTTCGAAGCCTGCACAGTAAAAGATACTTAGCGAAGTTGCCAGGATTTCGCCATGCTCTCCCTCGGCAGCTCCACTACTGCAGGTACTCATGTTTGCTTTGAACTAGTATAGGTGTCCCTGCTTCCAAAAGCATTCTTTTCCCCTTTGGAAATGTGGATTCTTGTAGCCTAGGAGCTGTTTGCGAAACGCTAGGAAGGCCCAGCTTTTACTCACTGCAGGCACGCCCGGGCAGGAAACGAGTATGTTTCCCCAGAGAAACAGGCTGCTTGCAAGTGTAGAGGGGAGCTTCTCAGGTGCCCAGTGTGTCCCGTTTCTTTCCCTTCGCAGCTCCCGTACTGCAGGTACTTATGCTGGGTGCTAACAAGGGTTGGTTGGCTCTGCCGACAAAAGCAGCCTTTTCTCTTTGGAAGCTTGGATTGTAGTGTCTCAGGGGCTGCTTGCCAAAACTTGAAGTTGCCCAGGTTATAGCCTCCGCAGGTACGCTTGCGTAGCAAACGAGCACTTTCACCCGATGAACAGCGTTCCTATCACGCTGGAGGAGAGTTAATCCTGCAGACCTCGTTCCTCCTGGGAAAGAGCAAGGCCACCCTGAGCCTCAGGGTAGTGCCTGAGTTTACTCCGGGCAAGCTCTGCGTGCCTCGGTTTCCATGAGGTCTCCACCGTTGTTGTGCTTCAATGGAACGCGAAGATAGCTTTCAGGACTCCAAGCACTCTGACCTCCGCACCGTTTCCCATGCTACCACACGGATCCCCCCCACGTCTCCTCTCTGCCTGCTGAGCAACAAGCAGCCGTGTAGGCCCTTCAGAACACTTCTGCATGCAGAGCCCAAGGCGGCACACTGCTCTCTGTCTGCCTTTGGAAACCTAGGTTGTCGCAGCTTACCCAGCTCACCAAGACAGTCTGAGCCGGTCTCATGAGCTGGGGAACGTGGACTCAGTGAGGACCAGGGCCCTACCTGCACTCAGAAAATCACTCTGCTCAGCCTTCCATCCAGGAGCTCACACCGACTGGCTCGTTGGTTTAGCAGGAGGTCTAAGTGAGGTCCAAGCTGAGCAAAGAACACACTTCCTCCTTTACCCTGCTAGGCCCACGGTAGAGGTAGAGCCAACTAGGCCTCGCTCAGGCCAGCCCTCCTTCAGGGATCTTGCCACACTTCGAAGCCTGCACAGTAAAAGATATTTAGCGAAGTTGCCAGGGTTTCGCCATTCTCCCTCGGCAGCTCCACTACTGCAGGGACTCATGTTTGCTGTGAACTAGGATAGGTGGCCCACTTCAAAAAGCAGTCTTTTCCCCTTTGGAAATGTGGATTCTTGTAGCCTAGGAGCTGTTTGCGAAACCATAGGAAGGCCCAGCTTTTACTCACTGCAGGCACGCCCGGGGAGGAAACGAGTATGTTTCCCCAGAGAAACAGGCTGCTTGCAAGTGTCGAGGGGAGCTTCTCAGGTGCCCAGTGTGTCCCGTTTGTTTCCCTTCGCAGCTCCCGTACTGCAGGTACTTATGCTGGGTGCTAACAAGGGTTCGTTGGCTCTGCCGACAAAAGCAGCCTTTTCCCTTTGGAAGCTTGGATTGTAGTGTCTCAGGGGCTGCTTGCCAAACCTTGAAGTTGCCCAGGTTATAGCCTCCGCAGGTACGCTTGCGTAGCAAACGAGCACTTTCACCCGATGAACAGCGTTCCTATCACGCTGCAGGAGAGTTAATCCCGAAGACTTCGTTCCTCCTGGGAAAGCGCAAGGCCACCCTGAGCCTCAGGGGAGTGCCTAAGTTTGCTCCGTGCAAGCTCTGCGTGCCTCGGTTTCCATGAGGTCTCCACCGTTGTTGTGCCTCAATGGAACTAGAGGATAGCTTTCAGGACTCCAAGCACTCTGGCCTCTGCACCGTTTCCCATGCTACCACACGGATTCCCCCCACGTCTCCTCTCTGCCTGCTGAGCAACAAGCAGCCGTGTAGGCCCTTCAGAACCCTTCTTGCATGCAGAGCCCAAGGCGGGACACTGCTCTCTGTCTTCCTTTGGAAACCTAGGTTGTCGGAGCTTACCCACCTCACGAAGACAGTTTGAGCCGGTTTCATGAGCTTGGGAACGTGGACTCAGTGAGGACCAGGGCCCTACCTGCACTCTGAAAATCACTCTGCTCAGCCTTCCATCCAGGAGCTCACACCGACTGGCTCGTTGGTTTAGCAGGACGTCTAAGTGAGGTCCAAGCTGAGCAAAGAGCACTCTTCCTCCTTTACCCTGCTAGGCCCACGGAAGAGGTAGAGCCATCTAGGCCTCGCTCAGACCAGGCCTCCTTCAGGGATCTTGCCACACTTCGAAGCCTGCACAGTAAAAGATACTTAGCGAAGTTGCCAGGATTTCGCCATGCTCTCCCTCGGCAGCTCCACTACTGCAGGTACTCATGTTTGCTTTGAACTAGTATAGGTGTCCCTGCTTCCAAAAGCATTCTTTTCCCCTTTGGAAATGTGGATTCTTGTAGCCTAGGAGCTGTTTGCGAAACGCTAGGAAGGCCCAGCTTTTACTCACTGCAGGCACGCCCGGGCAGGAAACGAGTATGTTTCCCCAGAGAAACAGGCTGCTTGCAAGTGTAGAGGGGAGCTTCTCAGGTGCCCAGTGTGTCCCGTTTCTTTCCCTTCGCAGCTCCCGTACTGCAGGTACTTATGCTGGGTGCTAACAAGGGTTGGTTGGCTCTGCCGACAAAAGCAGCCTTTTCTCTTTGGAAGCTTGGATTGTAGTGTCTCAGGGGCTGCTTGCCAAAACTTGAAGTTGCCCAGGTTATAGCCTCCGCAGGTACGCTTGCGTAGCAAACGAGCACTTTCACCCGATGAACAGCGTTCCTATCACGCTGGAGGAGAGTTAATCCTGCAGACCTCGTTCCTCCTGGGAAAGAGCAAGGCCACCCTGAGCCTCAGGGTAGTGCCTGAGTTTACTCCGGGCAAGCTCTGCGTGCCTCGGTTTCCATGAGGTCTCCACCGTTGTTGTGCTTCAATGGAACGCGAAGATAGCTTTCAGGACTCCAAGCACTCTGACCTCCGCACCGTTTCCCATGCTACCACACGGATCCCCCCCACGTCTCCTCTCTGCCTGCTGAGCAACAAGCAGCCGTGTAGGCCCTTCAGAACACTTCTGCATGCAGAGCCCAAGGCGGCACACTGCTCTCAGTCTGCCTTTGGAAACCTAGGTTGTCGCAGCTTACCCAGCTCACCAAGACAGTCTGAGCCGGTCTCATGAGCTGGGGAACGTGGACTCAGTGAGGACCAGGGCCCTACCTGCACTCTGAAAATCACTCTGCTCAGCCTTCCATCCAGGAGCTCACACCGACTGGCTCGTTGGTTTAGCAGGACGTCTAAGTGAGGTCCAAGCTGAGCAAAGAACACACTTCCTCCTTTACCCTGCTAGGCCCACGGTAGAGGTAGAGCCAACTAGGCCTCGCTCAGGCCAGCCCTCCTTCAGGGATCTTGCCACACTTCGAAGCCTGCACAGTAAAAGATATTTAGCGAAGTTGCCAGGGTTTCGCCATTCTCCCTCGGCAGCTCCACTACTGCAGGGACTCATGTTTGCTGTGAACTAGGATAGGTGGCCCACTTCAAAAAGCAGTCTTTTCCCCTTTGGAAATGTGGATTCTTGTAGCCTAGGAGCTGTTTGCGAAACCATAGGAAGGCCCAGCTTTTACTCACTGCAGGCACGCCCGGGGAGGAAACGAGTATGTTTCCCCAGAGAAACAGGCTGCTTGCAAGTGTCGAGGGGAGCTTCTCAGGTGCCCAGTGTGTCCCGTTTGTTTCCCTTCGCAGCTCCCGTACTGCAGGTACTTATGCTGGGTGCTAACAAGGGTTCGTTGGCTCTGCCGACAAAAGCAGCCTTTTCCCTTTGGAAGCTTGGATTGTAGTGTCTCAGGGGCTGCTTGCCAAACCTTGAAGTTGCCCAGGTTATAGCCTCCGCAGGTACGCTTGCGTAGCAAACGAGCACTTTCACCCGATGAACAGCGTTCCTATCACGCTGCAGGAGAGTTAATCCCGCAGACCTCGTTCCTCCTGGGAAAGCGCAAGGCCACCCTGAGCCTCAGGGGAGTGCCTAAGTTTGCTCCGTGCAAGCTCTGCGTGCCTCGGTTTCCATGAGGTCTCCACCGTTGTTGTGCCTCAATGGAACTAGAGGATAGCTTTCAGGACTCCAAGCACTCTGGCCTCTGCACCGTTTCCCATGCTACCACACGATTTCCCCCACGTCTCCTCTCTGCCTGCTGAGCAACAAGCAGCCGTGTAGGCCCTTCAGAACCCTTCTTGCATGCAGAGCCCAAGGCGGGACACTGCTCTCTGTCTTCCTTTGGAAACCTAGGTTGTCGGAGCTTACCCACCTCACGAAGACAGTTTGAGCCGGTTTCATGAGCTTGGGAACGTGGACTCAGTGAGGACCAGGGCCCTACCTGCACTCTGAAAATCACTCTGCTCAGCCTTCCATCCAGGAGCTCACACCGACTGGCTCGTTGGTTTAGCAGGACGTCTAAGTGAGGTCCAAGCTGAGCAAAGAGCACTCTTCCTCCTTTACCCTGCTAGGCCCACGGAAGAGGTAGAGCCATCTAGGCCTCGCTCAGACCAGGCCTCCTTCAGGGATCTTGCCACACTTCGAAGCCTGCACAGTAAAAGATACTTAGCGAAGTTGCCAGGATTTCGCCATGCTCTCCCTCGGCAGCTCCACTACTGCAGGTACTCATGTTTGCTTTGAACTAGTATAGGTGTCCCTGCTTCCAAAAGCATTCTTTTCCCCTTTGGAAATGTGGATTCTTGTAGCCTAGGAGCTGTTTGCGAAACGCTAGGAAGGCCCAGCTTTTACTCACTGCAGGCACGCCCGGGCAGGAAACGAGTATGTTTCCCCAGAGAAACAGGCTGCTTGCAAGTGTAGAGGGGAGCTTCTCAGGTGCCCAGTGTGTCCCGTTTCTTTCCCTTCGCAGCTCCCGTACTGCAGGTACTTATGCTGGGTGCTAACAAGGGTTGGTTGGCTCTGCCGACAAAAGCAGCCTTTTCTCTTTGGAAGCTTGGATTGTAGTGTCTCAGGGGCTGCTTGCCAAAACTTGAAGTTGCCCAGGTTATAGCCTCCGCAGGTACGCTTGCGTAGCAAACGAGCACTTTCACCCGATGAACAGCGTTCCTATCACGCTGGAGGAGAGTTAATCCTGCAGACCTCGTTCCTCCTGGGAAAGCGCAAGGCCACCCTGAGCCTCAGGGTAGTGCCTAAGTTTGCTCCGTGCAAGCTCTGCGTGCCTCGGTTTCCATGAGGTCTCCACCGTTGTTGTGCCTCAATGGAACTAGAGGATAGCTTTCAGGACTCCAAGCACTCTGACCTCCGCACCATTTCCCATGCTACCACACAGATCCCCCCACGTCTCCTCTCTGCCTGCTGAGCAACAAGCAGCCGTGTAGGCCCTTCGGAACACTTCTTGCATGCAGAACCCAAGGCGGCACATTGCTCTCTGTCTACCTTTGGAAACCTAGGTGGTCGCAGCTTGCCCCAGCTCACGAAGACAGTCTGAGCCGTTCTCCTGAGCTGGGAGACATGGACTCAGTGAGGACCAGGGCCCTACCTGCACTCAGAAAATCACTCTGCTCAGCCTTCCATCCAGGAGCTCACACCGACTGGCTCGTTGGTTTAGCAGGACGTCTAAGTGAGGTCCAAGCTGAGCAAAGAGCACACTTCCTCCTTTACCCTGCTAGGCCCACGGAAGAGGTAGAGCCAACTAGGCCTCGCTCAGGCCAGCCCTCCTTCAGGGATCTTGCCACACTTCGAAGCCTGCACAGTAAAAGATATTTAGCGAAGTTGCCAGGGTTTCACCATTCTCCCTCGGCAGCTCCACTACTGCAGGGACTCATGTTTGCTGTGAACTAGGATAGGTGGCCCACTTCGAAAAGCAGTCTTTTCCCCTTTGGAAATGTGGATTCTTGTAGCCTCGGAGCTGTTTGCAAAACCCTAGGAAGGCCCAGCTTCTACTCACGGCAGGCACGCCCGGGGAGGAAACGAGTATGTTTCCCCAGAGAAACAGGCTGCTTGCAAGTGTCGAGGGGAGTTTCTCAGGTGCCCAGTGTGTCCCGTTTGTTTCCCTTCGCAGCTCCCGTACTGCAGGTACTTATGCTGGGTGCTAACAAGAGTTGGTTGGCTCTGCCGACAAAAGCAGCCTTTTCCCTTTGGAAGCTTGGATTGTAGTGTCTCAGGGGCTGCTTGCCAAACCTTGAAGTTGCCCAGGTTATAGCCTCCGCAGGTACGCTTGCGTAGCAAACGAGCACTTTCTACCGATGAACAGGGTTCCTGTCACGCTGGAGGAGAGTTAATCCCGCAGACCTCGTTCCTCCTGGGAAAGCGCAAGTCCACCCTGAGCCTCAGGGTAGTGCCTAAGTTTCCAACGGGCAAGCTCTGCGTGCCTCGGTTTCCATGAGGTCTCCACCGTTGTTGTGCTTCAATGGAACGCGAGGATAGCTTTCAGGACTCCAAGCACTCTGACCTCCGCACCGTTTCCCATGCTACCACACGGATCCCCCCCACGTCTCCTCTCTGCCTGCTGAGCAACAAGCAGCCGTGTAGGCCCTTCAGAACCCTTCTTGCATGCAGAGCCCAAGGCGGCACACTGCTCTCTGTCTTCCTTTGGAAACCTAGGTTGTTGCAGCTTTCCCCAGCTACGAAGACAGTCTGAGCCGGTCTCATGTGCTGAGGAACGTGAACTCAATGAGGACCATGGCCATACGTGCACTCAGAAAATCACTCTGCTCAGCCTTCCATCCAGGAACTCACACCGACTGGCTCGTTGGTTTAGCAGGACGTCTAAGTGAGGTCCAAGCTGAGCAAGAGCACAATTCCCCCTTAACCCTGCTAGGCCCCCGGAAGAGGTAGAGCTAACTAGGCCTCGCTCAGGCCATCCCTCCTTCAGGGATCTTGCCACAGTTTGAAGCCTGCACGGTAAAAGATACTTAGCGAAGTTGCCAGGGTTTCGCCATGCTCTCCCTCGGCACCTCCACTACTGCAGGGACTCATGTTTGCTGTGAACGAGGATAGGTGGCCCTGCTTCAAAAAGCAGTCTTTTCCCCTTTGGAAATGTGGATTCTTTGAGCCTCGGAGCTGTTTGCGAAACCCTAGGAAGGCCCAGCTTCTACTCACTGCAGGCACGCCCGGGCAGGAAACGAGTATGTTTCCCCAGAGAAACAGGCTGCTTGCAAGTGTCGAGAAGAGCTTCTCAGGTGCCCAGTGTGTCCCGTTTCTTTCCCTTCGCAGCTCCCGTACTGCAGGTACTTATGCTGGGAGCTAACAAGAGTTGGTTGGCTCTGCCGACAAAAGCAGCCTTTTCCCTTTGGAAGCTTGGATTGTAGTGTCTCAGGGGCTGCTTGCCAAACCTTGAAGTTGCCCAGGTTATAGCCTCCGCAGGTACGCTTGCGTAGCAAACGAGCACTTTCTACCGAAGAACAGGGTTCCTGTCACGCTGGAGGAGAGTTAATCCCGCAGACCTCGTTCCTCCTGGGAAAGCGCAAGCCCACCCTGAGCCTCAGGGTAGTGCCTAAGTTTCCAACGGGCAAGCTCTGCGTGCCTCGGTTTCCATTAGGTCTCCACCGTTGTTGTGCTTCAATGGAACGCGAAGATAGCTTTCAGGACTCCAAGCACTCTGACCTCCGCACCGTTTCCCATGCTACCACACGGATCCCCCCCACGTCTCCTCTCTGCCTGCTGAGCAACAAGCAGCCGTGTAGGCCCTTCAGAACACTTCTGCATGCAGAGCCCAAGGCGGCACACTGCTCTCTGTCTTCCTTTGGAAACCTAGGTTGTCGGAGCTTACCCACCTCACGAAGACAGTCTGAGCCGGTTTCATGAGCTGGGGAACGTGGACTCAGTGAGGACCAGGGCCCTACCTGCACTCTGAAAATCACTCTGCTCAGCCTTCCATCCAGGAGCTCACACCGACTGGCTCGTTGGTTTAGCAGGACGTCTAAGTGAGGTCCAAGCTGAGCAAAGAGCACTCTTCCTCCTTTACCCTGCTAGGCCCACGGAAGAGGTAGAGCCATCTAGGCCTCGCTCAGACCAGGCCTCCTTCAGGGATCTTGCCACACTTCGAAGCCTGCACAGTAAAAGATACTTAGCGAAGTTGCCAGGATTTCGCCATGCTCTCCCTCGGCAGCTCCACTACTGCAGGTACTCATGTTTGCTTTGAACTAGTATAGGTGTCCCTGCTTCCAAAAGCATTCTTTTCCCCTTTGGAAATGTGGATTCTTGTAGCCTAGGAGCTGTTTGCGAAACGCTAGGAAGGCCCAGCTTTTACTCACTGCAGGCACGCCCGGGCAGGAAACGAGTATGTTTCCCCAGAGAAACAGGCTGCTTGCAAGTGTAGAGGGGAGCTTCTCAAGTGCCCAGTGTGTCCCGTTTGTTTCCCTTCGCAGCTCCCGTACTGCAGGTACTTATGCTGGGTGCTAACAAGGGTTGGTTGGCTCTGCCGACAAAAGCAGCCTTTTCTCTTTGGAAGTTTGGATTGTAGTGTCTCAGGGGCTGCTTGCCAAAACTTGAAGTTGCCCAGGTTATAGCCTCCGCAGGTACGCTTGCGTAGCAAACGAGCACTTTCACCCGATGAACAGCGTTCCTATCACGCTGGAGGAGAGTTAATCCTGCAGACCTCGTTCCTCCTGGGAAAGCGCAAGGCCACCCTGAGCCTCAGGGTAGTGCCTAAGTTTGCTCCGTGCAAGCTCTGCGTGCCTCGGTTTCCATGAGGTCTCCACCGTTGTTGTGCCTCAATGGAACTAGAGGATAGCTTTCAGGACTCCAAGCACTCTGACCTCCGCACCATTTCCCATGCTACCACACAGATCCCCCCACGTCTCCTCTCTGCCTGCTGAGCAACAAGCAGCCGTGTAGGCCCTTCGGAACACTTCTTGCATGCAGAACCCAAGGCGGCACTTTGCTCTCTGTCTACCTTTGGAAACCTAGGTGGTCGCAGCTTGCCCCAGCTCACGAAGACAGTCTGAGCCGTTCTCCTGAGCTGGGAGACATGGACTCAGTGAGGACCAGGGCCCTACCTGCACTCAGAAAATCACTCTGCTCAGCCTTCCATCCAGGAGCTCACACCGACTGGCTCGTTGGTTTAGCAGGACGTCTAAGTGAGGTCCAAGCTGAGCAAAGAGCACACTTCCTCCTTTACCCTGCTAGGCCCACGGAAGAGGTAGAGCCAACTAGGCCTCGCTCAGGCCAGCCCTCCTTCAGGGATCTTGCCACACTTCGAAGCCTGCACAGTAAAAGATATTTAGCGAAGTTGCCAGGGTTTCGCCATTCTCCCTCGGCAGCTCCACTACTGCAGGGACTCATGTTTGCTGTGAACTAGGATAGGTGGCCCACTTCAAAAAGCAGTCTTTTCCCCTTTGGAAATGTGGATTCTTGTAGCCTCGGAGCTGTTTGCAAAACCCTAGGAAGGCCCAGCTTCTACTCACGGCAGGCACGCCCGGGGAGGAAACGAGTATGTTTCCCCAGAGAAACAGGCTGCTTGCCAGTGTCGAGGGGAGCTTCTCAGGTGCCCAGTGTGTCCCGTTTGTTTCCCTTCGCAGCTCCCGTACTGCAGGTACTTATGCTGGGAGCTAACAAGAGTTGGTTGGCTCTGCCGACAAAAGCAGCCTTTTCCCTTTGGAAGCTTGGATTGTAGTGTCTCAGGGGCTGCTTGCCAAACCTTGAAGTTGCCCAGGTTATAGCCTCCGCAGGTACGCTTGCGTAGCAAACGAGCACTTTCTACCGATGAACAGGGTTCCTGTCACGCTGGAGGAGAGTTAATCCCGCAGACCTCGTTCCTCTTGGGAAAGCGCAAGTCCACCCTGAGCCTCAGGGTAGTGCCTAAGTTTCCAACGGGCAAGCTCTGCGTGCCTCGGTTTCCATTAGGTCTCCACCGTTGTTGTGCTTCAATGGAACGCGAGGATAGCTTTCAGGACTCCAAGCACTCTGACCTCCGCACCGTTTCCCATGCTATCACACGGATCCCCCCCACGTCTCCTCTCTGCCTGCTGAGCAACAAGCAGCCGTGTAGGCCCTTCAGAACCCTTCTTGCATGCAGAGCCCAAGGCGGCACACTGCTCTCTGTCTTCCTTTGGAAACCTAGGTTGTTGCAGCTTTCCCCAGCTACGAAGACAGTCTGAGCCGGTCTCATGTGCTGAGGAACGTGAACTCAATGAGGACCATGGCCATACGTGCACTCAGAAAATCACTCTGCTCAGCCTTCCATCCAGGAACTCACACCGACTGGCTCGTTGGTTTAGCAGGACGTCTAAGTGAGGTCCAAGCTGAGCAAGAGCACAATTCCTCCTTTACCCTGCTAGGCCCCCGGAAGAGGTAGAGCTAACTAGGCCTCGCTCAGGCCATCCCTCCTTCAGGGATCTTGCCACAGTTTGAAGCCTGCACGGTAAAAGATACTTAGCGAAGTTGCCAGGGTTTCGCCATGCTCTCCCTCGGCAGCTCCACTACTGCAGGGACTCATATTTGCTGTGAACGAGGATAGGTGGCCCTGCTTCAAAAAGCAGTCTTTTCCCCTTTGGAAATGTGGATTCTTGTAGCCTAGGAGCTGTTTGCGAAACCATAGGAAGGCCCAGCTTTTACTCACTGCAGGCACGCCCGGGGAGGAAACGAGTATGTTTCCCCAGAGAAACAGGCTGCTTGCAAGTGTCGAGGGGAGCTTCTCAGGTGCCCAGTGTGTCCCGTTTGTTTCCCTTCGCAGCTCCCGTACTGCAGGTACTTATGCTGGGTGCTAACAAGGGTTCGTTGGCTCTGCCGACAAAAGCAGCCTTTTCCCTTTGGAAGCTTGGATTGTAGTGTCTCAGGGGCTGCTTGCCAAACCTTGAAGTTGCCCAGGTTATAGCCTCCGCAGGTACGCTTGCGTAGCAAACGAGCACTTTCACCCGATGAACAGCGTTCCTATCACGCTGCAGGAGAGTTAATCCCGCAGACCTCGTTCCTCCTGGGAAAGCGCAAGCCCACCCTGAGCCTCAGGGGAGTGCCTAAGTTTGCTCCGTGCAAGCTCTGCGTGCCTCGGTTTCCATGAGGTCTCCACCGTTGTTGTGCCTCAATGGAACTAGAGGATAGCTTTCAGGACTCCAAGCACTCTGGCCTCTGCACCGTTTCCCATGCTACCACACGGATTCCCCCCACGTCTCCTCTCTGCCTGCTGAGCAACAAGCAGCCGTGTAGGCCCTTCAGAAGCCTTCTTGCATGCAGAGCCCAAGGCGGGACACTGCTCTCTGTCTTCCTTTGGAAACCTAGGTTGTCGGAGCTTACCCACCTCACGAAGACAGTTTGAGCCGGTTTCATGAGCTTGGGAACGTGGACTCAGTGAGGACCAGGGCCCTACCTGCACTCTGAAAATCACTCTGCTCAGCCTTCCATCCAGGAGCTCACACCGACTGGCTCGTTGGTTTAGCAGGACGTCTAAGTGAGGTCCAAGCTGAGCAAAGAGCACTCTTCCTCCTTTACCCTGCTAGGCCCACGGAAGAGGTAGAGCCATCTAGGCCTCGCTCAGACCAGGCCTCCTTCAGGGATCTTGCCACACTTCGAAGCCTGCACAGTAAAAGATACTTAGCGAAGTTGCCAGGATTTCGCCATGCTCTCCCTCGGCAGCTCCACTACTGCAGGGACTCATGTTTGCTTTGAACTAGTATAGGTGTCCCTGCTTCCAAAAGCATTCTTTTCCCCTTTGGAAATGTGGATTCTTGTAGCCTAGGAGCTGTTTGCGAAACGCTAGGAAGGCCCAGCTTTTACTCACTGCAGGCACGCCCGGGCAGGAAACGAGTATGTTTCCCCAGAGAAACAGGCTGCTTGCAAGTGTAGAGGGGAGCTTCTCAGGTGCCCAGTGTGTCCCGTTTCTTTCCCTTCGCAGCTCCCGTACTGCAGGTACTTATGCTGGGTGCTAACAAGGGTTCGTTGGCTCTGCCGACAAAAGCAGCCTTTTCTCTTTGGAAGTTTGGATTGTAGTGTCTCAGGGGCTGCTTGCCAAAACTTGAAGTTGCCCAGGTTATAGCCTCCGCAGGTACGCTTGCGTAGCAAACGAGCACTTTCACCCGATGAACAGCGTTCCTATCACGCTGGAGGAGAGTTAATCCTGCAGACCTCGTTCCTCCTGGGAAAGCGCAAGGCCACCCTGAGCCTCAGGGTAGTGCCTAAGTTTGCTCCGTGCAAGCTCTGCGTGCCTCGGTTTCCATGAGGTCTCCACCGTTGTTGTGCCTCAATGGAACTAGAGGATAGCTTTCAGGACTCCAAGCACTCTGACCTCCGCACCATTTCCCATGCTACCACACAGATCCCCCCACGTCTCCTCTCTGCCTGCTGAGCAACAAGCAGCCGTGTAGGCCCTTCGGAACACTTCTTGCATGCAGAACCCAAGGCGGCACTTTGCTCTCTGTCTACCTTTGGAAACCTAGGTGGTCGCAGCTTGCCCCAGCTCACGAATACAGTCTGAGCCGTTCTCCTGAGCTGGGAGACATGGACTCAGTGAGGACCAGGGCCCTACCTGCACTCAGAAAATCACTCTGCTCAGCCTTCCATCCAGGAGCTCACACCGACTGGCTCGTTGGTTTAGCAGGACGTCTAAGTGAGGTCCAAGCTGAGCAAAGAGCACACTTCCTCCTTTACCCTGCTAGGCCCACGGAAGAGGTAGAGCCAACTAGGCCTCGCTCAGGCCAGCCCTCCTTCAGGGATCTTGCCACACTTCGAAGCCTGCACAGTAAAAGATATTTAGCGAAGTTGCCAGGGTTTCGCCATTCTCCCTCGGCAGCTCCACTACTGCAGGGACTCATGTTTGCTGTGAACTAGGATAGGTGGCCCACTTCAAAAAGCAGTCTTTTCCCCTTTGGAAATGTGGATTCTTGTAGCCTCGGAGCTGTTTGCAAAACCCTAGGAAGGCCCAGCTTCTACTCACGGCAGGCACGCCCGGGGAGGAAACGAGTATGTTTCCCCAGAGAAACAGGCTGCTTGCAAGTGTCGAGGGGAGCTTCTCAGGTGCCCAGTGTGTCCCGTTTGTTTCCCTTCGCAGCTCCCGTACTGCAGGTACTTATGCTGGGAGCTAACAAGAGTTGGTTGGCTCTGCCGACAAAAGCAGCCTTTTCCCTTTGGAAGCTTGGATTGTAGTGTCTCAGGGGCTGCTTGCCAAACCTTGAAGTTGCCCAGGTTATAGCCTCCGCAGGTACGCTTGCGTAGCAAACGAGCACTTTCTACCGATGAACAGGGTTCCTGTCACGCTGGAGGAGAGTTAATCCCGCAGACCTCGTTCCTCTTGGGAAAGCGCAAGTCCACCCTGAGCCTCAGGGTAGTGCCTAAGTTTCCAACGGGCTAGCTCTGCGTGCCTCGGTTTCCATTAGGTCTCCACCGTTGTTGTGCTTCAATGGAACGCGAGGATAGCTTTCAGGACTCCAAGCACTCTGACCTCCGCACCGTTTCCCATGCTACCACACGGATCCCCCCCACGTCTCCTCTCTGCCTGCTGAGCAACAAGCAGCCGTGTAGGCCCTTCAGAACCCTTCTTGCATGCAGAGCCCAAGGCGGCACACTGCTCTCTGTCTTCCTTTGGAAACCTAGGTTGTTGCAGCTTTCCCCAGCTACGAAGACAGTCTGAGCCGGTCTCATGTGCTGAGGAACGTGAACTCAATGAGGACCATGGCCATACGTGCACTCAGAAAATCACTCTGCTCAGCCTTCCATCCAGGAACTCACACCGACTGGCTCGTTGGTTTAGCAGGACGTCTAAGTGAGGTCCAAGCTGAGCAAGAGCACAATTCCTCCTTTACCCTGCTAGGCCCCCGGAAGAGGTAGAGCTAACTAGGCCTCGCTCAGGCCATCCCTCCTTCAGGGATCTTGCCACAGTTTGAAGCCTGCACGGTAAAAGATACTTAGCGAAGTTGCCAGGGTTTCGCCATGCTCTCCCTCGGCAGCTCCACTACTGCAGGGACTCATATTTGCTGTGAACGAGGATAGGTGGCCCTGCTTCAAAAAGCAGTCTTTTCCCCTTTGGAAATGTGGATTCTTGTAGCCTAGGAGCTGTTTGCGAAACCATAGGAAGGCCCAGCTTTTACTCACTGCAGGCACGCCCGGGGAGGAAACGAGTATGTTTCCCCAGAGAAACAGGCTGCTTGCAAGTGTCGAGGGGAGCTTCTCAGGTGCCCAGTGTGTCCCGTTTGTTTCCCTTCGCAGCTCCCGTACTGCAGGTACTTATGCTGGGTGCTAACAAGGGTTCGTTGGCTCTGCCGACAAAAGCAGCCTTTTCCCTTTGGAAGCTTGGATTGTAGTGTCTCAGGGGCTGCTTGCCAAACCTTGAAGTTGCCCAGGTTATAGCCTCCGCAGGTACGCTTGCGTAGCAAACGAGCACTTTCACCCGATGAACAGCGTTCCTATCACGCTGCAGGAGAGTTAATCCCGCAGACCTCGTTCCTCCTGGGAAAGCGCAAGGCCACCCTGAGCCTCAGGGGAGTGCCTAAGTTTGCTCCGTGCAAGCTCTGCGTGCCTCGGTTTCCATGAGGTCTCCACCGTTGTTGTGCCTCAATGGAACTAGAGGATAGCTTTCAGGACTCCAAGCACTCTGGCCTCTGCACCGTTTCCCATGCTACCACACGGATTCCCCCCACGTCTCCTCTCTGCCTGCTGAGCAACAAGCAGCCGTGTAGGCCCTTCAGAACCCTTCTTGCATGCAGAGCCCAAGGCGGGACACTGCTCTCTGTCTTCCTTTGGAAACCTAGGTTGTCGGAGCTTACCCACCTCACGAAGACAGTTTGAGCCGGTTTCATGAGCTTGGGAACGTGGACTCAGTGAGGACCAGGGCCCTACCTGCACTCTGAAAATCACTCTGCTCAGCCTTCCATCCAGGAGCTCACACCGACTGGCTCGTTGGTTTAGCAGGACGTCTAAGTGAGGTCCAAGCTGAGCAAAGAGCACTCTTCCTCCTTTACCCTGCTAGGCCCACGGAAGAGGTAGAGCCATCTAGGCCTCGCTCAGACCAGGCCTCCTTCAGGGATCTTGCCACACTTCGAAGCCTGCACAGTAAAAGATACTTAGCGAAGTTGCCAGGATTTCGCCATGCTCTCCCTCGGCAGCTCCACTACTGCAGGGACTCATGTTTGCTTTGAACTAGTATAGGTGTCCCTGCTTCCAAAAGCATTCTTTTCCCCTTTGGAAATGTGGATTCTTGTAGCCTAGGAGCTGTTTGCGAAACGCTAGGAAGGCCCAGCTTTTACTCACTGCAGGCACGCCCGGGCAGGAAACGAGTATGTTTCCCCAGAGAAACAGGCTGCTTGCAAGTGTAGAGGGGAGCTTCTCAGGTGCCCAGTGTGTCCCGTTTCTTTCCCTTCGCAGCTCCCGTACTGCAGGTACTTATGCTGGGTGCTAACAAGGGTTGGTTGGCTCTGCCGACAAAAGCAGCCTTTTCTCTTTGGAAGCTTGGATTGTAGTGTCTCAGGGGCTGCTTGCCAAAACTTGAAGTTGCCCAGGTTATAGCCTCCGCAGGTACGCTTGCGTAGCAAACGAGCACTTTCACCCGATGAACAGCGTTCCTATCACGCTGGAGGAGAGTTAATCCTGCAGACCTCGTTCCTCCTGGGAAAGAGCAAGGCCACCCTGAGCCTCAGGGTAGTGCCTGAGTTTACTCCGGGCAAGCTCTGCGTGCCTCGGTTTCCATGAGGTCTCCACCGTTGTTGTGCCTCAATGGAACTAGAGGATAGCTTTCAGGACTCCAAGCACTCTGACCTCCGCACCATTTCCCATGCTACCACACAGATCCCCCCACGTCTCCTCTCTGCCTGCTGAGCAACAAGCAGCCGTGTAGGCCCTTCGGAACACTTCTTGCATGCAGAACCCAAGGCGGCACATTGCTCTCTGTCTACCTTTGGAAACCTAGGTGGTCGCAGCTTGCCCCAGCTCACGAAGACAGTCTGAGCCGTTCTCCTGAGCTGGGAGACATGGACTCAGTGAGGACCAGGGCCCTACCTGCACTCAGAAAATCACTCTGCTCAGCCTTCCATCCAGGAGCTCACACCGACTGGCTCGTTGGTTTAGCAGGACGTCTAAGTGAGGTCCAAGCTGAGCAAAGAGCACACTTCCTCCTTTACCCTGCTAGGCCCACGGAAGAGGTAGAGCCAACTAGGCCTCGCTCAGGCCAGCCCTCCTTCAGGGATCTTGCCACACTTCGAAGCCTGCACAGTAAAAGATATTTAGCGAAGTTGCCAGGGTTTCGCCATTCTCCCTCGGCAGCTCCACTACTGCAGGGACTCATGTTTGCTGTGAACTAGGATAGGTGGCCCACTTCGAAAAGCAGTCTTTTCCCCTTTGGAAATGTGGATTCTTGTAGCCTCGGAGCTGTTTGCAAAACCCTAGGAAGGCCCAGCTTCTACTCACGGCAGGCACGCCCGGGGAGGAAACGAGTATGTTTCCCCAGAGAAACAGGCTGCTTGCAAGTGTCGAGGGGAGTTTCTCAGGTGCCCAGTGTGTCCCGTTTGTTTCCCTTCGCAGCTCCCGTACTGCAGGTACTTATGCTGGGTGCTAACAAGAGTTGGTTGGCTCTGCCGACAAAAGCAGCCTTTTCCCTTTGGAAGCTTGGATTGTAGTGTCTCAGGGGCTGCTTGCCAAACCTTGAAGTTGCCCAGGTTATAGCCTCCGCAGGTACGCTTGCGTAGCAAACGAGCACTTTCTACCGATGAACAGGGTTCCTGTCACGCTGGAGGAGAGTTAATCCCGCAGACCTCGTTCCTCCTGGGAAAGCGCAAGTCCACCCTGAGCCTCAGGGTAGTGCCTAAGTTTCCAACGGGCAAGCTCTGCGTGCCTCGGTTTCCATGAGGTCTCCACCGTTGTTGTGCTTCAATGGAACGCGAGGATAGCTTTCAGGACTCCAAGCACTCTGACCTCCGCACCGTTTCCCATGCTACCACACGGATCCCCCCCACGTCTCCTCTCTGCCTGCTGAGCAACAAGCAGCCGTGTAGGCCCTTCAGAACCCTTCTTGCATGCAGAGCCCAAGGCGGCACACTGCTCTCTGTCTTCCTTTGGAAACCTAGGTTGTTGCAGCTTTCCCCAGCTACGAAGACAGTCTGAGCCGGTCTCATGTGCTGAGGAACGTGAACTCAATGAGGACCATGGCCATACGTGCACTCAGAAAATCACTCTGCTCAGCCTTCCATCCAGGAACTCACACCGACTGGCTCGTTGGTTTAGCAGGACGTCTAAGTGAGGTCCAAGCTGAGCAAGAGCACAATTCCCCCTTAACCCTGCTAGGCCCCCGGAAGAGGTAGAGCTAACTAGGCCTCGCTCAGGCCATCCCTCCTTCAGGGATCTTGCCACAGTTTGAAGCCTGCACGGTAAAAGATACTTAGCGAAGTTGCCAGGGTTTCGCCATGCTCTCCCTCGGCAGCTCCACTACTGCAGGGACTCATGTTTGCTGTGAACGAGGATAGGTGGCCCTGCTTCAAAAAGCAGTCTTTTCCCCTTTGGAAATGTGGATTCTTTGAGCCTCGGAGCTGTTTGCGAAACCCTAGGAAGGCCCAGCTTCTACTCACTGCAGGCACGCCCGGGCAGGAAACGAGTATGTTTCCCCAGAGAAACAGGCTGCTTGCAAGTGTCGAGAAGAGCTTCTCAGGTGCCCAGTGTGTCCCGTTTCTTTCCCTTCGCAGCTCCCGTACTGCAGGTACTTATGCTGGGAGCTAACAAGAGTTGGTTGCCTCTGCCGACAAAAGCAGCCTTTTCCCTTTGGAAGCTTGGATTGTAGTGTCTCAGGGGCTGCTTGCCAAACCTTGAAGTTGCCCAGGTTATAGCCTCCGCAGGTACGCTTGCGTAGCAAACGAGCACTTTCTACCGAAGAACAGGGTTCCTGTCACGCTGGAGGAGAGTTAATCCCGCAGACCTCGTTCCTCCTGGGAAAGCGCAAGCCCACCCTGAGCCTCAGGGTAGTGCCTAAGTTTCCAACGGGCAAGCTCTGCGTGCCTCGGTTTCCATGAGGTCTCCACCGTTGTTGTGCTTCAATGGAACGCGAAGATAGCTTTCAGGACTCCAAGCACTCTGACCTCCGCACCGTTTCCCATGCTACCACACGGATCCCCCCCACGTCTCCTCTCTGCCTGCTGAGCAACAAGCAGCCGTGTAGGCCCTTCAGAACACTTCTGCATGCAGAGCCCAAGGCGGCACACTGCTCTCAGTCTGCCTTTGGAAACCTAGGTTGTCGCAGCTTACCCAGCTCACCAAGACAGTCTGAGCCGGTCTCATGAGCTGGGGAACGTGGACTCAGTGAGGACCAGGGCCCTACCTGCACTCAGAAAATCACTCTGCTCAGCCTTCCATCCAGGAGCTCACACCGACTGGCTCGTTGGTTTAGCAGGAGGTCTAAGTGAGGTCCAAGCTGAGCAAAGAACACACTTCCTCCTTTACCCTGCTAGGCCCACGGTAGAGGTAGAGCCAACTAGGCCTCGCTCAGGCCAGCCCTCCTTCAGGGATCTTGCCACACTTCGAAGCCTGCACAGTAAAAGATATTTAGCGAAGTTGCCAGGGTTTCGCCATTCTCCCTCGGCAGCTCCACTACTGCAGGGACTCATGTTTGCTGTGAACTAGGATAGGTGGCCCACTTCAAAAAGCAGTCTTTTCCCCTTTGGAAATGTGGATTCTTGTAGCCTAGGAGCTGTTTGCGAAACCATAGGAAGGCCCAGCTTTTACTCACTGCAGGCACGCCCGGGGAGGAAACGAGTATGTTTCCCCAGAGAAACAGGCTGCTTGCAAGTGTCGAGGGGAGCTTCTCAGGTGCCCAGTGTGTCCCGTTTGTTTCCCTTCGCAGCTCCCGTACTGCAGGTACTTATGCTGGGTGCTAACAAGGGTTCGTTGGCTCTGCCGACAAAAGCAGCCTTTTCCCTTTGGAAGCTTGGATTGTAGTGTCTCAGGGGCTGCTTGCCAAACCTTGAAGTTGCCCAGGTTATAGCCTCCGCAGGTACGCTTGCGTAGCAAACGAGCACTTTCACCCGATGAACAGCGTTCCTATCACGCTGCAGGAGAGTTAATCCCGCAGACCTCGTTCCTCCTGGGAAAGCGCAAGGCCACCCTGAGCCTCAGGGGAGTGCCTAAGTTTGCTCCGTGCAAGCTCTGCGTGCCTCGGTTTCCATGAGGTCTCCACCGTTGTTGTGCCTCAATGGAACTAGAGGATAGCTTTCAGGACTCCAAGCACTCTGGCCTCTGCACCGTTTCCCATGCTACCACACGGATTCCCCCCACGTCTCCTCTCTGCCTGCTGAGCAACAAGCAGCCGTGTAGGCCCTTCAGAACCCTTCTTGCATGCAGAGCCCAAGGCGGGACACTGCTCTCTGTCTTCCTTTGGAAACCTAGGTTGTCGGAGCTTACCCACCTCACGAAGACAGTTTGAGCCGGTTTCATGAGCTTGGGAACGTGGACTCAGTGAGGACCAGGGCCCTACCTGCACTCTGAAAATCACTCTGCTCAGCCTTCCATCCAGGAGCTCACACCGACTGGCTCGTTGGTTTAGCAGGACGTCTAAGTGAGGTCCAAGCTGAGCAAAGAGCACTCTTCCTCCTTTACCCTGCTAGGCCCACGGAAGAGGTAGAGCCATCTAGGCCTCGCTCAGACCAGGCCTCCTTCAGGGATCTTGCCACACTTCGAAGCCTGCACAGTAAAAGATACTTAGCGAAGTTGCCAGGATTTCGCCATGCTCTCCCTCGGCAGCTCCACTACTGCAGGTACTCATGTTTGCTTTGAACTAGTATAGGTGTCCCTGCTTCCAAAAGCATTCTTTTCCCCTTTGGAAATGTGGATTCTTGTAGCCTAGGAGCTGTTTGCGAAACGCTAGGAAGGCCCAGCTTTTACTCACTGCAGGCACGCCCGGGCAGGAAACGAGTATGTTTCCCCAGAGAAACAGGCTGCTTGCAAGTGTAGAGGGGAGCTTCTCAGGTGCCCAGTGTGTCCCGTTTCTTTCCCTTCGCAGCTCCCGTACTGCAGGTACTTATGCTGGGTGCTAACAAGGGTTGGTTGGCTCTGCCGACAAAAGCAGCCTTTTCTCTTTGGAAGCTTGGATTGTAGTGTCTCAGGGGCTGCTTGCCAAAACTTGAAGTTGCCCAGGTTATAGCCTCCGCAGGTACGCTTGCGTAGCAAACGAGCACTTTCACCCGATGAACAGCGTTCCTATCACGCTGGAGGAGAGTTAATCCTGCAGACCTCGTTCCTCCTGGGAAAGCGCAAGGCCACCCTGAGCCTCAGGGTAGTGCCTAAGTTTGCTCCGTGCAAGCTCTGCGTGCCTCGGTTTCCATGAGGTCTCCACCGTTGTTGTGCCTCAATGGAACTAGAGGATAGCTTTCAGGACTCCAAGCACTCTGACCTCCGCACCATTTCCCATGCTACCACACAGATCCCCCCACGTCTCCTCTCTGCCTGCTGAGCAACAAGCAGCCGTGTAGGCCCTTCGGAACACTTCTTGCATGCAGAACCCAAGGCGGCACATTGCTCTCTGTCTACCTTTGGAAACCTAGGTGGTCGCAGCTTGCCCCAGCTCACGAAGACAGTCTGAGCCGTTCTCCTGAGCTGGGAGACATGGACTCAGTGAGGACCAGGGCCCTACCTGCACTCAGAAAATCACTCTGCTCAGCCTTCCATCCAGGAGCTCACACCGACTGGCTCGTTGGTTTAGCAGGACGTCTAAGTGAGGTCCAAGCTGAGCAAAGAGCACACTTCCTCCTTTACCCTGCTAGGCCCACGGAAGAGGTAGAGCCAACTAGGCCTCGCTCAGGCCAGCCCTCCTTCAGGGATCTTGCCACACTTCGAAGCCTGCACAGTAAAAGATATTTAGCGAAGTTGCCAGGGTTTCGCCATTCTCCCTCGGCAGCTCCACTACTGCAGGGACTCATGTTTGCTGTGAACTAGGATAGGTGGCCCACTTCGAAAAGCAGTCTTTTCCCCTTTGGAAATGTGGATTCTTGTAGCCTCGGAGCTGTTTGCAAAACCCTAGGAAGGCCCAGCTTCTACTCACGGCAGGCACGCCCGGGGAGGAAACGAGTATGTTTCCCCAGAGAAACAGGCTGCTTGCAAGTGTCGAGGGGAGTTTCTCAGGTGCCCAGTGTGTCCCGTTTGTTTCCCTTCGCAGCTCCCGTACTGCAGGTACTTATGCTGGGTGCTAACAAGAGTTGGTTGGCTCTGCCGACAAAAGCAGCCTTTTCCCTTTGGAAGCTTGGATTGTAGTGTCTCAGGGGCTGCTTGCCAAACCTTGAAGTTGCCCAGGTTATAGCCTCCGCAGGTACGCTTGCGTAGCAAACGAGCACTTTCTACCGATGAACAGGGTTCCTGTCACGCTGGAGGAGAGTTAATCCCGCAGACCTCGTTCCTCCTGGGAAAGCGCAAGTCCACCCTGAGCCTCAGGGTAGTGCCTAAGTTTCCAACGGGCAAGCTCTGCGTGCCTCGGTTTCCATGAGGTCTCCACCGTTGTTGTGCTTCAATGGAACGCGAGGATAGCTTTCAGGACTCCAAGCACTCTGACCTCCGCACCGTTTCCCATGCTACCACACGGATCCCCCCCACGTCTCCTCTCTGCCTGCTGAGCAACAAGCAGCCGTGTAGGCCCTTCAGAACCCTTCTTGCATGCAGAGCCCAAGGCGGCACACTGCTCTCTGTCTTCCTTTGGAAACCTAGGTTGTTGCAGCTTTCCCCAGCTACGAAGACAGTCTGAGCCGGTCTCATGTGCTGAGGAACGTGAACTCAATGAGGACCATGGCCATACGTGCACTCAGAAAATCACTCTGCTCAGCCTTCCATCCAGGAACTCACACCGACTGGCTCGTTGGTTTAGCAGGACGTCTAAGTGAGGTCCAAGCTGAGCAAGAGCACAATTCCCCCTTAACCCTGCTAGGCCCCCGGAAGAGGTAGAGCTAACTAGGCCTCGCTCAGGCCATCCCTCCTTCAGGGATCTTGCCACAGTTTGAAGCCTGCACGGTAAAAGATACTTAGCGAAGTTGCCAGGGTTTCGCCATGCTCTCCCTCGGCAGCTCCACTACTGCAGGGACTCATGTTTGCTGTGAACGAGGATAGGTGGCCCTGCTTCAAAAAGCAGTCTTTTCCCCTTTGGAAATGTGGATTCTTTGAGCCTCGGAGCTGTTTGCGAAACCCTAGGAAGGCCCAGCTTCTACTCACTGCAGGCACGCCCGGGCAGGAAACGAGTATGTTTCCCCAGAGAAACAGGCTGCTTGCAAGTGTCGAGAAGAGCTTCTCAGGTGCCCAGTGTGTCCCGTTTCTTTCCCTTCGCAGCTCCCGTACTGCAGGTACTTATGCTGGGAGCTAACAAGAGTTGGTTGCCTCTGCCGACAAAAGCAGCCTTTTCCCTTTGGAAGCTTGGATTGTAGTGTCTCAGGGGCTGCTTGCCAAACCTTGAAGTTGCCCAGGTTATAGCCTCCGCAGGTACGCTTGCGTAGCAAACGAGCACTTTCACCCGATGAACAGCGTTCCTATCACGCTGCAGGAGAGTTAATCCCGCAGACCTCGTTCCTCCTGGGAAAGCGCAAGGCCACCCTGAGCCTCAGGGGAGTGCCTAAGTTTGCTCCGTGCAAGCTCTGCGTGCCTCGGTTTCCATGAGGTCTCCACCGTTGTTGTGCCTCAATGGAACTAGAGGATAGCTTTCAGGACTCCAAGCACTCTGGCCTCTGCACCGTTTCCCATGCTACCACACGGATTCCCCCCACGTCTCCTCTCTGCCTGCTGAGCAACAAGCAGCCGTGTAGGCCCTTCAGAACCCTTCTTGCATGCAGAGCCCAAGGCGGGACACTGCTCTCTGTCTTCCTTTGGAAACCTAGGTTGTCGGAGCTTACCCACCTCACGAAGACAGTTTGAGCCGGTTTCATGAGCTTGGGAACGTGGACTCAGTGAGGACCAGGGCCCTACCTGCACTCTGAAAATCACTCTGCTCAGCCTTCCATCCAGGAGCTCACACCGACTGGCTCGTTGGTTTAGCAGGACGTCTAAGTGAGGTCCAAGCTGAGCAAAGAGCACTCTTCCTCCTTTACCCTGCTAGGCCCACGGAAGAGGTAGAGCCATCTAGGCCTCGCTCAGACCAGGCCTCCTTCAGGGATCTTGCCACACTTCGAAGCCTGCACAGTAAAAGATACTTAGCGAAGTTGCCAGGATTTCGCCATGCTCTCCCTCGGCAGCTCCACTACTGCAGGTACTCATGTTTGCTTTGAACTAGTATAGGTGTCCCTGCTTCCAAAAGCATTCTTTTCCCCTTTGGAAATGTGGATTCTTGTAGCCTAGGAGCTGTTTGCGAAACGCTAGGAAGGCCCAGCTTTTACTCACTGCAGGCACGCCCGGGCAGGAAACGAGTATGTTTCCCCAGAGAAACAGGCTGCTTGCAAGTGTAGAGGGGAGCTTCTCAGGTGCCCAGTGTGTCCCGTTTCTTTCCCTTCGCAGCTCCCGTACTGCAGGTACTTATGCTGGGTGCTAACAAGGGTTGGTTGGCTCTGCCGACAAAAGCAGCCTTTTCTCTTTGGAAGCTTGGATTGTAGTGTCTCAGGGGCTGCTTGCCAAAACTTGAAGTTGCCCAGGTTATAGCCTCCGCAGGTACGCTTGCGTAGCAAACGAGCACTTTCACCCGATGAACAGCGTTCCTATCACGCTGGAGGAGAGTTAATCCTGCAGACCTCGTTCCTCCTGGGAAAGCGCAAGGCCACCCTGAGCCTCAGGGTAGTGCCTAAGTTTGCTCCGTGCAAGCTCTGCGTGCCTCGGTTTCCATGAGGTCTCCACCGTTGTTGTGCCTCAATGGAACTAGAGGATAGCTTTCAGGACTCCAAGCACTCTGACCTCCGCACCATTTCCCATGCTACCACACAGATCCCCCCACGTCTCCTCTCTGCCTGCTGAGCAACAAGCAGCCGTGTAGGCCCTTCGGAACACTTCTTGCATGCAGAACCCAAGGCGGCACATTGCTCTCTGTCTACCTTTGGAAACCTAGGTGGTCGCAGCTTGCCCCAGCTCACGAAGACAGTCTGAGCCGTTCTCCTGAGCTGGGAGACATGGACTCAGTGAGGACCAGGGCCCTACCTGCACTCAGAAAATCACTCTGCTCAGCCTTCCATCCAGGAGCTCACACCGACTGGCTCGTTGGTTTAGCAGGACGTCTAAGTGAGGTCCAAGCTGAGCAAAGAGCACACTTCCTCCTTTACCCTGCTAGGCCCACGGAAGAGGTAGAGCCAACTAGGCCTCGCTCAGGCCAGCCCTCCTTCAGGGATCTTGCCACACTTCGAAGCCTGCACAGTAAAAGATATTTAGCGAAGTTGCCAGGGTTTCGCCATTCTCCCTCGGCAGCTCCACTACTGCAGGGACTCATGTTTGCTGTGAACTAGGATAGGTGGCCCACTTCGAAAAGCAGTCTTTTCCCCTTTGGAAATGTGGATTCTTGTAGCCTCGGAGCTGTTTGCAAAACCCTAGGAAGGCCCAGCTTCTACTCACGGCAGGCACGCCCGGGGAGGAAACGAGTATGTTTCCCCAGAGAAACAGGCTGCTTGCAAGTGTCGAGGGGAGTTTCTCAGGTGCCCAGTGTGTCCCGTTTGTTTCCCTTCGCAGCTCCCGTACTGCAGGTACTTATGCTGGGTGCTAACAAGAGTTGGTTGGCTCTGCCGACAAAAGCAGCCTTTTCCCTTTGGAAGCTTGGATTGTAGTGTCTCAGGGGCTGCTTGCCAAACCTTGAAGTTGCCCAGGTTATAGCCTCCGCAGGTACGCTTGCGTAGCAAACGAGCACTTTCTACCGATGAACAGGGTTCCTGTCACGCTGGAGGAGAGTTAATCCCGCAGACCTCGTTCCTCCTGGGAAAGCGCAAGTCCACCCTGAGCCTCAGGGTAGTGCCTAAGTTTCCAACGGGCAAGCTCTGCGTGCCTCGGTTTCCATGAGGTCTCCACCGTTGTTGTGCTTCAATGGAACGCGAGGATAGCTTTCAGGACTCCAAGCACTCTGACCTCCGCACCGTTTCCCATGCTACCACACGGATCCCCCCCACGTCTCCTCTCTGCCTGCTGAGCAACAAGCAGCCGTGTAGGCCCTTCAGAACCCTTCTTGCATGCAGAGCCCAAGGCGGCACACTGCTCTCTGTCTTCCTTTGGAAACCTAGGTTGTTGCAGCTTTCCCCAGCTACGAAGACAGTCTGAGCCGGTCTCATGTGCTGAGGAACGTGAACTCAATGAGGACCATGGCCATACGTGCACTCAGAAAATCACTCTGCTCAGCCTTCCATCCAGGAACTCACACCGACTGGCTCGTTGGTTTAGCAGGACGTCTAAGTGAGGTCCAAGCTGAGCAAGAGCACAATTCCCCCTTAACCCTGCTAGGCCCCCGGAAGAGGTAGAGCTAACTAGGCCTCGCTCAGGCCATCCCTCCTTCAGGGATCTTGCCACAGTTTGAAGCCTGCACGGTAAAAGATACTTAGCGAAGTTGCCAGGGTTTCGCCATGCTCTCCCTCGGCAGCTCCACTACTGCAGGGACTCATGTTTGCTGTGAACGAGGATAGGTGGCCCTGCTTCAAAAAGCAGTCTTTTCCCCTTTGGAAATGTGGATTCTTTGAGCCTCGGAGCTGTTTGCGAAACCCTAGGAAGGCCCAGCTTCTACTCACTGCAGGCACGCCCGGGCAGGAAACGAGTATGTTTCCCCAGAGAAACAGGCTGCTTGCAAGTGTCGAGAAGAGCTTCTCAGGTGCCCAGTGTGTCCCGTTTCTTTCCCTTCGCAGCTCCCGTACTGCAGGTACTTATGCTGGGAGCTAACAAGAGTTGGTTGCCTCTGCCGACAAAAGCAGCCTTTTCCCTTTGGAAGCTTGGATTGTAGTGTCTCAGGGGCTGCTTGCCAAACCTTGAAGTTGCCCAGGTTATAGCCTCCGCAGGTACGCTTGCGTAGCAAACGAGCACTTTCTACCGAAGAACAGGGTTCCTGTCACGCTGGAGGAGAGTTAATCCCGCAGACCTCGTTCCTCCTGGGAAAGCGCAAGCCCACCCTGAGCCTCAGGGTAGTGCCTAAGTTTCCAACGGGCAAGCTCTGCGTGCCTCGGTTTCCATGAGGTCTCCACCGTTCTTGTGCTTCAATGGAACGCGAAGATAGCTTTCAGGACTCCAAGCACTCTGACCTCCGCACCGTTTCCCATGCTACCACACGGATCCCCCCCACGTCTCCTCTCTGCCTGCTGAGCAACAAGCAGCCGTGTAGGCCCTTCAGAACACTTCTGCATGCAGAGCCCAAGGCGGCACACTGCTCTCTGTCTGCCTTTGGAAACCTAGGTTGTCGCAGCTTACCCAGCTCACCAAGACAGTCTGAGCCGGTCTCATGAGCTGGGGAACGTGGACTCAGTGAGGACCAGGGCCCTACCTGCACTCAGAAAATCACTCTGCTCAGCCTTCCATCCAGGAGCTCACACCGACTGGCTCGTTGGTTTAGCAGGAGGTCTAAGTGAGGTCCAAGCTGAGCAAAGAACACACTTCCTCCTTTACCCTGCTAGGCCCACGGTAGAGGTAGAGCCAACTAGGCCTCGCTCAGGCCAGCCCTCCTTCAGGGATCTTGCCACACTTCGAAGCCTGCACAGTAAAAGATATTTAGCGAAGTTGCCAGGGTTTCGCCATTCTCCCTCGGCAGCTCCACTACTGCAGGGACTCATGTTTGCTGTGAACTAGGATAGGTGGCCCACTTCAAAAAGCAGTCTTTTCCCCTTTGGAAATGTGGATTCTTGTAGCCTAGGAGCTGTTTGCGAAACCATAGGAAGGCCCAGCTTTTACTCACTGCAGGCACGCCCGGGGAGGAAACGAGTATGTTTCCCCAGAGAAACAGGCTGCTTGCAAGTGTCGAGGGGAGCTTCTCAGGTGCCCAGTGTGTCCCGTTTGTTTCCCTTCGCAGCTCCCGTACTGCAGGTACTTATGCTGGGTGCTAACAAGGGTTCGTTGGCTCTGCCGACAAAAGCAGCCTTTTCCCTTTGGAAGCTTGGATTGTAGTGTCTCAGGGGCTGCTTGCCAAACCTTGAAGTTGCCCAGGTTATAGCCTCCGCAGGTACGCTTGCGTAGCAAACGAGCACTTTCACCCGATGAACAGCGTTCCTATCACGCTGCAGGAGAGTTAATCCCGCAGACCTCGTTCCTCCTGGGAAAGCGCAAGGCCACCCTGAGCCTCAGGGGAGTGCCTAAGTTTGCTCCGTGCAAGCTCTGCGTGCCTCGGTTTCCATGAGGTCTCCACCGTTGTTGTGCCTCAATGGAACTAGAGGATAGCTTTCAGGACTCCAAGCACTCTGGCCTCTGCACCGTTTCCCATGCTACCACACGGATTCCCCCCACGTCTCCTCTCTGCCTGCTGAGCAACAAGCAGCCGTGTAGGCCCTTCAGAACCCTTCTTGCATGCAGAGCCCAAGGCGGGACACTGCTCTCTGTCTTCCTTTGGAAACCTAGGTTGTCGGAGCTTACCCACCTCACGAAGACAGTTTGAGCCGGTTTCATGAGATTGGGAACGTGGACTCAGTGAGGACCAGGGCCCTACCTGCACTCTGAAAATCACTCTGCTCAGCCTTCCATCCAGGAGCTCACACCGACTGGCTCGTTGGTTTAGCAGGACGTCTAAGTGAGGTCCAAGCTGAGCAAAGAGCACTCTTCCTCCTTTACCCTGCTAGGCCCACGGAAGAGGTAGAGCCATCTAGGCCTCGCTCAGACCAGGCCTCCTTCAGGGATCTTGCCACACTTCGAAGCCTGCACAGTAAAAGATACTTAGCGAAGTTGCCAGGATTTCGCCATGCTCTCCCTCGGCAGCTCCACTACTGCAGGTACTCATGTTTGCTTTGAACTAGTATAGGTGTCCCTGCTTCCAAAAGCATTCTTTTCCCCTTTGGAAATGTGGATTCTTGTAGCCTAGGAGCTGTTTGCGAAACGCTAGGAAGGCCCAGCTTTTACTCACTGCAGGCACGCCCGGGCAGGAAACGAGTATGTTTCCCCAGAGAAACAGGCTGCTTGCAAGTGTAGAGGGGAGCTTCTCAGGTGCCCAGTGTGTCCCGTTTCTTTCCCTTCGCAGCTCCCGTACTGCAGGTACTTATGCTGGGTGCTAACAAGGGTTGGTTGGCTCTGCCGACAAAAGCAGCCTTTTCTCTTTGGAAGCTTGGATTGTAGTGTCTCAGGGGCTGCTTGCCAAAACTTGAAGTTGCCCAGGTTATAGCCTCCGCAGGTACGCTTGCGTAGCAAACGAGCACTTTCACCCGATGAACAGCGTTCCTATCACGCTGGAGGAGAGTTAATCCTGCAGACCTCGTTCCTCCTGGGAAAGCGCAAGGCCACCCTGAGCCTCAGGGTAGTGCCTAAGTTTGCTCCGTGCAAGCTCTGCGTGCCTCGGTTTCCATGAGGTCTCCACCGTTGTTGTGCCTCAATGGAACTAGAGGATAGCTTTCAGGACTCCAAGCACTCTGACCTCCGCACCATTTCCCATGCTACCACACAGATCCCCCCACGTCTCCTCTCTGCCTGCTGAGCAACAAGCAGCCGTGTAGGCCCTTCGGAACACTTCTTGCATGCAGAACCCAAGGCGGCACATTGCTCTCTATCTACCTTTGGAAACCTAGGTGGTCGCAGCTTGCCCCAGCTCACGAAGACAGTCTGAGCCGTTCTCCTGAGCTGGGAGACATGGACTCAGTGAGGACCAGGGCCCTACCTGCACTCAGAAAATCACTCTGCTCAGCCTTCCATCCAGGAGCTCACACCGACTGGCTCGTTGGTTTAGCAGGACGTCTAAGTGAGGTCCAAGCTGAGCAAAGAGCACACTTCCTCCTTTACCCTGCTAGGCCCACGGAAGAGGTAGAGCCAACTAGGCCTCGCTCAGGCCAGCCCTCCTTCAGGGATCTTGCCACACTTCGAAGCCTGCACAGTAAAAGATATTTAGCGAAGTTGCCAGGGTTTCGCCATTCTCCCTCGGCAGCTCCACTACTGCAGGGACTCATGTTTGCTGTGAACTAGGATAGGTGGCCCACTTCGAAAAGCAGTCTTTTCCCCTTTGGAAATGTGGATTCTTGTAGCCTCGGAGCTGTTTGCAAAACCCTAGGAAGGCCCAGCTTCTACTCACGGCAGGCACGCCCGGGGAGGAAACGAGTATGTTTCCCCAGAGAAACAGGCTGCTTGCAAGTGTAGAGGGGAGCTTCTCAGGTGCCCAGTGTGTCCCGTTTGTTTCCCTTCGCAGCTCCCGTACTGCAGGTACTTATGCTGGGTGCTAACAAGAGTTGGTTGGCTCTGCCGACAAAAGCAGCCTTTTCCCTTTGGAAGCTTGGATTGTAGTGTCTCAGGGGCTGCTTGCCAAACCTTGAAGTTGCCCAGGTTATAGCCTCCGCAGGTACGCTTGCGTAGCAAACGAGCACTTTCTACCGAAGAACAGGGTTCCTGTCACGCTGGAGGAGAGTTAATCCCGCAGACCTCGTTCCTCCTGGGAAAGCGCAAGCCCACCCTGAGCCTCAGGGTAGTGCCTAAGTTTCCAACGGGCAAGCTCTGCGTGCCTCGGTTTCCATGAGGTCTCCACCGTTGTTGTGCTTCAATGGAACGCGAAGATAGCTTTCAGGACTCCAAGCACTCTGACCTCCGCACCGTTTCCCATGCTACCACACGGATCCCCCCCACGTCTCCTCTCTGCCTGCTGAGCAACAAGCAGCCGTGTAGGCCCTTCAGAACACTTCTGCATGCAGAGCCCAAGGCGGCACACTGCTCTCTGTCTGCCTTTGGAAACCTAGGTTGTCGCAGCTTACCCAGCTCACCAAGACAGTCTGAGCCGGTCTCATGAGCTGGGGAACGTGGACTCAGTGAGGACCAGGGCCCTACCTGCACTCAGAAAATCACTCTGCTCAGCCTTCCATCCAGGAGCTCACACCGACTGGCTCGTTGGTTTAGCAGGAGGTCTAAGTGAGGTCCAAGCTGAGCAAAGAACACACTTCCTCCTTTACCCTGCTAGGCCCACGGTAGAGGTAGAGCCAACTAGGCCTCGCTCAGGCCAGCCCTCCTTCAGGGATCTTGCCACACTTCGAAGCCTGCACAGTAAAAGATATTTAGCGAAGTTGCCAGGGTTTCGCCATTCTCCCTCGGCAGCTCCACTACTGCAGGGACTCATGTTTGCTGTGAACTAGGATAGGTGGCCCACTTCAAAAAGCAGTCTTTTCCCCTTTGGAAATGTGGATTCTTGTAGCCTAGGAGCTGTTTGCGAAACCATAGGAAGGCCCAGCTTTTACTCACTGCAGGCACGCCCGGGGAGGAAACGAGTATGTTTCCCCAGAGAAACAGGCTGCTTGCAAGTGTCGAGGGGAGCTTCTCAGGTGCCCAGTGTGTCCCGTTTGTTTCCCTTCGCAGCTCCCGTACTGCAGGTACTTATGCTGGGTGCTAACAAGGGTTGGTTGGCTCTGCCGACAAAAGCAGCCTTTTCCCTTTGGAAGCTTGGATTGTAGTGTCTCAGGGGCTGCTTGCCAAACCTTGAAGTTGCCCAGGTTATAGCCTCCGCAGGTACGCTTGCGTAGCAAACGAGCACTTTCACCCGATGAACAGCGTTCCTATCACGCTGCAGGAGAGTTAATCCCGCAGACCTCGTTCCTCCTGGGAAAGCGCAAGGCCACCCTGAGCCTCAGGGGAGTGCCTAAGTTTGCTCCGTGCAAGCTCTGCGTGCCTCGGTTTCCATGAGGTCTCCACCGTTGTTGTGCCTCAATGGAACTAGAGGATAGCTTTCAGGACTCCAAGCACTCTGGCCTCTGCACCGTTTCCCATGCTACCACACGGATTCCCCCCACGTCTCCTCTCTGCCTGCTGAGCAACAAGCAGCCGTGTAGGCCCTTCAGAACCCTTCTTGCATGCAGAGCCCAAGGCGGGACACTGCTCTCTGTCTTCCTTTGGAAACCTAGGTTGTCGGAGCTTACCCACCTCACGAAGACAGTTTGAGCCGGTTTCATGAGCTTGGGAACGTGGACTCAGTGAGGACCAGGGCCCTACCTGCACTCTGAAAATCACTCTGCTCAGCCTTCCATCCAGGAGCTCACACCGACTGGCTCGTTGGTTTAGCAGGACGTCTAAGTGAGGTCCAAGCTGAGCAAAGAGCACTCTTCCTCCTTTACCCTGCTAGGCCCACGGAAGAGGTAGAGCCATCTAGGCCTCGCTCAGACCAGGCCTCCTTCAGGGATCTTGCCACACTTCGAAGCCTGCACAGTAAAAGATACTTAGCGAAGTTGCCAGGATTTCGCCATGCTCTCCCTCGGCAGCTCCACTACTGCAGGGACTCATGTTTGCTTTGAACTAGTATAGGTGTCCCTGCTTCCAAAAGCATTCTTTTCCCCTTTGGAAATGTGGATTCTTGTAGCCTAGGAGCTGTTTGCGAAACGCTAGGAAGGCCCAGCTTTTACTCACTGCAGGCACGCCCGGGCAGGAAACGAGTATGTTTCCCCAGAGAAACAGGCTGCTTGCAAGTGTAGAGGGGAGCTTCTCAGGTGCCCAGTGTGTCCCGTTTGTTTCCCTTCGCAGCTCCCGTACTGCAGGTACTTATGCTGGGTGCTAACAAGGGTTGGTTGGCTCTGCCGACAAAAGCAGCCTTTTCTCTTTGGAAGCTTGGATTGTAGTGTCTCAGGGGCTGCTTGCCAAAACTTGAAGTTGCCCAGGTTATAGCCTCCGCAGGTACGCTTGCGTAGCAAACGAGCACTTTCACCCGATGAACAGCGTTCCTATCACGCTGGAGGAGAGTTAATCCTGCAGACCTCGTTCCTCCTGGGAAAGCGCAAGGCCACCCTGAGCCTCAGGGGAGTGCCTAAGTTTGCTCCGTGCAAGCTCTGCGTGCCTCGGTTTCCATGAGGTCTCCACCGTTGTTGTGCCTCAATGGAACTAGAGGATAGCTTTCAGGACTCCAAGCACTCTGACCTCCGCACCATTTCCCATGCTACCACACAGATCCCCCCACGTCTCCTCTCTGCCTGCTGAGCAACAAGCAGCCGTGTAGGCCCTTCGGAACACTTCTTGCATGCAGAACCCAAGGCGGCACATTGCTCTCTGTCTACCTTTGGAAACCTAGGTGGTCGCAGCTTGCCCCAGCTCACGAAGACAGTCTGAGCCGTTCTCCTGAGCTGGGAGACATGGACTCAGTGAGGACCAGGGCCCTACCTGCACTCAGAAAATCACTCTGCTCAGCCTTCCATCCAGGAGCTCACACCGACTGGCTCGTTGGTTTAGCAGGACGTCTAAGTGAGGTCCAAGCTGAGCAAAGAGCACACTTCCTCCTTTACCCTGCTAGGCCCACGGAAGAGGTAGAGCCAACTAGGCCTCGCTCAGGCCAGCCCTCCTTCAGGGATCTTGCCACACTTCGAAGCCTGCACAGTAAAAGATATTTAGCGAAGTTGCCAGGGTTTCGCCATTCTCCCTCGGCAGCTCCACTACTGCAGGGACTCATGTTTGCTGTGAACGAGGATAGGTGGCCCACTTCGAAAAGCAGTCTTTTCCCCTTTGGAAATGTGGATTCTTGTAGCCTCGGAGCTGTTTGCAAAACCCTAGGAAGGCCCAGCTTCTTCTACTCACGGCAGGCACGCCCGGGGAGGAAACGAGTATGTTTCCCCAGAGAAACAGGCTGCTTGCAAGTGTCGAGGGGAGCTTCTCAGGTGCCCAGTGTGTCCCGTTTGTTTCCCTTCGCAGCTCCCGTACTGCAGGTACTTATGCTGGGTGCTAACAAGAGTTGGTTGGCTCTGCCGACAAAAGCAGCCTTTTCCCTTTGGAAGCTTGGATTGTAGTGTCTCAGGGGCTGCTTGCCAAACCTTGAAGTTGCCCAGGTTATAGCCTCCGCAGGTACGCTTGCGTAGCAAACGAGCACTTTCTACCGATGAACAGGGTTCCTGTCACGCTGGAGGAGAGTTAATCCCGCAGACCTCGTTCCTCCTGGGAAAGCGCAAGTCCACCCTGAGCCTCAGGGTAGTGCCTAAGTTTCCAACGGGCAAGCTCTGCGTGCCTCGGTTTCCATGAGGTCTCCACCGTTGTTGTGCTTCAATGGAACGCGAAGATAGCTTTCAGGACTCCAAGCACTCTGACCTCCGCACCGTTTCCCATGCTACCACACGGATCCCCCCCACGTCTCCTCTCTGCCTGCTGAGCAACAAGCAGCCGTGTAGGCCCTTCAGAACACTTCTGCATGCAGAGCCCAAGGCGGCACACTGCTCTTTGTCTTCCTTTGGAAACCTAGGTTGTCGGAGCTTACCCACCTCACGAAGACAGTCTGAGCCGGTTTCATGAGCTGGGGAACGTGGACTCAGTGAGGACCAGGGCCCTACCTGCACTCAGAAAATCACTCTGCTCAGCCTTCCATCCAGTTGCTCACACCGACTGGCTCGTTGGTTTAGCAGGACGTCGATGTGAGGTCCAAGCTGAGCAAAGAGCACACTTCCTCCTTTACCCTGCTAGGCCCACGGAAGAGGTAGAGCCAACTAGGCCTCGCTCAGGCCAGCCCTCCTTCAGGGATCTTGCCACACTTCGAAGCCTGCACAGTAAAAGATATTTAGCGAAGTTGCCAGGGTTTCGCCATTCTCCCTCGGCGCTCCACTACTGCAGGGACTCATGTTTGCTGTGAACTAGGATAGGTGGCCCACTTCCAAAAGCAGTCTTTTCCCCTTTGGAAATGTGGATTCTTGTAGCCTAGGAGCTGTTTGCGAAACCATAGGAAGGCCCAGCTTTTACTCACTGCAGGCACGCCCGGGGAGGAAACGAGTATGTTTCCCCAGAGAAACAGGCTGCTTGCAAGTGTCGAGCGGAGCTTCTCAGGTGCCCAGTGTGTCCCGTTTGTTTCCCTTCGCAGCTCCCATACTGCAGGTACTTATGCTGGGGGCTAACAAGGGTAGGTGGCTCTGCCGACAAAAGCAGCCTTTTCCCTTTGGAAGCTTGGATTGTAGTGTCTCAGGGGCTGCTTGCCAAACCTTGAAGTTGCCCAGGTTATAGCCTCCATAGGTACGCTTGTGTAGCAAACGAGCACTTTCACCTGAGGAACAGGATTCCTGTCACGCTGGAGGAGGGTTAATCCCGCAGACCTCGTTCCTCCTGGGAAAGCACAAGGCCACCCTGAGCCTCAGGGTAGTGCCTAAGTTTCCACAGGGCAAGCTCTGCGTGCCTCGGTTTCCATGAGGTCTCCATCGTTGTTGTGCTTCAATGGAACGCGAAGATAGCTTTCAGGACTCCAAGCACTCTGACCTCCGCACCATTTCCCATGCTACCACACAGATCCCCCCACGTCTCCTCTCTGCCTGCTGAGCAACAAGCAGCCGTGTAGGCCCTTCGGAACACTTCTTGCATGCAGAACCCAAGTCGGCACACTGCTCTCTGTCTTCCTTTGGAAAGCTAGGTTGTTGCAGCTTTCCCCAGCTACGAAGACAGTCTGAGCCGGTCTCATGTGCTGAGGAACGTGAACTCAATGAGGACCATGGCCATACGTGCACTCAGAAAATCACTCTGCTCAGCCTTCCATCCAGGAACTCACACCGACTGGCTCGTTGGTTTAGCAGGACGTCTAAGTGAGGTCCAAGCTGAGCAAGAGCACAATTCCTCCTTTACCCTGCTAGGCCCTCGGAAGAGGTAGAGCTAACTAGGCCTCGCTCAGGCCATCCCTCCTTCAGGGATCTTGCCACAGTTTGAAGCCTGCACGGTAAAAGATACTTAGCGAAGTTGCCAGGGTTTCGCCATGCTCTCCCTCGGCAGCTCCACTACTGCAGGGACTCATATTTGCTGTGAACGAGGATAGGTGGCCCTGCTTCAAAAAGCAGTCTTTTCCCCTTTGGAAATGTGGATTCTTTGAGCCTCGGAGCTGTTTGCGAAACCCTAGGAAGGCCCAGCTTCTACTCACTGCAGGCACGCCCGGGCAGGAAACGAGTATGTTTCCCCAGAGAAACAGGCTGCTTGCAAGTGTCGAGAAGAGCTTCTCAGGTGCCCAGTGTGTCCCGTTTCTTTCCCTTCGCAGCTCCCGTACTGCAGGTACTTATGCTGGGAGCTAACAAGAGTTGGTTGGCTCTGCCGACAAAAGCAGCCTTTTCCCTTTGGAAGCTTGGATTGTAGTGTCTCAGGGGCTGCTTGCCAAACCTTGAAGTTGCCCAGGTTATAGCCTCCGCAGGTACGCTTGCGTAGCAAACGAGCACTTTCTACCGAAGAACAGGGTTCCTGTCACGCTGGAGGAGAGTTAATCCCGCAGACCTCGTTCCTCCTGGGAAAGCGCAAGCCCACCCTGAGCCTCAGGGTAGTGCCTAAGTTTCCAACGGGCAAGCTCTGCGTGCCTCGGTTTCCATGAGGTCTCCACCGTTGTTGTGCTTCAATGGAACGCGAAGATAGCTTTCAGGACTCCAAGCACTCTGACCTCCGCACCGTTTCCCATGCTACCACACGGATCCCCCCCACGTCTCCTCTCTGCCTGCTGAGCAACAAGCAGCCGTGTAGGCCCTTCAGAACACTTCTGCATGCAGAGCCCAAGGCGGCACACTGCTCTCTGTCTTCCTTTGGAAACCTAGGTTGTCGGAGCTTACCCACCTCACGAAGACAGTCTGAGCCGGTTTCATGAGCTGGGGAACGTGGACTCAGTGAGGACCAGGGCCCTACCTGCACTCAGAAAATCACTCTGCTCAGCCTTCCATCCAGTTGCTCACACCGACTGGCTCGTTGGTTTAGCAGGACGTCGATGTGAGGTCCAAGCTGAGCAAAGAGCACAATTCCTCCTTTACCCTGCTAGGCCCACGGAAGAGGTAGAGCCAACTAGGCCTCGCTCAGGCAGGCCCTCCTTCAGGGATCTTGCCACACTTCGAAGCCTGCACAGTAAAAGATATTTAGCGAAGTTGCCAGGGTTTCGCCATTCTCCCTCGGCGCTCCACTACTGCAGGGACTCATGTTTGCTGTGAACTAGGATAGGTGGCCCACTTCCAAAAGCAGTCTTTTCCCCTTTGGAAATGTGGATTCTTGTAGCCTAGGAGCTGTTTGCGAAACCATAGGAAGGCCCAGCTTTTACTCACTGCAGGCACGCCCGGGGAGGAAACGAGTATGTTTCCCCAGAGAAACAGGCTGCTTGCAAGTGTCGAGCGGAGCTTCTCAGGTGCCCAGTGTGTCCCGTTTGTTTCCCTTCGCAGCTCCCATACTGCAGGTACTTATGCTGGGGGCTAACAAGGGTAGGTGGCTCTGCCGACAAAAGCAGCCTTTTCCCTTTGGAAGCTTGGATTGTAGTGTCTCAGGGGCTGCTTGCCAAACCTTGAAGTTGCCCAGGTTATAGCCTCCATAGGTACGCTTGTGTAGCAAACGAGCACTTTCACCTGAGGAACAGGATTCCTGTCACGCTGGAGGAGGGTTAATCCCGCAGACCTCGTTCCTCCTGGGAAAGCACAAGGCCACCCTGAGCCTCAGGGTAGTGCCTAAGTTTCCACAGGGCAAGCTCTGCGTGCCTCGGTTTCCATGAGGTCTCCATCGTTGTTGTGCTTCAATGGAACGCGAAGATAGCTTTCAGGACTCCAAGCACTCTGACCTCCGCACCATTTCCCATGCTACCACACAGATCCCCCCACGTCTCCTCTCTGCCTGCTGAGCAACAAGCAGCCGTGTAGGCCCTTCGGAACACTTCTTGCATGCAGAACCCAAGTCGGCACACTGCTCTCTGTCTTCCTTTGGAAAGCTAGGTTGTTGCAGCTTTCCCCAGCTACGAAGACAGTCTGAGCCGGTCTCATGTGCTGAGGAACGTGAACTCAATGAGGACCATGGCCATACGTGCACTCAGAAAATCACTCTGCTCAGCCTTCCATCCAGGAACTCACACCGACTGGCTCGTTGGTTTAGCAGGACGTCTAAGTGAGGTCCAAGCTGAGCAAGAGCACAATTCCTCCTTTACCCTGCTAGGCCCTCGGAAGAGGTAGAGCTAACTAGGCCTCGCTCAGGCCATCCCTCCTTCAGGGATCTTGCCACAGTTTGAAGCCTGCACGGTAAAAGATACTTAGCGAAGTTGCCAGGGTTTCGCCATGCTCTCCCTCGGCAGCTCCACTACTGCAGGGACTCATGTTTGCTGTGAACGAGGATAGGTGGCCCTGCTTCAAAAAGCAGTCTTTTCCCCTTTGGAAATGTGGATTCTTTGAGCCTCGGAGCTGTTTGCGAAACCCTAGGAAGGCCCAGCTTCTACTCACTGCAGGCACGCCCGGGCAGGAAACGAGTATGTTTCCCCAGAGAAACAGGCTGCTTGCAAGTGTCGAGAAGAGCTTCTCAGGTGCCCAGTGTGTCCCGTTTCTTTCCCTTCGCAGCTCCCGTACTGCAGGTACTTATGCTGGGAGCTAACAAGAGTTGGTTGGCTCTGCCGACAAAAGCAGCCTTTTCCCTTTGGAAGCTTGGATTGTAGTGTCTCAGGGGCTGCTTGCCAAACCTTGAAGTTGCCCAGGTTATAGCCTCCGCAGGTACGCTTGCGTAGCAAACGAGCACTTTCTACCGAAGAACAGGGTTCCTGTCACGCTGGAGGAGAGTTAATCCCGCAGACCTCGTTCCTCCTGGGAAAGCGCAAGCCCACCCTGAGCCTCAGGGTAGTGCCTAAGTTTCCAACGGGCAAGCTCTGCGTGCCTCGGTTTCCATGAGGTCTCCACCGTTGTTGTGCTTCAATGGAACGCGAAGATAGCTTTCAGGACTCCAAGCACTCTGACCTCCGCACCGTTTCCCATGCTACCACACGGATCCCCCCCACGTCTCCTCTCTGCCTGCTGAGCAACAAGCAGCCGTGTAGGCCCTTCAGAACACTTCTGCATGCAGAGCCCAAGGCGGCACACTGCTCTCTGTCTTCCTTTGGAAACCTAGGTTGTCGGAGCTTACCCACCTCACGAAGACAGTCTGAGCCGGTTTCATGAGCTGGGGAACGTGGACTCAGTGAGGACCAGGGCCCTACCTGCACTCAGAAAATCACTCTGCTCAGCCTTCCATCCAGTTGCTCACACCGACTGGCTCGTTGGTTTAGCAGGACGTCGATGTGAGGTCCAAGCTGAGCAAAGAGCACAATTCCTCCTTTACCCTGCTAGGCCCACGGAAGAGGTAGAGCCAACTAGGCCTCGCTCAGGCCAGCCCTCCTTCAGGGATCTTGCCACACTTCGAAGCCTGCACAGTAAAAGATATTTAGCGAAGTTGCCAGGGTTTCGCCATTCTCCCTCGGCGCTCCACTACTGCAGGGACTCATGTTTGCTGTGAACTAGGATAGGTGGCCCACTTCCAAAAGCAGTCTTTTCCCCTTTGGAAATGTGGATTCTTGTAGCCTAGGAGCTGTTTGCGAAACCATAGGAAGGCCCAGCTTTTACTCACTGCAGGCACGCCCGGGGAGGAAACGAGTATGTTTCCCCAGAGAAACAGGCTGCTTGCAAGTGTCGAGCGGAGCTTCTCAGGTGCCCAGTGTGTCCCGTTTGTTTCCCTTCGCAGCTCCCATACAGCAGGTACTTATGCTGGGGGCTAACAAGGGTAGGTGGCTCTGCCGACAAAAGCAGCCTTTTCCCTTTGGAAGCTTGGATTGTAGTGTCTCAGGGGCTGCTTGCCAAACCTTGAAGTTGCCCAGGTTATAGCCTCCATAGGTACGCTTGTGTAGCAAACGAGCACTTTCACCTGAGGAACAGGATTCCTGTCACGCTGGAGGAGGGTTAATCCCGCAGACCTCGTTCCTCCTGGGAAAGCACAAGGCCACCCTGAGCCTCAGGGTAGTGCCTAAGTTTCCACAGGGCAAGCTCTGCGTGCCTCGGTTTCCATGAGGTCTCCATCGTTGTTGTGCTTCAATGGAACGCGAAGATAGCTTTCAGGACTCCAAGCACTCTGACCTCCGCACCATTTCCCATGCTACCACACAGATCCCCCCACGTCTCCTCTCTGCCTGCTGAGCAACAAGCAGCCGTGTAGGCCCTTCGGAACACTTCTTGCATGCAGAACCCAAGTCGGCACACTGCTCTCTGTCTTCCTTTGGAAAGCTAGGTGGTCGCAGCTTGCCCCAGTCCGAGCCGTTCTCATGAGCTGGGATACGTGGACTCAGTGAGGACCAGGGCCCTACCTGCACTCAGAAAATCACTCTGCTCAGCCTTCCATCCAGGAACTCACACCGACTGGCTCGTTGGTTTAGCAGGACGTCTAAGTGAGGTCCAAGCTGAGCAAAGAGCACTCTTCCTCCTTTACCCTGCTAGGCCCACGGAAGAGGTAGAGCCATCTAGGCCTCGCTCAGACCAGGCCTCCTTCAGGGATCTTGCCACACTTCGAAGCCTGCACAGTAAAAGATACTTAGCGAAGTTGCCAGGATTTCGCCATGCTCTCCCTCGGCAGCTCCACTACTGCAGGTACTCATGTTTGCTTTGAACTAGTATAGGTGTCCCTGCTTCCAAAAGCATTCTTTTCCCCTTTGGAAATGTGGATTCTTGTAGCCTAGGAGCTGTTTGCGAAACCATAGGAAGGCCCAGCTTTTACTCACTGCAGGCACGCCCGGGGAGGAAACGAGTATGTTTCCCCAGAGAAACAGGCTGCTTGCAAGTGTCGAGGGGAGCTTCTCAGGTGCCCAGTGTGTCCCGTTTGTTTCCCTTCGCAGCTCCCGTACTGCAGGTACTTATGCTGGGTGCTAACAAGGGTTCGTTGGCTCTGCCGACAAAAGCAGCCTTTTCCCTTTGGAAGCTTGGATTGTAGTGTCTCAGGGGCTGCTTGCCAAACCTTGAAGTTGCCCAGGTTATAGCCTCCGCAGGTACGCTTGCGTAGCAAACGAGCACTTTCACCCGATGAACAGCGTTCCTATCACGCTGGAGGAGAGTTAATCCTGCAGACCTCGTTCCTCCTAGGAAAGCGCAAGTCCACCCTGAGCCTCAGGGTAGTGCCTAAGTTTGCTCCGTGCAAGCTCTGCGTGCCTCGGTTTCTATGAGGTCTCCATCGTTGTTGTGCCTCAATGGAACTAGAGGATAGCTTTCAGGACTCCAAGCACTCTGGCCTCTGCACCGTTTCCCATGCTACCACACGGATTCCCCCCACGTCTCCTCTCTGCCTGCTGAGCAACAAGCAGCCGTGTAGGCCCTTCAGAACCCTTCTTGCATGCAGAGCCCAAGGCGGGACACTGCTCTCTGTCTTCCTTTGGAAACCTAGGTTGTCGGAGCTTACCCACCTCACGAAGACAGTTTGAGCCGGTTTCATGAGCTGGGGAACGTGGACTCAGTGAGGACCAGGGCCCTACCTGCACTCTGAAAATCACTCTGCTCAGCCTTCCATCCAGGAGCTCACACCGACTGGCTCGTTGGTTTAGCAGGACGTCTAAGTGAGGTCCAAGCTAAGCAAAGAGCACTCTTCCTCCTCTACCCTGCTAGGCCCACGGAAGAGGTAGAGCCATCTAGGCCTCGCTCAGACCAGGCCTCCTTCAGGGATCTTGCCACACTTCGAAGCCTGCACAGTAAAAGATACTTAGCGAAGTTGCCAGGATTTCGCCATGCTCTCCCTCGGCAGCTCCACTACTGCAGGTACTCATGTTTGCTTTGAACTAGTATAGGTGTCCCTGCTTCCAAAAGCATTCTTTTCCCCTTTGGAAATGTGGATTCTTGTAGCCTAGGAGCTGTTTGCGAAACGCTAGGAAGGCCCAGCTTTTACTCACTGCAGGCACGCCCGGGCAGGAAACGAGTATGTTTCCCCAGAGAAACAGGCTGCTTGCAAGTGTAGAGGGGAGCTTCTCAGGTGCCCAGTGTGTCCCGTTTCTTTCCCTTCGCAGCTCCCGTACTGCAGGTACTTATGCTGGGTGCTAACAAGGGTTGGTTGGCTCTGCCGACAAAAGCAGCCTTTTCTCTTTGGAAGCTTGGATTGTAGTGTCTCAGGGGCTGCTTGCCAAAACTTGAAGTTGCCCAGGTTATAGCCTCCGCAGGTACGCTTGCGTAGCAAACGAGCACTTTCACCCGATGAACAGCGTTCCTATCACGCTGGAGGAGAGTTAATCCTGCAGACCTCGTTCCTCCTGGGAAAGAGCAAGGCCACCCTGAGCCTCAGGGTAGTGCCTGAGTTTACTCCGGGCAAGCTCTGCGTGCCTCGGTTTCCATGAGGTCTCCACCGTTGTTGTGCTTCAATGGAACGCGAAGATAGCTTTCAGGACTCCAAGCACTCTGGCCTCCGCACCGTTTCCCATGCTACCACACGGATCCCCCCCACGTCTCCTCTCTGCCTGCTGAGCAACAAGCAGCCGTGTAGGCCCTTCAGAACACTTCTGCATGCAGAGCCCAAGGCGGCACACTGCTCTCTGTCTGCCTTTGGAAACCTAGGTTGTCGCAGCTTACCCAGCTCACCAAGACAGTCTGAGCCGGTCTCATGAGCTGGGGAACGTGGACTCAGTGAGGACCAGGGCCCTACCTGCACTCAGAAAATCACTCTGCTCAGCCTTCCATCCAGGAGCTCACACCGACTGGCTCGTTGGTTTAGCAGGAGGTCTAAGTGAGGTCCAAGCTGAGCAAAGAACACATTCCTCCTTTACCCTGCTAGGCCCACGGTAGAGGTAGAGCCAACTAGGCCTCGCTCAGGCCAGCCCTCCTTCAGGGATCTTGCCACACTTCGAAGCCTGCACAGTAAAAGATATTTAGCGAAGTTGCCAGGGTTTCGCCATTCTCCCTCGGCAGCTCCACTACTGCAGGGACTCATGTTTGCTGTGAACTAGGATAGGTGGCCCACTTCAAAAAGCAGTCTTTTCCCCTTTGGAAATGTGGATTCTTGTAGCCTAGGAGCTGTTTGCGAAACCATAGGAAGGCCCAGCTTTTACTCACTGCAGGCACGCCCGGGGAGGAAACGAGTATGTTTCCCCAGAGAAACAGGCTGCTTGCAAGTGTCGAGGGGAGCTTCTCAGGTGCCCAGTGTGTCCCGTTTGTTTCCCTTCGCAGCTCCCGTACTGCAGGTACTTATGCTGGGTGCTAACAAGGGTTGGTTGGCTCTGCCGACAAAAGCAGCCTTTTCCCTTTGGAAGCTTGGATTGTAGTGTCTCAGGGGCTGCTTGCCAAACCTTGAAGTTGCCCAGGTTATAGCCTCCGCAGGTACGCTTGCGTAGCAAACGAGCACTTTCACCCGATGAACAGCGTTCCTATCACGCTGCAGGAGAGTTAACCCTGCAGACCTCGTTCCTCCTGGGAAAGCGCAAGGCCACCCTGAGCCTCAGGGTAGTGCCTAAGTTTGCTCCGTGCAAGCTCTGCGTGCCTCGGTTTCCAGAGGTCTCCACCGTTGTTGTGCCTCAATGGAACTAGAGGATAGCTTTCAGGACTCCAAGCACTCTGACCTCCGCACCATTTCCCATGCTACCACACAGATCCCCCACGTCTCCTCTCTGCCTGCTGAGCAACAAGCAGCCGTGTAGGCCCTTCGGAACACTTCTTGCATGCAGAACCCAAGGCGGCACATTGCTCTCTGTCTACCTTTGGAAACCTAGGTGGTCGCAGCTTGCCCCAGCTCACGAAGACAGTCTGAGCCGTTCTCCTGAGCTGGGAGACATGGACTCAGTGAGGACCAGGGCCCTACCTGCACTCAGAAAATCACTCTGCTCAGCCTTCCATCCAGGAGCTCACACCGACTGGCTCGTTGGTTTAGCAGGACGTCTAAGTGAGGTCCAAGCTGAGCAAAGAGCACACTTCCTCCTTTACCCTGCTAGGCCCACGGAAGAGGTAGAGCCAACTAGGCCTCGCTCAGGCCAGCCCTCCTTCAGGGATCTTGCCACACTTCGAAGCCTGCACAGTAAAAGATATTTAGCGAAGTTGCCAGGGTTTCGCTATTCTCCCTCGGCAGCTCCACTACTGCAGGGACTCATGATTGCTGTGAACTAGGATAGGTGGCCCACTTCAAAAAGCAGTCTTTTCCCCTTTGGAAATGTGGATTCTTGTAGCCTCGGAGCTGTTTGCAAAACCCTAGAAAGGCCCAGCTTCTACTCACGGCAGGCACGCCCGGGGAGGAAACGAGTATGTTTCCCCAGAGAAACAGGCTGCTTGCAAGTGTCGAGGGGAGCTTCTCAGGTGCCCAGTGTGTCCCGTTTGTTTCCCTTCGCAGCTCCCATACTGCAGGTACTTATGCTAGGGGCTAACAAGGGTAGGTGGCTCTTCCGACAAAAGCAGCCTTTTCCCTTTGGAAGCTTGGATTGTAGTGTCTCAGGGGCTGCTTGCCAAACCTTGAAGTTGCCCAGGTTATAGCCTCCAGAGGTACGCTTGAGTAGCAAACGAGCACTTTCACCTGAGGAACAGGGTTCCTGTCACGCTGGAGGAGGGTTAATCCCGCAGACATCGTTCCTCCTGGGAAAGGGCAAGTCCACCCTGAGCCTCAGGGTAGTGCCTAAGTTTCCACAGGGCAAGCTCTGCGTGCCTCGGTTTCCATGAGGTCTCCATCGTTGTTGTGCTTCAATGGAACGCGAGGATAGCTTTCAGGACTCCAAGCACTCTGAGCTCCGCACCATTTCACATGCTACCACACAGATCCCCCCACGTCTCCTCTCTGCCTACTGAGCAACAAGCAGCCGTGTAGGCCCTTCGGAACACTTCTTGCATGCAGAACCCAAGGCGGCACACTGCTCTCTGTCTTCCTTTGGAAAGCTAGGTGGTCGCAGCTTGCCCCAGCTCACGAAGACAGTCCGAGCCGTTCTAATGAGCTGGGAGACGTGGACTCAGTGAGGACCAGGGCCCTACCTGCACTCAGAAAATCACTCTGCTCAGCCTTCCATCCAGGAGCTCACACCGACTGGCTCGTTGGTTTAGCAGGACGTCTAAGTGAGGTCCAAGCTGAGCAAAGAGCACTCTTCCTCCTTTACCCTGCTAGGCCCACGGAAGAGGTAGAGCCATCTAGGCCTCGCTCAGACCAGGCCTCCTTCAGGGATCTTGCCACACTTCGAAGCCTGCACAGTAAAAGATACTTAGCGAAGTTGCCAGGATTTCGCCATGCTCTCCCTCGGCAGCTCCACTACTGCAGGTACTCATGTTTGCTTTGAACTAGTATAGGTGTCCCTGCTTCCAAAAGCAGTCTTTTCCCCTTTGGAAATGTGGATTTTTGTAGCCTAGGAGCTGTTTGCGAAACCATAGGAAGGCCCAGCTTTTACTCACTGCAGGCACGCCCGGGGAGGAAACGAGTATGTTTCCCCAGAGAAAAAGGCTGCTTGCAAGTGTCGAGGGGAGCTTCTCAGGTGCCCAGTGTGTCCCGTTTGTTTCCCTTCGCAGCTCCCGTACTGCAGGTACTTATGCTGGGTGCTAACAAGAGTTGGTTGGCTCTGCCGACAAAAGCAGCCTTTTCCCTTTGGAAGCTTGGATTGTAGTGTCTCAGGGGCTGCTTGCCAAACCTTGAAGTTGCCCAGGTTATAGCCTCCGCAGGTACGCTTGCGTAGCAAACGAGCACTTTCTACCGATGAACAGGGTTCCTGTCACGCTGGAGGAGAGTTAATCCCGCATACCTCGTTCCTCCTGGAAAAGCGCAAGGCCACCCTGAGCCTCAGGGTAGTGCCTAAGTTTGCTCCGTGCAAGCTCTGCGTGCCTCGGTTTCCAGAGGTCTCCACCGTTGTTGTGCCTCAATGGAACTAGAGGATAGCTTTCAGGACTCCAAGCACTCTGGCCTCTGCACCGTTTCCCATGCTACCACACGGATTCCCCCCACGTCTCCTCTCTGCCTGCTGAGCAACAAGCAGCCGTGTCGGCCCTTCAGAACACTTCTTGCATGCAGAGCCCAAGGCGGGACACTGCTCTCTGTCTTCCTTTGGAAACCTAGGTTGTCGGAGCTTACCCACCTCACGAAGACAGTCTGAGCCGATTTCATGAGCTGGGGAACGTGGACTCAGTGAGGACCAGGGCCCTACCTGCACTCTGAAAATCACTCTGCTCAGCCTTCCATCCAGGAGCTCACACCGACTGGCTCGTTGGTTTAGCAGGACGTCTAAGTGAGGTCCAAGCTGAGCAAAGAGCACTCTTCCTCCTTTACCCTGCTAGGCCCACGGAAGAGGTAGAGCCATCTAGGCCTCGCTCAGACCAGGCCTCCTTCAGGGATCTTGCCACACTTCGAAGCCTGCACAGTAAAAGATACTTAGCGAAGTTGCCAGGATTTCGCCATGCTCTCCCTCGGCAGCTCCACTACTGCAGGGACTCATGTTTGCTTTGAACTAGTATAGGTGTCCCTGCTTCCAAAAGCAGTCTTTTCCCCTTTGGAAATGTGGATTCTTGTAGCCTAGGAGCTGTTTGCGAAACCCTAGGAAGGCCAGCTTTTACTCACTGCAGGCACGCCCGGGCAGGAAACGAGTATGTTTCCCCAGAGAAACAGGCTGCTTGCAAGTGTAGAGGGGAGCTTCTCAGGTGCCCAGTGTGTCCCGTTTCTTTCCCTTCGCAGCTCCCGTACTGCAGGTACTTATGCTGGGTGCTAACAAGGGTTGGTTGGCTCTGCCGACAAAAGCAGCCTTTTCTCTTTGGAAGCTTGGATTGTAGTGTCTCAGGGGCTGCTTGCCAAAACTTGAAGTTGCCCAGGTTATAGCCTCCGCAGGTACGCTTGCGTAGCAAACGAGCACTTTCACCCGATGAACAGCGTTCCTATCACGCTGGAGGAGAGTTAATCCTGCAGACCTCGTTCCTCCTGGGAAAGAGCAAGCCCACCCTGAGCCTCAGGGTAGTGCCTGAGTTTACTCCGGGCAAGCTCTGCGTGCCTCGGTTTCCATGAGGTCTCCACCGTTGTTGTGCTTCAATGGAACGCGAAGATAGCTTTCAGGACTCCAAGCACTCTGACCTCCGCACCGTTTCCCATGCTACCACACGGATCCCCCCCACGTCTCCTCTCTGCCTGCTGAGCAACAAGCAGCCGTGTAGGCCCTTCAGAACACTTCTGCATGCAGAGCCCAAGGCGGCACACTGCTCTCTGTCTGCCTTTGGAAACCTAGGTTGTCGCAGCTTACCCAGCTCACCAAGACAGTCTGAGCCGGTCTCATGAGCTGGGGAACGTGGACTCAGTGAGGACCAGGGCCCTACCTGCACTCAGAAAATCACTCTGCTCAGCCTTCCATCCAGGAGCTCACACCGACTGGCTCGTTGGTTTAGCAGGAGGTCTAAGTGAGGTCCAAGCTGAGCAAAGAACACACTTCCTCCTTTACCCTGCTAGGCCCACGGTAGAGGTAGAGCCAACTAGGCCTCGCTCAGGCCAGCCCTCCTTCAGGGATCTTGCCACACTTCGAAGCCTGCACAGTAAAAGATATTTAGCGAAGTTGCCAGGGTTTCGCCATTCTCCCTCGGCAGCTCCACTACTGCAGGGACTCATGTTTGCTGTGAACTAGGATAGGTGGCCCACTTCGAAAAGCAGTCTTTTCCCCTTTGGAAATGTGGATTCTTGTAGCCTCGGAGCTGTTTGCAAAACCCTAGGAAGGCCCAGCTTCTTCTACTCACGGCAGGCACGCCCGGGGAGGAAACGAGTATGTTTCCCCAGAGAAACAGGCTGCTTGCAAGTGTCGAGGGGAGCTTCTCAGGTGCCCAGTGTGTCCCGTTTGTTTCCCTTCGCAGCTCCCGTACTGCAGGTACTTATGCTGGGTGCTAACAAGAGTTGGTTGGCTCTGCCGACAAAAGCAGCCTTTTCCCTTTGGAAGCTTGGATTGTAGTGTCTCAGGGGCTGCTTGCCAAACCTTGAAGTTGCCCAGGTTATAGCCTCCGCAGGTACGCTTGCGTAGCAAACGAGCACTTTCTACCGATGAACAGGGTTCCTGTCACGCTGGAGGAGAGTTAATCCCGCAGACCTCGTTCCTCCTGGGAAAGCGCAAGTCCACCCTGAGCCTCAGGGTAGTGCCTAAGTTTCCAACGGGCAAGCTCTGCGTGCCTCGGTTTCCATGAGGTCTCCACCGTTGTTGTGCTTCAATGGAACGCGAGGATAGCTTTCAGGACTCCAAGCACTCTGACCTCCGCACCGTTTCCCATGCTACCACACGGATCCCCCCCACGTCTCCTCTCTGCCTGCTGAGCAACAAGCAGCCGTGTAGGCCCTTCAGAACCCTTCTTGCATGCAGAGCCCAAGGCGGCACACTGCTCTCTGTCTTCCTTTGGAAACCTAGGTTGTTGCAGCTTTCCCCAGCTACGAAGACAGTCTGAGCCGGTCTCATGTGCTGAGGAACGTGAACTCAATGAGGACCATGGCCATACGTGCACTCAGAAAATCACTCTGCTCAGCCTTCCATCCAGGAACTCACACCGACTGGCTCGTTGGTTTAGCAGGACGTCTAAGTGAGGTCCAAGCTGAGCAAGAGCACAATTCCTCCTTTACCCTGCTAGGCCCCCGGAAGAGGTAGAGCTAACTAGGCCTCGCTCAGGCCATCCCTCCTTCAGGGATCTTGCCACAGTTTGAAGCCTGCACGGTAAAAGATACTTAGCGAAGTTGCCAGGGTTTCGCCATGCTCTCCCTCGGCAGCTCCACTACTGCAGGGACTCATATTTGCTGTGAACGAGGATAGGTGGCCCTGCTTCAAAAAGCAGTCTTTTCCCCTTTGGAAATGTGGATTCTTTGAGCCTCGGAGCTGTTTGCGAAACCCTAGGAAGGCCCAGCTTCTACTCACTGCAGGCACGCCCGGGCAGGAAACGAGTATGTTTCCCCAGAGAAACAGGCTGCTTGCAAGTGTCGAGAAGAGCTTCTCAGGTGCCCAGTGTGTCCCGTTTCTTTCCCTTCGCAGCTCCCGTACTGCAGGTACTTATGCTGGGAGCTAACAAGAGTTGGTTGGCTCTGCCGACAAAAGCAGCCTTTTCCCTTTGGAAGCTTGGATTGTAGTGTCTCAGGGGCTGCTTGCCAAACCTTGAAGTTGCCCAGGTTATAGCCTCCGCAGGTACGCTTGCGTAGCAAACGAGAACTTTCACCCGATGAACAGCGTTCCTATCACGCTGGAGGAGAGTTAATCCTGCAGACCTCGTTCCTCCTGGGAAAGAGCAAGGCCACCCTGAGCCTCAGGGTAGTGCCTGAGTTTACTCCGGGCAAGCTCTGCGTGCCTCGGTTTCCATGAGGTCTCCACCGTTGTTGTGCTTCAATGGAACGCGAAGATAGCTTTCAGGACTCCAAGCACTCTGACCTCCGCACCGTTTCCCATGCTACCACACGGATCCCCCCCACGTCTCCTCTCTGCCTGCTGAGCAACAAGCAGCCGTGTAGGCCCTTCAGAACACTTCTGCATGCAGAGCCCAAGGCGGCACACTGCTCTCTGTCTGCCTTTGGAAACCTAGGTTGTCGCAGCTTACCCAGCTCACCAAGACAGTCTGAGCCGGTCTCATGAGCTGGGGAACGTGGACTCAGTGAGGACCAGGGCCCTACCTGCACTCAGAAAATCACTCTGCTCAGCCTTCCATCCAGGAGCTCACACCGACTGGCTCGTTGGTTTAGCAGGAGGTCTAAGTGAGGTCCAAGCTGAGCAAAGAACACACTTCCTCCTTTACCCTGCTAGGCCCACGGTAGAGGTAGAGCCAACTAGGCCTCGCTCAGGCCAGCCCTCCTTCAGGGATCTTGCCACACTTCGAAGCCTGCACAGTAAAAGATATTTAGCGAAGTTGCCAGGGTTTCGCCATTCTCCCTCGGCAGCTCCACTACTGCAGGGACTCATGTTTGCTGTGAACTAGGATAGGTGGCCCACTTCAAAAAGCAGTCTTTTCCCCTTTGGAAATGTGGATTCTTGTAGCCTAGGAGCTGTTTGCGAAACCATAGGAAGGCCCAGCTTTTACTCACTGCAGGCACGCCCGGGGAGGAAACGAGTATGTTTCCCCAGAGAAACAGGCTGCTTGCAAGTGTCGAGGGGAGCTTCTCAGGTGCCCAGTGTGTCCCGTTTGTTTCCCTTCGCAGCTCCCGTACTGCAGGTACTTATGCTGGGTGCTAACAAGGGTTGGTTGGCTCTGCCGACAAAAGCAGCCTTTTCCCTTTGGAAGCTTGGATTGTAGTGTCTCAGGGGCTGCTTGCCAAACCTTGAAGTTGCCCAGGTTATAGCCTCCGCAGGTACGCTTGCGTAGCAAACGAGCACTTTCACCCGATGAACAGCGTTCCTATCACGCTGGAGGAGAGTTAATCCCGCAGACCTCGTTCCTCCTGGGAAAGCGCAAGGCCACCCTGAGCCTCAGGGGAGTGCCTAAGTTTGCTCCGTGCAAGCTCTGCGTGCCTCGGTTTCCATGAGGTCTCCACCGTTGTTGTGCCTCAATGGAACTAGAGGATAGCTTTCAGGACTCCAAGCACTCTGGCCTCTGCACCGTTTCCCATGCTACCACACGGATTCCCCCCACGTCTCCTCTCTGCCTGCTGAGCAACAAGCAGCCGTGTAGGCCCTTCAGAACCCTTCTTGCATGCAGAGCCCAAGGCGGGACACTGCTCTCTGTCTTCCTTTGGAAACCTAGGTTGTCGGAGCTTACCCACCTCACGAAGACAGTTTGAGCCGGTTTCATGAGCTTGGGAACGTGGACTCAGTGAGGACCAGGGCCCTACCTGCACTCTGAAAATCACTCTGCTCAGCCTTCCATCCAGGAGCTCACACCGACTGGCTCGTTGGTTTAGCAGGACGTCTAAGTGAGGTCCAAGCTGAGCAAAGAGCACTCTTCCTCCTTTACCCTGCTAGGCCCACGGAAGAGGTAGAGCCATCTAGGCCTCGCTCAGACCAGGCCTCCTTCAGGGATCTTGCCACACTTCGAAGCCTGCACAGTAAAAGATACTTAGTGAAGTTGCCAGGATTTCGCCATGCTCTCCCTCGGCAGCTCCACTACTGCAGGTACTCATGTTTGCTTTGAACTAGTATAGGTGTCCCTGCTTCCAAAAGCATTCTTTTCCCCTTTGGAAATGTGGATTCTTGTAGCCTAGGAGCTGTTTGCGAAACGCTAGGAAGGCCCAGCTTTTACTCACTGCAGGCACGCCCGGGGAGGAAACGAGTATGTTTCCCCAGAGAAACAGGCTGCTTGCAAGTGTCGAGGGGAGCTTCTCAGGTGCCCAGTGTGTCCCGTTTGTTTCCCTTCGCAGCTCCCGTACTGCAGGTACTTATGCTGGGTGCTAACAAGGGTTCGTTGGCTCTGCCGACAAAAGCAGCCTTTTCCCTTTGGAAGCTTGGATTGTAGTGTCTCAGGGGCTGCTTGCCAAACCTTGAAGTTGCCCAGGTTATAGCCTCCGCAGGTACGCTTGCGTAGCAAACGAGCACTTTCACCCGATGAACAGCGTTCCTATCACGCTGGAGGAGAGTTAATCCCGCAGACCTCGTTCCTCCTGGGAAAGCGCAAGGCCACCCTGAGCCTCAGGGGAGTGCCTAAGTTTGCTCCGTGCAAGCTCTGCGTGCCTCGGTTTCCATGAGGTCTCCACCGTTGTTGTGCCTCAATGGAACTAGAGGATAGCTTTCAGGACTCCAAGCACTCTGGCCTCTGCACCGTTTCCCATGCTACCACACGGATTCCCCCCACGTCTCCTCTCTGCCTGCTGAGCAACAAGCAGCCGTGTAGGCCCTTCAGAACCCTTCTTGCATGCAGAGCCCAAGGCGGGACACTGCTCTCTGTCTTCCTTTGGAAACCTAGGTTGTCGGAGCTTACCCACCTCACGAAGACAGTTTGAGCCGGTTTCATGAGCTTGGGAACGTGGACTCAGTGAGGACCAGGGCCCTACCTGCACTCTGAAAATCACTCTGCTCAGCCTTCCATCCAGGAGCTCACACCGACTGGCTCGTTGGTTTAGCAGGACGTCTAAGTGAGGTCCAAGCTGAGCAAAGAGCACTCTTCCTCCTTTACCCTGCTAGGCCCACGGAAGAGGTAGAGCCATCTAGGCCTCGCTCAGACCAGGCCTCCTTCAGGGATCTTGCCACACTTCGAAGCCTGCACAGTAAAAGATACTTAGCGAAGTTGCCAGGATTTCGCCATGCTCTCCCTCGGCAGCTCCACTACTGCAGGTACTCATGTTTGCTTTGAACTAGTATAGGTGTCCCTGCTTCCAAAAGCATTCTTTTCCCCTTTGGAAATGTGGATTCTTGTAGCCTAGGAGCTGTTTGCGAAACGCTAGGAAGGCCCAGCTTTTACTCACTGCAGGCACGCCCGGGCAGGAAACGAGTATGTTTCCCCAGAGAAACAGGCTGCTTGCAAGTGTAGAGGGGAGCTTCTCAGGTGCCCAGTGTGTCCCGTTTGTTTCCCTTCGCAGCTCCCGTACTGCAGGTACTTATGCTGGGTGCTAACAAGGGTTGGTTGGCTCTGCCGACAAAAGCAGCCTTTTCTCTTTGGAAGCTTGGATTGTAGTGTCTCAGGGGCTGCTTGCCAAAACTTGAAGTTGCCCAGGTTATAGCCTCCGCAGGTACGCTTGCGTAGCAAACGAGCACTTTCACCCGATGAACAGCGTTCCTATCACGCTGGAGGAGAGTTAATCCTGCAGACCTCGTTCCTCCTGGGAAAGCGCAAGGCCACCCTGAGCCTCAGGGTAGTGCCTAAGTTTGCTCCGTGCAAGCTCTGTGTGCCTCGGTTTCCATGAGGTCTCCACCGTTGTTGTGCCTCAATGGAACTAGAAGATAGCTTTCAGGACTCCAAGCACTCTGACCTCCGCACCATTTCCCATGCTACCACACAGATCCCCCCACGTCTCCTCTCTGCCTGCTGAGCAACAAGCAGCCGTGTAGGCCCTTCGGAACACTTCTTGCATGCAGAACCCAAGGCGGCACATTGCTCTCTGTCTACCTTTGGAAACCTAGGTGGTCGCAGCTTGCCCCAGCTCACGAAGACAGTCTGAGCCGTTCTCCTGAGCTGGGAGACATGGACTCAGTGAGGACCAGGGCCCTACCTGCACTCAGAAAATCACTCTGCTCAGCCTTCCATCCAGGAGCTCACACCGACTGGCTCGTTGGTTTAGCAGGACGTCTAAGTGAGGTCCAAGCTGAGCAAAGAGCACACTTCCTCCTTTACCCTGCTAGGCCCACGGAAGAGGTAGAGCCAACTAGGCCTCGCTCAGGCCAGCCCTCCTTCAGGGATCTTGCCACACTTCGAAGCCTGCACAGTAAAAGATATTTAGCGAAGTTGCCAGGGTTTCGCCATTCTCCCTCGGCAGCTCCACTACTGCAGGGACTCATGTTTGCTGTGAACTAGGATAGGTGGCCCACTTCGAAAAGCAGTCTTTTCCCCTTTGGAAATGTGGATTCTTGTAGCCTCGGAGCTGTTTGCAAAACCCTAGGAAGGCCCAGCTTCTACTCACGGCAGGCACGCCCGGGGAGGAAACGAGTATGTTTCCCCAGAGAAACAGGCTGCTTGCAAGTGTCGAGGGGAGCTTCTCAGGTGCCCAGTGTGTCCCGTTTGTTTCCCTTCGCAGCTCCCGTCCTGCAGGTACTTATGCTGGGTGCTAACAAGAGTTGGTTGGCTCTGCCGACAAAAGCAGCCTTTTCCCTTTGGAAGCTTGGATTGTAGTGTCTCAGGGGCTGCTTGCCAAACCTTGAAGTTGCCCAGGTTATAGCCTCCGCAGGTACGCTTGCGTAGCAAACGAGCACTTTCTACCGATGAACAGGGTTCCTGTCACGCTGGAGGAGAGTTAATCCCGCAGACCTCGTTCCTCCTGGGAAAGCGCAAGTCCACCCTGAGCCTCAGGGTAGTGCCTAAGTTTCCAACGGGCAAGCTCTGCGTGCCTCGGTTTCCATGAGGTCTCCACCGTTGTTGTGCTTCAATGGAACGCGAGGATAGCTTTCAGGACTCCAAGCACTCTGACCTCCGCACCGTTTCCCATGCTACCACACGGATCCCCCCCACGTCTCCTCTCTGCCTGCTGAGCAACAAGCAGCCGTGTAGGCCCTTCAGAACCCTTCTTGCATGCAGAGCCCAAGGCGGCACACTGCTCTCTGTCTTCCTTTGGAAACCTAGGTTGTTGCAGCTTGCCCCAGCTACGAAGACAGTCTGAGCCGGTCTCATGTGCTGAGGAACGTGAACTCAATGAGGACCATGGCCATACGTGCACTCAGAAAATCACTCTGCTCAGCCTTCCATCCAGGAACTCACACCGACTGGCTCGTTGGTTTAGCAGGACGTCTAAGTGAGGTCCAAGCTGAGCAAGAGCACAATTCCTCCTTTACCCTGCTAGGCCCCCGGAAGAGGTAGAGCTAACTAGGCCTCGCTCAGGCCATCCCTCCTTCAGGGATCTTGCCACAGTTTGAAGCCTGCACGGTAAAAGATACTTAGCGAAGTTGCCAGGGTTTCGCCATGCTCTCCCTCGGCAGCTCCACTACTGCAGGGACTCATATTTGCTGTGAACGAGGATAGGTGGCCCTGCTTCAAAAAGCAGTCTTTTCCCCTTTGGAAATGTGGATTCTTTGAGCCTCGGAGCTGTTTGCGAAACCCTAGGAAGGCCCAGCTTCTACTCACTGCAGGCACGCCCGGGCAGGAAACGAGTATGTTTCCCCAGAGAAACAGGCTGCTTGCAAGTGTCGAGAAGAGCTTCTCAGGTGCCCAGTGTGTCCCGTTTGTTTCCCTTCGCAGCTCCCGTACTGCAGGTACTTATGCTGGGAGCTAACAAGAGTTGGTTGGCTCTGCCGACAAAAGCAGCCTTTTCCCTTTGGAAGCTTGGATTGTAGTGTCTCAGGGGCTGCTTGCCAAACCTTGAAGTTGCCCAGGTTATAGCCTCCGCAGGTACGCTTGCGTAGCAAACGAGCACTTTCTACCGAAGAACAGGGTTCCTGTCACGCTGGAGGAGAGTTAATCCCGCAGACCTCGTTCCTCCTGGGAAAGCGCAAGCCCACCCTGAGCCTCAGGGTAGTGCCTAAGTTTCCAACGGGCAAGCTCTGCGTGCCTCGGTTTCCATGAGGTCTCCACCGTTGTTGTGCTTCAATGGAACGCGAAGATAGCTTTCAGGACTCCAAGCACTCTGACCTCTGCACCGTTTCCCATGCTACCACACGGATCCCCCCCACGTCTCCTCTCTGCCTGCTGAGCAACAAGCAGCCGTGTAGGCCCTTCAGAACACTTCTGCATGCAGAGCCCAAGGCGGCACACTGCTCTCTGTCTGCCTTTGGAAACCTAGGTTGTCGCAGCTTACCCACCTCACGAAGACAGTCTGAGCCGGTTTCATGAGCTGGGGAACGTGGACTCAGTGAGGACCAGGGCCCTACCTGCACTCTGAAAATCACTCTGCTCAGCCTTCCATCCAGGAGCTCACACCGACTGGCTCGTTGGTTTAGCAGGACGTCTAAGTGAGGTCCAAGCTGAGCAAAGAGCACTCTTCCTCCTTTACCCTGCTAGGCCCACGGAAGAGGTAGAGCCATCTAGGCCTCGCTCAGACCAGGCCTCCTTCAGGGATCTTGCCACACTTCGAAGCCTGCACAGTAAAAGATACTTAGCGAAGTTGCCAGGATTTCGCCATGCTCTCCCTCGGCAGCTCCACTACTGCAGGGACTCATGTTTGCTTTGAACTAGTATAGGTGTCCCTGCTTCCAAAAGCATTCTTTTCCCCTTTGGAAATGTGGATTCTTGTAGCCTAGGAGCTGTTTGCGAAACGCTAGGAAGGCCCAGCTTTTACTCACTGCAGGCACGCCCGGGCAGGAAACGAGTATGTTTCCCCAGAGAAACAGGCTGCTTGCAAGTGTAGAGGGGAGCTTCTCAGGTGCCCAGTGTGTCCCGTTTGTTTCCCTTCGCAGCTCCCGTACTGCAGGTACTTATGCTGGGTGCTAACAAGGGTTGGTTGGCTCTGCCGACAAAAGCAGCCTTTTCTCTTTGGAAGCTTGGATTGTAGTGTCTCAGGGGCTGCTTGCCAAAACTTGAAGTTGCCCAGGTTATAGCCTCCGCAGGTACGCTTGCGTAGCAAACGAGAACTTTCACCCGATGAACAGCGTTCCTATCACGCTGGAGGAGAGTTAATCCTGCAGACCTCGTTCCTCCTGGGAAAGAGCAAGGCCACCCTGAGCCTCAGGGTAGTGCCTGAGTTTACTCCGGGCAAGCTCTGCGTGCCTCGGTTTCCATGAGGTCTCCACCGTTGTTGTGCTTCAATGGAACGCGAAGATAGCTTTCAGGACTCCAAGCACTCTGACCTCCGCACCGTTTCCCATGCTACCACACGGATCCCCCCCACGTCTCCTCTCTGCCTGCTGAGCAACAAGCAGCCGTGTAGGCCCTTCAGAACACTTCTGCATGCAGAGCCCAAGGCGGCACACTGCTCTCTGTCTGCCTTTGGAAACCTAGGTTGTCGCAGCTTACCCAGCTCACCAAGACAGTCTGAGCCGGTCTCATGAGCTGGGGAACGTGGACTCAGTGAGGACCAGGGCCCTACCTGCACTCAGAAAATCACTCTGCTCAGCCTTCCATCCAGGAGCTCACACCGACTGGCTCGTTGGTTTAGCAGGAGGTCTAAGTGAGGTCCAAGCTGAGCAAAGAACACACTTCCTCCTTTACCCTGCTAGGCCCACGGTAGAGGTAGAGCCAACTAGGCCTCGCTCAGGCCAGCCCTCCTTCAGGGATCTTGCCACACTTCGAAGCCTGCACAGTAAAAGATATTTAGCGAAGTTGCCAGGGTTTCGCCATTCTCCCTCGGCAGCTCCACTACTGCAGGGACTCATGTTTGCTGTGAACTAGGATAGGTGGCCCACTTCAAAAAGCAGTCTTTTCCCCTTTGGAAATGTGGATTCTTGTAGCCTAGGAGCTGTTTGCGAAACCATAGGAAGGCCCAGCTTTTACTCACTGCAGGCACGCCCGGGGAGGAAACGAGTATGTTTCCCCAGAGAAACAGGCTGCTTGCAAGTGTCGAGGGGAGCTTCTCAGGTGCCCAGTGTGTCCCGTTTGTTTCCCTTCGCAGCTCCCGTACTGCAGGTACTTATGCTGGGTGCTAACAAGGGTTCGTTGGCTCTGCCGACAAAAGCAGCCTTTTCCCTTTGGAAGCTTGGATTGTAGTGTCTCAGGGGCTGCTTGCCAAACCTTGAAGTTGCCCAGGTTATAGCCTCCGCAGGTACGCTTGCGTAGCAAACGAGCACTTTCACCCGATGAACAGCGTTCCTATCACGCTGGAGGAGAGTTAATCCCGCAGACCTCGTTCCTCCTGGGAAAGCGCAAGGCCACCCTGAGCCTCAGGGGAGTGCCTAAGTTTGCTCCGTGCAAGCTCTGCGTGCCTCGGTTTCCATGAGGTCTCCACCGTTGTTGTGCCTCAATGGAACTAGAGGATAGCTTTCAGGACTCCAAGCACTCTGGCCTCTGCACCGTTTCCCATGCTACCACACGGATTCCCCCCACGTCTCCTCTCTGCCTGCTGAGCAACAAGCAGCCGTGTAGGCCCTTCAGAACCCTTCTTGCATGCAGAGCCCAAGGCGGGACACTGCTCTCTGTCTTCCTTTGGAAACCTAGGTTGTCGGAGCTTACCCACCTCACGAAGACAGTTTGAGCCGGTTTCATGAGCTTGGGAACGTGGACTCAGTGAGGACCAGGGCCCTACCTGCACTCTGAAAATCACTCTGCTCAGCCTTCCATCCAGGAGCTCACACCGACTGGCTCGTTGGTTTAGCAGGACGTCTAAGTGAGGTCCAAGCTGAGCAAAGAGCACTCTTCCTCCTTTACCCTGCTAGGCCCACGGAAGAGGTAGAGCCATCTAGGCCTCGCTCAGACCAGGCCTCCTTCAGGGATCTTGCCACACTTCGAAGCCTGCACAGTAAAAGATACTTAGCGAAGTTGCCAGGATTTCGCCATGCTCTCCCTCGGCAGCTCCACTACTGCAGGTACTCATGTTTGCTTTGAACTAGTATAGGTGTCCCTGCTTCCAAAAGCATTCTTTTCCCCTTTGGAAATGTGGATTCTTGTAGCCTAGGAGCTGTTTGCGAAACGCTAGGAAGGCCCAGCTTTTACTCACTGCAGGCACGCCCGGGCAGGAAACGAGTATGTTTCCCCAGAGAAACAGGCTGCTTGCAAGTGTAGAGGGGAGCTTCTCAGGTGCCCAGTGTGTCCCGTTTGTTTCCCTTCGCAGCTCCCGTACTGCAGGTACTTATGCTGGGTGCTAACAAGGGTTGGTTGGCTCTGCCGACAAAAGCAGCCTTTTCTCTTTGGAAGCTTGGATTGTAGTGTCTCAGGGGCTGCTTGCCAAAACTTGAAGTTGCCCAGGTTATAGCCTCCGCAGGTACGCTTGCGTAGCAAACGAGAACTTTCACCCGATGAACAGCGTTCCTATCACGCTGGAGGAGAGTTAATCCTGCAGACCTCGTTCCTCCTGGGAAAGAGCAAGGCCACCCTGAGCCTCAGGGTAGTGCCTGAGTTTACTCCGGGCAAGCTCTGCGTGCCTCGGTTTCCATGAGGTCTCCACCGTTGTTGTGCTTCAATGGAACGCGAAGATAGCTTTCAGGACTCCAAGCACTCTGACCTCTGCACCGTTTCCCATGCTACCACACGGATCCCCCCCACGTCTCCTCTCTGCCTGCTGAGCAACAAGCAGCCGTGTAGGCCCTTCAGAACACTTCTGCATGCAGAGCCCAAGGCGGCACACTGCTCTCTGTCTGCCTTTGGAAACCTAGGTTGTCGCAGCTTACCCAGCTCACCAAGACAGTCTGAGCCGGTCTCATGAGCTGGGGAACGTGGACTCAGTGAGGACCAGGGCCCTACCTGCACTCAGAAAATCACTCTGCTCAGCCTTCCATCCAGGAGCTCACACCGACTGGCTCGTTGGTTTAGCAGGAGGTCTAAGTGAGGTCCAAGCTGAGCAAAGAACACACTTCCTCCTTTACCCTGCTAGGCCCACGGTAGAGGTAGAGCCAACTAGGCCTCGCTCAGGCCAGCCCTCCTTCAGGGATCTTGCCACACTTCGAAGCCTGCACAGTAAAAGATATTTAGCGAAGTTGCCAGGGTTTCGCCATTCTCCCTCGGCAGCTCCACTACTGCAGGGACTCATGTTTGCTGTGAACTAGGATAGGTGGCCCACTTCAAAAAGCAGTCTTTTCCCCTTTGGAAATGTGGATTCTTGTAGCCTAGGAGCTGTTTGCGAAACCATAGGAAGGCCCAGCTTTTACTCACTGCAGGCACGCCCGGGGAGGAAACGAGTATGTTTCCCCAGAGAAACAGGCTGCTTGCAAGTGTCGAGGGGAGCTTCTCAGGTGCCCAGTGTGTCCCGTTTGTTTCCCTTCGCAGCTCCCGTACTGCAGGTACTTATGCTGGGTGCTAACAAGGGTTGGTTGGCTCTGCCGACAAAAGCAGCCTTTTCCCTTTGGAAGCTTGGATTGTAGTGTCTCAGGGGCTGCTTGCCAAACCTTGAAGTTGCCCAGGTTATAGCCTCCGCAGGTACGCTTGCGTAGCAAACGAGCACTTTCACCCGATGAACAGCGTTCCTATCACGCTGGAGGAGAGTTAATCCCGCAGACCTCGTTCCTCCTGGGAAAGCGCAAGGCCACCCTGAGCCTCAGGGGAGTGCCTAAGTTTGCTCCGTGCAAGCTCTGCGTGCCTCGGTTTCCATGAGGTCTCCACCGTTGTTGTGCCTCAATGGAACTAGAGGATAGCTTTCAGGACTCCAAGCACTCTGGCCTCTGCACCGTTTCCCATGCTACCACACGGATTCCCCCCACGTCTCCTCTCTGCCTGCTGAGCAACAAGCAGCCGTGTAGGCCCTTCAGAACCCTTCTTGCATGCAGAGCCCAAGGCGGGACACTGCTCTCTGTCTTCCTTTGGAAACCTAGGTTGTCGGAGCTTACCCACCTCACGAAGACAGTTTGAGCCGGTTTCATGAGCTTGGGAACGTGGACTCAGTGAGGACCAGGGCCCTACCTGCACTCTGAAAATCACTCTGCTCAGCCTTCCATCCAGGAGCTCACACCGACTGGCTCGTTGGTTTAGCAGGACGTCTAAGTGAGGTCCAAGCTGAGCAAAGAGCACTCTTCCTCCTTTACCCTGCTAGGCCCACGGAAGAGGTAGAGCCATCTAGGCCTCGCTCAGACCAGGCCTCCTTCAGGGATCTTGCCACACTTCGAAGCCTGCACAGTAAAAGATACTTAGTGAAGTTGCCAGGATTTCGCCATGCTCTCCCTCGGCAGCTCCACTACTGCAGGTACTCATGTTTGCTTTGAACTAGTATAGGTGTCCCTGCTTCCAAAAGCATTCTTTTCCCCTTTGGAAATGTGGATTCTTGTAGCCTAGGAGCTGTTTGCGAAACGCTAGGAAGGCCCAGCTTTTACTCACTGCAGGCACGCCCGGGGAGGAAACGAGTATGTTTCCCCAGAGAAACAGGCTGCTTGCAAGTGTCGAGGGGAGCTTCTCAGGTGCCCAGTGTGTCCCGTTTGTTTCCCTTCGCAGCTCCCGTACTGCAGGTACTTATGCTGGGTGCTAACAAGGGTTCGTTGGCTCTGCCGACAAAAGCAGCCTTTTCCCTTTGGAAGCTTGGATTGTAGTGTCTCAGGGGCTGCTTGCCAAACCTTGAAGTTGCCCAGGTTATAGCCTCCGCAGGTACGCTTGCGTAGCAAACGAGCACTTTCACCCGATGAACAGCGTTCCTATCACGCTGCAGGAGAGTTAATCCTGCAGACCTCGTTCCTCCTGGGAAAGCGCAAGGCCACCCTGAGCCTCAGGGGAGTGCCTAAGTATGCTCCGTGCAAGCTCTGCGTGCCTCGGTTTCCAGGAGGTATCCACCGTTGTTGTGCCTCAATGGAACTAGAGGATAGCTTTCAGGACTCCAAGCACTCTGGCCTCCGCTCCGTTTCCCATGCTACCACACGGATTCCCCCCACGTCTCCTCTCTGCCTGCTGAGCAACAAGCAGCCGTGTAGGCCTTTCAGAACCCTTCTTGCATGCAGAGCCCAAGGCGGGACACTGCTCTCTGTCTTCCTTTGGAATCCTAGGTTGTCGGAGCTTACCCACCTCACGAAGACAGTCTGAGCCGTTTTCATGAGCTGGGGAACGTGGACTCAGTGAGGACCAGGGCCCTACCTGCACTCTGAAAAACACTCTGCTCAGCCTTCCATCCAGGAGCTCACACCGACTGGCTCGTTGGTTTAGCAGGACGTCCAAGTGAGGTCCAAGCTGAGCAAAGAGCACTCTTCCTCCTTTACCCTGCTAGGCCCACAGAAGAGGTAGAGCCAACTAGGCCTCGCTCAGGCCAGCCCTCCTTCAGGGATCTTGCCACACTTCGAAGCCTGCACAGTAAAAGATACTTAGTGAAGTTGCCAGGGTTTCGCCATGCTCTCCCTCGGCAGCTCCACTACTGCAGGGACTCATGTTTGCTTTGAACTAGTATAGGTGTCCCTGCTTCCAAAAGCAGTCTTTTCCCCTTTGGAAATGTGGATTCTTGTAGCCTAGGAGCTGTTTGCGAAACCCTAGGAAGGCCCAGCTTCTACTCACTGCAGGCACGCCCGGGGAGGAAACGAGTAAGTTTCCCCAGAGAAACAGGCTGCTTGCAAGTGTAGAGGGGAGCTTCTCAGGTGCCCAATGTGTCTCGTTTGTTTCCCTTCGCAGCTCCCGTACTGCAGGTACTTATGCTGGGTGCTAACAAGAGTTGGTTGGCTCTGCCGACAAAAGCAGCCTTTTCCCTTTGGAAGCTTGGATTGTAGTGTCTCAGGGGCTGCTTGCCAAACCTTGAAGTTGCCCAGGTTATAGCCTCCGCAGGTACGCTTGCGTAGCAAACGAGCACTTTCACCCGATGAACAGCGTTCCTATCACGCTGCAGGAGAGTTAATCCTGCAGACCTCGTTCCTCCTGGGAAAGCGCAAGGCCACCCTGAGCCTCAGGGTAGTGCCTAAGTTTGCTCCGTGCAAGCTCTGCGTGCCTCGGTTTCCAGGAGGTATCCACCGTTGTTGTGCCTCAATGGAACTAGAGGATAGCTTTCAGGACTCCAAGCACTCTGGCCTCCGCTCCGTTTCCCATGCTACCACACGGATTCCCCCCACGTCTCCTCTCTGCCTGCTGAGCAACAAGCAGCCGTGTAGGCCTTTCAGAACCCTTCTTGCATGCAGAGCCGAAGGCGGGACACTGCTCTCTGTCTTCCTTTGGAATCCTAGGTTGTCGGAGCTTACCCACCTCACGAAGACAGTCTGAGCCGTTTTCATGAGCTGGGGAACGTGGACTCAGTGAGGACCAGGGCCCTACCTGCACTCTGAAAAACACTCTGCTCAGCCTTCCATCCAGGAGCTCACACCGACTGGCTCGTTGGTTTAGCAGGACGTCCAAGTGAGGTCCAAGCTGAGCAAAGAGCACTCTTCCTCCTTTACCCTGCTAGGCCCACAGAAGAGGTAGAGCCAACTAGGCCTCGCTCAGGCCAGCCCTCCTTCAGGGATCTTGCCACACTTCGAAGCCTGCACAGTAAAAGATACTTAGTGAAGTTGCCAGGGTTTCGCCATGCTCTCCCTCGGCAGCTCCACTACTGCAGGGACTCATGTTTGCTTTGAACTAGTATAGGTGTCCCTGCTTCCAAAAGCAGTCTTTTCCCCTTTGGAAATGTGGATTCTTGTAGCCTAGGAGCTGTTTGCGAAACCCTAGGAAGGCCCAGCTTCTACTCACTGCAGGCACGCCCGGGGAGGAAACGAGTAAGTTTCCCCAGAGAAACAGGCTGCTTGCAAGTGTAGAGGGGAGCTTCTCAGGTGCCCAATGTGTCTCGTTTGTTTCCCTTCGCAGCTCCCGTACTGCAGGTACTTATGCTGGGTGCTAACAAGAGTTGGTTGGCTCTGCCGACAAAAGCAGCCTTTTCCCTTTGGAAGCTTGGATTGTAGTGTCTCAGGGGCTGCTTGCCAAACCTTGAAGTTGCCCAGGTTATAGCCTCCGCAGGTACGCTTGCGTAGCAAACGAGCACTTTCACCCGATGAACAGCGTTCCTATCACGCTGCAGGAGAGTTAATCCTGCAGACCTCGTTCCTCCTGGGAAAGCGCAAGGCCACCCTGAGCCTCAGGGTAGTGCCTAAGTTTGCTCCGTGCAAGCTCTGCGTGCCTCGGTTTCCATGAGGTCTCCACCGTTGTTGTGCTTCAATGGAACGCGAAGATAGCTTTCAGGACTCCAAGCACTCTGACCTCCGCACCGTTTCCCATGCTACCACACGGATCCCCCCCACGTCTCCTCTCTGCCTGCTGAGCAACAAGCAGCCGTGTAGGCCCTTCAGAACCCTTCTTGCATGCAGAGCCCAAGGCGGCACACTGCTCTCTGTCTTCCTTTGGAAACCTAGGTTGTTGCAGCTTGCCCCAGCTACGAAGACAGTCTGAGCCGGTCTCATGTGCTGAGGAACGTGAACTCAATGAGGACCATGGCCATACGTGCACTCAGAAAATCACTCTGCTCAGCCTTCCATCCAGGAACTCACACCGACTGGCTCGTTGGTTTAGCAGGACGTCTAAGTGAGGTCCAAGCTGAGCAAGAGCACAATTCCTCCTTTACCCTGCTAGGCCCCCGGAAGAGGTAGAGCTAACTAGGCCTCGCTCAGGCCATCCCTCCTTCAGGGATCTTGCCACAGTTTGAAGCCTGCACGGTAAAAGATACTTAGCGAAGTTGCCAGGGTTTCGCCATGCTCTCCCTCGGCAGCTCCACTACTGCAGGGACTCATATTTGCTGTGAACGAGGATAGGTGGCCCTGCTTCAAAAAGCAGTCTTTTCCCCTTTGGAAATGTGGATTCTTTGAGCCTCGGAGCTGTTTGCGAAACCCTAGGAAGGCCCAGCTTCTACTCACTGCAGGCACGCCCGGGCAGGAAACGAGTATGTTTCCCCAGAGAAACAGGCTGCTTGCAAGTGTCGAGAAGAGCTTCTCAGGTGCCCAGTGTGTCCCGTTTGTTTCCCTTCGCAGCTCCCGTACTGCAGGTACTTATGCTGGGAGCTAACAAGAGTTGGTTGGCTCTGCCGACAAAAGCAGCCTTTTCCCTTTGGAAGCTTGGATTGTAGTGTCTCAGGGGCTGCTTGCCAAACCTTGAAGTTGCCCAGGTTATAGCCTCCGCAGGTACGCTTGCGTAGCAAACGAGCACTTTCTACCGAAGAACAGGGTTCCTGTCACGCTGGAGGAGAGTTAATCCCGCAGACCTCGTTCCTCCTGGGAAAGCGCAAGCCCACCCTGAGCCTCAGGGTAGTGCCTAAGTTTCCAACGGGCAAGCTCTGCGTGCCTCGGTTTCCATGAGGTCTCCACCGTTGTTGTGCTTCAATGGAACGCGAAGATAGCTTTCAGGACTCCAAGCACTCTGACCTCTGCACCGTTTCCCATGCTACCACACGGATCCCCCCCACGTCTCCTCTCTGCCTGCTGAGCAACAAGCAGCCGTGTAGGCCCTTCAGAACACTTCTGCATGCAGAGCCCAAGGCGGCACACTGCTCTCTGTCTGCCTTTGGAAACCTAGGTTGTCGCAGCTTACCCACCTCACGAAGACAGTCTGAGCCGGTTTCATGAGCTGGGGAACGTGGACTCAGTGAGGACCAGGGCCCTACCTGCACTCTGAAAATCACTCTGCTCAGCCTTCCATCCAGGAGCTCACACCGACTGGCTCGTTGGTTTAGCAGGACGTCTAAGTGAGGTCCAAGCTGAGCAAAGAGCACTCTTCCTCCTTTACCCTGCTAGGCCCACGGAAGAGGTAGAGCCATCTAGGCCTCGCTCAGACCAGGCCTCCTTCAGGGATCTTGCCACACTTCGAAGCCTGCACAGTAAAAGATACTTAGCGAAGTTGCCAGGATTTCGCCATGCTCTCCCTCGGCAGCTCCACTACTGCAGGGACTCATGTTTGCTTTGAACTAGTATAGGTGTCCCTGCTTCCAAAAGCATTCTTTTCCCCTTTGGAAATGTGGATTCTTGTAGCCTAGGAGCTGTTTGCGAAACGCTAGGAAGGCCCAGCTTTTACTCACTGCAGGCACGCCCGGGCAGGAAACGAGTATGTTTCCCCAGAGAAACAGGCTGCTTGCAAGTGTAGAGGGGAGCTTCTCAGGTGCCCAGTGTGTCCCGTTTGTTTCCCTTCGCAGCTCCCGTACTGCAGGTACTTATGCTGGGTGCTAACAAGGGTTGGTTGGCTCTGCCGACAAAAGCAGCCTTTTCTCTTTGGAAGCTTGGATTGTAGTGTCTCAGGGGCTGCTTGCCAAAACTTGAAGTTGCCCAGGTTATAGCCTCCGCAGGTACGCTTGCGTAGCAAACGAGCACTTTCACCCGATGAACAGCGTTCCTATCACGCTGGAGGAGAGTTAATCCTGCAGACCTCGTTCCTCCTGGGAAAGAGCAAGGCCACCCTGAGCCTCAGGGTAGTGCCTGAGTTTACTCCGGGCAAGCTCTGCGTGCCTCGGTTTCCATGAGGTCTCCACCGTTGTTGTGCTTCAATGGAACGCGAAGATAGCTTTCAGGACTCCAAGCACTCTGACCTCCGCACCGTTTCCCATGCTACCACACGGATCCCCCCCACGTCTCCTCTCTGCCTGCTGAGCAACAAGCAGCCGTGTAGGCCCTTCAGAACACTTCTGCATGCAGAGCCCAAGGAGGCACACTGCTCTCTGTCTGCCTTTGGAAACCTAGGTTGTCGCAGCTTACCCAGCTCACCAAGACAGTCTGAGCCGGTCTCATGAGCTGGGGAACGTGGACTCAGTGAGGACCAGGGCCCTACCTGCACTCAGAAAATCACTCTGCTCAGCCTTCCATCCAGGAGCTCACACCGACTGGCTCGTTGGTTTAGCAGGAGGTCTAAGTGAGGTCCAAGCTGAGCAAAGAACACACTTCCTCCTTTACCCTGCTAGGCCCACGGTAGAGGTAGAGCCAACTAGGCCTCGCTCAGGCCAGCCCTCCTTCAGGGATCTTGCCACACTTCGAAGCCTGCACAGTAAAAGATATTTAGCGAAGTTGCCAGGGTTTCGCCATTCTCCCTCGGCAGCTCCACTACTGCAGGGACTCATGTTTGCTGTGAACTAGGATAGGTGGCCCACTTCAAAAAGCAGTCTTTTCCCCTTTGGAAATGTGGATTCTTGTAGCCTAGGAGCTGTTTGCGAAACCATAGGAAGGCCCAGCTTTTACTCACTGCAGGCACGCCCGGGGAGGAAACGAGTATGTTTCCCCAGAGAAACAGGCTGCTTGCAAGTGTCGAGGGGAGCTTCTCAGGTGCCCAGTGTGTCCCGTTTGTTTCCCTTCGCAGCTCCCGTACTGCAGGTACTTATGCTGGGTGCTAACAAGGGTTGGTTGGCTCTGCCGACAAAAGCAGCCTTTTCCCTTTGGAAGCTTGGATTGTAGTGTCTCAGGGGCTGCTTGCCAAACCTTGAAGTTGCCCAGGTTATAGCCTCCGCAGGTACGCTTGCGTAGCAAACGAGCACTTTCACCCGATGAACAGCGTTCCTATCACGCTGCAGGAGAGTTAATCCCGCAGACCTCGTTCCTCCTGGGAAAGCGCAAGGCCACCCTGAGCCTCAGGGGAGTGCCTAAGTTTGCTCCGTGCAAGCTCTGCGTGCCTCGGTTTCCATGAGGTCTCCACCGTTGTTGTGCCTCAATGGAACTAGAGGATAGCTTTCAGGACTCCAAGCACTCTGGCCTCTGCACCGTTTCCCATGCTACCACACGGATTCCCCCCACGTCTCCTCTCTGCCTGCTGAGCAACAAGCAGCCGTGTAGGCCCTTCAGAACCCTTCTTGCATGCAGAGCCCAAGGCGGGACACTGCTCTCTGTCTTCCTTTGGAAACCTAGGTTGTCGGAGCTTACCCACCTCACGAAGACAGTTTGAGCCGGTTTCATGAGCTTGGGAACGTGGACTCAGTGAGGACCAGGGCCCTACCTGCACTCTGAAAATCACTCTGCTCAGCCTTCCATCCAGGAGCTCACACCGACTGGCTCGTTGGTTTAGCAGGACGTCTAAGTGAGGTCCAAGCTGAGCAAAGAGCACTCTTCCTCCTTTACCCTGCTAGGCCCACGGAAGAGGTAGAGCCATCTAGGCCTCGCTCAGACCAGGCCTCCTTCAGGGATCTTGCCACACTTCGAAGCCTGCACAGTAAAAGATACTTAGCGAAGTTGCCAGGATTTCGCCATGCTCTCCCTCGGCAGCTCCACTACTGCAGGTACTCATGTTTGCTTTGAACTAGTATAGGTGTCCCTGCTTCCAAAAGCATTCTTTTCCCCTTTGGAAATGTGGATTCTTGTAGCCTAGGAGCTGTTTGCGAAACGCTAGGAAGGCCCAGCTTTTACTCACTGCAGGCACGCCCGGGCAGGAAACGAGTATGTTTCCCCAGAGAAACAGGCTGCTTGCAAGTGTAGAGGGGAGCTTCTCAGGTGCCCAGTGTGTCCCGTTTGTTTCCCTTCGCAGCTCCCGTACTGCAGGTACTTATGCTGGGTGCTAACAAGGGTTGGTTGGCTCTGCCGACAAAAGCAGCCTTTTCTCTTTGGAAGCTTGGATTGTAGTGTCTCAGGGGCTGCTTGCCAAAACTTGAAGTTGCCCAGGTTATAGCCTCCGCAGGTACGCTTGCGTAGCAAACGAGAACTTTCACCCGATGAACAGCGTTCCTATCACGCTGGAGGAGAGTTAATCCTGCAGACCTCGTTCCTCCTGGGAAAGAGCAAGGCCACCCTGAGCCTCAGGGTAGTGCCTGAGTTTACTCCGGGCAAGCTCTGCGTGCCTCGGTTTCCATGAGGTCTCCACCGTTGTTGTGCTTCAATGGAACGCGAAGATAGCTTTCAGGACTCCAAGCACTCTGACCTCCGCACCGTTTCCCATGCTACCACACGGATCCCCCCCACGTCTCCTCTCTGCCTGCTGAGCAACAAGCAGCCGTGTAGGCCCTTCAGAACACTTCTGCATGCAGAGCCCAAGGCGGCACACTGCTCTCTGTCTGCCTTTGGAAACCTAGGTTGTCGCAGCTTACCCAGCTCACCAAGACAGTCTGAGCCGGTCTCATGAGCTGGGGAACGTGGACTCAGTGAGGACCAGGGCCCTACCTGCACTCAGAAAATCACTCTGCTCAGCCTTCCATCCAGGAGCTCACACCGACTGGCTCGTTGGTTTAGCAGGAGGTCTAAGTGAGGTCCAAGCTGAGCAAAGAACACACTTCCTCCTTTACCCTGCTAGGCCCACGGTAGAGGTAGAGCCAACTAGGCCTCGCTCAGGCCAGCCCTCCTTCAGGGATCTTGCCACACTTCGAAGCCTGCACAGTAAAAGATATTTAGCGAAGTTGCCAGGGTTTCGCCATTCTCCCTCGGCAGCTCCACTACTGCAGGGACTCATGTTTGCTGTGAACTAGGATAGGTGGCCCACTTCAAAAAGCAGTCTTTTCCCCTTTGGAAATGTGGATTCTTGTAGCCTAGGAGCTGTTTGCGAAACCATAGGAAGGCCCAGCTTTTACTCACTGCAGGCACGCCCGGGGAGGAAACGAGTATGTTTCCCCAGAGAAACAGGCTGCTTGCAAGTGTCGAGGGGAGCTTCTCAGGTGCCCAGTGTGTCCCGTTTGTTTCCCTTCGCAGCTCCCGTACTGCAGGTACTTATGCTGGGTGCTAACAAGGGTTGGTTGGCTCTGCCGACAAAAGCAGCCTTTTCCCTTTGGAAGCTTGGATTGTAGTGTCTCAGGGGCTGCTTGCCAAACCTTGAAGTTGCCCAGGTTATAGCCTCCGCAGGTACGCTTGCGTAGCAAACGAGCGCTTTCACCCGATGAACAGCGTTCCTATCACGCTGGAGGAGAGTTAATCCCGCAGACCTCGTTCCTCCTGGGAAAGCGCAAGGCCACCCTGAGCCTCAGGGGAGTGCCTAAGTTTGCTCCGTGCAAGCTCTGCGTGCCTCGGTTTCCATGAGGTCTCCACCGTTGTTGTGCCTCAATGGAACTAGAGGATAGCTTTCAGGACTCCAAGCACTCTGGCCTCTGCACCGTTTCCCATGCTACCACACGGATTCCCCCCACGTCTCCTCTCTGCCTGCTGAGCAACAAGCAGCCGTGTAGGCCCTTCAGAACCCTTCTTGCATGCAGAGCCCAAGGCGGGACACTGCTCTCTGTCTTCCTTTGGAAACCTAGGTTGTCGGAGCTTACCCACCTCACGAAGACAGTTTGAGCCGGTTTCATGAGCTTGGGAACGTGGACTCAGTGAGGACCAGGGCCCTACCTGCACTCTGAAAATCACTCTGCTCAGCCTTCCATCCAGGAGCTCACACCGACTGGCTCGTTGGTTTAGCAGGACGTCTAAGTGAGGTCCAAGCTGAGCAAAGAGCACTCTTCCTCCTTTACCCTGCTAGGCCCACGGAAGAGGTAGAGCCATCTAGGCCTCGCTCAGACCAGGCCTCCTTCAGGGATCTTGCCACACTTCGAAGCCTGCACAGTAAAAGATACTTAGTGAAGTTGCCAGGATTTCGCCATGCTCTCCCTCGGCAGCTCCACTACTGCAGGTACTCATGTTTGCTTTGAACTAGTATAGGTGTCCCTGCTTCCAAAAGCATTCTTTTCCCCTTTGGAAATGTGGATTCTTGTAGCCTAGGAGCTGTTTGCGAAACGCTAGGAAGGCCCAGCTTTTACTCACTGCAGGCACGCCCGGGGAGGAAACGAGTATGTTTCCCCAGAGAAACAGGCTGCTTGCAAGTGTCGAGGGGAGCTTCTCAGGTGCCCAGTGTGTCCCGTTTGTTTCCCTTCGCAGCTCCCGTACTGCAGGTACTTATGCTGGGTGCTAACAAGGGTTCGTTGGCTCTGCCGACAAAAGCAGCCTTTTCCCTTTGGAAGCTTGGATTGTAGTGTCTCAGGGGCTGCTTGCCAAACCTTGAAGTTGCCCAGGTTATAGCCTCCGCAGGTACGCTTGCGTAGCAAACGAGCACTTTCACCCGATGAACAGCGTTCCTATCACGCTGCAGGAGAGTTAATCCTGCAGACCTCGTTCCTCCTGGGAAAGCGCAAGGCCACCCTGAGCCTCAGGGTAGTGCCTAAGTTTGCTCCGTGCAAGCTCTGCGTGCCTCGGTTTCCAGGAGGTATCCACCGTTGTTGTGCCTCAATGGAACTAGAGGATAGCTTTCAGGACTCCAAGCACTCTAGCCTCCGCTCCGTTTCCCATGCTACCACACGGATTCCCCCCACGTCTCCTCTCTGCCTGCTGAGCAACAAGCAGCCGTGTAGGCCTTTCAGAACCCTTCTTGCATGCAGAGCCCAAGGCGGGACACTGCTCTCTGTCTTCCTTTGGAATCCTAGGTTGTCGGAGCTTACCCACCTCACGAAGACAGTCTGAGCCGTTTTCATGAGCTGGGGAACGTGGACTCAGTGAGGACCAGGGCCCTACCTGCACTCTGAAAAACACTCTGCTCAGCCTTCCATCCAGGAGCTCACACCGACTGGCTCGTTGGTTTAGCAGGACGTCCAAGTGAGGTCCAAGCTGAGCAAAGAGCACTCTTCCTCCTTTACCCTGCTAGGCCCACAGAAGAGGTAGAGCCAACTAGGCCTCGCTCAGGCCAGCCCTCCTTCAGGGATCTTGCCACACTTCGAAGCCTGCACAGTAAAAGATACTTAGTGAAGTTGCCAGGGTTTCGCCATGCTCTCCCTCGGCAGCTCCACTACTGCAGGGACTCATGTTTGCTTTGAACTAGTATAGGTGTCCCTGCTTCCAAAAGCAGTCTTTTCCCCTTTGGAAATGTGGATTCTTGTAGCCTAGGAGCTGTTTGCGAAACCCTAGGAAGGCCCAGCTTCTACTCACTGCAGGCACGCCCGGGGAGGAAACGAGTAAGTTTCCCCAGAGAAACAGGCTGCTTGCAAGTGTAGAGGGGAGCTTCTCAGGTGCCCAATGTGTCTCGTTTGTTTCCCTTCGCAGCTCCCGTACTGCAGGTACTTATGCTGGGTGCTAACAAGAGTTGGTTGGCTCTGCCGACAAAAGCAGCCTTTTCCCTTTGGAAGCTTGGATTGTAGTGTCTCAGGGGCTGCTTGCCAAACCTTGAAGTTGCCCAGGTTATAGCCTCCGCAGGTACGCTTGCGTAGCAAACGAGCACTTTCACCCGATGAACAGCGTTCCTATCACGCTGCAGGAGAGTTAATCCTGCAGACCTCGTTCCTCCTGGGAAAGCGCAAGGCCACCCTGAGCCTCAGGGTAGTGCCTAAGTTTGCTCCGTGCAAGCTCTGCGTGCCTCGGTTTCCATGAGGTCTCCACCGTTGTTGTGCTTCAATGGAACGCGAAGATAGCTTTCAGGACTCCAAGCACTCTGACCTCCGCACCGTTTCCCATGCTACCACACGGATCCCCCCCACGTCTCCTCTCTGCCTGATGAGCAACAAGCAGCCGTGTAGGCCCTTCAGAACACTTCTTGCATGCAGAGCCCAAGGCGGGACACTGCTCTCTGTCTTCCTTTGGAAACCTAGGTTGTCGGAGCTTACCCACCTCACGAAGACAGTCTGAGCCGGTTTCATGAGCTGGGGAACGTGGACTCAGTGAGGACCAGGGCCCTACCTGCACTCAGAAAATCACTCTGCTCAGCCTTCCATCCAGGAGCTCACACCGACTGGCTCGTTGGTTTAGCAGGACGTCTAAGTGAGGTCCAAGCTGAGCAAAGAGCACTCTTCCTCCTTTACCCTGCTAGGCCCACAGAAGAGGTAGAGCCAACTAGGCCTCGCTCAGGCCAGCCCTCCTTCAGGGATCTTGCCACACTTCGAAGCCTGCACAGTAAAAGATACTTAGTGAAGTTGCCAGGGTTTCGCCATGCTCTCCCTCGGCAGCTCCACTACTGCAGGGACTCATGTTTGCTTTGAACTAGTATAGGTGTCCCTGCTTCCAAAAGCAGTCTTTTCCCCTTTGGAAATGTGGATTCTTGTAGCCTAGGAGCTGTTTGCGAAACCCTAGGAAGGCCCAGCTTCTACTCACTGCAGGCACGCCCGGGCAGGAAACGAGTATGTTTCCCCAGAGAAACAGGCTGCTTGCAAGTGTCGAGGGGAGCTTCTCAGGTGCCCAGTGTGTCCCGTTTGTTTCCCTTCGCAGCTCCCGTACTGCAGGTACTTATGCTGGGTGCTAACAAGGGTTGGTTGGCTCTGCCGACAAAAGCAGCCTTTTCCCTTTGGAAGCTTGGATTGTAGTGTCTCAGGGGCTGCTTGCCAAACCTTGAAGTTGCCCAGGTTATAGCCTCCGCAGGTACGCTTGCGTAGCAAACGAGCACTTTCACCCGATGAACAGCGTTCCTATCACGCTGCAGGAGAGTTAATCCTGCAGACCTCGTTCCTCCTGGGAAAGCGCAAGGCCACCCTGAGCCTCAGGGGAGTGCCTAAGTTTGCTCCGTGCAAGCTCTGCGTGCCTCGGTTTCCATGAGGTATCCACCGTTGTTGTGCCTCAATGGAACTAGAGGATAGCTTTCAGGACTCCAAGCACTCTGGCCTCCGCTCCGTTTCCCATGCTACCACACGGATTCCCCCCACGTCTCCTCTCTGCCTGCTGAGCAACAAGCAGCCGTGTAGGCCTTTCAGAACACTTCTTGCATGCAGAGCCCAAGGCGGGACACTGCTCTCTGTCTTCCTTTGGAATCCTAGGTTGTCGGAGCTTACCCACCTCACGAAGACAGTCTGAGCCGTTTTCATGAGCTGGGGAACGTGGACTCAGTGAGGACCAGGGCCCTACCTGCACTCTGAAAATCACTCTGCTCAGCCTTCCATCCAGGAGCTCACACCGACTGGCTCGTTGGTTTAGCAGGACGTCCAAGTGAGGTCCAAGCTGAGCAAAGAGCACTCTTCCTCCTTTACCCTGCTAGGCCCACAGAAGAGGTAGAGCCAACTAGGCCTCGCTCAGGCCAGCCCTCCTTCAGGGATCTTGCCACACTTCGAAGCCTGCACAGTAAAAGATACTTAGTGAAGTTGCCAGGGTTTCGCCATGCTCTCCCTCGGCAGCTCCACTACTGCAGGGACTCATGTTTGCTTTGAACTAGTATAGGTGTCCCTGCTTCCAAAAGCAGTCTTTTCCCCTTTGGAAATGTGGATTCTTGTAGCCTAGGAGCTGTTTGCGAAACCCTAGGAAGGCCCAGCTTCTACTCACTGCAGGCACGCCCGGGGAGGAAACGAGTAAGTTTCCCCAGAGAAACAGGCTGCTTGCAAGTGTAGAGGGGAGCTTCTCAGGTGCCCAATGTGTCTCGTTTGTTTCCCTTCGCAGCTCCCGTACTGCAGGTACTTATGCTGGGTGCTAACAAGAGTTGGTTGGCTCTGCCGACAAAAGCAGCCTTTTCCCTTTGGAAGCTTGGATTGTAGTGTCTCAGGGGCTGCTTGCCAAACCTTGAAGTTGCCCAGGTTATAGCCTCCGCAGGTACGCTTGCATAGCAAACGAGCACTTTCACCCGATGAACTGCGTTCCTATCACGCTGCAGGAGAGTTAATCCTGCAGACCTCGTTCCTCCTGGGAAAGCGCAAGGCCACCCTGAGCCTCAGGGCAGTGCCTAAGTTTGCTCCGTGCAAGCTCTGCGTGCCTCGGTTTCCATGAGGTCTCCACCGTTGTTGTGTTTCAATGGAACGCGAAGATAGCTTTCAGGACTCCAAGCACTCTGACCTCCGCACCGTTTCCCATGCTACCACACGGATCCCCCCCACGTCTCCTCTCTGCCTGATGAGCAACAAGCAGCCGTGTAGGCCCTTCAGAACACTTCTTGCATGCAGAGCCCAAGGCGGGACACTGCTCTCTGTCTTCCTTTGGAAACCTAGGTTGTCGGAGCTTACCCACCTCACGAAGACAGTCTGAGCCGGTTTCATGAGCTGGGGAACGTGGACTCAGTGAGGACCAGGGCCCTACCTGCACTCAGAAAATCACTCTGCTCAGCCTTCCATCCAGGAGCTCACACCGACTGGCTCGTTGGTTTAGCAGGACGTCTAAGTGAGGTCCAAGCTGAGCAAAGAGCACTCTTCCTCCTTTACCCTGCTAGGCCCACAGAAGAGGTAGAGCCAACTAGGCTTCGCTCAGGCCAGCCCTCCTTCAGGGATCTTGCCACACTTCGAAGCCTGCACAGTAAAAGATACTTAGTGAAGTTGCCAGGGTTTCGCCATGCTCTCCCTCGGCAGCTCCACTACTGCAGGGACTCATGTTTGCTTTGAACTAGTATAGGTGTCCCTGCTTCCAAAAGCAGTCTTTTCCCCTTTGGAAATGTGGATTCTTGTAGCCTAGGAGCTGTTTGCGAAACCCTAGGAAGGCCCAGCTTCTACTCACTGCAGGCACGCCCGGGGAGGAAACGAGTAAGTTTCCCCAGAGAAACAGGCTGCTTGCAAGTGTAGAGGGGAGCTTCTCAGGTGCCCAATGTGTCTCGTTTGTTTCCCTTCGCAGCTCCCGTACTGCAGGTACTTATGCTGGGTGCTAACAAGAGTTGGTTGGCTCTGCCGACAAAAGCAGCCTTTTCCCTTTGGAAGCTTGGATTGTAGTGTCTCAGGGGCTGCTTGCCAAACCTTGAAGTTGCCCAGGTTATAGCCTCCGCAGGTACGCTTGCATAGCAAACGAGCACTTTCACCCGATGAACCGCGTTCCTATCACGCTGGAGGAGAGTTAATCCTGCAGACCTCGTTCCTCCTGGGAAAGCGCAAGGCCACCCTGAGCCTCAGGGTAGTGCCTAAGTTTGCTCCGTGCAAGCTCTGCGTGCCTCGGTTTCCATGAGGTCTCCACCGTTGTTGTGCTTCAATGGAACGCGAAGATAGCTTTCAGGACTCCAAGCACTCTGGCCTCCGCACCGTTTCCCATGCTACCACACGGATTCCCCCTACGTCTCCTCTCTGCCTGCTGAGCAACAAGCAGCCGTGTAGGCCCTTCAGAACACTTCTTGCATGCAGAGCCCAAGGCGGGACACTGCTCTCTGTCTTCCTTTGGAAACCTAGGTTGTCGGAGCTAACCCACCTCACGAAGACAGTCTGAGCCGGTTTCATGAGCTGGGGAACGTGGACTCAGTGAGGACCAGGGCCCTACCTGCACTCAGAAAATCACTCTGCTCAGCCTTCCATCCAGGAGCTCACACCGACTGGCTCGTTGGTTTAGCAGGACGTCTAAGTGAGGTCCAAGCTGAGCAAAGAGCACTCTTCCTCCTTTACCCTGCTAGGCCCACAGAAGAGGTAGAGCCAACTAGGCCTCGCTCAGGCCAGCCCTCCTTCAGGGATCTTGCCACACTTCGAAGCCTGCACAGTAAAAGATACTTAGTGAAGTTGCCAGGGTTTCGCCATGCTCTCCCTCGGCAGCTCCACTACTGCAGGGACTCATGTTTGCTTTGAACGAGTATAGGTGTCCCTGCTTCCAAAAGCAGTCTTTTCCCCTTTGGAAATGTGGATTCTTGTAGCCTAGGAGCTGTTTGCGAAACCCTAGGAAGGCCCAGCTTCTACTCACTGCAGGCACGCCCGGGGAGGAAACGAGTAAGTTTCCCCAGAGAAACAGGCTGCTTGCAAGTGTCGAGGGGAGCTTCTCAGGTGTCCAATGTGTCTCGTTTGTTTCCCTTCGCAGCTCCCGTACTGCAGGTACTTATGCTGGGTGCTAACAAGAGTTGGTTGGCTCTGCCGACAAAAGCAGCCTTTTCCCTTTGGAAGCTTGGATTGTAGTGTCTCAGGGGCTGCTTGCCAAACCTTGAAGTTGCCCAGGTTATAGCCTCCGCAGGTACGCTTGCGTAGCAAAAGAGCACTTTCTACCGATGAACAGGGTTCCTGTCACGCTGGAGGAGAGTTAATCCCGCAGACCTCGTTCCTCCTGGGAAAGCGCAAGTCCACCCTGGGCCTCAGGGTAGTGCCTAAGTTTCCAACGGGCAAGCTCTGCGTGCCTCGGTTTCCATGAGGTCTCCACCGTTGTTGTGCCTCAATGGAACTAGAGGATAGCTTTCAGGACTCCAAGCACTCTGGCCTCTGCACCGTTTCCCATACTACCACACGGATTCCCCCCACGTCTCCTCTCTGCCTGTTGAGCAACAAGCAGCCGTGTAGGCCCTTCAGAACACTTCTTGCATGCAGAGCCCAAGGCGGGACACTGCTCTCTGTCTTCCTTTGGAAACCTAGGTTGTCGGAGCTTACCCACCTCACGAAGACAGTCTGAGCCGGTTTCATGAGCTGGGGAACGTGGACTCAGTGAGGACCAGGGCCCTACCTGCACTCAGAAAATCACTCTGCTCAGCCTTCTATCCAGGAGCTCACACCGACTGGCTCGTTGGTTTAGCAGGACGTCTAAGTGAGGTCCAAGCAGAGCAAAGAGCACAATTCCTCCTTTACCCTGCTAGGCCCCCGGAAGAGGTAGAGCTAACTAGGCCTCGCTCAGGCCATCCCTCCTTCAGGGATCTTGCCACAGTTCGAAGCCTGCACGGTAAAAGATACTTAGCGAAGTTGCCAGGGTTTCGCCATGCTCTCCCTCGGCCGCTCCACTACTGCAGGGACTCATGTTTGCTGTGAACAAGGATAGGTGGCCCTGCTTCAAAAAGCAGTCTTTTCCCCTTTGGAAATGTGGATTCTTTGAGCCTCGGAGCTGTTTGCGAAACCCTAGGAAGGCCCAGCTTCTACTCACTGCAGGCACGCCCGGGCAGGAAACGAGTATGTTTCCCCAGAGAAACAGGCTGCTTGCGAGTGTCGAGAAGAGCTTCTCAGGTGCCCAGTGTGTCCCGTTTGTTTCCCTTCGCAGCTCCCGTACTGCAGGTACTTATGCTGGGTGCTAACAAGGGTTCGTTGGCTCTGCCGACAAAAGCAGCCTTTTCCCTTTGGAAGCTTGGATTGTAGTGTCTCAGGGGCTGCTTGCCAAACCTTGAAGTTGCCCAGGTTATAGCCTCCGCAGGTACGCTTGCGTAGCAAACGAGCACTTTCACCCGATGAACAGCGTTCCTATCACGCTGCAGGAGAGTTAATCCCGCAGACCTCGTTCCTCCTGGGAAAGCGCAAGGCCACCCTGAGCCTCAGGGGAGTGCCTAAGTTTGCTCCGTGCAAGCTCTGCGTGCCTCGGTTTCCATGAGGTCTCCACCGTTGTTGTGCCTCAATGGAACTAGAGGATAGCTTTCAGGACTCCAAGCACTCTGGCCTCTGCACCGTTTCCCATGCTACCACACGGATTCCCCCCACGTCTCCTCTCTGCCTGCTGAGCAACAAGCAGCCGTGTAGGCCCTTCAGAACCCTTCTTGCATGCAGAGCCCAAGGCGGGACACTGCTGTCTGTCTTCCTTTGGAAACCTAGGTTGTCGGAGCTTACCCATCTCACGAAGACAGTTTGAGCCGGTTTCATGAGCTGGGGAACGTGGACTCAGTGAGGACCAGGGCCCTACCTGCACTCTGAAAATCACTCTGCTCAGCCTTCCATCCAGGAGCTCACACCGACTGGCTCGTTGGTTTAGCAGGATGTCTAAGTGAGGTCCAAGCTGAGCAAAGAGCACTCTTCCTCCTTTACCCTGCTAGGCCCACGGAAGAGGTAGAGCCATCTAGGCCTCGCTCAGACCAGGCCTCCTTCAGGGATCTTGCCACACTTCGAAGCCTGCACAGTAAAAGATACTTAGCGAAGTTGCCAGGATTTCGCCATGCTCTCCCTCGGCAGCTCCACTACTGCAGGGACTCATGTTTGCTTTGAACTAGTATAGGTGTCCCTGCTTCCAAAAGCATTCTTTTCCCCTTTGGAAATGTGGATTCTTGTAGCCTAGGAACTGTTTGCGAAACGCTAGGAAGGCCCAGCTTTTACTCACTGCAGGCACGCCCGGGCAGGAAACGAGTATGTTTCCCCAGAGAAACAGGCTGCTTGCAAGTGTAGAGGGGAGCTTCTCAGGTGCCCAGTTTGTCCCGTTTGTTTCCCTTCGCAGCTCCCGTACTGCAGGTACTTATGCTGGGTGCTAACAAGGGTTGGTGGGCTCTGCCGACAAAAGCAGCCTTTTCTCTTTGGAAGCTTGGATTGTAGTGTCTCAGGGGCTGCTTGCCAAAACTTGAAGTTGCCCAGGTTATAGCCTCCGCAGGTACGCTTGCGTAGCAAACGAGCACTTTCACCCCATGAACAGCGTTCCTATCACGCTGGAGGAGAGTTAATCCTGCAGACCTCGTTCCTCCTGGGAAAGAGCAAGGCCACCCTGAGCCTCAGGGTAGTGCCTGAGTTTACTCCGGGCAAGCTCTGCGTGCCTCGGTTTCCATGAGGTCTCCACCGTTGTTGTGCTTCAATGCAACGCGAAGATAGCTTTCAGGACTCCAAGCACTCTGACCTCCGCACCGTTTCCCATGCTACCACACGGATCCCCCCCACGTCTCCTCTCTGCCTGCTGAGCAACAAGCAGCCGTGTAGGCCCTTCAGAACACTTCTGCATGCAGAGCCCAAGGCGGCACACTGCTCTCTGTCTTCCTTTGGAAACCTAGGTTGTTGCAGCTTGCCCCAGCTACGAAGACAGTCTGAGCCGGTCTCATGTGCTGAGGAACGTGAACTCAATGAGGACCATGGCCATACGTGCACTCAGAAAATCACTCTGCTCAGCCTTCCATCCAGGAACTCACACCGACTGGCTCGTTGGTTTAGCAGGAGTTCTAAGTGAGGTCCAAGCTGAGCAAAGAACACACTTCCTCCTTTACCCTGCTAGGCCCACGGTAGAGGTAGAGCCAACTAGGCCTCGCTCAGGCCAGCCCTCCTTCAGGGATCTTGCCACACTTCGAAGCCTGCATAGTAAAAGATATTTAGCGAAGTTGCCAGGGTTTCGCCATTCTCCCTCGGCAGCTCCACTACTGCAGGGACTCATGTTTGCTGTGAACAAGGATAGGTGGCCCACTTCAAAAAGCAGTCTTTTCCCCTTTGGAAATGTGGATTCTTGTAGCCTAGGAGCTGTTTGCGAAACCATAGGAAGGCCCAGCTTTTACTCACTGCAGGCACGCCCGGGGAGGAAACGAGTATGTTTCCCCAGAGAAACAGGCTGCTTGCAAGTGTCGAGGGGAGCTTCTCAGGTGCCCAGTGTGTCCCGTTTGTTTCCCTTCGCAGCTCCCGTACTGCAGGTACTTATGCTGGGTGCTAACAAGGGTTCGTTGGCTCTGCCGACAAAAGCAGCCTTTTCCCTTTGGAAGCTTGGATTGTAGTGTCTCAGGGGCTGCTTGCCAAACCTTGAAGTTGCCCAGGTTATAGCCTCCGCAGGTACGCTTGCGTAGCAAACGAGCACTTTCACCCGATGAACAGCGTTCCTATCACGCTGCAGGAGAGTTAACCCTGCAGACCTCGTTCCTCCTGGGAAAGCGCAAGGCCACCCTGAGCCTCAGGGTAGTGCCTAAGTTTGCTCCGTGCAAGCTCTGCGTGCCTCGGTTTCCAGAGGTCTCCACCGTTGTTGTGCCTCAATGGAACTAGAGGATACCTTTCAGGACTCCAAGCACTCTGACCTCCGCACCATTTCCCATGCTACCACACAGATCCCCCCACGTCTCCTCTCTGCCTGCTGAGCAACAAGCAGCCGTGTAGGCCCTTCGGAACACTTCTTGCATGCAGAACCCAAGGCGGCACATTGCTCTCTGTCTACCTTTGGAAACCTAGGTGGTCGCAGCTTGCCCCAGCTCACGAAGACAGTCTGAGCCGTTCTCCTGAGCTGGGAGACATGGACTCAGTGAGGACCAGGGCCCTACCTGCACTCAGAAAATCACTCTGCTCAGCCTTCCATCCAGGAGCTCACACCGACTGGCTCGTTGGTTTAGCAGGAGGTCTAAGTGAGGTCCAAGCTGAGCAAAGAGCACACTTCCTCCTTTACCCTGCTAGGCCCACGGAAGAGGTAGAGCCAACTAGGCCTCGCTCAGGCCAGCCCTCCTTCAGGGATCTTGCCACATTTCGAAGCCTGCATAGTAAAAGATATTTAGCGAAGTTGCCAGGGTTTCGCCATTCTCCCTCGGCAGCTCCACTACTGCAGGGACTCATGTTTGCTGTGAACAAGGATAGGTGGCCCACTTCAAAAAGCAGTCTTTTCCCCTTTGGAAATGTGGATTCTTGTAGCCTCGGAGCTGTTTGCAAAACCCTAGAAAGGCCCAGCTTCTACTCACTGCAGGCACGCCCGGGGAGGAAACGAGTATGTTTCCCCAGAGAAACAGGCTGCTTGCAAGTGTCGAGGGGAGCTTCTCAGGTGCCCAGTGTGTCCCGTTTGTTTCCCTTCGCAGCTCCCATACTGCAGGTACTTATGCTAGGGGCTAACAAGGGTAGGTGGCTCTTCCGACAAAAGCAGCCTTTTCCCTTTGGAAGCTTGGATTGTAGTGTCTCAGGGGCTGCTTGCCAAACCTTGAAGTTGCCCAGGTTATAGCCTCCAGAGGTACGCTTGAGTAGCAAACGAGCACTTTCACCTGAGGAACAGGGTTCCTGTCACGCTGGAGGAGGGTTAATCCCGCAGACATCGTTCCTCCTGGGAAAGCGCAAGGCCACCCTGAGCCTCAGGGTAGTGCCTAAGTTTCCACAGGGCAAGCTCTGCGTGCCTCGGTTTCCATGAGGTCTCCATCGTTGTTGTGCTTCAATGGAACGCGAGGATAGCTTTCAGGACTCCAAGCACTCTGACCTCCGCACCATTTCCCATGCTACCACACAGATCCCCCCACGTCTCCTCTCTGCCTACTGAGCAACAAGCAGCCGTGTAGGCCCTTCGGAACACTTCTTGCATGCAGAACCCAAGGCGGGACACTGCTCTCTGTCTTCCTTTGGAAAGCTAGGTGGTCGCAGCTTGCCCCAGCTCACGAAGACAGTCCGAGCCGTTCTCATGAGCTGGGAGACGTGGACTCAGTGAGGACCAGGGCCCTACCTGCACTCAGAAAATCACTCTGCTCAGCCTTCCATCCAGGAGCTCACACCGACTGGCTCGTTGGTTTAGCAGGACGTCTAAGTGAGGTCCAAGCTGAGCAAAGAGCACTCTTCCTCCTTTACCCTGCTAGGCCCACGGAAGAGGTAGAGCCATCTAGGCCTCGCTCAGACCAGGCCTCCTTCAGGGATCTTGCCACACTTCGAAGCCTGCACAGTAAAAGATACTTAGCGAAGTTGCCAGGATTTCGCCATGCTCTCCCTCGGCAGCTCCACTACTGCAGGGACTCATGTTTGCTTTGAACTAGTATAGGTGTCCCTGCTTCCAAAAGCATTCTTTTCCCCTTTGGAAATGTGGATTCTTGTAGCCTAGGAGCTGTTTGCGAAACCATAGGAAGGCCCAGCTTTTACTCACTGCAGGCACGCCCGGGGAGGAAACGAGTATGTTTCCCCAGAGAAACAGGCTCCTTGCAAGTGTCGAGGGGAGCTTCTCAGGTGCCCAGTGTGTCCCGTTTGTTTCCCTTCGCAGCTCCCGTACTGCAGGTACTTATGCTGGGTGCTAACAAGGGTTCGTTGGCTCTGCCGACAAAAGCAGCCTTTTCCCTTTGGAAGCTTGGATTGTAGTGTCTCAGGGGCTGCTTGCCAAACCTTGAAGTTGCCCAGGTTATAGCCTCCGCAGGAAGGCTTGCGTAGCAAACGAGCACTTTCTACCGATGAACAGGGTTCCTGTCACGCTGGAGGAGAGTTAATCCCGCATACCTCGTTCCTCCTGGAAAAGCGCAAGGCCACCCTGAGCCTCAGGGTAGTGCCTAAGTTTGCTCCGTGCAAGCTCTGCGTGCCTCGGTTTCCATGAGGTATCCACCGTTGTTGTGCCTCAATGGAACTAGAGGATAGCTTTCAGGACTCCAAGCACTCTGGCCTCCGCACCGTTTCCCATGCTACCACACGGATTCCCCCCACGTCTCCTCTCTGCCTGCTGAGCAACAAGCAGCCGTGTAGGCCCTTCAGAACACTTCTTGCATGCAGAGCCCAAGGCGGGACACTGCTCTCTGTCTTCCTTTGGAAACCTAGGTTGTCGGAGCTTACCCACCTCACGAAGACAGTCTGAGCCGGTTTCATGAGCTTGGGAACGTGGACTCAGTGAGGACCAGGGCCCTACCTGCACTCTGAAAATCACTCTGCTCAGCCTTCCATCCAGGAGCTCACACCGACTGGCTCGTTGGTTTAGCAGGACGTCTAAGTGAGGTCCAAGCTGAGCAAAGAGCACTCTTCCTCCTTTACCCTGCTAGGCCCACGGAAGAGGTAGAGCCATCTAGGCCTCGCTCAGACCAGGCCTCCTTCAGGGATCTTGCCACACTTCGAAGCCTGCACAGTAAAAGATACTTAGCGAAGTTCCCAGGATTTCGCCATGCTCTCCCTCGGCAGCTCCACTACTGCAGGTACTCATGTTTGCTTTGAACTAGTATAGGTGTCCCTGCTTCCAAAAGCATTCTTTTCCCCTTTGGAAATGTGGATTCTTGTAGCCTAGGAGCTGTTTGCGAAACGCTAGGAAGGCCCAGCTTTTACTCACTGCAGGCACGCCCGGGCAGGAAACGAGTATGTTTCCCCAGAGAAACAGGCTGCTTGCAAGTGTAGAGGGGAGCTTCTCAGGTGCCCAGTGTGTCCCGTTTGTTTCCCTTCGCAGCTCCCGTACTGCAGGTACTTATGCTGGGTGCTAACAAGGGTTGGTTGGCTCTGCCGACAAAAGCAGCCTTTTCTCTTTGGAAGCTTGGATTGTAGTGTCTCAGGGGCTGCTTGCCAAAACTTGAAGTTGCCCAGGTTATAGCCTCCGCAGGTACGCTTGCGTAGCAAACGAGCACTTTCACCCGATGAACAGCGTTCCTATCACGCTGGAGGAGAGTTAATCCTGCAGACCTCGTTCCTCCTGGGAAAGAGCAAGGCTACCCTGAGCCTCAGGGTAGTGCCTGAGTTTACTCCGGGCAAGCTCTGCGTGCCTCGGTTTCCATGAGGTCTCCACCGTTGTTGTGCTTCAATGGAACGCGAAGATAGCTTTCAGGACTCCAAGCACTCTGACCTCCGCACCGTTTCCCATGCTACCACACGGATCCCCCCCACGTCTCCTCTCTGCCTGCTGAGCAACAAGCAGCCGTGTAGGCCCTTCAGAACACTTTTGCATGCAGAGCCCAAGGCGGCACACTGCTCTCTGTCTGCCTTTGGAAACCTAGGTTGTCGCAGCTTACCCAGCTCACCAAGACAGTCTGAGCCGGTCTCATGAGCTGGGGAACGTGGACTCAGTGAGGACCAGGGCCCTACCTGCACTCAGAAAATCACTCTGCTCAGCCTTCCATCCAGGAGCTCACACCGACTGGCTCGTTGGTTTAGCAGGAGGTCTAAGTGAGGTCCAAGCTGAGCAAAGAACACACTTCCTCCTTTACCCTGCTAGGCCCACGGTAGAGGTAGAGCCAACTAGGCCTCGCTCAGGCCAGCCCTCCTTCAGGGATCTTGCCACACTTCGAAGCCTGCACAGTAAAAGATATTTAGCGAAGTTGCCAGGGTTTCGCCATTCTCCCTCGGCAGCTCCACTACTGCAGGGACTCATGTTTGCTGTGAACTAGGATAGGTGGCCCACTTCAAAAAGCAGTCTTTTCCCCTTTGGAAATGTGGATTCTTGTAGCCTAGGAGCTGTTTGCGAAACCATAGGAAGGCCCAGCTTTTACTCACTGCAGGCACGCCCGGGGAGGAAACGAGTATGTTTCCCCAGAGAAACAGGCTGCTTGCAAGTGTCGAGGGGAGCTTCTCAGGTGCCCAGTGTGTCCCGTTTGTTTCCCTTCGCAGCTCCCGTACTGCAGGTACTTATGCTGGGTGCTAACAAGGGTTCGTTGGCTCTGCCGACAAAAGCAGCCTTTTCCCTTTGGAAGCTTGGATTGTAGTGTCTCAGGGGCTGCTTGCCAAACCTTGAAGTTGCCCAGGTTATAGCCTCCGCAGGTACGCTTGCGTAGCAAACGAGCACTTTCACCCGATGAACAGCGTTCCTATCACGCTGCAGGAGAGTTAATCCCGCAGACCTCGTTCCTCCTGGGAAAGCGCAAGGCCACCCTGAGCCTCAGGGGAGTGCCTAAGTTTGCTCCGTGCAAGCTCTGCGTGCCTCGGTTTCCATGAGGTCTCCACCGTTGTTGTGCCTCAATGGAACTAGAGGATAGCTTTCAGGACTCCAAGCACTCTGGCCTCTGCACCGTTTCCCATGCTACCACACGGATTCCCCCCACGTCTCCTCTCTGCCTGCTGAGCAACAAGCAGCCGTGTAGGCCCTTCAGAACCCTTCTTGCATGCAGAGCCCAAGGCGGGACACTGCTCTCTGTCTTCCTTTGGAAACCTAGGTTGTCGGAGCTTACCCACCTCACGAAGACAGTTTGAGCCGGTTTCATGAGCTTGGGAACGTGGACTCAGTGAGGACCAGGGCCCTACCTGCACTCTGAAAATCACTCTGCTCAGCCTTCCATCCAGGAGCTCACACCGACTGGCTCGTTGGTTTAGCAGGACGTCTAAGTGAGGTCCAAGCTGAGCAAAGAGCACTCTTCCTCCTTTACCCTGCTAGGCCCACGGAAGAGGTAGAGCCATCTAGGCCTCGCTCAGACCAGGCCTCCTTCAGGGATCTTGCCACACTTCGAAGCCTGCACAGTAAAAGATACTTAGCGAAGTTGCCAGGATTTCGCCATGCTCTCCCTCGGCAGCTCCACTACTGCAGGTACTCATGTTTGCTTTGAACTAGTATAGGTGTCCCTGCTTCCAAAAGCATTCTTTTCCCCTTTGGAAATGTGGATTCTTGTAGCCTAGGAGCTGTTTGCGAAACGCTAGGAAGGCCCAGCTTTTACTCACTGCAGGCACGCCCGGGCAGGAAACGAGTATGTTTCCCCAGAGAAACAGGCTGCTTGCAAGTGTAGAGGGGAGCTTCTCAGGTGCCCAGTGTGTCCCGTTTGTTTCCCTTCGCAGCTCCCGTACTGCAGGTACTTATTCTGGGTGCTAACAAGGGTTGGTTGGCTCTGCCGACAAAAGCAGCCTTTTCTCTTTGGAAGCTTGGATTGTAGTGTCTCAGGGGCTGCTTGCCAAAACTTGAAGTTGCCCAGGTTATAGCCTCCGCAGGTACGCTTGCGTAGCAAACGAGCACTTTCACCCGATGAACAGCGTTCCTATCACGCTGGAGGAGAGTTAATCCTGCAGACCTCGTTCCTCCTGGGAAAGCGCAAGGCCACCCTGAGCCTCAGGGTAGTGCCTAAGTTTGCTCCGTGCAAGCTCTGCGTGCCTCGGTTTCCATGAGGTCTCCACCGTTGTTGTGCCTCAATGGAACTAGAGGATAGCTTTCAGGACTCCAAGCACTCTGACCTCCGCACCATTTCCCATGCTACCACACAGATCCCCCCACGTCTCCTCTCTGCCTGCTGAGCAACAAGCAGCCGTGTAGGCCCTTCGGAACACTTCTTGCATGCAGAACCCAAGGCGGCACATTGCTCTCTGTCTACCTTTGGAAACCTAGGTGGTCGCAGCTTGCCCCAGCTCACGAAGACAGTCTGAGCCGTTCTCCTGAGCTGGGAGACATGGACTCAGTGAGGACCAGGGCCCTACCTGCACTCAGAAAATCACTCTGCTCAGCCTTCCATCCAGGAGCTCACACCGACTGGCTCGTTGGTTTAGCAGGACGTCTAAGTGAGGTCCAAGCTGAGCAAAGAGCACACTTCCTCCTTTACCCTGCTAGGCCCACGGAAGAGGTAGAGCCAACTAGGCCTCGCTCAGGCCAGCCCTCCTTCAGGGATCTTGCCACACTTCGAAGCCTGCACAGTAAAAGATATTTAGCGAAGTTGCCAGGGTTTCGCCATTCTCCCTCGGCAGCTCCACTACTGCAGGGACTCATGTTTGCTGTGAACTAGGATAGGTGGCCCACTTCGAAAAGCAGTCTTTTCCCCTTTGGAAATGTGGATTCTTGTAGCCTCGGAGCTGTTTGCAAAACCCTAGGAAGGCCCAGCTTCTACTCACGGCAGGCACACCCGGGGAGGAAACGAGTATGTTTCCCCAGAGAAACAGGCTGCTTGCAAGTGTCGAGGGGAGCTTCTCAGGTGCCCAGTGTGTCCCGTTTGTTTCCCTTCGCAGCTCCCGTACTGCAGGTACTTATGCTGGGTGCTAACAAGAGTTGGTTGGCTCTGCCGACAAAAGCAGCCTTTTCCCTTTGGAAGCTTGGATTGTAGTGTCTCAGGGGCTGCTTGCCAAACCTTGAAGTTGCCCAGGTTATAGCCTCCGCAGGTACGCTTGCGTAGCAAACGAGCACTTTCTACCGATGAACAGGGTTCCTGTCACGCTGGAGGAGAGTTAATCCCGCAGACCTCGTTCCTCCTGGGAAAGCGCAAGTCCACCCTGAGCCTCAGGGTAGTGCCTAAGTTTCCAACGGGCAAGCTCTGCGTGCCTCGGTTTCCATGAGGTCTCCACCGTTGTTGTGCTTCAATGGAACGCGAGGATAGCTTTCAGGACTCCAAGCACTCTGACCTCCGCACCGTTTCCCATGCTACCACACGGATCCCCCCCACGTCTCCTCTCTGCCTGCTGAGCAACAAGCAGCCGTGTAGGCCCTTCAGAACCCTTCTTGCATGCAGAGCCCAAGGCGGCACACTGCTCTCTGTCTTCCTTTGGAAACCTAGGTTGTTGCAGCTTGCCCCAGCTACGAAGACAGTCTGAGCCGATCTCATGTGCTGAGGAACGTGAACTCAATGAGGACCATGGCCATACGTGCACTCAGAAAATCACTCTGCTCAGCCTTCCATCCAGGAACTCACACCGACTGGCTCGTTGGTTTAGCAGGACGTCTAAGTGAGGTCCAAGCTAGGCAAGAGCACAATTCCTCCTTTACCCTGCTAGGCCCCCGGAAGAGGTAGAGCTAACTAGGCCTCGCTCAGGCCATCCCTCCTTCAGGGATCTTGGCACAGTTTGAAGCCTGCACGGTAAAAGATACTTAGCGAAGTTGCCAGGGTTTCGCCATGCTCTCCCTCGGCAGCTCCACTACTGCAGGGACTCATATTTGCTGTGAACGAGGATAGGTGGCCCTGCTTCAAAAAGCAGTCTTTTCCCCTTTGGAAATGTGGATTCTTTGAGCCTCGGAGCTGTTTGCGAAACCCTAGGAAGGCCCAGCTTCTACTCACTGCAGGCACGCCCGGGCAGGAAACGAGTATGTTTCCCCAGAGAAACAGGCTGCTTGCAAGTGTCGAGAAGAGCTTCTCAGGTGCCCAGTGTGTCCCGTTTCTTCCCTTCGCAGCTCCCGTACTGCAGGTACTTATGCTGGGAGCTAACAAGGGTTCGTTGGCTCTGCCGACAAAAGCAGCCTTTTCCCTTTGGAAGCTTGGATTGTAGTGTCTCAGGGGCTGCTTGCCAAACCTTGAAGTTGCCCAGGTTATAGCCTCCGCAGGTACGCTTGCGTAGCAAACGAGCACTTTCTACCGAAGAACAGGGTTCCTGTCACGCTGGAGGAGAGTTAATCACGCAGACCTCGTTCCTCCTGGGAAAGCGCAAGCCCACCCTGAGCCTCAGGGTAGTGCCTAAGTTTCCAACGGGCAAGCTCTGCGTGCCTCGGTTTCCATGAGGTCTCCACCGTTGTTGTGCTTCAATGGAACGCGAAGATAGCTTTCAGGACTCCAAGCACTCTGACCTCCGCACCGTTTCCCATGCTACCACACGGATCCCCCCCACGTCTCCTCTCTGCCTGCTGAGCAACAAGCAGCCGTGTAGGCCCTTCAGAACACTTCTGCATGCAGAGCCCAAGGCGGCACACTGCTCTCTGTCTGCCTTTGGAAACCTAGGTTGTCGCAGCTTACCCAGCTCACCAAGACAGTCTGAGCCGGTCTCATGAGCTGGGGAACGTGGACTCAGTGAGGACCAGGGCCCTACCTGCACTCTGAAAATCACTCTGCTCAGCCTTCCATCCAGTTGCTCACACCGACTGGCTCGTTGGTTTAGCAGGACGTCGATGTGAGGTCCAAGCTGAGCAAAGAGCACAATTCCTCCTTTACCCTGCTAGGCCCACGGAAGAGGAAGAGCCAACTAGGCCTCGCTCAGGCCAGCCCTCCTTCAGGGATCTTGCCACACTTCGAAGCCTGCACAGTAAAAGATACTTAGTGAAGTTGCCAGGGTTTCGCCATGCTCTCCCTCGGCAGCTCCACTACTGCAGGGACTCATGTTTGCTTTGAACTAGTATAGGTGTCCCTGCTTCCAAAAGCAGTCTTTTCCCCTTTGGAAATGTGGATTCTTGTAGCCTAGGAGCTGTTTGCGAAACCCTAGGAAGGCCCAGCTTCTACTCACTGCAGGCACGCCCGGGGAGGAAACGAGTAAGTTTCCCCAGAGAAACAGGCTGCTTGCAAGTGTAGAGGGGAGCTTCTCAGGTGCCCAATGTGTCTCGTTTGTTTCCCTTCGCAGCTCCCGTACTGCAGGTACTTATGCTGGTTGCTAACAAGAGTTGGTTGGCTCTGCCGACAAAAGCAGCCTTTTCCCTTTGGAAGCTTGGATTGTAGTGTCTCAGGGGCTGCTTGCCAAACCTTGAAGTTGCCCAGGTTATAGCCTCCGCAGGTACGCTTGCGTAGCAAACGAGCACTTTCTACCGATGAACAGGGTTCCTGTCACGCTGGAGGAGAGTTAATCCCGCAGACCTCGTTCCTCCTGGGAAAGCGCAAGTCCACCCTGAGCCTCAGGGTAGTGCCTAAGTTTCCAACGGGCAAGCTCTGCGTGCCTCGGTTTCCATGAGGTCTCCACCGTTGTTGTGCTTCAATGGAACGCGAAGATAGCTTTCAGGACTCCAAGCACTCTGACCTCCGCACCGTTTCCCATGCTACCACACGGATCCCCCCCACGTCTCCTCTCTGCCTGCTGAGCAACAAGCAGCCGTGTAGGCCCTTCAGAACCCTTCTTGCATGCAGAGCCCAAGGCGGCACACTGCTCTCTGTCTTCCTTTGGAAACCTAGGTTGTTGCAGCTTGCCCCAGCTACGAAGACAGTCTGAGCCGGTCTCATGTGCTGAGGAACGTGAACTCAATGAGGACCATGGCCATACGTGCACTCAGAAAATCACTCTGCTCAGCCTTCCATCCAGGAACTCACACCGACTGGCTCGTTGGTTTAGCAGGACGTCTAAGTGAGGTCCAAGCTGAGCAAGAGCACAATTCCTCCTTTACCCTGCTAGGCCCCCGGAAGAGGTAGAGCTAACTAGGCCTCGCTGAGGCCATCCCTCCTTCAGGGATCTTGCCACAGTTTGAAGCCTGCACGGTAAAAGATACTTAGCGAAGTGGCCAGGGTTTCGCCATGCTCTCCCTCGGCAGCTCCACTACTGCAGGGACTCATGTTTGCTGTGAACGAGGATAGGTGGCCCTGCTTCAAAAAGCAGTCTTTTCCCCTTTGGAAATGTGGATTCTTTGAGCCTCGGAGCTGTTTGCGAAACCCTAGGAAGGCCCAGCTTCTACTCACTGCAGGCACGCCCGGGCAGGAAACGAGTATGTTTCCCCAGAGAAACAGGCTGCTTGCAAGTGTCGAGGGGAGCTTCTCAGGTGCCCAGTGTGTCCCGTTTGTTTCCCTTCGCAGCTCCCGTACTGCAGGTACTTATGCTGGGTGCTAACAAGGGTTCGTTGGCTCTGCCGACAAAAGCAGCCTTTTCCCTTTGGAAGCTTGGATTGTAGTGTCTCAGGGGCTGCTTGCCAAACCTTGAAGTTGCCCAGGTTATAGCCTCCGCAGGTACGCTTGCGTAGCAAACGAGCACTTTCACCCGATGAACAGCGTTCCTATCACGCTGCAGGAGAGTTAATCCTGCAGACCTCGTTCCTCCTGGGAAAGCGCAAGGCCACCCTGAGCCTCAGGGTAGTGCCTAAGTTTGCTCCGTGCAAGCTCTGCGTGCCTCGGTTTCCATGAGGTATCCACCGTTGTTGTGCCTCAATGGAACTAGAGGATAGCTTTCAGGACTCCAAGCACTCTGGCCTCCGCTCCGTTTCCCATGCTACCACACGGATTCCCCCCACGTCTCCTCTCTGCCTGCTGAGCAACAAGCAGCCGTGTAGGCCTTTCAGAACCCTTCTTGCATGCAGAGCCCAAGGCGGGACACTGCTCTCTGTCTTCCTTTGGAATCCTAGGTTGTCGGAGCTTACCCACCTCACGAAGACAGTCTGAGCCGTTTTCATGAGCTGGGGAACGTGGACTCAGTGAGGACCAGGGCCCTACCTGCACTCTGAAAAACACTCTGCTCAGCCTTCCATCCAGGAGCTCACACCGACTGGCTCGTTGGTTTAGCAGGACGTCCAAGTGAGGTCCAAGCTGAGCAAAGAGCACTCTTCCTCCTTTACCCTGCTAGGCCCACAGAAGAGGTAGAGCCAACTAGGCCTCGCTCAGGCCAGCCCTCCTTCAGGGATCTTGCCACACTTCGAAGCCTGCACAGTAAAAGATACTTAGTGAAGTTGCCAGGGTTTCGCCATGCTCTCCCTCGGCAGCTCCACTACTGCAGGGACTCATGTTTGCTTTGAACTAGTATAGGTGTCCCTGCTTCCAAAAGCAGTCTTTTCCCCTTTGGAAATGTGGATTCTTGTAGCCTAGGAGCTGTTTGCGAAACCCTAGGAAGGCCCAGCTTCTACTCACTGCAGGCACGCCCGGGGAGGAAACGAGTAAGTTTCCCCAGAGAAACAGGCTGCTTGCAAGTGTAGAGGGGAGCTTCTCAGGTGCCCAATGTGTCTCGTTTGTTTCCCTTCGCAGCTCCCGTACTGCAGGTACTTATGCTGGGTGCTAACAAGAGTTGGTTGGCTCTGCCGACAAAAGCAGCCTTTTCCCTTTGGAAGCTTGGATTGTAGTGTCTCAGGGGCTGCTTGCCAAACCTTGAAGTTGCCCAGGTTATAGCCTCCGCAGGTACGCTTGCATAGCAAACGAGCACTTTCACCCGATGAACAGCGTTCCTATCACGCTGCAGGAGAGTTAATCCTGCAGACCTCGTTCCTCCTGGGAAAGCGCAAGGCCACCCTGAGCCTCAGGGTAGTGCCTAAGTTTGCTCCGTGCAAGCTCTGCGTGCCTCGGTTTCCATGAGGTCTCCACCGTTGTTGTGCTTCAATGGAACGCGAAGATAGCTTTCAGGACTCCAAGCACTCTGACCTCCGCACCGTTTCCCATGCTACCACACGGATCCCCCCCACGTCTCCTCTCTGCCTGCTGAGCAACAAGCAGCCGTGTAGGCCCTTCAGAACACTTCTTGCATGCAGAGCCCAAGGCGGGACACTGCTCTCTGTCTTCCTTTGGAAACCTAGGTTGTCGGAGCTTACCCACCTCACGAAGACAGTCTGAGCCGGTTTCATGAGCTGGGGAACGTGGACTCAGTGAGGACCAGGGCCCTACCTGCACTCAGAAAATCACTCTGCTCAGCCTTCCATCCAGGAGCTCACACCGACTGGCTCGTTGGTTTAGCAGGACGTCTAAGTGAGGTCCAAGCTGAGCAAAGAGCACTCTTCCTCCTTTACCCTGCTAGGCCCACAGAAGAGGTAGAGCCAACTAGGCCTCGCTCAGGCCAGCCCTCCTTCAGGGATCTTGCCACACTTCGAAGCCTGCACAGTAAAAGATACTTAGTGAAGTTGCCAGGGTTTCGCCATGCTCTCCCTCGGCAGCTCCACTACTGCAGGGACTCATGTTTGCTTTGAACTAGTATAGGTGTCCCTGCTTCCAAAAGCAGTCTTTTCCCCTTTGGAAATGTGGATTCTTGTAGCCTAGGAGCTGTTTGCGAAACTCTAGGAAGGCCCAGCTTCTACTCACTGCAGGCACGCCCGGGCAGGAAACGAGTATGTTTCCCCAGAGAAACAGGCTGCTTGCAAGTGTCGAGGGGAGCTTCTCAGGTGCCCAGTGTGTCCCGTTTGTTTCCCTTCGCAGCTCCCGTACTGCAGGTACTTATGCTGGGTGCTAACAAGGGTTGGTTGGCTCTGCCGACAAAAGCAGCCTTTTCCCTTTGGAAGCTTGGATTGTAGTGTCTCAGGGGCTGCTTGCCAAACCTTGAAGTTGCCCAGGTTATAGCCTCCGCAGGTACGCTTGCGTAGCAAACGAGCACTTTCACCCGATGAACAGCGTTCCTATCACGCTGCAGGAGAGTTAATCCTGCAGACCTCGTTCCTCCTGGGAAAGCGCAAGGCCACCCTGAGCCTCAGGGTAGTGCCTAAGTTTGCTCCGTGCAAGCTCTGCGTGCCTCGGTTTCCATGAGGTATCCACCGTTGTTGTGCCTCAATGGAACTAGAGGATAGCTTTCAGGACTCCAAGCACTCTGGCCTCCGCTCCGTTTCCCATGCTACCACACGGATTCCCCCCACGTCTCCTCTCTGCCTGCTGAGCAACAAGCAGCCGTGTAGGCCTTTCAGAACCCTTCTTGCATGCAGAGCCCAAGGCGGGACACTGCTCTCTGTCTTCCTTTGGAATCCTAGGTTGTCGGAGCTTACCCACCTCACGAAGACAGTCTGAGCCGTTTTCATGAGCTGGGGAACGTGGACTCAGTGAGGACCAGGGCCCTACCTGCACTCTGAAAATCACTCTGCTCAGCCTTCCATCCAGGAGCTCACACCGACTGGCTCGTTGGTTTAGCAGGACGTCCAAGTGAGGTCCAAGCTGAGCAAAGAGCACTCTTCCTCCTTTACCCTGCTAGGCCCACAGAAGAGGTAGAGCCAACTAGGCCTCGCTCAGGCCAGCCCTCCTTCAGGGATCTTGCCACACTTCGAAGCCTGCACAGTAAAAGATACTTAGTGAAGTTGCCAGGGTTTCGCCATGCTCTCCCTCGGCAGCTCCACTACTGCAGGGACTCATGTTTGCTTTGAACTAGTATAGGTGTCCCTGCTTCCAAAAGCAGTCTTTTCCCCTTTGGAAATGTGGATTCTTGTAGCCTAGGAGCTGTTTGCGAAACCCTAGGAAGGCCCAGCTTCTACTCACTGCAGGCACGCCCGGGGAGGAAACGAGTAAGTTTCCCCAGAGAAACAGGCTGCTTGCAAGTGTAGAGGGGAGCTTCTCAGGTGCCCAATGTGTCTCGTTTGTTTCCCTTCGCAGCTCCCGTACTGCAGGTACTTATGCTGGGTGCTAACAAGAGTTGGTTGGCTCTGCCGACAAAAGCAGCCTTTTCCCTTTGGAAGCTTGGATTGTAGTGTCTCAGGGGCTGCTTGCCAAACCTTGAAGTTGCCCAGGTTATAGCCTCCGCAGGTACGCTTGCATAGCAAACGAGCACTTTCACCCGATGAACAGCGTTCCTATCACGCTGCAGGAGAGTTAATCCTGCAGACCTCGTTCCTCCTGGGAAAGCGCAAGGCCACCCTGAGCCTCAGGGTAGTGCCTAAGTTTGCTCCGTGCAAGCTCTGCGTGCCTCGGTTTCCATGAGGTCTCCACCGTTGTTGTGTTTCAATGGAACGCGAAGATAGCTTTCAGGACTCCAAGCACTCTGACCTCCGCACCGTTTCCCATGCTACCACACGGATCCCCCCCACGTCTCCTCTCTGCCTGCTGAGCAACAAGCAGCCGTGTAGGCCCTTCAGAACACTTCTTGCATGCAGAGCCCAAGGCGGGACACTGCTCTCTGTCTTCCTTTGGAAACCTAGGTTGTCGGAGCTTACCCACCTCACGAAGACAGTCTGAGCCGGTTTCATGAGCTGGGGAACGTGGACTCAGTGAGGACCAGGGCCCTACCTGCACTCAGAAAATCACTCTGCTCAGCCTTCCATCCAGGAGCTCACACCGACTGGCTCGTTGGTTTAGCAGGACGTCTAAGTGAGGTCCAAGCTGAGCAAAGAGCACTCTTCCTCCTTTACCCTGCTAGGCCCACAGAAGAGGTAGAGCCAACTAGGCCTCGCTCAGGCCAGCCCTCCTTCAGGGATCTTGCCACACTTCGAAGCCTGCACAGTAAAAGATACTTAGTGAAGTTGCCAGGGTTTCGCCATGCTCTCCCTCGGCAGCTCCACTACTGCAGGGACTCATGTTTGCTTTGAACTAGTATAGGTGTCCCTGCTTCCAAAAGCAGTCTTTTCCCCTTTGGAAATGTGGATTCTTGTAGCCTAGGAGCTGTTTGCGAAACCCTAGGAAGGCCCAGCTTCTACTCACTGCAGGCACGCCCGGGGAGGAAACGAGTAAGTTTCCCCAGAGAAACAGGCTGCTTGCAAGTGTAGAGGGGAGCTTCTCAGGTGCCCAATGTGTCTCGTTTGTTTCCCTTCGCAGCTCCCGTACTGCAGGTACTTATGCTGGGTGCTAACAAGAGTTGGTTGGCTCTGCCGACAAAAGCAGCCTTTTCCCTTTGGAAGCTTGGATTGTAGTGTCTCAGGGGCTGCTTGCCAAACCTTGAAGTTGCCCAGGTTATAGCCTCCGCAGGTACGCTTGCATAGCAAACGAGCACTTTCACCCGATGAACCGCGTTCCTATCACGCTGGAGGAGAGTTAATCCCGCAGACCTCGTTCCTCCTGGGAAAGCGCAAGGCCACCCTGAGCCTCAGGGTAGTGCCTAAGTTTGCTCCGTGCAAGCTCTGCGTGCCTCGGTTTCCATGAGGTCTCCACCGTTGTTGTGCTTCAATGGAACGCGAAGATAGCTTTCAGGACTCCAAGCACTCTGGCCTCCGCACCGTTTCCCATGCTACCACACGGATTCCCCCTACGTCTCCTCTCTGCCTGCTGAGCAACAAGCAGCCGTGTAGGCCCTTCAGAACACTTCTTGCATGCAGAGCCCAAGGCGGGACACTGCTCTCTGTCTTCCTTTGGAAACCTAGGTTGTCGGAGCTTACCCACCTCACGAAGACAGTCTGAGCCGGTTTCATGAGCTGGGGAACGTGGACTCAGTGAGGACCAGGGCCCTACCTGCACTCAGAAAATCACTCTGCTCAGCCTTCCATCCAGGAGCTCACACCGACTGGCTCGTTGGTTTAGCAGGACGTCTAAGTGAGGTCCAAGCTGAGCAAAGAGCACTCTTCCTCCTTTACCCTGCTAGGCCCACAGAAGAGGTAGAGCCAACTAGGCCTCGCTCAGGCCAGCCCTCCTTCAGGGATCTTGCCACACTTCGAAGCCTGCACAGTAAAAGATACTTAGTGAAGTTGCCAGGGTTTCGCCATGCTCTCCCTCGGCAGCTCCACTACTGCAGGGACTCATGTTTGCTTTGAACTAGTATAGGTGTCCCTGCTTCCAAAAGCAGTCTTTTCCCCTTTGGAAATGTGGATTCTTGTAGCCTAGGAGCTGTTTGCGAAACCCTAGGAAGGCCCAGCTTCTACTCACTGCAGGCACGCCCGGGGAGGAAACGAGTAAGTTTCCCCAGAGAAACAGGCTGCTTGCAAGTGTCGAGGGGAGCTTCTCAGGTGCCCAATGTGTCTCGTTTGTTTCCCTTCGCAGCTCCCGTACTGCAGGTACTTATGCTGGGTGCTAACAAGAGTTGGTTGGCTCTGCCGACAAAAGCAGCCTTTTCCCTTTGGAAGCTTGGATTGTAGTGTCTCAGGGGCTGCTTGCCAAACCTTGAAGTTGCCCAGGTTATAGCCTCCGCAGGTACGCTTGCGTAGCAAACGAGCACTTTCTACCGATGAACAGGGTTCCTGTCACGCTGGAGGAGAGTTAATCCCGCAGACCTCGTTCCTCCTGGGAAAGCGCAAGTCCACCCTGGGCCTCAGGGTAGTGCCTAAGTTTCCAACGGGCAAGCTCTGCGTGCCTCGGTTTCCATGAGGTCTCCACCGTTGTTGTGCCTCAATGGAACTAGAGGATAGCTTTCAGGACTCCAAGCACTCTGGCCTCTGCACCGTTTCCCATACTACCACACGGATTCCCCCCACGTCTCCTCTCTGCCTGTTGAGCAACAAGCAGCCGTGTAGGCCCTTCAGAACACTTCTTGCATGCAGAGCCCAAGGCGGGACACTGCTCTCTGTCTTCCTTTGGAAACCTAGGTTGTCGGAGCTTACCCACCTCACGAAGACAGTCTGAGCCGGTTTCATGAGCTGGGGAACGTGGACTCAGTGAGGACCAGGGCCCTACCTGCACTCAGAAAATCACTCTGCTCAGCCTTCCATCCAGGAGCTCACACCGACTGGCTCGTTGGTTTAGCAGGACGTCTAAGTGAGGTCCAAGCTGAGCAAAGAGCACAATTCCTCCTTTACCCTGCTAGGCCCCCGGAAGAGGTAGAGCTAACTAGGCCTCGCTCAGGCCATCCCTCCTTCAGGGATCCTGCCACAGTTCGAAGCCTGCACGGTAAAAGATACTTAGCGAAGTTGCCAGGGTTTCGCCATGCTCTCCCTCGGCCGCTCCACTACTGCAGGGACTCATGTTTGCTGTGAACAAGGATAGGTGGCCCTGCTTCAAAAAGCAGTCTTTTCCCCTTTGGAAATGTGGATTCTTTGAGCCTCGGAGCTGTTTGCGAAACCCTAGGAAGGCCCAGCTTCTACTCACTGCAGGCACGCCCGGGCAGGAAACGAGTATGTTTCCCCAGAGAAACAGGCTGCTTGCGAGTGTCGAGAAGAGCTTCTCAGGTGCCCAGTGTGTCCCGTTTGTTTCCCTTCGCAGCTCCCGTACTGCAGGTACTTATGCTGGGTGCTAACAAGGGTTCGTTGGCTCTGCCGACAAAAGCAGCCTTTTCCCTTTGGAAGCTTGGATTGTAGTGTCTCAGGGGCTGCTTGCCAAACCTTGAAGTTGCCCAGGTTATAGCCTCCGCAGGTACGCTTGCGTAGCAAACGAGCACTTTCACCCGATGAACAGCGTTCCTATCACGCTGCAGGAGAGTTAATCCCGCAGACCTCGTTCCTCCTGGGAAAGCGCAAGGCCACCCTGAGCCTCAGGGGAGTGCCTAAGTTTGCTCCGTGCAAGCTCTGCGTGCCTCGGTTTCCATGAGGTCTCCACCGTTGTTGTGCCTCAATGGAACTAGAGGATAGCTTTCAGGACTCCAAGCACTCTGGCCTCTGCACCGTTTCCCATGCTACCACACGGATTCCCCCCACGTCTCCTCTCTGCCTGCTGAGCAACAAGCAGCCGTGTAGGCCCTTCAGAACCCTTCTTGCATGCAGAGCCCAAGGCGGGACACTGCTCTCTGTCTTCCTTTGGAAACCTAGGTTGTCGGAGCTTACCCATCTCACGAAGACAGTTTGAGCCGGTTTCATGAGCTGGGGAACGTGGACTCAGTGAGGACCAGGGCCCTACCTGCACTCTGAAAATCACTCTGCTCAGCCTTCCATCCAGGAGCTCACACCGACTGGCTCGTTGGTTTAGCAGGACGTCTAAGTGAGGTCCAAGCTGAGCAAAGAGCACTCTTCCTCCTTTACCCTGCTAGGCCCACGGAAGAGGTAGAGCCATCTAGGCCTCGCTCAGACCAGGCCTCCTTCAGGGATCTTGCCACACTTCGAAGCCTGCACAGTAAAAGATACTTAGCGAAGTTGCCAGGATTTCGCCATGCTCTCCCTCGGCAGCTCCACTACTGCAGGGACTCATGTTTGCTTTGAACTAGTATAGGTGTCCCTGCTTCCAAAAGCATTCTTTTCCCCTTTGGAAATGTGGATTCTTGTAGCCTAGGAGCTGTTTGCGAAACCCTAGGAAGGCCCAGCTTTTACTCACTGCAGGCACGCCCGGGCAGGAAACGAGTATGTTTCCCCAGAGAAACAGGCTGCTTGCAAGTGTAGAGGGGAGCTTCTCAGGTGCCCAGTTTGTCCCGTTTGTTTCCCTTCGCAGCTCCCGTACTGCAGGTACTTATGCTGGGTGCTAACAAGGGTTGGTGGGCTCTGCCGACAAAAGCAGCCTTTTCTCTTTGGAAGCTTGGATTGTAGTGTCTCAGGGGCTGCTTGCCAAAACTTGAAGTTGCCCAGGTTATAGCCTCCGCAGGTACGCTTGCGTAGCAAACGAGCACTTTCACCCCATGAACAGCGTTCCTATCACGCTGGAGGAGAGTTAATCCTGCAGACCTCGTTCCTCCTGGGAAAGAGCAAGGCCACCCTGAGCCTCAGGGTAGTGCCTGAGTTTACTCCGGGCAAGCTCTGCGTGCCTCGGTTTCCATGAGGTCTCCACCGTTGTTGTGCTTCAATGCAACGCGAAGATAGCTTTCAGGACTCCAAGCACTCTGACCTCCGCACCGTTTCCCATGCTACCACACGGATCCCCCCCACGTCTCCTCTCTGCCTGCTGAGCAACAAGCAGCCGTGTAGGCCCTTCAGAACACTTCTGCATGCAGAGCCCAAGGCGGCACACTGCTCTCTGTCTTCCTTTGGAAACCTAGGTTGTTGCAGCTTGCCCCAGCTACGAAGACAGTCTGAGCCGGTCTCATGTGCTGAGGAACGTGAACTCAATGAGGACCATGGCCATACGTGCACTCAGAAAATCACTCTGCTCAGCCTTCCATCCAGGAACTCACACCGACTGGCTCGTTGGTTTAGCAGGAGTTCTAAGTGAGGTCCAAGCTGAGCAAAGAACACACTTCCTCCTTTACCCTGCTAGGCCCACGGTAGAGGTAGAGCCAACTAGGCCTCGCTCAGGCCAGCCCTCCTTCAGGGATCTTGCCACACTTCGAAGCCTGCATAGTAAAAGATATTTAGCGAAGTTGCCAGGGTTTCGCCATTCTCCCTCGGCAGCTCCACTACTGCAGGGACTCATGTTTGCTGTGAACAAGGATAGGTGGCCCACTTCAAAAAGCAGTCTTTTCCCCTTTGGAAATGTGGATTCTTGTAGCCTAGGAGCTGTTTGCGAAACCATAGGAAGGCCCAGCTTTTACTCACTGCAGGCACGCCCGGGGAGGAAACGAGTATGTTTCCCCAGAGAAACAGGCTGCTTGCAAGTGTCGAGGGGAGCTTCTCAGGTGCCCAGTGTGTCCCGTTTGTTTCCCTTCGCAGCTCCCGTACTGCAGGTACTTATGCTGGGTGCTAACAAGGGTTCGTTGGCTCTGCCGACAAAAGCAGCCTTTTCCCTTTGGAAGCTTGGATTGTAGTGTCTCAGGGGCTGCTTGCCAAACCTTGAAGTTGCCCAGGTTATAGCCTCCGCAGGTACGCTTGCGTAGCAAACGAGCACTTTCACCCGATGAACAGCGTTCCTATCACGCTGCAGGAGAGTTAACCCTGCAGACCTCGTTCCTCCTGGGAAAGCGCAAGGCCACCCTGAGCCTCAGGGTAGTGCCTAAGTTTGCTCCGTGCAAGCTCTGCGTGCCTCGGTTTCCAGAGGTCTCCACCGTTGTTGTGCCTCAATGGAACTAGAGGATACCTTTCAGGACTCCAAGCACTCTCACCTCCGCACCATTTCCCATGCTACCACACAGATCCCCCCACGTCTCCTCTCTGCCTGCTGAGCAACAAGCAGCCGTGTAGGCCCTTCGGAACACTTCTTGCATGCAGAACCCAAGGCGGCACATTGCTCTCTGTCTACCTTTGGAAACCTAGGTGGTCGCAGCTTGCCCCAGCTCACGAAGACAGTCTGAGCCGTTCTCCTGAGCTGGGAGACATGGACTCAGTGAGGACCAGGGCCCTACCTGCACTCAGAAAATCACTCTGCTCAGCCTTCCATCCAGGAGCTCACACCGACTGGCTCGTTGGTTTAGCAGGAGGTCTAAGTGAGGTCCAAGCTGAGCAAAGAGCACACTTCCTCCTTTACCCTGCTAGGCCCACGGAAGAGGTAGAGCCAACTAGGCCTCGCTCAGGCCAGCCCTCCTTCAGGGATCTTGCCACATTTCGAAGCCTGCATAGTAAAAGATATTTAGCGAAGTTGCCAGGGTTTCGCCATTCTCCCTCGGCAGCTCCACTACTGCAGGGACTCATGTTTGCTGTGAACAAGGATAGGTGGCCCACTTCAAAAAGCAGTCTTTTCCCCTTTGGAAATGTGGATTCTTGTAGCCTCGGAGCTGTTTGCAAAACCCTAGAAAGGCCCAGCTTCTACTCACGGCAGGCACGCCCGGGGAGGAAACGAGTATGTTTCCCCAGAGAAACAGGCTGCTTGCAAGTGTCGAGCGGAGCTTCTCAGGTGCCCAGTGTGTCCCGTTTGTTTCCCTTCGCAGCTCCCATACTGCAGGTACTTATGCTAGGGGCTAACAAGGGTAGGTGGCTCTTCCGACAAAAGCAGCCTTTTCCCTTTGGAAGCTTGGATTGTAGTGTCTCAGGGGCTGCTTGCCAAACCTTGAAGTTGCCCAGGTTATAGCCTCCAGAGGTACGCTTGAGTAGCAAACGAGCACTTTCACCTGAGGAACAGGGTTCCTGTCACGCTGGAGGAGGGTTAATCCCGCAGACATCGTTCCTCCTGGGAAAGCGCAAGGCCACCCTGAGCCTCAGGGTAGTGCCTAAGTTTCCACAGGGCAAGCTCTGCGTGCCTCGGTTTCCATGAGGTCTCCATCGTTGTTGTGCTTCAATGGAACGCGAGGATAGCTTTCAGGACTCCAAGCACTCTGACCTCCGCACCATTTCCCATGCTACCACACAGATCCCCCCACGTCTCCTCTCTGCCTACTGAGCAACAAGCAGCCGTGTAGGCCCTTCGGAACACTTCTTGCATGCAGAACCCAAGGCGGGACACTGCTCTCTGTCTTCCTTTGGAAAGCTAGGTGGTCGCAGCTTGCCCCAGCTCACGAAGACAGTCCGAGCCGTTCTCATGAGCTGGGAGACGTGGACTCAGTGAGGACCAGGGCCCTACCTGCACTCAGAAAATCACTCTGCTCAGCCTTCCATCCAGGAGCTCACACCGACTGGCTCGTTGGTTTAGCAGGACGTCTAAGTGAGGTCCAAGCTGAGCAAAGAGCACTCTTCCTCCTTTACCCTGCTAGGCCCACGGAAGAGGTAGAGCCATCTAGGCCTCGCTCAGACCAGGCCTCCTTCAGGGATCTTGCCACACTTCGAAGCCTGCACAGTAAAAGATACTTAGCGAAGTTGCCAGGATTTCGCCATGCTCTCCCTCGGCAGCTCCACTACTGCAGGGACTCATGTTTGCTTTGAACTAGTATAGGTGTCCCTGCTTCCAAAAGCATTCTTTTCCCCTTTGGAAATGTGGATTCTTGTAGCCTAGGAGCTGTTTGCGAAACCATAGGAAGGCCCAGCTTTTACTCACTGCAGGCACGCCCGGGGAGGAAACGAGTATGTTTCCCCAGAGAAACAGGCTCCTTGCAAGTGTCGAGGGGAGCTTCTCAGGTGCCCAGTGTGTCCCGTTTGTTTCCCTTCGCAGCTCCCGTACTGCAGGTACTTATGCTGGGTGCTAACAAGGGTTCGTTGGCTCTGCCGACAAAAGCAGCCTTTTCCCTTTGGAAGCTTGGATTGTAGTGTCTCAGGGGCTGCTTGCCAAACCTTGAAGTTGCCCAGGTTATAGCCTCCGCAGGAAGGCTTGCGTAGCAAACGAGCACTTTCTACCGATGAACAGGGTTCCTGTCACGCTGGAGGAGAGTTAATCCCGCATACCTCGTTCCTCCTGGAAAAGCGCAAGGCCACCCTGAGCCTCAGGGTAGTGCCTAAGTTTGCTCCGTGCAAGCTCTGCGTGCCTCGGTTTCCATGAGGTATCCACCGTTGTTGTGCCTCAATGGAACTAGAGGATAGCTTTCAGGACTCCAAGCACTCTGGCCTCCGCACCGTTTCCCATGCTACCACACGGATTCCCCCCACGTCTCCTCTCTGCCTGCTGAGCAACAAGCAGCCGTGTAGGCCCTTCAGAACACTTCTTGCATGCAGAGCCCAAGGCGGGACACTGCTCTCTGTCTTCCTTTGGAAACCTAGGTTGTCGGAGCTTACCCACCTCACGAAGACAGTCTGAGCCGGTTTCATGAGCTGGGGAACGTGGACTCAGTGAGGACCAGGGCCCTACCTGCACTCTGAAAATCACTCTGCTCAGCCTTCCATCCAGGAGCTCACACCGACTGGCTCGTTGGTTTAGCAGGACGTCTAAGTGAGGTCCAAGCTGAGCAAAGAGCACTCTTCCTCCTTTACCCTGCTAGGCCCACGGAAGAGGTAGAGCCATCTAGGCCTCGCTCAGACCAGGCCTCCTTCAGGGATCTTGCCACACTTCGAAGCCTGCACAGTAAAAGATACTTAGCGAAGTTCCCAGGATTTCGCCATGCTCTCCCTCGGCAGCTCCACTACTGCAGGTACTCATGTTTGCTTTGAACTAGTATAGGTGTCCCTGCTTCCAAAAGCATTCTTTTCCCCTTTGGAAATGTGGATTCTTGTAGCCTAGGAGCTGTTTGCGAAACGCTAGGAAGGCCCAGCTTTTACTCACTGCAGGCACGCCCGGGCAGGAAACGAGTATGTTTCCCCAGAGAAACAGGCTGCTTGCAAGTGTAGAGGGGAGCTTCTCAGGTGCCCAGTGTGTCCCGTTTGTTTCCCTTCGCAGCTCCCGTACTGCAGGTACTTATGCTGGGTGCTAACAAGGGTTGGTTGGCTCTGCCGACAAAAGCAGCCTTTTCTCTTTGGAAGCTTGGATTGTAGTGTCTCAGGGGCTGCTTGCCAAAACTTGAAGTTGCCCAGGTTATAGCCTCCGCAGGTACGCTTGCGTAGCAAACGAGCACTTTCACCCGATGAACAGCGTTCCTATCACGCTGGAGGAGAGTTAATCCTGCAGACCTCGTTCCTCCTGGGAAAGAGCAAGGCCACCCTGAGCCTCAGGGTAGTGCCTGAGTTTACTCCGGGCAAGCTCTGCGTGCCTCGGTTTCCATGAGGTCTCCACCGTTGTTGTGCTTCAATGGAACGCGAAGATAGCTTTCAGGACTCCAAGCACTCTGACCTCCGCACCGTTTCCCATGCTACCACACGGATCCCCCCCACGTCTCCTCTCTGCCTGCTGAGCAACAAGCAGCCGTGTAGGCCCTTCAGAACACTTCTGCATGCAGAGCCCAAGGCGGCACACTGCTCTCTGTCTGCCTTTGGAAACCTAGGTTGTCGCAGCTTACCCAGCTCACCAAGACAGTCTGAGCCGGTCTCATGAGCTGGGGAACGTGGACTCAGTGAGGACCAGGGCCCTACCTGCACTCAGAAAATCACTCTGCTCAGCCTTCCATCCAGGAGCTCACACCGACTGGCTCGTTGGTTTAGCAGGAGGTCTAAGTGAGGTCCAAGCTGAGCAAAGAACACACTTCCTCCTTTACCCTGCTAGGCCCACGGTAGAGGTAGAGCCAACTAGGCCTCGCTCAGGCCAGCCCTCCTTCAGGGATCTTGCCACACTTCGAAGCCTGCACAGTAAAAGATATTTAGCGAAGTTGCCAGGGTTTCGCCATTCTCCCTCGGCAGCTCCACTACTGCAGGGACTCATGTTTGCTGTGAACTAGGATAGGTGGCCCACTTCAAAAAGCAGTCTTTTCCCCTTTGGAAATGTGGATTCTTGTAGCCTAGGAGCTGTTTGCGAAACCATAGGAAGGCCCAGCTTTTACTCACTGCAGGCACGCCCGGGGAGGAAACGAGTATGTTTCCCCAGAGAAACAGGCTGCTTGCAAGTGTCGAGGGGAGCTTCTCAGGTGCCCAGTGTGTCCCGTTTGTTTCCCTTCGCAGCTCCCGTACTGCAGGTACTTATGCTGGGTGCTAACAAGGGTTCGTTGGCTCTGCCGACAAAAGCAGCCTTTTCCCTTTGGAAGCTTGGATTGTAGTGTCTCAGGGGCTGCTTGCCAAACCTTGAAGTTGCCCAGGTTATAGCCTCCGCAGGTACGCTTGCGTAGCAAACGAGCACTTTCACCCGATGAACAGCGTTCCTATCACGCTGCAGGAGAGTTAATCCCGCAGACCTCGTTCCTCCTGGGAAAGCGCAAGGCCACCCTGAGCCTCAGGGGAGTGCCTAAGTTTGCTCCGTGCAAGCTCTGCGTGCCTTGGTTTCCATGAGGTCTCCACCGTTGTTGTGCCTCAATGGAACTAGAGGATAGCTTTCAGGACTCCAAGCACTCTGGCCTCTGCACCGTTTCCCATGCTACCACACGGATTCCCCCCACGTCTCCTCTCTGCCTGCTGAGCAACAAGCAGCCGTGTAGGCCCTTCAGAACCCTTCTTGCATGCAGAGCCCAAGGCGGGACACTGCTCTCTGTCTTCCTTTGGAAACCTAGGTTGTCGGAGCTTACCCACCTCACGAAGACAGTTTGAGCCGGTTTCATGAGCTTGGGAACGTGGACTCAGTGAGGACCAGGGCCCTACCTGCACTCTGAAAATCACTCTGCTCAGCCTTCCATCCAGGAGCTCACACCGACTGGCTCGTTGGTTTAGCAGGACGTCTAAGTGAGGTCCAAGCTGAGCAAAGAGCACTCTTCCTCCTTTACCCTGCTAGGCCCACGGAAGAGGTAGAGCCATCTAGGCCTCGCTCAGACCAGGCCTCCTTCAGGGATCTTGCCACACTTCGAAGCCTGCACAGTAAAAGATACTTAGCGAAGTTGCCAGGATTTCGCCATGCTCTCCCTCGGCAGCTCCACTACTGCAGGTACTCATGTTTGCTTTGAACTAGTATAGGTGTCCCTGCTTCCAAAAGCATTCTTTTCCCCTTTGGAAATGTGGATTCTTGTAGCCTAGGAGCTGTTTGCGAAACGCTAGGAAGGCCCAGCTTTTACTCACTGCAGGCACGCCCGGGCAGGAAACGAGTATGTTTCCCCAGAGAAACAGGCTGCTTGCAAGTGTAGAGGGGAGCTTCTCAGGTGCCCAGTGTGTCCCGTTTGTTTCCCTTCGCAGCTCCCGTACTGCAGGTACTTATTCTGGGTGCTAACAAGGGTTGGTTGGCTCTGCCGACAAAAGCAGCCTTTTCTCTTTGGAAGCTTGGATTGTAGTGTCTCAGGGGCTGCTTGCCAAAACTTGAAGTTGCCCAGGTTATAGCCTCCGCAGGTACGCTTGCGTAGCAAACGAGCACTTTCACCCGATGAACAGCGTTCCTATCACGCTGGAGGAGAGTTAATCCTGCAGACCTCGTTCCTCCTGGGAAAGCGCAAGGCCACCCTGAGCCTCAGGGTAGTGCCTAAGTTTGCTCCGTGCAAGCTCTGCGTGCCTCGGTTTCCATGAGGTCTCCACCGTTGTTGTGCCTCAATGGAACTAGAGGATAGCTTTCAGGACTCCAAGCACTCTGACCTCCGCACCATTTCCCATGCTACCACACAGATCCCCCCACGTCTCCTCTCTGCCTGCTGAGCAACAAGCAGCCGTGTAGGCCCTTCGGAACACTTCTTGCATGCAGAACCCAAGGCGGCACATTGCTCTCTGTCTACCTTTGGAAACCTAGGTGGTCGCAGCTTGCCCCAGCTCACGAAGACAGTCTGAGCCGTTCTCCTGAGCTGGGAGACATGGACTCAGTGAGGACCAGGGCCCTACCTGCACTCAGAAAATCACTCTGCTCAGCCTTCCATCCAGGAGCTCACACCGACTGGCTCGTTGGTTTAGCAGGACGTCTAAGTGAGGTCCAAGCTGAGCAAAGAGCACACTTCCTCCTTTACCCTGCTAGGCCCACGGAAGAGGTAGAGCCAACTAGGCCTCGCTCAGGCCAGCCCTCCTTCAGGGATCTTGCCACACTTCGAAGCCTGCACAGTAAAAGATATTTAGCGAAGTTGCCAGGGTTTCGCCATTCTCCCTCGGCAGCTCCACTACTGCAGGGACTCATGTTTGCTGTGAACTAGGATAGGTGGCCCACTTCGAAAAGCAGTCTTTTCCCCTTTGGAAATGTGGATTCTTGTAGCCTCGGAGCTGTTTGCAAAACCCTAGGAAGGCCCAGCTTCTACTCACGGCAGGCACACCCGGGGAGGAAACGAGTATGTTTCCCCAGAGAAACAGGCTGCTTGCAAGTGTCGAGGGGAGCTTCTCAGGTGCCCAGTGTGTCCCGTTTGTTTCCCTTCGCAGCTCCCGTACTGCAGGTACTTATGCTGGGTGCTAACAAGAGTTGGTTGGCTCTGCCGACAAAAGCAGCCTTTTCCCTTTGGAAGCTTGGATTGTAGTGTCTCAGGGGCTGCTTGCCAAACCTTGAAGTTGCCCAGGTTATAGCCTCCGCAGGTACGCTTGCGTAGCAAACGAGCACTTTCTACCGATGAACAGGGTTCCTGTCACGCTGGAGGAGAGTTAATCCCGCAGACCTCGTTCCTCCTGGGAAAGCGCAAGTCCACCCTGAGCCTCAGGGTAGTGCCTAAGTTTCCAACGGGCAAGCTCTGCGTGCCTCGGTTTCCATGAGGTCTCCACCGTTGTTGTGCTTCAATGGAACGCGAGGATAGCTTTCAGGACTCCAAGCACTCTGACCTCCGCACCGTTTCCCATGCTACCACACGGATCCCCCCCACGTCTCCTCTCTGCCTGCTGAGCAACAAGCAGCCGTGTAGGCCCTTCAGAACCCTTCTTGCATGCAGAGCCCAAGGCGGCACACTGCTCTCTGTCTTCCTTTGGAAACCTAGGTTGTTGCAGCTTGCCCCAGCTACGAAGACAGTCTGAGCCGATCTCATGTGCTGAGGAACGTGAACTCAATGAGGACCATGGCCATACGTGCACTCAGAAAATCACTCTGCTCAGCCTTCCATCCAGGAACTCACACCGACTGGCTCGTTGGTTTAGCAGGACGTCTAAGTGAGGTCCAAGCTAGGCAAGAGCACAATTCCTCCTTTACCCTGCTAGGCCCCCGGAAGAGGTAGAGCTAACTAGGCCTCGCTCAGGCCATCCCTCCTTCAGGGATCTTGGCACAGTTTGAAGCCTGCACGGTAAAAGATACTTAGCGAAGTTGCCAGGGTTTCGCCATGCTCTCCCTCGGCAGCTCCACTACTGCAGGGACTCATATTTGCTGTGAACGAGGATAGGTGGCCCTGCTTCAAAAAGCAGTCTTTTCCCCTTTAGAAATGTGGATTCTTTGAGCCTCGGAGCTGTTTGCGAAACCCTAGGAAGGCCCAGCTTCTACTCACTGCAGGCACGCCCGGGCAGGAAACGAGTATGTTTCCCCAGAGAAACAGGCTGCTTGCAAGTGTCGAGAAGAGCTTCTCAGGTGCCCAGTGTGTCCCGTTTCTTCCCTTCGCAGCTCCCGTACTGCAGGTACTTATGCTGGGAGCTAACAAGGGTTCGTTGGCTCTGCCGACAAAAGCAGCCTTTTCCCTTTGGAAGCTTGGATTGTAGTGTCTCAGGGGCTGCTTGCCAAACCTTGAAGTTGCCCAGGTTATAGCCTCCGCAGGTACGCTTGCGTAGCAAACGAGCACTTTCTTCCGAAGAACAGGGTTCCTGTCACGCTGGAGGAGAGTTAATCCCGCAGACCTCGTTCCTCCTGGGAAAGCGCAAGCCCACCCTGAGCCTCAGGGTAGTGCCTAAGTTTCCAACGGGCAAGCTCTGCGTGCCTCGGTTTCCATGAGGTCTCCACCGTTGTTGTGCTTCAATGGAACGCGAAGATAGCTTTCAGGACTCCAAGCACTCTGACCTCCGCACCGTTTCCCATGCTACCACACGGATCCCCCCCACGTCTCCTCTCTGCCTGCTGAGCAACAAGCAGCCGTGTAGGCCCTTCAGAACACTTCTGCATGCAGAGCCCAAGGCGGCACACTGCTCTCTGTCTGCCTTTGGAAACCTAGGTTGTCGCAGCTTACCCAGCTCACCAAGACAGTCTGAGCCGGTCTCATGAGCTGGGGAACGTGGACTCAGTGAGGACCAGGGCCCTACCTGCACTCTGAAAATCACTCTGCTCAGCCTTCCATCCAGTTGCTCACACCGACTGGCTCGTTGGTTTAGCAGGACGTCGATGTGAGGTCCAAGCTGAGCAAAGAGCACAATTCCTCCTTTACCCTGCTAGGCCCACGGAAGAGGAAGAGCCAACTAGGCCTCGCTCAGGCCAGCCCTCCTTCAGGGATCTTGCCACACTTCGAAGCCTGCACAGTAAAAGATACTTAGTGAAGTTGCCAGGGTTTCGCCATGCTCTCCCTCGGCAGCTCCACTACTGCAGGGACTCATGTTTGCTTTGAACTAGTATAGGTGTCCCTGCTTCCAAAAGCAGTCTTTTCCCCTTTGGAAATGTGGATTCTTGTAGCCTAGGAGCTGTTTGCGAAACCCTAGGAAGGCCCAGCTTCTACTCACTGCAGGCACGCCCGGGGAGGAAACGAGTAAGTTTCCCCAGAGAAACAGGCTGCTTGCAAGTGTAGAGGGGAGCTTCTCAGGTGCCCAATGTGTCTCGTTTGTTTCCCTTCGCAGCTCCCGTACTGCAGGTACTTATGCTGGTTGCTAACAAGAGTTGGTTGGCTCTGCCGACAAAAGCAGCCTTTTCCCTTTGGAAGCTTGGATTGTAGTGTCTCAGGGGCTGCTTGCCAAACCTTGAAGTTGCCCAGGTTATAGCCTCCGCAGGTACGCTTGCGTAGCAAACGAGCACTTTCTACCGATGAACAGGGTTCCTGTCACGCTGGAGGAGAGTTAATCCCGCAGACCTCGTTCCTCCTGGGAAAGCGCAAGTCCACCCTGAGCCTCAGGGTAGTGCCTAAGTTTCCAACGGGCAAGCTCTGCGTGCCTCGGTTTCCATGAGGTCTCCACCGTTGTTGTGCTTCAATGGAACGCGAGGATAGCTTTCAGGACTCCAAGCACTCTGACCTCCGCACCGTTTCCCATGCTACCACACGGATCCCCCCCACGTCTCCTCTCTGCCTGCTGAGCAACAAGCAGCCGTGTAGGCCCTTCAGAACCCTTCTTGCATGCAGAGCCCAAGGCGGCACACTGCTCTCTGTCTTCCTTTGGAAACCTAGGTTGTTGCAGCTTGCCCCAGCTACGAAGACAGTCTGAGCCGGTCTCATGTGCTGAGGAACGTGAACTCAATGAGGACCATGGCCATACGTGCACTCAGAAAATCACTCTGCTCAGCCTTCCATCCAGGAACTCACACCGACTGGCTCGTTGGTTTAGCAGGACGTCTAAGTGAGGTCCAAGCTGAGCAAGAGCACAATTCCTCCTTTACCCTGCTAGGCCCCCGGAAGAGGTAGAGCTAACTAGGCCTCGCTGAGGCCATCCCTCCTTCAGGGATCTTGCCACAGTTTGAAGCCTGCACGGTAAAAGATACTTAGCGAAGTGGCCAGGGTTTCGCCATGCTCTCCCTCGGCAGCTCCACTACTGCAGGGACTCATGTTTGCTGTGAACGAGGATAGGTGGCCCTGCTTCAAAAAGCAGTCTTTTCCCCTTTGGAAATGTGGATTCTTTGAGCCTCGGAGCTGTTTGCGAAACCCTAGGAAGGCCCAGCTTCTACTCACTGCAGGCACGCCCGGGCAGGAAACGAGTATGTTTCCCCAGAGAAACAGGCTGCTTGCAAGTGTCGAGGGGAGCTTCTCAGGTGCCCAGTGTGTCCCGTTTGTTTCCCTTCGCAGCTCCCGTACTGCAGGTACTTATGCTGGGTGCTAACAAGGGTTCGTTGGCTCTGCCGACAAAAGCAGCCTTTTCCCTTTGGAAGCTTGGATTGTAGTGTCTCAGGGGCTGCTTGCCAAACCTTGAAGTTGCCCAGGTTATAGCCTCCGCAGGTACGCTTGCGTAGCAAACGAGCACTTTCACCCGATGAACAGCGTTCCTATCACGCTGCAGGAGAGTTAATCCTGCAGACCTCGTTCCTCCTGGGAAAGCGCAAGGCCACCCTGAGCCTCAGGGTAGTGCCTAAGTTTGCTCCGTGCAAGCTCTGCGTGCCTCGGTTTCCATGAGGTATCCACCGTTGTTGTGCCTCAATGGAACTAGAGGATAGCTTTCAGGACTCCAAGCACTCTGGCCTCCGCTCCGTTTCCCATGCTACCACACGGATTCCCCCCACGTCTCCTCTCTGCCTGCTGAGCAACAAGCAGCCGTGTAGGCCTTTCAGAACCCTTCTTGCATGCAGAGCCCAAGGCGGGACACTGCTCTCTGTCTTCCTTTGGAATCCTAGGTTGTCGGAGCTTACCCACCTCACGAAGACAGTCTGAGCCGTTTTCATGAGCTGGGGAACGTGGACTCAGTGAGGACCAGGGCCCTACCTGCACTCTGAAAAACACTCTGCTCAGCCTTCCATCCAGGAGCTCACACCGACTGGCTCGTTGGTTTAGCAGGACGTCCAAGTGAGGTCCAAGCTGAGCAAAGAGCACTCTTCCTCCTTTACCCTGCTAGGCCCACAGAAGAGGTAGAGCCAACTAGGCCTCGCTCAGGCCAGCCCTCCTTCAGGGATCTTGCCACACTTCGAAGCCTGCACAGTAAAAGATACTTAGTGAAGTTGCCAGGGTTTCGCCATGCTCTCCCTCGGCAGCTCCACTACTGCAGGGACTCATGTTTGCTTTGAACTAGTATAGGTGTCCCTGCTTCCAAAAGCAGTCTTTTCCCCTTTGGAAATGTGGATTCTTGTAGCCTAGGAGCTGTTTGCGAAACCCTAGGAAGGCCCAGCTTCTACTCACTGCAGGCACGCCCGGGGAGGAAACGAGTAAGTTTCCCCAGAGAAACAGGCTGCTTGCAAGTGTAGAGGGGAGCTTCTCAGGTGCCCAATGTGTCTCGTTTGTTTCCCTTCGCAGCTCCCGTACTGCAGGTACTTATGCTGGGTGCTAACAAGAGTTGGTTGGCTCTGCCGACAAAAGCAGCCTTTTCCCTTTGGAAGCTTGGATTGTAGTGTCTCAGGGGCTGCTTGCCAAACCTTGAAGTTGCCCAGGTTATAGCCTCCGCAGGTACGCTTGCATAGCAAACGAGCACTTTCACCCGATGAACAGCGTTCCTATCACGCTGCAGGAGAGTTAATCCTGCAGACCTCGTTCCTCCTGGGAAAGCGCAAGGCCACCCTGAGCCTCAGGGTAGTGCCTAAGTTTGCTCCGTGCAAGCTCTGCGTGCCTCGGTTTCCATGAGGTCTCCACCGTTGTTGTGCTTCAATGGAACGCGAAGATAGCTTTCAGGACTCCAAGCACTCTGACCTCCGCACCGTTTCCCATGCTACCACACGGATCCCCCCCACGTCTCCTCTCTGCCTGCTGAGCAACAAGCAGCCGTGTAGGCCCTTCAGAACACTTCTTGCATGCAGAGCCCAAGGCGGGACACTGCTCTCTGTCTTCCTTTGGAAACCTAGGTTGTCGGAGCTTACCCACCTCACGAAGACAGTCTGAGCCGGTTTCATGAGCTGGGGAACGTGGACTCAGTGAGGACCAGGGCCCTACCTGCACTCAGAAAATCACTCTGCTCAGCCTTCCATCCAGGAGCTCACACCGACTGGCTCGTTGGTTTAGCAGGACGTCTAAGTGAGGTCCAAGCTGAGCAAAGAGCACTCTTCCTCCTTTACCCTGCTAGGCCCACAGAAGAGGTAGAGCCAACTAGGCCTCGCTCAGGCCAGCCCTCCTTCAGGGATCTTGCCACACTTCGAAGCCTGCACAGTAAAAGATACTTAGTGAAGTTGCCAGGGTTTCGCCATGCTCTCCCTCGGCAGCTCCACTACTGCAGGGACTCATGTTTGCTTTGAACTAGTATAGGTGTCCCTGCTTCCAAAAGCAGTCTTTTCCCCTTTGGAAATGTGGATTCTTGTAGCCTAGGAGCTGTTTGCGAAACTCTAGGAAGGCCCAGCTTCTACTCACTGCAGGCACGCCCGGGCAGGAAACGAGTATGTTTCCCCAGAGAAACAGGCTGCTTGCAAGTGTCGAGGGGAGCTTCTCAGGTGCCCAGTGTGTCCCGTTTGTTTCCCTTCGCAGCTCCCGTACTGCAGGTACTTATGCTGGGTGCTAACAAGGGTTGGTTGGCTCTGCCGACAAAAGCAGCCTTTTCCCTTTGGAAGCTTGGATTGTAGTGTCTCAGGGGCTGCTTGCCAAACCTTGAAGTTGCCCAGGTTATAGCCTCCGCAGGTACGCTTGCGTAGCAAACGAGCACTTTCACCCGATGAACAGCGTTCCTATCACGCTGCAGGAGAGTTAATCCTGCAGACCTCGTTCCTCCTGGGAAAGCGCAAGGCCACCCTGAGCCTCAGGGTAGTGCCTAAGTTTGCTCCGTGCAAGCTCTGCGTGCCTCGGTTTCCATGAGGTATCCACCGTTGTTGTGCCTCAATGGAAGTAGAGGATAGCTTTCAGGACTCCAAGCACTCTGGCCTCCGCTCCGTTTCCCATGCTACCACACGGATTCCCCCCACGTCTCCTCTCTGCCTGCTGAGCAACAAGCAGCCGTGTAGGCCCTTCAGAACACTTCTTGCATGCAGAGCCCAAGGCGGGACACTGCTCTCTGTCTTCCTTTGGAAACCTAGGTTGTCGGAGCTTACCCACCTCACGAAGACAGTCTGAGCCGGTTTCATGAGCTGGGGAACGTGGACTCAGTGAGGACCAGGGCCCTACCTGCACTCAGAAAATCACTCTGCTCAGCCTTCCATCCAGGAGCTCACACCGACTGGCTCGTTGGTTTAGCAGGACGTCTAAGTGAGGTCCAAGCTGAGCAAAGGGCACTCTTCCTCCTTTACCCTGCTAGGCCCACAGAAGAGGTAGAGCCAACTAGGCCTCGCTCAGGCCAGCCCTCCTTCAGGGATCTTGCCACACTTCGAAGCCTGCACAGTAAAAGATACTTAGTGAAGTTGCCAGGGTTTCGCCATGCTCTCCCTCGGCAGCTCCACTACTGCAGGGACTCATGTTTGCTTTGAACTAGTATAGGTGTCCCTGCTTCCAAAAGCAGTCTTTTCCCCTTTGGAAATGTGGATTCTTGTAGCCTAGGAGCTGTTTGCGAAACCCTAGGAAGGCCCAGCTTCTACTCACTGCAGGCACGCCCGGGGAGGAAACGAGTAAGTTTCCCCAGAGAAACAGGCTGCTTGCAAGTGTCGAGGGGAGCTTCTCAGGTGCCCAATGTGTCTCGTTTGTTTCCCTTCGCAGCTCCCGTACTGCAGGTACTTATGCTGGGTGCTAACAAGAGTTGGTTGGCTCTGCCGACAAAAGCAGCCTTTTCCCTTTGGAAGCTTGGATTGTAGTGTCTCAGGGGCTGCTTGCCAAACCTTGAAGTTGCCCAGGTTATAGCCTCCGCAGGTACGCTTGCGTAGCAAACGAGCACTTTCTACCGATGAACAGGGTTCCTGTCACGCTGGAGGAGAGTTAATCCCGCAGACCTCGTTCCTCCTGGGAAAGCGCAAGTCCACCCTGGGCCTCAGGGTAGTGCCTAAGTTTCCAACGGGCAAGCTCTGCGTGCCTCGGTTTCCATGAGGTCTCCACCGTTGTTGTGCCTCAATGGAACTAGAGGATAGCTTTCAGGACTCCAAGCACTCTGGCCTCTGCACCGTTTCCCATACTACCACACGGATTCCCCCCACGTCTCCTCTCTGCCTGTTGAGCAACAAGCAGCCGTGTAGGCCCTTCAGAACACTTCTTGCATGCAGAGCCCAAGGCGGGACACTGCTCTCTGTCTTCCTTTGGAAACCTAGGTTGTCGGAGCTTACCCACCTCACGAAGACAGTCTGAGCCGGTTTCATGAGCTGGGGAACGTGGACTCAGTGAGGACCAGGGCCCTACCTGCACTCAGAAAATCACTCTGCTCAGCCTTCCATCCAGGAGCTCACACCGACTGGCTCGTTGGTTTAGCAGGACGTCTAAGTGAGGTCCAAGCTGAGCAAAGAGCACAATTCCTCCTTTACCCTGCTAGGCCCCCGGAAGAGGTAGAGCTAACTAGGCCTCGCTCAGGCCATCCCTCCTTCAGGGATCCTGCCACAGTTCGAAGCCTGCACGGTAAAAGATACTTAGCGAAGTTGCCAGGGTTTCGCCATGCTCTCCCTCGGCCGCTCCACTACTGCAGGGACTCATGTTTGCTGTGAACAAGGATAGGTGGCCCTGCTTCAAAAAGCAGTCTTTTCCCCTTTGGAAATGTGGATTCTTTGAGCCTCGGAGCTGTTTGCGAAACCCTAGGAAGGCCCAGCTTCTACTCACTGCAGGCACGCCCGGGCAGGAAACGAGTATGTTTCCCCAGAGAAACAGGCTGCTTGCGAGTGTCGAGAAGAGCTTCTCAGGTGCCCAGTGTGTCCCGTTTGTTTCCCTTCGCAGCTCCCGTACTGCAGGTACTTATGCTGGGTGCTAACAAGGGTTCGTTGGCTCTGCCGACAAAAGCAGCCTTTTCCCTTTGGAAGCTTGGATTGTAGTGTCTCAGGGGCTGCTTGCCAAACCTTGAAGTTGCCCAGGTTATAGCCTCCGCAGGTACGCTTGCGTAGCAAACGAGCACTTTCACCCGATGAACAGCGTTCCTATCACGCTGCAGGAGAGTTAATCCCGCAGACCTCGTTCCTCCTGGGAAAGCGCAAGGCCACCCTGAGCCTCAGGGGAGTGCCTAAGTTTGCTCCGTGCAAGCTCTGCGTGCCTCGGTTTCCATGAGGTCTCCACCGTTGTTGTGCCTCAATGGAACTAGAGGATAGCTTTCAGGACTCCAAGCACTCTGGCCTCTGCACCGTTTCCCATGCTACCACACGGATTCTCCCCACGTCTCCTCTCTGCCTGCTGAGCAACAAGCAGCCGTGTAGGCCCTTCAGAACCCTTCTTGCATGCAGAGCCCAAGGCGGGACACTGCTCTCTGTCTTCCTTTGGAAACCTAGGTTGTCGGAGCTTACCCATCTCACGAAGACAGTTTGAGCCGGTTTCATGAGCTGGGGAACGTGGACTCAGTGAGGACCAGGGCCCTACCTGCACTCTGAAAATCACTCTGCTCAGCCTTCCATCCAGGAGCTCACACCGACTGGCTCGTTGGTTTAGCAGGACGTCTAAGTGAGGTCCAAGCTGAGCAAAGAGCACTCTTCCTCCTTTACCCTGCTAGGCCCACGGAAGAGGTAGAGCCATCTAGGCCTCGCTCAGACCAGGCCTCCTTCAGGGATCTTGCCACACTTCGAAGCCTGCACAGTAAAAGATACTTAGCGAAGTTGCCAGGATTTCGCCATGCTCTCCCTCGGCAGCTCCACTACTGCAGGGACTCATGTTTGCTTTGAACTAGTATAGGTGTCCCTGCTTCCAAAAGCATTCTTTTCCCCTTTGGAAATGTGGATTCTTGTAGCCTAGGAGCTGTTTGCGAAACCCTAGGAAGGCCCAGCTTTTACTCACTGCAGGCACGCCCGGGCAGGAAACGAGTATGTTTCCCCAGAGAAACAGGCTGCTTGCAAGTGTAGAGGGGAGCTTCTCAGGTGCCCAGTTTGTCCCGTTTGTTTCCCTTCGCAGCTCCCGTACTGCAGGTACTTATGCTGGGTGCTAACAAGGGTTGGTGGGCTCTGCCGACAAAAGCAGCCTTTTCTCTTTGGAAGCTTGGATTGTAGTGTCTCAGGGGCTGCTTGCCAAAACTTGAAGTTGCCCAGGTTATAGCCTCCGCAGGTACGCTTGCGTAGCAAACGAGCACTTTCACCCCATGAACAGCGTTCCTATCACGCTGGAGGAGAGTTAATCCTGCAGACCTCGTTCCTCCTGGGAAAGAGCAAGGCCACCCTGAGCCTCAGGGTAGTGCCTGAGTTTACTCCGGGCAAGCTCTGCGTGCCTCGGTTTCCATGAGGTCTCCACCGTTGTTGTGCTTCAATGCAACGCGAAGATAGCTTTCAGGACTCCAAGCACTCTGACCTCCGCACCGTTTCCCATGCTACCACACGGATCCCCCCCACGTCTCCTCTCTGCCTGCTGAGCAACAAGCAGCCGTGTAGGCCCTTCAGAACACTTCTGCATGCAGAGCCCAAGGCGGCACACTGCTCTCTGTCTTCCTTTGGAAACCTAGGTTGTTGCAGCTTGCCCCAGCTACGAAGACAGTCTGAGCCGGTCTCATGTGCTGAGGAACGTGAACTCAATGAGGACCATGGCCATACGTGCACTCAGAAAATCACTCTGCTCAGCCTTCCATCCAGGAACTCACACCGACTGGCTCGTTGGTTTAGCAGGAGTTCTAAGTGAGGTCCAAGCTGAGCAAAGAACACACTTCCTCCTTTACCCTGCTAGGCCCACGGTAGAGGTAGAGCCAACTAGGCCTCGCTCAGGCCAGCCCTCCTTCAGGGATCTTGCCACACTTCGAAGCCTGCATAGTAAAAGATATTTAGCGAAGTTGCCAGGGTTTCGCCATTCTCCCTCGGCAGCTCCACTACTGCAGGGACTCATGTTTGCTGTGAACAAGGATAGGTGGCCCACTTCAAAAAGCAGTCTTTTCCCCTTTGGAAATGTGGATTCTTGTAGCCTAGGAGCTGTTTGCGAAACCATAGGAAGGCCCAGCTTTTACTCACTGCAGGCACGCCCGGGGAGGAAACGAGTATGTTTCCCCAGAGAAACAGGCTGCTTGCAAGTGTCGAGGGGAGCTTCTCAGGTGCCCAGTGTGTCCCGTTTGTTTCCCTTCGCAGCTCCCGTACTGCAGGTACTTATGCTGGGTGCTAACAAGGGTTCGTTGGCTCTGCCGACAAAAGCAGCCTTTTCCCTTTGGAAGCTTGGATTGTAGTGTCTCAGGGGCTGCTTGCCAAACCTTGAAGTTGCCCAGGTTATAGCTTCCGCAGGTACGCTTGCGTAGCAAACAAGCACTTTCACCCGATGAACAGCGTTCCTATCACGCTGCAGGAGAGTTAACCCTGCAGACCTCTTTCCTCCTGGGAAAGCGCAAGGCCACCCTGAGCCTCAGGGTAGTGCCTAAGTTTGCTCCGTGCAAGCTCTGCGTGCCTCGGTTTCCAGAGGTCTCCACCGTTGTTGTGCCTCAATGGAACTAGAGGATACCTTTCAGGACTCCAAGCACTCTGACCTCCGCACCATTTCCCATGCTACCACACAGATCCCCCCACGTCTCCTCTCTGCCTGCTGAGCAACAAGCAGCCGTGTAGGCCCTTCGGAACACTTCTTGCATGCAGAACCCAAGGCGGCACATTGCTCTCTGTCTACCTTTGAAAACCTAGGTGGTCGCAGCTTGCCCCAGCTCACGAAGACAGTCTGAGCCGTTCTCCTGAGCTGGGAGACATGGACTCAGTGAGGACCAGGGCCCTACCTGCACTCAGAAAATCACTCTGCTCAGCCTTCCATCCAGGAGCTCACACCGACTGGCTCGTTGGTTTAGCAGGAGGTCTAAGTGAGGTCCAAGCTGAGCAAAGAGCACACTTCCTCCTTTACCCTGCTAGGCCCACGGAAGAGGTAGAGCCAACTAGGCCTCGCTCAGGCCAGCCCTCCTTCAGGGATCTTGCCACACTTCGAAGCCTGCATAGTAAAAGATATTTAGCGAAGTTGCCAGGGTTTCGCCATTCTCCCTCGGCAGCTCCACTACTGCAGGGACTCATGTTTGCTGTGAACAAGGATAGGTGGCCCACTTCAAAAAGCAGTCTTTTCCCCTTTGGAAATGTGGATTCTTGTAGCCTAGGAGCTGTTTGCGAAACCATAGGAAGGCCCAGCTTTTACTCACTGCAGGCACGCCCGGGGAGGAAACGAGTATGTTTCCCCAGAGAAACAGGCTGCTTGCAAGTGTCGAGGGGAGCTTCTCAGGTGCCCAGTGTGTCCCGTTTGTTTCCCTTCGCAGCTCCCGTACTGCAGGTACTTATGCTGGGTGCTAACAAGGGTTCGTTGGCTCTGCCGACAAAAGCAGCCTTTTCCCTTTGGAAGCTTGGATTGTAGTGTCTCAGGAGCTGCTTGCCAAACCTTGAAGTTGCCCAGGTTATAGCCTCCGCAGGTACGCTTGCGTAGCAAACGAGCACTTTCACCCGATGAACAGCGTTCCTATCACGCTGCAGGAGAGTTAACCCTGCAGACCTCGTTCCTCCTGGGAAAGCGCAAGGCCACCCTGAGCCTCAGGGTAGTGCCTAAGTTTGCTCCGTGCAAGCTCTGCGTGCCTCGGTTTCCAGAGGTCTCCACCGTTGTTGTGCCTCAATGGAACTAGAGGATAGCTTTCAGGACTCCAAGCACTCTCACCTCCGCACCATTTCCCATGCTACCACACAGATCCCCCACGTCTCCTCTCTGCCTGCTGAGCAACAAGCAGCCGTGTAGGCCCTTCGGAACACTTCTTGCATGCAGAACCCAAGGCGGCACATTGCTCTCTGTCTACCTTTGGAAACCTAGGTGGTCGCAGCTTGCCCCAGCTCACGAAGACAGTCTGAGCCGTTCTCCTGAGCTGGGAGACATGGACTCAGTGAGGACCAGGGCCCTACCTGCACTCAGAAAATTACTCTGCTCAGCCTTCCATCCAGGAGCTCACACCGACTGGCTCGTTGGTTTAGCAGGACGTCTAAGTGAGGTCCAAGCTGAGCAAAGAGCACACTTCCTCCTTTACCCTGCTAGGCCCACGGAAGAGGTAGAGCCAACTAGGCCTCGCTCAGGCCAGCCCTCCTTCAGGGATCTTGCCACACTTCGAAGCCTGCACAGTAAAAGATATTTAGCGAAGTTGCCAGGGTTTCGCCATTCTCCCTCGGCAGCTCCACTACTGCAGGGACTCATGATTGCTGTGAACTAGGATAGGTGGCCCACTTCAAAAAGCAGTCTTTTCCCCTTTGGAAATGTGGATTCTTGTAGCCTCGGAGCTGTTTGCAAAACCCTAGAAAGGCCCAGCTTCTACTCACGGCAGGCACGCCCGGGGAGGAAACGAGTATGTTTCCCCAGAGAAACAGGCTGCTTGCAAGTGTCGAGCGGAGCTTCTCAGGTGCCCAGTGTGTCCCGTTTGTTTCCCTTCGCAGCTCCCATACTGCAGGTACTTATGCTAGGGGCTAACAAGGGTAGGTGGCTCTTCCGACAAAAGCAGCCTTTTCCCTTTGGAAGCTTGGATTGTAGTGTCTCAGGGGCTGCTTGCCAAACCTTGAAGTTGCCCAGGTTATAGCCTCCAGAGGTACGCTTGAGTAGCAAACGAGCACTTTCACCTGAGGAACAGGGTTCCTGTCACGCTGGAGGAGGGTTAATCCCGCAGACATCGTTCCTCCTGGGAAAGCGCAAGGCCACCCTGAGCCTCAGGGTAGTGCCTAAGTTTCCACAGGGCAAGCTCTGCGTGCCTCGGTTTCCATGAGGTCTCCATCGTTGTTGTGCTTCAATGGAACGCGAGGATAGCTTTCAGGACTCCAAGCACTCTGACCTCCGCACCATTTCCCATGCTACCACACAGATCCCCCCACGTCTCCTCTCTGCCTACTGAGCAACAAGCAGCCGTGTAGGCCCTTCGGAACACTTCTTGCATGCAGAACCCAAGGCGGGACACTGCTCTCTGTCTTCCTTTGGAAAGCTAGGTGGTCGCAGCTTGCCCCAGCTCACGAAGACAGTCCGAGCCGTTCTCATGAGCTGGGAGACGTGGACTCAGTGAGGACCAGGGCCCTACCTGCACTCAGAAAATCACTCTGTTCAGCCTTCCATCCAGGAACTCACACCGACTGGCTCGTTGGTTTAGCAGGACGTCTAAGTGAGGTCCAAGCTGAGCAAAGAGCACTCTTCCTCCTTTACCCTGCTAGGCCCACGGAAGAGGTAGAGCCATCTAGGCCTCGCTCAGACCAGGCCTCCTTCAGGGATCTTGCCACACTTCGAAGCCTGCACAGTAAAAGATACTTAGCGAAGTTGCCAGGATTTCGCCATGCTCTCCCTCGGCAGCTCCACTACTGCAGGTACTCATGTTTGCTTTGAACTAGTATAGGTGTCCCTGCTTCCAAAAGCATTCTTTTCCCCTTTGGAAATGTGGATTCTTGTAGCCTAGGAGCTGTTTGCGAAACCATAGGAAGGCCCAGCTTTTACTCACTGCAGGCACGCCCGGGGAGGAAACGAGTATGTTTCCCCAGAGAAACAGGCTCCTTGCAAGTGTCGAGGGGAGCTTCTCAGGTGCCCAGTGTGTCCCGTTTGTTTCCCTTCGCAGCTCCCGTACTGTAGGTACTTATGCTGGGTGCTAACAAGGGTTCGTTGGCTCTGCCGACAAAAGCAGCCTTTTCCCTTTGGAAGCTTGGATTGTAGTGTCTCAGGGGCTGCTTGCCAAACCTTGAAGTTGCCCAGGTTATAGCCTCCGCAGGAAGGCTTGCGTAGCAAACGAGCACTTTCTACCGATGAACAGGGTTCCTGTCACGCTGGAGGAGAGTTAATCCCGCATACCTCGTTCCTCCTGGAAAAGCGCAAGGCCACCCTGAGCCTCAGGGTAGTGCCTAAGTTTGCTCCGTGCAAGCTCTGCGTGCCTCGGTTTCCATGAGGTATCCACCGTTGTTGTGCCTCAATGGAACTAGAGGATAGCTTTCAGGACTCCAAGCACTCTGGCCTCCGCACCGTTTCCCATGCTACCACACGGATTCCCCCCACGTCTCCTCTCTGCCTGCTGAGCAACAAGCAGCCGTGTAGGCCCTTCAGAACACTTCTTGCATGCAGAGCCCAAGGCGGGACACTGCTCTCTGTCTTCCTTTGGAAACCTAGGTTGTCGGAGCTTACCCACCTCACGAAGACAGTCTGAGCCGGTTTCATGAGCTGGGGAACGTGGACTCAGTGAGGACCAGGGCCCTACCTGCACTCTGAAAATCACTCTGCTCAGCCTTCCATCCAGGAGCTCACACCGACTGGCTCGTTGGTTTAGCAGGACGTCTAAGTGAGGTCCAAGCTGAGCAAAGAGCACTCTTCCTCCTTTACCCTGCTAGGCCCACGGAAGAGGTAGAGCCATCTAGGCCTCGCTCAGACCAGGCCTCCTTCAGGGATCTTGCCACACTTCGAAGCCTGCACAGTAAAAGATACTTAGCGAAGTTCCCAGGATTTCGCCATGCTCTCCCTCGGCAGCTCCACTACTGCAGGTACTCATGTTTGCTTTGAACTAGTATAGGTGTCCCTACTTACAAAAGCATTATTTTCCCCTTTGGAAATGTGGATTCTTGTAGCCTAGGAGCTGTTTGCGAAACCCTAGGAAGGCCCAGCTTTTACTCACTGCAGGCACGCCCGGGGAGGAAACGAGTATGTTTCCCCAGAGAAACAGGCTGCTTGCAAGTGTAGAGGGGAGCTTCTCAGGTGCCCAGTGTGTCCCGTTTGTTTCCCTTCGCAGCTCCCGTACTGCAGGTACTTATGCTGGGTGCTAACAAGGGTTGGTTGGCTCTGCCGACAAAAGCAGCCTTTTCCCTTTGGAAGCTTGGATTGTAGTGTCTCAGGGGCTGCTTGCCAAAACTTGAAGTTGCCCAGGTTATAGCCTCCGCAGGTACGCTTGCGTAGCAAACGAGCACTTTCACCCGATGAACAGCGTTCCTATCACGCTGGAGGAGAGTTAATCCTGCAGACCTCGTTCCTCCTGGGAAAGAGCAAGGCCACCCTGAGCCTCAGGGTAGTGCCTGAGTTTACTCCGGGCAAGCTCTGCGTGCCTCGGTTTCCATGAGGTCTCCACCGTTGTTGTGCTTCAATGGAACGCGAAGATAGCTTTCAGGACTCCAAGCACTCTGACCTCCGCACCGTTTCCCATGCTACCACACGGATCCCCCCCACGTCTCCTCTCTACCTGCTGAGCAACAAGCAGCCGTGTAGGCCCTTCAGAACACTTCTGCATGCAGAGCCCAAGGCGGCACACTGCTCTCTGTCTGCCTTTGGAAACCTAGGTTGTCGCAGCTTACCCAGCTCACCAAGACAGTCTGAGCCGGTCTCATGAGCTTGGGAACGTGGACTCAGTGAGGACCAGGGCCCTACCTGCACTCAGAAAATCACTCTGCTCAGCCTTCCATCCAGGAGCTCACACCGACTGGCTCGTTGGTTTAGCAGGACGTCTAAGTGAGGTCCAAGCTGAGCAAAGAACACACTTCCTCCTTTACCCTGCTAGGCCCACGGAAGTGGTAGAGCCAACTAGGCCTCGCTCAGGCCAGCCCTCCTTCAGGGATCTTGCCACACTTCGAAGCCTGCACAGTAAAAGATATTTAGCGAAGTTGCCAGGGTTTCGCCATTCTCCCTCGGCAGCTCCACTACTGCAGGGACTCATGTTTGCTGTGAACTAGGATAGGTGGCCCACTTCAAAAAGCAGTCTTTTCCCCTTTGGAAATGTGGATTCTTGTAGCCTAGGAGCTGTTTGCGAAACCATAGGAAGGCCCAGCTTTTACTCACTGCAGGCACGCCCGGGGAGGAAACGAGTATGTTTCCCCAGAGAAACAGGCTGCTTGCAAGTGTAGAGGGGAGCTTCTCAGGTGCCCAGTTTGTCTCGTTTGTTTCCCTTCGCAGCTCCCGTACTGCAGGTACTTATGCTGGGTGCTAACAAGAGTTGGTTGGCTCTGCCGACAAAAGCAGCCTTTTCCCTTTGGAAGCTTGGATTGTAGTGTCTCAGGGGCTGCTTGCCAAAACTTGAAGTTGCCCAGGTTATAGCCTCCGCAGGTACGCTTGCGTAGCAAACGAGCACTTTCTACCGATGAACAGGGTTCCTGTCACGCTGGAGGAGAGTTAATCCCGCAGACCTCGTTCCTCCTGGGAAAGCGCAAGTCCACCCTGAGCCTCAGGGTAGTGCCTAAGTTTCCAACGGGCAAGCTCTGCGTGCCTCGGTTTCCATGAGGTCTCCACCGTTGTTGTGCTTCAATGGAACTCGAAGATAGCTTTCAGGACTCCAAGCACTCTGACCTCCGCACCGTTTCCCATGCTACCACACGGATCCCCCCACGTCTCCTCTCTGCCTGCTGAGCAACAAGCAGCCGTGTAGGCCCTTCAGAACCCTTCTTGCATGCAGAGCCCAAGGCGGCACACTGCTCTCTGTCTTCCTTTGGAAACCTAGGTTGTTGCAGCTTGCCCCAGCTACGAAGACAGTCTGAGCCGGTCTCATGTGCTGAGGAACGTGAACTCAATGAGGACCAGGGCCGTACGTGCACTCAGAAAATCACTCTGCCCAGCCTTCCATCCAGGAACTCACACCTACTGGCTCGTTGGTTTAGCAGGAAGTCTAAGTGAGGTCCAAGCTGAGCAAGAGCACAATTCCTCCTTTACCCTGCTAGGCCCCCGGAAGAGGTAGAGCCAACTAGGCCTCGCTCACGCCAGCCCTCCTTCAGGGATCTTGCCACAGTTCGAAGCCTGCACGGTAAAAGATACTTAGCGAAGTTGCCAGGGTTTCGCCATGCTCTCCCTCGGCAGCTCCACTACTTCAGGGACTCATGTTTGCTGTGAACGAGGATAGGTGGCCCTGCTTCCAAAAGCAGTCTTTTCCCCTTTGGAAATGTGGATTCTTTGACCCTCGGAGCTGTTTGCGAAACCCTAGGAAGGCCCAGCTTCTACTCACTGCAGGCACGCCCGGGCAGGAAACGAGTATGTTTCCCCAGAGAAACAGGCTGCTTGCAAGTGTCGAGAAGAGCTTCTCAGGTGCCCAGTGTGTCCCGTTTGTTTCCCTTCGCAGCTCCCGTACTGCAGGTACTTATGCTGGGTGCTAACAAGAGTTGGTTGGCTCTGCCGACAAAAGCAGCCTTTTCCCTTTGGAAGCTAGGATTGTAGTGTCTCAGGGGCTGCTTGCCAAACCTTGAAGTTGCCCTGGTTATAGCCTCCAGAGGTACGCTTGAGTAGCAAACGAGCACTTTCACCCGAGGAACAGGGTTCCTGTCACGCTGGAGGAGAGTTCATCCCCCACACCTCGTTCCTCCTGGGAAAGCGCAAGGCCACCCTGAGCCTCAGGGTAGTGCCTAAGTTTCCACAGGGCAAGCTCTGCGTGCCTCGGTTTCCATGAGGTCTCCTCCGTTGTTGTGCTTCAATGGAACGCGAAGATAGCTTTCAGGACTCCAAGCACTCTGACCTCCGCACCATTTCCCATGCTACCACACAGATCCTCCCACGTCTCCTCTCTGCCTGCTGAGCAACAAGCAGTCGTGTAGGCCCTTCGGAACACTTCTTGCATGCAGAACCCAAGGCGGCACACTGCTCTCTGACTTCCTTTGGAAACCTAGGTGGTCGCAGCTTGCCCCAGCTCACGAAAACAGTCTGAGCCGTTCTCATGAGCTGGGAGACGTGGACTCAGTGAGGACCAGGGCCCTACCTGCACTCAGAAAATCACTCTGCTCAGCCTTCCATCCAGGAGCTCACACCGACTGGCTCGTTGGTTTAGCAGCACGTCTAAGTGAGGTCCAAGCTGAGCAAAGAGCACACTTCCTCCTTTACCCTGCTAGGCCCACGGAAGAGGTAGAGCCAACTAGGCCTCGCTCAGGCCAGCCCTCCTTCAGGGATCTTGCCACACTTCGAAGCCTGCACAGTAAAAGATACTTAGCGAAGTTGCCAAAATTTCGCCATGCTCTCCCTCGGCAGCTCCACTACTGCAGGGACTCATGTTTGCTTTGAACTAGGATAGGTGTCCCTGCTTCCAAAAGCAGTCTTTTCCCCTTTGGAAATGTGGATTCTTGTAGCCTAGGAGCTGTTTGCGAAACCATAGGAAGGCCCAGCTTTTACTCACTGCAGGCACGCCCGGGGAGGAAACGAGTATGTTTCCCCAGAGAAACAGGCTGCTTGCAAGTGTAGAGAGGAGCTTCTCAGGTGCCCAGTGTTTCCCGTTTGTTTCCCTTCGCAGCTGACATCCTGCAGGTACTTATGCTGGGGGCTAACAAGGGTAGGTGGCTCTTCCGACAAAAGCAGCCTTTTCCTTTTGGAAGCTTGGATTGTAGTGTCTCAGGGGCTGCTTGCCAAACCTTGAAGTTGCCCAGGTTATAGCCTCCAGAGGTACGCTTGAGTAGCAAACGAGCACTTTCACCCGAGGAACAGGGTTCCTGTCACGCTGGAGGAGAGTTCATCCCGCACACCTCGTTCCTCCTGGGAAAGCGCAAGGCCACCCTGAGCCTCAGGGTAGTGCCTAAGTTTCCACAGGGCAAGCTCTGCGTGCCTCGGTTTCCATGAGGTATCCACCGTTGTTGTGCTTCAATGGAACGCGAAGATAGCTTTCAGGACTCCAAGCACTCTGACCTCCGCACCATTTCCCATGCTACCACACAGATCCCCCCACGTCTCCTCTCTGCCTGCTGAGCAACAAGCAGCCGTGTAGGCCCTTCGGAACACTTCTTGCATGCAGAACCCAAGGCGGCACACTGCTCTCTGACTTCCTTTGGAAACCTAGGTGGTCGCAGCTTGCCCCAGCTCACGAAGACAGTCTGAGCCGTTCTCATGAGCTGGGAGACGTGGACTCAGTGAGGACCAGGGCCCTACCTGCACTCAGAAAATCACTCTGCTCAGCCTTCCATCCAGGAGCTCACACCGACTGGCTCGTTGGTTTAGCAGGACGTCTAAGTGAGGTCCAAGCTGAGCAAAGAGCACACTTCCTCCTTTACCCTGCTAGGCCCACGGAAGAGGTAGAGCCAACTAGGCCTCGCTCAGGCCAGCCCTCCTTCAGGGATCTTGCCACACTTCGAAGCCTGCACAGTAAAAGATACTTAGCGAAGTTGCCAAGATTTCGCCATGCTCTCCCTCGGCAGCTCCACTACTGCAGGGACTCATGTTTGCTTTGAACTAGGATAGGTGTCCCTGCTTCCAAAAGCAGTCTTTTCCCCTTTGGAAATGTGGATTCTTGTAGCCTAGGAGCTGTTTGCAAAACCCTAGGAAGGCCAAGCTTCTACTCACGGCAGGCACGCCCGGGGAGGAAACGAGTATGTTTCCCCAGAGAAACAGGCTGCTTGCAAGTGTAGAGGGGAGCTTCTCAGGTGCCCAGTGTGTCCCGTTTGTTTCCCTTCGCAGCTGACATCCTGCAGGTATTTATGCTGGGGGCTAACAAGGGTAGGTGGCTCTTCCGACAAAAGCAGCCTTTTCCCTTTGGAAGCTTGGATTGTAGTGTCTCAGGGGCTGCTTGCCAAACCTTGAAGTTGCCCAGGTTATAGCCTCCGCAGGTACGCTTGCGTAGCAAACGAGCACTTTCTACCGATGAACAGGGTTCCTGTCACGCTGGAGGAGGGTTAATCCCGCAGACCTCGTTCCTCCTGGGAAAGCGCAAGACCACCCTGAGCCTCAGGGTAGTGCCTAAGTTTCCACAGGGCAAGCTCTGCGTGCCTCGGTTTCCATGAGGTCTCCATCGTTGTTGTGCTTCAATGGAACGCGAGGATAGCTTTCAGGACTCCAAGCACTCTGACCTCCGCACCATTTCCCATGCTACCACACAGATCCCCCCACGTCTCCTCTCTGCCTGCTGAGCAACAAGCAGCCGTGTAGGCCCTTCGGAACACTTCTTGCATGCAGAACCCAAGGCGGCACACTGCTCTCTGTCTTCCTTTGGAAACCTAGGTGGTCGCAGCTTGCCCCAGCTCACGAAGACAGTCTGAGCCGTTCTCATGAGCTGGGAGACGTGGACTCAGTGAGGACCAGGGCCCTACCTGCACTCAGAAAATCACTCTGCTCAGCCTTCCATCCAGGAGCTCACACCGACTGGCTCGTTGGTTTAGCAGGACGTCTAAGTGAGGTCCAAGCTGAGCAAAGAGCACTCTTCCTCCTTTACCCTGCTAGGCCCACGGAAGAGGTAGAGCCATCTAGGCCTCGCTCAGACCAGGCGTCCTTCAGGGATCTTGCCACACTTCGAAGCCTGCACAGTAAAAAATACTTAGCGAAGTTGCCAGGATTTCGCCATGCTCTCCCTCGGCAGCTCCACTACGGCAGGTACTCATGTTTGCTTTGAAGTAGTATAGGTGGCCCTGCTTCTAAAAGCAGTCTTTTCCCCTTTGGAAATGTGGATTCTTGTAGCCTAGGAGCTGTTTGCGAAACCATAGGAAGGCCCAGCTTTTACTCACTGCAGGCACGCCCGGGGAGGAAACGAGTATGTTTCCCCAGAGAAACAGGCTGCTTGCAAGTGTCGAGGGGAGCTTCTCAGGTGCCCAGTGTGTCCCGTTTATTTCCCTTCGCAGCTCCCGTACTGCAGGTACTTATGCTGGGTGCTAACAAGAGTTGGTTGGCTCTGCCGACAAAAGCAGCCTTTTCCCTTTGGAAGCTTGGATTGTAGTGTCTCAGGGGCTGCTTGCCAAACCTTGAAGTTGCCCAGGTTATAGCCTCCGCAGGAACGCTTGCGTAGCAAACGAGCACTTTCTACCGATGAACAGGGTTCCTGTCACGCTGGAGGAGAGTTAATCCCGCAGACCTCGTTCCTCCTGGGAAAGCGCAAGTCCACCCTGAGCCTCAGGGTAGTGCCTAAGTTTGCTCCGTGCAAGCTCTGCGTGCCTCGGTTTCCATGAGGTCTCCACCGTTGTTGTGCCTCAATGGAACTAGAGGATAGCTTTCAGGACTCCAAGCACTCTGGCCTCTGCACCGTTTCCCATGCTACCACACGGATTCCCCCCACGTCTCCTCTCTGCCTGCTGAGCAACAAGCAGCCGTGTAGGCCCTTCAGAACACTTCTTGCATGCAGAACCCAAGGCGGCACACTGCTCTCTGTCTTCCTTTGGAAACCTAGGTTGTCGGAGCTTACCCACCTCACGAAGACAGTCTGAGCCGGTTTCATGAGCTGGGGAACGTGGACTCAGTGAGGACCAGGGCCCTACCTGCACTCTGAAAATCACTCTGCTCAGCCTTCCATCCAGGAGCTCGCACCGACTGGCTCGTTGGTTTAGCAGGACGTCTAAGTGAGGTCCAAGCTGAGCAAAGAGCACTCTTCCTCCTTTACCCTGCTAGGCCCACGGAAGAGGTAGAGCCATCTAGGCCTCGCTCAGACCAGGCCTCCTTCAGGGATCTTGCCACACTTCGAAGCCTGCACAGTAAAAGATACTTAGCGAAGTTGCCAGGATTTCGCCATGCTCTCCCTCGGCAGCTCCACTACGGCAGGTACTCATGTTTGCTTTGAACTAGGATAGGTGTCCCTGCTTCCAAAAGCATTCTTTTCCCCTTTGGGTATGTGGATTCTTTTAGCCTAGGAGCTGTTTGCGAAACCCTAGGAAGGCCCAGCTTTTACTCACTGCAGGCACGCCCGGGGAGGAAACGAGTATGTTTCCCCAGAGAAACAGGCTGCTTGCAAGTGTCGAGGGGAGCTTCTCAGGTGCCCAGTGTGTCCCGTTTGTTTCCCTTCGCAGCTCCCGTACTGCAGGTACTTATGCTGGGTGCTAACAAGGGTTGGTTGGCTCTGCCGACAAAAGCAGCCTTTTCCCTTTGGAAGCTTGGATTGTAGTGTCTCAGGGGCTGCTTGCCAAAAGTTGAAGTTGCCCAGGTTATAGCCTCCGCAGGTACGCTTGCGTAGCAAACGAGCACTTTCACCCGATGAACAGCGTTCCTATCACGCTGGAGGAGAGTTAATCCTGCAGACCTCGTTCCTCCTGGGAAAGCGCAAGGCCACCCTGAGCCTCAGTGTAGTGCCTGAGTTTACTCCGGGCAAGCTTTCCGTGCCTCGGTTTCCATGAGGTCTCCACCGTTGTTGTGCTTCAATGGAACGCGAAGATAGCTTTCAGGACTCCAAGCACTCTGACCTCCGCACCGTTTCCCATGCTACCACACGGATCCCCCCCACGTCTCCTCTCTGCCTGCTGAGCAACAAGCAGCCGTGTAGGCCCTTCAGAACACTTCTGCATGCAGAGCCCAAGGCGGCACACTGCTCTCTGTCTTCCTTTGAAAACCTAGGTTGTCGCAGCTTACCCAGCTCACCAAGACAGTCTGAGCCGGTCTCATGAGCTGGGGAACGTGGACTCAGTGAGGACCAGGGCCCTACCTGCACTCAGAAAATCACTCTGCTCAGCCTTCCATCCAGGAGCTCACACCGACTGGCTCGTTGGTTTAGCAGGAGGTCTAAGTGAGGTCCAAGCTGAGCAAAGAACACACTTCCTCCTTTACCCTGCTAGGCCCACGGAAGAGGTAGAGCCAACTAGGCCTCGCTCAGGCCAGCCCTCCTTCAGGGATCTTGCCACACTTCGAAGCCTGCACAGTAAAAGATACTTAGCGAAGTTGCCAGGGTTTCGCCATTCTCCCTCGGCAGCTCCACTACTGCAGGGACTCATGTTTGCTGTGAACTAGGATAGGTGGCCCACTTCAAAAAGCAGTCTTTTCCCCTTTGGAAATGTGGATTCTTGTAGCCTAGGAGCTGTTTGCGAAACCATAGGAAGGCCCAGCTTTTACTCACTGCAGGCACGCCCGGGGAGGAAACGAGTATGTTTCCCCAGAGAAACAGGCTGCTTGCAAGTGTCGAGGGGAGCTTCTCAGGTGCCCAGTGTGTCCCGTTTGTTTCCCTTCGCAGCTCCCGTACTGCAGGTACTTATGCTGGGTGCTAACAAGGGTTCGTTGGCTCTGCCGACAAAAGCAGCCTTTTCCCTTTGGAAGCTTGGATTGTAGTGTCTCAGGGGCTGCTTGCCAAACCTTGAAGTTGCCCAGGTTATAGCCTCCGCAGGTACGCTTGCGTAGCAAACGAGCACTTTCTACCGATGAACAGGGTTCCTGTCACGCTGGAAGAGAGTTAATCCCGCAGACCTCGTTCCTCCTGGGAAAGCGCAAGTCCACCCTGAGCCTCAGGGTAGTGCCTAAGTTTCCAACGGGCAAGCTCTGCGTGCCTCGGTTTCCATGAGGTCTCCACCGTTGTTGTGCCTCAATGGAACTAGATTATAGCTTTCAGGACTCCAAGCACTCTGGCCTCCGCACCGTTTCCCATGCTACCACACGGATTCCCCCCACGTCTCCTCTCTGCCTGCTGAGCAACAAGCAGCCGTGTAGGCCCTTCAGAACACTTCTTGCATGCAGAACCCAAGGCGGCACACTGCTCTCTGTCTTCCTTTGGAAACCTAGGTTGTCGGAGCTTACCCACCTCACGAAGACAGTCTGAGCCGGTTTCATGAGCTGGGGAACGTGGACTCAGTGAGGACCAGGGCCCTACCTGCAGTCTGAAAATCACTCTGCTCAGCCTTCCATCCAGGAGCTCACACCGACTGGCTCGTTGGTTTAGCAGGACGTCTAAGTGAGGTCCAAGCTGAGCAAAGAGCACTCTTCCTCCTTTACCCTGCTAGGCCCACGGAAGAGGTAGAGCCATCTAGGCCTCGCTCAGACCAGGCCTCCTTCAGGGATCTTGCCACACTTCGAAGCCTGCACAGTAAAAGATACTTAGCGAAGTTCCCAGGATTTCGCCATGCTCTCCCTCGGCAGCTCCACTACGGCAGGTACTCATGTTTGCTTTGAACTAGGATAGGTGTCCCTGCTTCCAAAAGCATTCTTTTCTCCTTTGGAAATGTGGATTCTTGTAGCCTAGGAGCTGTTTGCGAAACCCTAGGAAGGCCCAGCTTTTACTCACTGCAGGCACGCCCGGGGAGGAAACGAGTATGTTTCCCCAGAGAAACAGGCTGCTTGCAAGTGTCGAGGGGAGCTTCTCAGGTGCCCAGTGTGTCCCGTTTGTTTCCCTTCGCAGCTCCCGTACTGCAGGTACTTATGCTGGGTGCTAACAAGGATTGGTTGGCTCTGCCGACAAAAGCAGCCTTTTCCCTTTGGAAGCTTGGATTGTAGTGTCTCAGGGGCTGCTTGCCAAAACTTGAAGTTGCCCAGGTTATAGCCTCCGCAGGTACGCTTGCGTAGCAAACGAGCACTTTCACCCGATGAACAGCGTTCCTATCACGCTGGAGGAGAGTTAATCCTGCAGACCTCGTTCCTCCTGGGAAAGCGCAAGGCCACCCTGAGCCTCAGTGTAGTGCCTGAGTTTACTCCGGGCAAGCTTTCCGTGCCTCGGTTTCCATGAGGTCTCCACCGTTGTTGTGCTTCAATGGAACGCGAAGATAGCTTTCAGGACTCCAAGCACTCTGACCTCCGCACCGTTTCCCATGCTACCACACGGATCCCCCCCACGTCTCCTCTCTGCCTGCTGAGCAACAAGCAGCCGTGTAGGCCCTTCAGAACACTTCTGCATGCAGAGCCCAAGGCGGCACACTGCTCTCTGTCTTCCTTTGAAAACCTAGGTTGTCGCAGCTTACCCAGCTCACCAAGACAGTCTGAGCCGGTCTCATGAGCTGGGGAACGTGGACTCAGTGAGGACCAGGGCCCTACCTGCACTCAGAAAATCACTCTGCTCAGCCTTCCATCCAGGAGCTCACACCGACTGGCTCGTTGGTTTAGCAGGACGTCTAAGTGAGGTCCAAGCTGAGCAAAGAACACACTTCCTCCTTTACCCTGCTAGGCCCACGGAAGAGGTAGAGCCAACTAGGCCTCGCTCAGGCCAGCCCTCCTTCAGGGATCTTGCCACACTTCGAAGCCTGCACAGTAAAAGATACTTAGCGAAGTTGCCAGGGTTTCGCCATTCTCCCTCGGCAGCTCCACTACTGCAGGGACTCATGTTTGCTCTGAACTAGGATAGGTGGCCCACTTCAAAAAGCAGTCTTTTCCCCTTTGGAAATGTGGATTCTTGTAGCCTAGGAGCTGTTTGCGAAACCATAGGAAGGCCCAGCTTTTACTCACTGCAGGCACGCCCGGGGAGGAAACGAGTATGTTTCCCCAGAGAAACAGGCTGCTTGCAAGTATCGAGGGGAGCTTCTCAGGTGCCCAGTGTGTCCCGTTTGTTTCCCTTCGCAGCTCCCGTACTGCAGGTACTTATGCTGGGTGCTAACAAGGGTTGGTTGGCTCTGCCGACAAAAGCAGCCTTTTCCCTTTGGAAGCTTGGATTGTAGTGTCTCAGGGGCTGCTTGCCAAACCTTGAAGTTGCCCAGGTTATAGCCTCCGCAGGTACGCTTGCGTAGCAAACGAGCACTTTCTCCCGATGAACAGGGTTCCTGTCACGCTGGAAGAGAGTTAATCCCGCAGACCTCGTTCCTCCTGGGAAAGCGCAAGTCCACCCTGAGCCTCAGGGTAGTGCCTAAGTTTCCAACGGGCAAGCTCTGCGTGCCTCGGTTTCCATGAGGTCTCCACCGTTGTTGTGCCTCAATGGAACTAGATTATAGCTTTCAGGACTCCAAGCACTCTGGCCTCCGCACCATTTCCCATGCTACCACACGGATCCTCCCACATCTCCTCTCTGCCTGCTGAGCAACAAGCAGCCGTGTAGGCCCTTCGGAACACTTCTTGCATGCAGAACCCAAGGCGGCACACTGCTCTCTGACTTCCTTTGGAAACCTAGGTGGTCGCAGCTTGCCCCAGCTCACGAAAACAGTCTGAGCCGTTCTCATGAGCTGGGAGACGTGGACTCAGTGAGGACCAGGGCCCTACCTGCACTCAGAAAATCACTCTGCTCAGCCTTCCATCCAGGAGCTCACACCGACTGGCTCGTTGGTTTAGCAGGACGTCTAAGTGAGGTCCAAGCTGAGCAAAGAGCACACTTCCTCCTTTACCCTGCTAGGCCCACGGAAGAGGTAGAGCCAACTAGGCCTCGCTCAGGCCAGCCCTCCTTCAGGGATCTTGCCACACTTCGAAGCCTGCACAGTAAAAGATACTTAGCGAAGTTGCCAGGGTTTCGCCATGCTCTCCCTCGGCAGCTCCACTACTGCAGGGACTCATGTTTGCTTTGAACTAGGATAGGTGTCCCTGCTTCCAAAAGCAGTCTTTTCCCCTTTGGAAATGTGGATTCTTGTAGCCTAGGAGCTGTTTGCGAAACCATAGGAAGGCCCAGCTTTTACTCACTGCAGGCACGCCCGGGGAGGAAACGAGTATGTTTCCCCAGAGAAACAGGCTGCTTGCAAGTGTAGAGAGGAGCTTCTCAGGTGCCCAGTGTGTCCCGTTTGTTTCCCTTCGCAGCAGACATCCTGCAGGTACTTATGCTGGGGGCTAACAAGGGTAGGTGGCTCTTCCGACAAAAGCAGCCTTTTCCTTTTGGAAGCTTGGATTGTAGTGTCTCAGGGGCTGCTTGCCAAACCTTGAAGTTGCCCAGGTTATAGCCTCCAGAGGTACGCTTGAGTAGCAAACGAGCACTTTCACCCGAGGAACAGGGTTCCTGTCACGCTGGAGGAGAGTTCATCCCGCACACCTCGTTCCTCCTGGGAAAGCGCAAGGCCACCCTGAGCCTCAGGGTAGTGCCTAAGTTTCCACAGGGCAAGCTCTGCGTGCCTCGGTTTCCATGAGGTCTCCTCCGTTGTTGTGCTTCAATGGAACGCGAAGATAGCTTTCAGGACTCCAAGCACTCTGACCTCCGCACCATTTCCCATGCTACCACACAGATCCTCCCACGTCTCCTCTCTGCCTGCTGAGCAACAAGCAGCCGTGTAGGCCCTTCGGAACACTTCTTGCATGCAGAACCCAAGGCGGCACACTGCTCTCTGTCTTCCTTTGGAAACCTAGGTTGTCGCAGCTTGCCCCAGCTCACGAAGACAGTCTGAGCCGTTCTCATGAGCTGGGAGACGTGGACTCAGTGAGGACCAGGGCCATACGTGCACTCAGAAAATCACTCTGCTCAGCCTTCCATCCAGGAACTCACACCGACTGGCTCGTTGGTTTAGCAGGACGTCTAAGTGAGGTCCAAGCTGAGCAAAGAGCACACTTCCTCCTTTACCCTGCTAGGCCCACGGAAGAGGTAGAGCCAACTAGGCCTCGCTCAGGCCAGCCCTCCTTCAGGGATCTTGCCACACTTCGAAGCCTGCACAGTAAAAGATACTTAGCGAAGTTGCCAAGATTTCGCCATGCTCTCCCTCGGCAGCTCCACTACTGCAGGGACTCATGTTTGCTTTGAACTAGGATAGGTGTCCCTGCTTCCAAAAGCAGTCTTTTCCCCTTTGGAAATGTGGATTCTTGTAGCCTAGGAGCTGTTTGCGAAACCCTAGGAAGGCCCAGCTTTTACTCACTGCAGGCACGCCCGGGGAGGAAACGAGTATGTTTCCCCAGAGAAACAGGCTGCTTGCAAGTGTAGAAAGGAGCTTCTCAGGTGCCCAGTGTGTCCCGTTTGTTTCCCTTCGCAGCTGACATCCTGCAGGGACTTATGCTGGGTGCTAACAAGAGTTGGTTGGCTCTGCCGACAAAAGCAGCCTTTTCCCTTTGGAAGCTTGGATTGTAGTGTCTCAGGGGCTGCTTGCCAAACCTTGAAGTTGCCCAGGTTATAGCTTCCAGAGGTACGCTTGAGTAGCAAACGAGCACTTTCACCCGAGGAACAGGGTTCCTGTCACGCTGGAGGAGAGTTCATCCCGCAGACCTCGTTCCTCCTGGGAAAGCGCAAGGCCACCCTGAGCCTCAGGGTAGTGCCTAAGTTTCCAACGGGCAAGCTCTGCGTGCCTCGGTTTCCATGAGGTCTCCACCGTTGTTGTGCTTCAATGGAACGCGAGGATAGCTTTCAGGACTCCAAGCACTCTGACCTCCGCACCATTTCCCATGCTACCACACAGATCCCCCCACGTCTCCTCTCTGCCTGCTGAGCAACAAGCAGCCGTGTAGGCCCTTCGGAACACTTCTTGCCTGCAGAACCCAAGGCGGCACACTGCTCTCTGTCTTCCTTTGGAAACCTAGGTGGTCGCAGCTTGCCCCAGCTCACGAAGACAGTCTGAGCCGTTCTCATGAGCTGGGAGACGTGGACTCAGTGAGGACCAGGGGCCCACCTGCACTCAGAAAATCACTCTGCTCAGCCTTCCATCCAGGAGCTCACACCGACTGGCTCGTTGGTTTAGCAGGACGTCTAAGTGAGGTCCAAGCTGAGCAAAGAGCACTCTTCCTCCTTTACCCTGCTAGGCCCACGGAAGAGGTAGAGCCATCTAGGCCTCGCTCAGACCAGGCGTCCTTCAGGGATCTTGCCACACTTCGAAGCCTGCACAGTAAAAGATACTTAGCGAAGTTGCCAGGGTTTCGCCATTCTCCCTCGGCAGCTCCACTACTGCAGGGACTCATGTTTGCTGTGAACTAGGATAGGTGGCCCACTTCAAAAAGCAGTCTTTTCCCCTTTGGAAATGTGGATTCTTGTAGCCTAGGAGCTGTTTGCGAAACCATAGGAAGGCCCAGCTTTTACTCACTGCAGGCACGCCCGGGGAGGAAACGAGTATGTTTCCCCAGAGAAACAGGCTGCTTGCAAGTGTAGAGGGGAGCTTCTCAGGTGCCCAGTGTGTCCCGTTTGTTTCCCTTCGCAGCTCCCGTACTGCAGGTACTTATGCTGGGTGCTAACAAGGGTTCGTTGGCTCTGCCGACAAAAGCAGCCTTTTCCCTTTGGAAGCTTGGATTGTAGTGTCTCAGGGGCTGCTTGCCAAACCTTGAAGTTGCCCAGGTTATAGCCTCCGCAGGTACGCTTGCGTAGCAAACGAGCACTTTCTACCGATGAACAGGGTTCCTGTCACGCTGGAAGAGAGTTAATCCCGCAGACCTCGTTCCTCCTGGGAAAGCGCAAGTCCACCCTGAGCCTCAGGGTAGTGCCTAAGTTTCCAACGGGCAAGCTCTGCGTGCCTCGGTTTCCATGAGGTATCCACCGTTGTTGTGCCTCAATGGAACTAGATTATAGCTTTCAGGACTCCAAGCACTCTGGCCTCCGCACCGTTTCCCATGCTACCACACGGATTCCCCCCACGTCTCCTCTCTGCCTGCTGAGCAACAAGCAGCCGTGTAGGCCCTTCAGAACACTTCTTGCATGCAGAGCCCAAGGCGGGACACTGCTCTCTGTCTTCCTTTGGAAACCTAGGTTGTCGGAGCTTACCCACCTCACGAAGACACTCTGAGCCGGTTTCATGAGCTGGGGAACGTGGACTCAGTGAGGACCAGGGCCCTACCTGCACTCTGAAAATCACTCTGCTCAGCCTTCCATCCAGGAGCTCACACCGACTGGCTCGTTGGTTTAGCAGGACGTCTAAGTGAGGTCCAAGCTGAGCAAAGAGCCCTCTTCCTCCTTTACCCTGCTAGGCCCACAGAAGAGGTAGAGCCAACTAGGCCTCGCTCAGGCCAGCCCTCCTTCAGGGATCTTGCCACACTTCGAAGCCTGCACAGTAAAAGATACTTAGTGAAGTTGCCAGGGTTTCGCCATGCTCTCCCTCGGCAGCTCCACTACTGCAGGGACTCATGTTTGCTTTGAACTAGTATAGGTGTCCCTGCTTCCAAAAGCAGTCTTTTCCCCTTTGGAAATGTGGATTCTTGTAGCCTCGGAGCTGTTTGCGAAACCCTAGGAAGGCCAAGCTTCTACTCACTGCAGGCACGCCCGGGGAGGAAACGAGTATGTTTCCCCAGAGAAACAGGCTGCTTGCAAGTGTAGAGGGGAGCTTCTCAGGTGCCCAGTTTGTCTCGTTTGTTTCCCTTCGCAGCTCCCGTACTGCAGGTACTTATGCTGGGTGCTAACAAGAGTTGGTTGGCTCTGCCGACAAAAGCAGCCTTTTCCCTTTGGAAGCTTGGATTGTAGTGTCTCAGGGGCTGCTTGCCAAAACTTGAAGTTGCCCAGGTTATAGCCTCCGCAGGTACGCTTGCGTAGCAAACGAGCACTTTCTACCGATGAACAGGGTTCCTGTCACGCTGGAGGAGAGTTAATCCCGCAGACCTCGTTCCTCCTGGGAAAGCGCAAGTCCACCCTGAGCCTCAGGGTAGTGCCTAAGTTTCCAACGGGCAAGCTCTGCGTGCCTCGGTTTCCATGAGGTCTCCACCGTTGTTGTGCTTCAATGGAACTCGAAGATAGCTTTCAGGACTCCAAGCACTCTGACCTCCGCACCGTTTCCCATGCTACCACACGGATCCCCCCCACGTCTCCTCTCTGCCTGCTGAGCAACAAGCAGCCGTGTAGGCCCTTCAGAACGCTTCTTGCATGCAGAGCCCAAGGCGGCACACTGCTCTCTGTCTTCCTTTGGAAACCTAGGTTGTTGCAGCTTGCCCCAGCTACGAAGACAGTCTGAGCCGGTCTCATGTGCTGAGGAACGTGAACTCAATGAGGACCAGGGCCATACGTGCACTCAGAAAATCACTCTGCCCAGCCTTCCATCCAGGAACTCACACCTACTGGCTCGTTGGTTTAGCAGGAAGTCTAAGTGAGGTCCAAGCTGAGCAAGAGCACAATTCCTCCTTTACCCTGCTAGGCCCCCGGAAGAGGTAGAGCCAACTAGGCCTCGCTCACGCCAGCCCTCCTTCAGGGATCTTGCCACAGTTCGAAGCCTGCACGGTAAAAGATACTTAGCGAAGTTGCCAGGGTTTCGCCATGCTCTCCCTCGGCAGCTCCACTACTTCAGGGACTCATGTTTGCTGTGAACGAGGATAGGTGGCCCTGCTTCCAAAAGCAGTCTTTTCCCCTTTGGAAATGTGGATTCTTTGACCCTCGGAGCTGTTTGCGAAACCCTAGGAAGGCCCAGCTTCTACTCACTGCAGGCACGCCCGGGCAGGAAACGAGTATGTTTCCCCAGAGAAACAGGCTGCTTGCAAGTGTCGAGAAGAGCTTCTCAGGTGCCCAGTGTGTCCCGTTTGTTTCCCTTCGCAGCTCCCGTACTGCAGGTACTTATGCTGGGTGCTAACAAGAGTTGGTTGGCTCTGCCGACAAAAGCAGCCTTTTCCCTTTGGAAGCTAGGATTGTAGTGTCTCAGGGGCTGCTTGCCAAACCTTGAAGTTGCCCTGGTTATAGCCTCCAGAGGTACGCTTGAGTAGCAAACGAGCACTTTCACCCGAGGAACAGGGTTCCTGTCACGCTGGAGGAGAGTTCATCCCCCACACCTCGTTCCTCCTGGGAAAGCGCAAGGCCACCCTGAGCCTCAGGGTAGTGCCTAAGTTTCCACAGGGCAAGCTCTGCGTGCCTCGGTTTCCATGAGGTCTCCTCCGTTGTTGTGCTTCAATGGAACGCGAAGATAGCTTTCAGGACTCCAAGCACTCTGACCTCCGCACCATTTCCCATGCTACCACACAGATCCTCCCACGTCTCCTCTCTGCCTGCTGAGCAACAAGCAGTCGTGTAGGCCCTTCGGAACACTTCTTGCATGCAGAACCCAAGGCGGCACACTGCTCTCTGACTTCCTTTGGAAACCTAGGTGGTCGCAGCTTGCCCCAGCTCACGAAAACAGTCTGAGCCGTTCTCATGAGCTGGGAGACGTGGACTCAGTGAGGACCAGGGCCCTACCTGCACTCAGAAAATCACTCTGCTCAGCCTTCCATCCAGGAGCTCACACCGACTGGCTCGTTGGTTTAGCAGGACGTCTAAGTGAGGTCCAAGCTGAGCAAAGAGCACACTTCCTCCTTTACCCTGCTAGGCCCACGGAAGAGGTAGAGCCAACTAGGCCTCGCTCAGGCCAGCCCTCCTTCAGGGATCTTGCCACACTTCGAAGCCTGCACAGTAAAAGATACTTAGCGAAGTTGCCAAGATTTCGCCATGCTCTCCCTCGGCAGCTCCACTACTGCAGGGACTCATGTTTGCTTTGAACTAGGATAGGTGTCCCTGCTTCCAAAAGCAGTCTTTTCCCCTTTGGAAATGTGGATTCTTGTAGCCTAGGAGCTGTTTGCGAAACCCTAGGAAGGCCCAGCTTTTACTCACTGCAGGCACGCCCGGGGAGGAAACGAGTATGTTTCCCCAGAGAAACAGGCTGCTTGCAAGTGTAGAGAGGAGCTTCTCAGGTGCCCAGTGTGTCCCGTTTGTTTCCCTTCGCAGCTGACATCCTGCAGGTACTTATGCTGGGGGCTAACAAGGGTAGGTGGCTCTTCCGACAAAAGCAGCCTTTTCCTTTTGGAAGCTTGGATTGTAGTGTCTCAGGGGCTGCTTGCCAAACCTTGAAGTTGCCCAGGTTATAGCCTCCAGAGGTACGCTTGAGTAGCAAACGAGCACTTTCACCCGAGGAACAGGGTTCCTGTCACGCTGGAGGAGAGTTCATCCCGCACACCTCGTTCCTCCTGGGAAAGCGCAAGGCCACCCTGAGCCTCAGGGTAGTGCCTAAGTTTCCACAGGGCAAGCTCTACGTGCCTCGGTTTCCATGAGGTCTCCATCGTTGTTGTGCTTCAATGGAACGCGAGGATAGCTTTCAGGACTCCAAGCACTCTGACCTCCGCACCATTTCCCATGCTACCACACAGATCCCCCCAAGTCTCCTCTCTGCCTGCTGAGCAACAAGCAGCCGTGTAGGCCCTTCGGAACACTTCTTGCATGCAGAACCCAAGGCGGCACACTGCTCTCTGTCTTCCTTTGGAAACCTAGGTGGTCGCAGCTTGCACCAGCTCACGAAGACAGTCTGAGCCGTTCTCATGAGCTGGGAGACGTGGACTCAGTGAGGACCAGGGCCCTACCTGCACTCAGAAAATCACTCTGCTCAGCCTTCCATCCAGGAGCTCACACCGACTGGCTCGTTGGTTTAGCAGGACGTCTAAGTGAGGTCCAAGCTGAGCAAAGAGCACTCTTCCTCCTTTACCCTGCTAGGCCCACGGAAGAGGTAGAACCATCTAGGCCTCGCTCAGACCAGGCGTCCTTCAGGGATCTTGCCACACTTCGAAGCCTGCACAGTAAAAGATACTTAGCGAAGTTGCCAGGATTTCGCCATGCTCTCCCTCGGCAGCTCCACTACTGCAGGTACTCATGTTTGCTTTGAACTAGTATAGGTGTCCCTGCTTCTAAAAGCAGTCTTTTCCCCTTTGGAAATGTGGATTCTTGTAGCCTAGGAGCTGTTTGCGAAACCATAGGAAGGCCCAGCTTTTACTCACTGCAGGCACGCCCGGGGAGGAAACGAGTATGTTTCCCCAGAGAAACAGGCTGCTTGCAAGTGTCGAGGGGAGCTTCTCAGGTGCCCAGTGTGTCCCGTTTATTTCCCTTCGCAGCTCCCGTACTGCAGGTACTTATGCTGGGTGCTAACAAGAGTTGGTTGGCTCTGCCGACAAAAGCAGCCTTTTCCCTTTGGAAGCTTGGATTGTAGTGTCTCAGGGGCTGCTTGCCAAACCTTGAAGTTGCCCAGGTTATAGCCTCCGCAGGAACGCTTGCGTAGCAAACGAGCAATTTCTACCGATGAACAGGGTTCCTGTCACGCTGGAGGAGAGTTAATCCCGCAGACCTCGTTCCTCCTGGGAAAGCGCAAGTCCACCCTGAGCCTCAGGGTAGTGCCTAAGTTTGCTCCGTGCAAGCTCTGCGTGCCTAGGTTTCCATGAGGTCTCCACCGTTGTTGTGCCTCAATGGAACTAGAGGATAGCTTTCAGGACTCCAAGCACTCTGGCCTCTGCACCGTTTCCCATGCTACCACACGGATTCCCCCCACGTCTCCTCTCTGCCTGCTGAGCAACAAGCAGCCGTGTAGGCCCTTCAGAACACTTCTTGCATGCAGAGCCCAAGGCGGGACACTGCTCTCTGTCTTCCTTTGGAAACCTAGGTTGTCGGAGCTTACCCACCTCACGAAGACAGTCTGAGCCGGTTTCATGAGCTGGGGAACGTGGACTCAGTGAGGACCAGGGCCCTACCTGCACTCTGAAAATCACTCTGCCCAGCCTTCCATCCAGGAACTCACACCTACTGGCTCGTTGGTTTAGCAGGAAGTCTAAGTGAGGTCCAAGCTGAGCAAGAGCACAATTCCTCCTTTACCCTGCTAGGCCCCCGGAAGAGGTAGAGCCAACTAGGCCTCGCTCACGCCAGCCCTCCTTCAGGGATCTTGCCACAGTTCGAAGCCTGCACGGTAAAAGATACTTAGCGAAGTTGCCAGGGTTTCGCCATGCTCTCCCTCGGCAGCTCCACTACTTCAGGGACTCATGTTTGCTGTGAACGAGGATAGGTGGCCCTGCTTCCAAAAGCAGTCTTTTCCCCTTTGGAAATGTGGATTCTTTGACCCTCGGAGCTGTTTGCGAAACCCTAGGAAGGCCCAGCTTCTACTCACTGCAGGCACGCCCGGGCAGGAAACGAGTATGTTTCCCCAGAGAAACAGGCTGCTTGCAAGTGTCGAGAAGAGCTTCTCAGGTGCCCAGTGTGTCCCGTTTGTTACCCTTCGCAGCTCCCGTACTGCAGGTACTTATGCTGGGTGCTAACAAGAGTTGGTTGGCTCTGCCGACAAAAGCAGCCTTTTCCCTTTGGAAGCTAGGATTGTAGTGTCTCAGGGGCTGCTTGCCAAACCTTGAAGTTGCCCTGGTTATAGCCTCCAGAGGTACGCTTGAGTAGCAAACGAGCACTTTCACCCGAGGAACAGGGTTCCTGTCACGCTGGAGGAGAGTTCATCCCCCACACCTCGTTCCTCCTGGGAAAGCGCAAGGCCACCCTGAGCCTCAGGGTAGTGCCTAAGTTTCCACAGGGCAAGCTCTGCGTGCCTCGGTTTCCATGAGGTCTCCTCCGTTGTTGTGCTTCAATGGAACGCGAAGATAGCTTTCAGGACTCCAAGCACTCTGACCTCCGCACCATTTCCCATGCTACCACACAGATCCTCCCACGTCTCCTCTCTGCCTGCTGAGCAACAAGCAGTCGTGTAGGCCCTTCGGAACACTTCTTGCATGCAGAACCCAAGGCGGCACACTGCTCTCTGACTTCCTTTGGAAACCTAGGTGGTCGCAGCTTGCCCCAGCTCTCGAAAACAGTCTGAGCCGTTCTCATGAGCTGGGAGACGTGGACTCAGTGAGGACCAGGGCCATACGTGCACTCAGAAAATCACTCTGCTCAGCCTTCCATCCAGGAGCTCACACCGACTGGCTCGTTGGTTTAGCAGGACGTCTAAGTGAGGTCCAAGCTGAGCAAAGAGCACACTTCCTCCTTTACCCTGCTAGGCCCCCGGAAGAGGTAGAGCCAACTAGGCCTCGCTCAGGCCATCCCTCCTTCAGGGATCTTGCCACACTTCGAAGCCTGCACAGTAAAAGATACTTAGCGAAGTTGCCAGGGTTTCGCCATGCTCTCCCTCGGCAGCTCCACTACTGCAGGGACTCATGTTTGCTTTGAACTTGGATAGGTGGCCCTGCTTCCAAAAGCAGTCTTTTCCACTTTGGAAATGTGGATTCTTGTAGCCTCGGAGCTGTTTGCGAAACCCTAGGAAGGCCCAGCTTCTACACACTGCAGGCACGCCCGGGGAGGAAACGAGTATGTTCCCCCAGAGAAACAGGCTGCTTGCAAGTGTCGAGGGGAGCTTCTCAGGTGCCCAGTGTGTCCCGTTTGTTTCCCTTCGCAGCTCCCGTCCTGCAGGTACTTATGCTGGGTGCTAACAAGGGTAGGTGGCTCTGCCGACAAAAGCAGCCTTTTCCCTTTGGAAGCTTGGATTCTAGTGTCTCAGGGGCTAATTGACAAACCTTGAAGCTGCCCAGATTAAGCCTCCGCGGGTACGCTTGCGTAGCAAACGAGCACTTTCTACCGATGAACAGGGTTCCTGTCACGCTGGAGGAGAGTTAATCCCGCAGACCTCGTTCCTCCTGGGAAAGCGCAAGGCCACCCTGAGCCTCAGGGTAGTGCCTAAGTTTCCACCGGGCAAGCTCTGCGTGCCTCGGTTTCCATGAGGTCTCCACCGTTGTTGTGCTTCAATGGAACGCGAGGATAGCTTTCAGGACTCCAAGCACTCTGACCTCCGCACCGTTTCCCATGCTACCACACGGATCCCCCCCACGTCTCCTCTCTGCCTGCTGAGCAACAAGCAGCCGTGTAGGCCCTTCGGAACACTTCTTGCATGCAGAGCCCATGGCGGCACTCTGCTCTCTCTCTTCCTTTGGAAACCAAGGTGGTCGCAGCTTGCCCCAGCTCACGAAGACAGTCTGAGCCGGTCTCATGAGCTGGGGAACGTGGACTCAGTGAGGACCAGGGCCCTACCTGCACTCAGAAAAACACTCTGCTCAGCCTTCCATCCAGGAGCTCACACCGACTGGCTCGTTGGTTTAGCAGGACGTCGATGTGAGGTCCAAGCTGAGCAAAGAGCACACTTCCTCCTTTACCCTGCTAGGCCCCCGGAAGAGGTAGAGCCAACTAGGCCTCGCTCAGGCCAGCCCTCCTTCAGGGATCTTGCCACACTTCGAAGCCTGCACAGTAAAAGATACTTAGCGAAGTTGCCAGGGTTTCGCCATGCTCTCCCTCGGCAGCTCCACTACTGCAGGGACTCATGTTTGCTGTGAACGAGGATAGGTGGCCCTGCTTCCAAAAGCAGTCTTTTCCGCTTTGGAAATGTCGTTTCTTGTAGCCTCGGAGCTGTTTGCGAAACTCTAGGAAGGCCCAGCTTCTACACACTGCAGGCACGCCCGGGGAGGAAACGAGTATGTTCCCCCAGAGAAACAGGCTGCTTGCAAGTGTCGAGGGGAGCTTCTCAGGTGCCCAGTGTGTCCCGTTTGTTTCCCTTCGCAGCTCCCATCCTGCAGGTACTTATGCTGGGTGCTAACAAGGGTAGGTGGCTCTGCCGACAAAAGCAGCCTTTTCCCTTTGGAAGCTTGGATTCTAGTGATTCACGGGCTGCTTTCCAAACCTTGAAGTTTCCCAGCTTATAGCCTTCGCAGGTACGCTTGAGTAGCCAACGAGCACTTTCACCCGAGGAAGAGTGTTCCTGTCCCGCTAGAGGAGAGTTAATCCTGCAGACCTCGTTCCTCCTGGGAAAGTGCAAGGCCACCCTGAGCCTCAGGGTAGTGCCTAATTTTCCACCGGGCAAGCTCTGCGTGCCTCGGTTTCCATGAGGTCTCCATCGTTGTTGTGCTTCAATGGAATGTGAGGATAGCTTTCAGGATTCCAAGCACTCTGGCCTCCGCACCTTTTCCCATGCTACCACACGGATCCCCCCCAAGTCTCCTCTCTGCCTGCTGAGCAACAAGCAGCTGTGTAGGCCCTTCGGAACACTTCTTGCATGCAGAGCCCAAGGCGGCACACTGCTCTCTGTCTTCCTTTGGAAACCTAGGTTGCCGCAGCTTGCCCCAGCTCACGAAGACAGTCTGAGCCGGTCTCATGTGCTGAGGAACGTGATCTCCGTGAGGACCAGGGCCCTACCTGCTCTCAGAAAATCATTCTGCTCAGCCTTCCATCCAGGAGCTCACACCGACTGGCTCGTTGGTTTAGCAGGACGTCGATGTGAGGTCCATGCTAAGCAAAGAGCACAGTACTTCCTTTACCCTGCTAGGCCCACGGAAGAGGTAGAGCCAATTAGGCCTCGCTCAGGCCAGCCCTCCTTCAGGGATCTTGCCCCACTTCTAAGCCTGCACAGTAAAAGATACTTAGCGAAATTGCCAGGGTTTCGCCATGCTCTCCCTCGGCAGCTCCACTACTGCAGGGACTCATGTTTGCTTTGAACTTGGATAGGTGGCCCTGCTTCCAAAAGCAGTCTTTTCCACTTTGGAAATGTGGATTCTTGTAGCCTCGGAGCTGTTTGCGAAACCCTAGGAAGGCCCAGCTTCTACACACTGCAGGCACGCCCGGGGAGGAAACGAGTATGTTCCCCCAGAGAAACAGGCTGCTTGCAAGTGTCGAGGGGAGCTTCTCAGGTGCCCAGTGTGTCCCGTTTGTTTCCCTTCGCAGCTCCCGTCCTGCAGGTACTTATGCTGGGTGCTAACAAGGGTAGGTGGCTCTGCCGACAAAAGCAGCCTTTTCCCTTTGGAAGCTTGGATTCTAGTGTCTCAGGGGCTAATTGACAAACCTTGAAGCTGCCCAGATTAAGCCTCCGCGGGTACGCTTGCGTAGCAAACGAGCACTTTCTACCGATGAACAGGGTTCCTGTCACGCTGGAGGAGAGTTAATCCCGCAGGCCTCGTTCCTCCTGGGAAAGCGCAAGTCCACCCTGAGCCTCAGGGTAGTGCCTAAGTTTCCACCGGGCAAGCTCTGCGTGCCTCGGTTTCCATGAGGTCTCCACCGTTGTTGTGCTTCAATGGAACGCGAGGATAGCTTTCAGGACTCCAAGCACTCTGACCTCCGCACCGTTTCCCATGCTACCACACGGATCCCCCCCAAGTCTCCTCTCTGCCTGCTGAGCAACAAGCAGCCGTGTAGGCCCTTCGGAACACTTCTTGCATGCAGAGCCCATGGCGGCACTCTGCTCTCTCTCTTCCTTTGGAAACCAAGGTGGTCGCAGCTTGCCCCAGCTCACGAAGACAGTCTGAGCCGTTCTCATGTGCTGAGAAACGTGAACTCCGTGAGGACCAGGGCCCTACCTGCTCTCAGAAAATCATTCTGCTCAGCCTTCCATACAGGAGCTCACACCGACTGGCTCGTTGGTTTAGCAGGACGTCGATGTGAGGTCCATGCTAAGCAAAGAGCACAGTACTTCCTTTACCCTGCTAGGCCCACGGAAGAGGTAGAGCCAATTAGGCCTCGCTCAGGCCAGCCCTCCTTCAGGGATCTTGCCCCACTTCTAAGCCTGCACAGTAAAAGATACTTAGCGAAATTGCCAGGGTTTCGCCATGCTGTCCCTCGGCAGCTGCACTACTGCAGGGACTCATGTTTGCTTTGAACTTGGATAGGTGGCCCTGCTTCCAAAAGCAGTCTTTTCCACTTTGGAAATGTGGATTCTTGTAGCCTAGGAGCTGTTTGCGAAACCCTAGGAAGGCCCAGCTTCTACACACTGCAGGCACGCCCGGGGAGGAAACGAGTATGTTCCCCCAGAGAAACAGGCTGCTTGCAAGTGTCGAGGGGAGCTTCTCAGGTGCCCAGTGTGTCCCGTTTGTTTCCCTTCGCAGCTCCCGTCCTGCAGGTACTTATGCTGGGTGCTAACAAGGGTAGGTGGCTCTGCCGACAAAAGCAGAGTTTTCCCTTTGGAAGCTTGGATTCTAGTGTCTCAGGGGCTAATTGACAAACCTTGAAGCTGCCCAGATTAAGCCTCCGCGGGTACGCTTGCGTAGCAAACGAGCACTTTCTACCGATGAACAGGGTTCCTGTCACGCTGGAGGAGAGTTAATCCCGCAGACCTCGTTCCTCCTGGGAAAGCGCAAGGCCACCCTGAGCCTCAGGGTAGTGCCTAAGTTTCCACCGGGCAAGATCTGCGTGCCTCGGTTTCCATGAGGTCTCCACCGTTGTTGTGCTTCAATGGAACGCGAGGATAGCTTTCAGGACTCCAAGCACTCTGACCTCCGCACCGTTTCCCATGCTACCACACGGATTCCCCACACGTCTCCTCTCTGCCTGCTGAGCAACAAGCAGCCGTGTAGGCCCTTCGGAACACTTCTTGCATGCAGAGCCCATGGCGGCACTCTGCTCTCTCTCTTCCTTTGGAAACCAAGGTGGTCGCAGCTTGCCCCAGCTCACGAAGACAGTCAGAGCCGGTCTCATGAGCTGGGGAACGTGGACTCAGTGAGGACCAGGGCCCTACCTGCACTCAGAAAAACACTCTGCTCAGCCTTCCATCCAGTTGCTCTCACCGACTGGCTCGTTGGTTTAGCAGGACGTCGATGTGAGGTCCAAGCTGAGCAAAGAGCACAATTCCTCCTTTACCCTGCTAGGCCCCCGGAAGAGGTAGAGCCAACTAGGCCTTGCTCAGGCCAGCCCTCCTTCAGGGATCTTGCCACACTTCGAAGCCTGCACAGTAAAAGATACTTAGCGAAGTTGCCAGGGTTTCGCCATGCTCTCCCTCGGCAGCTCCACTACTGCAGGGACTCATGTTTGCTGTGCACGAGGATAGGTGGCCCTGCTTCCAAAAGCAGTCTTTTCCGCTTTGGAAATGTCGTTTCTTGTAGCCTCGGAGCTGTTTGCGAAACCCTAGGAAGGCCCAGCTTCTACACACTGCAGGCACGCCCGGGGAGGAAACGAGTATGTTCCCCCAGAGAAACAGGCTGCTTGCAAGTGTCGAGGGGAGCTTCTCAGGTGCCCAGTGTGTCCCGTTTGTTTCCCTTCGCAGCTCCCGTCCTGCAGGTACTTATGCTGGGTGCTAACAAGGGTAGGTGGCTCTGCCGACAAAAGCAGCCTTTTCCCTTTGGAAGCTTGGATTCTAGTGATTCACGGGCTGCTTTCCAAACCTTGAAGTTTCCCAGCTTATAGCCTTCGCAGGTACGCTTGAGTAGCCAAAGAGCACTTTCACCCGAGGAAGAGTGTTCCTGTCCCGCTAGAGGAGAGTTAATCCTGCAGACCTCGTTCCTCCTGGGAAAGCGCAAGGCCACCCTGAGCCTCAGGGTAGTGCCTAATTTTCCACCGGGCAAGCTCTGCGTGCCTTGGTTTCCATGAGGTCTCCATCGTTGTTGTGCTTCAATGGAATGCGAGGATAGCTTTCAGGATTCCAAGCACTCTGGCCTCCGCACCTTTTCCCATGCTACCACACGGATCCCCCCCAAGTCTCCTCTCTGCCTGCTGAGCAACAAGCAGCTGTGTAGGCCCTTCGGAACACTTCTTGCATGCAGAGCCCAAGGCGGCACACTGCTCTCTGTCTTCCTTTGGAAACCTAGGTTGCCGCAGCTTGCCCCAGCTCACGAAGACAGTCTGAGCCGGTCTCATGTGCTGAGGAACGTGAACTCCGTGAGGACCAGGGCCCTACCTGCTCTCAGAAAATCATTCTGCTCAGCCTTCCATCCAGGAGCTCACACCGACTGGCTCGTTGGTTTAACAGGACGTCGATGTGAGGTCCATGCTAAGCAAAGAGCACAGTACTTCATTTACCCTGCTAGGCCCACGGAAGAGGTAGAGCCAATTAGGCCTCGCTCAGGCCAGCCCTCCTTCAGGGATCTTGCCCCACTTCTAAGCCTGCACAGTAAAAGATACTTAGCGAAATTGCCAGGGTTTCGCCATGCTCTCCCTCGGCAGCTCCACTACTGCAGGGACTCATGTTTGCTTTGAACTTGGATCGGTGGCCCTGCTTCCAAAAGCAGTCTTTTCCACTTTGGAAATGTGGATTCTTGTAGCCTCGGAGCTGTTTGCGAAACCCTAGGAAGGCCCAGCTTCTACACACTGCAGGCACGCCCGGGGAGGAAACGAGTATGTTCCCCCAGAGAAACAGGCTGCTTGCAAGTGTCGAGGGGAGCTTCTCAGGTGCCCAGTGTGTCCCGTTTGTTTCCCTTCGCAGCTCCCGTCCTGCAGGTACTTATGCTGGGTGCTAACAAGGGTAGGTGGCTCTGCCGACAAAAGCAGCCTTTTCCCTTTGGAAGCTTGGATTCTAGTGTCTCAGGGGCTAATTGACAAACCTTGAAGCTGCCCAGATTAAGCCTCCGCGGGTACGCTTGCGTAGCAAACGAGCACTTTCTACCGATGAACAGGGTTCCTGTCACGCTGGAGGAGAGTTAATCCCGCAGACCTTGTTCCTCCTGGGAAAGCGCAAGGCCACCCTGAGCCTCAGGGTAGTGCCTAAGTTTCCACCGGGCAAGCTCTGCGTGCCTCGGTTTCCATGAGGTCTCCACCGTTGTTGTGCTTCAATGGAACGCGAGGATAGCTTTCAGGACTCCAAGCACTCTGACCTCCGCACCGTTTCCCATGCTACCACACGGATCCCCCCCACGTCTCCTCTCTGCCTGCTGAGCAACAAGCAGCCGTGTAGGCCCTTCGGAACACTTCTTGCATGCAGAGCCCATGGCGGCACTCTGCTCTCTCTCTTCCTTTGGAAACCAAGGTGGTCGCAGCTTGCCCCAGCTCACGAAGACAGTCTGAGCCGGTCTCATGAGCTGGGGAACGTGGACTCAGTGAGGACCAGGGCCCTACCTGCACTCAGAAAAACACTCTGCTCAGCCTTCCATCCAGTTGCTCTCACCGACTGGCTCGTTGGTTTAGCAGGACGTCGATGTGAGGTCCAAGCTGAGCAAAGAGCACAATTCCTCCTTTACCCTGCTAGGCCCCCGGAAGAGGTAGAGCCAACTAGGCCTCGCTCAGGCCAGCCCTCCTTCAGGGATCTTGCCACACTTCGAAGCCTGCACAGTAAAAGATACTTAGCGAAGTTGCAAGGGTTTCGCCATGCTCTCCCTCGGCAGCTCCACTACTGCAGGGACTCATGTTTGCTGTGAACGAGGATAGGTGGCCCTGCTTCCAAAAGCAGTCTTTTCCGCTTTGGAAATGTCGTTTCTTGTAGCCTCGGAGCTGTTTGCGAAACTCTAGGAAGGCCCAGCTTCTACACACTGCAGGCACGCCCGGGGAGGAAACGAGTATGTTCCCCCAGAGAAACAGGCTGCTTGCAAGTGTCGAGGGGAGCTTCTCAGGTGCCCAGTGTGTCCCGTTTGTTTCCCTTCGCAGCTCCCATCCTGCAGGTACTTATGCTGGGTGCTAACAAGGGTAGGTGGCTCTGCCGACAAAAGCAGCCTTTTCCCTTGGAAGCTTGGATTCTAGTGATTCACGGGCTGCTTTCCAAACCTTGAAGTTTCCCAGCTTATAGCCTTCGCAGGTACGCTTTAGTAGCAAACGAGCACTTTCACCCGAGGAAGAGTGTTCCTGTCCCGCTAGAGGAGAGTTAATCCTGCAGACCTCGTTCTTCCTGGGAAAGCGCAAGGCCACCCTGAGCCTCAGGGTAGTGCCTAATTTTCCACCGGGCAAGCTCTGCGTGCCTCGGTTTCCATGAGGTCTCCATCGTTGTTGTGCTTCAATGGAATGCGAGGATAGCTTTCAGGATTCCAAGCACTCTGGCCTCCGCACCTTTTCCCATGCTACCACACGGATCCCCCCCAAGTCTCCTCTCTGCCTGCTGAGCAACAAGCAGCTGTGTAGGCCCTTCGGAACACTTCTTGCATGCAGAGCCCAAGGCGGCACACTGCTCTCTGTCTTCCTTTGGAAACCTAGGTTGCCGCAGCTTGCCCCAGCTCACGAAGACAGTCTGAGCCGGTCTCATGTGCTGAGAAACGTGAACTCCGTGAGGACCAGGGCCCTACCTGCTCTCAGAAAATCATTCTGCTCAGCCTTCCATCCAGGAGCTCACACCGACTGGCTCGTTGGTTTAGCAGGACGTCGATGTGAGGTCCATGCTAAGCAAAGAGCACAGTACTTCCTTTACCCTGCTAGGCCCACGGAAGAGGTAGAGCCAATTAGGCCTCGCTCAGGCCAGCCCTCCTTCAGGGATCTTGCCCCACTTCTAAGCCTGCACAGTAAAAGATACTTAGCGAAATTGCCAGGGTTTCGCCATGCTCTCCCTCGGCAGCTCCACTACTGCAGGGACTCATGTTTGCTTTGAACTTGGATAGGTGGCCCTGCTTCCAAAAGCAGTCTTTTCCACTTTGGAAATGTGGATTCTTGTAGCCTCGGAGCTGTTTGCGAAACCCTAGGAAGGCCCAGCTTCTACACACTGCAGGCACGCCCGGGGAGGAAACGAGTATGTTCCCCCAGAGAAACAGGCTGCTTGCAAGTGTCGAGGGGAGCTTCTCAGGTGCCCAGTGTGTCCCGTTTGTTTCCCTTCGCAGCTCCCGTCCTGCAGGTACTTATGCTGGGTGCTAACAAGGGTAGGTGGCTCTGCCGACAAAAGCAGAGTTTTCCCTTTGGAAGCTTGGATTCTAGTGTCTCAGGGGCTAATTGACAAACCTTGAAGCTGCCCAGATTAAGCCTCCGCGGGTACGCTTGCGTAGCAAACGAGCACTTTCTACCGATGAACAGGGTTCCTGTCATGCTGGAGGAGAGTTAATCCCGCAGACCTCGTTCCTCCTGGGAAAGCGCAAGGCCACCCTGAGCCTCAGGGTAGTGCCTAAGTTTCCACCGGGCAAGATCTGCGTGCCTCGGTTTCCATGAGGTCTCCACCGTTGTTGTGCTTCAATGGAACGCGAGGATAGCTTTCAGGACTCCAAGCACTCTGACCTCCGCACCGTTTCCCATGCTACCACACGGATTCCCCACACGTCTCCTCTCTGCCTGCTGAGCAACAAGCAGCCGTGTAGGCCCTTCGGAACACTTCTTGCATGCAGAGCCCATGGCGGCACTCTGCTCTCTCTCTTCCTTTGGAAACCAAGGTGGTCGCAGCTTGCCCCAGCTCACGAAGACAGTCAGAGCCGGTCTCATGAGCTGGGGAACGTGGACTCAGTGAGGACCAGGGCCCTACCTGCACTCAGAAAAACACTCTGCTCAGCCTTCCATCCAGTTGCTCTCACCGACTGGCTCGTTGGTTTAGCAGGACGTCGATGTGAGGTCCAAGCTGAGCAAAGAGCACAATTCCTCCTTTACCCTGCTAGGCCCCCGGAAGAGGTAGAGCCAACTAGGCCTTGCTCAGGCCAGCCCTCCTTCAGGGATCTTGCCACACTTCGAAGCCTGCACAGTAAAAGATACTTAGCGAAGTTGCCAGGGTTTCGCCATGCTCTCCCTCGGCAGCTCCACTACTGCAGGGACTCATGTTTGCTGTGAACGAGGATAGGTGGCCCTGCTTCCAAAAGCAGTCTTTTCCGCTTTGGAAATGTCGTTTCTTGTAGCCTCGGAGCTGTTTGCGAAACCCTAGGAAGGCCCAGCTTCTACACACTGCAGGCACGCCCGGGGAGGAAACGAGTATGTTCCCCCAGAGAAACAGGCTGCTTGCAAGTGTCGAGGGGAGCTTCTCAGGTGCCCAGTGTGTCCCGTTTGTTTCCCTTCGCAGCTCCCGTCCTGCAGGTACTTATGCTGGGTGCTAACAAGGGTAGGTGGCTCTGCCGACAAAAGCAGCCTTTTCCCTTTGGAAGCTTGGATTCTAGTGATTCACGGGCTGCTTTCCAAACCTTGAAGTTTCCCAGCTTATAGCCTTCGCAGGTACGCTTGAGTAGCCAACGAGCACTTTCACCCGAGGAAGAGTGTTCCTGTCCCGCTAGAGGAGAGTTAATCCTGCAGACCTCGTTCCTCCTGGGAAAGCGCAAGGCCACCCTGAGCCTCAGGGTAGTGCCTAATTTTCCACCGGGCAAGCTCTGCGTGCCTTGGTTTCCATGAGGTCTCCATCGTTGTTGTGCTTCAATGGAATGCGAGGATAGCTTTCAGGATTCCAAGCACTCTGGCCTCCGCACCTTTTCCCATGCTACCACACGGATCCCCCCCAAGTCTCCTCTCTGCCTGCTGAGCAACAAGCAGCTGTGTAGGCCCTTCGGAACACTTCTTGCATGCAGAGCCCAAGGCGGCACACTGCTCTCTGTCTTCCTTTGGAAACCTAGGTTGCCGCAGCTTGCCCCAGCTCACGAAGACAGTCTGAGCCGGTCTCATGTGCTGAGGAACGTGAACTCCGTGAGGACCAGGGCCCTACCTGCTCTCAGAAAATCATTCTGCTCAGCCTTCCATCCAGGAGCTCACACCGACTGGCTCGTTGGTTTAACAGGACGTCGATGTGAGGTCCATGCTAAGCAAAGAGCACAGTACTTCATTTACCCTGCTAGGCCCACGGAAGAGGTAGAGCCAATTAGGCCTCGCTCAGGCCAGCCCTCCTTCAGGGATCTTGCCCCACTTCTAAGCCTGCACAGTAAAAGATACTTAGCGAAATTGCCAGGGTTTCGCCATGCTCTCCCTCGGCAGCTCCACTACTGCAGGGACTCATGTTTGCTTTGAACTTGGATCGGTGGCCCTGCTTCCAAAAGCAGTCTTTTCCACTTTGGAAATGTGGATTCTTGTAGCCTCGGAGCTGTTTGCGAAACCCTAGGAAGGCCCAGCTTCTACACACTGCAGGCACGCCCGGGGAGGAAACGAGTATGTTCCCCCAGAGAAACAGGCTGCTTGCAAGTGTCGAGGGGAGCTTCTCAGGTGCCCAGTGTGTCCCGTTTGTTTCCCTTCGCAGCTCCCGTCCTGCAGGTACTTATGCTGGGTGCTAACAAGGGTAGGTGGCTCTGCCGACAAAAGCAGCGTTTTCCCTTTGGAAGCTTGGATTCTAGTGTCTCAGGGGCTAATTGACAAACCTTGAAGCTGCCCAGATTAAGCCTCCGCGGGTACGCTTGCGTAGCAAACGAGCACTTTCTACCGATGAACAGGGTTCCTGTCACGCTGGAGGAGAGTTAATCCCGCAGACCTTGTTCCTCCTGGGAAAGCGCAAGGCCACCCTGAGCCTCAGGGTAGTGCCTAAGTTTCCACCGGGCAAGCTCTGCGTGCCTCGGTTTCCATGAGGTCTCCACCGTTGTTGTGCTTCAATGGAACGCGAGGATAGCTTTCAGGACTCCAAGCACTCTGACCTCCGCACCGTTTCCCATGCTACCACACGGATCCCCCCCACGTCTCCTCTCTGCCTGCTGAGCAACAAGCAGCCGTGTAGGCCCTTCGGAACACTTCTTGCATGCAGAGCCCATGGCGGCACTCTGCTCTCTCTCTTCCTTTGGAAACCAAGGTGGTCGCAGCTTGCCCCAGCTCACGAAGACAGTCTGAGCCGGTCTCATGAGCTGGGGAACGTGGACTCAGTGAGGACCAGGGCCCTACCTGCACTCAGAAAAACACTCTGCTCAGCCTTCCATCCAGTTGCTCTCACCGACTGGCTCGTTGGTTTAGCAGGACGTCGATGTGAGGTCCAAGCTGAGCAAAGAGCACAATTCCTCCTTTACCCTGCTAGGCCCCCGGAAGAGGTAGAGCCAACTAGGCCTCGCTCAGGCCAGCCCTCCTTCAGGGATCTTGCCACACTTCGAAGCCTGCACAGTAAAAGATACTTAGCGAAGTTGCCAGGGTTTCGCCATGCTCTCCCTCGGCAGCTCCACTACTGCAGGGACTCATGTTTGCTGTGAACGAGGATAGGTGGCCCTGCTTCCAAAAGCAGTCTTTTCCGCTTTGGAAATGTCGTTTCTTGTAGCCTCGGAGCTGTTTGCGAAACTCTAGGAAGGCCCAGCTTCTACACACTGCAGGCACGCCCGGGGAGGAAACGAGTATGTTCCCCCAGAGAAACAGGCTGCTTGCAAGTGTCGAGGGGAGCTTCTCAGGTGCCCAGTGTGTCCCGTTTGTTTCCCTTCGCAGCTCCCATCCTGCAGGTACTTATGCTGGGTGCTAACAAGGGTAGGTGGCTCTGCCGACAAAAGCAGCCTTTTCCCTTGGAAGCTTGGATTCTAGTGATTCACGGGCTGCTTTCCAAACCTTGAAGTTTCCCAGCTTATAGCCTTCGCAGGTACGCTTTAGTAGCAAACGAGCACTTTCACCCGAGGAAGAGTGTTCCTGTCCCGCTAGAGGAGAGTTAATCCTGCAGACCTCGTTCTTCCTGGGAAAGCGCAAGGCCACCCTGAGCCTCAGGGTAGTGCCTAATTTTCCACCGGGCAAGCTCTGCGTGCCTCGGTTTCCATGAGGTCTCCATCGTTGTTGTGCTTCAATGGAATGCGAGGATAGCTTTCAGGATTCCAAGCACTCTGGCCTCCGCACCTTTTCCCATGCTACCACACGGATCCCCCCCAAGTCTCCTCTCTGCCTGCTGAGCAACAAGCAGCTGTGTAGGCCCTTCGGAACACTTCTTGCATGCAGAGCCCAAGGCGGCACACTGCTCTCTGTCTTCCTTTGGAAACCTAGGTTGCCGCAGCTTGCCCCAGCTCACGAAGACAGTCTGAGCCGGTCTCATGTGCTGAGAAACGTGAACTCCGTGAGGACCAGGGCCCTACCTGCTCTCAGAAAATCATTCTGCTCAGCCTTCCATCCAGGAGCTCACACCGACTGGCTCGTTGGTTTAGCAGGACGTCGATGTGAGGTCCATGCTAAGCAAAGAGCACAGTACTTCCTTTACCCTGCTAGGCCCACGGAAGAGGTAGAGCCAATTAGGCCTCGCTCAGGCCAGCCCTCCTTCAGGGATCTTGCCCCACTTCTAAGCCTGCACAGTAAAAGATACTTAGCGAAATTGCCAGGGTTTCGCCATGCTCTCCCTCGGCAGCTCCACTACTGCAGGGACTCATGTTTGCTTTGAACTTGGATAGGTGGCCCTGCTTCCAAAAGCAGTCTTTTCCACTTTGGAAATGTGGATTCTTGTAGCCTCGGAGCTGTTTGCGAAACCCTAGGAAGGCCCAGCTTCTACACACTGCAGGCACGCCCGGGGAGGAAACGAGTATGTTCCCCCAGAGAAACAGGCTGCTTGCAAGTGTCGAGGGGAGCTTCTCAGGTGCCCAGTGTGTCCCGTTTGTTTCCCTTCGCAGCTCCCGTCCTGCAGGTACTTATGCTGGGTGCTAACAAGGGTAGGTGGCTCTGCCGACAAAAGCAGCCTTTTCCCTTTGGAAGCTTGGATTCTAGTGTCTCAGGGGCTAATTGACAAACCTTGAAGCTGCCCAGATTAAGCCTCCGCGGGTACGCTTGCGTAGCAAACGAGCACTTTCTACCGATGAACAGGGTTCCTGTCACGCTGGAGGAGAGTTAATCCCGCAGACCTCGTTCCTCCTGGGAAAGCGCAAGGCCACCCTGAGCCTCAGGGTAGTGCCTAAGTTTCCACCGGGCAAGCTCTGCGTGCCTCGGTTTCCATGAGGTCTCCACCGTTGTTGTGCTTCAATGGAACGCGAGGATAGCTTTCAGGACTCCAAGCACTCTGACCTCCGCACCGTTTCCCATGCTACCACACGGATCCCCCCCACGTCTCCTCTCTGCCTGCTGAGCAACAAGCAGCCGTGTAGGCCCTTCGGAACACTTCTTGCATGCAGAGCCCATGGCGGCACTCTGCTCTCTCTCTTCCTTTGGAAACCAAGGTGGTCGCAGCTTGCCCCAGCTCACGAAGACAGTCTGAGCCGGTCTCATGAGCTGGGGAACGTGGACTCAGTGAGGACCAGGGCCCTACCTGCACTCAGAAAAACACTCTGCTCAGCCTTCCATCCAGTTGCTCTCACCGACTGGCTCGTTGGTTTAGCAGGACGTCGATGTGAGGTCCAAGCTGAGCAAAGAGCACAATTCCTCCTTTACCCTGCTAGGCCCCCGGAAGAGGTAGAGCCAACTAGGCCTCGCTCAGGCCAGCCCTCCTTCAGGGATCTTGCCACACTTCGAAGCCTGCACAGTAAAAGATACTTAGCGAAGTTGCCAGGGTTTCGCCATGCTCTCCCTCGGCAGCTCCACTACTGCAGGGACTCATGTTTGCTGTGAACGAGGATAGGTGGCCCTGCTTCCAAAAGCAGTCTTTTCCGCTTTGGAAATGTCGTTTCTTGTAGCCTCGGAGCTGTTTGCGAAACTCTAGGAAGGCCCAGCTTCTACACACTGCAGGCACGCCCGGGGAGGAAACGAGTATGTTCCCCCAGAGAAACAGGCTGCTTGCAAGTGTCGAGGGGAGCTTCTCAGGTGCCCAGTGTGTCCCGTTTGTTTCCCTTCGCAGCTCCCGTCCTGCAGGTACTTATGCTGGGTGCTAACAAGGGTAGGTGGCTCTGCCGACAAAAGCAGCCTTTTCCCTTTGGAAGCTTGGATTCTAGTGATTCACGGGCTGCTTTCCAAACCTTGAAGTTTCCCAGCTTATAGCCTTCGCAGGTACGCTTGAGTAGCCAACGAGCACTTTCACCCGAGGAAGAGTGTTCCTGTCCCGCTAGAGGAGAGTTAATCCTGCAGACCTCGTTCCTCCTGGGAAAGCGCAAGGCCACCCTGAGCCTCAGGGTAGTGCCTAATTTTCCACCGGGCAAGCTCTGCGTGCCTCGGTTTCCATGAGGTCTCCATCGTTGTTGTGCTTCAATGGAATGCGAGGATAGCTTTCAGGATTCCAAGCACTCTGGCCTCCGCACCTTTTCCCATGCTACCACACGGATCCCCCCCAAGTCTCCTCTCTGCCTGCTGAGCAACAAGCAGCTGTGTAGGCCCTTCGGAACACTTCTTGCATGCAGAGCCCAAGGCGGCACACTGCTCTCTGTCTTCCTTTGGAAACCTAGGTTGCCGCAGCTTGCCCCAGCTCACGAAGACAGTCTGAGCCGGTCTCATGTGCTGAGGAACGTGAACTCCGTGAGGACCAGGGCCCTACCTGCTCTCAGAAAATCATTCTGCTCAGCCTTCCATCCAGGAGCTCACACCGACTGGCTCGTTGGTTTAGCAGGACGTCGATGTGAGGTCCATGCTAAGCAAAGAGCACAGTACTTCCTTTACCCTGCTAGGCCCACGGAAGAGGTAGAGCCAATTAGGCCTCGCTCAGGCCAGCCCTCCTTCAGGGATCTTGCCCCACTTCTAAGCCTGCACAGTAAAAGATACTTAGCGAAATTGCCAGGGTTTCGCCATGCTCTCCCTCGGCAGCTCCACTACTGCAGGGACTCATGTTTGCTTTGAACTTGGATCGGTGGCCCTGCTTCCAAAAGCAGTCTTTTCCACTTTGGAAATGTGGATTCTTGTAGCCTCGGAGCTGTTTGCGAAACCCTAGGAAGGCCCAGCTTCTACACACTGCAGGCACGCCCGGGGAGGAAACGAGTATGTTCCCCCAGAGAAACAGGCTGCTTGCAAGTGTCGAGGGGAGCTTCTCAGGTGCCCAGTGTGTCCCGTTTGTTTCCCTTCGCAGCTCCCGTCCTGCAGGTACTTATGCTGGGTGCTAACAAGGGTAGGTGGCTCTGCCGACAAAAGCAGCGTTTTCCCTTTGGAAGCTTGGATTCTAGTGTCTCAGGGGCTAATTGACAAACCTTGAAGCTGCCCAGATTAAGCCTCCGCGGGTACGCTTGCGTAGCAAACGAGCACTTTCTACCGATGAACAGGGTTCCTGTCACGCTGGAGGAGAGTTAATCCCGCAGACCTTGTTCCTCCTGGGAAAGCGCAAGGCCACCCTGAGCCTCAGGGTAGTGCCTAAGTTTCCACCGGGCAAGCTCTGCGTGCCTCGGTTTCCATGAGGTCTCCACCGTTGTTGTGCTTCAATGGAACGCGAGGATAGCTTTCAGGACTCCAAGCACTCTGACCTCCGCACCGTTTCCCATGCTACCACACGGATCCCCCCCACGTCTCCTCTCTGCCTGCTGAGCAACAAGCAGCCGTGTAGGCCCTTCGGAACACTTCTTGCATGCAGAGCCCATGGCGGCACTCTGCTCTCTCTCTTCCTTTGGAAACCAAGGTGGTCGCAGCTTGCCCCAGCTCACGAAGACAGTCTGAGCCGGTCTCATGAGCTGGGGAACGTGGACTCAGTGAGGACCAGGGCCCTACCTGCACTCAGAAAAACACTCTGCTCAGCCTTCCATCCAGTTGCTCTCACCGACTGGCTCGTTGGTTTAGCAGGACGTCGATGTGAGGTCCAAGCTGAGCAAAGAGCACAATTCCTCCTTTACCCTGCTAGGCCCCCGGAAGAGGTAGAGCCAACTAGGCCTCGCTCAGGCCAGCCCTCCTTCAGGGATCTTGCCACACTTCGAAGCCTGCACAGTAAAAGATACTTAGCGAAGTTGCCAGGGTTTCGCCATGCTCTCCCTCGGCAGCTCCACTACTGCAGGGACTCATGTTTGCTGTGAACGAGGATAGGTGGCCCTGCTTCCAAAAGCAGTCTTTTCCGCTTTGGAAATGTCGTTTCTTGTAGCCTCGGAGCTGTTTGCGAAACTCTAGGAAGGCCCAGCTTCTACACACTGCAGGCACGCCCGGGGAGGAAACGAGTATGTTCCCCCAGAGAAACAGGCTGCTTGCAAGTGTCGAGGGGAGCTTCTCAGGTGCCCAGTGTGTCCCGTTTGTTTCCCTTCGCAGCTCCCATCCTGCAGGTACTTATGCTGGGTGCTAACAAGGGTAGGTGGCTCTGCCGACAAAAGCAGCCTTTTCCCTTGGAAGCTTGGATTCTAGTGATTCACGGGCTGCTTTCCAAACCTTGAAGTTTCCCAGCTTATAGCCTTCGCAGGTACGCTTTAGTAGCAAACGAGCACTTTCACCCGAGGAAGAGTGTTCCTGTCCCGCTAGAGGAGAGTTAATCCTGCAGACCTCGTTCTTCCTGGGAAAGCGCAAGGCCACCCTGAGCCTCAGGGTAGTGCCTAATTTTCCACCGGGCAAGCTCTGCGTGCCTCGGTTTCCATGAGGTCTCCATCGTTGTTGTGCTTCAATGGAATGCGAGGATAGCTTTCAGGATTCCAAGCACTCTGGCCTCCGCACCTTTTCCCATGCTACCACACGGATCTCCCCCAAGTCTCCTCTCTGCCTGCTGAGCAACAAGCAGCTGTGTAGGCCCTTCGGAACACTTCTTGCATGCAGAGCCCAAGGCGGCACACTGCTCTCTGTCTTCCTTTGGAAACCTAGGTTGCCGCAGCTTGCCCCAGCTCACGAAGACAGTCTGAGCCGGTCTCATGTGCTGAGAAACGTGAACTCCGTGAGGACCAGGGCCCTACCTGCTCTCAGAAAATCATTCTGCTCAGCCTTCCATCCAGGAGCTCACACCGACTGGCTCGTTGGTTTAGCAGGACGTCGATGTGAGGTCCATGCTAAGCAAAGAGCACAGTACTTCCTTTACCCTGCTAGGCCCACGGAAGAGGTAGAGCCAATTAGGCCTCGCTCAGGCCAGCCCTCCTTCAGGGATCTTGCCCCACTTCTAAGCCTGCACAGTAAAAGATACTTAGCGAAATTGCCAGGGTTTCGCCATGCTCTCCCTCGGCAGCTCCACTACTGCAGGGACTCATGTTTGCTTTGAACTTGGATAGGTGGCCCTGCTTCCAAAAGCAGTCTTTTCCACTTTGGAAATGTGGATTCTTGTAGCCTCGGAGCTGTTTGCGAAACCCTAGGAAGGCCCAGCTTCTACACACTGCAGGCACGCCCGGGGAGGAAACGAGTATGTTCCCCCAGAGAAACAGGCTGCTTGCAAGTGTCGAGGGGAGCTTCTCAGGTGCCCAGTGTGTCCCGTTTGTTTCCCTTCGCAGCTCCCGTCCTGCAGGTACTTATGCTGGGTGCTAACAAGGGTAGGTGGCTCTGCCGACAAAAGCAGCCTTTTCCCTTTGGAAGCTTGGATTCTAGTGTCTCAGGGGCTAATTGACAAACCTTGAAGCTGCCCAGATTAAGCCTCCGCGGGTACGCTTGCGTAGCAAACGAGCACTTTCTACCGATGAACAGGGTTCCTGTCACGCTGGAGGAGAGTTAATCCCGCAGACCTTGTTCCTCCTGGGAAAGCGCAAGGCCACCCTGAGCCTCAGGGTAGTGCCTAAGTTTCCACCGGGCAAGCTCTGCGTGCCTCGGTTTCCATGAGGTCTCCACCGTTGTTGTGCTTCAATGGAACGCGAGGATAGCTTTCAGGACTCCAAGCACTCTGACCTCCGCACCGTTTCCCATGCTACCACACGGATCCCCCCCACGTCTCCTCTCTGCCTGCTGAGCAACAAGCAGCCGTGTAGGCCCTTCGGAACACTTCTTGCATGCAGAGCCCATGGCGGCACTCTGCTCTCTCTCTTCCTTTGGAAACCAAGGTGGTCGCAGCTTGCCCCAGCTCACGAAGACAGTCTGAGCCGGTCTCATGAGCTGGGGAACGTGGACTCAGTGAGGACCAGGGCCCTACCTGCACTCAGAAAAACACTCTGCTCAGCCTTCCATCCAGTTGCTCTCACCGACTGGCTCGTTGGTTTAGCAGGACGTCGATGTGAGGTCCAAGCTGAGCAAAGAGCACAATTCCTCCTTTACCCTGCTAGGCCCCCGGAAGAGGTAGAGCCAACTAGGCCTCGCTCAGGCCAGCCCTCCTTCAGGGATCTTGCCACACTTCGAAGCCTGCACAGTAAAAGATACTTAGCGAAGTTGCCAGGGTTTCGCCATGCTCTCCCTCGGCAGCTCCACTACTGCAGGGACTCATGTTTGCTGTGAACGAGGATAGGTGGCCCTGCTTCCAAAAGCAGTCTTTTCCGCTTTGGAAATGTCGTTTCTTGTAGCCTCGGAGCTGTTTGCGAAACTCTAGGAAGGCCCAGCTTCTACACACTGCAGGCACGCCCGGGGAGGAAACGAGTATGTTCCCCCAGAGAAACAGGCTGCTTGCAAGTGTCGAGGGGAGCTTCTCAGGTGCCCAGTGTGTCCCGTTTGTTTCCCTTCGCAGCTCCCATCCTGCAGGTACTTATGCTGGGTGCTAACAAGGGTAGGTGGCTCTGCCGACAAAAGCAGCCTTTTCCCTTGGAAGCTTGGATTCTAGTGATTCACGGGCTGCTTTCCAAACCTTGAAGTTTCCCAGCTTATAGCCTTCGCAGGTACGCTTTAGTAGCAAACGAGCACTTTCACCCGAGGAAGAGTGTTCCTGTCCCGCTAGAGGAGAGTTAATCCTGCAGACCTCGTTCTTCCTGGGAAAGCGCAAGGCCACCCTGAGCCTCAGGGTAGTGCCTAATTTTCCACCGGGCAAGCTCTGCGTGCCTCGGTTTCCATGAGGTCTCCATCGTTGTTGTGCTTCAATGGAATGCGAGGATAGCTTTCAGGATTCCAAGCACTCTGGCCTCCGCACCTTTTCCCATGCTACCACACGGATTCCCCCCAAGTCTCCTCTCTGCCTGCTGAGCAACAAACAGCTGTGTAGGCCCTTCGGAACACTTCTTGCATGCAGAGCCCAAGGCGGCACACTGCTCTCTGTCTTCCTTTGGAAACCTAGGTTGCCGCAGCTTGCCCCAGCTCACGAAGACAGTCTGAGCCGGTCTCATGTGCTGAGGAACGTGAACTCCGTGAGGACCAGGGCCCTACCTGCTCTCAGAAAATCATTCTGCTCAGCCTTCCATCCAGGAGCTCACACCGACTGGCTCGTTGGTTTAGCAGGACGTCGATGTGAGGTCCATGCTAAGCAAAGAGCACAGTACTTCCTTTACCCTGCTAGGCCCACGGAAGAGGTAGAGCCAATTAGGCCTCGCTCAGGCCAGCCCTCCTTCAGGGATCTTGCCCCACTTCTAAGCCTGCACAGTAAAAGATACTTAGCGAAATTGCCAGGGTTTCGCCATGCTCTCCCTCGGCAGCTCCACTACTGCAGGGACTCATGTTTGCTTTGAACTTGGATAGGTGGCCCTGCTTCCAAAAGCAGTCTTTTCCACTTTGGAAATGTGGATTCTTGTAGCCTCGGAGCTGTTTGCGAAACCCTAGGAAGGCCCAGCTTCTACACACTGCAGGCACGCCCGGGGAGGAAACGAGTATGTTCCCCCAGAGAAACAGGCTGCTTGCAAGTGTCGAGGGGAGCTTCTCAGGTGCCCAGTGTGTCCCGTTTGTTTCCCTTCGCAGCTCCCGTCCTGCAGGTACTTATGCTGGGTGCTAACAAGGGTAGGTGGCTCTGCCGACAAAAGCAGCCTTTTCCCTTTGGAAGCTTGGATTCTAGTGTCTCAGGGGCTAATTGACAAACCTTGAAGCTGCCCAGATTAAGCCTCCGCGGGTACGCTTGCGTAGCAAACGAGCACTTTCTACCGATGAACAGGGTTCCTGTCACGCTGGAGGAGAGTTAATCCCGCAGACCTTGTTCCTCCTGGGAAAGCGCAAGGCCACCCTGAGCCTCAGGGTAGTGCCTAAGTTTCCACCGGGCAAGCTCTGCGTGCCTCGGTTTCCATGAGGTCTCCACCGTTGTTGTGCTTCAATGGAACGCGAGGATAGCTTTCAGGACTCCAAGCACTCTGACCTCCGCACCGTTTCCCATGCTACCACACGGATCCCCCCCACGTCTCCTCTCTGCCTGCTGAGCAACAAGCAGCCGTGTAGGCCCTTCGGAACACTTCTTGCATGCAGAGCCCATGGCGGCACTCTGCTCTCTCTCTTCCTTTGGAAACCAAGGTGGTCGCAGCTTGCCCCAGCTCACGAAGACAGTCTGAGCCGGTCTCATGAGCTGGGGAACGTGGACTCAGTGAGGACCAGGGCCCTACCTGCACTCAGAAAAACACTCTGCTCAGCCTTCCATCCAGTTGCTCTCACCGACTGGCTCGTTGGTTTAGCAGGACGTCGATGTGAGGTCCAAGCTGAGCAAAGAGCACAATTCCTCCTTTACCCTGCTAGGCCCCCGGAAGAGGTAGAGCCAACTAGGCCTCGCTCAGGCCAGCCCTCCTTCAGGGATCTTGCCACACTTCGAAGCCTGCACAGTAAAAGATACTTAGCGAAGTTGCCAGGGTTTCGCCATGCTCTCCCTCGGCAGCTCCACTACTGCAGGGACTCATGTTTGCTGTGAACGAGGATAGGTGGCCCTGCTTCCAAAAGCAGTCTTTTCCGCTTTGGAAATGTCGTTTCTTGTAGCCTCGGAGCTGTTTGCGAAACTCTAGGAAGGCCCAGCTTCTACACACTGCAGGCACGCCCGGGGAGGAAACGAGTATGTTCCCCCAGAGAAACAGGCTGCTTGCAAGTGTCGAGGGGAGCTTCTCAGGTGCCCAGTGTGTCCCGTTTGTTTCCCTTCGCAGCTCCCATCCTGCAGGTACTTATGCTGGGTGCTAACAAGGGTAGGTGGCTCTGCCGACAAAAGCAGCCTTTTCCCTTGGAAGCTTGGATTCTAGTGATTCACGGGCTGCTTTCCAAACCTTGAAGTTTCCCAGCTTATAGCCTTCGCAGGTACGCTTTAGTAGCAAACGAGCACTTTCACCCGAGGAAGAGTGTTCCTGTCCCGCTAGAGGAGAGTTAATCCTGCAGACCTCGTTCTTCCTGGGAAAGCGCAAGGCCACCCTGAGCCTCAGGGTAGTGCCTAATTTTCCACCGGGCAAGCTCTGCGTGCCTCGGTTTCCATGAGGTCTCCATCGTTGTTGTGCTTCAATGGAATGCGAGGATAGCTTTCAGGATTCCAAGCACTCTGGCCTCCGCACCTTTTCCCATGCTACCACACGGATCCCCCCCAAGTCTCCTCTCTGCCTGCTGAGCAACAAGCAGCTGTGTAGGCCCTTCGGAACACTTCTTGCATGCAGAGCCCAAGGCGGCACACTGCTCTCTGTCTTCCTTTGGAAACCTAGGTTGCCGCAGCTTGCCCCAGCTCACGAAGACAGTCTGAGCCGGTCTCATGTGCTGAGGAACGTGAACTCCGTGAGGACCAGGGCCCTACCTGCTCTCAGAAAATCATTCTGCTCAGCCTTCCATCCAGGAGCTCACACCGACTGGCTCGTTGGTTTAGCAGGACGTCGATGTGAGGTCCATGCTAAGCAAAGAGCACAGTACTTCCTTTACCCTGCTAGGCCCACGGAAGAGGTAGAGCCAATTAGGCCTCGCTCAGGCCAGCCCTCCTTCAGGGATCTTGCCCCACTTCTAAGCCTGCACAGTAAAAGATACTTAGCGAAATTGCCAGGGTTTCGCCATGCTCTCCCTCGGCAGCTCCACTACTGCAGGGACTCATGTTTGCTTTGAACTTGGATAGGTGGCCCTGCTTCCAAAAGCAGTCTTTTCCACTTTGGAAATGTGGATTCTTGTAGCCTCGGAGCTGTTTGCGAAACCCTAGGAAGGCCCAGCTTCTACACACTGCAGGCACGCCCGGGGAGGAAACGAGTATGTTCCCCCAGAGAAACAGGCTGCTTGCAAGTGTCGAGGGGAGCTTCTCAGGTGCCCAGTGTGTCCCGTTTGTTTCCCTTCGCAGCTCCCGTCCTGCAGGTACTTATGCTGGGTGCTAACAAGGGTAGGTGGCTCTGCCGACAAAGCAGCCTTTTCCCTTTGGAAGCTTGGATTCTAGTGTCTCAGGGGCTAATTGACAAACCTTGAAGCTGCCCAGATTAAGCCTCCGCGGGTACGCTTGCGTAGCAAACGAGCACTTTCTACCGATGAACAGGGTTCCTGTCACGCTGGAGGAGAGTTAATCCCGCAGACCTTGTTCCTCCTGGGAAAGCGCAAGGCCACCCTGAGCCTCAGGGTAGTGCCTAAGTTTCCACCGGGCAAGCTCTGCGTGCCTCGGTTTCCATGAGGTCTCCACCGTTGTTGTGCTTCAATGGAACGCGAGGATAGCTTTCAGGACTCCAAGCACTCTGACCTCCGCACCGTTTCCCATGCTACCACACGGATCCCCCCCACGTCTCCTCTCTGCCTGCTGAGCAACAAGCAGCCGTGTAGGCCCTTCGGAACACTTCTTGCATGCAGAGCCCATGGCGGCACTCTGCTCTCTCTCTTCCTTTGGAAACCAAGGTGGTCGCAGCTTGCCCCAGCTCACGAAGACAGTCTGAGCCGGTCTCATGAGCTGGGGAACGTGGACTCAGTGAGGACCAGGGCCCTACCTGCACTCAGAAAAACACTCTGCTCAGCCTTCCATCCAGTTGCTCTCACCGACTGGCTCGTTGGTTTAGCAGGACGTCGATGTGAGGTCCAAGCTGAGCAAAGAGCACAATTCCTCCTTTACCCTGCTAGGCCCCCGGAAGAGGTAGAGCCAACTAGGCCTCGCTCAGGCCAGCCCTCCTTCAGGGATCTTGCCACACTTCGAAGCCTGCACAGTAAAAGATACTTAGCGAAGTTGCCAGGGTTTCGCCATGCTCTCCCTCGGCAGCTCCACTACTGCAGGGACTCATGTTTGCTGTGAACGAGGATAGGTGGCCCTGCTTCCAAAAGCAGTCTTTTCCGCTTTGGAAATGTCGTTTCTTGTAGCCTCGGAGCTGTTTGCGAAACTCTAGGAAGGCCCAGCTTCTACACACTGCAGGCACGCCCGGGGAGGAAACGAGTATGTTCCCCCAGAGAAACAGGCTGCTTGCAAGTGTCGAGGGGAGCTTCTCAGGTGCCCAGTGTGTCCCGTTTGTTTCCCTTCGCAGCTCCCATCCTGCAGGTACTTATGCTGGGTGCTAACAAGGGTAGGTGGCTCTGCCGACAAAAGCAGCCTTTTCCCTTGGAAGCTTGGATTCTAGTGATTCACGGGCTGCTTTCCAAACCTTGAAGTTTCCCAGCTTATAGCCTTCGCAGGTACGCTTTAGTAGCAAACGAGCACTTTCACCCGAGGAAGAGTGTTCCTGTCCCGCTAGAGGAGAGTTAATCCTGCAGACCTCGTTCTTCCTGGGAAAGCGCAAGGCCACCCTGAGCCTCAGGGTAGTGCCTAATTTTCCACCGGGCAAGCTCTGCGTGCCTCGGTTTCCATGAGGTCTCCATCGTTGTTGTGCTTCAATGGAATGCGAGGATAGCTTTCAGGATTCCAAGCACTCTGGCCTCCGCACCTTTTCCCATGCTACCACACGGATCCCCCCCAAGTCTCCTCTCTGCCTGCTGAGCAACAAGCAGCTGTGTAGGCCCTTCGGAACACTTCTTGCATGCAGAGCCCAAGGCGGCACACTGCTCTCTGTCTTCCTTTGGAAACCTAGGTTGCCGCAGCTTGCCCCAGCTCACGAAGACAGTCTGAGCCGGTCTCATGTGCTGAGAAACGTGAACTCCGTGAGGACCAGGGCCCTACCTGCTCTCAGAAAATCATTCTGCTCAGCCTTCCATCCAGGAGCTCACACCGACTGGCTCGTTGGTTTAGCAGGACGTCGATGTGAGGTCCATGCTAAGCAAAGAGCACAGTACTTCCTTTACCCTGCTAGGCCCACGGAAGAGGTAGAGCCAATTAGGCCTCGCTCAGGCCAGCCCTCCTTCAGGGATCTTGCCCCACTTCTAAGCCTGCACAGTAAAAGATACTTAGCGAAATTGCCAGGGTTTCGCCATGCTCTCCCTCGGCAGCTCCACTACTGCAGGGACTCATGTTTGCTTTGAACTTGGATAGGTGGCCCTGCTTCCAAAAGCAGTCTTTTCCACTTTGGAAATGTGGATTCTTGTAGCCTCGGAGCTGTTTGCGAAACCCTAGGAAGGCCCAGCTTCTACACACTGCAGGCACGCCCGGGGAGGAAACGAGTATGTTCCCCCAGAGAAACAGGCTGCTTGCAAGTGTCGAGGGGAGCTTCTCAGGTGCCCAGTGTGTCCCGTTTGTTTCCCTTCGCAGCTCCCGTCCTGCAGGTACTTATGCTGGGTGCTAACAAGGGTAGGTGGCTCTGCCGACAAAAGCAGCCTTTTCCCTTTGGAAGCTTGGATTCTAGTGTCTCAGGGGCTAATTGACAAACCTTGAAGCTGCCCAGATTAAGCCTCCGCGGGTACGCTTGCGTAGCAAACGAGCACTTTCTACCGATGAACAGGGTTCCTGTCACGCTGGAGGAGAGTTAATCCCGCAGACCTCGTTCCTCCTGGGAAAGCGCAAGGCCACCCTGAGCCTCAGGGTAGTGCCTAAGTTTCCACCGGGCAAGCTCTGCGTGCCTCGGTTTCCATGAGGTCTCCACCGTTGTTGTGCTTCAATGGAACGCGAGGATAGCTTTCAGGACTCCAAGCACTCTGACCTCCGCACCGTTTCCCATGCTACCACACGGATCCCCCCCACGTCTCCTCTCTGCCTGCTGAGCAACAAGCAGCCGTGTAGGCCCTTCGGAACACTTCTTGCATGCAGAGCCCATGGCGGCACTCTGCTCTCTCTCTTCCTTTGGAAACCAAGGTGGTCGCAGCTTGCCCCAGCTCACGAAGACAGTCTGAGCCGGTCTCATGAGCTGGGGAACGTGGACTCAGTGAGGACCAGGGCCCTACCTGCACTCAGAAAAACACTCTGCTCAGCCTTCCATCCAGTTGCTCTCACCGACTGGCTCGTTGGTTTAGCAGGACGTCGATGTGAGGTCCAAGCTGAGCAAAGAGCACAATTCCTCCTTTACCCTGCTAGGCCCCCGGAAGAGGTAGAGCCAACTAGGCCTCGCTCAGGCCAGCCCTCCTTCAGGGATCTTGCCACACTTCGAAGCCTGCACAGTAAAAGATACTTAGCGAAGTTGCCAGGGTTTCGCCATGCTCTCCCTCGGCAGCTCCACTACTGCAGGGACTCATGTTTGCTGTGAACGAGGATAGGTGGCCCTGCTTCCAAAAGCAGTCTTTTCCGCTTTGGAAATGTCGTTTCTTGTAGCCTCGGAGCTGTTTGCGAAACTCTAGGAAGGCCCAGCTTCTACACACTGCAGGCACGCCCGGGGAGGAAACGAGTATGTTCCCCCAGAGAAACAGGCTGCTTGCAAGTGTCGAGGGGAGCTTCTCAGGTGCCCAGTGTGTCCCGTTTGTTTCCCTTCGCAGCTCCCATCCTGCAGGTACTTATGCTGGGTGCTAACAAGGGTAGGTGGCTCTGCCGACAAAAGCAGCCTTTTCCCTTGGAAGCTTGGATTCTAGTGATTCACGGGCTGCTTTCCAAACCTTGAAGTTTCCCAGCTTATAGCCTTCGCAGGTACGCTTTAGTAGCAAACGAGCACTTTCACCCGAGGAAGAGTGTTCCTGTCCCGCTAGAGGAGAGTTAATCCTGCAGACCTCGTTCTTCCTGGGAAAGCGCAAGGCCACCCTGAGCCTCAGGGTAGTGCCTAATTTTCCACCGGGCAAGCTCTGCGTGCCTCGGTTTCCATGAGGTCTCCATCGTTGTTGTGCTTCAATGGAATGCGAGGATAGCTTTCAGGATTCCAAGCACTCTGGCCTCCGCACCTTTTCCCATGCTACCACACGGATCCCCCCCAAGTCTCCTCTCTGCCTGCTGAGCAACAAGCAGCTGTGTAGGCCCTTCGGAACACTTCTTGCATGCAGAGCCCAAGGCGGCACACTGCTCTCTGTCTTCCTTTGGAAACCTAGGTTGCCGCAGCTTGCCCCAGCTCACGAAGACAGTCTGAGCCGGTCTCATGTGCTGAGGAACGTGAACTCCGTGAGGACCAGGGCCCTACCTGCTCTCAGAAAATCATTCTGCTCAGCCTTCCATCCAGGAGCTCACACCGACTGGCTCGTTGGTTTAGCAGGACGTCGATGTGAGGTCCATGCTAAGCAAAGAGCACAGTACTTCCTTTACCCTGCTAGGCCCACGGAAGAGGTAGAGCCAATTAGGCCTCGCTCAGGCCAGCCCTCCTTCAGGGATCTTGCCCCACTTCTAAGCCTGCACAGTAAAAGATACTTAGCGAAATTGCCAGGGTTTCGCCATGCTCTCCCTCGGCAGCTCCACTACTGCAGGGACTCATGTTTGCTTTGAACTTGGATAGGTGGCCCTGCTTCCAAAAGCAGTCTTTTCCACTTTGGAAATGTGGATTCTTGTAGCCTCGGAGCTGTTTGCGAAACCCTAGGAAGGCCCAGCTTCTACACACTGCAGGCACGCCCGGGGAGGAAACGAGTATGTTCCCCCAGAGAAACAGGCTGCTTGCAAGTGTCGAGGGGAGCTTCTCAGGTGCCCAGTGTGTCCCGTTTGTTTCCCTTCGCAGCTCCCGTCCTGCAGGTACTTATGCTGGGTGCTAACAAGGGTAGGTGGCTCTGCCGACAAAAGCAGCGTTTTCCCTTTGGAAGCTTGGATTCTAGTGTCTCAGGGGCTAATTGACAAACCTTGAAGCTGCCCAGATTAAGCCTCCGCGGGTACGCTTGCGTAGCAAACGAGCACTTTCTACCGATGAACAGGGTTCCTGTCACGCTGGAGGAGAGTTAATCCCGCAGACCTTGTTCCTCCTGGGAAAGCGCAAGGCCACCCTGAGCCTCAGGGTAGTGCCTAAGTTTCCACCGGGCAAGCTCTGCGTGCCTCGGTTTCCATGAGGTCTCCACCGTTGTTGTGCTTCAATGGAACGCGAGGATAGCTTTCAGGACTCCAAGCACTCTGACCTCCGCACCGTTTCCCATGCTACCACACGGATCCCCCCCACGTCTCCTCTCTGCCTGCTGAGCAACAAGCAGCCGTGTAGGCCCTTCGGAACACTTCTTGCATGCAGAGCCCATGGCGGCACTCTGCTCTCTCTCTTCCTTTGGAAACCAAGGTGGTCGCAGCTTGCCCCAGCTCACGAAGACAGTCTGAGCCGGTCTCATGAGCTGGGGAACGTGGACTCAGTGAGGACCAGGGCCCTACCTGCACTCAGAAAAACACTCTGCTCAGCCTTCCATCCAGTTGCTCTCACCGACTGGCTCGTTGGTTTAGCAGGACGTCGATGTGAGGTCCAAGCTGAGCAAAGAGCACAATTCCTCCTTTACCCTGCTAGGCCCCCGGAAGAGGTAGAGCCAACTAGGCCTCGCTCAGGCCAGCCCTCCTTCAGGGATCTTGCCACACTTCGAAGCCTGCACAGTAAAAGATACTTAGCGAAGTTGCCAGGGTTTCGCCATGCTCTCCCTCGGCAGCTCCACTACTGCAGGGACTCATGTTTGCTGTGAACGAGGATAGGTGGCCCTGCTTCCAAAAGCAGTCTTTTCCGCTTTGGAAATGTCGTTTCTTGTAGCCTCGGAGCTGTTTGCGAAACTCTAGGAAGGCCCAGCTTCTACACACTGCAGGCACGCCCGGGGAGGAAACGAGTATGTTCCCCCAGGGAAACAGGCTGCTTGCAAGTGTCGAGGGGAGCTTCTCAGGTGCCCAGTGTGTCCCGTTTGTTTCCCTTCGCAGTTCCCGTCCTGCAGGTACTTATGCTGGGTGCTAACAAGGGTAGGTGGCTCTGCCGACAAAAGCAGCCTTTTCCCTTGGAAGCTTGGATTCTAGTGATTCACGGGCTGCTTTCCAAACCTTGAAGTTTCCCAGCTTATAGCCTTCGCAGGTACGCTTTAGTAGCAAACGAGCACTTTCACCCGAGGAAGAGTGTTCCTGTCCCGCTAGAGGAGAGTTAATCCTGCAGACCTCGTTCTTCCTGGGAAAGCGCAAGGCCACCCTGAGCCTCAGGGTAGTGCCTAATTTTCCACCGGGCAAGCTCTGCGTGCCTCGGTTTCCATGAGGTCTCCATCGTTGTTGTGCTTCAATGGAATGCGAGGATAGCTTTCAGGATTCCAAGCACTCTGGCCTCCGCACCTTTTCCCATGCTACCACACGGATCCCCCCCAAGTCTCCTCTCTGCCTGCTGAGCAACAAGCAGCTGTGTAGGCCCTTCGGAACACTTCTTGCATGCAGAGCCCAAGGCGGCACACTGCTCTCTGTCTTCCTTTGGAAACCTAGGTTGCCGCAGCTTGCCCCAGCTCACGAAGACAGTCTGAGCCGGTCTCATGTGCTGAGAAACGTGAACTCCGTGAGGACCAGGGCCCTACCTGCTCTCAGAAAATCATTCTGCTCAGCCTTCCATCCAGGAGCTCACACCGACTGGCTCGTTGGTTTAGCAGGACGTCGATGTGAGGTCCATGCTAAGCAAAGAGCACAGTACTTCCTTTACCCTGCTAGGCCCACGGAAGAGGTAGAGCCAATTAGGCCTCGCTCAGGCCAGCCCTCCTTCAGGGATCTTGCCCCACTTCTAAGCCTGCACAGTAAAAGATACTTAGCGAAATTGCCAGGGTTTCGCCATGCTCTCCCTCGGCAGCTCCACTACTGCAGGGACTCATGTTTGCTTTGAACTTGGATAGGTGGCCCTGCTTCCAAAAGCAGTCTTTTCCACTTTGGAAATGTGGATTCTTGTAGCCTCGGAGCTGTTTGCGAAACCCTAGGAAGGCCCAGCTTCTACACACTGCAGGCACGCCCGGGGAGGAAACGAGTATGTTCCCCCAGAGAAACAGGCTGCTTGCAAGTGTCGAGGGGAGCTTCTCAGGTGCCCAGTGTGTCCCGTTTGTTTCCCTTCGCAGCTCCCGTCCTGCAGGTACTTATGCTGGGTGCTAACAAGGGTAGGTGGCTCTGCCGACAAAAGCAGCCTTTTCCCTTTGGAAGCTTGGATTCTAGTGTCTCAGGGGCTAATTGACAAACCTTGAAGCTGCCCAGATTAAGCCTCCGCGGGTACGCTTGCGTAGCAAACGAGCACTTTCTACCGATGAACAGGGTTCCTGTCACGCTGGAGGAGAGTTAATCCCGCAGACCTTGTTCCTCCTGGGAAAGCGCAAGGCCACCCTGAGCCTCAGGGTAGTGCCTAAGTTTCCACCGGGCAAGCTCTGCGTGCCTCGGTTTCCATGAGGTCTCCACCGTTGTTGTGCTTCAATGGAACGCGAGGATAGCTTTCAGGACTCCAAGCACTCTGACCTCCGCACCGTTTCCCATGCTACCACACGGATCCCCCCCACGTCTCCTCTCTGCCTGCTGAGCAACAAGCAGCCGTGTAGGCCCTTCGGAACACTTCTTGCATGCAGAGCCCATGGCGGCACTCTGCTCTCTCTCTTCCTTTGGAAACCAAGGTGGTCGCAGCTTGCCCCAGCTCACGAAGACAGTCTGAGCCGGTCTCATGAGCTGGGGAACGTGGACTCAGTGAGGACCAGGGCCCTACCTGCACTCAGAAAAACACTCTGCTCAGCCTTCCATCCAGTTGCTCTCACCGACTGGCTCGTTGGTTTAGCAGGACGTCGATGTGAGGTCCAAGCTGAGCAAAGAGCACAATTCCTCCTTTACCCTGCTAGGCCCCCGGAAGAGGTAGAGCCAACTAGGCCTCGCTCAGGCCAGCCCTCCTTCAGGGATCTTGCCACACTTCGAAGCCTGCACAGTAAAAGATACTTAGCGAAGTTGCCAGGGTTTCGCCATGCTCTCCCTCGGCAGCTCCACTACTGCAGGGACTCATGTTTGCTGTGAACGAGGATAGGTGGCCCTGCTTCCAAAAGCAGTCTTTTCCGCTTTGGAAATGTCGTTTCTTGTAGCCTCGGAGCTGTTTGCGAAACTCTAGGAAGGCCCAGCTTCTACACACTGCAGGCACGCCCGGGGAGGAAACGAGTATGTTCCCCCAGAGAAACAGGCTGCTTGCAAGTGTCGAGGGGAGCTTCTCAGGTGCCCAGTGTGTCCCGTTTGTTTCCCTTCGCAGCTCCCATCCTGCAGGTACTTATGCTGGGTGCTAACAAGGGTAGGTGGCTCTGCCGACAAAAGCAGCCTTTTCCCTTGGAAGCTTGGATTCTAGTGATTCACGGGCTGCTTTCCAAACCTTGAAGTTTCCCAGCTTATAGCCTTCGCAGGTACGCTTTAGTAGCAAACGAGCACTTTCACCCGAGGAAGAGTGTTCCTGTCCCGCTAGAGGAGAGTTAATCCTGCAGACCTCATTCTTCCTGGGAAAGCGCAAGGCCACCCTGAGCCTCAGGGTAGTGCCTAATTTTCCACCGGGCAAGCTCTGCGTGCCTCGGTTTCCATGAGGTCTCCATCGTTGTTGTGCTTCAATGGAATGCGAGGATAGCTTTCAGGATTCCAAGCACTCTGGCCTCCGCACCTTTTCCCATGCTACCACACGGATTCCCCCCAAGTCTCCTCTCTGCCTGCTGAGCAACAAACAGCTGTGTAGGCCCTTCGGAACACTTCTTGCATGCAGAGCCCAAGGCGGCACACTGCTCTCTGTCTTCCTTTGGAAACCTAGGTTGCCGCAGCTTGCCCCAGCTCACGAAGACAGTCTGAGCCGGTCTCATGTGCTGAGGAACGTGAACTCCGTGAGGACCAGGGCCCTACCTGCTCTCAGAAAATCATTCTGCTCAGCCTTCCATCCAGGAGCTCACACCGACTGGCTCGTTGGTTTAGCAGGACGTCGATGTGAGGTCCATGCTAAGCAAAGAGCACAGTACTTCCTTTACCCTGCTAGGCCCACGGAAGAGGTAGAGCCAATTAGGCCTCGCTCAGGCCAGCCCTCCTTCAGGGATCTTGCCCCACTTCTAAGCCTGCACAGTAAAAGATACTTAGCGAAATTGCCAGGGTTTCGCCATGCTCTCCCTCGGCAGCTCCACTACTGCAGGGACTCATGTTTGCTTTGAACTTGGATAGGTGGCCCTGCTTCCAAAAGCAGTCTTTTCCACTTTGGAAATGTGGATTCTTGTAGCCTCGGAGCTGTTTGCGAAACCCTAGGAAGGCCCAGCTTCTACACACTGCAGGCACGCCCGGGGAGGAAACGAGTATGTTCCCCCAGAGAAACAGGCTGCTTGCAAGTGTCGAGGGGAGCTTCTCAGGTGCCCAGTGTGTCCCGTTTGTTTCCCTTCGCAGCTCCCGTCCTGCAGGTACTTATGCTGGGTGCTAACAAGGGTAGGTGGCTCTGCCGACAAAAGCAGCCTTTTCCCTTTGGAAGCTTGGATTCTAGTGTCTCAGGGGCTAATTGACAAACCTTGAAGCTGCCCAGATTAAGCCTCCGCGGGTACGCTTGCGTAGCAAACGAGCACTTTCTACCGATGAACAGGGTTCCTGTCACGCTGGAGGAGAGTTAATCCCGCAGACCTTGTTCCTCCTGGGAAAGCGCAAGGCCACCCTGAGCCTCAGGGTAGTGCCTAAGTTTCCACCGGGCAAGCTCTGCGTGCCTCGGTTTCCATGAGGTCTCCACCGTTGTTGTGCTTCAATGGAACGCGAGGATAGCTTTCAGGACTCCAAGCACTCTGACCTCCGCACCGTTTCCCATGCTACCACACGGATCCCCCCCACGTCTCCTCTCTGCCTGCTGAGCAACAAGCAGCCGTGTAGGCCCTTCGGAACACTTCTTGCATGCAGAGCCCATGGCGGCACTCTGCTCTCTCTCTTCCTTTGGAAACCAAGGTGGTCGCAGCTTGCCCCAGCTCACGAAGACAGTCTGAGCCGGTCTCATGAGCTGGGGAACGTGGACTCAGTGAGGACCAGGGCCCTACCTGCACTCAGAAAAACACTCTGCTCAGCCTTCCATCCAGTTGCTCTCACCGACTGGCTCGTTGGTTTAGCAGGACGTCGATGTGAGGTCCAAGCTGAGCAAAGAGCACAATTCCTCCTTTACCCTGCTAGGCCCCCGGAAGAGGTAGAGCCAACTAGGCCTCGCTCAGGCCAGCCCTCCTTCAGGGATCTTGCCACACTTCGAAGCCTGCACAGTAAAAGATACTTAGCGAAGTTGCCAGGGTTTCGCCATGCTCTCCCTCGGCAGCTCCACTACTGCAGGGACTCATGTTTGCTGTGAACGAGGATAGGTGGCCCTGCTTCCAAAAGCAGTCTTTTCCGCTTTGGAAATGTCGTTTCTTGTAGCCTCGGAGCTGTTTGCGAAACTCTAGGAAGGCCCAGCTTCTACACACTGCAGGCACGCCCGGGGAGGAAACGAGTATGTTCCCCCAGAGAAACAGGCTGCTTGCAAGTGTCGAGGGGAGCTTCTCAGGTGCCCAGTGTGTCCCGTTTGTTTCCCTTCGCAGCTCCCATCCTGCAGGTACTTATGCTGGGTGCTAACAAGGGTAGGTGGCTCTGCCGACAAAAGCAGCCTTTTCCCTTGGAAGCTTGGATTCTAGTGATTCACGGGCTGCTTTCCAAACCTTGAAGTTTCCCAGCTTATAGCCTTCGCAGGTACGCTTTAGTAGCAAACGAGCACTTTCACCCGAGGAAGAGTGTTCCTGTCCCGCTAGAGGAGAGTTAATCCTGCAGACCTCGTTCTTCCTGGGAAAGCGCAAGGCCACCCTGAGCCTCAGGGTAGTGCCTAATTTTCCACCGGGCAAGCTCTGCGTGCCTCGGTTTCCATGAGGTCTCCATCGTTGTTGTGCTTCAATGGAATGCGAGGATAGCTTTCAGGATTCCAAGCACTCTGGCCTCCGCACCTTTTCCCATGCTACCACACGGATCCCCCCCAAGTCTCCTCTCTGCCTGCTGAGCAACAAGCAGCTGTGTAGGCCCTTCGGAACACTTCTTGCATGCAGAGCCCAAGGCGGCACACTGCTCTCTGTCTTCCTTTGGAAACCTAGGTTGCCGCAGCTTGCCCCAGCTCACGAAGACAGTCTGAGCCGGTCTCATGTGCTGAGAAACGTGAACTCCGTGAGGACCAGGGCCCTACCTGCTCTCAGAAAATCATTCTGCTCAGCCTTCCATCCAGGAGCTCACACCGACTGGCTCGTTGGTTTAGCAGGACGTCGATGTGAGGTCCATGCTAAGCAAAGAGCACAGTACTTCCTTTACCCTGCTAGGCCCACGGAAGAGGTAGAGCCAATTAGGCCTCGCTCAGGCCAGCCCTCCTTCAGGGATCTTGCCCCACTTCTAAGCCTGCACAGTAAAAGATACTTAGCGAAATTGCCAGGGTTTCGCCATGCTCTCCCTCGGCAGCTCCACTACTGCAGGGACTCATGTTTGCTTTGAACTTGGATAGGTGGCCCTGCTTCCAAAAGCAGTCTTTTCCACTTTGGAAATGTGGATTCTTGTAGCCTCGGAGCTGTTTGCGAAACCCTAGGAAGGCCCAGCTTCTACACACTGCAGGCACGCCCGGGGAGGAAACGAGTATGTTCCCCCAGAGAAACAGGCTGCTTGCAAGTGTCGAGGGGAGCTTCTCAGGTGCCCAGTGTGTCCCGTTTGTTTCCCTTCGCAGCTCCCGTCCTGCAGGTACTTATGCTGGGTGCTAACAAGGGTAGGTGGCTCTGCCGACAAAAGCAGCCTTTTCCCTTTGGAAGCTTGGATTCTAGTGTCTCAGGGGCTAATTGACAAACCTTGAAGCTGCCCAGATTAAGCCTCCGCGGGTACGCTTGCGTAGCAAACGAGCACTTTCTACCGATGAACAGGGTTCCTGTCACGCTGGAGGAGAGTTAATCCCGCAGACCTTGTTCCTCCTGGGAAAGCGCAAGGCCACCCTGAGCCTCAGGGTAGTGCCTAAGTTTCCACCGGGCAAGCTCTGCGTGCCTCGGTTTCCATGAGGTCTCCACCGTTGTTGTGCTTCAATGGAACGCGAGGATAGCTTTCAGGACTCCAAGCACTCTGACCTCCGCACCGTTTCCCATGCTACCACACGGATCCCCCCCACGTCTCCTCTCTGCCTGCTGAGCAACAAGCAGCCGTGTAGGCCCTTCGGAACACTTCTTGCATGCAGAGCCCATGGCGGCACTCTGCTCTCTCTCTTCCTTTGGAAACCAAGGTGGTCGCAGCTTGCCCCAGCTCACGAAGACAGTCTGAGCCGGTCTCATGAGCTGGGGAACGTGGACTCAGTGAGGACCAGGGCCCTACCTGCACTCAGAAAAACACTCTGCTCAGCCTTCCATCCAGTTGCTCTCACCGACTGGCTCGTTGGTTTAGCAGGACGTCGATGTGAGGTCCAAGCTGAGCAAAGAGCACAATTCCTCCTTTACCCTGCTAGGCCCCCGGAAGAGGTAGAGCCAACTAGGCCTCGCTCAGGCCAGCCCTCCTTCAGGGATCTTGCCACACTTCGAAGCCTGCACAGTAAAAGATACTTAGCGAAGTTGCCAGGGTTTCGCCATGCTCTCCCTCGGCAGCTCCACTACTGCAGGGACTCATGTTTGCTGTGAACGAGGATAGGTGGCCCTGCTTCCAAAAGCAGTCTTTTCCGCTTTGGAAATGTCGTTTCTTGTAGCCTCGGAGCTGTTTGCGAAACTCTAGGAAGGCCCAGCTTCTACACACTGCAGGCACGCCCGGGGAGGAAACGAGTATGTTCCCCCAGAGAAACAGGCTGCTTGCAAGTGTCGAGGGGAGCTTCTCAGGTGCCCAGTGTGTCCCGTTTGTTTCCCTTCGCAGCTCCCATCCTGCAGGTACTTATGCTGGGTGCTAACAAGGGTAGGTGGCTCTGCCGACAAAAGCAGCCTTTTCCCTTGGAAGCTTGGATTCTAGTGATTCACGGGCTGCTTTCCAAACCTTGAAGTTTCCCAGCTTATAGCCTTCGCAGGTACGCTTTAGTAGCAAACGAGCACTTTCACCCGAGGAAGAGTGTTCCTGTCCCGCTAGAGGAGAGTTAATCCTGCAGACCTCGTTCTTCCTGGGAAAGCGCAAGGCCACCCTGAGCCTCAGGGTAGTGCCTAATTTTCCACCGGGCAAGCTCTGCGTGCCTCGGTTTCCATGAGGTCTCCATCGTTGTTGTGCTTCAATGGAATGCGAGGATAGCTTTCAGGATTCCAAGCACTCTGGCCTCCGCACCTTTTCCCATGCTACCACACGGATCCCCCCCAAGTCTCCTCTCTGCCTGCTGAGCAACAAGCAGCTGTGTAGGCCCTTCGGAACACTTCTTGCATGCAGAGCCCAAGGCGGCACACTGCTCTCTGTCTTCCTTTGGAAACCTAGGTTGCCGCAGCTTGCCCCAGCTCACGAAGACAGTCTGAGCCGGTCTCATGTGCTGAGAAACGTGAACTCCGTGAGGACCAGGGCCCTACCTGCTCTCAGAAAATCATTCTGCTCAGCCTTCCATCCAGGAGCTCACACCGACTGGCTCGTTGGTTTAGCAGGACGTCGATGTGAGGTCCATGCTAAGCAAAGAGCACAGTACTTCCTTTACCCTGCTAGGCCCACGGAAGAGGTAGAGCCAATTAGGCCTCGCTCAGGCCAGCCCTCCTTCAGGGATCTTGCCCCACTTCTAAGCCTGCACAGTAAAAGATACTTAGCGAAATTGCCAGGGTTTCGCCATGCTCTCCCTCGGCAGCTCCACTACTGCAGGGACTCATGTTTGCTTTGAACTTGGATAGGTGGCCCTGCTTCCAAAAGCAGTCTTTTCCACTTTGGAAATGTGGATTCTTGTAGCCTCGGAGCTGTTTGCGAAACCCTAGGAAGGCCCAGCTTCTACACACTGCAGGCACGCCCGGGGAGGAAACGAGTATGTTCCCCCAGAGAAACAGGCTGCTTGCAAGTGTCGAGGGGAGCTTCTCAGGTGCCCAGTGTGTCCCGTTTGTTTCCCTTCGCAGCTCCCGTCCTGCAGGTACTTATGCTGGGTGCTAACAAGGGTAGGTGGCTCTGCCGACAAAAGCAGCGTTTTCCCTTTGGAAGCTTGGATTCTAGTGTCTCAGGGGCTAATTGACAAACCTTGAAGCTGCCCAGATTAAGCCTCCGCGGGTACGCTTGCGTAGCAAACGAGCACTTTCTACCGATGAACAGGGTTCCTGTCACGCTGGAGGAGAGTTAATCCCGCAGACCTCGTTCCTCCTGGGAAAGCGCAAGGCCACCCTGAGCCTCAGGGTAGTGCCTAAGTTTCCACCGGGCAAGCTCTGCGTGCCTCGGTTTCCATGAGGTCTCCACCGTTGTTGTGCTTCAATGGAACGCGAGGATAGCTTTCAGGACTCCAAGCACTCTGACCTCCGCACCGTTTCCCATGCTACCACACGGATCCCCCCCACGTCTCCTCTCTGCCTGCTGAGCAACAAGCAGCCGTGTAGGCCCTTCGGAACACTTCTTGCATGCAGAGCCCATGGCGGCACTCTGCTCTCTCTCTTCCTTTGGAAACCAAGGTGGTCGCAGCTTGCCCCAGCTCACGAAGACAGTCTGAGCCGGTCTCATGAGCTGGGGAACGTGGACTCAGTGAGGACCAGGGCCCTACCTGCACTCAGAAAAACACTCTGCTCAGCCTTCCATCCAGTTGCTCTCACCGACTGGCTCGTTGGTTTAGCAGGACGTCGATGTGAGGTCCAAGCTGAGCAAAGAGCACAATTCCTCCTTTACCCTGCTAGGCCCCCGGAAGAGGTAGAGCCAACTAGGCCTCGCTCAGGCCAGCCCTCCTTCAGGGATCTTGCCACACTTCGAAGCCTGCACAGTAAAAGATACTTAGCGAAGTTGCCAGGGTTTCGCCATGCTCTCCCTCGGCAGCTCCACTACTGCAGGGACTCATGTTTGCTGTGAACGAGGATAGGTGGCCCTGCTTCCAAAAGCAGTCTTTTCCGCTTTGGAAATGTCGTTTCTTGTAGCCTCGGAGCTGTTTGCGAAACTCTAGGAAGGCCCAGCTTCTACACACTGCAGGCACGCCCGGGGAGGAAACGAGTATGTTCCCCCAGAGAAACAGGCTGCTTGCAAGTGTCGAGGGGAGCTTCTCAGGTGCCCAGTGTGTCCCGTTTGTTTCCCTTCGCAGCTCCCATCCTGCAGGTACTTATGCTGGGTGCTAACAAGGGTAGGTGGCTCTGCCGACAAAAGCAGCCTTTTCCCTTGGAAGCTTGGATTCTAGTGATTCACGGGCTGCTTTCCAAACCTTGAAGTTTCCCAGCTTATAGCCTTCGCAGGTACGCTTTAGTAGCAAACGAGCACTTTCACCCGAGGAAGAGTGTTCCTGTCCCGCTAGAGGAGAGTTAATCCTGCAGACCTCGTTCTTCCTGGGAAAGCGCAAGGCCACCCTGAGCCTCAGGGTAGTGCCTAATTTTCCACCGGGCAAGCTCTGCGTGCCTTGGTTTCCATGAGGTCTCCATCGTTGTTGTGCTTCAATGGAATGCGAGGATAGCTTTCAGGATTCCAAGCACTCTGGCCTCCGCACCTTTTCCCATGCTACCACACGGATCCCCCCCAAGTCTCCTCTCTGCCTGCTGAGCAACAAGCAGCTGTGTAGGCCCTTCGGAACACTTCTTGCATGCAGAGCCCAAGGCGGCACACTGCTCTCTGTCTTCCTTTGGAAACCTAGGTTGCCGCAGCTTGCCCCAGCTCACGAAGACAGTCTGAGCCGGTCTCATGTGCTGAGGAACGTGAACTCCGTGAGGACCAGGGCCCTACCTGCTCTCAGAAAATCATTCTGCTCAGCCTTCCATCCAGGAGCTCACACCGACTGGCTCGTTGGTTTAGCAGGACGTCGATGTGAGGTCCATGCTAAGCAAAGAGCACAGTACTTCCTTTACCCTGCTAGGCCCACGGAAGAGGTAGAGCCAATTAGGCCTCGCTCAGGCCAGCCCTCCTTCAGGGATCTTGCCCCACTTCTAAGCCTGCACAGTAAAAGATACTTAGCGAAATTGCCAGGGTTTCGCCATGCTCTCCCTCGGCAGCTCCACTACTGCAGGGACTCATGTTTGCTTTGAACTTGGATAGGTGGCCCTGCTTCCAAAAGCAGTCTTTTCCACTTTGGAAATGTGGATTCTTGTAGCCTCGGAGCTGTTTGCGAAACCCTAGGAAGGCCCAGCTTCTACACACTGCAGGCACGCCCGGGGAGGAAACGAGTATGTTCCCCCAGAGAAACAGGCTGCTTGCAAGTGTCGAGGGGAGCTTCTCAGGTGCCCAGTGTGTCCCGTTTGTTTCCCTTCGCAGCTCCCGTCCTGCAGGTACTTATGCTGGGTGCTAACAAGGGTAGGTGGCTCTGCCGACAAAAGCAGCCTTTTCCCTTTGGAAGCTTGGATTCTAGTGTCTCAGGGGCTAATTGACAAACCTTGAAGCTGCCCAGATTAAGCCTCCGCGGGTACGCTTGCGTAGCAAACGAGCACTTTCTACCGATGAACAGGGTTCCTGTCACGCTGGAGGAGAGTTAATCCCGCAGACCTCGTTCCTCCTGGGAAAGCGCAAGGCCACCCTGAGCCTCAGGGTAGTGCCTAAGTTTCCACCGGGCAAGCTCTGCGTGCCTCGGTTTCCATGAGGTCTCCACCGTTGTTGTGCTTCAATGGAACGCGAGGATAGCTTTCAGGACTCCAAGCACTCTGACCTCCGCACCGTTTCCCATGCTACCACACGGATCCCCCCCACGTCTCCTCTCTGCCTGCTGAGCAACAAGCAGCCGTGTAGGCCCTTCGGAACACTTCTTGCATGCAGAGCCCATGGCGGCACTCTGCTCTCTCTCTTCCTTTGGAAACCAAGGTGGTCGCAGCTTGCCCCAGCTCACGAAGACAGTCTGAGCCGGTCTCATGAGCTGGGGAACGTGGACTCAGTGAGGACCAGGGCCCTACCTGCACTCAGAAAAACACTCTGCTCAGCCTTCCATCCAGTTGCTCTCACCGACTGGCTCGTTGGTTTAGCAGGACGTCGATGTGAGGTCCAAGCTGAGCAAAGAGCACAATTCCTCCTTTACCCTGCTAGGCCCCCGGAAGAGGTAGAGCCAACTAGGCCTCGCTCAGGCCAGCCCTCCTTCAGGGATCTTGCCACACTTCGAAGCCTGCACAGTAAAAGATACTTAGCGAAGTTGCCAGGGTTTCGCCATGCTCTCCCTCGGCAGCTCCACTACTGCAGGGACTCATGTTTGCTGTGAACGAGGATAGGTGGCCCTGCTTCCAAAAGCAGTCTTTTCCGCTTTGGAAATGTCGTTTCTTGTAGCCTCGGAGCTGTTTGCGAAACTCTAGGAAGGCCCAGCTTCTACACACTGCAGGCACGCCCGGGGAGGAAACGAGTATGTTCCCCCAGAGAAACAGGCTGCTTGCAAGTGTCGAGGGGAGCTTCTCAGGTGCCCAGTGTGTCCCGTTTGTTTCCCTTCGCAGCTCCCATCCTGCAGGTACTTATGCTGGGTGCTAACAAGGGTAGGTGGCTCTGCCGACAAAAGCAGCCTTTTCCCTAGGAAGCTTGGATTCTAGTGATTCACGGGCTGCTTTCCAAACCTTGAAGTTTCCCAGCTTATAGCCTTCGCAGGTACGCTTTAGTAGCAAACGAGCACTTTCACCCGAGGAAGAGTGTTCCTGTCCCGCTAGAGGAGAGTTAATCCTGCAGACCTCGTTCTTCCTGGGAAAGCGCAAGGCCACCCTGAGCCTCAGGGTAGTGCCTAATTTTCCACCGGGCAAGCTCTGCGTGCCTCGGTTTCCATGAGGTCTCCATCGTTGTTGTGCTTCAATGGAATGCGAGGATAGCTTTCAGGATTCCAAGCACTCTGGCCTCCGCACCTTTTCCCATGCTACCACACGGATCCCCCCCAAGTCTCCTCTCTGCCTGCTGAGCAACAAGCAGCTGTGTAGGCCCTTCGGAACACTTCTTGCATGCAGAGCCCAAGGCGGCACACTGCTCTCTGTCTTCCTTTGGAAACCTAGGTTGCCGCAGCTTGCCCCAGCTCACGAAGACAGTCTGAGCCGGTCTCATGTGCTGAGGAACGTGAACTCCGTGAGGACCAGGGCCCTACCTGCTCTCAGAAAATCATTCTGCTCAGCCTTCCATCCAGGAGCTCACACCGACTGGCTCGTTGGTTTAGCAGGACGTCGATGTGAGGTCCATGCTAAGCAAAGAGCACAGTACTTCCTTTACCCTGCTAGGCCCACGGAAGAGGTAGAGCCAATTAGGCCTCGCTCAGGCCAGCCCTCCTTCAGGGATCTTGCCCCACTTCTAAGCCTGCACAGTAAAAGATACTTAGCGAAATTGCCAGGGTTTCGCCATGCTCTCCCTCGGCAGCTCCACTACTGCAGGGACTCATGTTTGCTTTGAACTTGGATAGGTGGCCCTGCTTCCAAAAGCAGTCTTTTCCACTTTGGAAATGTGGATTCTTGTAGCCTCGGAGCTGTTTGCGAAACCCTAGGAAGGCCCAGCTTCTACACACTGCAGGCACGCCCGGGGAGGAAACGAGTATGTTCCCCCAGAGAAACAGGCTGCTTGCAAGTGTCGAGGGGAGCTTCTCAGGTGCCCAGTGTGTCCCGTTTGTTTCCCTTCGCAGCTCCCGTCCTGCAGGTACTTATGCTGGGTGCTAACAAGGGTAGGTGGCTCTGCCGACAAAAGCAGCCTTTTCCCTTTGGAAGCTTGGATTCTAGTGTCTCAGGGGCTAATTGACAAACCTTGAAGCTACCCAGATTAAGCCTCTGCGGGTACGCTTGCGTAGCAAACGAGCACTTTCTACCGATGAACAGGGTTCCTGTCACGCTGGAGGAGAGTTAATCCCGCAGACCTCGTTCCTCCTGGGAAAGCGCAAGGCCACCCTGAGCCTCAGGGTAGTGCCTAAGTTTCCACCGGGCAAGCTCTGCGTGCCTCGGTTTCCATGAGGTCTCCACCGTTGTTGTGCTTCAATGGAACGCGAGGATAGCTTTCAGGACTCCAAGCACTCTGACCTCCGCACCGTTTCCCATGCTACCACACGGATCCCCCCCACGTCTCCTCTCTGCCTGCTGAGCAACAAGCAGCCGTGTAGGCCCTTCGGAACACTTCTTGCATGCAGAGCCCATGGCGGCACTCTGCTCTCTCTCTTCCTTTGGAAACCAAGGTGGTCGCAGCTTGCCCCAGCTCACGAAGACAGTCTGAGCCGGTCTCATGAGCTGGGGAACGTGGACTCAGTGAGGACCAGGGCCCTACCTGCACTCAGAAAAACACTCTGCTCAGCCTTCCATCCAGTTGCTCTCACCGACTGGCTCGTTGGTTTAGCAGGACGTCGATGTGAGGTCCAAGCTGAGCAAAGAGCACAATTCCTCCTTTACCCTGCTAGGCCCCCGGAAGAGGTAGAGCCAACTAGGCCTCGCTCAGGCCAGCCCTCCTTCAGGGATCTTGCCACACTTCGAAGCCTGCACAGTAAAAGATACTTAGCGAAGTTGCCAGGGTTTCGCCATGCTCTCCCTCGGCAGCTCCACTACTGCAGGGACTCATGTTTGCTGTGAACGAGGATAGGTGGCCCTGCTTCCAAAAGCAGTCTTTTCCGCTTTGGAAATGTCGTTTCTTGTAGCCTCGGAGCTGTTTGCGAAACTCTAGGAAGGCCCAGCTTCTACACACTGCAGGCACGCCCGGGGAGGAAACGAGTATGTTCCCCCAGAGAAACAGGCTGCTTGCAAGTGTCGAGGGGAGCTTCTCAGGTGCCCAGTGTGTCCCGTTTGTTTCCCTTCGCAGCTCCCATCCTGCAGGTACTTATGCTGGGTGCTAACAAGGGTAGGTGGCTCTGCCGACAAAAGCAGCCTTTTCCCTTGGAAGCTTGGATTCTAGTGATTCACGGGCTGCTTTCCAAACCTTGAAGTTTCCCAGCTTATAGCCTTCGCAGGTACGCTTTAGTAGCAAACGAGCACTTTCACCCGAGGAAGAGTGTTCCTGTCCCGCTAGAGGAGAGTTAATCCTGCAGACCTCGTTCTTCCTGGGAAAGCGCAAGGCCACCCTGAGCCTCAGGGTAGTGCCTAATTTTCCACCGGGCAAGCTCTGCGTGCCTCGGTTTCCATGAGGTCTCCATCGTTGTTGTGCTTCAATGGAATGCGAGGATAGCTTTCAGGATTCCAAGCACTCTGGCCTCCGCACCTTTTCCCATGCTACCACACGGATCCCCCCCAAGTCTCCTCTCTGCCTGCTGAGCAACAAGCAGCTGTGTAGGCCCTTCGGAACACTTCTTGCATGCAGAGCCCAAGGCGGCACACTGCTCTCTGTCTTCCTTTGGAAACCTAGGTTGCCGCAGCTTGCCCCAGCTCACGAAGACAGTCTGAGCCGGTCTCATGTGCTGAGGAACGTGAACTCCGTGAGGACCAGGGCCCTACCTGCTCTCAGAAAATCATTCTGCTCAGCCTTCCATCCAGGAGCTCACACCGACTGGCTCGTTGGTTTAGCAGGACGTCGATGTGAGGTCCATGCTAAGCAAAGAGCACAGTACTTCCTTTACCCTGCTAGGCCCACGGAAGAGGTAGAGCCAATTAGGCCTCGCTCAGGCCAGCCCTCCTTCAGGGATCTTGCCCCACTTCGAAGCCTGCACAGTAAAAGATACTTAGCGAAATTGCCAGGGTTTCGCCATGCTCTCCCTCGGCAGCTCCACTACTGCAGGGACTCATGTTTGCTTTGAACTTGGATAGGTGGCCCTGCTTCCAAAAGCAGTCTTTTCCACTTTGGAAATGTGGATTCTTGTAGCCTCGGAGCTGTTTGCGAAACCCTAGGAAGGCCCAGCTTCTACACACTGCAGGCACGCCCGGGGAGGAAACGAGTATGTTCCCCCAGAGAAACAGGCTGCTTGCAAGTGTCGAGGGGAGCTTCTCAGGTGCCCAGTGTGTCCCGTTTGTTTCCCTTCGCAGCTCCCGTCCTGCAGGTACTTATGCTGGGTGCTAACAAGGGTAGGTGGCTCTGCCGACAAAAGCAGCCTTTTCCCTTTGGAAGCTTGGATTCTAGTGTCTCAGGGGCTAATTGACAAACCTTGAAGCTACCCAGATTAAGCCTCCGCGGGTACGCTTGCGTAGCAAACGAGCACTTTCTACCGATGAACAGGGTTCCTGTCACGCTGGAGGAGAGTTAATCCCGCAGACCTCGTTCCTCCTGGGAAAGCGCAAGGCCACCCTGAGCCTCAGGGTAGTGCCTAAGTTTCCACCGGGCAAGCTCTGCGTGCCTCGGTTTCCATGAGGTCTCCACCGTTGTTGTGCTTCAATGGAACGCGAGGATAGCTTTCAGGACTCCAAGCACTCTGACCTCCGCACCGTTTCCCATGCTACCACACGGATCCCCCCCACGTCTCCTCTCTGCCTGCTGAGCAACAAGCAGCCGTGTAGGCCCTTCGGAACACTTCTTGCATGCAGAGCCCATGGCGGCACTCTGCTCTCTCTCTTCCTTTGGAAACCAAGGTGGTCGCAGCTTGCCCCAGCTCACGAAGACAGTCTGAGCCGGTCTCATGAGCTGGGGAACGTGGACTCAGTGAGGACCAGGGCCCTACCTGCACTCAGAAAAACACTCTGCTCAGCCTTCCATCCAGTTGCTCTCACCGACTGGCTCGTTGGTTTAGCAGGACGTCGATGTGAGGTCCAAGCTGAGCAAAGAGCACAATTCCTCCTTTACCCTGCTAGGCCCCCGGAAGAGGTAGAGCCAACTAGGCCTCGCTCAGGCCAGCCCTCCTTCAGGGATCTTGCCACACTTCGAAGCCTGCACAGTAAAAGATACTTAGCGAAGTTGCCAGGGTTTCGCCATGCTCTCCCTCGGCAGCTCCACTACTGCAGGGACTCATGTTTGCTGTGAACGAGGATAGGTGGCCCTGCTTCCAAAAGCAGTCTTTTCCGCTTTGGAAATGTCGTTTCTTGTAGCCTCGGAGCTGTTTGCGAAACTCTAGGAAGGCCCAGCTTCTACACACTGCAGGCACGCCCGGGGAGGAAACGAGTATGTTCCCCCAGAGAAACAGGCTGCTTGCAAGTGTCGAGGGGAGCTTCTCAGGTGCCCAGTGTGTCCCGTTTGTTTCCCTTCGCAGCTCCCATCCTGCAGGTACTTATGCTGGGTGCTAACAAGGGTAGGTGGCTCTGCCGACAAAAGCAGCCTTTTCCCTTGGAAGCTTGGATTCTAGTGATTCACGGGCTGCTTTCCAAACCTTGAAGTTTCCCAGCTTATAGCCTTCGCAGGTACGCTTTAGTAGCAAACGAGCACTTTCACCCGAGGAAGAGTGTTCCTGTCCCGCTAGAGGAGAGTTAATCCTGCAGACCTCGTTCTTCCTGGGAAAGCGCAAGGCCACCCTGAGCCTCAGGGTAGTGCCTAATTTTCCACCGGGCAAGCTCTGCGTGCCTCGGTTTCCATGAGGTCTCCATCGTTGTTGTGCTTCAATGGAATGCGAGGATAGCTTTCAGGATTCCAAGCACTCTGGCCTCCGCACCTTTTCCCATGCTACCACACGGATCCCCCCCAAGTCTCCTCTCTGCCTGCTGAGCAACAAGCAGCTGTGTAGGCCCTTCGGAACACTTCTTGCATGCAGAGCCCAAGGCGGCACACTGCTCTCTGTCTTCCTTTGGAAACCTAGGTTGCCGCAGCTTGCCCCAGCTCACGAAGACAGTCTGAGCCGGTCTCATGTGCTGAGGAACGTGAACTCCGTGAGGACCAGGGCCCTACCTGCTCTCAGAAAATCATTCTGCTCAGCCTTCCATCCAGGAGCTCACACCGACTGGCTCGTTGGTTTAGCAGGACGTCGATGTGAGGTCCATGCTAAGCAAAGAGCACAGTACTTCCTTTACCCTGCTAGGCCCACGGAAGAGGTAGAGCCAATTAGGCCTCGCTCAGGCCAGCCCTCCTTCAGGGATCTTGCCCCACTTCGAAGCCTGCACAGTAAAAGATACTTAGCGAAATTGCCAGGGTTTCGCCATGCTCTCCCTCGGCAGCTCCACTACTGCAGGGACTCATGTTTGCTTTGAACTTGGATAGGTGGCCCTGCTTCCAAAAGCAGTCTTTTCCACTTTGGAAATGTGGATTCTTGTAGCCTCGGAGCTGTTTGCGAAACCCTAGGAAGGCCCAGCTTCTACACACTGCAGGCACGCCCGGGGAGGAAACGAGTATGTTCCCCCAGAGAAACAGGCTGCTTGCAAGTGTCGAGGGGAGCTTCTCAGGTGCCCAGTGTGTCCCGTTTGTTTCCCTTCGCAGCTCCCGTCCTGCAGGTACTTATGCTGGGTGCTAACAAGGGTAGGTGGCTCTGCCGACAAAAGCAGCCTTTTCCCTTTGGAAGCTTGGATTCTAGTGTCTCAGGGGCTAATTGACAAACCTTGAAGCTACCCAGATTAAGCCTCCGCGGGTACGCTTGCGTAGCAAACGAGCACTTTCTACCGATGAACAGGGTTCCTGTCACGCTGGAGGAGAGTTAATCCCGCAGACCTCGTTCCTCCTGGGAAAGCGCAAGGCCACCCTGAGCCTCAGGGTAGTGCCTAAGTTTCCACCGGGCAAGCTCTGCGTGCCTCGGTTTCCATGAGGTCTCCACCGTTGTTGTGCTTCAATGGAACGCGAGGATAGCTTTCAGGACTCCAAGCACTCTGACCTCCGCACCGTTTCCCATGCTACCACACGGATCCCCCCCACGTCTCCTCTCTGCCTGCTGAGCAACAAGCAGCCGTGTAGGCCCTTCGGAACACTTCTTGCATGCAGAGCCCATGGCGGCACTCTGCTCTCTCTCTTCCTTTGGAAACCAAGGTGGTCGCAGCTTGCCCCAGCTCACGAAGACAGTCTGAGCCGGTCTCATGAGCTGGGGAACGTGGACTCAGTGAGGACCAGGGCCCTACCTGCACTCAGAAAAACACTCTGCTCAGCCTTCCATCCAGTTGCTCTCACCGACTGGCTCGTTGGTTTAGCAGGACGTCGATGTGAGGTCCAAGCTGAGCAAAGAGCACAATTCCTCCTTTACCCTGCTAGGCCCCCGGAAGAGGTAGAGCCAACTAGGCCTCGCTCAGGCCAGCCCTCCTTCAGGGATCTTGCCACACTTCGAAGCCTGCACAGTAAAAGATACTTAGCGAAGTTGCCAGGGTTTCGCCATGCTCTCCCTCGGCAGCTCCACTACTGCAGGGACTCATGTTTGCTGTGAACGAGGATAGGTGGCCCTGCTTCCAAAAGCAGTCTTTTCCGCTTTGGAAATGTCGTTTCTTGTAGCCTCGGAGCTGTTTGCGAAACTCTAGGAAGGCCCAGCTTCTACACACTGCAGGCACGCCCGGGGAGGAAACGAGTATGTTCCCCCAGAGAAACAGGCTGCTTGCAAGTGTCGAGGGGAGCTTCTCAGGTGCCCAGTGTGTCCCGTTTGTTTCCCTTCGCAGCTCCCATCCTGCAGGTACTTATGCTGGGTGCTAACAAGGGTAGGTGGCTCTGCCGACAAAAGCAGCCTTTTCCCTTGGAAGCTTGGATTCTAGTGATTCACGGGCTGCTTTCCAAACCTTGAAGTTTCCCAGCTTATAGCCTTCGCAGGTACGCTTTAGTAGCAAACGAGCACTTTCACCCGAGGAAGAGTGTTCCTGTCCCGCTAGAGGAGAGTTAATCCTGCAGACCTCGTTCTTCCTGGGAAAGCGCAAGGCCACCCTGAGCCTCAGGGTAGTGCCTAATTTTCCACCGGGCAAGCTCTGCGTGCCTCGGTTTCCATGAGGTCTCCATCGTTGTTGTGCTTCAATGGAATGCGAGGATAGCTTTCAGGATTCCAAGCACTCTGGCCTCCGCACCTTTTCCCATGCTACCACACGGATCCCCCCCAAGTCTCCTCTCTGCCTGCTGAGCAACAAGCAGCTGTGTAGGCCCTTCGGAACACTTCTTGCATGCAGAGCCCAAGGCGGCACACTGCTCTCTGTCTTCCTTTGGAAACCTAGGTTGCCGCAGCTTGCCCCAGCTCACGAAGACAGTCTGAGCCGGTCTCATGTGCTGAGGAACGTGAACTCCGTGAGGACCAGGGCCCTACCTGCTCTCAGAAAATCATTCTGCTCAGCCTTCCATCCAGGAGCTCACACCGACTGGCTCGTTGGTTTAGCAGGACGTCGATGTGAGGTCCATGCTAAGCAAAGAGCACAGTACTTCCTTTACCCTGCTAGGCCCACGGAAGAGGTAGAGCCAATTAGGCCTCGCTCAGGCCAGCCCTCCTTCAGGGATCTTGCCACACTTCGAAGCCTGCACAGTAAAAGATACTTAGCGAAATTGCCAGGGTTTCGCCATGCTCTCCCTCGGCAGCTCCACTACTGCAGGGACTCATGTTTGCTTTGAACTTGGATAGGTGGCCCTGCTTCCAAAAGCAGTCTTTTCCACTTTGGAAATGTGGATTCTTGTAGCCTCGGAGCTGTTTGCGAAACCCTAGGAAGGCCCAGCTTCTACACACTGCAGGCACGCCCGGGGAGGAAACGAGTATGTTCCCCCAGAGAAACAGGCTGCTTGCAAGTGTCGAGGGGAGCTTCTCAGGTGCCCAGTGTGTCCCGTTTGTTTCCCTTCGCAGCTCCCGTCCTGCAGGTACTTATGCTGGGTGCTAACAAGGGTAGGTGGCTCTGCCGACAAAAGCAGCCTTTTCCCTTTGGAAGCTTGGATTCTAGTGTCTCAGGGGCTAATTGACAAACCTTGAAGCTACCCAGATTAAGCCTCCGCGGGTACGCTTGCGTAGCAAACGAGCACTTTCTACCGATGAACAGGGTTCCTGTCACGCTGGAGGAGAGTTAATCCCGCAGACCTCGTTCCTCCTGGGAAAGCGCAAGGCCACCCTGAGCCTCAGGGTAGTGCCTAAGTTTCCACCGGGCAAGCTCTGCGTGCCTCGGTTTCCATGAGGTCTCCACCGTTGTTGTGCTTCAATGGAACGCGAGGATAGCTTTCAGGACTCCAAGCACTCTGACCTCCGCACCGTTTCCCATGCTACCACACGGATCCCCCCCACGTCTCCTCTCTGCCTGCTGAGCAACAAGCAGCCGTGTAGGCCCTTCGGAACACTTCTTGCATGCAGAGCCCATGGCGGCACTCTGCTCTCTCTCTTCCTTTGGAAACCAAGGTGGTCGCAGCTTGCCCCAGCTCACGAAGACAGTCTGAGCCGGTCTCATGAGCTGGGGAACGTGGACTCAGTGAGGACCAGGGCCCTACCTGCACTCAGAAAAACACTCTGCTCAGCCTTCCATCCAGTTGCTCTCACCGACTGGCTCGTTGGTTTAGCAGGACGTCGATGTGAGGTCCAAGCTGAGCAAAGAGCACAATTCCTCCTTTACCCTGCTAGGCCCCCGGAAGAGGTAGAGCCAACTAGGCCTCGCTCAGGCCAGCCCTCCTTCAGGGATCTTGCCACACTTCGAAGCCTGCACAGTAAAAGATACTTAGCGAAGTTGCCAGGGTTTCGCCATGCTCTCCCTCGGCAGCTCCACTACTGCAGGGACTCATGTTTGCTGTGAACGAGGATAGGTGGCCCTGCTTCCAAAAGCAGTCTTTTCCGCTTTGGAAATGTCGTTTCTTGTAGCCTCGGAGCTGTTTGCGAAACTCTAGGAAGGCCCAGCTTCTACACACTGCAGGCACGCCCGGGGAGGAAACGAGTATGTTCCCCCAGAGAAACAGGCTGCTTGCAAGTGTCGAGGGGAGCTTCTCAGGTGCCCAGTGTGTCCCGTTTGTTTCCCTTCGCAGCTCCCATCCTGCAGGTACTTATGCTGGGTGCTAACAAGGGTAGGTGGCTCTGCCGACAAAAGCAGCCTTTTCCCTTGGAAGCTTGGATTCTAGTGATTCACGGGCTGCTTTCCAAACCTTGAAGTTTCCCAGCTTATAGCCTTCGCAGGTACGCTTTAGTAGCAAACGAGCACTTTCACCCGAGGAAGAGTGTTCCTGTCCCGCTAGAGGAGAGTTAATCCTGCAGACCTCGTTCTTCCTGGGAAAGCGCAAGGCCACCCTGAGCCTCAGGGTAGTGCCTAATTTTCCACCGGGCAAGCTCTGCGTGCCTCGGTTTCCATGAGGTCTCCATCGTTGTTGTGCTTCAATGGAATGCGAGGATAGCTTTCAGGATTCCAAGCACTCTGGCCTCCGCACCTTTTCCCATGCTACCACACGGATCCCCCCCAAGTCTCCTCTCTGCCTGCTGAGCAACAAGCAGCTGTGTAGGCCCTTCGGAACACTTCTTGCATGCAGAGCCCAAGGCGGCACACTGCTCTCTGTCTTCCTTTGGAAACCTAGGTTGCCGCAGCTTGCCCCAGCTCACGAAGACAGTCTGAGCCGGTCTCATGTGCTGAGGAACGTGAACTCCGTGAGGACCAGGGCCCTACCTGCTCTCAGAAAATCATTCTGCTCAGCCTTCCATCCAGGAGCTCACACCGACTGGCTCGTTGGTTTAGCAGGACGTCGATGTGAGGTCCATGCTAAGCAAAGAGCACAGTACTTCCTTTACCCTGCTAGGCCCACGGAAGAGGTAGAGCCAATTAGGCCTCGCTCAGGCCAGCCCTCCTTCAGGGATCTTGCCCCACTTCTAAGCCTGCACAGTAAAAGATACTTAGCGAAATTGCCAGGGTTTCGCCATGCTCTCCCTCGGCAGCTCCACTACTGCAGGGACTCATGTTTGCTTTGAACTTGGATAGGTGGCCCTGCTTCCAAAAGCAGTCTTTTCCACTTTGGAAATGGGGATTCTTGTAGCCTCGGAGCTGTTTGCGAAACCCTAGGAAGGCCCAGCTTCTACACACTGCAGGCACGCCCGGGGAGGAAACGAGTATGTTCCCCCAGAGAAACAGGCTGCTTGCAAGTGTCGAGGGGAGCTTCTCAGGTGCCCAGTGTGTCCCGTTTGTTTCCCTTCGCAGCTCCCGTCCTGCAGGTACTTATGCTGGGTGCTAACAAGGGTAGGTGGCTCTGCCGACAAAAGCAGCCTTTTCCCTTTGGAAGCTTGGATTCTAGTGTCTCAGGGGCTAATTGACAAACCTTGAAGCTACCCAGATTAAGCCTCCGCGGGTACGCTTGCGTAGCAAACGAGCACTTTCTACCGATGAACAGGGTTCCTGTCACGCTGGAGGAGAGTTAATCCCGCAGACCTCGTTCCTCCTGGGAAAGCGCAAGGCCACCCTGAGCCTCAGGGTAGTGCCTAAGTTTCCACCGGGCAAGCTCTGCGTGCCTCGGTTTCCATGAGGTCTCCACCGTTGTTGTGCTTCAATGGAACGCGAGGATAGCTTTCAGGACTCCAAGCACTCTGACCTCCGCACCGTTTCCCATGCTACCACACGGATCCCCCCCACGTCTCCTCTCTGCCTGCTGAGCAACAAGCAGCCGTGTAGGCCCTTCGGAACACTTCTTGCATGCAGAGCCCATGGCGGCACTCTGCTCTCTCTCTTCCTTTGGAAACCAAGGTGGTCGCAGCTTGCCCCAGCTCACGAAGACAGTCTGAGCCGGTCTCATGAGCTGGGGAACGTGGACTCAGTGAGGACCAGGGCCCTACCTGCACTCAGAAAAACACTCTGCTCAGCCTTCCATCCAGTTGCTCTCACCGACTGGCTCGTTGGTTTAGCAGGACGTCGATGTGAGGTCCAAGCTGAGCAAAGAGCACAATTCCTCCTTTACCCTGCTAGGCCCCCGGAAGAGGTAGAGCCAACTAGGCCTCGCTCAGGCCAGCCCTCCTTCAGGGATCTTGCCACACTTCGAAGCCTGCACAGTAAAAGATACTTAGCGAAGTTGCCAGGGTTTCGCCATGCTCTCCCTCGGCAGCTCCACTACTGCAGGGACTCATGTTTGCTGTGAACGAGGATAGGTGGCCCTGCTTCCAAAAGCAGTCTTTTCCGCTTTGGAAATGTCGTTTCTTGTAGCCTCGGAGCTGTTTGCGAAACTCTAGGAAGGCCCAGCTTCTACACACTGCAGGCACGCCCGGGGAGGAAACGAGTATGTTCCCCCAGAGAAACAGGCTGCTTGCAAGTGTCGAGGGGAGCTTCTCAGGTGCCCAGTGTGTCCCGTTTGTTTCCCTTCGCAGCTCCCATCCTGCAGGTACTTATGCTGGGTGCTAACAAGGGTAGGTGGCTCTGCCGACAAAAGCAGCCTTTTCCCTTGGAAGCTTGGATTCTAGTGATTCACGGGCTGCTTTCCAAACCTTGAAGTTTCCCAGCTTATAGCCTTCGCAGGTACGCTTTAGTAGCAAACGAGCACTTTCACCCGAGGAAGAGTGTTCCTGTCCCGCTAGAGGAGAGTTAATCCTGCAGACCTCGTTCTTCCTGGGAAAGCGCAAGGCCACCCTGAGCCTCAGGGTAGTGCCTAATTTTCCACCGGGCAAGCTCTGCGTGCCTCGGTTTCCATGAGGTCTCCATCGTTGTTGTGCTTCAATGGAATGCGAGGATAGCTTTCAGGATTCCAAGCACTCTGGCCTCCGCACCTTTTCCCATGCTACCACACGGATCCCCCCCAAGTCTCCTCTCTGCCTGCTGAGCAACAAGCAGCTGTGTAGGCCCTTCGGAACACTTCTTGCATGCAGAGCCCAAGGCGGCACACTGCTCTCTGTCTTCCTTTGGAAACCTAGGTTGCCGCAGCTTGCCCCAGCTCACGAAGACAGTCTGAGCCGGTCTCATGTGCTGAGGAACGTGAACTCCGTGAGGACCAGGGCCCTACCTGCTCTCAGAAAATCATTCTGCTCAGCCTTCCATCCAGGAGCTCACACCGACTGGCTCGTTGGTTTAGCAGGACGTCGATGTGAGGTCCATGCTAAGCAAAGAGCACAGTACTTCCTTTACCCTGCTAGGCCCACGGAAGAGGTAGAGCCAATTAGGCCTCGCTCAGGCCAGCCCTCCTTCAGGGATCTTGCCCCACTTCTAAGCCTGCACAGTAAAAGATACTTAGCGAAATTGCCAGGGTTTCGCCATGCTCTCCCTCGGCAGCTCCACTACTGCAGGGACTCATGTTTGCTTTGAACTTGGATAGGTGGCCCTGCTTCCAAAAGCAGTCTTTTCCACTTTGGAAATGTGGATTCTTGTAGCCTCGGAGCTGTTTGCGAAACCCTAGGAAGGCCCAGCTTCTACACACTGCAGGCACGCCCGGGGAGGAAACGAGTATGTTCCCCCAGAGAAACAGGCTGCTTGCAAGTGTCGAGGGGAGCTTCTCAGGTGCCCAGTGTGTCCCGTTTGTTTCCCTTCGCAGCTCCCGTCCTGCAGGTACTTATGCTGGGTGCTAACAAGGGTAGGTGGCTCTGCCGACAAAAGCAGCCTTTTCCCTTTGGAAGCTTGGATTCTAGTGTCTCAGGGGCTAATTGACAAACCTTGAAGCTGCCCAGATTAAGCCTCCGCGGGTACGCTTGCGTAGCAAACGAGCACTTTCTACCGATGAACAGGGTTCCTGTCACGCTGGAGGAGAGTTAATCCCGCAGACCTCGTTCCTCCTGGGAAAGCGCAAGGCCACCCTGAGCCTCAGGGTAGTGCCTAAGTTTCCACCGGGCAAGCTCTGCGTGCCTCGGTTTCCATGAGGTCTCCACCGTTGTTGTGCTTCAATGGAACGCGAGGATAGCTTTCAGGACTCCAAGCACTCTGACCTCCGCACCGTTTCCCATGCTACCACACGGATCCCCCCCACGTCTCCTCTCTGCCTGCTGAGCAACAAGCAGCCGTGTAGGCCCTTCGGAACACTTCTTGCATGCAGAGCCCATGGCGGCACTCTGCTCTCTCTCTTCCTTTGGAAACCAAGGTGGTCGCAGCTTGCCCCAGCTCACGAAGACAGTCTGAGCCGGTCTCATGAGCTGGGGAACGTGGACTCAGTGAGGACCAGGGCCCTACCTGCACTCAGAAAAACACTCTGCTCAGCCTTCCATCCAGTTGCTCTCACCGACTGGCTCGTTGGTTTAGCAGGACGTCGATGTGAGGTCCAAGCTGAGCAAAGAGCACAATTCCTCCTTTACCCTGCTAGGCCCCCGGAAGAGGTAGAGCCAACTAGGCCTCGCTCAGGCCAGCCCTCCTTCAGGGATCTTGCCACACTTCGAAGCCTGCACAGTAAAAGATACTTAGCGAAGTTGCCAGGGTTTCGCCATGCTCTCCCTCGGCAGCTCCACTACTGCAGGGACTCATGTTTGCTGTGAACGAGGATAGGTGGCCCTGCTTCCAAAAGCAGTCTTTTCCGCTTTGGAAATGTCGTTTCTTGTAGCCTCGGAGCTGTTTGCGAAACTCTAGGAAGGCCCAGCTTCTACACACTGCAGGCACGCCCGGGGAGGAAACGAGTATGTTCCCCCAGAGAAACAGGCTGCTTGCAAGTGTCGAGGGGAGCTTCTCAGGTGCCCAGTGTGTCCCGTTTGTTTCCCTTCGCAGCTCCCATCCTGCAGGTACTTATGCTGGGTGCTAACAAGGGTAGGTGGCTCTGCCGACAAAAGCAGCCTTTTCCCTTGGAAGCTTGGATTCTAGTGATTCACGGGCTGCTTTCCAAACCTTGAAGTTTCCCAGCTTATAGCCTTCGCAGGTACGCTTTAGTAGCAAACGAGCACTTTCACCCGAGGAAGAGTGTTCCTGTCCCGCTAGAGGAGAGTTAATCCTGCAGACCTCGTTCTTCCTGGGAAAGCGCAAGGCCACCCTGAGCCTCAGGGTAGTGCCTAATTTTCCACCGGGCAAGCTCTGCGTGCCTCGGTTTCCATGAGGTCTCCATCGTTGTTGTGCTTCAATGGAATGCGAGGATAGCTTTCAGGATTCCAAGCACTCTGGCCTCCGCACCTTTTCCCATGCTACCACACGGATCCCCCCCAAGTCTCCTCTCTGCCTGCTGAGCAACAAGCAGCTGTGTAGGCCCTTCGGAACACTTCTTGCATGCAGAGCCCAAGGCGGCACACTGCTCTCTGTCTTCCTTTGGAAACCTAGGTTGCCGCAGCTTGCCCCAGCTCACGAAGACAGTCTGAGCCGGTCTCATGTGCTGAGGAACGTGAACTCCGTGAGGACCAGGGCCCTACCTGCTCTCAGAAAATCATTCTGCTCAGCCTTCCATCCAGGAGCTCACACCGACTGGCTCGTTGGTTTAGCAGGACGTCGATGTGAGGTCCATGCTAAGCAAAGAGCACAGTACTTCCTTTACCCTGCTAGGCCCACGGAAGAGGTAGAGCCAATTAGGCCTCGCTCAGGCCAGCCCTCCTTCAGGGATCTTGCCCCACTTCTAAGCCTGCACAGTAAAAGATACTTAGCGAAATTGCCAGGGTTTCGCCATGCTCTCCCTCGGCAGCTCCACTACTGCAGGGACTCATGTTTGCTTTGAACTTGGATAGGTGGCCCTGCTTCCAAAAGCAGTCTTTTCCACTTTGGAAATGGGGATTCTTGTAGCCTCGGAGCTGTTTGCGAAACCCTAGGAAGGCCCAGCTTCTACACACTGCAGGCACGCCCGGGGAGGAAACGAGTATGTTCCCCCAGAGAAACAGGCTGCTTGCAAGTGTCGAGGGGAGCTTCTCAGGTGCCCAGTGTGTCCCGTTTGTTTCCCTTCGCAGCTCCCGTCCTGCAGGTACTTATGCTGGGTGCTAACAAGGGTAGGTGGCTCTGCCGACAAAAGCAGCCTTTTCCCTTTGGAAGCTTGGATTCTAGTGTCTCAGGGGCTAATTGACAAACCTTGAAGCTGCCCAGATTAAGCCTCCGCGGGTACGCTTGCGTAGCAAACGAGCACTTTCTACCGATGAACAGGGTTCCTGTCACGCTGGAGGAGAGTTAATCCCGCAGACCTTGTTCCTCCTGGGAAAGCGCAAGGCCACCCTGAGCCTCAGGGTAGTGCCTAAGTTTCCACCGGGCAAGCTCTGCGTGCCTCGGTTTCCATGAGGTCTCCACCGTTGTTGTGCTTCAATGGAACGCGAGGATAGCTTTCAGGACTCCAAGCACTCTGACCTCCGCACCGTTTCCCATGCTACCACACGGATCCCCCCCACGTCTCCTCTCTGCCTGCTGAGCAACAAGCAGCCGTGTAGGCCCTTCGGAACACTTCTTGCATGCAGAGCCCATGGCGGCACTCTGCTCTCTCTCTTCCTTTGGAAACCAAGGTGGTCGCAGCTTGCCCCAGCTCACGAAGACAGTCTGAGCCGGTCTCATGAGCTGGGGAACGTGGACTCAGTGAGGACCAGGGCCCTACCTGCACTCAGAAAAACACTCTGCTCAGCCTTCCATCCAGTTGCTCTCACCGACTGGCTCGTTGGTTTAGCAGGACGTCGATGTGAGGTCCAAGCTGAGCAAAGAGCACAATTCCTCCTTTACCCTGCTAGGCCCCCGGAAGAGGTAGAGCCAACTAGGCCTCGCTCAGGCCAGCCCTCCTTCAGGGATCTTGCCACACTTCGAAGCCTGCACAGTAAAAGATACTTAGCGAAGTTGCCAGGGTTTCGCCATGCTCTCCCTCGGCAGCTCCACTACTGCAGGGACTCATGTTTGCTGTGAACGAGGATAGGTGGCCCTGCTTCCAAAAGCAGTCTTTTCCGCTTTGGAAATGTCGTTTCTTGTAGCCTCGGAGCTGTTTGCGAAACTCTAGGAAGGCCCAGCTTCTACACACTGCAGGCACGCCCGGGGAGGAAACGAGTATGTTCCCCCAGAGAAACAGGCTGCTTGCAAGTGTCGAGGGGAGCTTCTCAGGTGCCCAGTGTGTCCCGTTTGTTTCCCTTCGCAGCTCCCATCCTGCAGGTACTTATGCTGGGTGCTAACAAGGGTAGGTGGCTCTGCCGACAAAAGCAGCCTTTTCCCTAGGAAGCTTGGATTCTAGTGATTCACGGGCTGCTTTCCAAACCTTGAAGTTTCCCAGCTTATAGCCTTCGCAGGTACGCTTTAGTAGCAAACGAGCACTTTCACCTGAGGAAGAGTGTTCCTGTCCCGCTAGAGGAGAGTTAATCCTGCAGACCTCGTTCTTCCTGGGAAAGCGCAAGGCCACCCTGAGCCTCAGGGTAGTGCCTAATTTTCCACCGGGCAAGCTCTGCGTGCCTCGGTTTCCATGAGGTCTCCATCGTTGTTGTGCTTCAATGGAATGCGAGGATAGCTTTCAGGATTCCAAGCACTCTGGCCTCCGCACCTTTTCCCATGCTACCACACGGATCCCCCCCAAGTCTCCTCTCTGCCTGCTGAGCAACAAGCAGCTGTGTAGGCCCTTCGGAACACTTCTTGCATGCAGAGCCCAAGGCGGCACACTGCTCTCTGTCTTCCTTTGGAAACCTAGGTTGCCGCAGCTTGCCCCAGCTCACGAAGACAGTCTGAGCCGGTCTCATGTGCTGAGGAACGTGAACTCCGTGAGGACCAGGGCCCTACCTGCTCTCAGAAAATCATTCTGCTCAGCCTTCCATCCAGGAGCTCACACCGACTGGCTCGTTGGTTTAGCAGGACGTCGATGTGAGGTCCATGCTAAGCAAAGAGCACAGTACTTCCTTTACCCTGCTAGGCCCACGGAAGAGGTAGAGCCAATTAGGCCTCGCTCAGGCCAGCCCTCCTTCAGGGATCTTGCCCCACTTCTAAGCCTGCACAGTAAAAGATACTTAGCGAAATTGCCAGGGTTTCGCCATGCTCTCCCTCGGCAGCTCCACTACTGCAGGGACTCATGTTTGCTTTGAACTTGGATAGGTGGCCCTGCTTCCAAAAGCAGTCTTTTCCACTTTGGAAATGTGGATTCTTGTAGCCTCGGAGCTGTTTGCGAAACCCTAGGAAGGCCCAGCTTCTACACACTGCAGGCACGCCCGGGGAGGAAACGAGTATGTTCCCCCAGAGAAACAGGCTGCTTGCAAGTGTCGAGGGGAGCTTCTCAGGTGCCCAGTGTGTCCCGTTTGTTTCCCTTCGCAGCTCCCGTCCTGCAGGTACTTATGCTGGGTGCTAACAAGGGTAGGTGGCTCTGCCGACAAAAGCAGCCTTTTCCCTTTGGAAGCTTGGATTCTAGTGTCTCAGGGGCTAATTGACAAACCTTGAAGCTGCCCAGATTAAGCCTCCGCGGGTACGCTTGCGTAGCAAACGAGCACTTTCTACCGATGAACAGGGTTCCTGTCACGCTGGAGGAGAGTTAATCCCGCAGACCTCGTTCCTCCTGGGAAAGCGCAAGGCCACCCTGAGCCTCAGGGTAGTGCCTAAGTTTCCACCGGGCAAGCTCTGCGTGCCTCGGTTTCCATGAGGTCTCCACCGTTGTTGTGCTTCAATGGAACGCGAGGATAGCTTTCAGGACTCCAAGCACTCTGACCTCCGCACCGTTTCCCATGCTACCACACGGATCCCCCCCACGTCTCCTCTCTGCCTGCTGAGCAACAAGCAGCCGTGTAGGCCCTTCGGAACACTTCTTGCATGCAGAGCCCATGGCGGCACTCTGCTCTCTCTCTTCCTTTGGAAACCAAGGTGGTCGCAGCTTGCCCCAGCTCACGAAGACAGTCTGAGCCGGTCTCATGAGCTGGGGAACGTGGACTCAGTGAGGACCAGGGCCCTACCTGCACTCAGAAAAACACTCTGCTCAGCCTTCCATCCAGTTGCTCTCACCGACTGGCTCGTTGGTTTAGCAGGACGTCGATGTGAGGTCCAAGCTGAGCAAAGAGCACAATTCCTCCTTTACCCTGCTAGGCCCCCGGAAGAGGTAGAGCCAACTAGGCCTCGCTCAGGCCAGCCCTCCTTCAGGGATCTTGCCACACTTCGAAGCCTGCACAGTAAAAGATACTTAGCGAAGTTGCCAGGGTTTCGCCATGCTCTCCCTCGGCAGCTCCACTACTGCAGGGACTCATGTTTGCTGTGAACGAGGATAGGTGGCCCTGCTTCCAAAAGCAGTCTTTTCCGCTTTGGAAATGTCGTTTCTTGTAGCCTCGGAGCTGTTTGCGAAACTCTAGGAAGGCCCAGCTTCTACACACTGCAGGCACGCCCGGGGAGGAAACGAGTATGTTCCCCCAGAGAAACAGGCTGCTTGCAAGTGTCGAGGGGAGCTTCTCAGGTGCCCAGTGTGTCCCGTTTGTTTCCCTTCGCAGCTCCCATCCTGCAGGTACTTATGCTGGGTGCTAACAAGGGTAGGTGGCTCTGCCGACAAAAGCAGCCTTTTCCCTTGGAAGCTTGGATTCTAGTGATTCACGGGCTGCTTTCCAAACCTTGAAGTTTCCCAGCTTATAGCCTTCGCAGGTACGCTTTAGTAGCAAACGAGCACTTTCACCCGAGGAAGAGTGTTCCTGTCCCGCTAGAGGAGAGTTAATCCTGCAGACCTCGTTCTTCCTGGGAAAGCGCAAGGCCACCCTGAGCCTCAGGGTAGTGCCTAATTTTCCACCGGGCAAGCTCTGCGTGCCTCGGTTTCCATGAGGTCTCCATCGTTGTTGTGCTTCAATGGAATGCGAGGATAGCTTTCAGGATTCCAAGCACTCTGGCCTCCGCACCTTTTCCCATGCTACCACACGGATCCCCCCCAAGTCTCCTCTCTGCCTGCTGAGCAACAAGCAGCTGTGTAGGCCCTTCGGAACACTTCTTGCATGCAGAGCCCAAGGCGGCACACTGCTCTCTGTCTTCCTTTGGAAACCTAGGTTGCCGCAGCTTGCCCCAGCTCACGAAGACAGTCTGAGCCGGTCTCATGTGCTGAGGAACGTGAACTCCGTGAGGACCAGGGCCCTACCTGCTCTCAGAAAATCATTCTGCTCAGCCTTCCATCCAGGAGCTCACACCGACTGGCTCGTTGGTTTAGCAGGACGTCGATGTGAGGTCCATGCTAAGCAAAGAGCACAGTACTTCCTTTACCCTGCTAGGCCCACGGAAGAGGTAGAGCCAATTAGGCCTCGCTCAGGCCAGCCCTCCTTCAGGGATCTTGCCCCACTTCTAAGCCTGCACAGTAAAAGATACTTAGCGAAATTGCCAGGGTTTCGCCATGCTCTCCCTCGGCAGCTCCACTACTGCAGGGACTCATGTTTGCTTTGAACTTGGATAGGTGGCCCTGCTTCCAAAAGCAGTCTTTTCCACTTTGGAAATGTGGATTCTTGTAGCCTCGGAGCTGTTTGCGAAACCCTAGGAAGGCCCAGCTTCTACACACTGCAGGCACGCCCGGGGAGGAAACGAGTATGTTCCCCCAGAGAAACAGGCTGCTTGCAAGTGTCGAGGGGAGCTTCTCAGGTGCCCAGTGTGTCCCGTTTGTTTCCCTTCGCAGCTCCCGTCCTGCAGGTACTTATGCTGGGTGCTAACAAGGGTAGGTGGCTCTGCCGACAAAAGCAGCCTTTTCCCTTTGGAAGCTTGGATTCTAGTGTCTCAGGGGCTAATTGACAAACCTTGAAGCTGCCCAGATTAAGCCTCCGCGGGTACGCTTGCGTAGCAAACGAGCACTTTCTACCGATGAACAGGGTTCCTGTCACGCTGGAGGAGAGTTAATCCCGCAGACCTCGTTCCTCCTGGGAAAGCGCAAGGCCACCCTGAGCCTCAGGGTAGTGCCTAAGTTTCCACCGGGCAAGCTCTGCGTGCCTCGGTTTCCATGAGGTCTCCACCGTTGTTGTGCTTCAATGGAACGCGAGGATAGCTTTCAGGACTCCAAGCACTCTGACCTCCGCACCGTTTCCCATGCTACCACACGGATCCCCCCCACGTCTCCTCTCTGCCTGCTGAGCAACAAGCAGCCGTGTAGGCCCTTCGGAACACTTCTTGCATGCAGAGCCCATGGCGGCACTCTGCTCTCTCTCTTCCTTTGGAAACCAAGGTGGTCGCAGCTTGCCCCAGCTCACGAAGACAGTCTGAGCCGGTCTCATGAGCTGGGGAACGTGGACTCAGTGAGGACCAGGGCCCTACCTGCACTCAGAAAAACACTCTGCTCAGCCTTCCATCCAGTTGCTCTCACCGACTGGCTCGTTGGTTTAGCAGGACGTCGATGTGAGGTCCAAGCTGAGCAAAGAGCACAATTCCTCCTTTACCCTGCTAGGCCCCCGGAAGAGGTAGAGCCAACTAGGCCTCGCTCAGGCCAGCCCTCCTTCAGGGATCTTGCCACACTTCGAAGCCTGCACAGTAAAAGATACTTAGCGAAGTTGCCAGGGTTTCGCCATGCTCTCCCTCGGCAGCTCCACTACTGCAGGGACTCATGTTTGCTGTGAACGAGGATAGGTGGCCCTGCTTCCAAAAGCAGTCTTTTCCGCTTTGGAAATGTCGTTTCTTGTAGCCTCGGAGCTGTTTGCGAAACTCTAGGAAGGCCCAGCTTCTACACACTGCAGGTACGCCCGGGGAGGAAACGAGTATGTTCCCCCAGAGAAACAGGCTGCTTGCAAGTGTCGAGGGGAGCTTCTCAGGTGCCCAGTGTGTCCCGTTTGTTTCCCTTCGCAGCTCCCATCCTGCAGGTACTTATGCTGGGTGCTAACAAGGGTAGGTGGCTCTGCCGACAAAAGCAGCCTTTTCCCTTGGAAGCTTGGATTCTAGTGATTCACGGGCTGCTTTCCAAACCTTGAAGTTTCCCAGCTTATAGCCTTCGCAGGTACGCTTTAGTAGCAAACGAGCACTTTCACCCGAGGAAGAGTGTTCCTGTCCCGCTAGAGGAGAGTTAATCCTGCAGACCTCGTTCTTCCTGGGAAAGCGCAAGGCCACCCTGAGCCTCAGGGTAGTGCCTAATTTTCCACCGGGCAAGCTCTGCGTGCCTCGGTTTCCATGAGGTCTCCATCGTTGTTGTGCTTCAATGGAATGCGAGGATAGCTTTCAGGATTCCAAGCACTCTGGCCTCCGCACCTTTTCCCATGCTACCACACGGATCCCCCCCAAGTCTCCTCTCTGCCTGCTGAGCAACAAGCAGCTGTGTAGGCCCTTCGGAACACTTCTTGCATGCAGAGCCCAAGGCGGCACACTGCTCTCTGTCTTCCTTTGGAAACCTAGGTTGCCGCAGCTTGCCCCAGCTCACGAAGACAGTCTGAGCCGGTCTCATGTGCTGAGGAACGTGAACTCCGTGAGGACCAGGGCCCTACCTGCTCTCAGAAAATCATTCTGCTCAGCCTTCCATCCAGGAGCTCACACCGACTGGCTCGTTGGTTTAGCAGGACGTCGATGTGAGGTCCATGCTAAGCAAAGAGCACAGTACTTCCTTTACCCTGCTAGGCCCACGGAAGAGGTAGAGCCAATTAGGCCTCGCTCAGGCCAGCCCTCCTTCAGGGATCTTGCCCCACTTCTAAGCCTGCACAGTAAAAGATACTTAGCGAAATTGCCAGGGTTTCGCCATGCTCTCCCTCGGCAGCTCCACTACTGCAGGGACTCATGTTTGCTTTGAACTTGGATAGGTGGCCCTGCTTCCAAAAGCAGTCTTTTCCACTTTGGAAATGTGGATTCTTGTAGCCTCGGAGCTGTTTGCGAAACCCTAGGAAGGCCCAGCTTCTACACACTGCAGGCACGCCCGGGGAGGAAACGAGTATGTTCCCCCAGAGAAACAGGCTGCTTGCAAGTGTCGAGGGGAGCTTCTCAGGTGCCCAGTGTGTCCCGTTTGTTTCCCTTCGCAGCTCCCGTCCTGCAGGTACTTATGCTGGGTGCTAACAAGGGTAGGTGGCTCTGCCGACAAAAGCAGCCTTTTCCCTTTGGAAGCTTGGATTCTAGTGTCTCAGGGGCTAATTGACAAACCTTGAAGCTACCCAGATTAAGCCTCCGCGGGTACGCTTGCGTAGCAAACGAGCACTTTCTACCGATGAACAGGGTTCCTGTCACGCTGGAGGAGAGTTAATCCCGCAGACCTCGTTCCTCCTGGGAAAGCGCAAGGCCACCCTGAGCCTCAGGGTAGTGCCTAAGTTTCCACCGGGCAAGCTCTGCGTGCCTCGGTTTCCATGAGGTCTCCACCGTTGTTGTGCTTCAATGGAACGCGAGGATAGCTTTCAGGACTCCAAGCACTCTGACCTCCGCACCGTTTCCCATGCTACCACACGGATCCCCCCCACGTCTCCTCTCTGCCTGCTGAGCAACAAGCAGCCGTGTAGGCCCTTCGGAACACTTCTTGCATGCAGAGCCCATGGCGGCACTCTGCTCTCTCTCTTCCTTTGGAAACCAAGGTGGTCGCAGCTTGCCCCAGCTCACGAAGACAGTCTGAGCCGGTCTCATGAGCTGGGGAACGTGGACTCAGTGAGGACCAGGGCCCTACCTGCACTCAGAAAAACACTCTGCTCAGCCTTCCATCCAGTTGCTCTCACCGACTGGCTCGTTGGTTTAGCAGGACGTCGATGTGAGGTCCAAGCTGAGCAAAGAGCACAATTCCTCCTTTACCCTGCTAGGCCCCCGGAAGAGGTAGAGCCAACTAGGCCTCGCTCAGGCCAGCCCTCCTTCAGGGATCTTGCCACACTTCGAAGCCTGCACAGTAAAAGATACTTAGCGAAATTGCCAGGGTTTCGCCATGCTCTCCCTCGGCAGCTCCACTACTGCAGGGACTCATGTTTGCTGTGAACGAGGATAGGTGGCCCTGCTTCCAAAAGCAGTCTTTTCCGCTTTGGAAATGTCGTTTCTTGTAGCCTCGGAGCTGTTTGCGAAACTCTAGGAAGGCCCAGCTTCTACACACTGCAGGCACGCCCGGGGAGGAAACGAGTATGTTCCCCCAGAGAAACAGGCTGCTTGCAAGTGTCGAGGGGAGCTTCTCAGGTGCCCAGTGTGTCCCGTTTGTTTCCCTTCGCAGCTCCCATCCTGCAGGTACTTATGCTGGGTGCTAACAAGGGTAGGTGGCTCTGCCGACAAAAGCAGCCTTTTCCCTTGGAAGCTTGGATTCTAGTGATTCACGGGCTGCTTTCCAAACCTTGAAGTTTCCCAGCTTATAGCCTTCGCAGGTACGCTTTAGTAGCAAACGAGCACTTTCACCCGAGGAAGAGTGTTCCTGTCCCGCTAGAGGAGAGTTAATCCTGCAGACCTCGTTCTTCCTGGGAAAGCGCAAGGCCACCCTGAGCCTCAGGGTAGTGCCTAATTTTCCACCGGGCAAGCTCTGCGTGCCTCGGTTTCCATGAGGTCTCCATCGTTGTTGTGCTTCAATGGAATGCGAGGATAGCTTTCAGGATTCCAAGCACTCTGGCCTCCGCACCTTTTCCCATGCTACCACACGGATCCCCCCCAAGTCTCCTCTCTGCCTGCTGAGCAACAAGCAGCTGTGTAGGCCCTTCGGAACACTTCTTGCATGCAGAGCCCAAGGCGGCACACTGCTCTCTGTCTTCCTTTGGAAACCTAGGTTGCCGCAGCTTGCCCCAGCTCACGAAGACAGTCTGAGCCGGTCTCATGTGCTGAGGAACGTGAACTCCGTGAGGACCAGGGCCCTACCTGCTCTCAGAAAATCATTCTGCTCAGCCTTCCATCCAGGAGCTCACACCGACTGGCTCGTTGGTTTAGCAGGACGTCGATGTGAGGTCCATGCTAAGCAAAGAGCACAGTACTTCCTTTACCCTGCTAGGCCCACGGAAGAGGTAGAGCCAATTAGGCCTCGCTCAGGCCAGCCCTCCTTCAGGGATCTTGCCCCACTTCTAAGCCTGCACAGTAAAAGATACTTAGCGAAATTGCCAGGGTTTCGCCATGCTCTCCCTCGGCAGCTCCACTACTGCAGGGACTCATGTTTGCTTTGAACTTGGATAGGTGGCCCTGCTTCCAAAAGCAGTCTTTTCCACTTTGGAAATGGGGATTCTTGTAGCCTCGGAGCTGTTTGCGAAACCCTAGGAAGGCCCAGCTTCTACACACTGCAGGCACGCCCGGGGAGGAAACGAGTATGTTCCCCCAGAGAAACAGGCTGCTTGCAAGTGTCGAGGGGAGCTTCTCAGGTGCCCAGTGTGTCCCGTTTGTTTCCCTTCGCAGCTCCCGTCCTGCAGGTACTTATGCTGGGTGCTAACAAGGGTAGGTGGCTCTGCCGACAAAAGCAGCCTTTTCCCTTTGGAAGCTTGGATTCTAGTGTCTCAGGGGCTAATTGACAAACCTTGAAGCTGCCCAGATTAAGCCTCCGCGGGTACGCTTGCGTAGCAAACGAGCACTTTCTACCGATGAACAGGGTTCCTGTCACGCTGGAGGAGAGTTAATCCCGCAGACCTTGTTCCTCCTGGGAAAGCGCAAGGCCACCCTGAGCCTCAGGGTAGTGCCTAAGTTTCCACCGGGCAAGCTCTGCGTGCCTCGGTTTCCATGAGGTCTCCACCGTTGTTGTGCTTCAATGGAACGCGAGGATAGCTTTCAGGACTCCAAGCACTCTGACCTCCGCACCGTTTCCCATGCTACCACACGGATCCCCCCCACGTCTCCTCTCTGCCTGCTGAGCAACAAGCAGCCGTGTAGGCCCTTCGGAACACTTCTTGCATGCAGAGCCCATGGCGGCACTCTGCTCTCTCTCTTCCTTTGGAAACCAAGGTGGTCGCAGCTTGCCCCAGCTCACGAAGACAGTCTGAGCCGGTCTCATGAGCTGGGGAACGTGGACTCAGTGAGGACCAGGGCCCTACCTGCACTCAGAAAAACACTCTGCTCAGCCTTCCATCCAGTTGCTCTCACCGACTGGCTCGTTGGTTTAGCAGGACGTCGATGTGAGGTCCAAGCTGAGCAAAGAGCACAATTCCTCCTTTACCCTGCTAGGCCCCCGGAAGAGGTAGAGCCAACTAGGCCTCGCTCAGGCCAGCCCTCCTTCAGGGATCTTGCCACACTTCGAAGCCTGCACAGTAAAAGATACTTAGCGAAGTTGCCAGGGTTTCGCCATGCTCTCCCTCGGCAGCTCCACTACTGCAGGGACTCATGTTTGCTGTGAACGAGGATAGGTGGCCCTGCTTCCAAAAGCAGTCTTTTCCGCTTTGGAAATGTCGTTTCTTGTAGCCTCGGAGCTGTTTGCGAAACTCTAGGAAGGCCCAGCTTCTACACACTGCAGGCACGCCCGGGGAGGAAACGAGTATGTTCCCCCAGAGAAACAGGCTGCTTGCAAGTGTCGAGGGGAGCTTCTCAGGTGCCCAGTGTGTCCCGTTTGTTTCCCTTCGCAGCTCCCATCCTGCAGGTACTTATGCTGGGTGCTAACAAGGGTAGGTGGCTCTGCCGACAAAAGCAGCCTTTTCCCTTGGAAGCTTGGATTCTAGTGATTCACGGGCTGCTTTCCAAACCTTGAAGTTTCCCAGCTTATAGCCTTCGCAGGTACGCTTTAGTAGCAAACGAGCACTTTCACCCGAGGAAGAGTGTTCCTGTCCCGCTAGAGGAGAGTTAATCCTGCAGACCTCGTTCTTCCTGGGAAAGCGCAAGGCCACCCTGAGCCTCAGGGTAGTGCCTAATTTTCCACCGGGCAAGCTCTGCGTGCCTCGGTTTCCATGAGGTCTCCATCGTTGTTGTGCTTCAATGGAATGCGAGGATAGCTTTCAGGATTCCAAGCACTCTGGCCTCCGCACCTTTTCCCATGCTACCACACGGATCCCCCCCAAGTCTCCTCTCTGCCTGCTGAGCAACAAGCAGCTGTGTAGGCCCTTCGGAACACTTCTTGCATGCAGAGCCCAAGGCGGCACACTGCTCTCTGTCTTCCTTTGGAAACCTAGGTTGCCGCAGCTTGCCCCAGCTCACGAAGACAGTCTGAGCCGGTCTCATGTGCTGAGGAACGTGAACTCCGTGAGGACCAGGGCCCTACCTGCTCTCAGAAAATCATTCTGCTCAGCCTTCCATCCAGGAGCTCACACCGACTGGCTCGTTGGTTTAGCAGGACGTCGATGTGAGGTCCATGCTAAGCAAAGAGCACAGTACTTCCTTTACCCTGCTAGGCCCACGGAAGAGGTAGAGCCAATTAGGCCTCGCTCAGGCCAGCCCTCCTTCAGGGATCTTGCCCCACTTCTAAGCCTGCACAGTAAAAGATACTTAGCGAAATTGCCAGGGTTTCGCCATGCTCTCCCTCGGCAGCTCCACTACTGCAGGGACTCATGTTTGCTTTGAACTTGGATAGGTGGCCCTGCTTCCAAAAGCAGTCTTTTCCACTTTGGAAATGGGGATTCTTGTAGCCTCGGAGCTGTTTGCGAAACCCTAGGAAGGCCCAGCTTCTACACACTGCAGGCACGCCCGGGGAGGAAACGAGTATGTTCCCCCAGAGAAACAGGCTGCTTGCAAGTGTCGAGGGGAGCTTCTCAGGTGCCCAGTGTGTCCCGTTTGTTTCCCTTCGCAGCTCCCGTCCTGCAGGTACTTATGCTGGGTGCTAACAAGGGTAGGTGGCTCTGCCGACAAAAGCAGCCTTTTCCCTTTGGAAGCTTGGATTCTAGTGTCTCAGGGGCTAATTGACAAACCTTGAAGCTGCCCAGATTAAGCCTCCGCGGGTACGCTTGCGTAGCAAACGAGCACTTTCTACCGATGAACAGGGTTCCTGTCACGCTGGAGGAGAGTTAATCCCGCAGACCTTGTTCCTCCTGGGAAAGCGCAAGGCCACCCTGAGCCTCAGGGTAGTGCCTAAGTTTCCACCGGGCAAGCTCTGCGTGCCTCGGTTTCCATGAGGTCTCCACCGTTGTTGTGCTTCAATGGAACGCGAGGATAGCTTTCAGGACTCCAAGCACTCTGACCTCCGCACCGTTTCCCATGCTACCACACGGATCCCCCCCACGTCTCCTCTCTGCCTGCTGAGCAACAAGCAGCCGTGTAGGCCCTTCGGAACACTTCTTGCATGCAGAGCCCATGGCGGCACTCTGCTCTCTCTCTTCCTTTGGAAACCAAGGTGGTCGCAGCTTGCCCCAGCTCACGAAGACAGTCTGAGCCGGTCTCATGAGCTGGGGAACGTGGACTCAGTGAGGACCAGGGCCCTACCTGCACTCAGAAAAACACTCTGCTCAGCCTTCCATCCAGTTGCTCTCACCGACTGGCTCGTTGGTTTAGCAGGACGTCGATGTGAGGTCCAAGCTGAGCAAAGAGCACAATTCCTCCTTTACCCTGCTAGGCCCCCGGAAGAGGTAGAGCCAACTAGGCCTCGCTCAGGCCAGCCCTCCTTCAGGGATCTTGCCACACTTCGAAGCCTGCACAGTAAAAGATACTTAGCGAAGTTGCCAGGGTTTCGCCATGCTCTCCCTCGGCAGCTCCACTACTGCAGGGACTCATGTTTGCTGTGAACGAGGATAGGTGGCCCTGCTTCCAAAAGCAGTCTTTTCCGCTTTGGAAATGTCGTTTCTTGTAGCCTCGGAGCTGTTTGCGAAACTCTAGGAAGGCCCAGCTTCTACACACTGCAGGCACGCCCGGGGAGGAAACGAGTATGTTCCCCCAGAGAAACAGGCTGCTTGCAAGTGTCGAGGGGAGCTTCTCAGGTGCCCAGTGTGTCCCGTTTGTTTCCCTTCGCAGCTCCCATCCTGCAGGTACTTATGCTGGGTGCTAACAAGGGTAGGTGGCTCTGCCGACAAAAGCAGCCTTTTCCCTTGGAAGCTTGGATTCTAGTGATTCACGGGCTGCTTTCCAAACCTTGAAGTTTCCCAGCTTATAGCCTTCGCAGGTACGCTTTAGTAGCAAACGAGCACTTTCACCCGAGGAAGAGTGTTCCTGTCCCGCTAGAGGAGAGTTAATCCTGCAGACCTCGTTCTTCCTGGGAAAGCGCAAGGCCACCCTGAGCCTCAGGGTAGTGCCTAATTTTCCACCGGGCAAGCTCTGCGTGCCTCGGTTTCCATGAGGTCTCCATCGTTGTTGTGCTTCAATGGAATGCGAGGATAGCTTTCAGGATTCCAAGCACTCTGGCCTCCGCACCTTTTCCCATGCTACCACACGGATCCCCCCCAAGTCTCCTCTCTGCCTGCTGAGCAACAAGCAGCTGTGTAGGCCCTTCGGAACACTTCTTGCATGCAGAGCCCAAGGCGGCACACTGCTCTCTGTCTTCCTTTGGAAACCTAGGTTGCCGCAGCTTGCCCCAGCTCACGAAGACAGTCTGAGCCGGTCTCATGTGCTGAGGAACGTGAACTCCGTGAGGACCAGGGCCCTACCTGCTCTCAGAAAATCATTCTGCTCAGCCTTCCATCCAGGAGCTCACACCGACTGGCTCGTTGGTTTAGCAGGACGTCGATGTGAGGTCCATGCTAAGCAAAGAGCACAGTACTTCCTTTACCCTGCTAGGCCCACGGAAGAGGTAGAGCCAATTAGGCCTCGCTCAGGCCAGCCCTCCTTCAGGGATCTTGCCCCACTTCTAAGCCTGCACAGTAAAAGATACTTAGCGAAATTGCCAGGGTTTCGCCATGCTCTCCCTCGGCAGCTCCACTACTGCAGGGACTCATGTTTGCTTTGAACTTGGATAGGTGGCCCTGCTTCCAAAAGCAGTCTTTTCCACTTTGGAAATGTGGATTCTTGTAGCCTCGGAGCTGTTTGCGAAACCCTAGGAAGGCCCAGCTTCTACACACTGCAGGCACGCCCGGGGAGGAAACGAGTATGTTCCCCCAGAGAAACAGGCTGCTTGCAAGTGTCGAGGGGAGCTTCTCAGGTGCCCAGTGTGTCCCGTTTGTTTCCCTTCGCAGCTCCCGTCCTGCAGGTACTTATGCTGGGTGCTAACAAGGGTAGGTGGCTCTGCCGACAAAAGCAGCCTTTTCCCTTTGGAAGCTTGGATTCTAGTGTCTCAGGGGCTAATTGACAAACCTTGAAGCTGCCCAGATTAAGCCTCCGCGGGTACGCTTGCGTAGCAAACGAGCACTTTCTACCGATGAACAGGGTTCCTGTCACGCTGGAGGAGAGTTAATCCCGCAGACCTTGTTCCTCCTGGGAAAGCGCAAGGCCACCCTGAGCCTCAGGGTAGTGCCTAAGTTTCCACCGGGCAAGCTCTGCGTGCCTCGGTTTCCATGAGGTCTCCACCGTTGTTGTGCTTCAATGGAACGCGAGGATAGCTTTCAGGACTCCAAGCACTCTGACCTCCGCACCGTTTCCCATGCTACCACACGGATCCCCCCCACGTCTCCTCTCTGCCTGCTGAGCAACAAGCAGCCGTGTAGGCCCTTCGGAACACTTCTTGCATGCAGAGCCCATGGCGGCACTCTGCTCTCTCTCTTCCTTTGGAAACCAAGGTGGTCGCAGCTTGCCCCAGCTCACGAAGACAGTCTGAGCCGGTCTCATGAGCTGGGGAACGTGGACTCAGTGAGGACCAGGGCCCTACCTGCACTCAGAAAAACACTCTGCTCAGCCTTCCATCCAGTTGCTCTCACCGACTGGCTCGTTGGTTTAGCAGGACGTCGATGTGAGGTCCAAGCTGAGCAAAGAGCACAATTCCTCCTTTACCCTGCTAGGCCCCCGGAAGAGGTAGAGCCAACTAGGCCTCGCTCAGGCCAGCCCTCCTTCAGGGATCTTGCCACACTTCGAAGCCTGCACAGTAAAAGATACTTAGCGAAGTTGCCAGGGTTTCGCCATGCTCTCCCTCGGCAGCTCCACTACTGCAGGGACTCATGTTTGCTGTGAACGAGGATAGGTGGCCCTGCTTCCAAAAGCAGTCTTTTCCGCTTTGGAAATGTCGTTTCTTGTAGCCTCGGAGCTGTTTGCGAAACTCTAGGAAGGCCCAGCTTCTACACACTGCAGGCACGCCCGGGGAGGAAACGAGTATGTTCCCCCAGAGAAACAGGCTGCTTGCAAGTGTCGAGGGGAGCTTCTCAGGTGCCCAGTGTGTCCCGTTTGTTTCCCTTCGCAGCTCCCATCCTGCAGGTACTTATGCTGGGTGCTAACAAGGGTAGGTGGCTCTGCCGACAAAAGCAGCCTTTTCCCTTGGAAGCTTGGATTCTAGTGATTCACGGGCTGCTTTCCAAACCTTGAAGTTTCCCAGCTTATAGCCTTCGCAGGTACGCTTTAGTAGCAAACGAGCACTTTCACCCGAGGAAGAGTGTTCCTGTCCCGCTAGAGGAGAGTTAATCCTGCAGACCTCGTTCTTCCTGGGAAAGCGCAAGGCCACCCTGAGCCTCAGGGTAGTGCCTAATTTTCCACCGGGCAAGCTCTGCGTGCCTCGGTTTCCATGAGGTCTCCATCGTTGTTGTGCTTCAATGGAATGCGAGGATAGCTTTCAGGATTCCAAGCACTCTGGCCTCCGCACCTTTTCCCATGCTACCACACGGATCCCCCCCAAGTCTCCTCTCTGCCTGCTGAGCAACAAGCAGCTGTGTAGGCCCTTCGGAACACTTCTTGCATGCAGAGCCCAAGGCGGCACACTGCTCTCTGTCTTCCTTTGGAAACCTAGGTTGCCGCAGCTTGCCCCAGCTCACGAAGACAGTCTGAGCCGGTCTCATGTGCTGAGGAACGTGAACTCCGTGAGGACCAGGGCCCTACCTGCTCTCAGAAAATCATTCTGCTCAGCCTTCCATCCAGGAGCTCACACCGACTGGCTCGTTGGTTTAGCAGGACGTCGATGTGAGGTCCATGCTAAGCAAAGAGCACAGTACTTCCTTTACCCTGCTAGGCCCACGGAAGAGGTAGAGCCAATTAGGCCTCGCTCAGGCCAGCCCTCCTTCAGGGATCTTGCCCCACTTCTAAGCCTGCACAGTAAAAGATACTTAGCGAAATTGCCAGGGTTTCGCCATGCTCTCCCTCGGCAGCTCCACTACTGCAGGGACTCATGTTTGCTTTGAACTTGGATAGGTGGCCCTGCTTCCAAAAGCAGTCTTTTCCACTTTGGAAATGTGGATTCTTGTAGCCTCGGAGCTGTTTGCGAAACCCTAGGAAGGCCCAGCTTCTACACACTGCAGGCACGCCCGGGGAGGAAACGAGTATGTTCCCCCAGAGAAACAGGCTGCTTGCAAGTGTCGAGGGGAGCTTCTCAGGTGCCCAGTGTGTCCCGTTTGTTTCCCTTCGCAGCTCCCGTCCTGCAGGTACTTATGCTGGGTGCTAACAAGGGTAGGTGGCTCTGCCGACAAAAGCAGCCTTTTCCCTTTGGAAGCTTGGATTCTAGTGTCTCAGGGGCTAATTGACAAACCTTGAAGCTGCCCAGATTAAGCCTCCGCGGGTACGCTTGCGTAGCAAACGAGCACTTTCTACCGATGAACAGGGTTCCTGTCACGCTGGAGGAGAGTTAATCCCGCAGACCTTGTTCCTCCTGGGAAAGCGCAAGGCCACCCTGAGCCTCAGGGTAGTGCCTAAGTTTCCACCGGGCAAGCTCTGCGTGCCTCGGTTTCCATGAGGTCTCCACCGTTGTTGTGCTTCAATGGAACGCGAGGATAGCTTTCAGGACTCCAAGCACTCTGACCTCCGCACCGTTTCCCATGCTACCACACGGATCCCCCCCACGTCTCCTCTCTGCCTGCTGAGCAACAAGCAGCCGTGTAGGCCCTTCGGAACACTTCTTGCATGCAGAGCCCATGGCGGCACTCTGCTCTCTCTCTTCCTTTGGAAACCAAGGTGGTCGCAGCTTGCCCCAGCTCACGAAGACAGTCTGAGCCGGTCTCATGAGCTGGGGAACGTGGACTCAGTGAGGACCAGGGCCCTACCTGCACTCAGAAAAACACTCTGCTCAGCCTTCCATCCAGTTGCTCTCACCGACTGGCTCGTTGGTTTAGCAGGACGTCGATGTGAGGTCCAAGCTGAGCAAAGAGCACAATTCCTCCTTTACCCTGCTAGGCCCCCGGAAGAGGTAGAGCCAACTAGGCCTCGCTCAGGCCAGCCCTCCTTCAGGGATCTTGCCACACTTCGAAGCCTGCACAGTAAAAGATACTTAGCGAAGTTGCCAGGGTTTCGCCATGCTCTCCCTCGGCAGCTCCACTACTGCAGGGACTCATGTTTGCTGTGAACGAGGATAGGTGGCCCTGCTTCCAAAAGCAGTCTTTTCCGCTTTGGAAATGTCGTTTCTTGTAGCCTCGGAGCTGTTTGCGAAACTCAAGGAAGGCCCAGCTTCTACACACTGCAGGCACGCCCGGGGAGGAAACGAGTATGTTCCCCCAGAGAAACAGGCTGCTTGCAAGTGTCGAGGGGAGCTTCTCAGGTGCCCAGTGTGTCCCGTTTGTTTCCCTTCGCAGCTCCCATCCTGCAGGTACTTATGCTGGGTGCTAACAAGGGTAGGTGGCTCTGCCGACAAAAGCAGCCTTTTCCCTTTGGAAGCTTGGATTCTAGTGATTCACGGGCTGCTTTCCAAACCTTGAAGTTTCCCAGCTTATAGCCTTCGCAGGTACGCTTGAGTAGCCAACGAGCACTTTCACCCGAGGAAGAGTGTTCCTGTCCCGCTAGAGGAGAGTTAATCCTGCAGACCTCGTTCCTCCTGGGAAAGCGCAAGGCCACCCTGAGCCTCAGGGTAGTGCCTAATTTTCCACCGGGCAAGCTCTGCGTGCCTCGGTTTCCATGAGGTCTCCATCGTTGTTGTGCTTCAATGGAATGCGAGGATAGCTTTCAGGATTCCAAGCACTCTGGCCTCCGCACCTTTTCCCATGCTACCACACGGATCCCCCCCAAGTCTCCTCTCTGCCTGCTGAGCAACAAGCAGCTGTGTAGGCCCTTCGGAACACTTCTTGCATGCAGAGCCCAAGGCGGCACACTGCTCTCTGTCTTCCTTTGGAAACCTAGGTTGCCGCAGCTTGCCCCAGCTCACGAAGACAGTCTGAGCCGGTCTCATGTGCTGAGGAACGTGAACTCCGTGAGGACCAGGGCCCTACCTGCTCTCAGAAAATCATTCTGCTCAGCCTTCCATCCAGGAGCTCACATCGACTGGCTCGTTGGTTTAGCAGGACGTCGATGTGAGGTCCATGCTAAGCAAAGAGCACAGTACTTCCTTTACCCTGCTAGGCCCACGGAAGAGGTAGAGCCAATTAGGCCTCGCTCAGGCCAGCCCTCCTTCAGGGATCTTGCCCCACTTCTAAGCCTGCACAGTAAAAGATACTTAGCGAAATTGCCAGGGTTTCGCCATGCTCTCCCTCGGCAGCTCCACTACTGCAGGGACTCATGTTTGCTTTGAACTTGGATAGGTGGCCCTGCTTCCAAAAGCAGTCTTTTCCACTTTGGAAATGTGGATTCTTGTAGCCTCGGAGCTGTTTGCGAAACCCTAGGAAGGCCCAGCTTCTACACACTGCAGGCACGCCCGGGGAGGAAACGAGTATGTTCCCCCAGAGAAACAGGCTGCTTGCAAGTGTCGAGGGGAGCTTCTCAGGTGCCCAGTGTGTCCCGTTTGTTTCCCTTCGCAGCTCCCGTCCTGCAGGTACTTATGCTGGGTGCTAACAAGGGTAGGTGGCTCTGCCGACAAAAGCAGCCTTTTCCCTTTGGAAGCTTGGATTCTAGTGTCTCAGGGGCTAATTGACAAACCTTGAAGCTACCCAGATTAAGCCTCCGCGGGTACGCTTGCGTAGCAAACGAGCACTTTCTACCGATGAACAGGGTTCCTGTCACGCTGGAGGAGAGTTAATCCCGCAGACCTCGTTCCTCCTGGGAAAGCGCAAGGCCACCCTGAGCCTCAGGGTAGTGCCTAAGTTTCCACCGGGCAAGCTCTGCGTGCCTCGGTTTCCATGAGGTCTCCACCGTTGTTGTGCTTCAATGGAACGCGAGGATAGCTTTCAGGACTCCAAGCACTCTGACCTCCGCACCGTTTCCCATGCTACCACACGGATCCCCCCCACGTCTCCTCTCTGCCTGCTGAGCAACAAGCAGCCGTGTAGGCCCTTCGGAACACTTCTTGCATGCAGAGCCCATGGCGGCACTCTGCTCTCTCTCTTCCTTTGGAAACCAAGGTGGTCGCAGCTTGCCCCAGCTCACGAAGACAGTCTGAGCCGGTCTCATGAGCTGGGGAACGTGGACTCAGTGAGGACCAGGGCCCTACCTGCACTCAGAAAAACACTCTGCTCAGCCTTCCATCCAGTTGCTCTCACCGACTGGCTCGTTGGTTTAGCAGGACGTCGATGTGAGGTCCAAGCTGAGCAAAGAGCACAATTCCTCCTTTACCCTGCTAGGCCCCCGGAAGAGGTAGAGCCAACTAGGCCTCGCTCAGGCCAGCCCTCCTTCAGGGATCTTGCCACACTTCGAAGCCTGCACAGTAAAAGATACTTAGCGAAGTTGCCAGGGTTTCGCCATGCTCTCCCTCGGCAGCTCCACTACTGCAGGGACTCATGTTTGCTGTGAATGAGGATAGGTGGCCCTGCTTCCAAAAGCAGTCTTTTCCGCTTTGGAAATGTCGTTTCTTGTAGCCTCGGAGCTGTTTGCGAAACTCAAGGAAGGCCCAGCTTCTACACACTGCAGGCACGCCCGGGGAGGAAACGAGTATGTTCCCCCAGAGAAACAGGCTGCTTGCAAGTGTCGAGGGGAGCTTCTCAGGTGCCCAGTGTGTCCCGTTTGTTTCACTTCGCAGCTCCCATCCTGCAGGTACTTATGCTGGGTGCTAACAAGGGTAGGTGGCTCTGCCGACAAAAGCAGCCTTTTCCCTTTGGAAGCTTGGATTCTAGTGATTCACGGGCTGCTTTCCAAACCTTGAAGTTTCCCAGCTTATAGCCTTCGCAGGTACGCTTGAGTAGCCAACGAGCACTTTCACCCGAGGAAGAGTGTTCCTGTCCCGCTAGAGGAGAGTTAATCCTGCAGACCTCGTTCCTCCTGGGAAAGCGCAAGGCCACCCTGAGCCTCAGGGTAGTGCCTAATTTTCCACCGGGCAAGCTCTGCGTGCCTCGGTTTCCATGAGGTCTCCATCGTTGTTGTGCTTCAATGGAATGCGAGGATAGCTTTCAGGATTCCAAGCACTCTGGCCTCCGCACCTTTTCCCATGCTACCACACGGATCCCCCCCAAGTCTCCTCTCTGCCTGCTGAGCAACAAGCAGCTGTGTAGGCCCTTCGGAACACTTCTTGCATGCAGAGCCCAAGGCGGCACACTGCTCTCTGTCTTCCTTTGGAAACCTAGGTTGCCGCAGCTTGCCCCAGCTCACGAAGACAGTCTGAGCCGGTCTCATGTGCTGAGGAACGTGAACTCCGTGAGGACCAGGGCCCTACCTGCTCTCAGAAAATCATTCTGCTCAGCCTTCCATCCAGGAGCTCACACCGACTGGCTCGTTGGTTTAGCAGGACGTCGATGTGAGGTCCATGCTAAGCAAAGAGCACAGTACTTCCTTTACCCTGCTAGGCCCACGGAAGAGGTAGAGCCAATTAGGCCTCGCTCAGGCCAGCCCTCCTTCAGGGATCTTGCCCCACTTCTAAGCCTGCACAGTAAAAGATACTTAGCGAAATTGCCAGGGTTTCGCCATGCTCTCCCTCGGCAGCTCCACTACTGCAGGGACTCATGTTTGCTTTGAACTTGGATAGGTGGCCCTGCTTCCAAAAGCAGTCTTTTCCACTTTGGAAATGTGGATTCTTGTAGCCTCGGAGCTGTTTGCGAAACCCTAGGAAGGCCCAGCTTCTACACACTGCAGGCACGCCCGGGGAGGAAACGAGTATGTTCCCCCAGAGAAACAGGCTGCTTGCAAGTGTCGAGGGGAGCTTCTCAGGTGCCCAGTGTGTCCCGTTTGTTTCCCTTCGCAGCTCCCGTCCTGCAGGTACTTATGCTGGGTGCTAACAAGGGTAGGTGGCTCTGCCGACAAAAGCAGCCTTTTCCCTTTGGAAGCTTGGATTCTAGTGTCTCAGGGGCTAATTGACAAACCTTGAAGCTGCCCAGATTAAGCCTCCGCGGGTACGCTTGCGTAGCAAACGAGCACTTTCTACCGATGAACAGGGTTCCTGTCACGCTGGAGGAGAGTTAATCCCGCAGACCTTGTTCCTCCTGGGAAAGCGCAAGGCCACCCTGAGCCTCAGGGTAGTGCCTAAGTTTCCACCGGGCAAGCTCTGCGTGCCTCGGTTTCCATGAGGTCTCCACCGTTGTTGTGCTTCAATGGAACGCGAGGATAGCTTTCAGGACTCCAAGCACTCTGACCTCCGCACCGTTTCCCATGCTACCACACGGATCCCCCCCACGTCTCCTCTCTGCCTGCTGAGCAACAAGCAGCCGTGTAGGCCCTTCGGAACACTTCTTGCATGCAGAGCCCATGGCGGCACTCTGCTCTCTCTCTTCCTTTGGAAACCAAGGTGGTCGCAGCTTGCCCCAGCTCACGAAGACAGTCTGAGCCGGTCTCATGAGCTGGGGAACGTGGACTCAGTGAGGACCAGGGCCCTACCTGCACTCAGAAAAACACTCTGCTCAGCCTTCCATCCAGTTGCTCTCACCGACTGGCTCGTTGGTTTAGCAGGACGTCGATGTGAGGTCCAAGCTGAGCAAAGAGCACAATTCCTCCTTTACCCTGCTAGGCCCCCGGAAGAGGTAGAGCCAACTAGGCCTCGCTCAGGCCAGCCCTCCTTCAGGGATCTTGCCACACTTCGAAGCCTGCACAGTAAAAGATACTTAGCGAAGTTGCCAGGGTTTCGCCATGCTCTCCCTCGGCAGCTCCACTACTGCAGGGACTCATGTTTGCTGTGAACGAGGATAGGTGGCCCTGCTTCCAAAAGCAGTCTTTTCCGCTTTGGAAATGTCGTTTCTTGTAGCCTCGGAGCTGTTTGCGAAACTCTAGGAAGGCCCAGCTTCTACACACTGCAGGCACGCCCGGGGAGGAAACGAGTATGTTCCCCCAGAGAAACAGGCTGCTTGCAAGTGTCGAGGGGAGCTTCTCAGGTGCCCAGTGTGTCCCGTTTGTTTCCCTTCGCAGCTCCCATCCTGCAGGTACTTATGCTGGGTGCTAACAAGGGTAGGTGGCTCTGCCGACAAAAGCAGCCTTTTCCCTTGGAAGCTTGGATTCTAGTGATTCACGGGCTGCTTTCCAAACCTTGAAGTTTCCCAGCTTATAGCCTTCGCAGGTACGCTTTAGTAGCAAACGAGCACTTTCACCCGAGGAAGAGTGTTCCTGTCCCGCTAGAGGAGAGTTAATCCTGCAGACCTCGTTCTTCCTGGGAAAGCGCAAGGCCACCCTGAGCCTCAGGGTAGTGCCTAATTTTCCACCGGGCAAGCTCTGCGTGCCTCGGTTTCCATGAGGTCTCCATCGTTGTTGTGCTTCAATGGAATGCGAGGATAGCTTTCAGGATTCCAAGCACTCTGGCCTCCGCACCTTTTCCCATGCTACCACACGGATCCCCCCCAAGTCTCCTCTCTGCCTGCTGAGCAACAAGCAGCTGTGTAGGCCCTTCGGAACACTTCTTGCATGCAGAGCCCAAGGCGGCACACTGCTCTCTGTCTTCCTTTGGAAACCTAGGTTGCCGCAGCTTGCCCCAGCTCACGAAGACAGTCTGAGCCGGTCTCATGTGCTGAGGAACGTGAACTCCGTGAGGACCAGGGCCCTACCTGCTCTCAGAAAATCATTCTGCTCAGCCTTCCATCCAGGAGCTCACACCGACTGGCTCGTTGGTTTAGCAGGACGTCGATGTGAGGTCCATGCTAAGCAAAGAGCACAGTACTTCCTTTACCCTGCTAGGCCCACGGAAGAGGTAGAGCCAATTAGGCCTCGCTCAGGCCAGCCCTCCTTCAGGGATCTTGCCCCACTTCTAAGCCTGCACAGTAAAAGATACTTAGCGAAATTGCCAGGGTTTCGCCATGCTCTCCCTCGGCAGCTCCACTACTGCAGGGACTCATGTTTGCTTTGAACTTGGATAGGTGGCCCTGCTTCCAAAAGCAGTCTTTTCCACTTTGGAAATGTGGATTCTTGTAGCCTCGGAGCTGTTTGCGAAACCCTAGGAAGGCCCAGCTTCTACACACTGCAGGCACGCCCGGGGAGGAAACGAGTATGTTCCCCCAGAGAAACAGGCTGCTTGCAAGTGTCGAGGGGAGCTTCTCAGGTGCCCAGTGTGTCCCGTTTGTTTCCCTTCGCAGCTCCCGTCCTGCAGGTACTTATGCTGGGTGCTAACAAGGGTAGGTGGCTCTGCCGACAAAAGCAGCCTTTTCCCTTTGGAAGCTTGGATTCTAGTGTCTCAGGGGCTAATTGACAAACCTTGAAGCTGCCCAGATTAAGCCTCCGCGGGTACGCTTGCGTAGCAAACGAGCACTTTCTACCGATGAACAGGGTTCCTGTCACGCTGGAGGAGAGTTAATCCCGCAGACCTTGTTCCTCCTGGGAAAGCGCAAGGCCACCCTGAGCCTCAGGGTAGTGCCTAAGTTTCCACCGGGCAAGCTCTGCGTGCCTCGGTTTCCATGAGGTCTCCACCGTTGTTGTGCTTCAATGGAACGCGAGGATAGCTTTCAGGACTCCAAGCACTCTGACCTCCGCACCGTTTCCCATGCTACCACACGGATCCCCCCCACGTCTCCTCTCTGCCTGCTGAGCAACAAGCAGCCGTGTAGGCCCTTCGGAACACTTCTTGCATGCAGAGCCCATGGCGGCACTCTGCTCTCTCTCTTCCTTTGGAAACCAAGGTGGTCGCAGCTTGCCCCAGCTCACGAAGACAGTCTGAGCCGGTCTCATGAGCTGGGGAACGTGGACTCAGTGAGGACCAGGGCCCTACCTGCACTCAGAAAAACACTCTGCTCAGCCTTCCATCCAGTTGCTCTCACCGACTGGCTCGTTGGTTTAGCAGGACGTCGATGTGAGGTCCAAGCTGAGCAAAGAGCACAATTCCTCCTTTACCCTGCTAGGCCCCCGGAAGAGGTAGAGCCAACTAGGCCTCGCTCAGGCCAGCCCTCCTTCAGGGATCTTGCCACACTTCGAAGCCTGCACAGTAAAAGATACTTAGCGAAGTTGCCAGGGTTTCGCCATGCTCTCCCTCGGCAGCTCCACTACTGCAGGGACTCATGTTTGCTGTGAACGAGGATAGGTGGCCCTGCTTCCAAAAGCAGTCTTTTCCGCTTTGGAAATGTCGTTTCTTGTAGCCTCGGAGCTGTTTGCGAAACTCTAGGAAGGCCCAGCTTCTACACACTGCAGGCACGCCCGGGGAGGAAACGAGTATGTTCCCCCAGAGAAACAGGCTGCTTGCAAGTGTCGAGGGGAGCTTCTCAGGTGCCCAGTGTGTCCCGTTTGTTTCCCTTCACAGCTCCCATCCTGCAGGTACTTATGCTGGGTGCTAACAAGGGTAGGTGGCTCTGCCGACAAAAGCAGCCTTTTCCCTTGGAAGCTTGGATTCTAGTGATTCACGGGCTGCTTTCCAAACCTTGAAGTTTCCCAGCTTATAGCCTTCGCAGGTACGCTTTAGTAGCAAACGAGCACTTTCACCCGAGGAAGAGTGTTCCTGTCCCGCTAGAGGAGAGTTAATCCTGCAGACCTCGTTCTTCCTGGGAAAGCGCAAGGCCACCCTGAGCCTCAGGGTAGTGCCTAATTTTCCACCGGGCAAGCTCTGCGTGCCTCGGTTTCCATGAGGTCTCCATCGTTGTTGTGCTTCAATGGAATGCGAGGATAGCTTTCAGGATTCCAAGCACTCTGGCCTCCGCACCTTTTCCCATGCTACCACACGGATCCCCCCCAAGTCTCCTCTCTGCCTGCTGAGCAACAAGCAGCTGTGTAGGCCCTTCGGAACACTTCTTGCATGCAGAGCCCAAGGCGGCACACTGCTCTCTGTCTTCCTTTGGAAACCTAGGTTGCCGCAGCTTGCCCCAGCTCACGAAGACAGTCTGAGCCGGTCTCATGTGCTGAGGAACGTGAACTCCGTGAGGACCAGGGCCCTACCTGCTCTCAGAAAATCATTCTGCTCAGCCTTCCATCCAGGAGCTCACACCGACTGGCTCGTTGGTTTAGCAGGACGTCGATGTGAGGTCCATGCTAAGCAAAGAGCACAGTACTTCCTTTACCCTGCTAGGCCCACGGAAGAGGTAGAGCCAATTAGGCCTCGCTCAGGCCAGCCCTCCTTCAGGGATCTTGCCCCACTTCTAAGCCTGCACAGTAAAAGATACTTAGCGAAATTGCCAGGGTTTCGCCATGCTCTCCCTCGGCAGCTCCACTACTGCAGGGACTCATGTTTGCTTTGAACTTGGATAGGTGGCCCTGCTTCCAAAAGCAGTCTTTTCCACTTTGGAAATGTGGATTCTTGTAGCCTCGGAGCTGTTTGCGAAACCCTAGGAAGGCCCAGCTTCTACACACTGCAGGCACGCCCGGGGAGGAAACGAGTATGTTCCCCCAGAGAAACAGGCTGCTTGCAAGTGTCGAGGGGAGCTTCTCAGGTGCCCAGTGTGTCCCGTTTGTTTCCCTTCGCAGCTCCCGTCCTGCAGGTACTTATGCTGGGTGCTAACAAGGGTAGGTGGCTCTGCCGACAAAAGCAGCGTTTTCCCTTTGGAAGCTTGGATTCTAGTGTCTCAGGGGCTAATTGACAAACCTTGAAGCTGCCCAGATTAAGCCTCCGCGGGTACGCTTGCGTAGCAAACGAGCACTTTCTACCGATGAACAGGGTTCCTGTCACGCTGGAGGAGAGTTAATCCCGCAGACCTCGTTCCTCCTGGGAAAGCGCAAGGCCACCCTGAGCCTCAGGGTAGTGCCTAAGTTTCCACCGGGCAAGCTCTGCGTGCCTCGGTTTCCATGAGGTCTCCACCGTTGTTGTGCTTCAATGGAACGCGAGGATAGCTTTCAGGACTCCAAGCACTCTGACCTCCGCACCGTTTCCCATGCTACCACACGGATCCCCCCCACGTCTCCTCTCTGCCTGCTGAGCAACAAGCAGCCGTGTAGGCCCTTCGGAACACTTCTTGCATGCAGAGCCCATGGCGGCACTCTGCTCTCTCTCTTCCTTTGGAAACCAAGGTGGTCGCAGCTTGCCCCAGCTCACGAAGACAGTCTGAGCCGGTCTCATGAGCTGGGGAACGTGGACTCAGTGAGGACCAGGGCCCTACCTGCACTCAGAAAAACACTCTGCTCAGCCTTCCATCCAGTTGCTCTCACCGACTGGCTCGTTGGTTTAGCAGGACGTCGATGTGAGGTCCAAGCTGAGCAAAGAGCACAATTCCTCCTTTACCCTGCTAGGCCCCCGGAAGAGGTAGAGCCAACTAGGCCTCGCTCAGGCCAGCCCTCCTTCAGGGATCTTGCCACACTTCGAAGCCTGCACAGTAAAAGATACTTAGCGAAGTTGCCAGGGTTTCGCCATGCTCTCCCTCGGCAGCTCCACTACTGCAGGGACTCATGTTTGCTGTGAACGAGGATAGGTGGCCCTGCTTCCAAAAGCAGTCTTTTCCGCTTTGGAAATGTCGTTTCTTGTAGCCTCGGAGCTGTTTGCGAAACTCTAGGAAGGCCCAGCTTCTACACACTGCAGGTACGCCCGGGGAGGAAACGAGTATGTTCCCCCAGAGAAACAGGCTGCTTGCAAGTGTCGAGGGGAGCTTCTCAGGTGCCCAGTGTGTCCCGTTTGTTTCCCTTCGCAGCTCCCATCCTGCAGGTACTTATGCTGGGTGCTAACAAGGGTAGGTGGCTCTGCCGACAAAAGCAGCCTTTTCCCTTGGAAGCTTGGATTCTAGTGATTCACGGGCTGCTTTCCAAACCTTGAAGTTTCCCAGCTTATAGCCTTCGCAGGTACGCTTTAGTAGCAAACGAGCACTTTCACCCGAGGAAGAGTGTTCCTGTCCCGCTAGAGGAGAGTTAATCCTGCAGACCTCGTTCTTCCTGGGAAAGCGCAAGGCCACCCTGAGCCTCAGGGTAGTGCCTAATTTTCCACCGGGCAAGCTCTGCGTGCCTCGGTTTCCATGAGGTCTCCATCGTTGTTGTGCTTCAATGGAATGCGAGGATAGCTTTCAGGATTCCAAGCACTCTGGCCTCCGCACCTTTTCCCATGCTACCACACGGATCCCCCCCAAGTCTCCTCTCTGCCTGCTGAGCAACAAGCAGCTGTGTAGGCCCTTCGGAACACTTCTTGCATGCAGAGCCCAAGGCGGCACACTGCTCTCTGTCTTCCTTTGGAAACCTAGGTTGCCGCAGCTTGCCCCAGCTCACGAAGACAGTCTGAGCCGGTCTCATGTGCTGAGGAACGTGAACTCCGTGAGGACCAGGGCCCTACCTGCTCTCAGAAAATCATTCTGCTCAGCCTTCCATCCAGGAGCTCACACCGACTGGCTCGTTGGTTTAGCAGGACGTCGATGTGAGGTCCATGCTAAGCAAAGAGCACAGTACTTCCTTTACCCTGCTAGGCCCACGGAAGAGGTAGAGCCAATTAGGCCTCGCTCAGGCCAGCCCTCCTTCAGGGATCTTGCCCCACTTCTAAGCCTGCACAGTAAAAGATACTTAGCGAAATTGCCAGGGTTTCGCCATGCTCTCCCTCGGCAGCTCCACTACTGCAGGGACTCATGTTTGCTTTGAACTTGGATAGGTGGCCCTGCTTCCAAAAGCAGTCTTTTCCACTTTGGAAATGGGGATTCTTGTAGCCTCGGAGCTGTTTGCGAAACCCTAGGAAGGCCCAGCTTCTACACACTGCAGGCACGCCCGGGGAGGAAACGAGTATGTTCCCCCAGAGAAACAGGCTGCTTGCAAGTGTCGAGGGGAGCTTCTCAGGTGCCCAGTGTGTCCCGTTTGTTTCCCTTCGCAGCTCCCGTCCTGCAGGTACTTATGCTGGGTGCTAACAAGGGTAGGTGGCTCTGCCGACAAAAGCAGCCTTTTCCCTTTGGAAGCTTGGATTCTAGTGTCTCAGGGGCTAATTGACAAACCTTGAAGCTACCCAGATTAAGCCTCCGCGGGTACGCTTGCGTAGCAAACGAGCACTTTCTACCGATGAACAGGGTTCCTGTCACGCTGGAGGAGAGTTAATCCCGCAGACCTCGTTCCTCCTGGGAAAGCGCAAGGCCACCCTGAGCCTCAGGGTAGTGCCTAAGTTTCCACCGGGCAAGCTCTGCGTGCCTCGGTTTCCATGAGGTCTCCACCGTTGTTGTGCTTCAATGGAACGCGAGGATAGCTTTCAGGACTCCAAGCACTCTGACCTCCGCACCGTTTCCCATGCTACCACACGGATCCCCCCCACGTCTCCTCTCTGCCTGCTGAGCAACAAGCAGCCGTGTAGGCCCTTCGGAACACTTCTTGCATGCAGAGCCCATGGCGGCACTCTGCTCTCTCTCTTCCTTTGGAAACCAAGGTGGTCGCAGCTTGCCCCAGCTCACGAAGACAGTCTGAGCCGGTCTCATGAGCTGGGGAACGTGGACTCAGTGAGGACCAGGGCCCTACCTGCACTCAGAAAAACACTCTGCTCAGCCTTCCATCCAGTTGCTCTCACCGACTGGCTCGTTGGTTTAGCAGGACGTCGATGTGAGGTCCAAGCTGAGCAAAGAGCACAATTCCTCCTTTACCCTGCTAGGCCCCCGGAAGAGGTAGAGCCAACTAGGCCTCGCTCAGGCCAGCCCTCCTTCAGGGATCTTGCCACACTTCGAAGCCTGCACAGTAAAAGATACTTAGCGAAGTTGCCAGGGTTTCGCCATGCTCTCCCTCGGCAGCTCCACTACTGCAGGGACTCATGTTTGCTGTGAACGAGGATAGGTGGCCCTGCTTCCAAAAGCAGTCTTTTCCGCTTTGGAAATGTCGTTTCTTGTAGCCTCGGAGCTGTTTGCGAAACTCTAGGAAGGCCCAGCTTCTACACACTGCAGGCACGCCCGGGGAGGAAACGAGTATGTTCCCCCAGAGAAACAGGCTGCTTGCAAGTGTCGAGGGGAGCTTCTCAGGTGCCCAGTGTGTCCCGTTTGTTTCCCTTCGCAGCTCCCATCCTGCAGGTACTTATGCTGGGTGCTAACAAGGGTAGGTGGCTCTGCCGACAAAAGCAGCCTTTTCCCTTGGAAGCTTGGATTCTAGTGATTCACGGGCTGCTTTCCAAACCTTGAAGTTTCCCAGCTTATAGCCTTCGCAGGTACGCTTTAGTAGCAAACGAGCACTTTCACCCGAGGAAGAGTGTTCCTGTCCCGCTAGAGGAGAGTTAATCCTGCAGACCTCGTTCTTCCTGGGAAAGCGCAAGGCCACCCTGAGCCTCAGGGTAGTGCCTAATTTTCCACCGGGCAAGCTCTGCGTGCCTCGGTTTCCATGAGGTCTCCATCGTTGTTGTGCTTCAATGGAATGCGAGGATAGCTTTCAGGATTCCAAGCACTCTGGCCTCCGCACCTTTTCCCATGCTACCACACGGATCCCCCCCAAGTCTCCTCTCTGCCTGCTGAGCAACAAGCAGCTGTGTAGGCCCTTCGGAACACTTCTTGCATGCAGAGCCCAAGGCGGCACACTGCTCTCTGTCTTCCTTTGGAAACCTAGGTTGCCGCAGCTTGCCCCAGCTCACGAAGACAGTCTGAGCCGGTCTCATGTGCTGAGAAACGTGAACTCCGTGAGGACCAGGGCCCTACCTGCTCTCAGAAAATCATTCTGCTCAGCCTTCCATCCAGGAGCTCACACCGACTGGCTCGTTGGTTTAGCAGGACGTCGATGTGAGGTCCATGCTAAGCAAAGAGCACAGTACTTCCTTTACCCTGCTAGGCCCACGGAAGAGGTAGAGCCAATTAGGCCTCGCTCAGGCCAGCCCTCCTTCAGGGATCTTGCCCCACTTCTAAGCCTGCACAGTAAAAGATACTTAGCGAAATTGCCAGGGTTTCGCCATGCTCTCCCTCGGCAGCTCCACTACTGCAGGGACTCATGTTTGCTTTGAACTTGGATAGGTGGCCCTGCTTCCAAAAGCAGTCTTTTCCACTTTGGAAATGGGGATTCTTGTAGCCTCGGAGCTGTTTGCGAAACCCTAGGAAGGCCCAGCTTCTACACACTGCAGGCACGCCCGGGGAGGAAACGAGTATGTTCCCCCAGAGAAACAGGCTGCTTGCAAGTGTCGAGGGGAGCTTCTCAGGTGCCCAGTGTGTCCCGTTTGTTTCCCTTCGCAGCTCCCGTCCTGCAGGTACTTATGCTGGGTGCTAACAAGGGTAGGTGGCTCTGCCGACAAAAGCAGCCTTTTCCCTTTGGAAGCTTGGATTCTAGTGTCTCAGGGGCTAATTGACAAACCTTGAAGCTGCCCAGATTAAGCCTCCGCGGGTACGCTTGCGTAGCAAACGAGCACTTTCTACCGATGAACAGGGTTCCTGTCACGCTGGAGGAGAGTTAATCCCGCAGACCTTGTTCCTCCTGGGAAAGCGCAAGGCCACCCTGAGCCTCAGGGTAGTGCCTAAGTTTCCACCGGGCAAGCTCTGCGTGCCTCGGTTTCCATGAGGTCTCCACCGTTGTTGTGCTTCAATGGAACGCGAGGATAGCTTTCAGGACTCCAAGCACTCTGACCTCCGCACCGTTTCCCATGCTACCACACGGATCCCCCCCACGTCTCCTCTCTGCCTGCTGAGCAACAAGCAGCCGTGTAGGCCCTTCGGAACACTTCTTGCATGCAGAGCCCATGGCGGCACTCTGCTCTCTCTCTTCCTTTGGAAACCAAGGTGGTCGCAGCTTGCCCCAGCTCACGAAGACAGTCTGAGCCGGTCTCATGAGCTGGGGAACGTGGACTCAGTGAGGACCAGGGCCCTACCTGCACTCAGAAAAACACTCTGCTCAGCCTTCCATCCAGTTGCTCTCACCGACTGGCTCGTTGGTTTAGCAGGACGTCGATGTGAGGTCCAAGCTGAGCAAAGAGCACAATTCCTCCTTTACCCTGCTAGGCCCCCGGAAGAGGTAGAGCCAACTAGGCCTCGCTCAGGCCAGCCCTCCTTCAGGGATCTTGCCACACTTCGAAGCCTGCACAGTAAAAGATACTTAGCGAAGTTGCCAGGGTTTCGCCATGCTCTCCCTCGGCAGCTCCACTACTGCAGGGACTCATGTTTGCTGTGAACGAGGATAGGTGGCCCTGCTTCCAAAAGCAGTCTTTTCCGCTTTGGAAATGTCGTTTCTTGTAGCCTCGGAGCTGTTTGCGAAACTCTAGGAAGGCCCAGCTTCTACACACTGCAGGCACGCCCGGGGAGGAAACGAGTATGTTCCCCCAGAGAAACAGGCTGCTTGCAAGTGTCGAGGGGAGCTTCTCAGGTGCCCAGTGTGTCCCGTTTGTTTCCCTTCGCAGCTCCCATCCTGCAGGTACTTATGCTGGGTGCTAACAAGGGTAGGTGGCTCTGCCGACAAAAGCAGCCTTTTCCCTTGGAAGCTTGGATTCTAGTGATTCACGGGCTGCTTTCCAAACCTTGAAGTTTCCCAGCTTATAGCCTTCGCAGGTACGCTTTAGTAGCAAACGAGCACTTTCACCCGAGGAAGAGTGTTCCTGTCCCGCTAGAGGAGAGTTAATCCTGCAGACCTCGTTCTTCCTGGGAAAGCGCAAGGCCACCCTGAGCCTCAGGGTAGTGCCTAATTTTCCACCGGGCAAGCTCTGCGTGCCTCGGTTTCCATGAGGTCTCCATCGTTGTTGTGCTTCAATGGAATGCGAGGATAGCTTTCAGGATTCCAAGCACTCTGGCCTCCGCACCTTTTCCCATGCTACCACACGGATCCCCCCCAAGTCTCCTCTCTGCCTGCTGAGCAACAAGCAGCTGTGTAGGCCCTTCGGAACACTTCTTGCATGCAGAGCCCAAGGCGGCACACTGCTCTCTGTCTTCCTTTGGAAACCTAGGTTGCCGCAGCTTGCCCCAGCTCACGAAGACAGTCTGAGCCGGTCTCATGTGCTGAGGAACGTGAACTCCGTGAGGACCAGGGCCCTACCTGCTCTCAGAAAATCATTCTGCTCAGCCTTCCATCCAGGAGCTCACACCGACTGGCTCGTTGGTTTAGCAGGACGTCGATGTGAGGTCCATGCTAAGCAAAGAGCACAGTACTTCCTTTACCCTGCTAGGCCCACGGAAGAGGTAGAGCCAATTAGGCCTCGCTCAGGCCAGCCCTCCTTCAGGGATCTTGCCCCACTTCTAAGCCTGCACAGTAAAAGATACTTAGCGAAATTGCCAGGGTTTCGCCATGCTCTCCCTCGGCAGCTCCACTACTGCAGGGACTCATGTTTGCTTTGAACTTGGATAGGTGGCCCTGCTTCCAAAAGCAGTCTTTTCCACTTTGGAAATGGGGATTCTTGTAGCCTCGGAGCTGTTTGCGAAACCCTAGGAAGGCCCAGCTTCTACACACTGCAGGCACGCCCGGGGAGGAAACGAGTATGTTCCCCCAGAGAAACAGGCTGCTTGCAAGTGTCGAGGGGAGCTTCTCAGGTGCCCAGTGTGTCCCGTTTGTTTCCCTTCGCAGCTCCCGTCCTGCAGGTACTTATGCTGGGTGCTAACAAGGGTAGGTGGCTCTGCCGACAAAAGCAGCCTTTTCCCTTTGGAAGCTTGGATTCTAGTGTCTCAGGGGCTAATTGACAAACCTTGAAGCTGCCCAGATTAAGCCTCCGCGGGTACGCTTGCGTAGCAAACGAGCACTTTCTACCGATGAACAGGGTTCCTGTCACGCTGGAGGAGAGTTAATCCCGCAGACCTTGTTCCTCCTGGGAAAGCGCAAGGCCACCCTGAGCCTCAGGGTAGTGCCTAAGTTTCCACCGGGCAAGCTCTGCGTGCCTCGGTTTCCATGAGGTCTCCACCGTTGTTGTGCTTCAATGGAACGCGAGGATAGCTTTCAGGACTCCAAGCACTCTGACCTCCGCACCGTTTCCCATGCTACCACACGGATCCCCCCCACGTCTCCTCTCTGCCTGCTGAGCAACAAGCAGCCGTGTAGGCCCTTCGGAACACTTCTTGCATGCAGAGCCCATGGCGGCACTCTGCTCTCTCTCTTCCTTTGGAAACCAAGGTGGTCGCAGCTTGCCCCAGCTCACGAAGACAGTCTGAGCCGGTCTCATGAGCTGGGGAACGTGGACTCAGTGAGGACCAGGGCCCTACCTGCACTCAGAAAAACACTCTGCTCAGCCTTCCATCCAGTTGCTCTCACCGACTGGCTCGTTGGTTTAGCAGGACGTCGATGTGAGGTCCAAGCTGAGCAAAGAGCACAATTCCTCCTTTACCCTGCTAGGCCCCCGGAAGAGGTAGAGCCAACTAGGCCTCGCTCAGGCCAGCCCTCCTTCAGGGATCTTGCCACACTTCGAAGCCTGCACAGTAAAAGATACTTAGCGAAGTTGCCAGGGTTTCGCCATGCTCTCCCTCGGCAGCTCCACTACTGCAGGGACTCATGTTTGCTGTGAACGAGGATAGGTGGCCCTGCTTCCAAAAGCAGTCTTTTCCGCTTTGGAAATGTCGTTTCTTGTAGCCTCGGAGCTGTTTGCGAAACTCTAGGAAGGCCCAGCTTCTACACACTGCAGGCACGCCCGGGGAGGAAACGAGTATGTTCCCCCAGAGAAACAGGCTGCTTGCAAGTGTCGAGGGGAGCTTCTCAGGTGCCCAGTGTGTCCCGTTTGTTTCCCTTCGCAGCTCCCATCCTGCAGGTACTTATGCTGGGTGCTAACAAGGGTAGGTGGCTCTGCCGACAAAAGCAGCCTTTTCCCTTGGAAGCTTGGATTCTAGTGATTCACGGGCTGCTTTCCAAACCTTGAAGTTTCCCAGCTTATAGCCTTCGCAGGTACGCTTTAGTAGCAAACGAGCACTTTCACCCGAGGAAGAGTGTTCCTGTCCCGCTAGAGGAGAGTTAATCCTGCAGACCTCGTTCTTCCTGGGAAAGCGCAAGGCCACCCTGAGCCTCAGGGTAGTGCCTAATTTTCCACCGGGCAAGCTCTGCGTGCCTCGGTTTCCATGAGGTCTCCATCGTTGTTGTGCTTCAATGGAATGCGAGGATAGCTTTCAGGATTCCAAGCACTCTGGCCTCCGCACCTTTTCCCATGCTACCACACGGATCCCCCCCAAGTCTCCTCTCTGCCTGCTGAGCAACAAGCAGCTGTGTAGGCCCTTCGGAACACTTCTTGCATGCAGAGCCCAAGGCGGCACACTGCTCTCTGTCTTCCTTTGGAAACCTAGGTTGCCGCAGCTTGCCCCAGCTCACGAAGACAGTCTGAGCCGGTCTCATGTGCTGAGGAACGTGAACTCCGTGAGGACCAGGGCCCTACCTGCTCTCAGAAAATCATTCTGCTCAGCCTTCCATCCAGGAGCTCACACCGACTGGCTCGTTGGTTTAGCAGGACGTCGATGTGAGGTCCATGCTAAGCAAAGAGCACAGTACTTCCTTTACCCTGCTAGGCCCACGGAAGAGGTAGAGCCAATTAGGCCTCGCTCAGGCCAGCCCTCCTTCAGGGATCTTGCCCCACTTCTAAGCCTGCACAGTAAAAGATACTTAGCGAAATTGCCAGGGTTTCGCCATGCTCTCCCTCGGCAGCTCCACTACTGCAGGGACTCATGTTTGCTTTGAACTTGGATAGGTGGCCCTGCTTCCAAAAGCAGTCTTTTCCACTTTGGAAATGGGGATTCTTGTAGCCTCGGAGCTGTTTGCGAAACCCTAGGAAGGCCCAGCTTCTACACACTGCAGGCACGCCCGGGGAGGAAACGAGTATGTTCCCCCAGAGAAACAGGCTGCTTGCAAGTGTCGAGGGGAGCTTCTCAGGTGCCCAGTGTGTCCCGTTTGTTTCCCTTCGCAGCTCCCGTCCTGCAGGTACTTATGCTGGGTGCTAACAAGGGTAGGTGTCTCTGCCGACAAAAGCAGCCTTTTCCCTTTGGAAGCTTGGATTCTAGTGTCTCAGGGGCTAATTGACAAACCTTGAAGCTGCCCAGATTAAGCCTCCGCGGGTACGCTTGCGTAGCAAACGAGCACTTTCTACCGATGAACAGGGTTCCTGTCACGCTGGAGGAGAGTTAATCCCGCAGACCTTGTTCCTCCTGGGAAAGCGCAAGGCCACCCTGAGCCTCAGGGTAGTGCCTAAGTTTCCACCGGGCAAGCTCTGCGTGCCTCGGTTTCCATGAGGTCTCCACCGTTGTTGTGCTTCAATGGAACGCGAGGATAGCTTTCAGGACTCCAAGCACTCTGACCTCCGCACCGTTTCCCATGCTACCACACGGATCCCCCCCACGTCTCCTCTCTGCCTGCTGAGCAACAAGCAGCCGTGTAGGCCCTTCGGAACACTTCTTGCATGCAGAGCCCATGGCGGCACTCTGCTCTCTCTCTTCCTTTGGAAACCAAGGTGGTCGCAGCTTGCCCCAGCTCACGAAGACAGTCTGAGCCGGTCTCATGAGCTGGGGAACGTGGACTCAGTGAGGACCAGGGCCCTACCTGCACTCAGAAAAACACTCTGCTCAGCCTTCCATCCAGTTGCTCTCACCGACTGGCTCGTTGGTTTAGCAGGACGTCGATGTGAGGTCCAAGCTGAGCAAAGAGCACAATTCCTCCTTTACCCTGCTAGGCCCCCGGAAGAGGTAGAGCCAACTAGGCCTCGCTCAGGCCAGCCCTCCTTCAGGGATCTTGCCACACTTCGAAGCCTGCACAGTAAAAGATACTTAGCGAAGTTGCCAGGGTTTCGCCATGCTCTCCCTCGGCAGCTCCACTACTGCAGGGACTCATGTTTGCTGTGAACGAGGATAGGTGGCCCTGCTTCCAAAAGCAGTCTTTTCCGCTTTGGAAATGTCGTTTCTTGTAGCCTCGGAGCTGTTTGCGAAACTCTAGGAAGGCCCAGCTTCTACACACTGCAGGTACGCCCGGGGAGGAAACGAGTATGTTCCCCCAGAGAAACAGGCTGCTTGCAAGTGTCGAGGGGAGCTTCTCAGGTGCCCAGTGTGTCCCGTTTGTTTCCCTTCGCAGCTCCCATCCTGCAGGTACTTATGCTGGGTGCTAACAAGGGTAGGTGGCTCTGCCGACAAAAGCAGCCTTTTCCCTTGGAAGCTTGGATTCTAGTGATTCACGGGCTGCTTTCCAAACCTTGAAGTTTCCCAGCTTATAGCCTTCGCAGGTACGCTTTAGTAGCAAACGAGCACTTTCACCCGAGGAAGAGTGTTCCTGTCCCGCTAGAGGAGAGTTAATCCTGCAGACCTCGTTCTTCCTGGGAAAGCGCAAGGCCACCCTGAGCCTCAGGGTAGTGCCTAATTTTCCACCGGGCAAGCTCTGCGTGCCTCGGTTTCCATGAGGTCTCCATCGTTGTTGTGCTTCAATGGAATGCGAGGATAGCTTTCAGGATTCCAAGCACTCTGGCCTCCGCACCTTTTCCCATGCTACCACACGGATCCCCCCCAAGTCTCCTCTCTGCCTGCTGAGCAACAAGCAGCTGTGTAGGCCCTTCGGAACACTTCTTGCATGCAGAGCCCAAGGCGGCACACTGCTCTCTGTCTTCCTTTGGAAACCTAGGTTGCCGCAGCTTGCCCCAGCTCACGAAGACAGTCTGAGCCGGTCTCATGTGCTGAGGAACGTGAACTCCGTGAGGACCAGGGCCCTACCTGCTCTCAGAAAATCATTCTGCTCAGCCTTCCATCCAGGAGCTCACACCGACTGGCTCGTTGGTTTAGCAGGACGTCGATGTGAGGTCCATGCTAAGCAAAGAGCACAGTACTTCCTTTACCCTGCTAGGCCCACGGAAGAGGTAGAGCCAATTAGGCCTCGCTCAGGCCAGCCCTCCTTCAGGGATCTTGCCCCACTTCTAAGCCTGCACAGTAAAAGATACTTAGCGAAATTGCCAGGGTTTCGCCATGCTCTCCCTCGGCAGCTCCACTACTGCAGGGACTCATGTTTGCTTTGAACTTGGATAGGTGGCCCTGCTTCCAAAAGCAGTCTTTTCCACTTTGGAAATGGGGATTCTTGTAGCCTCGGAGCTGTTTGCGAAACCCTAGGAAGGCCCAGCTTCTACACACTGCAGGCACGCCCGGGGAGGAAACGAGTATGTTCCCCCAGAGAAACAGGCTGCTTGCAAGTGTCGAGGGGAGCTTCTCAGGTGCCCAGTGTGTCCCGTTTGTTTCCCTTCGCAGCTCCCGTCCTGCAGGTACTTATGCTGGGTGCTAACAAGGGTAGGTGGCTCTGCCGACAAAAGCAGCCTTTTCCCTTTGGAAGCTTGGATTCTAGTGTCTCAGGGGCTAATTGACAAACCTTGAAGCTACCCAGATTAAGCCTCCGCGGGTACGCTTGCGTAGCAAACGAGCACTTTCTACCGATGAACAGGGTTCCTGTCACGCTGGAGGAGAGTTAATCCCGCAGACCTCGTTCCTCCTGGGAAAGCGCAAGGCCACCCTGAGCCTCAGGGTAGTGCCTAAGTTTCCACCGGGCAAGCTCTGCGTGCCTCGGTTTCCATGAGGTCTCCACCGTTGTTGTGCTTCAATGGAACGCGAGGATAGCTTTCAGGACTCCAAGCACTCTGACCTCCGCACCGTTTCCCATGCTACCACACGGATCCCCCCCACGTCTCCTCTCTGCCTGCTGAGCAACAAGCAGCCGTGTAGGCCCTTCGGAACACTTCTTGCATGCAGAGCCCATGGCGGCACTCTGCTCTCTCTCTTCCTTTGGAAACCAAGGTGGTCGCAGCTTGCCCCAGCTCACGAAGACAGTCTGAGCCGGTCTCATGAGCTGGGGAACGTGGACTCAGTGAGGACCAGGGCCCTACCTGCACTCAGAAAAACACTCTGCTCAGCCTTCCATCCAGTTGCTCTCACCGACTGGCTCGTTGGTTTAGCAGGACGTCGATGTGAGGTCCAAGCTGAGCAAAGAGCACAATTCCTCCTTTACCCTGCTAGGCCCCCGGAAGAGGTAGAGCCAACTAGGCCTCGCTCAGGCCAGCCCTCCTTCAGGGATCTTGCCACACTTCGAAGCCTGCACAGTAAAAGATACTTAGCGAAGTTGCCAGGGTTTCGCCATGCTCTCCCTCGGCAGCTCCACTACTGCAGGGACTCATGTTTGCTGTGAACGAGGATAGGTGGCCCTGCTTCCAAAAGCAGTCTTTTCCGCTTTGGAAATGTCGTTTCTTGTAGCCTCGGAGCTGTTTGCGAAACTCTAGGAAGGCCCAGCTTCTACACACTGCAGGCACGCCCGGGGAGGAAACGAGTATGTTCCCCCAGAGAAACAGGCTGCTTGCAAGTGTCGAGGGGAGCTTCTCAGGTGCCCAGTGTGTCCCGTTTGTTTCCCTTCGCAGCTCCCATCCTGCAGGTACTTATGCTGGGTGCTAACAAGGGTAGGTGGCTCTGCCGACAAAAGCAGCCTTTTCCCTTGGAAGCTTGGATTCTAGTGATTCACGGGCTGCTTTCCAAACCTTGAAGTTTCCCAGCTTATAGCCTTCGCAGGTACGCTTTAGTAGCAAACGAGCACTTTCACCCGAGGAAGAGTGTTCCTGTCCCGCTAGAGGAGAGTTAATCCTGCAGACCTCGTTCTTCCTGGGAAAGCGCAAGGCCACCCTGAGCCTCAGGGTAGTGCCTAATTTTCCACCGGGCAAGCTCTGCGTGCCTCGGTTTCCATGAGGTCTCCATCGTTGTTGTGCTTCAATGGAATGCGAGGATAGCTTTCAGGATTCCAAGCACTCTGGCCTCCGCACCTTTTCCCATGCTACCACACGGATCCCCCCCAAGTCTCCTCTCTGCCTGCTGAGCAACAAGCAGCTGTGTAGGCCCTTCGGAACACTTCTTGCATGCAGAGCCCAAGGCGGCACACTGCTCTCTGTCTTCCTTTGGAAACCTAGGTTGCCGCAGCTTGCCCCAGCTCACGAAGACAGTCTGAGCCGGTCTCATGTGCTGAGAAACGTGAACTCCGTGAGGACCAGGGCCCTACCTGCTCTCAGAAAATCATTCTGCTCAGCCTTCCATCCAGGAGCTCACACCGACTGGCTCGTTGGTTTAGCAGGACGTCGATGTGAGGTCCATGCTAAGCAAAGAGCACAGTACTTCCTTTACCCTGCTAGGCCCACGGAAGAGGTAGAGCCAATTAGGCCTCGCTCAGGCCAGCCCTCCTTCAGGGATCTTGCCCCACTTCTAAGCCTGCACAGTAAAAGATACTTAGCGAAATTGCCAGGGTTTCGCCATGCTCTCCCTCGGCAGCTCCACTACTGCAGGGACTCATGTTTGCTTTGAACTTGGATAGGTGGCCCTGCTTCCAAAAGCAGTCTTTTCCACTTTGGAAATGTGGATTCTTGTAGCCTCGGAGCTGTTTGCGAAACCCTAGGAAGGCCCAGCTTCTACACACTGCAGGCACGCCCGGGGAGGAAACGAGTATGTTCCCCCAGAGAAACAGGCTGCTTGCAAGTGTCGAGGGGAGCTTCTCAGGTGCCCAGTGTGTCCCGTTTGTTTCCCTTCGCAGCTCCCGTCCTGCAGGTACTTATGCTGGGTGCTAACAAGGGTAGGTGGCTCTGCCGACAAAAGCAGCCTTTTCCCTTTGGAAGCTTGGATTCTAGTGTCTCAGGGGCTAATTGACAAACCTTGAAGCTGCCCAGATTAAGCCTCCGCGGGTACGCTTGCGTAGCAAACGAGCACTTTCTACCGATGAACAGGGTTCCTGTCACGCTGGAGGAGAGTTAATCCCGCAGACCTTGTTCCTCCTGGGAAAGCGCAAGGCCACCCTGAGCCTCAGGGTAGTGCCTAAGTTTCCACCGGGCAAGCTCTGCGTGCCTCGGTTTCCATGAGGTCTCCACCGTTGTTGTGCTTCAATGGAACGCGAGGATAGCTTTCAGGACTCCAAGCACTCTGACCTCCGCACCGTTTCCCATGCTACCACACGGATCCCCCCCACGTCTCCTCTCTGCCTGCTGAGCAACAAGCAGCCGTGTAGGCCCTTCGGAACACTTCTTGCATGCAGAGCCCATGGCGGCACTCTGCTCTCTCTCTTCCTTTGGAAACCAAGGTGGTCGCAGCTTGCCCCAGCTCACGAAGACAGTCTGAGCCGGTCTCATGAGCTGGGGAACGTGGACTCAGTGAGGACCAGGGCCCTACCTGCACTCAGAAAAACACTCTGCTCAGCCTTCCATCCAGTTGCTCTCACCGACTGGCTCGTTGGTTTAGCAGGACGTCGATGTGAGGTCCAAGCTGAGCAAAGAGCACAATTCCTCCTTTACCCTGCTAGGCCCCCGGAAGAGGTAGAGCCAACTAGGCCTCGCTCAGGCCAGCCCTCCTTCAGGGATCTTGCCACACTTCGAAGCCTGCACAGTAAAAGATACTTAGCGAAGTTGCCAGGGTTTCGCCATGCTCTCCCTCGGCAGCTCCACTACTGCAGGGACTCATGTTTGCTGTGAACGAGGATAGGTGGCCCTGCTTCCAAAAGCAGTCTTTTCCGCTTTGGAAATGTCGTTTCTTGTAGCCTCGGAGCTGTTTGCGAAACTCTAGGAAGGCCCAGCTTCTACACACTGCAGGCACGCCCGGGGAGGAAACGAGTATGTTCCCCCAGAGAAACAGGCTGCTTGCAAGTGTCGAGGGGAGCTTCTCAGGTGCCCAGTGTGTCCCGTTTGTTTCCCTTCGCAGCTCCCATCCTGCAGGTACTTATGCTGGGTGCTAACAAGGGTAGGTGGCTCTGCCGACAAAAGCAGCCTTTTCCCTTGGAAGCTTGGATTCTAGTGATTCACGGGCTGCTTTCCAAACCTTGAAGTTTCCCAGCTTATAGCCTTCGCAGGTACGCTTTAGTAGCAAACGAGCACTTTCACCCGAGGAAGAGTGTTCCTGTCCCGCTAGAGGAGAGTTAATCCTGCAGACCTCGTTCTTCCTGGGAAAGCGCAAGGCCACCCTGAGCCTCAGGGTAGTGCCTAATTTTCCACCGGGCAAGCTCTGCGTGCCTCGGTTTCCATGAGGTCTCCATCGTTGTTGTGCTTCAATGGAATGCGAGGATAGCTTTCAGGATTCCAAGCACTCTGGCCTCCGCACCTTTTCCCATGCTACCACACGGATCCCCCCCAAGTCTCCTCTCTGCCTGCTGAGCAACAAGCAGCTGTGTAGGCCCTTCGGAACACTTCTTGCATGCAGAGCCCAAGGCGGCACACTGCTCTCTGTCTTCCTTTGGAAACCTAGGTTGCCGCAGCTTGCCCCAGCTCACGAAGACAGTCTGAGCCGGTCTCATGTGCTGAGGAACGTGAACTCCGTGAGGACCAGGGCCCTACCTGCTCTCAGAAAATCATTCTGCTCAGCCTTCCATCCAGGAGCTCACACCGACTGGCTCGTTGGTTTAGCAGGACGTCGATGTGAGGTCCATGCTAAGCAAAGAGCACAGTACTTCCTTTACCCTGCTAGGCCCACGGAAGAGGTAGAGCCAATTAGGCCTCGCTCAGGCCAGCCCTCCTTCAGGGATCTTGCCCCACTTCTAAGCCTGCACAGTAAAAGATACTTAGCGAAATTGCCAGGGTTTCGCCATGCTCTCCCTCGGCAGCTCCACTACTGCAGGGACTCATGTTTGCTTTGAACTTGGATAGGTGGCCCTGCTTCCAAAAGCAGTCTTTTCCACTTTGGAAATGTGGATTCTTGTAGCCTCGGAGCTGTTTGCGAAACCCTAGGAAGGCCCAGCTTCTACACACTGCAGGCACGCCCGGGGAGGAAACGAGTATGTTCCCCCAGAGAAACAGGCTGCTTGCAAGTGTCGAGGGGAGCTTCTCAGGTGCCCAGTGTGTCCCGTTTGTTTCCCTTCGCAGCTCCCGTCCTGCAGGTACTTATGCTGGGTGCTAACAAGGGTAGGTGGCTCTGCCGACAAAAGCAGCCTTTTCCCTTTGGAAGCTTGGATTCTAGTGTCTCAGGGGCTAATTGACAAACCTTGAAGCTGCCCAGATTAAGCCTCCGCGGGTACGCTTGCGTAGCAAACGAGCACTTTCTACCGATGAACAGGGTTCCTGTCACGCTGGAGGAGAGTTAATCCCGCAGACCTTGTTCCTCCTGGGAAAGCGCAAGGCCACCCTGAGCCTCAGGGTAGTGCCTAAGTTTCCACCGGGCAAGCTCTGCGTGCCTCGGTTTCCATGAGGTCTCCACCGTTGTTGTGCTTCAATGGAACGCGAGGATAGCTTTCAGGACTCCAAGCACTCTGACCTCCGCACCGTTTCCCATGCTACCACACGGATCCCCCCCACGTCTCCTCTCTGCCTGCTGAGCAACAAGCAGCCGTGTAGGCCCTTCGGAACACTTCTTGCATGCAGAGCCCATGGCGGCACTCTGCTCTCTCTCTTCCTTTGGAAACCAAGGTGGTCGCAGCTTGCCCCAGCTCACGAAGACAGTCTGAGCCGGTCTCATGAGCTGGGGAACGTGGACTCAGTGAGGACCAGGGCCCTACCTGCACTCAGAAAAACACTCTGCTCAGCCTTCCATCCAGTTGCTCTCACCGACTGGCTCGTTGGTTTAGCAGGACGTCGATGTGAGGTCCAAGCTGAGCAAAGAGCACAATTCCTCCTTTACCCTGCTAGGCCCCCGGAAGAGGTAGAGCCAACTAGGCCTCGCTCAGGCCAGCCCTCCTTCAGGGATCTTGCCACACTTCGAAGCCTGCACAGTAAAAGATACTTAGCGAAGTTGCCAGGGTTTCGCCATGCTCTCCCTCGGCAGCTCCACTACTGCAGGGACTCATGTTTGCTGTGAACGAGGATAGGTGGCCCTGCTTCCAAAAGCAGTCTTTTCCGCTTTGGAAATGTCGTTTCTTGTAGCCTCGGAGCTGTTTGCGAAACTCAAGGAAGGCCCAGCTTCTACACACTGCAGGCACGCCCGGGGAGGAAACGAGTATGTTCCCCCAGAGAAACAGGCTGCTTGCAAGTGTCGAGGGGAGCTTCTCAGGTGCCCAGTGTGTCCCGTTTGTTTCCCTTCGCAGCTCCCATCCTGCAGGTACTTATGCTGGGTGCTAACAAGGGTAGGTGGCTCTGCCGACAAAAGCAGCCTTTTCCCTTTGGAAGCTTGGATTCTAGTGATTCACGGGCTGCTTTCCAAACCTTGAAGTTTCCCAGCTTATAGCCTTCGCAGGTACGCTTGAGTAGCCAACGAGCACTTTCACCCGAGGAAGAGTGTTCCTGTCCCGCTAGAGGAGAGTTAATCCTGCAGACCTCGTTCCTCCTGGGAAAGCGCAAGGCCACCCTGAGCCTCAGGGTAGTGCCTAATTTTCCACCGGGCAAGCTCTGCGTGCCTCGGTTTCCATGAGGTCTCCATCGTTGTTGTGCTTCAATGGAATGCGAGGATAGCTTTCAGGATTCCAAGCACTCTGGCCTCCGCACCTTTTCCCATGCTACCACACGGATCCCCCCCAAGTCTCCTCTCTGCCTGCTGAGCAACAAGCAGCTGTGTAGGCCCTTCGGAACACTTCTTGCATGCAGAGCCCAAGGCGGCACACTGCTCTCTGTCTTCCTTTGGAAACCTAGGTTGCCGCAGCTTGCCCCAGCTCACGAAGACAGTCTGAGCCGGTCTCATGTGCTGAGGAACGTGAACTCCGTGAGGACCAGGGCCCTACCTGCTCTCAGAAAATCATTCTGCTCAGCCTTCCATCCAGGAGCTCACATCGACTGGCTCGTTGGTTTAGCAGGACGTCGATGTGAGGTCCATGCTAAGCAAAGAGCACAGTACTTCCTTTACCCTGCTAGGCCCACGGAAGAGGTAGAGCCAATTAGGCCTCGCTCAGGCCAGCCCTCCTTCAGGGATCTTGCCCCACTTCTAAGCCTGCACAGTAAAAGATACTTAGCGAAATTGCCAGGGTTTCGCCATGCTCTCCCTCGGCAGCTCCACTACTGCAGGGACTCATGTTTGCTTTGAACTTGGATAGGTGGCCCTGCTTCCAAAAGCAGTCTTTTCCACTTTGGAAATGTGGATTCTTGTAGCCTCGGAGCTGTTTGCGAAACCCTAGGAAGGCCCAGCTTCTACACACTGCAGGCACGCCCGGGGAGGAAACGAGTATGTTCCCCCAGAGAAACAGGCTGCTTGCAAGTGTCGAGGGGAGCTTCTCAGGTGCCCAGTGTGTCCCGTTTGTTTCCCTTCGCAGCTCCCGTCCTGCAGGTACTTATGCTGGGTGCTAACAAGGGTAGGTGGCTCTGCCGACAAAAGCAGCCTTTTCCCTTTGGAAGCTTGGATTCTAGTGTCTCAGGGGCTAATTGACAAACCTTGAAGCTACCCAGATTAAGCCTCCGCGGGTACGCTTGCGTAGCAAACGAGCACTTTCTACCGATGAACAGGGTTCCTGTCACGCTGGAGGAGAGTTAATCCCGCAGACCTCGTTCCTCCTGGGAAAGCGCAAGGCCACCCTGAGCCTCAGGGTAGTGCCTAAGTTTCCACCGGGCAAGCTCTGCGTGCCTCGGTTTCCATGAGGTCTCCACCGTTGTTGTGCTTCAATGGAACGCGAGGATAGCTTTCAGGACTCCAAGCACTCTGACCTCCGCACCGTTTCCCATGCTACCACACGGATCCCCCCCACGTCTCCTCTCTGCCTGCTGAGCAACAAGCAGCCGTGTAGGCCCTTCGGAACACTTCTTGCATGCAGAGCCCATGGCGGCACTCTGCTCTCTCTCTTCCTTTGGAAACCAAGGTGGTCGCAGCTTGCCCCAGCTCACGAAGACAGTCTGAGCCGGTCTCATGAGCTGGGGAACGTGGACTCAGTGAGGACCAGGGCCCTACCTGCACTCAGAAAAACACTCTGCTCAGCCTTCCATCCAGTTGCTCTCACCGACTGGCTCGTTGGTTTAGCAGGACGTCGATGTGAGGTCCAAGCTGAGCAAAGAGCACAATTCCTCCTTTACCCTGCTAGGCCCCCGGAAGAGGTAGAGCCAACTAGGCCTCGCTCAGGCCAGCCCTCCTTCAGGGATCTTGCCACACTTCGAAGCCTGCACAGTAAAAGATACTTAGCGAAGTTGCCAGGGTTTCGCCATGCTCTCCCTCGGCAGCTCCACTACTGCAGGGACTCATGTTTGCTGTGAATGAGGATAGGTGGCCCTGCTTCCAAAAGCAGTCTTTTCCGCTTTGGAAATGTCGTTTCTTGTAGCCTCGGAGCTGTTTGCGAAACTCAAGGAAGGCCCAGCTTCTACACACTGCAGGCACGCCCGGGGAGGAAACGAGTATGTTCCCCCAGAGAAACAGGCTGCTTGCAAGTGTCGAGGGGAGCTTCTCAGGTGCCCAGTGTGTCCCGTTTGTTTCACTTCGCAGCTCCCATCCTGCAGGTACTTATGCTGGGTGCTAACAAGGGTAGGTGGCTCTGCCGACAAAAGCAGCCTTTTCCCTTTGGAAGCTTGGATTCTAGTGATTCACGGGCTGCTTTCCAAACCTTGAAGTTTCCCAGCTTATAGCCTTCGCAGGTACGCTTGAGTAGCCAACGAGCACTTTCACCCGAGGAAGAGTGTTCCTGTCCCGCTAGAGGAGAGTTAATCCTGCAGACCTCGTTCCTCCTGGGAAAGCGCAAGGCCACCCTGAGCCTCAGGGTAGTGCCTAATTTTCCACCGGGCAAGCTCTGCGTGCCTCGGTTTCCATGAGGTCTCCATCGTTGTTGTGCTTCAATGGAATGCGAGGATAGCTTTCAGGATTCCAAGCACTCTGGCCTCCGCACCTTTTCCCATGCTACCACACGGATCCCCCCCAAGTCTCCTCTCTGCCTGCTGAGCAACAAGCAGCTGTGTAGGCCCTTCGGAACACTTCTTGCATGCAGAGCCCAAGGCGGCACACTGCTCTCTGTCTTCCTTTGGAAACCTAGGTTGCCGCAGCTTGCCCCAGCTCACGAAGACAGTCTGAGCCGGTCTCATGTGCTGAGGAACGTGAACTCCGTGAGGACCAGGGCCCTACCTGCTCTCAGAAAATCATTCTGCTCAGCCTTCCATCCAGGAGCTCACACCGACTGGCTCGTTGGTTTAGCAGGACGTCGATGTGAGGTCCATGCTAAGCAAAGAGCACAGTACTTCCTTTACCCTGCTAGGCCCACGGAAGAGGTAGAGCCAATTAGGCCTCGCTCAGGCCAGCCCTCCTTCAGGGATCTTGCCCCACTTCTAAGCCTGCACAGTAAAAGATACTTAGCGAAATTGCCAGGGTTTCGCCATGCTCTCCCTCGGCAGCTCCACTACTGCAGGGACTCATGTTTGCTTTGAACTTGGATAGGTGGCCCTGCTTCCAAAAGCAGTCTTTTCCACTTTGGAAATGTGGATTCTTGTAGCCTCGGAGCTGTTTGCGAAACCCTAGGAAGGCCCAGCTTCTACACACTGCAGGCACGCCCGGGGAGGAAACGAGTATGTTCCCCCAGAGAAACAGGCTGCTTGCAAGTGTCGAGGGGAGCTTCTCAGGTGCCCAGTGTGTCCCGTTTGTTTCCCTTCGCAGCTCCCGTCCTGCAGGTACTTATGCTGGGTGCTAACAAGGGTAGGTGGCTCTGCCGACAAAAGCAGCCTTTTCCCTTTGGAAGCTTGGATTCTAGTGTCTCAGGGGCTAATTGACAAACCTTGAAGCTGCCCAGATTAAGCCTCCGCGGGTACGCTTGCGTAGCAAACGAGCACTTTCTACCGATGAACAGGGTTCCTGTCACGCTGGAGGAGAGTTAATCCCGCAGACCTTGTTCCTCCTGGGAAAGCGCAAGGCCACCCTGAGCCTCAGGGTAGTGCCTAAGTTTCCACCGGGCAAGCTCTGCGTGCCTCGGTTTCCATGAGGTCTCCACCGTTGTTGTGCTTCAATGGAACGCGAGGATAGCTTTCAGGACTCCAAGCACTCTGACCTCCGCACCGTTTCCCATGCTACCACACGGATCCCCCCCACGTCTCCTCTCTGCCTGCTGAGCAACAAGCAGCCGTGTAGGCCCTTCGGAACACTTCTTGCATGCAGAGCCCATGGCGGCACTCTGCTCTCTCTCTTCCTTTGGAAACCAAGGTGGTCGCAGCTTGCCCCAGCTCACGAAGACAGTCTGAGCCGGTCTCATGAGCTGGGGAACGTGGACTCAGTGAGGACCAGGGCCCTACCTGCACTCAGAAAAACACTCTGCTCAGCCTTCCATCCAGTTGCTCTCACCGACTGGCTCGTTGGTTTAGCAGGACGTCGATGTGAGGTCCAAGCTGAGCAAAGAGCACAATTCCTCCTTTACCCTGCTAGGCCCCCGGAAGAGGTAGAGCCAACTAGGCCTCGCTCAGGCCAGCCCTCCTTCAGGGATCTTGCCACACTTCGAAGCCTGCACAGTAAAAGATACTTAGCGAAGTTGCCAGGGTTTCGCCATGCTCTCCCTCGGCAGCTCCACTACTGCAGGGACTCATGTTTGCTGTGAACGAGGATAGGTGGCCCTGCTTCCAAAAGCAGTCTTTTCCGCTTTGGAAATGTCGTTTCTTGTAGCCTCGGAGCTGTTTGCGAAACTCTAGGAAGGCCCAGCTTCTACACACTGCAGGCACGCCCGGGGAGGAAACGAGTATGTTCCCCCAGAGAAACAGGCTGCTTGCAAGTGTCGAGGGGAGCTTCTCAGGTGCCCAGTGTGTCCCGTTTGTTTCCCTTCGCAGCTCCCATCCTGCAGGTACTTATGCTGGGTGCTAACAAGGGTAGGTGGCTCTGCCGACAAAAGCAGCCTTTTCCCTTGGAAGCTTGGATTCTAGTGATTCACGGGCTGCTTTCCAAACCTTGAAGTTTCCCAGCTTATAGCCTTCGCAGGTACGCTTTAGTAGCAAACGAGCACTTTCACCCGAGGAAGAGTGTTCCTGTCCCGCTAGAGGAGAGTTAATCCTGCAGACCTCGTTCCTCCTGGGAAAGCGCAAGGCCACCCTGAGCCTCAGGGTAGTGCCTAATTTTCCACCGGGAAAGCTCTGCGTGCCTCGGTTTCCATGAGGTCTCCATCGTTGTTGTGCTTCAATGGAATGCGAGGATAGCTTTCAGGATTCCAAGCACTCTGGCCTCCGCACCTTTTCCCATGCTACCACACGGATTCCCCCCAAGTCTCCTCTCTGCCTGCTGAGCAACAAGCAGCTGTGTAGGCCCTTCGGAACACTTCTTGCATGCAGAGCCCAAGGCGGCACACTGCTCTCTGTCTTCCTTTGGAAACCTAGGTTGCCGCAGCTTGCCCCAGCTCACGAAGACAGTCTGAGCCGGTCTCATGTGCTGAGGAACGTGAACTCCGTGAGGACCAGGGCCCTACCTGCTCTCAGAAAATCATTCTGCTCAGCCTTCCATCCAGGAGCTCACACCGACTGGCTCGTTGGTTTAGCAGGACGTCGATGTGAGGTCCATGCTAAGCAAAGAGCACAGTACTTCCTTTACCCTGCTAGGCCCACGGAAGAGGTAGAGCCAATTAGGCCTCGCTCAGGCCAGCCCTCCTTCAGGGATCTTGCCCCACTTCTAAGCCTGCACCGTAAAAGATACTTAGCGAAATTGCCAGGGTTTCGCCATGCTCTCCCTCGGCAGCTCCACTACTGCAGGGACTCATGTTTGCTTTGAACTTGGATAGGTGGCCCTGCTTCCAAAAGCAGTCTTTTCCACTTTGGAAATGTGGATTCTTGTAGCCTCGGAGCTGTTTGCGAAACCCTAGGAAGGCCCAGCTTCTACACACTGCAGGCACGCCCGGGGAGGAAACGAGTATGTTCCCCCAGAGAAACAGGCTGCTTGCAAGTGTCGAGGGGAGCTTCTCAGGTGCCCAGTGTGTCCCGTTTGTTTCCCTTCGCAGCTCCCGTCCTGCAGGTACTTATGCTGGGTGCTAACAAGGGTAGGTGGCTCTGCCGACAAAAGCAGCCTTTTCCCTTTGGAAGCTTGGATTCTAGTGTCTCAGGGGCTAATTGACAAACCTTGAAGCTGCCCAGATTAAGCCTCCGCGGGTACGCTTGCGTAGCAAACGAGCACTTTCTACCGATGAACAGGGTTCCTGTCACGCTGGAGGAGAGTTAATCCCGCAGACCTTGTTCCTCCTGGGAAAGCGCAAGGCCACCCTGAGCCTCAGGGTAGTGCCTAAGTTTCCACCGGGCAAGCTCTGCGTGCCTCGGTTTCCATGAGGTCTCCACCGTTGTTGTGCTTCAATGGAACGCGAGGATAGCTTTCAGGACTCCAAGCACTCTGACCTCCGCACCGTTTCCCATGCTACCACACGGATCCCCCCCACGTCTCCTCTCTGCCTGCTGAGCAACAAGCAGCCGTGTAGGCCCTTCGGAACACTTCTTGCATGCAGAGCCCATGGCGGCACTCTGCTCTCTCTCTTCCTTTGGAAACCAAGGTGGTCGCAGCTTGCCCCAGCTCACGAAGACAGTCTGAGCCGGTCTCATGAGCTGGGGAACGTGGACTCAGTGAGGACCAGGGCCCTACCTGCACTCAGAAAAACACTCTGCTCAGCCTTCCATCCAGTTGCTCTCACCGACTGGCTCGTTGGTTTAGCAGGACGTCGATGTGAGGTCCAAGCTGAGCAAAGAGCACAATTCCTCCTTTACCCTGCTAGGCCCCCGGAAGAGGTAGAGCCAACTAGGCCTCGCTCAGGCCAGCCCTCCTTCAGGGATCTTGCCACACTTCGAAGCCTGCACAGTAAAAGATACTTAGCGAAGTTGCCAGGGTTTCGCCATGCTCTCCCTCGGCAGCTCCACTACTGCAGGGACTCATGTTTGCTGTGAACGAGGATAGGTGGCCCTGCTTCCAAAAGCAGTCTTTTCCGCTTTGGAAATGTCGTTTCTTGTAGCCTCGGAGCTGTTTGCGAAACTCTAGGAAGGCCCAGCTTCTACACACTGCAGGCACGCCCGGGGAGGAAACGAGTATGTTCCCCCAGAGAAACAGGCTGCTTGCAAGTGTCGAGGGGAGCTTCTCAGGTGCCCAGTGTGTCCCGTTTGTTTCCCTTCGCAGCTCCCATCCTGCAGGTACTTATGCTGGGTGCTAACAAGGGTAGGTGGCTCTGCCGACAAAAGCAGCCTTTTCCCTTGGAAGCTTGGATTCTAGTGATTCACGGGCTGCTTTCCAAACCTTGAAGTTTCCCAGCTTATAGCCTTCGCAGGTACGCTTTAGTAGCAAACGAGCACTTTCACCCGAGGAAGAGTGTTCCTGTCCCGCTAGAGGAGAGTTAATCCTGCAGACCTCGTTCTTCCTGGGAAAGCGCAAGGCCACCCTGAGCCTCAGGGTAGTGCCTAATTTTCCACCGGGCAAGCTCTGCGTGCCTCGGTTTCCATGAGGTCTCCATCGTTGTTGTGCTTCAATGGAATGCGAGGATAGCTTTCAGGATTCCAAGCACTCTGGCCTCCGCACCTTTTCCCATGCTACCACACGGATCCCCCCCAAGTCTCCTCTCTGCCTGCTGAGCAACAAGCAGCTGTGTAGGCCCTTCGGAACACTTCTTGCATGCAGAGCCCAAGGCGGCACACTGCTCTCTGTCTTCCTTTGGAAACCTAGGTTGCCGCAGCTTGCCCCAGCTCACGAAGACAGTCTGAGCCGGTCTCATGTGCTGAGGAACGTGAACTCCGTGAGGACCAGGGCCCTACCTGCTCTCAGAAAATCATTCTGCTCAGCCTTCCATCCAGGAGCTCACACCGACTGGCTCGTTGGTTTAGCAGGACGTCGATGTGAGGTCCATGCTAAGCAAAGAGCACAGTACTTCCTTTACCCTGCTAGGCCCACGGAAGAGGTAGAGCCAATTAGGCCTCGCTCAGGCCAGCCCTCCTTCAGGGATCTTGCCCCACTTCTAAGCCTGCACAGTAAAAGATACTTAGCGAAATTGCCAGGGTTTCGCCATGCTCTCCCTCGGCAGCTCCACTACTGCAGGGACTCATGTTTGCTTTGAACTTGGATAGGTGGCCCTGCTTCCAAAAGCAGTCTTTTCCACTTTGGAAATGTGGATTCTTGTAGCCTCGGAGCTGTTTGCGAAACCCTAGGAAGGCCCAGCTTCTACACACTGCAGGCACGCCCGGGGAGGAAACGAGTATGTTCCCCCAGAGAAACAGGCTGCTTGCAAGTGTCGAGGGGAGCTTCTCAGGTGCCCAGTGTGTCCCGTTTGTTTCCCTTCGCAGCTCCCGTCCTGCAGGTACTTATGCTGGGTGCTAACAAGGGTAGGTGGCTCTGCCGACAAAAGCAGCCTTTTCCCTTTGGAAGCTTGGATTCTAGTGTCTCAGGGGCTAATTGACAAACCTTGAAGCTGCCCAGATTAAGCCTCCGCGGGTACGCTTGCGTAGCAAACGAGCACTTTCTACCGATGAACAGGGTTCCTGTCACGCTGGAGGAGAGTTAATCCCGCAGACCTTGTTCCTCCTGGGAAAGCGCAAGGCCACCCTGAGCCTCAGGGTAGTGCCTAAGTTTCCACCGGGCAAGCTCTGCGTGCCTCGGTTTCCATGAGGTCTCCACCGTTGTTGTGCTTCAATGGAACGCGAGGATAGCTTTCAGGACTCCAAGCACTCTGACCTCCGCACCGTTTCCCATGCTACCACACGGATCCCCCCCACGTCTCCTCTCTGCCTGCTGAGCAACAAGCAGCCGTGTAGGCCCTTCGGAACACTTCTTGCATGCAGAGCCCATGGCGGCACTCTGCTCTCTCTCTTCCTTTGGAAACCAAGGTGGTCGCAGCTTGCCCCAGCTCACGAAGACAGTCTGAGCCGGTCTCATGAGCTGGGGAACGTGGACTCAGTGAGGACCAGGGCCCTACCTGCACTCAGAAAAACACTCTGCTCAGCCTTCCATCCAGTTGCTCTCACCGACTGGCTCGTTGGTTTAGCAGGACGTCGATGTGAGGTCCAAGCTGAGCAAAGAGCACAATTCCTCCTTTACCCTGCTAGGCCCCCGGAAGAGGTAGAGCCAACTAGGCCTCGCTCAGGCCAGCCCTCCTTCAGGGATCTTGCCACACTTCGAAGCCTGCACAGTAAAAGATACTTAGCGAAGTTGCCAGGGTTTCGCCATGCTCTCCCTCGGCAGCTCCACTACTGCAGGGACTCATGTTTGCTGTGAACGAGGATAGGTGGCCCTGCTTCCAAAAGCAGTCTTTTCCGCTTTGGAAATGTCGTTTCTTGTAGCCTCGGAGCTGTTTGCGAAACTCTAGGAAGGCCCAGCTTCTACACACTGCAGGCACGCCCGGGGAGGAAACGAGTATGTTCCCCCAGAGAAACAGGCTGCTTGCAAGTGTCGAGGGGAGCTTCTCAGGTGCCCAGTGTGTCCCGTTTGTTTCCCTTCGCAGCTCCCATCCTGCAGGTACTTATGCTGGGTGCTAACAAGGGTAGGTGGCTCTGCCGACAAAAGCAGCCTTTTCCCTTGGAAGCTTGGATTCTAGTGATTCACGGGCTGCTTTCCAAACCTTGAAGTTTCCCAGCTTATAGCCTTCGCAGGTACGCTTTAGTAGCAAACGAGCACTTTCACCCGAGGAAGAGTGTTCCTGTCCCGCTAGAGGAGAGTTAATCCTGCAGACCTCGTTCTTCCTGGGAAAGCGCAAGGCCACCCTGAGCCTCAGGGTAGTGCCTAATTTTCCACCGGGCAAGCTCTGCGTGCCTCGGTTTCCATGAGGTCTCCATCGTTGTTGTGCTTCAATGGAATGCGAGGATAGCTTTCAGGATTCCAAGCACTCTGGCCTCCGCACCTTTTCCCATGCTACCACACGGATCCCCCCCAAGTCTCCTCTCTGCCTGCTGAGCAACAAGCAGCTGTGTAGGCCCTTCGGAACACTTCTTGCATGCAGAGCCCAAGGCGGCACACTGCTCTCTGTCTTCCTTTGGAAACCTAGGTTGCCGCAGCTTGCCCCAGCTCACGAAGACAGTCTGAGCCGGTCTCATGTGCTGAGAAACGTGAACTCCGTGAGGACCAGGGCCCTACCTGCTCTCAGAAAATCATTCTGCTCAGCCTTCCATCCAGGAGCTCACACCGACTGGCTCGTTGGTTTAGCAGGACGTCGATGTGAGGTCCATGCTAAGCAAAGAGCACAGTACTTCCTTTACCCTGCTAGGCCCACGGAAGAGGTAGAGCCAATTAGGCCTCGCTCAGGCCAGCCCTCCTTCAGGGATCTTGCCCCACTTCTAAGCCTGCACAGTAAAAGATACTTAGCGAAATTGCCAGGGTTTCGCCATGCTCTCCCTCGGCAGCTCCACTACTGCAGGGACTCATGTTTGCTTTGAACTTGGATAGGTGGCCCTGCTTCCAAAAGCAGTCTTTTCCACTTTGGAAATGTGGATTCTTGTAGCCTCGGAGCTGTTTGCGAAACCCTAGGAAGGCCCAGCTTCTACACACTGCAGGCACGCCCGGGGAGGAAACGAGTATGTTCCCCCAGAGAAACAGGCTGCTTGCAAGTGTCGAGGGGAGCTTCTCAGGTGCCCAGTGTGTCCCGTTTGTTTCCCTTCGCAGCTCCCGTCCTGCAGGTACTTATGCTGGGTGCTAACAAGGGTAGGTGGCTCTGCCGACAAAAGCAGCCTTTTCCCTTTGGAAGCTTGGATTCTAGTGTCTCAGGGGCTAATTGACAAACCTTGAAGCTGCCCAGATTAAGCCTCCGCGGGTACGCTTGCGTAGCAAACGAGCACTTTCTACCGATGAACAGGGTTCCTGTCACGCTGGAGGAGAGTTAATCCCGCAGACCTTGTTCCTCCTGGGAAAGCGCAAGGCCACCCTGAGCCTCAGGGTAGTGCCTAAGTTTCCACCGGGCAAGCTCTGCGTGCCTCGGTTTCCATGAGGTCTCCACCGTTGTTGTGCTTCAATGGAACGCGAGGATAGCTTTCAGGACTCCAAGCACTCTGACCTCCGCACCGTTTCCCATGCTACCACACGGATCCCCCCCACGTCTCCTCTCTGCCTGCTGAGCAACAAGCAGCCGTGTAGGCCCTTCGGAACACTTCTTGCATGCAGAGCCCATGGCGGCACTCTGCTCTCTCTCTTCCTTTGGAAACCAAGGTGGTCGCAGCTTGCCCCAGCTCACGAAGACAGTCTGAGCCGGTCTCATGAGCTGGGGAACGTGGACTCAGTGAGGACCAGGGCCCTACCTGCACTCAGAAAAACACTCTGCTCAGCCTTCCATCCAGTTGCTCTCACCGACTGGCTCGTTGGTTTAGCAGGACGTCGATGTGAGGTCCAAGCTGAGCAAAGAGCACAATTCCTCCTTTACCCTGCTAGGCCCCCGGAAGAGGTAGAGCCAACTAGGCCTCGCTCAGGCCAGCCCTCCTTCAGGGATCTTGCCACACTTCGAAGCCTGCACAGTAAAAGATACTTAGCGAAGTTGCCAGGGTTTCGCCATGCTCTCCCTCGGCAGCTCCACTACTGCAGGGACTCATGTTTGCTGTGAACGAGGATAGGTGGCCCTGCTTCCAAAAGCAGTCTTTTCCGCTTTGGAAATGTCGTTTCTTGTAGCCTCGGAGCTGTTTGCGAAACTCTAGGAAGGCCCAGCTTCTACACACTGCAGGCACGCCCGGGGAGGAAACGAGTATGTTCCCCCAGAGAAACAGGCTGCTTGCAAGTGTCGAGGGGAGCTTCTCAGGTGCCCAGTGTGTCCCGTTTGTTTCCCTTCGCAGCTCCCGTCCTGCAGGTACTTATGCTGGGTGCTAACAAGGGTAGGTGGCTCTGCCGACAAAAGCAGCCTTTTCCCTTTGGAAGCTTGGATTCTAGTGTCTCAGGGGCTAATTGACAAACCTTGAAGCTGCCCAGATTAAGCCTCCGCGGGTACGCTTGCGTAGCAAACGAGCACTTTCTACCGATGAACAGGGTTCCTGTCACGCTGGAGGAGAGTTAATCCCGCAGACCTTGTTCCTCCTGGGAAAGCGCAAGGCCACCCTGAGCCTCAGGGTAGTGCCTAAGTTTCCACCGGGCAAGCTCTGCGTGCCTCGGTTTCCATGAGGTCTCCACCGTTGTTGTGCTTCAATGGAACGCGAGGATAGCTTTCAGGACTCCAAGCACTCTGACCTCCGCACCGTTTCCCATGCTACCACACGGATCCCCCCCACGTCTCCTCTCTGCCTGCTGAGCAACAAGCAGCCGTGTAGGCCCTTCGGAACACTTCTTGCATGCAGAGCCCATGGCGGCACTCTGCTCTCTCTCTTCCTTTGGAAACCAAGGTGGTCGCAGCTTGCCCCAGCTCACGAAGACAGTCTGAGCCGGTCTCATGAGCTGGGGAACGTGGACTCAGTGAGGACCAGGGCCCTACCTGCACTCAGAAAAACACTCTGCTCAGCCTTCCATCCAGTTGCTCTCACCGACTGGCTCGTTGGTTTAGCAGGACGTCGATGTGAGGTCCAAGCTGAGCAAAGAGCACAATTCCTCCTTTACCCTGCTAGGCCCCCGGAAGAGGTAGAGCCAACTAGGCCTCGCTCAGGCCAGCCCTCCTTCAGGGATCTTGCCACACTTCGAAGCCTGCACAGTAAAAGATACTTAGCGAAGTTGCCAGGGTTTCGCCATGCTCTCCCTCGGCAGCTCCACTACTGCAGGGACTCATGTTTGCTGTGAACGAGGATAGGTGGCCCTGCTTCCAAAAGCAGTCTTTTCCGCTTTGGAAATGTCGTTTCTTGTAGCCTCGGAGCTGTTTGCGAAACTCTAGGAAGGCCCAGCTTCTACACACTGCAGGCACGCCCGGGGAGGAAACGAGTATGTTCCCCCAGAGAAACAGGCTGCTTGCAAGTGTCGAGGGGAGCTTCTCAGGTGCCCAGTGTGTCCCGTTTGTTTCCCTTCGCAGCTCCCATCCTGCAGGTACTTATGCTGGGTGCTAACAAGGGTAGGTGGCTCTGCCGACAAAAGCAGCCTTTTCCCTTGGAAGCTTGGATTCTAGTGATTCACGGGCTGCTTTCCAAACCTTGAAGTTTCCCAGCTTATAGCCTTCGCAGGTACGCTTTAGTAGCAAACGAGCACTTTCACCCGAGGAAGAGTGTTCCTGTCCCGCTAGAGGAGAGTTAATCCTGCAGACCTCGTTCTTCCTGGGAAAGCGCAAGGCCACCCTGAGCCTCAGGGTAGTGCCTAATTTTCCACCGGGCAAGCTCTGCGTGCCTCGGTTTCCATGAGGTCTCCATCGTTGTTGTGCTTCAATGGAATGCGAGGATAGCTTTCAGGATTCCAAGCACTCTGGCCTCCGCACCTTTTCCCATGCTACCACACGGATCCCCCCCAAGTCTCCTCTCTGCCTGCTGAGCAACAAGCAGCTGTGTAGGCCCTTCGGAACACTTCTTGCATGCAGAGCCCAAGGCGGCACACTGCTCTCTGTCTTCCTTTGGAAACCTAGGTTGCCGCAGCTTGCCCCAGCTCACGAAGACAGTCTGAGCCGGTCTCATGTGCTGAGGAACGTGAACTCCGTGAGGACCAGGGCCCTACCTGCTCTCAGAAAATCATTCTGCTCAGCCTTCCATCCAGGAGCTCACACCGACTGGCTCGTTGGTTTAGCAGGACGTCGATGTGAGGTCCATGCTAAGCAAAGAGCACAGTACTTCCTTTACCCTGCTAGGCCCACGGAAGAGGTAGAGCCAATTAGGCCTCGCTCAGGCCAGCCCTCCTTCAGGGATCTTGCCCCACTTCTAAGCCTGCACAGTAAAAGATACTTAGCGAAATTGCCAGGGTTTCGCCATGCTCTCCCTCGGCAGCTCCACTACTGCAGGGACTCATGTTTGCTTTGAACTTGGATAGGTGGCCCTGCTTCCAAAAGCAGTCTTTTCCACTTTGGAAATGTGGATTCTTGTAGCCTCGGAGCTGTTTGCGAAACCCTAGGAAGGCCCAGCTTCTACACACTGCAGGCACGCCCGGGGAGGAAACGAGTATGTTCCCCCAGAGAAACAGGCTGCTTGCAAGTGTCGAGGGGAGCTTCTCAGGTGCCCAGTGTGTCCCGTTTGTTTCCCTTCGCAGCTCCCGTCCTGCAGGTACTTATGCTGGGTGCTAACAAGGGTAGGTGGCTCTGCCGACAAAAGCAGCCTTTTCCCTTTGGAAGCTTGGATTCTAGTGTCTCAGGGGCTAATTGACAAACCTTGAAGCTGCCCAGATTAAGCCTCCGCGGGTACGCTTGCGTAGCAAACGAGCACTTTCTACCGATGAACAGGGTTCCTGTCACGCTGGAGGAGAGTTAATCCCGCAGACCTTGTTCCTCCTGGGAAAGCGCAAGGCCACCCTGAGCCTCAGGGTAGTGCCTAAGTTTCCACCGGGCAAGCTCTGCGTGCCTCGGTTTCCATGAGGTCTCCACCGTTGTTGTGCTTCAATGGAACGCGAGGATAGCTTTCAGGACTCCAAGCACTCTGACCTCCGCACCGTTTCCCATGCTACCACACGGATCCCCCCCACGTCTCCTCTCTGCCTGCTGAGCAACAAGCAGCCGTGTAGGCCCTTCGGAACACTTCTTGCATGCAGAGCCCATGGCGGCACTCTGCTCTCTCTCTTCCTTTGGAAACCAAGGTGGTCGCAGCTTGCCCCAGCTCACGAAGACAGTCTGAGCCGGTCTCATGAGCTGGGGAACGTGGACTCAGTGAGGACCAGGGCCCTACCTGCACTCAGAAAAACACTCTGCTCAGCCTTCCATCCAGTTGCTCTCACCGACTGGCTCGTTGGTTTAGCAGGACGTCGATGTGAGGTCCAAGCTGAGCAAAGAGCACAATTCCTCCTTTACCCTGCTAGGCCCCCGGAAGAGGTAGAGCCAACTAGGCCTCGCTCAGGCCAGCCCTCCTTCAGGGATCTTGCCACACTTCGAAGCCTGCACAGTAAAAGATACTTAGCGAAGTTGCCAGGGTTTCGCCATGCTCTCCCTCGGCAGCTCCACTACTGCAGGGACTCATGTTTGCTGTGAACGAGGATAGGTGGCCCTGCTTCCAAAAGCAGTCTTTTCCGCTTTGGAAATGTCGTTTCTTGTAGCCTCGGAGCTGTTTGCGAAACTCAAGGAAGGCCCAGCTTCTACACACTGCAGGCACGCCCGGGGAGGAAACGAGTATGTTCCCCCAGAGAAACAGGCTGCTTGCAAGTGTCGAGGGGAGCTTCTCAGGTGCCCAGTGTGTCCCGTTTGTTTCCCTTCGCAGCTCCCATCCTGCAGGTACTTATGCTGGGTGCTAACAAGGGTAGGTGGCTCTGCCGACAAAAGCAGCCTTTTCCCTTTGGAAGCTTGGATTCTAGTGATTCACGGGCTGCTTTCCAAACCTTGAAGTTTCCCAGCTTATAGCCTTCGCAGGTACGCTTGAGTAGCCAACGAGCACTTTCACCCGAGGAAGAGTGTTCCTGTCCCGCTAGAGGAGAGTTAATCCTGCAGACCTCGTTCCTCCTGGGAAAGCGCAAGGCCACCCTGAGCCTCAGGGTAGTGCCTAATTTTCCACCGGGCAAGCTCTGCGTGCCTCGGTTTCCATGAGGTCTCCATCGTTGTTGTGCTTCAATGGAATGCGAGGATAGCTTTCAGGATTCCAAGCACTCTGGCCTCCGCACCTTTTCCCATGCTACCACACGGATCCCCCCCAAGTCTCCTCTCTGCCTGCTGAGCAACAAGCAGCTGTGTAGGCCCTTCGGAACACTTCTTGCATGCAGAGCCCAAGGCGGCACACTGCTCTCTGTGTTCATTTGGAAACCTAGGTTGCCGCAGCTTGCCCCAGCTCACGAAGACAGTCTGAGCCGGTCTCATGTGCTGAGGAACGTGAACTCCGTGAGGACCAGGGCCCTACCTGCTCTCAGAAAATCATTCTGCTCAGCCTTCCATCCAGGAGCTCACATCGACTGGCTCGTTGGTTTAGCAGGACGTCGATGTGAGGTCCATGCTAAGCAAAGAGCACAGTACTTCCTTTACCCTGCTAGGCCCACGGAAGAGGTAGAGCCAATTAGGCCTCGCTCAGGCCAGCCCTCCTTCAGGGATCTTGCCCCACTTCTAAGCCTGCACAGTAAAAGATACTTAGCGAAATTGCCAGGGTTTCGCCATGCTCTCCCTCGGCAGCTCCACTACTGCAGGGACTCATGTTTGCTTTGAACTTGGATAGGTGGCCCTGCTTCCAAAAGCAGTCTTTTCCACTTTGGAAATGTGGATTCTTGTAGCCTCGGAGCTGTTTGCGAAACCCTAGGAAGGCCCAGCTTCTACACACTGCAGGCACGCCCGGGGAGGAAACGAGTATGTTCCCCCAGAGAAACAGGCTGCTTGCAAGTGTCGAGGGGAGCTTCTCAGGTGCCCAGTGTGTCCCGTTTGTTTCCCTTCGCAGCTCCCGTCCTGCAGGTACTTATGCTGGGTGCTAACAAGGGTAGGTGGCTCTGCCGACAAAAGCAGCCTTTTCCCTTTGGAAGCTTGGATTCTAGTGTCTCAGGGGCTAATTGACAAACCTTGAAGCTGCCCAGATTAAGCCTCCGCGGGTACGCTTGCGTAGCAAACGAGCACTTTCTACCGATGAACAGGGTTCCTGTCACGCTGGAGGAGAGTTAATCCCGCAGACCTTGTTCCTCCTGGGAAAGCGCAAGGCCACCCTGAGCCTCAGGGTAGTGCCTAAGTTTCCACCGGGCAAGCTCTGCGTGCCTCGGTTTCCATGAGGTCTCCACCGTTGTTGTGCTTCAATGGAACGCGAGGATAGCTTTCAGGACTCCAAGCACTCTGACCTCCGCACCGTTTCCCATGCTACCACACGGATCCCCCCCACGTCTCCTCTCTGCCTGCTGAGCAACAAGCAGCCGTGTAGGCCCTTCGGAACACTTCTTGCATGCAGAGCCCATGGCGGCACTCTGCTCTCTCTCTTCCTTTGGAAACCAAGGTGGTCGCAGCTTGCCCCAGCTCACGAAGACAGTCTGAGCCGGTCTCATGAGCTGGGGAACGTGGACTCAGTGAGGACCAGGGCCCTACCTGCACTCAGAAAAACACTCTGCTCAGCCTTCCATCCAGTTGCTCTCACCGACTGGCTCGTTGGTTTAGCAGGACGTCGATGTGAGGTCCAAGCTGAGCAAAGAGCACAATTCCTCCTTTACCCTGCTAGGCCCCCGGAAGAGGTAGAGCCAACTAGGCCTCGCTCAGGCCAGCCCTCCTTCAGGGATCTTGCCACACTTCGAAGCCTGCACAGTAAAAGATACTTAGCGAAGTTGCCAGGGTTTCGCCATGCTCTCCCTCGGCAGCTCCACTACTGCAGGGACTCATGTTTGCTGTGAACGAGGATAGGTGGCCCTGCTTCCAAAAGCAGTCTTTTCCGCTTTGGAAATGTCGTTTCTTGTAGCCTCGGAGCTGTTTGCGAAACTCAAGGAAGGCCCAGCTTCTACACACTGCAGGCACGCCCGGGGAGGAAACGAGTATGTTCCCCCAGAGAAACAGGCTGCTTGCAAGTGTCGAGGGGAGCTTCTCAGGTGCCCAGTGTGTCCCGTTTGTTTCCCTTCGCAGCTCCCATCCTGCAGGTACTTATGCTGGGTGCTAACAAGGGTAGGTGGCTCTGCCGACAAAAGCAGCCTTTTCCCTTTGGAAGCTTGGATTCTAGTGATTCACGGGCTGCTTTCCAAACCTTGAAGTTTCCCAGCTTATAGCCTTCGCAGGTACGCTTTAGTAGCAAACGAGCACTTTCACCCGAGGAAGAGTGTTCCTGTCCCGCTAGAGGAGAGTTAATCCTGCAGACCTCGTTCTTCCTGGGAAAGCGCAAGGCCACCCTGAGCCTCAGGGTAGTGCCTAATTTTCCACCGGGCAAGCTCTGCGTGCCTCGGTTTCCATGAGGTCTCCATCGTTGTTGTGCTTCAATGGAATGCGAGGATAGCTTTCAGGATTCCAAGCACTCTGGCCTCCGCACCTTTTCCCATGCTACCACACGGATCCCCCCCAAGTCTCCTCTCTGCCTGCTGAGCAACAAGCAGCTGTGTAGGCCCTTCGGAACACTTCTTGCATGCAGAGCCCAAGGCGGCACACTGCTCTCTGTCTTCCTTTGGAAACCTAGGTTGCCGCAGCTTGCCCCAGCTCACGAAGACAGTCTGAGCCGGTCTCATGTGCTGAGAAACGTGAACTCCGTGAGGACCAGGGCCCTACCTGCTCTCAGAAAATCATTCTGCTCAGCCTTCCATCCAGGAGCTCACACCGACTGGCTCGTTGGTTTAGCAGGACGTCGATGTGAGGTCCATGCTAAGCAAAGAGCACAGTACTTCCTTTACCCTGCTAGGCCCACGGAAGAGGTAGAGCCAATTAGGCCTCGCTCAGGCCAGCCCTCCTTCAGGGATCTTGCCCCACTTCTAAGCCTGCACAGTAAAAGATACTTAGCGAAATTGCCAGGGTTTCGCCATGCTCTCCCTCGGCAGCTCCACTACTGCAGGGACTCATGTTTGCTTTGAACTTGGATAGGTGGCCCTGCTTCCAAAAGCAGTCTTTTCCACTTTGGAAATGTGGATTCTTGTAGCCTCGGAGCTGTTTGCGAAACCCTAGGAAGGCCCAGCTTCTACACACTGCAGGCACGCCCGGGGAGGAAACGAGTATGTTCCCCCAGAGAAACAGGCTGCTTGCAAGTGTCGAGGGGAGCTTCTCAGGTGCCCAGTGTGTCCCGTTTGTTTCCCTTCGCAGCTCCCGTCCTGCAGGTACTTATGCTGGGTGCTAACAAGGGTAGGTGGCTCTGCCGACAAAAGCAGCCTTTTCCCTTTGGAAGCTTGGATTCTAGTGTCTCAGGGGCTAATTGACAAACCTTGAAGCTGCCCAGATTAAGCCTCCGCGGGTACGCTTGCGTAGCAAACGAGCACTTTCTACCGATGAACAGGGTTCCTGTCACGCTGGAGGAGAGTTAATCCCGCAGACCTTGTTCCTCCTGGGAAAGCGCAAGGCCACCCTGAGCCTCAGGGTAGTGCCTAAGTTTCCACCGGGCAAGCTCTGCGTGCCTCGGTTTCCATGAGGTCTCCACCGTTGTTGTGCTTCAATGGAACGCGAGGATAGCTTTCAGGACTCCAAGCACTCTGACCTCCGCACCGTTTCCCATGCTACCACACGGATCCCCCCCACGTCTCCTCTCTGCCTGCTGAGCAACAAGCAGCCGTGTAGGCCCTTCGGAACACTTCTTGCATGCAGAGCCCATGGCGGCACTCTGCTCTCTCTCTTCCTTTGGAAACCAAGGTGGTCGCAGCTTGCCCCAGCTCACGAAGACAGTCTGAGCCGGTCTCATGAGCTGGGGAACGTGGACTCAGTGAGGACCAGGGCCCTACCTGCACTCAGAAAAACACTCTGCTCAGCCTTCCATCCAGTTGCTCTCACCGACTGGCTCGTTGGTTTAGCAGGACGTCGATGTGAGGTCCAAGCTGAGCAAAGAGCACAATTCCTCCTTTACCCTGCTAGGCCCCCGGAAGAGGTAGAGCCAACTAGGCCTCGCTCAGGCCAGCCCTCCTTCAGGGATCTTGCCACACTTCGAAGCCTGCACAGTAAAAGATACTTAGCGAAGTTGCCAGGGTTTCGCCATGCTCTCCCTCGGCAGCTCCACTACTGCAGGGACTCATGTTTGCTGTGAACGAGGATAGGTGGCCCTGCTTCCAAAAGCAGTCTTTTCCGCTTTGGAAATGTCGTTTCTTGTAGCCTCGGAGCTGTTTGCGAAACTCTAGGAAGGCCCAGCTTCTACACACTGCAGGCACGCCCGGGGAGGAAACGAGTATGTTCCCCCAGAGAAACAGGCTGCTTGCAAGTGTCGAGGGGAGCTTCTCAGGTGCCCAGTGTGTCCCGTTTGTTTCCCTTCGCAGCTCCCATCCTGCAGGTACTTATGCTGGGTGCTAACAAGGGTAGGTGGCTCTGCCGACAAAAGCAGCCTTTTCCCTTGGAAGCTTGGATTCTAGTGATTCACGGGCTGCTTTCCAAACCTTGAAGTTTCCCAGCTTATAGCCTTCGCAGGTACGCTTTAGTAGCAAACGAGCACTTTCACCCGAGGAAGAGTGTTCCTGTCCCGCTAGAGGAGAGTTAATCCTGCAGACCTCGTTCTTCCTGGGAAAGCGCAAGGCCACCCTGAGCCTCAGGGTAGTGCCTAATTTTCCACCGGGCAAGCTCTGCGTGCCTCGGTTTCCATGAGGTCTCCATCGTTGTTGTGCTTCAATGGAATGCGAGGATAGCTTTCAGGATTCCAAGCACTCTGGCCTCCGCACCTTTTCCCATGCTACCACACGGATCCCCCCCAAGTCTCCTCTCTGCCTGCTGAGCAACAAGCAGCTGTGTAGGCCCTTCGGAACACTTCTTGCATGCAGAGCCCAAGGCGGCACACTGCTCTCTGTCTTCCTTTGGAAACCTAGGTTGCCGCAGCTTGCCCCAGCTCACGAAGACAGTCTGAGCCGGTCTCATGTGCTGAGGAACGTGAACTCCGTGAGGACCAGGGCCCTACCTGCTCTCAGAAAATCATTCTGCTCAGCCTTCCATCCAGGAGCTCACACCGACTGGCTCGTTGGTTTAGCAGGACGTCGATGTGAGGTCCATGCTAAGCAAAGAGCACAGTACTTCCTTTACCCTGCTAGGCCCACGGAAGAGGTAGAGCCAATTAGGCCTCGCTCAGGCCAGCCCTCCTTCAGGGATCTTGCCCCACTTCTAAGCCTGCACAGTAAAAGATACTTAGCGAAATTGCCAGGGTTTCGCCATGCTCTCCCTCGGCAGCTCCACTACTGCAGGGACTCATGTTTGCTTTGAACTTGGATAGGTGGCCCTGCTTCCAAAAGCAGTCTTTTCCACTTTGGAAATGTGGATTCTTGTAGCCTCGGAGCTGTTTGCGAAACCCTAGGAAGGCCCAGCTTCTACACACTGCAGGCACGCCCGGGGAGGAAACGAGTATGTTCCCCCAGAGAAACAGGCTGCTTGCAAGTGTCGAGGGGAGCTTCTCAGGTGCCCAGTGTGTCCCGTTTGTTTCCCTTCGCAGCTCCCGTCCTGCAGGTACTTATGCTGGGTGCTAACAAGGGTAGGTGGCTCTGCCGACAAAAGCAGCCTTTTCCCTTTGGAAGCTTGGATTCTAGTGTCTCAGGGGCTAATTGACAAACCTTGAAGCTGCCCAGATTAAGCCTCCGCGGGTACGCTTGCGTAGCAAACGAGCACTTTCTACCGATGAACAGGGTTCCTGTCACGCTGGAGGAGAGTTAATCCCGCAGACCTTGTTCCTCCTGGGAAAGCGCAAGGCCACCCTGAGCCTCAGGGTAGTGCCTAAGTTTCCACCGGGCAAGCTCTGCGTGCCTCGGTTTCCATGAGGTCTCCACCGTTGTTGTGCTTCAATGGAACGCGAGGATAGCTTTCAGGACTCCAAGCACTCTGACCTCCGCACCGTTTCCCATGCTACCACACGGATCCCCCCCACGTCTCCTCTCTGCCTGCTGAGCAACAAGCAGCCGTGTAGGCCCTTCGGAACACTTCTTGCATGCAGAGCCCATGGCGGCACTCTGCTCTCTCTCTTCCTTTGGAAACCAAGGTGGTCGCAGCTTGCCCCAGCTCACGAAGACAGTCTGAGCCGGTCTCATGAGCTGGGGAACGTGGACTCAGTGAGGACCAGGGCCCTACCTGCACTCAGAAAAACACTCTGCTCAGCCTTCCATCCAGTTGCTCTCACCGACTGGCTCGTTGGTTTAGCAGGACGTCGATGTGAGGTCCAAGCTGAGCAAAGAGCACAATTCCTCCTTTACCCTGCTAGGCCCCCGGAAGAGGTAGAGCCAACTAGGCCTCGCTCAGGCCAGCCCTCCTTCAGGGATCTTGCCACACTTCGAAGCCTGCACAGTAAAAGATACTTAGCGAAGTTGCCAGGGTTTCGCCATGCTCTCCCTCGGCAGCTCCACTACTGCAGGGACTCATGTTTGCTGTGAACGAGGATAGGTGGCCCTGCTTCCAAAAGCAGTCTTTTCCGCTTTGGAAATGTCGTTTCTTGTAGCCTCGGAGCTGTTTGCGAAACTCAAGGAAGGCCCAGCTTCTACACACTGCAGGCACGCCCGGGGAGGAAACGAGTATGTTCCCCCAGAGAAACAGGCTGCTTGCAAGTGTCGAGGGGAGCTTCTCAGGTGCCCAGTGTGTCCCGTTTGTTTCCCTTCGCAGCTCCCATCCTGCAGGTACTTATGCTGGGTGCTAACAAGGGTAGGTGGCTCTGCCGACAAAAGCAGCCTTTTCCCTTTGGAAGCTTGGATTCTAGTGATTCACGGGCTGCTTTCCAAACCTTGAAGTTTCCCAGCTTATAGCCTTCGCAGGTACGCTTGAGTAGCCAACGAGCACTTTCACCCGAGGAAGAGTGTTCCTGTCCCGCTAGAGGAGAGTTAATCCTGCAGACCTCGTTCCTCCTGGGAAAGCGCAAGGCCACCCTGAGCCTCAGGGTAGTGCCTAATTTTCCACCGGGCAAGCTCTGCGTGCCTCGGTTTCCATGAGGTCTCCATCGTTGTTGTGCTTCAATGGAATGCGAGGATAGCTTTCAGGATTCCAAGCACTCTGGCCTCCGCACCTTTTCCCATGCTACCACACGGATCCCCCCCAAGTCTCCTCTCTGCCTGCTGAGCAACAAGCAGCTGTGTAGGCCCTTCGGAACACTTCTTGCATGCAGAGCCCAAGGCGGCACACTGCTCTCTGTGTTCATTTGGAAACCTAGGTTGCCGCAGCTTGCCCCAGCTCACGAAGACAGTCTGAGCCGGTCTCATGTGCTGAGGAACGTGAACTCCGTGAGGACCAGGGCCCTACCTGCTCTCAGAAAATCATTCTGCTCAGCCTTCCATCCAGGAGCTCACATCGACTGGCTCGTTGGTTTAGCAGGACGTCGATGTGAGGTCCATGCTAAGCAAAGAGCACAGTACTTCCTTTACCCTGCTAGGCCCACGGAAGAGGTAGAGCCAATTAGGCCTCGCTCAGGCCAGCCCTCCTTCAGGGATCTTGCCCCACTTCTAAGCCTGCACAGTAAAAGATACTTAGCGAAATTGCCAGGGTTTCGCCATGCTCTCCCTCGGCAGCTCCACTACTGCAGGGACTCATGTTTGCTTTGAACTTGGATAGGTGGCCCTGCTTCCAAAAGCAGTCTTTTCCACTTTGGAAATGTGGATTCTTGTAGCCTCGGAGCTGTTTGCGAAACCCTAGGAAGGCCCAGCTTCTACACACTGCAGGCACGCCCGGGGAGGAAACGAGTATGTTCCCCCAGAGAAACAGGCTGCTTGCAAGTGTCGAGGGGAGCTTCTCAGGTGCCCAGTGTGTCCCGTTTGTTTCCCTTCGCAGCTCCCGTCCTGCAGGTACTTATGCTGGGTGCTAACAAGGGTAGGTGGCTCTGCCGACAAAAGCAGCCTTTTCCCTTTGGAAGCTTGGATTCTAGTGTCTCAGGGGCTAATTGACAAACCTTGAAGCTGCCCAGATTAAGCCTCCGCGGGTACGCTTGCGTAGCAAACGAGCACTTTCTACCGATGAACAGGGTTCCTGTCACGCTGGAGGAGAGTTAATCCCGCAGACCTTGTTCCTCCTGGGAAAGCGCAAGGCCACCCTGAGCCTCAGGGTAGTGCCTAAGTTTCCACCGGGCAAGCTCTGCGTGCCTCGGTTTCCATGAGGTCTCCACCGTTGTTGTGCTTCAATGGAACGCGAGGATAGCTTTCAGGACTCCAAGCACTCTGACCTCCGCACCGTTTCCCATGCTACCACACGGATCCCCCCCACGTCTCCTCTCTGCCTGCTGAGCAACAAGCAGCCGTGTAGGCCCTTCGGAACACTTCTTGCATGCAGAGCCCATGGCGGCACTCTGCTCTCTCTCTTCCTTTGGAAACCAAGGTGGTCGCAGCTTGCCCCAGCTCACGAAGACAGTCTGAGCCGGTCTCATGAGCTGGGGAACGTGGACTCAGTGAGGACCAGGGCCCTACCTGCACTCAGAAAAACACTCTGCTCAGCCTTCCATCCAGTTGCTCTCACCGACTGGCTCGTTGGTTTAGCAGGACGTCGATGTGAGGTCCAAGCTGAGCAAAGAGCACAATTCCTCCTTTACCCTGCTAGGCCCCCGGAAGAGGTAGAGCCAACTAGGCCTCGCTCAGGCCAGCCCTCCTTCAGGGATCTTGCCACACTTCGAAGCCTGCACAGTAAAAGATACTTAGCGAAGTTGCCAGGGTTTCGCCATGCTCTCCCTCGGCAGCTCCACTACTGCAGGGACTCATGTTTGCTGTGAACGAGGATAGGTGGCCCTGCTTCCAAAAGCAGTCTTTTCCGCTTTGGAAATGTCGTTTCTTGTAGCCTCGGAGCTGTTTGCGAAACTCAAGGAAGGCCCAGCTTCTACACACTGCAGGCACGCCCGGGGAGGAAACGAGTATGTTCCCCCAGAGAAACAGGCTGCTTGCAAGTGTCGAGGGGAGCTTCTCAGGTGCCCAGTGTGTCCCGTTTGTTTCACTTCGCAGCTCCCATCCTGCAGGTACTTATGCTGGGTGCTAACAAGGGTAGGTGGCTCTGCCGACAAAAGCAGCCTTTTCCCTTTGGAAGCTTGGATTCTAGTGATTCACGGGCTGCTTTCCAAACCTTGAAGTTTCCCAGCTTATAGCCTTCGCAGGTACGCTTGAGTAGCCAACGAGCACTTTCACCCGAGGAAGAGTGTTCCTGTCCCGCTAGAGGAGAGTTAATCCTGCAGACCTCGTTCCTCCTGGGAAAGCGCAAGGCCACCCTGAGCCTCAGGGTAGTGCCTAATTTTCCACCGGGCAAGCTCTGCGTGCCTCGGTTTCCATGAGGTCTCCATCGTTGTTGTGCTTCAATGGAATGCGAGGATAGCTTTCAGGATTCCAAGCACTCTGGCCTCCGCACCTTTTCCCATGCTACCACACGGATCCCCCCCAAGTCTCCTCTCTGCCTGCTGAGCAACAAGCAGCTGTGTAGGCCCTTCGGAACACTTCTTGCATGCAGAGCCCAAGGCGGCACACTGCTCTCTGTCTTCCTTTGGAAACCTAGGTTGCCGCAGCTTGCCCCAGCTCACGAAGACAGTCTGAGCCGGTCTCATGTGCTGAGGAACGTGAACTCCGTGAGGACCAGGGCCCTACCTGCTCTCAGAAAATCATTCTGCTCAGCCTTCCATCCAGGAGCTCACACCGACTGGCTCGTTGGTTTAGCAGGACGTCGATGTGAGGTCCATGCTAAGCAAAGAGCACAGTACTTCCTTTACCCTGCTAGGCCCACGGAAGAGGTAGAGCCAATTAGGCCTCGCTCAGGCCAGCCCTCCTTCAGGGATCTTGCCCCACTTCTAAGCCTGCACAGTAAAAGATACTTAGCGAAATTGCCAGGGTTTCGCCATGCTCTCCCTCGGCAGCTCCACTACTGCAGGGACTCATGTTTGCTTTGAACTTGGATAGGTGGCCCTGCTTCCAAAAGCAGTCTTTTCCACTTTGGAAATGTGGATTCTTGTAGCCTCGGAGCTGTTTGCGAAACCCTAGGAAGGCCCAGCTTCTACACACTGCAGGCACGCCCGGGGAGGAAACGAGTATGTTCCCCCAGAGAAACAGGCTGCTTGCAAGTGTCGAGGGGAGCTTCTCAGGTGCCCAGTGTGTCCCGTTTGTTTCCCTTCGCAGCTCCCGTCCTGCAGGTACTTATGCTGGGTGCTAACAAGGGTAGGTGGCTCTGCCGACAAAAGCAGCCTTTTCCCTTTGGAAGCTTGGATTCTAGTGTCTCAGGGGCTAATTGACAAACCTTGAAGCTGCCCAGATTAAGCCTCCGCGGGTACGCTTGCGTAGCAAACGAGCACTTTCTACCGATGAACAGGGTTCCTGTCACGCTGGAGGAGAGTTAATCCTGCAGACCTCGTTCCTCCTGGGAAAGCGCAAGGCCACCCTGAGCCTCAGGGTAGTGCCTAAGTTTCCACCGGGCAAGCTCTGCGTGCCTCGGTTTCCATGAGGTCTCCACCGTTGTTGTGCTTCAATGGAACGCGAGGATAGCTTTCAGGACTCCAAGCACTCTGACCTCCGCACCGTTTCCCATGCTACCACACGGATCCCCCCCACGTCTCCTCTCTGCCTGCTGAGCAACAAGCAGCCGTGTAGGCCCTTCGGAACACTTCTTGCATGCAGAGCCCATGGCGGCACTCTGCTCTCTCTCTTCCTTTGGAAACCAAGGTGGTCGCAGCTTGCCCCAGCTCACGAAGACAGTCTGAGCCGGTCTCATGAGCTGGGGAACGTGGACTCAGTGAGGACCAGGGCCCTACCTGCACTCAGAAAAACACTCTGCTCAGCCTTCCATCCAGTTGCTCTCACCGACTGGCTCGTTGGTTTAGCAGGACGTCGATGTGAGGTCCAAGCTGAGCAAAGAGCACAATTCCTCCTTTACCCTGCTAGGCCCCCGGAAGAGGTAGAGCCAACTAGGCCTCGCTCAGGCCAGCCCTCCTTCAGGGATCTTGCCACACTTCGAAGCCTGCACAGTAAAAGATACTTAGCGAAGTTGCCAGGGTTTCGCCATGCTCTCCCTCGGCAGCTCCACTACTGCAGGGACTCATGTTTGCTGTGAACGAGGATAGGTGGCCCTGCTTCCAAAAGCAGTCTTTTCCGCTTTGGAAATGTCGTTTCTTGTAGCCTCGGAGCTGTTTGCGAAACTCTAGGAAGGCCCAGCTTCTACACACTGCAGGCACGCCCGGGGAGGAAACGAGTATGTTCCCCCAGAGAAACAGGCTGCTTGCAAGTGTCGAGGGGAGCTTCTCAGGTGCCCAGTGTGTCCCGTTTGTTTCCCTTCGCAGCTCCCATCCTGCAGGTACTTATGCTGGGTGCTAACAAGGGTAGGTGGCTCTGCCGACAAAAGCAGCCTTTTCCCTTGGAAGCTTGGATTCTAGTGATTCACGGGCTGCTTTCCAAACCTTGAAGTTTCCCAGCTTATAGCCTTCGCAGGTACGCTTTAGTAGCAAACGAGCACTTTCACCCGAGGAAGAGTGTTCCTGTCCCGCTAGAGGAGAGTTAATCCTGCAGACCTCGTTCCTCCTGGGAAAGCGCAAGGCCACCCTGAGCCTCAGGGTAGTGCCTAATTTTCCACCGGGCAAGCTCTGCGTGCCTCGGTTTCCATGAGGTCTCCATCGTTGTTGTGCTTCAATGGAATGCGAGGATAGCTTTCAGGATTCCAAGCACTCTGGCCTCCGCACCTTTTCCCATGCTACCACACGGATCCCCCCCAAGTCTCCTCTCTGCCTGCTGAGCAACAAGCAGCTGTGTAGGCCCTTCGGAACACTTCTTGCATGCAGAGCCCAAGGCGGCACACTGCTCTCTGTCTTCCTTTGGAAACCTAGGTTGCCGCAGCTTGCCCCAGCTCACGAAGACAGTCTGAGCCGGTCTCATGTGCTGAGAAACGTGAACTCCGTGAGGACCAGGGCCCTACCTGCTCTCAGAAAATCATTCTGCTCAGCCTTCCATCCAGGAGCTCACACCGACTGGCTCGTTGGTTTAGCAGGACGTCGATGTGAGGTCCATGCTAAGCAAAGAGCACAGTACTTCCTTTACCCTGCTAGGCCCACGGAAGAGGTAGAGCCAATTAGGCCTCGCTCAGGCCAGCCCTCCTTCAGGGATCTTGCCCCACTTCTAAGCCTGCACAGTAAAAGATACTTAGCGAAATTGCCAGGGTTTCGCCATGCTCTCCCTCGGCAGCTCCACTACTGCAGGGACTCATGTTTGCTTTGAACTTGGATAGGTGGCCCTGCTTCCAAAAGCAGTCTTTTCCACTTTGGAAATGGGGATTCTTGTAGCCTCGGAGCTGTTTGCGAAACCCTAGGAAGGCCCAGCTTCTACACACTGCAGGCACGCCCGGGGAGGAAACGAGTATGTTCCCCCAGAGAAACAGGCTGCTTGCAAGTGTCGAGGGGAGCTTCTCAGGTGCCCAGTGTGTCCCGTTTGTTTCCCTTCGCAGCTCCCGTCCTGCAGGTACTTATGCTGGGTGCTAACAAGGGTAGGTGGCTCTGCCGACAAAAGCAGCCTTTTCCCTTTGGAAGCTTGGATTCTAGTGTCTCAGGGGCTAATTGACAAACCTTGAAGCTGCCCAGATTAAGCCTCCGCGGGTACGCTTGCGTAGCAAACGAGCACTTTCTACCGATGAACAGGGTTCCTGTCACGCTGGAGGAGAGTTAATCCCGCAGACCTTGTTCCTCCTGGGAAAGCGCAAGGCCACCCTGAGCCTCAGGGTAGTGCCTAAGTTTCCACCGGGCAAGCTCTGCGTGCCTCGGTTTCCATGAGGTCTCCACCGTTGTTGTGCTTCAATGGAACGCGAGGATAGCTTTCAGGACTCCAAGCACTCTGACCTCCGCACCGTTTCCCATGCTACCACACGGATCCCCCCCACGTCTCCTCTCTGCCTGCTGAGCAACAAGCAGCCGTGTAGGCCCTTCGGAACACTTCTTGCATGCAGAGCCCATGGCGGCACTCTGCTCTCTCTCTTCCTTTGGAAACCAAGGTGGTCGCAGCTTGCCCCAGCTCACGAAGACAGTCTGAGCCGGTCTCATGAGCTGGGGAACGTGGACTCAGTGAGGACCAGGGCCCTACCTGCACTCAGAAAAACACTCTGCTCAGCCTTCCATCCAGTTGCTCTCACCGACTGGCTCGTTGGTTTAGCAGGACGTCGATGTGAGGTCCAAGCTGAGCAAAGAGCACAATTCCTCCTTTACCCTGCTAGGCCCCCGGAAGAGGTAGAGCCAACTAGGCCTCGCTCAGGCCAGCCCTCCTTCAGGGATCTTGCCACACTTCGAAGCCTGCACAGTAAAAGATACTTAGCGAAGTTGCCAGGGTTTCGCCATGCTCTCCCTCGGCAGCTCCACTACTGCAGGGACTCATGTTTGCTGTGAACGAGGATAGGTGGCCCTGCTTCCAAAAGCAGTCTTTTCCGCTTTGGAAATGTCGTTTCTTGTAGCCTCGGAGCTGTTTGCGAAACTCTAGGAAGGCCCAGCTTCTACACACTGCAGGCACGCCCGGGGAGGAAACGAGTATGTTCCCCCAGAGAAACAGGCTGCTTGCAAGTGTCGAGGGGAGCTTCTCAGGTGCCCAGTGTGTCCCGTTTGTTTCCCTTCGCAGCTCCCATCCTGCAGGTACTTATGCTGGGTGCTAACAAGGGTAGGTGGCTCTGCCGACAAAAGCAGCCTTTTCCCTTGGAAGCTTGGATTCTAGTGATTCACGGGCTGCTTTCCAAACCTTGAAGTTTCCCAGCTTATAGCCTTCGCAGGTACGCTTTAGTAGCAAACGAGCACTTTCACCCGAGGAAGAGTGTTCCTGTCCCGCTAGAGGAGAGTTAATCCTGCAGACCTCGTTCCTCCTGGGAAAGCGCAAGGCCACCCTGAGCCTCAGGGTAGTGCCTAATTTTCCACCGGGCAAGCTCTGCGTGCCTCGGTTTCCATGAGGTCTCCATCGTTGTTGTGCTTCAATGGAATGCGAGGATAGCTTTCAGGATTCCAAGCACTCTGGCCTCCGCACCTTTTCCCATGCTACCACACGGATCCCCCCCAAGTCTCCTCTCTGCCTGCTGAGCAACAAGCAGCTGTGTAGGCCCTTCGGAACACTTCTTGCATGCAGAGCCCAAGGCGGCACACTGCTCTCTGTCTTCCTTTGGAAACCTAGGTTGCCGCAGCTTGCCCCAGCTCACGAAGACAGTCTGAGCCGGTCTCATGTGCTGAGAAACGTGAACTCCGTGAGGACCAGGGCCCTACCTGCTCTCAGAAAATCATTCTGCTCAGCCTTCCATCCAGGAGCTCACACCGACTGGCTCGTTGGTTTAGCAGGACGTCGATGTGAGGTCCATGCTAAGCAAAGAGCACAGTACTTCCTTTACCCTGCTAGGCCCACGGAAGAGGTAGAGCCAATTAGGCCTCGCTCAGGCCAGCCCTCCTTCAGGGATCTTGCCCCACTTCTAAGCCTGCACAGTAAAAGATACTTAGCGAAATTGCCAGGGTTTCGCCATGCTCTCCCTCGGCAGCTCCACTACTGCAGGGACTCATGTTTGCTTTGAACTTGGATAGGTGGCCCTGCTTCCAAAAGCAGTCTTTTCCACTTTGGAAATGGGGATTCTTGTAGCCTCGGAGCTGTTTGCGAAACCCTAGGAAGGCCCAGCTTCTACACACTGCAGGCACGCCCGGGGAGGAAACGAGTATGTTCCCCCAGAGAAACAGGCTGCTTGCAAGTGTCGAGGGGAGCTTCTCAGGTGCCCAGTGTGTCCCGTTTGTTTCCCTTCGCAGCTCCCGTCCTGCAGGTACTTATGCTGGGTGCTAACAAGGGTAGGTGGCTCTGCCGACAAAAGCAGCCTTTTCCCTTTGGAAGCTTGGATTCTAGTGTCTCAGGGGCTAATTGACAAACCTTGAAGCTGCCCAGATTAAGCCTCCGCGGGTACGCTTGCGTAGCAAACGAGCACTTTCTACCGATGAACAGGGTTCCTGTCACGCTGGAGGAGAGTTAATCCCGCAGACCTTGTTCCTCCTGGGAAAGCGCAAGGCCACCCTGAGCCTCAGGGTAGTGCCTAAGTTTCCACCGGGCAAGCTCTGCGTGCCTCGGTTTCCATGAGGTCTCCACCGTTGTTGTGCTTCAATGGAACGCGAGGATAGCTTTCAGGACTCCAAGCACTCTGACCTCCGCACCGTTTCCCATGCTACCACACGGATCCCCCCCACGTCTCCTCTCTGCCTGCTGAGCAACAAGCAGCCGTGTAGGCCCTTCGGAACACTTCTTGCATGCAGAGCCCATGGCGGCACTCTGCTCTCTCTCTTCCTTTGGAAACCAAGGTGGTCGCAGCTTGCCCCAGCTCACGAAGACAGTCTGAGCCGGTCTCATGAGCTGGGGAACGTGGACTCAGTGAGGACCAGGGCCCTACCTGCACTCAGAAAAACACTCTGCTCAGCCTTCCATCCAGTTGCTCTCACCGACTGGCTCGTTGGTTTAGCAGGACGTCGATGTGAGGTCCAAGCTGAGCAAAGAGCACAATTCCTCCTTTACCCTGCTAGGCCCCCGGAAGAGGTAGAGCCAACTAGGCCTCGCTCAGGCCAGCCCTCCTTCAGGGATCTTGCCACACTTCGAAGCCTGCACAGTAAAAGATACTTAGCGAAGTTGCCAGGGTTTCGCCATGCTCTCCCTCGGCAGCTCCACTACTGCAGGGACTCATGTTTGCTGTGAACGAGGATAGGTGGCCCTGCTTCCAAAAGCAGTCTTTTCCGCTTTGGAAATGTCGTTTCTTGTAGCCTCGGAGCTGTTTGCGAAACTCTAGGAAGGCCCAGCTTCTACACACTGCAGGCACGCCCGGGGAGGAAACGAGTATGTTCCCCCAGAGAAACAGGCTGCTTGCAAGTGTCGAGGGGAGCTTCTCAGGTGCCCAGTGTGTCCCGTTTGTTTCCCTTCGCAGCTCCCATCCTGCAGGTACTTATGCTGGGTGCTAACAAGGGTAGGTGGCTCTGCCGACAAAAGCAGCCTTTTCCCTTGGAAGCTTGGATTCTAGTGATTCACGGGCTGCTTTCCAAACCTTGAAGTTTCCCAGCTTATAGCCTTCGCAGGTACGCTTTAGTAGCAAACGAGCACTTTCACCCGAGGAAGAGTGTTCCTGTCCCGCTAGAGGAGAGTTAATCCTGCAGACCTCGTTCTTCCTGGGAAAGCGCAAGGCCACCCTGAGCCTCAGGGTAGTGCCTAATTTTCCACCGGGCAAGCTCTGCGTGCCTCGGTTTCCATGAGGTCTCCATCGTTGTTGTGCTTCAATGGACTGCGAGGATAGCTTTCAGGATTCCAAGCACTCTGGCCTCCGCACCTTTTCCCATGCTACCACACGGATCCCCCCCAAGTCTCCTCTCTGCCTGCTGAGCAACAAGCAGCTGTGTAGGCCCTTCGGAACACTTCTTGCATGCAGAGCCCAAGGCGGCACACTGCTCTCTGTCTTCCTTTGGAAACCTAGGTTGCCGCAGCTTGCCCCAGCTCACGAAGACAGTCTGAGCCGGTCTCATGTGCTGAGAAACGTGAACTCCGTGAGGACCAGGGCCCTACCTGCTCTCAGAAAATCATTCTGCTCAGCCTTCCATCCAGGAGCTCACACCGACTGGCTCGTTGGTTTAGCAGGACGTCGATGTGAGGTCCATGCTAAGCAAAGAGCACAGTACTTCCTTTACCCTGCTAGGCCCACGGAAGAGGTAGAGCCAATTAGGCCTCGCTCAGGCCAGCCCTCCTTCAGGGATCTTGCCCCACTTCTAAGCCTGCACAGTAAAAGATACTTAGCGAAATTGCCAGGGTTTCGCCATGCTCTCCCTCGGCAGCTCCACTACTGCAGGGACTCATGTTTGCTTTGAACTTGGATAGGTGGCCCTGCTTCCAAAAGCAGTCTTTTCCACTTTGGAAATGTGGATTCTTGTAGCCTCGGAGCTGTTTGCGAAACCCTAGGAAGGCCCAGCTTCTACACACTGCAGGCACGCCCGGGGAGGAAACGAGTATGTTCCCCCAGAGAAACAGGCTGCTTGCAAGTGTCGAGGGGAGCTTCTCAGGTGCCCAGTGTGTCCCGTTTGTTTCCCTTCGCAGCTCCCGTCCTGCAGGTACTTATGCTGGGTGCTAACAAGGGTAGGTGGCTCTGCCGACAAAAGCAGCCTTTTCCCTTTGGAAGCTTGGATTCTAGTGTCTCAGGGGCTAATTGACAAACCTTGAAGCTGCCCAGATTAAGCCTCCGCGGGTACGCTTGCGTAGCAAACGAGCACTTTCTACCGATGAACAGGGTTCCTGTCACGCTGGAGGAGAGTTAATCCCGCAGACCTTGTTCCTCCTGGGAAAGCGCAAGGCCACCCTGAGCCTCAGGGTAGTGCCTAAGTTTCCACCGGGCAAGCTCTGCGTGCCTCGGTTTCCATGAGGTCTCCACCGTTGTTGTGCTTCAATGGAACGCGAGGATAGCTTTCAGGACTCCAAGCACTCTGACCTCCGCACCGTTTCCCATGCTACCACACGGATCCCCCCCACGTCTCCTCTCTGCCTGCTGAGCAACAAGCAGCCGTGTAGGCCCTTCGGAACACTTCTTGCATGCAGAGCCCATGGCGGCACTCTGCTCTCTCTCTTCCTTTGGAAACCAAGGTGGTCGCAGCTTGCCCCAGCTCACGAAGACAGTCTGAGCCGGTCTCATGAGCTGGGGAACGTGGACTCAGTGAGGACCAGGGCCCTACCTGCACTCAGAAAAACACTCTGCTCAGCCTTCCATCCAGTTGCTCTCACCGACTGGCTCGTTGGTTTAGCAGGACGTCGATGTGAGGTCCAAGCTGAGCAAAGAGCACAATTCCTCCTTTACCCTGCTAGGCCCCCGGAAGAGGTAGAGCCAACTAGGCCTCGCTCAGGCCAGCCCTCCTTCAGGGATCTTGCCACACTTCGAAGCCTGCACAGTAAAAGATACTTAGCGAAGTTGCCAGGGTTTCGCCATGCTCTCCCTCGGCAGCTCCACTACTGCAGGGACTCATGTTTGCTGTGAACGAGGATAGGTGGCCCTGCTTCCAAAAGCAGTCTTTTCCGCTTTGGAAATGTCGTTTCTTGTAGCCTCGGAGCTGTTTGCGAAACTCTAGGAAGGCCCAGCTTCTACACACTGCAGGCACGCCCGGGGAGGAAACGAGTATGTTCCCCCAGAGAAACAGGCTGCTTGCAAGTGTCGAGGGGAGCTTCTCAGGTGCCCAGTGTGTCCCGTTTGTTTCCCTTCGCAGCTCCCATCCTGCAGGTACTTATGCTGGGTGCTAACAAGGGTAGGTGGCTCTGCCGACAAAAGCAGCCTTTTCCCTTGGAAGCTTGGATTCTAGTGATTCACGGGCTGCTTTCCAAACCTTGAAGTTTCCCAGCTTATAGCCTTCGCAGGTACGCTTTAGTAGCAAACGAGCACTTTCACCCGAGGAAGAGTGTTCCTGTCCCGCTAGAGGAGAGTTAATCCTGCAGACCTCGTTCTTCCTGGGAAAGCGCAAGGCCACCCTGAGCCTCAGGGTAGTGCCTAATTTTCCACCGGGCAAGCTCTGCGTGCCTCGGTTTCCATGAGGTCTCCATCGTTGTTGTGCTTCAATGGAATGCGAGGATAGCTTTCAGGATTCCAAGCACTCTGGCCTCCGCACCTTTTCCCATGCTACCACACGGATCCCCCCCAAGTCTCCTCTCTGCCTGCTGAGCAACAAGCAGCTGTGTAGGCCCTTCGGAACACTTCTTGCATGCAGAGCCCAAGGCGGCACACTGCTCTCTGTCTTCCTTTGGAAACCTAGGTTGCCGCAGCTTGTCCCAGCTCACGAAGACAGTCTGAGCCGGTCTCATGTGCTGAGAAACGTGAACTCCGTGAGGACCAGGGCCCTACCTGCTCTCAGAAAATCATTCTGCTCAGCCTTCCATCCAGGAGCTCACACCGACTGGCTCGTTGGTTTAGCAGGACGTCGATGTGAGGTCCATGCTAAGCAAAGAGCACAGTACTTCCTTTACCCTGCTAGGCCCACGGAAGAGGTAGAGCCAATTAGGCCTCGCTCAGGCCAGCCCTCCTTCAGGGATCTTGCCCCACTTCTAAGCCTGCACAGTAAAAGATACTTAGCGAAATTGCCAGGGTTTCGCCATGCTCTCCCTCGGCAGCTCCACTACTGCAGGGACTCATGTTTGCTTTGAACTTGGATAGGTGGCCCTGCTTCCAAAAGCAGTCTTTTCCACTTTGGAAATGTGGATTCTTGTAGCCTCGGAGCTGTTTGCGAAACCCTAGGAAGGCCCAGCTTCTACACACTGCAGGCACGCCCGGGGAGGAAACGAGTATGTTCCCCCAGAGAAACAGGCTGCTTGCAAGTGTCGAGGGGAGCTTCTCAGGTGCCCAGTGTGTCCCGTTTGTTTCCCTTCGCAGCTCCCGTCCTGCAGGTACTTATGCTGGGTGCTAACAAGGGTAGGTGGCTCTGCCGACAAAAGCAGCCTTTTCCCTTTGGAAGCTTGGATTCTAGTGTCTCAGGGGCTAATTGACAAACCTTGAAGCTGCCCAGATTAAGCCTCCGCGGGTACGCTTGCGTAGCAAACGAGCACTTTCTACCGATGAACAGGGTTCCTGTCACGCTGGAGGAGAGTTAATCCCGCAGACCTTGTTCCTCCTGGGAAAGCGCAAGGCCACCCTGAGCCTCAGGGTAGTGCCTAAGTTTCCACCGGGCAAGCTCTGCGTGCCTCGGTTTCCATGAGGTCTCCACCGTTGTTGTGCTTCAATGGAACGCGAGGATAGCTTTCAGGACTCCAAGCACTCTGACCTCCGCACCGTTTCCCATGCTACCACACGGATCCCCCCCACGTCTCCTCTCTGCCTGCTGAGCAACAAGCAGCCGTGTAGGCCCTTCGGAACACTTCTTGCATGCAGAGCCCATGGCGGCACTCTGCTCTCTCTCTTCCTTTGGAAACCAAGGTGGTCGCAGCTTGCCCCAGCTCACGAAGACAGTCTGAGCCGGTCTCATGAGCTGGGGAACGTGGACTCAGTGAGGACCAGGGCCCTACCTGCACTCAGAAAAACACTCTGCTCAGCCTTCCATCCAGTTGCTCTCACCGACTGGCTCGTTGGTTTAGCAGGACGTCGATGTGAGGTCCAAGCTGAGCAAAGAGCACAATTCCTCCTTTACCCTGCTAGGCCCCCGGAAGAGGTAGAGCCAACTAGGCCTCGCTCAGGCCAGCCCTCCTTCAGGGATCTTGCCACACTTCGAAGCCTGCACAGTAAAAGATACTTAGCGAAGTTGCCAGGGTTTCGCCATGCTCTCCCTCGGCAGCTCCACTACTGCAGGGACTCATGTTTGCTGTGAACGAGGATAGGTGGCCCTGCTTCCAAAAGCAGTCTTTTCCGCTTTGGAAATGTCGTTTCTTGTAGCCTCGGAGCTGTTTGCGAAACTCTAGGAAGGCCCAGCTTCTACACACTGCAGGCACGCCCGGGGAGGAAACGAGTATGTTCCCCCAGAGAAACAGGCTGCTTGCAAGTGTCGAGGGGAGCTTCTCAGGTGCCCAGTGTGTCCCGTTTGTTTCCCTTCGCAGCTCCCATCCTGCAGGTACTTATGCTGGGTGCTAACAAGGGTAGGTGGCTCTGCCGACAAAAGCAGCCTTTTCCCTTGGAAGCTTGGATTCTAGTGATTCACGGGCTGCTTTCCAAACCTTGAAGTTTCCCAGCTTATAGCCTTCGCAGGTACGCTTTAGTAGCAAACGAGCACTTTCACCCGAGGAAGAGTGTTCCTGTCCCGCTAGAGGAGAGTTAATCCTGCAGACCTCGTTCTTCCTGGGAAAGCGCAAGGCCACCCTGAGCCTCAGGGTAGTGCCTAATTTTCCACCGGGCAAGCTCTGCGTGCCTCGGTTTCCATGAGGTCTCCATCGTTGTTGTGCTTCAATGGAATGCGAGGATAGCTTTCAGGATTCCAAGCACTCTGGCCTCCGCACCTTTTCCCATGCTACCACACGGATCCCCCCCAAGTCTCCTCTCTGCCTGCTGAGCAACAAGCAGCTGTGTAGGCCCTTCGGAACACTTCTTGCATGCAGAGCCCAAGGCGGCACACTGCTCTCTGTCTTCCTTTGGAAACCTAGGTTGCCGCAGCTTGCCCCAGCTCACGAAGACAGTCTGAGCCGGTCTCATGTGCTGAGAAACGTGAACTCCGTGAGGACCAGGGCCCTACCTGCTCTCAGAAAATCATTCTGCTCAGCCTTCCATCCAGGAGCTCACACCGACTGGCTCGTTGGTTTAGCAGGACGTCGATGTGAGGTCCATGCTAAGCAAAGAGCACAGTACTTCCTTTACCCTGCTAGGCCCACGGAAGAGGTAGAGCCAATTAGGCCTCGCTCAGGCCAGCCCTCCTTCAGGGATCTTGCCCCACTTCTAAGCCTGCACAGTAAAAGATACTTAGCGAAATTGCCAGGGTTTCGCCATGCTCTCCCTCGGCAGCTCCACTACTGCAGGGACTCATGTTTGCTTTGAACTTGGATAGGTGGCCCTGCTTCCAAAAGCAGTCTTTTCCACTTTGGAAATGTGGATTCTTGTAGCCTCGGAGCTGTTTGCGAAACCCTAGGAAGGCCCAGCTTCTACACACTGCAGGCACGCCCGGGGAGGAAACGAGTATGTTCCCCCAGAGAAACAGGCTGCTTGCAAGTGTCGAGGGGAGCTTCTCAGGTGCCCAGTGTGTCCCGTTTGTTTCCCTTCGCAGCTCCCGTCCTGCAGGTACTTATGCTGGGTGCTAACAAGGGTAGGTGGCTCTGCCGACAAAAGCAGCCTTTTCCCTTTGGAAGCTTGGATTCTAGTGTCTCAGGGGCTAATTGACAAACCTTGAAGCTGCCCAGATTAAGCCTCCGCGGGTACGCTTGCGTAGCAAACGAGCACTTTCTACCGATGAACAGGGTTCCTGTCACGCTGGAGGAGAGTTAATCCCGCAGACCTTGTTCCTCCTGGGAAAGCGCAAGGCCACCCTGAGCCTCAGGGTAGTGCCTAAGTTTCCACCGGGCAAGCTCTGCGTGCCTCGGTTTCCATGAGGTCTCCACCGTTGTTGTGCTTCAATGGAACGCGAGGATAGCTTTCAGGACTCCAAGCACTCTGACCTCCGCACCGTTTCCCATGCTACCACACGGATCCCCCCCACGTCTCCTCTCTGCCTGCTGAGCAACAAGCAGCCGTGTAGGCCCTTCGGAACACTTCTTGCATGCAGAGCCCATGGCGGCACTCTGCTCTCTCTCTTCCTTTGGAAACCAAGGTGGTCGCAGCTTGCCCCAGCTCACGAAGACAGTCTGAGCCGGTCTCATGAGCTGGGGAACGTGGACTCAGTGAGGACCAGGGCCCTACCTGCACTCAGAAAAACACTCTGCTCAGCCTTCCATCCAGTTGCTCTCACCGACTGGCTCGTTGGTTTAGCAGGACGTCGATGTGAGGTCCAAGCTGAGCAAAGAGCACAATTCCTCCTTTACCCTGCTAGGCCCCCGGAAGAGGTAGAGCCAACTAGGCCTCGCTCAGGCCAGCCCTCCTTCAGGGATCTTGCCACACTTCGAAGCCTGCACAGTAAAAGATACTTAGCGAAGTTGCCAGGGTTTCGCCATGCTCTCCCTCGGCAGCTCCACTACTGCAGGGACTCATGTTTGCTGTGAACGAGGATAGGTGGCCCTGCTTCCAAAAGCAGTCTTTTCCGCTTTGGAAATGTCGTTTCTTGTAGCCTCGGAGCTGTTTGCGAAACTCTAGGAAGGCCCAGCTTCTACACACTGCAGGCACGCCCGGGGAGGAAACGAGTATGTTCCCCCAGAGAAACAGGCTGCTTGCAAGTGTCGAGGGGAGCTTCTCAGGTGCCCAGTGTGTCCCGTTTGTTTCCCTTCGCAGCTCCCATCCTGCAGGTACTTATGCTGGGTGCTAACAAGGGTAGGTGGCTCTGCCGACAAAAGCAGCCTTTTCCCTTGGAAGCTTGGATTCTAGTGATTCACGGGCTGCTTTCCAAACCTTGAAGTTTCCCAGCTTATAGCCTTCGCAGGTACGCTTTAGTAGCAAACGAGCACTTTCACCCGAGGAAGAGTGTTCCTGTCCCGCTAGAGGAGAGTTAATCCTGCAGACCTCGTTCTTCCTGGGAAAGCGCAAGGCCACCCTGAGCCTCAGGGTAGTGCCTAATTTTCCACCGGGCAAGCTCTGCGTGCCTCGGTTTCCATGAGGTCTCCATCGTTGTTGTGCTTCAATGGAATGCGAGGATAGCTTTCAGGATTCCAAGCACTCTGGCCTCCGCACCTTTTCCCATGCTACCACACGGATCCCCCCCAAGTCTCCTCTCTGCCTGCTGAGCAACAAGCAGCTGTGTAGGCCCTTCGGAACACTTCTTGCATGCAGAGCCCAAGGCGGCACACTGCTCTCTGTCTTCCTTTGGAAACCTAGGTTGCCGCAGCTTGCCCCAGCTCACGAAGACAGTCTGAGCCGGTCTCATGTGCTGAGAAACGTGAACTCCGTGAGGACCAGGGCCCTACCTGCTCTCAGAAAATCATTCTGCTCAGCCTTCCATACAGGAGCTCACACCGACTGGCTCGTTGGTTTAGCAGGACGTCGATGTGAGGTCCATGCTAAGCAAAGAGCACAGTACTTCATTTACCCTGCTAGGCCCACGGAAGAGGTAGAGCCAATTAGGCCTCGCTCAGGCCAGCCCTCCTTCAGGGATCTTGCCCCACTTCTAAGCCTGCACAGTAAAAGATACTTAGCGAAATTGCCAGGGTTTCGCCATGCTCTCCCTCGGCAGCTCCACTACTGCAGGGACTCATGTTTGCTTTGAACTTGGATAGGTGGCCCTGCTTCCAAAAGCAGTCTTTTCCACTTTGGAAATGTGGATTCTTGTAGCCTCGGAGCTGTTTGCGAAACCCTAGGAAGGCCCAGCTTCTACACACTGCAGGCACGCCCGGGGAGGAAACGAGTATGTTCCCCCAGAGAAACAGGCTGCTTGCAAGTGTCGAGGGGAGCTTCTCAGGTGCCCAGTGTGTCCCGTTTGTTTCCCTTCGCAGCTCCCGTCCTGCAGGTACTTATGCTGGGTGCTAACAAGGGTAGGTGGCTCTGCCGACAAAAGCAGCCTTTTCCCTTTGGAAGCTTGGATTCTAGTGTCTCAGGGGCTAATTGACAAACCTTGAAGCTGCCCAGATTAAGCCTCCGCGGGTACGCTTGCGTAGCAAACGAGCACTTTCTACCGATGAACAGGGTTCCTGTCACGCTGGAGGAGAGTTAATCCCGCAGACCTTGTTCCTCCTGGGAAAGCGCAAGGCCACCCTGAGCCTCAGGGTAGTGCCTAAGTTTCCACCGGGCAAGCTCTGTGTGCCTCGGTTTCCATGAGGTCTCCACCGTTGTTGTGCTTCAATGGAACGCGAGGATAGCTTTCAGGACTCCAAGCACTCTGACCTCCGCACCGTTTCCCATGCTACCACACGGATCCCCCCCACGTCTCCTCTCTGCCTGCTGAGCAACAAGCAGCCGTGTAGGCCCTTCGGAACACTTCTTGCATGCAGAGCCCATGGCGGCACTCTGCTCTCTCTCTTCCTTTGGAAACCAAGGTGGTCGCAGCTTGCCCCAGCTCACGAAGACAGTCTGAGCCGGTCTCATGAGCTGGGGAACGTGGACTCAGTGAGGACCAGGGCCCTACCTGCACTCAGAAAAACACTCTGCTCAGCCTTCCATCCAGTTGCTCTCACCGACTGGCTCGTTGGTTTAGCAGGACGTCGATGTGAGGTCCAAGCTGAGCAAAGAGCACAATTCCTCCTTTACCCTGCTAGGCCCCCGGAAGAGGTAGAGCCAACTAGGCCTCGCTCAGGCCAGCCCTCCTTCAGGGATCTTGCCACACTTCGAAGCCTGCACAGTAAAAGATACTTAGCGAAGTTGCCAGGGTTTCGCCATGCTCTCCCTCGGCAGCTCCACTACTGCAGGGACTCATGTTTGCTGTGAACGAGGATAGGTGGCCCTGCTTCCAAAAGCAGTCTTTTCCGCTTTGGAAATGTCGTTTCTTGTAGCCTCGGAGCTGTTTGCGAAACTCTAGGAAGGCCCAGCTTCTACACACTGCAGGCACGCCCGGGGAGGAAACGAGTATGTTCCCCCAGAGAAACAGGCTGCTTGCAAGTGTCGAGGGGAGCTTCTCAGGTGCCCAGTGTGTCCCGTTTGTTTCCCTTCGCAGCTCCCATCCTGCAGGTACTTATGCTGGGTGCTAACAAGGGTAGGTGGCTCTGCCGACAAAAGCAGCCTTTTCCCTTGGAAGCTTGGATTCTAGTGATTCACGGGCTGCTTTCCAAACCTTGAAGTTTCCCAGCTTATAGCCTTCGCAGGTACGCTTTAGTAGCAAACGAGCACTTTCACCCGAGGAAGAGTGTTCCTGTCCCGCTAGAGGAGAGTTAATCCTGCAGACCTCGTTCTTCCTGGGAAAGCGCAAGGCCACCCTGAGCCTCAGGGTAGTGCCTAATTTTCCACCGGGCAAGCTCTGCGTGCCTCGGTTTCCATGAGGTCTCCATCGTTGTTGTGCTTCAATGGAATGCGAGGATAGCTTTCAGGATTCCAAGCACTCTGGCCTCCGCACCTTTTCCCATGCTACCACACGGATCCCCCCCAAGTCTCCTCTCTGCCTGCTGAGCAACAAGCAGCTGTGTAGGCCCTTCGGAACACTTCTTGCATGCAGAGCCCAAGGCGGCACACTGCTCTCTGTCTTCCTTTGGAAACCTAGGTTGCCGCAGCTTGTCCCAGCTCACGAAGACAGTCTGAGCCGGTCTCATGTGCTGAGAAACGTGAACTCCGTGAGGACCAGGGCCCTACCTGCTCTCAGAAAATCATTCTGCTCAGCCTTCCATCCAGGAGCTCACACCGACTGGCTCGTTGGTTTAGCAGGACGTCGATGTGAGGTCCATGCTAAGCAAAGAGCACAGTACTTCCTTTACCCTGCTAGGCCCACGGAAGAGGTAGAGCCAATTAGGCCTCGCTCAGGCCAGCCCTCCTTCAGGGATCTTGCCCCACTTCTAAGCCTGCACAGTAAAAGATACTTAGCGAAATTGCCAGGGTTTCGCCATGCTCTCCCTCGGCAGCTCCACTACTGCAGGGACTCATGTTTGCTTTGAACTTGGATAGGTGGCCCTGCTTCCAAAAGCAGTCTTTTCCACTTTGGAAATGTGGATTCTTGTAGCCTCGGAGCTGTTTGCGAAACCCTAGGAAGGCCCAGCTTCTACACACTGCAGGCACGCCCGGGGAGGAAACGAGTATGTTCCCCCAGAGAAACAGGCTGCTTGCAAGTGTCGAGGGGAGCTTCTCAGGTGCCCAGTGTGTCCCGTTTGTTTCCCTTCGCAGCTCCCGTACTGCAGGTACTTATGCTGGGTGCTAACAAGGGTAGGTGGCTCTGCCGACAAAAGCAGAGTTTTCCCTTTGGAAGCTTGGATTCTAGTGTCTCAGGGGCTAATTGACAAACCTTGAAGCTGCCCAGATTAAGCCTCCGCGGGTACGCTTGCGTAGCAAACGAGCACTTTCTACCGATGAACAGGGTTCCTGTCACGCTGGAGGAGAGTTAATCCCGCAGACCTTGTTCCTCCTGGGAAAGCGCAAGGCCACCCTGAGCCTCAGGGTAGTGCCTAAGTTTCCACCGGGCAAGCTCTGCGTGCCTCGGTTTCCATGAGGTCTCCACCGTTGTTGTGCTTCAATGGAACGCGAGGATAGCTTTCAGGACTCCAAGCACTCTGACCTCCGCACCGTTTCCCATGCTACCACACGGATCCCCCCCACGTCTCCTCTCTGCCTGCTGAGCAACAAGCAGCCGTGTAGGCCCTTCGGAACACTTCTTGCATGCAGAGCCCATGGCGGCACACTGCTCTCTGTCTTCCTTTGGAAACCTAGGTTGCCGCAGCTTGCCCCAGCTCACGAAGACAGTCTGAGCCGGTCTCATGTGCTGAGAAACGTGAACTCCGTGAGGACCAGGGCCCTACCTGCTCTCAGAAAATCATTCTGCTCAGCCTTCCATACAGGAGCTCACACCGACTGGCTCGTTGGTTTAGCAGGACGTCGATGTGAGGTCCATGCTAAGCAAAGAGCACAGTACTTCCTTTACCCTGCTAGGCCCACGGAAGAGGTAGAGCCAATTAGGCCTCGCTCAGGCTAGCCCTCCTTCAGGGATCTTGCCCCACTTCTAAGCCTGCACAGTAAAAGATACTTAGCGAAATTGCCAGGGTTTCGCCATGCTCTCCCTCGGCAGCTCCACTACTGCAGGGACTCATGTTTGCTTTGAACTTGGATAGGTGGCCCTGCTTCCAAAAGCAGTCTTTTCCACTTTGGAAATGTGGATTCTTGTAGCCTCGGAGCTGTTTGCGAAACCCTAGGAAGGCCCAGCTTCTACACACTGCAGGCACGCCCGGGGAGGAAACGAGTATGTTCCCCCAGAGAAACAGGCTGCTTGCAAGTGTCGAGGGGAGCTTCTCAGGTGCCCAGTGTGTCCCGTTTGTTTCCCTTCGCAGCTCCCGTCCTGCAGGTACTTATGCTGGGTGCTAACAAGGGTAGGTGGCTCTGCCGACAAAAGCAGAGTTTTCCCTTTGGAAGCTTGGATTCTAGTGTCTCAGGGGCTAATTGACAAACCTTGAAGCTGCCCAGATTAAGCCTCCGCGGGTACGCTTGCGTAGCAAACGAGCACTTTCTACCGATGAACAGGGTTCCTGTCACGCTGGAGGAGAGTTAATCCCGCAGACCTCGTTCCTCCTGGGAAAGCGCAAGGCCACCCTGAGCCTCAGGGTAGTGCCTAAGTTTCCACCGGGCAAGCTCTGCGTGCCTCGGTTTCCATGAGGTCTCCACCGTTGTTGTGCTTCAATGGAACGCGAGGATAGCTTTCAGGACTCCAAGCACTCTGACCTCCGCACCGTTTCCCATGCTACCACACGGATCCCCCCCACGTCTCCTCTCTGCCTGCTGAGCAACAAGCAGCCGTGTAGGCCCTTCGGAACACTTCTTGCATGCAGAGCCCATGGCGGCACTCTGCTCTCTCTCTTCCTTTGGAAACCAAGGTGGTCGCAGCTTGCCCCAGCTCACGAAGACAGTCTGAGCCGGTCTCATGAGCTGGGGAACGTGGACTCAGTGAGGACCAGGGCCCTACCTGCACTCAGAAAAACACTCTGCTCAGCCTTCCATCCAGTTGCTCTCACCGACTGGCTCGTTGGTTTAGCAGGACGTCGATGTGAGGTCCAAGCTGAGCAAAGAGCACAATTCCTCCTTTACCCTGCTAGGCCCACGGAAGAGGTAGAGCCAACTAGGCCTCGCTCAGGCCAGCCCTCCTTCAGGGATCTTGCCACACTTCGAAGCCTGCACAGTAAAAGATACTTAGCGAAGTTGCCAGGGTTTCGCCATGCTCTCCCTCGGCAGCTCCACTACTGCAGGGACTCATGTTTGCTGTGAACGAGGATAGGTGGCCCTGCTTCCAAAAGCAGTCTTTTCCGCTTTGGAAATGTCGTTTCTTGTAGCCTCGGAGCTGTTTGCGAAACTCTAGGAAGGCCCAGCTTCTACACACTGCAGGCACACCCGGGGAGGAAACGAGTATGTTCCCCCAGAGAAACAGGCTGCTTGCAAGTGTCGAGGGGAGCTTCTCAGGTGCCCAGTGTGTCCCGTTTGTTTCCCTTCGCAGCTCCCGTCCTGCAGGTACTTATGCTGGGTGCTAACAAGGGTAGGTGGCTCTGCCGACAAAAGCAGCCTTTTCCCTTGGAAGCTTGGATTCTAGTGATTCACGGGCTGCTTTCCAAACCTTGAAGTTTCCCAGCTTATAGCCTTCGCAGGTACGCTTTAGTAGCAAACGAGCACTTTCACCCGAGGAAGAGTGTTCCTGTCCCGCTAGAGGAGAGTTAATCCTGCAGACCTCGTTCTTCCTGGGAAAGCGCAAGGCCACCCTGAGCCTCAGGGTAGTGCCTAATTTTCCACCGGGCAAGCTCTGCGTGCCTCGGTTTCCATGAGGTCTCCATCGTTGTTGTGCTTCAATGGAATGCGAGGATAGCTTTCAGGATTCCAAGCACTCTGGCCTCCGCACCTTTTCCCATGCTACCACACGGATCCCCCCCAAGTCTCCTCTCTGCCTGCTGAGCAACAAGCAGCTGTGTAGGCCCTTCGGAACACTTCTTGCATGCAGAGCCCAAGGCGGCACACTGCTCTCTGTCTTCCTTTGGAAACCTAGGTTGCCGCAGCTTGCCCCAGCTCACGAAGACAGTCTGAGCCGGTCTCATGTGCTGAGAAACGTGAACTCCGTGAGGACCAGGGCCCTACCTGCTCTCAGAAAATCATTCTGCTCAGCCTTCCATCCAGGAGCTCACACCGACTGGCTCGTTGGTTTAGCAGGACGTCGATGTGAGGTCCATGCTAAGCAAAGAGCACAGTACTTCCTTTACCCTGCTAGGCCCACGGAAGAGGTAGAGCCAATTAGGCCTCGCTCAGGCCAGCCCTCCTTCAGGGATCTTGCCCCACTTCTAAGCCTGCACAGTAAAAGATACTTAGCGAAATTGCCAGGGTTTCGCCATGCTCTCCCTCGGCAGCTCCACTACTGCAGGGACTCATGTTTGCTTTGAACTTGGATAGGTGGCCCTGCTTCCAAAAGCAGTCTTTTCCACTTTGGAAATGTGGATTCTTGTAGCCTCGGAGCTGTTTGCGAAACCCTAGGAAGGCCCAGCTTCTACACACTGCAGGCACGCCAGGGGAGGAAACGAGTATGTTCCCCCAGAGAAACAGGCTGCTTGCAAGTGTCGAGGGGAGCTTCTCAGGTGCCCAGTGTGTCCCGTTTGTTTCCCTTCGCAGCTCCCGTCCTGCAGGTACTTATGCTGGGTGCTAACAAGGGTAGGTGGCTCTGCCGACAAAAGCAGCCTTTTCCCTTGGAAGCTTGGATTCTAGTGATTCACGGGCTGCTTTCCAAACCTTGAAGTTTCCCAGCTTATAGCCTTCGCAGGTACGCTTTAGTAGCAAACGAGCACTTTCACCCGAGGAAGAGTGTTCCTGTCCCACTAGAGGAGAGTTAATCCTGCAGACCTCGTTCTTCCTGGGAAAGCGCAAGGCCACCCTGAGCCTCAGGGTAGTGCCTAATTTTCCACCGGGCAAGCTCTGCGTGCCTCGGTTTCCATGAGGTCTCCATCGTTGTTGTGCTTCAATGGAATGCGTGGATAGCTTTCAGGATTCCAAGCACTCTGGCCTCCGCACCTTTTCCCATGCTACCACACGGATCCCCCCCAAGTCTCCTCTCTGCCTGCTGAGCAACAAGCAGCTGTGTAGGCCCTTCGGAACACTTCTTGCATGCAGAGCCCAAGGCGGCACACTGCTCTCTGTCTTCCTTTGGAAACCTAGGTTGCCGCAGCTTGCCCCAGCTCACGAAGACAGTCTGAGCCGGTCTCATGTGCTGAGAAACGTGAACTCCGTGAGGACCAGGGCCCTACCTGCTCTCAGAAAATCATTCTGCTCAGCCTTCCATCCAGGAGCTCACACCGACTGGCTCGTTGGTTTAGCAGGACGTCGATGTGAGGTCCATGCTAAGCAAAGAGCACAGTACTTCCTTTACCCTGCTAGGCCCACGGAAGAGGTAGAGCCAATTAGGCCTCGCTCAGGCCAGCCCTCCTTCAGGGATCTTGCCCCACTTCTAAGCCTGCACAGTAAAAGATACTTAGCGAAATTGCCAGGGTTTCGCCATGCTCTCCCTCGGCAGCTCCACTACTGCAGGGACTCATGTTTGCTTTGAACTTGGATAGGTGGCCCTGCTTCCAAAAGCAGTCTTTTCCACTTTAGAAATGGGGATTCTTGTAGCCTCGGAGCTGTTTGCGAAACCCTAGGAAGGCCCAGCTTCTACACACTGCAGGCACGCCCGGGGAGGAAACGAGTATGTTCCCCCAGAGAAACAGGCTGCTTGCAAGTGTCGAGGGGAGCTTCTCAGGTGCCCAGTGTGTCCCGTTTGTTTCCCTTCGCAGCTCCCGTACTGCAGGTACTTATGCTGGGTGCTAACAAGGGTAGGTGGCTCTGCCGACAAAAGCAGAGTTTTCCCTTTGGAAGCTTGGATTCTAGTGTCTCAGGGGCTAATTGACAAACCTTGAAGCTGCCCAGATTAAGCCTCCGCGGGTACGCTTGCGTAGCAAACGAGCACTTTCTACCGATGAACAGGGTTCCTGTCACGCTGGAGGAGAGTTAATCCCGCAGACCTTGTTCCTCCTGGGAAAGCGCAAGGCCACCCTGAGCCTCAGGGTAGTGCCTAAGTTTCCACCGGGCAAGCTCTGCGTGCCTCGGTTTCCATGAGGTCTCCACCGTTGTTGTGCTTCAATGGAACGCGAGGATAGCTTTCAGGACTCCAAGCACTCTGACCTCCGCACCGTTTCCCATGCTACCACACGGATCCCCCCCACGTCTCCTCTCTGCCTGCTGAGCAACAAGCAGCCGTGTAGGCCCTTCGGAACACTTCTTGCATGCAGAGCCCATGGCGGCACATTGCTCTCTGTCTTCCTTTGGAAACCTAGGTTGCCGCAGCTTGCCCCAGCTCACGAAGACAGTCTGAGCCGGTCTCATGTGCTGAGAAACGTGAACTCCGTGAGGACCAGGGCCCTACCTGCTCTCAGAAAATCATTCTGCTCAGCCTTCCATCCAGGAGCTCACACCGACTGGCTCGTTGGTTTAGCAGGACGTCGATGTGAGGTCCATGCTAAGCAAAGAGCACAGTACTTCCTTTACCCTGCTAGGCCCACGGAAGAGGTAGAGCCAATTAGGCCTCGCTCAGGCCAGCCCTCCTTCAGGGATCTTGCCCCACTTCTAAGCCTGCACAGTAAAAGATACTTAGCGAAATTGCCAGGGTTTCGCCATGCTCTCCCTCGGCAGCTCCACTACTGCAGGGACACATGTTTGCTTTGAACTTGGATAGGTGGCCCTGCTTCCAAAAGCAGTCTTTTCCACTTTGGAAATGTGGATTCTTGTAGCCTCGGAGCTGTTTGCGAAACCCTAGGAAGGCCCAGCTTCTACACACTGCAGGCACGCCCGGGGAGGAAACGAGTATGTTCCCCCAGAGAAACAGGCTGCTTGCAAGTGTCGAGGGGAGCTTCTCAGGTGCCCAGTGTGTCCCGTTTGTTTCCCTTCACAGCTCCCATCCTGCAGGTACTTATCCTGGGTGCTAACAAGGGTAGGTGGCTCTGCCGACAAAAGCAGCCTTTTCCCTTGGAAGCTTGGATTCTAGTGATTCACGGGCTGCTTTCCAAACCTTGAAGTTTCCCAGCTTATAGCCTTCGCAGGTACGCTTGAGTAGCAAACGAGCACTTTCACCCGAGGAAGAGTGTTCCTGTCCCGCTAGAGGAGAGTTAATCCTGCAGACCTCGTTCCTCCTGGGAAAGCGCAAGGCCACCCTGAGCCTCAGGGTAGTGCCTAATTTTCCACCGGGCAAGCTCTGCGTGCCTCGGTTTCCATGAGGTCTCCATCGTTGTTGTGCTTCAATGGAATGCGAGGATAGCTTTCAGGATTCCAAGCACTCTGGCCTCCGCACCTTTTCCCATGCTACCACACGGATCCCCCCCAAGTCTCCTCTCTGCCTGCTGAGCAACAAGCAGCTGTGTAGGCCCTTCGGAACACTTCTTGCATGCAGAGCCCAAGGCGGCACACTGCTCTCTGTCTTCCTTTGGAAACCTAGGTTGCCGCAGCTTGCCCCAGCTCACGAAGACAGTCTGAGCCGGTCTCATGTGCTGAGAAACGTGAACTCCGTGAGGACCAGGGCCCTACCTGCTCTCAGAAAATCATTCTGCTCAGCCTTCCATACAGGAGCTCACACCGACTGGCTCGTTGGTTTAGCAGGACGTCGATGTGAGGTCCATGCTAAGCAAAGAGCACAGTACTTCATTTACCCTGCTAGGCCCACGGAAGAGGTAGAGCCAATTAGGCCTCGCTCAGGCCAGCCCTCCTTCAGGGATCTTGCCCCACTTCTAAGCCTGCACAGTAAAAGATACTTAGCGAAATTGCCAGGGTTTCGCCATGCTCTCCCTCGGCAGCTCCACTACTGCAGGGACTCATGTTTGCTTTGAACTTGGATAGGTGGCCCTGCTTCCAAAAGCAGTCTTTTCCACTTTGGAAATGTGGATTCTTGTAGCCTCGGAGCTGTTTGCAAAACCCTAGGAAGGCCCAGCTTCTACACACTGCAGGCACGCCCGGGGAGGAAACGAGAATATTCCCCAAGAGAAACAGGCTGCTTGCAAGTGTCGAGGGGAGCTTCTCAGGTGCCCAGTGTGTCCCGTTTGTTTCCCTTCGCAGCTCCCATCCTGCAGGTACTTATCCTGGGTGCTAACAAGGGTAGGTGGCTCTGCCGACAAAAGCAGCCTTTTCCCTTGGAAGCTTGGATTCTAGTGATTCACGGGCTGCTTTCCAAACCTTGAAGTTTCCCAGCTTATAGCCTTCGCAGGTACGCTTGAGTAGCAAACGAGCACTTTCACCCGAGGAAGAGTGTTCCTGTCCCGCTAGAGGAGAGTTAATCCTGCAGACCTCGTTCCTCCTGGGAAAGCGCAAGGCCACCCTGAGCCTCAGGGTAGTGCCTAATTTTCCACCGGGCAAGCTCTGCGTGCCTCGGTTTCCATGAGGTCTCCATCGTTGTTGTGCTTCAATGGAATGCGAGGATAGCTTTCAGGATTCCAAGCATTCTGGCCTCCGCACCTTTTCCCATGCTACCACACGGATCCCCCCCAAGTCTCCTCTCTGCCTGCTGAGCAACAAGCAGCTGTGTAGGCCCTTCGGAACACTTCTTGCATGCAGAGCCCAAGGCGGCACACTGCTCTCTGTCTTCCTTTGGAAACCTAGGTTGCCGCAGCTTGCCCCAGCTCACGAAGACAGTCTGAGCCGGTCTCATGTGCTGAGGAACGTGAACTCCGTGAGGACCAGGGCCCTACCTGCTCTCAGAAAATCATTCTGCTCAGCCTTCCATCCAGGAGCTCACACCGACTGGCTCGTTGGTTTAGCAGGACGTCGATGTGAGGTCCATGCTAAGCAAAGAGCACAGTACTTCCTTTACCCTGCTAGGCCCACGGAAGAGGTAGAGCCAATTAGGCCTCGCTCAGGCCAGCCCTCCTTCAGGGATCTTGCCCCACTTCTAAGCCTGCACAGTAAAAGATACTTAGCGAAATTGCCAGGGTTTCGCCATGCTCTCCCTCGGCAGCTCCACTACTGCAGGGACTCATGTTTGCTTTGAACTTGGATAGGTGGCCCTGCTTCCAAAAGCAGTCTTTTCCACTTTGGAAATGTGGATTCTTGTAGCCTCGGAGCTGTTTGCGAAACCCTAGGAAGGCCCAGCTTCTACACACTGCAGGCACGCCCGGGGAGGAAACGAGTATGTTCCCCCAGAGAAACAGGCTGCTTGCAAGTGTCGAGGGGAGCTTCTCAGGTGCCCAGTGTGTCCCGTTTGTTTCCCTTCGCAGCTCCCGTCCTGCAGGTACTTATGCTGGGTGCTAACAAGGGTAGGTGGCTCTGCCGACAAAAGCAGAGTTTTCCCTTTGGAAGCTTGGATTCTAGTGTCTCAGGGGCTAATTGACAAACCTTGAAGCTGCCCAGATTAAGCCTCCGCGGGTACGCTTGCGTAGCAAACGAGCACTTTCTACCGATGAACAGGGTTCCTGTCACGCTGGAGGAGAGTTAATCCCGCAGACCTCGTTCCTCCTGGGAAAGCGCAAGGCCACCCTGAGCCTCAGGGTAGTGCCTAAGTTTCCACCGGGCAAGCTCTGCGTGCCTCGGTTTCCATGAGGTCTCCACCGTTGTTGTGCTTCAATGGAACGCGAGGATAGCTTTCAGGACTCCAAGCACTCTGACCTCCGCACCGTTTCCCATGCTACCACACGGATCCCCCCCACGTCTCCTCTCTGCCTGCTGAGCAACAAGCAGCCGTGTAGGCCCTTCGGAACACTTCTTGCATGCAGAGCCCATGGCGGCACTCTGCTCTCTCTCTTCCTTTGGAAACCAAGGTGGTCGCAGCTTGCCCCAGCTCACGAAGACAGTCTGAGCCGGTCTCATGAGCTGGGGAACGTGGACTCAGTGAGGACCAGGGCCCTACCTGCACTCAGAAAAACACTCTGCTCAGCCTTCCATCCAGTTGCTCTCACCGACTGGCTCGTTGGTTTAGCAGGACGTCGATGTGAGGTCCAAGCTGAGCAAAGAGCACAATTCCTCCTTTACCCTGCTAGGCCCCCGGAAGAGGTAGAGCCAACTAGGCCTCGCTCAGGCCAGCCCTCCTTCAGGGATCTTGCCACACTTCGAAGCCTGCACAGTAAAAGATACTTAGCGAAGTTGCCAGGGTTTCGCCATGCTCTCCCTCGGCAGCTCCACTACTGCAGGGACTCATGTTTGCTGTGAACGAGGATAGGTGGCCCTGCTTCCAAAAGCAGTCTTTTCCGCTTTGGAAATGTCGTTTCTTGTAGCCTCGGAGCTGTTTGCGAAACTCTAGGAAGGCCCAGCTTCTACACACTGCAGGCACACCCGGGGAGGAAACGAGTATGTTCCCCCAGAGAAACAGGCTGCTTGCAAGTGTCGAGGGGAGCTTCTCAGGTGCCCAGTGTGTCCCGTTTGTTTCCCTTCGCAGCTCCCGTCCTGCAGGTACTTATGCTGGGTGCTAACAAGGGTAGGTGGCTCTGCCGACAAAAGCAGCCTTTTCCCTTGGAAGCTTGGATTCTAGTGATTCACGGGCTGCTTTCCAAACCTTGAAGTTTCCCAGCTTATAGCCTTCGCAGGTACGCTTTAGTAGCAAACGAGCACTTTCACCCGAGGAAGAGTGTTCCTGTCCCGCTAGAGGAGAGTTAATCCTGCAGACCTCGTTCTTCCTGGGAAAGCGCAAGGCCACCCTGAGCCTCAGGGTAGTGCCTAATTTTCCACCGGGCAAGCTCTGCGTGCCTCGGTTTCCATGAGGTCTCCATCGTTGTTGTGCTTCAATGGAATGCGAGGATAGCTTTCAGGATTCCAAGCACTCTGGCCTCCGCACCTTTTCCCATGCTACCACACGGATCCCCCCCAAGTCTCCTCTCTGCCTGCTGAGCAACAAGCAGCTGTGTAGGCCCTTCGGAACACTTCTTGCATGCAGAGCCCAAGGCGGCACACTGCTCTCTGTCTTCCTTTGGAAACCTAGGTTGCCGCAGCTTGCCCCAGCTCACGAAGACAGTCTGAGCCGGTCTCATGTGCTGAGAAACGTGAACTCCGTGAGGACCAGGGCCCTACCTGCTCTCAGAAAATCATTCTGCTCAGCCTTCCATCCAGGAGCTCACACCGACTGGCTCGTTGGTTTAGCAGGACGTCGATGTGAGGTCCATGCTAAGCAAAGAGCACAGTACTTCCTTTACCCTGCTAGGCCCACGGAAGAGGTAGAGCCAATTAGGCCTCGCTCAGGCCAGCCCTCCTTCAGGGATCTTGCCCCACTTCTAAGCCTGCACAGTAAAAGATACTTAGCGAAATTGCCAGGGTTTCGCCATGCTCTCCCTCGGCAGCTCCACTACTGCAGGGACTCATGTTTGCTTTGAACTTGGATAGGTGGCCCTGCTTCCAAAAGCAGTCTTTTCCACTTTGGAAATGTGGATTCTTGTAGCCTCGGAGCTGTTTGCGAAACCCTAGGAAGGCCCAGCTTCTACACACTGCAGGCACGCCAGGGGAGGAAACGAGTATGTTCCCCCAGAGAAACAGGCTGCTTGCAAGTGTCGAGGGGAGCTTCTCAGGTGCCCAGTGTGTCCCGTTTGTTTCCCTTCGCAGCTCCCGTCCTGCAGGTACTTATGCTGGGTGCTAACAAGGGTAGGTGGCTCTGCCGACAAAAGCAGCCTTTTCCCTTGGAAGCTTGGATTCTAGTGATTCACGGGCTGCTTTCCAAACCTTGAAGTTTCCCAGCTTATAGCCTTCGCAGGTACGCTTTAGTAGCAAACGAGCACTTTCACCCGAGGAAGAGTGTTCCTGTCCCACTAGAGGAGAGTTAATCCTGCAGACCTCGTTCTTCCTGGGAAAGCGCAAGGCCACCCTGAGCCTCAGGGTAGTGCCTAATTTTCCACCGGGCAAGCTCTGCGTGCCTCGGTTTCCATGAGGTCTCCATCGTTGTTGTGCTTCAATGGAATGCGTGGATAGCTTTCAGGATTCCAAGCACTCTGGCCTCCGCACCTTTTCCCATGCTACCACACGGATCCCCCCCAAGTCTCCTCTCTGCCTGCTGAGCAACAAGCAGCTGTGTAGGCCCTTCGGAACACTTCTTGCATGCAGAGCCCAAGGCGGCACACTGCTCTCTGTCTTCCTTTGGAAACCTAGGTTGCCGCAGCTTGCCCCAGCTCACGAAGACAGTCTGAGCCGGTCTCATGTGCTGAGAAACGTGAACTCCGTGAGGACCAGGGCCCTACCTGCTCTCAGAAAATCATTCTGCTCAGCCTTCCATCCAGGAGCTCACACCGACTGGCTCGTTGGTTTAGCAGGACGTCGATGTGAGGTCCATGCTAAGCAAAGAGCACAGTACTTCCTTTACCCTGCTAGGCCCACGGAAGAGGTAGAGCCAATTAGGCCTCGCTCAGGCCAGCCCTCCTTCAGGGATCTTGCCCCACTTCTAAGCCTGCACAGTAAAAGATACTTAGCGAAATTGCCAGGGTTTCGCCATGCTCTCCCTCGGCAGCTCCACTACTGCAGGGACTCATGTTTGCTTTGAACTTGGATAGGTGGCCCTGCTTCCAAAAGCAGTCTTTTCCACTTTAGAAATGGGGATTCTTGTAGCCTCGGAGCTGTTTGCGAAACCCTAGGAAGGCCCAGCTTCTACACACTGCAGGCACGCCCGGGGAGGAAACGAGTATGTTCCCCCAGAGAAACAGGCTGCTTGCAAGTGTCGAGGGGAGCTTCTCAGGTGCCCAGTGTGTCCCGTTTGTTTCCCTTCGCAGCTCCCGTACTGCAGGTACTTATGCTGGGTGCTAACAAGGGTAGGTGGCTCTGCCGACAAAAGCAGAGTTTTCCCTTTGGAAGCTTGGATTCTAGTGTCTCAGGGGCTAATTGACAAACCTTGAAGCTGCCCAGATTAAGCCTCCGCGGGTACGCTTGCGTAGCAAACGAGCACTTTCTACCGATGAACAGGGTTCCTGTCACGCTGGAGGAGAGTTAATCCCGCAGACCTTGTTCCTCCTGGGAAAGCGCAAGGCCACCCTGAGCCTCAGGGTAGTGCCTAAGTTTCCACCGGGCAAGCTCTGCGTGCCTCGGTTTCCATGAGGTCTCCACCGTTGTTGTGCTTCAATGGAACGCGAGGATAGCTTTCAGGACTCCAAGCACTCTGACCTCCGCACCGTTTCCCATGCTACCACACGGATCCCCCCCACGTCTCCTCTCTGCCTGCTGAGCAACAAGCAGCCGTGTAGGCCCTTCGGAACACTTCTTGCATGCAGAGCCCATGGCGGCACATTGCTCTCTGTCTTCCTTTGGAAACCTAGGTTGCCGCAGCTTGCCCCAGCTCACGAAGACAGTCTGAGCCGGTCTCATGTGCTGAGAAACGTGAACTCCGTGAGGACCAGGGCCCTACCTGCTCTCAGAAAATCATTCTGCTCAGCCTTCCATCCAGGAGCTCACACCGACTGGCTCGTTGGTTTAGCAGGACGTCGATGTGAGGTCCATGCTAAGCAAAGAGCACAGTACTTCCTTTACCCTGCTAGGCCCACGGAAGAGGTAGAGCCAATTAGGCCTCGCTCAGGCCAGCCCTCCTTCAGGGATCTTGCCCCACTTCTAAGCCTGCACAGTAAAAGATACTTAGCGAAATTGCCAGGGTTTCGCCATGCTCTCCCTCGGCAGCTCCACTACTGCAGGGACACATGTTTGCTTTGAACTTGGATAGGTGGCCCTGCTTCCAAAAGCAGTCTTTTCCACTTTGGAAATGTGGATTCTTGTAGCCTCGGAGCTGTTTGCGAAACCCTAGGAAGGCCCAGCTTCTACACACTGCAGGCACGCCCGGGGAGGAAACGAGTATGTTCCCCCAGAGAAACAGGCTGCTTGCAAGTGTCGAGGGGAGCTTCTCAGGTGCCCAGTGTGTCCCGTTTGTTTCCCTTCACAGCTCCCATCCTGCAGGTACTTATCCTGGGTGCTAACAAGGGTAGGTGGCTCTGCCGACAAAAGCAGCCTTTTCCCTTGGAAGCTTGGATTCTAGTGATTCACGGGCTGCTTTCCAAACCTTGAAGTTTCCCAGCTTATAGCCTTCGCAGGTATGCTTGAGTAGCAAACGAGCACTTTCACCCGAGGAAGAGTGTTCCTGTCCCGCTAGAGGAGAGTTAATCCTGCAGACCTCGTTCCTCCTGGGAAAGCGCAAGGCCACCCTGAGCCTCAGGGTAGTGCCTAATTTTCCACCGGGCAAGCTCTGCGTGCCTCGGTTTCCATGAGGTCTCCATCGTTGTTGTGCTTCAATGGAATGCGAGGATAGCTTTCAGGATTCCAAGCACTCTGGCCTCCGCACCTTTTCCCATGCTACCACACGGATCCCCCCCAAGTCTCCTCTCTGCCTGCTGAGCAACAAGCAGCTGTGTAGGCCCTTCGGAACACTTCTTGCATGCAGAGCCCAAGGCGGCACACTGCTCTCTGTCTTCCTTTGGAAACCTAGGTTGCCGCAGCTTGCCCCAGCTCACGAAGACAGTCTGAGCCGGTCTCATGTGCTGAGAAACGTGAACTCCGTGAGGACCAGGGCCCTACCTGCTCTCAGAAAATCATTCTGCTCAGCCTTCCATACAGGAGCTCACACCGACTGGCTCGTTGGTTTAGCAGGACGTCGATGTGAGGTCCATGCTAAGCAAAGAGCACAGTACTTCATTTACCCTGCTAGGCCCACGGAAGAGGTAGAGCCAATTAGGCCTCGCTCAGGCCAGCCCTCCTTCAGGGATCTTGCCCCACTTCTAAGCCTGCACAGTAAAAGATACTTAGCGAAATTGCCAGGGTTTCGCCATGCTCTCCCTCGGCAGCTCCACTACTGCAGGGACTCATGTTTGCTTTGAACTTGGATAGGTGGCCCTGCTTCCAAAAGCAGTCTTTTCCACTTTGGAAATGTGGATTCTTGTAGCCTCGGAGCTGTTTGCAAAACCCTAGGAAGGCCCAGCTTCTACACACTGCAGGCACGCCCGGGGAGGAAACGAGAATATTCCCCAAGAGAAACAGGCTGCTTGCAAGTGTCGAGGGGAGCTTCTCAGGTGCCCAGTGTGTCCCGTTTGTTTCCCTTCGCAGCTCCCATCCTGCAGGTACTTATCCTGGGTGCTAACAAGGGTAGGTGGCTCTGCCGACAAAAGCAGCCTTTTCCCTTGGAAGCTTGGATTCTAGTGATTCACGGGCTGCTTTCCAAACCTTGAAGTTTCCCAGCTTATAGCCTTCGCAGGTACGCTTGAGTAGCAAACGAGCACTTTCACCCGAGGAAGAGTGTTCCTGTCCCGCTAGAGGAGAGTTAATCCTGCAGACCTCGTTCCTCCTGGGAAAGCGCAAGGCCACCCTGAGCCTCAGGGTAGTGCCTAATTTTCCACCGGGCAAGCTCTGCGTGCCTCGGTTTCCATGAGGTCTCCATCGTTGTTGTGCTTCAATGGAATGCGAGGATAGCTTTCAGGATTCCAAGCATTCTGGCCTCCGCACCTTTTCCCATGCTACCACACGGATCCCCCCCAAGTCTCCTCTCTGCCTGCTGAGCAACAAGCAGCTGTGTAGGCCCTTCGGAACACTTCTTGCATGCAGAGCCCAAGGCGGCACACTGCTCTCTGTCTTCCTTTGGAAACCTAGGTTGCCGCAGCTTGCCCCAGCTCACGAAGACAGTCTGAGCCGGTCTCATGTGCTGAGGAACGTGAACTCCGTGAGGACCAGGGCCCTACCTGCTCTCAGAAAATCATTCTGCTCAGCCTTCCATCCAGGAGCTCACACCGACTGGCTCGTTGGTTTAGCAGGACGTCGATGTGAGGTCCATGCTAAGCAAAGAGCACAGTACTTCCTTTACCCTGCTAGGCCCACGGAAGAGGTAGAGCCAATTAGGCCTCGCTCAGGCCAGCCCTCCTTCAGGGATCTTGCCCCACTTCTAAGCCTGCACAGTAAAAGATACTTAGCGAAATTGCCAGGGTTTCGCCATGCTCTCCCTCGGCAGCTCCACTACTGCAGGGACTCATGTTTGCTTTGAACTTGGATAGGTGGCCCTGCTTCCAAAAGCAGTCTTTTCCACTTTGGAAATGGGGATTCTTGTAGCCTCGGAGCTGTTTGCGAAACCCTAGGAAGGCCCAGCTTCTACACACTGCAGGCACGCCCGGGGAGGAAACGAGTATGTTCTCCCAGAGAAACAGGCTGCTTGCAAGTGTCGAGGGGAGCTTCTCAGGTGCCCAGTGTGTCCCGTTTGTTTCCCTTCGCAGCTCCCGTCCTGCAGGTACTTATGCTGGGTGCTAACAAGGGTAGGTGGCTCTGCCGACAAAAGCAGAGTTTTCCCTTTGGAAGCTTGGATTCTAGTGTCTCAGGGGCTAATTGACAAACCTTGAAGCTGCCCAGATTAAGCCTCCGCGGGTACGCTTGCGTAGCAAACGAGCACTTTCTACCGATGAACAGGGTTCCTGTCACGCTGGAGGAGAGTTAATCCCGCAGACCTTGTTCCTCCTGGGAAAGCGCAAGGCCACCCTGAGCCTCAGGGTAGTGCCTAAGTTTCCACCGGGCAAGCTCTGCGTGCCTCGGTTTCCATGAGGTCTCCACCGTTGTTGTGCTTCAATGGAACGCGAGGATAGCTTTCAGGACTCCAAGCACTCTGACCTCCGCACCGTTTCCCATGCTACCACACGGATCCCCCCCACGTCTCCTCTCTGCCTGCTGAGCAACAAGCAGCCGTGTAGGCCCTTCGGAACACTTCTTGCATGCAGAGCCCATGGCGGCACATTGCTCTCTGTTTTCCTTTGGAAACCTAGGTTGCCGCAGCTTGCCCCAGCTCACGAAGACAGTCTGAGCCGGTCTCATGTGCTGAGAAACGTGAACTCCGTGAGGACCAGGGCCCTACCTGCTCTCAGAAAATCATTCTGCTCAGCCTTCCATCCAGGAGCTCACACCGACTGGCTCGTTGGTTTAGCAGGACGTCGATGTGAGGTCCATGCTAAGCAAAGAGCACAGTACTTCCTTTACCCTGCTAGGCCCACGGAAGAGGTAGAGCCAATTAGGCCTCGCTCAGGCCAGCCCTCCTTCAGGGATCTTGCCACACTTCGAAGCCTGCACAGTAAAAGATACTTAGCGAAATTGCCAGGGTTTCGCCATGCTCTCCCTCGGCAGCTCCACTACTGCAGGGACACATGTTTGCTTTGAACTTGGATAGGTGGCCCTGCTTCCAAAAGCAGTCTTTTCCACTTTGGAAATGTGGATTCTTGTAGCCTCGGAGCTGTTTGCGAAACACTAGGAAGGCCCAGCTTCTACACACTGCAGGCACGCCCGGGGAGGAAACGAGTATGTTCCCCCAGAGAAACAGGCTGCTTGCAAGTGTCGAGGGGAGCTTCTCAGGTGCCCAGTGTGTCCCGTTTGTTTCCCTTCACAGCTCCCATCCTGCAGGTACTTATCCTGGGTGCTAACAAGGGTAGGTGGCTCTGCCGACAAAAGCAGCCTTTTCCCTTGGAAGCTTGGATTCTAGTGATTCACGGGCTGCTTTCCAAACCTTGAAGTTTCCCAGCTTATAGCCTTCGCAGGTACGCTTGAGTAGCAAACGAGCACTTTCACCCGAGGAAGAGTGTTCCTGTCCCGCTAGAGGAGAGTTAATCCTGCAGACCTCGTTCCTCCTGGGAAAGCGCAAGGCCACCCTGAGCCTCAGGGTAGTGCCTAATTTTCCACCGGGCAAGCTCTGCGTGCCTCGGTTTCCATGAGGTCTCCATCGTTGTTGTGCTTCAATGGAATGCGAGGATAGCTTTCAGGATTCCAAGCACTCTGGCCTCCGCACCTTTTCCCATGCTACCACACGGATCCCCCCCAAGTCTCCTCTCTGCCTGCTGAGCAACAAGCAGCTGTGTAGGCCCTTCGGAACACTTCTTGCATGCAGAGCCCAAGGCGGCACACTGCTCTCTGTCTTCCTTTGGAAACCTAGGTTGCCGCAGCTTGCCCCAGCTCACGAAGACAGTCTGAGCCGGTCTCATGTGCTGAGAAACGTGAACTCCGTGAGGACCAGGGCCCTACCTGCTCTCAGAAAATCATTCTGCTCAGCCTTCCATACAGGAGCTCACACCGACTGGCTCGTTGGTTTAGCAGGACGTCGATGTGAGGTCCATGCTAAGCAAAGAGCACAGTACTTCATTTACCCTGCTAGGCCCACGGAAGAGGTAGAGCCAATTAGGCCTCGCTCAGGCCAGCCCTCCTTCAGGGATCTTGCCCCACTTCTAAGCCTGCACAGTAAAAGATACTTAGCGAAATTGCCAGGGTTTCGCCATGCTCTCCCTCGGCAGCTCCACTACTGCAGGGACTCATGTTTGCTTTGAACTTGGATAGGTGGCCCTGCTTCCAAAAGCAGTCTTTTCCACTTTGGAAATGTGGATTCTTGTAGCCTCGGAGCTGTTTGCAAAACCCTAGGAAGGCCCAGCTTCTACACACTGCAGGCACGCCCGGGGAGGAAACGAGAATATTCCCCAAGAGAAACAGGCTGCTTGCAAGTGTCGAGGGGAGCTTCTCAGGTGCCCAGTGTGTCCCGTTTGTTTCCCTTCGCAGCTCCCGTCCTGCAGGTACTTATGCTGGGTGCTAACAAGGGTAGGTGGCTCTGCCGACAAAAGCAGAGTTTTCCCTTTGGAAGCTTGGATTCTAGTGTCTCAGGGGCTAATTGACAAACCTTGAAGCTGCCCAGATTAAGCCGCCGCGGGTACGCTTGCGTAGCAAACGAGCACTTTCTACCGATGAACAGGGTTCCTGTCACGCTGGAGGAGAGTTAATCCCGCAGACCTTGTTCCTCCTGGGAAAGCGCAAGGCCACCCTGAGCCTCAGGGTAGTGCCTAAGTTTCCACCGGGCAAGCTCTGCGTGCCTCGGTTTCCATGAGGTCTCCACCGTTGTTGTGCTTCAATGGAACGCGAGGATAGCTTTCAGGACTCCAAGCACTCTGACCTCCGCACCGTTTCCCATGCTACCACACGGATCCCCCCCACGTCTCCTCTCTGCCTGCTGAGCAACAAGCAGCCGTGTAGGCCCTTCGGAACACTTCTTGCATGCAGAGCCCATGGCGGCACTCTGCTCTCTCTCTTCCTTTGGAAACCAAGGTGGTCGCAGCTTGCCCCAGCTCACGAAGACAGTCTGAGCCGGTCTCATGAGCTGGGGAACGTGGACTCAGTGAGGACCAGGGCCCTACCTGCACTCAGAAAAACACTCTGCTCAGCCTTCCATCCAGTTGCTCTCACCGACTGGCTCGTTGGTTTAGCAGGACGTCGATGTGAGGTCCAAGGTGAGCAAAGAGCACAATTCCTCCTTTACCCTGCTAGGCCCCCGGAAGAGGTAGAGCCAACTAGGCCTCGCTCAGGCCAGCCCTCCTTCAGGGATCTTGCCACACTTCGAAGCCTGCACAGTAAAAGATACTTAGCGAAGTTGCCAGGGTTTCGCCATGCTCTCCCTCGGCAGCTCCACTACTGCAGGGACTCCTGTTTGCTGTGAACGAGGATAGATGGCCCTGCTTCCAAAAGCATTCTTTTCCCCTTTGGAAATGTTATTTCTTGTAGCCTCGGAGCTGTTTGCGAAACACTAGGAAGGCCCAGCTTCTACACACTGCAGGCACGCCCGGGGAGGAAACGAGTATGTTCCCCCAGAGAAACAGGCTGCTTGCAAGTGTCGAGGGGAGCTTCTCAGGTGCCCAGTGTGTCCCGTTTGTTTCCCTTCGCAACTCCCGTCCTGCAGGTACTTATGCTGGGTGCTAACAAGGTTAGGTGGCTCTACCGACAAAAGCAGCCTTTTCCCTTTGGAAGCTTGGATTCTAGTGTCTCAGGGGCTGTTTGACAATCCTTGAAGCTTCCCAGATTACAGCCTCCGCAGGTACGCTTGAGTAGCAAATGAGCACTTTCACCCGAGGAAGAGTGTTCCTGTCCCGCTGGAGGAGAGTTAATCCTGCAGACCTCGTTCCTCCTGGGAAAGCGCAAGGCCACCCTGAGCCTCAGGGTAGTGCCTAAGTTTCCACCGGGCAAGCTCTGCGTGCCTCGGTTTCCATAAGGTCTCCACCGTTGTTATGCTTCAATGGAACGCGAGGATAGCTTTCAGGACTCCAAGCACTCTGGCCTCCGCACCGTTTCCCTTGAAAGCAAACGGAGCTCCCCCATGTCTCCTCTCTGCCTGCTGAGCAACAAGTAGCCGTGTAGGCCCTTCAGAACACTTCTTGGCATGCAGAGCCCAAGGCGGCACACTGCTCTCTCTCTTCTTGGAAACCTAGGATGCCGCAGCTTGCTCTAGCTCACGAAGAAAGACCGAGCCGGTCTCATGTGCTGGGCAACTTTTACTCAGTGAGGACAAGGGTCCTACCTACACTGAGACAAACACGCTACTCACCGTTCCTTCCGAGAGCTCACACCTTACGGCTCGCTATGTTAAGCAGGACGTCGATGTGAGTTCCAAGTTGAGCAAAGAGCACATTTCCTCACTTTACACTGCTAGGCCACCGGAAGAGGCACTGCCAACTAGGCCTCGCTCAGGCCAGCCCTCCATCAGGTATCTTGCCACACTTCGATGCCTACACAGTGAAAGGTACTTAGCGAAGTTCCCAAGGTTTTGCCATGCTCTCCCTCGGCAGCTCCACTACTGCAGGGACTCATGTTTGCTGTGAAGTAGGATAGGTGGCCCTGCTTCGAAAAGCAGTCTTTTCCCCTTTGGATATCTGGATTCTTGTAGGCTCGGAGCTGTTTGTGAAACCCTAGGAAGACCCAGCTTCTACTCACTGCAGGCACGCCCGTGGAGGACACGAGTATGTTCCCCCAGAGAAACAGGCTGCTTGCAAGTGTCGAGGGGAGCTTCTCAGGTGCCCAGTGTGTCCCGTTTGTCTCCCTTCGCATCTCCTATACTGCAGGTACATACGGTGGGTGCTCACAAGGGTAGGTGGCTCTGCCGACAAAAGCACCCTTTTCCCTTTGGAAGCTTGGATTCTAGTGTCCCAGGGGCTGCCTGCCAAATCCTGAGGTTTCCCTGCTTCTAGCCTCGGCAGGTACGCTTGCATAGGAAACGAGCACTTTCCGCCGAGAAACCGGGTTCCTGCCACGCTGGAGGAGAGATACTCACGCAAACCTCGTTCCGCCTGGGAAAGCGCAAGGCCACCCTGAGCCCCAGGGTTGTGTCTAAGTTACCACCGGGCAAGCTCTGCGTGCCTCGGTTTCCATGAGGTCTCCACCGTTGTTGAGCTTCAGTGGAACCCGAGGATAGCTTTCAGGACTCCAAGCACTCTGGCCTCCGCACCGTTTCCCTTGAAAGCAAACGGAGCCCCCCCCCCACGTCTCCTCTCTGCCTGCTGAACTACAAGCAGCTTTGTAGGCACTTCAGAACACTTTTTGGCATGCAGAGCCAAAGGCAGCACACTGCTCTCTCTCTTCTTGGAAACCTAGGATGACGCAGATTGCTCCAGCTCACGAAGAGAGTCTGAGACGGTCTCATGTGCTGGGCAAGTTTTACTCAGTGAAGACAAGGGTCCTACGTGCACTGAGTCAAACACTCCGCTCAGCGTTCCTTCCGGGAGATCACACCTTACAGCTCGATACTTAAGCAGGACGTCGTTGTGAGATCCAAGTTGAGCAAAGAGCACATTTCCTCACTTTACACTGCTAGGCCCCCGGAAGAGGCACTGCCAACTAGGCCTCGCTCAGGCCAGCCCTCCGTCAGGTATCTTGCTACACTTCGATGCCTGCACAGAGAAAGGTACTTAGCGAAGTTCCCAAGGTTTCACCATTTTGTCCCTCGGCAGCTCCACTACTGCAGGGATTCATGTTTGCTGTGAATTAGGATAGATGGCCCTGCTTCGAAAAGCAGGCTTTTCCCCTTTGGATATCTGGATTCTTGTAGGCACGGAGCTGTTTGTGAAACCCTAGGAAGGCCCAGCTTCTACTCACTGCAGGCACATCCGGGGAGGAAAAGAGTATGTTCCCCAAGAGAAACAGGCTGCTTGCAAGTGTCGAGGAGAGCTTCTCAGGAGTCCAGTGTGTCCCGTTTGTCTCCCTTCACACCTCCCATACTGCAGGTACGTATGCTGGGTGCTGACAATTGTAGGTGGCTCTGCGGACAAAAGCAGCCTTTTCCCTTTGGAAGCTTGGATTCTAGTGTCCACTGGTCCAGGGATGACCTTTTCCTTGTCCTCAGCATTGAGCACTGTGGGTCCCTGAAGGTGTCCCAGGTCACTGGTATTACTTACAGCTGGGAACGCGCTCAGGTGTATGTGGTGGGCAGGCCCCACAGGAACATGTGGCAGCCAGGGGAGGTTGTGTGTACACCATGCCTCCTGTACAGATGCCCGATTTCAGTGAACATGCTGCACTGCCCTCCCAAGGAACAGAGGACAGGTTAGAGGAAATACAGAAGATCTGGTCAGACCTTCTCCCTCAGACAACCAAAGAGATTGGTGTCTGGTGGAGAACTATCAGGGAAGTTTCTCTGAGGGCAGCACGTTGGCATAGTTACCCTGCCATGGCAACTGTGAGAAGGCCTGTGAGGGCATCATTACCCAGTGAGGTCATATAAGGAACCTGTGAGTTGAGGGGCAGGCTTCAGGAGGAGGGGCAGTTTTGTGGAGGAGAGCAGGGGGGAGGCAGGGGAACTCTTCATGGCCCCTCACACCTGGGCCTCCCGGCCCATGCCCTAGTCTAGTAGACAACCCATGCGGGGCATTCCGCTGGGCTGGCACAGCCCCAGGGGACCAGGAGGGCAAGAGAGACCCACATTCTGAGATTGGCTTAAGAGGCAAGATTAACGTAAGAGACAGCTAGGTGGTATGGCACTGACCCAAAGAGGCAGAGATTTGTGTGGACTGGGGAATCAGGGAAGGCTCCTTGGCAGTGGGCCTGAAGGACAAGTGAGATTTGGACCCATGGGGAAGAGAGGGAAGACATTCCAGTTTAGGAAGAATAAAAGCAAAGACACACTCTCCTCGACCTTGTCCTGCCCCAAATATAAATTCATAGACCACTCACATTTTCACAACTGAGGACTGAAGAAAACCAAGAGGTTAAGGGGCCTACCCAGTGTTACACAGGTGGTGGAGAGGTGTTCTGCTCAATGGTTAGGTTCAAGTTGGGGCTCCGCATTTACAGCTGATAGGAATGTGAGGACAAGCTCATGCCATTTCAAACATTTCCAAGTGATACTGAGAGAGATGTTGAAGGTGCAAAATGAGGGTGCTGAATGACCTCACAAAGTGGGAATGGTGGGCCCATTTTGATATGAAATTCAAAACAAGTTCATGACCAAAGGAAATAATACAAAATGACAACATAATCATTACACTCCCCTCTCCCTTAGAAGTAAAAATCAGTATACTCCTCTCTCTCTCCAGCATGAAAGGATGAGATAAAGGCTCAGCAGCAGCCCCCGTGAAACACATGGTCAACACTGTGAAGAGGTGTTACTAAGACGATTTGGTCCGACGCAGAGATGGAAAGAGACAACTCTGCCCTTAGCCTGATTAGGCCCACAGGAAGGAACCATATTGGGGGAAGCCTTTGAGAGTGTGGCAGTGAGAGGGAACCTTATTTGGGAGGGGACTCCCTGTTGCCGATCTTGAAAACGCAAAGATGGGACATTCGTTTACTGGGGCTGTTGCAGAGGGGATGCGCCCAGCGGTTGGGCCACCCTGCTTGAGAATCAAAGCACCTTCTAGTCCTAAACTGCTTGAGTGCTGCAATCGCCGTGTTTGGGGTCCTGGGCAACCCAGGTCTTCGTCTGAGATTTCCGGAGAGCGCTTTCTCTTGGGAGCACGTCTGGGGACTGGCTTCTCTGCTTCCACTTTTGCTGGCGTGGCCAAAGGAACCTCCGCGTAGCCCCGGTAGCCACCAAGCAGTCAGTATGTCTCCCGATACCAGCCCAACTGCGTTTCTCCACACCCTCGCTAGAGGACATGGTAGTGACCAGGGGTAGGTTGAGAAACGGGAGCCACTGCTGCTGCAAAGAAAATCAGAAGTGAGCAGTCCCTGCTGCTGTACCCAGTCTCCTGCCAGAATTTCCCTCTCTCATGTCTCTCCCAGTTTCTGGCTGAAGACCTTTAATCTACTTGACATCCAAAACACAGCCTTGGCCCATCACCTCCATGAGTCCCTAGAGAAAGGACACTGGCTGCAAAAGCAATTCCTGGAGCGGACGGCTGCAGCACATGAGGAAGTCTCTTCACCGTTTCCAGTGAAAACAGGAGAACCCGAAAGTAATTGCAGTCAGGATCCTCTCCATCTCTCCCTTCCACCACAGAGAAAACATTTCTTGCAGTCTGTCACTTCTGAGGCTTTAATGGAAATACCGTTCAAGGTTTGGAAAAAAATACTCTAATATAAATTGGTTGAAAACCCGCCCACCTTGGCAAGCCCTCTTGGACCCCATTTATACTGCGTGTTTCGACCACACTGAACTCTAGCCCTGTGATACTTTTATCTAGATTAGAACAAGGCCAAATACTTAGGCAGAGTGATCAGGAGACCTAGAACCGCGTTCTGTATACCAAGACTAGACTCACATCAACCCAGTCTCCTGGGACACCATCTCCTCAGCTCTCCAGTCTCAATAGCACTTCAACACCCCTCTTGGTTCTTCCGGTCTTCCCATAAATATGGCCCCACCCTGTCCCCTAGTACTCAGCAGCTCAGGATGGGATGTGTCTGAGGGGACCGATATAGATGTCTGCATGACAGCACAGAGGTGCCTGGGTTTGAAGGTGCGGTTCAAGAGTGGCCCTCTTCCTCCAACTGCTCCATTTACCATTTGCCAACAAAAACGCACTTGTCTTTGGCTAAGAGGCCAATCGGGAAAGGGTCTGAATGGAAGCATCCTGTAGCCCAAAGGGGAAGGCTACATTTATAAAGATCAGAAGCATCCTGCACACTTGTCCAGGGATGACCTTTCACTTGTCCTCAGCATTGAGCACTGTGGGTCCCTGAAGGTGTCCCAGGTCACTGGTATTACTTACAGCTGGGAACGCGCTCAGGTGTATGTGGTGGGCAGGCCCCACAGGAACATGTGGCAGCCAGGGGAGGTTGTGTGTACACCATGCCTCCTGTACAGGTGTCCGATTTCAGTGAACATGCTGCACTGCCCTCCCAGGGAACAGAGGACAGGTTAGAGGAAATACAGAAGATCTGGTCAGACCTTCTCCCTCAGACAACCAAAGAGATTGGTGTCTGGTGGAGAACTGTCAAGGAAGTTTCTCTGAGGGCAGCACGTTGGCATAGTTACCCTGCCATGGCAACTGTGAGAAGGCCTGTGAGGGCATCATTACCCAGTGAGGTCATATAAGGAACCTGTGACTTGAGGGGCAGGCTTCAGGAGGAGGGGCAGTTTTGTGGAGGAGAGCAGGGGGGAGGCAGGGGAACTCTTCATGGCCCCTCACACCTGGGCCTCTCCGCCCATGCCCTAGTCTAGTAGACAACCCATGCGGGGCGTTCCGCTGGGCTGGCACAGCCCCAGGGGCCCAGGAGGGCAAGAGAGACCCACATTCTGAGATTGGCTTGAGAGGCAAGATTAACGTAAGAGACAGCTAGGTTGTATGGCAATGACCCAAAGAGGCAGAGATTTGTGTGGACTGGGGAATCAGAGAAGGCTCCTTGGCAGTGGGCCTGAAGGACAAGTGAGATTTGGACCCATGGGGAAGAGAGGGAAGACATTCCAGTTTAGGAAGAATAAAAGCAAAGACACACTCTCCTCGACCTTGTCCTGCCCCACATATAAATTCATAGACCACTCACATTTTCACAACTGAGGACTGAAGAAAACCAAGAGGTTAAGGGGCCTAGCCAGTGTTACACAGGTGGTGGAGAGGTGTTCTGCTCAATGGTTAGGTTCATGTCGGGGCTCCGCATTTACAGCTGATAGGAATGTGAGGACAAGCTCATGCCATTTCAAACATTTCCAAGTGATACTGAGAGAGATGTTGAAGGTGCAAAATGAGGGTGCTGAATGACCTCACAAAGTGGGAATGGTGGGCCCATTTTGATATGAAATTCAAAACAAGTTCATGACCAAAGGAAATAATACAAAATGACAACATAATCATTACACTCCCCTCTCCCTTAGAAGTAAAAATCAGTATACTCCTCTCTCTCTCCAGCATGAAAGGATGAGATAAAGGCTCAGCAGCAGCCCCCGTGAAACACATGGTCAACACTGTGAAGAGGTGTTACTAAGACGATTTGGTCCGACGCCGAGATGGAAAGAGACAACTCTGCCCTTAGCCTGATCAGGCCCACAGGAAGCAACCAAATTGGGGGAAGCCTTTGAGAGTGTGGCAGTGAGAGGGAACCTTATTTGGGAGGGGACTCCCTGTTGCCGATCTTGAAAACGCAAAGATGGGACATTCGTTTACTGGGGCTGTTGCAGAGGGGATGCGCCCAGCGGTTGGGCCACCCTGCTTGAGAATCAAAGCACCTTCTAGTCCTAAACTGCTTGAGTGCTGCAATCGCCGTGTTTGGGGTCCTGGGCAACCCAGGTCTTCGTCTGAGATTTCCGGAGAGCGCTTTCTCTTGGGAGCACGTCTGGGGACTGGCTTCTCTGCTTCCACTTTTGCTGGCGTGGCCAAAGGAACCTCCGCGTAGCCCCGGTAACCACCAAGCAGTCAGTATGTCTCCCAATACCAGCCCAGCTGCGTTTCTCCACACCCTCGCTAGAGGACATGGTAGTGACCAGGGGTAGGTTGAGAAACGGGAGCCACTGCTGCTGCAAAGAAAATCAGAAGTGATCAGTCCCTGCTGCTGTACACAGTCTCCTGCCAGAATTTCCCTCTCTCGTGTCTCTCCCAGTTTCTGGCTGAAGACCTTTAATCTACTTGACATCCAAAACACAGCCTTGGCCCATCACCTCCATGAGTCCCTAGAGAAGGGACACTGGCTGCAAAAGCAATTCCTGGAGCGGACGGCTGCAGCACATGAGGAAGTCTCTTCACCGTTTCCAGTGAAAACAGGAGAACCCGAAAGTAATTGCAGTCAGGATCCTCTCCATCTCTCCCTTCCACCACAGAGAAAACATTTCTTGCAGTCTGTCACTTCTGAGGCTTTAATGGAAATACCGTTCAAGGTTTGGAAAAAAAATACTCTAATATAAATAGGTTGAAAACCCGCCCACCTTGGCAAGCCCTCTTGGACCCCATTTATACTGCGTGTTTCGACCACACTGAACTCTAGCCCTGTGATACTTTTATCTAGATTAGAACAAGGCCAAATACTTAGGCAGAGTGATCAGGAGACCTAGAACGGCGTTCTGTATACCAAGACTAGACTCACATCAACCCAGTCTCCTGGGACACCATCTCCTCAGCTCTCCAGTCTCAATAGCACTTCAACACCCCTCTTGGTTCTTCCGGTCTTCCCATAAATATGGCCCCACCCTGTCCCCTAGTACTCAGCAGCACAGGATGGGATGTGTCTGAGGGGACCGATATAGATGTCTGCATGACAGCACAGAGGTGCCTGGGTTTGAAGGTGCGGTTCAAGAGTGGCCCTCTTCCTCCAACTGCTCCATTTACCATTTGCCAACAAAAACGCACTTGTCTTTGGCTAAGAGGCCAATCGGGAAAGGGTCTGAATGGAAGCATCCTGTAGCCCAAAGGGGAAGGCTACATTTATAAAGATCAGAAGCATCCTGCACACTTGTCCAGGGATGACCTTTCACTTGTCCTCAGCATTGAGCACTGTGGGTCCCTGAAGGTGTCCCAGGTCACTGGTATTACTTACAGCTGGGAACGCGCTCAGGTGTATGTGGTGGGCAGGCCCCACAGGAACATGTGGCAGCCAGGGGAGGTTGTGTGTACACCATGCCTCCTGTACAGGTGTCCGATTTCAGTGAACATGCTGCACTGCCCTCCCAGGGAACAGAGGACAGGTTAGAGGAAATACAGAAGATCTGGTCAGACCTTCTCCCTCAGACAACCAAAGAGATTGGTGTCTGGTGGAGAACTGTCAAGGAAGTTTCTCTGAGGGCAGCACGTTGGCATAGTTACCCTGCCATGGCAACTGTGAGAAGGCCTGTGAGGGCATCATTACCCAGTGAGGTCATATAAGGAACCTGTGACTTGAGGGGCAGGCTTCAGGAGGAGGGGCAGTTTTGTGGAGGAGAGCAGGGGGGAGGCAGGGGAACTCTTCATTGCCCCTCACACCTTGGCCTCCCCGCCCATGCCCTAGTCTAGTAGACAACCCATGCGGGGCGTTCCGCTGGGCTGGCACAGCCCCAGGGGCCCAGGAGGGCAAGAGAGACCCACATTCTGAGATTGGCTTGAGAGGCAAGATTAACGTAAGAGACAGCTAGGTGGTATGGCACTGACCCAAAGAGGCAGAGATTTGTGTGGACTGGGGAATCAGGGAAGGCTCCTTGGCAGTGGGCCTGAAGGACAAGTGAGATTTGGACCCATGGGGAAGAGAGGGAAGACATTCCAGTTTAGGAAGAATAAAAGCAAAGCCCCACTCTCCTCGACCTTGTCCTGCCCCAAATATAAATTCATAGACCACTCACATTTTCACAACTGAGGACTGAAGAAAACCAAGAGGTTAAAGGGCCTACCCAGTGTTACACAGGTGGTGGAGAGGTGTTCTGCTCAATGGTTAGCTTCATGTCGGGGCTCCGCATTTACAGCTGATAGGAATGTGAGGACAACTCATGCCATTTCAAACATTTCCAAGTGATACTGAGAGAGATGTTGAAGGTGCAAAATGAGGGTGCTGAATGACCTCACAAAGTGGGAATGGTGGGCCCATTTTGATATGAAATTCAAAACAAGTTCATGACCAAAGGAAATAATACAAAATGACAACATAATCATTACACTCCCCTCTCCCTTAGAAGTAAAAATCAGTATACTCCTCTCTCTCTCCAGCATGAAAGGTTGAGATAAAGGCTCAGCAGCAGCCCCCGTGAAACACATGGTCAACACTGTGAAGAGGTGTTACTAAGACGATTTGGTCCGACGCCGAGATGGAAAGAGACAACTCTGCCCTTAGCCTGATCAGGCCCACAGGAAGGAACCATATTGGGGGAAGCCTTTGAGAGTGTGGCAATGAGAGGGAACCTTATTTGGGAGGGGACTCCCTGTTGCCGATCTTGAAAACGCAAAGATGGGACATTCGTTTACTGGGGCTGTTGCAGAGGGGATGCGCCCAGAGGTTGGGCCACCCTGCTTGAGAATCAAAGCACCTTCTAGTCCTAAACTGCTTGAGTGCTGCAATCGCCGGGTTTGGGGTCTGGGGCAACCCATGTCTTCGTCTGAGAATTCCGGAGAGCGCTTTCTCTTGGGAGCACGTCTGGGGACTGGCTTCTCTGCTTCCACTTTTGCTGGCGTGGCCAAAGGAACCTCCGCGTAGGCCCGGTAGCCACCAAGCAGTCAGCATGTCTCCCGATACCAGCCCAACTGCGTTTCTCCACACCCTCGCTAGAGGACATGGTAGTGACCAGGGGTAGGTTGAGAAACGGGAGCCACTGCTGCTGCAAAGAAAATCAGAAGTGAGCAGTCCCTGCTGCTGTACCCAGTCTCCTGCCAGAATTTCCCTCTCTCATGTCTCTCCCAGTTTCTGGCTGAAGACCTTTAATCTACTTGACATCCAAAACACAGCCTTGGCCCATCACCTCCATGAGTCCCTAGAGAAAGGACACTGGCTGCAAAAGCAATTCCTGGAGCGGACGGCTGCAGCACATGAGGAAGTCTCTTCACCGTTTCCAGTGAAAACAGGAGAACCCGAAAGTAATTGCAGTCAGGATCCTCTCCATCTCTCCCTTCCACCACAGAGAAAACATTTCTTGCAGTCTGTCACTTCTGAGGCTTTAATGGAAATACCGTTCAAGGTTTGGAAAAAAATACTCTAATATAAATTGGTTGAAAACCCGCCCACCTTGGCAAGCCCTCTTGGACCCCATTTATACTGCGTGTTTCGACCACACTGAACTCTAGCCCTGTGATACTTTTATCTAGATTAGAACAAGGCCAAATACTTAGGCAGAGTGATCAGGAGACCTAGAACCGCGTTCTGTATACCAAGACTAGACTCACATCAACCCAGTCTCCTGGGACACCATCTCCTCAGCTCTCCAGTCTCAATAGCACTTCAACACCCCTCTTGGTTCTTCCGGTCTTCCCATAAATATGGCCCCACCCTGTCCCCTAGTACTCAGCAGCTCAGGATGGGATGTGTCTGAGGGGACCGATATAGATGTCTGCATGACAGCACAGAGGTGCCTGGGTTTGAAGGTGCGGTTCAAGAGTGGCCCTCTTCCTCCAACTGCTCCATTTACCATTTGCCAACAAAAACGCACTTGTCTTTGGCTAAGAGGCCAATCGGGAAAGGGTCTGAATGGAAGCATCCTGTAGCCCAAAGGGGAAGGCTACATTTATAAAGATCAGAAGCATCCTGCACACTTGTCCAGGGATGACCTTTCACTTGTCCTCAGCATTGAGCACTGTGGGTCCCTGAAGGTGTCCCAGGTCACTGGTATTACTTACAGCTGGGAACGCGCTCAGGTGTATGTGGTGGGCAGGCCCCACAGGAACATGTGGCAGCCAGGGGAGGTTGTGTGTACACCATGCCTCCTGTACAGGTGTCCGATTTCAGTGAACATGCTGCACTGCCCTCCCAGGGAACAGAGGACAGGTTAGAGGAAATACAGAAGATCTGGTCAGACCTTCTCCCTCAGACAACCAAAGAGATTGGTGTCTGGTGGAGAACTGTCAAGGAAGTTTCTCTGAGGGCAGCACGTTGGCATAGTTACCCTGCCATGGCAACTGTGAGAAGGCCTGTGAGGGCATCATTACCCAGTGAGGTCATATAAGGAACCTGTGACTTGAGGGGCAGGCTTCAGGAGGAGGGGCAGTTTTGTGGAGGAGAGCAGGGGGGAGGCAGGGGAACTCTTCATGGCCCCTCACACCTGGGCCTCTCCGCCCATGCCCTAGTCTAGTAGACAACCCATGCGGGGCGTTCCGCTGGGCTGGCACAGCCCCAGGGGCCCAGGAGGGTAAGAGAGACCCACATTCTGAGATTGGCTTGAGAGGCAAGATTAACGTAAGAGACAGCTAGGTTGTATGGCAATGACCCAAAGAGGCAGAGATTTGTGTGGACTGGGGAATCAGAGAAGGCTCCTTGGCAGTGGGCCTGAAGGACAAGTGAGATTTGGACCCATGGGGAAGAGAGGGAAGACATTCCAGTTTAGGAAGAATAAAAGCAAAGACACACTCTCCTCGACCTTGTCCTGCCCCACATATAAATTCATAGACCACTCACATTTTCACAACTGAGGACTGAAGAAAACCAAGAGGTTAAGGGGCCTACCCAGTGTTACACAGGTGGTGGAGAGGTGTTCTGCTCAATGGTTAGGTTCATGTCGGGGCTCCGCATTTACAGCTGATAGGAATGTGAGGACAAGCTCATGCCATTTCAAACATTTCCAAGTGATACTGAGAGAGATGTTGAAGGTGCAAAATGAGGGTGCTGAATGACCTCACAAAGTGGGAATGGTGGGCCCATTTTGATATGAAATTCAAAACAAGTTCATGACCAAAGGAAATAATACAAAATGACAACATAATCATTACACTCCCCTCTCCCTTAGAAGTAAAAATCAGTATACTCCTCTCTCTCTCCAGCATGAAAGGTTGAGATAAAGGCTCAGCAGCAGCCCCCGTGAAACACATGGTCAACACTGTGAAGAGGTGTTACTAAGACGATATGGTCCGACGCCGAGATGGAAAGAGACAACTCTGCCCTTAGCCTGATCAGGCCCACAGGAAGGAACCATATTGGGGGAAGCCTTTGAGAGTGTGGCAATGAGAGGGAACCTTATTTGGGAGGGGACTCCCTGTTGCCGATCTTGAAAACGCAAAGATGGGACATTCGTTTACTGGGGCTGTTGCAGAGGGGATGCGCCCAGAGGTTGGGCCACCCTGCTTGAGAATCAAAGCACCTTCTAGTCCTAAACTGCTTGAGTGCTGCAATCGCCGGGTTTGGGGTCTGGGGCAACCCATGTCTTCGTCTGAGAATTCCGGAGAGCGCTTTCTCTTGGGAGCACGTCTGGGGACTGGCTTCTCTGCTTCCACTTTTGCTGGCGTGGCCAAAGGAACCTCCGCGTAGCCCCGGTAGCCACCAAGCAGTCAGTATGTCTCCCGATACCAGCCCAACTGCGTTTCTCCACACCCTCGCTAGAGGACATGGTAGTGACCAGGGGTAGGTTGAGAAACGGGAGCCACTGCTGCTGCAAAGAAAATCAGAAGTGAGCAGTCCCTGCTGCTGTACCCAGTCTCCTGCCAGAATTTCCCTCTCTCATGTCTCTCCCAGTTTCTGGCTGAAGACCTTTAATCTACTTGACATCCAAAACACAGCCTTGGCCCATCACCTCCATGAGTCCCTAGAGAAAGGACACTGGCTGCAAAAGCAATTCCTGGAGCGGACGGCTGCAGCACATGAGGAAGTCTCTTCACCGTTTCCAGTGAAAACAGGAGAACCCGAAAGTAATTGCAGTCAGGATCCTCTCCATCTCTCCCTTCCACCACAGAGAAAACATTTCTTGCAGTCTGTCACTTCTGAGGCTTTAATGGAAATACCGTTCAAGGTTTGGAAAAAAATACTCTAATATAAATTGGTTGAAAACCCGCCCACCTTGGCAAGCCCTCTTGGACCCCATTTATACTGCGTGTTTCGACCACACTGAACTCTAGCCCTGTGATACTTTTATCTAGATTAGAACAAGGCCAAATACTTAGGCAGAGTGATCAGGAGACCTAGAACCGCGTTCTGTATACCAAGACTAGACTCACATCAACCCAGTCTCCTGGGACACCATCTCCTCAGCTCTCCAGTCTCAATAGCACTTCAACACCCCTCTTGGTTCTTCCGGTCTTCCCATAAATATGGCCCCACCCTGTCCCCTAGTACTCAGCAGCTCAGGATGGGATGTGTCTGAGGGGACCGATATAGATGTCTGCATGACAGCACAGAGGTGCCTGGGTTTGAAGGTGCGGTTCAAGAGTGGCCCTCTTCCTCCAACTGCTCCATTTACCATTTGCCAACAAAAACGCACTTGTCTTTGGCTAAGAGGCCAATCGGGAAAGGGTCTGAATGGAAGCATCCTGTAGCCCAAAGGGGAAGGCTACATTTATAAAGATCAGAAGCATCCTGCACACTTGTCCAGGGATGACCTTTCACTTGTCCTCAGCATTGAGCACTGTGGGTCCCTGAAGGTGTCCCAGGTCACTGGTATTACTTACAGCTGGGAACGCGCTCAGGTGTATGTGGTGGGCAGGCCCCACAGGAACATGTGGCAGCCAGGGGAGGTTGTGTGTACACCATGCCTCCTGTACAGGTGTCCGATTTCAGTGAACATGCTGCACTGCCCTCCCAGGGAACAGAGGACAGGTTAGAGGAAATACAGAAGATCTGGTCAGACCTTCTCCCTCAGACAACCAAAGAGATTGGTGTCTGGTGGAGAACTGTCAAGGAAGTTTCTCTGAGGGCAGCACGTTGGCATAGTTACCCTGCCATGGCAACTGTGAGAAGGCCTGTGAGGGCATCATTACCCAGTGAGGTCATATAAGGAACCTGTGACTTGAGGGGCAGGCTTCAGGAGGAGGGGCAGTTTTGTGGAGGAGAGCAGGGGGGAGGCAGGGGAACTCTTCATGGCCCCTCACACCTGGGCCTCTCCGCCCATGCCCTAGTCTAGTAGACAACCCATGCGGGGCGTTCCGCTGGGCTGGCACAGCCCCAGGGGCCCAGGAGGGTAAGAGAGACCCACATTCTGAGATTGGCTTGAGAGGCAAGATTAACGTAAGAGACAGCTAGGTTGTATGGCAATGACCCAAAGAGGCAGAGATTTGTGTGGACTGGGGAATCAGAGAAGGCTCCTTGGCAGTGGGCCTGAAGGACAAGTGAGATTTGGACCCATGGGGAAGAGAGGGAAGACATTCCAGTTTAGGAAGAATAAAAGCAAAGACACACTCTCCTCGACCTTGTCCTGCCCCACATATAAATTCATAGACCACTCACATTTTCACAACTGAGGACTGAAGAAAACCAAGAGGTTAAGGGGCCTACCCAGTGTTACACAGGTGGTGGAGAGGTGTTCTGCTCAATGGTTAGGTTCATGTCGGGGCTCCGCATTTACAGCTGATAGGAATGTGAGGACAAGCTCATGCCATTTCAAACATTTCCAAGTGATACTGAGAGAGATGTTGAAGGTGCAAAATGAGGGTGCTGAATGACCTCACAAAGTGGGAATGGTGGGCCCATTTTGATATGAAATTCAAAACAAGTTCATGACCAAAGGAAATAATACAAAATGACAACATAATCATTACACTCCCCTCTCCCTTAGAAGTAAAAATCAGTATACTCCTCTCTCTCTCCAGCATGAAAGGATGAGATAAAGGCTCAGCAGCAGCCCCCGTGAAACACATGGTCAACACTGTGAAGAGGTGTTACTAAGACGATTTGGTCCGACGCCGAGATGGAAAGAGACAACTCTGCCCTTAGCCTGATCAGGCCCACAGGAAGCAACCAAATTGGGGGAAGCCTTTGAGAGTGTGGCAGTGAGAGGGAACCTTATTTGGGAGGGGACTCCCTGTTGCCGATCTTGAAAACGCAAAGATGGGACATTCGTTTACTGGGGCTGTTGCAGAGGGGATGCGCCCAGCGGTTGGGCCACCCTGCTTGAGAATCAAAGCACCTTCTAGTCCTAAACTGCTTGAGTGCTGCAATCGCCGTGTTTGGGGTCCTGGGCAACCCAGGTCTTCGTCTGAGATTTCCGGAGAGCGCTTTCTCTTGGGAGCACGTCTGGGGACTGGCTTCTCTGCTTCCACTTTTGCTGGCGTGGCCAAAGGAACCTCCGCGTAGCCCCGGTAACCACCAAGCAGTCAGTATGTCTCCCAATACCAGCCCAGCTGCGTTTCTCCACACCCTCGCTAGAGGACATGGTAGTGACCAGGGGTAGGTTGAGAAACGGGAGCCACTGCTGCTGCAAAGAAAATCAGAAGTGATCAGTCCCTGCTGCTGTACACAGTCTCCTGCCAGAATTTCCCTCTCTCGTGTCTCTCCCAGTTTCTGGCTGAAGACCTTTAATCTACTTGACATCCAAAACACAGCCTTGGCCCATCACCTCCATGAGTCCCTAGAGAAGGGACACTGGCTGCAAAAGCAATTCCTGGAGCGGACGGCTGCAGCACATGAGGAAGTCTCTTCACCGTTTCCAGTGAAAACAGGAGAACCCGAAAGTAATTGCAGTCAGGATCCTCTCCATCTCTCCCTTCCACCACAGAGAAAACATTTCTTGCAGTCTGTCACTTCTGAGGCTTTAATGGAAATACCGTTCAAGGTTTGGAAAAAAAATACTCTAATATAAATAGGTTGAAAACCCGCCCACCTTGGCAAGCCCTCTTGGACCCCATTTATACTGCGTGTTTCGACCACACTGAACTCTAGCCCTGTGATACTTTTATCTAGATTAGAACAAGGCCAAATACTTAGGCAGAGTGATCAGGAGACCTAGAACCGCGTTCTGTATACCAAGACTAGACTCACATCAACCCAGTCTCCTGGGACACCATCTCCTCAGCTCTCCAGTCTCAATAGCACTTCAACACCCCTCTTGGTTCTTCCGGTCTTCCCATAAATATGGCCCCACCCTGTCCCCTAGTACTCAGCAGCTCAGGATGGGATGTGTCTGAGGGGACCGATATAGATGTCTGCATGACAGCACAGAGGTGCCTGGGTTTGAAGGTGCGGTTCAAGAGTGGCCCTCTTCCTCCAACTGCTCCATTTACCATTTGCCAACAAAAACGCACTTGTCTTTGGCTAAGAGGCCAATCGGGAAAGGGTCTGAATGGAAGCATCCTGTAGCCCAAAGGGGAAGGCTACATTTATAAAGATCAGAAGCATCCTGCACACTTGTCCAGGGATGACCTTTCACTTGTCCTCAGCATTGAGCACTGTGGGTCCCTGAAGGTGTCCCAGGTCACTGGTATTACTTACAGCTGGGAACGCGCTCAGGTGTATGTGCTGGGCAGGCCCCACAGGAACATGTGGCAGCCAGGGGAGGTTGTGTGTACACCATGCCTCCTGTACAGGTGTCCGATTTCAGTGAACATGCTGCACTGCCCTCCCAGGGAACAGAGGACAGGTTAGAGGAAATACAGAAGATCTGGTCAGACCTTCTCCCTCAGACAACCAAAGAGATTGGTGTCTGGTGGAGAACTGTCAAGGAAGTTTCTCTGAGGGCAGCACGTTGGCATAGTTACCCTGCCATGGCAACTGTGAGAAGGCCTGTGAGGGCATCATTACCCAGTGAGGTCATATAAGGAACCTGTGACTTGAGGGGCAGGCTTCAGGAGGAGGGGCAGTTTTGTGGAGGAGAGCAGGGGGGAGGCAGGGGAACTCTTCATTGCCCCTCACACCTTGGCCTCCCCGCCCATGCCCTAGTCTAGTAGACAACCCATGCGGGGCGTTCCGCTGGGCTGGCACAGCCCCAGGGGCCCAGGAGGGCAAGAGAGACCCACATTCTGAGATTGGCTTGAGAGGCAAGATTAACGTAAGAGACAGCTAGGTGGTATGGCACTGACCCAAAGAGGCAGAGATTTGTGTGGACTGGGGAATCAGGGAAGGCTCCTTGGCAGTGGGCCTGAAGGACAAGTGAGATTTGGACCCATGGGGAAGAGAGGGAAGACATTCCAGTTTAGGAAGAATAAAAGCAAAGCCCCACTCTCCTCGACCTTGTCCTGCCCCAAATATAAATTCATAGACCACTCACATTTTCACAACTGAGGACTGAAGAAAACCAAGAGGTTAAAGGGCCTACCCAGTGTTACACAGGTGGTGGAGAGGTGTTCTGCTCAATGGTTAGCTTCATGTCGGGGCTCCGCATTTACAGCTGATAGGAATGTGAGGACAACTCATGCCATTTCAAACATTTCCAAGTGATACTGAGAGAGATGTTGAAGGTGCAAAATGAGGGTGCTGAATGACCTCACAAAGTGGGAATGGTGGGCCCATTTTGATATGAAATTCAAAACAAGTTCATGACCAAAGGAAATAATACAAAATGACAACATAATCATTACACTCCCCTCTCCCTTAGAAGTAAAAATCAGTATACTCCTCTCTCTCTCCAGCATGAAAGGTTGAGATAAAGGCTCAGCAGCAGCCCCCGTGAAACACATGGTCAACACTGTGAAGAGGTGTTACTAAGACGATTTGGTCCGACGCCGAGATGGAAAGAGACAACTCTGCCCTTAGCCTGATCAGGCCCACAGGAAGGAACCATATTGGGGGAAGCCTTTGAGAGTGTGGCAATGAGAGGGAACCTTATTTGGGAGGGGACTCCCTGTTGCCGATCTTGAAAACGCAAAGATGGGACATTCGTTTACTGGGGCTGTTGCAGAGGGGATGCGCCCAGAGGTTGGGCCACCCTGCTTGAGAATCAAAGCACCTTCTAGTCCTAAACTGCTTGAGTGCTGCAATCGCCGGGTTTGGGGTCTGGGGCAACCCATGTCTTCGTCTGAGAATTCCGGAGAGCGCTTTCTCTTGGGAGCACGTCTGGGGACTGGCTTCTCTGCTTCCACTTTTGCTGGCGTGGCCAAAGGAACCTCCGCGTAGGCCCGGTAGCCACCAAGCAGTCAGCATGTCTCCCGATACCAGCCCAACTGCGTTTCTCCACACCCTCGCTAGAGGACATGGTAGTGACCAGGGGTAGGTTGAGAAACGGGAGCCACTGCTGCTGCAAAGAAAATCAGAAGTGAGCAGTCCCTGCTGCTGTACCCAGTCTCCTGCCAGAATTTCCCTCTCTCATGTCTCTCCCAGTTTCTGGCTGAAGACCTTTAATCTACTTGACATCCAAAACACAGCCTTGGCCCATCACCTCCATGAGTCCCTAGAGAAAGGACACTGGCTGCAAAAGCAATTCCTGGAGCGGACGGCTGCAGCACATGAGGAAGTCTCTTCACCGTTTCCAGTGAAAACAGGAGAACCCGAAAGTAATTGCAGTCAGGATCCTCTCCATCTCTCCCTTCCACCACAGAGAAAACATTTCTTGCAGTCTGTCACTTCTGAGGCTTTAATGGAAATACCGTTCAAGGTTTGGAAAAAAATACTCTAATATAAATTGGTTGAAAACCCGCCCACCTTGGCAAGCCCTCTTGGACCCCATTTATACTGCGTGTTTCGACCACACTGAACTCTAGCCCTGTGATACTTTTATCTAGATTAGAACAAGGCCAAATACTTAGGCAGAGTGATCAGGAGACCTAGAACCGCGTTCTGTATACCAAGACTAGACTCACATCAACCCAGTCTCCTGGGACACCATCTCCTCAGCTCTCCAGTCTCAATAGCACTTCAACACCCCTCTTGGTTCTTCCGGTCTTCCCATAAATATGGCCCCACCCTGTCCCCTAGTACTCAGCAGCTCAGGATGGGATGTGTCTGAGGGGACCGATATAGATGTCTGCATGACAGCACAGAGGTGCCTGGGTTTGAAGGTGCGGTTCAAGAGTGGCCCTCTTCCTCCAACTGCTCCATTTACCATTTGCCAACAAAAACGCACTTGTCTTTGGCTAAGAGGCCAATCGGGAAAGGGTCTGAATGGAAGCATCCTGTAGCCCAAAGGGGAAGGCTACATTTATAAAGATCAGAAGCATCCTGCACACTTGTCCAGGGATGACCTTTCACTTGTCCTCAGCATTGAGCACTGTGGGTCCCTGAAGGTGTCCCAGGTCACTGGTATTACTTACAGCTGGGAACGCGCTCAGGTGTATGTGGTGGGCAGGCCCCACAGGAACATGTGGCAGCCAGGGGAGGTTGTGTGTACACCATGCCTCCTGTACAGGTGTCCGATTTCAGTGAACATGCTGCACTGCCCTCCCAGGGAACAGAGGACAGGTTAGAGGAAATACAGAAGATCTGGTCAGACCTTCTCCCTCAGACAACCAAAGAGATTGGTGTCTGGTGGAGAACTGTCAAGGAAGTTTCTCTGAGGGCAGCACGTTGGCATAGTTACCCTGCCATGGCAACTGTGAGAAGGCCTGTGAGGGCATCATTACCCAGTGAGGTCATATAAGGAACCTGTGACTTGAGGGGCAGGCTTCAGGAGGAGGGGCAGTTTTGTGGAGGAGAGCAGGGGGGAGGCAGGGGAACTCTTCATGGCCCCTCACACCTGGGCCTCTCCGCCCATGCCCTAGTCTAGTAGACAACCCATGCGGGGCGTTCCGCTGGGCTGGCACAGCCCCAGGGGCCCAGGAGGGTAAGAGAGACCCACATTCTGAGATTGGCTTGAGAGGCAAGATTAACGTAAGAGACAGCTAGGTTGTATGGCAATGACCCAAAGAGGCAGAGATTTGTGTGGACTGGGGAATCAGAGAAGGCTCCTTGGCAGTGGGCCTGAAGGACAAGTGAGATTTGGACCCATGGGGAAGAGAGGGAAGACATTCCAGTTTAGGAAGAATAAAAGCAAAGACACACTCTCCTCGACCTTGTCCTGCCCCACATATAAATTCATAGACCACTCACATTTTCACAACTGAGGACTGAAGAAAACCAAGAGGTTAAGGGGCCTACCCAGTGTTACACAGGTGGTGGAGAGGTGTTCTGCTCAATGGTTAGGTTCATGTCGGGGCTCCGCATTTACAGCTGATAGGAATGTGAGGACAAGCTCATGCCATTTCAAACATTTCCAAGTGATACTGAGAGAGATGTTGAAGGTGCAAAATGAGGGTGCTGAATGACCTCACAAAGTGGGAATGGTGGGCCCATTTTGATATGAAATTCAAAACAAGTTCATGACCAAAGGAAATAATACAAAATGACAACATAATCATTACACTCCCCTCTCCCTTAGAAGTAAAAATCAGTATACTCCTCTCTCTCTCCAGCATGAAAGGTTGAGATAAAGGCTCAGCAGCAGCCCCCGTGAAACACATGGTCAACACTGTGAAGAGGTGTTACTAAGACGATATGGTCCGACGCCGAGATGGAAAGAGACAACTCTGCCCTTAGCCTGATCAGGCCCACAGGAAGGAACCATATTGGGGGAAGCCTTTGAGAGTGTGGCAATGAGAGGGAACCTTATTTGGGAGGGGACTCCCTGTTGCCGATCTTGAAAACGCAAAGATGGGACATTCGTTTACTGGGGCTGTTGCAGAGGGGATGCGCCCAGAGGTTGGGCCACCCTGCTTGAGAATCAAAGCACCTTCTAGTCCTAAACTGCTTGAGTGCTGCAATCGCCGGGTTTGGGGTCTGGGGCAACCCATGTCTTCGTCTGAGAATTCCGGAGAGCGCTTTCTCTTGGGAGCACGTCTGGGGACTGGCTTCTCTGCTTCCACTTTTGCTGGCGTGGCCAAAGGAACCTCCGCGTAGCCCCGGTAGCCACCAAGCAGTCAGTATGTCTCCCGATACCAGCCCAACTGCGTTTCTCCACACCCTCGCTAGAGGACATGGTAGTGACCAGGGGTAGGTTGAGAAACGGGAGCCACTGCTGCTGCAAAGAAAATCAGAAGTGAGCAGTCCCTGCTGCTGTACCCAGTCTCCTGCCAGAATTTCCCTCTCTCATGTCTCTCCCAGTTTCTGGCTGAAGACCTTTAATCTACTTGACATCCAAAACACAGCCTTGGCCCATCACCTCCATGAGTCCCTAGAGAAAGGACACTGGCTGCAAAAGCAATTCCTGGAGCGGACGGCTGCAGCACATGAGGAAGTCTCTTCACCGTTTCCAGTGAAAACAGGAGAACCCGAAAGTAATTGCAGTCAGGATCCTCTCCATCTCTCCCTTCCACCACAGAGAAAACATTTCTTGCAGTCTGTCACTTCTGAGGCTTTAATGGAAATACCGTTCAAGGTTTGGAAAAAAATACTCTAATATAAATTGGTTGAAAACCCGCCCACCTTGGCAAGCCCTCTTGGACCCCATTTATACTGCGTGTTTCGACCACACTGAACTCTAGCCCTGTGATACTTTTATCTAGATTAGAACAAGGCCAAATACTTAGGCAGAGTGATCAGGAGACCTAGAACCGCGTTCTGTATACCAAGACTAGACTCACATCAACCCAGTCTCCTGGGACACCATCTCCTCAGCTCTCCAGTCTCAATAGCACTTCAACACCCCTCTTGGTTCTTCCGGTCTTCCCATAAATATGGCCCCACCCTGTCCCCTAGTACTCAGCAGCTCAGGATGGGATGTGTCTGAGGGGACCGATATAGATGTCTGCATGACAGCACAGAGGTGCCTGGGTTTGAAGGTGCGGTTCAAGAGTGGCCCTCTTCCTCCAACTGCTCCATTTACCATTTGCCAACAAAAACGCACTTGTCTTTGGCTAAGAGGCCAATCGGGAAAGGGTCTGAATGGAAGCATCCTGTAGCCCAAAGGGGAAGGCTACATTTATAAAGATCAGAAGCATCCTGCACACTTGTCCAGGGATGACCTTTCACTTGTCCTCAGCATTGAGCACTGTGGGTCCCTGAAGGTGTCCCAGGTCACTGGTATTACTTACAGCTGGGAACGCGCTCAGGTGTATGTGCTGGGCAGGCCCCACAGGAACATGTGGCAGCCAGGGGAGGTTGTGTGTACACCATGCCTCCTGTACAGGTGTCCGATTTCAGTGAACATGCTGCACTGCCCTCCCAGGGAACAGAGGACAGGTTAGAGGAAATACAGAAGATCTGGTCAGACCTTCTCCCTCAGACAACCAAAGAGATTGGTGTCTGGTGGAGAACTGTCAAGGAAGTTTCTCTGAGGGCAGCACGTTGGCATAGTTACCCTGCCATGGCAACTGTGAGAAGGCCTGTGAGGGCATCATTACCCAGTGAGGTCATATAAGGAACCTGTGACTTGAGGGGCAGGCTTCAGGAGGAGGGGCAGTTTTGTGGAGGAGAGCAGGGGGGAGGCAGGGGAACTCTTCATGGCCCCTCACACCTTGGCCTCCCCGCCCATGCCCTAGTCTAGTAGACAACCCATGCGGGGCGTTCCGCTGGGCTGGCACAGCCCCAGGGGCCCAGGAGGGCAAGAGAGACCCACATTCTGAGATTGGCTTGAGAGGCAAGATTAACGTAAGAGACAGCTAGGTTGTATGGCAATGACCCAAAGAGGCAGAGATTTGTGTGGACTGGGGAATCAGGGAAGGCTCCTTGGCAGTGGGCCTGAAGGACAAGTGAGATTTGGACCCATGGGGAAGAGAGGGAAGACATTCCAGTTTAGGAAGAATAAAAGCAAAGCCCCACTCTCCTCGACCTTGTCCTGCCCCAAATATAAATTCATAGACCACTCACATTTTCACAACTGAGGACTGAAGAAAACCAAGAGGTTAAAGGGCCTACCCAGTGTTACACAGGTGGTGGAGAGGTGTTCTGCTCAATGGTTAGCTTCATGTCGGGGCTCCGCATTTACAGCTGATAGGAATGTGAGGACAACTCATGCCATTTCAAACATTTCCAAGTGATACTGAGAGAGATGTTGAAGGTGCAAAATGAGGGTGCTGAATGACCTCACAAAGTGGGAATGGTGGGCCCATTTTGATATGAAATTCAAAACAAGTTCATGACCAAAGGAAATAATACAAAATGACAACATAATCATTACACTCCCCTCTCCCTTAGAAGTAAAAATCAGTATACTCCTCTCTCTCTCCAGCATGAAAGGTTGAGATAAAGGCTCAGCAGCAGCCCCCGTGAAACACATGGTCAACACTGTGAAGAGGTGTTACTAAGACGATTTGGTCCGACGCCGAGATGGAAAGAGACAACTCTGCCCTTAGCCTGATCAGGCCCACAGGAAGGAACCATATTGGGGGAAGCCTTTGAGAGTGTGGCAATGAGAGGGAACCTTATTTGGGAGGGGACTCCCTGTTGCCGATCTTGAAAACGCAAAGATGGGACATTCGTTTACTGGGGCTGTTGCAGAGGGGATGCGCCCAGCGGTTGGGCCACCCTGCTTGAGAATCAAAGCACCTTCTAGTCCTAAACTGCTTGAGTGCTGCAATCGCCGTGTTTGGGGTCCTGGGCAACCCAGGTCTTCGTCTGAGATTTCCGGAGAGCGCTTTCTCTTGGGAGCACGTCTGGGGACTGGCTTCTCTGCTTCCACTTTTGCTGGCGTGGCCAAAGGAACCTCCGCGTAGCCCCGGTAACCACCAAGCAGTCAGTATGTCTCCCAATACCAGCCCAGCTGCGTTTCTCCACACCCTCGCTAGAGGACATGGTAGTGACCAGGGGTAGGTTGAGAAACGGGAGCCACTGCTGCTGCAAAGAAAATCAGAAGTGATCAGTCCCTGCTGCTGTACACAGTCTCCTGCCAGAATTTCCCTCTCTCGTGTCTCTCCCAGTTTCTGGCTGAAGACCTTTAATCTACTTGACATCCAAAACACAGCCTTGGCCCATCACCTCCATGAGTCCCTAGAGAAGGGACACTGGCTGCAAAAGCAATTCCTGGAGCGGACGGCTGCAGCACATGAGGAAGTCTCTTCACCGTTTCCAGTGAAAACAGGAGAACCCGAAAGTAATTGCAGTCAGGATCCTCTCCATCTCTCCCTTCCACCACAGAGAAAACATTTCTTGCAGTCTGTCACTTCTGAGGCTTTAATGGAAATACCGTTCAAGGTTTGGAAAAAAAATACTCTAATATAAATAGGTTGAAAACCCGCCCACCTTGGCAAGCCCTCTTGGACCCCATTTATACTGCGTGTTTCGACCACACTGAACTCTAGCCCTGTGATACTTTTATCTAGATTAGAACAAGGCCAAATACTTAGGCAGAGTGATCAGGAGACCTAGAACCGCGTTCTGTATACCAAGACTAGACTCACATCAACCCAGTCTCCTGGGACACCATCTCCTCAGCTCTCCAGTCTCAATAGCACTTCAACACCCCTCTTGGTTCTTCCGGTCTTCCCATAAATATGGCCCCACCCTGTCCCCTAGTACTCAGCAGCTCAGGATGGGATGTGTCTGAGGGGACCGATATAGATGTCTGCATGACAGCACAGAGGTGCCTGGGTTTGAAGGTGCGGTTCAAGAGTGGCCCTCTTCCTCCAACTGCTCCATTTACCATTTGCCAACAAAAACGCACTTGTCTTTGGCTAAGAGGCCAATCGGGAAAGGGTCTGAATGGAAGCATCCTGTAGCCCAAAGGGGAAGGCTACATTTATAAAGATCAGAAGCATCCTGCACACTTGTCCAGGGATGACCTTTCACTTGTCCTCAGCATTGAGCACTGTGGGTCCCTGAAGGTGTCCCAGGTCACTGGTATTACTTACAGCTGGGAACGCGCTCAGGTGTATGTGCTGGGCAGGCCCCACAGGAACATGTGGCAGCCAGGGGAGGTTGTGTGTACACCATGCCTCCTGTACAGGTGTCCGATTTCAGTGAACATGCTGCACTGCCCTCCCAGGGAACAGAGGACAGGTTAGAGGAAATACAGAAGATCTGGTCAGACCTTCTCCCTCAGACAACCAAAGAGATTGGTGTCTGGTGGAGAACTGTCAAGGAAGTTTCTCTGAGGGCAGCACGTTGGCATAGTTACCCTGCCATGGCAACTGTGAGAAGGCCTGTGAGGGCATCATTACCCAGTGAGGTCATATAAGGAACCTGTGACTTGAGGGGCAGGCTTCAGGAGGAGGGGCAGTTTTGTGGAGGAGAGCAGGGGGGAGGCAGGGGAACTCTTCATTGCCCCTCACACCTTGGCCTCCCCGCCCATGCCCTAGTCTAGTAGACAACCCATGCGGGGCGTTCCGCTGGGCTGGCACAGCCCCAGGGGCCCAGGAGGGCAAGAGAGACCCACATTCTGAGATTGGCTTGAGAGGCAAGATTAACGTAAGAGACAGCTAGGTGGTATGGCACTGACCCAAAGAGGCAGAGATTTGTGTGGACTGGGGAATCAGGGAAGGCTCCTTGGCAGTGGGCCTGAAGGACAAGTGAGATTTGGACCCATGGGGAAGAGAGGGAAGACATTCCAGTTTAGGAAGAATAAAAGCAAAGCCCCACTCTCCTCGACCTTGTCCTGCCCCAAATATAAATTCATAGACCACTCACATTTTCACAACTGAGGACTGAAGAAAACCAAGAGGTTAAAGGGCCTACCCAGTGTTACACAGGTGGTGGAGAGGTGTTCTGCTCAATGGTTAGCTTCATGTCGGGGCTCCGCATTTACAGCTGATAGGAATGTGAGGACAACTCATGCCATTTCAAACATTTCCAAGTGATACTGAGAGAGATGTTGAAGGTGCAAAATGAGGGTGCTGAATGACCTCACAAAGTGGGAATGGTGGGCCCATTTTGATATGAAATTCAAAACAAGTTCATGACCAAAGGAAATAATACAAAATGACAACATAATCATTACACTCCCCTCTCCCTTAGAAGTAAAAATCAGTATACTCCTCTCTCTCTCCAGCATGAAAGGTTGAGATAAAGGCTCAGCAGCAGCCCCCGTGAAACACATGGTCAACACTGTGAAGAGGTGTTACTAAGACGATTTGGTCCGACGCCGAGATGGAAAGAGACAACTCTGCCCTTAGCCTGATCAGGCCCACAGGAAGGAACCATATTGGGGGAAGCCTTTGAGAGTGTGGCAATGAGAGGGAACCTTATTTGGGAGGGGACTCCCTGTTGCCGATCTTGAAAACGCAAAGATGGGACATTCGTTTACTGGGGCTGTTGCAGAGGGGATGCGCCCAGAGGTTGGGCCACCCTGCTTGAGAATCAAAGCACCTTCTAGTCCTAAACTGCTTGAGTGCTGCAATCGCCGGGTTTGGGGTCTGGGGCAACCCATGTCTTCGTCTGAGAATTCCGGAGAGCGCTTTCTCTTGGGAGCACGTCTGGGGACTGGCTTCTCTGCTTCCACTTTTGCTGGCGTGGCCAAAGGAACCTCCGCGTAGGCCCGGTAGCCACCAAGCAGTCAGCATGTCTCCCGATACCAGCCCAACTGCGTTTCTCCACACCCTCGCTAGAGGACATGGTAGTGACCAGGGGTAGGTTGAGAAACGGGAGCCACTGCTGCTGCAAAGAAAATCAGAAGTGAGCAGTCCCTGCTGCTGTACCCAGTCTCCTGCCAGAATTTCCCTCTCTCATGTCTCTCCCAGTTTCTGGCTGAAGACCTTTAATCTACTTGACATCCAAAACACAGCCTTGGCCCATCACCTCCATGAGTCCCTAGAGAAAGGACACTGGCTGCAAAAGCAATTCCTGGAGCGGACGGCTGCAGCACATGAGGAAGTCTCTTCACCGTTTCCAGTGAAAACAGGAGAACCCGAAAGTAATTGCAGTCAGGATCCTCTCCATCTCTCCCTTCCACCACAGAGAAAACATTTCTTGCAGTCTGTCACTTCTGAGGCTTTAATGGAAATACCGTTCAAGGTTTGGAAAAAAATACTCTAATATAAATTGGTTGAAAACCCGCCCACCTTGGCAAGCCCTCTTGGACCCCATTTATACTGCGTGTTTCGACCACACTGAACTCTAGCCCTGTGATACTTTTATCTAGATTAGAACAAGGCCAAATACTTAGGCAGAGTGATCAGGAGACCTAGAACCGCGTTCTGTATACCAAGACTAGACTCACATCAACCCAGTCTCCTGGGACACCATCTCCTCAGCTCTCCAGTCTCAATAGCACTTCAACACCCCTCTTGGTTCTTCCGGTCTTCCCATAAATATGGCCCCACCCTGTCCCCTAGTACTCAGCAGCTCAGGATGGGATGTGTCTGAGGGGACCGATATAGATGTCTGCATGACAGCACAGAGGTGCCTGGGTTTGAAGGTGCGGTTCAAGAGTGGCCCTCTTCCTCCAACTGCTCCATTTACCATTTGCCAACAAAAACGCACTTGTCTTTGGCTAAGAGGCCAATCGGGAAAGGGTCTGAATGGAAGCATCCTGTAGCCCAAAGGGGAAGGCTACATTTATAAAGATCAGAAGCATCCTGCACACTTGTCCAGGGATGACCTTTCACTTGTCCTCAGCATTGAGCACTGTGGGTCCCTGAAGGTGTCCCAGGTCACTGGTATTACTTACAGCTGGGAACGCGCTCAGGTGTATGTGGTGGGCAGGCCCCACAGGAACATGTGGCAGCCAGGGGAGGTTGTGTGTACACCATGCCTCCTGTACAGGTGTCCGATTTCAGTGAACATGCTGCACTGCCCTCCCAGGGAACAGAGGACAGGTTAGAGGAAATACAGAAGATCTGGTCAGACCTTCTCCCTCAGACAACCAAAGAGATTGGTGTCTGGTGGAGAACTGTCAAGGAAGTTTCTCTGAGGGCAGCACGTTGGCATAGTTACCCTGCCATGGCAACTGTGAGAAGGCCTGTGAGGGCATCATTACCCAGTGAGGTCATATAAGGAACCTGTGACTTGAGGGGCAGGCTTCAGGAGGAGGGGCAGTTTTGTGGAGGAGAGCAGGGGGGAGGCAGGGGAACTCTTCATTGCCCCTCACACCTTGGCCTCCCCGCCCATGCCCTAGTCTAGTAGACAACCCATGCGGGGCGTTCCGCTGGGCTGGCACAGCCCCAGGGGCCCAGGAGGGCAAGAGAGACCCACATTCTGAGATTGGCTTGAGAGGCAAGATTAACGTAAGAGACAGCTAGGTGGTATGGCACTGACCCAAAGAGGCAGAGATTTGTGTGGACTGGGGAATCAGGGAAGGCTCCTTGGCAGTGGGCCTGAAGGACAAGTGAGATTTGGACCCATGGGGAAGAGAGGGAAGACATTCCAGTTTAGGAAGAATAAAAGCAAAGCCCCACTCTCCTCGACCTTGTCCTGCCCCAAATATAAATTCATAGACCACTCACATTTTCACAACTGAGGACTGAAGAAAACCAAGAGGTTAAAGGGCCTACCCAGTGTTACACAGGTGGTGGAGAGGTGTTCTGCTCAATGGTTAGCTTCATGTCGGGGCTCCGCATTTACAGCTGATAGGAATGTGAGGACAACTCATGCCATTTCAAACATTTCCAAGTGATACTGAGAGAGATGTTGAAGGTGCAAAATGAGGGTGCTGAATGACCTCACAAAGTGGGAATGGTGGGCCCATTTTGATATGAAATTCAAAACAAGTTCATGACCAAAGGAAATAATACAAAATGACAACATAATCATTACACTCCCCTCTCCCTTAGAAGTAAAAATCAGTATACTCCTCTCTCTCTCCAGCATGAAAGGTTGAGATAAAGGCTCAGCAGCAGCCCCCGTGAAACACATGGTCAACACTGTGAAGAGGTGTTACTAAGACGATTTGGTCCGACGCCGAGATGGAAAGAGACAACTCTGCCCTTAGCCTGATCAGGCCCACAGGAAGGAACCATATTGGGGGAAGCCTTTGAGAGTGTGGCAATGAGAGGGAACCTTATTTGGGAGGGGACTCCCTGTTGCCGATCTTGAAAACGCAAAGATGGGACATTCGTTTACTGGGGCTGTTGCAGAGGGGATGCGCCCAGAGGTTGGGCCACCCTGCTTGAGAATCAAAGCACCTTCTAGTCCTAAACTGCTTGAGTGCTGCAATCGCCGGGTTTGGGGTCTGGGGCAACCCATGTCTTCGTCTGAGAATTCCGGAGAGCGCTTTCTCTTGGGAGCACGTCTGGGGACTGGCTTCTCTGCTTCCACTTTTGCTGGCGTGGCCAAAGGAACCTCCGCGTAGGCCCGGTAGCCACCAAGCAGTCAGCATGTCTCCCGATACCAGCCCAACTGCGTTTCTCCACACCCTCGCTAGAGGACATGGTAGTGACCAGGGGTAGGTTGAGAAACGGGAGCCACTGCTGCTGCAAAGAAAATCAGAAGTGAGCAGTCCCTGCTGCTGTACCCAGTCTCCTGCCAGAATTTCCCTCTCTCATGTCTCTCCCAGTTTCTGGCTGAAGACCTTTAATCTACTTGACATCCAAAACACAGCCTTGGCCCATCACCTCCATGAGTCCCTAGAGAAAGGACACTGGCTGCAAAAGCAATTCCTGGAGCGGACGGCTGCAGCACATGAGGAAGTCTCTTCACCGTTTCCAGTGAAAACAGGAGAACCCGAAAGTAATTGCAGTCAGGATCCTCTCCATCTCTCCCTTCCACCACAGAGAAAACATTTCTTGCAGTCTGTCACTTCTGAGGCTTTAATGGAAATACCGTTCAAGGTTTGGAAAAAAATACTCTAATATAAATTGGTTGAAAACCCGCCCACCTTGGCAAGCCCTCTTGGACCCCATTTATACTGCGTGTTTCGACCACACTGAACTCTAGCCCTGTGATACTTTTATCTAGATTAGAACAAGGCCAAATACTTAGGCAGAGTGATCAGGAGACCTAGAACCGCGTTCTGTATACCAAGACTAGACTCACATCAACCCAGTCTCCTGGGACACCATCTCCTCAGCTCTCCAGTCTCAATAGCACTTCAACACCCCTCTTGGTTCTTCCGGTCTTCCCATAAATATGGCCCCACCCTGTCCCCTAGTACTCAGCAGCTCAGGATGGGATGTGTCTGAGGGGACCGATATAGATGTCTGCATGACAGCACAGAGGTGCCTGGGTTTGAAGGTGCGGTTCAAGAGTGGCCCTCTTCCTCCAACTGCTCCATTTACCATTTGCCAACAAAAACGCACTTGTCTTTGGCTAAGAGGCCAATCGGGAAAGGGTCTGAATGGAAGCATCCTGTAGCCCAAAGGGGAAGGCTACATTTATAAAGATCAGAAGCATCCTGCACACTTGTCCAGGGATGACCTTTCACTTGTCCTCAGCACTGAGCACTGTGGGTCCCTGAAGGTGTCCCAGGTCACTGGTATTACTTACAGCTGGGAACGCGCTCAGGTGTATGTGGTGGGCAGGCCCCACAGGAACATGTGGCAGCCAGGGGAGGTTGTGTGTACACCATGCCTCCTGTACAGGTGTCCGATTTCAGTGAACATGCTGCACTGCCCTCCCAGGGAACAGAGGACAGGTTAGAGGAAATACAGAAGATCTGGTCAGACCTTCTCCCTCAGACAACCAAAGAGATTGGTGTCTGGTGGAGAACTGTCAAGGAAGTTTCTCTGAGGGCAGCACGTTGGCATAGTTACCCTGCCATGGCAACTGTGAGAAGGCCTGTGAGGGCATCATTACCCAGTGAGGTCATATAAGGAACCTGTGACTTGAGGGGCAGGCTTCAGGAGGAGGGGCAGTTTTGTGGAGGAGAGCAGGGGGGAGGCAGGGGAACTCTTCATGGCCCCTCACACCTGGGCCTCTCCGCCCATGCCCTAGTCTAGTAGACAACCCATGCGGGGCGTTCCGCTGGGCTGGCACAGCCCCAGGGGCCCAGGAGGGTAAGAGAGACCCACATTCTGAGATTGGCTTGAGAGGCAAGATTAACGTAAGAGACAGCTAGGTTGTATGGCAATGACCCAAAGAGGCAGAGATTTGTGTGGACTGGGGAATCAGAGAAGGCTCCTTGGCAGTGGGCCTGAAGGACAAGTGAGATTTGGACCCATGGGGAAGAGAGGGAAGACATTCCAGTTTAGGAAGAATAAAAGCAAAGACACACTCTCCTCGACCTTGTCCTGCCCCACATATAAATTCATAGACCACTCACATTTTCACAACTGAGGACTGAAGAAAACCAAGAGGTTAAGGGGCCTACCCAGTGTTACACAGGTGGTGGAGAGGTGTTCTGCTCAATGGTTAGGTTCATGTCGGGGCTCCGCATTTACAGCTGATAGGAATGTGAGGACAAGCTCATGCCATTTCAAACATTTCCAAGTGATACTGAGAGAGATGTTGAAGGTGCAAAATGAGGGTGCTGAATGACCTCACAAAGTGGGAATGGTGGGCCCATTTTGATATGAAATTCAAAACAAGTTCATGACCAAAGGAAATAATACAAAATGACAACATAATCATTACACTCCCCTCTCCCTTAGAAGTAAAAATCAGTATACTCCTCTCTCTCTCCAGCATGAAAGGATGAGATAAAGGCTCAGCAGCAGCCCCCGTGAAACACATGGTCAACACTGTGAAGAGGTGTTACTAAGACGATTTGGTCCGACGCCGAGATGGAAAGAGACAACTCTGCCCTTAGCCTGATCAGGCCCACAGGAAGCAACCAAATTGGGGGAAGCCTTTGAGAGTGTGGCAGTGAGAGGGAACCTTATTTGGGAGGGGACTCCCTGTTGCCGATCTTGAAAACGCAAAGATGGGACATTCGTTTACTGGGGCTGTTGCAGAGGGGATGCGCCCAGCGGTTGGGCCACCCTGCTTGAGAATCAAAGCACCTTCTAGTCCTAAACTGCTTGAGTGCTGCAATCGCCGTGTTTGGGGTCCTGGGCAACCCAGGTCTTCGTCTGAGATTTCCGGAGAGCGCTTTCTCTTGGGAGCACGTCTGGGGACTGGCTTCTCTGCTTCCACTTTTGCTGGCGTGGCCAAAGGAACCTCCGCGTAGCCCCGGTAACCACCAAGCAGTCAGTATGTCTCCCAATACCAGCCCAGCTGCGTTTCTCCACACCCTCGCTAGAGGACATGGTAGTGACCAGGGGTAGGTTGAGAAACGGGAGCCACTGCTGCTGCAAAGAAAATCAGAAGTGATCAGTCCCTGCTGCTGTACACAGTCTCCTGCCAGAATTTCCCTCTCTCGTGTCTCTCCCAGTTTCTGGCTGAAGACCTTTAATCTACTTGACATCCAAAACACAGCCTTGGCCCATCACCTCCATGAGTCCCTAGAGAAGGGACACTGGCTGCAAAAGCAATTCCTGGAGCGGACGGCTGCAGCACATGAGGAAGTCTCTTCACCGTTTCCAGTGAAAACAGGAGAACCCGAAAGTAATTGCAGTCAGGATCCTCTCCATCTCTCCCTTCCACCACAGAGAAAACATTTCTTGCAGTCTGTCACTTCTGAGGCTTTAATGGAAATACCGTTCAAGGTTTGGAAAAAAAATACTCTAATATAAATAGGTTGAAAACCCGCCCACCTTGGCAAGCCCTCTTGGACCCCATTTATACTGCGTGTTTCGACCACACTGAACTCTAGCCCTGTGATACTTTTATCTAGATTAGAACAAGGCCAAATACTTAGGCAGAGTGATCAGGAGACCTAGAACGGCGTTCTGTATACCAAGACTAGACTCACATCAACCCAGTCTCCTGGGACACCATCTCCTCAGCTCTCCAGTCTCAATAGCACTTCAACACCCCTCTTGGTTCTTCCGGTCTTCCCATAAATATGGCCCCACCCTGTCCCCTAGTACTCAGCAGCTCAGGATGGGATGTGTCTGAGGGGACCGATATAGATGTCTGCATGACAGCACAGAGGTGCCTGGGTTTGAAGGTGCGGTTCAAGAGTGGCCCTCTTCCTCCAACTGCTCCATTTACCATTTGCCAACAAAAACGCACTTGTCTTTGGCTAAGAGGCCAATCGGGAAAGGGTCTGAATGGAAGCATCCTGTAGCCCAAAGGGGAAGGCTACATTTATAAAGATCAGAAGCATCCTGCACACTTGTCCAGGGATGACCTTTCACTTGTCCTCAGCATTGAGCACTGTGGGTCCCTGAAGGTGTCGCAGGTCACTGGTATTACTTACAGCTGGGAACGCGCTCAGGTGTATGTGCTGGGCAGGCCCCACAGGAACATGTGGCAGCCAGGGGAGGTTGTGTGTACACCATGCCTCCTGTACAGGTGTCCGATTTCAGTGAACATGCTGCACTGCCCTCCCAGGGAACAGAGGACAGGTTAGAGGAAATACAGAAGATCTGGTCAGACCTTCTCCCTCAGACAACCAAAGAGATTGGTGTCTGGTGGAGAACTGTCAAGGAAGTTTCTCTGAGGGCAGCACGTTGGCATAGTTACCCTGCCATGGCAACTGTGAGAAGGCCTGTGAGGGCATCATTACCCAGTGAGGTCATATAAGGAACCTGTGACTTGAGGGGCAGGCTTCAGGAGGAGGGGCAGTTTTGTGGAGGAGAGCAGGGGGGAGGCAGGGGAACTCTTCATTGCCCCTCACACCTTGGCCTCCCCGCCCATGCCCTAGTCTAGTAGACAACCCATGCGGGGCGTTCCGCTGGGCTGGCACAGCCCCAGGGGCCCAGGAGGGCAAGAGAGACCCACATTCTGAGATTGGCTTGAGAGGCAAGATTAACGTAAGAGACAGCTAGGTGGTATGGCACTGACCCAAAGAGGCAGAGATTTGTGTGGACTGGGGAATCAGGGAAGGCTCCTTGGCAGTGGGCCTGAAGGACAAGTGAGATTTGGACCCATGGGGAAGAGAGGGAAGACATTCCAGTTTAGGAAGAATAAAAGCAAAGCCCCACTCTCCTCGACCTTGTCCTGCCCCAAATATAAATTCATAGACCACTCACATTTTCACAACTGAGGACTGAAGAAAACCAAGAGGTTAAAGGGCCTACCCAGTGTTACACAGGTGGTGGAGAGGTGTTCTGCTCAATGGTTAGCTTCATGTCGGGGCTCCGCATTTACAGCTGATAGGAATGTGAGGACAACTCATGCCATTTCAAACATTTCCAAGTGATACTGAGAGAGATGTTGAAGGTGCAAAATGAGGGTGCTGAATGACCTCACAAAGTGGGAATGGTGGGCCCATTTTGATATGAAATTCAAAACAAGTTCATGACCAAAGGAAATAATACAAAATGACAACATAATCATTACACTCCCCTCTCCCTTAGAAGTAAAAATCAGTATACTCCTCTCTCTCTCCAGCATGAAAGGTTGAGATAAAGGCTCAGCAGCAGCCCCCGTGAAACACATGGTCAACACTGTGAAGAGGTGTTACTAAGACGATATGGTCCGACGCCGAGATGGAAAGAGACAACTCTGCCCTTAGCCTGATCAGGCCCACAGGAAGGAACCATATTGGGGGAAGCCTTTGAGAGTGTGGCAATGAGAGGGAACCTTATTTGGGAGGGGACTCCCTGTTGCCGATCTTGAAAACGCAAAGATGGGACATTCGTTTACTGGGGTTGTTGCAGAGGGGATGCGCCCAGAGGTTGGGCCACCCTGCTTGAGAATCAAAGCACCTTCTAGTCCTAAACTGCTTGAGTGCTGCAATCGCCGGGTTTGGGGTCTGGGGCAACCCATGTCTTCGTCTGAGAATTCCGGAGAGCGCTTTCTCTTGGGAGCACGTCTGGGGACTGGCTTCTCTGCTTCCACTTTTGCTGGCGTGGCCAAAGGAACCTCCGCGTAGCCCCGGTAGCCACCAAGCAGTCAGTATGTCTCCCGATACCAGCCCAACTGCGTTTCTCCACACCCTCGCTAGAGGACATGGTAGTGACCAGGGGTAGGTTGAGAAACGGGAGCCACTGCTGCTGCAAAGAAAATCAGAAGTGAGCAGTCCCTGCTGCTGTACCCAGTCTCCTGCCAGAATTTCCCTCTCTCGTGTCTCTCCCAGTTTCTGGCTGAAGACCTTTAATCTACTTGACATCCAAAACACAGCCTTGGCCCATCACCTCCATGAGTCCCTAGAGAAGGGACACTGGCTGCAAAAGCAATTCCTGGAGCGGACGGCTGCAGCACATGAGGAAGTCTCTTCACCGTTTCCAGTGAAAACAGGAGAACCCGAAAGTAATTGCAGTCAGGATCCTCTCCATCTCTCCCTTCCACCACAGAGAAAACATTTCTTGCAGTCTGTCACTTCTGAGGCTTTAATGGAAATACCGTTCAAGGTTTGGAAAAAAAATACTCTAATATAAATAGGTTGAAAACCCGCCCACCTTGGCAAGCCCTCTTGGACCCCATTTATACTGCGTGTTTCGACCACACTGAACTCTAGCCCTGTGATACTTTTATCTAGATTAGAACAAGGCCAAATACTTAGGCAGAGTGATCAGGAGACCTAGAACGGCGTTCTGTATACCAAGACTAGACTCACATCAACCCAGTCTCCTGGGACACCATCTCCTCAGCTCTCCAGTCTCAATAGCACTTCAACACCCCTCTTGGTTCTTCCGGTCTTCCCATAAATATGGCCCCACCCTGTCCCCTAGTACTCAGCAGCTCAGGATGGGATGTGTCTGAGGGGACCGATATAGATGTCTGCATGACAGCACAGAGGTGCCTGGGTTTGAAGGTGCGGTTCAAGAGTGGCCCTCTTCCTCCAACTGCTCCATTTACCATTTGCCAACAAAAACGCACTTGTCTTTGGCTAAGAGGCCAATCGGGAAAGGGTCTGAATGGAAGCATCCTGTAGCCCAAAGGGGAAGGCTACATTTATAAAGATCAGAAGCATCCTGCACACTTGTCCAGGGATGACCTTTCACTTGTCCTCAGCATTGAGCACTGTGGGTCCCTGAAGGTGTCGCAGGTCACTGGTATTACTTACAGCTGGGAACGCGCTCAGGTGTATGTGCTGGGCAGGCCCCACAGGAACATGTGGCAGCCAGGGGAGGTTGTGTGTACACCATGCCTCCTGTACAGGTGTCCGATTTCAGTGAACATGCTGCACTGCCCTCCCAGGGAACAGAGGACAGGTTAGAGGAAATACAGAAGATCTGGTCAGACCTTCTCCCTCAGACAACCAAAGAGATTGGTGTCTGGTGGAGAACTGTCAAGGAAGTTTCTCTGAGGGCAGCACGTTGGCATAGTTACCCTGCCATGGCAACTGTGAGAAGGCCTGTGAGGGCATCATTACCCAGTGAGGTCATATAAGGAACCTGTGACTTGAGGGGCAGGCTTCAGGAGGAGGGGCAGTTTTGTGGAGGAGAGCAGGGGGGAGGCAGGGGAACTCTTCATTGCCCCTCACACCTTGGCCTCCCCGCCCATGCCCTAGTCTAGTAGACAACCCATGCGGGGCGTTCCGCTGGGCTGGCACAGCCCCAGGGGCCCAGGAGGGCAAGAGAGACCCACATTCTGAGATTGGCTTGAGAGGCAAGATTAACGTAAGAGACAGCTAGGTGGTATGGCACTGACCCAAAGAGGCAGAGATTTGTGTGGACTGGGGAATCAGGGAAGGCTCCTTGGCAGTGGGCCTGAAGGACAAGTGAGATTTGGACCCATGGGGAAGAGAGGGAAGACATTCCAGTTTAGGAAGAATAAAAGCAAAGCCCCACTCTCCTCGACCTTGTCCTGCCCCAAATATAAATTCATAGACCACTCACATTTTCACAACTGAGGACTGAAGAAAACCAAGAGGTTAAAGGGCCTACCCAGTGTTACACAGGTGGTGGAGAGGTGTTCTGCTCAATGGTTAGCTTCATGTCGGGGCTCCGCATTTACAGCTGATAGGAATGTGAGGACAACTCATGCCATTTCAAACATTTCCAAGTGATACTGAGAGAGATGTTGAAGGTGCAAAATGAGGGTGCTGAATGACCTCACAAAGTGGGAATGGTGGGCCCATTTTGATATGAAATTCAAAACAAGTTCATGACCAAAGGAAATAATACAAAATGACAACATAATCATTACACTCCCCTCTCCCTTAGAAGTAAAAATCAGTATACTCCTCTCTCTCTCCAGCATGAAAGGTTGAGATAAAGGCTCAGCAGCAGCCCCCGTGAAACACATGGTCAACACTGTGAAGAGGTGTTACTAAGACGATATGGTCCGACGCCGAGATGGAAAGAGACAACTCTGCCCTTAGCCTGATCAGGCCCACAGGAAGGAACCATATTGGGGGAAGCCTTTGAGAGTGTGGCAATGAGAGGGAACCTTATTTGGGAGGGGACTCCCTGTTGCCGATCTTGAAAACGCAAAGATGGGACATTCGTTTACTGGGGCTGTTGCAGAGGGGATGCGCCCAGAGGTTGGGCCACCCTGCTTGAGAATCAAAGCACCTTCTAGTCCTAAACTGCTTGAGTGCTGCAATCGCCGGGTTTGGGGTCTGGGGCAACCCATGTCTTCGTCTGAGAATTCCGGAGAGCGCTTTCTCTTGGGAGCACGTCTGGGGACTGGCTTCTCTGCTTCCACTTTTGCTGGCGTGGCCAAAGGAACCTCCGCGTAGCCCCGGTAGCCACCAAGCAGTCAGTATGTCTCCCGATACCAGCCCAACTGCGTTTCTCCACACCCTCGCTAGAGGACATGGTAGTGACCAGGGGTAGGTTGAGAAACGGGAGCCACTGCTGCTGCAAAGAAAATCAGAAGTGAGCAGTCCCTGCTGCTGTACCCAGTCTCCTGCCAGAATTTCCCTCTCTCGTGTCTCTCCCAGTTTCTGGCTGAAGACCTTTAATCTACTTGACATCCAAAACACAGCCTTGGCCCATCACCTCCATGAGTCCCTAGAGAAGGGACACTGGCTGCAAAAGCAATTCCTGGAGCGGACGGCTGCAGCACATGAGGAAGTCTCTTCACCGTTTCCAGTGAAAACAGGAGAACCCGAAAGTAATTGCAGTCAGGATCCTCTCCATCTCTCCCTTCCACCACAGAGAAAACATTTCTTGCAGTCTGTCACTTCTGAGGCTTTAATGGAAATACCGTTCAAGGTTTGGAAAAAAAATACTCTAATATAAATAGGTTGAAAACCCGCCCACCTTGGCAAGCCCTCTTGGACCCCATTTATACTGCGTGTTTCGACCACACTGAACTCTAGCCCTGTGATACTTTTATCTAGATTAGAACAAGGCCAAATACTTAGGCAGAGTGATCAGGAGACCTAGAACGGCGTTCTGTATACCAAGACTAGACTCACATCAACCCAGTCTCCTGGGACACCATCTCCTCAGCTCTCCAGTCTCAATAGCACTTCAACACCCCTCTTGGTTCTTCCGGTCTTCCCATAAATATGGCCCCACCCTGTCCCCTAGTACTCAGCAGCTCAGGATGGGATGTGTCTGAGGGGACCGATATAGATGTCTGCATGACAGCACAGAGGTGCCTGGGTTTGAAGGTGCGGTTCAAGAGTGGCCCTCTTCCTCCAACTGCTCCATTTACCATTTGCCAACAAAAACGCACTTGTCTTTGGCTAAGAGGCCAATCGGGAAAGGGTCTGAATGGAAGCATCCTGTAGCCCAAAGGGGAAGGCTACATTTATAAAGATCAGAAGCATCCTGCACACTTGTCCAGGGATGACCTTTCACTTGTCCTCAGCATTGAGCACTGTGGGTCCCTGAAGGTGTCCCAGGTCACTGGTATTACTTACAGCTGGGAACGCGCTCAGGTGTATGTGGTGGGCAGGCCCCACAGGAACATGTGGCAGCCAGGGGAGGTTGTGTGTACACCATGCCTCCTGTACAGGTGTCCGATTTCAGTGAACATGCTGCACTGCCCTCCCAGGGAACAGAGGACAGGTTAGAGGAAATACAGAAGATCTGGTCAGACCTTCTCCCTCAGACAACCAAAGAGATTGGTGTCTGGTGGAGAACTGTCAAGGAAGTTTCTCTGAGGGCAGCACGTTGGCATAGTTACCCTGCCATGGCAACTGTGAGAAGGCCTGTGAGGGCATCATTACCCAGTGAGGTCATATAAGGAACCTGTGACTTGAGGGGCAGGCTTCAGGAGGAGGGGCAGTTTTGTGGAGGAGAGCAGGGGGGAGGCAGGGGAACTCTTCATGGCCCCTCACACCTGGGCCTCTCCGCCCATGCCCTAGTCTAGTAGACAACCCATGCGGGGCGTTCCGCTGGGCTGGCACAGCCCCAGGGGCCCAGGAGGGTAAGAGAGACCCACATTCTGAGATTGGCTTGAGAGGCAAGATTAACGTAAGAGACAGCTAGGTTGTATGGCAATGACCCAAAGAGGCAGAGATTTGTGTGGACTGGGGAATCAGAGAAGGCTCCTTGGCAGTGGGCCTGAAGGACAAGTGAGATTTGGACCCATGGGGAAGAGAGGGAAGACATTCCAGTTTAGGAAGAATAAAAGCAAAGACACACTCTCCTCGACCTTGTCCTGCCCCACATATAAATTCATAGACCACTCACATTTTCACAACTGAGGACTGAAGAAAACCAAGAGGTTAAGGGGCCTACCCAGTGTTACACAGGTGGTGGAGAGGTGTTCTGCTCAATGGTTAGGTTCATGTCGGGGCTCCGCATTTACAGCTGATAGGAATGTGAGGACAAGCTCATGCCATTTCAAACATTTCCAAGTGATACTGAGAGAGATGTTGAAGGTGCAAAATGAGGGTGCTGAATGACCTCACAAAGTGGGAATGGTGGGCCCATTTTGATATGAAATTCAAAACAAGTTCATGACCAAAGGAAATAATACAAAATGACAACATAATCATTACACTCCCCTCTCCCTTAGAAGTAAAAATCAGTATACTCCTCTCTCTCTCCAGCATGAAAGGATGAGATAAAGGCTCAGCAGCAGCCCCCGTGAAACACATGGTCAACACTGTGAAGAGGTGTTACTAAGACGATTTGGTCCGACGCCGAGATGGAAAGAGACAACTCTGCCCTTAGCCTGATCAGGCCCACAGGAAGCAACCAAATTGGGGGAAGCCTTTGAGAGTGTGGCAGTGAGAGGGAACCTTATTTGGGAGGGGACTCCCTGTTGCCGATCTTGAAAACGCAAAGATGGGACATTCGTTTACTGGGGCTGTTGCAGAGGGGATGCGCCCAGCGGTTGGGCCACCCTGCTTGAGAATCAAAGCACCTTCTAGTCCTAAACTGCTTGAGTGCTGCAATCGCCGTGTTTGGGGTCCTGGGCAACCCAGGTCTTCCTCTGAGATTTCCGGAGAGCGCTTTCTCTTGGGAGCACGTCTGGGGACTGGCTTCTCTGCTTCCACTTTTGCTGGCGTGGCCAAAGGAACCTCCGCGTAGCCCCGGTAACCACCAAGCAGTCAGTATGTCTCCCAATACCAGCCCAGCTGCGTTTCTCCACACCCTCGCTAGAGGACATGGTAGTGACCAGGGGTAGGTTGAGAAACGGGAGCCACTGCTGCTGCAAAGAAAATCAGAAGTGATCAGTCCCTGCTGCTGTACACAGTCTCCTGCCAGAATTTCCCTCTCTCGTGTCTCTCCCAGTTTCTGGCTGAAGACCTTTAATCTACTTGACATCCAAAACACAGCCTTGGCCCATCACCTCCATGAGTCCCTAGAGAAGGGACACTGGCTGCAAAAGCAATTCCTGGAGCGGACGGCTGCAGCACATGAGGAAGTCTCTTCACCGTTCCCAGTGAAAACAGGAGAACCCGAAAGTAATTGCAGTCAGGATCCTCTCCATCTCTCCCTTCCACCACAGAGAAAACATTTCTTGCAGTCTGTCACTTCTGAGGCTTTAATGGAAATACCGTTCAAGGTTTGGAAAAAAATACTCTAATATAAATTGGTTGAAAACCCGCCCACCTTGGCAAGCCCTCTTGGACCCCATTTATACTGCGTGTTTCGACCACACTGAACTCTAGCCCTGTGATACTTTTATCTAGATTAGAACAAGGCCAAATACTTAGGCAGAGTGATCAGGAGACCTAGAACCGCGTTCTGTATACCAAGACTAGACTCACATCAACCCAGTCTCCTGGGACACCATCTCCTCAACTCTCTAGTCTCAATAGCACTTCAACACCCCTCTTGGTTCTTCCGGTCTTCCCATAAATATGGCCCCACCCTGTCCCCTAGTACTCAGCAGCTCAGGATGGGATGTGTCTGAGGGGACCGATATAGATGTCTGCATGACAGCACAGAGGTGCCTGGGTTTGAAGGTGCGGTTCAAGAGTGGCCCTCTTCCTCCAACTGCTCCATTTACCATTTGCCAACAAAAACGCACTTGTCTTTGGCTAAGAGGTCAATCGGGAAAGGGTCTGAATGGAAGCATCCTGTAGCCCAAAGGGGAAGGCTACATTTATAAAGATCAGAAGCATCCTGCACACTTGTCCAGGGATGACCTTTCACTTGTCCTCAACATTGAGCACTGTGGGTCCCTGAAGGTGTCCCAGGTCACTGGTATTACTTACAGCTGGGAACGCGCTCAGGTGTATGTGGTGGGCAGGCCCCACAGGAACATGTGGCAGCCAGGGGAGGTTGTGTGTACACCATGCCTCCTGTACAGATGCCCGATTTCAGTGAACATGCTGCACTGCCCTCCCAGGGAACAGAGGACAGGTTAGAGGAAATACAGAAGATCTGGTCAGACCTTCTCCCTCAGACAACCAAAGAGATTGGTATCTGGTGGAGAACTGTCAGGGAAGTTTCTCTGAGGGCAGCACGTTGGCATAGTTACCCTGCCATGGCAACTGTGAGAAGGCCTGTGAGGGCATCATTACCCAGTGAGGTCATATAAGGAACCTGTGAGTTGAGGGGCAGGCTTCAGGAGGAGGGGCAGTTTTGTGGAGGAGAGCAGGGGGGAGGCAGGGGAACTCTTCATGGCCCCTCACACCTGGGCCTCCCCTCCCATGCCCTAGTCTAGTAGACAACCCATGCGGGGCGTTCCGCTGGGCTGGCACAGCCCCAGGGGCCCAGGAGGGCAAGAGAGACCCACATTCTGAGATTGGCTTGAGAGGCAAGATTAACGTAAGAGACAGCTAGGTTGTATGGCACTGACCCAAAGAGGCAGAGATTTGTGTGGACTGGGGAATCAGAGAAGGCTCCTTGGCAGTGGGCCTGAAGGACAAGTGAGATTTGGACCCATGGGGAAGAGAGGGAAGACATTCCAGTTTAGGAAGAATAAAAGCAAAGACACACTCTCCTCGACCTTGTCCTGCCCCAAATATAAATTCATAGACCACTCACATTTTCACAACTGAGGACTGAAGAAAACCAAGAGGTTAAGGGGCCTAGCCAGTGTTACACAGGTGGTGGAGAGGTGTTCTGCTCAATGGTTAGGTTCATGTCGGGGCTCCGCATTTACAGCTGATAGGAATGTGAGGACAAGCTCATGCCATTTCAAACATTTCCAAGTGATACTGAGAAAGATGTTGAAGGTGCAAAATGAGGGTGCTGAATGACCTCACAAAGTGGGAATGGTGGGCCCATTTTGATATAAAATTCAAAACAAGCTCATGACCAAAGGAAATAATACAAAATGACAACATAATCATTACACTCCCCTCTCCCTTAGAAGTAAAAATCAGTATACTCCTCTCTCTCTCCAGCATGAAAGGATGAGATAAAGGCTCAGCAGCAGCCCCCGTGAAACACATGGTCAACACTGTGAAGAGGTGTTACTAAGACGATTTGGTCCGACGCAGAGATGGAAAGAGACAACTCTGCCCTTAGCCTGATCAGGCCCACAGGAAGGAACCATATTGGGGGAAGCCTTTGAGAGTGTGGCAGTGAGAGGGAACCTTATTTGGGAGGGGACTCCCTGTTGCCGATCTTGAAAACGCAAAGATGGGACATTCGTTTACTGGGGCTGTTGCAGAGGGGATGCGCCCAGCGGTTGGGCCACCCTGCTTGAGAATCAAAGCACCTTCTAGTCCTAAACTGCTTGAGTGCTGCAATCGCCGGGTTTGGGGTCTGGGGCAACACAGGTCTTCGTCCGAGATTTCCGGAGAGTGCTTTCTCTTGGGAGCACGTCTGGGGACTGGCTTCTCTGCTTCCACTTTTGCTGGTGTGGCCAAAGGAACCTCCGCGTAGGCCCGGTAGCCACCAAGCAGTCAGTATGTCTCCCGATACCAGCCCAACTGCGTTTCTCCACACTCTCGCTAGAGGACATGGTAGTGACCAGGGGTAGGTTGAGAAACGGGAGCCACTGCTGCTGCAAAGAAAATCAGAAGTGAGCAGTCCCTGCTGCTGTACCCAGTCTCCTGCCAGAATTTCCCTCTCTCATGTCTCTCCCAGTTTCTGGCTGAAGACCTTTAATCTACTTGACATCCAAAACACAGCCTTGGCCCATCACCTCCATGAGTCCCTAGAGAAAGGACACTGGCTGCAAAAGCAATTCCTGGAGCGGACGGCTGCAGCACATGAGGAAGTCTCTTCACCGTTTCCAGTGAAAACAGGAGAACCCGAAAGTAATTGCCGTCAGGATCCTCTCCATCTCTCCCTTCCACCACAGAGAAAACATTTCTTGCAGTCTGTCACTTCTGAGGCTTTAATGGAAATACCGTTCAAGGTTTGGAAAAAAATACTCTAATATAAATTGGTTGAAAACCCGCCCACCTTGGCAAGCCCTCTTGGACCCCATTTATACTGCGTGTTTCGACCACACTGAACTCTAGCCCTGTGATACTTTTATCTAGATTAGAACAAGGCCAAATACTTAGGCAGAGTGATCAGGAGACCTAGAACCGCGTTCTGTATACCAAGACTAGACTCACATCAACCCAGTCTCCTGGGACACCATCTCCTCAGCTCTCCAGTCTCAATAGCACTTCAACACCCCTCTTGGTTCTTCCGGTCTTCCCATAAATATGGCCCCACCCTGTCCCCTAGTACTCAGCAGCTCAGGATGGGATGTGTTTGAGGGGACCGATATAGATGTCTGCATGACAGCACAGAGGTGCCTGGGTTTGAAGGTGCGGTTCAAGAGTGGCCCTCTTCCTCCAACTGCTCCATTTACCATTTGCCAACAAAAACGCACTTGTCTTTGGCTAAGAGGCCAATCGGGAAAGGGTCTGAATGGAAGCATCCTGTAGCCCAAAGGGGAAGGCTACATTTATAAAGATCAGAAGCATCCTGCACACTTGTCCAGGGATGACCTTTCACTTGTCCTCAACATTGAGCACTGTGGGTCCCTGAAGGTGTCCCAGGTCACTGGTATTACTTACAGCTGGGAACGCGCTCAGGTGTATGTGGTGGGCAGGCCCCACAGGAACATGTGGCAGCCAGGGGAGGTTGTGTGTACACCATGCCTCCTGTACAGATGCCCGATTTCAGTGAACATGCTGCACTGCCCTCCCAGGGAACAGAGGACAGGTTAGAGGAAATACAGAAGATCTGGTCAGACCTTCTCCCTCAGACAACCAAAGAGATTGGTATCTGGTGGAGAACTGTCAGGGAAGTTTCTCTGAGGGCAGCACGTTGGCACAGTTACCCTGCCATGGCAACTGTGAGAAGGCCTGTGAGGGCATCATTACCCAGTGAGGTCATATAAGGAACCTGTGACTTGAGGGGCAGGCTTCAGGAGGAGGGGCAGTTTTGTGGAGGAGAGCAGGGGGGAGGCAGGGGAACTCTTCATGGCCCCTCACACCTGGGCCTCCCCGCCCATGCCCTAGTCTAGTAGACAACCCATGCGGGGCGTTCCGCTGGGCTGGAACAGCCCCAGGGGCCCAGGAGGGCAAGAGAGACCCACATTCTGAGATTGGCTTGAGAGGCAAGATTAACGTAAGAGACAGCTAGGTTGTATGGCCCTGACCCAAAGAGGCAGAGATTTGTGTGGACTGGGGAATCAGGGAAGGCTCCTTGGCAGTGGGCCTGAAGGACAAGTGAGATTTGGACCCATGGGGAAGAGAGGGAAGACATTCCAGTTTAGGAAGAATAAAAGCAAAGACACACTCTCCTCGACCTTGTCCTGCCCCAAATATAAATTCATAGACCACTCACATTTTCACAACTGAGGACTGAAGAAAACCAAGAGGTTAAGGGGCCTACCCAGTGTTACACAGGTGGTGGAGAGGTGTTCTGCTCAATGGTTAGGTTCAAGTTGGGGCTCCGCATTTACAGCTGATAGGAATGTGAGGACAAGCTCATGCCATTTCAAACATTTCCAAGTGATACTGAGAGAGATGTTGAAGGTGCAAAATGAGGGTGCTGAATGACCTCACAAAGTGGGAATGGTGGGCCCATTTTGATATGAAATTCAAAACAAGTTCATGACCAAAGGAAATAATACAAAATGACAACATAATCATTACACTCCCCTCTCCCTTAGAAGTAAAAATCAGTATACTCCTCTCTCTCTCCAGCATGAAAGGATGAGATAAAGGCTCAGCAGCAGCCCCCGTGAAACACATGGTCAACACTGTGAAGAGGTGTTACTAAGACGATTTGGTCCGACGCAGAGATGGAAAGAGACAACCCTGCCCTTAGCCTGATCAGGCCCACAGGAAGGAACCATATTGGGGGAAGCCTTTGAGAGTGTGGCAGTGAGAGGGAACCTTATTTGGGAGGGGACTCCCTGTTGCCGATCTTGAAAACGCAAAGATGGGACATTCGTTTACTGGGGCTGTTGCAGAGGGGATGCGCCCAGAGGTTGGGCCACCCTGCTTGAGAATCAAAGCACCTTCTAGTCCTAAACTGCTTGAGTGCTGCAATCGCCGGGTTTGGGGTCTGGGGCAACCCAGGTCTTCGTCCGAGATTTCCGGAGAGTGCTTTCTCTTGGGAGCACGTCTGGGGACTGGCTTCTCTGCTTCCACTTTTGCTGGTGTGGCCAAAGGAACCTCCGCGTAGCCCCGGTAGCCACCAAGGAGTCAGTATGTCTCCCGATACCAGCCCAGCTGCGTTTCTCCACACCCTCGCTAGAGGACATGGTAGTGACCAGGGGTAGGTTGAGAAACGGGAGCCACTGCTGCTGCAAAGAAAATCAGAAGTGATCAGTCCCTGCTGCTGTACCCAGTCTCCTGCCAGAATTTCCCTCTCTCATGTCTCTCCCAGTTTCTGGCTGAAGACCTTTAATCTACTTGACATCCAAAACACAGCCTTGGCCCATCACCTCCATGAGTCCCTAGAGAAGGGACACTGGCTGCAAAAGCAATTCCTGGAGCGGACGGCTGCAGCACATGAGGAAGTCTCTTCACCGTTCCCAGTGAAAACAGGAGAACCCGAAAGTAATTGCAGTCAGGATCCTCTCCATCTCTCCCTTCCACCACAGAGAAAACATTTCTTGCAGTCTGTCACTTCTGAGGCTTTAATGGAAATACCGTTCAAGGTTTGGAAAAAAATACTCTAATATAAATTGGTTGAAAACCCGCCCACCTTGGCAAGCCCTCTTGGACCCCATTTATACTGCGTGTTTCGACCACACTGAACTCTAGCCCTGTGATACTTTTATCTAGATTAGAACAAGGCCAAATACTTAGGCAGAGTGATCAGGAGACCTAGAACCGCGTTCTGTATACCAAGACTAGACTCACATCAACCCAGTCTCCTGGGACACCATCTCCTCAGCTCTCCAGTCTCAATAGCACTTCAACACCCCTCTTGGTTCTTCCGGTCTTCCCATAAATATGGCCCCACCCTGTCCCCTAGTACTCAGCAGCTCAGGATGGGATGTGTCTGAGGGGACCGATATAGATGTCTGCATGACAGCACAGAGGTGCCTGGGTTTGAAGGTGCGGTTCAAGAGTGGCCCTCTTCCTCCAACTGCTCCATTTACCATTTGCCAACAAAAACGCACTTGTCTTTGGCTAAGAGGCCAATCGGGAAAGGGTCTGAATGGAAGCATCCTGTAGCCCAAAGGGGAAGGCTACATTTATAAAGATGAGAAGCATCCTGCACACTTGTCCAGGGATGACCTTTCACTTGTCCTCAGCATTGAGCACTGTGGGTTCCTGAAGGTGTCCCAGGTCACTGGTATTACTTACACCTGGGAACGCGCTCAGGTGTATGTGGTGGGCAGGCCGCACAGGAACATGTGGCAGCCAGGGGAGGTTGTGTGTACACCATGCCTCCTGTACAGATGCCCGATTTCAGTGAACATGCTGCACTGCCCTCCCAGGGAACAGAGGACAGGTTAGAGGAAATACAGAAGATCTGGTCAGACCTTCTCCCTCAGACAACCAAAGAGATTGGTATCTGGTGGAGAACTGTCAGGGAAGTTTCTCTGAGGGCAGCACGTTGGCATAGTTACCCTGCTATGGTAACTGTGAGAAGGCCTGTGAGGGCATCATTACCCAGTGAGGTCATATAAGGAACCTGTGACTTGAGGGGCAGGCTTCAGGAGGAGGGGCAGTTTTGTGGAGGAGAGCACGGGGGAGGCAGGGGAACTCATCATGGCCCCTCACACCTGGGCCTCCCCGCTCATGCCCTAGTCTAGCAGACAACCCATGCGGGGCGTTCCGCTGGGCTGGCACAGCCCCAGGGGCCCAGGAGGGCAAGAGAGACCCACATTCTGAGATTGGCTTGAGAGGCAAGAATAACGTAAGAGACAGCTAGGTTGTATGGCAATGACCCAAAGAGGCAGAGATTTGTGTGGACTGGGGAATCAGAGAAGGCTCCTTGGCAGTGGGCCTGAAGGACAAGTGAGATTTGGACCCATGGGGAAGAGAGGGAAGACATTCCAGTTTAGGAAGAATAAAAGCAAAGACACACTCTCCTCGACCTTGTCCTGCCCCAAATATAAATTCATAGACCACTCACATTTTCACAACTGAGGACTGAAGAAAACCAAGAGGTTAAGGGGCCTACCCAGTGTTACACAGGTGGTGGAGAGGTGTTCTGCTCAATGGTTAGCTTCATGTCGGGGCTCCGCATTTACAGCTGATAGGAATGTGAGGACAAGCTCATGCCATTTCAAACATTTCCAAGTGATACTGAGAGAGATGTTGAAGGTGCAAAATGAGGGTGCTGAATGACCTCACAAAGTGGGAATGGTGGGCCCATTTTGATATGAAATTCAAAACAAGTTCATGACCAAAGGAAATAATACAAAATGACAACATAATCATTACACTCCCCTCTCCCTTAGAAGTAAAAATCAGTATACTCCTCTCTCTCTCCAGCATGAAAGGTTGAGATAAAGGCTCAGCAGCAGCCCCCGTGAAACACATGGTCAACACTGTGAAGAGGTGTTACTAAGACGATTTGGTCCGACGCAGAGATGGAAAGAGACAACCCTGCCCTTAGCCTGATCAGGCCCACAGGAAGGAACCATATTGGGGGAAGCCTTTGAGAGTGTGGCAGTGAGAGGGAACCTTATTTGGGAGGGGACTCCCTGTTGCCGATCTTGAAAACGCAAAGATGGGACATTCGTTTACTGGGGCTGTTGCAGAGGGGATGCGCCCAGAGGTTGGGCCACCCTGCTTGAGAATCAAAGCACCTTCTAGTCCTAAACTGCTTGAGTGCTGCAATCGCCGGGTTTGGGGTCTGGGGCAACCCAGGTCTTCGTCCGAGATTTCCGGAGAGCGCTTTCTCTTGGGAGCACGTCTGGGGACTGGCTTCTCTGCTTCCACTTTTGCTGGCGTGGCCAAAGGAACCTCCGCGTAGGCCCGGTAGCCACCAAGCAGTCAGCATGTCTCCCGATACCAGCCCAACTGCGTTTCTCCACACCCTCGCTAGAGGACATGGTAGTGACCAGGGGTAGGTTGAGAAACGGGAGCCACTGCTGCTGCAAAGAAAATCAGAAGTGATCAGTCCCTGCTGCTGTACCCAGTCTCCTGCCAGAATTTCCCTCTCTCGTGTCTCTCCCAGTTTCTGGCTGAAGACCTTTAATCTACTTGACATCCAAAACACAGCCTTGGCCCATCACCTCCATGAGTCCCTAGAGAAGGGACACTGGCTGCAAAAGCAATTCCTGGAGCGGACGGCTGCAGCACATGAGGAAGTCTCTTCACCGTTTCCAGTGAAAACAGGAGAACCCGAAAGTAATTGCAGTCAGGATCCTCTCCATCTCTCCCTTCCACCACAGAGAAAACATTTCTTGCAGTCTGTCACTTCTGAGGCTTTAATGGAAATACCGTTCAAGGTTTGGAAAACAATACTCTAATATAAATTGGTTGAAAACCCGCCCACCTTGGCAAGCCCTCTTGGACCCCATTTATACTGCGTGTTTCGACCACACTGAACTCTAGCCCTGTGATACTTTTATCTAGATTAGAACAAGGCCAAATACTTAGGCAGAGTGATCAGGAGACCTAGAACCGCGTTCTGTATACCAAGACTAGACTCACATCAACCCAGTCTCCTGGGACACCATCTCCTCAGCTCTCCAGTCTCAATAGCACTTCAACACCCCTCTTGGTTCTTCCGGTCTTCCCATAAATATGGCCCCACCCTGTCCCCTAGTACTCAGCAGCTCAGGATGGGATGTGTCTGAGGGGACCGATATAGATGTCTGCATGACAGCACAGAGGTGCCTGGGTTTGAAGGTGCGGTTCAAGAGTGGCCCTCTTCCTCCAAATGCTCCATTTACCATTTGCCAACAAAAACGCACTTGTCTTTGGCTAAGAGGCCAATCGGGAAAGGGTCTGAATGAAAGCATCCTGTAGCCCAAAGGGGAAAGCTACATTTATAAAGATCAGAAGCATCCTGCACACTTGTCCAGGGATGACCTTTCACTTGTCCTCAGCATTGAGCACTGTGGGTTCCTGAAGGTGTCCCAGGTCACTGGTATTACTTACAGCTGGGAACGCGCTCAGGTGTATGTGGTGGGCAGGCCCCACAGGAACATGTGGCAGCCAGGGGAGGTTGTGTGTACACCATGCCTCCTGTACAGATGCCCGATTTCAGTGAACATGCTGCACTGCCCTCCCAGGGAACAGAGGACAGGTTAGAGGAAATACAGAAGATCTGGTCAGACCTTCTCCCTCAGACAACCAAAGAGATTGGTATCTGGTGGAGAACTGTCAGGGAAGTTTCTCTGAGGGCAGCACGTTGGCATAGTTACCCTGCCATGGTAACTGTGAGAAGGCCTGTGAGGGCATCATTACCCAGTGAGGTCATATAAGGAACCTGTGACTTGAGGGGCAGGCTTCAGGAGGAGGGGCAGTTTTGTGGAGGAGAGCACGGGGGAGGCAGGGGAACTCATCATGGCCCCTCACACCTGGGCCTCCCCGCTCATGCCCTAGTCTAGTAGACAACCCATGCGGGGCGTTCCGCTGGGCTGGCACAGCCCCAGGGGCCCAGGAGGGCAAGAGAGACCCACATTCTGAGATTGGCTTGAGAGGCAAGAATAACGTAAGAGACAGCTAGGTTGTATGGCAATGACCCAAAGAGGCAGAGATTTGTGTGGACTGGGGAATCAGAGAAGGCTCCTTGGCAGTGGGCCTGAAGGACAAGTGAGATTTGGACCCATGGGGAAGAGAGGGAAGACATTCCAGTTTAGGAAGAATAAAAGCAAAGACACACTCTCCTCGACCTTGTCCTGCCCCAAATATAAATTCATAGACCACTCACATTTTCACAACTGAGGACTGAAGAAAACCAAGAGGTTAAGGGGCCTACCCAGTGTTACACAGGTGGTGGAGAGGTGTTCTGCTCAATGGTTAGCTTCATGTCGGGGCTCCGCATTTACAGCTGATAGGAATGTGAGGACAAGCTCATGCCATTTCAAACATTTCCAAGTGATACTGAGAGAGATGTTGAAGGTGCAAAATGAGGGTGCTGAATGACCTCACAAAGTGGGAATGGTGGGCCCATTTTGATATGAAATTCAAAACAAGTTCATGACCAAAGGAAATAATTCAAAATGACAACATAATCATTACACTCCCCTCTCCCTTAGAAGTAAAAATCAGTATACTCCTCTCTCTCTCCAGCATGAAAGGATGAGATAAAGGCTCAGCAGCAGCCCCCGTGAAACACGTGGTCAACACTGTGAAGAGGTGTTACTAAGACGATTTGGTCCGACGCAGAGATGGAAAGAGACAACTCTGCCCTTAGCCTGATTAGGCCCACAGGAAGGAACCATATTGGGGGAAGCCTTTGAGAGTGTGGCAGTGAGAGGGAACCATATTTGGGAGGGGACTCCCTGTTGCCGATCTTGAAACGCGAAGATGGGACATTCGTTTACTGGCGCTGTTGCAGAGGGGATGAGCCCAGAGGTTGGGCCTCCCTGCTTGATAATCAAAGCACCTTCTAGTCCTAAACTGCTTGAGTGCTGCAATCGCCGGGTTTGGGGTCTGGGGCAACCCAGGTCTTCGTCCGAGATTTCCGGAGAGCGCTTTCTCTTGGGAGCACGTCTGGGGACTGGCTTCTCTGCTTCCACTTTTGCTGGCGTGGCCAAAGGAACCTCCGCGTAGGCCCGGTAGCCACCAAGCAGTCAGTATGTCTCCCGATACCAGCCCAACTGCGTTTCTCCACACCCTCGCTAGAGGACATGGTAGTGACCAGGGGTAGGTTGAGAAACGGGAGCCACTGCTGCTGCAAAGAAAATCAGAAGTGATCAGTCCCTGCTGCTGTACCCAGTCTCCTGCCAGAATTTCCCTCTCTCGTGTCTCTCCCAGTTTCTGGCTGAAGACCTTTAATCTACTTGACATCCAAAACACAGCCTTGGCCCATCACCTCTATGAGTCCCTAGAGAAGGGACACTGGCTGCAAAAGCAATTCCTGGAGCGGACGGCTGCAGCACATGAGGAAGTCTCTTCACCGTTTCCAGTGAAAACAGGAGAACCCGAAAGTAATTGCAGTCAGGATCCTCTCCATCTCTCCCTTCCACCACAGAGAAAACATTTCTTGCAGTCTGTCACTTCTGAGGCTTTAATGGAAATACCGTTCAAGGTTTGGGAAAAAATAATCTAATATAAATTGGTTAAAAACCCGCCCGCCTTGGCAACCCCTCTTGGACCCCATTTATACTGCGTGTTTCGACCACACTGAACTCTAGCCCTGTGATACTTTTATCTAGATTAGAACAAGGCCAAATACTTAGGCAGAGTGGTCAGGAGACCTAGAACCGCGTTCTGTATACCAAGACTAGACTCACATCAACCCAGTCTCCTGGGACACCATCTCCTCAACTCTCTAGTCTCAATAGCACTTCAACACCCCTCTTGGTTCTTCCGGTCTTCCCATAAATATGGCCCCACCCTGTCCCCTAGTACTCAGCAGCGCATGATGGGAGGTGTCTGAGGGGACCGATATAGATGTCTGCATGACAGCACAGAGGTGCCTGGGTTTGAAGGTGCGGTTCAAGAGTGGCCCTCTTCCTCCAAATGCTCCATTTACCATTTGCCAACAAAAACGCACTTGTCTTTGGCTAAGAGGCCAATCGGGAAAGGGTCTGAATGGAAGCATCCTGTAGCCCAAAGGGGAAGGCTACATTTATAAAGATCAGAAGCATCCTGCACACTTGTCCAGGGATGACCTTTCACTTGTCCTCAGCATTGAGCACTGTGGGTCCCTGAAGGTGTCCCAGGTCACTGGTATTACTTACAGCTGGGAACGCGCTCAGGTGTATGTGCTGGGCAGGCCCCACAGGAACATGTGGCAGCCAGGGGAGGTTGTGTGTACACCATGCCTCCTGTACAGGTGTCCGATTTCAGTGAACATGCTGCACTGCCCTCCCAGGGAACAGAGGACAGGTTAGAGGAAATACAGAAGATCTGGTCAGACCTTCTCTCTCAGACAACCAAAGAGATTGGTGTCTGGTGGAGAACTGTCAGGGAAGTTTCTCTGAGGGCAGCACGTTGGCATAGTTACCCTGCCATGGCAACTGTGAGAAGGCCTGTGAGGGCATCATTACCCAGTGAGGTCATATAAGGAACCTGTGACTTGAGGGGCAGGCTTCAGGAGGAGGGGCAGTTTTGTGGAGGAGAGCAGGGGGGAGGCAGGGGAACTCTTCATGGCCCCTCACACCTGGGCCTCCCCGCCCATGCCCTAGTCTAGTAGACAACCCATGCGGGGTGTTCCGCTGGGCTGGCACAGCCCCAGGGGCCCAGGAGGGCAAGAGAGACCCACATTCTGAGATTGGCTTGAGAGGCAAGATTAACGTAAGAGACAGCTAGGTTGTATGGCACTGACCCAAAGAGGCAGAGATTTGTGTGGACTGGGGAATCAGGGAAGGCTCCTTGGCAGTGGGCCTGAAGGACAATTGAGATTTGGACCCATGGGGAAGAGAGGGAAGACATTCCAGTTTAGGAAGAATAAAAGCAAAGACACACTCTCCTCGACCTTGTCCTGCCCCAAATATAAATTCATAGACCACTCACATTTTCACAACTGAGGACTGAAGAAAACCAAGAGGTTAAGGGGCCTAGCCAGTGTTACACAGGTGGTGGAGAGGTGTTCTGCTCAATGGTTAGGTTCATGTTGGGGCTCCGCATTTACAGCTGATAGGAATGTGAGGACAAGCTCATGCCATTTCAAACATTTCCAAGTGATACTGAGAGAGATGTTGAAGGTGCAAAATGAGGGTGCTGAATGACCTCACAAAGTGGGAATGGTGGGCCCATTTTGATATGAAATTCAAAACAAGTTCATGACCAAAGGAAATAATACAAAATGACAACATAATCATTACACTCCCCTCTCCCTTAGAAGTAAAAATCAGTATACCCCTCTCTCTCTCCAGCATGAAAGGATGAGATAAAGGCTCAGCAGCAGCCCCCGTGAAACACGTGGTCAACACTGTGAAGAGGTGTTACTAAGACGATTTGCTCCGACGCAGAGATGGAAAGAGACAGCTCTGCCCTTAGCCTGATCAGGCCCACAGGAAGGAACCATATTGGGGGAAGCCTTTGAGAGTGTGGCAATGAGAGGGGACCTTATTTGGGAGGGGACTCCCTGTTTCCGATCTTGAAAACGCAAAGATGGGACATTCGTTTACTGGGGCTGTTGCAGAGTGGATGCGCCCAGAGGTTGGGCCACCCTGCTTGAGAATCAAAGCACCTTCTAGTCCTAAACTGCTTGAGTGCTGCAATCGCCGGATTTGGGGTCTGGGGCAACCCAGGTCTTCGTCCGAGATTTCCGGAGAGCGCTTTCTCTTGGGAGCACGTCTGGGGACTGGCTTCTCTGCTTCCACTTTTGCTGGCGTGGCCAAAGGAACCTCCGCGTAGGCCCGGTAGCCACCAAGCAGTCAGCATGTCTCCCGATACCAGCCCAACTGCGTTTCTCCACACCCTCGCTAGAGGACATGGTAGTGACCAGGGGTAGGTTGAGAAACGGGAGCCACTGCTGCTGCAAAGAAAATCAGAAGTGATCAGTCCCTGCTGCTGTACCCAGTCTCCTGCCAGAATTTCCCTCTCTCGTGTCTCTCCCAGTTTCTGGCTGAAGACCTTTAATCTACTTGACATCCAAAACACAGCCTTGGCCCATCACCTCTATGAGTCCCTAGAGAAGGGACACTGGCTGCAAAAGCAATTCCTGGAGCGGACGGCTGCAGCACATGAGGAAGTCTCTTCACCGTTTCCAGTGAAAACAGGAGAACCCGAAAGTAATTGCAGTCAGGATCCTCTCCATCTCTCCCTTCCACCACAGAGAAAACATTTCTTGCAGTCTGTCACTTCTGAGGCTTTAATGGAAATACCGTTCAAGGTTTGGGAAAAAATAATCTAATATAAATTGGTTAAAAACCCGCCCGCCTTGGCAACCCCTCTTGGACCCCATTTATACTGCGTGTTTCGACCACACTGAACTCTAGCCCTGTGATACTTTTATCTAGATTAGAACAAGGCCAAATACTTAGGCAGAGTGGTCAGGAGACCTAGAACCGCGTTCTGTATACCAAGACTAGACTCACATCAACCCAGTCTCCTGGGACACCATCTCCTCAACTCTCTAGTCTCAATAGCACTTCAACATCCCTCTTGGTTCTTCCGGTCTTCCCATAAATATGGCCCCACCCTGTCCCCTAGTACTCAGCAGCGCATGATGGGAGGTGTCTGAGGGGACCGATATAGATGTCTGCATGACAGCACAGAGGTGCCTGGGTTTGAAGGTGCGGTTCAAGAGTGGCCCTCTTCCTCCAAATGCTCCATTTACCATTTGCCAACAAAAACGCACTTGTCTTTGGCCAAGAGGCTAATCGGGAAAGGGTCTGAATGGAAGCGTCCTGTAGCCCAAAGTGGAAGGCTACATTTATAAAGATCAGAAGCATCCTGCACACTTGTCCAGGGATGACCTTTCACTTGTCCTCAGCATTGAGCACTGTGGGTCCCTGAAGGTGTCCCAGGTCACTGGTATTACTTCCAGCTGGGAATTCGCTCAGGTGTATGTGGTGGGCAGGCCGCACAGGAACATGTGGCAGCCAGGGGAGGTTGTGTGTACACCATGCCTCCTGTACAGATGCCCCATTTCAGTGAACATGCTGCACTGCCCTCTCAGGGAACAGAGGACAGGTTAGAGGAAATACAGAAGATCTGGTCAGACATCCTCTCTCAGACAACCAAAGAGATTGGTATCTGGTGGAGAACTGTCAGGGAAGTTTCTCTGAGGGCAGCACGTTGGCATAGTTACCCTGCCATGGCAACTGTGAGAAGGCCTGTGAGGGCATCATTACCCAGTGAGGTCATATAAGGAACCTGTGAGTTGAGGGGCAGGCTTCAGGAGGAGGGGCAGTTTTGTGGAGGAGAGCAGGGGGGAGGCAGAGGTACTCTTCATGGCCCCTCACACCTGGGCCTCCCCGCCCATGCCCTAGTCTAGTAGACAACCCATGCGGGGCGTTCCACTGGGCTGGCACAGCCCCAGGGGCCCAGGAGGGCAAGAGAGACCCACATTCTGAGATTGGCTTGAGAGGCAAGATTAACGTAAGAGACAGCTAGGTTGTATGGCACTGACCCAAAGAGGCAGAGATTTGTGTCGACTGGGGAATCAGGGAAGGCTCCTTGGCAGTGGGCCTGAAGGACAAGTGAGATTTAGCCCCATGGGGAAGAGAGGGAAGACATTCCAGTTTAGGAAGAATAAAAGCAAAGACACACTCTCCTCGACCTTGTCCTGCCCCAAATATAAATTCATAGACCACTCACATTTTCACAACTGAGGACTGAAGAAAACCAAGAGGTTAAGGGGCCTAGCCAGTGTTACACAGGTGGTGGAGAGGTGTTCTGCTCAATGGTTAGCTTCATGTTGGGGCTCCGCATTTACAGCTGATAGGAATGTGAGGACAAGCTCATGCCATTTCAAACATTTCCAAGTGATACTGAGAGAGATGTTGAAGGTGCAAAATGAGGGTGCTGAATGACCTCACAAAGTGGGAATGGTGGGCCCATTTTGATATGAAATTCAAAACAAGTTCATGACCAAAGGAAATAATACAAAATGACAACATAATCATTACACTCCCCTCTCCCTTAGAAGTAAAAATCAGTATACCCCTCTCTCTCTCCAGCATGAAAGGATGAGATAAAGGCTCAGCAGCAGCCCCCGTGAAACACGTGGTCAACACTGTGAAGAGGTGTTACTAAGACGATTTGCTCCGACGCAGAGATGGAAAGAGACAACTCTGCCCTTAGCCTGATCAGGCCCACAGGAAGGAACCATATTGGGGGAAGCCTTTGAGAGTGTGGCAGTGAGAGGGGACCTTATTTGGGAGGGGACTCCCTGTTTCCGATCTTGAAAACGCAAAGATGGGACATTCGTTTACTGGGGCTGTTGCAGAGTGGATGCGCCCAGAGGTTGGGCCACCCTGCTTGAGAATCAAAGCACCTTCTAGTCCTAAACTGCTTGAGTGCTGCAATCGCCGGATTTGGGGTCTGGGGCAACCCAGGTCTTCGTCCGAGATTTCCGGAGAGCGCTTTCTCTTGGGAGCACGTCTGGGGACTGGCTTCTCTGCTTCCACTTTTGCTGGCGTGGCCAAAGGAACCTCCGCGTAGGCCCGGTAGCCACCAAGCAGTCAGCATGTCTCCCGATACCAGCCCAACTGCGTTTCTCCACACCCTCGCTAGAGGACATGGTAGTGACCAGGGGTAGGTTGAGAAACGGGAGCCACTGCTGCTGCAAAGAAAATCAGAAGTGATCAGTCCCTGCTGCTGTACCCAGTCTCCTGCCAGAATTTCCCTCTCTCGTGTCTCTCCCAGTTTCTGGCTGAAGACCTTTAATCTACTTGACATCCAAAACACAGCCTTGGCCCATCACCTCTATGAGTCCCTAGAGAAGGGACACTGGCTGCAAAAGCAATTCCTGGAGCGGACGGCTGCAGCACATGAGGAAGTCTCTTCACCGTTTCCAGTGAAAACAGGAGAACCCGAAAGTAATTGCAGTCAGGATCCTCTCCATCTCTCCCTTCCACCACAGAGAAAACATTTCTTGCAGTCTGTCACTTCTGAGGCTTTAATGGAAATACCGTTCAAGGTTTGGGAAAAAATAATCTAATATAAATTGGTTAAAAACCCGCCCGCCTTGGCAACCCCTCTTGGACCCCATTTATACTGCGTGTTTCGACCACACTGAACTCTAGCCCTGTGATACTTTTATCTAGATTAGAACAAGGCCAAATACTTAGGCAGAGTGGTCAGGAGACCTAGAACCGCGTTCTGTATACCAAGACTAGACTCACATCAACCCAGTCTCCTGGGACACCATCTCCTCAACTCTCTAGTCTCAATAGCACTTCAACACCCCTCTTGGTTCTTCCGGTCTTCCCATAAATATGGCCCCACCCTGTCCCCTAGTACTCAGCAGCGCATGATGGGAGGTGTCTGAGGGGACCGATATAGATGTCTGCATGACAGCACAGAGGTGCCTGGGTTTGACGGTGCGGTTCAAGAGTGGCCCTCTTCCTCCAAATGCTCCATTTACCATTTGCCAACAAAAATGCACTTGTCTTTGGCCAAGAGGCTAATCGGGAAAGGGTCTGAATGGAAGCGTCCTGTAGCCCAAAGGGGAAGGCTACATTTATAAAGATCAGAAGCATCCTGCACACTTGTCCAGGGATGACCTTTCACTTGTCCTCAGCATTGAGCACTGTGGGTCCCTGAAGGTGTCCCAGGTCACTGGTATTACTTCCAGCTGGGAATTCGCTCAGGTGTATGTGGTGGGCAGGCCGCACAGGAACATGTGGCAGCCAGGGGAGGTTGTGTGTACACCATGCCTCCTGTACAGATGCCCCATTTCAGTGAACATGCTGCACTGCCCTCTCAGGGAACAGAGGACAGGTTAGAGGAAATACAGAAGATCTGGTCAGACATCCTCTCTCAGACAACCAAAGAGATTGGTATCTGGTGGAGAACTGTCAGGGAAGTTTCTCTGAGGGCAGCACGTTGGCATAGTTACCCTGCCATGGCAACTGTGAGAAGGCCTGTGAGGGCATCATTACCCAGTGAGGTCATATAAGGAACCTGTGAGTTGAGGGGCAGGCTTCAGGAGGAGGGGCAGTTTTGTGGAGGAGAGCAGGGGGGAGGCAGAGGTACTCTTCATGGCCCCTCACACCTGGGCCTCCCCGCCCATGCCCTAGTCTAGTAGACAACCCATGCGGGGCGTTCCACTGGGCTGGCACAGCCCCAGGGGCCCAGGAGGGCAAGAGAGACCCACATTCTGAGATTGGCTTGAGAGGCAAGATTAACGTAAGAGACAGCTAGGTTGTATGGCACTGACCCAAAGAGGCAGAGATTTGTGTGGACTGGGGAATCAGGGAAGGCTCCTTGGCAGTGGGCCTGAAGGACAAGTGAGATTTAGCCCCATGGGGAAGAGAGGGAAGACATTCCAGTTTAGGAAGAATAAAAGCAAAGACACACTCTCCTCGACCTTGTCCTGCCCCAAATATAAATTCATAGACCACTCACATTTTCACAACTGAGGACTGAAGAAAACCAAGAGGTTAAGGGGCCTAGCCAGTGTTACACAGGTGGTGGAGAGGTGTTCTGCTCAATGGTTAGCTTCATGTTGGGGCTCCGCATTTACAGCTGATAGGAATGTGAGGACAAGCTCATGCCATTTCAAACATTTCCAAGTGATACTGAGAGAGATGTTGAAGGTGCAAAATGAGGGTGCTGAATGACCTCACAAAGTGGGAATGGTGGGCCCATTTTGATATGAAATTCAAAACAAGTTCATGACCAAAGGAAATAATACAAAATGACAACATAATCATTACACTCCCCTCTCCCTTAGAAGTAAAAATCAGTATACCCCTCTCTCTCTCCAGCATGAAAGGATGAGATAAAGGCTCAGCAGCAGCCCCCGTGAAACACGTGGTCAACACTGTGAAGAGGTGTTACTAAGACGATTTGCTCCGACGCAGAGATGGAAAGAGACAACTCTGCCCTTAGCCTGATCAGGCCCACAGGAAGGAACCATATTGGGGGAAGCCTTTGAGAGTGTGGCAGTGAGAGGGGACCTTATTTGGGAGGGGACTCCCTGTTTCCGATCTTGAAAACGCAAAGATGGGACATTCGTTTACTGGGGCTGTTGCAGAGTGGATGCGCCCAGAGGTTGGGCCACCCTGCTTGAGAATCAAAGCACCTTCTAGTCCTAAACTGCTTGAGTGCTGCAATCGCCGGATTTGGGGTCTGGGGCAACCCAGGTCTTCGTCCGAGATTTCCGGAGAGCGCTTTCTCTTGGGAGCACGTCTGGGGACTGGCTTCTCTGCTTCCACTTTTGCTGGCGTGGCCAAAGGAACCTCCGCGTAGGCCCGGTAGCCACCAAGCAGTCAGCATGTCTCCCGATACCAGCCCAACTGCGTTTCTCCACACCCTCGCTAGAGGACATGGTAGTGACCAGGGGTAGGTTGAGAAACGGGAGCCACTGCTGCTGCAAAGAAAATCAGAAGTGATCAGTCCCTGCTGCTGTACCCAGTCTCCTGCCAGAATTTCCCTCTCTCGTGTCTCTCCCAGTTTCTGGCTGAAGACCTTTAATCTACTTGACATCCAAAACACAGCCTTGGCCCATCACCTCTATGAGTCCCTAGAGAAGGGACACTGGCTGCAAAAGCAATTCCTGGAGCGGACGGCTGCAGCACATGAGGAAGTCTCTTCACCGTTTCCAGTGAAAACAGGAGAACCCGAAAGTAATTGCAGTCAGGATCCTCTCCATCTCTCCCTTCCACCACAGAGAAAACATTTCTTGCAGTCTGTCACTTCTGAGGCTTTAATGGAAATACCGTTCAAGGTTTGGGAAAAAATAATCTAATATAAATTGGTTAAAAACCCGCCCGCCTTGGCAACCCCTCTTGGACCCCATTTATACTGCGTGTTTCGACCACACTGAACTCTAGCCCTGTGATACTTTTATCTAGATTAGAACAAGGCCAAATACTTAGGCAGAGTGGTCAGGAGACCTAGAACCGCGTTCTGTATACCAAGACTAGACTCACATCAACCCAGTCTCCTGGGACACCATCTCCTCAACTCTCTAGTCTCAATAGCACTTCAACACCCCTCTTGGTTCTTCCGGTCTTCCCATAAATATGGCCCCACCCTGTCCCCTAGTACTCAGCAGCGCATGATGGGAGGTGTCTGAGGGGACCGATATAGATGTCTGCATGACAGCACAGAGGTGCCTGGGTTTGAAGGTGCGGTTCAAGAGTGGCCCTCTTCCTCCAAATGCTCCATTTACCATTTGCCAACAAAAATGCACTTGTCTTTGGCCAAGAGGCTAATCGGGAAAGGGTCTGAATGGAAGCGTCCTGTAGCCCAAAGGGGAAGGCTACATTTATAAAGATCAGAAGCATCCTGCACACTTGTCCAGGGATGACCTTTCACTTGTCCTCAGCATTGCGCACTGTGGGTCCCTGAAGGTGTCCCAGGTCACTGGTATTACTTCCAGCTGGGAATTCGCTCAGGTGTATGTGGTGGGCAGGCCGCACAGGAACATGTGGCAGCCAGGGGAGGTTGTGTGTACACCATGCCTCCTGTACAGATGCCCCATTTCAGTGAACATGCTGCACTGCCCTCTCAGGGAACAGAGGACAGGTTAGAGGAAATACAGAAGATCTGGTCAGACATCCTCTCTCAGACAACCAAAGAGATTGGTATCTGGTGGAGAACTGTCAGGGAAGTTTCTCTGAGGGCAGCACGTTGGCATAGTTACCCTGCCATGGCAACTGTGAGAAGGCCTGTGAGGGCATCATTACCCAGTGAGGTCATATAAGGAACCTGTGAGTTGAGGGGCAGGCTTCAGGAGGAGGGGCAGTTTTGTGGAGGAGAGCAGGGGGGAGGCAGAGGTACTCTTCATGGCCCCTCACACCTGGGCCTCCCCGCCCATGCCCTAGTCTAGTAGACAACCCATGCGGGGCGTTCCACTGGGCTGGCACAGCCCCAGGGGCCCAGGAGGGCAAGAGAGACCCACATTCTGAGATTGGCTTGAGAGGCAAGATTAACGTAAGAGACAGCTAGGTTGTATGGCACTGACCCAAAGAGGCAGAGATTTGTGTGGACTGGGGAATCAGGGAAGGCTCCTTGGCAGTGGGCCTGAAGGACAAGTGAGATTTAGCCCCATGGGGAAGAGAGGGAAGACATTCCAGTTTAGGAAGAATAAAAGCAAAGACACACTCTCCTCGACCTTGTCCTGCCCCAAATATAAATTCATAGACCACTCACATTTTCACAACTGAGGACTGAAGAAAACCAAGAGGTTAAGGGGCCTAGCCAGTGTTACACAGGTGGTGGAGAGGTGTTCTGCTCAATGGTTAGCTTCATGTTGGGGCTCCGCATTTACAGCTGATAGGAATGTGAGGACAAGCTCATGCCATTTCAAACATTTCCAAGTGATACTGAGAGAGATGTTGAAGGTGCAAAATGAGGGTGCTGAATGACCTCACAAAGTGGGAATGGTGGGCCCATTTTGATATGAAATTCAAAACAAGTTCATGACCAAAGGAAATAATACAAAATGACAACATAATCATTACACTCCCCTCTCCCTTAGAAGTAAAAATCAGTATACCCCTCTCTCTCTCCAGCATGAAAGGATGAGATAAAGGCTCAGCAGCAGCCCCCGTGAAACACGTGGTCAACACTGTGAAGAGGTGTTACTAAGACGATTTGCTCCGACGCAGAGATGGAAAGAGACAACTCTGCCCTTAGCCTGATCAGGCCCACAGGAAGGAACCATATTGGGGGAAGCCTTTGAGAGTGTGGCAGTGAGAGGGGACCTTATTTGGGAGGGGACTCCCTGTTTCCGATCTTGAAAACGCAAAGATGGGACATTCGTTTACTGGGGCTGTTGCAGAGTGGATGCGCCCAGAGGTTGGGCCACCCTGCTTGAGAATCAAAGCACCTTCTAGTCCTAAACTGCTTGAGTGCTGCAATCGCCGGATTTGGGGTCTGGGGCAACCCAGGTCTTCGTCCGAGATTTCCGGAGAGCGCTTTCTCTTGGGAGCACGTCTGGGGACTGGCTTCTCTGCTTCCACTTTTGCTGGCGTGGCCAAAGGAACCTCCGCGTAGGCCCGGTAGCCACCAAGCAGTCAGCATGTCTCCCGATACCAGCCCAACTGCGTTTCTCCACACCCTCGCTAGAGGACATGGTAGTGACCAGGGGTAGGTTGAGAAACGGGAGCCACTGCTGCTGCAAAGAAAATCAGAAGTGATCAGTCCCTGCTGCTGTACCCAGTCTCCTGCCAGAATTTCCCTCTCTCGTGTCTCTCCCAGTTTCTGGCTGAAGACCTTTAATCTACTTGACATCCAAAACACAGCCTTGGCCCATCACCTCTATGAGTCCCTAGAGAAGGGACACTGGCTGCAAAAGCAATTCCTGGAGCGGACGGCTGCAGCACATGAGGAAGTCTCTTCACCGTTTCCAGTGAAAACAGGAGAACCCGAAAGTAATTGCAGTCAGGATCCTCTCCATCTCTCCCTTCCACCACAGAGAAAACATTTCTTGCAGTCTGTCACTTCTGAGGCTTTAATGGAAATACCGTTCAAGGTTTGGGAAAAAATAATCTAATATAAATTGGTTAAAAACCCGCCCGCCTTGGCAACCCCTCTTGGACCCCATTTATACTGCGTGTTTCGACCACACTGAACTCTAGCCCTGTGATACTTTTATCTAGATTAGAACAAGGCCAAATACTTAGGCAGAGTGGTCAGGAGACCTAGAACCGCGTTCTGTATACCAAGACTAGACTCACATCAACCCAGTCTCCTGGGACACCATCTCCTCAACTCTCTAGTCTCAATAGCACTTCAACACCCCTCTTGGTTCTTCCGGTCTTCCCATAAATATGGCCCCACCCTGTCCCCTAGTACTCAGCAGCGCATGATGGGAGGTGTCTGAGGGGACCGATATAGATGTCTGCATGACAGCACAGAGGTGCCTGGGTTTGAAGGTGCGGTTCAAGAGTGGCCCTCTTCCTCCAAATGCTCCATTTACCATTTGCCAACAAAAATGCACTTGTCTTTGGCCAAGAGGCTAATCGGGAAAGGGTCTGAATGGAAGCGTCCTGTAGCCCAAAGGGGAAGGCTACATTTATAAAGATCAGAAGCATCCTGCACACTTGTCCAGGGATGACCTTTCACTTGTCCTCAGCATTGAGCACTGTGGGTCCCTGAAGGTGTCCCAGGTCACTGGTATTACTTCCAGCTGGGAATTCGCTCAGGTGTATGTGGTGGGCAGGCCGCACAGGAACATGTGGCAGCCAGGGGAGGTTGTGTGTACACCATGCCTCCTGTACAGATGCCCCATTTCAGTGAACATGCTGCACTGCCCTCTCAGGGAACAGAGGACAGGTTAGAGGAAATACAGAAGATCTGGTCAGACATCCTCTCTCAGACAACCAAAGAGATTGGTATCTGGTGGAGAACTGTCAGGGAAGTTTCTCTGAGGGCAGCACGTTGGCATAGTTACCCTGCCATGGCAACTGTGAGAAGGCCTGTGAGGGCATCATTACCCAGTGAGGTCATATAAGGAACCTGTGAGTTGAGGGGCAGGCTTCAGGAGGAGGGGCAGTTTTGTGGAGGAGAGCAGGGGGGAGGCAGAGGTACTCTTCATGGCCCCTCACACCTGGGCCTCCCCGCCCATGCCCTAGTCTAGTAGACAACCCATGCGGGGCGTTCCACTGGGCTGGCACAGCCCCAGGGGCCCAGGAGGGCAAGAGAGACCCACATTCTGAGATTGGCTTGAGAGGCAAGATTAACGTAAGAGACAGCTAGGTTGTATGGCACTGACCCAAAGAGGCAGAGATTTGTGTGGACTGGGGAATCAGGGAAGGCTCCTTGGCAGTGGGCCTGAAGGACAAGTGAGATTTAGCCCCATGGGGAAGAGAGGGAAGACATTCCAGTTTAGGAAGAATAAAAGCAAAGACACACTCTCCTCGACCTTGTCCTGCCCCAAATATAAATTCATAGACCACTCACATTTTCACAACTGAGGACTGAAGAAAACCAAGAGGTTAAGGGGCCTAGCCAGTGTTACACAGGTGGTGGAGAGGTGTTCTGCTCAATGGTTAGCTTCATGTTGGGGCTCCGCATTTACAGCTGATAGGAATGTGAGGACAAGCTCATGCCATTTCAAACATTTCCAAGTGATACTGAGAGAGATGTTGAAGGTGCAAAATGAGGGTGCTGAATGACCTCACAAAGTGGGAATGGTGGGCCCATTTTGATATGAAATTCAAAACAAGTTCATGACCAAAGGAAATAATACAAAATGACAACATAATCATTACACTCCCCTCTCCCTTAGAAGTAAAAATCAGTATACCCCTCTCTCTCTCCAGCATGAAAGGATGAGATAAAGGCTCAGCAGCAGCCCCCGTGAAACACGTGGTCAACACTGTGAAGAGGTGTTACTAAGACGATTTGCTCCGACGCAGAGATGGAAAGAGACAACTCTGCCCTTAGCCTGATCAGGCCCACAGGAAGGAACCATATTGGGGGAAGCCTTTGAGAGTGTGGCAGTGAGAGGGGACCTTATTTGGGAGGGGACTCCCTGTTTCCGATCTTGAAAACGCAAAGATGGGACATTCGTTTACTGGGGCTGTTGCAGAGTGGATGCGCCCAGAGGTTGGGCCACCCTGCTTGAGAATCAAAGCACCTTCTAGTCCTAAACTGCTTGAGTGCTGCAATCGCCGGATTTGGGGTCTGGGGCAACCCAGGTCTTCGTCCGAGATTTCCGGAGAGCGCTTTCTCTTGGGAGCACGTCTGGGGACTGGCTTCTCTGCTTCCACTTTTGCTGGCGTGGCCAAAGGAACCTCCGCGTAGGCCCGGTAGCCACCAAGCAGTCAGCATGTCTCCCGATACCAGCCCAACTGCGTTTCTCCACACCCTCGCTAGAGGACATGGTAGTGACCAGGGGTAGGTTGAGAAACGGGAGCCACTGCTGCTGCAAAGAAAATCAGAAGTGATCAGTCCCTGCTGCTGTACCCAGTCTCCTGCCAGAATTTCCCTCTCTCGTGTCTCTCCCAGTTTCTGGCTGAAGACCTTTAATCTACTTGACATCCAAAACACAGCCTTGGCCCATCACCTCTATGAGTCCCTAGAGAAGGGACACTGGCTGCAAAAGCAATTCCTGGAGCGGACGGCTGCAGCACATGAGGAAGTCTCTTCACCGTTTCCAGTGAAAACAGGAGAACCCGAAAGTAATTGCAGTCAGGATCCTCTCCATCTCTCCCTTCCACCACAGAGAAAACATTTCTTGCAGTCTGTCACTTCTGAGGCTTTAATGGAAATACCGTTCAAGGTTTGGGAAAAAATAATCTAATATAAATTGGTTAAAAACCCGCCCGCCTTGGCAACCCCTCTTGGACCCCATTTATACTGCGTGTTTCGACCACACTGAACTCTAGCCCTGTGATACTTTTATCTAGATTAGAACAAGGCCAAATACTTAGGCAGAGTGGTCAGGAGACCTAGAACCGCGTTCTGTATACCAAGACTAGACTCACATCAACCCAGTCTCCTGGGACACCATCTCCTCAACTCTCTAGTCTCAATAGCACTTCAACACCCCTCTTGGTTCTTCCGGTCTTCCCATAAATATGGCCCCACCCTGTCCCCTAGTACTCAGCAGCGCATGATGGGAGGTGTCTGAGGGGACCGATATAGATGTCTGCATGACAGCACAGAGGTGCCTGGGTTTGAAGGTGCGGTTCAAGAGTGGCCCTCTTCCTCCAAATGCTCCATTTACCATTTGCCAACAAAAATGCACTTGTCTTTGGCCAAGAGGCTAATCGGGAAAGGGTCTGAATGGAAGCGTCCTGTAGCCCAAAGGGGAAGGCTACATTTATAAAGATCAGAAGCATCCTGCACACTTGTCCAGGGATGACCTTTCACTTGTCCTCAGCATTGCGCACTGTGGGTCCCTGAAGGTGTCCCAGGTCACTGGTATTACTTCCAGCTGGGAATTCGCTCAGGTGTATGTGGTGGGCAGGCCGCACAGGAACATGTGGCAGCCAGGGGAGGTTGTGTGTACACCATGCCTCCTGTACAGATGCCCCATTTCAGTGAACATGCTGCACTGCCCTCTCAGGGAACAGAGGACAGGTTAGAGGAAATACAGAAGATCTGGTCAGACATCCTCTCTCAGACAACCAAAGAGATTGGTATCTGGTGGAGAACTGTCAGGGAAGTTTCTCTGAGGGCAGCACGTTGGCATAGTTACCCTGCCATGGCAACTGTGAGAAGGCCTGTGAGGGCATCATTACCCAGTGAGGTCATATAAGGAACCTGTGAGTTGAGGGGCAGGCTTCAGGAGGAGGGGCAGTTTTGTGGAGGAGAGCAGGGGGGAGGCAGAGGTACTCTTCATGGCCCCTCACACCTGGGCCTCCCCGCCCATGCCCTAGTCTAGTAGACAACCCATGCGGGGCGTTCCACTGGGCTGGCACAGCCCCAGGGGCCCAGGAGGGCAAGAGAGACCCACATTCTGAGATTGGCTTGAGAGGCAAGATTAACGTAAGAGACAGCTAGGTTGTATGGCACTGACCCAAAGAGGCAGAGATTTGTGTGGACTGGGGAATCAGGGAAGGCTCCTTGGCAGTGGGCCTGAAGGACAAGTGAGATTTAGCCCCATGGGGAAGAGAGGGAAGACATTCCAGTTTAGGAAGAATAAAAGCAAAGACACACTCTCCTCGACCTTGTCCTGCCCCAAATATAAATTCATAGACCACTCACATTTTCACAACTGAGGACTGAAGAAAACCAAGAGGTTAAGGGGCCTAGCCAGTGTTACACAGGTGGTGGAGAGGTGTTCTGCTCAATGGTTAGCTTCATGTTGGGGCTCCGCATTTACAGCTGATAGGAATGTGAGGACAAGCTCATGCCATTTCAAACATTTCCAAGTGATACTGAGAGAGATGTTGAAGGTGCAAAATGAGGGTGCTGAATGACCTCACAAAGTGGGAATGGTGGGCCCATTTTGATATGAAATTCAAAACAAGTTCATGACCAAAGGAAATAATACAAAATGACAACATAATCATTACACTCCCCTCTCCCTTAGAAGTAAAAATCAGTATACCCCTCTCTCTCTCCAGCATGAAAGGATGAGATAAAGGCTCAGCAGCAGCCCCCGTGAAACACGTGGTCAACACTGTGAAGAGGTGTTACTAAGACGATTTGCTCCGACGCAGAGATGGAAAGAGACAGCTCTGCCCTTAGCCTGATCAGGCCCACAGGAAGGAACCATATTGGGGGAAGCCTTTGAGAGTGTGGCAGTGAGAGGGGACCTTATTTGGGAGGGGGACTCCCTGTTTCCGATCTTGAAAACGCAAAGATGGGACATTCGTTTACTGGGGCTGTTGCAGAGTGGATGCGCCCAGAGGTTGGGCCACCCTGCTTGAGAATCAAAGCACCTTCTAGTCCTAAACTGCTTGAGTGCTGCAATCGCCGGATTTGGGGTCTGGGGCAACCCAGGTCTTCGTCCGAGATTTCCGGAGAGCGCTTTCTCTTGGGAGCACGTCTGGGGACTGGCTTCTCTGCTTCCACTTTTGCTGGCGTGGCCAAAGGAACCTCCGCGTAGGCCCGGTAGCCACCAAGCAGTCAGCATGTCTCCCGATACCAGCCCAACTGCGTTTCTCCACACCCTCGCTAGAGGACATGGTAGTGACCAGGGGTAGGTTGAGAAACGGGAGCCACTGCTGCTGCAAAGAAAATCAGAAGTGATCAGTCCCTGCTGCTGTACCCAGTCTCCTGCCAGAATTTCCCTCTCTCGTGTCTCTCCCAGTTTCTGGCTGAAGACCTTTAATCTACTTGACATCCAAAACACAGCCTTGGCCCATCACCTCTATGAGTCCCTAGAGAAGGGACACTGGCTGCAAAAGCAATTCCTGGAGCGGACGGCTGCAGCACATGAGGAAGTCTCTTCACCGTTTCCAGTGAAAACAGGAGAACCCGAAAGTAATTGCAGTCAGGATCCTCTCCATCTCTCCCTTCCACCACAGAGAAAACATTTCTTGCAGTCTGTCACTTCTGAGGCTTTAATGGAAATACCGTTCAAGGTTTGGGAAAAAATAATCTAATATAAATTGGTTAAAAACCCGCCCTCCTTGGCAACCCCTCTTGGACCCCATTTATACTGCGTGTTTCGACCACACTGAACTCTAGCCCTGTGATACTTTTATCTAGATTAGAACAAGGCCAAATACTTAGGCAGAGTGGTCAGGAGACCTAGAACCGCGTTCTGTATACCAAGACTAGACTCACATCAACCCAGTCTCCTGGGACACCATCTCCTCAACTCTCTAGTCTCAATAGCACTTCAACACCCCTCTTGGTTCTTCCGGTCTTCCCATAAATATGGCCCCACCCTGTCCCCTAGTACTCAGCAGCGCATGATGGGAGGTGTCTGAGGGGACCGATATAGATGTCTGCATGACAGCACAGAGGTGCCTGGGTTTGAAGGTGCGGTTCAAGAGTGGCCCTCTTCCTCCAAATGCTCCATTTACCATTTGCCAACAAAAATGCACTTGTCTTTGGCCAAGAGGCTAATCGGGAAAGGGTCTGAATGGAAGCGTCCTGTAGCCCAAAGGGGAAGGCTACATTTATAAAGATCAGAAGCATCCTGCACACTTGTCCAGGGATGACCTTTCACTTGTCCTCAGCATTGCGCACTGTGGGTCCCTGAAGGTGTCCCAGGTCACTGGTATTACTTCCAGCTGGGAATTCGCTCAGGTGTATGTGGTGGGCAGGCCGCACAGGAACATGTGGCAGCCAGGGGAGGTTGTGTGTACACCATGCCTCCTGTACAGATGCCCCATTTCAGTGAACATGCTGCCCTGCCCTCTCAGGGAACAGAGGACAGGTTAGAGGAAATACAGAAGATCTGGTCAGACATCCTCTCTCAGACAACCAAAGAGATTGGTATCTGGTGGAGAACTGTCAGGGAAGTTTCTCTGAGGGCAGCACGTTGGCATAGTTACCCTGCCATGGCAACTGTGAGAAGGCCTGTGAGGGCATCATTACCCAGTGAGGTCATATAAGGAACCTGTGAGTTGAGGGGCAGGCTTCAGGAGGAGGGGCAGTTTTGTGGAGGAGAGCAGGGGGGAGGCAGAGGTACTCTTCATGGCCCCTCACACCTGGGCCTCCCCGCCCATGCCCTAGTCTAGTAGACAACCCATGCGGGGCGTTCCACTGGGCTGGCACAGCCCCAGGGGCCCAGGAGGGCAAGAGAGACCCACATTCTGAGATTGGCTTGAGAGGCAAGATTAACGTAAGAGACAGCTAGGTTGTATGGCACTGACCCAAAGAGGCAGAGATTTGTGTGGACTGGGGAATCAGGGAAGGCTCCTTGGCAGTGGGCCTGAAGGACAAGTGAGATTTAGCCCCATGGGGAAGAGAGGGAAGACATTCCAGTTTAGGAAGAATAAAAGCAAAGACACACTCTCCTCGACCTTGTCCTGCCCCAAATATAAATTCATAGACCACTCACATTTTCACAACTGAGGACTGAAGAAAACCAAGAGGTTAAGGGGCCTAGCCAGTGTTACACAGGTGGTGGAGAGGTGTTCTGCTCAATGGTTAGCTTCATGTTGGGGCTCCGCATTTACAGCTGATAGGAATGTGAGGACAAGCTCATGCCATTTCAAACATTTCCAAGTGATACTGAGAGAGATGTTGAAGGTGCAAAATGAGGGTGCTGAATGACCTCACAAAGTGGGAATGGTGGGCCCATTTTGATATGAAATTCAAAACAAGTTCATGACCAAAGGAAATAATACAAAATGACAACATAATCATTACACTCCCCTCTCCCTTAGAAGTAAAAATCAGTATACCCCTCTCTCTCTCCAGCATGAAAGGATGAGATAAAGGCTCAGCAGCAGCCCCCGTGAAACACGTGGTCAACACTGTGAAGAGGTGTTACTAAGACGATTTGCTCCGACGCAGAGATGGAAAGAGACAGCTCTGCCCTTAGCCTGATCAGGCCCACAGGAAGGAACCATATTGGGGGAAGCCTTTGAGAGTGTGGCAGTGAGAGGGGACCTTATTTGGGAGGGGGACTCCCTGTTTCCGATCTTGAAAACGCAAAGATGGGACATTCGTTTACCGGGGCTGTTGCAGAGTGGATGCGCCCAGAGGTTGGGCCACCCTGCTTGAGAATCAAAGCACCTTCTAGTCCTAAACTGCTTGAGTGCTGCAATCGCCGGATTTGGGGTCTGGGGCAACCCAGGTCTTCGTCCGAGATTTCCGGAGAGCGCTTTCTCTTGGGAGCACGTCTGGGGACTGGCTTCTCTGCTTCCACTTTTGCTGGCGTGGCCAAAGGAACCTCCGCGTAGGCCCGGTAGCCACCAAGCAGTCAGCATGTCTCCCGATACCAGCCCAACTGCGTTTCTCCACACCCTCGCTAGAGGACATGGTAGTGACCAGGGGTAGGTTGAGAAACGGGAGCCACTGCTGCTGCAAAGAAAATCAGAAGTGATCAGTCCCTGCTGCTGTACCCAGTCTCCTGCCAGAATTTCCCTCTCTCGTGTCTCTCCCAGTTTCTGGCTGAAGACCTTTAATCTACTTGACATCCAAAACACAGCCTTGGCCCATCACCTCTATGAGTCCCTAGAGAAGGGACACTGGCTGCAAAAGCAATTCCTGGAGCGGACGGCTGCAGCACATGAGGAAGTCTCTTCACCGTTTCCAGTGAAAACAGGAGAGCCCGAAAGTAATTGCAGTCAGGATCCTCTCCATCTCTCCCTTCCACCACAGAGAAAACATTTCTTGCAGTCTGTCACTTCTGAGGCTTTAATGGAAATACCGTTCAAGGTTTGGGAAAAAATAATCTAATATAAATTGGTTAAAAACCCGCCCGCCTTGGCAACCCCTCTTGGACCCCATTTATACTGCGTGTTTCGACCACACTGAACTCTAGCCCTGTGATACTTTTATCTAGATTAGAACAAGGCCAAATACTTAGGCAGAGTGGTCAGGAGACCTAGAACCGCGTTCTGTATACCAAGACTAGACTCACATCAACCCAGTCTCCTGGGACACCATCTCCTCAACTCTCTAGTCTCAATAGCACTTCAACACCCCTCTTGGTTCTTCCGGTCTTCCCATAAATATGGCCCCACCCTGTCCCCTAGTACTCAGCAGCGCATGATGGGAGGTGTCTGAGGGGACCGATATAGATGTCTGCATGACAGCACAGAGGTGCCTGGGTTTGAAGGTGCGGTTCAAGAGTGGCCCTCTTCCTCCAAATGCTCCATTTACCATTTGCCAACAAAAATGCACTTGTCTTTGGCCAAGAGGCTAATCGGGAAAGGGTCTGAATGGAAGCGTCCTGTAGCCCAAAGGGGAAGGCTACATTTATAAAGATCAGAAGCATCCTGCACACTTGTCCAGGGATGACCTTTCACTTGTCCTCAGCATTGCGCACTGTGGGTCCCTGAAGGTGTCCCAGGTCACTGGTATTACTTCCAGCTGGGAATTCGCTCAGGTGTATGTGGTGGGCAGGCCGCACAGGAACATGTGGCAGCCAGGGGAGGTTGTGTGTACACCATGCCTCCTGTACAGATGCCCCATTTCAGTGAACATGCTGCCCTGCCCTCTCAGGGAACAGAGGACAGGTTAGAGGAAATACAGAAGATCTGGTCAGACATCCTCTCTCAGACAACCAAAGAGATTGGTATCTGGTGGAGAACTGTCAGGGAAGTTTCTCTGAGGGCAGCACGTTGGCATAGTTACCCTGCCATGGCAACTGTGAGAAGGCCTGTGAGGGCATCATTACCCAGTGAGGTCATATAAGGAACCTGTGAGTTGAGGGGCAGGCTTCAGGAGGAGGGGCAGTTTTGTGGAGGAGAGCAGGGGGGAGGCAGAGGTACTCTTCATGGCCCCTCACACCTGGGCCTCCCCGCCCATGCCCTAGTCTAGTAGACAACCCATGCGGGGCGTTCCACTGGGCTGGCACAGCCCCAGGGGCCCAGGAGGGCAAGAGAGACCCACATTCTGAGATTGGCTTGAGAGGCAAGATTAACGTAAGAGACAGCTAGGTTGTATGGCACTGACCCAAAGAGGCAGAGATTTGTGTGGACTGGGGAATCAGGGAAGGCTCCTTGGCAGTGGGCCTGAAGGACAAGTGAGATTTAGCCCCATGGGGAAGAGAGGGAAGACATTCCAGTTTAGGAAGAATAAAAGCAAAGACACACTCTCCTCGACCTTGTCCTGCCCCAAATATAAATTCATAGACCACTCACATTTTCACAACTGAGGACTGAAGAAAACCAAGAGGTTAAGGGGCCTAGCCAGTGTTACACAGGTGGTGGAGAGGTGTTCTGCTCAATGGTTAGCTTCATGTTGGGGCTCCGCATTTACAGCTGATAGGAATGTGAGGACAAGCTCATGCCATTTCAAACATTTCCAAGTGATACTGAGAGAGATGTTGAAGGTGCAAAATGAGGGTGCTGAATGACCTCACAAAGTGGGAATGGTGGGCCCATTTTGATATGAAATTCAAAACAAGTTCATGACCAAAGGAAATAATACAAAATGACAACATAATCATTACACTCCCCTCTCCCTTAGAAGTAAAAATCAGTATACCCCTCTCTCTCTCCAGCATGAAAGGATGAGATAAAGGCTCAGCAGCAGCCCCCGTGAAACACGTGGTCAACACTGTGAAGAGGTGTTACTAAGACGATTTGCTCCGACGCAGAGATGGAAAGAGACAGCTCTGCCCTTAGCCTGATCAGGCCCACAGGAAGGAACCATATTGGGGGAAGCCTTTGAGAGTGTGGCAGTGAGAGGGGACCTTATTTGGGAGGGGGACTCCCTGTTTCCGATCTTGAAAACGCAAAGATGGGACATTCGTTTACTGGGGCTGTTGCAGAGTGGATGCGCCCAGAGGTTGGGCCACCCTGCTTGAGAATCAAAGCACCTTCTAGTCCTAAACTGCTTGAGTGCTGCAATCGCCGGATTTGGGGTCTGGGGCAACCCAGGTCTTCGTCCGAGATTTCCGGAGAGCGCTTTCTCTTGGGAGCACGTCTGGGGACTGGCTTCTCTGCTTCCACTTTTGCTGGCGTGGCCAAAGGAACCTCCGCGTAGGCCCGGTAGCCACCAAGCAGTCAGCATGTCTCCCGATACCAGCCCAACTGCGTTTCTCCACACCCTCGCTAGAGGACATGGTAGTGACCAGGGGTAGGTTGAGAAACGGGAGCCACTGCTGCTGCAAAGAAAATCAGAAGTGATCAGTCCCTGCTGCTGTACCCAGTCTCCTGCCAGAATTTCCCTCTCTCGTGTCTCTCCCAGTTTCTGGCTGAAGACCTTTAATCTACTTGACATCCAAAACACAGCCTTGGCCCATCACCTCTATGAGTCCCTAGAGAAGGGACACTGGCTGCAAAAGCAATTCCTGGAGCGGACGGCTGCAGCACATGAGGAAGTCTCTTCACCGTTTCCAGTGAAAACAGGAGAGCCCGAAAGTAATTGCAGTCAGGATCCTCTCCATCTCTCCCTTCCACCACAGAGAAAACATTTCTTGCAGTCTGTCACTTCTGAGGCTTTAATGGAAATACCGTTCAAGGTTTGGGAAAAAATAATCTAATATAAATTGGTTAAAAACCCGCCCGCCTTGGCAACCCCTCTTGGACCCCATTTATACTGCGTGTTTCGACCACACTGAACTCTAGCCCTGTGATACTTTTATCTAGATTAGAACAAGGCCAAATACTTAGGCAGAGTGGTCAGGAGACCTAGAACCGCGTTCTGTATACCAAGACTAGACTCACATCAACCCAGTCTCCTGGGACACCATCTCCTCAACTCTCTAGTCTCAATAGCACTTCAACACCCCTCTTGGTTCTTCCGGTCTTCCCATAAATATGGCCCCACCCTGTCCCCTAGTACTCAGCAGCGCATGATGGGAGGTGTCTGAGGGGACCGATATAGATGTCTGCATGACAGCACAGAGGTGCCTGGGTTTGAAGGTGCGGTTCAAGAGTGGCCCTCTTCCTCCAAATGCTCCATTTACCATTTGCCAACAAAAATGCACTTGTCTTTGGCCAAGAGGCTAATCGGGAAAGGGTCTGAATGGAAGCGTCCTGTAGCCCAAAGGGGAAGGCTACATTTATAAAGATCAGAAGCATCCTGCACACTTGTCCAGGGATGACCTTTCACTTGTCCTCAGCATTGCGCACTGTGGGTCCCTGAAGGTGTCCCAGGTCACTGGTATTACTTCCAGCTGGGAATTCGCTCAGGTGTATGTGGTGGGCAGGCCGCACAGGAACATGTGGCAGCCAGGGGAGGTTGTGTGTACACCATGCCTCCTGTACAGATGCCCCATTTCAGTGAACATGCTGCCCTGCCCTCTCAGGGAACAGAGGACAGGTTAGAGGAAATACAGAAGATCTGGTCAGACATCCTCTCTCAGACAACCAAAGAGATTGGTATCTGGTGGAGAACTGTCAGGGAAGTTTCTCTGAGGGCAGCACGTTGGCATAGTTACCCTGCCATGGCAACTGTGAGAAGGCCTGTGAGGGCATCATTACCCAGTGAGGTCATATAAGGAACCTGTGAGTTGAGGGGCAGGCTTCAGGAGGAGGGGCAGTTTTGTGGAGGAGAGCAGGGGGGAGGCAGAGGTACTCTTCATGGCCCCTCACACCTGGGCCTCCCCGCCCATGCCCTAGTCTAGTAGACAACCCATGCGGGGCGTTCCACTGGGCTGGCACAGCCCCAGGGGCCCAGGAGGGCAAGAGAGACCCACATTCTGAGATTGGCTTGAGAGGCAAGATTAACGTAAGAGACAGCTAGGTTGTATGGCACTGACCCAAAGAGGCAGAGATTTGTGTGGACTGGGGAATCAGGGAAGGCTCCTTGGCAGTGGGCCTGAAGGACAAGTGAGATTTAGCCCCATGGGGAAGAGAGGGAAGACATTCCAGTTTAGGAAGAATAAAAGCAAAGACACACTCTCCTCGACCATGTCCTGCCCCAAATATAAATTCATAGACCACTCACATTTTCACAACTGAGGACTGAAGAAAACCAAGAGGTTAAGGGGCCTAGCCAGTGTTACACAGGTGGTGGAGAGGTGTTCTGCTCAATGGTTAGCTTCATGTTGGGGCTCCGCATTTACAGCTGATAGGAATGTGAGGACAAGCTCATGCCATTTCAAACATTTCCAAGTGATACTGAGAGAGATGTTGAAGGTGCAAAATGAGGGTGCTGAATGACCTCACAAAGTGGGAATGGTGGGCCCATTTTGATATGAAATTCAAAACAAGTTCATGACCAAAGGAAATAATACAAAATGACAACATAATCATTACACTCCCCTCTCCCTTAGAAGTAAAAATCAGTATACCCCTCTCTCTCTCCAGCATGAAAGGATGAGATAAAGGCTCAGCAGCAGCCCCCGTGAAACACGTGGTCAACACTGTGAAGAGGTGTTACTAAGACGATTTGCTCCGACGCAGAGATGGAAAGAGACAGCTCTGCCCTTAGCCTGATCAGGCCCACAGGAAGGAACCATATTGGGGGAAGCCTTTGAGAGTGTGGCAGTGAGAGGGGACCTTATTTGGGAGGGGGACTCCCTGTTTCCGATCTTGAAAACGCAAAGATGGGACATTCGTTTACTGGGGCTGTTGCAGAGTGGATGCGCCCAGAGGTTGGGCCACCCTGCTTGAGAATCAAAGCACCTTCTAGTCCTAAACTGCTTGAGTGCTGCAATCGCCGGATTTGGGGTCTGGGGCAACCCAGGTCTTCGTCCGAGATTTCCGGAGAGCGCTTTCTCTTGGGAGCACGTCTGGGGACTGGCTTCTCTGCTTCCACTTTTGCTGGCGTGGCCAAAGGAACCTCCGCGTAGGCCCGGTAGCCACCAAGCAGTCAGCATGTCTCCCGATACCAGCCCAACTGCGTTTCTCCACACCCTCGCTAGAGGACATGGTAGTGACCAGGGGTAGGTTGAGAAACGGGAGCCACTGCTGCTGCAAAGAAAATCAGAAGTGATCAGTCCCTGCTGCTGTACCCAGTCTCCTGCCAGAATTTCCCTCTCTCGTGTCTCTCCCAGTTTCTGGCTGAAGACCTTTAATCTACTTGACATCCAAAACACAGCCTTGGCCCATCACCTCTATGAGTCCCTAGAGAAGGGACACGGGCTGCAAAAGCAATTCCTGGAGCGGACGGCTGCAGCACATGAGGAAGTCTCTTCACCGTTTCCAGTGAAAACAGGAGAGCCCGAAAGTAATTGCAGTCAGGATCCTCTCCATCTCTCCCTTCCACCACAGAGAAAACATTTCTTGCAGTCTGTCACTTCTGAGGCTTTAATGGAAATACCGTTCAAGGTTTGGGAAAAAATAATCTAATATAAATTGGTTAAAAACCCGCCCGCCTTGGCAACCCCTCTTGGACCCCATTTATACTGCGTGTTTCGACCACACTGAACTCTAGCCCTGTGATACTTTTATCTAGATTAGAACAAGGCCAAATACTTAGGCAGAGTGGTCAGGAGACCTAGAACCGCGTTCTGTATACCAAGACTAGACTCACATCAACCCAGTCTCCTGGGACACCATCTCCTCAACTCTCTAGTCTCAATAGCACTTCAACACCCCTCTTGGTTCTTCCGGTCTTCCCATAAATATGGCCCCACCCTGTCCCCTAGTACTCAGCAGCGCATGATGGGAGGTGTCTGAGGGGACCGATATAGATGTCTGCATGACAGCACAGAGGTGCCTGGGTTTGAAGGTGCGGTTCAAGAGTGGCCCTCTTCCTCCAAATGCTCCATTTACCATTTGCCAACAAAAATGCACTTGTCTTTGGCCAAGAGGCTAATCGGGAAAGGGTCTGAATGGAAGCGTCCTGTAGCCCAAAGGGGAAGGCTACATTTATAAAGATCAGAAGCATCCTGCACACTTGTCCAGGGATGACCTTTCACTTGTCCTCAGCATTGCGCACTGTGGGTCCCTGAAGGTGTCCCAGGTCACTGGTATTACTTCCAGCTGGGAATTCGCTCAGGTGTATGTGGTGGGCAGGCCGCACAGGAACATGTGGCAGCCAGGGGAGGTTGTGTGTACACCATGCCTCCTGTACAGATGGCCCATTTCAGTGAACATGCTGCACTGCCCTCTCAGGGAACAGAGGACAGGTCAGAGGAAATACAGAAGATCTGGTCAGACATCCTCTCTCAGACAACCAAAGAGATTGGTATCTGGGGGAGAACTGTCAGGGAAGTTTCTCTGAGGGCAGCACGTTGGCATAGTTACCCTGCCATGGCAACTGTGAGAAGGCCTGTGAGGGCATCATTACCCAGTGAGGTCATATAAGGAACCTGTGACTTGAGGGGCAGGCTTCAGGAGGAGGGGCAGTTTTGTGGAGGAGAGCAGGGGGGAGGCAGAGGTACTCTTCATGGCCCCTCACACCTGGGCCTCCCCGCCCATGCCCTAGTCTAGTAGACAACCCATGCGGGGCGTTCCACTGGGCTGGCACAGCCCCAGGGGCCCAGGAGGGCAAGAGAGACCCACATTCTGAGATTGGCTTGAGAGGCAAGATTAACGTAAGAGACAGCTAGGTTGTATGGCACTGACCCAAAGAGGCAGAGATTTGTGTGGACTGGGGAATCAGCGAAGGCTCCTTGGCAGTGGGCCTGAAGGACAAGTGAGATTTAGCCCCATGGGGAAGGGAGGGAAGACATTCCAGTTTAGGAAGAATAAAAGCAAAGACACACTCTCCTCGACCTTGTCCTGCCCCAAATATAAATTCATAGACCACTCACATTTTCACAACTGAGGACTGAAGAAAACCAAGAGGTTAAGGGGCCTAGCCAGTGTTACACAGGTGGTGGAGAGGTGTTCTGCTCAATGGTTAGCTTCATGTTGGGGCTCCGCATTTACAGCTGATAGGAATGTGAGGACAAGCTCATGCCATTTCAAACATTTCCAAGTGATACTGAGAGAGATGTTGAAGGTGCAAAATGAGGGTGCTGAATGACCTCACAAAGTGGGAATGGTGGGCCCATTTTGATATGAAATTCAAAACAAGTTCATGACCAAAGGAAATAATACAAAATGACAACATAATCATTACACTCCCCTCTCCCTTAGAAGTAAAAATCAGTATACCCCTCTCTCTCTCCAGCATGAAAGGATGAGATAAAGGCTCAGCAGCAGCCCCCGTGAAACACGTGGTCAACACTGTGAAGAGGTGTTACTAAGACGATTTGCTCCGACGCAGAGATGGAAAGAGACAACTCTGCCCTTAGCCTGATCAGGCCCACAGGAAGGAACCATATTGGGGGAAGCCTTTGAGAGTGTGGCAATGAGAGGGGACCTTATTTGGGAGGGGGACTCCCTGTTTCCGATCTTGAAAACGCAAAGATGGGACATTCGTTTACTGGGGCTGTTGCAGAGTGGATGCGCCCAGAGGTTGGGCCACCCTGCTTGAGAATCAAAGCACCTTCTAGTCCTAAACTGCTTGAGTGCTGCAATCGCCGGATTTGGGGTCTGGGGCAACCCAGGTCTTCGTCCGAGATTTCCGGAGAGCGCTTTCTCTTGGGAGCACGTCTGGGGACTGGCTTCTCTGCTTCCACTTTTGCTGGCGTGGCCAAAGGAACCTCCGCGTAGGCCCGGTAGCCACCAAGCAGTCAGCATGTCTCCCGATACCAGCCCAACTGCGTTTCTCCACACCCTCGCTAGAGGACATGGTAGTGACCAGGGGTAGGTTGAGAAACGGGAGCCACTGCTGCTGCAAAGAAAATCAGAAGTGATCAGTCCCTGCTGCTGTACCCAGTCTCCTGCCAGAATTTCCCTCTCTCGTGTCTCTCCCAGTTTCTGGCTGAAGACCTTTAATCTACTTGACATCCAAAACACAGCCTTGGCCCATCACCTCTATGAGTCCCTAGAGAAGGGACACGGGCTGCAAAAGCAATTCCTGGAGCGGACGGCTGCAGCACATGAGGAAGTCTCTTCACCGTTTCCAGTGAAAACAGGAGAGCCCGAAAGTAATTGCAGTCAGGATCCTCTCCATCTCTCCCTTCCACCACAGAGAAAACATTTCTTGCAGTCTGTCACTTCTGAGGCTTTAATGGAAATACCGTTCAAGGTTTGGGAAAAAATAATCTAATATAAATTGGTTAAAAACCCGCCCGCCTTGGCAACCCCTCTTGGACCCCATTTATACTGCGTGTTTCGACCACACTGAACTCTAGCCCTGTGATACTTTTATCTAGATTAGAACAAGGCCAAATACTTAGGCAGAGTGGTCAGGAGACCTAGAACCGCGTTCTGTATACCAAGACTAGACTCACATCAACCCAGTCTCCTGGGACACCATCTCCTCAACTCTCTAGTCTCAATAGCACTTCAACACCCCTCTTGGTTCTTCCGGTCTTCCCATAAATATGGCCCCACCCTGTCCCCTAGTACTCAGCAGCGCATGATGGGAGGTGTCTGAGGGGACCGATATAGATGTCTGCATGACAGCACAGAGGTGCCTGGGTTTGAAGGTGCGGTTCAAGAGTGGCCCTCTTCCTCCAAATGCTCCATTTACCATTTGCCAACAAAAATGCACTTGTCTTTGGCCAAGAGGCTAATCGGGAAAGGGTCTGAATGGAAGCGTCCTGTAGCCCAAAGGGGAAGGCTACATTTATAAAGATCAGAAGCATCCTGCACACTTGTCCAGGGATGACCTTTCACTTGTCCTCAGCATTGAGCACTGTGGGTCCCTGAAGGTGTCCCAGGTCACTGGTATTACTTCCAGCTGGGAATTCGCTCAGGTGTATGTGGTGGGCAGGCCGCACAGGAACATGTGGCAGCCAGGGGAGGTTGTGTGTACACCATGCCTCCTGTACAGATGGCCCATTTCAGTGAACATGCTGCACTGCCCTCTCAGGGAACAGAGGACAGGTTAGAGGAAATACAGAAGATCTGGTCAGACATCCTCTCTCAGACAACCAAAGAGATTGGTATCTGGGGGAGAACTGTCAGGGAAGTTTCTCTGAGGGCAGCACGTTGGCATAGTTACCCTGCCATGGCAACTGTGAGAAGGCCTGTGAGGGCATCATTACCCAGTGAGGTCATATAAGGAACCTGTGAGTTGAGGGGCAGGCTTCAGGAGGAGGGGCAGTTTTGTGGAGGAGAGCAGGGGGGAGGCAGAGGTACTCTTCATGGCCCCTCACACCTGGGCCTCCCCGCCCATGCCCTAGTCTAGTAGACAACCCATGCGGGGCGTTCCACTGGGCTGGCACAGCCCCAGGGGCCCAGGAGGGCAAGAGAGACCCACATTCTGAGATTGGCTTGAGAGGCAAGATTAACGTAAGAGACAGCTAGGTTGTATGGCACTGACCCAAAGAGGCAGAGATTTGTGTGGACTGGGGAATCAGCGAAGGCTCCTTGGCAGTGGGCCTGAAGGACAAGTGAGATTTAGCCCCATGGGGAAGGGAGGGAAGACATTCCAGTTTAGGAAGAATAAAAGCAAAGACACACTCTCCTCGACCTTGTCCTGCCCCAAATATAAATTCATAGACCACTCACATTTTCACAACTGAGGACTGAAGAAAACCAAGAGGTTAAGGGGCCTAGCCAGTGTTACACAGGTGGTGGAGAGGTGTTCTGCTCAATGGTTAGGTTCATGTTGGGGCTCCGCATTTACAGCTGATAGGAATGTGAGGACAAGCTCATGCCATTTCAAACATTTCCAAGTGATACTGAGAGAGATGTTGAAGGTGCAAAATGAGGGTGCTGAATGACCTCACAAAGTGGGAATGGTGGGCCCATTTTGATATGAAATTCAAAACAAGTTCATGACCAAAGGAAATAATACAAAATGACAACATAATCATTACACTCCCCTCTCCCTTAGAAGTAAAAATCAGTATACCCCTCTCTCTCTCCAGCATGAAAGGATGAGATAAAGGCTCAGCAGCAGCCCCCGTGAAACACGTGGTCAACACTGTGAAGAGGTGTTACTAAGACGATTTGCTCCGACGCAGAGATGGAAAGAGACAACTCTGCCCTTAGCCTGATCAGGCCCACAGGAAGGAACCATATTGGGGGAAGCCTTTGAGAGTGTGGCAATGAGAGGGGACCTTATTTGGGAGGGGGACTCCCTGTTTCCGATCTTGAAAACGCAAAGATGGGACATTCGTTTACTGGGGCTGTTGCAGAGTGGATGCGCCCAGAGGTTGGGCCACCCTGCTTGAGAATCAAAGCACCTTCTAGTCCTAAACTGCTTGAGTGCTGCAATCGCCGGATTTGGGGTCTGGGGCAACCCAGGTCTTCGTCCGAGATTTCCGGAGAGCGCTTTCTCTTGGGAGCACGTCTGGGGACTGGCTTCTCTGCTTCCACTTTTGCTGGCGTGGCCAAAGGAACCTCCGCGTAGGCCCGTTAGCCACCAAGCAGTCAGTATGTCTCCCGATACCAGCCCAACTGCGTTTCTCCACACCCTCGCTAGAGGACATGGTAGTGACCAGGGGTAGGTTGAGAAACGGGAGCCACTGCTGCTGCAAAGAAAATCAGAAGTGATCAGTCCCTGCTGCTGTACCCAGTCTCCTGCCAGAATTTCCCTCTCTCGTGTCTCTCCCAGTTTCTGGCTGAAGACCTTTAATCTACTTGACATCCAAAACACAGCCTTGGCCCATCACCTCTATGAGTCCCTAGAGACGGGACACGGGCTGCAAAAGCAATTCCTGGAGCGGACGGCTGCAGCACATGAGGAAGTCTCTTCACCGTTTCCAGTGAAAACAGGAGAACCCGAAAGTAATTGCAGTCAGGATCCTCTCCATCTCTCCCTTCCACCACAGAGAAAACATTTCTTGCAGTCTGTCACTTCTGAGGCTTTAATGGAAATACCGTTCAAGGTTTGGGAAAAAATAATCTAATATAAATTGGTTAAAAACCCGCCCGCCTTGGCAACCCCTCTTGGACCCCATTTATACTGCGTGTTTCGACCACACTGAACTCTAGCCCTGTGATACTTTTATCTAGATTAGAACAAGGCCAAATACTTAGGCAGAGTGGTCAGGAGACCTAGAACCGCGTTCTGTATACCAAGACTAGACTCACATCAACCCAGTCTCCTGGGACACCATCTCCTCAACTCTCTAGTCTCAATAGCACTTCAACACCCCTCTTGGTTCTTCCGGTCTTCCCATAAATATGGCCCCACCCTGTCCCCTAGTACTCAGCAGCGCATGATGGGAGGTGTCTGAGGGGACCGATATAGATGTCTGCATGACAGCACAGAGGTGCCTGGGTTTGAAGGTGCGGTTCAAGAGTGGCCCTCTTCCTCCAAATGCTCCATTTACCATTTGCCAACAAAAATGCACTTGTCTTTGGCCAAGAGGCTAATCGGGAAAGGGTCTGAATGGAAGCGTCCTGTAGCCCAAAGGGGAAGGCTACATTTATAAAGATCAGAAGCATCCTGCACACTTGTCCAGGGATGACCTTTCACTTGTCCTCAGCATTGAGCACTGTGGGTCCCTGAAGGTGTCCCAGGTCACTGGTATTACTTCCAGCTGGGAATTCGCTCAGGTGTATGTGGTGGGCAGGCCGCACAGGAACATGTGGCAGCCAGGGGAGGTTGTGTGTACACCATGCCTCCTGTACAGATGCCCCATTTCAGTGAACATGCTGCACTGCCCTCTCAGGGAACAGAGGACAGGTTAGAGGAAATACAGAAGATCTGGTCAGACATCCTCTCTCAGACAACCAAAGAGATTGGTATCTGGTGGAGAACTGTCAGGGAAGTTTCTCTGAGGGCAGCACGTTGGCATAGTTACCCTGCCATGGCAACTGTGAGAAGGCCTGTGAGGGCATCATTACCCAGTGAGGTCATATAAGGAACCTGTGACTTGAGGGGCAGGCTTCAGGAGGAGGGGCAGTTTTGTGGAGGAGAGCAGGGGGGAGGCAGAGGTACTCTTCATGGCCCCTCACACCTGGGCCTCCCCGCCCATGCCCTAGTCTAGTAGACAACCCATGCGGGGCGTTCCACTGGGCTGGCACAGCCCCAGGGGCCCAGGAGGGCAAGAGAGACCCACATTCTGAGATTGGCTTGAGAGGCAAGATTAACGTAAGAGACAGCTAGGTTGTATGGCACTGACCCAAAGAGGCAGAGATTTGTGTGGACTGGGGAATCAGCGAAGGCTCCTTGGCAGTGGGCCTGAAGGACAAGTGAGATTTAGCCCCATGGGGAAGAGAGGGAAGACATTCCAGTTTAGGAAGAATAAAAGCAAAGACACACTCTCCTCGACCTTGTCCTGCCCCAAATATAAATTCATAGACCACTCACATTTTCACAACTGAGGACTGAAGAAAACCAAGAGGTTAAGGGGCCTAGCCAGTGTTACACAGGTGGTGGAGAGGTGTTCTGCTCAATGGTTAGGTTCATGTTGGGGCTCCGCATTTACAGCTGATAGGAATGTGAGGACAAGCTCATGCCATTTCAAACATTTCCAAGTGATACTGAGAGAGATGTTGAAGGTGCAAAATGAGGGTGCTGAATGACCTCACAAAGTGGGAATGGTGGGCCCATTTTGATATGAAATTCAAAACAAGTTCATGACCAAAGGAAATAATACAAAATGACAACATAATCATTACACTCCCCTCTCCCTTAGAAGTAAAAATCAGTATACCCCTCTCTCTCTCCAGCATGAAAGGATGAGATAAAGGCTCAGCAGCAGCCCCCGTGAAACACGTGGTCAACACTGTGAAGAGGTGTTACTAAGACGATTTGCTCCGACGCAGAGATGGAAAGAGACAACTCTGCCCTTAGCCTGATCAGGCCCACAGGAAGGAACCATATTGGGGGAAGCCTTTGAGAGTGTGGCAATGAGAGGGGACCTTATTTGGGAGGGGGACTCCCTGTTTCCGATCTTGAAAACGCAAAGATGGGACATTCGTTTACTGGGGCTGTTGCAGAGTGGATGCGCCCAGAGGTTGGGCCACCCTGCTTGAGAATCAAAGCACCTTCTAGTCCTAAACTGCTTGAGTGCTGCAATCGCCGGATTTGGGGTCTGGGGCAACCCAGGTCTTCGTCCGAGATTTCCGGAGAGCGCTTTCTCTTGGGAGCACGTCTGGGGACTGGCTTCTCTGCTTCCACTTTTGCTGGCGTGGCCAAAGGAACCTCCGCGTAGGCCCGGTAGCCACCAAGCAGTCAGTATGTCTCCCGATACCAGCCCAACTGCGTTTCTCCACACCCTCGCTAGAGGACATGGTAGTGACCAGGGGTAGGTTGAGAAACGGGAGCCACTGCTGCTGCAAAGAAAATCAGAAGTGATCAGTCCCTGCTGCTGTACCCAGTCTCCTGCCAGAATTTCCCTCTCTCGTGTCTCTCCCAGTTTCTGGCTGAAGACCTTTAATCTACTTGACATCCAAAACACAGCCTTGGCCCATCACCTCTATGAGTCCCTAGAGACGGGACACGGGCTGCAAAAGCAATTCCTGGAGCGGACGGCTGCAGCACATGAGGAAGTCTCTTCACCGTTTCCAGTGAAAACAGGAGAACCCGAAAGTAATTGCAGTCAGGATCCTCTCCATCTCTCCCTTCCACCACAGAGAAAACATTTCTTGCAGTCTGTCACTTCTGAGGCTTTAATGGAAATACCGTTCAAGGTTTGGGAAAAAATAATCTAATATAAATTGGTTAAAAACCCGCCCGCCTTGGCAACCCCTCTTGGACCCCATTTATACTGCGTGTTTCGACCACACTGAACTCTAGCCCTGTGATACTTTTATCTAGATTAGAACAAGGCCAAATACTTAGGCAGAGTGGTCAGGAGACCTAGAACCGCGTTCTGTATACCAAGACTAGACTCACATCAACCCAGTCTCCTGGGACACCATCTCCTCAACTCTCTAGTCTCAATAGCACTTCAACACCCCTCTTGGTTCTTCCGGTCTTCCCATAAATATGGCCCCACCCTGTCCCCTAGTACTCAGCAGCGCATGATGGGAGGTGTCTGAGGGGACCGATATAGATGTCTGCATGACAGCACAGAGGTGCCTGGGTTTGAAGGTGCGGTTCAAGAGTGGCCCTCTTCCTCCAAATGCTCCATTTACCATTTGCCAACAAAAATGCACTTGTCTTTGGCCAAGAGGCTAATCGGGAAAGGGTCTGAATGGAAGCGTCCTGTAGCCCAAAGGGGAAGGCTACATTTATAAAGATCAGAAGCATCCTGCACACTTGTCCAGGGATGACCTTTCACTTGTCCTCAGCATTGAGCACTGTGGGTCCCTGAAGGTGTCCCAGGTCACTGGTATTACTTCCAGCTGGGAATTCGCTCAGGTGTATGTGGTGGGCAGGCCGCACAGGAACATGTGGCAGCCAGGGGAGGTTGTGTGTACACCATGCCTCCTGTACAGATGCCCCATTTCAGTGAACATGCTGCACTGCCCTCTCAGGGAACAGAGGACAGGTTAGAGGAAATACAGAAGATCTGGTCAGACATCCTCTCTCAGACAACCAAAGAGATTGGTATCTGGTGGAGAACTGTCAGGGAAGTTTCTCTGAGGGCAGCACGTTGGCATAGTTACCCTGCCATGGCAACTGTGAGAAGGCCTGTGAGGGCATCATTACCCAGTGAGGTCATATAAGGAACCTGTGACTTGAGGGGCAGGCTTCAGGAGGAGGGGCAGTTTTGTGGAGGAGAGCAGGGGGGAGGCAGAGGTACTCTTCATGGCCCCTCACACCTGGGCCTCCCCGCCCATGCCCTAGTCTAGTAGACAACCCATGCGGGGCGTTCCACTGGGCTGGCACAGCCCCAGGGGCCCAGGAGGGCAAGAGAGACCCACATTCTGAGATTGGCTTGAGAGGCAAGATTAACGTAAGAGACAGCTAGGTTGTATGGCACTGACCCAAAGAGGCAGAGATTTGTGTGGACTGGGGAATCAGCGAAGGCTCCTTGGCAGTGGGCCTGAAGGACAAGTGAGATTTAGCCCCATGGGGAAGAGAGGGAAGACATTCCAGTTTAGGAAGAATAAAAGCAAAGACACACTCTCCTCGACCTTGTCCTGCCCCAAATATAAATTCATAGACCACTCACATTTTCACAACTGAGGACTGAAGAAAACCAAGAGGTTAAGGGGCCTAGCCAGTGTTACACAGGTGGTGGAGAGGTGTTCTGCTCAATGGTTAGGTTCATGTTGGGGCTCCGCATTACAGCTGATAGGAATGTGAGGACAAGCTCATGCCATTTCAAACATTTCCAAGTGATACTGAGAGAGATGTTGAAGGTGCAAAATGAGGGTGCTGAATGACCTCACAAAGTGGGAATGGTGGGCCCATTTTGATATGAAATTCAAAACAAGTTCATGACCAAAGGAAATAATACAAAATGACAACATAATCATTACACTCCCCTCTCCCTTAGAAGTAAAAATCAGTATACCCCTCTCTCTCTCCAGCATGAAAGGATGAGATAAAGGCTCAGCAGCAGCCCCCGTGAAACACGTGGTCAACACTGTGAAGAGGTGTTACTAAGACGATTTGCTCCGACGCAGAGATGGAAAGAGACAACTCTGCCCTTAGCCTGATCAGGCCCACAGGAAGGAACCATATTGGGGGAAGCCTTTGAGAGTGTGGCAATGAGAGGGGACCTTATTTGGGAGGGGGACTCCCTGTTTCCGATCTTGAAAACGCAAAGATGGGACATTCGTTTACTGGGGCTGTTGCAGAGTGGATGCGCCCAGAGGTTGGGCCACCCTGCTTGAGAATCAAAGCACCTTCTAGTCCTAAACTGCTTGAGTGCTGCAATCGCCGGATTTGGGGTCTGGGGCAACCCAGGTCTTCGTCCGAGATTTCCGGAGAGCGCTTTCTCTTGGGAGCACGTCTGGGGACTGGCTTCTCTGCTTCCACTTTTGCTGGCGTGGCCAAAGGAACCTCCGCGTAGGCCCGGTAGCCACCAAGCAGTCAGTATGTCTCCCGATACCAGCCCAACTGCGTTTCTCCACACCCTCGCTAGAGGACATGGTAGTGACCAGGGGTAGGTTGAGAAACGGGAGCCACTGCTGCTGCAAAGAAAATCAGAAGTGATCAGTCCCTGCTGCTGTACCCAGTCTCCTGCCAGAATTTCCCTCTCTCGTGTCTCTCCCAGTTTCTGGCTGAAGACCTTTAATCTACTTGACATCCAAAACACAGCCTTGGCCCATCACCTCTATGAGTCCCTAGAGAAGGGACACGGGCTGCAAAAGCAATTCCTGGAGCGGACGGCTGCAGCACATGAGGAAGTCTCTTCACCGTTTCCAGTGAAAACAGGAGAACCCGAAAGTAATTGCAGTCAGGATCCTCTCCATCTCTCCCTTCCACCACAGAGAAAACATTTCTTGCAGTCTGTCACTTCTGAGGCTTTAATGGAAATACCGTTCAAGGTTTGGGAAAAAATAATCTAATATAAATTGGTTAAAAACCCGCCCGCCTTGGCAACCCCTCTTGGACCCCATTTATACTGCGTGTTTCGACCACACTGAACTCTAGCCCTGTGATACTTTTATCTAGATTAGAACAAGGCCAAATACTTAGGCAGAGTGGTCAGGAGACCTAGAACCGCGTTCTGTATACCAAGACTAGACTCACATCAACCCAGTCTCCTGGGACACCATCTCCTCAACTCTCTAGTCTCAATAGCACTTCAACACCCCTCTTGGTTCTTCCGGTCTTCCCATAAATATGGCCCCACCCTGTCCCCTAGTACTCAGCAGCGCATGATGGGAGGTGTCTGAGGGGACCGATATAGATGTCTGCATGACAGCACAGAGGTGCCTGGGTTTGAAGGTGCGGTTCAAGAGTGGCCCTCTTCCTCCAAATGCTCCATTTACCATTTGCCAACAAAAATGCACTTGTCTTTGGCCAAGAGGCTAATCGGGAAAGGGTCTGAATGGAAGCGTCCTGTAGCCCAAAGGGGAAGGCTACATTTATAAAGATCAGAAGCATCCTGCACACTTGTCCAGGGATGACCTTTCACTTGTCCTCAGCATTGAGCACTGTGGGTCCCTGAAGGTGTCCCAGGTCACTGGTATTACTTCCAGCTGGGAATTCGCTCAGGTGTATGTGGTGGGCAGGCCGCACAGGAACATGTGGCAGCCAGGGGAGGTTGTGTGTACACCATGCCTCCTGTACAGATGCCCCATTTCAGTGAACATGCTGCACTGCCCTCTCAGGGAACAGAGGACAGGTCAGAGGAAATACAGAAGATCTGGTCAGACATCCTCTCTCAGACAACCAAAGAGATTGGTATCTGGTGGAGAACTGTCAGGGAAGTTTCTCTGAGGGCAGCACGTTGGCATAGTTACCCTGCCATGGCAACTGTGAGAAGGCCTGTGAGGGCATCATTACCCAGTGAGGTCATATAAGGAACCTGTGAGTTGAGGGGCAGGCTTCAGGAGGAGGGGCAGTTTTGTGGAGGAGAGCAGGGGGGAGGCAGAGGTACTCTTCATGGCCCCTCACACCTGGGCCTCCCCGCCCATGCCCTAGTCTAGTAGACAACCCATGCGGGGCGTTCCACTGGGCTGGCACAGCCCCAGGGGCCCAGGAGGGCAAGAGAGACCCACATTCTGAGATTGGCTTGAGAGGCAAGATTAACGTAAGAGACAGCTAGGTTGTATGGCACTGACCCAAAGAGGCAGAGATTTGTGTGGACTGGGGAATCAGGGAAGGCTCCTTGGCAGTGGGCCTGAAGGACAAGTGAGATTTAGCCCCATGGGGAAGAGAGGGAAGACATTCCAGTTTAGGAAGAATAAAAGCAAAGACACACTCTCCTCGACCTTGTCCTGCCCCAAATATAAATTCATAGACCACTCACATTTTCACAACTGAGGACTGAAGAAAACCAAGAGGTTAAGGGGCCTACCCAGTGTTACACAGGTGGTGGAGAGGTGTTCTGCTCAATGGTTAGGTTCATGTTGGGGCTCCGCATTTACAGCTGATAGGAATGTGAGGACAAGCTCATGCCATTTCAAACATTTCCAAGTGATACTGAGAGAGATGTTGAAGGTGCAAAATGAGGGTGCTGAATGACCTCACAAAGTGGGAATGGTGGGCCCATTTTGATATGAAATTCAAAACAAGTTCATGACCAAAGGAAATAATACAAAATGACAACATAATCATTACACTCCCCTCTCCCTTAGAAGTAAAAATCAGTATACCCCTCTCTCTCTCCAGCATGAAAGGATGAGATAAAGGCTCAGCAGGAGCCCCCGTGAAACACGTGGTCAACACTGTGAAGAGGTGTTACTAAGACGATTTGCTCCGACGCAGAGATGGAAAGAGACAACTCTGCCCTTAGCCTGATCAGGCCCACAGGAAGGAACCATATTGGGGGAAGCCTTTGAGAGTGTGGCAATGAGAGGGGACCTTATTTGGGAGGGGACTCCCTGTTTCCGATCTTGAAAACGCAAAGATGGGACATTCGTTTACTGGGGCTGTTGCAGAGTGGATGCGCCCAGAGGTTGGGCCACCCTGCTTGAGAATCAAAGCACCTTCTAGTCCTAAACTGCTTGAGTGCTGCAATCGCCGGATTTGGGGTCTGGGGCAACCCAGGTCTTCGTCCGAGATTTCCGGAGAGCGCTTTCTCTTGGGAGCACGTCTGGGGACTGGCTTCTCTGCTTCCACTTTTGCTGGCGTGGCCAAAGGAACCTCCGCGTAGGCCCGTTAGCCACCAAGCAGTCAGTATGTCTCCCGATACCAGCCCAACTGCGTTTCTCCACACCCTCGCTAGAGGACATGGTAGTGACCAGGGGTAGGTTGAGAAACGGGAGCCACTGCTGCTGCAAAGAAAATCAGAAGTGATCAGTCCCTGCTGCTGTACCCAGTCTCCTGCCAGAATTTCCCTCTCTCGTGTCTCTCCCAGTTTCTGGCTGAAGACCTTTAATCTACTTGACATCCAAAACACAGCCTTGGCCCATCACCTCTATGAGTCCCTAGAGAAGGGACACGGGCTGCAAAAGCAATTCCTGGAGCGGACGGCTGCAGCACATGAGGAAGTCTCTTCACCGTTTCCAGTGAAAACAGGAGAACCCGAAAGTAATTGCAGTCAGGATCCTCTCCATCTCTCCCTTCCACCACAGAGAAAACATTTCTTGCAGTCTGTCACTTCTGAGGCTTTAATGGAAATACCGTTCAAGGTTTGGGAAAAAATAATCTAATATAAATTGGTTAAAAACCCGCCCGCCTTGGCAACCCCTCTTGGACCCCATTTATACTGCGTGTTTCGACCACACTGAACTCTAGCCCTGTGATACTTTTATCTAGATTAGAACAAGGCCAAATACTTAGGCAGAGTGGTCAGGAGACCTAGAACCGCGTTCTGTATACCAAGACTAGACTCACATCAACCCAGTCTCCTGGGACACCATCTCCTCAACTCTCTAGTCTCAATAGCACTTCAACACCCCTCTTGGTTCTTCCGGTCTTCCCATAAATATGGCCCCACCCTGTCCCCTAGTACTCAGCAGCGCATGATGGGAGGTGTCTGAGGGGACCGATATAGATGTCTGCATGACAGCACAGAGGTGCCTGGGTTTGAAGGTGCGGTTCAAGAGTGGCCCTCTTCCTCCAAATGCTCCATTTACCATTTGCCAACAAAAATGCACTTGTCTTTGGCCAAGAGGCTAATCGGGAAAGGGTCTGAATGGAAGCGTCCTGTAGCCCAAAGGGGAAGGCTACATTTATAAAGATCAGAAGCATCCTGCACACTTGTCCAGGGATGACCTTTCACTTGTCCTCAGCATTGAGCACTGTGGGTCCCTGAAGGTGTCCCAGGTCACTGGTATTACTTCCAGCTGGGAATTCGCTCAGGTGTATGTGGTGGGCAGGCCGCACAGGAACATGTGGCAGCCAGGGGAGGTTGTGTGTACACCATGCCTCCTGTACAGATGGCCCATTTCAGTGAACATGCTGCACTGCCCTCTCAGGGAACAGAGGACAGGTCAGAGGAAATACAGAAGATCTGGTCAGACATCCTCTCTCAGACAACCAAAGAGATTGGTATCTGGTGGAGAACTGTCAGGGAAGTTTCTCTGAGGGCAGCACGTTGGCATAGTTACCCTGCCATGGCAACTGTGAGAAGGCCTGTGAGGGCATCATTACCCAGTGAGGTCATATAAGGAACCTGTGAGTTGAGGGGCAGGCTTCAGGAGGAGGGGCAGTTTTGTGGAGGAGAGCAGGGGGGAGGCAGAGGTACTCTTCATGGCCCCTCACACCTGGGCCTCCCCGCCCATGCCCTAGTCTAGTAGACAACCCATGCGGGGCGTTCCACTGGGCTGGCACAGCCCCAGGGGCCCAGGAGGGCAAGAGAGACCCACATTCTGAGATTGGCTTGAGAGGCAAGATTAACGTAAGAGACAGCTAGGTTGTATGGCACTGACCCAAAGAGGCAGAGATTTGTGTGGACTGGGGAATCAGGGAAGGCTCCTTGGCAGTGGGCCTGAAGGACAAGTGAGATTTAGACCCATGGGGAAGAGAGGGAAGACATTCCAGTTTAGGAAGAATAAAAGCAAAGACACACTCTCCTCGACCTTGTCCTGCCCCAAATATAAATTCATAGACCACTCACATTTTCACAACTGAGGACTGAAGAAAACCAAGAGGTTAAGGGGCCTAGCCAGTGTTACACAGGTGGTGGAGAGGTGTTCTGCTCAATGGTTAGGTTCATGTTGGGGCTCCGCATTTACAGCTGATAGGAATGTGAGGACAAGCTCATGCCATTTCAAACATTTCCAAGTGATACTGAGAGAGATGTTGAAGGTGCAAAATGAGGGTGCTGAATGACCTCACAAAGTGGGAATGGTGGGCCCATTTTGATATGAAATTCAAAACAAGTTCATGACCAAAGGAAATAATACAAAATGACAACATAATCATTACACTCCCCTCTCCCTTAGAAGTAAAAATCAGTATACCCCTCTCTCTCTCCAGCACGAAAGGATGAGATAAAGGCTCAGCAGCAGCCCCCGTGAAACACGTGGTCAACACTGTGAAGAGGTGTTACTAAGACGATTTGCTCCGACGCAGAGATGGAAAGAGACAACTCTGCCCTTAGCCTGATCAGGCCCACAGGAAGGAACCATATTGGGGGAAGCCTTTGAGAGTGTGGCAATGAGAGGGGACCTTATTTGGGAGGGGACTCCCTGTTTCCGATCTTGAAAACGCAAAGATGGGACATTCGTTTACTGGGGCTGTTGCAGAGTGGATGCGCCCAGAGGTTGGGCCACCCTGCTTGAGAATCAAAGCACCTTCTAGTCCTAAACTGCTTGAGTGCTGCAATCGCCGGATTTGGGGTCTGGGGCAACCCAGGTCTTCGTCCGAGATTTCCGGAGAGCGCTTTCTCTTGGGAGCACGTCTGGGGACTGGCTTCTCTGCTTCCACTTTTGCTGGCGTGGCCAAAGGAACCTCCGCGTAGGCCCGGTAGCCACCAAGCAGTCAGCATGTCTCCCGATACCAGCCCAACTGCGTTTCTCCACACCCTCGCTAGAGGACATGGTAGTGACCAGGGGTAGGTTGAGAAACGGGAGCCACTGCTGCTGCAAAGAAAATCAGAAGTGATCAGTCCCTGCTGCTGTACCCAGTCTCCTGCCAGAATTTCCCTCTCTCGTGTCTCTCCCAGTTTCTGGCTGAAGACCTTTAATCTACTTGACATCCAAAACACAGCCTTGGCCCATCACCTCTATGAGTCCCTAGAGACGGGACACGGGCTGCAAAAGCAATTCCTGGAGCGGACGGCTGCAGCACATGAGGAAGTCTCTTCACCGTTTCCAGTGAAAACAGGAGAACCCGAAAGTAATTGCAGTCAGGATCCTCTCCATCTCTCCCTTCCACCACAGAGAAAACATTTCTTGCAGTCTGTCACTTCTGAGGCTTTAATGGAAATACCGTTCAAGGTTTGGGAAAAAATAATCTAATATAAATTGGTTAAAAACCCGCCCGCCTTGGCAACCCCTCTTGGACCCCATTTATACTGCGTGTTTCGACCACACTGAACTCTAGCCCTGTGATACTTTTATCTAGATTAGAACAAGGCCAAATACTTAGGCAGAGTGGTCAGGAGACCTAGAACCGCGTTCTGTATACCAAGACTAGACTCACATCAACCCAGTCTCCTGGGACACCATCTCCTCAACTCTCTAGTCTCAATAGCACTTCAACACCCCTCTTGGTTCTTCCGGTCTTCCCATAAATATGGCCCCACCCTGTCCCCTAGTACTCAGCAGCGCATGATGGGAGGTGTCTGAGGGGACCGATATAGATGTCTGCATGACAGCACAGAGGTGCCTGGGTTTGAAGGTGCGGTTCAAGAGTGGCCCTCTTCCTCCAAATGCTCCATTTACCATTTGCCAACAAAAATGCACTTGTCTTTGGCCAAGAGGCTAATCGGGAAAGGGTCTGAATGGAAGCGTCCTGTAGCCCAAAGGGGAAGGCTACATTTATAAAGATCAGAAGCATCCTGCACACTTGTCCAGGGATGACCTTTCACTTGTCCTCAGCATTGAGCACTGTGGGTCCCTGAAGGTGTCCCAGGTCACTGGTATTACTTCCAGCTGGGAATTCGCTCAGGTGTATGTGGTGGGCAGGCCGCACAGGAACATGTGGCAGCCAGGGGAGGTTGTGTGTACACCATGCCTCCTGTACAGATGGCCCATTTCAGTGAACATGCTGCACTGCCCTCTCAGGGAACAGAGGACAGGTTAGAGGAAATACAGAAGATCTGGTCAGACATCCTCTCTCAGACAACCAAAGAGATTGGTATCTGGGGGAGAACTGTCAGGGAAGTTTCTCTGAGGGCAGCACGTTGGCATAGTTACCCTGCCATGGCAACTGTGAGAAGGCCTGTGAGGGCATCATTACCCAGTGAGGTCATATAAGGAACCTGTGAGTTGAGGGGCAGGCTTCAGGAGGAGGGGCAGTTTTGTGGAGGAGAGCAGGGGGGAGGCAGAGGTACTCTTCATGGCCCCTCACACCTGGGCCTCCCCGCCCATGCCCTAGTCTAGTAGACAACCCATGCGGGGCGTTCCACTGGGCTGGCACAGCCCCAGGGGCCCAGGAGGGCAAGAGAGACCCACATTCTGAGATTGGCTTGAGAGGCAAGATTAACGTAAGAGACAGCTAGGTTGTATGGCACTGACCCAAAGAGGCAGAGATTTGTGTGGACTGGGGAATCAGCGAAGGCTCCTTGGCAGTGGGCCTGAAGGACAAGTGAGATTTAGCCCCATGGGGAAGGGAGGGAAGACATTCCAGTTTAGGAAGAATAAAAGCAAAGACACACTCTCCTCGACCTTGTCCTGCCCCAAATATAAATTCATAGACCACTCACATTTTCACAACTGAGGACTGAAGAAAACCAAGAGGTTAAGGGGCCTAGCCAGTGTTACACAGGTGGTGGAGAGGTGTTCTGCTCAATGGTTAGGTTCATGTTGGGGCTCCGCATTTACAGCTGATAGGAATGTGAGGACAAGCTCATGCCATTTCAAACATTTCCAAGTGATACTGAGAGAGATGTTGAAGGTGCAAAATGAGGGTGCTGAATGACCTCACAAAGTGGGAATGGTGGGCCCATTTTGATATGAAATTCAAAACAAGTTCATGACCAAAGGAAATAATACAAAATGACAACATAATCATTACACTCCCCTCTCCCTTAGAAGTAAAAATCAGTATACCCCTCTCTCTCTCCAGCATGAAAGGATGAGATAAAGGCTCAGCAGCAGCCCCCGTGAAACACGTGGTCAACACTGTGAAGAGGTGTTACTAAGACGATTTGCTCCGACGCAGAGATGGAAAGAGACAACTCTGCCCTTAGCCTGATCAGGCCCACAGGAAGGAACCATATTGGGGGAAGCCTTTGAGAGTGTGGCAATGAGAGGGGACCTTATTTGGGAGGGGGACTCCCTGTTTCCGATCTTGAAAACGCAAAGATGGGACATTCGTTTACTGGGGCTGTTGCAGAGTGGATGCGCCCAGAGGTTGGGCCACCCTGCTTGAGAATCAAAGCACCTTCTAGTCCTAAACTGCTTGAGTGCTGCAATCGCCGGATTTGGGGTCTGGGGCAACCCAGGTCTTCGTCCGAGATTTCCGGAGAGCGCTTTCTCTTGGGAGCACGTCTGGGGACTGGCTTCTCTGCTTCCACTTTTGCTGGCGTGGCCAAAGGAACCTCCGCGTAGGCCCGTTAGCCACCAAGCAGTCAGTATGTCTCCCGATACCAGCCCAACTGCGTTTCTCCACACCCTCGCTAGAGGACATGGTAGTGACCAGGGGTAGGTTGAGAAACGGGAGCCACTGCTGCTGCAAAGAAAATCAGAAGTGATCAGTCCCTGCTGCTGTACCCAGTCTCCTGCCAGAATTTCCCTCTCTCGTGTCTCTCCCAGTTTCTGGCTGAAGACCTTTAATCTACTTGACATCCAAAACACAGCCTTGGCCCATCACCTCTATGAGTCCCTAGAGACGGGACACGGGCTGCAAAAGCAATTCCTGGAGCGGACGGCTGCAGCACATGAGGAAGTCTCTTCACCGTTTCCAGTGAAAACAGGAGAACCCGAAAGTAATTGCAGTCAGGATCCTCTCCATCTCTCCCTTCCACCACAGAGAAAACATTTCTTGCAGTCTGTCACTTCTGAGGCTTTAATGGAAATACCGTTCAAGGTTTGGGAAAAAATAATCTAATATAAATTGGTTAAAAACCCGCCCGCCTTGGCAACCCCTCTTGGACCCCATTTATACTGCGTGTTTCGACCACACTGAACTCTAGCCCTGTGATACTTTTATCTAGATTAGAACAAGGCCAAATACTTAGGCAGAGTGGTCAGGAGACCTAGAACCGCGTTCTGTATACCAAGACTAGACTCACATCAACCCAGTCTCCTGGGACACCATCTCCTCAACTCTCTAGTCTCAATAGCACTTCAACACCCCTCTTGGTTCTTCCGGTCTTCCCATAAATATGGCCCCACCCTGTCCCCTAGTACTCAGCAGCGCATGATGGGAGGTGTCTGAGGGGACCGATATAGATGTCTGCATGACAGCACAGAGGTGCCTGGGTTTGAAGGTGCGGTTCAAGAGTGGCCCTCTTCCTCCAAATGCTCCATTTACCATTTGCCAACAAAAATGCACTTGTCTTTGGCCAAGAGGCTAATCGGGAAAGGGTCTGAATGGAAGCGTCCTGTAGCCCAAAGGGGAAGGCTACATTTATAAAGATCAGAAGCATCCTGCACACTTGTCCAGGGATGACCTTTCACTTGTCCTCAGCATTGAGCACTGTGGGTCCCTGAAGGTGTCCCAGGTCACTGGTATTACTTCCAGCTGGGAATTCGCTCAGGTGTATGTGGTGGGCAGGCCGCACAGGAACATGTGGCAGCCAGGGGAGGTTGTGTGTACACCATGCCTCCTGTACAGATGCCCCATTTCAGTGAACATGCTGCACTGCCCTCTCAGGGAACAGAGGACAGGTTAGAGGAAATACAGAAGATCTGGTCAGACATCCTCTCTCAGACAACCAAAGAGATTGGTATCTGGGGGAGAACTGTCAGGGAAGTTTCTCTGAGGGCAGCACGTTGGCATAGTTACCCTGCCATGGCAACTGTGAGAAGGCCTGTGAGGGCATCATTACCCAGTGAGGTCATATAAGGAACCTGTGAGTTGAGGGGCAGGCTTCAGGAGGAGGGGCAGTTTTGTGGAGGAGAGCAGGGGGGAGGCAGAGGTACTCTTCATGGCCCCTCACACCTGGGCCTCCCCGCCCATGCCCTAGTCTAGTAGACAACCCATGCGGGGCGTTCCACTGGGCTGGCACAGCCCCAGGGGCCCAGGAGGGCAAGAGAGACCCACATTCTGAGATTGGCTTGAGAGGCAAGATTAACATAAGAGACAGCTAGGTTGTATGGCACTGACCCAAAGAGGCAGAGATTTGTGTGGACTGGGGAATCAGCGAAGGCTCCTTGGCAGTGGGCCTGAAGGACAAGTGAGATTTAGCCCCATGGGGAAGAGAGGGAAGACATTCCAGTTTAGGAAGAATAAAAGCAAAGACACACTCTCCTCGACCTTGTCCTGCCCCAAATATAAATTCATAGACCACTCACATTTTCACAACTGAGGACTGAAGAAAACCAAGAGGTTAAGGGGCCTAGCCAGTGTTACACAGGTGGTGGAGAGGTGTTCTGCTCAATGGTTAGGTTCATGTTGGGGCTCCGCATTTACAGCTGATAGGAATGTGAGGACAAGCTCATGCCATTTCAAACATTTCCAAGTGATACTGAGAGAGATGTTGAAGGTGCAAAATGAGGGTGCTGAATGACCTCACAAAGTGGGAATGGTGGGCCCATTTTGATATGAAATTCAAAACAAGTTCATGACCAAAGGAAATAATACAAAATGACAACATAATCATTACACTCCCCTCTCCCTTAGAAGTAAAAATCAGTATACCCCTCTCTCTCTCCAGCATGAAAGGATGAGATAAAGGCTCAGCAGCAGCCCCCGTGAAACACGTGGTCAACACTGTGAAGAGGTGTTACTAAGACGATTTGCTCCGACGCAGAGATGGAAAGAGACAACTCTGCCCTTAGCCTGATCAGGCCCACAGGAAGGAACCATATTGGGGGAAGCCTTTGAGAGTGTGGCAATGAGAGGGGACCTTATTTGGGAGGGGGACTCCCTGTTTCCGATCTTGAAAACGCAAAGATGGGACATTCGTTTACTGGGGCTGTTGCAGAGTGGATGCGCCCAGAGGTTGGGCCACCCTGCTTGAGAATCAAAGCACCTTCTAGTCCTAAACTGCTTGAGTGCTGCAATCGCCGGATTTGGGGTCTGGGGCAACCCAGGTCTTCGTCCGAGATTTCCGGAGAGCGCTTTCTCTTGGGAGCACGTCTGGGGACTGGCTTCTCTGCTTCCACTTTTGCTGGCGTGGCCAAAGGAACCTCCGCGTAGGCCCGGTAGCCACCAAGCAGTCAGTATGTCTCCCGATACCAGCCCAACTGCGTTTCTCCACACCCTCGCTAGAGGACATGGTAGTGACCAGGGGTAGGTTGAGAAACGGGAGCCACTGCTGCTGCAAAGAAAATCAGAAGTGATCAGTCCCTGCTGCTGTACCCAGTCTCCTGCCAGAATTTCCCTCTCTCGTGTCTCTCCCAGTTTCTGGCTGAAGACCTTTAATCTACTTGACATCCAAAACACAGCCTTGGCCCATCACCTCTATGAGTCCCTAGAGACGGGACACGGGCTGCAAAAGCAATTCCTGGAGCGGACGGCTGCAGCACATGAGGAAGTCTCTTCACCGTTTCCAGTGAAAACAGGAGAACCCGAAAGTAATTGCAGTCAGGATCCTCTCCATCTCTCCCTTCCACCACAGAGAAAACATTTCTTGCAGTCTGTCACTTCTGAGGCTTTAATGGAAATACCGTTCAAGGTTTGGGAAAAAATAATCTAATATAAATTGGTTAAAAACCCGCCCGCCTTGGCAACCCCTCTTGGACCCCATTTATACTGCGTGTTTCGACCACACTGAACTCTAGCCCTGTGATACTTTTATCTAGATTAGAACAAGGCCAAATACTTAGGCAGAGTGGTCAGGAGACCTAGAACCGCGTTCTGTATACCAAGACTAGACTCACATCAACCCAGTCTCCTGGGACACCATCTCCTCAACTCTCTAGTCTCAATAGCACTTCAACACCCCTCTTGGTTCTTCCGGTCTTCCCATAAATATGGCCCCACCCTGTCCCCTAGTACTCAGCAGCGCATGATGGGAGGTGTCTGAGGGGACCGATATAGATGTCTGCATGACAGCACAGAGGTGCCTGGGTTTGAAGGTGCGGTTCAAGAGTGGCCCTCTTCCTCCAAATGCTCCATTTACCATTTGCCAACAAAAATGCACTTGTCTTTGGCCAAGAGGCTAATCGGGAAAGGGTCTGAATGGAAGCGTCCTGTAGCCCAAAGGGGAAGGCTACATTTATAAAGATCAGAAGCATCCTGCACACTTGTCCAGGGATGACCTTTCACTTGTCCTCAGCATTGAGCACTGTGGGTCCCTGAAGGTGTCCCAGGTCACTGGTATTACTTCCAGCTGGGAATTCGCTCAGGTGTATGTGGTGGGCAGGCCGCACAGGAACATGTGGCAGCCAGGGGAGGTTGTGTGTACACCATGCCTCCTGTACAGATGCCCCATTTCAGTGAACATGCTGCACTGCCCTCTCAGGGAACAGAGGACAGGTTAGAGGAAATACAGAAGATCTGGTCAGACATCCTCTCTCAGACAACCAAAGAGATTGGTATCTGGTGGAGAACTGTCAGGGAAGTTTCTCTGAGGGCAGCACGTTGGCATAGTTACCCTGCCATGGCAACTGTGAGAAGGCCTGTGAGGGCATCATTACCCAGTGAGGTCATATAAGGAACCTGTGACTTGAGGGGCAGGCTTCAGGAGGAGGGGCAGTTTTGTGGAGGAGAGCAGGGGGGAGGCAGAGGTACTCTTCATGGCCCCTCACACCTGGGCCTCCCCGCCCATGCCCTAGTCTAGTAGACAACCCATGCGGGGCGTTCCACTGGGCTGGCACAGCCCCAGGGGCCCAGGAGGGCAAGAGAGACCCACATTCTGAGATTGGCTTGAGAGGCAAGATTAACGTAAGAGACAGCTAGGTTGTATGGCACTGACCCAAAGAGGCAGAGATTTGTGTGGACTGGGGAATCAGCGAAGGCTCCTTGGCAGTGGGCCTGAAGGACAAGTGAGATTTAGCCCCATGGGGAAGAGAGGGAAGACATTCCAGTTTAGGAAGAATAAAAGCAAAGACACACTCTCCTCGACCTTGTCCTGCCCCAAATATAAATTCATAGACCACTCACATTTTCACAACTGAGGACTGAAGAAAACCAAGAGGTTAAGGGGCCTAGCCAGTGTTACACAGGTGGTGGAGAGGTGTTCTGCTCAATGGTTAGGTTCATGTTGGGGCTCCGCATTTACAGCTGATAGGAATGTGAGGACAAGCTCATGCCATTTCAAACATTTCCAAGTGATACTGAGAGAGATGTTGAAGGTGCAAAATGAGGGTGCTGAATGACCTCACAAAGTGGGAATGGTGGGCCCATTTTGATATGAAATTCAAAACAAGTTCATGACCAAAGGAAATAATACAAAATGACAACATAATCATTACACTCCCCTCTCCCTTAGAAGTAAAAATCAGTATACCCCTCTCTCTCTCCAGCATGAAAGGATGAGATAAAGGCTCAGCAGCAGCCCCCGTGAAACACGTGGTCAACACTGTGAAGAGGTGTTACTAAGACGATTTGCTCCGACGCAGAGATGGAAAGAGACAACTCTGCCCTTAGCCTGATCAGGCCCACAGGAAGGAACCATATTGGGGGAAGCCTTTGAGAGTGTGGCAATGAGAGGGGACCTTATTTGGGAGGGGGACTCCCTGTTTCCGATCTTGAAAACGCAAAGATGGGACATTCGTTTACTGGGGCTGTTGCAGAGTGGATGCGCCCAGAGGTTGGGCCACCCTGCTTGAGAATCAAAGCACCTTCTAGTCCTAAACTGCTTGAGTGCTGCAATCGCCGGATTTGGGGTCTGGGGCAACCCAGGTCTTCGTCCGAGATTTCCGGAGAGCGCTTTCTCTTGGGAGCACGTCTGGGGACTGGCTTCTCTGCTTCCACTTTTGCTGGCGTGGCCAAAGGAACCTCCGCGTAGGCCCGGTAGCCACCAAGCAGTCAGTATGTCTCCCGATACCAGCCCAACTGCGTTTCTCCACACCCTCGCTAGAGGACATGGTAGTGACCAGGGGTAGGTTGAGAAACGGGAGCCACTGCTGCTGCAAAGAAAATCAGAAGTGATCAGTCCCTGCTGCTGTACCCAGTCTCCTGCCAGAATTTCCCTCTCTCGTGTCTCTCCCAGTTTCTGGCTGAAGACCTTTAATCTACTTGACATCCAAAACACAGCCTTGGCCCATCACCTCTATGAGTCCCTAGAGACGGGACACGGGCTGCAAAAGCAATTCCTGGAGCGGACGGCTGCAGCACATGAGGAAGTCTCTTCACCGTTTCCAGTGAAAACAGGAGAACCCGAAAGTAATTGCAGTCAGGATCCTCTCCATCTCTCCCTTCCACCACAGAGAAAACATTTCTTGCAGTCTGTCACTTCTGAGGCTTTAATGGAAATACCGTTCAAGGTTTGGGAAAAAATAATCTAATATAAATTGGTTAAAAACCCGCCCGCCTTGGCAACCCCTCTTGGACCCCATTTATACTGCGTGTTTCGACCACACTGAACTCTAGCCCTGTGATACTTTTATCTAGATTAGAACAAGGCCAAATACTTAGGCAGAGTGGTCAGGAGACCTAGAACCGCGTTCTGTATACCAAGACTAGACTCACATCAACCCAGTCTCCTGGGACACCATCTCCTCAACTCTCTAGTCTCAATAGCACTTCAACACCCCTCTTGGTTCTTCCGGTCTTCCCATAAATATGGCCCCACCCTGTCCCCTAGTACTCAGCAGCGCATGATGGGAGGTGTCTGAGGGGACCGATATAGATGTCTGCATGACAGCACAGAGGTGCCTGGGTTTGAAGGTGCGGTTCAAGAGTGGCCCTCTTCCTCCAAATGCTCCATTTACCATTTGCCAACAAAAATGCACTTGTCTTTGGCCAAGAGGCTAATCGGGAAAGGGTCTGAATGGAAGCGTCCTGTAGCCCAAAGGGGAAGGCTACATTTATAAAGATCAGAAGCATCCTGCACACTTGTCCAGGGATGACCTTTCACTTGTCCTCAGCATTGAGCACTGTGGGTCCCTGAAGGTGTCCCAGGTCACTGGTATTACTTCCAGCTGGGAATTCGCTCAGGTGTATGTGGTGGGCAGGCCGCACAGGAACATGTGGCAGCCAGGGGAGGTTGTGTGTACACCATGCCTCCTGTACAGATGCCCCATTTCAGTGAACATGCTGCACTGCCCTCTCAGGGAACAGAGGACAGGTCAGAGGAAATACAGAAGATCTGGTCAGACATCCTCTCTCAGACAACCAAAGAGATTGGTATCTGGTGGAGAACTGTCAGGGAAGTTTCTCTGAGGGCAGCACGTTGGCATAGTTACCCTGCCATGGCAACTGTGAGAAGGCCTGTGAGGGCATCATTACCCAGTGAGGTCATATAAGGAACCTGTGACTTGAGGGGCAGGCTTCAGGAGGAGGGGCAGTTTTGTGGAGGAGAGCAGGGGGGAGGCAGAGGTACTCTTCATGGCCCCTCACACCTGGGCCTCCCCGCCCATGCCCTAGTCTAGTAGACAACCCATGCGGGGCGTTCCACTGGGCTGGCACAGCCCCAGGGGCCCAGGAGGGCAAGAGAGACCCACATTCTGAGATTGGCTTGAGAGGCAAGATTAACGTAAGAGACAGCTAGGTTGTATGGCACTGACCCAAAGAGGCAGAGATTTGTGTGGACTGGGGAATCAGCGAAGGCTCCTTGGCAGTGGGCCTGAAGGACAAGTGAGATTTAGCCCCATGGGGAAGAGAGGGAAGACATTCCAGTTTAGGAAGAATAAAAGCAAAGACACACTCTCCTCGACCTTGTCCTGCCCCAAATATAAATTCATAGACCACTCACATTTTCACAACTGAGGACTGAAGAAAACCAAGAGGTTAAGGGGCCTAGCCAGTGTTACACAGGTGGTGGAGAGGTGTTCTGCTCAATGGTTAGGTTCATGTTGGGGCTCCGCATTACAGCTGATAGGAATGTGAGGACAAGCTCATGCCATTTCAAACATTTCCAAGTGATACTGAGAGAGATGTTGAAGGTGCAAAATGAGGGTGCTGAATGACCTCACAAAGTGGGAATGGTGGGCCCATTTTGATATGAAATTCAAAACAAGTTCATGACCAAAGGAAATAATACAAAATGACAACATAATCATTACACTCCCCTCTCCCTTAGAAGTAAAAATCAGTATACCCCTCTCTCTCTCCAGCATGAAAGGATGAGATAAAGGCTCAGCAGCAGCCCCCGTGAAACACGTGGTCAACACTGTGAAGAGGTGTTACTAAGACGATTTGCTCCGACGCAGAGATGGAAAGAGACAACTCTGCCCTTAGCCTGATCAGGCCCACAGGAAGGAACCATATTGGGGGAAGCCTTTGAGAGTGTGGCAATGAGAGGGGACCTTATTTGGGAGGGGGACTCCCTGTTTCCGATCTTGAAAACGCAAAGATGGGACATTCGTTTACTGGGGCTGTTGCAGAGTGGATGCGCCCAGAGGTTGGGCCACCCTGCTTGAGAATCAAAGCACCTTCTAGTCCTAAACTGCTTGAGTGCTGCAATCGCCGGATTTGGGGTCTGGGGCAACCCAGGTCTTCGTCCGAGATTTCCGGAGAGCGCTTTCTCTTGGGAGCACGTCTGGGGACTGGCTTCTCTGCTTCCACTTTTGCTGGCGTGGCCAAAGGAACCTCCGCGTAGGCCCGGTAGCCACCAAGCAGTCAGTATGTCTCCCGATACCAGCCCAACTGCGTTTCTCCACACCCTCGCTAGAGGACATGGTAGTGACCAGGGGTAGGTTGAGAAACGGGAGCCACTGCTGCTGCAAAGAAAATCAGAAGTGATCAGTCCCTGCTGCTGTACCCAGTCTCCTGCCAGAATTTCCCTCTCTCGTGTCTCTCCCAGTTTCTGGCTGAAGACCTTTAATCTACTTGACATCCAAAACACAGCCTTGGCCCATCACCTCTATGAGTCCCTAGAGAAGGGACACGGGCTGCAAAAGCAATTCCTGGAGCGGACGGCTGCAGCACATGAGGAAGTCTCTTCACCGTTTCCAGTGAAAACAGGAGAACCCGAAAGTAATTGCAGTCAGGATCCTCTCCATCTCTCCCTTCCACCACAGAGAAAACATTTCTTGCAGTCTGTCACTTCTGAGGCTTTAATGGAAATACCGTTCAAGGTTTGGGAAAAAATAATCTAATATAAATTGGTTAAAAACCCGCCCGCCTTGGCAACCCCTCTTGGACCCCATTTATACTGCGTGTTTCGACCACACTGAACTCTAGCCCTGTGATACTTTTATCTAGATTAGAACAAGGCCAAATACTTAGGCAGAGTGGTCAGGAGACCTAGAACCGCGTTCTGTATACCAAGACTAGACTCACATCAACCCAGTCTCCTGGGACACCATCTCCTCAACTCTCTAGTCTCAATAGCACTTCAACACCCCTCTTGGTTCTTCCGGTCTTCCCATAAATATGGCCCCACCCTGTCCCCTAGTACTCAGCAGCGCATGATGGGAGGTGTCTGAGGGGACCGATATAGATGTCTGCATGACAGCACAGAGGTGCCTGGGTTTGAAGGTGCGGTTCAAGAGTGGCCCTCTTCCTCCAAATGCTCCATTTACCATTTGCCAACAAAAATGCACTTGTCTTTGGCCAAGAGGCTAATCGGGAAAGGGTCTGAATGGAAGCGTCCTGTAGCCCAAAGGGGAAGGCTACATTTATAAAGATCAGAAGCATCCTGCACACTTGTCCAGGGATGACCTTTCACTTGTCCTCAGCATTGAGCACTGTGGGTCCCTGAAGGTGTCCCAGGTCACTGGTATTACTTCCAGCTGGGAATTCGCTCAGGTGTATGTGGTGGGCAGGCCGCACAGGAACATGTGGCAGCCAGGGGAGGTTGTGTGTACACCATGCCTCCTGTACAGATGGCCCATTTCAGTGAACATGCTGCACTGCCCTCTCAGGGAACAGAGGACAGGTCAGAGGAAATACAGAAGATCTGGTCAGACATCCTCTCTCAGACAACCAAAGAGATTGGTATCTGGTGGAGAACTGTCAGGGAAGTTTCTCTGAGGGCAGCACGTTGGCATAGTTACCCTGCCATGGCAACTGTGAGAAGGCCTGTGAGGGCATCATTACCCAGTGAGGTCATATAAGGAACCTGTGAGTTGAGGGGCAGGCTTCAGGAGGAGGGGCAGTTTTGTGGAGGAGAGCAGGGGGGAGGCAGAGGTACTCTTCATGGCCCCTCACACCTGGGCCTCCCCGCCCATGCCCTAGTCTAGTAGACAACCCATGCGGGGCGTTCCACTGGGCTGGCACAGCCCCAGGGGCCCAGGAGGGCAAGAGAGACCCACATTCTGAGATTGGCTTGAGAGGCAAGATTAACGTAAGAGACAGCTAGGTTGTATGGCACTGACCCAAAGAGGCAGAGATTTGTGTGGACTGGGGAATCAGGGAAGGCTCCTTGGCAGTGGGCCTGAAGGACAAGTGAGATTTAGACCCATGGGGAAGAGAGGGAAGACATTCCAGTTTAGGAAGAATAAAAGCAAAGACACACTCTCCTCGACCTTGTCCTGCCCCAAATATAAATTCATAGACCACTCACATTTTCACAACTGAGGACTGAAGAAAACCAAGAGGTTAAGGGGCCTAGCCAGTGTTACACAGGTGGTGGAGAGGTGTTCTGCTCAATGGTTAGGTTCATGTTGGGGCTCCGCATTTACAGCTGATAGGAATGTGAGGACAAGCTCATGCCATTTCAAACATTTCCAAGTGATACTGAGAGAGATGTTGAAGGTGCAAAATGAGGGTGCTGAATGACCTCACAAAGTGGGAATGGTGGGCCCATTTTGATATGAAATTCAAAACAAGTTCATGACCAAAGGAAATAATACAAAATGACAACATAATCATTACACTCCCCTCTCCCTTAGAAGTAAAAATCAGTATACCCCTCTCTCTCTCCAGCACGAAAGGATGAGATAAAGGCTCAGCAGCAGCCCCCGTGAAACACGTGGTCAACACTGTGAAGAGGTGTTACTAAGACGATTTGCTCCGACGCAGAGATGGAAAGAGACAACTCTGCCCTTAGCCTGATCAGGCCCACAGGAAGGAACCATATTGGGGGAAGCCTTTGAGAGTGTGGCAATGAGAGGGGACCTTATTTGGGAGGGGACTCCCTGTTTCCGATCTTGAAAACGCAAAGATGGGACATTCGTTTACTGGGGCTGTTGCAGAGTGGATGCGCCCAGAGGTTGGGCCACCCTGCTTGAGAATCAAAGCACCTTCTAGTCCTAAACTGCTTGAGTGCTGCAATCGCCGGATTTGGGGTCTGGGGCAACCCAGGTCTTCGTCCGAGATTTCCGGAGAGCGCTTTCTCTTGGGAGCACGTCTGGGGACTGGCTTCTCTGCTTCCACTTTTGCTGGCGTGGCCAAAGGAACCTCCGCGTAGGCCCGGTAGCCACCAAGCAGTCAGCATGTCTCCCGATACCAGCCCAACTGCGTTTCTCCACACCCTCGCTAGAGGACATGGTAGTGACCAGGGGTAGGTTGAGAAACGGGAGCCACTGCTGCTGCAAAGAAAATCAGAAGTGATCAGTCCCTGCTGCTGTACCCAGTCTCCTGCCAGAATTTCCCTCTCTCGTGTCTCTCCCAGTTTCTGGCTGAAGACCTTTAATCTACTTGACATCCAAAACACAGCCTTGGCCCATCACCTCTCTGAGTCCCTAGAGAAGGGACACGGGCTGCAAAAGCAATTCCTGGAGCGGACGGCTGCAGCACATGAGGAAGTCTCTTCACCGTTTCCAGTGAAAACAGGAGAACCCGAAAGTAATTGCAGTCAGGATCCTCTCCATCTCTCCCTTCCACCACAGAGAAAACATTTCTTGCAGTCTGTCACTTCTGAGGCTTTAATGGAAATACCGTTCAAGGTTTGGGAAAAAATAATCTAATATAAATTGGTTAAAAACCCGCCCGCCTTGGCAACCCCTCTTGGACCCCATTTATACTGCGTGTTTCGACCACACTGAACTCTAGCCCTGTGATACTTTTATCTAGATTAGAACAAGGCCAAATACTTAGGCAGAGTGGTCAGGAGACCTAGAACCGCGTTCTGTATACCAAGACTAGACTCACATCAACCCAGTCTCCTGGGACACCATCTCCTCAACTCTCTAGTCTCAATAGCACTTCAACACCCCTCTTGGTTCTTCCGGTCTTCCCATAAATATGGCCCCACCCTGTCCCCTAGTACTCAGCAGCGCATGATGGGAGGTGTCTGAGGGGACCGATATAGATGTCTGCATGACAGCACAGAGGTGCCTGGGTTTGAAGGTGCGGTTCAAGAGTGGCCCTCTTCCTCCAAATGCTCCATTTACCATTTGCCAACAAAAATGCACTTGTCTTTGGCCAAGAGGCTAATCGGGAAAGGGTCTGAATGGAAGCGTCCTGTAGCCCAAAGGGGAAGGCTACATTTATAAAGATCAGAAGCATCCTGCACACTTGTCCAGGGATGACCTTTCACTTGTCCTCAGCATTGAGCACTGTGGGTCCCTGAAGGTGTCCCAGGTCACTGGTATTACTTCCAGCTGGGAATTCGCTCAGGTGTATGTGGTGGGCAGGCCGCACAGGAACATGTGGCAGCCAGGGGAGGTTGTGTGTACACCATGCCTCCTGTACAGATGGCCCATTTCAGTGAACATGCTGCACTGCCCTCTCAGGGAACAGAGGACAGGTCAGAGGAAATACAGAAGATCTGGTCAGACATCCTCTCTCAGACAACCAAAGAGATTGGTATCTGGTGGAGAACTGTCAGGGAAGTTTCTCTGAGGGCAGCACGTTGGCATAGTTACCCTGCCATGGCAACTGTGAGAAGGCCTGTGAGGGCATCATTACCCAGTGAGGTCATATAAGGAACCTGTGAGTTGAGGGGCAGGCTTCAGGAGGAGGGGCAGTTTTGTGGAGGAGAGCAGGGGGGAGGCAGAGGTACTCTGCCTGGCCCCTCACACCTCGGTCTCCCCACCCATGCCTTAGTCTAGTAGACACCCCACTTGAGCGTGCCGGTGGGATAGCACAGCCCCAGGGTCCCCAGGAGGGCAAGACAGACGCACATTCTGAGATTGGCTTGAGGGGAAGATTACCGTAAAAGACAGCTAGGTTGTATGGCACTGACCCTAACAGGCAGGGATTTGTGTGGACTGGGGAATCATGAAAGGCTCCTTGGCAGTGGGCCTGAAGGACAAGTGACATTTGGACCCATGGGGAAGAGAGGGAAGACATTCCAGTTTGGAAGAATAAGAGCAAAGACACACTCTCCTCGACCTTGTCCTGCCCCAAATATAAATTTAGAAAACCCTCACCTTTTCATAACTGAGGACTGAAGAAAACCAAGAGGTTAAGGGGCCTACCCAGTGTTACACAGGTGGTGGAGAGGTGTTCTGCTCAATGGTTAGGTTCATGTTGAGGCTCCGCATTTACAGCTGATAGGAAAGTGAGGAGAAGCTCATACCATTTCAAACATTTCCAAGTGATACTGAGAGAGATGTTAAAGGTGCAAAATGAGGGTGCTGAATGACCTCACAATGTGGGAATGTTGGGTCCATTTTTATGTGAAAGTCAAAACAAGTTCATGACCAAAGGACACAATACAAAATGACGACATAATCATTACCCTCCCTTCTCCCCCAGAAGTTAAAATCATTATAATCCTCTCTCTTTCCACCATGAAAGGTTGAAGTAAATGCTCAACATCAGCCCCCATGAAACACATGGTCAACACTGTGAAGAGGTGTTACTAAGACGATTTGGTCCGACTCAGAGAAGGAAAGAGACAACTCTTCCCTTAGCCTGATCAGGCCCACAGGAAGGAACCACATTGGGGGCAGCCTTTGAGGGTGTGCCAATGAGAGAGAACCTTCTTTAGGAGGTGACTCCCTGTTGCCAACCTTGAAAAATCAAAGATGGGAAATTCGTTTACTGGGCCTGTTGCAGAGCGGATGTGCCCAGGAGGTAGTGACTCTTGGACTACTATTTTAGAGGTTGGGCCACCCTGGTTGAGAACCAAAGCACCTTGTATTCCTAAGCTGCTTGAATCAGCGGGTGCACGTTAGGACAGACGAAGCTAGGCCTCATTTGATCAGACTGCCTTTGGGAGTGATAGACGGTAAAATGTGAAAGGGAATGCTCTGGAGGAGGTTTGTCATGGCACGTTTGCCAGCATGAGACCTTTCAGATTCTCCAAGGCTCCAGAGATTACTTGGCTGGGAGCGTCCTTCTGATGTGGTGCAGGGAGTTCTACCTTAACAGGCCCTGACTGGGCATCTGGGGGAGGCAGAATGAATGGTTTATTAACTTAAGAGAGCGAGAAACTCACCTGGGGGCTTCCACAAAACCACTTAAAAAGACTTGTACTTGGATTCTTGAGCCAACCCTCAGAAAACTTATCTAGATCTGGAGTAGGGCTCAGGAAGCTGCACTTTTAATAAGCTTCCTGGGCAGTCCCACCACAGTGGTCCATGGATAGAGTGACCAAATTATTGTGTATTCTCGGTTGCTTTTGGGAGTTAAAGTGGGCAATGTTAAAAACTGCAGTAGGCATACGTATAAACAGGGAATATTCAAGGCAAACAGAGGTGTATAGTTATTCTATGCATGAATCAGATTTGACAAAAGCTAGCCTGGTGGTTAAAGAACACAACCCTTGGGACAGACAGACCAGATTCTGTCCTACTTACTTGTGTGATTTTGACCAAGTTCTTTTATCCTTCTGACTGTTTCTTCATATGGAAAAGAGCTATGGCTGTACATTTAGCACAATATTCTCTTTTGGCAAAGGTTGCTCTGGGTCCATTTGTGTTCTCTGCAACTTAATCCTTTCCGGTGTGCAAGCATTTTTAAGTTGTTTGGTGAAGTATTACATTTGACTTTCAACTGTTCATTACTTTGGGCAAAGCTTATATAATGCTGCAGAGACTAGAACCTATGCAGAGATAGTGAGAGGATGTTATAAGCTTATTCTGTTGGTTTATAAAAAAGTTTAACCTTTTCTCCTCTTCCTCCGCCTGCCACCAAGAGATGAGAAAGAAGGCAGAGCCTGGAAATGCACACCAAGCAATACTTCTGCGTCAGTTTGCCTTTTATTCCTCTGCCAGTACTTCCCAGAGAGATTTCACCAAAAGTGCCTAAGCTTGCCATGGCATTGTTGTGAAGAAAATTTCTTTCTATTGCTAGTCACATGCCCTTTTCCTTCTCCTGGGCGCTTAATTGATGTTTGGGGGCAGGAAATAAAATTTAAACTAAAACATCAAAAAAAGAAAGAGAAAAAAGAAAGATGAGCTCAGGTAGGCGTTATTGTGGTCCAGATAAGGTTTGGTTCATTCATTCCCTCGATTAGCATTTATCCCCCTTTGTGCCAGGCATGTGGGGGGAGAGAGAAATGTCTTCAAAGAGTCTGTGGTTGTATGGGGGAGGGAGCTGTGGAAATCTGTCATTTAGAAACAGCATGGAAGTGCTAGGGAAAAATTGTTTTGTTCATTTATCACTCACACATCCGTTCACCCATAGCAACTACAAAGGGTTTCACGCGGAGGAACTGGAAGCCCTGAACTTGACGTTCTAGTCAAGGGGAAACAACAATGTAAACCACCAGCAGTGGTAAGCCACCAGTAGTGATTTCAAGCCAGAAGGAACCACTCACCAGTGGAGAGAGGCACAAGGTGAGCAATGACTTGCAGAAAGGAGGGGTTATTCATTCCAACTCCTGAGTTCAAGTTCATCTGGGTTGTTGTGTGGTTCGTGCTTACTGCATCTTTTTTTGGAACGTGGCTCCACCCTCCAAGAAGGGTGAGGATGATCACCCTTCTTTCCTCCTGCTGTGCCCCGGGCTCACCCAGCGAGAGTCTGCAGGGATGATCTGCTCTGTACTGGCTTTTCAGTCCCACTCCCGGGAGAAGAGAGATGAAGCTGTGTCTCCACCGCAGCTTGGCCTGATTCAGTCACTGGGTGAAAAGGTGGGAAGAAGGTCAAGTTCATGAGAACTGATACACTGCAGAGTCATTTAGTCCTGAAGTACCAGTTCTGGTTGCTGGTGAGTTGCAAAATCCAGGGACCTGAATTTAATTCCTCCAGAGCCACTGAGACATCATTTCCAGGCCCATGGCAGGCTGTAGGGGTGCTGACTTTTCTCAGTGCTAAGGAGCAGCCATCTTCCACTGAGAGAGGACTCTGTGTCAGCAGGAGCAGAACCACACCAGGCACCTAAAAAGGTTCTGCATCCCAGCATCTTCCAACACAGTGATAGATAAACGGGTAGAAGATGTGACAGGGCATTCACAATAGAACAGAATCTTATCCCCAATAAATACGGAAAGATGTTCAACTTCACTACCTAACAAAGAAATGCAAGTTATAAATCTTTTTTTTTTTTTTTTTTGCTCATCTAATTGGTAGAAAGTTTTAAAAATGCACAAAATTTGCTGCTTAAGGATGTAAGGAAAAGGCCGTTTTCATCTGTTGCTGCTGATGGGGATGGAAATTGGTGCGAACCTTCTGGAGGGTAATTTGGCAATTTGTGTATCAACAGCCTTAAAATGTTCATACACTTTGAGCCAGTAATTTTGCTTTTAGGATCTTATCCTAAGGTGAAAGTCAAACTTATGTACAAGACTTATGTTCAAGAATATTCATCTCAGCCAGTAGTGTAATAGAAAAAATATTAGAAGCTACCTAAAAATCCCACAATAGGGGGTTGGTTAAATAACTGATGGCCCAACTTAAGAATGGAAAATAAAGATGCAGACGTAGAAAATGGACCTGAGGACACGGGGAAGGGGAAGGGGAAGCTGGGACGAAGTGAGAGAGTGGCATGGACTTATATATACTACCAAATGTAAAATAGCTAGCTAGTGGGAAGCAGCTGCATAGCACAGGGAGATCAGCTCGGTGCTCTGTGACCACCTAGAGGGGTGGGATAGGGAGGGTGGGAGGGAGATGCAAGAGGGAGGAGATATGGGGATATATGTGTATGTATAGCTGATTCACTTTGTTATACAGCAGAAACTAACACACCATTGAAAAGCAATTTTACTCCAATAAAGATTTTTTTTTTTTTTTAAAAAGGATGGAAAACAGTTCATTCATTAAAAATGATTTTCTCCAAGAATATTTAATGGTGGGAAGATGTAGTGTAAAAGCAGGGCACAAAATACTAGATGGAGTATTTCATTTTGTTAAAATTTTAATAATACAAGTGCAGAAAAAGTGTTTAAAATAACAGTACTGATTTGACTACGGGACATTTTTTTCTTTAAATTTTTCTGTATTTGGTGTTATAAAGCATCATATATCCTCTCTGAGTCTCAGTTTATGTTCTGTGAAGTGGGACTCATCACATCTACACTGCAGTGCGCTTGGGCAGAGCAGCACAATATTTGAAAGTGCCCTTGACAATAACCAGCCCATTGTAATACTCCAGGAATGGTTATAATATCATTGCCAATGACACACCCATAGTCCGGATATTATCCGTAATGATTACTAAGGTTGTTTATCTCCCTCCACTTTTACTAAGACAACAAAAGGATTAATTGAAGACTCTAAGTCATTTTTACTGAGGTTCTTTTTTTTTCCAAAATACTAATTGTAAAGTCTGCAGTGGGTATATAGGTGTTCAACTTTTTTCCAGATTTTATGTTTTTGTTTTTTTAATTTTTTATTTATTATTTTTTATTATTTTTATTATTGGCTGTGTTGGGTCTTCGTTTCTGTGTGGGGGCTTTCTCCAGTTGCGGCAAGTGGGGGCCACTCTTCATCGCGGTGCGTGGGCCTCTCACTATCGCGGCCTCTCTTGTTGCGGAGCACAGGCTCCAGACGCTCAGACTCAGTAGTTGTGGCTCACTAGCCCAGTTGCTCCGTGGCATGTGGGATCTTCCCAGACCAAGGCTCGAACCCGTGTCCCCTGCATTGGCAGGCAGATTCTCAACCACTGCGTCACCAGGGAAGCCCCTTTACTGAGGTTCTTAATACTCACCTTCCTCACAAGGGTGGACAAAACTCTCAGCTTTTTGTATTGAGTGCAAATGTCTCTATTCTTGCCCATTTCAGAGTCCTCCTCACTCAAAATCTAGGTTTTGTCGATCTTTAGTACCCTGTCTCTCGTCTTATCTCAGATTATTCTGTGGTAAGATGGTGCAAACTACGTATTTACTAACTGGAGAGAATTCAAGTCCCCGGAGCTGTTGTAGCTCAAAATTCTGTTTTAAGTGGAGTCATTTTCTGTGCCTTCCTTTCATGCTGTCTGCAAAATGCCTGTTTCTGTCCTCCTTGAGATCCAGGTTTACAGCGCTCTCCTTTTTCTCATTCTGGGGTCTCTATGTTCTCTATGTTTGTGGCATCTCTGAGGGCCCATGTTCTGTTGAGGCTAAATTTGATACCTGGGGTGGGGGGGAAGCAAGTTCCAGATGGGTCAGCCTAGAAAAGGATCCCCCATTGTGTAGAAATTTAAAAACAGGCAAAATACCTGTCCTATCAGACACTATGATTTGCCCCCTCTGTCTGACGCAGCCCAGAGCTTTGTCATTTAATTCACACCTATCTACTGTGAAGGTCCAGCCAACAAGATCATTTTGGAGCCCTGAGTGGGTGTCCAGAATGGATGGGAGGGCTGAGGTAACCAGAACTCTGCCTTTTTTATGGACAGGTGTTAGGGCATCTTCTTTTCAAAGTGACACATTCCCAACCCATCCAACACACATAGAGGAAAAAAACGACTGTCACCAGCCAAAGTGAGAAAAACTTGGGGCTGCAGAGGAAGAGGGATCTTGTGGGGACTCTTGGATTATTCATCCACGTGCAAGTATGAGCTCCAGATTTGACAAGACATGCAGTCTGATCAAAAGTCATGCAATTAATGACTTCTTTAAAAAATCAAAGAACTCTTTGATTCTTCATTTTAATGTAACTTTGACCTCTTTTCTTTCCATGTCATGAAAGAAGCCTTGACTAAGCTAAACATGCTCTCTCTCCCTGCCTGCAATGTATCAGAAAGCATCCTCAGTTACTTTCAGAGGCAGTGGAGAACTCCTTAATTTTTCTCTGATGACAAGAGCTCCCTTTGAGCCTGGGCCAGAGGTGAGCAAGATTCTGATTCTGGAAAGATGTAGAAAAATGAAGTTCCTTTTGCCAGAGGTTATGGGTGAGCATTGTTGATGTATGACTGTTAGCAGTCTTGCCCTCCTTCCACCTATTCTTCCTTTTCTGCATGGTGGACTGTCCTTTAGTTTTGGGGGTACAGTATTGGGGAAAAAAGGAAGGGGAGGCTAGAGGTAAGTAGGCTAGTGGCGGGGATTTTGTGCAAGAATATTTGAAGAAGGAAGTGTGGGAGCAAGTGCTGTGGTAAGACGGGAAAGGGAGAATGAAAAAAAAAATCGGTGATCCATAAATCCCCTTCAAAGACTCTAAGCAAAACACTTAACTTATTTTACAATTACTTTTTGATTACTACTCTGCAGTATAAAAAAAAAATAAGTTAACTTTTTATTGTATCCCCATGTCATTAGCATCATTTTAAAGACGTGTCTTAACGGCTGTATCGTGTACCATCCTTTATTTAACCAGTTCCCTTTTTTGGACAGTTAATTCAGTTATTTTGTTGTATATATATATATATATATATATATATATATATATATATATATATATTATGGATATTTTTGTTTGTAATTCTGATTATGTCATTTTGTCAGTCAGGATAATTGATGGTAGCTGTACTAACAAACAACCTAAAATCTCAGTGGCTTAGCAGGTGTTGACTGAAAAAAATGCACAACTAAAAGTTGAGAATCATCATTTTTTTGCTGGACTTGCTGAGGACTTAAGCCCGGGAGGCAGTGTCAGATAGCTCTGAGAGATTGCACTGAAGAGGGGAGGGAGGAACCAGGACATATAGGAGTTTTGCAAAAACAAAACAAAACAAACCATAAAACCCCCAAACAACCAGGTAGTCGGAACATCAAAAGATTACTGTTAGTTAAAGAAAAACCAGACATCTCAAGTTAATGAATTTAGCATTTTTCTATGTATGGGAAGAGGCAGGAGTCTGGGCTCATTGGAATCATTCCTTTGATGTGCATTTTAACTATCTAGAGCCAGCATCCTGCTTTTCTCCATCCAGAATCCCCTCCGGGTGCACCATCGGGGATGGCTGCCATGGCTGATGTTGGCTTGATGGCTGCAACACTCTGTTGACTGATAGGGCAGGCGACATTCTTCATCCATACAGGTTAAAGTTTTATTTTTTGCTCGTTTTACTGGCTAGGGTTGGAGTGGGAGACTCTGTTCTTTGCAGATGTGAGGGACTTAGGGTCCTTCAACATTGTGGCGCCACCTTCCTCAGGTCCTCAGAGCCCCGTGCTGGAAGAAGGGAGCTTGGAGAAGGCACACACGCTCTTGGCCTCTTCTGCCCAGAGAGGACAGAGCCACTTCTGCGCATGGTCCACTGGTCAGGGCTCGTCACAGGGCCCCACCCAGAGGCAAATGGGCTGTAGAAGGGAATCTGGATGCAGCGAAGAGAAAGGGCCAATGGGTATTGATTAACAACTAGCCGAGGTCCTACCTACCTACCAATTCACTCTCAGATCTTTAGAATACAAAGGGTTACATTCCTGCAATCCTCCTCTACTTCTAGACGATTCTCCACTCATATTCTCTTTTGCTTATAGCAACCTTGAGCTGGGTCTTCCCAGGCTCTTCTTTCTACCCATACAGGCTGTGGTCTCCTTGGAAGCTTTGGTGGGATGCAGGCACCATCTGGGAGAAGGGGCCTCAGAACTCACATGCCCGTGTTGCCCAGGACCCCAATTCTTTCCACCTCTCGGATGCTGCTTTATTTTCCCAGGGACAGAGCCAGGCTGTAGTTGACTCCTTGGGTATTTCAAAGTCCCTGATCCCAAGGCTGAAGGATGACTCCCTGCTGTTGTGAAAGGTTACCAAATTATCAGGACCTCTGATTGTGAGGGACAGTGGGAAGAGGGGAGGTGGTGTCAGGGGAAAGGCACTGAAATTTCAAACTCAACTGACGACTCCAGCCCCTGGTAATGGCTTTAGTAACTTCACAGCTGATCCCTGTGATTGAGCATCAGGACCATTGAACGCTAATTGAGTTGAAAACCTTGCCCCTCATGTGCTAAAACTCTCAGGCAGTAAAAGGCTTCTGACCATGTCTGGAGTTGCATGCTGGGGACAATGTGGTGGGTTGCCTCTGTCTACACTTAACTGCTGTTCGTCTTCCCTGCTTGACGGGGTAGGGTTGCTGTACATACACAGACTTTAAAATTATTTTAAAATTATTTTTATTTTTTTTAAATTGAAGAATGGTTTATTTACATTGTTGGTGGAGCAGTGTGATCCACTAGGCAAACGGTAAGACTGCGAAAGGCTGTATTTCCCCATTTCAAATCTACAGAGGGGAGGCCTCAAGGCTGCCTGAAAAACACGCATTTTGCACATCTTTAGTTCACTTCTGGCAATGCCTCCATGAAGAAAAGTGAGCTTGCTCGTAAGAAACCTTGAGGTCTCCATTGCATGCTAGGAGGTCAGCCAACGAACCTCCCTCCCTAGAGTGGGAAAAGAACGTGACCCCAAGCCTCAATTGAAGCCCCAGAGTTTCCCATCAGCAAAGTTTGGTCTGAGCCACCTCAGTAAACACTGAGTCGATCTTGTGCTGCCAGTCCTATATGGTTTCTGCAGACTGGAGACAGTCACGCTGGATTTCATTTCTGAGAGAGAACGTGTGTCCCGTGAGGTCCTAGAGTGTCTTTTAAGTAACAAAAAGTGAAAGAGAAAGTAGGCATCAACTCTTTCTATGCATAGGGAAGGGAGATGAAGTGTGTTCTTTCTTGGCGTACCTCTTTTTCTACAGCTTTACCACAGGCCAGGGGACACAGTTGTAGCCAGTCTTACGTTCAGCACGGCTCTATATTTGTAAAGGCCAAGGAGTTGCACGGACACATTCCCTGAGACTAAGATACATCCTGAGTACTCATACCTGGTTAATTTCCACAAAGAAAGGAAGGCAGACGTTTGGCCCAGCGTAAGAAAACGTACAGAAATACCGGTAACAATGGGAAGCATTTGGCGTTCCTAAGGCCCCTAGACCTGACTAGGTGATTCCATGGGGAATGCTCTGCACCGCATGCAGTACTCAGGTGTCCAATATGTCATTATGGAAGGGCCCAGTGTGTCCCAAATGTCTCCAGTAATCAGTCAGAGAGTGCTGGTAAATTTGCCATGGGGTCAAGTTGGTAATTAGAAAATGTCGGGAAAAGCCGCTTTTCCTCTTTTAGAAAGTGACTTGGTTGCTGCTTCCAAGCTGCCTGAAAAACACACTGCCCATTCGGCTTCACTCCACAAATGCCTCTGTGAGGGACAGTGAGTTTTCCGGAACGAAAGCAGGTGCTTGCCATTCTTGACCGCGAGCTCATCCCACAGCATTCAGTAGGTAAAGTGCCAAGAGTAGTAACCTCTGGCCTCGAGGTAAGGTGCACTTTTTCCCATCTCCCAAATTGGGGGTGCAGCAGTGTCCTGGAAGCCTTAGTCAATGGACTGCTTTAGGTCTAGTATGCCTCACATGGCTTAGGACCGTGTGCACATCACTCCTTTCCTTGGAATATACTGTATACCAGCAGCCTGCTGAGCACCATTGAGGGAAAAACAGCTCAGGGAACAACTCTCTCTTTGCAGTTTGAAGAGTCAGGAGTGGCTTTCTACTTTGGATGGGTAGCGTTCCTCACCTTTCATACAACCTCAGGAAGACGGGTCTAGGAAGGCTTTCTTACAATGCGGGTCTGACCAAGTGCGGATAACCGAGCTGCATGACAGAAAACCACCAGGCTTCCAACCAATCCATTTGTGGAGCTCATGATGGACATCTGTCTGGTGGAAGCGGAAATGTGACTACAGGTCCAACACAAAGTAAGCAGAGATATAGTCGTAGCAATGCTAGGCCTTGGAACATCCAACACACCTTAGACTAATATGGGAATTTAGATGATTATGCAATGCACCACAGTCAGACCACCCTACTCTGAAAGTGTCATCGTGGAAGGGAGAATTTCGTTCTCAGCGTCTCCAGTAGCTGGTCAGAAAGGATAGGAAAATGTGCAGTGTGATCCACTAGGCACAAGGCAAGAGTGGGGAAGGCAGTACTACCCCTTACAAAACTAGATAGTGTAGTAGTCAAGGTTGCTTGAAAAACACTCATGTTGCACGTCTTTTATTCACTTCCAGGAATCCCTCAGTGAAGAATAGTGAGTTTTCTGGGAAGAATCCTTAACGTCTTCATTGCTAGCTAAGAGCTCATCCGACGATCCTCCTTACCTAGAGTGCAAAGAAAACGTGACCACAAGCCACAAGGTAAGCCCCAGAATTTCCCATCTGCAAACTTTGGTATGTAGCCTGCTCTAGAAACACTGAGTCAATCGAGCGCTGTAACACCTGTATGCTTTTCACAGGATAAAGACAGTCGTGTATGAAATAATTTCTGAGAGAGAACGTCTGTTCTGTGATTCACTTGTGTGTCCTTGGAGTAACAGAACGTGAAACAGACTGTTGGTATCACCTCTTTCTATGCAGCTGGAAGGACAATGAACTGTTTTCTTGCTTGCACAGCTTGCTTTCTACAACTTTAAAACAGCCCTGGGGACGCAGTTCTAGCCAGTCTTATGTTCAACGTGGCACTCCTTTGTGAAGCCATCTGTGTTGCACTGACATAATCTCAGTGAATAAGGTACATCCTGGGTGTTCATACCTGTGGTATCACTACTGTGAAAGGAAGGTAGTTTTTCGGCCCAGCTAGAAGAAATATCCAAACTACGGGGAACACTGGGAGGCATTTTGACTTTCCGAAGTCACCAAAGCCTGACTATGTCATTAAGTGGGAAATGTTATGCCTCGCATGCAGAACTCAGGCATCCAATGTGCCATCATAGAAGGGCCCAGTGTGTCCCCAAAGTCCCCGGTTCTTCAGTGAGAGAGTGCTTGTAAATGCACTGTGGGATCAATTTGGTAATTCAAAAATTTCGGGAAAACGTGCTTTTCCCATTTTGGAAAGCGACTTGGTTGCTGCTCCAGCTGCCTAAAAAACACATTGCCCCCTTCTCTTTTTTTCATTCCACAAAAGCCTCTCTCAGGAACAGTGAGTTTTCCCAATAGAAACCAGTTTGTTGCCATTCATTCCTGTGGGTTCCTCCCACTGCCATCTGCAGCTACAATACCATCAAAAGTTTCCTTTTGTTTTGCAGGAAGGTGAACTTTCCCCCAGCAGCAGAGAGACTGGTGCATCCGTTTGCTGGAAGGCTAGGTCATAGTACTGCTTTAGCCCTAGTATGCCTCTCATGGCACAGAAGTCTCACGTGTGCCTTTCTTTGTGGTGGTACACTGTATCCCAAAAGCCTTGGGAGCACCGTGAAGGGAAAAACACCTCTTGGTACAACCCTTTCTATTCAGTTGGAAGAGCCAGGATCGGGTTTCTCCTTTGGATGGCTAGCATTCTGCAGCTTTCATACAACCTCACAAGTCGTTTGTAAGGAGGCTTTTTTCAATGTGAGTCTGGCAAAGTGAGGATACTTGAGCGTCACTGCAAAAACCAGCGAGCTTCCAATTCATTTGAGGAGCTCATGCCTCACATCTTATTAATTGTAGCAGAAACTTGGCTACAGATCCCACCCAAAAGTAAGCAGAGATATATGCTGAGCATTGCTATGCCTTTGGAACATCCAAAGACACCTAAGCCTACTGAGGGCGTTCAGACGATTATGCAATGCACCACATGCAGATCACGCTGCGGCCAAAAGTGTCATCGTGGGAGGGTGAAGTGTGTTCAAAGTGTCTCCTGTAGCAGGTCAGAAAAGATAGGAAAATGTGCTGTGTGATCCACTATGGAAATGGTAAGACTGGGAAAGCCTGTATTTCCCCATTTCAAAACTAGATAGTGGAGATCTCAAGGCGGCCTGAAAAACACTAATGTTGCCCCTCTTTTATTCACTTCTGGAATGCATTTGTGAAGAAAGTTGTGTTTTCTCCTAAGAAGCTTGGATGTCTTCACTGCTTGCTAGGAGCTCATCCCGTCCTACCTAATGTAAGAAGTAAAAGTGACTCCCTAGCCTCAAGATAAACCCCACTGTTTCCCACAGAAAAGTTCTGTGTGTAGCCATCTCCATAAACCCTGAGACGATCAAGTGCTTAACTCATCAATTTATTTTCCTTGGTTAAGAGAGTCTGGTATGAATTCATTTGCGACTGAGTATGTGTTTCCTGTGATTCCCTTGTGTGTCTTCGAAGCAACATAACAGGAAACAGACTGTTGGGATCAACTAGCTCTATACATAGGGAAGAGCAATGAAGTGCTTTCTTACTTGTATAGCTCGCTCTCTACAGCTTTAAAACAGCCATGGGGACCATGTTCTATCCAGTCTAACTTTAGTTCAATGTGGCTCTACAATTGTGAGGGGTCTGAGCTGCAATGAAACATTCCCTGTCAGTAAAGTAAATCCTGGGAAGTCATATCTGTCGTCTCTCTACCATAATGTGAAAGTAGACTTTTGGGCAAGCTTGAAAAATAATGTCAACATACTGGTAACATTGCAAAGCATTTGGACGATCCAAAGTCACATAGGACTCACTATGTCTTTAAATGGGTAATGCTATTCAGTGCAGAAATTCTCCCAGCGTCCAAATTGTCAACATGGAAGGGCCCAGTGTGTCCCAAAAGACTACAATAATCAGGCAGAGAGTGACGATCAATGAGCGGTGGGTTCATGTATGTAACTGGAGAATGTCGGAAATCCTGCATTTCCCCGTTTGGAAAGGGTCATGGTCTTGTCTTCCAACGTGCCTGAAACACAAACTTCCCATCTATTCTCCACTTTACAAATGGTTCTCTCAGGAAAAGGGAGTTTTCCCAAAAGAAACCAGTTACTGTCGATTCGTTTATGGGAGAAAAGTTTGGTGTGCAGCCGTCTCCATGAACCCTGAGATGATCGAGTACTTCCCTCGTCATTTTGTTTTCCTTGGCTTAACAGAGTCTCGTATGAATTCACTTGCTATGCAGAACGTGTTTCCTGTGATTCCCTTGTGTGTCTTCCAAGCAATATAACGTGAAATAGACTGTTGGGATCAACTCCTTCTTTGTATAGGGAAGAGCAATGATGTGCTTTCTTACCTGTATATCTTGCTCTCTACAGCTTTAAATCTGCCACGGGGACATTGTTCCAGCCAGTCTAATGTTCAATGTGGCTCTCCAATTGTGAGGGTTCTGAGCTACAATGAAACATACCCTGTGAACCCTGTGACTAAAGTACATTTTGGCAAGTTATACCTGTCATCTCTCTACCATAATGCGAAAGTGGAGTTTTGGACAAACCTGAAAAATAATATCGACATACATTTAAGATTGCGAAGGATTTGGACGATCCAAAGTCATCTAGGTCTCACTAGGTCATTAAATGCGTATTGCTATTAGGCACATGAATATCTCCCGGCGTCAAAATTGTCATCATTGGAAGCCCCAGTGTATCCCAAAAGGCTCCAATAGTCAGTCAGAGAATGACAGTAAATGTGGGGTGGGTTCAAGTAGGTAATTGGAGCATGTCGAAAATCCCACATTTCCTCGTTTGGAAAGCAACATGATCTTGGCTTCCATGGTGCCTGTAACACACACTTCCCATCTATTCTTCACCTCACAAATGGATCTCTCAAGAGCAGGAAGTTTTCCTGAAGGAAACCAGTTAACTTCGATTCATTTATTGGAGCTGATCTAACAATATTCTGAAGCTCAAGTGAAAATTAAATGTCATCTCTGGTCTCGAGGTAATGTGAACTTTTTCCCATCAATAAAGAAAGGGTGCAGCAGTTTTCTGGAAGCCTTAGTGAATGGAATGCTTAATCTCTAGTATGCCACACAAGGCTCAGGACTCTCGGGTGTGCACGGCTTTCCATGGAAGTACAGTGTGTACCAAAGGCCTTCTGAACACCAGTATGTGAAATGTATCTCTGGGAACAACACTTTTTATGCATTTGGAAGGGCCTGGACTTTCTTTCTTCTTTGGATGGCTAGCATTTCCCAGCTTTCAAACAATCACAGGAAGATGGTTCTAGGCAGGCTTTCTTTCAAAGTGTGTTTGCCAAAGTGAGGAAATCTGAGCTGCACTGCAAAAAATCCCTGTGCTCCAATTCTTTATGGGGACTCATACTGGTCACCTCTCTAATTGGAGCAGAAAGTAGAGTCTAGGTCCAGTCCAAAATAAAGTAGAGATTTAATCTGAGCATCCTAGGCATTGAGAAGATCCAGAGTCACCTAGACCTACCAAGGGCATTCCGATGATTATGCACTCACCCTATGCAGAACTCATTGCGCCCCAAAGTTTCATCATGAAGAAGCGAATTGTGTCCCAATGGTCTATTTAGCTAGTCAGAAAAGTTAGGTAAATGTCCTGTGTGATCCACTTTGTAGTTGGGAACACTCGGTAACATGGTATTATCCCAATTTGAAAGCTAGATAGTGGAGGCCTCAAGGTGGAGTGAAAAACACTGATGTTGCCTCTCTTTTATTCACTTCTAGTAATGCATTTGTGAAGAAATGTGTATTTTCTCGTAAGAAGTCAAGAGGTCTCCACTGCTTGCTAGGATCTCATCCCATGGCTGGCCCTACCTAATGTGAGAAGTAAAAGTGACCCCTAGCCTCAAGGTAAGCCCCAGTGTTTCCCATCAGCGAAGTTTAGTGTGCAGCCATCTCCATGAACCCTGAGAAGATAGAGGGCTTAACTCATCAATTTCTTTTCCTTGGCTTAAATGAGTCATGTATGAATTCACTTGTGAGGGGGAATGTGTTTCCTGTGATTCCCTTGTGTGTCTTCCAAGCAATATAACGTGAAATAGACTGTTGGGATCAACTCGTTCTTTGCATAGGGAAGAGCAATGATGTGCTTTCTTACCTGTATATCTTGCTCTCTACAGCTTTAAATCTGCCACGGGGACACTGTTCCAGCCAGTCTAATGTTCAATGTGGCTCTCCAATTGTGAGGGTTCTGAGCTACAATGAAACATACCCTGTGACTAAAGTACATTTTTGCAAGTTATACCTGTCATCTCTCTACCATAATGCGAAAGTGGAGTTTTGGACAAGCCGGAAAAATAATATCGACATACCTGTAAGATTTCAAAGCATTTGGACAATCCAAAGTCACCTTCGGCTCGCTATGTCATTAAATGAGTAATGATATTCACCACATGAAAATCTCCCGGCATCCAACGTGTCATCATTGAAGTGCCCAGTGTGTCCCAAAAGGCTCCAATAGTCAGGCAGTGAGTGACAGTAAATGCGGGGTGGGTTCAAGTAGGTAATTGGAGAATGTCAGAAATCCCACATTTCCCCGTTTGGAAAGTGGCATTGTCTTGGCTTCCAAGATGACGGTAACACACACTTCCCGTCTATTCTTCACTTCACACATGGATCTTTCAGAAACAGGGAGATTTCCCGAAAGCAACCAGTTACTGTTGATTCACTTATGGGAGCTCATCTAACTGCATTCTGAAGCTCAAGTGAAACCTAAATGTAATCTCTGGTCTTGAGGTAAGGTGCACTTTTTCTCATCACTAAAGATAAGGTGCAGCAGTTTCCCAGAAGCCTTAGTCAATGGAATGCTTAATCTCTAGTATGCCTCACAAGGCTCAGGACTCTGGCGTGTGCACTTCTTTCCATAGAAGTACCCTGTGTATCAAAGACCTTCTGAGCACCAACATGTGAAAGACAGCTCTGGCAACAACCCTTTTTATGCAGTTTGAAGGTCCAGGACCGGCTTTCTTCATTGAACGTGTGGCATTCTACAGCTTTCAAACAACCTCAGGAAGATGGTTGTAGGCAGACTCTCTTTCAATCCAAGTCTGTCAAAGTGAGGAAATCTGAGCTGCACTGCAGAAAACCACCAGGACTCCTATTCTTTTTGGGGGCTCATGCCGGATATCTCTCTAACTGAAGCAGAAACTCGACTTTAGGTCACACCTGCAAAAAAGTAGACATTTTCCCTGAGTATTGCTAGGCATACGGAACATCTAAAGTCACCTAGGCCTACAGAGGGCATTCAGCCGATTATGCATGTAACCACTTGCAGAACACGCTCCTTTCTAAAGGTTCATTGTGGAAGAGTGGGGTGTGTTCCAAGGGTCACTTTTAACTAGTCAGAAAAGATAGGGAAATGTGCTGTGTGATCCACTTTGTAATGGGGAAGACTAGGAAAGTCAGTATTTTCCCCATTTGAATGCTAGATAGTGGAGGTCTCAAGGCTGCCTGAAAAACACTGATGTTGCCCATCTTTTATTCACTTCTAGGAATGCATCTGTGAAGAAAAGTGAGTTTTTCTTTTTTACGAAGCTAGGGAGTCTCCACTGCTTGCAAGGAGCTCATCGCAGGGACTGCTCTACTAATGGGAGCAGTAAAAGTGACGCCTAGCCTCAATGTAAGCCCCGGTGTTTCCTATCAGCAAAGTTTGGTGTGCAGCCATCTCCATGAATCCTGAGTTGATCGAGTGCTTAACACCTTGATTTCTTTACTTGGCTTAAGTCAGTCACGCATGTATTCTCTTCTGAGGGAGAACGTGTGTCCTGTGATTCCCTTGTGTGTCTTCCAAGCAACATAACATGAAACAGACAGTTGGGATCAACACTTTCTATGCAGAGGGAAGGGCAATGAAGTGCTTTCTTACTTGCGTAGCTCTTTTCTACAGCTTTAAAACAGCCCCAAGGACAAAGTTCTAGCCAGTCTTATGTTCAGTGTTTCTCTCCCTTTGTGAGGGCCTATGAGATGCACTGAAACAATCCCTGTGACTAAAGTACATCCTGGAAAATTATACCTGTTTTCTCTCTACCACGACATGAAGGTAGACTTGTGGCAAAGCCTGAAGAAATGTACTGAAATACCGGTAACATTGTGATTCTTTTGGACGATCCAAAGTCACCTAGGCATGAATAGGTAATAAATTGGGTAATGCTATTCATGGCATGAAATAATCCTTGCGTCCAAAGTGTCATCATGGAAGGGCCCAGAATGTCTCTAAAGGCTCCAGTAGTCAGGTAGACAGTGAAGGTAAATGCGCAATGTGGTCATGTTGGTAATTGGAGAATGTCGGGAATCCCTCATTTCCCCCTTTGGAAAGCGACGTGGTCTTGGCTTCCAAGCTGCCTGTAAAACACACTGTCCATCTACTCTTCACTCTACAAATGGTTCTGTGAGAAACTGTGAGTTTTTCCAATAGAAACCAGGTGCTTTCTATGCCTTTCTATTTGCTCATCCCACAGCATTCTGTAGATAAAGTGCCAACCAAATGTGACCTCTAGTCTTCAGGTAATTTGCACTTTTTCCTCTTACTAAAGACAGGGAGCAGCAGGTTCCTGGAAGCCTTAGTCAATGGAATGCTTTACCTCTTGTATGCCTTACAGTATTCAGGACTCTCGCGTGTGCATTTCTTTCTGTGGAAGTACACAGGGTACCAAAAGCCTTCTGAGCACCATTATGGGAAACACAGCTCTGGGAACAAACTTTTCTATGCCATTTGAAGTGGAAGGATCGGATTTCTTCATTGGATGGCCAGTGTTCCACAGGTTTCATAAAACCTCAGGAAGAGGGCTCTAGGCAGGCTTTATTTCAATTTGGGTCTCTCAAAGTGAGAACACCTAAGCTGCACTGCAGGAATCCACCGGGCTTCCATTTCATTTTGGGGAGTCATGCATGACATCTCTATAATTAAAGCAGAAACTAGACTTTAGGTCGCAACTGAAATAAACTAGAGTTTTCCCCTGAGAATTGCTAGGCGTATGGAACATCCATAGTAACCTAGACCTACTGAGGGCATTCAGCCGATCATGCAATTCACCACATGCAGAACACGCTGTATTGTAAAATTTCATCATGGAAGTATGAAGTGTGTTCCGAGGGTCTCTTTTTGCTAGTCAGAAAACATAGGTAAATGTGCTGGGTGATCCACTTTGTAATTGGGAAAATATTGAAATGTGTTATTATCCCAATTTCATAGCTAGATAGTGGAGGCCTCAAGACTGCTTGAAAAAAACTGATGTTGCCCGTCTTTTATTCATTTCTAGGAATACCTAGGTGAAGAAAAGTCACTTTTCTAGTAAGAAGCTGGGAAGTCTCCACTGCTTCCTAGGAGCTCATCCCACGTCCTGCCCTATCTAATGTGAAAAGTAAAAGTGACCCCTAGCTTCAATGTAAGGCCCAGTATTTCCCATCATCACAGTTGGTGTCCTTCTATCTCCATGAACACTGAGTCGATCGAGTGCTTAAACACCTCTATGCTTTTTCATAGGCTTAAGACAGTTGGGTATGAATTCACTTCCATGGCAGAACGTGTGTCCTGTGAGTCCCCTGTGTGTCTTCCAAGCAACATAACGTGAAACACACTTTTGGGATCAACTCTTTCTATGCAGAGGAAAGGACAATGTAGTTCTTTCTTGCTTGCATAGCTACCTTTCTACCTCTTAAAACAACCCCGATGATACAGTACTTATGTTCAACGTGGCTCTCCCTTTGTAAGGGCCTCTAAGCTGAACTGAAACAATCCCTGTTACTAACGTACACCCTGGGAACTCATACCTGTCATCTCTCTACCACGACGGGAAGGTAGACTTTTGCCCCAGCCTGAAAAAATGTACGGAAATACAGGTATCATTGTGCATCATTTGTACGATCCAAAGTCAACCAGACCTGACTATGTCATTAAATGGGTAATGCAATTCACTGCATGCAGAACTCTCGGAGTCCTAAGTGTCTTCCTGAAAGGGCCCAGTGTCTCCCAAAAGCCTGCTGTAGCCATGCAATGTGTGACGGTAAGTGCACTGTGGGTTCCAGTGGGTAACTGGACAATGTCGGGAATCCCGCATTTCCCCCTTTGGAAAGCGACAGGTTTTTGGCTTCCAAGCTGCTTGTAAAACACACTGCCTATCTACTCTTCACTCCACACATGGCTCTGTGAGGAACAGTGAGTGTTCCCAAAGAAACCAGGTGCTGTCGATTCCTTTCTGGGTGTTCATCCCACAGCATTCTGTAGCTCAATTGCCAACTAAATGTGACCTCTGGTCTCGAGGTAAGGTGCAATTTTACCCATCACTAAACATAGGGTGCAGCAGTTTCATGGAAGCCTTAGTCAATGGAATGCTTTAGTTCTAGTATGCTTCACAATGCTCAGGAAAACCTCTTGTGTACTTCTTTCCGTGGAAGTACACTGTGTAACTAAAACCTTCTCAGCACCATCATGGGAAACACAGCTCTGCGAACAAGCCTTTCCATGCAGTTTGAAGTGCTAATATAGGCTTTTTTCATTAGATGGTTAGCGTTCCACAGCTTTCAAACAACAGCAGAAAGATGGTTCTAGGCAGGCTTTCTTTCAATGCGGGTCTGCCCAAGTGAGGAAACCTGAGCTGCACTGCAGAAAAGCCCCGGGCCACCAATTCTTCTTGGGGGTTCATTCCCGTTGTCTCTCTAATTCAAGCAGAAAGTAGACTTTAGTTCCCTCCTGTTCCCTCCTGAGCATTCCTAGGCGTATTGAACATCCAAAGGCACATAGGCCTACCAAAGTCATTCAACTGATTATGCAATTCACCACACACAGAATACGCTGCGTAGTAAAGTTTCATCATGGAAGGGTGAGGCGCATTCCAAGGGTCTCTTTTAGTTAGTCGGAAAAATAGGTAAATGTGCTGTGTGATCAATTTATAATGCAGAAGACTCAGAAAGGTGGTATTTTCCCCATTTGAAAGCTACATAGTGGAGGCCTCATAGCTGCCTGAAAAATACTGATGTTGCCCGTCTTTTATTCAATTCTAGGAATGCATCTGTGAAGAAAAGTAAGTTTTCTCATACGAAGGTGGAAGGTCTCCACTGCTTACTAGGAGCACATCCCACACCCTGCCCTACCTAATGTGAGAAGTAAACATGACCCCTAACGTCAAGGTAAGCCCCAGTGTTTCCTATCAGCAAAGTCTGGTGTGCAGCCATCTCCATGAACCCTGAGTCTATCGAGTGCTTAACTCCTCGATTTCTTTTTGTTGGCTTAAGAGAGTTGCGTATGAATTCACTTTTGAGGGAGAACATGTATCTTTTGACTCCCTTGTGTGTCTTCCAAGAACAAAACATGAAACAGACTGTTGGGATCGACTCTTTCTATGCAGAAGGAAGGGCAATGAAGTGGTTTCTTACTTGCATAACTGTCTTTCTACAGCTTTAAAACAGCCCCGGGGACAACGTTCTAGCCATTCTTATGTTCAATGTGGCTCTCCCTTTTTGAGAGGCTCTGAGTTGCACTGAAACAATCCCTGTGATTACAGTGCATCATGGGAAGTTATACCTGTGGTCTCTCTACCATGACATGAAGGTAAAGTTTTGGCCAAGCCTGAAAAAATGTACCGAAATACTGCTAACCTTGCAAGCCATTTGGACGATCCAAAGTCAATTAGGCCTGACTAGGTCATTAAATGGGTAATGCTATTCACCACATGAAATACTCCCGGTGTCCAATGTATCATCCAGGAAGGGCCCAGCATGTCCCAAAAGGCTCCAGTAGTCAGGAAGGGTGTGACTGTAAATGCGCTGTGGGTTCAAGTTAGTAATTGGAGAATGTTGGGATTCCCGCATTTCCCCTTTGGTAAGAGACCTGGTATGGGCGTCCAAGCTGCCTGTAAAACACACTGCTCATCTGCTCTTCACTCCACAAACTGCTCTGTGAGGAACAGTGAATTTTCCCAAAACAAACCAGTTGTTTGCGATTCCTTTCTGGGAGCTCATCAAACAGCATTCTCCAGCTAAATTGCCCACTAAATGTGACCTCTAGTCTCCAGGTAAGGTGCACTTTTTCCGATCACCAAAGATAGGGGTGCAACAGTTTCCTGGAAGCCTTAGTTAATGGACTACTTTAGCTCTAGTATCCCTCACAGCACTCAGGATTCACATGTGCACTTCTTTCCGTGGAAGTACACTGTGTACCATAAGGCTTCTGAACACCTTCAAGGGAAACACAGCTCTGGGAAAATCCCTTTCCGTGCAGTTTGAAGGGCCATGACCGGCTTTCTTCTTTGGATTTCTAGCATTCCGGAACTTGCAAACAACCTCAGGAAGATGGTTCTTGCAGGCTTTCTTTCAATATGGGTCTGCCAAAGTGAGGAAACCTGAGCTGCACTGCAAAAAACTATCGCAAAAAACTATCAGGCCTCCAGTCCATTTTGGGGACTCATGCCCAACATCTCTCTAATTGAAGCAGAAACTAGACTTTAGGTCCCGCCTGAAATACAGTAGAGGTTTGCCCTGCACATTGCTAGGCAGTTGGAACATCCAAAATCACCTAGGCCTACTGGGAGCTTACAAATATGCAATACACAGGGCACGCTGTGTCATAAAGTTGCATTGTGGAAGGGTGAAGTGTGTTCCAACGGTCTCTTTCAGCTAGTCAGAAAAGATATGTAAATGTGCTGTGTGATGCACATTGTAGTTGGAAAGACTGGAAAAGGCTGTATTTTCCCCATTTGAAAGCTAGATATGGCGGCCTCAAGGCTGCCTGATGTCGCCTGTCTTTTAATCACTTCTAGGAATGCTTCTGTTAATAAAAGTGGGTTTTCTTGTAAGAAGCCGGCAGGTCTCCACTGCTTCCTAGGAGCTCTCACAAGGCCCACTCTACCTAAAGTGAGAAGTAAATGTAACCCATAGACTCAAGGTAAGCCCGAGTGTTTCCCATCAGCAAAGTTTGTTGTGCAACCGTCTCCATGAACCCCGAGTCAATTGAGTGCTTTAACTCCCCTACGCCTTTTCGTAGGCTAAAGACAGTCAGTTATGAATTCACTTCCGAGGGATAATGTGTGGCCTATGAGTAACTTGTGTGTCTTCCAAACATCATAACGTGAAACAGACTGCTGTGATGAACTCTTTCTATGCAAGGGGAAGGGCAATGAAGTGCTTTCTTGCTTGCATAGCTCGCTTTCTGCAGCTTTACAACAACCCCGGGGACTAAGTCTAGCCAGTTTTATGTTCAATGTGGTTCTCTGATTGTGAGGGCTTCTGAGGTGCACTGTAACAATACCTGTGACTAAAGTACATCCTGGGAACTCATACCCATTGTCTCTCTACCACAATTGGAAAGTAGACTTTCAGCCCAGCCTGATAAAATGTACAGAGATACCGGTAACATTGTCAGGCATTTGGACTATCCAAAGTCACCTAGGCCTGACTAGGTCATTAAATGGGTTATGCTTTTCACCGCATGCAGTACTCCTGGAGTCCAAAGTGTCACTATGGAAGGGCCCTGTGTACCTCAAACGTCTCCAGTAGTCAGTCAGATTGTGCTGGTAATTGCACTGTGGGGTCAAAGTGGTAATTGGAGAATGTCGGGAATGCCCGCATTTCCCCCTTTGGAAAGTGACATGGTTGTGGCTTCCAAGCTGCCTGAAAAACACACTGCCTAACTACTCTTGACTCCACGAATGCCTATGTGAGCAACAGTGAATTTTCCCAAAAGAAGCCAGGTGCTTGCAATTCCCTTCTGGGAGCTCATCCCACAGCTTGCACTAGCTAACGTGCCAACTAAATGTGACCTCTTATTCTCGAGGTAAGGTGCACTTTTCCCCATCACCAATGATAGGGGTGCAGCAGTTTCCAGGAAGTCTTAGGCAATGGAATGCATTAGCTCTAGTATGCCTCACAGCACTCATGAATCTCGTGTGTATACTTCTTTCCATGGAGGTTCAATGTGAACCAAAATCCTTCTGAGCACCATGAAGGGAAACATGCTCTGGGAACAAAACTTTCTACGAAGTTTGAAGGGCCATGACTGGCTTTCTTCATTGGATTTCTAGTGTTCTGCAGCTTTCAAACAAACGGAGGAAGACGGTTCTAGGCATGCCTACTTTCAATGTGGGTCTGCCAAAGTGAGGAAACCTGAGCTGCGCTGCAGAAAAACAACAGGCCTCCAATTCATTTAGGGGAAGTGTGTTCCAAGGGTCTGTTTTACTACTCAGAAAGGAAAGGTAAATGTGTGGTGTGATGAACTTTGTAATTGGGAAGACTGGGAAATGCAGTATTTTTCCCATTTGAAATCTAGATAGTGGAGGCCTCAATGCTGTCTGAAAAACAATGATGTTGCCCGTCTTTCATTCACTTCTAGGAATGCCTCAGTGAAGAAAGAGTTTTCTTGTAATAAGCCCAGAGGTCTCCACTTCTTACTAGGTGGTCATCCCACGGCCCTCCCTATGTAAAGTGTGAAGTAAATGTGACCCCTGGGCTCAAGGTTAACCCCAGTGTTTTCCATCAGCAAAGTTCTGTGTACAGCCATCTACATGAACCCTCAGTCAATCAAATGCATAGCTCCAGCATGACCTCTAGTCTCGAGGTATGGTGTACTTTTTCCCATCACCAAAGTTAGTGCTGAAGCTATTTTCTGGAAGCTTTAGTAAATGGACTGTATTTGCTCTAGTACACCTCACAGCACTCAGGACTCTCGTGTGTGCACTTCTTTCTGTGGAAGTACACTTTGCACCAAAAGCCTTCTGAGCACTATGAAGGGAACACAGCTCTGGGAACAACACTTTCCATGCAGTTTGAAGGGCCAGGACCAGCTTTCTTCATTGGGTGGCTATCATTCCACAGCTTTCAAACAACCTCAGGACGATGGTTCTAGGCAGGCTTTCTTTCAGTATGGGTCTGCCAAAGTGAGGAAACCAGAGCTGCACAGCATAATACCACCAGGCCTCCAATTCATTTAGGGGACTCATGCCTGATATCTCCCTAATTGAAGCAGAGAAAAACCTTTAGGTCCAGCCCGAAATTAAGTAGAGATTTACCTTGAGCATTGCTATGCATTTGGAACATCCAAAGTCACCTAGGCCTACCGAGGGCATTCACCATTATGAAATTCACCACACACAGAACACGCTGCATCCAAATGTTTCATCATCGAAGGGTGAAGTGTCTTCCAAGAGTCTCTTTTACCAGTCAAAAATGATAGGCGAATGTGCTGTGTGATCCACTTTGTAATTGGGAAGACTTGGAAATGTAGAATTTTCCCCTTTTGAAATCTACATAGTGGAAGGCTCAAGGCTGTCTGAAAGAAAAATGATATTGCCTGTCTTTTATTCAATTCTAGGAATGACTCTGTGAAGAAAAGTGAGTTTTCTCGTAAGAAGCCCAGAGGTTTCCACTGCTTGTTAGGAGCTCATCTCACTGCCAGCCTTACCTAAAGTGCAAAGTAAATGTGATCCTTAGTTTCAAGATAAGCCACACTTATTCCCATCAGCAAAGTTTTCTGTGCAGCAGTCTCCATGAAACCTGAGTGGAACAAATGCTTTAATTCCTCTTTGCCTTTGTGTATTCTTAAGGGATCTGCATATTAATTCATTTCTGAGGGAAAACGTGTTTCCTGTAAGTCCCGTGTGTGCCTTCCAAACAACATAACGCAAAACAGGCTGTTGGAATCAACTCTTTCTATGCAGAGGGAAGGGCAATGAAATTCTATCTTGCTTGCATAGCTCGCTTTTTACAGCTTTACAACAGCCCCGGAAACAACGTCTAGCCAGTCTTACATTCAAATTGGCTCAATTTTGTGAGGGCATCTGAGCTGCACAGAAACAAACCTTATGACTAAGTACATCCTGGGAACTCATACCTGTCATCTCTCTACCGTGTCGGGAAGGAAGACTTTTGGCCCAGCCTGACAAAAAGTACTGAAATACTGCAAACATTACCAGGCATTTGGACGATCCATAATCACCAGGCCTGACTAGGTCATTAAATGGGTAATGCTATTCACCACATGCAAAATTCCTGGCTGCTAAAGTGTCATCAAGAAGGGCCCAGTATTTCCCAAAAGTCTCCAGTAGTTAAGCAAGGCATTCTGGTAAATACGCTGGGGGCAAGGTGATAATTGAAGAATGTGAGGAAAGACCGCATTTTCCACTTTGGAAAGCAGCATGGTTGTGGCTTCCAAGCGGCCTGCAAAACCCATTGCCCATCTACTCTTCATTCCACAAATGCCTCTGTGAGGAACAATGAGTTTTCCCGAAAGGAATCGGGTGCTTGCGATTCCCTTTGGGGAGCTCATCCCACAGCTTGCTGTAGCTAAAACACCAACTAAATGTGACCTCTAATCTTGAGGTAAGGTGCACTTTTTCCCATCACCACAGTTAGGAGTGCAGCAGTTTCCTGGAAGCTTTAGTCAATAAACTGCATTAGCTCTAGAATGCCTCACAGTGCTCAGGACTCTCCTGTGTGCATTTATTTCCCTGGAAGTACACTGTGCACCAAAAGCCTTCTGAGTACCATGAAGGCAAACACAGCTCTGGGAAGAACACTTTCTATGCGTTTCAAGGTACTGGCCTGTCTTTCTTCATTGGTTGTCTGGTGTTCCACAGATTTGAAACAACCTCTGGAGGATGGTTCTAGGCAGGCTTTCTTTCAGTGTGGGTCTGCCAAAGTGAGGAAATCTGATCTATACTGCAAAAACACCACCGGGTCTCCAATACCTTTGGGGATTCAAGATCGCCATCTCTCTAATTGAAACAGAAACTAGACTTTAGGTACAGCCCAAAATAAAGTAGAGATTTACCTTGAGCTTTGCTAGGCATTTGGAATATCCAAGTTCTCCTTGGCTACCGAGGGCATTCAGACGATTGTGCAATTCACCACACGCCGAACACGTTGCATCCAAAAGTTTCATCATGGACAGGTGAGGTGTGTTCCAAGGGTCAATTTTGCTAGTCAAAAAGGATAGATAAACCTGCTGTGTGATCCACTTTGTAACTGGGGACACTAGGAAGACAGCATTTTAACATTTTGTAAGCTACATAGTGGCGGCCTCAAGGCTGTGTGAAAAACAGTGATGTTCCCTGTCTTTTATTCATTTCTAGGAATGTCTATGTGGTGAAAAGTGAGTTTTCTCCTAAGAAGCCTGGAGGTCTCTTTTGCTTGCAAGGAGCTCATCCAACACCCTGCCATACCTAAAGTGTGAAGTAAACATCACCCTTAGCCTCAAGGTATGCCCTAGTGTTTTCCCTCAGCAAAATTTTGTGTGCAGACCTCTCCGTGAACGCTGAGTCAATTGAGTGCTTTAACTCCTCTATGCATTTTCTTAGGGTTAAGGCAATAACATACGAATTCACCTCCGAGGAAGAACGTGTGTCCTGTGAGTCCCTTGGGTGTCTTCCAAGCAACATAACGTGAAACAGACTGTTGGAATCAACTCTGTCTATGCAGAGGGAAGGGCAATGAAGTGCTTTCTTGCATGAATAGCTCACTTTCTACAGCTTTAAAACAGCCCTGGGGACACAGTTCTGGCCAGTCTTACATTCAACGTGTCTCTCCCTTTGTGAGGGTCTCTGAGCTGCACTGAAACAATCCTGTGATTAAAGTACATATTGGGAACTCAAACCTGTCATCTCTCTACTGTGATGCGAGGTAGATTTTTGGCTCACCCTGAAAAAATGTACCAAAATTCCGGTAACATTGTGAGGAACTTGGTTGATCCAAAGTCACCTAGGCTTGACTAGGTCATGAAATGTTTAAGGCTATTCACCACATGTAGAAGTCTCGGCGTACAAAGTGTCATCATAGATGGGCCCAGTGTGTCCTAAAAGTGTCCAGTAGTCAATCAGAGAGTGTCAGTAAATGTGCTGTGGGGTCAAGTTGGTAACTGGTGAATGTCAGGAAAGCCCGCATTTCCCCTTTGGAAAATGACATTGTTGTGGCTTCCAAGTTGCCTGCAAAACAAACTGCCCATTTACTCTTGACTCCTCAAATGCCTCTGTGAGGAACAGTGAATTTCTCCAAAAGTAACCTAGGGCTTGAGATTCCATTCTGGAGCTGATACCACTGCATTGTGTAGCTAAAGTGCCAACTAAATATGACCTCTAGTCTCGAGGTAATGTGCACTTTTTCCCATCACAAAAGTTACAGGTGAAGAAGTTTCCTGGAAGTATTAGTCAGTGGACTGCATTAGCTTTAATATGCCTCACAGTGCTCAGGACTCCCCTGTGTGTACTTCTTTCCCTGGAAGTACACTGTGCACCAAAATCCTCCTGAGCACCATGTAGGGAAGCACAGTTCTGGGACCAACACTTCCTACACAGTTAAAAGGGCCAAGACCGGCTTTCTTTTCTGGATGACTAGCATTCCACAGCTTTCAAACAACCTCCAGAAGATGGTTCTATGCAGAATTCCTTTCAATGTGGGTCTCCCAAAGTCAGGAAACCTGAGCTGCACTGCAAAAGCCACCAGGACTCCAATTCATTTTGGGGAATCCTCCTCATTGTCTCTCCAATTGAAGTGGAAACTAGATTTTAGGTCCACTCCGAAATAAAGTGGAGATTTACCCTGAGTTTTGCTACTGATTTGGAACATCCAAAGTAACCTAGGCTTAGTGAGGGCATTCATTCGATTATGCAAAGCACCACATGCAGAACACAGTGCCTCCAAAAGTTTCATCGTGGAAAAGCAAAGTTTGTTCCAATGGTCTCTTTTAGCTGTTCAGAAAAGCTAGGTAAATGTGCTGTGTGATCCACTTTGTAATTGGGAAGACTTGGTAAGGTGGGATTATCCCAATTTGAAGGCTAGATAGTGGAGGCCTCAAGGCTGCCTGAAAAACACTAATGTTGCCCATCTTTTATGCACTTCTAGGAATGCATTTGTGAAGAAAAGTGAGTTTTCTTATTAGAAGCTGGGAGATATCCACTGCTTTCTAGGAACTCATCCCACAGTCCACCCAACCTAATGTGAGAAGTATAAGTGACTCCTAGCGTCAAGGTAAACCACAGTGTTTCCCATCAGCAAAGTTTGGTGTGCAGCCATCTCCATGAACCCTGAATTGATCAAGTGCTTAACACCTCGATTTCCTTTCCTTGGTTTAAGACACTCACCTATGAATTCACTGCCGAGGGAGAACGTGTGTCCTGTGATTCCCTTGTGTGTCTTACAAGCAACATAACGGGAAACAGACTGTTGGGATCAACTCATTCTATGCAGAGGGAAGGGCAATGAAGTGGTTTTTACTTGCATAGCTCACTTTCTACAGCTTTAAAACAGCCACAGGGACAAAGTTCTAGCCAGTCTTATGTTCAAAGTGGCTCTCCATTTGTGAGGGCTTCTGAGCTGCAATGAAACAATCCCTGTGACTAAAGTACATCCTGGGAAGCTGTACTTGTCATCTCTCTACCATAACGCAAAAGTAGACTTTTGGACAAGCCTGAAAATAATGTCGACATACCGGCAACATTGCGAAGCATTTGGATGATCCAAAATCACCTAGGGCTCACTATGTCATTAAATGCGTAATGCTATTCACCACATGAAAATCTCCCGGCGTCCAAAATGTCATCATGGAAGGTCCCGATGTGTCCCAAAAGGCTCCAATAGTCAGGCAGAGAGTGATGGTAAATGCGCCATGGGTTCAAGTTGGTAATTGGAGAATGTCGGGAATCCCGCATTACCCCGTTTGCAAAGAGACGTGATCTTGGCTTCCAGGGCGCCTGTAACACACACTGCCCATCTACTCTTCACTTCACAAATGGTTCTGTGAGGAACAGTGAGTTTCCCTGAAAGAAACCAGGTGCTTTTGATTCGTTTCTAGGAGCTCAACTAACAGCATTCTGTAACTTAAATGACAAGTACATGTGTCCTCTGGTCTCGAGGTAAGGTGCACTTTTTCCCATCAGTAAAGATAGGGTGCAGCAGTTTCCTGGAAGCCCTAGTCAATGGAATGCTTTAGCTCTAGTATGCCTCACAGTGCTCAGGACACTCACGTGTGCACTTCTTTCTGTGGCAATACACTGTGTACCAAAATCTTTCTGAGCACCATCACTGGAAACACAACTCTGCAAAAAAGCCTTTCTATGCAGTTTGAATGGCCAATACCAGCTTTCTTCATTGGATGGCTAGAGCTCTTCAGCTTTCAAAAATCCTCTGGAAGACGGTTGTAGGCAGGGTTTCTTTCAATTTGTGTCTGCCAATCTGAGGAAACCTGAGCTGCACTGCAAAAAAAACAATGGGCCTCCAATTCATTTAGGGGAATCATGCCCGACATTTCCCTAACTGAATCGGAGACTAGACTTTAGGTCCAGCCCAAAATAAATTAGAGATTTACCTTGAGCATCGCTAGGCATTTGGAACATCCAAAGTCCACCTAGGCCTACCGAGAGCATTCAGATGATTATGCAATGCACTCCATGCAGAATACGCTGCCTCCAAATGCTTCATTGTGGAAGTGAGAAGTGCGTTCCAAGGGTTTGTTTTACTACTCAGTAAAGAAAGGTAAATGTGCCGTGTGATGCACTTTGTAATTGGGAAGACTGTGAAATGCAGTGTTTTCCCCATTTGACACCTAGATAGTGGAGGCCTCAACGCTTTCTGAAAAACAATGTCGTTGCCCGTCTTTTATTCACTTCTAGGAATGCCTCAGTGAAATAAAGAGTTTTCTCATAATAAGCCCAGAAGTCTCCTCTTCTTACTAGGTGGTCATCCCACGGCCCTACCTATGTAAAGTGTGAAGTAAACATGACCCCTAGCCTCAAGATTAGCCCCAGTGTTTCCCATCAGCAAAGTTCGGTGTGCAGCCATCTCCATGAACTCTGAGTCAATAGAATGGTTTAACGCCTCTATTCCTTTTCGTAGGGTTAAGGCAGTTGCGTATGAATTCACTTCCGAGGCAGAACGTGTGTACTGTGAGTCCCTTGTATGCTTTGCAAGCAACATAATGCAAAACAGACTGTTAGAATCAAATTGTTCTATGCAGAGGGAAGAGTAATGAAGTGCCTTCTTGCTTGCATAACTCACATTCTAAAGCATTACAATAGCCCTGGGGAGACAGTCTAGCCAGTCTTATGTTCAACATGGCTCTTCCTTTGTGAGGGCTTCTTAGCTGCCCTTAAACAATCCCTGTGACTAAAATACATTCTGGGAACTTCTATCTGTTATCTCTCTACAATAATGGGAAGGTAGACTTTCGGCCCACTTGGAAAATAAATACTGAAATACCGGTAACATTGGGAGGTATTTGGATGATCCAAAGTCACCTAGGCTTGACTAGGTCATTAGATGGGTAATACTATTCCCTGCATGAAGAACTCCCGGCGTCCAATATGCCATCATGGCAGGGCCCAGTGTGTCCCAAAAGTCTCCAGTAGTCATTCAGAGTGTGTCGGTAAATGTGCTGTGTGGTCAAGTTGGTAATAGGAGAATGTCTGGAAATCCCGCATTTCCACCTTTGGAAAATGAAATGTTTGTGGCTTCTAAGTGGCTTGAAAAACCCACTGCCCATCTACTCTTCACTCCACAAATGCCTCTGTGAGGAACAGTGAGTTTTCCCGAAAGAAACCAGGTGCTTGCGATTCCTTTCTTGGAGCTGATCCACAGCACTTTGTAGGTAAAGTGCCAACTAAATGTGACCTTTTGTCTCGAGGTAAGGTGCACTTCTTCACATCACCAAAGATAAGGGTGCAGCAGTTTCTGGAAGCCTTAGTCAATGGACTACTTTAGCTCTAGAGTGTCACACAGCTCTCTGGGCTCTCATGTGTGCACTTCTTTCCTTGGAAGTACACAGTGTATCAAAAGCTTTCTGAGCACATCAAGGGAAACACAGCTCTGGGAACAAGACTTTCAATGCAGTTTGAAGGGCAAGGAGCAGCTTTCATCTTTGAATGGATAGCATTCCGCAGCTTTCACACAACCTCAGGAAGACGGTTCTAGGCAGGCTTTCTTTCAATGCAGTTCTGTCAAAGTGAGGAAACCTGAGCTGCATGACAAAAAACCACTGGGCCTCCAATTCATTTTGGGGACACAACTTGATGTCTCTCTAATTGAAGCAGAAACTAGGCTATAGGTCCAGCCCAAAATTAAGTAGAGATATACCCTGAGCATTGCTAGGCAATTGGAACATCCAAAGTCACCTAGGCCTACCGAGGGCATTCAGATGATTATGCAATGCACCACATGCAGAACACGCTGCATCCAAAAGTTTCAACGTGGTAGGGTGAAGTGTGTTCTAAGTGTCTCCTGTAGCTGCTCAGAAAAGATAGGTAAATGTGCAGTGTTATCCACTTTGTAATGGGAAAGCCTGGGAAAGGCAGTATTTCTCCACTTGAAAGCTAAATAGTGGTGGCCTCAAGGATGCCTGAAAAAGACTCATGTTGCCTGTCTTTTATTCACTTCTAGGAATGTCTCTGTGAAGAAAAGTGAGTTTTCTTGTAAAAAGCCGGGCCATCTCCATTGCTTGCTAGGAGCTCATCAGATGCCCTGCCCTAACTAAAGTTCAAAGTCAATGTGAAGAGAAGCCCCAGTGTTTCCCATCAACAAATTTTGGTGTGCAGCCATCTCAATGAACCATGAGTGGATCGAGTGTTTTAACTCCTCTATGCTTTTTTGTAGGCTTAAGGCAGTCACATATGAATTGAGTTCCAAGGGAGAGCATGCATCCTCTGAGTCCCTTGTGTGTCTCCCGAACAACATAATGTGAAACCGATATTTGGTATCAGCTCTTTCTATGTAGAAGGAAGGGCAATGAAGTGCTTTCTTGCTTGCATAGCTTGCTTTCTACAGCTTTGCAACAGCCCCATGGACACAGTTCTAGCCAGTCTTACGTTCAACGTGACTCTTCTTTGTGAGGACTTCTGAGCTGCACTGAAAGAATCCCTGTGACTAAACTACAACCTGGGAATTCCTACCTGTGGTCTCTCTACCACGAAGGGAAGGTAGACTTTTGGCCCAGACTGAAAAAATATACCAAATACTGGTAACAATGCAGGGCATTTGGACATTCCAAAGACACCTATGTCTGAGTATGTCATTAAATTTGTAATGATGTTCACCGCATGCAGAACTCCCAGCATCCAAAGTTTCACCATGGAAGGGTCCAGAGTTTCCCAAAGGTCTCTATTCATCAGGCAGAGAGTGCTAGTAAATGTACTGGGGGGTCAAGTTGGCAATTGGAAAATGTCAGGAAAGCCTGCATTTCCTCCTTTGGAAAACGACTTGGTTGCTGTTTCCAAGCTGCCTGAAGTACACTCTGTCCATCTACTCTTCACTCCACAAATGGCTCTGTGAGGAACAGTGGGTTTTCCCGAATCAAACTGGGTGCTTACGATTCCTTTAGGGGGTTCATCCCACAGCATTCTGTAGCTAAAGTGCCAAATAAATGTGTCCTCTTGTCTCGAGGTAAAAGTGCACTTTTACCCATCACCAAAGATGGGGTACAGCCATTGCTTGGAAGCCTTAGTCTATGGACTGATTTACCTCTAGTATGCCTCACAGCACTCAGGACTCTCCCGTGTGCCCTTCTTTTCCTGGAAGTACACTGTGTACCAGAAGACTTCTGAGCACCATTTGGGATACATAGCTCTGGGAACAAGCCTTTCTATGCAGTTTGAAAGTCCAGAGCCCCTTCCTTCTTTGGATGGCTAGCGTTCCACAGCATTGAAACAACCTCAGGAAGATGGTTCCTGGCAAACCTTCTTTCAGTGCGGGTCTGCCAAAGATCGGAAACCTGAGCTGCACTGCAAAAAACCACCGGGCCTCCAATTCACTTTAGGGATTCATGCTAGACATCTGTCTAACTGAGGCAGAAACTAGTCTTTAAGTAGAGATATTCCCTGAGCATTGCTAGGCTTTTGGAAAATCCAAAGTCACCTAGGCCTACCAAGGGCATTGAACAGATTAAGCAATTCACAACATGGAGAACATGCTGAATCCAAAAGTTTCATCTTGGAAGGGCGAAGTGTCTTCTAAGTGTCACCTGTAGCTGGTCAGAAAAGATAGGTAAATGTTCTGTGTGACCCACCTTGTAATTTGAAGGAGTGGGAAAGGCAATATTTTGCACATTTGAAAGCTAGATATTGGCGCCCTCAAGGCTACCTGAAAATCATTCATGTAGCCTGTCTTTTATTCACTTCTAGGAATGCCTCTGTGAAGAAAAGTGTTTTTTTTGTAAGAAGCTGAGTGGTCCCCATTGCTTGCTAGGAGCTCATCTGACGGCTCACCCTAACTAAAGTGAGAAGTCAACATGAAGGGAATCCCCAGTGTTTCCCATCAACAAAGTTTGGTGTGCAACCATTTCAATGAACCCTGAGCTGATCGAGTGTTTTAACTCCTCTATGCTTTTCGCAGGCTTAATACAGTCCCGTATGAATTCATTTCCGAGAGAGACCATGCGTTCTGTGAGTCCCTTGTGTGTCTTCCATGTAAAATAACGTGAAACAGACTGTTGGGATCAACTCTTTCTATGCAGAGGGAAGGGCTGTGAAGTGCTTTCTTCCTTGCATAGAGTTTGCTTTCTACAGCTTTCCAACAGTCCCAGGGACACAGTTCTAGCCAGTCTTATGTTCAGCGTGGTTCTCCCTTTGTGAAGGATTCTGAGTTGTACTGAAAGAATCCCTCTGACTAAGGTACATCCTGAGTGCTCATACCTGTGTTATATCTACCACGAAGGGAAGGTAGACTTTCGGTGCAACATAAAAACACGTATAGATATACCAGTAACAAGGCGAGTCATTTGGACATCCTTATGTCACCTAGGCCTGACTAGGTCATAAATGGGTAATGCTATTCACGGCATGCAGAATTCTGGGGTCCAATATATCATCATGGCAGGGCCAGTGTGGCCCAAAACTCTCCATTAGTCAGTCAGAGAATGCCAGTAAATGCACTGGGCGGGGTAAAGTTTCAATTGTAAAATGTCGAGAAAACCTTCCTTTCTCCTTTTGGAAAGTGACTTTGTTGCTCCTTCCAAGCTGCCTGAAAAACACACTGCCAATTTGTCCTCACTCCACAAATGCCTCTGTGAGGAACAATGAGTTTTCCCTAAAGAAACCAGGTGCTTGTGATTCTTTTCTGCAAGCTCATCCCACAGCATTCAGTAGCTAAGGTGCCAACAAAATGTGACCTCTTGTCTCGAGGTAAGGTGCACTTTTTCCCATCACCAAAGATAGGGGTGCAGAAGTTTCCTGCAAGCCATAGTCAATGGACTGTTTTAGATCTAGTAAGCTTCACAGTGCTCAGGACTCTTGTGTGTGCACTTCTTTTCCTTGAAATACAGTGTACCAAAAGCCTTCTGAGGACCATCAAGGGAAAAATAGCTCTGGGAACAACCCTTTCTATGCCGTTTGTAGGGCCAGGAGTGGCTTTCTTCCTTGCATGGCTAGCGTTCCGCACCATTCAAATATCCTCATAAAGACGGTTCTAGGCAGGTTTGCTTTCAATGTGGGTCTGCCAAATAGAGGAAACCTTAGCTGCACTGCAAAAAACCACCAGGCTTCCAATTCATTTTGGTGATTCATGCCCGACATCTCTGTAATTGAAGTGAAACTAGGCTTTAGGTCCAGTCCGAAATTAAATAGAGATATACCAGGTGCATAGCTAGAAATTAGGCCTACTGAGGGAATTCAGACGATTATGCAATGCACCACACGCAGAACCCATTGCATGCATAGTTTCATTGAGGAAGGGTGAAATGTTATCTAAGTGTTTCCTGTAGCTGCTCAGAAAAGATAGGTAAATGTGCAGTGTGATCCACTTTATAATTGGCAAGACTAGGAAAGGCAGTATTTTCCCATTTGAAAGATAGGTAGTACAGGCCTCAAGGCTGCCAGAAAAACACTGATATAGCCCGTCTTTTATTCACTTCTAGGAATGCCTTTGTGAAGAAAAGTGGGTTTTCTCGTAATAAGACGGAAGATCGCCATTACTTGCTAGGAGCTCATCCGACGGCCCGCCCTAACTATAGTATGAAGTCAACTGAAGGGAAGCCCCAGTGTTTCCCATCAACAAAGTTTGGTGTGCAGCCATCTCAATGAACACTGAGTCGATCGAATGCTTTAACTCCTCTATGCATTTTCGAGACTTAAGACAGTTACATATGAATTAATTTCTGAGGGAGGATGTGTGTTCTGTGAGTCACTTTTGTGTCTTCCAAGCAATGTAACGCAAAACAGACTGTTCAGATGAACTCTTTCTATGTAGAGGGAAGGGCAATGAATTGCTTTCTTGCTTACATAGCTCGCTTTCTGCAGCTTTCCAACAGCCCTGGGGAAACAGTTCTATCCAGTCTTATGTTCAACATGGCTCTCCCTTTGTGAGAGCCTCTGAGCTGTACTGAAACAATCCCTGTGAGTGAAGTACATCCTGGATACTCATACCAGGGATCTCTATGCCATGAAGGGAAGGTAGACCCTCGGCCCACCTGAAAAAAGTACCGAAATACCAGTAACAACGTGAGGCATTTGGACATCCTAAGTCACCTAGGCCTGACTAGGTCATTAAATGGGTAATGCTATTCACCACATGTGGAAATCCCGGCATCCAGAGTCTCCTCATGGAAGGGCCATTGTGTCCCAAAAGTCTCCAGTAGTCAGGCAGAGAGTGCTGGTACATGAGTTGTGGGATCAGGATTGTAATTGGGATATGTCAGGAAAACCTGCTTTTCCATATTTTCAAAGTGACTTGGTTGCTGCTTCTAATCTTCCTGAAAAACACACTGCCCATTTGTCTTCACCTCACAAATGCATATGTGAGGAACAGTTTGTTTTCCCCAAAGAACCAGGTGATGGCGATTCATTCCTGCAAGCTCATCACACAGCATTCTGTAGCTAAATTGCCAACAAAAGGTCACCTCTTGTCTCGAGGTAAGGTAAACTTTCTCCCCATCACCAAAGAAATGGGTGCCGCAGTTTCCAGGAAGCCTTAGTCAATGGACTGCTTTACTGTAGTATGCCTCACAACGCTCATGACTCTTGCCTGTGCACTTCTTTCTGTGGAAGTACTCTGTGTACCAAAAGCCTTCTGAGCACGATCACGTGAAACATAGCTCTGAGAACAACCATTTCTATGCAGTTTGAAGGGCCAGGACCGACTTTCTCCATTGCATGGCTAGCGTTCTTCAACTTTCAAACAAGCTCAGGAAGACAGTTCTAGGCTGGCTTTCTTTCACTGTGGGTCTGCCAAAGTGAGGAGACCTGAGCTGCACTGCAAAAAGCCACAGGGACTCCAATTTTGGGGGGATTCAATCCCGACATCTCTCTAATCGAGGAGGAAACTAGACTTAAGGTCCAGCCAGGAACAAGGTGGACATTTACTCTCACCATTGTTAGGCACATGGAACAGGCAAAGTCACCTAGGCCTACCGAGGGATTTCAGACAGTTATGAAATTCACCACATGCAGAATATATAGCATCCTATAGTTTCATTGTAGAAGGGAGAAGTGTTTTCCAAGGGCCTCTTTTAGTTAGTCAGAAAAGATAGTAAGTGTGCTGTGTGATCCACTTTGTAATTGGGAAGACTGGGAAAGGCAGTACTTTCCCTATTTGAAAGCTAGAGATTGGCGGCCTCAAGGCTGCCTGTTTTTGCCTCTTTTATTCACTTCTAGGAATGCCTCTGTGAAGAAAAGTGAGTTTTTTCTTACGAAGCCGGTAGGACTCCACTGTTTGCTAGGAGATCATTCCATGGACCGCCCTACCTTAAGTGCAAAGTGAACATGACTCCTAGCCTCAAGGTAAGCCACAGTGTTTCCCATCAGAAAAATTTAGTGTGCAGCCGTCTCCATGAACCCTGAGTCAATCGAGTGCTTTAACTCCTCGATGTCTTTTCGTAGGCTTAAGACAGGCGGGTATGAATTCACTTCCGAGGGAGAACGTTTGCCCTGTGAGTTCCTTGTGGGTCTTCCAAGCAACATAACGTGAAACAGATTGTTGAGATCAACTCTATCTATGCAGAGGGAAGGGCAGTGAAATGCTTTCTTGCTTTCAGAGCTCGCTTTCTACAGTTTTAAAAGAGCCCCAGGTACACAGTTCTAGCCAGTCTTATGTTCAATGTGGTCCTCCTTCTGTGAGGGTCACTGGGCTGCATTGAAACAATCCCTGTGACTAACATGCATCTTGGGTACTCATACCTGTGGTCTCTCTACCACGAAGGGAAGATAGACTTTCGGCCCAGCCGGAAAAAATGTACTGAAATACCAGTAACATTGTGAGGCATGCGGAGGATGCTAAGTCACCTAGGCCTGAATAGGTCATTAAATGATTAATGCTATTCATTGCATGCAGAACTCCCGGCATCCAAAGAGTCATTATGGAAGCGCCCAGTGTGTCTCAAAAGTCTACATTAGTCACTCAGACTACCGGTAAATGTGCTGTGAGGTTAAGTTGGTAATTGGAGAATGTCGGCAAAGCCCACATTTTCCCCTTGAGACAGCAATTTGGTTATGGCTTCCAAGCTGATTGAAAAACACACTGCCCATCCACTCTTCAGTCCACACACGCCTTTGTGAGGAGCAGTGGGTTTTCCAGAAAGAAACCAGGTGCTTGCGATTCCTTTCTGGGAGCTCATCCCACAGCATTCTGTAGCTAAAGTGCCAACTAAATGTGAGCTCTAGTGTCGAGGAAAGGTGCACTTTCCCCCATCACCAGAGAGATGGGTGCAGCAGTTTCCAGGAAGCCTTAGTCAATGGAATGCTTTAGCTCTAGTATGCCTCACAGCACTCAGGACTCTCGCCAGTTCACTTCTTTCTGTGGAAGTACACTGTGTACCAATACCTTCTGAGCACCATCAAGAGAAACAGCTCTGGGAACAACCATTTCTATGCAGTTTGAAGGTCCAGGACCGGCTTTCTCTTTGGATGGCTAGCGTTCCACAGCTTTCAAACAACCTCAAGAAGATGATGGTAGGGAGGCTTTCTTTCAATGCAGGCCTGCCAAAGTGAGGAAACATGAGCTGCTCTGCAAAAAACTACTGGGACTCCAATTCATTTTGGGGACTCATGCCCAATGTGTCTCTAACTGAAGTGGAAACTAGAGTTTAGGTCCAGCTAGATATAAATAGAGATTTACCCTGAGCATTGCTAGGTATTTGGAACATTCAATGTTACCTAGCCCTACCAAGGACATTCAGAGGATTATGCAATTCACCACACACAGAACATGCTGCGTTCAAAAGTTTCATCATGGAAGGGTGAAGTGTGTTCCAACTGTCTCTTTCAGCTCATCAGAAAAGATAGGTAAATGTGCTGTGTGATCCACTTTGTATTTGGGAAGACTGGGAAAGGCAGTATTTTCCACATGTGAAAGCTAGATAATGGCGGCCTCAAGGCTGTCCGAAAAACACTGATGTTGCCCGTCTTTCATTCACTTATAGGAATGCCTTTGTGAAGAAAATTGAGTTTTCTCATTAGATGCTGGTAGGTATCCACTGCTTGCTCGGAGCTCATCCATTGCTTGCCCTACCTAAAGTGTGATGTAAACGTGACCCTTATCTTAAAGCTAAGCCCCAGTGTTTCCCATCAGCAAGTTTTGCTGTGCAATCGTCTCCATGAACCCTGAGTCAACCGAGTGCTTTAACACCTCTATGCATTATCATAGGCATAAAACAGTTGCGTATGTATTCATTTCCAAGCTAGAACATGTGTCCTGTGAGTCCCCTCTGTGTCTTCCAAGCAACATTACGGGAAACAGACTGTTCGGATCAGCTCTTTCTATGCAGAGGGAAAGGCAATGAAGTGCTTTCTTCCTTGCATAGCTCGTTTTCTACAGCTATAAAACAACACCTGAGACACAGTTCTAGCCAATTTTATGTTCAATGTTATCCTTCTTTTGTAAATGCCTCTGAGCTGCCTGAAAAAATCCCTGTGACTAAAGTACATCCTGGGTACTCATACCTGTGGTCTCTCTACCAGGAAACGAAGGTAGAGTTTCAGTCCAGCCAGAAAAAAAGTACCAAAATTCCGGTAACATTGTGAGACATTTGGCTGATCCAAAGTCACCTAGGCCTGACTAGGTCATTATATGGGTAATGCTCTTCACCACATGCAGAACTCCCAGCATCCAAAGTGTCATTATGGAATGGCCCATTGTGTCCCAAAAGGCTCCAATAATCAGGCATCGAGTGACATTCAATGGGTTGTGGGGTCATGTTGCTAATTGGAGAATGTCGGGAATCCCGCATTTCCCCCTTTGATAAGTGGCTGGGTTCTGGCTTCCTAGCTGCTTGTAAAACACACTGCCTATCTACTCTTCACTCCACCAATGTCTCTGTGAGGAACAGGTAGTTTTCCCGAGAGAAACCAGGTGCTTGCGATTCCTTTATGGGAGCTCATCCCAAGGCATTCTCTAGCTAAAGTGCCAACTAAATGTGACCTCTAGTCTCCAGATAAGGTGCAATTTTTCCCATCACCATAGATAGGAGGGTGTAGCAGTTTTCTGGAAGCTTTAGCCAATGGACTGCATTAGCTCTAATATGCCTCACAATGCTCAGGACTCTCATGTGTGCCCTTCTTTCCCTGGAAATACACTGTGCACCAAAAGCCTTCTGAGCATCATGAAAGGAAACACAGCTCTGGGAACAACACTCACTATGCAGTTTGAAGGGCTGGGACTGGCTTTCTTCATTGCATGGCTAGCATTCTGCAGCTTTCAAACAACCTCAGAATATGGTTCTAGACCGGCTTTCTTTCAAAGCTGGTCTGTCAAAATGAGGAGACCTGAGCTGCACTGCAAAAAACCACCAGGCCTCCAATTCATTTTGGGGACTCATGCCCAATGTCTCCCTAATTGATGCAGAGACTAGACTTTAGGTACAGCCCGAAATAAAGTGGAGATTTAACTTGAGCATTTCTATGCATTTAGAACATCCAAAATCACCTAGGCCTGCAGAGGGCATTCAGACCATTATGCAATCCACCACTTGCAAAACACGCTGCATCCAAATGTTTCATCATGGAAGGGCAAAGTGTGTTCCAAGGGTATCTTTTACCAGTCAAACATGATAGGTAAATGTGCTTTGTGTTCCACTTTGTAATTAGGAAGACTGGGAAAGGCAGAATTTCCCCCATTTGAAGTCTAGATAGTGGAGGCCTCCAGGCTGTCTGAAAAACAGTGATGTTGTCTGTCTTTTATCCATGTCTACGAATGAGTCTCTGAAGAAAAGTGAGTTTTCTCATAAGAAGCCCGAAGGTTTCCAATGCTTGCTAGGAGCTTATCCCACGGCCAGCCTTACCTAAAGTGCAAAGTAAACATAAGCCCTAGCCTCAAGGGAAGCCTCAGGGTTTCCCATCAGCAAAGTTTCCTGTGCAGCTGTCTCCATGAAACCTGAGTGGAAAAAATGCTTTAACTCCTCCATCCCTTTTCGTAGGCTTAAGGGATTTGCATATTAATTCATTCCAAGGAGAACATGTGTCCTGTGAGTCCCTTGTGTGTCTTCCAAGCAACATAACGTGAACAGAGTGTTGGAATTAACTCTTTCTACGCAGAGGGATGGGCAATGAAGTTCTTTCTTGCTTTCATAATTCGCTTTCTAAAGCTTTACAACAGCCCGGGGGACAACGTCTAGCCAGTCTTATGTTCAACTTGGCCATAGTTTTGTGAGGACCTCTGACCTGCAGTGAAACAATCCCTGTGACTAAAGTACATCCTGGGAACTCATTCCTGTCATCTCTCTATCATGACGGGAAGGAAGACTTTCGGCCCATTCTGATAAAAAGTACTGAAATACTGGAAACTTGGCCAGGCATTTGGACGATCCAAAGTCACCTGGCCTGCCTAGGTCATTGAATGGGTAATGCTATTCACTGCATGCAGAACTCCCAGCATCCAAAGTGTCATCCTGGAATGGTCCAGTGTTTCCCAAAGGTCTCCAGTAGTTAGTCAAGGTGTGCTGGTAAATGTGAGGGGGTCAAGGTGATAATTGGGGAGTGTTGGGATAGCCCGCATCTCCCACTTTGGAAAGCAACACATTTGTGACTTCCAAGCAGCCTGCAAAACCCACTGCCCATCTACTATTCACTCCACAAATGCCTCTATGAGGAAAAACGAGTTTTCCCAAAAGAAACCAAGTGTTTGAGAGTCCGATCTGGGAGCTCATCCTACAGCTTGCTGTAGCTAAGATGCCAACAAAATGTGACCTCTAGTCTCGAAGTAAGGTACACTTTTTCCCATCACCACAGTTAGGGGAGCAGCCTTTTCCTGGAAGCTTTAATCAATGGATTGCATTAGCTCTAGTATGCCTCACAGCACTCTGGACTCTCTTTTGTGCACTTCTTTCCCTAAAAGTACACTGTGCACCAAAAACCTTCTGAGCATCATGAAGGGAAACACAGCTCTGGGAAGAACACTTTTTATGCAGTTTGAAGGGACATGCCAGGCTTTCTTCATTGGATGACCAGCACTCCCCATCTCGCAAACCACATAGGAAGATGGTGGTAGGCAGGATTTCTTTCAAAGTGGGTCTGCCAAAGTGAGGAAACCTGAGCTCCACTGCAGAAAACCACCGGGCCTCCATTCATTTTGGAGAATCATGCCTGAAGTCTCTCGAATTGAGTAGGAAACTAGACTTTGGGTACAGCCCAAAATAAAGTAGAGATTTACCCAGAGCTTTGCTAGGCATTTGGAACATCCAAAGTAACCTATACCTACCGAGGGCATTCAGATGATTATGCAATTCAACACACGCTGAACACTGTGTGTCCAAAGTTTCATCTTGGAAGGGTGAAGTGTTTTCCAAGGGTCTCTTTTAGCTAGTCAGAAAAGTAGGTAAATGTGCTGTGTGATCTACTTTGTATTTGGGAAGATGGGGAAAGGCAGTATTTTCCCCGTCTGAAAGCTAGATAATGGCGATCTCAAGGCTATCTGAGAGACAATGATGTTGCCCTTCTTTTATTCATTTCTGGAATGCCTCTGTGAAGAAAATTGAGTGTTCTCATAAGAAGCCGTGAGGTCTCCACTGCTTGCTAGGAGCTCATCCCGACGTCCGCCCGACCTAAAATGCGAAGTAAACGTGACAACTAGCCTCAAGGTAAGCCCCAGTGTTTCCCACCAGCAAAGTTTGGTGTGCCGCTGTCTCCATGAAACCTTAGTGGATCGAATGCTTTAGCTCCTCGATGTCTTTTTGTAGGCTTAAGGCAGTCGCGTATGAATTCGATTCTGAGGGAAAACGTCGGTCCTGTGAGTCCCTTGTGTGTCTTCCAAACAACATAACGTCAAACAGACTGTTGGAATCTACTCTTTGTATGCAGAGGGAAGGGCAATTAAGTGCCTTCAGGCTTGCATAGCTCACTTTCTACATCTTTAAATAGCCCTGGATACACAGTTCTAGACAGTCTTATGTTCAACATGGCTGTCCCGTTGACAGGGTCTCTGAGCTTCACTGAAACAATCCCTGTGACTAAAGTACATACCTACCGGGAACTCATATCTGTCATTTCTCTACCACGATGAGAAGGTAGGTTTTCAGCCCAGCCTGAAAAAATGTACCAAAATACTGGTAACATTGCACAGTACTTGGATGACCCAAAGTCACCTAGGCCTGACTAGGTCTTTCAAGGGGTAATGCTATTGATCACATGCAGAATTGCCGGCTTCCAAAGTGTCATCATGGAAGGGCCCAGTGTGTCCTAAACGTCTCAGTAGTCAGTCAGAGAGTGCTGATAAATGTGCTGTGGGGTCAGCATTTTAATTGGAGTATGTCCGGAAAGCCCCCATTTCCCCCTTTGGAAAGCGACATAGTTGTGGCTTCCAAGCTGCCTGAAAAACACACTGCCCATCTATTCTTCACTCTACAAATGCCTCTGTGAGGAACAGTGAGTTTTCCTGAAAGAAACCAGGTGGTGGGAATCCTTTCTGGAAGCTCATCCCACAGCTTGCTTTAGCTAAAGGGCCAACTAAATGTGACCTCTAGTCTCAAGTTAAGGTGCACATTTTCCTATCGCCAAAGATACCGGTGCAGCAGTTTCCACGAAGTGTAAGTCAATGGACTGCTTTAGCTCTAATATCCCTCACAACAGTCTGGACTCTCATCTGTGCACTTCTTTCCGTGGAAGTACACTGTGTACCAAAAGCCTTCTGAACACCATCAAGGGAAACACAGTTCTGGGAACAAACCCTTTCTATGCAGTTTGAAGTTCTAGGCCCGGCTGTCTTCTTTGGATGGCTAGCGTTCCGCAGCTTTCAAGCCATCTCTGGAAAACTGTTCTAAGCAGGCTTTCTTTCATTGCGGGTCTGCCAAAATGAGGAAACCTGAGATTCACTGCAAAAAAACACCAGGCCTCCAATTTATTTTGCGGACTCATGCCAGATGTCTCTTTAATTGAAGCAGAAACTAGACTTTAAGTCCAGCCGGAAATAAAGTAGAGATTTACCCGGAGCATTGCTAGGAATTTGGAACATCCAAAGTTACCTAGGCCTAGGTGGGCATTCAGAGGATTATGCAATTCACCACACGCAGAACACGCTATGTCCAAAAGTTTCATCGTGGAAGGGTGAAGTGTTCCAAGTGTTCCAGAGGTCTCTTTTAGCTAGTCAGAAAGTATAGTTAAATGTGCTGTGTGATCCAATTTTTTTAAAAATTATTATTTATTTATTTATTCATTCCTGGCTGTGTTGGGTCTTCGTTTCTGTGCGAGGGCTTTCTCCAGTTGCGGCAAGCAGGGGCCACTCCTCATCGCGGTGCGCGGGCCTCTCACCATCGCGGCCTCTCTCGTTGCGGAGCACAGGCTCCAGACGCGCAGGCTCAGCAGCTGTGGCTCACGGGCCCAGCTGCTCCGCGGCATGTGGGATCATCCCAGACCAGGGCTCGAACCCGCATCACCCGCATCGGCAGGCAGACTCTCAACCACTGCACCACCAGGGAAGCCCAATCCAATTTTTAATTGGGAAGACTGGGAATGCAGTATTTTCCTCATTGAAGTCTAGATATTCTCGGCCTCAAAGCTGTCTGAAAAACAATGATGTTGCCTGTCTTTTATTCAGTTCTAAGAATACCTCTGAGAAGAAAAGTGAGTTTTCTTGTAGGAAGCCGGGAGTTCTCCACTGCTTGCTAGGAGCTCAACACATGGCCCGCCCTACCTAAAGTGTGAAATAAACCTGACCCCTACCCTCAAGTTAAGTCCCAGTGTTTCTTATCAGCAAAGTTTGGTGTGCAGCCATGTGCATAAACCCTGAGTCGATCGAGTGCTTTAAGTCCTCTTTACCTTTTTGTAGGCTTAAGACTGTCACGTATAATTCCCTTCCAAGGGAGAACGTGTGTACTGTGAGTCCCTTGTGTGTCTTCTAAGCAACATAATGGAAAACAGACTGTTGGGATCAACTCTTTCTATGCAGAGGGAAGGGCAATGAAGTGCTTTCTTACTTGCATAGCTCACTTTCTACAGCTTTAAAACAGCCCCAGGGACACAGTTCTAGCCAGTCTTATGTTCAACCAGGCCATCCCTTTGTGAAGGCCTCTGAGCTGCACTGAAACAATCCTGGTAACTAACGTACATCCTCAGAACTCATACCTGTCATCTCTCTACTGCAATGGGAAAGTAGACTTTCGGCCCAGCCTGAAAATAGTTCCAAAATACTGGTAACATAATCCCTCTTATAGGGACGATCCTCAGAAGATGATAGACTTATTTGATTCCATATTCTATACCCATCTCCCAACGTGGGCAGATATTGAGTCCCTGCTTGGTATGATGCTAACTAGCAGGGTGAGGTGCATGGTGGCAGGGAAAATAAGAGCGGTGGCTCAGAGCTTGCATGATGCTGGTCCTCATGGGGATCACCCCAATGATGCTCCACACCCCACCCCAATGATGCTATTCCCCTGGCAGAACTCGATTGAGACCCAAACATGGACGAATGCAGCCTCAGGTTAAATAGTTACCCCAAGTGTCTAAACAAGATACAGGAATTACAGCAGGGAATAGATCCCCTCAGCCTTTTAAAAACGTATTAACCAGACTTATCATAAATACACAGATATGGACCCTGAAGCCACAGAAAATATGAGGATGGTAATCATGACTTTTATCGGCCAATGTACCACAGATATTAGAAAGAAACTTAAGGTGGATGGAGCAATGACGATGAGTTTAGCACACCTGGTTGATATTGCATTCAAAGTTTACAATGCTAGAGAGGAATAAAAACAAAACCTGTAAAGCTTCTATATGAGTCTCGGTCACACAGAAACCCCCCAGGGAAAGACAAAGGGAAAATACTTCTGGCTGAAAGTCAGAGCAAGAGTCAGAACAAGAAGATGAAGACAAAGCAGAAAAAGGCCGATGTGCCTATTGTAAGGAGGAAAGACACTGGAAAAGGAATTGCCCACGATTGCAAGGAAAGTATAGAGAAAATCACCAACCCTCAGAGACTTAAAAAAATGGAGTTTCTAGGAAGATAAACTCCAAGGAGGTGTACAGCGACTGTGAAAGAGGGAGCCCGAGTTTCATAGCTATGTTAACAGCTCCCATTAACAGAGCAAAAGAGGATCCTCGGGTACAACTAGCAGTGGGGAGCAAAATGATGGACTTCTTAGTGGATACTGGGGCCACCTACTCAGTTCTAAATTGCAAACTGACTTCCCTGAGTAAAAACGCAATATCAGTGGTAGGAGTTTCAGGGCAGACTCAAAACCGTCCGTTCCTGAAACCACTGGAATGTCAGATTGGGGACAAAAAGTTAAGCCATACCTTCCTCTACATGCCTGATTGTCCCATTCTTCTACTGGGGAGAGATATGCTGTGCACACTGAATGCTCAAATAACGTTCTCACCTGAAAAATGGCTTTTGTGCCTAGAGATACCACCAGAAGGTGCCCTGAGATTTCACCAATCACTGGAAGAGGAAGAAGATAAAACGGAACTGATTCTGGAGCCAATCAAATAAATAGTGAGCACGGCTGTATGGGCCAACGGGGTGCCTGGGCATGCTAGATTTGCCACTCCAGTTTCCATCACCCTACAGGATGGAGTAATATGCCCTAGAAAGAAACATTATCCATTAAAAAGGGAAGCAACTCAAGGAATCCAACCGGTGCTGACACGATTTTTGGAACATGGTCTCATCAGACCTTGCAGGTCCCCATGCAATATCCCAATATTGCCGGTAAAGAAGCCCCACACAAATGAATACCGGTTTGTTCAGGACCTAAGAGCCATTAACGAGATTGTGCAGGATATTCATCCCACTAACATTCCGGGAGACTATGAATACTTCACCATAGTGGACTTGAAAGATGCCTTCTTTTGCATACCGGTAGAGGAGGAATCACAGTTGCTATTTGCATTTGAATGGAAAGACCCAAGAACAAAAGCAATCAGTCAAGGTCGCAGATATAAGTGTTTAATTTGCCACGGTTATGATCTTTGTGCATCTTGCTATGAAAGTGATGCAACAATAGCAAGGCATACAACTGACCACCCAATGCAACGCATATTAACAGGGGTAGATGTTGATTTGTACCATGGTGGGGAAGCTTCCTCTGTAGAGCAGCCACAGTCTCTATAAACATGTTCCAGAAATTCTAGCCCTCTTGAGAGCAGTGGCTGAACCAAAGGCTGTAGCTATAATGCTACAGGACATCAAACTGCCCAGGACATCAAAAACTTACATCATTCATAGCTAGAGGGAACGAAAAAGCTGATGCAGTGGCAAAATGAGGTGCATTAAAAAGGGTAATGGTGGGACCCTTTCTTCCCCAAATAGACTGGTCACAATACCAGCCCCAGTATACTGTAGAAGATAATTAGAGAGCAAAAGAGTGAGATTTTGATTCCACAGACCCAAGTGGACAATGGAAAATCAATCCACATGGTCTTATTTTACTTCCTGCCTCCCTTGTGTGGCCAATAATAAAACACCTACATGACAACACTCACTACAGCCGAGAGACACTAATGGATTATATCAACCTCATATATGAGTATCAAACTTACACCAAACTATACAAAGGGTAAGTGAAAGCTGCCCCATTTGTATAAAAAACAATCCTAAGCCAAGTAAGCGAGGATTACCTGAGGGAACCCAACGTTTTGGAGAACACCCAGTGCTGACTGGCAGATAGATTTCACCCAAATGCCAAAGACTACAGGCTGCATAAAATACTTACTTGTGTTTGTTGATACCTTTTCTGGTTGGGTTGAAGCCTTCCCAACCAGGACTGAGAAATCTCAAGAAGTGATAAAAGCCTTACTTAAAGAAATTATTCCCAAGTATGGCCTTCCTTCATCCATAGAAAGCAATAATGGATCAGCCTTTGTAGCAGAAATAACTCAAACCATAAGTAAAATTCTAGGAATCAAATGGAAGCTTCACTCCACTTGGAGACCTCAATCAAAAGGAAAAGCAGAAAGGATGAACCACACATTAAAGAAAACCCTTGTCAAACTATGCCAAGATACTCAGTTAAAATGGGACAAAATGCTGCCTATTGCTCTCCTCTGCATGTAGGTGGCCCCTAGAAGCAGGTTAGGCTTAAGCCCCTATGAAATTCTTTATGGGAGGCCATGCCTTGCTCCTCACAGGGAATAAGGAAATGTTACTCTATTACATGAGTCCAAAGTAAAACACTATGTCCAACAGCTCAATATGCTATAACTTCTATGAATGAGTTTATATTTTACAGGTCCCCTCCTCACCTGGAAGTTCCTCTACACCCCTTCAAGGCTGGAGATCAAGTGCTACTAAAAGTGTGGAAAGAACAGGGTCCAGATCAGCAACCTGAAGAAAAGTGAAAGGGATCATACGACATCCCTCTAACCATTCATACATCTCTCAAGCTCGAAGGGGTGAAGCCGTGGATCCACCACACCTGGGTGAAAAGACTTCCAGAGACGGGCCCACACCCAGGGACTTCAGAGCCAACTCCAACCATTGAAAGGAAGCCTCAAGAGTGGACTTCTCAGCCCACTGGAGAGCTTAAGTATCTCTTTAAACAAAAGAAATGATGGCTAGAGTTTTACACTGGCTTATACTAATAACCACGTTTTCCCTCAACCTAGGAAATACCTTCTTACAGTGGGCTTATTCACATGTTGACTCATTTAAGTTTTCAAATTGTTGGGTATGTGGTCAACCACCTATTTCCGGATCCTCAGCACTTACTTGGTGGGTTTCTCCCCTGTAGGGCTCTGATCGGGAACATTTGGCTGAATTTATTTTTGAAGTAAGAGATGAATACATAGCTGTTAGTATTGAGGTAACTAATTTCCTCCCCACTGACTGGCTAATTAAGAACACCATCAACCATCCTGGCCATAATTTTACCTTTGCTTTTAACTCCACAAAAGAACTAGACCTTCAAACTGCAGAAAAGACACATAATGAAAAGCATGAGTCAGTACAAGAACCACACTGCATATGGAAGAATTCAATCAAATTCGGGGTGGTTTATTTTGGCTAACACCTGAGTATGGTCGTCTGAGCAACAAGGCACCCTTCTGCTGGGAACAGAGAAATCACTCATATCAACACTGGATAAATTCCACTAGATATCTAGGCTGAATTCCCCTCAAACATTGTCAAAATCTCATAAAGTTAAAAAGTAGTGATCAGTGTCAGGTCTCTGGTGGAGGCATGTTACCAAGCACAGACACTATCTTATGAGAAGTAAATCATAGCAGATCGAAAACTTCACTTTAAAAAATGGACCAGATTTTCGGAACCAAGATGGCGGACTAGAAGGACGTGCTCTCACTCCCTCTTGCGAGAACACCAGAATCACAACTAGCTGCTGAACAATCATCAACAGGAAGACACTGGAACTCACCAAAAAAGATACCCCACATCCAAAGACAAAGGAGAAGCCACAATGAGATGGTAGGAGGGGTGCAATCAGAGTAAAATCAAATCCCATAACTGGTGGGTGGGTGACTCACAGACTAGTGAACACTTATACCACAGAAGTACAACCACTGGAGTGAAGGGTCTGAGCCCCATGTCAGGCTTCCCAACCTGGGGGTCCAGCAACGGGAGGAGGAGTTCATAGATAATCAGACTTTGAAGCCTAGTGGGAATTGATTGCAGGACTTCGACAGGACTGAGGGAAACAGAGACCCCACTCTTGGAGGGCACACACAAAATAGAGTGTGCATCAGGACCCAGGGGAAGGAGCAGTGACCTCAGGAGAGACTGAACCAGACCTACCAGCTAGTGTTGGAAGGTCTCCTGCAAAGGTGGGGGGTGGATCTGTTTCACCGTGGGGACAAGGACACTGGCAGCAGAAGTTCTGGGAAATAATCCTTGGGGTGAGCTCTCCCAGAGTCTGCCATTAGCCCCACCAAAGAGCCCAGGTAGGCTCCAGTGTTGGGTTGCCTCAGGCAAAACAACCAACAGGGAGGAAACCCAGCCCCACCCATACACAGTCAAGTGGATTAAAATTTTACTGAGCTCAGACCACCAGAGCAAAAGTCAGCTCTACCCACCAAAAGAGCCTCACATCAAGCCTTTAAGATAGCCTCAACCACCAGAGGGCAGACAGCAGAAGCAAGAAAAACTACAATCCTGCAGCTTGTGGAACAAAAACCACATTCACAGAAAGGTAGACAAGATGAAAAGGCAGAGGGCTATGTACCAGATGAAGGAACAAGATAAAACCCCAGAAAAACAACTAAATGAAGTGGAGATAGGCAACCTTCCAGAAAAAGAATTCAGAATAACGATAGTGAAGATGACCCAGGACCTCAGAATAAGAATGGAGGCAAAGATCGAGAAGATGCAAGAAATGTTTAACAAAGACCTAGAAGAATTAAAGAACAAACAAACAGAGATGAACAATACAATAACTGAAATGAAAACTACACTAGAAGAAATCAATAGCAGAATAACTGAGGCAGAAGAACAGATAAGTGACCTGGAAGACAGAATGGTGGAACTCACTGCTGTAGAACAGACTAAAGAAAAAAGAATGAAAACAAATGAAGACAGCCTAAGAGACCTCTGGGACAACATTAAACGCAACAACATTCGCATTATAAGGGTCCCAGAAGGAGAAGACAGAGAGAGAGGACCAGAGAAAATATTTGAAGAGATTATAGTCGAAAACTTTCCTAACATGGGAAAGGAAATAGCCACCCAAGTCCAGGAAGCACAGCGAGTCTCATAGAGGATAAAGCCAAGGAGAAACACGCCGAGACACATAGTAATCAAATTGGCAAAAATTAAAGACAAAGAAAATTTATTGAAAGCAGCAAGGGAAAAATGACAAATAACATACAAGAGAACTCCCATAAGGTTAACAGCTGATTTCTCAGCAGAAACTATGCAAGCCAGAAGGGAGTGGCATGATATACTTAAAGTGATGAAAGGGAAGAACCTAAAACCAAGATTACTCTACACGGCAAGGATCTCATTCAGATTTGATGGAGAAATCAAAAGCTTTACAGACAAGCGAAAGCTAACAGAATTCAGCACCACCAAACCAGCTCTACAACAAATGCTAACGGAACTTCTCTAAGTGGGAAACACAAGAGAAGAAAAGAACCTACAAAAACAAACCCAAAACAATTAAGAAAATGGTCATAGGAACATACATATCGATAATTACCTTAAACGTGAATGGATTAAATGTTCCAACCAAAAGACACAGGCTTGCTAAATGGATACAAAAACAAGACCCATATATATGCTGTCTACAAGAGACCCACTTCAGACCTAGGGACACATACAGACTGAAAGTGAGGAGATGGAAAAAGATATTCCATGCAAACGGAAATCCAAAGAAAGCTGGAGTAGCTATACTCATAACAGATAAAATAGACTTTAAAATAAAGAATGTCACAAGAGACAAGGAAGGACACTACATAATGATCCAGGGATCAATCCAAGAAGAAGATATAACAATTATAAATATATATGCACCCAACATAGGAGCACCTCAATACATAAGGCAACTGCTAACAGCTATAAAAGAGGAAATCGACAGTAACACAATAATAGTGGGGGACTTTAACACCTCACTTACACCAATGGACAGATCATCCAAAATGAAAATAAATAAGGAAACAGAAGCTTTAAATGACACAATAGACCAGATAGATTTAATTGATATTTATAGGACATTCCATCCAAAAACAGCAGATTACACTTTCTTCACAAGTGCGCACGGAACATCCTCCAGGATAGATCACATCTTGGGTCACAAATCAAGCCTCAGTAAATTTAAGAAAATTGAAATCATATCAAGCATCTTTTCTGATCACAACGCTATGAGATTAGAAATCAATTACAGGGAAAAAAACGTAAAAAACGCAAACACATGGAGGCTAAACAATACGTTACTAAATAACCAAGAGATCACTGAAGAAATCAAAGAGGAAAGCAAAAAATACCTAGAGACAAATGACAATGAAAACACGATGATCCAAAACCTATGGCATGCAGCAAAAGCAGTTCTAAGAGGGAAGTTTATAGCTATAGAAACCTACATAAAGAAACAAGAAAAATCTCAAGTAAACAATCTAACCTTACACCTAAAGGAACTAGAGAAACAAGAAAAAACAAAACCCAAAGTTAGCAGAAGGAAATAAATCATAAAGATCAGAGCAGAAATAAATGAAATAGAAACAAAGAAAGCAATAGCAAAGATCAATAAAACTAAAAGCTGGTTCTTTGAGAAGATAAACAAAATTGATAAGCCATTAGCCAGACTCATCAAGAAAAATAGGGAGAAGACTCAAATCAATAAAATTAGAGGAGTCGGATAGTGCTTGGTCGCAGAGATAGGTTCGGGAAGGGGCGCAAGACTAGATTTGGGCCAATGAAATAAATGTAAGGGGAATTTTGAAAAGGGGATTCTGGGAAACTTTCCCTTCTTCTTAAAGGAAAACCATAAGAGCAGTCTCTCTTGCTGGCCATTGGCAGATACACTAGGAATACTGTAACCATCCGATCACCAGTCTGAAGATGAAGCCTGAAGATGAACACAGAAATTTTCCTCACTCCCTCCTCCCTCTCTAGGAATCACAGGGGAATGGAGACAGAGTCATCGAATTAAGTAAATCCTAAAACCTCCCTGACCTATGGATTTCCAGCCATTCAGAGGTGGACCTTGTCAGAGTGTTTCCTGTGAGCTTAAACAAAGGACTAAATCTAAGGCCCAAGAAATTATATAAGCTAACATAAATATATAGTTAATTTAAGAAGGCCTAGACCAGAGCCTCCCATCAAGCCTCTTAGATAGCCTCAACCACCAGAGGGCAGACAGCAGAAGCAAGAAAAACTACAATCCTGCAGCTTGTGGAACAAAAACCACATTTACAGAAAGACAGACAAGATGAAAAGGCAGAGGGCTATATACCAGATGAAGGAACAAGAAAAAAACCCAGAAAAACAACTAAATGAAGTGGAGATAAGCAACCTTCCAGAAAAAGAATTCAGAATAATGATACTGAATATGATCCAGGACCTTGGAATAAGAATGGAGGCAAAGATTGAGAAGATGCTAGAAATGATTAACAAAGACCTAGAAGAATTAAAGAACAAACAAACAGAGATGACCAATACAATAACTGAAATGAAAACTACACTAGAAGGAATCAATAGCAGAATAACTGAGGCAGAAGAACGGATAAGTGACCTGGAAGACAGAATGGTGGAATTCACTGCTGTGGAACAGACTAGAGAAAAAAGAATGAAAAGAAATGAAGACAGCCTAAGAGACCTCTGGGACAACATTAAACGCAACAACATTCGCATTATAGGGGTCCCAGAAGGAGAAGAGAGAGAGAAAGGACCAGAGAAAATATTTGAAGAGATTATAGTCGAAAACTTCCCTAACATGGGAAAGGAAATAGCCACCCAAGTCCAGGAAGCCCAGAGAGTCCCATATAGGATAAACCCAAGGAGAAACACACCGAGACACATAGTATCAAATCAGACCTAGAACTAGAGAAAGAAGAACAAACAAAACCCAAAGTTAGCAGAAGGAAAGAAATCATAAAGATTAGAGCAGAAATAAATGAAATAGAAACAAAGAAAACAATAGCAAAGATCAATAAAACTAAAAGCTGGTTCTTTGAGAAGATAAACAAAATTGATAAGCGATTAGCCAGACTCATCAAGAAAAAGAGGGAGAGGACTCAAATCAATAAAATCAGATATGAAAAAGGAGAAGTTACAACAGACACTGCAGAAATACAAAGCATCCTAAGAGACTACTACAAGCAACTTTATGCCAATAAAATGGACAACCTGGACGAAATGGACAAATTCTTAGAAAGGTATAACCTTCCAAGACTGAACCAGGAAGAAAGAGAAAAAATGAACAGCAATCACAAGTAATGAAATTGAAACTGGGATTAAAAATCTTCCAACAAACAAAAGTCCAGGACCAGATGGCTTCACAGGTGAATTCTATCAAACATTTAGAGAAGAGCTAACACCTATCCTTCTCAAACTCTTCCAAAAAATTGCAGAGGAAGGAACACTCCCAAACTCATTCTATGAGGCCACCATCACCCTGATACCAAAACCAGACAAAGACACTACAAAAAAAGAAAATTACAGACCAATATCACTGATGAATATAGATGTGAAAAGCCTCAACAAAATACTAGCAAACAGAATCCAACGACACATTAAAAGGATCATACACCACGATCAAGTGGGATTTATCCCAGGGATGCAAGGATTCTTCAATATACGCAAATCAATCAATGTGATACACCATATTAACAAATTGAAGAATAAAAACCATATGATCATTGCAATAGATGCAGAAAAAGCTTTTGACAAAATTCAACACCCATTTATGATAAAAACTCTCCAGAAAGTGGGCACAGACGGAACCTACCTCAACATAATAAAGGCTATATAAGACAAACCCACAGCAAACATCATTCTCAATGGTGAAAAACTGAAAGCATTTCCTCTAAGATCAGGAGCGAGACAAGGATATCCACTCCCACCACTATTATTCAACATAGTTCTGGAAGTCGTAGCCACGGCAATCAGAGAAGAAAAAGAAATAAAAGGAATACAAATTGGAAAAGAAGAAGTAAAACTGTCACTGTTTGCAGAAGACATGATATTATACATAGAGAATGCTAAAACTGCCACCAGAAAACTGCTAGAGCTAATTAATGAATATGGTAAAGTTGCAGGATACAAAACGAATGCACAGAAATCTCTTGCATTCCTATACACTAATGATGAAAAATCTGAAAGAGAAATTATGGAAACACTCCCATTTACCATTGCAACAAAAAGAATAAAATACCTAGGAATAAACCTACCTAGGGAGACAAAAGACCTGTATGCAGAAAACTATAAGACACTGATGAAAGAAATTAAAGATGATACGAACAGATGGAGAGATATACCATGTTCTTGGATTCGAAGAATCAACATTGTGAAAATGACTATACTACCCAAAGCAATCTACAGATTCAATGCAATCCCTATCAAATTACCAATGGCATTTTTTACGGAACTAGAACCAATCATCTTAAAATTTGTATGGAGACACAAAAGACCCCGAAAGCCAAAGCAGTCTTGAGGGAAAAAAACGGAATTGGAGGAATCAGACTCCCTGACTTCAGACTATACTACAAAGCTACAGTAATCAAGACAATATGGTACTGGCACAAAAACAGAAACATAGATCAATGGAACAAGATAGAAAGCCCAGAGGTAAACCCACGCACCTATGGTCAACTAATATATGACAAAGGAGGCAAAGATATACAATGGAGAAAAGACAGTCTCTTCAATAAGTGGTGCTGGGAAAACTGGACAGCTACATGTACAAGAATGAAATTAGAACACTCCCTAACACCATACACAAAAATAAACTCAAAATGGATTAGAGACCTAAATGTAAGACCGGACACTATAAAACTCTTAGAGGAAAACATAGGAAGAACACACTTTGACATAAATCACAGCAAGATCTTTTTTGATCCACCTCCTAGAGTAATGGAAATAAAAACAAAAATAAACAAATGGGACCTAATGAAACTTCAAAGATTTTGCACAGCAAAGGAAACCATAAACAAGACAAAAAGACAACCCTCAGAATGGGAGAAAATATTTGCAAACGAATCAACGGACAAAGGATTAATCTCCAAAATATATAAACAGCTCATTCAGCTCAATATTAAAGAAACAAACAACCCAATCCAAAAATGGGCAGAAGACCTAAATAGACATTTCTCCAAAGAAGACATACAGATGGCCAAGAAGCACATGAAAAGATGCTCAACATCACTAATTATTAGAGAAATGCAAATCAAAACTACAATGAGGTATCACCTCACTCCTGTTAGAATGGGCATCATCAGAAAATCTACAAACAACAAATGCTGGAGAGGGTGTGGAGAAAAGGGAACCCTCTGGCACTGTTGGTGGGAATGTAAATTGATACAGCCACTATGGAGAACAATATGGAGGTTCCTTAAAAAACTAAAAATAGAATTACCATATGACCCAGCAATCCCACTACTGGGCATATACCCAGAGAAAACCGTAATTCAAAAAGACACATGCACCTGAATGTTCATTGCAGCACTATTTACAATAGCCAGGTCATGGAAGCAACCTAAATGCCCATCGACAGACGAATGGATAAAGAAGTTGTGGTATATATATACAATGGAATATACTCAGCCATAAAAAGGAACGAAATTGAGTCATTTGTTGAGACGTGGATGGATCTAGAGACTGTCATACAGAGTGAAGTAAGTCAGAAAGAGAAAAACAAATATCGTATATTAATGCATGTATGTGGAACCTAGAAAAATGGTACAGATGAGCCGGTTTGCAGGGCAGAAATTGAGACACAGATGTAGAGAATGGACATATGGACACCAAGGGGGGGAAACTGCGGTGGGATGGGGATGGTGGTGTGCTGAATTGGGCGATTTGGATTGATATGTATACACTGATGTGTATGAAAATGATGCCTAGAAAAAAAAATAAAAATAATAAAAAAGAAGGCCTAGACCAATAAAATGATGATAATTCTATATCATGTTACTAAGGAAAATACGTTTATCCAAGTGTTATACACCTTTGGTGATAGACAATCATATTTATTCACAAGACATTCCTTAATGCTACTGTCAGGGAGAAACTGAGCAGAGTGAGTTATTTGTCTCACTAAGAAAGGTATTTGTTTACCCTCATGCTAGGACTAAGTTTCCTCATCTATCAAATGGGAATATTGTTATTGACTATATAGATATTTTGGTAGAGAATTAAATAAGATAAACTATGTGAAAACATTTTGCGAACTCTTCAGCTTTCATTTCACTTATAAATTCCACTCATGCAGTTACTGATTACTTCCCTGTACTGGGAATAGGAACACAGTAATGACCAAGTTGAAGTCCTAGAATCTGTGGAATTTATATTCTTTTGGAGATAACAGATACTAACACTAAATTATGCCATCAATTATTCATAATTGTGGTATTGCTAAGAAGGACAAAATTCTGATCTGGATTAGGCAGGCAGTGAAGGTTACTTTGAAAAAGTGACACTTCAGATGAACTCTGAAGATCAAGTTAGAATTAATTAGACACAGGGGGAACCAGCTCCAAGCAGAGGAAAGGCCATGTACAAATGCTCTGAGGTGGAAAAAATAAGATTGTGTTATGAGAACATAAATATAAATGTGAGGTTTGTTGTCAGAAAATACAGTGAGAGTGGCATAAAATCAAGCTGGTGAAGTAGGTTGGGGTGGCTGATTCAGGTCCTTGCCAGATCTTTATACTATGAGGGAATGATCAGGTGTGTATTTTTAAAGGATCTCCCTGGCTACCCTTTAGAAAGTGAACTGGGAATGGATTTGGTGAAATTGATTTAGAGGCTACTTCAGTTGACCAAGGAAGAAGTGATGGTAGCCAGACCAGGCTGGTAGTAGCACAGATACAGAAAGGCATCCTGCAAGGGGTCACTGTAATTGACATTGCTATCAATGTAAATGTTATTCTGTGTTAAGCATGGTTAGATTTTCAAAGTGAAACCTTAAGCCTCTGTGTCCACTTGTCTGTAATGCTTTGCTTATTGAGGTCAAATGAGCTGAGTGAAGGTCCTTTTTGCTGTCAATTGTTCATAAATGAATAAGCATGGGTGTAAACAGTGTGGGTAGAAATAAAAGTCACATTACTTAATATGAACAGCCCCAATATACGTGGTATTTAAAAAATAGGGAAGTTTCATTTTATCAGCTGCTACATGATGAATAGTTTGCCTGGAATTTCTGAAATTTAGGTTTCATCCTCTGGTTTGGGGAGCATTATCTAAGTTCAGAGGCTTTGCTCCTTCTAAATTTTAAGTAGAGAGAAGTGGTCTTGTGAAGTAGGGTAAAAAGTCCTCCTTTTTGGGAGTTGTTTGTTCAGTTTAGATAGTGACTTCTTATTAGGAGACGTGTATTACTGTGTCTCTCCAAGTTACTTCCTGATTTGGTTGAATCTTTACCAAGGAGCCTACTTGGGAGGTCACAGCAGAGGGGAAATAGATGTAGCCTAGATAAATATAAACCTTGCCTGAGAAGTAGGCAACTTAAGACGCAAGTAAAATTTTAAAAAATCCAGGCCTTGCAATGACTTTAAAGGCAAATAACATTCAAGCAATATATCATAATTTTTAGCTTCCACAGAAGTCAAACAAATACTATTTATTCCACATATAATACTGTAAAATCCACATTTATATTTAAGATCATTAAGTATAATCAGAAGCGTAGCAGAGATCAAGTGGTCTTGGTTCATATTACGTTAGAGATGCTCCAAGAGGGCACAGCTCAGGATGAAACCAAGAGTAGAAGACCAATACGGAAAAAAATCTATATATATATCATGCAAACTATGAAATGAAATAGACTTCAAGACAAAAATTGTTACTAGAGACAAAGAAGGGTATTATGATAAAAAAGTCAGTCTATTATGAATATATAAAATGCATAAACATATTGTCACCTAACAACAGAGCTCTAACATATATGAAGTAAAAACTTACAGAATTGATACTAATGGATAATAATAATAAAAACAAACACTCATATAGCATATATATGTTCCAGGCACATTCCATACCTTGTTATGCAGGAAATTATTTAAATATCATTATAACCCAATAACCTTATGTGTAGGTACAATTACCATTTCAAAAATGAGGCGACTGAGGCAGAGAAAGGTGAAGTAACTTCCTAATGTCACAATGCTAGTAAGTGAAAGACAGTATTCAAACCTAGGCAGCTTTACTCCAGAGCCTACCTTTATTTTATTTTAAACATGCCAGTGTTTACAATTTGCAACTACTCCAAATTATAATAAAAATTGTGAAATGACAATTCAAAAATATATTTCAAAGAAGTGGCATGGATTTTCAAAATTATTTTGTGATGTGCAAGCAAAACTTGTTTGAAGACTAATACTCTAGAGCAGTTATGTTTAAATCCTTTACTGAGGACCAGGTAAACTGGGTTTGGTCCCCTCAAACAATTACAACCACATTGATAGCCTTCCTTCAACATCTCTTTCACCTTCCTTAGAAAGCATCTACTGCCCAAGATACCAAGTCAGGACTGCTTACCCATGTCTGAGCAACTGATTTAATCTCTGTGACCCATGACTTCACCTCTGTGTCTAACAACATGTACTTGAAACATTTACACTAAAACATGACTTTGGATCCATTTAGCTTAACACGGTAAAGTAGAAACTAATCCCTTCCAAGTTCATGTAATTGTGGAAACTCTTCTATTTAAATAAAAGTAGAATACATACACACAGCAAACATTGAACAGTAAAAACTGAACAAAGAAAGAGATCTAACCTGGTATAGTGTTTTTTCAAAACGTAGTGGCCAGTTTGAGTACCTGAAGTGAAAATCACCACGCCCACTGATATATTTCCTTGCCTCTCATCATTTATCCCACCCTGAGATGCCCTTTCTGCATTCTTTCCTTGAAATTAGCAGTGGATATTGAATGAGCTGTTGTCAGTGGGCTGAATACTCATTGCACTGGGCAACTTCCAGACTGATGATTGGTACGAATAGATGCCCCTGAGTTATAGACTGAAAAAGAAGGCTGAGCTCAAGTGCTGGAGCTGAGGGCAAAATAGAGGCAGTGACTCAGAAGGAGGCATGGGCAGACTGATGCCAGTTATAGCCACTGGCTGAAACAAAGATGGTTGCCAAAAAGGTAGTGTCCCAAACTGATGCTAACTAGGGCTTGCACATTGAAGCTTAGGCAGCAGCTGAGAAAATAAAGACCCAAAGCCAGGTCATGAGCTGACAAGAGAACTGGCCATGGTGGATACCATGTTTAAAAGCAACACAGAATCGTGGGCAGAGACTGAGGCCATGGCCTAGGCAAGGGCTGAGTCCATGCCTAGACATTGCCATATCAAGATGGAAGCCAAGGCAAAGGCCGAGAAATGGATCAGCAGTGGTTCCAAGGTTAGAGCTGGCATTAGAATTGCCTTTTAGTCAAATTCAAATTTCTAGTCAGAGCTGACACTAACATAATGTAGGGGTGATGGTTAGACAGCACTGTGAATATACTGAATGACACTGAATTGTACACTTAAAATGATTAATTTTATATAATGTTTTACCTGAATTTTTTTTTAAAAATGTATATATAGTAATATCTGTCCTTGAGGAGCTTATATCCTAGATGGAGAGAGAAGAATAACTCAAATATTTTTGTAAGTTTAAAAAAGGTAATAAAGTGCAGAAAAAATAACAGGTAAACTATAGAACCGATCTTTTAGTTCAGCTGTGAAAAATTTAACAATATGTGGTTCTTTAGATAAATTGTGTGTAGCATAATTAAATTTGCAGGGTGTTTTGTTTTGTTTTGTTTTGTTTTTGTGCCTGACAGAAAAATAATCTACTCCAAATTAGGACAAATTAATCCTAAATTGTATTGACCATTTTCTAGATTGAGAATCTGATGGGTTGAGTTTCAGACTAAATTTCCTTTCAAGACAGCCTTGTTACTTTTGTTGAAGTCAGAAATCAGAAAAAGACCAGAAAGAAGTTTGGTTTTAGTCCTAGAACCAAATTTGGTCCCTTGTGGTGGTAACATTGATTTGTTTAATTGTTAAAACTAAGGATCCATTCATAGCTAGGACTACTATAAACAATACATACACATTTGCCCAAGGTCTCAGTTTTAAAATGGGAATGATTTCAGTTTTCATCACAATAATCCCTACCCTCACAGTTAGGCTAAGAACTGTAAAGAACTTTTGGTAATTAGAGTAAAATTAGACTATCCATCAATCAAGTGATGGAGTATACTATCTCTTATACTTCAGATATAGATATGGGACTGGCTAGATTAAGATGGTTAAAGTGCCAAAATATTATTAATGATTATTGATACAAAAAGCAGACATGGCGGATATTATTTCCAAATACAACACTTCTTAGTCACAGGAAGTAGAAAAAACAAGTTAAGCATTTTGAAAGTGTTTTAAAATTTTCTGAAATATCTAATCGTAAGAAAAGGACTGCTCAGTAAAATAAGCACCAATCTTTAACCAGAAAGACAAAATACTTACTATATTGCTCTGTGAGACCACATAGATCACAGTTTCCAAAGGAGACCATTGATATTCTCTAAGCTAGGTTCAGTTAAAGTTCACTTTCCCCATCTTCTAATCCACTACTGGTCCATGAATGTAAAGTGTGTACTAAAAAATATGTGATGTTGGCTTACTGTAATGATGCCAGGGTGAGAAAGAAAAAGTCCCTGATTTATGACCAAACTTTGGCTATCCATATGCTCCCAATAAGCCTCAAGAATAGTTTTAGTTTTACAGACTGGAATCAACACCTTTTATAAATGGCATTAATACAGATGTTCCCCATAATGTTCTCTGGGTTAAACCCGGACTATTCCATGGATTCTGAGTATGAAAACTTGAACTAAAAATTCATGTTAGTTTCTAATCTTAATGTTAGGAATGACAACTTTACTTTGGTATCCTATATCTGCTAGTGAACATACACGTCATAAATAAATTTTCCTATTATTCATTAAAAAACAAAAAAAACAAAAAATAAAAATAAAAAAATAAAATAAATAAAATTAGAAGTGAAAAAGGAGAAGTTACAACACACAACACAGAAATAAAAAGCATCCTAAGAGACTACTACAAGCAACTCTATGCCAATAAAATGGACAACCTGGAAGAAATGGACAAATTCTTAGAAAGGTATAACCTTCCAAGACTGAACCAGGAAGAAAGAGAAAATATGAACAGACCAATTACAAGTAATGAAATTGAAACTGGGATTAAAAATCTTCCAACAAACAAAAGTCCAGGACCAGATGGCTTCACAGGTGAATTCTATCAAACATTTAGAGAAGAGATAACACCCATCCTTCTCAAACTCTTCCAAAAAATTGCAGAGGAAGGAACACTCCCAAACTCATTCTATGAGGCCACCATCACCCTGATACCAAAACCAGACAAAGACACTACAAAAAAAGAAAATTACAGACCAATATCACTGATGAATATAGATGTGAAAAGCCTCAACAAAATACTAGCAAACAGAATCCAACGACACATTAAAAGGATCATACACCACGATCAAGTGGGATTTATCCCAGGGATGCAAGGATTCTTCAATATACGCAAATCAATCAATGTGATACACCATATTAACAAATTGAAGAATAAAAACCATATGATCATTGCAATAGATGCAGAAAAAGCTTTTGACAAAATTCAACACCCATTTATGATAAAAACTCTCCAGAAAGTGGGCATAGACGGAACCTACCTCAACATAATAAAGGCCATATACGACAAACCCACAGCAAACATCATTCTCAACGGGAAAAACTAGAAGCATTTCCTCTAAGATCAGGAACGAGACAAGGATGTCCACTCTCACCACTATTATTCAACATAGTTTTGGAAGTCATAGCCACGGCAATCAGAGAAGAAAAAGAAATAAAAGGAATACAAATTGGAAAAGAAGTAAAACTGTCACTGTTTGCAGATGACATGATACTATACATAGAGAATCCTAAAAATGCCACCAGAAAACTACTAGAGCTAATCAATGAATTTGGTAAAGTTGCAGGATACAAAACTAATGCACAGAAATCTCTTGCATTCCTATACACTAATGATGAAAAATCTGAAAGAGAAATTATGGAAACACTCCCATTAACCATTGCAACAAAAAGAATAAAATACCTAGGAATAAACCTACCTAGGGAGACAAAAGACCTGTATGCAGAAAACTATAAGACACTGATGAAAGAAATTAAAGATGATACGAACAGATGGAGAGATATACCATGTTCTTGGATTCGAAGAATCAACATTGTGAAAATGACTATACTACCCAAAGCAATCTACAGATTCAATGCAATCCCTATCAAATTACCAATGGCATTTTTTACGGAACTAGAACCAATCATCTTAAAATTTGTATGGAGACACAAAAGACCCCGAAAGCCAAAGCAGTCTTGAGGGAAAAAAACGGAATTGGAGGAATCAGACTCCCTGACTTCAGACTATACTACAAAGCTACAGTAATCAAGACAATATGGTACTGGCACAAAAACAGAAATATAGATCAATGGAACAAGATAGAAAGCCCAGAGGTAAACCCACGCACCTATGGTCAACTAATCTATGACAAAGGAGGCAAAGATATACAATGGAGAAAAGACAGTCTCTTCAATAAGTGGTGCTGGGAAAACTGGACCGCTACATGTACAAGAATGAAATTAGAACACTCCCTAACACCATACACAAAAATAAACTCAAAATGGATTCAAGAACTAAATGTAAGACTGGACACTATAAAACTCTTAGAGGAAAACATAGGAAGAACACTCTTTGACATAAATCACAGCAAGATCTTTTTTGATCCACTTCCTAGAGTAATGGAAATAAAAACAAGAATAAACAAATGGGACCTAATGAAACTTCAAAGATTTTGCACAGCAAAGGAAACCATAAACAAGATGAAAAGACAACCCTCAGAATGGGAGAAAATATTTGCAAACGAATCAATGGACAAAGGATTAATCTCCAAAATATATAAACAGCTCATTCAGCTCAATATTAAAGAAACAAACAACCCAATCCAAAAATGGGCAGAAGACCTAAATAGACATTTCTGCAAAGAAGACATACAGATGGCCAAGAAGCACATGAAAAGATGCTCAACATCACTAATTATTAGAGAAATGCAAATCAAAACTACAATGAGGTATCACCTCACACTGGTTAGAATGGGCATCACAGAAAATCTACAAACAAAAAATGCTAGAGAGGGTGTGGAGAAAAGGGAACCCTCTGACACTGTTGGTGGGAATGTAAATTGATACACTCACTGTGGAGAACAGTATGGAGGTTCCTTTAAAAACTAAAAATAGATTTACCATATGATCCAGCAATCCCACTACTGGGCATATACCTAGAGAAAACCATAATTCAAAAAGACACATGCACACCAATGTTCATTGCAGCACTATTTACAGTAACCAGGTCATGTAAGCAACCCAAATGCCCATCAGCAGACAAATGGATAAAGAAGTTGTGGTACATATATACAATGGAATATTACTCAGCCATAAAAAGGAACGAAATTGAGTCATTTGTTGAGACGTGGATGGATCTAGAGACTGTCATACAGAGTGAAGTAAGTCAGAAAGAGAAAAACAAATATCATATATTAATGCATGTATGTGGAATCTAGAAAAATGGTACAGATGAGCCGGTTTGCAGGGCAGAAGTTGAGACACAGATGTAGAGAACAGACATATGGACACCAAGGGGGGAAACCTGCAGTGGGGTGGGGATGGTGGTGTGCTGAATTGGGCAATTGGGATTGACATGTATACACTGATGTGTATAAAACTGATGACTAATGAGAACCTGCAGTTTAAAAAAACAAACAAAACAAAACAAACAAACAAACAAAAAATAGTTACTGGTTTGGACTCTAAGACCTGGTATTTTTTGGAGAGCCCCAAACGGGACCCGCTGGCATTGTGGAACTTACCTATGGCCGTGGCTCCCTCCAGGGTGGATAGGCAGATGTACCTTAGGATTTCCATGGGCCCAGGGACACCAACGAGAGTCCCTAGAAAAGGCCAAGGTTACTAATCTACTGTATATCTGTACTAGATGGGCTAGGTCCGTTTTTAAATGGTATGATCACCTGCTTAATTTCTTTGACCCAAATATTGGCTTGGAAAGCATGACATTACACATAGAAGCACCAGGTGAATTTACCAAACAGGCCCTCAATGATACTCAGAAAACCTATCTTTATTGAATACTGAAGTTACATTAATGAGAAAAGACGTCTTACAAAACCGATGGCCTTAGACATGTTAACTGCAGCCCAAGGGGGAACATGCACTTTCATACACACTGAGTGTTGCACTTTCATACTGGATGCATCAGAAAATATATCTCTGCTGCTGAATGATTTAAAGACCCAAGTACAAACCATAGATAATGCAGATGCTTATACTATTGAAGTTGTCTCACAGGTCTCAGATTGGTTTTCAAATATGTTCTCTTGGATTCCTCAAGGTATCCAGTCTTTTTCCTAGGAATTTTCCATTTCTTGCTTTCCATGCTTCTTCTGGGGAACAGTGCCTATCTAGTAATGAGACTCTCTATTTGTTGTATACCATTCATCTATAAAACCTGCAAAAAGACTGTTGCAAAGGGCCCCACTGGTGTATGGCAAGGAAATGTTCATTTCTTCCATAAAAAGAAGCCATTTATGTCCCCCCCCCCCATTCAAGTTGAAGCAGCCACATCAGAACGAGGCCCCTAATCCTTTCTCCATTGATATGGAGGGAATGAACTAGCAGTGGGGAATTTGTTGCAACAAAAATAGAAATGAGGTTTTTCCTTTCCCAATAACCTGGAAAATAAAGGGAACAGTGAACAGTCTAGAGAAGAAACATAAACCTGCCTGTTAAACAATCCTAGTTTTATTTTAACTGTTACTAATCTGTGTGTCTGCAGTTAGACTGTCCTTCATAAGGCTAATCACCCCTAATCCTGTGTAATTTAGGTAATTTACATCCGGCACCTGGTATTTACTCTTTACTCTCTCTGTAAACTCTTGCAGCAAATCACCACTTTTAGCTGTTTGCATTTCAGAAAGGAGGTCACAGACCGATAAACCAGAGGCTAACGGACCCAATTACCAGGTTGCCTGACTCCAGTGATGACTGTTTTGAAATAATGCAAAAAGAAGAAGAATGCAAGGCCTTCACCATTTTGATCCTTATCACTCACTTCAGTTTGTGAACTCCCCTACAAGAACCACTGTACAATTCTTGAAGCACTAGCTTACTGTATCTTCCCATTGCCTGGCAAAGAAAATAAAAAGCCTCTCTATTTCTTGTCTTCCAGATCTCTGTCTCCATATTTTTACTTGGCATTGGTGCACAGGGAGACAAGATTTGGCAACAACACTACGTGGAAGAGCACTGTGTACTGGGAGTCGCCTCTGTGTCTTCTGAGCAACATCAAGCATTAGAGACTGTTGGGATCAACCCTTTATATGCAGAGGGAATAGTAATGAACTGCTTTCTTCCTTGCATAGCTCGCTTTCTACAGATTGAAAACAGCCTCAGGAACACAGTTCTAGACAGTCCTACATTCAATGCAGGTCTCCCTCTGTGAGGAAATCTGAGCTGCACTGAAAAAAATCACTGTGACTAAAATGCAATCTGGGAACTCATACCTAATGTCTCTGTACCACAAGCAAAAACTAGACTTTAGGTCCAGCCTGAAAAAAGGTACAGTTTTACCATTAATATTGCTGATCATTTGGAAGATCCAAAGTCACCTAGGCCTAACTAAGGCATTACCTGGGTAATGCAATTCACCACATGCAGAACTCCCTGTGTCCAAAAGTTTATTTATGGAAGGGCCCAGTGTGTTCCAACTGTCTCCTGTAGCTAGTCAGAAACTGCAGATAAATATGCTGTGTGGTCAAGTTTGAAATTGGAGACAGATGGGAAACCTGCATTTTCCCCATTTGGAAGCTACTTTGTTGCAGCTTCTAAGCTGCTTGAAAAACAGTGACGTTGCCCATCTTCTATTCACTGCAGGAATGCCTCTGTGAGGAAAAGTGAGTTTTCTCCAGAGACCAGGTGCTTGCCATTCATTCCTAGGAGCTTGTCCCATAACACTCTTTAGCTAAAGTGCAAACTGAATGTGACCTCTAACCTCAAGGTAAGGTACACTTTATCCCATCAAAAACATTAGGTGTGCAGCAGTTTCCATGAAGCCTTGGTCAATGGACTGCGTTAGCTCTAGTATGCCTCTCAGGACTCAGGACTCTTGTGTATGCACTAGTTTCCATGGAAGAACACTGTGTACTGGAAATCTCTTCTGTGGCTTCTGAGCAACATCAAGTGAAATAGTCCATTGGGAACTACTCTTTATATGCAGATTGAAGGGCTATGAACTTCTCTCTTCCTTGGATAACTAGTATTCCACAGCTTTAAAACAGCCCCAGGAACACAGTTCTAACCAGTCTTTCATTCATTTATAGTCTGCCACAGTTAATAGCCCTGAGCTGCACTGAAGAAAACACTGTGCTTAGATAAGAAATTTTGTCACAGTGAAGTAATCCAATAATATATTTACATTGTGAACATGTGATGAATTTTTTAAAATTATTATTATTTTAATCAGTCATCAATTTTATACACATCAGTGTATACACGTCAATCCCAATTGCCCAATTCAGCACACCACCATCCCCACCCCACTGCAGTTTTCCCCCCTTGGTGTCCATATGTCTGTTCTCTACATCTGTGTCTCAACTTCTGCCCTGCAAACCGGCTCATCTGTACCATTTTTCTAGGTTCCACGTACATGCATTAATATATGATATTTGTTTTTCTCTTTCTGACTTACTTCACTCTGTATGACAGTCTCTAGATCCATCCACGTCTCAACAAATGACTCAATTTCGTTCCTTTTTATGGCTGAGTAATATTCCATTGTATATATGTACCACAACTTCTTTATCCATTTGTCTGCTGATGGGCATTTGGGTTGCTTACATGACCTGGTTACTGTAAATAGTGCTGCAATGAACATTGGTGTGCATGTGTCTTTTTGAATTATGGTTTTCTCTAGGTATATGCCCAGTAGTGGGATTGTTGGATCATATGGTAAATCTATTTTTAGTTTTTAAAGGAACCTCCATACTGTTCTCCACAGTGAGTGTATCAATTTACATTCCCACCAACAGTGCCAGAGGGTTCCCTTTTCTCCACACGCTCTCTAGCATTTTTTGTTTGTAGATTTTCTGTGATGCCCATTCTAACCAGTGTGAGGTGATACCTCATTGTAGTTTTGATTTGCATTTCTCTAATAATTAGTGATGTTGAGCATCTTTTCATGTGCTTCTTGGCCATCTGTATGTCTTCTTTGCAGAAATGTCTATTTAGGTCTTCTGCCCATTTTTGGATTGGGTTGTTTGTTTCTTTAATATTGAGCTGAATGAGCTGTTTATATATTTTGGAGATTAATCCTTTGTCCGTTGATTCGTTTGCAAATATTTTCTCCCATTCTGAGGGTTGTCTTTTTGTCTTGTTTATGGTTTCCTTTGCTGTGCAAAATCTTTGAAGTTTCATTAGGTCCCATTTGTTTATTCTTGTTTTTATTTCCATTACTCTAGGAGGTGGATCAAAAAAGATCTTGCTGTGATTTATGTCAATGAGTGTTCTTCCTATGTTTTCCTCTAAGAGTTTTATAGTGTCCAGTCTTACATTTAGTTCTTGAATCCATTTTGAGTTTATTTTTGTGTATGGTGTTAGGGAGTGTTCTAATTTCATTCTTGTACATGTAGCGGTCCAGTTTTCCCAGCACCACTTATTGAAGAGACTGTCTTTTCTCCATTGTATATCTTTGCCTCCTTTGTCATAGATTAGTTGACCATAGGTGCGTGGGTTTATCTCTGGGCTTTCTATCTTGTTCTATTGATCTATATTTCTGTTTTTGTGCCAGTACCATATTGTCTTGATTACTGTAGCTTTGTAGTATAGTCTGAAGTCAGGGAGTCTGATTCCTCCAATTCCGTTTTTTTCCCTCAAGACTGCTTTGGCTTTCGGGGTCTTTTGTGTCTCCATACAAATTTTAAGATGATTGGTTCTAGTTCCGTAAAAAATGCCATTGGTAATTTGATAGGGATTGCATTGAATCTGTAGATTGCTTTGGGTAGTATAGTCATTTTCACAATGTTGATTCTTCGAATCCAAGAACATGGTATATCTCTCCATCTGTTCGTATCATCTTTAATTTCTTTCATCAGTGTCTTATAGTTTTCTGCATACAGGTCTTTTGTCTCCCTAGGTAGGTTTATTCCTAGGTATTTTATTCTTTTTGTTGCAATGGTTAATGGGAGTGTTTCCATAATTTCTCTTTCAGATTTTTCATCATTAGTGTGTAGGAATGCAAGAGATTTCTGTGCATTAATTTTGTATCCTGCAACTTTACCAAATTCATTGATTAGCTCTAGTAGTTTTCTGGTGGCATTTTTAGGATTCTCTATGTATAGTATCATGTCATCTGCAAACAGTGACAGTTTTACTTCTTTTCCAATTTGTATTCCTTTTATTTCTTTTTCTTCTCTGATTGCCGTGGCTATGACTTCCAAAACTATGTTGAATAATAGTGGTGAGAGTGGACATCCTTGTCTCGTTCCTGATCTTAGAGGAAATGCTTCTAGTTTTTCCCGTTGAGAATGATGTTTGCTGTGGGTTTGTCGTATATGGCCTTTATTATGTTGAGGTAGGTTCCGTCTATGCCCACTTTATGGAGAGTTTTTATCATAAATGGGTGTTGAATTTTGTCAAAAGCTTTTTCTGCATCTATTGAGATGATCATATGGTTTTTATTCTTCAATTTGTTAATATGGTGTATCATATTGATTGATTTGCGTATATTGAAGAATCCTTGCATCCCTGGGATAAATCCCACTTGATCGTGGTGTATGATCCTTTTAATGTGTTGTTGGATTCTGTTTGCTAGTATTTTGTTGAGGCTTTTCGCATCTATATTCATCAGTGATATTGGTCTGTAATTTTCTTTTTTTGTAGTGTCTTTGTCTGGTTTTGGTATCAGGGTGATGGTGGCCTCATAGAATGAGTTTGGGAGTGTTCCTTCCTCTGCAATTTTTTGGAAGAGTTTGAGAAGGATGGGTGTTATCTCTTCTCTAAATGTTTGATAGAATTCACCTGTGAAGCCATCTGGTCCTGGACTTTTGTTTGTTGGAAGATTTTTAATCCCAGTTTCAATTTCATTACTTGTGATTGCTGTTCATTTTTTCTCTTTCTTCCTGGTTCAGTCTTGGAAGGTTATACCTTTCTAAGAATTTGTCCATTTCTTCCAGGTTGTCCATTTTATTGGCATAGAGTTGATTGTAGTAGTTTCTTAGGATGCTTTTTATTTCTGTGTTGTCTGTTGTAACTTCTCCTTTTTCATTTCTAATTTTACTGATTTGAGTCTTCTCCCTCTTTTTCTTGATGAGACTGGCTAATGGCTTATCAATTTTGTTTATCTTCTCAAAGAACCAGCTTTTAGTTTTATTGATCTTTGCTATTGCTTTCTTTGTTTCTATTTCATTTATTTCCGCTCTGATCTTTATGATTTCTTTCCTTCTGCTAACTTTGGGTTTTGTTTTTTCTTGTTTCTCTAGTTCCTTTAGGTGTAAGGTTAGATTGTTTACTTGAGATTTTTCTTGTTTCTTTAGGTAGGCATCTATAGCTATAAACTTCCCTCTTAGAACTGCTTTTGCTACATCCCATAGGTTTTGGGTCGTCGTTTTTTCATTGTCATTTGTCTCTAGGTATTTTTTGCTTTCTTCTTTGATTTCTTCAGTGATCTCTTGGTTATTTAGTAACGTATTGTTTAGCCTCCATGTGTTTGTGTTTTTTACGTTTTTTTCCCTGTAATTGAATTCTAATCTCATAGCATTGTGATCAGAAAAGATGCTTGATATGATTTCAATTTTCTTAAATTTACTGAGGCTTGATTTGTTACCCAAGATGTGATCTATCCTCGAGAATGTTCTGTGCGCACTTGAGAAGAAAGTGTAATCTGATGTTTTTTGATGGAATGTCCTATAGATATCAATTAAATCTATCTGGTCTATTGTGTCATTTAAAGCTTCTGTTTCCTTATTTATTTTCATTTTGGATGATCTGTCCATTGGTGTAAGTGAGGTGTTAAAGTACCCCACTATTATTGTGTTACTGTCGATTTCCTCTTTTATAGCTGTTAGCAGTTGCCTTATGTATTGAGGTGCTCCTATGTTGGGTGCATATATATTTATAATTGTTATATCTTCTTCTTGGATTGATCCCTTGATCATTATGTAGTGTCCTTCCTTGTCTCTTGTGACATTCTTTATTTTAAAGTCTATTTTATCTGATATGAGTATAGCTACTCCAGCTTTCTTTGGATTTCCGTTTGCATGGAATATCTTTTTCCATCTCCTCACTTTCAGTCTGTATGTGTCCCTAGGTCTGAAGTGGGTCTCTTGTAGACAGCTTATATATGGGTCTTGTTTTTGTATCCATTTAGCAAGCCTGTGTTTTTTGGTTGGAGCATTTAATCCATTCACATTTAAGGTAATTATCAATATGTATGTTCCTATGACCATTTTCTTAATTGTTTTGGGGTTTTTTTGTAGGTCCTTTTCTTCTCTTGTGTTTCCCACTTAGAGAAGTTCCTTTAGAGATTGTTGTAGAGCTGGTTTGGTGGTGCTGAATTCTCGTAGCTTTTGTTTGTCTGTAAAGCTTTTGATTCCTGCATCATATCTAAATGAGATCCTTGCTGGGTAGAGTAATATTGGTTGTAGGTTCTTCCCTTTCATCATTTTAAGTAAATCATGCCACTCCATTCTGGCTTGTTGAGTTTCTGCTGAGAAATCAGCTCTTAACCTTATGGGAGTTCTCTTGTATGTTATTTGTCATTTTTCCCTTGATGCTTTCAATAATTTTTCTTTGTCTTTAATTTTTGCCAATTTGATTACTATGTGTCACGGCATGTTTCTCCTTGGGTTTATCCTGTATGGAACTCTCTGCGCTACCTGGACTTGGGTGTCTATTTCCTTTCCCATGTTAGGGAAGTTTTCAACTATAATCTCTTCAAATATTTTCTCTGGTCCTTTCTCTCTCTCTTCTCCTTCTGGGACCCTTATAATGTGAATGTTGTTGTGTTTAATGTTGTCCCAGAAGTCTCTTAGGCTGTCTTCATTTCTTTTCATTCTTTTTTCTTTAGTCTGTTCCACAGCAGTGAGTTCCACCATTCTGTCTTCCAGGTTACTTATCCATTCTTCTGCCTCAGTTATTCTGCTATTGATTCCTTCTAGTGTGATTTTCATTTCAGTTATTTTATTGTTCATCTCTGTTTGTTTGTTCTTTAATTCTTCTAGGTCTTTGTTAAACATTTCTTGCATCTTCTCGATCTTTGCCTCCATTCTTATTCTGAGGTCCTGGATCATCTTCACTCTCATTATTCTGAATTCTTTTTCTGGGAGGTTGCCTATCTCCACTTCATTTATTTGATTTTCTGGGGTTTTATCTTGTTCCTTCATCTGGTATATAGCCCTCTGCCTTTTCATCTTGTTTATCTTTCTGTGAATGTGGTTTTTGTTCCACAAGCTGCAGGATTGTAGTTTTTCTTGCTTCTGCTGTCTGCCCTCTGGTGGTTGAAGCTATCTAAAAGGCTTGATGTGAGGCTCTGGTGGTGGGTAGAGCTGACTGTTGCTGTGGTAGTCAGAGCTCAGTAAAATTTTAATCCACTTGACTGTTGATGGGTGGGGCTGGGTTCCATCCCTGTTGGTTGTTTTGCCTGAGGCAACCCAACACTGGAGCCTGCCTGGCCTCTTTGTTGGGGCTAATGACAGACTCTGGGAGTGCTCACACCAAGGAGCTATTCCCAGAACTTCTCCTGTCAGTGTCCTTGTCCCCACGGTGAAACAGAGCCACCCCTCACCTCTGCAGGAGACCTTCCAACACTAGCCGGTAGGTCTGATTCAGTCTCTCCTGGGGTCACTGCTCCTTCCCCTGGGTCTCAATGCACACACTATTTTGGGTGTGCCCTCCAAAAGTGGGGTCTCTGTTTCCCTCAGTCCTGTTGAAGTGCTGCAATCAATTCCCACTAGGCTTCAAAGTCTGATTCTCTATGAATTCCACCTCTCATTGCTGGACCCCCAGGTTGGGAAGCCTGAAGTTGGGCTCAGAACCTTCACTCCAGTGGGTGGACTTCTGTGGTATAAGTGTTCGCCACTCTGTGAGTCACCCACCCACCAGTTATGGGATTTGATTTTACTCTGATTGTGCCCCTCCTACCGTTTCATGTGATGAATTTAATGTTAATTTAATTTGAGCTTATTGTGACATCATCAAAAGAGATAGGTATTTTTCTGATGAGAAGAGTATTATACATTGCATTGATTTTTCACACAGTTTAAAAAAAATTTTTTTTAAACATCTTTATTGAAGTATAATTGCTTCACAATGGTGTGTTAGTTTCTGCTTTGTAACAAGGTGAATCAGTTATACATATACATATGTTCCCATATCTCTTCCCTCTTGCATCTCCCTCCCCCCTACCCTCCCCATCTCACCCCTCTAGGTGGTCACAAAGCACCGAGCTGATCTCCCTGTGCTATGTGGCTGCTTCCCACTAGCTAGCTATTTTACATTTGGTAGTGTATATATGTCCATGACACTCTCTCACCCTGTCACAGCTCACCCCTCCCCCTCCCCATATCGTCAAGTCCATTCTCTAGTAGGTTTGTGTATTTATTCCCGTCTTGCCACTAGGTTCTTCATGGCCTTTTTTTCCCCCTTAGATTCCATATATATGTGTTAGCATACTGTATTTGTTTTTCTCTTTCTGACTTACTTCACTCTGTATGACAGACTCTAACTCCATCCATCTCATTACAAATACCTCCATTTAATTTCTCTTTATGGCTGAGTAATATTCCATTGTATATATGTGCCACATCTTCTTTATCCATTCATCCAATGATGGACACTTAGGTTGCTTCCATGTCCTGGCTATTGTAAATAGAGCTACAATGAACATTTTGGTACATGACTCTTTTTGAACTATGGTTTTCTCAGGGTATATGCCCAGTAGTGGGATTGCTGGGTTGTATGGTAGTTCTATTTGTAGCTTTTTAAGGAACCTCCATACTGTTCTCCATAGTGGCTGTATCAATTTACATTCCCACCAACAGTGCAAGAGGGTTCCCTTTCCTCCACACCCTCTCCAGCATTTATTGTTTCTAGATTTTTTGATGATGGCCATTCTGACCGGTGTGAGATGATATCTCATTGTAGTTTTGATTTGCATTTCTCTAATGATTAAGGATGTTGAGCATTCTTTCATGTGTCTGTTGGCCATCTGTATATCTTCTTTGGAGAAATGTCTATTTAGGTCTTCTGCTCATTTTTGGATTGGGTTGTTCGTTTTTTTGATATTGAGCTGCATGAGCTGCTTGTAAATCTTGGAGATTAATCCTTTGTCAGTTGCTTCATTTGCAAATATTTCCTCCCATTCTGAGGGTTGTCTTTTGGTCTTGTTTATGGTTTCCTTTGCTGTGCAAAAGCTTTTAAGTTTCATTAGGTCCCATTTGTTTATTTGTGTTTTTATTTCCATTTCTCTAGGAGCTGGGTCAAAAAGAATCTTGCTGTGATGTATGTCATAGAGTGTTCTGCCTATGTTTTCCTCTAAGAGTTTGATAGTGTCTGGCCTTATACTTAGGTCTTTAATCCATTTTGAGTTTATTTTTGTGTATGGTGTTAGGGAGTGTTCTAATTTCATACTTTTACATGTATCTGTCCAATTTTCCCAGCACCACTTATTGAAGAGGCTGTCTTTTCTCCACTGTATATGCTTGCCTCCTTTATCAAAGATAAGGTGACCATATGTGCGTGGGTTTATCTCTGGGCTTTCTATCCTGTTCCATTGATCTATATTTCTGTTTTTGTGCCAGTACCAAACTGTCTTGATTACTGTAGCTTTGTAATATAGTCTGAAGTCAGGGAGCCTGATTCCTCCAGCTCCATTTTTCGTTCTCAAGATTGCTTTGGCTATTCGGGGTCTTTTGTGTTTCCATACAAATAGTGAAATTTTTTGTTCTAGTTCTGTGAAAAATGCCAGTGGTAGTTTGATAGGGATTGCATTGAATCTGTAGATTGCTTTGGGTGGTAGAGTCATTTTCACAATGTTGATTCTTCCAATCCAAGAACATAGTATATCTCTCCATCTGTTTGTATCATCTTTACTTTCTTTCATCAGTGTCTTATACTTTTCTCCACACAGATCTTTTTTCTCCTTAGGTAGGTTTATTCCTAGCTATTTTATTTTTTGTTGCAATGGTAAAGTTCCCTCTATGCCTAGTTTCTGGACGGTTTTTATCATAAATTTGTGTTAAATTTTATCAAAAGCTTTTTCTGCATCTATTGAGATGATCATATGGTTTTTATTCCTCAATTTGTTAATATGGTGTATCACATTGATTGATTTGCATATATTGAAGCATACTTGCATTCCAGGGATACACCCCACTTGATCATGGTGTATGATCCTTTTAATGTGTTGTTGGATTCTGTTTGCTATTATTTTGTTGAGGATTTTTGCATCTACATTCATCAGTGATATTGGTCTGTAGTTTTCTTTTTTTGTGCCTTTTTTTCTGGTTTTGGTGTCAGGGTAATGGTGGCCTCTTAGACTGAGTTTGGGAGTGTTTCTCCCTCTGCTATATTTTGGAAGACTTTGAGAACTATAGGGGTTAGTTCTTCTCTGAATGTTTGATAGCATTCACCTGTGAAGCCATCTGGTCCTGGACTTTTGTTTTTTGGAAGATTTTTAATCACAGTTTCAATTTCAGTGCTTGTGATTGATCTCTTTATATTTTCTATTTCTTCCTCGTTCAGTCTCATAAGTTGTGCTTTCCTAAGAATATGCCCATTTCTTCCAGGTTGTCCAATTATTGGCATATCGTTTCTTGTAGTAATCTCTCACGATCTTTTGTATATCTGCATCATCAGTTGTTACTTCTCCATTTTCATTTCTAATAGATTGATTTGAGTCTTCTCCCTTTTTCTCTTGACGAGTCTGGTTAAAGGTTTATCAATTTTGTTTATCTTCTCAAAGAACCAGCTTTTAGTTTTATTGATCTTTTTTATTGTTTCCTTCATTGTTTTTCATTTATTTCTGATCTGATCTTTATAATTTCTTTCCTTCTGCTAATTCTGTTTTTTTTGTTGTTGTTGTTCTTTCTCTAATTGCTTTAGTTGTAAGGTTAGGTTGTTTATTTGAGATGTTTCTTGTTTCTTGAGGTATGATTGTATTGCTATAAATATCCCTCTTTGAACTGTTTTTGCTGCATCCCATAGGTTTTGGGTCATCGTGTTTTCATTGTCATTTGTTTCTAGGTATTTTTTGATTTCCTCTTTGATTTCTTCAGTGATCTCTTGGTTATTTAGTAGTGTATTGTTTAGCCTCCATGTGTTTATATTTTTTACAGATTTTTTCCTGTAATTGATATCTAGTCTCATAGAGTTTGGTCAGAAAAGATATTTGACATGATTTCAATTAACTTAAATTTACTGAGGCTTGATTTGTGACCCAAGATATGATCTATCCTGGGGAATGTACCATGAGCACTTGTGAAGAAAGTTTATTATGTTGTTATTGGATAGAATGTCCTATAAATATCAATTAATTCTATCTTCCTTAATGTATTATTCAGAGCTTGTGTTTCCTTATTTATTTTCATTTTGGATGATCTGTCCATTGGTGAAAGTGGGGTGTTAAAGTCCCCTACTATTAATGTGCTACTGTTGATTTCCCCTTTTATGGCTGTTAGCATTTCCCTTATGTATTGGAGTACTCCTAAGTTGGGTGCATAAATATTTACAGTTGTTATATCTTCTTCTTGGATTGATCTGTTGATTATTATGTAGTGTCCTTCTTTGTCTGTGTTAATAGTCTTTATTTTAAAATTTATTTTGTCTGATATGAGAATTGCTACTCCAGCTTTCTTTTGATTTCCATTTGCATGGAATATCTTTTTCCATCCCTTCACTTTCAGTTTGTATGTTTCCCTAGGTCTGAAGTGGGTCTCTTTTAGACAACATATATATGGGTCTTGTTTTTGTATCCATTCAGTCAGTCTATGTATTTTGGTGGCAGCATTTAATCTATTTATATTTAAGCTAATTATTGATATGAATGTTCCTATTGCTTAATTTTTTTCTTAATTGTTTTGGGTTTGTTATTGTAGGTCTTTTCCTTCTCTGTGTTTCCTGACTAGAGAAATCCTTTAGCATTTGTTGTAAAGATGGTTTGGTGGGGCTGAATTCTCTTATTTTTGCTTGTCTGTAAAGGTTTTAATTTCTCCATCAAATCTGAATGAGGTCTTTGCTGGGTAGAGTAATCTTGGTTGTAGTTTTTTCCCTTTTATCCCTTTAAATATGTCCTGCCACTCCCTTCTGGCTTGCAGAGTTTCTGCTGAAAATCAGCTGTTAATCTTATGGGGATTCCCTTGTATGTTACTTGTTGCTTTTCCCTTGCTGTTTTTAATGTTTTCTTTGTATTTAATTTTTGATAGTTTGATTAATATGTGTCTTGGCATGTTTCTCCTTGGATTTATCCTGTATGGGACTCTCTGCACTTCCTGGACTTGACTATTTCCTTTACCATATTAGGGAAGTTTCCAACTATAATCTCTTGAAAAATTTTCTCAGTCCATTTTTTTTTCTCTTCTTCTTCTGTGACCCCTCTATTTCTAATGTTGGTGTGTTTAATGGTGTCCCAGAGGTCTCTGAAACTGTCTGCTATTCTTTTCATTCTTTTTTCTTTGTTCTGCTCTGTGGTAGTTTTTTTCCATATTTTATCTTTCAGTGCACTTATTCATTCTTCTGCCTCAGTTATTCTGCTATTGATTCCTTCTAGAGAATTTTTAATTTCATTTATTGTGTGCTTTCTCTTTAGTTCTTCTAGGTCTTTTTTTACACGTTTCTTGTATTTTCTCCATTTTATTTCCAAGATTTTGGATCATCTTTATTATCTTTACTTTGAATTCTTTTTCAGGTAGAATGCCTATTTCCTCCTCACTTTTTTTTTTTCTTCATGTTTTGTTCTCCTTCATCATCTGGTGTGAATTTCTTTGTCTTCTCTTTTTGTTTAGCTTATTGTGTTTGGGGTGTCCTTTCACAGCATGCACATTCATCATTCCCTTTGTTTTTGGTGTCTGCTCCCAGTGGGTAAGTTTCATTCAGTGGGTTGTGTAGGCTTCCTGGTGGAGGGAACTCGTGCCTGTGTTCTGGTGTATAAGACTGGATCTTGTCTTTCTGCTGGGCAGGAACAAGTCCACTGGTGTGTTTTGGGGTGTCTGTGAACTTAATATGATTTTAGGCAGCCTCTCTGCTAATGGGTGGGGTTGTGATCCTGTCTTTCAAGTTGTTTGGCATAGGGTGTCCAGCACTATAGCTTGCTGGTCATTGAGTGGAGCTGGGTCTTAACGTTGAGATGGAGATCTTTTTGGAGAACTTTTTCCATTTCATATTATGTGGTGCCAGGAGGTCTCTGGTGGACCATTGTCTTGAACTTGGCTCTCCCACCTCAGAGACACTGGCCTGACACATGGTCAGAGCACCAATACCCTGTCAACCACATGGCTCAGAAGAAAAGGGAGGGGAAAAAAGGAAAGATAGAAAAAATAAAGTTATTAAAATAAAAATAAAAATATTATTACAAATGAAAAAATAAAAAATAATAGAAAAAGAAAGAAAGAACGCACCCAAACCAAAAAACCAATCCACTAATAACAAGCACTAAAATCTATCCAAAAAACAAAACAAACAAACAAACAAACAAACAAAAAACCCAGACATATAGAACCCTAGGAGAAATGGTAAAAGCAAAGCTATACAGACAAAATCAAAGAAGCATATACATACACACTCAAAAAAAGAAAAAAAACTACATATATAAAGAAAAAAGAAAAGAGAGGAACCAAATCAATAAACAAATCTATCAATGATAATTAGCTAAAATATTAAACTAAGATAAAAATAAAACCAGAAACAGATTAGATGCAGAAACCTAACCCCAAGTCTACAGTTGCTCCCAAAGTCCACTGCCTAAATTTTGGGATGATTTGTTGTCTATTCAGTTATTCCAGAGATACAGGGTACATCAAGTTGATTGTGGATATTTAATGTGCTGCTCCTGAGGCAGCTGGGAGAAATTTCCCTTTCTCTTCTTGTTCACACAACTCCTGGGACTCAGTTTTGAATTTGGCACCACCTCTACATGTAGGTCATCTGAGGTCATCTGTTTCCCGCCCAGACAGGAAAGGGTTAAAATAGCAGCTGATTAAGGGGCTCTGGCTCACTCAGGCTCTGGGTAGGTAGGGGTATGCGATGTGAGGTGAGCCTGCAGCAGCAGAGGCTGGCGTGAAGTTTGCAACAGACTGAGGCACACCATGTGTTCTCCCGGGGAAGTTGTCCCTGCATAATGGGACTCTGGCTGTGGCAGGCTGCACAGGCTCCTGGGAGGGAAAGTGTGGATAGTGACCTGTGCTTGCACACAGGCTTCTTGGTGGCTGCAGCAGCAGCCTTAGTGTTTCATGCCCATCTCTGGTATCTATGTTGATAGCTGTGGCTTGCGCCCATCTCTGAAGTTCATTTAAGCAGTGTTCTGAATCCCCTCTCCTCAAGAACCCTGAAACAATGGTTTCTTGTTCTTTGGCAGGTCCAGTCTTTTCCCCTGCTGCCCTCCCGGCTAGCTGTGGTTCACTAGTGCCCTTCAGGCTGTGTTCACGCAGCCAACCCCAGTCCTCTCTCTGGGATCTGACTTCCGAAGCCTGAGCCTCAGCTCCCAGCCCCCACCCGTCCCAGCATGTGAGCAGACAAACCTCTTAGTCTGGTGAGTGCTGGTCGGCACCAATCCTCCATGCGGTAATCTCTCTGCTTTGCCCTCTGCACCTCTGTTGCTGCTCTCTCCTCCATGGCTCCAAAGTTTCCCCCACGCCCACTCCTGTCTCCACCAGTGAAGGTGCTTCCTAGTGTGTGGAAACTTTTCCTCCTTCACAGCTCCCTCCCAGAAGTGCAGGTCCCGTCCCTTTTTGTTTTTCCTTTTTTCGTTTGCCCTACCCAGATACGTGGGGGAGTTTCTTGCCTTTTGGGAAGTCTGAAGTCTTCTGCCAGTGTTCAGTAGGTGTTCTGTAGGAGTTGTTCCACATGTAGATGTATTGTTGATGTATTCGTGGGGAGGAAAGGGGTCTCCACGTCTTACTCCTCTGCCATCTTGAAGTACTGCCCTTTCATTTGTTTTCTGTTTTGTAATCCCCTTTACATTAGTGAAGAGAATGTGCTTCTATTAGAAAAGGTTTTTCCCTTACAGGTAAAGAGGGCAAACCCTATCTGTAAATTTTTTTTTAAGAAGTATCCACTAGGTGGCGATATTGGATTACATTTTCAGGTGTTATTGTAAAACCTTATTGTCTGAGCTAACATTTTTTTAAATTGTTTTAAGTTCTGAACCACAAAGTATTTTATAGCATCCGTGTCTGTTTATTACAATGTTTTTAAATTTTTTTTTTCCTTAAACGTATGAAGGTAAATGAAAAATATCTTTTTTTTTTGTTTGTTTGGTTTTATTTTGAGAACAGTTTTATTTTTACAGCAAAATTGAGCAAATAATAGACTTCCCATATCACTCCCCTCTCCCGTGTACACAATTTCTACAAAATCTTACATTATTAGTATGGTACATTTATTACAACTGTTGAACCAGTATTGTTATATTATCATTAATTAAAGTTCATAGTTTGTTCAGATTGCCTTAGTTTTTTTCCTCAATCAAGATTTTTTCTTTTTTTTTTTACATCTTTATTGGAGTATAATTCCTTTACAATTGTGTGTTAGTTTCTGCTTTATAACAAAGTGAATCAGCTATACATTTACATATATCTCCATATCTCTTCCCTCTTGCATCTCCCTCCCTCCCACCCTCCTTATCACCCCCCTCTAGGTGGTCACAAAGCACCGAGCTGATCTCCCTGTGCTATATGGCTGCTTCCCACTAGCTATCGGTTTTACATTTGGTAGTGTATATATGTACATGCCATTCTCTCAGTTTGTCCCAGCTTACCCTTCCCCTCCCGTGTTCTCTAGTAGGTCTGTGTCTTTATTCCCGTCCTGCCCCTTGGTTCTTCATGACCATTTTTTTTGATTCCATATATATGCATTAGAATACAATGGAATATTACTCAGCCATAAAAAGAAATGAAATTGAGTTATTTGTAGTGAGGTGGATGGACCTAGAGTCTGTCATACAGAGTGAGGTAAGTCAGAAAGAGAGAAATATCTTTTTGTGTTTTGTTATCATTAGGTGATTTACCCTAATATATCTTCCCATATGACATTCTTTTCTTCATATGGCATAGTCAAGACCTTTTCCCACAGTGAATTGTGATGATAGTAAATTTGAAAACTCATATAGCATTTTATGGATCACTGTTTTAAGTGATTTACCCACATTATCTTATTTATCCCTCATAATACCTCTGTGGGTTCAGTACTGTTGTTAATATCCCACTCTACACATGAGGAAACTGAGTAGAGTTTAATATTTTGCCCAAGATTACAAGATAACTGGTTGAGCTGGGAGTTAAACCTAGGCAAGCTGACTCCAGAATCCCTGTTAACTACTATCAGTTGGTGGGAGGTGGAGGGGTGAGAGGAAAGGCACAAAGTTTACCTTCAGTTTGTAGTGTTTAGCAAGAAAAATAATCATGGAGAATGTAGCTATACTCCTGTTTTTATAGATCAGGAAAATGAGGCCCACACTAATTTTGGCTCTTCCAGAGGCAGATAATCTTCCATCTGCTACTGTGTCTTCCATTTCTGTTTGTGATGGTGCCTCAAAGTGATATGTATGTGTACTTGTGAATTTAAAGGAGAAAAAAGAAAACACTCAGGATTGGAATCTTTAGTCATATTGTTTTATATTGAAATAAAGGCTTTGTTTCTGTTTAAATCAATTTATTTATTTATTTATTTTGGGGTCTTCATTGCTGTGCACAGGCTTCTCATTACGGTGGCTTCTCTTGCTGTGGAACACGGATGATAGGTGCATGAGCTTCAGTAATTGTGACACAGGTGCTTAGTTGCTCCGTGGCATATGAGATCTTCCTGGGCCAGGGCTTGAACCCATGTCTCTTGCATTGGCAGGTGGATTCTTAACCACTGCACCACCACAGAAGTCCCAAAGACTTTGTTTTAATTAAAATTATTCCAGCTACCAAATGGAGGAGCATAGTGTTTGAAAATTGATACTTAGTTTCTCCAAGGAGACTTCTATTTGTTTTTTTTTTTTTCATGTTTTAAAAATAAATTTATTGGGCTTCCCTGGTGGTGCAGTGGTTGAGAATCTGCCTGCCAATGCAGGGGACACGGGTTCGAGCCCTGGTCTGGGAAGATCCCACATGCCGCGGAGCGACTAGGCCCGTGAGCCACAATTACTGAGCCTGCGCGTCTGGAGCCTGTGCTCTGCAACAAGAGAGGCCGCGACAGTGAGAGGCCCGCGCACCGCGATGAAGAGTGGCCCCCACTTGCCGCAACTAGAGAAAGCCCTCACACAGAAACGAAGACCGAACACAGCCAAAATAAATAAAATAAATTTATTTAAAAAAAAAATAAATAAAATAAATAAATAAATAAATTTATTTATTTATTTATTTTTGGCTGTGTTGGGTTTTCTTTGTTGCATGCAGGCTTTCTTTAGTTGCAGAGAGCGGGGGCTACTCTTTGTTGTGATGCGCGGACTTCTCACTGTGGTGGGTGGCTTCTCTTGTTGCATAGCATGGGATCTAGGCATGCGGATTTCAGTAGTTATGACATGCAGGCTCAGTAGTTGTGGCTCACAGGCTTTAGAGCACAGGCTCAGTAGCTGTGGTGCACAGGCTGAGTTGCTCTGCGGCATGTGGGATCTTACTGGATCAGGACTCAAACCCGTGTACCCTGCATTGGCTGGCAGATTCTTAACCACTGAATCACCAGTGAAGCCTGAGACGTCTATTTGGATGCAAACTGTTGGTTAAACATGACACACTTCGGAATTAAAAAAGAAAAAAAGTGACTGGAAAAGTTAATCTTTAAAAAAATCTGTAAATATATGTTATAGATACCTTTAAGTTTTGTATTTTGTTAGATACCAATCTGTAAAATGGAGAGGTTTTTTACTTCTCAAGTTATATTGTAGGCTCGTGTCATTTAAAACTGTTTTTTAAGTAAAACTATTCTTTATAAATATAAAAGATAGGATTTCTTTCCGTTTTAAAATGTTTGGTCAAATATCATGGTTTCATTTTGTTTGTAAATAAATTTGTGGGTTTTTTTAAATTATTAATTTATTTTTGGATGTGTTGGGTCTTCGTTGCTGTGCACAGGCTTTCTCTACTTGCAGCAAGTGGCGGCCACTCCTCATTGCAGTGACGGGTCTCTCACTGAGGTGGCTTCTCTTGTTGTGGAGCACGGGCTCCAGACATGCGGACTGCAGGAACCGTGGCTCAGGGTCCCAGGAGTTGTGGCTCACGGGCTCTAGAGCGAAAAGTGGCGCATGGGCTTAGCTGCTCCACAGCACGTGGGATCCTCCCGGACCAGGGCTCGAACCTGTGTCCCCTGCATTGCCAGGTGGATTCCCAACCACTGCACCACCGGGGAAGCCCTAAATTTGTGTTTTATAATATTTTATAACATTGTATCTATTTAACACATTCTCCTATTCTAAACTGCATACTAGTGGCTTTTTCTTTCACTCACTCTGTACTAGTAGCCATTTTTCCCTGTCTACCACCTACCCAATTCTGCATTTTATTAGCCTTCTTGAAATAACAGAACTGAATAATATTTTTAAGTATCCAAAATGAATGCCCATCATTAGCCTGGATGCCTATCTTCATTTTATTCTCATAACAGTGGAAGGTAGTTAAATTACTGGCTGATCACCTTGAAGATATTGAGGCTTGTGTTTCTTTCTTAGTCCAGATCTGTAGAAAGCCCAAAGTTTTTTCTAAACACTTTTAACTTGACAGGACTCAAATCCCAAATTTTGATCCCTTGTGGTAAGGAGAAGAAATCCCTGCTCTGTTTTCAGACTTCCAGCTCTTGCTCTCCACTAGGCTTCTTGGAGTTTCCCCTGCTTGTATGCCAGTCAGAGGTCAATGAAGGACTTACACACAGTTTTGTGGCTTCCTCCTCTGTGACTCCTCCTTCCTGGGATTTCCTTTCTTAACTTATAGCTACTGGCAGTCCTAAATTCCATCCTGTCACACCTTAAGCCAACGATATTGCAGCTTTCTGACTAGGGTTTGTCATCAGGGGAAAAGTCATATTAACATGGATCTCACCCAGTGAGATCTTTCAGGGATCGAATCCTAGCCAGTTCCTGCCTATTTTGTTTACTCTTCAGTACCTTCAAGTAGATTTTCTTTTTTTTTTACGTTGTAAGTTAGCAAATTTGCAGAAGAGATAGCATGGTAAACGTTTTTCTTCTATTACCTGCCCAGGAACTTTGTATTGAGTATAGTTGTCATGTATTTTGTGTAGTCTCTATGTTTATGTATAAGGAAGTTGGGATTGTTACTTTTGCTTTTAAGAACTAAAATGCAGGGGAGAGGAGAAGATGGCAAGAGAGTAAGAAAGACGCAGAGATCACCTTCCTCCCCATAGATACATCAGAAATACAACTACACGTGGAACTGCTCCTATAGAACACCCACTGAATGCTGGCAGAAGACGTCAGACCTCCTAAAAGGCAAGAAACTTCCCACATACCTGGGTAGGGCAAAAGAAAAAAGAAATAACAGAGACAAAAGAATAGGGACGGGACTTGTACCAGTGGGAGGGAGTTGTGAAGGAGGAAAGGTTTCCACACACTAGTAAGGCCCTTCACGGGCAGAGACTGTGGGTGGCGGAGGGGGGAAGCATCGGAGCCACGGAAGACAGTGTAGCAACAAGGGTGTGGAGGGCAAACTGAAGAGATTCCCGCACAGAGGAGCAGTGCCGACCAGCACTCACCAGCCCGAGAGGCTTGTCTGCTCACCCACCGGGGCGGGTGGGGGCTGGGAGCCAAGGCTCGGGGTTCGGAGGTCGGATCGCAGGGAGAGAACTGGGGTTGGCAGCGTGAACACAGCCTAAAGGGGTTAGTGCACCACAGCTAGCCGGGAGGAAGTCTGGGGAAAGGTCTGGACCTGCTGAAGAGGCAACAGACTTTTTCTTGCCTCTTTTGTTTCCTGGTGCTCGAGGAGAGGGGATTGAGAGCACCGCTTTAAGGAGCTCCAGAGACAGGCGCAAGCCGCGGCTATCAGCACGGACCCCAGAGACGGGCATGAGATGCTAAGTCTGCTGCTGCCACCACCAAGAAGCCTGTGTGCAAGCACAGGTCACTATCCATACTGCCCCTCCCTGGCCCCTGTGTCACCCACCACTACCAGTGTCCTGTGATCCAGGGACAACTTCCCCAGGAGAACGCACGGCGTGCATCTGGCTGGTGCAATGTCACGCTGACCTCTGCCACTGCAGGTTCACCCCGCATCCGTACCCCTCCCTCCCCCTGGCCTAAGTGAGCCAGAGCCCCTGAAGCAGCTGCTCCTTTAACCCCGTGCTGTGTGAGCGAAGAACAGACGCCCTCAGGCAACCTACACGCAGAGGTGGGGCCAAATCCAAAGCTGAACCCTGGGAGCTGTGCAAACAAGGAAGAGAAAAGGAAATTTCTCCCAGCAGCCTCAGAAGCAGCAGATTAAAGCTCCACAATCAACCTGATGTACCTGCATCTGTGGAATACCTGAATAGACAACGAATCATCCCAAATTGAGGAGGTGGACTTTGGGAGCAAGATATATTCTTTTTTCCCATTTTCCTCTTTTTATGAGTGTGTATGTGTATGCTTCTGTGTGAGATTTTGTCTGTATAACTTTGCTTTCACCATTTGTCCTAGGGTTCTGTCTGTCATTTTTTTTTTTGGTTTTTTTTTTTCCTTAAAAAAATTTTTTTCTTAATAAATTTATTTTATTTTATTTTATTTTCTACTCTTTCTTTCTCTTTTTTCTCCATTTTATTCTGAGCCGTGTGGATGAAAGACTCTTGGTGCTCCAGCCAGGCATCAGGGCTGTGCCTCTGAGGTGGGAGAGCCAACTTCAGGACACTGGTCCACAAGAGACCTCCCAGCTCCACATAATACCAAACAGCGAAAATCTCCCAAAGATCTCCATCTCAACACCAAGACCCAGCTTCACTCAATGACCAGCAAGCTACAGTGCTGGACACCCTATGCCAAACAACAAGCAAGACAGGAACACAACTCCATCCAATAGCAGACAGGCTGCCTAAAGTCATAATAAGGAAACAGACACCTCAAAACACACCACCAGACGTGGACGTGCCCACCAGAAAGACAAGATCCAGCCTTAATCACCAGAACACAGGCACTAGTCCCCTCCACCAGGAAGCCTACAAAACGCAATGAACCAACCTTAGCCACTGGGGACAGACACCAAAAACAACGGGAACTATGAACCTGCAGCCTGTATAAAGGAGACCCAAAACACAGTAAGATAAGAAAAATGAGAAGACAGAAAAACACACAGCAGATGAAGGAGCAAGGAAAAAACACACCAGACCTAACAAATGAAGAGGAAATAGCCAGTCTACCTAAAAAAGAATTCAGAATAATGATAGTAAAGATGATCCAAAATCTTGGAAATAGAATAGACAAAATGCAAGAAACATTTAACAAGGACGTAGAAGAACTAAAGAGTAAACAAGCAACGATGAACAACACAATAAATGAAATTAAAAATACTTTAGAAGGGATCAATAGCAGAATAACTGAGGCAGAAGAACGGATAAGTGACCTGGAAGATAAAATAGTGGAAATAACTACTGCAGGGAAGAATTAAAAAAAAGAATGAAAAGAACAGAGGACAGTCTCAGAGACCTCTGGGACAACATTAAACACACTAACATTCGAATTATAGGGGTCACAGAAGAAGAAGAGTAAAAGAAAGGGACTGAGAAAATATTTGAAGAGATTATAGTTGAAAATTTCATTAATATGGGAAAGGAAATAGTTAATCAAGTCCTGGAAGCACAGAGAGTCCCAAACAGGATAAATCCAAGGAGAAACACGTCAAGACACATATTAGTCAAACTATCAAAAATTAAATATAAAGAAAACATATTAAAAGCAGCAAGGGAAAAACAACAAATAACACACAAGGGAATCCCCATAAGGATAATAGATGATCTTTCAGCAGAAACTCTGCAAGCCAGAAGAGAGTGGCAGGACATATTTAAAGTGATGAAAGAGAAAAACCTACAACCAAGATTACTCTACCCAGCAAGGATCTCATTCAGATTTGATGGAGAAATTAAAAACTTTACAGACAAGCAAAAGCTGAGAGAGTTCAGCATCACCAAGTCAGCTTTACAACAAATGCTAAAGGAACTTCTCTAGGCAAGAAACACAAGAGAAGGAAAACACCTACAATAACAAACCCAAAACATTTAAGAAAATGGGAATAGGAACATACATATCGATAATTACTTTAAATGTAAATGGATTAAATGCTCCCACCAAAAGATACAGACTGACTGAATGGATACAAAAACAAGACCTTTATATATGCTGTCTACAAGAAACCCACTTCAGACCCAGGTACACATACAGATTGAAAGTGAGGAGATGGAGAAAGATATTCCATGCAAATGGAAATCAAAAGAAAGCTAGAGTAACAATTCTCATATCAGACAAAATAAACTTTAAAATAACCCTATTACAAGAAACAAAGAAGGACACTACATAATGATCAAGGGATCGATTCAAGAAGAAGATATAACAATTGTAAATATTTATGCACCCAACATAGGAGCACCTCAATACATAAGGCAAATACTAACAGCCATAAAAGGGGAAATTGATGGTAACACAATCATAGTAGGGGACTTTAACACACCACTTTCACCAATGGACAGATCATCCAAAATGAAAATAAATAAGGAAACACAAGCTTTAAATGATACATTAAACAAGATGAACCTAATTGATATTTATAGGACATTCCACCCAAAAACAACAGATTACACATTTTTCTCAAGTGCTCATGGAATATTTTCCAGGATAGATCATATCTTGGGTCACAAACCAAGCCTTGGTAAATTTAAGAAAATTGAAATCATATCAAGTATCTTTTCTGACAACAACACTATGAGACTAGATATAAATTAAAGGAAAAGATCTGTAAAAAAATACAAACACATGGAGGCTACACAATACACTACTTAATAACGAAGTGATCACTGAAGAAATCAAAGGGGAAATAAAAATATACCTAGAAACAAATGACAATGGAGGCATGACGACCCAAAACCTATGGGATGCAGCAAAAGCAGTTCTAAGAAGGAAGTTTATAGAAATACAATCCTACCTTAAGAAACAGGAAGCATGTCAAATAAACAACATAACCTTGCACCTAAAGCAATTAGAGAAAGAAGAACAAAATCCCCCAAATTTAGCAGAAGGAAAGAAATCATAAAGATCAGATCAGAAATAAATGAAAAAGAAATGAAGGAAACGATAGCAAAGATCAATAAAACTAAAAGCTGGTTCTCTGAGAAGATAAACAAAATTGATACACCATTAGCCAGACTCATCAAGAAAAAAAGGGAGAAGACTCAAATCAATAGAGTTAAAAATGAAAAAGGAGAAGTAGCAACTGACACTTCAGAAATACAAACGATCATGAGAGATTACTACAAGCAACTCTATGCCAATAAAATGGACAACCCCAAAGAAATGGACAAATTCTTAGAAATGCACAGCGTGCCGAGACTGAACCAGGAAGAAATAGAAAATATGAACAAACCAATCACAAGCACTGAAATTGAAACTGTGATTAAAAATCTTCCAACAAACAAAAGCCCAGGACCAGATGGCTTCACAGGTGAATTCTATCAAACATTTAGAGAAGAGCTAACACCTATCCTTCTCAAACTCTTCCAAAATATTGCAGAGGGGGGAGCACTCCACAACTCATTCTACGAGGCCACCATCACCCTGATACCAAAACCAGACAAAGATGTCACAAAGAAAGAAAACTACAGGCCAATATCACTGATGAACATAGATACAAAAATCCTCAACAAAATACTAGCAAACAGAATCCAAGAGCATAATAAAGGGATCATACACCATGATCAAGTGGGGTTTATTCCAGGAATGCAAGGATTCTTCAATATACGCAAATCAATCAACGTGATACACCATATTAACAAATTGAAGGAGAAAAACCACATGATCATCTCCATAGCTGCAGAGAAAGCTTTCGACAAAATTCAACACCCATTTATGATAAAAGCCCTGCAGAAAGTAGGCATAGAGGGAACTTTCCTCAACATAATAAAGGCCATATATGACAAACCCACAGCCAACATCGTCCTCAATGGTGAAAAACTGAAACCATTTCCACTAAGATCAGGAACAAGACAAGGTTGCCCCCTCTCACCACTATTATTCAACATAGTTTTGGAAGTTTTAGCCACAGCAATCAGAGAAGAAAAAGAAATAAAAGGAATCCAAATTGGAAAAGAAGAAATAAAGCTGTCACTGTTTGCAGATGACATAATACTATACATAGAGAATCCTAAAGATGCTACCAGAAAACTACTAGAGCTAATCAATAAATTTGGTGAAGTAGCAGGATACAAAATTAGTGCACAGAATTTTCTTGCATTCCTATACACTAATAATGAAAAATCTGAAAGTGAAATTAAGAAAACACTCCCATTTACCATTGCAACAAAAAAGAATAAAATATCTAGGAATAAACCTACCTAAGGAGACAAAAGACCTGTATGCAGAAAATTATAAGACACTGATGAAAGAAATTAAAGATGATACAAATAAATGGAGAGATATACCATGTTCTTGGATTGGAAGAATCAACATTGTGAAAATGACTCTACTACCCAAAGCAATCTACAGATTCAATGCAATCCCTATCAAACTACCAGTGGCATTTTTCACAGAACTAGAACAAAAAATTTCATACTTTGTATGGAAACAGAAATGTCCCCGAATAGCCAAAGCAATCTTGAGAACGAAAAATGGAGCTGGAGGAATCAGGCTCCCTGACTTCAGACTATACTACAAAGCTACAGTAATCAATACAGTATGGTACTCGCACAAAAACAGAAATATAGATCAATGGAACAGGATAGAAAGCCCAGAGATAAACCAACGCACATATGGTCACCTTATCTTTGATAAAGGAGGCAAGCATATACAGTGGAGAAAAGACATCCTCTTCAATAAGTGGTGCTGGGAAAACTGGACAGGTACATGTAAAAGTATGAAATTAGAACACTCCCTAACACCATAAACAAAAATAAACTCAAAATGGGTTAAAGACCTAAATATAAGGCCAGACACTATAAAACTCTTAGAGGACAACATAGGCAGAACACTCTATGACATAAATCACAGCAAGATCCTTTTTGACCCAGCTCCTAGAGAAATGGAAATAAAAACATAAATAAACAAATGGGACCTAATGAAACTTAAAAGCTTTTGCACAGCAAAGGAAACCATAAACAAGACCAAATGACAACCCTCAGAATGGGAGAAAATATTTGCAAATGATGCAACTGACAAAGGATTAATCTCCAAGATTTACAAGTAGCTCATGCAACTCAATAGCAAAAAAACCAACAACCCAATCCAACAATGGGCAGAAGACCTAAATAGACATTTCTCCAAAGAAGATATACAGATTGGCAATAAGCACATGAAAGAATGCTCAACATCATTAATCTTTAGAGAAATGCAAATCAAAACTACAATGAGATATCATCTCACACTGGTCAGAATGGCCATCATCAAAAAATCTAGAAAGAATAAATGCTGGAGAGGGTGTGGAGAAAAGGGAACCCTCTTGCACTGTTGGTGGGAATGTAATTTGATACAGCCACTATGGAGAACAGTATGGAGGTTCCTTAAGAAACTAAAAATAGAACTACCATGCGACCCAGCAATCCCACTACTGGGCATATACCCTGAGAAAACCATAATTCAAAAAGAGTCATGTACCAAAATGTTCATTGCAGCTCTATTTACAATAGCCAGGACATGGAAGCAACCTAAATATCCATCAACAGATGAATGGATAAAGAAGATGTGGCACATATATACAATGGAATATTTCTCAGCCATAAAAAGAAACCAAATGGAGTTATTTGTAGTGAGGTGGATGGATTTAGAGTCTGTCATACAGAGTGAAGTAAGTCAGAAAGAGAAAAACAAATATAGTATGCTAACTCATATATATGGAATCTAAGGGAAAAAAAAAAAAGAAAGGTCATGAAGAACCTAGTGGTAAGACAGGAATAAAGACACAGACCTACTAGAGAATGGACTTGAGGATATGTGGAGGGGGAAGTGTAAGATGTGACAAAGTGAGAGAGTGGTATGGACATATATGCACTACCAAACGTAGCTACTGGGAAGCAGCCGCTTAGCACAGTGAGATCAGCTCACCCCTAGAGGGGTGAGATAAGGAGGGTGGGAGGGAGGGAGATGCAAGAGGGAAGAGATATGGGAACATATATATATGTATCACTGATTCATTTTGTTATGAAGCAGAAACTAACACACCATTGTAAAACAATTATACTCCAATAAAGATGTTAAAAAAAAAGAAAACCTATTCCAGTGAGCACCGCTGGAGAAAAATGAGAAAGCTATGGGAGGAACAAATCCAGGAGGCAAAGATGATGATAGGTTTGTTGTTATACCAAGTGCATCTCTACAGTGGTGTATTGGAGCTCTGGAAAGGCAGGAAGGCCATGAAGAAATATTTGGAAGCCACTCACTTAGCAATGACAGCAGAAAGAAAATGAATAAAGAAAAAAAATGAATGAGATTATGGTACATAATTTCCTATAGATCTTTTTGGAATGAGATTATGAAACGATTTCTTAGTGAAGTTCTTTTTATATATGTTCATTTGCACTAAAAGTATATGCTTCATTTCTCTAAAACCCTAATTCTTCATATGAGATACATTTTGCATCTTAAATTAGAGTAAATATTGAAGTGTTTTAAATGAGCAATTTAAGTTTTTAAAAGTAAGAATTGTTATTTTACTTAGATCCTTTAAAATAACATAATTTCGCTGGAGCTGATGGAATCCTAGACACAGCAGTTGACATGAAGTGATATAGATCTTTAAAAACATCTCTCTGGCTATTATGTTGAGAATAAATTAGAGTGGCTATAAGATGATGGGCTAGAAATGTGTTGCAGTAATACAGGTGAGAGATGATGGCAGTCTAATCTATGATTACATCAGTGGAGAAGGAGAGAAATGAAGGTGTTATGGGCTAAATTGTATTCCACCGAAGTTCGTATGTTAAAATCCTATCCTCCAGTACTTCAGAATGCATCTATATTTGGAGAAAGGACTTTTAAAGAGGTAATTAAGTTAAAATGAAGTAATATGGGTGGACCATAATTTAATATGATTGATGTTCTTATAAGAAGAGGAGATTAAGACACAGAGGCATGGAAGAAAGAACATGTGAAGACAAAGAGAGAAGGCAGCCATCTGCAAGCCAAGGAGAGAGACTTCAGAAGAAAAATAATCCCACTGTCACCTTGATTCTGGACTTCTGGTCTCCAGACTGTGAGAAACAAATATCTCTTGTTTAAGTCACCCACTCTGTGGTCCTTTGTTATGGCAGCACTAGCAAATTAATACAGGATGCGTTCAAGATATATTTTGAATATAGAATTGCTAGAATTGGGGTGAATCCCCAATTAGATGTTGAAGAGGATGAATTTAAGAGAGATATGTTAAGTTTCCTACTTTGAACAATTGCCTAAATGGTATTTCAGTGATTATACCTCTAAATTGAGGTATAACTTGTCAAAGTCCCTCAGCTAGGAAGGAGTGGAACTGGGTCTGACTCTAAAACTACAGTCTTAACCTCTATGTTGTTATATTCCTCACATATAAAAAAAATTGTATTTAGAGCTATAAAAATTTTAAAGCAAAAATGAGCCCCAGGCGTCATTTAACTTCTCCTCTTCATTCTACAGCTAGAAAACTGAGGTTAGAGAGAAGTGACAGACCTCTTCATTTTAAGAGAATAATTACAGTCTATCTTTGTATGGTAAGAAGAACTAGAGTAAGCATTCTACCTACTATCTATATAAGAACAGAACAAACTTTCTCTGCTGATTAAGGGTGCACCTTTGAATAGTGAAAGTCAAAGTTATTAGCATTTCAAATAATATATTTAACTAAACTTCTCTTCATCTGGTCTTTTATGTTTAATGAAATACTACCTTTGTAGCATAAAACTATACACGATTGGTATTAGCTGAACTTAATTTTAAATCTTGACTTATTTAATTGTAGAACACTGTAACTTAGAATAGTGCTTATGCTTTTTTCTTCCTTATACAATCTCACTTCATTTTTCTCCAAACGTCTTTCTTATTTTCAGAAATATTTTAATCTGCACACCTAGAGAACAAGCATACACACTCACAAACCAAGAAACATCTCAAGCAATACCTCTTGGAAATGACTACTAATATCAAAGTCCTGTTTAGAACTTTGACAACTGAGGTGAAAATTAGAGCTAACATTAAAACCTGTGAAAGAAGGGGCTACATTAAAAGGATCAAGGTAGAATAACTACCTCCTATCTCATTCCCTCCCCACTACCAACAGCATCATCACTATCACCATCACTATCTTCTCTACCACACACACAAAAAACTCCACCAGATCTCAGTCTTACAATTTCAGTCTTGGACCCTCTTACAAGGCGCCGTGATAGGATATGAGACAGATGAGAAATAAAATATTGCCTGTCATATCAGTAAATAAAGGATGTCACAGCTATCCCCAACGGTGAGCCCTGAAGGAGTTCAGGATGGAAACAAGGAATGCCTACCATCTAGAAGCCATCAGACTGCAGCCATCCTCAACTATGCAGCCTGAGGACACTCAGGGTGAGAAAACATAGGATACTGGTTCCAGAGGCTGAGGTGCATATCAAAGGAATGATTTCAATGAGCCCAGACTCTTGCATCTTCCCATACATAGAAAAATGTTATATTCATCCACTTGAGATGTCTGGTTTCCTTTAATTAGCAGCAGACGTTTGATGTTCCAACTACCTAGTTTTCTGTTGCAAAACTATATATCCTGGCTTCCCCCCTTCCTCTTCAGAACAGTTTTCTCAGTGTTAGCCTCTGAGAGGCTATTTCCTAGGCTTGAAGTCCTAAGAATGTCTACTGAATAAAACATAACTCTCAACTTTCAGTTGTGCATTTTTTTCAGTCATGTAGAGTTAGTGGAAAACATCATTCTTATATTATTTCCCATGGAAATCCAGTGGGGTTGTTAGTCTGGAAACTGGAGTTTTAGTAATGAACAACATTAAACAGTCATCTGGCTCTTGTCAGCTCATAATTATCTCTAATCATAAATTTTCTTGCCTATAAAATGAGAGAAATTATTTTTAAGAGAAATGGGACAATACTGAGGAAAACCAAACCTTTAGAGTTAAACATACTTGACTCAAATCCCAGCTCTGCTAGTGTTACATACTTAAGCTCCTCTGAACTTGTTTTGTCACCTATAAAATGAACCTTACATTATTTAAATAAGGCTTTGTGGAAGAATTAATTGGGATTACACACATAAATCACCGGTTACTAGGAAGAGTCTCATTAAATATTCATCCTATCAATGTGTTCTCAAGCTCTATGACCTTAAATAAGATTTGAATGAACAATCAGGAAATGTCCTAGGAAGTAAAATAAAAGAGAATGTCAGTGCCCCTGAAACCGTACACCAGATGGTAAAACTTCATAGTTGATTAATTGAGAAACATTTACTGAGTGCTGTACATTTTCCTTGGCATCAGGATACAAAGATGCCTGTTATATAATTCGTGCTCTCAGGAACTCAGTCTACTCAGGGAAGTGAATACAAACAAGATTTATAAAGTAGTGTGACAAGGTTAGTGACAGAGCTCAATACAGGATATTACAGGCACATCTATGAGATCTGCAGTCAAACTTAGGATGGATTCCATGCACTTGAATCTCTGGTCTCTTCTTACCGTCATCTGATATAACAACTTCCTCTCTCGGAAGATGTTAAGCTATGAATGTCTTGTTGAGGGGTGATAGCCTCACAACTGAAAAAATAAAGAACCAGGCAATATCTCAATCTGAAGCAATATTCTTGGGGTGCTTTCATGCTTAGCTCTGTTTTGGAGCTCTGATTTAGAGACTCTCATTATTTGTAATTATCGAAGATTTTATTTTCACCTTTTAGAAGGTCTTCTTAAAGACCACATTTCAACATCACTTTGCAAATCTCCTTAAGAGATATAAGGCTCCATTGCACCTAGTTTAAAAATGGCTTAATTATCATTATAGTACAATGGAAGGGGATCTTATGCTGACTAAAAAGAAAGGGAGAGAATGTTGAATGGCTTTGACTTCTACATGATATTAAGGGATGATATTTTTATACAGAGGTGTGGCACTGAGAGTCATTTAAGCAGTGAGATATGGATGGCTCCTTCTCTGGAGGTCTTTTCTTTTTCTTTTTTTTTTTTAAAGAGCTCCTGACTTATTTATTTATTTATTTATTTATTTATTTTTATTTTTTTGGCTGTGTTGGTTCTTCGTTTCTATGCGAGGGCTTTCTCTAGTTGTGGCAAGCGGGAGCCACTCTTCATCACAGTGCACAGGCCTTTCACTGTCACAGCCCCTCTTGTTGTGGGGCACAGGCTCCAGACGCGCAGGCTCAGTAGTTGTGTCTCACGGGCCTAGTTGTTCTGTGGCATGTGGGATCTTCCCAGACAGGGCTCGAACCCGTGTCCCCTGCATTGGCAGGCAGATTCTCAACCACTGCACCACCAGGGAAGCCCCGTCTTTTCATTTTTTAATGAACTCTTCATTCTGAAACAGTACATCTCTGAGCTGATTACTTTATTCTATCTTCTTGATCTTCCTCTTTCTGGAAAAGGAGTAACTGAAAACAAAAACTTTTTTCCTGGCCTGTGCTACAGGATGTGGTAACTACATTGTATTTTCAGAAAAAATAAACAATCTGGGAGGAGAGGATCAAAATGGCAGAGTAGGATAATGTAGACCTCACCTTCCGCCCCCGCCCCCAAACACATCAAAATCACATCTGCAATATTTTGTGAGAAACAGTTCTCACAGAAAACCAACTGGAAACTGGGAGAATATCTGTTATACAAACAAAGCTTCAAGAAATACCCCCATATAACTGGATAGGACAGAAAAAAGGCATTGGGATGGGTTTTGCTCCTCTGGGAGGGAGCTGTGAAGGAAAGATCCACATGCGTGGCCCCCTACCCTGGGATCACTCACTTCCCTGTTTGGAGGTCTTCCAGGACAGATAGAGGGGCTGGAGGGGCCTGAAATCTTTTCAGGAGGAATGTGTGCATGCTGACTTGCTGGCAATCATGATGGACAGTGACCTGGTGCTGATGACTGCCACTTTGCTGCATTTCTCAGCCTGAAAATCACACCAAGTGGGGCTGCCAGTACACACAGTGACTAGGCATTGCATTTTGGGTAGAAGGGCCCTGGGAGAGGACTTGGTCTAACCATGCTGAGATGGGGGGAGAGCCTAAAGTGTGGTCTGGGCCAAGCCTTGGAGTCCATTGTCTGTGCTCAAAAGGAGGGGATGGGTCTGGGGGTGGGTCCTGCAGCTGTGGACTTTGTTGACGAGCACAACTGGTACCATCACAGAATTGCACATCTCAGGTGGATAGCCCATGGGAAGGAGTACACAGTGATTCCTTTTCCTGTGGGAGTGCTCTGGTTCCACCCACCACACACCACAGTTTGGAGCCAGATATGAGGTGGAGAGGTCCTGGGAAATCTCTGGCACACAGGTAGCCCAGGTCACAGGAAACAGCACAACAATCTCAATCCCCACAGCCACAGTGCCCTGGCCACAACACTAGGTCTGGGACAAACACAATGGAAAAAGAAACGTGACTTTGGACTCCTTCTGGGGAGAACCACTGACACATGCATGGTAGGTGTATACGTTTGCTGTGACCACATGGGCTTCACTTGCTTTAGTGCTAACCTCCTTTGGGACAGAGTACACCTTTAAGGGCAATAGAGCCTTAATGAACCTGACCCTTAGGGCTTCTACACCAACACCTGGGGAGCAGACTCTACCCTTGAAAGAGCTATGACAGCTATGGAACAAAGAAGATGTCCCACCTCACATCCAGTTCAGGTTTCAGACTTCCTAACACCAATCACACCATCAAAGGGATAATGACCAGCACACTCTGAGGAAAGACATGGCTGACATATATACCCAAAACAGCCCTTGCACCAAAAATATTGGACTCACACAGTCTACACAGGGATGCTCCCACATAAAAACACCCCTTCAGGGCTTCCCTGGTGGCGCAGTGGTTGAGAATCTGCCTGCCAATGCAGGGGACACAGGTTCGAGCCCTGGTCTGGGAAGATCCCACATGCCACAGAGCACCTAGGCCCTTGAGCCACAACTACTGAGCCTGCACGTCTGGAGCCTGTGCTCCGCAACAAGAGAGGCCACGAGAGTGACAGGCCCGCACACCACAATGAAGAGTGGCCCCCGCTTGCTGCAACTAGAGGAACCCTCGCACAGAAACGAAGACCCAACACAGCCAAAAATAAATAAATAAATAAAAGATATATTCTAAAAACAAAAACAAAAAAAAAATACATCCCTTCAAGACCACAGTAGACAACTGTTTTTCTAAATTCATAGAGACAGAGAAAGTTAAGTAAAATTAAAAAGCAGGGTACTCCCAATTCAAAGAACAAGAGGAATCCCCTGAAAGAATAAATAACAAAGTAGACCTCATCTGTCTACTAGACTCCAAGTTTGAAAAGGAGGTAATAAAAATGCTAAAAGAATTAAGAAAGATTATTGATAGAAATGCAGATCATTGTAACAAGGAACTCAAAACTATAAAGAGGAACCAATCAAAATTAGACAACTCAAGTGTCAAGATACAAACCAATCTAGAAGCAATAAATAGCAGACTAAATAACTCAGAAGAATGAATAAGTGATGTGGAAGATAGAATAATTTGAAATCACACAATCAGAAGAGCAGACAGAAAGACAAATGAAGAAAAGAAAAGAAAACAACATATGAGATCTATCGGATAATATAAAGCATGCCAACTTACATACAATAGGGGTTCCAGAAGGAGAAGAGAGAGAGAAGGGGATCAAAAATGTATTTGAAGAAATTATGGCTTAAAACTTCCCAACCTAAAGAAGGAAACAGATATCCAGGTACAGGAAACACAGAGGGTGCCAAGCAAGGATGAACCCAAATGGACCCACATCAAGACATATCATAATTAAAGATAAAGAGAGGATTCTAAAGGCTGCAAGAGAAAAACAAAGACTCAGTTACAAGGGAGGACCTATAAGGCTATCAGCTGATATTTCTGCAGAAAGTTTGCAAGCCAGAAAGGAGTGGCATGATATATTCAGAGTCCTGAAAGGGAAAAACCTGCAACCTAGGATACTCTACTCAGTAAGATTATCATTTGCAATAAAAGGAGAGATAAAGAATTTCTCAGACAAGCAAAAACAAAAAGAATACAGCAATAGTAAACCTAACCTAAAAGAAATATTTAAAGATATTCTCTAAATAGAAAAAACAAAACAAAACAAGAATCTATAGGAAAGGCAAAATAACAATAGGGAAGGCAAATATATAAAAAGAAGATCACTTTAAATCAACTCCCTACCACTGTAGTTCTGTTGTCATTCCTGAGTTTGTGGCACATGGTTAGTACTTTTTTTTTTTTTTTAATTTTATAGCTACTTTATTTATTTATTTATTTATTTTTGGCTGTGCTGGGTCTTCAGTTCGTGCGAGGGCTTTCTCTAGTTGCGGCAAGCGGGGGCCACTCTTCATCGCGGTGCGGGGACCGCTCTTCATCGCGGTGCACGGGCCTTTCACTATCGCGGCCCCTCCTGCTGCGGGGCACAGGCTCCAGATGCGCAGGCTCAGTAGTTGTGGCTCACGGGCCCAGCTGCTCCGTGGCATGTGGGATCTTCCCAGACCAGGGCTCGAACCCGTGTCCCCTGCATTAGCAGGCAGATTCTCAACCACTGCGCCACCAGGGAAGCCCCAAAAAGAAGATCACTTTAAAAAGCCAGCACACAGACTAAAAAACAATCAAAAAATGTTTGTAAATGCAAATATAACTACAATAAACAGCAAAATGATAAATATGAAGCTGTAAAATAGGACATCAAAATCACAAAATATGGGGTGAGGGGAATAAAAAAATGTAGACCTTTTAGAATGTGTTTGAAATTATATGATTATCAGTCCAAAGCAAGTAGTTAAAGTTATGAGTTAACACACTTGAAAACCAGATTAACCACAAATCAAAAACACAATACATTCACAAAAAACAAAAGAAATGAAATCAAGCATAATACAGAAGAAAACCATCAAACCACAAAAGGAAAAATATATAGAAGAAGAAATGAACAAAGAATAACTACAAAATCAACTGGAAAACAAGACTTAAAATGGCAATAAGTATATATCTATCCATAATTACTTTAAATGTCAATAGACTAAATACTTTGATCAAAGGACATAGAGTAGCATATTGGCTTAAAAAAAAAAACAAGCTCCTACAATATGTTACCTATAGGAGATTTACTTTAAGATGAAAGACTCACACAGATTAAAAGTGAGGGGAATGAAAAAGATATTTCATACAAATGGAAACAACAAGAAAGTGGAGGTAGCAATAGTCATATCAGGTACAATAGACTTTAAAAAAAGTCCATAATGAAAGACAAAGAAGGGAATTATATAATGAAAAAGGGATCAATACAGGAAGTGGATAATACACTCATTAACATATATGTACCCAATATAGGAGTGCCTAAATACTAATACTAGGGGCACCTAAAAAATACTAACAGACATAAAAGGAGAAATTGACAGGAATACAATAAAAATAAGAGATTTTAGCACCCCATTGACCTCAATGGTCAGATCTTCCAGACAGAAAATCAATAAGGCCACAAAGATCCTAAATAATGAAGTAGGCCAGTTGGACTTAATTGACATTACAGGATAGTTCATCCCTCACAAGACAGAATACACATTCTTTTCAAGTGCGCATGGAACATTCTCTAGGATAGACCACATACTAAGTCACAAAAAAAGCCTCAACAAATTTTAGAGGATATAAATTATTTCAAGTATCTTTTTCTGACCACAATGATATGAAACTAGAAATCAGCAACAGAAAGAAAAATGGGGAAAAAAAGAACACGTGGAGACTAAACAAAATGCTACTAAAAACCAGTGGGTCAAAGATCAAATCAAAGAGGAAATAAGAAAATACCTTCAGACAAATGACAATGAAAACACAACCTTACACAATCTATGGGATATGGCAAATGCAGTTCTAAGAGGGAAGTTCATAGCAATACAGGCCTTCCTCAAGAAACAAGATAAATGTCAAAAAATAACCAAACCTACCACCTAAAAGAATTAGAAAAAGAAGAACAAACAAAACCCAAAGTCAGTAGAAGGAAGGAAGTACTAGATCAGAGAGGCAATAAACAAAGTAGAGATCAATTAAATAATAAAAGATCAATAAAACTATAAGAGAGAGCTTTTTGAATGGACAAAAAAAATTGAAAAATCTCTAGCCAGGCTCACCAAGAAAAGAGAGAAAACCCAAATAAACAACAACAAAAAAAAATGAAAGAGGAGAAATAACAATGGATATGGCACAGATACAAAAAATCATAAGAGGATACTATGAATAGTTATATGCTAACAAATTGGACAACCTAGAAAAAATGGATAAGTTTCTAGAAACATACAGGCTGCCAAAATTGAGTCAAGAAGAAGCAGATAATTTGACAAATCCAATCACTAGAAGTGAAATAGAATCTGTGATTTAAAAAAACAAACTGGGGGAACAAGTCCAGGACTGGATGCCTTCACTGGGGAATTCTATCAAACATACAAAGAAGAACTTATACCTACCCTTATCTAACTATTCCAAAAGATTGAAGAGGAGGGAATACTCTCAAATTCATTCTATGAAGCCACTATTACCCTGATACCAAAACCAGACAAAGACTCTACAAAAAAAGAAAGTTACAGGCCAATATCTTTGATGAATATAGATGCCAGAATTCTTAACAAAAGATTAGCAAACCAAATTCAACAATAGATAAAAAGGATCATACACGATGATAAACTTGAATTCATTCCAGGGTCACAAAGATAGTTCAACATATGGAAATCAATAAGTGTGATACACCACATTAAGAAAATTAACAAAATCACATGATCATCTCAATAGGTGCAAAAAAAGCACTTGATAAAATTCAACATCGATTCATGATAAAAACTCTCTCCAAAGTGAATATAGAGGGAATATATCTCAATATAATAAAAACTATTTATGACAAACCCACAGCCATCATAATACTCAATGGTGAAATCCTGAAAACCTTGGTGCTAAATTCAGGAATAAGACAAAGAGGCCGACTTTCACCATTTCTATTTAACATAGTATTGGAAGTCCTAGTCACAGAAATCAGACAAGAAAAAGGAATAAAAAGAATCCAGATTGGAGAATAAGTGGTAAACTGTCACTGTTTGCAGATGACGTGATACTCTGTATAGAGAATCCCAATGACTGCATTAAAAAATTATTAGAATAAATAAATGAATTCAGCAAGACAGCAGGATATAAGATCCATATACAGCAGTCTGTTGCAGTTTTCTTTTAACTTTTTATTTTATATTGGAGTATAGCCAATTAACAATGTTGTGATAGTTTCAGTTGCACAGCAAATGGGCTCAGCCATACATATACATGTATCCATTCTTACCAACAATGAAATAGAGAAAGAATGTAAAAAATAATTCTCAATTAAAATCACATAAAAAATACCTAGGAATAAACTTAACAAAGGAGGTAAAAGGTCAATACACTGAAAATATTAGAAGAGGGTTGATAAAGGATATTGAAGATGATTCAATGAAATGGAAAGATATCCCATGCTCTTGAATTGGAAAAAATAATCTTGTTAAAATGACCATTCACAAAGAAATCTACAGATTTAATATGGTACCTATGAAAATACTTATGACATTTTGCACAATGTTATAGAACAAATAATTCTAAAATTTACATGGAACCACAAAGGCCCAGAATTGCCAAAGCAATCCTAAGGAAAAAGAACAAAGCTGGAAACATAACCCTTCCAGAGTTCAGATAATTCTACAAAGCTACAGTAATCAAAACAACATGGTATTGGCACAAAAACAATATATAGATCATTGGAATAAAATAGAGAGCCCAGAATTAAACTGATACATCTAAGATCAATTAACCTATGACAAAGGAGGCAAGAATATAAAATGATGAAAAGACTGTCTCTTCAGCAAGTGATGTTGGGAAATGGACAGCTACATGTAAATCAATGAAATTAAAACACTCCCTCACATCATGTACAAAAATAAATTCAAAATGGTTTAAAAATATTAAAGACATTTAAACATGATACCATTAAACTCCTAGAAGAGAACATAGGCAAAACGTTCTTGAACATAAATTGTAGTGATATTTTCTTAGATCACTCTCTCAAGGCAAAAGAAATAAAGGCACAAATAAAGGGGACGTAATCACACTTAAAAACTTTTACACAGCAATGGAAATCATAATAAAATGAAAAGACAATATACAGAATAAGATAAAATATTTGCAAATTATGCGATTGACAGGGGGTTTATAACCGAAATACACGAACAGCTCATACAACTGAATAACAAAAAAACCAAACAACCCAATAAAAAAATGAGCTGAAGACCTAAACAGACATTTCTCCAAAGAAAACATATGAGGGACAACAAGCACATGAATGGATGCTCAACATCGCTAATTATTACAGAAATGCTAATCAAAATCACAATGAGGAATCACCTCACACCAGTCAGGATGGCTATCATCAAAAAGTCTAAAAATAATAAAGCTGGAAAGAGTGTGGAGAAAAGGAAACACTCTTACACTGTTGGTGAGAATGCAAAGTGGTGCAGCCACTATGGAGAATCGGTTTTTTATGGAGGTTCCTTAAAAAACTAAAAATAGAGTTACCATATGATCCAGCAATTCCACTCTTAGGCATATATCCATAAAAGATGAAAACTAATTTGAAAAGATACATGCACGCAAATATTCATAGCAGCAGTATTTACAACAGCCAAGAATGGAAACAACCCAGTGCCCATTAACAAATGATTGGTTTAAGAGATGATTGGTTTAAGAAGACTTTATTTATATATATATATATATATATATATATATATATATATATATATATATATTTATATATATATATATTTATATATATATATATATAATATATAATATATAGGAATACATATAGGAATATTACTCAGCCATGAAAAAAGAATGAAATATTGCCATTTGCAGCAACATGGTTGGACCTAGAGAATATCATACTAAGTGAAGTAAATCATAGAGAGAAAGAAAAAATATTATATGATATCACTTATTTGTGGAATCTAAAAACTAATACAGATGAACCTATACACAAAAACATAAACAGACTCACAGAAATAGAAAACAAACTTTTCGTTATCAAAATGAAAAGGGTGGGAGGGAGGGAGAAATTAGGAATATGAGATTAACAGATACAAAGTACTATAAATAAAATAGACACACAACAAGGATTTACTGTATAGCATAGTGTATTCAATATCTTGTAATATCCTATAATGGAAAATAATGTGAAAAAATATATAACTGAATCACTTTGCTGTACACCTGAAACTAATACAATACTGTAAATCAAGTATACTTCAGTTAAAAAAATCTGGGCTTGTTAATAACCAAATTAATACCATGAGATACTTGGGATTGTTAAACTGGAAACCTGTAAATTATAGAATGTGTAAACAAATTAATAAAATATTTGAATGAATGTGTTTATGTAAAAATCCCTGACATAAAATATTCTGGGGATATTTTTATTTAATGCTATATAAAATTCCTAAGGTGATGAGACTTTCATAACAGAAAATCTGTAAGCATGTATAACAGGAATACATTAAAGTTTTCTGGTCATAATACTTTCCAATCCAATTTTAAAAAATCTGTCCTTTTCTTGTGTGTGTCTGTGTTTGTGTCTATGTGTGTTTCAGTGGAGAGAGAGGGAGAGAAACAGAGAGAGAGAGGCACCTGGGAAAGAAGAAATTCACCAATTCTTCGTTATTGAATGCCAACCACAGAATTCCACATTAAATGCCCACCATCAGGGGTAGTTAATTCCCACTGCATTGATTTTTGGTGTCAAGTGATAAGAGATGAAACCTTAAGCTTTTAGCATCCAGTATCCGTAGCTCTGTCAGAGGATTCAAAGTATACTCATCTCAGCTGAGATTTAGCAGAGACTATGGAAATGTAAGGGTCAAATGCAGCACAAAACCTGGGGTGGGGGTGGAGTCTCCCTCTCTTCTTAAGACATTATAACATATGTAACACATGTTAACAACAGATATTATTCTCAAAAAACTATTATTTTCTCTACCTTGATGTTACTTATGTTGTAGAAATGAGTGGAAAATAGGCCCCAGTTTTCAAGTGTGTGATAAAAGATATAATTAGATCTTATAAAAACCATAATTATGAAAATTTTGGAAATCATATTAAACAAAGGCAAGCAAGTTTATTTACTGCAGGGATTTATTAAAGCTGTTAACATGCATCACCAGACTGTAAGGTGGTAGGGGAGAGAATGTTTGTCATTTTTAGTTAACTAGGATAAGTAGCAAAATAGAGGAAAATAAAGAGTAGTATCTAGCAAGTAGACCTCCATTCCCCTTAAGACAAGCTGCATTTTCTGACTTTTTCTTGGCAAACAGTTTCAATGGATTTGGCTAAGTGAGATTTAGATTGTTGAGTGCATGGATGTTTTAAGACCTTTATAGCCTTGGCACTATTTCTTTTGGAGACCCCATTCCACTTCTTATCAAAAATTTTAAATGTAATCAAATGTTTTATTAAATAAAATGTGTTGTTGTAAAAAATAATTTTAAAGCACTTTAGAAGTTTACTTTTCTGACAGCAACATGATAAATTGAAGAAACAAAGGCAATGCAATGCAAAACTTGAAAAATAAATGGCCTATCATAAAGAGTTGGCAATCAGTGGAAATGCTAAAAAAAAATGTCAAGGGAAAAGAGATTGGCAGTGCACATTAAAATACCTTAGGAAAAAGAGTCCATCATGACCACTCTGCAAAACTCAAAGAGGCATCATTTATATAGACTGTCATGTGAATAGCACTTGCTAAAATTGTGCTACATGGCAGCTCTGTCGCTGCTTGATACAAGAACAGACTTGTCCTGTTTAGAAGGCAGGCATATTTGTGGGAAAGAGCACATCCACCTGTCAGAACTGAAGACAATTAAGCACTGCAATCAGAAACAGGATTCCAGGATCACTGTGCAATTTTCTGATTACAATTTCACTTCCCATGCAGCTTCCTACAGGGAAAGAATATGATGGTAAGAGAAATGAGTATCTATTCCCTTTGGCAATTATTTTTCTCATTGTAAGTGAAATCAGCACTTTCGCATTATCAAGTAGTTCATTATAGTCTTTTTTAGAGTGAATAAACATCTCCAAATTTGATCTAGTCCAGGAGGCAAAGAAGACCAAGTTTTGAGTTTGGAAGTATGAAGATCAGACTCTGGCCTGGTATGATTTTGCAAATATAGTACAATTTTGTAATACTTGTTAAGGATTGTCAGTGGGCCAAAACTGGAATTGCAGTGGCTCAAACATCCATACATTTGAACTTAAAATAGGGTGAGATTCTGGGTAATAATTACTAGACTATTTTCAAGCAGAGAAATAAAGATAGTTGATAAAGAAAATAAAATCAATGTTAATTGCACATACAAAAATCTTGTAATTAGATCATTTAACTTAAATCTCAGAGCCTTGTGAAGTAAGTTAATGTTAAACCCAATTTAATTAAGAGAGAACGAATGCTCAGTGAGATTCCTGTATATCTAAGGCCACATAGAAATTGGGAGGAGCCAAAACTGGATCAGAGAATTAATGGATTTTAATTGCATACATGTACTATAACATCATGTAAGTTAAGTGACTGGATGAAATAGCCTAATATGACTGACTGGAGAATGGAGAAATATCTTAAAATAAAAAAAACAAAGAAGAGAACTGGAGAATACTCAAAAAGCTAGGGCTTGCTGAGGAAGATATTGATATAATTAGCGAGGAGTTTAGACTGCTAATGAATGGCAACAAATGGTGAACACTGTAAAGAAATAATGTCCTTCTCCATCAAGAAGTCAACAAATGTGCAAAGACTAATTTATTTAATGTATACAATTTGAGTTAGACAGTTGGCATATTTAGCCACACCTGTGGGTTTATCTATTTCTTTAAAAATAATAATTTGCTTGCAAATAGGTGGAGATATACCCATATAAAACAACAGTATGAGATTTGTGGATAAATGGACTTTGTAAAGCATGCAATTATGTACATCAAAAGGAATTGTCGGGACTTCCCTGGCGGCACAGTTGTTAAGAATCCGCCTGCCAATGCAGGGGACACGAGTTTGATCCCTGGTCTGGAAAGATCCCACATACCGCAGAACAAGTAAGTCCGTGCGCCACAACTCCTGAGCCTGCATGTCACAACTACTGAGGCCTGCAAGCCTAGAGGCCGTGCTCTGCAACAAGAGAAGCCACTGCAATGAGAAGACTGTGCACTGCAATGAAGAGTAGCTCCTGCTCCCCACAACTAGAGAAAGCCCACACACAGCAACGAAGACCCAACACAGCCAAAAATTAATCAATTAATCAATCAATTAATTAAAAAAGGAATTGTCCAGCTTACAAGAAATAATTTTTAGTAGGAATTCAAGATATACAAGCTAAAAGAAGTCATGACATTTCATACATTACTGTAATGGATAGCTAATCAGTCATATGTTGATTTCAAAGGAAATGTATGGCATTTTCAGTATCAGAGGATCAGATATAAAGGATTCTACACCAACTGGATCTGTATTGCTATCCAACAATATGAAATTTGGCAAAAGTGTGTTCACGCTGATCACAGTGTGTTTGCTTTTGATTAGAAACACCACTGTGGTAGTTTTAATTAAAGAGATGTCAAATAATTTAGTGTTAACAGTGGTATGGATAAACCAGCTTTGGTTACCATCTGAAAAACTCTATGGACATTTACACCATGTACGGGATTCTCTTTGCAACATTTTTTATGAGCTGAAAATAATTCATATTATGTCTGCTGGTCATTAAGTCATGTCCTATTGTGTTAATGCCATGACTAAATGGGGGAAAAAAGAGATGTGGCAATTAAAAATGAAAAGTGATACCCATTTATTTTTGGCTGGAAAATTACTACAAAAGAATTTTTTTTCTTCCTTAGCCTAAGAGATGGTATGGACAGAGTTACTGTTATTTTCCTGCTGCTTATAAATAGTTCATGAACCATAATCAACACCCAACAACCTGCAGTTTTCTATTTTAAAACTATTTAAACATATGCTTCTTATATTCATTTACTGAAATTTCTCTGAACTCTAGAATAAAATGTAATATGTGTGTTACCCTTTTTGTGTATGTGGTAGACAGTTTGGTGAGAAAAAAGCAGTTAAATAACTAAAATAAAATAGCAGTCTGATCAAGACTTGTATGCAAAGTGAAATTTGCAAGTGTAGAGATAGAGCATATAGAATGCCATTTCTTAAATCTATAGCACACTATTGTAATACCAAACTGGTCATGCCTTTGTTTGACAATAATTGATTAAATTAGCTATACAAAGCCAATTTTAAGAAGATCAAAAATATTATATTAAATAAATTTTTAAAGATTTCTATAGGTTAAATATTTTTAAATAGCATTTTTGTAAAGATTTTTGAAGACTTTTAGAAAATTAAAGAATAAGAGACAGCTTCTGTTGTCATCATGCTTATAATCTAGTAAGGGACAACATAAGTAACTAAATTTAAAACAAAGTATTTTAAGTATGTGAAACTCTATAGGACTATGGTAATAAAACTGTGAATAAACACAATTCCCTATAAAAATCCCAGCTGAGTTGTTTGAATAAATTGGCAAGCTGATCCTAAAATTCGTATGAAAATTCAAGGCACCAAATCTTGAAAGAGAAGAAAAATTTGAAGGAAAACTTTATGATTTCAATACTTAATACACAGCTACATTAATGAAGATGGTGTGGTACTGACATGAAGAGAAACATGTAGATCAGTGTGATAGAACTGAGGGTTCAGAAATCCTTTCATTTATGGTCAGTTAATTTTTTTCCATTGAAGTATAGTTGATTCACAATGGTATATTAGTATCAGGTGTACAACATAGTGATTCAATATTTTTATAGATTATATTCCATTTAATGTTATTACAAAACAAAGGCTATATTTCCCTGTGCTGTATAATATATCCTAGTTGTTTTTCTATTTTAAATATAGTACTCTGTTTCTCAATTCCATACCCCTATCTTGCCCCTCCCTCCTTCCCTTTCCTCACTGGTAACCACTAGTTTTTTCTCTATATCTGTGGGTCTGTTTCTGTTTTGTTTATATTTTCATTTCTTTTATTTTTTAGATCATCAAAACAGTTTGGTACTTGCACAAAGACAGGAAAATAGATCAATGGAATAAAAGAGAGAGCCCAGAAATAAACCCACTCACCTAAGGTCAATTAATCTATGACAAAATAAGAAAGAATATACAATGGAAAAAAGATAGTCTCTTCAATAAATGGTGCTGGGAAAACTGAACAGCTTTATGTGAAACAATGAGACTAGAACATTTCCTCACATCATATACAAAAAAAAAAATCAAAATGTTTTTTTTTTCTCAATGATTTTTTAAAATTGTATTTACTTATTTATTTATTTGACTGCATCATGTCTTAGTTACAGCACGTGAGATCTTCACTGTGGCATGCAGGATCTTTCATTGCTGTGCACGGTCTCTTCATTGTGGAACTCAGGTTTCTCTAGTTGTGGCACACAGGCCCTAGAGCATGCAGGTTCAGTAGTTGTGACATGCAGGCTTAGTTGCCCCACAACATGTGGGATCTTATTTCCCTGACCAAGGATTGAACCCATGTCCCCTGCATTGGCAGGTGGATTCTTAACCACTGGACCATGAGGGAAGTCCCCCAAATGGTTTAAAGACCTAAATGTAAGATCAGAAACCATAAAACTCCTGGAAGGGAACATAGGAAATCTTTGACATAAATTATAGAAAAAATTTTTTCAATCTGTCCCTAAGACAAAAGAAATAAAAGCAGAAATAAACAAATTGCACCTAATAAAACTTAAAAGCTTTAGCACAGCAAAAGAAACCTCTAGAACAAAAAGACAACCTATTGAATGGGAGAAAACATTTGCATAACATTTGCATGTTATGACTAATGAAGGGTCAATATCCAAAATATATAAACAGCTCATACAACTCAATATCAAAAAACAAAAGCCCCAATTAAAAACTGAGAAGAAGACCTGAATAGGCATTTTTCCAAATAAGACATACAGGTGGCTAACAGGCACATGAAAATTTGCTCAACATTGCTAACCTTTAGATAAATGCAAACAAAACCACAATATCACCTCACACCTGTCAGAATGGCTATCATCAAAAAGTCTACAAATAAGAAATGTTGGCAATGATGTGGAGAAAAGTGAACCTTGTACATTATTGGAGGGAATGTAAATTAGTTCAGCCACTATGGAAAATAGTATGGAAGTTACTCAAAAAACAAAAACAGAACTACCATATGATTCAACCATTCTATTCCTGGGTATATAGCCAAAGAAATGAAAATACTGACTTGAGAAAACACTTGTATCACAATATTTATAGAAGCATATGTACAATAACCACTATTGGAAGCAACCTAAGTGTCCATCAACAGATGAATGGATAAAGAATATATATATATCATATAATTATATCTAATTATATTATATATAATATATATAATTATATATACATAATCACACACAAAAAAAAAACTAATGAAATTCTTCCATTTGTAAAAATATGGATGGACCTAGATAGTATTCTGCTTAGTGAAATAAGTCATATAGAGAAGCACAAATACTCTTATGTTGGTGGTCCCCAACCGTTTTGGCATCAGGGACCAGTTTCATGGAAGACAATTTTTCTACAGTTGGGGTAAGGGGTGGATGGTTCAGGTGGTAATGTGAACCATGGGGAGCAATAGGGAGCAGCAGATGAAGCTTCACTCGCTCACCGGCCATTCACCTCCAGCTGTGTGGCCTGTTTCCTAAAAAGCCACAGGGGGTTGGGGACCCCTGCTCTATGTTATTCTTATATGCAGAATCTATGGTCAGTTGATTTTGATAAAAGTGTCAAGACAATTCAATGGAGGAAACTGTTTTCAAAAATTTGTGCTGAGATAAATGGAGAGCCACATGCCAAAGAAACTCTACTTTACATTAAATGCAAAATTAGTCCAAAATGGATCAAAAAATCAAAAACTAGTGCTTCAAAGGATACCACTGAGAATGTGAAAAGACAGTGGAGTGATGTCGTCAAGATGATGACAAGGCCATTCCAAATTTCAGTCCCCCTCTTAAGAACACCAACTAGCAACTATCTACTGTGAAAATCCCAGAACCTGGGGATAAGCCTGAAGTACATCCCTGGCCCTCAGACACCAAGAAGGTTGGCATTAGAAAGGCAAGAAAACAGCTACATTCAAACTGCATCCGTCCTCCCCCAGGTTATCACAGTTCCCACCAAGAGGGACCCTGTGGGCCTACTTTTTCCCCAGTGGAAAAATGAGAGCCCAAGGTGGATATCCAGATCTCCCAACATTGCAGGATGCTTTTCAGGATGCCCACTCAGGTCTTGCCTCATGGGGATCACTGGAGAAATCTGTGGAGCTCAACCACTGAGGATCAGATAGAGATCAGATAGAGACAGAGAAGAGGGGTGGGGCTTACAGCAACCAGTGTTCATAACTTGATGGACCACATTCCTGCTTTCAGTGGTACTCAGCCACTGGATCTGCCCATTTGGCCAAGAATCTCAGTTGGCAGTTCTACCTGATTTGGGTCCCCAGCCAAAAAGACATACTAACCATGAAGCCTCTTTTATGACCCCACCAAGGCAGGGAAGCAAATTCGGAGCCTTATCCAACTGCTAAATATTGGCTTCAGTTGCACCCAACCAGTAAGTCTGGACAGAGAACCTGGACAGTTTCAGGGCCTATCATACAGCAGCACTTGGGTGGGAAGATAAGCTAGCAGCCCTGCCCAACGGTTAAGTATAACCTTTGGCCTGGTATAAATGGTGAGCCTGAGCACTGACTTTAGGCAGGCTTCTAGGACAGCTATGTTACTGCTCAGCCATGGAATCAACCCTACAGCACTTCTCTGCAGGAGAGATCAGACCTTGCCCAATTGCTGAAGATTACCTGCAGCTTCACCCATACAGTGACCCCAGCCAACTGCAGAGCAAAGCGTCTAGCCCAACCCAAATGCAGAATATAAAGACGTCCCCTCCTGATCATAGAACCCAGACAGTGAATTTGCCCAAAAGTGGAGCACAAGCAGAAGCCCAGCCCAACTACAGGGCACAGCCTGTGGCCCTACCTGATTGCAGACTACAGCTTGAGGCCCCATCCAATAGTGAAGCACTGCTTGCAGTCCCACCTGAACACAGAGTTCAGCCAGTGGCACTATACAGTCTGGATGCACAGCCTGAGACTCCACTTGAGCAGGGGCAATTGTAGAATACAGCCCGTAGACCTACTCAATCATGGAGTCCAACCTGTGTCATCACCCTGCCAGGAAACACAGTCTGCAAAGTTGCCCAACCAGAGGTGATTTCAGAGCCCAGTTACTGGTCCTACCTGATGATGGAACACAGCTGGTAGCCATGCCTAATCAGAGAGCCCACCCAATAGCCCTGCATGAATGCAGAACCCAGCCAGCTGGCCACTCAACCACAGAATCAGGCCAACAGCAACCCACGGACTTCAGAGCATCAACAATGACCTCATCCAACTAGACACGCTGATAGCCCACAGATGCTACCAGATGACCCACCCACTACACCAAGCTGAGCTGACTGGTGAAGATTTTTTTGTGCCAAAGTGAACCTGGAAGAGGAGACTGCTTCCTCAGATGCACAGACCAGTTCAAGTCCTCAAGGATCATGAAGATTCATGTTAACATAACACTATAAAAGGAAACTAATACATCTCCAATAACTGAACCAATAAAATGGAGATCTATGAAATCTCTGACAAAGAATTCAGAATATTCTTCTTAAAGTTTAGTGAACTACAATAACACATAGACACACAACTAAAGGAAATAAGGAAAACAATGTATGAAAAAAATTGGTTCAACAAAGATATTGAAACCATAAAAATAAAACCAAACAGAAATCTTAGAGATTAAGAACAAAATGACTAAACTGAATAAGTAAATTCAACAGTGGACCTGACCAAACAGAAAAAAAATAACCAGTGAATTCAATGATAGATCATTTGAAATTACTCAATGAGAGAAGTAAGTGGGTGAAAGATCTGTACACTGAAAACTACAAGACATTGATGAAAGAAATTGAAGAATATAAAATCAGTTGAGGGCTTCGTTGGTGACACAGTAGTTAAGAATCTGCCTGCCAATGCAGCGGAAATGGGTTTGATCCCTGGTCTGGGAAGACCCCACGTCCCGCAGAGCAACTAAGCCCATGCACCAAAACTACTGAGCCTGTGCTCTAGAGCCCGCTAGCTACAACTACTGAAACCCACGCTCCTAAAGCCCGTGCTCCACAACAAGAGAATCCACCACAATGAGAAGCCCGTGCACTGCAACAAAGAGTAGCACCCACTCACTGCAACTAAAGAAAGCCCCCACACAGCAATGAAGACCCAACACAGCCAAAAAAAAAAAAAAATGTAAAAAGAAAAAATCAGTTGAAAGATTTTCGATGTTCATTTTTTGGAAGACTTAACATTGTTAATATGTTCATACTACTCAAAGCCATCTATAGAGTCAGTGCAATCCCTATCAAAGTTCTAATGGCATTTTTCACAGAAATAGAAAAAGCCATCCTAAAATATGTATAAAACCACAGAAGATCCAGAAGCCAAAGAAATGTTGAGAATGAAGAACCAAGCTGGGGGCATCATGTGTCGTGATTTTAAACTATATTACAAAGCTATATTAATCAGAATGGTACCAGCATAAAAACAGATACATAGAGTAATAGAACAGAATTAAAAACCCAGAAGGAAATCCATGAATTAATCAAGTCAATTTATATTTGACAAGGGAGCCAAGAATACTCAATGGGGAAAAGATAGTCTCTTGAATAAATGATGTTGGAAAAACTGGATATTCACATTCAAAAGAATGAAACTGGTATCCTATCTTATAACATTCACAAAAATTAACATGAAATGGATTAAAGACTTAAATGTAAGACCTGAATCCATAAAATTCCTAGAAGAAAACAGGGAAAAAACTCCTTTATGTTAGTCTGACAATGATTTCATGGATATGACACAAAAAGCACAAGCAACATAAACAAGCAGGACAACATCAAACTTAAAACCTTCTGCAGAGCAAAAGAAATAATCAATAAAATAAAAAGGAAGCCTATGGAATGGGGAAAATATCTGCAAATCACATAACTGACAAGGTTAATATCCAAAGTAGACATAGAACTTATACAAATCAATAGCAAAAAACCCAAATAATCTGGGTAAGAAATGGGCAATGTACCTTAATATACATTTTTCCAAAGAAGATATTCAAAACCCAGCAGGTAAATGAAAAAGGTCCTCAACACTACTAATCATCAGAAAAACGCAAATCAAAACCACAATGAGATATCACCTGACACCTGTTAGAAAGGTTATCCTCAAGAAAACTATAACAAGTGTTGGCAGGGTTTGGAGAAAAGGGAAACCTTGTGCATTGTTGGTAGGATTGTAAACTTGTTCAGCCACCATAGAGAGCAGTATCAAGGTTCCTCAAAAAATTAAAACTAGGATTACCATGTTATTCAGTAATCCTATTTCTGAGTATATATTCAAGGAGTATGAAAGCAGGATACTGAAGAGACGTGCACATCCATGTTTATTGCAGCATTATTCACAATAGCTAAGATATGGAAGCAACCTAAGTGTTCATTAATGAATGAATAGATAAAGAAAATGTGGTATATATATACAATGGAATACTATTCAGTCACAAGAATAAAAGGAAACTTTAAAAAAAAAAAAAGGAAACTTTACCATTTGCAACAACATGAATGGACACTGAAAACATTATGCTAAGTGAGATAAGTCAGAGCAATACAAACACTGTATGATATCTCTTATATGTGGAATCTAAAAAAACCAAAATCATAAAATAGACACTAAAATTATGGTTACCAGGGCCTGGGGTGGGGGGTGAATGGGAGAGATGTTGTTTAAGGGTACATACGTGCAATGAGTAGATAAATAATTCCTGGAGAGCTAATATACCATACAGGGATTACAGACAACAAAACTGTATTATAAACATTAAACTTGCTAAGGTACTGGACTTAATTGTTCCCAATACTAGAAGAAATGATAATTATATGATGCAATAGAATGTTAGCTAATGCTACAATGGCAATCATATTACAATCTAAATGTATCAAATCAGTATGTTGTACAGCTTAAACTTACACAGTATTATATGTCAAATACATCTCAATAAAAAAGAAAGAGGAAGGAAGGAAGGAAGGAAAAGTAAGGAAAGAAAAGAAAGGAAAGAATGAAAGGTACAAAACTATTAAATTGGTTTGCACTGCAATAGTCCTTGGAGAAAACTAAGAAAAGCCAACCAAAATAAATTATTAGAAATAATGTAGCTGAATCATATAACAACTGAAGTGAGCTAGAAAATACAATGGAATACAAAATATTCCATTCCACATAATCCCCACAGTGTTAAATATCTAGGAATTGACTTAAAATAAATATGTAGGACTTACTTGAATAAAATATAAAATTTTACCAAAGTCCTAAAAAGACTTGGATAGAAAGGCTGACCACTATAAAGATTTCAGTTCTCATTAATTTGGGTAGCTTAATGTGAAGTCCCATGATTTTTTTTTTTTTTTGGTAATTTAATAAAATATTAAGTTCATTGGAAAGAATTAATCGTTAATATGAAAAATAATTCCTCTCCTGAAGAGATATTAAGGGACACTAAAATAATAAAATATATTGTAATATTGTAATATTTTTAAATACTATATTCCTGTGATAAAAATAATTATATCAGAGTCAAATTGGAAAGCCCCCAAATAAATCCTAGAATGTAAAAGATTTTACATTCTGATTTTGATAAAGATGGAAATTCAAATGATTAGCATAAATAAATGGTTCTTGTCAATTTATTAGTTAAATTTTAAATTAAAAAAAATTTAAATGCCAAGTCAGCATTGTAGGATACACCACACTTTTATATACTGCTAAGAGAAAATAAAGCAGATAAACTAAAACAAAAAGTTTTCTTATCACACAGACACATTACTCTTGTTACCAGGGCAAACATGACCCACCACCTGCTTTTGTAAATAAAATTTTGTTAAACATAGACATGTCCATTTATTTACATATTGTCCATGACTGTTTTTGTGCTACAGTGACTGTATTGGATACTTGTGACAGAAACTGTCCCACAAAGCCTAAAATATTTACTATCTGTCTCTTCAAAGGAAAGTTTGCTGGCTCATTTGCTACAGTTTTTGAGAATTATTTTAGACTTCCTTAGATATAGACTTTTAATCATATACCACTTTTGTCTGTAAGTTTAATGCAAGAAATTAGTTAAGATACAATAAAATTTCTTCCCGAAGTCCAGGTCTTTTAATTCACTTTTTTACTCAGGTTATCCATATATATGTATACATATATATATATATATATTTATTAATTTCATACTGTAGTGTTCTCTGTTGAATCTAGGACTTTGGTGATATGGCATTTCTTAAAATCATGTTCTAACTTTTGTTTCTTGTGTTTTCTTCCACCACTCCTACACCCATTCTCAAGTAAGATGATGACACTGTCCTGATCTTACCAGAGAGAATCAGACAAGGAGTATGGCTTTTCTGCAGTGATAGTAAGACTTCATTGGTTGTAAGAGGGATTCTGCTTTCAGAGACATTAAACTGTGAAAATTGTGTCTTAGAATTAATGAAATACAGTTGATAATTTCCTTAAACCATATGAGAATAAATTATGGATGAAATAAAAAGCTAAATATAATAATAAATGCATAAAAGATCTAAGGGAAACAAGGGCAAGTATGTATATAATCTGGTAGTGAGAGAATCTTTTCTAAAAATAATAGCATAAGGAGAAACCATGATGGAAAACATTGATAGACTTAATTGCACTGGGATCTTGGGCAGAAACTTTTATCTGAGTCTCACTTTTCCTGTCTTTAAGATGAGGAAAACTATAGTGACTACCTCATAGATTGTTTTGGGAATTAAATTAGTTGATATATAACTCATTTAGAATAATGTAAATTACAGTGAATTAGACAGTTCATAACTATAAGAGACATCAACCGGTCAGTGTTTAACATGTCACATTAAACTCTATTCATTTTGAAACCCAAATGATATCAGATATTCTTTTTTTTTCTTTTTTTTTAAAAAGAAAAGTGTTTTAATCTAATGTTTAAAGTAAATGAACCAAATATAATTTTGAAATATCAAACTTAAATGCATTTACAAATCTTTGTAGACATTGCTTTAAATACAATTATGCCACTCAAGACACACAGGCTTTCTGGTTGTTTTGCAGATACAGCAAGTTCATTTCCTTTTCAGGGCTTGGTACTTGTTAATCTTATTGTCTGAAATGCTCACATCCTATACCTTTAAATACACACTCCCTCCTTTTACTCAGTGTACTGTTTATATGTCGCTTTCACTGAGACATCTCTATAATTATAATGTTCCAGTAAAACAAACAAACAAACAAAAAAGACCATGCCTCCTTTTTTTTTCCACAGGAAAAAAACCCCACCATAAATAGAGTCAAAAGTCAATGGCAAACTGGGGAGAAATATTTTCAAATTATATTACAGATAAAAGGTTAATTTTTTCTTAAAATGTAGGGAAAAATTATCAAAAGTTTCATGAAAAAGAGGTCAAAACATAATTAGACTATGCTTAGCTGTTAACAGGGGAAGTATAATGAAGACTACACCAAAACACCATTTCTTGTCAGACTGGCAAAAATTAAAAGGACTGGCAGCAATGTGAGAAGACAGGCCCTTTCATATATTGCTCCTGAATAAACAATGTGATAGAGTTTCTGTGGAATTAGGAAATACCTTAACAAAATTCTTACGCATTTTTCTTTTGAATCACAATTATAGAAATTTACCTTTCAAATATACCTTCATAGGTATAAAACAACATACAACCAAGGTTAGTCATTATGGCAAAGTTTTTGTAGTACTAAAATATTTGAAACAACTTCACTAGAGTCTGAATTCCTGGATTCCAAATCCACACCCGTATGTTTACTGGGAGGGTAACTGTCCCCAAGCTACACAAAGGTTTTAGAGTCTCTCAGACTTGGGTCAGAATTGCATTCATCATATTCAGTACATACTAGCTATATGTCACTGGGAAATATATTTAACTTCTTAAAGGCTTGGCTTCCTTCTTTTTAATAAAAAAGATAACACCTACTTCAGAGTAGTTTTGATTATTAGTGAGATTACCTACATATAACAAAATAAATAACAGGAGTTTTAATGGACATTTTGTTTCTCTCAATGTTTCACTATTATAAAAGAGGTGGAATATATTCAGGTATATTTGTGTGCACCTCAGGGAGGACTGTATTTCTATAGGTTAAATGCCTAAAAGTGGAATATTTAGGTAATAGGTTATGCATTCTTGAAATTGTCTTTTTGAATTTTTGAATTTTATTTATTTTTTTATACAGCAGCTTCTTATTAGTCATCCGTTTTATGCACATCAGTGTATACATGTCAATCCCAATCTCCCAATTCATCACACCACCACCACCTCCCCCCACTGCTTTCCCCCCTTGGTGTCCATACGTTTGTTCTCTGCATCTGTGTCTCAACTTCTGCCCTACAAACTGGTTCATCTGTACCATTTTTCTAGGTTCCACGTACACGCATTACTATATGATATTTGTTTTTCTCTTTCTGATATACTTCATTCTGTGTGACAGTCTCTAGATCCATCCACGTCTCTACAAATGACCCAATTTCGTTCCTTTTTATGGCTGAGTAATATTCCATTGTATATATGTACCACAACTTCTTTATCCATTCATCTGTCGATGGGCATTTAGGTTGCTTCCATGACCTGGCTATTGTAAATAGTGCTGCAATGAACATTGGTGTGCATGTGTCTTTTTGAATTATGGTTTTCTCTGGGTATATGCCCAGTAGTGGGATTGCTGGGTCATTAGGTAATTCTATTTTCAGTTTTTTGAGGAACCTCCATACTGTTCTCCATAGTGGCTGTATCAATTTATATTCTCACCAAAAGTGCAAGAGGTTTCCCTTTTCTCCACACCCTCTCCAGCATTTGTTGTTTGTAGATTTTCTGATGATGCCCATTCTAAGTGGTGTGAGGTGATACATCATTGTAGTTTTGATTTGCATTTCTCTATTAATTAGTGATGTTGAGCAGCTTTTCATGTGCTTCTTGGCCATCTGTATGTCTTCTCTGGAGAAATGTCTATTTAGGTCTTCTGCCCATTGTTGGATTGGGTTGTTGGTTTTTTTGATATTGAGCTGCATTAGCTGGTTATATATTTTGGAGATTAATCCTTTGTACGTTGATGTGTTTGCAAATATATTCTCCCATTCTGAGGGTTGTCTTTTCGTCTTGTTTATGGTTTCCTTTGCTGTGCAAAAGCTTTTAAGTTTCATTAGGTCCATGTGTTTATTTTTGTTTTTATTTCCATTACTCTAGGAGTTAGGTCAAAACAGATCTTGCTGTGATTTATGTCAAAGAGTGTTCTTCCTATGTTTTCCTCTAAGAGTTTTATAGTGTCCAGTCATACATTTAGGTATCTAATCCATTTTGAGTTTATTTTTGTGTATGGTGTTAGGGAGTGTTCTAATTCCATTCTTTTACATGTAGCTGTCCAGTTTTCCCAGCACCACTTATTGAAGAGACTGTCTTTTCTCCATTGTATATCCTTGCCTCCTTTGTCATAGATTAGTTGACCATAGGTGCATGGGTTTATCCCTGGGCTTTCTATCTTGTTCCATTGATCTATATTTCTGTTACTGTGCCAGTACCATATTGTCTTGATTACTGTAGCTTTGTAGTATAGTCTGAAGGCAGGGAGTCTGATTCCTCCAGCTCCGTTTTTATCCCTCAAGACTGTTTCAGCTATTCGGGGTCTTTTGTGTCTCTACACAAATTTTAAGATGTTTTGTTCTAATTCCATAAAACATACCATTTGTAATTTGATAGGGATTGCATTGAATCTGCAGATTGCTTTCGGTAGTATAGTCATTCTCACAGTATTGATTCTTCCAATCCAAGAACATGGTATATCTCTCCATCTCTTGGTATCATCTTTCATAAGTGTCTTAGAGTTTTCTGCATACAGGTCTTTTGTCTCCTTAGATAGGTTTATTCCTAGGTATTTTATTCATTTTGTTGCAGTGGTAAATGGGAATGTTTCCTTAATTTCTCTTTCAGATTTTTCATCATTAGTGGATAAGAATGCAAGAGATTTCTGTGCATTAATTTTGTATCCTGAAACTTTACCAAATTCATTCATTAGCTCTAATAGTTTTTTGGTGGCAACTTTAGGATTCTCCATATATAGTATCATGTCATTGGCAATCAGTGACAGTTTTACTTCTTCTTTTCCAATTTGTATTCTTATTATTTCTTTTTCTTCTCTGATTGCCATGGCTAGGACTTCCAAAATTATGTTGAATAATAGTGGTGAGAGTGGGCAACCTTGTCTTGTTCCTGATATTAGTGGAAATGCTTTCAGTTTTTCACCATTCAGAATGATGTTTGCTGTTTGTCGTATATGGCCTTTATTATGTTGAGGTAAGTTCCATCTATGCCCACTTTCTGGAGAGTTTTTATCACAAATGGGTGTTGAATTTTGTCAAAAGCTTTTTCTGCATCTATTGAGATGATCATATGGTTTTTATTCTTCAATTTATTAATATGGTGTATCACATTGATTGATTTGCATATATTGAAGAATCCTTGCATCCCTGGGATAAATCCCACTTGATCGTGGTGTATGATCCTTTTAATGTGTTGTTGGATTCTGTTTGCTAGTATTTTGTTGAGGCTTTTCGCATCTATATTCATCAGTGATATTGGTCTGTAATTTTCTTTTTTTGTAGTATCTTTGTCTGGTTTTGGTATCAGGGTGATGATGGCCTCATAAAATGAGTTTGGGAGTGTTCCTTCCTCTGCAGTTTTTGGAAGAGTTTGAGAAGGATGGGTGTTAGCTCTTCTTTAAATGTTTGATAGAATTCACCTGTGAAGCCATCTGGTCCTGGACTTTTGTTTGTTGAAAGATTTTTAATCACAGTTTCAATTTCATTACTTGTGATTGGTCTGTTCATATTTTCTATTTCTTCCCAGTTCAGTGTTGGAACATTGTACCTGTCTATGAATTTGTCCATTTCTTCCAGGTTGTCCATTTTACTTGCATAGATTTGCTTGTAGTAGTCTGTTAGGATGCTTTGTATTTCTGTAGTGTTTGTTGTAACTTCTCCTTTTTCATTTCTAATTTTATTAATTTGAGTCCTCTCGCTCTTTTTCTTGATGAGTCTGCCTGATGGTTTATCAATTTTGTTTATCATCTCAAAGAACCAGCTTTTAGTTTTATTGATCTTTGCTGTTGTTTTCTTTGTTTCTATTTCATTTATTTCTGCTCTGATCTTTATGATTTCTTTCCTTCTGTTAACTTTGGTTTTTGTTTGTGCTTCTTTCTCTTGTTCCTTTAAGTCTAACGTTAGATTGTTTATTTGAAATTTTTCTTGTTTCTTGAGGTAGGCTTTCATAGCTATAAACTTCCCTCTTAGAACTGCTTTTGCTGCATCCCATAGGTTTTGGATCGTCGTGTTTTCATTGTCATTAGTCTCTAGGTATTTTTTGTTTTCCTCTTTGATTTCTTCAGTGACTCTTGGTTATTTAGTAACCTATTGTTTAGCCTCCATGTGTTTGTTTTTTACGTTATTTTCCCTGTAATTGATTTCTAATCTCATAGCGTTGTGGTCAGAAAAGATGCTTGATATGATTTCAATTTTCTTAAATTTACTGAGTCTTGATTTGTGACCCAAGATGTGATCTACCCTGGAGAATGTTCCATGCACACTTGAGAAGAAACTGTAATCTGTTGTTTTTGGATGGAATTCTTATAAATAACAAATCTATCTGATCTATTGTGTCATTTAACACTTGTGTTTCCTTATTAATTTTCTGTTTGGATGATCTGTCCATTGGTGTAAGTGAGATGTTAAAGTCCCCCACTATTATTGTGTTACTGTCAATTTCCTCTTTTATAGCTGTTAGCAGTTGCCTTAGGTATTGAGGTGCTTCTATGTAGGGTGCATATATATTTATAATTGTTATATCTTCTTCTTGGATTGATCCCTTCATCATTATGTAGTGTCCTTCCTTGTCTCTTGTAACATTCTTTATTTTAAAGTCTATTTTATCTGATATGAGTACTGCTACTCCAGCCTTTTTTTGATTTCCATTTGCATGGAATATCTTTTTCCATACCCTCAATTTCAGTCTGTATGTGTTCCTAGGTCTGAAGTGGGTCTCTTGTAGACAGCATATATATATGGGTCTTGTTTTTGTATCCATTCAGCAAGCCTGTGTCTTTTGGTTGGACCATTTAATCCATTCACGTTTAAGGTAATTATCGATATGTATGTTCCTATGATCATTTTCTTAATTGTTTTGTGTTTGTTTTTGTAGGTTCTTTTCTTGTCTTGTGTTTCCCACTTAGAGAAGTTCCTTTAGCATTTGTTGTAGAGCTAGTTTCGTGATGCTGAATTCTCCTAGCTTTTGCTTGTCTGTAAAGCTTTTGATTTCTCCATCAAATCGAATGAGATCCTTGCTGGGTAGAGTAATATTGGTTGTAGGTTCTTCTGTTTCATCACTTTAAGTATATCATGCTACTCCCTTCTGGCTTGTAAAATTTCTCCTGAGAAATCAGCTGTTAACCTTATGGGGCTTCCCTTGTTTTTTTGTGGTTTTTTTGTCGTTTTTTCCTTGATGCTTTCAATAATTTTTCTTTGTCTTTAATTTTTGCCAATTTGATTACTATGTGTCTTGGTGTGTTTTTCCTTGGGTTTTTCCTGTATGGGACTCTCTGCACTTCCTGAACTGGGGTGGCTATTTCCTTTCCTATGTTAGGGAAGTTTTTGACTATAATCTCTTCCAATCTTTTCTGGGGTCCTTTCTCTCTCTCTTTTCCTTCTGGGACCTCTACAATGTGAATGTTGTTGCATTTAATGCTGTCCCAGAGGTCTCTTAGGCTGTCTTCATTTCCTTTGATTCTTTTTTTCTTTATTCTATTCTGTAGCAGTGAATTCCACCATTCTGTCTTCCAGGTCACGTATCCGTTCTTCTGCCTCAGTTATTCTGCTATTGATTCCTTCTAGTGTAGTTTTCATTTCAGTTATTGTATTGTTCATGTCTCTTTGTTTGTTCTTTAATTCTTCTAGGTCTTTGTTAAACATTTCTTGCATCTTCTCGATCTTTGCCTCCATTCTTTTTCTTAGGTCCTGGATCATCTTCACTATCACTATTCTGAATTCTTTTTCTGGAAGGTTGCCTATCTTCACTTCATTTAGTTGTTTTTCTGGAGTTTTATCTTGTTCCTTCATCTGGTACGTAGCCCTCTGCTTTTTCACCTTGTCTACCTTTCTCTGAATGTGGTTTTTGTTCCAGAGGCTGCAGGATTGTAGTTCTTCTTGCTTCTGCTCTCTGCCCTCTGGTGGATGAGGCTCTCTAAGAGGCTTGTGCAAGTTTCCTGTTGGGAGGGACTGGTGGTGGGTAGAGCTTGCTGTTGCTCTGGTAGGCAGAGCTCAGCAAAACTTTAATCCACTTGTCTGCTGATGGGTGGGGCTGGGTCCCCTCCCTGTTGGTTGTTTGGCCTGAGGCAACCCAACACTGGAACCTACCTGGGCTCTTTGTTGGGGCTAATGGTGGACTCTGGGAGAACTCATTCCAAGGAGTACTTCGCAGAACTTCTGCTGCCAGTGTCCTGTCCCCATGGTGAGCCACAGCCCCACCCCCTGCCTGTGCAGGAGACCCTCCAACACTAGCAGGTATGTCTGGTTCAGTGTCTATGGTTTCACTGCTCCTTCCCCTGTGTCCCGATGCTCACACTACTTTGTGTGTGCCCTCCAAGAATGGAGTATCTGTTTCCCCCAGTCCTCTCCAAGTCCTGCAATCATATCCCGCTAACCTTCAAAGTCTGATTCTCTAGGAATTCTTCCTCCCATTGCCGGACCCCCAGGTTGGGAACCCTGATGTGGGGCTCAGAACATTTTCTCCAGTGTGTGGACTTCTGTGGTATAATTGTTCTCCAATTAGTGAGTCACCCAGCCAGCAGTTATGGGATTTGATTTTATTGTGATTGCACCCCTCTTACCATCTCATTGTGGCTTCTCCTTTGTCTTTGGATGTGGGGTATCATTTTTGGTGAGTTCCAGTGTCTTCCTTGATATCATATATTCACATTGCCTTGAACGCAGAAAATTTTAATTGTCTGTATCCCTATTTCTTACTCATATTTGGATTGACTGACAGTTTAAGGGAGGTGTTGTGTGCCATGTGGATCTGTGTTATATGAGTATATGTGTGCATATGTGGATACAGGCAGAAGCCTATAACTAAGCTCCTTCTCATGCAACTAGAGAGGCTGCTATAATCCCTTTCTTAGACATTTCAAAGAGTGGGAGGGAAGAGGAGATTGTGACTGATAATAAAATCCACTCAGACCTTTCATAGGGATTAATTCCATTATATTATGCAAAGTTCCTATCTGGGTAATCCTATCAGAAAGTGAAGGAATCCTCCCTCTAAACAGATCTAAACAAAGCATAGAATATGCATATTTTATTCATGCTCCTCAATGCAAACATGCAACTATGTTAACATAGGGAACAATGTTCTTTGGCAATCATTACCTAGAAAAATATTTATAATATAATATTGTGTACTCCCATAAGTAGGAAAAAGCTTTCATGTTCTGGTCTAAAGATAATTTTAGTTCCCATAAGGCGGGGGTGGGTGGGGAGTGGTTCTGGAAGAATCTATCCTTGCACCATGCATTAATTTTGTTTTTTCGTTTAGTTTCATTGAGATATAATAGACATACAGCATTGCATAAGTTTAAGGTGTACAGAAAAATGATTAGATTCACATAAATCATGAAATGATTACCACAATAAGTTTAGTGAACATTCATCATCTTGTAAAAATACAAAATTAATTTTAAAAATTTGTTTCCTTGCGATGAGAACTCTTGGGATTTACTCCCTTAACAACTTTCAGATATAACTTACAGCAGTGTTAATTATACTTATCATGCTGTACAGTACATCCCTAGTCTTTATTGACCTTATAACTGGAACTTTATAACTTTTGACTGCCTTCATCCAGTTCCCACTCTCTCCACACCCCACTTTGGTAAACAAAAACTGGTCTCTTTTGGTATATGTTTGCTTGATTGTGTGTTAGTCTTTGATATATAAGTGACCTACAACACTATGTTGGTTCCTGTTACATGACATAGAGATTTTATATTTTTATACATTTTAAAATGATCACCATGGAAATTCTAGTTACCATGTGTCATTGTACAAAGATATTAAATAATTATTGACTACATTCCCTACACTGTAATTTCATACCTGTGATTCATTTATTTTGCAACTGGATATTGGTACCTCTTAATCTCCCTCACCTACTTTAATCCTCTCCTTACTCTGACAATGGACTGTTTGTTCTCTGTTCCAATGAATCTATCTCTGTTTTGTTATGTTTATTCATTTGTCTTGCTTTTTAGATTCACATATAAGTGAAATGATACAATATTTGTCTTTTTCTGTCTGACTTATTTCATTTAGCATAATACACTAGGTTCATCCATGTTGTTGCAAATGATAAAATTTTATTCTTTTTTATGGCTGAGTGATATTCCATTATACATCTTTATATATTCTCACATTTAGTAGTCAATCTTTTTATTTTGTTGATAGTTTCCTTCACTGTGCAAAACCTTTTTTGTTTTATGTAGTCCCATTTTTACTTTTGTTTCCCTTACCTGAGGAGACATGTCCAAAAAAAAAAAAGGGGGGGGGCTTCCCTGGTGGCGCATTGGTTGAGAATCTGCCTGCCAATGCAGGGGACATGGGTTCGAGCCCTGGTCTGGGAAGATCCCACATGCCGCGGAGCAACTGGGCCTGTGAGCCACAACTACTGAGCCTGCGCTTCTGGAGCCTGTGCTCTGCAACAAGAGAGGCCGTGATAGTGAGAGGCCCACACACTGCGATGAAGAGTGGCCCCGGCTTGCAGCAACTAGAGAAAGCCCTCACACAGAAACGAAGACCCAACACAGCCGAAAATAAATAAATTAATTAATTAATTTAAAAAAAATTGGGCCTGTCAAATTTAAAAAAAAAGGGCATATTGCTTATGTTTTCTCATAGAAGTTTTATGGTTTCAGGTTCCACATTTAAGTCTTTAATTCATTTTGAATTTTGTGTGTGTGTGTGTGCATGCTGTGAAAATGTAGTCCAGATTGATTCTTTTGCATATAGTTGCCCAGGTTTGCTAACACCATTTATTGAAGAGGCTGTCTTTTCCCATTGTATATTCTTGCCTCCTTTGTCATAGATTAATTGTCTGTATAAATGTGGGTTCATTTCTGGACCCTCTATTCTCTTCCATTGAACTATGTCTCTTTTTGTGCCAGTATCATACTGTTTTGATTATTGTAAATTTGTAGTATGGTTTGAAATCAAAGTGCATGGCACCTCTAGCTTTTTTCTTCTTTACCAAGATTGCTTTGGCTATTCAGGATCTTTTGTCGTTCCATACAAATTTAAGAATTATTTGTTCAGTTCTGTGAAAAATGTCATGAGTGTTTTGATAAAGATTGCATTAAATTAATAGATTGCCTTAGGTTATATGGTCATGTCAACAATATTAATTCTTCCAATCCATGAGAACTGTATATCTGTCCATTTGTTTCAGTCATCTTCAGTTTCTTTCATCAGTTTCTTATGGTTCTACAAATACAGGTCTTTTACCTTCCTGGTAAAATTTATTCTTAAGTATTTTATTCTTTTTCATGCAATTATAAATGGGAGTTTTAAAATTAATTTCTCCTTTTCATAATCATTGTTAAAAGAGTTTAGACAGGGAATATATTAATTTTGTATCCAGCAACTTCATCAAATTTATTGATGAATCCAGTAGATTTTTGGTGGTGTCTTTAGGATTTTATATGTATAGTATGATGGAATCTGTGAACACTGACAGTTTTACTTCTTCCTTTCCACTTTGGATTTCTTGTATGTCTTTTTCTTGTCTGAGTGCTATGTCTTGGACTTCCAATAGAAGTGGTGAGTGTTGGCGTCCATGCCGTTTTCTTACTATTAGAAGAACTGCTTCCAGATTTTCAACATTGAGTATGGTGGTAGCTGTGTGCTTGTCTTTTATGGCTTGTCATATACGTTATATATAGAGATATGTTCCCTCTATACCCACTTTGTTGAGAGTTTTTATAATAAATGGATGTTGAATTTTGTCAAAAGCTTTCTGCATCTGTTGAGATGGTCATATGATTTTTACTTTTCAATTTGTTAATGTGGTGTATCACCTTGTTTGATTTGCAGTTATTGAACCATCCCTGCATCTCAGGATAAATCCCACATGATCATGGTGAATGATTCTTTTAAAGTATTGTCGAATTTGGTCTGACAATATTTTTGGAGGACTTGTGCATCTCTGTTCATCAATGATATTGGCCTGTAATTTCCTTTTTTCAGATATATTTGTCTGGTTTGCATATAAGCATGATGTTGGCCTCATAGAATGAGTTCAGAAATATTCCTTCCTCTGCAAGTTTTTGGAATAATTTGAGAAAGATAGGTGTTAACTCTTCTCTAAAAGTTTGGTAGAATTTACCTGTGAAGTCATCTCATCCTGGACTTTTGTTTGTTGGGAGTTTTAAATTTTTTTTGATTCATTTTTATTACAGGTAATTGGTCTGTTCATAATTTCCTTTTCTTCCTAGTTCAGTCTTGGGAGATTGTACATTTATAAGAATTTGTCCATTTCATCTAGGTTGTCCATTTTATTGGCATATTGTTGTTCATAGTAATCTCTTATGATCCTTTGTATTTCTTTGGTGTTGTTTGTAACTTCTCCCTTTTCATTTCTGATTTTATTGTTTTACACCTTCTTTTTTAAATTGATGAATCTGGCAAATATTTTATTAATTTTGTTTTTCTCTTCAAAGAACCAGGTCTTAGTTTCATTGATCTTTTCTATGTTTTTTTTAGACTCTATTTCATTTCTGTTCGATCTTTATGATATTTTTCCTTTTACTAACTTTGGGTTTTGTTCATTCTTCTTTTTCTATTTCCTTTAGGTATAAAGTTAGATTGTTTATTTGGGATTTTTGTTTGTTTGTTTCCTGAAATAGGCTTATAGCACTTCCCTCTTTGAACTGCTTTTGCTGAATCCCACAGATTTTGGATCATTGTGTTTTTCATTTTCATTTGTCTCAAGTTATCTTTTATTAATTTCCTCTTTGGTTTCTTCAGCGATCCATTGTTTGTTTAGTAGCATATTGTTTCACCTCCTGTTGTTTGTGTGTTTTTGCATTTTTTTTTCCTTCTAATTGATTTCTAGTCTCTTAGCTAGTGGTTGGAAAAGATGCTTCATATAAGTTCAGTGTTCTTAAATTTGCTGAGACTTGTTTTGTGGCCTAGCATGTGACCTATCCTGGAGAGATTCCATGTGCATTTGAAAAGAATGTGCATTCTGCTGCTTTTGGATGAAATGTTCTTTATATATCTATTAAGTCAACTTGCTCTAATGTGTAGTTTAAGGTCAGTGTTTCCCTATTGATTTTCTCTCTGGAGGATCTGTACATTGATGTAAGTGGAGTGGGAAAGAACCCTACTGTCATTGTGTTACTGTCAATCTCTCCCTTTATGTTTTTTAATCTTGCTTTATGTTTAGGTGCTCCTATGTTTGTTGCATAAATATTTACAATTGTTATATCTTCTTCTTGGATTGATTCCTTGATCATTATATAATGTCTTTCTTTTGCCTCTTGATACAGTCTTAGTTTTAAAGTCTATTTTGTCTGATATAAGTATTGCTACCCCAGCTTTTACTCCTTTTCCATTTGCATGGAATACCTTTATGCGTGCCCCTGACTTTCTTTAGCTCTGAAGTGAGCCTCTTGTAGGCAATATATATATATATATATGAGTCTCATTTTTGTATCCAGTCAGCCATTCTGTCTTTTCATTGGAGCATAACTCCATTTACAATTAAGCTAATTATTGATAGGTATGTACTTATTGTCATTTGAAGGGTTGCTGTTTTGTAGTTCTTTTTTGTTCCTTTCTACTTTTTTTGCATTCTTCCTTTCTGATTTGATGACTGTCTATAATGTTATGTTTGCATTCGTTCCTCTTTCTTGTGTGCGTATCTATTATAGATTTTTGGGTTTTATGGTTACCTTAAAGTTTATATATAGCAATCTCTATGTATACATGATTATTTTTATATCTCTTAACTTTGAATCCATTTTAACAACACTGAATTTTTACTCCCCCATCCCATGTTTATTGTTCCTGACATCATATTTTACATCTTCTTGTTTGTGCATCCCTTTACTACTTATTATAGATGATTTTACTACTTTTGTCTTTTAACTTTCCTTCAAGATTTATAAGTGGTTAATTTATGACCTTTACTGCATATTTTCTTTTATCAATAAAACTTTTCCTTTTGTACTTTTCATATTTTTAGTTGTGCCCTTTTCATTTCTGCTTAGAGACATCACTTTAACATTTCTTTTAAAGTTGTTTTCATGTTTTCTGAATTCCTATACCTTTTTCTAACCTGTAAAACTTTTGATCTCTTTATAAAACCTGAATAGGGCTTCCCTGGTGGTGCAGTGGTTGAGAATCTGCCTGCTGATGCAGTGTACATGGGTTCGAGTCCTGGTCTGGGAAGATCTCACATGTCGCAGAGCAACTAGGCCCATGAGCCACAACGACTGAGCCTGTGCGTCTGGAGCCTGTGCTCCACAACAAGAGAGGCCACGATAGTGAGAGGCCCGTGCACCATGATGAAGAGTGGCCCCTGATTGCCGCAACTGGAGAAAGCCCTCGCACAGAAATGAAGACCCAACACAGCCAAAAATAAATAAATAATAATTAAACCTGAATAAAAACCTTCCTGGGTGTTGTACTTATAGTTGTAGGCTTTTCCCTTTCAATATTTTAAGTATATTGTGCCACTCCCTTTTGACCTGCAGATTTTCTGCTGAAAACTCAGCTGGTAACCTTATTGGAGTTCACTTGTATATAACTTGTTGCTTTTCCCTTGCTGCTTTTAATATTCTCTATCTTTAATTTTTGCCATTTTAATTAATTTGTCTTGGTGTGGTCTTCTTTGGGTTGGACCTTTTGGGACTCTTCTGTGTTTTTTGGACATGGATTTTTGTTTAATTTCTCAGGTTAAGGGAGTTTACATATATTATGTCTTCAAATATATTCTCTGCCCTTTTCTCTCTTCCTTCTTCTGGGATCCATATAATGTGAATGTTAGTGTGCTTGATATTATCCTCAAGGTTTCTTAAATGGTCCTCACTTCTTTTAATACTTATTTTTCTTTTTTTTTTGTTCTGATTGAGTGATTTCCAAAACTCTGTCTTTAGGTTTGCTGACCCTCTCCTTAGTATCATCTAGCTACTCTTGATTTCTTCTAGTGTATTTTTATTTCAGTTATTGTATTCTTCAACTCTGTTTGGTTCTTCTTTATATTTTCTAACTCTTATTTAAAACGTCTAACTTCTCTGCTCATCCATTCCTGTTGCCAGTTCTTTGAGCATTATATGATCATTACCTTGAACTCTTTATTGAACAGATTACTTAGCTTCACTTAGTTCTTCTGGGGTTCCATATGGTTCCTTCATTTAAAACATATTTCTCTATCACCTCATTTGGCCTAATTCAATGCTCTTATTTCTATGTATTTGGTAGTTTGGTTATATTTCCCGATCTTGGAGAAGTGGTCTTTTGTAGGAGATGACCTATGCATTCCAGCAACACATTCCTCTCTAGTCACTAGGTATATGCCCTTGGTGTACCCCTTATGTGAGCTCGTGGGCTTTTCTGTTGTGGCAGGCTGACCACTGTGTGAGTTTTGCTAGTCATGGCTGGCCTCTGGTCCAGTTGTTTGCCAAGCCCTGCCTTGTGCAGAGGCTGACAGCTGCTGGTGGCTGGGGCTGTGACATGAGGTGGCTGGCTGCAGAGCTCTGGGTGTTACTGGGGCTAGTGCTGGCCCACCATGGGTAGAGGTTGATTCTGGGTTGGCTGCTTGGGGGTCAGGGTTCACAGATCTTGTTTTGTCTTGCTAGTGGGTGAGTCTAGTTCCTGACATGGCTGGTCGTTGGCTCGATGATGTCACAAACGTGGTGTCAGCCCACTGATGAGTGGAGCTGAATCCTGGAGAGCTGGTTGTAGGGCCGAACCTATTAGACTTCTGGTAAGCGGGGTTGGGGCTGGGGTCCTGGGGCTGGTGTCAGCCTTGGTTTTTAGGAGCAGGTCCCAGAGTTGGTGTCTGCCCACTGGTGTGTAGAGCCATGGATTATGAGGTCCCTGGGCTAGTGCTGGCTAAATGGTGGGTGGAGCTGTGTCCTGGCATCTCTGGCTGTAAGAATCTGTTGGTCCCATAGCTGTATTTGGCCTGCTGGTGTGTAGGGTCAGTTTCTCATATGCTGGCTGTAGGGTCTTCCTGAAGCTGATGTTGTCCCTTTGCTGGTGGGTATCTGGGTGGATCAAAGATTGCCTGGCTGAAGGTCCCAAGGTGTCCTAGAGCTGTTGTTGTTCTACTGGTGGCTGGGACCAAGACCCAAGTGGTCTCAGGGCTGGTATAAGCCTGCTGATGTGTGGGCTGGTTCTTGACACTGCAGGCTGTGGTGTTGTGGTTGCCCTGGGACTGTTGGCTGCTTGCTGATGGATGGTGCCAGAGTCTAGGGGATCCTCAGGCTAGTTCCACATGCTGGTGTGTAGAGCTGGGTCCTGGGATCTCTGACTGCAAGCCCTGGGGTTCCTAGAGTTGGTGTCAGCCTGCTGGTGGACATGGCTTAGGCTCAAGGGGTTCTGTTTCTAGTACTTGCCTGCTGGTTGGCAGAACTGGGATCCAGGGAATTTGGCTAAAGGGCCTGGGATTCCTGGAGCTGGTGCTCACCCAGTAGTGGGTGAAGCTGGTGCTGACCCACTGGTGGGCAGGGTCAGTGCTGACCCACTGGTGGGCAGGGTCAGTCCCCAGGTCTCTAGTTGCAGATTCCTGTGGGTTGCAGAGTTGGTGTAGGATCACTGGTAGGCAGAGCCATGTCCCAAAGCTGTGGGGCCCAGGTTCCCAGTGATAGTGAAGTCCACCTGTAGACAAAGCCAGGTCCTGGGTCCTCTGGTGAGTGGTGCCTGGTCCTGAGGCAGCTGGGGGCTCAGGGAATCCTATGGTAGCCAGCTTGCAGGTGAGTGGGACTGTGTCCTCACCCAACCAGCTACTTGGCCTGAGGCATCCCAGTTCTAGTGCTGACAGGCTGGTGTGCAGGACTGAGTCCTGGTGCTAATAAGTTAAAAGGAAGATTCCAAAATGGTGATTGCCAGCACCAGTGTCCTCATGGTAGAACAAGCTCCCCAAAATGGATGTCACCAGTGTCTGTGTCCCCAGGGTGAGCACCAGTTGTCTCTTGCCTCGCTCAGTGGCTCTCCATGATCAGCGGTATGTCTGACCCAAATTTATTTCAAATTGCTTCTTCTGACCTGGCTCTCAGAGCACATCAGATTTTGTGTGTGCCCTTTATCAGTGGAGACTCTTTAGAAATACACTGTAAAATAATAAAAGGTAAAATAATAAAAAAAAAACGTGGAGACTTTATTTCTTACAGTCCTCTGGCTCTCCCAAAATTAAGTCCTGATGCTTTCAAACCCAAATATTCTTGGGGTTCATTTCTCAGTGAAGGACCCCAAAGCTGGGGAGCAATTTGTGGGGCTTGGGCCCCTTGTTCCTTGGGGAGAATCTGCAGTTCAGTTTACTTCCCTTTGTGGGTCATCCATCAAGGGTTATGGGTCTTGACTATTCTGTGTCTCTGGCTCTTCTACCCAACTTGTAGTTTCTTCTTTATATCTCTATTTCTAGTTCTTTTCTGCTAATTTTCAGGTATTTCTCATCAATAGTTGTTCTGTTAATGTTTGTAATTTTGGTGTGCCAATAGAAGGGGTGAGCTCAAGGTCTTCCTGTTCTGTGTTCTTGGCCACTCCCTCCCCCATGCATTAATTTTAAATAAAAATAACAAATAAAAGAAATCTTAGAAAACAATAGAAGGCAAATTACAAGTTAAGAAACATGTTTAAAATATGTGTGACATTTAATCATGTTATTGTTATTTCTTGTTATAATGTCTTATTCTCCTTAATATATGAAGATATCATAAAAGTGACAGAATGAACACCATATCAAGGACAATATGAGGTCACATGCCTAGGATGTTTGAGAATACACCTTTGAAAACTAATAGGAAAATTAGACCATATATGTATACAGGAAAATTTATTTCAACATTATATGCAATATTAAGTTACTTGAGATAATCTAAATTCCCCATCAATATGGACTTGTCAAAATTTGTCACATATTCTGAGTGCTCTGTTCCTTTTCTTCTCAGGGAGTTTAGGGTTTAGAGATGGGATTGGGTAAGTTCAGAAGAATAAAATAATAACTGCCTAAATACCTGAAATCACATTCATAACACCATTATAATCACATCTCTCAACCTAGGCCTGGCTGATAGAGTTCCTTTTTCATGGTGATCTTCTTCATTGTATAGTTATTCATTTTTCCAGGTCACTTCTTTAAATCATTTAAAATAAGTAACAAATATATACATATATGTAAATATAATATTCCAGGGGGTGTAGAAGGCTGTACACATAAGCAGCCCTATGCATTTGCCAGGAAAGACCTCAAAGAGCCTTAATCTCTTACCTCTGGTTAAACGTGTTTCTGTGTAAGCAGGAAGTGAAGACTAATATTGTAAATAGACTTAACATTGAACTTATACTCCAACACACACAGATTTCTTCAGCAAAGTGCAGAGGACTAATTTGTCCAAAGAATTTAAGGACATCACTGACCGTGTTGAAAAGCATTAAAAAAATGAAAGTGAAGATGTAACATTAGCAAGATGGTGGAATAAGGAGCTCTGAACACTACTCCTCATGGACACACCCCAATTCAACAATAATACATGGATAAATTCCCCTTGTGAGAAACCCAGAAACTAGTTGAGAGGTTCCTGCATCCCAGGGAAGCACGAAATCAGCCACATTGAAACCAGTAGGAAAATTTGAAATAGCCTGTCGCCATAACCCCCACCTCCAACACAGCACTGGTACCTTATGATTAGGAGGAAATCCCCATCCTCAAGCTTCTCCCTGGGGAGGAAAAGAGCTGGGCTGTGCACCAAATGTACCAACTTTTCTTAGGGTTACACAAGGGACTTGTTTCTGTCTCACCTATCACAGCACTGGTAGAACCTAACATACACTAGAACTCTGGGGAGTACAGAGAACAGTGGCTTGAACTAGCACATGTGCACTTGCCATAGTTCATTGTCTGGCTAACTGCAGAGAAAGTGGGTGAAAATAACCCCCAGTGCCCAGCTTCTCCCTGGGGAGAGAAAGGACTAAACTGTGCATCCAACATTTCAATTTTTCTTAGCGTTACCCAAGGGACTTTCTTCTGCCTTGCCTGTTTCAGAACACTAAAAGGATACAACATACACTAGATTCCTGGGGGCTCCAGAGACCAAAGATAGTGGTCCAAATAAGCACAAATACTTGCCACACCTCCTACTCCTGGCTCAATGCAGAGAAAATTGGCAAAAACCTAGCTCCCAACTTTTCCCTGGGTAGGGAAATAGTTGGACTGCACATCTAAAGTCTTAACTTTTCTGGGAGCTGACTGAGGGACTGACTTCTAGCTTACCTGTGTCAGTGTGCTGACAAAACCTGGCATGCTCTAAATGACTAGGAGCTACCAAGAATAAGGACAATGTTTTGGACTACCACAACGTCTTAAGAGGCTCACAGAATCTCTGCTCTGGCTGATTGTTGAAAGTTTTCTCCTGCATGAGGCCATTCCGTGAAGACTAGGAGAAGTGGCAGTTTTTTCTAATGTGTGGATAACACACAAAGAGTCAAGGAAAGTGAAGAAACAGGGAAATGGGATCCAAACAAAAGAACGAAGTAAAACTCCAGAAAATGACTGTTATGAAACAGAGATATATGAATCACCTAAAGGAGATTTGAAAATAACCACCATGAAAATGCTCAAAGAGCTGAGGAGAACAACTTCTGAATAAAGTGAGAATCTCAACAAAGAGATAGAAAAAGTTTAAAAAACAGAAATCTTAGAGCTGAAGAATAGAATATCTGAACTGAAAAATTCAGAAGAGGAGTTCAACAACAGACTAGATCAAACATAAAAAGAATCAGCAAACTCTAAGACAGGTCATTTGAAATTATCTACTCAAAGAATCAAAAAGAAAAATAAAAAGAAAATAGTAAAGAAAGCTCAAGGAACTTAGGGAACACCTTCAAGGGGACCAATATTTGCATTATGCACATCCCAGAAGAGGAGAGAGAGAAAGGATCAGAAAGCTAATGTAAAGAGATAATGGCTGAAAATTTCCAAATCTAGGGAAGGAAATAAACAATCCAGATGCACTGAGATCAACATTACCTTGATAACAAAGCCACACCACAAGAAAAGAAAAGAAAACTACAGGACAATATCCCTGATGAATATCAATGTAAAAGCCTCAACACAATAATAGAAAACTGAATTCAACAACATGTTAAGAGTCCTACACCATGACCAAGGAATTGAAACCAGGATCTTGAAGAGACATTAGCGTTCCCATATTCATTGCAGTTTTATTTTCTATAACTAAGATATGGAAACTACATAAATGTCCATTGATGGGTAAATGGATAAAGAGAATGTGGTATGTTCAAACAATGGAATGTTATTTAGCCTCAAAATAAATGGAAATCTTGTAATAGGCAACAATATGGATGAACCTTAATGACATTATGTTAAGTGAAATATGCTAGTTATAGAAATGCTAATACTGTATGATTCTACCTATATGAAGTATTTAAAATAGTTAAAGTCATAGAAGTATAGGATAGAGTGGTAGTTACCAGGGACTTGGGGGAGAGGGAAGTAAGGAGTTGCTATTCAACAGAGAAAAGTTTCAATTATGCAAGTAACTGGATAATTTCCTGAGAGCCGCTGTGAAACATTGTGCATATAGTTAATAATACTATATTGTACATTTAAACTTTTGTTACAGGGGTAGATCTTATGTTGTGTTCTTGCCACACACACAAAAAAGAAATAGAATAAAAAGAAAGTGAAGAAAATTGGTACTGAGCATGTTTCCTATAGGCACCATTTTATTATCTATTATTATTATTTTCATTTTAACTTAGCAAAATATTAACTTATACTTATTTTTTTCATTTCCTCTTCTCCCATTTACTCCTCAAACTAGACCTGCCTGACTTCTCTCCACACCCCTCCAACAAAGAATAAACAAAATCCCTACCAATAAAAAAATAACCAATGGGCAATTCCATCTCTATCTTGACCTTTCAACATCATAGGGCAGGTTGTTTTTTCTCTTCTTGAAAAAAATCGCTTTTTGCCCTGTATACATTGGCTTCACACCATCTAGTTTTCTTCATATTTCTGTAATAGCTTTTAATTGTTGTTATTTTGTGGGTTACATTCTTCTATGACTCTGTTTTAGTAATGTTTTCACAAAGGTTTGTTCTTGGTCCACTGCCTCAGTTCCTTGAGTGATTTCATGAACTGTCATCATTTTAGTTACTACTGAGAGTGTAGAATAGTGGTTTAGAGTTCAGGCTCTGGAACAAGTTTTTCTGATATCAAATTCCAGCTCTAAGCAATTTGCTTAATCTTTCCATGCCTCAGATTCCTCTTCTCTTTAAGAGGAAACATAGTAGTATGCATCCCACGTTTGTTATAAGAACTAAATTAATACATGCATTATTTGCTTAGAAAAGTTAGTAATATATAATAAAACACCATAAATATTAGACTTTATTGATACTAGTACATCTATGTTTATGAAATTCATATGTCTATATATACCTACCCCAAATTCTATGTTTTGAAATTTTTCCTTTATTCCTTTTTGTATTATTCTGCTTTTAAAATGTTTTCTATTAAAAAACATTTAAAAGGTAATGTGACATATAACAATTATCTACTTCATCATTTAATATTTATGTTATTTTTTATGAGGCATATTCCTAGTCACAAATTACAAATCCATAACCTCATTTTTAAATGAATGAACAGTATTCTTTTAAATGGCATACTGTATTTTAATTAATCTTCCTATAGTTGAACATTTTTATTGTTTCCAGTATATTTCTATAATAATACATATTTGATTAGAAAGCATTTGTTATAAATTAATGTTTAAAATCAGATAAACTAGAGAGCTATTCAGTTGTTTACTGTTCAGGCATGTGGTTTACAATTTAGACCTCAAAGATCAAGAAAAGTACTAGTACTGAACGGCAGCACAATTTTGTGGGCTAGTGATATTGATTGCGAAGCCAGCACTACTGTTAAGATTTGCTTGGTCAAACTCCCAGCTGTCTTTTATCTCTGAACCACTAATATCCATCCTTTCCCTCTGGAAAAAATATAGCATTAAGTGGAATACAACAACTTAATGATTTTCTTCTTTGTTTTTGTAGCAGGGGTGCCTGGGAAAGAAAGAATAAGCCATAACACATAAATGTTTTAATAACCTTTCAGAGATCAAAGCAGACTCCTCTCAAGGACATTTCCTGTCTTCAGAGATGAACTGGTCAATCAGGTAAGTAGATAAATTCAAAGAAGTTATTTAATATAACTTTTTGAATTAGATTTTGAGAGTTTCAAAGGGTTGGCAGAGGCCTGCAGTATTGGACTAAGCCATGTCTCACAAACCAAGCATTGACTTATTTCTTAGAATACACAAGGCAGATACCTCAGCTAGACTGCCTTGGGTGACTGCAGAAGTCCCACAGGCAGTAGCAAGATATCCTGCATGGTTTTATAGCTTCTAGATATGAGTGACTAAGCTATTCCCAGTAATATAAGGTTGAAATATAATTACTTTTCTTCTTTATAGATTGACTACTTGCCAGGTGCCATATTGACACTGAAGATTGCAATATATAAGGCATAGATTTTAATGTCACAGAGCTCATGATCTAGCAGAAAACGTGGACATGTAAGTATCTAACAAGAGTGGAGGCACCATAGAGCACTGTGGAACTGTATTGCCTTGAGCCAAATCTTCACATGAGAAGAGCACAGACTTGCAAACATCAATAGGAGTTCCCACTTTTAGAAAAGTAGAGGAATAACATTTCTGAGAATAGGAATAATGTGCATAAGAGCACAATGACAAGACGATGTTATAATTTATGTGGTAACAGGACAGATATATTAGCACGCTGGAAGTGAAAGACAATGAAATAAAATAAATCTGAAAAAAATAATCCTAACCACCCAACATTCTGTTTGAGGATCCCTTCTCCTACTGCCCACATACTCCTTAAAGCAACCCCAGATAATAAGTGAGAAGCCAGTATTCAACGATCTCTTCCTCCTTCTGGAAGTCTTTCTCAAATTATTATATTAGTACAATTTCTGATAATTCCTCATATTTCAACAATTATATATTACTTAAAATTTGCAGACTTTTAAAAAAGTTTACTATATAAATACTAAATTACCCTTATTGTAAGAATTTTGTTGGTAGTGTAATATTGATTGGTGCTATATAGACTGAAAATTTGTGTCCCTTCTGTCTCCCTAATCCATATGTTGAAACCTAATCTCCAACGTGATAACATTTGAAGGTGGGATCTTTGGGAGGTGATTAGGTTACAAGGGTGAAGCCCTCATGAATAGGATTAGTGCCCTTATAAAAGAGACCCCAGGGAGATCCCTCATCCCTTCTGCCATGTGAGGTTACAGTAAAAAGATGTGGTTTATGAACCAGGAAGGGAGACATCACCAAATACAGAATTTGCTGGCACCCTGATCTTCAAAACTGTGGGAAATAAATTCTTGTTGTAAGCCACCCAGTCTAAGGTATTTTGTTATACAGCCCAAGTGGTCTAAGACAGTTGGATATCTAGGGCAATATTACAAAGATCTAAGTGCTTGTGTTTTTGTTGACTTTGGTAGGAACTTGTTACTCTGTGAGATGCTTAGAGCAATTTCTCAACTCCTCACCTAACTCTCACTCATTCTTCATGCCTCACCTTAAAAGTGACTTTTCCTGGGAAGCCTTCCCTGACCTCCTAGACTGTATTGCTAGATTATACTGTGTTTTTCATGTCATTATATGTATCACACTTTCCTATAATTCTTCACATGATTGCCTCTTGACTCTGAACTATAAACTATGAGGGAAAGATCCATGTCGCTTTTGCTTTCCTTTGTATACTCAGCATCCAGCTCCTGCTCTCTAATATCATTAAGTGATATATCATTTATGACCTTTAAACAGCACAGTCTATTTTCTGGGAAAAGAGTTAAAAAAAACTGTATATTCAATTATTAAATCCAATATTTTTAACATTGTGATGAAGGTAATTGAGTTAACCAGTCACAGAAATGTCAGTCATACTGCTTGGGCAATATCTCAAGGGAGGCCAGTGGTGACATTTCAAAATAGATCGACTCAAACAGTAGAGCATTAGTCTGGCTGTGATTCTGTCCTGGAGGATGAACTGGAACACTATCAGAGCACTATATGATTTGAAAAAAATCTCTATTATAATGCAAGATTTTTAAACTTTATGAAATATCATCATCTTAAAACACTAAAAATACAGATGTAAGGAGATTTGAATGTTAACATCCTCCTTCAACTTCTAACCCACAACCTCAAGTTACTAGCCGTCTCTGAAGTAGTTGCTGTAAATTATTTGTTGTGCATACTTAAAATTGTTTTAAATATATTTACATATGTGGATGAATTTATTTATATATAATTATTTATTCATTACATAAGTGGTTTCATACTATATTACTTGTTTTATGACTTGCTTTTTTTCACTTTTCATAATACTTTGGAGATATATTCATATCACTGATATAGATTTAATACCTTATATTTTAAATAACTGCTGTGTATTCTATATAACAAATATCTAGAATTTAACCATTTCCCCGTTATTCAAACTTTGGGTTATTTCAAGTTTTTTGCAGTTTCAAAATACTAGAGTGAAAATTTTGGATGTACAAGTATCTTTGTGCACAGAAATAATGGGTTTCTTTTAGATAACATGGGATGGAACTCCAGATGGAAAGATATATGTGTATTTAAATTTTGCTGGAATTATTACAAAAGATCTTTATTTTCCACAGTTGCAACAGAACATGGGTATCTATATTTCACACACTTCATCAATATGAATATTACTAATCTTTTAGAGGTTAGCATGAGATATTCTAACCTATTTCTATTTTGTGTTTTCATAATTATGAGTATAAATGTTTTTATATGTTTTCTATTTCTTTTTCTGTAAATGGCTTATTCATAAACTTTGCCCATTTTTTTTTTCCTGTTAGATTTTCTTATTGATTTGAATGAATCCTTTATATATTCTGGGTATTCATTGCTTATATATGTTATATATGTTATACATACTTGTATGTTATACATACTTTCTCTCAAGTTATTTATTTTCCATAGCCTTGTTATGATGCATTTTATTATATGTTGTAAATTTCCCTTTTATAATTCTAAGTAATTTTTCTAACAAAGTCATTCTTCCCCACAAGATAATAATAGCATTCTCATTATTTTCTTCTAATGTTTTCCTTTTAAATTTTCAACTGGATTTTTTTATTTCTTACATCACAGCTAGATATTAAGGGAAAGCTAAAATTCTTTTCTTATATTTAATTAATAGAAGAATTCTGCCATGTTTTCTCTGGTACTTGATAAGTCGTTTTTTTTTTTTTTTTTAAGCATCTTTAGTGGAGTATAATTGCTTTAAAATGGTATGTTAGTTTCTGCTGTATAACAAAGTAAATCAGCTATAGATATACATATATCCCCATATCTCCTCCCTTTTGCATCTCCCTCCCACCCTCCTTATCCCACCCCTCTGGGTGGACAAAAAAACACCAAACTGATCTCCCTGTGCTATGCAGCTGCTTCCCACTAGCTATCGGTTTTACATTTGGTAGTGTATATATGTCCAAGCCACTCTCTCACTTCATCCCAGCTTACCCTTCCCCCTCTCCATATCCTCAAGTCCATTCTCTACACCTGCCTTTATTCCTGTCCTGCCCCTATGTTCTTCAGACCATTTTTTATTTTTAAGATAAAATATGTGTATGTGTTAGCATACGGTATTTGTTTTACTCTTTCTGACTTACTTCACTCTGTATGACAGTCTCTAAGTCCATCCCCCTCACTACAAATAACTCAATTTCGTTCCTTTTTATGGCTGAGTAATATTCCATTGTATATATGTGCCACATCTTATTTATCCATTCATCTGTTGATGGACACTTAGGTTGCTTTCATATCCTGGTTATTGTAAATAGAGCTACAATGAACATTGTGATACAAGACACTTTTTGAATTATTGTTTTCTCAGGGTATATGCCCAGTAGTGGGATTGCTGGGTCATATGGTAATTCTATTTTTAGTTTTTTAAGGAACCTCCATACTGTTTTCCATAGTGGCTGTATCAATTTACATTCCTACCAACAGTGCCAGAGGGTACCCTTTTCTCCACACCCTCTCCAACATTTATTGTTTGTAGATTTTTTGATGATGGCCACTCTGACCGGTGTGAGGTGATACCTCATTGTAATTTTGATTTGCATTTCTCTAATGATCAGTGATGTTGAGCATCCTTTCATGTGTTTGTTGGCAATCTGTATACCTTCTTTGGAGAAATGTCTGGTTGGGTTTTCTGCCCATTTTTGGATTGGGTTGTTTCTTTTTTTGATATTGAGCTGCATGAGCTACTTGTAAATTTTGGAGATTAATCCTTTGTCAGTTGTTTCATTTGCAAATATTTTCTCCCATTCTGAGGGTTGTCTTTTAGTCTTGTTTATGGTTTCCTTTGTTGTGCAAAAGATTTTAAGTTTCATTAGGTCCCATTTGTTTATTTTTGTTTTTATTTCCATTTCTCTAGGAGGTGGCTCAAAAAGGATCTTGCTGTGATTCATGTCATAGAGTGGTCTACCTATGTTTTCCTCTAAGAATTTTATAGTGCTTGACCTTACATTTAGGTCTTTGTTCCATTTGGAGTTTATTTTTGTGTATGGTGTTAGGGAGTTTTCTAATTTCATTCTTTTACATGTAGCTGTCCAGTTTTCCCAGCACTACTTATTGAAGAGGCTGTCTTTTCTCCATTGTATATTCTTGCCTCCTTTATCAAAGATAAGGTGAACATAAGTGTGTGGGTTTATCTCTGGGCTTTCTATCCTGTTCCATTGATCTATATTTCTGTTTTTGTGCCAGTACCATACTGTCTTGATTACTGTAGCTTTGTAGTAGAGTCTGAAGTCAGGGAGCCTGATTTGATAAGTCTTTTTAAATTTTTAAGAATTTCAATATCTGATTTGTTTTGAATGTGGATCAATTTGATCTTTTTAGAATACTTATCCAACTGTCCTAATATTTGTTAAAAGTTCATTTTTCTCACAGGAATATGAGATCTACCTTAGTCATATACTTACATTCTGAATAATATTATATCATATACTGATTCTATTTCTGAACTTTGTATTCTATTTCATTGGTCTATTGTACCACAATATTTTAATTATAAAACCTTTGTTGTATGTTTGATATATGGTAGGTATAATGTCTCCCTTATGGCTTTTCTTTTTAAGTATTTTCCTAGCTTTTTGTGTATGTTTATTTTCCTATGTCAAATTTCATATCCACTTGTCCAGCTCCAAAACAAAACTAATTAGTATTTGATCAAAAAGCATTACATTCATAAATTCATATAGAGAACACTAATCTATTGATATTTTTGAGATATTCTCCTTATTGCAGTGTCTTCTATTTACTCCAGTCAACTTTTTGTGTTTGGGAAATTTTTTATAGCTTTCTTTTATAAGTTTTGAAAAGTTTATTGTTTTACCTATTTTCATGATATTGTAAGTTTCCCATCCATTATATCTTCTACCTTGTTACTATTTATGTGTATGCTGCTATTGTTTTATTATATATTGTTTTATTATATATAATACATATATATATTTTACATAATATTACATTTTCAGTTTTCTCTTGCTATTAACTTCCTCCAAAAGAATGTTAAATAGTGGTAGATGTATCTTTACCTCTAATATGTCACCTTAAGTAACATGCAAGAGTTTTCAATATTTATATATTCAAAAGCTGAGGAAGCAACCATTCTTTCTATTTTCTTGAGAGATTTTATAAGTAATTGGTATTCAATTTTCTCAAATTGTTTTTCATTGTCTATAGAAATAATCATTTTTTTTTTCTCTTTAGTCCTATTAATATGATTATATACAGTATTGAACTATCCCTAGATTCATTGTGTAAATTCTACTTGGTCATTGTGCATTGTTTTCTAATGTGATATTAAAATCAAATAGTTAATATTTTATGTAGTTATTTTGACTCAATATTCCTAAGAGATGTTGATCTATAATTTTCTTTACTTTTGTGCTATCTTTGTTAGGTTTAGATGTCAACATTGTATTTGCTACATAAAAATGTTTGGAAAGTTTTCTCTTTTTTCTGTGTTCTAAAAAATTTTTACCTAGCATTTGAAATATCTGGAGTTAAAGGTTAGAATTTACCTTGAATACATCTTGGCATGTGCTTTTCTCTTAGTTGGATCTTTGATAAAATTGCTTAATCTTTGGGAGTTAGTCTTTTTCAAGCTTTCGGTTTTGGTAAGGTATATTTTCCTGAGAAATTATACATTTCATTTAGGATTTCAAATTTACTTGCATGTGGGTGCACATAATAATGTCAATCTTTGTCTTTTTTTTTTTTTTTTAAGTTTCCTCTGTATCAATACAGAGATTAGGAGGTAGACATCTTGGGAGAGGGTGTTGTCATTTAATCAGCCTACCACTGTCTGTTCTCTACAACTACATTTGGTATCAGAATCTGTATCAGCCAATGTTCAACCAGGGGAACAGAAAGAGTGGGAAATACATATTAAGGGATTTATTGAGAATAAACTATTGTGCAAGCTAGCTTGGGAAGTTTGTAGTCCTCTGGAAATCTCAGGAGTAGGCTGAAGTTGGAATTTCTTCTTCTAGGGAGGCTCAACTATTTTCTTAGGACATTTCAACTGGTTGAATCAGTTCTACCCAGATTATCTAAAGAATCTCCCTTACTGAAATATTAGACTTTAATCACATCTACAAAATATCTTTAAATAGAGACCTGGAATCTCCTTCAATCAAGGAGTTTTTGATCTATAGACCCATATATAGGAATTTCTTGAGAGGCCACAGATCTCTGTTTCAGGTTCAAGTTAGATTTCTGTTCACTAGACTTAAAACTCTGCTTTTACAGATGAAGTTAGAATATAGTAGACTGTCCACCTATTTCTTTTATAGGGATATCATGATCAACTAGCACACGCCATGGGGTCTCTGTGAGTCAAACTATTCTGATAACTGCTTTTTCTCTACTCTCTGTTATAGTAAACACACCCACTTTGGGTTTGGTGATTAAGTGCTGTCACTTGGTCTTTGCCCAGGACTCTGTTATTTCCATTGCTTTTAGGAATTCCAATCTGACAGTTGATATTTCCACTATAATTTCTGACCTACAGAATATAGTGACCACAGACTTCTTCAAGAATGCTGAGACTTGCCTTACAAATTTATTTCTCACAATCATGGTAGAAGTTGTGTCCTCTGTACCCAGGTCTTACATAATAAATATACTCTAATGTTTCAATTTCCCTAAGTGTTGGATATCTTCTTCTACAGTGTACCAAGGCAGTTCTGGCATTTAAACTTAGTTTAATGTAGGCCGCTTTGGGGCCTGTGTTTTGGCCAATGAACCTTTTTTCACCTTTTGAGTTAAAATATTGAATGTCGAGTTTTGGCTTAGTGTCCCTATACCAATAAATTCAGCCTGATCCAACTTTATATTCCTTCCACTGTGATCCCAAAACTTTAAGATCCATCCCTACACTTTTCCCACAGATTTCTGCCCGTGTAAGTTGGAAAAGTCATGCAGTTCTCTAGTGTGTAACACACCTCTTCATGTGTTATACTTTATATCTCAATTTTTGGTGGCCTGCTTGAACTTGCATTTAGCTATAGGCCTGGAAGCAAAGAAGAGGGAGAGGGGTTGGTCTGGTGGACAATGAACAGTTCCTTTTAAGGCAACTACCTGAGGGAATCCATTACAAATTTTTCAGGCAAATCAGGGTTAACCTTCTCAGGCACGAGTGGAAGGACCTCTTCTATTGAAAAAGAAGACTCAGCTGAATTTAGGGGTTTAATGCCCCCAGCTTCAATGGAAGAAATATGCCCATATATCTCCATTCCAATTTTCAAGATCCTGTCCCTTCACAATCAATAATTTCCTTAACAGAAAACACCTGTGAGGTGAGGCATTCAATTTGCCTTGTAATTCAGTCAGTTACAAGCATGAGACTCTGGATTTGGTTTTCAGAAATTTTGGCCCTGTAGCAAAAGGAGATAAGAGTCTCTTTTTAAGGGCATGTATAGAAGTTTCAGATCATTAATTCAGAGCTGGAATTGGAAAATTGAAGCCCTGAGATAATTTATCTCTGAACCACAGGGAACTCAATTTTACCAACAATCTTAATGAGCTTAGAAAAAGACCCAGGACATTCAGATGATAGCACAGTCCTGGCTGACACCTTGATTGTGGCTTTGTGAGACTTGAGGTGGATCCAATAAAGTCATGTCAGTTCCTATGGACTCTTGATCCATAGGAACTGTGAAGTAATAAATATATAATCTGTTAAGCTACTAAATTTGTGATAATTTTTTACCCACCAATAGAAAAAGAATCCAAGTGTTTAATCCACATTTAGAGTATTAATACTCTTGGATAAGCAGCATTTTTATCACAATGAGATATCTCTCCTTCTCCCTACATTTTTTTTTTTACTTTGAAATTTCTTTTGTCACATACTAATAATCTTAAGTCTCTTTTAAAAATCAACATGTTTGTACCATTTCCTCTTTTGTACCTTTGTTTACAAACATTTTGTTTCAATTCCTGCTAGGTGAATGCCTTGCATATGATATATAGCTAGAATATTGTTAAAACACATCCTGAGGGTTCTGTTTTTTTAATAAAGAAATTAAAAGATTAATATTTTATGACTTGTTAATTATTTAGAATTACTAATGTCTTGACCAACTTATGCTGTCATATTTTATGTTTTGTATTTAGAATACTTTCTTCTACTTTTAATTCTTTTCCTTCCTCTTGCTTTTTATTAATTTAGGATTTTTGCTCCATTGTTTTCCTCTGGTAGTTTAGAAGATTGATTTGTTAATGATAGCCATATCCCATCTACTTAATATGTAATATAAGTTCATCCATTACAATTATTATGGACTGAAATGTGCCACTGCAGACATAATAGAGGAAAGAGTATGTAAAGACACTGGGAGAAGATGGCTATCTACAAGACAAGGAGAGAGGCCTCAGAAGAAACAACCCTGCTGACACATTGATTTTAGGTGTCTAACATCTAGAATTGTAAGAAAATAAATTACTGTTGCTTAAGCCACCCAGTCTGTAGTATATTGTCATGGAAACCCTAACAAACTAATAAACCAATGATAATTAGTCTTTATATTCTCTACTAATAAAACGGTGTTAGTATAATTTATTTTCTTCAGCTCAGTATCTCTTTATAAAATCTGAGAGTTAAACAACATTTTTTTTAAATTTGTAATGTTTATTAAGCATTTTTTAACATCTTTATTGGAGTATAATTGCTTTGCATTGTTATGTTAGTTCCTTCTGTATAACAAAGTGAATCAGCTATACGTATACATATATCCCCATATCCTCCTTGTTGCATCTCCCTCCCACCCTCCCTATCCCACCCCTCTAGGTGGTCAAAAAGCACGGAGCTGATCTCCCTATACTATGTGGTTGCTTCCCACTAGATATCTATTTTACATTTGGTAGTGTACATATGTCAATGCCACACTCTCACTTCGTCCCAACATACACTTCCCCCTCCCTGTGTCCTCAAGTCCATTCTCTACGCCTGTGTCTTTATTCCTGTCTTTCCTCTAGGTTCGTCAGAAACATTTTTTTTTTTCTTAGATTCCATATATAAGTGTTGGCATAAGGTATTTGTTTTTCTCTTTCAGACTTACTTCACTCTGTATAACAGACTCTAGGTCCATCCACTTCACTACAAATAACTCAATTTCCTTCCTTTGTATGGCTGAGTAATATTCCACTGGATATATGTGCCACATCTTCTTTATCCATTCATCTGTTGATGGACCTTTAGGTTGGTTCCATGTCCTGGCTATTGTAAATAGTGCTGCAGTGAAAAATGTGGTACATGTCTCTTTGCGAAATATGCTTATCTCAAGGTATATGCCAAGTAGTGGGTCATATGGTAGTTCTACTTTCAATTTTTTAAGGAACCTCCATACTGTTCTCCATAATGGCTGTATCAATTTACACTCCCACCAACAGTGCAAGAGGGTTCCCTTTTCTCCACACCCTCTTCAGCATTTATTGTTTGTAGATATTTTGATCATGGCCATTCTGACCGGTGTTAGGTGATACTGCGTTGTAGTTTTGATTTGCATTTCTCTAATGATTAGCGATGTTGAGCATCCTTTCATGTGTTTGTTGGCAATATGTATATCTTCTTTGGAGAAATGTCTATTTAGGTCTTCTGCCCACTTTTGGATTGGGTTGTTTCTTTTTTTGATATTGAACTGCATGGACTGCTTGTATATTTTGGAGATTAATCCTTTGTCAGTTGCTTCATTTGCAAATATTTTCTCAAATTCTGAGAGTTGTCTTTCATCTTGTTTATGGTTTCCGTGGCTGTGCAAAAGCTTTTAAGTTTCATTAGGTCCCATTTGCTTATTTTTGTTTTTATTTCCATTTCTCAAGGAGGTAGGTCAAAACGGATCTTGCTGTGAGTTATGTCATAGAATGTTCTGCCTATGTTTTCCTCTAAGAGTTTTATAGTGTCTGACCTTACATTTAGGTCTTTAATCCTTTTTTTTTTTTTTTTTTGAGAGTGAGGGCCTGGGGTCCTGCTTTAATTGGGGTCAAGGATGGGGACCTAGGGTTTCTCAGGCTCTCTCTTTCTTGGCAAATTTTAAGCATAAGAGTGGGAATTTTCTTTTAATTAATTAATTTATTTATTCATTATTGGCTGTGCTGGGTCTTCGTTTCTGTGTGATGGCTTTCTCTAGTTGCGGCGAGTGGGGGACACTCTTCATTGTGGTGCATGGGCCTCTCACTATCGTGGCCTCTCTTGTTGCAGAGCACAGGCTCCAGACGCGCAGGCTCAGTAGTTGTGGCTCACGGGCTCAGTTGCTCCACGGCATGTGGAATCTTCCCAGACCAGGACTCGAACCCATGTCCCCTGCATTGGCAGGCAGATTCTCAACCACTGTGCCACCAGGGAAGCCCTTTAATCCATTTTGAGTTTATTTTTGTGTATGGTGTTAGGGAGTATTCTAATTTCATTCTTTTACATGTAGCTGTCCAGTTTTCCCAGCACCAGTTATTGAAGAGGTTGTCTTTTCCCCATTGTATATTCTTGCCTCCTATATCAAAGATAAGCTGAGCATATGTGCGTGGGTTCATCTCTGCACTTTCTATCCTGTTCCACTGATCTATATTTCTGTTTTTGTGCTGATACCGTACTGTCTTGATTACTGTAGCTTTGTAGTATAGTTCAAAGTCAGGGAGCCTGATTCATCCAGCTCCATTTTTCTTTCTCAAGATTACTTTGGCTATTCAGGGTCTTTTGTGTTTCCACACAAATTGTGAAATTTCTTGTTCTAGTTCTGTGAAAAATGCCACTCGTAGTTTAATAGGGATTGCATTGAATCTGTAGATTGCTTTGGGTAGTACAGTCACTTTCATAAGGTTGATTCTTCCAATCCAAGAGCATGGTATATCTCTACATCTGTTTCTATCATCTTTAATTTCTTTCATCAGTGTCCTAGTTTTCTGCATACAGGTCTTCTGTCTCCTTTGGTAGGTTTATTCCTAGGTATTTTATTCTTTTTGTTGCAATGGTAAATGGGAGTGTTTCCTTAATTCCTCTTTCAGAGTTTTCATCATTAGTGTATAGGAATGCAAGAGATTACTGTGCATTAATTTTGTATCCTGCTAAATTACCAAATTCATTGGTTAGCTCTAGCTGTTTTCTGATAGCATCTTTAGGATTCTCTATGTTTAGTATCATGTCTCCTGCAAACAGTGACAGTTTTTACTTCTTTTCCAATTTGGATTCCTTTTATTACTTTTTCGTCTCTGAATGCTGTGGCTAAAACTTCCAAAACTGTGTTGAATAATAATGGTGAGAGTGGGCAACCTTGTCTTGTTCCCGATCTTTTTGAAAATGGTTTCAGTTTTTTACCATTGAGAAGGATGTTGGTCCAGGGTTTGTCATATATGGCCTTTGATATGTTGTGGTAAGTTTGCTCTATGCCTACTTTCTGGAGAGTTTTTATCATAGATGAGTGTTGAATTTTGTCAAAAGCTTTTTCTGCATCTATTTAGATGATCATATGATTTTCTCCCTGCAATTTGTTAATATGGTGTGTCACATTGATTGACTTGCATATAGTGAAGAATCCTTGCATTCCTGGGATACACCCCACTTGATCATGGTGTATGATCCTTTTAATGTGCTGCTGGATTCTGTTTGCGAGTATTTTGTTGAGGATTTTTGCATCTATGTTCATCAGTGATATTGGCCTGTAGTTTTCTTTCTTTGTGACATCTTTGTCTGGTTTTGGTATCAGGGTGATGGTGGCCTTGTAGAATGAGTTTGGGAGTGTTCCTCCCTCTGCAATATTTTGGAAGAGTTTGAGAAGGTTAGGTGTTAGCTCTTCTCTAAATGTTATATAGAATTCGCCTGTGAAGCCATCTGGTCCTGGGCTTTTGTTTGTTGCAAGATTTTTTTTATCACAATCTAAATTTCAGTGTTTGTGATTGGTCTGTTTATATTTTCTATTTCTTCCTGGTTCAGTCTCAGAAGGTTGTGCTTTTCTAAGAATTTGTCCATTTCTTCCAGGTTGTCCATTTTATTGGCATATAGTTGTTTGTATTAGTCTCTCATAATCCTTTGTATTTCTGCAATGTCAGTTGTTACTTCTTTTTCATTTCTAATTCTATTGATTAGAGTCCTCTCCCTTTTTTTCCTCGTTGAGTCTGGCTAATGGTTTATCAATTTTTTTATCTTCTCAAAGAACCAGCTTTTAGTTTTATTGACCTTTGCTATCATTTCCTTCATTTCTTTTTCTTTTATTTCTGATCTTATGTTTATGGTTTCTTTCTTTCTGCTAAATTTTGGGTTTTTTTTTTTTTTGTTCTTTTTCTTCTTTCTCTAATTGCTCTAGGTGTAGTGTTAGGTTGTTAATTTGAGATTTTTTCTCGTTTCTTGATGTAGTATTGTATTGCTATAATCTTCCTTCTTAGAACTGGTTTTGCTGCATCCCGTAACTTTTGGACCGTCATGTTTTCATTGTCATTTGTTTTTAGGTATTTTTTGATTTCCTCTTTGATTTCTTCAGTGTTCTCTTGGTTATTTAGTAACGTATTGTTTAGCATCCATGTGTTTTTTTGTTTGTTTGTTTGTTTGTTACAGTTTTTTTTTCCTGTATTTAATGTTTAGTCTCATAGCATTGTGGTCAGAAAACATACTTGATACGATTTCAATTTTGTTAAATTTACCAAGGCTTCATTTGTGACCCAAGATATGATCTATCCCGGAGAATGTTCCATGAGCAATTGAGAAGAAAGTGGATTCTGTTGTTTTTGGATGGAATGTCCTATAAATATCAGTTAAGTCCATCTTGTTTAATGTGTCAGTTAAAACTTATGTTTCCTTTTTTATTTTCAATTTGGCTGATCTGTCCATTGGTGAAAGTGGACTGTTAAAGTCCCCTACTATGATTGTGTTACTGTCATTATTCCCTTTTATGGATATTAACATTTGACTTATGTATTGAGGTGCTCTTATGTTGGGTGCATAAATATTTATAATTCTTATATCTTCTTCTTGGATTGATCCCTTGATCATTATATAATGTCCTTCTTTGTCTCTTGTAATAGTTTTAATTTTAAAGTCTATTATTTTCTGATATAAGAATTGCTACTCAAGCTTTCTTTTGATTTCCATTTGCATGGAATAAAATATTCCATCCCCTCACTTTCAGTCTGTATGTGTCCCTAGGTCTGAAGTGGGTGTCTTGTAGACAGCATATATACAGGTCTTGTTTTTGTATCCACACAGCAGTCTACGTCTTTTGGTGGAAGCATTTAATCCATTTACATTTAAGGTAGTTATAAATATGTATGTTCCTATTACCATTTTCTTAATTGTTTTGGGTTTGTTATTGTAGGTGTTTTCCTTCTCTTGTGTTTCCTGCCTAGAGAAGTTCCTTTAGTATTTGTTGTAAATCTGGTTTGGTGGTGCTGAATTCTCTTAACTTTTGCTTGTCTGTGAAGGTTTTAGTTTCTCCGTTGAATCTGAATGAGATCTCTGCTGGGTAGAGTAATCTTGGTTGTAGGTTTTCTCCTTTCTTCCCTTTAAATATGTCCTGATACCCCCTTCTGGCTTGCAGAGTTTCTCCTGAAAGATCTGCCATTAACCTTATGGGGATTCCATTGTATGTTAGTTGTCACTTTTCCCTTCCTGCATTTAATATGTTTTCTTTGTATTTAATTTTTGATAGTTTGATTAATATGTGTTTGGCATGTTTCTCCTTGGATTTATCCTGTATGGGAATCTCTGCACTTCCTGGACTTGATTGACTATTTCCTGGTCCATATTAGGGAAGTTTTCAACTATAATCTCTTCAAATATTTTCTCAGTCCCTTTCTTTTTCTCTTCTCCTTCTGGGACCCCTAAAATTTGAGTGTTGGTGCATTTAATGTTGTCCCAGAGGTCTCTGAGAGGTCCTCAATTCTTTTCATTCTTTTTTCTTTATTCTTCTCTGTGGTAGTTATTTCCACTATTTTATCTTCCAGGTCACTTTTTGTTCTTCTGCCTCAGTTATTCTGCTATTGATTCCTTCTAGGAAATTTTTAATTTCATTTATTGTGTTGTTCATCATTGTTTGTTTGCTCTTAAGTTCTTCTAGGTCCTTGTTAAATGTTTCTTGTATTTTCTCCATTCTATTTCCAAGATTTTGGATCATCTTTACTATCACTACTCTGAATTCCTTTTCAGGTAGACTACCTATTTCCTTTCATTATTTTGGTCTGGTGGGTTTTTAACTTGCTCTTTCATCTGCTGCATATTTCTCTGTCTTCTCATATTGCTTAACATACTGTGTTTGGGGTCTCCTTTACGCAGGCTGAAGGTTCGTAATTCCCGTTTTTTTTCATTTATGTCCCAGTGAGTGAGGTTAGTCCCATGGCTTGTGTAGGCTTCCTGGTGGAGGGAACTGATATCTGTGTTCTGGTGGATGAGGCTGGATCTTGTCTTTCTGGTGGGCAGGACCAAGTCCACTTGTGTGTTTTGGGGTGTCTGTGAACTTATTATGATTTTAGGCAGACTTTCTGCTAATGGGTGGGGTTGTGTTCCTCTCTTGCTAGTTGTTTGGCATGGGGTGTCCACCACTGTAGCTTGCTGGTCTCTGAGTGGAGCTGGTTCTTAGCATTTAGACAGAGATCTCTGGTAGAGCTCTCATTGATTGATATTATGTGGGGCCAGGAGGTCTCTGGTGGTCCAATGTTCTGAACTTGGCTCTCCCACTTCCAAGACTCAGGCCTGACACCTGGCCATAGCACCAAGACCCTGTCAGCCACATGGCTCAGAAGAAAAGTGAGAAAAAAAAGAAAGAAAAATTAAAATAAAGTTATTAAAATAAACATTAAAAAACTATTATTAAAATAAAAAAAATAAAAAGTAATAAAAAAAGAAGAGAGCAACTAAACCAATAAACAAATCCACCAATGATAACAAGCACTAAAAACTTAACAAAGATAAACATATAAATCAGAAACTAGTCAGTCACATACAGCAAACCCCAAGTCTACAGTTGCTCCCAAAATCCACCCCTTCAATTTTGGGATGCTTCATTTTCTATTCAAGTATTCCACAGATGCAGGGTACATCAAGTTGATTGTTGAGATTTAGTCAATTTCTCCTGAGGCTGCAAAGTGAAATTTTCCTTTCTCTTGTTTGTTTGCAAAGCTCCTGGGTTTCAGCTTTGGATTTGGCCCTGCCTCTGCATGTAGGTTGTCCTCTGGCGTCTGTTCTTCACCCAGACAGAAGGGGGTTAAAGGAGAAGCTGATTAGAGGGCTGTGGCTCACTCAGGCCAGGGGGAAGAAGGGTTACAGAATGTGGGGTAAGCCTGCAGTGGCAGAGGCTGGCATGACATTGCAACAGCCTGAAACATTCCCTGTGTTCTCCTGGGGAATTTGTCCTTGGATCATGGGACCCTGACAGTGGTGGGCTGCACAGCCTCCCAGGAGGGGAAGTGTGGATAGTGACCAGTCCTTGCACACAGGATTCTTGGTGTCTGCAGCAGCAGTGTTAGCGTTTCATGCCCGTCTCTTTTATCCACACTGATAGCCACAGCTTGTGCCAATCTCCGAGCTTGTGCCCAGCTCGTTTAGGCAGTTTTCTGAATCTCCTCTCCTCACGCACTCTAAAACAATGGTCTCTTGCCTCTTAGGCAGGTCCAGAGTTTTTCCCAGTCTCCCTCCTGGCTAGCTGTGGCACACTAGCCCTCTTCGAGCTGTGTTCACACAGCCAAACCCTGTTCTCTCCCTGGGATCTGACCTCCGACGCCTGAGCCTCAGCTCCCAGCCCCCACCTGCCCTGGCGGGTGAGCATACAGCCTCTGCACCCCTGTTGCTGTGCTCTCCTCTGTGACTCTGAAGCTTTCCCCTTGCTCACCCCCGTCTCCACCAGTGAAGGGGCTTCCTAGTGTGTGGAAACTTTTCCTCCTTCACAGCTCCCTCTCAGAATTGCAGGTCCCATCTCTCTTCTTTTGTCTCTGGTTCTTCTTTTTTCTTTTGCCCTACCCAGGTACATGGGGAGTTTCTTGCCTTTTGGGAAGTCTGAGGTCTTCTGCCAGCGTTCAGTAGGTGTTCTGTAGGAGTTGTTCCTCATGTAGATATATTTTTGATGTATTTGTGGGGAGGAAGGTGATCTCCACGTCTTACTCCTCTGCGATCTTGAAGGTCCTCCTCCTTTAATTAAACTTTAACACACGTTGAATTGCTTTATTTTCTTAATTTTTTTTAATGTCTATCACATGTTCCTTATTCTTGGCTTTATTTTTTAATTCTTCTATAGTATATACTGTATTAATTTCTTGAAAAAGTTTTGTAGAAAATATCTTCATCTATCATATAAACATTTTTTTAAATTTTGTCACCTCACTAATTAAGTGGATATAGATTTTATGCTAAAATAATTGCTCCTCAGAACTTGAAGTTACTGTACAATTACTTTCTATCATCAAATGTTTTCAATGAAAAAAAAGATGTTATCAATGAGAACTTTCATGCTAGGTCTTATTCTCATTCTTTTGTGGGTATATTTTATTTATTATTTATATATTTTTATTTATCTAGAGCAGCTTTTAAAATTTCATTTTTATTCCTGGAACTCTGAAACTTAACCTATGTATGTTAAAATCTCTTTTTAGCCACTGCTCACATGATTTAAAGAGCATTTCTCTTTGAATAACTACATCTACACTATGCATAGAATTTTTTCTATTTTATTATTTACTCCTGTTCATTCTGTTTGAATTCTGTATTTATTTTTGGATGGATTTTGGAACTTCTTATTTTGTCCACCATGTTTATAACACTTTGTTTTACACCATCAATCTATACATTTTCACCTTGTGCAGGGAAAAACCTTTATGTTTATTTCCAGATACTTTATTCTTTAGCTATATCCATATTTGTGATTAAGGTCAACTAATGAGGCTTTTAAGATCATAGTTTTAATTTCTTTACCTTTAGTTATTTATTTTTCATGACTTTAATATCTATTCAAGTATCTGTTATACTTAATTTATGTTCTCTTTTGTTCTACTCTTTCTTTGGTATTAGTTCTTTGGTTGGCTAATTTCTTTTCCTGGGAACCAAATATTTGGTGAAATTTTCTCTCTCTGCTCATTTGAGAGTTTGAGAGTCACTGTTCACAAGTCTATTGCTACTCGTTCTGATTAAAGGATGTTAACTACAGTGATGGTGGAGAGAGAGTAGGAAAAGGATATGTTGTCAGAGAGGATTTGCAAGTTTCAATTGATCTTTGTTCTCTCTTCATTGTATAAATATTAGTGTATAAGGAGCATATACTGTATTCCTCTCAAGAGAACATGTGTAAATAAAATTGAAAATAAAGTTTGAAAAGATCAGGAGAAATGGTTTAAATATTAAATATGTGGATCTTGTAGATCAATTAAAACAAACTGACAACTCCTAATATCTGTTACTTATCTAAAAACAAATGAGGTAATATTTGTAGAGTTCTCTTGGCACCAGTTCAGTATTAGTATTTCAAGCAATTCTTTCTAAAGTCAAACATTCTTCCAAATAGGACACCATGTAGGGAAATTTATACAGAAAATAGAAGCTCCCAACCATCCTAATAAATGAATGTAGTATTATTCTGAGTATAATGAATAGATTATTCTTACAATGCTGGCAAATATGTTAATTTTAGTAGTTTTTAATGTAGTAAAATGGGATCAGTGTTGCCTCCTAAATTTGTCTGGCTTATCTTCCTTGTGTTTGTGTCTATGGTAAATTTTTTATTATAACTTATGGTTAAGAACATACGGTTATAAATTACAAAACTAATTGGCTTAACCAGACCCTGAAATCATAAAACTGATTATAATTAACTGTGGTCATATAATGCAACTAACTTTTATCTACCATGTATTCATTCAACTAGTATTGTGCTGTGTGATATTCTTATTTGCTTTTATTATTATAAAGAATCTGTGGAAAATTTAGATAGCCATATGTGGCTACTGGTTCTCTATGGGACAGGGTAGTTCTAGAGGGAGTGGACCAATGATAAATAATTTAACAAATAAACATATACTATATTAGTCAGTAAAAGAATATATTATGAATAAAGTGAAAGAGGTAAGGGGATCAAGCATTATGAGTGAGCGAGTTAGGTGAATAAGGTAGAGTTCTCTTGTTTCTCTGGTATTTAGGAAGAAACCTGAAATAATAAAAAATGATGTGCCTAATATAGTACACAGCATTAGTGAGTATCGAATAAATGTTCAAGCTTATTATTAGCTAAGAGGAATCTTGTTATTCACTGTACTCAAACTATATCACAGTAGACTTATTTTAGAATAATTTTTTCTGTATTTTTAAACAAACATAATTTTTTACTGTTACCTTAAAAGATTAAATTCTAGTCATGGTTTTGTAAGAATGAATAGTATCATTACAATACCAACAGAGAGAAAATAGCTAACTACATACTATCATAAAAACTCAGTAGAGAAGAGAGAACAATTCATTGGTCTCTCTTTTTAAATGAAAAAACAGTAAAGTTCAGTCTTAATCTAAGTTTTCCTGCCAGGTTGTCAGATGAACAATGGGGGAAGTTGTTGCTCAGAAACACAATAAGACCAATCTCCCATGATAAGATCTTACATAATTTCAAAACAGTACATTAGATAACAATGCTATTCGTGTAAGTAGTGAGCTTTTTTAAAATGAGTCAGTAAGCATTTTTGAAATTGTTCTTAATTAAAAGTCAAACACTAATACTCTTACAGTGAAAATTTTATGACACAATGTCTCTACTAATGTTTTAGCACTTTACCATATGCTAGAAAAATGTATTGTGACATTTCTATTGGGAATTGAATACTATTTCTAATGTAGGATCTTCTTTATGATTCTGTCAGGACTAGAATAAGATGATATCAATTAATGAGTTTAACTTGTGTGATCCTCAGACCTTTTCTGTTTTCTGTTTTAAGTCTTTGACAAGTTACAGACATATTTGGTCTGAGTCCCACCTAATAAGAGTTTCTGTTACACTTTCCAGGATGGTGTAAATATGCAGTGTTTGATTAGACTTGAAATGAAAATGAGCATATCTAACTTTTATCACCACATTTCATTATTCATACAGTTTTAGCTATCCTTCTTTTACAAATATCAGATATAATGCTCCCTATTCTTTTCCTGTCATTTTCCAAGCTCATTCTTAATAGCTGCCTTACATTTTAGTATTTCACTTTCTTAACTTCTAACCTTTCAATCTATTCTTTTTTTAACATCATTATTGAAGTATAATTGCTTTACAATATTGTGTTAGTTTCTGCTGTATAACAAAGTAAATTGGCTATATGTATACATATATCCCCATATCCCTCCCTCTTGTGCCTCCCTCCCACACTCCCTATCCCACTCCTCTAGGGGGTCACAAAGCACCAAGCTGATTTTGCTGTGCTATGCAGTTGCTTCCAACTAGCTATCTATTTTACATTTAGTAGTGTATATATGTCAATGTTACTCTCTCACTTTGTCCCACTTTACCCTTCCCCCCCAACTGTGTCCTCAAGTCCATTCTCTACATCTGCATCTTTATTCCTGTCCTGCCCCTAGGTTCATCAGAACCTTTATTTGTTTTTTTTTAGATTCCATATATATGTGTTAGCATATGATATTTGTATTTCTCTTTCTGATTCACTCTGTATGACAGACTCTAGGTCCATCCACCTCACTATAAATAACTCAATTTCGTTTCTTTTTATGGCTGAGTAATATTCCATTGTATATATTGCCACATCTTCTTTATCCATTCATCCATCGCTGGACACTTAGGTTGCTTCCATGCCCTAGCTATTGTAAATAGTGCTGATTTTATTCTTAAAGTGAGAATCATTTCCCCCTTAAATCCTATTTTGATCACTCATAACGATATGTTACAAAATAACAAAGAATGTCCATTGCCCAGTCTATGTTGTACAGACTCATAAGCTTCTTAACCACTCCTCTTACTTTATTTTCTTGATTCATCATGTTACCTACTATAGCAGCCAATAAAGCAAATCTATTCTCTCTCTATTTTAATCATTATTCTTGCTTCTTTGTCTTTTTTTGTCACATACTCTCTGTCAGCTCATAATCCTCTCTTCTTCAGTTGCTACCTTATTCAAACTTTACCTCCTTAGGAAATAATTATAACCACTACTTTGAGGACACCCAAGAACGTGTTTACATAGACTCTAAAGTGTCTTTTATATATGTCATTGTATAAATAAGCTAGTTTTCATAATCCTCATTACTGTTTAGATTATTAAATGAAGACAAGAATTATAATCTTATATTTGTTTTATATCTTCCTTAACTGCCTCTATAAAATTATCTTCAAAACATATTGTTAAAAAATGGTTTCTTGTCTTAAATGCATTGTTCTTCTCAGGACTTTTCTGACCTTCAAACAATAATTGCCCAAGGTATCATTCAAGGTATATCAGCAGATAAAAAACAATGTTCTTTATTTCTCTATTTCAAAGATTATACTGCATTAGCAGTGGAGAGCACAAGTAAGCAAAATATAACCAGAGCACTTCATGCATTTCTGTATGTTGTTAGTATGTCTGATAAAATGAGAATCTCTTTTGTACTGCCTCAATCTTTCTCTTTTTCTACAAATAACATCTATATTTATTTAACATCAGAATAAAAACAATATGCTTGCCATGAAGAGAGGAAAGTATACACAGAATAATTAATGAAGACCAGAGTCATCTTCAAACAAAGCTGTAAAATATCTGCTGGTTGACTGCAGAAGAATATGTTTAAGTAAAGCAGGAGAAAAAGACAGATATTCTATTAACCACTAGAAAAATGAAAACAAAATTTAAAGATCTTTGCTGGAAGAGTAATCAGAAGCAAAAAGAGCAAAAATTAGATGGCTTTCGGAGGGAGCATAATAACAATGATTAAATAAAAGAGAAAACATATGCAAAACTTCTGAAATGAAGGCATAGAAGCATTTAGTGAGAAACTTTTATTAACTAGAATATAACTCTCACATGTATATGAATCAGTACATTTGATATGTGAAGTTGCCCTAAGGATTATACAAATAAGTTTTCTTTCTCTTTCACATTTGCTAGCTCTCTCTTTCTTCCCGTCCATTTCTCCTCTCACAGGAAAGAAATTCTGATAACTTCGTTTTTCTTCTGGCTACTGTAGCTCTTTCTTTGTCCTGGTTTTACCCATCACACTATAGACAATAGAGGTTGCCGTGTGAAAGGACTTTTAGTTTCTTATATATCCATATTCAAACACATTTCATTCTATTTCATCCACCTCTCCTTTCTTCCCATCTCAGTGCAAAGATATTCTTTCTATTTTTTCAAGATAATCCTTTCAACTTAGCTCCAGATCCCATCTCCTTCCATCAAATTAAATTTCCTCATTTAACTCTATCTTTTCTCTATCTCTGCCCACTTCGTCCCTACTGGATATTTTCTTTTACATCAATTCCTTCCAATTTAATCAACAGCAACAATAATATGGGAAAAGAATCTAAAAAAAAAAAAAAGAGTGGGTATTTTCCTGGTGGCACAGTGGTTAAGAATCTGCCTGCCAATGCAGGGGGCATGGGTAGGCCTGTGTGCCACAACTACTGAGCCTGCATGTCACAACTACTTAAGCCCATGCACCTAGAGCCCATGATCCGCAACAAGTGAAGCACGTGCACCGCAACAAAAAGTAGCCCCCACTCGCTGTAACTAGAGAAAGCCTATGTGCAGCAACAAAGACCCAACACAGCCAAAAATAAATAAATAGAATAAATAAATTGAAAAAAAGAGTGTATATATGTAGATTATAAATGATTCACTTTGCTGTACACCTGAAACTATAACAACATTGTAAATCAACTATACTTCACTAAAAATTTTAAAAAGTAGAATAAAATTTTTTAAAAAAACACAACAGCAACAACAACAAAAAAAAACTGAATAGCAACTGAAGAGCAAATAAAATCCAATACACTTTTTTTGTGCTTTATTCCTCCTATCACCCAAACATTTCTACACTCTTCAACTAAGTTATTTAATAATAATAACATCTCTGGAGTTTGGGTCAAGATGGTGGCATAAGAGGACCTGGGGTTCACCTCTCCCCACAAGTACATCAAAAATACATCTACAGAATGGACTTAAGGACACAGGGAGGGGGAAGGGCAAGCTGGGACGAAGTGAGAGAGTGGTATTGACATAGATACACTACCAAAAGTAAAATACCTAGCGGGAAGCAGCCACATAGCACAGGGAGATCAGTTTGGTGTTTTGTGACCACCTAGAAGGATGGGATAGGGAGAGTGGGAGGGAGACACAAGAGGGAGGGGATATGGGGATAAAAGTATATGTACACCTGATCACTTTGTTATACAACAGAAACTAACACAACATTGTAAAGCAATTATACACCAATAAACGTATTATAAAAAAAAGAATACATCTACAACTGGAACATTTCATACAGAGCACCTGCTGAAAACTAGCTGAAGACCTCAGACACCTAAAAGGACAAGAAAAGATCCCTGCATAACCAGGTAGAATGAAAGAGAGAAAAGGAAGAAAAGGAAAAGAGGAAACGTGATGGGACCTGCACCCCTGGTGGGGTGGGGGAGCTGAAGGGGAGGAGAGGTTACTGCACTCAGGGAAGCCCCCTCATTGGTGGTGAGATCAGCTGAAATAGAAGGGGAGATTTGGGGGCCATTGGAGGAAAGTGTAGTAGCTGGTCTATGGCAGGCAGGACAGAGCAAGAATTACACAGATGGTTTTTGCTAAAGTCTTGTGCACCCCAGCTTGAAACGGATGTCCACCAGTGCTGGCATGGGCTGGGTGCTGAAGCATGGGGTTTGGAGAGCAGACCTGGGGAGAGTACTACTGTTGGATGCATGGAGACAGCCTAAGGGGAGGGGAGTGAGGAGCTCTGCAGATGGGAATGCTCATCGAGGAAACATGGACTGCCTTGGAAACAAAGCACCATTGTTGAGTGGCGCACAAAGGACATGGCTGCCATCATGGCCTCTTTCCCCACAAACTAATCCCTGACTCTGCAGACACTGGGGCTCCAGACAGAGTGAGCACGCATGCTCCAATCAGTCACTGCCTCTTGCCCTTCCGATCTAAGCAAGAAGGTGTGCCCCAGTCAGTTGCTCCCTTTGACCCCTCTCACCTGTGTGGTTAGCAGATGCCACAAGTTTGGCCGAAACCAAAGCTGAGACCAAGAGGTTGTGTGACTGAGGAAGAAGAACTGAAATCTCTCCTTGTAGCTGCACAAGCAGTGGATTAAACCTCCATGATCACCTTGGTAAACCCAGCGCCTGTGGAACATCTGAATGGACAATGAGTGCTCCCACAACTGATATGTGTCTAGCTATAGAAATCATGGATTTTGTGAACATGTACATACAAGAGCTGGGTCAGGTCAGAGTCTGAGCTGTACCCACAGTTCCCACAGTGGGTCCAGAGACATACACAGAGGTCTTGGAGGGCTTCTTTGGAAGGTTGGGTTTGCCTATGGCTCACTGAGGGCAAGGACACTGACAGCAGAGGCCCCAGGAAATGTGTTGTTGTTGTTTTGTTTTATTTTTATTAAAAAAAGTTAATATATTTTAAATTTTTCTATATTTTTTGTTTTATTGTGTTTTTAAAAACTCTTTTCCTTTTAATGTTTTGTTGTTGTTTGTTTTTTGTTTTCTTTGCTTTTTTGTTTTTGTTTTGTTTTTATTGTTTGTTTTGGTTTTTGGGTGTTTTGTTTGGTTGTTTTCTTGTTTTGTGTTTCTTTTTTTGTTTCTTTGGTTTTAATTTTATTGTTTGCCTTGGTTTTTGTTGGTCTGTTTGTTTTCTTTTTTTTTCTTTTTTTCTTTTTTTTTGGCCATGCCACAGAATGTGCAGGGTCTTGGTTCCCTGGCTGGGGGTCGAACCTAAGCCCCCATGTTGTGAGTGCCAAGTCCTGGCCACTGGCCCACCAGGAAGTTCCCAGCCCCAGGGAATATTAATCGGCCTGAACTCTCTTGGAGTCCCCATCTTGGCACCAAGACCTGGTTCTACCCAATAACCTGCAAGCACCAGTGCTGGAACACCTCAGGCCAAACAACCAGCAAGACAGGGACACATCCCCACCCATCAGCAGACAGTCTGCCTAAAGTTGAACTAAGCTCACAGATACCCCAAAACACACCCTTTGATAAGGCTTTGCCCACCAGAGGGACAAGATCCAGCTCTACCCACCAAAGGGTAGGCACCAGGAAGCCTACAAAAGCCCCTGGACCGATATCACCCACCAGGAGGCAGATCCCAGAAGCAAGAGGAGCTACGACCCTGCAGCCTGTGGAAAGGGGACCACAAACACACTAAGTTAGACGAAATGAGATGAGAGAGAAATATGCTGCAGATCAGGAGCAAGGTAAAATCCTACAAGACCAACTAAACAGAGGAGATAGGCAATCTACCTGAAAAACATTCAGAGTAATGATAGTAAAGATCATCCAAGATCTCAGAAAAAGAATGGAGGCATGGATTGAGAAGACACAAGAAATGTTTAGCAAGGACCTATAAGAACTAAAGAGCAAACGGACAGTGATGAACAATAAAATAACTGAAATGAAAAATACACTAGAAGGAATCAATAGCAGAATAACAGAAGCAGAAGAATGGATAAGTTAGCTGGAAGAAAGAATGGTGGAAACCATTGCTGCAGAAGAGAATAAAGAAAAAAAGAATGAAAAAAAATAAGGACAGTCTCAGAGACAGCTGGAACAACATAAAATGCAACAACATTCCAATTGTAGGGATTCCAGAAGAAGAGAAAGAGAAAGGGACTGAAAAAATATTTGAAGAGATTATAGCCAAAAAATTCCTTAACATGGGAAAAGAAATAGTGAATCAAGTCCAGGAAGCACAGAGTCCCATACAGAATAAACCCAAGGAGAAACACTTTGAGACACATATTAATCAAACTAACAAAAATTAAATTCAAAGAAAAATTATTAAAAGCAGTGAGGGAAAAACAAAAAATAACATAAAAAGGAATCCCCATTAGGTTATCAGCTGATTTTTCAGCAGAAATCCTGCAGGCCAGAAGAGAGTGGCAAGATTTATTTAAAGTGATGAAAGGGGAAAACCTACAACCAACAGTACTCTAACCCAACAAGGATCTCATTCAGATTTGACAGAGAAATCAAAAGTTTTACAGACAAGAAAAAATAAGAGAATTGAACACCACCAAAGCAGCTTTACAACAAATGCTGAAAGAAATTCTCTAGGTTGGAAACACAAGAGAATAGAACAAAAGAGGAGGGGAAGAAAAACACTTACAAAAACAAACACAAACAATTAAGAAAATGGCAATAGGACCATACATATCATAATTACCTTAAATGTAAATGGCTTAAATGCTCTAACCCAAAGACACAGACTTGCTAAATGGATACGAAAACAAGACCTGTATATATGCTGTCTATAAGAGACCCTCTTCAGACCTAAGGACACATACAGACTGAAAGTGAGGGGATGGAAAAAGATATTCCATGTAAATGGAAATCAAAAGAAAGCTGGAGTAACAATACTCAAATCAGAAAAAATAGACTTTAAAATAAAAACTGCTGCCAGAGACAAGGAAGGACACTAATGATCAAGGGATCAATCCAAGAGGAAGATATAACAATTGTAAATATATATGCACCCCAAATAAGAGCACCTCAATATATAAGGCAAATGCTAACAATCATAAAAGGGGACATCAACAGTAACACAATAATAGTGGTGGACTTTAACACCCAACTTACACCAATGGAGACATCATCCAGACAAAAAATTAAGAGGAAACACAAGACTTAAGTGACCCAGACCAGATAGACTTAATTGATATTTATAGAATATTCCATCCAAAAGGAGCTGAATACACTTCCTTCTCAAGTGCACACAGAACATTCACTAGGATAGATCACAATTGGGTCACAAATCAAGCCTTGGTAAATTTGAGAAAACTGAAATTGTATCAAGCATCTTTTCTGACCACTGTGCTATGAGATTGGAAATCAATTACAGGAAAAAAACTGTAAAAAACACAAATACATGGAAGCTAAACAATGCACTACTAAAAACGAATCGATCACTGAAGAAAATAAAGAGGAAATCAAAAAATACCTAGAAACAAGTGACAATGAAAACACAACAACCCAAAACCTATGGGAAGCAGCAAAATCTGTTCTAAGAGGGAAGGTTATAACAGTACAGTCTTACCTCAAGAAACAAGAAACATTTCAAATAAACAACCTATCTATACCCCTAAAGCAACTAGAGAAAGAAGAACAAACAAAACCCAACGTTAGTAGAAGGATAGAAATCATAAAGATCAGAGCAGAAATAAATGAAATAGAGATGCAAAAAACAATGGCAAAGATCAATGAAACTAAAAGTTGGTTCTTTGAGAAGATAAACAAAATTGATAAACTTTTAGTCAGACTCATCAAGAAAAAAAGGGACAGGGCTCAAATCAATATGATTAGAAATGAACAAGAAGAAGTTACAATGGACACCCCAGAAATACAAAGGATCATAAGAGATTACAACAACAACTATATGCCAATAAAACAGACAACCTGGATGAAATGGACAAATTATTAGAAAGCTACAACCTTCCAAGACTGAATCAGGAAGAAATAGAGAATATGAACAGACCAATCACAAGTACTGAAATTGAAACTGTGATTAAAAATCTTCCAACAAAGTCCAGGACCAAAGGGCTTCACAGGTGAATTTTATCAAACATTTAGAGAAGAGTTAACACCTATCCTTCTCAAACTCTTCCAAAATATAGTAGACGGAGGAACACTCCCAAACTCATTCTACAAGGTCACCATCACCCTGATACCAAAACCAGAAAAAGGTAGCACACAAAAAAGAAAATTACCGGCCAATATCGCTGATGAACATAGATGCAAGAATTTTCAACCAAATAGTAGCAAACCAAATCCAACAATGCATTAAAAAGATCACACACCATGATCAAGTAGGATTTATCCCAGGGATGAAAATATTTTTCAATATCATCAAATCAATCAGTGTGATACACCACGTCAACAAATTGAAGAATAAAAACCATATGATCATCTCAATAGATGCAGAAAAAGCTTTTGACAAAATTCAGTACTGATTTATGATAAAAACTCTCCAGAAAGTGGGCATAGAGGGAACCTACATCAATATAATAAAATCCATATATGACAAACCCACAGCAAACATCATTCTCAATGGTGGGAAACTGAAAGCATTTTCCTCTAAGACCAGGAACAAGAAAAAGATGTCCACTCTCACCACTTTTATTCAACATAGTTTTGGAAGTTCTAGCTACAGCAATCAGAGAAGAAAAAGAAATAAAAAGAATCCAAATTGGAAAAGAAGAAGTAAAACGGTTGCTGTTTGCAGATGACATAATACTATACGTAGAAAACCTGGAAGATGTTACCAGAAAACTATTAGAGCTCATGTTACTAGAAAACTACTAGCACTCAACTTTGGTAAAGTTGCAGCATACAAAAGTAATACACAGAAATCTTGAATTCCCATACACTAACAACAAAATATCAGAAAGAGAAATCAAGGAAATCCCATGCACCATCACATCAAAAAGAATAAACACCTAGGAATAAACCTACCTAAGGAGACCAAATACCTATACTCAGAAAACAATAAGATACTCATGAAAGAAATAAACATTGACACAAACAGATGGAGAGATATACCATGTTCTTGGATTGGAAGAATCTAGAGTGTGAAAATGACTATACTACCCAGTGACTATACAGATTCAGTGCAATCCCTATCAAATCACCAATGGCATTTTTCACAGAACTAGAATTTAAAATCTCAAAATTTCTGTAGTAAACAAAAGACTCTGAATAGCAAAAGCAATCTCGAGAAAGAAAAACAGAGCTAGAGAAATCAGGCTCCCCAACTTTAGACTATACTACAAAGCTACAGTAATCAATACAGAATGGTGCTGACAGAAAAACATAGATATAGTTCAGTGGAGCAGGATAGAAAGCCCAGAGATAAACCCATGCACCTATGTTCACCTAATCTATGACAAAATAGGCAAGAACATACAATGGATAAAAGACAGTGTCTTCAATAAGTGGTGCTGGGAAAACTGGACAGCTACATGTAAAATAATGAAATTAGAACAAACCCTAACACCATACACAAAAATAAACTCTAAATGAATTAAAGACCTAAATATAAGGCCAGATACTGTAAAACTCTTAGAGGAAAACATAGGCAAAATACTCTCTGGCATAAATCGCAGCAAGATCTTTTTGATTCACCTCCTAGAGTAATGACAATTTTGAAAAAAATAAACAAATGGGACCTATTTAAACTTAAAAGCTTCTTGCACAGCAAAGGGAACCATAAACAAAATGAAAAGACAACCCTCAGAATGGGAAAAAGTGTTTGCAAATGAGGCAACCAACAAGGGATTAATCTCCAAAATATACAAACAGCTCATGCAGCTCAATATCAGAAAAACAAACAAAAAATGGTTCAAAGATCTAAATAGACATTCCTTCAAAGAAAACATACAGGTGGTTAAAAGACACATGAAAAGATGCTCTACATCACGAATTATTAGAGAAATGAAAGTCAAAACTGCAATGAGGTATCACCTCACATTAGTCAGAATGGCCATCATTAAAAATTCTACAAACTATAAATGCTGGAAAGGGTGTGGATAAAAGGGAACCCTTCTACCCTCTTGGTGGGAATGTAAATTGGTACAGCAACTATGGAGAAGTATGGAGGTTCCTTAAAACTAAAAATAGAGGGCTTCCCTGGTGGTGCAGTGGTTGAGAATCTGCCTGCTAATGCAGGGGACATGGGTTCGAGCCCTGGTCTGGGAAGATCCCACATGCCGTGGAGCAACTAGGCCCATGAGCCACAACTACTGAGCCTGCATGTCTGGAGCCTGTGCTCCGCAACAAGAGAGGCCGCAATAGTGAGAGGCCCGCACACTGCGGCCCCCGCTTGCCACAACTAGAGAAAGCCCTCGCACAGAAATGAAGACCCAACACAGCCAAAAAATAAATAAATAAATAAACAAATGTGGGGTTTAAAAAAAAAAAACAAAACTAAAAATACAGCTACCATGTCACCCAGCAATCCCACTCCTGGGAATATATCTGGAGAAAACCATAATTTGAAAAAATCCATGCATCCCAACATTCACTGCAGCACTATTTACAATAACCAGGACATAGAAGCAATCTAAATGTCTATCAACAGAGGAATGGATAAAGAAGATGTTGTACATATATAGAATGGAATATTACTCAGCCATAAAAATGAACAAAATAATGGCATTTGCTGCAACATGGATGGACCTGGAGATTGTCATACTGAGTGAAGTAAGTCAAACAGAGAAAGACAAATATAATATGATATCACTTATATGTGGAGTCTAAAAAAAGGAATCTAAAATGAACTTATCTACAAAACAGAAATAAAGTTACAGATGTAGAAAATAAACTTATAGATACTAGGGGATAAGGGCAAGAGGGATAAATTGGAAGATTAGGATTGACATATACACACTACTATATGTAAAATAGATAACTAATGAGAACCTAAATGTATAGCATAGGGAACTCTACTCAATACTTTGTAATGGCCTATATGGGAATAGAATCTAAAAAAGAGTGGATATATGTATATGTATAACAGATTCACTTTGCTGTACACATGAAACTAACACAACATTGTAAATCAAATATACCCCAATAAAAATGAATAATAATTATAATAGTATCTCTAATGCTCATTAAGCAGTTACTCTATGCCAGGCATCTATATATATTAGTTCATTTAATTCTCTTAATTATTTATTACATTTTACAGATTAGAAAACTGAGGCACAGCACAATTATATAAGTTGCTCAAAGTCATGGGTCTAGTTAAAGGAGAGCTGAGATCCAAACTTAGGCAGGCTGTCTCCAGAGCGCATGCTTTCCTTTGTTTCATACGACACTGTACTTTATTTTTGGTAGAGAAGCTTAACCGCGCTGTATCAAATTCCTTATTTTGGGCTTCAGTCCTCTATAATCTCTGGTGAAACTGCTCTTGCCAAATTTTACTTCTTGGAACCAATGGAAAAATTTCAACCTTATTTGATATATGTGTTGCACTCTTCCAGTTTTTCTTTATTGCACTTTTCTTTATTTCTTTTCACTTTGTCCGCTTGCTCAATAATTTTATTCATTCCCATCACTTTTTCCTACTACAAATATGTTAGTGATTGTCAGCTCTAAATCTCCAGCACAGATATCTTTTTCCTTAGTTTACATGTCTAGCTATCTACTGGGTATCTCAATATCCATAGGCACTGTGAATTTTACACTTTCATAATGAAACTCAAATCTTTCCCAAATATGACCATCCATCTAGTTTTTCAAGCAAGAAAGTTGAGTCACTAGTTCATTCACTTTCTTTTAACCTCTTACACGGTAAAGATAAATTAATCAGAAAGTCCTGTAGATTACATGTTATCATCTCATATCTATCATCTTTCTTTAATCTCTCTACTATTCTTTTAGTTCAAGGCCTTATAATTCCAAGCCCATAATTATTGCAAAAATCTCTCAAGCAACCTCCAATTGTTAGTCTCATTTCCTTCTAGTCTGTTCTATAATTGGAATGATTTTTTCTAATATTCATATCAGTCATAGTACCTCTCTCTTTAAACACCTTCAAAGACTTTCTTTTTTTCTGTCCAGGATAAAAATCTATTCATGTTACCATGACATATTAAGGTCCTGTTAGATACAACCCTGCTTTTATTCTTCCTGGGAGCTTTTCTTGCAATCTATTCTCTATTTATATCAAATAATTTATAGCTTTCTAACCATATCATGGACTTATTCTCTATTATGCTATTGTCTAGCTATTTTGCATGCTATTGTCTCTGCCAAAAATATTTAGCAGTAAATGAAATGTTCTTTTATCCAATATTTCTATTATGGAATTGAATCAAATGTTTCCATAATCTATTATTATCCCTTCTTGAACGTCTTCATATGAACTCATACATTTAATTATGGATCCTAATTTTCTAGGTAAGCATTCTTTCTTTTTTCCTACCTATAAAATTATTTGAAGTATTTCTGAGTTTGTGAATTTCTTTTTCAATTTTTTTACAATGGTAATTTTAGATCTAAGGATCTTAATAGATTTACAATTCAATAGGTCAAAATACATTTGTGGTATTATTATTTTTTTTATAGAAGGGTGAAGAAACTTTCTTGGGAAGGCATAATCTTTGTGAAAGTTTGAAACATGTGTAGCTGGTGTGCTAACCTGGATTTTCTAAATTTATCTAATTAGTCTGTCATTGAAACTGACAACACCTCCCAAGGCTATGTGGATCATTTGGCACAGGCATTGCACCTAGAATAGGCTAAGCTCACAGTGAACACTCACGTTATGAATGATGGATTTTACATAATGCCTGCATCTGCACCATGGTTCCCACAGGACCACTTTGATCCAGTGAGGCCATCCTGTACACCTAAAGAACTGAAAATCAGAGCAATACCATCTCTGTTTTTTGCTTCAGATCCCTCAGTCCTGTACAAGAAGCCCTAAAACAATTATATTTCTTAGATGTATCTGAGAACATTGGAACACTGACATACAATTTTTTTTTTCCTCCAAGGTAGATATTTTAAGACTAGAATGAGAAAGAGAGGTGAAAAATGGTTACTTATTGGAAAAATAAGAATTTTTTTAAAGTTCATTCTGTGCACAAAAATATTTAAAAAGTCATACAAGTTGATTGTTTTTTCCCTTTTAGGTAACCAGTAAAGTGTTCCATTTATGTGGACTGAAAGGAGCTAAATTTTGAGCAGTATTCTGGTGGTTGCCAATGAGTTTCTATTATTATTATTATTATTATTATTATTATTATTATTATTATTTGTCTTCTGAGTCCAAATTCATTTTAGTTACCTTCTCCTCCTATCAAGTTACTGTATATGTCAAGTTTGTTATTTTGGAGAATTCCATAATGATACAGAAATACATAGCACATTAGCCAAGATAAACTTTCAGAAAATAGATTTTCAACATATATTCTGTCTTATTTTTTAAGATAAAATATATACCCCTCCCATTCTATCCTGTAACCCTTCTTCTTCCCTCAGGAATTTATCTAATTATAAAATATTAAGGATTTAATAATTTTCTGTTTATTTTATAATAATTTCTGTCTCCATTTTTTCTTTCTTGGTTTTGCCTACTTCTTCAACAAAGTTATGTGATATAACTTCCTTGGGAGAATTTTAGTTTTCTTCGGGAGACATAGCAAAAGGAGAGACAATGTTACAATTCAATCATTATGGAAATGCTAACATCACTATAGAAATTTTCACAACATTCATTTTGAAAAAGCTCAAAAAATTTTATTATGGAAATATTTTTTTAAAAATCACTCATTTTATTCAATAAGCAGCTTTGAATGTCTTGCCTTTCAAATATTAGGCAACTGGGTCTAAATTTGCCTATTTGGTATTCTTGGGACCTTACATTTCCTGCTATCATCTTCCAGATGTTGACAGTACCTTTACATTACAGTTGACCCTTGAACAACATGAGTTTGAACTGCACAGGTCCATTTATATGTGGATTTTTTCAATAAATATGTACCATAGTACTACATCATCTGAATTGGTTGAATCTGCAGATGTGGAACTGTGGATATGGAGGACCGACTGCAAAACTAAACATGGATATTCGATTGCATGGGAGTTGGTTCCCCTAAACCCCACATTGTTCAAGGATCAACAGTACATCCATTATCTCTATTTTACATGGAAAATGAGGTTAAGAGAGATCACTGCTTTGTCTCAGTATATAAAAACTGTTGCACAAAACACACAATCTGATTTAGAAATAGGTAGAGAATCTGAAATAGAGATTTTTCCAAAGGAGACATACAAATGGCCAACAGGTACATGAAAAGGCACTCAACATCACTAATTATCAAGAAAATTCAAATCAAAACTACAGTGAGATATCATCTCACACCTGTCAGAATGGCTATTGTCAAAAAGACAAGAAATAACAAGTGTTGGTGAGGATGTAGAGAAAAGAAATTCTAGTACACTTTTGGTGGGAATGTAAATTGGTGCAGCCGGTATGGAAAACAGTATGAAGGTTCCTCAAATAATTGGAAATATAACTATATATGATCCATCAATCCCACATCTGGGTATATAGCTGAAGAAAATGAAGTCAAGTTCTCAAAAAGGTACCTGTACTCCCTTGTTCATTATAATATTATTTACAATAGCCAAGACATGGAAACAACCTAAGTGTCCATTGATGGATGGATTTTAAAAATGTGGCAGAGAGTGATGTCAACATCATTTCAGAGTGAGATATTCCCTTTGTCTCCCCCTTTTAATCTATAATCAGTAAAATATTCACAACTCAACAAAGGTGCCTCTGCCCAACACTCTAGGATGCAAGAGTATTCCATATATCTGTACCTGTAAAGATGGGTGGACTAGAACACACACAGGAGGCAGAACCAGGGGAACGGCAGATGGTGCCTGCAATTCTGGACCCCACTCATGGTGGCCGAGCCCACATCTCCAGAGAACCTGGTAGCAGCAGAGTAGGTGCCACACACAACTCTTGTCTCCTGGCTGCAGTGGGGATTGTGACACAGACAACTGAGCAGCAGTGGCAGTTGGGCTTAGGACATTGTCTCTCTAGCCATGGAAACACACATGACTCTAGTCCCCTACTCCCCAACCACAGTGGCAGAGTCAGCAAAACTGATAACACTGGACATGGCAGAGTTGCCCACATGACCCCAACATTCCATTCCATTCTCTCCTTACCCCTGCAACAGTGGAACTAACAACTCATGAGATCCCAGACTAAGTAGAAGAGCCTATCATTCTGGTGCCCCAGGTGGCAACACCAGTTCCACTGGCAGCAGCAAGGCACAGCAATCTTGAAGGCACAAACAGTGATAATGAGGGCACTGGGCAACACCTCTGACTCAGGTGGTGGAGGGTAAACAGTGCCAACCCTCAAATATAACCAGAGGCAGCTCAGGTAAGAGAAACCAAAAACTTGCACTATAGCATCATCTACTTGAAAACGAAAGACCTCCAATTTCTAACCTGTTGTATCTATAGAATCAAGTAAGAAAAACACTATTCACTGATCACTACTTCAAATGTGCCAGCAGAATAACAACTTATCAAGTACCATTAAGAATCACAGTAACACTGTACCACAAAAAGAAAATGACAATTGTCCAGAAACCAAACTTAAAGGCATGGAATATTTTGATCTAACAGATAATTTAAAATAGAAACTCAGCAATCTAAAAGAAAAATCAGAAAGGCAGTTTAATGAGCTCAGGAAGAAAATTAATGAACAGAAGGAATACTTTACCAAAGAGATCAAAACTCTAAAAAACAACCCAGCATAAATAATTCTGGAGCTAAATAAATCAAATGAGGTGAAGAATGGATTAGAAAATATTGCAAAGAGAGCAGAACATGTGGAAGAGAGAATTAGTGAGATTGAAGATAGAAATCTAGAAATGATGCAAGTAGATGAGAAAAGAAAATTTAAAAATGAGGAAATTCTACAAGGGTTACTTGACTCCTTTAAAGAAGGGCAACATTAGGGTAATGGGTATCCTAGAGGGAGAAGAGTGGGAGAAAGTGGCAGAGTATTTATTTAAATACAAGACGCCACAGCCTCTTCTGAGCTTTTTTCCCACCTCATCTGTAAAGAAAAGAATGTTTATAAAGGTATAGTTTTATCCTTCTAATAAGTTTTAAAATTTCTTGACTAAACGAACAGTTCTCATATGCAGGATTTTATTTAAAGTGTCTTACACATTACAATATTTCAAGAAAGTTCTCTAAATTTGTTGATTGATAATCACCTCTTGAAAAATAATGCTGATAGCACTTAAATTTTTGCTGCTAAAAACAATTTAGGCAAGTATAGAAGAAGCCTCAAAGTTCTATTTAAATGCCTAGTTGTATGAAGTGCTTTGCAGGGTCCAAAATAAATTGAATTTCACATAAATTCTGAAACTTTTAACTTTATGTGCTTCTTATTTTAAAGATATGGAGCTTTTTGAACACATCTTTAAATATTTTTAAACTTTTTTTTTTATCATAGAGCTCATTTTTCTCTTCTCCCATCCAAATAATATGAGTTTTAAGAGCCAGATGAACCCAGGCACAAATCTTGATTTTTCAACTTTCTAAGGCATCAATAACATCTCCAAGATATTTTTTTTCAGTAAAAGAGAACTAATAACACCTGTCATAGTGTATCAGTATAAAACAACAGTGGGAAAGAGGATTAAATAAAATTATAAAATGGCACTCAAAAATGTCTGTTATTTTATTGATATAATTTGTATACACACTTTTATATAGTTTTAAAAATTCTCTTACTGAAATTACGTTACTGAATCCCCTTCTTTACTGAGAAGTTATACAAAATAAAGAATAAACTATTAAATCCTTAGTACCAATTCTAGATGAAGAACTTATTTGAGGATAACATGAACCTAAAGTAATAGCACTGTGGATATAAGGCAAGGGATGAGTAGACTTCATATACTTCCCAGATGTATGTATATTTTTTTCAAATTTATGTAGATCTTGTAATTAATTAAGAATAACAGTATTAGTTTCACTGGTGCTTTTGGAAATTTTGATATTTTCGGTACTAAGCAGTTGTCTTTAAAATACAAAGTAGAGGGGTGGAAACACTGTATTAAGCAGTTTGAATGTTCTTTCTGGAGAAAGTGAATACCTGTTATCTTTTCTCTGGGATAAGAAATACAAAGATACATAAGATCTAGATCTTACCTTTAAAGAGATCTTTGTTTATCCTGACACTATGAAGAGTGGGATTAAAATAGTTTGATGAGGGAATCTTTCTGGTGATATTATTTTTATAGTTTCAGACAAAGTTTGTGAGATTAAAGCAGTTATTTGGAAGAGATAACTGGTGGAGATAAATTGCCACATACAATAGGGTAAGAAAAAAGAAGCAACACAGGGAAGGGTTTTGTAGCATGGCCTACTCCTAATTGCTAGGATGGATACATTTACAAAACCAACTCAGGCATTGCTGTGGTGAAATATATCAAATTGCAATTTAGAGTGTGACCACTGAAAATGTTTTGTAAAAGTGTTGACCTGAAATATATAGATTGCCATACATTTACCCAACAAAGATGGATTTATTCAGGATCAGCAGAGAACTGCAATTCAGATAGGCAACAATGGTAGCCACATGCAAGTTCCTGCATAGCAAGAGAAGAACAGTTTTATAGAGAGAAAAAAGAAGTTGGGAAGACTATAGTAAACAAAGAGTCCATGGCTTTTCATTGGCTGAATGCCTGCCAGGAAAGGAGAACTTCTTTCTGTTGGGCTCTGCTATTGTCACAGGGCACAAGAGCTCTCCTTCCTCGTTTCCCAACTCTATTTAATTGAGGTTTCTGGTTACTATTAACTTTTTACATTTCCAACTTCTGGTCAAGATATTTCTCTGAAAGCATCACTCATTGAGAATGAGGTTTTCTACTTTCAGGTTTTTGTTTTTTGTTTTTTTTTCCTCAGTGTCAGAAAGGACCTTTCCTGAATTTAGTGTCTCATGTGGGAGGGAGAGTACACAGATTGAAAACCTATTGAGGTTACATTTGAGTAAAAAGGAGAGGTAGGAGGAAGAACTCTCAAGCACTTTTTATCTAAAGTCCATATGTTATCAAGATCATATACATTGGAAGTCAACAAATTTCCAACGGGCCTGCTCTCGATGTCTTTTATTTTTAATTAATTAATTAATTTTATTTTTGACTGCATTGAGTTTTCATTGCTGCACGTGGGCTTTCTCTAGTTGTGGCAAATGGGGGTTACTCTTCATTGAGGTGTGCAGGCTTTTCATTGTGGTGGCTTCTCTTGTTGTGGAGCATGTGCTCTAGGTGCATGGGCTTCAGTAGTTGTGGCACGTGGGCTCAGTAGTTGTGATTTGCGTGCTCTAGAGCTCAGGCTCTGTAGTTGTGGCACATGGGCTCAGTTGCTCCACGGCATGAGGGATCTTCCCAGTTTTGTATTTTGGGAAACTTAGGACACCATGAAGTTTATTTGGATTTAGGTGTAGCCCTTGTTCTGATAATCAGATGCCCTAAATATTAAACCTGAGTTTGGGCAAACTGACATTTTTTTTTTTTTTTTTGGCAACATTATGTACCTCTAAGTCTAAAAGCTTTAGCAAGTGGATGTTGTCTTCATGTGAGGAGACTTGAGAAAGAGAACAAGTAAGTAAGTCATTCACATTTTGCAGCAAAGTAGAACCTCTAGAGAAGTTTATATCTTCCAGATCAGCCTTCAGGATTTGTGAGAAATAAGGACTTTTAGTAAAACCCTGAGGCATTACTGTTCAGCTAAGTTGTTTTTCTTCCCAAGTGAAGGCAAAAAGGTGTTGGCTACCTTCATCAACTGGAATACTAAAGAATGCAGTGCATAAATCAATTACAGTAAAGAATTAGATGTTAATAATGTATGAGGGTTAGGAACAATAGGGTGTCAAGGGATAACAGTGTTGTCTACTGTTCAGAGGTCCTGAAAAAATCTCCACTTTCAGCCCTTAGGTTTTCTCACTGGTAAAATGGGGCTGTTACAGGAGGTAATACAAGGTATAATGAGACCTTGAGCCTTTGTAATCTTCTATTAGGGGCTTTATGCCTTGAAGAGCTTCTTTACTTATACGGTATTGATTGATTCGGGAAAAGTTTTAGAAAGATTTATTTGAACCTTGATGGGAGGTGTACTGTAAATTTTGCCAACATCAGTTGGATATTTTGCCCATGAGGAATGGGGTAGCTGATTCAACAGGGGCAAATGATCAGTGTTTTCAGAAACAGCTCTATTACTGCCAGAGATAGGAGAAATAAAAGATATCAAAGGGTAATTTAATTCAAATGGTAATATGATTTCTATTGTCAATGTCTAGAATTATTTACCCTTTTTGTGAGAAAGAAATTCTGGCATGATAAATCTCTAAAAAGTCTTGGCCTAATAAATGGGTAGGGCAAAGCAACTGAGGAAAAAAGAGTGTGTGTCTCTCAAAAGACCTAAACAAAAGGGAATATAGGTTCAGAGAAAGCAACCTCTTGAGGTTCATTAAAGATTCTCACTATTTGAGCTGTTTTAGTACTCTTAGGCAGAGGTTGTTTTATAGTAGTGGGATAGCAAACTGAGACTGTGGCCCTGGTGTCAATTAGAACTGGAAGAGATTAATCCCCAATCTGGAGAAATGTTTCTCTAAGGTAATTAAATGGGAAGATTGGGATGATTATAGTTCCTTGGAGCCCCATCACTGAGAATTACGAGGATGTTGGAAAGACTGGTTAAAGGGTTAGAGATGCCTAAGGTGCTTAAATTTGTAAGAATCTCATTTCCAATGCCCTGGCTCTTGGCAATAATAGCAGAAATGAGGAGGGTTTTGGTTTTGTCTAGGATCCTCCATTTGCTGGATTTAAAGATTAGGAATTTTGGCAGCCTTCCTTAGATGTAATTCATCTAGAGTGCAAGAGAGTTGGTTTGCTAGATTATCTAAATCTGAAGTGGATATAGTTTCTTATTTCATCCTGATTCTTTTTACTAGAGGGAAAGATTCTTGTTTAGCTCATTAACAAACATGGAATTAAAAGCAACCCGAGTGGAATTAACATCTGAAGGAAGAATTAATTTTTTTAAAAAACAATCTAAAGTCAATTGTAATAATCATGAACAGGTTTATCAGATTTTTATGTGCAAGCCTGAATTTTGTTTCAATTAACAGTCTTTGGAAAAGCCAAAATTCCTAGAATTCCTTGATGAAGTCATCCAGTAATTGCTTGAGCCTGATCATATAAGTTAGCAGGCTAGTCTCCTGATTTTAATTCTAGAGACCTTTCCAGAATTTCTCAGTTAGCAATTTTCATCCAATGCTTGGTCTCTCTTTCACTGAAAAGTATATAAAATAGCTGATATGAGTCAGAGAAACCAGGTTGATAAACTTAAATGACTATATTAAATTCCTCAGAAAAATCTGTGAGGATCTTCAGTTACATTGGGAAAATCTTTGACTATGTCTCACAGTTCTGCTTTAGTCCAGAGAGTATAAAAATTAAGGGTTTAGCCTCTGGATCCTCAGAAGTCTTAATTTTAAAGGAACAGGTGTTGGGCTTCCCTGGTGGTGCAGTGGTTAAGAATCCACCTACCAATGCAGGGGGCACTGGTTCGAGGCCTGGTCCAGGGAGATCTCACATGCCATGGAGCAACTAAGCCCATGTGCCACAACTACTGAGACTGCACTCTAGAGCCCATGAGCCACAACTACTGAAGCCCACGTGCTGCAACTACTGAAGCCTGCACACCTAGAGCTCATGCTCCACAACAAGAGAAGCCACCGCAATCAAAAGCCTGCACACAGCAATGAAGACCTAACACAGCAATAAATAAATAAGCAAATTTATCAAAAAAATAAAGTAAATTTATCAAAAAAATAAATAAATGGGGAGAGTTTCAGAGAAAATAAGTTCAGCCAAAGAATTAGCATGGGGGAATTGTGGGTATACAGGAGGTATAGGTGGTACAGAAAAAAAGGAGAAAGATGGCACAAGAGGTGGGGTCTGGCCATGAGAAGCTGAGGAAGAGGCAAGATGGCACCAGAGGTGAAGCCTGAGACATAGAAGCCAGGGAAGACGGCTCAATTCAAACAGCTTGCAAGCTAGTCCCAGTAAATCCTAAGGAAACAGCTTGGTTCTAGAGGAGGCAGGCTAAAGCCTTTTTTAGCCAGTCTCTAGAAGACAGCCCCTTCCAAATGAATAGGCTGAAGGCTGAAAACCCAGCAGTTTCAAAAAACAACCCCTGCTCCTGAAGGAATGCATTGAAGACTAGCCAGTTTCAGTGAAACAGTCTGATCTCAAAATCAGATTGAAATTCCAAATGACTACTTTCATACAGAACTAGGCCTTAACCAGAAAGATAAAATGATTAAATAAATCCTGACTAAACCCTGGAGAGCTTCAAATGCAAACAAAGCATGAGCTGGTATCCAGGAGAAAACCTAGGGTTCGCAAGAAAGCAGTGAGATGCAATGGGCTAAATTGTGGGTGCTGCACCTGTTTGCTCACTATCCCCAGAACCTTTGGGGGTCTTCTCTCGTCCCTGTACAGGCCACCAAATGTTGACCTGAAATAAATGGACTGTCAGATATTTCTCCAGCAAAGATGATTTGTTCAGGATCTGCAGAGAATTTCAATTTGGGATCTGCATACACAGTGAACAAGGGAAGAAAAATGTTGTTATAGAGAGGAAAAGGAAGTTGGGAAGGCTATAGTAAACAAAGAATTTACAGCTTTTCATTGACTGAGTCCTTGCCAGGAAAGAGAAATCGTTTTTTCTTCCTGCTGGGCTCTGCTTTTTTTGTAGGGTGTGAAAGCTCTCCCTTCTGGTCTCCTAGCTCTATTTAATTGAGGTTTCTGTTTGTTCACTTTTTACAACAGCAGTGGAGTGGATGATTTTATTCAGTGGGCCATTTAATTGGAGTCCATTTTCAACAACACATTATGTGGCTGCAAAAGAAAAAAATTAGAGTAGATTTATATGGACTGCTATGCTAAATAAGATAAAATATTCAGTGTAAAATTATTATAATGAACAGAATAGATAATGTGACCCTACTGATCATACATAAACAAGATGAAAAGACAACACTCAGAATGGGAGAAAATATTTGCAAATGAAGCAACTGACAAAGGATTGATCTCCAAAATATACAAGCAGCTCATGCAGCTCAATAAAAAAAAATAATAAAGAAAAATAAAAGAATGGGCAGAAGACCTAAATAGACATTTCTCCAAAGAAGACATACAGAAGGCCCACAAACACATGAAAAGATATTCAACTTCACTAATTATTAGAGAAATGCAAACCAAAAGTACAATGATGTATCACCTCACACCGGTCAGAATGGCCATCATCAAAAAATCTACAAACAGGGGCTTCCCTGGTGGCGCAGTGGTTGAGAATCTGCCTGCCAATGCAGGGGACACGGGTTCAAGCCCTGGTCTGGGAAGATCCCACATGCCGTGGAGCAACTAGGCCCGTGAGCCACAACTACTGAGCCTGCACGTCTGGAGCTTGTGCTCTGCAACAAGAGAGGCCATGACAGTGAGAGTTCCGTGCACCGTGATGAAGAGTGGTCCCCACTTGCCACAACTAAAGAAAGCCCATGCACAGAAACGAAAACCCAACACAGCCAAAAATAAATAAATAAAATTTAAAAAAACCTCTGGGGATTAGTACATGGGCATCTTTAGAGGGTCATTATTCAAAAAATCTACAAACAATAAATGTTGGAGAGGATGTAGAGAAAAGGGAACCCTCATGCACTGTTGATGGGAATGTAAATTGATACAGCCACTACGGAGAACAGTATGGAGGTTCCTTAAAAAACTAAAAATAGAATTACCATATGACACAGCAATCCCACTGCTGGGCATATACCCTGAGAAAACCATAATCCAAAAAGACACATGCACCCCATTGTTAATAGCAGCACTATTTACAATAGCCAGGACAAAGAAGCAACCTAAATGTCCATCAACAGAGGAATGGATAAAGAAGATGTGGTACATATATACAATGGAATATTACTAAGCCATAAAAAGGAATGAAATTGGGTCATTTGTAGAGACGTGGATGGACCTAGAAAGTGTCATATTGAGTAAAGTAAGTCAGAAAGAGAAAAACAAATGTATATTAACGCATATATGTGAAATATAGAAAAATGCTATCGATGATCTTATTTGCAAAGCAGAAATAGAGACACAGATGTAGAGTACAAATGTATAGATACCAAGGGGGAAAGGGGGGTGGGTGGGAGGAATTGGGAGATTGGGATTGACACATATACACTACTGATACTATGTATAAAATAGATAACTAATGAGAACATACTATATAGCAAAGGGAACTCTACTTAATGCACTGCAGTGACCTAAATGGGAAGGAAATCCAAAATAGAGGGGATATATATATATGTATAGCCGATTCATTTTGCTGTACAATAGAAACTAACCCAACATTGTAAAGCAACTATAATCCAATAAAAATTAATTTTTAAAAAGTGATATAAACATGAAAGTATCTATACATTTATACTATATATGTGTTTTGTTTTTTTTTTTCCCTAGAAGGGAACACAAGTACACTGTAGTGTAAGCCCTGGCAGTTGTTTTTTTCTTTTTTGTAATGCAAGTGTATGACTTAAGATTTGATTGTTGAGGCATCCATTTCAAAGAGGCATCCCATTCAAAGATGACTATCTCAAATAAACAGATTGCTAGCCATAGCTAAATAAAGAGCCAGGCTACCTCCCCAACTGAGACACCTTTCTTTTACAGACCTTGGTTGATTTCAATAACTAACCATTTCCACTACTTATTTTTTTCTCTCCCCACACTTTAAACTTCCACTTTTATGTTTCAAATTCACCGATAACTTGAACTCTCAAAACCCTAAGCCCCCACCCTCAACCCCAGTAAAAGCAGAACCCCAGACCCATGTGTGCTATCTTTCTCTCTACTCTAGACCTCACTGTATGGCCCCAGGTGTGCTATGAAATTTCCAGGTCTTATAAGTAATAAACCTCTATTTTTTCAAAGTCTCCTGATGGTTATTGCTGGAGGGTATCTTGCAATCATAATAAGGACCACAAGGGCCAGTTCAACCACAACGTTGTTTATTGATAGGCTGAGACCAGAACCTAACATACATGTTAAACCACTACTCAGAAATAGGACTAATATTTGGAATTGGGTGAATTACTATCATTGTTGTGGTCTCCAAAGAGATTTCTAATAAATAGATTTCTTTTTTCCCACCAAAGCTATTAGCAATTTGAGAAACAAAATAATAACAAAGGGGAAAAAAACCTCACAGATTTAGGTCAGTATGGATTAAGTTCCAGAGTCTGAGACTCAAATAGATCTGCTAACTGAGTCTCAGAAAAAGGCAGATTTACGCATCGGTAAATATCAACCCCATCCCAATCTTTTACTACCTGCAGGAGCAACCACTCTAGAGAACCAGTGGACAGCCTGTTTCTTGAAGATGAAAAGATCCAAAGTTGAAAAAGGAGGGTAGAACTAAGTCAAACATGCCTATTCATTCTTGTCAAATTTACCAATATAACCAAATTTACCAATATAACCAAATTTACCAGTATAATATTGCTTTAGGAGCAGAGTGAGTAAAGGAGAAAATAAAATCAGAATTTGCTCATAGAGGAAATCTCTCCTCATGCAGGCCAAAAATGAAGAAAAGGTCCCTTCTAGCAGTCATTTTCTTACTGTCTGTAACATTTAAATTTTTTGCCACATGCAGATTTTACTTTGTACTAAATCTAGTCAATATTATTCAAAATAGATTCTTCCTCTTTAATTTTATAAATTTTAATAACAATTAGAACTGTCTAGAAATGGAAAAGACTGCCTTATAATTTATTCTTTTATTTGCTATGCGTCAGAAATTAGTTATTGGAGATATACTGCTTTCTGGGATCTCTGAATAGATTAGATTGTAGGAGGAGAAAGGAAGCAGAGAGGCAACAATTGTTTCCCATCACTGAAACTGTCATAGAACCAGAGGTCTATGGAAGAAGATTTGGGTAGACTAGGACCTCAGACTTGAAAAGCATCTGAACTTTGAGGCCTGTATGAAAGTGAAGCCCATAAATGGAACATGTAATCTGGGTCAGAGTACAGAAGGTAGTGAGATATAGACTTAGTATGCTGAAGAAATAGGGGTAGTGTCCTCTGTACACTACTTATTCCTACTAGGAGTTGATTTTGATTACTATAGCTTTGTTTGAAAAGCTATAAAGTGAGTGTGATGCCTCCAGCTTTGTTTTTCTGTCTTCTTTGGAAAAATGACTATTCTGTTCCTCTACTCATTTTTTAATTGGATTTTGTTTTGGTTTTTTTGTGTTTTATTTTTTCCCCTTGGGTTATATGAGTTCTTTACATATTTTAGATATTAATCCCTTATCAAAATATGTGGATTGAAAATATTTTCTCCCATTTCATAGATTGTCTTTTCATTTTGTTGATAGTTGCCTTTGCTATATAGAAACTTTGAAGTTTGTTGCAGTCCTACTTGTTCATTTTTGCTTTTGTTGCCTTTGCTTTTGGTGTCAAATTTAAAAAATTATTACCAAGACTCTTATCAAGGAGCTTACGCCTTATGTTTTCTTCTAGGAGTTTTATGGTTTAGGTTCAAGCCTTTAATCAATTTTGAGTTGGTTCTGTATATGGTGTAAAAGAGTAATCCAGTTTCTTTCTTTTTTTTTTTTTTTTTTTTGCATGTGGCTGTCCAGTTTTCCCCAGCACTATTTAATGAAGAGACTATGCTGTCTCCATTGCATGTTTTTTGCTCCTTTGTTGTAAATTAATTGACCATATATGCATAGGTTTATTTCTGGTTTATCCTTTGACCAGTTTTTGATGTCAATATCACACTCTTTTGATTACTATAGCTTTGTAGTATAGTTTGAAATCAGCACGTGTGATTCCTCCAGCTTTGTTCTTCTTTCTCAAAATTGCTTTGGCTATTTGGGATCTTTTCTGGTTCCATATAAATTTTAGAGTTTTTTTGTTCTATTTCTGTGAAAAATGTCCTTGGGATTTTGATAAGCATTGCAATGAATCTGTAGATTTCTTTAAGTAATATAGACGTTTTTAACAATGTTAATTCTTCCAATTCACGAGTACAAAATATCTTTCCATTTATTTGTGTCTTCTTCAATTTCTTTCAGCAATGTCTTATCGCTTTCAGTATACAGGTTTTTCACCTCCTTGGTTAAATTTATTCCTAGGTATTTTATTCTTTTTGTTATGCTTGTAAATGAGATTGTTTTCTTAACTTCTCTACTGATAGTTTGCTATTAGTGTACAGAAATTCAATTGATTACAGTATGTTGATTTTGCATTTTACAACTATACTGATTTTGTTTGGTTTAACAGTTTTGTTTTGTTTTTTTTTTAGATTCTTTAGGGTTTTCTATATACAATATCATGCCCTCTACAAATAGATACAGTTTTACTTCTTCCTCTCTGATTTGGATGCCTTTTATTCTGTGTGTGTGTGTGTGTGCATGTGTGCACGTGCATGTGCACGTGCACACACACATGCACATGCCTAATTTTTCTAGCTAGTGTTTCCAGTACTATGTTGACCACAAGTGAGAAAATAGGCATTCCTGTCTTGCTCCTGATCTTACAATAAAAGCTTTCAGATTTTCCCTGTTGAATATGATGTTAGCTGTGAAGTTGACATATATGGCCTTTATTATTTTGAGGTATATTCCTTCTATCCCAACATTGTTGAGTTTTTAAATAATGAATGGATATTTAATTTTTCAAATGCTTTTTCTCCATCTATTGAGATGATTATATGATTTTTATCCTTCATTTTGTTAATGTGGTGTATCACATTGATTGATTTGCAGATGTTAAACCACCTTGCATTCCTGGAATAAATCTCATTTGATTGTGATGTATGATCCTTTTAATATATTGTTGAATTCAACTTGCTAATGTTTTGTTGACTATTTTTGTATCAATGTTTTTAAGGGATATTTTCCTGTAATTTTCTTTTATTGTACTGTTCTTATCTGGTTTGGGTATGAGTGTAATGCTGGTTTCATTAAATGAATTTGGAAGTTTTCTCTCATCGTCTATATTTTGGAAAATTTTGAGAAGAATTGATATTCATTCTTCTTAAAATGTTTGGTGAAATTCACAAGTGAAAATTCTGGTCTGGGCTTTTCTTTGTTGGAAGATTTTTGATTACTGATTCAATCTCCTTACTGGTAATTTGTTCTGATTTTGTAATTCCTTATTCAGTCTTGGCAGGTTGTACATTTCTAGGAATTTATCCATTTCTTCTAAGTTGTTCAATTTGTTGGCATCTAATTATTTATAGCAGTCTCTTATAATTCTTTGTATTTCTGTTCTGTCACTTGTAATGTCTCATCTTTCATTCATAATTTTGTTCATTTTAGTCCTCTCTTTTTTTTTTTCTTAGTAAGCCTAGCTAATGGTTTATCAATTTTGTTTATCTCTTCAAAAGCCTTAGTTCTTCTCTGATCTTTTTATTTCCTTCTACTAAATTTGGTCTTAGTTTTTTCGTATTTTTCTAGTTACTTGAGGTGTAAAGTTAGGTTCTTTATTTGAAATCTTTCCTTTCTCTTAATGTAGGCATTTAATGTTATGAATTTACCTTTTAGAACTGCTTTTGTTTCATCCAATTAGTTTTGATATATTGTATTTGTATTTTCATTTGTGTCATAAAATATTTTATTTTTTCTTAATTTTTTTCTTTGTCTTACTGGTTGTTCAGGAGCATACTGTTAATATCCACATATATTTGATTTTTCCAGTTTTCTTCTTGTAATTGTTCTCTTATTCACATACTATGATCAGAAAAGATGCTTGATATAATTTCAGCCTTCTCAAATTTATTAAGATTTTTTCTGTGGCCTAATGTACAATCTATCCTGAAGAATATTCCATGTGTGCTTGGGAAGAATGTGTATTTTACTACTGCTGGATGAAATGTTCTGTAAATGTCCTTTAAGTACGTATGGTCTAAACTGCAGTTTAAGTCCAGTGTTTCCCTATTTCTTTTCTGTCTAGATGATCTATCCATTGTTGAAAGTTATTTTTGGATCAAAAATGACTTAGAGGTATTTTGGATAAAAGAAGATTAAGTCATTCAGAAGGAGAATATAAACTTTATAATAATAGTCATTAATTATATGTTTACTATGTGCACTGTTTAGTATATTTATGCATTATCTTATTCAATCTTTACATGAGCCATAATTGTTAATCTACTTTACAGATGAATACAACGAGGCACAGAATGATTAAATTACTTTCTCTGGGTCATGAAATAAATATGTGGTGAAGCCAGAATTTTGCTTGTTGATTTAGATTCACATTTTGTACTTGTTATCACTATAGTATAGTTCTTGGGAGCATGGTAGAAGTATATCATAAATTTATGTTTATTAAACTTTACTATGTAAATAAATTTCCTGAGGATCTTGTAAAAATGCAGATTCTGGTTCAGTACATGTTATGGTACCTGTAGTTCTTCATTTCTAGTAAATTCCCAGTCTATTCTTATGCAGTATCAATGACAAGCTACATTGTTCAAATAGGTCAGGGAGGTTAATAAAACTAAAAGGGGGTGAGTTAACTCCCCAAAAGGTAAAACATAAAATAATATTAACAACCTGGTTTTATATATAAATTAATTCCAAAATCTGTATGAGCCAAATTTAAGAAGGACTGGTCTAAAACATTTAATAAAATGATTTTGCCACTGGAAGAAGTCCTGGAGGAGTGAAAAGAGATGAGATTTTTATTTCTTTATATAAATAAAGAAATAAATAAATAAGCCATATGATAAAGGCTTAGAAAAAGATGGAGGAAGTCATCTTATAAATAGGTAGATTAAACTGAAAAGGACAAACTATAATAATAAGGCATTTTAAAATCATGTTTCTAATTTCTATTACTCTTCTATACATTTTAAGCCAAAATATTAAACAATATCAAATTTAATTAAAAAAGCTTAACAAGTGGCAACATTTTATAACATTAACCTTCTTTCTTTCTTTCTTTCTTTCTTTCTTTCATCTTTCTTTCTGTCTTTCTTTCTCCTTTCTCTTTTAAAATGATTTTTTAAGAGCAGTATTAGGGTCAAAGCAAATCTGAGAAGAGAATACAGAGATTTTCTATACTTTCACTGCCCATACACAGCCATAGCCTTTCCCATTATCAACACCTCCCACCAAAGAAATATAGTTGTTTTTACAAATGATAAACATACATTGACACATCATAATCACCCAATACTGTACCTTAGGGTTCACTTTTGGTGTTGTATATTCTATGGGTTTGGACAAATGTATGATGAGATGTGTGCATCATTACAGTATCATACATAGTATTTTCACTGCCCCCTCCCCAAATTCTCTGTGCTTCGTATATTTAATCCCTCCCCCTTCCCCCAACCCCTGGAAACCACAGATCTTTTTAATTTTTCCATAGTTTTGCCTTTTCCAGCGTGTCATATACTTGGAATCATAACAATATACAGCCTTTTCAGATTGGGTTCTTTCATTAATAATATGCATTTAAGATTTCTCCATGTCTTTTCATGACTTGATAGCTCACTTCTCTTTAGTGGTAAATAATTTTACATTGTCTATATCACCATATTTTATTTATCCATTAACCTACTGAAGAACATTTTGGTTGCTTCCAGTTATGAATACACTGTTATAAACGTCAGTGTGCTGTTTTTTGTGTGGACATAAATTTTCAACTCTTTTGGGTAAATACCAAGGAGTGTGCTTGCTGGATTTTGTGGAGCCCATTCTTTTTAGGATATATTTTCCTAGTCTTTCTTTAAAATTTTACTTCTCAGTGTATCTCAATGGTGGTAAATTCTATGAAGTATTCAAGAAGTCAATAACAGGTACCTACTCTTACCTTTCAAGTGTTGATTACCTTGCATAAAATACTAATAATAATATATTTCTCCTAGAAAATTATTTTCTATAAAAATATTTACAAATACTCTTCACTACTTATGCTAATTAAATGATTGCAAAACCACAAAGTCACTAATTTACTATGATAACTGTATTTGACATTTTTAATCTAATACTTGATGTGTTTTATAATTATGCACTTATATTGTTTCCTCCAAAATTATATAAACAGTAACCAGTATTTATGACTCCGTAGAATGCCAGATAACCATACAGAGACAACAGTCTTTGTTCAGTTACATGCAGCTAGCTCTTGATTATCCATGGTGATTGAGGGTCAATAGCATAGAAAAATGAAATCATTTTAGCAGATAGGTATAACCACCTCTACCCTAATTAATCCTATTAGCTGATATGCTAATAGGACTCATTTGAATTTTATTTTCTTTATTAATGTCTTTTCAGACACTTGATATTAAATAAATGCTAAAGAGTAGGGAAATAACCAAAGGGCAGGAAGCAAAAGGGAAGAGAGAGAGGAGCAATGGGAATGACTACTCCAAAAAACTACAAAGTTAGAAAAGAAATTAATGCTTACCAAAGGGGACAGGGAAGAAGTAGGTCAAATTAGGGATATGGGATTCAGAGATACAAATTAATCTGTATAAAATAGATAAGCAACATGGATATATCGTATAGCACAGAGAATTATAGCCGTTATCTTGTAATAAATTTTAATGGTCATAATCTGTAAAAATACTGAATCACTATGCTGTAACCTGAAATTAATATATCATAAATCAACTATACTTCAGTAATAAATAAATAAATAAGGAAAATGCAGAACACATACACACACACAAAACCCTAAAAAATTAGTTCCTAAATAATCACAGGTTGTGATGGTCCCATTGTTGTAAGAATACAAATGACTATTACTTCCTTAAGGAAATGTTTCATCCAATTATCTTGTTTCCATTTTCAGGCTGTAGTTGAGCATGTGCTCCATTAATAAATATTTTTAAAAATTTTCTCCAAAATTTTATACATTGTCCTCTTTCAGAACATTTCCTCCCATTTCTTTCCTTTTATTAAGTTGATTATGATGAGCACATCAAATTTGCTCCAGTCATGCCAAACCTGTTCACCCAGAAAAAGGTGAACCATTTAAATGTGCCTTTTTTGGTGATTAAGCTTTCAGGGGAAAATGTCACTGGAACTTTTTTTTCCCTGTCCAAATTTCCTGAGTACAATGTGCTGGTGTTTATGTTTAAAGTCCTGCCAATCCTCCTTTGTGCTTCTAACAAGAGAACAGCATGTGAAAAGGGGCCCCCACTGAATACAAATATAATTTTTTCATAGGAATTAATGACCGTAATTTTGTTATTAATAAATTAATTTCTAGCTAGCAAGATGAATTTTGTTATGCAAGATGGTTACTTATTGTGAAGGCATTGAGAGATATCTGATCTCAATGTTAACTTTGTTAACCAGCAGTTTAATAGCAAAAAAGTCTACATTATATTTATATTTAGTAAACACTCCTATCCCTCAATAAACACACATCACTTTCTTCTTTTCTTTCAATTTTAATTCTAGTAAACAAGTGTAATAGAGTCAGACTCCATTTTTTGATATTTGACTGCTTATAGCTTTTAAGTCTCACCCTTTCCTCTTCCTTTTTTGCTCCACATCTGACAAGCTGGTAATAAACTCCCAGCCTTTCTTCCTTTGGTGCTGGTAGAAGTTCAAACCATACACAGGAATCTTCACTCCAGTCCCACCCCTAACCATATAAAATACCCAAGCCAGTCTTTCCTTCCTGTTCTTTCAAGATATTTTGGGACCAGCTTAGAAGGCACGCCCTGCTCTGCCTAGAAAACTTCATTACATGAATAATAAATCTTTTCAAACACTTGTGACATGAGTGCAGTATCATCAGTCTTGATATCTGAACCAAATTTGGGGGTGAGGATTCATCCTGTTTCTTTGGAATTTTCACAACACAAGAGAATAAAACCTGCTATTCATATATTTTTCATGACTACATTCATTAATTTATTCATTTATTAATCTATTTACTTAATGGCATATAAAGATGTAAAAGACTTAGTTTTGGCCACCAGGAGGCCAAAAATCTATACAAATTGTATTTAACCTGGCAATATTTGTCAACAGTGAGACTTACAGTAACATTTTAACAATTAAGCCATTGTAGATCCCTCATGTTAGTGTGGCTTAGCCTCTCTCTTACTTAGTAAACAGAAGTAGTTTACTACTTCTGTTCAGTAGTAAACTGCAAAATTGGGAAAGAAATGGAAAAGTGTAAATAGACTGAATTTATTTAAAAAACCCTGAATATAGGAGGTAAAGCAGGGAGACAACCGTGAGTATCACTTATCTCCATCTCTACTACCATCATCCTTGCCAAATTACTGTCATATAACAGCTTCCTATCTGGTTTCTTTCATCATTTTCTCTTCCTATGCATCCCACATATAACATAAACATAAATTAGATTACTAGACTCCTCAATTAAACTCTTCAGTGGCTTTCTTATTGCTCTTTGAATATAGTAATCTATCCTTTCAACCACACCTCCCACTTTATCCCATCTTTTACATATTCTGACCATACTAGCTGGTTTAATAATCTCTGAATTTCTGAAGTCTAGACCTTCAAACATGCTGTTTTAAAATGCTCTCTCTTCAACTCTACTTGGCTAACTTCTGTTTTATACCTCAGGTTAAAAGTCCCTTTCTCAGATAAGACTTTTCTGAGCCTCCTCAATCTAACTCATAATTCTCTATGTCTAATAGCATAATGTTCTTTTCTTTCTCAATTCTCATTATAAGTTATAATTATACATTTGTTTTTGTATGTGTTTACAAAGCCAGACAGAAAAAGTCCATGAGGATAGGGAGCATGTCTTCTTTGGGTCACTCTTGAGAGACAAGTTTCCATGAGTCTCTCAAGTTTCTGAACATCTTGGTGGCAGAAATACTGACTGTTTTTGTTACTATCTTTTCAAGGATGTTTGCCCAGGAAACATATACTTACTTTCCAGTATAATATAAATAATGTCTTCAACTAGAGCAAATTTCAGTCACGTTTACTGCCCATTCTAAAAGATTTTGAGTTCCCTAATCTCAGAGTTTCTCTCCTGCAACACATTCTACCGTGTGTGCACATACCACCTGACACTCTTTACAGCACCCAGGGGGAAATTGGGTTTGGAGAACCAACAAAAATATTTACATATGTTGACTAATATTATTGTTGTGAATAATAAACTCCTTTTTTTTCTCTGACCCAAGAATTTCAGGCTTCTGTCAACATCCATGAATCTGTGGCAGGTTAACTTGTGAGCTTGCAAGAGAGTAAACTCTCAGACTCTTATAGGTTCTTAAATGTCACCACTATAAATCTAGAACTAGCACAGTGCTTGGTCCATAGTAGGTGTCTAATAAAAGTTGTTAATTCAGTGAGTAAATAATGTGTCCTTTTGAGAATCTCAAGTTTGGTTCCCCATACAAAAAAAAAAATGCAGATATGTAAATATGTAAATGCACACATACTTTTTTCTATAATGTCAGGAGGGCAAACCTTTCTAGTGTCCTTCCATAGACAAATGGATCCCATGGACTCCAATTTAAGAATGGTCCAGTTGAATTCTATTTTCTTATATACACAATAAGACTAACTCCTGGAGAGAACTCACTTCTCCTGAATTTCATTACTTTTTTCTTGTCCTAGTTGTCACCCCTAGGAAGGCAAGGTCCATACCAGCCCCTTGAATTAATTTTTAGAACCAAAGATGATAATTACTTCTTTTCATATTGGCAGTAAAAATTCTGGAATGTGCTTCCATTCAGAATATATGTGAGTAAAGCTAGATAAATAATAAGTAGATAAACCTATGGCCAGAACGTTTGAAGTGATTGGAGATGAGTTCAACGAGAGATTTTCTTGGTACATAATGAAAGTAGCTTCAGAAAATGCAAGACAAGTGCTATTCTCTTCCAAAAGTTAGTCACTGGTGTTACTGGCAAAAACTATACCTGGTTCTGGACCAAAATTATAGTTTTATCCAGTACCTGATGGCTTAGTGCAAAGAGCCAGGTCCCATTACTAACAACTCTCTGACCTTTGGAAAGTAACCTTTTGAGTAGGTTTTATAATCTTTAAAATGAGATAGTTTTATTTAAGTCATAAGGTTGTTTTAAAGACAAAATAAGATTTTGTGCTAAGAACCAGCATAAGGAAGGTCCAGCGACAATGATAATACAAGTTCTTTAATAGCAACCACTGCATCTATCTGTGGAACTGTTACCGAATTTCTCAACTGGATCTGAGCCAAGGTCCTAGCCTTGGGCTGAGACCCCTTGACTCAGACAGGGAGGTTCTTGTTCTGATTGGATTTGCACAGCCAATAATGAAACCAATGCTGAGATTGGAGCAGCAGAAGTTTTATTCCATGGCCAAAGAATGGAGAAGTGGAAACCTAGTTCACAAATCAACTTCTCAAGCCAATTCAGTCAGAGACACCATATATATAGAAGGGTCGAGGCAAAAGGAAGGGAATTGGAAAGAGTGGGAGGAATATTCATGACCCATCTGAGAACAGAGCTGTGGTTTCGACTGGAACTGATGCAACCCTCCTTTTCAGTCCTTGTATGGGCTTTTCTGGTTGTTGTCAAGGCCATTGTCAACTGTCATAGCACTGGTGGGTGTGTCACTTAGCTAATGTATTACAAAGAGTGTATAATGAGGCTCCAGGTCTACTGGAAGCCAGATCTTCCACCACATAGGGACTGGTTGGTTCTAACCAGTTCTTTTTTTTTTTTTTTTTCTCTCTTTGCAGCATCCTCCTGAAACTTACAAGAGTAGTTGATTTCCATTCAAGGGAGGGGCAGGGGTATGATTCTGGGGCAACAGCCTTGGTAAGAGAACCTCATTTAGTCTCTTTTTCTTTTGTGTTTAAATTACAATCATGCATAATTGGCATACCCTGTCATAAGAAATTCTCAGGCCCATAAGTCCTCTTATGTTGCTACAAAGTTTCATTTGGTGAAAATATAGTTCTATTACTTCACTCCAAGTTTTGTCAGTTTTGATATATTATGGCCCTTGGAACTTAGATCCAATGATCTTAATCTCCTTATGTAGTTCAAAGCAGAAACCATTTAAGTTTCTTTGCACTGGGAGTTACACAGATCAAAAATACATCATAAAACAGAGATAAATTGTGAGGGCACTGTATATAAATCCCAACTTCAATGATTACTTATTAATTTATGGCAAGTTTCTTATCCTACAAATTTTATTTTCTTCTTTGTGAAATTGGCTGTAATAGCTACAGTAGTAGCTACTTTCAGGCTACTATGAGTTTTAATAATATTTTGTATAAAGTGCTCACTTCCTGCAGCTATTGTTATATCCACACACACATACATACACATCAGAAATAAATGTATTGACAATTTTTTCAGAATAAGAAGTTGACTCAGAGAGACCAAACAGTTTATCCAAAATCACACAGCTGGTAAGATATGAGATTATGATGAAAATTTACATCTGTTCAGTTACAATATCTATTTTTGTGACTGTCTGTTGTGCTCTCAGAGACTGTACAAATGCAGAAGGATAACAGGTGGATGGAACCGTTTGAGAAGCTTGCTGTTTATTTTGATTTTAATAGTATTATTTTGGATCTGACACTATGTAGACTTCTAAGAAGAAGAAATGCCTGGAGGAGTCAGCAATGCCTCTCTCTCAAGAAACTAATATTAAAGCACTTTTGAATAAACAGAATAGGTACTTACTGAACTAAAGATTCCTTTAAAATTGAGCAGATGAACAACTTAGTAAGCATGTTTTAATTAAAGAGACAACGTACTTTTCTTTTATCATTGTCTTGAACCTTTAAGAGATCCCCATGGGAAAAGTTAAATAAGCAGAAATGCCACTGTGTAAGACTTTAGTGTCTATTATATTTTATTTTTATCAGGATTTGTGAACATGCTACAAAATCTCTAGGTCTAAATGCAATTGGATGAATAGTGATTATGCTGTGGTAATGACAGATTTTCTTTAAGCGTATAGATTGAAGAATGAACTAGCCAATAAAAGTACCAATTTCAAATGGTAGGTATAACCATACTTAATGTTAAAAATATTTTTTACTTCAGGTTTCCTCTGTGAATTCTTTTTCCTGGACTATGTGATGTGATGGTCCCTTATGATACCATATAGAAATTCAGGATTTACTTTCATGCCCCAAATGATTTTATACTAATTTACATTCCACTTAAATTTGATGATATATATTTCCCTCTATCTCCCATGGGGAATAATTCATGGTGAAGGACAAATGCTTGTTCTAACAAGAGTATACATAGATGGTTTCCCAAAGTAGGTTTTAGAGCTTAATATATCCCTGAAACTGGAGAAATCTTGTGATACTTCATTGCGCCCATGTGATGTTGAGCCAAAATGACAGTGCTACTCCGAGCATGTGATGCATAAGTGCATAAAACAAAGTAGGAATAATCTAACATAAGTATGCAAATAGTGGATAATTCTGGGAAGCTCTGTGGGAATTACTTAAATGAGAGTTAGTTTTTAAAAATTTCAGTAATTTGACACTATCTAATTTTTAAGACACATTTCTAGCAAAATGTGTTTTGTGTCCAGTTCTTGTAGCTTATTACCAAATGAAAATATTGTTAGACTTTATATAAATCCAAAAAAATATGTTGATGTTTAAAAGGATTGCTTTAGGGACAATTAATTATAAATTTATCATTTTTGTGTTGGCAACTCAATATATCAATTTAGCAGTTGCCTAAAGACTCTTGGCTTAATAATTAATTCAGTGATGTTTGGTAATGAAAAATGTACCATATGCCTTCACAGAACTCACTGAACTAGTTCTACGATGTTTCTTGTGTCATTATAAGAAATTCCGGTATTGTGTAATATGTCATTTCCAGTTATTAGATTTCTAAAGACAATATTACTGGAGAGTTACTGAATACACTAAATGATACAAAACTGATTATTAGCAAGATATTATAACTGATGTTTTACATCACTTACAACTGTCAACTCAGGGGAATGTAATATTTTTTTCGCTTGACCTCCATACCATCTGCATAAATTGGCCTGATTCATGATTTTCCCACCTTTGATTCAAAAGTTTATGTGCAGGAAAGGCTGATTTCTCAAGAGCAAGGAAAGTATATTCCAGGTAGCTTTGAAATGTTTATCAAAACAGTACCAAAATAAACACATGATGAAGGGCAGTGTTTTTTTAAAATGCAGATCTGAGGACATGCCCTCTGATAGGTGTATAAGAGAAATTATTTTCAGTTTGGTTATAATCTAAAAAATAAATAGGATGGTAAAATAAGTACATTATGTAATCTCCCCCTTTCTAAATAAGGGTAAAAGCAGCTCAAAAACAAGAAAGAGGGGGATTTGGTGGAACTTGAACCTGAAGAGTTCCTGAAATACTGAAAGCAGACATTATTAGATTAAAGAAAAAATTCCAGAATGTACAGGAAAAAATATATTGCCACAGAAGTGGTGGATGTAAGGAGCAGCAGAGAGCCTTGGGGGAAATCACAGCTAATTCATTGGTACTCTGCCATGAAAATGCTCAAGGCTTTCAAATACTGTGCATCTCTCTTTGACACACCTCCACCCCCAACTCCAAGTGGACCAGGCAGTAATGTGTTAGCTATCTACACACAGGAGTAATAAATGTGGAAGTTTAGGGGTTAATGACAAGGCAGGGATCCAAAATTGATAATGTCTGGGAAAACATGAAGAACAAACAATCAAAAGGTGAGTCATTGAAGTTAAAACAACCAGCAGCATTTCATGTCAATTAGTCATTATCCCTGAAGTAGTGTAGAGTACAAGCCAGGCTGGATCTCCTTCCTCTTTACAAAGTAAACTGCATAGACATAGCAAAAGACAACCTAACAATAACATCAACTAAAATGACAAGCATGTCATCAACTATATAAGGAATACTAACATACTGAATGAACAAAAGAGATTTCAAACTCAACTAATATAAGGACTTATTATACATGAGGGTAGAGAGTTAATTAAATAATAAGTATAGGATTTATACCTAGTATAATTTTTAGAATGAACAGGAAGAATATGCCATTCATGACACAAAGATTGTTATACATAAAACAATCTCTTTAGAGATTGGGACATAAATCTATAAATTTTCGTGGTTGAATAACAAAACTGACATAGCTAAATAACATATTAGTGAAATGAAATAAAAAGAATATGTAAAAAAATAAGGTACATGGAATACAGATAAATTATAGAGTTCTTTTAATAGGTGTTCCAGATGGAGAAAATGGAGACAGTAAAAGGGAATTATTACTTCAACAAGATGGCAAATAATTTCTGTATTGTGAAGGAAGAGAAGAATACTTAGGTTCAAGGGATTTATTGAGTGTTAAAGGGATAAAAGAAAAGCAAACAAATAACCAAAAAAAGAAAAAAACCTATAAAAACAAAGTTCAGTTCTAGACATATCATAGTAAAACTTCATAATGTCAATGATAGAAGAAAACATAGAAAGATACTAATGGTGTGTATGTTGAGGAGGGGGACATACAGGAACAAGAATAATATTATCATCATATTTCTCAGCAGTCACATAGTAGGCAAAAATATTATTGAGCAATATCTTTCATGACTTGGGATCTAGAATTCTATATTCACTTAAACTATCATTTAAATATGTAGGAATAATTAAGACATATTCAGACATACCAGGACTCATAAATTGTGCCACATATATATCATCTCTCAGTGGATAGGTTCCAGCAAGAAGAAAATATCAATCTAAGAGAAAACAGTGGAGAGCAAAATGCAATGAAAAGTCAAGAACTTAGTAAAATTTATTATTAACTTTAAATAAATATTAACTGTGAAAACAAGACATGAGAGGAGAAATGGACATTATGAATTGTCTTTCATCATGTATGTAACATAATTTTGAAACATACACAGAAAAAACTGACATAATTGTAATAAAATTGTTAATTCCACACTAATTATGGAAATATTTTATAAATCTCTTTCAGAAAATAACCAGTAATGAAGGTAAAAAAGCAAAAATTTAAAAATAACACAGTCTAATTAATGATATATTAGAGAAAAACTGAAATTTAAAAATAAACTACACTGTATTTTCAAACAGACCTAAAAGTTTTTATGAAAGTGGATTATATATTAAATTACAGAGGAACGTCCAACTAAATTTGAGAAACAAAGACGAAATAGATTGATTACACGAGCTATATATAGGAATTACAGTGTACTGTATTTAGAAATAACCATAAAAATCAAAACAAAAAATTATACATTTGGAAATATTTTAAAAGAAAATACAATTTTAAGTAACAGGTTAAAAAGGGAAATCAAAAAAAATTGCAGAGAAGCAATTGACCACAAAAGCATTTTATAGTAAAACTGTAGGATTGGATCAAAGAAGTGAACACTAAGAAATTTACAGCTATAAATGCATGTATTTTAAATTCAAGCATATTAGAAATTCAAAACTAATTGTTTAATTTATAAATCTAGAAAAAGAATTGGACAATTAAGCCCAAGAAAGTAGAAAGATTACATTAACAAAGTTAAAAGCAGAAGTTAATAACATATTTTTAAAATTGTAAGGGTGGTATAGGGAGGGTGGGAGGGAGGGAGATGCAAGAGGGAAGAGATACGGGAACATATGTATATGTATAACTGATTCACTTTGTTATAAAGCAGAAACTAACACACCATTGTAAAGCAATTATACTCCAATAAAGATGTTAAAAAAAATGCTTCCAATAGAACCAACAAATCATTTCTTAAAAAAAATACTTATATAATAGAAGTTTTTAGCTGGTAATATTAAAAAAAAAAAAAACATGAACAAGGAGGTACAAATAAATATCATCAAAGTGGGAAAAACACAAACAAAACAGGGTAACACAGATCAGAGAAGATCAGAAATACAAATCAGAGGATCAGAAATATAGACCATTGGGGATAAAAACTATATGACCACATAATGTATATCATTAACCCAAGCTCTTTGAAAATCTGGATAAAATTAACAATGCTATAGCAAAGCATATTCTATCCAAAATTAACACAATATGAATTAAAACCCTAAACTTACCAAAATTAGAGGAAAAAAGAGTTGTCAAATATTTACTCTCTCAAAAATGCCCTAGGCCCGAGGGTTTGTTAAGCAAGTTCATTAAAACTTTTTTAAAAGATTTCATTTTCATTTTATAAAAAGTTATTTTCCAAATTAATCTAATTACAATACCCAAACCAGATAAAGACAATATAAAAAAGTGTAGAAAAATCTCACTTATGCACATAGATAAAAATGTAAAATTATCAAGTAAGTTTGATTCTAGTAATGCAGGAATGCTTCAACACTGGAAAAATACCATCATTGTAATTTGCTACAGTTACAAATTAAAGAATAAAAATTTCTGCTATCATCTAAATGCTATCATATAAAAATAAATTGATAAAAGTCAATTTATTGTATATATGAAACTCCTAGAAAAGATAGAAATGTTTTATTTATTAAATTAAAATAAAAAATCTACTGGGAAATTAACAAAGTGTGGTGAACTTTTAGACATATTGAAAAAGTCAGTAAAGAAAACAGAGATATGTGATATCATAGCTACAGTTCAGATTATGTTGGATGATCACCAATATAAGACAAGAAATTTAGCTAATAGGTAAATGATTGGCAAGAAGGCAATAAAAGTATCATTATTTGCAGACAACATGGTAATTCAAAACCAAGAGCCTCTACTAACAGTGTAATCAAATTAATGAGTTTAAAAAGGTGACTAAATAGAAGACAGATATACAAAAATTATCTTAAATCCTAAAAATAAATGAAAATATTATGCAAAATGCTTATACATATTGAAACTTTTAATAATCAGAAAAAATCAATAAGTTTTTGAGACTGTTGCACTATCAGAAGTATGAACAGCCTGATCGAAAGCATCTGTAACTATCTTCAAATGACCCTTAAAGGGCCATATATGGAAAAAGAATGGGCTGAGAAAGCTATTGATTCATGAAGGAGGATTTTTTTTTCTCAATATCCAATTCAGATATGGTGAAAAAGGATAATGAAAGTGTAGAAATTCCCCAAAAGGAGTTTCCAGAGGCTATAGTGAACTATGTATAAAAGAGATATTCCAAAAAGAAAAATCAGAGTTTAATTTTAAAAAGTCTCCACCTTCATGGTAGGAGCCCTTATATCACCTGCCAGCAGGATTTCAAAATTACTAGAGATTTGTGACCATTCTATGTTCCTCATTTTCCCCCATTACTCTGCCACTGGGATCTGTTGTAAAAACTAATGTGCATCATTCAAATAATCTTGGACATTGAGTTTGATGCTGAGACTGGATGGATAAAGTTGTCTTCCTTTGGAAATGAGTAAGTGTAATTTTTGCCTAGGAGAGAAAGAGTAAACAAATATTTATGACAAGAAGAATAAAGTCTAGTAGTCTTAGTGAGTGCTGATCACCATTGTTTCCAGCTCTCCCTTTTCTGGGCAGAAGGAGGGATTGTGTTTCCTGGCCCACCTGTAGTTGAGTGCAGACACATGACTTGTTCTGGGCAAGCAAAAAGACAATATGAGGACACCTTAACCTAGATTTCAATTGTAATTGACCTGCTATATTAAATAGACCGGATTTGGCAGAATGTAAAGAAAATATGTGTCTTTAAATAAGTTGAATATTTATTACTAGTAAATATTAATGGACAGTAGTATACAATAGAGTTAGTGATTGCATGTTAATGATTAAGAATCAGAGAAATATATAGTCAGCCCTCCATATCTACAGGTTCCACATCTGCAGATTCAATCAACCACAGATTTAAAATATTTGAAAAAAATTCCAGGAAATTCCAAAAAGCAAAACTTAAAATGCCATGCACCAGCAACTATTTGCATAGAATTTACATTGTACTAGGTATTATAAGTAATTTAGAGATGATTTAAAGTATATACAATGGGAAAAAAAAACAATCTCTTTAATAAGTAGTGCTGGAAAACTGGACAGCTATATCTAAAAGAATGAAATTAACTTTCCCTCCCACTTCCCCACCACTGTGCCCACTCCATCACAGGCTGAGAGATCTTTGAATCCTTCTACAATAAAGACTGGACTATATTTAAACTATAATTAAAGAGCATATTAAACTTGTTAGAGGAGAGTGTTAGGAAAGCTTCTGAGTTGGTGAACATGTGGAGATTAGGGAAGGTGGCATGCCTGAGGAAGGAGACAAGATGGCAGAGTAGAAGGCCTTGAGCTCACCTCCTCTCACACAAAAAATGCAAAAATCACAACTAACTATTGAACAACCATTGACAAGACTGGAACCTACCAAGAAAGATATTCTACATGTAAAGACAAAGAAACCACAACAAACAGTAGGATGGGTGCAGACCCAATATAATCAAATCCCATACCTGCCAGGAGGCAACCCATAAACTGGAAAATAATTATATTGCAGATGGTCTCCCACAGGAGTGAGAGTTCTGAGCCCCACATCAGTCTCTGAAGGGCAGGGGTCTGGCATTGGGAGGAGGAACCTTCAGAGCATTTGATGTTGAAGGTTAGTGGGGTTTGAGTGCAGGAGCTCCACAGGACTGGGGGAAACAGAGACTACACTCTTGGAGGGTACACACAAAGTTTCATGTGCACTGGGACCCAGGGCAAAGCAGTGACTCCATAGGAGCCTGGGCCAGACATACCTGTGGATCTTGGATGGTTTCTTGGGCAGGGGGGGGATTGGTAGTGGCTGACTGTGGGGCAAGGTCACTGGTGGCAGTGGCCCCAGTGAATATACATTGGCATGAGCTCTCCCAGAGGTGGCCATTTTGGCACTGAGATCTGGCCCCACTCAACAGCCTGAAGGCTTCAGTGCTGGGATGTCTCAGGCCAAACAACTAGCAGTGTGGGAACACAACCCCATCTGTCAACAGACAGGCTGCTTAAAGACAACCTGAGCACACAGCTGCCTCTACACTCCTCCCGTGGCATGGCCCTGTCCACCAGAGAGACAAGACCCAGTTCCACCCACCAGTGGGCAAGTACCACTTCTTCCCACAAAAGCCTGCACAAGCCCTTGGACCAACCTCACCCAACAAGGGGCAGAAACCAGAAGCAAGAGGAACTACAAACCTGCAGCCAGAAAAATGGAGACCAAAAAGAGAAAGTTAGACAAAATGAGATGGCAGGGAAATATGTTCTAGATGAAGAAAATAGATAAAACCCCAGAAGAACAACTAAGTGAAGTGGAGACAGGCAATCTGCCTGAAAAAGAATTCAGAGTAATGATAGTAAAGATGATCCAAAATCTCAGAAAAAGAATGGAGGTACAGTCTGAGAAGATACAAGAAATGTTTTAAAAAGAGCTAGAAGGTTTAAAGAACAAACAGAGATGAACAATACAATAACTTAAATAAAAAATACACTAGAAGGAATCAATAGCAAAATAAATGAGGCAGAAGAACGAATAAATGAGCTGGAAGGCAGAGTGGTAGAAATCACTGCTGTGAAACAGAATAAAGAAAAAAGAATGGAAAGAAATGAGGAAAATCTAAGGGACTTCAGGGACAGCATTAAATGCACCAACATTCACATTATAGGGGTCCCAGAAGAAGAGTGAGAGAAAGGGCCTGAGAAAATATTTGAAGAAATTATAGCTGAAAACTTCCCTGATATGGGAAAGGAAATACTCAATCAAGTCCAGGAAGCTCAGAGAATCCCATAGTGTATAAACCCAAGGAGGAACACACCAAGACACATATTAATCAATAGACAAAAATTAAAGACAAAGAGAAAATATTAAAAGCAACAAGGGAAAAGCAACAAATAACATACCAGGGAATCCCCATACAGTTATCAGCTGATTTTTCAGCAGAAACTTGGCAGGCCAGAAGGGATTGGCATGGTATATTTAAAGTGATTAAAGGGAAGAACCTACAACCAAGAATACTCTACACAGCAGGGCTCTTGTGCAGATTCGATGAAGAAATCAAAAGTTTTACAGACAAGCAAAAGCTAAGAGAATTCAGCACCATGAAACCAGTTTTACAATAAATGCTAAAGGAACTTCTCTAAGTGGAAAAGAAAAGACCACAATTAGAAACAAGAGAATTACAAATGGTAAAGCTCACCAATAAATAAACATACAGTAAATCTAGGAAATAATCAAGGCACAAATATGATATCAAAACAAGCAAAGATGAGAATAGAAGAGTACAAATTCAGGTCACTGGAAATGATTTTGAAAATAAAAGACCAACAACTTAAAATGATAATATATGTATATATATATATATATATATACATATACTGCTATATCTAAACCTCATGGTAACCACAAAGCAAAAATCTACAATAGATACACACCAACAAAAAGAAAAAGGAATCCAAACATAACTCTAAATATAGTCATCAAATCACAAGAGAAGAGAACAAAAGAGGAAGTGAAGAAAAAAGACCTACAAAAACAAATTATAAACAATTAGTAAAATGGCAATAAGAACATATATATCAATAATTAACTTAAATATAAACAGAATAAACTCTCCAGCCAAAAGACATAGACTGGCTAATGGATACAAAAACAAGATCTGTGTATTCGCTGTTTACAAGAGACCCACTTCAGATCTAGGGACAAATACAGACTGAAAGTGAGGGATGGAAAATGATATTCCACGCAAATGGAAATCAAAAGAAAGCTGGAGTAGCAATACTCATATCAGACAAAATAGACTTTAAAATAAGGACTGTTACAAGAGACAAGAAGGACACTACATAATGATCAAGGGATCAAAGAAGAAGATATAACAATTGTAAATATATACACACCCAACTAGGAGCACCTCAATATATAAGGCAAATGCTAACAGCCATAAAAGGGGAAATCAACAGTAACACAATAATAATGGTGGACATTAACACCCTGCTTTCATTAATGGATAGATCATCTAGACAGAAAATCAATAAGGAAACATAGGCCTTAAATAGTAACACATGAAATCAGATGAACTTAACTGATATTTATAGAGCATTCCATCTGAAAGCAGCAGATTACACTTTCTTCTCAAGTGCACATGGAACATTCCCTAGAATAGATCACATGCTGGGCCACAAAGCAAACCTCAGTAAATTTAAGAAAATTCAAATTATATAAAGCATCTTTTCCATCCACAAAGCTATAAGATTAGAAATCAACTACAAGGAAAAAAAACTAAAAAACACAAACATATAGTTAAACAATATGTTACTAAACAATCAATGGATCACTGAAGAAATCAAAGAGGAAATCAAAAAATATCTAGAGACAATTGAAAAGGCAAACATGACAATACAAATCTTATGGGATGCAGCAAAACAGTTCTTAGAGTGAAGTTTTTAATGATAAAGCTTACATCAGGAAACAAGAAAAATCTCAAAATAAAAATCCTAAACTTACACCTAAAACAACTAGAGAAAGAAGAACAAATAACACCCAAAGTTAGTAGATGGAAAGGAATCATAAAGATCAGAGCAGAAGTAAATGAAATACAGACTACATAAAAAATATGGAAAAGACCAATGAAAATAAAAGCTGGTTCTTTGAAAGATAAATGAAATTCATAAACCTTTAGCCACACTCATTAAGAAAACAAGGGAGAGGTCCCAAATCAGTAAAATTAGAAATGACACCTTACAACCAGCACCTAAGAAATACAAAGGGCCATAAAAGTCTACTACAAACAAACATACACCAATAAAATGGACAACCTAGAAGAAATCAACAAATTCTGACAAACGTACAATCTCCCAAGACTGAAACAAGTAGATATAGAAAATATGAACAGACCAATTACCAGTACTGAAATAGAATCTTTGATTTAAGAACTTCCAAAAAACAAAAGTCAAGGACCAGATGGCTTCACAGGAGAATTATATCAAACATCTAGATAAGAGATAACATATAACTTTCTGAAACTATTCCAAAAAAATTTCAGAGGACAAAACACTCCCAAACTCATTTTATGAGGCTACCATCACTCTGATACCAAAACCAGACAAAGATATCAAAAAACACTTACAGGCCAATATCACTGATGAACATAGATGCAGAAATCCTTAACAAAATCCTCAGCAAACCAAATCCGACAATGCATTAAAAGGATCACACACAATGATCAAGCAGGATTTATCCCAGGGATGCAAATATTTTTCAAGATACTCAAACCAATCAGTGTGCTACACCACATCAACAAATTGAAAAATAAAAACAATATGATCATCTCAATAGATGCAGAAAAAGTTTTTGACAAAATTCAACACTGATTTAAGATTAAAACTCTCCAGAAAGTGAGCATAGAGGGAACCTACATCAACATAATAAAAACCATATATGACAAACCCACAGCAAACATCATTCTCAATGGTGAAAAGCTGAAACAATTTCCTCTAAGATCAGAAACAAGACAATATGTCCACTCTCATCACTTTTATTCAACATAGTTTTGGAAGTTCTAGCCATGGCAATCAGAGAAGAAAAAGAAATGAAAGGAATCCAAATTGGAAAAGAAGTAAAACTGTCCTTGTCTGCAGATGACATGATACTATACATAGAAAATCCTAAAGATGCTACCAGAAAACTACTAGAGCTCATCAATGATTTCGGTAAGGTTGCAGGATACAAAATTAACACACGGCAATCAGTTGCACTAATATACACTAACAGCAAAGGATCAGGAAGAGAAATTAAGGAAACAATCCCATTTACCATCTCACCAAAAAGAATAAAATACGTGGAATAAACCTCCTAATTAGGCAAAAGACCTGTACTCTAAAAACTAAAACACTGAAGAAAGAAATTGAAGATGACACAAACAGATGGAAAGATATACAATGTTCTTGGATTGCAAGAATCAACATAGTCAAAATACCTATACTACACAAGGCAATCTACAGATTCAATGCAATGCCTATCGAATTACCAATGGCATTTTTCACAGGATTAGAACAAAAAATTTTTACAATTTTTATGGAAATACAGAAGACCCTGAAGAGCAAAAGTAATCCCAAGAAAGCAAACCAGAGCTGGAGGAATCAGGCTCTCTGACTTCAGACTATAGTACAAAGCTACAGTGATAAAAATATTGTGGTAATTCCACAGAAACAGAAATATAAATCAATGGAACAGGATAGAAAGCCCAGAAATAAATCCATGTACCTTTGGTCAACTAATCTACAACACTGGAGGTAAGAATATACAATGGAGAAAAAACAATCTTAAATAAGTGGTGCTAGGAAAACTGGACAGCTACATGTAAAAAGAAGAAATTAGGGCTTCCCTGGTGGTGCAGTGGTTGAGAATCTGCCTGCCAATACAGGGGACACGGGTTCGAGCCCTGGTCTGGGAAGATCCCACATGCTGCGGAGCAACTAGGCCCGTGAGCCACAACTACTGAGCCTGCGCATCTGGAGCTTGTGCTCCACAACAAGAGAGGCCATGATAGTGAGAGGCCCGCGCACCGTGATGAAGAGTGGCCCCCGCTCGCCGCAACTAGAGAAAGCCCTGGCACAGAAATGAAGACCCAACACAGCCAAAAATAAATAAATAAATAAATAAATAATAAAAATAAAGGAATTCCTTTAAAAAAAAAAAAGAAGAAATTAGGACACTACCAGACACCATATGAAAAAATAAACTCCTAATGGATAAAAGACCTAAAGGTAAGACCAACACTATAAAACTCTTAGAGGAAAACATAAGAAAAACACTCTTTGACATAAACCACAGCAATATTTTTCTTGATTCCCCTCCTAGAGTAATGAAAATAAAAACAAACAAATGAGACCTAATTAAACTTAAAAGCTTTTGCACAGGAAAAGAAACCATAAACAAAACAAAGAAGACAACCCACAGAACTGGAGAAAATATTTGCAAATGAAGAGACCAAAAAGGGATATATCTCCAAAATATACAAACAGCTCATGCAGCTCAATATCAAAAAAACAAACAACCCAATCAAAAAATGGGCCAAAGATTTAAATACACATTTCTTCGAAAAACAACAACAACAACAAAAAACATACACTTGGTTAAAAGGCACATGAAAATATGCTCTACATCACTAATTATTAGAGAAATGCAAATCATAACTACAATGAGGTATCGTCTCACACCAGTCCGAATGGCCATCATCAAAAAATCTGCAAAGAATAAATGCTGGAAAGGGTGTGGAGAAAAGGCAACCCTTCTACCTTCTTGGTGGGAATGTAAATTGGTACAGCCACTTTGGAGAACAGTATGCATATCCTTAAAAACTAAAAATAGAGCTACCATATATCTAGCAATGCCACTCCGAGGAATGTGTCTGCAGAAAGCCATAATTTGAAAAGATACATGCACCCCAGTGTTCATTGCAGCACTATTTACAATGGCCAAGGCATGGAAGCAACCTAAATGTCCATTAAAGATGAATGGATAAAGAAGATGTACATATATACAATGGAATATTACTCTGCCATTAAAAAAATGAAATAATTCCATTTGCAACAACATGGATGGACCTAGACATTATCATACTAAGTGAAGTATGTCAGACAGAGAAAGACAAATATTATATGATATTACTTACATGTGGAATCTGAAAAGATGATCTGAATGAACTTAGTTACAAAACAGAAACAGACTCTCAGACTTCAAAAATAAATTTATGGTTACCAACATGGAAAAGTGGAAGGGGAGGATAAATTAGGAATTTGGGATTAACATCTATACACTACTATATATAAAATCTATAATCAGAAATGACCTACTGTATAGCACAGAGAATTCTACTGAATATTCTTTAATGACCTATATGGGAAAAGAATCTGAAAAAGAATGGATATATGTATATGTGTAACTGAATCACCTTGCTTTACACCTGAAACTAACACAACATTGTAAATCAACTATACTCCAATATAAAATAAAAATTAACATAAAAGAATGAAAGAAGCATCTCAAATAAACAACCTAACCTTACACCTAAAGCAATTAGAGAAAGAAGAATAAAAAAAACCCACCAAAGTTAGCAGAAGGAAATAAATCATAAAGATCAGATCAGAAATAAAAGAAAAAGAAATGAAGGCAACGATAGCAAAAATCAGTAAAACTAAAAGCTGGTTCTTTGAGAAGATAAACAAAATTGACAAATCATTAGCCAGACTCATCAAGTAAAAAACGGAGAAGACTCAAATCAAGAGAATTAGAAATGAAAAAGGGGAAGTAACAACTGACACTGCAGAAATACAAAGGATCATGAGAGATTACTACAAGCAACTATATGTCAATAAAACGGACAACTTGGAAGAAATGGACAAATTCTGAGAAAAGCACAATGTTCTGAGACTGAACCAGGTAGAAATAGAAAATATAAAGAGAAAATTCACAAGCACTAAAATTGAAACTGTGATTAAAAATCTTCCAAAAAACAAAAGCACAGGGTGAGATGGATTCACAGGTGAATTCTATCAGACATTTAGGAAGAGCTAACACCTATCCTTCTGAAATATCTTCCAAAATATAGTAGAGGGAGGAACACTCCCAAACTCATTCTATGCGGCCACCATCACTCGGAAACCAAAATTAGACAAAGATGCCCCCCTCAAGAAAATGAACGGCCAATATCCTGATGAACATAGATGCAAAAATCCTCAACCAAATACTAGCCAACAGAATCCAACAGCACATTAAAAGGATCATACACCATGATCAAGTGCGGTTTATCCCAGGAATGCAAGGATTCTTCAATATATGCAAATCAATCAATGTGATAAACCACATTAACAAAGTAAAGGAGAAAGACCAAATGATCATCTCAATAGATGCAGAAAAAGCTTTTGACAAAATTCAACACCCATTTATGATAAAAACCCTCCAAAAAGTAGGCATAGAGGGAACTTACCTCAACATAATAAAGGCCATATATGACAAACCCAGGACCAACATCGTTCTCAGTGGTGAAAAACTGAAATCATTTTCACTAAGATCAGGAAAAAGACAAGGTTGTGCACTCTCATCACTATTATTCAACATGGTTTTGGAATTTTTAGCCACAGTAATCAGAGAAGAAAAAGAAATAAAAGGAATCCAAATCAGAAAAGAAGAAGTAAAACTGTCACTGCAGATGACAGGATACTATACATATAGAATCCTAAGATGCTAGGAGAAAACTACTAGAGCTAATCAATGAATTTGATAAAGTAGCAGGATGCAAAATTAGTGTGCAGAAATCTCTAGCATTCCTATACACTAATGATGAAAAATCTGAAAGAGAAATTGAGGAAACACTACCATTTACCACTGCAACAAAAAGAATAAAATACCTAGGAATAAACCTACCTAAGGAGACAAAAGACCTGTATGCAGAAAACTATAAGACATTGATGAAAGAAATTAAAGGTGACACAAACAGATGGAGAGACATGCCATGTTCTTGGATTGGAAGAATCAACATTGTGAAAATGACTCTACTACCCAAAGCAATCTACAGATTCAATGCAATCCCTGTCAAACTACCAATGCATTTTTCACAGAACTAGAACAAAAATTTTCACAATTCGTATGGAAACACAAAAGACCCCGAATAGCCAAAGCAATCTTGAGAAAGAAAAATGGAGCTGGAGGAATCAGGCTCCCTGACTTCAGAGTGTATTACAAAGCTACAGTAATCAAGACAGTATGGTACTGGCACAAAAACAGAAATATAGATCAATGGAACAGGATAGAAACCTAGATGTAAACCCACGTACCTATGTTCACCTTATTTTTGATAGAGGAGGCAAGAATATACAATGGAGAAAAGACAGCCTCTTCAATAAGTGGTGCTGGGAAAACTGGACAGCTACACATAAAAGAATGAAATTAGAACACTCCCTAACACCATACACAAAAATAAACTCAAATGGATTAAAGACCTAAATGTAAGGCCAGACACTATAAAACGCTTAAGATGAAAACATAGGCAGAACACTCCATGACATAAGTCACAGCAAGATCCTTTTTGACCCACCTCCTAGAGAAATGGAAATAAAAACCAAAAGAAACAAATGGGACCTAATGAAAGTTAAAAGCTTTTGCACAGCAAAGGAAACCATGAACAAGAAGAAAAGACAACCCCTCAGAATGGGAAAAAAATATTTGCAAACAAAGCAACTGACAAAGGATTAATCTCCAAAATTTACAAGCAGCTCATGCAGCTCAATATCAAAAAACATACCACCCATTCAAAAAATGGGCAGAAGACCTAAAAAGACATTTCTCCAAAGAAGATTTAAAGGTTGCCAACAAACAAATGAAAGAATGCTCAACCTCTCTAATCATAAAAGAAATGCAAATCAAAACTACAAAGATGTATCACTTCACACCAGTCAGGGTGGCCATCATCAGAAAATTTACAAACAATAAATGCTGGAGAGGGTGTGGAGCAAAGGGAATCCTCTTGCTCTGTCGGTGGGAATGTAAATTGACACAGCCACTATGGAGAGCAGTGTGGAGGTTCCTTAAAAAACTAAAAATAGAACTGCAGTATGACCCAACAATACTGCTACTGGGCATATACCCCGAGAAAACTATAATTCAAAAAGAGACATGTACCACAATGTTCATTGCAACACTATTTACAATAGCCAGGACATGGAAGCAACCTAGGTGTCCATCGACAGATGAAAGGATAAAGAAGATGTGGCACATATATACAATGGAATATTACTCAGCCATCAAAAGTAACTAAACTGAGATCTTTCTAGTGAGGTGGATGGACATAGATTCTGTCACACAGAGTGAAGTAAGTCAGAAAGTGAAAAACAAATACTGTATACTAACACATATATATGGAATCTGAAAAAAAAAATGGTCTGAAGAACCTAGGGGCAGGACAGGAATAAAGACGCAGACATAGAGAATGGACTTGAGGACACAGGGAGGGGGAAAACTAAGCTGGGATGAAGTGAGAGAGTGGCATGGACATATATACACTATCAAATGTAAAATAGATAGCTAGTGGGAAGCACCGAATTACACAGGGAGATAAGCTTGGTGCTGTGTGACCACCTAGAAGGGTGGGATAGGGTGGGTGGGAGGGAGATGCAAGAGGGAGGAGATATGGGTATATATGTATATGTATAGCTGATTCATTTTGTTATGCAGCAGAAATTAAAACACACCATTTTAAAGCAATTATACTCCAATAAAGATGTTAAAAAAAAAAAAAAAAAAAGGCCGGGAAAGATTAACATTTCTCAGTGGTTCAAACACTGTAATGAGATAATCTGACACTTTGCATTAAGTCCTCAGCATATGTCTGATCCCTTTTTCTACTCTTCCAAGGAGTTTCTTAACAAGACCCAAGTGATTTTGTGTACTGGTTCATGTTAAAGCCGAACTTGCTCACTGTAACTGATAGGAAATAGGTTTTATTGACCTATAAAAAGTTGTTAGAGAAATAAAATACTTAAGATATATAGGATTTTTTGGCCAAGTATGTTAAATGCTAAAACATTCTCAAGATTTTTCTTAAACTAGATTTTTTTTATGTCAAATTATCTTTCAAATATGGTTGGAGCCCATGGAGATTCTCATAAAAAGAACTTGTTAATGTGAGTCAGGACATTGCATAACCCTTGACTGGGTTCCTAGAGTTCTATGTTCTAATATTAGCTCTGTTATAGGTTATATGTAATCCTATACTTGATCTTATCATTCAAGGATGTCTGTTTTCTCATTTGTAAGTGAGAAAATTTTACATCCCTCTAGAATTCTGTAATTGTTAACTTAACCCACCACATAATGCAAATTATTTGTAATAATTTTGACCTAAAGTCCTAGCTAACTTTTTGTGCTATTGTTCAGGCAATTAGTCCTGAACTAAATTAATAATTCACTAAATTAACAATTAATTTTTGAACAACAGATATATTACAACTAAAGTTATACTGTAATTTATTAATCTACTACTTTCATAAAAGAATTAAAATCCTGGAGAAGACTTGGAAAACTTTGGCACAATACAGAACTATTGTTAGATCCTGACTTTCCCACAGATGTATTAGCTGTGGGACCATTAGTAAATTATTAGTAGTTGTGATCCTTAGTTTTATAATTTTTAAAAGTGGTGATTATTCATTCTCATGAGCTTGCTATGACAATTGTAAAATCTTGAATCAAAAGCATAAACAGTAAGAATATTGCTACCATCAATCTTCTCCTTTCTTTATCCCTCATATCTACAAATTCTTCCTTGACTACCTTTGTAAAGCCTTGAATTCAACTTACTTACAGATATGCAATTTAACTTTCATGACAATCCTGAGTCCATGCAAACTACCAATTGCAAGGTAATGGATTTGTCACTTTCCCAGTCCTCATGGGCAGTAAATCTGAACCAAAATAATAACACTTAGTTCTTGAGAGAGAACCTGGAGAACTTGATGAAAACAACAACAAAACCAAAAGATTGTTGACCTAAGAAAGGAAAACTTTTGCCACACAGAGACTTGTATGACAATACTCACAATGACAATCCAAATGCCTATCAACTAGGGAATAGAGGGACAAAATATGGTATAACCATAAATTGGAATATGATTTAAAAATTTAAAAGTAGCAAATAACTGATACATGCTGCAACATGGATAAACCTTAAAGAGAGTTTTCTATGCAAAAGAGAGCAGATTAAAAAATACTTCATAACATATAATTCCATTTATATGAAATACCAGAAAAGGCAAATTTATAGAGACCTAAAACAGATCAGAAGTTGCCTAGGACTATGGTGTTAGGAGTGGAATTAGACTGCAAATGGGCTCAAAGGGACTTTTGGAGGTTATAGAAAATTGTAGGAATTGAGAATGAGGCATTGGAATGAAAAGTTCTACAAGATATGCTGTTCAGTAAGGAAAGCAAAATAGAGAACATGCTATGAATGACATAGGAAAAAAGAGTATGTACACACATGCATATATATGTGTGTATGCATGTATGTTGTATATCATTCAGGTATCTGTAGGAGACTGCATAAGAAATAAATAGTTTCATGGAAAAATAACCAGCTTGTGGGTTTTGAAAGATTTTATTTCCAATGTATAGCCTTCTATAGTTTTTGAAAAATTTTATCACATGCATTTAACACTTTATTCTACTCAATAATAAATTTGAAATGTAAACAATTGACTTCTTTTTGTGGACAGCATGTCATGACAGATCAATACTCCTGCTGAAAACAGCCAGAAAAATGGAAGATGTTATAAAAATCATATTTGTTAAAAGTACCAGAGTGCTGTGGCAACAAAAAAGACAATGGACCTAAATCCCAGAGGGAACAAATATTAAGGGTGAGCTGAAGACTCAGGGCAGCACTTTTATTCCCTGAGGACTTTTGCTAATTATGGGAATGGGCTTAGCTGTGACCCTGGTAAAGGAAGCTTTTGAGGAAAAGAGAAATAAACAAATCTTTGAAAAATTAGACATGAAAAGAATGAGAAAATTGGAGAGAAAAAGTTTCAAACACATACCGGGCTCTCCCCAATAAAATTGCTGAATTATGCTGCTGGACAAAAGCATAAAGAGCTAGACCAAAATCTGAGACAGAATAAATTCTCATATCAGTTAACTAAAAAAGACCTGATTGTTGAGGGAGTCTGAAAATAAATCAGACAAGCTATGAAACCCTATGGCAATGATTCTCAAAGTGTGGCAACAGACCAGCAGTGTCAACATGATCTGATTACTTGTTAAATACTACTTGAATTTAGGGGTCCCATCAGACCTACTGAATCAGAAACTTTGAGAAACTGTGGAGTATAACAGGGTCACCTCGAGGGATTTTTAGAAAACATATTGCTGACCCCCAAGGCTAGAGTTTCTAATTTGGTAGGTCTGAAATGTGACCTGAGAATTTGAATTACTAGCAAGTTCCCAAGTGATGCTACTTCTGGCCTGAGAATCATATTTTGAGAACCTAAATCATACTTTGAGGACCTAAAAGGAATGGTGTATTGAAGCTGGGATAAACAAACATTATTCACCTGTGGCATTTACCAATTATCAACAGTGCTGAAAGCTAACAATCCAGGCTTAGCAGAAAGCATTTGGCATGGAACATAAAAACAAAAAAAGATTTGGTTTTTGGTGCAGGATTGGAGTGCCAATATTGGAAACTCATGGGTTGTAAAAAAAAAAAAAAACATGGCTGATCTTTCAACCAATACATTTGCCAAATATTGAAGGTGCTTGGGGAATAAAACTACAGATCTAAGCTGAAACATCTGAAAAGCAGAGTGCTTATCTGCCAGGCTTTGAAATAAACTTCAGAAATATCATGACCTAGGAAAAGGGGTAATCCTGAGGTAATTTTTGCAGCCTTACCAAAATTTCAGCTCAACCTCAACCCTTGATTGGAATAATGTGATCAGCCACTTAACTCTATCTGCCTAATAAAAAAAGGAGGTACCCCCTCATTTTTTTATATACAATGGCTGACACATAATAAAAATTATAAGACACCAGAACAGGTAACATAATATGTCCAATACCCAAAATAAAACAAACAATAGATGCAGACTCGCTCATATTAAATAACTATAATTAATTTTATAGTGGAAGGGGTAAGAGGAAGGTAAGTAGAGTTACAAACAAAAAGAATTCTTGTGGGTTATGGGATTATTCAGTCCTTGATTCTGGTGGTGAGTACATGAACCTGGTCTTTCAGGTGCTAAAATTATATACAAATTAGACTCACATGTACACTCAAATGAGTACAAGTAAAACTGGAGATATTTGAATAAGATCAGTGAATCGTATCAATTGATGCATTATATCAATATCCTACTTGTGATTTTTATTATTTTTGATATATACAATATGTTACTGTTGGGGAAGAAATAAGAAAATTGCATGAGAGATCACTCTGTATTATTTCTCATAACTACATGTGACTCTATAATTCTCTTAATAAATGTTTCAATTAATAAAACTTTTTTCTCAATTTCATGACACTGGAGTAGCAAAATACCTTGCAAAATAGAGCATAGACAACACAAACCAAAAACAAAAAGATCTATTATGCTATAGCTAAAATAAGAATTTTTGCTCATCCCTCCAACATTAAGATAGAAAATAGGCAAGACAGTGGAAAAGATATTTGCAATACTTGACAAACGGCTACTATCCAGAATAAAATGAACTCTTACAAATCAATGAGACAAATAAATTATAGAAAAATGGACAAAAGACCTGAACTTTATTAAAAATATGATATCCAACTGGACAAAATGTATGGAAGAATGCTTAATATTATTAGTCATCAAGGGTGTGCAAATTAAACTAGAATGTGATATCATTAGAAAGACTAAAATGAAAAATATAGAAAACACCTAATATTAATGAAGCTGAGGAGTGAAAAGAGAATATTTTATTCATGAGAAAGTAAATTGGCATAACCACTTTGGAAAACTAGTTATTAGTATTTGTTAAAGCTGAACATGAATACTTTGTGATTTGGTAATGCAATGCCTACATAGGTGCACCAAAAATATGTACAAAAATATCCACAGCATTGCTATTTATATGAGCCCCAAACTGGAAATGACTCAATAGTTCATTGGTAGAATGGAAAAATATGGAATATCATATACAGTGATGACAACAAATGAACTACACATTCACAGCATGTATGAATCTTACAAACAGGTGAGAAAAGACAAACACAAAAGAATACATGCTGTAAGATTACAATTGTATAAGTTAAGAAATAGGTAAAAAAGAAAAACAAAAACAAACCTTGTGGTGTTAGATATCAGTCTTGGGGTATAGTGATGAAAATGGACAAGAAGGAACTTCTGGGGTTCTGATAATGTACAGTGTCTTGATTTGAGTGGGTTCTGACTTCTTTGTAAACATTCATTGAGAGGTACACTTATGAGTTCCTGTATGTACATTATACTTAAGTAAAAGATCACATTAAAATTTAAAAATATATATTTTAAAGAAATAGAGAAAAAGGTTATAATAACAGAAAATTTCACTGAAAAATTGAAATCTATATAAAAGAAACAAATAGATATTCTAGAAAGGAAAAATATAATATCTAAAACTAAGAATTAGGGAGAAGGCCAGGATGATGAAGAAGGAAGAGCTGAGCGCACCTCCTCCCATGAACACAACAGAATTATAACTATTTACAGAGCAACTATATTTGAGAATGAGTTAAAGGCTAACAAAAAGTATTTTCCACAACTAAAGATGTAAAGAAGGAACCACAGTGCAAAGGGTAAAGGGGTGGAGATACAGAATAGTCAAGACAAACACCTGTGTGTAGGTGAACCACAAATGGTAAAATAATCACAATTACAGAGGTTCTCCCCAAAGAATGAGGGGTCAGAACCCCACATTGCACTCTCTGACCTGGAGGTGCCACGCTGAGAAGACAAAACCCCACAAGGTCTGACTTTGAGGGTAAGTGGGGTTTGTTTATGGGAGAGCCAAAAGGCTGTACAAGACGTACAAGACAGAGTCTCTGCTCTTAAAAGGCACCCACAAAATCTCACTTGCTCCAGGTCTTAGGTAAGAGGCAATAACTTAAGAGAAGCCTGGGTCATATCCACTTGCTGATCTTGGAGATCCTCCAGAGGGGAAGGACACAATTGCGACTACCCCTGGAGACACTGACATCAGAGGTAGACTTTTCTGGGAGCTTGGCCTAATGCAAGGACACTGGTAATGGCAAGCACAATTTTGGAATCTTCTCTTTAGCCCATTAGTGCCAAGCACTTACCCACCTAACAGTGGACTGACACTAGTCCTGAGACACCCTAGGTCACACAGGCAGCTGCACAGGGACAACCCACAGGACAACACAAGCCACATGGCCAGCTGTGCTGGGATCCAGCCCCATCCATGAGTGGGCTACCATTCAGACCACAAGGCAGAGTCTCACAGCCAACTGAGCTAGGGACCAGCATCACCTAGCAGCACACCCACAGTAGTCCATCCCACGACAACAGAAGACTCACACAGCCCATTTCATGGGCATCCCTAAGGCATATAGCTCTCATGACAAGAGAGAAATGTTCTGCTAGACCACATAATATGTCTCCTACATAAGACCACTTCTACGAATTTGAGAACCGTAACTGACATACCTAATACAAAGAAATAAAAACAGAGAATTATTTAAAAAGAGGAGACCGAGGAATATGTTCCAAATGAAGGAAAAAGGCAAAAATCTCAGAAGAAGAACTAAGAAAAGTGGAGATAAGTAATCTACCTGATAAATAATTCAAGGTAATAATCATAAAGATGTTCAACAAAATTGGGAGAAAAATAGATGAACACAGTGAGAACTTTAATGGAGTTAGAGAATATAAAGAAGAACCAAATACAGGTGAAGAATATAATACCTGAAATAAAAAATACACTAGAAGTAATTAACAGTAGATTAAATGATACAGAGAAATGGATCAGTGAACAGATAGAGTAATGGAAATAACTCAAGCTAAACAGAAAAAAAGAAAGGAATATTTTAAAAAATGAAGGTAGTTTAAGAAACCTCTCCGACAACATTGTTTACTAACATTTTCATTATAGGGGTCCCAGAAGGAAAAGAGAGAAAGGGGCAGATAACTTATTTAAAGAAATAATGGCTAAAAGCTTTCCTAAACTGGGAAAGTAAACATTCAGGTACAGAAAGGAAAGAGTCCCAAGCAAATGAACCCAAAGAGCTTCATACCAAGACATGTTATAATTAAAATGGCAAAAATTAAAGATAAGGAGAGAATCTTAAAAGCAGTCAGAGAAAAACAACTAGTTATGTACAAGGGAATTCCTGTAAGGCTATAAGCTGACTTTTCAACAGAAACTTTGCAGGCCAGAAAGGAGAGATATTGTATAATCAAGTGATAAAAAGACAAAGCTAAAGAAAATATACTTAACCTGGCAAGCTACAATTCAGATTTAAAGGAGAGATAAATAGTTTTACAGACAAGCAAAAGAGTTCAGTACCACTAAACTGCCTTTACAAGAAATGTTAAAAGGACTTCTCTAAAGAGAAAAGAAAAAAACACAACTAGAAATATAAAAATTACCAAAGGAAAAATCGCAATGGTAAAGTAAACACAGTAAAATATATTAAATCAATCACTTATAAAGCTGATTCAAAGGATAAAAGACTAAACAAGTAAAATCCATATTCACAATAAGCAGTTAAGAATTAAACAAAATAAAAATATGTGAAATATGATGTCAGAAATATTAAATGTGGGGGTGAAATAAAAATGTATGGTTATTCTAGGAATAAACATAGCCAAAAGAGGCAAAAGACCTGTATTGCAAAAACAATAAGACACTGATGAAAGAAATTGAAGATGACATAAACAGGTGGAAAGATATACTGTGTTCTTGGATTGGAAGAATCAATAGTGTTAAAATGACCAAAGCAACCTAAAATTCAATGTAATCTGTATGAAATTACCAATGACATTTTTCACAGAAGTAGAACAAATAATTTTAAAACTTATATGGAAACACAAAAGACCCCAAACAGTCGAAACAATCTTGAGAAAGAACAGAGCTAGAAGAATCATGCTCCATGACTTCAGACTGTTCTACAGATCTACAGTAATCAAAACAGTATGGTACAGGTACAAAAACCGACACATAAACCAATGGAACAGAATAGAAAACCCAGAAATAAACCCACACACTTATGATCAGTTAATTGACAACACAGGAGGCAAAAATATACAATAGAGAAAAGACAGTCTCTTCAATAAGTGGTGCTGGAAAAACTGGACAGCTACATATGAAAGAATGAAATCAGAACATTTTTAACACCATATACAAAAATAAACTCAAAATGGATTAAAGACCCAAATGTAAGACCAGATACCATAAAACTCCTAGAGGGAAAGCATAGGCAGAACACACTTTGACATAAAATGTAGCGATATTTTTTTGGATCTGTCTCCTAGAGTAATGGAAACAAGAGCAAAAATAAACAAACAGGACCTAATTAAACTTAAAAGCTTTTGCATAACAAAGGAAACCATAAAGAAAATGAAAAGACAACATACAAAATGCAAATATTAGAAAATATTTGCAAATGATGCAACAAAGGATTAATTTCCAAAATATATAAACAGCTCATACAGCTCAATATCATAAAAATCCAAACAAGCCAGGGGAATTCCCTGGTTGTCCAGTGGTGAGGGGTCCACACTTCCAATGCAGGAGCCATGGCTTTGATCCCTGGTCAGGGAACTAAGATCCTGCATGCCGTGTAGCATGGCAAAAAAAAACAAAAAAAAAAAAAAACAAAAAAATAAATAAACATCCCGATCAAAAAATGGACAGAAAATCTAAATAGACATTTCACCAGAGAAGACATAGAGATGGCCAACAAGCACATTAAAAGGTGTTCAGCATCACTAATTTTTAGAGAAATGCACAGGTAACTGTATTCAATATCTTATAATTACTTATAATGGAAAATAATCTATAAAATATACATATGTATAACTGAATCACATTTCTGTACACCTGAAACTAACAAAACATTGTAAATCAACTATACTTCAATAAAAAATAATGCAGAGTTATTCGGTTGTGATCGAAGTTAAGAGATCATCAACTTAAAATAATCGTCTATCTGTCTATCTATTTATCTATCTATCTCATGGTAACAACAAACAAAAAAACTTTAATACATAAACTCACATACACAAAAGAAAATAATCCATATACAACACTAAAGGTATTTATTGAATCACAAGGGAAGAGAACAAAAGAAGAAAGCGTTTGAAAAGAACTACAAAAACTACACAAAATGATGAACAAAATGGCAATAAGAACAAACCAATCAACTTCCCTAGCGGTCCAGTGGTTAAGACTCCATGCTTCCAATGCAGGAGGTGTGGATTCAATCCCTGGTCAGGGAACTAAGATCCCACATGCTGTGTGGTGTGGCCAAATAAAAAATTATTCAAGAAATCAATGGAAAGCCACAAATAGTAACAGACCCTCAGAAAATGTTTGGGAAATATAATTAAAAGCAAAATCTCCCAATTCAGAAAACCTCTCCACAAAGAACATACCAATAAATAATTAATTTAAATATACATGCACTGAATACTCAAATCAAAAGGCATAGAGTAGTTGAATGAATAAAAAATCAAGACCTGTCCATATGCTGCCTACAAGACACTCACTTCAGATCTAAAGACACACACAGACTGAAAGTGAGAGGATGAGAAAAGGTATTCCACGCAAATGGAAACCAGAAAAAAGCAGGAGTAGCAATACTTATATCAAAATAGATAAAACAGACTTCAGAACAAAGACTGTAACAAGAGACAAGGACATTACATAATGATAAAGTGATCAATTCAATAAAAAGATATGACAATTATAAATATATATGCATTTAACTAAGGAGCACCTAAATAAATAAAGCAAATATTAACAGACATAAAGGGAGAAATTGACAAAAATGCAATAATAGTAGGGGAGATTAACACTTCACTTATATAAATGGACAGATCATTTAGACTGAAAATCAACAAGGAAACACTGACCTTCTTTAAATGATGCATTAGACCAGAGGGACTTGATATATATGTATGTATATCTATATGAAATATTTTATCCCAAAGCAGCAGAATACATATTCTTCTCAAGTTCACATGGAACATTACCTAGGTAAGATGGTATGTTAACTCACAATACAAAAGTCAATAAATTTAAGGAGATTGAAATCATATCAAGCATATTTTCCTACCATAGTGGTTTGAATTTAGAAACAATTACAAGATTACTGGAAAAAACCAAAACACCTGGGAGCTAAACTCTATGCTGCTAAACAAGCAATGGGTTACTGAACAAATCAAAGAGGAAATCAAAAAGTACCTAGAGAGAAATAAAAATGTATACACAATGATCCAAAATCTAGTGGATGAAACAAAAGCACTTTTAAGAAGGAGGCTAATAGCAATACAAGCCTATATCAGGGACATGAAAAATCTCAAATAAACGATCAAAACTTATACCTGGAGAAACTAGAAGAAGAACAATCAAAACTCAAAGTTAATAGAAGGAAAGAGATAATAGAGATTAGAGAAGAAATAAATGAAATAGAAATTAAAAAGCAATAAAAATATTAATGAAACTAAGATAGTTCTTTGAAAAGATTAAAAAATTTGATAAAATTTTGGCCAAACTCACTAAGAAAAAAGAGAGAACTCAAATAAGTAAAGTGAGAAATGAAAGAGGAGAAGTTAAGAATAACACAATAGAAATTACAAAGAATCATAAGGAATACTATGAATGATTATACCCCAATAAAATGAACAACCCAGAAGTAATGGATAAATCTCTAGAAAAGTAAAATCTCCTATGACAGAATCAGGAAGAAATAAAATATCTTAACAGACAGATTACCAGTAATAAAATTGAATCAGTATTAAAAAATCTCCCAACAAGCAGAAGTCCAGGACCAGATGGCTTCAAAGGTGATATCTGCCAAACATTTAGAGAAAAGTTAACACCTATCCTTCTCAAACTATGCCAAAGAATTGAAGAGAAAGGAATGCTTCCAAATTCATTCTAGAACGACAGCATCACCCTCATACTAAAATCAGACAGACATCACAAGAAAAGAAAATTACAGGACAATATCACTGATGAACATAGATGCAAAAATCCTCAAACAATATTAGCAAACTGAATACAGCAATACATTAAAAAGTATCATAAACAACATTCAAGTGAAATTTATCCTGGGATGCAAGGATGATTCAATATCCATACATCAAACAGTGTGATACACCACATTAACAAAGTGAAGAATAAAAATCATGTGATCATCTCAGTAACAGCAGAAAAATATTTGGCAAAATTCAACATACATTTATAATAAAAAATCTCAACATAGATGGTATAGAGGTAAAATCCCTCAACATAATAAACATCATAAATGACAAATCCAAAGCTAACATCATACTCAACAGTAAAAAGCTGAATGCTTTTCCTCTAATATCAGAAAAAATGACAAGGAAACTGACTCTTGCCACTTTTATTCAACAAGGTACTAGAAAGAAAATTAAAACTGTCACAGTTTGCAGATGATATGATACAGTATATAGAAAGTCGATAAACAAGTAAACCAATAAAGTATTAGAACTAATAAATGAATTCAGTAAAGTTTTAGAATACAAAATTAATGTACGGAAATCTGTTACACTTCTATAAACTAACAAAAACAATCAGAAAGAGAGATTAAGAATACAATCCCAGGTCAGAGTCAAGATGGAGGTGTGGGAAGACACGGAGTTCATGTCTCCCCACAACTAGGGTGCCTGCCAGATGCAGGTGGGGGACCTTGATATCCAAGGATATGAGAAGAACCCCCATGCGAACTGGTAGGACATGAGGAGACTGAAGGGGAGGAGAAGTGGAGGCTGGACAAGACTGGTGCCCCTGAGGGGTTGCTGAGAGAGGGGAGGGGTTCCCATGCCTGGAGGAATCCTTGGGGGCATGGATCAAGGGGGAGCGTGCCCAGCCTTTCCCCTGCACAATCGGCCAAGGAAGTTTGCCCAGCTCTCAGGGCCAAGTCCTACACCCACAGAAGACCCCTCTGGGCTACACTGGTCCTGGGGGCATAAGAGGGAGGCTGGGGGAGAACAGAAAAGGCAGATGGGAGGGGTCCTCCAGGACCAGAGGAGTAGGAGAGGAGTGGAGGGCATTTGCCCCACCCACTTGGGCCCAGGAAATCTGCTTGGCTCCAGGTGGGTTCCTCTGACCTCTGAGATCAAAGGCACAAGGAATGCCTGGACCCCCTTCTGTTCTGTTGAGCCTAAGCCCCACCCCCACACACCCCAGGACCTTTTCAGGCCCTCTGGGTCCTAAGCATAGGCCCTGCCTCCCACAGCCAAGGCCTTTTCCACCTTTTACTTTTCTCCTCTTTTCCACTATTGTGGTTCTGTTTTACCTTCCAGCTGTTGTTTCATTTCTACTTTTATTTTTATAGTCTTTCTAATATATCTGTTAGTTTCTTAGTATAATTTTATTTTTTACTCTTTGTTATTGTTATCTTTTTTTTGTTTTTGCCACAGCACGTGGCTTGAGGGATCTTGGTTCACAAACTGGGGTTCTGGCCAAAGCTCTGTCTGTGGGAGTTCCAAGTCCAAGCCACTGGAATAACAGAGAATTTCAGACCCCAGGGAATATTCATCAGAGTGAGGTCTACCGGAGGTCCTCGTGTTGGCACCAAGACCAAGCATTACCCCACAGCCTACAGACTCCTGTGCTGGAAGCCTCAGGCCAAACACCCAGGAAGACAGGATCACAATCCCACCCATCAATAAAAAGAAAATGAGACAGCAAGAAAATATGTCACAGATGAAGGAACAAGGTAAAAACCTACAAGACCAAATAAATGAAGAGGAAATAGTTAATCTATCTGAAAAAGAATTCAGAGAAATGATAATAAAATTGATCCAGAATCTTGTAAATAGAATGGAAGCATGGATTGAGAAAATACAAAAAATGTTTAACAAAGATCTAGAAGAATTAAAGAACAAACAAACGGAGATGAAAACACAATAACTGAAGTGAAAAATACATTAGAAGGAATTGATAACAGAATAAATGAGGCAGAAGAACGAATAAGTGTGTTGGAAAACAAGATGGTGGAAATAACTGCTGAGGAGCAGAATAAAGAAAAAAAAAGAAAAGAATTTAAGACAATCTCACAAACCTCTGGGACAACACTAAAAGACACCAACATTCGAATTATATGTGTCCCAGAGGAAGAATAGAAAAAGAAAGGGTCTGAGAAAATATTTCAAGAGATTATAGTGGTAAACTTCCCTAACAAGGGAAAGGAAATAGTCAATCAAGTCCAGGAAGTGCAGAGAGTCCCATACAGGATAAACCTCAGGAGAACACACCAAGGCCTATATTAACCAAGCAAACAGAAATTAAATTCAAAGAAAATATATTAAAAGCAGCAAGGGAAAAACAAGAAATAACATACAAAGGAATCCCCCTAAGGTTATCGACTGATTTTTCAGCAGAAACTCTGAAGGCCAGAAGGGAGTGTCAAGATATACTTAAAGTGATGAAAGAGAAAAAACTACAAGCAAGATTATTCCAACCAGGAAAGATCTCATTCAGATTCAACAGAGAAATCAAAAGCTTTTCAGAAAAGCAAAGGCTAAGAGAATTAGGAACACCAACCAGATTTACAACAAATGCTAAAGAAACTTGTCTAGCTGGGAAACAAAAGGGAAGAAAAAGACCCACAAAAACACAGAAAACAATTTTAAAAATGGTAATAGGAACATACATATTGATAATAACCTTGAATGTAAATGGATTAAATGCCCCAACCAAAAACACAGACTGGATGAATGGATACAAAAACAAGACCAAAATATATGCTGCCAACAAGAGACCCACTTCAGACCTAGGGACACATACGGGCTGAAAGTGAAAGGATGGAAAAAGATATTCCATGCAAATGGAAATCAAAAGAAAGTTGGAGTGTCAATTCACATATCAGATAAAATAGACTTTAAAATAAAGACTGTTACAAAAGAAAAGGAAGGACACTACAAAATGATCAAGGGATAAATCCAAGAAGATATAAAAATTATAAATGTTTATGCAACCAACATAAGAGCACCTCAATACATAAGGTAAACGCTAACAACAATGAAAGGAGAAATTGACATTAACACAATAATAGTAGGGGACTTTAACACCCCACTTACACCAATGGGCAGATCATCCAAACAAAAAATAAATAAGGAAACACAAGCTTTAAATGACACAATAGACCAGATAGATTTAATTGATATTTATAGAACATTCCACCCAAAAGTTGCAGAATACACTTTCTTCTCAAGTGCACATGGAACATTCTTCAGGATAGATCACATCTTGGGTCACAAATCAAGCCTCAGAAAATTTAAAGAAATTGAAATAATATCAAGCATCTTTTCTGACCACAACGCTATGAGAATGGAAATAAATTACAGGAAAAACACTATAAAAAACACAAATATATGGAGGCTAAACAGTGCACTACTAAATAACCAAGAGATCACTGAAGAAATCAAAAAAGAAATTAAAAAATACCTAGAGACAAATGACAATGAAAACACGATGATCCAAAACCTATGGGAAGCAGCAAAAGCAGTTCTAAGAAGGAAGTTTATAACAATTCAATATGATCTCAAGAAACAAGAAAAATCTCAAATAAACAATTTAACCCTACACCTAGATCAACTAGAGAAAGAAGAACAAAGAAAACGTAAAATGAGTAGAAGGAAAGAAATCATAAAGATCAGAGCAGAAATAAATGAATTAGAAATGAAGAAAACAATAGCAAAGATCAATAAAACTAAAAGCACGTTCTTTGAGAAGATAAAAAAAAAACTTGATAAACCCTTAGCCAGACTCATCAAGAAAAAAAGGGAAAGAAGGGGAAATCAATAAAATTAGAAATGAAAAAGGAGAAATGACAATTGACACTGCAGGAATTCAAAAGATCGTAAGAGACTACTACAAACCACTATATGTCAATAAAATGGACAATCACGAAGAAATGGACAAATTCTCAGAAACATACAATTTTCCAAGACTGAACCAGGAAGAAATAGAATATATAAACAGACCTATCCAAGTAATGAAATTGAAGCTGTAATTAAAAATCTTCCAACAAACAAAAGTGCAGGACCAGATGGCTTCACAGGCGAATTCCATCAAACATTTAGAGAAGAGCTAATGTCCATCCTTTTCAAACTCTTCCAAAAAATTACAGAGGGAGGAACACTCCCAAATTCATTCTATGAAACCACCATCAGCCTGATACCAAAACCAGAAAAGGATAGCACAGAAAAAGAAAATTATAGACCAGTATCAATGATGAACATAGACGCAAAAATCCTGAACAAAATACAAGCAAACAGAATCCAACAACACATTGAAAAGATCATGCACCATGATCAAGGGGGATTTATCCAAGGGATGCAAAGATTCTTCAATTTATGCAAATCAATTAATGTGATACACCATATTAACAAATTAAGGAATAAAAACCATGTGATCATCTCAATAGATGTAGAAAAAGTTTTTGACAAAATCCAACACCTTTTTATGATAAAAACTCTCCAGAAAATGGGCATAGAGGGAACCTACCTCAAGATAATAAAGGCCATATATGAAGAACCGACAGTAAACATCATGCTCAAAGGTGAAAAACTGAAAGCATTTCCACTAACATCAGGAACAACACAAGAATGTCCACGCATGCCACCATCATTCAATATAGTTTTGGTAGTCCTAGTCATGTATGGCAATCAGAGAAGAAAAATAAATAAAAGGAATACAAACTGGAAAAGAAGTAAAACTGTCACTGTTTCCCAATGACATGATACTACACATAGAAAATCCTAAAGATGCCACCAGAAAACAACGAAAACAAATCAATGAATTTGGTAAGGTTGCAAGATACAAAATTAATGCACAAAAATCTCTGGCATTCCTATACACCAACAACGAAAAATCAGAGATTGAAATTAAGGAAACACTCCCATTTACCATTGCAACAAAAAGGAATAAAATACCTAGGAATAAACCTGCCTAAGGAGGCAAAAGACTTGTACTTAGAAAACTATAAAACACTGGTGAAAGAATCAAAGATGACATAAACAGATGGAGAAGTATACCACGTTCTTGATTGGAAGAATCAATATTGTGAAAATGACTATACTACCCAAAACAATCTAGTGATTCAATGCAATCCCTATCAAACTACGAATGACATTTTTCACAGAACTGGAACAAAAAATTTTACAATTCATATGGAAACAGAAAAGACCCCGAATAGCCAAAGCAATCTTGAGAAAGAAAAACGGAGCAGGAGGAATCAGGCTCCCAGACTTCAAACTATACCACAAAGCTACAGTAATCAAGACAGTATGGTTCTGGCACAAAAACAGAAATATAGATCAATGGTATAGGATAGAATGCCCAGAGATAAACCCATGCATATATGGGCACCTAATTTATGACAAAGGAGGCAAGAACAAACAATGGAGAAAAGCTAGCCTCTTCAATAAATGGTGCTGGAAAAACTGGATAGCTACATGTAAAAGAAAGAAATGAGAACACTCTCTAACACCATACACAAAAATAAACTCCAAATGGATTAAAGACCTAACGTAAGATGAGACATTATAAAACTCTTAGAGGAAAGCATAGGAAAAACACTCTTTGACATAAACACAGCTAGATCTTTTTTGACCCACTTCCTAGAGTTATGAAAATAAAAACAAAAAATGAACAAATGGGACCAAATTAAACTCAAAAGCTTTTACACAGCAAAGGAAACCATAAAAAAGACAAAAAGACAACCCTCAGAATGGGAGAAAATATTTGCAAGTGAAACCACAGACAAAGGATTCATCTCCAAAATATACAAACAGCTCATGCAACTCAATATAAAAAGTAACTAGAAAGTTAACAGCTACCAGTAAAAATAACTAGAAATAACTAGAAAGTCAGCTCCCAGTTCTTCAACTCTAGATTGTGAAAAGATGGATTCTGCTCTCCAAGCATCACTTTCTTTGCCAGCTACTCCTTTGGCAAAGGAAAAGAGAACAGTTTTCCTTCACCAAAAGCTATAACAAACGGTTTTGGTAGCAGTCCACTGACTCCTTCAGCTAGGATATCAGCACTAAACATCATGGGCGATCTCTTACGGAAAGTAGGGGATTAAGAATCCAAATTAGCAGCTTGCAGGAATTTTGCAAGCTGCTAAACAAGCAAACAAACAACCTAATTAAAAAATGGGTGGAAGACCTAAATAGACATTTCATGAAAGAAGACATACAGATGGCCAAGAATCACTTGAAAAGATGCTCAACATCACGAATTATTAGAGAAATGCAAATCAAAACTACAATGAGATATCACCTCACACTGGTCAGAATGGCTATTATCAAAAAATCTAGAAAAAATAAATGCTGGAAAGGGTGTGATGAAAAGGGAACCCTCTTGCACTGTTGGTGGAAATGTAAATTGATACAACCACTATGGAAAACAGTATGGAGGTTCCTTAAAAAACTAAAAATGGAACTACGATATGACACAGCAATCCCACTACTGGGACTATACCCTGAGAAAACCATAATTCAAAATGAAACATGTACCACAATGTTCATTGCAGCACTATTTACAATAGCCAGGACATGGAACCAACCTAACCATCCATAGACAGATGAATGGATAAAGAAGATGTGGCACATGTATAAAATGGAATATTACTCAACCATAAAAAGAAATGAAATTGAGCTATTTGTAGTGAGGTGGATGGACCTAGATTCTGTCATACAGAGTGAAGTAAGTCTGAAAGAGAAAAACAAATATTGTATGCTAACGCATATATATGGAATCCAAAAAAAAAAAAAAATGGTACTGATGAACCTAGTGACAGGGTTGGAATAAAGATGTAGACATGGATAATGGACTTGAGGACGTGGGGAGGGGGTTGAAGCTGGGGCAAAGTGAGAGTAACATCGACATATATACACTACCAAATATAAAATAGATAGCTAGTGGGAAACAGCAGCATAGCACAGGGAGATCAGCTTGGTGCTTTGCGACAACCTAGAGGGGTGGGATAGAGAGGGTGGGAGTGAGGCTCAAGAGGGAGGGGTTATGGGGATATATATATGCATATGGCTGATTCACTTTGTTGTACAACAGAAACTAACACTGTATTTTGAAGCAATTATATTCCAATAAAGATGTATTTTAAAAAAAAGAATACAATCCCATTTACAATTACATCAAAAAGAATAAAACACCTAAGGAAAAAAATCTATCCAAAGATGTAAAGGCTTATACTCAGAAAACTATATGACACAGTAAAAGTAATTCAAGATGACACAAACAAATAGAAAGATATACTATGCTGATGGATTGGAAGAAAAAATGTTGTTAAAATGATCAAACTACCCAAGGTAATCTACAGATCAATGCAATCCTTATCAAAATACCAGCAGCATATTTCACAGAACTAGAACAAAAATCCTAAAAATTGCATGGAAACACAAGAGGCCCTGAATAGCCAAAGCAATCTTGAGAAAGAATAACAATGCTGGCATCAGCTCCTTGATTTCAAATGATACTACGAAATATAGTAATCAAAACAACACTGTACTGGCACAAAACCAGACACAAAGATCAATGGAACAGATTAGAGACCACAGAAATAAACCCATGCTTAGCAAATAGGATGTCTTCTACAAAAGACCACTTATTCAAGGTTGAGAAATGTAACAAATTTACCAGATACATAGAAATAAAACCAATAAATTAGGCAAAATGAGGTGACAGAGGAACATGCTCCAAACAAAGGAACAATATAAAATTCCAGAAGAAGAAATTATCTGAAGTGGAGATAGAAAATCTACCCAAGAAAGAGTTCATGGTACTGATCTTAAAGTTAATCAAAGAAATTAGGAAATACATAGATGCACAGAGCAATAAGTTAGAAGTTTTTAACAAAGAGTTAAAAAGAAAGAAAAAGAAAACTGTAAAAAAACACAAACACTTGGAGGCTAAACAATATGCTACTAAACAACCAGTGAATCCCTGAAGAAATCAAACAAGAAATAAAAAATTACCTGGAGAAAATTGAAAATGAACTCACTATGATCAAAATCTATGGCACGCAGCAAAAGTAGTTCTGAGACGGAAGTTTACCTTAGAAACCAAGAAAAATCTCAAATAAACAACCTAACCTTATATCTAAAGGAAGCAGTAAAAGAACAAGCAAAACCCAATGTTAGTAGATGGAAAGAAATAAACATCAGAGCAGAAGTAAACAAAACTGAGACTAAAAAAGCAGTAGGAAAGATCAATGAAAATGAGTTGGCTCTTTCAAAAGATAAACACAATTGATAAACATTTACCCAGATTTATCAAGGAAAAGAGAAGTTCTAAATCAGTGAAATCAGAAATAAAAAAGAAGTTACAACTGACACTATAGAAATACAAAGCATCCTGAGAGAGTACTATGAACAACTATATGCCAATAAAGTGGACAATTTATATAGAAGAAATGGACAAATTCCAAGAAATATACAATCTCCCAAGACTGAACCAGGAAGAACTAGAATATATAAACAGTCAGATTGCCAGTAATGAAAATGAATCAGTAATAAAAAACCTTCCAACAAACAAACGTCCAGGACAAGATGGCCACAGGTGAATTCTACCAAACATTTAAAGAAGAGTTAATACCTACCTTTCTCAATGTATTCCAAAAAACAGCAGAGGAAGGAATGCTTCCAAACTCATTCTATGAGGTCAACATCACCCTGATACCAAAACCAGACAAAGAAACCACAGGAAAAGAAAATTAGAGGCCAATATCACTGATGAACATCGATGCAAAAATTCTTGACAAAATATTAGCAAACCAAATCAAACAGTACATTAAACAGATCACACACCATGATCAAGTGGTATTTATCTCAGGGATGAAAGAATTTTTCATTATCCACAAACAAATCCATGTGATACACCATATTAATAAATTGAAGAATAAAAACCATATGATTATATCAATAGATGCAGAAAAACTATTTACAAAATTCTGACATCCATTTATGATAAAAAAAGAAAAAAAAAACTCTACAGTGTTTGCTTTGACAGCACATATACTAAAAAAACTCTCCATAGAGTGGATATAGAGGGAACACACCTCAACATAGTAAAGGCTATATAGGATAACCCCACAGCTAACATCATACTCAATGGTTTGAAGGTGAAATCATTTCTTCTAAGATCAAGAAGAAGACAAGGATGCCCACACTTGCCACTTTTATGCAACATAATATTGGAAGCCCTAGACACAACAGTCAGACAAGAAAAAAGAAGAAAAGAAATCCAAATTGGAGAGGAAGAGGTAAAACTGTCACTCTTTGTAGATGACATTATACTCTTCTGAAGACTCCACCAAAAACTTCTGGAGCTCATCAATGAATTTGGCAAAATGGCAGGATACAAAATTAGCATGTAGAAATCTATTGCATTTCTATAAACTTGCAATGAACTATTAGAAAGAGAAATTAAGGAAACAATCACACTAACAATTGCATCCAAATGAATGAAATACCTAGGAAGAAACCTACCTAAGGAGGTGAAAGACCTGTACTTAGAAAACTATAAGATGCTCATGAGAAAAAACTAAAGATGACAGAAACAGATGGAAAGATACACTGTGATCATGTATTGGAAGAATTAATATTGTTTAAATGATGATACTACCTAAGGCAATTTACAGATCCAGTGCAATCCTTATCCCAAATATCAATGGCATTTTCCACAGAACTAGAACAAATAATTTTAAAATTTGTATGGAAACACAAAAGACCCCCAAATAGCCAAAACAATCTTGAGAAAGAAAAACAGAGCTGGAGATATCATACTCCACGACTACAGACTATACTATTGGGTGGGCCAAAAAGTTCGTTCGGGGACTTGAAGAACCATACTCCATGACTTCAGACTATACTACAAATCTATAGTAATTAAAACAGTATGGTACTGGTACCAAAAAAAGGCACATAAACCAGTGGAACAGAATAGAAAGCCCAGAAATAAACCCATACACTTATGGTCAGTTAATCTACAACAAAGGAAGGAAAAATATACAATGGAACAGTCTCCTCAGTAAGTGGTGCTGGGAATACTGGACAGCTACACATAAAAGAATAAAATTGGAATGTATCTTCACACCATATACAAAAATAAACTCAAAAGGGATTAAAAACCTAAATGTAATACTGGAAATCATAAAACGCCAAGAAGAAAAATTAGGCAGAACACTCTTTGGGATAAATCATAGCAGTATATATATATATTTTTTGGATCTGTCTCCTAAGACAAAGGAAACAAAAGCAAAAAAAAAAAAAAAAAAAAAAAAAGGGACCTAATTAAATTTAAAAGCTGTTGCATAACAAAACCATTGACAAAATGTAAAGACAACATACTGAATGGGAGAAAATATCTGCAAACGCTACAAGTGATAGGAGTTAATATTCAAAAATATAAATAACTCATAAACTCAATGTCAAAAAACCAAACATCCCAATTAAAAACTGGGCAGAAAATCTAAATAGATCTTTTTTCAAAGAAGACATACAGATGACCAACAGATGCATGAAAACATGCTCAACATCACTAATCATCAAGAAAATTCAAATCAAAATCACAATGAAAAATCACTTCTCTCCTGTCAGAATGGTTGGTGAGGACATGGAGAAAAGGAAACCCTTGTTTGTGGGAATGTGAATTGGTGCAACCACTGAGGAAAGCAGTATGGAAGTTTCTCAAAAAACTAAAAATAGAATTACTATATGATCCAGCAATTCTGAAGAAAATGAAAACATTAATTCAAATAGATACATGCATCTCAACGTTCATTGAAGCATTATTTACAATAGATAAAATATGGGAGCAACCTAAATTTCTAAGAACAGATGAATGGATAAAGAAGATGTGGTATGGGGAGTTCCCTGGTGGTCTAGTGGTTAGGAATTGGTGCCTTCACTGTGGCAGCCTGGGATCAATCTCTGGTCAGGGAAATGAGATCCTGCAAGCCACGCAGCACAGCCAAAAAAAAGAAGATATAGACATATATATACACACACACACACATATATCTATACTATGGAATATTACTCAGCCATGAAAATAAATGAAATTTTGCCATCAAATAGATGGACTTGGAGAGCATTATGCTAAGTGAAATGTCATACAGAGAAAGACAAATACTGAATAATATCATTTATATGTGGAATATAAAAAATAAAACAAACTAGTGAATATAACAAAAATATAAAAAAGAAGCAGACTCACAGATGTAGAGAATAAACTAGTGGTACCAGTGGGAAGAGGGAAGCAGGGAGGGGCATGATAGTATTAAGAGGTACAAGCTACTATGTATAAAATAAATAAGCTACAAGGATATACTGTAAGCATTAGGAATATAGCCAATATTTTATAATAACTATAAATGAGTATAACCTTTAAAAATCATGAATCACTATGTTGTACACACCTGAAACTTATATAATATTGTAAATCAAGTATACCTCAGTAAAGAAAAAAAGAAATAAACCCACACTATATTTTCAATTTTTCTGTGACAAAGGAGGCAAGAATGTATAATTGGGAAAAGACTGCCTCTTCAATAAATGTTGCTAGGAAAGTGGACAGCTACATTCAGAAGAATCAAACTACTCTCTCACATCAAATTATAATTTTCTAAAAACTAAAAGGATTAAAATTCCTAGAAGAAAACATGGATCTTAGCAATATATTTTGAATCTGTCTCCACAGGAAAGGGAAACAAAAGCAAAAATAAACAAATGGGACTACATTAAGCTAAAAAATGTCTGCATAGGAAAGGAAATTATAAACAAAAGGAAAAAGCAGCCTATTGAATGGGAGAAGATATTAGCAAATAATATATATCCAATAAAGGGTTAAATTTGAAATATTCAATGTACTCATAGAAATCAACAACAAGAAAGCAAACAACCCAATTAAAAATGAGCTGAGGAACTGAATCGACATTTTTCCAAAGAAGACATACAGATGGCCAACAAACACATGAAAAAATGCTCAACATCACCAATCATCAGGAAAATGCAAATCAAAACAACAAGATATCACCTCACACCTCTCATGGCTATCATCAAAAAGAGAACAACTAACAAGTGTTGGTGAAGATGTGAAGAAGTGGAACCCTCACTGTTGGTGGGATTGTAAATTGGTGCAACCACTATGAAAAACATTATGGTGATGCTGCAAAGAATTAGAATTAGAAATGCCATATGATTCAGCAATTGAATTTCTGGGTATTTACCTGAAAAAAACACACTGATTTGAAAAGATATATGCACCTCTATGTTCATTGTGGCATTATTAATAATAGCCAAGATATGGAGGCAACCCAAGTTTCTACTGATAGATGAGTGAATAAACAAGATGTGGTATACCTATACAATAGAATATTATTCAGCCATAAAAAAATAAAATCTTACCATTTGCTACAACATGGGTGTATCTAGGAGGTATTATGTTAAGTGAAATAAGCCAGAGTAAGACAAACACCACATGATCTCATTTATATGTGGAATCTGAAAAAAAAAATGAAAGCATATTATAGATACAGAGGACAAATGGGTGGTTGTCAGAAGGGAGGTGGCTGGGGGGTAGGCAAAATTGGTGAAGGGTCTTTAGAGGTACAAATCTCTAGTTATATAATAAATAAGTCAAGGTGAGGTAATATACAGTATAAGGAATATAGTCAATAATGTAATAACTTTGTGTGGGCATAGGTGGTTACTAAACTTATTGACAATTTCATAATTTATGCAAATATAAATCACTATGTAGTAACCTGAAACTAACATAATATTGTAGATCAACTATACCTTAATTAAAATACAAATAAGAACTATGTGCATGGATTTAATAACAGTGGATCAGGAAAAAATAGAATTAGTAATATATCAATGGAAAATACCTAGACCAGAACACATAATGTAAACTGAATGGAAAGACATATATAAGCACAGATGACATATAGAAAACCCTCCCAACCCTTTATATACATGCAATGGAGTCATAGAAGGGGAGGAAAGAGGAAGAGAAGGGGATGGAAGTTTTATTAAAATAAATATTGAAAGAATTTTTCAACTTTTATATAACTTACAGTTTTAAGACTCATGAAACATACACAATCTCTTTTATACAATAAAGACAAAGAAAATCATAGCTAGACACATCACTGTCAAATTTCTGAAAACCAAAGACAAATAGAAAATCTTAAAAGCAGACTGAGAAAAAAAGATTATTACCTTCAAAGAAGTAATGACATCACTGACACTTGATTTTTCAACAGTAACAATGGAAGAAAATGAAATTACTTCTTTAAAGTGCTAAAAGAAAATAAATGGTAGTTCAGAATTCTATACACACTAAAAGTGTTGTTAAAAAAGGAAAATAAAATAAAGCTTTTTGTCAAAAAAAAAAAGAAAAACAAAAGAGAGTATCCAAATGGCCAAGAACCATATGAAAATGGACTTATCATTAATTAGTCTTCAATGATATGCCACTGCAAACTTGAATAGACACTGCACTACTAAATAACCAAAAGATCATTGAAGAAATCAAAGAAAAAAAAAATATATATAGAAACAAATGACAACAAAAACATGATGACCCAAAACCTATGGGATGCAGCAAAAGAAGTTTTAAGAAGGAAATTTATAGCCATTCAATCTCACCTTAAGAAACAAGAAAAATTTCAAATAAACTTCTAAACCTACACTTAAAACAACTAGAGAAAGAAAAACAAAGAAATCCCAAAGTCAGTAGAAGGCAAGAAACCATAAAGATCAGAGAAGAAATAAATGAAATAGAAATAAAGAAAACAATAGCAAAGATCAATAGAACTAAAAGCTGGTTCTTTGAGAAGATAAACAAAATTGATAAACCCTTAGCCAGACTCATCAAGAAAAAAAAGAGAGAGGAAGCAAATCAATAAAAGTAGAAATGAAAAAGGAGAAACAACTGACACTGCAGAAATTCAAAGGATCATAAGAGACTACTGCAAACCACTATATGCCAATAAAATGGACAACCATGAAGAAATGGACAAATTCTCAGAAACGTACAATTTTCCAAGACTGAACCAGGAAGAATTAGAAAATATAAACAGACTTATCCAAGTAATGAAATTGAAGCTGTAATTAAAAATCTTCCAACAAACAAAAGTCCAGGACCAGATGGTTTCACAGGTGAATTCTATCAAACATTCAGAGAAGAGCTAACACCAATCCTTCTCAAACTATTCCAAAAAATTGCAGAGGAAGGAACACTCTCAAATTCATTCTACGAAATGACCATCACCCTGATACCAAAACCAGAAAAATATATCACAGAAAAAGAAAATTATAGACCAATATAACTGACGAACATAGATGAACAAAATACTAGGAAACAGAATCCAGCAGCACATTAAAAGGATCATACACCATTATCAAGTGGGATTTATCCCAGTTATGCAAGGATTCTTCAATATATTCAAATCAATCAATGTGATACACCACATTAACAAATTAAGGAATAAAAACCATATGATCATCTCAATAGATGCAGAGAAAGCTTTTGACAAAATTCAACAGCTTTTTATGATAAAAACTCTCCAGAAAATGGGCATAGAGGGAACTTACCTCAACATAATAAAGGCCATATATGACAAACTCACAGCAAGCATCATACTCAAAGGTGAAAAACTGAAAGCATTTCCACTAAGATCAGGAACAAGACAAGGATGTTCACTCTCACCACTCTTATTCAACATAGTTTTGGAAGTCCTAGCCACAGAAATCAGAGAAGAGAAAGAAAAAAAAGGAATACAAATTGGAAAAGAAGGAGTAAAATTGTCACTGTTTGCTGATGACATGATACTATACATAGAAAATCCTAAAGATGCCAACAGAAAACTACAAGAACTTATAAATGAATTTGGTAAGGTTGCAGGATACAAAATTAATGCACAGAAATCTCTGGCATTCCTATACACCAACAATGAAAAATCAGAAAGAGAAATTAAGGAAACACTCCCGTTTAGCATTGCATCAAAAAAGAATAAAATACCTAGGAATAAACCTGCCTAAGGAGGCAAAAGACTTGTACTCAGAAAACTATAAAACACTGATGAAAGAAATCAAAGATAACATAAACAGATGGAAACATATACCACGTTCCTGGATTGGAAGAATCAATATTGTGAAGATGACTATACTACCCAAAGCAATCTACAGTTTCAGTGCAATCCCTCTCAGACTACCAATGGTATTCTTCACAGAATTAGAACAAAAAATTTTACAGTTCATATGGAAACACAAAAGACCCCGAATAGCCAAAGTAATCTTGAGAAAGAAAAATGGAGCTGTAGGAATCAGTCTCCCAGACTTCAAACTATACCACAAAGCTTCAGTAATCAAGACAGTATGGTACTGGCACAAAAAACGAAATATAGATCAATGGTATAGGATAGAATGCCCAGAGATAAACCCACGCATATATGGGCACCTAATTTACGCAAAGGAGGCAAGAACAAACAATGGAGAAAAGACAGCCTCTTCAATAAATGGTGCTGGAAAAACTGGATAGCTACATGTAAAAGAATGAAATTCGAACACTCCCTAACACCATACACAAAAATAAACTCTAAATGGATTAAAGATTTAAATGTAAGACCAGACACTATAAAACTCTTAGAGGAAAACATAGGAAAAACACTCTTTGACATAAACCATAACAAGATCTTTTTTGACCCACCTCCTAGAGTAACAGAAATGAAAACAAAAATAAACAAATGGGACCTAATTAAACTTAAAAGCTTTTGCACAGCCAAAGAAACCATAAACAGGACAAAAAGACAACCCTCAGAATGGGAGAAAATATTTGCAAATGAAACAACAGACAAAGGATTAATCTCCAAAATATACAAGTAGCTCATGGAGCTCAATATCAAAAACACAAACAATCCAGTTAAAAAATGGCCAGAAGACCTAAATAGACATTTCACAAAGGAAGACCTACAGATAGCCAAGAGACACATGAAAAGATGCTCAACATCACTAATTATTAGAGAAATGCAAATCAAAACTACAATGATGTATCACCTCACACCGGTCAGAATGGCCATTATCAAAATATCTAGAAACAATTAATGCTGGAAAGGGTGTGGTGAAAAGGGAACCCTCCTGCACTGTTTGTAGGAATGTAAATTGATACAACTGCTATGGAAAACAATATGGAGGTTCTTTAAAAAACTAAAAGTAGAACTGCCATATGACCCAGCAATCCCACTACTGGGCATATACCCTGAGAAAACAATAATTCAAAAAGAGATATGTACCACAATGTTCACTGCAGCACTATTTACAATAGTCGGGACATAGAACCAACTTAAATGTCCATAGACAGATGAATGGATAAAGAAGATATGGCACATAGATACAATGCAGTATTACTCAGACATAAAAAGAAACAAAACTGAGTTATTTCTAATGAGGTGGATGGACATAGAGTCTGTCACAAAGAGTGAAGTAAGTCAGAAAGAGAAAAACAAATACTGCATGCTAACGCATATATATGGAATCTAAAAAAAAAAAAAAAACACACAAGTGGTACTGATTAACCTAGTTGCGGGGCAGAAATAAAGAAGTAGACACACAGAACGGGGTGGGAGGGCAAAGCTGGAACGAAGTGAGAGTAACATCGACGTATTTACACTACCAAATGTAAAATAATTGGCTGGTGGGAAACAGCAGCATAGCACAGGGAGATCAGCTTGGTGCTTTGCGGTGACCTAGAGGGGTGGGATAGGGAGGGAGGCTCAAGAGGGAGGGGATATGGGGACATGTGTATGCATAAGGCTGATTCGCTTACTGCAACAGAATCTAACACAGTATTGTGAAGCAATTATACTCCAATAAAGATCTATGTAAAAAAAAAAGTTATAGAAAATCCTATATTTTACAAGGATGTGGAGAAACTGGAACCCAAATACACTGTTGTTGAGAGTGTAAATTGGCCAAAATTTTTGGGAAAATGTTTGAAATTATCTGTTAAAGATGGAAATTCATATACTCTACAAATTTGCAATTCCACTTCTAGGTGTATATGCAACAGAAACTATCACAGCCGTACTATTTACTCTAACTGGAAACTACTACTCAAATATACTATCCATAAACAATAGAAGGTAAAAATGAATTGAGTATATTTACATGTAGGAACACTATATACTAAGATTAATCAACAAAGTACAACTTTACATAAATCTCCCAAATATAAAGTTTAACAAAAGAAGCAGACACAAGAGTACAATACTGTATGATTCAATTTATACAATATATATAGACATGCTATTTGAAGTAAGGATGGAGGTTACACCTGGGAGCGGGTGACAGTCAAGGTCTTTGGGGGGTGCTGATAGTATTATCTTGCTTGATCTGGGTGCTGGCTATGAGAGAGGTCAGAGCAGCGCACTCCAGAATGTGCCACTTTTGCATGTGGATTATTTTGAGCTGAGGAAGTAAAGACCCAGCAGCCTCAGGAAGAGTTTTAACCTCCCCCTTTACTGCCTAAAAGAATTTAGATTGGGGGTCTATAACAGAAAGAGAGAACTTTTTATATCTAAACGACTTACCTGCATGTCAGGGCAAACATCTGATTACCAAACGTCTGCTCTTCTCAGCTTCCTGTGACTTGTCTTCCCCCCCTTTGAAACCTCAGGCTCTTACCCCTTTCCTTACCTCAGGATTGTATATAAACATGAATTGCCTGAGGTGCCTTTGGGTTTCATATCTTTGAGGGGTTCCTTGTAAAAAAAATTAAATTTCTGTTTTTCCTGTTAATCTATATAATATCAATTTAATTATTAGACCAGCCAAGAACCTAGAAGAGAAAAATTTTCCTCCACAATAGTTACATGGATATGATAAGTTTCTGAAAATGTATTGAGCTGTACAATTATATGAGTTTTTCAATATGCATATAATACTTCAATAGTTTAAAAATTGACTTTGATGTAAAAAACTGGTCTTAAGTATTAATAAATAATAAAAAACTGAGAAGTATACTTCATAGAAATCTACCACAAAAGACAAAAATATCCAGCAATAATAGAACAAACATTAAACTAAAAAGGAGCAACTGAAGTTCCTGATCAAATGTTTGATTTATCCCCAATAATTCTCAACATAGAACATTTCAGAGATAATTACGGTCTGAGATTTTCTTGGACTAGTTGTTTAGTCAACTACATAGGTATCAGGTTATATGTAGCATATCAGATTGGAGCTTTGCTATATATTATAGTTTGAAACTACAAAATTTAAGTATCTTTGTAGAGGAGAGATTTGAAGCATAATAACCATTAAAAGAATTGTAACCTATCCAGAATCCATAAATGGGCAGAGTACAATATTTTAGGTCCTTATATAAAGAACAAGGAATGTAGTTTATTTGAATAATAAATAACCATGTGAAATTGCAAATATTTTACTATTTTTGACCTAAATGTGGTAATTTGATATGATTCAACCTAATAATAGCCAAATTCTTTTTGTTGGTCTACTTTGCTTTACAAGGACTCAGCATGCTCATAGAAGTCTTTTAATTACCTTTGAGATGAGAAAAGGTATATAAAAATTCTTCCTAAAATTGCATTTATACAATAAGATTGTTTCTTTTTGAGAGACTGAAGTTTATTATCAGAAAATGAGGACATTACTCTGTTTTTGGAAAGGTGTAGAGATCTAATCAAGTCTTGGTTGACTACTGTGGTTCTTCTTCTTTGTATGTTGGAGAAACTAAAAAATATAGAGCTACTTCTACTTATTTTCTCTAAAACCTATAAAAGTCATAATTCCAGTCCCCAAAATCTTCTCTGCTCTTTTAAAGAAAAATAGATTGAGATAATCTAGACCTTAAGGTAAGCCTTCTGATTCTATGGGAACAGACCATGACCAGAACAGACCATTGTGGAATTTCAATAATTTGGTAATGTATGCTCTGTTGCACCTTGGAGTCTTGTTTGAGGTGTTGAAATATTTATAATTAGGCTCTATATTAGTCACCAGGAATCTCTATGATACTGCCATACATGGTAGGGTCTGAACAGTTGTATGAATTCAGAACCACTCATTTCCTTTTCAAGAGATCAAATGGTTTGAGCCATAAGGAAGTAATAAACTTTCAGTAATTCAGCTGGACTATTACTGTGGCTGAACTTGTTATCCTGTGGGGAAATTTGGCCTCTGGTTCTTCTGATATATCTAGTTCATTGCTTTTCTTCAGTAATGTTGTCAGTTTTTTTCTTAAAGGCTTGTTTATGTATTAAAGGCTTCGCTAGGAACAGAGTAGGGAACTTTTACATATGGTCCTGGGAGGGACAGTTTTGGGGAAAGTGTATGCAACATCCAGGGCTTAAGGAATAGACTGTCTTAACATACATCATTGTGAGTTTACTCTTTGCCATGTAAAAAAAAAAAAAAAAGAAAAAAAAAAGAGGCAAAGACAATTGTTTTCAAAAGTAAGCCACAAAAACAATAAAATAAGAAGTAAAAGAATAAATTCAAAGTCCACTGGCAAAGTACACTACAACATGGAGGTAATTTGTGAGCAGCAGATAAAAACAACAAATGATTAGCATGTGTCCTCTGCAGCTGTATTCTCAGCACTGGGGTTCACAGCAGGGGAAACCCAAAATGTTGAAAACTGAGTTTTCTGATCAAATGACCAGAGCAAGAAAATCATAGCCAAAGAACCCCTTGGGGAAATGCCTCTGGACTACACTTGAACAGTTCATGCTTGATGGAGAGGTTTTAATCAACTTTAAACAGATGCAGTTGGGCTCTCTTGTCTCTCAGATATACAACCATTTATGCCAATTATTCTTGCCAAAAGAAATTGTCTGTATATTAACACCCTCCATTAGAGTGGCTAGTTAAGGGTTTATAATTTTGTAAGTAAATAAAGTTCATCATTACAGTAAAAAACAATGCCTCCTATAGGTGAGAGAGTGTCCTAATGAGAAATCACTTTATTTTCAGAAATATCTTTTTTGGTTTTATATTATAAAATAAATAGATATCTATCTCTGTGCCATTTTATAGACATAACATCAAGTGATGACAAACCTTAGACCATGTATGTTTACATGGTAAAGAATCCACTCCTTGATCTTCAGCTTTTCTACCCAAGATCAACCCTGAATGTTCCCAATGCAAAGCAAATTTGAATGTGTTTATTTCTTCAGTAGTGAAAGGGTTCAAAACGTGCCGCCCCAAAATCTGCCACTTTGGCATGAATATTATTTTGAGTGGATGGCAAATAAGACCCAGCAGACTAAGGAAAAGCTATTTACCTCCCTCTTAACTGCCTAAAAGAAAGCATACATTTCCCCATTTATTGGGGAAATCTACATTTATAAGGAAAATTTCACTAGAAAGGAAGCCCTAAGAAAACATTGGTATGATTTATGTCAGAGAACGTTTTGCCTATGTTCTCTTCTGTGAGTTTTATGGTATCTTGTCTTATATTTAAGTCTTTAAGTCATTTTGAGTTCATTTTTGTGTATGGTGTGAGGGTGTGTTCTAGCTTCATTGATTTACATGTGGCTGTCCAACTTTCCCAATACCCCTTGTTGAAAAGACTGCCTTTTTCCCATTGTATAGTCTTGCCTCCTTTGTTGAAGATTAGGTGCCCATTGGTGTGTGGGTTTATTTCTGGGCTCTTTATTCTGTTCCATTGATCCATATATCTGTTTTTGTGCCAATACCACGCTGTTCTGATTACAGTAGCTTTGTAGTATTGTCTGAAGTCTGGGAGGGTTATGTCTCCTGCTTTGTTCTTTTTCCTCAGGATTCCTGTGGCAAGTCTCAGTCTTTGATAGTTCCATATAAATTTTAGAATTATTTGTTCTAGTTTGGTAAAAAATGTCATGGGTATTTTGATAGGTATTGCACTAATTATGTAGATTGCTTTTGGTAGTATGGCCATTTTAACAATATTAATTCTTCCAATCCAAGAGCATGGGATATATTTCCATTTCTTTGAATTATCTTCAGTTTCCTTTATTAATGTTTTGTAATTCTCAACGTATGACTTTCACCTCCTTGGTGAGGTTTATTACTAAGTATTTTATTTTATTTGGATACAATTTTAAAAGGGATTTTTGTTTATATTCCCTTTCTGATATTCTGTTGTTAGTGTACAGAAATGCAACTGATTTCTGTATGTGAATCTTGTATCCTGCTACCTTGCTGAATTAGTTCTAGTAGGTTTTGTGTGGAGTCTTTAGTGTTTTCTCTATATAGTATCATGTTATCTTCATATACTGAGAATTTTACCTCTTCCCTACCCATTTGAATACCATTTATTTCTTCTTCTTTTCTGATTGTAGTGGCTAAGATTTCCAATACTATGTTGAAGAGAAGTGATGAGACTGGACATACTTGTTCCAGATTTTAGTGGGAAGGTTTTCAGCTTTTCACGGTTAAGTATTATATTGGCAGTGAGTTTGTAATAAATAGTTTTTATTGTGTTGAGAGATGTTCCCTCTATACCCACTTTCGTAGGGGTTTTTGTCATGAATGGATGTTGAATTTTATTAAATGCCTTTTCTGCATCTATTGAGATGATCATGTGGTTTTTTGTCTTTTCTTTTGTTGATGTGGTGTATCACATTGATTGATTTGTGTATGTTAAACCATCCTTGTGACCCAGGGATGAATCCAACTTGGTTGAGGTGTATGATCATTTTTATGTGTTGTTGGATTTGGTTTGCTAATATTTTGTTGAGAATTTTTGCATCTTTATTCATCAAAGATATTGGCCTGTAATTTTCTTTTTTGGCAGTGTCTTTGTCTGGTTTTGGTATCAGGGTGATTGTAGATTTGTAGAATGTCTGTAGGAGTTTTCCCTCCTCTTCAATCTTTTGGAAAAGTTTGAGAAGGATCAGTATAATTCTCCTATATTTGTTTGGTAGAATTCACCTGTGAAGCCATCTGGTCCTAGACTTTTGTTTCTGTGGAGGGTTTTTGTTGTTGTTCTTGTTGTTTTTCTTTTTTACAGATTCTAGTTCACTTCTAGTGATCAATCTGTTCAAGTTATCTATTTCTTCTTGATTCAGTTTCAGTGAGTTGTATGTTTCTAGAAAGTTGTCCATTTCCTCTAGGTTGTTGAATTTGTTGGCATATAATTGTTCATAGTATTCTCTTATGCTTTTTTATATGTCTGTGTTATCAGTTGTGATTTCTCCTCTTTCATTTCTTATTTTCCTTATTTGGGGCTTCTCTCTTTTCTTCTTGGTGAGCCTGGCCAGAGGTTTGTCAATTTTGTTTACCCTTTCAAAGAACCAGCTTTTGGTTTTATTGATTTTTTCTATTGTTTTTAATTTCTATGTTATTTATTTCCTCTCTGATTGTTTTTTTGTTTGTTTGTTTTTTTAAACATCTTTATTGGAGTATAATTGCTTTACAATGGTGTGTTAGTTTCTGCTTTATAACAAAGTGAATCAGTTATACATATACATATGTCCCCATATTTCTTCCCTCTTGCATCTCCCTTCCTCCCACACTCCTTATCCCACCCCTCTAGGTGGTCACAAAGCACCGATCTGATCTCCCTGTGCTATGTGGCTGCTTCCCACTAGCTATCTATTTTACGTTTGGTAGTGTATATATGTCCATGCCACTCTCTCACTTTGTCACAGCTTACCCTTGCCCCTCCCTGTATCCTCAAGTCCATTCTCTAGTAGGTCTGCATCTTTATTCCCATCTTGCCCTTAGGTTCTTCATGACCTTTTTTTTTTTTTTTTTTTAGATTCCGTATATATGTGTTAGCATACGGTATTTGTTTTTCTCTTTCTGACTTACTTCACTCTGTGTGACACTCTCTATGTCCATCCACCTCACTATAAATAACTCAGTTTCATTCCTTTTTATGGCTGAGTAATATTCCTTTGTATATATGTTCCACATCTTCTTTATCCATTCATCTGTTGATGGACACTTAGGTTGCTTCCATGTCCTGGCTATTGTAAATAGAGCTGCAATGAACATTTTGGTACATGACTCTTTTTGAATTATGGCTTTCTCAGGGTATATGCCCAGGAGTGGGATTGCTGGGTCCTATGGTAGTTCTATTTTTAGTTTTTTAAGGAACCTCCATACTGTTCTCCATAGTGGCTGTATCAATTTACATTCTCACCAACAGTGCAAGAGGGTTCCCTTTTCTCCACACCCTCTCCAGCATTTATCGTTTGTTGATTTTTTGATGATGGACATTCTGACTGGTGTGAAGTGATACCCCATTGTAGTTTTGATTTGCATTTCTCTAATGTTTAATGATGTTGAGCATTCTTTCATGTGTCTGTTGGCAATCTGTATATCTTCTTTGGAGAAATGTCTATTTAGGTCTTCTGCCCATTTTAGGATTGGGTTGTTTGTTTTGTTAATGTTGAGCTGCATGAGCTGCTTGTAAATTTTGGAGATTAATTCTTTGTCAGTTGCTTCATTAGCAAATATTTTCTCCCATTCTGAGGGTTGTCTTTTCGTCTTGTCTATGGTTTCCTTTGCTGTGCAAAAGCTTTTAAGTTTCATTAGGTCCCATTTGTTTATTTTTGTTTTTATTTCCATTTCTCTAGGATGTGGGTCAAAAAGGATCTTGCTGTGATTTATGTCATAGAGTGTTCTGCCTATGTTTTCCTCTAAGAGTTTGATGGTGTCTGGCCTTACATTTAGGTCTTTGTTCCATTTGGAGTTTATTTTTGTGTATGGTGTTAGGGAGTTTTCTAATTTCATTCTTTTACATGTAGCTGTACAGTTTTCCCAGCACCACTTATTGAAGAGGCTGTCTTTTCTCCACTGTATATTCTTTCCTCTTTTATCAAAGATACGGTGACCATATGTGCATGAGTTTATCTCTGGGCTTTCTATACTGTTCCACTGATCTGATCGTTTTTATCTCCTTCCTTCTGCTGACTTTAGGTTTTATTTGTTCTTTTTTTTTCTAATTCCTTTAGGTAGAAGGTTAGATTGTTTATTTGAGATTTTTCTTGTTTTTTAAGGAAGTTCTGTATTGCTATGAACTTCCCTCTGAGAACTGCCTTTGCTGCATCCCATAGATCTTGCATTGTTGTATTTTCATCATCATTTGCCTCAAGGTATTTTTAAATTTCTTCTTTGATTTCATCATTGACCTGTTTTTTTTAGTAGTGTGTTCTTTAGTTTCCATGTAATTGTATTTTTTTTCCTCATTTCTTTCTGTGGTTGATTTCTAGTTTCATGATGTTGTGGTCAGAAAAGCTAGTTGAAATTTCTATACTCTTAAATTTGTTGAGGCTCGTTTTATTCCCTAGTATGTGGTCAATCTTAGAAAATGTTGCATGTGAGCTTGAAAACAATGTGTATTCTGCTTTTTTTTCTTTTGGATGTAATGTCCTGAAAATAGCAGTTAAGTCTCTCTGTTCTACTGTATCATTTAGAATCTCTGTTGCCTTATTTATTTTCTGTCTGAAAAATCTGTTCATTGATGTGAGTGGGGTGTTAAAATCTCCACTGTTATTGTATTCCCATCAATTCCTCCCTTTATAAGATTTTAACACCCCACTCACATCCCCTCCCATTTTTTTTATAAGCTTAAATTCCTGCAGACTTTATTAGGATCACATGGAGGGCTGCCTCAAAAGTTTTCCCTTTTAAGACCACCTTTAATCTTTAGAGTATACTTTGGCCAAGGCAGGGGAGGGGAAATTAGTCTAGAGCCCAACTTTCTTATTAGCTTATTTCCATTTTACAACCATGGAACTACTATACATTCATCAGCACTTGAGGCCTAAGGCCCAGAACACTCTATAGCAATATCTTTTAACAAAATGAGCACTTAAGGAAAGCATCAGATTAGGAGTAAGATTTAATTCGGTAGTTTCTCTGCCATGCATTTCTCAACATGCACTTCTGAGTAGTATTCTTCCATGCATAACAGTAGCAGGATGGGCAAGAATGAAACTCAAGAGCATTGAATAGGCTAGTCTATTATATCCCACAGAAACTTCAAGGAATCACCCCCACCAAGCTACCCAAGATCAAACAATAGGACATCTTCAACCCTAGATTATTTGAACAAATCGTTATTAGTGCACACTTCTCCAACACATTAATTTCTTTAAAGAAATGGATTTTGAAGAGAAAAAACATGGGACAGAGAGGTATGGAATAGAAAATAAATACAAATGTAAGCTGTTTTGCTAATTACTCTGTAACCACAACAAACTAGTACAGAGACTGCCCTGTACAAAACAACACAATAAAGATCGAGGTGTTCCCTTAGTCAAGTCTGTTAGTATTTGGGTGTTCTTATATTTGCTGCATATATGTTGACCAGTGTAAGATCCTCTCCTTGTATTGATCCTTTTCTCATTATATAGTGTCTTTCTTTATCTTTCTTTATAGCCTTTTTTTAAAAGTCTATTTTGTCTGATATGAGTATTGCAACCCCCACTTTCTTGTCATTTCTGTTTGCATGAAATATCTTTTCCCCCTCACTTTCAATATATGTGTATCCTTTTCCCTAAAGTGGGTCACTTGTAGGCAGCATAATGTTGGGTCTTGTTTTTTTTTAATCCAATCTGCCACTCTGTGTCTTTTGATTGAAGCATTTAGTTCATTGACATTTATGGTAATTATTGATAGATATATACTTATTGCCATTACAAGCCTTGTTTACCCTTTGGTTTTATATTTCTTCTTTGTCTGTTTCTTTTTGTTTTTGTTTTTCCTTTTGTGGTTTCATGATTTTCTTTTGTATTATGCTTATGTTCTCTTCTTTTGGGTTTTTGTGAATCTATTGTATGTTTTTTATTTGTGTTACACTATTTTTCAAGTATATTTACCCCTTCTTATACCTACTTGCTTCAGACTGGTAGTCAAATAGCCTCAAACACATTCTAGAAAAAAGAAAATAAAATCTACATTTTCTTATTCTCCTTCCCTACATTTTATGATTTTGATGTCCTCTTTTACATCCTCATGTTCATTCTTTTGCTGTTCATTGTGGTTATCATCTATTTCACTGAAACTTTTTGACTTTTAAAAAAATCTGTGTATTGGCTTAATTAAGTGATTTACTTTCCAATTTTGATTTTCTCTTTCCTATAGATTCGTACTTCTTTTCTATTTAGAGAAGACCTTTCAATATTTCCCTTAAAATAGGTTTAGTATTTTTGTATTCTCTTACTTTAGGCTTGTCTGAGAAATTCTCTGTCTCTCCTTCTATTCTAAATTATGACAATCTTGCTGGGTAGAGTATCCCAGGTTGCAGATTTTTCCCTTTCAGCACTTTGAAGATATATATCTTGCCACTCCCTTCTGACCTGTAATGTTTTCGTAGAGAAATCAGCTGATAACCTCATGGGGATTCCCTTGTAAATAACTCTTTGTTTTCTCTTGCTGCCTTTAGAATCCACTCTTTAACTTTTGCCATTTTTATTATAATATGTCTTGGTGTAGGTCTATTTGTATTTATTTTGTTTGGGACCATCTGTGCTTCCTATACTTGGATATCTATTTCCTTCTTTAGGTTTAATAAATTTTCAGTCATAATTTCTTCAAATACATTTTCAATCCTCTTTTGTCTTTCTTTTCCTTCTGGGATTCCTAATATGTGTAGAATGGTATGCTTTATATTATCCCATTAGTCTCTTATATTGCTTTCTTTTTCTTTTTCTTTTCTTTTTTTTTTTTTTATTTGGGTTTCTGTCTGCTCTTCTAACCAGGTGATTTCCATTATTCTATTTTCCCGATCACTTATTTATTCTTCTGCATTATTCATTTTGCTATTTATTGCCTTTAGTTGAGCTTTTGTCCCTGGAAATAAATTTTCTAATTTTTCTTGGTTCTTCCTTATTGTTTCTAGTTTCTTTTTACAGTAATCTGCATTTCTATCAATAGCCTTTCTTAATTCTTTCAGTATTTTCATCACCTCCTTTTTGAACATGGTGTCTATTATACTGAAGAGGTCTGTTTCATTGTTTGTTCTTTCAGGGAAATTCTCTTGATCTTTTTATTGGGAGTGGTTCCTCTGCTTCTTCATTTTACTTATATTTCTCTTGCTCTATGAGTTTAGGAGAAACAATTATTTACTGTGGTCTTGGAGGTTTTTTTTTTTTAATGTGGGAACATCCCTGTGTAGCCTGGGTGGGTTTAATATTTTTGGTGAGAGGTCTGTTTTTAGTATGGATGACTGCCACCTCTTCCTTCAGTGTATGCTAGTCATTAGCCTCTTTATAGGAGGTGTGACTGGTGTTGTGGTGACTACAGCCTGCACTGGATGTTGAGCAGGGCCTCCTCTTTGGTCTGTGGTTGTCACTGCCCTGTCAGGGACAGGGTCTCCTCCCTAGATGTTGGAGTAGAAGCCCCTATCCATTTCTGAGCTGTGTTTTTGAGCTATGGTGTTAGGTAGGTGGGATTGGAGCACTTCCACTGGGAGAGGAGCCACTAACTATTCCTCTGCTGGAGCTATTCACCAGTGAGTGTGCTCTGTTGTGTCACCTTTCACCATTGTGGAGGCTCACAGAGTACACTGTTGTTAGCACTGCCCTCAACCCCACCTCAACTGTGGAAATGCCAGGAATTGGCCCTTGTGCCTCTCAGGTATTGTTTTCACAAGGCCACCAGTGAGGATTCACTGAAGTCAGGTCCCAGTTATGCAGTAGTTGTGCAACTGGATCTGCCTTGGGAAATATGGAGGCAGCTCAGACTCTGGCTTGGCCCAGCCCCTACATGCATGCACCCACAAAGGCCACAGCTGCTAAGGTCAGACCCATCTCAGCTGCAGGAGCACCTGTTGTCTGTTCAGATGTCCCACAGGCTCTGAACTTACAAAGCTGGTGGGGGAGGTGTAAATCTGTTCCTAAGCAGTGCAACCCTTGTGGATCAGGTGTGGTTTCAGCCACACCTCTGCATGTGGGCAACCCACTGGTATCTGCTTCTGGGGCTGCTGAGGTGGCAGTTGGTGTGGGGGCCCGCTTAGGTGATGGCTGGGGCATGTGTTTCTGCCCAGGTGGGAGCTGGCTGAAGGTGGTGGCTGGGGCATATGAACTCACCCGGGAGGTGGCTTGGGTGTATTCTCTTGAAGCCTGCAGAGGTGAGGACTGGTGCATGTAGAAAGAAGCTGCAATGACCTCACTTAACAACGGTGTTTTGCTGCTATGGCAGGCCCAGGCTACTTCTGGAAATACCCCCAGTTGCAGCTGTACCACACTTCTGTCCCTTCAGGCTATCTCTGCACAGCCAACAGCAGTCCTCTCCCTGTGTCAGTCCTCTAAACTTTCAGCATCAGTTTCGTACCCAGCCCCTGCCCATACCAGGGACACATATCTCAGGCTGGGATGCATGGGGCAGTGACATGAATCATCTGAGTATGTCTCTCTCTTTCTGCCTGCCACAGACTCGTTGTTGTGTTCTCTTCTGAAGCTTCTTTTCTGTTCTGATCTCCCTGTTGGTGTGGGGGCTTCCCAGTGTGCATGAACATTTCCTCCCTTTCAGCTCCCTCCCAGGGACACAGGTCCCATCCCACTTCTCCTTCTTCTTTTTTTCTTTCATCCTACCCAGTTATGTGGAGATCTTTCTTCTTCTTTCAGGTATTTGAGGTCTTTTGCTGGTGTTCAGTAGATGTTCTGTGAGAATTATTCCATTTGTAGATATATTTTTGGTGTATTTGTGGCAAGAGGTAAGTTCCACATCCTACTACTCTGCCATCTTGATTCACCCCCTCTCTTATGTCAATTTAATTCTTAGACCAGCCACAGAACCTAGAAAGGTACAAGGGAAATTTGTTCCTTCCCTGCATTTCAAAAAGAGAACTTCTGGTCACCTTAGTCATATCTCTCCTTTGTACACATAGATTCAGAGAAACTTAAGGTAGGAGAAAACATTATTTGAATATGCTAAATATACTTTTAATATTTTAGTAGCTGTTGAAGAGACAAACTAACCAACTGAATTAGTAGTCTGAACATCTACTCCTGTTTACAGATCAATTTATCGAAATGAAGGTGTATTTTACATTGTTACATATACTCATTTGTTCTTTTCTTGGAGTATTGCCTAAATTAAATTCATACAGCCTAGAATATTTCCAATTTTAGCTACTCAAAGCCTTTTCTCCATCACTTACCTTGTATTAGTTACCTAGGTCTGTTGCAACAGTTTACCACAAACTGGATGGTTTACAATGACAGAAGTTTATTCTCTCACAGTTATGAAGTCAGAAGTCTGAAACCAATGTGCCAGTAGAGCCATCCGTGCTCCAGAGTCTCTAGAGAAGAGTCCTTCCTTGCTGCTTCTACTTTCCAGTACTTCCAGACATTATTCTACTTATGACTACATAACTCAGTCCCTACCTTCATCTTCACATGTTCTTCTGTGTCTGTGTCATTTCCTCTTCTGTCTCTTACATCTTACATTTGCCATGGGATTTGGGCCAACCAGAGTAATTCAGAATGATGTCTTCTGAAGACTCTTAACTTACTGACATCTGTAATGATCTTTTTCCAAATAAAGTAACACTCACAAAGTCTGGGTATTAGGATGTAGACATATATTTTTTGGGGAGGACCATCATTCATCCTACTACATGGTACAATGACTGAGGATATTTAAAGCTACCTGCTAGAAGTATAGAGAAAAGGAAAGGGGCTGAGGAAATTTAAAGACAGTAAGACAGAACTAATTAGGCAGCATAGGTTAATGAAGTATTACCCTGATCATAATTGGCAGTTAATGGGAATCTAGGATATGCATAGGCATATATCAGGTGCTCTAAATTCAGTAGGTCAGCATAGTTATTGCCCTCAGGAAGCTGACAGCATAAGGGACAAAATCTCAGAATGCCATGATTTACTAAAAGCATGACCTTCTCTAAAGTTTCTTCTTTTGTGCTTCAGTTTTTCTTTTGACAATTATGAATATCAACTATCTACCTCCCAGAAAACTATAAACATTAATGAAGCTAGTGAGTAGTCCTGTGAGCTCAAATTCATCCCATCATTTCAAGGTCTCCTTTACAGAAATACACCAAAGGTCTGACTCCTTTCAGTCATCTCATATAAATAACTACAGCCAAAGTGATTAATCTTTGATTTTTTAGCCAACAACTTTAATATTTCAACCTAAATCATTTTGAAAATAAATTATCCATAGTGATATTACTTATAGCAAGATTTCTTGAGAGTGCAAATATAGTGCTGCATAAAATCATTCAGGTTCACTTATTTCAAAATCTGTTCAATGCAAAATTTCATGGAAATGCAGCATGCTCTAACTGATCTTGTTTTAAAGATCAAATAAAATGTCAGACTAGAGGCATATATTTATACAATATTTACAAGGAAAAAATTCAGTGGCAAACATAGAGGGAACAGGAACATTACAGAACTTATGAATATATTTAGTAAAATAATTCTTTAAAATGAATTAATGCTTGCTTTACTTCTCTCCTGGGGTTATTGTATGAAAGGAGATAATGTGTGAAAAATGTTTGTTTTCAATAAAATAGTGTCAAATGTGCAGTATATATATTTTTATTATTACTAGGATATTTTCTTCATTTTTGTACATTTTGATTTTCAAAAGAATATTTGTTTTTTTGAAATCTATAACAGCTCTTGGAGATAGTCAACCAAAATGGAAGGCAACAGATATATTCCTTAGAAAAATATATAAGAAAGTAGTCAATTTTAGAGACTTTTAGAGAATCCTAGATATATGATAAATTCGAATGCTAAATCAGCCTGAGAAAGTACATATATATAAAATATATAAATAGGCACTATTGGAAAAATAACAAGTTAAAAAATAAAAGCAGAAAGTCATTCTGATCACTAGCATCTTAGCAAAGATAACAATTTTAATTTAACTTTCTTCCTTACTATTACCATAAACTTATAGGATAAGCAAAAATTTTTCACTATAGTTATTTTATTTCACAATAGAGTATGTACATATTTTCATTTACCCGTATGTCTTTGTCTTAACATTGCAAAAACAGCATACCATTTAATCAAGTTGATATCGAAAAATTTAGTTAACTATATTTGAATGGAAATATAAGTAGTTTCCAGTTGGTCACTGAGTCATAAGCCAATGTATTAGTTTAACAGAAAACTTTAGAGGCCAGGTTCTTAAAATATTAATTTTTTAAAACTTGGGACTGAGATTCTTTGCCAATATTGCCTTTACTTTGATAATAATTTTTCTCTTGAACACATTAAATATTCATTTGTTATTTGTTTATTCATTCAATACATTTTAGAGATTCTACTCTGGGTATTATTTATTTACTTATTTTTTAGTTTATTCTATTTTTTTGAATTTTATTTTATTTATTTTTTATACAATATGTTCTTATTAGTTATCTATTTTATGCATATTAGTGTATATATGTCAATCTCAATTTCCCAATTCATCCCACCACCACCCCCTGCGCTTGCCCCCCTTGGTGTCCACATGTTTGTTCACTACATCTGTGCCTCTATTTCTGCCTTGCAAACCGGATCATCTGTACCATTTTTCTAGATTCCACATACATGCGTTAATATACGATATTTGTCTTTCTCTTTTGGACTTACTTCACTCTGTATGACAGTCTCTAGGTCCATCCACATGTCTAGAAATGACCCAATTTCGTTCCTTCTTATAGCTAATATTCCACTGTATACGTGTGCCATGTCTTCTTGATCCATTCATCTGTCGATGGGCATTTAGGTTGCTTCCATGACCTGGCTATTGTAAATAGTGCTGTAATGAACATGTGGGTGTAAGTGTCTTTTTGAATTATAGTTTTCTCTGGGTATATGCCCAGTAGAGGGATTGCTGGGTCATATGGTAATTCTATTTTTAGTTTTTTAACGAACTTCCATACTGTTCTCCATAGTGGCTATATCAATTTACATTCCCACCAACAGTGCAAGAGGGTTCCCTTTTCTCCATGCCTTCTCTAGCATTTGTTGTTTGTAGATTTTCTGATGATGCTCATTCTAACTGGTGTGAGGTGATACCTCACTGTAGTTTTGATTTGCATTTCTCTAATAATTAGTGATGTTGAGCACCTTTTCATGTGCTTTCTGGCCATCTGTATGTCTTCTTTGGAGAAATGTCTATTTCGGTCTTCTGCCCATTTTTGACTGGGTTGTTTGTTTTTTTTAATATTGAGCTACATGAACTGTTTATATATTTTGAAAATTAATCCTTTGTCCATTAATTCATTTGCAAATATTTTCTCCCATTCTGAGGGTTGCCTTTACGTCTTGTTTATGCTTTCCTTTGCTGTGCAAAAGCTTTTAAGTTTCATTAGGTTCCATTTGTTTATTTTTGTTTTTATTTCCATTACTCTGGGAGGTGGGTCAAAAAAGATCTTGCTGTGATTTATGTCAAAGAGTGTTCTTCTTATGTTTTCCTCTAAGAGTTTTATAGTGTCCGGTCTTAAATGTACACCTTTAATCCATTTTGACTTTATTTTTGTGTATGGTGTTAGGGAGTGTTCTAATTTAATTCTTTTACATGTAGTTGTCTAGTTTTCCCAGCACCACTTATTGAAGAGACTGTCTTTTCTCCATTGTATATCCTTGCCTCCTTTGTCATAGATTACTTGACCGTAGGTGCGTGGGTTTATCTCTGGGCTCTCTATTCTGTTCCATTGATCTATATTTCTGTTTTTGTGCCAGTACCATACTGTCTTAATTACTGTAGCTTTGTAGTATAGTCTGAAGTCATGGAGTCTGATTCCTCCAGCTCTGTTTTTTTCCCTCAAGATTGCTTTGGCTATTCGGGGTCTTCTGTGTCTCCATACAAATTTTAAGATTTTTTGTTCTAGTTCTGTAAAAAATCCCATTGGTAATTTGATAGGGATTGCATTGAATCTGTAGATTGCTTTGGGTAGTATAGTCATTTTCACAATATTGATTCTTCAAATCAATACTGATACTGATATATCTCTCCATCTGTTTGTGTCATCTTTGATTTCTTTCATCAGTGTCATACTTTTCTGAGTACAGGTCTTTTGTCTCCTTAGGTAGATTTATTCCTAAGTATTTTATTCTTTTGGTTGCAATGGTGAATGGGATTGTGTCCTTAATTTCTCTTTCTGATTTTTCATTGTTAGTGTGTAGGAATACAAGAGATTTCTGTGCATTAATTTTGTATCCTGCAACTTTACCAAATTCATTGATTAGCTCTAGTAGTTTTCTGGTGGCATTTTTAGGATTCTCTATATATAGTATCATGTCATCTGCAAACAGTGACAGTTTTACTTCTTCTTTTCCAATTTGTATTCATTTTATTTCTTTTTCTTCTCTGATTGCCATAGTTAGGACTTCCAAAACTATGTTGAATAATAGTGGTGAGGGTGGATATCCTTGTCTCGTTCCTGATCTTAGTGGAAATGCTTTGTTTTTCACCATTGAGAATGATGTTTTCTGTGGGTTTTTTGTATATGGACTTTATTATGTTGAGATAAGTTCCCTCTATGGCCACTTTCTGGGCAGTTTTTATCATAAATGGGTGTTGAATTTTGTCAGAAGCTTTTTCTGCATCTACTGAGACGATAATATGGTTTTTATTCTTCAATTTGTTAATACGGTGTATCACATTTATTGATTTGCATACATTGAAGAATTCTTGCATCCCTGGGATAAATCCCACTTGATCATGGTGTATGATCCTTTTAATGTGTTGTTGGATTCTGTTTGCTAGTATTTTGTTGAGGATTTTTGCATCTATATTCATCAGTGATATTGGTCTGTAATTTTCTTTTTTTGTGATATCTTCGTTTGGTTTTGGTATCAGGGTGATGGTGGCCTTGTAGAATGAGTTTGGGAGTGTTCCTTCCTCTGCAATTTTTTAGAAGAGTTTGAGAAGGCTGGGTGTTAGCTCTTCTCTAAATGTTTGATAGAAACTTGTGAAGCCATCTTGTCCTGGACTTTTCTTTGTTGGAAGATTTTTAATCACATTTTCAATTTCATTACTTGTGATTGGTCTGTTCATATTTTCTATTTCTTCCTGGTTCAGTCTTGGAAGGTTATACCTTTCTAAGAATTTGTCCATTTCTTCCAGGTTGTCCATTTGATTGGCATAGAGTTGCTTGTAGTAGTCTCTTATGATGCTTTGTATTTCTGCGGTGTTCATTGTTACTTCTCCTTTTTCATTTCTATACTCTGGGTATTTATTGAAGAAATAACAATGAAAAAGTGAAAAACCCATGGCTCTCAAAGATCAAATTCAAGTGAGCAGAGAGAGAAGATAATACATAAACAAATGTCATTATCATTTTGTATAGACCTAAGTGTTTTGAAGGAAATAAAATATGTTCTTATGATTAAGAATGATAGAATAATGAGGATACATTTTAGATGAAAAGGAAACACAAGTTTTTCCTTCTTCTAAGCACAATCTCCTACCTCCCACATTTCCTTTCTCCATTTAAAAACTGTATACATCACCTATTTTTTGTTCTTCTTTTCTGTGCAGAAGAACAGAAGGTTAATAAATAGCCCAAACAGGGCTATTCATTCAGAAATTAGAAGTGAATCAGTGTTGATATCTATATTTCCTTGGGAAAATATTTTAAAAATAAGATGCCAGTAATCCCAAAGCGCCAATCATGACTAAGAGGAAAGTTTTTCACCTTTCTCTTCTAATTCATTAAAAACTGTTTCTTCAGAGCCACCAGCTACAGTTGAGTGGAGAATGACTTATTCTTTGCCATCTTGCCATTATCAAACCACCAGGTCTGTCTGAATCTAAAATTGCTTGAGGTACAGAGTAAGCAGTAACTCTTCACATTTAAGTGATGAGCTTAATAAGAAGTTTCATATTTAAGTGGATCTTAGTGTCAAAGTTGAATTAGATATCCCCGTCTTTTATGACTTGTGTCTATACTCGTCATGACTTTTCAAATAAAATTAATTTCATTTCCTATCTTTATAGTATCATTACTGTAAAATTAAAGTGCATTTGAATTTTAACTCCCTGAGACCAACTCTTAGTTTGCATTCTACAACATAGTACTAACATTTACTCCATGCCATTGCATACTTTAGAGTATTACTTTTTCTTTTTAATTTAAGTCAACAACTGACCTTCTATTTGGAACTGGAAACTAAGGATTGTTTGTTTTCTTTGCTTACGTGAGTTCCAGTTTTCTGGCTGGAAGTTTTTAGGGAGTTATTAGGTGAATAGGTGTTATTCTGGTATTTGACAATAAGTAGAAGCTGTGTAAAAAAAGTAAATAACTTCACAGCGTGAAAGGAAAGAGAGCTTGTGCTGCCAAGATGAATGTCACAGTGTCACTAAAGTCCTAGAGTCACTCTTGATCTCTTATAGAAAAATAATTATTAATATAAATAACAAGATATTTGAGCTGAATAAATACTCTGATAGGCTCCCACTATCCCCTGATGCCCTCTGGGCAACATAACCTCCTCTCTTAGTATGTTTCACACATTTTATCTTCAATGTCAGAGTTGGTATTTGGGTGCATAGTGCAGTTCCTGTACTCTGTATGGGCCCAAGAGAGAAATAACTTAAATCTCATTCTATCTGTGGGGCTTGGGATTGTACAAAAGGTGGACACTTGGGCTCATGAGAAAAGAAAACATTCTGAATAAACAAGTCTGATGGAGTGGCCTAGAGTGAGCAGCACAACCTGGATGTAGAGAAACCATGATTTCACAAAGTATGTTTCGAGGTTGTTCTTGATAAGTCAGCTCTGCTCCCTGCCATTCCCCTTCCAACTTACTTGGAGAGCCTCTGTGATTTAGGAAAGGGAAGGGCACTGCCATTGAAAAATGATTGGGGTCACCATGGCCTGAATCTACAGAACTCTGCTGGGGAAACTCCATCAAAACTAACTCACCAGAAGGAAATCCTAAACAGGAGAAAAATCTAGAGATCCTGCAAAAGTAAACAGAATGAGAGTAATAAAGATCATGACATTGTGTTAGTTTGAGGAACTGGGCAGTGGGTAGGCAGCAGAGTACCCAAGGACAGCAAAAAAGTACAGTAAAAGCAGAGAAACTGCAACTCTGATCATGCATGAGACCACCACTCCTACTTACTCTCTCTCACTCTTTCCCCCAACAATTTCTCATGAGTTCGTGTCCTTACCTGAGGCTCTTGAACTCATGGAGAATAGAGAACATTTTATTACACATATAAACACACCTGGTAATGCTCAGGAATATTGGAGGCAAATCATTACATTAAAGTATTAACATTCCTACTTTTCAAAGTAAATAAATGACAGAGCAGTGAAATTTAGAGTCCAGATAAGTTGTGTTCTATAAAATATGACATTTTTTCTTCATTGTTTTGTAAGGCTGGGCATACTAAGCCCAGATTGCACAATGGTAACATTACAAAAACTTTTGTATCTGTTATTATTTTTTTTCTCTGACAACTCTGTAAACTTAGTAGAGCTGATGTTTTAATCATCTTTTAATAGTGAGGAAATCACTGTCCAGAGATATTGAGTGAAGGTCACTCTCTCAGATGACATTCCAGGAATGTATTGCTTTAATTTTATGTACTGTGAATTTCCTGTCTAATTTAGATACTTTATATATTTGCTCATTTGTCTAAATTTCTGGTATTCATATGAATTTGTATTGTCTGTCATTGATGCAAATTTTCTTGATTAAAAAAATAGATAATAGTAATAAAACTCACCATCCTCTATATTAAAATGATCTGGGGTAAAATTTTCATCTGATCTTTTTATTTTTATTGATTTATAGATTTTTTTCTAGAAGATAAGACATGTTGAGATCCATAAGATCATATAATAGTTGCTTTTTTAAATGTGAAATGAATCTTAAGGGTTATCTTTTCTAAACTCTCAATTAGTGAGGAATCTTTCTGGTAAGTACAGAGCAAGAATCTAGCATTTAATTCAATCAGTTTCTTAATAGTTAGCTTTACCTAATCTACAGACTGAACATTGTATCTATTTCAAAGGACTCTCTAAAATGTCAGCACAGTACTAAGAAGTTCCCCTTATATTCATATGACAAGAGAGGTAAATAAACTACCTTCATGGTTTCTGCAACAAGGGAAAACTAATTACAATGTTAACTGAGGGGAGTAAAATGTAGGACACAAACAAATACTGAATATCTAGCAAAAAAGAATTAGTTTATATGAAAACCTCTCAAACCAGTGTTATGTCATATAGGAAGGCCCATGGCATCATTTATCTGAATGTGATGTTAGGTGTCTCCAGACCACCCCTTGTTCCCTTGGCCAGTAAACCGATGTCTGTATTTAACTCCCATGCAACTGTCAGATGTCACTGCTTTTACACTGAATGCCAAACTGTTCTCAATCCATTTGAGACAGCAGTGTCAATGTTTTACTTCATATTCTGGTGTTTGCAGTCCCTACTGAATAGCTAACATTTATGGAGTAGTTTTTATAAAGTACTATATCAAGTACTTTTCAAGGATTATTTCCCTAATTACTGTAGCAATCTTATGAAATATATACTATTAGCATCTTCATTCTACAGGTGGGGAAACTGTGCCACAGAGACTTTAAATAACTCCCCCAAAACAGCACAGCTGGGAATGGCAAGCTGGGATTTGAGCTCCTAAAGTCCACACTCTTTAACCTCTTTGCTATTTTTGTCCCTAAATCCTGGAGGCTAAAATTTGATGTAGTTAACTACTGTAACTTTTGAGAAATTCAGCCTTATTTATTTATTTATTTATTCATTCCACATCACTTATTGGGCGTTTATGGAGAGCCAATAACATGTTTGTCTCTGGATAGACATAAAGATCTTTCTCTCAAGGAGTACAAGTTCTAGTGAGAAAGGCTGAAAAGTAAAACTATGATTACAATTCTATGTAATAAGTACTACAGTCCATTTGTACAAATACAGCAAACTGTGAGGATCAGAGAAGGAACATCTAGATCTAAATGAGTCAGGGAGACTGACTAGTGGAGGGACATTTGAGCTGAAGTTTAAAGAACAGTAAGAGTGAGCTAGGTAGAGGGAGTATAGAGGGAATGCTAGGCAGTAATAACAGTATATACGGAGGAAAAGAAGCATGGAAGAACAGGTATATGTGGGGAACTGCAATGGTTTGTTTGGCCAGGACAATGGCTTCTGCAGCAGTGTGGCAAGAGATTAAATGACAAAGGAGACAGGACCAGATAGTTTATTTTACAGATAGAATATATTCAGTGCTTCCTATATTCCAGGCATTGAGGCAAGTGCTTTGCACTGTTTACTTCATATAGTTCTTATGACTGTCAAACATAAGGACTGTTGCTATTCCATTTTACATATGGTAAAACTGAGGCACAAAGATGGTAAATCACTTAGCCCAAAATCATACAGATAGGATTTGAGGCAAGTAGAATTCCAGAACTCATACTCTTTATCCTGCACTATACTGACAGACTCATGAAAGCTGTTTGCATATTAGACTAATGAGATTGAACTTTCTAGAATGCTTCTGTAGAAGACACATCCAGAGACTGACATATCCTAAAGCAGATTTCCCTGTGCTAATTTATTTTATGCCTTAGCTTGATTTTTCCAATAATAATAGCTACAATTTATTCATGACTTACTATTTGCCAAGTGTTGTATAATCATATATTTCATTTAGTTTGTACCTACAACAATAACGTATATTATGTGATGCTAGTGATGTTACAGAACAAAACTGCTTAATATTATACAGCTTAATATTATACAAAGCCAAAATTCTAAGTCAGTTTGACCGATTCTGAAGCATACACTCAATCCTTTGGCTATATTCTTTTCATAAAAGCATTGCAATTTTCACATAAATTTGTGTTGCAAAAAAATGTGTTTGGGACTAAAGTCTCAGAATTTAAAATGACTCATTACAGCATGCAGGTTCCAATGTGCTATTTAATTGGCACTTCTCAAATAGAGAAATGTGGAAAGTTCAACGATTACTGTGTGATTTACTGTTCTTTAAACATTTATGACCTTGTTTCCTTGGAGCTAGTTCTCATCAATTTATGATGTGATTCCCTTGCAGCTAAGTAAGAAAAGTCTTTAAAAAGTGACCTGAAAAGGAGAAGTGCTAAACCTCAGAGATTTTCCTTGTGTAACTACTTCAGTGAGAATTAAATGCAGTAACCCTTGTGTCGGTTAGGAGTAAAGCAGTTTTAAGTAGTTCGTATGTTTATAGTGAAACCTTCAAATAGTCTTTTAGACACACAATGATCTTTTTCCTATACTCTTTGTTATATAAGTCATCATACTAAAACAATTAAGGGAAATTAGTTTTGGTTTGAATTTTAGATCCAACACCTACTTATTTTAGTCTCCTCCTTTACAAAATGGATATAATAATCATAGCTACCTCAGTGGGTAGTTGGGAATATTAAATATGCATATCTTAAAAACAAAAATAAAAACTCAGTGGAACCTGGCACAGACTAAGCATTCTACAAACTTTCCACTAACCCCTGCTTCACTTTCCCTATCATTTTCCCAGCATAACCATTTCACTCTGGCTGGCTGTAGCTTCTGATTAACAATTGCAGATGTATTGCCAGTCCTGCTTCTTTTCTAAGTACCACCTCTACTGTTCTTCCTATTCTTTTACTAACTCATCATATTCTACATTTCAATGCATACTTCAAAAGCCACTTCTTCCATGAAGGTTTTCTTCCACAATCATTTCCTCTTTGAATATTCCTTTTTCTTATGTGTGCTCAATATTTAATCCCAGGTGCATAGTAGGATATAAACAGATGCATCTTTTACATTGTTTTATGAAAGAGCTCTGATTTGGGATTGCTCCACTCTGGGTCTAATCACAAGTTTACACCAACTGATTGAGTTTGGGCAAATCAGTCAATCAAGACCGTATTTCTAGAATCTGAGGAATGCAGAAGCCATTTTATTGGTTTCTCTGACTTTGGAAACTGAAGTATAAAACTTAGGATATAGTCATTTCTTCTCTTAAAATATTTTATTCTCATAAACTCATCATATGGAGTCTCACCTCCTTCATCCGATATAAAATGAGGCCTGAACAATTACTGCTGATGATCGGTTAGCTCAATTTCATGGGCTTTGGAGAGAACTGCCTGTAGTGTTTAAAGGAAAATAATGAATGAGTGTAGCTCCCTACCTTGATTCTGACACCAGAAAAGGAGCCCACACACCGACTAGCCTTTGATCTGACCAATATCCAGGAGCCTATAGTTGAGCATAGGGAAGGCCTGTGAAGAAAAATTGGTGTCCTCTTTTTCTGATCATCATAGACCAATTATATAAGGCTACTTATAAATATTTGGTGCCAAAATAAAGTGGATTATAAGAGATTTAAGCAAAATAAGGTTAATAATGGAGTCAGAACTTCTGTGTCTGAAATACTATCTCCATCATTTAGTGGCTCTGTTAATTAAATTCATAACGTTAATTTAACTTCTTTGTGCCTTAGCTGCTACATCTCTAAAGTGAATGATAGAACTTATTATGTAAGGTTATTTTAAGAATTAAATAGGATAATATATGTGTAACACTTAGAATATAGGAAGCATTCAATTATGGTTAGTAGTAGCCGTAGTAGTAAGAGTAGTTACTGCTAGTTATTTTCCTTCATGCCTTTCTTTTTAGTTTCCTTCCTCCTCCACAATGCCTTGCAAGAAATTCTGATCTGTCTCCATACTGCTTACCTGAATGATGAAACTTTCATTGTTGATTTTCATTTCATCACAAACAATAAGGAAACACTTACCATGTGACTACAGCATTTTATGCACACTTCAGAGAATACAGGCACTTTACTCTCACATCCAACTATTGGATCTATCAGACTGGCCAATGGAGCTATCTTTTTGAGTTACTTGAGTACACAAGGACAACTAAAGTATATTTATGTGTACATGTAAGGATATATTTATTCATATAAGCCAACCAACTATGTAGCAAGTAAACATGGTTTACAAGGAGAAAGTAAGAACTCAGTGACTCACATTTTAAGTCAGTTGAAAGTAAGAAGGAAAGTGAGCTTGGTAACCTTTTTGACTGGGTTCTTAAAAGTCACAAAGTAGGTAAATGCACAAGGTGTTCAAATATTGACTTGGATAAACATGTGGGGTGTTAAATCTACAGCTGAATTCCCCTGTAGATACAAAAGTATTGAAAATGGACATTATAAGTCCCAACTTGACTTCTCCTTGGATTCAATGAAAAACTTAGAAAGATAGAGAACATGATACTTGTAGATTACACCTGTCACATGTGTACAGTGATGAATAATAAACTTGACCTAATTAAGATCAGTTTTCTTTAACTGAACCACCTCCAAAATATTTTCTGGCTTGCAATGTTTTTATGGGCTTTACCCTATTTATCATGTTAGTTCTTCTGGTACCAAGAGAACCAGTAATGTATGAATAAGTTTAAACTTTTACCACATAACTTTATTCAATCAGAAACTAGCATCATTTTTTTTCTGGACAAAGCAATGAAAATAAGTCAATATATTTAAATTCTGTGGAATAGGGGAAGTGTTTTATTAAGACTGAAATTGTTTGAGAGTCCTTGACCTATTTATCATATAATACCAAATCTCACATTTAAAAGATTTACTCTAGGTTTTCTCTATGTTTTCCTATTCTGGCTCTTCCAGACTCTGAGTCATTTTTCTTAAATGCATTCTTTATGCCTTTTTCTTAGTCAAAACAACAAATAACCTTACGAACCACTCAGATTTTAATTCTTGTTCCTTTTGTAAAACCTAAATATATTCCCTTTGAAAGAGTGATATTCTCAAGGCCTGGGATCTTGTTTAACTCATTTGCATCTAACACATACATATGGAATCTAAGAAAAAGAAAAAAAAATGGTCATGAAGAACATAGGGGAAAGATGGGAATAAAGACACAGACCTACTAGAGAATGGACTTGAGGATACAGGGAGGGGGAAGGGTAAGCTGGAACAAAGTGTTAGTGGCATGGACATATATACACTACCATACGTAAAATAGATAGCTAGTGGGTAGCAGCCGCATAGCACAGGGAGATCAGCTCTGTGCTTTGTGACCACCTAGAGGGGTGGGATAGGGAGGGTGGGAGGGAGGGAGATGCAAGAGGGAAGAGATATGGGGACATATGTGTATGTATAACTGATTCACTTTGTTATAAAGCAGAAACTCACACTCCATTGCAAAGCAATTATACTCCAATAAAGATGTTAAAAAAAAAGATTCAAAAAACAAACAAACAAAAAAAACTAAATAACATTTTTAGTCATTGCTTAATTTAAATTTTTTATTTTATTTTAATGCATATATATATATACATATTTAAAACATCTTTATTGGAGTATAATTGCTTTACAATGGTGTGTCAGTGAATGATGATGCTTTATAATTTTCTTTTGCTTGTCATTTTGTTTGAATATTGATATTTCTAGTGAACATAAGTTTAAATTTTCCATGATTTCTCTTATGCAGAGATATTTGAATTTCTTTGTGCTCTTTAAATAAGCATGATGAAACAAAGATTTCAAAATATCGCTCTACTGTGGAATCCAGAAGATTTCGTTTTCACAGCTCTCCTCAAAAGCATGTTCCACTCCAAGCACTATGGCTGATCTTAGAGCAGAGGCATTGCAATGGCATCAGAAAGTAATAAAAATAATTTTCATCAATTCTAAACATGTTATTCTGACAATGAGTTGGCTTTTGTGTAGGAATGCTGACTTTCTGGGAAGAATCAGAAAGTCAAACGAGCATTCATTCATGAGCACATTAGCATGCACCTCTATTTTTTTCCCTAAACACTTTTCTCCATTTGTTCAGGAAAATCAATAATAATAACTTACATTTTTACAACCTTTTTATATCAAAGAATCCCTAGCATTTTGCAAATCAAACTCTTGTATGTACCTCATTTACATTTAATCCTTTTTATGCCTCAATTAAATAGAAAACTAAAGCAATCAATACTTTTCTGCTCTCATGCATTTTGACGTTTGAGGACTGACAACTTTAATCATGTTCCTCATAAAAGCGAGTGCAGGATCTTCCCTGTCACCAAAATAGTTCCAAAGAGCTGTAATGAAAATTAAGTGGTCAGTAGGCTACTTTTGATTATACCTAGGGAAATCGACTTAACCTTTGCAGTGTGATGACACAAAAGGCAGAGTTCTACTTAGCAGTCACTAGTCCATTCATATATCTGAATTAATTAGATTGGCATTTGACTTTCCTTACTATATGACTAATTATACAAATAAAACTGAAATCTAGATACAAAAAAGAGTGGACAAAAGAAGGAAGAAGAAAAAAATTCCCATGTTTTAACATTGTGTTTCTTTTCTTTCTTATGGCAGCAGAAATAAACACATTCATGGTTCTATTTATGAAATTAATGGATAGAATTGATTTGTGTTTAGGGTCATTCAGTATTCAGAATCCTTTGGAAATAGAAATTTAAAAAAATAAAGTTTGATTATTATACTTATTACAAGGCCATGTTATTTGTAAACTCTGTCATAGTTGAATACTTTGAAACACAAAATTATCAAATCCACAGAGAAGTAAGAGTATTAAGAGCTCTCTGAGATCAGATTAATCAATATACCTGTGGAAAACCACTTTACCCCCACTGGGATTCCAGCATGTTGGTCAAGGATCATTTTTCTTTCTCTTCCTAGACATTTCAATAGAAGTCAAAATTTCGGCTGTTACTTTTAATTACCTGAACAAAAATCAATTATGCAGGTAGTTCAAGTTTTAATTTATCCCCTGTTATGATACTAAAACCTCAAGAGAAAAATATGTGTTTCACAGCATATTATAAGTCTGGAGAAGCTGCCTAGGAGGGATGTCTGCTAATAGATCTATTCCTTGAAAACCAGAGAGTGTTTAGAGTTTCTTCTGTGAGTTAATAATCATGTTTCTATTGTGAGATGAATGTTAGCTGGCTATTGATTTGCAACTCCTTTTTCATATTGCTCAAATTGTGGTCAATTTCTTGCTTCCGATTTAAAGAAAGCACACACTAGCTTGATCTGGCCATTCCTCATGAAAATATTCTAGTCTGTCCCTGATCGTTTCTGCTAGTTTCAGATGGTGTCAACACCTTGTGCAAAATTTCCAAGCATTAGGTCACTTGGCCAAGTTATTCACAGTATTCCCATGTAAGATTTAAAAATAGTTGCCTCTATATAAGTATGGGAAAGAAAAATATGGCTTCATTTGACATAAATAATACAATTACGTATTCAATACAAGTATGGGTATTTCCAAAGATGTGGGTGAGATTCCAAATGGCCATGTTAGTGGTCTATGATTGGGGGTTAACATTTTTATCATGTTTTTTGGATCCTCAAAACTTTTTAACTTAATCTCATATCACTCCTTCAATTTCCTGTCCAAATAAAAAGCTACAAGGTCTTCTATTGCCGGTTTGATCTGGTTGCTTATGTCAGGGCCTCCATTCTGAGCTGTAAAACCCCACATTCTCTCCTAATCCTTTGCAATCATGACAGTGACACTCTTTCTATAAATGAAGCAGCCTATGAGCTGTGATCTATTAGGCAACTGCATTTCCTCTCTGAAGGTGATATTTTTGCTATTAAAAAATTACCATGAAATAAAGTTGCTAAAGAAAAGTTTTAGAGCTTGTTTGCTACTCAGCAGGAGAATTTCTTGGTCACATGATAACTTTGGTCTGATTCAGAAGCTATTAATGGGTCAAAGTCCCAGAAGAAAATGACTAACTTAGCCCTAAAGAGACATGTATAGTAAGGCAAACATGAATAGAAATGGCTAATTGAATTCTTGCTCTATGTCAGGTACTATTCTAAGTGTTTTACATGTGCTAAGTCACTTAATTGTCATCACAATAACCTTATGAGTAGAGAGTAGGTCACATATCAATATATATGTATAGAAATGTAGAGATTATATATTATATAAATATGTAATCTATATATATGTATATATAGATTATATATATGTACATATATGTGTTATATACATATACAGTTCTTAAAGATCTATATACGTATTTCTAAATAGTATTGGCTCTGCCTTCAACATACATGTAGAACCTGTCCACTCTACTGCCATCACCTTGGCCCAAGTCACCAGATATATTGCACTGTAATAGCCTGGTAATGGGTTCTCCTTTTTCCCTGTTATGCATTCCCCCAAATTCTATCTCCATTTATTTTCAACACAGTAATCCTTTTAAAACTTAAACCAAATCTTGTCTCTCCTGTGCTCAATATTCTACAGTGGCTCCCCATTTCACTCAGAAACATCAAAGTCCTTACAATGGTTTATCAAGCCTTATGTAATCTACTTCCTTTTACCTCTCTGGTCTCATTTCCCACAACTATTCCTCACATTAGCTCCCCTCAGCCACATTAGCCTCCTACCATGCCCACACATGATACAGTCTTGGCTCCAGTGTTTCCTCTTTCGAGAACTTTCTTCCCTCAGATATCCATTTGTCTAATGACCTACCTTTTTTAGTTCCTTGTTCAAATCTCACTTTCGTGATAAGGCAAAGTATGTTCCAATTTTTAATCATCATTTTAATTAAGATTTTAAAATAGGCCCAGAGAGGTTAAATATCAAGGCTATGATTTCAGCCTATGCAGTTTGATTTATGTCAGTTCACTGAACTGACAGACTAGAGATATGGAAGAGTCAAAATCTTAGTCCTTTACCTTTGTTTTTCATATGGATATAAATTAGGGGAATACACATATTATTTTGAGCTCTATACAACTGAAAGACATATAAAATCTTACCCAGGACTGAATTTCGTCACTGCACCTTTGCTTTCATACTGTTCCTTTGTTTGAAATGAACTGTTCTTCCTCTTTCCACCTTTCACACCAGATTCAACCCAAGTGCCATCTCTTCTGCCAGGCTTTCCACAACCTGGAAATATTTGATCTGTCTTCTATGTCCTCTCCTCATGATGTTCATGTTTCAACCACTATACTCACTGAGTTGTACTGTATTTCATCCATTTACATCTTTTATTCCTTGTGTCTAACATAATAAGTACTCAGTGACTATTAGTTTGAACATTGGATAAATGAACAAATTGTTATTCAAAGTGATCTAGGCACAAGTTAAAATTTTATATACAATAAGATCTCTGCCTCCTAAAAGCCAATATAAGTGAAATGGCATTTGTATGTCAGTATATACGTGTGAATATATGTACACATACACACACATATCTGAATTTGGAGATATGAGGAGCTTTTTCTTAACATATCTCACCTCCCCTGACAAACCACATTATTAGATACTTGAATCTTTTAATGTGGCTTCTGTGTAATACATGAGGCATTTTTTTCTTTTAAAATATAGACTGGAAACTTATGAGGAATTCTTATTACAGAAAGTTTTTCAAACATATCCAAAATTTCTAGAAGGAAAACCATGAATTTAAAATTAAAAGAATATTTTGAAATAAATTCACCCTTAATAACACAAAGTGAGACCATCTCTTCAAAATAAAAATTTTCTCTAACCATTATAGCTTGCTTTGCTTGCTCAAGATATATTTTTGTATCATAAATTAGTTATGGACTGAATATTTGTATCCCGCCCCCCAATTCACCCAAGTGTGGGTGTATTTACTGAGGGGACCTATAAGGACGTAATTACGATTAAATGAGGTCATAAGAAGTCCTAATCTGATAAAATTGTTGACCTTATAAAAAGAGACACCAGAGAGCATACTCTTTCCACATGCAGTGAAGAAAGGCCATGTGAGGACTCAGCAAGAAGGTGGCTGTCTGCGTGACAGGAAGAAAGGTCTTATCAGAAACCGAATAGTCCAGAACCTTGATCTTAGACTTTTATTCTCCAGAACTGTGAGAAAGTAAATTTCTATTGTTTAATCTACCCAGTCTATGGTACTCTATTATGGCAGTCCAAGCAGACTAGGACATATACTCTGTTATATTTGCAGTTAGTATTTCACAACATTCTTTTTTTTATTAAGGTATAATTGACATACACCATTATATTAATTTCAAGTGTGCAATGTAATGATTTGATATTGCATATATTGTGAAATTATCTCCACAATAAGTCTAGTTAACATCTGTTACCACATGTAATAAAAAAAAATATTTTTCTTGTGATGATCACAACCCTTTCTTATTTCTCTGGATAAATAGTAAATTTGAGGGAACAGAAACTGATTCATTTTTCTTGTTCATTCACTTAAGCTTGTATTACTTAGAAATAGTAAAAATTTAAATTTTTTAAGTAACATGACTTTTTTATAAGTAAATCAGTTTCTTTTTTTCCCGTCTTTTTTCTCTGTATTCTTTTGGCAGATTTAATATTGTATTCCTCATCTATTTTAATTATAAAAAATAAGTGGGAATGTCTAGGGCAGTATGAGAACATCTGCTCTTGCTCTTCACTAACACTTGTCTATTTTTCTCATCCCTAATTGTTTGGAGTGAGAAGTTAGAAATTCATATTACTCAAAACATGGACCTTAGGCAGTGATTTTAACAATTTTGTGTTCACAGTACCTGTTAAGATTTTAAAGGAAACTATAGATCTTTTCACAGTAATGCACGTGGGCAAATACATGTACAATTTTAGGTGTTCATGGACCTCTTAAACTCTCCTAAGTTTTCTTGAATCCCAGGTTAAGAACCTCTGTTCTATGCAATGTAATTCTATTCATCACAGTAGGTGGGACTTACCTGAGCTTTCTCTAATGACTTGGAAAATGAGAGGTCTTCAAGGGTCACATAATTGGAAATAACATTTCAAGCTTCAACACCAATACTTCTTATGAGGAAAGTGTGAGCTTCCAATATTATAAATTTTATACTACTGAGTAAACTAAGAATTCTGTAAGCTCCCTAAAATGGCCTACAGCTTTCCTGATGGAATCTGCAAAGTAGGTTGCCTGTGATATTTTAAAAATCATGTGGGGAATATTTCAAGGCCTGATCACAGACTACACATTAAAATGAGTCATGATGGTGACCTATACTTTGAGCCACAGAGATGAACAGCCCCAAGGGAAATCAGAGCTTCTGAAAAGCAGCTTGTACATTCTGATATATGTCATGTTATCCTAGTAGAAGTGAAGGATGAGGCACAATTAGAGGGACTTCTTGAGTTGCTGCACTAAGAAGCTGTCTCTGGATCTCAGGCTATGGAAGAACTGTCTCAAATTCTGGTGGGGGGTTTTCATTCTTTCTCATCTTCATGGGTACAACTGACCCAGCATTAATGCTGGAGGCCCCTGCTATAACAAGACTTTCCTACTAACTCCACAGGGGAAGAAGAGGAAGCTTATGGCATCTATTCTCAGTTTTTTTTTCACCTAACTTTATTAACTCGAATTTCTAATGGCTCTAGTTTGAATGTAACAAACCAATCCATATGATATAGAATAATAATTGAAGATCCTTTCAATGGTACTTTAATTATAATGAAAGGGCCTAGGAAAGTCCCTCAGTAACCCTATTTATTATATCAGATGTTAAAAATCAAACACATACAAAATGATATGTTTCCTTTGTTACTGAGGGGATGCTCTGATGGACAAAAAATACATAGTGCACAATATAGATAATGATGCTGCACGTTTCTTGATCATCAAGATATTAGTACTCCTTTCAGAAGTTCATTTCATAACACTGCTTTGCAAGTGTGGGATCAGAGGGACGATATGTTGATGATGCTCTGTGGGTGACAATGTGCTGAAGACATCTTAGACATGTAGGACAAAATTTTTAAATGCATTTAGTATTCTGAAGAAATGATTTTTTTTTTTATTTTTTACAGAGAATAAGAACCTTCCTCAAAGTATTCAGAAATAAAAATTCTGATGCTGCACAAACAGTATTTTCTTATGTGACTTGGGCACAAATCTTAGTTTCTCCTGAGTCCTGTGCTACTTAAGAATGCAGATAAGAAACAGAACTTTCCTTCCTTAATTGCACCTGGTAAGTGGTCAAAATGACACATTAGGGATGTTCTTAGTCAATAAATTCCTTAGCCAGAACCAAATGCCCTGCACACAACAGTTAAATCTTCACTTCCATCTCCCACATATGCAATCACCATCACTGTCATGCTACCCAGGTCTTCTATTTATTCATATGTCTTTACTTCCTTGCTTCATTTTTTCAATAAATATTTGTTGATAAGTATGATTTGGGATTTTAAAGTCATACCAGTTTCAAGATATTCCACCTATCACTTCTGGCAGGAAATACAATGATGTGTTTCAGAATATTTTCTAAAATTCTTTGTGAGATTGGTTTGGTGTCTGATCAAAATCAGTTTGACGCCGTCAAAATCAGTTTGACACTGTCAAAATCAGTTTGACACTGAGTTTGAATCCTGGTTCTGCTAATTTCACGGTCTAAACAAAACAATTTAAGCTTTTTCAGACTGTGTTTTCATATCTACAACATGGGAATAATAATGTTTACAATACCTTTCTCAAAGAATTACTGTAATGACAAAAATCATGTAACACATATGAAGGTACTTGGTAAACTGAAAAATGCTTTTAAAATAATAATAATGTTATTTCAATAGATCACAATTCCTTACTTCTACTGACAAATTAAAGATTTAATTTACATCTGCCACCATTGTAAAGAAATTATACTCCAATAAAGATATTAAAAAAAAATTACATCTTCCACTTGAGGCATTTTATATTTGTAGAATAGCACAAAAAGTTTATTTTTATTTTATACCATGTGTCTTTATGTCCATGTAATTTAGTAGAAAAGCATTGGCTAAAGCAGTCCTTGGTCTAATGTATGGGACAAATCAATGGAAAATCTAGGTTTAGAATAAATCTGTTCTTTAGAGTATACATAATAATTGTTCACTTTCAATATTTAAAAATTATTGTAATAAATCACCAAAGTAGACTACTTAAATAAACATTTTTCTGACCCAGGACTCAGAAGCCTAAAAATCTTGGACAGTTATTATTTCTTCTTTTTCTTTCTTTGTTCCGTTGGTCAACATTTTAAGCAGAAACTCAGTTAATTTTGAATAATTAATTGGTAGACATTTGTGCCTTTCTGTGTCTCAGTTCTGTTATCTATGAACTGAGATTAATACTAACACTTATTTCATAGGTTTGTTGTGAAGATTAAAAGAAATAATAGAATTAAAATGCTTAGAACTCTTACAGGAACAAGTAAATATGATAAAATATTACTCCTTTTGTATTAGTGTCATTCATTCTTTCAAAAAATTGATTTATCACCTGCTACGTGCAAGGTGCTGTTCTAAGGGTTTGAAATGTAAAAGTTAATACAATGGAGAAGATTTCAGCTCTCATGGAGTTTATATTCTAGTTTGAGGAGGGAAGAACAGATAATAATAAGAATAATAAAAAAGAGAGTATGATTATTGTTATGGGAAAATGTAGAGAAGGGTGAGGATAATTAGGAGTACCTCATCAGGAATGAGGGAAATTAACAAATTTAAACAGACTAGTCAGGGTAAGCCTAATGGAGAGGATATGTATAAGAAACAACTTGAAGAAATGTGCTAGCCAAGAACATATCTGGAAGAAGAATGCTCTAGATGGAGTAAACAGCCAGTGTAAAGAACCTAAAGCATGAATTTGCCTACCATAAAGAATATTAAAGAGCTCAGTGTGGGTAGAGCAGAGTGAGTTATGAGAACAGTGATAGGAGATGGAGTCAGGGGGAGAATTGAAGACAAACCATGTAAAATCATGTAAATACCTGGGAGCAACTGAAAGGTTTCAAGAAAAAGAATGATGCCATCTGGCTGATGTTTTTAATGAGATCACACTGCCTGTTGTATTGAGGATAAACCCTAGTCAGGAGAGGGCAGACACAGGGAGACAGACCAGTTAGAAAGCAGTTAGAACATCTGAGGTAATAGGTGATGGAGGCTTGGACCAGGAGACAGCAATGGGAACGGTGTTAAATCCTTAGGTTGTAGATTTATCTTGAAGGTAGAGCCTTCTAGAGAAAGATCACCTTACAGAAAATAATTTTTACAAATGCCTACTTCAATTTTTATGCCACAGAAATAGCCCAGAAATGATCAGAGAGACAGATTTTGAGGCTTTCATAAGAAAGGTGAGAATTAACTATACAGATTAATATGAGCTCTCTACAAATAGCTTTTATATTGAAAAAGATTACCAAAAAAGAAGTTTTAATTAATCTGTGAAAGATAGAGGGTACTATTATCAAATATTGATTTGGTGGGCCGCAACTCATGCTATTCCCAAAGAAACAAAGCAGAATGTAGGTGCAAACACAAAAGAAGAGGGAGAGTTCTATAGAACTGAGGCTGTAGATTCCTGTTTCAACTGTAGAATGAAGAAGTAAGCTACTTGGGTGTGAATTCTGTTCTGCTACTTACTAGCCACAATTTCTTCATGTGTAAAGAGATGATGATAAATTTAGTAAGGAACTTACAAGGTTGTTTTAAGGATTAATGAATTATTTTAAGAAAAGTTCTTGGAGTATTGCCTAGTGGTTAGTGTTATGTGTTAGGTGTTATTTTATGTTTGTGTGGGGGCGGGGGTGGGTTCTCTGTTCTGTTTATCTTTCATTGCTATTTTACACTTCCATTACTCAGTGAGTTTGTAAAAGCAGTCATTTATTAAGATGTGGTGGTCAGACCCTGAAAGACAAAAATAAAATTAATTTTACTCATAAGCCAAAATAACAACTTAGTATTTTCTCTGAAATAGATACTGCCAAAGGGACCAAATATACATGTCAGCAAGTATAAAATTCTCTTCCAGAACATTCTCCCAACAATGGAGTAAAAGTATCGGAAAGCAGAAGGTGGCTGGATGACTTTAAGAAGCGTTCTCATATAGTTGTAACCTGATTGGTGACCATTTCCTGTAGCGCTGCTTTTAAAGGAAACAAGGATCCTGGTATCAGCCAGACAGTAAAGTCAATTTCTAGACAGTGATAGGAGAAAACAAAATTAACCTTTTTACCGCAAGATTCCCAGCTTTAGTTTTTTTAGTATATGACAGCGTCTATCTCTCCTCTGATTAAAAAATCATCTCCATCACTTTAATACGTTTCCAGTGCACCTTTCCAGGAATTCAACATATTTTATACAAATTTTACTTTGTATTTGATTGACAGTTTCCCATATTGCCAAGTAGTATTAAGGGGTACACATTTATATCATTAATCACATACATATAACTCATATATTAAAGTACGTTATTTCTTGAGACATATGTATGATCAACTGATTAGATTTGTGCATGAATGTATTCTAGTTAGCTCCATTTTAAGAAGTTATTTTCCCTAATTATGAGTATCTAACTCTTGTATCTTAAGAGTATACTTTCTAAGACTCATTCTTTACTTTCAGTAATTAGGAAAGAAAGGAGAGAAAACAAACCAAAAAAGTACTGTCCAGAGAAGGAACAGCTTGATATCACTTAGTGAGATGGGGTTAGTGAGCGGATAGTTTCTTAGTGAGAAACTATTGCCACTTGGACCAAGTTTGCAGCAGTCACTATTAAATCCATCAGATTCACCACATAAACCATATTCCAAAGGGCTATGATCTCAGGATGACAGCTCAAAGCCCCACAGTGATCAAAAAACAGAGTTAGCTTCTCTTTTAATCAATAATCATTCTTTCTGTATTCTGTTTTTCTCCTCATTTGTTTTAAACCCGCCCAGATTTTTTTTTGTTTTTCTTCAGAGTGCTCCCAAGCATTTATTTTACTCAATGCAATTAAAACTTTATTATGTAATTCACGGGGTTCTGGATTTGGCACTGCTTTGTAAGGTTTTTTTTTTTTTAACATTTTTATTGGAGTATAATTGCTTTACAATGGTGTGTTAGTTTCTGTTTTATAACAAAGTGAATCAGTTGTACATATACATATATCCCCATATCTTTTCCCTCTTGCATCTCCCTCCCTCCCACCCTCCTTATCCCACCCTTCTAGCTGGTCATAAAGCACCAAGCCTATCTCCCTGTGCTATGCTTTGTAAGTTTTAATAATTTTCCTGGGCCAAGAAGAACTCTGTTGAGAAGTATGGCATTTTAGCTATAATGCTATTCCCTTTGTCAGTATAACTACTGAATTATGTTGCAGGGAAACACATCTTTAACTTTTAATAATAATATTTTCTGGAACAGAAATTCTGGTACACCAAGTTTATGTATTTTAAGATAATTTTAAAACAAAGATATGTGTATATACAAACACTAATAAAATTATGGGTAGTCATTATAAAAGAAAAATCATAATAAAAAATCATTATAAAAGAATAATGAGCACCCAAAATAAAATTGATTATATTTCTTAGATAATGTTATTAGTATAATTCAAAATAGTGTTCATTGGATCTGATGTTCTGACTTCATACTCATAGGTGTGGTGTTTGCTTTAAAGGCACTGCACTCATATCTTATCAATTGTTGGAAATATAATACAATATTGGTAACAAAACCACTCTCCATACCAATACAGCAGAAAGAATATAATTCATTATTGGGGAAGCAGTATTGGATTTACCTATATGTAAGTTAGTATGAAAATGACTACAAACCCTGAACAGAATTGTACATAAATTTATAAAGTAGAAGAAAGAACAATAAAAACATATGTCCCTGAGAGATAGATGCACCTTGTGATTGTCTCCTTTAAAGGCCATGAAAAAAATCATGAATTTAATTTGGAAGTATGTGTTTACAGGTTCAAAGATCAGAAGGACCTTGCACTGTAAAATCACAAGTTCAGGCCACTGATTAGGCCTATTATGTTTACAAGGAGATGCTCTAAGGAGGAGAGGATAGGGAGGCAGCTCCCGCTTTCCTTTTCAGTAAACAATGGTAATTTCATAATTTTACCCTTACATGCCTAAGAAGGATAGTTGAATAATGCTTATTAAGAAACTGAGTACCTGAGAGGGCTCTATGCGTGTGTATATATGTATGTATGTATGTGTATGTGTGTGTCCTTCTATCTTTATTTCTTTTTTTCCCTCAATTACTGACTTTAATTACTGGATCATGAGTAATAAATATAATTAATCTTACAGAATTTTAATATGAGCAGTCAACATATGAGTAAAATCCCTTTCCATATACTGAAAGTCATTTGCATGGCCATATCAACTATACCATCTGTTGGTTAAATTAGGCTCAAAAAAGAATATGTATGTGATACCACTTAATTTGTGCAAGAATGATTTAAAATGAAAATTCTAAACAAGTTACTTGACAGTTCTTTCCTAAAAAATTCATAAACTTAAAGTTTTGAAATGTTAGAATGAAGCAGCAGAATTATCATTATATGCACATGGTATGATATTATTGAATACCTTGAAAATCTAGGATAATTTAATAAGGTAATGATTTGCTACTCAAAAATGTCTAACTTTTTATTAATTAAAAATAACCAGTTAGAAATTCTAATGAAAATGATTAAAAAATGCAATTTAAAACAGTTAAACAACTCTCAGCAAATACATACAAAAACATATGCAAACCTTATGAGAGAAATTATTAAAATCTATTAGAGGACATAATATTTCTATGTTGGAGAATTATAACTTGGCAAGGATTTCTCAATGCTGTAAAAATAGGACTTAGTTAATCTCTAAGTGCAATAAAATTTCTGTGAAAACACCAAGGAACTTATTTTTGACTAGACAAAGTATTACTGCAGTTCATCAAGAAATATATATTTGTGAGAAGTCAGGAAGTTTTGAAAAAGTGAGAAACTTGTAATTCTTTCTCTCTTTTATAATAAAATATAGTGTAAAGTCTCAGAACTTAAAATAGTATGGTACTGCAAGAGATATAGATGAGATAACTAATGAAACAGATTTAAATATAAAAAGCAGTGGGTTTAAATGTAAAAATTAAAACCAAGTAGGGAAAAAGTATAGTGAGTTTTTAAGATAGAATTGAATAAAGAAGTTCTACCTAATATATGACTAAAGCCAGAAAGTACAGAAATTTTGGTAGACTTAATTACAAAATAAATAAGTCAGATTAAATTTATCTATGTCAAAAATACACGTTTATCTATGTCAAAAATACTCCTTTAACAAAATTGTAAGAAAAACTCTAAATTGAGAGAAAATAATATTTACAGCACATCTGACAAAAGACTGATAGCTCTTATATGCAAAGAGTTCTTATAAATAGAAAAAAGAATCCAGAAGTTATTCAGGTGAATCATGGGAAATCTAATCTTAATATTACATTAAAAATTAATTTCACTAATAGAAAAAAGAAAGTAAATACAAAATTGATTATTCATATTATATCTACCTGATTAACTAAAAAGTAATAATAAAAAGTAACAAAATGATATAAAAAACCACAAAAAGGTAAATATATCTTATCTTGCTGGTAAGAGTGTTAACGCAAACATTTGAAAAGTGATTTGGAAATACTCATGAAAATTTAAATATATGTACACGATGATTCAGGAAATAATTGCAAAGAGATAATTGTCAAATGATTAAATATGTATAGTATATAAATTTTTGTTATTCTTTTAAACAGAGAAATATTGCCCACAAGCTTACTATTCATAAATAATGACTGGCTAAATAAACAGGTGCAATATTTTTGTATTTCTCATTTTAACTTATTTGAATAAAGATATTCATCCTGGAATTCTATGAAGTACATTAAAAATGATATAGTATATCTATATTGGTAGTGACATAGAAATAACTCTCTGATATATTGTTTAGTGAAAAAAGCATATAACAAAATAGTATTTACAAAATAATCTCATTTACATAAGATTTTATATGTATGTGAGTATAGATGTATTTGAAGAGAGCCATTTGGAAAGATGAGAATTTTAATGTTTCCTAATTTAATTTTTTGTATTTCAGTGATTAGATTACTATTTTAAAACTATATTATGTTTATAGTTATAAATAATGATGCATTTAATTTTAAAAGTTGATTAATTAATTTAAAAGTTTATGTCTAGTTATATCCAGTATTTTTCAAAGTATGAACAGTGGTTACTTTATAGGCTGCTTGAGGTAGTATAAACTCTTTTACAATTTCTGAGGCAATATGACAGTATACATTAAAAAGTATTGAAACAAAATAAACAAATGGGACCTAATCAAACTTATAAGCTTTTACACAGCAAAAGAAACCATAAACAAAATGAAAAGACAATGGAATGGGAGAAAATATTTGCAAACAATGCAACAGACAAGGGATTAATTTCCAAAATTTACAAACAGCTTATACAGCTCAATATCAAAAACAAACAACTCAATCAAAAAATGGGCAGAAGACCTAAATAGACATTTCACCAGAGAAGACATACAGATGGCCAACAGTGATGTTCAACATCGCTAATTATTAGAGAAACGCAAATCAAAACTACAATGAGTTATCACCTCACACATTCTGATGGTCAGAATGGCCATCACCAAAATAAATGCTGGAGAGGGTGTGGAGAAAAGGGAACCCTCCTACACTGTTGGTAGGAATGTAAATTTGTAAAACTATTATGGAGAACGGTATGGAGGTTCCTTAAAAAACTAAAAATAGAGCTACCATATGATCCAGCAATATCACTCCTGGGCATATATCTGGAGAAAACCATAATGGAATCACTTTGCTATACACCTGAAACTAATAAAACATTGGAAATCAACTATATTTCAATAAAGAATTAAAAATTAAAACATGCAAATTCTTGTCTCAACAATTCCAAATCTAGAGATTTCTTTTGCAAATAGCCATATGAAGCAGGTGCTGTCCCTATCATGAATGAAGTTCATAAAGACCATAGAGGTTGGAGCAGCCACAAACTAGAGGGCCACAGGTGTGCTTGCTTTGACTCAAAAAGTATTTTTGTTCTCTTTTAAATGTAAGCCAACATTTAAAATTTGAATATTTCACATATAGTTTGTGAGTTACTGGATTCACCTGACAATTCAGAAGATCTGGAGTACTGGCGGCAGATATACATTTGACCATGGCCAGCTGGAACTAAGTAGTGGCTGCCACTTTGAGACAGGTTTTGTGCCAGCAAGTTCACCCCAGACCATACCACTTCCATTCTTGGCCCACCTTATTTACTTGTCCCAACCTGGTTTTTGGATTTTCAGTTCCTGAGTTAAGGTATCTGCTTATCAACCAAAAAGAGACAATTCAATCCTAGCTAGTCTGCCTACAAGTCTGAGATACAGTCCTGAAGGAGTCTCTTTTTTTTTTTTTTTTATGGTTCTTTCTTGATCCCAGGTCATGGGTAACTGATTTCTCTAGTGGTTTAATAATCTTATATAGCTTAAACCAAAGAGATTTGCTTTTCAGTTTGGGGTCTGGAATTCTGAAGAGAAGAAATTAATGGCTTAAGCGTTTAGTGTAACTTTCAGTTTATCAAAAGTATTACCGTGTGGTGAAAGTTCCTGGCTGTCATCATCAGATACATTTCTAATTTCTTTCTTCCAATTCATTATAGATTTGAGTTGGATGGAGACCAGACCTATTACATCTCAATTTCATCAGGAGCTCCAGCAAAATTTTCAGTCTGCCACTGCTTCTCCTTAACTTATGAGTTTCTGTGCTGGGGGCTTTTTTTTCCCCAAATAGTAACATAGCTCAATTTATATTGGAAATCTGTAAAATTGTATTAAACAGTTTTGATTGAATTAACAGTTTCCAGTCCTCTTTCTCAAAGCTGTCACAGAGTAGAACTGCACAGTCTGTTCAGGTGGCTCCAGGACAGATCTTTTTGTCTAGACAAAACTTTTTTTCTTTATAACAGCCTGTCTGGAGGTTGAAATTTTTCTTAAGATGATTATGAGAGGAAATCAAGGAGAAAAATATTTTCACACCAGCAACTTCACTTTGTGCTTATCAGTTAGCCCAAACCCTGTGAGTTACCTGCTTAGTAGCTCAGAAAAACCAAAACTATGGTTCCTGAACCACAGGGTGCAAGAAGGGAACTAATCTCAAGTTCTAGAAAATGAGATTCTTTTAAAAGAAAAATGTAAACAATAGAAAGGCTTGATATTTAACCACCAGCTTTGTAAGTTGTTATTTAAACCTTCCAGTTTTGAGGAAACAATTTTGTGGTAAAGAATTGGACTTTAATGCTGGAAGGAAATTGGGGGGTGGGGAGGGGGAAACAACTTACTTAACATATAAGGAAATAATGCAAAGGAAGTTAAGGGACATGCTAACAGACACACAGATGGCTATTGATAGAGCCAGGGTAATAATACTAATCCTGTGAATTCAGATCATCATATAAAAGATGCATCATTTAAAGCATAAAACTCTAGAAGCCTAAAATCAAGAAGGGACAATGGGACATGCACAGTGCACATACACAGACACACACACATACCTTTAAACAAAGATCACATGAAGATAGTTGTCCTCTTTCACATTAACAAACCCTAGTGAGAATGTGTTAACTAACAAACCCTAATGTGTTCAAAAGAACCAACCACAAGAAGAGTAAAAGAGGCCATTCAAAATAAGTGAAAAGTCAAAAACTTTGGAAGAAGTTTACTAGCAATTAAAATGATCATTAATGTGAGAAAAGATAAGCAAAACAATAGATTTAGAATTTGAAAAGTGACAGTTTCTTCTTGTTGAAACAGGTGATTTTTAATATGAAGCATTCTTATAGGTCAGTCTCTGGGTCTGAGAGGGCCTTGGAAGAAACCAAAATTAAGTGAAGGATCTGGGGTAGATCAAAAGAAAGGAACCCGGCTACAGAGATTAAATCCAGAAAAGGTACCTGGATGATACAAGGATCCTCAGTTGAGGTCTTTTGCCATTATGAACATAAAGATGCCCAATCTTATGAACAGTCTGTCAAGAGAGACATCCCAGGTTCATACTCACTTCATAACTCCAGGAGAAGTAGTAATGTGAGGAAATCCCCCACATGTAGTAAGTTCCTGCCATTCATGTGGCAGCTGTGGGACAGAGTCCAGTTCTGGGGAAACAAGGTTGGCAAGAGGGACACAGTGCAGAGGTCCAGTCCTGTAGGAGAATTAGGGTCCTAGGGAGAAGAATTATATCAACCAATTGTGAACACATCTTTCACCATGTGGATAGAGGTAGATGATGGAGTAATTTTAAGGAATTAATTAGTTGATAGACTGACAGTCCAGTATTGGCTCACTGCATAAGAACAGGTTTTATGATATTTATATTTGCTAATAAGGTCTAGTTTATATGATAATTACAAGTATTAAATAAGATATTAAATGTAAAATGCCTCATGTAGTTCCTGGTCCACAACAGACTTTCAGTAAATGTTAGAGCACCCTGAAATAAAGGTACATATTGTTTTCCATTAGCCCTAAGTTTTTATCAACATGTGCACATTTATCTAAAATAAGTTGTTATGTGTGCATACCTCTATATTGTAATTATTTATGTAAACGATGTAGTAAGAGGTTTTAGCTCATTGAGATACAAGCATGAAACAATTTTACATATTTAATTATGCAAAAATCCCTCTTTCTGGTTATTTATTCTCTCACTTAAGGACAAAGTTAGATGTGCTTGTCTTACAGAAGCAGGTCAGGGCATGGGAAAAGAGGCAGGCTATAAAAAGTCCTGTGGGAGATCGTTGCTTTTCTTAACAAGCCCTTCTAAAAAAGATTTGAGGGATTACCCATGTGCACATATAGTTGTGTTTAAAAGAAAAAAAGATGGCATAGTGGAAGCTCAGCCACCCTACTCCTGTATGGTTAAGCACAGGGGATATTAAAAATATTTAACAAATTTTATGGTACTACTAGTCAATATATATACCAACATAAACTAAAATTTTTAAATTCCAAATTATTTTCTAAATGAGATAAATTTTATATTATAAACTCTATGTAAGTTAATTTTATTGTATATATGCTTGTCAATTGGAAGTATTTCAGTGTTTTAACACACCAGTAGCACAGCATATGAAGAACATCATTTGGCCCTCATTTAGTTACTTACTTAGCCTCTTTTTTTGTCAACTGCCTTCTCCACTCTGCTTTCCAGGCTCATCAAAACTGCTTTCATTTCCCTCAGTGTGCCATAACTCCCTGCTTTTCTCACAACACTTCCTTTGCCCAGGAGAGACTCAGTCTATGTTTTCTGCCTGGCAAATGTCTCATTACCTTTCAAAAGCTATCTCATGTCATTTTCTCAATGAATACATTCCTGACTCTTCAGCATAGGGACCCTGGTTTATTCTTATCTCTTTCTCACTGATAATTGAGTCTGTGATATGAATCATCACAAAACTTCTAAAATAGTATTCATAAAGCTAGAATCCATGTGCTCAAGCACTGGGACATCTTCAGTATGGTTAAAAGTCTCCCAGCTTTTGCCATGGCATGGGTGGTCATATCAAATGTAAACACTTGCTCCTTGGTGTAATTTGAGTGTTAATGCATCCTCTGTAAAATATTTGGATAGGGACCTGTACTGATCTCTAACCAAATGCAGCGGATGCTAAACCAATATGCAACCAATAAAACTTCCCTCCGTCTACTACTCTGATGCATGCCCCATCCTCCACTGCAGGCTAAAAGGATAAATGAATAGAATATCTAAAAGACATATGTAAAATAGCATGTAAAAAAAGAGAAGAGTACCACTACTTTGGAAGCACAATGAACTTCCTCTTTTCAGGAGAAAACAAAAGGAAATTATTTTCAGAATGGAATTTGTTTCTGAAAAAGATTCAAGCATATATGAAGCTAGAATAAAGACTTGTAAAGAAACAGCAAACTGAGATCAGAATGCAGTTCTAGGAAATCTGTGAAATGATGCTAAATTCTCTGATAGATAATAATTTACTAATTATACTACTGAGATTTCTCCATAGTGACTTTTGTAACACTTCTCCTCTAGGGCCTCTTTCTACCAAATGTTAAAATAAATACTTCCACTAGTTCTACAGTTGCAACCATTTCTAAACATTTGTTTGGAATTGCACATTAACAATCCCAGATTATATATAATAAAATGGAGGGCAAGCCAGATGGATTCCATATGCAGAAGACATATTTCTACCATTTTGAATTACATGTGGTTGAAGATAACTACCAAAGAAGTTTAAGTTTCCTTATTCCACTTACCACAATCTTTCCTCCATTCCTTACTCCCCTTCCCATCGATCACGTGGTGCCAAGGGAAAGGTATGGAAGCATGGTGATAGAGTAACTATTATGGAAAAAGAACTCACACTTTTATATATTCTCAAGTTGTGATATCAAATCACAAATAAAAGAGGAAAATGAGTGAATAAGTTTTGTTTTATTTTATCTTTAAGGCAATATTATTTCCTACTTTATAATCTCCAAATGCACTATTCTTCAGAATAAGTTTAAATTTTTTCAGGACATGATGTTTCATTGTTTCCCTGAGAAATTTCACTTGTTATCCTTAAAACAAATATGTTCTGCCCAGTTTTCTTTTAACGTTTGTAATTATTCCCCTGTAAAGGTGTATCTAATTATTTTTATTCCCTCTGACTCTGTTATATAGGTGAAGTACTGTAACTGAGCAGGACCTTATAAGGCCTTCCCAAAATAGAGCCTCACCTATTTGCTCTGCCTGCCTTTTGCCTGTAGAAAAACTTTAAAGAATAATTTTAATCAGATAAGTGAGAAAATGCAGAAAGGAAAACAGTCAAGCAGGACAAAATAATAATATTTTAGTTACTAAACAAAGTCAAGGACTTTTAGTTCTTCCTCAAGGACTATAGATAATATTCTGAGCCATGTCCTTTGAGCTGTTTTGCAGATACTGAAATTCCCACCAGATGGAAGACATTAACTGTATGCTGCCCACAAACCATAGACCCCAGACCGGTTGGAACCAGAGGTTGATGATGTTGACTCCCAATTACCTCACCACCAACCAATCAGAAGAATGCCCATGAGCTGATTATGCCCTCTCCAGGATGGGTCACACGGTCTTGAGGGCATTAGCCCACTGTGGCCCCCTTTGCCTGGCAGTAAAATCTACTCTTTTCTAAAAACTATGTCTCCACATTTCTATTTGACACCAGTGAACAAAGGCGAAGTTATGGCAACAGTACCTTACTTACTATCTTTCTTTTCTGAAAAACCATTCTGCTTAGTATTTGTATTTTCATTGTATTGGGTTAAAGGAGCAGATCTTTTCCAGTCTTTTATGGATTAATGTTGTTACATTCATTTTCTGAAATGATCTTCTTGCAAAGAGGAAATTTATAGATAAGTAATGTTAAGAGGGAAGAACATTAAATACATTTTGAAAAGTATGTTTTTAATGACCACTTCCTCTGAGGTACATTAACTGCACGGGCAGGACTGGCTCCATTCTGCTTCAGAGATCTCATTGGAAAGTCTGTGTCTCCATGTATCATCAATCTCACACATAGGGAAAGTAAGTACAACATGATATAGAATTATTTCAGGGACCTGAGAGGACACCATAACTCTTCCAAAGGCTTATCTCACCAGTTCATTAAAAGTTTTAAATTCCTCAGCTAAAGGCTAAGCCTTTAGTTCCAGAAGAAACATTAAATTTTAAATTATAACTAACCTGATAAGAGAAATAGACAAACTAAAATACAATAATTAATCTCTTTCTTTCATGAGATTAAGTGTTGAGGAGGATAGGAGAGGCACAGGGATATTCCAAAACTATAATAAGCTCAGTGGCAGGACTTATCCACAAAGTGAGAAAAGGGTGTGTGAAAATGCTAGAAAATTTTTTTTGCTTTATAGTTTTATTTTTGGCATTTATGATCTTCAGAATCCATAGCTGGCACGGTTTATTCAAGATTTTTTTCAAGTTCATTTTCCACTTGTTTTAAAGCATGCTTCTCTTCTAATCAGGAAGAAACAGTGGTAGCTACCTGAGCCCATATGTCCTTAGCCTTTTTTTTTTCATATATTTAATTCTTTCTTCCCTCCAAAAAGAACTCTTTTCTCCCTGTCAAAGACAAACATTTATCAAGTACTGTGTTAGGTGGTAGAGTTTCTAGAAAAAAAATATATCATCTCTAACCTCAAGGAACCTAAACAACATTCATCTATTCAATGCACACAGAGCTTCACATCAGGATCTTCATCCCTTAGTCCTAAGTATGAAATTCATCCTGGGGCCACCAGACATGAGGGAAGCTTCTAACATAAATACATAGACTATAACAGTCACAACCAAAGAACTAAAAAGAAAGAGTAAACAAGAGAAGAAAAAGTTAACATTATGACTAATATTATCCAGTAGATATGCTATCACATTTGTAAAAAGAAGCGAGGAAGATGATATAGAAAAATCAGAACAAAAACAGGAAGAGAGTGCTTGGATTAAAATCGCTATGGCAAAAATTTTAAAAGTCAATAAAATTTTGGCAAATTTGAGGAATACATGTAAAATAGCAGAGAGAAGATAAAGTTAGAGCATCTTCCATGAGCTCCTACATCTGAGTAAGAGCAATTTCCAAGAGTAAGAAAAATAAACACAAAAGGGTAAAAATTATCAAAGAAACAATACAAGATTATTTCCTAGAACTGAAAGACATGTATTCTCAGAATAATAGAATCCACTATGTGCTCAGACATTGAATGAGATAAAGACCTATTCCCAAGTATGACATTGTGAAATACTGAAACAAATCAAAGATTTTTCAGAACTTCCAAGAAAAATCAGGTTATACAAATAACAAAGGATAAGAATAGAACCAGTTGTCCTGACAACTACACCATAATCTTGAAGACACTAGAGCAATGTCTTAAAATTATTAAAGAAAATGACTTCAAAACATAGACATTTATATTAAGCTAAATTATCAATCAAATATAAGGGTAGAGGTAGACTCATTAGAGTCTTCAGAAGTGTAAGGTCTCAAAATTTTACCTCCCATTCACTGTTTATTGGGCAGTTAATGGAGGATGGACTTCATCAAATCAAAAGTATAAATTACCATAGAGGAAGTCACAGGACCCAGGAAATGGAGGAAAAATCATAGAGAACAGGTAAAGGGAATTCCTAGGTATTCTGCAAAGAGAATACCAGAATGACAGTGGTGTATCCACTTAAAGAGCCATCAGCTGAAATTCATCAGGAAGATGGAGGCCTCCAGGAGAAGTGGATTCAGAATAAAAAAGGATAATAAAAGAATAAGTAGAATGAGAAGGAGGAAGATGAAGGAGGAGGACAAGTATATAAATAGGACCCTTAGACTATCTGGAAAGTTAGGAATTAAATGTGAGTAATAAGCTATTGGAGGGCTTAGGAAGATGTAGCCAGATAGTCAAAGAAAGCTAAGCAAATGGAAAGAAGAAAAAGAAAAAGGAAGAAACGAAGAAGGTTGTGGGGTTGGGGGGGGGGCAGAAAATGGAGGAGAAACAGCAGGCACAATTATATACAGGTAAACTGAAAAAAAAGTGCAAGAAAGGGAATGCAATTATATTTCACTACACAACTCAGCAATAAACAATACTTGCATAGTTCTAATGAATATAAATTTAATAAAATGAATTAAATCTTTAATGTGGTGATAGAGATAGGCAAATAAAAGTATATGTGAGGAGTGATGTACGAGAGCTAAATCCTCATTTTCTGTAGAAAGAAGTCAATAACTATTATGTAAACTTGAACAGTTAGGGAAGAACAGTTTAAGTATGATTTTTTTAAAATATGGAGGTAAATACCAGAACAGCTACAAGAGTAGAAAGGGTAGTGTCTATGAGGGAACATTGTGAAAGACTGACATGCACAAAAAAATCATCAAGTGACTGCAGTAGAGAATTCTGCATTATTTAGAGCATATCCTTCTGGTTTATAAGATTCTATAAGGTTTGAGGTTTTTATTTTCTTTTAGCTATCACACAACTTTGTAGATATAGAAGTAATTTGTGGAAAACATGGTAATGCAAAGAATTTTTGATGGTCTATGTATTTGTCTGGTTTGGGGATTCTTCTTTACACTGGGTTCCTCATTAATTAGCTAGTTAAAGTCCTTGATATAGGTTCATTTTATATCTGGTTATGAGTCATAATTTTACCACTTTTGAAAATTATTCTTTACCATCTCTGAGAGTGGTCATTAGTGATGGGAAGGAGTGAAACAGATTTCTCATTTCATTGCAGGCCTTTGTTAATCTTTGAGTTTCTAACTAAGCACACATCATTTTGATAAAGACAATTAAATTTTAAAAATAATTTCCCATATCCATCATAGAAATTAAAACATTAAAAATGATTAGAATTGTGTAAAATGCTTAGATATATTTTATATAATGGGCAGAAGTAATTAAGTAGAGAGTGAGGCAAGTGAATGAACTTAAGGAAATCAGAAACATGTTTCTTAGTGATTCTTAGGAAAAGTATATACTTAAGGACACAGGGCTTAATCAACTGCATCTGAAATTCTGGCAAAGTCAAAACTCAAAACCTCTCATGTATTAATATTTTGCCATTTACTTTGCTCAAAACTAAATAATAACCTCTGAATTAATTTTTCTTGCTTCATCCTCCTGTAAGAAAACTATCCTTCTTTCTACTTCAAATCTTCTTTGATGTTTCCTTCCCACTTTGGCTATTTTTTTTATGTACTCTTAATTACATCACTTGTGACCCAGTATCTTTCTGTGTGAACCTCAGACACTGTCTTTTTACTCTTTGTTACTCTCCACACTGTGTATGTCCCCAGAACACCACCTGGCAATTGTTCTGCAAAGGAAACTATGGGAGTGCACCACATCAAATGACAATCTTACACCACACTGTAGGATAAAAATACCATCAGGGTTGGTTACAAAATGTATTGCCATTTTGTCTAACACAATGTGTTAGATACCTTTTAAAGTATCCAGGAAAGGAGTTGTATCTCCTCAATTAAGTGGTGAACAACACAGAATATGGCAACAATACTTGATCAGTGATAATTAATTCCATTCACTATAAAAGTATCCAACATGTTTTCAGCCAAAGGAAAGAAACAAAATAGCATGAATGTCAGTCTCAACTAAAAATGTATTTTACAAATATGGGATATTAGATTACAATATTTGGCAAATAATACTAAAAAAAGAGAAGTTTTAAACAATTTTATCTGTGTGAAGTCGTTTGTACTTTAGAGAACTACTTCTTTAAAGGAGTTTGCTTATCTGATAAGTTTGCCAAAGTTCTAGTTAAAAATGTGCATTTCACATTCACTTCCAGTGACATCAAGAGATCCCAATATTCCCTTCTTTTTCTTTTCCTTTCAGTACTCAATGACAGTCATTTTTGAGGTCAGTACTTTCCATTCCAGATAAGCCAGAGAAAGAAAATTGTTAAGTAAGAGCAGTCTCTGAAAGGAAGCTTTGTTTATAAACAGAAAAGAAAGAACCTCAATAAGAATATTTTATATGGTAAGTGGCTGACCTCAAAGTCTTTCCATGAATCTGATTTAGAGTATATCCAACTTCTCTGACAACGGCACATCAGCAATACAAAGGAAGGCATACATAAATGAAGACAATGGAGAAGTTATTACTGTGTGAAACACTGAAATGGGGGTGAGGGATGGTGCTTATTCAAAGGCCAATACATCCTAACAAGAAAAAAACAGGTTACCTGTGATTCAAGTTGTGATTCCTTTCTCCATGTACAAAAGATTGACTAGCTATAGTAAATTTTTTTTTAACATTTTCCTCCAAAGGAAATGACTTTTGTATTGCCTGTCTAATTATTCTTTCAGTGCTTGTATATCCAGAGTATAATGACGCATTTTCAGTTACTAACTGTGAACCCTGACATGTCTAGTCATACTAACACCTAACTCAGAGGGTTTTGAGATTTAAATGAGTTTTATTACATGAAAGAGATTTATACCTAATAAGTGTTCCATCAGTTTTAGCCATCATAATAACAATTGTGATTGCTGAGCTAAATTCACTTAATAGATGATATAGTAGATTGTTTATTTCACATTTCACAATTGTTAGGTATATGGAAATTTGTATATATATAGTTATTATTTAAGTAGGGCCATGTTTTACATGATTAAGAAAGCAAATTATGACTTCTTTGTTAAAATAAATAATTCCTTGCTAATTTTAAGATATTGTAAATTGGAAAAATATTGCCGTAAATGAAGATTAACATAAAGGGGTTATGCGAGTTGTTAAGAAATAACATTAAAGCTCCAACAGTTCATCTTGGTGAGATAAATCAAGTTCACAAGAGGAAACATATAAATATTAATAAAATAATAAAAGCTTGAACATTCTGTTATTCTCTGATTTTTTTTTTTTCTATTTAAAACCTGTTACTGTAGTCAAATATTCCCAAACTTCTGAGTGTCAGTGAATTTTCTCAAGAACTGTGAAAAAGGAAGATGTGGACAATATCATTGGTCATTTCCTAGACCTTGCACTTACCTGGGGATGACAATCAGTGTAAAGATTTGGGTCAAATAACAAACATATTCAGTCTAAGATCTTTGTTGTTAAAGCCAGTCTGGAAGATAGTGGAGCCTTCTGAAACCACATTCCTTCTTGGATGGGAACTGAACCCAGCCAAAACTCAGATTGGGACTTGAACCTACAATCCCTGACTTAGGAGGGGACTCAAACCTACTGTCTTTTAACTAAAACCTCTCACCTGGTATCAGGACTTACTGAAGCTCAGGTTCTTCTGTCTCATTGCAGAGAAAATTCGGTGTGAGACAAAGTGGCAGGCAAAGAGTGAGTTTATTATCATAGGATACTTGTGGGAAATACAAGCAGGCCAGCAAGAGAGCACAGCCCCAAGAACAGAGAGGGTTACATTTTTATAATCAAAGAAAAAGTGGGCAGGGGAGAAGACCACCTTCTTCCTCATTTTTGGGTAGACGTCAAGGCTTCCATCATTAGTTCCTCCTTTGACCTTAATGGTCTAACCAGGACTGTCATGGCGCTATTTAAATCATATGTATATTGCAGAAGTGTGGTAACATATACTAAAATATGGTAATTCATCTCAGGTTTCGGTAATGTCCCCTTTCGCCTAGTTCCTTTCCCTTTTCACCTATATTCCTGTCTTGGCTACATGCAGAAATTCTACTCTTCAAGGAATATTAACTCTCTGAATTCATGTAACAAGATTCAGACCCCATATCTATTGTCTTGTGTTTTAATTATTAGGACTAGTGGCTTGAGTGTGCCTGGAACTTGAATGCACCTGATCTTTCTTCAAGGTAATGTAGGTTGTTGCTAGGTTACTAGATTCTTTTCTTGAGTGGTCATTAGCTTACAATAGTCTCCCAAACTCCCTTAAAATTCCTTTCTGTCTTTAATCCCCTAGTGGGATTTCTAAACTATTTAATTATTCTAGTCTATCCCTATCAGTTTGACAGACCTAACAGTCACATATGGCCAACTCCCTACCTCGATGTACAATAACCATCTTAAACTTACTATGTCCAAGTCTTGACTCTGCAACTTTCTTACATCTGAAACCTCCTCCTGTTTCTCAATTCAGTAACATTTTTCCAATTTCAGACCCCAAACTTTTTTTTTTTTGGCTAATATCTTCTCCCATTTATTACCTGGACTTATTTATTTTTCTTTTCTTCCAGTTTTACTGAGATATAATTTATTTACAGCACTGTATATGTTTAAGGTGTATAACATAATGATATGACTTACAAACATCATGAAATGAATATCGCAATAAGTTTAGTGAATTTCCATTAACCCATATAGGCACAAAAATAAAGAAATAGAAAATATATTTTTTCCTTGTGATGAGAACTCTTAGGATTTACTCTTTTAACACGTTTCATACATAATGACAGTGTTAAATATGTTTATCATGTTGTACAATACATACCTGGTACTTATTTATCTTGTAACTAGGAGTTTGTACCTTTTAACTGCCTTCATCCAATTTCGTTTCCCCCCACCTCCCGCATTTGGTAACCACAAATCTGATCTCTTTTTCTGTGAGTTTACTTGTTTGTTTTTGAAGTATAATTGACTGACAGCACTGTATTACTTTCTCTTCTACAAAATAGTGATTCGACATTTCTATACGCTTCAAAATGATCTCCATGATAAGTCCAGTCATGATATGTTACCATGATATTACATAGTTATTAACTATCTTCCCCTCCTGTACACTTCATACCCTGACTCATTTATTTTGCAACTGGAAGTTTATACCCCTTAATCTCCATCACCTATTTTTTTTCCTCCACTAAACCCCTTCCCCTCAGGCAACCATCAGTTTATTCTCTGTATCTATAACTATTTCTGTCTTGTTGTTTGTTCATTTGTTTTCTATTTTAGATTGCACATATATGTTAGGTCATAAAATATTTGTCTTTCTCTGAATTATTTCACTTAGCACAATAGCCACTAGGTACATCAAGGTATTGCAAAAGGCAAGATTTTATTCTTTTTTATGGTTGAGTAATATTGTCAAATTAGTTTTTTGTTTTCTTTGTATAAATACCCAGGAATGAAATTGCTGGACCTAATGGTAGTTCTATTTTTAAGTTTTGTGGAACCTCCATACTGTCTTCCATAGTGGCTTCACCAATTTACATTCCCTCCAACACTGCACAAGGGTTCCCTTTTCTCCACATCCTTACCAAAACTTGTTCTTTGTTGTCTTTTTGATTATAGTCATTCTGACAGGTATGAGGTGATATATCATTGTGGTTTTGATTTACATTTCCCTGATGATGATATTGAACATCTTTTCATGTGCCTGTTGAAAGTGATTTTGAACGTCTTTTCATGTGCCTGTTAGCCATCTGTATGTCTTCTTTGGAAAAACGTCTCTTCAGATCCTCTGCCTATTTTTTAATTGGGTTGTTTGTGGTGTTTTTTTTTTTTTTTTTCTGATGTTGAATTGTATGAGTTATTTGTATATTTTGGGTATTAACCCCTTATCAAAAATATCATTTGCAAATATCTTCTCCCATTCAGTAGACAGCCTTTCAGTTTGGTTGATAGTTTTCTTCACTGTGCAAAACCATTTTAGGTTGATGTATCCCATTTGTTTAGTTTTGCTTTTGATTCTCTTTCCTGAAGAGCTATATCCAAATATATATATATATATATATCACAAGGACTGATGTAAAAGCATATACTGCCTATGTTTTCTTCTATAGGTTTTATGGTCTCAGGTCCTACATTTAGATCTTTTATCAATTTTGAATTTGTTTTTGTTCATAGTGTGAAAGAGTAGTCCAGTTTGATTCTTTTGCATGTAGCTGTCCAGTTTTCCCAACACCATTTATTGAAGAGGCTGTCTTTTCCCCATTGCATTCTTGTCTCCTGTGTCATAGATTAATTGCCCACATAAGTGTGGGTTCATACCTGGGATCTCTATTCTGTACCATTGAAATATATGTCTTTTTTTGTGCCAGTACCATACTGTTTTGATTACTATAGCTTTGTAGTCTAGTTTGAAATCGGGAAGTGTGATACCTCCAGTAGTGTTCTTCTTTCCCAAGATTACTTTGGTTATTTGGAGTCTTTTGTGATTCTATATAAATTATAAAATAATTTATTCTAGTTCTGTGACATACACCATTGGTATTTTTTTGATGGAGATTGCATTGAATCTATAGATTGTTTTGAGTTGTATGGCCATTTTAACAATATTAATCTTTCCAATCCATGAGCACATTATATTTTTCCATCTGTCTGTGTCATCTTCAATTTCTTTCATCAGTGTCATACTTTTCCAAGTGAGATATTTTACCTCCTTAGAGAGACTTATTCCTGATATTTTACTCTTTTTGATGTAATTGTAAATGGGATATTTTACTTAATTTCTTTTTGTGATAGATCATGTTAGTGTATAGACATGCAACAGATTTCTGTATATTAAGTTGGTACCCTACAATGTTACCAAATTCATTGATGAGTTCTAGTAGTCTTTTGGTAGCATCGCTAAGATTTTCTATTTACAAAATCATGTCATCTGCAAACAATGACAGTTTTAATTCTTCTTTTCCAGTTTAGATTCCTTTTATGTCTTTTTCTTGTCTTATTGTTGTGGTTAGAACTTCAAATACTATGTTGAATGAAAATGACATCCTTGTCCTATTCCTGAACTTAGAGGAAATTCTTTCAGCTTTTCACCATTGAGTATATTAGCTGTGTGCTTGTCATATATAGTTGTTATTATGCTGAGATATGTTCCCTATATAACCATTTTGTGGAAATATTTTATCATAAATGGAGGTTGAACTTTGTCAAAAGCATTTTCTGCATCTATTGAGATGATCATATGATTTTTATTCTTCAATTTGTTAATGCAGTGTATCACATTGATTGATTTGCAGATATTGAAAAAACCTTGCATCCCTGGGATAAATCCCACTTCATCATGGTGTATGGTTATTTCAAAGTATTGTTGAGTTCAGTTTGCTAATGTTTTGTTGAGGATTTTGGCATCTATGTTCATTAGTGATAATTGTCTGTAATTTTATTTTTTTGTGTGTGATATATTTGTCTTGTTTTGCTATCATGATGATGCTTGCCTTATACATTGATTTTAGAAGCATTCCTTACTCTGCAACTTTTTGGGATTGTTTAAGAAGGATAGGTGATAACTTCTCTAAATGTTTGATAGAACTCACCTGTGAAGTCCTCTGGTCTTGGACTTCTGTGTGTTGGGAGTTTTTAAATTACTGATTCAATTTCATTATTGGTAATTGGTCTGTTCATATTTTCTATTTCTTCCTGGCTCAGTATTGGGAGGTTGTCCAATTCTAGGAATTTGTGCATTTCTTCTAGGATGTACATTTTATTGGCATATAATTTTTCATAATAATCTTTTGTGATCCTTTATATTTCTGTGGTGTTGGTTGTAACTTCTCCATTTTCATTTCTGAGTTTATTGATTTCAGTGTTCTCTCTCTTTTTCTTGCTAAAGATTTATCAATTTTGTTTATCTTTTCAAAGAACCCACTCAGTTTTAATGATCTTTTATACATTTTTTAGTCTCTATTTCATTTATTTCTACTCTAATCTTTATGATTTCTTTCCTTCTGCTAACTTTCGGTTTTGTTTGTTCTTCTTTTTCCTTTTGGTGTAAGGTTAGCTTGTTTATTTGAGATTTCTCTTGTTTCCCAAGGTGGGCTTGTATTGCTATAACTTCCCTCCTAGAACTGCTTTTGTTGTGTCCCATAGATTTTCAATCATACTGAGTTCATTTTCAATTGTCTCCAGGTAATTTTTTATTTCTTCAAGGATTCATTGGTTGTTTAGTAGCACATTGTTTAGCCTCCATGTGTTTGTGATTTTCACAGTTTTTTTTTTCTTCTAGTTGATTTCTAGTCTCAGCATTGTGGTCAGAAAAGATGTTTCATATTATTTCAATTTTCTTAAACTTACTGAAACTTGTGACCTAGCATGTAATCTATCTGAGAGAATGTACATGTTCACTTGAAAAGAATGTGTATTCTGCTGATTATAAATGGACTCTTCTATATGTACCTATTAAGTTCATGTGGTCTAATGTGTCATTTTAGGTCAGTGATTCTTTATTGATTTTCTCTCTTGATGACCTGTTCATTGACACATGTGTGATGTTAAAGTCCCCTACTATTATTGTGTTAGTGTCAATTTCCCCCTTTTATGTTTGTTAATATTTGCTTTTTGTATTTAGGGACTCCTGTGTTGGGTGCATGGATAGTTACAGTTATTATATATTCTTCTTGGACGGATCTGTTGATCATTATGTAATGTCCTTCTTTGTGTCTTGCTACAGTCTTTGTTTTAAAGTCTATTTTGTTTGATATAAGTATTTCTACATTAGCTTTCTTTTCATTTACATTTGCATGGAATACCTTTTTCTATCACTCCACTTTGAGTCTATGTGTCTTTAGAGCTGAAGTGAATGTATTGTAGGCAGCATACATATGGGTCTGGTTTTGTATCAATTCAGCCACTCTGGTTGGCAGGGCTTGGCCCCAGTGTGTCCTGGGGTATTTCCAGTTCACTGGCTTCTCTGGCTATAGGGTCCTCCATGTCCCAGAGCTGGTGTGGGTGGTGCCATTTCCTGACATGGCTGGCTGCAGGATCTAGGGTGTCCCAAAGATGGTGTGAGCCTACTAGTGGTTGTGGCCAGGGTCGAGGCGGTTTATCTGGCTAGTACCAGCTCACTCATAGGAAGAGCCTGGTCCCTGAGTCTTGATTACAGTGTCTGTGTGTCCCAAAGCTGGTGTCATCCTGCTGGTGGGTGGGGGTCAGATCCAGGGGTGGATGGCTGAGGGACCCAAGGTGTCCTACAGCTGGTGCTGGCTTGCTGGTGTGTGGGCTGGATCCTGACACAGTAGGCTTTGGGTGGCTATAGACGTTCTGGGGTTGGTGTTTTTTTGCTAGTGGGTGGGGACGGGGCCATAGCTGCAGGACCCTGGAGGTCCTGGAGTTGGTGTTTGTCTGATGGTGGGTGGACACGGCCCATGAGATCTTGGGGCTGGTGACTGCCCACTGGTGGATAAGGCTGGTCCCAGGGCTAGTGCTGGCTCACTGGGAGGTGAAGCCAGTTCCTGGAGTCTCTGGCTGCAGGGTCCTGGGTGTCCTGGATTTTTGTCTGCCCAGTGGTGAGCAGGGCCAAGTCTCAAGGTCTGGTTCTGGGGCTCTGGGGTCCCAGGGCTAGTGCCAATGTCTACCTATTGCCAAGACCTAAATGTCTATTTAGGTCTTATGCCCATTTTTGGATTGGGTTGTTTGTTTATTGGTGGGGGGGTTGGGTCCTGGGCCCTCTTGTGGATGGGGTCCATCTTCGGGCAACTGGGGGCTCAGGATGACTTAGGAAAACCATCCTGCTGGTGGGTGGGGCTGTATCCCCACCTGTCTAGTTGCTTGGCCTGAGGCGCCCCAGTACTGGTGTCTATAGGCTGATGGGCAAGGCTATGTGCCAGTACTAATAAGCTAAAAGGAAGATTCCAAAATTGCGTTTGCCAGCACCAGTGTCCTTGTGGTATAAGGAGTTCCCCAAAATGGCTGCTGCCAGTGTCTATGTCCCCAGAGTGAGCTCCAGTTACCTCCTGCCTCTCCAGAGGCTCTCTAAGATCAGCAGGTGGGTCTGACCCAAGCTTCTTTCAAATCACTGCTTCTGCCCTGCATTCTGGAGTGTGTGAGCACCATTTAAGAGGGAGTCTCTGTTTCTCACAGCCCTCTTACTCTCCCAAAACTAAGCCCCACTGGCCTTCAAAACCAAATGATCTTTCCTTTGCAAGACTACTGTGCTGGGGCGCCTGACATGGGGACCAGTCAGTTCTGGGGAAGAACCTCTGCAATTGCAATTACACCCACGTTTGTGGGTCACCCACTCAGGGGTGTGAGTTTTGAATATACTGTGTCTCTGTCCCTCCTACCTGTCTCATTATGATTCCTTCTTTATATCATTATTGTAGATCTTTTCTGCTAGTTTTTAAGTCTTTCCCTTTTATAGCTGCTCTATAAATAGTTGTAATATTGGTGTGCCCATGGGAAGAGGTGAGCTCAGAGTCTTCCTACTCTGCCATCTTGGCCACTCCATCTGTGTTCTGTCCTCTATAATCATTATTAGGTGGCTGTTGAACATCATGAATTAAACCTCCAGTCTCTTAATATTTTCTTATATTTTCTATTTATTTTTCTTATTTCTCTGTATTTTGGGAGACTTCCTTATCTTTATCTTTCTAACAGTATTTAAATCTGAACAATGATAATTCTATAGGTTAGACATTTTTAATATAGGAAACCATATATTTAATAAATCTTGTAGGTCATCTGTTTGTTCACTTCATCTTGGTATTTCAAGTTTTTTCCTTCCCCTCAAGTCAGTTATGCTTGGTGTATGTTTACATTAACAAGTAGAAGACCAGTGGATGACCCTACATAGCTTGGAAAAGTTACTTATGTATTTATATAGCTCTATTTCCCAAACAAAGCTCTCTTTTAAAGGAAAACTTACTGGGACTCCATATACAAAATGAATTATGTCAAAAGGTAGGTCTCCCTCTTGTAAACATAGGAGTAAAGTGAACAAGCAAGTTGAGACATCCTCTATCTGCCTCACAAGGAAAGCTTTATCATGCTAATTTCATTTTGAAAAAACTATGTTTGTATTATCATTTTTTGTATGTTTGTCCACAGGAAATCTTTATGTACCTTTTCTGAAATTATGGAAATTTTGAAATTCGTTTGGTTAATATATCTACTTTTTTTTTTCTTTTTAACATTTTATTGGTGTATAATTCCTTTACAATGTTGTATTAGTTTTCCCTGTATAACAGAGTGAATCAGCTATATGTATAAATATATCCCCATATCCCCTCTCTCTTACGTCTTCCTCCCATCCTGCTTATCCCACCTCTCTAGGCGGTCACAAAGCACTGAGCTGATTGCCCTGTGCTATAGAGCTGCTTCCCACTAGCTATCTATTTTACATTTGGTAGTGTATATATGTCAATGCTACTATTTCAATTCGTTCCAGCTTACACTTCTCCCTCCCTGGGTCCTCTAGTCCATTCTCTAAGTCTGTGTCTATATTCCTGTCCTGCCCCTAAGTTCTTCAGAACCATTTTTTTTTCTTTTTTTTTTTTAGATTCCATATATAAGTGTTAGCATACGGTATTTGTTTTGCTCTTTCAGACTTACTTCACTCTGTATGACACACTCTAAGCCCATCCAATTCACTACAAATAGTTCAATTTCGTTTCCTTTTATGGCTGAGTAAAATTCCATTGTATATATGTGCCACATCTTCTTTATCCATTCATCTGTCAATGGACAATTAGGTTGCTTCCATGGCCTGGCTGCTGTAAATAATGCTGCAATGAACATTGTGGTACATGATTATTTTTGAATTATGGTTTTCTCAGGGTATAAGCCCAGCACTGGTATTCCTGGGTCGTATGGTAGTTCTATTTTTAGTTTTTTAAGGAACCTCCATACTATTCTCCACAGTGGTTGTATCAATTTACATTCCCACCAACAGTGCAAGAGAGTTCCCTTTTCTCCACACCCTCTCCAGCATTTGTTGTTTGTAGATTTTTTGATGATGGCCATTCTGACCAGTGTAGCTGGTGTAGCTACCTCATTGTAGCTTTCATTCACATTTCTCTAATGATTAGTGATGTTTAGCATTCTTCCATGTGTTTGTTGGAAATCTGTATATCTTCTTTGGAGAAATGTCTATTTAGGTCTTCTGCACATTTTTGGATTAGGTTGTTTGTTTTTTGATATTGAGCTGCATGAGCTGCATGTAAATTTGAAAGATTAATCCTTTCTCAGTTGCTTCATTTGTAAATATTTTCTCCCATTCTGAGGGTTGTCTTTTTGCCTTGTTCATGGTTTCCTTTGTTGTGCAAAAGCTTTTAAGTTTCATTAGGTCCATTTGTTTATTTTTGGGTTTTTTTCCAATTCTCTAGGAGGTGGGTCAAAAAGGATCTTGCTGTGATTTATGTCATAGAGTGTTCTGCCTATGCTTTCCTCTAAGAGTTTTATAGTACCTGGCTGTATTTTAGGTCTTTAATCCATTTTGAGTTTATTTTTGTATATGGTGTTAGGGAGTGTTCTAAATTAATTCTTTCACCTGTAGCTGTCCAGTTTTCCCAGCACCACTTATTGAAGAGGCTGTCTTTTCTCCATTGTATACTCTTACCTCCTTTATCAAAATTAAGGTGACCATATGTGTGTGGGTTTATCTCTGGGTTTTCTATCCTGGTCTATTGATCTATATTTCTCTCTTTGTGCCAGTACCATACTGTCTTGATTACTGTAGCTTTGTAGTATAGTTTGAAGTCCAGGAGCCTGATTCCTCCAGCTCCAATTTTTTTTCCTCAAGATCGCTTTGGCTATTCATGGTCTTTTGTGTTTCCATACATATTGTGAATTTTTTTTTTCTAGTTCTGTGAAAAATGCCATTGGTAGTTTGATTGGGATTGCTTTGACTCTGTAGGTTGCTTTGGGTAGTTTAGTCATTTTCACAATGTTGATTCTTCCAAACCAAGAGCATGGTATATCTCTCCATCTGTCTGTATCATCCTTAATTTCTTTTATCTATATCTTATAGTTTTCTGCATACTTGTCTTTTGTCTCCTTATATAGGTTTATTCCTAGGTATTTTATTCTTTTTGTTGCAGTGGTGAATGGGAGTGTTTCCTTAATTTCTCTGATTTTTCACCATTAGTGTATAGGAATGCAAGAGATTTCTGTGCATTAATTTTGCATCCAGCTACTTTACCAAATTCATTGATTAGCTCTAGTAGTTTTCTGGTAGCATCTTTAGGATTCTCTATGTACAGTATCATGTCATCTGCAAACTGTGACAGTTTTACTTCTTTTCTGATTTGGATTCATTTTATTTCTTTTTCTTCGCTGATTGCCATGGCTAAAACTTCCAGAACTAGGTTGAATAATAGGGGTGCGAGTGAGCAACCTTCTCTTTTTCCTGATCTTAGAGGCAATGGTTTCAGATTTTCAACATTGACAATGATGGTGACTGTGGTTTTGTCATGTATGGCCGTCAGTATGTTGAGGTAGGTTCCCTCTATGTCTACTTTCTGGAGAGTTTTTATTCTAAATGGATGTTGGATTTTGTCAAAAGCTTTTTCTGCATCTATTGAGATAATCATATGGTTTTTATTCCTCCATTTGTTTATATGGTGTATCACACTGATTGATTTGCATATATTGAAGAATCCTTGCATTCCTGGGATAAACCCCACTTAATCATGGTGTATGATCCGTTTAATGTGCTGTTGGATTCTGTTTTCTAGTATTTTGTTGGGGATTTTTGCATCTATGTTCATCAGTGATATTGGCCTGTAGTTTTCTTTTTTTGTGACATTTTTTTCTGGTTTTGGTATCAGCATGATGGTGGCTTCATAGAATGAATTTGGGAACCTTCCTCCCTCTGCTATATTTTGGAAAAGTTTGAGAAGGATAGCTGTTAGCTCTTCTCTAAATGTTTGATAGAATTCGTCTGTTAAGCCATCTGTTCCTGGGTTTTTGTTTGTTGGAAGAATTTTAATCACAGCTTCAATTTCAGTTCTTGTGATTGGTCTGTTTATATTTTGTATTTCTTCCTGGTCCAGTCCTGGAAGGCTGTGTTTTTCTAAGAATTTGTCCATGTCTTCCAGGTTGTCCATTTTATTGGCATATAGTTGCTTGTAGTAATCTCTCATGATCCTTTGTATTTCTGCAGTTTCAGTTGTTACTTCTCCTTTCTCATTTCTAATTCTGTTGATTTCAGTCTTCTCCCTTTTTTTCTTGATGAGTCTGGCTAATGGTTTATCAATTTTGTTTCTCTTCTCAAAGAACCAGCCTTTAGTTTTATTGATCTTTGCTACTGTTTCCTTCATTTCTTTTTCATTTATTTCTGATCTGATTTTTATGATTTCTTTCCTTCTACTAACTTTGGGGGTTTTTTTGTTTATCTTTCTCAAATTGTTTTATGTGTAAGGTTAGGTTGTTTATTTGAGATTTTTCTTGTTTCTTGAAATAAGGTTTTATTGCTATAAACTTCCCTCTTAGAAATTCTTTTGCTGCATCCAATAGGTTTTGCGTCATTGTGTTTTCAGTATCATTTGTTTCTAGGTATTTTTTAAATTTTTCTTTGATTTCTTCAGTGATTTCTTGGTTAGTTAGTAGTATATTTTTTATTCTCCATGTGTTTTCATTTTTTACTTTTCTTTTTCCTGTAATTGATATCTAGTCTCATAGCATTGTAGTCAGAAAAGATACTTGATATGATTTCTATTTTCTTAAATATACAAAAGCTTGATTTGTGACCCAAGATATGATCTATCCTGGAGAATGTTCCATGAGCACTTGAGAAGAAAATGTATTCTGTTGTTTTTGGATGGAATGTCCTATAAATATCAATTAAGTCCATCTTGTTTAATGTGTCATTTAAAGCTTGTGTTTCCTTTTTCATTCTCATTTTGGATGATCTCTCCATTGGTGATAGTGGGGTGTTAAATTCCCCTACTATTATTGTCTTACTATCAATTTCCCCTTTCATGGCTGCTAGCATTTGTCTTATGTATTGAGGTGCTCCTATGTTGGGTGCGTAAATATTTACAATCGTTATATCTTCTTCTTGGATTGATCCCTTGATCATTATGTAGTGTCTCTTGTAGTAGTCTTTATTTCAAAGTCTGTTTTGTCTGATATGAGGATTGCTACTCCAGTTTTCTTTTTTTTTTTTAATTAATTAATTTATTTATTTATTTATTTATTTATGGCTGTGTTGGGTCTTCGTTTCTGTGCGAGGGCTTTCTCTAGTTGTGGCAAGTGGGGGCCACTCTTCATCGCGGTGTGCGGGCCTATCATTATCGTGGCCTCTCTTGTTGCGGAGCACAGGCTCCAGACGCGCAGGCTCAGTAATTGTGGCTCACGGGCCTAGTTGCTCCGCGGCATGTGGGATCCTCCCAGACCAGGGCTCGAACCCGTGTCCCCTGCATTGGCAGGCAGATTCTCAACCACTGCGCCACCAGGGAAGCCCTCCAGTTTTCTTTTGATTTCCATTTGCATGGAATATCTTTTTCCATCCTCTCACTTTCAGTCTGTATGTGTCCCTAGGTCTGAAGTGGGTTTCTTGTAGACAGTATATATACAGGTCTTGTTTTTGTATCTGTTCAGCCAGTCTATATCTTTTGGTTGGAGCATTTAATCCATTTACATTTAAGGTAATTATCGATATGTATGTTCCTATTACCATTTTCTTAATTGTTTTGGGGGTTTTTTTGTAGGTCTTCTCCTTCCCTTGTGATTCCGGCCTAGAGAAGTTCCTTTAGCTTTTGTTGTAAAGCTGGTTTGGTGGTGCTAAACTCTCTTACATTTTGCTTGTCTGTAAAGGTTTTAACTTCTCCATCGAATCTGAATGTGATATTAGCTGGGTACAGTAATCTCAGTTGTAGGTTTTTCCCTTTCATCACTTTAAATATGTGCTGCCACTCCCTTCTGGCTTGCAGAGTTTGTGCTGAAAGATCAGCTGTTAACCTTATGGGGATTCCCTTGTATGTTATTTGTTGCTTTTCCCTTGCTGTTTTTAATATTTTTTATTTGTATTTAATTTTTGACAGTTTTATTAATGTGTGTCTTCTTGTGTTTCTTCTTGGATTTATCCTGTATGGGACTCTCTACAGTTCCTGTGCTTGAACGACTATTTCCTTTCCCATGTTAAAGAAGTTTTCAACTACAATCTCTTCAAATATTTTCTCAGACCCTTTCTTTTTCTCTTGGTCTTCTGGGACCCCTATAATTTGAATGTTGTTGCCTTTAGTGTTGTCCCAGTGGTCTCTGAAACTGTCCTCAATTCTTTTCATTATTTTTTCTTTATTCTGCTCTGCAGTAGTTATTTCCTCTATTTTATCTTCCAGGTCACTTATCCATTCTTCTGCCTCAGTTATTCTGCTATTGTTTCCTTCTAGAGTACTTTTTATTCTCATTTATTGTGTTGTTCATCATCCTTCGTTTGCTCTTTAGTTCTTCTAAGTACTTGTTAAACGTTCCTTGCATTTTCTCCATTCTATTTCCAAGATTTTAGATCATCTTTACTATCATTACTCTGAAATCTTTTTCAGGTAGACTGCATATTTCCCCTTCATTTGTTTGGTCTGTTGGGTTTTTACCTTGTTCCTTCATCTGTTACAAATTTCTCTGTCTTCTCATTTTGTTTATCTTACTGTGTTTGGGGTCTCCTTTTCGCAGGCTGCAGGTTCATAGTTCCCGTTGCTTTTGGTGTCTACCCCCAGTGGGTGAGGTTGGTTCAGTGGCTTTTGTAGGCTTCCTGGTTGAAGAGGCTGGTGTCTGTGTTCTGGTGGGTAGGGCTGGATCTTGTCTTGCTGGCAGGCAGGGCCACGTCCAATGGTGTGTTTTTGGGTGTCTGTGAACTTAGTATGATTTTAGGTAGCCTCTCTGCTAATGGGTGGGGTTGTGTTCCTGTCTTGATAGTTGACTGTCATGGGTAACCAGCTCTGGATCTTGCTGGTCATTGGGTGGAGCTGGGTCTTAGCTTTGAGACAGAGATCTCTGGGAGAGCTCTCGTTGCTTGATATTATGTGGGACCAGAGGTCTCTGGTGGTCCAATATCCTGAACTCAGCTCTCCCGCTCAGAGGCTCAGGCCTTGCCCCAGACTGGAGCACCAAGACTCTGTCATCCCCACGGCTAGGGATGCTGCTCGTCCCATGAGAAAGAGAAGATACATGTTACAGACTTGAACCCAATGCTTGAGGTGAGCCATTGAGACCTGACTCTACCTCAACAAAGCCTATTTGTATCCTTCTCAGGGATGGATAAGAATGCTGAAGAAGAGATGTTTTTCTCTCTTTCTGTGAGATCATATTATTTGAGGACCAGCTAATTCTGAAGCTTCCAGGAGCCACTGACTCCACATGGAGACAGTCATTTTTTTCCGTTTGTGTTTACTCTAGTTTCACTTGCTCACAGGATGCTGCATGCAGAGACCTCGAACCCAGCACTTCAGACCAGAGTTCCTCATGCAAATCAGGACACTACAACACCTCAACTCAAGATGGTGGCAGCCTATATCTATTTTTTATAAGAACCAATGTTTTAAATTATTTAACTTGTCCCTATAGTAACACTCTCAAAATACCTACCTTCTTGAAAGAATACATTATTACATGCAACTTCAGGATATGGATAATCCAGCTTGAAAGGACAAGTAGGAAGAGAGGAGAGAGAACTACTCTAGGTTTGCAAAATCTATATTCCAACACTGACTTTGCTTTTTCTAGTATAACCAGGATAAGGTGTAAGTTATTTGAGCCTCAGTTAGCCTGAATAAAAAGGAAAGAATAAGATTTGTCCTACCCATGGCATGTGGTGTTTCTCTAGGTATCAAAAATAGAGATTTGTGTAATATCACTTTGTAAAGTGTTGTACATGTTTATTCTTTTATTCAGGAAATATTTATTGAGTGCCTTTTAATTGACAAGTGCTCTTTTGGAACAATGTCATTAGTTTCTAAAGAGTGAGAGAACACTGAGGGACTAGAGAGATATGTTTTAGGGCTAACTGGAAATGTTTATGAAAATCAGAAAACTAGAGAAATTTGAATGAGAAGATTAATAAAGCTAGGGATTCCAGGTCAGGAAAATGGAGAGGTAATTTCCTTAGGGATTTGGGTGAAGCAAGAGCTTATTCAGTGTTCTCTTATTTTGACAAAACCCAACACCTATCTGTTTATGCAGTCATTTGTCTGATCATGTGGAAAGGTTGACAAATCCAGACCCAGATAATAGAACTGAAAATCCTTTTTATATTCTAATACATCTTGGGAATCAACAATATGAGCCTGCCAAAATAATAAAATGGTTAGCATATTTATTTTTTGAGTCAGATATTTAAAGGACAGGTTTAAAATCAAAACATTCTATATAAGTAAAAGATCAGCTTTAGCTTCTTTTGAATTATGAAAATTACCTGAAAAGAGAGAGGCAGATTGCAAGGGTTGATAGTGCATAAATATGCATAAAAAGTTAAGAAAATACCTTGGCTTTGAAAACCTGTCTACATGGTAGAAACATCCCTCTGGCCCTCTGGCTACACACTCAAAATTTCACTAGTGTGAACTTTTTTTGATTCTATATCCTTATTCTGTAATCACAATCTTTTATGTACTGGGAGTTGGCAAAGCAGTTTCCTCTCTGTCCCACTCTAACTTTCTCCATTTGTCTTAGTAATATCAGTGGCGAATATTGGAAAAAGGGGGACTAAGGTATGTAAAATGAGGAATGGTTAGTCAAACTCAAATGGAAACTGGGAAAAGTTTTAAAATATGACCATCTTTGAAAATACCTAAAATTTTCGCTTAGTAGTGGGGAGTTGAGAGAATTTTTCTCTGGATTAGTAAAGGGCTATTAGTTGTTGAGTAAGAAAGATCATTTAACTTCTTTGGTCACCTTATTGCTTATTTACAGAAGAAAATTTATTTATTCAAAATATTGGCTGTGATGAGCTTTACAACTACAAAGCCTGAAATTGCAATGAACCAAAATCTATATCTGTGTTTGTCAATCCATGGGAGGTATTAATGTTGCAATTTGATTACCTGCTCTGTTTTATTATGTATATTTCTATAAGCAAGAGTCATTAGAGTTTACAAAATCTGCTATCTTTGCAGCAAAATATTTAGGTAATATACGTGTTTCATTGAGCAGCTAGATCTGCAAATACTCAATTCAAGGATCCATTTTCTACCATTTTGTTTCAGTTTCTTACATCTTCATTTCTTTCAAATAGTTTATATCCATATTTCAACAAACAGACATCTTAAATTATAGTAATGGTAGCAATTTCCAGTGTTATAATGCATTTACTAAATAGTGAGCTGTCATTGTTTATTTTATATTTCGTGTGCTTCATTTACTTTTGTATTGAACATTTTCTTTTCAAATTAAGGAAAAAACTTATTTCCAATAATCCCAGATATCAGCAGCAGTTGCTTTAAGAAATTGTACTTTAAATGTTTTGAAAATAAATGACTTCTTAGTAATGTTAATAAATATGAAAGTAATGATATCTATTTGAACTCATGTGCTTGGTATGTGGGATGATCAAGTTATATGTTTTGTGTGACTTTTTAATAGATTTGTTCTGAGCAGTTATCTCCATGACTAATAATCCATTACTCATTCTCTCACTTTCTTGGCTGCTATAGCCAGTTAGTTAATCAACACATATTTATTAGCCCAGGGAAATCTTTAGCACAAATTGAGGTGTTCAGTAGCCTGCCCTATTAACTCTATTCTTCTTTAAGGTACATCTTTATGGTTGTTTTTGTGAAAAATCTGACTGTGCTTATGACTTCAATAATTAGTTTAATTTACTTATTAGTTAATTTCCCAGGAATTTGTAGTACAAGTATAGGGAAAAAGTTTGAAATCAACTCATTTTTCTAAATCTTTCTAGTCTAATCTCCCTTGCTCTTACTCATTAAGGAAATAGCAAAATAGGGAAAAAATGCACAATAATTTTTAAAACTGAAGCTAGTTTTCTAAACCTCTAAAATGTCTTAGCTATATTCAGTTAAATCAATTTGAACAAATCTTTTGTATTCTTTTAAATTTGGAATGAATTAATAATAGTTTCACTTGTCCTTCTTACAGCAGAGTACTCACTCTGTCAGGTAGAATTCACTGTGGTGAAATGCTCTGGGGTTGGTGTATCCTTTAGAATCATGTCTGGCCTGAATTGTGCTCTTTGTTCCCTTAGTTTCAGGGTAAAGTGCACTTTGGCTTCAACTATACCACTTACACATTATAATTTATTCCTTCTTTTATTCAGGATTACAAGCACTTATAACCTATGAAAGGTTTGGAAAACGGTGCATTCCATTCTTTAAAAGTTATCAGTATAGAAACACTCTATACTCCTTCTTTAATATAAATAGAAAGAAGCCTCCCCACCATCCCTGCAAAAAGACTATTTGGCTAAATTTATAAGGAAAGCATCACAAATTAAAATAAATATATTCAAAAATTATATTGTGAAAAATGTTGTTGTAAATGAAATAATTTCTGATAGATAGCTAGATATAAGCATGTATTTTCAGAAATTTTATTTACCTCTAACTTCAAATTACCAATTTGAATTGTTGACTAGAACTAGACAGAATGTTGACTTCTTGAGAGTTAATTAGAAAGCTTTTGATAGAAAAATACCTGCAAAAGTATTTTAAAATATAAATTGAATGGAACTAGCTATAGTTTTTCCATGTTTAGAGGTATTACAGGCAGAAAGTTCAGAAACGGACTTTCTACGTCCAAGTCTTACATCTGTCATCTAGTAGTAGTGAGTAAATCACACTTAGCATATGTCTTATACATACCAAGTATTTGATCATGCTAATATGCCTTAGGTTGTATTCCAATTAAAACATGTTTGACATTTATAGCCATACTTATTTGAGAAAGGAGAAGGCTAATATCTTTGTAGACTGAGTAAAAGTGACCTCTTAGATTTGAGGAGTGTTGGGAAAGGATGTCTTTTTTTTTTTTTTTTTTAACATCTTTATTGAAGTATAATTGCCTTACAATGGTGTGTTAGCTTCTGCTTTATAACAAAGTGAATCAGTTATACATATACAATATGTTCCCATTTCTCTTCCCTCATGCATCTCCCTCCCTCCCACCCTCCCCATCCCACCCCTCTAGGTGGTCACAAAACACCGAGCTGATCTCCCTGTGCTATGCGGCTGCTTCCCACTAGTTATCTATTTTACATTTGGTAGTGTATATATGTCCATGACACTTACCCTGTCACATCTCACCCCACCCCCTCCCCATATCCTCAAGTCCATTCTCTAGTAGGACTATGTCTTTATTCCCGTCTTGCCACTAGGTTCTTCATGGCCTTTTTTTTTTTTTCCCCTTAGATTCTGTATATATGTGTTAGCATACTGTATTTGTTTTTCTCTTTCTGACTTACTTCACTCTGTATGACAGACTCTAACTCCATCCACCTCATTACAAATACCTCCATTTCATTTCTTTTTATGGCTGAGTAATATTCCATTGTATATATGTGCCACATCTTCTTTATCCATTCATCTGTCGATGGACATTTAGGATGTCTTTTGAATAATAACATTCCAGCTGATTTGTCACAGAACTTGAGATCTCCATTTATAGCATTAATTATTTTACATTGACATGTCATCTATGGAAGTTTTTCATTAAAATTTAAGTATTCCTTTGAGATGAAATACATTAAGGCAAATTAATTTTTTATTAGAGAGAGCTGGCTGACAGCTATCGAAACCCTGTAGGAGTGAGAAATAAAATAGGTAAATTAGTTAAAGAAAGAGTTAGCAACTGAACTGCCAAAACTCTTCCCAGAGGAAGAAGGAGAAGCAGAGGAGAAGAAAATATTGGAAGGAAAAATATGAAGATTAAGTAAAACACAGAAACCATAACCAAGATTCATAGAAATGTATAAACAAAAGTATTTTTCTGTCATTATTCTCTTTCGGAGTCATGTGAGAGTAGCTAGATAGATTTTCAATACATTTAGAAAGCATGCGTGGCATGGTCCACCTTAAAATATAGACTACATGATGTACAGGAGAATCACTTTGGGGAGACTTGTGTGGTATGTCAAAAAGATAAGACAATCATTCATGTTCTAGAGTAGCAGAACCAAGGCTCGTGTGTGTCTATGGGCAGGAAAATAAAACACACAAACAAAACCAGTGTTGTTTCAAACATGACCCCAAATCAAAAAGCACAAGGGTGGATGAAATTACAGACATTGTTTACAGCTGAGTTGCTTCTCACACAGACAAATCTTTGAATCATTTATTTAATGATGGTTAACGATCATATAATCTCTCTAATAATCAAGAAAAAAACTAGATCAGGAATTATGTCAATAGACTATAATAGATATACAGTTTAATTATATATGTCCAATATATATCACTAAGATAATTAATACATTGCTTATTTACTTCCAACCCCATTGCAAAACTATTTAAAGTAGTTTAAAGAAATATCTAAAATGTAACAAATTGAGAATTATTAAGGCTGCATTAATATTGCATATAAGGATGTTTAATATAAAGTAAAAACAAGAGAATGTACTGACAATTTATTAAAACAGAGATCTATGTTGAAATATTAAGCTATAATTTATAAAACTCTAAGAGATATAAGAACAGCAAATTCCCATGAAAATGAAAAATATCAAATGTAAGATTTTTATTAACCCACTTTTGGAATAAGGTTCTATGGGAAAAGAATGTGTCCCAGTCTACCTCTAAGCAAAACCTCTCTGACCTTAAAATTTCTACAAAGAAGAAAGAAATCTCTTTTGTCTGTCTCACTGAGCATGGGAATAGGGACACCCCAATTCTAAGCCATTGCAGAGTTTATACATAGAGCAAAAGACCAGGCAAAGTAGGATCTTGGGGAGGGAAAGGACTTTAGTGACAGCTGGGAGAGTCTTAATGGCAGGGTAAGGTGGGGAAGGGTGAACTTTTATAAGTGGGAGCCATGCCAGAAATAACTGACTCCCTCAGAATGATCGGTGAGAGCTGAATGAATAGACTAGTTTCAAAAGTGTGAGTGGAGTCAAGGGAAACTAATGAGAGATGATGAAATACACCAGGACTACCCACAGTGAGAGGTTGTAGCATCCCAGGATTCCTTGTGCCCCTTCCCAGTGAATAGTTATCCAAAGTAATCACTATTCTAACTTCTAATATAAATTAATTTTACCTATTTTGAACTTCATTTAAGTGGAGTCACTCAGTATTTACTCTTGTATCTGGATTCCTTCATCTATGCTGTGTGTAGCAATAGTGTTTTAAATTTTTCATCAATATGTAATATTTCATTGACATAACAATACTTCATTTCTCAACTATAGGCATATTATGAATAATGCTGCTATAAATATTCTTGGGTATGATTTTGGTAAACATAAGTTTTTTTTCTGTTGACTATATGCCCATTCATGTACAGTATATCAGAGTTCCAATTTTTTTTTGAAATGTTGTTTTTGTCAATTATTTTAATTTTATCCATTCTGGTGGAATGTAGTGGTATCCCAATATGGTTGAAATATGCATTTTGCTAATGACTAATGATATAAAATTGTTTTCACATATTTTTTGGCCATTTAGATATCTTCTTTTGTGAAGTGCCAATTCAAGTGCTTTGTCTATTTTTTTTTAAATTGAGGTATATAGTTGCTTTACAATGATGTGTTAGTTTCTGCTGTACAATGAAGTGAATCAGCTATATGTATACATATATCCCTTCCCTCTCGGACCTCCCTCTTGGCCACCCCATACCACCCATCTAGGTCACCACAGAGCACGGAGCTGAGCTCCCTGCATTATACTGTGTTGTTTCTCTTTTTCTTACTGATTTGAAGGAGCTCTTTATATATTCTTTATACAAATCTTTTTGTTGTATACATTAATTGTATGCATCAAGGCCATGAAGATATTCATTTTTCTGTTTCTAGAAGTCTTATGATTTACATTCATATTTATGTCTATGATCCATTTCAAATTAAATTTTTGATTTGGTGTGAGGAAAAGGTTGAGGTTTATTTTTTCCCATATGAATATTCAACAGCACCATTTTAAAATGAGACCCTCTTTGCACATTGAAGTAGAAAGTTTGTCATAATACAGGTCATCATATATGTGTAGGTTTGTTTCTAATTTCGGCATCCCAGTGCAACACCATAGCACCTTAGTTACTACAGCTTTATAATAAGTTTTGATAAAGCATCAGCTTTGTTCTTCTATGTTGTTTTACATTTTTATAAACATTTTAGAATTAGCTTGCAAATTTCCACACACAAAAAAGTTCTTTTAGGATTTTGATTGTGGTTTCATGAATCTGTAGGTCAGTTTAGATAGAAATGACATCTTAACAATATTTAAAATTCCAATCCATGAACATATTAGTGTTTCTTATTCATTTAGGTGTTCTCTAATTTCTCTCAATAATACTTTGCTTCACATCTTTTGTTAAATTTATTACTAAATATTTGATATGTTTGGTGCTGCTGTAAATGGTATTGGTTTTATAATTAAACTTCCAATTTCTGGTTACTAGAATGTAAAAATATAATTGATTTTTGTATATTGACTTTGTATGCCTTGCTAAATTAACTTAAATTATTAATTCTAATAAATTATAAACTATTTTGAATTTTCTATGTAAACAAACATGGCGTTTGAAAATGGAGTTTTATATTTTTTGGATACTCCATGATTTTATTTATTTATTTTTACCTATAAAATTTATAGTGATGCCTACTTCATCATTTCTAATATTTGTAAATTGTGTTTTCCGCTTTTCTGTTTAATTAGCTTATTTTTTCTTGATTAGTTCTACCATAGGTTCATATATACAATGGAATGTTACTCCGTCATAAAAAAAAATGAATGAAATAATGCCATTTGAAACAACATGGATGGACTTAGAGATTGTCATACTGAGTGAAGTCAGACAGAGAAAGACAAATATCATATGATATCACTTATGTTATATGGAATATAAAAAATGGTACAAATAAACTTATTTACAAAACAGAAATAGAGTCACAGATGCAAAAAAACAAACTTATGTTTACCAAGGGGGAAAAAGCAGAGAGATAAATTGGGAGTTAAGATTGACATATACACACTGCTATATATAAAATAGATAACTAATAAGGACCTACTGTATAACACAGGGAACTCTATTCAATACTCTGTAATGATCTATATGGGAAAAGAATCTAAAAATGAATGGAGATTTTATATATAAATATATGTATATAAAACTGGTTCATTTTGCTGTACAGCAGCAGAAACTAACACAACATTGTAAATCAATTATGCACCAGAAAAAAATTTTTAAATACCAACAATTTAGACTGATGATTTTAAAATAATATAAGTAACAAAAATAGGAGATGAAGAGGGAAAGAAGGAATATGCTTGTTTATCACCTCTTGTTTAATATAGGAATCAAAAGATATGATGTGTGCAAAATAAGTACTAGACATTGAAGCATACTTAATAGTTCAAAAATAAACATGAAGAAATGAAATACTATTAAACTAAAGTTGGGTTGTGGAGAAGAGAGATGGCAGCAGATTTTATTGTTGCTCATAGTAAAGCAACAATTACCTAAAGTATAAAAGTTATTATAGAAAAGTACATATATAAAGTTGTTATTAGAATTATTTTTTTTCTTAAATATTATAAATATAATAAATAATGGAATATTAAAAATATCACATACCTCATGTATTATTGCTTTATTCATTCAACAAATATATGTTAAATGACTTTTGTGTGTGTCAGGCAATTTCCAGGCTCTAGGATATATCATATAAAGTTGTATACCCTCCAGCAGAGAAAGAAAGAAAATAAAGAGTAAACATAATAAGTAAGCTGCTATTTTATGTAAAAGAAAATGAGAGGTATCATAAATAAAAGAAAAAGTGAAAAAGAACAGGTGGATAGAGTTTTCAGGGGATGGAAATTATTATAATTTAAAAGGGTATATATACCTCATTGAGTAGGGGACATATCAGTAAAGACTTAAAGAAAGTGACAGAGTTAGCCATGTGCAGACCCTGGTCCATGCAGAGGAAACCTACGTTAGGCTAGAATCAATGAAAAAGTGAGCAGTGAGGCTAGGACTGAGTGGGTGTTGGAGAGAATAGAAAGTGATGAGATAACAGAGGTTAGATCATGAAGGTTTTATAGGCCAGTTGTGGTAGACTGAAAGCTCTCATCAATAAATGAAGCCTATTTCTGCAAACCTTGAATCTAAATTGGAGTTTTGGACTTGTTTTTACAATTTATTGAAGCAAAGTGAAATCATCTGAGTTCTAAAGCCTAACCTCAAAAGGCTTTGTCACTTCCACATTGGCACTCCTAAAAGCCTTAAAGTGACCAGACCATGAAAAGAAGTCTGTTTTATCCTATTGGAGAATCCATGTGAAAAAAGCTTAGGCAGCCTAGTCAACAATCCCAGAGAAATGCCAGATGAGTGACTCCAGGTAGCCACATGAGTGATCTTAGGCAAGTCCAGCAGAAAAACTTCCCATCTGAACCAAGCCCAAATCAGAGAATCATGAACAAATATATGGTTGTTATTTTAAACTACTAAATTTTGGGTGTAGCTTGTTAGCACAGCAACAGACAACAGGCGAACAGTATAATTACTTTAGATTTTACTCAGAGTTAAATGAGGGAACATTTTAGTTAGGTTCAGGGGCAGAGTGACATGATCTGACTTCGAATTTAAAAGAATTCTTCTGATGGCTGTGAGAATTGATGATGGACAGTCAGGCACAGAAGCATGGAGACCAATGAGGAGATTATTGCGTTTAATTCAGGATAGAAATGGTGGTGGTTTGGGCCAGGGCGAAGGAGGTGACAAATGGTCATAATATTTTCATCTTGAAGTTATATTATTAAGGGAGTAGATGTTTAAAGGGTTGGATGTTGGGAGTTAGGGAGGAGTCAAGGTTGACATTAAAATGTTAGGTTTAGGCAACTGAAAGACATAATGATATTTTAAGAGAACATTTTATGCTATATTTTACGAAAAACGGTGGGAAATATATGTATGATTGTGTGTGTGCACATATATGTGCTTATATTTGCATAAGGATAAACAAGAAGTAGAAAAATGTTATGTACAGGTAATGAAGGGGGATGGGATGAATGGGAACAGAGGATACCAAGACTTCTTAGAGCATATATTTTTCATTATGATTTCTGAAACTTTTAAATGTAAAACCATTATAAAAATAAAATTAAAACAGGAAGGCAACACAAGCCTTTTTTTTTTTTTTTTTTTTTGAGTACTTATTTTGTGCTGGGCATTATGCCTAAGTCCTTTACATGTGTAAGACATAGCCTCTTTGGCTTCTTCATTTTTTAATGGTGATGATATACCTACCTTGAAAGTCTGGTATATCTAGTTGACAGGTATTAGAAGTTAACATATCTTAGCAAATGCCCAGCACATAGCAGGTACTCAGTAATTTTTTGCTGCCATTACTATTTTTCAAGGTCATGGAACTAATAAGTGTTGGTATAGAATTCAAATTAGACTTTTCTGATAGTAAGGTCCCTGGTAAAAAGCAACATACAGCTGATGTCTCCAATTTTAATATGACAGGTGTGTGGGAGTGATGGAATGCAAATATGTGGAAAGTCAGTCTCAGAAAGACCAGGAAAAAAATTGTAACAAATGTTTGGAGCAAACATGGAAATGGTCCTAACCTGAGAAATTACAGGGGATTGGCAATACAGGTGAGGCAGTGAGTTAGAACTCAGCCAAGTGTTCATGTACCATGTACACACAAATAATGAAGTTCAAGTTCAAGTAGTGAATATGTAGTCTGCTACCAAGCAAGCCAGCAGAAATTGGAGTCAATGAAATTAAACGCTCCTTTGGTCCCCACTATAAGAAAAATCTTTGCCTTCTGCTGAAGCTGGAATCAATCCCAGGATATAGTAAGTCCAGTGTCTGTTCATGTGTAACTTTATGAAGAAGAGACATTGATTTCGCCAGAGTACAGCCTAGGTACAAAATGAACAGAATTCCCAAGTACTTGCCAAAAATTGGGCTTTACTAGGGTGGGGTAGGGCGTATCTGAGAAAGTCTCTTTTACACTTGGATTTTGTACAAGTTGAGGAATAAGACAAATGGCAAATGGAAAATTGAAGCATAGCCTTTGTAAAGACCAAGTCAGAGGACATAGAATTACTGTAACATCCAAATGAGCTTCCTATTATTGAACCTCAGAATTTGACAGACTTTCCCAACCAAGCCAACTCCCAAACTACCACCTCAAAGACAGAGCCTGACTCCATGAAAAGCAGAGTTCCTATTCCCTGTGAGCATTTTGCTGCTTGTGAAAAATTTACACTCAAAAGGGAAACAATTGAGGCTGAACCAAACATGCTGATCATTCTCTTGGTACTCTGCACCAGAGACCTTGGTATTTGTTGCCTCCTCTGCTTGGTAGTTCTCTATCCTTCCTTAACAACTGCTTGTTCTTTAAAAGCTCCCCAGAAGTAGTTTTATTACATCCCCAAGATTAGATAAGGTGGTCCCCCTTCTTGCTTTCACAGCACTCTACACTTATCTTTCTCATAATACTTATACTACTTCACTGTAATTGCCTCATTAATTGTTCTTATCTCTCATAAGACTATAAGCTCTCAGATGACAAGTATAGTGTCTTGTTAATCAAAACATTGTTTCTGGCACGTAAGTGTTCGTTATGACTTCAACTACTTTTACGCCTGTTGAATGCCATGCTGCACATCCAACTTGGTCTCATTTATATCATTGGTAGCTGCCTGCTTGCATACGTTGGAGAGATGAAGTCCATAGCTTTGTTTACCTTACATGATAATGAATGTAGTTTTAATTATTTTTTTTTAAAGTGGAATCCAGTCCCACTGCAATAAATTATCCCAGACACCTGTTTGTTTCAGAGAACTTTTCTTTGTCAGAAATTTGACCATATCGTGAATATACAGCTGTGAAATATAATAGATGTCTTTTTTCAGTGAAGGTAACTGGAAGTCCTTCTTCAAGTGTGCGTCTCTTTAAAAGACCTACTAAATAAATATGTTAGGAGAGAAAGTCCCTTACTCTCTTCTGAAGATTGCTTCTTTTAGAATACTTCTTGCCTCTCTTTGTGCCTTTACTCATGCCACTCCAGAAGACCTGGGTTAAATGAATATAGGGTATATGTAAGTGTGTGTGTGTGTGTGTGTGTGTGTGTGTGTGTGTGTAAATGTGGGGAAGAAATCATGAAGGATGAATCTTGATATTTATATACTTGATTATATTATATATACATATATATAATGGACCAAGTCATGCAGACAGTTATAAGCCATGTTTGAAACTAATTTTTAGAGCAAAGGGAAAGGTGGGTATTAAGATGTGTTAAGCAGATAGATGATAGCATTATGAAACCTGTGCTTTTAAAAAGGCAGTGGCTACAATTTGGAACATGTATAAGAGAAGGATCATCTTAAAGTCAAGAGCCCTGGTAATACAAGTGGAGAGAACGATTGCACAAAACAATTATTTAGAAGTAAATTAAACCAGAATTTGAGATCATTAGAAGGAAATTAAAAAGTTTTTACAGTGTATTCATTTATAAAAATGAATCTATAGCTGTAGTTTATAGCAGAAGGTAAGTGCAACAATTAAGTGTGCAATTTATTTTCAAACATATATACTCTATTGATACTATGTATAAAATAGATAACTAATGAGAACCTATTGTATAGCACAGGGATCTCTACTCAATGCTCTGTGGTTACCTAAATGGTAAGGCAATCCAAATAAGAGGGGATATATGTATATGTATAGTTGATTCACTTTGCTGTACAGTAGAAACTAACACAACATTGTAAAGCAACTATACTTCAATAATTTTTTTTTTTTAAAATACTTTGTAAGCTTACCAAAAAAAAAAAAAAAAAACAGGAATGGTTTCTTAGAAAAAATGCAAGGGGTTATCTATCCCTGGTGTTAATAACATATACTTCCAAATGTTGTATTGCTGGTATTCCAAGAATTTACATACCATTTGGTTCAATTGGCAAAGAATATCTGCTCTTTTATTGATGAAATAAAGAACATCACAAGCTACCATCACGTTTGTGTGAAGACAAAATATAGTTGTTTTATTAAGGCCATGTCTAAACTAAGCAAAGCATGCAACATGGTACTTTAGAAAACAAAAATTCTTTTCAAGTTCCTGCCATCAAATAATTTACTATCCATAAGAAAATATGGACTTAACACATTTTTGTTTAAAGCATTCAATTAACATTGACGACTGTTTTGTGATAGGTGCAAGAAATTCACCGATGAAGAGGATGCAATTTCTGGGTGATGGGGATCACTCACGCAGTTACATATCAGTCACTTCATGGTTTCGGTCCAAATCTTGAGATTATTTTATAAATTCCACCAGAGCAAATATCAAGGGCCTTTTTACAAAGTAAGAAAATAAAAATCCTTTTTAAAAAACTTCTCCATTCTCATTGCCATGCCTGAAAGACAAAAGTAACCTTAAAAATTGCCATGTTCAGAAGAAACATTTAACACAGTGTAAGTACTCTGATACAGCTGTAGAATACAATTATTGTATTGTTAGAGAAGATTTCAAAATATTCAGAATGTGAATATGTATGTTAAAGATATTTTTCACTTCAAAAGTGCCATTGAAGCCACATCAATTAGACATATTTATTATGAGCTACCAGGAAAATATAATAATTATCTAGACATATAGAACTGGTCACTATAGTGACATTCATTAAAGTGGGATTTTACCTGTAATCTAGGCCTTCTTTAAATGATATAACTGAAGTATATTATATTCTATGTTGCAGGGCTAATACAAAATTTCAGATGAAGTCCACAACACTTGGGTAAGCATTCTGTTTGTGCCAATGACTTTGTTATTTTTCTCATAAATCCCTTTTGCCCTATGGCTTTCCAATATAGAATATTCATTAATATGATACTTCTGATAACGTCTGAAATAATAAGAGCCCAATTAGAGCATGACAGATTTAATGCATTGCTTCATGGACACTCTCTACTTACTAAAACATCTCAAGCATTTAGACAAAGCATCTTGTTGAATGTGTTTTGCTTATCACTGCAGGGCCACATTTATGAGAACAGCAAAATCTACAAGGTATAGAAAAGAGCCAGCCACATACTGGGGTCTGGTAAGGAGAGTAGTAGAAAAGTGTTATTTCATAATATTTATGGACTAAATACTCCAAAATATAGAACCTCACGATAGCAAATAGAGAGTAATTCTCTGTTATTTCATTTAGCCCATCTGTCTATACTCTTAACTCCTATAAAAAAAACAATGGGCAAGTTCCAGGAGAGGTTTTTAGGAGAGAGAATGTGATACAAACTGAAACCCAAAGTCTACAAAACCTGTGTGCTTAAGTTTTGCCAACAAAGTTACTGTAAGCATCAAAATGCATGATTTTGGCCACACCATCCATTCCTATTTTCCACATTGGAGTTTTACATTGTCTCAAGTTTCTCCCAGCTTTTTCTGGGAGTTACCATGACATTCCACTTGTGATCACCACATTACTTTCTAGTCTATTTGCTTGTATTTGTTTGACTTGCTGCTGTGTTAATCATATGCTTCTGTCTGCTTACAAAAGATGTGTCCCTCTGCCTACTATTAACAACATAGAGTCTATGGATATTTTAAAAAATAGCTCTGTGTTCCTTAACTACAAAAGCCACTGCAATAATTTCTCTTCAACATGGAAGCCATAAACATTGGCTTTTCTAGAGTAGAGGCTCCAGCGTTTCTAGATTTTAGTGGCAGCCCTTATCCCCAAACACTCTCTTTTTTTGACACTGCACTTTGTCTCAGATATCAGTAGAAACAAGTTAATCCAGGAGATGACCCATGTGAAAGACATCATGTTACCCTCAAAAACACTCTCCAGGGATACCTTCAGGATGACGGAGGACTAAGATGTGGAGATCATCTTCCTCCCCACAGATACATCAGAAATACATCTACATGTGGAACAACTCCTACAGAACACCCACTGAAAGCTGGCAGAAGACTTCAGACTTCCCAACAAGCAAGAAACTCCCCCACGTACCTGGGTAGGGCAAAAGAAAAAAGAAAAAACAGAGAAAAAAGATTAGGAATGGGACCTGCACCTCAGGGAGGGAGCTGTGAAGGAGGAAAAGCTTCCAAACACTAGGAAGCCCGTACACTGGTGGAGAAGGGAGAGTGGGTGGGGGGAGGGGAAGCTTTGGAGCCACAGAGGAGAGCACAACAACAGGGGTACAGAGGGCAAAGTGGAGAGATTCCCGCACAGAGGATTGGTTCTGGTCAGCAATCACCAGCCTGAGAGGTTTGCCTGCTCACCCATCAGGGTGGGTGGGGGCTGGGAGCTGAGGCTCAGGCTTCGGAGTTCAGATCCCAGGGAGAGAACTGGGGTTGGCTGTGTGAATACAGCCTGAAGGGGGTTAGTGCGCCACAGCCAGCTGGAAGGGAGTCCGGGAAAATGTCTGGAACTGCCTAAGGGTCAAGAGACCATTGTTTCAGCCTGCGCAAGGAGAAGGAATTCAGAGCACCACCTAAATGAGCTCCAGAAACAGGCACGAGCTGCGGCTATCAGCACAGACACGAGAGACAGGCATGAAATGCTGGGGCTGCTGCTGCAGCCACCAAGAAGCCTGTGTGGAAGCACAGGTCACTATCCACACCTCCCTTCCCAGGAGCCTGTGCAGCTCACCACTACCAGGGTCCCTTGATCCAGGGACAACTTCTGCAGGGGAACACACAGCACGCCTCAGGCTGCTGCAAAATCACACCAGCCTCTGCCACTGCAGGCTCACCCCGCATTCCGCATTCCATAACCTTCCCTCCCCCTGGCCTGAGTGAGTCAGAGCTCCCTAATCAGCTGCTACTTTAACCCCGTCCTGTCTGAGTGAACAACAGATGCCCTCAGGAGACCTAAATGCACAGATGGGGCCAAAACAAAAGTTGAACCCCAGGAGCTGTGTGAACAAAGAGGAGAAAGGGAAATTTCTCCCAGCAGCCTCAGGAGCAGCAGATTAAATCTCCACAATCAACTTGATGTAACCTGCATCTCTGGAATACCTGAATAGACAATGAATCATCCCAAAATTGAGGCAGTGGACTTGGGAGCAACTGTAGACTTGGGGTTTGCTTTCTGCATCTAATTTGTTTCTTGTTTTATGTTTATCTTAGTTTAGTATTTAGAGTTTACTATTAGTGGTAGATTTGTTCATTGATTTGGTTGCTCTCTTCCTTTTTCATATATATATATTTCCTTTTTCTCTTTTTGTGAGTGTGTATGTGTATGCTTCTTTGTGTGATTCTGTCTGTATAGCTTTGCTTTTACCATTTGTCCTAGGGTTCTGTCTGTCCTTTTTTTTTTTTTTTTACTATAGTTATTAACACTTGTTATCATTGGTGGATTTGGTTTTTGGTTTGGTTGCTCTCTTCTTTCTTTCTTTCTTTTTTTACTACTTTTAAATTATTTTTATTTTTAATAATTATTTTTTTTTATTTTTTATTTTAATAACTTTATTTTGTTACTTTTTTCTTTCTTTCATTCTTTATGTCTCCCTTTTCTTCTGAACTGTATGGCTGACAGGGTCTTGGTGCTCTGGTCATGTGTCAGCCCTGAGCTTCGGATGTGGAAGAACCGAGTTCAGGATATTGGACCACAAGAGACATCCCTGCCACACGTAATATCAATTGGTGAGAGTTTCCCCAGAGATCTCCATCGCAATGCTAACTCCCAGCTCCACTCAATGGCCAGCAAGCTACAATGCCTGACGCCTTAGGCCAACCAACTAGCAAGACAGGAACACAACCCCACCCATTAGAACAGAGGATGCCTAAAATCATAATAAGGTCACAGAAACCCCAAAACACATGAGAGGATGCAGTCCTACCCAACAGAAAGACAAGATCCAGCCTCATACACCAGAACACAGGCATCAGTCCCCTCTACCAGGAAGCCTAGATAACCCACTGGACCAAACTTACCCAATGTCAGCAGACACCAAAAACAATGGGAACTATAAACTGCAGCCTGTGAAAAAGAGACTCAAAACACAGTAAGTTAAGCAAAATGAGAAGACAGAGAAACACAGAGAAGATGAAGGAATAAGGCGAAAACCCACCAGACCAAAGAAATGAAGAAGAAATAGGCAGTCTACCTGAACAAGAATTCAGAGTAATGAGAGTAAAGATGATCCAAAATCTTGGAAATAGAATTGAGGAAATGCAAGAAACATTTAACAGGAACCTAGAGGAACTAAAGGGTAAACAATGATGAACAACACAACAAATTAAATTGAAAATTAGCTAGAAGGAATCAATAGCAGAATAACTGAGGCAGAAGAACAGATAACTGACCTGGAAGATAAAATAGTGGAAATAGCTACCACAGAGTGGAATAAAGAAAGAAAAATGAAAAGAATTGAGAACAGTATCAGAGAGCTCTGGTGCAACATTAAATATACCAACATTCGAATTATAGGGGTCCCAGAAGAAGAAGAGAAAAAGAAACGGACTGAGAAAATATGTGAAGACATTACAGTTGAAAACTTCCCAAATATGGGAAGGGAAATAGTCAAACAAGTCCAGGAAGTGCAGAGAGACTGATACAGGATAAATCCATGGAGAAACATGTCAAGACACATATTAATCAAACTATCAAAAATTAAATACAAAGAAAAAATATTAAAGGCAGCAAGGGAACAGCAACAAATAACATACAAGGGAATCCCCAAAAGGTTAACAACTGATCTTTCAGCAGAAATTCTGCAAGCCAGAAGGGAGTGGCAGGACATATTTAAAGTGATGAAAGGGAAAAATCTACAACCAAGATTACTGTACCCAACAAGATCTCATTCAGACTCAACAGAGAAATTAAAACCTTTACAGATAAGCAAAGGATGAGAGAATTCAGCATGACCAAACCAGCTTTACAGCAAATGCCAAAGGAACTTATCTAGGCAGGAAACACAAGAGAAGGAAAACACCTACAATAACAATCCCAAAACAATTAAGAAAATGGTAATCAGAACACACATATTGATAACTACCTTAAATGTAAATGGATTAAATGCTCCAACCAAAAAATATAGACTGGTTGAATGGATACAAAAACAAGACCCATACATATACTGTCTACAAGGGACCCACTTCGGACCTGGCACACATACAGACTGAAAGTAAGGGGATGGAAAAAGATATTCCATGCAAATGGAAATCAAAAGAAAGCTGGAGTAGCAATTCTCATATCAGACAAAATAGACTTTAAAATAAAGACTCTTACAAGAAACAAAGAAGGACACTACATAATGATCAAGGGATCAATCCAAGAACAAGATATAAAAATTGTAAATATTTCTGCACACAACATAGGTGCACCTCAAAACATAAGGCAAATGGTAACAACCATAAAAGGAGAAATTGGCAATAACACAATCAAAGTAGGGGACTTTAACAACTCACTTGAACTAATGGAGAGATCATCCAAAATGAAAATAAATAGGGAAACACAAGCTTTAAATGATACATTAAACAAGATGGAGGTAAGTGATATTTATAGGGCATTACAATCAAAAACAGCAGAATACACTTTCTTCTCAAGTGCTCGTGGAACATTCTCCAGGATAGACCATATTTTGGGTCACAAATCAAGCCTCGGTAAATTTAAGAAAATTGAAATCATATCAAGTATCTTTTCTGACCACAATGCTATGAGACTAGGTATCAATTATAGGAAAAAACCTGTAAAAAATACAAACACATGAGGGCTGAACAATACAGTACTAAATAACTAAGGGATCACTGAAGAAATCAAAGAGGAAATCAAAAAATACCTAGAAACAAATGACAATGAAAACATGATGACCCAACACCTATGGGATGCCACAAAAGCAGTTATAAGTGGGAAGATTATAGCAATACAATCCTACCTCAAGAAACAAAAAACATCTCAAGTAAACAACCTAACCTTACACTTAAAGCAATTAGAGAAAGAAGGACAAAAAAAACCCCAAAGTTAGCAGAAGGAAAGAAATCATAAAGGTCTGATCAGAAATAAATGAAAAAGAAATGAAGGAAACAATAGCAAAGATCAATAAAACTAAAAGCTGGTTCTTTGAGAAGATAAACAAAATTGATAAACCATTAGCCAGACTCATCAAGAAAAAAAGGGAGAAGACTCAAATCAACAGAATTAGAAATGAAAAAGGAGAAGTAACAACTAACACTGCAGAAACACAAAGGATTGAGAGAGTACTACAAGCAACAATATGCCAATAAAATGGACAACCTGGAAGAAATGGACTAATTCTTAGAAAACCACAAACTTCTGACACTGAACCAGGAACAAATATAAAATACAAATAGACCAATCACAAGCACTGGAATTGAAACTGTGATTAAAAATCTTCCAACAAACAAAAGTTGAGGACCAATTGGCTTCACAGGAGAATTCTATCAAACATTTAGAAAAGAGCTAACTGCTATCCTTCTCAAACTCTTCTAAAATATAGCACAGCGAGGGACACAGCCAAACTCATTCTCTAAGGTCACCATCACCCTGATACCAAAACCAGAAAAAGGTGTCACAAAGGAAGAAAACTACAGGCCAATATCACTGAAGAACATAGATGAAAAAATCCTCAACAAAATCTAGCAAACAGAATCCAACAGCACATTAAAAGTATCATACACCATGATCAAGTGGGGTTTATCACAGGAATGCAAGGATTCTTCAACATACGCAAATCAACCAATGTGATTAACCATAGTGAAACATTGAAGGAGAACAATCATATGAGGATCTCAATAGATGCAGAAAAAGCTTTCAACAAAATTCAACACCCATTTGTGATAAAACCCTCCAGAATGTAAGCATAGAGGGAACTTACCTCAGCATAATAAAGGCCATATATGACAAACCCACAGCCAACATTGTTCTCAATGGTGAAAAACTGAAACCATTTCCCCTAACATCAAGAACAAGACAAGGTTGTCCACTCTTACCCTTATTATTCAACACAGTTTTGGAAGTTTTAGCCATGGCAATCAGCAAATAAAAAGAAATAAAAGGAATCCAAATCAGAAAAGAAATAAAATTCTCACTGTTTGCTGATGACATGATATTATACATAGAAAATCCTAAAGATGCTACCAGAAAACTACTAGAGCCAATCAATGAATTTGGTAAAATATCAGGATACAAAATTAATGCACAGAAGTCTCTTACATTCCTATACACTAATGATAAATACCTGAAAGGGAAATTAAAGAAACATTCCCATTTACCAAAGCAACAAAAAGAATAAAATAAGTAGGAATAAACCTACCTAAGGAGACAAAAGACCTGTATGCAGAAAACTATAAGACACTGATGAAAGAAATTAAAGATGATACAAACCAATGGCGAGATATACCATGTTCTTGGATTGGAAGGATCAACTTTGTGAAAATGACTCTACTACCCAAAGCAATCTCCAAATTCAATGCAATCCCTATCAAACCACCAAAGGCATTTTTCACCAAATTAGAACAAAAATGTTCACAATTTGTATGGAAGCACAAAAGACCCCAAATAGCCAAAGCATTCTTGAGAAGAAAAACGGAGCTGGATGAGTCAGGCTCCCAGACTTCAGACTATTCTACAAAGCTACAGTAATCAAGACAATATGATACTGGCACAAAAACAGAAATATAGATCAATGGAACAGGATAGAAAGCCCAGAGATAAACCCACGCACATATGGTCACCTTATCTTTGATAAAGGAGGCAAGAATATACAATGGAGAAAAGACAGCATCTTCAATAAGTGGTGCTGGGAAAACTGGAAAGCTATATGTAAAAGAATGAAATTAGAACACTCCCTAACACGATACACAAAAATAAACTCCAAATGGATTAAAGACCTAAATGTAAGGCCAGACACTGTAAAACTCTTAGAGGAGAAAAGAGGCAGAACACTCTATGACATAAATCACAGCAAGATCCCTTTGACCCACCTCCTAGACAAATGGAAATAAAAAAAAAATAAATAAACAAATGGGACCTGATGAAACTTAAAGTCTTTTGCACAGCAAAGGAAACCATAAACAAGATGAAAAGACAACCCTCAGAATGGGAGAAAATATTTGCAAATGAAGCAACTGACAAAGGAATAATCTCCAAAATTTACAAGTAGCTCATGCAGCTCAATATCAAAAAAACAAAAAAACCAATCCAAAATGGGCAGAAGACCTAAAGAGACATTTCTCCAAAGAAGATATACAGATTGTCAACAAACACATGAAAGGATGCTCAACATCACTAATCATTAGAGAAATGCAAATGAAAACTACAATGAGGTATCACTTCATTTCAGTCAGAATGGCCACCATCAAAATTTCTACAAACAATAAATGCTGGGGAGGGTGTGGAGAAAAGGGAACTCTCTTGCACTGTTGGTGGAAATGTAAATTGATACAGCCACTATAGAGAATAGTATGGAGGTTCCTTAAAAAACTAAAAATAGAACTACCATATGACCCAGCAATCCCACTACTGGGCATATACCCTGAGAAAACCATAATTCCAAAAAGGTCATGTACCACAATATTAATTGCAGCTCTATTTACAATAGCCAGGACATGAAAGCAACCTAAGTGTCCACCAACAGATGAATGGATAAAGAATTTGTGGCACATATATACAATGGAATATTACTCAGCCATCAAAAGAAACGAAATTGAGTTATTTGTAGTGATATGGATGAACAGAGAGTCTGTCATACCGAGTGAAGTCAGAAAGAGAAAAACAAATACTGTATGCTAACACATATATGGAACCTAAAAAAAAATGCCAAAAAAACATAAAAACAGGTTCTGAAGAACCTAGGGGCAGGACAGGAATAAAGACGCAGACGTAGTGAATGGACTTGAGGACATGGGGATGGGGAAGGGCAAGTTGAGACGAAGTGCGAGAGTGGCATGGACTTATAAATACTACCAAATGTAAAATAGATAGCTAGTGGGAAGCAGCCGCATAGCACAGGGAGATCAGCTCGGTGCTTTGTGACCACCTAGTGGGGTGGGATAAGAAGGGTGGTAGGCAGACGCAAGAGGGAAGAGTTATGGTGATGCATGTATATGTATAGCTGATTCACTTTGTTGTAAAGTACAAACTAACACACCATTGTAAAGCAATTATACTCCAATTAAAAAAAAAAATAGAACCTAAGTGCAGGACAGGAATAAAGATGCAGATGTAGAGAATGGACCTGAGGACACATGGAGGGGGAACTGTAAGCTGAGACAAAGTGAGAGAGTGGCATGGACATATATACACTACCAAATGTAAAATAGATAGCTGGTGGGAAACAGCCACATAGCATAGGGAGATCAGCTCGGTGCTTTGTGACCACCTAGAGGGGTGGGATAGGGAGGGTGGGAGGGAGATGCAAGAGGGAGGAGATATGGGGATACATGTATACATATAGCTGATTCACTTTACTATACAGCAGAAACTAACACAACATTGTAAAGCAATTATAATCCAATAAAAATGTTTTAAAAAAAGAAGTAAATGAAAAAGAAATGAAGGAAACAATAGCAAAGATCAAAAAAAAAAAAAAAACCTTCCACTCTTACCTATGGCCTATTATTCATTCTTTGATCCACACTGATGCAACTCAACTCACTCGTCAGGTTTTAGCATAAATAATATTTCTCTAGAGATGTATTCTCTCATCTACCCACCCTAAACTAAGTTACGTTACCTGGTAATGTGCTTCTACAATATTCTATAAGTCTTTGAAAGGCTTACTTCACTTGCTCATTGTCTGTCTCTTCTGGGGGCAGATATCATGGCTTTCTGTGCCTAGCACGAGCCTGGCATATTGCCACATAACACTAAATAAATACTTGTTGAATGACTGAACTCTATGACCAGAGGGACTTGCTTCCACATGTAACTAGATCCTTCCTTGCAACATTTCTCCGACAGACCTCCTTATACACCCAAACCTGCCTGAAATTCAGGGTGGACACATAAACTCAATACCTTTGCTATGTGAGTTTTGGTAAGTAGATGGTAGGTCTACGTTCCATGTTTCACAGGAGACTTTCTTTCTAAAAGATCATGTCATAACCAGGAAAAGTAGGCAAAAAACCTACAAAGACATAATCTCAATAAAGCTGGAATTTTTGTTTGATTGCTTTGAATGGGGTACATGGAGAAACTTTCAGGTAAACATGGAAAACCTAGACAAAGAAGAAAGAGACAAGAAAGGAAAATCATAATAAATGACCCAATCAACTGGGGTAATTGTCAAGGGCCCAGCTGGGTGCTAGCCACTGAGAACACATGACTCATACCCTTCAGGGCAGTTTGTAATCTGTAGATCCATCATCCTATTCTAAGAAAATGCATGCTGCATGTACATCTTCTGCTGCTGCTGCTGCCAGGACACAAGCTGAAGTGAGAGGAGGATGTTTCTTTTTATCAAGTCAACAGAAATGCAGTATCACTTGTCCAATTGCTTCCATGTTGTTATTTTTCTTATTAACTCCCTAAACAAACTTCTGTTAAACATTCACTGCAGGTCACTCTCTGGGCTAAGTGAAATGCAATAACAAGATGACTTCTATTGTGTTTCTTTTCCTTAGTCTTTTTCTGTGGATGTAATGTTAATGTAAATTCATATTAGAATAATATTAAGTGTCCTGTGAATTGCATATTTTCTATTCATAGTTATCAACCAAGAAGAACTTATTGTTGAATGCCTACTCTGTCAGGTCTATCCCAGGACCAGCAGAAGAACAGAGAAGGATATTTGTGATCAGTCTCCTCCAGGAATTTCTTCACACAGTTGAAGAAACAAGATACAATCATTTAAAAAGAGAACTTTATTCCTTTTTCTACTATACATTTCTGCAAATCTAATTTTTTTTAAATCCATTTGTTTTCTAAGAAGCTGAGCAGGCAGTAAAATCTAAAATACTACCTTGCTTTAGCATTATTTTGTTCTTTCTTGGTGGCAATTTTTATTTCATTGGGAATTCTAGCAGTGTCAGGTTTTTACTCCCTACCAACATGAACAAATTGAACCTTTCACTCATCATCTCTGCATCCTTCAATTCTCTTCTTTCATTGATTGCTGGTTTTGCAAGCTTAAAGAACAATTTTTTGAGCAAGCTAACAACACTGAATCATACCAGTTCTGATCTTTAAAGAGTAACTGGGTCTTCATAAAAGTTTATGAATAATGATTTCAATTGAAAGGGAAGGACTGCTGCCTTTTATTTCTTTTCAGTCTCAGGTTTTCTCCTTCTCATTTGGCCACAGTCAATTGAATAAACAAGGCTATTTATATTTACTACTTTTCTAAGATTAGCAGGAAGTTCAGTCATGGGGGCTGCCAGAATCCTACAGAATTACACTTTTCACTTTAAGGAACATAGCTTTGTGATGGATGGTTCCCAAGGCTCTTTCGACTCTGCTTTCTGCTGTTTCTCGTTCTCCAGCCCATTGCATACTTCTGTTCATTTTGCAAAATATCTTACATTTTGAAGCTGAGACAAAATACTTAAAGAGAGTTGGAGCTGGGGAAAGAGAAATAGTTCAAGTGGATTGCCATGTTCCTGGAGATGTGATGATTTAGTTACTGATTCGGGTGTCATTTAGTCCTCATAGTAGCTCTATGAAACAGATGTATTTTACACACGAGGAACTGAGGATTAAGGAAGTTAAATATCCTAGTCAAAAAGTCACACAATTCCTGGGTAATAGAGCCTGGATTCGATTCCAAGCGAGCTTGGAATTGTCAGTCGTCCATGTTCGTACAAGTTGCTGCACACCCAATGGAGCCCTTGTCACAGTGCACCATTGTTAATGTCTTTCCTTTTCTTTCTCTCAGCTGATCTCTGAACTACTCCAGAATGCAGATTTTTTCTATCCCAAGAACCTACAATGTTTCTGGTACATTGTGAGTGCTTAATAATACGTATGGAGAGAATAAATAAATGAATACATCTGTTTGCCTTGATTACTCCAGAGATTGTAACAATCAAATTGAATAATATCAGTTAAATAATAATATAATATAAAGGCAATTTTAATAATGAACAAAATGTAAAGGTTGATGTTGACACTGGTAGCTGTTTTAGCTTGATTAGTAGATTGTATCTTTTGAAAGAAAATACTGTATTCTAAGAATTTTTACAGCTTCTATATTGTCTAGTTGGATCTTAAAAATACATATTTTTATGTATTTCATGAATATTAGTTGATTGACTGATTTTCTAATGATTTGTAATAGTAAGACATGAAAAGGCCTATGACAAGCTTTTTATTTTTAAAAGATCACTCCGGTAAAAGGGAAATATATTTGGGAGGAGGTGGATATAAACAAAATTGGAAGACCAGAATCCATAGCAGATAAATTATGAAGTCTTGACCACAGAAGATGTCAAAAGATGGTGAATCAACAATCTTTTTATACATCTGCCTAATCCCCCAAGGTATACAACAAAAATGTATAGGAGTCAAAACAATAGCCATTAACATGTCTGGAGGCATTGAATACTTTTCACTTGATCATAAGTGAATTCAATAATATTTTTAAAATAAAATATCCTAAAAAAGACACAAGTTAAAAAAAATAGGTATTTTTGTTTCAAAGCTTTTGCAAAAATAGTCTATCCTATTTAGTGTTCAATTTTGCAACAGTAAGTGGAAATGGCAGGTTGTACCTTTCCCTTTAGGGTAAAGCTACTCTGGGGCCTTCCCATCTGCTTCTGCTTTGGTTTGAGGCAGTTTCTCCATTTCAATCTGTATATGGTTCTACTTTCATATTTCACTTGCCTTGTGTACTAAGAAAATACTAAATCTTATAACTGAGAACTGAGATGCCATAATGATAGTTCTGCTTCTTGTTTTGTCATAGTGTTATAAATATTGAAGAAGAGGATCCAACCCAAAATCATCTTCCAGGTATTGATGTTAATATTGCAATTAAAGAAAGCACAAAGTGCTTAAATAGCATTCCAAAGTAGGCAAATAAATCCACTATATGGCTTCAGAATATCTTCTTGACTATCAAACAACGAATACAGAAGTCTTTTTAAACACTTAAGGCCCTTAATATTTAGAACAATTTTTAAAATGGACCAGTAAAAGTGAAAAATATGCCCAAATGCTCCAATTATTGCTTATAGAAATTTTCCTTAAAGAAAAAAGTACCAGCATGATGAAAACCTTTAGGATAAATGTTAAAAAAGATTCAAATAATAAAGGTGGTGGAAAAAGAGGGGGAGGAATGATATTTGACTGTGTTCAATATATGTATACTTACATACTTTAATATAAAAATAGTCATCTGTCAGGAAAAAAACTGGCAAACGTGTGTTTGATATGAGTTGATAATTATTTTATTTCATTTTGTTTTGCTCTTGGTATCTTGCTAGTCATCCATTAGGAAAAAAAGAGGGATCTCTAATTAGAAATCTTAATAACAAGAGTCTCAAAGTTCTAGTCCATATTGATTGGGTAAATATTCTCATTTTATTGAAAGAAAGTTGACTCCTGGAGTATTTGAGACCAGAAGTCACACACGACCAGAGCTGGCCATTAATGCACATTTTGTACCATTCTATACTTGGCTCTTTACCCAATGTATTTTGCCTTTTCAGGGAGGCAGAGTAGCATAGTAGAAAAATAACTAATATAGAAGATTTTTTAAAGTCTAGTCTAGGAGATTAAAAAACACAAAAAACTTGTACCAAGGCTTGGTTCTCTCCCTGACTAAATGGAAAACCTTGAGAAAGTCTATTGAATTTTCAGGACCTCAGCTTCCTCAAATAAGTAGAATGCCTACTGTGACAAAGTACCGGATGAAATATGAGATAATTTTTAAATGGTGATTTAAATTTAAACAGAACTTTAGATTTTCAAAACTGAAAGCTGACATGACATCCTGTAATCCTCAGTGCATCACTATAATACAGATGTAGAGAATTCTACGCTGAGTGATAAAGTTCATGAGACTCCACAGGAATGAAAATCACTTTTTTTCTGTCTCATTTACACCCATTCACTCTTATTCTGAATAAAAGCCTCATTCATTTTAGTTGAAACTTCTTAATCAAAATATACTGAATATATGAGGGAGAAATCACTGGAAAATCCACAGCACCTCAAACTTAACATCTTACAAAGTAAACTTATCTTCATGCCTGTTTAAGCCTTCTCTTCCTACTATAATCTCCTAAATGTTTTTCCAATGTTCTAAGTTAGAAACCTCAGTAATCTTTTAAGTCTCCCCTCTCCACTTCCCAAGTTAAACCATACTACTTCTATTTTATGAATTTAGTTTAAAATACTCTTTCTCATATAATAAGTGCATACTTCTCTGTAACCATGTCCTCAGTCATGCCTTTCCCTCCACAGCCATCGAAACTCTATTTCATCAGTGAACTTTTCAAGTGGTTCCAACCCGTCTTCTTGCCCTGAGCCAGTCTCATCGTCCTATACATCCTGTTGTGCTCTATGCCTGACAAATTAAAATCCAAACTCTTTCTCATGATCTAAGATGGATTTCTCAGACATATCCTAAATATTTTTCAGACCTTTACTCTGAAACTCTAACTTCTTCTGCTCACCATTCCTTTCCATCATACACAGTGAACAACTCTTGCTACTATTCTCATTATTCCTGAAAGTCATATTTTTCCATGACTCTATGCCTTTGTACATGTTACTTCTATATGCAGTGCTCTTCTTCCTTCCAATGTCCTAGGAAATTTTCCTTTTACTTTCCTGACATATTATTCCATTTTTTTAAAAACATGGGCTATCATTGTTCTTTACCTCTTCTTTTTGTATTCTACTTATTTTTTTTTTGAGATATAATTCACATACAACAAAATTCACCATTTTAATGTGTACACTTCAGTGAACTTTAGTATATTGTTAGCTTGTACAGCCATCACCACTATTTCCTTCCAGAACATTTTCATCATCCCCAAAAGAAAGTCCATATCCATTAACAGTCACCCTCTATTTCCCCCTCTACTCAACCCCTGGCAAACACTAATCTATTTCCAGCTCTCTGAATTTGCCTATTCTAAACATTTCATATAAATGTGATCATACAATATATGGCCTATTGCATCTAGCTTCTTTCACTTAGCATATTTTCAAGATTCATCCATGTTCTGGTGTGTATTGGTACTGCACTCCCTTTATGGCTGAATAATATCCATGGATACACCACATTTTATTTATACATTTGTTGATGGGCAGGGAGTTGTTTCTACTTTTGCATTATTATGAGTAATGTTTATTATACTTCCTTTGAAATAAAATTAATTTGTTTTATTAATATTGCTACAAAGCTTCTATTCTATTCTCTATTCCTGAGTCCCACTCTCCAGAGGAAACCATTTTAAATTCTTAGTTTTTTCTCTTGATAGTTGCATTAGCTTTACAAAATTAGCTATTCCTTTCCATTTCAATTTTAGACACAGTTTATTGATAGTCTATCATAGAAGAATTCAGCAGTGTTCCATCCTATGCATACTTTCTTTCTCTTCCCCATCTTCCAAATTGTTACTTCACAGCTTTTATTTTCAATATCCAGTGTACAAATCACTATGTCATGTAAATATTTTCCACGGCTGACCCAACTGGATTGACACATTATTTATGACCATACAATGTTTATCTATAAAACAGATAACTATCACCTATTAATGTATATGACTGTGTGTGTGTCTTATTCACAGCTGACACAGTAGGTTTGCAATATGGTCTATTGAAAAGTCTCAGGTCATTCTAATTCTTGTTTTGTTACATATTATTTGTTTTTGTTTTTGTTTTTTTTGTTTTGTTTTGTTATTCTCTCAGGAGCCTTTTCAGGAGTTTCTCTATACCCACCAGAATTCTGAGTAGAAAGTGTATGTGTATATTTTGTTTATTATGTTGGCCACTCTGTGATCTAGAAACTCATGGCCTTTAGTTACAGAAATTTTTCTTTGAAAAATTTTCTTGCCTTTGTTATTCTGATTTTGGATTGCATGGAATTACTCCCTAATTATCTTTTTTAAACATCTTTATTGGAGTATAATTGCTTTACAATGGTGTGTTAGTTTCTGCTTTATAACAAAGTGAATCAGTTATACATATACATATGTTCCCATATCTCTTCCCTCTTGCATCTCCCTCCCTCCCACCCTCCCTATCCCACCCCTCTAGGTGGTCACAAAGCACCGAGCTGATCTCCCTGTGCTATGCAGTTGCTTCCCACTAGCTATCTATTTTACATTTGGTAGTGTATATATGTCTATGCCACTCTCTCACCCTGTCACATCTTACCCCTCCTCCTCCCCATGTCCTCAAGTCCATTCTCTAGTAGGTCTGTGTCTTTATTCCCGTCTTGCCACTAGGTTCTTCATGACCTTTATTTTCCTTTAGATTCCATATATATGTGTTAGCATACTGTATTTGTTTTTCTCTTTCTGACTTACTTCACTCGGTATGACAGATTCTAACTCCATCCACCTCACTACAAATACCTCCATTTCATTTCTTTTTATGGTTGAGTAATATTCCATTGTATATATGTGCCACATCTTCTTTATCCATTCATCCGATGATGGACACTTAGGTTACTTCCATGTCCTGGTTATTGTAAATAGAGCTAAAACGAACAATTTGGTACATGACTCTTTCTGAATTATGGTTTTCTCAGGGTATATGCCCAGTAGTGGGATTGCTGGGTCATATGGTAGTTCTATTTTTAGTTTTTTAAGGAACCTCCATACTGTTCTCCATAGTGGCTGTATCAATTTACATTCCCACCAACAGTGCAAGAGTGTTCCCTTTCCTCCACACCCTCTCCAGCATTTATTGTTTCTAGATTTTTTGATGATGGCCATTCTGACCGGTGTGAGATGATACCTCATTGTAGTTTTGATTTGCATTTCTCTAATGATTAGTGATGTTGAGCATCCTTTCATGTGTTTGCTGACAATCTGTATATCTTCTTTGGAGAAATGTCTCTTCAGGTCTTCTGCCCATTTTTGGATTGGGTTGCTTGTTTTTTTGTTATTGAGCTGCATGAGCTACTTATAAATATTGGAGATTAATCCTTTGTCAGTTGCTTCATTTGCAAATATTTTCTCCCATTCTGAGGGTTGTCTTTTGGTCTTGTTTATGGTTTCCTTTGCTGTGCAAAAGCTTTTAAGTTTCATTAGGTCCCATTTGTTTATTTGTGTTTTTATTTCCATTTCTCTAGGAGCTGGGTCAAAAAGGATCTTGCTGTGACTTATGTCATAGAGTGTTCTGTCTATGTTTTCCTCTAAGAGTTTGATAGTGTCTGGCCTTACATTTAGGTCTTTAATCCATTTTGAGTTTATTTTTGCGTATGGTGTTAGGGAGTGTTCTAATTTCATACTTTTACATGTATCTGTCCAATTTTCCCAGCAACACTTATTGAAGAGGCTGTCTTTTCTCCACTGTATATGCTTGCCTCCTTTATCAAAGATAAGGTGACCATATGTGCGCGGGTTTATCTCTGGGCTTTCTATCCTGTTCCATTGATCTAGATTTCTGTTTTTGTGCCAGTACCAAACTCTCTTGATTACTGTAGCTTTGTAATATAGTCTGAAGTCAGGGAGCCTGATTCCCCCAGCTCCATTTTTCGTTCTCAAGATTGCTTTGGCTATTCGGGGTCTTTTGTGTTTCCATACAAATTGTGAAATTTTTTGTTCTCGTTCTGTGAAAAATGCCAGTGGTAGTTTGATAGGGATTGCACTGAATCTGTAGATTGCATTGGGTAGTAGAGTCATTTTCACAATGTTGATTCTTCCAATCCAAGAACATGGTATACCTCTCTATCTATTTGTATCATCTTTAATTTCTTTCATCAGTGTCTTATAATTTTCTGCATACAGGTCTTTTGTCTCCTTAGGTAGGTTTATTCCTAGATATTTTATTCTTTTTGTTGAAATGGTAAATGGGAGTGTTTTCTTAATTTCACTTTCAGATTTTTCATTGTTAGTGTATAGAAATGCAAGAGATTTCTGTGCATTAATTTTGTATCCTGCTACTTCACCAAATTTATTGATTGGCTCTAGTAGTTTTCTGGTAGCATATTTAGGATTTTCTATGTATAGTATCATGTCATCTGCAAGCAGTGACAGCTTTACTTCTTCTTCACCGATTTGGATTCCTTTTATTTCTTTTTCTTCTCTGATTACTGTGGCTAACACTTCCAAAATTATGTTGAATAATAGTGGTGAGAGTGGGCAACCTTGTCTTGTTCCTAATCTAAGTGGAAATGGTTTCAGTTTTTCACCATTGAGGACAATGTTGGCTGTGGGTTTGTCATATATGGCCTTTATTATGTTGAGGAAAGTTCCCTCTATGCTTACTTTCTGCAGGGCTTTTATCATAAATGGGTGTTGCATTTTTTTGAAACCTTTCTCTGCATCTATTGAGATGATCATATGGTTTTTCTCCTTCAGTTTGTTAATATGGTGTATCACGTTGATTGATTTGCATATATTGAAGAATCCTTGCATTCCTGGAATAAACCCCACTTGATCATGGTGTATTATCCTTTTAATGTGCTGTTGGATTCTGTTTGCTAGTATTTTGTTGAGGATTTTTGCATCTATGTTCATCAGGGATAGAGGCCTGTAGTTTTCTTTCTTTGTTATATCTTTTTCTGGTTTTGGTATCAGGGTGATGGTGGCCTCGTAGAATGAGTTGGGGAGTGTTCCTCCCTCTGCAATATTTTGGAAGAGTTTGAGAAGGATAGGTGTTAGCTCTTCTCTAAACGTTTGATAGAATTCGCCTGTGAAATCATCTGGTCCTGGGTATTTGTTTGTTGGAAGATTTTTAATCACAGTTTCAATTTCAGCACTTGTGATTGGTCTGTTTATATTTTCTATTTCTTCCTGGTTCAGTCTCGGCAGGTTGTGCATTTCTAAGATTTGTCCATTTCTTCCCGGTTGTCCATTTTATTGGCATAGAGTTGCTCCTAGTAATCACTCATGATCGTTTGTATTTCTGCAGTGTCAGTGGTTACTTCTCCGTTTTCATTTCTAATTCTATTTATTTGAGTCTTCTCCCTTTTTCTCTTGATGAGTCTGGCTAATGGTTTATCAATTTTGTTTATCTTCTCAAAGAACCAGCTTTTAGTTTTATTGATCTTCGCTATTGTCTCCTTCATTTCTTTTTCATTTATTTCTGATCTGATCTTTATGATTTCTTTCCTTGTGCTAACTTTGGGGGTTTTTTGTTCTTCTTTGTCTAATTGCTTTAGATGAAATGTTAGGTTGTTTATTCGAGATGCTTCCTGTTTCTTGAGGTAGGCTTGTATTGCTATAAACTTCCCTCTTAGCACTGCTTTTGCTGCGTCCCATAGGTTTTGGGTCGTCGTATCTCCATTGTCATTTGTTTCTAGGTATTTTTTGATTTCCCCTTTGATTTCTTCAGTGATCACTTCGTTATTAAGTAGTGTATTGTGTAGCCTCCATGTGTTTGTATTTTCTACAGCTCTTTTCCTGTAATTGATATCTAGTCTCATAGCATTGTGGTCGGAAAAGATACTTGATACAATTTCAATTTTCTTAAATTTACCAAGGCTTGATTTGTGACCCAAGATATGATCTATCCTGGAGAATGTTCCATGAGCACTTGAGAAAAATGTGTATTCTGTTGTTTTTGGGTGGAATGTCCTATAAATATCAATTAAGTCCATCTTGATTAATGTATCATTTAAAGCTTGTGTTTCCTTATTTATTTTCATTTTGGAGGATCTGTCCATTGGTGAAAGGGGGGTTTTAAAGCCCCCTACTATGATTGTGTTGCTGTCGCGTTCCCCTTTTATGGCTGTTAGTATTTGCCTTATGTATTGTGGTGCTCCTAGGTTGGGTGCATACATATTTACAATTGTTATATCTTCTTCTTGGATTGATCCCTTGATCAATATGTAGTGTCCTTCTTTGTCTCTTGTAATAGTTTTTATTTTAAGGTCTATTTTGTCTAATATGAGAATTGCTACTCCAGCTTTCTTTTGATTTCCGTTTGTATGGAATATCTTTTTCCATCTCCTCACTTTCAGTCTGTATGTGTCCCTAGGTCTGAAGTGGGTCTCTTGTAGACAGCATATATGCAGGTCTTGTTTTTGTATCCTTTCAGCCACTCTGTGTCTTTTGGGGGGAGCATTTAATCCATTTACATTTAAGGTAATTATCAATATGTATGTTCTTATTCCCACTTTCTTAAATGTTTTGGGTTTGTTATTGTAGGTGTTTTCCTTCTCTTGTGTTTCTTGCCTAGAGAAGTTCCTTTAGCATTTGTTGTAAAGCTGGTTTGGTGGTGCTGAACTCTCTCAGCTTTTGCTTGTCTCTAAATGTTTTAATTTCTCCATCAAATCTGAATGAGATCCTTGCTGGGTAGACTAATCTTGGTTGTAGGTTTTTTTCCATCACTTTAAATATGTCCTGCGACTCCCTTCTGGCTTACAGAGTTTCTGCTGATAGATCAGCTGTTAACCTTATGGAGATTCTCTTGTGTGGTATTTGTTGTTTTTCCCTTGCTGCTTTTAATATGTTTTCTTTATATTTAATTTTTGATAGTTTGACTAATATGTGTCTTGGCATGTTTCTCCTTGGATTTATCCTGTATGGGACTCTCTGTGCTTCCAGGACTTGATTAACTATTTCCTTTCCCATATTAGGGAAGTTTTCAACTATAATCTCTTCAAATATTTTCTCAGTCCCTTTCTTTTTCTCTTCTTCTTCTGGGACCCCTATAATTCGAATGTTGGTGCATTTAATGTTGTCCCAGAGGTCTCTGAGACTGTCCTCAGTTCTTTTCATTCTTTTTTTTAATTCTTCCCTGCAGTAGTTATTTCCACTATTTTATCTTCCAGGTCACTTATCCATTCTTCTGCCTCAGTTACTCTGCTATTGATCCCTTCTAGAGTATTTTTAATTTCATTTATTGTATTTTTCATCATTGCTTGGTTCCTCTTTATTTCTTCTAGGTCCTTCTTAAATGTTTCTTTCATTTTGTCTATTCTATTTCCAAGATTTTGGATCATCTTTACTATCATTATTCTGAATTTTTTTCAGGTAGACTACCTATTTCCTCTTCATTTGTTAGGTCTGGTGTGTTTTGACCCTGCTCCTTCACCTGCTGTGTGTTTTTCTGTCTTTTCATTTTGCTTATCTTACTGTGTTTGGGGTCTCCTTTTCACAGACTGCAGGTTCGTAATTCCTGTTTTTTTGGTATCTGTCCCCAGTGGCTAAGTTTGGTTCAGTGGGTTGTGTAGGCTTCCTGGTGGAGGGGACTAGTGCCTGTGTTCTGGTGGATGAGGCTGGATCTTGTCTTTCTTGTGGGCAGGTCCACGACTGGTAGTGTGTTTTGAGGTGTCCGTGACCTTATTATGATTTTAAGCAGCCTCTCTGCTGATGGATGGGGCTGTGTTCCTGTCTTGCTAGTTGTTTGGCATAGGGTGTCCAGCAGTATAGCTTGCTGGTCGTTGAGTGAAGCTGGGTCTTGGTGTTGAGATGGAGATCTCTGGGAGATTTTCATCATTTGGTATTACTTGGAGCTGTGAGGTCTCTTGTGGACCAGTGTCCTGAAGTTGGCTCTCCCACCTGAGAGACACAGCCCTGATGCCTGGCTGGAGCACCAAGAGCCTTTCATCCACACGGCTCAGAATAAAAGGGAGAAATAATAGAAAAAAAAAAGAAAGAGGATAAAATAAAATAAAGTTATTAAAAAAATTAAACTATTAAGAAATAAGAAAAAAAATTTTAGAGTTAAAGAAAAAAAAAAAAAAAAAAGGACGGACAGCTCCCTAGGACAAATGGTGAAAGCAAAGCTATACAGACCAAATCTCACACAGAAGCATACACATAAACACTCACAAAAAGAGGAAAAGGGGAAAAAATAATATATCTTGCTCCCAAAGTCCACCTTCTCATTTTGGGATGATTCGTTTTCTATTCAGGTATTCCACAGATGCAGGTATATCAAGTTGTTTTTGGAGCTTTAATCTGCTGCTTCTGAGGCCGCTGGGAGAAATTTCCCTTTCTCTTCTATGTGCCCACAGCTCCCATGGTTCAGTTTTGGATTTGGCCCCACCTCTGAATGTAGGTCGCCTGAGGGCGTCTGTTCTTCACTCAGGCAGGCCAGGGCTAAAGGAGCAGCTGCTTCGGGGGCTCTGGGTCACTCAGGCCGCGGGGAGTGAGGGGTACATTGTGCAGGGTGAGCTTGCGGCTGCAGAGGACAGCATGACGTTGCAACAGCCTGAGCAGCGCCGTGCGTTCTCCCGGGGACGTTGTCCGTGGATCACGGGACCCTGGCAGTGGCGGGCTGCACAGGCTCCAGGGAGGGGCAGTGTGGAGAGTGACCTGTGCCTGCACACAGGCTTCTTGGTGGCGGCAGCAGCAGCCTTAACGTCTCATGCCCATCTCTGGGGTCCGCGCTGATAGCTGCGGCTCATGCCCATCTCTGGAGCTTGTTTAGGTGGTGCTCTGAATCCCCTCTCCTCGTGCACCAGGAAACAAAGAGGCAAGAAAACATCTCTTGCCTGTTCGGCAGCTCCAGACCTTTTCCCGGACTCCCTCCCGGCTAGCTGTGGTGCACTAGCCCCTTCAGGCTGTGTTCACGCAGCCAACCCCAGTCCTCTCCCTGGGATCCGACCAAAGCCCGAGCCTCAGCTCCCAGCCCTCACCCGTCCCGGCACGTGAGCAGACAAGCGTCTCGGGCTGGTGAGTGCTGGTTGGCACCGATCCTCTGTACGGGAATCTCTCCACTTTGCCCTACACACCGCTGTTGCTGCACTCTCCTCTCTGGCTCTGAAGTTCCCCCCCTCTGCCACCAGCTGTCTCCGCCCACGAAGGGGCTTCCTAGTGTGTGGAAACCTTTCCTCCTTCACAGCTCCCTCTCACTGGTGCAGGTCCCATCCCTATTCTTTTGTCTCTGTTTTTTCCTTTTCTTTTGCCCTACCCAGGTACGTGGGGAGTTTCTTGCCTTTTGGGAAGTCTGAGGTCTTCTGCCAGCGTTCAGTAGGTGTTCTATAGGAGCAGTTCCACATGTAGATGTATTTCTGATGTGTTTGTGGGGAGGAAGGTGATCTCCACGTCTTACTCTTACGCCATCTTGAAGCTCCTCAAGTGTAACTTTTTACAAGTAGATTTCCATTCTTTTGATCTTTATTAAATGACACCACGTGCACTCAAAGGAAACTAATTTGATCCTCAGCTGTGTTTCTTTATTAGGAAGTGTATCCTACTTGTGCTAATGACATAAATTAATCTTTAGTTAATTTTTATTAAGTATCTTTTCATTTTTGTGTCAATTACATATATAAGTAACACAATGGCATAAAATAGTTAAACTAAACACAAGCTGAAAGGACAAGGCATGTTCTTCAGTAAAATCTTTGGCAGTTGCTGGTCCTCTACGAAACAACCATGTCGGCGAATTCTATCAAATATTTACAGAAGAGCTAACACCGATCCTTCTCAAACTCATCAAAAACAAATAATTGCAGAGGGAGGAACACTCCAAAATTCATTCTACAAAGCCACCATCACCCTGATACCAAAACCAGAAAAAGATATCACAAAAAGAGAAAATTATAGACGAATATCACTGATGAACATAGATGCAAAAATCCTGAACAAAATACTAGCAAACAGAATCCAACAACATATTAAAAGTATCATACGCCATGATCAAGTGGAATTTATCCCAGGGATGCAAGGATTCTTCAATATACGCAAATCAATCAATGAGATACACCATATTAACAAATTAAGGAACTAAAGCCATATGATCATCTTAATAGATGCCGAAAATCTTTTGAGAAAATTCAACACCCATTTATGATAAAAACTCTCCAGAAAATGAGCATAGAGGGAACCTACCTCAACATAATAAAGGCCATATATGACAAACTCACAGCAAGCATCATACTCAATGGTGAAAAACTGAAAGCATTTCCACTAAGATCAGGAACAAGACAAGGATGTCTACTCTTGCCACTCTTATTCAACATAGTTTTGGAAGTCCTAGCCATGGTAATCAGAGAAGAAAAAGAAATAAAAGGAATACAAATTGGAAAAGAAGAACTAAAACTGTCACTGCAGATGACATGATACTAAACATAGAAAATCCTGAAGATGCCACCAGAAAACTACTAGAACTCATCAATGAATTTGGTAAGGTTGCAGAACACAAAATTAATTCACAGAAATCTCTTGCATTCCTATACACTAACAATGAAAAATCAGAAAGAGAAATTAATGACACAATACCATTTACCATCACAACAAAAGAATAAAATACCTAGGAATAAACCTACCTAAGGAGGCAAAAGACTTGTACTCAGAAAAGTATAAAACACTGATGAAAGAAATCAAAGATGACATAAACAGGGAGAGAAATATACTATGTTCGTTGATTGGAAGAATCAATATTGTGAAAATGACTATACCACCCAAAGCAATCTACAGATTCAGTGCAATCCTTATCAAACTACCAATGGCATTCTTCACAGAATCAGAACAAAAAATTTCACAATTCGTATAGAAACACAAAAGACCCCAAACAGCCAAAGCAATCTTGAGAAAGAAAAATGGAGCTGGAGGAATTCAGGCTCCCTGACTTCAAACTAAGCTACAGTAATCAAGACAGTATGGTACTGGCACAAAAACAGAAATATAGATCAATGGAACAGGATAGAAAGCCCAGAGATAAACCCACACACATATAGTCACCTAATTTATGACAAAGGAGATAAGAACATACAATGGAGAAAAGACAGCCTCTTCAATAAGTGGTGCTGGGAAAACTGGACAGCTACATGTAAAAGAATGAAATTAGAACACTACCTAACACCATACACAAAAATAAACTCCAAATGGAATAAAGACCTAAATGTAAGACCAGACACTATCAAACTCTTAGAGGAAAATATAGGAAAAACACTCATTGACATAAACCACAGCAAGATCTTTTTTGACCCACCTCCTAGAGTAATGAAGATAAAAACAAAAATAAACAAATGGGACCTAATTAAACTTAAAAGCTTTTGCCCAGCAAAGGAAACTACAAACAAGACAAAACGACAACCATCAGAATAGGAGAAAATATTTGCAAATGAAACAACGGACAAAGGATTAATCTCCAAAATATACAAACAGCTCATGGAGCTCAATATCAAACAAACAAACAACCCAATTAAAAAGTGGGCAGAAGACCTAAATAGACATTTCTCCAAAGAATACATACAGGTGGCCAAGAGGCACATGCAAAGATGTTCAACATCACTAATTATTAGAGAAATTCAAATCAAAACTACAATGAGGTATCACTTTACATGGTCAGAATGGCCATTATTAAAAAATCTAGAAACAATAAATGCTGGAAAGGGTTGGTGAGAAGGGAGCCCTCCTGCATGTTGGTGGGAACGTAAATTGATATAATCACTATGGAGGACAGTATGGAGGTTCCTTAAAAAAAACTAAAACTACCATATGACTCAGCAATCTCACTATTGGGCATATACCCTGAGAAAACCATAATTCAAAAAGAGTCAGGTACCACAATGTTCTTTGCAGCACTATTTTCAATAGCCAGGACATGGAACCAACCTAAATGTCCATCGACAGATGAATGGATAAAGAAGATGTGGCACATATATACAATGGAATATTACTCAGCCATAAAAAGAAACGAAATTGAGTTATTTGTAGTGAGATGGATGGACCTAGAGCCTGTTATACAGAGTGAAGTAAGTCAGAAATAGGAAAACAAATACCATATACTAACACATATATATGGAATCTAAAAAAAAAAAAAAAATTGGTTCTGATGAACCTAGGGGCAGGACAGGAATAAAGACGCAGACGTAGAGAATGGACTTGAGGACGTGGGGAGGGGGAAGGGCAAGCTGGGACGAAGTGAGAGAGTGGCATGGACCCTACCAAATATAAAATAGATAGCTAGTGGGAAGCAGCAGCATAGCACAGGGAGATCAACTCGGTGCTTTGCGACGACCTAGAGGGGTGGAATAGGGAGCGTGGGAGGGAGGCTCAAGAGGGAGGGGATATGAGGATATATGTATACATATGGCTGATTCACTTTGTTGTACAAGAGAAACTAACACAGTATTGTGAAGTAATTTTACTCCAATAAAGATGTATTGAAAAAAAAAAAAAAAACAACACAACCACATCGACCTCATCCTTTTGAGAGAAACCTCTTTATGTTCTAAGCTGATGATAAGCCAGAATTTAAAAAAAAAAAAAAAAAAGTACATGAGTCCCCCTAATTATCTTCACTAAGTCTAAAGAACAAAATAGCCTATGCTACATACCTACTGTCACTGCTGTCCCCCCAACACTATTCAGAGTTTTATCTACCTTTTCTTTCCTCTCCGTTTTACATGCTGGGAGAGAGAATTTTAAAAGTAGTGGTTGAATCATCTGATGTTCTTTAATTGCAACTGTTATACTCCCTAGTTACACATTACAGTAACCTGGGAAGCTTTGAAAATTTACCTATTCTAGATGCCATTAAATCATATTTTCTGGTGTTGGGGAGGCAGAATGCCCCAAACAAAGTAAAATAGTTTATATATAATATGAGGTGATTAATATGTTAAAATGCAAAGCAAAAGTGAGTTCATAGAAGGTAGTGATTATTGTTAGCTGAAGTTTTAAAATAACATAGGTGGAGTTGGGGCTTGAGTTAGAACATTCAAATAATATCCTAGGTGGAGGCCTAAGGAGAGAGCTTGATGGAAAGAAAATTTATGAACTATGCCTGAGACTCCAAATGAACTCAAATTGGTTGGGGAAGAGTGATGAGACAAGCCTGGATAGTTTTAATATTCATTTGGGAAGCAATGGAAATTGATATTATATAACCAGGTAAAACCAGATGATGGAGATGATTGAATAGAAGGCTGAGGGTTCATCCTGTAGTTAAAATGGTTTTCATCAGAGAGGAAGGGAAAGGGATTAGAGAGAGAGAACAGCATCCAAAACTCTCGGGGGTCTTGAGGGTGCCCAGTCATAGTCCTGTTGCTTTCTGCAGCAGGTTTGATGATTTGGAGCTATCACTCTTCTCTCGATACATATCTTTCTCATTGCTCATTACCTAATGCTCATATCCCTGATACCTAGATTGTATGTGCAATTATTGAAATGTGTTTGCATTTATGGAATATGTCTGTGGTATTATTCATTGTACATCTCCTAACAGCAACTCACAAAATTTAAGTAGTTTCACAATGGTAATGAGCTCTACTCTAGTTACATAGTCTTGGATAAATCACCTAACCCCTTCAGTCTTGGTCTTTTCATTTATGCAACAAAGAGACAAGTCTAGGTATTTTCTAATCTTATGTATAGAACATCACATACATTTCTTATGATTATTCTCAGCCATACAAAGGATAAGGTTTGTAACTGGGACTGTTTCTTAACCATTTGCCCCCACTAGGTTTGGGCACACTATTATTTAAATAAAGAAGTGTATATCTTTCATTTTTTTCTGATCAATTCAAATAAAAATAACATGTTTGACAAGAAGGAAAGAATATTGATCTTATTTATTTTCGTTCTTTAGAACTGATGAATGAAGGCAAATAATACAATTGTAGGCTAATAAACTATACTGACATAAATATTTAAGACAAGTAAAGGAAATCATCAGATTCCATGTCATTTATACATAAAGTTTACAGAGCAAATAGTTAACCTTTAAAAGATTTTAATATATACTCCAAAATGGACAATTTAGGAATACATAATTATATAACATCGATTCTGTTAGATATGTGAATGTATATATTTTTGTTTTCCGTAAAATAGTTTCATGCTTATAAAAGTCACCTTAAGTCAACATGGGACAAAGAGAACAACATACAGTAGAAATAAACCAAGTATTAAATAGGATATAAGTGAGGAAAATATTATAAAGCAGTTACATTGTTGACACAAAAGAAAAAAATAAATTCACTTTTCTATTACTTAAAGGTAATTCACAATCATTTCCAGGAATTCTGTGAGAATTTAAGGCCATTTTTTCTAAAGATATGTTTTAATTTAGACACATCTGTCATTCTTGTCATAAAACTGCAATTCTTATAAAAACTGTACATGCAAAAATTCTTTACAATTAATTGTGTATAGGCAGATCAGTCAGTATATAGGAGTGGGTTATTTCACAAATGTGTTGTGCACTAAGTCACATGGTTGTGTATATTTAACTGGGAATTTCGCGAAAAACTTCCAGCCTGTGCACCCTGCGTGGCAACTTGGAAAGGAATTCAAATCAAGAGAGCCAGTATCCTTTTGACTTAAAATATCTAGACAAGGTACAATGAAATAGAAAGTTTAAAACATCTGTTACATGGTTCACAATCAAATATTCTGGATTTTAGTTTTTCTACATAGTATTGTAATATAAAGATGCTACTTTTTTAAAAATTAATAGCTACTTTATTTATTTATTTTATTTTTGGCTGTGTTGGGTCTTCATTTCGTGCGAGGGCTTTCTCTAGTTGCGGCAAGCGCGGGCCACTCTTCATCGCGGTGTGGGGGCCACTCTTCATCGCGGTGTGCGGGCCTTTCACTATCGCGGCCCCTCCCGTTGCGGGGCACAGGCTCCAGACGCGCAGGCTCAGCAGCTGTGGCTCATGGGCCCAGTTTCTCTGCGGCATGTGGGATCTTCCCAGACCAGGGCTCGAACCCGTGTCCCCTGCATTAGCAGGCAGATTCTCAACCACTGCGCCACCAGGGAAGCCCAAAGATGCTACTTTTTACACAAAGTATTTTCTGTGCATTTACAGTTCACGATGTTTGACTTTTTTATTATTTCTACTTAGCGTTACAAAACATAAACAAATTGCAGTCTAAATTTAGAACTCAAACTTCATGAAAAATGCATGTTCTTTCAGAATACACATCTGCTAAGTGTAAACTCCCATACTTGGCAAATGGCACAGAGGAACTGATTACTAAGCAGATGCAGCTTCATAAGACAATTCACTTACTGAGAAATATGAAAGTATCTTTACCTTCCCTTGCTTGCAATTGCATTTGTCCAGACAGTCATTCAAAGAGATATTGCTCTTGTGATTATAGCTATTGCAATTTAGAAGACAAAGGATTCAATATTCAAAACTTGTATTCTTAAGAACAGTTATAAAAGTATTAGAATTTAAAAAGTAGTAACATGTAAACATTGATATAGAGAGACTGCTTTCCTATATACATAGCAGTCAAGGACAATATTTGAGTTAAAAACACAGGTTGCGCTTTTCCCCAACAGTACATTGGAAATTAGCTGTTTTTGTCCAAAAAAACATTTAAAGATTCAGAGAAGACATCCATATTTTGCTTCAAGCATTTAAACAATTTTTCTGTTGCTCATGCAACAACCGTATTTACAGTTTTGGTTTAGGAAGATAATAAATTTTGGATCCAAGAAAGCATACAAACCAATACTGCTGAAACCAAACTGAGAAAAGTATCTCATTCCCTGGTTCCTTACAGAGCACCAGGAGAAAAGCATAGACTCAGCAGTTCTAACTGAAGTATAGTTACATTAGCATTTTGGAGCACAGTCATATTTGAGTATGTAACACATGTGTAGGTGGGGTGTACGGGGGAGGTGCAGGTGATGGCTTGATCCCTCTGGTCCTCATGTAGGAGAGAAACTGCTCTGGGATCTCCGCTAGGACATCTTTAGCTAATCTAGCCATGCTGAGTATGTGGTTTCCGCTTCTGTCAATATAATCCCTGAATGGCACAAACTAAATCAGAGGTGAAAGAAAGTTATTTAACAGACCTTAGCATGCTATTTAAATAAATTTAAAAAATAGAAACAAAAACCAACATATGTAAACATTTGGTTGTAGGAGAATCAGAGAAGCCTGGAATAATGGTGAAATGCATGATAATAACTATGCATTTTAAAGATATTTGATTTATTACAAATAGCTCTAACAGTGACCACAACTTTCTAATATATACTTTATCTAAAAAGGGATGTAATCCTTATCTATGTTTTTCCTGGCAATAACTCTTGTCTCCGGGTCCTGATACACCCATCATGTTGCTACATGTATTCTGCAGTTTTGAGTTCGACACCTAATTGGATGGAGCATTATCCTCTTCAGGGCTCAGTTTCTTGTCAAATGGAATTAATGCGTGCTTAATTCAGCTTTCAATGTAGAAGTATTACTCAAATCAGGGTTAAAAATAATAAATATTGTTAAAGAGTCCTAAACACATGTGAAGTGTTTTTAATTATGTTACTAGACCATCAAATCACATGGACAATGAATATAAAATTTACACAGTTCACATTAGTAGGTACCCGAAATATTCAGTACATTGAATCTTGCCCCAAATGTTTGTTTTTTATATCTGTTATTTGGAAAGGCAAAAAATAAACAACCAAAAACCCTCAGCATAAGATTTTGGTATACTTCTTATTGAAATATCATCAAATATCAATATTCTTATTTTTACATTACATAAAAATTATTGTTCTATCTTTATATAAACGATCATGTGAGAATCCTTATCACTGAATACTCTGGCAATAGATTGCCTGATTCCATTCTCATTTATAATGGTTACTTAATAAACACTGTGCTGTTTGAGGGCATTAGTTCAATTTCCTCTTACAGACATCATGATTCTTGAAAGCAACTGGGAATGATTGTAACTGTTAATGTTGTGATAGTTTGGGGACACAGTAATTTTAGGTCTTGGAGAAAAGGCACAGTGAAGACATTTCAGGAGGTTGTACAATTTTCAAATATAATATTTTAAAGTTTATATTAAATCATTTTTTCCTCCAGAGAAACAGTGTTCACACTCTCATCTCATACTGTAACGTAACTGTTTTAAATTTATTTTGAAAAATTTACTTTTGATTTAAGCAGTTACTCAAGATGTGCCTTCAGAAAATTAACTTTTATTAGGAAGCAGACTTTAAACCACTCAGGTTGCGATAAAGCAGGTTAAAATGTTAAGAAATCAAATAGCAAATGTAATACCATTTATGCAGTGAAAGCAGTCTCTTTTAAGGAAGAGCAGAAAAGTACTCCTTTCTTTTTAAAATAAGGCACCCTATAGACAGAAGAATACCCATATGACCATAATTTTACCCTGTCTTGATACCAGGTGGAAAACTCAGCACAACTTTTAGAAAAATGTGTTAGAGAGGTGACAAATCTTTCTCTTACCTTAAAGGTAGCTAAGTAAGGGTAAGAAAAAACTAACAGACTGAATATAATCTTCAGCTGAGAAGAGAAATAGGAGGGATATGAACATTTGTGAAGTCATATTATCTGACTTGGACAAGACCTGACAAAGAGGTGCAAACAAAGTTAGGTTTATTTTTCTCTCTGAAACTATAATTAGAAAGGTGAGAAAATAAGAATCAACATAGTGAAGGATTAATAGAAAAAGATCTCTAATTTCAGCTATAGCTTATTTCATTCTTATTTTAAAAGGCATAGTATTTAAAAAAAAATTTAGTAATGATATGGTTAGTATATACATAATTACTTTTAAAATTTTAATTATTTTTTAACACCTTTATTGGAGTATAATTGCTTTACAATGGCGTGTTAGTTTCTGCTTTATAACAAAGTGAATCAGCTATACATATACATAATTATCTTTTAAACTATTTGTTAGGAGATCAGTTTTTGAAGAATCTATAGCTAATATCTACATTTCAGGGAAATGGCGACACTCTAGCAGATAGCTGATACTTCTCTAGGGAAGGGGGATATTATACCTGCTGTGTTTTTCCTTTACCTCAACTTTGCTCTTATATTTACTTTTATTTTGGTCTTTTCTCTTAGACCATGGTAATTAAATTCAATTATGTTTTTACTCCCTATTCTCACAACCTCTGGAATTAGACTTCCCAGGTTCAGACGCTGGTTCTGCTGCTTATTAGCTGTGTGGTCTTGGACAATTTACTACTCTGACTCAGTTTCCTCTTCTATAAAATGAGGATAATAATAATAATGCCTACTTCATTAGGTTGTTGTATTAAATAAGTCAACACATAAGTGCATAAAATAGTGTTCAACTCATAATATGTATAGTATGATAGTTATTATTATTATTCTTCATTAATTTATAAATTTATATATACAATATAAATATGAAACTTTTCTTTCTAGTCTTTTGTTTACATTCATATCAAACTTTAAATATTTTTATCAATTTTTTTATCTCTTTCAAACTTAGGTACCAGTATTATAATCTAAAACTGTAATTCCTGACCTTTTTGTTATTTTAAAACACCTGTTTTTTCACCTTTCCAGCAAATGCTATAGGATGTGCTAAATTTTTTATTGAAGTAAATATAAATTCATTTTTAAGAATGTTATGATACTCCAGAATGTCAAAACTAAGATTCATAATCACTGTTCTCATAATACATACAGTTCTACTCATCTTTAAAACATGTTCATAAACAATGGGTAAGAAAGAAATCTTAGTTTTCAGCCAAGGAAGGAAGTATATATCTCATTTAACTTACATTTGCTAAATGCAGGCACAGATTCTGATACGTCCCTTGAGTATTAAGGGACCTTGCCCATGGGTTAAGAGTAACTTATAGCAAGTGATATTATCAACAGGAGCATCTCTTATCCCACATGTGTGTTGGAAGCAGAGAAAAAGATGTTGAGAATCTTCTACTCACTAACCTAAATTATCTAATCCTTTTCCAAAGAAATATTCATCTCTTCAGTAAAGTCATGAGGTACTTCCCTAAGCGAGAGATGAAATTGACAAGTGACTCTGTTTCCTTTACCTCTTATTAATGTTAAATCTTACACTTTTGAGGACAAAAATATATTCTCTTTCTTTTTGGACTCTTGCTGATATCCTTCTATAGTAACAATTTTCCACTCAACTTCTCAGACCCCTCTGTTTATTGTCCCTTTTAATCACTCATTTCTGATCACTGCACCTGGGGACCTCCTGTTCAAAATAACATTCACACATTTGTGAATGTATGTTGATCACTGACTATTACCACAAATTAACTTGGACCCTTAAACTGTTCAGGTTAGAGGAACAAATCAATTTTTACTTTGCACTAATTTATCCCATTCGTATGAAGAATACAAATAAATGCATTCTGTTCAGTTGAAATATACCATTTCCTTGACACGCTACATCTTTCTTTTAGCATCTATCCTGTACAAGGAAAATGTTCTATGTGGTTGCTCTAACAGCTAGCTTTGCCTATTTGTGAAAAAAGTTTGAATCAGTTTGGGCAAATGAGCTTTTAATTGTGGTTCTGCTCAATTTTATTTGATTGTTCCTACTTTGCAGAGCTCCATTAGTGATTTTCAAGTCTAAACCTTGAAGGTAATTATTCTCCTTTTAATGAAAGATATGATTTAAATATAATTTTTAAGGGAATGATAGGCTGGACAGCAGCTGAATGCAGCCAGGAGAAATGATATTGCATTATATACAATGGCCAATCCACAGCACAAGCAAGCAAACAAACAAATGGAAAGCCTTTACATATATTGATTTAAGAAAATAATTCATTTAAGTTTTAGAATAACAACCATAGAATCTCTTCCTGCATACTGTTTATATTATAGTCATATGAGAGTGAATCTTGAGGCAATGAACATAATCACACATAAGACTGACTACAGTGTCATATGTCAAGGTACAGCTACTATGAAACAGTGACATAAAAATGCCTTCCCACTGGACTATGCCAACATACTAATAATAATAACTGAAACTGATATTAATGCATTTATTGAGCAACTGGTATGTGAGAGGCCTTCTGCTAAATGATTTAGTACAACATCTCATTCAGTTTCTTACAAAGTGAAAAGGTAAGAGAGCCTAAATAGACCCTATTTTCTGATATTATTTTAGCCAGCAGTGTTTATAGCATTGATTATGATGGCTTAGATATTTCCTGGTGATAGGAAGATTGACAATATTATTCTTGGTGTGCCCTTGCAACCCCAATATTATAAATATTCAAGAATATTTCTATTCTTAAAAATAACTCATTTAAAAAATGTTTTAGTGAATGGTAGGACCAGGAAACCTGTAATGGTGGAATGTTTTAAAATTTTATTCAAGGTGAGAGAAAAAATGCTAATTCTTCTTGAACACAATGTGATATATAAATGTTTACCCTGGGAACTCTTTTTAAAAGATCAATCACCATTTAGGAACTTTTCCATGAAATTACAAAAGGGTGCATCAAATATCCTTAACTAAATATAGACATGTAAGTCAAGGTGTCACTGTCATTCAGGAGGCTACTAATTCTCTGGGAAGATTTTAGTTTACTGTTAGTATCTGTGAGATCTCATGACTCTCTCAGTTCAACTTTACATGGTAGAATCCCTTGAGTGTTTAGCTATATCTTCAGGTGTCTTCAAAATCTTTGGTGATCTCAGTGTCACTTTATGGTGATAGACTAGTCTCAAGATTCTGACTTTCAATGAGAGGAAATATATAATTATATATATATATATATATATATATATATGTGTGTGTGTTTTTATGTATCTTATACTGATAAGTAACAAAGTATTTTCATGTCTGTTACTTCCTCTGTGACTCACAACATTATGGAAAGAGCAAAGATAAAAGAATGGAGAGTCTGGAGGTAATGAAAGAAAGGCTCAAGGGAGATTTACTGACTTGTTCAAGATCATAGATCTGAGTCCTATCTCACTATTCTTTCCAATGTAGCATATCCAATTAGAGATGAAATACTTTCATGATCAAGGGAATTTTTGTTTTATAAATAAAATAACCAACAACTGTTGGTTGTCACTAACATAACATGTTAATCCTCTTAAAGTGAATCTTAATGATGTGAGCAATCTTAACTACCTTCTAAGAGAGAGAGTAATACCAGTTTCCCTTAAGCATCATTTAAATGATACTATGAGATATGAAGCTGTCTCTTTTTTTTTTTTTTTTTTTTAATTTTTTTTTTTTTTTTTAATTTTACTTATTTATTTATGGCTGTGTTGGGTCTTCGTTTCTGTGCGAGGGCTCTCTCCAGCTGCGGCAAGTGGGGGCCACTCTTCATCGCGGTGCGCGGCCCCTCGCTCTCGCGGCCTCTCTTGTTGCAGAGCACAGGCTCCAGACGCGCAGGCTCAGCAGCTGTGGCTCACGGGCCCAGCCGCTCCGCGGCATGCGGGATCCTCCCAGACCAGGGCTTGAACCCGTGTCCCCTGCACTAGCAGGCAGACTCTCAACCACTGCGCCACCAGGGAAGCCCAGAAGCTGTCTCTTTTAACTTGGTAAAAATGCATTACAACAGCAACATAATACATTTTAAAGTACTTCAAATTCATACTTCCATGCAGTAATTTGATTTTTTGGTTACTGTGAACTAGACATTATGGAGAGATTTTTAGAAAAAGTGCAATTACTTGGACTTATAATTATGCTAATCAGCGTAAGGTGAATAATCGTGTGTCTAATTATAAAAAACAAAACATCGTGGGATTCTTAAATAGATGACCACATCACCATGTTCCCTTTCTCAGCTGCTTTTAAACGAATTATTCATATGTGTGTGCTTTTTACGTTACCAAGAACATTAGGTTAAAATGTTAACATTTTAATGTTAATATTTAAACATTAGGTTTAAATAATATTTAATTACCTTCTTAAAAAACTGTTATACAGATGTTTCTATTTTAAAACTTAATTTTGCTGACTGATGAAGAAGAATGCTTTTTTATCTTTGTCAAGATTAATCTTTATAATATATTTACAGATTATTTTATATTATTCTCCCTCTCTAATTTTTAAAATTATTTTTGTTGTATTTTACTGAGTTCTTTTTCAGTCATGTATTTTATATATATTATCTGATAAAATCTTTAAACAATGCCAGAACACTGAAATTTAGAAAGCTTATCCAAGTTATCACAGTGGACAATCCAGGATTTGAACCAAATTCTCTTGCATTCCAAATTAGATTATCTTAATGACTGTATTATGGGTGAATATATAGATTATTATTTAGGAGATAATATTGAATTCCATTGTTTGCTCCTTTAAGTGCTCAAATTGTACTGAGAACTTTCCTTTCCTATTTAGTCTTCCCTTCACAGTCTTTTTTTGCTTCTGACATCCTAAAAGATATGAAGACTCTAAAGTATGCAGAAATTTAGTTGATTTAACTCCTTTGTTTCACTTATAAATATTAATTGCATTTTTTTCTTTCTATTCACTCCCAGAATAGTAGGCTTTAGTTAAGTATTTTTCTTGATTCTAATAGAATTATGAATCATATATATGTCTATATATCTATATAGAGAGATATATAATCTCTTATTATGTTATATTTTATTATAGTATTATACATATTATTATATGTTACCATGTATTATATTAATATTATTATTTATATATTTTATATAATTTTTGTATTTATATACAATTATAAGATCTATTTTTCCACTTTTCTAACCATAAGCTATGGGGGAAATAGAAAAAAATCTACATTTTTGGTTTGTTTCTACTAAGTTTACTTACACTGAATATGCATCACCTGTCTTAAAATATATTTAATCTTTATTGAGGGCTAAGTAATAAATAGATAAACATCATTAAAAGCCTGTTATGTTTCTAGCTTTTAATTTTAGTAAAGATCTCAATGATATTTTCTGGTAATAATAAAGTAGGAAAAGACACTTATTAACAATTCTACTTCATATATGGTGAACATGAAGTATGGGGGAAAGTAATTTGGTGCTTGTTCTAGGCCATTAATTAACATGCATTTTATAGAGAATCAACTGCCTCAATCAAACAGAACCTGAGACTCTTGATTTCAATTTAAACTCTTCATTTACAAATCAGAGATGACATGGGCTCTTCACAATGAACAAAATAAATAATTTTCATTAAATTGCTTACCTGCACAATGTCCCTTTCAGCATATTTTCCTCTGGAGGAAACTCTTACATCATCTCCATCCAATTCAACCATTGCTTGAAAATAAAATAGGATCATTTATTCAGTGCATTTTAGCTAAATACTATAACAAATGTAGGCAATAATGAAATCAAGATGTATGAAGTAACAATATGTCCTATGTTAAAGGCGGAAAGCTTGTTGATCCTTTCATCTCCTCGGTGATTTCTTCCACAAAACTTAACTGAGTGCAAATTTCACAAGTGGAGAAAGCAAGCTCAGACCTCATGTGACACTTTGAAAGATGAGGAGAACCTATGCAGTGTAGAAGTCTTTAGGTACATCTCCCCATTCTATAGATCCTTAACTCTGGATTACATGCTTACATGACTGATTCGGCAAGTGATGCTAATTCATTCCATTTTAATTTTTTCTTTCTAATTTAAGAAACTAGGCACTAATCATTATAGAACTTCCAATAGCAATTTGAACTTTATTCTCTTTGAAACTACACAAAGCTATATAATCATATTGTCTGTAATCTTTTTATGAATAGATTTAAAAACAAAAAGGCATTTGCTCTGCTCTTATGGTGATTGGATAAAGCATGAAATTTCTGAAGTATGATTTTTTTGTTGATTAAAAATAATTTCAACATTACATAGATCAACTGGTATTTGGGAATACTGTGATATAACGGAACAGCTGGTATACAATAATGTTACGCTGCAATTAAGAACATTTTCCAGAGTTTAATGTTTCAGTGAGAATTCTCTAAATAACTAATTACATGAGGAATGCTAATTTGTACTTAAAGTATATTCTCCTACTAATAATCCATTTTGTATGCACATGATATTCACCAGACTCCGGAGAGCCACTTGCAATTATGTTTGCTTTGTCATCTTCTAAAAAATATTAGAATACAATCCTCACCTTTTCACTATTTTCTTCAGTGCTTGGATAATGTATTTGGGTTAAAGACATTTTACTTTTTTTCCTATTTTATTTTTTTTGATTGAGGTATAATTGACAAATAACATTATATTATTTTTAGCTATATAACATAATGATTCACTACTTGTATATATTGTGAAATGATCACCACAATGAGTCTAGTTGACCATACATAATTACAAATTTTTTTCTTCTGATGAGAACTTTTAAGATCTATTCTCTTAGCAACCTTCATATATGCAATACAGTATTAACTATACTAACCACACTGTACATTACATTCGTGTGACATACTTATTTTAAAACTGGAAGTTTGTACCTTTTGACTGCCTTCACCCATTTCACCGACCTCCAATGCTGGCAAGCCTCTGGCAACCACCAATCTGTTTTCTATATCTATAAGCTTGTTTTTTTTTTAAAACAGGTTTTAAGTTTTACTTTTCTACACATGTTCAGGAATCAATGTCTGGGCTGAAACATTGCCAGTACACATAATTGTTAGTGAGCCATCATCCAATAATCTCCTTAGATATATAATATATGTCATAATTTAGTAACATGTAAATTACCAATAATAAGGTAATTAACTTATTCAAAATACAAAAGAACTATTTTTTTCTCTCCTAGTTATTAGGGATTTAAATAGGAAAATTCATTATACTCAAATATTTTCAATAGTTAATTCCTTTTTTTGGTCTAAGTTTGTTTTCAAAATTTTCATATTACTTTGAGACATAAATGTACATTGATAGTGACATGCCAGCAATTGGAGAATCTTCTCCTTTATTATCTATATTTGCTAATAACTCCTAACAATTACCCTATACTCACTCTAAAATGGGAAACAAAAATTAGATGATAATCTGGGCCTCACCTTCCACAATCCTCTACAATCTCCATTGGCCTTTGTAAGTGTTTTATTTCAATTAAAGACAGTGACAGTTATTCAGGCAATAGTGTATTAGAATGAGATCCTATAAAATATCTCCCACTTTTCAGTATGTCCTTTGAGTTAAAAGGCTATGGGTAGCAGAATTGGAGGCTACACTTTTGAGAGCAAGAAGAAAAGAAATAGCATATAAGTGGTGGAAGGGAAATGTTCACTCTTCAGTTTTTCAGATCATCTAGTCCTCAAGGAGCCTGAAATTGTAAGCACAGGTTCCCCATCAGTACCCGTCTCTGGAAAAAAGATATATAAGGTACAGACCTGTATTTCTTTCTAGCCTTGGGAGACAAAATCATATTAGAATCCCTTATAGTTCTCTCCCTTTCCTAACTTGTATCAAAGCAGTTAACCAGATGCTACTTTAATTTGACTTTTTGCCTTTTAAGGATAAAGAAATCCTGCTTTGAGAAATTATACAGAAAGTTTTAAATTGTTCTCATTGAAATAAAGAAACAAGACATTTAAATACTCATGAATCTAGTAGTTTATTTATATTTCCTCTACCTTCAAAGAATGAATGGCAAAATGCTGCATTTCTTGCCTATGCAAACCTCCTGGTTATGTTATGTGTAGATGTTGGATTTATGTGGTTAACTGATAAAATATGCAAGTTTTATTTCAGTCTTTATGTCAATTTATGTGTGCTATTTAAACTTACTTATCGTAGATTTGGAAGTGCTTAGAAAAAGGCTCTTTTGATAGGATAGCAGCAACTTGAATATAAGTCAGAAATTTTCTTCCAGCAGGGTGAAAGCAGAAATCAGGTGTTTCAGGACCCTAATTCCCTGTTCACAGGTTTGCCAGAGGAAAATTTCACTTTAATTCCCAGGAGGGAATTCTATGGGAAGGCAACTTCCCTCTTTGTCTATAATCTTTGCTCACTTTTCCTCATGAAAAGAGGAGGGATTCACAAGATAACTAAGATTGAGAGATGGAACGACCTTGAATCTCTCTCTTTTGGAGCAGCCTATCCTCAAGTTGAAGACAATTTCTCCCTGTGGCATGCTTAATAGGCAAGGATCTGCCCCTGTACAGAGAAGGCCTGGAGATAAAGGTGAGGTCATTTAATCTTTGGGGAAAAAAGTAGCAAGAAGTCTGATTCTGTGCACAGGGCAACCCAAATTCTCCAATTCTACACTACTATTAATAAAACATATTCTGATCTCTGAGTGATTCCTGCATTTTTTTTTTTTTTTTTTTAGTTAATTCAAGAAGTCAGAGAGGGAAATGATGAATTTTCATACCTCAAAACCCTGATAAATAATTCACTGGGAACAAAAAAATTGAAGAAAATAAATAGGTGTGGCAGTTGTAAGAAGTTAGTACCCAAATAGCTGTGCCTGCTGCTTTGAATAGAAATATATGACCAGAAATATACATAGGAAGGGTCAGTGGCTCTCTATTTACACATTATGTGTGGGAGCTCTTGGGGAACAAGTGACAGGGCTTACACCTAACAACGGCCTTCCATAGGATTCTGGGAGACCTGGAATATACCCAACGAGAAGTGCATACTTGAGAGGCAAAAGCAAATTAGTAACTGAAGAAGAAATCATGAGTTATTTTAACCTAGCAATCAGTGAAGTTTGTGAACCACAGTCTATCACTGCTCAATGCAGATGATCAAGTACACAAAGTGTTAACAAGAAAGATGTCTCTTAGTTTTCCTGACTCCAGAGTGGTATCTCAGATTCATGCCTGATGGACAATGTAAACAGATGTAAATATTCAGAGACAGAGAAAATATTAGCAGGAGCTAAAATGACTTCTGCTGGAAGATTATAATGATGCAAAGTGTAACCAGCCAAGCATGGAATTAAAGGAAAGAATTTCCAGGATCAGCAATATAACTGCTTGTGTTGTTTTACCTGAGACTGAGAGATCTATACTATCCTTATGGAGGAGGCACTGGTGGTTAAACAAGAATCATCCTAGTGATGATCATACAATAATTAGCCACCTATGTGCCTAAATTAACCTGTAGCATACCAAAAGTTGTTCCAAATATTCTAAAATTATTCTCATTTCTAAAGTTCCAAGCTAAATACTGTCATCATTAATGTAAAAACACCTGAACCAGGTGAATGTTATGTGGTTATGCAGTTGATGTCTAGCATAGAGTTCTCTTAAAGGAATTCATCAGGTGACAAGGAATAGACTATCCTTAGAGAAGTTTACCCAGATCACTAGTCACACAAACACCCGTCACACTAATTGACATCTGAAGATGGCTTGAGCCCAAACAGAAAACTACCCAGTAAGTGAATTTAGCATAATTATATAAAGTCTCATTAAATTTCAGATGGTCAATTCCATTTTCATTTTACTTTACTCTTTCATATGACAGAACTTAAATATATATAAAAATAATGTCTATCAACTAGCCAAGGTCTGAAAATCCATTATTATGCTTGTGTTAATATTTCTATTTCACAACCTAGTGGTTTATTAATTTAGTGCTCATCCTTAAAAGTTTTTAGGGAATCCAAAGTGTATTTCGCCTTGGGAACAAAAACTCAATTTATCACTTGGTCTTAAGAAATATTTTGAGGTACAAACCATCTCTAATAAAACAGAAAGCTACATGTTGAATTAACCTATACTAGAGAGATAATGTCCTACTCAGAAGACATCCTTTTAATTTGCTCACCTTAATAGACTCCATCATGTAATATCTATATTTATGTCTATATGTACATGGACACTGTATACAAATCCATACGCACACTCACATCCTTATATGCAAAAAAAGAGTGATAGAAACCTAAGTGCATAATGAGTCAGATTAAATAAATTCCCACGGCTGAAATTTTATTACTCACCATCAAATTCTGCTGGCCCAACACCTACTATAATTATTGACATTGGAAGTTTTGAAGCCTTCAAAGAGAGCACACAGTTAGTTCACAATTAAGAAACTGAATTGAGGAAACAACTAAGAATTAAGAAGAAAAAAATATCCTGAGTTTTGATATTTTTCACAGATGTTCTTTAAAATAGTTTTGAGCATATTTAAAATTAACACAGAATAATATACTTGATTCCACTCTTATCCTTTCTGAACTCTGTACATACGCTAATTCAGTGGGATGTTCTTCAGGAATGACCAGTCTTGGATAATATTTTTTTTAAAAAAGTACTGAGCATGTGCTTTCACTTGCTATTCTCAGACAAAATATTCCTAAGCTGATTCTGGGTACCTTTGGTCTCTTTTTCCATGTTCTCTCTCCATTCAAAAATCTTTCAGTTGCTAAAAGGGAAAAAAAGGTACCATATTTGTGAAAAAGTAGTACTCTATTTCATTTATAGCTATGGTTAGGAAAAGCAATTTTCATAGTAAATGAGTGAATACAAATAATAACTATAGAAAGTTATTATTAGTATGATAAAATAATTTTATGGTAAGAATATAAGATCCACCAGCAGATAGGTGGAACAGTATAGCAACCACATCTTCAGCTGTGAAGGTCACTGAATTATGAATAACTGTTCCTCAGTGCATGTCCTTTTAGTTTAAACCTAGATTACTAAGTCCATATTTTAAAGAGCATGATAATGCCACTGATCAGAACATAAAGGAAATCAAGACAAATCCAACCCAGTGTGTCTAGTCAAAACCATATAAACAAATAAGTAAATGTACAAGATTCTACCTCTCTTCCTTTTTGTGTTTGGTTTTGCTAAGTGTAGGTCTATAAACATTTGATTTTTTCCCACATGTAACTATTTTTTTCTCACACAAACAGCTAATTATATTTTCCCTATGCTATTAATAATTATGAAGTATGATAAACAATTTTTTCACACAGCCCATTTTTACTAATGTCTATTTTGTGTCAAACATTGCTAAACCTGAGTATAGAAAGGTAAGTAAAAACAGATATAATTTTAGAGGTTGCAGTCTAGTAAATATAGATATTATAAATTATAGTCTAATAAAGAAGACAATGAATCATAAATATAACACATAATTAGGAATAATGAGAAAAATGGATTTTGAATCAATGCTAGTCCTTATCCAGTTCTATAAATATAGAAATTAGCACAGTTCTCCTGTAACTATTACTGTAAATGTAAATGTTAAAGAAATATTCTGTACAAATTGTACAAACTGTATACAAGCACATCAAACTAATCAAGATAAACACAGTCATGCACATGAAGGTGATGCTATTATTTATTTTTATTTTAATTTTTTGGAAATAATTTTGTTACAACCCAATTATTCACACCTCTTAGTTTGGTCCTTATGGATGAATGCTACTAATGTGTGTGAGTTTTCTGGATAATGCAATTGGCTGCAAAGGCATGGGCATTTTGTTTCACTCTTAAGTCAACTAAGTAGACTCTAGTTAGTCAACCTAAGTAGCACCAGGCATTCAGTTAGCCAGCCCAAGACTGAATGACTCTTACTTACATTAACTATGGACTCCTTAGTTTGAGCCATATCTGAGATAACACCGTCTGTCACAATCAGTAGCACAAAATACTGGGAGCCATCCTTTACAGAAGAAGCATATCTGAAAGGCAAAGAAAAGGTAAAGAATACCACAAAATAAAACATTTCCTCTCGACATGATAGTTGCTAAATATAATTTGGAAGAGCCAACAAACATTTTAATCTCAAGAAAATATTTAAACATATCTTAGGAGCCTATATATGAAAACTCTCAAATATGCATTTTTTTCTGAAATAGCACACTAGAATAACAGCAACATTACTGCATGCTGGCACAAAGAAATGCCTGGCTGCCTTAGAAATTCATTCACTAATAAAAGGTGAGCTGGATGGTATGTTAACACACAGGAATGGCTACAGCTTTTGGAAATAGACATCCTGGCTAAGCAACATATTATGTGTATATCTTCAGTATAACATTACATAAGCTATCTGAACTTTATTTTCTTATCTGTAAAATCAAGATAATGCAACTTTGTATTGTTAATAAAGAAATTTCACATATGGTAGTAAATATTTATACAGTTATATAACTGGTAGATTTTATATATGGTAAATTATATAAGTGATTATGATTTTTGTTTTGGAACTAGATAGCAGTGATGATTGCCCAACATTGTGAATATCTGAATGTCATTGAACTGTAAACTTTAAAATGGTTGGTTTTATGTCATGTGAATTTCACCTTAATAAAAAAATGCAACAGAAGAAACACTTTTTGACATAGCTATAGTTCCAATTCTTAATACGTGTTAAATTGGTGAAAGATGGGAAGGAGAATTATAGCAAACAAAGACAAAAATTAGGTATGTAATAAGAACATATTCTAGTACTTGTTTTTTGTATTCCAGTGCAGAATTCTCACCAAATAATACTCAGCCATTTAGAGGAGAATTTTATGACAATATTTTATCTTTTTTTTTTCCCGTTGTGTTCTACCATTATGGGTATCTAGAGTATATTCTCAATAGAATGACTTTTATGATTTTTAGTACATAACTAGTATGCCGGTCATATCTAGTAACGAGCAAGCACTGTGGTGCTTGTAGGAGATAAATAGTTAACAAGAAGACTTTGGTCTACTTTCGTAAAAAATCATCAAGTAAATCACAGAAAAATTGGTTTCAAGAAACTTCTATTGATTACCAATGAAAATCTTTCACTACCTGATGGAGTCTAAATAATAAATTTAGAATAGTTTGGAGAAAAACCAATAGCATAATATGACAGGGAAAAACTTATATCTTGTAAAGCAGAATTTATAACTATATGAACAAGAAAATATTTACAACTTTGCCATAGACAAGAGAAACTAATAATTGTTCATGATGTTAATAAAATGACTGGTAATTTTATAGATTGATGAAGAGAATACAGCAAGTGATATGTTCATACACTGAGGAGCCAGCTAAAAATAGCATTGAACTTGTTCTACAACATATAGTCAAAAATGCTCTCACCATGTTGAACAATTGATCTTCGACACTAAGGAATTTGTATTAATTTGATGGTAACACAGCAATGAAAAAATCCAAAACAGGTATGAACCTACTCTCCTATTTTATGCTTAAATTTTTTTCTTAAGAAAAGAAGTAGGATAATCTCCCTCAGGAATTCATTTTTTAATTTTTAAATACCCATTATTTTTAAAAAGCATTTTTTACTGACTATGCTTCAAAAACGTAAGGATTATATTTCATGTGATTAACAGGAGGTTATAAATAGTGAGAAAAACTTCTATGAGTACAACTCTATGGCTTTTATGTTTTCCATACCAAATGATGTGTTGAAAATGGTGAGAAGATGGAAAATTGAGTGTTATGCAATCTTATGAATATCACTTCAAGTGGCTTAACTGATCCTTTTTCGGGGGGAGGTGTTTACTTTTTTTAAATTAATTTTTATTGGAGTAGAGTTGATTTACAATGCTTTGTTAGTTTCTGCTGTACAGCAAAGTGAATCAATTATACATATACATATATCCATTCTTTTTTAGATTCTTTTCCCATGTAGGCCATTACACAGTATTGTGTCGAGTTCCCTGTGCTATACAGTAGGTTCTTTTTATTATTTTTTTTAATTAATTAATTTTTATTTTTGGCTGCCTTGGGTCTCTGTTGCTGCGCTTGGGCTTTTCTCTAGTTGCGCCGAGCGGGGGCTACTCTTCATTGCGGTGCACGGGCTTCTCATTGGGTGGCTTCTCTTGTTGCACAGCACGGGCTCTAGGTGTGCAGGCTTCAGTAGTTGTGGCACTCAGGCTCAGTAGTTGTGGCTCGCGGGCTCTAGAGTGCATGCTCAGTAGTTGTGGCACATGGGCTTAGCTGCTCCACGGCATGTGGGATCTTCCCGGACCAGGGATCGAACCTGTGTCCCCTGCACTGACAGGTGGATTATTAACCACTGTGCCACCAGGGAAGTCCCTGCAGTAGCTTCTTATTAGTTATATATTTCATATATAGTAGTGTGTATGTGTCAATCCCAATCTCACAATTTTATCTCTCCCTCACCTTTCCCCCTTGGTAACCATAAGTTTATTTTCTACATCTGTGACTGTATTTCTGTTTTGTAAATAAGTCCATTTGTACTATGTTTTTGTAGATGCAACATATAAGAAATATCATATGATATTTGTCTTTCTCTGCCTGACTTACTTCACTCAGAATGACAATCTCTAGGTCCATCCATGTTGCTGCCAATGGCATTATTTCATTCTTTTTTATGGCTGAGTAATATCCCATTGTATATATGTGCCACATCTTCTTTCTCCATTCTTCCATCAATGGACATTGAGGTTGCTTCCACGTCCTGGTTATTGTAAATAGCGCTGCAATATACATTGGGTTGCATGTATCTTTTTGAATTATGGTTTTCTTGGGATATATGCCCAGGAGTGGGATTGCCAAATCATATGGTAACTCTATTTTTTGTTTTTTAAGGAATCTCTATAGTGTTCTCCATAGTGGCTGTACCAATTTACATTCTCATCAACAATGTAGGAGGGTTCCCTTTTCTCCACACCTTCTCCAGCATTTATTGTTTGTAGATTTTTTCGATGACGGCCATTCTGAATGGTGTCAGGTGATACCTCATTGCAGTCTGATTTGCATTTCTCTAATAATTAGTGATGTTGAGCATCTTTACCTGTGCTTTTTGGTCATCTGTATGTCTTCTTTACAGAAATGTCTTTTTAGATCTTGTGCCCATTTTTTGATTGGGTTGTTTGTCTTTTTGATATTGAGGTGTATGAGCTGTTTATATATTTTGGAGATTAATCCCTGGTTGGTCGCTTCATCTGCAAATGTTGTGCTGGCCAAAAAGTTCATTTGGGTTTTTCCATAAGATATTTTCTCCCTATCTGTGGGTTGTCTTTTCATTTTGGTTATGGATTCCTTTGCTGTGCAAAAGCTTTTAAGTTTAATTAGGTCCCATTTGTTTATTTTTGTTTTTCTTTTCATTACTCTAGGAGGTGGGTCAAAAAAGATCTTGCTGCGATTTATTTCAAAGTGTGTTCTACCTATGTTTTCCTCTAAGAATTATAGTATCTGGTCTTACATTCAGGTCTTTAACCCATCTTGAGTTTCTTTTTCTGTATAGTGTTTGAGAATATTCTAATTTCATTGGTTTACATGTAGCTGTCCAGTTTTCCCAGCACCACTTACTGAAGAGACTGTCTTTCTCCATTGTATATTCTTGCCTCCTTTGTCACAGATTAGGTGACCATAGGTACGTGGGTTTATCTCTGGACTTTCTATCCTGTTCCATTGATCTATATTTCTGTTTTGTGGCAGAACCACACTGTTTTGATTACTGTAGCTTTGTAGTATAGTCTGAAGTCAGGGAGCCTGATTCTTCCAGCTCCAGTTTTCTTTCTCAAGATTGCTTTGGCTATTTGGGGTCTTTTGTGTTTCCATACAAATTGTAAAATTTTTGGTTCTATTTCTGTGAAAAATGCTATTGGTAATTTGGTAGGGATTGCAATGAATCTGTAGACTGCCTTGGATAGTATAGTCTTGTTGACAATATTGATTCTTCCCATCCAAGAACATGGTATATCTCTCCATCTGTTTGTGTGATCTTTGATTTCTTTCATCAGTATCTTATAGTTTTCTGAGTACAGGTCTTTTGCCTCCTTAGGTAGGTTTATTCCCAAGTGTTTTATTCTTTTTGATGCAATGATAAATGGGAGTGTTTCCTTAATTTCTCTTTCTAATCATTCATTGTTAGTGTATAGGAATGCAAGAGATTTCTATGTATTAATTTTGTATCCTGTAACTTTACCAAACTCATTGATAAGCTCTAGTAGTGTTCTGGTAGCATCTTTAGGATTTTCTATGTATAGTATCATGTCAGCTGCAAACAGTGACGGTTTTACTTCTTCTTCTCCAATTTGGATTTCTTTTATTTCTTTTTCTTCTCTGGTTGCCTTGGCTAGGACCTCCTAAACTAAGTTGAATAAAAGTGGCAAGATGGACATCCTTATCTTGTTCCTTATCTTAGACGAAATGCTTTCAGTTTTTTACCATTGAGAATAATGTTTGCTGTGGGTTTGTCATATATGGACTAAATTATCTTGAGTTAGGTTCCCTCTATGCCCACTTTCTGGAGTGTTTTCATCATAAATGGGAGTTAAATTTTGTTGAAAGCTTTTTCTGCATCTACTGAGATGATCATATGAATTTTATTCTTCAGTTTGTTAATGTGGTGTATCACATTATTTGTGTTTATTGCAGAATCTTTGCATCTCTGGATAAATCCCACCTGATCATAGTGCATGACTCTTTTACTGTGTTGTTCGATTTGGTTTGCTAGTATTTTGTTGAGGATTTTTGTGTCTATGTTCATCAGTGATATTTGGGCCTGTAATTTTCTTTTTTGTGATACCTTTGGTTTTGTATCAGGTTGATGGTGGCCGTGTATAATGAGCTTGTGAGTGTTCCTTCCTCTGCATTTTTTTAGAATAGTTTCAGAAGGATAGGTGTTAACTCTTTTCTACATGTGTGACAGAATTCGCCTGTGAAGCCATCTGGTCCTAGACTTTTGTTTGTTGGAAGTTTTTAAAGCACAATTTCAATTTCAATATTTGTGATTGGTGTGTTTATATTTTCTATTTCTTCCAGGTTCAGTCTTAGAAGGTTGTACCTTTCTAAGAATTCGTCCATTTCTCCTAGGTTGTCCATTTTATTGGCATAGAGTTGCTTGTAGCAGTTTCTTACGATCCTTTGTATTTCTGTGGTGTCCATTGCAACTTCTCCTTTTTCATTTCTAATTTTATTGATTTGAGTCCTTTCCCTTTTTCTTGATGTGTATGGCTAAAGTTTTATCAATTTTGTTTATCTTCTCAAAGAACCAGCTTTTAGTTTCATTTATCTTTGCTATTGTTTTCTCCATCTCTACTTATTTCTGTTCTTCATAATTTCTTTTCTTCTACTAACTTTAGGTTTTGTTCATTCCTGTTTCTCTAGTTGCTTTATGTGTAAGGATAGGTTGTTAATTTGAGATTTTTCTTGTTTCCTGAGGTAAGATTGTATTGCTATAAACTTCCAAGAACTGCTTTTGTCACGTCCCATACATTTTGTATCGTCATGTTTTCATCGTCAATTTTCCCTAGGTATTTTATGATTTCCTCTTTGATTTTTTCAGTGATCCATTGGTTGTTTAGTAACATATTGTTTAGCCTCCATGTGTTTGTGTTTTTTTACCTTTTTTCCCTGTAGTTGATTTCTACTCTCATAGCATTGTGGTCAGAAAAATGTTTTATGATTCCGATTTTTTAAATATGCCAAGGCTTGATTTGTGGCCCAAGATGTGATTTTTCTTGGAGAATGTTCCATGTGCACTTGAGAAGAAAGTATATTCTGCTGCTTTTGGATGGAATGTCATATAGATATCAATTAAGTCTATCTGGTCTAATGTGTCATTTAAGGCTTAGGTTTCCTTATTAATTTTCTGTGTGGATAATCTGTCAATTGGTGTAAGTGGGGTGTTAAAGTCCCCCACTATTATTGTGTTACTGTTGATTTCCCTGTTTATGGATGTTAGCATTTGCCCTATATATTGAGGTGCTCCTATGTTGGGTGCGTATATATTTACAATTGCTATATCTTCCTCTTGGATTGATCCCTTGATCATTATGTAGTGTCCTTCCTTGTCTCTTTTAACAGTATTTTAAAGTCTATTTTGTCTGATATGAGTTTTTTTACTCCAGCTTTGATTTCCATTTTCATGGAAAATATTTTTCCATCCTCTCACTTTCAGTCTTTATGTGTCCCTAGGTCTGAAGTGGGTCTCTTGTAGACAGCATAACATGGGTCTTGTTTGTATATCTATTCATCCAACCTATGTCTTTTGGTTAGAGCATTTAATCCATTTACATGTAAGGTATTTATTGATATGTATGTTCCTATTGCCATTTTCTTACTTGTTTCGGATTTGTTTTTGTAGGTCTTTTTTCTTCCCTTCCTCTTTTGTTCTCTTCTCTTGTGGTTTTATGACCATCTTTAGTGTTGTGTTTGGGATGTTTTTTCTTTTTTGTGTGTGTATCTCTTGTAGTTTTTTGGTTTACTGTTCTCATGAAGTCTGGATATAGCAATCTGTATAGGTACAAGGTTGTTTTAAGATGCTGGTGTCTTTCCCACCTAGAGAAGTTCATTTAGCATTTGTTGTAAGGCTGGTTTGGTGGTTCTGAATTCTCTTAGCTTTTGCTTGTCTGTAAAGCTTTTGATTTTTCCATCAAATCTAAATGAGAGACTTTTTGTGTAGAGCATTCTTGGTTGTAGGTTTTTCCTTTTCATCACTTGAAGTATATTGTGCCACTCCTTTCTGGCCTGCAGAATTTCTGCTGAAAAATCTGTTGATAACCTCATGGGGATTCCCTTGTATGTTATTTGTTGATTTTCCCTTGTTGTTTTTAATATTTTTTCTTTGTCTTTAATTTTTGTTAGTTTGATTAATATGTGTCTCAGCATGTTCTTCCTTGGGTTCATCCTCTATGGGACTCTCTATGCTTCCCGGACTTGAGTGAGTGTTTCTCATGTTAGGGAATTTTTCGGCCATAATATCTTCAAATATTTTCTCAGGCCCTTTCTCTTTCTTTTCTCCATCTGGAACCCCTATAATGTGAATGTTGGCATGTTTAATATTGTCCCAGAAGTGTCTGAGACTGTCCTCATTTCATTCTTTGTTTCTTTAAAAATTTTTTTTTTAGATTGAAGTATATTTGATTTACAATTTGTGCCAATCTCTGCTGTATAGCAAAGTGACTCAGTTATACACATATATACATTCCTTTTTTATATTCTTTTCCATTATGGTTTATCACAGGATATTGAATATAGTTGCCTGTGCTATACATTAGGACCTTGTTGTTTATACGTTCTTTTTTCTTTATTCTGTTCTGTGGCAGTGATTTCCATCACTCTGTCTTCCAGCTCACTTATTCGTTGTTCTCCTACATTTATTCTTATATTGATTCCTTCTAGTGTATTTCAGTTATTGTATTGTTCATCTCTTTTTGTCCTTTAAATCGCACTGCTTCTTAAACATTTCTTGCATTATCTCGATCTGTGCCTCCATTCTTTTTCTGAGATCTTGGATCATCTTTACTATCATTACTATTAATTCTTTTTCAGGTAGATTGCCTATCTCCTCTTCATTTAGTTGTTCTTGTGGGTTTCTATCTTTTTCTTTCATTTGCACCAATTTCTCTGTCATCTCATTTCATATAACTTACTGTGTTTGTGGTCTCCTTTCCACAGGCTGCAGGATAATAGTTCCTCTTGCTTCTGGTGTCTGCCCCCTGGTGGGTGAGGTTGGTCCAGGGTCTTTTGCAGGCTTCTTGGTGGGATGGGCTGGTGCCTGCCCTCTGGTGGGTGGAGCTGGGGCCATGTCAAAGGGTGTGTTTTGAGGTGGCTGTGAGATCAGTACAACTTTAGGTAGCCTGTCTTCTGTTGGATGAGGCTGGTTTCCTATCTTGTTGGTTGTTTGGCCTGAGGCTTTCCAGCGTTGGAGCTTGCAGGTTGTTGGGAGGGGTTGTGTCTTGGTGCTGAAATGTTGGCCTCCGGGAGAGCTCACTCTGATCAATATTCCCTGGGGCTTCTGCTACCAGTGTCCTTGCCCTCATAGTGAGCTATAGTCAATACTTTGCACCCCGGGATACCCTCCAAGACCCCTAAGTAGGTGTAGCCCAGGTTCCTATGGAGGTACTTTGTGCTGGGTCCCAGTGCACGTGAGACCTTTGTACACCCTCAAGATTGGAGTCTCTGTTTCCCCCATCCCTGTAGAGCTCTTGCACTCAAGCCCCACTGGCCTTCAAGGCTGAATGCTCTGGGGGTTCTTCCTCTCGATTCAAGACCCTCAGACTGTCTTGGGAGGGTTATTTTTATGTGGGAACATCCCTGTGTAGCCTGTGTGGGTTTAATATTTTTTGGTGCAAGCATTGTTTTTAGTATAGACGACTGCCACCTTTTCCCTCAGTGTATGCTGGCCATTATCCTCTTGATAGGAGATGTGACTGATGTTGTGGTGACCAGAGCCTGCACTGGATATTAAGTGGGGCCTCCCCTTTGCTCTGTGGTTGTCACTGCCCTGTTAGAGGTGGGGTTTGCTCCATAGTTGTTGGAGTAGAGGCCCCAAGATCTGTTTCTTAGCTGTGTTTCTGATCTGCAGTGTGAGCTAGGCAGGATTGGATCACTCCCACTGGGAGGAAAGCCAATGAGTATTCCTCCTCTGGAGTTATTCACCTGTGGGTGTGCTCTGTCGTGTCACTTTTCACCCATTGTGCAAGTTTTCAGATTACACTGTTGTTGGCACTGCTCTCGGCCTTAACTGTGGGTATGCCTGCTATTGGCCCTGGTGTCTTTCAGATGTTTTCACCAGGCCACCAGCATAGGTCCACTGAAGTCAGGTCCCCAGACTGCAGTAATCATGAGTCTGGACCCCCTGTGGTCAGCTCAGACTCTAGCTTGGCACAACCCTGGCATGTATGTTCCCACAAAGCCTACAGCTGCTGAAGCTAGAACCGTCTTTTCTGTGGGAGCCTTGTTGTCCATTCAGATGTTCTGTAGGCACTGAGTTTACAAAGCCAGTTGCAGGGGTGTCAATTCACAGTTTGCACAGCTGCGAGGAGAGAGTGCAGCTTTTCTTCCATAGTTGCATGGCCCCTGGGGCTTAGCTGTGTTTTCAGTCCCACCTATTTGTGTGGGCCACCCACAGGCGTCTGCTCCTGAGGCTGCCCGGAGCACATGAGTCCACCTGGTGAGGAGGGGGTGCAGAGGAGAAGGCAGCAGATGGGGTTGTGGGAGCCCATGTGGGAATGGGTCATGCAGGGGAGCTGGCAGCATGGGAGTGAGAGAGCTAGCTGGTGGCCTCGGGTATGAGAGAGCTGGCCCTGGTGGGGACAGGGTATGCTGGAGAGCCGGTGGCCAACGGTGCAAGAGAGTCAACCCTGGCAGGAGCCCTTCCTAGTCCCTGGGGAGGCAGGGGCCAGCATGTGGGGAGAGAGGCTGCAATGGTAGCCCCACCCCTTTTGTGTCACTCAACAATGGCACTTCATTTATATGGTCTGGGTTTCCTCTACAAGCATTCCCAGTTGTGGATTTCCTCACTCCCATCCCCTCAGGCTGTCTCCTTGCAGCCAACAGCACTCTTCTCCCCAGGTTTGCTCTCCAAATCCCAAGTTCCAGTACCCAGCCCCATTCTGCACTGGTGGATGCACGTCTCAGGCTGGGGCATGCAGGGCTGTGGCACAGACTATCTGTGTAGGTCTCACTGTGTCCTGCTTGTCACAGACTGGTTGCTGCACTTTCCTCCGATAGCCCCCAAAGCTTCCCTTCTGTCCCAACTGATCTTCCCACCAGTGAGGGGGCTTCCCTGGATGCAGGAACCTCTCCTCTCCTTCAGCTCCCTGCCCAGGGGCGCAGGTCCCTTTCCACTTCCTCTCCTCTTACTTTTCTCTTCTTTTGTCCTACCCAGTTACATGGGGATCTTTCTTGTCCTTTTAGGTGTCTGAGGTCCACTGCTAGTGTTCATGTGGTGCTCTGTGAGAACTGTTCCATTTTTAGATGTATTCTTGATGCATTTGTGAGGAGAGATGAACTCCATGTCCTCCTACTTCTCCACCATCTTGGCAGAGTCAGATTGGGGTCCCAGGTTCAGCTCCAGAAGCCCACTTTGATGCAAGTAAGGCTTCAGCCTCTTGGATGGCCTCTGGGGCAAGGCACTGTTCCACTGTGCGAGGGGGGAGAGAAGTGAGTCTTCCATCTGGGGGCATTTACTTTTTTTTTTTTTTTTTAAATATAGTGTCTGGACTGGGTCCTATCTGTAGACATTCAGATTTAATTGCTGTGGGGTGCGGCTCAGTCATTGGTACGGTTTCTTTTTTTTTTTTTAATTAATTAATTAATTAATTTATTTTTGGTTGTGTTGGGTCTTCGTTTCTGTGCCAGGGCTTTCTCTAGTTGCGGCGAGCGGGGGCCACTCTTCATCGCGGTGCATGGGCCTCTCACTATCGTGGCCTCTCTTGTTGCGGGGCACAGGCTCCAGATGCGCAGGCTCAGTAGTTGTGGCTCACGGGTCCAGTTGCTCTGTGGCATGTGGGATCTTCCCAGACCAGGGCTCGAACCTGTGTCCCCTGCATTGGTAGGTGGATTCTCAACCACTGCACCACCAGGTAAGCCCGGCATTTACTTTTTATTTCTCTTTCAACACTTCTTGTTACCTCTGGAGAAAGTCTCAGTTGTTATTACTATGTCTTTTTCCCGCAGCTTTATTGAGGTATAATTGGTATATAAAAAACTGCACATAATTAATATAAGCAATTTGCTGTGTTTCAACATATGTATATACTCATTTTACCATCAAAACAATCAAGGTAATAAACATATCCATTAGCCCCATTTCCCTGTGTCCCTTTCTCTGTGTGTGTGTCTGTGTGTGTGTGTGTATGATTCAATCACCTTATTTGTTATTGTTCTGTGCAGGCTTTCTATTTCTTCTTGATTCATTCTTGGTAGGTTGTAACTTTCTAGGAGTTTATTCATTTATTCTAAGTTGTCCAATTTGTTGGAGTCCAATTGTTTATAATAGTCCCTTATAATATTTTTTTATTTCTGTGACTTCAGTTGTAATGTCTGCTCTTTCATTTCTGATTTTATTTACTTGAGTCATTTTTCTGCTTAGTCTAGCTAAAGGTTTGTAGATTTTATTTATCTTTAAAAAAAATCAACTCTTAGTTTAGCCAGTTTCTTTCTATTGTTTTCCTAGTCGCTAGTCCATTTAATTCTGCTCTAATTTTTATTTAATTTTAATTATTATTTCCTTCCTTCCATTAACTTGTGCTGAGCTTGTTGTTCTTTTCCTAGTTCCTTGAGGTATAAACCTAGGTCGTTTGAGATTTTTCTTCTTTTTAAAAATGTTGTCTTATCATTATAAATTTCCCTCTTAGTACTGATCACACCCAAAAAAATAGTACAGTATTTTACAGTATCCCATAACTTTGGGTATATTGTGTCTTCATTTTTCTCAAGATATTTTCTAATTTCCTTTTTGATTTCTTTGACCCAATGATCATTCAAGAGTGTGTTAATTTCCATTTATTTGTGAGTTTTGTGATTTGTTTTTGTTATTGATTTCTGTTTTTTTTTTTCCATTGTGTTCAGAAAAGATACTTAGAATGATGTCAATCTTCTTACATTTAATGAGACTTGTTTTGTGACTCAGCAGGTGATCTATCCTAGAGAATGTTCCATGTATGCTTGAAAAGAATATGTATTCTGTTGCTGTTGAATGGAATGTTCTGTATATGTCAGTTAGGTTCCATTTGGTCTAGAGCATTACTCAAATTTGCTGTTTCCTTATTTATTTTCAGCCTGGGTGATCTATTCATTATTGAAAGTGGGTAGTGAAGCCTTCTAATACTATTGTATTGATGTCTATATCTCCCTTCAGATATGTCAATTTAAAAAATATGCTTAGATTCTTTGATGTTTGGTCTATACATATTTATAATTATTATGTCATCCTGTTGTATTGACCCTTTAAAATTTTTGTTCTTTTTAATAAAAATTGTACTTAAGGTGTACAACATGATGATTTGATATACATATACACAGTGAAATAATTACTACAGTCAAGCATGATAACATATCATGATGTCACATAGTTACCATATTTTTTGGGGTGTGATCAGTGCACTTGAAATTTACCCTTTTAGCAAACTTCCAGCATTCACTGCAGTATTTACTATAGTCATCATACAATATATGAGATCTCTAGACATATTCATCCTATGTAATGCAACTTTGTACCCTGTGACTAATATCTCCCCATTTCCTTTACCTCTCCAACTCTGTTAACCACTGTTCTAACACTCTGCTTCTATGTATTCAGCATTAAAAATTCTACATATAAGTGAGACGATGTAGTTTTTTTTTTTTCTTTCTGTGTCTGGCTTATTTCACCTAGCATAACATCCTTCAGGTTCATCAATGTTGTTGCAAATGGCAAGCTAAAAATATATATATATATAATTATATAAAATGATATATATCACATAAATTGATGCTTTTATTATGTAATGACCTTTGTCTGTTTGGATATTTTTGACTTAAAGTTTGTTTTTTCTAGGTATAGCTGCCCTTGCCTGCTCTCTTTTGGTTACCATTTGCATGGAGTATCTTTCTATCCATTCCTTCATTTTCATCCTATGTATGTTCTTAATTTGAAGTTGAACCTCTCATAGCATACAATTGGGTCTTTTTTTTTCTTTTTTAATCTATTCACCTACTTTATGTCTTTTGATTGATTAATTTTATCCACTTATATTTTGGTTTTCTTTTGATTCACCATAAAATATACCTAAGAGAAGGGGAGATATATTCAACCATCAAGAGAGTTACAGATAGAGCCTGAAGTAGATACAGTAAACTTGGAATTTCTTTGAAGTTTGTTGTTTTATCTTAAAAATTCATAGAAATTTTGCATTTTACTTTATAATAAATTTGTGCTTGTATTAATGCTTTATGTCTTAACTTTGAGGAAAATTAATGGTGTAGAAAAAATCATAAGTGTATTGTGTGGTTCTCACTCCTGCTAGATACACTAATTTGAAAATACAATGTACTTTATATAAGAACTATTCAATCCATTTTAGTCTTGTCACCATCAGTAGCATAGAATAATCCTTTAAAACTATTATCTCAGAGACCTTCAAGATGGTGGAGGAGTAAGACGTGGAGATCACCTTCCCCTCCACAAATACATCAGAAATACATCTACATGTGGAACAACTCCTACACAGCACCTACTGAACGCTGGCAGAAGACCTAAGACTTCCCAAAAGGCAAGAAACTCCCCACGTACTTGGGTAGGGCAAAAGAAAAGGAAAAAACAGAGACAAAAGAATAGGGAGAGGACCAGCACCTCTGCGAGGGAGCTGTGAAGGAGGAAAAGTTTCCACACATTAAGAAGCCCCTTAACTGGTGGAGATGGGGGTGGCAGGGGGGAAGCTTTGGAGCCACAGAGGAGAGCACAGCGACAGGGGTGCAGAGGGCAAAGCAGAGAGATTCCCACACAGAGGATCAGTGCCGGCCAGCACTCAACAGCCTGAGAGGCTCGTCTGCTCACCTGCCAGTGCGGGTGAGGGCTGACAGCTGAGGTTCGGGCTTCGGAGGTCAGACCTCAGGGAGATGACAGGGGTTGGCTGTGTGAACAGTGCCTGAAGGGGGCTACTGCACCACAGCTAGCCGGGAGGGAGTCTGAGAAAAAGTCTGGAACTGCCTAAGAGGCAAGAGACCATTGTTTTGGGGTGTGTGAAGAGGGGATTTGGAGCACTGCCTAAATGAGCTCCAGAGATGGGCGTGAGCCGTGGCTATCAGCGTGGACACCAGAGACTGGCATGAAATCCTAAGGCTGCTGCTGCAGCCACCAAGAAGCCTGTGCTCAAGCACAGGCCACTATCCACACCTCCCCTCCTAGTAGCCTCTGCAGCCCACCACGGCCAGGGCCCCATGATCCAGGGACAACTTCCCTGGGAGAACACACAGCGTGCCTTAGGCTGTTGCAACGTTATGTTGACCCCTGCAGCCTCAGACTTGCCCCGCATTCTGTACCCCTCCCTCCCCCCGGCATGAGTGAGCCAGAGTTCCCTAATCAGCTGCTACTTTAACCCTGTCCTGTCTGAGCAAAGAACAGGTGCACTCAGGGGACCTACATGCAGAGGCAGGGTCAAATCCAAAGCTGAACCCCAGGAGATGTGTGAACAAAGCAGCAAAAAGGAAATTTCTCCCAGCAGCCTCAGGAGCAGGGAATAAAAACTCCACAATCAACTTGATGTACCCTGCATCTCTGGAATAACAGAATAGACAACAAATCATCCCAAAATTGAAGCAGTGGACTTTGGGAGGAACTGTAGACTTGGGGTTTACTTTCTGCATCTAATTTGTTTCTGGTTTTATGTTTATCTTAGTTTAGTACTCAGAATTTATTATCATTGGTAGATTTGCTTATTGCTTTGGTTGCACTCTTCCTTTTTCTTTATATATATAGACATACATATTTTTTCCTTATCGTCTTTTTTGAGTGTCTATGTGTATGCCTCTTTGTGTGATTTTGTCTGTATAGCTTTGCTTTTACCATTTGAACTAGGGTTTTGTCTATCAATTTTTTTTTCTTTTATTACTTTATAAATTTTTTTTAATAATTAAAATTTTTTTTTGTTTTAACAATATTTTATGTTTTATTCTATTCTATTCTATTCTATTTTTTCTTTCTTTCTTTCTCCCTTTTCATCTGAGCCATGTGACTGACAGGGTCTTGGTGCTCCAGCTGGTTGTCAGGCCTGTGCCTCTAAGGTGGGAAAGCCGAGTTCAGGACATTGGTCCACCAGAGACCTACCGGCTCCACATAATATCAAATGGTGAAAGCTCTCCCAGAGATCTCCATCTCAATGCTAAGACCCAGCTCCACTCAACGAACAGCAAGCTACAGTGCTAAACACCCTATGCCAAACAACTATCAAGACAGGAACACAACCCCACCCATTAGCAGAGAGGCCACCCATTAGCAGAGAGGCTGCCTAAAATCATAATAAGGTCACAGACACACCAACACACACCACCAGACGTGGACATTCCCACCAGAAAGACAAGATCCAGCCTCATCCACTAGAACACAGGCACTAGGCCCCTCCACCAGGAAGCCTACACAACCCCCTGAACCAACCTTAGCCACTGGGGGCAGACACCAAAAACAACAGGAACTACAAACTTGCAGCCAGCGAAAAGGAGACCCCAAACATAGTAAGTTAAGCATAATGAGAAGACAAAGAAACACACAGCAGATGTAGGAGCAAGGTAAAATCCCACCAGGCCAAACAAGTGAAGAGGAAAGAGGCAGTCTACCTGAAAAAGAATTCAGAGTAATGATAGAAAAGATGATCCAAAATCTTGGAAATAGAAGGGAGAAAATACAAGAAACGTTTAACAGGACCTAGAAGAACTAAAAAGGAAACAATGATGAACAACACAATAAATGAAATTTAAAATTCTCTAGAAGGAAACAATAGCAGAATAACTGAGGCAGAAGAATGGATAAGTGACCTGGAAGATAAAATAGTGGAAATAACTTTTACAGAGCAGATAACGAAAAAGAATGAAAAGAATTGAGGAGAGTCTTAGAGACCTCTGGGACAACATTAAACACACCAACATTCAAATTATAGGGGTCCCAGAAGCAGAAGAGAAAAAGAAAGGGACTGAGAAAATATTTGAAGAGATTATAGTTGAAAACTTCCTTAATATGGGAAACAAAAGAGTCAATCAAGTACAGGAAGCACAGAGAGCCACATACAGGATAAATCCAAGGAGAAACAAACCAAGACACATGTTAACCAAACTATCAAAAACTAAATACAAAGAAAAAATATTAAAAGTGGCAAGGAGAAAGCAACAAATAACATATAAGGGAATCCCCATAAGGTTAACAGCTGATCTTTCAGCAGGAACTCTGCAAGCCAGAAGGGAGTGACAGGACATATTTAAAGTGATGAAAGGGAAAAACCTATAAAAAAGATTACTCTACCCAGCAAGGATCTCATTCAGATTTGACAGAGAAATATAAATTTTACAGACAAGCAAAAGCTAAGAGAATTCAGCACCACCAAACCAGCTTTACAGGCAAATGCTAAAGGAACTTCTCTAGGCAGGAAGCACAAAAGAGGGAAAAGACCTACAATAACAAACCTAAACAATTAAGAAAAGTGTAATAGGAACACACATATCAATAAGAACCTTAATGTAAATGGATTAAATGCCCCAAGTAAAAGATATAGACTGGTTGAATGGATAAAAAAAAAAAAAAGATCCGTATATATGCTGTCTACAAGAGTCCCATTTCAGACCTAGGGACTCAGACAGACTAAAAGTGAGGGAATGGAAAACGATATTCCATGCAAATGGAAATCAAAAGAAAGCTGGAGTAGCAATTCTCATATCAGACAAAATAGACTTTAAAACAAAGTCTATTACAAGAGACAAAGAAGGACACTAGATAATGATCAGGGGATCAATCCAAGAAGAAGATATCACAATTGTAAATATTTAGGCACCCAAACATAGGAGCACCTCAATAAATAAGGCAAATGCTAACAGCCATAAAAGGGGAAATCAACAGTAACACAATCAGAGTAGGGGATTTTAACACCCCACTTTGACAAATAGTCAGATCATCCAAAATGAAAATAAATAAGGAAACACAAGCTTTAAATGATACATTAAACAACATGGACTTAATTGATATTTATAGGACACTCCATCCAAAAACAACAGAGTGCACTTTCTTCTCAAGGGCTCATGGAACATTTTCCTGGATAGATCATATCTTGGGTCACAAATCAAGACTTGGTAAATTTAAGAAAATTGAATATGTATCAAGTATTTTTTTGGGCCACAATGCTATGACACTAGATATCAATTACAGAAAAAAATCTGTGACAAATACAAACACATGGAGGCTAAACAATACACTACTAAATAACCAAGAGATCGCTGAAGAAATCAAAGAGGAAATCACAAAATACCTAGAAAGAAATGACAATGAAAACACGACAACCCAAAACCTATGGGATGCAGCAAAAGCAGTTCGAAGAAGGAAGTTTATAGCAATACAATCCTACCTCAAGAAACAAGAAACATCTCAAATAAACAACCTAAACTTACACCTAAAGCAATTAGTGAAAGAAGAAGAACAACATCAAAAAAAACCAAAGTTAGAAGAAGGAAAGAAATAATAAAGATCAGATCAGAAATAAATGAAAAAGAAGTGAAGGCAACAATAGCAAAGATCAATAAAGCTAAAAGCTGGTTCTTTGAGAAGATAAACAAAATTGATAAATCATTAGCCAAACTCATCAAGAAAAAAGGGAGAAGTCTCAAATCAATAGAATTAGAAATGACAATGGAGAAGTAACAACTGACACTGCAGAAATACAAAGGTTCATGAGAGATTACTACAAGCAACTATATGCCCAAAAAATGGACAACATGGAAGAAATGGACAAATTCTTAGAAAAGCACAACCTTCCAAGACTGAAGCAGGAAGAAATAGAAAATATAAACAGACCAATCACAAGCACTGAAATTGAGACTGTGATTAAAAATCTTCCAGCAAACAAAAGCCCATGACCAGATGGCTTCACATGCGAATTCTATCAAACATTCAGAGAAGAGCTAACACCTATCCTTCTCAAACTCTTCCAAATAGAGCAGAGGGAGGAACACTCCCAGACTCATTCCACAAGGCCACCACCACCCTTATATCAAAACCAGACAAAGATGTCACGAAGAAAGAAAACTTCAGGCCAATATCACTGATTAGCATAGATGCAAAAATCCTCAAGAAAATACTAGCAAACAGAATCCAACAGCACATTAAAAGGTTCAGACACCATGATCAAGTGGGGCTTATCCCAGGAATGCAAGGATTCTTCCATATACACAAATCAATCAATGTGATAAACCATATGAACAAATTGAAGGAGAAAAAGCATATGAGCATCTCAATAGATGCAGAAAGAGCTTTTGACAAAACTCTACACCCCTATATGATAAAAACCTTCCAGAAAGTAGGCATAGAGGGAACTTACCTCAACATAATAAAGGCCATATATGACAAACCCACAGCCAACATCATTCTCAAAGGTGAAAAACTGAAACCATTTCCTGTAAGATCAGGAACAAGACAAGGTTGCCCACTCTCACCACTATTATTCAACATAGTTTTGGGAGTTTTGGCCACAGCAATCAGAGGAGAAAAAGAAATAAAAAGAAATCCAAATTGGAAAAGAAGAAGTAAAGCTGTCACTGTTTGCAGATTACATGATACTACACATAGAGAATCCTAAAGATGCTACCAGAAGACTGCTAGAGTTAATCAATGAATTTGGTAAAGTAGCAGGATAAAAAACTAATGCACAGTAATCTCTCACATTCCTATACACTAATGATGAAAAATCTGAAAAAGAAATTAAGGAAACATTCCCATTTACCATTGCAACAAAAAGAATAAAATGCTTAGGAATAAACCTACCTAAGGAGACAAAAGACCTGTATGCTGAAAACTATAAGACACTGATGCAAGAAATTAAAGATGATACAAACAGATGGAGAGATATATCATGTTCTTGGATTGGAAGACTCAACATTGTGAAAATGATTATACTACACAAAGCAATCTATAGATTCAATGTAATCCCTGTCAAACTACCACTGGCATTTTTCACAGAACTAGAACAAGAAATTTCACAATTTGTATGGAAACACAAAAGAACCTGAATAGCCAAAGCAATATTGAGAAAGAAAAATGGAGCTGGAGGAGTCAGGCTCCTGGACTTCAGACTATACTACAAAGCTACAGTAATCAAGACAGTATGGTACTGGCACAAAATCAGAAATATAGATCAACGGAACAGGATAGAAAGTCCAGAGATAGTCCCACGCACATATGGTCAACTTATTTTTGATAAAGGAGGCAAGAATATACAGTGGATAAAAGACAGCCTCTTCAATAAGTGGTGCTGGGAAAACTGGACAGCTACATGTAAAAGAATGAAATTAGAGCACTCCCTGACACGCTACACAAAAATAAACTCAAAATGGATTAAAGATCTAAATGTAAGGCCAGACACTATAAAACTCTTAGAGGAAAACATAGGCAGAACCCTCTATGACATGAATCACAGCAAGACCCTTTTTGACCCACCTCCTAGAGAAATAGAAATAAAAACAAAAATAAACAAATGGGACCTAATGAAACTTAAAAGCTTTTGCACAGCAAAGGAAACCATAAACAAGGTGAAAAGACAACCCTCAGAATGGGAGAAAATATTTGCGAATGAAGAAACTGACCAAGGGTTAATCTCCAAAATATACAAGCAGCTCATGCAGCTCAATAGTAAAAAAACAACCCAATCCAAAAATGAGCAGAAGTCCTAAACAGACGTTTCTCCAAAGAAGATATGCAGATTGTGAACAAACACGTGAAAGGATGCTCAACATCACTAATCATTAGAGAAATGCAAATCAAAACTACAATGAGGTATCATCTTACAGCATTCAGAATGGTCATCATTTAAAAATCTACAAAAAATAAATTCTGGAGAGGGTGTGGAGAAAAGGGAACCTTCTTGCACTGTGGTGGGAATGTAAATTGATACAGTCACTACGGAGAACAGTATGGAGGTTTCTTAAAAAACTAAAAATAGAACTACCATACTACCCAGCAAACCCACTACTGGGCATATACCCTGAGAAAACCATAATTCAAAAAGATTCATGTACCACAATGTTCATTGTAGCACTATTTACAATAGCCAGGACATGGAAGCAACCTTAATGCCCATTGACAGGTGAATGGATAAAGAAGATGTGGCTCATATATACAATGGAATATTACTCAGCTATAAAAAGAAACAAAATTGGGTTATTTGTATTGAGGTGGATGGACCTAGAGTCTGTCATACAGAGTGAAGTAAGTCAGAAAGAGAAAAACAAATACCATATGCTAACACATATATATGGAATCTAAGGAAAAAAAAAAAAAAAGGTCATGAAGAACCTAGTGGCAAGATGGGAATAAAGACATAGACCTACTAGAGAATGGACTCGAGGATATGGGGAGGGGGAAGGATAAGATGTGACAAAGTGAGAGAGTGGCATGGGCATATATACACTACAAAATGTAAAATAGATAGCTAGTGGGAAGCAACTGTATAGCACAGGGAGATCAGCTCTGTGCTTTGTGACCACCTAGAGGGGTGGGATAGGGAGGATGGGAGGGAGGGAGATGCAAGAGGGAAGAGATATGGGAACATATGTATATGTATAACTGATTCACTTTGTTATAAAGCAGAAACTAACACACCATTGTAAAGCAATTATACTCCAATAAAGATGTTAAAAAAAATAAAGAATTATTAGATCACAGATTTTCAAGTAGTCTGAAAGTGTTAACTGGCAACTACCCCTATATTTGAGAATTTTTAAAGTGCTGGACAAAACATAAAAAACTGCAATATAACAGTGTGGAGCCTGTAGTTTTAGGTGGTATATAGAAATGCACCTAGGGATTTTATATCTAAAAGTTTAACTTTTATAGTAGAGATATACCAGTACAAAATCTACAAAATTAATTGGTAAACACTGATAAGAACATTTATAATAACTATCATGAGTTAACACAAAATAAGTTCTATCATTTTTTCTTCTCTTTTTATAAAAAACAGTGGTGGGTATGATACTGTGTAAGAGAGAGTAAGAGTCGACTATAATTTATTTTGCATTAATATAATTTTTTTTAATATAATTTTTGATTCTGCTTTATTTGAGAGCCATCAAAAACTAGGAAAAGAAAGTATAGATAACACTACTTATATAGGCTAACACAATGAGCTAGGATCTGATTTTCAAATTACAGATAATGACCCATTAGTGAATTCTGAAATCAATTTTGTGGGTCAAGACCTGCATTTAAAAAAAAAGTAATAGAGAAGAATAGGATACCATAGTAATAAAGAGAAAATATGAAATAAGGATAAGTATTATTTCATAATCTTTTATTTTAGTTGTGTGTGTCCAGAGATGAGATATAAAATTCATAACTTAGTACAGATTGTGGATGAAAATGCTTGAAAAAACCTAAGCTAAAGGGTCACACTCAGAAAATGGTCATCAATGTATCTGTCAACCTGAGGTGGAGTTCCACAGGAGAGTCCACTGGGGTCAGCCCTGAGTGCAGGGGTATTTTAGCATCTTGTCTATGTCTCAGATAATGAAAAGTAGAACACATTTTGCTAACAATGTCTAGTAGGGAGATGGTAAAGTACCAGAACCTTCGAATAGAGAACTGAGGTTTCATACTGACTTTGAACATTGATAAACTGATCTAAGTGCAGTTCTTTTTCAAGTTTTGGCTACATATTGGGAAATATATGAGAGCTATACTTTTCTGATTATCTAAAAATAAGGCAGGGTTTCATAGGATTTGCAACTGAGTCAAGACAAACTTTTTAGTGATTTTAAAAGTGGTGTCTAATTTACTTATGCATTAGTAAAAAATGATAAGCAAGTTTACATTAAACATTTTTTTCTAGAACATGCATTTAGAATCATCAGCAATTATATTCTGCTCTCAATACCATGTATTATATACAGGTAGAACTCTGGGAATTTATAAAATTAGCTAATATATTAATTTCAGAGAGGTTAAAATAATGTGCCCTATATATCACTGAAAGGCTTCAGTTGTCTTCATAGAATTCAGTCTCTTTTTACTTCCTAGCTACCATAGAATATACATTAGATATGAATGATTTACACAATTGAGATAATGATTGATATTGCTCTCATGGATGCCTTTTCAATGAAAAAAAAGTTTTCCTCAGTCAAACAAATATAGGTCCTAACATAAGCCAGTGTATGTTTCTTCATTTGAGACTTTGATGTAAAGTTCTTATTGAAATATCATGATAGTTCAATGGAGATTCTTTTTACTGTATATCTTTTCCCTCACTTTCTTGGAGGTAAATTAGAAGAAAACAACTTTCATTTGTGGAGTCAGGACAACAATAATGTTATGATTTCACTCTGGTCCAGTACACTAGAATAAATAACTTATCTACTCCCACTTACCTTGCTACATGATTAATTACAGGAGCAAAGTTGGTTGGCCCATACAGTTGTACAGATTTCAGACTCCTATAATAAGCTTCCATGACACCCTCAATGCCATCACAGTAGGGGTTTTGAGGGTTCCCATTCTGTAGAAAGTTACAGGCAAAAAAAGAGTAAAGAATGTATAGTGTCTGTAAAGCTCAATTAAAAAAGAGAATGATACAGGTTCATACTCATAAAGATTTTTTGGATGAAAACTCAGTTATAGATTTATAATAGCAAAAAAATAATAAATTAAGTGATCAACATAGATTACATTTACATAGATTGTGATATGAGATAATGTGCAATCATTAAAAATGGATACTTTTCAATTAAAGGGCAGGAGAAAATTCTAAATAATCTTGAGAAGCTGAATATCATGACATTTTACAATTAATAGTGTCTTATTTATACACAGGTCTGTGTACATACAGAGATAAACATATAAAAATCTAAAAAGAAGGAAACAAAATGTTAATATTTGCTACCTCTGAGTAGTTATAAATTGTTGATTTTTATTTCATTGTTTAGACTATTCTATATTTTCCAAGTTTTCTGCAGTGACATGTATTCAAATCAGAAAAAAAAATTCTATCAATTTAAACAGTTTTACTTTATAGAAGCAAAAATGTAAAATATCTGCCATATGCATATTTTCAGGCCACAATTAATAACCCCAACTAAAGAAGCGATCAGAGGGACTCTAATTTGGTGTGAGTAGCATCAAGACAAGGGAAAGGGAAAATAATCAAAGAAACATATCCATATTGTTCAAGGGAATTGGAGCTTACCACCGGAGTTCTTATTCTGCAGATAGTAACCCAGAAGGACAACTTTAAACCTGGAGACCTAGTCTAGTTTTCTCATACTTTGAATGCTCTGTTATTAGGTTTAATTCTCCTAGTCCAGCTTCCACAAATAACACAAATAAGGCAGTGTTATCTATTGCTATGTAGCAAATTATCCCAAAAGTCAGTGTCTTAAAACAGTAGGCATTTATAATCCCATACATTCTTTTTAGGTGTCAGGAATCCAGAGGCAGCTTAGCCAGGTGATTCTTGCTCTGGATCTCTTAAGAGCTTGCAATCAAGAAGCCAACCTGGGTTGCAGTCATCTGAAAGCCTGACCAGAGTTGGAGGATCTGCTTCTAAGAAGGCTCACTTACATGGTTTGCTGGCAGTAGGTCAACACGAGCTCTGCATAGGGCTGCTTTAGTGTTCCAACAACATGGCAGCTAACTTCCCCAAAATGAGTGATCCGAGAGAGAGAGAGAGAGCAAGGAGGAAGCTCCAATAAGCTCCTAGTCTTATAAGTTGCATAGCATTACTTCTACTTTCATCTATTTGTTAGAAATGAGTCACTAAATGTAGCCCATACTCAAGGGAAGAGGAATTAGGCTCCACCTCTGGAAGGGGGTAATATAAAAAAATTTGTAGCTCTATTTTAAAACACTAGGGACAGTAACCATGCTTAAACAGAGTAGGCAGTAATTTTAGCATGTATGTTTTTACCTGAACAATCAAAAGTGATTAGTAATTTATAACTTAAATTTGTTGAATTCTATATACTAAGCTTTATATTAAAATATTTACATACATTATATAATTTTTATAGTATAACAACCTAAAAAAGTAGATAAAATGCTATTATTATTCTCACTTTACAGATGAGGCATTGAGAGCTTAGATATTGTGCCCAAAGTCACACAACACCAGTAACAGAGCCAACATTTCCAGAGTCCCATCTCTTAACCACCACTATACCACCATATTACAAAATCCTAAGCATTTTGAAAGACTGAGGATCTTAGGGAACTAAGTCAGATGTTACCAATCATTACAATTTTGTCATTTGTGAAAGAAGGACTTATAACCATTGTCCTTTTAATTTTGTCTGTTTATTCAAACTTTTTATTTTTACCTCATGTAAATTTTTTTAAAACATAAAAATAATAAAAGAACTCTTTATATTATAAAATTGCCTACAGGAATTGATTGAAATTAAAACGTGAAAGTTTAATATTTAGCACAAAGCAGTGACTGGTTTGTTTTGATGTTAATCTGCGCTGACCTTTAATTAACCTTCCTTTAAATAAAATTTTATGGTGTTCTATCTCTTGATAAGGTATAAAGCTAATTAAAATTGAAACTCATTACTGATTTTGTGCATATAAAAATGTATTATATATCTGCCTTAAGGGAACAATTACGAACCAGGATAGTTCTGAGTTACTTTTTGATCAGCATTTTAACATTTTGACTGGAGGGATTTATATTTCTATAAAATTATGAATTTCCTTTATTCCTTTGGAAATAATAAAGTCACCATTTTCCCCACCATTTCATTTATCTTGATTAGAAAGATTTTATAAATCTTTAAAAAAATATTTCTTAAAATAATTATGTGGAGAATTAGTTTTTGCTTGTTATGACAAATAAAAATAAGCTTATGTGTGGCTCTAACACAGAAGTAAAACAGAATGTTTTTGAAAATAAGTACATTCAATTTTGTTGTTTATTAATGAAGAGGGCAGTAGATGCCCTATTTTTTATTTCCTTTTTAATTAACAAACTTTTCCACTTCTGAAATAATGAATGTTAATTTGTAGAAAACATAGAAAGTATAAAGAACAAACTTCAAAATGAGCAATAATCCCACACACAGACTTAAGTGAGGAGTGTCCAGCTCTCACCAGTTTTTTCCCTTCATTTGGCTCCCTGAGGGATTGTACTGGAGATTTAGGTTCAGTTCTGGAAGTGAGGCTCATAGTCTCTGTTGCTACCTATAGCCTGTAACAATTTTCAGTGGGGCTAACATGCTGCAAAATGCTGAAGAGAGCTGTTAGGAGCTGTTGTTTTACTCTTTGAAATGTATCTGTAGCTGCCCAGAGACTGACTGCTTACTACAGGGGAAAGTTGAGAGAATTCTCCCTTTTATTCAGTAAACAAATATCTATTGAGCTTCTATTTTCTGCATGCAGTGTTAAAGACCTTTGGTGATTATACTGTTGAGTTTAGTTGGAAGAAAATGTGTACACATAAATATTAAATTGCTAGATTTCTATAAATGCCAAAATAAGTGAAAAGTATGCCAGTGATTTTAGATATTTGGTAGGAGAAATCACTTGGACAGATATAGCATTTCTCTCTATTGATCAACACAGAAGACCTTCTTTTAGGGTCACTGGCTACATGCCCATTAGAAATACTTCCTCTAAAGCCTTACTCTATAAGGAGTCACCAAGAATCATCATGAGACATGACACTCTTTCCACAACCAAAAGTGCTAATGTGGTGATATTAGTATATTTTTCCTTTCTTTTTCCATTCCCTTTTCTTTTTCCACTATATCTATTCTTACACATATTTCAAATGAAAAGCTGGGGTTTACCGTAAATCCTTTTGATTGAGTAAAGCTCAATTTCAACATCTGTGCTAGCCTCAAATTCACAATTAGGGATTTAAAAATTGTTTTAAAGGCCTCCCTTGCTATCTGAAAGATTATTTGAATTTGGTGTGATAAACAGATTAATGATTGTGAATACATATCACAAATACTTACCATGGAAATATGAGGGTTTGGTAATATTAGGTAGTACACTAATTGCCAGATTGACATGGACTGAAGTTTTTCTATTTGCCACTTTCAGCACCTACAGATATACACTGCAGTTATTTAGGCTGAAGTTAACACAAAAATCAAATGGAGCACTACCTCTCTGAAGACCTACTTAACCTTTGCCTTTCTTACTTATTCAAGAAAACAAAAGTGCTTTGAAAAAAATTAAAGTCATAGAATTATTAGGTAACATTAAAGGTGAGGCATTATCATCATCATCGACATCATCATTGTTGTTTCATCAATTTTAGAAACTATTTTTCATGAATTTAAAGGGGTATGATCTCTATCTTATAAATATTTGAGTTGGGTTCAAAGAATCATTTAAGATGCAAATAATAAAAAAGTCCCTCCTTTGCATAGGTTTGGTTACCAGGAATGAATGTGGAGGTAGGAAAAGCAGAAAATTGGAGGGAGAGAAAAAGGAAAAAGAAAAATCATACACAAAGGTGAGAAGAAACTTATGGAAGGAAAATTAATCAATATCATTTAGTTTAACATAATTATTCCTTTTCTTAAGCCTTAAAATAGTTCATGACCTTTTTCCTGAGGCACTTAAGACTCAGGATCACATGAGTGATTTTCATGGTCTTATAAGTTTCTGGGAGAATTTAATTCTCTAAGACACAACAAAATCCCAACAGATATTCATTTTTATATGATATTGGTGGTTGTGGCATGTGGGCTATTTCACAGAGGAAAAATTAAAACCTTCAGCAACCTTCCCCGAAATTGTGTGGGCTATGGAATAGAAAAAGCAAGAATAAGTATAGGAGAAAAAGTGAAAATATAGCTCTTAAAATATATTTAAGGAAGATGAAGTCTAATCATATGAAAGCTTCTGGGGGGGTATGTGTGTGTATGTATATATACATATATATATGTATATATATAAATACATAATGGTGTTCATAAAGGACATATCTGAGACATGGGATTATTACAGATGCTTTTATAAAAAGTGGTATAGTAGTGGTTAAGAATGTGGATTCTAAAATAAGATGGACCTGGGTTCAAGTCCTGTCCTCTGTAAACCTGATTAACTTCTGTGACTCTGAGATAAATTATACAACTCCTGGGGGTGCTCTTTTCACTTTATTTAATATGAGTGGCTCTTGATAGACTAGTGTGATGTGACAGTTGTTATATACCTATCCGATAAGAATTTTATGAAGATTATATAAGAAATGAGTATAAAGTACCTGGCTTGATACTCAGTAATTACTTAATAAATGATTGCATTATTGTTTATTTCTATTTTTCTTGCAGAACTTAAATATATATATATATATATATATATATATATATATATATATATATATATATATATATATATATATTACTTTTGTAACAAGAATAAAAACAACAAAAAAAGACCTGCAAAAATATTGGGCATGGAAGAGTTTACTTTTACAATATATAGGGTAAGGTAGGGAGGCATTTCTATTAGGAAAATCTAATTTTTTCCAAAATGATATCTAACCATTCCTCCAATGAGTTTCCCATTATTTCATTAGAAAGTGCAAGTAAGAATAAGACTGATTAGGCATATAAGCACCATCTGTGTGAAATTTATTTTAAAGGTAGAATGCAGTACATTGCTTATTTGTAATCATATAGCAGGAGTAGATTTATGTAAATTAAACATTAAATAGAAAAATATTTATTCCAGTCATATTTACTCCATTATATTGAAACCATAATTAATTATAGCTATAATTATTGCTTCACACTTGAAAAAAAAATTCCAGCCATAACTAATCCTTTATATTTGAAAAGAAATGACATTTTAGAAGATGGAAGATTAAGGATAGCTACACATTCTTTGATACCCCTCCCATTGAGATGTGTTTCCCCTATCTTGAAACTGGGCTGAACTTAGTGACTTGCTTGACCAAGAGAATGTAGGAGAAATAACTTTCTGGGACTTCCAAGGCCCTGCAGTTTCTTCCCCAGCCTTTTAGAATACTCACTCTGGGAAAGCTGGTTGCTGTGTAAGAAATATGACTACCTTGAGACCACTACACTATGATGAAGTCTGTGATAACCATATGGACAAGTTGTATGTAGAATGAAGGAAAGATGCCTAGACAACCCAGCTATTTCAGCCATCCTAGCTTAGGCATCAGACATAAGCTAATGAGCCATCTTAGGGGACATACTAACTCCAGGAGATATGACATGGAGAACTGAGGAATCTAACCAACAGCCAGAATAAAACCCAGATATATGTCTCTAGTAGAACAATTCCAGCCATCTCTAGCCAATCAAGGTATCCCAGGTGAGGCCCCAGACATCCTGAAGAATGTACCATCCCCCATTGTATTCTGTTCAAATTCCTGACCCACAAATCACGAATATAACAGAACGTGTTATGCAGCAATAGTTAACCAGAATAGAGCTCCTATTTATAGATCAGATGCACTTTAGGTAGATTTACTGCTAATCTAGTTAACTGTCTTTTTTCCCATTAATAGCACACTCCTAAATCAATCATTCACCAAAATTAAGCTGAGTGTATAGTCATAAGAAGTTGCTACATGAGTAATTAAAGCATAAGCAGCAAGCCAATGAAAAGATCCAACACATTATTTTTTTTCAAAATATCAATTCTTTCAATGTATTCTTACCAAAGCAAACTCATGAGATATCCTTCCATCTGGAGGCAGTTTTGCACCAAAACCTAAAGCTGGGAACATTTTATCACTGTCATAATCTTGAACGATTTCTCCCACTGCTTTCAGTGCCATACCATAGGCATTCAGTTGATAAGGATTCATGTAGTGGAGAGAAGTCGGCTGGGTAGGGTTGCCTGATGACAGAAAAAAATATTTCAAACATGAGTGATCAGGCTAAAGATATAATTTTTGGGACATTTTTCTTGATATCTATTTCAGATTCAAATATTAAAAATCATGTTTTCTGCCTACATTCATAGTATGTTAAATACCTTCTTTTGGATAAATATTGACAGAGATATTTATTAAATTAGATCAGATATGTAGAAAGTTTCCCAAAGGTATGCTAAAGCATATGCAGATTTTTTCAAAAATTATTTCTCATTGTCAATGTCATAGGCTATTCTTTTTTTTTTTAAATTTATTTATTTATTTATTTATTTATTTATTTATTTATTTATTTATTTATTTATTTATTTATGGCTGTGTTGGGTCTTCGTTTCTGTGCAAGGGCTTTCTCTAGTCGTGGCAAGCGGGGGCCACTCTTCATCGCGGTCCGTGGGCCTCTCATTATGGTGGCCTCTCTTGTTGCAGAGCACAGTCTCCAGATGCGCAGGCTCAGTAGCTGTGGCTCACGGGCCTAGCCGCTCCGCGGCATGTGGGATCCTCCCGGACCGGGACACGAACTCGTGTCCCCTGCATTGGCAGGTGGATTCCCAACCACTGCACCACCAGGGAAGCCCCTCATAGGCTATTTTTGACAGAAGAAGCATAAAAGTATTTTTGTTAATCATATTTTATTGTAATCTTTATTTTTAAAAATTGTGTGCCTTTAGTTTGAATCCTTATGCTATAATCAGAGGACCCAACTGATGTAATAGGCTTCAATAATTATGAGGCCTTCCTAAAGTTGTATCACAAACATAAACTGAATATTTGAGACATATCTCAATTTAATCACTTGAAAAGAGAAGAGTATAGAGATTTTCAAATTCATGCAAATTAAATATCTAGAGCTGAAAAATTATTCAGAGCTTCTAACTAGACATTTAGCTAGGAGTCAAAAGGCTCGAAGTCAGGTCTTGCCATTTGCAGGACAACTATATAATTTCTATTATAAATCCTACCACAGTATTTACTGGGAAGACAAAATAAGATTACATGTGTGGAAGTGATTAAAAATTATAAAGTACCATAGAAATGTAAAGTTTAACTACTACTGTTATTATTGTCTGGGTCATCCACAAATGTAGGATGTTTCATTTGAATAAGATGAATATGAGAGAGAAAGTAATATATGCGCTACCACTCAAACACATTTAGATTCACATTCAGTTGCCCTAATTATCAGCACAAAGGCAGCCTGAAAGTCCCTTTAGTTTCTTTTCTTTTTTTTTTAACATCTTTATTGAAGTATAATTGCTTTACAATGGTGTGTTAGTTTCTGCTTTAAAACACAGTGAATCAGTTATACATATACATATGTTCCCATATCTCTTCCCTCTTGCATCTCCCTCCCTCCCACCCTCCCTATCCCACCCCTCTAGTTGGTCACAAAGCACCAAGCTGATCTCCCTGTGCTATGCGGCTGCTTCCCACTAGCTAGCTATTTTACATTTGGTAGTGTATATATGTCCATGACACTCTCTCACCCTGTCACATCTCACCCCTCCCCCTCCCCATATCCTCAAGTCCATTCTTTAGTAGGTCTGTGTCTTTATTCCCATCTTGCCACTAGGATCTTCATGACCTTTTTTTTTTTTTTCCTTAGATTCCATATATATGTGTTAGCATACTGTATTTGTTTTTCTCTTTCTGACTTACTTCACTCTGTATGACAGACTCTAACTCCATCCACCTCATTACAAATACCTCCATTTCATTTCTTTTTATGGCTGAGTAATATTCCATTGTATATATATGCCACATCTTCTTTATCCATTCATCCGATGATGGACACTTTGGTTGCTTCCATGTCCTGGCTATTGTAAATAGAGCTGCAATGAACATTTTGGTACATGACTCTTTTTGAATTATGGTTTTCTCAGGGTATATGCCCAGTAGTGGGATTGCTGGGTCGTAAGGTAGTTCTACTTTTAGTTTTTTAAGGAACCTCCATACTGTTCTCCATAGTGGCTGTATCAATTTACATTCCCACCAACAGTGCAAGAGTGTTCCCTTTTCTCCACACCCTCTCCAGCATTTATTGTTTCTAGATTTTTTGATGATGGCCATTCTGACTGGTGTGAGATGATACCTCATTGTAGTTCTGATTTGCATTTCTCTAATGATTAAGGATGTTGAGCATTCTTTCATGTGTCTGTTGGCCATCTTCTTTGGAGAAATGTCTATTTAGGTCTTCTGCCCATTTTTGGATTGGGTTGTTTGTTTTTTTTGTTATTGAGCTGCATGAGCTGCTTGTAAATCTTGGAGATTAATCCTTTGTCAGTTGCTTCATTTGCAAATATTTTCTCCCATTCTGAGGGTTGTCTTTTGGTCTTGTTTATGGTTTCCTTTGCTGTGCAAAAGCTTTTAAGTTTCATTAGGTCCCATTTGTTTATTTGTGTTTTTATTCCCATTTCTCTAGGAGCTGGGTCAAAAAGGATCTTGCTGCGATTTATGTCATAGAGTGTTCTGCCTATGTTTTTCTCTAAGAGTTTGATAGTGTCTGGCTTTATACTTAGGTCTTTAATCCATTTTGAGTTTATTTTTGTGTATGGTGCCAGGGAGTGTTCTAATTTCATACTTTTACATGTACCTGTCCAATTTTCCCAGCACCACTTATTGAAGAGACTGTCTTTTCTCCACTGTATATGCTTGCCTCCTTTAGCAAAGATAAGGTGACCATATGTGCGTGGGTTTATCTCTGGGCTTTCTATCCTGTTCCATTGATCTAGATTTCTGTTTTTGTGCCAGTACCAAACTGCCTTGATTACTGTAGCTTTGTAATATAGTCTGAAGTCAGGGAGCCTGATTCCTCCAGCTCCATTTTTCGTTCTCAAGATGGCTTTGGCTATTCGGGGTCTTTTGTGTCTCCATACAAATTGTGAAATTTTTTGTTCTAGTTCTGTGAAAAATGCCAGTGGTAGTTTGATAGGGATTGCATTGAATATGTAGATTGCTTTGGGTAGTATAATCATTTTCACAATGTTGATTCCTCCAATCCAAGAACATGGTATATCTCTCCATCTATTTGTACCATCTTTAATTTCTTTCATCAGTATCCTATAATTTTCTGCATACAGGTCTTTTGTCTCCTTAGGTAGGTTTATTCCTAGATATTTTATTCTTTTTGTTGCAATGGTAAACGGGAGTGTTTTCTTAATTTCACTTTTAGATTTTTCATCATTAGTATATAGGAATGCAAGAGATTTCTGTGCATTAATTTTGTATCCTGCTGCTTTACCAAATTCATTGATTAGCTCTAGGAGTTTTCTGGTAGCATCTTTAGGATTCTCTATGTATAGTATCATGTCATCTGCAAACAGTGACAGCTTTACTTCTTTTCCTATTTGGATTCCTTTTATTTCTTTGTCTTCTCTGATTGCTGTGGCTAACACTTCTAAAACTATGTTGAATAATAGAGGTGAGAGTGGGCAACCTTGTCTTGTTCCTGATCTTAGTGGAAATGGTTTCAGTTTTTCACCATTGAGGACAATGTTGGCTGTGGGTTTGTCATATATGGCCTTTATTATGTTGAGGAAACTTCCCTCTATGCCTACTTTCTGCAGGGCTTTTATCATAAATGGGTGTTGAATTTTGTCGAAAGCTTTCTCTGCATCTATTGAGATGATCATATGGTTTTTCTCCTTCAATTTGTTAATATGATGTGTCACGTTGATTGATTTGTGTATATTGGAGAATCCTTGCATTCCTGGAATAAACCCCACTTGATCATGGTGTATGATCCTTTTAATGTGCTGTTGGATTCTGTTTGCTCGTATTTCGTTGAGGATTTTTGCATCTATGTTCATCAGTGATATTGGCCTGTAGTTTACTTTCTTTGTGACGTCTTTGTTTGGTTTTGATATCAGGGTGATGGTGGCCTCGTAGAATGAGTTTGGGAGTGTTCCTCCCTCTGCAATATTTCGGAAGAGTTTGAGAAGGATAGGTGTTAGCTCTTCTCTAAATGTTTGATAGATTCACCGGTGAAGCCATCTGGTCCTGGGCTTTTGTTTGTTGGAAGATTTTTAATCACAGTTTCAATTTCACTGCTTCTGATTGGTCTGTTCATATTTTCTATTTCTTCCTGGTTCAGTCTCGGCAGGTTGTGCATTTCTAAGAATTTGTCCATTTCTTCCCGGTTGTACATTTTATTGGCATAGAGTTGCTTGTAGTAATCTCTCATGATCGTTTGTATTTCTGCAGTGTCAGTGGTTACTTCTCCTTTTTCATTTCTAATTCTATTGATTTGAGTCTTCTCCCTTTTTCTCTTGATGAGTCTGGCTAATGGTTCATCAATTTTGTTTATCTTCTCGAAGAACCAGCTTTTAGTTTCATTGATTTTTGCTATTGTTTCCTTCATTTCTTTTTCATTTATTTCTTATCTGATCTTTATGATTTCTTTCTTTCTGATAGCTTTGGGATTTTTTTGCTCTTCTTTTTCTAATTGCTTTAGGTGCAAGGTTAGGTTGTTTATTCGAGATGTTTCCTGTTTCTTGATGTAGGCTTATATTGCTATAAACTTCCCTCTTAGAACTGCTTTTGCTGCATCCCATAGGTTTTGGGTTGCTGTGTCTCCATTGTCATTTGTTTCTAGGTATTTTTTGATTTCCCCTTTGATTTCTTCAGTGATCACTTCATTATTAAGTAGTGTATTGTGTAGCCTCCATGTGTTTGTATTTTTTAAAGATCTTCTCCTGTTATTGATATCTAGTCTCATAGCGTTGTGGCCGGAAAAGATACTTGATACGATTTCAATTTTCTTAAATTTACCAAGGCTTGATTTGTGACCCAAGATATGATCAATCCTGGAGAATGTTCCATGAGCACTTGAGAAAAATGCGTATTCTGTTGTTTTTGGGTCGAATGTCCTATAAATATCAATTAAGTCCATCTTGTTTAATGTATCATTTAAAGCTTGTGTTTCCTTATTTATTTTCATTTTGGAGGATCTGTCCATTGGTGAAAGTGGGGTGTTAAAGTCCCCTACTATGATTGTGTTGCTGTCGATTTCCCCTTTTATGGCTGTTAGTATTTGCCTTATGTATTGAGGTGCTCCTATATTGGGTGCATAAATATTTACAATTGTTATACCTTCCTCTAGGATCGATCCCTTGATCATTATATAGTGTCCTTCTTTGTCTCTTGTAATAGTCTTTATTTTAAAGTCCATTTTGTCTGATATGAGAATTGCTACTCCAGCTTTCTTTTGATTTCCATTTGCATGGAATATCTTTTTCCATCCCCTCACTTTCAGTCTGTATGTGTCTCTAGGTCTGAAGTGGGTCTCTTGTAGACAGCATATATATGGGTCTTGTTTTTGTATCCATTCAGCCAGTCTGTGTCTTTTGGTGGGAGCATTTTGTCCATTTACATTTAAGGTAATTATCGATATGTATGTTCCTATTCCCATTTTCTTAAATGTTTTGGGTTTGTTATTGTAGGTGTTTTCCTTCTCTTGTGTTTCTTGCCTAGAGAAGTTCCTTTAGCATTTGTTGTAAAGCTGGTTTTGTGGTACTGAACTCTCTCAGCTTTTGCTTGTCTGTAAAGGTTTTAATTTCTCCATCAAATCTGAATGAGATCTTTGCTGGGTAGAGTAACCTTGGATGTAGGTATTTCTCCTTCATGACTTTAAGTATATCCTGCCACTCCTTTCTGGCTTGCAGAGTTTCTGCTGAAAGATCAGCTGTTAATCTTATGGGGATTCCCTTGTGCGTTATTTGTTGTTTTTCTCTTTCTGCTTTTAATATGTTTTCTTTATATTTAATTTTTGATAGTTTGATTAATATGTGTCTTGGCGTGTTTCTCCTTGGATTTATCCTGTATGGGACTCTCTGTGCTTCCAGGACTTGATTAACTATTTTCTTTCCCATATTAGGGAAGTTTTCAACTATAATCTCCTCAAATATTTTCTCAGTCCCTTTCTTTTTCTCTTCTTCTTCTGGGACCCTTATAATTCGAATGTTGGTGCGTTTAATGTTGTCCCAGAGGTCTCTGAGACTGTCCTCAGTTCTTTTCATTCTTTTTTCTTTATTCTGCTGTGCAGTAGTTATTTCCATTATTTTATCTTCCAGGTCACTTATCCGTTCTTCTGCCTCAGTTATTCTGCTATTGATCCCATCTAGAGTATTTTTAATTTCATTTATTGTGTTTTTCATCGTTGCTTGGTTCCTCTTTATTTCTTCTAGGTCCTTCTTAAATGTTTCTTTCATTTTGTCTATTCTATTTCCAAGATTTTGGATCATCTTTACTATCATTAGTCTGAATTCTTTTTCAGGTAGACTGCCTATTTCCTCTTCATTTGTTAGGTCTGGTGTGGTTTGACCCTGCTCTTTCACCTGCTGTGTGGTTTTTTTCTTCTCATTTTGCTCATCTTACTGTGTTTGGGGTCTCCTTTTCACAGTCTGCAGGTTCGTAGTTCCCGTTGTTTTTGGTATCTGTCCCCAGTGGCTAAGGTTGGTTCATTGGGTTGTGTAGGCTTGCTGGTGGAGGGGACTAGTGCCTGTGTTCTGGTGGATGAGGTTGGATCTTGTCTTTCTGGTGGGCACGTCCATGTCTGGTGGTGTGTTTTGGGGTGTCTGTGGCCTTATTATGATTTTAGGCAGCCTCTCTGCTAATGGATGGGGCTGTGTTCCTGTCTTGCTAGTTGTTTGGCATAGGGTGTCCACCACTGTAGCTTGCTGGTCGTTGAGTGAAGCTGGGTCTTGATGTCGAGATTCTGATCTCTGAGAGATTTTTGCCATTTGGTATTACGTGGAGCTGGGAGGTCTCTTGTGGACCAGTGTCCTGAAGTTGGCTCTCCCACCTCAGAGGCACAGCCCTGATGCCTGGCTGGAGCACCAAGAGCCTTTCATCCACACAGACTGGAGGCTTGTCTCTGGCGGCCGCAAAACGAGCAATCTCCGCACCCGACCGCCAGAATCTTAAAAGTTTATACAGAGGCTTTAACTGGGTTTGGTCACGTTTTCAGTCCAGATGGTCTCAACACCACATTGCTTTCTCAAAGCTGCATCCTGGAAAACAGCTCCTTGTGTGTGTCCCTTTAGTTTCTTAAGTGAAAATGGAAATTAAATGGGACTTGTAACAGCTCATAAAGCTCAATTCTACATTAAAACATTGTCCAAAGAAGAAATGCTTCAAGGCATAGTTCTTTTTTGATAGGGAAAAAATAATAATAAACACTTGAGATCCAGAGAGAAACAAAATAAAGGAAAGATCTCCCTTTGGTTTATAATGCATATATAAATACCCAGACCAATTTTGGTTTCAAGATAATTCATTGTGTAAATGCATTTATATTTCCAAAGTGTTATCAGCATTCAAGAGCCAAATGACAAAATTTCTAAAAAAGTGTCTTCTGACCAAGATGGGCCCTAATGTTCCCCTCAGCTTGCCTAAACTTAAGAAAGGTTTCTCCTGACTAAGTCCCTGACCTCCTGTTTCTTAGAACATTTACTTTAGAAAACTTGGAATTGTGAATTCCTTCTCTGTTCCTTTGAGATATAAATCTTCTACAATCCAGGAATGTCTTCCTCAGGGACCTGGGAGCCATCCCTTTGAAATGTAATCATCAAGAAAAATATCACCTCTGTTGCCTAGTCTCTATGGGAGAGCGGGAGCCTACCTTCAGTAAGTGCTAATTAGTAAACACAGATGGCCTAATCACACAGACCAATTTCCCCTCCAATCTCTCAGTACTTTTCCACTAGTTCACCACAGCACTTAAAAACTCTCTCACCTTTTGCTTTGGAGGAATTGAGTTCAATTTCTTTCATTGCAATAGCTTCGATTTCTATTGCAAAAATCCTGAAAAAATTCTTCCTTGCCTGTCTAACTTATTTGGTGCAATTTTTCTGTGACAGTTCTTTCTAAAGCAGGGATTTTGCCTCTTGTTCAAAAGCGTACAGGAGCCACAGATAAACGATACCACTACTAAGTTGTTATTTAACACAACTCTCAAATGTAAGAAGAATTGTTACCCATAGGTTGCAATATGCAACTAATTCTATTTCTCTAAGAAAACCACAACTTAAAGCTAAAATAAAAAAGCTACTAATACCGCAGCATATCTAAACATCTTAGCCTGTCATGCACAGCAGAGCCCAATCCTACCCATTCAAAGATGTTCCCTCTATCTCTTTGTAGCATCTTCATCCAGACCAATCTCTTCACTATACCACTAATGATGTTTTCTTTTCCATCCCTACCTCTCACTTTGCCACTTTCTCCTCCTCCAGCTTATGTCTCACATGCATCAGACATCCTTCATTATTTATTCCAGCCCTTATTGTCTTTCCTCTCCTACTCTTATGCTCTTGTGTTCTGTACCACAAAATTTGGCAATTCCTTGAATCTGGGACCATATTTGTACCACCTCTATAACAGCAGCAATGCATATGGAAAAGTGAACTTGTAGTAGGTTGGTAACATTGAGTTATCAGCTAATAACAATAATAATTATAATAGCATGGAATGTAACATGAACTTACTTCATATCTCACTTAATCCCTTTTCAACAAACCTATGACATGGGTACTTTTATTACACCTATTTTTCAGATCAAATAACTTTCAGATTAAATAACTTGACCAAATCACACAGTAATAATTGGTCAAACTAGAATATGAATCTAGGCAGATTCCATAGCCCTTACTCTTAGTTATAACTCTTTGCTTAAGGATTTTGAAATATTTTAAACCCTGAATATTTTCAAACATATCTGATTTTGTTTTAAAGGTACACTAAGTCTTTGTAAAAAAAAAAAAATAACACTTGAATAGGCTCTTTTAAAAAGCTTCATTGAGATATAATTCATATAACTTATATTTAACCCATTTAAAATGTACAATTCAATTATTTTAGGTATATTTACAAATAAGCAGAACCATCAATACAGTCAATTTTAGAACATTTTCATCACCTCAAAAAATGTACTTATTTACAATCATTCTCTTATTACTCCATCCAGCCCAGCACTAAACAATGACTAATCTACTTTCTGTCACTTTAATTTGCCTATTCTGGACATTTCATGTAAATAGAATTACATAGTATGTGGTCATTTTTGACTAGGTTTCACTTGGTGCAGTGATTTCAAGGTCCTTCTGTGTTGTAGCATGTTTTGGTACTTCATATTTCATTCCTGTTTATTGCTGAATAATATTCCATTGTATGAACATACCACATTTTAAAATCAGTTTGTCAGTTGATGGACATTTGGGTTGTTTCTACATTTTGGCTATTATGCTGCTATAAACATTCATGTACAAATTTCTGTGTGGATATAGGTTTCCATGTCTCTTGCATATATATCAAGGGTGGAACTGCTGGGTCATATGGTAACTCTATGTTTAACAACTTGAAGAACTGCCAAAGAGTCTTCCAAAGTGGCTGCACCATTTTACATTCTCATCAGCAGTATATGAGGGTTCCAACTTCTTCACATGCTCCAAACACGTATTGTTTTCTGACTTTTGGATTATAGTCAACCTAGTGGGTGTGAAATAGTATCTCAATATGATTTTGATTTGCGTTTCCTGATACGTAAGTATGTCAAGTACCTTTTCATGTGCTTACTGGTCATTTGTATAGCTTTTCTGAATAACTGGAATACCACTTTTAATTGGGTTGTCTTTGTTCGAATTATAAGAGTTCTTTATACATTCTAGATACAAGTCCTCTATGAGGTATTTGATTTGCTAATATTTTATCCCATTCTGGGGTTTGTCTTTTCACTTTGTTAATTATGTTCTATGGAGCATAAAGAAGTTTTAATTTTGATGGAGTTCAATTTATTTATTTTTTACTCTTGTTGCTCATGTGTTTGGTGTCATATCTAAGAACCAATTGTCAAATCCAAGGTCATGAAGATATATCCCTATGTTTTCTTCTAATAGCTTTATAATTTTAACCCTTACATTTAGATTTTTGATCTATTAAGGGTCCAACCTCATTCTTTGGCCTGTGGCTATCCAGTTGTCCCAGTACCATTTGTTGAAGAGACTATTCTTCCCCCACTGAATTATCTTGGTACCCTTCTCAAAATCAGTTAACCTTAGATGCATGGGTTTATTTCTGGAATCTCAATTCTATTTCATTGATCAATATATCTATCTTTATGCCAGACCTACACTGCCTTGATTACTGTTGCTTTGTACTAAGTTTCAAAAAAGAGTATGAATCCTCCTACTTTGTTCTATTTTTTTCAAATCTGCTTTGGTTCTTCTGGGCCCCTTTAAATTCCAAATGAATTTTTGGGTCAGTTATCCATTTCTTCAAAAAAGACCTTTCAGATTTTGATAGAGATTACAGTGAATCTGTCATTCTCTTTGGAAAATATTGCCATCTTAACAATGTTGAATTTCCTAATCAATGAATGTGGCATATTTTTCAACTTATTTAGATCTTTAATTTCTTTCAAAATTTTTTCAGAATATAATTTTAGGGTATAAGTTTTGCACTCACTTTGTTAAATTTATTCCTAAGTACTGTATGCCTTTTGATACTATTGTAAATGGAACTGTTTTCTTAATTTCATTTTCATATTGTTCATTGGAAGTGTATAGAGAAAGAATTGATTTTTTAATATGGCTCTTCAATCCTTCAATCTTGCTGAACTCATTTAATAGTTCTAAAAGATTTTTAGTGGATTCCTTAGGATTGTCTACATAAAAGATTATGTCATCTGCAAATAAAAATAGTTTTACCTCTTCCTTTCCAATCTGGATGTCTTTTATTTTTTCTTCTTGCCTAATTGCCCTGGCCTCCAGTACAATGTAAAATAGAAGTAGCAAGAGCAGACATCCTTGTCTTTTTCCTCATCTTAAGGTGAAAGCATTCAGCTTTTCACCCTTAAGTATGATGTTGGCTATAGGTTTTTATATTTTCCCTTCATAAGGTTAGTAAGTCATTTTCTATTCCTAGTTTACGTGGTTTTATTATAAAAGTATGTTGGACTTTGTCAAATTCTTTTTCTATATCAATTGAGGTGACCATGTGGTTTTTACATTTTCTTCTATTGGTACAGTGTATGACATTATTTGATTTTTGAATATTAAGTCAAGCTTACATTCCTGGGATAAATTTTAATTGGTCAGGGTATATAATTCTCTACATATGCTGCTGGATCCAGTTTGCTAGTATTTTGTTAAGGGTTTTTATATCCATAAAATATATTGTTCTTTAGTTTTTCTTACGATGCTTTTGTCTGGTTTTGGTATCAAGGTAATACCTCTTAAAATGAGTTGGAAAGTGTTCCTTCCTCTTCCACTTTTGGAAAGTGTTCCTTCCTCTTCCTCTTCCAATTTGTGAAAACTTAGCATTAATTCCTCTTTACATAGAGTTCATCAGTGAAGCTATCTATACCTGGACCCATATAAACTTTGTGGATAGTTTTTAAGTTACTAATTCAATCTCTATTATGGGTCTATTCAGATTGTCTATTTTCTTAAGTCAGTTTCAGTAGTTTGTATCATTGTATTGAATAAATTCTCGCCCTTATAGGGGTGCTAATGTTTATCAATAAATGAAAGCTAGCATTTTAATCCAGTTGGATTTTGGTGTATATGTTTCCTATATTACTGAATAAAACACATGTGTAAAAATCATTAACTTGAAGCCACAATATTGGAGAATAAATTCATCATGTAGTCAAAGAAAAGCTAAATTAGAATTTGGTCCCCTCATCTCTATTTGTAACTCTACTGCTAACAAGTCAAAATGTGTTGATTAGTAAAAGGATTTTTCTAGATCTGAGTTTTCTTGTTTGTATAAGAGGATGATGGTTGGAGTAAGTGATCTCTTACCTAAAATTCTATTATTTTGTGAAAAGTGAGTGAATGTGAGAGAAATGTGAAGTGAATTTAATGTGAGAGTTACAGCACAATAAACAATTTAAAAAGAAAACTAGATAAATATATAAAGTAATGGCAACTTCTGGTAAAAGTTAAAAAAATGAGAATCAAGGTTGTGGCGAAAAGGGAACTCTCCTGCACTGTTGGCGGGAATGTAAATGGAAACAGCCACTATGGAAAACACTATGGAGGTTCCTTAAAAATCTAAAAATTGAACTACCATATGACACAGCAATCCCACTACTGGGTATATACCCTGAGAAAACCATAATTCAAAGAGACATGTACCACAATGTTCACTGCAGCACTATTTACAATAGCCAGGACATGGAAGCAACCTAAATGTCCATCAACAGATGAATGGATAAAGAAGATGTGGCACATATATACAATGGAATATTACTCAGCCATAAAAAGAAATGAAATTGAGTTATTTGTAGTGAAGTGGATGGACCTAGAGTCTGTCATACAGAGTTAGGTAAGTCAGAAAGAGAAAAAAAAAAAAAATGGTACTGATGAACCTAGTTACTGATGAACCTAGTTGCAGGGCAGGAATAAAGATGTAGACATAGAGAATGGAGAGAATGGACTGGTGGACACGGGGTGGGAGGGGGAAGCTGGGGCGAAGTGAGAGTAGCATCGACATATATACACTACCAAATGTAAAATAGTTAGCTAGTGGGAAGCAGCAGCATAGCACAGGGAGATCAGCTCGGTGTTTTGCAATGACCTAGAGGGGTGGGATAGGGAGGATGGGAGGGAGGCTCAAGAGGGAGGGGATATGGGGACATATGTATGCATATGGCTGATTCACTTTTGTGTACAACAGAAACAAACATAGTATTGTGAAGCAAGTATACGCCACTAGAGATCTAGTAAAAAAAAAAAAAAATAATGAGACTCATGTTCTTATGACACATAATAACTGATTTTAAATGATTATTCTGTTTGAAACAAAGTCACTTCAAAATAAAGTTAAAAGTCCACTCTCTTTCCTTTCTTAAAATGTTTGATATACAAATTAGGAATATCCATACATGGGGTGTTATATAATGGTCCATCTGAATTAATTAAATATAAATGTGTTAACATAACTAATTCTTAAAAATAATTGAGTAAAAGTAAAGTAAGCTGCTACTGTACATGCACTTAAATTCATTTATATAAATTAATACACAGAAAAGTACTATAAAAATGAGGATTATAGTTAGACACACTTCAGAATTGTAGTTATGCATGGAGAAGAAGGGAGCATAGAAAAAATGGAGCAGGGTACACAATGAGCTTAACTAGATCTAAAATTTTCCTTTTAAAAATATGTAAAACAAAAAAGGCAATATTTCAATATTTAATAAATTTGAATGGGACTATTATGCACTTTTGTTGTATTTCTTATAGTCTTTTGTATACCTGAACTATTTCATAATACTGAAAAAAGAAAAGTTATCCGAATTTTATAGGAAACACTTCAGAAGTATGTATTCGTGGAAAGAAAACATCTAAACCTCATGAAAATAAATATTTATTTTTTAATGTAATTGCTGATAATTTTTATTATGGGATAGTTGTAATACTCACCATTTGATGCAGTAAAATCAATAGCCACTGTGAAATTGATTTGTGTTCTAAAATATAAGTAAAATAGAATCATTAATAACTGAATAACCTCATAAAAAGAAGTTTGATTTCCATTTTTGTTACTTTTTTTTTTTGTTACATTTTTAACATCACTAATTTTCTTAAATGTTATTACTAGCAACTATGTTACAGCACACACTGAATAGTATCAGTTAGGCAGTTTTACAAGCTAAGAACCTGGCAAAATACCTTTACGATCATGCAACTGTAAAATACAAAACAAAGCATCAGGAATAAAAATAGCTTCTAGTTGAAAGCACAATAACTAAGTGAGGAGCTCATAATGAAGTCAAACTGTAAATAATTATTTTCCAGTCTCCAATGTCAACATTTATTATTAATTTGTTTTCAAAACTATTCTGTAGTCGATGTGAAATTATTATGCCCTTGAAAGTATGGCATTGCTAAAATAATGTCTAATAATATCGTTCCTTAATCTAATTCTTTCCAACAATCCTGAAAACACAGGATTTTCTTTTGCTTTCTTCAGAACTCAAGTATTTCAAATACTGCTCAGTGCTCAGTGCTCACAGCACTCCTGTGTACTTGCATGTATTTATAGATATGGATAAATATTTATATAGATGAAATTGTTATATATACTTTAAAAATTCAGCACATGGTAGTTACCCAAAATTATCTTACTGTATTAGTGTTTTGTGGTTTTTTTTCTGGTAGAAACCAAGGAGGTGGCATTCGTATTAAAAATTCACTCTTTTGGATAAACCCCTAAGTCTTTCTATATGTAATTCCACTTTCTCACCAAAGAAGGCATAAAAACACAAATAAGTGACAATGATATAATTACTGGGATAACCTGTTGTCACATCTAATTTACAAAATAATTTTTAATTTAAAAAGTAAATAATTTGAAAACATGGTTACTTAGACTATTTTAAATAACAAATTAATTTTGATACACTGTACAATTGATATAACACTTCAAAGTTTGATCTGTTATTTAAATGGTGGTGTGATGATAATGAGGATGGTGATGATGATGGGTATGGCACTATAGGGTCCCTTGTAGTTCTCTTAGTATAAAGTATAGTAACATTTCCTTTTTTCTATAAAAATTCAGCTGAAAACCCTTAATACTACTCAGGTGTTGAAACAAATTCACGTTTTTTCCCTAAGGAATAAACAATCTTTTGTGCTTTACATTAATAAAAACTAATATAGATTCTCTTTATAGCTATATGGTAACTTTTTTCTCAGAGTAGAAATTAGGTTTAGAGGCTAAGAATATAGGCTAATTTGGAGCATAACACTTTTAACACATAAAACTTTAAGAAAAAGAATCAGTGAAACATTTGGGAGAATATTTTGAGATAATAAATCCCTTTGAGGAATTGAAAAGAACAGTCACCATCAGCACATTGCATTGTCATTCTGCTGCTAGAGAGAAAGTGACTATAATACAGGGTATAGTATGGTATATTAGAAAGGGTTTATTAGCTTTTGAGTCTGAAAGGACTGGATTTGATTTTCAGCAACCCAGTTGCTGACATTTACCACGTTTTAGAACTCTCAGAAGGCAGGTACCTGGCACATAACAATTAAGCAAGGACGGACAGAAAAACTACATGAAACATTATCTTTGTGTGTGTGTGTGTGTGTGTGTGTGTGTGTGTGTATCTACATATACATATAGAATGTGTTTTTATATAGCTTTTATCAATTAACCTCATAATAACTTTTAAAGGAAGGTACTAGTATTCTCCTTTTATAGACGAGGAAATCTATGCTCATAAAACTTAACTTTCCACATAAGTAATAAATGTCAGTACTGGAATTCAAATTCACAGGTAACCTCCAAGACCATATTTATAAAATCTATGCTACTTTAATTGTACAATTAAATATTTGTGAACTGTCTGGTTATAATAAAAACACAATAAAAGATAGTGATATTATATTACAAACTGAAAAATGATACTATACATATATCCTTAATGATAAAGATGCCAGGACATAGTCTCATGCTTGGGAAAGTCTGTCCTTCTTCTATCACTTATGTTACATACATAAATCACAAGATAATTGGTATAAATGCCTTTTTATATTCTTTTACTCAAATGACACTTCCTTAGGAATGAAAAATACTCTAAGCTTCAAGAACATGGGTTTTAGCACATTATAAAAGTCAATATAGCAGTTGTGTCTTTGGTTCAATCTTCCTTAGGTTTTAGGGATAGACACCTTGTTTTGGCTCAACTCTCTCATATAGCAGTGTCTGCTTTCTACATATTGGAACATCACTGTGTTTATTGGATGAATGAATGCGTTCACTTTATGACTGTTTCTAATATATTTTCCAAGGTAGCCCAGGATGTGTAGCATAAATACCAACTCCTTAGAAGCATTAGTTGTAGATAAAAAAAACTTCAATAATCAGAGATACAAAGGTCATTTCAAAGCCAGTTTTACCTAGCAAAGCTGCAAAAAAAGATATGGCTACTAACTGAAGAAGTATACTGTATATAAGAATAAAAAATGAGAGAAAAGTATTTATTTACTGAAACCTTTAGCTAGCTAAAGAAACCAAATTATAAAACCAAGTAGATTAGGTACAACAAAAAGTGTAAAAAAAAAGAAGAAGAAGAAGAGAAAATTTAAAAAGAAATGAAAGGAAGAGGAAGGAAAAAAGAGGGAAAAAAGGAAAGAAGGGACAGAGGAGTGAGGGAGGAAGGGAGGGAGGAAGGAAGGAAGGCAGGAAGGGAGGAAGGAAGGGAGGGAGAAGGAAAGAAGGAAAAAAGAAATAAAGAAAGAAAGGAGGGAAGAAGGTGGGGAGCCAGGCTGTACCAAGAGTACCTATGAAGCTTGAAGCTTGGGACATTCCAAGACAATATAAAAGATAGATGCATTTAGCACTAAATGATTACTAAGACCATTTGATAATCATGGTGCAACAGAAAATCTCGACAAGTAAAACAATCATTGATGCATATTTGGTGGTTAATTGATGTCAAGATTTGATCACTTCCTTGCTTCATTCTGCATATCAGAAAGAATCTCACTCCTTTACTGTTTTGAATCAACAGTATTCTAATCAGAAGGTAAATATGATGGCTCACAGATCATTTCATGGTTGTGATAGTCCCTTAACCTTAACACCATTTGGATTTTTGCAACTAAAAAACTACAATTCAACAATTATTTATTGAGCATCTTCTGATTGTCAAGCACTGTGTTAAGTGATCAACAGAAAATGGGAGCAAAGCAAACACTATCCTTGAACTCATAGAGCTCAATTTCAACTTTCCACAATTAAAAACAATGACAAAACAGCACAGAAGTTTATCATGTAATTAATAATCAATAGCCTAACTTAAAACACAACTGTGCATTTACTGTGGATAACAGCTTGTTCATTCCCACAATTCTTAAATGTTCTCATTCATATAATAATGTATACTTATTATGGCAAGGGCCACATTTTTTGTATTTTGAAAATATTAGCTAATAAAAGTTTTAAAGAAAGTTGCTAGCAATACTACAACCTTAGGCTAAAACAGATTTCTTGAAGATTTTGATAAATGGTTTGTCATAAAAGTAAAATAAATCTTTATCAGTAATTGTTACCTTTTTATTTTTTTTTAATTTATTTACTTTACCTTTAATATTTTTTGAAGCCTAATGTTAGAGAAAAAAGAAGCAAGCATAAGTCAAAGTTAAAAAACAACAACAACAACAACAACACAACTGAATTCATATGAAATTTCTCTTGACAGAGTATTCATAAAGCTATCACATATAAATCCTTGAAACATTTTGCTTAGGAAGTGTTAGTGTAGCTCTCATTTTATGTTTTAGAAGTAGACAAAAAAGAACAGGATTTCAAGAAACCCAGATAGTATAAAAAAGGCACGGCTGCAAATTTTCATGAGTTAGTAGTAACATCTCATGACACTTCCCAATGCATATGTCCTAGTACTATTGAAATATACTCTTGGAAACTGTCCTTATTTCATTCTGCCACCTTTCTGAAAGTTGTGAATGACAGATAAATCAGATGTTAATGTGGAAAATTTAACTAGCACATCAAAGATACATAGAAAACATATATGTGCATGTCAAAGAAAGCTACACATACACACATGTATGCACACACACAGAGTGATACCATCTTAGATAACTTTTCTACAGCTGTTATGAATTAATAATCAAGAACTAACTGTGATGGGGATGTGCAGAAGGATTGTTTCACTTTCTTCCCAAATTCAAATTCTGTTCAGTTAAACAAACTGAACGTTATCCAACATGAAAGATGAACTTTCTCCACCTTTCTTTAAATTAATCTTGACAAAGGCAGATTCAGACCAACTAGCTATTGGACTCTAGAACCCTAAATGAAGTTGAGATGCCCACCCAACTCTAATATTCTTTTCATTCTTGCCTTGCCAATACCAAGACTATGCTTCTGCCTTGATTTACTGAGATGCACTCTAGTTCACCCTTGGGTTCTGGAACCTGCCCTGAACTCAGGTTCACTTCCTCAAGCACTATTATCCAGCCTAATCCTTCTTTTTTTTTAAACACACAATTCTTTTTTTTTTTTTTAAGATTTTATTGATTGATTGATTGATTGCTATGTTGGGTCTTCGTTTCTGTGCTAGGGCTTTCTCTAATTGTGGCAAGCGGGGGCCACTCTTCATCGCGGTGCGCTGGCCTCTCACTATCGTGGCCTCTCTTGCTGTGGAGCACAGGCTCCAGACGCGCAGGCTCAGTAGTTGTGGCTCACGGGCCTAGTTGCTCCGCGGCATGTGGGATCTTCCCAGACCAGGGCTCAAACCCGTGTCCCCTGCATTAGCAGGCAGATTCTCAACCACAGCACCACCAGGGAAGCCGCAGCCTAATCCTTCTTGACCCTAGCTCACCATGGACTAAACTTTGAACTTTTCTGCCTTACCTTTCCCCTCTTTCTTAAAAGCAGTTCAACTACCTGAATGACAACACAGACAGCTGCCTGACTCTAAATTTTGCTACATCTTCAAAATTCCGGATTCCTGTGCCCATAAACTACTGACAGGATTATTTGCCCTTGACAAGTGAGGTCTGCTAGAACGAGGGCAGGCTTTGAGATACACAAATACAAATTAAAATATAAATACTTCCACCTACTTGCAATATGATCTTTGAAAGGCTATTTAACCTCTCTGCACCTCATTTGTAATAAGCTAGGGTTAACAAAATCTTTCTTGGATTGTTGCTCTAAGGACAAGAAAAGCACCTGTCCTTTATAGCAGGCACTCAAGAAGTAGTTGTTATGATTATTATCACCATATTGAAGCTAGTTTTTTAGAACCCAAGTTTAGCATATTTCTTTGAAAACTGGAGTGTGTAATATTTATCAAATTTCTAGATCTATCAGAGTTTCAGGTTTTTTCTACAACCTGATCCTCCCATGTCAGATTTCCTTTCCTTCACACTGGCTTCTAAGGTCCCAGTCTACCCAAACCAAAACACCACCATAAATGATCTAATTTTGTTAGAAGGTGTCATCTGGGTACTTCCTCAAACAAAATCCCCCTGCAGGAAGTAATTATAAGCTCTGATCCTAGCTTTATTTTCCTTCCTATCCTTCCTAAAATTTTGGATTTCTGTGAGATCAATGAAATGTCAAAAGTAAGAATAAAAAGAAACTGGAGACAAGTGATATGATTCCTAAACTTTTTATGCTAATAGTTTTGGTCCTTATTAAATCTAGTTTTCATAAATTAACAAACCTTTGTACATTCTCCAGGTTTTGAAGATTAATTTCAGTATTTTTTTAAACACAATTAAAGTGTTCCAAAATACAACTTTGCAAGTAGGTAAGCTGATCATCCTGTAGTTCAAGGACTCCTTATCAAGGTAGGTATGCAAGATGGCCAACATTTTTACAAATCATTAGTTTAGAAAATATCACATAAGTGACATAAAGAAAACAAAATAAAACATATCAACCTCTAACCAAAAAGAGAAGCACTATCCAATAGAATCCCCCCCCCCCCTTTTTTTTTTGGCCACGCTGCAGCTTGCAGAATCTTAGTTCCCCAATGAGGGATTGAACCTGGGCCTACAGCAATGAAAGCATTGAGTCTTAAGCACTGGGCCACCAGGGTATTCCCTAGAATCCCATTTTAAATGAGGTAGTTGCTGAAGAGGCATGATACCTAGTAGGAAAGCTATGAACTTTTAAATTATAGATTGGAGTCTGAATTTCAGAATTACAACTAGCTAGCTAGTTGTGACTCATTTGCAAAATTAACATGTCCCAGAATCTCAATTTTCTCATATGATAAAAAGGTACCAGCTAATTTGAAGAAGCCCTCTACTTATCAGAAATAAAATCCTGAAGTACCTGCATATAATAAATATTCTGCGTGCTGGAAGACCAATCTCTTGAGCAACCATGTCATCCTTTCCTTATTCATATTAATCCTTTCCTCTGCTGAGTCAGATGAAACACTTCTCTCTTTACATTAACATATATGTATATTTCTTTTTTCATTAATTCTTCCCATAGTGAAGGTAAGTGGTGTATCATGGCTGGGGTAATGAACCTCCAAGGGTGTAGGCAGTAGGAGGTACATTGTCTGCAGATAACTTAAAAACAATAATGTAATCTACTAATACACAGTCTACATTTTAATATCACCATACACTACCAGTTCTAAGCAATGTCAGAGATAAATTTTCCCACCCTTCCACAACCTGCCCTTGGTAAACCACCCTTATTTGCTTAACTCTGTTTCCCTTTCCCCTGGCTGCCAACTTTTCAGTTCCCACCAGAAAGAAACTATTTTAGACATAGTGTGGCTAAAAGTACACACTCTGATAATGAAATATAACTAAGAAACTGCCTGGTACAAAATAGATTGTCAATATTTTGGCTAAATTAGCACTGGTTCTGATGATGAAACGTACATGCAATTTCCTTTGACTTTGAAATATATAGTTCTGAAAAAATCATTTGAAAAATAACATAAGCTGGCAATTAAATCACAATCTTAAAGGCTATAACTGGACATCTTTAGAATTCTCAAGCATGCATTTTGTATATATAAAAATTAGAATCAAGCATTAACCAAAACAGTGTTTATGAGTCTTCTTAATACTTCCAAAAGTTTCTTTTCTAAATCACATTTTAGATGAGTTTAGTTTAGATATAATAATGTTTTAGGTGAATGTATTTCTAGAAGGCAGAATGGCTTTACTTTTATTATATTTATCCCCATTCAGCACTGCAGGGTTTAGCTCTCGACTTATTTGATGAATGCAAAACACTTGCGTGTCACAACAAGAAGTACTATAAAAAAATCCTAGTTATGTATATTCAGTTTTCAAAAAGAAACTGGACTAGAAAATAAACTTGTGTTGCATGTTCTGGCAAGATGTGCTCCCTGAGACGACATATCTAATATAATGCCACCAACTGTATAAAACTAAGGCAAATATTTTATAGCATCATTGCACTTGCTTCAATTAAAAATCCTTATGGAGCTCGTTAATAATGGCACTCACTTATATTCAACTCACCTTTAAAATAAGCATATTAAAAAGTCCACTTTTAGCCTCTACAATGAGCCAATAATAGGTAGATAGCTTTAATTTTTCTCCTAAGACTTTTTACTTGGAGTGGAATATAAACCTTTTGCATATAATTTCAGACAAGTTTTAGATTCAGTGTCAAGAGTTTGGGTTGTGATTGACTACAATGGAAGGAATAACCTTGCATGATCCTCCAAAGAGAATTGAACTAAAGAAAAAGAAAAAAATAAGACTTATTGACTTTATAAAGTTGAATATGTCTTTTTCTCTCCATGTCTCTGTTAATTAGGACATTTAACACCAACAATGAGAAAAGACATATTAGAACTTTAAACAAATTCAGATTATTCAGAAAAATGATAGCTAGCATTTATCGAGGGTATATGCCATTTAATCCACAGTCACTCTGTGAGATAGGTATTATTATTTTTATTTCTATTTCATAGAAACGGAAACAGGTTATGCTAGCAAAAGACAAATCTAGGATTTGAACCAGGCAGTTAGTGCCAGAACCCAAATTCTTGGCCACTATTATGCATTGCCTTCAGCAACCACTTATTTAACCGACTTGATTTTTTGCCAAATATTTACCCCTTATTTTGATTCTTTCCCAGAACTTGCCCACTTAGGGGCTCCCCTATTACCTTCTCTCATGCTCCCTTTCAGTTAATATGTGAGGAAAATAAGCAGTTCATGCTTCTCATCTTGATCTTGCCTTCTTCCAAGTCACTAAAACCCAGATACAGAGTTGAGATGATTTCTGGCAGAGGCAACACAAAAGCATTTTTTCTAATCCCGGAAAGCCTGGTCCATCTGTTTTGTTTGGTGATTATGATATGAGGCATGGAAAGAGGAAGGTCACAAGATAATAAAATCTAAGCTAGACAGATATAGGGGGTGGATTCCAGTTAACTAAATTGTCACACTCTGCGCTTAAAATTCCTATTTGTTTTTAATGTTTCATTATGCTAAGAGATTTGGGAAAAAAGAGTGGAAAGTCAGGCTTAAAGAGGCTTTCTAATTAATCTATATTTATTCAGTGGCTATTCTATGTTCAGCTCTATAAAAATATTTTGAGAACGAACAATTAAAATGGTAACCAGGGAAACTAGCAACCACTGTATATAAGTGGTTGTGAAGCTCATTTGGGACGAGGTGGATGACATTTTGGGCTTTCTTCACAGGAAGTAAATGACAGTCTGTAGGTCTGCAAGTTTCTAATACCTTCAATTTTCTGATAAAAGTGTAGATTAGGGTTTCAGGTTGACATGACATTCTGGTTGCTTAGGGGTACTCAGTGTGCATGAGAATTTGAGATCTGTTTTCCCCATTCATCTGCCAGTCAAAGAAATGCGAAAAACTTTATATATATTTGTTCCTTGGTCATGTTAGTGGTGGAGTTTCATGAAGACCTGAGAGAAACAGAGGACTGAAAGGCAGACAAAACCAAATTGAAACTTATGATTCTGTCCTCAGATACTCATAATGTGAGCTGTTGTCTGTAGAGGTCAATAAACCCATTTCACAAATTATAATTATTATAAAAGTGATGATGTTACCTTAAAGGAGTATTTAGATTTCAGAACTGTCTCTGATTTTCAATGAATTTGGCATTGTCCTTATCAATGATAATTGGGATATTCAATGTCATACATTAAGGATTACTGAGTAAACATATTTGGCTGCCAATTATATCAGAATTTTAGTATTAAAATCATTTTTAGTAAGTAAAGAGAAATAAAATAACCACAGGAAAAACATACAGAGTATGATTAAAAATAATAACCCCAATGTCAACAGCCCAGAAGAGGCAATCCATTTTTTTTTACTCTACAGTAAGACCTCCTTTGTGGATATTATTGTATTTAGAAAATAAAACTCTTTACTACCTCAAGTCATAAATTGTATCTTATGCTCCAGGGAAAGCATGGTTCTGCTTAGCAAAAAAAAAAAAAAAAAAAAAGGAAAAAAAGAAGGTCTAAAAATTAAATTTTTATTTCACAGAATATTTCCATAAAAATTGGACCTTGTCTGATTGAGAATGCATCTGTCTCATCTGCTCACTGTGTACCTCAATCCATAAACCTGTCTACTGCAGCTAAACACAGTGTGTTAGGAACTGAGACAATGAATGAAAAGTAACACACTAACAACATGGTTTCACAAACAATCAATCAGGTAAATATCTACATCAATAATGATGTAGATATTTAGAGGTCAGTAACCATTTTAATTGTTCATTCTCAAAATATTTTTATAGAGCTGAACATAGAGTAGCCACTGAATAAATATAGATTAATTAGAAAGCCACTTTAAGCCTGATTTTCCACTCTTTTTTCCCAAATCTCTTAGCATAATGAAACATTAAAAACAAATAGGAATTTTAAGCGAAGAGTGTGACAATTTAGTTAACTGGATTACAAACCCCCATGTCTGTCTCTACAGTAATGGAAGCCTAGAATATCCAATAGTAAGAATTAGACATATAAAGAAGTTTCTTTGAAGGGGAAGATATTAAAGGACTATTGAGAACAATTTTATTTAATATTTAAATGTGTTCATTCTTAACTATACATAATTTCTACTTGGATTCATGAAAAAACAATATTTTCAAAATTTTCTATTCAATTATTTTTTGTGAGATGAAACAAGAAGAGAGATTACATTTTAAAGTGTGATTCAAGAATTTCCTTCTAAGAGTTTAATCACAATCTGTTAGTCCTACATGTTCCACACCAGTCACCTGTTTTGCCCTCTTTGTCTATTCTCATGCTCCCACATGTTGTCCAGTATAAGGAAAATAGTTTATACAATTAATGTAGAGAACAAAATGAATACAGGAAAACCTAAACTAATGTTATTTTGGATAACCCACAGCTAGCCAGAGTACCAATGTAATTGCTGTTACTCATGTTTTATATGATGATCTTCCACCTTGTTTGAAAACATCTAGTTTTACTTGTCAATTAAGATTCAGCATAAGCAAAACTCAACAATAGTTTCTGCTAGACTAGAATATGGTGAGTAGGTTCCTGAATTGATGCCACCCAAATTAGCAATAATGATACTCACCCAAGTTAACAACAAAACAATACACAAATACCAGTAACAAATGCTGATATCTTGGTATTTTAAGTTAAAAGTGAGTAGTTACTATAACTTTTATAAAAACAAAACTGAATTCAACACTTGGTTCCAATCACTTCTGAAATATCGTACTTATTCAGAAATATGGTGGGACATCTCTTCAAAAGAACTAACCTTGATAACTCCACAAATCTGCAAATAGTTTTGACCTCCAAAATACCATTTTGGATTGCTTCGTTGATTGCAGCCCAAAGTGTTAGTTAATTTTATTGTTTTTCTTCAATGTAATCACAGGGCAAAAGGCAAGGCTAGATTAAAAAGAGTCTCTTTAGATGTGTGCAGAAGAGAAGTGGTGTTAAAGACCAAGATGTGAATATTGGGGAAGTTTATCTGAAGTGTTTACTGTACTGAAGGATGTAGCTCCCTGCTACCTTTGGTCTGGTGTTCTCAGTTGAAAATACTCAATCTTTTTTGGTGGGACTAGGGAAGAGGGAGCAGGGGAAAAGCAAAAATAAAAGGTTCTGAAACCTGTGTTTCCAAAGATACGGCTGGTTAAATATGGACTTTCACAAAGGACATCACAATGGCTAATAAATAGGTTTCACAGATAAAAACTGACAATGAGTTATAATATTTATCTATTAAATTAGCAAAGTTGAAAAAGTAGTGATGCTATTCAGTAAGGGTAAGTATATGGTAAACTTGCATACACAGATGTTAGAAGTATAAATTATTATTATTACCCTTTTGTCAACACAATAAATTAGAAATACCTGACAAATTGTAAAATATGCATACCATTTAAACCAACAATACTATTTCTAGGATGTGACCTTGCAGATATGCTTAATGAAGTGTACAAAAAAGCTATGTTACAGGGTTTACATTGCAGCCTTGTTTATAATATGAAAATAAAATGGATACAACTAAAGTGTGTATCAACAGGAGATTTTTAAACTAAATTATGTACATCCATATGATGGAAAACTATTAAAATATGGTAGATCTATAAGTACTGACACAGAAACATATATATAAAATATATTTAATGAAGAAAATATACATTAGAATATTGTGCACAGTGCTATCCCACTCATTAAAAATAATGATGTGTGTTTGGGAATAAATAAATTTCTAACAGTGATTATCTCTAGAGAGTATGACTACAGGGGATTCTAGTTTCATAATAAATTATTTTCATTTTACATTACTTTCTTTGTACCATTTCACATTTCATGTTTACAATGTGGAACACAAATATAGATATTTATGTTTAAAATTTGGGAGATATAATACTTCTTTTCCTCAAAACTGAAAATAAAACACTAAAAAAAAAAAAGTTTCTGTAGTTTCAGAAAAAAGTTACTCTGAAGAGTACCAAATATTACTGAGTTGTTTAACAGTTTACAGAATTTTTTTAGTTGCAAGAGACTAGAAATTCTGACTGATACTATTCACAAGAGAGTCAATAGCCATTATTGAAACTATAATAATTAACTGTCAATTATTATAATTAGGTCTAATTTGAAATGAATGTAGTTCATTATATTCTATTTTGCTATTATTCAGAAAGTTTGTGTAATTATGTGTCTGCTCAACATAATTTTCCATCATGGCGGTGCATTTATCTACTTGGAGGTTGAGATTTCTTAATAGCAAGGGAAGAAAGCTTACACTGTCTATCTTTTTTTTTTTTTTTTCTTTTTTTGGCCACACTGCACAGCAGGTGGGATCTTAGTTCCCCGACCAGGAATCGAACCCGTGCTCCCTGCAGGAAGCACAGAGTCTTGACTGCTGGACTGTCAGGGAAGTCCCTTACAATGTCTAAAAAAAATCAGTAGGAAATCTGTTAAGAAAAATAAAAGTAATTTGCTGCAATATTTGGAATAGATGTAGCTACATTTCCACACTGGCTTTCATGTTCTTCATTTCAAATTGCTACAATTTGTTATTTTCATACCAAAAGAGATTTTTAAGAAAGATGAGAACATAAAACTCTATTCCTCATTTCCTATAATTAGAGTCAGGAATTCTATGAAGTAGCCATCATAATAAATACCCATAACTCACAGTTAAATAAGTTTAAATCTTCACAAATATCTGATGGAAAAATTCATAGATATCCTGCATGCCAAAGCATCATTTTCCCTTAGGCTATGTAAATTAAACTGTATTTTTGACTAGCAGCAATGAGATAGAAAATATTAGTTATACAAAGACTGAAAGTTAACAGTACATCAAGTAAATAAACTTCTTTATTTTTTTAGAAAAACAGAGAATTGTCAACGTGAATATTACTCATGAGAGAAAGAGGGAGAAGGAAAAAGGAGGTGAGCAGAAAAGGAAAGGGACCAACAGAGAGATAGGTAGAGTTAATAACCTTGAGGCACTTAGCTGTCAGCAGATGTTAGCTATTATTATACGCAAATTACACTGTATAGTAAGTTGATAGGTGAGAGTAAGTTTTTTGTAGGAATATAAGCAATAACTTCAGAGTGAAGGGATATAAATATCATTAAGGTCATGAAAGAAACTAAGGCGACTCATGTAAACTACAGGAAATTGAAGTGATAAGGAGTGTCATGATAAAGCCAGATCTCCTCACCATATTATTAATAAAAGTCAGAATTTAAATTTTGTGCCCAATTGCTTATAACAAGTCCTTAAGAGCAAAGACACATAAAGACACAGAATACAATAATTATATTGCTTCTCAATTCAGATTCCATTATCAAAGGGACAATATCTGTATAATAAGTATTAGAAATAGTGATGAATAATAGGTAAACATGTAATTGTAGTCTATTTTAAAAATATATAAATTTGTTATATACATCTTCATATAAAAATGATTTATATGCAGATATTCCTCATGTCCTTTTTAGATAATATTATATAAAAATTAATATAAGTCCAGTTAGATTAACTATGTAGTAAATTTCAAACTCTATTTCTCCATATCCCATTTGTAAATTAAAAGATGGGTTCTTATAAAACCCTTGGGAAGCCAGGATTGGAACAAAGTGTACTTCATAGGTTGGGGCTCCATTTATACACTGATTTCTGTTAGAAAAAGGTCACTACCATTTCTTCCAGCACAGGCAGTGTTATATAAGTAGGATGTGTGTAAACCAAAAACAAACACAAAAAAATCTTGGAGGTGATAAGAAGCATAAAAATGACAGTTGTCAATACTGTTATTGCTTAAGTATTGTAGAAACCCATTTGCTCTAATTAGCCCTAAGAATCCTCAAAAGGAGAATGTGAACAACCAATAAAAGTGATTTATTGGTAATAGATTCTGAAAATTTCTTTTACTGATAGATTCACATCAAAATATTACTTGATTTGTCCTGCTGACAATACTTATTGGGTATTTCTTTCACACACACATACACTACCCACTTCACATGATCACAAAGCAAAGCCAAAAGACAAACAAAACAAAAACTAAAAGGAATTTTTAGTATTTTAAAACTTCAAATCATCATTTCAACATGCAAATTATAGCCAGATCTATCAAGCACTTTTTTTAAGTTTATAAAGAGCATGCTAAGAGATGTCCATCTTTTTAATCAACTATTATCTACAGCTACCAAGGAGTTTATTTATACAGGAATCTATTTTTTATGACAAATTCAACTTTCTATTTTCTCATCTTTTAAAGACAAAAATATGCACAAACATCAGAATACTAAGGAGAGTTGGCAAACATTTTTTCCTAATTAGTACGTTTTCTTTTAACTTTATTGAAACAATCACCCTGTAGCTTCTTAGTCTTATGTATCCAGGTGGCAGGTTTCAAGATGCCCATATATAGCAGAGATTCCCCATTTGGGCAAGTATAGCTTTTGTTTGTTTGTTTTCTTAACAAAGAGCAAAAGGGGGTATGCTCTCTGTTTTGTGGGAAACTGTCTTTGTTCCTTTGGCCCCCCTCATCCTCTCAATCCTTCTTTGGCTTGACAACACTCTAGCAATAAATCAGTATTGGCAAAACAAAACAAAACAAAACAAAAAACCAAAAAAAAACCCTGCTTAATTATAATTAGGAAGAGGCTTACATAAGTGATGTTTCTGACTGCTGTTGTCATGAAGTTTCTAAACACATTCAAACTTGCCTCTCACCATTGCCTAAGCAATGAAACAATTTCAGAGAATGACTTACCCTCCCTTAATATAGTCAAGGAATGAAACTTCTGTTTTTACCGAGAAAGAAAGTAACGTGACCTGAAAAAAGAAAAAAACAAGGCAGAATTACCTGCTGGTACTAATTGCATCCCTAAATGGACTTTTTTTCTGTTAGAGAGAAAATAATGTTTCCTAGCATTTTGAACATCAATAAAGATATTATTCTTTATTAAAATTTACTAGGACTGATTTTTCTTACATTTAAAATTATCAGAAGAAAAGGGGCCAAAAAATTAAATGACGCCTTTCTATGACCAGTTTACTTCCTTTGAAGAACAACGTGCAAATTATCTACAAGGACACTGTGTTACTTCTCATTTTAGATATAAAGGAAAGATGAAAGGAAGCTAGAAAATGGTTAAAACTAAAAAATCAAAATCAGTGAACTAAACCATATAAAAAGAAAGGGGTGTTTTTGTCAGAGACCTGTAATGAGGCCATCTAATATCTTAAATGTCTTGCTTTATAAAAATCTTTTAAAAGAAAACTTGGAGGGAACTTATATTTGCTTCTCCCAAGGACAGTTAATCATAGGATAAAATTTTCAGTATATTTTTTATCAAAATAGGATGCTTTTGATTTTTCACAATTTTAACTTACTTTCATCTTTGCACCTTCCTGTACTGATTTAGTCCAGCATTTCCACAGAGTTGTCAATTTTAATAAACTATAAACAAATACTTTCACATCTTATAAAACAAGTCTTAAGTATAGCCTATAAAGAGTATAATATTTCTTATTACAACTTACACTTTTTCAGGTCTACTTGATTTTCTCTAGTGTGATTTCATTGAATGAAGAATTCATAATAAAATTTCACCTTCTCTCAGAGGCCATTCTACCCCTAGGACAACTTGCAGGAAGCTGGGTCGCTACCTCCTATAAGGTGTTCTCCATTACAATTCCCATAGGAAGTTAATTTTTTACTATATACATTCACATTAAAACCCTAAGTGAAACAGTGCAGTGTTTAGTAGCTTTTATTCAATACAAAATGTTATATATATTTTTTATTCATTTATTTGAATCCTTAATGAATAACATAAAATTTGACTTACTGTTCCTGAGTTAGTATATTTCTTCTTTTTTCCTTTCTTTTTGGGATTTATCACCTTAAAGAGCAGATAAAACAATTACAATGTCAGGTTTTATACTGAAATATTTTAAAAATGTGTAGTCCAACCTGGTGCCTTTCACTTCTTATGTATTTATTCACTTACAAATGCCTTTAGTATGACTCCTAGATAGTCTATCAGCCAAAACTTCTCTGCAAAAGTTACTAGTGATCATCTTCTTTAAAAAATATATTTTCAGTAATATCCTTCTCATTAACTTATGCATTGATTACCCTACCCATTTACATCTTCTTGATGTGAGAGAGATTTTTAATATTCAAGGTCCCAAATAATAGTGATTGCTTTGTAGAAAAACTATGGGTTTCTCTAATAAATAAAATATATCCAAGAGACATAATACTTTTTATTTGATTAAATGCACTAACATGACAAGTCACCCAAATATGTGAATATTTATGGGCTCTACTTATTGCTTTATAATGGTAATAATTTCCATCAGGCACATAATAATGTGTAAAAGTTTGGAGTCCTTGTGGGAGTCCTGGTGGGAGTCACACCAGTTCACAAACCTAGAAATAGGCTGACTAACTGAGGACCCAACTGTACACCCTGAAAAGGAACCATGGCCCAGGACCACCCTACTGAACAAAAGTAGTGGAGCCAGTCTCATCCACCCAGCACTGGACATAATCCACACTCACCTGAGCCCCTAGTAACAAGCACACTGATTACAGATCCCACTGTAGACCTAGCAACAGCCTTAAAACTAGCTCCAAACCAGCACAACTGCAATTCTGAAGGTAGTCCCATAAGCCTGGGGAACCACCAGGAGAAGGTCTTTACCTGCCAAAATGAATCTGTAAAGCAGTAGGAGGCGTTTATTTATTTACTTATTTGTTTTCATTTTAGGATTTTATTTAATTTTAAGTTGGGTCTTAAATGTTATTATCCATGGGTTTTTCATCATCCCATTTAATTCTGCCTGGCTGAGAATCATACCCTACAAGGTAATGAAGCTAAGAAACCATCCATAGGGACCACCTCCTCTTTGTCTCATCTTCTTATCGGTAGTTATAAAGACTCTTTAGAAGAATATAAAAGTAACTTGTGTGTTTTCTTTTTTGCACACAGCCTTTAAAAGAATAAATGTAGAAAAAGATTTTAGCCATTACTGGAGTCAAAAACAGCAAGAACCCAAGCCTGATTACATCCCAGCTCCCACAGTTGCTAACTGTTTCCGTTCCTTAGATGCTCCTGCTGCTTGGGTTGTTTCTGGTTTTGTTTTTAACATTTCGTTTTGTTTTATTTTATAATTTTTTTCAATTTTGTCTTTTTTATTTTTTAAATTTATTTTTTATTGAAGTATAGTTGATTTACAATGTTATGCTGATCTCTGCTGAACAGCAAAGTGACTCAGTTTTACATATATATATACATTCTTTGTTTAATATTCTTCTCCATTATGGTTTATCTCAGGAGATTGGATATAGTTCCCTGTGCTATATGTGCTCTAAATGTAATAGTTTGCATCTACGAACCCCAAATTCCCAGTCCATCCCTCTCCCCCCCCCCTTGGCAACCACAAGTCTGATCTCTATGTCTGTGAGTCTGTTTCTGTTTTGTAGAAATGTTCATTTGTGACATATTTTAGATTCTACATATAAGTGATATCATATAGTATTTGTCTTTCTCTTTCTAGTATGATAATCTCTAAGTTGCATCCATGTTGCTGCAAATGGCATTATTTTGTTCTTTTTTATGATTGAGTAGTATTCCATTGTATATATGTACCACATCTTCTTTATCCATTCATCTGTCAATGGACATTTAGGTTGTTTCCATGTTTTGGCTATTGTGAATAGTGCTGCTATGAATATAGGGGTGCATGTATCTTTTTGAATTATAGTTTTGTCTGGGTATACATCCAGGAGTGGGATTGCTGGATCATATGGTAATTCTATTTTTAGTTTTCTGAGGAACCTCCGTACTGTTTTCCATAGTGGCTGCACCAACTTACATTGCCACCAACAGTGTAGGAGGGTTCCCTTTTCTCCACACCCTCTCCAACATTTGTTCTTTGTAGATTTTTTTAATGATAGCCATTTTGACTGGTGTGAGGTGATGCCTCATTGTAGTTTTGATTTGCATTTCTCTAATAATTAGTGATTTTGAGCATCTTTTCATGTGCTTTTTGGCCATCTGTATGTCTTCTTTGGATAAATGTCTATTAAGGTCTTCTGCCCATTTTTTGATTCGGTTGTTTGTTTTTTGTTGTTGTTGAGTTGTGTGAGCTGTTTGTATATTTTGGAGATTAAGCCCTTGTTGGTTGCATCATTTGCAAATATTTTTCTCCCCTTCCATAGGTTGTCTTTTTGCTTATTTTATGGCTTCCTTTGCTATGCAAAAGCTTGTAAATTTGATTAGGTACCATTTGTTTATTTTTGTTTTTATTTCTATTGCCTTGGGAGACCAACCTAAGAAAACATTGGTATGATTTATGTCAGAGAATGTTTTGCCTGTGCTCTCATCTAGGAGTTTTATGGTGTCATATCTTACGTTTAAGTCATTAAGCCATTTTGAGTTTATTTTTGTGCATGGTGTGAGGGTGTGGTCTAACTTCATTGATTTACATGCAGCTGTCCAACTTTCACAGCACCACTTCCTGAAGAGACTGTCTGTTTCCTATTTTATATTCTTGCCTCCTTTGTCAAAGATTAATTTACCATAGGTGTGTAGATTTATTTCTGGGCTCTCTATTCTGTTCCATTGATCTGTATGTCTGTTTTTGTACCAATACCACTTTATTTATTGTAGCTTTGTAGTACTGTCTGAAGTCTGGAAGAGTTATACCTCCTGCTTTGTTTTTTTTTTCCTCAGGGTTGGCAATTCTGGGTCTTTTATGGTTCCATATAAATTTGTGGATTATTTGTTCTAGTTCTGTGAAAATGTCATGGGCGATTTGATAGGGATTGCATTAAATCTGTAGATTGCTTTGGGTAGTATTGCCATTTTAACAATACCAATTCTTCCAATCCAAGAGCATGTGATATATTTCCATGTCTTTGAATCCTCTTTAATTTCCTTTATTAATGTTTTAGAGTGTTTTATAGTTCTCAGCATGTAAGTCTTTCACCTCCTTGGTCAGGTTTATTCCTAGGCATTTTATTTTTTTTGGTGCAATTTTGAAAGGTATTGTTTTGTTTTACATTCCCTTTCTGATATTTCATTGTTAGTGTAAAGAAATGAAACCAATTTCTGACTGTTAATCTTGTATCCTGCTACTTTGCTATATTCATTTATTAGATCTAGTAGTTTTTGCGTGGAGTCCTTAGGGTTTTCTATATATAGTATCATGCCATCTGCATATAGTGACAATTTTACCTCTTCCCTTCCAATTTGGATACGTTTCTTTTTCTTGTCTGATTCCTGTGGCTGGACTTCCAATTCTATGTTGAATACACGTGGTGAGAGTGGGAATCCTTGTCTTGTTCCAGATTTTAGTGGGAAGGCTTTTACCATTGAGTATTTCACCATTTAGTACTCACTGTTGAGTATTATATTGGCTGTGGGTCCGTCATAAATGGCTTTTATTATGTTGAGATATATTCCTTCCATTCCCACTTTGGTAAGAGTATTTTTTATCATGAATGGATGTTGAATTTTGTCAAATGCTTTTTCTGCATCTGTTGAGATGATCATGTAGTTTTTGACTTTCTTTGTTAATGTGGTGTATTGCATTGATTGATTTGTGTATGTTGAGCCATCCTTGTGAGCTTGGAATGAATACCACTTGGTCATGGTGTATGATATTTTTATGTGCTGTTGGATTCAGTTTGCTAATATTTTATTGAGAATTTTTGCATCTATATTCACCAAAGATATTGGCCTGTAATTTTCTTTGTTGGTGGTATCTTTGTCTGGTTTTGGTACAGGGTGATGGTGGCTTCATAGATGTCATTGGGAGTGTTCCCTCCTCTTCAATCTTTTGGAAGAGTTTGAGAAAAATAGGTATAAGTTCTTCTTTGTATGTTTGGTAGAATTCACCTGTGAAGCCATCTGGTCCTTTTGTTTGTAGGGAGATTTTTTTTTTTTTTTTTTTTAACTACAGATTTTATTTCACTTCTAGTGATCAGTCTGTTCAATTATCTCTTTCTTCTTGATTCCATTTTGGTGGGCTGTATGTGTCTAGAAAGTTGTCCATTTCTTCTAGGTTGTCAAATTTGTTGGTATATAATTGTTCACGGTACGTTTTCATGTTGTTTCTGTATTTCTGTGGTATAAGTTGAGATTTCTCCTTTTTCATTTCTTATTTTGTTTTTTGGGGTTCTCTTTCTTTTCTTTTTGGTGAGCCTGGCCAGAGGTATGTCAACTTTGTTTATCCTTTCAAAGAACCAGCTCTTGGTTTTATTAATTTTTTTTTTACTGTTTTTATAATCTCTATTTTATTTATTTTCTCCCTGATCTTTATTATTTCCTTCCTTCTACTGACTTTAGGTTTTGTTGGTTCTTCTCTTTATAATTATTTTAAGTGGTAGGTTAGGTTGTTTATTTGAGATTTTTCTTGCTTTTTGAGGAAGGCCTGTATTGCTATGAACTTCCCTCTAAGAACTGCTTTTGCTGCATCACACAGATTTTGTATGGTTGTGTTTTCATTGTCATTTGTCTCAAGGTATTTGTTAATTTCCTTTTTGATTTCCTCTTTGACCCATTGGTTTTTTAGTAGCATGTTGTTTAGTCTCCATGTAATCATTTTTTCTCAATTCTTTTCCTGTGGTTGATTTCTAGTTTCGTGCTGTTGTAGTCAGAGAAGATGTTTGAAATAATTTCTGTACTCTTAAATTTGCTGAGGTTAGTTTTGTGCCCTAGTATGTGGTCAATCCTAGAAAATGTTTGATATGCACTTGAAAATAATGTGTATTCTGTTTTTTTTTTTTTTTTTTGATGTAATATCCTGAAAATATCATTTAAGTCTAACTGGTCTATTGTATAATTTAGGATCTCTATTGCCTTATTGATTTTCTGTCTAGAAGATCTGTCCATTGATGTGAGTGGGGTGTTAAAGTCTCCTACTGTTAATGTATTCCCATCAATTTCTCCCTTTATGTCTGTTAGTATTTATTTTATGTATTTGGGTGCTTTTATATTAGGTGCATATATGTTGATGAGTGTGAAATCCTCTCTTGTATTTATCTTTTTTTCATTATATCATGTCCTTCTTTATCACCTTTGCTTTAAAGTCTATTTTGTCTGATATGAGTATTGCAACACCCTCTTTCTTTTCATTTCCCTTTGCATGAAATATCTTTTCCATCCCTTTGCTTTCAATCTATGTGTGTCCTTTGCCCTAAGGGGGGGGGGGTTTCTTTCTCTTGTAGGCAGCATATTGTAAGCTCTTGTTTTTTATCCAGGCTACCACTCTATGCTTTTTTTTTTTTTTTTTAGTGATTTTTGTTGTTGTTGTTAAATTTTTATTTATTTATTTATTTTTGGCTGTGTTGGGTCTTCGTTTCTGTGCGAGGGCTTTCTCCAGTTGCGGTGAGCGGGGGCCACTCTTCATTGCCATGCGCAGGCCTTTCACTGTCACGGCCTCTCTTGTTGCAGAGCACAGGCTCCAGACGCGCAGGCTCAGTAATTGTGGCTCACGGGCCTAGTTGCTCCGCGGCATGTGGGATCTTCCCAGACCAGGGCTTGAACCCGTGTCCCCTGCGTTGGCAGGCAGATTCTCAACCACTGCGCCACCAGGGAAGCCCTATGCTTTTTGATTGGAGCATTCTGTCCCTTGACATTTAAGGTAATTATTGATACATATGTATTTATTGCCATATTAGACCTTGTTTTCCAGTTGATTCTTTGTTTCTTCTTTGTTCCTTTCTTTTTGTTTTTCTTTTGTGGTTTGATCATTTCCTTTTATTTTATGCTTGCATTCTCATCTTTTTGGTTTTTGTGAATCTCATATGTTTTTGATTTGTGGTTGACCTGTTTTTCAAGTACGTTAACCTCTTCCTATATCTGCTTGCTTTAGACTGATAGTCATATCGATGGAAACACATTCTAAAAAAAAAAAAAAAAGAATCTGCATTTTCTTACTCTCCTTCCCCACATTTTATGATTTTGATGTCCTTTTTTACATCTTCATGTTTATCCTTTTGCTGTTCCTTGTGTTTATCATCACTTTCACAAATAGGTTTTTTTTTTTTTTATATTTTTGATCTGCGTACTGGCTAATTTAAGTGATTTACTTTCAAATTATGATTTCCTCCTTCCTATATCTTCTTGCTCTTTTTCTGTTCAGAAAAGATATTTCAATATTTCTTTTAGGATAGGTTTAGTATTGTTGTATTCTTTTAGTTTTTCCTTGTCTGAGAAATTCTTTATTTCTCCTCTTATTATAAATGATAATCTTGCTGGGTAGAATATTCTAGGTTGCAGATTTTTCCCTTTCAAGACTTTGAATATATTTTGCCACTCCCTTCTAGCCTGCAGTGTTTCTGTAGAGAAATCAGCTGACAGCCTTATGGTGGTTCCCTTGTAAAGAACTCTTTGTTTTTCTTTTGATCCTTTAGAATCCTCTCTTTATCTTTAACTTTTGTCATTTTTATTACAATATGTCTTGATGTAGGTCTGTTTGGATTCATCTTGTTTGGGACCCTCTGTGCTTCCTGTAACTGGATATCTGTTTCCTTCTTTAGGTTTGGGAAGTTTTCAGCCATGATTTCTTCAAATACATTTTCAATCCCCTTTTCTCTATCTTCTCCTTCTGGAATCCCTATTATGCATAGATTGGTACACTTTATATTATCCCATTGGTCTCTTATATTGCTTTCATTTTTTTTTTTTTTTTTGCATTTGACATTCTATCTGCTCTTCTGATTGGTTAATTTCCATTATTCTGTCTTCCAGATCACTTATTCTTTCTTCTGCATTATTCATTCTGCTACTCACTGTCTTTAGCTCAGCTTTCATCGCAGCAACTTAATTTTCTAAATTTTCTTGGCTCCTCCTTATAGTTTCTAGTCCTTTTTACAGTAATCTGCATTTTTGTCCATAGCCTTTCTTAATTCCTTCAGTATTTTCATTACCTCCTTTTTGAACTTGGTGTCTATTAGACTGAAGAGATCTGTTTCATTGTTTGTTCCTTCAGGGGAATTCTCTTGGGCTTTTAATGGGAGTGGTTCCTCTGCTTCTTCATTTTGCTTATATTTCTCTTTCTCTGTGAGTTTAAGGGAAACAGCTATCTACTGTAGTATTGGAGGGCTATTTATATACAAGAGCCTCCCTGCATAGCTTGTATGGGTTTAATATTTTTTTGTTATGAGGGCTGTTTTTGGTTTGGATGCTTGCCATCTCTTTCCTCAGTGTGCGCTGGCCATTTTCCCCTTGATAAGGGGTGTGCAGGCACGTGGCTCATGTAGGCTCCCAGGAAGGTGGAGGCAGAGGTTGGCTCTGGGTTGTGGGACCCTTGGCAGCCATGGTGGGTCATGCACCTTCCCAGGGAATCTGGGGCAGCAGTTGGTGCCCAGTCACAGGACCCTCTGTGGCAGTGGTGGGCTGTGCATGCTCCCAGGAAAGCAGAAGCAGTGGTTGGCTCCCTGTTACAGGACCCTTGGCAGTGGTCTGCACCTGCCTCTGGAGTCCGAGATGGCAGTGGAGGCTTGTACCTACCCCTGCAGCTCATGTACGTGGTGCCCTACCACCTGAGAGTGTGTGTGGAGAAAGAAGCTCCTATGGCAGGCCCACCCCTCTCCTTGCATGACCCCCAACAATAGCACCCTCCCTCTCTGGTGGGCCCAGGCCTCCTCTCACACCACACTCTATCCCCCTCAGGCTGTCTCCATGCAGCCAACCCCAGTCTTCTCCCCCGGGTCTGACCACCAAAGCCCAAGCCTCAGCACACAGCCCCCACCTGCCCCAGCGATGAGTGTTTCAGGCTGGGGAGTGCTGGGTGGGTGGCACTGACCATGTGTGCAGGTCTCTTTGCACTTTGCCCTCTGTAAACCGGTTGTTGTGCTCTCCTCTGAGGCTCCAAGGCTCTCCCTCTGTCCCTGCTGATCTCCTTGCCAGTAAGGGGACTTCCCAGTGTGTGGAAAACTTTACCCTTTCACAGATCCTTCCCAGGAGCACAGGTTCTGCCCTGATTCCTTTCTCTCTCTCTTTTTTTTTTTTTTTTTCTCTTTTTTCTTTTGCCTTATCCAGAGATTTTCTTGCCTTTTTGGAAGTCTGAGGTCTTCTGCCAGAATTCAGTAGATGTTCTATGAGAATTGCTCCACATGTAGATGTATTTTTGATGTAATTTGTGAGAGAATGTAAGTTCCATGTCCTACTCCTCCACCTTCTTGATCTGATCTCAAGTAGGAAGTTTTTTAAAGCTCCGGCATATTGCTGGGGATCTAGAAGACCAAATGCTTATGCAGGACTGTATGCATGGCCAGGGAAGACCTTGAGGAAGCCCTAATCCTTCAACTCTGGCTGACTTTGAGTATCTGTTTAAACAGCAAGTAAAATCCAAGGCAGAATTTTATACTTGGAGCATATAAGAAGTGCACCAACATACACAAATCTCTGTCAAATCATGTGTTGACCACTAGCTAACCAGGCACAGACTGAAATGACCCACACAGCAAAGAAGAAAGACTTTACAGAATTACTCCAGGAAAGTAACTAAACAAACAAATAGCAACAACAACAAATCCCGGAAAAGCAGGGGATCTGATCTCCAGTGTTACTATATTATATTTTTTAAAACTTTCCAACATTCAACAACAACCAAAAATACAGGACATGCATAGACAAGAAAGTATGACCCATATATAGGAAAAAAGCAATCAATAGAAACTGCCCCTGGGAACTTGTAGATATGGGATTTATTTAATAAATTCTTTAAATCAGCTACTATAAATATGTTTAAAAAACTAAAGAAGCTATATATAAAGAAATAAAGTATGAAACAATGTCTCACCAAATAGAAAAATCAATAAGTAGGTCAAAATTATTAAAAAGAACCAAATAGAAATTCTCAACTTAAAAAGCACAGTAACAAATGAAAAATTTGCTAGAGGAGCTAAATAGAACATTTGAGCTGGCAGAAGAAATAATGAGTGATCTTGAAGATGGGTCAGTTGAGATTTTCTAGTTTAAGAAAGAAAAAGAAAAAATATGAATCTGTGAGATATGATCAAGCATAACAACATATATATATATATACTGGGAGTATCAAAAGGAGAAGGGAGAGTGAAAGGGGAAGAAAGAATATTTGAAGGAATAATGGTTGAAAATTTCCATGGTTGCCTCAACAAAACTGAATCCCTTACATGTGTGCAGAAAATGAAGTTTCAATGTATTGGACCAAGAGCTAGCTGTTCATCGAAATTCTAAATCTACTTAGACATAACACAGAATGTTCCTCTAGATTTTCTTCAGACTGATCTCTTCTACTGATAATATGAATAATAAGAACACATTTTTATTTGAAGTTGTGGCACAAATATCCATGCAGGTATTTAATAAGGAATAATTGTTACTAAGCTTCTTTGTCATAACATCAGATGCGACACCAATCTCGTTAAGCAAGCTTTGTCAGATAAGAGAGATCCAAAGAGAAGAAGACATTTTAAAGCTAAGGAAACTCAAAATAATTGATCTCTGGAGCATTATGTGACTGTCAGTAAATGAGTTCTAAGTACAAGGAGGACTAGTATGCATGTGTTGTTTCTCCTCAGCCTTGAGGGTTTGGAGAAAAAACAGGCATCCATATAAGTCAACCTGTCTTATATTACTTCTACTGTCTATTTAGAGCATTAATATTCTGTCCCCGAAAGACCCAGACAGAAAAATTGATCCATTACTCCAACTTTGTCTTTGCCTGGGTAGCTTTCTTGGGATAAGTTTGCTGCACCCCTCTCTAGATATCTCGTAGTCAACTAGGTATATATAGCACCTATCAAGATAATCTAAATGCATTTTGCGTGTTTGTCTCTCCCATTAGACAGTGAAATTTTCATTCATTGCTGCATCCTTGGGGCCTAATATAGAGTGTGGAATATAGAAGTCATGTCATAAATATTTTATTCATAAACTAATAAATGCATGGAATACAACTGCTTTAGCCTAGTAAAAAGGTGATAGGAGAACGAGATTCCTCCACTCTTAACTTAAAGGAGGTCAATTTTAGTGTCAAATAGTGTCAGTCTGGCAGGAAACAGTTATCATTATTGACTAAGTACTGAGATATTCTCCTTTGTTAATGATGTATATTAAATTTTAAAAATCACAGAGGGAACTTCCTGGCGGTCCAGTGGTTAAGAGTTCACCTTCCAATGCAAGGGGTGCGGGTTTGATCCCTGGTTGGGGACATAAGATCTTACATGCCTCAGGGTCAAAAATCCAAAACATAAAACAGAAGCAATATTGTAACAAATTCAGTAAAGATTTTAAAAATGGTCCACATCAAAAAAGTCTTTAAAAAAAAATCACAGAGAATGTACAGATAACAAAGCTCAAGGATTAACAGTGCTAGAACATACCTTATGCTCAACACGTATCTGGCAGTTAACTGGCAAGATAGGTTTAAGGCAGAAATAACTAGTGTGTTTGCTTTAATAACTTGGATTTCTTTAATGACTGAATCATACTTTCTCATTTCCTTCAGTCTTCATCTAAATAACAGTTAAGATGCTCAAACATACTAAGCAAAAAAACGACTTGTTATATAACACCATGCCGACACAGCACATTTTTCTATTTTTATTAAAAAAGGATTGAGGAAGAGCTTAGGAAGGCAAAATATAAAGGCTGAAGCTCAAGGAAGAATAAACTTGTATCTATATTGAATGTTTTTAAAATAAGAAAACGTTTCATAAGCAAGAATTTTTAAATCACTTAAAGTAGATTCGAAAGACCACATGATTTGAAGAGAAATACTATTATTTAATCTCAAAAACCAATCTGCTCAATAAGTTTAAAGATTCTTACACATATTGGTAACCTTTGGCAATTATCTTTTGTAAAAACCTATTCCTTAAAAGAATAAATATACTTATTCCAGAGAAAATAATAAAATAAAACTCCTCTTACCTCATATATATTGAACTGTGATTGCCCTCTAGAAAGTTCCCTATAGCTTGTTGTAAATTCTCCAATGAAATCATGACTAAAATTAAGGGGAAAAATATACATAGTATTAGTTTTCATACAATTGTTAATTATGTTTTAAAGCTTTAAAAAATATAGTTTAATCATGAAAAATGCTTGATATTATTATGAACATAACTTAACATGATAATTTAAAACACACTGATACATAATTTGATTGTTCTTTAATTGTTATGTATACCCAAGATTACATTTTGTTAGTATTCAAAAAATATTTAATTTATCCCACCAATGCTAATATTTCAAATAGGTATATTAGGTTTAATAACTCATATCTCAAAAGCATTTCATCATCTATGCTATCCAAATGATTAACTATTAATTAGGATGAAAGTTTAAGACACTCAAAAATTTATTATTATCCATATCGATAGTCACAAATATAATATACAAAATCTTCAAACTTTTCTATGACCAGGATGTAATAGGACACTATTTTTAAAAGGGACACTATTTTTAAACATTAACATAGAGAATATTCACCAAGCCTTATACTAATAATTTTAAAGTACATTGTTAATACCAAACATGGTTATTCTAAACTTCTTTACATTAAAGCAATCATCACTGCCTTCTCAGAAAGCAGAACTTCTACAGGTGCCTTCTTAGTTTAGGTGTGGAAGGGTAAGGATTGAGAAAGCATATGTTAATTCTCACTATAAAATCCTTACCAATGTGATTACTGAGGCTGGCTTATGCAACTGTAAAACAGATGTTATGCATTCACCAGTTTAGAAGGGACTTGTATTCTACTACTCTGCACTAATTTAATGGTCAGCACTAGGTTGAACACACACTGCTGAGAAATAAACATAAAATGCTGGTATTTGGTGCAGTGGTGAAATGTAATGCATCAGAGGAAGAAGATAAAGACTGTGGGAGCTGAAGTAATAAAACAAACATAGGGGGTGTTGTCACTGCTATTTGTATCATAAGAGTTTAAGCTTGGCCCACTTGCTTGCAAATGTGAGGTGTTTATTACCATAAAAATGGATATTTTCCCCAAACTCCAGGCAGGTTTATGCTTAACTGTGATTCACTAAAATCCATAAACCTTCCATAGACCTGATGACCAGTAACAAGCTACAAGCAAATTGTGGCTAGCCGATAAATACTGATTGCTAAAGCTGGAATTTCAAAGAAAAACTTGCTGCTATTAATTTAAGAAGCGTTTTTGCAATAAAAAAATATATTTTTAAAATTAAGACAAAACTCAGATATCCAGCCTTCCAGTTCTCCCTTATTTTAAGATCTTGTACATTTATGACAATAACCTATACAGGGCATTCCTCTTTACCCCAGTATCACCTTGACCTCTTTTAGATTTAACTTTCAAAAGCAGATCTACACACATGAAAATGATAAAAGGAAAGAGCATTGAAGACTGTAACCAAATATATTTGCATTTTTGCACTTGTGAATCCAAACCCCAGTATTCACTCTTTCAATTTACACAGGGAAAATTACAAAACAGTACTTTTGTGCTACACATTTCTTATAAATAAAATAATTCTCTTTGACTTTTAGAAGTGCAAGCTTATAACTGTGATATCTTTCACAGAAATCTTAAAAATTCTGAGTTATGGAAATTCAGCTTAGAACCTATCCTCTTCCATTGTTATGCGTGTTTTATATAACTTAAGTAATAGTCACCGAGAAAATGTTCTATTAAAGCACTTCAAACACAACACTTTGATATTGGTAAGTGTGGACAAGGCTTGTATAACCAGAGCTCACCACACTTGTGGTAGGAACCTAATATTGAAGGCTTAGAAAATGGCTGGATCATTTACGCCCTCATGGTAGTTTTCTGACTGTGTAAATTCTGTTTGGTTTCATTGTTTAAATTCAATGTTTAGGCCTCCTGCCACTCAATACTAATCAAGAACTTGGTTGAGAGAAGCAATAGTTACTGGTTTCCATTACTCAATTGAGATTAATTATGCAATTACTCAACCACATCTCAAGAACATGTAATACATCCATCTGGATAAAGTCTGTCCAACACAGTGGCAAATCTGGACCCAAGTGAAATGGTCAGGTTTCCTCAACTGCACACTGACATGCCATGCTGAAGTCATGGTGAAACTTTCTAAGAAGCAGTTTTTGAACATTTAGTTCTGTTTTGTTCTTGTTAAATTTGTTACTCTGCAGAGTTGAGTGATTAACAAAGGGGTACAATTCTCTTTGGTCTCAGTGCTAGGAATCTGTGCTGCTCGTGTTTCCTATTCTGAAAAGACCCCGTTTATCATGAAACGGATATTTTTGTCTCTGAAGTTGGTTGTTAAAAGAGCTTAAGCCAAATTTGTGGCACATCTCTAGCAGGATATGTTTTCATCATGTGCTAGGAATCCTCAGCAACCTTTTCGGATATCTTACTCTTATTTTCCCTTTGCTTCAATTTTCTCACACAGTTTAGTTCACTATGTCTAATTATAAGCTTCCTTGGATCTTTTCAGAATAAGACAGAACATAAATAAATGAAAGAATGAATAAAATACTTGTTCCCCCTTCTGAATCTTGTTCAAGATGATTATTTTGCATAAAACACTTAATTTGCATGTCATACAAATGCAATGCCATCCTTGTGCTGTAGAGGAGAAAATGTACTGAGTCACAAATTACATTTCATGCTCCAAGATTTCTGTGACATACAGAAAACACATCATTGCATTTATTCAGATACAGATAAATGGATGATCAAGAAGTGATGATTTGTCATAAGGTCATAAACATAAGTGGCAATAGCAATGAAATAGCCAAGCCTAGACATAAGGTGCTTTGTCTCAAGAATACATCTGAAGAACCTGGGTGGATAAGTGAATAATTCTCAGGTCAATTTTGTCATAGATCTCTTGAAATGCATGGGAATTTTTAGTTTCCCTTGTCAACTGCCGTTCTTCAAATATTATATATTAAATCATAGGTAAGTACTTTAAAGTAAGTATTGAAGGTGGTTTTCACTGATTTATTCTTATAATTATTTTTTCCCTATCATCAACCATTAGTAGATTCTACTGAGATTAAAAGAAAGAATAGTAATTTAATATTTTTATCTGTTCACAACTGTCAATACTGTAATGTTGAAACAATTCTCACTATACAGAGAAATATGATGAATAGCACTTTGATAATAAATTACAACCAACAATTTCCTTGAGATTCAATAATACTGCTTTGCTATTTCCTGTTAATTTAATTGTAACTAAAATAATTATTCTATGTTATAAGTCTCAAGCTCTCTGACTGCATTTACAAAATAAAGTTTACTGCAGGGTGGTTGATCTGATTTGTGTCCATTTACATCTCTAATTTTTTTCCAAAATTTTTTTATAATTGATATATGTTATTTAAAATCTGAGGAAATAAACCAATATTGAGAGCAAATTGATTAATATTATAGGTAGTAACTTGGCTCTAAAATGCCTTGTTTGAGTAAAGTGATTAAATTTTTGAATAAAATCTGAATATTATAATCATTTCTATGCTCTATTAATAGTGGAAAATGGGTATTATGTATATTCATATTTATATCTGAAACATGTAGGACAGTCCCTACTTAACAAAGTGTCCATCTTCCCCTACTTTTGGCATCTTGTTTCACTTATCTTTTACTCTACTGCTTAGCTATTATCTCCTCTAAGAAATCTTTCCTGCTTTATGCTCTTCCTCTTTGTTTAAAAAAAACCCAATTCTCTCTATCATCATATTTCCTATATTGTATAACAGCTGTTTATATATCTCCCCTCTTAGTTTTTATAACATACTTGAAGGTAAGAAAGATGATAATTTCATCTCAGTATTCTCAGCATCTACTTCAGTGCCTGGTAACCAATGGGAATTTTTGAATGTTGCAAATATACTCAAGTTAATATCATAGTCATGCTGTAATCTTACCTTGCCAGTAATATTAACAGTTTTGCCTCTCATGAATTTTATTTAGCCCAAAAGAATGGCACAAGTGCAAAACATATTAGCCATTGGTACTCTATTTCTTTGAAACAACTCTGAGGGTAATGCTGATAACTGTTATTTTCTCATAGAAATGCACTCACATAATCACACCAAAGACATAGAAAAAAGAGACGAGAATATTGCCTTTGCTTGGCGTTTCCAATGATCTTCCTAAAGATCAACCTGCTTTGGGCAGAATAGATGATGCTTATTTTCCTCTCAGTCATTAAACTAATTTTTGCACGTAGGTACAAATGACAAATACATACTGAATCCATCTCATCCCTCTCTCTATCATCATGTTGTCTTGAGTAAATCAGTCACTTTGAGGTCTTTACATCTTCACCTAAAAATTGGAGGCAATGTCTATTTACTGTTTTGAAAATAATCCTAGATAATTCATTTGAATTCTTTCTGTGAAAGGTGTTTAATTCCTTATAAAAGACATTACTAAAATACATTTTTCTGATTAGTAAGTAATATGACTCTAGACACTTATATGTATAGTTTTAAAGAAGCTTTAATCAAAATAACCCTTTGAAGATGTAACAGGCTTATGAATTGACATTTGGGAGTTACACATATACCTGTGGCTTGTACTGGTCTGATGTAAGAATGCTTAATTCATTAAGCATACCTCTTTTTTGGAGTGTGACATGTTTCAGGTGTGCATTAAAGAATGTCTCAAATGAGGATTTGTAAACAAACTGTATATTAAAGATAATTTCTCTAATTGGGATACTGAAAAGATTTCAGCACAAAAATTGGCAGGATCTTTCCTATTTGAAACCAAGTTATTAATTCCATAATTACAAGTAAAATGTACCATGGGATTTGTGATTTCCCATGATCACCACAAAAAGTCTTTATAAGTCCAGATAACAATAGCATATCAGCTGTCCCTGATTTTGCTTTTTATTTTTTTGTTTTCCTTCTAGTCAAAGCTTTTGACTTTGACCCAACTTTTCAGCATTTAGGAATGTTTTTATTAATGAGATGACACTGGCCCTCACTGATTCTTAAAATTTCAACAAAATCAAGTCTTTTTTTTCTTGTAACTTCCTCAAATCCTGACAGAGAATTTAGTTTACTTTAAAAAGTCAGAAATATTTCTTTAACTATTCCTCAGTTATGAGTTGGTCTATATTTAAATCTACAGAACTATCATGATTCTTAATTAATTGCCCCAGTAAACACAGATTATCAGCACATTCTGACAAAAGTAATATTTTTCTTTGTAATGTCCTGGTTTATTTTTACTGGTAGAAATTATTATATATAAGATATATATGAATGTATTCAATGTAGAAGTTTTCATTTATCTCCAGTTTTGTTGAAATTTGAAGTAATTTCAAAAGGTTTACATTTTCTTTGCTCCGTCTGTAGATTACAACAACACTTCTGAGCCTCCAAGAAGGAAACAGATATCACCCTCAAATATTAACAATTCCCAGGAGGAACAGGCTAATTTTATCAGTCTTATTAACACCTGCTCCTTGATCCATTTCTAATACAGGCAGAAATTTTAAAAGATATAAATACCATATATATATAAAATAAGTCTTCATTTCCTTTTGGGTGTAAATATATATAAAATTTTATATAATCATATATAATGTTACATCTACATAATCATACATTTTAGTAAGTTTATATTTCACTTATTATTACTTAATATTTTGCTTATTAACTTTATTTTCACGTATTTTTTATCTACACAAAGAGTTAGACAAACCACATTTTCTAAGATAAAGACAATATTTTTAATGTGGTTTAGATATAGCAAATGATATATGCCATAATAAAGGAACTGTTCTTTATGATGATTTATCAGATTGAAACCAAAATTGTATGCTTAAGTACTCCAATTTTTAAAAAAATATATGCTATATACGTATTTTTAAAGTGTATTTTATATTATATACATTATTTACAATGTTAGATTATTTAAACTGCATGTGTATCTGTAAATTTTAACTACACATAAAGTCTAACTTCTGAAAGATAATTACCTTCAATTTTTTTCTATTGCCTCTAATAAGTTTAATGCACCAAAATATTGTCAAGCAAAAACTCCTCATTCAAATTCAAATTTGCCTAATCAAATAAAAGTGTGTCATATCTAAAGCCATAATTCTTAATGTAAAATAACTTTTACCTAGCAACAGTTTCACAAATGCAATTTAATTCATTATAAGGCAGGATGGAGTTTCTTTAGCTCTACAGCACCTTTGGATATTTTTCTACAATTATATGAATTAGGAAGTTAACTGAGATAACATCTGAAGTAAAAATCTTCTCCAATTTTATGGATTTTTATTTTTAATTTAATTAATTTATTTATTTTAAAAATATATTTTTTATTTATTTATTTTTGGTTGGGTTGGGTCTGTTGCTGCGTGCAGGCTTTCTCTAGTTGCAGCGAATGGAGGTTACTCTTTGTTGCAGTGCGTGGGCTTCTCATTGCGGTGGCTTCTCTTTTTGCGGAGCACGGGCTCTAGGCACGTGGGCTTCAGTAGTTGCACCACTCAGGCTCAGTAGTTGTGGTGCACAGGCTTAGTTGCTCCGCAGCATGTGAGATCTTCCCAGACCAGGGCTCGAACCCTTGTCCCTTGCATTAGCAGGTGGATTCTTTACCACTGTGCCACCAGGGAAGTCCCCAATTTTGTGGATTTTTAAATACTTATGTTATGCATGTCACATACTTTTCTCTGTAATTTCAAAGTGATTGAATTCTAATCTTTAGCTTGAGCGTTAATCTCTGGAAAGAAATGTCTGTGTGATTCAGTATCCCGTTTCTAAAATATACACTATCAGTCAGTGAATGTTATTTTTTTTCAGACTAATGAGAATTAATAAAAATAATCAGTATTACTATAATAAGCAAAGCAAAACCAAACAAAACAAATGGAACAGAAGCAGTATTAACATAAAATAATAATAAATTTGATGTTGGCCAAAGGATCAAAGTTTTAAAAAAAATGAGATTCCATGCTTTTGTAGCTTCTTAGTCTTTCTTTGTCATTGGTTTATGCCCAAATAAATGCAATTCAAAGTAATCACTTCCTCTCCAGCATATTAATACAGTAAGTCCCCTACATATGAACCTTCAAGTTGCAAACTTTCAAAGATGCAAACGTGAATGAAATTGAAGCTTGCCCTCCATCTCCTATTGCTGAAGATCCCTCAGCTCTATCATCTCCCAACTCTTCTCTCTCCTCCCCTCAGTAACTCTTCTTGCCTGTTCACTTGATGCCAGCCCCTGTATGCCAGCTGTTGTACTGTATTACTGTATTTTTCAAGTTACTGTACTGTAAGATTAAAAATGTTTTCTTTATTTCTTTGTGTTTGTTTGTTCTTTATGTATTATTTGTGTGAAAAGTATTATAAACCTACTACAATACAGTACTATATAGCCGATTGTGTTAGTTGGGTACCTAGGCTAAATTTGTTGGACTTATTAACAAATTGGACTTACGAACGTGGTCTTGGAATGGAACTCATTTGTACTTAGGAAACTTACTGTAACCTTTATTCAAGACTAAAAAAAAAAAGCATACAAACATTAGTCATAAGAAGATAGGCTCAATTCATAGTTTAAAAAATGTTATTTTAGCTATGTAGCATATGCTTTTATAAATTGTTTGCTAACACACTGGTATACTTCTGGGTTAGTGCTCATAGATTAGTACTTAATTTATGTATTACTTTTTTCACTCAAACTTGCCTGAGTTCATAGATAAATCTATTTGCTCATCTATCTAGATTTGCTATAATATTGCTAGCTTTGTTTATTCTCTGTAAGCATTGACTACTACTGTAATGTCTTTAAGAGATAATTATATCATCTTAACTTGTCTTGCTTTCCCACAATGTTTAAGACTGGAACACAGGGATTCTATCATTTCTCTAACCAAGGTTCGTACTGATAGGAAAGTGCAAGCGAAAAAACCTGACAGGAGTAATAAACACACACACACACAACACACAAATCCCAGCCTGAAGTAGCAAAAGCTGGCAAGTTGCACACTACAATCCACTGCTACCTATGGTTAAGGTCTTTTCAGTGGCGAACAATCCCTTCTTCGCCTCTGGCATATCTTCTCTATTCTATGTGTAGGGACACTTTTTCCTACAGTGGTGCCAGAGTTGCCAACAAACATCATAAGTGTTCTAGCTCCTTTGCCATCCTTACTTGTGGAAGGATGCTCTCTCTGGCCACCAGTCTCCATACTGTCCATTACCTTCCTGACAGGCTGAGGTACTCCAAAAGAGACAAGAGAGATCAACTGCAAATGGTAAGTCACAAAGATGAGGAAATTAAAGTAAATTTGCTATTGAAGTTCTTTCAAACCTATGGGGAAAATGCATTTTGGAGAGCTTTCTTTGATCAGTGTCAAGGTTTTAGATTTAACAGGCTTACAAACTAAAAAAAAAGTGTGTTTATGCAGTAGAAAAGTATGAATTATTGCTGTTGTAGTTTCTAATTAACATGTATAGATAATTCAGATAATTCAAGCCTGAAAGCAGTCATCCAAATTGCCTAGAATATTTATCTCAAATAAAACCAAGTAATTCTCAAATATTTATCTCAAATAAATAAAATATTTATCTCAAATAAAACCAAGTAATTAACAACATTTACTTTTATTTTGTGCTGTGTAGATCAGGCATTGGTAGTAAAAAATGTACATGTTATAAATTTAAAAAATGATTATCTCACTTTGGTGAAATTTCACATTTAAAGCTGACAGAGTTTACTGTAATCCTTGGCATAGATCTCATGTGGCAGCTCAGAACTTGCAGATTTGAAAGAGTTTCAGCTACAGGAAGTTGTGTGCTTATTTTTATATTAATATACTTCACATTAATACAAAAATAATAACTACTTATCACCATTCAAGATTTATAAGGTCTTTTTGAATACCTATATAACTATTCTTTCCACTTCTCTAAATGAATATTATTTTCTTATACTACTTATGGAGAAACAAACTTTTTAGGTATTTTGGGTGGCTCTAATAATTCTTTATATGTTTTTGAGCAGTGTAATTTTTATGATAATGGTTTTAACAGTGTAAATATCTTCAAAGTATTAGAATATGGAAATAAGATAATATACCTCATAAAAGTTTTTTTTTTGGTTAGAAGCTTGAATAAATTAATATATTTTAAACTATATGAGGCTCCAGAAGACTATGAAGAAAAATTTCAGAATACTTGAGTTTCCGAGAGATACAGATCTAAGACATTAATCAACATTAAAAGTACTGAGTGAGTACTTTTAGATGGATAATCCGTATTTGTAGAAGCTCTTCTTCTTTAATACTAAGCATAGTAGGAACCTTGTGCTTAAAACCCAACCTAAAAACCTGTGAATTTTCTAGTGGAAATCAAAGAACTATCCATGCAACTCAATAAAAATAATGTTTTCCTACTGGTTCTACCTTTGGGTTCTACTGACTCTGGTTAAGTCATTAGGCTTCTTAGTAAAATTTTTCACCCCTCAAAATCATAAAATATACTTTCTCATACACTTCAGAAAAAAAGTTTAATTGATTAACTTGAGTTGTTCTGAACAGAATACCAGAAAAACGTTTTGGGTTCTTGGAAGAAAGGTACTATACTAGAAAATGGCCATAAATGCATAATCTCAATATATGTTAACATTAATTTGAGAGGTTAAAGTATAAATTTACAATACATACATTCCATTGGCTTGCTTGTTTAAACTATGCTCTATATATACTAATATATTAGCATGTAATATAAAGTGCATATATGCTCAACTCTTTTTACATATTAAATATCTTATTCTATACAGTTAGTAAAATAACAATCAAGAACTATTTAGAGAGCAATGGCTTCAAATGGGCATTGTGAATGTGTGAAGATTTAAATATAAGAATATTTTTATATAGATCTAAATAAATATTCCAATTTTGAATTCACTTTAAATATAAACCATAGGGAAAACTGCACATCAAAAAATTCTTCTCTAGTTTGTATGTTTATTCTGTTCTACAGATAAAACCACAAATTAAGGCCAAAAAATATGAGTTAACAAGTATTGTATCTCTATTCCAGAGCCATAATCATAAGTAAATCAAGCAACTTAAGTAGCATGATCATTAAATATACATATATTTTCATATGTTTATAAAATTTTATTTCAAGTATGTATCAATCTCAAGATTTAGAAGACTTGCTTCTGAAAAAGTTTGCAAATAATTCTGCAACACCCCTTAGTGTTGCATATATGATTGTAATTAATACATGCCATATATATAATTAATCTGAAATTCGAAAGTTAATAATCCAGATTATTTTCACTTCCTTAGAAACATTACATAATACATATTATATATAGGAGAAATTGTGATACCAAATTTAGTTCTTTTTAAGGACCTTATTTACTACTCACAATATAGTTACTGAGTACTCCCTCTAACTGAATCTTAATGCCAAACAATTACATTTAATCTGTTTAAATATACACACGGAATAAAAAAGAAAAATGCAAGAGAATGGCTTATTTTCAGATATTCTTTGATCGTGTCAAATTGAGTGCAATGCCAAAGATGGAAATTTTATGTGGTGCTAGCATAATATTAAAATGTCGCTAATTTTTAGTAACATAAATCTTAATGTGGACTATAATACATAGCTTAAACTATAACGCAGAAATGAATCAAAACATTATAAAATGTGCATACAAAAGAAAGTTGTGTCTTCCATTTCTAATGAAGTGGATAAGCAATTACTTAGATAATATAAATACACAATTATCTGTATACTTTAAATAAAACCTATTTTGCCGTTTTTATTTTCCCATCTTCAACTTGCATGTATAGGCACAAATTAGAAATTATGAGTACCAAAACTATGCACCCAAGCAGGTTGGAACTAAGAATATCATAACTGAACATCAGAGTTTAAATATCAAAAACAGAGTAGAAATGCTTGATGTAAGAGAGCAGTGAATCAAACTCCAGGACATTAAGTATCTTTTAGGAAGCTCAGCTCAGTCATTTGGTTAAAAACTTTTAAAAATAAATAAATAACACCAAGTTCTCAAATATATCTGAACATTTACCAAAGCTAAGTTTTCACTGGTAGTGACAATATTCTGTGTCTTAGTTTTCCTTCAGATCAATACAATTTGCCTTTTAAGTGTGATTTGACTATAACATGAATAAATGGCTAAAATATTATTTTTGTCTTGTTTTAATTCTTTCAGGTTATGCCTGTTATAGTTACCATCAAATGCTAAAAGGAAGAACCTGTGCTTCAAGGGAAAGATTCTGGACTTCTGAATATCATGTTCCATTTTTTCTACACTAAGATGATGGGAGATAAAAGCAGCACTTAGAAAGGCAGTTATGTCAGAGGAATAAACAGTAGTTTGCTTTGAAAGCTATGACTACCTAATAGTCATATAAAATAGACAAGTCATTTCCACATTCTGAGCCTTAATTTTCATATCTAAAAAAGAAAAAGAACAATAATAATGTTCCTTTTGGGGATTTCTTTTTATAATTGAGAGGGAATATGTACAATTGCTTAGACTATTAAATTAAAATTAAAACTCTTATAAATAATAATCATGAAATTGAATTATCAAAGTATTCTATAAGAGAAATTTATACAACAAAAAGACCACACCACAATACTCTTTCTTTCCCATTCATATTCTCTCTTGTCTATCTCTTTTATCTCTCTCTTTCTGACTAGCCAATTTCAATGGAATATTAAAATTATTACAAAATAAATGTATTTGGCAAGTTCATGTCTGTAGTGAACTTCTCAGTTGTCAAATTTTAATAAACTGTTTTTTACAGGATTTACTTATTGCTAAATTTAGTTTCATGTGTATTTGGAACACTAATAGGTGATTGAGAAACATAGAGCTACACAACACATGTTAACACAAAATCTCAAATTGTCTTCGTGCTTAGAATCAGAGAAAACAGTGGGTGAACATTACATACCAATAATCATTCTATTGTATAAAGGACAAGCATCATTACTAACAAAAAGTCTTCATACTCACAACCAGAAGTTTCGTTTAACTGTAAGAACTTTATGGCCAGCTCTGCAGAATTTTCTCCCAAAACTCTCATGAAGCAATCACATATACTTAAATTGTTCCAAATAAATTTTTAAAGTAGAGGGTTCTCCAATTTATACCTTTAATTTATATTCAAACATCTCTCCAATTCCCTAGTCTCATAGTTCTAATAGCCTGATACACATCTCCACTGTGATATATAATTTTGAAAACAGGAATTGAGGGTGGGAAAGAGAAAAGGAAATACTGTAAATGGCAAAATCTTTATCAGCACATTCTTGGGAGCGATAAAGAGAAACTGGATAAAACCTAGTCAGGACTTGGAAATATCTGAATCTGTTAGGAAGAGAGAGCTGAGCCATGTGTAAGAAAGCACAACAGAAATAGGTTGATGTCATCTGAAATGTTTTCATTCCTCTGGCATGAGATCATCAGGAGAGTTTTAGTATTATCTGATTGAGACTATAAAATAGGTTTACATTTGGAGTATCATCAAGACTAAGCAAAAGCTAATATTAGAATTTTAAATTCACCAAGTCCAAAACCAAGTCCATTATATCCATAAACATGGTTTAATTGTATTGATCTTCTGTTCCAAATCTCAGAAAAAAATAACAGTTTCACCATCTGAGGTTTTTTATTATCCTATTCCAGAATGATTTTCTAAAATGGTTCTCAACCCAAATGTGCATCAGCATGACCTGGGGAGTTTTTTCAAAAAACAAACCTTTAGACTGCACCCCAAGCCTTCTGAAGTAGAATCTGCAAAGATCCTATTTTGAGAAAAGCTCTCCAGGGGATTCTCATGCAAGCCTTCAGTTGAGACCACTGCTGTAAATGGTCCACAATGTTTCTGGCAATAAGAAAATTTCAATATATTTTGATCCTGATTACAGAAAAAGATCAAGGTTTTCTAGAGAATGGTGATGTCACTTAAGGTCATCACAGAGATGTGGAAAATATTCTTCAGTGTAAGCAAAGGTAAAACCTTTTGAATATGGATCAAAAATCTTTGTGGATGTAGATGGTAAAGTTACCTGAAGCCACGAATATATAAATCAATGCAATATTTTATCCAGTAAATTGGAGGTCAAAAATGATTGCCATGACTTAGGAAAAGAGGTAATGCTTTTTTTGCCTTTTCTTCCTTGGAAACCTCAACACATTTCTCATGCATACTATAATATAAATAAGCTGTATTTTTTCACACTAATTTTTTACAAAATTGCAAACTGGAAGATAGGTCAAAGTATACTATGAAATAACAAAAATGATGAAAACAATGCTGAGCTGCTTCAGAGTTGAATGATTGAATATCTTATGTACACAAATGTCAGTCTTTCAAAATGCTTTTGAAAACTCTGCTTTCTTTCATCAGGAGACTGTTCCTTGGCCAAAAGCCTCATTAAAGAAATTATTCTTCAATGTTTTGAATATAACAGAAACATAAAATTTTTCATTTTAAGGACAAACACTGAGGATCCACAGAGATCCTAAGATTCAGAGGAACTTAAAATGATCAGCAGTAAAACAGCTGTTACCTTATGTTTTATGGGGAATAAAGTGCTATTAAAAGTTTCCTCTTTGTTATTGCTCAACTTTAAAATAAGATCTAGAATCCTATGTAGGGAAAATACAGATTGACTTTAAATATGCTTTTGATGTTTTTGTCACTAGAACTAGTAAAATGAGCATACAATATATATTAATTAAACGAGTAAGAAAAAAACTTAATATATATTTTCTATAAAGATGAATTTGAAATTTGGAACAAATGAGTGATCTAGGAGCCAGTTTAACTTCTGCCAGCTCACTCACACTTAATTAAGCATCTATACTTGGAATATAGAATTCCACTCATCCGCTCTTCCCAAGCTCATCTGAAGCAACCAGATTTTTCTGGATTTAACTGAAAGAAAATAATAGATACTAACTCAATAAAAAGACACCACATTTTCTATTAACAGCTAATCAAATTATTATTACCAATATTTGTATTTATTGCCAAAGATTTTCTAGATAGAATCCTTTGTTACGTATCCTCCATTGCGTATCTGTCCCAGAGGTAAAATCTCTGCTTGTTGACTTAATCATCTATCTCTCAACCCCAGAGATAAAAAGGTATGAATTGGATTAGGAATATCTAGTCACACTGTAGAAGTGGCAAGTTGGTATGTCAAATTGATTTATTTATAATGTTGGTATTTCTATACGTTTGGTTGACATCTTTTCTTAAGAGCTCATGGTAAAATTCTTGAGGATAAGGTAAGGCATAAAAAAGTAAATAAAAGGGTATTTAATCACACTATCCATAGATAACCTTGTTAATGGTTAGTATATGTTTTCTATTTACATATTTTAAGAATATATTCCAGATACAGTGTATAAAGCTGCACTGTCCAATAAGGGAGACATTAGTGAAATGTAGCCATTGATTACTTGAAAACGTGGCTACCAATATGCTGGAGTAGCCTACTAGTAGACTGGCACCAGCTTTGGGCTCCCTGGGCCTTGCAGGCAGCTGCCTCAATTTCAGCCCTGCCCCCTAGTGGGCAGACAGGAGCCCTCCACTGCAATGAGCCCTCCCCCTGCCAATGTCCTGCAATTAGACACTCTGGGACTTGCCTCTCCAATAAGTGGGCCCAAACCTGCCTGGATTTGAACTGAGCCTTCCCAGGTCCATCAGCCAGTGGACCAGGACATCCACCCACCACCAGCAGCTAGCACCAACCCTGAGAACTCCCAGGCCACACAGTCACCAGCATTGGAACCCAACTGCACCCACCAGCAGGCCACCAGTCATGACATAAGGCAGGATCTGGCAGCCAACCATGGCAAGAGTCAGCCACGTTTACCAGCATCCCACAGTAGCTGACACTGACACAAGAGAAGGGCCTACACTGCCCATATAGGGGGCTCCATTAGAGTGATATGTCTGGTGACCAGAGGGAAGTATGCTGCTGGGCTCAATAGGATGTCTCCAACATAAAGTCACTTCTCCAAGACTGAGAAACATAAGCAACCTACCTAAACATAGAAATTCACATAGAGAATTAGACAAAATGAAGAGATAGAAGAATATATTCCAAATGAAGGAATAAAATAAAACCTCAGAAAAAGAAATAAATGAACTGGAAATAAGGAATATTACCAAGGAGAGTTCAAGGTAATGATCGTAAAGATGCTCAACAAATTTGGGAGAAGAATGTATGAACACAGTGAGAAGGTTATAAAGAATTGGAAAATATAAAGAACCAAACAAAGCTGAAGAATATAACTGAAATTAAAAAATCACTAGAAGGATTCAATGGTAGATTAGATGGTAAAGAGGAAAAAATCAGGAAACTAGAAGAAATAGTGAAAATCATCCAAGCTGAAAAGAAAAAAAGAAAAAAAAAAAGATTTAAAAAAAAAATGAGGACAATTTAAGAGATTTCTGGGACAGCACCAAGTGTACTAACATTTACACTAGAGGGGTTCTAGAAGAAAAGGAGAGAGATAAACAGGCAGATAAATTCATTGAAGAAATAATAGCCTCAAACTTCCCTAACGTGGAAAGGAAACAGACATCCAGGACCTAAAAGCACAGAGAGTCTGAAACAAGATGAACCCAAAGGGGTCCATATAAAGACACACTGTAATTAAAATGGCAAAAAATAGCTCAAGATGGTGGTGTAGAAGGACGTGAGCTCACCTCTTCTTACAAAAGCACCAAAATCAAAACTAATTGCTGAACAATCACTGACAAAAAATGCTGGAACCTACCAAACAGGATACATTACATCCAAAGAATAAGAAGAAGCCACAATGAGACAGTAGGAGGGGCACAATTGCGATAAAATCAAATCCCACGCCCACCGGGTGGGCGACCCACAAACTGGAAAATAATTATACCACAGAAGTTCTCCCACAGCAGTGAACATCCTGAGCCCCACATCAGGCTTCCCAGCCTGGGGGTCTGGCAATGGGAGGAGGAACCCCCAGAGAATCTGGCTTTGAAGAACAGAAGGGTTTAATTGCAGGAATTCCACAGGACTGGGGGAAACAGAAACTCCACTCTTGGAGGACACACACAAGGTCTTGTGCACAAGAGGGTCCAGAAAAAAAGCAGTGTCCTCATAAGAGATTAGGCCAAACTAACCTTCTAGGATTGGAGGGTCTCCTGCAGAGGTGGGGGGTGGCTGCAGCTCACTCCAGGGCCACTAACAGGGGTACTTCTGGGGAGTACTCATTGGCATGAGCCCTCCTGGAGGCTGCCATTTCTTCCCCAAGACCTAGTCACACCCAACAATCTGTAGGATCCAGTGCTGGGATACCTCAGGCCAAACAACAAACAGGGAGGGAGCACAGCTGCACCCATCAGCAGACAGGCTTCTTAAATTTTTCCTGAGCTCAGCCATGACCATCAGAGGGACAAGACTCAGCTCCATACATCAGTGGGCAGGAACCAGTCCCTCCCACCAGGAAGCCTGCACAAGCCTCTTGGAAAGCCTCATCCACCAGGAGGCAGACAGCAGAAGCAAGAAGAACTACAATCCTGCAGACTGTGGAAGTGAGATAGCAGAGGAATATGTCTCAGATGAAGGAACAACATAAGTAATGATAGTGAAGATAATCCAAGATCTCAGAAAAGGAATGGAGACACAAAATTGAGAAGACAGAAGAAATGTTTAACAAATACCCAGAAGAAGTAAAAAACAAACAGAGATGAACAATACAATAACTGAAATGAAAAATACACTAGAAGGAATCAATAGCAGAATGACTGAGGCAGAGGAATGGATAAGTGAGCTGGATGACAGAATAGTGGAAAACATGGTTGTGGAACATAATAAAGAAAAAAGAATGAAAAGAAATGAAGACAGTATATGACTCCCCTGAAACGACATTAAATGCACCAACATTCACATTATATGGGTCCCAGAATGAGAAGAGACAGAGAAAGGACTTGAGAAAATAATTTGAAGACATAATAGCTGAAAACGTCCCTAACAAGGGAAAGGAAACAGTCACCCAAGTCCAGGAAGTGCAGAGAGTCTCAGGCAGGATAAACCCAAGGAATAACGTGCTGAGACATGGAGTAATCAAGTTGACAAAAATTAAAGGAAAGAAAAAATATTAAAAGCAACAAGGAAAAAGCAACAAATAACGTACAAGGGAACTCCAATAAGGTTATCAGCTGATTTCTCAGCAGATACTCTGCAGACCAGAAAAGAGTGGCATGATATATTTAAAGTGATGAAAGGGAAGAACCTACAACCAAAAATACTCTACCCAGCCAGGCTCTCATTCAGATTCAACAGAGAAATGAAAAGCTTTACAGACAAGCAAAAGCTAATAGAATTCAACACCAAGAGACCAGCTTTGCAATAAATGCTAAAGGAACTTCTCTAAGTGGAAAAGAAAAGTCCACTAATACAAAAAAGTAAATTACAAACGGAAAAGCTCACTGGTAAAGGCAAATATACGGTAAAGGTAGGAAATCATCTACACACAAATATGATACCAAAAGCAGCAATTGGGGGAGAGCACAAATGGACAATCTTGGGAATGCATTTGAAATTAAAAGCAGCAACATAAAACAATCTTGTTTGTATATAGACTGCTATATCAAAACCTTATGGTAAGCACAAACTGAAAATCAGCAATAGAAACACACACAAAGAAGAAGAAGGAATCCAAACACAATGCTGAAGTTAGTCAACAAATCACAAGAGAACAGAACAAAAGAGGAAGGTAAGAAAAAAAGACCTATAAAAAATCTGAAACAATTAACAAAATGGCAATAAGAACACACATACAATAATTACCTTAAACATAAACTGATTAAATGCTCCAACCAAAAGATACAAACTGGCTGAATGGATAAAAAAACAAAACCTGCATATATATTGTCCACAAGAGACCCACTTTAGATATAGGGACACATACAGACTGAAAGTGAGGGGATGGAAAAAGATTTTCATGCAAATGGAAATCAAAAGAAAGCTGGATTAGCAATACACATATCAGAGAAAATAGACTTTAAAATAAAGACTCTTAGAAGAGACAAGAAAGGACACTACATAATGATCAAGGAATCAATCCAAAAAGATATAACAATTATAAATATATATGCATCCAACACAGGAGCACCTCAATATAAAGGCAAATACTAACAGCCAAAAAGGGAGAAATCGACAGTAACACAATAGTGTGGGACATTAACATGCCACTTTCATCAATGGATAGATCATCCAGACAGAAAATCGATAAGGAAACACAAGCTTTAAATGACACATTAGACCAGATGGCCTTGATTGATATTTATAGAGCATTCCATCCAAAAGCAGCAGCATACACATTCTTCTCAAGTGGATATGGAACATTCTCCAGGATTGATCACATGCTGGGCCACAAACTGAGCCTCAGTAAATTTAAGAAAATTGAAAACACATCAAGCATTTTTTTCCCACCACAACAGTATGAGATTAGAAATCAACTACAAGAAAAAAACTGTAAGAAACACAAACACATGGAAGCTAAATATTATGCTAAAGATACAATGTATTGCTGAAGAAATCAAAGAGGAAATCTAACAATACCTATAGAGAAATGAAAATAAAAGCATTACAATCCAAAACCTATGGGACAGAGCAAAAGCAGTTCTAAGACGGAAGTTCATATCAATACAATCTTACATCAGGAAACAAGAAAAATCACAAATTACTTAACCTTACACCTAAAGCAACTAGAGAAAGAAAAACAAACAAAACCCAAAGTTAGTAGATGGAAAGAAATCATAAAGATCAGAGCAGAAATAAGTGAAATAGACATGAAGACAACAATAGCAGAGAACAATGAAACTAAAAGCTGGTTCTTTGAAGAAGATAAACAAAATTGATAAACCTTTAGCCAGATTCGTCAAGAAAAAAAGGGAAGGAGCTCAAATCAATAAAATTACAAATGAATAAGGAGAAGTTACAACAAGCACCACAGAAATGCAAAGGTCAAACAGACTACTACACACAACTATATGCCAATAAAATGGACAACATGGAAGAAATGTACAAATTCTTAGAAAGGTATTGTACAATCTCCCAAGACTGAACCATGAAGAAATAGAAAATACGAACAGGCCAAGAACAAGTATTGCTGTTGAAACTGTGATTAAAAAATGCCCAACAAAGAAAAAATCCAGGACCGGATGGCTTCACAGGTGAATTCTATCAAACATTTAGAGAAGAGTTAACACCTATCCTTCTGAAACTACTCCAAAAAAAATGCAGAGGAAGAAACAGTCCCATACTCATTCTATGAGACCACCATCACCCTGATACCAAAACCAGACAGATACCACACACAAAAAAAATTACAGGCCAATATCACTGATGAACATAGGTGCAAAAATCCTCAACAAAATACTAGCAATCTGAATCCAACAATACAATTAAAAGGATCATTCACCATGATTTAGTTGGATTGATCCCAGGAATGCAAGGACTTTTCATTTTCCACAAATCTATCAGAGTGATACACCACATTAATAAATTAAAGAATAAAAACCAAATAACCATCTAAATAAATGCAGAAAAACCTTCTGACAAAATTCAACACCCAATTATGATAAAAAATCTCCAGAGAGTGTGCAGAGAGGGAGCAGACCTCAACATAATAAAGGCCATACATGACAAGCCTACAACTAACATCACACTCAATGGTGAAAGGCTGAACGCATTTCCTCTAAGATCAAGAACCAGACAGGATGTCCAGTTTCGCCACTTTTATTCAACATAGTTTTGGAAGTGCTAGCCATGGCATTCAGACAAGAAAAACAAATAAAATGGATCCAAATTGGAAAGGAAGATGTAAAACTGTAATTGTTTACAGATGACATGATACTATACATAGAAAACCATAAAGATTCTTCCAGAAATATACTAGAGCTCATAAATGAATTTGGTAAAGATGCAGGATACAAAATTAATATACAGAAATATCTTGTCTTAGAGGGCAGACAGCAGAAGCAAAAACATCTACAATCCTGCAGCCTGTGGAACAAAAACCACATTCACAGAAAGATAGGCAAGATGAAAAGGCAGTGGGCTATGTACCAGATGAAGGAACAAGATAAAACCCCAGAAAAACAACTAAATGAAGTGGAGATAGGCAACCTTCCAGAAAAAGAATTCAGAATAATGATAGTGTAGATGATCCAGGACCTCGGAAAAAGAATGGAGCCAAAGATCGAGAAGATGTAAGGAATGTTTAACAAAGACCTAGAAGAATTAAAGAACAAACAAACAGAGATGAACAATACAATAACTGAAATGAAAAATACACTAGAAGGAATCAATAGCAGAATAACTGAGGCAGAAGAACAGATAAGTGACCTGAAAGACAGGATGGTGGAATTCACTGCAGTGGAACAGAATAAAGGAAAAAGAATGAAAAGAAATGAAGACAGCCTAAGAGGCCTCTGGGACAACATTAAATGCAACAACATTCGCATTATAGGGGTACAAGAAGGAGAAGAGAGAGAGAAACGACCCGAGAAAATATTTGAAGAGATTATAGTCGAAAACTCCCCTAACATGGGAAAGGAAATAGCCATCTAAGTCCAGGAAGTGCAAAGAATCCCAGGCAGGAGAAACCCAAGGAGAAACATGCCAAAACACATAGTCATCAAATTGACAAAAATTAAAGACAAAGAAAAATTATTAAAAGCAAAAAGGGAAAAACAACAAATAACATACAAGGGAACTCCCATAAGGTTAACAGCTGATCTCTCAGCAGAAATTCTAGAAGCCAGAAGGGAGTGGCATGACATATTTAAAGTGATGAAAAGGAAGAGCCTACAACCAAGATTACACTACCTGGCAAGGATCTTATTCAGATTCTATGGAGAAATCAAAAGCTTTACAGACAAGCAAAAGCTAAGACAATTCAGCACCACCAAACCAGCTGTAGAACAAATGCTAAAGGAACTTCTCTAAGTGGGAAACACAAGAGAAGAAAAGGACCTACAAAAACAAACCCAAAACAATTGAGAAATGGTCATAGGAACATACATATCGATAATTACCTTAAATGTGAATGGATTAAATGCTCCAACCAAAAGACATAGGTTCGTTGAATGGATACAAAAACAAGACCCATATATATGCTGTCTACAAGAGACCCACTTTAGACCTAGGGACACATACAGACTGAAAGTGAGGGATGGAAAAAGATATTCCATGCAAATGGAAATCAAAAGAAAGCCAGAGTAGCAATACTCATATCAGATAAAATAGACTTTAAAATAAACCATGTTACAAGAGACAAGGAAGGACACTAAATAATGATCAAGGGATGAATCCAAGAATAAGATATAACAATTATAAATATATATGCACCCAATATAGGAGGACCTCAATATATAAGGCAACTGCTAACAGCTATAAAAGAGGAAATTGACAGTAACACAATAATAGTGGGGGACTTTAACACCTCACTTACACCAATGGACAGATCATCCAAAATGAAAATTAATAAGGAAACACAAGCTTTAAATGACACAATAGACCACATAGATTTAATTGACATTTATAGGGCATTCCATCCAAAAACAGCAGATTACACTTCTCAAGTGCGTACGGAACATTCTACAGGATAGATCACAACTTGGGTCACAAATCAAGCTTCAGTAAATTTAAGAAAATTGAAATCATATCAAGCATCTTTTCTGATCACAACACTATGAGATTAGAAATCAATTACAGGGAAAAAACCGTAAAAAACACAAAAACATGGAGGCTAAACAATACATTACTAAATATCCAAGAGATCCCTGAAGAAATCAAAGAGAAAATCAGAAAATACCTAGGGACAAATTACAACTATAACATGACAATCCAAAACCTGTGGGAGGCAGTGAAAGCAGTTCTAAGAGGGAAGTTTATAGCAATACAAGCCTACCTAAAGAAACAAAAAAAAATCTCAAATAAACAATCTAACCTTTCACCTAAAGGAATTAGAAAAAGAAGAACAAACTAAACCCAAAGTTAGCAGAAGGAAAGAAATCATAAAGATCAGAGCAGAAATAAATGAAACAGAAACACAGAAAACAATAGCAAAGATCAATAAAACTAAAAGCTGGTTCTTTGAGAAGATAAACAAAATTGATAAACCATTAGCCAGACTCATCAAGAAAAAGAGGGAGAGGACTCAAATCAATAAAATTAGAAATGAAAAAGGAGAAGTTACAACAGACACCACAGAAATACAAAGTATCCTAAGAGACTACAACAAGCAACTCTATGCCAATAAAATGGACAACCTGGAAGAAATGGACAGATTCTTAGAAAGGTATAATCTTCCAAGACTGAACCAGGAAGAAATAGAAAATATGAACAGACAAATCACAAGCACTGAAATTGAAACTGTGATTAAAAATCTTCCAACATTTTGACTAGGAGTAGGGGCAAGATGGTGGAAGAGTAAGACGCAGAGATCACCTTCCTTCCCACAGATACAATAGAAATACATCTACACGTGGAACTGCTCCTATAGAACACCCACTGAACGCTGGCAGAAGACGTCAGACCTCCCAAAAGGCAAGAAAATCCCCACGTACTTGGGTAGGGTAAAAGAAAAAAGAAATAACAGAGACAAAAGAATAGGGACGGGACCTGGCCAGTGGGAGGGAGCCTTGAAGGAGGAAAGGTTTCCAGGCACTAGGAAGCCCCTTTGCGGGCAGAGACTGTGGGTGGCAGAGGGGGGAAGCTTCGGAGCTGTGGAGGAGAGCACAGCCACAGGGGTGCGGAGGGCAAAGCGGAGAGACTCCCGCACAGAGGCTGGGCGCCAACCAGCACTCACCAGCCAGAGAGGCTTGTCTGCTCACCCGCTGGGGCGGGCGGGGGCTGGGAGCTGAGGCTCGGGCTTTGGTGCTAGCCGGGAGGGAGTCCGGGAAAAACTCTGCAGCTGCCGAAGAGGCAATAGACTTTTTCTTGCCTCTTTGTTTCGCAGCACGCAAGGAGAGGGGATTCAGAGCGCTGCCTAAACGAAATCCAGAGACGGGTGCGAGCCGCGGCTATCAGCGCGGATCCCACAGCAACAGGGGCGCAGAGGGAAAAACGGAGAGATTCCCTCAGAGAGGCTCAGCGCCGAGCAGCGCTCACCAGCCCGAGAGGCTTGTCTGCTCACCCGCTGGGGCAGGCGGGGCTGGGAGCTGAGGCGTGGGCTTCGGTCGGATCGCGGGGAGAGGACTGGGGTTGGCGGCGTGAACACAGCCTGAAGGGGTTGGCGTGCCGTGGCGAGCCGGGAGGGAGCCGGAGAGGAGGTCTGCAGCCGCCGAAGAGGCAAGAGACTTTTTCTTGCCTCTTTGTTTCGCGGCGCGCAAGGAGAGGAGATTCAGAGCACCGCCTAAAAGAACTCCAGAGGCGGGCGCGAGCCGCGGCTAACAGGGTGGACCCCAGAGACGGGCGCGAGCCGCGGCCATCAGCGCGGACCCCAGAGACTGGTAGGAGACGCTAAGGCTGCTACTGCCGCCACCAAGAAGCCTGTGTGCGAGCACAGGTCACTCTCCACACCGCCCCTCCCGGGAGCCGGTGCAGCTCACCACTGCCAGGCTCCCGTGATCCGGGGACAACTTCCCCGGGAGAACACACGGCGCGCCTCAGGCTGCTGCAACGTCACGACGCCTCTGACGCCGCAGGCTCGCCCCGCCTCCTTCCTACCGCTCCCTACCCCGGCCTGAGTGAGCCAGAGCCCCCGAAGCAGCTGCTCCTTTAACCCCGTTCTTTCTGGGCGGGGAACGGACGCCCTCAGGCAATGTACATGCAGAGGCGGGTCCAAATCCAAAGCTGAACGCTGGGAGCTGTACGAACAAAGAAGAGAAAGGGAAATCTTTCCCAGCAGCCTCAGAAGCAGCGGATTAAAGCTCCACAAACAACTTGATGTGCCTGCATCTGTTGAATACCTGAATAGACAACGAATCATCCCAAATTCAAAAGGTGGACTTTAGGAGCAGGATATATTAATTTCCCCTTTTCCTTTTTTTGTGAGTGTATATGTGTATGCTTCTGGGTGAGATTTTGTCTGTATAGCTTTGCTTTCACCATCAGTCCTAGGGTTAGCTCCGTCCATTTTTTTTTTTTTTACTTAAAAAATTTTTTTTTCCTAATATATGTTTTCTTAATAATATTTTCCGTATTTTCTATTTTTAGAAATTAAAAAAAAATTTTAATAAGTTTTTTTCATATTTTTTATTATAAAAAAATTAAATTTTTTTTTCTTAATAAATTTTTCTCTAAAAAATTTTTTTCTTATTTTTTACTATAAAAAATTAATAAATCTATTTTTAAAAATTAAAAAAAAATTTCTGAATACATTTAATAATTTTTTTTCTTATTTTTTATTATAATAGCTTTATTTTATTTAATTTTATCCTCTTTTTTTCTTTCTATTTTTTTCTTCCTTATATTCTGAGCTGTGTGGATGAAAGGCTCCTGGTGCTCCAGCCAGGCATCAGGGCTGTGCCTCTGAGGTGGGAGAGCCAACTTCAGGACACTGGTCCACAAGAGACCTACCAGCTCCACGTAATACCAAACGGCAAAAATCTCTCAGAGATCTCCATCTCAACATCAAGACCCAGCTTCACTCAACGACCAGCAAGCTACAGGGCTGGACACCCTATGCCAAACAACTAGCAAGACAGGAACACAGCCCCATCCATTAGCAGGGAGGCTGCCTAAAATCATAAGGCCACAGACACCCCAAAACACACCACCAGACGTGGACGTGCCCACCAGAAAGACAAGATTCAGCCTCATCCACCAGAACACAGGCAATAGTCCCCTCCACCAGGAAGCTGACACAACCCACTGAACCAACCTTACCCACTGGGGACAGATACCAAAAACAACGGGAACTACGAACCTGCAGCCTGTGAAAAGGAGACCCCAAACACAGTAAGATAAGCAAAATGAGACGACAGAAAAACACACAGCAGATGAAGGAGCAGGGTCAAAACACACCAGACCTAACAAATGAAGAGGAAATAGGTAGTCTACCTGAAAAAGAATTCAGAATAATGAGAGTAAGGATGATCCAAAATCTTGGAAATACAATAGACAAAATGCAAGAAACATTTAACAAGGACCTAGAAGAACTAAAGAGGAACCAAGCAACGATGAAAAACACAATAAATGAAATTAAAAGTACTCTAGATGGGATCAATAGCAGAATAACTGAGGCAGAAGAAAGGATAAGTGACCTGGAAGATAAAATGGTGGAAATAACTACTGCAGAGCAGGAAAAAGAAAAAAGAATGAAAAGAACTGAGGACAGTCTCAGAGACCTCTGGGACAACATTAAACGCACCAACATTCGAATTATAGGGGTCCCAGAAGAAGAAGAGAAAAAGAAAGGGACTGAGAAAATATTTGAAGAGATTATAGTTGAAAACTTCCCTAATATGGGAAAGGAAATAGTTAATCAAGTCCTGGAAGCACAGAGAGTCCCATACAGGATAAACCCAAGGAGAAACACGCCAAGACACATATTAATCAAACTGTCAAAAAATAAATATAAAGAAAAAATATTAAAAGCAGCAAGGGAAAACCAACAAATAACACACAAGGGAATCCCCATAAGGTTAACATCTGATCTTTCAGCAGAAACTCTGCAAGCCAGAAGGGAGTGGCAGGATATACTTAAAGTGATGAAGGAGAAAAACCTACAACCAAGATTACTCTACCCAGCAAGGATCTCATTCAGATGTGATGGAGAAATTAAAAACTTTACAGACAAGCAAAAGCTGAGAGAGTTCAGCACCACCAAACCAGCTTTACAACAAATGCTAAAGGAACTTCTCTAGGCAAGAAACACAAGAGAAGGAAAACACCTACAATAACAAACCCAAAACATTTAAGAAAATGGGACTAGGAACACACATATCGATAATTACCTTGAATGTAAATGGATTAAATGCTCCCACCGAAAGACACAGGCTGGCTGAATGGATACAAAAACAAGACCCATATATATGCTGTCTACAAGAGACCCACTTCAGACCTAGAGACACATATAGACTGAAAGTGAGGGGATGGAAAAAGATATTCCATGCAAATGGAAATCAGAAGAAAGCTGGAGTAGCAATTCTCATATCAGACAAAATAGACTTTAAAATAAAGAATATTATAAGAGACAAAGAAGGACACTATATAATGATCAAGGGATCGATCCAAGAGGAAGGTATAACAATTGTAAATATTTATGCACCCAACATAGGAGCACCTCAATACGTAAGGCAAATACTAACAGCCATAAAAGGGGAAATTGACAGCAACACAATCATAGTAGGGGACTTTAACACCCCACTTTCACCAATGGACAGATCATTCAAAATGAAAATAAATAAGGAAACACAAGCTTTAAATGATACATTAAACAAGATGGAGTTAATTGATATTTATAGGACATTCCACCCAAAAACAACAGAATACACATTTTTCTCAAGTGCGCATGGAACACTCTCCAGGATAGATCATATCTTGGGTCACAAATCAAGCCTTGGTAAATTTAAGAAAATTGAAATCGTATCAAGTATCTTTTCCGACCACAACGCTATGAGACTAGGTATCAATTACAGGAAAAGATGTGTAAAAAATACAAACACATGGAGGCTACACAATACACTACTTAATAATGAAGTGATCACTGAAGAAATCAAAGGGGAAATCAAAAAATACCTAGAAACAAATGACAATGGAGATACGACGACCCAAAACCTATGGGACGCAGCAAAAGCAGTGCTAAGAGGGAAGTTTATAGCAATACAAGCCTACCTCAAGAAAAAGGAAACATCTCGAATAAACAACCTAACCTTGCACCTAAAGCAATTAGAGAAAGAAGAACAAAAAAACCCCAAAGCTAGCAGAAGGAAAGAAATCATAAAGATCAGGTCAGAAATAAATGAAAAAGAAATGAAGGAAACAATAGCAAAAATCAATGAAACTAAAAGCTGGTTCTTTGAGAAGATAAACAAAATTGATAAACCATTAGCCAGACTCATCAAGAGAAAAAGGGAGAAGACTCAAATCAATAGAATTAGAAATGAAAAAGGAGAAGTAACCACTGACACTGCAGAAATACAAAAGATCATATCATGAGAGATTACTACAAGCAACTCTACACCAATAAAATGGACAACCTGGAAGAAATGGACAGATTCTTAGAAATGCACAAACTGCCGAGACTGAACCAGGAAGAAATAGAAAATATGAAGAGACCAATCACAAGCACTGAAACTGAAACTGTGATTAAAAACCTTCCAACAAACAAAAGCCCAGGACCAGATGGCTTCACAGGTGAATTCTATCAAACATTTAGAGAAGAGCTAACACCTATCCTTCTCAAACTCTTCCAAAATATTGCAGAGGGAGGAACACTCCCAAACTCATTCTACGAGGCCACCATCACCCTGATACCAAAACCAGACAAAGATGTCACAAAGAAAGAAAACTACAGGCCAATATCACTGATGAACATAGATGCACAAATCCTCAACAAAATACTCGCAAACAGAATCCAACAGCACATTAAAAGGATCATACACCATGATCAAGTGGGTTTTATCCCAGGAATGCAAGGATTCTTCAATATACGTAAATCAATCAATGTGATACACCATATTAACAAATTGAAGGAGAAAAACCATATGATCATCTCAATAGATGCAGAGAAAGCTTTCGACAAAATTTAACACCCATTTAAGATAAAAGCCCTGCAGAAAGTAGGCATAGAGGGAACTTTCCTCAACATAATAAAGGCCATATATGACAAACCCACAGCCAACATTGTCCTCAATGGTGAAAAACTGAAACCATTTCCACTAAGATCAGGAACAAGACAAGGTTGCCCACTCTCACCACTATTATTCAACATAGTTTTGGAAGCGTTAGCCACAGCAATCAGAGAAGACAAAGAAATAAAAGGAATCCAAATCGGAAAAGAAGAAGTAAAGCTGTCACTGTTTGCAGATGACATGATACTATACATAGAGAATCCTAAAGATGCTACCAGAAAACTACGAGAGCTAATCAATGAATTTGGTAAAGTAGCAGGATACAAAATTAATGCACAGAAATCTCTTGCATTTCTATACAATAATGACGAAAAATCTGAAAGTGAAATTAAGAAAACACTCTCGTTTACCATTGCAACAAAAAGAATAAAATATCTAGGAATAAACCTACCTAAGGAGACAAAAGACCTGTACACAGAAAATTATAAGACACTGATGAAAGAAACTAAAGATGATACAAATAGATGGAGAGATATGCCATGTTCTTGGATTGGAAGAATCAACATTGTGAAAATGACTCTACTACCCAAAGCAATCTACAGATTCAATGCAATCCCTATCAAACTACCACTGGCATTTTTTCACAGAACTAGAACAAAAAATTTCACAATTTGTATGGAAACACAAAAGACCCCGAATAGCCAAAGCAATCTTGAGAATGAAAAATGGAGCTGGGGGAATCAGGCTCCCTGACTTCAGACTGTATTACAAAGCTACAATAATCAAGACAGTTTGGTACTGGCACAAAAACAGAAATATTGATCAATGGAACAGGATAGAAAGCCCAGAGATAAACCCACACACATATGGTCACCTTATCTTTGATAAAGGAGGCAAGCATATACAGTGGAGAAAAGACAGCCTCTTCAATAAGTGGTGCTGGGAAAATTGGACAGATACATGTAAAAGTATGAAATTAGAACACTCCCTGACACCTTGCACAAAAATAAACTCAAAATGGATTAAAGACCTAAGTGTAAGACCAGACACAATCAAACTCTTAGAGGAAAACATAGGCAGAACACTCTGTGACATACATCACAGCAAGATTCTTTTTGACCCAGCTCCCAGAGAAATGGAAATAAGAACACAAATAAACAAATGGGACCTAATGAAACTTAAAAGTTTTTGCACAGCAAAGGAAACCATAAACAAGACCAAAAGACAACCCTCAGAATAGGAGAAAATATTTGCAAATGAAGCAACTGACAAAGGATTAATCTCCAAGATTTACAAGCAGCTCATGCAGCTCAATAACAAAAAACGAACAACCCAATCCAAAAATGGGCAGAAGACCTAAACAGACATTTCTCCAAAGAAGATATACAGATGGCCTACAGACACATGAAAGAATGCTCAACATCATTAATCATTAGAGAAATGCAAATCAAAACTACAATGAGATATCATCTCACACCGGTCAGAATGGCCATCATCAAAAAATCTAGAAACAATAAATGCTGGAGAGGGTGTGGAGGAAAGGGAACTCTCTTGCACTGTTGGTGGGAATGTAAATTGATACAGCCACTATGGAGAACAGTATGGAGGTTCCTTAAAAAACTACAAATAGAACTACCATACGACCCAGCAATCCCACTACTGGGCATATACCCTGAGAAAACCATAGTTCAAAAAGAGTCATGTACCAAAATGTTCATTGCAGCTCTATTTACAATAGCCAGGACATGGAAGCAACCTAAATGTCCATCGACAGATGAATGGATAAAGAAGATGTGGCACATATATACAATGGAATATTACTCAGACATAAAAAGAAACGAAATGGAGTTATTTGTAGTGAGGTGGATGGAGTTAGAGTCTGTCATACAGAGTGAAGTAAGTCAGAAAGAGAAAAACAAATATAGTATGCTAACACATATATACGGAATCTAAAGAAAAAAAAAAGCCATGAAGAACCTAGTGGCAAGAAGGGAATAAAGACACAGACCTACTAGAGAATGGAGTTGAGGATATGGGGAGGGGGTGGGGTGAGATGTGACAGGGTTAGAGAGTGTCATGGACATATATACACTACCAAATGTAAAATAGATAGCTAGTGGGAAGCAGCCGCATAGCACAGGGAGATCAGCTCAGTGCTTTGTGACCACCTAGAGGGGTGGGATGGGGAGGGTGGGAGGGAGGGAGATGCAAGAGGGAAGAGATATGGGGACATATTGTATATGTATAACTGATTCACTTTGTTATAAAGCAGAAGCTAACACACCATTGTAAGGCAATTATAGTTCAATAAAGATGTTTAAAAAAAAAAAAAATCTTCCAACAAACAAAAGTCCAGGGCCGGATGGCTTCACAGGTGAATTCTATCAAATATTTAGAGAAAAGCTAACACCCATCCTTCTCAAACTCTTCCAAAAAATTGCAGAGGAAGGAACACTCCCAAACTCATTCTATGAGGCCACCATCAACCTGATACCAAAACCTGACAAAGATACTACAAAAAAAGAAAATTACACACCAATATCACTGATAAATATAGATGCAAAAATCCTCAACACAATACTAGCAAACAGAATCCAACAACACATTAAAAGGATCCTACACCATGATCAAGTGGGATTTATCCCAGGGATGCAAGGATTCTTCAGTATACTCAAATCAATAAATGTGATACACCATATTAACAAATTGAAGAATAAAAACCATATGATCATCTCAATAGATGCAGAAAAATCTTTCAACAAAATTCAACATCCACTTATGATAAAAACTCTCCTGGGCCTCCCTGGTGGTGCAGTGGTTGAGAATCTGCCTGCTAATGCAGGTGACACGGGTTCGAGCCCTGGTCTGGGAAGATCCCACATGCCACTGAGCAACTGGGCCCGTGAGCCACAATTACTGAGCCTGCGCGTCTGGAGCCTGTGCTCCGCAACAAGAGAGGCCGCGATGGTGAGAGGCCCACGCACCGCGATGAAGAGTGGTCCCCACTTGCCGCAACTAGAGAAAGCCCTCGCACAGAAACGAAGACTCAACACAGTCATAAATAAATAAATAAATAAATAAAAGAACGTGAAAAAAAAAAAAATCCTCTCCAGAAAGTGGGCATAGAGGGAACCTACCTCTACATAGTAAAGGCCATAAAAAAAAAAAAAAAGAAATCTCTTGCTTTTCTATACAGTAACAATGAACCAACAGAAAGAGGAATTAGAGAAACAGTACCATTTACCATCACATCAAAAATAATAAAATACCTAGGCATAAACCTACCTAAGGAGACAAAAGACCTGTACACCAAAAACTATAAGATGCTGATGAAAGAAATCGAAGATGACACAAACAGATGGAAATACAATACATACTATGTTCTTGTATTGGAAGAAACAACATTGTTAAAAGGACTATATTACCCAAGTCAATCTACAGATTCAATGCAATCCCTATCAAATTACCAATGGCATTTTTCACAGAACTAGAACAAAAAATCTTAAAATTTTTATGGAGACACAAAAGACACTGAATAGCCAAAGCAATCTTGAGAAAGAAAAACAGAACTGAAGGAATCAAGCTCCCTGACTTCAGTCTATACTATAAAGCTATGTTCATCAAAACACTATGGTAATGGCACAAAAACAGAAATATAGATCAATGGAATAGGATAGAAAGCCCAGAAATACACTCACACATCTATGGTCTATTAATCTACAACAAAGTAGGTAAGACTATACAACAGAGGAAAGACTGTCTCTTCAATAAGTGGTGCTGGGAAAACTGGACAGCTACATGTAAAAAAATGAAAATAGAACTCTTTTAACACCATACTCAAAAATAACCCAAAATGGGTTAAAGACCTAAATGTAAGACTGGACACTATAAAACTCTTAGAGGAAAACATAGGTAGAACACTCTTTGACATAAATCACAGCAATATCTTTTTTGATCCATCTCCTAGAGTAATGAAAATACAAACAAAAATAAACAAATGGGACCTAATTAAACTCAAAACCTTTTGCACAGCAAAGGAAACCATAAACAAAATGAAAAGACAACCACAGAATGGGAAAAAAATATTTGCAAACAAAGTGACTGACAAGGGATTAGTCTCCAAAGTTTACAAACAGCTCATGCAGCTCAATATCAAAAAAACAAACAAGGCAATAAAAAATGAGCAGAAGACCTAAATAGACATTTTTCCAAAAAAGACATACAGATGTCCAAGAGGCACATGAAAGAATGCTCAAAATCACTAATTATTAGAGAAATGTAAATCAAACCTACAATAAGATATCACCTCACATGAGTCAGAATGGCCATCATCAAAAAATTCTACAAAAATAAATGCTGGAGAGGGTATGGAGAAAAGGGAACCCTCTGGGTTCCCTGGTGGGAATGTAAATTGGTACAGCCACTATGGAGAACAGTATGGAGGTTCCTCAAAAAAATAACAACAGACCTACCATATGCTTCAGCAATCCCACTCTTGGGCATATATCTGGAGAAAAACATGGTTTGAAAGTTACATGCACCCCAATGTTCATCGCAGCACCGTTTACGATAGCCACGACATGGAAGCAACCTAAATGTCCATCAACAGAAGAATGAATAAAGAAGATGTGGTACATATATACAATGAAATATTACTCAGCCATTCAAAAGAATGAAATAATGCCATTTGCAACAACATAAATGGACCTTGAGATTATCATACTAAGTGAAGTAAGTCCAATTGAGAAAGACAAATATTATATGATATCACTTATATGTGGGATCTAAAAAAATGATAAAATTGAACTTATTTACAAAACAGAAATACAGGCTTAGAGAAAGAAGGTATGGTTCTTGGGGGGAAGGGTATAAGGGAGAGATAGATTGGGAGTTTGGAATTGACATGTATACACTGCTATATATAAAATAGTTAACCAACAGGGACCTACTGTATAGCACAGGGAAATCTGTGGGATATTCTGTAATAACCAAAAAGGGAAATGAGTTTGAAAAGGAATACATACATGTATATGTATAATAATAGATACATGCAGTGTATATAAATCACTTTGCTGTACATCTGAAACTAACACAACATTGTTAATCTATGCTACTCCAATATAAAATAAAAATGGCAAAAATGGCAAAAATTAAAGATAAGGAGAGAATCTTAAAAGCAGCAAGAGGAAAGCAACTAGTTGCATACCAGGGAACTCCAGAAGACCATCAACTGACTTTTCAGCAGAAACTTGGCAGACCAGGAGGGAGTTGAATGATGTATATAAAGTGATGAAAGGAAGAAAATTATAACCAAGTATACTCTATCTGGCAAGGTTATCATTCAGATTTCAAGGAGAGATAAAGAGCTTTACAGGCAAGCAAAGATAAAAAAGAGCTCAGCACAACTAAAACGTTTTTACAAAAAATGTTAAAGGAAACTTGCTAAGTGGAAAAGAAAAGACCACAACTAGAAATATGAAAATTATGAAAGGAAAATTCTCATTGGTAAAGGCATACATATGGTAAAGGTAGTTAGATAAAGCACTTATAAAATTAGTAGGAAGTTTAAAGGACAAAAGTAGTGAAATCAACTATACCCACAACAAGCACTTAAGAGACACACAAAACAAAAAGATGTAAAGTATGATGTCAAAAATATTAAACGTGGCAGGGGGAGGAGTAAAATGAATGTGGTTGTTAGAAAGCATTTGAACTTGAGACTATCAATTTAAAATAATCATATATATATATATACACACACACACACACATATATATATAAAATCACGAACAAAAAACATAATAAATCTGCACACAAAAAAGAGAAAGGAATCCAAATACAATGCTAAAGACAGTCATGAAATCACAAGAAAAGAGAGTTAAAGAAAAAGGAGCAAAAAAGAAAAACAAAAACAACCAGAAAACAATTAACAAAACGGCAATAAGTACATACCTACAAATAATTACTTTAAATGTAAATGAACTAAATGCTCCCATCAAAAGATATAGAGTATGTTGCCTCTATGCCTACTTTGTGGAGAGCTTGTATCATAAATGGAGGTTGAAGTAATCAAAAGCTTTTTACTGCATCTATTGAGATGAGCATATGGCTTTTATTCTTCAATTTGTTAATGTGGTGTATCACATTGATTGCTTTGCTGATATTGAAAAAATCCTTGCATCCCTGGGATAAATTCCATTGATCATGGTGTATGATCCTTTTTATGTACTGTTGGATTTTGTTTGCTAATATTTTGTTGAGGATTTGTGCATCTATGTTCATCCCTGATATTGGTGTATAGCTTTCTTTTATTGTGATATCTTTCTTTGTCTAGTTTTGTTATCAGGGTGAAATTGGTCTCATAGATGAGTTTGGAAGCATTCCTTCCTCTGAAGTATTTTGAAATAGTTTGAGAAGGATAGGTGTTAACTTTTCTCTAAATGTTTTGTAGACTTCAGCTGTAAAGCCTTCTGGTCCTGGACTTTTGTTTGTTGGGATTTTTTTGATTACTGATCCAATTTCATACTGATCAGTGGTCTGTTCAGATTTTTTACTTCTTCCTGGTTTAATGATGGGAGAAAGTAATTTCTAAGAAGTTTTCAATTTGTTCTAGGTTGTCCATTTTATTGGCATACAGTTGTTCGCAGTAAATGCCATATATGGCAAACCCACAGCTAACATCATACTCAACAGTGAAAAGCTGAAAGCATTTTCTCTAAGATCAGAAGAGCAGGATGCCCACTCTCACCACTTTTATTCAATATAGTTTTGGAAGTCCTGGCCACAGCAATCAGATAAGAAAAGGTAAAAAAAGGAATCCAAATTGCAAAGTAAAAAGTAAATGTGACACTGTTTGCAGATAATATAAATACATAGAAATACACATAGATAATATAATACATAGAAAATACTAAATACACCACCACAAAACTGTTAAGAGCTCAGCAATGAATCTGGTAAAGTTGAAGGATACAAAATTAATACACAGAAATTTGTTGCATTTCTATACACTAACAATGAACTATCAGAAAGAGAAATTAAGGAACCATCTCATTTCCCATGGCATCAAAAAAGAATAAAATACCTAGGAATAGATTTACCTAAGGAGGCAAGAGACCTGTACTTGGAAAACTATCAGGCACTGATGAAAGTAACTGAAGATGACACCAACAGGTGGAAAGTTTTATCACATTCATGAATTGGAAGAATTTAATATTGTTTAAATGACAATACTGCCCATGGCAATCTACAGATTCAATGCAACCCCTATCAAAATACCAGTGGTACTTTTACAGAACGAGAACAAATAATTTTAAAATTTGTGTGGAGACACAAAAGATCCTGAATAACAAAAACAATATTGTGAAAGAAGAAGAGAGCTGGAGGAATCACACTCCCTGACTTCAGACTATACTACGAAGCTACAGTAATCAAAGTAGTATGGTATTGTCACAAAAACAGACACATAGATCAATAGAACAGAATAGAGAGCCCAGAAGTAAACCCACACACTTATGATCAATTAATCTACAACAAAGGATGCAAGAATATACAATGGAGAAAAGACAGTATCTTCAATAAGTGATGCTGGTAAAACTGGAAAGTTACATGTAAAACAATGAGACTAGAACATTTCCTCACTCCATATACAAAATAAACCCCAAATGAAATAAAGACCTAAATGTAAGACCAGAAACCATAAATATTCTAGAAGAAAACATGGGCAGAATACTCTTTGACAAAAATCATAGCAATTTTTTTTTTGGATTTGTCTCCTAAAGCAAAGGAAATAAAAGCAAAAATAAACAAATAAGACCTAGTTAGACTTAAAAAACTTCTTCACAGCAAAGAAATCATTGACAAAATGAAAAGACAACCTACCAAATGGGAGAAAATATTTGTTAATAGTATGACTGATTAGGGCTTGATATCCAAAATATATAAACAGCTCATACAACTCAATATCAAAAAAACCCCAAACAATCCAATTAAAAAATGGACAGAAGAACTGAATAGACCTCTTTTCCAAAGAAGACAGACAGATGGCCAACAGGCACATGAAAAATGCTCAACATTGCTACTCTTCAGAGAAATACAAATTAAAACCACAGTGAGATACCACCTCACACCCGTCAGAATTGGGTATCATCAAAAAAGAACACAAATAACAAATGTTGGCAAGGATGTGGAGAAAAAAGAACCCTTGTATACTGTTGGTGAGAATGTAAATTGGTGCAGCCATGGTGGAAAACAGTATAGAGTTTTCTCAAAAAACTAAAAATAGAATTACTATATGTTCCAGCAATTCCACTCCTGGGTATATACCCTAAGGAAAAACAAAATCACTAATTTGAAAAGATACATGTGCCCCAATGTTCACAGCAGCATTATTTACAATTGTGAAGATATAGAAGCAACATAAGTGTTCATCAACAGATGAATGGGTAAAGAAAATGTGGTTCTGTCTATAATGGAATACTACCCAGCCATAAAAAGCAGTGAAAATTTGCCATTTGCAACAACATGGATGGAGTTGGAGTATATTATGCTAAGTGAAATAAGTCAGACAGAGAAAGACAAATACTGTATGATATCACATACATAAGGAATCCTAAAAAACAAAATAAGTAGGGAATTCAACAAAAAGGAAACAGACTCACAGACATAGAGAACAAATTAGTAGGGGGGGCAGTATAGGGGTAGGAAATTATGAGGTACAACAATCATGTATAAAATAAATAAGCTAAAAGGATATATTGTGCAATACATGTAGTATAGCCAATATTTTATAACTATAAATGGAGTATAACCTTTAAAACCTGTGAATCACTATGTTGTACAACTGTAACTTATATTGTACATCAACTATATCTCAAAAAAAAGATGTAAGCTGATACCACCCCCAATAAAAAGATATAGAATAGATTAAGAGATTAAATAACAAGACCTATACATATGCTGCCTGCAAGAGACTCACTTCAGATCTAAAGACACACATAGACTGAAAGTTGATGGGACAGAAAATGGTACTCCATGTGAATGGAAACAAAAAAAATAGCTAGGGTGTCAATCAGACAAAAGAGACTTTAAAACAAAATTATAACAAGAGACAAAGAAGAACACTACATAATTATAGGGATTGATCCAACAAGAAGATATAACAATTGTAAATACATAGGCACCCAATCTAGGAGCACATAATAGATAAAGCACATATTAACAAAAATAATGGGAGAAATTGACAGTAACACAATAATAGTAGGAGACTTTATACTCCATTTACATCAATGGGCAGATTATCCAGGGAGAAAATCAATGAGAAAACACCGGCCATAGGACACATTAGAGCAGATGGATTAATAGATACATATAGAACGTTCCATCCAAAAGCAGTAGAATGCATACTCTTTTCAAGTGTTTGTGGAACATTCTTTAGGATAGATCACATGGTACACCATAAAACAAGTCTCAAAAAATTGAAGACAATAGTAATCATATCAAGCATCTTTTCCAGCCACAAAACTGAGATTAGAAATCAACTGTGAAAGAGAGAAAGAAAAAAAGAAAGAAAGAAGGAGGGACAGAGGGAGGGAGGGAAGGAGAGGGGGAGGGAAGAGTGGAGGGGGTAAGGAAGGGAGGGAGGGAGGGAGGCAGATGGAAAAAATGCAAACACCTGGCATCTAAAAAACATGCTAGAAACACTGTGGACCATTACAGCAGTGGTCTCAACTGGAGGCATGTGTGTACAAATCTCACAAATAATGCTGAAGAAGGCCAGACACAAAACCACTATGTGATTTTGTTTATATAAAATTCAAAACTAGGCAACACTAAACTATGGTAATAGATGTCAGAAAAGTGATTACTTTGCAGGAGGGTGAATAGTGAATGGGAAAGGGAAGAGAATGGCTTCTGCAGTGCTGGTAAACCTGTTTCTTGATGCAGGAGCTTGTTATAGAGTATATTCAATTTGTGAAAATCAATTGCACTGTATATATAAGATCTGTACACTTTGACTTACAAAGTTTATTTTTAAAATGGACTCTTTAGTTCCATCTCTTATGTTTAGAAAGCCCTTCCAAACTGAGAGATTATTTCATAGTCATCTATTTTCTTTTCTTTATGTTTTTTTTCTTTCTACTTATGTGGAAATTATTTTGGTCAATGGTATGAATTTTAAGTTAGTTTGAATCTCATATATAAATTATTTCAAGTCATATGAAAGTATCTGCTATATTTCAATTTATCATTCTTCTTATTCTCATTCAAAAGTAGAAACTTGGCTGTTCTTGAATAAACAGCTACCACTTTAGTGGGTGCCAACCTGAGTTAATGTATAATGTTGGGTTTGGGAGATAGATTTTAATATTAAATATTGTCTACAGACCAAATTAAAAAGTAACATTTGCAGATAACTTGAGTTTTTTCCTATGACAAGAAGTTAATCCTAATTCAGCAATGGTGACACTAGAGATATAAAATTTTGGAAAGGTGGACTTATAACCCACATCTTTTCTAACACACATTTATAAAACCTCAGCTCCATTCCTTTGCCCTCATTCCTGAGCTTACTAGAATGTTTTGTCCTATTCTCAACAGTTCTTCCCCATAAATTCCCTTTCTTCTGTTTCTATAAATATATAAATTCTATGACTCTATAAATTCTCTTTCTTCCATTTCTATGATTCAGGCTTTCTTTAGTTCTGATTTCTTTTCTCTTTTCCTAAGCTACATTGTATAAAATATTTTCTACTGCTCTGTTGCTCTCTTTACTATTCTTTCAGTATCAGTTTACTTTTAAAAAACGTATTCCCACTACATTATTGTACAAATTATGATACTGTTGTAAAAAAACACCAATTTCAGCCTAGTGACAAATATTTATAAATTTTTACATAAATACCCATATTTGTTCCATCTTTTAACCTAGTGAAAACTGCAAATAATTACAGAATTAACTTTAGAAACTTCATTCTAATGACAATAATGGCATCCATTCATTGTTTATTGCTTACAGATGCAGGAGTTGGCAATTAAAGTGGTGGATGAGAGCAAGGGAGGCATCAATATGATTATGTTCTTTCAAGTGTGCAAGCCTGGGATTATTATAATGCCTAGAGATGATATTCAAGGGGTGTAAATCAATAGAGTCAAAGTAAATATAAGAATACAAAAACATTTGTCTACTCACCTATTAATAATTAGCCATTGTTCAGAGTCTCTTGTGTCCCTTCCTAATAACCCCAGCTTCTGGGAAACTTCCCCTAGGCTCTCAAGGCCACCTCACAATCCAGCAATTAAAAGATTGACCTTGGAAAAGAAAAGAACTTCCAGGACCCTACTCCCATTGCTCTCATCTATTTTGACAGGTGACAAACCTTTGGAATCTTACCCCTGGTAATCTTACAATGGAATAAAACTCATGAGAGGAATGGCAGATTTAAGGGTAAAATTGATGATTAATTCAAACTTGAACATAAGCAAATATTAGGGCTCAGTCTCCTATTTGTAAAATAGAGTTAACTCTAAAGGTTCCTTCAGCTCTAAGGACTCTAATATTACTTTATTACAAAAATTAGAAATTAACTTATTTTCCAAACTTGATTGATGACACTGTAATGTAAGCAAATGAATAGTAAGGTGATCAAAAATAAAAATTTACACTATAAATGTATTTTTTAATTTGAATTTGATAATTCTACATTAAGTTGGTAAAACTCATCAGAATTTGAACATGGAATAAAGCATAAAGTTAATTAAGCTGTATGACAAGAAGATCATAGATATGTGAATATAAAATCTAAGATGTCTATAAATTAAAAAAAAGAGTAAGGGGCTTCCCTGGTGGCGCAGCAGTTGAGAATCTGCCTGCCAATGCAGGGAACACGGGTTCGAGCCCTGGTCCGGGAAGATCCCACATGCCATGGAGCAACTAGGCCCGTGAGCCACAAATTACTGAGCCTGGGCGTCTGGAGCCTGTGCTCTGCAACAAGAGAGGCCGCGACGGTGAGAGGCCCATGCACCGTGATGAAGAGTGGCCCCCACTTGCCGCAACTGGAGAAAGCCCTCGCACAGAAACAAAGACCCAACACAACCATAAGTAAATAAATAAATAAATAAAATTAAAAAAAAAAAAAAAGAGTAAGCAAATGACAGCTGAATTAATTACTAAATGCCCGAAGTTTCACTAGAGAAATAAAAGCTCTAATAGTATTCAAGATAATTTAACAATTTCAAGTAAAGGGTGGAAATGAGGAGATAAATAACAAACACTGATGGAGAACTGAGAGTCCATTACATAGACAACATGGTTATTTTAAATACTATCTTCTATAACAATGAAATAACACAGCAAGAATCTACTATTGGGTTGGCCAAAAAGTTAGTTCGGGTTTTTTCCATAACATCAAATGAACTTTTTGGCCAACCCAATACATTAAAGGCATTATAATCTGTAGTGTGAGGAATAATAAGACAAAACACAGTACTTAACCTCAAGAAGTTTACAATTTAATATGAGAGATAAAGCAGAAAGAAATAATTTCAATATAAGACATACTATGTTAGATATGCTAAATAAATATTCCTAAATGGCAAGTGCAACACACAAGAGAGAAGGATTAAATGAATTTAGACATATAAAGAAATCTTTCAGACAATTCACAGCACTTAAATTGAGCTGGAATAGAAAACCAACAGGCAAAAATAAACACAGAAGAAGTTTTCCATGTGTTGAGGCTATCTAAGCAAATATATGGTGATAGAAGAGAGCAGGGCAAACTCTGAAACTGCATAGTTGATAGTGGCTTAGAATAGCACTTCCCAAAATCTATCCTGCATATATCTTTTAGTTACGCACCAGTTTGAAATGTTTATATAATTTTCTTCAAAATCTTATTGAAAATAAGAAAAATCTTTTTTCCTTGAAATACAGATCTGAGAGAATCCAAAATCATTCAAAGTGAGTAAAAGAATATAAAAATATTAAGAAAAATTAAAATATTGTTGTATAAAGATTGGAGTTTTTCGTTAAGTCATATCACCTGGCAAGCTGTCTGGCACATAGTACATGTTCAATAACAATTTCTTCCAAAATTAATTAACAGAATTTCTATTGGATGATAAATAAATAAAAACATACAGAAGTAAAAAATTGATTGCCACTTCAGTTTTCAAATATATACTAATTAAATCATTCTTTCATGAGAGCAAGAGTAATAGATTGAAGGGGAAAAGAGGACAACACAAGCTAAATGTGAGAAAAAATCATTACTTAAACTTTTAGTAGGTGGAAGAAAAAATAGTATGTAAGTAAAATGTAGATTATGAAATTCTGTTTATTAACATTTTTTTTAAAGTTTCAAAGAAGTAATAGGTAATGGAATAAGGAAAGATGCTGACTCTTATCTATTGAATGCGTGTTTAAGACATTGAAGGTTAATTGCAAGTAAACAGAGGGCTATTGTTAGAGAAAGATTAATTAGAATAAGTGAGGAAATTAAAATAATCAGAAAAATATAAAGGTTTATATAAAAGCCTCCTTGTAAATAAGTTATAATGTCTCAGACAATGTTAAGTTCTTGAGCGAAGCACTGAACCAGGAATCAGTTATTTCATACCATGATGACACATAATCATGCAAATAAAACATCAAATGCATTTATCAAATATTATTTTCAAAGGTGACATACTAGAAAATGATAGCATTTGTACAGCATTTCACAGATACATTTATTTACTTATAATGAGTATCACTATTTTAAATGACTACATTTGAAAAATTCAGAGTGATGAAATGAAATTTCATCAAAATTTCAAAATGAAATTTTTACTCTATGTTCAGAGGACACCACAAGCCAGACTTTTATGACTGGCAGTTCACTAGCTCAGCCATTTCATCAAATCATCATTTTCTGGGAGGCACAAATTTACTCAGTGGCCCTTTTACAATCAGTCCCACATTAGAACCACTTGGTTTTAATGCAGAGCTGTTCCATTAATGCTCCTTTAATTTTAAATTAAGCTACTAAGTCAGCTGAAGCAACCTGAAGAATTTGAAGCTTTTCAAGGTTACTACCACTGATTGTTTTGTAACCCAGACAAGTCAGTTTCTTAGCACTTCAGCTTTTCAATTGTTAAAATGAGGTTTAAATATTCTTCCTTCACATCACTTGATGAAATGGTAGGAATTATGGGAATGATTTTAGAAAAGTGGTGTAACTTGTTGAAATTAAGTACATAAGTACATTTAAACCAATTATTCATACCAAGGTGAAGTGATGTCTCTGCACTCTCAAATCACTCTTAATGTGTTAAAATTTTTAAAAAGTACATATGACTATATTTCTTTTATTTTAAAGTAACTCAGGATACCCATTTTAATGTCAGCTGGTTGCTTGCTCAACAACATTACCACATTTTTTTATACCTCACTGATGCACAAGATGTTTGCTACAGAATTAATTTCAAATTGATGAATTGAGTCAGACATACCATCAGATTTCTAACCTAAGATCACACCAATTCCTGAAGTTCCTAATCTGTAAATACCATTATCAGCTCAATTATCTGATGTACCCTAGCAAGTAAAACACAATATAAGCATGTAACACTGTCAACCATTTTTCACTTGAATTTTTGACTGAAATACTCTCTAGATTGAAACATCAGATTACTCTATTGGTTTCCTATGGTTAAATTTATAGACTAAATAATATAGATGACTGACCAGTTTTTCTCCACTTTATAAGGAGACAACTCTAAACTTGTATTGAATGCAGACAAATAAAACTGATCTAAAAATAAAACAATTGATATAAAGTTACTTATATGCATATTATATGGTCTTTGTTAAAAACATAATAAACAGAAACCTCAATTAAATACAGCCAGGAGATCATCAGAGGAAGCTCTCTCACCCTGTAACAATAGCAGAGTCCAAAGGAGAAGAAAGACTCATCTTCCTTCCTGGCAAGGACTCAGACAATGAAAAGCCACAGAGTCTTTCTTTCTCTCTCTCTTTCTTTCTCTCTCTCTTTCTTTCTTTCTTTCTTTTTTCCTTTCTTTCTTCTTTCTTTCTTCCTTCCTTCCTTCCTTCCTTCCTTCCTTTCTTTCTTTCTTCCTTTCTTTCTTCCTTCCTTCCTTTCTTCCTTCCTTCCTTTCTTTCTTTTTCTCTCTTTCTTTCTCTTTCCTTTCTTTCCTTCCTTCCCTTCCTTCCTTCCTTCCTTCCTTCTTTCTTTCTTTCTTTCTTTCTTTCCTTTCTTTCTTTCTTTCTTTCATCTTTATTGCAGTATAATTGCTTTGCAATGGTGTGTTAGTTTCTGCTTTATAACAAAGTGAATCAGCTATACATATACATATACATATAACCCCATTTCTCTTCCCTCTTGCATCTCCCTCCCACCCTCCCTATACCACCCCTCTAGGTGGTCACAAAGCACCAAGCTGACCTCCCTGTGCTATGTGGCTGCTTCCCACTAGCTATCGGTTTTACATTTGGTAGTGTATATATGTCCATGCCAGTCTCTTACTTTGTCCCAGCTTACCTTTCCCCCTCCCTGTGTCCTCAAGTCCATTCTCTAGTAAGTCTGCCTCTTTATTCCCATCCTGCCCCTAGGTTCTGTAAATTGATACAGCCACTATGGAGAACAGTATGGTGGTTCCTTAAAAAACTAAAAATAGAACTACCATATGACCCAGCAATCCCACTACTGGGCATATACCCTGAGGAAACCATAATTCAAAAAGAATCATGTACCACGATGTTCATTGCAGCTCTATTTACAATAGCCAGGACATGGAAGCAACCTAAGTGTCCATCAACAGATGAATGTATAAAGAAGATGTGGCACATATATACAATGGAATATTACTCAGCCATAAAAAAGAAGTGAAATTGAGTTATTTGTAGTGAAGTGGATGGACCTAGAGTCTGTCATACAGAGTGAAGTAAATCAGAAAGAGAAAAACAAATACAGATTCTTTCTTTACTGTAGCTCTCCCAACTTCTTTTTCTTCTTTATAAAAGCAGCCACTTCCCTTGCCCTGCAGGGACTTGCATGTGTCTTCCCCTGGTTACAGACTCTGAACTGAGATTCTCCACTGATCCCAAATAAAGCCATCTTTGCTGGAGAAATATCTGGCAGTTTATTTGTTTCAGGTCAACAATTTCATTAAACTTTACACAGTGCTGTCCAATATGATAACTGCCAACCAGATGTTGCTACAGGGTACTTGAATTGTAGCCAGTCTCAATTGAGATGTGCCGTAAGCATGAAATACATACCAGACTTCAAAGACATAGTATAAAAAATTTAAAATTTTCTCCTTAATAATTTTATATTGATTCCATAATAAAATAACATTTTGCATGCATAAGATTAAATTTAAAAAAATATTATTACATCAATTTCACTGGCTTAGTTTTACTTGTTAATTTTGCCACTAGAAAATTTGAAATACACATATGACTCACATTATATTTCTACTGAACAAAGCTAGTCTAGCTGTCAAAAAGGAAAAAGAGGATGGAAGCCACCAAGCAGATACTCTTTTCTAAAAAGAAGAATCAAAAGCATTAAGATATACACTTAGATATACAATTTAAATAATGATACACATATAGAATTTATGACAAATATTAAAGATGGCAGGAAGACAAAGAACAGAAAACAGTCTCTGTTGATAATTACATTGTATCATAAAACACGAGTATCATGTCATGTTCACTCTGATTTAAGAAAAGAACATCTACATTGAAAAATTATGCCAAATATATAAAAATGAATGCAAAAATGTAATAGCAATATGTTAATATGCCACATGTAACCATAAGGTGGAATATCAACTTGTATCAAAGTCTACACAGTGACTATTTTATTGTATTATAAAACTTATATCTGCATTATTTTATAACTTTTAAGCATCATTTTTATCAGAGACTAAATTGCCTTTCAAATTTCATATATTATTTCATTGAAAGGATTATCAAATTCATTTAATGATGATTTTAATTTTGCTTTTTATAAGTCATTCACAAAATGATAATTTTGCTTACATTAAAAAAAAAAACCTGCTTTAGTGTACACGGATTATACAGAATTCCACATTAAAATATTTTATATTCAAATAGAGATATATTTCACATTAAAGAAAGCATTTTTATCCCAACATTAAAAAGTTATTAGGCCACTTATATAATTAAAATGCCTTCCTCTCATTATTCTACTAATTGTAAAATTCATTTTGAAGAAATATTTAAAGTTTCCCTAACAATCTTTTCCCTCCCAACTTCACCCTTTTATTGTCAGAGAGTCTTGAACTCCTCAGGCTTCCTTTGAATGTGCTGTTCATGATGGCATATCTACCACCTGCCAATCTTTCTCCCAAATAGTTGATGATCCAATCACAACACAAACTTATAAAATCATGTATCCAAATATTTTCTTTGCTGCTAAATTCATGTCTCCAAGAATCATTTTTCATTGAAAAAAGTTCCTAAAGCTAATGAATCAAATGCTTTACTTCTTTGAACTACATTTCATAAATGATGTCTTTCTCTAACTCTACTTTTCAATCTATCCCTACTGTCTTTCACTTGCCTTTGCTCTCACTCTAATTCACATAATATGAGACAGCTCTTTTATACATTTCACTAGCCTGTTTGATGTCTCTTAGGATTCTTTCAAAATATACACTCATTCATCTCTACCAAATTACCAAAATTGTTGTTACATAAGACTTTTACCTAAGAATGATTCATCCATTTTTTACATCATATTGAAAGCAAGGTACAGGAATACCTTGGAGGTATTGTTAGTTTGGTGCCAGACCACCACAGGAAAGTAAATATCACAATAAAGTGAGTCACATGAATTTTGGGGGTTTGCAGTGCATATAAAAGTTATGTTCATTCTCCAAATAGATCACATGCTGGCCACAAAACAAGTATCTATAAATTTAAGAAGATTGCAATCATATCAAGCATCTTCTATGACCACAACGGTATGAAACTAGAAATAAACACGGAAATCACTGCAAAATCACAAAATGTTAAGGCTAAACAATATGGCAAAAAACAATCAATGGGTCACTGAGAAAACCAAAGAGGACATTAGAAAAGACCTGAAGACAAATAAAAATGGAAACACAGTGATCCAAAAGTTATGGGATGCAGCAAAAGCAGTTCTAAGAGGGAAGTTTATAGTGATACAAGCCTACCTCAGGAAACAAGAAACTCTCAAATAAAGAATCAAACCTTACACATAAAGGAACTAAAAAAAGAAGAACAAATAAAACCCAAAGATAGTAGAAGGAGAAAAATAATAAGTATCAGAGCAGAAATATATGAAAGAGAGCAAAAACAGAAAAGACTAATGAATCAGAAGCTAGTTCTCTGAAATAATAAACATATTGATAAACATTTAGCCATGCTCATCAATAAAAAAAGAGGGCCCAAATAAATAAAATCAGAAACGAAAGGGACAAGTTACAACTGATACCACAGAAATACAAAAGATCATAAGAGAATACTAAAACAATTACACACCAATACAATGAACAACCTAACATAAAATAGACAACTAAGAAGAAATAGATAAATTCCTAGAAATGTACACTCTCCCAAGACTAAATCAAGAGGACATTTTAAATAAAGACCAATTCCAGTAATGACATTGAATTGGTAATCAAAAAACTCCCAACAAACAAAAGTTCAGGACCAGATGGATTCACAGGTCAATTCTACCATCATTTAAATCACTTAAGCATTTAACCATAATTTAATCATTTAACATTTAACACAATCATTTAACAGCTATCCTTCTCAAACCTATTCCAAAAAGTTGAAGAGGAAGGTACGTCAGAATCACTATGATATCAAAACCAGACAAGATGCCACAAAAAAGAAAATTACAGGCAAATATCACTGATGAGCAGACATGCAAAAATCCTCAACAAAATATTAGCAGACGGAATTCAAAATACATTTAAAGGATCATAGACCATGATCACGTAGTATTTATGCCAAGGATGCAAAAATGGTTCAATATCTGCAAATCAATAAATGTAGTACACCACATTAACAAACCAAAGGATAAAAAGTATGTGATCATCTCAATAGATGCAGAAAAATCTACTGACAAATTCAATATCCATTTATGATAAAAACTCTCAACAAAGTGGATATATAGGAAACATACCTCAACATAATAAAGGCTATACATGACAAGCCCACAGCCAACATCATACTCAATGCAGAAAGGCTCAAAGCATTTCCTCTAAGATCAGGAACAAGAAGAAGATGCCCACTCCTGCCACTTTCATTCAACAAAGTATTAAACGTCCCAACCACAGAAATCAGATGAGAAAAAAAATTAAAAGGAATCCAAACTGGAAAGGAAGAAGTAAAGTGTCACTCTTTGCAGATGACATGATACTATATATATATATATCTATATATATATATCTATATATATATAGATATATATATATGAAATTCTAAAAATGCTATCAGAAAACTATTAGAACTAACAAATACATTCAGTGTCAGGATACAAAATTAACATACAGAAATCTGTTGCATTCCTATACACTAACAACAAACTATCAGAAGGAGAAATTAAGAAAACAATCCAAGTTACAACTGCATCAAAAAAATAAAATGCCTAGGAATAAATTTAACCAAGGAGGTAAAAGATTTATACTCAGAATACTCTAATACATTGTTGAAAGAAATTGAAGATGAAACAAAAAAAAAATGGAATGACATACTACGCTCATGTATTGGAAGGATTTATATTGTTAAAGTGACCACACTACCGAAGGCAATCTACAGATTCAAAATCATCCCTATCAAAATACCAATGGCATTTTTCACAGAAGTAGGATCAATAACTCCCAAATTTGTATGGAAATCTCTGATAGACAAAGCAATCTTGAGAGAGAAGAAGAAAGCTTCAGGTATCACTCTGCCTGATTTCAAAGTGTACTACAAAGCTACTGTAATCAAATATTATGGTACTAGAACAAAAACAGAACCATGTATCAGTGGAACAGAATAGAGAACCCAGAAATAAACCCACAATTACACGGTCAATTAATCTACAACAAAGGAGGGAAGAATATAAAATTGAGAAAAGAGAGATTGTTCAATAAATAATGTTGGGAAAACTGGACAGCTATATTCACAAGAATCAACCTGGGCTACTTATTCACACCATATACAAAAATAAACTCAAAATGGATTAAGACTTAAGTGTAAGAACTGAAACTATAAAATGCCTAAAAGAAAAAGTAGGCAGTATACTCTCTTACATTCATCTTAGCAATAATATTTTGGATCTGTCTCCACAGGCATAGGAAACAAAAGAAAAAGTGAACAAACGGGACTATATCAAACCAAAAAGCTTTTGTACATCAGAAGAAACTATCAAGAAATAAAAACACAGCTTACTGAATGAAAGAAGATATTAGCAAACAATATATCTGAAAAGGGGTTAATATCAAAAATATGGAAGGAACTCATACAACTCAACAACAATAAAAACAAACAAACAGAATAAGAAATGGGAGAGGACCTAAATAGACACTTTTCCAAAGAAGACATACAGATGGCACATACACCAGGCACATGAAAAGATGCTCAATATCACTAATCATCAGGCAAATTTCAAATCAAAACCTCAATGAGCTATCACTTTACACATGTTCAGAATGACTATCATCAAAAAGACAACAAATAACAAGTGTTGGTGAGAATATGGAGCAAAGAGAATCCTCATGTATTGTTGGTGGGATTGTAAATTGGTGAAGCTACTATGGAACACAGTAAGACAAATTCTCAGAAAATTAAAGAACCACCACATGATCCAGCAATTTCACTTCTGGGTATTTTCCCAAAGAAAACAAAAACACTAATTTGAAAAGATATATGCACACCAATGTTCATTGCAGCATTATTTACAATAGCCAATATATGGAAGCAACCCAAGTTTCATTTGATAGATGAGGAAGATGATACACACACACACACACAATGGAATATTACTTAGAAATTTAAAAAAATTGAAATCTTACCATTTGCGACATGGATGAATATAGAAGGTATTATAATAAGTGAAGTAAGTCAGACAGAAAAAGACAAATACCTCATGATCTCACTTATATGCATAATGTAAAACAAACAAACAAACAAAACTAACAAACAAAATGAAAACAGACTCGTAGATACAGAGAACAATTGGGTGGGTGCCAGAATGTAGGCAGGTAGTGGGTATGTGAAATAGGTGTAGGTGGTTAAGAGGTACAAACCTTCAATTATGTAATAACTAAGTCATGGCATACTACACAACATAAGCAATATGTTCAATAACATTGTAATAACTTTCTATGATGATAGATGGTTATAAGACTTATCCTGGTGATAATTTCATAATCTATGCAAATGTTAAAATACTTTGTGGGCTTCCCTGGTGGCGCAGTGGTTAAGAATCTGCCTGCCAATGCAGGGGACACGGGTTCGAGCCCTGGTCTGGGAAGATCCCACATGCTGCGGAGCAACTGGGCCCGTGAGCCACAACTGCTGAGCCTGTGCGTCTGGAGCCTGTGCTCTGCAACGGGAGAGGCCACGACAGTGAGAGGCCCACGCACCGCAATGAAGAGTGGCCCCCACTCGCTGCAACTGGAGAAAGCCCTCACACAGAAACGAAGACCCAACACACCCAAAAATAAATAAATAAATAAATAAATAAATTTATTAAAAAAAAAAAAACTTTGTAGTACACCTGAAACTAACAATATTGTATGCCAACTCTATTTCATTTTAAAATGTTATGTTCACACTGTACTGTTGTCTATGAAGTTTGCAATAGCATTATGTCTAAAAGAAGCAATGTGCATACCTTAATTAGAAAATACTTAATCACTAAAAATGCTAATCATCATCTGAGCCTTTGGCCAGTCACAATCTTTCTGCTGGTGGAGGGCCTTGCCTTGATGAATTTTTCTACCCATGTAATCAGAAGAAATAAGGGGAGGTGCTTCCTCAGGACAGGCCACTATTTCAATCAAATTTGTTCCTGTATTAACAGTAGTGCTTGGGTATCTAGACATTCTCATCTTTAGGGGCTTGGCTGCTGGCTTATATAAAACACAGAGAGAATGACCTTGCTTAGATCTTGAGCTTTAACCTAATGCTTCAGCTCCGTTTACCAGTGAGCTCTAGGCTGGAATGGAGAACACTAGCCAAGTAAAATTAAGTGCCTTTGATTTCCCACTTATTCTCCTTTGGTATCTGTATATTCAGTCCCTTCAGGAACCACCTAAAGAAACAGTTATCTAGAGCAAGGTGAGATTTGAGCATGTCTGGGTCCCTTGGCTTAACATCATTTAAAAACACCTCAATATCAATCCTACTTAAAACAGTAGAAACAGTGGAAAAATACTTATAAAAGAAAGAGAAAAAGTAGTGTGTTCCATTCTTTTACTCATTAACATGCTGTGGTATGCAGAGGGAGACCATGATTTTGGAGTTCTGCTTAACTATTTTTATTGGCAATCACCAGACATAATTTCAGAGTTTTGTTTTGCTGTTTGTTTGTGAGGTGTGTGTCTTTTTTTTTTCTTTTTGGAGGGGGAGCTCAGGTGTGGTCCCATGGATGATAGGTGTAGAAAGGTTATAGGAATCTTCAGAGAGATTATGAGATACAGAAATTTGAGAATCACTACTCTAGATATAAAACTAGAAATCTGTAAATGTGCATAATGAGAACTCATCAAGTCCAAGTTGAAAATCTTTACTATATTAATAGAAAGAAGGACGACCTCTATTTTATTTCACAAGTTTAATACAATCATTCTTAAAATCTCATGTGAACACCTCAGTAATGCTTAGAAAAACAAGACAAAAAATATTCAATCTAAAATTAAAATTTGAAAATGTGGTCATTTCAGTATATTTGCTTCTTAAAGCATTATAAGTTTTAAGAGCAAAAACAAAAGAAAAGACAATGCCTTACCTTCCATCTCGATCCCAGTCATACACCTCTACTTTGACTGTTCTGTCCATGGGGAAAACATACACACAGAGTGAAGTTACTTAGTAAGATCAAATTAACATATGACTGAATGTTAAAAAATAAGTTATAGATTTTCTTAGATAAAATAGTGTATGCTTTCAAGTTTTACAAAATAGTTTAAAGTTGATTTTGCTAATTTTAATACTATTCTTCAATTTATATCTTAAAATAGGTTTCTAAAATCATACAGATTTTTAATTCTTTAAACAGAGTAGGAAAGTATATGGGAAAAGCATTTATAGTTTGACATAGCTTCTCGATGGAGAGGAATAGAGCTACTCCTCCACTCTTCAAAACCATTATCTTAGAGAAGTATTTCTCAATCTCAGCATGGATCAGAATCACATGGAGGGCTTGTCAAAACGTGAATTGTTGGACCTCATGCCCAGTGTTCCCAGTTCAGTAGCCTTGGGTTCGGCCCAAGAATTTAATTTATACAAGTTTCATCAGGTGCTGCTGATGCTCTAACTAGGAACCATATTATAAGAATCACTTTCTTAGAATGAGTCTAATTAAATAAAGTTATGATACTACTAAATGAATAAAGTGACAGTCAAGCAGCATAATAAATTTTAAAGTAAATTTAATGACATATACCAATATACCAATCAATAGTTCTTTCTATGATATTTGTTAATATAATAAATCTTCATTTTTCTAATATACGAGTAATAAGATAAACAAAATATCTTTTGGGGTGAATAGGGGTTTTTGTATTATAATCTTACAATCAACTTTCATAAGAAAAAGAAAAGTTCTTTGATACTAAGAAATCTTCAGGTATATTGTGGGAAGATCTTCAGGGCCACTTCACCCACCTATTTGTAAAACACCAGAATCTCCCTGTTCTACATCTCTAGAACTTTTATAATTCAGCCACCATGGGAGCAATGATGTCAAATAGGATTCTCAGGAGGAAATCAGGGTTTATAACATATGTAGTCATAATCTTATGTATCTTGTATATTTACTTATTCCTCTCTAGAAAGATAATAAATACCAAATGAAAATCTTGAGGCAATGAAAATTCTGGGATGATTTTTGAATATGTTAAACAAATATTCAATATATTTTTAGCACTTTGCACATTTTTTTCTTGAAAAATTAGTTAAACCAAATTTTAATTTCTCATATTATCCCTCCTCCCCAAATCATTGTGGATTAAAAAAAAAGTTATTTAAAAAATTCTGAATAAATCAACTATGCTTTTGTAAATACACACTTACATTGGTAAAGAAGCCAACTTAATTTTTAAAATTCAACTTAGATTATTGGATACAAAATCTATAGTGAATATTCAAAACTCTCAGAAAAGTTGTCATTTATTTTACCTGTCATAATCGCCATTACATAAAGCTCTGACTGAGATCTTGAATGCTTGCCATATAGGATTTAGAGTGTTTTTGACAACTTCTGTTTTATGACAAATTGTAAAACTGTAAAAAAAAGTTTTCAGTTATTTTCATGATTCAGTTATAATATATTGTTTTAGTAGTCATTCTTCTGTTTCTTTTTGTGCAGAATACATGTTACCAGTCCCTCTATTGCTGCTATATCAGTCAATAAAAAGAGACTTGCAGTTTTAAAACTTTAAAGATTAGCTCAACATAACATAAAGCAATGAGATTTTGCAATGAGTTTACTAAAAATGATCTGCAAATTCAATAAATCCTAAAGCTGCTTTGTAAATACTCTCTATAAAAATTGTGGTGACATATTGATACAGTGAAAAGTATCCATGGGTCACTAAGAATATGAAGGTCATCAGTAACCCTGAGAAGGGCAGTTTTGTTGGAGTGCTGGAGACAAAAATCTGGTTGGAATGGGTTTAAGAAAGAGAAGAGAAACTGAGGCAGAGTGTATAAACAACACTTTTGAGCAGTTTAGCTGTAAAGAGAAAAAGAGAAATTGGGGATAGCTTAAAGGGGAAAGATTAGTCAAGAGAAACGTTTGTTTTTTGTTACTTTTTTTTTCAAGATGAAAGAAATAACAGCAAGGTTGCATGCTTAAGGAAAAAGTACATTAGAGAGAAAACAATTTGTGATTCATGAAAGAAAGGGGATAAAAGATAGAGCAATGTCCTGAAGTAGATGGAAATGGATGGGATAGAGGGAATCCATGGAGGGGTTGGCCTTGGGAGCACAGATAGTCATTTTGCAGAGCATTCAGGAAGGTCGATCACAGGGGTAGATGCTGTGATGGGATCTTGCAGAAGTTCTCCTCTTGCTTCCGTTTTCTTATTAAATAGAAAGCAAGATAACCAGCAGAGAAGGAAGAAGGCAAAAGTGCTAAACTGTCTGGGAGGGAGGGAACACTGATGGATTAAGGAAAGGGAGTAAGATTCCTGGGGAGGGCTAAGGGCCTATTTAAGATTAATGTAATAAATTTATATTCAGACCACTCAGTATGTGGTTCTTTCTTTCTTTAAACTGTTGACTCTATGTACCTAAAGAATCCCTAAAGGGAAGAAAGATAGCAATTCAAGAATATATAATAAGGGGTAGAATCCATGGAGCCTTAAACTAGGTTTTCTGATTCAAATTCCAGTATTGTTTCCACCGAATCATTCAATCTCCAGACATCAATCAGGTCCTGGAAAAGTTCTTGCCTAAATGCAAATTTATGCAGCAGTTACTGAGCTATAAAATGTTTTAAATAAGCTTGTTAGAACAATACCTAAACTCAACCTTCACTAAAACCTTAGTCATGAAGTGTTCTAAATTCAAGGGATCCCTCTAATAGGCATGAACATGAGAATATTACATAACTACCATAGTGAACATACTGTAATTAAGCCCCACAAGGAAATAATCTCATTTTGAAAGGGCCTTGAGTCCATTTTCCTCTTCTCAGGCAAGAAAGGGTCTCTCTGCATTAAGAGATCAAATAGAAACATAATATAAATGGATCATGTATTCAATTTAATATTTATGGCATTAGTGCCATACTCTTCCTGGTAGTATCCTCAACTATCTAAAGAAAATCATGTTACTAAATTGACAGAGCTCAAGAGAATATGTGTATATAATGTGGCCAAAGGCTCTCTAAGTTGAATCACCCAAAGCAATGTAGGAGTCACTGGGGGCAAAAGACATTAAAGAAAGAGAGAGGATAGAGAAGACTCTAAAAGGTTAATCAACAGCCAACATCGTCCTCAATGGTGAAAAACCGAAACCATTTCCACTAAGATCAGGAACAAGACAAGGTTGCCCACTCTCACCACTATTATTCAACATCGTTTTGGAAGTTTTAGCCACAGCAGTCAGAGAAGAAAAAGAAATAAAAGGAATCCAAATCGGAAAAGAAGAAGTAAAGCTGTCACTGTCTGCAGATGACATGATACTATACATAGAGAATCCTAAAGATGCTACCAGAAAACTACAAGAGCTAATCAATGAATTTGGTAAAGTAGCAGGATACAAAATTAATGCACAGAATACTCTGGCATTCCTATAAATTAATTATGAAAAATCTGAAAGTGAAATTAAGAAAACACTCCCATTTACCACTGCAACAAAAAGAATAAAATATCTAGGAATAAACCTACCTAAGGAGACAAAAGACCTGTATGCAGAAAATTATAAGACACTGATGAAAGAAATTAAAGATGATACAAATAGATGGAGAGATATGCCATGTTCTTGGATTGGAAGAATCAACATTGTGAAAATGACTCTACTACCCAAAGCAATCTACAGATTCAATGCAATCCCTATCAAAGTACCACTGGCATTTTTCACAGAACTAGAACAAAAAATTTCACAATTTGTATGGAAACACAAAAGACCCCAAATAGCCAAAGCAATCTTGAGAACGAAAAATGGAGCTGGAGGAATCAGGCTCCCTGACTTCAGATTATACTACAAAGCTACAGTAATCAAGACAGTATGGTACTGGCACAAAAACAGAAATATAGATCAATGGAACAGGATAGAAAACCCAGAGATAAACCCACGCACATATGGTCACCTTATCTTTGATAAAGGAGGCAAGAATATACAGTGGAGAAAAGACAGCCTCTTCAATAAGTGGTGCTGGGAAAACTGGACAGATATATGTAAAAGTATGAAATTAGAAGACTCCCTAACACCATACACAAAAATAAACTCAAAATGGATTAAAGATCTAAATGTAAGGCCAGACACTATCAAACTCTTAGAGGAAAACATAGTCAGAACACTCTATGACATAAATCACAGCAAGATCCTTTTTGACCCACCTCCTAGAGAAATGGAAATACAAACAAAAATAAACAAATGAGACCTAATGAAACTTAAAGTCTTTTGCACAGCAAAGGAAACCATAAACAACACAAAAAGACAACCCTAGAATGGGAGAAAATATTTGCAAATGAAGCAACTGACAAAGGATTAATCTCCAAAATTTACAAGCAGCACATGCAGCTCAATATCAGAAAAACAAACAACCCAATCCAAAAATGGGCAGAAGACCTAAATAGACATTTCTCCAAAGAAGATATACAGATTGCCAACAAACACATGAAAGAATGCTCAACATCATTAATCATTAGAGAAATGCAAATCAAAAGTACAATGTGATATCATCTCACAGCAGTCAGAATGGCCATCATCAAAAAATCTAGAAACAATAAATGCCGGAGAGGGTGTGGAGAAAAGGGAACCCTCTTGCACTGTTGGTGGGAATGTAAATTGATATAGTCACTATGGAGAAGAGTATGGAGGTTCCTTAAAAAACTAAAAATAGAACTACCATACGACCCAGCAATCCCACTACTGGGTATATGCCCTGAGAAAACCATAATTCAAACAGAGTCATGTACCAAAATGTTCATTGCAGTTCTATTTACAATAGCCAGGACATGGAAGCAACCTAAGTGTCCATCAACAGATGAATGTATAAAGAAGATGTGGCACATATATACAATGGAATATTACTCAGCCATAAAAATAAACGAAATTGAGTTATTTGTAGTGAGTTGGATGGACCTAGAGTCTGTCATACAGAGTGAAGTAAGTCAGAAAGGGAAAAACAAATACCGTATGCTAACACATATATATGGAATCTAAGAGAAAAAAAAAAAAAAAGGTCATGAAGAACCTAGTGGCAAGACGGGAATAAAGACACAGACCTACTAGAGAATGGACTTGAGGATATGGGCAGGGGGAAGGGTAAGCTGTGACAAAGTGAGAGAGTGGCATGGACATATATACACTACCAAATATAAAATAGATAGCTAGTGGGAAGCAGCCGCATAGCACAGGGAGATCAGCTCGGTGGTTTGTGACCACATAGATGGGTGGGATAGGGAGGGTGGGAGGGAGGGAGACGCAAGAGGGAAGAGATACGGAAACATATGTATATGTATAACTGATTCACTTTGTTATAAAGCAGAAACTAACACACCATTGTAAAGCAATTATACTCCAATAAAGATGTTAAAAAAATAAATAAATAAAAGGTTAATCAAAATATCTAAAGCAGAGGGAAGAAAATTAAAGGAGATAAGGGAGAAGTAGGCAGGAGAAAAACAGAGGGAATCAAATGAGAAAAAGCAAAAGTACACAAAAATAGTTAAGAAAAATTCATAGGGACAAAAGTATGTATATTGTTTTCATAAACAGGCATCTGCCTATCTTCATAACACTACATATTCTTAAAGATTTACAAAGGGACTTTCTCTTCTTCTCTTATATCTTATTCTAATATATACCAATCTTTGGTATGGTGATAGATACAGATACCTAGCTATATAGGTATCTAGATAGGTAGGTAGAAGATAGATAGATGAAAGATGGATGATAGATAGATAATAGATTAAATGGATAGATAGAGAGCTAAATAGAGATAGAGCAACCAATGAACCATCTTCAAACGAACATGCTCAACAATCTACTGACTTCTAGGCCTTTTTGCTTACAGTTAAATCAAAATTTCTGTCATATTCCTAGTATTATCAGCCATAGTAATTAAATACTTTGAAACTTCTTCTCTTAATAAAGTGACTCACTTTCTTAGTGAGCTACTTTAAGGGAGGTAGTCATCTGTCTTCTATTAATCATTCTCATTTGTAAAGTATTAGATGTTATATAGACAGCAAAATCTCTCCAGTAATTCCAGCACTAGTGTAATTAGTGAAAATTCTAACAGGAGTCTGAGGTAGCTCTTTCTACTATTCAGGAGTATTGCTATATAAATATAAATGTGTATGTATATATGTATTACCCATAGCATTATTAAGAAAAATATTTTTATTAAATAACCTGTGTTAAAATACTTTAAATGAAGCCAATTACCAAAAAACAGTTATTCCAAAGGAAAATTATTACCTAATTATGAATACAGGTCAAATTACTAAATAATGTGAAGGCAAGAAAATAAGAATTTATAATCATATATTATTATGGATTTTCATTAATGCTTACAGTTGAAATTAAGTTTTACTCTTTCTTATAATATGAGCCTCAAACACTAGGCAACAAGCAATTTGTGAAGTAGCTCCATGTTCAAATACATGTTAAAAATGAAGATAAAGTCTTTGCAGTTACAAAGACACACATAAAAAGTGAGGAGTAAAAGCATTTTTATTCATTCAAAACTCATCAGAACAAAACATATGTATATTAATACATTAATACATATGTCCTAATATATATATTTGGATCTAGCTGGCGAACTATTTTTTGTGTGTAACGCAAGTGGAAAGTTTTCTGAATTGAGATTCACAATATTTTAGCAATAGTTATTTTTAAATGATTTGAGATTTTTGGATTAGTTGCACTCAATATTTATATTTTATTTAATCAAGTTAATACCATTTTTATAAGCATAATAAATTTTGTAATATATCTCTTACCAGTAGCATTAAATGTATGATAGACTGAAATTCTATAATTGTACAACAAATATTTCTAAGAAAACTAATAAGAATAAAATAGAAAATTCAGGAAATAAGTCATTCAAACAGGAGGAAACATAAGAACTTTTTAATTGAAGAAAATTTGAACAATTCTTTAGTTTTTTTCCTAACTGTGAAATGACTGGAAAATATGCTTATTTTCTCCACTGTCCAATATTTTTCACATGGGTAAATTAGTGTTCAGATACAAATGCTACTCTAACATTTTTACCACCAAAATAGAAAAGAAGCATGCAAAATCCAATGATATGATATCATAACAAAAATAACCAACAGTTGCCCAGTAGCTGCATCAGCAAAAATCGTACACTATGTAAAGCTTCATTTTATATTGCTCAGTATAATCACTTTAAATAGCAAACTTTCTATTTTTATGTACCATTTTATACTTATTACATAACATTAACATGTTGTATAATTTCATTTATAAGTGTAGCAGGTTACATTTTTTTTTACATTCTATTCCCCTCATTTTAATCTCCAAATGACATTTTCTCTTTAGCTAATATTTTATTATGCACAGTTGAGGAAAACAGAGGAGGAAACATTATACCATAAGATAAAAATAATAATAATAACAGCTAACATAATTCTTATGTTAGGGAAGCTTCTAAATGATTTTTGTGTAGTAACTCATTTAATACTCTCAACAGCCCTGGGAGATAACTATGATCATAGCCCATTTTACAGATGAGGAAACTGAGTGTCATATGAGTTTAAAAACTTGCCTATGGTCCCATAGCTATTAAGTAGTGGGGTCACGGTTTACACCTAAGCAGCAGGACCTTATTTAGCTCATAAATTTAACCACTAAACTTTTTCATTACTACTGACAATACAGTAAGAATCATAGAAGATAACAATAAAATGTATTTCATGGTAGAGTCATATGTATTAAATTATACTCTGTACAATGGAATACTACTCAGCCATAAAAAAGAATGAAAACTTTGTCATTTGCAGTAACATGGATGGACTTAGAGGATACTATGCTAAGTGAAATAAGTCAGACAGAGAAAGACATATACTGTATGATATTACTTATATGTGGAATCTAAAAAATACAACAAGCTAGTGAATATAACAAAAAAGAAGCAGACTCATGGATATAGAGAACAAACTAGTGGTTACCAGTGATGAAAGGGGAGAGAGGAGGAGCAATGTTGGGGTAGGGGAATAAGAGGTACAAACTATTTTGTATAAAATAAGCTACAAGGATATAGTACAATGCAGGGAATATAGCCAATATTGTAAAATAATTATAAATGAAATGCAATCTTTAAAAATTGTGAATCACTATATTGTACACCTGTAACTCATATAATATTGTATATCAACTATACTTCAATAAAAAATTAAAATAAATTATAACTCTATAATACATTTTCAAATCACATAGAAACCAGTCTAATCGTAACTAGTAAAATATTCAAATTACTAGAGGGTAATGAAAAATTTTCCTGAATGTTAGATATCATTGAAAAAACCCTGTAGTATAAAAAGCAGCCCCTAAACTCCATATCCTTCTCCAAGAAATTGGCTTAAGGGTTCAATTCTATAACAAATACTTTAGTTTCATAATTTTAGATTTCCACAAACATATAAATCTTCCATTCTATTAAGGCAATAATATAATTTTAGGAAAAGTAAAGAGGAAATGTTTCTATGAAGCTGAAAATCATTCATTATAAATATCAAACAAAACATAAAATGCCTACAAAGTTACACATTATTATTGAGAATAAAAAATCAAATCAATTTTTTGAATACCAAAATATTTTACTGTTTATCTATTTAATATGAATATCTGAGAAAAAGTGATAATTTGAAGTCATACTTATAATAGCCTTAAAATTCATAAAAGATAAATCTACCTGCCATCTTCATTACTTCGATAAAATACAAGAAAAGGATCTGATTTTCCAAATAAGTCCTTCTTGTCCAGTTTGTTCGCACAAAATTGCATCAGAACAGCATCCTACAAACAAAATTAATAAAACAGCTCAAAACCTGGGTTAAAAATAACTAGAAACTGCAGATCACAAGCAAGACTTGACAAGAAAACAAATTTTTCCATTTTAATACAAATGGCCAAATGTGGGAGAATTCCAAACAACATAAAATTGTTTTTAAAGGACTATAAGACTAAAAAATTGACTCCTGGAAGTTTTTGTTCTAGTCACAGAACTATTACTTATTAAAACACTTCAACATTTCCTGCCCCAGAAAAGTGATATTAAACTGGATAATTCTATGTACCCAATATTATAATACAAGATCTCTATTTGTATCTTCAGTTATTCAGGTGTACATTTTTAGAATTTTTTTTTTTAATTTCCTAAGGAAATATTTACTAAGCATCTACTACGTATCTACAATGTATTAGATGTTGAGATTCATTAGATAATTAGATGAAGCAAAAGACAGATCCAGACTGACAACACAGTTTGCTATCTAAAGGGGAAAAAAGGTTCCTTCTTAATTATATAAAAGTGTACCACAATTTCTAAATAGCTACATTTCAAAATAACATATTATATAGGGCTTGAAGTAAAGTAAAGCACTTTCATTTTCACCTGTAACTTAAATCACTTAGTTGTATATTAATTATTTTGTCAAACCAATCATTTTTATCAATTTATAGACTCAAGCACTCATAACTTACATGATTTAGCTTAAAGGTAAACAAGATGAGGTATCATAAATCAAGGAAGTTAAACATTATTCAATGATGATAAGCAATATTTAAAGGGTATAAATTATATAGTAATTTAAAAATTAAAATCAGTATTTTAGATTTGTTTCGTTTTTTAACTGAAAGGAGATGCTAACAATTTTTGAAGCGGGTGGAGGGTCAAAGTAATTCACATTAAATCAAGAAGTCACAGTTTTAAATACTACTTGGTGAAAACGTTAATTCACCACTGCATTTTGCAGAGTTCAGAAATACTTATTAAGTATCTTCACATATATTAAAATACCCTTAGGAGAAAGTGGTTTTCCAAGAACATGGGACAAAGACATTGTTCTTTTTTTTTTTTTAAGTACAAATTTTTTTTATTGTTCTTGCCACAGAAATAAATCACTCCTTTAAGACATTTTTCCAAAGCACCTAAAACAAAACACAAATTACCAAAAAACATTCTGATGTACTTAAAATACTTAGTAGAATCCTGAAATGTGTATATTTCAAATAAATGCTGACTAAAACTTCAAAGAGACTAAATATTATTAAAACATGATTTTTCATATGATCACTGGTAAATGTAATACCAAATTGTAGTTTTTCAAATTATATTTCATAAGGCTTGCAAAATGAATAACTGACTCAACAGAAAAAATTTCTTTCAATGCACCAAATGATATAAACTTGGGGAAAATATTTTTTGTAATTACTCAAGTTAATAACTTAGGAGAGATTCCACCCATATCAAGCACAAAACAAGTCTAATTTCTGGCAAAAAAACAAGCATTTACTACTTCTAGAAATATACAAGCATCATTACAGTCTTTTTTTTTAACTCTTATGCTTAATGCCACCCTGAGAGAATTTTAAGACCTTTCTTTAATACTCCACACCAGAGTAACAAACTTCCTATTGAAGAAATCCACTTAAATGTTCAAAGGCATTTCTAACAAGTTCAAATCAAACTTGCTTCTCCAGTAATTTTTCCCAACTCATGAGTGACTCATCATCCACCCAAAGTGCTCAAGGAAGTTGTCCTTGACTCTTCCCTTTCCTGACCTTTTATCCAATCCATCATCAAGTTGCATAATTCTATCTCTAAAAAAATTTTCAAATCTTCAATCCAGCTACACAGGCACCACCTTAGTCCAAGCCAACCTCTTCTCTCACCTGGACATGCACATTGGCATTTATTCCTTTCTCCCTCTTCCACTTATCCAATCCATAGATCCACCTTCATGGACCTATCCAATCGATTCTCCATTCAGCAGAGAGAGTAATGGACTTAAAACATCAAAGAAATTAATTTTGTTCATAACTTAAAATTATTCAAGGCTTTCCCTTGCATTTAGAATAAACACAGAATCTTTAACATTGTCTACAAAAGCCCAACAGCAAACAAACTCTGAGCAGCCTTTTCCACCTTTATCTGGCAAAGTTTTATCTCAATCATTCCCCAACTCCCATCCCCTTGCTAACTAACACACACCAGACACACTCTTTCCCTCTTTGGGCCCTATACAAGCTGTGTACTCCAAATCTTACCCTTTGGCTGACAAACCATTACTTGGGTCTAAGCTAAAATGGAATTTTCTCAAAGAGTCCCGAAGTTACCTCTACCCAGTATAAATTATGATTCTCCATGGTACTCTCTCATATTTATTACTTAGAACACATCATGAAATATTTACCTATACAGTCATCTGATTAATGTCCGTCGTTTCCACAAACTACATGTTTATTAGGGAAAAGGACAAGGGTTGCTTGTTGTTGTATTTTCTTGCCATTGTATTCCAAGCTTTCTTTCCAGGGACTAGCACGTTATACATTTTGTGAATATTTTTGAATCAATCAATCAGAATGAAAAATATTATTTGTGGACAATTTCAAGCTACCTTAAAAATACTGAGTGAAGAAACATTTCCAATATGACTTCAAAATTACTTTAATTCTTACTCTAGAATTTGACAAGATATATCACAAAAGTTGCATTTGAAATAAACTATGGTTGAGATAATTAGGATTACCACACTGAAAATAAACATTTGTGTAAATTTATAATTTACGCATTTCTCAAATATGGCCCATTTTTAATTCTGCAAAGTAACCATCTGGAGGAGGTAATACTGTTGTCTATGAAGTGTGCAATAGCATTATGTCTAAGAAAGCAATGTACATACCTTAATTTAAAAATACTCAATTGTTAAAAATGCTATCATTTGAGCCTTCAGTGAGTCACAATCTTTTTATTGGTGGAGAGTCTTGCCTCGATGTTGATGACTGCTGACTGATCAGGGTGGTGGTTGTTGAAGTTTGGGGTGGCTGTAGCGATTTCTTAAAATAAGACAACAATGAAACTTGTCCCATCAATTGACTTGTCCTTTCAGGATTGATTTCTCTGTAGCATGCAATGCTGTTTGATAGCATTTTACCCGTAGTTAGAACTTCTTTCAAAATCAGAGTCGACCCACTCAAACCCTGTTGTGGCTTTGTCAACTAAGCTTATGTAATACTCTAAATCCTTTGTTGTCCTTTCAACAATCTTCACAACATCTTCACCAGTAGATTCCATCTCAAGAAACCACTTTCATTGCTCATCCATAAGATGCAACCTGTCATCCGTTTAAGTCTTATCATGAGATTGCAGCAATTCAGTCAAATCTTCAGGCTCCACTTCCTATTCTAATTCTCTTGCCATTTCCACAACATCAGCAGTTACTTCCTCCACTGGAGTCTTAAACCCCTCAAAGTCATTCATCTGTGAGGGTTGGAATCAACTTCTTCCAAACTCCTGTTAATGTCGATATTTGGGCTTCTCCCCACGAATGTTTTTAATGTCATCTAGAATGATGAATCCTTTCCAGAAGGTTTTCAATTCATTGCCCAGATCCATCAGAGGAATCACTATCTGTGGCAGCTGTGGCTTTAGGAAATGTATTATTTCTTAAGTAACAAGACTTGAAAGTCGAATTTACTCCTCGAGCCTCGGGTTGCAGAATGAGTGTTGTGTTAGCAAGCATGAAAGCAACATCAATCTCGTACATCTCCATCAGAGCTCTTGTGTGACCAGGTGCATTGTCAATGAGCAATAATATTTTGGTTTTTGTTTTGTTTTGTTTTTTTAACTTATTTTTGTATTGGAGTATAATTGCTTTGCAATGTTGTGTTAGTTTCTGCTGTACAATAAAGTGAATCAACTATATGTATACCTATATCCCGTCCCTCTTGGACCTCCCTCCCACCCCCCACCCCCATCCCACCCATCTAGGTCATCACAGAACACCGAGCTGAGCTTCCTGTGCTTTACAGCATGTTCTCACTAGCTATCTATTTTACACATGGTAGTCCATGTATGTCAATCCTAGTCTCCCAATTCGTCCCATCCTCCCCTTCCCCCCATGTCCACATGTCTGTTTTCTACATCTATGTCTCTGTTCCTGCCCTGCAAATAGGTTCATCTGTACCATTTTTCTAGTTTCCACATATATGTATTAATATACGATATTTGGGTTTTTTACTGGCTTACTTCACTCTGTATGACAGACTCTAGCTCCATCTATGTCTCTACAAATGACCTGATTTCGTTCTTTTTTATGGCTGTGTAATATTCCATTGTATATATGTGCCACATCTTCTTTACCCATTCATCTGTTGTTGGACATTTAGGTTGTTTCCATGACCTGGCTATTGTAAATAGTGTTGCAGTGAACACTGGGGTAGATGTCTCTATTTGAATTATGGTTTTCTCAGAGTATATGCCCAGTAGTGGGATTGCTGGGTCATATGGTAGTTCTATTTTTAGTTTTTTTAAGGAACCTCCATACTGTTCTCCATAGTGGCTGTATCAATTTACATTCTCACCAACAGTGTAAGAGGGTTCGCTTTTCTCCACACCCTCTCCAGCATTTATTGCTTCTAGATTTTTTGATGATGGCCATTCTGACCGGTGTGAGGTAATACCTCATTGTAGTTTTGACTTGCATTTCTCTAATAATTAGTGATGAGCATCTTTTCATGTTCCTCTTGGCCATCTGTATGTCTTCTTTGGTGAAATGTCTATTTAGGTCTTCCACCTAATTTTTAATTGGGTTGTTTGTTTTTTTTGATATTGAGCTCCACAATCTGTTTGTATATTTTGGAGATTAATCCTTTGTCTGTTGCTTTGTTTGCAAATATTTTCTCCCACTCTGAGGGTTGCCTTTTCGTCTTGTTTATGGTTTACTTTTCTGTGCAAAAGCTTTTAAGTTTAATTAGGTCCCCTTTGTTTTTTATTTTTATTTTCATTACTCTAGGAGGTGGGTCAAAAAAGATCTTGCTGTGGTTTATGTCAAAGAGTGATTTTCCTCTAAGTGTTTTATAGTCTCCAGTCCTACATTTAGGTCTTTAATCCATTTTGTTTATTTTTGTGTACACTGTTAGGTAGTGTTCTAATTTCATTCTTTTACATGTAGCTGTCCACTTTTCCCAGCACTGCTTATTAAAGAGGCTGTCTTTTCTCCATTGTATGTTCTTGCCTCCTTTGTCATAAATTAGGTGACCATATGTGCGTGGGTTTATCTCTGGGTTTTCTATCCTGTACCATTGATCTATATTTCTGTTATTGTGCCAGTACCATACAGTCTTGATTACTGTAGATTTGTAGTAATACTTTGAAAGGAATCATTTTTTTCTGAGCAGTAGGTCTCACCAGTGGGCTTAAAATATTCAGCAAACCATGCTGTAAACATGTGATGTCATCCAGGCTTTGTCGTTCCATTTATACAGCACAGGCAGAGCAAATTTAGCATAATTCTTAGCAGCCCAAGGATCTTCTAAATGGTAAATCAACATTGGCTTCACCTTAAAGTCACTAGCTGCAAGACAAGAGAGTCTGCCTGCCCTTTGAAACTTTGAAGCAAGGCTCTGATTTCTCCTCTCTAGCTATGAAAGTCCTAAATTGCATCTCCTTCCAATATAAGGCTATTTCATCTACATTGAAAACCTGTTATTTAGTGCAGTGACCTTCACTAATTATCTTAGTTAGCACATCTGTATAACTTGCTGCAACTTCTCTATATATAAGCATGTGCTTATTCACTTGTACTACTTTTATGTTATGGACAGAGTTTCTTTCCTTAAACCTCATGAACCAATCTCTGCTAGCTTTGAACTTTTCTTCTGCAGCTTCCTCACCTCTCTTAGCCTTCATAGGATTTAAGAGAGCTAGGGCCCTCCTCTGGATTAGGCTTTGGCTTAAGGGAATGTTGTGGCTGGTTTGTTCTTCTATCCAGACCACTACATCTTTCTTCATATCAGCAATAAGGATGTTTTGCTTTCTTATCATATGTGTGCCCACTGGAGTAGAATGTGAAATTTTCTTCAAGAACTTTTCTTTTGCCTTCACAACCTTGACTAACTGTTTGGCCCAAGAGGCCTAGCTTTCAGCCTATCTCAGCTTGGCTTTCAACATGCCTTTCTCAGTAAGTTTAATCGTTTCTAGCTTTTGATTTAAAGTGAGAGATGTGTGAATCTTCCTTTCACTTAAATGCTTAGAGGGCATTATAGAGATATTAATTGGCCTAATTTCTATATTGTTGCGTTTCAGAGAATAAGGATGCCTGAGCAGAGGGAAAGAGACAGGGGAATGGCCAGTTGGTGGAACAGTCAGCAAACACATATTTATTAATTTTGTGGTGCCCAAAAACAACTGCAATAGTAACATCAAAGATCACTGATCACAGATCACCATAACAAATGTAATAATAATGAAAAAATTTGATAGTGTACAAAAATTAGCAAAATGTGACACAGAGACTAGAAGTGAGCAACGCTGTTGGAAAAATGGTGCTGATAGGCTTGTTCACCAGAGGGCTGCCACAGGCCTTCAATTTGTAAAAAATGCAATATATGTGAAGCACAATAAAATGAGGTATGTCTGTATAAAGACTTTTAGCTGTTGACAAATGTAGAAATTAAAGCTCCAAAAAATTTCACTCAGCTGAATAGTGGAAGAAATAATACTGAAATTTAGCCGTCCTGATTCCAAAGTTTATGCTCAAGCTAACAAATGGTAATGTGTTTTCAAGAAAATAAGTGTCAATTTGTATAATGTCAAATTGAAATAAAATTACTTCATTCCAAATTCTAAGTGATAATGCCTGATATTTTTAAAGTACCATAAAATGCACATTTAAAAGGCATTGTATGAAGTTAACTATGGTCATTGCTTTGAACACACTTGTTTCTTCTACTATACTAGCATAATAATATTATTTCAATGATTATTTTAATGATGCTGATTATCAGTGTCCGTAGCTAAGAATCAGAACGTAGGATACATAAGTGAAGTTAGATCAAGATTCTAAACAATTTAAAAATATTAGATCTATAATTTCTAAGTGTGGGAAATATGTAAATAATATTAATATTATTAATAAGTAATATTAAAAGATAATTCCAGATGTTTTTAAAGCTTTATTAGTATAAAGAATGGTGAAAATGCCTCTGGATCACTAAGTAACATATTCTACTTCATTTGCATGGAGGCTTTATAATTTTCTTGTTCCTCCAGGCAAAACAACAGAATTGAAAGCAGAAGATGTTTAAGATGCAGCCTGGCAATACTCAATCTATGACCTTGATATCTTGGTTCTATTTTGAATTAGAACTCATAATAATTTCTTCATTAGCATATTCATACAAAATATTCTTAATATCAAGACTTTGACAAAATAGCATGTTAATGTCACAATAAAGAACATGCATCTTATTGACCTTGAATTTCTTTTTCTCTTTCCTCCCTCATTATACAAACACAGATTACCATATACATATACAAATTCAGAGACGAGAAGTATGAAAGAAGACTAGATCAGCAAATCACAACTAAAAATAGCAGTTTTCTAAGATTAATGAATATGCACTCTATGTCATTATATTCTTAGTTGAAGTGGTAGCTGGTTATTTCTACAAATGTGGGCTTCCCAAGCTAAGAAAACATGAGACCATATATGAATATTGAATTAATTCAATTAGAAATACAGAAAAACAAGTATGTTATGCAAAATGATTACAGTCAAGTGACTAGACATATTCTTTCAGTATCACACATAAAATCTTCAAATTTTTGCAAGAACTGAATTGGTTGATACAATTGACAATTCCTTATATTAATGCCCCCCCAAATGATATTACCATTAGGTTTTTTTGTTTTTTGTTTTTTTTTTAAAGAACTGTTATTTATTTATTTATTTTATTATTTTTGGCTGTGTTGGGTCTTCGGTTCGTGCGAGGGCTTTCTTCAGTTACGGCAAGTGGGGGCCACTCTTCATCGCGGTGCGGGGACCGCTCTTCATCGCGGTGCGCGGGCCTTTTCACTATCGCGGCCCCTCCCGTTGCGGGGCACAGGCTCCAGACGCGCAGGCTCAGTGTTGTGGCTCACGGGCCCAGCCGCTCCGCGGCATGTGGGATCTTCCCAGACCAGGGCTCGAACCCGTGTCCCCTGCATTAGCAGGCAGATTCTCAACCACTGCGCCACCAGGGAAGCCCTACCATTAGGTTTTATTTTAATAATTTCTATTCATTAAAAAGACTGTTAAAATAACTGATTATCCTATTTGGACTATAGAATGTAGTCTCTCTGGTTAAAGTTCTAAGTATCTAAAATGATATTTTATGAATTTAGAATTATATAATGTAGTTTTAATTATTTTTTGCTAAAACTACTCAAGAAAAATCATTTAAGTATAGTTTGAGAAATATCATTTCAAAGAAGTATTGGAAATACTTTTTCATCCAAAGAAATATTTACTTACTCTGCAACAGTTTAATTCCTCTGCTGTAAGGATGATTGTACCACATTTCTTCCCTGGAATTCCTCTAAAACAACAAAAAGCATACTTAAATACAATGATATTTTATATTAATAGTATATAATATAAATGAATATTAAATATATATTTTATTTTTATATAACCAAACAAAAAGCATACTACTAATAGGTGGGCTCTAACAAAATATATTCCTAGTTTCAAATTTGAGTTTATCCTATAGATCCACATTTATTGATAAAGCTAAACTTTGAGCACTTTCAACATGTCAGTCCTTTGCCCAAGAATCTTCAATAGCTTCACACTATCATATATAATTAATATAATATAATGTAGTATCTATAATATGAAATAGTCTCCCATGACTTCTAAGATTTCTATTATGTGATTAAAACGTATTCCTAATCTTGGTTTTCAATATTTCTTTCTTCTTTCATCAACATGGTTATTTATTTGCTCTTATTTTTGCTCTGTGCCAATTCCCACACCCTGGCATACCGTAGTGTGTTAAACTTTTCCCTATTCTGCCCCAAAATTTCTACATCCCCAGAGGAAGTTTTACTTGTTCCAGGAAACCTTATCCCAGTCAACCTCACACAAAACTTGGCCTTCTCTGTGTTCCTATTGCACTTAAAGTCAGTACCACAGGTTTAGCATTTAATTATTGCTAAATTGTTACAAGCACATATTTTTTACCCTTCTTTCCCCAAGTCGATTATAAACTCTATAAGAGAAAAATTCATATTATAAACCTCTTGTAAACCGACAGATTTAAATATCTATACATAACAGGCACTCAATATATCAGGAAAACATATAATACATAAGCAAAATTAAGCAAAGCAAAACTTCCACCCAATTTTCTTTCTAAACGTCTATGGAATATTTATGCTCATATAGCTTCCAGCTGACACCAAGAGCAAAGTGCACTAGGATAATGCAAGGTATGTGCATGGTTTCCTGCTTTACCTGAGGGAATACAGAGACAAGTCCAGGAGAATCTTGCAAAGAGTAATCCTAATGCTCTAAAGGTATACTTCATGCTTCTTTTGTCCTATCACTAATCATAGCTCAGACTCTTCTGTTTTTCCTAGGAACTACAAATTGTGGAATTAGAGCCAAACAAGTGTTTTGGTCCTCAAGAATATGATTCAACTCCAATAATCTATGCCAGTTTGTATGTGACATTTTCTCCAGGTCTTTATGACTAAGAGATCAATTAATTTATCTTTGCATGTCTTTTCATAGAATATTAAACACATCTTTTTTTTTTATGCAAGACAAAATTTAATAATTGGATAAGCATTTAGTAGACTGGTCACAATAAAAATGAAGATTCTTACTGAAATAACAGTGGGGTGCAATTTTACATGTATTAAGTTATCAGTCATTGAAAGAGATGATGCTCTCCAGTACTGGTTGTGTTGGGAGAACTTGCACATGCATCAACTGCAGGTGGCAATGCAGATAATAACTGTCATTTGAAGAAAATACACACATCATTTTTAGCATCCCTCCATTGTCAGTAATCAGTTAATTTTTCTAATCCAGCTGTACTTTTTTCTTCTTTTTTCCTATTTGTGAATCAAAAGATTTCCACTCTCAGCATTATGGCAATCTAAAACACCCTGACTGAGCATCTACCTGAAAATAATTTAAAATGCTGAAAATTTGCAAAAATTATTTATAAATGCTCTGATAACCTGGAAAGAAAAGTAAGGACCAATTAGAAACTGAAGATGGAAAACCAGAAAGACAGAGGTAAACCCTGGAGAGTTTAATCTTGGGCTTTTTATTTTTTTAATAGGTCTTTATTGGAGTATAATTGCTTCACAATACTGTGTTAGTTTCTGTTGTACAACAAAGTGAATCAGCCATATGGATACATATATCCTCATAACCCCTTCCTCTTAAGCCTCTCCCTCCCACCATCATTATCCCACATCTCTAGGTCATTGCAAAGCACCAAGCTGATCTCCCTGTGCTATGCTGCTGCTTCCCACTAGCTAACCATTTTACATTCAGTAGTGTATATATGTCAATGCTACTCTCGGTAGTGTATATATGTCGATGCTACTCTCACTTCACTGCAGCTTCCCCCTCCACCTACCATGTTCCCAAGTTCTTTCTCTATGTCTACGTCTTTATTCCTGCCCTGCCACTAGGTTCATCAGTACCATGTTTTTGTTTTTGTTTTGTTTTTTTTAGAATCTATATATATATGTGTTAGCATACTGTACTTGTTTTTCTCTTTCTGACTTTACTCTGTATGACAGACTCTAGGTCCATCCACCTCACTACAAATAACTCAATTTCATTTCTTTTTATGGCTGAGTAATATTCCATTGTATATATGTGCCACATCTTCCTTATCCATTCATCTGTCAATGGACATTTAGGTTGGTTCCATGTCCTGGCTATTGTAAATAGAGCTGCAGTGAACATTGTGTTACATGTCCCTCTTTGAATTATGGTTTTCTCATGGTATAGGCCAAGTAGTGGGATTGCTGGATCATATGGTAGTTCTATTTTTAGTTTTTTAAGGAACTTCCATACTGTTCTCCATAATGGTTGCATTAATTTATGGATCCTTAGAGCATAAAGATGAGAGACCAAAAAGAAAGGTGAGGGAGTACTCACAAGGTGGAGAATTCAATAAATAAACAACTCATAGCATAAAGCTTAGATCACAATGACTATATTGCCTGAATGTAGCATAAATTAGATAAAAACATTTACTTTGGAGGGACCTACAAAATAAATCCATGCCTTAAAATGTGGTGATTAATGAAAGAGAAAAAATGTCTCCTAATAATTCAGACCTTAACCAGGCTTGCTGCCTTAATTTTAACTACCTGGGTAATTACAAACTTCAAACCAAGAATTCAGCTTAATTCAAGTGATCACAGTTAGTTGGTAAGTATAAAATCTGTCTGGAAGAATTTGCCTTCAAACTACATCTCAAAATACTATCACATTAAAAGTTTTAAAATATGTATGAGCTCATTCTAAAATATCTCAAAACCCTAAAGAAAAAATGTACCATGTTTTAAACTCTCCAGGAAAAGCAGGCTGCAGAATCTAACACAGACTTAGAACCCTAAAAATATTATGTATAATATACACAATGTAAGTATGTATAATATACATAATATATAGAGAAGAATGGAAATATGAGGAACTAGAAAAGAACTATAAAATAATCAAGAATATATGGAGAAAAAATAGGACTTCTAGAAATAATATAGAGACTGTAGATGGATTTAACAGCAGATTATACACAGCAGAAGAATTAGTGAACTGAAAGATGGATATAAAGAATTTATCACTAATGCAGCATGGAGGGGCTGATATGGGAAAAATTGCAAAGAGGTTTAGTGACATGGAGGGAAAAGGTAAAAGTTTTAATGTACATCTAAGCAGAGGTCCAGAAGTAGAAGAAAAAATGAATAGAGGAGATGCAATATTTGAAGAGAGAATGGCCAGGAAACTGCTAGAACTGTTGAGAAACATCAATTTCCAGATTCAAAAAGTCCAATGAATTTCAAGCAACATAAATAAAAGTACATTTATACCTATACACATATTAAGGACATGTCAAAACACCAGAACTAAAATGGCATATCTTCAAACGAGCCAAAGAGAAAAGACAGATGACCTACAAAGATAAGAATGTTAAATTAAGAGCTGACTACTCAGAAGAAACATTGGAAGCTACAATACAACTGAAAAAATATCTTGAATGGTTTTGAAAGAAAATAGCTATCACTCTAGGATTTTATACAGTATATCTCTTTTAAGAACAAGTATGAACTACAGGTATTTTTAAACAAAATAGAATTGAGTGAATTTACAGCCAAGCACATTGTCTTGAGGAATTCCTAAAGGATGGACTTCAAGCTGAAGGAGAATGATCAAACATGAGATGAATGAAGAAACAATAAGGGAAGTGGTAAATATGAAAAACCTTAATAAATATTGACTTAAGATCTTAATGAATATTATTGATAAGAAAATCAATAATAGTAATGTTAAAAACTAAAATAACAAATACAAATGATAATGATAGCATTTATCAGGAGGGTGAGAATTTAAGTTAAAATCTTCTGATATTCTTGTATTATTCAGGAAGAAAGTAAAAAATTCTTTAAAGTAAATAGAATTTGATAAATTAAGTAAATATATTGGAAATTCCTAGGAAACTACAATTTTTAAGGACTTTGTAATCTAAAGGTTAGAAAAGAAAGATTGTGAAATGGTGTTTTAAAAATATAACCAATTCAAAAGAAACTAAAGAAAAAAAAGTGTGAAGCACATGAGAAACACTAAATAAGTGATCGAAATAAATCCAGAGCAACAGTTACAAAAGTACATGTTAATGAACTGAATGCTACAGATTAGAAACCAAGACTGACATTCTGTATAAAAAATAAAATCCATACATAGCTATTTATAACAGACATTAGAATTTAAGAATTTAGAAAATTCAAAAGAAAAGAATGGAAAGATACACTAAAGGAAAAAAAAACAAAAAAACAAAAAACTAACCCTAATGAAAACCAGTGTACCTACATTAATAGCAAATATGTAAATTTTAAATTTAAAAAAGATTGCTGGAAATTGTTACTGTGTAATAATAAAAGGTTCAATTAATTAGGAAGATGAAATAATCTCAATACTGTATGCATCTAACATTATAGTTCCAAAATATATAAAGAACTGACCATACAACAAAAGGACAGATACATCATTATGTTGAGCATTTTTAACCTGGTAAGTACCACATTGGTCAGTGATCAATGTTAACAATCACCAGTGATAAGTCAGGTTGATATCATGTACCACTGATATGATGTAATAAGAAGGGCATTTCACCACTGTAACCCACCCCTCCAAACCTGTAACACCAATTTAAGCATGAGAAAAATATCAAACAACCCCAATTTGGAGAACATTCTACAAAATATCTGACTAGTACTTCTCAAAACTGTCAAAGTCATCCAAATCATGGAAGGACTTAAAAATTGTCACATAACAGAGAATACTAGGAGACAGGATGACTGAATGCAAAGAGGTATCCTGAAGTGAATTCTGATATAGAAAAATGACATTAGTGGAAAAACAAGTGAAATTCAAGTAAAGTCTGTAGTTTAGTAGTTGTATTAACATTGTTATAGTAGTTGTTTCAAATATACCATGTTAACGTAATATATTAATGTTCGAGGAAACTGGGTGAGGGATATACAAAATTCTCTGTAGTATTTTCACAATTTTTCTGTAAATCTAAAGTTCTTATTAAAAACAAGGCAAGGCAAAAAAAGACAAAGACAAGCTGAGTAACTATTCTAGGTTAAAAGAGACTAAAAATTAGGACAACTAAATTCAATGTACAATTTTTGATTAAGTTTTAGACTGGGCATATAGAGCTATAAAAATTGGGACAACTGTTGAAATTTGAATATGGAGTGTGGATTAGATAAATACATTGTTTCATTGTAAAGTTTCCTGATTTTGATTATCATATTGTGATTCTGTAAGAGAACATCCTTATTAAGAAATACACACTCATTTTGCTTATGGTTTCCGTTGCTGTTCAAAAGCTTTAAAGTTTAATTAGGTCCCATTTGTTTACTTTTATTTTCATTACTCTAGGACAGGGGTCTCCAACCCCCAGGCTGCGGGCTGGTACAGGTCCATGGCCTGTTAGGAACCAGGCTCCACAGCAAGGGGTGAGCAGTGGGCGAGAGAGTGAAGCTTCATCTGCCCTACCCATCGCTCCCCATTGCTTGCATTAGAACCTGAACCATCCCCCCCACCGTCCATGGAAAAACTGTCTTCCAGGAAACCGGCACCTGGTGCCAAAAAGGTTGGGGACGGCTGCTCTAAGAGGTGGATCAAAGAAAGAAAACGAAGTGACTGACAAGAGATTAATCTCCAAATACACAAACAGTTCATGCAGCTCAATATCAAATAAACAAACAGCCCAATCAAAATTCGGTGGAAGATCTAGACATTTCTCCAAAGAAGACATACAGATGTCCAAAAAGCACATGAAAAGATGTTCTACATCACTAATTATTAGAGAAATGCAAATCAAAATTACAGTGAGGTATCACCTCACACCAGTTAGAATGGCCACCACCAAAAAATCTATAAACAATAAATGCTAGAGAGGGTGTGGAGAAAAAGGAACCCTCTTACACTGTTGGTAGGTATGCAAATTGGTAGAGTCACTATGGAGAACAGTATGGAGGTTCCTTAAAAAAGTAAAAATAGAGCTACCATATGATCCAACAATCCCAGTCCTTGGGCATATATCTGGAGAAGACCATAATTTGAAAAGATACATGCACCCCAATGTTCATTGCAGCACTATTTACAATAGCCAAGACATGGAAGCAACCTAAATGTCCATCAATGGATGAGTGGATAAAGAAGATGTGGTACATATATACAGTGGAATATTAGCCATAAAAAAGAATGAAATAATGCCATTTGCAGCACCATGGATGGACCTAGAGGTTGTCATACTGAGTGAAGTAGGTCAGACAAAGACAAATATCATAATATCACTTATATGTGGAATATAAAAAAATGGTACAAATGGACTTATTTATAAAACAGAAATAGAGTCACAGATGTAGAAAAAAGCATATGGTTACCAAGGGGGAAAAAAAAGGGAGCGATAAATTGGTAGATTGGGATTGACATATACACACTACTGTATATATAACACAACAATTAAGAACCTACTGTACAGCACAGGGAACTCTACTCAATACTCTGTAATGGAAATGTATATGGGAAAAGAATCTAAAAAAGAGTGGATATATATATATATATATATATATATATATATATATATATATAAAACTGATTCACTTTGCTGTACAGCAGAAACTAACACAACATTGTAAATCAACTATACTCCAATAAAAATTAATGTTAAAAAAAGAAATACACACTCAAGCATTTAGAGGAAATGGAGCACAATGTCTCTGACAACGTTTCCAAATGACTCTCAGATGGTTCCGAAAAAATATATAAAATTGGAATATGAGAGTAGTGGATGAGAGAGAGGGAAGTGGGAAAGAAAATGATAAAGCAATATGACAAAGTTAACGTCTGTCGAAAGTAAACATTCTGGGTAAAGGGCATACAAGAGTTTCTGGTAATAATCTAGTAAATTTTCTGTACAGTTGAAATTATATCAAAATAGAAATTTACCCCCCAAACCAATTTTGAAAATAGTTTCCTATACTTGTATTCTCCTATTTTTGTGGCACAGAGAAAGAATAATAGAACTCATCCCCCAAACAAAGATATTATTCGAGTATTATTAGAAATGAGTAATCCTTTCCAGAACTGAGCACATGAAGAATAAATGGCCTCTGAGAGACTTAGTGGTTTGTTTTGGTTTGATCTGGTTTGTTTTGTCTTTTTTTGATTGTTACAGTTGAGTTTTTTTCCTAACTGTAATATTTTTACATATCTCTTACTACTTCTCCATTACCATTTCTCCACTGCCTTTAGTAACTTCATATTTTTACACTGTTGCTTGGCTTACTGCAGTTTTCTTGTTCCTAACTGATCTCAGGCTGCTATGCCCTTAATTTATCCTCTCCATTAATAGAAATTGATCTGATTATGAATTCCAATCATGAAGCCTTCCATTTTCTAGTGGTTCTATATAGGTCCTACAATAATTTCAAACATTAATTATGACACAATAATCGTCATAAAATGCAGCCACTGTGAAGTCTCTAATTTCATCGTTCCTGCCACTTTTCAATAGAGCCACCCTTTTAGATCCTGAATCCATAACAGATGTTTTATTTCACTCAGACTTCACCTGTAAAACTCACTCTACCAACAAGTCAAGGACCATCTTTCGTCTCAGTGATTTCTACTTATTATATTTTTTGCGGGGGTGGGGGGAGTGCCACACAGCTTGTGGGATCTTACTTCCCTCACCACGGATTAAACCCACACCCTCAGCAGTGAAAGAGTATAGTCTTAACCACTAGACCACCATGGAATTTCCTCAAAATTTGTTTTAACTTATGGAACATTTACTAAGATTGACCACATACTATGTCATAGAACATTTAGTAAAATACATCACATTTATCAACAAAAATATTTGAGTCTGAGATTAATGACAAAAGGCAATTTTTACAACATTTCTGAAACCTCAATTATCAAAAAAAAAAAAGAAAGAATAGGAAAAAGAGGATATTTAGAATTGCACAATAATAAAGACAACACCTTTACTATTTGGATTCTATTAGTTTAGTATTTTGTATGAAAAAATATGCACAAAATGGTATTAAACAAAAATCCAGCAGTGTATTAAAAAAGATAATATATCAATACAATAATGGTAGGAAACGTCAATACTCTACTTTCACAATATAGAACTGAACAGAAGATCAATAAAGAAATAGAGGACTCGAACAATACTACAGACCAACTGCACCTAACAGACATATACAGCACACTCCACCCAACAACCACAGAACATACATTCTTCTCAAATGTACACAGAACATTCTCCAGGAGAGGCCACATGTTAAACCACAAAACAAATTTAAGAAGCTTGAAATTCTATAAAGTATATTTTCCAATAACACTGGAAAAACTTAGAAATAACTAGTGGAAAGAAAATTAGAAAATACACAAATATGTAGAAATTAAACAGCACACTCTTAAACAACCAATGGGTCAAAGAAAAAGTCACAAGGGAAATTAGAAAATACCTTGAAACAAATGAAAATGAAAACACAACATACCAAAACATATGGGATGCAGTGAAAGCAGTGCTAAGAGGGAAGTTTATAGTTGCAAATGCATGTATAAAAAAAAGAAAAAAAGACTATAAATCAACAACCTAACTTTATACCTCAAAGAACTAAAAAAACAAAAACAAAAAACCCAAAAAAGCACAAGAACAATGTAAACTCAAAGCTAGCAGAAGGAAATAAATAATAAAGATTGGAGCAGAAATAAAGGGAACAGAGAATATAAAAATACCAAAAATTCAATAAAAGAGTTGACTTTTTAAAAAGATCAACAAAATTGAAAAACCCTTCGTGAGACTAAGAAAAAACGAGAAAACTCAAATAAATAAAATCAGAAACAAAAGAAGGGCCATTACAATGAATGCCACAGATATAAAAAAAAATATTTTAAGAGAATACTATGAATAATTTTAGGCCAACAAACTGGATAGCCTAGAATAAATGTATAAATTCCTAGAAACACATGATTTGCCAAGACTGAATCATGAAGAAATGTAAAACCTGAATAGACCAATAACTAGTAAGGAGACTAAATCAGTAACCAAACACCTGTCAGCAAAAAAAGGTCTAGGACCAAATGGCTTCACTGAAGAATTCTGTCAAACATTTAAAGATGAATTAACATTAATTTTCCTAAAACTCTTCCAATAAATTGAAAAGGGTGGGGGAGGACATTTCAAAGTTTATTCTATAAAGCCAGCATTATCCTGATACCAAAATCAGACAAAGACAACACAAGAAAACTACAAACCAATATCCCTGATGAATATTAATGCAAAAATCCTAAGCAAAACACAAGCAAACTGAATTCAACAGCACATCAATAGGATTATACACCATGACCAAGTGCGATTTATTCCTGGAATGCCAGGATGGCTCAGGCATTAAAATAAATTTAATATACCACAGTAACAGAATAAAAACAAAATCATGTGATTATCTCAATTGATGTGGAAAAAGCATTTGACAAGATTCAACACCGTTTCAAGATAAAAACACTCAGCAAACTAGGAATAAAAGGTAATTACGTCAACATAATAATAACCATTTATGAAAAGCACACAAGTATCTCCATACTCAATGATAAAAGATTGAAGGTTTTTCCTCTAAGATCATGAAAAGGAAAGATACCCACCCTGGCTACCTCTATTCAACACCATAATGGAAGTTCTAGCCAGAGCAATTAGGGAAAAAAAAAAAAAAAAGAAGTAAAAGGTATCCAAATTGAAAAGGAAGAAGTAAAACTACTTCTGTTTGCAAATGACATAATCTTATATGCACAAAGCCCTAAAGAGTACACATTAAAAAAAATCTGTTAGAACTAATAAACAACTACAGCAAAGTTGCAGGATAAAAAATCAACATAAAAATATGTTGTGTTTAAAAAAACAAAAGAAAAAATAAGTTGTGTTTCTATATACTAATAATGAACAAACCAAAAAACAAATTAAGAAAAATTCAATTTACAATAGCATTAAAATAATTTAAAAATTAAGAATAAAAGTTACCAAGGAGGTGAAAGACTTTTACACTGAAAACTATAAAACATTGCTGGAAGAAATTAAGGAAGACATACATAAGCAGAAATATATTCTGTGTTCATGGCTTGCAAGAGACATATTGTTAAGATTTTCATACAACCAAAGCAATCTACAGATTCAACATAATCTCTATCAAAATCTCACTGGAAATTTTTTAAAGAAATAAACTGTAAAATGCATCCAAAAATTCATGAAATCTCAAGGGACCTCAAATAGCCAAAACAATTTTGAAAAAGAACAAAGTTAGAGGACTCACATTTCCTGATTCCAAAACATATTACAAAACTATAGTAATCAAAACAATATGGTACTGGTATAACAACAGACAAATAGGCATATAAAATACAACAGAAATCTGAGAAATAAACCCTAACATATATGGTCAAGTGATCTTCAACAAGTATCCCAACCAACAACATTCAATGAGGGAAGTACACTTTCTACAACAAATAGTGTGGGGAAAACTGTATATCCTCATAGAAAAGAATGAAGTTGGACCTTTATTTTACACCATGCATAAAAGTCAACTCAAAATAGATTAAAGATTTAAACAAAAGGCCTAAAATTATAAAACATATAGAAAAACATAGGGGAAAAACTTCATGACATTGGTCTTGACTGATTTCTTGGACATGACACAAAAGTACACCAAAAATAGACAAATGGGGTTACATCAAACCTAAGAAGCTTTGTAACTCATAGAACATAATAAATAGAGTGAAAAAGGCAACCTATGGGATGGAATGATGTATTTGCAGATCATACATCTAATAAAGGATTACTATCCAGGGTATGTGATAAAGGTTAATATAAACAATTCTACAACCCAATGGAAAAAATTAACATACCCTGATTCAAAAGGGGGGAAATGGAGAAGTGTGGCCAAGATGGCAGAGTAGGAAGACCCTGAGCTCACCTCCTCCCATGGGCACACCAAAATTACAACTATTTACAAAGCAACTATCTATGAGAATAACCTGATACTAGCAAAAATGATTTTCCACAACTAAAGATATAAAGAAAGAACCACAATAAGATGGATATGAAGGGCAAAGACACAGCATAGTCAAGACACATACCACTGTGCATGTGACCCACAAATGGGAAAATAATCACAATTGCAGAGGTTCTTCCCAAGGAGTGAGTGGTCTAACCCCTACATAAGGCTCCCAACCCAGGGGTCGTAAACTGGGAAGAAAAGCTCCCAGGATGTCTGGCTTTGAAGGCCAACAGGGCTAGAATATGGGAGAGTCAGAGGGCTGTAAGAAACAGAGAATCTTAAAGGGTAAGTGCAAAATCTCACAAGGTCCAAGTCCCAGCACAAAGGCAATAATCTGAAAGGAACCTAGGTCAGATCCATTTGCTGATCTTGGAGACCTTCCCAGAGAGGCAGCAGGCAAATACAACTCACCCTGGGGACACAGACACTAGTAAGGAGATCAAGCATTTATAAAGTTAGTAGGAAGGTTAAAAAACAAAAGAAGTATAATCATCTATATCCACAGGAAGTAGTTAAAGGATACACAAAACAAAGTGATGTAAAATATGACTCCAAAAACATTAAACATGGGGGTGTGTGTGAAGGAGTAAATATGCAGGGTTATTAGGACATGTTCAAACTTAAGAGGTTATCAACTTAAAATATCATATAGAGAGAGGGAGAAGGAGAGAGAGAGAGTTATACATGAACTTCATGGTAACTAAAAACCGAAAGCTTATGATAAATACATACACAAGAAACAGAAATGAATCCAAATATAGCCTTAATCATAGTCATCAAATCAGAAGAGAAGTGAGCAAAAGAAGAAGGAAGGAACAAAAAAAGTACAGAAACAACCAGAAAGCAATAAACAAAATGGCAAGAGTTTCATACCTATCAGTAAATAACTTATTTATTTTAAATAAATAATTATTTAAAGTAATTATTTAAATAATTACTTTAAATGTGGGAGTGGCCAAGATGGCTAAGTATAAAGATGCTGAGCTCAAATCTTCCCACGGGTACACCAAGGTTGCAACAATTTGCAGAGTGGCTATTGATGAGAATGGCCAGAAGACTGGCAGAGGAGACCTTCTAAAACTAGAGATGTTGGGAGGGTACCACAGAGAAATGGGTGGGATGGTAAAGATGTGGTATTGTCAGGATCCATAGACTCAGGTTGGCAAACCACAAAAGGGAGGATAACTGTAATCACAGAGTTTCTCCCCAAGGAGCTAGTGAACCCCACGTTGGGCTCTAGAGCCCAGGGTCCTGCATGGAAAGATGAGTCCCCAAAATGCTTTGATTTGAAGGCCAGTGGGGCTTGCTTTCAGGAGAGCTGGAGGGCTGGGGGAAACAGAGAATCCACTCTTGAGGGACACATATAAGATCTCACATGCTCTGGGACCCTAGGCAGAAGCAGTAATTTCAAAGAAGCGTGGGTCAGACCCACCTGCTGATGTTGGAGAGCCTCCCAGAGAGGCAGGAGGAAGTTGGAGATCAACTTGAGGATATGAACACTAGTGACAGCCATTTTGGGGAGCTCTTTCTACCGTGTAGACACTAGTGCTGGCAAGGACCATTTTCGAATCCTCCCTCAAGCTTCTTAGTGCTGGCACCTGGCTGGGCTACCAGCCTTTAGGCACCAGTACTGGGATGCCTCGGGGCAAGTAACTGCCCAGGCAGACATTCAGCCCCACCCAGCAGCAGGGAGGCTGCATTAAGACCCTCCTGAGTCCACAGTCACCTTGGGATATGGCTCTGTCCATCAGAGGGTCTAAGGCCCAGCCACAAACATCAGTGCACTGACCCTAGCCCTGGGAACCCTAGGGCCCTGTAAGCCAGAGACACTGGGAGCCAACTCTGCCCACCAGTAGGCCAGCACTAGTCCTGGGACCAGCCTCACCCACCAGTGAGTAGGCACCAGACTCAGGATGCCCTGTGCCTCAGCCCCACCAACCAGTGTACTGAAATAACAATACTAGATCTCTCCAGGGCCCTGCAGCCAAAGATCCTGTGACTCAGTTCTGCCCACCAGTGGAGTAGCACTAGCTGCAGGACCTGACCTCACCCACCAGTGGGCAGGCACCAGCCCTGGGATTCTTGGCTCTCAGACCCCACCAGGAGCAGGAAGAAACCAGACCTAGGACTACCAGAGCCATGTAACCTCCAGTACCAGGACACAGCCTACACACCAACGGGTGGGCACCAGCCCCAGGACACTGTGGGCTCCAGCCTTGTTCACCAGCAGGACAACACCAGCTCTGAGACCCCCAGACACCTGCAGTGAGAGAACAGAGAACCCGGCCCCACACACCTGTGAGTTGGAACTAGTCCTGGGAACCCCTGGGCCCCAGCACCACCCAAAACCAGATCCAGCAGGCCAAAACCAGCTCTGAGACACCTTGGACCCCTCAGCCAGTTGTCCCAGGATCAAGCCCCACTCACCAGCAGGACAACACCAGCTTGAGGAACCCCGGGCCCCACATGCAGCCATATCAGGAAATGGCCACACCCACCAGTGGGCCAACAATAGCCCAGGGACCCTCCAGGGCCCAGCCACCTGCAGTCTTGTGACCCAGCAATACCAACCAGTGGCTGGCAGCCTCCACACAAGGCAGGGCCTGGCAATCAACCAGACCAGGGACCACCAACACCTACCAGACCACCCACAGTAATCAGCCTTCTACACCAGAAGGACTCACACAGACCAAATAATGGGCATCCCTAAAGCATATAGCTCTGGTGACCAGAGGGGAGAGAGTGATGCTGGGACACAAAGGACATCTTCTATAAAAGGCCACATCTCCAAGGCTGGGAAAGGTAACCAACTTACTAGATACAAAAAAATAAAACCACCAAATTAGACAAAACGAGGAATAGAGGAATATCTTCCAAATGAAGGAACAAGATAAAAACTCCAAAAGAAGAACTTAGTGAAGTACAGATAGGCAATCTACCTTATAGAGTATTCAAGGTAATAATTGTAAAGATATTCAAAGAACTAGGGAGATGATTTGATGAACAGAGTGAGAATTTAGAAGTTTTAAACAAAGAGAAAATATAAAGAAGAGTCAAACAGAGATGAAGAAAACAATAACTGAAATAAAAAATACACTGGAAGTAATCAACAGTAGATTACATGATACAGAGGAATGGATCAGCAAACTGGAAGATGGAGTAATGTGAATAACAGATTAAAATAAAAAAGAATTTAAAAATGAGAAAATGAGGATAGTTTACGATACCTCTGAGACAACACTAAGCATACTAACATTCACATTATAGGAGTCCCAGAAGGAGAAGAGAGAAAGAAAGGGGCAGAGAACATATTTGAAGACATACTAGCTGAAAACTTCTCTAACCTGGAAAAGGAAACAGGTGTCCAGGAATAGGAAGTACAGAGTCTCAAACAGGATTAACACAAAAAGGACCACACCAAGACACACTGTAAATAAAATGGCAAAAATTAAAGATAAAGAGAGAATCTTAGGAGAAGCAAGGGAAAAGCAACAAGTTACTTACAAGGGAACTCCCATAAGGCTATCAGCTAACTTTTTAGCAGAAACTCTGCAGGCCACAAGGGAGTGGCACACTACGTTTAAAGTGATGAAAGGGGAAAACCTACAACCAAGAATACTCTACCTGGTAAGGCTTTCATTCAGATTTGATGGAGAGATCAAAAGTCTTACAGAGAAGCAAAAGCTAAAAGATTTCAGCACCACCACACCAGATTTACAAGAAACGTTCAGGGACTTCTCTAAGCAAAAAAGAAAAGGCCACAACTGGAAACATGAAAATTATGAAAGGAAAAAATCTCATTGGCAAAGGGAAACATATAATAAAGGTTGTAAATCAGCTACGTACAAAGCTAGTAGGAAGGTTTAAAGACAAACGTAGTAAAATCATCTTAACTGCAGTAAGTAGTTAAGAGATAAAACAAAAAGATGTAAACTATGATGCTCAAAACAGTAAACTTTTGGCAGGGAGTAAAAATGCAGCCTTGTTAAAATGTGTTTGAACTTAAGAGATCAGCAACTTAAAATTATCACATAAATATATAAATTATTGTGTACAGTGTAGTGAATATAGTAAATAGCTATGTAATATCCTTGTATAGTGATATAACTAGACTTTTCAAGGGGATCATTTTGAAATGTATAGAAATACCAAAAAACTATGTTGTATAACAGGAACTAACATAATGTTGTAAGTCAGTTATACTTCAAAAACAAACAAATAAACTCATAGAAAAAGAGATCAGAATTGTGGTTACCAGAGGTGAGGAATGAGGGAATGGGGACTTGAATGAAAGCAATCAAAACTTCCAGGTACAGGATAAATAACTACTAGTGATTTAATGTACAATGTGATGAATATAATTAACATTGTTCTATGTTATATATGAAACTTGTTAAGAGAGAAACTCCTAAGAGTTCTTATTACAATAAAAACATTATTTTTTCCATTTCTTTAATTTTATATCTATAATGATGTTGGATATTCATGAAACTTATTGTGATAATCATTTCATGATGTATATAAGTCAAATCATTATGCTGTACACCTTAAACTTATATAGTGCTGTATGTCAATTATATCTCAATAAAACTGGAAGAAACAAATAATTAAATTAAATTAAATGGACTGAATGCTCCCATCAAAAGACAGAGTGGCTGAATGGATTAAAAAAAAAAAAAAACCCTATATATATATATGCTACCTACAAGAGACTCACTTCAGATCTAAACACATAGAGACTGAAAGTGATGGAACGGAAATAGGTATTCCATGTGAATGGACATGAAAAAAAGGCTAGAGTTAAATACTTGTATCAGATAAAATAGAATTTAAAACAAAAGAGTAACAAGAGACAAAGAAAGATATTACATAATGATAAAGAAATAAATCCATCAAGAAGATATAATAATTGGAAATATATATGCACCAAACATAGGAGCACCTACATACAATAAACAAATATTAACAGACATAAAGGGAAAAACTGCAAGTAACACAATAATGGTAGGGGACTTTAACACCCCACTTACAATAATGGAAAGAAAATCCAGATAGAAAATCAAAAAGGAAATAAAGGAAATATTATCCTTAAATGACACACTAGACCCAATTGACTAAATAGATATATATATAGATCATTACATCCAAAGTAACAGCATATATGTTCTTTTTAGGTGCACATTAACCAGGATGGAACACAAATTTAAGAAGACTGAAATTATATCAAGCATCTTCTCCAATCACCAGGTCATGAAACTATAAATCAACTACAAAAAAAAAACAAACACAAAATAATGGAAAAAACATAAAAACGTGGAGTCTAAATATCATGCTACTAAACAACCAATGGTTCACTGAAGACACAAAAGAGTTAATCAAAAAGCACCTGGAGATAAATAAAAATGGGAACACAACATTCCAAAATCTATGGGACCCAGTAAAAGCAGTTGTAAGAAGGAAGTTTACAGTGATACAAGCCTACCTCATAAAACAAGAAAAATCTCAAATAAACAATCTAACTTTACATGTAAGCAACTATAAAACAAAGAGCAAACAAAACCCAGAGTTCATAGAAGGAAAAAAATAATAAAGATCAGAGAAAAAATACATGAAATAGAGATTAAGAAAAATAATGGAAAGGTCAATGAAGCTAAAGTCTGGATCTATGAAAAGATAAAATTGATAAACTTTTTTTTTTTAAATTTATCTATTTATTTATTTATTTTTTTAGCTGTGTTGGGTCTTCGTTTCTGTGCTAGGGCTTTCTCTAGTTGTGGCAAGTGGGGGCCACTCTTCATCGCGGTGCACGGGCCTCTCACTATCGCGGCCTCTCTCTCTCATTGCGGAGCACATGCTCCAGACGCACAGGCTCAGTAGTTGTGGCTCATGGGCCTAGTTGCTCCGCGGCATGTGGGATCTTCCCAGACCAGGGCTCCAACCCATGTCCCCTGCATTGGCAGTCAGATTCTCAACCACTGAGCCACCAGGGAAGCCCAAAATTGATAAAATTTTAACCACACTCATCAAGAAAAAAAAGAGAGACAGCTTAAATACATAAGTTGAGAAATGAAAGAAGACAAGTTATAACCAACAGCACAGAAATACAAAGGATCATAAGGGAATATTACCAAAAAAACTTATATACCAATAACATGGCCAACCTAGAAGAGATAGATAAATTTCTAGAAATGTAAAATCTCCCAAGACTAAATCAGGAAAAATAGAAAAAATGCACAGACTGATTACCAGTAATGAAATTGAATCAGTAATCAAAAAAAATTCCCAACAAACAAATGTCTAAGATGAGATGGTTTCACAGGTGAATTCTACCAAACATTTAGAGAAGTTAACACCTATCATTCTCAATCTACGCCAAAAATTGAACAAGAAAGCATACTTCAAAATCCGTCACCCTGGTTCCAAAGCCTGGTTCCAAAGCCTGGTTGGCATCACCCTGATTCCAAAGCCAGACAAAGACAGTACAAAAAAAGAAAATCACATGCCAATATCACTGATGAACCAAAATCCTCAACAAAGTATTAGGAAAGCAAATTCGAAAATACATTAAAAGGATCATACCCCTTGATCAGGATTTACCCCAAGGATGCAAGGATGGTTCAATATCTGCAAATCAACCAATGTGGTACACAACATTAACAAACTGAAGAATAAACATCATGTGATCATCTCAATAGATAAAGAAAAAGCATCTGACCAGAGAAAACCATCCGTTTATGATAAAAACTCTCAACAAGTGTGTATAGAGGCAATATAACTAAAAATAATAAAGGCCATATATGACAAACACACAGCCAACATAATACTTAGTGGTAAAAGCTAAAGCAATTTCTTCAATATTAGGAACAAGACGAGGATGCTCACTTTGCCACTTTTATTCCACACAGTATTGGAAGTTCTTAGCCACAGCAACCAGACAAGAAAACATATAAAGTAATCCAAACTGGAAAGGAAGAAGTAAAACTATCTCTGTTTGTAGATGACATGATACTGTATATAGAAAATCCTAAAGATGCCATCAGAAATCTGCTAGAATAATAATAATGAATAAATAATTCAGAATAAATAAATAAATAATTCATGAATAAATAATAATGAATAAATAAATTCAGTAAAACTGCAAGATATAAAATTAATATGCAGAACAATCTATCAGAAAAGGAAATTAAGAAAACAATCATACTGACAATTGCATCAAAAACAAAAATATGAGGAATTTGGAGAAGATGGCGGAAGAGTAAGACGTGGAGATCACCTTCCTTCCCACAGATACAGTAGAAATACATCTACACGTGGAACTGCTCCTACAGAACATCCACTGAACGCTGGCAGAAAACGTCCGACCTCCAAAAAGGCAAGAAACTCCCCCCGTACTTGGGTAGGGCAAAAGAAAAAAGAAATAACAGAGACAAAAGAATAGGGACGGGACCTGCACCAGTGGGAGGGAGCCGTGAAGGAGGATAGATTTCCATGCACTAGGAAGCCCCTTCGCGGGCAGAGACTGCGGGTAGCAGAGGGGGGAAGCTTCGGAGCCACGGAGGAGAGCGCAGCCACAGGGGTGCGGAAGGCAAAGCGGAGAGATTCCCGCATGGAGGCTCGGCGCCGAGCAGCACCCACCAGCCCGAGAGGCTTGTCTGCTCACCCGCCAGGGCGGGCGGGGCTGGGAGCTGAGGCTCGGGCTTCGGTTGGTGGCGTGAACACAGCCTGAAGGGGTTAGTGCACCACAGCTAGCCGGGAGGGAGTCCGGGAAAAAGTCTGCAGCTGCCGAGGAGGCAAGAGACTTTTTCTTCCCTCTTTGTTTCCTGATGCGCGAGGAGAGGGATTCAGAGCACCGCCTAAACGAACTCCAGAGATGGGCGCGAGCCGCGGCTATTAGCGCAGACCACAGAGACGGGCGTGAGATGCTGGGGCTGCTGCTGCCGCCTCCAAAAATCCTGTGTGAGAGCACAGGTCACTCTCCACACCGCCCCTCCCGGGAGCCTGTGCAGCCTGCCACTGCCAGGGTCCCGTGATCCGGGGACAACTTCCCCAGGAGAGCGCACTGCACGCCTCAGGCTGGTGCAACGTCACGCCGGCCTCTGCCACCGCAGGTTCGCCCCGCCTCCTCTGTACCCCTCCCTCCCCCCGACCTGGGTGAGCCAGAGCCCCCGAAGCAGCTGCTCCTTTAACCCCGTCCTGTCTGGGCGGGGAATAGGCGCCCTCAGGCGACCTACACGCAGAGGCGGGTCCAAATCCAAAACTGAACCCCAGGAGCTGTGTGAACAGAGAAGAGAAGGGGAGATCTCTCCCAGCAGCCTCAGAAGCAGTGGATTAAAACTCCACAAACAACTTGATGTGCTTGCATCTGTTGAATACCTGAATAAAAAACGAATCATCCCAAATTCAGAAGGTGGACTTTGGGAGCAGGATATATTAATTTTTCCCCTCTTCCTTTTTTTTGTGAGTGTATATGTATATGCTTCTGGGTGAGATTTTGTCTGTATAGCTTTGCTTTATAATAGCTTTACTTCACTATATTATAGCCTCTTCCTTTCTTTCTTTCTTTCTTTCTTTCTTTCTTTCTTTCTTTCTTTCCTTCTTTCTTTCTTTCATTTTTTCTCCCTTTTACTCTGAGCCATGTGGACGAAAGGCTCTTGGTGCTCCAGCCAGGCATCAGGGCCGTGCCTCTGAGGTGGGAGAGCCAAATTCAGGACACTGGTCCACAAGACACCTCCCAGCTCCACGTAATACCAAACATCAAAAACCTCTCAGAGATCTCCATTTCGACATCAAGACCCAGCTTCACTCAACGACCAGCAAGCTACAGGGCTGGACACCCTATGCCAAACAACTAGCAAGACAGGAACACAGCCCCATCCATTAGCAGAGAGGCTGCCTAAAATCATAATAAGGCCACAGACACCCCAAAATACACCACGAGACGTGGACGTGCCCACCAGAAAGACAAGATCCAGCCTCATCCACCAGAGCTCAGGCACTAGTTCCCTCCACCAGGAAGCCTACACAACCCACTGAACCAACCTTAGCCACTGGGGACAGATACCAAAAACAACGGGAACTACGAACCTGCAGCCTGTGAAAAGGAGACCCCAAACACAGTAAGATAAGCAAAATGAGAAGACAGAAAAACACACAGCAGATGAAGGAGCAGGGTCAAAACACACCAGACCTAACAAATGAAGAGGAAATAGGTAGTCTACCTGAAAAAGAATTCAGAATAGTGATAGTAAGGATGATCCAAAATCTTGGAAATAGAATAGACAAAATGCAAGAAACATTTAACAAGGACGTAGAAGAACTAAAGAGGAACCAAGCAATGATGAAAAACACAATAAATGAAATTAAAAATACTCTAGCTGGGATCAATAGCAGAATAACTGAGGAAGAAGAAAGGATAAGTGACCTGGAAGATAAAATGGTGGAAATAACTACTGCAGAGCAGGAAAAAGAAAAAAGAATGAAAAGAACTGAGGACAGTCTCAGAGACCTCTGGGACAACATTAAACGCACCAACATTCGAATTATAGGGGTCCCAGAAGAAGAAGAGAAAAAGAAAGGGACTGAGAAAATATTTGAAGAGATTATAGTTGAAAATTTCCCTAATATGGGAAAGGAAATAGTTAATCAAGTCCTGGAAGCACAGAGAGTCCCATACAGGATAAACCCAAGGAGAAACACGCCAAGACACATATTAATCAAACTGTCAAAAATTAAATATAAGGAAAACATATTAAAAGCAGCAAGGGAAAAACAACAAATAACACACAAGGGAATCCCCATAAGGTTAACAGCTGATCTCATTCAGATGTGATGGAGAAATTAAAACCTTTACAGACAAGCAAAAGCTGAGAGAGTTCAGCACCACCAAACCAGCTTTACAACGAATGTTAAAGGAACTTCTCTAGGCAAGAAACACAAGAGAAGGAAAACACCTACAATAACAATCCCAAAAGATTTAAGAAAATGGGAATAGGAACATACATATTGACAATTACCTTGAATGTAAATGGATTAAATGCTCCCACCAAAAGACACAGGCTGGCTGAATGGATAAAAAAAAACAAGACCCATATATATGCTGTCTACAAGAGACCCACTTCAGACCTAGAGACACATACAGACTGAAAGTGAGGGGATGGAAAAAGATATTCCATGCAAATGGAAATCAAAAGAAAGCTGGAGTAGCAATTCTCATATCAGACAAAATAGACTTTAAAATAAAGACTATTACAAGAGACAAAGAAGGACACTATATAATGATCAAGGGATCGATCCAAGAGGAAGGTATAACAATTGTAAATATTTATGCACCTAACATAGGAGCACCTCAATACATAAGGCAAATACTAACAGCCATAAAAGGGGAAATCGACAGCAACACAATCATAGTAGGGGACTTTAACACCCCACTTTCACCAATGGACAGATCCTCCAAAATGAAAATAAATAAGGAAACACAAGCTTTAAAAGATACATTAAACAGGATGGACTTAATTGATATTTATAGGACATTCCACCCAAAAACAACAGATTACACATTTTTCTCAAGTGCGCATGGAACATTCTCCAGGATAGATCATACCTTGGGTCACAAATCAAGCCTTGGTAAATTTAAGAAAATTGAAATCGTATCAAGTATCTTTTCCGACTACAACGCTATGAGACTAGATATCCATTACAGGAAAAGATCTGTAAAAAATACAAACACATGGAGGCTACACAATACACTACTTAATAATGAAGTGATCACTGAAGAAATCAAAGGGGAAATCAAAAAATACCTAGAAACAAATGACAATGGAGTCACGATGACCCAAAACCTATGGGATGCAGCAAAAGCAGTTCTAAGAGGGAAGTTTATAGCAATACAAGCCTACCTCAAGAAACAGGAAACATATCGAATAAACAACCTAACATTTCATCTAAAGCAATTAGACAAAGAAGAACAAAAAAACCCCAAAGTTAGCAGAAGGAAAGAAATCATAAAGATCAGATCAGAAATAAATGAAAAAGAAATGAAGGAGACAATAGCGAAGATCAATAAAACTAAAAGCTGGTTCTTTGAGAAGATAAACAAAATTGATAAACCATTAGCCAGACTCATCAAGAGAAAAAGGGAGAAGACTCAAATCTATAGAATTAGAAATGAAAACGGAGAAGTAACCACTGACACTGCAGAAATACAAACGATCATGAGAGATTACTACAAGCAACTCTATGCCAATAAAATGGACAACCGGGAAGAAATGGACAAATCTTATAAATGCACAAACTGCCGAGACTGAACCAGGAAGAAATAGAAAATATGAACAGACCAATCACAAGTGCTGAAATTGAAACTGTGATTAAAAATCTTCCAACAAACAAATACCCAGGACCAGATGATTTCACAGGCGAATTCTATCAAACATTTAGAGAAGAGCTAACACCTATCCTTCTCAAACTCTTCCAAAATATTGCAGAGGGAGGAACACTCCCAAACTCATTCTACGAGGCCACCATCACCCTGATACCAAAACCAGACAAAGATGTCACAAAGAAAGAAAACTACAGGCCAATATCACTGATGAACATAGATGCAAAAATCCTCAACAAAATACTAGCAAACAGAATCCAGCAACACATTAAAAGGATCATACACCATGATCAAGTGGGGTTTATCCCAGGAATGCAAGGATTCTTCAATATATGCAAATCAATCAACGTGATACACCATATTAACAAATTGAAGGAGAAAAACCATATGATCATCTCAATAGATGCAGAGAAAGCTTTTGACAAAATTCAACACCCATTTATGATAAAAGCCCTGCAGAAAGTAGGCATAGAGGGAACATTCCTCAACATAATAAAGGCCATATATGAAAAACCCACAGTCAACATTGTTCTCAATGGTGAAAAACTGAAACCATTTCCACTAAGATCAGGAACAAGACAAGGTTACCCACTCTCATCTCTATTATTCAACATAGTTTTGGAAGTGTTAGCCACAGCAATCAGAGAAGACAAAGAAATAAAAGGAATCCAAATCAGAAAAGAAGAAGTAAAGCTGTCACTATTTGCAGATGACATGATACTATACATAGAGAATCCTAAAGATGCTATCAGAAAACTACGAGAGCTAATCAATGAATTTGGTAAAGTAGCAGGATACAAAATTAATGCACAGAAATCTCTTGCATTTCTATACACTAATGACGAAAAATCTGAAAGTGAAATTAAGAAGACACTCCTGTTTCCCATTGCAACAAAAAGAATAAAATATCTAGGAATAAACCTACCTAAGGAGACAAAAGACCTGTATGCAGAATATTATAAGACACTGATGAAAGAAATTAAAGATGATACAAATAGATGGAGAGATATACCATGTTCCTGGATTGGAAGAATCAACATTGTGAAGATGACTCTACTACCCAAAGCAATCTACAGATTCAATGCAATCCCTATCAAACTACCACTGGCATTTTTCACAGAACTAGAACAAAAAATTTCACAATTTGTATGGAAACAGAAAAGACCCCGAATAGCCAAAGCAATCTTGAGAACAAAAAATGGAGCTGGGGGAATCAGGCTCCCTGACTTCAGACTATATTACAAAGCTACAGTAATCAAGAGAGTTTGGTACTGGCACAAAAACAGAAATATAGATCAATGGAACAGGATAGAAAGCCCAGAGATAAACCCACACACATATGGTCACCTTATCTTTGATAAAGGAGGGAAGCATATACAGTGGAGAAAAGACAGCCTCTTCAATAAGTGGTGCTGGGAAAATTGGACAGATACATGTAAAAGTATGAAATTAGAACACTCCCTGACACCATACACAAAAATAAAATCAAAATGGATTAAAGACCCAAGTGTTAGGCCAGACACTATCAAACTCTTAGAGCAAAACATAGGCAGAACACTCTATGACATACATCACAGCAAGATTCTTTTTGACCCAGCTCCCAGAGAAATGGAAATAAGAACACAGATAAACAAATGGGACCTAATGAAACTTAAAAGCTTTTTCACAGCAAAGGAAACCATAAACAAGACCAAAAGACAACCCTCAGAATGGGAGAAAATATTTGCAAAGGAAGCAACTGACAAAAGATTAATCTCCAAGATTTACAAGCAGCTCATGCAGCTCAATAACAAAAAAACGAACAACCCAATCCAAAAATGGGCAGAAGACCTAAATAGACATTTCTCCAAAGAAGATATACAGATTGCTAACAGACACATGAAAGAATGCTCAACATCATTAATCATTAGAGAAATGCAAATCAAAAGTACAATGAGATATCATCTCACACCGATCAGAACGGCCATCATCAAAAAATCTATAAACAATAAATGCTGGAGAGGTTGTGGAGGAAAGGGAACACTCTTGCACAGTTGGTGGGAATGTAAATTGATACAGCCACTATGGAGAACAGTATGGAGGTTCCTTAAAAAGCTACAAATAGAACTACCATACAACCCAGCAATCCCACTACTGGGCATATACCCTGAGAAAACCATAGTTCAAAAAGAGTCATGTACCAAAATGTTCATTGCAGCTCTATTTACAATAGCCAGGACATGGAAGCAACCTAAATGTCCATCGACAGATGAATGGATAAAGAAGATGTGGCACATTTATACAATGGAATATTACTCAGCCATAAAAAGAAATGAAATGGAGGTATTTGTAATGAGGTGGATGGAGTTAGAGTCTGTCATACAGAGTGAAGTAAGTCAGAAAGAGAAAAACAAATACAGTATGCTAACACACATATATGGAATCTAAGAAAAAGAAAAAAAAAAAAGTCCATGAAGAACCTAGTGGCAAGACGGGAATAAAGACACAGACCTACTAGAGAATGGACTTGAGGATATGGGGAGGGGGTGGGGTGAGATGTGACAGGGTAAGAGAGTGTCATGGACATATATACACTACCAAATGTAAAATAGCTAGTGGGAAGCAGCCACATAGCACAGGGAGATCAGCTCGGTGCTTTGTGACCACCTAGAGGGGTGGGATGGGGAGGGTGGGAGGGAGGGAGATGCAAGAGGGAAGAGATATGGGAACATATTGTATGTGTATAACTGATTCACTTTGTTATAAAGCAGAAGCTAACACACCATTGTAAGGCAATTATACTTCAATAAAGATGTTTAAAAAACAAAAAACAAATACAAAAACAAAAATACCTAGGGATAAAACTAACCAAGGAGGTAAAAGACTTGTACTCTGAAAACTATAAGACACTGAGGAAAGAAATCAAAGATGATGCAAACAAATGGAAAGATATACTGTGCTCATGGTTTGGAAGAATTTATATTGCTAAAGTGACTGACCATACTTCCCAAGGCAACCTACAGATTCATTGCAATCCCTATCAAAATACCAATGGCATTTTTCAGAGAACTAAAATAAATAATGCCAAAATTTATATGGAAAAACAAAAGATCCCAAATCGCCAAAACAACCTTGAGAAGTAAGAGCAAAGCGGAGGTATCATGCTCCCTGATTTCAAATACACTACAAAGCTACAGTAAATAAAACAGTAGTGCTGGCACAAAAACAGATCAATGGAACAGAACATACATCAATGGAACTAAATAGCAAGCCCAGAAATAAACCCATATTTATATGCTCAATTAATCTATGACAAAGGAGGCAAGAATCCACAATGGGGAAAATACAGATTCTTTAATAAAGGTGTTGAGAAAACTAGACAGCAAAAGAATAAATCTGGACTACTTAGTCACACCATTAACAAAAATACATTCAAATGGAATAAAGACTGAAATTTAAAACCTGAAACCATAAACCTTATAAGAAAACATAGGCAGTACAATCTTTGACATCCATCTTAACAATATTTTTTTTTTTGGATCTGTCTCCTCAGGCAAGGGAGACCAAAAGCAAAAATAAACAGGTGGGACTACATGAAACTGAAAAGCTTTTGCATAGCAACATAATCTGTCATCAAATAAAAAGACAGACTACTGAATGGGAGAAAATATTAGCACACAATATATCTCATAAGAGCTTAATATACAAAATATATAAAGAAGTCATACAACTCAACATCAATAAAAGCAAACAGCCTGGTCAAAAAATGGGTGGAGGACATGAACAGACATTTTTCTAAAGAAGACATACAGATGGCCAATAAGCACATGAAAACATGCTCAACATCATTAATCATTAGGGAAATGTAAATCTAAAACTCAATGAGATACCACCTCACACCTGTCAGAATGGCTATCTTTAAAAAGACAACAAATAAGAATTGTTGATGGGGATGTGAGAAAAGGGAACTCTCCTGCACTGTTGCTGGGATTGTAATTTGGTGAAGCCACTATGCAAACTGTGCAGAGGTTCCTCAAAAATTAAAAATAGAATTACCAAATGATCCAGAAATTTCACTTGTGGTTTTATTCAAAGAATACAAAATCACTAATTTGAAAAGATATATGCACAAATTGTAGAATTATTTACAAAATCCAAGATATGGAAGCAACCTAACTGTCCTGTAGATAGACATGTGGATAAAGAAGATGTGGTATATATAGAATACTTATAAGCTCAGCTTTTATAACATACTTGAAGGTAAGAAAGATGATAAATTCATCTAAGTACTCTCAGCATCTACTTCAGTGCCTAGTAACCAATGTATTATATTTAAGTATATCTAAATCTTATCAACTCCAAAGTTCCAATTCTCATCACCTAAATCAGGTGTGGTTAAGGCTCAGGATGTAATCTACCATGGATCACAGTTCTTCCTATCAGGGACGTCTGTAAAAAAACCAAATTATCTGTCCTAGCCATACAACACTGGGTCAGACATAGTTATAGACATTCTGGATCAAAAAGGGGGAAAATGTAAGGTAAAATGGAGTCACCAGGCCAAAGAAATTTTGTAGTCCATCTGTGTAAACTTTATTAGTTTTCCATGATTTGCAGCTCTAACCTCTGGATCATTTCCCTCCTTTTATGAAATGTAGTAAGAGACTGTAGTTGGGTATTTTATCAGCCTGTTTCCTGCCAGTAGAATTGAGGAGGTGGTCCAACAGCCTTCTTTTAGTTCATTCACACTCTTTCAGTCTAAGTTAGCAGCGTTTCTGCTGGCATAAAATGCTCAAGAGCTTTGTGGGTCTCCTGTGTATGTCATGGGGATTCACTTCATGAGACAAGAAGCTCCTCTGCAGATCATTGTTAGAGCACCCTATCTCTATTTCTGACTTCTGCTAAGATAACTGAGGCGACCTAGGGGCCACACACTTAATATCTTCAAAGAGCCTTTCCTACAACTGAATATTTTGATTTTTACATCACTCTGAAGCTTTAGCACAAATTGCAGAGTCACATCCTCAATCTTTTCTCTAGAGTACACTGACCTTCTTCATTTGAGAGTATTTTGCCATTTGAGTAAGTGAATGGTTTTTCAGCTCATCAAGATTGTATAAAGCAATCTAAGTTCTTCCTATATGTTCTTCAAAATTCTCCCATCTCTACCCATTCCATGATTTTAAAGCCACCCTACACTTTTAGGAGTTTATTATGACTGCACCCCACTTCTAGCTACCAAAAAAGTACAGATGACCTTGAACAACACAGATTTGAACTGTGCAGGTCCACGTCTACGAGGATATTTTTTTCAATAAATACATACTACAGTACTACATGATCCATGGTTGGTTGAATCCGAGGATGCAGAAACTTGGAAATGAAGGAGTGACTGCAAAGTTACATGTGGATTTTCAACTCTTCAGAGGGTTGGTGCCCCTAATACCTGTATTATTTAAGGGTCAATTGTATTAGTTAACTATTCCTTCCATAGCAAATTACCATAAACTCAGTGGCTTAAAACAACACCCATTCACTGTCTGACAGTTCTGTAAGTCAAAATCGCAACAGGCTCAGCTGGTTACTGTGCTTAGGGTTGCACAAGGCTGACATAAAAGTGTCAACTAGCCTGGGTCCTACTTTCTACAGGATCTGGGAGAAAATTAACTTCCAATCTCCTTCAGGTTGTTGGCAGAATTCATTTCCATTCATGATTTCCATGTGGTCCCCTACATCTTCAAGCCAGTAAAGGTGAGTCAGGTCCTTCTCATGCTTTAAACCTCTGTGACTTCCCCGTATGTTGCATCTTCCTCACTTTCTATTCTGCCTTTCTCTTCTGTTTTTAAGGGCTCATGTGATTATACTGAAACCTCCTAAATAATTCATGATAACCTCCCTATCATTAAAAAAAAAATTTTATTGGAGTATAGCTGATTTACAATGTTGTGTTAGTTTCAGGTGTACAGCAAAGTGAACCAGTTATGCATGTACATATATCAACTCTTTTTTTAGATTCTTTTCCCATATAGGCCATTACAGAGTATTGAGCACGTGCTTATTAGTTATCTATTTTCTGTATAGGAGTATTTATGTCAATCCTAATCTCCCAATTTATCCTTCTCCACAACCCTCTGGTAACCATAAGGTTGGTTTCTACATCTGTAAGCTTATTTCAGTTTTGTAGATAAGTTCATTGGACCCTTTCTTAGATTCCAAATATAAGCGATATCATGTGATATTTGTCTTTCTCTGTCTGACTTACTTCAGTCAGTATGACAACATCTACATCCATCTATGTAGCTGCAAGTAGCATTATTTCATTTTTTTTATGGCTGAGTGATATTCCATTGTGTATATTTACCCAATATTCTTTATCCATTCCTCTGTCAATGCACATTTAGATTGATTCCATGTCCTGGATACTGTAAATAGTGCTGCAATGAACACTGGGGTGCATGTATCTTTTAAAATTATGGTTTTCTCTGGATACATGCCCAGGATTGGGATTCTTGGATCACATGTTAGCTCTATTTTCAGTTTTTTTAAGGAACATCCATAATGTTCTCCATAGTGATTTTACCGATTTACATTCCCACCAACAGTCTAGGAGGGTACCCTTTTCTCCACACCCTCTCCAGCATTTATTGTTTGCAGATTGTTAGATGATGGCCATTCTGACCAGTGTGAGTTGATACTTCATTGTAGTTTTGATTTGCATTTTTTTAATAATTAGTGATGTTGAGCAACTTTTAATGTGCTTTCTGGCCATCTGTATGTCTTCTTTGGAGAAATGTCTATTTAGGTCTTCTGCCCATTTTTTGATTGAGTTGTTTGTTTTTTTAGATACTGAGTGGCATGAACTGTTTGTATATTTTGGAGATTAATCCTTTGTCAGTTGCTTTATTTACAAATATTTTCTCCCATTCTGAGGGGTGTCTTTTCATTTTGTTTATGGTTTCCTTTGCTCTGCAAAAGGTTTTAAGTTTAATTAGGTCCCATTTGTTTATATTTGTTTTTATTTTCAGTACTCTAGGACGTGGATCAAAAAAGACCTTGCTGTGATTTATCGAAAAGAGTATTCTGCCTATGTTTTCCCCTAAGAGTTTTATAGTATCCAGTCTTACAATTAGGTCTTCAATCCATTTCAAGTTTACTATGTATATGGTGTTAGGGAGTAATATAATTTCATTTGTTTACAGGTAGCTGTCTAGTTTTCCCAGCACTATGTATTGAAGACTGTCTTTTCCCTATTGTATATTCTTGCCTCCTTTGTCATAGGTTAGGTGACCATAGGAGCATGGTTTTACCTCTGGATTTTCTATCCTATTCCATTGAACTATATTTCTGTTTTTGTGCCAGTACCATACTATCTTGATTGTTGTAGCTTTGTAGTATAGTCTGATCCAACAACCTGGAGGAAACAGGGAGCCTGATTCCTCCAGCTCTGTTTTTCTTTCTCAAGATTGCTTTGGATATTCAGGGTCTTTTGTGTTTCCATACAAACTGTAAAAATTTTTTTTTCTAATTCTGTGAAAAATGCCATTGGTACTTGGATAGGGATTGCATTGAATCTGTAGATTGCTTTGGGTAGTAGAATCATTTTCAAAATATTAATTCTTCCAATCCAGGAATATGCTATATCTCTCCATCTGATTGTGTCATCTTTAGACTACTATAAGCAACTATATGCCAATAAAATGGACAACCTGGAAGAAATGGACAAATTCCTAGAAAAGTACAACTTTCCAAGACTGAACCAGGAAGAAACAGAAAATATGAACAGACCAATGACAACTAATGAAATTTAAACTGTGATTAAAAATCTTCCACAAAAAAAAGCCCAGGATCAGATGGCTTCAGAGGAGAATTCTATGACACATTTACAGAAGAGCTAACACCTATCCTTCTCAAACTCTTCCAAAATATAGAAGAGGGAGGGCCACTCCCAAACTCATTCTATGAGGCCACCATCACCCTGATACCAAAACCAGTAAAAGATGTAACAAAAAAGAAAATTACAGGCCAATATCACTGAGGAACATATTTTAATATAAAAATCCTCAACCAAACACTAGCAAACAGAATCCAACAGCACATTAAAAGGATCATACACCATGATCAAGTGGGGTTTAGCCCAAGAATGCAAAGTTTCTTCAATATACACAAATCAATACCATATTAACAAATTGAAGGAAAAAACAACATATGATAATCACAATAGATGCAGAAAAAGCTTGTGACAAAATTCAACACCCATTTATGATAAAAACTCTCCAGAAAGTGGGCATAGAGGGAACCTACCTCAACATAATAAAGGCCATATATGACAAACTCACAGCCAACATCATTCTCAAAAGTGAAAAGCTGAAAGCATTTCCTCTAAGATCAGGAACAAGACAAGGTTGCCCAATCTCACCACTATTATTCAACATAGTTTTGGAAGTGTTAGCCACAGCAATCAGAGAAGAAAAAGAAATAAAAGGAATCCAAATTGGAAAAGAAGAACTAAACCTGTCACTGTTTGCAGATGACATGATACTATACATAGAGAATCGTAAAGATTCTACCAGAAAACTAATACAACTAATCAATGAATTTGGTAAAGTAGCAGGATACAAAATTAATGTACAGAAATCTCTTGCATTCCCACACACTAACAACAAAAAATCTGAAAGAGTAACTAAGGAAATCCTCCTATTCACCATTACAACAAAAAGAATAAAATATCTAAGAATAAAGTTACCTAAGGAGACAAAAGACCTGTATGCAGAAAACTATAAGACACTGATGAAAAAAGTCAAAGACGATACAAACAGATGGAGAGATATACCATGTTCTTGGACTGGAAGAATCAACATTGTGTAAATAACTATACTACGCAAAGCAATCTACAGATTCAATGCAATCCCTATAAAGCTACCAATGGCATTTTTCACAGAACTAGAATAAAAAATTTTATGATTTCTATGGAAACACAAAAGACACTGAATAGGCAAAGCAATTGTGAGAAAGAAAAACAGAGCTGGAGGAATCAGCCTCCTGGACTTCAGACTATATTACAAAGCTATGGTAATCAAGAAGGTATGGTACTGGCACAAAAATAGAAATATAGGTCAATGGAACAGGGTAGGAAGCCCAGAGATAAACCCAGGCACATATGGTCCCTTATCTTTGATAAAGCAGGCAAGACTATACGATGGAGAAAAGACAGCCTCTTCAGTAAGTGGTGCTGGGAAAACTGGACAGCTACATGTAAAAGAACGAATTAGAATACTTCCTAACACCATACACAAAAATAAACTGAAAATGGATTAAAGACCTAAATGTAAGGCCAGACACTACAAAACTCTTAGAGGAAAACATAGGCAGAACACTCTATGACATAAATCACAGCAAGATCCTTTTTGACCCACCTCCTAAAATAATGGAAAAAAAAACAAAAATAAACAAATGGGAGACTAATGAAACTTAAAAGCTTTTGCACAGCAAAGGAAACCGTAAACAAGATGAAAAGACAGCCCTCTGAACGGGAGAAAATATTTGCAAATGAAGCAACTGACAAAGGATTAATCTCCAAAACATACAAGCAGCTCATGCAACTCAATATCAAAAACACAAACATCCCAATCCAAAAGTGGGTAGAAGACCTAAACAGACATTTCTGCAAAGAAGATATACAGATTGCCAACAAACACATGAAAGGATGCTCAACATCACTAATCATTAGAGAAATTCAAATCAAAACCACAATGAGGTATCACCTCACACCAGTCAGAATGGCCATCATCAAAAAATCTACAAACAATAAATGCTGGAGAGGGTGTAGAGAAAAGGGAACCCTCTTGCACTGTTGGTGGGAATGTAAACGGAAACAGCCACTATGGAGAACAGTATGGAGGTTCCTTAAAAAACTAAAAATAGAACTACCATAGGTCCCAGCATTCCCACTACTGGGCATATACCTTGAGAAAACCATAATTCAAAAACAGACATGTGGGCTTCCCTGGTGGCACAGTGGTTGAGAATCTGCCTGCCAATGCAGGTGACACGGGTTCGAGCCCTGGTCTGGGAATATTCCACATGCCACGGAGCAACTGGGCCCGTGAGCCACAATTACTGAGCCTGCACATCTGGAGCCTGTGCTCTGCAACAAGAGAGGCTGCGATAGTGAGAGGCCTGCGCACCGTGATGAAGAGTGGCCCCCACTTGCCGCAACTGGAGAGAGCCCTCGCACAGAAACGAAGACCCAACACAGCCATAAGTAAATAAACAAATAAATAAAAACAAAAATTAAAAAAAAATCAATTGACCATAATTAAAAAAAAAAAAAAAAAGAAAAACAGACATGTACCACAATGTTCACTGCAGCACTATTTACAATAGCCAGGACATGGAAGCAACCTAAATGTCCATTGACAGATGAATGGATAAAGAAAATGTGGCACATATATACAATGGAATATTACTCAGCCATAAAAAGAAACAAAATTGAGTTATTTGTAGTGAGGTGGATGGACCTAGAGTCTGTCATACAGAGTGAAGTAAGTCAGAAAGAGAAAAACAAATACCATATGCTAACACATATATATGGATTCTAAAAAATAATAATAATAATGGTTCTGATGAAGTTAGTTGCAGGACAGGAATAAAGATGCAGACATAGAGAATGGACTTGAGGATATGGCGACCAGGGGAGGGTGAAGCTGGGACTAAGTGAGAGAGTAGCATTGACATATATACACTATCAAATGTAAAATAGACAGCTAGTGGGAAGCAGCTGCATAGCACAGGGAGGTCAGCTCAGTGCTTCGTGACAACCTAGAGGGGTGGGATAGAGATGCTGGGAGGGAGGCTCAAGAAGGAGGGGATATGGGCATATATGAATACATATAGCTGATTCACTTTGTTATACAGCAGAAACTAAACAACATTGTAAAGCAATTATACTCCAATAAAGATGTAAAAAAATTTAAAAAAATATGTAAGCAATAATATATTAGGTTGTTATACTAGTCCTCCAAAAGTTTTCACCACCAAAGTAAAATTTTAATATTTGTTATTTCTTTCATATCATTTTGTTATGCTGTTTCATTAAGATTTCATTTTCAATACGAGCTAGGCAAATGTTTTCTTGACTTTAGCAATCCTCTTCATTTCAGTACATTTCTGAAAAATTAATACTTTCTTCATCCCTAACAATTCTACTGTTAGGAGTTTATCATAAAGATAAGTTCACCCACATCTACAAACATGACAAGGATACACAAAGATAGGTATAGAGTGTTCATTGTAATCATGTTTCTAAGAGCCAACAAAAATCAAACAGATAACAACAGAAAAATAAAACAAATTAAACTGAATACATAACTCCATCAAAGGCAAATTATTTAAAATTATGGAAAATGATAGTTTCTATGTAGCTATATTAAAAGGAATTATTTCTACACTTATCTATAGTATGGAAAAATGGAAAACAAATTTAAGTGACAAAAGCAGCTTATAAACTGGTGTATCTTATGTGTTTTAAATAATATTATGTATACATCTTTTATATTAAAACTATATGATACAAAACTTTTAAAAAATCAACCTTCAAAATATTTTTTTAATCTGTTCACTTCTCCTCATCTTTTTAGTCTGAACTACTTGTGTTCTCCAAACTAGAATATCTCATCAATAATTAAACTGCTGATAATTCTGTTAACAACCCACAACCATTTTCCCCACAGCAGTGAATGAATTTTGTCTTTGAACAAATATCATGAATTTTCCCACTGCATTTATGATAAAATTCAAATTACAAAAATGGCCTATTTCCTAGTCTAAGTCTGTACTCTAATTTTCATAGCTTATATCAGTATGTAATTATATTTATTTGTGATTATTCATTAAATGAATAGATGGTAAACATTCATTATTCATTTAATGAATAGATGGTAAACTCCATGAGGGGATGGGGGAGGGAGATATTGGATGATTTGATTTAAGAGGTCTTTCCTAAAAGATATTGACTATATTTAATAACAACAAAAATATTAATAATAACCACCACTGAATGTTTATTAAATTCCAGTGTTCTCTATGACAAATGTATTATATTAAGTACTGCTACTTCTTACAACAATCCTTTTGAAAGTGTATTATTCATATGTTTCAGATGAGGAAACTGGAGCTCAGGAATTTTAAGTAATTTGCTCAAATTATACACCTAACAAATTATGAAACCCAGGTCTGACTGCCCCCAAAGTCCATGTATTATCAACTTCATTACGGTGGCTATTTACTTATCTGCAGACTAAATTCTTCATATTAAAAATGTGACCCATAGATATAAATATATATATATATATATATATATATATTATATAGATGTACAAATTTTTAATATTACATATCAAGTTACTAGCAAAGTTGGGACTTTAAACATCATCTGATTCCCTGCCCAATATTCTTTCTAACAAAATAAACCAGACAAAATAACTGTATCAGTCTAATTTTCAGGGAATTTAATAAAGTAAGAATTTCCTCCAAAGTTGACTATATTTTCACACGCAAAAGTTGCACAATAAAGACATGCACTGCTTTATTGTAAATTTGTATGTTCCTCACCTTTAAGACTAACCATTCTCCTATCCTTCTTTCTGCTTCTCTTCATCCTCATGCTGACTTTTTATCTTCACGTGCGCTCACAGCCACAGCATAGATTTCAAGACAAGGCCACATTTGAGTCAGAACTCTAAGCCAACCCCTTAAGGTTCTGCCTCAGGTCTCTCTTAAGCCCTATTCTTCTACTTGGTTCTTCTGCCTTATTCCCAAGCTCCCTTTCTACTTTATTCCTCCTCCCACATTTCTCGTGTTGAACTTCAGCATCCATTGGGCTCTACCCTTGGACCCTATGTCAGAGATGAGATTCCCATATCCATCAGACAACTACAAGCTGCTCTTCCAATTATCACCTGCCTCCAAGTTCCTGTCCTTGTACTCTTCACACCTGTCAGGACACTCACTAATCCCTCTTGAATCCCTCCCTTTATTTTCTACCCATTTTTTATTGCCTAGATCACAAGCTGCTATACTCAGCCTACAAAGAACATAACCTTTTCCCCTAGCTAAAACAGCTGTTGGGTCAATTACCCTTGGAGTTTCCAGTACTCCCCAGAGTAAGAATCTTCTTTCTAATCACAACCAGTCCCTACCTCCTTGCCCAATCCTCTTATTTGGAATCAGTCAAGCCTGGATGAGACTAACAGGAACAAAGAGGTATGTTACATTATGAATATAATAAATGCATTCCTCCCAGAGGAGAGAATGGCAATCTTTATTAAACTGGTGTTGATTCTAGCATTTTGGAAGGCTTTGCTGAATCCATCACTGAGATCTCTAAAGATAGAAGATTCTCTGAGAGCATCATGAAGAAAATTGGATATAAGCTTACAGCATGAGAATACACACTGCTGAGAGGGTATAATGCTAAATAATAATGAGATGACCTAAAGAGAGAAGCTGATGAGTCATAGGAAGACACAGTAAGTGTTGCAGACAAATTAAGTAGCACAAGACTCACTTTAGGAGTTCAGGGAAAAGATCAAAATGTAGGATGGCATTAAAATATGACAGATGTGTTTCCTCAAAACTTGAATCCAACAGAAAACACTGTTGGAAACTGAAAATCTTGAGCTGCTATTAAAAAGTAAATTAAAAATTCTTGAACAACAGTTTCAAAAAATTCCACATAAAATTTCCTACAAAATGTTACAAAATAATTTTATTCTCATAAAAATGAGACAATCTATTTTTAAAAGTGACAGCAATAACTAAAGCCCAGAAAATAAAAAGATGAGTTGAAATTCAAATTCTGATTATTTAATAGGGTATGAGGCTATGTACAAGAAACCACTTTACCTTTGTAAAAAATATAACTTAATTTTCAAAGGCTTGATTAATAATAAATAATTTAAAGCTCTAGTATATCTGCTTTAAATCTCCAGGTTTTATATTTAACATCATTTTAACAAGACCACCTCTGAGAATATATTATAAAACAATTGCAACTAAGAAGCTAGCAGACATTCTTCTAAATACCTTAACCAAAAATAATTCAAACTAGGCCATTTAAAGAGAAGAAAACAAGGGAATATTTTGAATAACTTAGAATATAAATAGGACACTAATTGGAAAACAAATCTCTAATCTAAAACACTAAATCATTTGGATAATGTTATTTAAGATAAATAACATTTGGGACACAGGAAGACAAAATTCACAACGAGTTAATTTTGTTAATTACGTGTGGATTATCTGCCTCCGGAGGTGGTGTCCTGTGCTACAATTCTTAAACCTATACCTATCCAGATAGAAAAAAAAAACCCTAACTCTTTAACAAAATTGCCAAAGGTAATGGCTGCAGGAGAGTGTACAAATTCTATTTCTATCTCCAGCCACGAGGGACATACCATGAAAAACATGTTTAGTGACCATCCTACAATATTTTCTTTGCCCTAGATAGCTAAGCCCTGGCCAGGGCAGGTTTACAAGGGAGGAGATGGGTGGGAGAAAGCAAAAGGGACTATGAGAAATAGATGTGAGATCTGCATGTTTAAATATATACTATTTGCCCAGTATGAACATCTTCATTTCTGCCAGGCTTTCATATATTCCACTATTTTTATATATTATGTGATAAAACAAGAAATCTTTAGAAGTTGTGTTTGTCATCAAGCTTCCTGTCAGAGAGGAAAACATTTCCCTGACCTTGCATCACCTCCAGTACCCAACGTGGCTCCATCCTTCCTTCCAAACCCATTCCCTCCTCCACTGAAATATCATATCTTCCAAACTTCCCATCTCTCTCCACCATCTCTCCATCAGATTGGTTCAAAATAATCAAGTTCACAGAAAAAGATACCACTGAGCAGGAGTTAGCAGGAATAAGTATGGAATCTGAAAGCATCCATGGAGTGGGCCAGCTATGAAGGGCTACTTCAACACTATGGGCACACACAGCTTCCATGCAAGCAATATTTCACTCTCTTCCTCAAACAAACCATGCTTTTTCAAACAAAACAGTATGAACAGTTTAGATTGCTTTTCATTTGAAGTTGAGGTAACGAGGTGAAATGCCATTTGAATAGAAGCTGCATCTTCTATTAAAGCACTTGAACTTCCAAGAGCCCAAGAGAGAATGCTTAGCCCAGTGGACCCAGTTTTATAATTCACATGTTCCCCTTTCTCTAGACACATGCCTCTCTCATAGCTAGAGTCTTTTTGTTTTTGTTTTTGTTTTTAAACATCTTTATTGGAGTACATTTCCTTTACAATGGTGTGTTAGTTTCTGCTTTATAACAAAGTGAATCAGTTATACATATACATAGATTCCCAAATCCCTTCCCCCTTGCATCTCCTGCCCTCCCACCTTCCCTATTCCACCCCTCTAGGTGGTCACAAAGCACCGAGCTGATCTCCCTGTACTATGTGGTTGCTTCCCAACTAGCTATCTATTTTACGTTTGGTAGTGTATATATGTCCATGCCACTCTCTCACTTTGTCCCAGCTTATGTTTCCCCCTCCCCGTATCCTCAAATATATTCTCTAGTAGGTCTGTGTCTTTATTCCTGTCTTCCCCTAGGTTCTTCATGACCATTATTATTATTTTTTTTTAGATTCCATATATATGTGTTAGCATATGGTATTTGTTTTTCTCTTTCTGACTTACTTCACTCTGTATGACAGACTCTAGGTCCGTCCACCTCACTACAAATAACTCAATTTTGTTTCTTTTTATGGCTGAGTAATATTCCATTGTATATATGTGCCACATCTTCTTTATCCATTCATCTGTTGATGGAACTTAAGTTGCTTCCATGTCCTGGCTATTGTAAATACAACTACAATGAACATTTTGGTACATGACTCTTTTTGAATTATGGTTTCTCAGGGTATATGCCCAGGAGTGGAATTGTTGGGTTCTATGGTAGTTCTATTTTTAGTTTTTTTAAGGAACCTCCATACTGTTCTCCATAGTGGCTGTATCAATTTACATTCCCACCAACAGTGCAAGATGGTTCCCTATTCTCCACACCCTCTCCAGCAATTACTGCTTATAGATTTTTTGATGATGGCCATTCTGACCAATGTGAGATGATATCTCATTGTAATTTTGATTTGCATTTCTCTAACGATTAATGATGTTGAGCATTCTTTCATGTGTTTGCTGGCAATCTGTATATCTTCTTTGGAGAAATGTCTATTTAGGTCTTCTGCCCATTTTTGGATTGGGTTGTTTGTTTTTTTGATATTGAGCTGCATGAGCTGCTTGTAAATTTTGGAGATTAATCCTTTGTCAGTTGCTTCATTTGCAAATATTTTCTCCCATTCGGAGGGTTGTCTTTTCCTCTGGTTTACGGTTTCCTTTGCTGTGCAAAAGCTTTTAAGTTTCATTAGGTCCCATTTGTTTATTTTTGTTTTTATTTCCATTTCCCTAGGAGGTAGGTCAAAAAGGATCTTGCTGTGATTTATGTCATAGGGTGTTCTGCCTATGTTTTCTGCTAAGAGTTTGATAGTGTCTGCCCTTACATTTAGGTCTTTAATCCATTTTGAGTTTACTTTTGTGTATGGTATTAGGGAGTGTTCTAATTCCATTCTTTTACATGTAGTTGTCCAGTTTTCCCAGTACAACTTACTGAAGAGGCTGTCTTCTCTCCACTGTATATTCTTGCCTCCTTTATCAAAGATAAGGTGACCATATGTGCGTGGATTTATCTCTGGGATTTCTATCCTGTTCCATTGATCTATATTTCTGTTTTTGTGCCAGTACCATACTGTCTTGATTACTGTAGCTTTGTAGTATAGTCTTAAGTAAGGGAGCCTGATTCCTGCAGCTCTTTTTTACTTTCCCAAGATTGCTTTGGCTATTGGGGTCTTTTGTGTTTCCATACAAACTGTGAAATTTTTTGTTCTAGTTCTGTGAAAATTGCCATTGGTAGTATGATAGGGATTGCACTGAATCTGTAGATTGCTTTGGGTAGTATAGTCATTTTCACAATGTTGATTCTTCCAGTCCAAGAACATTATATATCTCTCCATCTCTTTGTATCATCTTTAATTTCTTTCATCAGTGTCTTATAGTTTTCTGCATACAGGTCTTTGGTCTCTTTAGGTAGGTTTACTCCTAGGTATTTTATTCTTTTTTGTTGTGATGGTAAATGGGATTATTTCCTTAATTACTCTTTCAGATTTTTCATCATTAGTGTATAGGAATGCAAGAGATTTCTGTACATTAATTTTGTATCTTGATACTTTAGCAAATCCACTGATTGGGTCTAGTAGTTTTCTGGGAGCATCTTTAGAATGCTCTCTGTTTAATACCATGTCATCTGCCAACAGTGACAGTTTTACTTCTTCTTTTCCAATTCGGATTTTTTTTCTCTTTGACTGCTATGGCTAAAACTTCCAAACTATGTTGAATAATAGTGGAGACAGTGGGCAACCTCGTTTTGTTCCTGATCTTGGAGGAAATGGTTTCAGTTTTTCATCATTGATAATGAGGTTGGCTGTGGGTTAGTCATATATGGCCTTTATTATGTTGGGGAAAGTTCCCTCTATAATTACTTTCTGGAGGGTTTTTATCATAAATGGGTGTTGAATTTTGTCGAAAGCTTTCTCTGCATCTATTGAGATGATCATATGGTTTTTCTCCTTCAATTTGTTCATCTGGTGTATCACATTGATTGATTAGCATATATTGAAGAATCCTTGTATTCCTGGGATAAACCCCACTTGATCATGGTGTATGATCCTTTTAATGTGCTGTTGGATTCTGTTTGCTAGTATTTTGTTGAGGATTTTTGCATCTTTGTTCATCAGTGATATTGGCCTGTTGTTTTCTTTCTTTGTGAAATCTTTGTCTGGTTTTGGTAACACGGTGATGGTAGCCTCATAGAATGAGTTTGGGAGTGTTCCTCTCTCTGCTATATTTTGGAAGAGTTTGAGAAGGATAGGTGTTAGCTCTTCTCTAAATGTTTGACAGAATTCGCCTGTGAAGCCATCTGGTCCTGGACTTTTGTTTGTTGCACGATTTTTAATCACAGTTTCAATGTCAATGCTTGTGATTGGTCTGTTCATATTTTCTATTTCTTCCTGGTTCAGTCTTGGAAGGTTGTGCATTTCTAAGAATTTGTCCATTTCTTCCAGGTTGTCCATCTTATTGGCACATAGTTCCTTGTAGCAATCTCTCATGATCCTTTGTATTTCTGCCATGTGAGTTGTCACTTCTCCGTTTTCATTTCTAATTCTATTGATTTGCGTCTTCTCCCTTTTTTTCTTGATGAGTCTGGCGAATGGTTTATCAGTTTTGTTATCTTCTCAAAGAACTAGATTTTAGTTTTATTGATACTTGTTATTGTTTCCTTCATTTTTTTTTCATTTATTACTGATCTGATCTTTATGATTTCTTTCCTTCTGCTAGCTTTGGGGTTTTTTGTTCTTCTTTCTCTAATTGCTTTAGCTGTAAGGTTAGGTTGTTTATTTGAGATGTTTCTTGTTTCTTAAGATGAGATTGTATTGCTATAAACTTCCCTCTTAGAAATGCTTTTACTTCATCCCATAGGTTTTGAGTCATCATGTTTTCATTGTCATTTGTTTCTTGGTATTTTTGATTTCCTCTTTCTTCAGTGATCTCTTGGTTATTAAGTAGTGTATAATTTAGCCTCCATATGTTTGTATTTTTTTACAGATTTTTTCCTGTAATTGATATCTAGTCTCATAGCATTGTAGTCAGAAAAGATACTTGATATGATTTCAATTTTTAAAAATTTACCAAGGCTTGATTTGTGACCCAAGATATGATCTATCCTGGAGAATGTTCCATGAGCACTTAAGAAGAAAGTGTATTCTGTTGTGTTTGGATGCAATGTCCTATAAATATCAATTAAGTCCATCTTCTTTTATGTATCATTTAAAACTTGTGTTTCCTTATTTATTTTCATTTTGGATGATCTGTCTGTTGGTGAAAGTGGGGTGTTAAAGCCCCTACTATGATTGTGTTACTGTTGATGTCCCCTTTTATGGCTGTTAGTATTTGCCTTATGTATTGAGGTGCTCCTATGTTAGGTACATAAACATTCACAATTGTTGTATCTTCTTGGATTGATCCCTTGATCATTATGCAGTGTCCTTCTTTGTCTCTTGTAATAGTCTTTATTTTAAAGTCTATTTTGTCTGATATGAGAATTGCTACTCCAGCTTTCTTTTGATTTCCATTTGCATGGAATATCTTTTTCCATCCCCTCACTTTCAGTCTGTATGTGTCCCTAGGTCTGAAGTGGGTCTCTTGTAGACAGCATATATACAGGTCTTGCTTTTGTATCCATTCAGGCAGTCTATGTCTTTTGGTTGGAGCATTTAATCCATTTACATTTAAAGTAATTATCAATATGTATGTTCCTATTACCATTTTCATAATTGTTTTGGGTTTGTTATTGTAGGTCTTTTCCTTCTCTTGTGTTTCCTGTGTAGAGACATTCCTTTAGCATTTGTTGTAAAGCTGGTTTGGTGGTGCTGAATTCTCTTAGCTTTTGCTTGTCTGTAAAGGTTTTAATTTCTCCATCAAATGTGAAAGAGATCCTTGCTGGGTAGAGTGATCTGTTTGTAGGTTTTTCTCCTTCATCACTTTAAATATGTCCTGCCACTCCCTTCTGGCTTGCAGAGTTTCTGCTGAAAGATCAGATGTTAACCTTATGGGGATACCCTTGTGTGTTATTTGTTGTTTTTCCCTTGCTGCTTTTAATATTTTTTCTTTGTATTTAATTTTTGATAGTTTGATTAATATGTGTCTTACCGTGTTTCTCCTTGGATTTACCGTGTATGCGACTCTCTGTGCTTCCTGGACTTGATTAACTATTTCCTTTCCCATATTAGGGAAGTTTTCAACTATAATCTCTTATTTCCTTTCCCATATTAGGGAAGTTTTCAACTATAATCTCTTCAAATATTTTCTCAGTCCCTTTCTTTTTCTCTTCTTCTTCTGGGACCCCTATAATTCGAATGTTGGTGTGTTTACAGTTGTCCCAGAGGTCTCTGAGATCATCCTCAATTCTTTTCATTCTTTTTCCTTTATTCTGCTCTGCAGTAGTTATTTCCACTATTTTATCTTCCAGGTCACTTATCTGTTCTTCTGCCTCTGTTATTCTGCTATTGATCCCTTCTAGACAATTTTTAATTTCATTTATTGTGTTGTTCATCACTCTTTGCTTGCTCTCTATTTCTTCTAGGTCCTTGTTAAACGTTTCTTGTATTTTCGCCATTCTATTTCCAAGATTTTGGATCATCTTTACTATCATTATTCTGAACTCCTTTTCAGGTAGACTGCCTATTTCCTCTCATTTGTTAGATCTGGTGGGTTTTTGCCTTGCTCCTTCATCTGCTGTGTGTTTTTCTGTCTTCTCATTTTGCTTAACTTACTGTGTTTGGGGTCTCCTTTTTGCAGGCTGCAGGTTTGTAGTTCCCGTTGTTTTTGGTGCCAGTCCCCAGTGGCTAAGATTGATCAGTGGATTGTGTAGGCTTCCTGGTGCAGGGGACTAGTGCCTGTGTTCTGGTGGGTGAGGCTGGATCTTGTCTTTCTGGTGGGCAGGTCCACGTCTGGTGGTGTGTTTTTGGGTGTCTGTGGCCTTATTATGATTTTAGGCAGCCTCTCTGCTAATGGATGGGGTTGTGTTCCTGTCTTGCTAGTTGTTTGGCATAGGGTGTCCAGCACTGTAGCTTGCTGGTCGTTGAGTGGAGCTGGGTCTTGGCATTGAGATGGAGATCTCTGGGAGATTTTTGCCATTTGATATTACGTGGAGTTTGGAGGTCTCTTGTGGACCAGTGTCCTGAACTTGGCTCTTCCACCTCAGAGGCACAGCCCTGATGCCTGACTGGAGCACCAAGAGCCTGTCCTCCACACGGCCCAGAATAAAAGGGAGAAATAAGAGAAAGAAAGAAAGAAGGAAGAAGATAATAAAATAAAATAAAAAGTTATTAAAATAAAAATAATTATTAAAAAAAATTTTTTTAAGTAATAAAAAAAAGAAAGAAAGAAAGAAGAGAGCAACCAAAGCAAAAAACATATCCACCAATTGTAACAAGTGCTAAAAACTATACATTAAAAAAAAAAAAAAAAAGGACAGACAGAACCCTAGGACCAATGGTAAAAGCAAAGCTATACAGACAGAATCATGCACAGAAGCATACAAATACACACTCACAAAAAGAGAAAAAGGGGGAAAAAATTTATGTCATTGCTCTGAAAGTCCACCTCCTCAATTTGGGATGATTTGTTGTCTATTCAGGTATTCCTCAGATGAAGGGCAAATCAAGTTGATTGTGGAGATTTAATCCACTGCTCTTGAGGCTGCTGGGAGAAATTTCCCTTTCTCTTCTTTGTCTGCACAGCTCCTGGGGTTCAGCTTTGGATTTGGACCCACCTCTGCGTGTAGGTCTCCTGAGGGGGTCTGCTCTTCGCTCAGACAGGATGGGGTTAAAGGAACAGCTTATTCGGGGACTCTGGCTCCCTCAGGCCATGAGGACGGAGGGGGACGGAGTGCGGGGCGAGCCTGCAGTGGCAGAGCCCTGCATGACCTTGCAACAGCCTGAGGTGCACCTTGTGTTCTCCCGGGGAAGTTTTCCCTGGATCACAGGACCCTGGCAGTGGCGGGCTGCACAGGCTCCCAGGAAGGGAGGTGTGGATAGTGACCTGTGCTTGCACACAGGCTTCTTGGTTGCTGCAGCAGCAGCGTTACAGTTTCATGCCCGTGTCTGGTGTCTGCGCTGTTAGCCACGGCTCGTGCCCATTTCTGGAGCTCCTTTAAGCAGCGCTCTTAATCCCCTCTCCTCGCGCACCAGGAAGCAAAGAGGCAAGAAAAAGTCTCTTGCCTCTTCACCAGTTCCAGACTTTTTCCCGGACTCCCTCCCTGCTAGCTGTGGTGCACTAACCCCTTCAGGCTGTGTTCACACAGCCAACCCCAGTCATCTCCCTGGGGTCTGACCTCCGAAGCCCAAGCCTCAGCTCCCAGCCCCCACCCATCCCGGCGCGTGAGCAGACAAGCCTCTCGGGCTGGTGAGTGCTTGTCAGCACCGCTCCTCTGTGCGGGAATCTCTCCACTTTGCTCTCCGCATCCCTATTGCTGCGCTCTCCTCCGTGGCTCTGAAGCTTTCCCCCTCCGCCACCCGCAGTCTCCAATGGAGAAGGGGCTTCCTAGTGTGTGGAAACCTTTCTTCCTTCACATCTCCCTCCCCCTGGTGCAGGTCCCTTCCCTATTCTTTTGTCTCTGTTTTTTCTTTTTTCTTTTGCCCTACCCAGGTACGTGGGGAGTTTCTTGCCTTTTGGGAGGTCTGAGGTCTTCTGCCAGTGTTCAGTAGGTGTTCTGTAGGAGTTGTTCCACATGTAGATGTATTTCTGATGTATTTGTGGGGAGGAAGATGATCTCCACGTCTTACTCTTCTGCCATCTTGAAGGCCCCCCCCCCTCATAGCTAGAGTTTTAACAAAAGCCAATATTTTCTCAAACAAGAGGGTGGGTGAGTACAAAATATTTGTGTATTTGTTTGATCGAATCCAGTGTCCACCTGGGTTGTAGTAACTGCTCAGGTGAGAGAACATTATTATTATCACCTGATTCTTTGATTAATAAATCCAAAATATCCTTCCACTAGCAAGCTAAATCTATTCAATTTTACTGTCCTATTTATGATTAATCTCCTAAGAACCCTCTCAACTCTTTCCTCTGTTCTCTTTATCTCAAGTATCTAATTTAATTCCCTCATGTAATAGGCCACCATTCTGCAATTCTTAGTTTCTTTGCTTCTTTCTTTTGTAGCCAATCTCTTTGCTACACTCAAACTGTACACTTCATTACCCATTTAGTACTAACACTTGCCTAGCTAAACTTACTTTGAAAATCAAAAATTTCCCACTGCTCAAATAATAAGCCCACCTTTAAGCCCTTTTCTTAATGTTTATTTACCTGGTAAGGTTGCCCAATAAAGTCAGAGAGAGACTTTGAATATAAGATTAGTTACATATACCTTAAAAAATTGAATAAATTATATCTTTTTCAATAAGATAGATATAATATCAACTCTTATAATAAACTTGCCTAAATTACAAAATACCCTATAGATGAAGTAAAGCATGTAGTTATAATAACTCCATGTTGTCTGAAAAGGTTTCCAAGGTTTTGCCTCATTTGTGCTACCCTAACCTCAGCAGAAGCTTAGAAAAATCTATAGAGCATTTCACCCTTTCCGATTATGTAAAATGATTATTACTCAACTGCTGGCAGATACCCCCTACATTGGCATATTCTGCCAATCATTACTGTAGGAATCTTCACCCTGTAGCTTGAATTTGCTTCTGTTGGTCTTGTCCAGCAGGACTTGTTGAATTAACTGAACAAGGACTACATCTTACACTACATTCTATTTACCACATAACCGAGCCAATATAATATCAACTTTTTAACGCGTTTCAAGACTAATATAATGCTGATTTTCCACTGGGAAAAATTCTATGGAATTTAAGAGCTTTCTGAAATGAGTTATGATTTCCTTTTATGGAGAAAATAACATCAGGTAAAATTGTTTAATAAAATTATCAATTTAAAACTATGAGTGCAAGTTCTATAAAAATCTCTATTCTGTTGCTCTAAAATAAAAATTCTACATTTTAACTGCTTTTTTCTCTCGAAGAATATTAAAAGCATATTTATGGTAGCATTGTATAGATAATATTGATTATTTTTTCAGCAAAAGAAAGGGTGTTTTAGTAATCTAAGAATGCTTATGGGCCTGCGTCACTAGACTAGACAATGCAATAAGAATTATGTATACTTAATAAGAATATCTATATTTGCTTTATAGATTACTTATCATTGACTTATTAAAGTGAGCATAAATATAGTTGAACCATAATCTTCCAAATCCTACAATGATGTAAAAACAAATTACATGTCAAAAGAATGTTAAAAAGATCATTGGTATGTAAAAGTTTTCAAACTGACATTCAGCAATGATTTTCTAAGATAATCAAAGTTAAATAAAAGAAGTTAGAATTCATAGACTTCTTATTAGCCTAAGAAGAAGAAACTAAGTATAAAGTTCCATTTTATACAGGGAAGGTGAAAATGATGCTTTAACCATTTCAAGTGTTTGATGTCAAAGGTGAATAGATTTGTAAAGTTTTGACATAATTATTTTGTGAGTTTGAGATTCTTAAAAAATTGGTGAAGATAGAGACTTCAGAATTCCCCAAATCTTTAGACATTGTGGTTTGCTCTGCAATAGCCTTAGACCTTCCTAGACCTTTTGATTTAAAAACAGTTAAGTGAATCCAAAAAATCAAAATTAGGGATGGGGGAAGAAGGAGGACAAGGAGAGGAAAGGAGAGGAAAGGATTAGAGAAAATGTCTAGAGTTTGTTTTCTGCCTTGTATGGAACTAGAGAAAATAGGATCATCTCATGCAATTGATCTGAAAATTAAGCATGATAGCCATAACTGAAGGTGAATATGGAGAATATAATTCTTAGTGACCACCTTCTATTAACATTTTCATACTTATTGCCTTCTTTTCAGACCAATTTTTTAGTAAAAAATATTATTAAATCTCAATCACTAAAAATGCATTTATTAAACATAAAAGGTGGTACTACATATAGTCCCTGGTCCAAAGAAGTAAAATCTCTTCTTCAAAAAGTACTATATCTAAGAATTAATAGTACAACCAAAAGGAAAACAACAAATTTTCTGGCTTAAATCTGCTCATTTCATTTTGTGAAGATTTTGTAGTATGGCATATGACAGCTGAAATATATATTATCCTTTACAAAAATGTCAAAACGATTTCTTGGAAGAAAAAAACTCAAGATTTTAAAACACACTTTTGGTCTACAACCACATATTCATCAATTCAAAACTGCCAAAACAGAAAATAAAGAGTTAACATTTCATTGTCTAAATTAAAAAATACTTACATTATGGACTTTTCCAGGTGACTTCCCTGTGAACCAACAATCTCCCCCAATGTACAAAACACTTGTCCCAGAAAGTCCTAAAATAGATAAAAGGATTAAAGCTCTTAAGTTCCCAAACTGTCTTTACACTATGTATTTTGTACATCATATCTGCACTGTTTTCATTGTTAAAATATTGAATTCTCTAACTTCCAAGAATAAACAAAATAAGCTGAAAATGCATTAATTTTAGCATGTGATTGTCCCCTAAGTTTGCACACCCTTTCGTCCTTTAATCACTAAGCTGGTTTGTTATTAAGAGTGTTTAGACATTGTGTTTATTTTCTTTCTCTTTTTTAAATTAAAATGAAAATGGAAAAAAGTTCCATGATTTGAATCCACAATTGGGTTGACTTGAGACGTCTCTGAAACTTCTAAACTTTTCGCTGAGAAGGCAAATCATGAAAGAACAGAGCAGTGGTGGCCAGCACTAACGGTGATACTTACAGAGAAGCAGTGTGACATCATGGCTACACCTAGGATCCAGAGCCACACTGCCAGATGTCTGTTCCAGTACCACCACTGACCATTTGTGACTGTGGCAGTTATTAAACTCTCCGGTTTCCTCTAACATGTAGTCGTCCCCTTACAGAGCTATTTTGAGGTTTCAATGAGTTATTGCATGAGATAATATTAGCATATATTAAGTGCCTAAAAATGGGTTAAGTATAATACATTATAAAGTTATTAATGTACCACTAGATGATTCTTATTTTCAAGACTCAGAATAACCTTGCAAAATGAGAGGTCTGTTACTAATACTAAATTTCATGTATAAAGAAACTAATCATCTAGGAGGTTATTTCTTTCATGTTTTAAGCAGTCAGTAAATAGCAGAGTCAGAACTAACCCAGATATTCTGATTCAAGATTGAAATACTGCCTAAGGATTTACATATCATAAATACAATGCAACTTCCCATGTCAATAAAATAAGGGCTCCAACACCATCTGGATATGTGGGTCAAGAAAATATAGAGGTGGTTCAGGGTGAGGCACTCTCTCTAGCATAACCTGTGTAAGAATCCAAGCTGTCCTAAAGGAGAAAGTGGGAGATCTCCCTAAATTGTACTGTGAACTGGCCCAGGAAACGCCCTAAGAAGGATGGGCAGAGGAATGACAGCAAACAAAATGTTGTTTTAAGTTTCACTAAATAAAAATTTTAAATGCATAACAAGCCATAAAAGTAAAAACTGTGTTATTCAGGGTAAGTTGCTATAAGTCTCATGAGAGGAAAAAAAACACTGTAGACTAGGATGGTCAAGGGAATATTTTCCCAAAGTAAGTAAGCCTTGAGAACCAGGTAGGAATCAGATCATGGATAGAAGACAGTTGGAACATTTGGGTCCTAGAGAACAAATCAGAGTATCAGGCAAGAATGTAATGAGAAAAGAGCAGACCTCAAATAAAGGGCAGAAACAGAGATAAAGAATCAAGACTGTGGAGGGCCCTCTTGGCCAAGCAACAACAAAAACAAAGTTGCCTTAGATTAATGAGAAGAAACTGGCAACGTTTCAGCAATTCAGGGACACCATTAGAACGGTGCATTTAGAAGATTACTCAGATACCAATTTGCAGAATGGACTGAGGAGTGAAGAAAAATCTGGAAGCCAGATCAATCAGAAGGCCACAGTAGTTAATAAGAAGCAAAGTGTTAAGGCCCAAGCTAAAGTTGTAGCAAATGCTTGGGAACAGTGCACAGAAAAATGGCAGGATTTGGTGTAAGCTGTACCTAAACATGGTGGGGGGTACGGCAATGGAGAGAGGGAGAGAGAAACAGAAAATAAATCTGGATTTGGAACTTGATGGCTGACAGAATGGCAATAACTTCATAAAATTGCAAATCATTTTAAATTTTGCTTTCGAGTAAGCAAAAAGTACTTAAGGTAAAGCCTTGACATATTTAAATTAAATAACCTTAAAAATAACATGTCTTTCCCAATTTCATAAAAGACTTTACAAACATGTTTATGGGCTTTTTAAAACAAACGTAAATTTTTCTAAGTCTCATGGCACATGGAGCTTAATACTAAAGATTTGGAATATGTCATTGGTCTTGTAAGTCAGCAGCAAAAAATACATGGGGATTCTGGAACTCTTTCCTAAGGATACTGATATTGATGGACAGATGCTCATACTACATATTAAATGGATTTGGCCAATGGAGTAACAAGTCTCAGTAAAAACTCTTCATTGCTGTAATGACTCAAGAAAACAGAACAGATATATTGAGCAGTCCATATTAGAGTAGACACATATTAGCAAATAGAGAACACACACATATCATCATTGCTGAACAAAAAAGGAAATAAAAATTATAAAGTCAATAAAATGTGCTCCAAAAAGATATAGTATGCATCTGCACACATTATAGTTATTGCACTCTTTGCCCCTAAATATTTATGGTATTTATGTAATTATTTTACATCTGCCTATGTTTGTGTATTCCCAATTAAGCAACACATTTACTACTCACAATGCAAAAATTAGCACACAATATTTAATATTTGTGTACTTCTCCTTGTGTTGGAAAACTCTAGTGAATCCATTTTTTCTCGTCTTAATGGTCCACATTTCCTATGCATTTTACACAATACTAGTAATATAATTAGTGCCCCTTAATGGATATTTTTAGATATGTGTTCTGTAGTTAGATAAAGATAGAAATAAAAACTAGCTATAATAGAAACTGCTTTACTATTTCTTATTATAGTGTTGTATTCCAGTTGATTAGCCACCATAGTTAGGTCAAAATAGAATTTCCAGTATAAATCCAAGCACTTTTCTACAATTCTAATACACACATAGACCAAATCCACTTTACAGTGGCTGGCAATTGAGAAATGTTTCAATTTATTCAATCATATTAACTACTGGGCTTTCCAAAAACTGACCATGATACTTGTTAAATGTATTCACTATTATTTTATAATCTAAGTAATACACAGATAGAACTTAGTTTTGAAATCTGTTTAAATGACTATAAACCATATTGTTAGCATATAACAATATAACAATATAAGATGCATCCTGTCACTCTTTAAAAGTATCCAAATATTACCCTAAATCCAATATGCTAGTAATAAAACTGGAAGGTTTATCACTGAGCAGTAGAGGAGACAAGAAAAAAACAAAAACAAAAAACAAAAAACAAAAAAACAGAGTATAGTAATACAAAGCATCATAATAATAATATGTTTCACATTGCATAGGTAGTTTTTAAAAAAAGTAGCAAATCAGAGGAAGTGTTTGGATTATTTCCATAACAATCTAAATCTAGTTTTATTACTAGCATAACACAACTCAAAATCCAAGCAAACATCGCTGTACTATCAGATTCCAGCTGATTACTCTACATTTATGTTTCTCTTCTCTTTCTTGTAAATATTCAGAGGAATGTCTACTTTAATTGTATGCATGAGCATAATATCCTAATTTCTTCAGAATTATTTTTTTTATTATACCCACATTTACATTCATTACAGGGAAAGGATACATTAAAGTTAGCCATGGAAAGACACATAGGGAAGAATCCAGGAGGGTTCCAAATGGAAGTTTTCATTGTCCTCGAGATGCATTACTCTCCTGGCATTATTACTTTATTATTTCATTTGTACCAATCTTTACTAATGATTTCCATCCATCTATATTTTATATTATATTACAGCAAGAAACTTATCTATACTCATGAAAATTACACTGATGCTATGTGCTCTAATAATTCCACACAAATAAAAAGGTAATTTACTTTGCATTAAATTAACTGGTTTTGTGTTGGTTTGTATGCTTGCTTGCTAGGTATTACTATTAATGATTACTATATATTCTTTATAAAAGATTTTTTACATACATACATTTATTTATTTATTTAGGAAAGCAGAATGACATACTCCTCAGGAGTGAGAATTATAAGAGGTTAGACTGCCTGTGTTTGTATTTTGGCTGAAACATTTACTAATGCCTCTACACCTCAGTATCCTAATCTATAAAATACACTTTGTAAATAATACTTGCCAATTAAATTGTTGGGAGGTCTAAGTAAGATAACGTATGCAAAACACTTAAAATAAATGCTTGGAACATAGTAAGTGTCTAATAAATATATGCCTCCTCTCTCCTCCCTACTTTCCTGGGTTAAAGAATATTACTACATACACAAAACTTTCCACTTGCCACTAGATTCCAGTACTGGAGATACTATAATTATCTGAATAAAATAATACATTTTCTTTTCCAAAACCACTTTACACTCATGGTCAATAAATATGCTCATTTTGAGTGTCATTATAAAACCCAAAAGTGTCTTATCTTAAATGTTAACAAGTATACATACAAATATATCTATGTAAAGAATGACATTTTTAAAACAATAGTATAATGAACCAGGAGGTGTGGTTTCATATTAACTGGTAAATAAAATTTCTCATTCCTATACTATTACAAAGCTAACCAATGAATGTAGATTATCATCAGCATTATCATAAACAATTTTATAAGCATTCGATAGTGTGGCATCTTTTTCCTAAAAGAACTACAAAGATAATCTTTAAACGGCTTTCCTGTTTTACAAAATGACCAATGAGCATAGAAAATATTTCTAATTAATAGATAATTCAAATTAAAAGACAAATGGGTTATTGATAGCTAAGTTTTAACACAGCACAGTAATTGAGTACAGTCAACTGTTCAGGAGTTAATCATTCATTCTTGATAAGATAGAGTCATGATTTGCCTCCACTTATTGCTTTTACCCATTTTGTGATCATTTAGCTTTTTTAAGCACATGCACACTAAGCCAGTAAAAGCAAGAGAAAATAAATGATACAAAATTTCTCGCTTTTATAAAATTTTAACCATTGTGGAAAAAAATTGGTGAGGAAAGTTTGTATAACTTGTGAAATTTTATTGTCGGCATTATTTACTAATATTTTACTGTTGGTACTCCCTGCTAATATTGCTGACTTCCTCTATATTTAATTAATTCATACTAATCACAGCAACTATAGAGATTGAGGAGTGACTTAGTTATATTATGTACTATATACTAATATGACAATCATTTATAATAATCAAGAATGGTGCTTCTTTGTTCAGTAATCTTTCCTACTTTCTTTTTTTTTTTTAATTAATTAATTTATTTATTTATTTTTGGTTGTGTTGGGTCTTTGTTGCTGCGAGTGGGCTTTCTCTAGTTGTGGTGGGGGGGCCACTCTGTCGCAATGTGCAGGCCTCTCATTGCTGTGGCCTCTCCTGTTGCAGAGCACGGGCTCTAGGCACGTGGGCTTCAGTAGTTGTGGCACTTGGGCTCAGTAGCTGTGGTTTGTGGGCTCTAGAGCTCAGGCTCAGTAGTTATACCACACGGGCTTAGTTGCTCTGCGGCACGTGGAATTTTCCCAGACCAGGGCTCGAACCCATGTACCCTGCATTGGCAGGCGGATTCCCAACCACTGTGCCACCAGGGAAGCCCCTACTTTCTTAATGGTTGTGCTGTTTGGGGTATAAAGCAAACTCAACATGAAGCAATTCGATTTAATATTTTAATAAAAATAATTGGTCTCATTTTAACATTATAATAATACACCTTTTTTTTCAATCAAGCATTTGTCTTTTTAATGAATGGATCCATCTACAAAGCAAAAATGCTAATCCTACCTCCAAGAAATCAACACAAAGTTCTTTTTTTTCCCCACCCACTCCTGAAATTTATTTTTAAAATGCACAGAAATAATATAAACAGTAAAAAGTATATACAAAGAAAAATAATTCCTCCACCTATTTCAGGACTAATTCTTACTACACACATATTACCAGTATCATCAAAATATCATACAAAGTTCCATATAATTTTCAAGAATATGCATACATATATATGTGTGTGTGTGTCCATGTGCAGTGTGTTTCTTCATATAATGTTTTCCACAAATGAGAGAATTTCTCACACATTATTATTAATAGTTCTAAACTTAGACATCAGTAGCTAAATTGCAAATATAATTTCAAAATTATACTCTAAAGTTGAATTTATTTTCCCTCAGCACAGTTGTTGATTTTCAAAATATTTCTTGCTTGATAAGAGTCCAAATGAAGGCAGTTAAATAAGACACTGAATGAAAATTAATCTTTCAATGAATGAGTAGTTATTGATCAAAATTAACCAATTTTCTAAAATTATCAACAACATACATATTTAAATTGTGAACCATACTATTTATAGATTAAGAATAAAGCTACTCTATTCACAAATACTATAACAAATCTATGGAAAATATTTACCTTCTAGAGGCACATCACTTTTTGTCTAGACGTTAGTTCTCATCAGTAAAGATGTGAGAAATGTAATATGCTAACAAAAAATGTTAAGTAAATATTCTCATTGCTGTTAAACATGATGATACAGTCAACAGGCTAAATAACTAGAAAGCTTACTATATAGTACTATTAAATAATATGATATATATTATAGCATTATTAAATAATAAATATAATACTATCACACAATGTCATTAAATACTAAGCCCTGAGTAAGTGCCAGTCTTACATGCAAACAATCTCACCTAATATAACGTAATGAGTGCCAAAGATACTGTCATCAAACCTACCTCAAGCACTGCCCCTAATTCTGTCTCAAAGTCTAAGATTCTACAAAACCATGTTGAAAATGCAAATAGAAACATAATCCATTTATTGAGCATCAGTCATAAATTCTTTAATTTGAATATGCTTATAAGGCTAGCTCTCATTAGCTGATAAAGACAAGAAAGCTTGCTACATAAAAAAAAGAAAGTTATTATTGAAAAGGCATCAGAGGATAGCATGGAGAGCTCTTTTACACAGGACAGTCAGGCAAGGCCTCTAAGTAGACTAACTAATTTCCAACTAAGTGGAAATTTCAATAATAAAACAGAAAGAACCCTGTGAACATTTGAGACAACAGGTAGGTAGGAGAAAAAGCAAGAACAATGTCCCTGAGACAAGAAGGTACTTGGGGTGTTTAAGGAAAAGCAAGAGGGCCAGTGGAGTTAGAGTAGAATGAGCAAGGAAGAGAATGGAAGGAGAGGACGGAGCCAAGGGTCCATGATGGATTGTGAATTCTGTCTTAAGTGTGGAGGGAAGCCACTGGAAAATTAATTTGAGCTAGAAAGTGATATGTCCTGACTAGCCTTTTTAAATGATAATTCTGGCTAATCATTTCCCACCAAATTTGTAAATGCTAAAGTTCCTCCAAGGTTCTATCCTATTCTCTTCTCCATTTATACTTTTTTATATAATTTTATTGAGCTGACAGTTCTCAAGTCTCCAGAAATGGCCTAGTCAATATCTCCAGTTGGATGCTTACTGGGGTCTCAAACAACATAAACCTGCCCTGACCACTGATTTCTCTATTCTCATCCCCACCACCTCAGTCTCTTCCTCCCCAATGTACCCCATGGCAATAAACTGTACCTTCATTTATCCAGTTTCCAATAACCTAGGAATCATTCTATCTTCATGTCTTATTTTCATACCTGATATCCACGTCATCAGCAACCATATCATCAAAATACATTCTAAATCTGCCACTTCTTACCACTTCAAGGTCTATACTTACCAAATATTGTTTACCTAGCTAAATTAACAGCAGTTTTATAACTGGTCTCTGTTGGTTCACAATAGCAGGAGTTCCCTGGGTAAAACCTGAAACTGGCTCCTGTACACTGGGGCTTCCCAACCCCATTATCCACTTCAGCTGCCAGTTGTTATTTAAACGTATAAATCAGATCACATCATCTTCCAGTGAAATCCATAAAAAAAAAAAAACTAAATTCTTTAAACTTTGGCCTACAAATCTCCACATCATCTGAATTCTATCTACCTTTCCAAATTATTCCATTCTTCTTTCCTCACCATTCAGTCTATATAGGGTAGCTATCTTTCAGTCACACTAACATACTAAATTACTTCCTGACTCAAGGTCTTTGCACTACTGTTCCTTTTGCCTGAAATGCTCTTCCCCTAGATTTTCAATAGTTCCCTCCTTCTCTTTAATAAGTATACCCAGGATAAGAACTGGTGCAGAATCATGCTGCCTGGCTGAGGGAAATATAAGCTTCTAGCTAACTAGCTTCATGAGTCACTCTCTCTCAGTATCAAAATCTTATTAATATAAATGTTATAAAGAAGTAAGCTATCTTAGCCATTTATTTCCATTTGTTTTTATTGAATAAATCTATATACTCCACTTCCCCAACTCTAAACTGTAAGCTGTTTTAGGACAAGAATCTTATTCATTGCTATATTTCTCTGCATTAGAAGAGTGCCTGGAATATATTTATTGCTTACCTGGTTATGTGAATATACATTAGAATTCAGTTCAGTTATATATGGGTTAAACTGACATATTCTAATGAAAAACTCTTTCCCCACTTATAAATATATTCCTATGAAAAATGCATTTCATGATCTGAACAATTAATTAACTTTCAAATAAAATTTTCAAATACAACTGATCTATATGTGGAAGTTTATATATATAATATTTAGAAAATATATCGAAGAACACACACATCTTCACTGAAGGTTGGTATTTTGTGGCTGAAATAATCCAGTGAGCAATTAACTATCTAAAACAAAAACTGTAGTGGGTACCTTCCAAGACCAACCAAATGGATAAATGCATTTTGGATTGCCTGGTAGTTATGAAAACTTAGTACACAAAGTACAGTTTCGATGTTATCTGCTCCAGAACACCAAACAGAATCCTAGATACACCAATTATGGGCCTGTTAATAATCTTTTCATTAATGATGCAATTAAATTATGCAAATGGAAATATGTAAAGCAATGTCCTTAGAGAATCATAAAATGGATAAATCATCTAAAGGAATACATCCCTGGATTCCATAAGTCAGCTGTGAACATAATGTTTCTTCACTAAAATCTTGTCCACCACCAATAAAATCAATTAAAGTTATACTGATTCTTCATCTATTCACCTTGTATTCATTTGCAATGTTAGAAATCTAAGGTACAGTTCTATATTATATCTCCATTTTCCTTATTAGTACTAAAAATTTAAGACTGGTACTTAAGACCCCTAAGTACTAGAAACCAATAAAATCATACTGAAAGTGGGATCTTTCAAAATTATCAGAAATGAGAAAGAGAAGAAATTTATTATTGTTAACTCAAGGAGTCTCTCTTGCTACCAAATCCCTTTTGTAAAAGATAGGTGCCTGTACTCCACATGCGAACACAGACACTTAGCAGTATTTCCTAAAAGGTTTCAGTTTTTATTTCCCTTTGCAAAATTGGCAGGTAGACAACCACACTTTTAAAGAACTGCATCTTCAGGGAATAAACCTAGTTTGTTTATTGGTTTCTCTGGTCTTTCAAATGCCTCTTGAATTCCTTTTGGGTTGAATGAGTTATATGCTCTTTTACCTAAAATCTGTACTTGGATGCTTTCAAATAAAGAAGGGCTTTTGTTGTTGTTAATATCTAGCAGAAATTCAAAGCAGTTATCTCTAACAATTCTTGTAACAATTCAAAAACACATTTCCTCCTTTTGACACGCTTCATCCACTCATAGCTCAGGCACTTATTAAGTAATTTGTGTTGCTTACTATATACATTTGAGAAATATAACAAAGAATAATGTGAAAATACATTAAAATGTGAGATAATATAAACTACAGGAACTATGAAAAGCTATGCAATACTCCAGGAGAAAAGTGATGAAAATGTGAACTAAGGCAGTAGCGGTAAGGAAAGAAGACAGAAGAGAAACAATTCTTTGTTAGAATGAGCAGGATTTGTTGACTCACTAGATGTGAGACAGGAAGAGGTTAAGGAAGACTGACCCTGAAATATAAGGGGAAGGAGATGTTAAGCAATTCTACTTGGGAGAGTTAGCGCTCAGTTTCCATTCAGGAAAGGAAATGGGGTAAGATTCATAAAGAAGTGAAAACTGAAAAAGAAACATTAGTTCTAAAGGGGTGACTTTCTGTGATTGACTCGGGGCTGTCAGAGCTTTCTAAGACCTCCTCTGGGTAGGGGTTATCACTGCTCTCTAAAGGTATCACTAGAGTTTTGAGTGCAATAGGCCAGGTGGAATATCTCAGAGCCCCTCGCTTTGATGGAAGTAGATTTAATGTGTTTAAAGTTAAACACAATTTGTTTCTTAGTTCCTTTTTAAAGGGTCTCTAAAGCACTGTGTTATGGTATTAAATGAGCCAGTATTATGTGTGCTGTTAATTATTTATTTTTATTCTCAGTCATTCAAGAACTAAGTGTATCTTTTTTTAAAGAATCATTTCAGAAACTTGAAATGTTTTTGTCATAACAAGGACCAGGAAAATTATATGAAAGTTTTCTAAGTAAGTACACTGTGTTGATAATTATTCTCATGAAGATAATACAGGCAGAGGAGCAAAATTGGGATGGAAAAGGTCATCAAAAATACATTTTTGATATATTTCAATTTTAGGCTTCTGCAGAATATCTACCACGGAATATCTGACAAGCATTTGGAAACTTAGATTTTCTGGGGGTGTACAGAGGGTACATGAATCATCAAGATAAGACAGGTAAATGATTGAACTCTCCCAAAGAGAGTTTATACAGTGAGATGAGATGAAAATTGAAAATAAAGCCATAAGAAGCACTAATATTAAGGAATAGGAGGAGAAAGAGAAACTAAAAAATAATAGGTACTGAATAAACAGAGAGGTAGGAAAAGAAGCAAGGGAGAAATTTCCATGGAAGTCAAGGGAGGTAAGTATTTCGAGAATACAGTAGTCAATCGTGTCCAAAATAATGGGGAGATCAAGTAAAGTAAAGAATGAAGAGAGGCCACTACATTTTAATCTAACCGATGTCAGAATAGTTTAAGCAGAAATGAAAATGAGAATACAGTAAAGAAATTGAAGGGAGAATGAAAAGAAAGTTATGATAGAAACCCAGGCTGCTTGGTAAAGAAGTATGGTGATGAGAAGATAGTAAAAGAGATATCATGACGGTAAAACAGAGTCAGGATAAGGATTTTTTACCATGAGAGAGTCATGAAACTTTACTTATGAAAAAAAAGCTATTCTATAAAAGAAAAATATTTGAAAAGATATGTACATTGATGGCTTCTATAAGACATATCTCTTACATAAAAATATTTAGTCATTACTGATTATTGAAGGAAGACATAGTTAATCATGTTTGAGGTACCTTCCTATCCCATATTCCATATACGATGCCCTGAATATCGACGGTAAGGACCACATGTTACCATCCTCACACTCACCCTCAATATATACAACCCCATGAAAATGTCCTTAACTTCTCAGTTATTATGCCCTCTGAAGACTAGTCTAAACTGAGAAACACTGAGAAATTATATTCAGAGGGAGTGGGCACTTGAAAGTCTATGCCCAGTCAGTGTTAAGGAGGTCATTTTCCCTATGTACACAGGATGAATAAACAGAGAAACTTGTCTTCAGAGAGAAACAGAAGCTCAGAGAAAAGCCATAGTGAAAAGAATATGTGGCTTTATTGAGTGAGAGACAGAGAGAAATAGAGAAAATAGCTGTCTCAGTCCAACCCACCATGCCTGTTTCTAGCTGCAATTCCCATACAGCAAGTTACATGTCACATTTATGAGATGCTCCTAAATCCCTTCAATAAACCCCCTCCATGTGAGATAAGTGAATGCATTTTTGTTCCTTGAAACTAGATAATTTTGACTAGAAAATGTGGTTCCTTTTCTGATTCTTCCAAGGAAATTTCGAAAACTTCCAATACAAAGATATGCAAATAAGTTTTAAATGTTTAACTACATGCTATAAATCTTATCTTAAGGAGTAGAAGGGTATCATGGCAACTGCAATGAACTTTACTTATGGGAAGTAATGAGCTTGTTACAGCATTTTTTTCAAATTGTACAAAGACTAACCTTTGAATCTTTCTTCAAATGATTCTGCTCTATGCTTCATAACAGATATAAATATCATACCTCCTTTAATGAAGGAAAAGATCAGTAAATTGTGATTTTTTTACCACCATGACCAGGCTTCCAGTTTTCCCAAATCACCTTGGGATCACCCTCTACATCCCCTCTCTCTTCTCTGAACTATGACATTCCCTGTCTACATATACATATCTAGATAGATAGATAGATAGATAGATAGATAGATAGATAGATAGATAGATTGATATATCTCCACCTATTCTAGCTAATAGCCTATAAAAATGGAAAAATCTCACCTTCTGAGCCTCTGGGCATGAACATTAGTCTGGCTGACCTCGCAACCCTGGCACAGCTACCATTTTACATTTGTATACTCAGATTTCACTTAAAACCTAGTTAAATCCCTTTCAGAATACTCTTTTCACCCCCATCCAGCCCTTCCTATTAGATATGGCCTAATTCCAAACTGGTCAATATTCCATTGATAAAACCACCAGTGCTTAGCCAAAGAATATCACTCTCATCCCTCACTTCCCACCACCTCCTCTTTTTCTGCCTAGCTCTGACACTCTTGCTGCTCCTGAACCTGGAAACTCCCCAGGTAATGGTTGTTGCCTGGTGAGTAAATCTCTTAAGGAAAAGGAATGGGAAGATCAGAGCCCAGAAAGGAAAGAAAGATAGTAAGTGACTTGTGGATGGACTCCATGTCTGTGTTACTCATCTTGTACACTCAGAAACTGCCATGGTACCTGGCATGAGGAGGTACTTAGAAAATACTGTTGAACAAATGAACTACAGGGACAGCAGAATAGCAAATCACTCTGCCTACACCTTAGTACTTTCCATTCTCTCAAAAGTGAAGACTCCCAAAAAGATGTAATCTCACTATTTCATCTTCTTAACCTGATCCAACTTTGAACATTATAAGGAACTGACATCATTTCTTTAAAAAAAAATATATATATATATAACAAATAAGTAAGATTAATCCATTTCACATACTGAAGATATCTTTCTTTCAATAAGCTTCTCCAAATGTTATTCTAGGGTTCTTTAAAAATGCTATTTATGGGCTTCCCTGGTGGCGCAGTGGTTGAGAATCTGCCTGCTAATGCAGGAGACATGGGTTCGAGCCCTGGTCTGGGAAGATCCCACATGCCACGGAGCAACTAGGCCCGTGAACCACAACTACTGAGCCTGCGTGTCTGGAGCCTGTGCTCCACAACAAGAGAGGCCACAACAGTGAAAGGCCTGCACACCGCAATGAGGAGTGGCCCCCACTTGCCACAACTAGAGAAAGCCCTCGCACAGAAATGAAGACCCAACACAGCCATAAATAAATAAATTAAAAATAAAAAATGCTATTTATTTTCAATGCATTTATTACATACGTTGTGGACATATAACCTTAATATTAATCAATCAACATAAATATCAATCAAATCATGATATTATAATTTATATTTGTAATCATCATAAAGAACATAAAAATATGAACTTACATGTTTTGACAAGTTGGGACTCTTCGAATCAACATCATACCTAAAAGATTAAAATATAAAATTTAAATTATTTCCACAAAATAAAGTTAGAGAAAAATGTCAGTATTTCCCCCAAAACATAAATAAAAAATGAATCAAAATTATATGAATTGGGAGAAAAACTTAGCAAATTTAGAAATTTCTCATAATCTGTGGCCTACATACCAAAGGTAGAATTCACAATCCCTGGGTCCTTTTATTTCTACAACTTAAGTAGAAGTCCTAATATTTTCACAGTCATGAATTCTTCCGCTCGATAAGACAAGTTTAAATTTTCCCTTTTCTGTGAATCAATAGATTCCTAATACTCCGTAAAAACTGAAATTCTCATTGTAAAACAAGTGCGGATAACAGGGTATCATTTGTTATAATTATAATTGCATTATATAATTATATATAAATACAAGTATATTATAATTATATTATAATTCTTATTTAATATCATAAATGTTCTTATTAATTTCGAAATTTGGCCAAAGTAATGACATATTATTTTTCCCCAATCACAGAACTTGGGGAAACCATGTATTTTATGGAGAAAGAAATGTATTTATATAGGATTATTATATGTCCTATTTTTGATCACTTAGTACTGGAAATAAATGATTTCTTAAGGAGATCCTGGGAAAACATCACCTACTGTCACTTTAGCCCCTTGCTTTAAAATTTTTTTAGAAACAGAAAGGCTGCTAATAACCAAAACAATCTCAATTTACTGAATTCTTAAAAATGAAAATATTTGTACTGGTTCCAGTCTTTCTCCCAAATCATATTCCTTTCACATTCTTTGTGCATAGCTTCCTACCAAAAAGTAACTGCCTTTTTTTTAAGGTTTAAGTCTTCCCTCTCACATGACAAGAATGTTTCACAGAGAAATGAAGCATCTAGTCAAAAAAAAGGCAAAGAAAAAGAGTTCACTGGGTGTACTGATTCTGGGCAGAGGTGCACTTACTCCATAGCAAAGAATGTTTACCACAAACTGGTTTTAAAATTGTGTGATGCAAATACCTGCCTCAGAAGAATTACAAATTACTCTTCTTCACATCAGGGCATTTTGATCACTCTCAACAGCTGTAAACTAGAATTTTGAATCAACAAATTGTCAACATCTACTGAAGACCTACAAGTATTGGTTAAAAAAATATATTTCTTATTCAAGAAATTTTTCTTGTTCAAAACAATTTCTAAGGGTAAAATTAAAATTAGCAACTGTAGCAATATCAAAGGTAAAACATAACTCTGCTGGCTCCTTCTCAAGTATCATCCCTGGAAACCGTTTTCTATAAAGGGTTTAGTGTGGACTAGGGAGAAATAACATGGTATATTCAGCTCAGTTAAAAAAGCAGAAAGAAAAGTATTTATGTTTTCATCACAAAGAGTTTAAGTATCCTCACATACAATCCTCCTTCATTGTCTTTAACAAAGCTTTTAATGCTATTACCTCAAAAATAGGTAATTTACAGCATACCTCTGAAGGCTTTAGATAATATGCTGGATTACAGTGCACTCGAAATAACCATGATTTTTCTTCTAAGGGAATTTTCCTTCTAATTTTTCTAAAAGTATCACTGGTTTTAATCCTCACAAGTCAGAACATAAACATGACATCCTAAATAGTTAAAAATATATCTGTGTGCATGGGGGTGGGGCTTTGTGAATGTGGGTGTCTGTCTATGTTTATAAGTGCCATAATCTCCTTAAGTAAAAGAGAATACACTGCAAAGCAGAAGTTCAGTAGTTTACTCCCAGGATGGTACACTTGTGCCTAAATGTACTAACAGCAATTTTGTAAAACATTTCATCCTGCTGTTGAAATCTTATTAGTAGAGTACTGAATTGGCAATAACTGATTTGAATGGCTCCGAAGGATTATGTTTTCTAATGGAGGGTAACACATGTTGACTGGAATTTTTCCTGTATTTCTGAAATTCCAACTAAGGCCCAAAGCTGTAAACAAAAGATGCTGAGTTTCTCCTCATGCTTAGATCAGAGATCCCGTTGAGTCACTCTCATTAGGGTCAGACCCTTCTCCACAAGGCTTACTCATGAAGTGACAGGCTATTCCTTACTTCTGGGGGGACATCAGGAGGTTCTTTCCACTCCCTAAAGCAAGGTGAAGGGGAGCTCCAAAACCTAGGGTGATTGTGTGAAGAGGAGGACAGCATCTGGTTTCCCTGCCACTTAAAGAACCTGCCTATGGGTCCATCCTAGGATGCCAATGGAAGAGGATGTTAGCTGACAGTGTTAGGAAGTGCCTTCTAAGAGCTGAAGAACAAGGAACAATGTCCTTTTGAAAGCAAGAAGGACCCTCTGGGGCTCCTGGGTACGGAAGCCTTTCCATGTCCCCTGTTTCTCATTTGTAGGGAACAGACTCCAGCCTCCATAAGCGTCCCTGAGTTCCAAAGGGCAGTTTACAACAGTTGCTAATCAAGGAAGGGAGGGGATGCAGAGACAAGGGAGGAGCAGCAGAGAAACAATAGTGCAGCCTTGGGGCAGGGTCCTGGTTCGCCCTCAAGGAGTACATACACATAACAATATATTTAAGCTCTTTATAGAACTAAAACCTCCAACAAATGGAAGATGTTGGCATTATTCATTCCAGAGAAGACCACCTGAGGCCAGATTAAAGGAACCAGAGAAGCACATCAAGAGATTACCTGAGACCAGATTAGAGGAATGCAGGCCCTGAACACACCCTAATCTTATCAGGAACCCCACCCTTGAATCCTTGCTATAAAACTCATCAACAAATCTTCCCAGGTTGGGACACAAGTTTTCAAGGGCAGCAGCATGCTGTGTCTCCCTTTGTCTGGTAAAGCAATAAAGCTATTCTTTTCTACTTCACCCAAAACTCTGTCTCCGAGATTTGATTCAGCACAACTGCACAGCTTTTTAGTCCCCTTGATATGTGTCCCTTGTGGCCAGTATCCTCTAAGGTCTAGATTTTACAGAACCCACATATCTGCCTCCCAACTCCCCTAGCTTTCTGCTCTTCCACTCCCCTTCTCTCCTGCAAGTAGCTATGATAGTAGCACCAAATGAGGGGAGAGAAAGTGAAGAGTTTTGGATTAAGTTTGAGATTAAAGTTTTAAAATGAATAGTACATAACTATTAACAAAATGAGATGGTTCTAATAAACAAAAGTGATTGAAAAGTCATGCAATTAGACCTTGGCATTGTTAAGGTAGCCCTTAACCAATGGGAAAAACTGGAATTGGCAGTGTTGGGACAATTATTGGAAAAAATAAAGCAACATATTTTCCCCCAAAGTGTTGAGAATCTTCAAAAATAGATTGTAATAACATAATACATTCCATAATTATCACCATCTGATTTATCAAGGAGGAAAATCATCTACTAGGTAAGTCAAACCTACACTTGTAACTCCCTTGTTGGTGTTCTAGGCTAAATGGAAAAACAAGAGCAAAAAGAATTATATCTGATTTCTCATATTCTCCTCACATACTACATAGTGATACAGCTACCCACCCTTCTTGCTCAAAGACATTTTTGTACAGCTGTTCTGCCAATAATAAATTTTTCAACTATGACAACGAAGTAATTTATAAAGTACCTGTACTATTATAGGTGTAACAATTATATAACAAAATAAATAAATGAAAAGCTTATGACTTTATCTGTGATATATACATAGCATGATGACAGAAACCATGTCTCTTTAATGAGTAAGTACACATCAAATCAAAACGGCAGGAGAATTTTATGACTCATAGCTGATAAACTAATCTTAAAAATATCTCAGGGGCTTCCCTGGTGGCACAGTGGTTGAGAATCTGCCTGCCAATGCAGGGGACACGGGTTCGAGCCCTGGTCTGGGAAGATCCCACATGCCGCAGAGCAACTAGGCCCGTGAGCCACAACTACTGAGCCTGCGCATCTGGAGCCTGTGCTCCCAACAAGAGAGGCCGCGACAGAGAGAGGCCCGTGCACCGCGATGAAGAGTGGCCCCCACTTGCTGCAACTAGAGAAAGCCCTCGCACAGAAATGAAGACCCGACACAGTCAAAAATAAATAAATAAATTAATTCATTAAAAAAATAAAAATAAAAAAATATCTCAGGCAAATCACCATAACAATAATTGTGGATTAATCAGAACTTACAGGAATTCGGGCCACTGCTGCCAGGAATCAGGAATACATATTCATTCATTTTCTTTCTCTCTCTCTCTGATTACAATTTTCTATCAGCATTGAAAGTTAACTAAAAATACCTCCCAAAAGCCATTTCTCAAACCTTCCATAATATGCAATTGTTTAGATGTTGTACTTCCAAAGCTTCTTTTTTATTGTTTTTTAGAATTTTGTAAAGTCAATACACAGGTTAACTAAATACAACACAATTCTGAAAACCATTTACACCTATCTGTTGGCCAATGTAGACTACCGCACTATTCAGCACTGCTGTTTCTTCAAAGGGACATGTTACTGTAAACATGTTGGAGTATTTGTGGTAGTGCTCTGAGTGATGTACACTGGGATTACAGGTGATTTTATTGACTACTTTATCCTTTTCTCATTTCCTAAATTTTCTACAATGAACATTTTCTCCTAGGACTAATACATTGCTAAGACAAAATTTAAAAACTAAATTTAAAAACTAATCATAGTTAGGTACAATGGATAAATAGGTACTCATAACTAGAGAACAATTACACTATTCTTCACATTTATTTAGATAGATATGGTGGAAAAATCATAATGTTTAAAAAGGAAAAAAGAAAGCCTGCTCTCCCAAGTTATATGAGATACTTGCAAAAGTGGGAAATCAGAAGAAATTATTTAAAGTGATATCAAAAATAGTACATAAACTAAGAGAATATACTTGTTACTTTTCTTGATAATCTATCTCCAGGTATCCCTTTCTCTGGTCCTAACTGTCTAAAGATAGATAGAGATCATATAAAATTGAAATAATATTATTTGACTCAAATTTCTGAAATTAACCAAATACATTCAAAAGTTTAAATGATACTTATTTAACTCAATTTTGCAATATGCTTTCACATTTCAAACATTATACAATTTCTATGAGAAATCCTGTAATTTTTAGAAAAAAAGAAAAAACTGAAGAAGTTAAAATATATCATTTACCTACACTAATTTGGTACTTTATTTATTCTTGTTACACTATGATAAAATAATACAACATGCTCCCATTCTAATCAAACATACTAATTTCCTACATATTCTTACTTTTGCTTGCTTAGATTAAATATATTCCATTACTACATTCACTGTGCAGTAGAACACTTCAAACATATACTTTCATCAGTATTAGATAACCAAGACAAAATAAAAATTCCTCAGTCCAGGCATTATTTATTCTCTTCATAAAAATTTAGACATTCAGGTTTTGTACCATTAAATTATAAACTATTTTATGCAAAATTTGATTCTATATTGGAAAGGACAGATCCCATGAACATGTTAATTAAACTATCCAGGCCTCGGTTTTCTCATTTATAAAAATGAGATAACTCTGCCTCAGAAACTTACTGGTTGGTTAAATCTGTTTACATATAGCAATGATTCTATTACAAACTGTGAATAATAGCAGTAGTATTACTATCACAAACCACATCTTTTTGTCTGTACTTACAAAACTTACTCTCAAACGGTATGAGCTTCTATAGTTATTTTACTTAGTTTATAAATAACTGGAAGATATTAGTAACAAACATATTAAACCATCTAATCATTCTTTTCCATATTTCCACCAGTAAGCGTGCTAAAGCTTTGTTTTCTTTTTTTTAATTCCCTGAATCACATACAGTACAATATTACTGATTTATCACAAAATATTAGAGAAATATGTTAAGTTCTATCAATGCCCTAACTTCCTTCCTACCTTTAAGTCTTCCTTGTCCATGCTAAGCATACCTGGTGAGCTTGACAAACACAGTATAAGTATCAGGTGTTTCCCTAACCTAATATATTCTCATTTGAGTCATTAGTTTGTCAAAGTAACTCTTGAAATGGCATTTGGTAAAATAGTCATAATATTTAAATGACTAACCAACACCAAGTTCAGTGGAATTATATTTTCTTACCTGGACACTCCTTAAAATCCATTAGCTTCCTTAGTCTCATGTTCAGTAGAGATGAGCACGTGACCACCACTGTGTGTACAGGTAAATCATTCTTTACCTACTTCTCTCCAGAATGACCTGACCAGCTCTTAATTTTTGCTCTCTGATCTACTGACTAACATTTGATTGCTATCATCCTTTTTAGAGCACCATTTTCCTTCCTTTCATTCTACTAATGCAATTCTATAATAGCCACAGTTATGAATGTGAAATGACGTGGACTTAAGAAACCAATACAAGGAGGGCTAAAATTAGACAACAGTGGGTGAGTACCACAGTTCACCTCTGTGGAACAAATACTCAATAAACTAATAATAACTAATAATATCTTGTAAACTGACTGACTCCAGATTCTCTGTGGATAGGGAGTTGAACTTAAAGATAATATTTTAATATGCCTGATTCAGCATCAAAATAAAAAGAATATTAAAAATTCTAGCTTTATCATCCTGAGTCTTGGAAATATGAGTCCACAAAGGGATAAAGGGAGCCATAGTTAGGCAGAGATCCATGTACTATACAAAGAAGCAGCTGAGAGAAACCAAGATCTGGGGAATGTCAGCCATGGGAATATATGAGGATCACCTTGGGGTATAAGTAGAACCTGTAAGAAACCTACTGAGGCATAGGATGGTTTGAAAGAATGTCCATATATACCACCCAGCATTTCTACATGGTTAAATTAATCACTTATATTTTCAATAAACAGGTAGCAGAAAATCTATAAAATGCAAAGCAAGGCTGGGGACGGTGCTCAGGCCACACTCTAAATAGAATTAATCTGATTTTCTGCTAATATAATCTAGTATTTAGAACATCCATAGGACCCAACCTTATGTTATGGCTGTAGTCTTTAAAAATCATTTTTTAAAATGCAAGTTTTACTGGAACTTACAAGTCAAAACGAAGATTCTCTCTTTCTTCAAAAAAGTAGTCCAGAATAAACTTTCTTACAAAATCAGGATTTAAAGTATTATCAATTACTTCAGTCCTTCCAAACTGTTGAGGAAAAGAGAGAGAGGTTAAAATCAAGCCTTGCATGGTTACTTACTGCAGTATAGTGCTTATTATTAATATATTTCCTTGAAAACATAATCAATGAATATCCAAATGACTTGATAAAATAAAAGCTTTTAGAGATCAAATCATCCCTCTTATTCACTCAGGGAATTCAGAAAATGAGCCCTGAGTTCATTCACATTTACTGGAAAAGCAGCTTCTGAAAATTCATATAACAACAATAACACTTCCTCCACTTTTCTCCCCACTTGAAAGCCAAATCCCTTTCCAATCAAAAGAAGTTATTTCCACCTTAAATTTAAATTTATCACAAATATTCTTCCTAACCTAGTGTATAACTAGGCCAACCAATACATATTCTTACAACTGGAGGGCTCGGTTATGAGAATATGTGTTCATATTCAGCTCATAATCAAGCAGTCCTCTACACAGAATAGTTTATTAGCCATGTTCAAGGAAACACTTTCTTATAATCTATTATACAATTCAATCATTTTTTTGTTTGTTTTGTTCTGCTTTAATTCTTATAGTATCTAGATAGACAAAATGAGACCTACGATTCTTGCATGCTTTTAAGCTACTGTATTACACTTTTGCTTAGAAAAAATGTTTCTCCATCTTAGGGGAAGTGGAAACCAATAAACAGAACTCCTTCCTCTCAATGTGAAGGAAGGCCATCAGGCACTGCTTCCAAAGGTAGAGCAAAAATATAAACTTTATATCTCTTTTTTTGTATTTGGCTTACATTCTTCCCCTCCTACTAACATGGTATTCTAAAGAGGGAATTTTAACCTTTAGTTCTGAACAGCATTATGCATGCTGTCTTACCAGAGAACTCTTATTAAAGTTCAAGGCAAAACTATCTTTTTATTAGGAATAAGAAAACTACTAATCCACCATAAAGTAAAGGTCATGAGCTTATCACATAAATTGTGATAATAAAGCTATGATACAAAATCTTGATGACAGGGACTTCCCTGGTGGTGCAGTAGTTAAGAATCCGCCTGCCAATGCAGGGGAAATGGGTTCAAGCCCTGGTCCAGGAAGATCCCACATATTGTGGAGCAACTAAACCAGTGAGCCACAACGACTGAGCCTGCACTCTAGAGCCCACGAGCCACAACTACGGAGCCTGCGCTCTAGAGCCCACGAGGCACAACTACTGAGCATGTGTGCCACAACTACTGAAGGCCACGTGCCTAGAGCCCGCACTCCGCAACAAGAGAAGCCACCACAATGAGAAGCCCACGCACCACAACGAAAAGTAGCCCCGACTCACCACAACTAGAGAAAGCTCATGCGCAGTAACGAAGGACCCAATGCAGCGAAAAATAAATACATACATACATAAATTTTTTTTAACATCTTTATTGGAGTATAATTGCTTTACAATGGTGTGTTAGTTTCTGCTGTATAACGAAGTGAATCAGCTATACATATACATATATCCCCATATCCCCTCCCTTTTGCATCTCCCTCCCACCCTCCCTATCCCACCACTCTGTGACCACCACTTTGTGTCACAAAGCACCGAGCTGATCTCCCTGTGCTATGCAGCTGCTTCTCACTAGCTACCTATTTTACATTTGGTAGTGTATATATGTCCGTGCCACTCTCACTGTCCCAGCTTACCCTTCCCCTTCCCCGTGTCCTCAAGTCCATTCTCTATATCTGCGTCTTTATTACATAAATTTATAAAAAAAAATATTGATGACAAAAGATTGATTATGGCTATTACTAACTATCTGAAAAAGAACTAGTTTGCAGAGGCTTATGCATTAGGCAATGTTTCATATCTTGGACCAAAATCATAAAGGCAAATCATAACTCAGGTAACTAATTCAACATTTCAAAAATATTGAACATTTATTTGAACAATAATAATAATTACAACCACCATTGAGTACTTTACTTTGTTCTAAGCACTTTTCACACATTACTTTAAATCTTTACCATAACCCCACAAGGTAGGTGTTAGTAGTTCTACTTTAAGATGCGAAAATTGAGGTAGAGGGTCCCAACCTAAGTCACTTTGGATACAAAATCTACATTCATTCTTTCTAGGACTCTCCCTTATTTCAGCATAGAATATATTAGGCCTTGGGAAGATTCAACAATGAGCCTATCCACGGTTTCTAATTTTAAGGGAATGGGAATAAGAGCATGTACCAAAAAACACAGGCTGACAGTACACATGCACCCCAAAAAAGCAATGTAGAGGTCAAGGAGTACAAATCTGAACCAGAGAGAGCCTGGGTCCACCCAGCCTTTCTACTGCCTGGAGGCAAAATGGTTTCCAGACCAGAGCAGAGAATATCAAACTAACAAACGTACAACACTCTCAAAGAAAAACTCAGGCAGCACCCATATTCCCCAGCACCCCAATACCTCTTGTGGATTTTAACCCAAACCCTCACTCAGAGGGAAGAAGTTAGAGTGGAATTCTCAGGGTAAGGTTCACGGAGTTTCAAAGCCAGCAACTTGGGCCTAGAAGCCATTAAAACAAGCTTGTTTTAGGGAACAATGGCTTGTCAGCAATATGGGTGGCTGAGTATACTCTGCCATCTCAAGTGAAGATTAATATGTAGCCATTAAAATTTCAGCTAATCACCTATAAATTATGAACATCTACTATAATATGCCTTCTGACACATAGCCCTGAAATTGCTTTCGATGATGTCACCAGTGACCTTCATATTGCTAAATCAAGTGGTCACTTCTTGGCCGTCATCACATCAGACTACTCAGCAGCATTTGACAAAACTGCCCATTCCTTCCATTCTGAAGCAGGCTTTTCTGGTTTTTTGACACCACATTGCCCTGTTTTTCTCTTCTTCTTAGATTCTCAGACATGCAATCTCTCACTGTCAGAGCACAATTCCAGGCCCTCTTCATCTGTCAATCTTCACTTTTCTATTAGGTTATTTAATCTAATCTTTGGCTTTAAATCCCATTTACATGATGATAACTTTCAAATGTACATCATCAGCCCAGATTTGCCTCAAAGTAAAGACTCATGCATACAATTATCTTCTAGACTTATACGTGTGGTTGTCTTACGGGACCCCGAGAATTAACATTTAAATTTTAAATATTTATTTTATACAACAAGCACCACCCCAATCCTGGTCCTTACCTAGTCTACCCCTTGTCAATAAATGATATCACCATCTACTTGATTCCTTAGGCCATAAATGAGAGTCATCCTTTTCAACTCCTTTTTAACCAACCAACCCTACTCATCACCACCTCATAAATTGTCAATTTCAACTCCAAAACATATCTCACAGCTGTCCACTTCTCTCCCTATCTCCTGTCATCAGTTTAATTCAAGATTTTCTTCCTTCTCATGGACCACCTCAAGAGCATCCTATCTCTCTTGTTCCCCCTCCAATTCATCCTCCACATAACATCCAGAGTAAACATTTGAAAAATGTAAACATAGTCATGCAATTTCACTACCCTAAAAATCTTTAATAGCTTCCCACAGTATTTCAAATAAAACCTCTTTTCTTTGGTCTATAAGACTTGCCCCTTTCTACCTCTTAAACTTCATTATGGGCCAGTATCCCCTCTTTCTCTTTGCTCCAGACAGCTGGCCTTCTTTTACATCATTTTACACACCAAAACCTTCCCATCCGATGGCCCTTGTACTTGCTATTTCTTCTTCCTGGAATGTTCTTAACATCACGCTTGCATGGCTGACTTTTTTTATCCTTTCAGCCTCTGGCTTTAAACACCCAGTCTGAAGTAGGTCCCCCAGCCCTACTATTATTCTCCTTCATAGTACCTGTTTGTTTTCCCTCATAAAACTTATACTTTGGAATTATATTAATACTTTTATTTGTTTTATATTTCCCTTACTAGACAATAAGCTCCATTTAGGCACAGAATAGACATATCTGTTTGGTTCATATAATTACAAAATTAAACAAATGGTTAACTAAGGTGATCTTCAATATATTGTTCAGAGAAAAAATATCAAGGGAAGTTTATAGTATAATACCAATTTTGATTAAAATATGTTTGTGTGTGTGTGTGTGTGTGTGTGTGTGTATATATATATATATATATATATATATATATATATATAAATACAAAGAAAAATAGAAGTATACCAGAATGTATCAACTATATTCTAATTGCTTTTTTTCACTATGTATTTGTGGGTTTTCCTAATTTCTTGCAGTATATTTTACTTTTAAAATAAGAAGCATAAAACTTTTAAGCAGTGTTCCAGTTTTTTAAGTCATTCTATTATGAAAAGTGAAAACTGGCAATAATAAGAAATCCACAGATAAATTATGATTAGTTCAGCTCATGGGAAATATGCTGGTTCTTTCCCAGAGGATGGAATATACTAGCTATCAACCAAGTGATTAATCTTCTTGACTTGAAATAAAATTTAAGTCTTAGCTAATGCTACCACTAAATAAAGATTTTCTAATTCTTTGGAAAATGTACAGCTGCATATAATTCTGTTCAGATCAGAGAGGGTTAAAATTTTGAGGCAAGACAATTATTAATAATATTTGTTAACCGTATACACCAGAAACAGCTACTTTTGAAAGAATTGTAATTTGTATCCTAAAACATCTTTTTCTGAATACCAACAATACTGGGTTGTCAGAAGTACCTACAAACCTGATTACAATAACATCTGGCACAATGAACATATCTAAATATGTGGACAGCAGAGCAGTTTAACATAATTATACAGTATTGTTTCCTCATTTCATAAATTGAAAACCGTTAGAAAAAAAATTTTTTACTAACCAAGTGTGAAAGTTCCCAGTCATTTGAAAAAGTATGTAAACTGTTAATTTTGTTAGAAAACAAAACACCATTTCTTGTAAAGCTTTAAGCAAAAAATAAAAAACAATTCACAATCGAGTCATTGAAAAATTTCCTTTGTTTTATGCTTGAGCTAATCGGATAAATACCTGCTTTTCCAATTTAGGAACAAATCTTACAGAAAATAACAGAATGGAAATACTTCTGATTTTTAAATCAACTAACTGTTAAACTCCTTTAGAAGAACAGTACTGGAAAGAACATTCAACTGTTTATTGCACCACGCAAATGAACTCTGTTATGAGAAAAATGTTCAAGAAGGTTTAATATATGGTGAAGGCCCAGAACAATCACCCAATCTCACATTAATTTGTCAACTAAAATGAAAGTGATGAAGAAAAAAGTTCATGTGAACTAGTGCACATCTTTATTTCAGTTATTAAATTAGAATTAAATCTTAGTAGCAGTGATATATAGAGGACAGTCTCCAGAGATTAGACAAGAAGACTAGATAAACTGAATAGTGCAGACAGAATATTAAGACAAAGTAAAAAAAAACACTCAATTTAGGGCTATACATATCTAACCTGCATAAAGGATGCCAAGTGTAAGCATGCACAAGTGCACACGCACGCACGTACATACACACACGCTCACATACACGTACACACACAACCAAAATTGAAGATTTACATTCTTAAACAGTTCCTCCTGGGAGTTAAACACTGGGATTACCAGAGAATCCATGGACCTTTTCCTCTGAGGGAAAAAGATACGAGTTCTGTCATGTAACTCATTATCCAAGACTTTATTTTTTCTTTTTTTTTTACACAAATCAGTGATGTGAAATTCACTTAATTAAAAGAAGACAAGTAGAAATTCTGAAGGTTTTGTCTAGATCTTACATTATTATAGATGAATGAGATGTAGTTATAGATGTACACACACAGACAGAGAAAGAGAAGTAAATTGACTTACTTCTAATATTCTTGGTTAAGACAGAATATTTTATATAAGGAAATTTCATTCACTTTTTGGGATGTTTTATTTTTAGGAATGAACCTAAATCAATTACCATCAAAAAAAGAACACCTTGATTATATCTCTGTAATTGTCACACATAAAATATAGACAAAACTCCATCAATTAAAAAAATTAGATTATAGTATTTTCAAACTTAAAACATTTAATATTAAATCATGTTTTAAAAAATAACAATAATGTAAGGAACTGCTTTTACTATGTCATTCATGGCTATTAATTCTGTGATTAGTGACATGTTTTACCATGTGAAGAGAAAAAAAATGGACTCAATTTATCCAGGAGGTCCTTACTGGGGAATATGGGTTAATTTTGTCACATACCAGTGAGATTTTCATTTATGTGAGACAAATATTTTTAAACAAATTGGACAGAGTATTATTTTAATCTGCTCAATTATTTTAAATTAGATTATTTTATTTAGATGATTACCTAAATTTAATTGAAATAAACTTGAAAAATGTATTCACACCAACTCTGAAATTTTTGAATATTTAAAAGCAGTTCTATAGACACGTGCAATAAATGTTGTTGACTGGCATTCACTAAAAAGTAGGCAATAATTAATTTCATATACTCAAAACTAATCTTTATTCAATTATCTTAAAATTCCTCCAAATCAATAATTCCTAGATTTTTTTTTGAATTATTAAATTCTCTTACTGCCTTTCTTTATGATGCAACACTCTTCCTCCCCTTCCTGAAATTACTGTATATAAGACAGATCTTTAGGATAGTTTCAACATGGAGATTCTTAAATTCTCAATGCTAATTTTTGTGAGTTTTATTCATTTTAATTTTTTGTTCAGAACTTTATAGTAAAATAGAAACACTGCAAAGCTAAGTCTACAAATTATTTTCATTCAAAAGCAATCAGAATCAACTTTTAATTCTGCCTATGGCAAATTAGGTTGTTTCAGACCAACTTTTCCCCTGAGAACAATTAGAAAAGTTGAATGAAATATTAAAACAATTTTTTTGCATGCACAAGAGAGCTAACAAAAATTTATAAATTGTGGAAACAAAAATCTGGAAAAAAAAGGAGCAAAAAGAGGAGCCTGGTAGGATCCTGTATTTGAAAAAGAGAAGCCAAGTTGAGCAGAAATTTCCACAGCCTCATCCACCTAGGAGAGACAATGGAGTTTAAAAAAATACATGCATGTTCATTCTATATTTCTTTCCACATTGCTATATGTTTTTAACTTTTTAAAATTGGGATTAAAAATAAAGTAACAAATATTCAGGGTTAGGATCTCAAAAGGCTACACCAAGGAGTAAAGATGAATCACAAAATTAATCCTCAGGAGGAATAAAGCTCAACTTAGAGTCAGTCAAATCTTTAACTGAATTACAGTGTATTTTTCTAGCCTAGCTGTCTCCCCAGAAGCAAAAGTAAACCCACTCTGAAGAAATATAAATTCATTCAAAGCCTCAAGTTATCCCTAACTGTTCCTATACAATATCCAGCAATTATTATCAGGCATGAGAACTGCTTCCAGCTCAAATGGAGTCACTTATAACAGGCAAACACTTCTGAGAACCAGAAAGGGTAAATAAAATACAAAAATGTATTGTTTGATATTATTGTAGAGATGCAAAGACAGCCAAGTGCTGAAAAGCCTAATGCTGAGAGAAGGGAAATTAATGTGAGCCCAACTTTTGCTTGGAACAAACAGTGACAAAGAAAAGAGAAAGTCCAGATAAAAATGGAGAGAGAAGCAAAGCCAGAAGTCTCAGCAACAATTTGCCATACTTTTGAGGACTGTATAACTAAACAGAGGTAGGAGTTTTGTGAAGCTAGAAAAGCTATCTGAAACCAAATTCCTTTCAAATTTCAGGAAAACTAAAGGTATCAAGGTCCAATTACATACAAAGTTGCCATTAAAAAAGGAGATTAGAGGGCAGAATAATACCCCTACTGGAAATGAAAGCATGACAAAATATAGACTAAAAACCAGATCAAAACTGTAATGTAGTATTTCAAATGGAGATAAACACATAAAGAAAATTATAGAAAACATGAATGAACAGCATAAATCAGAATAAGAAACACTGAGAAATGAGGTGATAGAAATCAAGGAAGAAATATACGTAAAATAAAACATTTTAGAAATGAAAGAAACTAGTAAGGACACAAGAATAAATAAGTGCAATACATAATGCCTTAATACAAGTTGGAAGGAAATTTCTGTTTTTAAGAATCAAAAAAGATGAAGAGTTGAGAGAAGGTAGAAAATTACATGAATAAAATCAAAGCAAAGAAAAAATATTAAAAACAAAATTCATTAGCGCATGACTTAGAGAAAAATAAAATTAGATTTTCACCAGACTTTTTGACGGAAATGCTTTATGACAAAAGAAAATGGAATCCATACTTAATATACCTAAGGAAAGTGTGATCAAAAGATTTTCTATTCTTCATATTTAAAGGACACAGATTGTTATCAACATAGAAGAACCAGGGGAATATTGTTCCCATGAACTTTTCTTAAGAATCTACACTAGAGATCATGCTTTCAATAACCACAATGACTAGAGAGATATAGATTTTCCTTGACTTACGATGGGGTTACATCCTGATGAACCCATCATAAATTGAAAATGTCCTAAGTCAAAAATGCATTTAATATACCTAACCTACTGAACATCCCAGCTTAGCCTTAGCCTACCTTAAAAGTGCTTACTTTTAAGAACACTTTTAAGAACATTTAACACTAGTCTACAGTTGGGCAAAATAATCTAACACAAAACCTATTTTATAATAAATATATTATAAACATTTTATACTAAAGTGTTAAACATCTCATGTAATTTATTAAATACTGTACTGAAAGTGAAAACCAGAATGGTCCTGTAGGTACAGAATGGTTGTAAGTGTACCAGTTGTTTACCCTCATGATCGTGTGGCTGACTGGGAGCTGTGGCTTGCTGCTGCTGCCCAGAATCACTAGAGAGTATTTCTAGCTCTGGAAGAGATCAAAATTCAAAGTTCAAAGTACGGTTTCTACTGAATGCTGATTCACACTATCGTAAAGTCACAAAATCATAAGTCGAACACATGGAGTAGTGGTGAGAATTACTCATAGAACTAAGACTAAATTAGAGCTAAATGAGAGTATTTAGTGGCAATATGATTTGATAATGTTGATACAGGGTAATATTATTCCAACTAACAAGTGAAAATTCCCAGTGATCTAGGCACTAAACATCAATGGATACTAACACCAAAAAAGAGTGCCTCCAAATGAAAGTTCACACCACCAACGATAGCTTTGTTAAAATAACTAAACCTGTGTCTGATCACACTTTTGAGTCAGCTTGTCAAATTGAAGATATACAAAGAACAGAAAAACATGATGAACTGAACCATAAGCATATAGTCAGTAAGATCCTGACTATGGAACTATAGATCAAATGGTCCAGATTCTTTAAGAGACAAGTTGAAAGAAAACCAGAGGGATGGAGGGAAAGCTGTAGGTGAAAACAGAAAGAAAATGTATGCCAGTTCTTTTTTTTTTTTTTTAAGTGTTTAAGACTAAACTATAATGTCGAGAGGTACACACTTGGATGAAAAAACCATAAATGCACAGGCACACACACACACACACACACTCACACAAATGCACACAAACACATCATTACTCCATGAAAACAGAGAGCTCTGATTAAGAGGGGCATGTGGCAGGAAACTTTGGGTGGCTGGCAAAGTTCTATTTCTTGACCTTGCTAATGGTTACAAAGATGTTTGCCTTATAATAATTCACTATGTTTTCCACTTTTTGTATTGTTTTCTCTATATTTACAATACAAAAGAGAAAAACTTCAAAATAAAGATTTCCCCATTAAAAACAATTAAGATAATTCACTCTGGCAGTATAAATGCAAAATTGCACGAACAGAAATTTTAAAGGGATTTATTCATTCGGAATAAAAATGATCCTTGAAGGAAACATACAAATGCAACAAGAAATGAAGAGGACGTGATAGGAAATATACGAAAATATATGGAAAATAAAAAAGACTATTGACAATACAAAACATAATAAAATGTCTTGTGTGTTTAAATTATATGCAAAATTAACACTCATAATAATGACAAAAAAGACAGGAGTGGAGATAATGAGTTACAAATTTTTTTAACGTCTTTATTAGAGTATAATTGCTTTACAGTGTTGTGTTAGTTTCTGTTATATAACAAAGTGGATCAGCTATATGTATATATATAACACCATATCCCCTCACGCTTGCATCTCCTTCTCACACTCCCTATCCCACGAGTCTAGGTGGTCACAAAGCACTGAGCTGATCTCCCTGTGCAATGAAGCTGCTTCCCACTAGCTTTCTATTTTACATTTGGTAGTGTATATATGTCAATGCTGCTCTCGAACTTCGTCAGAGCTTACCCTTCCCCCTCCCCCTCCCCGTGTCCTCAAGTCCATTTGCTATATCTGCATCTTTATTCCTGTCTTGCCCCGAGGTTCATCAGAACTAATTTCTTCTTTTTCTTTAGATTCCATATATATGTGTTAGCATACGGTATTTGTTTTTCTTTTTCTGATTTACTTCACTCTGTATGACAGACTCTAGGTCCATCCACCTCTCTACAAATAACTCAATTTCATTTCTTTTTATGGCTGAGTAATATTCCATTGTAATTATGTGCCACATCTTCTTTATCCATGTATCTGTCGATGGACACTTAGGTTGCTTCCATGTCCTGGCTATTGTAAATAGTGCTACAGTGAACATTTTGATACATGACTCTTAGAATTATGGTTTTCTCAGGGTATATGCCCAGTAGTGGGATTGCTGGGTCATATGGTAGCTCTATTTTTAGTTTTTTTAAGGAACCTCCATACTGTTCTCCATAGTGGCTGTATCGATATACATTCCCACCAACAGTGCAAGAGGGTTCCCTGTTCTCCACACCCTCTCCAGCATTAATTGTTTCCAGATTTTTTGATGATGGCCATTCTGACCAGTCTGAGGTGATACCTCATTGTAGTTTTGATTTGCATTTCTCTAATGATTAGTGATGTTGAGCATCCTTTCATGTGTTTCTTGGCAATCTGTATATCTTCTTTGGAGAAATGTCTATTTAGGTCTTCTGCCCATTTTTGGATTGGGTTGTTTGTTTTTTTTGATATTGAGCTACATGAGCTACTTGTGTATTTTGGAGATTAATCCTTTGTCTGTTGCTTCATTTGCAAATTCTTTCTCCCATTCGGAAGATTGTCTTCTCGTCTCCTTTATGGTTTCCTTTGTTATGCAAAAGCTTTTAAGTTTCATTAGGTCCCATTTGTTTATTTTTCTTTTTATTTCCATTTCTCTAGGAGGTGGGTCAAAAAGGACCTTGCTGTGATTTATGTCATAGACTGTTCTCTCTAAGTTTTCCTCTAAGAGTTTTACAGTGTCTGGCCTTACATTTAGATCTTTAATCCATTTTGAGTTTACTTTTGTATATGGTGTTAGGGAGTGTTATAATTTCATTCTTTTACATGTAGCTGTCCAGTTTTCCCAGCATCACTTATTGAAGAGGCTTTCTCTTCCCCACTGTATATTCTTGCTTCATTTATCAAAGATATGGTAACCATATGTGCATGGCATGGGTTTATCACTGGGATTTCTACCCTGCTCCATTGATCTATATTTCTATTTTTGTCCCCATACCATACTGTCTTGATTATTGTAGCTTTGTAGTATAGTTTGAGGTCAGAGAGCCTGATTCCTCCAGCTCTGGTTTTCTTTCTCTAGACTGCTTTGGCTATTCCGGGTCTTTCATGTTTCCATACAAATAGTGACTTTTTTTGTTCTAGGTCTTTTAAAAATGCCATTGGTAGTATGATAGGGATTGCACTGAAACTGTAGATTGCTTTGGGTAGTATAGTCATTTTTACAATGTTGATTCTTCCAGTCCAAGAACATGATATATCTCTCCATCAGTTTATATAATCTTTAATTTCTTTCATTGGAATCTTATAGTTTTCTGCATACAGGTCTTTGGTCTCCTTAGGTAGGTTTATTCCTAAGTATTTTATTCTCTTTTGTTGTGATGGTAAATGGGATTATTTCCTTAATTTCTCTTTCAGATTTTTCATCATTAGTGTACAGGAATGCAAGAGATTTCTGTACATTAATTTTGTATCCTGCTACTTTACCAAATCCACTGATTGGCTCTAGTAGTTTTCTGGGAGCATTTTTAGAATGCTCTCTGTATAGTATCATGTCATCTGCCAACAGTGACAGTTTTACTTTTTCTTTTCCAATTTGGATTGCTTTTATTTCTTTGTCCTCTTTGATTGCTGTGGCTAAAACTTCCAAACTATGCTGAATAATAGCGGAGAGAGTGGGAAACCTCGTCTTCTTCTGGATCTTAGAGGAATGGTTTCAGTTTTTCATCATTGATAATGATGTTGGCTGTGGGTTAGTCACATATGGCCTTTATTATGTTGATGCAGGTTCCCTCTATGCCTACTTTCTGGAGAGTTTTTCTCATAAATGTGTGCTAAATTGTGTAAAAAGCTTTTTCTGCATCATTGTGATTATAATATGCATTTTATCCTTCTATTTGTTAATATGGTGTATCACATTGATTGATTTGTGCATATTGAAGAATCCTTGCACTCCTGGGATAAACCTCACTTGATCATGGTGTATGATCCTTTTAATGTGCTGTTGGATTCTGTTTGCTAGTATTTTGTTGAGGATTTTTGCATCTATGTTCATCAGTGATATTGGCCTGTAGTTTTCTTTCTTTGTGCCATCTTTATCTGGTTTGGTATCAGGGTGATGGTGGCATCGTACAATGAGTTTGGGAGTGTTCCTCCCTCTGCTATATTCTGAGAGTTTGAGAAGGAAAGGTGTTAGCACTTCTGTAAATGTTGGATAGAAGTCGCCTATGAAGCCATCTGGTCCTGGGTTTTTGTTTTTTGGAAGATTTTTCATCTCAGTTTCAATTTCACTGCTTGTGATTGGTCTGTATATATTTTCTATTTCTTCCTGGTAGAGTCATGGAAGGCTGTGCTTTTCTAAGAATTTGTCCATTTCTTCCAGGTTGTCCATTTCATTGGCATACAGTTGCTTGTAGTAACCTCTCAAGATCCTTTGTATTTCTACAGTGTCAGTTGTTACTTCTCTTTTTTCTTTTCTAATTCTGTTGATTTGAGTCATCTCCCTTTTTTTCTTGATGAGTCTGGTTAATGGTTTATCAATTTTGTTTATCTTCTCAAAGAACCAGCTTTTAGTTTTATTGATCTTAGCTATTGTGTCTTTCACTTCTTTTTCATTTATTTCTGATCTAATATTTATGATTCCTTTCCTTCTGCTAACTTTGGGGTTTTTTGTTCTTTCTCTAATTGCTTTAGGTGTATGGTTAGGTTGTTTATTTGAGATGTTTCTGTTTCTTGAGATAGGATTGTATTGCTATAAACTTACCTCTTAGAACTGCTTTTACTGCATCCCATAGGTTTTGGGTAGTCGTGTTTTCATTGTCATTTGTTTCTAGGTATTTTTTGATTTCCCCTTTGATTTCTTCAGTGATCTCTTAGTTATTAGGTAGCATATTGTTTAGCCTCCATGAGTTTGTATTTTTTACAGGTTTTTCCCTGTATTTGATATCTATCTCATAGCACTGTGCTCGGAAAAGATACTTGATACAGTTTCAATTTTCTCAAATTTACAAAGGCTTGATTTGTGACCCAAGATATGATCTATCCCGGAGAATGTTCCATGAGTACTTGAGAAGAAAGTGTATTCTGCTGTTTTTGGATGGAATGTCCTAAAAATATCAATTAAGACCATCTTGTTTAATGTATCATTTAAAGCTTGTGTTTCCTTACTTATTTTCATTTTGGATGATCTGTCCATTGGTGAAAGTGGGTTTTGAACATCCTCTACTATTATTCTGCACTGTCGATTTCCCCTTTTATGGCTGTTAGCATTTGCCTTATGTATTGGGGTGCTCCTATGTTGGGTGCATAAAAATTAGCAATTGTTATAGCCTCTTCTTGGACTGATCCCTTGATCATTATTCAGTGTCCTTTTTTGTTTCTTGTAATTGTCTTTATTTTAAAGTCTATTTTGTCTGATATGAGAATTGCTATTCCAGCTTTCTTTTGATTTCCATTTGCATAGAATATGTTTTTTCATCCCCTCACTTTTAGTCTGTATGTGTCCCTAGATCTGAAGTGGGTCACTTGTAGAGAGCATATATACGGGTCTTGTTTTTGTATCCACTCAGCCAGTCTATGTCTTTTGGTTGGAGGATTTAATCCATTTACATTTAAGGTAGTTATTGAGACACATGTTCCCATTACCATTTTCTTAATTGTTTTGGGGTTTTTATTAACATCTTTATTGGAGTATAATTGCTTTACAACGCTGTGTTAGTTTCTGCTTTATAAAAAAGTGAATCAGTTATACATATACATATGTTCCCATATCTCTTCCCTCATGCATCTCCCTCCTGCCAAACCTCCCTATCCCACCTCTCTAGGTGGTCACAAAGCAGAGAGCTGATGTCCCTGTGCTATGCAGTTGCTTCCCACTAGCTATCACTTTTACGCTTGGCAGTGTATATATGTCCATGCCACTCTCTCACTTTGTCACATCTTACCCTTCCCCCTCCCCATATCCTCAAGTCCATGCTCTAGTAGGTCTGTGTCTTTATTCCCATCTTGCCACTAGGTTCTTCATGATCTTTTTTTTTTTTTTCCCTTAGATTCCATATATATGTGTTAGCATACTGTATTTGTTTTTTTCTTTCTGATTTACTTCACTCTGTATGACACACTCTAACTCCATCCACCTCACTACAAATAACTCCAATTCGTTTCTTTTTCTGGCTGAGTAATATTCCATTGTATATATGTGCCACATCTTCTTTATTCTTTCATCCGATGATGGACATTTAGGTTGCTTCCATGTCCTGGCTATTGTAAATAGTGCTACAGTGAACATTTTGGTGCATGACGCTTTTTGAATTATGGTTTTCTCAGGGTATATGCCCAGTAGTGGGATTGCTGGGTCATATGGTAATTCTATTTTTAGTTTTTTAAGGAACCTCCATACTGTTCTCCATAGTGGCTGTATCAATTTACATTCCTACCAACAGTTCACGAGTGTTCCCTTTTCTCCACACCCTCTCCAGCATTTATTCTTTCTAGATTTTTTAATGATGGCCATTCTGACTGGTGTGAGATGATATCTCATTGTAGTTTTGATTTGTATTTCTCTAATGATTAATGATGTTGAGCATTCTTTGATGTGTGTTTGTTGGCAATCTGTATATCATCTTTGCAGAAATGTCTATTTAGGTCTTCTGCCCATTTTTGGATTGGGTTGTTTGTTTTTTTGTTATTGAGCTGCATGAGCTGCTTGTAAATTTTGGAGATTAATCCTTTGTCAGTTGCTTCATTTGCAAATATTTTCTCCCATTCTGAGGGTTGGCTTTTGGTCTTGTTTATGGTTTCCTTTGCTGTGCAAAGGCTTTCAAGTTTCATAAGGTCCCATTTTTTTATTTTTGTTTTTATTTCCATTTCTCTAGCAGCTGGGTCAAAAAGGATCTTGCTGTGATTTATGTCATAGAGTGTTCTGCCTATGTTTTCCTTTAAGAGTTTAATAGTGTCCGGCCTTACACTTAGGTCTTTAATCCATTTTCAGTTTATTTTTGTGTATGGTGTTAGGGAGTGTTCTAATTTCATACTGTTACACGTACCTGTCCAGTTTTCCCAGCACCACTTATTGAAGAGGCTGTCTTTTCTCCACTGTATATGCTTGCCTCCCTTATCAAAGATAAGGTGACCATATGTGCGTGGGTTTATCTCTCGGCTTTCTATCCTGTTCCATTGATCTATGTTTCTGTTTTTGTGCCAGTACCATACTGTCTTGATTACTGTAGCTTTGTAGTATAGTCTGAAGTCAGGAGCCTGATTCCTCCAGCTCCATTTTTCGTTCTCAAGATTGCTTTGGCTATTCGGGGTCTTTTGTGTTTCCATATAAATTGTGAAATATTTTTGTTCTAGTTCTGTGAAAAATGCCAGTGGTACTTTGATAGGGATTGCATTGAATCTATAGATTGCTTTGGATAGTAGAGTCATTTTCACAATGTTGATTCTTCCAATCCAAGAACATGGTATATCTCTCCATCTATTTGTATCATCTTTAATTTCTTTCATCAGTGTCTTATAATTTTCTGCATACAGGTCTTTTGTCTCCTTAGGTAGGTTTATTCCTAAATATATTATTCTTTTTGTTGCAATGGTAAATGGGAGTGTTTTCTTAATTTTACTTTCAGATTTTTCATCATTAGTGTATGGGAATGTAAGAGATTTCTGTGCATTAATTTTGTATCCTGCTACTTTACCAAATTCATTGATTAGCTCTCGTAGTTTTCTGGTAGCATCTTTAGGATTCTCTATGTATAGTATCATGTCATCTGCAAACAGTGACAGCTTTACTTCTTCTTGTCCGATTTGGATTCCTTTTATTTCTTTTTCTTCTCTGATCGCTATGGCTAACACTTCCAAAACTATGTTGAATAACAGTGGTGAGAGTGGGCACCTTTGTTTTGTTCCTGATCTTAGTGGAAATGGTTTCAGTTTTTCACCATTGAGAATGATGTTGGCTATGGGTTTGTCATATATAGCCTTTATTATGTTGAGGAAAGTTCCCTCTATGCCTACTTCTGCAGGGCTTTTATCATAAATCGGTGTTGAATTTTGTCAAAAGCTTTCTCTGCATCTATTGAGATGATCATATGGTTTTTCTCCTTCAGTTTATTAATACGGTGTATCACGTTGATTGATTTGCATATATTGAAGAATTCTTGCATTCCTGGAATAAACTCCACTTGATCATGGTGTAAGATCCTTTTAATGTGCTGTTGGATTCTGTTTGCTAGTATTTTGTTGAGGATTTTTGCATCTATGTTCATCAGTGATATTGGCCTGTAGTTTTCTTTCTTTGTGACATCTTTGTCTGATTTTGGTATCAGGGTGATGGTGGCCTCGTAGAATGAGTTTGGGAGTGTTCCTCCCTCTGCAATATTTTGGAAAAGTTTGAGAAGGATAGGTGTTAGCTGTTCTCTAAATGTTTGACAGAATTCGCCTGTGAAGCCATCTGGTCCTGGGCTTTTATTTGTTGGAAGATTTTTAATCACAGTTACAATTTCAGTGCTTCTGATTGGTCTGTTCATATTTTCTATTTCTTCCTGGTTCAGTCTCGGCAGGCTGTACATTTCTCAGTATTTGTCCATTTCTTCCAGGTTGTCCATTTTATTGGCATAGAGTTGCTTGTAGTAATCTCTCATGATCTTTTGTATTTCTGTAGTGTCAGTTGTTACTTCTCCTTTTTCATTTCTAATTCTATTGTTTTGAGTCTTCTCCCTTTTTTTCTTTTTGAGTCTGGCTAATGGTTTATCAATTTTGTTTATCTTCTCAAAAAACCAGCTTTTAGTTTTATTGATCTTTGCTATTGTTTCTTTCATTTATTTTTCATTTCCTTCTGATCTGATCTTTATGATTTCTTTCCTTCTGCTAACTTTGGGGTTTTTTTGTTCTTCTTTCTCTAATTGCTTTAGGTACAAGGTTAGGTGGTTTATTTGAGATGTTTCCTGTTTCTTGAAGTAGGCTTGTATTGCTATAAACTTCCCTCTTAGCACTTCTTTTTCTGCGTCCCATAGGTTTTGGGTCATCGTGTCTCCATTGTCATTTGTTTCTAGGTATTTTTTGATTTCCCCTTTGATTTCTTCAGTGATCACTTCGTTATTAAGTAGTGTATTGTGTAGCCTCCATGTGTTTGTATTTTTTACAGATCTTTTCCTGTAATTGATATCTAGTCTCATAGCGTTGTAGTCGGAAAAGATACTTGATACGATTTCAATTTTCTTAAATTTACTAAGGCTTGATTTGTGACCCAAGATATGATCTATCCTGGAGAATGTTCCATGAGCACTTGAGAAAAATGTGTATTCTGTTTTTTTTGGGTGGAATGTCCTATAAATATCAATTAAGTCCATCCTGTTTAATGTATCATTTAAAGCTTGTGTTTCCTTATTTATTTTCATTTTGGAGGATCTGTCCATTGGTGAAAGTGGGGTGTTAAAGTCCCCTACTATGATTGTGTTACTGTCGATTTCCCCTTTTATGGCTGTTAGTATTTGCCTTATGTATCGAGGTGCTCCTATGTTGGGTGCATAAATATTTACAATTGTTATACCTTCTTCTTGAATCGATCCCTTGATCATTATATGGTGTCCTTCTTTGTCTCTTGTAATAGTCTTTATTTTAAAGCCTGTTTTTTCTGATATGAGAATTTCTACTCCAGCTTTCTTTTGATTTCCATTTGCATGGAATATCTTTTTCCATCCCCTCACTTTCAGTCTGTATGTGCCCCAAGGTCTGAAGTGGGTCTCTTGTAGACAGCATATATATGGGTCTTGTTTTTGTATCCATTCAGCCATTCTGTGTCTTTTGGTGGGAGCATTTAATCCATTTACATTTAAGGTAATTTTCAATAAGTATGTACCTATTCCCATTTTCTTAATTGTTTTGGGTTTGTTTTTGTAGGTCTTTTCCTTCTCTTGTGTTTCCTGCCTAGAGAAGTTCGTTCACATTTGTTGTAAAGCTGGTTTGGTGGTGCTGAATTCTCTTAACTTTTGCATGTCTATAAAGGTTTTAATTTCTCCATCAAATCTGAATGAGATCCTTGCTGGGTAATCTTGGTTGTATGCTTTACCCTTTCATCACTTTAAATATGTCCTGCCACTCCCTTCTGGCTTGCAGAATTTCTGCTGAAATATCAGCTGCTAACCTTATGGGGATTCCCTTGTATATTATTTGTTGTTTTTCCCTTGCTGCTTTTAATATTTTTCTTTGTATTTAATTTTTGATAGTTTGATTAATATGTGTCTTGGCGTGTTTCTCCTTAGATTTATTCTGTATGGGACTCTCTTCATTTCCTGGACTTGATTGACAATTTCCTTTCCCATATTAGGGAAGTTTTCTACTAAAATCTCTTCAAATATTTTCTTAGACCCTTTCTCTTTCTCTTCTTCTTCTGAGACCCCTATAATTCGAATGTTGTTGTGTTTAATGCTGTCCCAGAGGTTTCTGAGACCATCCTCAATTCTTTTCATTCTTTTTTCTTTATTCTGCTTTGCAGTAGTTATTTCCACTATTTTATCTTTCAGGTCACTTATCCATTCTTCTGCTTAAGTTATTCTGCTATTGATTCTTTCTAGAGTATTTTTCATTTCATTTATTGTGTTGTTCAGCATTGTTTGTTTGCTCTTTAGTTCTAGTTCCTTTTAAAAAGTTTCTTGTATTTTCTCCATTCTAGTTTCAAGTTTTGGGATCATCTTTACTATCATTACTCTGAATTCTTTTTCAGGTAGACTGCCTATTTCCTCTTCATTTGCTTGGTCTGGTGGGTTTTTACCTTGCTCCTTCATCTGCTGCATATTTTTCTGTCTTCTCATTTTGTTTAACTTACTGTGTTTGGGGTCTCCTTTTCATAGGCTGCAGATTCATTGTTCCCATTGTTTTTGTTGTCTATCCCCAGTGGGTAAGGTTGGTTCAGTGGGTTGTGTAGGCTTCCTGGTGGAGGGGACTTGTGCCTATGTTCTGGTGGGTGAGGCTGGATCTTTTCTTTCTGGTGGGTAGGGCCGTGTCTGGTGGTGTGTTTTGGGGTGTCTGTGAAGTTAGTATGATTTTAGGCAGCCTCTTTTGTAATGGATGGGCCTGTGTTCCTGTCTTGCTAGTTCCTTGGCATGGGTCATCCAGCTCTGTAGTTTCCTGGCCGTTGGGTGGAGGTGGGTCTCAGCATTGAGATGGAGATCACGGAGAGAGCTCTCGCCAATTGATATTACTTGGGACTGGGAGGTCTCAGGTGGTCCAGTGTCCTGAACTGAGCTCTCCCACCTCAGAGGGTCAGACCTGAGAACAGGCTGGAGCACCAAGACCCTGTCAGCCACATGGCTCAGAAGAAAGTGAGAAAAAAAAAAAGAAAAGAGAAAATAATTTTTTAATCATAAAAGAATTATTAAAATAAAAATAATTATTAAAAAAGAAGACAGCAACCAAACCTATAAACAAATCCACCAATGATAACAAGCGCTAAAAACTATACTAAGGTAAACATAAAAACCAGAAACAAATCAGATGCAGAAAGCAAACCCCACGTCTTCCTTCAGTTGCTCCCAAAGTCCACCACCTCAATTTTGGGATAATTCGTTGTCTATTCAGGTATTCCACAGATGCATGGTTTATCAAGTTGACTGTGGGAATTTAATCTGCTGCTCCTGAGGCTGCATGGAGAAATTTCCTTTGGTCTTCTTTCTCATAGCTCCTGCGGTTCAACTTTGGTTTTGGCCCCACCTCTGCACATAGGTCACCCTCAGGCTTCTGTTCCCACCTAGACAGAATGGGGTTAAAGCAGCGGCTGATTAGGTGGCTCTTGCTCATTCAGGCTGGGGGTGGGAGAGGGACAGCAGTTATAATTGGAATGCCTGGCAAGCCTGCAGCAGCAGAGGCTGGCATGATGTTGCAACAGCCTGAGGCACACCATGTGTTCTCCCAGGGAAGTTGTCCCTGTACCACAGGACCCTGGCAGTGGCATGCTGCACAGGCTCCCTGGGGGGTGTGGATAGTGACCTGTGCTTGCACACAGGATTCTTGGTGGCTGCAGCAGCAACGTTAGCATTTCATGCCCGTCTTTGGGGTCTGAGCTGATAGCCATGGCTCATGCCTGTCTCTGGAGCTCATGTAGGGAGTGCTCTGCCTTCTGTGGGCAGATGCAGAAGGAATCTCCTCTCCTCATGTACCCTGAAACAATGGTCTCTTGCCTCTTATTTAGGTCCAGAGTTTTTCCCAGACTCCCTCCCGGCTATCTGTGGTACACTCGCCCCCTTCAGGCTATGTTCATGCAGCCAACCCCAGTCCTCTTCCTGGGATCTGACTTCAGAAGCCGGAGCCTCAGCTCCCAGCCCCCACCCACCCTGGCGGGTGAGCAGACAAGCCTCTGTGCAGGAATCTCTGCACTTTGCCCTCTGCACCCCTGTTGCTGTGCTCTCTTCTGTGGCTCCAAAGATTCCCCCCCAACCCACGCCCTGTCTCCACCAGTGAAGGGGCTTCTTAGTGTGTGGAAACTTTTCCTCCTTCACAGCTCCCTCCCTGAGGTGCAGGTCCTGTCCCTATTCTTTTGTCTCTGTTTTTTCTTTTTTCTTTTTCCTTACACAGGTAGATGGGGATTTTGTTGCCTTTTGGGAAGTCTGAGGTCTTCTACCAGCGTTCAGTAGGTGTTCTGTAGGAGTTGCTCCACATGTAGATGCATTTTTGATATATTTGTGGAGAGGAAGGTGATCTCCATGTCTTACTCCTCCGCCATCTTGAAGGTCCCTCTTGAGTTAAATGTTTTAAGGACCAAGCATTTTCGGAGAAGTTGTTACAAAACTAGTATATAACAGATTCTAAAATATCCAGACTGTATGTTGAAATCTTTAGGGTAACTATTAAAATAATGGTAAAAGAAAGTAAAACTAACAAGCTAATATTGGGGAAAATATACAGTGATATAGATAGATAGATTATAGATAGATAGATGATAGATAGAGAGATAGATAGATAGATAGATAGGAAGAAAGAAAGATAGATGATAGACAAATATCCAAATCCAAGGAAGGAAAGAAAGGAAAGATAAAGAATTTAAAATAAGTGAATAAAATAAAAAGAAATGGTAAAATGGTAAGTTTTACCCAAACATATTGATAATTAAGTTAATTGTAAATGATCTAAACACTCCATATAAATGACAAAGATTATGAATGCAAGTTTATTTTTAAGCCCAATTATCTGCTGTTTATAAGAGATACACTTCAAATATAAATACACAGGAAAGTCAAAAGCAAATCCATGAGATAAGATAAACCATTTAAACATTAAACAAATGTGAACTAGTCTAACTATTCACTCTCTAAGCAAAGTAGAATTTAAGACAAGAAACATTTCCAGAAAAGAATAAACACCCTGAACATCTTGTCCTAGGAAATAAGGACATGCTAAAAGAATGACAGGGGTAACTTTTAACAGACACAAGCCAGCTTCAAGGTGCTCCCATTGGACAAATCTGGGACAATTTGAGCACCAAAATAAATGATAGTATAATATGAAAATCCATTGAAAAACAGAGGAAACTATAAGTCCACACTTACAAAATAAATTAATTAATTAAAAAACGTTTAATGAGGAAGGAGATATTTATATACTCTCAAAGTATCTTCCCAAATACTCATCAACTACCTTCCCATCATAACTCCCAGCTTCCCCTCCCAAAATTAATATTAACTACAAAATGGAAAAAGTAACTGTTTGATAGAGAAGGCTAGCAGACACCACTTTGATCAAGTGATCAAAATTAACCTAACCAGAAATGGGATGAATCAAAATCTTATGCCAGGCATAAGAAGAGCACCACACCACTTCTGTGATATTCCACCCAAAGATGCATCATGAAGAAAAAAAAAAAAAAAAAAAATCACACAAAGTCAAAATAAGAGAAATTCTGCGAAGTAGCTGGCATTCCATCCACAGAAAGTGTCAAGGACATCAAGTTAAGAAAAGACAGAGAAACTATTTAAGATCAAAGAAACAACAACAGAAAAAAAAAAAAAAACAGTAAAGGAAAAGACAGCTATATGCAATAGGTAATTCTGAATGGGATCCAGTTGCTAAAAGATATTATTGGGACAATAAGTGATATTGAAAGGGGTCTTAAGATTAAATGGTAAAAATATGTCAGTGCTAATTTCCTGATTCTGACTATTATATTATGGCTTTCTAGGAGAATGTGCTTCATGCAATAGAGTATTCAAGCTCCATGGGGCATCATGTTGGCAACTTATTCTCAAGTAGCTCAAAGGAAAAAAATCTTTACACTATATTCACAACTATTCAGTAAATTTGAGATCAATTAAGAAAATTTTTTTAAACACTTTGAATCTGAATGTAAATAAAAGTATAACATAACAATATTTGTTGAATATACTTAAAGCTTCTTTAAAGAGAAATTTATAGCCTAAAATGCATATGTAGAAAAGAAAAATGATTGAAAATAAATATTAAGTTATCTATCTCAAGAACTTAGAAACAGAACAGCAAATTAAAACCAAAACAAGTAGGAAAAAATAAAGATAATTGCACTAATCAATGAAATTCTTAAAAAACTAAATAGAGGTAGCCAACATAGGCAAAAGTGCCTTCTTAGAAAGGACTAAAAAAATTGTCAGTGCAATAAATATCATGATTAGAGAGGAAAAAATAAAACACTATGCACAGATAAACCTCTGCTGAGATGGATAAAGGGAAATAATAGAGAAAAATACAAATTATCAACATCAGAAAGTAAAAAGTGGGGTATCATTATAGATCTTAGAGAAATATATATCTTAACAGTATATTATGAGCAACTTTATGCCAATAAATTTGAGAATTTGGTGAAATGAACAAATTCCTGGAAAAACATAGCATGCAAAACTGTCAGGACAGGAAACTGAAATCGTGAGTAGACAGATAGTTAAGAAAGAAAGTGGGGCTTCCCTGGTGGTGCAGTGGTTGAGAATCTGCCTGCCAATGCAGGGGACACAGGTTCGAGCCCTGGTCTGGGAAGATCCCACATGCCGCAGAGCAACTAGGCCCGTGAGCCACAACTACTGAGCCTGCGCGTCTGGAGCCTGTGCTCAGTAACAAGAGAGGCCGCAATAGTGAGAGATCTGTGCACCACAATGAAGAGTGGCCCCCGCTTGCCACAACTAGAGAAAGCCCTCACACAGAAACGAAGACCCAACACAGCCAAAAATAAATAAATTAATTAAAAAAAAGAAAGAAAGAAAGTGAATTTGAAATTCAAACTTCCCACAAAGAAATAGTCAGGCTCAGAATTCTTTAGCAGGAAATTCTTCCAAACATTTAACTCAGACATAACGTTAATCTTTCACATATTCTTTCAGAGAACAGAAAAAGAGGAAATGTTTTCAAACACATTTAATGAGTCCTATTTAACCTTAAGAACAAAACCCAACAAATTTATGCCAAGGAAGGAAATTTATAGATCAATATCACTCATAAATAACATAATGAAAAATTCTAATAAATATTAGGAAAGCATTGTAAGCAATATATTTAAAAGATAATATATCATGAATCAGTTGGATCATTCCAGAAATATATTTGTTTTAAAACTGAAAATCAAGTAATTTACCACATTTACAAAATAAAGAAAAATCATACAAACATCTCATAGTTGCAAATATATGAAAACTTTAACCTTAATATCAGGAACAAGACAAGGATGCCTCCTATCACCACTTTTATTCAACACTGTGCAGAGGTAGTTGTCAGTACAATAAACATCATGATTAGAAAGGGAAAAATACAACATTATGTGCAGATTACCATAGTGTATGAAGAAAATTTTTAAAAATCCAAACTATTATTAGTAAGTTAAGCAAGGTCAATTCAATTATCCAAAAAATAAAATGACATTTTATATACTACAATAATAAATAAAAATGAGACATGACAAGTTATATTGGCATCAAAAAATATCTAATCACTAGGGACAAATACAATTAAAGATGTACAAGACCCTTACACAAAAACTATAAAATATTATTCAGAGAAACTAAAGAAAATTTAAATAAATAGAGGAGTATCCGTATTCATGGATTATATCCATATTCATGGATTTTACATACTTCAATTCTCAGAAATTAATCTACAGCTTCAAACCAAATTCAAATCTCACAGTGTGTGTGTGTGTGTGTGTGTGTGTGCACTCACACACATGCATGTATGCATGTGTATGTGTATAAACTGACAAATTCTAAAATTTTGTGGTGATGTAAAAAGCTACAAATATCCTAGAACAGTCCATAAACCAAATCTGGCCTGCCACTTGTTTTGTAAATTAAGGTTCTTTGGGGCATAGCCCTAATTAACCATTCATGTATTGTCTATGGTTGCTTTTATGCTACAATAGCCCCAGAGAACATAGGGACCACCTAGTCTAAAATATTTACCCCTGGCCCCTATTTGTATCTTGTCCTTTATAGAAAAAGATTGCTGACCCCTGACCTAGAAAACCTTGAAGTAAAAGAAAATGACCACAAAGTACATACAACTAGTTATTAAGATAGCATAGTATAACACAATAGAATCCTCAACAAGGATTTAATCATTAATCATTAAGTCCTCACATATTTAATCATTTCATTTATGTCAAAGGTCATACGATTTACAATAAAGAAAGAAAATCTCTTCAACAAATGCTCCTGGGTCAATCCGATACCATATGGAATCAAAGTAAATTTTACCTCAAATCATACACAGAAGTTAATCCCAAAGGAACTGTAGGTCTAAATATGAAAGTTAAAACAATAAAACTTCTAGAATATAACATCATCGTGGCCTTCAAATAGAAAAATTCCTTAAACAGAACAAAAGCACAGATCAGAAAGGAATAAATTGATACTACAACCTAAATTAAAATTATGAACTTCTGTTCAACAAAATGTATGGTTCAAAGAGTTAAAAGCCATGCTACAACAGGAGAGAAGATATTTGCAAGACATATAAGCAACAAAAATTCCTATCCTGAAGGCATAAATAACTCCTAAAAATCAGTAAGAAAATAGGCAAAACACCTGAACGTGCACTTCATAGGAGGATAGTCAAATGGCCATTAGGCCTATCAAAGGGTGCTCAGCCATATTAATCATCAGGAAGTTAAAGTCCAAACAAGATATCTTTATACTAACCAGAATGGAAATATGTTTTTTTAATTAACAATACAAAGCACTGGCAAAGATGTACTGCAATGATAATGGCACATGGAAAATTCTAGAAAACAGTTCATCAGTATTTACTGAATATGAAAATATGCATATCCTGTGGCTCAGAAATTTTACTCCTACATGTGCAGACAATAATAATTTACAAATATAAGATCTAAAAGACATGTACTGGAATGTTCTAACCAGTTAATCATAATATTCAACAACTGCGAACAATCCAAAAATCTACCCAGAGTAGAATGGATAAATAAATTGGGGTAAAATAGAAAACCATACAGCAACAAATATGAACAAACTATTGCCACATGCATGGATAGATTCCACACACATAATTCTGAGTGAAACAAACTAGACACAAATACATATATATGATTTTACTTATATGAGGCTTAAAAATAGGCAAAATTATTTTATAGTGCTAGAATTCAGGATGCAGTTTAATTTGGGAGGAAGAAAAGGCACAAACAGAGTTCCTGGATGCTAGCAATATTCTATTTGTAGATGTGCGGTGGTCACATGGATGCATTTGCATCTAACAAATTCATTGTGTTATATGATGTGTACCCTTCATCTGGGTATGTCTTATTTCAAAAAAAAGGTATACTAAAATTAGAACAGGAACACAACCATTAAAAAGTAGGAAATTATGCCATTTGCAATAACATGGATAAATCTTGAGGGCATTAGGCTAGTGAAATACGACAAAGAAAGACAAATACTGTATGATCTCATTTATGTGTGGAATCTAAGAAAACCAGTCATAGAAACAGAACAGATTGGTGGGGGGTGGGAGAAATATGTGAAATTGGTCAAAGGGTAAAAACCTTCAGTTATAATTTAAAGATAAGTAAGTTCTGGGGATGTAATGTACAGCATACTGACTATAGTTAACAATACTATATTGCACATTTTAAAAGTTCTCATCACACAAAGAAAGAATATATATACACATATATCAAATTATTATGTTGTACACCTTAAACTTACACAATGTTTTATATCAACTACCTCTCAGTAAAGCTGCAAAAATAAAAAATAAATAAAAGCCAAACAGGAAAAAATTGTTCGAGAAGAAAATTATTCTGGATTTGTTTTTCAGCTAACAATCAGAAAAGTTCTGTTGAAGTATAATTCTTGGACTTCCCTAGTGGCACAGTGGTTAAGAATCCACCTGACAATGCAGGGGACACGGGTTCAATCCCTGGTCCAGGAAGATCCCACATGCCACAGAGCAACTAAGCCTGTGTGTCACAACTACTGAGCCTGTGCTCTAGAGCCCGCGAGCCACAACTACTGAGGCCACGTGTCACAACTACTGAAGCCCATGTGCCTAGAGTTTGTGCTCCACAACAAGAGAAGCCACCGCAATGAGAAGCCCGCATACTGCAACAAAGCATAGCCCCCACTCGCAGCAACTATAGAAAGCCTGCACGCAGCAACGAAGACCCGACACAGCCAAAAATAAATAAATAAAATATAAATCAATTTATTTAAAAAAAAAATGACATGATACTGAAATTTAAAAAAAAAAAAGAAAGTATAATTCTTGTTCAGTTGGACATAAAATATCGATAGAGCTAAGACTTCAATTTAGCCTTATAAACATAGGCAACTACATTAAGCCTAAACGTCTAATTCTCTATGACCAGAAATATCTGTTAAACTGTTTTATGTCCTTTTCTAAACAGAAAAATTTCAAAGCCAATCTACAGTTGTTTCCAAAACTGGTATGGCTGATGTTAGGAATCCAAATGAGTGTAATATGGTATTTTCCTGAGGGACACTCAACAAATTTTTGCTAAAACAGTAATGCCTTAAGTATGACTATACCTTCCGTAGAAAATATTGGTTTTACAAAGTTCTTTCAACCAGATGCCACACAACTTCTCCTCAACTCTCTTCTGTTACGATCCCCTCAATCACAGTGGATACGTATAGTAAGAATCCTTCAAATGTCTACTAGAGGAATATAATCTCTACAGACTGAATTCTCAGCAGTATACTGTAATTAAAATCTCTTTTATAAATCAGAAAATAAAACCAAACCAAACAAAAACTTGCAGCTGCTCTGCAGCATGAACCCAATAGTGCAGATGGTGTCAATAACCAAGGAGGACCCTCAATGGTTTAGCAACAGTGACTGCCTAAAGACCATGAGGAGTTTCCTCTTTCCTATATGAATAACTTTATAGATGCTTCACTCTATTATTTCCACAGAACAAAAAAGATAGTATGAAATGAGTATACCCTAAGCTTTAAGAGGTAAAAAGCAAGTTTTTCAATGAATGCTATAATTCAAATTCCTAAATATGTAGTTAAACTTAGGATAAAAAGCAGCAGAATAAGCACTGAGCTCTCATAAGTACTTCGCATGCCACGTGAATGTTCTCATATGAAAACTGTGACCTTTGTACCAAATTATCTACAAGGAGGCTTGCAACTCAATTCTGAAACCACGATCATTAAGTGTGTGCCCATATTTGAGGGTATCCTCAAATTCCTCCTTTTAACAAATATTAACTGAGCATCTTCTAAGCACAAAAGCCCTATCCTAAATGCTGTAGGGAGGAGCTTGACCTTTAAGGAGCACTGAATTAAGAAGTGAAGTTAAGACATAGAAGAAAATAGGTTCACAAAAAAGTCTTTAATGTTTGTTGAATGATATAAAGTAGAAGGTGACAAAGACCATAAGAAAGATATTTAAGTTATGGGATTTCAAAAAGATGAAAGGAGGAAATTCTAGTTGTGAGGGTTAGAAAAGGCCAACAGGTAAAGTAACATTTAAGCTGAGCTATGAAAAATTTTCTTATCCTTTCTGAATATGTGTGTGTTTACGTATTATACATATATTATTCAGCATGGACATGAATAAATATTAAAACAGCTCAATGTCAATGGAACAGTGCAGAACAGAGACAATGTCAAACCATAGAAATCAGCATTTGGCAGTAGATTTGCCTCCAAAGTATACTCACTGTGGGTTATAAACAACTTCAGCTTGCTTCATTTCATTATATAACTAACATACGGAATAGGGAACCAACTCTGTAATTTTAAATGTTTAAAAGTAATTCACAAAATAGATGACCTATGGATAACTAAAATTTAACTCAAAGAAGTTAATTGCAACATTTTCAGAACCTCTCAAAGCCAAGTATGTGTGCGTCCTTAGGGACATGACTTTGCTATTTCCATTCACCTCTAAGAGGTTTTCATATTTTCATAATTCATGGCACTTTATCATTTCTAGCTCCAAATTATTATGCACTGAAATATCATTTTAGTTTTAAAAGATAAATTACTTTGACAATTCGCAATCATTAGATAGAATTTTTTGAAGATACGTAGGTAATTGTAGTAGTGTCAGATATAATTTTTAAACTGCAGATTACCACTACAGTTTTAAATAATTTTTTATCACGTTATTTGGAGCATTTGTTTCCACATATTTTAAGCTTTTTTTTCTTTTTTAAATTTCTCCTTACTGTATAAAAGTAATTCATCCCAGAACATAAAATCATGTGGCTAGTGAATACATACTTTTCCAGAATACATCTAAATTCAAAAACAAACATGACCACTATATTACTGACACAGTATTGATACCTAAATCAGTAAATGGATTGTATAGTCACACTGAAGTTGCTGGTAAAACTCTTCAACTATATTTTATGCTCCTTGAGGTAAAAATACTGTCTATTTAAAATTTTTTCCACCACTGCAGCTACATGATAGGCACCCAATAAATACAGGTCAAATTGATAAATGGATGAATATATTTTAAATTTTTACTAAAGTATCTATAATGTTGTTTTACTTGTCTAATTACAAATACACTGAGGGTAATTATTAGAGGAGTTCTTGTTATTATTTTGTAAAACATGCTCAATACTTTAAAGATAATGGGAAGAATTGATAATATGAGTGCAAAACTCTTTATGACTTCTATATCATCATAAAATCAGAGTTGCAAGTAATTAGAACTAATCAAGTCCAGTTTTTTTCCTGATGAATTAGTCCAACCCCTGTTTGAATATAGGACAGGACATCCACTATAGTTCTAGCTTCAGGATACTGTTCTAGAAAAACCCATTCTACGGTGGAATACTCTAAATGTTACAAAGGTTTTACCCACAGTGAACAAAATATGCCTTTGTCTCTTCATCCTTTGAGCCAAATTTTTTATTTCCTCCTTTCTTGTTTCAACTTCAAGTAACTGTACCCCCATGTCTAAATCAAAATACTTTTAAGAATTTGAAGACAATTATCATGACTACTCAGAGTCTTTGCATTTTTCAGGTTAAACATTCCTTCGTTAATATGACATAGTGTCTACCCCTTTCTTCAAGATGGTAGCCCTCCTCATATATGGCATTTCAATGATCTCAAATGGAGAACTGAAAACAAACATTCCGGATTTGCTCCTACGAGAGCAAAATACAAGGGTATTTAATTGAATCACAAGAAATTGCCAACACTCAACCATTTTGAGCTACAAAAATGACAATTTAATATAGCTCAACATAATAGCATTATCTTCTTTAATGTAAGCATTGCACATCCATCAATGCATCCTCAGATTGCATTAGCTTTTCAGCAGCTATGCAACACCACACCATCATATTAGGTTTGAGGCCAAGTAAATCCCACAGGTCATTTTCCCATCAACTGTTGGGCCTGTACAATGAATTTTACAGAATATTATAATGCAAGAATTTACTTACCTGCCACTTACTAGTTTTGTTATTCTTAAAAATGTATTTTGATCTCTTAGAGAACCAAGGTAGCCTTAATCATATAGTGTTCACTATGTGCCAGTCATGGTCCAGTGGTTAAAGTTTAATCCTCATAACTACTGTGTGAGCTAGAATCATTAGCATAATTCCCCACATTTCAGATGAGGAAACAGTCACTAAGAGGTCAAGTGTACTCCCTTAACCACTGTATACCATACTGGCTCTCAATATAAAGAAACTGACTTTCTCAAATGATTTGGTGGGGATTTAATAATATATACAGTGTATTTCATTTTTTTCACCCCTTTCCTTGATCCAACTAGTTCAAATAGATGCTATATACAATGGATTTTACCTACAAAATGCTGTCTCTGCATCTGACACTTCCTTTTCTATTCTTCCAGACTATTCTCTAGTTCTTAACACTTTTAATTTTTTTGAAATGCTATCTATTGAAATTGCCTCTTAACTGGTATCTCCCCATCTTCGTCCATCTTTTCCCTACCCACTCTATATAATTCTGGGTCCTATTTCTCATCATATTCTCAATTTCTACTTTGTTTTTATACCAATTTTGCATATTATTCCCTCTTATACATTCTACCCCTTCGAAGAGAAAAAAATAAATAAGTAAAATATTCTCTTTTCTGATTTATTTTAATATTATGCCACTTTACCTAAATAGTAGGCCTCTTCTCTTACTTGTTTTTCATTCAAAGTCAAGCTGAAGAAAATATGAATAAAGACCCAAAGATCAATTTATAGAATTTCTTTCTGTTAATAAAACCAGAATGTGAAGTTGGGGTCAGATAAGGATTCTGCAAATTAGGAACTATGGAGCCAAATGGCCTGGGTTGAAATCCCCATTCTATTATTTACAACTGGCTAACTTTGGTCAAGTCACTTAAGCTTTCTGTTCTTTAATTTCCTCATGTGTAAAATAAGGATGCTAATGGCATCTACCTCTTAAGGTTGTTGTGCAAACTAAATTAGTCAGTATTCTAAAGGGTTTAGAACCATAGTCATTATTATTATGAAAGACACTGTAAATTAAATAAGAAACTTCCATCTCATTGCTTAGGCAATAAGAAAGCCTCATCTTTAAGGATTTTCATTGGCCAAGATGCCTGGTCCTATACATATGGATATTTATCGCAGTTCCTTTAACAGTCCCTCAAGCAATGTTGTTTTCTAGACACTCCTGGTAAATGCTCATCTCCATCAGGCCTTTTGCCTATGGTCAGTCAACAGTTCCACTAGATTGTCCCAGGCCTCTGAGAAAGGTAATCTAAAGTGAATGACAAGAGTCAGCATGTCTCTTAGGAAAATAATCAAAGGAATAATTGGACAGAGTAACATGAGAGAGAGTGGCATGGACTCAGGAGAATGTTGTAACAAAGGAGACAAAGAATAACATGTGTCTGAATAAAGGAGGTGGCTCATCTGAGTTTATGAATGAAAATTTATATCACTGGATAACTAATTAAATAAGAAAGATGTAGGAGAGAAAGTCAAGGATAGCTGCAAAACTTTGATATTTTGGCTGATGATGCCACTAGCTACAAGTGGAGCAAAGAAGAAGCAGGCATAGGGTAAGGATGATGAATTTACATTTGGATATGTAGAGTTTAAGATAAATATTGAATAACCATATGGAAATGTACATAAGCAATTAGATATGAGAAACTGGTGTTCAGTGTCCCACTGACCCATTATCAGTACAGACTACTGTTGAATTGGTTTAGTCTCCCATGTTTGAGAATAAATTATAATGATCTAATTCTCACCTTCCATCTCACAGTTGACATACCTTGGTAAAATGGCTGGCTGCAAAGCAATCTGTGACAACAAATAGCACAAGTATCACTAGGGAAATCTCGCCAGAAACTGTAACCTCATTAAAACAATGCACTAACTTCCTGCGATAACCAGCAACCACAAGCAGATGGAAATACCTTTTATTTTAATATGCTCCCCTCCCCTCCAATGATCACCTTTGCATTTGAATGCAGAGATACTCTAGAAAATAAGTTAACTAAAGTAATAATTCTAACAATGATAGGCCAAGATAGCAGAGTAGAAAGGCCCTGAGCTCACCTCCTCTCACAAGCACACTAAAATCACAACTATTTGCAGAATGATCAATGAAAAACACTGGAACCTATCAGAAAAGATTTTCTACAACTAAAGACATAAGAAGGAACCACAAGAGATGGGTAGGAGGCGCAGATTCATGAAATAGTCAAGTTCCATACCTCCAGCTGGCAATTCACAAACTGGAGAATAATTACACTGCAAAGCTTCTCCCATAGGAATGAGAGTTCTGAGCCCCATATCAGGCTCATAAGCCCAGGGTTCCTATATCAGAAAGATGAGTCCCCAGAGCATTTGGTTTTGAAGGCCAGTGGGGCTTAATTTTGGGAGCCCCACAGGAATGGGGGAATAGAGATTTCACTATTAAAGGGTGAACATGAAATCTCACATGGTCTGGAACCCAGGGCAAAAGCAGTACTTTGATAGGAGCCTGTGCCAGAACTACCTGCTGGTGTTCTCCAGAGAGGAAGGAGGCAACTGCAGCTCACCCCGGGGACAAAGACTCTGATGGCAGCCATTCCTGTAAGCTCCTTCTACCATATGGACAGTGGTGCTGGTGGGTGCCATTCTGGAAGCCTCCTTCTAGCTCACTGACACCAAGACCTGGCCCCACCCAACAGCCTGTAGACACCAGTGCTAGGATGCCTAAGGCCAAGCAACTACCTGGGCAGGAACAAAGCCCCACAAATCCACAGACAGACTGCCTAAAAACCTCCTGAGCACACAGCAGCCTCTAAGACATGCTCCTGCTCACCAGAGGACCCAGGATCCAGCTCCACCCACCAGTGGGCAGAATCCACTGAGCCCTGGCTCTGCCCTCCAGGAAGGCTTCTCTAGCCTCTGGACCAGCCTCACCCACCAGGAGGCAGACATCAGATGCAAGAAAACCATAATGCCACAGCCTAAAAACCCAGCCTGCCCACAGCAGAACAGACACTGCCCTGACACCCTGTGGGCTCTGGCCCTGGCCACTAGCAGGCCAACACGAGCTTCAGAACACTCCAGACCCTGTACCCAACTGTGTCAGGAACCAGCCCCTGCAACATGACATCAGCTCTGGGATCCCTGGGCCCTGCAACTAGATTCCAGGATTTGTCTGGCACTAACCCTAGGACCTGGCATCACCAACCACTGTACTGGCAACAGCCCCAGAGTCTTCTGGATCCTGACTCCACGTACCAGTGATCCAGCACTTATCCCACAGCCCCCTTGGGTCCTCCAGCCCTACCAACCACCAGCTGTCAGCCTTTGCACAATGCAAGGCATTGCAACCAACTGAACTAAGAGCCAAACAAACCTACCAGACCACCACATACAGCCCACTAAAAAAGAAGGACCCACACAGCCCTCTTAGGGGAAACCCTTAGAGCAAACATGTTGGGTGACAAAAAAGGAATGTGCTGCTGGGACACATAGGACATCTGTTACAGAAGGCCACTTCTCCAAGGTCAGGAAACATAACTAAACTTCAAGTACATGAAAATACAAACAGCACCTCATGAAAAATGAGGCAATAGAGGTACATGTAGCAGATGAGGAAACAAGATAAAACCCCAGAAGAAGAACTAAATGAGGTAGAGATAGGCAATCTATCCAAGGAAGAGTTCAGGTAATGATGTTAAAGATGATCAAAGACCCCAGAAGAAAGACATTCCATCTGAAAGCAACAGAATACAAGTTGCATATGGAACATTCTTTTCAAGTGCACATGGAACATTCTCCAGGACAGACCACATGCTAGGCCACAAAACAAATTTAAGGAAATTTAAGAAATTGAAATAATATCAAACATCTTTCCAACCACAATGCTATGAGACTAGAAATCAGCTACAAGAGAAAAACTGCAAAAAACACAAACACGTGGACACTAAACAATATACTACTAAACAACCAATGGATCACTGAAGAAATCAAAGAGGAAATCAAAAAATACCTAGAGACAAATGAACACAAAAACATTTTGATCCAAAACCTATGGGACACAGCAAAAGCAGTTCTTAGAGGGAAGTCTACAGCAATACAAGCTCATGTCAGGATATAAGAAAAAGTTCAAACAATTTAATCTTATCCCTAAAGAAACTGGAGAAAGAAGAACAAATAAAACTCAAAATTATTAGAAGGAAAGAAATTATAAAAATCAGAGCAAAAATAAATGACACAGAGACTAAAAAAAAAAAAAAAAAAAAAAGAAAAAAATCAGTTAAACTAAAAGCTGGTTCTTTGAAAAGATGAACAAAATTGATAAACCTTTAGTCTAACCTAATAAGAAAAAAAAAAGGGAGAAGGCCCAAATCATTAAAATCAGAAATGAAAAAGGAGAAGTTACAACTGATACCATAGAAATAAGAAAGATCATAAGAAGACTACTACAAACAACTATATGCCAATAAAATGGAAACCTAGAATAAGTGGACAAATACTTAAAAACATACAATCTCCTAATACTGAACCAGGGAGAAATAGAATATATGAACAGACCAAATACCAGTACTGAAATTGAATCAGTAATTAAAATACTCCCAAAGAACAAAAGTCCAGGACGAGGGGAGGAGAGAAGATGGCGGAAGAGTAAGACGCGGAGATCACCTTCCTTCCCACAGATACAGTAGAAATACATCTACACGTGGAACTGCTCCTATAGAACACCCACTGAACGCTGGCAGAAAACGTCAGACCTCCCAAAAGGCAAGAAACTCCCCCCGTACTTGGGTAGGGCAAAAGAAAAAAGAAATAACAGAGACAAAAGAATAGGGACGGCACCTGCACCAGTGGGAGGGAGCTGTGAAGGAGGAAAGATTTCCACGCACTAGGAGCCCCTTCGCGGGCAAAGACTGCGGGTGGCAGAGGGGGGAAGCTTCGGAGCCACGGAGGAGAGCGCAGCCACAGGGGTGCGGAGGGCAAAGCGGAGAGATTCCCGCACTTCCCGCACGGAGGCTCGGCGCTGACCAGCACTCACCAGCCCGAGAGGCTTGTCTGCTCAGCCGCCGGGGCGGGCGGGGCTGGGAGCTGAGGCTCGGGCTTCGGTCGCAGGGAGAGGACTGGGGTTGGCGGCGTGAGCACAGCCTGAAGGGGTTAGTGCACCACAGCTAGCCGGGAGGGAGTCCGGGAAAAAGTCTGCAGCTGCCGAAGAGGCAAGAGACTTTTTCTTCCCTGTTTCCTGGTGCGCGAGGAGAGGGGATTCAGAGCGCCGCCTAAACGAACTTCAGAGACGGGCGCGAGCTGCAGCTAACAGCGCGGATCCCATAGCAACAGGGGCGCAGAGGAAAAAACGGAGAGACTCCCGCACAGAGGCTCGGCGCCGAGCAGCGCTCACCAGCCCGAGAGGCTTGTCTGCTCCCCCGCCGGGGCGGGCGGGGCTGGGAGCGGAGGCTCGGGCTTCGGTCGGATCGCAGGGAGAGGACTGGGGTTGGCGGCAGGGAGAGGACTGGGGTTGGCGGCGTGAACACAGCCTGAAGGGGTTAGCGCACCACAGCTGGCTGGGAGGGAGACCGGGAAAAAGTCTGCAGCTGCCGAAGAGGCAAGAGACTTTTTCTTGCCTCTTTGTTTCGCGGCGCGCAAGGAGAGGGGATTCAGAGCGCCGCCTAAACGAACTCCAGAAACTGGCGCGAGCCGCAGCGATCAGCGCGGACCCCAGAGACGGGCGTGAGACGCTGGGGCTGCTGCTGCCGCCTCCAAGAAGCCTGTGTGCGAGCACAGGTCACTCTCCACACCGCCCCTCCCGGGAGCCCGTGCAGCCCGCCACTGCCAGGGTCCCGTGATCCAGGGACAACATCCCCCGGGAGAACGCACTGCGCGCCTCAGGCTGCTGCAACGTCACGCCGGCCTCTGACACCGCAGGCTCGCCCCGCCTCCTCTGTACCCCTCCCTCCCCGCGGCTTGGGTGAGCCAGAGTCCCCGAAGCAGCTGCTCCTTTAACCCCGTCCTGTCTGGGCGGGGAACAGACGCCCTCAGGCGACCTACACGCAGAGGCGGGTCCAAATCCAAAGCTGATCCCCAGGAGCTGTGCGAACAGAGAAGAGGAGGGGAAATCTGTCCCAGCAGCCTCAGAAGAAGCGGATTAAAACTCCACAAACAACTTGATGTGCCTGCATCTGTTGAATACCTGAATAGACAATGAATCATCCCAAATTCAGGAGGTGGACTTTGGGAGCAGGATATATTAATTTTTCCCCTTTTCCTTTTTTTTTGTGAGTGTATATGTATATGCTTCTGGGGGAGATTTTGTCTGTATAGCTTTGCTTTACAATAGCTTTATTTTACTTCACTATATTATAGCTTCTTTCTTTCTTTCCTTTCTTTCTTTCTTTCTTTCCTTCCTTCCTTCCTTCCTTCCTCCTTCCTTCCTTCCTTCCTTCCTTCCTTCCTTTCTTTCTTTCTATTTTTTCTCCCTCTTACTCTGAGCCGTGTGGACGAAAGGCTCTTGGTGCTTCAGCCAGGCATCAGGGCCGTACCTCGGAGGTGGGAGAGCCAACTTCAGGACACTGGTCCACAAGAGACCTCCCAGCTTCACGTAATACCAAACGGCAAAAATCTCTCAGAGATCTCCATCTCAACATCAAGACCCAGCATCACTCAATGACCAGCAAGCTACAGTGCTGAACACCCTATGCCAAACAACTAGCAAGACAGGAACACAGCCTCATCCATTAGCAGAGAGGCTGCCTAAAATCATAATAAGGCCACAGACACCCCAAAATACACCACCAGACGTGGACGTGCCCACCAGAAAGACAAGATCCAGCCTCATCCACCAGAGCTCAGGCACTAGTTCCCTCCACCAGGAAGCCTACACAACCCACTGAACCAACCTTAGCCACTGGGGACAGATACCAAAAACAACGGGAACTACAAACCTGCAACCTGTGATAAGGAGACCCCAAACACAGTAAGATAAGCAAAATGAGACGACAGAAAAACACACAGCAGATGAAGGAGCAGGGTCAAAACACACTAGACTTAACAAATGAAGAGGAAATAGGTAGTCTACCTGAAAAAGAATTCAGAATAATGATAGTAAGGATGATCCAAAATCTTGGAAATAGAATAGACAAAATGCAAGAAGCATTTAACAAGGACGTAGAAGAACTAAAGAGGAATCAAGCAATGATGAAAAACACAATAAATGAAATTAAAAATACTCTAGATGGGATCAATAGCAGAATAACTGAGGCAGAAGAAAGGATAAGTGACCTGGAAGATAAAATGGTGGAAATAACTACTGCAGAGCAGGATAAAGAAAAAAGAATGAAAAGAACTGAGGACAGTCTCAGAGACCTCTGGGACAGCATTAAACGCACCAACATTCGAATTATAGGGGTCCCAGAAGAAGAAGAGAAAAAGAAAGGGACTGAGAAAATATTTGAAGAGATTATAGTTGAAAACTTCCCTAATATGGGAAAGGAAATAGTTAATCAAGTCCTGGAAGCACAGAGAGTCCCATACAGGATAAACCCAAGGAGAAACACGCCAAGACACATATTAATCAAACTGTCAAAAATTAAATATAAGGAAAACATATTAAAGGCAGCAAGGGAAAACAAACAAATAACACACAAGGGAATCCCCATAAGGTTAACATCTGATCTTTCAGCAGAAACTCTGCAAGCCAGAAGGGAGTGGCAGGATATACTTAAAGTCATGAAGGAGAAGAACCTACAACCAAGATTACTCTACCCAGCAAGGATCTCATTCAAATGTGATGGAGAAATTAAAACCTTTACAGACAAGCAAAAGCTGAGAGAGTTCAGCACTACCAAACCAGCTTTACAACAAATGCTAAAGGAACTTCTCTAGGCAAGAAACACAAGAGAAGGAAAACACCTACAATAACAAACCCAAAACATTTAAGAAAATGGGAATAGGAACATACATATCGATAATTACCTTGAATGTAAATGGATTAAATGCTCCCACCAAAAGACACAGGCTGGCTGAATGGATACAAAAACAAGACCCATATATATGCTGTCTACAAGAGACCCACTTCAGACCTAGAGACACATACAGACTGAAAGTGACGGGATGGAAAAAGATATTCCATGCAAATGGAAATCAAAAGAAAGCTGGAGTAGCAATTCTCATATCAGACAAAATAGACTTTAAAATAAAGACTATTACAAGAGACAAAGAAGGACACTATATAATGATCAAGGGATCGATCCAAGAGGAAGGTATAACAATTGTAAATATTTATGCACCCAACATAGGAGCACCTCAATACATAAGGCAAGTACTAACAGCCATAAAAGGGGAAATCGACAGCAACACAATCATAGTAGGGGACTTTAACACCCCACTTTCACCAATGGACAGATCATCCAAAATGAAAATAAATAAGGAAACACAAGCTTTAAATGATACATTAAACAAGATGGACTTAATTGATATTTATAGGACATTCCACCCAAAAACAACAGAATACACATTTTTCTCAAGTGCTCATGGAACATTCTCCAGGATAGATCATATCTTGGGTCACAAATCAAACCTTGGTAAATTTAAGAAAATTGAAATCGTATCAAGTATCTTTTCCGACCACAACGCTATGAGACTAGATATCAATTACAGGAAAAGATCTGTAAAAAATACAAACACATGGAGGCTACACAATACATTACTTAATAATGAAGTGATTACTGAAGAAATCAAAGGGGAAATCAAAAAATACCTAGAAATAAATGACAATGGAGATACGACGACCCAAAACCTATGGGACGCAGCAAAAGCAGTGCTAAGAGGGAAGTTTATAGCAATACAAGCCTACCTCAAGAAAAAGGAAACATCTCGAATAAACAACCTAACCTTGCACCTAAAGCAATTAGAGAAAGAAGAACAAAAAAACCCCAAAGCCAGCAGAAGGAAAGAAATTATAAAGATCAGGTCAGAAATAAATGAAAAAGAAATGAAGGAAACAATAGCAAAAATCAATGAAACTAAAAGCTGGTTCTTTGAGAAGATAAACAAAATTGATAAACCATTAGCCAGACTCATCAAGAGAAAAAGGGAGAAGACTCAGATCAATAGAATTAGAAATGAAAAAGGAGAAATAACCACTGACACTGCAGAAATACAAATGATCATGAGAGATTACTACAAGCAACTCTATGCCAATAAAATGGACAACCTGGAAGAAATGGACAGATTCTTAGAAATGCACAAACTGCCGAGACTGAACCAGGAAGAAATAGAAAATATGAACAGACCAATCACAAGCACTGAAATTGAAACTGTGATTAAAAACCTTCCAACAAACAAAAGCCCAGGACCAGATGGCTTCACTGGCGAATTCTATCAAACATTTAGAGAAGAGCTAACACCTATCCTTCTCAAACTCTTCCAAAATATTGCAGAGGGAGGAACACTCCCAAACTCATTCTACGAGGCCACCATCACCCTGATACCAAAACCAGACAAAGATGTCACAAAGAAAGAAAACTACAGGCCAATATCACTGATGAACATAGATGCAAAAATCCTCAACAAAATACTAGCAAACAGAATCCAACAGCACATTAAAAGGATCATACACCATGATCAAGTGGGGTTTATCCCAGGAATGCAAGGATTCTTCAATATACGCAAATCAATCAATGTGATACACCATATTAACAAATTGAAGGAGAAAAACCATATGATCATCTCAATAGATGCAGAGAAAGCTTTCGACAAAATTCAACACCCATTTATGATAAAAGCCCTGCAGAAAGTAGGCATAGAGGGAACTTTCCTCAACATAATAAAGGCCATATATGACAAACCCACAGCCAACATTGTCCTCAATGGTGAAAAACTGAAACCATTTCCACTAAGATCAGGAACAAGACAAGGTTGCCCACTCTCACCACTATTATTCAACATAGTTTTGGAAGTGTTAGCCACAGCAATCAGAGAAGACAAAGAAATAAAAGGAATCCAAATCGGAAAAGAAGAAGTAAAGCTGTCACTATTTGCAGATGACATGATACTATACATAGAGAATCCTAAAGAGGCTACCAGAAAACTCCTAGAGCTAATCAATGAATTTGGTAAAGTAGCAGGATACAAAATTAATGCACAGAAATCGCTTGCATTTCTATACACTAATGACGAAAAATCTGAAAGGGAAATTAAGAAAACACTCCCGTTTACCATTGCAACAAAAAGAATAAGATATCTAGGAATAAACCTACCTAAGGAGACAAAAGACCTGTATGCAGAAAATTATAAGACACTGATGAAAGAAATTAAAGATGATACAAATAGATGGAGAGATATACCATGTTCCTGGATTGGAAGAATCAACATTGTGAAAATGACTCTACTACCCAAAGCAATCTACAGATTCAATGCAATCCCTATCAAACTACCACTGGCATTTTTCACAGAACTAGAACAAAAAATTTCACAATTTGTATGGAAACACAAAAGACCCCGAATAGCCAAAGCAATCTTGAGAACGAAAAATGGAGCTGGGGGAATCAGGCTCCCTGACTTCAGACTATACTACAAAGCTTCAGTAATCAAGACAGTTTGGTACTGGCACAAAAACAGAAATATAGATCAATGGAACAGGATAGAAAGCCCAGAGATAAACCCACACACATATGGTCACCTTATCTTTGATAAAGGAGGCAAGCATATACAGTGGAGAAAAGACAGCCTCTTCAATAAGTGGTGCTGGGAAAATTGGACAGGTACATGTAAAAGTATGAAATTAGAACACTCCCTGACACCATGCACAAAAATAAACTCCAAATGGATTAAAGACCTAAGTGTAAGGCCAGACACTATCAAACTCTTAGAGGAAAACATAGGCAGAACACTCTATGACATACATCACAGCAAGATTCTTTTTGACCCAGCTCCCAGAGAAATGGAAATAAGAACACAAATAAACAAATATGACCTAATGAAACTTAAAAGCTTTTGCACAGCAAAGGAAACCATAAACAAGACCAAAAGACAACCCTTAGAATGGGAGAAAATATTTGCAAATGAAGCAACTGACAAAGGATTAATCTCCAAGATTTACAAGCAGCTCATGCAGCTCAATAACAAAAAAACGAACAACCCAATCCAAAAATGGGCAGAAGACCTAAATAGACATTTCTCCAAAGAAGATATACAGATGGCCTACAGACACATGAAAGAATGCTCAACATCATTAATCATTAGAGAAATGCAAATCAAAACTACAATGAGATATCATCTCACACCGGTCAGAATGGCCATCATCAAAAAATCTAGAAACAATAAATGCTGGAGAGGGTGTGGAGGAAAGGGAACACTCTTGCACTGTTGGTGGGAATGTAAATTGATACAGCCACTATGGAGAACAGTATGGAGGTTCCTTAAAAAACTACAAATAGAACTACCATACGACCCAGCAATTCCACTACTGGGCATATACCCTGAGAAAACCATAGGTCAAAAAGTGTCATGTACCACAATGTTCATTGCAGCTCTATTTACAATAGCCAGGACATGGAAGCAACCTAAATGTCCATCGACAGACGAATGGATAAAGAAGATGTGGCACATATATACAATGGAATATTACTCAGCCGTAAAAAGAAATGAAATGGAGGTATTTGTAATGAGGTGGATGGAGTTAGAGTCTGTCATACAGAGTGAAGTAAGTCAGAAAGAGAAAAACAAATACAGTATGCTAACACATATATACGGAATCTAAGGAAAAAAAAAAAAAAAAAGGCCATGAAGAACCTAGTGGCAAGACGGGAATAAAGACACAGACCTACTAGAGAATGGACTTGAGGATATGGGGAGGGGGTGGGGTGAGATGTGACAGGGTAAGAGAGTGTCATGGACATATATACACTACCAAATGTAAAATAGATAGCTAGTGGGAAGCAGCTGCATAGCACAGGGAGATCAGCTCGGTGCTTTGTGACCACCTAGAGGGGTGGGATGGGGAGGGTGGGAGGGAGGGTGATGCAAGAGGGAAGAGAAATGGGAACATATTGTATATGTATAACTGATTCACTTTGTTATAAAGCAGAAGCTAACACACTATTGTAAGGCAATTATACTTCAATAAAGATGTTTAAAAAAAAAAAAAAAAAAAAAAGTCCAGGACGAGATGACTTCACAGGTTAATACTACCAAACATTTACAGAAGAGTTAACACCTATTCTTCTAAAACTATTTCAAAAAAATAGCAAAGATAGGAAGATTTCCGAAATCATTCTATGAGGCCAGCATCATCCTGATACCAATACCAGACAAAAATACCACAAAAAAAGAAAATTACAAGCCAATATCACTGATGAACATAGATGCAAAAATCCTCAAAAGAATACTAGCAAAATAACTCCAACAATACATCAAAGGATCACACAACATGATCAATGGGATTTATCCCAGGGATGCGAGGATTTTTCATTATCTGCAAATCAATCAGTCTGATACACCACATTAGTAAACTAAAGAATAAAAACCATATGATCATGTCAATAAATGCAGAAAAGGCTTTTGACAAAATTCAACATCCATTTATTATAACTCTCTAGAATGTGAGCAGAAAGGAGACATACCTCAACATAATAAAGGCCACATATGAAAAACCCACAGCTAATATCATACTCAACAGTATAAATCTGTAAGAATTTCCTCTATGACTAGGCTGCCCACTCTCACCAGTTTTATTCAGCATTGTATTGGAAGTCCTATACATAGCAATTACACAAGAAAAATAATAATAAAAGAAATCCAAATTGGTAAGGAAGAAGTAAAACTGTCACTGTTTGCAGTTGAAATGATATTATCCACAGGAAAACCTAAAACAGCCACCATAAAACTAGTAGAGCTCATCAATGAATTTGGTAACTTTGCAGGATACAAAAATAATATACAGAAATCTGTTGCATTTCTGTATACTATCAATGAAATATCAGGAAGATAAGTTAAGGAAACAATCCCATTTATCATTGCATCAATAAGAATAAAATAACTAGGAATAAACCTACCTGAGGAGGCAAAAGACCTGTATCCTGAAAACTGTAAGATGCTGATGAAAGAAACTGAAGATGACACAAACAGATGGAAAGGTATACCATGTTCTTGGACTGGAAGATGTGAGATATAAATATATATATACACACACACACATATATATACAAAATGGCATATTAGCCATAAAAAGAATGAAATTTTACATTTGCAACAACATGAATGGACTTGGAGTGTATTATGCTAAGTGAAATAAGACAGAGAACGACAAATACTGGATGATATCATTTATATATGGAATCTAAAAAATACAACAACCTAGTGAGTATAACAAAAAGGAAACAGACTCACAGATATAAAGAACAAAACTAGTGGTTCCCAATGGGGAGAGGAAAGGGGGTAGGGGCAATACAGGTGTAGGGGACTAAGAGGTGAAAACTATTATGTATAAAGTAAGCTACAAAGATATACTATACAACACAGGGGATATAGCCAATACTTTATAATAACTATAAATGGAGTACAACCCTTAAAATTTGTGAATCAGTATATTGTATACCTGAAACATAATATTACACATCAACTATACTGCAACAAAAATAAATAAATAAATAAAATTATTAATGGTGAAAAAATGTAATTCTGCCTCCTTGCTCTTACTCCATTACACAAAGTATGTGTATTAGGAAACTGAGTTTCTACTTTATTTTCAAATAACAAGTTATTAACTGTCAAAAAGCAGGTGATAATTGATATCACTTTTAAAACGCTTTAAAGCAATATTTTATAAAATCAGCAGTTGACCTAAAAAAGTGAGAATAAACCCACAAACTTCAATTATGTAAGAATTGGATCACATTAAATTTATGTAAGACTGAGGAAAATAAAAATTCAAGGCTAGATTATTCCACAGAAAGATCATAAATGAGCTAAACATTAAGGATTATTAAGAACAAAACAGAAAGATTGCTTTCATCAAATTAAAATGAAATAAAATAAAAAAGAAATTCAATCTTTGGGTTAAAGGACTTCCCTGGTGATGCAGAGGTTGAGAATCTTCCTGCCAATGCAGGGGACACGGGTTCGAGCCCTGGTCCGGGAAGATCCCACAAACCACGGAGCAACTAAGCCCGTGCCCCACAACTACTGAGCCTGAGCTCTAGAGCCTGCAAGCCACAACTACTGAGCCCACGTGCCACAACTACGGAAGCCTGCATGCCTAGAGCCCATGCTCCACAACAAGAGAAGCCACCACAATGAGAAGCCCATGCACCACAACGAAGAGTAGCCCCTGCTCGCCACAACTAGAGAAAGTCTGCGAGCAGAAACAAAGACCCAATGCAGCCAAAAATAAATAAATAAAAATAAATAAATCTATAAGAAAATTACTAAAATAACTAAAAACAGGAAAGTATCATCTTGATCACATTATAACTTATACCATGTCTTCCAGCACAATTTATTTAAATTCAAATTCTTACCTCTCTCCATTCTTTATTTCCAACTCCTTGTACATACAAGACACAAACTACAAAAGATGAAAAAATAAATATATCTAAACGTCTTTTATAAATATCAGATATAAATGTATCCAAGTTATTTTTCAGCTGTACAAAAGCTATATTAAAATTAGTTCCTAGTTCCTAGGCTTACTCTGGTATGAAAACTGCTAATAAATCATCACATGATGAAAATTTTTTATAAAAAAGCAAGAAACAATATCAGGTCTTTAGAACTTAGCATGTATAGAGCTAGGCATAAAAAAAATAACAATTATTTGCTAATGTCTTCAATTGCATTATGCTACAGATATAGATAAAAAAAAATTTAAACTAAGGTTAAACAGTTTGAAATATTTCAGTATGTTACCAGTCACAAGTCAAGCTCTTCCTAGGATACTTACAATGCTCAAAACCATCATAGGAAGGATATCTGGAGCAAATCATATGCCACATTTAATATTTGCAACTCCTATACTCAGTGTTTGTAAACAAGTAAGAAATCCAATGAACCACAAAAGGAAGTCGCAAAAAAGGGAGATTAAGAGTTTGGGGTAAAGATTAACGGACAAAAATATCCCACCCACTTGTCAGTGGATCCCAGGAATTTTTAATACCCACAAATTTTAATGCCTTTTCTCCAGTGACTACCTCAAGAATTCTTCTGTCAACTGACAAAACCTCTCTCCTGTAATTAAACCACACAGGTTCACACATTTGTAGAGATGGAGAGCTGCTGGATATCAGCTTCTAAATATTACAAGACTTGGAATCACTACTTGATTTATACATTATTTCTGTTGTTTTCTAATTTAAACTGTCTTTTATTTTACAATTTATCTCCAATTTTCAATATATATAATTAGGAATCAAAAACTTCAGCTCATTCAAGATATTATATAATTCACTTGGTTGTACATGCCTTTATATACTGCATTTATTCACAAAAAAAGGAAAATGATTACTCTGACTTGATCATAAAATTATGGCCCATTACAGTTCTCTTTCAAAGATAATTTCTACCATATGGCCATACAATGAGGTTTACTTTCAAAGTGAACTGTCCTACATTGCAGTCATCTGCATTGTCATCTTATTCTCAAAACGCTAAGGAATTCCCTCTCTTTAGCCAGAGTACTGCACAGGTAGATGAGAATGCAGGGCCTGAGACTATACTCCATCTTGCTTTCTAGGCTTTAAAACAAATATTTAAATAAGAACTATGATTTTCATATAACTTTTTGCAAAATCAAGTAAAATAAGTAGACTATTTCAAAAAGCAAGTAATAGATACTTACTTGGATCAGATTTAGAAAATGTGTCTCTGTCAAGAAGATTTCTGTTGAATAAAAGAGAAAATGTTATATGAATATAATACCAAAATATTTATATAAATATAAATGTATATATACATGAATGATGACTTGAAAGTTCTAAAAGTTAAATTTGTGCTTCATAGTCATCCTCCATTAATTGGTAATAATTTATAATAACTAAATTACATTTTTATGTTTAATACTTGTAATAAAAATCTCATGTTTACCCTGTTGTATTGTTCCACCAGGACTACCACTCATGTGCATTCATCTGTACCATGCTTGTTATTTGAAAGGGTTTTTTTCATATCAACCTAATACCCTTTCATATTTCAGGTTCTTAAAAGTTACTCCTTCTATGGAATCACTATACACTGAGAAAATAAAAACACAGTCAACAGAACAGCACAGACAAAAAAAAAAAAATGGGACTATGCCTTCACATATTCCCAGAAAGAAACTATCAGACATGTTTATATTTAGAATTTAGTCAAAGACCAGTAGTCAGAAATCATATTAAAATAATCCTTCTGTCCCCTAAGCAGACACTATGATTCCAGCAATGACTGGCAAACAGTAAATTTAAAACATTTCCATTTGAGAATATACTATGTTATATATTTATAAAGGTAGCTCTCCAGTCACATGGAAATTCTCCAGCCTTTCCTATGTGTCTAGTTTTGCTCACTAAGTGTCCTAAAAAATGTAATTCAGCTCTTTCTTTCAGAGTTCATAAAAGTCAAGGAAAGATGACAGTGCAAATATTGCAGTGTGCTTGGGACTCAAAAACTATGTTATACACATTTAAAAACAAATAATGTGATTTTGGTGCCTTATTTATCTAAAAAAATAAATAAAAACCCTACAGTCTTTAACCACAAATACAAAATCATGGATTTCTATCAACAATAAAGATAAATATTCTTAATCATAGACTTTACTTGCCACATTATTTCTTCTAGCCATTATGATCCATAACATACAGTAGGTAAGGTCAAAAACAAACAAACAAACAAAAAACCTTAGATCCTTTATAATATGAGGGGGAAAAAACTCCATAAACTCTTCATAACTTAGTCCCTGAACTTTGCAATTTAGCTTTCCCATTGCTATTTGACAATAAATTTCAGCTATAATTTGATCACATGAATAAAATAGAATAAACTATCTCTGACTAGATTTAATTCCCCAAAAACTACTATACTCAAAGTTATATGATTTTAAAAGTTTGTAAAAGGCAAATATTCTTACATGATAAGGATCACTGCAAAAGACCAGTGATTATCAAAATGCATCATAAAGTTAGGACTGATGACAGGAATGCAAGATTTTTTCCTCCCTAATATCCCATTAGAAACAAAGCACTTTCACATTAAGTTAAGAGAGGTATTAAAAAAAAAAAAAAAAAAAAGAGAGGTATTATTGTGAAGGCTATTGTATAAAAAAAAGAAAATAAGCTGAGGCTCAGAGAAACTGAGTAAATGAATAAGAGCACACAGCCCAGTACAGAATATTCCAATGAAGTCAACCTTTTGAATCTGATTTCCCTGTTCTTTACAAAATGCTACATTGTCTGGAGAAGTCAGGGAGAAACAACTTGTTTTCCTGACTGTTGGAAATGTAGAAGGCCTCCCATTATACCTATTCGTTGAGCCACTAGAGTATGACATAAAATAAATTCTTGTTTATAGACTAATGTGAAGAGACATGCCGCCTATGCTATGAACAAATAGAACTAGGATAGGAGGCCAAACATAACTGTACTTAGTCACAGAAAAATATCTTTGTTTTCTATATAAAGCACTTAAAAAACACACACACACACCACCCCTCACCAGCTTTTATATAGGAAGGTTACTCTTCCCTCCATGAGGTTGTCTTTTGCTTGAGTTAGGATGCCTTTAACATTATGCCTACAATTTTATAATGGAATATTGACCTTGAACATTATAAAAATCCTGAACAGGTCTTTCTATTCTATAAACCTTGATGTAGCTAAAACAAGGAAGAGAGCAAACTCCTGAAAAGAAATTAGGGAGAAATACAGTGCATTAGTCAGAAAACTTACCTGAAGAAATAACCTAATCAAAAATTTAATCTGTGAATTGCATGAGTTGTTCTAGTAACCACTCATCTCAAATTCCAATTAAAATGTCTGGACTTAAGAGTATGATTGAAATATCATAACTAAAACTAAAGCACAATCAGTTAAACTCTAACCTGTATGAAGAAGTACTAGGTTAATGGAAGAGGCGTATTTTGCATGAAGCCTGAAATAGGAGTAGATAAGCAAGAAGTTAGTAACACCTTTCCAGGACCATCCAGGAGAAAAGGTTCCCTGACTTCCCCCTTTATAATTCAGTCGTCATTGATATTAGTCTCTTAAAACAGACAGATGCATCAAGCTACCTTCCCTTGATGACAATAGTCAATTAGCTCATCCGACAACGCTTCTTACTCTGATTTTATGCTCAACAAGCCACCTTCCAATTTTAAGATGGCTTCTCATATAGTTATTAACACAGAACTGTGCTGAGTGGCCAAGATGAATATTGCAGTTTTCTTGACCATTATAGTTTTTATTCTCAACTGGCATTCCAAGACCCATACTGAACAGCCAGTTAACCTCTTAAAATGACATCTCAGACTTGTCTTTCTCTAACAGGAAAATAGCAATTCCATTTAAACTTCAGAGCAATTCTGCAAGTATTTTTCAAGCAAATATTCTATGCCCAAGACCTAACTAAGCACTAAGCACTAACTAATTAAACATGTTCTCAAATCTCAAGATGCCTGAATTTTACTAAGAGGACAAACTCAGAAACGAATAGCAATATTGGATGGTATATAAAATAACAGTTTATTATGGGGAGAAGGAACAGTAAAATAGAGTAAAATTAATTCAACTACAAATAAAAAACATCAGGTACAATAGTTAGCTCTTAACCAAAGTTTTTTTTTAAATATACTAGAAAAAAAACAATTTATAGGTATGTCTATATAATAAAAATAGTCTAAACAAATGTATATCTTGAAATAATTGCCTTATTTTTTTAAGGTTAAGTATGCTTTTCTGTTACAGTTATATAATGAGACTTTATTAGTGGAAAACTAAAACTTCTAATTATTCACATGTAAAATGAGCATAACAACACCATCTATTAAGGTAAAGGAGACTTGTAAGTGAGTTAACCTACAAGTTGTAGGCCTGCTCCTAATTCTTTCCAACTCAGTAAATGAAAACAGCTAATAAATATTGCTCTTTGATAGTGTAGTAAATATTGAATTTTTAATTCCTTTAAAAGGGAAGCAAATATTATTATCCTAACACAGATGCATTTTGAAAAAGAAAAACTACTTGGTATATATTATGAATTCTAAAGTTAATAGTTTCACAGTAAAGACAATTTTACTATTTGTGACTTTTTAAAGTGCTAATTTTAAAAAAGCACACAATATATTTGTTTTAAGGGATAAATCTTCAAACTGGAGGTATAAAGTGAGTTCCAAAAAGCTACTTGTGGCCAGCAGAACTTAGACAACATGTAACGAGGCTCCACTGCTGTACCTGAGTGGAATTGTTCTATTAAATTTTTAATAAGAACAAAAATATAGCTTATAAATAGAGCCAAATAAAAAATTGTTCTATTTAATTTTCCATATGAACAAAAATATAGCCTATGAATAGAGCCAAACAATGCTTTATCATTTTACAAACACAGTCCAGCATAAATTTTCCACATGTGGACAGAGAACCACGTCTCTGCATAAATATAACTGCCCCTGAGAATTGTTCTGTATCTATAAACAGAATGACTCTGGGTTTAATTAAAATTTAGGAAATTATTAGAGGACTTTTATTTACCTGTTATTCAACTTAGTCTCAGGATCAACTGACCGCCTGCAAGGTCTTTACTAAATATTGCTTAGGCAACCACAGAACCTAGTTGGCACATAAGCAAATGTCTGTACGAATGAACGCTTTTAGTATCCAATCAAAAGCATCAGCTTTTTCACTTTAGGTATGATGAGGTCTTATTATGGAAAAAAGAGTAGAAGAGGAAGGTGGCATGTTTGACCTTAGACCTTTGCCCTAATAAGTAACCCGTTAACTGAAAAAAACCTGAGTGAGGAAATTATAAACATGCCCCATGTCACTGGGCCATGTCTAGGGCACTTACCTTGGGCATTATATTGTCTTAAGGACTGGAATTAAGAAGTTCTTGGCATGCATATATATATATATATATATATATTATATATTATATATGTATTTTTTAAATGCATATAACACACAAAATGGTTTTCCAAGTTTTTTTAAGTAATGACAGGGAAATCAAAACTTGTTTTGAGCAACTGAAAGGAAATCTATCTAATCTTTGGAAGTGACTTGAATGCAATATTTAATTCTCTATGACTCATTTATGCATTATTTTTATTCTTTGAACAAATATTATAGCTGGAAATTTAGCATGCAAATTTAAGGAAAAAAATATTTTCCTGAACCTAAAATTTCTATGGCAAAGGGGAAACACTGTACTGAAAAAGTAAAACTTTAGAAATGAAAAAATTCAAGTATTTTGAAACTGAAGCTTACTAAAAAGCCAGAATTAGCTAGAATCTAAGACACCAAGTAATTCTAAAGGGTAGGATCATTGGAAAGTACTTAACAAGTTTATCAGCTTTCAAGAAAGTAAGAATAGACATTCAGGTTTGAAGTTGTACAAATAGACTAAAATTTCAGCTCAGCAGCAGCCACCTTTCATAGCCTAAGCATACCAGTAGAACTTTATCCTGTATGATATATATTACTCAATGAAAACTAGTAATAAAATAAACTTTCAGTTATTTTTCAGTTTTTGCTGAAAATGGTTGTTTTGAAGTATTTATTTATTAGTACTGTTGAGCTGAAAAGGTCAGTAATAAAATATACAGTTTCAACCTTTGCCTGGGTTGAATTTGGTATATATACTAAAAGAATTTGAGGGGAAGATAATTAATGGTGAAAATTTTTCTGTATTCATCTATGATTGATATTCTTGAAATTTACTTAAAGGAAACTCAGGGCTTTTCACAATCTGACATGTCAGAGCTCTGTTTGCCTGAGCTAAGGTAAACAGAAGAACACTTTGGTTTGAAGTAATATGTAGGGTTAACTCAAGGTGATACAAGCTTTTAGAAAAAAGATGGGTTTTACAAAACCCAATCCCTGATTTCAGCCAAAGAAGAGAAACATCATTTATATTAAAAATGGGAAGGATAAAAGAAATTGAGAACAGAATATGAGTCTTCTTAAAAACCTAAAACCTATGTACAAAACTAATTTCATTATATTTTCCACAGTCTTGTAGCCTATTTCCTATCTCAGTAAGTGGCAACAATGGAAGGCAGAATTATGGCCCCCCAAACATATCAGGTCTTAATCTCTGGGTCCTATTAATGTGACCCTTATTTAGGGGAAAAAAGGTCTGCGCAGATGTGATTACATTATTGATTCTGTGATGAGGCATTTATCCTGGATTATCTGGGTGGGCCCTAAATGCAATCAATCACATATCCTAATAAGAAGAAGGCAGAGGGAGATTTGACACAGAGGAGACAATGATGTGAACAGAACAGTGAGAGATGTGTGGGCTCTAGCCTTGAAGACCCAAATGATGCAGCCACAAGCCAAGGCATGCCAGCAGCCACAAGAAGCTGGAAAAGAGCAAGGAATGGCTTCTTCACCAGAACCCCCAGAGGGAAAGCAGCCCTACCAACATCTTGGTTTCAGCCAAGTGACACTCTATTTACACTTCTGGCCTCCAGAACTGTAAGAATAAATTTCTGTGGTTTTAAGTCAACAAGTTTGTGATAATTTGTTACAACAGCTACAGGAAACTAACACAGCAACAGGGTTCAACCCATCTCTCTTCCAAGCAAGACTCCAATCATCCTTCCCCTCCATCTCCTTCCGCTAATGCCTCCCCCACCTTGGCTTCTGCTTCCAAGTCCCAACTACACCCCAGGCCTTAGAGCTAGCTCTTAACTGGTCTTCCTTCCTCCTGTCTCCCAGTTCATTCACCAAGATGTCTTCAACAGGAAGTTCTCTACAGTAAAACCTGACCAAATGGCTCGCCTGCATAAAACCCATTATCAACAGAAACTCCAAACTCGTTAACATAACACTACGTACTTGCCACATTCTGATCCCGGCTTTATCTCTAGCTGCACTTCTATCCATATTTCATATCATAGACTCTGTTCCAGATATTTCAGATTTTTTACAGTCCCTTAATCTAATATTGCCTCATATTTCTGTACTATTATTTTACCCTGTCCCTAAAATTTCCTCAGCAACCTCATTTCTGCTGGGAAATGTGAATTCCTCTTTCAGCCTTTCCTCATTGTTGTCCTCCGAGAAGGTAGAACTGATTATTCCCTCTGTCTGCTCCATCATACCCAACATGAACCTATGTCACAAATTCCTCACTTACTATTTATTTACTAAGCTGGGTGCCAGACACTGTGCTGAGCACTTTATTTATTTTTTTGATATTTAGTATTTAAAATTTTATTTAAAATTTTGCAATCTTCATACTCAAAAACTGGCAGGCCTTACCTCTTATAGTGGCATGGCTAATGCCACCACTTGCTTTTTTTTTTCTGCTGAGCACTTTATTTATTTATTTTAACAACTTTATTGGAGTATAATTGCTTTATAATGGTGTGTTAATTTCTGTTTTTATAACAAAGTGAATCAGTTATACATACACATATATCCCCATATCTCTTCCCTCTTGCGTCTCCCTCCCTCACACCCTCCCTATCCCACCACTCTAGGTGGTAACAAAACACCGAGCTGATTGTCCTGTGCTATGCAGCTGCATCCCACTAGCTATCTATTTTACATTTGGTACTGTATATATGTCCATGCCACTCTCTCACTTTGTCCCAGCTTACCCTTCCCCCTCCCCATATCCTCAAGTCCATTCTCTAGTAGATCTGCGTCTTTATTCCCGTCTTGCCCCTAGGTTCTTCATGACCACTTTTTTTGTTGTTTTTTAGATTCCATATATGTGTGTTAGCATACGGTATTTGTTTTTCTCTTTCTGACTTAATTTCACTCTGTATGACAGACTCTAGGTCCATCCATCTCACTACAAATAACTCAGTTTCGTTTCTTTTTATGGCTGAGTAATATTCCATTGTATATATGTGCCACATCTTCTTTATCCATTCATCTGTCGATGGACACTTACGTTGCTTCCATGTCCTGGGTAGTGTAAATAGAGCTGCAATGAACATTGTGGTACATGACTCTTTTGAATTATGGTTTTCTCAGGGTATATGCCCAGTAGTGGGATTGCTGGGTCGTATGGTAGTTCTATTTTTAGTTTTTTAAGGAACCTCCATACTGTTCTCCATAGTAGCTGTATCAATTTACAATCCCACCAACAGTGTAAGAGGATTCCCTTTTCTCCACACCCTCTCCAGCATTTATTCTATGTAGATTTTTTGATGATGGCCATTCTGAGTGGTGTGAGATGATATCACATTGTACTTTTGATTTGCATTTCTCTAATGATTAGTGATGTTGAGCATTCTTTCATGTGTTTGTTGGCAATCTATATATCTTCTTTGGAGAAATGTCTATTTAGGTCTTCTGCTCATTTTTGGATTGGGTTGTTTATTATTTTGATATTGAGCTTCATGAGCTGCTTGTAAATTTTGGAGATTAATCCTTTGTCCATTGCTTCATTTGCAAATATTTGCTCTCATTCTGAGGGTTGTCTTTTCATCTTGTTTATGGTTTCTTTTGCTGTGCAAAAGTTTTTAAGTTTCATTAGGTCCCATTTGTTTATTTTTGTTTTTATTTCCATTTCTCTAGGAGGTGGGTCAAAAAGGATCTTGCTGTGATTTATGTCACAGAGTGTTCTGCCTATGTTTTCCTCTAAGAGTTTGATAGTGTCTGGCCTTATATTTAGGTCTTTAATCCATTTTAAGTTTATTTTTGTGTATGGTATTAGAGAGTGTTCTAATTTCATTCTTTTACATGTAGCTGTCCAGTTTTCCAAGCACCTCTTATTGAAGAGGCTCTCTTTTCTCCACTGTATATTCTTGTCTCCTTTATCAAAGATAAGGTGACCATATGTGCATGGGTTTATATCTGGGCTTTTTATCCTGTTCCATTGATCTAGATTTCTGTTTCTGTGCCAGTACCATACTGTCTTGATTACTGTAGCTTTGTAGTATAGTCTGAAATCCAGGAGCCTGATTCCTCCAGCTCCATTTTTCTTTCTCAAGATTGCTTTGGTTATTCGGGGTCTTTTGTATTTCTATACAAATTGTGAAATTTTTTGCTCTAGTTCTGTGAAAAATGCCAGTGGTAGTTTGATAGGGATTGCATTGAATCTGTAGATTGCTTTGGGTAGTAGATTCATTTTCACAATTTTGATTCTTCCAATCCAAGAACATGGTATGAGCACTTCAAATAAATCATTTTATTTAATCTTCACCATAATCCTAATAAGTAGCAATTATTATCCAAATCCATTAACCAGGTGAGATAGTAAAATTCAGAGAGGTTAAACAATGTGGACAAAGTCACAAGAATAATAAATGCTTAAGGTGCATTTTTGTAAATTTTTGACTGATTTATAATTTTGATTTTGACTTTCAATTTTTGTATTGGTTATATTGACTATTTGTCCATATTATTGAGTATAAAATGAAATGAACTGCAAACAGTGTTATCATACCACTCATCATTGTTTTCCAAGCTCTAGCAAATAAATTATAAAATGAAAATAAGACACAGTACAGGAAAGAGGAAAATTATCATTATGTGCAAAAGATTTAATTTTGTACCCAGAAAAAGTAAGATAATTAATTAATAAAATCTTTCAAAATTAATAGGATAATTCCGTAAAGTGGTTAGAGGCATGATGAATACATAAAGGTCAGTAATGTTCCTGAGTACCAATTGTTAACAATTGTCCTATCCAATTTGGACTTTTTGGTAGCTATCTGTTGCCTTCAATTACTGAAATATGTGAGGGCTGTGTGATTCTTTTTCACTATCACTTCACTCCCAAATGCTGTTGCCATGAAAGGAAGTCTCAGACCAAATTCTGCCAAAGGCACATTCATTAGCAAGTGGGACTCAAAACAGTCACACAATATGCTCTATGTTTAATCAAGTTCCAGCTCTCTGTGCTTTCAGGCATTCAGAACAGCACCTTAAGGCAGATGTGACAATCTTCTGTTGACAAGATTCATCTAACCTTCTGGGCAAATCATGGTAGAGAATCCTCTAAACATTCTGTGCCCATGACCCAAGGAGTCCCTAGGTTTAGGGCACCACTCCAAAAGGCATAATCACAGGATTCTCTAGGTTCATATGCCCTGTTCACTTGTGCAATATTTCTAGCCAATCTGCGTATATATATATTTAATAACAGCTTTACTCAGATATAATTCCCAGACCATACAATTCACACTTTAAAAGTGTACAATTCAGTGGTTTATAGTATATTCAAAGAGTTATGCAATCATCACCACTGTCTAATTTTAGAACATTTTCACCACCACCACCACCACCACCCCTAAAAAAACTCTACCCATTAGTAGTCACTCCCAATTCCACCTCCTCCAACCCTTTGTAACCACCAATATGCTTTCTGTCTCTATGCATTTGCCTATTCTGTATATTTCATATAAATGGAATTATACAATATATGGCCTTTTGTGACTAGTTTCTTTTACTTAGCATAATGTTTTTAAGGTTCATCCATGTTAATGCAAGTATCAGTATCTTTACTTTTTATAGCCAAATAATATTCCATTGTATGGATATATCTCATTTTGTTCATTAAATGATACACATTTGGGTTGTTTCCACTTTTGGCTATCATCCATAATGCTGCCTTAAACATGTGCATATAGGTTTTTGTGTAAACATAGAATTTCAGTTCTCTTGGCTATATATCTAGAAGTGGAATTTCTGGCTCATATAGTAACACTATTTTTAACATTTTGAGAATCTGCCAAACTATTTTTCAAAGTAGTTGCACCATGTTACATTCCTACCAACAATGTATGAGGGTTCCAATTTCTCCATATCCTCTCTAGTACTTATTACTGTCTTTTTTATTATAATCACCTAGTGGTGTAAAGTGGTCAATTCACATATCTGATCACCATACACATCACTAGTAAAAAAAAAAAAAAGTCATTTCTGACATACACAGTAATTACAAAACCCTCTGGTGCTGATCAAGGATAAAAATCATAGAATAGTTTCAGAGTAGGCATTTCTTAAGTGTGAGCTCCCAGTTAGACTTCAAATACTAACACAGCACATCCTAAATATGTAAGATACTGATTAAGATATTTCAGATTTAACACTACAATCTAACACAAACATCTAAATCACACTGCCTCTGTTGAAATATTTTAAAGTAAATTATAGAAAATATAACACCAAACAGAAACAATTAGGGAAAAATGGAAGAAAATGCAAGATATTATTTTTAAAATCTTGGCATGAAGAATACTTTCTACACTTTACACAAAGCTCAGATAAAATATTAACTTATTTGATAATGAACTCATTTTAAACATCTATTCAAAAATGGTATAATAATAAAAGTTAAAATATATTGTTACATATATAATAGATGATAGATAAAATGTTAAAGCTATAAATATACAAAACATTCTCTAAATTAATGAGAAAAATATAAATACTTCAAAAGAAAAATGGGCTACATAAGTGAATAGACATTTTACAAGAGAAGCAATACAGTTAGTCATTGAACATATTACATGAAGTTCATCCTCAACAGTAAGCATTTACATGAAAATTAAATAAATAAGAATGTCCTATGACAGATAAATATTAGCTGCATAAATTAAGACTCATTTTGTTGTAAGTGACACAAAACAGGGAAATTTATAATGAAAGTATGGAGATGTTTTATGAAGGTAAGTTAAGAATATAACTGACCCAATGGAAAGAACTAAAACAAGGATAGACCCCCAAAGACCTGGTAAATCAGCAGAGACCAGCACCACAAGGCAATAAGCAAGGCTACAGGGACAACAGGAAGCAAGACCACATGCCAGGCCCTGCAGCAAAAGGGCATTACTGGGCAGATAAAGATGGCAGAATAGGAGGACTGAGACTCACCACCTCCCACAAACACATCAAAAATACATTTACATGTGGAACAATTCACATGGAAAACTAACTGGAAACTGGCAGATGAACTCCTATACAACCAAAGCTATAAGAAAGATTTCCACATAACAAGGTAGGAAGAAAAAAAAGGATAAAGTTGGGACCTCTGGCCCTGAGAGGAATGTGAAAGGAAGAGAAGGTCCACATGGTGGACTCTTACCTGGGGAGCAAGCAGGTCGAGCCACAAATTGGCTATCCCAGTCCTGGGGTCCTTCAGGGAGGAGACAAGCCCCCCTGGCTGCTGGAAGAACCATTGGGACAGATAGAAGAGCTAGAAAAGCCTAGACTCTACTCACAAAGAGTGTACCTGTGCTGACTGCCCAATGATCAGGGCAGAGAGGGCTTTACAGTGGTGGCTACCACCTTGCCATACTCCCCAATCCAAGTGAGGAGAATACTCCAGCTCTGCTCACTCCACACCACAGCTTGGCATGAGATCTGAGCCAGCCCTGGAAAAAGACTCAGTCTAGCTATGCAGAAAGAACCCAGAGGCCTAGGTGTAGTGTGGTGTGGTCCTGGTGGGGTGGCAGCAGCCACTGTGGGCCTAGGGTGTGGTCCTGGTGGGGTGGCAATAGCCATTGTCAGCACTTGCTGAGACACCACAACCCTCACACTGTGGTCCTTCTTCAAGCCAGGAGAGTGCTCTGGCCCTACCCATTCCAAGCCACAGCTTCATGCTGGATCTTTGGCATAAAAGTCCTGGGAGAAGACTGCCACAGAGGCAGCCCAGATCTCTGGCAGCAGCATGGCCACCTCAATTCCTGCAGCCACAATGCCCTGACGCCCAACCCCAGCCCACCAAATGCTCTAGATCCACCCACTCCATGCTATAGACTTGTACTAGATCAAGGAAAAACACAATAAGGGAAGTGACATGAATTTGGGTTCCATCTGAGCAGAGCTACAGATGCCTATGTAGCACATCAGACCTTGGTGAGGGTGAGTGCATGGGCCTCACTTGCTTCAGCAATCCCTTCCTTTGTTACAGGACAGGCACTCAAGGTTAATAAAGCCTGATCAGCCTGACCCTCAGGGCTTCTACTCCAACAACTGAAGAGCACACCCCAACTCTGACAGGGCAGTGACAGGAAGCAGAGAGAAAGTCCCACCTCACATGCTACATAGGCTCTAGATCCTCCAACACCAGCCACACACTCTACAGAGTTGACAGTGGCCAGCACACCCTGAGGAAGGACATGGCTGGCATCCATATCAAAACCAGGCATCACACCAAAGGCACTGAACACACACAGTCTACACAGGGATGCTCCTACATAAAAACACCCTTTCAAGACCACGATAGATAACTGTTTCTCCTAAATTCACAGAGACAGAGAAAGTTAAGTAAAATCAAAAGGCAGAGAAACTACTCTCAATTGAAACAGCAAAAGAAAACCCCTGAAAAAACAATGAAACAGAGAAAATCAGTCTACCAGATAATGAGTTCAGATACTTGGTAATAAAAATGCTAACTGAATTAAGAAAGATTATTGATGTAAAGGAAGATCATTTTAACAAGGAACTAGAAACTATAAAGATGACCCAACCAAAAATAGATACTTCAATTTCTGAGATAAGAAGCAATGAATAGCCAACTAAATGACACAGAAGAATTCAAAAGCAATTTGGAAGACAGAATAATGGAAATCACCCAATGAGAACAGCAAACAGAAAGACAAATGAAGAAAATCAAGAGCAACATACAAGATCTATGGAATAATATAAAACATGCCAAACTACACATAATAGGGGTTCCAGAAGGAGAAGAGAGAGCAAAAACAATCAAAAATGTATGTGAATTAATTATGGCTGAAAACTTCCCAAACCTAAAGAAGGAAACAGATATCCAGGTCCAGGAACCAAAGAGTGTCCCAAACCAGAAGGTCCCAAACCAGAAGAACCCAAACAGACCCACACCAAGACATATAATTAAAATTGCAAGTTAAAATAGAGAATTCTAAAGGAATCAAGAGAAAACCACTCATATACAAGGGAACCCCCAAAAGGCTATCAACTGATTTCTCTACAGAAACATGGCAGGCCAGGAGGGAGTGGCACAATATAGTCAAAGTCCTGAAAAGGAAAAGCCTGCAACCTAGGATACTCTACCCAACAAGATTATCATTTAGAAAAGAAGGAGAGATAAAGAATTCTCAGACAAGCAAAAACTAAGAGAATTCAGCCTTACTAAACCTACCCTAAAAGAAATGTTGAATGGTCTTCTCTAAATGGAAAGAACTAAGAATCTATAAGAAAGGGAAAATCCCAACAGGAAGGGGCAAGTACATAATAGGAATTGGAGGGCACAGGGAGGGAAGGGAAGCTGGGACGAAGTGAGAGAGTAGCATTGACATATATACATTACAAAATGTAAAATGGATGGCTAGTGAGAAGCTGCTGCATAGCACAAGGAGATCAACTCAATGCTTTGTGATAACCCAGAGGGATGGGATAGGGAGGGTAGGAGGGATGCTCAAGAGGGAGGGGATATGGGGATATATGTATACATATAGCTGATTCACTTTGTTGTACAGCAGAAACTAACACAGTATTGTAAAGCATTTGTACTCCAATAAAGATGTGAAAAAAAAATAAACCAGTACATAGATTATAAAAAAAAACAGCTCGGGGAAAGATGGCGGAAGAGTAAGACACGGAGATCACCTTCCTTCCCACAGATACATTAGAAATACATCTACACGTGGAACTGCTCCTACAGAACACCCACTGAACGCTGGCAGAAGATCTCAGACCTCCCAAAAGGCAAGAAACTCCCCACGTACTTTGGTAGGGCAAAAGAAAAAAGAAATAACAGAGACAAAAGAATACGGACTGAACTTGCACCAGTGGGAGGGAGCCGTGAAGGAGGAAAGGTTTCCACACACTAGGAAGCCCCTTCGCAGGTGGAGACTGCAGGTGGCAGAGGGGGGAAGCTTCGGAGCCACGGAGGAGAGCGCAGCCACAGGAGTGCGGAAGGCAAAGCGGAGAGAATCCCGCACAGAGGATTGGTGCCGAGCAGCACTCATCAGCCTGAGAGGCTTGTCTGCTCACCCGCCAGGGCGGGCGGGGGCTGGGAGCTGAGGCTCGGGCTTCGGTTGGATCTCAAGGAGAGGACTGGGGTTGGCGGCATGAACACAGCCTGAAGGGGTTAGTGCACCACAGCTAGCCAGGAGGGACTCCGGGAAAAAGTCTGCAGCTGCCGAAGACGCAAGAGACTTTTTCTTGTGTCTTTGTTTCACAGCGCGCAAGGAGAGGGGGTTCAGAGTGCCGGCTAAACGAACTCCAGGGACGGGCACGAGCCGCGGCTATCAGCGCGGACCCCAGAGACGGGCATGAGAAGCTAAGGCTGCTGCTGCCACCACCAAAAAGCCTGTGTGCGAGCACAGGTCACTCTCCACACCACCCCTCCCGGGAGCTGGTGCAGCCCGCCATGGCCAGGCTCCCGTGATCCGGGAACAACTTCCCCAGGAGAGGGTAAGGCATGCCTTGGGCTGGTGCAACGTCACGCAGGCCTCTGCTGACGCAGGCCCGCCCCGCAACTGTATCCTTCCCTCCCCCCCCGTCCCAGTGAGCCAGAGCCCCCGAAGCAGCTGCTCCTTTAACCCCGTCCTGTCTGGGCGGGGAACAGACACCCTCAGGCGACCTACACGCAGAGGCGGGTCCAAATCCAAAGCTAAACCCTGGGAGCTGTGCAAACAAAGAAGAGAAAGGGAAATCTCTCCCAGCAGCCTCAGAAGTAGTGGATTAAAACTCCACAAACAACTTGATGTGCCTGCATCTGTTGAGTACCTGAATAGACAACGAATCATCCCAAATTCAGGAGGTGGACTTTGGGAGCAGGATATATTAATTTTTCCCCTTTTCCTTTTTTTGTGAGTGTATATGTGTATGCTTCTGGGAGAGATTTTGTCTGTATAGCTTTGCTTTATAATAGCTTTATTTTACTTCACTATATTATATCCTCTTTCTTTCTTTCTTTCTATTTTTTCTCCCTTTTACTCTGAGCCATGTGGATGAAAGGCTCTTGGTGCTCCAGCCAGGCATCAGGGCTGTGCCTCTGATGTGGGAGAGCCAACTTCAAGACACTGGTCCACAAGAGACCTCCCAGCTCCACATAATACCAACTGGTGAATATCTCTCTGAGATCTCCCTCTCAACATCAAGACTCAGCTTCACTCAACGACCAGCAAGCTACAGGGCTGGACACCCTATGCCAAACAACTAGCAAGACAGGAACACAGCCACAACCATTAGCAGAGAGGCTGCCTAAAATCATAATGAGGCCACAGACACCCCAAACACACCACCAGATGTGGACGTGCCCACCAGAAAAACAAGATCCAGCCTCATCCACCAGAACACAGGCACAAGTCCCCTCCACCAGGAAGCCTACACAACCCACTGAACCAACCTTAGCCACTGGGAACAGATACCAAAAACAACGGGAACTACGAACCTTCAGCCTGTGAAAAAGGAGACCTCAAACACAGTAAGATAAGCAAAATGAGAAGACAGAAAAACACACAGCAGATGAAGGAGCAGGGTCAAAACACACCAGACCTAACAAATGAAGAGGAAATAGGTAGTCTACCTGAAAAAGAATTCAGAATAATGAGAGTAAGGATGATCCAAAATCTTGGAAATAGAATAGACAAGAAACATTTAACAAGGATGTAGAAGAACTAAAGAGGAACCAAGCAACGAAGAAAAACACAATAAATGAAATTAAAAATACTCTAGATGGGATCAATAGCAGAATAACTGAGGCAGAAGAAAGGATAAGTGACCTGGAAGATAAAATAGTAGAAATAACTACTGCAGAGCAAAATAAAGAAAAAAGAATGAAAAGAACTGAGGACAGTCTCAGAGACCTCTGGGACAATATTAAACGCACCAACATTCGAATTATAGGGGTCCCAGAAGAAGAAGAGAAAAAGAAAGGGACTGAGAAAATATTTGAAGAGATTATAGTTGAAAACTTCCCTAATATGGGAAAGGAAATAGTTAATCAAGTCCTGGAAGCACAGAGAGTCCCATACAGGATAAATCCAAGGAGAAACATGCCAAGACACATATTAATCAAACAGTCAAAAATTAAATATAAAGAAAACATATTAAAAGCAGCAAGGGAAAAACAACAAATAACACACAAGAGAATCCCCATAAGGTTAACAGCTGATCTTTCAGCAGAAACTCTGCAAGCCAGAAGGGAGTGGCAGGATATACTTAAAGTGATGAAGGAGAAAAACCTACAACCAAGATTACTCTACCCAGCAAGGATCTCATTCAGATTTGATGGAGAAATTAAAAACTTTACAGAGAAGCAAAAGCTGAGAGAGTTCAGCACCACCAAACCAGCTTTACAACAAATGCTAAAGGAACTTCTCTAGGCAAGAAACACAAGAGAAGGAAAACACCTACAATAACAAACCCAAAACATTTAAGAAAATGGGAATACGAACATACATATCGATAATTACCTTAAATGTAAATGGACTAAATGCTCCCACCAAAAGACACAGAATGGCTGAATGGATACAAAAACAAGACCCATATATATGCTGTCTATAAGAGACCCACTTCAAACCTAGAGACACATACAGACTGAAAGTGAGGGGATGGAAAAAGATATTCCATGCAAATGGAAATCAAAAGAAAGCTGGAGTAGCAATTCTCATATCAGACAAAATAGATTTTAAAATAAAGACTATTACAAGAGACAAAGAAGGACACTATATAATGATCAACGGTTTGATCCAAGAGGAAGGTATAACAATTGTAAATATTTATGCACCCAACATAGGAGCACCTCAATACATAAGGCAAATACTAACAGCCATGAAAGGGGAAATTGAGAGTAACACAGTCATAGTAGGGGACTTTAACACCCCACTTTCACCAATGGACAGATCATCCAAAATTAAAATAAATAAGGAAACACAAGCTTTAAATGATACATTAAACAAGATGGACTTAATTGATATTTATAGGACATTCCACCCAAAAACAACAGAATACACATTTTCCTCAAGTGCTCATGGAACATTCTCCAGGATAGATCATATCTTGGGTCACAAATCAAGCCTTGGTAAATTTAAGAAAATTGAAATCGTATCAAGTATCTTTTCCGACCACAACGCTATGAGACTAGATATCAATTACAGGAAAAGATCTGTAAAAAATACAAACACATGGAGGCTACACAATACACTACTTAATAACGAAGGGATCACTGAAGAAATCAATGGGGAAATCAAAAAATACCTAGAAACAAATGACAATGGAGACATGACGACCCAAACTCTATGGGATGCAGCAAAAGCAGTGCTAAAAGGGAAGTTTATAGCAATACAAGCCTACCTCAAGAAACAGGAAACATCTCAAATAAACAACCTAACCTTGCACCTAAAGCAATTAGAGAAAGAAGAACAAAAAAACCCCAAAGCTAGCAGAAGGAAAGAAATCATAAAGATCAGGTGAGAAATAAATGAAAAAGAAATGAAAGAGACAATAGCGAAGATCAATAAAACTAAAAGCTGGTTCTTTGAGAAGATAAACAAAATTGATAAACCATTAGCCAGACTCATCAAGATAGAAAGGGAGAAGACTCAAATCAATAGAATTAGAAATGAAAAAGGAGAAGTAACCACTGAGACTGCAGAAATAGAAAAGATCATGAGAGATTACTACAAGCAACTCTATGCCAATAAAATGGACAACCTGGAAGAAATGGACAGATGCTTAGAAATGCACAACCTGCTGATACTGAACCAGGAAGAAATAGAAAATATGAACAGACCATTCAGAAGCACTGAAATTGAAACTGTGATTAAAAATCTTCCAACAAACAAAAGCCCAGGACCAGATGGCTTCACTGGCGAATTCTATCAAACATTTAGAGAAGAGCTAACACCTATCCTTCTCAAACTCTTCCAAAATATTGCAGAGGGAGGAACACTCCCAAACTCATTCTACGAGGCCACCATCACCCTGATACCAAAACCAGACAAAGATGTCACAAAGAAAGAAAACTACAGGCCAATATCACTGATGAACATAGATGTAAAAATTCTCAACAAAATACTAGCAAACAGAATCCAACAGCACATTAAAAGGATCATACACCATGATCAAGTGGGGTTTATTCCCAGAATGCAAGGATTCTTCAATATATGCAAATCAATCAACGTGATACACCATATTAACAAACTGAAGGAGAAAAAACATATGATCATCTCAATAGACACAGAGAAAGCTTTTGACAAAATTCAACACCCATTTATGACAAAAGCCCTGCAGAAAGCAGGCATACAGGGAACTTTCCTCAACATAATAAAGGCCATATATGACAAACCCACAGTCAACATCGTCCTCAATGGTGAAAAACTGAAACCATTTCCACTAAGATCAGGAACAAGACAAGGGTGCCCACTCTCACCACTATTATTCAACATAGTTTTGGAAGTGTTAGCCACAGCAATCAGAGAAGAAAAAGAAATAAAAGGAATCCAAATCGAAAAAGAAGAAGTAAAGCTGTCACTGTTTGCAGATGATATGATACTATACATAGAGAATCCTGAAGATGCTACCAGAAAACTATTAGAGCTAATCAATGAATTTGGTAAAGTAGCAGGATCCAAAATTAATTCACAGAAATCTCTTGCATTCCTATACACTAATGATGAAAAATCTGTAAGTGAAATTAAGAAAACACTCCCATTTACCATTGCAACAAAAAGAATAAAATATCTAGGAATAAACCTACCTAAGGAGACAGAAGACCTGTATGCAGAAAATTATAAGACACTGATGTAAGAAATTAAAGATGATACAAATAGATGGAGAGATATACCATGTTCTTGGATTGGAAGAATCAACATTGTGAAAATGACCCTACTACCCAAAGCAATCTACAGATTCAATGCAATCCCTATCAAACTACCACTGGCATTTTTCACAGAACTAGAACAAAAAATTTCACAATTTGTATGGAAACACAAAAGACCCAAAATAGCCAAAGCAATCTTGAGAACGAAAAATGGAGCTGGAGGAATCAGGCTCCCTGACTTCAGACTATATCACAAATCTACAGTAATCAAGACAGTATGGTACTGGCACAAAAACAGAAATATAGATCAATGGAACAGGATAGAAAGCCCAGACATAAACCCACACACATATGGTCACCTTATCTTTGATAAAGGAGGCAAGCATATACAGTGTAGATAAGACAGCCTCTTCAATAAGTGGTGCTAGAAAACTGGACAGTTACATGTAAAAGTATGAAATTAGAACACTCCCTAACACCATAAACAAAAATAAACTCAGAATGGATTAAATACCTACATGTAAGGCCAGACACTATAAAACTCTTAAAGGAAAACATAGGCAGAACACTCTATGACATAAATAACAACAAGGTCTTTTTTGACCCAGCTCTTAGAGAAATGGAAATAAAAACACAAATAAACAAATGGGACCTAATGAATCTTAAAAGCTTTTGCACAGCAAAGGAAACCATAAACAAGACCAAAAGCCATCCCTCAGAATGGGAGAAAGTATTTGCAAATGAAGCAACTGACAACGGATTAATCTCCAAGATTTACAAGCAGCTCATGCAGCTCAATAACAATAAAACAAACAACCCAATCCAAAAATGGGCAGAAGACCCAAATAGACATTTCTCCAAAGAAGATATACCGATTGCCAACAAACACATGAAAGAATGCTCAACATCATTAATCACTAGAGAAATGCAAATCAAAACTACAATGAGATATCATCTCACACCGGTCAGAATGGCCATCCTCAAAAAATCTAGAAACAATAAATGCTGGAGAGGGTGTGTAGAAAAGGGCACGCTCTTGCACTGTTGGTGGGAATGTAAATTGATACAGCCGCTATGGAGAACAGTATGTAGGTTCCTTTAAAAACTAGAAATAGAACTACCATACGACCCAGCAATCCCACTACTGGGCATATACCCTGATAAAACCATAATTCAAAAAGAGTCATGTACCAAAATGTTTATTTCAGCTCTATTTACAATAGCCAGGACATGGAAGCAACCTAAATGTCCATCATCGGATAAATGGATAAAGAAGATATGGCACATTTATACAATGGAATATTACTCAGCCATAAAAAGAAATGAAAATGAGCTATTTGTAGTGAGGTGGATGGAGTTAGAGTCTGCCATACAGAGTGAAGTAAGTCAGAAAGTGAAAAACAAATACAGCATGCTAACACATATATATGGAATCTAAGGGGAAAAAAAAAAGGCCATGAAGAACCTAGTGGCAAGACGGGAATAAAGACACAGACCTACTAAAGAATGGACTTGAGGATATGGGGAGGGTGAAGGAGAAGATGTGACAAAGTGAGAGAGTGGCATGGACATATATACACTACCAAACGTAAACTAGATAGCTAGTGGGAAGCAACCGCATAGCACAGGGAGATCAGCTCTGTGCTTTGTGACCACCTAGAGGTTTGGGATAGGGAGGGTGGGAGGCAGGGAGATGCAAGAGTGAAGAGATATGGAGACATATGTATATGTGTAACTGATTCACTTTGTTATAAAGCAGAAACTAACACACCATTGTAAAGCAATTATACTCCAATAAAATATTTTTTTTAAAAAATGTGTTACACATATACAATGGAATATTACTCAGTCATAAAAAGGAACGAAATTGTGTCATCTGTAGAGATTTGGATGGACCTAGAGACTGTCATACAGAGTGAAGTAAGTCAGAAAGAGAAAAACAAATATCATATATTAACACATATATGTGGAATATAGAAAAATGGTACAGATGAACCAGTTTGCAAGGCAGAAGTAGAGACACAGATGTAGAGAATAAACGTATGGACACCAAGGGGGTAAGTGGTGGGGGGAATGAGATGAATTGGGAGATTGGGATTGATATATATACACTAATATGTACAAAATAGGTAACTAATAAAAACCTGCTGTATAAAATAAATAAATAAATAAAATACGTATATGCAAAAATAAATAAATAAAATGCATTTGAAATTAAGAGATCAGCAACTTAAAACAGTCTCTTTTATATATAGACTGCTATATGAAAACCTCATGGTAATGTCAAATCAAATATCTATAATAAACATACACAGAAAAAAGAAAAAGGAGTCTAAACATAACACTGAATATAGTCATCAAATCACAAGACAAGAAAACAAAAGAAAAATGACCAACAAAGACAAATCCAAAACAATTAACAAAATGGCAATAAGAACATACATATCGATAACTGCCTTAAATGTAAATGGACTAAATGCTCCAACCAAGTGACATAGACTGGCTGAACTGACACAAAAGCAAGACCCATATATTTGCTGCCTCCAAGAAACTCACTTCAGATCTAGAAACACATACAGACTAAAAGTGAGGAGATGGCAAAAGATATTCCATACAAATTGAAATTAAAAGAAAGCCAGAGTAGCAATACTTGTATCAGACAAAATAAAATGAAGATTGTTACAAGAGACAAAGAAGGACACTACATAATGATCAAGGATTCAATCCAAGAAGAAAATATAACAATTGTAAATATATATGCACCCAACATAGGAACACTTCAATATATAAGGAAAATGTTAACAGACATAAAAGGAGAAATTGACAGTAACACAGTAACAGTAGGGGACTTTAGCAGCCCACTTACATCAATGGACAAATCATCCAGACAGAAAAATCAATAAGGAAACAGGCCTTAAATGACATATTAGACCAAATGGACTTAATTGATATTTATAGACTATTACCTCTGAAAGCAGCAAAATATACATTCTTTTCAAGTGCACATGGAACATTCTCCAGCATAGATCATATGCTAGGCCACAAAACAAGCCATGGTAAATTTAAATTGAATTCATGTGAAGCATATTTTCCGACCATTATAGTATGAGACTAGAAATCAGGTGCAAGAAAAAAAATGCAAAAAAACACAAACACTTGGACGATAAACATTATGCTACTAAACAACGAATGGATCGCTAAGTAAATCAAAGATGAAATCAAAAAATACCTAGAGACAAATGACAACAAAAACACGACAATACAAAACACATGGGACGTAGCAAAAGCAATTCTAAGAGGAAAGTTTACAGCAATACAATCTTACCTCAGGAAGCAAGAAAAATCTCAAATAAACAACCTAACCTTACACCTAAAGCAACTAGAGAAAAAAAAAAAAAAAACATAGTAGACGGAAAGAGATCATAAACCTCAGAGCAGAAATAAATCAAGTAGAGATTTTTAAAAAATAGAGAAGATCAATGAAACTAAAAGCTGGTTTTCTGAAAAGATAAACAAAATCAATAAACTTTCAGCTAGATTCATCAAGAAAAAAAAAGGGAGAGTGTCCAAATCTTTAAAATCAGAAATGAAAAAGGAGAAGTTACAACCAACACCACAGAAATACAAAAAATCATAAGACTACTATTAGCAACTATAACAATAAAATGGACAACCTAGAAGATATGGACAAATTCTTAGAAATGTACAATCTCCCAAGACTGAAGCAGGAAGAAATAGAAAATATGAGCAGACCAATTACCAGTACTGAAATTGAATCAGTAATTAAAATACTCCTAACAAACAGTAGTCCAGGACCAGATGACTTCACAGATGAATTCTACCAAACATTTAGAAAAGACTTACGACCTATCTTTCTCAAACAATTCCCAAAAAATGCAGAGAAAGGAATACTTGAGAACTCACTCAATAAGGCCACCATCACACTGATGCAAAATCCAGACAAAGATATCACAAAAGAAGAAATTTACAGACTAATATCACTGATGAACATTGATGCAAAAATCCTCAGCAAAATGTTAGCAAACCAACTCCAACAATACATTAAAAGGATTATACACCATTATCAATGGGATTTATCCCAGAGATGCAAGGATTTTACAATACCCACAAATCAATCAATGTGATACACCCCGTTAACAAACTGAAGAATAAAAGCCATATGATCATCTCAACAGACACAGATAAAGGTTTTCATAAAATTGAATATCAATTTATGATAAAAAACTCTCCAGAATGTGGGAATAGAAACAACACATGTCAACATAATAAAGTCCATATATGAAAAACCCACAGCTAACATCATACTCAATGGTGAAAAGCTGAAAGCATTCCCTCTAAGATCAGGAACAAGACAAGAAAACTTTTATTCACCTCATTTACTCAACATAGTTGTGGAAGTCCTAGCCACAGCAATCAGACAAGAAAAACAAATAAAATGAATCCAAATTGGAAAGGAAGAAGTAAAACTGTCACTGTTTGCAGATGACCTGATACTATACATAGAAAATACTAAAGATGCCACCAGAAAACTAATAGAGTTCATCAACAAATTCAGTAAAGTTGCAGGATACAAAATTAATATATAGAAATCTGTTGCATTTCTATATACTAACAACAAAATACCAGAAAGAGAAATTAAGGAAACAATCCCATTTACCATTGCATCAAAAAGAATAAAATACCTAGGAAAAACCTATCTAAGGAGGCAAATGACCTGTACTCCAAAAACTATAAGATGCTGATGAAAGAAACTGAATATAAGAAAACAAATGGATAGATAAACCATGTTCTTGGATTGGAAGCATCAATATTGTTAAAATGACCATACTACCCAAGGCAATCTGCAAACTCAATGCAGTCCCTATCAAAATATCAATGGCATTTTTCACAGAATTAGAACAAAACAATTTAAGATTTGTATGGAAACAGAAAGGACTCTGAGTAGTCAAAACAATCTTGAGAAAACAAAACGGAGCTGGAGGAATCAGGCTCCCTGACTTCAGACTCTACTACAAAGCTGTAGTAATCAAAACAGTATGGTACTGACACAAAAACGGAAATATAGATCAATGGAACAGGATAGAGAGCTCAGAAATAAACCCACAAACCTATGGTCAATTAATCAGTGACAAAGGAGGCAAGAATGTACAATGGAGAGAAGACAGTCTCTTCAATAAGTGGTGCTGGGAAAATTCAACACCTACATGTAAAAGAAATAAATTAGCACATTTTCTAACACCATATACAAAAATAAACTCAAAATGGATTAAAGATCTAAATGTAAGACCGGATACTATAAAACTCCAAGAGGAAAACAGGCAGAACACTTTTTGACATAAATGGTAGCAATATTTTTTTAAAAACCATCTCCTACAGTAATGGAAACAAAGCAAAATGAATAAATCGAACCTAATTAAATTTAAAAGCTTTTGCACAGCAAAGGAAAACATAAACAAAATGAAAAGAACATATGGAATGGGAGAAAATACTTGCAAACAATGCTACGGACAAGGGCGTAATTTCTAAAATATACAAACAGTTCATACAGCTCAATATTTTTTTTTAAAAAAAAGGAACAATCAAGAAAGGGGCAGAAACCCTTAATAGACATTTCTCCAAAGTAGACATACAGATGGCCAACAGCTACACAAAAAGATGCTCAACATCGCTAATTATTAGAGAAATGCAAATCAAAACCACAATGAGGTATCACCTCACACTGGTCAGAATGGCCATCAAAAAGTCTACAAATAATAAATCCTGGAGAGGGTGCGGAGTAAAAGGGAACTCTTCTGCACTGTTGATGGGAATGTAAATTGGTACAGCCAGTATGGAGTAGAATATGAAAGTTCCTCAAAAAACTAAAAATAGAGTTACCATATAAGCCAGCACTCCCACTCCTGAGCATATATCAGGAAAAGACGAAAACTCTAATTCAAAAAGATACATGCACCCAAATGTTCATAGCAGCACTATCTATTGATACAATAGCCTAGACATGGAAGCGACTTAAATGCCTCTCAACAACTGAATGGATAAAGAAGATGTGGTATATATATATATATATATATATATATATATATATATATATATATATATATATATATATATATACATACATACATACAGTGGAATATTACTCAGCCATAAGAAGGTATGAAATATTGCCATTTGCAGCAACATGGATGGACCAACAGACTATCATACTAAGTGAAGTAACTCAAAGACAAATATTATATGATATCACTTATATGTGGAATATGAAAAATATGATACAAATGAACTTACTTAAAAAACAGAAATAGAGTCTCAGACATAGAAAGCAAACTTATGGGTACCAAAGGGGAAGGGGGGAGATAAATTAGGAGTTTGGGATTAACACATACACACTACTATATATAAAACAGATAAACAACAAGGACCTAGTGTACAGCACAGGGAACTATACCTAATTTCTTATAATAACCTATCACAGAAAATAATCTGAAAAAGAATAGATATATATATGTATAACTGAATCACTTTGCTGTATACCTGAAACTAACAAAACATTGTAAATCAACTGTACTTCAATTTTTTAAAAATAGTATAAAACTCTAAAAAAAACCAAGAACTGACGGAATAGTGACGGAATATGGCTAGTGGTCAGAAGCATACGCTTAAGAATTAAATATGTATAGAGCAGGATCTCCATACATACCTTGCTGCCCCACCCCCACCACCCCAGATGTGCAACTTAGGCCAAATTACTTGAACGCTCTCTGAACTTCAATCTCTTCACCTGTAAAATAGGACATAATATTACCTGTTTTACATAACTGTTGTAAGCACTGAACAAATTAGCATATGTTAAGTGCTCTACACATTGTCTCACATAGATTTAGATTTGGACACTGATGTAAATGTCCAAAGCTTTCATGTTTCTTGGACTCATTAGTACAACTTATATTTGAATAGCTTTACTGTCTAATAAATAGAAATATTTCCCAGGGACTATTCAATGGTATTTTGTATCTTCAGAGTTTCAGGAAATTATCTGATAATTCCCTCAGAATGTTTGGAGTATTATTCTTTACAGAATAAACTTGACAAAATGTCTCACAACTTGAAAAAGAATGCCTGATAGTTAATGACCCTGGCTGAAGAGGTATTAACATTAACAGTTGTCACAAGTTTGAAAGTATTAAGGTATTGTATGTCAGGCAGTGAACATTAGCCATTGAGGCAAGGCAGCTTTTAAATATACCTCTTTTATCACTGGCAATAAGTGCTTACCCATTTTCAGCCTGTGTTGTCATCTACTTGGATATCTGTTTTATCACATGTCTGACACAAAAGACCTGTCTAAATAAACATCAGCCCATTGATCTTACTGGTCAGATGCAAGAATGTGCTAGAATGTGCTTTAATTCTGAAACTTTGTTGTTAAACACTACCTCCTATTTGTCAAATCCTATTAGGTCCACATGTCTGATTATGTGTGTTCCAGTGGAGGAGCTGTGGGCTAAAATCTGTAGAACATGAGTATGCATTTCCAAATCTACAATCTTATGATCATTACTTTATTCTATATCTCCTCCAGGTATTTGCCTGGACTACAATGTATGGTCTTTAACATTCCCCTTTGTAACTGCAACTTTGCATTTCATGTTTCTATGACTTCCTAAATTGATTGTAATTATCCCAAAGTATTGGAATACAAACACCCTTCTCTTCTATATTGCTTCTGTGCCACACGGCAATATACTGATAATAAACTGAGATAAGACTAACAGTTATTAACTCCTTTTTTGTAACAGGCATGGTGCTGGGTATTTTATAGCCTTTACTTCATTTACTTCCCCAATAATCCTATAAATTTGGTTTTTAAGTCATTTCCATTTTACTGATTAGGAAATGAGATTCCAAAAGTTGAAATAAGTTACCAAAAATAACATTACAAAAAGGGATAAAAATGGGATTTAAAGACATCTGACTCAATTCCGTTTTCTTGCTGGTATACTCTGCTGCCCCAAATTCTCATTAATCTTTAAATGCAACTTACTCATGGGAATGAAAGTATTTAGAAAGGTGCAGCCAGAAGTTTATACTTGACTCTGCTTATTTAAAGAGGAATAGGGGGAAATAACCAAGACAAGCTATTAAAATCTCCTTGAGAAGATAGCTTATCAATAACTTCAGCTCTAGAAAACTATTCCCAGGAAAAAAAGAATCACAGGTGTACTCAATTGTTTGCAAATAAGAATGCTCACATGAAGCAGATGAACAGTAACTTATTGAAATAAATTTTGGAAAATAAGAGATAAGTTAAATAAATATAGTATACCCAAATAATGGACTACAGCAGAGACATGGAAGGTTATATTTGCAAAAACTAATGACATCTTCATGATATAATATTACTAGAAAAGTACAGAAGATAAATTGTATAGAATATATAGTATGATCCCATTATACAATGTGTGTGAACTTACACACACACACAAGAACACACACAGAGGGACAGAGAGAGTATAAATGTGATGTTATACATGAGAGTATGTGGCTGAACCACACTGGCTCCATTTTGTCAGCTCCTTCTTAAGCTCCCAGGCCTACTCCCTTCCCTTCCATACACTGCACTTTATGGAGTTGCCTACTTTGTTTTTTGGCCTCAAAGTTCCTTCTCATTTTGGAGGATATTATTCAATACCTCTGCCTCCCAACAATTGGCAAGCCAGCCAGAAGACAGAAAATGAAACAGGCATGGGTAAAGGAACTATGTTAGGGGAAAGCCCATTGTCAGTGGTGGAAATCCCAGGATGGCCAGCTTTCTCCACGTGGGGAGATCTAGCCAAGTTTGGAATGCCTCAGGCAGGCACGTGAGTTTGGGGACACCCCGAAAACACCAAAAGGGTTGCTGGACATTCTAACCGAAACAAAAGGGAAAAAGAAACTAAGGAGGGAAATAGGTATGCTATGGCCTCTGCATTGGGCCCTGAGACTGATACAGAAAATGAGCTCCAACTCAGGTAGGAACTAGAAAAATCTAAAGAGGCCCCGGCATTAGAATAAGATCTACAAGTGGCTTGTTCCTCTAGTTAGGATCTACTAGCCAAAAAGTTACAACAACAAGAACACCTGGAGGTCAAGCTAAAATGACTAAAGTGGCTAAAATGCAAAGGTGGCACCTGTATTCACCAACAAAGTGAATACCATCATCTCACGGGAAGACTGGAATCCCAAATGGTAGGATCCAAGGTGTAATGATTCCTCTGAGTAGGAAGATATAATTGCTGAAGAGAAAGATGAACCAAGGACTCATCCACTCATTCAAACAAAGACTCAGGCAACCCGTGAAGAAATATTTACCGCAGGTATGAAGGATTGCTTCTTACAGTCTTGTTCCTGGAGCTTGGTATGGCACCTTAATATCGGTTCTGGCACCTACGGTCAGTAAAGCAATAGCTCTGGTAGTTGCAATTATAGCAGATCTCAGTGAAACAGAAAGAGTCCACCACCAAGGAAACAGAAAGGCAAACAAAAATAAAGAAATAAAGGTGAAACAAAGAAAGGATGGAGAAAAAACAGAGAAAGGACCAACCCAGTTGACATGCAAACAACTTTGGCAGTATATAGGAGTAGCAAGGACTCCAAAGGAAGACATTGATAAGCAACCTAATTAAGTCCTGTTATCTTTGTGGAAAGCCCTAACAAGACAGTTCATTCCTCTGCCTACTGACCATAAACATGTGGCAATGGGTCCCAGTGTCCCACCACTAGAAGTAGAACGCCAGGGTGGATCCCCTATAGGCAGAGAACTAGGGGTTGGGACAACGTTGCCCTCTACTTTGTGTTGTGGGAGGTGACTGGAAGCCCCAAGTGGAATTGATGATTTATTGGACCTGCACGAACAGCCTTAGCACTGGTAGATACCACAGCTGAGTATACCTTACTGCATGACAACCCTTTTAAATTTGGGGGAGAATACGGGCTATAGACAGATACAGAGGCCAAACTATTCGAGTAAGACAAACCAGCTTTTATCTCCAAATTGGCTGTTTGCCCCCTGCCTGTTCCTCATATACATTGACCACATACCAGAATATATACTAGGCATTGATGTTTCACAAGACCTAGATTTGACCACCACTACTGGAGAGTTCTGCCTTCACATCAGAGTGGTGAAACCCATGTTGGTGGGTCATGTAAAGTGAACCCTTGTCCATTTACCCTGCCAGATTGTTAATGTCAAAGAGTATAGGCTGCCTGGGGGCTATGAAGAAATTACTACTACAGTTAAAGAACTAGAAAATGTGGGAGTCGTTAGATCCATGCATAGCCCCTAAAATAACCCACTGCAGCCAGTAAAATGGCCTAACGGGACTGTTGACTAAAGAGAATTAAATAAGGTGGTTCCTCCCATCCATGTGGAGGTCTCCAATATTGCTACTATTTTAGAACATCTTTCCTCTGCGCTGAAAACTTTCTATTGTGTGCCTGACCTCTGTAACCCCTTTTACAACATTCTTTTGTGTGCTAGCTCTCAAGATCAATTTGCCTTCAACTGGGATGGGAGGCAATGGACCTTTCAGGTCTTGCCTCAAGGTTATTTACAGTCCTGCCATTTGTCATAGTTTGGTCGCTCAGGACCTAGAAATCTGGTGAAAGCCCTACCCTGAGCTAGAATTATTTCATTAGATTGATGACATTATGTTGACCTCTGATGCCTTGTCACTCCTGCCCCGAACTGCTGCCTCTTTACAGACACATTTACAGAACTGAGGATAGGAAGTAATAAACACTGACAAGATCCAGGGACCTGGGCAGTCAGTAAAGTTTTGGGGTATTGTCTGGTCAGGTAAGACAAAAGTTACTCCGGCCTCGGTTATTGATGAAATCCAAGCCTTGGCTATGCCAGTCAATCAAGGAATTACAATCTTTCCTGGGGTCACTAGATTATTGATATCCTTTCATACCGCATTCAGCACAAATAATACGGCCCCTATAGTACTCTCTGGTTAGAAAGGACAAAAATGGGACTAGGACATCCACCTTCAGGAAGCTTTTGAAAAGGCTGAAATTGTAGTAAAACCAGTTTAGGCTCTGGGAGTACTTATGTGGGATGCTGCCTGTGAATTAGATGTTGATTCACACCTGAAAAGTTCTGGCTAGGGCCTGTGGCAAAGGCAGGAAAGGAAATGCATCCCACTAGGATTTTAGTCTCAGTTGTAGAAGGGACCGCAAGTGAGGTACAGTCTTACTGAAAAACAGCTCCTTGTAGTCTACCTGGCCCTGTAGCAAAAATAGAAGGCCTCACCATGGACTTACCAGTGTCTGTTCAAACTTCCCTCCCAGTAAGTGAATGGGTTAAGAACATGTTCCTTAAACCAAAAAGTGCCTGTGCCCAAGTAAGCACACTGCAAAAGTGGCACCCATACCTTCAACAAGGTAATGTGTACAATTCAAGCCTGTTGTCCGAGAAATTACATGCTCTCCTTGGGCCAGTGTCTTATGTGGATCTAGACATGGCCCCTCAGATACCACCCATCACTCTCCCTCTCAGCCAAGTCAAAGAGAGAATCGGGACCACTCCTCCTGAGACATGGTTCACCAATGGCAGCAGTCAAGGCAATACCCCCACTCGGCCCACTTCAGCAGTTCGCCTGGATTTCAGTGTCATTTGGTTTGAAGAAGGCACAAAGCACAGCAGTCAGTGGGCTGAACTGGGGGCAGTATAGCTTGAGATCACTCATCAATCTACGCCACTCTATACAGCCACAGACAAGTGGGCTGTGTGAAAAGGACTGACCATGTGGATGCCACAATGTCGTCAGGAAAGCTGGACTATCTTGGGACGGCACCTGTGGAGAGCTGACCTACAGAGGGACATCTGGATGTGTGCACACAACCCAGTGCTGCCATCAAGGTAAGGCATGTCTCTGCACATTCTCCAACTACACTGCCTGGGAACCACAAAGCAGACACCCTAGCCAAGGAGGGAGCTGTCCTCCTGGAAGAGTTACAGACTCCCTCGGACGTGGCAAAGTGGCTTCACTGAAAACCGGGACAGACACTGAGGCCCCAACCACCTGGGAGATAGCCAAGATGTTATACCTCTCCATCAAATACACTGACTGGCAGGGAGTTGATAGGGACTGCCCCCACTGTAGCCTGTGGCGATGACCCCTGAGACATACTCCTGGTCACATCGGACGAGCACTAGCCCAGTGACCAGGTGGTAAGTGGACTATATCAGCCCCCTGCCCTTATCAGAAGGACACAAGTATACATTGACCTGTGTGGACACAGGTACCTGACTGATACAAGCCTTTCCCAGTAAGAGGGCAAATCGAACAGCCACTATTAGGGGCTTGACCAAGTTGGAAAATATGTACTGGGTCCCCATTCACACAGACAGCAACCAAGGGACCCATATCACTGGACGTGATGTAAAAGAATGGGCTGAAGCCCAGGAGATTTAATGGACCTTCCATCTGCCATATAACCCAACAGCCACAGGGCTGGTAGAAAGAATGAACAGGTTACTGAAAGAGACATTGAAGAAGCTTTCTCCAGACGGGTCTTTAAGAGGATGTTCTCCACCACTATTAGAAGCCATCTAGCTGTTAAACACTTAACCCACAGCAGGTCACATGTCTGCTTAGGAGAGACTGACTGTGCCTGCTCTGCCAACTAGGGCCTTAAAGGTACAAGTGTTAGAAGGAGGACTGAGACCCATCTGATGGGATGTGGGTCTTATCCTAAGAATGCCACAGAACCTCCTACCTGGGGAGACTATCTTAGATTGGAGACAAATGGTATACCCCTCCCAGGTGGCTTGGCATCCTTATACCTTGGGGGTAAGGGCTAGGCCCTGGCATAGTATTTCCTCAATCTTTCTATCTAAGTGAAGGCCCAGCCATAACCAAGGTGATCTCCCTCATAGAAATCAAATGGGGGACTGAAGTAGGGCTTCTTTTATGAGCCCCTACTGAAGCCCCCACATATAATATCTCCCTGCCCAGTTCCGATGTAAAGGCACAAAATGTCTGGTATTGTCCTATGGGAAAAGTGTCAAATCCCAGGGTGATCCTGGCACATGGAGACCAAACTGCTACAGTGTTGTTTCTGAATGAAGATTTGTCTCTCTTGGTACCTTTAAAACACTTATCATCCTTTGCCTTTTCCTTCTAAGATTAGTGCCACCTACCTCCACTAATGCATTCTTGTCCTCGGCTACCACCTATGCTGACACCCACAAACACTCTGACTTCTGGGTATGCAGATTGCTGCCAATGTCTAGCTCTGAAGTAATGCCAGGGGTATTCTGTCTTTCAGCCTTACATCACGGGGACAATGGGTGGGGACAGCATGTAAACTCCCGATATCTGGCTCTAGGGTATTCTCGGAAGAATGGTGGATAAGATCGTGTGGGCCATATAGATGTCAGGGGTGGAGCATGGAGCTGAACCATACTGGCTCCATCTTGTCAGCTCTATTGTAGGCCCGCAGTCCTTTCCACGTGACTAAGCTTTAGCCTAGCTCACAAAGGAATGCGCCCAAGCCAGATGAGTTCCCTATCAACTTTTACCCTTGCCTTCATCTAAAATGAAAGTTGGAGGAAGGCCTTTTGCTGAGGTAGATGGTTAATGGTCATGAGACCCAGAAGTGGGGTGGGTGCCCCTGGTTCCAGTCTGTGTGGATGTGCTTCTCACTTGGTAGTCAGATTCTGTTTTTAACTTTGGTACCTTTAAATCCCCCGTACCCGTTTTGGCAGTACAAAGCACAGCTGTGAATGCCTCTGGATCTTCTTTTCGCCTGATCTTTCCTACCTGTATGTAAGTTACCCCCAATAGACTTTATAATTGCACTTTATGGAGTTGTCTGCTTCATTTTTCAGTCTCAAAGTTCTTTCTCAGTTCGGAGGATATGATTCAATATCTCAGTCTCCCAACAGAAAGAAATGAACTAAATGCATATAGTTTGATGAAATAGTGGGTGATTTTTATTTTTTGCTTATATCTATTTGTAATTACTGAGTGCTTAATTAATGTGACAAGCAGTGTTTTAACTCATGTAAATGTACTAGCTTATGTAACCCTCAAAACAAAATAAGAGGTGGGGCTATTGTTATCCCCACTCTACAAATGAAGAAATTGAGGAACAGAGAGATTAAGTAACTTTCCAAGGTTTCATAGCTAGCAAGTGTTAGAGCTGGTCTACTTCCACACTCATGCTCCTCAAGGCTAAGCAAACTGGCTCAAATAAGCAAGTGTTATTATTATAAAACAGGCTAACAAATGAATAAAACCCCTTTGAGATGGATTGTTTTTCTTCTCTGCCTTGAGTAAACTCAAATAGGGAATTCAGGCTTCCGACTATTATGCCACAAACAGCCTACCTAAAAGAGCACAGCTTTAGCATCCTCTCCTATGGGGCCCTGCTTTGTGAATTGCTTCTAGACTCACATTCTCCACATTACAAGGCTGTTTTAAACACCCCAAATGCTAAAAAAAATGCAGTGCATACCAAACTATTGATAGAACAACAACATGAGTAAAGCTTTTCTCTGCTAAGACATACCTGGGCAACTCCCACATTGAGACTTCAAAAGCACTGTCCAAAAATGCCCCTAGGACAAATTTCTCTGAAACTCTGGGGTTAAGACAAACCCAAAAAAGCACTATTGGGGGAATACAATTCTGAACCACAGGACCTCAGGAACTGCAGAGCCAGAGTATAGGCTGTTGTGGCCATGCCTGTCACATGCCTCATTAACAGGATAACAGGTATTCTGATTTCCCTAGCTTATAGTAACTTTATAATTCATCAGTATCACTTGAAAACCTATTTACAGGCTAATGTCCAACATTTTGTCTGACAAAAGAAGGGTAAAGTGTGTCTAAGAGATAACCAATGTGGATTGGAGTGGAGCCACCAATTGTGTTTGAACACTTGGATTCTCTTTCACCATAGATATTCAGAACATCATCAGTATCTGTTTCAAACTGGATCACTTCCCACTGGACCAATCAGATTCTGTCTCTTGGAATTGAATTTGCTTTCCCCAGTGCTCAATTAATCACTAAATGAGTTGGAACGGTAACACATAAATTTGCAAAGTACATCCCACTAGTGGATGGAAAAACGAAAAAAATCTTCAAAGTAAAAGAAGAATAAAGATGTGGAAAGGACTACATGAAAAGAAGAGAAGAAAAAGTATACAAAATTTCATTCATCTTCTTGTTTTATTCACAATACACTTGCAGGCTGCCAAAACCTTTCATGGATTATAAAAGATCACATAACCCCACTTATTATAGTAAAAAAGTAAAACCAGAGACCGAGCAGAACTTGACACTACCATTTCTAATAGTGACAACCTGACAGCAGCAGTAATTTTCCTTTGTACATGCTTTATCTTTTACAAAAGGCCTATAAACAGTGATGTGCAAGTATGTTAACAACAGACTTCCCCCCAAAAAGCTGAATGTATGTGTGTGTTGTATGTACATAATTTATTATAAATTTAACTGATATAAAGTATGTGTAGCTGAGCAATTACAAATAATAAAATATATACAAATAATAAAATATATACAAATAATACTTTTATTGTAAATTCTATAGAGCCAATTGATTCCCACAGAATGTCTTAAGCATAGACAACAACTAAACAATATATCAAACCCTGATTTGTAGTGTTTGCCACTTTCCATGATATAAATATTCCCACCACAGTCAATTTCAAGCTACCAAATGTGATGTCACTGAACATGGATTGAGATAAGATGGGCAGTAGCACATAACTGCATAATATTTTCAACCCACAGATTTAAGAAACAGAGCATAGATGATAGTAAAGACTCTAGATAATAATAAAATGTAGTTACTAAAATAATTAGAAATAATTTTTGAGTATGTCTTAACTTTGTCTTTAATATAATTTAATTATAGACTTACATAACAAATTTTTAAAAATCTCTGTATTTAACCACTGGCACACGAATTCCTATTTCAATCCCATTTAAGCCAGTTCCAGCATGCCATTGAAACGTATACTCCTAGCACCTTACTGAGGCAGGTACTGTTAATCCAAACCAAGTAACTACAGTCAGAGTCATTAGCTCATCAAACAAGTAAATTAAAATGTTTAGTGTATACGGAAATGGTAAAAAAAAGCCTGGTACAAAATGTTCAAAAGACAATTCATAAGCCTTGTGTAATATGAGGTGTCTGAGAAGTCAGCAGTGCCAGGAGAGCCTAACAACATCTTGTCAGCAAGTTGAGAATGAATCACCAATGGCCCTATCCAAAGCAAAGAGAAATTTCTGACTACCACTCACATACTAGGTTCAGAGTTGATTTATTCATAGATTTGTTCATTCCATCAATATTTTTCTTTTAATTTAATGTATATAACCAGCACATGGAAAACTTGTTATAAGTACAGACTCCTGGACCTTAGTCCCAGAGATTTTCATTCAGTAGATCTGGTGTGGGGCCTAGGGGTTTGTATTTTAACAGGCAAACCCCTCTCCCCATGACAGATGATTCATTCAGAGGATTACAGCAACCAGCATTTACTGACTATTTATTCTATGCCAAGTTCAGAATGTGTAGATACGAAAGAGACAAAACTTGTCCTCAAGGAGACTACAGAGACCAAGAATTATAACTATAATATTGGTACATACCAGCTGCTTTGAGAATACAGCAAAATCCAGCTTGGAATAGGGGTCATGAGAGAAAATGATGTTTGATCTGAGCCTTGAAGAAGGAGAACAAGCTAATCAAGAAGGGGAAGAGAGGAAGGGACGTTCAGGGCAGAGAACAGCATGTGCACAGCCACATAGGCAAAGAGAGTTTGGCCCAATAAGACAACAGCACATGCTTTGGGACTGTACCTCTTATTAGTGTTCTGTAGCCACATTTACCTGGCCCCAGTTTTCGCATATAGTAAGCACGTATTTGTTAGACTATGTTCAGTCACAGAGTTCATGCAAGGAGTGGTGGGAGATTAGGCAAGACAGTTATGGCCAGGTCAGGAAGTGCTTTTTAGAATTCCTAGTACAAAGTAGGAATTACTTTTCCACTTTGTATTCTTCCTTCCACACTAGATTTTAAAATTAGTTTTATCACCATTACAAGATTATTGCTTTGAAAGGATTTACATGTGATACCTAACCTACAAAATCTAGAAATATAGACTGCCCTCCCTGCTTTTATACTTGATAAGCTAATTTCTCAATCAGAGAAAATGACAAAAATCATCAAAACCGTGTGTGAGAAATAGTGCAACAAACCAAGGTCCCAGGGAAAACAGTTAATTACTGCATATTATTTTTCCCATTGGTTTTAACATTATTCTATGTTAATCTGTTTTCATAATAAAACAGGAATGTTATAAATGTTACTTTATGTTTCTAAGGTTGTATCATTTCAGCTATAGACACTTTAATTAGGTAACCCAATAACTTAAAAATCTTAAATGTTAAAAAATTAACATAATTTTAAAAATGAATGCAAGAAGACCTAAATAATGAGTAGAAGGTTAGGTCAAAGAGTAGGAACTTATCTCTACATAAATATAGCTAGAAAAGTGTACTTGTCACTCTAACACACCAACTTTGTAGCTACTATGGAAACACCACGTATATTGCCCTTTCTCTCATACCAACCATGCCAATCTGTCTTGTCTCCACTCGAGCCCCATCTCCTCTTTGCAGCATATTCCAAGTATTCTGTTCCACAATGATCTCCTCCCTACCTGTGAATGAACCTCATCTTTGGATTTAGTCCTATGTTATCGTGTGTTATATAATCTAATATTATATTTATCTCCCAACCAGATTTTACGTTTTCAGCGAACTTCTCTTGCATTTCTCATGGAGCATGGCATAGGGCTAAACATATAAGACACTCAAACACTTCCATAAGTTAATATACAAAATGATTTCCATTAATTGTGTTTAGCTTCAAGCTTCAATTGCTGATTTTCTCACCTCCCTCAAAATGAAGATGCAAACATCATAAAACTTTTACAAAGTCTTAGATTGGACACAGTGAAAGGAGGTTATCAAAAGGGTTGTCAGCAAATCATAAGAAGTCTTCAATATGAAAAGGCAAGGTAATTCCTTGCTCTGCTTGCCCATAGTAAGGCTAAGGGGTCTACAGCTGCACCTTGTTGCTAAGTAAAATCCCCACAAACAACCAGGAAATACGCTTTTTATACATATCAAAGAAGAAAGAGAAAGAGGGAACAGGTATCTCAAGGCCACCTCTATCCTTGTATCCTTTAACCAATTTACTGAAGTTCAAAAGAGAAGGACTATTTACAGAATTCCATAGCTGAATCATATATAATGCATTTATTCAATATATACTATTTCCAATATCATAATAATAACTAACATTTTTTAACACTTTCTTTTGTGTCATACATCACGTTAGTATTTTTCAGATATCATTTTATTAAACTCTGGTAACACCCTATATAACATAAATACCATAATTATCTTTATTTTAGACATTAGAAAGCTTAAAGACTTGCTCCAAGGCAACAACACGAGTAAGTCACAAAGCCATAATATATAACCAGGTCTCTTATGCCAAAGCCCAAAAGACACCACCATCTATCATTACAAGATCCAATTATCAACAGTATAAGTACTATAAGTACTTGGGTTCTCTTTCAGAACTTTTTTTTTTCTATTTGAACATTTAAAAATTAAAAACAATACATAAATCAGTGGTATTTAAAAAGGCTGAAACAAGGGGATCTCCAGGTTCTGAGGTAGCAAGCTGAAAGAAACTGGCTTAAAGCCAATTGACTTCAGGATTCCCAGTACTACATCCATAGCAAACAAGCATCAAAGGGAGGAAAAAAACAAAAAAAAAGCAGTTAAATACGGACCTTATTGGCAGAAAGACCAGCTAAGGTAAAATTTCCCCATCACCCCTAAGGAGCTTATGGGGAATTCAGATTTAATTTACATTTGCATTCATTCCATGTACAGGCCACATGCCATTCAGACTTGCAGGATGTTCAGCAGAGAATAAGAACTCTAGAAAATGCTGTTATTGTAGGACTTTAGGCTATGCATTATCTGCATACATTAATAACCTCCCTCTAGCATGCAAAGCTAGCTTCAGAGAAAAGAAAAAGGCCTAGAAATTAAGGTCTAAAACGAATTTTCCATACAGTTTCACTTGTTCAATTGACAGAAATCTCAGGCAGCATTTAAAGCAGTGACCACAATAAGGCAAAAGCTTAATGTTAGCAACCACTTTCAGAATTACTATTATGGTCTGAGGTCACTTAAGAGGAAGCAAGCAATCATGGGATATAGTTTCAGGGATAGCTACTAAGGCTATCTATCACCTATCCCCTAATACCTCGGGGGAGGGGAGTGTTGATGCTTGAGTTTCCACCAAAATAAATAAATAAATAAATCATTCCTTTGGCTTTTAAGCTTAGTCTTGTGACAATGCAAAATTAAATACCACTGGGTTGATAGCAGTTTATGCCTCGGGGCTTATTTACATCGAAGATTACCCATGTTTATTAGATTTCTTCAAGATTTTTTCCTTTTTTTGCTAAAAAAAGGAAAGGGAGGATTTGAGGGCATTAAAAACAAGCGAAAAGTGGACAGGTGAGAAGAGCTTTCCACTGAGAAAGATCAAAGTATGCAAACAAGGGAGTGGGCTCCAGTCAGTAGTATAATTTGCAAGTTCTCTCTCTCCTTCTGTTGCCATTACAAATTTAGTGTAGTCTGTCCATCTCTTTCTCAAAATCTTCTGCAATATAGCAATTATGCTGCTTTATTTACAAGGAAACTGACCCAAAGAACATCACGCAAAGGAGTTTGAAATGTACAGCAGAGTGTAGGTTGTTACACACACACTCAAATGTATCCACTTTCAGGCAAAAAGTCTTGACTTCCCATATTTTAGGTAAGGCTGCAGCCGAAATCTCCACCTAGAAGGCCAAAGGCAAAGAGCCCGGGGGGCGGGAAGCCAGCTGGATGGCTCCAGGAAGTGGGTGGGGAGGAAGCTCCGGGGTTTGGAGCCAACCATGCCGACAGCAGGTTTGCACACGCCTACCAGAGGGAGTCCTGGGCCACTGCGCGCATTGCTCACAAGCGCTTTTGGCAATGCTGTCCCATTCGATTCCTGTCATCACCCAACCCCACAGCTCGGGTGTGCGACGTGAAAAAGGGCTTGTAAAGTGGGCGGCGGCCAGGGGTTCCCGCCGCTGAGTCACAGCCCAGCCAACTTTTACAGCATTTCCCAGAAAGAAAATGAAGTCTAAGTCCCGTAGCCCACACTCGCTCCTAGTTGCGGCTCTCCGCTCTGTCACTCGACCCGGCGGTGACTCGAGACCCACAACTGGGCTATTTCCCACTCACTGCGCAACTTCACACCCGCGCAGGTACCCGCGGGGTACCCTGAGCGCTTGCCAAGCGCTACCGACCGGGTAGATGGGAGGGCAGAAGGAGGGAGGGGAAGGGCTGCGTCCTCACCTGCAGGACACGGACACCTCCACTCGTGTGGCCGGGATGGCCGCGCTCAGCTGGTTTAAATCCCCGAGGCCCGCGGTGCTGGTGTAGCGGCTGTCCATCTTGGAGGTAGGCGCCGTGGGCTTGTCTGGCGCCCACATCCAGAGCTCCAGCCGACTGAGGGCTCCTAGCCCAGCTCCCGACAGTCGGGGTTGGGGGTTGAGGGTGGACGCAGAGGAAGAAGGCGGAGGCAGCTCGCGGGAAGTGGGAGGGAGGGGAGAGGCGGACCTCAGTGCAAAGCCGCGAGGCAGCAGCAGGCCAGGCCTGCACAAGCTGAAGCTGCCGGGGAAGTGGCGCACCGTGCTCTCAGCTTCCCTGTCCCCTCCTTGCCGGCAGCAGCCCCGGCTGAGGACTCTCCGCGATCCTTTCCCGGCTCTGAGCGTCAGGCTCTGCGGAGCCACCGGGCAGCCTGGCGGGATAGGTAGCAGCAAACCCAGAACCCAACCGTCTAGTAGAGCAAGCCCAGCCCGGTTTGGAGTGCGGTTAGGGTTTTGTCTCCGCCTCTTCACACCCACGCCAGTTCCTAAATCCCGCATCATAAGCCCACCCCTTCCCATCCAGCGGTGATCCTCACCTCGCCCTCGGAGTCCACGGAGGTCCCCTCCCACTACGCCATAGGACAGACGAGCCGAGTCCCCGCTTCTGGACTGTCCACCCTCGTCCGCTTAAGGATTGGGGAGGATGAGACGGACTTGGGGACGATCTCCAACCTTATGTATGCGGTGGTAAAGTAACAGATCAATATATGGAACAAGAGGAGAGCAGGATGGACCTAAGGTGGAGGGGAAAAAAACTATATGGGATTTAAAGGAGCCATCTGGTTTCCCTCTTCCCTCAGTTCTTCGGAACATGAGGGTCTAAAGGTGACAATCCTTCTACCTTCGGGGCTCTTCTGCGCCCCCTCGTTTCCAAATGCATGGAAGTTACGTTCTAAAACCTGAATCACAACCACAAAACACACCTCCCTCACTCCGACTCCCACCCGGCAAGACCTGAATGAACCTGGGCGGATAAAAGCAGAACTGAGCCGGAATGAGCGCCGTGTTTGGAAACTGGATTCTGGGGCCGCCAGACTTGTGCCAGGATGCAGAAGCTGCAAAGCCACGGGAGGTACCCACCGCTCCCCTCCATTACAGCGACCTTTATTACAGGCACCTTCCCTCCAGCGTCACCCGAGCGCCTGAGGGTCCCCAGACGCTCACCACCAGGGGGAGACAGAGATCAGGACGCGGAGTACCGCGAAGCAGGAGAGGGGGTACTGGGGGGACGGAGGGTTATGGGTATCCACATTCCTTTAAAGCGCCAAAGCACTGAGTTGCCCGCTGGCAAGACTAACTCAGGGAGGAACTGTTTTCGTGATTTGAGGACCTACCCTACGTTGGTTTTAACATTTTAATACAATTGGAGCCACCTGCGTAGAGAATCTATAGAGTTGCAGGTGAGGATGTGTGGATGCAGTCTTGAGGCTTTGCGCTGCCAAAAATCCTTCCCACGTTTCATTCTTGGTTTCCTTTCCTGATCTCCCCACCCACCACTTGTCACACTTTAGAGTTTTCTGTTTCCCTTTCCCTATTGGAAAATGCCCTAAAACTCCAGACATTTCTGTTATGCTGCCCAAAATTAGCTTGGGGGAAGAGACCTAAGTATATTTTTTAAGCTAACCGTAATTTTATTTTATAGAAGCCTACTGAAGAAATAAAAGTAAGACCTGCTCTGTGTCTAGTAATCATGAAAATGTGTTAGGTGAGCCGACGCGGATTGTGAAAGAATTCACAGAAATATTAGCAAGAGAAGAAAAGAAAGTTTTTATTCACTTTCCAAGGGAGGAAAGGGGCCAGACTCATAGAGTAGCATCGGCACCGAAGGGTGGAGGTTTGAGCCTTTTACTGGGCTTCACAAGGCAAGGTGCAGGAAAAGGGGGTGGGTTTATGTCTATTCTGGTCCACAGCAGTACCCGGGCCGGCTGTGTCTCTGTAGGCTGTGGTTTTTCAGAGAATAGACTTGCAGTCTTCAGTAATTTCCAGTTCTTGGGTGTCTGAAAGGGACTTAATAGGGGCCCTTGACAGGTGTTACTCCATTTTGAATCAAGTTAGATGGGTTTACAATATGTTCTTGTAAAATTCTTAAGAAAGGCACCTTTTAAAGACTTTTTAAAACATCTTTATTGGAGTATACTTGCTTTACAATGTTGTGTTAGTTTCTGCTGTATTACAAAGTGAATCAGCTATATGTATACATATATCCCCATATCCCCTCCCTCTTGCATCTCCCTCCCACACTCCCTATCCCACCCCTCTAGGTGGACACACAGCACCGAGCTGATCTCCCTGTGTGATGCAGCTGCTTCCCACTAGCTATCTATTTTACATTTGGTAGTGTATATATGTCAATGCTACTCTCTCACTTCGTCCCAGCTTACCCTTCCCCCTCCCCGTTTCCTCAAGTGCATTCTCTACGTCTGTGTCTTTATTCCTGTCCTGCCACTAAGGTTGGTCAGAACAATTTTTTTTTTTTTTAGATTCCATATATATGTGTTAGCATACAGTATTTGTTTTTCTCTTTCTGACTTACTTTACTCTGTATGACAGACTCTAGGTCCATCCACCTCACTACAAATAACTCAATTTTGTTTCTTTTTATGGCTGAGTAATATTCCATTGTATACATGTGCCACATCTTCTTTATCCATTCATCTGTCAATGGACACTCAGGTTGCTTCCATGTCCTGGCTATTGTAAATAGTGCTGCAATGAACATTGTGGTACATGGCTCTTTTTGAATTATGGTTTTCTCAGAGTATATGCCCAGTAGTGGAATTGCTGGGTCATATGGTAGTTCTATTTTTAATCTTTTAAGGAAACTCCATACTGTTCTCCATAATGGCTGTTCCAATTTACATTCCCACCAACAGTGCAAGAGAGTTCCCTTTTCTCCACACCCTCTCCAGCATTTACTGTTTGTAGGTTTTTTGATGATGGCCATTCTGACGGGTGTGAGGTGATACCTCATTGTAGTTTTGATTTGCATTTCTCCTAAAGACATTTAAAGGATTTCAAGGAATGTAGGGTTTATTCTATGAAAGTTCTTAATGTTAACTAGTTATCATTGGATAATCATATTCAGATAAACATCTAACTGCAGAAGAGTTGTAAACTGCCATTTTCCCTGTTAGATAAAAGAATTTTAGAATTTCATCTTTTTTTTTTTTTGTAATGTCTGAAACATTTATATTAACATATTTCCATACATATTTCCATACAAATACAAATATAAGATTTTTAGAAATTTCATGTAATGTCTGAAACATTTATATTAACATATTTCCATGCAAATAACCCAATGAAAGTTTAGTATTAGTTGTTTTGTTTGTTTGTTTTTTTATACTGCAGGTTCTTATTAGGCATCAACTTTATACACATCAGTGTATACATGTCAATCCCAATCGCCCAATTCAGCACACCACCATCCCCACCCCACCGCAGTTTTCCTCCCTTGGTGTCCATATGTCCATTCTCTACATCTGTGTCTCAACTTCTGCCCTGCAAACCGGCTCATCTGTACCATTTTTCTAGGTTCCACATACATGCGTTAATATACAATATTTGTTTTTCTCTTTCTGACTTACTTCACTCTGTATGACAGTCTCTAGATGCATCCACTTCTCAACAAATGACTCAATTTCGTTCCTTTTTATGGCTGAGTAATATTCCATTGTATATATGTACCACCTCTTCTTTATCCATTCATCTGTGGATGGGCATTTAGGTTGCTTCCATGACCTGGCTATTGTAAATAGTGCTGCAATGAACATTCGGGTGCATGTGTCTTTTTGAATTACGGTTTTCTCTGGGTATATGCCCAGTAGTGGGATTGCTGGGTCATATGGTAATTCTATTTTTAGTTTTTTAAGGAACCTCCATATTGTTCTCCATAGTGGCTGTATCAATTTACATTCCCACCAACAGTGCAAGAGGGTCACCTTTTCTCCACACCCTCTCCAGCATTTGTTGTTTGTAGATTTTCTGATGATGCCCATTCTAACAGGAGTGAGGTGATAACTCATTGTAGTTTTGATTTGCATTTTTCTAATAATTAGTGATGTTGAGCATCTTTTCATGTGCTTCGTGGCCGTCTGTATGTCTTCTTTGGAGAAATGTCTATTTAGGTCTTCTGCCCATTTTTGGATTGGGTTGTTTGTTTCTTTAATATTGAGCTGAATGAGCTGTTTATATATTTTGGAGATTAATCCTTTGTCCGTTGATTCGTTTGCAAATATTTTCGCCCATTCTGAGGGTTGTCTTTTTGTCTTGTTTATGGTTTCCTTTGCTGTGCAAAAGCTTTGAAGTTTCATTAGGTCCCATTTGTTTATTTGTGTTTTTATTTCCATTATTCTAGGAGGTGGATCAAAAAAGATCTTGCTGTGATTTATGTCAAAGAGTGTTCTTCCTATGTTTTCTTCTAAGAGTTTTATAGTGTCCAGTCTTATATTTAGGTCTCTAATCCATTTTGAGTTTATTTTTGTGTATGGTGTTAGGGAGTATTCTAATTTCATTCTTTTACATATAGCTGTCCAGTTTTCCCAGCACCAATTATTGAAGAGACTGTCTTTTCTCCATTGTATATCTTTGCCTCCTTTGTCATAGATTAGTTGACCATAGGTGCGTGGGTTAATCTCTGGGCTCTCTATCTTGTTCCATTGATCTATGTTTCTGTTTTGGTGCCAGTACCATATTGTCTTGATTACTGTAGCTTTGTAGTATAGTCTGAAGTCAGGGAGTCTGATTCCTCCAGCTCCATTTTTTTGCCTCAAGACTGCTTTGGCTATTCGGGGTCTTTTGTGTCTCCATACAAATTTTAAGATGATTTGTTCTAGCTCCGTAAAAAATGCCATTGGTAATTTGATAGGGATTGCATTGAATCTGTAGATTGCTTTGGGTAGTATAGTCATTTTCACAATGTTGATTCTTCCAATCCAAGAACATGGTATATCTCTCCATCTGTTGGTATCATCTTTAATTTCTTTCATCAGTGTCTTATAGTTTTCTGCATACAAGTCCTTTGTCTCCCTAGGTAGGTTTATTCCTAGGTATTTTATTCTTTTTGTTGCAATGGTAAATGGGAGTGTTTCCATAATTTCTCTTTCAGATTTTTCATCATTAGTGTATAGGAATGCAAGAGATATCTGTGCATTAATTTTGTATCCTGCAACTTTACTATATTCATTAATTAGCTCTAGCAGTTTTCTGATGGCAGTTTTAAGATTCTCTATGTATAGTATCATGTCATCCGCAAACAGTGACAGTTTTACTTCTTCTTTTCCAATTTGTATTCCTTTTATTTCTTTTCCTTCTCTGATTGCTGTGGCTAGGACTTCCAGAACTATGTTGAATAATAGTTGTGAGAGTGGACACCCTTGTCTCGTTCCTGATCTTAGAGGAAATGCTTTCAGTTTTTCACCATTCAGAATGATGTTTGCTGTGGGTTTGTCATATATGGCCTTTATTATGTTGAGGTAGGTTCCCTCTATGCCCACTTTCTGGAGAGTTTTTATCATAAATGGGTGTTGAATTTTGTCAAAACCTTTTTCTGCATCTATTGAGATGATCATATGGTTTTTATTCTTCAATTTGTTAATATGATGTATCACATTGATTGATTTGCATATATTGAAGAATCCTTGCATCCCTGGGATAAATCCCACTTGATCGTGGTGTATGATCCTTTTAATGTGTTGCTGGATTCTGTTTGCTAGTATTTTGTTGAGGATTTTTGCATCTATATTCATCAGTGATATTGGTCTGTAATTTTCTTCTTTTGTAGTGTCTTTGTCTGGTTTTGGTATCAGGGTGATGATGGCCTCATAGAATGAGTTTGGGAGTGTTCCTTCCTCTGCAATATTTTGGAAGAGTTTGAGAAGGATAGGTGTTAGCTCTTCTCTAAATGTTTGATAGAATTCACCTGTGAAGCCATCTGGTCCTGGAATTTTGTTTGTTGGAAGATTTTTAATCACAGTTTCAATTTCATTACTTGTGATTGGTCTGTTCATATTTTCTGTTTCTTCCTGGCTCAGTCTTGGAAGGTTATACCTTTCTAAAAATTTGTCCATTTCTTCCAGGTTGTCCATTTTATTGGCATAAAGTTGCTTGTAGTAGTCTCTTAGGATGCTTTGTATTTCTGCGGTGTCTGTTGTAACTTCTCCTTTTTCATTTCTGATTTTATTGATTTGAGTCCTCTCCCTCTTTTTCTTGATGAGTCTGACTAATGGCTTATCAATTTTGTTTATCTTCTCAAAGAACCAACTTTTAGTTTTATTGATCTTTGCTATTGTTTTCTTTGGTTCTATTTCATTTATTTCTGCTCTGATCTTTATGATTTCTTTCCTTCTGCTAACTTTGGGTTTTGTTTGTTCTTTCGCTAGTTTCTTTAAGTGTAAGGTTAGATTGTTTACTTGAGATCTTTCTTGTTTCTTTAGGTAGGCTTGTATAGCTATAAACTTCCCTCTTAGAACTGCTTTTGCTGCATCCCATAGGTTTTGGGTCGTCGTGTTTTCATTGTCATCTGTCTCTAGGTATTTTTTGATTTCCTCTTTGATTTCTTCAGTGATCTCTTGGTTATTTAGTAACATATTGTTTAGCCTCCATGTGTTTGTGTTTTTTACGTTATTTTCCCTGTAATTCATTTCTAATCTCATAGCGTTGTGGTCAGAAAAGATGCTTGATATGATTTCAATTTTCTTAAATTTACTGAGGCTTGATTTGTGACCCAAGATGTGATCTATCCTGGAGAATGTTCCGTGCGCACTTGAGAAGAACGTGTAATCTGCTGTTTTTGGATGGAATGTCCTATATATATCAATTAAATCTATCTGGTCTATTGTGTCATTTAAAGCTTCTGTTTCCTTATTTATTTTCATTTTGGATGATCTGTCCATTGGTGTAAGTGAGGTGTTAAAGTCCCTCACTATTATTGTGTTACTGTCGATTTCCTCTTTTATAGCTCTTAGCAGTTGCCTTATGTATTGAGGTGCTCCTATGTTGGGTGCATATATATTTATAATTGTTATATCTTCTTCTTGGAGTGATCCCAAGAAGTATGTATGTAGTGTCCTTCCTTGTCTCTTGTAACATTCTTTATTTTAAAGTCTATTTTATCTGATATGAGTATAGCTACTCCAGCTTTCTTTTGATTTCCATTTGCATGGAATTTCTTTTTCCATCCCCTCACTTTCCATCTGTATGTGTCCCTAGGTCTAAAGTGGGTGTCTTGTAGACAGCATATATATGGGTCTTGTTTTTGTATCCATTCAGCCAGTCTATGTCTTTTGGTTCGGGCATTTAATCCATTCACGTTTAAGGTAATTATCGATATGTATGTTCCTATGACCATTTTCTTAATTGTTTTGGGTTTGTTTTTGTAGATCCTTTTCTTCTCTTGTGTTTCCCACTTAGAGAAGTTCCTTTAGCATTTGTTGTAGAGCTGGTTTGGTGGTGCTGAATTCTCTTAGCTTTTGCTTGTCTGTAAAGCTTTTGATTTCTCCATCAAATCTAAATGAGATCCTTGCTGGGTAGAGTAATCTTGGTTGTAGGTTCTTCCCTTTCATCACTTTAAGTATATCATGCCACTCCCTTCTGGCTTGTAGAGTTTCTGCTGAGAATCAGCCGTTAACCTTATGGGAGTTCCCTTGTATGTTATTTGTCATATTTCCCTTGCTGCTTTCAATAATTTTTCTTTGTCTTTAGTTTTTGCCACTTTGATTACTATGTGTCTCGGCGTGTTTCTCCTTGGGTTTATCCTGTATGGGACTCTCTGCCCTTCCTGGACTTGGGTGGCTATTTCCTTTCCCATGTTAGGGAAGTTTTCCACTATAATCTCTTCAAATATTTTCTCTGGTCCTTTCTCTCTCGCTTCTCCTTCTGGGACCCCTATAATGTGAATGTTGTTGTCTTTAATGTTGTCCCAGAGGTCTCTTAGGCTGTCTTTATTTCTTTTCATTCTTTTTTCTTTAGTCTGTTCCACAGCAGTGAATTCCACCATTCTGTCTTCCAGGTCACTTATCCATTCTTCTGCCTCAGTTATTCTGCTATTGATTCCGTCTAGTGTAGTTTTCATTTCAGTTATTGTATTGGTCATCTCTGTTTGTTTGTTCTTTAATTCTTCTAGGTCTTTGTTAATCATTTCTTGCATCTTCTCAATCTTTGCCTCCATTCTTATTCCGAGGTCCTGGATCATCTTCACTATCATTATTCTGAATTCTTTTTCTGGAAGGTTGCCTATCTCCACTTCATTTAGTTGTTTTTCTGGGGTTTTTTCTTGTTCCTTCATCTGGTACATAGCCCTCTGCCTTTTCCTCTTGTCTATCTTTCTGTAACTGTGGTTTTTGGTCCACAGGCTGCAGGATTGTAGTTTTTTTGCTTCTGCTGTCTGCCCTCTGGTGGTTGAGGCTATCTAAGAGGCTTGATGGGGGGCTCTGGTGGTGGGTAGAGCTGACTGTTTCTGTGGTGGTCAGAGCTCAGTAAAACTTTAATCCACTTGACTGTTGATGGGTGGGGCTGGGTTCCCTCCCTGTTGGTTGTTTTGCCTGAGGCAACCCAACACTGGAGCCTACCTGGGCTCTTTGGTGGGGTTAATGGCAGACTCTGGGAGGGCTCACGCCAAGGAGCACTTCCCAGAACCTCTGCTGCCAGTGTCCTTGTCCCCATGGTGAAACAGAGCCACCCCCCGCCTCTGCAGGAGAACCCCCCCAACACCAGCAGGTAGGTCTGGTTCAGTCTCCCCTAGGGTCACTGCTCCTTCCCCTGGGTCCCGATGCGCACACTACTTTGTGTGTGTCCTCCAAGAGTGGGGTCTCTGTTTCCCCCAGTCCTGTCAAAGTCCTGCAATCAATTCCCACTAGGCTTCAAAGTCTGATTCTCTAGGAATTCCTCCTCCCGTTGCCGGACCCCCAGGTTAGGAAGCCTGACGTGGGGCTCAGAACCTTCACTCCAGTGGGTGGACTTCTGTGGTATAAGTGTTTGCCAGTCTGTGAGTCACCCACCCAGCAGTTATGGGATTTGATTTTACTCTGATTGCACCCCTCCTACCGTCTCACTGTGGCTTCTCCTCTGTCCTTGGACGTGGGGTACCCTCCTTGGTGAAGTCCAGGGTCTCCCTGTCAATGATTGTCCAGCAGCCAGTTGTGATTCTGGTGCTCTCGCAAGAGGGAGTGAGAGTACGTCCTTTTACTCCGCCATCTTCAGAATTTCATCTTTGACTCTTCTTTGTGCGTAAAGTAAGTTGCCCTGTTAGATTAGTTATTTGAAACCAATGCAAAGTATTTATTGGACATTTCCATGAGGAAGTGACATTTTAGATAGACCATAAGGGATGAATAGGAGTTTGACTAAATAATGTTGGAATAAAGAAGATGTGTATATATATCGATATATATATATATATATATTTTTTTTTCCAAGCTTCAAGGAGGAGAGGTGCATAGTAAGGTAGAATGGTTCAGGAAAGGCCATGTGATTGAATTATAGTGAATGTGGATACCCTTTATTAATATGAGCTATATAAGTAATTTAAGATTATTACTTGACAGATAAGTGGCACTCCTTGGAATGCTACTTTGGGTAGCTTACATGAGAAAATAGAGCTAGAGAGTTTAAACCATCATCACCAAATTATTATTATCACCCTAAGCATTATTACTTTTTATAAATATTTTCAGTTGCCAAATTTACCTGAAGTTTCTTCAAGTAGCTTTTCACTAAATCTGCTAATTCAGAGAGTTTGATTTTTCAAAGCTGCTGTAAGAAATCCATTTTTAAGAATGAATCAGAAAGGACAGGCCTAAAGAATTCTCCAACTTATTGAAAGAATATAGGAAAGTAAACATTCTTATAAAAGGATTATAAAGTCTAAAATATTTTGCTTGTACAGGAGCCTTCCTAAATGCCCAAAATAGACTAGATTGTAGTACAATACCTTTTACCATTAACTATCATAATTAGAATAATGATTGTGTGAAAACTTGCTTAATACCTATTGCCCCTGCTAGACTTTGGATTTCAAGAGCATAAGGAGCATATCTTCTTCATTGATTATCTCCTCTGCCCAGCATACTGACTGATGTGAGTCAGGTGTTGTGTGGCCAGCAACTGTTGAAAGTATCAAAAGTTGCTTTGATATATTGAGTTCAAGTGAGAGCTGAGCACTCAGGTGGAATGTACAACAGGCATTAGGAGCTATGGTGAGGAAACAGGATTGTTCAGGTTGGAGTCAATAGCTTAGAGTTAGAGTTGGAGCCAAGCATATGGATGACACTCCAGGGAAAAAGGAAAAAGGAATAAAAATAAGAATCAAGTAGGATGAGCATCCACTCTGGAGAAAAGAAGACAAGGAAGGGTCCCACCAAGGGAATGGGTGGGGAAGAAGCACTTGAACAAATAGGAGAGAAAAAACCCAAGATAAAGATACTAAGGAAAAGGAAGAAGAGGCTCTCAAGGAGAAAGTGACCAACAGAATCATTGCATCAGGTGCTGCCGAGGCCACATTACTGCCCTGTTTTTTTTTCTGGCTGTGAGCTTGCCTCATTCTCTTTCTTGGACAATTACCAGTATTACAGAATACTCTAAAGATTTTCAGTTATTATTCCAAGTCTGTTTTTCAGACTCTTCTGCTGCAATGCTCCTGGAAGCTCACCTTTAGCCCTACTTTACTTCATTGAGCCTGAAGCCTACCCTATTCCAGAAGTCATCAGTGCAAAAAATAGGTATCTAGTAAGCAATTGCATTCCTGAGGACCTCATACAGAAACAATGGCATTTTATGGCCATAATGTGTAAGGAACTAATGCCTAGTTTTCAAACCTGATTTAGACCTTTCCTAGAGCAGGGCAAATAAACATTAATTAGTATGTGGTCAGAGCCTACTCTGGTTTCTTTCCTGCTTGGATAATTAGAATGTGCAACCATGGAAAAAAAATGAAAGTTTTGTTGGAAACTGGAGGGACACACACAGAGAAAAGTATATAAATCTTAAGTATTTAATAACTTAGTGAAATTAACATTTGGGGGGATAACCCAGCCTTTTGATATATTTTAAAATAGTTATTTCAAAGAGACAATGCTAAAATTTTGCTGAAACTTTCCCTAACTGCCCAAGAGATTTGGAAAGAATTTTGTAATTCACAAAACTTGTTTTCATACCTTAATAATTGCTGTTAAATTTACCATGATTTGTCACAGTAGATGCAGTATTTTCTATTCAAGTTCAAATAATTAAACCATCGTGTTTCTCAAGTGAGTCTCTTAGAATGTTGTAAGGTTAATAGAAATAAACATGGGGTTTTAGTTGTTAGATGTTCAGGAAAAGTTCCCACAGACATTGAATGTGATAATTTTGTTTTAAAAAGAAGGACTTTAGTGATTTATTCTATGAAACTGTGTTGCAGTTCAGTTTTTGCTTTAATGAAAGATAATTTATGGCATTTATTAAGCTCCTCCTTAGTTAAAATTCATCTACCAAGAGTAGTCCAAGGAACAATTATCTTTAAGTTTCAACATCATAACATGTCCCTGTTTTTGCCTATTGACGTTGAGGGACCAAACCCCCATAGATACTTTTGCCAAATAGCATTGATGCTGCTAAAGAGATTCATAGTAGGAAAGCATTCTGTTGAGACACACATCTTAATGACTGGCGTCAAGTTTTTGTATTTTGTGGTCTTGTTTTACAAATATAGACAGTAAAATAAAGTAAAGCATTAGCCCACTTAAGTCACTGTGTCTCTGGACTTTTCAAATGCTATTCTGATCAGTCCATGTCATTGAAAATTATCTTGGTGAATTAGGAGATTTGAATTTTAGAGTCCTACATTTAACTCAGCAATAGTTTACTAATGAAGTAATTTGAGACTTCCTTTAAAAACACTATTTTAGGGTGTTAAAAGTTCAAATATTGAGGAGTCAGGATGGCATATTAGGAGGACATGGAATTCACGTCTCCTCACAACTGGGGCACCTACCTGTCAGCGGTGGGGGACCACAGACACCTAAGGGGACAGAAGGAACCCCCAGCGACCAGGTAGGATGTGGGACTTGGGGGGAGTGAAGGGGGAGGAGAAGTAGAGGCAGGACAGGACTGGCGCCCCTGAGGGGCAGCTGGGGGAGGGGAAGGGATGCCACCCCCGAAGGGGGAAATTGGGGAACCATTGGGAGGGCAGAGGATCAAAAGGGAGCATGGCCAGGTTTCCCCTGCCCACTTGGACCCCCAGGAGCCTGCTGAGATCCCAGGCCTGATGCTCTGCCCACCAAGGCCCCCTCCACCGCCTGGGTCCTGAGGGAGTGGGAGGGAGGGAAGGGGGAGCAAAAGTAAAGGTCGGACCTATGGGACCGGCACCCATGAGGGGCGGCTGGGGGAGGGGAGGAGTTCATACACCCAGCGGGACCCACCCACAGTTAGGGGTCCAGCGGCAATGGGGGAGATCCTGGGGGAGACGGTGAAGGAGGGGTGTGAAGGAATAGAAGGGAATGGGGCCAGTGCTTTACCTGTCCACTTAGGCACTAGGAAGCCTGTTGGGCTCCCGGGCCTAATCCTGTGCCCTCAGAGCCTCCCTCCTGCCACACAGAGCCCAAGCCCCACTCCTACACCACCACTCAGGACCCCACCTCTACACTTGGAGATCCCCTCCAATGTGCTGGGCCTAAACACCACCCACACAACCTCACCCAGGGCCCTACCTCCAAACTCGGGAACTCCGCACCCCACAGGCCCTCCTTTCCGCCTGCTGCCCCTCCCTTACTGCACAGATCGTAAGCAGAGACCCTGCCCCATGCTTGAACTTCGCCCTGCCTAGACCCCACCTCATTCTCAAACGTCACCACCCCCACCCACCTAAGTTCCACCCCACCTGAAACCCCGCCCCTGCCTAAGTTCCACACCTGCCTAAACTACACCCCAAGAGCAAAGGCTTTTTTTTCTTTTCTTTTCTTTCTTTCTCTTTTAGACTAGGGTTTTGTTTTACCTTGTTGATTCATTGTTGCTGATTCTATTTTTATTTTTCCTAAAAAATCATTTATTTTTATAATTTTTTTTTATTCTTTATACTTTGTTAGTGATCTCTCCTTTTCACTTGTTCCCCCTCCCCCTCTTTTTTTCTTTTTCTTTTTTCTGTTGTGGCTTTATTTTACATTGTTGCAGTTGTTTCAATTATATTTTATTTTTCCTAATATATTTTTTATCTTTCTAATTTTATTTTGTTTTTTATTCTTTGATATTATACTCCTCCTTTTTTTCTTTCTTCTTTTTTTCTTTTTTAACCACACCATGATACTTGCAGCATCTTGGTTCCCAGACCAGAGGTTGGGCCCAAGCACCTGTGGTAGGAGCTCCAAGTTCAAACTGCTGGACTAACAGAGAACCTCAGACCCCAGGGAATACCAGTCAGAGTGAGGCCTCGCAGATGTCCTCATCTCAGCACCAAGACCCAGCTCTATCCAACTGCCTGCAAACTCCAGTGCTGGATGTCTCAGGTCAAAAAACCAGTAGGACAGAAATACAGCACCACCCATCAAAAAAAAAAATGACAAAAAAATGTGTGACAGATGAAGAAGCAAGGTAAAAACCTACAAACTAAATAAATGAAGACAAAATAGGCAACCTACCTGAAAAAGAATTCACAGTAATGATACAAAAGATGATCAAAATTCTGAGAAACAGAATGGAGAAAATAAAAGAAACAATTAAAAAGGATCTAGACAAACTAATGAGCAAACAAACAGTGATGAACAACACAATTACTGGAATTAAAAATACTCTAGAAGGAATCAATAACAGAATAACTGAGGCAGAAGAACGGAGAAGTGAGCTGGAAGATAAAATGGTGGAAATAACTACTAAAGAGCAGAATAAAGAAAAAAGAATGAAAATAATTGAGCACAGTCTCAGAGACCTCTGGGACAACACTAAACACATGAACATTCGAATAATAGGGGTCCCAGAAGAAGGAAAAAAGAAAGGGTCTGAGAAAATATTTGAAGAGATTATAGTGGAAAAGTTCCCTAACATGGGAAAGGAAATAGTCAATAAAGTCCAGGAACCACAGAGAGTACCATTCAGGATAAACCCAAAGAGAAACACTCCAAGACACATATTAACCAAACTATCAAAAATTAAATGCAAAGAAAAAACATTGAAAGCAGCATGGGAAAAACAACAAATAATATACAAGGGAATCCCCATAACATTAGCAGCTGATTTTTCAGCACAACCTCTATAAGCCAGAAGAGAGTGGTAGGACATATTTAAAGTGATGAAAGGGAAAGACCTACACCAAGGTTACTCTACCCAGGAAGGATCTCATTCAGATTTGAGAGAGAAATTAAAACCTTTACACACAAGCAAAAGTTAAGAGAATTCAGCACCACCAAACCACCTTTAAAACAACTGCTAACGGAACTTCTCTAGGCAGGAAACACAAGAGATGGAAAAGACCTACAATAACTAACCCAAAACAATTACGAGAATGCTAATAGGAACATACATATTGATAGTTACCTTAATCGTGAATGGATTAAATGCTCCAACCAAAACACATAGACTGGCTGAATGGACAGAAAAACAAGACCCGTACATATGCTGTCTACAAGAGACCCATTTCAGACCTAGGGACACAGACAGACTGAAAGTGAGAGGATGGGAAAAGATATTCCATGCAAATGGAAATCAAAAGAAAGCTGGAGTAGCAAATCTCATCAGACAAAATAGACTTTAAAATAAAGACTATTACAAGAGACAAAGAAAGACATTACATAATGATCAAGGGATCGATCCAAGAAGAGTATATAAAAATTGTAAATATTTATGTACCCAACATAGGAACACCTTAATATATAAGTCAATAATTAACAGCCATAAAAGGGGAAATCTACAGTAACACAATAATAGTAGGGGAATTTAACACCCCACTTTCACCAATGGACAGATAATCCAAAATGAAAATAAATAAGGAAACACAAGCTTTAAATGATACATTAAACAAGATGGACTTAATTAATACTTATAGGACATTCCATCCATAAAAAACCAGAATACACTTTCTTCTCAAGTGCTCATGGAACATTCTCCAGGATAGACCATATCTTGGGTCACAAATCAAGCTTTCGAAAATATAAGAAAATTGAACTTGTATCAGTTATCTTTTCCAACAGCAATGCTATGAGATTAGATATCAATTACAAGAAAAAGACTGTAGAAAATACAAACAAATGGAGGCTAAACAATACATTACTAGATAACCAAGAGATCCCTGAAGAAATCAAAGAGGAAATCAAAAAATACCTAGAAACAAATGACAATGAAAACACGATGACCCAAAACCTATGGGATGCAGCTAAAGCAGTTCTAAGAGGGAAGTTTATAGCAGTACAATCCTACCTCAGTAAACAAGAAAAATCTCAAATAAACAACGTAACCTTACACCTAAAGCAATTAGAGAAAGAAGAACAAAAAACCCCAAGACTTACCAGAAGGAAAGAAATCATAAAGATCAGATCAGAAATAAATGAAAAAGAAATTAAGGATACAATAGCAAAGGTCAATAAAACTAAAAGCTGTTTCTTTGAGAAGATAAACAAAATTGATAAACCATTAGCCAGACTCATCAAGAAAAAAAGGGAGATGACGCAAATCAACAGAATTAGAACTGAAAATGGAGAAGTAACAACTGACACTGCAGAAATACAAAGGATCATGAGAGATTACTACAAGCAACTATATGCCAATAAAATGGACAACCTGGAAGAAATGGACAAATTCTTAGAAATGCACAACCTTCTGAGACTGAACCAGGAACAAATATAAAATAAAAACAGACCAATCACAAGCACTGAAATTGAAACTGTGATTAAAAATCATCCAACAAACAAAAGCCCAGGACCAGATGGCTTCACAGGCAAATTCTATCCAACATTTAGAAAAGAGCAAACAACTATCCTTCTCAAACTCTTCCAAAATATAGCAGAGGGAGGAACACTCCCAAACTCATTCTATGAGGCCACCATCACCCTGATACAAAAACCAAACAAAGATGTCACAAACAAAGAAAACTAGAGGTCAATATCTCTGATGAACACCGATGCAAAAATCCTCAACAAAACACTAGCAAACAGACTCCAACAGCACATTAAAAGGATCATACACCGTGATCAAGTGGGGTTTATCCCAGGAATGCAAGGATTCTTCAATAAGCAAATCAATCCATGTGATACACCATATTAACAAATTGAAGAATAAAAACCATATGATCATCTCAATAGATGCAGAAAAAGCTTTTGACAAAATTCAACACCTATTTATGATAAAAACTCCCCAGAAAGTAGGCATAGAAGGAACCTACCTGAACATAATAAAAGCCATATATGACAAACTCACAGCCAATATTGTTCTCAAGGGTGAAAAACTGACACCGTTTCCTCTAAGATCAGCAACAAGACAAGGTTGTCCACTCTCACCACTTTTATTCAACATAGTTTTGTACGTTTTAGCCACCGCAATCAGAGATGAAAAATAAATAAAAAGAATCCAAGTTGGAAAAGAAGTAAAGCTGTCACTGTTTGCAGATGACATGATACTATATATAGAAAGTCCTAAAGATGCTACCAGAAAACTACTAGAGCTAATCACTGAATTTGGTAAAGTAGCAGGATACAAAATTAATGCACAGAAATGTCTTGCATTCCTATACGCTAATGATGAAAAATCTGAAAGAGAAATTAAGGAAACACTCCCATTTACCATTGCAAAAAAAAGAATAAAATACATAGTATTAACCTACCTAAGGGAACAAAAGACCTGTATACAGAAAACTATACAACACTGATGAAATAAATTAAATATGATACAAACAGATGGAGAGATATGCCATGTTCTTGTATTGGAAGAATAAACATTGTGAAAATGACTCTACTACCCAAAGCAATCTACAGATTCAATGTAATCCCTATCTAACTACCAATGACATTTTTCACAGAACTAGAACAAAAAAAAAAAATCACAATTTGTATGGAAACACAAAAGACGCGAAATAGCCAAAACAATCTTTAGAAAGAAAAATGGAGCTGGAGGAAGCAGGCTCCCAGACTTCAAAATTTATTACAAAGCTACAGTAATCAGGACAGTATGGTACTGGCACAAAAACAGAAACATAGATCATGGAACAGGATAGAAAGCCCAGAGATAAACCCACACACATAAGGTCACCTTATCTTTGATAAAGAAGGCAAGAGTATACAATGGAGAAAAGACAGCCTCTTCAATAAGTGATGCTGGGAAAACTGGACAGCTACATGTAAAAGAATGAAATTAGAACACTCCCTAACACCATACACAAAAATAAACTCAAAATGGATTGAAGACCTAAATTTAAGACCAGACACTATAAAGTATTAGAGGAAAACATAGGCAGAACACTCTATGACATAAATCACAGCAAGATCCTTTTTGACCCATCTCCTAAAGAAATGGAAATAAAAACAAAAATAAACAAATCAGACCTAATGAAACTTAAAAGCTTTTGCACAACAAAGGAAACCATAAACAAGACGAAAAGACAACCCTCAGAATGGGAGAAAATATTTGCAAATGAAGCAACTGACAAAGGATTAATCTCCAAAATATACAAGCAGCTCATGAAGCTCAATATCAAAAAAACAAAAAACCCAATCCAAAAATGGGCAGAAGACCTAAACAGACGTTTTGTCAAAGAAGATATACAGATTGCCAACAAACACATGAAAAGATGCTCAACATAACTAATCATTAGAGACATGCAAATCAAAACTACAGTGAGGTAACACTTCACACCAATCAGAATGGCCATCATCAAAAAATCTACAAACAAAAAATCCTGGAGAGGGTGTGGAGAAAAAGGAACCCTCTTGCACTGTTGGTGGGAATGTAAATTGCTACAGCCACTATGGAGAACAGTATGGAGGTTCCTTAAAAGACTAAAAATAGAACTACCATATGACCCAGCAATCCCACTACTGGGCATATACCCTGAGAAAACCATAATTGAAAAAGGGTCATGTACCACAATGTTCATTGCAGCACTATTTACAATAGCCAGGACATGGAAGCAACCTAAGTGTCCATTGACAGATGAATAGATAAAGAAGATGTGGCACATATATACAATGGAATATTACTCAGCCATAAAATAAACGAAATTGAGTTATTTGCAGTGAGGTGGATGGACCTAGAGTCTGTCATACAGAGTGAAGTAAGTCAGAAAGAGAAAAGCAAATACCGTATGCTAACACATATCTATGGAATCTAAAAGAAAAATGGTTCTGACGAATCTAGGGGTAGGACAGGAGTAAAGACACAGACGTAGAGAATAGACTTGAGGACACAGGGCGGTAGAAAGGTATGCCGGGATGAAGTAAGAGATTAGCATTGACCTATATACACTACCAAATGTAAAAGAGATAGCTAGTGAGAATCAGCTGCATGGCACAGGGAGATCAGCTTGGTGCTTTGCGACCAACTAGAGGAGTGGGATAAGCAGGGTGGGAGGGAGATGCAAGAGGGAGGGCATATGGGGATATACGTATGTAGATAGCTGATTCACTTTGTTATACAGCAAAAACTAACACTATAGTGTAAAGCAATCATACTCCAATAAAGGTGTTAAAAAAGACACTAATTAATTAATTAAAATTTTTTTTCAAATAGTTTTTAGAAATTCAGTGTTCATGTGTTACACTCTGAAAGTTATTTTATTTTTGCAAAAGCAATCAGATAGATTTCAGCACTTTTAAAAAAAAATATTGGCTATATTCTCTGGGTTGTGTAATACATCTTTGAGGCTCTTTTTTAAAAATTTTATTTATTTTATTTATTTATTTTTGGCTGCATTGGGTCTTCGTTGCTGCACGTGGCCTTTTTCTCTAGTTACAATGAGCGGGGGTTACTCTTCCGTTGCGGTGTGCAGGCTTCTCATTGTCGTGGCTTCTCTGGTTGATGAGCACGGGCTCTAGGCACGTGGGCTCAGTAGTTGTGGCACACGGGTTTTGCTGCTCCGTGACATGTGGGATCTTCCTGGACCAGGGCTAGAACCTGTGTCTCCTGCATTGGCAGGTGTATTCTTAACCACTGCACCACCAGGAAAGGCTGAGAATTCAGCATTTTAAATTAATTTCCTAAACAAAAAGAAAAATGACCAACATCCCAGTAGAAAATAATGAACAGAGGGCAGAAATAAACAGTACACAGAAAGGAAATGACAGCTCTAAAATATATAAAATGATGCTCAACCTCACTTACAATTTAACAATAGATGAAGATACTACTTTTTTCTTAGTATTCAAGTATTGTGAGTCTGTGAGAGACATCCTCATATATTTCTGTCAGAAATGTAAAATGGTGTGACTTTTATAGAGGACAACCTGGTAATAGTTACCCAAGTTAAAAATGGTTCAATTGGATATCTATTTGAAAAACAAATAAACTTTAATCCATACCTTATACCATATAAAACATTATCCAAAATGTATCATAGACGGCAACATAAAGCCTAATATTATTAAACTTCTAGAAGAAAACATAGGAGAAAATTTTTATGAGCTTGGGTTAGGCAAAGATTTCATAGACATGACACCAAAATCATGATCTATGAAAGAACAAACTGAGGGCTTCCCTGGTGCTGCAGTGGTTAAGAAACTTTCTGCCAATGCAGGGAATATATGTTCGAGCCCTTGTCTGGGAAGATCCCACATGCTGCAGAGCAACTAAGCCAGTGTGCTGCGACTACTGAGCCTGCACTCTAGAGCCCTCGAGCCACAACTACTGAGCCCACATGCTGCATCTACTGAAGCCCATGTGCCTGGAGCCCATGCTCCACAACAAGAGAAGCCACTGCAATGAGAAGCCTGCATACCACAATGAAGAGTAACCCTTGCTTGCCACAACTAGCGAAAGCCCACGCGCAGCAATGAAGACCCAGTGCAGCCAAAAATAAATAAATAAATTTATTAAAATAAAGAAAAAAATGATACAAGGGACTTCATCAAAATTAAAATTTCCTATTCTTTGAAAGATTATGAAGAAAATAAGAAGACAAAGCACCCACTGAAGGGAATATTTTATAAAACATTTATATAATGAACAACTTGCATACAGAATACATAAAAAACACTCAAAATTCTGTAAGAACTAACAACCTCACCAAAGAAGATTACAAATAGCAAATAAGTACATAAAAAAATGCTCAACATCATTAATTATTAGAAAAGTATAAATTAAAACCACAGTGAGATACCACTACACCTTTATTAAGATGGCTGAAATTAAAGAGATTTACCATACATAATATTGACAATGGTCTGGAACACCTGGAACTCCCATATACTGCTGCTGGGAATATAAAATGATACAGATAACTTTGGGAAACAGTTTGGCAGTGTCTTAAAAGTTAAACATACATTGGTCAATCAAGATGGTGGAGTAGGCATACCTAGAACTCAACTACCCCTGTGAACTCATCAAAAATATGTCTAGGTGTGGAATAATTCTCACTGAAACTAACTGGAAACTGGCAGAAAGACTCCTGTATAACTAAGGCTGTAAGAAATACCCACACAGGATTGGATAATAAGGGAAGAAAAGTGGTCAGGTTGGGACCTGTGTCCTTCAGAGAGGACTCAGAGTAAAAGGGAGAATGCATTCATGGAGATCTGCCCTGAGGAGTGAGCTACTTAAGCCACATGTTGGGTCCCCCACTTCTGGAGTCAGACACAGGGAAAACCAGCCCCATTGGCTGGTTGGAGGGCAACTTGGACTAACAGGAGGGCTGTGGGAAGCCCGAACTCTGCTCATGAGGAGCATACAAGCACTTGCTTGCTACTAAGGCTGAGAAAAGAGGGAAGACTGAGGACTGCCCCAGTGGCTACCTGGTTTCCCATGACTTCCCTGTGTGTGCCCAAACCTGAGCAGAGTGAGAGAGAGTTCAACTATGGGACACAGAAGTGAATTGGACCTGGCGCAGTATCTGAGCACAGTGGGGGTTGCCATTGCAGATGCTTGCATGGACAGAGTTTCATGGGTGATCCCAATTTGACAGCATCCAGACAGACAGATCCCATGCTACATATATGATGAGAGTCCACACAGGCCATGCCTGCCCTGGAGAGCAGCTCCACGAAAGGGTGGGGGCAGTGGAGGCTAAGGGGTCATCAACTGTGGGGGACAAAGGACACTCAGACACAGTGGGTCTGGCATTGCTGGTGGTTGCACAGGCTGCACAACAGAGGCAGACTAGACCTCTGTCTAAGGCCAGCCCATGACAGCTCATGCCCTGTCACAAGCCAAGAGCCCACATGGACCTCTCTTACTGCAGCATTGCTACCCTCTAGTGTAAGGGTACTGGTGCTATGATATGGAAGAGCACATACTTAAAAGGAACAGAGCCAACCCAGACTTGACAATGAGGGCTTTTGTTCCATCAACTTGGGATCCAAACCTGCCCCCGAGAGGGTGGTAATGGCTGCTGAACAGAGTGGAAACCCCACATCACATCTGACTGGACCTAGGCTGCCAATTTCTAGCCCCACCCTCTACCAAGGTGATAGCTGCCAGCATGCCCTGAAGAAAGATGCGACTTTTGTTCATGTCAAATCCAGCTCTCCCAACAAAGCCACTGAGCACCTGCAGACTGTATAGGGATGCTGCCACACATGAAAATCCCTTCGATAGTGATAAAGGTAATTGTTTCACTTATATTCATAGAGACAGAAAAAGTTAAGCAAAACGAAAAGAGAGAGAGGAACTGGCCTCAACTGAAAGAGCAAGAGAAAATCCCTGAAAAAAAAAAAAAACTAATGAAACAAATAAACAATATTTGAATTAAAGAATTCAAAGCATTAGTAACAAGAATGCTAACTGAATTAGGGAAAAGAATAGATAAACACAGTGAGAATTTTAACAAGGAACGAAAAACAAACAAAAAAAGAATGACTCAGAACTGAAGAATACAGTAACTTAAATGAAAAACACAGTAAAAGGAATGAACAGCAGAGTAGGTGATACAGAAGAACACAAAAATGATCTGGAAGTTCGAATAATGGAAATCACCCAAACAGAACAGCAAAAAAGAAAAGCAAATTTAAAAAATGATAACAGTTTAAAGGATATTTGGGATAACAGGAAGTGAATCAACATTTGCATTATAGGGCTTCTAGAAGGAAAGAGAGAGAGAAGGGAATCAAAAATGTATATAATGAAATTATGGCTGAAAACTTTCCAAACCTGATGAAGGAAACAGGTATCCAGGTACAGGAAGCACAGAGGGTCCCAAACAAGGTGAACACAAACAGACCCACACTAATACATATCATAATTAAAATGGCAAATGATAAATATAGAGATTTCTACAGGCAGCAAGAGAAAAACAAAGAGTCATATACAAGGGAATCCCCATAAGGCTATCAGTTGATTTTTCCACAGAAAATCTTCAGGCCAGAAAGGAGTGGCATAATATATTTAAAGTGCTGACAGGGGAAAACCTGCAACTAAGGATATTCTACCAAGCAAGACTATCATTTAGAATTGAAGGAGAGCTAAAGGACATCTCAGACAAGCAAAAACTAAGAGGTCATAAATACTACACTAACCCTAAAAGAAATGTTAAATGGTTTTCTCTAAGTGGAAGAAAAAAGGCTATAACAAGAAGTAAATATCTATAGGAAAAGAAAAATTTCACTATGAAAGGCAAACATATAGCAAAGGCTGATGATTGATCACTTAAGCTAGTATGAAGTTTAAAGACAAGAAATGTAGAATCAAGTATAACTGCAATAATCAGTAAAGGGATAAACATGGCAATGTAAAATCAAAAACACAAAATGTGGGGAAGGGAGTAAAAATATAGATCTTTTGGAATGTGTTTGAACCTAAAGGACTAGGATGTTTTAAAGGATGTTTTAGAAATCAATCACAGGAAGGAAAATGGGAAAATCACAAATGCGTGGAGACTAAACACCATGCTACTAGAAAACCAAAGGGCAAATGAAGACACAAAGAGGAAATCAGAAAATACCTCGAAGCAAATGAAAATGGGATGCAACAAAAGCAGTTCAAAGAGGGAAGTTTATAGTAACTACAAGCCTACATCAAACAAGAAAAAAATCAAATATACAACCTAACCTTCCAACTAAAGGAATTAGGAAAAGAAGAACAATCAAAGCCCAAAGTCAGCAGAAGGAAGGAAAAAATAAAGATCAGAGAGGAATAAATAAAACAGAGATTAAATACAACAGAAAAGATCAATGAAACCCAGAGCTGGTTATTAGAAAAGATAAACAATTTTGATAAACCTTAACCAGGCTCATCAAGAAGAAAAGAGAAGGGACCTGAACAAATAAAACAAGAAATAAAAGAGGAGAAATACCAGAGAGATACAAAATATCATGAAGGGAAACTATGAACAGTTATTTATTTGTTATGACAATAAATTGCACAACCAAGGAGAAACTGACAATTTCTAGAAACATACAACCTTCCGAGACTGAATCAGGAGGAAATAGACAATCTGAACAGACTGATCACTAGTAGTGGAATTGAATTTGTAACAAAAAACTCCCAGCAAACAAAATTTCAACACCAGATGGCTTCACATGGGAATACAACCAGACATATAAAGAAGAGCTAATACCTATCATCAAACAATTCAAAAAAATAAAGAGGATGAAACACTCTCAAATTCTTTCTATAAGTCCACCATTACAATATTTTCTTGGATCTGTCTCCTAAGGCAAAATAAATAAAAGCAAAAATAGGGACTTCTCTGGTGGCACAGTGGTTAAGAATCTGCCTGCCAATGCAGGGGACATGGGTTCAAGCCCTGGTCCAGGAAGATCTCACATGCTGTGGAGCAACTAATCCCATGCACCAAAACTACTGAGGCTGCGTGCCACAACTACTGAAGCCTGTGCACCTAGAGCCTGTGCTCCACAACAAGAGAAGCCACTGCAATGAGAAACCCGTGCACCACAACAAAGAGTAGCCCCCACTCGCTGCAACTAAAGAGAGCCCATGCACAGCAACAAACACACAACACAACCATAAATAAATAAATAAATAAATAAATAATTTATTTTAAAAAATAATAAAAGCAAAAATGAACAAATGGGACCAATTTAAACTTAAAAGATTTTGCACATCAAAGGAATGCACTGACAAAATGAAAAGGCAACCAACTGAATGGGAGAAAATATTTGCAAGTCATATAACCAACAAGTGGTTAATAGTCAACATATATTAACAGCTTGTACAACTTTATATCAAAAAAACCCCCAAAGAACCCAATTAAGTAATGAGCAGAAGACCTGAGTAGACATTTCTTCAAAGAAGATATACAGATGGCTAACAGGCACATGAAAAATTGTAAAACATCACTAATCATCAGAGACATGCAAATCAAAACAACCATGAGGTATCACTTCACAACCGTGAATATGGCTAGCACCAAAAATCTACAAATAACTTATGTTGGGGAGAATATGGACAAAAGCATTCCCTAGTACACTGTTGGTGAGATTGTAAATTAGTGCAGCCAGTATGGAAAACATGGGAAGGTAAGCTAAAAATAGAACTACCATATGATCCAGCATTTCCACTGCTGGGAATATAGTGGAAGAAAATGAAAACACTATTTCAAAGACATACATGCACCCCAGTGTTCATAGTAGCACTAGTTATAATATCCAAGATATGTAAGCAACCTAAGTACCCATCAACAGGTAAAGAAAATGTCACACACACACACACACACATTGGAATATTACTTGGCCATGAAAAAAATGGAATTCTGCCATTTGCAACAATGTGGTTGGACCTAGAGAGTATCATGCTTAGTGAGATAACTCAGAGAAAGAGAATACTGTATGTTATCACTTGTATGTGGAATCTACAAAATAAAACAAACAAATGCATATAACAAAACAGAAACAGACTCACAGATATAGAAAACAAACAAGTAGATACAAGTGGGGATGGGGTGGGGGTGGGCTGGGGAGGAGCAAGATAGGGGTATGGGATTAAGGGATACAAACTATTGTGTATAAAATAGATAAGCAACAAGGATGTATTGTATAGCAAAGGGAAATATAGCCATTATCTTCTAAAATTTTAAGGGGAGTATAATCTATATACCATTGAATCAGTATGCTGTACACCTGAAACTAATATAATTATGTGAATCAATTATATTTCAATTTAAAAATTTTAATAAGATAGTAAAATACAGAAAAAACAATTTGACCAACAATTTTTTAAAAAGTTAAACATACTCTTACCATATACCATTCTACTACTAGGTATATTCCCAAGATATAAACAGCAAATATCCATACAAAGATGTATATGTGACGTTCATAGCGACTTTATTTGTAATAGCCAAAAATCAGAAACAAAAGATGAATGAATAAACAAATTATCGTATATCCACACAGTGGTATACTTCCTAGCCAACAACATCAACAAAAAATATGAACAAACCCACCTTGTCTTCCATTTTAGATGTCACTGACGAGTTCCTCTGTACCCACAAGACTTATTTACACTCTAGGAAGGATAATTTTCAGTGGTTCCATTAAACATGCGATTCTGACACAAGTATTTCTTTAATTTTCCTGGTTCACTTATAATACTGTTTTCTGAACAACAGGACTTGTATTGCCATATCAGTTATAATAGAAGTTTTATTACAGAAAATTATGGTAAAGTAACTATTATGATTCTGAAGTTTTTATTTCAAATTGCTTATAGGAAGGAAATTCTTTCTTCCCAGTAGTTTTTACTTTATATTGCTTTGGATTTGGGTGTTTGTTTGTTTTTTTTTAAACTTTGGTCTATTTAAGATTTTGTCCAATGACAGAATGTTTTCTTTTGCTCTAGTTCATATTGTGACTGAGAAGTTACCAAAGGTATTTGTTTGTTTGTTAGCCTGTGGCGCACACAATACAATGAATTATTGATACAGGCAACAACTCGAATAAGTCTCAAAATAATTATGCTTAGTGAAAGAAGCCAGAACAAAAGATTACATACTGCATGATTCTATTTATATATAATTTTAGAAAAAGTAAACTAGCCCACAGTGAAATACAGCAAATCACTGGTTGCCTAGGAACCTGGAGATGGGTTGGGAATAAGGACAGACAAGGAGAGAATTCAAAGGGGCACAAAAATATTTTGACAGGAGATGGGTATGTTCATAATCTTGATTGTGGTCATGGCTTCATGGTTGTATATAAATGTCAAAACATATCAAATTGAACACTTTAATTATGTGTAGTTTATTGTATGTCAAAAATACCTCAATAAAGCTGCTTTAAAAATGCACATACCATTTGCCCTGGCAGTTCCAATTCAGAAATCTATTCTATTCTACAGCAATATTTGCAAGTGTGTGAAATTATATTTTCCCAAGGTAATTTATTGCACCATAGTTAATAATACCAAAAGACTGAAAACAAAGTAAATGTTCATCAGTAAGGAACTTGATAAATAAATCATGTTTCACAATTGAATATTAGGCAGGCATAATAAAGAATAAGTTCATTTTCTGCTAGTATGGAATAATCTGTAATATATCAAGTAATAAAAAACAGATGCAGAACGGTGTATATCATGCTAACTTTTGTATTTAAAAATTAAAAATATATTTGCACGGACATATACACATTTTTTTTAAAATTTATTTATTTATGACTGTGTTGGGTCTTTGTTTCTGTGAGAGGGCTTTCTCTAGTTGCGGCAAGCGGGGGCCACTCTTCATCGCGGTGCGCTGGCCTCTCACTGTCGCGGCCTCTCTTGTTGCAGAGCACAGGCTCCAGACGCGCAGGCTCAGTAATTTGTGGCTCACGGGCCTAGTTACTCCTTGGCATGTGGGATCTTCCCAGACCAGGGCTCGAACCCATGTCCCCTGCAGTAGCAGGCAGATTCTCAACCACTGTGCCACCAAGGAAGCCCTACACATATTTTTATATTTAAAAAAAATCTATGGAAGGGTCCACATAAAATTGATACTAGTCATTTGTCTCTAGCACAGAAAGTAGATGATTTGGAGACAAAAGCATGAGAGAGACTTTTCACCATATACTCTCTGGGCTTTCCTTGAATTCTGTTCATTACTTTTTCAGATCCACCTTTATATAATGCCCAGTCTAGCCATTACATTTTATTCTCTTTAAAATTATTTTACTTCTTGTTATATTGCATACCACTACTAAAATGCAAAGGGCTGAAGATTAGCAGAACTTTGATTAACATTGCTTTAAAAGATATTTGCAATACTTTTCCTGTGCACTTTCACCTAGTTAAGCAAATCTTTTGATGTAAATAGCCTCTAGCTAAATAAAATAGTAGCAGACCCAAGAGGATAAATGACATCATCATTAACAGAGAGACAACAAGAAGATTTAGGCCTCTTAAAAACTCAGTAAAGTGGAGGAAGATTTCATGGTACCAGAAAATTACATCCTCCAAAACTTAAATATAATGACTATTATTGGACCTTGTCACTCAATTAAAGGAAGACAGCTTTTAGCCCCAAATCTTTCTTATGATATACACATTTAGCTGAAACTTTTAATTCTTTATTTAAATATTTAATAAATGTTTCTTAGATCTTTGGGGAAATATTCAAGCAATTTGATTGTACCAACTATTATACATTTTCCACTCTTGGCTGGCATCCTTTCCTACTCCACTGACCACAAAATCAAGTTGCTTGGAGGTGTGTGTTCACTAACTTCACTTCTAGCAATTCCTTTCTTTCTGCCTCCTTCTGTTTCTTGTTCATAAATTATTAGTGTCACTCTATGCCACAGGAATTTAAAAAGCCCATATGAAACTCTGTTATTTGGGGTGTAGTAGTAGCTCTCCGTAGGAGACTCGATTATTCCTACTTATTCTATCTTGTATGTATAGGATTGCAAAGACTTACGTATCTCTATTAGGACATTTTAAAATTAGTATAAGTAAACTCATGCTTATCTCAACAATGTCAATAGACATAAAACAAAAATTAACATTTAATTTGTATAGTAATTGATTCCCTGTATATTTAAAATGGCTTACCTTTAACAGAGGCCATTAAAAACACTTTCCATTAAATCTTAGTTTTCTGTTTATGGTGGCAGTAGTGGTAGTGTTGGTGTACTTGTTTTGAGAAGAATTTCTAGTACAATTCATTATATTAGCTGGGCAGTTAATTGTTCTAATTACTAAGATTGACAACTACATTGGGTTTATAAAATTTTTAACAATTCTTGTATATTTTCCTTCTTGAGAAAAGTACTAACATTTAAAGAATTACAGGTTAGAAGGACACGATTTTCTTTTTCTCTTCAAAGGACTTCATACTGCCACTTTGTTTTTATAATAGCTATAGCCCCAAATAGTAAGATATTAGGTAATCGCAATAGTGGGAATGTTAGATACTTCTCCATTGTGAATTCCTTTTCAAAACCTGCTTTTTTTTTCACTCAAGTGGTGTCTCCATGACTCCAGCATCTGCAAGTAAATGCTTAATTTCCGGATGGTTAACAACCATGTAAAATCCCACATAGATAGATTCATTTAAGGAAGCAAACAGTTGTATGTTTTCCAATGCACATAGTCAAACCAGTGGGGGAAAATTTTGTTTTTAAGCATTTAGAAGTTCAAATGAGCCTTCTTCCTATTCTTTCAAACTGAACTCTATCCTGTCCTTCAATAATTGCAAGAATGAGACATGTCTTCACCCAAAACAAAATGGATGACAAAAAAAATAATGAAGCCAGTTTTCAAGAGACTGTGCCTGTCTATCAGTCAGCTGAAAGTGACCCAAAGCATCTGACTGCTAAGCCCAGGACTTGGCACACAATTATTTATGGTAAATATATTGAATGAATTACAAATGAGAGGTCATTTTTTGTTGTGGAAAAAAACTAGGAAGCAATATATTTTAATCCAGAGAGTTTTCAAAATCTGGAATTTTAATCATAAAGGTGTGTTTCCCTTCATACATGTGTATTATAGGCTACTGAATGGCATTTTATTTTATTTTTTTATAAATTTATTTATTTATTTATTTTTGTCTGCGTTGGGTCTTTGTTGCTGCACGTGGGCTTTCTCTAGTTGCGGCGAGTTGGGGCTACATTTCATTGTGGTGCACAGGCTTCTCACTGCAGTGGCTTCTCTTGTTGCCTAGAGCACAGGCTCTAGGCACGTGGACTTCAGTAGTTGTGGCACGTGGGCTCAGTGGTTGTGGATTGCAGGCTCTAGAGCGCAGGCTCAGTAGTTGTGGTGCAGTGGCTTTGTTGCTCAGCAGCATGTGGGATCGTCCCTGACCAGGGCTCGAACCCATGTCCCCTGCATTGGCGGGAGGATTCTTAACCACTGTTCCACCAGGGAAGTCCCTGAATGGCATCTTAGAATGTACACATTAAGCAGTTCAGAGTCTTGAGTGATATTTACTATATCAAAACACTCCTTAGGCGATGAAAGCCAAAGTTGAAGTACACTAAATAATGTTAATAATTAACATCATTTAATCTTCACCAAAACCTTGTGAAGTAGGTATTATTTAAAATAAGTATTACTTATTCCTTTTTGCAGGTAAGAAAGTTGAGACTTAGAGAGGCTCAGTAACTTACCTAGATCATATATCTAGAGTAAGTAGCAGATGACATCAATCAAATAACTCCAAAGTTTGGATTCTTCTCACTGTAGCACATTATATTCCCTTCCCCCATAGTTAATCTGTTCCTCCTCTGAACTCCCATAGCATTTACTGTTGCTCATAATCACTTAACTCTGCTGATGCTGCATGTTTTGTGTGTCATGTTATCTGTTTCCCATTCTGTTAATTTCCATGCTCATTTTTACTGTGCTTTGTCATATTCTTTTGCCTTTACTGTTTACATTTTTCTGACTTTAATGCTTAGTTTATTATTTATCTTTTTTTGTATTATAATAAATTATTTAAAACTATAAATTTCCCTTTAGCACTGCTTTAGCTGCATCCCACAAGTTTGGGTATATAGTACTTTTATAAATTATATAAATATTTTATAAACTTCATTTTCAATTCATCTATAATCAGTTGATTATTTAACCTTTTTAGTATTGATTAATAATTTAATTGCCATGTTGTCAGGTGACATGGATTATATGATAACAGTTTAGAATTTATGAAGACTTCTTTTATGAAGGGGTTTATCATTTCAAGGGGTTGTCCATAACTCTTTGAACATTGTCATAAGAGCCCTTGATAGAACACTTAGTCTGTATCCCACCTTGGACCATAAGGATAAATAGATGAGTCTTCTCCCAAGGATTATTTCTATAACTCAGTTGAAAATTCTTTAATATATCTGCCTTGGTGGACAGGGAGATTCAGTAAATAGGAAAAACAACAACATCAAAGCTAGAGGTTACGTCTGTGCAGAATGTAGATTTCAGTTCAAATATGTAACATGTTATTGCTTTATAAATTAAATCAACAGGTATTGAAAGTCTGATTTGAGGTTTATGATGCAATATAATACCTCCTTTTAGAACAGAAAAAAAGGCAGTAAAACCAACAAATGAACAAACGAGAACTGGCCACTCCCAAGAGGTTTTGTTTTGTCAAGATATATTCCCACTTTTCAGGCTCTGACTCATGCTTGTTGCATAATGGGAATATTCCCAGCTCAAACTGTCTGATCAGCAGGTGGCACATGCCTACCTGCTAGTGAGCACAAATAATCAGTAACCACATTATCTGCCAATGCCTTTTCTTCCTGTTATTGTGAACAGCTGTGACTGATCTGATCCAGCTTTTTAAATTACTTTTGTTTTCCTAAAGCTATTTTCCCCTTTCTTCTACTTAAAATCTACTTAAGTCAAATAGAAATAAGATTCTTTTTAAAAATAATTAATACTTATTCTTCTTTTATGTTTCCCTAAACTCTATAGTAAAACGATTCCATATGATAAGATTAAGCTAATTGGATCAAGTTAATTTTAAATTCTAAAGAAGCAGTTAAATCTCTAATGTGATCATGTAAATTGACAAATTAATTGCAGAAAAATTGACTGAAGTTCTTTTTGTAGGTTATTTAGAATAGAGCAGAAATTTGATAGCCAAGAACCCTAAGACAGGATGGACTTCAAAGGGCCAGTGAACTCAATAAAATTATGTACAAAATATTGTTTTGGGCAGTGATTTTTCTAAGGAGAGGTATACTTTTATTATTAAATTCTCTAGGACAAAGAGAACATAAACTAAAAAATAATTGATATAGCAATAGATATATTTTCTTTAAATTACTGTAAATCCTTATATCAACATAAATAACTTGGACACTTTCTCTTCCACACTTCTAGTATTTCTTTAAAATATTACTTTTTATTAACTTTCACTAAGTGATTTTATTTTAGAACCAAGTAAATTTCAAGAAACATGAAGTATTTAGCATTTTCCAACTTTGGGTAATTCTTACTGATGTCTCCTGTAACAAATACACAGTAGTTTAACCTTTTTAAATTGGTGTTAAATTTAGCTATCTCTACATTTCCAAGCACACAACATTTAATTAAATGTTTTATTTTCCAGTTTTATTTAAATAGTTTTCTTGTTTTTTGCTCTCTCACAGTGAGCCAAAATCTTGATTAAAAGTAAGTTTTTATAAACCACACTTAGGACAAAAAATAAAAAACAAAAAACTGAGAAGACCTCCAACAGGAAATCCCAAAAAATAGCATACAAGAAAATTTATATTTAAGGTAGAAAAAAAGCCAATAGCATTTTAAGGAAGTAACTTTGAGTACCCCTAAATGATAATTTTCTTAATGTTATTGGAGATATGTTCCTTGTAGGTTTAATCTAGATATGGGTGGGAAATTTCAAAGCTCATACTCAAAGGAAGAATGCAATCAGGAAAAAATGAAGAAATCCTTGCTGTCAGAACAATTGACATAACCTCTCCCTGGCCTCACATAACTTTCTCTCTCAGAGAAGGCTTTAAATTGACAGATCTTATGTCACATTATTTAATTCGAAGCAACCAAAGCCACCTTTGGTTGATTCCAGCAGGAAATTAATTAACTTGTTGGATATTGAGTAATTTCCAGAATCACTAAGAACACAAGAGAACCAGTCTCAAAGGCAATGAAGTTAGAAACAATGTCCATAAACCACTTCTACCAATAAATATTAGATGTTGCCCTTGTAGTGTTGCTATTACTAAGGCAGGCTAATCAGTACCGCCCCTGGTACTACTCGATTATTGTTCCTGGAAAATTGACCTGCATGCAGCACCACAGTCAAACTTGCCACCTTTGCTAACATTATCAGCAGTTCTTCCACCTCTATTGCTACATCTTCACCATTGCTACCACCACCTATACCACTTACACCATTGCCACCACTAGCAAGGAGAGAATATTTGTCTTTTTCTTGGAGAACCTGGGTCAAGAGAAAGACCTCATTTTCTAGATGAAAGGGAGGCTGGGAAAATGAGTATTCATTATTCAGAAATGAGCTATGTCTCCCACCAAAACTCACAAAATGAGAATAATACAAATATAGAAAGGAATAATAGCACTGAGCAGTCAAAAAATATTCAATGAGGTTCTTCTCCTACTAAAACTTCTAAATATATATTTGGACACATACACCTATATGTATAATTACAGATAATACAAAACAAGTATGCCTTGCACATCAAATACACACTCATTACCACCACAAAGACTTATTAGTTATCACATCCTGTTTCAAGATCTCTAGAGGATGCCCATGCCTTTTCTTATTCCAACATAATTCTGTCTCAATAATCTTTAAAGTACAGACTAACATATAATAATATGAGAGATACAGAGAGAGAGAGAAAAAGAAAGAAAAATGGTAATTAGTTTGTAGTGTGTGTGTGTGTACATGTAATCCTGCAAGAAGAACAATATGAGTATACCCTTCTTGGTATCTACAACTGGTTATAAGGCTATAGTTGGTATTTATGACCTCCATATCTCATTAACCATCTCATTTATTGATTCCCTATCCTTCAGCTAATACCTAATCTGGCCTGGGTTCTTTGCCTAAGTTTTTTACCTTAACCACACCCTGGAAGTCCTTCCTCTATGGTATTGCTTTTTATTCCATTTAATGAACATGGATGTATCAGAGACCTTCTGACATCTATCTAATACTCCTTTCTGTCTCCTTTGTGTAGTAGCAAATCTGTTTCCTTTTGAGAGGCTAAATTATACAAGCCAGTTGAGTATTTTTACCTCTCATTAAATGGCAATATGAGCCTAAAATTGCCAGGCAGAAATCTCAGTTCAATGGAACTGTCATAGTATCTCCATGAAAGAATTTCCCTGGATATATTCAAACCTGTGAACAAGAATGCAGTGTTGTATACATAAGAAGCAAATACCATGAATATGAAAGCAAATGCATCATTCAATGAATTCAGAGCATTAAAGCCATCCTATAAGAGAGCACTACAACCTCATAAGAATTTGACTCCCAGCCGTAACTGAGTTTTCTCAGTTTTATAAGACAAACAGCTTCTCAGTGTTAAAGTGTATGGTAAACCCAGGAAATCCCATGCAAATCAGCTCATTGCACCACAAATATGTATCTTATGAATATTGATTGACTGAATAGCCTCAAAAAGCAAGATAATAATCATCCATCCTGCTGGTAGACACAGCTCCTAATTCAACAGAACAATTACTGTGTTGACTAGCAGTTTAGAATGATACCTTCTTAACAAACCTCCTCCAATCATGCTCTTGTATATTTAGTCAGTTGCAAATGCCAAATTTAAATGATCAACAATTAAAACTCCCCCCGTATATGCAAGGGCAATATTAAACTCTCACTAGATTGTATTAATTTCTGGAGGCCAGGGACAATGTCTTATTCACTTCTCTATTTCCTCTCAGCACCTTTGATAGTAGTCTTAGCTCAGAAATAAATACTAAAAAGTGCTTAATGAATGAATAAATAAATTAAGGAAGAAACACATTAGCAGATTGAGTCTGTTAGTTGTGCAATGTCAACAGTAATGAAGTGTTCCCTTTCCCCCATTATTTTACACACACACCCTTACTCAGAAAAAATTAAGCTGACTACAATTAAGAACATTTCTAAAATTAAACTAGAAGTCAGTAGACTCCCTTTCTCCTCAGTTTCTAAATTACTCATTGTTCTAAGTCAGGAATTTAGACCAGAAAATGTAACCCTATGGGCCACTTGGCAGAAAAAGCTAATATCACAAGACAAGTGTTCTGAAATGGTACCCAAGTGACCCATAAATACTGAAGCCAGGGACCACTCTCTTCACGTCTTCCTTACTTCCTACTTTGATTTTTGGTATTAAGTATCACTGTGTAACTATGCTTAAAATTAGATAGAAGGAGCCTTGTTCCAAGACTTGCTTTTCTTGCAATATGGTGACTTGAAAAGTTTTATTCACTGTGCCCTTTTACACAGTTTCTACCAAGTAATTGTAGGAAATAACACAGGACATTTTCTCTAGCTGAAAAGCAGGAAATGTTAACACAGAGGGTTTGCATGGAGAATATGTCTTTAGAAAAATATATTTCCTATTATATTTCATGTTATGACACTTGCTCTAGAGGACCCCATGCACTTGATTCAAGGAATCTAACAAATAAGGAGGAAATTGAGCCAAAATTAATTTTTAAGTCAAAACATGAACATGTGTTTCTATCACAACGCACTAAACAGGAGTTAGAGAAGTATTGTGTAAGTGCCATGGTGGTAGCTGTTGATGATGAGGTATCATTAAAAAATAATAGACTCAAGATACTGAGTCCTCACCTACCTTAAGACACAAAGGTCTTTTCCCCCCAGAGCCCATAAGCAACTACAATTCTCCAGAATAAGTAGACACAGAACAGTTAAGAATACAAGAAGTTGGTCTTTAAAGCATTGCATTTTTCTAGGTTTCAATGGTATAAATGAACTCAAGTACCACAGGATGTAAATATCAATCACTCCTCCACAACCTCTCTCTTTGTTTCCATTGGAAGTCATTAATTAACACATCTTGGAGATCTTTCATGACTCAGAATCTAAGGAGAGTCCCCAAAACTATTATTTGGTGGAAGGGCTAGGAAAATCGAACAATTGTCATAGCAAGAAGAATTAGTAATCCATCCATTTATGGGAAAAAAATCTAAACAAGTAATAAATTTGTCTTGCCATTACAGCATTATAAATTTATGACAAAAATCAGCCTATAATATTAGCAGAAAAAGTATTACTTCTTTAATCATGAAATTACCAATTTCAAAAAGTATTTCTAAGGTATTATAGATAAGTTCAAGTATGGGAGTATCTACATGAAACCAAAAACCCTAACATTTGTCTTTGTAACAGGATCTTGAGGAAAAGATCAAAGCTGGAAACTTATATTTAGGAAACTTCTGCCTAAAACTTGTAGGCAATTTACAAATATTAGCTATTAGATTACCTTCAGTGCAAGTTCAATATCTATTTCTACTCTACTTTGGTTTATTTCCTTCACCTGAATTGCCTATGTCCATCTATCAAAATCCTATCATCGTTTTATCTCCCATCTCAAATGCAACTCCCTCCATATCTTCCCCAGTGTATAGAACTAGACACAAACACATCTTATAAATGTACTCTCAGCTCTTCTAACACTATATTTTTACATGTTACATAATAATTATCATGCATTCTTTCTTCTAGTTATTTGAATTATGTCTAAAAGCCTTCTTCCAGATTAGGGGCTATCAAAGTTTACAGTATGGATGAAGTATCATCTGGATCACTTGTGAAATGTGAAATGTGAAAGATTCAAGTTGTCACTTCCACAAATTCTGAATCAGAAGGTCTGTGCTGGTGCCTTGGAATCTTCCCTTTCAACATGTTTACTATGTGCTAAGCTTTGTTCACCTTGGTGCTCCCCAAATTTCCCTCTTTACCCACAGCCAAGCCACAAGCTCTCTCTTAAAAACATTTTGGCTATATTCCACTACTTTAGAAAATTTTCCTAGGTTCCCCATTCTACCATTTATAATTTGGTCATATTTTACTATTAGTAAGACATTATTCAAATAACTAGAAGAAAGAATGCATGATAATTATTATGTAAGATGTAAAATAGGTTGCAGTAACAATAAGCCTTCAAATCTCAGTGACTTAACAAAACAAAGATTTATTTCTCCCTCATATCACATACCTGTGCAAATCATATCTCACCTCTATATTTTAGCCATGCCATATGAAACATACAACCTATAAGTTCTTTATGGTATGGACATATATCACATCTCAGATTTCAGTAGCTAGAACTAATTACATGGCCCCAAATTTACTGCAAGGGAGGCAAGGAAACATAGAATACTTTGCTTGCACTAAGAATCTCTGCCCAAATTAAAATGTCAGTTGCTTGATTTTTAACATAGTAAGTCCCCTACACACGAACGAGTTCTGTTCCAAGAGTGCGTTCATAAGCCCAATTTGCTCGTAAGTCCAACAAAGTTAGCCTAGGTACCCAACAAACACAATTGGCTATACAGTACTGTACTGTAATAGGTATATAATACTTTTCACACAAATAATACATAAAAAACAAACAAACACAAAAAAATAAAGAAAACATTTTTAATCTTACAGTTCAGTACCTTGAAAAGTACAGTAGTACAGTACAACAGCGGGCATAAAGGAACTGGCGTTGAGTGAACAGGCAAGAGTTACTGACTGAAGGAGGGAGCGGAGGTGGGAGATGGTAGAGATGAAGGATCGTCAGCAATAGGAGACGAAGGGCAAGCTGCAATTTCACTCACGCCTGACGTTGATGGCACAGGTTCTGATTCCTTGCTGGATTCAATTCTATCTACCCTTTTGAAAAAAATGATCCAGTGATGTCTGGGTAGTAGTTCTCTTTTTCTCATCAGGATGAGATGGTAACACTGGATTGCATTCTCAACAGCTGCTGCAACCTTCGTGTACCATTCTACGTTCAGGTCCTGTGCCTCAAAAACTAACAGTGCCTCCTCAAATAAAGAAAATCCCCTTGCAATTTCCTCATCATGAATCTCTTCAGTTCTTCAGATACTTCTTTTTCCTCTTGTCTCTCTTCATCCTTTCTCTGTGCCTCCAATTCCATTAGGTCTTCATTAGTAAGCTCCTCGTGTTGCACAGCAAGGAGTTCAATGAAGTTGTCCTTGCAGATCTAGCTCCAGCTTCTAGCTGAGGGTCACTAAGTTGCTGAAGACCTCTTTGTACTCTTTCTTCATCCACCTTCTCAAATCCATGAAAATTGTGAACAAACTGCAAGCAAAAATTCTTCCAAACTCCATTCATGGTGATGGCCGTAACCTCATGCCAAGAAAAATCAATGATTTTATGGCATTATAGATGTTATAGTCCTTCCAAAATTGTTGCAAGGCTGTTCCTGACTCATCACTCACCTTTACTGCCTGACGAAAAGTGTGATGTAAATAATATTTCTTGAAAGTTGCTATAACTCCCTGGCTCATAGGTTGGATGAGTGACTTAGTATTCGGTGGCATTGAGATGAAAGTCGTCCATGAATGGAGGGTGACCTGGAACATTGCCAAGCAGCAAAAGAATGTTGAATGGGATGTCCTTCTTGGAGCAATATTTCTTTACCTCGGGGATAGAGTAGTGGAAAAACCAGTCCTAGAAAATGGCCTGTGTAACCCATGCTTTGGGGTTACTGTTCCACACAAAGGAAGAGAGCTCTTGGCTATGTTTTTAAGGGCTCTTGGGTTCTCTGAATGAAAATCTAAGAGAAGCTTCAGCTTCATATGGGCAGATGCATTGCCACCAAACAACAGACTTAGCCTATCCTTTGCTGCTTTATAGCCTGGCATCAACGTTTCCTCCTTACTGATGTAACTTCGGTCTGGCATCCTCTTCCAGTACAGTCCTGTCTCATCCACATTAAAAAACCTTGTTGGGTAAATACGTGTCTTCATCAGTAATTTCTTGAAGCATTTCAGGAAATTTCTGGGCAGCTACCATATCTGCACTTGCTGCCTCGCCACTTACTATTACATTGTGAAGGTTGGCTCTACCTTGAACCAATGAAACCAGCCATGGCTGGCATTAAAATATGTACCCTCTGATTCTTCACCATGTTTCTTCTTCAAGTCTTCATAAAGCCTTTTAACTTTCTCTTGAATCAGCATTATGCTGAGGGGGACTCGATGCTGATGCTGATCCTGCATCCACACACTGAGAAGTTTCTCCATTTCCTCCATCACTTTTCCACACTTCTTCGATATTATTGTCAACCTTATTTGCACAGCAGACTTCACATGTTCCACGATCTTGTCCTTATTCTTTAGAATCATGCTGATGGTTGAACGATGTATGTTATAAGAATGAGCAACGTCTACTGTCTTTTCACCTCGCTCCACTCTTTCAATTATTTTCATTTTTGTTTCCATTGTTATTGCTTGGCACTTCTCAGCAGTACCAGCTACATCACCACTGCTTTTACACCTGTTCTGGACATCTTAGGCTTGAAATAAAGATACTGTACTAATGTACTCTATACAGTACTCTATAGTAAAGTACACAAAAGCACAACCACTTGTAGAGGATGCACACACATGACAATGTATGCCAGACACATGAACTAACTTACATAATTGAGTATACGAACGCATGTTCCCATCTTTGAAAGTTCACAACTTGAAGATTCGAAAGCAGGGGACTTACTGTAATAACCTATAGCAATTCCAACTCAAGATGTATAAAGGAAGATTTACCAGCATGATAAAAATCATAATTCCTTGAGCATTTACTACATTATTGAGTAAGTGCAATGTAAGATTAACTTAATTCATACACAACACATGAGGTGGGTATTATTAGCTGCAATTTCTGAAAGGCACTGAAATTTGGCAAGGCTTGATAATATAACTTGCCTTACTGTGTGAAGTTTGTAAATTGTGAAGCCAGCTATCACACCAAGCCTATATCTTTGAATCTCATTCTCTTAAAGGAATGCATTACATTTTCTTGAAAACCACTTACTCAAAGTAATTTTTGTAAGCCACAGTTATTACTCCCCACTGATTGTAGAATACAGTCCAAAATGTCTTAGCATTACATATAAAGCATTTATTTTTTTAACTCTCTGTCCTACTGTATCATAATCACGCCCCTTTAACAATTTTATTTCAGCCATACTAAACAATGTACATTTTCATACTAGTCCTGAGTTTTTCTCATTTAATCACTCTTTCTGCTATAGTCCTTGTCTTATCTAGGTAATTCTCACCTGTATGTCAGATTTCACCTTAGAAATCACACTTATTTAAAAATATGAAGATATTAAAAAAAAGAGTTGTAAAAATTTCGGGAAAATCAACATTGTGAAATCACTGAATTCAGTCAACAATAGAAATAACATCTCGGGGGTAGGGAAGAATGAGCAGAATACTACATTAAAACAAATTAAGCTAAAAATAATGCACTGAAAGAAAATTTAAAACTATTATATCCATAACACATTAATGGAATTTCAGGAAAATGAGCTTGTGGAAATGTAAAAAGTGATTGTTAAAATATTTAAAATTTAGCAAATGGACATAATAGCAGTATAAATGTAGCTAAAGATTACATTATTAACTACATGGTAAAGGTATTCCCTCAGAGTGAAGTTTAAAACATAACTTCAGTTTTGTTATACCATTTAAAAAGTAACAAATATCTTGTATTATTTTATATACAGTTAGGTTACATTTAACCATTGTCTTTTAGTGTTTTCTTTAGTTTCTTTAGTGGATCAGGCAACAAAACAGGCATATATTTTAATTATTTGATAAACCTCTTAGGTCTGTTTTATTCTCAAGTTTTCCCTTCCACATTTTTCCTTGTGATTTTTTTTTTTCTGGAGAGGTGTTATTGTGTTTTGAAGAACTGTGTTGTTTGTCTTGCAGAGTTTATTACAGTCATTATTTTGCTGAGTACATCTCTGCTTTGCTTATTAACATAATCTTTTATCCCCTGTATTTCTTAGAAATTGGTAGTTAGATTAGTGGCTCATTCCCTCGTTAAATATTTGGTTACTCTGAGGTACAGTTTGTATAAGAAAGGCATGATAACTGATTTTTTCCCTTTGTTTGTCAGCTTCTAAACAACGATTTCCTTAGCAATCTCAAAGTTAACAAATGATTTTTTGGTACTATTATGAACATATAGATTTAAACATATTCTTGCTTAAAGCCATTTGAATATACTACTTTTGTTGGTAACCACTTTTTCTCCTCTTCGATCTATGAGGCTATTCAACATGGCTCCTGAGTGCTTTATTGACATGACTCTTTGAGAGCTTCTTGCTTTGTGGTATGAAAAGATGTTTTAGGTTCATCTTATACATTTCCTTGTTCCAGAACTAGAATAAACATGATAAAAACTATCTAAAAGCTCTGGGAATAAAACTATAGAATTTGACTGAAAAGTACAGAAGAAGCCTCAACTAAATAGATATATTTTACTTTTGCCAATAAATTAAAACCAAATTTATGAAATTACTGTATAAATTCAAAGCAATTATGTAATATACCAGCAGGAACTTGGAATTCTAAAGTTTAAAAGAACAGGAAATGTGCATTAATAGTCAAATCTTTCGAAAATTGTTCAAAAAATGTATATTATTCATATACATATATCACATGTATCATATATTACAAATTATATATACTTGATATGTACCAATAATATATGTTAAAATATATGAAAGGCTTTTCTAATTAAAGCAAACAAAAATACCACTGTTTTACCAGAAGAATTAGTAAAAAGGAAAAAAATGTTTTAATGGAAATACAGCTTTATGATAAAATTGAAAATTCAAATCAATGGGAAAAGCATAGTTTATCTAATTTATCTATTAAATGCTCCTAAGGGAATTAACAATCAAGTTGGAAAAAATAATCCCTACCTCACACCCTATTCAAAAAAATTTCAAATGGATTATAAGTCAAAATGTATAAAACAAGTCTATAACACTACTAGAAGAAAACATTTTAAAAATCAAAGTATAAAAAAAAAAATCAAAGTATACATATACATTTTTTTTAATGTTGATGTTCGGGGGCTTTCCTAGCAAGAAACAATATTATATACACTAGAAAATTACACAAAAATCAAAACTTCTCTATGTCAGTGGATTTTATAATCAAAATTAAAGACAAGCAAAGGACTGAAAGATAGTATCTGAAATTAATATAATAGAAAAAATAATATCAGTTGTATATTGTCTACAAAAAAATTTATTTTAAATATAAAAGAATAGAGAGAAAAAATTACAAAATAAATAGATATGGTCCATAAATCTGTAAATGACATTTAGACTATCTAGGAAGTAGAAAAATAAATGAGTTACTACCTTTTATACATAAAATTGAATTAAATTCTTTGGGTTGATAATAACTATTATTACCATGAATATGGGGAAATGGGCCCTGAAATTCACTGCCAGTGAGACAGTAATTTGTATAGACTTTTTGAGGGAAATATAGTAGTACTGAATACAACTTTAGAGAAGATCATTGAGTGAATAATTCCACGTTTGGGAATTTATCCTATAGATATAGTCATGTAACCTACATGCAACAAAGTTACATGTACAGCATATGTACCATAATACTGTTTGTCATACAAACACTGGAAACAACTTAAATATCTGACAGTAAGGGAATAACTAAATTATAGTGCATCCATACTATTTATTAAAATATGTGGTTAAATAGAGCAAGGAAATCTATAGCAGCTTGCAGAGAATTATATGCTAATCATTATTGTTAAGGAGAAAAAGCAAGCCACTGGAAAAATATATAGAATGCTCCCAGTTAAGTATATTTTTTAAATGTATATATGTGCGAATACTCATATAGATATAAACCCATAGAAAAATCTGAATGGATACACACTAAGCTGTATGCAGTGGATATTTCCAAGAAGAATAGTTTATGGAGAAGTAGGATTTCCTTTTTAGCTCTTTATACTTACTGAGTTTTTTTTTTTTTTCACAAGTAGTATGCATCTTGAGTAATTAGAAAAAAATATATTTCCTCATGATAAAACTGCTTTGAGATGAAGTTTTCAATTATTTTACAGCTTCAGTTTGGCTAGGACTGAAGGAAGAAGAAGATGTATGCTTTATGCTTTATAGTAATCAAGCATTATCTGGATGCCCAAAAGTAATTATTTACTGAAAATAAGAAAGTAAAAGAAATAGAGTATGTTATATTGCCTCATAAGATTCTGCACTCTGAGCCCATATTTACTCTCAAGGAGATCTGCATCCACATCAGATTCTTTTGAGAGTCCAAGGAAAAGAAAATATCTTTTTTCCAAGGAGAAAAATACAAAAGGACACACACACACACACACACATAGATATTTCTTGCTGAGATATGAGTTTAATGATCTCCATTCTAGAAACTGCTAGTATGGAAATTACTGTGCCTTGGACAAGTCACTTAATTTCTCCTAGCTTCCATTTTCTCAAAAGTAAGATAAACAAAGAGAGGCAGAGAGAGAGACAAAAGAAGAAGAAGGAGGAGGAGAAGGAGGAGGAAAAAGAAGAGGAAGAAGAGGAGGAAGAAAAAGAATTGCTTCTTTCCCTTATTTTTTTTTAATTTGGAGTTTATTATAAAATTTTAAATATAAAAATACCTGAAGAATAGTATAATAAGAACACCATGTACCCATCACCTATCTTATGTATTTACTTACTCAAAGCCAATTTTGTTTCATTTATATCTAATTCCCTTCCACTCTTCCTCTAGATTATTTTGAAGCAGATCCCAGACATCATACCATTGCATCTATAAATACTTCAGCATGTAGGTTTAAATGATGAATCAAGTATAAAATCATAATCACAAAACCAACATCTCACCTAAAAAGTTAATCACATCTCTCATTATTATTAAATATCCAATCAGAGTTCACATTTCCCTGACAGTTTTGTTTTTCACATATTTTTATGTTTATTTGATTGAATCAGATCAAAATAAAGACCACACATTGTAATTTTTGTATATCTCTTAAGTTTATTTTAACGTAGATTCCCTTCCCTCAATCATCTTCCTCCAACACTTGCAATTTATTTATGGTAGAAACTATGCTGTTTGCCTTATAAGTTTACCACAGTCTGAATTTTATTGAATACATGTCTGTTGTGTCAATTACTAAGCTTCTCTGTTCCTTATGTTTCCTGTAAATTGATGGTTAGACCCAAAGCCTTGATCAGATTCAGATTCAGTTGTTTGGAAAAATTACTATGTACATGGTATTATTTGCTACTATCAGGAGCTACATAGTTTCTTGTTGTCTACCTTGTGATCTGAGTCTCCATTCAGGTTCACTGCCTAAACTCTTAGACATGTACAGTCCTGAAAAAATTTAAGGTTTTATGTTGTAAAATTTGTTTTCACAAGTTGACAGCTTAGTACTAGTCTCTCCATTTTACTGTGGAAACATCTATGACTCAGATGTGTGAATAGTAGAGCCAAGATGAACCTAAACAACTCCATCTATCTCACTAAAATGCCAAAAATATTGTTACCCTACTCTCACTCTATTCCTCCATATACACAGTTATTTTTCTTTTAGAAAAAAAAAATTTTTTGCACTTATTTAAGTATAAGGAATTTTATGCTTATCCCCAAACTAATTTGCTGGTGGGGTGGTGGTAGGAGCAGGGAGGACAGGTATATTCTGTCCTATATGGAAGAAAAGATGCATAGGTAATTTCTTATTACCTGTGGTAATATGTGGTAAGCACAGGTATGTGCTTATTCTTACACCCCTTTAAACCATGTGTATCATTCACAACAATTAATGTAAGTAATAGATAAAACAAAAGGAAGAAAAATATCCTACAACTGTGTCTATCTCAGTGTGGCTTCAATGAAGGACAGGGCAAAGTTATAGATTCTCTAAAGACCAATAACAAATATTTGGGGTATACTAGTAAAAAAATAAATAATATTTTTTCCAATTAAATTATGTTGGAATTAACACATAGAGTATCAGATCTACCATTCATCAGAAGAGAGTGACAAGTATGATTACTCTCTTTTCATCTTTGCTTTAAATTTTCATTTATTTATTCAGTAATTTACCTAACAAACAGGTATCGGTGTCTACTATTGTGGTAGATATTTTGCCAGGAGATTTACATAAATAATAAACAAAATTAATAATCTAGAAAGTAAAACAGCCAAACAACAACATAGATAAACCTTAAATTATAAGGAGAGGCAAATAACGTTATAAGAGAATACACTGGAGGACTTGACCTAGACTGGAGGATCAGAGACTGTTTTCCTGGATAAGAGGAAAGCCAAATTGGCACAGGTTGTGCAGTGAATGGAAAGTAAGGAAAAATAAACATCTCTTTTCAAAAGTTTCCTGTAAATGGGAAGAGAGAGTAAAAGCTTAGTTGAGGGATGAAAGATGTGTTGAACAGATAATATGGTGAGGGAACAGAAAGAAGTGCATTCCAGTGAGCATAAAAACACTGGGCAAAAGCCCTAGATCCACAAAGAGGAATCATGTGATGGTGGCTGGAGTATTTTAAAATTATGGGATGGAATATGAGATGAGACTGGAGAGTTAGAGAGTGACAGGATCAATCAGGCATTATGTTGTCTGACTATATATCACAGTTTTCACTGATTATTCCAGGTTTATGTAAGTTGTTCTAACATATCTATTAATAGTTACCCCTTTCACTTTAAAAAGTGTCCCATTTTGGACACTTATTAGCTATATAATACCCCTATTTATAGACTATCCTACAAAAGTTATCCCAAGAACAACTGATTGAAAATGTTTAACCAAAGAAGTAGCATGATCAAACTTGATTGTAAAAAAAAAAAAATCTTTCAGGCTTCAACAATTGGATTGTGTTGTATGGGGTACAAGATTTTGGAGGACTAGTTAGTGGTTCCTGAAGAAGTTCAGGCAAGAGTTGAAAATGACTTTGACAAAAGTGATGCCTTACACATAGAGAGCTGGATTGATTTGAGGGATATTTAGGATACTAGATAGAGAGAACTGGTGATATATTGAAAATGGGTATCAGAGATAAGGAGGAAGCATTATTAAGGATTGATATCCAGGTTTTCTTTTTCTGTGTGTTGGGTGATGCTACAAAGTTGTGGTACAAAAATAGGTAAAGAAGGAGTGTGACCAAGATGGAGGAATAGGAAGAGGCTGAGCTCATCTCCTCCCACAGGCACACCAAAATTACAACTATTTACAGAGCAACTATTTAATAGAATTTCCTGAAGACTAGCTGAAAATATTTTCCACAAGTAAAGATACAAAGAAGGAACCACAATAAGATGGGTAGGAGGAGCAGAGATATGGTATAATCAAAACCCATGCCACTGGGTAGAAAACCTATAAATAGGAGGATTATCAAAATTGCATAGGTTCTCACCAAGGAACAAGGGATTCAAGCTCCACATTGGGCTCCCCAGCTGTGCGTTCCTGCACCAGGAAGCTGAGTTCCCTGGAGGTCTGGCTTTGAAAGTCAGCAGGGCTTGCATACTAGAAAAATGGATGGCTATAAGAAACAGAGACTCTGCTTTTAAAGGATGTTCACAAAACCTCACACACTCCTAGTCCTAGTGCAGGGGCAGTGATTTGACAAGAGCCTGAGTCAGACCCATTTGCTGATCTTAGAGAGCTTCCCAGAGAGTCAGAAGGCAACTGGGACTCTCCCTTGGGGCATAGATGCTGGCAACATTCATTTTTGGGAATTCATTTTACCAGGAGAACACTAAAGCTGGCAAATGCCATTTAGGAGTCTACCCTGTAGCCACTTCGACCAGGTCCTTACCTGCCCACCAGCAGGCTGGTACCAGCCCTGGGAACAACTGGGTCCCATGGTTAGCCACATTGGCATCCAAACTCTCCACCTGCAGGTGGGCACCAGCCCCATGTCCCCCAGACTGTGCAGCCAGCCATGCTGGAACCTGGCCCCCAAGCACCAGTGGACTGGCAGCTACCACACAAGGCAGGGCCTGGTAGACAACTGGGCTAGGGCCCAGCCCCACCTACCAGTAGGCAGCCCCACCACAACAGAAAGGCCCATGCAACCCATGTAGGGACACCTCTAGAGCATATAGCTCTGGTACTAGTGGGGAGTATGCTGCTGGCTCCATAGGACACCTCCTACATTAGGCCACTTCTCCAAGATTAGGAAACATAACTGACCTAACAATTATATAGAAATAAACACAGAGAATTAGGGAAAATGAGGAGACAGAAGAATATGTTCCAAATGAAGGAATAAGACAAAACTTCAGAAGAACTAAGCAATGCAAATATAAGCAATCTACTTGATAAAGAGTTCAAGGTAATGATCACAAAGATACTCAACAAATTTGGAAGAAGAATGATGAACACAGTGAGAAGTTTAACAAAGAGTTAGAAAATATAAAGAAGAACCAAACAGACCTGAAGAACAAAATAAATTAAAATTTAAAAAATACATTAGAAGGAATCAACAGTAGATTAGATGATGCAGAGAACTGTATCAATGAACTGGAAGATAGAGTAGTGGAAATCACACAAGCGGAATAAAAAAGAGAAAAAAAATTTAAAAAGATAATTTAAGAGACTTCTGGGAAAACATCAAGTGTACTAACTTGCATTATAGGGGTCCCAGGTGGAGAAGAGAAAGAGAAAGGGGCAGAGAACTTATTTGAAGAAATAATAGCTAGAAATTTCCCTAACCTGGACAAGGAAGAAGAAATCCAGGTCCAAGAAGCACAGAGATTCCCAAACAATATGAATCCAAAGAGGTCCAAACAAGACATTAAAATTAAAATGGCAAAAATTAAAGATAAAGAGAGAATCTTAAATACAGCAAGAGAAAAGTAACTAGTTACATATGAGGAAACTCCCATATGTAAGTAGGCCAGAAGGAAGTGTCACAATATATTCAAACTGATGAAAGGAAAACTTGCAACCAAGAATACTCTATCTTAAAAGGCTATCATTCAGATTTGAGGGAGAGAGAAAGTGTTTTACAGACAAGCAAAAACTAAGAGTTCAGCACCATTAAGGCAGACTTACAAGAAATGTTAAAGGGACTTCTCTAAGTGAAAAATAAAAGACCACAAGTAGAAATATGAAAATTATTAAAGGAAAAATCTCATTGGTAAAGACAAACATACAGTAAGGGTAGTAGATTAACCATTTATAAAGCTATTAGTAATGTTAAAAGACAAAAGTAGTAAAAATCATCTATATCCACAGCAAGGAAACTATCAGGAAAACTAAAAGACACCCTATTAAATGGGAGAAGATATTTATAAACAATATATCTGATAAAGGGGTTTATATCTAAATATGCCAAGAAGTCATACAAATCAACATTCAAAAAACAAACAACCCAATTAAAACATAGGCAGAGGACCTGCATAGACATTTTTCCAAAAAAGACACACAGATGGCCAAAAGACATATGAAAAGTTGCTCAACTTTACTAATCATCAGGGAAATGCAAATCGAAATCACAATGAGATTTCATCTCACATCTGTTAGAATGGCTATCATCAAAAAGACAACAAGTAATGGCACAGATGTGGAGGAAAGGGAACATTTGTGCATTGTTGGTGGGAGTGTAAATTGGTACAACCACTATAGAAAAAAAAAGTATGAAAGTTTCTCAAAAAATTAAAAATAGAACTACCATATGATCCAGGAATTCTATTTCTGGATATTTTTCTTAAGAAAAAAAAATACTAATTCGAAAAGACATATGTACCTCTCTGTTCATTGCAGCATTATTTATAATAGCCGAGATATGGAAACAACCTAAGTGCCCACAGATAGATGAATGGATAAAAAGATGTGATACACACACACACACACACAGAATATTATTCAGCCATACAAAAAGAATGAAATCTTTCCACTTGCAACAACATGGATGGACCTAGAGAATTTTATGCTATGTGAAATAAGTCAGACAGAGAAAGACAAATACCATATGATTTCACTTATATATAAAATCTAGAAAACAAAACAAAAAATTATAATAAAACAGAAATAGATACAGAGAACAAGCTAGTTATTGCCAGAAGGGAGGGGGTGGGGGATGAGTGAAATAGTTGAGGGAGATTAACAGGTGTAAATGTCCTGTTATATAGTAAAAAACTAATGGGGATATAATGTACAGCATAGGGAATATAATCAATAATATTTTAATAAGTTTTTTGTATTATGACAGATGGAATCTAGACTTATCACAATGACCATTTTTAATGTATAAAATATCAAATCACTGTATTATACACCTGAAACTAATGTAATGTTGTAAGTAAATTATACTTCAATAAAAACATAAAGAAAGCAGATAATGGGCTCAATTAGATTTGCATTTTTGCCAGATTGGTGAATTGAACAAGCTAAAGAACAAGGATGTTACAGATATTAGCATGACTCTTACTTAATTAGGAACCATGGAATGTAAGCTGGATAAGGAGGACAGAAAAGAAGGGAGAAAGCTAATGGATTAGGAATGAGCTCAGGACTCAATGGCCTGTAGGCCCTTGTGATACCAAAGAAATATCATAACTGGACAAATTGATCAAGCAAGCTGGAATGCTATGAACTTTCTTTGAAGAGCCAAAGTCTTAATGATGACAAGATAGTGAGTATGACTTCAGGAATGTGTGACCAAGAGGACCAACTCCTCCGATCCTCTCACATCTCATCTAAAACTTCACCTTTTCTCTCCTGGATTAATGAAGCACTCTACCTGTTCTCCTTACTTCTACATATATAATACTTTATTCCTCTTATCAAAGAATAATCTATTTTCTGTACTTCAACCAGAGTAATCCTTTTAAAATGTAAATCATCTTATATGTCTCTTGATAAAAACTCTCCAAAGACTTCTTAGAATAAGTTCAAAATTGCTTCCACCTGTAAGACCATATGTATCTGTCTTCTGGCTACTTCTCCAATTTCATTCTGTCACTCTTTCCCTCTGTTCCAAGAGTAGGCTTCTTGCTCTCTCTACAACATAAGCAAGTACTGCTTCAGGTACGATACTCTTGCTGTTCTGTTGGTTCCCTCCCAAGTTGTTGATCACCCCTTAGATCACTGAAATCTTTGCTTAAATGTCACTCCTCAGAGTCCTTTCCTGACCACTCTATCTAAAGTAGCATTCTTTGTGTCTTTGTAATATTTCATTTCACATCATTTAAATACCTGACATTATATTACATAGTTATTTATTATATTTCAAGTCTTTTCCAGTGAAATGTAAACTCTTTAAGGGTGGAAGATTTTTAGTTCACTGCATGTGAAGATCAGGAGCTTGATGAATATTTATTGTCTATAATACCGAGTAGGAAATAAGGAGATCAAGAACTGAACACCCAGGTTTTGAAAGGGCAACCACAGGCATGTTGAGGTTCCCCAAACTGGACAAAAGATATCAGGTATGTGAAGAGTGGCAGGGAACTAAATAAAAGACAGTAATAAAGAAGGGAAGAAGATTTTTATATCTCAGTGTGTTATTGTTTCAGTAGTTTAGTAGTCAAGCTAAATTTTGTTGGCTCTCATACACTTTGTATTTTCCTCCTACAAATGATTCAGGCTTTTGTTCAGAATTAATAAATATGAGTACATATTTACCTTGTGTATGATTTATTACACATCTTCATATGGAGTTCTTCAGATGGCGTTCTTTAAGCATTAATCATTAAGGACATTTTCTTACAAGAGCAAGTGATTCTCAAAAGGACTGCTTGAGAGACCTTCAAGGTGGCGGAGGAGTAAGACGTGGAGATCACCTTCCTCCCCACAAATACATCATAAATACATCTACATGTGGAACACCTACTACAGAACACCTACTGAACGTTGGTAGAAGACCTCAGGCTTCCCAAAAGGCAAGAAACTCCCCACGTACATGGCTAGGGCAAAAGAAAACAGAAAAAACAGAGACAAAAGAATAGGGACAGGACCTGCACCTCTGGGAGGGAACTGTGAAGGAGGAAAAGTTTCCACACCCTTGGAAGTCCCTTCACTGGTGGAGATGGTGGGTGCAGGGGGAAGCTTCGGAGCCATGGAGGAGAGTGCAGCAATAGGGGTGCAGAGGGTAAAGCGGAGAGATTCCCACACAGAGGATTGGTACCGACCAACACTCACCAGCCTGAGAGGCTTGTCTGCTCATCCACTGGGGCAGGTGGGGGCTGGGAGCTGAGGCTTCTGGTTTCGGAGGTCAGATCTCAGGGACAGGACTGGGGTTAGCTGCATGAACACAGCCTGAAGGGCACTAGTGCACCACAGCTAGCCAGGAGGGAGTTTGGGAAAAAGTCTGGAACTGCCTAAGAGGCAAAAGATGATTACTTAGTGGTGTGTGAGGAGAGGGGATACAGAGCACCGACTAAATGAGCTCCAGAGATGGGCGTGAGCCATGGCTATCAGCACGGACACCAGAGAAGGCTATGAAACGCTAAGGCTGCTGCTGCAGCAAGCAAGAATCCTGTGTGCAAGCAGAGGTCACTACCCACACCTCCCTTCCTGGGAGCCTGTGCAGCCCGCCACTGCCAGGGTCCCGTGATCCAGGGACAACTTCCCCAGGAGAACACACGGCATGCCTCAGGCTGTTGCAACGTCATGCTAGTTTCTGCGGCCACAGGATTTCCCTGCATTCTGTACCCCTCCTTCCCATTAGCCTGAGTGAGCCAGCGCCCCCTAATCAGCCGCTACTTTAACCCCATCCTGTCTGAGCAAAGAATGGATGCCCTCAGGAGACCTACATGCAGAGGAGGGGCCAAATCAAAAGCTGAACCCCAGGAGCTCTGCGAACAAAGAAGAGAGAGGGAAATTTCTCCCAGAAGCCTCAGGAGCAGCGGATTAAATCTCCACAATCAACTTGATGTACCCTGCGTATGTGGAATACCTGAATAGGCAATGAATCATCCCAAAATTGAGGTGGTGGACTTTGGGAGCAACTGTAGACTTGGGGTTTGCTTTCTGCATCTAATTTGTTTCTGGTTTTACGTTTATCATAGTTTAGTATTTAAATTTTTTTTTATCATTGGTAGATTTGTTTATTGATTTGGTTGCCCTCTTCCTTTTTGTTATATATAGATATATATTTTTTCTTTTTCTCTTTTTGTGAGTGTGTATGTGTATTCTTCTTTGTGTGATCTTGTCTGTATAGCGTTGCTTTTACCATTTGTCCTAGGGTTCTGTCTGTCTATTATTGTTTTTGTTTTTTTGTATAGTTTTTAGGGCTTTTTACCACGGGTGGATTTGTTTTTTGGTTTGGTTGCTCTTTTCTTTCTTTCTTTCATTTTTTTCTTACTTTAAAACTTTTTATTTTTAATAATTATTTTTAATTTTTTATTTTAATGACTTTATTTTATTTTACTCTATTTTATTTTAACTTATTTTTTCTTTCTTTTTTCTCCCTTTTCTTCTGAGCCATGTGGCTGACCGGGTCTTGGAGCTCTGGCTGGGTGTCAGGCCTGTGCCTCTGAGGTGGGAGAGCAGAGTTCAGGACATTGGTCCAACAGAGACACCCTGGCTCCATGTACTATCAAATGGTGAAAGTTCCCCAGGGATCTCCATCTCAACAAAAAGACCCAGCTCCACTCAACAACCAGCAAGCTACAGTGCTGGACATCCTATGCTAAACAAGTAGCAAGAGAAGAACAGAACCCCAGCCATTAGCAGAGAGTCTGCCTAAAATCATAATAAGGTCACAGACACCTCAAAACACACCACCAGACGTGGTCCTACCCACCAGAAAGGCAAGATCCAGTCTCATCCACCAGAACACAGGCAACAGTCCCCTCCACCAGGAAGCATACACAACCCACTGAACCAAATTACCCACTGGGGGCAGACACCAAGAACAATCGGAACTACAAACATTCAGCCTGCACAAAGGGGACCCCAAACATAGTAAGTTAAGCAAAATGAGAAGACAGAGTAATACACAGCAGATGAAAGAGCAAGGTAAAAACCCAACAGATCAAACAAATGAAGAGGAAATAGGCAGTCTACCTGAAAAAGAATTCAGAGTAATGATAGTAAAGATGATCCAAAATCTTGGAAATACAATGCAGAAAATACAAGAAACATTTAACAAGGACCTAGAAGAACTAAGAGCAAACAAACAATGATGAACAAAAAAATAAATGAAATTAAAAATTCTCTAGAATGAAACAATAGTAGAATAACTGAGACAGAAGAATGGATAAGTGATCTGGAAGATAAAAGAGTGAAAATAACTATCACAGAGCATACTAAAGAAAAAAGAATGAAAAGAATTGAGGACAGTCTCAGAGACCTCTGGGACAACATTAAATGCACCAACATTCAACTTACAGGGATCCCAGAAGGAGAAGAGAAAAAGAAAGGAACAAGGGAGAGAGAGAAGATGGCGGAAGAGTAAGACACGGAGATCAACTTCCTTCCCACAGATACATTACAAATACATCTACACGTGGAACTGCTCCTACAGAATACCCACTGAACGCTGGCAGAAAACGTCAGACCTTCCAAAAGGCAAGAAACTCCCCACGTACTTGAGTAGGACAAAAGAAAAAAGAAATAACAGAGACAAAAGAATAGGGATGGGACCTGCACCAGTGGGAGGGAGCTGTGAAGGAGGAAAGGTTTCCACGCACTAGGAAGCCCCTTCGCAGGCGGAGACTGTGGGTAGCAGAGGGGGGAAGCTTTGGAGCCACGGAGGAGAGCACAGCCACAGGGGTGTGGAGGGCAAAGCAGAGAGACTCCCGCACAGAGGCTCAGTGCTGAGCAGCACTCACCAGCCTGAGAGGTTTGTCTGCTCCCCCGCCAGATTGGGCAGGGCTGGGAGCTGAGGCTCGGGCTTCGGTCGGATAGCAGGGAGAGGACTGGGGTTGGCGGCATGAACACAGACTGAAGGGGTTAGCGCACCACAGCTGGCTGGGAGGGAGACCGGGAAAAAGTCTGCAGCTGCCGAAGAGGCAAGAGACTTTTTCTTGCCTCTTTGTTTCACGGCGCGCAAGGAGAGGGGATTCAGAGCACCGCCTAAACGAACTCCAGAGACGGGCACGAGCCACGGCGATTAGCACGGGCCCCAGAGACGGGCGTGAGACGCTAAGGCTGCTGCTGCTGCCACCAAAAAGCCTGTGTGCGAGCACAGGTCACTCTCGACACCACCCCTCCCAGGAGCCAGTGCAGCCCGCCACTGCCAGGGTCCCGTGATCCGGGGACAACTTTCCCGGGAGAACGCATGGCGTGCCTCAGGGTGCTGCAACGTCACACAGGCCTCTGCCATTGCAGGCTTGCCCCGCCTCCTCTGTACCCCTCCCTTCCCCCGGCCTGAGTGAGCCAGAGCCCCCGAAGTAGCTGCTCCTTTAACCACGTTCTGTCTGGGCAGGGAAAAGACGCCCTCAGGCGACCTACACTCAGAGGCGGGTCCAAATCCAAAGCTGAACCCCGAGAGATGTGGGAACATAGAAGAGAAAGGGAAATCTCTCCCAGCAGTCTCAGAAGCAGCGGATTAAAACTCCACAAACAACTTGATGTGCCTGCATCTGTTGAATACCTGAATAGACAACGAATTATCCCAAATTCAGGAGGTGGACTTTGGGAGCAGAATATATTAATTTTTCCCCTTTTCCTACTTTTGTGAGTGTATATGTATATGCTTCTGGGTGAGATTTTGTATGTATAGCTTTGCTTTATAATAGCTTTATTTTACTTCAATATATTATATCCTCTTTCTTTCTTTCTTTCTATTTTTTCTCCCTTTTACTCTGAGCCGTGTGGATGAAAGGCTCTTGGTGCTCCAGGCAGGCATCAGGACCATGCCTCTGAGGTGGAAGAGCCAAATTCAGGACACTGGTCCACAAGAGACCTCCCAGCTCCACGTAATACCAAATGGCAAAAATCTCTCAGAGATCTCCATCTCAACATCAAGACCCAGCTTCACTCAACGAGCAGCAAGTTACAGTGCTGGACACCCTATGCCAAACAACTAGCAAGACAGGAACACAGCCCCATCCATTAGCAGAGAGGCTGCCTAAAATCATAATAAGGCCACAGACACCCCAAAATACACCACCAGACGTGGACGTGTCCACCAGAAAGACAAGATCCAGCCTCATCCACCAGAACTCAGGCACTAGTTCCCTCCACCAGGAAGCCTACACAACCCACTGAACCAACCTTAGCCACTGGGGACAGATACCAAAAACAACAGGAACTACCAACCTGCAGCCTGTGAAAAGGAGACCCCAAACACAGTAAGATAAGCAAAATGAGATGACAGAAAAACACACAGAAAATGAAGGAGCAGGGTCAAAACACACCAGACCTAACAAATGAAGAGGAAATAGGTAGTCTACCTGAAAAAGAATTCAGAATAATGAGAGTAAGGATGATCCAAAATCTTGGAAATAGAATAGACAAAATGCAAGAAACATTTAACAAGGACGTAGAAGAACTAAAGAGGAACCAAGCAACGATGAAAAACACAATAAATGAAATTAAAAATACTCTAGATGGGATCAATAGCAGAATAACTGAGGCAGAAGAACGGATAAGTGACCTGGAAGATAAAATGGTGGAAATAACTACTGCAGAGCTGGATAAAGAAAAAAAGAATGAAAAGAACTGAGGACAGTCTCAGAGACCTCTGGGACACATTAAATGCACCAACATTCTAATAATAGGGGTCCCAGGAGAAGAAGAGAAAAAGAAAGGGACTGAGAAAATATTTGAAGAGATTATAGTTGAAAACTTCCTTAATATGGGAAAGGAAATAGTTAACCAAGTCCTGGAAGCACAGAGAGTCCCATACAGGATAAATCCAAGGAGAAACACGCCAAGACACATATTAATCAAACTGTCAAAAATTAAATATAAAGAAAAAATATTAAAAGCAGCAAGGGAAATACAACAAATGACACACAAGGGAATCCCCATAAGGTTAACAGCTGATCTTTCAGCAGAAACTCTGCAAGCCAGAAGGGAGTGGCAGGATATACTTAAAGTGATGAAGGAGAAAAACCTACAATCAAGATTACTCTACCCAGAAAAGATCTCATTCAGATGCGATGGAGAAATTAAAACCTTTACAGACAAGCAAAAGCTGAGAGAGTTCAGCACCACCAAACCAGCTTTACAACAAATGCTAAAGGAACTTCTCTAGGCAAGAAACACAAGAGAAGGAAAACACCTACAATAACAAACCCAAAACATTTAAGAAAATGGGAATAGGAACATACATATTGATAATTACCTTAAATTTAAATGGATTAAATGCTCCACCAAAAGACACAGACTGGCTGAATGGATACAAAAACAAGACCCATATATATGCTGTCTACAAGAGACCCACTTCAGACCTAGAGACACATACAGACTGAAAGTGAGGGGATGGAAAAAGATATTCCATGCAAATGGAAATCAAAAGAAAGCTGGAGTAGAAATTCTCATATAAGACAAAATAGACTTTAAAATAAAGACTATTACAAGAGACAAAGAAGGACACTATATAATGATCAAGGGATCGATCCAAGAGGAAGGTATAACAATTGTAAATATTTGTGAACCCAACATAGGAGCACCTCAATACATAAGGCAAATACTAACAGCCATAAAAGGGGAAATCGACAGCAACACAATCATAGTAGGTGACTTTAACACCCCACTTTCACCAATGGACAGATCCTCCAAAATGAAAATAAATAAGGAAACACAAGCTTTAAATGATACATTAAACAAGATGGACTTAATTTATATTTATAGGACATTCCACCCAAAAACTACAGAATACACATTTTTCTCAAGTGCTCATGGAACATTCCCCAGGATAGATCATATCTTGGGTCACAAATCAAGCCTTGGTAAATTTAAGAAAATTGAAATCGTATCAAGTATCTTTTCTGACCACAACGCTATGAGACTAGATATCAATTACAGGAAAAGATCTGTAAAAAATACAGACACCTGGAGGCTACACAATACACTGCTTAATAACGAAGTGATCACTGAAGAAATCAAAGGGGAAATCAAAAAATACCTAGAAACAAATGACAATGGAGAATCAAGGACTGAAAACCTATGGGACACAGCAAAAGCAGTGCTAAGAGGGAAGTTTATAGCAATACAAGCCTACCTCAAGAAATAGGAAACATCTCGAATAAACAACCTAACCTTGCACCTAAAGCAATTAGAGAAAGAAGAACAAAAAACCCCAAAGCTAGCAGAAGGAAAAAAATCATAAAGATCAGGTCAGAAATAAATGAAAAAGAAATGAAGGAAACAATAGCAAAAATCAATGAAACTAAAAGCCAGTTCTTTGAGAAGATAAACAAAATTGATAAACCATTAGCCAGACTCATCAAGGGAAAAAAGAAGACTCAAATCAATAGAAATGGAAATGAAAAAGGAGAAGTAACCACTGACACTGCAGAAATACAAAAGGTCATGAGAGATTACTACAAGCAACTCTATGCCAATAAAATGGACAACCTGGAAGAAATGGACAGATTCCTAAAAATGCACAAACTGCCGAGACTGAACCAGGAAGAAATAGAAAATATGAACAGACCAATCACAAGCACTGAAATTGAAACTGTGATTAAAAACCTTCCAACAAACAAAAGCCCAGGACCAGATGGCTTCACAGGTGAATTCTATCAAACATTTAGAGAAGAGCTAACACCTATCCTTCTCAAAATCTTCCAAAATATTGCAGAGGGAGGAGCACTCCCAAACTCATTCTACGAGGCCACCATCACCCTGATACCAAAACCAGACAAAGATGTCACAAAGAAGGAAAACTACAGGCCAATATCACTGATGAACATAGATGCAAAAATCCTCAACAAAATACTAGCAAACAGAATCCAACAGCACATTAAAAGGATCATAAACCATGACCAAGTGGGGTTTATCCCAGGAATGCAAGATTCTTCAATATACGCAAATCAATCAATGTGATACACCATATTAACAAACTGAAGGAGAAAAACCATATGATCATCTCAATAGATGCAGAGAAAGCTTTCGACAAAATTCAACACCCATTTATGATAAAAGCCCTGCAGATAGTAGGCATAGAGGGAACTTTCCTCAACATAATAAAGGACATATATGGCAAACCCACAGCCAACATTGTTTTCAAAGGTGAAAAACTGAAACCATTTCCACTAAGATCAGGAGCAAGGCAAGGTTGCCCACTCTCACCAATTTTGTTCAACATAATTTTGGAAGTTTTAGCCACAGCAATCAGAGAAGACAAAGAAATAAAAGGAATCCAAATCGGAAAAGAAGAAGTAAAGCTGTCACTATTTGCAGATGACATGATACTATACATAGAGAAGCCTAAAGATGCTACCAGAAAACTACGAGAGCTAATCAATGAATTTGGTAAAGTAGCAGGATACAAAATTAATGCACAGAAATCTCTTGCATTTCTATACAATAATGACGAAAAATCTGAAAGTGAAATTAAGAAAACACTCCCGTTTACCATTGCAACAAAAAGAATAAAATATCTAGGAATAAACCTACCTAAGGAGACAAAAGACCTGTATGCAGAAAATTATAAGACACTGATGAAAGAAATTAAAGATGATACAAATAGATGGAGAGATATACCATGTTCTTGGATTGGAAGAATCAACATTGTGAAAATGACTCTACTACCCAAAGCAATCTACAGATTCAATGCAATCCCTATCAAACTACCACTGGCATTTTTCACAGAACTAGAACAAAAAATTTCACAATTTGTATGCAAACACAAAAGACCCCGAATAGCCAAAGCAATCTTGAGAACGAAAAATGGAGCTGGGGGAATCAGGTTCCCTGACTTCAGACTATATTACAAAGCTACAGTAATCAAGACAGTTTGGTACTGGCACAAAAACAGAAATATATATCAATGGAACAGGATAGAAAGCCCAGAGAGAAACCCACGCACATATGGTTACCTTATCTTTGATAAAGGAGGAAAGCATATACAGTGGAGAAAAGACAGCCTCTTCAATAAGTGGTGCTGGGAAAATTGGACAGATACATGTAAAAATATGAAATTAGAACACTCCCTGACACCATGCACAAAAATAAACTCAAAATGGATTAAAGACCTAAGTGTAAGGCCAGACACTATCAAACTCTTAGAGGAAAACATAGGCAGAACACTCTATGACATACATCACAGCAAGATTCTTTTTGACCCAGCTCCCAGAGAAATGGAAATAAGAACACAAATAAACAAATGGGTCCTAATGAAACTTAAAAGCTTTTGCACAGCAAAGGAAACCATAAACAAGACGAAAAGACAGCCCTCAGAATGGGAGAAAATATTTGCAAATGAAGCAACTGACAAAGGATTAATCTCCAAGGTTTACAATCAGCTCATGCAGCTCAATAACAAAAAAAACGAACAACCCAATCCAAAAATGGGCAGAAGACCTAAATAGACATTTCTCCAAAGAAGATATACAGATTGCCAACAGACACATGAAAGAGTGCTCAACATCATTAATCATTAGAGAAATGCAAATCAGAACTACAATGAGATATCATCTCACACCGGTCAGAATGGCCATCCTCAAAAAATCTAGAAACAATAAATGCTGGAGAGTGTGTGGAGAAAAGGGAACACTCTTGCACTGTTGGTGAGAATGTAAATTGATAAAGCCACTGTGGAGAACAGTATGGAGGTTCCTTAAAAAACTACAAATAGAACTACCATATGACCTAGCAATCCCACTATTGGGCATATACCCTGAGAAAACCATAATTCAAAAAGAGTCATGTACCAAAATGTTCATTTCAGCTCTATTTACAATAGCCAGAACATGGAAGCAACCTAAGTGTCCATCATTGGATGAATGGATAAGGAAGATGTGGCACATATATAATGAAATATTACTCAGCCATAAAAAGAAATGAAATGGAGGTATTTGTAGTGAGGTGGATGGAGTTAGAGTCTGTCATACAGAGTGAAGTAAGTCAGAAAGAGAAAAACAAATACAGTATGCTAACACATATATATGGAATCTAAGAAAAAAAAAAAAGGCCATGAAGAACCTAGTGGCAAGACGGGAATAAAGACACAGACCTACTAGAGAATGGACTTGAGGATATGGGGAGGGGGAGGGGTGAGACGTGACAGAGTGAGAGAGTGTCATGGACATATATACACTACCAAATGTAGAATGGGTAGCTAGTGGGAAGTAGCCGCATAGCACAGGGAGATCAGCTCGGTGCTTTGTGGCCACCTAGAGTGGTGGGATGGGGAGTGTGGGAGGGAGGGAGATGCAGGAGGGAGGAGATATGGGAACATATGTATATGTGTAACTGATTCACTTTGTTATAAAGCAGAAACTAACACACCATTGTAAAGCAATTATACTTCATTAAAGGTGTTAAAAAAAAAAAAAAGAAAGGAACAGAGAACATATTTGAAGAGATTATAGTTGAAATCTTCCCTAATGTGGGAGAGGAAATAGTCAATCAAGTCCAGGAATGCAGAGAGTCCCATACAGGATAAATCCAAGGAGAAACATGCCAAGACACATATTAATCAAACTATCAAAAATTAAATACAGGGTAAAAATATTAAAAGCACCAAGGGAAAAACAGCAAATAACATACAAGGGAAGCCACATAAGGTTAACAGCTGATCTTTCAGCTGAAACTCTGAAAGCAAGAAGGGAGTGGCAGGACATATTTAAAGTGATGAAAGGGAAAAATGTACAACAAGATTACTCTACCCAGAAAGGATCTCATTCAGATTCGACAGAGAATTTAAAACTTTACAGACAAGCAAAAGCTAAGAGAATTCAGCACCACCAAACCAGCTTTACAGCAAATGCTAAGGGAAATTCTCTAGGCAGAGCACACAAAAGAAGGAAAAGGCCTACCATAACAATCCCTGCAAAGTTTAAAAAACGGTTATAGTAACATACATGTTGATTACTACCTTAAATATAAATGGATTAAATGCTCCAACCAAAAGACATAGACTGGCTGAATGGATACAAAAACAAGACCCATATATATGCTGTCTACAAGAGACCAAAATCAGGCCTAGGGACACATACAGACTGAAAGTGAGGGGATGGAAAAAGATATTCCATGCAAATGGAAACCAAAGAAAGCTGGAGTAGCAATTCTCATATCAGAGAAAATAGACTTTAAAATAAAGACTATTACAAGAGACAAAGAAGGACACTACTTAATGATCAAGGGATCAATCCAAGAAGAAGATATCACAATTGTAAATATTTATGCACCCAACATAGGAGCACCTCAATACATAAGGCAAATGCTAACAGCCTTAAAACGGGAAATCGACAGTAACAACATCATAGTAGGGGACGTTAACACCCCACTTTCACCAATGGCCAGATCAACCAAAATGAAAATATATAAGGAAACTCAAGCTTTAAATGATACATTAAACAAGATGGACTTAATTGATATTTACAGGACATTCCATCCAAAACAACAGAATACACTTTCTTCTCAAGTGCTCATGGAACAGTCCCCAGGATAGACCATTTCTTGGGTCACAAATCAAGCTTTGGTAAATATAAGAAAATTTAAATCATATCAAGTATCTTTTCTTACCACAATGCTATGAGACTAGATATAAATGACAGGAAAAAATCTGTAAAAAATACAAACACATGGAGGCTACACAATACACTAGTAAATATTCAAGAGATCACTGAGGAAATCAAAGAGGATATCAAAAAATACATAGAAACAAATGACAATGAAAACACAATGTTCCAAAGTCTATGGGATTTAGTGAAAGCAGTTCTAAGAGGGAAGTTTATAGCAATAAAACCCTACCTCAAGAAAGAAGAAACATCTCAAATTAACAACCTAACCTTACACCTAAAGCAATTAGAGAAAGAAGAACCAAAATACCACAAAGTTAGAAGAAGGAAAGAAATCATAAAGATCAGATCAGAAATAAATGAAAAAGAAATGAAGGAAAAGATAGCAAGGATCATTAAAACTAACAGCTGGTTCTTTGAGAAGATAAACAAAATTGATAAACAATTAGCCAGACTCACCAAGAAAAAAAGGGAGAAGACTCAAATCAATAGAATTAGAAATGAAAAAGGAGAAGTAACAACTGACACTGCAGAAATACAAACAATCGTGAGAGATTACTACAAGCAACCTTATGCCAATAAAATGGACAACCTGGAACAAATGGACAAATTCTTAAAAAAGAAGAATCTTCCAAGACTGAACCAGGAAGAAATAGAAAATATAAACAGACCAATCACAAGCACTGAAATTGAGACAGTGATTAAAAATCTTCCAACAAACAAAAGTCCAGGACCAGATGGCTTCACAGGCAAATTCTATCAAACATTTAGAAAAGATCTAACACCTACCCTTCTCAAACTCTTCCAAAATATTACAGAGGGAGGAACACTCCCAAATTCATTCTATGAGGCCACCATCACCCTGATACCAAACCAGACAAAGTTGTCACAAAGAAAGAAAACTACAGGCCTATATCACTGATGAACATAGATGCAAATATCCTCAACAAAATACTAGCAAACAGAATTCAACAGCATATTAAAAGGATCGTACACCATGATCAAGTGGAGTATATCCCAGGAATGTCAGGATTCTTCAAAATTTGCAAATCAATCAATGTGATACACCATATTAACAAATTGAAGGAGAAAAACCATATGATCATCTCATTATATGCAGAAAAGCTTTCGACAAAATTCAGCACCCATTTATGACAAAAACTCTCCAGAAAGTAGGCATAGAGGGAACTTACCTCAATATAATGAAGGCTACGTATGACAAACCCATAGCCAACATCATTCTCAATGGTGAAAAACTGAAACCATTTCCTCTAAGATCAGGAACAAGACAAGGTTGTCCACTCTCAGCACTATTATTCAACATCGTTTTGGAAGTATTAGTCACAGCAATCAGAGAAGAAAAAGAAATAAAAAGAATCCAAATTGGAAAAGAAGAAGTAAAGCTGTCACTGTTTGCAGTTGACATGATACTATACATAGAGAAGCCTAAAGATGCTACCAGAAAACTATTAGAGCTAATCAATGAATTTGGTAAAGTAGCAGGATCCAAAATTAATGCACAGAAATCTCTTGCATTCCTTTACACTAATGATGAAAAATCTGAAAGAGAAATTAAGAAATCACTCCCATTTACCATTGCAACAAAATGAATAAAATACCTAGGAATAAACTTACCTAAGGAGACAAAAGACCTGTATGCAGAAAACTATAAGACACTGATGCAAGAAATTAAAGATGATACAAACAGATGGAGAGATATACCATGTTCTTGGATTGGAAGAATCAATTTTGTGAAAATGACTGTACTACCCAAAGCAATCTACAAATTCAATGCATTCCCTACCAAACTACCAATGGCATTTTTCACAGAACTAGAACAAAAAATTTCACAATTTGTATGGAAACACAAAAGACCCCGAATAGCCAAAGCAGTTTTGAGAAAGAACAATGGAGCTGGAGGAATCAGGCTCCCTGACTTCAGACTAGACTACAAAGCTGTGGTAGTCAAGACAGTATGGTAATGGCACAAAAACAGAAATATAGATCAATGGAACAGGATATTAAGCCCAGAGATAAACCCATGAACATATGGTCACCTTATCTTTGATAAAGGAGGCAAGAGTATACAATGGAGAAAAGACAGCCTCTTCAATAAGTGGTGCTGGAAAAACTGTACAGCTACATGTAAAAGAATGAAATTAGAAGACTCACTAACACCATACACAAAAATAAACTCAAAATGAATTAAAGACTGGAATGTAAGGTCAGACACTATAAAACTCTGAGTAAAACAGAAGCAGAACGGTCTATGACATAAATCACAGCAAGATCCTTTTTGACTCACCTCCTAGAGTAATGGAAATAAAAACAAAAATAAACACATGGAACCTACTGTGACTTAAAAGCTTTTGCACAGCAAAGGAAACCATAAAGAAGACGAAAAGACAACCCTCAGAATGGGAGAAAATATTTGCAAATGAATCAACAAAGGATTCATCTCCAAAATATATAAACAGCACATGCAACTCAATATTAAAAAAACAAACAACCCAATGCAAAAATGGGCAGAAGAGCTAAATAGACATTTCTCCAAAGAAGACATACAGATGGACCACAGGCACATGAAAAGCTGCTCAACATCACTAATCATTAGAGAAATGCAAATCAAAACTACAATGAGGTATCACCTCACACTGGTCAGAATGGCCATCATCAAAAAATCTACAAACAATAAATGTTGGAGAGGGTGTGAAGAAAAGGGAACTCTCTTGCACTGTTGGTGGGGATGTAAATTGGTACAGCCACTATGGAGAACAGTATGGAGGTTCCTTAAAAACCTAAAAATAGAACTACCATATGACCCAGCAATCCCACTACTGGGCATATACCCTGAGAAAACCATAATTCAAGAGAGTCATGTATCACAATGTTCATTGAAGCACTATTTACAATACCCAGGTCATCGAAGCAACCTATGTGTCCATCGACATATCAATGGGTAGAGAAGATGTGGCACATATATACAACGGAATATTACTCAGCCATAAAGAAATGACATTGAGTTATTTGTAGTGAGGTGGATGGACCTAGAGTCTGTCATACAGAGTGAAGTAAGTCAGAAAGAGAAAAACAAACACCGTATGCTAACACATATATATGCAATCTAAAAAAACAAGAAAATGGTTCTGACGAACCTAGTGGAAAGACAGGAATAAAGATGCAGACGTAGAGAATAGACTTGAGGACACGGGGAGGGGGAAGGGTAAGTTGGGACGAAGTGAGAGAGTGGCAGGGACATATATACACTACCAAATGTAAAATAGATAGCTAGTGGGAAGCAGCCAGATAGCACAGTGAGATCAGCTCGATGCTTTGTGACCACCTAGAGGGGTGGGATAGGGAGGGTGGGAGGGAGACGCAAGAGGGAGGAGATATGGGGATATATGTATATGTATAGCTGATTCACTTTGTTATAAAGCAGAAACTAACACACAATTGTAAAGCAATTATACTCCAATAAAGGTGTTAAAAAAAAAAGGACTGTTTGTACAGAAGCTATAGGTATTTTATGAATTGAATTTAAAAGCTTTTAAACATAACTCTCACTGAAGTTGTTTTGTATTACATTCATATTTTGTATGTTATAGCAACGTGTAAAATCCTTCTCTTTCCTTTACAAAAAAATGTATTGACCTTTTTCACTTTTAAATAGTTGGTTGAATCCATTATGACTCTTTAACTGCCAGTAAGAGGACACTCAGTCAAGTGATTTGAATAGAAAGATAATTTATGGAATCAAAAACTGAAAAATCTCAGTAATCATATTTTAAATAATATTTTAAAATATGGTCTTGACCCAGGATTTCACATGGTTCTGTCCTTACCCTCTATTTGCTGCATTCATACTCCTTGTCAGTTGCAGTCTCACATAATTTTGAATAACAAAAGTTATGCTGGAGAAGAAAACTTGACTTTTTCAGTGATCCTGGTAAATATCTTTCACATTATATTCCATTAGGTTGGATTGCGACCCGTGCAGAACCTTGATTCAATCACATTGGCCAGGGGATGTGAGGCTCTTACTGGTTAGCCATGCCCCACTACCCAGTCCCCACTCCCCACTTCATGCACACTCTTGAACACGAGAAGAGTCAATGCATCAAAACACATGGAATGATAATGGAGTAGAGGTCTGTCCCCAAAGGAAAATAACAGTATTATTACCAAAAATGGGGGAGTGTGAGAGGGAAGGAGTGGGTGCTGAATGACAAAAACCACAGCCCATTAGAAATTCTTCCAAACATGATTTTAAGCTGGTAATATCATATTCATATATAATAAAAAGAACATTTAATACTCTGCCTTTGAATTCCTTACATTAAAATACAGGGATTAAATTGAAAAAAATCTGTTTATCTGAGAAAAATGTATTCATTAACCTGCTTTGTGATAGAAATGTACACAAAATTTAAACTTTTATTATGCTAGAATAAATGGACTTTGAATGAAAGAACTAAACCCACTTTGAATTATGGGATTTTTGTTGTTGTTATTCTAATGCCTCTTTAACCCACCCAGACCAGGTTTTCCTCTCTTCTTAGATGATTTGATGATTTATTCCTCAGCTCTAGTTTCACATTTCATTTTTATGAGACTTTGTTCTTGGTTTGGAATTTTGACAAATGCTGTATTAAAGCTTTAATTTAGAAAGAACTTAAATATTTGTATCATTAAGTTATACCACCCAAGAGTTCCATATTTCTCTTCATTTATTAAATCCTTCTTCCATATCAAGTAATAAGAATGTTTGTTTTTTTATACAATTCTCTTTCTTAATTTAAATTAATTTCTAGATGTTTTGTGATTAACTTATCCTTAGTTTTGAGTTGTTTATAAGTAGGTGTTTTCACTGGTTATTACGATACATAGAATAATTGGTAACTTTTGCATATTTATATACAACATACTTTTCTAGTCATGCTAATGGATTTCTAGGAAGCCTAATGTTTTCAGAGAATTCTCTAGGGTAATCATGGAATATAATTATGTGATATGAAAATAATGAGGAGGAGTTTATAGTTCCAGAAAGATGGCATTGGGTCTTTTGCAGAGGGGCTACAACATTGGACCACACTTTCTTTTCCTTCTTTTCATTTGGGAATACTACCAAAGAACGCTGATAATAGACAGTTCCTACATGGTGAATCCTGGACACCCTAGCAGCTCTTTTCTCCTGTCTCTATTTAGTTCCAGTAGTGCCTTTATTGACCTCCTTTCCTCCCGAAGTTTCCATGACTTCTCCCAGTACAGATATGAACCTTTACATAAGGTCTAGGACATGCACTGTTCACTGCTATAGGTAAGCAGATTTTCTCCATTTATGTGCATCTTTGCATCCTCCATTTGACAAATCCTATTTCTGTCATGTTACTAATTTTGTCTAAGAAGATGTAAATAAATTACCTTTATTATTTCTGCAATAAGATACTGCTCATGCAGTTCATCCAAACTTAAAGGTGGGAGCAAAAGTTGTTTGTATGTTTGTTGCTAAGAAAAAAATCAAGGCTTTGAAGAGAAACAGTTTTTACTTATAGATTATTCTGATCCCATGAGAGTCTTTGGCTGGTATCATTTAAATCAAAGAATTTAAATATGAATGTGGTCACCTATTTCTTTTTTAATAATTTTTTTCCTCAAGAAATTCTGATTAAGTTGTCATCAATTATAACACTTACCTTAAAATTTATGCTTCAAAAATTGCAATCAAGGAATTTTACTCAGAACTTGGCAGCTAGAGTATATGAATATGCAATTATCTCATTTGATTATCCATCTTTTCAATAGAGATTAACAAATTTTCATAAGTTATCATCATATCAATAATTCTATCTGCTCAGTATCACCTTTGTACTTTTCAGCTAGCATTGGTTATGAGAGCTATTTGAAAGTTCACTATTTACTAACAAAATCTGTGTGGGAAGAATCTAGCATCTTTGTGTATATGTCTGTGGAATCTGATTAATATAAATGACCTGTTATTCAAGAAAAAATATGACCTTGAAATGTTGTTACAGCTTATAAATTTGTTTCCTTCAAATAAATTCAATATTTTTAGGCTTTGACAGATAATTGTCCAAAAATTCCTTCCAGCAATTTGTTTTTCCCAAAGGAAGACTCGGAATACGTGAATTAAGTTAATTGTTTGGCCCAGCATTCAATCTTAAATATAATGAACTGCAAATTCAGCATGGGTCTTTCTGCTGAATACCCCAAATTCAGTTAGTTTGATCTTAAGATACCCCACTGAAGAGGTTGTTTAATTCTATGCAAAAAAAAAAAAAAAAAAAAAAGGATGAGAAATATCTATGACAGTTTATCTTTCTAGGAGAGGGAGAGGATTTATTCACCTGCAGATGTTTCCTGCCCTCTCTCTCCTCTACCAATACTGCTCAGGTCTATCTTAGCCCACTCAGCTTCCCTTCCATTAAAGGAGAGTTTTAGGAGATAACCAGCTGCTGGGCTTTGGTAATGTAGAATATGAAGAATGGGTAGGGAAAATCTAGATGGCTGGGTGATGGCAGAGGAGAGGAAGGGAGCAGTAGAGCAAAAGCCAGGACAACTCCTGTCTCTTGCTGGGGTTTGAAGAGTTGAAGAAGGGAGTGAAGAATTCAACAAATTATAACCCCAGTTCAGCTTCAGGGTGTGACAGAATTGGATTTTAGGAAAAACTATTGTGGATTAGAAATTGTACCTTTTAATAGTACAGGGAGTATTTTAGAATTTGATTAGAACTCATTAGTGTATTAGATTTATAGATTAGTAAGTTAGAACTCAATTTTAAAAATGATAGTTGATTTCTTTGACAATTTTAGACTCCTTTCATAGAAGTATAAGGCTCTCTGGTTCTCTGCCTTACAAATTCTACCTGCTTGGCCTCTAGGTTCCAAGCTCTGTCTCCTGAGTTGGGCAGTCATCTGGGCTGTGCCTGAGTTCCTTCTATGAGCCATGGCCTGGAAGCTCTGTCCTGGCAGGAAGCTGGAGTCCTCCTAAAGGTTACTTCCTTTGTTTTCTGTCTCTCAAGGATCACCATCCTGAACTGTCTGTGGTCCACTGCCTGAAAACTGTTGTTTCATATATTTTGTCTGTTTTTTTCAGTTATTAAAGGTGGGGGAGTAAATCCAGTAACCCCTCATGTCCAAAAGTATGCAGTCTTCTTTTTCATTAACTTTCAGTAGAGAGGAATGCCTTCAGTGCGATTGTAATCTGATTTAAAATAACCTCCTCAGAGGCAACATTTATCAGGATCAAATGACTATGTTACTACATTACTACATTCACAGGCTTATTCTGTGCTATAGTTCTTCACCAAAATGCTGCTTTGAGCATAACAAGAGGGCACCTTTTGTTATCTCCCTAATTTCTATATTCCATAATACTTTTTTTGTGCTTTATTTGTTCATACCTTCATTTTCTTTTTTAGAGAATTCACAAATTAAAACTACACAATATTTATTTAGTCCCAGATGTGTCTATGTGGGAGGGGAAGTGAATTGTTTTCTGTGTATCTCAACACCCCTACATACACACAAAGACAAACATAGTTATTCATCCTGGGACCATGAACAATGACATGCAATACATAGTGATGTTTATCCACCTAAAATGATTTTTTTTGCTTATTAACTATCTACATTATGAGGTGTTGGTTCTGTCTGTACCTCCGTTCTCCATGATCCTTCATCTTGCTCAGCATCACAGTGTTTTGTAACCAAGAAATGTAACTCATCCACACTTGTCAGTTTAGAATTTTTCCCATTTTCTTGTAAGTGGTGTATAATTTTTTCTTCATCTGATTTAAAGCCATTTCCAAGATATCCTAGACTCACTCATGTCCTTTTTCTTCCCTGTGTTAAGCTACTTTCCCTCTATTTAGAAAGCTTTGAAACATCTTCTACTTTGAAAGTGCTTTCTGTCTTCTACTTTGTGTTCCCTCCAAATTCCTTCCTCAGGTTTAATAAGATCACTTTCTTTCTTCATTTGAAACCTGAATTCTTTCTCATGTACAAAATCTTTTACCAACCAGAGGAGCCACTTTATCTTAATAGGGGTTCCTACAAATGCCATTATGTTTACTCAAAAACCTAGTTTATACTATACTTCTATGCAATATGAGCATTTAATTATATATATATGTATATATATATATATGTGTGTGTGTGTGTGTGTGTATATGTATATATGTATATATTTTTCAGTGTTTGGGATCTTTTCTGCTTGTATGTCTGTAAATTGCCCACAAATCCATCTACAAACTGTCTGAGAATGTAGGATGTGCTACTGACATAATTGTGTCTGCCTAGCTCTGAATACTTTACCGCCACGTATAAGAAAACACTTAAAAAGTAAAACTATAAAGCCCTTGATGATGCCAATACATTCACTGTTGGGTCTTCTCTTGTACAAAATTAACACCTCAATAAGTGATCTATTTTAACATGTACAGAATTCTCTGAGGAAAAAAATAACAGATGGAATGGGGAATGTAAGTGGAAATATGTGACAGTACAATGAACACTCCAGCATGCATTTTAAATAATTTACACAAATCTGTTCCAATTTGTGAGCCAGAATAAAAATAGTACCATTTGTCAAATAAAAGTTAAAACTTTGTTGGAAATTATAAGCCTGATTTATATATCATACTGTTAGATTTGCCATTATTAATCATACCATGATGGCAATAATCTAAGTATAAACATGCCCTCTTTTACAGCTGCACAATTGTCTTAATTGGTACTAATTTCCCTCCAATTGCAGTATCATTTGTTTTCCTTGGTGTGGAAAAGCAGAATGAGTTTTCTTTCTGTATAAATTCACTGAGGAAAATAAGCAGAAGGCCCTGTTTTGCTAGCAAATAAATTTCTTGCTCACCACATGTGATGACAAGTTCTGGGATTGGAGGTGGACCTAGGTAATATTATTACATGTGCTTTGCTGGAATTCACATTTTCTGTGGGTTTGGAATAGGCAGTAATTAGTCTTGAGAATATGTTTGAAAATAAATTAATTCCATGTTACCTGGTGTGGTTAGGCTTGACAACCATAATATTTTCATTGAATTTTGTTTTTGTTTAATGTCGTTTGTTTCTAGTAAAATAAATACACTAAGCTTATATACCATGTAGAAACAAGAAACCACAAAAACCTTTATTAATGGATGGTGCATAAAGGATTTTGTGACTTAGTTCTAAGTGACCTCAGGTTTTTAAAAGTTCAGGGAGATTGGTTTAAAAAAATGACAGAGGACAGTTCAAGGAACATTTTAAAGGTAATAATCAATTGATTCATTTCTATATGTTTTAAAATTATTCTCTTTGTAAAATCACATTTGTTTTGAAAAGTGTAGCATTAGAGAACTTTGATGTTCTCAAACTGCTAAGAATTCAGTGGAGTTACTTGAAGGATTCTTACAGCAGAAGAGGCTTGTTCAGATAGGCAGTCATGATGTGACATTTTGATGGGATGTTACATGCTGCCAGGTGGTGTGGTCTGTCTCTCCTGAAAAGAAATATTTGTTTTATGTAGTTCTTTAAAAGTTCTTCTTGAAAGTTTCAAATATCTCTGGGGGTAAGTTTATAGGGTAAAATGTTCCTCAACAATGATAAATATTTGAGGGTTTTCTCCTTGTTCACCAAAGACAGAATAGTTTTTAAAAATCCCCAACTGTTTTTCCTGACATGCAGGAGTCCCTGCAAGGGGCTTTGGGAAATTTTATTCTGTCCTAAGGACTTTGGACCTGGGGATCTGGACTCAGTACCAGCATCTGAGACTTTTAAAGGATTTGGCAAGATGCTTGGTCTTTGTGCTCTCTTTTCTAGTAGGCCCTGACATGGTTTCTTAAAGAGGATATAAATGTCATAGACTAGAGGTCTGAGATGATGTCTTTCCCCCTTGTATCCCTAGCAGTTAGCAAAATGCTTGTCACACAGGAGGCCCGTGACACAGACCTCACAAATAAGTGAGTTGATTTAGCCCATGCTGGCAATACTAGGAGACAGAAACTGAGTATCATTAAGTATATCCACACTGTATTTATTACATCTTTGTAATCCTGGGCAAAACATAAATTTAATACTAGAACAATCTGGATTTCAATAAAGTTTTATTAAAATAGTGTAAATAGCTGGAAGCTTCTGAACTTAAAAAGATAATTATATTTTCATAATTGTTTTACACCGTGCACAAACTTAAGGTAACCAGCTACTTTGTTACGAATGCCATATTGATGTCACAGCAGCATTGGAGGAAGTCATAATGAATGGGAAGCTGAAATGGTTATAACCTGAAGAGATAATTTAATAGTGACTACAGTGACTCCTACTGGGAAGGTGACATCAAATTTCGAGCAAATATGTGAACTCCTGTGAAACTTAATATGTTTTCTTTTTCATAAACTTTTTAATTTCAGAATAATTTTATAGAAAAGTCTTACAGAAAAGTCTTAATGATAGTACAGACAGTTTCCATGTATTCTGCACCCAGTTTCTCCTATTGGTAGCGTATTATATCACTATGGTACACTTGTCATAATTAATCTATGTTGATACATTGTTATTAACTAGACTCGATACTTTATCAGATTTCATTGTTTTTACCAACCGTCTTTTTCTCTTCCAGGAGCCTATCCAACATATCACATGGCATTTGTCATCATTCTTTTCTCTGGACTGGGTCAGTTTCTAAGACTTTTCTTAATTTTAATGATCTTAACAGTTTTTGAAGAGTTCTGGTCAGGTATTTTGTAGAATATCCCTCAAGTTGGGTTTTTCTCATAGTTAGACTGGGATTAAAGGTTTGGGGAAGGAAGGTAACAGAGAGTAGAGTGTCATTTTCAACACAAGATATCTAGAGAACATACTGTCAACATCAATTATCACTGATGATATTAACCTTGATCACTGGGCTGAGGTAGTGTTTGTCAGGTTTCTTCTTGGATGGTTACCTTTTCATTTTCCCCCTTTTCCTTAATATACTCTTTGTAAGCAAGTCACTAAGCATAGCCCACAATTGAGGGGCAGTTTCTTCATAAGTTATCTGGAATCTTTCTCTCTGAGAGATACGTTTCTTCTTCAACATTTATTTATTCATTTAGTTATATCACTATGGACCTATGGGTGTTTATTTTAAGGGTTAATATCCAATACTATGTTATTAATTTTTTTGCTCAAATTGTTCCAGCTTCATCCTTTGGTAACTCTTTAAGGTGACTCCATGTCATTCTGAAATACTCTAATCATGTTGCCTTTTTCAGAACTTCTTTACGTTTTGACATTATATTATACTTCAGATTATCTTGTATATTTTCTGTCCCAGCCCTAGAAACAACTATTTTTCCAAGGATACTTTGTTCCTTTTATTTAAGAAGGTTATTAGAAACCAAGATCTGAGTCTTGGATATGCCCATTGCTACTGGCTGTTATTGCTATATATAGTCACCTACTAAAGAATATCTTGGTTGCTTCCAGTTTGGTGATTATGAATAAAACTGTTATAAATATTTTCATGCAGGTTTTTAATGTGGACAGAAATTTTCAAATCAGTTGAGTAAATACCTGGGAGCATAAGTGTTGGGTCACATGGTAAGTCTATGTTTAGTTTTATAAGAAAATGCTAAACTGTCTTCCAAAGTGGCTTTACCCCTTTGCAGTCCTGAATAAGGGTTCTTGTTGCTCTGTATCCTCACCAGCAATTGGTATTAGCAGTTTTTAGAAGATTTTAGCCATTCTAATAAGTATGTAGTGGGTTTTGTTGTTTGGATTTGTTTTTGACTCAGTCTTAAGTTCAAACAGAGAATACATCTAAACACAGATTTTTAGACATCACCAAATTATTGTCTACAATTTATTTTTAAATCACACAAAAAAATACAACATACACATACAGAGCACGTTTGTGACCAGTATTCATCTAACAGACACTGCCCACATAAAGTTAAATTCAAGAATCCACTCTCCCACTGGCAACTTCCCAACCCCCTCTCTCTCCGACAATTCCTCCAGCTCACTGGGACTTCTGATCTATTGACCCTACTCATTTTTTTATACCTCACATTCTGCATGTCCTCATTGCTTTTCTTACCATACTGGACTCCATGATCCATCATTATAATCATTCTCTTGTATCCTTCAGCTTCTTTGCCCCTCTCTCCCTCATTTTTATTCCCCTGGCAAAGTCCCCACCTAGGTTAAATTCTACTCTCTTGCTAGTTCCCACCTGCATCCAAGAAGCTGAATTTGGCTGGAGGAATCACCAACCATGCTGACTAGTCTAACTTTAAGTGGGATCTTAGTGATAAGCAGAAATCCAATTATACCTCCATCAATTTATTGTTTCTATCTCTCCCACCTTCTTTCCTCTCCTCAAATTTCTAATGCTTCTTTTCCTATCATTCTCAGCTGATGGCATTGCTTCTTATTTAACTGAGAAAACAGAAACTATTAAAAAAGAACTTCCATATTTTTTCATCACCAAATCCACAAATCAACCTATATCTCCACCAACACACATGCTGTCTTCCATCCTATTGGGATGAATGAACTCTCTGTTCTCCTATCTAATTCCAAATTCTCCACTTGACTGTTAGATTTCATCTACTCACACTTATTTAAGGACTTCACTCCCCAAGTTTTTCTTCTTTTATTTTTGTTATTAATTTTTGTCTATTTTATCTATCATATAATTTTTCTTATCAGTTATGCTGGAAAAGCTCCCATCTTAAAAACTAAGCAAGAAAACAACCCTGTACCCACATTTCCTCTAACTGCTGCCTGATCTTGGCTGCCCCTTACAACTGAGTTTCTCTAAATATTTGTCTATACTCACTCCTCTTTCACATACTCTCTTGGACCTACTCTAGTCCACCTGATTCCCTCTTTTCATGTTAACCAACAACATCCACCTTGACCAACACAATGGTCACTTTTCAGTGTCCAAGTACTTGATTTATCTCCACATTTTACCTAGAGGAATACTTTCTTTATGAGAGTCATGAAAGACTTTCTTCACTTGACTCTTGGGACTTTAAACTCTCTCTTGGTTTACTCTTACATCAATACCCTAGTCACCACTGAATAATTAACTTGATTAAATAAATTATTATGCCAGTGCTTTGAAAAGTTAGTTTCTTGAAATACCTGACTCCCACTAGTAAATTTGTGCACAGAGATTTCTTCAAGTCACAAAAACTAAAAATTTTATTTTATTATTTTGCTCCTAAGAAAAAAATTAGGTAATCTAAAATGGAAATCAAACATATGTTCCTAATTAAAAAAAAAAAAACAACAACATTTTTCTGCTGAAAATTAGGATTTACAAAAAGTTACCTTTTGCTAGAAACTGAGTTTCATTGGTCCCCACAAACCTTCTACTCAACTAGAGACTTCAAAATGGGTTTTTCAAAGGCTTGTTTTGAGGAGCAGCAAATGTAATCTTATTTATCTGCTCATCATTTCAACATACATCAGTCCTTATAAGGTGGAGGAAGTTTTATGTAGTATGTTGTCCAGCTTTTGTAAGAGACACGGTCAGAAAATTTGAGTAATATTACACAGACAACACACAAGATTGAATATTTAAATTGTATTACTATTCAAATTAAACTACAATTTCCATATTGTTAAAAAAAATTTAACTATTGTAAATAACTTTTCACTACTGTCGTTTTGGTTGTTATTTTAAAAATATTTTTCAGTACTCAAATAGAATAGTCAGATCCTGGGAAAGAGTTGCAGATATCCGTAAAGTGATTTTCTGTGACACATGAGAGAGGAAATAAATTAGCATAAATAAATCAATGTAAAGAAATTTAGCTAAAATTGAAGTCATTGCAATTAACTTATGATACTAGAAAGATAATGAGATGTTATCAAGTGTTAAGGGGTAACTTTTACATATTTACATGTAATAATATATATTATATGTATAAGACATATCATATATTTAAGCATATATATGTACATAAGTTGGAGTAAATTACAATTACTAAGTGATTCACAGGCTAACAATATATCTCTGTAGAACCCTCCAATTAAACATATTTTATTCAAAAGAGATCTTTGTATCCTACAGAACTTTATCAAGTTCTTCTGGGGTCTTTCTCCTCTTGTTCAAGATCAGCCACACATATACATGAAGCCAAAATTTGTGAAACTAATTTCCCAAAGAAGGTGGTTTTGCTTTCTTGACCTAATTATCACTTTTTGTTTATCCAGGTACTTAGCAAAAAGAAAGAGCAGACAAGGAAAAGTAATGGCAGATTGGGTGTTCTACCACTTCCTTACTAACTAAGATTATTCAAAGAGATTGCTTCTTCCGCTCTAAAGTCCAGACGATAATATTGACTATATCAATCTGTTCCCAGGAGAATTATGAGAATTAAGTAGAATCATGTTGTTAAAAGTGCTTTGTAAATGATAAAACTTCAAGTAAAGAATCACTATTATAATTAAGATATCAAACAATGTACTCAACAAAATTCCCCAGAGAGAAAATTCATTCAATTAGAAAGGGGTAAGTTTTGATTGGATATTATTCAAATGACCTTGTTGTCAATTATTTATCAATTTTTAAAAAAGGAAATGAAGGTTCAATATCTTGAGCTCTGTGTCACTGCTTCGTATTTGTATTAAAGATCATTATGTTGTGGGACTCAATTCACGATGGGAAAATAGGAGGATGTGGAACTCACCTCCTCGCCATGAACTCAACAAAAATGCATCTACATGTGGAAAATTTCTCACCAAAAACTAACTGGAGACTAGGAGAAAGACTCCTGTACAACTAAGAGTATAAGGAAGATTCACATGGAATCGGGTATAAAGGGAAAAGAAGCAATCAGGTCAGGACCTGTGCCTCTGGGAAGTGACACAGAAGAAAAGAATTACACTGGAAGAGACCCTTCCTCAGGAGTGAATGATTTGAGCAACATATTGGGTGCCCCAGCACTGGGGTCTGACAAAAGGAAGATGAGACCACTCGATTGGAAGGCTGGTGGGACTGAGGTCTGTGGAAAGCCTGGACTCCACTCATGTGGCATACACAAATGCTTCCTTGCTCCAGAAGTATGGAAGAGAGGGTGGATTAAAACTGCATGGGTGGCTAACTGGCTTCCCATGACTGCCCTGTGTGTGCCCCAGCCTGAGCCAAGCAAATGCTCTAGCCACATAGGAGCAAGGACTGCTGACCAAGAAAAAAGCTTGGCCATGAAACACCGAGGTAGCTCAGACACTAAGCTGCATCTTAGCAGGGAGAGTGGAGACATTACTGGCTATTGCACAGGTGGCACACCAGAAGCTGTCCAGATCTTTGTTGGCAACCAGACTGCCACAGCCTGTGCCTGAAACATTGCCGAATAGCCACAAATGCTTTCCTGCTCCACCATTGCTCCCCTCAGAGCAAAGGTGCTGGTGCTTGGAGGGTGAATAACACACCTTAAAGGGAAATGAGCCAACTCCAAACTGAACTTCAGGGCTTCTGCCCCAAAACTTTGGGACTCGAAACCACCCCTAATAGGGCAATGATGGTCACTGTTCTGAGAAGAAGCACCATCCCACACCTGACTCAGATTTATCAACTCAATCTCCAGTCCTACCTCCTACCAAGGTAATAGCTGCCAGCATACCCTGAGGAAAGATGTGACTTCTGTTCATGTCAAATCCAGCTCTCCCAACAAAACCACTGAGCACCTGCAGACTGTATAGTGATGCTGCCACATATGAAAATCCCTTCAATAGTGATAAAGGTAACTGTTTTACTTATATTCACAGAGACAGAAAAAGTTAAGCAAAATGAAAAGAGAAAGAGAAACTGTTCTCAACTGAAAGAGCAAGAGAAAATCCCTGAAAAAAAAAAAAACTAATGAAACAGAAATAAACAATATTTAAATTAAAGAAATCAAAGCATTAGTAAGAAGAATGCTAACTGAATTAGGGAAAAGAATATATAAACACAGTGAGAATTTTAACAAGGAATGAAAAACAAACAAAAAAAGAATGACTCAGAACTGAAGAATACAGTAACTTAAATGAAAAACACAGTAAAAGGAATGAACAGCAGAGTAGGTGATACAGAAGAACACAAAAATGATCTGGAAGTTCGAATAATGGAAATCACCCAAACAGAACAGCAAAAAAGAAAAGCAAATTTAAAAAATGATAACAGTTTAAAGGATATTTGGGATAACAGGAAGTGAACCAACATTTGCATTATAGGGCTTCTAGAAGGAAAGAGAGAGAGAGAAGGGAATCAAAAATGTATTTAATGAAATTATGGCTGAAAACTTCCCAAACCTGATGAAGGAAACAGATATCCAGGTACAGAAAGCACAGAGAGTCCCAAACAAGGTGAACTCAAACAGACCCACACTAATACATACCATAATTAAAATGGCAAATGATAAATATAGAGATTTCTACAGGCAGCAAGAGAAAAACAAAGAGTCATATACAAGGGAATCCCCATAAGGCTATCAGTTGATTTTTCCACAGAAAATCTGCAAGCCAGAAGGGAGTGGCATAGTACATTTAAAGTGCTGACGGGGGAAACCTGCAACTAAGGATACTCTACCAAGCAAGATTATCATTTAGAATTGAAGGAGAGCTAAGGAACATCTCAGACAAGCAAAAACTAAGAGGTCATAAATACTAAACTAACCTTAAAAGAAATGTTAAATGGTCTTCTCTAAGTGGAAAAGAAAAGGCTATAATGAGTAAATATCTACAAGAAAAGAAAAATTTCACTATGAAAGGCAAATATATGCAAAGGTTGAGGATTAGTTTCATACTTAAGCTAGTATGAAGTTTAAAGACAAGAAATGTAAAATCAAGTATAACTGCAATAATCAGTAAAGGGATAAACATGACAACGTAAAAGCAAAAACATAACATGTGGGGGAAGGGAGTAAAAATGTAGATCTTTTGGAATGCGTTTGAACCTAAAGGACTACGTGTTTAAAACAAATAGATCTAGTTATAGGTCAATATAATGAACCCCATGGTAATCACAAATCAAAAACCTACACTAGATATGCAAAAATTCGAAAGAAAGGAACACAAGCATACTACCAAAGAAAATTATCAAACCACAGGGAAGAAACATAATGAAGAAGAAATGAACAGAGAAGAACTACAAAACAAACAGAAAACAAGTAATAAAATGGCAATGAGTACATACCTATCAATAATTACTTTAAATGTCAATGGACTAAAATCTCCAAGCAAAAGATATAGGATGGCTGATTGGGTGAAAAACAAGATCCATCTATATGTTGCTTACAAGAGATTCACCTGAGAACTAAAGACCCACAGAGACTGAAAGTGAGAGAATGGAAAAAGCCATTATGTGCAAATGGAAATGACAAGAAACTGGGATTAGCAATACTCATATCAGACAATGTAGACTTTAAAATAAAGTCTTTAACAAAAGACAAAAAAGGGTATTATATAATGATGAAGGGATCAATACCAGAAGAGGATATTATACCGGTTAAAATATATGGACCCAGAAAGGAGCACCCAAATATATAAAGCAAATATTAACAAACATAAAGGGAGAAATTGAAAACAATACAATAATAGAAGGGGACTTTAACACCCCATTTACATCAATCTACAGATCATCCAGACAGAAAATCAATAAGGCAAGAAATAAAAGAGGAGAAATACCAGAGAGATACAAAAAATCATGCAGGGAAAACTATGAACAGTTATTTATTGGTTATGCCAATAAATTGCACAACCAAGAAGAAACTGACAATTTCTAGAAACATACAACCTTCTGAGACTGAATCGGGAGGAAATAGACAATCTGAACAGACTGATCACTAGTAGTGGAATTGAATTTGTAACAAAAAACTCCCAGCAAACAAAAGTTCAACACCGGTTGGCTTCACATGGGAGTTCAACCAAACATATAAAAAGAGTTAATACTTATCATCAAGCTATTCGAAAAAAATAGAAGAGGATGAAACACTCTCAGATTCTTTCCCAATGCTGCCATTACCCTGATACCGAAACCAGACAAAGACATTACCAAAAAAAATTACCAATATTTTTGATGAATATAGATGCAAAAATCCTCAACAAAATATTAGTAAATTGAATTCAATTATATATGAAAAAGATCATACACCATGATCAGGCTGGATTTATTTGAAGGATACAATGATAGTCCAACATTTGCAAATCAACTAATGTGATACAACACTTTGAAAAAAAGAAGGATAAAAATCATATAATCATCTCAATAGACTCTGAAACAACTGGGGAGCAGACCCTGCCCCTAACAGGGCTGTGACTACGACAGAGTAAAGAGGAGACCCTGCTCAATATCTAGCTCAGGCACTGGTCACCACAACACCAATCACACCCCCTATCAAGGGCATAACAGCCATCACACACTGAGGAAATATGTGACAGGTATCCATAATAAAAACAGCCCTCACACCAAAAAATTAGGCTCACACAGAAGACATGGTGATGCTCTTACATAAAAACAACACTTCGAGACCACAACAGATAACTGTCTAAACTCATAGTCAGAGAAATATAAGTAAAATGAAGAAGAGGAACCATTCCCAATTAAAGATCAAGAGAATTCCCCTGAAAGAACAAACAATGAAACAGACCACTCCAGTCTACTAGACACCGAGTTCAAAAAGGAAGTAATAAAACTACTGAAGGAATTAAGAAAGGCTATTTATACAAATGCAGATTACTGTAAAAATGAACTAGACACTATAAAGCATAGCCAAATAAAATTAAAAAACTCATTTGCCAAGAAGAAAGCTGAGCTAAAGGCAATAAATAGAAAACTGAATAATGTAGAATAACAAATAAGTGATCTGGAAGACAGACTAATGGAAATCACCCAATCAGAACAGCAGACAGAAATACAAATGAAAGCAATATACAAGACCTATAGGATAATATCAAGGGCACCAATCTATGCATAATAGGGATTCCAGAAGGAGAAGAAAGAGAAAAGAGGATTGAAAGTATATATGAAGAAATTATGGCTGAAAACTTTCTAAACCTAAAGAAGGAAACAGATATCCCGGCACAAGAAGAACAGATGGTCCCAAACATGATGAACTCAAACAGAGCTACAGCAAGACGTATTAGTATTTAAAATGGCAAAGGTTAAAGACAAAGAGAGGATTCTAAAGGCAGCAAAAGAAAAACAAAGAGCTATTTACAAGGGAACCTCAACAAGGCTATCAGCTAATTTCTCTACAGAAATGTTACAGGCCAGAAGGGAGTGACAAGATATATTCAAAGTCCTGAAAGGGAAAAGCCTGCAATCTAGGATACTCTATCCAGCAAGATTATAATTTAGAATAGAAGGAGAGATAAAGAATTTCTCAGGCAAGCAAATACTAAAAAAATACAGCAATACTAAACCTATCCTAAAAGAAATATTGTAAGGTCTTCTTTAAATAGAAAAGAAGTAAGAATCTGTAGGAAAGAGTAAATTTTCTCTTTGGAAAGTAAATCACTTAAATAAGCCAGTACACAGATTAAGAAAATTTTTTTTTAAATTTTATGATAGTGATGATAACTACAATGAACAGCAAAAGAATAAGCATTAAGATGTAAAAGAGGATATCAAAACCATAAAGGGGGGAGGGAAGTAAGAAAATGTAGATTTTCTTAGAATGTGTTTGATCCTATATGACTACCAGTCTAAGGAAAGTAGATATAGCAATGGGTTAACATACTTGACAAATAGGGTAACCACAAATCAAAAACGTATAGTAGAACCACAAAAACAAAGAGGAGAACACAAACAAAATACAAAAGAAAACCATCAAACCTCAAAAGGAAAAACAAAAAGAAAATGAAAGGAACAAAAAAGAAATACAAAATCAACTGGAAAACAAGGTTTAAAAAGGCAATATATACATATCTATTAATAATTACCTTAAATGTCAATTGGCTAAATGCTCCAATAAAAAGACATACAGTGGCATACAAGACATACAAGAGCCTAAAATATGATGCATACAAGAGACTTACTTTAGGACAAAGGCACACATAGATTGAAAGTGAGGGGATGAAAAACGATATTTCATGCAAAAGGAAATGATAAGAAAGTGGGGGAAGTAATACTCATATTAGATAAAACAAACTTTAAAACAAAGGTAATAAAGAAAGATAAAGAAGGACACTATGTAATGATAAAAGGATCAATACAAGAACAGGATATTACCCTCATTGATATATATGCACCAGTGTAGGAGCACCTAACTACACAAAACAAATACTAACAGATATAAAGGGAAAAATTGATGGGAATACAAACTAGTAAGATATTTTAATACCCCTCTGATATCAATGGACAGATCTTCCAGACAGAAAATCAAGAAGGCAAAAGAGATTCTAAGTGACATAATAGAATAGTTAGACTTAATTGATATTTTCAGGACATTACATTCAAAATAACCAGAATACATATTCTTTTCAAGTGCACATGGACATTCTCTAGGATAGATGATATACTAGGACAAAAACAAGCCTCAAAAAATTTAAGGAGATTAACCAAGATGGCGGAGTAGAAGGACGTGCTGTCACTCCCTCTTGCGAGAGCACCAGAATCACAACTGACTGCTGGACCATCATTGACAGGAAGACCCTGGACTTCACCAAGGAGGATACCCCACGTCCAAGGACAGAGGAGAAGCCACAGTGAGACGGTAGGAGGGGCGCAAGCAGAGTAAAATCAAACCCCGTAACTGCTGGGTGGGTGACTCACAGACTGGCGAACACTTATACCACAGAAGTCCACCCACTGGAGTAAAGGTTCTGAGCCCCACGTCAGGCTTCCCAACCTGGGGGTCAGGCAACGGGAGGAGGAATTCCTAGAGAATCAGACTTTGAAGCCTAGTGGGAATTGGATTGCAGGACTTTGACGGGACTGGGGGAAACAGAGATCCCACTCTTGGAGGGCACACACAAAGTAATGTGTGCATCAGGACCCAGGGGAAGGAGCAGTGAGCCTGGGGGAGACTGAACCAGACCTACCTGCTGGTGTTGGGGGGTCTCCTGCAGAGGCGAGTGGTGGCTCTGTTTCACCGTGGGGATAAGGACACTGGCAGCAGAGGTTCTGGGAAGTTCTCCTTGGCGTGAGCCCTCCCAGAGTCTGCCATTAACCCCACCAAAGAGCACGGGTAGGCTCCAGTGTTGGGTTGCCTCAGGCAAAACAGCCAACAGGGAGGGAACCCAGCCCCACCCATCAACAGTCAAGTGGATTAAGGTTTTACTGAGCTCTGACCCGCCACAGCAACAGGGAGGGAACCCAGCCCCACCCATCAACAGTCAAGTGGATTAAGGTTTTACTGAGCTCTGACCGCCACAGCAACAGTCAGCTCTACCCACCACCAGAGCCTCCCATCAAGCCTCTTAGATAGCCTCAACCACCAGAGGGCAGACAACAGAAGCAAGAAAAACTATAATCCTGCAGCCTGTGGACCAAAAACCACAGTTACAGAAAGATAGAGAAGATGAAAAGGCAGAGGGCTATGTACCAGATGAAGGAACAAGAAAAATCCCCAGAAAAACAACTAAATGAAGTGGAGATAGGCAACCTTCCAGAAAAAGAATTCAGAATAATGATAGTGAAGATGATCCAGGACCTCGGAATAAGAATGGAGGCAAAGATTGAGAAGATGCAAGAAATGATTAACAAAGACCTAGAAGAATTAAAGAACAAACAAACAGAGATGACCAATACAATAACTGAAATGAAAACTACACTAGAAGGAATCAATAGCAGAATAACTGAGGCAGAAGAACGGATAAGTGACCTGGAAGACAGAATGATGGAATTCACTGCTGCGGAACAGACTAAAGAAAAAAGAATGAAAAGAAATGAAGACAGCCTAAGAGACCTCTGGGACAACATTAAACGCAACAACATTCGCATTATAGGGGTCCCAGAAGGAGAAGAGAGAGAGAAAGGACCAGAGAAAATATTTGAAGAGATTATAGTCGAAAACTTCCCTAACATGGGAAAGGAAATAGCCACCCAAGTCCAGGAAGCGCAGAGAGTCCCATACAGGATAAACCCAAGGAGAAACACGCCGAGACACATAGTAATCAAAGTGGCAAAAATTAAAGACAAAGAAAAGTTATTGAAAGCAGCAAGGGAAAAACGACAAATAACATACAAGGGAACTCCCATAAGGTTAACAGCTGATTTCTCAGCAGAAACTCTGCAAGCCAGAAGGGAGTGGCATGATATACTTAAAGTGATGAAAGGGAAGAACCTACAACCAAGATTACTCTACCCGGCAAGGATCTCATTTAGATTTGATGGAGAAATCAAAAGCTTTACAGACAAGCAAAAGCTAAGAGAATTCAGCACCACCAAACCAGCTCTACAACAAATGCTAAAGGAACTTCTCTAAGTGGGAAACACAAGAGAAGAAAAGGACCTACAAAAACAAACACAAAACAATTAAGAAAATGGTCATAGGAACATACATATCGATAATTACCTTAAACGTGAATGGATTAAATGCCCCAACCAAAAGACATAGACTGGCTGAATGGATACAAAAACAAGACCCATATATATGCTGTCTACAAGAGACCCACTTTAGACCTAGGGACACATACAGACTGAAAGTGAGGGGATGGAAAAAGATATTCCATGCAAATGGAAATCAAAAGAAAGCTGGAGTAGCTATACTCATATCAGATAAAATAGACTTTAAATTAAAGAATGTTACAAGAGACAAGGAAGGACACTACATAATGATCCAGGGATCAATCCAAGAAGAAGATATAACAATTATAAATATATATGCACCCAACATAGGAGCACCTCAATACATAAGGCAACTGCTAACAGCTATAAAAGAGGAAATCGACAGTAACACAATAATAGTGGGGGACTTTAACACCTCACTTACACCAATGGACAGATCATCCAAAATGAAAATAAATAAGGAAACAGAAGCTTTAAATGACACAATAGACCAGATAGATTTAATTGATATATATCGGACATTCCATCCAAAAACAGCAGATTACACGTTCTTCTCAAGTGCGCACGGAACATTCTCCAAGATAGATCACATCTTGGGTCACAAATCAAGCCTCAGTAAATTTAAGAAAATTGAAATCATATCAAGCATCTTTTCTGACCACAACGCTATGAGATTAGAAATGAATTACAGGGAAAAAAACGTAAAAAGGACAAACACATGGAGGCTAAACAATACGTTACTAAATAACCAAGAGATCACTGAAGAAATCAAAGAGGAAATCAAAAAATACCTAGAGACAAATGACAATGAAAACACGACGACCCAAAACTTATGGGATGCAGCAAAAGCAGTTCTAAGAGGGAAGTTTATAGCTATACAAGCCTACCTAAAGAAACAAGAAAAAGCTCAAGTAAACAATCTAACCTTACACTTAAAGAAACTAGAGAAAGAAGAACAAACAAAACCCAAAGTTAGCAGAGGGAAAGAAATCATAAAGATCAGAGCAGAAATAAATGAAATAGAAACAAAGAAAACAATAGCAAAGATCAATAAAACTAAAAGTTGGTTCTTTGAGAAGATAAACAAAATTGATAAACCATTAGCCAGACTCATCAAGAAAAAGAGGGAGAGGACTCAAATCAATAAAATCAGAAATGAAAAAGGAGAAGTTACAACAGACACTGCAGAAATACAAAGCATCCTAAGAGACTACTACAAGCAACTTTATGCCAATAAAATGGACAACCTGGAAGAAATGGACAAATTCTTAGAAAGGTATAACCTTCCAAGACTGAACCAGGAAGAAATAGAAAATATGAACAGACCAATCACAAGTAATGAAATTGAAACTGTGATTAAAAATCTTCCAACAAACAAAAGTCCAGGACCAGATGGCTTCACAGGTGAATTCTATCAAACATTTAGAGAAGAGCTAACACCCATCCTTCTCAAACTCTTCCAAAAAATTGCAGAGGAAGGAACACTCCCAAACTCATTCTATGAGGCCACCATCACCCTGATACCAAAACCAGACAAAGACACTACAAAAAAAGAAAATTACAGACCAATATCACTGATGAATATAGATGCAAAAATCCTCAACAAAATACTAGCAAACAGAATCCAACAACACATTAAAAGGATCATACACCACGATCAAGTGGGATTTATCCCAGGGATGCAAGGATTCTTCAATATACGCAAATCAATCAATGTGATACACCATATTAACAAATTGAAGAATAAAAACCATATGATCATCTCAATAGATGCAGAAAAAGCTTTTGACAAAATTCAACACCCATTTCTGATAAAAACTCTCCAGAAAGTGGGCATAGAGGGAACCTACCTCAACATAATAAAGGCCATATATGACAAACCCACAGCAAACATCATTCTCAATGGTGAAAAACTGAAAGCATTTCCTCTAAGATCAGGAACGAGACAAGGATGTCCACTCTCACCACTATTATTCAACATAGTTTTGGAAGTCCTAGCCACGGCAATCAGAGAAGAAAAAGAAATAAAAGGAATACAAATTGGAAAAGAAGAAGTAAAACTGTCACTGTTTGCGGATGACATGATACTATACATAGAGAATCCTAAAACTGCCACCAGAAAACTGCTAGAGCTAATTAATGAATATGGTAAAGTTGCAGGATACAAAATTAATGCACAGAAATCTCTTGCATTCCTATACACTAATGATGAAAAATCTGAAAGAGAAATTATGGAAACACTCCCATTTACCATTGCAACAAAAAGAATAAAATACCTAGGAATAAACCTACCTAGGGAGACAAAAGACCTGTATGCAGAAAACTATAAGACACTGATGAAAGAAATTAAAGATGATACCAACAGATGGAGAGATATACCATGTTCTTGGATTGGAAGAATCAACATTGTGAAAATGAGTATACTACCCAAAGCAATCTACAGATTCAATGCAATCCCTATCAAATTACCAATGGCATTTTTTACGGAGCTAGAACAAATCATCTTAAAATTTGTATGGAGACACAAAAGACCCCGAATAGGCAAAGCAGTCTTGAGGCAAAAAAATGGAGCTGGAGGAATCAGACTCCCTGACTTCAGACTATACTACAAAGCTACAGTAATCAAGACAATATGGTACTGGCACAAAAACAGAAACATAGATCAATGGAACAAGATAGAAAGCCCAGAGATTAACCCACGCACCTATGGTCAACTAATCTATGACAAAGGAGGCAAAGATATACAATGGAGAAAAGACAGTCTCTTCAATAAGTGGTGCTGGGAAAACTGGACAGCTACATGTAAAAGAATGAAATTAGAATACTCCCTAACACCATACACAAAAATAAACTCAAAATGGATTAGAGACCTAAATATAAGAGTGGACACTATAAAACTCTTAGAGGAAAACATAGGAAGAACACTCTTTGACATAAATCACAGCAAGATCTTTTTTGATCCACCTCCTAGAGTAATGGAAATAAAAACAAAAATAAACAAATGGGACCTAATGAAACTTCAAAGCTTTTGCACAGCAAAGGAAACCATAAACAAGACGAAAAGACAACCCTCAGAATGGGAGAAAATATTTGCAAATGAATCAACGGACAAAGGATTAATCTCCAAAATATATAAACAGCTCATTCAGCTCAATATCAAAGAAACAAACACCCCAATCCAAAAATGGGCAGAAGACCTAAATAGACATTTCTCCAAAGAAGACATACAGATGGCCACGAAGCACATGAAAAGATGCTCAACATCACTAATTATTAGAGAAATGCAAATCAAAACTACAATGAGGTATCACCTCACTCCTGTTAGAATGGGCATCATCAGAAAATCTACAAACAACAAATGCTGGAGAGGGTGTGGTGAAAAGGGAACCCTCTTGCACTGTTGGTGGGAATGTAAATTGATACAGCCACTATGGAGAACAATATGGAGGTTCCTTAAAAAACTAAAAATAGAATTACCATATGACCCAGCAATCCCACTACTGGGCATATACCCAGAGAAAACCGTAATTCAAAAAGACACATGCACCCGAATGTTCATTGCAGCACTATTTACAATAGCCAGGTCATGGAAGCAACCTAAATGCCCATCAACAGACGAATGGATAAAGAAGATGTGGTACATATATACAATGGAATATTACTCAGCCATAAAAAGGAACGAAATTGAGTCATTTGTTGAGACGTGGATGGATCTAGAGTCTGTCATACAGAGTGAAGTAAGTCAGAAAGAGAAAAACAAATATCGTATATTAATGCATGTATGCGGAACCTAGAAAAATGGTACAGATGAGCCAGTTTGCAGGGCAGAAGTTGAGACACAGATGTAGAGAATGGACATATGGACACCAAGGGGGGAAAACTGCGGTGGGGTGGGGATGGTGGTGTGCTGAATTGGGCGATTGGGATTGACATGTATACACTGATGTGTATAAAACTGATGCCTAATAAGAACCTGCAGTATAAAAAAACAAACAAAACAACTAATACTAAACTTTCATTGGGTTATTTGTATGGAAACATGTTAATATAAATGTTTCAGACATTACATGAAATTTCTAAAAATCTTATATTTGTATTTGTATGGAAATATGTATGGAAATATGTTAATATAAATGTTTCAGACATTACATGAAATTTCTAAAAATCATATTTGTATTTGTATGGAAATATGTATGGAAATATGTTAATATAAATGTTTCAGACATTACATGAAATTTCTAAAAATCTTATATTTGTACTTGTATGGAAATATGTATGGAAATATGTTAATATAAATGTTTCAGACATTACATGAAATTTCTAAAAATCTTATATGTTCTGGTATAATGTTATAAGTAATAATCCTATTTATTACTTTAAAATGTATATCTCAGAAATAACTAATTTTCTTGTCAACTGCATTATTATGAACTGTCATCAAATCTTTAACCGTGGCCATTTTTAAGTCTTTTGTCATTTACAGACAGTTCTGGGTGTACTCTGATGATTTTGCAAATATGTTCCTATAAAAGGGTTTCATCTTCAAGAAATACATGGAAAAGACTCTGACAAGTACAGGTTTCTGGTAACGGACTGTACTGCTGAACTGAATGAATAAGCATTTTCAGAACTCTAATGAAAAACTGATGAACTCATAAAAGTGCTAACAAAAGATCAAGATGAAAAAAAAAAATTAATTACATGGGACTGAGTGAACTGATGAGGATGAGTATAATTTTTGTGACTTTCTGTCTGAATTTAAAAAAAAAAAAAAAATTCCACAAGGACTCAGAGGCAAAGAATATACAAATCAATTTTCACTGCAAAGTAAAGGAGCTGTTACAGTGGAGGATTACTGGACTGAATGTCAATACTATGACATAGTATGAGTGTGTTTCATGTTTGGTAATTGCAATCATTGTTGCTTTTGTTGTGGTCATCCATGTACAATGCTTGGTGTCAGTCGATTTATCTCTTGTAAAAATAAAATACAGTGTGTGTGTGTGTGAAAAAAAAAAAAAAAATAAAGCCCGTGGTAGAAAATAAAAAAAAAAAAAAAAAAAAAAAAAAAAAAAAAATTTAAGAGGATAGAAATTATTTCAAGCATTTTTTCTGACCACAACATCATGAAACTAACAATCAAGCACAGAAGGAGAAATGAGAAAAAAAAGATTACATGGAGACTAAACAACATGTTACTGCAAAACCAATGGGTCACTAATGAAATCAAAGAGGAAATTTTAAAAATACCTGAGACAAATGACAATGAAAACACAGCCATATAAAATCTATGGGATGCCCTTCCTCAAAAAAGAAAGAAAGAAAGAAAGAAATCTCAAATAAACAACCTAACCTACCACATAAGTAAATTAGAAAAAGAACAAATAAAACCTAAACTCAGTGGAAGGAAGGAAATAATAAAGATTAGAGAAGAAATACATAAAATAGAGGTTAAAAAAAACCAATAGAACAAATTAATAAAACCAAGATCTGGTTCTTTGAAAGGGTAAACAAAATTGACAAACCTCTGGCCAGGCTCACCAAGAGGAAAAGAAAGGATGCAAATAAACAAGAAATAAAGGGGGAAATAACAATGGATACCACAAAAGTACAAGAAACCATAAGAAAAGCCTAAAAACAATTATATGGCAACAAATTGGACTACCTAGAAGAAATGGACAAGATCTTAGAAACATACAGCCTACCAAAACTGAATCAAGACAGAATAGATAATTTGAACAGACCAATCACTAGAAGTGAAATAGAATCTGTAATGATAATTTAAAAAATTCTCTGCAAACAAATGCCCAGGATCAAATGGCTTCACTGGGGAAATCTACCAAACATACAAAGAAGAACTTATACTAATCCTTTTCAAACTCTTCCAAGATACTGAAAGGATTGAACACTTCCAAATTCATTCTATGAAGTCACCATCACCCTGATACCAAAACCAGACAAAGACACTACCAAAAAAATTACAGGCCAATATCTTTCATGAATATAGATGTAAATTCTGAACAAAATATTAGCAAACTGAATCCAACAACACATAAAAAAGATCATGCATCATGATCAGGTTTGATTTATCTCAGTGTCACAAGGAGAGTTCACCATATACAAATCAATCAATGTGATACACCACATCAACAAAAGAAAAGACAAAAACCACATGATCATCTCAATAGAAGCAGAAAAAGCATTTGATAAAATTCAACATTCATTCGTGATAAAAACTCTTACCAAATTGTGGATACAGGGTTCATATCTCAACATAATGAAAGCTATTTATGACAAATGCACAGTCAGTGTAATACTCAATGGTGAAAAGCTGAAAGCCTTCCCACTAAAATAAGGAAGAAGAAAAGGATGCCCACTCTCACCATTTCTTTTCAACATGGTATGCGAAGTCTCATCCACAGCAATCAGACAAGAAAAAGAATAAAAGTTATCCAAATTGGAAGGGAAGAGGTAAAATCATCATTACATGTAGATGACATGATACTATATGTAGAAAACCCTAAAGAGTCCAAATATAAACCACTTAGAACTGATAACTGAATTCAGCAAGGGAGCAGGATGCAAGACTGACATACAGAAGTCTGTTGCATTTCTTTACAGTAACAATGAAATATCAAAAAGGAGAGTAAAAAAATCATTTTTTAAGTCACTTTAAAAAAATAAAATATTTAGGAATATTTAGGAATAAATCTGACCAAGGAGGTGAAAGAGCTATATGCTGAGAACTATAAAACACTGATAAAGGAAACTGAAGATGACTTAAAGAAATGGAAATAAATTCCATGCTCTTGTATTGGAAGAATTAATACTGTTAAAATGGCCATACTACCCAAAGCAATCTACAGATTTAATGCATTCTCTTTCAAATTACTCATGACATTTTTCATAGAACAAGAAAAAATAATCCTAAAACTTATATGGAATCTTAAAGACCCAGAATTGCTAAAGCAATCCTGAGGAAAAAGAACAAAGATGGAGACAAAACATTCCCAGACTTCAGACAATACTACAAAGCTACAGTATCAAAACAGCATTGTATTGGCACAAAAACAGACAAATGGCTGAATGGAACAATATAGTGAGCCCAGAAATAAACCCACATACCTAAGATCAATTAAATTTTGTCAAAAAGATAAGAATATACAATGGAGAAAAAAATAGTCTCTTCAGCAAGTGGTGTTGGGGAAGCTGGACAGCTGCATGTAAATCAATGAAGTTAGAAGACTCCCTCACACCACACACATCAAAAAACTCAAAATAGCTTAAAGATTTAAATATAAGACAAGACACCATAAAACTCCGAGAAGAGAACATAGGCAAAACATTCTCTGACATAAATAATAGCAATATTTTCTTAGGTCAGTCTCCCAAGGAAATAGACACAAAAGCAAAAGTAAACAAATGAGATCTAATAAAACATATAAGCCTTTGCACAGCAAAGGAAATCATAAACAAAAATACTACCTAAGGACTGGGAAAAAATATTTGTAAGCTCTGTGACTGACAAGGGTTTAATTTCCAAAATATACAAACAGCTCATACAACTCAATAACAAACACCCAAAAGAAAACAATAAGAAAATAGAGAGAAGGCCTAAATAGACATTTCTCCAAAGAAGAGGTGCAAATGGCCAAGAGGCACAAGAAAAGATGCTCAACATCACCAATTATTAGAGAAATGCAAATCAAAATTACAATGAAGTATCATCTGACACCAGTCAGAATGACCATCATCAAAAAGTCTACAAATAATAAATGCTGGAAAGGGTGTGGAGAAAATGAAACCATTGTGTGCTGTTGATAGGAATGTAATTGGTGCAGCTACTATGGAAAACAATATAGAATTTCCTTAAGAAACTAAAATCAGAGCTACCATAGGATCCAGCAATCTCACTCCAAGGAATATATCTAGAAAAGATGAAAAATATAATTAGAAAAGATACATGCAGCCCAATGTTCATAGCAGCACTATTTACAATAGCAAAGACATGGAAGCAACCTAAGTGCTCATCAACAGATAAATGGATAAAGATGTGGTATATATACAATGTAATATTACTCAGCCATAAAAAGAATGAAACATTGCCATTTGCAGCAACATGGATGGACCCAGAGAACATCATACTAAGTGAAGTATGTCCAACAGCGAAAGACAAATACTGTATGATATCACGTATATGTGGAATACACAGATTAATACAAATGAATTTAATTAGAAAACAGAAACAGATTCACAGACATAGAAAATAAACTTATAGTTACAAAAGGGGAAAGGGAGGGAAGAATACATTAGCAGTATGGGGTTAACAGAAACACAGTACCATATATAAAATTCCTAAACAACCAGAATTTATTGTATAGCACGTGAAAGTATAGTCATATCTTGTAGTAATCTGTAATGGAAAATAAACTGAAAAAAATATATATATAACTCAATCACTGCTGTCACCTGAAACTAACATAATATTGTAAATCAACTATATTTCAATTAAAAAAAAAACAAAAAATTAAACATGGGCAGAAGACCTGATAGATGTTTTTTCCCAAAAAAAATAAAAACATACAGAATGCTAACAGGAATGTGGAAAAATGTAAGACATGGTGAATCATCACATAAATGCAAATCAAAACAACAATGAGGCATCACCTCACACCTGTCAAATGGGCATCATCAAAAAGTCTACATATAACACAAAAAGTCTACATATAAAAATTGTTGTGGAGTATGTAGACAAAAGGGATCCCTAGTACATTTTTGGTTGGATTGTAAATTGATGCAGCCACTATACAAAACATTGGGACCTTCCTCAAAAAGTAAAAATAGAACTACAGTATGATCCAGCATTTCCACTGCTGGGTATATATTGGAAGAAAGTGAAAACATTATTGTAAAAAAATACACACACCTCAATGTTCACAGCAGCACTATTTACAATTGCCAAGATATGCATATTTGAAAGATATAATATACATTATAATATATAATATAGTATATATTGATATTGATATATAATTTATATAATATATTTATGTAATATGTAATGTGTTATATATTGCATATTATTATAAAATATGTAATATAATTATTTTATATTATATATATAATAATGATATGTTAATTATACATTAATCATGTTATAATATATATTATATATAATATATAATATGTTTATATATTATATATATTATTATACATATAAATATTTTATATAATATAGTATATAGAATGGAATATATAATATATATTCTATATAATATTATATATTACAAACAATATATTGTCTATTGTTTATTTTATATACTATATTATGATATATACCATATTATATAATATTGTGTATATTATATTGTATTATGTATATTATATATTATGTTTATTCCATTAATATAATATATAATATATACATAATACATTATATATAATACATATATTAATTCATATGTATTATTAAACAAATATAATACATATATATAATATATAGTATATATTATATATTATGATGTACATGGTATTATATATAACATATTATTAGTATAATTATAGCATACTGTAATTATATATTATAATGTATATAATATATATTTGTATAATATATATGAATATTTATATCATTATATATATTTATATATAATTATACATATTATATATATTAATATATTTATATAATACAAATAACATAATAAATACATTATATATTATATATCATAATATATATTATTTTTGTATATAATATACAATATATATTTATTTAATATATATTATATATATTTTTATATTTATATAATATAAATAATATATACATTATATGTATTATATAATGTATTATAATTGTATAATAATAATATATAAATTATATAATATTATATAGTTTATATAATATAATATTTTTAATATAATATATTATTATTATACTATTATAATGTTTTATATAATATATAATATACATAATATAGTAATCATAATTAATATATAGTAATATGTGATATACTTAATACATATAATATGAAATATCATATATATAATTTAACATATGAATATCTTATTATTATATTATATATAATTAATTACTCATATAATTATATAATTATGTTAAGTGTATATGTTACATATAATTATTATATTATTATATAATGTAATTAATTATTATAATTTTATATTATTAAAAATATATTTATTATAAACATTATAATTAATATAATATATATTATATGCAGTTATATATTATAATGTATATTATATACAATATATGAAATGTGTATCATAATATAAAATATATGTAATTGTACATATATATGCAACAATGATATATTCTATAACACTGTGGAATATAGCCTTTATTTTTTAATTTTGCAATTACTTTTAATTTATAATCTATTAATATATTGAATCACTCTTTCATATCTGAGTCTAGCAAAATATTGTAAATTTTGTAAATCAATAAAAAATAAAATAAAGTCCATTATGTTGCATTTTGTGATAAGTTATTAAAAATGAGGTGAGGGCTTCAGTGACTCTGAAGTCTCTAGAACCTTCCTTCTATTGTAGTGCTTTGTTGTCTACCCCAACTGCTTTAAATTCTTCAGGTGTGGATCATGTCTTGTATCCATAACCATGTTTTTATAGCAAATACACACTTTTAAGCTGTTATGAGGAGTTTAATAAATAAAGGTTTTAATTTTAAATGGAACACAGTAGAAGGAGGGATTTGTCAAATAGGTGTTTCAAGGTCAAGACTTGGTTTTGTCAATTATTAAAGTACATTACTTTGATAAGCAACTTCACCTCCTTTGACACCCAATTTTCTCATGTCAAATAGAAGCAAAGTAATAGAATACCACCAGAACCTTCCACTTCCATTTTCCTATAATCTTTATTCTCACTTTTTTAGCCACCCAATTATTCTTCCTTTATGTTACTTTTGCCCAGGAAAACAATATCAGTAGATGATATGATCTGTGACATGTAATCCAACAAAGTTCTCAGCAATGACATGGGCATGTTTTTATGTAGAAATATAACTGTATGCTAATTTTTCTTCCTCATGCTTCCGAAACAAGCAAGCTGTTATTTTAGAAATATTATCCGTGATTTTTCCAAGGAAGCAACATTCAAGGAAAATTCAATTAATTGCACTTGAGGTATAACAAAGGAAAATTTGCCTTTTAAGTCAATAGTACTTAAACCTTGCCCTAGTGTAATTATACTGTATTCTGTTGCTTGGGATGGCTTCTCCATTCATAAAAATAACATTTGGGTTTTAAGTGAAATCAAGGATCTGTATAGCGCCATATCTCACAGTAGCAATTCCATGGTAGCCGTTTTTAATCACAGTTGCTTTCAGAACACTCTGTTGTTATGGAGGAGAGAAAAAAAAATTAAACAATGATAGCAGTACACAGAAGTTTGTGGTTTGCAGAATTGCCAATACTTTGAAATACTTCTTATTTTTAAAAAATCCTTTGGGACACATTTACTTCATAAAAATGAACTATCATGACATAAGAAATACTAGATGTTTAAACTTACATTACTGAGGTGGATTGGCCAAGATGGCGGAGTAGAAAGGCCCTGAGCTCACCTATTCTCACAGGCCACCAAAATTACAACTATTTGCAGAACAACCATCAATGAAAAAGACCAGAACCTACCAGAAAAGATCTTCTACAACCAAAGGTATAAAGAAGGTACTTAACAAGATGTGTAGGAGTGGTGGAGTCACTATATAGTCAAATCCTATACCCCTGTGTGGACCACCTACAAGTGGGAGAACAATTACGATTGCAGAGGTTCACCCAAAGGAGTGAGAGGACTGAGCCCCATGTCAGGCTCCCCAGCCTGAGGGTTCTGCACCAGGAAAATGAGCCCCCAGAGCATTTGGCTTTGAAGGCCAGTAGGGCTTACTTTTGAGAGTCCTAGAGAGTTGGAGGAAATAGAGACTTCACTCTTAAAGAGTGCACACAAAATCTCACACACTCTAGGATACCAGGACCAAGCAGTAATTTCATAGGCGCCTGGGTCAGATCTACCTGCTGATCTTGAAGACTCTTCCAGAGAGGTAGGAAGCAACTGTAGCTCACCTTGGGGACATAGACAATGGTGGCAGACATTTTCGGGAGCTCCTTCTACCACATGGGCACTGGTGCTGGCAAGCTCCATTTTGCAATCCTCTCTCTAGGTTATTAGTCCCAGGACCCATTCCTACCCTGGTCCAACAGTCTGTAAGTGCCAGTGCTGGGATGCATCAGGTCAGGCAAGTAACTAGGCAGGGACACAATCCCACTCACCAGCAGACAGGCTGCCATTAGAATTCCTGAGCACACAGCTGCGTCTGACCATTAGAGAGCTAAGACCCAGCCCCACACATGAGTATGTAGGCCTTAGACCTGAGACCCCCAGAGCCATCCAGTTGGAAACCCTTGAACCCAGCTGCACCCACCAGTTTGTAGCCACCAGACCCAGAATCCCCTGGGCCCTTGCTCTCCCATCCAGGGAGACTGCTCTAACATCTGGCCCAGCCCCACATACCAGGGCGAGAAAACCAACAGCAAGAAAACTGCAGACCCATATTCTGCAGATCCAGTCCATTGACCAGCAGGCCAGATGGTGCACTGGGACTGACTGGGCCCTAGTCTCACTCACCAGCAAGGCTGCTCTAACCTCAGGCCCAGCTTCACCCACGAGCAGATAGAATCCAGTTGCAAAAAAACTGCAGTCCCACAGCCTGAGGAACTGGCCTGCCTACCAGCAGATCAGACTCTGGGACACTTGAGTCCCAACCACATCCATCAGTGAGGCTGCTCTAGCCTCTGGAGGAGCCTCACCCACCAGGGGGCATATACAAGCCACAAGAAAACCACAGCCCCATGGCCTGTGATACTGGCCCACCCACAAGCAGGCTAGATCCTGCCCTAGGACTAGCTGAGCCTTGGGCCCACCCATCAACATGTCACCACAAGCTTCAAAACAACTTGGCCCCAAAGCCAACTGGGTCAGTAACCAGCTCCACCCATAAGCAATCTGACACCAACTCTGGGATCCCTGGGCCTTGCAACCAGATCCCAGGACCCAGCTCTGCCCAACTGTAGGTTGGCACCAGCCCCAAGACCTGGCTTCACCTGTGAGTGGGTAAGAGCTCTGGGGTCTCCTGGACTTGATGTCACCAACCAGTAATCCAGAACTAGCCTGAGGGACTCCCAGGGTCCCATAATCAGCTGTCTCATGACCCAGTCCCCCTAACCAGCAGTTGACAGTCTCCACACAAAGCATGACATGGCAACCAACTGAACTGGGGGTCAACAAAGCCAAAAAAAGAAAAAAACACCCACATAGTCAGCACACCACAACAGAAAGACCCAAGCAGCCCTTGTAGGAGCAATTTATAGAGCATATAGCTCTGATGACAAGAAGGGAGTGCACTGCTGTGACATATAGAATGTCTCCTACAAAAGGTCACTTCTCCAAGGTGCATAAGTATAACCAACCTACTAGATACATAAAAATAGAAACAGCAAGTTTGGCAAAATAAGTCAATAGAGAAACATGTTCCAAATGAAGGCAAAAGATAAAGTAACAGAAGAACTTAGTGAAGTAGATATAGACAATCTACATGATAAATAGTTCAGGATAGTGATTGTAAAGATGATAAAAGAACTCAGGAGAAGAATCGATGCCCAGAGCAAGAAATTAGAAGTTTTTCACAAAGCATTAGAAAATATAAAGAAGAACAAATATAGATGAAGAATACAATAACAGAAATGCAAAATACACTAGAAGGAATCAACACTGCACTAAATGATACAGAAGAACAGATCAGTGAGCTGGAACAGAGTAGTGGAAATTACTGATGCTGAACAGAAAAAAAGGGGAAAAAAAGAAATGAGGATAGTTTAAGAGACACTGAGGACACCAACAAGGACACTATAAGGGTTTCAGAAGGAGGCGAGAGAAAGGGGCTGAGAACATAATTGAAGCTATAATACCTGAAAACTTCCCTAACCTGGTAAAGGAAATGGACAGCCAAGTCCAGGGAGTGCAGAGAATCCCATACAAGAATAACCCTAAAGGGAACACAACAGACACCTTGTAATTGAAATGGCAAACTGAAGAAATCAAACAGGAAATAAAAAAACACTTGGAGGCAAGGAAAACAAAAACACAATGAAGCAAAAATCTATGTGATGCATCAAAAATAGTTCTAAGAAGGAAGTTTAGAGTGATACAGCTTACCTCAGGAAACAAGAAAAATCTCAAATAACCTAAATTTACACTTGAAGGAACTAGAAAAAGAAGAACAAACTAAACTGAGAGTTAGAACAAGGAAAGAATTTATGAAGATCAAAGCAGGAAAAACAAAAAGAAATGGAGACTGAAAAAGTAATTGAAAAGATCAATGAAACTAAGAGCTGGTTCTTTGAAAATATAAACAAAATTAATAAACTTGTATCCAAAATTATCAGCAAAAGAAGGGTGAGGACCCAAATCAATAAAATCAGAAATGACAAAGGAAAAGTTGCAACCAACACCACAAAAATACAAGGATCATAAAAGACTACTACAAACAATTATATGCCAATAATAGACAAACTAGAAGAAATGGTCAATTTCCTAGAAATGTACAATCTCCCAATACTGAACCATGAAGAAATAGAAAATATGAACAGACCAACTACCAGTAATGAAATTGAATCAGTAATAGAAAAACTCTCAATAAACAAAAGTCCAAGACCAGATGGCTCCACAGGTGAGTTCTACTAAACATTTAGAGAAGAGTTAACCCATATCCTCCTCAAACTCTTCCAAGAAATTGCAGAGGAAGGAACACTTCCAAACTCATTCTACAAGGCCAGCATCACCCTGATACCAAAATCAGACAAAGTTATCACAAAAAAAGAAAATTACATGTCAATATTACTGATGAACAGAGATGCAAAAATCCTTAACAAAATATTAGCAAACCAAACCTAACAATGCATCAGAAGGGTCATACACCATGATCAAGTGTGATAAAGTGAGATTTATTACAGGGGGAGGCAAGAATATTTCAATATCTGCAAATTAATCAAAGTATAATTGAAGAATAACAAATTGAAGTGATAAACTGAAGAATAAAAATCATATGATCATCTTAATAGATGGAGAAAAAGCTTTTGATAAAATTCAACACCTGTTTATAGTGAAAACTCTCCAAAATGTGCGCATAGAGAGAATATAACTTAACATAATAAAGGCCAGTTGTGACAAACCCACAGGTAACATCATATTCAATGGTGAAAAGCTGAAAGCATTTCCTCTAAGATCAAGAACAACATGAGGATGTTCACTCACCACTTTTATTTAACACAGTATTGGAGGTCCTAGCTACAGCAATCAGACAAGAAAAAGAAATAAAAGGAATCCAAAGACAAAAGGAAGAAGTAAAATTGTTGCTGTGTGCAGATGACATAATACCATACATAGAAAATCCTAAAGAAACGACCAAAAAACTACTTAGAGCTCTTCAGTGAATTTGGTAGAGTTGCAGGATACAAAATTAATATACAGAAGTCAGTTGCATTTCTATACACTAACAACAAACTATCAGAAAGAGTATTAAGAAAGTAATCTTATTTATAATCACAGCAAAAAGAATAAAATACCCAGGAATAAACCTACCTAAAGGAAGTTAAAGACCTGTACTGGGAAAACTATAAGACACAGGAAATAAACTGAAGACAACACAAATAGATGGAAATGTATACCATGTTCATGGGTTGGAAGAATTAAATATTGTTAAAATGACCATACTACCAAAGGCAATTTACAGATTCAATGCAGTTCCTTTCAAAATACCAATGGCATTTTTCATTGAACTAGAACAAATAATTTAAAAATTTGTATGGAGACATAAAAGACCCTGAATAGCCAAAATAATCTTTAGAAATAAGAACAGAGGTGGAGGAATTACACTACCTGACTTCAGACTATAATGCAAAGCTGGTCATCAAAACAGTACAGTACTGACACAATAAAGTCACATAGATCAATGAACAGAGAGAATTCAGAAATAAACCCACGCATTTATGATCAATTAACCTACAACAAAGGAGGCAAGAATATACAGTGGAGAAAAGACAATCTCTTCAATAAATGGTGCTGGGAAAACTGTATAGCTACACATAAAGAAATGAAATTCTCTACAAAAATAAACACAAAATGGATTAAAGATCTAAATTTAAAACCGCAAACCAAAAAACTCTTAGAAGAAAACATAGGCAGAACAACCTTTGACATAAATTGTGCAACACTTTTTTTGTATCTGTCTCCCAAGGGAAAGGAAACAAAAGCAAAAATAAACAAATGAGACCTAATTAAACTTACAACCTTTTTCACAGCAAAGGAAACCATCAACAAAACAAAAGGACAAACTATGGAATGGGAGGAATATTTGCAAGTGATATGATCAATAAAGGGTTAATATCCAAAATATAAGAAGAACTCCTACAACTCAATGCCAAAGAAACAAACAAAAAACCAATTAAAATTGAGCAGAAGATTTGAATAGACATTTTTCCAAAGAAGACATACAGGTGTCCCATAGGCACATGAAAATATGGTCAACATTGTTAATCACCAAAGAACTGCAAATCAAAACCTCAATGAGATATTACTGCACACCTGTCAGAATGGTTATCATCATAAAGACTGCAAATAACAACTATGGGTGAAGATGTGGAGAAAAGGAAACCCTTGTACACTGTCGGTGGGAATTTAAATTGGTGAAGCCACCATGGAAAACTGTGGAGATTCCTCAGAAAATGAAAAACAGAATCACCATATGATCCTTCCATTCCACTCCTGGGTATATATCTGAAAAGAACAAAAACATTATTCAAAAAGTTACATGCACCCCAGTGTTCACAGTAGCATTATTTACAGTAGCCAAGATATGGAAGCAACTTAATTGTCCATCAACAAATTGAAGGATATAGAAGTGGTATGTGCAATTTTGCCATTTGCAACAATGTGGATGAACTTGGCAAGTATTATGCTAAGTCAAATAAGACAGAGAAAGAAATGCTGTATGATATTACTTATATGTGAAATCTAAAAAATGAAATTAGTGAATACAAGAGAAAAGAGACTCACAGATATAGAGCACAAACTACTGGTTACCAATGGGTAGACAGAAGAGGAGAGGTGAAAGATAGGGTAGATTAAGAGGTACAAACTACTATGTAAAAAATAAATAAACTACAAGGATATATTATACAACACAGGGAATATAGCCATTATTTCATAATGACTGTAAATAGAATATAATTTTTTTAAAAGAAATAATATAAAAATATTCATGAGATTATGTAAAAGCAATATTTTAGAAAATTTGTTATTCACTACATATAATTGAAGTATTTAATATTATTAAGTAAAAATTGATACCATATATATAAATTACATATATTTACCTCACATTTTCCTTAATGATTTATTAGATACTTAGATTACTCCAATTTTATTTATTATAAAAACAAAACTATGACAGTATTACTCTCACTTCAAAATAGAAATGTCTTGGGAATTTCCTGGCAGTCCAGTGGTTAGGACTCAGCGCTTTCACTGAGAGGGCCAGGTTCGACCCCTGGTAGGGGAGCTAAAATTCCACATGCTATGCAGTGTGGCAAAAAAAAAAAAAAAAAAAAGTCATATATTTTCTATAATGATTACAAATAACTAAAATTTTAAACAATTTGAGTCATTTATTATGACTACTATTGACATAATTGCTAAAAGTTTGAGCCATAAAATCAACCATCTGTCAAAAAAGGAGAAAAATAAATCAGATATTTATAAATATGAACTAATTTGAATTACTGGGTTGGAATGAGAATATTAACATACTTTAATTTACTGTTATCTGAATGAATCTTTTCTAAAATAAAACATCATAACTTTGTTTATACTTCCTGTGGCACTGAAAATACTTTTCAGTTTTACTTTTTTTTTTCTAGCTAATTTAATAAGTGTTGCAAAGTAAGAAAATTTCTCAATTGTCAGAGAGGAACTTACATTATCATTATTGATAACAAGTCAGTAAAATTGTGTTAATTTTTAAAATATTTTTAAAGTAATTTAAATAAATATTTTTAAAAATTTTACTGAATTTTAATTTGACATAGACTACTCTTCCCTTTCAACAGAATCTGCAAAATAAGCGTTAACATATGCTTCAGTTTCATCTTTTACTTTTTAAAAAAAATTTTTAAATAATTTTTATTGGAGTATAGTTTTTTACAATGTTGTGTTAGTTTCTGTTCTACAGGAAGGTGAATCTGTCATATATATATATATGTATATACATATATATATATATGTATGTATATATATATATATACATACATATATATATATATATATATATATCCACTCTTTTTTAGATTCTTTTCCCATATAGGTCATTACAGAGTATTGAGTAGAGTTCCCTGTGCTATACAGTAGGTTCTTATTAGTTATCTATTTTATATATAGTAGTGTGTATATGTCAATCCCAATCTCCCAATTTATCCCTTCTCCCTTTTCCCTCTTGGTAACCATAAGTTTGTTTTCTACATCTGTAACTCTATTTCTGTTTTGTAGGTAAGTTCATTTGTTAATTTAAGTTCTGACCAACTAAGCTCCAAGTCCACAAGTTCTTGGCCTAAGCCTTGTACTTGGAATCCTCTAAATTACCTAGCAATTACTGGGCAAAAAATAATTGAATAATCACTGGCCTCAACTTACATTTTTCATGATGCTATTTGGAAAATAAAAAAAAACAGGTAACTTGATGAAGAATGTCTCATCTTCTTCCCATGCTTCCCACTTTTCCCTCATTTTCCATTTTTACCTTATATGGAAAAATAGAGAGGAAGGATCTTTGTTTTAGACATGTTTTCAAGAATTTAATTAAGTAAAGAGGGATATAGCATAATAACTTTGTAGACAATCATTTCCCACATCTGTCTTTATTATCTATATACACAAACACACAATCACAGATGGACATTATTTATCTTTTTCCCTGATTCCCAATATTGTATTGATTTCAATCCATGGTCTTTAAAATTTAAAACCAATTTCTTTCAAGTGTGAGATATTTAATTAGTGTCTCCTGAGTTAATTCACTGAAAAAAAAAACTGAAAAAGGACAGAAAAGAATTCTGGTTATTATGAAAATATAGGCATTGGAAACCTCTGTATCTTCTCTTAAGATCTACCACAAAAGCAACGAGCCTATTGTCCATATGTAAGATTAGAAGTGTATATCCCTATACATTCTCTTTTTCACATTCTCTTTTTCTATCTCTTCATCTTCCTTATGAAAATGATTCACCCTCTTTCTTAACTCTCTTCTTTATGAAAGAGGGTCAAGGAGTGAAAATGTAAAGTCAACTGATATGGGGACAGAAGAAATGTTCTTAGCAGTAACCTCACAGGCATCTATGTTATAGTGTCTGTTTCTTGAATACCTATTTTTGATTTTTAAAATGTGGTTGCTTTGAATATATTTATCCGTGCATATAGTAAATATTTATCTTCTTAACATAGAAGTCATTTCTGTTGTTCTAAGGAAAGATTTTTCTATAGTTTGCTGATTTATGAGATCTGCCTGAAGGATAAAATGGGTATAATAAGAGAAAAATGAATGAACAAAGACATTCATATTGTACCTTAGCCAGCTAAGTCTTGACCTGTTTTCTTAGTTCAAGCTATACCTCCTCCTCTGCTATATATCATTCTTCAAGCTATGATCTATATCTCTTCACAAGAGAATCTCAGTGGTTTTTCCTTCCTCTAGCCTACAACTATTCCATACAGCCAGCTTCTTACAAATTTCCTTTGAAAGTTTGATTCCTTAAAACTGGAATCTATATTCCTTCCAAAGTGGGAATAAATTAATAAGAAAAAAATCTTTTAACATATTAATAAAATAAATGTCCTCCTCCCTCAGTTAACCATAGTGTGTTCTATTAACACCCTCCTGAAGATAATATATAAATATAGTGTATTTTGTTAACACCTTTCTGGAGATAATGATCTAATCTCTGTTTCTTAACCCAGTAGAGTATCCATATATAGGGAAAATTTCAGATTCCTGGACAGTAATGTTGGGGAAAGCAGAATCTTGCCATGGTGTCTATTATATCATACTTAGTTTGTTGGTCTATGTCTCCAGTCTTTAATTTTAAGTACAGTCATATTGAAATCTAGAACATTTCAACTGTCGTTAGTCTACTTACCAATAGTGTCACCATCACTCCAGAAAAAGAGGCCCTGTTCATCTAGAGCAATTATGAGGCCAAAAGGATTCAGATAGGTATAGAAAAAATGTAAAATTGTATTTTCAGAGTTAGAAGGATCTAACTCTGACCATCTCATAGAACTATCTAGAAAAATGTTAAATCCTTTCTTAATCATCTTTGCCAAATGTCCACTTTGTTTATCCTTGAATACCTCCAATATCAGGAAATTTTAAACATCCTTAAGCAAACTATTTCTACTCTGAACAGCTCAATTTAGGGGGGAAAATGATAGCAATAGCACAGACCTCTCGAATGCCTTCCACTGGAGAAAAATGGGAAGGTGTTTATAATTAATAACGTTATAAAATAATTATACCTTTCTAATTGAAGATGCACCTCTCAGTTTCTTTGGCTTATCTACAACCAAGAGAATGTTATGACAAAATTGCCAAAGTCATTGGATCTGGAAACCTGGAAGCTGATGTCAAAGTATGACCAACGGGGTTCCAGGGAAATGAAGCTTGAACAGTAATTTGGAGTCTGCTCTACACTAGAAATTGTATTAATATCTCAGGAGCAAGGATGACAGAATCCATGTGCTCAATTTTTATGATTCCACTGGGGAGACAGGACTCAAGGATTTGATTCTAATCACTTGACAAGAGAAAATTGCTTAAAGAAAAAAGAACTACACAATGTAAGTGATAAACTTACTTTTCGAGTTGAATTAGTGAGAATTTCTTTTTTTTTTTTTTTTTTTTTTAAATTTTTTTATTTATTATTTATTTATTATTTTTTTTTTTATTTTTGGCTGTGTTGGGTCTTCGTTTCTGTGTGAGGGCTTTCTCCAGTTGCGGTGAGTGGGGGCCACTCTTCATCGCGGTGCGCGGGCCTCTCACTATCGCGGCCTCTCTTGTTGCGGAGCACAGGCTCCAGACGCGCAGGCTCAGTAATTGTGGCTCACGGGCCCAGTTGCTCCGCGGCATGTGGGATCTTCCCAGACCAGGGCTCGAACCCGTGTCCCCTGCATTGGCAGGCGGATTCTCAACCACTGCGCCACCAGGGAAGCCCATGAGAATTTCTTTAAGGGAAAAATTTTGGCTTCATGTGAAATACACATTTCATTAAATTTTTCTATTTGAAATGAAAAGTTAGGCATGAGATCCTCTCCTCATTCATGGCAATGAACAATACACTAACTAGAAATTCGAATAGAGCTATTATTCAACTTAGTGTTTGGAAAGTATGGATCTAGTATCTAGGTTGATGGGGTCCTTGGGGACTTTTCAATGTTTCAGAAATGTCCAGTCAAAACTTCTCTCTAATAATGATGTATATTTTAGCTGATTTTACTTTATATTTTAGCTGATTTTAATTCTTTGTTTTAGATTTTGATTTCACTATAGTGGATTTACAATGTTGTTTTCATTTTTGCCATACAGCAAAGTGAATCAGTTATACATATACATATACCCACCCTTTTTAGATTCTTTTCCATATAGGTCATTACAGAGTTTTCAGAAGAGTTCACTGTGCTATAAAGTAGGATCTTATTAGTTATCTATTTTATATATAGTATTGTGTATATGTCAATCCCAATCTCCCAATTTATCCCCCCACCCCCCCCAGCCCCCACCACTTTCCCCCCTGGTAACTATAAGTTGTTTTCTACATCTGTGACTCTATTTCTGTTTTGTAAATGAATTCATTTGTACCATTTTAAAAAATCTACATATAAGTGATATTATATGATATTTGTCTTTCTCTGTCTGACTTACTCAGTATGACAATTTCTAGGTCCATCCATGTTGCTGCAAAATGTAATTATTTCATTATTTTTTATGGCTGAGTAATATTCCATTGTATATATTTACCACATCTTCTTTATTCATTCCTCTGTTGGTGGACATTTAGGATGCTTCCATGTCCTGGTTATTGTAAATAGTGCTGCAATGAATATGTGGGTGCGTGTATTGTTTTGAATTATGGTTTTATCTGGATATACGACCAGGAGTAAAATTGCAGGATCATATGGTAGCTCTAATTTTAGCTTTTGAAGGAACCTCCATAGTGTTCTCCAAAGGACCTGTGCCAACTTATATTCCCACCAACAGTTTTAGGAGGGTTCCTTTTTCTCCACACCCTCTCCAGCATTATACTGTTTGTAGATTTTTTGATGCTGGCCATTCTGACTGGTGTGAGGTGATACCTCATGGAAGTTTTGATTTGCATTTCTCTAATAATTAATGATGTTGAGCATCTTTTCATGTGCTTTTTGGCCATCTGTATGTCTTCTTCGCAGAGATGTCTGTTTGGGTCTTCTGCCCATTTTTTGATTGGTTTCATTTTTTTTTGATATTGAGCTGCATGAGCTGATTGTATATTTTGGAGATTAACCCCTTGTCAGTCACTTCATTTACAAATGTTTTCTCCCATTCTGTGGGTTGTCTTTTCACTTTGTTTTTGGTTTCCTTTGCTGTGCAAAAGCTTTTCAATTTCATTAGGTTCCATTTGTTTATTTTGTTTTTATTTTCACTACTCCAGGAGGCAGATCATAATAGGTCTTGCTGCGAGGTGGATGGACCTAGAGTCTGTCATACAGAGTGAAGTAAGTCAGAAAGAGAAAATCAAATACTGTATGCTAACACATATATATGGACTCTAAAAAAAAAAAAGGTTCTGAAGAACCTAGGGACAGGACAGGAATAAAGTTGCAGACGTAGAGAATAGACTTGAGGACACAGAGAGGGGGAAAGGTAAGCTGGGACAAAGGGAGAGAGTGGCATGGACTTATATATACTGCCAAATGTAAAATATATAGCTAGTGGGAAGAAGCCACATAGAACAGGGAGATCAGCTCGGTGCTTTGTGACCACCTAGAGGGGTGGGATAGGGAGGGTGGGAGGGAGATGCAAGAGAGAAGAGATATGGTGATAAATGTATATGTATAGCTGATTCACTTTGTTATAAAGCAGAAACTAATACACCATTGTAAAGCAATTATACTCCAATAAAGATGTTAAAAAAAAAAAAAAAGGTCTTGCTGCAATTTATGTCAGAGCGTGTTCTGCCTATGTTTTCCTCTAAGAGTTTTACAGTGTCCAGACTTACATTTCAGTCTTTAATCCATTTTGAGTTTATTTTTGTGTATGGTGTTAGGGAGTGTTCTAATTTCATTCCTTTACATGTAGCTGTCCAGTTTTCCCAGCACCACTTATTGAAGAGACAATCTTTTCTCCATTGTAAATTCTTGCCTCCTTTGTCATAGATTAGGTGACCATAGGTGCATGGCTTTATCTCTGGACTTTCTATCCTGTTCCATTGATCTATATTTCTGTTTCTGTGCCAGTACCATATTGTCTCGATTACTGTAGCTTTGTAGTATAGTCTGAAGTCAGGGAGCCTGATTACTCCAGCTCTGTTTTTCTCTCTCAAGATTGCTTTGGCTCTTCATGGTCTTTTGTATTTCCATACAAATTGTAAAATTTTTTGTTCTAATTCTGTGAAAAATGCCATTGCTAATTGGATAGGGACTGCATTGAATCTGTAGATTGCTTTCTGTAGTATAGACATTTTTCACAATATTGATTCTTCCAACCCAAGAACATGGTATATCTCTCCATCTGTTTGTGTCATCTTTGATTTCTTTCATCAGTATCTTATAGATTTCTGAGTACAAGTCTTTTGCCTCTTTAGGTATGTTTATTCCTAGATATTTTATTCTTTTTTGATGCAATGGTATATGGCATTGTTTCCTTAATTTCTCTTAGTGATTTTTCATTGTTAGCATATAGGAATGCAAGAGATTTCTGTGTATTAATTTTGTATCCAGCAATTTTACCAAATTCATTGATGAGCTCTAGTAGTTTTCTTGCAGCATCTTTCGAATTTTCTATGGATAGTATCATATCATCTGCAAACTGAAGTTTTACTTCTTATTTTCCAATTTGGATTCCTTTTTTAAAAATTTCTTCTCTGATTGCTGTGGTTAGGACTTCCAAAACTATGTTGAATAAAAGTGAAGCAAGTGGACATCCTTGTCTTGTTCCTGATCTTAGAGGATACTTTCACTTTTTCACCATTGAGAATGATGTTTGCTGTGGCTTTGTTGTATATAGCCTTTATTATGTTGAGGTAGGTTCCCTATATGCCCACTTTCTGGAGAGTTTTTATCATAAATGGGTGTTGGATTTTGTCTAAAGCTTTTTCTGCATCGATTGAGATGATCATATGGTTTTTATTCTTCAGTTTGTTAATGTGGTGTATCACATTGATTTGCATGTATTGAAGAAACCTTGCATCCCTGGGATAAATCTACTAGATAATGGCGTATGATCCTTTTACTGCGTTGTTGGATTCAGTTTGCTATTACTTTGTTGAGGATTTTTGCATTTATGTTCGTCAGTCATATTGGCCTGTAATTTTCTTTTTTGTGATATCTTTGTCTGGTTTTGGTATTAAGATGATGGTGACCTTGTAGAATGAGCTTGGGAGTGTTCCTTTTTATGCAATTTTTTGGAAGCGTTTCAGAAAGACAAGTGTTAACTCTTCTCTAAATGTTTGATAGAATTTGATAGAATTTGCCTGTGATGCCAACTTGCCCTAGACTTTTGTTTGTTGAAAGTTTTAAACCACAGTTTCAATTTCAGTATTTGTGATTAGTCTTTTCATATTTTCTATTCCTTTCTGGTTCAGTCTTGGAAGATTGTACCTTTCTAACAATAACCATTCCTTCTAGGTTATCCATTTTATTGTCATATAGTTGCCGGTAGTAGTCTCTTATGCTCCTTTGAATTTGTGCGATGTCAGTGGTAACTTCTCCTTTTTCATTTCTAATTTTATTGATGTGAGTCCTCTCCCTTTTTTTTCTTGATGAGTCTGGCTAAGGGTTTATCAATTTTGTTTATCTTCTCAAGAACCAGCTTTTAGTTTCATTGATCTTTGCTAATGTTTTCATCATCTCTATTTCATTTATTTCTGCTTTGATCATTATAATTTCTTTCCATCTGCTAACTTTCGCTTTTGTTTGTTCTTCTTTCTCTAGTTGCTTTAGGTGTAATTTTATGTTGTTTATATGAGATTTTTCTTGTTTCCTGAGGTAAGATTGTATTGCTATAAACTTCCCTCTTAGAACTGCCTTTGCTCTGTCCCATAGGTTTTGGATTGTTGTGTTTTCATTGTCATTTGTGTCTAGGAATTTTGTAATTTCCCCTTTGATTTCTTCAGTGATCCATTGGTTGTTTAATATCATATTGTTTACCCTTCATGTGTTTGTGTTTTTTTCCCATAATTGATTTCTAATCTCATAGCATTGTGGTTGGAAAAGGTGCTTGATATGATTTCAATTTTCTTAAATTTACCAAGGCTTGATTTGTGACCTAAGATGTGATCTATTCTGGAGAAACTTCTGTGTGCACTTGAGAAGAAAGTGTATTCTGCTGCTTTCAGATGGAATGTCCTATAACTATCAATTAAGTATATCTGGTATAATGTGTCATTTAAGGCTTCTTTTTCCTTATTTATTTTCTGTCTGGATGATCTGTCAATTAATGTAAGTGGGTTGTTAAAGTCCCCCACTATTATTGTGTTACTGTCAATTTCTCCTTGTACGGTTGTTAGCATTTGACTTATATATTGAGGTGTTCTTATGTTGGGTGCATAAATATTTACAATTGTTATAACTTCTTCATGGATTGATCCCTTGATCATTATGTAATGTTCTTCCTTGTCTCTTGTAATAGTCTTTATTTTAAAGTCTATTTTGTCTGATATGAATATTGCTACTCCAGATTTCTTTTGCCTGGAATATCTTTTTACATCCCATCACTTTCAGTTTGTATGTGTCCTTAGGTCTGAAGTGGGTCTCTTGTAGACCGCATATATATGCGTCTTGTTTTTGTATCCATTCAGCCAGTCTGTGTCTTTTGGTTGGAGCATTCAATCCATTTACATTTCAGGTAATTATTTTTTAATTTATTTATTTATTTATTTTTGGCTGCATTGGGTCTTTGTTGCTGTGTGCAAGCTTTCTCTAGTTGTGGCGAGCGTGGGCTACTCTTCATTGCAGTGCATGGGTTTCTCATTGCAGTGGCTTCTCTTGTTGCACAGCATGGGCTCTAGGTGTGTGGGCTTCAGTAGTTGTGGCACACAGGCTTAGTAGTTGTGGCCCATGGGCTTAGTTGCTCTGCGGCATGTGGGATCTTCCCAGACCAGGGCTCGAACCCATGTCCCCTGCATTGGTAGGCGGATTCTTAACCACTGGACTATGAGGGAAATTCCTAAGGTAATTATTGATATGTATGTTCTTATTCCCATTTTCTTAATTGTTTTGGGTCTGTTTTGTAGGGCTTTTTTCTTCCCTTCCTCTTTTCTTCTCTTCTCTTGTGGTTTGATGACCATATTTAGTGTTGTATTTGGCTTGTTTTTTCTTTTGTGTGTGTGTATCTATCCTAGTTCTTTGGTTTGCATTTCCCGTGATGTTTTGATATAGCAGTCCATATACATACAGGTTATTTTAAGTTTCTGGTCTCTTAATTTTAAATGTGATTCTCAGTTCCTGTATTTGTACTCTTCTCTTTTCATGGTTGCTAGTTTTGATATTATATTTTTGTGTGGATGATTTCCTGCTTTTACTGTAGCTTTGCCTTTAGCAGTGAGGTTTCCCATTTCTGATCTTCTTGTTTCTAGTTTTGGCCTAATTTGTTTCCCCTGCCTAGAGAATTTCCTTTAGTATTTGTTGTAAAGCTGGTTTGGTGGTGCTGCATTCTCTTAGCTTTTGCTTGTCTCTAAAGTTTTTGATTTCTCCATTGAACCTGAAGGAGAGCCTTGCTGGGTAGAGCATTCTTGGTTGTAGGTTCTTCCCTTTCCTCACTTTAAATATATTGTGCCACTCCCTTCTGGCCTGCAGTGTTTCCACTGATAAATCAACTGATAACTTTATGAGAGTTCCCTTGTATGTTATTTGTTCATTTTCCCTTGTTGCTTTTAATATTTTTCTTTATCTTTAATTTTTCTCAGTTTGATTACTATGTGTCTTGGTGTGTTCCTCCTTGTGTTTATCCTGCCTGGGAATCTCTGCACTTCTTGTACTTGGGTGACTGGTTCCTTTCCCATGATAGGGAAGTTTTCAGCTATTATCTCTTCAAATATTTTCTGCAGTCCTTTCTCTTTCTATTCTCCTTCTAGGACTCCTATAATGTGAATGTTGTTGCATTTAATACTGTCCCAGCAGTCTCTGAGACTGCCTGATTTATTTTCATTCTTTTTCTTTATTCTGTTCTGTGGTAGTGATTCCCACCATTCCATCTTCCAGATCACTTATCAGTTCTTCTGACACAGTTATTCTGCTATTGATTCCTTCTAGGGTATTTTTCATTTCAGTTATTGTATCTTTCTTCTCTGTTTGTTCTTTAGTTCTTCTAGGTCTTTGTTAAACATGTCTTGTATCTTCTCAATGTGTGCCTCCATTCTTTTTCCAAGATTTTGGATCTTCTTTACTATCATTACTATGAATTCTTTTTTCACATATATTGCTTATATCCTCTTCATTTAGTTGTTTTTATAGGATTTTATCTTCCTCCTTCAACTGCAACATATTTCTCTGTCATCTCATTTTGTCTAAATTACTGTGTTTGTGGTCTCCTTTCCACAGACTGCAGGCTTGTAGTTCCTCCTGCTTCTGTTGTCTGCCCCATGTTTGATGAGATTGGCCCAGGGGCTTATGCAGGCTTCCTGGTGGGAAGGATTGGTGTCTGCCCTCTGGCGGGTGGAGTTGGGTCTTGTTCCTCTGGTTGGCAAAGCCATGTCAGGGGGTCTGTTTTGGTGTGGATGTGATCTTAGTATGACTTTAGGCAGCTTATCTGCTGCTGGGTCAGGCTATGTTCCTCTCTTGCTGGTTGTTTGACCTGAGGCATTCCAGCACTGGAGCCTGCAAGCTGTTGGGTGGGGCCAGGTCTTGGTGCCAAAATGGGGACCTTTGGGAGAGCTCACCCAATTAATATTCCCTGGGGTCTCTGCTACCAGAGTCCTTGACCGCATGGTGAGCTACAGCCAACCCGCATCTTTCCAGGAGATCCTCCAATACCCCTAGATAGTTCTAGCCCAGATTTCTATGGAGGTACTGTATTTGCAGGGTCCCAGTGCATGTGAGACCTTGGGTGTACCCTTCAAGAGTGGAGACTCTGTTTCCTCCAGCTCTTTGGAGCTCCTACACTCAAGCCCCATTGACCTACAAGGTCAGATGCTCTGGGGGCTCTTCCTCCTGATGCCAGACACTTAGACTGTCTTGGAGGACTATTTTTATGTTGGAACATCCCTGTGTAGCCTGCATAGATTTTATAGTATTATTATTATTGTGTTGTGACAGCTGTTTTTAGTATGGATGTCTGCCACCTCTTTCCTCAGTGTCTGTTGGTCTGTTATCACCTTGATAGGGGGTTAGACTAGTGTTGTGGTGACCAGAGTATGCCCTGGATATTGAGCTTGACCTCCCCTTTGTTCTGTGGTTGTCTCTGCCATGTCAGGGGTGGGGTCTTCTCCCTAGTTGTTGGAGTAGACACCCCCAGATCTGTTTCTTAGCTGTGTTTCTGATCTGCCGTGTGAGGTAGGCAGGATTGGAGTGCTCCCCCTGGGAGAGAAGCCACTGAGTATTCCTCCTCTGGAGTTTTCACCTGTGAGCATGCTCTGTTGTGTCACCTTTTACCTGTTGTGTGAGCTCACAAGTTACTCTCTTGTTGGCATTGCTCTTGGCCCCACCTTAACCATGGGAATGCTGGCAGTTGTCCCTGGTGTCTCTCAGGCATTGTTTTCACCACGCCACCAGTGTAGATCCACTGAAGTCAGGTCCCAGGATTGCAGTAATCATGGATCTGGTCCCACTGTGGGTGCTATGGGGGCAGCTCAGACTCTGTCCTGGCCCAACCCCCATATGTGTGTGCCACAAAGTCCGTAGCTGCCAAAGCTAGACCCATCTCAGTTGTAGGAGCACTTGTTATCCATTCAGATGTTCTGCAGGAGCTGAGATAACCAAGCCAGTCGTGGGTGTTTAATCTGGTGTTCACACAGTAGCTGATTTTAATTTTTATTAGAAATTTTGATTTGCTATTATGAATCTTTGATGTAAAATAGAAATATAAACTAATTATTACTGCGTAAAAACCTCTTTCTCTGCTAAACAAGATCTTTGATTACATGATGTCTGTGAGGGAAAATGACTAATTAAATATAACCTAAATCGATAAAAGCTTGAGGGCCCTGACCTAACCTTCATCTAAAACCTAGGAGGAAATTTGTGAATCGGAAATCACTAGCTGTCTTAAAAACAATAATAGGAAAATATTTACAGCAGGATATCTTTGAACTGGATCAAATGCTCAAGCATATCATCTACTAATCTCTTTCACTCCTTTTTTCTTCCCTTCCTTCTCTTTTTTCCCTTCCTCCCTCTCTCTGCTACCTCCCTCTGTCATACACACACACACACACACACACACACACACTGACTCACACATGCAAATATACAAATATACATGTAGACCAGTAACTGCACACTGACTGAGTTACTCTCCTATCACACCTCACCATCTTACTCAAAAACAGTATTGGTGGTATAGTGGTGAGAATTAGCTGCCTTCCTACTCACAAACAACCCTCCTCAGATACTCCCCAGGCAGGAAACTTGACCATAACAGGAAGACCGAGTCCTTAGCTCAGTCTCCTGAGAGGAAGTGCCTGTTACCTCAACACTGTTTTTCTGTCTGGAAACTCTGTTGGCAGAATATATCCTCCACCAATGAAAAGAGTAATTATATCCAGTGGAGCAGGAATTTCAACAAACTTCTGCCAGGAAGGTGGTACTTGACTCCTCTAGCACAGAAAAAGACAGAGTTAATCACTCCAATTGTGTAACTGGGAACAAGTAACATTCAGGAGACACAGGAAGTTGAAATCCAAACTTCTATTTAAATTCAACAAAACGTCTGTTGAATTCAGTAATAAGAAGGGTGACTTAAATGCCTAATTCAGTGTTAAGAAAAAGAAAAAAGTGCACAAGCATCAATATGTAAAATGCATAAAAGCAGAATTCTTTAGTATATATTTATTTCAGAAGTTCAATTTTGTAACCACATTTGCTTACTAAAATGTCAAACAAAATAATACAAGTTAAGATGATGACGTTGCATTCTGAAGTGTTAAAATTTGATATAATAACACTTTTTGTGAGCATTTTTATTATACTCTTTTTAAAAGTTTGATTTTATTAAGAAATGAAATTTAAGACAAATATTTATGGAAATTTATGAAGTACCTCTACAGAATATAGCTTGAAAATCATTGATTTAATTGTTTAAGACCGTATAATAATCTGACCACAAGAATGGAGAATTTTTAATAACACTTCCCCAGTCAGAGCTAACTGATAATTTAAAAATAGATTGCATATTCCTTTTTCTAGTTGGGAATTAGTCAAAATTTATTCCCATAAGGATTTCTTGAAAATGGGGCAAGATTAGCCAATGCTCATCAAAACATACTGGAAGAATGGGAGAAGTGAATTCAGCTCTAGTAGAGCTGTCACATTGGTTCCCCTCATATTTTACCAATCTCCCCCACCATTGAAACCAACGCTCTCACTGCCTAGGAGACTAGATGTGGCTGGGTGGAAAACATGAGTTAGATCAATGATATTATATTTATTGGGAAACTGAACTATAAAACATGAAAAGAGGTCGCCACTGGTCACAGAAACACAAAGGATGTATAAAAAATATGTCTCTTGCTGAGGCCAAAGAGTCTATTACCAGCTGAGGCCCTTTGGAAGACAGCTGTTAGAAAAACAAAAATGATCCCATGGAATGCGGAGCCCTGATAATGGCACACTGTGCTGAAATTTCACAAACTTTTGCAACTGAATCCTGAATTTCTCCACGAAATTCAGAGCTATTAAAGTTGCTGTGCTCAGATTTCCATTAGATTTCCTTTGTCAGTTCATGTGCATCCCTATAATAAACCCCATACTTGAGCTTGCTTGACTGGATTTCTTGCAAGAAAAAGTACCTGATTCAGGTATTATAATCTCTCTGACACTCTGCTATATAGAAACATCACCGTTGAGAATCGTTTGCTTTAAAGAATTTAAATGTCTGCATAAAATAAGTCTATTCTGCTTCTAAAAATAAAAATTTATCTCACCTTAAATATTTACCAATGTATGTATGACCCAATTCTACTATTCTGAGAAGAGCAAACAATTCTAAACAAAAGCTTTCACAAGGAATCAAGCCAGAATAATATTGTCCAAGACTCTAGAAGTCATATAGAAACAGTGAAAAAAATACCATATAAATCTTTGAGTTATGGATTTATGTTATCTGTTCTACACATTTTACTGTATAAAATTGAACCAGGATGCTTCAGGAAAATACACATACAAGATCTTGTTCCTTTTGGAAAAAGAAAATATTTGACTTTTCAAAATATTTTGTTTAATTAACTTATTCCAGTTAAAGAAGATTTGACTCTCTGGATATTGAATCCCATATTATTTATCATTAATACCAAGTGCTAGTCAGCTTATACATGACTATGCTGTAGAGCTAGAGAATCTCCATGAAACATGCATGACCTATCAGAAAATATATTTCACATCTACATTATGGAATTTCAGTTTTCACTGTTCATGTTTTCTAAATAGCCTAATTGGGTTTGCTGTATTTTAAAATATTAATGTCTCACTGAAATGTACATATATTCTATTATTAACTATGCAATTACTTTGTATCATTTTAGCTCAATAGCCATTGTCATATAGTTGTGAAAAATGTAATATATGAAACATTTATTTTTTATTTTAAAAATATATTGAGTTCTTACTAAGTGCAGGTCATTTATGTGTATGTGTATATATGTTAATCCTGTGGCGAGGTCAATAGCAGTCCAGAAATATAGAAAATATTTGCTTTGAAGCATCCATATAGGCCCAATTTCAGTTCATGTGTAGCTGTGAGAAGTTCACCAAAGCTAGGGAAATTTGACATAATAAACAGGAAACCTTGAAAGTTTTTTTCCTACCTCTGGGAATTGTAATATTTTGTCCTGGAAGTAAATACAAATTTGTTGGTAAATCATCCTCATGACATCCATCATGCCCACTTGCCTGCATGAGTAGCTTTCACCCCCAGTTCTCCCAGATTATATTCATATTATCCTTTCCACTTGTGAATAAAATATGGGTAAGACTGCTATCTGGAATCTTGAGGTAAAGGAAAATATATTTGAATAAGGATTTTTTTTTTTTCTTTTACAAAAAACTAATGAAGCAACTGATGTTCTCAGAATACAGTTCCTTTCTATTACATTGGCATATGTGAAAAAGGAACTTTATTCTTTTTATTATAGTATATATTGGGGGGATCTATAGCATACATATGCAAATTATTTTGAGACTGATTTCAGAATCTCTGAGTAGCAGAAATATATTTTAGTTTTGTTCTGATTTACTTAGCATGAGTTATATTTTATGTAAGGTAAAATTAACATATAAATACACTGTTTTCAAATATAAGAATGAAAATGATGTAAGAAAAATAGGAGATTATGTCAAGCCCGGATTGGTTGCAAGTATCAAATTGCACCAATTTAAACGTGTAAACAACTGTATTGTACTGATATAAAAATCTAGTACTTACCTCTTCAAGAAATGGAGCAATCATGAAAGCTGACCCCAAAAGAATGCTCTATCAGTTTCATGAGCCTGAGGATCTAATGTAAATCTAGATTTTTAGGATGGAAAACCATTAATTTAATCAAGTGAACATCTTTGTATAAATAATTAGTCTTACTCAACCACCTCAGGGTCATGGTGATCAACACCAAGAAGACCAAAAAGATAAAAACGGAGTACAGTTTAGGGTATAATATGCTTATGTGTTTAAGAATAAAAATTTAACTCTCAAATGAAGCAATTGGATCAGTTTTCTTTCCTGATGAAAAGATAAATGAATATTAAAGCTAAGGTCAAAATAGTGCCAAGTAATTAAATTGTCTTGAGTTTTTGTTGTTTTTCCTTTTTGCATTCTAAACAGCCTTCAAGGATCCAGCATCAAACCAACCTAATTCACAAAGCTGTTTCCATTTCATTTCACAATGACTTGCCTTTCTTGGAATTTTTACAGAACTTTATAGCCTATGCCACACAATCAGGATACAAATATATCATGTTCTATATTACACTTTCAAATCTGTTAGTTGTGATCTTCCCAGTACTGTGTGGGCAGGGACCATGCTTCATCCCTTTTCTATACTCCATACTATTTAGACAGAAATACTCAGCCTTTGCTCTTTGTTAATTGATTAAAAGTGTTTTCTTAACTCAATTCTTCAAATTTGTAAATTATTTCTAATCACAGTCAGAGGGGGAAAAAAGTTTTCTTCTTTTTAATCCCCCAAATAATTTCCTTACTAGGAGAACCCAGGCTTCCAGGATCTCTGTGGTAGAAAATGAAGACTAGAATCATTATTAAAAGTTATTTACTCATGTATAAATCCTTAGAATACTGTATTTCCAGTGACCTGAGAATAGTAGAAGAGGGTATATAAGTAAGGCAGAAATAAATATCCATTCCTTAAGGCAGAACAGAAAATTGCAGCAAACTCTTCTCCAAATGCTCCAGGGTCTTATTCCTATAAAACACAAACATTTCAATAGATCTGAGTTGGGAGTGTTATATTTTTTTCTCTTGGGGGGTTTAGAGAGAAGCAGAACATTTAAAAATATTATTTCTTTATACCTGAAAGCCTTTCGCCAGATTATTGCAGAGTTGTTTCTCAATTAAATACACTCTATAAAGTTTACATATTATACTGTGTAGTATACAGTTTGTATACCCAACTAAGAGCAAAGTTTCAAATCATCTAGATGAAAGATCATTACCAGACCTTTTCCTTAAGAGAGAGGGAAAATTCACAGCCATTTCACTGAGGAATGATTTTGCCTTCCGACTGAAGAGAGAATCTTATATCAAATCATAATATAATATCTGCCTAACATCAAAACAAAAACTTGACGTTTGGTAATTACTGAGTTACTAAGGAAAAATAACTAAATATATCATAGGTTTGTCTGCTGCTAACTTTTTAAAGGCAAAACTTTTAACAGGTTATTTTAAATGATGCAATGTGCTCTTTCTCTTTTAGAATTATAAGTAATGCATTTTCCTTTTTTAAATTATATTTATTTATTTTTTATTAAAGTATAATTGACTTACAATATTATATTAGTTTCAGGTGTACAACAGTGTGACTTTATATTTTTTATGAAGTCTAGTTGATTTACAATATTATGTTAGTTTCAGGTATACAGCATAATGATTCAGTATTTTTACAGGTTACACTTCATTAAAAGATATTACAAGAAAATGGCTATAATTCCCTGTGATATTCAATATATCCTTGTTGCTTATCTATTGTTTACATAGAAGTTTATGTCTCTCAACCCCATACTCGTAATTTGTCCCCTCCCCTTTTTTCTCCCTTTCAGTAAACACTAGTTTGTTTTCTATATCTGTGAGTATGTTTCTGTTTGCATATATACTTATTTGTATTATTTTTCAAAATACACATATAAGTGATATCATATAGCATTTGTCTTTCTCTGTTATTTAACTAAGCATAATATTCTCTAGGTCCATCCAGATTGCTGCAAATGGAAGAATTCCTTCTTTTTTTATAGCTGAGTAATATTCCACTGTGTGTGTGTGTATGTGTGTGTATATATATATATATATATATATATATATATATGACACATCTTCTTTATCCATTCACCTGTTGATGGGAATGTGGGTTGCTTCCATATCTTGGGTATTGTAAATAGTACTGCTATGAACACTGGGGAGCATGTATCTTTTCAAATTAGTGTTTTCATTTATTTCCAGATAAATACCCAGGAGTGGAAATGATGGATCATATGGTAGTTCTATTTTTAGTTTTCTTAGGAACCTCCAGAGTGGCTGCACAAATTTATATTTCCACCAACAGAGTACAATTGCTCCCTTTTCTCCACATTCTCTCCAAAAATTGTTATTTGTAGATGTTTTGATAATAGCTGTTCTGGCAGGTGTGAGGCGATACTTCATTGGTGCTTTAATTTGCATTTCTCTAGTAATTAGTGATGTTGAGCATCTTTTCATGCACCTGTTAGCCATCTGTATGTTTTCTTTGGAAAAATGTCTATTCAGGTCTTCTGCACATCTTTGATTGGGCTGTTTTTATTTTTTTGATATTGAGCTCTGTGAGCTGTTTATATATTTTGGCTATTAACCCCTTAGGGTTAGGGTTAGGGTCATATTATTTACAAATATTTTCTCCCATTCCATAGGTTGTCTTTTCATTTTCTAGATGGTTTCCTTTACTGTGCAAAATCTTTTAAGTTTAAATAAGTCCCATTTGCTTATTTTTGCCTTTTTTTTTCGCATTATGAGACAGATCTCCAAAAAAAAAAAATTGCTGCAATTTATGTCAAAGAGCGTTCTACCTATGTTCTCTTCTAGGAGTTTTATGGTTTCAGGTCTTACATTTAAGTCTTTAATTCATTTTGAGTATATTTTTGTATATTGTGTGAGGGAATGTTCTAATGTCATTGTTTCACACGTGGCTGTCCACTTATTGAAGGGATTGTCTTTTCTCCATTGCATATCCTTGCTTCCGCTTTCATAGATTAATTGACCACAGGTGCATGCGTTTTCTTCTCGGCTCTCTATTCTGTTCCATTAATCTATGTATTTGTGATTGTGTCAGTACCATGTTGTTTTGATTACTCTAGCTTTGCAGTATAGTCTGAAGACTGGGCACTTTATACCTCCAGCTTTGTTCTTCGTTTTCAAGATTGCTTTGGTGATTCAGGGTCTTTTGTGGTTCATATGAATTTTAGGATTATATGTTCAAGTTCTGTAAAAAATGTCATGGTTATTATGATAGGGATCACATTAAATCTGTTGATTGCTTTGGGCAGTATGGTCACTTTAACAATATTAATTCTTCCAATCCAAGAGCATGGGATATCATTACATTTCTTTGTATCATCTTTGATTTCCTTCAGCAATATTTTATAGTTTTCATTATATAGGTCTTTCACCTCCTCATTTATATTTATTCCTAGATAGTTTATTCTTTTTGATGTGATTTTAAATGGGATTGTTTTCTATTTTCTCCTTCTGAGAGTTCATTATTATTGTATAGAAATGCAACAGATTTCTGTATATTGCTCTTGGATCCTACAACTTTGCTAAGTTCATTTATTAGTTCTAATAATTTTGGGGTGTAGAGTTTAGGGTTTTCTGCATAAAATATCATGTCATCTGCAAATAATAATAGTTTTACCTCTTCCATTACAATTAGGATTCCTTTAATTTATTTTTCTTATCTGATTGCTGTGGCTAGGACTTCCAAAACTATGTTGATGAAAGTCATGAGAGTGGGCATCCTTGTCCTGTTTCTGGTCTTAGAGGGAATAATTTAAGTTTTTCAGAATTAAGTATGATGTTAGCTGTGGGTTTGTCACATCTGGCCTTTATTATGTTGAGGTATGCTTTCTCTATGTCCACTTCTAGGAGAGTTTTTAGCATAAACTGATGTTGAATTTGGTCAAAAGCTTTATCTATTGAGATGACCATATAGTTTTTATTCTTCAGTTTGTTACTTCAATTTGTTATTCTTCAATTTCACACTGAGTGATTTGCAGATATTGAAAAGTTCTTGCATCCCTGTAATAAATCCCACTTGATCATGGTTTATGATTCTTTTGATGTATTGTTGGGTTTGGTTTGCTAATATTTGTTAAAGATTTTTGCATCTGTTCATCAGTGATATTGACATGTATATTTCTTTTTTTGTGATTTCTTTGTCTGCTTTTGGTATGAGGGTGATGCTGGCCTTGTAGAATGAGTTTGGAAGTGTTTCTTCTTCTGCAATTTCTTGGAAGAGTTTGAGGAGGATGGGTGTTAACTCTTCTGTAAATGTTTGGTAGAATTTGCCTGTGAAGCCATCTGATCTTGGACTTTTGTTTATTGAGAGTTTTTCTATTACTGATTCAATTTCATTACTGGTAGTTGGTCTGCTCATGTTTTCTCTTTCTTCCTGGTTCAGCATTCGGAGATTGTACATTTCTTCTAGGAATTTGACCATTTCTTCTAGTTTGTCCATTTTATTGGCATATAGTTGTTTGTGGTCGTCTTTTATGATTCTTTGTGTATTTGTGGTGTCAGTTGTAACTTCTCTTTCATTTCTGTTTTTATGTATGTGGGCCCTCTCCATTTTTCTCTTGGTGAGTCTGGCTAAAAGTTTATCAATTTTTAAAATCTTTTCAAAGAACCAGATTTTAGTTTCTTTGATCTTTTCTTTTTCTAGTCTTTATTTCATTTACTTCTACTCAGATTTTTTTTTATTTTTTTCCTTCTCATAACTTTGGGTTTTGTTTGTTTCTCATTCTTTGGTTCTTTTAGGTGTAATGTTAGGTTGTTTGAGACCCTTCTTGTTTCCTGAGGTAAGCCTGTATCAATATAAGCTTCCCTTTTAGAAGAGCTTTGGCTTATTCCCATATGTTTTGTATTGTATTTTTGTATTGATTTGTCTTTAGGTTTTTTTAAATTTTCATTTCCTCAGTGATTTATTGGTTGTTTAGTAGCATATCATTTAGCCTCCACGTGTATGTGTTTTGCAATATTTTTCTTGTAAAAAACTAGAAAATTTCTAGTCTCATAGTGTTGTGGTCAAAAAAGATACTTGATATGATTTCAATCTTACTAAATTTACTGAGGTTTGTTTTGTGACCTAGCCTGTGATGTATCCTTGGGGATGTTCCACGTGCACCTCAAAAGAATGTGTGTTCTCCTGCTTTCAGACGGAATGCCCCATATATATATCAATTAAGTCCATTAGATCTAATTTTCATTTGAGGCGAATGTTTCCTTGTTGATTTTCTGTCTGGATGATCTGTCCACTGATGTAAGTTCAGGGTTAAAGTCCCCAAATATTATTGTGTTACTAATTTCTCCTTTTATGTTCGTTAATATTTCCCTTATATATTTCGGTTTGCCAATGTTAGGTGCATATATATTTAAAATTGTTATATCTTCTCCAGTTGTTCCCCTGATCATTATGTAGTGTCTTTCTTTGTCTCCTATAACAGTCTATTTAAAAGTTTATTGTGTCTGATATAAATATTGCTAATTTGGGATTCTTTTGATTTCCATTTGCATGGAATAACTCTTCCCATTTCCTCACTTTTAGTCTTTGTGTGTCTCCAGACCTGAAGTGAGTCTCTTGTAGGCAACATATATACAGGTCTTGTTTTTTTAGCTATTCAGCTATTCTATGTTTTTTAATTTGAAACTCAAATGCATTTACATTTAAGGCAATCATTGATATATATGTTCTTGTTTCCATTTAGTTAATTATTTGGGGCATTGTTTTTGTAGGTCTTTTCCTTCCTTTTCTTTTTTTTCACTATTTTCTTCTGATTTGATGAATATTTTTACTGTTATGTTTGAATTCCTTTCTCTTTTTTTGTGTGTATCTGTTATAAATTTTTTGTTTTTGTTTACTATGACTTTTTATATGGGAATTTATCTATGTACATTATTGTATTAAGTTGCTGTTGTCTTAATTTCAAATGCATTTAAAAGCCTTGCCTTTGTACTCTCCTCCCCTCATAATGACTGTTTTTGATGTCATATTTTACACCTAATATTTTTTATATACCATAATTGCTTATGATATAGAGAATTTTACTACTTTTTTCTTTTAACCTTCCTACTAGCTTTGTTTGTGGATGATATCCTACGTTTATTGTATGTTTGCCTTTACTGATAAGATTTTTTTATTTCATAATTTTCTTGTTTTTATTCATGGCCTTTTCTTTTTCACCTAGAGAAGTTCCTTTAACATTTGTTGTAAAGCTGGTTTCATGGTGCTGATCTCTTTTAGCTTTTGTGTGTCCATAAAGCTTTTGATGTCTCCATCAAATCCGAACAAGAGTTTTGATGTAGAGTATTGTTGATCATAGGCTTTTCTCTTTCATCACCTAAAATACATCATGTCACTCCCTTCTGGCCTGAGTAATCAGCTGATAGCCTTATGGGAGTTCCTTTGTATGTTATTTGTTTCTTTTCCCTTGTTGATTTTAATATTCATTTTAATTACAGTGTATCTTGTTGTATTCCTCTTTGGGTTCATCCTGTATGGGACTCTCTGAGCTTCCTGGATTTGGGTAACTCTTTCCTTTCCCAGGTTAGGGAAGTTTTCAGCTATTATATCTTCATATATGTTCTCAGCCTCTTTCTCTCTCTCTTCTCCTTCTGGGACATCTATAATGCAAATATTAGTGTGCTTAATGTTGTCCCAGAGGTCTCTTAAGCTGTCCTTATTTCTTTACATTCTTTTTTCTTTTTCTCTTCTGCATCAGAGATATTCACTACCCATCTTTCAGTTTGTTGATTCATTCCTCTACATTATTTGGTCTACTGTTTTTTCCTTCTAGTATATTTTTCATTTTAGTTATTGTATACTTCACCTCTCTTTGGTTATTCTTTTATACACTTTTTAACACTTTGTTAAAAACTTTTAACTTCTCACTCTTTTCATCCATTCTTCTCCCAAGTTCTTTGATCATCTTTAGGATCATACCCTGAACTTTTTCTCAGGTAGATTTCCTATCTCCATTTTACTTAGTTCTTCTTCTGAGGTTTTATCTTGTTACTTCATCTTGAACATGTTCCTCTGTTGCCTCATTTTGCCCAAGTTGCGGTTTGTATTTTTATGTATCTAGTAGCTTAGTAACATTTCCTGACCTTGGTGAAGTGACCTATTGTAGGAGATGGCCTATGCATCTCAGCAGCACACTCCTCTTTTGTCACCCAAGCTGTGTGCTCTAGGGGTTCCCCCAAGAGGGTTGCATAGGTCTTTCTGTTGGGCAGGCTGACTATGTGGGCAGTCTGATAGGCTTGTTTTGTTCCTGTTTCAGTTGACTGCCAGGCCCTGCCTTGTGTGGAGACTGTTGGCTGCTGGTTGGCAGGGCCTGGTCATGAGGTGGCTGACTGCAGAGCCCCAGCAGGCATTGTGGTTAGTGCTGACTCACTTGTAGGTGGAGTCAGGGTTCAGAAGATTCTGGGTCTTTTGCCCACCCACTGTTGGATGACACCAGTTTCTGGGATTAGTGCTGGACTACTGGCCAGCATAACCATGTCCTGAAGTCTGGCTGCAGGGCTCTGGGATCCCATAGCTGGTGTCAGATCACTGGTGCTTGGAAGCAGTTTCCTACTTAGTTAGATTTAGGATCTAGGATGTCCTGAAGCTTGTGTTTGCCTGCTAGAGGTAAGGCTAGAGCCCAGCTGTCCCAGGGAAGTTTCTGGCCTGCTGTGAGCAAGCCATGTTGGCAGGCTATGGGACTTTAATTTTCTAACCTCTGGTGTCTGCCTGCTGGGGCATAAGCCTTGTCCAGGGGCTAGAGTAGGCTTACTGGAGTGTGGAGTCAGTGAATCCCTACAGGTGGGTGAAGAGGGGTCCTGTGCCCTTTGGTGGGCAAGACCACTTCTAGAGGAATGTCTAGAGGCAGCTATATGCTCAGGAAGTCTTTAGCCAGGCTCTCTGCTGATGTGTGGGTCTGTGTCCCCACCCAGTTAATTGCTTGGCCTGAGGATTCCCAGCACTGGTGCCCACAGGCTATTGGGTGGGTCCAGGTCTTGGTGTTAATGAGCTAGAGGGAGGATTTCACAATGGTGCTCCCCACAACCAGTGTATATACAGTAGAAGGAACTCCCAAGAATGCTTGCCAATTTTCTATTTCCCCAGGGTGAGTCACAACCACCACCCCCCGCCCCCACACACACACCCTGCTCTTCCTGGAAACTCCAAGACTAGCAAGTAGGTCTGGCCCAGGGCTCCTAACAAATTATTGATTTTGCCCTGGATCCTGGTGCATGTGAGATTTTGTGTACAACCTTTAAGAGGGAAGTCTCTATTTCCCCTAGTCCTTTGGGACTTGTAAAATTATGCCCTTCTGAACTTCAAGGCCAAATGCTCTGGGAGATCATCTTCCCTGTGCAGGACCCCTAGGCTGGGGAGCCTGACATTGAGCTCAGAACTCTCACTCCTGTAGGAAAACCTCTGCAATATAATTGTTGTTCAGTTTGTGGATTGCTCACCACAGGGGTATGTGACATGATTATATTGAGAATTCTCCACCCCTCCTACCCATCTTACCTTGGTTCCTTATTTATATCTTTGGTTATAGAAGATCTTTTCTGGTAAGTTCCAGTCTTTTTCATTAATGGTTGTTCTGCATATAGTTTTGATTTTGGCGTGCTCCTGAGAGAAGGTAAGGTCAGGGTCTTTCTACTCAGCCATCTTGGCCAATCACCACCAGTGTTGCAATTTAATTTTTTGGATTATTTTATAGTAGTTTATTGTTTCTTCCTTCTTTTGTTCTCTTCTCTTGTGATTTGAAAACTATCCTTAGTGTTATATTTGTATCCCATTCTCCTTTTTTTGTGTGTGTATCTGTTATAGAATTTTGGTTCTTAAATAAAGTTCATATATAAGAACACACACACACACACGCGCACACACACACACACGATTATTTTAAGTAGATAATCTCTTAAGTTTGAACACATTCTAACAAACTTGCATATTTACTCCCCCCATCCCATGTTTATTGTTTCTTATATCATATGTTACATCTTTCTGTTTTTGTGTCCATTAGCTACTTATTGTGGATAAAGATACTTTTACTACTTTTGTTTAAACTCCTTACTAGCTTTATAAATGGTTGATCTACTATCTTTACTGTATGTTCACCATTACCAATGGGATTTTTTCTTTCATAATTTTCATATTTCTGGTTGTGGTATTTTCTTTTCCACTTAGAGAAATCCCTTTAACATTTCTCATAAAGATTGTTTAGTGGTGCTGAACACCTTCAACATTTTCTTGTCTGTAAAATTATTTATCTGACCTTTAAATCTGAATGATAGCCTTTTGAGTAGAGTATTCTTAGTTGGAGTTTTTTTCCTTTCATCACTTTGAATGTTCATGCCACTCCCTTCTGACTTGCAATATTTCTGCTGAAAATTCAGCTTATAGTCTTATGACAGTTGCCTCGTACGTAACTAGCTGATTTTCCTTTAGTACCTTTAAGATTCTCTCTCTGTCTTTGTTTTTTGCCATTTTAATTATAGTGTGTCTTGTTGTGGTCTTCTTTGAGTTTATCTTGCTTGACATCCCTTTGCTTTCTAGACCTGAATGTCTGTTTTCTCTCCCTAGTTAGGGAATTTTTTAGCTTTTATTTCTTCAAATAAGTTATCTGCCCTTTATCTCCCTTTTCTCCTTCTTAGACCCCTATACTGCAAATTTTAGTACACTTGATGTTGTCCCAGAGGCCTCTTAAACTATCCCCATTAAAATTTTTTTTTCATTTTATCTTGTGTGACTCCCACTACTCTATCTTGTAGTTCACTGCTCCATTCATCTGTATCATCTAACCTACTGTTGATACCTTCTAGTGTATTTTTAAATTTCAGTTATTGTGTTCTCAAAGTCTGTTTGGTTCTTCTCTATGTTTTTAACTCTTTGTTAAATTTCTCATGTGTTTGTTCTTTCTTTTTTGAGTTCATTGAGCATGTTTATGATTATTACATTGAACTCCTTATTGGGTAGATTGCTTATCTCCACTTTGTTTAGTTCTTTTTCTGAGGTTTTGTCTTGTTCCTCCCTCTCCTCATTTTGCCTAATTATCTGTGTTTATTTTTATGTGTTAGATAGGTCAGTTATGTTTCCCAATCTTGGATAAGTGACCTTATGTAGAAGACTTACTATGGAGCCCAGAAACACCCTTCACTCTGGTCACCAGAACTATATGCTCTAGAGGTGCCCCTATGTGGTCTGTGTGGGCTCTTCTGCTGTGTTTTGACAACTACTGTGGGTACACTAGTAGGTGAACTTGTCTCTGTCCCAGTTGGCTACCAGGTCTTGACTTGTGGGTTGCAGCCAGCCCAGTGGTACATGGTCTTGGGTCGTGGCATGGTTGACAGCATGGCTTAGGTGGTCCCTGGTGAGAGGGGTTGGGTTTCAGGCTGACTGCCTGTGGGTTCCTGTGTTTCCCAGAACTGGTGCCAGCCTGCTGGTGAGTGAGTAAGCACCTGGTGCTAATAAGCTATAGGGAAGACTCCAAAATGGTGTCTGCCAGTTCCAGTGTTCTTGTGGTGGAATTAATACTGAAAAATAAATTCTACCAATATCTATGATGTCCCAAAGGGGAGTCCCAGTTGCCTCCTGCCTCTCCAGGAGGCTCTCCAAGCTCAGCAAGTGTGTCTGACTCACGTTCCTTTTAAATTGCTGCCTCTGCAATGAGACATGTACTGTGTGATGTTTTGTGCATGCCCTTTAAGAGTAGAGTCTTTCTTTACTACAGCCCTCCAGTTCTGCAGTACACAAGCCCCACTAACCATTAAAGACAGGTCTCATCTTCCTTGTGAAGGATCCCCAGGCTGGGGAGTCCAATGTGGCATTCAGAACCCTTGCTCCTTGGGGAAAATCTCTGCAGTTGAGATTATTTTCCCACTTGTGGGTCTCCTACACAGAGCTGTTGATCTTGACTTTACCATGTCTCTGTCCCTCCTACTTGTCTTATTGTAGTTCCTTCTTTATATCTTCAGTTGTGGAAAATCTTCTGCTAGTTTTCAGATCATTCTTATAGAGAGTTGCTCTGTAAATATTTGTAATTTTAGTATGCCCTTGGAAGGAGGTAAATTCAGGTCTTCCTACTTCAACATCTTGGCCGCAGCTCATGAACAATGTATTTTCAAGAGCAATTTTAGAAAAGCTATTTCTCCAACATTTATTTCTGGTAATTCCCTCACAGTTCTCAATAAAATTTATATCATGTAATTTTTTCAAAGACCCAGTCACATATTTCCACCACTATTTTTAAAAACAGTTTGATTTTTGATTTATGTATTTATCTTTATATATATATATATATATACACATAATATATGTAGTTCCTATGTACAGGTTAATATTGAATATTGCAGTTATCATTTTTAGTTAACTCTCATGCACCTTATTACTGATTGAATTGTGGTTTCTGCAAAAGGGATTAGATACCCCAACTTGCATCCAATGCCATCACAGTTCCTAAGTTGTCTCTTCATTAAACCCATATATATCAACTGCAATCTGGGAAAGATTTTCATGATTTCAAAATATTTCACATTGTTTTTGCCATAAAATCTTCACTGAAAAATTTCAGATTACATTATTTTTAATGTCAAACATGTTTAAGACCACAAAGATAATATTTGCATACTGAGGAATCTGGAAGTATAAAAATGCTATTTGAAGAGAGCATGTGAAATAAAATAGTGACCAGTCTCTCATATACAGTCTTGATTAAATGAAAACTATGAGTTACCATAGTGTAAGCAAGGGGTCTTTTGGGTAATCCAATATATTTTAGAATTTTTTTTTTTCAAGTGCAGTCTGTAAATTTTCTGCTACAATATGAGAAGTTAATGACACAAAACATTTAGCTAATCCAAGAGCCTTAGTGGCTAACCACTCAGGCTTGAAAAAAGGCCCCAAGATTATTGCACCTGACTATACTCTCCTTTTTTATCATATAAAATTAGGTACTTTGATTCCTGACATCTAATGAAGGATTTGCTCAGTCTTCAAATTTTTTTCATTCCAGGGTCCCTCTCATTCTCTCAGAAATATAATCTTTAACCCCCAAACTTCAATTAATTTCAAAGTTTGTAGGCCAAAATGTCATGAAGAATTAAAGCATGGGGTCATAAAATGTGACAGTTGTAATAAAAATGTTAGTTCCCCAAACCATGGAGGTTGTGGTCTATACTCTCCTAAGATTATAAAATCTTTGGTGGAGAGAGACCAAGTTATGCTCCCTTCCTCTCTGAGCCTGCTTATGTTATAAATTTTGACTCAGTTTCTGGTGCAGACAAAACTTGAAGCTACACTTCCTTTTCAATATTTTTTTAGCAATTCTTCTTTGAAAGTACCTAATCCATCACTGAACAACAAATGCAATTCTCACTACATTTGAGAGTTTACAGCAATTTTATGTTCAGCTTTACAAAATAAGACAAATAATGCTCTCTATTTTTTTCTCATAAAAAGTCCTTGGGATATGGGGAATTTACTACAATAAAACTTTAGAATTTGTTAACACAGCAGCACATTCTTTAATAGCATTTTTTTTTTCTTTATAACCAGGGCTCAGATAAGAGGAAATATTTTGCTTCTGTTTGAAGTATTTTACTGTTTTTATTTCACTTCCTCCCTCCACAGATGATACAGACACCTCTCTGAGTGAACTTTCTATCCCTCATTCCAAATTGTCTGTCCTTTCTTTTTTCCCCCTTATCTGTAAAGCTCATAATAATAGGTTGTAGAGGAGTTGTGGATGGAATAAGTGTAGAGGTAAATGACAGAGGCAATAAACTTCTCCAGCTTTACCATGACCAAGTATGTTAGAGACATAAAACAAACAGAAAAAAATAATAATTAAGAAATATGTGGTTCTCTTGAGATCTGCATAGGTTGAAGACAACTCTACAGTGGCTAAGTGTATTATTTTTAATGTTCTGAAAACAAGTCAACTGTGTTTTATCTACATAGAACTAGGTTTTGCACTCTCAGATAATAGTGATTGACATATAGGCTTTAATATAATTAATTGTTCAATTTTAAAAGTTACATATGGAATTCCTGAGGTTAAGTTTAGCATTCCAATGATTGACATATGCATATCTCTCCAATGTGAAAAGTTGTCACCCAGCCAATCGCCAGTGTATTTCCTGCTTCCAAAAACTGTTGAAGGACTCAAAACAAATGTTTACTTTCTTGTAGCATTCTGAGAAACATTAGGGTAATCAAAAATAAAAACAACTTTCTTTAGTATTATTCTAAAAAGATTCATTCCCCCCCAAAAAAATCCACATGATATTAAAGTATATGAACAATTCCCAATTCACATAACTCAAGTATTTTGTCAAAGGTATAAACTTATGTGAACATGAAATGGAAAGAATGAAGAAAAAATAGAAATTATTGTATATAAAACTATTTTACACATTTCATGAAAAACTGTTAAATCCAATGCTAAGCATACAAGCCAAATTTTCTTAAACCAAACTCTTCTCATGAATTATACTACAGTTGATCATTGAACAACATGGGTTTGAACTGTACTTGTCCACTTACAAACAGATTTTTTTCAATAAATATGTACTTCTGTACTACACGATGTGGTTGCTTGAATCTGCAGATTTGGAACTAGGGATCCAGAGCACTAACAGTAAAGTTATATGCGATTTTCCACTGCACAGGAAGTCAGTGTCCATAACCTCCCCCTTGTTCAAGGGTCCACAAAATAGTGAAGATAGTGCAGGGTTTCTCATGGCTGTACATTTGAAAATTCTGAGAGCTTTAAATAGATTCTAATATATGGCCATGGTAGCTTTTATATTAATGTTGAAAATGCCAGTATTTTTTTTTGAAAAATTGATTATATTTCCTTAATAAAACCTTACATGTATATGAAAAAGAATATTTGTGTAGATTTTTAGCAGCATTATTATAAGATTTTGCTTTGGTTATTCTTTTGTTTAAATTTAACTTGCATTTTTAACCATCTTTAAATCAAACCTATAAATTAAGAATTAACTGAAATAGGTATTGCAATCAAACAGATCTAGTTTAAACTCTGACATTCATCCCTCAGTATCCTCAGGGGATGGATTCCACCACCTGAAGTGGATACCAAAATCTGCAGATGCTCAATTTCCATAGACGGCCTTCTGTATCAGCTAATTTCACATCCACACATTCAACCAAACATAGATCGTAAACACAGTATATGATCTGGGTTTGATTGAATCTGCAGATGTGGAACCCACTGATAAAGAGGGCTAACTGTATATCTACTGAAAAAATCCCAGTGTAAGTGAACCCGGACATTTCAAACCCGTGTTGTTCAAGGGCCAAGTGTATATGTAACTTTGAGTATGTAACTTAATTACTATAAAATGGGGCTAATAATGCTTAACCCCACAGTGCTGTAACATTTAAGTAAAAAAAAAAATTTTTTTTTTTTAAATATATAGTATCTCTCCCAACAGCTAGCACATAAATGTTTGGTAAGACTCATTTCCTTCCTGCACTTTGTAAACTGTGCCTAGTAGTTACCTCCCCAGATCTGCTTCACCTTAGTTAGAGAGCTTGAATCTCAGTTTTAGCCATTATTCACCTAGAACTTCAGGACTAATCATTTTGCCTCTCAGGGGTAAGTAAAATAATGAGGGGAAAGAAAATTGAATTGATAGATTAACTTGAATGACAGAAGCTCTAATAATATATTCAGTAAACACTCTTTATGCCTTATTGAGGTGAATCTTGTTAATGCTGCCACTTAAAACTACTTTTATGCCTTCTGGGAAGTAATTTTCATTGTTTGAATTTCATTAAGTTCAGAATTTGGAAGTCATGTTCATTTTATTCCTGAGATATGAAAAGTTTTCAGAAATATAATTTTTAACACCTAAGAGGAATATAAGTTTAATTTTTATTTTCCTTTTCTTCCTCCTCCTTCTTCTTAATTATTTTCTTGCCTAAATTCTTTTCTGAGTTAAACACAATTAGCAGTTTCTTTGATAACCTAGGTGTGAGTGGTACATTCTAAAATCTAAAGAACTGATTCCTTGCCTTTTCAATAGAAATTTGAAATGGCTTATTAAAATAGGATAAATAAATCTTAAATAGTTGTAACCCACTTAGCTTATTCCTGTTTTATATCAGTGACATATGCTTCTTTTTTTTTTTTAAGTATTGCTGCTTAAAGGTAACTTCTTTCTTATTAGTCAAGAATAATTTATTGGCATATATACTTAATTAGCCATATTTTAAAAATACATATTCGGAACATTGTCTATCAAGTTTACTATATGTTTATTCATTACATTTTCAGTCAAATCAAGACCTAAATATTTTTCAAGAGTAGGTAAGAGAGACCCTGGTTAAATTACATGTATGATCTTCTTCAGCTCTATAATTCTCTATCATGTTCACCAAACAAATTTCATTAAGTTCTTTGAACTCATAGCTCTAGGAAAATGGCTGTGTTTCAAAGCATAAAAATAGAATTTGTTTGCATATGACCAAAATAATCAGTTCTATCTTGATCCTCATACCTTAAAAACAGTATTTCTGAGACTTCACTTTATACTGATAAATCAAAGAAGCTGACTCTATAAGAGTCATATATATTTTTCCCATATTTATGAAAAAAATTGTGAAAGTACTCTAATAAACCCAAATTAAAGTGAAAACCTGCTTTAGACAGATAGTGATGCAGTAAATGGTAATGCAGTGTTCTATACCTGAATCCATGAACCTAATTCTACGAATGCAGGCTAGGAGAGTCTTCCAGTAGACACACACAGGAAAAAAGGAAATGGTGTAACACAGCAAACCCTCATCTAGAGGAGAAACATGAATCAGATGGTCACTGAGAAGGTGCTTCAACCTGGGATTGTTAACTCCAGGAGAGAATTGTCTGCCAAATTTTCAGTGTATTGTACTTAGTGTAATAGCATGCACAAATCTTGACTTATGCCTCTAGAAAAAAAATGGTGAGAGGGACTTCCCTTGTGGTCCAGTGATTAAGACTTCACCCTTCTATTGCAGGGGGCAGAGGTTCTATCCCTGGACAGGGAACTAAGATACTGCGTGCCATGAGGTGCAGCCAAAACAAAAACAAAAACAAAAACAAAAAACATAGTAAGGACTTTACTCACTCATATTTAACCAGGCTTAAAATGGCTCTATTTACAGGTGATAGTAAAGTAAAGGTGGTATTAGTACACATGTCCCCTAAAAACAGTAGAGTTTATTAAAAACTACTTCCTGCATTGTAAAATTATCCCCAAATAGTTTACATTTATCTGACATAAAAGATTTTAGCTGTAGTTGTCTTAGACAAGTTTTTATGCCTCTGCTAAGGCCATTCTGATCTGCTTTTGTGTTATTGCAACAGGTTGTTAAAAATACTTTTAAAATTAATGAGAACATTTAATAAAAATAATAAATCAGCAAGATAAAACCTTAAAGAAGAATATTACTTACTAGTCCTTAAAAATATTAGCATGTAACATCTAGCTTAAACAGATTTTTTCCTATTTCTTAATGTATACTTCAGTAATAATTTCTGTATATTAACAAACATTTCAAGGGTTTACAAATTATTCAAGAGAAAGTAGGTTTTGCTAGTGATCAGTCAAACAGGGAATGTGTATCATAATGATATCTCAGATAAATCTTGTAATTGGGGCATAATGTTTTCTCAGTCAAAGTTTCACCTGTGATATTTAAGGATGAAATAGAATAAATATACATTCTTAGCATAATTTAAATATCCTTATTGTAATTTGTTTGCCTTGTTTACATAAAAGCCACCCCTGTTAGTCTATGAGCTTCTTGAGAACATTAAAGTTCTTTTCATTAGTGACAACAGTGTTACAATTACATAACAAACATTTAATAGTATTTTGAATTTATGAGACACAGTTGGGTATTAATATCAAGACTAAATTGGATTTGTCTCAGAGTACAAAGTTAACTGAACATTAAAAAATCAATCAATATAATTCACATATTAATATATTTAAAAAGAAACAAATCATAATCTCAACAGATGTTTTAAAAGTGTTTGATAAAATTCAACTTTATTCATGACAAAATTTCTCAGGGAAATAGTAATAAAATGAAACTTCCTTAACCTTATTAAGATAGTCTACAAAAATACTTATAGTAAAACTCATACATAATTCTGAAATATTAAAAACATTTCATTGATCCTTAAAAAACTAAAAACAGAGCTACAATATGACCCAGCAATCCCACTCCTAGGCATATAGCCAGAGAAAGCCATAATTTGAAAGGATACATATACCGCAATGTTCATTGCAACACTATTTACAATAGCCCGGACATGGAAGCAACACAAGTGTCCATCGACAGAGGAATGGATAAAGAAGATGTGGTAGGGGATCTGGGCAAGAAGGCAGAAGAGTAAGACACAGAGATCACCTTCCTCCCCACAGATACATCAGAAATACATCTACACGTGGAACTGCTCCTACAGAACACCCACTGAACGCTGGCAGAAGAGGTCAGGTTTCCCAAAAGGCAAGAAACTCCCCACGTACCTGGGTAGGGCAAAAGAAAAAAGAAATAACTGGGACAAAAGAATAGGGACGTGACCTGCACCAGTGGGAGGGAACTGTGAAGGAGGAAAGGTTTCCACACACTAGGAAGCCCCTTCGCAGGCGGAGACTGCGGGTGGCAGAGGGGGGAAACTTCGGAGCCACAGAGGAGAGTGCAGCCACAGGAGTGCGGAGGGCAAAGCAGAGAGATTCCCGCACGGAGGATCAGTGCCGAGCAGCACTCACCAGCCCGAGAAGATTGTCTGCTCTCCCGCCAGGCCGGTGGGGGCTGGGAGCTGAGGCTCGGGCTTCGGTCGGATTGCAGGGAGAGGACTGGGGTTGGTGGCATGAAGACAGCCTGAAGAGGCTAGCGCACCACAGCTAGCCGGGAGGGAGTCCGGGAAAAGGTCTGGAGCTGCCGAACAAGCAAGAGGCTTTTTCTTGCCTCTTTGTTTCCTGGTGCATGAGGAGAGGGGATTCAGAGCGCCGCCTAAACGAGCTCCAGAGACGGGCGCGAGCCCCGACTATCAGCGTGGACCACAGAGACGGGCATGAGACGTTAAGGCTGCTGCTGCCGCCACCAAGAAGCCTGTGCGAGCACAGGTCACTCTCCCCACCTTCCCTCCTGAGAGACTGTGCAGCCCACCACTGCCACGGTCCCGTGATCCAGGGACAACTTCCCCAGGAGAACACACGGTGCGCCTCAGGCTGTGGCAAAGTCTTGCCGGCCTCTGCCGCCACAGGCTTGCCCCACATCCGTACATCTCCCTCCCCTCGGCCTGAGTGAGCCAGAGCCCCTGAAGCAGCTGCTGCTTTAACCCTGTACTGTCTGAGCGAAGAACAGACGCCCTCAGGATACCTACATGCAGAGGCGGGTCCAAATACAAAGCTAAACCCCAGGAGCTGTACGAACAAAGAAGAGAAAGGGAAATTTCTCCCAGCAGCCTAGAAGCAGCGGATTAAAGCTCCACAAACAACTAGATGTACCTGCATCTGTTGAATACCTGAATAGACAACGAATCATCCCAAATTGAGGAGGTGGACTTTGGCAGAAGGATATACTATTTTTTCCCCTTTTCCTCTTTTTGTGAGAGTATAAGTGTATGCTTCTGTGTGAGATTTTGTCTGTGTAGCTTTGCTTTCACCATTTGTCCTAGGGTTCGGCACGCCGGGGTTTTTGGTTTTTTTTTTTTTTTTACTTAAAAAATTTTTGCTCTTAATAATTTTTCTCTTAATAATCTTTTCCTTATGTTTTATTTTAAAAAATTAAAAATTTTTTTTCGTAATAATATGTTTCTTATTTTTTATTTTAAAAAATTAAAAAAAATTTTCTTAATAAATTTTTTCTTAATAATTTTTTTCTTATTTTTATTATAAAAAATTAATAAATTTATTTTAAAAATTTTTTAAAAAAATTTTCTTATTAAATTTTTTCTTAATAATTTTTTATTATAATAGCTGTATTTTATTTCTCATCTTTCTTTCTTTCTTTCTTTCTATTTTTTCTCCCTTTTATTCTGAGCCGTGTAGAGGACAGGCTCTTGGTGCTCCAGCCAGGCATCAGATCTGTGCGACTGAGGTGGGAGAGCCAACTTCAGGACATTGGACCACAAGAGACCTCTCAGCTCCACGTAATATCAAATGGCGAAAATCTCCCAGAGATCTCCATCTCAACACTAAGGCCCAGCTGCACTCAACGACCAGCAAGCTACAGTGTTGGACACCCTATGCCAAACAACTAGCAAGACAGGAACACAGCCCCATCCATTAGCAGAGAGGCTGCCTAAAATCATAATAAGGCCACAGACACCCCAGAACACACCACCAGACGTGTACCTGTCCACCAGAAAGACAACATCCAGCCTCATCCACCAGAACACAGGCACTAGTCCCCTACACCAGGAAGCCTACACAACCCACTGAACCAACCTTAGCCACTGGGGACAGATACCGAAAACAACGGGAACTACCAACCTGCAGCCTCTGAAAAGGAAACCCCAAACACAGTAAGATAAACAAAATGAGAAGACAGTAAAACACACAGCAGATGAAGGAGCAGGGTCAAAACACACCAGACTTAACAAACGAAGAGGAAATAGGCAGTCTACCTGAAAAAGAATTCAGAATAATGATAGTAAAGATGATCCAAAATCTTGGAAATAGAATAGACAAAATGCAAGAAACATTTAACAAGGACCTAGAAGAACTAAAGAGGAACCAAGCAGTGATGAAAAACAAAATAAATGAAATTAAAAATACTCTAGAAGGGATCAATAGCAGAATAACTGAGGCAGAAGAACGGGTAAGTGACCTGGAAGATAAAATAGTAGAAATAACTACTGCAGAGTGGAATAAAGAAAAAAGAATGAAAAGAACTGAGGACAGTCTCAGAGACCTCTGGGACAACATTAAATGCACCAACATACGAATTATAGGTGTCCCAGAAGAAGAAGAGAAAAAGAAATGGACTGAGAAAATATTTGAAGAGATTATAGTTGAAAACTTCCCTAATATGGGAAAGGAAATGGTTAATAAAGTCCTGGAAGCACAGAGAGTCTCAGACAGGATAAATCCAAGGACAAACAAACACGCCAAGACACATATTAATCAAACTATCAAAAATTAAATATAAAGAAAATATATTAAAAGCAGAAAGGGAAAAACAACAAATAAAACACAAGGGAATCCCCATAAGGTTAAAAGCTGATCTTTCAGCAGAAACTCTGCAAGCCAGAAGGGAGTGGCAAGATATAATTAAAGTGATGAAGGAGAAAACCCTACAACCAATATTACTCTACCCAGCAAGGACCTCACTCAGATTTGATGGAGAAATTAAAACCTTTACAGACAAGCAAAAGCTGAGAGAGTTCAGCACCACCCAACCAGCTTTACAAAAAATGCTAAAGGAACTCCTCTAGGCAAGAAAAAAAAAGAAGGAAAAGACCTACAATAAGAAACCCAAAACATTTTACAAAATGGGAATAGGAACATACATATCGATAATTACCTTAAATATAAATGGATTAAATGCTCCCACCAAGATACATAGGCTGGCTGAATGGATACAAAAACAAGACCCGTATATATGCTGTCTACAAGAGACCCACTTCAGACCTAGGGACACGTACAGACTGAAAGTGAGAGGATGGAAAAAGATATTTCATGCAAATGAAAATCGAAAGAAAGCTGGAGTAGCAATGTTCATATCAGACAAAATAGACGTTAAAATAAAGACTATTACAGGAGACAAAGAAGGACACTACATAATGATCAAGGGATCAATCCAAGAAGAAAATATAACAATTCTAAATATTTATGCACCCAACATAGTACCACCTCAATATATAAGGCAAATACTAACAGCCATAAAAGGGGAAATTGACAGTAACACAATCATAGTAGGGAAATTTAACACCGCACTTTCACCAATGGACAGTTCATCCAAAATTAAAATAAATAAGGAAACACAAGCTTTAAATGATACATTAAACAAGAGGGACTTAATTGATATTTATAGGACATTCCACCCCAAAACAACAGAATACACATTTTTCTCAAGTGCTCATGGAACATTCTCCAGGATAGATCATATCTTGGGTCACAAATCAAGCCTTGGTAAATTTAAGAAAATTGAAATCGTATCAAGTATCTTTCCCGACCACAACGCTATGAGACTAGATATCAATTACAGGAAAAGATCTGTAAAAAATACAAACACATGGAGGCTACACAATACACTACTTAATAATGAAGTGATCAATGAAGATATCAAGGGGGAAATCAAAAAATACCTACAAACAAATGACAATGGAGACACGACAATCCAAAACCTATGGGATACAGCAAAAGCAGTTCTAAGAGGGAAGATTATAGCAATACAAGCCTACCTCAAGAAACAGGAAACATCTCGAATAAACAACCTAACCTTGCATCTAAAGCAATTAGAGAAAGAAGAACAAAAAAACCCAAAAGCTAGCAGAAGGAAAGAAATCATAAAGATCAGATCAGAAATAAATGAAAAAGAAATGAAGGAGACAATAGCAAACATCAATAAAACTAAAAGCTGATTCTTCAAGAAGATAAACAAAATTGATAGACCATTAGCCAGACTCATCAAGAAAAAAAGGGAGAAGACTCAAATCAATAGAATTAGAAATGAAAAAGGAGAAGTAACCACTGACACTGCAGAAATACAAAAGATCATGAGAGATTACTACCAGCAACTCTATGCCAAAAAAATGGACAACCTGGAAGAAATAGACAAATTCTTAGAAATGCACAACCTGCCGAGACTGAACCAGGAAAAAATAGAAAATATGAACAGACCAATCAGAAGCACTGAAATTGAAACTGTGATTAAAAATCTTCCAACAAACAAAAGCCCAGGACCAGATGGCTTCACAGGTGAAATCTATCAAACACTTAGAGAAGAGCTAACACCTATCCTTCTCAAACTCTTCCAAAATATTGCAGACGGAGGAACACTCCCAAACTCATTCTATGAGGCCACCATCACCCTGATACCAAAACCAGAGAAAGATGTCACAAAGAAAGAAAACTACAGGCCAATATCACTGAAGAACACAGATGCAAGAATCCTCAATAAAATACTAGCAAACAGAACCCAACAGCACATTGAAAGGATCATACACCAAGATCAAATGGGGTTTATTCCAGGAATGCAAGGATTCTTCAATATACGCAAATCAATCAATGTGATACACCATATTAACAAACTGAAGGAGAAAAACCATATGATCATCTCAGTAGATGCAGAGAAAGCTTTCAACAAAATTCAACACCCATTTATGATAAAAGCCCTGCAGAAAGTAGGCATAGAGGGAACTTTCCTCAAAATAATAAAGGCCATATATGACAAACCCACAGCCAACATCGTCCTCAATGGTGAAAAACTGAAACCATTTCCACTAAGATCAGGAACAAGACAAGGTTGCCCACTCTCACCACTATTATTCAGCATAGTTTTGGAAGTGTTAGCCACAGCAATCAGAGAAGAAAAAGAAATAAAAGGAATCCAAATCGGAAAAGAAGAAGTAAAGCTGTCAGTGTTTGCAGATGACATGATACTATACATAGAGAATCCTAAAGATGCTACCAGAAAACTACTAGAGCTAATCAAGGAATTTGGTAAAAGAGCGGGATACAACATTAATGCACAGAAATCTCTTGCATTCCTACACACTAATGATGAAAAATCTGAAAGTGAAATTAAGAAATCACTCCCGTTTACCATTGCAACAAAAAGAATAAAATATCTAGGAATAAACCTACCTAAGGAGACAAAAGACCTGTATGCAGAAAATTATAAGACACTGATGAAAGAAATTAAAGATGATACAAATAGATGGAGAGATATACCATGTTCTTGAATTGGAAGAATCAAATTGTGAAAATGACTCTACTACCCAAAGAAATCTACAGATTCAATACAATCCCTATCAAACTACCACTGGAATTTTTCACAGAACTAGAACAAAAAATTTCACAATTTGTATGCAAACACAAAAGACCCCGAATAGCTAAAGCAATCTTGAGAACGAAATATGGAGCTGGAGGAATCAGGCTCCTGACTTCAGACTATACTACAAAGCTACAGTAATCCAGACAGTATGGTACTGGCAAAAAAACAGAAACATAGATCAATGGGACAGGATAGAAATCCCAGAGATAAACCCATGCACGTATGGTTACCTTATCTTTGATAAAGGAGGCAAGCATATACAGTGCAGAAAAGACAGCCTCTTCAATAAGTGGTGCTGGGAAAACTGGACAGGTACATGTAAAAGTATGAAATTAGAACACTCCTTGACACCATACACAAAAATAAACTCAAAGTGGATTAAAGACCTAAATGTAAGGCCAGACACTATCAAACTCTTAGAGGAAAACATAGGCAGAACACTCTATGACATAAATCACAGCAAGATCTTTTTTGACCCAGCTCCTAGAGAAATGGAAATAAAAACAAAAATAAACAAATGGGACCTAATGAAACTTAAAAGCTTTTGCACAGCAAAGGAAACCATAAACAAGACCAAAAGACAACCCTCAGAATGGGAGAAAATATTTGCAAATGAAGCAACTGACAAAGGATTAATCTCCAAGATTTACAAGAAGCTCATGCAGCTCAATAACAAAAAAACAAACAACCCAATCCTAAAATGGGCAGAAGACCTAAATAGACATTTCTCCAAAGAAGGTATACAGATTGGCAACAAACACATGAAAGAATGCTCAACATCATTAATCATTAGAGAAGTACAAATCAAAACTACAATGAGATATCATCTCATACCAGTAAGAATGGCCATCCTCAAAAAATCTACAAACAATAAATGCTGGAGAGGGTGTGGAGAAAATGGAACCCTCTTGCACTGTTGATGGGAATGTAAATCGATACAACCACTATGGAGATCAGTATGGAGGTTCCTTATAAAACTAAAAATAAAACTACTATACTACCCAGCAATCCCACTACTGGGCATATACCCTGAGAAAACCATAATTCAAAAAGAGTCATGTACCAAAATGTTCATTGCAGCTCTATTTACAATAGCCAGGACATGGAAGCAACCTAAATGTCCATCATCAGATGAATGGATAAAGAAGATGTGGCACATATATACAATGGAATATTACTCAGACATAAAAAGAAACGAAATGGAGTTATTTGTAGTGAGGTGGATGGAGTTAGAGTCTGTCATACAGAGTGAAGTAAGTCAGAAAGAGAAAAACAAATACAGTATGCTAACACATATATATGGAATATAAGGAAAAAAAAAAAAAGGTCATGAAGAACCTAGTGGCAAGACGGGAATAAAGCACAGATCTACTAGAGAATGGACTTGAGGATATGGGGAGTGGGAAGGGTAAGATGTGACAAAGAGAGTGGCATGGACATATATACACTACCAAATGTAAAATAGATAGCTAGTGGGAAGCAACCATATAGCACAGGGAGATCAGCTCTGTGCTTTGTGATCACCTAGAGGTGTGGGATAGGGAGGGCAGGAGGGAGGGAGATGCAAGAGGGAAGAGATATGGGAACATATGTATATGTATAACTGATTCACTTTTTTATAAAGCAGAAACTAACACACCATTGTAATGCAATTATACTCCAATAAAGATGTTTAAAAAAAAGAGAAGTTGTGGTACATATATACAATAGAATATTACTCAGCCATAAAAAAGGAACAAAATAGTGCCATTTGAATAGACTTGGATGGAGCTAGATATTGCCATACAGAGTGAAGTAAGTTAGAAAGAGAAAAACAGATATTGTAAATATTGCTTATATGTGGAATTTAGAAAAATGGTGGAGATGAACTTATTTGAAAGGCAGAAATAGAGACACAGATGTAGAGAAAAAACATATGGACACCAAGGGGGGAAGGTGGGGTTGGGGGTGGGATCAGCTGGGAAAAAGTAAAAAACATTTCATTGAGATTGGGAATAAGAAGGGTCTCGACTATTACCAATTCTGTTCAGTTCTGTCCTGGAATTCTAACCCAGTGTAATAAGGCAAGAAAACTAAAACAAAGGTAAAAAGATTAGAACCAATGCTATGCATAATTCATACATGATGTGAATGTCTACATAGAAAATCCTAAAGAATCAAAGGATAAATTATAAGAATTAATATGACAGTATAGCAAGTTTTCTGGATAAAATATCAAGATACAAAACTTGACCAGTTACATTCTATGAATTTGCAACAAATACAAAGGAAAATGTTTAAAAAGAAGAGTTTAAAATAGTAAGAAAAATGCAAACTAGAAATAAGATTAACCAAATCATTGAAGAGATCAATAAAACCTGAAAATACAACGGAGATGAAAATTGCATAACCTCAGAGATATGTAAAGTAAATACATAATGAATTGACATTTTACACTGACCAGATTGGCAAAAATTATGATGACTGAGAAACTGATTGTATTTTCTTGTGAAGCTCTGTTCAAATACCGCCTTGCATTTACGTTCTTTCTTTCCCTGACTCATTTCCCTTTTTTTTCTTACCCTTCCTGCCTCAGTATTGCTTCCCCTTCCCACCCCCCAAAAAAGCATTTTTACCAGATAAATTTTGCCTCAGTCTCTGTTTTCTAGGAACTCTAAGCTAGCACATCCTCTGTCAACTTTGAAGTTAACGGCCTAAGACTGAATTTTCTTTCCTTCTTTGTTTGCTACTGACAACATTTTGGTTTTTACAATTTTCCGCCATTTTATTAATTACTGGAGGTGGGTAATTCTGGATGTAGAAAGCTACATAATTTTGTTATAATTACCTGGAAGTGTCTGATTGTACTTGACTTTATGCTTACATGTTTGTCACCTTCAGCAGAACTATGAGCTTTGTAGGGACCCCATGGACAAATGGAGCAGATGGTGGTTGTCTAGTATCTTGTACTGTGCATAATAGCTAGAAATAGATCCTTAATCAAGACTATAAAGGATTTTCATACAGAGCATAACTAGGAAATTATATCCCATTTTTACAAAACAATTGAACAAGAAGACATAGGTTTAAAGTATAAAAAGTTTATGTTAAATATAAGGAAAAATTACCAAACCAAATAATGACATTCTTCCTGAAGATTTTTAGAAAACAGAAAAGACTTTACAATTATGTCAGAAACTTTAGGCGTTGTCATAGCTAAGTAGGAAAAAATACTAGGTACTGCTAACATTCTCTACCTGCTTTAAAAGTCTTTGCCTCTGCGTGTAGGCAGAAGGAAATATTTCAAAAACTGATGTAGAAAGTCAAGCTTTCTGGAAAGGGGAGATCAGGACAGGAAGGGACTCTTCCCTCCAAGTTCATTAAACTGTTGAAACAAATATGATAGAGTCAGAGTTGAGTTTTTGTAGAGCAGGAACTGGAGATTAAGCCTTGTTTTCTAAAACCTGTTCACAGGAAGTATTATGCCACCATATTCTGTTTTTTCATTTCTTTTTTAAAAATAACTTTATTGAGGTATAATTGATAAATAAAAAACTGCAGTATCTAAAGCATACAATTTGATGACTTTGGACATATGCATGCGAAATCATCACCACAATCAAATATATCCACCACCTCCGAAAGTTTCCTCATGTCTTTTTTTGGTAAGAACAGTTAACATGAGATTTATCTTCTTAAAAAATTTCTTGGGACTTCCTTGGTTGTCCAGTGGTTAAGAATCTGCCTTCCAATGCAGGGGACGCAGGTTTGACCTCTGGTCAGGGAATTAAGATCCCACATGATACGGGGAAACAAAGCCCATGTGCTGCAACTACTGAGCGCAAGTGCCACAACTAGGGAACTCAGGCACCACAACTACAGAGCCCATGCGTTCTGGAGCCTGCACATCACAACTAGAGAGAAACCCGTGGGCTGCAACAAAGAGCCCACATGCTGCAACGAAAGATCCTGCATGCCACAACTAAGACCCGACACAGCCAAAAATAAATAAATAAGTATTAAAAAAATTTCTTAAGGGCACAATATAGTATTGTTAACTACAGGCACTATGTTGTAGAGCAGATCTTATACATTTTATATAACTGAAACTTTATCCATTTCCTTCAGAGCTGAAAGGGATGTACATAATCAGTAATAGTACCCTGCACCCTGTAGGCACCCGCCAAATACATATTTTTGTCATAGTATATCAACTGACAAAAAATACTTATCTCTGAAGTATATTTGGATTACATAACTGAAGTAAGATCAATAAAGAAAAATTTGCTGCATAAAATCTGAAATTTAAAAAGTAGGAGAGAGGCTTCCCTGGTGGTGCAGTGATTAAGAATCCACCTGCCAATGCAAGGGGACACGAGTTCGAGCCTTGGTCCAGGAAGATCCCCTATGTCATGGAGCAACTCTGCCCATGTGCCACAACTACTGAGCCTGCACTCTAGAGCCCACGAGCCACAACTACTGAAGCCTGTGTGCCCTGTAGTCTGCAACAAGAGAAGCCACCGCAATGAGAAGCCCAGCACCACAACAAAGAGTAGCCCCCACTCACTGCAAATAGATAAAGCCTGCATGCAGCAGTGAAGACCCAACACAGCCCTAAATAAATAAATAAATAAATAAATAAATAAATAAATAAATTCTTTCTAAAAAAGTAGGAGAATAACTCAGAAAGGTTATTAAAAAATATACTCTGTAAGGAGAGACTCTCAAAGCACTTGTAAAAAGGTTTTATTTTTTAAATCTAGCAATTTTTATTATTTTATCTAAGTTTGAAGGAAAATATTTCTTCAAAATTTAAAAATTTAAATATTTTAAATTTAAAAATTTTAAATATTTCTTCAAAATTTAAAAATTTAAATTTTTTTCTATGCCTTGGGTTATATGGAATATTAATTCAATAATAGTTATTATAACACAAAGGAAGGTATGTAAAGGATTTGTCTTTTTGTCCTGTTTTCTAATCTTCTGTATTATTTGAGTAAAATGACAATGAATTTAAGAGGTTTTTAAACTGACAAGAGATTATAGAAATGAGCAAGACTGACATAGTTATGTGTACCTGTCTGCCTGCTTGGATTGAATTCTGTCAAACAAACTCCAATCAGAGATGAAAGCTCAGTTTCTAGGGCCAGCTTCAAACCTAAACTCTTCCTGCTATGTGACAGTCCTGCTCAGCTTGGACCTATGGAAAGAAATTTTCTGGTGTGTGCATTTTCACTACAAGCAGCATAGCATGGTGGTAAAAGAGCTCAGAGCTGGAATCAGATAGACCTGGACTCAAATCCTGGCGCTGTCGTTTTCTAACCCTGTGACTTTGAGCAAGGAGCTTCAGTTTCTTCATCTGAAAGATGGGAATAGCAATTTTTTATAAGCTTTGTGAGAGCAAAACGTTTTCCTTATTTCATTGTTCTAAGATCATTACCAAACCTTAGAACACTGTGTGACACAATAGAAATGTTTAACAGATTTTAAAATTAATAGTAATTGTTATTTCATTGGTATGTTGTGAGAATTAAATGATTATATATTATTATTATTATTATTATTATTATTATTATAAATTATAGGTCTTTTATATTATTCTTACTTAATATTTTAATTATGTATTGTTAATAATAAACATTACTACTATTTATATTAATAATAAATACTACTAATTGATATTACTTCATATGAAATAAAAATATTTTCTATTTTACATGTTCTCCTTGTATAATTTAGACATTTTAAGTATAGTTTCAACATTCCTAGTATGACCTTATGTTTATTTGTTTAGCCTAAAATTTTGGTGATAATTTCAAGGCGTTTATGTGCACATCTAGCTAAAGAACTAATAAGATCAGCCCTGGAATGACAGAGATTTATAATAGCAAGTAAAGTATAGCATGGAGGAATCAAGTTACTTACTTGTGTTTCATTCTAGCAATATTTTTCTCTCTGTTGTTTCAGGATGTTTCAAGATGTCTCTAATATATAAACAGATGTTTATGAAGGCTTTCTGAAAAGCAGTAGTCTTCAGCACACAAATTTATTTCCAAGTTTTGCCTCCAGACATCTATTTCCTTTCTTTTTAAGGAAATTATGTGAAAGGGTAAGAGAAAGAGGTGTTTGCATACTAGCAGGTACTAATTTTAAAAGCACTGGGAAAGGGACAGAGATTTGGTGCTCTGCTTTTGAACCATGCTCTAACAGTACCCTAGAGAGGAGAAAGGAATTTTGAAGGGAAATAGGTATATGGAGCACCTCAGTAGGCTATCTGGATTTGTAGAATCCATGTTTCCCAAGCTCTGCAAAGATCACCTACATGCATGCAAAGAAAAAACCTAAGACCAGAGTTCAGGCAGACGTTGAACTTGAACAATTGGGCTTGCATTGCAGCAGAAACCAAAGATTAGAAGGTCTTCCTCAAATAACCCTTCTCTGCCTAAGACTATTAAGATTTTTCTATCACACAATAAGTAAAGAGTATTCTAGTAATGATTGAGAAAGATTTTCCACCTGGGACTGTTGAGATGGGGACTAAGAAACATAATTGATATGTTTGAAAGGAAATAAAGTAATGCAATACTTCCTATACAGCCAGAGGTTACATTAGGATGGAATCTTATGAAATCCAGAGACCTTGATGTGTAAGAAAGTTAGTCTTAGTAGGAAAAGACTGAGGAGGGGTTTTATGAAAATGATCAAGTCCAAAATGTAATAATTTGGGTGAGAATAGATTTGTGCACAATTTGGTACTAAAGTAAGGCGGAAGTCAACTGAATCTAAATATTAGCAAAAAAAAAAAAAAAAAAAAGACGAGATAGTAATAAAAATTGGGGTCATGAAGAGGTAGAAAGAATAACAGTCCCCCAAATTGTCCATATCCTAATCCTTGGGACCTGTGATTATGTCAAAAGGGACTTTGCAGATGTGATTAAAATTAAGGACCTTGTGATAGGAAGATTGTCCTGAATTATCCAGGTGAGTCCAATGTAATGATATGTTCCTTAAAAGGGGTGAACATTTCCCAGCTGTACTCAGAAAGATGTGAAAATGCAAGAAGAGTCAGAGACAGATGCAACATCACTGTTTTTGAAGATGGACAAAAGGGACCATGAGCCATGAAATGTGGGTATTTGGAAGCTAGAAAGGAAAAATAAAGGCATTCTATCTTAGAGCTTCCAGAAAGGAACACAGTTCTGCCAAAACCTTGGTTTTTAATCCCAGTGAGCCCCATGTCGTGTGAGATTTCTAACATACAGAAAACTGTAAGATAAATTTGTGTTGTTTTTCAGCCACTAAGTTTGTGGTAATTTTTTATGCCAGCAATAGAAGACTAATCCATGTAGCAAGAGTTCTAAGTATTCCTACTATTAGGATAGTAGCAATTATAGGGCAATTGAAAATAGCTTATGGTTGCCATCTCTCTGAGTTGGGAAATACTCATCTCAAGTGAAAAGAAATATCTTTACATTCAGCAAAGCTTCTTTCAAAATCGTTTGCTAAACATACAAAGATTTACTATTCCCTCTGGTACTTAATCCTATTGCCTGTAGTTTAGTGTTTTATTTTCTTAGTATATGTTCAGTCTCCCCAACTGTTGTACTTTTCTGAAGTTGCCATTCAGCTAGTCTTCATATTAACTCCTCACTCTCTATCACTGTGTTAAATAGCTGGAATAAATGAATTAGGTGTGGATTTGATTATACATAACTAAATCATAGTTTCTGTGATCTTAATGACATTAATAGCATCCTACTGAAACACAAGGTCCTAAAATATGAAGATCTTTCTTGTCATATATTCTTAATAGTTCTCTGAAGCAGTATAGGTATAAAACCCTGCAAAATGGGAAAAGAGAGACTGGCAAAAGACCACAGTGAAAATGGTATGTTATATGCTCTAAGCCATGCAGCATTTAGCCCTCATGCAGTATTGAGGCAAAAGTTGCAACAACTGGTCAAACATACCCATTTTGACCCTTGCAGTGAAATGGGTTAAGGGGAATGTTTGGTTACAAGTGATACACCTCCAATAATTCTGCTGCTGGGAAAGCATGAGTCATGGCGATGTTCCTAATATTTGAACAAGAGGGCCAGCATTCCGAAATCATCGAATCTGCATATCTCCTTTGTATATAGATTCAGAGACTCTCAAAGTTAAATCATATCTCTCAAGACTTATCCAGTATATATTACAGAGGCTTGACTTAAAACAAGTCTACTCAAAGACAGCTCTTTGTACAGCAGCTTTAGTGGGCTTCCTTTGTAGGAATTCATTCCGTGAGTTGTCCTATCCTTATTTTTCTGTAATCTCTTAGCTTTTTCCTTTGGAATCATTAATTTCAGCTTTTATGAATTCTAAAATGCAATTTGTTCAGCATGACAGCAAGGACGAAAGAAATCAATACACAAGGAAATCTAATCTAATCTGAATTCTGCTGCCTCGAAATGTCTGCCTCTTTTTTCTTATCTCTTCCTCTTTCTCTTCTTATCTCTTCTCTTTCTCTGCGTCTTATCTCTTCAAAATTGAGATATTAATATCATTTTAAAGCTGTGCTTATGATATATTGAAGATATATAATATCATAAATACTAAAAGACTTTGGTCTCCCTGGAAAGGGGTTTGTGGTGGCGGTGAGTGGTTAAGGGCGAACAGGAGAGGATCATGACCATTTGAAGCATTTTTGTTTCTACCATAAACTTTTTTCCCAATCTGTAATTATTTTCAAAATAATGTGTTTATAAAGAGATGTAGAACCTCTTGACACTTAATTCTCAAATCTACAGACTTGAGAATACATCTAATGAAAGTTTTAATGATTTTTTGATATATAAAGTGCAGCTGAATTACCTTAACTTGGTCATTAGCTTAAATTTAACTATATACTTAGCTCATGTTAAAGTCATTTGTAGTACATGTAAAACAACGATACAGGAATCTAGACATTGTGTCATAATTTTCTTATCCCCTGTAGATGAAGGCAGCATCCTTATATTCTTACACTCTTGAGAGAACATTTTAAGCACTAGCTATGTCATATTAAAGCCAGCCTGCTCAACCACACACACAAAAATAATGTAACAAATGTAGATAATTACTCACTGGAATGCAGTGGGTAATTACAGGGTTCCTGTACTTTAACCGGAATATAACTCCTAATCATCTCAAAAGCCTAACTTTATACAGAAACACTTATCAATCAAAGAGGTATACAAAATGGTAAAACCTTAGATCATTGAATTGTAAAGGAGATAAAAGAAATTTAATATTTGTTAAAAATAGCACAGGGAATAAGAATATTCATCAGATGACACATCCGTTCTTTACTCTTTAGGCTCAGTATTGTGGTAACACTTGCCTTGACTGCAAAGAGATTTCTTCAATACTTTTAACAATAATCTAACTTAGAAAGAATGCTCTGAGAGCTTAACTGGCCTTGTTTCTTTCATGTCCCAAGTTGGTATTAACAGTCTCTTTCTTCTATGATTCATAATCTTTCCTTTTTTTAAGTTCCACATAGTGATAGACTTGTTCTTTAAAAGAATACAACCAGGAATAAGGTAGTTAAGCATTAGGTCATTGTTCATGAAAAAATGACCCCAGTCAGGGTATAAATGAGGGCTCTCTAAGTTAATTCTGTCTTCATACCCTGAAGCAATGAATATGGTAGAAAATCATTATAATAATTATCACCTATATTAATTGCTTATTTGTAGTATTTGGCAAAGCATTGGAGTTAAATATAAATCCTCCCAAATTGTTCAAAATAGATACAATAGTAGTTAGTTTTGTATACCTAATGTATGTCATTCACCTACTTTACATAGAGTGTTTTGAATTCTTGACTTGCAAATTAGTATTTTTATCTCCACTTTACAGTAAAAAAAAAAAAAAAAAGTTCACAGGCCTAGAAAATAATTGAGCAGGATTTTAAACCAGTGTGACACTATAGCCAATGCTCATTCCTTGTGTGGTGTTGCCTGTCCTCCAGAGAGCTGTCATCCTGGGCAAGTGCTTTCAAACCACTGCACATGATGGGATGTAGGCATCTTGTTGCCGGAGTTATTGTGTGTGATTCCTTTAACTCCCTGATCTTTTCCTTCTCTCTATTCTTCCTTATACTTTGCTTCAGGAATGCAAATCACAAATGAATTCTTAACACTACCTGGGAATCCATTATGCTTCTGTCATAAATTCACTATGCCACTCTCTGATATGACTGTGGAATACCTTCTCCTCTCTTTTCAAACTCCCCACTCCCCAAATTTAATCCCATTTCCCCTATCACTCCTACTGATTAACAATCTTTAAAACAGAAACTTTCTAATGGGAAGATCTTCAGCCCCCACCAGCTAAGCCATAATTTATGTGTGGATTCTTCTTCCTCCAGTAACAAAAACTGTTCCTGTTCTTTAAGTTCCATGCCTTCACCATCAATGCTCATTTTAGCCTCTCTTTTCAGTGACTTTAGTCCTTAGATTACTTCTTCCTCCTTCTGCACTAGTCATGTTGCCCAGTCTACCAGCTCATTTTTAAACAGCAAATAAACACACTCTATTATCTCTCATTTCTTAAAAAACAAAGACAATACAACAACATCCTCCACTACACACATTCTTCTCAGCTACAGCCCCATTTTTACACATGTAATTCCCAGTTTTTTATCTCAAGCCCAGATCACTTCTGTCCAGATTTATCTGTCTTGCTGCCTACTTGATATTTTCATTTAGATATTTCACAAAACAATGAGATAAGGGAATAATTTTGCCCACCATTTCTTCTGCCTAGCAAAAAACATGTGGAGGGAGGTCAGAATCTTGAGGATACAAAGAAGATGAGTGTGACTTTAGGGTTTACCAAGTCTCAGAAGTGGGTTTTATTTCAGTTTTGATTTTCTTTTTTGCTCTAATTTCACTGGGAATTGAATCACCCACATTCAAATAGCTGTAATTTCGAAAGAAATATAAATAAAGCACTATAACCATTCAAGCTAGAAGTCTACACTCAAGGATAAGCCTCTCTTTGACTGCAAAACTCTATTTCTCAATTAAATATTCACAGCTTCCATTTCATAACATTATCAGCTGTACATGATTCGGTATGTTAATAGAAAAAACCTGTGGAAATTATAGGTTGAACAGAACTTTTAGTCAAAGGAAAGAACTCAGTCATCTAAGATGACTCTCTGCAACACCACACCAACAAATCTAGCTCCCTACCTCCTTATAAAGATAGACAAGGAAGGGAATCTTTGGATCCTCCCTAGACAAGTGAGGACACAGCTTGCAAACATTCCATGGCTAAACCACTGAAGGAGTGCAGTAGGTACAGATACATGTTCTGAGTTTCCCGGATTATTCCTAGATTGGTGAGCTATGAAATGAAATGTATATTTTCCTAAGACAAATTGATGGTATTAAAGATACTTTTCCCCATGGGATGTAAAAATATTTCAAAATCATTTGGCACTTTCAAAATACTTACCAGGCACATATGGTGCCTGGTTTAGATTATCCTCTTCACATTCTGGCTGCTGGTCTTTTCCAAAATTGACTGGTTAACTCATATCCAAATATAAAAACAGGAACTCAGTGAGTAATAATGGGCATAGTTTTCCTACTTTCCATTGGGGGAAGAGAGCACATGAAGATCATTCATACATTCAACAGATATGTTTTGAATATCAAAATGTGCGCGATGGTAAGCAAGGAGCTCTGTGAGGCATAGTGATAAACCAGATAATGCCTCTGGTCTCAAAAAATATATACTGGAACGTTAGCAACAGTTTCACAAATATATAAGTGTTATAGTACCTAAATAGATATCACCCATTTTTGTTTTGTGAATGGCAATTCCAATATTTCAATGGATGGATACAAATCATTCTTTATTTTTTTCCACGTGAAGGATGTCAGAAAGTGTGAATATATTTCAAAAAGATCCAAGAACTAAAATGACAAGTCATAAAGATTCGGGTTACATGACTTGGCAAAGCCTAGCTGTTTATAGTAAGCATATGATGGTGTTAGTAAATAAATAACTTAGTCCATAGTATTTTAAATGTAGTTGAAGCAACTCAGCAAAACAGAGAAAGAAAGAACATCATTTAGAGATCTTGGACTTAATTTTAATTTTTTTGTTTTCTTAATTTTTTTTCTTGTAGTTCATATCTATCAACCAGTCCTGTCAACTCTATCTTCAAAATATGTGTATAATCTGACCATGTCTCATTCAGTACATTGCCACCATCCCAAGCTACACTACCAATGTCTCTTGTCTGGATTGTCACAATAGCTTCTTTTTTTTTTTTTTTTTAACATCTTTATTGGAGTATAATTGCTTTACAATGGTGTGTTAGTTTCTGCTTTATAACAAAGTGAATCAGTTATACATATAGATATGTCCCCATATCTCTTCCCTCTTGCATCTCCTTCCCTCCCACCCTCCCTATCCCACCCCTCTAGGTGGTCACAAAACACCGAGCTGATCTCCCTGTGCTATGCGGTTGCTTCCCACTAGTTATCTGTTTTACGTTTGGTAGTGTATATATGTCCATGCCACTCTCTCACTTTGTCACAGCTTACCCTTCCCCCTCCCCATATCCTCAAGTCCATTCTCTAGTAGGTCTGGCTTCTTAACTGGTCTCTCTCTTCCACATGGGCCCAGAGGCAGATTTATCTGAAAGCTAAAGAAACTTAAATTTCCTGGTCCCGTTTGCATGACCCTTCATACTTTTATGCCTAAAATTCTATTTGGAATTTTAAATAATTTTTTTAAAGAGAGCTGCACTAATTTTTTAAAGTTTGTAAAACTTGGATTTATCTGTGCTTTCACACTGCTTTTTCCCTTCCTATTTTCAATGTAACAACTAAAGCAATCCTTTTAAAACCTCTGCTTAAAACCCTCCAGTTGTTTCCTATCTCACTAAGGGTAAAAGACAAAGACTTTACAATTGGTCCATGATGCCTTTATGTTACTGTCTCAATACCCCTCTCATCTTTTTCTTCATGATTGTCCCCCTGCTCTAGGCTCATTTTCCTCCTTGCTGTTTCTGGAAGATACCAGGCATGTTCTGCTTCAGGGCTTTTGGTTTGCTATTTCCTTGCCTGAATGTTCTTCTCTTAGATGTCTCCAGGGCTCAGCTTCTCACATTTGTTATCATTTATTACCTTCCCTGGCTACCATACTTTAACTCCAACTTTTTTAAGTTCCTAGATTTCCTACCCCGCTGCACTGGTCTGAACGTTTGTGTCCTCCTAATATTCATACGTTGAAATTCAAATCCCCAAAAGTGAAAATAGTATGAGATGGGGCCTCTGGGAGGTCATTAATTCATAAAGGTGCAACCCTCCTGGATAAAATTAGCACTCTTATAGAGACCTCATAGAACTCTTTTGTCTCTTCCACCATGTAGGGATACAAGGAGAAGTCTGTAACCTGGAAGAGAGCCCTCACCTGACCATGTGGGCACCTTGATCTTGGATCTCTGGACTCCAGAATTGTGAGAAATAAATTTCTGTTTCCTATAACCTACCCAGTCTGTGGTATTTTGTTATAGTAACCCAAATGGACCAAGACACCCATTTTCCAGATTAAGTTTTCTTTTTAAAATAGTTACTATTACCCAATATCCTATATATTTCACTTATTTATCTCATTTATTGTTTGTATCTCCCACTAAAATGTCAGTCGCAGGGAAGAAAGTATTTTTCTAATTGTATCTCCAATGCCTCCTGATACAGAGTAAGTTCTCAATAAATAGGTGTTTGTTAAAATAAGAGCAAGGAAGAATTACTTCTAGGAAGAGTACCAGTGAAGGATTCGTGAAGTTGGTATGGAGGCTGCATGTTGATCAACTCATAGAATTTGAACATGTAGAGATGAAGAAAAATGAGAAGGAGAGCAAAGGCACAGAAACAACAAATTATGCTGCATATAGAGAAAAATACCTCTCTGTTGAGTTGCAGGAATTGACTGACTAGTCTTCAATCCTCTGACCACTTTATTCTGTTTGCAAATGTCTTTCTGGCAGTGTGGGGCCTGGTAGGCACACAGCTTGCTATTGTCCCAATGGTACTAGATCAGCACCACTTTGGGGTCTCTCTCCTATGTACTTAACTTCTCACTGTGTGCATCCATTTTTCTCCCAAGTTATTTGATCATCTTTATGATCATTACCCTGAATTCTTTCTGGGGTAGATTGCCTATCTCCACTTCACTTAGTTCTTCTGGGATTTTATCTTGTTTCTTCGTTTGGAACATGTTTCTCTGTAGTCTCATTTTGCCTAAGTTGCTGTTTGTGTTTTTATATATCTGGTAGATAAGTTGCATTTCCAAAACTTGGTGAAATGGCTTTTTGTAGGAGACAGCCTATGTGTCCCAGCAGCACACTCCCCTCTTGTCAATCAACCTATAGGCTCTAGGGGTTCCCCCTAAGATGGCTGCATGTGTCCTTCTATTGTAGCTGTCTAACTATGTGGATGGTCTGGTAGGCTTCATTGGTCCCTAGTCCAATTGGCTACCAGGCCTTGACTTGTATGGAGGCTGCTGGCTGCTAGTTGGTAGGTCAGGGTCACAAGGTGGCTGACTGAACCCCAGGGGGTCTCTTGGCTAGTGCTGGCTCAATGGTGAGCAGAATCAGGATTCAGAAGACTCTCGGGCTATTGCCTATCCACTGGTGGGTGAGGCCATGTCCTGGAATTAATGCCAGACTACTAGCAGGCAGAGCTACTTCCTAGAGTCTGGTTGCAGGGCCCAGGGATCCCAGAGCTGGGGGGGGGGGGGGTGAGGGGGAAAGTGTCAGTTCCTGACACAGTTGAGTACAGGGTCTGGGGCGTCCTGAAGCTTGTTTTGGTCTGCTAGTGGGTAGGGCCTGGGACCCAGCTATTCCTAGGGCAGGGACTAACCTCTTGGTGGGTCTGTGGGATTGTGGTTTTCTTGTGTTTGGTGTCTGTCCCCTAAAGCTGGTACAGAGGCTTGAGCAGGATTCCTCGAGGGCAGAGCTGGGGCCTACTCACTGGTGGTTGGAAATGAGTCCTGGGCCCTCTTGTGGGCAAGGTCATGTCAGAGGTGGCTGTGGGCTCAGGGGTTCTTAAGGCAGCCTGTCTGCTGATGGTGGAGCTGTGTCCCCATTTAGTTGTTTAGCTTGAGGTGTCCTAGCACTGGTGCCTACAGGATGTAGGGCCAGGATAAAGCTAGGTCCTGGGGTTAATAAGCTAGAGGGAGGATTCCACAACGGTGCCTGCCAGCAGCAGTGTTCACATGGTAGAAGGTGCTCCCAAGAATCACTGCCACCAGTACCTATGTCCCCAGCATGAGCTGCAGCCACCCCCTGCCTCTCCAGGAGACTCTCCAAGGCCAGCAAGTAGGCCTGACCAAGGATCCTATTAAATTACTGCTTTTTCCCTGGGTCCCAGATGATGTGAGATTTTGTGTTCCCCCTTTGGGAATAAAGTCTTAAAGTTCCCCAGTCCTTGGAACTCCCAAAATTAGCCTTCAAAGCCAAATGCTCTGGGGGCTTGTCTTCCCAGTGCAGGACTCCTGGCCTGGGGAGCCTGATGTGGGGATCAGACCTCTCACTCCTGTGGGAGAACCTCTGCAATATAATTATTCTCCACTTTAGGGGTTACCGCCCCAGGGGTATGGGACTTACTATCTCGTGAGTCTGCCCCCTCCCCCATCTCATTGTGGTTCCTTCTTTATGGCTTTAGTTGTAGAAGATCTTTTCTGGTAGGTTCCAAACTTTTTCATCAATAGTTCTGCAAATAGTTGTGATTTTGGTGTGCTCATGTTAGGAGGTGAGCACAGGATCTTTCTAACCTACCATATTGGCCAATCTCTTCTGTACTCTTGAACATGCTATTTCCACTACCAGAAACACTTCCATCCACACCTATACCCTGCTTTACTTGGCTAAGTCCCATTCATTGACCAGTCCTCCTCTTAAATCACCTATGTTGGTGAGCTTTCCAGGACTTCCCCAGTCTCAAGTTCAACTGACCTGAGTTCAGTGCCCTTCATCAATGTACACATTGTATCCAATGCTTGCTCTTTCATGACCACACTACTGCTTGCTTGTCAGCCTATCTATCTCCCCAAATATTGCCTCCCCACTGCCCCGCACAGAGTATGCATAAACAACAATGGAAGCATAAACGATCCTCATCCAGAGTAAGAGAAAGCAAGGATTCAAATGGCAGACAAGATGTTTCCAGTTTTAGAGGAATTAGTTCTCCTCTCCAGTGGTGCATTAAAGGAGTTGAAGCAAAGACTATAAAGAAACAGGGGAGGAAATTATTTTTAACTTTCTTTGGCTTATTGGAAAGCTGAAAAAAGACAAGTGGATGAACATTTCACTTTTCACCAAAAAAAATTTCAAATAATGATCCCATAATAGTCAAGAATGTTTTTAAATTACATACAAATCTACCTCCATCATTCTGCTGTTTGATCATTGGTATAGTCTGGAAACACTGAATTTCCATTGAGGCCAGGCCTACAATGGTTAAGTATGTCAAACTAAATAATGCAACTTATCTGGTATGATATAGAAATCTGTATATTTAGGCCTTATTATGTATTTTGAGTCATATAGATAAAAATTAAAAATCAGACCAGTCCCTCCCATCAGGAAACTTGCACAAGCCTCTTAGATAGCCTCATCCACCAGAAGACAGACAGCAGAAGCAAGAAGAACTACAATCCTACAGCCTGTGGAACAAAAACCACATTCACAGAAAGATAGACAAGATGAAAAGGCAGAGGGTTATGTACCAGATGAAGGAACAATATAAAACCCCAGAAAAACAACTAAATGAAGTGGAGATAGGAAACCTTCCAGAAAAAGAATTCAGAATAATGATAGTGAAGATGATCCAGTACTTCAGAAAAAGAATGGAGTCAAAGATTGAGAAGATGCAAGAAATCTTTAATTAAGACCTAGAAGAATTAAAGAACAAACAAACAGAGATGAACAATATAATAACTGAAATGAAAACTACACTAGAAGGAATCAATAGCAGAATAACTGAGGCAGAAGAACAGATAAGTGACCTGGAAGACAGAATGGAGGTTCACTGTTGCGGAGCAGAATGAAGAAAAAAGAATGAAAAGAAATGAAGACAGCCTGACAGACTTCTGGGACAACATTAAATGCAACAACATTCACATTATAGGGGTCCCAGAAGGAGAAGAGAGAGAAAAAGAACTCGAGAAAATATTTGAAGAGATTATAGTCAAAAACTTCCCTAACATGGGAAAGAATATAGCCACCCAAGTACAGGAAGTGCAGAGAGTCCCAAGTAGGATAAACCCAAGGGGAATCACACCAAGGCACATTGTAATCAAATTGACAAAAATTAAAAACAAAGAAAAATTATTGAAAGAAACAAGGGAAAAACGACAAATAACATACGAGAACTCCCATAAGGTTAACAGCTGATTTCTCAGCAGAAACTCTACAAGCCAGAAGGTAGTGGCATGATATATTTAAAGTGATGAAAGGGAAGAACTTACAACCAAGATTACTCTACCTAGTAAGGATCTCATTGAGATTCGATGGAGAAATCAAAAGCTTTACAGACAAGCAAAAGATAAGAGAATTCAGCACCACCAAACCAGCTCTACAACAAATGCTAAAGGAAATTCTCTAAGTGGGAAACACAAGAGAAGAAAAGGACCTACAAAAACAAACCCATAACAATTAAGAAAATGGTAATAGGAACACACATATTGATAATTACCTTAAACATGAATGGATTAAATGCTCCAACCAAAAGACACAGGCTTGCTGAATGGATACAAAAACAAGACCCATATATATGTTTTCTATAAGAGACCCACTTCAGACCTAGGGACACATAAAGACTGAAAGTGAGGGGATGGAAAAAGATATTCCATGCAAATGGAAATCAAAAGGAATCTGGAGTAGCAATACTCATATCAGATAAAATAGACTTTAAAATAAAGAATGTTACCAGAGACAAGGAAGGACACTCACTACATAATGATCAAGGGATCAACTCAAAAAGAAGATATAACGTTTATAAATATATATACACCCAACATAGGAGCACCTCAATACATAAACCAACTGCTAACAGCTATAAGAGGAAATCGACAGTAACACAATAATAGTGGGGGACTTTAAAACCTCCCTTACACCAATGGACAGACCATCCAACAGAAAATTAATAAGGAAACACAAGCTTTAAATGACACAATAGACCAGATAGATTTAATGGATATTTATAGGACATTCCACCAAAAACAGCAGATTATACTTTCTTCTCAAAGGCACATGGAACATTCTCCAGGATAGATCACATCTTGGGTCACAAATCAAGTCTCAGTAAATTTAAGAAAATTGAAATCATATCGAGCACCTTTTCTGACCACAACGCTGTGAGATTAGAAATCAATTACAGGGGAAAAAACGTAAAAAGCACAAACACATGGAGACTAAACAATACATTACTAAATAACCAAGAGATCACTGAGGAAATCAAAGCGGAAATCAAAAAATACTTAGAGACAAATTACAATGAAAACACGATGATCCAAAACCTATGGGATGCATCAAGAGCAGTTCTAAGAGGAAAGTTTATAGCAATACAAGCCTACCTCAAGAAACAAGCAAAATCTCAAATAAACAATCTAACCCTACACCTAAAGGAACTAGAGAAAGAAGAACAAACAAAACCCAAAGTTAGTAGAAGGAAAGATATCATAAAGATCAGAGCAGAAATAAGTGAAACAGAAACACAGAAAACAATAGCAAAGATCAATAAAACTAAAAGCTAGTTCTTTGAGAAGATACACAAAATTGATAAACCATTAGCCAGACTCATCAAGAAAAGGAGGGAGAGGACTCAAAACAATAAAATTAGAAATGAAAAAGAAGTTACAACAGACATTGTAGAAATACAAAGCATCCTAAGAGACTGCTACAAGCAATTCTTTTTTTTTTTCTATGCCAATAAAATGGACAACCTGGGAGAAATGGACAAATTCTTAGAAAGGTATAATTTTCCAAGACTAAACCAGGACGAATTAGAAAATATGAACAGACCAATCACAAGTAATGAAATTGAAACTGTGATTCAACTCTTCCCTCAAACAAAAGTCCAGGACCAAATGGCTTCACAGGTGAATTCTATCAAACATTTAGAGAAGAGCTAACACGCATCTAACACCCATCTTTCTCAAACTCTTCCAAAAAATTGCAGAGGAAGGAGCACTCCCAAACTTATTCTATGAGACCACCATCACCATGATACCAAAACCAGACAAAGATATTATAAAAAAAGAAAATTACAGACGAATATCACTGATGAATATAGTTGCAAAAATCCTCAACAAAATACCAGCAAACAGAATCCAACAACACATTAAAAGGATCATACACCATGATCAAGTGGGTTTTATCCCAGGGATGCAAAGAATCTTCAATATACCAGATCAATCTATGTGATACACCATATTAACAAATTGAAGAATAAAAACCATATGATCATCTCAAAAATGCAGAAAAAGCTTCTGACAAAATTCAACACCATTTATGATAAAAACTCTCCAGAAAGTGGGCATAGAGGGAAACTAACTCAACACAGTAAAGGCCATATAAGAAAAATCTTCTGACAAAATTCAACACCATTTATGATAAAAACTCTCCAGAAAGTGGGCATAGAGGGAAACTAACTCAACACAGTAAAGGCCATATAAGAAAAACCCATAGCAAACATCATTCTCAATTGTGAAAACTGAAAGCATTTCCTGTAAGATCAGGAATAAGACAAGGCTGTCCACTCTCACCACTATTATTCAACATAGTTTTGGAAGTCCTAGCCATAGCAATAAGAGAATAAAAAGAAATAAATGGAATACAAATTGTTAAAGAAGAAGTAAAACTGTCACTGTTTGCAGATGACATGATACTATACATAGAGAATCCTAAAGATGCTACCAGAAAATTACTAGAACTCATCAATGAATCTGGTAAAGTTCCAGGGTAAAAAATTAATGCACACAAATCTCTTGCATTCCTATACACTAACAATGAAAAATCAGAAAGAGAAATCAAGGAAACAATCCCATTTAGCATTGCAACAAAAAGAATAAAATACCTAGGAATAAACCTACCTAGGGAGACAAAAGACTTGTATGCAGAAAAGTATAAGACACTGAAGAAAGAGATTAAAGATGATACCAACAGATGGAGAGATATACCATGTTCTTGGATTGGAAGAATCAATATTTTGAAAATGACTATACTACCCAAAGCAATCTACAGATTCAATGCAATCCCTATCAAATTACCAATGGCAGTTTTTACAGAATTAGAACAAATCATCTTAAAATTTGTATGGAGACACAAAAGACCCCGAATAGCCAAAGCAGTCTTGAGGGAAAAAAACGGAGCTGGAGGAATCAGACTCCCTGACTTCAGACTATACTACAAAGCTACAGTAATCAAGACAATATGGTACTGGCACAAAAACAGAAATATAGATCAATGGAACAGGATAGAAAGCCCAGAGATAAACCCACGCACCTATGGTCAACTAACCTATGACAAAGGAAGCAAAGATATACAATGGAGAGAGGACAGTCTCTTCAATAAGTGGTGCTGGGAAAACTGGACAGCTACATGTACAAGAATGAAACCAGAACACTCCCTAACACCATACACAAAAATAAACTCCAAATGAATTAGAGGCTTAAATATAAGACTGGACACTATAAAACTCTTAGAGGAAAACATAGGAAGAACACTCTCTGACATAAATCACAGCACGATCTTTTTTAATCCACTTCCTAGAGTAATGGAAATCAAAACAAAAATAAACAAATGGGACCAAATGAAACTTAAAAACTTTTGCCAAGCAAAGGAAACTACAAACAAGATGAAAAGACAGCCCTCAGAATAGGAGAAATATTTGCAAATGAATTAACAGACAAAGGGTTAATCTCCAAAATATATAAACAGCTCATGCAGTTCAATATTAAAAAAACAAACAACCCAATCAAAAATAGGCGGAAGCCCTAAATAGATATTTCTTCAAAGAAGACATACAGATGGCCAAGAAGCACATGAAAAGCTGCTCAACATCACTAATTATTAGAGAAATGCAAATCAAAACTACAGTGAAGTATCACCTCACACCAGTTAGAATGGGCATCATCAGAAAAGCTACAAACAACAAATGCTGGAGAGGGTGTGGAGAAGAGGGAACCCTCTTGCACTGTTAGTGGGAATGTAAATTGATACAGCCGCTATGGAGACAGTATGGAGGTTTCTTAAAAAACTAAAAATAGAATTACCATATGACCCAGCAGTCCTACTACTGGGCATATACTCAGAGAAAACCATAATTCAAAAAGACACATGCACCCCAATGTTCATTGCAGCCCTATTTACAATAGCCATGTCATGGAAGCAACCCAAATGCCCATCGACAGATGAATGGATAAAGAAGATGTGGTACATATATACAATGCAATATTACTCAGTCATAAAAGGGAACGAAAGTGGGTCATTTGTAGAGACGTGGATGGATCTAGAGACTGTCATACAGAGTGAACTAAGTCAGAAAGGGAGAAACAAATATCGTATATTAACGCATATATGTGGAACCTAGAAAAAGTAGAGATGAACCAGTTTGCAGGGCAGAAATAGAGACACACGTGTAGAGAACAAACTTATGGACACCAAAGGGGGAAAGTGGTGGGGTGTGGTGGTGGTGTGATGAATTGAGAGATTGGGATTGACATATATACACTAATATGTATAAAATTGATAACTAATAAAATCCTGCTGTATAAAAGAATAAATAAAATTCAAAAATTAAAAAAATATATAAGAACTATTAAAGATCTTCTTAAGGCTATTAAAAATCCAGGTGCACTAAGGAATGTAATAAACACATTGTCTTTGTTAGAAAAAAAATTAAAAGTCAAAGAAATTAAGTAACTTAATCAAGTACATAGTAAAAGGACATAAATTTGTAGTAAGATCAGAATAAAAACCCACATCCCTGTCCAATCATGAAATTTTGCATGAAATCATATTTTTAATTATTCTTTTATAATGTTAGCCATTCTTCTCCATACATAAATCTATATCAATACAAATGTAGGGATTAAAAATGTAAAAATTCCTTTTATAATAGCAACAAAATTATAATATTTCTATTGTATCAATAAGAGCCATAAAAATAATATAATATAGACTGTAGAATATACATGAAGTATACAGAAGAAGACATATAAATTGAGAGGTCTAGAATGTTTGAAGACTCAGTGTTGTACAGATATCAACTTGCTCCAAATTCACACATAAATTTAAAACAATTCCAACCCAAATTCCAATGAGATGTTTTGAAACTTGACTCTGTATTTCATCTGGAAGTACAAGTGAATGGTACTGGCTACAATTTTTTCCCCCAAAACCTAAATAAACATATACAAAATTCATATTAAGTAAGACGACACCAGATACAGGAATGAAAAACAGAGCAATGCAACAAAACTGAGAAATAAGAAACAGATAGATATCTACATGGCAATTCCCTATATGATAAAGATGCATTTCAAAGAAGTACAGAAATACTGAATTTTTCAATAGCTGATATTTGGTCTATTATCCATCCATTTGGAAAAAAATAAATTATACTTGTTCTATGGACTGAATTTTATCTATCTAAAATTCATATGTTGAAATTCTAACACCCAACGTGATGGTATTTGGAAATGGGGCCTTTGGGATGTAAAGTTTAGATAAGGTCATGAGGGTGGGGTCATCATTCTGGGATTAGTGTCCTTATAAGCAGAGATCAGAAAGCTTGCTCTCACTCTCTCTCTGCCATGTAAGGACACAAGAGAAAGTGGCCATCTGCAGGCCAGGAAGAGAGCTCTCATGAGGAACTAAATTAGCCAGCACCTTGATCCTGGACTTAGCTTCCTGAATTGTGAGAAATAAAATTTTGTTGTTTAAGCCACCAGTCTACGGTATTTCATTACTACAGCCTGAGAAGTCTAATGCAGTAATTGGTACCAAGAAGCGGGGTGCTGTTATAACAAATACCAAAAATGTGAAAGTGGCTTTAGGACTGGGCAATGGGTAGAGGCTGGAAGAGTACTGAGGTGTATGCTAGAAAAAGCCAAGATTGCCATTGAAGAACTGCTAAAGGTGATTCTGGTTAGAGCTCAGAAATAAAAGAGGAGAGCTAAAGAGAAAGTCTCCATTTTCTTAGAGAATACATAAATAATGGTGAACAGAATGTTGGTAGAAATATGGACAGTAAAGGCCATTCTGATAAGATCTCTAATTGAAATGAGGAACAAAAGGCAATCCTTGTTATAAAGTGGCAAATAACTTGACTGAACTGTGTTCTAGTGTTTTGTGGATGGTAGAACTTGTGAGCAATGAAATTGGATATTCAGCTGAGGAGATTTCCAAGCAATGTGATGAAGGAGTGGCTTAGTTCCTCCCGACTACTTATGGTAAAATGTGAGAAGAGTGAGACAATTAAAGAAGGAATTGCTAAGCAAAAAGGAACCAGAACTTGGATATTTGGAAAATTTGCAGCCTGACCATATTGCAAAAAATGAGAAAACCTGTTCTGAAGAGAACACTAAAGATGTGGCTAAGCAACCATTTGATAAAGAGATGATGGATGTGACTCATGGATTTAATCAGCCATTTCAGCAGAGGCTAGGAATAGAGATGGAATTATATCAGCAAAGATGCAGTATTGCTAATTTGAATGAAAGCAGAGAGAAAGCAGGATGGAATGAAGAAAGGCTGTCAGACTTCTTGGATACTATATGACAGGATCATAAAAATATTTATCTGATAACTGTGTTATCCTTCAAGAAGAGGGAGGGAGGACTACAAAGGCAATTTAGAGATCTCAGAGATCATCACAGCTGTCACTGTCACCACAAGCCCAAAATGCACAGGCCTAGGGTACAAGGCTGCCCTCACCTTGGTTTCAAAGAGTAGAACCTCTACCTAGCAGAACCCTGTGGTTAAAGCCCCTGCAGAGAGTGGCAATGTGGGTGGGGCCCTGGAAGAGTGGTGGTGAAGGAAGCAACCACAGACAGCCATATAGGCAGTGCCAAACTGAAGCAAAAGGACAGAGCCACCCACCAAGCAGTGGAGGTGACGTTGCCAGTGGGCCTGGAGGGCAGAGCATCTAACCTAAGAGTATTATTCTCCTGCTTTAAGAGCTAATAAGATTTGTCTTTGTAGGTTTTGGGCTTACTTGGGACCTATCACCTCTTCCTTCCTATTTCTCCCTTTTGGAATGGGACCATCTATCCCATGCCTGGCCCACCATTGTATTTTGAAAGCATCTAACTTATCTGTTTTCACAGGTTCATAGATGGAAAATTTTGCCTCATGATGAATTATTCCTTGAGCCTCATCTGTACCTGATTTGGATGATATTTAGATGAGACTTGGACTTTAGACTTCAAAGTTGATGCTGGAATGAGTTAAAACTTTTTGAGCTATTGGGATGGACTATATGTATTTTGCATGTGAGAAGGACATGAATTTTGCAGGCTCTGGAATGGAATCCCTATCTGGAATCATATACATAACTAAAGCTGTCAGATTCATGATTAAATGTTTTCTAAGAATATAGAAATCTATTTTAAGAATTTGAGTTAAGAAAGGCCTTTTGAAACATAACACCAAATGCAGAAAGCACAAAGGAATAAAAAACAGATTTGGCTACAAAAATTTTTTAAAAACTGTCTAGCAAGACACAATAAATGGATTAAAAGACAGAGTCTAGGAAACATATTTGGAATCACACACAGAAAAGAATTAATATTTTACAAATCAATAATAAAAAGAAAAGCATTCTAGTAGAAAAATGGCAACATTATATACTTATTTTTCACAAAGAAATAGAAGCAGCAGAGGAAGCTATTAAAAAAGATGCTTTACCTCACTCACAGTGAAAGACCTGATGTTACTACAAGAAAATACCTTTCAGCTTTTTGGTTGCCATTTGTTGGTGCATGCATAGAGAAGCCTATTTGGTAAGAGTATAAATTGGTACAAACACTTTGAGGTCATTGGGATAGTATGTATAAAAATTTGAAATGTGCATTTTTGATGTAATAATTTCATTTAAAAAAGACATGGTAATAATGAGACAAGTATATATAACACTATGTTCTATCATGTTTACTGCAGTATTGTTTATAATAATAAGATACTAGAAACAAGAAAATGCTTTTCATTAGGGATTGGTTAAACTGATTTCTTCATATGGGAACAGTGAATATCACATAACACTTTTTAAAAATGAGATTGTTTTATATGAATTAACAAAGAAAGATATATACATTATTGCAATAATTTTTAAAACGCTTTAAATGACATATTTTTCATTGATGTAAATATGGTCACATATATTTAAAACTCTGGAGGATCATAGACTGAAATGATAAAATTTATATTTAGGGGATAAAGGAGGACTGTTACTTTCTACTTATTATTTTTTACAATGTTGTACTATTTTGATAATCAACAAAAGCATTATAGATATTTCTATTGTTAAAGAAAAAAATTGAGGAATTTCCTTTCACTTAAGAAATATATGTGTCATTCTTCAATTTATATAAACTTAATTTCTAATATAATCTTAATCAACGGCATCTATAATTTTGCCATAATTCTTAAAATGTGCCTTTTCAGAATCTGTTACACTGTGTATTAATATATCTTTGAATTTATCACCAATTCTATGGGACTTTAATGATTTGTTATAAAGTCATATTACCCAGGCCAGTGTTCCAAATACTCAGAAGTACACATAGCTGGAGAAACTGCACACAATTTTTTTGAACTGAACTCAGATGATACCAGTTCACTGATGCCGTATGAATTATGCTTGTTTAACAAATACTCAGTACAATACAGAGGAGGTTTTCATCTATTCTTCTACAAGGTACTTACCTTGCCAATAGCTGGCATGACTCTGTTAGAGTTTTTGACCCAAATTTCCATTTCCCTTCCAAACTCTTAGGGCTTATCAGTACCTTGTGGTTCATCTTTTGTCAAAAAGGCATCCTGACAAATTCCCAAGAACATTGTAATTGGTAATAGTCTGATAATTAATGTTTAAGTGTAAACTTCCCAAAGTTTTTGAAGTAAGAATCTCTAATATTCATATAAACAGTATGTTTTATATTGCATACATTAAGATGTTCCCACTTAATTATAGTATTAAGTGTAGTTACAAATATATGACCTATTTCCATTAATGTTTAGTGCTGCAAATTGTAGACCCAAGAAATGTCAATTTAAAAATGTAATCAGTTTCTTCCAATTAAAATCTCTAACTTTCTTTATTTGAAAATGTACATAAATAGATAAATCTAATACACATTCTACCTTGTCAAACAACCTCTCCTATTTATTTGTTTGTTGCTTTTTATTGTGGACAAAGAATGTCACCTGCCATTTCAGTAAACAAAAGATGTTGTGGCCATAAAACCATCAGCCACTGCAGCTGCCCCCAGAGGTGCACCCTGAGGGGAATTCAAGATGGAGAAAAACAGGATACTGGCCCCAGGTAGTTAAGATACATATCAAAGGTTGATTTCAATAAACCCAGACTCCTGTATTTTCCCATGCATAGAGAAGCACTTAGCATAATGCCCTCCAAGTCCATCCATATTGCTGCAAATGGCAAAATTTCATTCTTTTTTATGGCTGAGTAGTATTTCATTGTGTATATATATACCACATCTTCTTTATCCATTCATCTGTTGATGGACACTTAGACGTTATGCTAAGTGAAATAAGTCAGACAGAGAAAGACAAATACTGTATGATATCACTTATATGTGGAATCTAAAAAATACAACAAACTGGTGAATATAACAAATATAACAAAGCAGACTCACAGATATAGAGAGAAAACTAGTAGTTACCAGTGGTGGGGGGGGGCAATATAATGGTGGGAGAGTAGAAGGTACAAACTATTGGGGATAAATATTCTACAACATGTGTTATACAACAAAGGGAATATAGCCAATATTTTGTAATAACTGTAAATGAAGTGTAACCTTTAAAAATTGTATTAAAAATAAAATTTTTTTAAAACCCTGAAAAAAGAAAAGAAAGAAGTCAGTTTGAAAAGGCTACAGGATGATTCCAACTATATGACATCTGGAAAAGGCAAATCTGTAACAACAGTAAAAAGATCAGTGGATGCCAGAGGTTCATGAAGAAAGGAGAGAGGGATAAATAGGTGAAACACAGGGGATTTGGGGGGCAGTGAAACTATTCAGTATGAGATTGTGATGATGGAAACATGGCATTATGCATTTTCAAACTCATAGATGTACAATACAAAGAGTAAAACCCTAATGAAAACTATACACATTAGTTAATAATAATGTATCAATATTGGTATATCAATTGTAACAAATATACCAACAAATGCAAGGGGATAATAATAGGGAGGATGCGGGGGGGATATATGGGAACTCTATACTTTCTGCTTAATTTTTCCATACACTTAAAACTGCACTAAAAATAAAATTTACTAATTTAAAAAAAGCACTATAATTATATATAATATGAGATGTCTGTTTTTGTGATTATCAGCAATATTTTGATGTTCAACTACATTTTTTTTTTTAGCAAAAACTCCTATATATCTTGTCTCTTCCCTTACTTCTCTGGAAAAGTCCCTCAGAGCTATCTGAGTGGCTGTATCCTGGGCTATAGTGCTCAGTAAGTCTGCCGAATAAAACATAATGCTCAAACTTTATGTTGTGCATTTTTTCATGGCAGGAAAACCCCTGGATGGGGAAATTAAGAAATTTGGGTTCTACTCTCATAGTGCTACAAGAAGCCTGGATAAGCCACTTAATTTCATGGGGGCCCAAGTTTCTCTAACATGAAATGAAGCAATGTAAATTCTTTAAGTCACTGTTCCTCTTAACAGTCAAGTCTTAAAATGATTCAAAGGGAAAAATATTCTGTATTCTTTTATTTCCACAAATATTTATTAACACAACAATAAATCTGTTTCCCTTGCTAAACTTTTTACTAATATACTTATATTTAAATATTTTTCTTCATACATTCCTTTTAAATTATCTCAGGAAATATATAAATATTTCTTGATTTATAAGCCATTCTTTGGAAAAAAAAAAAAAAAAGCTCTTTGCCCATAAACCTCCATCATCATTAAGTCATATAGGGATTATACATAATGACATTTTCTAGCATTTCATTAAGATAATAGAAAGAACAATTATTTTTTTAAAAAATTAAATCTATCCTATATGCTATAAGAAAAATATTTCATTGTGAACCAACATTTAGTAACATTCATGCTGCTAGAAGTAGTTATGGAGATGACTTTTCTTTTTATATTATAAATGTATTAAGTGAAAGATAATGTTGTACCCTAGCAGAGAAAAAATTATTTCAACCTAAGAATCATTGCATTTATTTAATAAATATTTTGGTTTTTGTTTAGGATATTTATGGCCAAATCTTCAGATCTTGACAGACAAGGCAATCTATGCAAAAATAATTTTTCTTCTGTCTATAAGTAAATTTTCTTTTAGAAAGAATTTTTTTTTAATGTTTCTGAGTTCTTTCATCACTTGATGGCATTTCTGTATCATTGAATGTGACTTGCTTATAATTTCTTTTTATAAAATATAACATTTTCATTAAATATTACATAAAATATGTTCCTCAAAGTATGATAGTGTTGAGAATTCTTTTTGCTAAAATAATTGTGATATATAATTTCAGAAACACTTAGAAAATATGAACAAGTATTTTTTGTTTGATCTTCAAAAAAATTTACGAAAATAATGACATAGTGCATTCCATCATTATTCTGTTCCTTAATGTACTCAGGCAGACCAGCAAAGTTGGCTTTATCATATGTGAAGTCCAACTGATGTTCCGTGTAGTCAATATCACCATACTGAACATCCTGTGCAAAAAAGCAACATAGACATAGTCTTCAAAAATAAGAAAAATAGACAAATATTGTCAAAGAATAATAGGTAGCTAATAAGTGACTGTGTATAGAAATTTAAATATTGGTGTAAGTTTCAGATTATCCTAAAAGAAAAGATACTGAAAATGATTCTTTTATTGGACACTGAGAAAATAGTACACAAAAAAGATGCCAGTTTCATCCATGACCTATATACCTATGCGTGTATGTGTGTGTACATATATATGTATATATATGTTATATATAAATAAATAAGTACATATATATGTTACAGGATAATCGTTGCACTTTCTAATTTTCTTATTTCTCTCTATTCCCACCATACTGTTTGGGGTACAACTACATGAGGAATATAATACTGCCTTAAATATTCAACCATTTTTTATAGCACATCTATGCTATTATAGCCCACTGACACAGCTGAAATCCCACAGACCAGTATGAAGGCATATAGGGATGTCCAAAATCCTGTTTTAAAAAAGTATTAAATCCAAAAAAAAAAACCACCCAATCCAAAAATGAGCAGAAGACCTAAATAGATATTTCTCCAAAGAAGAGATACATATTGCCAACAAACACATGAAAGGATGCTCAACATCATTAATCATTAGAGAAACGCAAATCAAAACTACAATGAGGTATCACCTCACACCGGTCAGAATGGCCATCATCAAAAACCCTACAAACAATAAATGCTGGAGAGGGTGTGGAGAAAAGGGAACCCTCCTGCACTGTTGGTGGGAATGTAAATTGATACAGCCACTATGGAGAACAGTACAGAGATTTCTTAAAAAACTAAAAATAGAACTACCATATGACCCAGAAATCTCCCTGCTGAGCATATACCTTGAGAAAACCATAATTCAACAAGAGTCATGTACCACAATATTCATTGTAGCTCTATTTGCAATAACCAGGACATGGAAACAACCTAAGTGTCCATCGACAGATGAATGGATAAAGACGATGTTAACCATATATACAATGGAATATTACTCAGCCATAAAAAGAAACGAAACTGAGTTATTTGTAGTGAGGTGGATGGACCTAGAGACTGTCATACAGAGTGAAGTAAGTCACAAAGAGAAAAACAAATACTGTATGCTAACACATATATATGGAATCTAAATAATAATAATAATAATAATGGTTCCGAAGAACCTAGGGGCAGGACAGGAATAAAGATGCAGATGTAGAGAATGGACTTGAGGACATGGGGAGGGGGAAGGGTAAGCTGGGACGAAGTGAGAGATTGGCATGGCCATATGTACACTACCAAATGTAAAATAGATAGCTAGTGGGAAGCAGCCGCATAGCACAGGGAGATCAGCTCAGTGCTTTATGTCCACCTAGAGGGGTGGGATAGGGAGGATGGGAGGGAGATGCAAGAGGGAGGAGTTTTGGGGATATATGTATATGTATAGCTGATTCACTTTGTTATACAGCAGAAACTAACACACCATTGTAAAGCATTTATACTCCAATAAAGATGTTTTAAAAAACTAGTTAACTGTTCACAAGTATGGGTCTTCAGTACTAGACAACATAATGCTTTAGTTAACAATCAGTTTAAAATTCCCATATTGTGTTGTGCATATAAAATTGTAAGTTTGCTCCTGGTAGCATGATGCCTCATATTTTTTTCTTCTTCTTTAAGATTGTTCTGGCTATTCAGAGTTTTTTTTTTGAAATTTTTGTTTCCATACAAATTTTAGAATTATTTGTTCTAGTCTGTGGAAATCTCATTAGTATTTTAAAAGGAATTGCATTGAATAGGTAGATTGTCTTGAGTAGTAGAGTCATTTTAAAATATTAATTCTTCCAATTAATGAGCAGGGTTTATATTTCCATCTGTTTGTGTCATCTTCAGTTTCCTTCATTGATGTTTCATGGTTTTCAAGGTAAATACAAATCTTTTAACTCCTTAGTTAGATTTATTCCTAGGTGTTTTACTCTCTGTGATACAATTGTAAATGGCATTGTTTTCTTAATTTCTCTTTCTCATACTTTGTTGTTAGTGTACAGAAATGAAACAGATACCTATTGGATATATTATTTTTGTATCCTACAAATTTACCAGATTCATCAATGTGTTCTAGCAGTTTCTTGTGGTATCTTTAGGATTTTCTGTGTATATTACCATGTCATCTGCAAACAGTGACAATTTTACTTCCTCCTTTCCAATTTGGACCCTGTTTATTTCTTTTTCTTGTCTGATTGCTGTGACTAGGACTTCCAATACTATGTTGAATAAAATGATGAGAGTGGGCATCCTTGTCTTGTTCCTGACCTTAGAGGAAATACTTTCAGGTTTTCACTGTTGAGTATGATGTTAGCTGTGGGCTTGTCATATTTGGTCTTTCTTATATTGATACATATTCACTCTATACCCACTTTGTTGAGAGTTTTTATCGTAAATCTATGTTCAATTTTGTCAAAAGATTTTTCTACATCTATTGAGATGATCATATGATTTTTATTCTTCAATTTGTTAATGTGGTCACATTGATTGTTTGTGAATATTGAACCATTCTTGCATCCTTGGAATAAATCCCACTTAATCATGGTGTATGATCCTTTTAATGTATTGTTGAATTTGGTTTGCTAATATTTTGTTGAGGATTTTTCATTTATGTTCATGTTTGATATTTCCTTTAATTTCATTTTGTGATACCTTTGTGTAGTTTTGGTATCAGGGTGTGCTCGTCTCATTTAATGAGTTCAGAAGTGTTCCTTTCTCTGTAATTTTTGGGAATAGTTTGAGAAGGATAGGTGTAAACTCTTCCTTAAAAGTTTCATAGTATTTACCTGTGAAGCCATCTGATCCTGGACTTTGTTAGGATTTTTGATGAATACTTAAATCTCATTTTGTAATTGGTCTGTTTATATTTTCTATTTCTTCTTGGCCCAGTCTTGGGAGATTGACCATTTCTAGGAATTTGTCCATTTTTCTAGATTGCCCATTTTATTGTCATATAATTGTTTATAGTAATCTCTTATAATCCTTTGTATGTGTCTTTTGTAACTTCTCATTTTTCATTTCTGATTTTATTGATTTGGACTCACTCTCTTTTTCTTGATGAGTCTTGCTAAAGTTTTATCAATTTTATTTATCTTTTCAAAAAACCAGCTCTTAGTTTCATTGATCTTGTCTATTTAAAAAAATTTCTATTTCATTTATTTCTGCTCTGATATTTGTAATTTCTATCCTGCTAACTTTCAGTTTTGTTTCTTTTTCTAGTGCCCTTTGATGTGAGGCTCAATTCTTTTTTTTTTTTTTAACATCTTTATTGGACTATAATTGCTTTACAATGGTGTGTTAGTTTCTGCTTTATAACAAAATGAATCAGCTGTACATATACATATATCTTCATATCTCGTCCCTCTTGTGTCTCCCTCCCATCTTCCCTATCCCACTCCTCTAGGTGGTCACAAAGCACCAAGCTGATCTCCCTGTGCTATGCGGCTGCTTCCCACAAGCTATCTATTTTACATTTGGTAGTGTATATATGTCCATGCCACTCTCTCACTTTGTCCCTTTATGTGAGATTTAAATTTTTTCCTGAGGTATGCTTGCATAGCTATAAACTTCTCTCTTAGAACTGCTTTGCTGCATCCCATAGAATCTGGATCATTGTGTTATTGTTTTCATTTGTCTCTAGGTATTTTTTAATTTCTTCTTTGATTATTCAGTGATCCTTTGGTTGTTTAGTATCATATTGTTTAGCTTCTGTATGTTTGTGCTTCTTGCAGTTTTTTTCATGTAGTTTATTTCTAGTCTTACTCATTATCATCAAAAATATGCTTGATATGATTTCAATTTTCTTGTGATATGGTGACTATCTTTAGCATTATGTTTGGATTACTTTCTCTTTGTGTGTGTGTGTATCTATTATAGATTTGTGGTTACCATGAGGTTTATATATAGCAATGTATCTATTTATATCTATATATCTATATCTATATCTATCTATACAATTATTTTAAATTGCTGATCTCTTAAGTTCAAATGCATTTTAACAACTTTGTCTTTTTTACTATCCCCCCCCACATTTACGTTTTTTGACATTATACTTTACACTTTTTGTTTTGTGTATCTTTTAACTTCTTATTGTGGATATAGATTATTTTAATACTTTTTTCTTTTAACCTTAGTACTAGCTTTAAACTTCATTCATTCACTAACTTTACTGTATATTTGCCTTTACCACTGAGATTTTTCCTTTCATAATTTTATATTTTTAGTTATGACCTTTTAACATTTCTTGTAAAGATGATTTGGTGGTGTTGAACTCTTTTAGCTTCTGCTTGTCTATAAAACTTTTGATATCTCCACTGAATCTGAATGAAAGCCTTGCCAAATAGAATATTTTTGGTTGTAAGTTTTTCATTTTCTTCACTTTAAATATATAATGTCACTCCCTTCTGTCTTGCAGAGTTTCTGCTGAAAATTCAACTGATAACTTTATGGGAGTTCCCTTGTATGTCACTTGTTGCTTTCCCCTTGCTGCTTTTAATATCCTCTCTTTTCCTTAATTTTTGCCATTTTAATTACAATGTGTGTGTTTGTGTGTGTGTGTGTGTGTTCGCTTGTGTGTATGGTCTTCTATGGGTTGATTCTGTTAAGGACTCTCTGTGTTTCCTGGACCTGGATGTCTGTTTCATTTCTAAGGTTTGGGAAGTTTCAGTTATTATGTCTTCAAATATGTTCTCTACCCTTTTATCTCTCTCTTCTCCTCTGGGATCCCTACAACGTGAATGTTAGTATGCTTGATGTTGTCCATAATGTCTCAAACTGTCTTCATTTCTTTTTTTCTCTCTTTTTTTTAATCATTTTTCTGTTCAGCTTCTGTAATTTCCACTACTCTGTCTTCCAGCTTACTGACCCATTCCTTGGTATCATCTAATGTACTGTTGACTTCTTCTAATGTATTTTGTAACTTCAGTTACTGTATTTTTCATCTCTGTTTGGTTCTTCTTTATATTTTCTAACTTCTTGTTAAAGACTTCTAACCTTCTCTCAGCCTCAAAGCCAAACTTTCTGGGGGTTCATCTTACCAGTGAAAGACCCACAGACCAGGGAGCCCAATGTTGGATTTGGACTCCTTGCTCCTTGGGGAGAACCTCTGCAATTGTAATTACCCTCTATTTTGTGGGTTGCCCACACAGGGGTATGGGTTTTGACTATACTGTGTCTCTGCCTCTCCTAGTCATCTCATTGTGGTTCCTTATTTATATCTTTAGTTGTGAAAAATCTTTTCTGCTAGTCTTTAAGTTATTCTCATAGATAGTTGCTCTGTAAATAGTTGTAATTTTGGTATGCCCATGGGAGGAGGTGAGCTCAGGATCATCACTGTGACATTTGGTCATCATCAGTTTTAAAACGGGGTAAATAGTAATATCCAGTTCTCTTATTTACAAGTATTTATTAAGTATCTACTATACAGTGTTTTAGATCCAAGGTGTCTGCATCTTGAAGTTTAAGTTTTAGTAGAAGAAAACAAACAATAAATGTATAAACAAACTAGGTAACATAATTTTTAAAAAATAGAACATGTGTGGGTGGACATGCAGGAGATGTTAGGGAAATTCTCTTTGGCAGTAATACACAAATAAGTCAGCTCTGTAAAGTGCAGAGGTAGTAAAGGGTACACAGGCTTGAAGTGTTTGGAATGAGAAAGAAGGCTAGTGCAACTGAACTATAGCAAACAAAAGGGAGACACAAGAGAACACAAGGGAACACAAGAGAAATAGACACAAGAGACACAAGGGAACACAAGAGAAAGAGATGTATTCAATCATATGGGTTCATAACAAACAACATGAAACTTTTTAGTTGTCTTTTGTCCCAACTTTATATTATGAAAATTATCAAGCATATATAAAAGTGGAGAGGACAGAAAAATAACCTCCACATAACCAGAATAAACAGGTATTATTTTGCCACACATCTTTATCTTTTTTCTTCTTTCTTTCTTTTTTTGGGGGGGATGGGTGCTATAGCATTTTAAAGAAAATTTCTAAAATCATGTCATGTCACTCCTAAATGTGTTCCCCGTGAAAGTAAGGTTCTTGTCTCATTGAAGAGAGAATTCAGAAATGAGACAGGAAGATCAAGAAAGTAAAGTGAGGATTTATTCAAGCAAGGATAAGCTCTCACAGGGAGAGCAGGCAGACAGGTGAGTAGCTGCCCTTAGTTTCCTTGGCATGCTGCTTATGAGGGACAGGATGGGGTGAGATATTCACTGGGGAAGGAGGGGTATGGGGGTCATATTCCCTAATTTTCAACCCAGCTCCACTTTCCCGAGGGGAGGGATGGTTTTTATCCATATTTAGTTTTGATTGGAAGTGTCATGGCATCAGTGCATGATAGGTACTTCTTATCTCCAAGGTTAATTTTATCATAATGAGAGCATAATGAGCAAAAGGTTACATTCAGATGCTGGCGATTCCTACTTTTTCCCACCTTTCTTTTTCTGCCTCCAGGACACTTATCACCCCCAAATGTGTGGTTTCCTGTCATTCTGGAGGTTCTTGCTGGGGTTGGCTGTGTGGACACAGACTGAAGGGGGCTAGTGAGCCACAGCTAGCCAAGAGGGAGTCCAGGAAAAAGTCTGGACCTGCCTAAGACATAAGAGACCATTGTTTCGGTGTGCCGGAGGAGAGAGGGGATTCAGAGCACTGCCTAAACGAGCTCCAGAGATGGGTGCAAGCTGCAGATATCAGCGTGGACACCAGAGATGAGCATGAAATGCTAAGGCTGCTGCTGCAGCCACCAAGAAGCCTGTGTGCAAGCACAGGTCACTATCCACACCTCCCCTCCCGGGAGCCTGTGCAGCCCACCACGGCCAGGGTCCCGTGATCCAGGGACAATTTCCCCAGGAGAACACATGGCACACTTCAGGCTGTTGCAACTTCACTCCAGCCTCTGCAGCGGCAGGCTCACCCCACATTCCGTACCCCTCCCTCCCCACCGACCTGAGTGAGCCAGACCTCCCTAATCAGCTGCTACTTTAACCCCGGCCTGTCTGGGTAGGGAACAGATGCCCTCAGGCAACCTACACGCAGAGATAGGGTCAAATCCAAACCTGAAGCCCAGAAGCTGTGTGAACAAAGAAGAGAAAAGGAAATATCTCCCAGCAGCCTCAGGAGCAGTGGATTAAATCTCCACAATCAACTTGATGTACACAGCACCACTGGAATACCTGAATAGACAACGAATCATCCCAAAATTGAGGCGGTAGACTTTAGGAGCAACTGTACACTTGGGGTTTGGTTTCTGCACCTAATTTGTTTCTGGTCTTATGTTTATGTTACTTTAGTATCTAGAGTTTATTATCATTGGTAGATTTACTTATTGATTTGGTTGCTATCTCCCTTTATTTTTTTAATGTACAGATATATATATAGTTTTTCATTTTTCTCTTTTGGTGAGTCTGTAAGTGTATGCTTCTTTTTGTGATTTTGATCTATAGCTTTGTTTTTACTATTTGTCCTAGGTTTCTGTCTGTCAGGTTTTTTTCTTTTTTTTTATTACTTTATAAAATTTTCTTATTTTTAAAAATTTAAAAAAATTTTTACTTTTACTTTTTATTTTTTACTTCTTTTTTTCTCCCTTTTCTTCTGAGCCGTGTGGCTGACTGGGTCTTCGTGCTCTGGCCAGGTGTCAGGCCTGTCTCTTTGATGGGAGAGAGCCAAGTTCAGGACATTGGGCCACAGGCAACCACCAAACTCCACATAATGTCAAAAGGTGAAAGCTCCCCTAGAGAAATCCATCTCAATGCAAAGACCCAGCTCCACTCAACGACCAGCAAACTACAGTGCTGGACACCATATGCCAACCAACTAGCAAGACAGGAACACAAAACCACCCATTAGCAGACAGGCTGCCTAAAATCATTCTAAGGTCACAGACACCACAAAACACACCACTGGACTCGGTCCTGCCCACCAGAAACACAAGATCCAGTCTCATCCACCAGAACACAGGCACCAGTCCCCTCCACCAGGAAGCCTACACAACCCACCGAACCAACCTTAGCCACTGGGGGCAGACACCAAAAACAATGGGAACTACAAACATGCAGCCTGTGAAAAGGAGACCCCAAACACAGTAAGTTAAGCAAAATGAGAAGACAAAGAAATACACAGTAGATGAAGGAACACGGTAAAAAACCACCAGGCCAAACAAATGAAGAGGAAATAGAAAAAGAATTCAGAGTAATGATAGTAAATATGATCCAAAATCTTCGATATAGAATGGAAAAAATACAAAAACGTTTAACAAGGACCTAGAAGAACTAAAGAGCAAACAAACAATGATGAACAACACAATAAATGAAATTAAATATTCTCTAGAAAGAATCAATAGCAGAATAACTGACGAAGAAGAACGGATAAATGACCTGGAAATTAAATAGTGGAAATAACTACCACAGAGCAGAATAGAGAAAAAAGAATGAAAAGAATTGTTGACAGTATCAGAGAACTCTGGGACAACATTAAATACACCAACATTCTAATTATAGGGGTCCCAGAAAAAGAAGATAAAAAGAAAGGGACTCAGAAAATATTTGAAGAGATTATAGTTGAAAACTTCCCTAATATGGTAAAGGAAATGGTTAATGCAGTCCAGGAAGTGCAGAGAGTCCCATACAGGATAATCCAAGAAAAAACATGCCAAGACACATATTAATCAAACTATCAAAAATTATACACAAAGAAAAAGTATTAAAAGCAGCAAGGGAAAAACAACAAATAACATACAAGGGAATCCCCATAAGGTTAACAGCTGATCTTTCAATAGAAACTCTTCAAGCCAGAAGGGAGTGGCAGGACATATTTAAAGTGATGAAAGGGAAAAACCTACAACCAAGATTACTCTACCCAGCAAGAATCTCATCCAGATTCGACAGAGAAATTAAAACCATTACAGACAAGCAAAAGCTAAGAGAATTCAGCACCACCAAACCAGCTTTACAACAAATGCTAAAGGAACTACTCTAGGCAGGAAACACAAGAGAAGGAAAAGACCTATAATAACAAACCCCTCAAAATTAAGAAAATGGTAATAAGAACATGCATATCGATAACTATCTTAAATGTAAATGGCTTAATTGACCCCACCAAAAGACATAGACTGGCTGAATGGATACAAACACAAGACCCTGTATATATGTTGTCTACAAGAGACCCACTTCAGACCTAGGGACACATACAGACTGAAAGTGAGGGGATGGAAATAGATATTCCATGCAAATAGAAATCAAAAGAAAGCTGGGGTAACAATTGTCATATCAGACAAAATAGAATAAAATAAAGTCTATTACAAGATATAAAGAAAGACACTACATAGTGATCAAGGGATCAATCCAAGAAGAATATATAACAATTGTAAATATTTATGCACCCAACATACGAGCACCTCAACACATAAGGCAAATGCTAACAGCCATAAAAGGGGAAATCGACAGTTACACAATCATAGTAGGTGACATTAACACCCCACTTTCACCAATGGACAGATCATCCAAAATGAAATGAAATAAGGAAACACAAGCTTTAAATGATACATTAACCAAGTTGGACTTAAATTGATATTTATAGGACATTCCACCAAAAAAAAACCCAGAATATACTTTCTTCTCAAGTGCTCATGGAATATTCTCCTGGTTAGATCATAACTTGGGTCACAAATCAAGCCTTGGTAAATTTAAGAAAACTGAAATCATATCAAGTATCTTTTCTGACCACAACACTATGAGACTAGATATCAATTACAGGAAAAAATGTGTAAAAAATACAAATACATGGAAGCTAAACAGTAAACTACTAAATAACCAAGAGATCACTGAAGAAATCAAAGAGGAAATCAAAAAATACCTAGAAACAAATTACAATGAAAACACGACTACCCAAAGTCTATGGCATGCAGCAAAAGCAGTTCTAAGAGGGAAGTTTATAGCAATACAACCCTACCTCAAGAAACAAGAAGCATCTCAAATGAACAACCTAAGCTTACACTTAAAGCAATTAGAGAAAGAAGAACAAAAAAACCCCCAAAGTTAGCAAAGGAAAGAAATCATAAAAATCAGACCAGAAATAATGAAAAAGAAACGAAAGAAACAATAGCAAACATCAACAAAACTAAAAGATGGTTCTTTGAGAAGATGAATAAAATTGATAAACCATCAGACAGACTCATCAAGAAAAAAAGGGAGAAGATTCAAATCAATAGAATTAGAAATGCAAAAGGAGAATTAACAACTGACACTGCAGAAATACAAAGGATCATGAGAGATTACTAGAAGAAACTATATGCCAATAAATTGGACAAACTGGAAGAAATGGACAAATTCTTAGAAAAGCACAACTTTTCAGACTGAACCAGGAAGAGATAAAAAATATAAACAGACCAATCACAAGCACTGAAATTGAGACTGTGATGAAAAATCTTCCAACAACAACAAAAAAAAAACCCAAACAAATCTTCCAACAAAAAAAAACCCAGGTGACTTCACAGACGAATTCTATCAAACATTTACAGAAGAGCTAACACCATCCTTCTCAAACTCTTCCAAAACATAGCAAAGGGGGGAACACTCCCAAACTCATTCTACGAGGACACCATCACCTTGATACGAAAACCAGACAAAGGTATCACAAAGAAAGAAAATTACAGGCCAATATCGCTGATGAACATAGATGCGAATATCCTTAACAAAATACTAGCAAACAGAATCCAACAGCACATTAAAAGGATCATACACCATGATCAAGTGGGGTTTATTGCAAGAATGCAAGGATACTTCAATATATGGAAATCAATCAATGCGATAAACCATATTAACAAATTGAAGGAGAAAAACCACATGATCGTCTCAATAGATGCAGAAAAAGCTTTCAACACAATTCAACACACATTTATGATAAAAATCCTCCAGAAAGTAGGCATTACCTCAACATAATGAAGGCCATATATGACAAACCCACAGCCAACATCATTCTCAATGGTGAAAACCTGAAACTATTTCCTGTAAGATCAGGAACAAGACAAGGTTGTTCACGCTCACCACTATTATTTAACATAGTTTTGGAAGTTTTAACCACAGCAATCAGAGAAAAAAGAAATAAAAGGAATCCAAATCAGAAAAGAAGAAGTAAAACATCTCTGTTGGCAGATGGCATGATACTATACGTAAAGAATCCTAAACATGCTACCAGAAAACTACTCGAGCTAATCAATTAATCTGGTAAAGTAGCAGGATACAAAATTAATGCACAGAAATCTCTTGCATTCCTGTACACTAATGATGAAAAATCTGAAAGAAAAATTAAGGAAACACTCACATTTACTATTGCAACAAAAAGAATAAAATAACTAGGAATAAACCTACCTAAGGAGACAAAAGACCTGTATGCAGAAAACTGTAAGATACTGATGAAAGAAATTAAAGATGATACAAACAGATGGAGAGATAATCCATGTTCTTGTATTGGAAGAATCAACATTGTGAAAATGACTATACTACGCAAGGCAATCTACAGATTCAATGCAATCCATATCAAACTACCAATGTAATTTTTCACAGAAGTAGAACAAACAATTCCACAACTTGTAAGGAAACACAAAAGACCCTGAAGAGCCAAAGCAATCTTGAGAAAGAAAAACGGAGCTGGAGGAATCAGGCCCCTGAAATTCAGACTACACTACAAAGCTACAGTAATCAAGACAGTATGATACTGGCACAAAAACATAAATATAGATCAATGGAACAGGATAGAAAGCTCGGAGATAAACCCACACACATATGGTCACCTTATTTTTGATAAAGGAGGCAAGAATATACAATGGAGAAAAGAGAGCCTCTTTAATAAGTGGTGCTGGGAAAACTGGACAGCTACATGTAAGGAATGAAATTAGAACACTCCCTAACATGATACACAAAAATAAACTCAAAATGGATTAAAGACCTAAATGTAAGGCAGGACACTATCAAACTCTTAGAGGAAAACATAGGCAGAACACTCTATGACATAAATCACAACAAGATCCTTTTTAACCCACCTCTTAGAGAAATGGAAATAAAAACAAAAATAAAAAAATGGGACCTAATGAAACTTAAAAGCTTTTGCACAGCAAAGGAAACCATAAACAAGATGAAAAGACAACCCTCAGAATGGGAGAAACTATTTGCAAATGAAGCCACTGACAAAGGATTAATCTCCAAAATTTGCAAGCAGCTCATGCAGCTCAATATCAAAAAAACAAACACCTGAATCCAAAAATGGGCAGAAGCCCTAAATAGACATTTCTTCAAAGAAGATATACAGATTGCCAACAAACACATAAAAGCATGCTCAACATCACTAATCATTAGAGTAATGCAAATCAAAACTACAGTGAAGTATCACCTCACACCAGTCAGAATGGCCATCATCAAAAAATCTACAAACAATAAATGCTGGGGAGGGTGTGGAGAAAAGGACACTCTCTTGCACTGTTGGTGGGAATGTACATTGATACAGCCACTATGGAGAAGAGTATGGAGGTTCCTTAAAAAACGAAAATTAGAACTACTATAGCACCCAGCAATCCCACTACTGGGCATATACCCTGAGAAAACCATAATTCAAAAAGAGTCATGTACCACAATGTTCATTGCAGCTTTGTTTACAATAGCCAGGACATGGAAGCAACCTAAGTGTCCATCAACAGATGAATGGATAAAGAAGATGTGGCACATATATACAGTGGAATATTACTGAGCCATAAAAAGAAACGAATTTGAGTTATTTGTAGTGAGGTGGATGGACCTAGAGACTGTCATACCGAGTGAAGTAAGTCAGAAAGAGAAAAACAAATACTGTATGCTAACACACATATATGGAATCTAAAAAAAAAAAAAGGTTCTGAAGAACCTAGGGGCGGGACATGTATAAAGATGTAGACATAGAGAATGGACTTCAGGACACGGGGAGGGGGAAGCATAAGCTGGGATGAAGTGAGAGACTGGCATGGACATATGCACACTACCAAATGTAAAATAGATAGCTAGTGGGAAGAAGTTGCATAGCGTGGCAAGATCAGCTTGATGCTTTGTGACCACCTAGAGGTGTGGGATAGGGAGGATGGGAGGGAGACACAAGAGGGAGGAGCTTTGGGGATATATGTATATGTATAGCTGATTCACTTTGTTATAAAGCTGAAACTAACACACCATTGTAAAACAATTATACTCCAATAAAGATGTTAAAAAATAAATAAATAAATAAATAAATAAAATCACATAAAAAATAATAAAATATTTTACCTAGGAATAAATTTAACCGAAGAGGTTGAAAAAAAGAGAAAAGTTAATAGCTATAAGAGAATGTGGGTTCCTAAGACATTGTTTAGATTTGCTAAATTTGGTGATATTAATGCAGGTTTTTTGATGGGAAGGACCTAGTAGAGAAGAATAAATTGACAATGCAGTTGAGCCTGGAAACAACTGATGTGTTCCCATTGCTGAGAGAGCAGGTGGATTTAGAGCAATGAAGAGTTGTTATAGTTAAATGTGAGCAGAAAAAAAATCTTAACAAAAGAAATGCAAAACATATGGGCATGTATGCAGGTAAATTGACAGACTTGGTATTTGGGAAACAATGTATTTTTTTAGATTGCTTCTACTTTTTATTTTATTTTTCTCTTTTCTCTGTAAAATAGTAAGACACAAAACTGCTGAAATTTTGGTGGGGTGGTGTTGGTGATATTAGAAAGGAAAGTGTGAAGTAATAGTCTCTATGAGGGGAATTGTAAATACACCAGTTTAGGATATTTAGTGGGATTACCAGATAGGGTAGTGTGTTTGGAGATTAAATTGAAGGGAGACTTGTCAGCACAACCACGTAATTTTTTGCCAGAAGTTTTCAACTGTTCAGGTGCAAGTACTTATTTCGTCACTCAATTATCACAAAGTTCCTGTATGCTGTGTATAATAAGTTGGTGTCAAAAGTTATTCAGGTCTGCACTTTTAAATTTTTCTTCCTCTGAACTCCTTTACAGTGGATACTGTGACTCATGTCTCCCTTTGACCCTATTATAATGTCTAACACACAATATGAATTTCATATATGCTTATTTATGACATGAATGAATGAAGAGCTCATGATATCTATGTTTTACAGATGGGAACACAGAGTCAAAAAGGAGAGTTTGTGACTTTTCTGATTTTGTTGCACATAAAAGACTAAAACCAGAACTGATTAGAATCATGATTCTCAAATCTGACTGAACATTAAAATCATGTGGGGAGATTTTAAAACTAGGTGTTCTCTTCACCCTAGATTTATTCATTCAGAATAGTTCAATCAGAATTTCTGAATGTGGAACCCAGGCATCTGGATTTTAAAGGGTCTCTGGATGATTGGTGCAGAATTAGGTTTGAGAATTACTACACTACACTATGAGCTCTTGGAGAGCAGGGACTAGGTCTATCCACTGTAACTCAATCTCCAGATGTAAAGCTTGTCTCATCTTTGGTGCACACCAAATACCTTATTAGCTAAATCTTCTGGCCCTTAGCCAAGTGATTCTTGTACAACCACATTTAATGTTAGTCTCTGCTGTTACCCTTTAAATCCATTTTTGTTCATTCTCACCTTGTAATAAGTGGTGAATTTGTTATTTCCACCTTCTGAATAGCACAGCAAATACCTTCTCTAAAAGTCAGTGAAGAAAACGGAGAAGGGAGCAACCAGGATACAAGCGCTGAGAAGAAGATATGCTTGAAGATCTACAAACCAGAGCCATGGAGAGCATGGAGTTCAGACTGGTGGTAAGGCTAAAACAAAAATGAAAAAGTGAAATCACACTGAACAATAGGAAGCAGTATAGAATACATAAGAAATATGTTTTTTATTGTTCCACAGTAGTTGAAATTGTGTACCAGCACCCCTGTACCATAAGTTGAAATATATGTCAAGAAACATTCCTCATGCATCAGAACAGCCAATCTATCATATAATGTTTCAGAATTCTCTAGGCATCTAAGCCCTGAAATATGAAGGAATATCACTATAAGCAACATATTATTATAAGTAACATTATATACATAGTATATAATACATATAAATAATATTAAATAAAGAACATTAAATCCATTAGCTGTAAGAAATTAATGCTGATGTAACAAAAAATATTCCGTGAAGTAAATTCAAATATTAACTTTGAGGAACGTTCCTGCTCCTTAGTTCTATTTTTTTTTCCTTAATCGTTAGTTTAGTGGTAGAGACTAAACTATTGTTAATTTAGTAGTAGGGTATGTACTGTTGCTACTGTCTCTATATACATGGCAGTACATACCAGTGTAACATTTGATTATAATATTTAATATTCCCAATGACATTATGTGATAACAGAATAAATATTATCATCCTTATTTTATAGTGAAGGAATCCGTAGTCCAAGATTGTAAACAATTAGTAACAAGTTGAAAAATATCAGGGGGCAGAACTGTAGCTCAAACTTTGATCCTCTGATTCCAAGTTTAATAAATTCCACTACCTCTTAAATACCATTGAAGCCATCCTATATTTTTAAATAGTTTTTAGAAATGCTTGATGAGAGTTGCTGAGTAGTAAGGGATAAAATTCTCTCCTCATCACTATCTCCTTTATGTGGTACAAGCCCATGCTTTTAGAATGCCTTAATGTAAGAATAAGTTTTATTAAATTTATTTTCATCCAAATCAAATTTTAGATTTGTTTTCCCAGAATAGAATGGCTTTCCTAAAATAGATACTGTTGGCAGAAAGGAGGGAAATTTAAGTTCATCCTTATGGCTTAAAAGCTCCATGTTTCTTCACCAGGCAGATGAAACAAACCCAATGTGGATTACAAATTGCCTCTTTTCACTCATTTTACAGTGTAGAGTCAGAATAATTTTCCTTGCTTTTATTAAAGTCATCCCTTGGTATCCTGGATTGGTTCCAGGACACCCTCAAGGATACCAAAACCTGGGAATGTCCAAGTCCCTTATATCTGCATCTATGGATACAGAGGACCAGTTATATTTCCCACTACAAACAATTACCATATCTGCAGCCTGGAGAATGAAAAAAGAGTCAGTCCTACCTAAGGAAATTTCATCCATCTTCCCTAATTGAATTTGCTTATTATTTGGCTTCATGCTCTTGGTCATTGTCAAATAAGGTGGCTTTGCACAGGAATAACAAGGACAAGAAAAGTGTGTGTTGGGAAATAGCCATCTGAGTTCCACCTGCTTCTCCACTTACCAGTTGCTTTCTTCTGCTGCCCATTGGTTTCAAAATAAATCAGCCCTTTGTGACAGCAGAAAGCTTATTTTAGCACTGGGAATTCAAAATTCATAGATTTGAAAAATCAGTGAAATATCAAAAATGCATCTTAGCATCTCAGTGTTCACCTTTTGGCAGAGTGCTGTCAGAAATTTCATTTGAACAAAATAAGGCAAAACTATCAATTTCTTTTTTCCAAATAAAAGCATAAAAAATGTTTACAAAGTAATGGTTAATGATAATTATGGTTATAATTTATTAAACAATTACTGTGTCCCAGGCATTATGCTAAGAGCATCACATAAATTATCTCAACTAACCCCCTAGTAATCCTAGGAGATAATTATGATTGTCCCATTTTGTATAGAAGGAAAAAGAGGTTAGGTTCACTCAATTAGCAGCTTAGAGAGCCAGCATTTAAACTCCTTCAACTATCATATCTCAAAGATCTTAAATCATTATATTACATTTCCTAATAATAGCAAGGCATATACATGTGATTTATATTAATATATGGCTTATTGACCAATATTTTTGAAAGGCAATATTTTGTTTGGCAAAGGTTATATCATTTCCCAATTTGTATTATTGATAATTAATTCTAAAAACCACATTAAAAAATAAATTTCAAGAAGCTTGTGGTAGATTGAGGTATTTCACATATTTTTAAAATTCCGAATGGTTTAAAGGGAGGATTTAAATCTCAAACCACACATGGTGGCTTTGTCATGTGTCAACTTGGCTAGGTTGAACTAAATTTGCTAGAATTACTTTCTTGTACATTTCCAGTTAGGGTGACCCTTACAGAGATTCTTATAGGATATTTGGAGGGCTAACTAGTTCACACATATGCATAAGATCAAATCACTATAACAAATATATACCTAATGGTTCTGCTTTTCTGATTGAACCCTGACTGATACAGTAACATTGTCAACACAATGGATTGAATTCCTTAAGCTATATAGAAGAGCTAGAGCTCTATTACCAGGTTCCATTTTGTTTCAATGAAGATGACTGAGTTGGACTAAAATTTAGATGAATAAATCCAAATGGTCAATATCAGAGAGAAATAATACAAGCCTTTGTTCATTATGTTAATTTTCTCATATGCTAATAAGTAACATCAAAGATTTTGATTATGTTTTTGACAAAATTTAAAGTATTTTTCCCTAAAAAAAGAAAAATTTACTAATTTATTAGCTTACTGAAGTTTTAAACCAATAAATCATTATCTATAAATATGTAAACATCTGAAATGTTTTATTTTATTAAAATATATTCTATTTCACATACTAATGTAATTACAAGTGACTGTAGAAACAAATCTAGCAATTGAAGAAAGATGTTTATTTTCTAGAATGATCAGATTACCTATCATTTAAGTACTACAGTTACATTAACTGCCAACTGTAATAATCTTTGCTTTTCAAGACTTTGAAATCATTTAAAATAAAATCATTTTACATTCCTATTTTCACCTTAAGGTATAATCAGAAAAAAGAGATTCAAGAGACAATAAAGTGTGCATGGAGGGGGCAGAGTACAGATATTCTGAATCTGTCTTTTGGTGTAAAGTTACAAAAAAGTGTTTTGAATATTATTCTATGTATTTCTTAATCTGGACTCCCAATGGCTGCTCTTAAAATAGGATATGCACAGTTGGGAAGAGGGACATAGTGGAGGAGAGGTCTTTACTAATCATAGTCACAAGACCATGGACCCTCAGTAAGTTTATAGATATTCTCATATGGACACGTAACATCTCTATAATAATATCTGACATCTATTTTCAAGGGACTTCATTTGCAAAATTGAGCTGCTTTGTGCTAAATTAATTCAGAAGGGCATGAAGGAACACATGATGCATTAAGGAACCGCTATTGCTATAGCAATTGAAAGGAGAATTATAATTAATTATTTTTAACCCATATGTATATTTTATAGGGACTTTTGAAAGAAAGGAAGTAGAACTCAGGAAACAAGCAACAGATGGGAAACTACATATGATTTGAAAGTTTTCTTTCTGTGTTACTAATCTGACACTCTATCATCTCTACATTAAGTTCTTCTTTGACCAACAGGGAGGAAAAGTTCTGGCCTAATTTGTGTGATTTCTATGGGGAATTACTAACGGACTGCAATAGAAAGCTCTCTACAAACCAAGATCTTTCACAAAATGCTTCACAGTAAAAATGTGTCTCCACATACACTCTAAATTCATCAAGTTCTTGAACTTGATGGCCAAATCATCCTATGACATATTTTAAGACATTCTCTAAGGGAAAAGTAAAAAAAGATCCTACAGACACTGAATCCTAAATAAACTGAGGACACACAGCTGGAGACTCTAACTGCTTTCTTCTTCCCCTATCAGATACCATCACTCTTTCCCAGTTCTGAGTCCAATCAAAATTGAATAAAAATTTTATTTCATCCACTAATGACCAAAAAAAAAAAAAAAAAAGAGGAAAAAGGAAAGACCTTATAAATATGCATCCAAGCTAGTAGAAAATAAGTCTTGAATTAATGTATTATGACTGTCTGGGAACTCTCTGAACAAAATTGTGTTGTCTTTTCCAGCCTCATTCTGCATATGTTAACCTATTTCTCATAAACTATTTGAATTTCAATAATTTGTTCACATCCTCCGATCGGGATCTCATTAAAAATTCACTCACAAGCAACTGGTAATACTGGCAATCCCAATGTGTATCTCCAACTTTTTTTTTTTTTAATTTATTTATTTATGGCTGTGTTGGGTCTTCATTTCTGTGCGAGGACTTTCTCTAGTTGCGGCAAGTGGGGGTCACTCTTCATCGCGGTGCGCCGGCCTCTCATTATCGTGGCCTCTCTTGTTGCGGAGCACAGGCTCCAGACGCGCGGGCTCAGTAATTGTGGCTCACAGGCCTAGTTGCTCCGCGGCATGTGGGATCTTCCCAGACCAGGGCTCGAACCTGTGTCCCCTGAATTGGCAGGCAGATTCTCAACCACTGTGCCACCAGGGAAAGCCATCCAACTTTTAACCATATACTAAAAACCAATGAAGATTCACGCTTGCAGAGTACCATGTAGGTCTGTGGGTGAAAAGACAAACTTGCTTTCCATAACTTTTGTACAATGTACAAATTCAAGTAAGTATCATTCTCTGGCATACAAATGTAAACCAATTACTGAGAAAGAAACTGTCATTGTATCTTACATACCCTGAGCAAGCCAATTTTTGCCACTGCACTATATAAGTAAAACTTACAGCCATTTGGGTGGAGGTAGCATTGTTAGTATGTGCAGTAAACATATCTAGGACCAAGATATTAGAAATATAAAAGCTGAGCTTTTATAGCATGATGTTACTTGCTCTCACTGTGGGTACATGTTATCTCTTTGCTCTCCCAACACTTGAAGGTTGAATCTCTGCTCCAAATTTTTCTCTGGTGAGGCCCCACTTACTGGATCCAATCCACAATAATGGCCTACACAACCTTTGGAGAGTGAGAAAGCATCTATATCTGCAAGACAACTAATGGATCACCACAGACCCTCACTTAGAGTTTCTTCTGTCCCTACTTCCAAAATGTGGGTATTTATATTAATAAAGCAGATTAATTTTGATTATATAGTTATATGTTGGGTATTTTTTGCTATGTTGAATAATTATATAAGAAATAATTAATATGAAAAGATCATTTTCACTTATTAATGGAGAAAATGTAAGTTGACTTACTGTAGTCTTAAGACCTTACCTTCACCTCACTTCATAGATTGGTGTCCTATTTCCCAAATTCATCTCTTAATTATTCCCTTCATAAAAGGTGTAGTTATATAGGTAAAAAATAACAAAGTGAGGAATTTCCCTGGTGGTCCAGTGGTTAAGACTCCATGCTCCCAAAGCGGGAGGCCTGGTTTTGATTCCTGGTCAGGGAACTAGATTCCGCATGGTGCAACTAAGAGCCTGTATGCTACGATTAAAAGATCCCGCATGCGGCAACTGAAGAACATGCATGCCGCAACTAAATATCCCGCATGCTGCAACTAAGACCCAGCACAGCCAAAGAAATAAATAAATAATAAATATTTTTAAAAATAACAAAGTGAAAGATATATATGACAGTCACCATACCTTAACCAACAATTCAATGACACTAAATGATTTGCCTCCCTAGACTTCATAGTTTACTTTTTTCATGCTAAAGCAAATGGCCTAATTTGTGAGGCAAAGCCAGTGGTGAACCTTTGAGGGAATAACTGTATTTCATATTTATACCGTACGGCAATGTTGAAGGAGAAAAGAACTGTGTATCTTTAGTTCCACAATTGTGAAATGTCCACAGCCAAACTAGAACTTTTCTAATCTTATCTCAACCCTAAGTAATGAGGTCTAGGACAAGCCAGCATTCAACTTGAGAGACCATTAGTCTCATCCTCTTTATCCTTTTAAGGATCTACAGATGTTTCTTTTGAACTACCTTTCCTTTAGTTTTCTCTTACTGTTGAGTAAATATCTGAAATGAGTTCCACAATTGTGAAATGTCCACAGCCAAACTAGAACTTTTCTAATCTTATCTCAACCCTAAGTAATGAGGTCTAGGACAAGCCAGCATTCAACTTGAGAGACCATTAGTCTCATCCTCTTTATCCTTTTAAGGATCTACAGATGTTTCTTTTGAACTACCTTTCCTTTAGTTTTCTCTTACTGTTGAGTAAATATCTGAAATGAGGGCAATAGCTCTGTATTTTCTTGAGAGGAAATGGTTGTCTGGGTTGTTGCCAAAGAAGCTATGAATAGAATGTCCATGTGGGTGAACTACGGTGACATAAAGTCATTAAGACACCCAAAGGAAACTATATGGAAAATCTTCAAGAAGGAGTAAAAAGCTCCTTACCTTAAGAGATTTTCTGCCTATGGTCTTGAGAACCTTCATTACTTTCAGCTGTTTCCTTTGTATATCCTGTGTCACAGGTACCATACTCCATATATATCACAAATTTCCTGTCTCAATATTTCTAAATACAATGGTTTCTTTTCCGGAAAGGCCCTTTTACCCAATATCAACATATGCAAATACTTTGTATCTTTCAAAAGCCAGTTTGTGTGTGGGTTCCTGTACAGAATCCTTTCTGTCTATCCTCTTAAGTTTTCTCTTCCCACTCTTTTTTTCCACCTGTTTCATTGAGGTATAATTGACAAATAAGACTGTGTATATTTAAAGTGTACAATGTGAATATTTGATATACATTGTGAAATGATTACTACAATCAAGTTAATTAACACATCCATAACCTCACATAATTATCTTTTTTTTTCAGTGTAGTGAGAACACTAAAGATCTACTCTCATAGGAAATTTCTACAGTACTATTAACTATAGTCACCATGCTGTACATTAGATCCCCAGAACTTATTCATATAATAACTGAAATTTTGTAACCTTTGACCAATACCTCCCACATTCTATTCCTACTCTTAAAACCTCAACCCCACTGACAACGTAGGTAGTAATTTTTTCTTCCTCTCTATGCCTATGTTAATCTATGATTTTCTATGACACTTACCACTTTACACACTGATTTCAATTTATTTGTGTAAATATTTCATCTCATTTAGACTCTTCTCTTTTTTAAGACAGAAGACATTTGATAATATGTATGTGATAAATACATATTTAGGATAGATCTCCCAGAACAGATTTTTAAGGATCATTTCTACAGAAATATAAATATATATATATATATATATATATATATATATATATATATATATTTTTTTTTTTTTTAAACATCTTTATTGGAGTATAATTGCTTTATAATGGTGTGTTACTTTCTGCTTTATAACAAAGTGAATCAGCTATACATATACATATATCCCTATATATCCTCCCTCCTGCGTCTCCCTCCCACCCTCTCTCTCTCACCCCTCTAGGTGGTCACAAAGCACCCAGCTAATCTCCCTCTGCTATGCAGCTACTTCCCACTAGCTATCTATTTTACATTTGGTAGTGTATATAAGTCCATGCCACTCTCACTTCGTCCCAGCTTACCCTTCCCAATCCCTATATCCTCAAGTCCATTCTCTACATCTGCATCTTTATTCCTGTCCTGCCCCTAGGTTCTTCATAACCATTTTTTTTTCTTAGATTCCATATATATGTGTTAGCATACGGTATTTGTTTTTCTCTTTCTGACCTACTTCACTCTGTGGTCCATCCACCTCACTACAAATGACTCAATTTTGGTTTTTTTATGGATGAGTATTATTCCATTGTATATATGTGTCACATCTTCTTTATACATTCATCTGTCGATGGATGCTTAGGTTGCTTCCATGTCCTGGCTATTGTAAATAGAGCTGCAATGAACATTGTGGTACATGACTCTTTTTGAATTATGGTTTTCTCAGGGTATATGCTCAGTAGTGGGATTGCTGAGTCATATGGTAGTTCTATTTTTAGTTTTTTAAGGAACCTCCATACTCTTCTCCATAGTGGCTGTATCAATTTACATTCCCACCAACAGTACAAGAGAGTGTCCTTTTCTCCACACCCTCCCCAGCATTTATTGTTTGTAGATTTTTTGATGATGGCCATTCTGACTGGTGTGAGGTGATACCTCATTGTAGTTTTGATTTCCATTCTTTAATGATTAGTGATGTTGATTAGCATTCTTCCATGTGTTTGTTGGCAATCTGTATATCTTCTTTGGAGAAATGTCTATTTAGCTCTTCTGCCCATTTATGGATTGGGTTGATTGTTTTTTTGATATTGAGTTGTATGAGCTGCTTATAAATTTTGGAGATTCATACTTTGTCAGTTGCTTCCTTTGCAAATATTTTCTCCCATACTGAGGGTTGTCTTTTGGTCTTGTTTATGGTTTGCTTTGCTGTGCAAAACCTTTTAAGTTTCATTAGGTCCCATTCGTTAATTTTTATTTCCATTCCTCTAGGAGGTGGGCCAAAAAGGACGTTGCTGCAATTTGTGTCATAGTGTTCTGCCTATGTTCTCCTCTAAGAGTGTTAAAGTGCCTGGACTTGCATTTAGGTCCCTAATCCATTTTGAGTTTATTTTTGTGTATCGTGTTAGGGAGTGTTCTAATTTCATTCTTTTACATTTAGCTGTCCAGTTTTCCCAGCATCAGTTATTGAAGAGACTGTCTTTTCTCCATTGTATATTCTTGCCTCCTTTATCAAAAATAAGCTGACCATATGTGCGTGGGTTTATCTCTGGGCTTTCTATCCTGTTCCATTGATCTATATTTGTGTTTTTGTGCCAGTACCATGCTGTATTGATTACTGTAGCTTTGTAGTATAGTCTGAATTCCAGAAGCCTAATTCCTCCAGCTCTGTTTTTCTTTCTCAAGATTGCTTTGGCTATTCGAGGTCTTTTGTGTTTCCATACAAATTGTGACATTTTTTGTTCTAGTTCTGTGAAAAAATGACATTGGTAGGTTAGTAGGGAGTGCGTTGAATCTGTAGATTGCTTTGGGTGGTATAGTCATTTTCACAATGGTGATTCTTCCAATCCAAGAGCATGGTATATCTCTCCATCTGTTTGTATCCTCTTTAATTTCTTGCATCAGTGTCTTATAGTTTTCTGCATACAGGTCTTTTGTCTCTTTAGGTAGGTTTATTCCTAGGTATTGTATTCTTTTTGTTGCAATGGTAAACGGGAGTGTTTCCTTAATTTCGCTTTCAGGTTTTTCATCATTAGTGTATAGGAATGCAAGAGATTTCTGTGCATTAATTTTGGATCCTGCAACTTTACCAAATTCATTAATTAGCTCTAGTAGTTTTCTAGTAGAGACTTTAGGATTCTTTATGTAGAGTATCATGTCATCTGCAAACAGTGACAGCTTTACTTCTTCTTTCAGATTTGGATTCCCTTTATTTCCTTTTTTTCTCTGATTGCTGTGGCTAAAAATTCCAAAGCTATGTTGAATAATAGTGGTGAGAATGGGCAAACTTGTCTTGTTCCTGATCTTAGTGGAAATGGTTTCAGTTTTTCACCATTGAGAATGATGTTGGCTGTGGGTTTGTCATATATGGCCTTTACTATATTGAGGTAAGTTCCCTCTATGCCTACTTTCTGGAGCATTTTTATCATAATTGGGTGTTGAATTTTGCCAAAAGCTTTTTCTGCATGTATTGAGATGATCATATTGTTTTTATTCTTCAATTTGTTAATATGGTGTATCACATTGATTGATTTGCATATATTGAAGAATCCTTGCATTCCTGGGATAAACCCCACTTGATCATGGTGTATGAGCATTTTAATGTGCTGTTGGATTCTGTTTGCGAGTATTTTGTTGAGGATTTTTGCATCTATGTTCATCAGTGATATTGGCCTGTAGTTTTCTTTCTTTGTGACATCTTTGTCTGGTTTTGGTATCTGGTTGATGGTGGTCTTGAACAATGAGTTTGGGAGTGTTCCACCCTCTGCTATATTTTGGAAGAGTTTGAGAAGGTTATGTGTTAGCTCTCTTGTAAATATTTGAGGGAATTCGCCTGTGAAGCCACCTGGTCCTGGGCTTTTGTTTGTTGGAATATTTTTAATCACAGTTTCAATTTCAGTGCTTGTGATTGGTCTGTTTATATTTTCTATTTCTTCCTGGTTCAGTCTTGAAAGGTTGTGCTTTTCTAAGAATTTGTTCATTTCTTCCAGGCTGTTCATTTTAGTGGCATATAGTTGCTTGTAGTAATCGCTCATGATCCTTTGTATTTCTTCAGTGTCAGTTGTTAGTTCTCCTTTTGCATTTCTAATTCTATTGATTTAAGTCTTCTCCCTTTTTCTCTTGATAAATCTGGCTAAAGGTTTATTAATTTTGTTTATCTTCTCAAAGAACCAGCTTTTGGTTCTATTTATCTTTGCTATTGTTTCCTTCATTTCTTTTTCATTTATTTCTGATCTGATCTTTATGATCTCTTTCCTTCTGCTAGCTTTTGAGTTGTTTTGTTCTTTTTTCTCTAATTGCTTTAGTTGTAATGTTAGGTTTTTTATTTGAGATGTTTCTTGTTTCTTGCGGTAGGATTGTATTGCTATAAACTTCCCTCTTAGAACTGCTTTTGCTGCACACCATAGCTTTTGGGCCATTGTGTTTTCATTGTAATTTACTTCTAGGTATTTCTTGATTGCCTCTTTGATTTCTTCAGCGATCTCTTGGTTATTAAGTAGTCTATTGTTTGGCCTCCATGTGTTTGAAATTTTTACAGATTTTTTCCTGTAATTAATATCTAGTCTCATAGTGTTGTGGTCAGAAAAGATACTTGATATGATTTCAAATTTAAATTTACCAAGGCTTGATTTGTGAACCAAGATATGAGCTACCATAGAGAATGTTCCATGAGCACTTGAGAAGAAAGTGTATTCTGTTGTTTTTGGATGCAATGTCCTATAAGTATCAATTAAGTCCAACTTGTTTAATGTATCATTTAAAGCTTGTGTTTCCTTATTTATTTTCATTTTGGATGATCTGTCCATTGGTGAAAGTGGGGTGTTAAAGTCCCCAACTATGATTGTGTTACTGTTGATTTCCCCTTTTATGGCTGTTAATTTTTGCGTTACGTACTGAGGTGCTCTTATGTAGCGTGCATAAATATTTACAATTGTTATATCTTCTTCTTGGATTGATCCCTTGATCATTATGTAGTGTCCTTCTTTTTCTCTTGTAATAGTCTTTATTTTAAAGTCTATTTTTTCTGATATGAGAATTGCTACTCCAGCTTTCTTTTGATTTCCACTTGCATTGAGTATCTTTTTCCATCCTCTCACTTTCAGTCTGTATGTGTCCCTAGGTCTGAAATGGGTCTCTTGTAGACAATATATATATGGGTCTTGTTTTTGTATCCATTCAGGCAGTCTATATCTTTTCGTGGGAGCTTTTAATCCATTTACTTTTAAGGTAATTATTGATACGTATGTTCCTATTACCATTTTCTTAATTGTTTTGGGTTTGTTATTGTAGATCTTTTCCTTCTGTTATGTTTTCTGCCTAGAGAAGTTCCTTTAACATTTGTTGTAAAGCTGGTTTGGTAGTGCTGTATTCTCTTAACTTTTGCTTGTTTGTAAATGTTTTAATTTCTCCATCAAATCTGAATGAGATCCTTGCTGGGTAGAGTACTCTTGGTTGTAGTTTTTTCCCTTTTATCACTTTAAATATGTCCTGCTACTCCCTTCTCACTTGTAGAATTTCTGCTGAAAGATCAGCTGTTAACCTTATGGGGATTCCCTTGTAGGTTACTTGTTTTTCCTTTGCTGCTTTTAATATTTTTTCTTTGTATTGAATTTTTGTTAGTTTAAGTAATATGTGTCTTGACATGTTTCTCTGTGGATTTATCCTATTTGGGACTCTCTGCACTTCCTGGACTTGATTAACTATTTCCTTTTCCATATTAGGGAAGTTTTCAACTATAATCTCTTCAAATATTTTCTCAACCCTTTCTTTTTCTCTTCTTCTTCTGGGACCCCTATAATTCAAATGTTGGTGTATTTAATGTTGTTCCTGAGGTCTCTGAGACTGTCCTCAATTCTTTTCTTTCTTTTTTCTTTATTCTACTCTGCAGAAGTTATTTACACTATTTTACCCTCCAGGTCACTTATCTGTTTCTGCCTCAGTTATTCTGATATTGATTCCTTCTAGAGAATTTTTAATTTCATTTATTGTGTTGGTCATCTTTGTTTGTTTGCTCTTTAGTTCTTCTTGGTCATTGTTCATCATTTCTTATATTCTCTCCATTCTATTTCCAAGATTTTTGATCATCTTTACTATCATTACTCTGAATTCTTTTTCAGGTAGACTGCCTATTTCCTCTTCATTTGTTTGGTCTCGTAGGATTTTACCTTGTTCCTTCATCTGCTGTGTGTTTCTCTGTCTTCTCATTTTGCTTAACTTAATGTGTTTTGGGTCTCCTTTTGCAGGCTCCAGGTTCATAGCTCCCGTTGCTTTTGGTGTCTGCCCCCAATGGCTAAGGATGGTTCAGTGGGTTGTGTAGGCTTCTTGTTGGAGTGGACAGGTACCTGTCTTCTGGTGGATGAGGCTTGATCTTGTCTTTTTTTGAGCAGGACCATACTTGGTGGTGTGCTTTGGGGTGCCTATGACCTTACTATGATTTTTAGGCAGCCTCTCTGCTAATGGGTGAGGTTGTATTCCTCTCTTGCTAGTTGTTTGGCATAGGGTGTCCAGCACTATAGCTTGCTGGTCGTTGAGTGGAGCTTGGTCTTAGAATTGAGATGGAGATCTCTGGGAGAGCTTTCACCATTTGATATTACATGGAGCCGGGAGGTCTCTGGTGGGCCAGTGTCCTGAACTTGGCTCTTCCACCTCAGAGGCACAGGCCTGACACCCGGTCGGAACACCTAGATCCTTCAGCCACAGGGCTCAGAAAAAAAAAAATAGAGAAATAAATAAATAAATTAATTAATTAATTAAAGTTATTGAAATAAAACAATAAAAAATAATTGTTAATAATTTTTAAAATTAAAAAGTAATAAAAAAAGAAAAGAAAGAAAGAAGAGAGCAACGAAAGTAAAAAAAATCAAATCCACTAACGATAACAAGAGCTAAAAGTATACTAAAAAAAAACAAACAAAATAAACTGAACAGACAGGACCCTAGGACAAGTGGTAAAAGTGAAGCTATACAGACAAAAATCGCAAAAAAAAGCATACACATACACACTCACACAAAAGAGAAAAAGGAAAAAAAAAAATACATATATCATTGCTCCCAAAGTCTACTGCCTCAATTTTGGCATGATTCGTTTTCTGTTCAGGTGTTCCACAGATGCAGGGTACATCAAGTTGATTGTGGGGGTTTAATCTGCCGCTTCTGAGGCTGCTGGGAGAGATTTCTGTTTCTCTTCTTTGTTCACACAGCTCCTGGGGTTCAGCTTTGGATTTGACCCTACTTCTGTGTGTAGGACACCTGAGGGCGTCTGTTCTTTACTCAGACAGGACGGGGTTAAAGGAGCAGCTGAATAGCAAGCTCTGGCTCACTCAGGCCGGGGGGAAGGAGGGGTACGGAATTCTGGGCGAGCCTGTGGTGGCAGAGTCTGGCATGATGTTACAACAGCCTGAGGCACACCGTGTGTTCTCCTGGGAAAGTTGTCTCTGGATCATGGGACCCTGGCCGTGGTGGGCTGCACAGTCTCTCGGGAGGGGAGGTGTGGATAGTGACCTGTGCTTGCACACAGGCTTCTTGATGGCTGCAGCAGCAGCCTTCGCGTTTCATGCCCATCTCTGGGTCTGTGCTGATAGCCGCAGCTCATGCCCGTCTCTGGAGCTCATTTAGGCAGTGCTCTGAAACCCCTCTCCTCTGGCACCCCAAAACAAGGGCCTCTCACCTCTTAGGCAGGTCCAGACATTTTCCCGGAACCCTCTTGTCTAGCTGTGGTGCACTAGATCCCTACAGGTTGTGTTCACGCAGCCAACCCCAGTCTTCTCCCTGGGATCTGACCTCAGAAGCCTGTCTCAGCTCCCAGCCCCAACCCACCCCACTGGGTGAGCAGAGAACCCTCTCATGCTAGTGAATGCTGGTTGGCACTGATTCTCTGTGTGGGAATCTCTCTGCTTTGCCCTCTGCACCCCTGTTGCTGTGCTCTCCTCCATGGCTCCAAACCTGGCCCCCCAGCCACCCCCTGTCTCCTCCAGTGAAGGAGCTTCCTAGTGTGTGGAAACATTTCCTCCTTCACAGGTCCCTCCCCGAGGGTCAAGTCCCATCCCTATTCTTTTTTCTCTGTTTTTTCTTTTTTCTTTTGCCCTACCCAGGTACGTGGGGGAGTTTCTTGCCTTTTGAGAAGTCTGAAATCTTCTGTCAGTGTTCAGTAGGTGTTCTGTAGGAGTTGTTCCACATGTAGATGTATTTCTGAGGTATTTGTGGGGAGGCAGGTGATCTCCACATCTTACTCCTCTGCCATCTTGAAGGTCCCCTTCAGAAGTATGTATTTTAATATAGATTTTTCAGAAGCCAGCCTTCTTAATAAAAGAATAAATCTCCCATGATAATATTTTAGGCAAAATAAGGGAGTTTAACAATGAAAAAGACCAGCCTCTTTTTCAAACTTATGACAGACTTTGGAATCCTTTCCCAGTTTTGCAAAAGTGTTCTGTTCCTGATCATTAATTTTGTGGTCAGCTGTAGGTCTACCTTCTGTGTTAACTTGCTCACTCTCCACTCAGTACAAAACATCTCCTTATATTTAATATTAAAACATCTCTGAGGAATAATGTTACCAATATCCATGTTCTGGAAAATTACAACTCTGTGTTCCTTCAATTATTTTATAATAGTTTTGTTAAACTTAGTATTTTGACTGAAACTTTCTGAAGTTCCTAGGCAATCTATAACTTTGAAAACCTAAGGAAATAGTATTTTTAACAACATTTGGCTCATAGATCCTTTGATTGTCTGATAAAAATCATGCATCCTGCCTTTCAGAAAATGTAAAGTAAATATAAGGGTGAGGAGGTTCACAAAGGGTCTAAAACTCATCCACGGATACAACGTTACAAATCTTTGGTCAAAGTCATTGTGTAAGTTGAATGAGACTTAAATTAGAACTGACTCTCACAGAAACTGATAAATTTTTGTCTCCAGAACACTATATTGCCATACTCAAGAATAGAAAAGCAAAGTTCTCAATGTCTTAACATTCCTTTGGCTTATATTTTTCTGGGCAGAGATTGAAAATAAGATAGATCCAAATATCATTATTTTTGGACAACCATTACTGTTGACACTAGCAAAATATAAATATTATAGGAGCTTTTCAAATGATCCATTTTAAAATGAGACATTTTAGTGAAACCCGAATTCAATTGGAAGGCACAACTGAATCCTTACAAAGTATCTTTCCAGTTTTATTAAAGACAAAACTGAAGCTCAGAGAGGAGAAGTAACCTGCCCCCACCACACATGTAAAATGTAGGGACAGAGACAGGAAACAAAAACACTGGATTTTCAGTTCACGTTCTTTTCCTAAATCATGAAGTTAGTAATTTTTTGTTCTGAAATATGACAGTTTTTCTTTTCATTTATCAACGTTATGAAATTTTGACAATAATAACAATTTGAGACTGTTTACAAAATCAAATGTCTGTTGCTTATAAAAAAATAAGAAAAATCCTGTATTTGTGCAGCAGCCTGGACTCTTACAGTGCTCTTGGGAATTTGACTCAAATAGAACTGCAATAAGGGCATTACCAATCACTCTTCTAAGAGGTAAAGATCTTCTTTTCAAGTGTTAAACACAGGGATGACTCCACCTGAGTCTGCTGTGATTGTGAGATTGGTGGAAAATTTAAAAGCCAAAAGTCTCTTATGCCCTCAGATTCAAACCCTTCATAAGAACTGTATTTAAAAAATCAATATAATATTTAAAAATGCAAGAGAAAAAAGTGGATTCTAGATTTTTATTTTAAATTCCCTTTGACCTACCTATGTTCTTATGGAATCTCAAAATACAAAGATAAGCACGTCACTTCTGCAGGGTGTATCCTTAGTATAGGCTTAAGTGTATCTTCACTCTTGGCATGCAGCATTTAATTTTGCAAAATGACATTGCTGTGTCTCTGTATGCAAAATACTAAATCCTTATAATAGTTAGTTGACATAAGTTAAAAATCACATTTAGAAATCTTTCTGGAATTTTGAAATAACAAAGAGAAAGGTTTCAATAACTAGGTGCCTGCAGTTTTATGGCATCTTTGATTTGTCCTTCAAGTAAAAGATCTTATAAGCAAGGAAGACTATAATAAGTTAGATAATGGTACTTTATAGATTGAGTGCAAGGAGTGACATGATCTCATGTAATCCTTGCATAACTTTGCAAGATATTATGGTTTCCATTTTACAGGTGGAACAATCAAGGTTCAGAGAATGTTAGAGACTTATTGATGTTATGTGGAAAATGGAGAAAACAAGGGAGATACACATATAAATTGCCTAGCATAGTGCCTGCTACAAGTAAGTGGATAATAAATATCACATGACAGATGGAATAGAAAGAGGATAGAAGAGAGGGAAGCAAAAAGAAAAGAAGAAACAGAGCCAGTATTAAATCTTTATTTTCTAATGGTACAGTTACTTCCAATAAGAGGTGAGAAGATTCTCATTTCCAATTTCTGAGAGAAAACTTATTTATTACTTAATGTTGACTCATTTTTCAAATATTAGAAATTTGGGGAATAAATAAGAGGTAGAAATACAATAATAAATATCCAGGGGACTTCCCTGGTGGTCCAATGGATAAGACTCCGTGCTCTCAATGCAGAGAGCCCCACAGGTTCCATTCGTGTTTGGGGAACTAAATCCCGCATTCATCCCCCAACTAAGAAGTCCATATGCCACAAAAAAAAAAAAAAAAAAGGATCCCCGCATGCCATAACAAAGACCGCACATACCGCAACAAAAAGACCCGGAGCAGCCTAAATAAATAAATTAATAATAATAATAATAAATATCCAACCTTTTGAGACACAACTGTTTATTCAGTTCAATAAAAATAATTTAGTAAGTATTGGTAAAATATATGAAATGGATTCCTGCCCTCAATGTATTTGATGGTGAGTAAAGAGATATATATATATATATATACACATACACAAATATTAAATCCTTTGGTCAGAAGATAATCATGTACCAAAATGTCTGTTACAGATAGAAAGTGCTATAGGACTGGGGCTAAAAGAGAAGATTAGAAAAGTAGAAAAGCCTGGAGTAAGACAAAAAGTGTCATAGAAGAGCTGGAAAGTATAACTTTTCTTAGGTAGACAGGTAGCAAAGAGAATTGTGCAAAGAGGAACAGGGAAGAATGAGTGAGATTCATGCCAGAAGACAGTCTTGACAGGAGTAAAGAATTTATGCTGGAAATAATAAAAGGTAAATTTGTATTGGAGGTGTGGCATTTAAGCATACATGTTTAAAATTGATCTATTAAGGAAAGAGGCCATTACAAATTCTATTGCTGGAGCATATGCAACACATATGGGGTCAGCTATCTGGTTCACTGCATTCAACATGCTTTTGTTGCAAAGGAACTCTGCCAAAAAGGCACCCTGGATAATGGCAGATCAGTTTTTGATGTTAGCTGAGTTGTACCAATGTTGGTTTTATGAGCTTAATTTTCTTTTAAAGTTCTCTTAATTTTCTGAGCTTTAATTTTCATATTTTTTAAAGAAGAATTTTTTGACATTTTATTTCTAGATAACTATTTTAGGTTTCTTTTGAAGAAAGATTTTAGACATTTGATCATTGTTACCAATTATGTATACCTGAACATGACATAGGTTAAATGACCTTCATTTCTTACTTCAGCTCTCAATCTTTTCCTTTTGATCTGCTTGAGTCAGCACTCTTATAGCACTCCTACAGGCTAGGACATTAATTAAAGACAAAATTTAATAGACACTAACTTGGTTAATGAAAAATAATCACATTATTAGTTTTAACCTTAGTAGAACTTCATTAAAACAGAATGTTAAAATATTCTGAGGAATAAAAAATAAAGTTGAATGTTTGTCATCACTACCTACTTTATCTTAACCCTTGATCTTTCCTTACTTTATCTTACATTTAGTTAATTTTTATATTAGAATAATTTTTCTTTTATTGATTGCCTATGCACTAGGCCCTGTTATTTCTTTTCATAAAAAAAATCTCTCATGCAATTGTCTGAACAACTCTGCAGATAAGAATTTTTACCTCAGTTTGAACAAATGAGAACCTTATATAACTTTCCCTTGATCTCTCAATCAATGAGAGGTTGAATCAGTTGCTTTGATTCCAAATTCATTACTCTTTCCACTGTACTATGATGTTTTCATCACATGAGATTATTCTGTGATTTCAAATTTATTGCAGTTAGCTTCAAGTAACCTTTTAATATTAATCTTTAAACTAGAAAAGCATTCCCACTTTATTAATCTATCCTTTCTAGAGAAGTAGAAGTAAAAATTACCTTCCAAATAATCCTTCAATATATTTAGAAAAGTTCTTATGCCCAAATTTCTGTGGGCCTGATCCATAACTAAATGGTAAATAAAAAGCTGATGACTATTAAAGACTTCACTGCTCAGGAGTTATTCACCACTTTCCATTGACTGAGGTCTATTTTGCTCTCATAATTGTAGATATATTAATTAGAAAGGAAAAAAGTCCTTGTTAACCAAAAACTCATTAGTTCTAAGCAAGAACTTATGTACTAAGCAAGGTCATGGGTAATTCTCCTTACTCTTAAACAAATCATCAGATTCTTTATTCTACCCAGCAATAAGAGACACTTAACACAGAGGTTAAAGAAGTCAGTTCTGAGAAGCAGGACAAATTAATTTGCTTTTCATAAATTAACAAATTTATTTTCAAGTTGACACTTCCACATAGCTGTTCATTGAGGTGAAAAAGTTTTCTTTTCCTATAATTCAATTTGGTAACAGTTAGAAAGGTTTGATTATGTTTTTCCATTTGTGTTTGGACTTCAAAGAAAGCCTAAATTTTACAGCAGGAAGCATATTTTGTTACATCTCCACTGATCAACATTTCCATAGTAGACTTTTTCAGGAAATGAAGTACTCAAACAGGCAAAAGTCTTGCATTTTCTGAGCTTTCTTATAGTGAGGCACATGAAGCAGTAAAGAATTTAGGTAGGCTCCATGAAGTAGTGGAAAAGACATTTCTCTCTACTGAAGACCTGCATTCTAACCCCAGTTCTGCACCCAAGGGCCAGCTGTGTAACTTTAAGAAAGCCAGTTTATCTCTCCAGAGCTCCATCTTCTCATTAAATCAACAAAGAGGCTGGACAGGAGTCTCACTGAATTCCTCTTTCCTCTATGATTTCTACAGTTAACCTCACACCAATTGTGTTTAGACTGTGGAAATGGAAATGCAAAGCTCAAAAGCTGAGTAAGTGGTTTTTACTTTTTCAGCCTGATAAGCTTCAGGAAGAATTGTATGTATGGATTTACCCTGAAGTTTCCTTTGAAATTCAAGAACTTCTAATGAGACACATACCTCATGACTCGAGATGTTGTGATAGTTGCCTAAATTTTTTTCTTAGTAACAAATGTAGGAGGGAGCTATAAAAAGCTAATTGGGAGAAATGTTTTAAAGTTAGTTGCAGTAGTGGTATTGGTTAGTCACAGGAAACCTAAATTACCTAGAAGCTTGATGCAACACTACACATTTGTCAGAACTGGACACAGCAGATAACTCGAGACCAATTGCTTTCTCACCATATGATGTAAACTATAGTTTCACAAGTTCAAAGTGTAGGATTCAAACTAAAAGAGGACCAGAATGTTGGTAGAAGACAGAAAATTAGTTTGTAATTTCCTTTGAGGCAGAAAACCATCTATAAGAAAAAAAAATCACATGCAAGTAAAAAAAAATCAAGACTTTTCAGACTAAAATATGATATAACCAAAGAACTCAACTCCTACCAATATCAGAATTCTATTATTAAATATTTCCCAGCTCTGCTAATCTTATGCAATCCAACTGATCAGTTATAGAAGAAATTTGGATTAGATAATCAATTTCTTACAGACATCTGTGTTCAGTTTCAACTGAGATAACTAACAGATCAACCAGCTTAAATTGCAAAGGAAAACACCTATATGTTAACAGCTTATCTGACACAGGATTAACACACTTTTTAGCTGTCAAGTTTTAAGACAAAACGTATAAAATTATTAATACTACTGTCTCATATTCAATGGTACCTCAGTGATTTCCAGAGGATTTTAAGATTTATTTTCTCATGAGTTGCTCACAGGAAGTCTGTGACTTGGCAGGGCTGGTATCACCATCCTTGTCTGCAGATGGGAAGTCTAAACCCCACAAGGGTTGACAGAGCCAAGTTTGTGCTATCAGTAATAGGCAGAGGTAGGACTCCAACTGATTCCCTCTGAGTAAATTCCCAAAAATGATTTGGTGAGAATATGTCTTTTAATATCCACTCATATGTGTGCCTTGCTTTATGTCTTTGAATAATGTGTTATATCCAGGGTTCAATCATCTTTCTTAATTTTAAAAAATTATTAAATAGTAACCAAAAATACAAAGTCCTACTGGACATCTTCCTCCCCTTTGGGTGGCATCACTTTCCATCCATTCACAGAAGACACATTTATATATAGTGTGTGATGCTGCAGTGTTAAACCCAGTGATAATTTTGATTCAGGGAAGGAACAATAAAAATATATCTTTCAACAGCTGAGCAAGAAGATGCTTAAAATCACCTCCGTAGTAACTGGCCTCTAAAAATTGTAACAAAATGTACTCTTCCTGCTTTACCCCCTGAATTTTCCCTAAGTCTGACTTTCCCCTGGCCATGCACTTGGTTGTTCTGCAGTGTCTGTAGGTGATTAATGATATGGTCTTTTAAAGGATTTAGTTTAGTTTCACAGGGTAAAGTCCCCAATCTAGATAACAAAATTAAATTATTGACTAGTATCACAGCTTTGTGTGCTGCCTGTTCACTGAAGCAGGAGGCAAAAAGATAAAGCCACTGATGTTGCCCCAACTGCGTCACAGGCAGCTTATTTCCTAGGAAACTCTCAGGCAAGAAAGGAAGCAGCTTATTAGAGATTAGCAAAGGCTTGTTGCTTAAATTAGAGTTTTCTAAGCCTTTCCTCTTGTCTCACTCCTAATTTCAAAAACACTGGCAAGCACTGATTATAACATGTCACTGACACTTTGCTGCTAATCTATTCAATAGTGTCTATTTGGGGCTCCCACTTTAAAGCATTTCCGGGTAGGGGCACTATTAACTTTTAAAAATAGTCTCATAATTGATATAGAGTTCTTAATATTTTGTTCTGCCATATATACTTTAATATTCTTCCATTTTTGTTGTTTTTGAGATTACTTTATAAGGCAATAAATTCCTTATATAAGTTTCATAAAAAATAAAAAAATATTTTACTTAAAATCTACCTTGAAAGGCAAATAAAAAGAGCAAACTAATTAATAGATCCAGTTGGTACTCTAAACCAAACTCGGGTTTGCTCGCCCGCTCACAGTAAAGCCAAACTACTGACACCATGTTGTGGTGAAGGGGAAAGCACAGCATTTATTGTAAGGTGCCAGACAAGGAGTCTCGGGCAGCTAATACTCAAAAGACCCATACTCCCCGGTGGGTTTCAGGGAGGTATTTTTAAAGGCCAGGTGAGGGAGAGAAGATGCAGGGTGTGTGATCAGCTCGTGCAAAAGTCTCTGATTGGTTGATAGTGAGGTAACAGAGTGGTGTCACAGGTGTTAACATTATCAGTCCTCAGGGTCCAGTATGTCTGGAGGCTGTGTGCTCGTGGTCATCAAGTAGTTAACTTCTATTAGGTGGGGGTTTTAGCATCTATAAAACAACTTAGGAAATGTGTATTATATACTGTTATCTTGGTACTTCAGAGAGGAGCTAAAGCAGAGGACATGAGGGAAAGAGTCTGCCCCAGGAAGGCTCCATAGGTTCCTACTCAGTTACACAGTCTCAAAATTATCTCTGGCCAGGATTCAAGGAGAGAACTGACATTAAACAGCATAGAAGTTACATTACACAGATGATAGATATGTGACTTCTGCTGTTATCTTAATTTATCTGGATAGCCTGGCAACTCCTCGGGTCTGACTGGAAGGATAACTTCTCTGCCACGTGACAAGATCAGACGAGATCTCTGACTGCATTGGAACATAATCTTGATAAAGCTTGGTTCAATTTCAAACAGATAACAACCATACAGTCAGAAGTTCTGTCCTTATTAAACATGCAAAATCATACCAAAAGAATAAGGCAGAAAAGAGAATACAGGGACTATTTTTCCAATTTCAATTGGGTCAATAAGAAAGAGTAGTAAAAGCTTTAGGATCAAGATGTTGAATTGAGCATCCACATTTCTCTTCCCTCCATACTCAAATTCCATTAAAATTACAGTAAAAAATTCAAGAAGAAATCTATTCACTATAGGTGCTGAGACATGAGTGACACATCAGCAAGCTCATGATTTAAAACATTTATGTGATAGAGAAAGCAGATGGGATTTTATTTGTGAATGATCAGAGTTAAGGAAGGTATCACCCAGAAAGTACACAGAAAAATGATGCAGTAGGGTTGAGAGATTTTCTTATGGCTGAGCTCTTAGCAATTTAATCTCAGGGTAGGCAGTTATGGAAATGGAGAAGTGTGGTGGAACAGAAATCAAAGTATTTAATTAAGAACAGTTCATGAAAAAGTCACTCAATTTTAGCTGTGCCTTCCCCATTTTCCTTTCATGTTCAGCAACAGAGTTTACACAAAGCCAACATAGAATTTCTCTCTAAAGAAATGGAACTAGCCCCCAGGAAACAAACTCTCAGGATTCCCCAACCATTGTGTGCGTTGATTAGGTTATGGGTAGGGTAACAATATGACTATCATTCAAAACAGATCACTGGGACAACAGGTATAAACTGAGACTATTGAGGACAAACCCATGAATACAGTCACTCTAGCTATGTGTGTCTTGAGATACTGATCCTCTCAGCTCTTGGGGAAGCTGAGTGGGGCCAAAGGCCCCAGGCCAGGCTGAGTAGTCTCAGTTTGTTTACCACAATGTGCCAGCAAGTATTGTTATTTTCTACATGTGTTATGCCAATGTATATGGGGCACTGTGTTAAAGCAGAAGTCACATACTCATGGCCCTAAAGCATGTTTCATTTCACTATGAAGAATTTTAAAAAGATTGACTCACTGTTTAGCAATCAGGAAATTATATATAAATATCTGAATTTTGCGTAGTTCTTGGAATAAAAAAGAATATCTGTTCATATTATAACCACGTTCTGTTTTAGAAACAATCCAATGGAGCTGATTAGAGGCAATTACCAGGAAGCTTTACCTATTCATCTTACCTGCAAGTCTCATATAACCCCTTAAGTGTGTTTCTACATTTGGCAGTCACCTCAGAGAAAATCCCTCCCCATTTTGGCCTGATGGTGTGGAGAGGACAGCTGACTCTGCTTGGCAACAGCAAACCCTAAAGTGAAACAGGCCTACCTGCCTGTTGACCTGTCCTACCAATATTCCCAAAACCCAGGTCTGATCCTCTCACAGAGAAATAGTGGAAGACATCTCTAATAATACAGCTGATCCTTCATTCATAAATAAGTCATGCAAAGGTCACAAGATATTTGAGAGAACCTAACAATAAGAAAGAGGAGGACTGGAGAGAAGATGGCGGAAGAGTAAGATGCGGAGATCACCTTCCTTCCCACAGATACAGTAGAAATACAGCTACACGTTGAACTGCTCCTACAGAACACCCACTGAACGCTGGCAGAAAACATCAGACTTCCCAAAAAGCAAGAAACTCCCCACGTACTTGGGTAAGGCAAAAGAAAATAGAAATAACAGAGACAAAAGAATAGGGACAGGACCTGCACCAGTGGGAGGGAGCCGTGAAGGAGGAAAGGTTTCCACGCACTAGGAAGACCCTTCGCGGGCAGAGTCTGCGGGTGGCAGAGGGGGGAAGCTTCGGAGCCACGGAGGAGAGTGCAGCCACAGGGCTGCAGAGGGCAAAGCGGAGAGATTCCCGCACAGAGGCTCGGCGCCGAGCAGCACTCAGCAGCCCGAGAGGCTTGTGTGCTCACCCGCCAGGGTGGGTGGGGCTGGGAGCTGAGGCTCAGGCTGCGGTCGAATCGCAGGGAGAGGACGGGGTTGGTGGCGTGAACACAGCCTGAAGGTGTTAGTGCACCACAGCTAGCCGGGAGGGAGTCCAGGAAACACTCTGCAGCTGCCGAAGAGGCAAGAGACTTTTTCTAGCCTCTTTGTTTTGTGGCGCGCAAGGAGAAGGGATTCAAAGCGACGCCTAAACGAACTCCAGAGACAGGCGCGGGCCGCGGCGATCAGCGCAGACCCCAGAGATGGGCGTGAGATGCTAAGGCTGCTGCTGCCACCACCAAAAAGCCTGTGTGCGAGCACAGGTCACTCTCCATACCGCCCCTCCCAGGAGCCTATGCAGCTCGCCACTGCCATGGTCCCGTGATCCGGGGACAACTTTCCTGGGAGAACACATGGCGCGACTCAGGCTGGTGAAACGTCACGCCAGGCTCTGCCACTGCAGGCTCGCCCCGCCTCCTCTGTACCCCTCCCTCCCCCCAGCCTGAATGAGCCAGAGCCCCCGAAGAAGCTGCTCCTTTAACCCCGTTCTGTCTGGGCGGGGAACAGATGCCCTCAGGTGACCTACACACAGAGGCGGGGCCGAATCCAAAGCTGAACCCCGGGAGCTGTGTGAACAAAGAAGAGAAAGGGAAATCTCTCCCAGCAGCCTCAGAAGCAGCAGATTAAAACTCCACAAACAACTTGATGTGCCTGCATCTGTTGAATAACTGAATAGACAACGAATCATCCTAAATTCAGGAGGTGGACTTTGGGAGCAGGATATATTAATTTTTCCCCTTTTCCTTTTTTTGTGAGTGTATATGTATATGCTTCTGGGTGAGATTTTGTCTGTATAGCTTTGCTTTATAATAGCTTTATTTTACTTCACTATGTTATATCCTCTTTCTTTCCTTCTTTCTTTCTATTTTTTCTCCCTTTTACTCTGAGTCGTGTGGATTAAAGGCTCTTGGTGCTCCAGGCAGGCATCAGGGCCGTGCCTCTGAGGTGGGAGAGCCAACTTCAGGACACTGGTCCAAAAGAGACCTCCCAGCTCCACGTAATACCAAATGGTGAAAATCTCTCAGAGATCTCCATCTCAACATCAAGACCCAGCTTCACTCAACGACAAGCAAGCTACAGTGCTGGACACCCTTTTCCAAACAACTAGCAAGATGGGAACACAGACCCATCCATTAGCTGAGAGGCTGCCTAAAATCATAATAAGGCCACAGACACCCCAAAATACACCACCAGACGTGGACGTGCCCACCAGAAAGACAAGATCCAGCCTCATCCAACAGAACTCAGGCACTAGTTCCCTCCATCAGGAAGCCTACACAACCCACTGAACCAACCTTAGCCACTGGGGACAGATACCAAAAACAACAGGAACTACGAACCTGCAGCCTGTGAAAAGGAGACCCCAAACACAGTAAGATAAGCAAAATGAGAAGACAGAAAAACACACAGCAGATGAAGGAGCAGGGTCAAAACACACCAGACCTAACAAATGAAGAGGAAATAGGTAGTCTACCTGAAAAAGAATTCAGAATAATGATAGTAAGGATGATCCAAAATCTTGGAAATAGAATAGACAAAATGCAAGAAACATTTAACAAGGACGTAGAAGAACTAAAGAGGAACCAAGCAACGATGAAAAACACAATAAATGAAATTAAAAATACTCTAGATGGGATCAATAGCAGAATAACTGAGGCAGAAGAAAGGATAAGTGACCTGGAAGATAAAATGGTGGAAATAACTACTGCAGAGCAGGATAAAGAAAAAAGAATGAAAAGAACTGAGGACAGTCTCAGAGACCTCTGGGACAGCATTAAACGCACCAACATTCGAATTATAGGGGTCCCAGAAGAAGAAGAGAAAAAGAAGGGGACTGAGAAAATATTTGAAGAGATTATAGTTGAAAACTTCCCTAATATGGGAAAGGAAATAGTTAATCAAGTCCTGGAAGCACAGAGAGTCCCATACAGGATAAACCCAAGGAGAAACACGCCAAGACACATATTAATCAAACTGTCAAAAATTAAATATAAGGAAAACATATTAAAAGCAGCAAGGGAAAAAAAACAAATAACACACAAGGGAATCCCCATAAGGTTAACATCTGATCTTTCAGCAGAAACTCTGCAAGCCAGAAGGGAGTGGCAGGATATACTTAAAGTCATGAAGGAGAAGAACCTACAACCAAGATTACTCTACCCAGCAAGTATCTCATTCAAATGTGATGGAGAAATTAAAACCTTTACAGACAAGCAAAAGCTGAGAGACTTCAGCACTACCAAACCAGCTTTACAACAAATGCTAAAGGAACTTCTCTAGGCAAGAAACACAAGAGAAGGAAAACACCTAAAATAACAAACCCAAAACATTTAAGAAAATGGGAATAGGAACATACATATCGATAATTACCTTGAATGTAAATGGATTAAATGCTCCCACCAAAAGACACAGACTGGCTGAATGGATACAAAAACAAGACCCATATATATGCTGTCTACAAGAGACCCACTTCAGACCTAGAGACACATACAGACTGAAAGTGAGGGGATGGAAAAAGATATTCCATGCAAATGGAAATCAAAAGAAAGCTGGAGTAGCAATTCTCATATCAGACAAAATAGACTTTAAAATAAAGACTATTACAAGAGACAAAGAAGGACACCATATAATGATCAAGGGATCGATCCAAGAGGACGGTATAACAATTGTAAATATTTATGCACCCAACATAGGAGCACCTCAATACATAAGGCAAACACTAACAGCCATAAAAGGGGAAATCGACAGCAACACAATCATAGTAGGGGACTTTAACACCCCACTTTCACCAATGGACAGATCCTCCAAAATGAAAATAAATAAGGAAACACAAGCTTTAAATGATACATTAAACAAGAGGGACTTAATTGATATTTATAGGACATTCCACCCAAAAACAACAGAATACACATTTTTCTCAAGTGCTCATGGAACATTCTCCAGGATAGATCATATCTTGGGTCACAAATCAAACCTTGGTAAATTTAAGAAAATTGAAATCGTATCAAGTATCTTTTCCGACCACAACGCTATGAGCCTAGATATCAATTACAGGAAAAGATCTGTAAAAAATACAAACACATGGAGGCTACACAATACATTACTTAATAATGAAGTGATTACTGAAGCAATCAAAGGGGAAATCAAAAAATACCTAGAAAAAAATGACAATGGAGATACGACGACCCAAAACCTATGGGACGCAGCAAAAGCAGTGCTAAGAGGGAAGTTTATAGCAATACAAGCCTACCTCAAGAAACAGGAAACATCTCGAATAAACAACCTAACCTTGCACCTAAAGCAATTAGAGAAAGAAGAACAAAAAAACCCCAAAGCCAGCAGAAGGAAAGAAATTATAAAGATCAGGTCAGAAATAAATGAAAAAGAAATGAAGGAAACAATAGCAAAAATCAATGAAACTAAAAGCTGGTTCTTTGAGAAGATAAACAAAATTGATAAACCATTAGCCAGACTCATCAAGAGAAAAAGGGAGAAGACTCAGATCAATAGAATTAGAAATGAAAAAGGAGAAATAACCAATGACACTGCAGAAATACAAAAGATCATGAGAGATTACTACAAGCAACTCTACGCCAATAAAATGGACAACCTGGAAGAAATGGACAGATTCTTAGAAATGCACAAACTGCCGAGACTGAACCAGGAAGAAATAGAAATTATGAACACACCAATCACAAGCACTGAAATTGAAACTGTGATTAAAAACCTTCCAACAAACAAAAGCCCAGGACCAGATGGCTTCACAGGTGAATTCTATCAAAAATTTAGAGAAGAGCTAACACCTATCCTTCTCAAACTCTTCCAAAATATTGCAGAGGGAGGAACACTCCCAAACTCATTCTACGAGGCCACCATCACCCTGATACCAAAACCAGACAAAGATGTCACAAAGAAAGAAAACTACAGGCCAATATCACTGATGAACATAGATGCAAAAATCCTCAACAAAATACTCGCAAACAGAATCCAACAGCACATTAAAAGGATCATACACCATGATCAAGTGGGGTTTATCCCAGGAATGCAAGGATTCTTCAATATACGCAAATCAATCAATGTGATACACCATATTAACAAATTGAAGGAGAAAAACCATATGATCATCTCAATAGATGCAGAGAAAGCTTTCGACAAAATTCAACACCCATTTATGATAAAAGCCCTGCCGAAAGTAGGCATAGAGGGAACTTTCCTCAACATAATAAAGGCCATATATGACAAACCCACAGCCAACATTGTCCTCAATGGTGAAAAACTGAAACCATTTCCACTAAGATCAGGAACAAGACAAGGTTGCCCACTCTCACCACTATTATTCAACATAGTTTTGGAAGTGTTAGCCACAGCAATCAGAGAAGAGAAAGAAATAAAAGGAATCCACATCGGAAAAGAAGAAGTAAAGCTGTCACTATTTGCAGATGACATGATACTATACATAGAGAATCCTAAAGATGCTACCAGAAAACTCCTAGAGCTAATCAATGAATTTGGTAAAGTAGCAGGATACAAAATTAATGCACAGAAATCGCTTGCATTTCTATACACTAATGACGAAAAATCTGAAAGTGAAATTAAGAAAACACTCCCGTTTACCATTGCAACAAAAAGAATAAGATATCTAGGAATAAACCTACCTAAGGAGACAAAAGACCTGTATGCAGAAAATTATAAGACACTGATGAAAGAAATTAAAGATGATACAAATAGATGGAGAGATATACCATGTTCCTGGATTGGAAGAATCAACATTGTGAAAATGACTCTACTACCCAAAGCAATCTACAGATTCAATGCAATCCCTATCAAACTACCACTGGCATTTTTCACAGAACTAGAACAAAAAATTTCACAATTTGTATGGAAACAAAAAAGACCCCGAATAGCCAAAGCAATCTTGAGAACGAAAAATGGAGCTGGGGGAATCAGGCTCCCTGACTTCAGACTATACTACAAAGCTTCAGTAATCAAGACAGTTTGATACTGGCACAAAAACAGAAATATAGATCAATGGAACAGGATAGAAAGCCCAGAGATAAACCCACACACATATGGTCACCTTATCTTTGATAAAGGAGGCAAGCATATACAGTGGAGAAAAGACAGCCTCTTCAATAAGTGGTGCTGGGAAAATTGGACAGGTACATGTAAAAGTATGAAATTAGAACACTCCCTGACACCATGCACAAAAATAAACTCAAAATGGATTAAAGACCTAAGTGTAAGGCCAGACACTCTCAAACTCTTAGAGGAAAACATAGGCAGAACACTCTATGACATACATCACAGCAAGATTCTTTTTGACCCAGCTCCCAGAGAAATGGAAATAAGAACACAAATAAACAAATGGGACCTAATGAAACTTAAAAGCTTTTGCACAGCAAAGGAAACCATAAACAAGACAAAAAGACAACCCTTAGAATGGGAGAAAATATTTGCAAATGAAGCAACTGACAAAGGATTAATCTCCAAGATTTACAAGCAGCTCATGCAGCTCAATAACAAAAAAACGAACAACCCAATCCAAAAATGGGCAGAAGACCTAAATAGACATTTCTCCAAAGAAGATATACAGATGGCCTACAGACACATGAAAGAATGCTCAACATCATTAATCATTAGAGAAATGCAAATCAAAACTACAATGAGATATCATCTCACACCGGTCAGAATGGCCATCATCAAAAAATCTAGAAACAATAAATGCTGGAGAGGGTGTGGAGGAAAGGGAACACTCTTGCACTGTTGGTGGGAATGTAAATTGATACAGCCACTGTGGAGAACAGTATGGAGGTTCCTTAAAAAACTACAAATAGAACTACCATACGACCCAGCAATCCCACTACTGGGCATATACCCTGAGAAAACCATAGGTCAAAAAGTGTCATGTACCACAATGTTCATTGCAGCTCTATTTACAATAGCCAGGACCTGGAAGCAACCTAAATGTCCATCGACAGACGAATGGATAAAGAATATGTGGCACATATATACAATGGAATATTACTCAGCCATAAAAAAAATGAAATGGAGGTATTTGTAATGAGGTGGATGGAGTTAGAGTCTGTCATACAGAGTGAAGTAAGTCAGAAAGAGAAAAACAAATACAGTATGCTAAGACATATATACGGAATCTAAGGAAAAGAAAAAAAAAAAAAAAGGCCATGAAGAACCTAGTGGCAAGACGGGAATAAAGACACAGACCTACTAGAGAATGGACTTGAGGATATGGGGAGGGGGTGGGGTGAGATGTGACAGGGTAAGAGAGTGTCATGGACATATATACACTACCAAATGTAAAATAGATAGCTAGTGGGAAGCAGCCGCATAGCACAGGGAGATCAGCTCGGTGCTTTGTGACCACCTAGAGGGGTGGGATGGGGAGGGTGGGAGGGAGGGAGATGCAAGAGGGAAGAGAAATGTGAACATATTGTATAGGTATACTGATTCACTTTGTTATAAAGCAGAAGCTAACACACTATTGTAAGGCAATTATACTTCAATAAAGATGTTTAAAATAAATAAATAAATAAAAAATAAAAAAAAAATAAAAAAAAAGAACTGAGGACAGTCTCAGAGACCTCTGGGACAACATTAAACGCACCAACATTCGAATTATAGGGGTCCCAGAAGAAGAAGAGAAAAAGAAAGGGACTGAGAAAATATTTGAAGAGATTATAGTTGAAAACTTCCCTAATATGGGAAGGGAAATAGTTTATCAAGTCCTGGAAGCACAGAGAGTCCCATACAGGATAAATCCAAGGAGAAACACACCAAGACACATATTAATCAAACTGTCAAAACTTAAATATAAGGAAAACATATTAAAAGCAGCAAGGGAAAAACAACAAATAACACACAAGGGAATCCCCATAAGGTTAACAGCTGATCTTTCAGCAGAAACTCTGCAAGCCAGAAGGGAGTGGCAGGATATACCTAAAGTAATGAAGGAGAAAAACCTACAACCAAGATTACTCTAACCAGCAAGGATCTCATTCAGATGTGTGGAGAAATTAAAACCTTTACAGACAAGCAAAAGCTGAGAGAGTTCAGCACCACCAAACCAGCTTTACAACAAATGCTAAAGGAACTTCTCTAGGCAAGAAACACAAGAGAAGGAAAACACCTACAATAACAAACACAAAATATTTAAGAAAATGGGAATAGGAACATACATATCAATAATTACCTTGAATGTAAATGGATTAAATGCTCCCACCAAAAGACACAGACTGGCTGAATGGATACAAAAACAAGACCCATATATATGCTGTCTACAAGAGACCCACTTCAGACCTAGAGACACATACAGACTGAAAGTGAGGGGATGGAAAAAGATATTCCATGCAAATGGAAATCAAAAGAAAGCTGGAGTAGAAATTCTCATATCAGAAAAAATAGACTTAAAAATAAAGACTATTACAAGAGACAAAGAAGGACACCATATAATGATCAAGGGATCGATCCAAGCGGAAGGTATAACAATTGTAAATATTTATGCACCCAACATAGGAGCACCTCAATACATAAGGCAAACACTAACAGCCATAAAAGGGGAAATCGACAGCAACACAATCATAGTAGGGGACTTTAACACCCCACTTTCACCAATGGACAGATCCTCCAAAATGAAAATAAATAAGGAAACACAAGCTTTAAATGATACATTAAACAAGATGGACTTAATTGATATTTATAGGACATTCCACCCAAAAACAACAGAATACACATTTTTCTCAAGTGCTCATGGAACATTCTCCAGGATAGATCATATCTTGGGTCACAAATCAAGCCTTGGTAAATTTAAGAAAATTGAAATCGTATCAAGTATCTTTTCCGACCACAACGCTATGAAACTAGATATCAATTACAGGAAAAGATCTGTAAAAAATACAAACACATGGAGGCTACACAATACACTGCTTAATAACGAAGTGATCACTGAAGAAATCAAAGGGGAAATCAAAAAATACCTAGAAAAAAATGACAATGGAGATACGACGACCCAAAACCTATGGGACGCAGCAAAAGCAGTGCTAAGAGGGAAGTTTATAGCAATACAAGCCTACCTCAAGAAACAGGAAGCATCTCGAATAAACAACCTAACCTTGCACCTAAAGCAATTAGAGAAAGAAAAACAAAAAAACCCCAATGCTAGCAGAAGGAAAGAAATCATAAAGATCAGGTCAAAAATAAATGAAAAAGAAATGAAGGAAACAATAGCAAACATCAATGAAACTAAAAGCTGGTTCTTTGAGAAGATAAACAAAATTGATAAACCATTAGCCAGACTCATCAAGAGAAAAAGATAGAAGACTCAAATCAATAGAATTAGAAATGAAAACGGAGAAGTAACCACTGACACTGCAGAAATACAAAAGATCATGAGAGATTACTACAAGCAACTCTACGCCAATAAAATGGACAACCTGGAAGAAATGGACAGATTCTTAGAAATGCACAACCTGCCGAGACTGAACCAGGAAGAAATAGAAAATATGAACAGACCAATCACAAGCACTGAAATTGAAACTGTGATTAAAAACCTTCCAATAAACAAAAGTCCAGGACCAGATGGCTTCACAGGTGAATTTTACAAACATTTAGAGAAGAGCTAACACCTATCCTTCTCAAACTCTTCCAAAATATTGCAGAGGGAGGAACACTCCCAAACTCATTCTACGAGGCCACCATCACCCTGATACCAAAACCAGACAAAGATGTCACAAAGAAAGAAAACTATAGGCCAATATCACTGATGAACATAAATGCTAAAATCCTCAACAAAATACTAGCAAAGAGAATCCAACAGCACATTAAAAGGATCATACACCATGATCAAGTGGGGTTTCTTCCAGGAATGCAAGGATTCTTCAATATACGCAAATCAATCAATGTGATACACCATATTAACAAATTGAAGGAGAAAAACCATATGATCATCTCAATAGATGCAGAGAAAGCTTTCGACAAAATTCAACACCCATTTATGATAAAAGCCCTGCCGAAAGTAGGCATAGAGGGAACTTTCCTCAACATAATAAAGGCCATATATGACAAACCCACAGCCAACATTGTCCTCATTGATGAAAAACTGAAACCATTTCCACTAAGATCAGGAACAAGACAAGGTTGCCCACTCTCACCACTATTATTCAACATAGTTTTGGAAGTGTTAGCCACAGCAATCAGAGAAGAAAAAGAAATAAAAGGAATCCAAATCGGAAAAGAAGAAGTAAAGCTGTCACTCTTTGCAGATGACATGATACTATACATAGAGAATCCTAAAGATGCTACCAGAAAACTACGAGAGCTAATCAATGAATTTGGTAAAGTAGCAGGATACAAAATTAATGCACAGAAATCTCTTGCATTTCTATACACTATTGACGAAAAATCTGAAAGTGAAATTAAGAAAACACTCCCGTTTACCATTGCAACAAAAAGAATAAAATATCTAGGAATAAACCTACCTAAGGAGAGAGAAGACCTGTATGCAGAAAATTATAAGACACTGATGACAGAAATTAAAGATGATACAAATAGATGGAGAGATATACCATGTTCTTGGATTGGGGGAATCAACATTGTGTAAATGACTCTATGACCCAAAGCAATCTACAGATTCAATGCAATCCCTATCAAACTACCACTGGCATTTTTCAGAGAACTAGAACAAAAAATTTCACAATTTGTATGGAGACACAAAAGACCCCGAATAGCCAAAGCAATCTTGAGAACGAAAAATGGAGCTGGGGGAATTAGGCTCCCTAACTTCAGACTATATTACAAAGCTACAGTAATCAAGACAGTTTGGTAGTGGCATAAAAACAGAAATATATATCAATGGAACAGGATAGAAAGCCCAGAGATAAACCCACGCACATGTGGTCACCTTATCTTTGATAAAGGAGGCAAGCATATACAGTGGAGAAAAGACAGCCTCTTCAATAAGTGGTGCTGGGAAAATTGGACAGATACATGTAAAAGTATGAAATTAGAACACTCCCTGACACCATGCACAAAAATAAACTCGAAATGGATTAAAGACCTAAGTGTAAGGCCAGACACTATCAAACTGTTAGAGGAAAACATAGGCAGGACACTCTATGACATACATCACAGCAAGATTCTTTTTGACCCAACTCCTAGAGAAATGGAAATAAGAACACAAATAAACAAAGGGGACCTAATGAAACTTAAAATCTTTTTCACAGCAAAGGAAACCATAAACAAGACAAAAAGACAACCCTCAGAATGGGAGAAAATATTTGCAAATGAAGCAACTGACAAAGGATTAATCTCCAAGATTTACAAGCAGTTCACGTAGCTCAATAACAAAAAAACGAACAACCCAATCCAAAAATGGGCAGAAGACCTAAATAGACATTTCTCCAAAGAAGATATACAGATTGCCAACAGACACATGAAAGAATGCTCAACATCATTAATCATTAGAGAAATGCAAATCAAAACTGCAATGAGATATCATCTCACACCAGTCAGAATGGCCATCATCAAAAAATCTAGAAACAATAAATGCTGGAGAGGGTGTGGAGGAAAGGGAACCCTCTTGCACTGTTGGTGGGAATGTAAATTGATACAGCCACTATGGAGAACAGTATGGAGGTTCCTTAAAAAACTAAAAATAGAACTACCATACGACCCAGCAATCCCACTACTGGGCATATACCCTGAGAAAACCATAGTTCAAAAAGAGTCATGTACCAAAATGTTTATTGCAACTCTATTTACAATAGCCAGGACATGGAAGCAACCTAAATGTCCATCGACAGATGAATGGATAAAGAAGATGTGGCACATATATACAATGGAATATTACTCAGCCATAAAAAGAAATGAAATGGAGGTATTTTTAGTGAGGTGGATGGAGTTAGAGTCTGTCATACAGAGTGAAGTAAGTCAGAAAGAGAAAAACAAATACAGTATGCTAACACATATGTATGGAATCTAAGGGGGAAAAAAAAAAGGCCTTGAAGAACCTAGTGGCAAGACGGGAATAAAGACACAGACCTAGTAGAGAATGGACTTGAGGATATGGGGAGGGGGAGGGGTGAGATGTGACAGGGTGAGAGTGTCATGGACATATATACGCTACCAAATGTAAAATAGATAGTTAGTGGGAAGCAGCCGCATAGCACAGGGAGATCAGCTCGGTGCTTTGTGACCACCTAGAGGGGTGGGATGGGGAGGGTGGGAGGGAGGGAGATGCAAGAAGGAAGAGATATGGGAACATATGTATATGTATAACTGATTCACTTTGTTATAAAGCAGAAACTAACACACCATTGTAAAGCAATTATACTTCATTAAAGATGTTTAAAAAAAAAAAAGAGGAGACATAATTCCAAGATGAACAAGCAAATCGACTGAATTTCGTTTTCTTTCTTTCCACACCATTTCATATATTACTCCATATCATTCTCTTCATGGCACTTACCACTCTCAAATTGCCCAGCTTGTTTATTCATTTGTCTATTGACTGTTTTCTCTACTAGAAAGTCATCTCCACAAGGAGAATGACTTTAATTATCGGTTATTCTTATATAATTCACACATAAAATAGAGCCTAGTATTGAAGAAGCACTTTACAAAAATATTTTCTAGTGGTATGAAAACAATCACTTGAAATACAAGCAGAAATGTTTAAAAGTACCTCCCTTAGCAGAGGGAGACTAGAGTTAAGGAAGATAATCTTTTATCTATTAATTTTAGCAAATGTATACAATTTTGACTTTTATTATTATACTCATATATTACTTTTATAAAAATTTGAAAAACAAGGAATGGAAAAGAACTATTCATTGTGTTAAAACAGCCAGTGCTTCCTAAGTTTAGAATTCTTCTCTAATGTATAAAACTAAAATTGGTATTTCTGAGGAAACCAAATATTTTATCTAGGTGACCAAATTTATTATTTGTTGGCTTTTATGTTGACAAGTTTGGCTTTGAATTCCTCCATCTGGCTGAAAAGTAGACTGGTTACAAGTATGTATCCCGGAGTCAAGCAGCCCTGGATTCAAATCCTTGCTCTGCCACTTATCACTTTTATGTCCTCATTTCTCTATGCATCAGTTAGTCCTTATCCGTAAAATGAGGTCATGGTGAGAATGAAAAAAAGATAATACAGAAAGGCAATTAACCATGCATGGCACATTCAGTGCTCAATAAATATCAGCTATTCTAATAATTATATTTATTTGTAGGCTTCCCTATGTTCAAATCATTTAAATCTGTGAAAGAGGTGATAGTTCATCATCACTTTTTCCATGACCATTATTTGAGCACCAACTGCATACCAGCAGCTGTAATGAACTCTGGGAGAACAAATAAAAATAAGACAAGTAGTGAACTGTGGGGACTTCCTTGGTGGTCCAGTGGTTAAGACTTTGCCTTCCAATGCAGAGGGTGTGGTCTTGATCCCTGGTCGGGGAGCTAAGATTCCCACATGCCTCAGGTCCAAAAAACCAAAACATAAAACAGAAACAATGGTGTAACAAATTCAATAAAGACTAAATATGGTCCACATCAAAAACAAAACAAAACAAAAAACAGTGAACTGTGAACATCAGATGATTATATCTATGTTCTTTATGATCTTAGGATTCTAAAGGTGATAATTAAAGAAAGGTAAATAGCTAGAGCTGCTCTGAGTACTGATTTGTCACCTTCTTTCATACAACTTTTGAATTTTGCTTGTATGCTACCCTCTCAATCTCTACTTTTTTTGTATATATGAGTTTTCAGATTAGTCACTCAACTCTTTTGCATCAGCATGTAAGCATAAATTAATTTAAAAATATTAGTCCCACATTCTACTGCTAACAGACCTCAGGTTTAAAAAAAATCCATTAAACTGATTTTAATGGAGCAAAGTAATAAGAATCATTTTGCAACAATTTTATAAATGTGAATGAAAATACGCTACATTACGTAGTGCAAGTGACCCCAGCATCTTCAGCATTTGAACAGACTCTCACACCCCACTATCTGATTTTACATTCTTCAATAGATGATTGTCTCCCAAAACAAAATACTTCATTCAGCCACATTGGACCAGTACCTTGTCCAAAATAAACTCCCTTATGCACATTTCGAACACCTTGGTATCCCAAATTCTTACAGATGACCAGTCCACCATGTATTTCCCACTGGTCATCATGGAAAATTTCCACTCTGCCTTTGTGAGGGCCGCTACTACCAACCAGTTGAACTGTCTTAGATGGTGAGTTCTGGAGGCCAGAAGTCTGAAATCAAGATGTCGGCAGGGCAATGTTTTCTTTGAAGGCTCTGGGGAGAAATCTTTCCTTGCCTTATCTTAGCTTCTAATGGCTCCCGGCAAGTCCCACTAGAATTCCCACCAGAATAAGCTTAGGGAAAAAAGAATTTAAAAATAAATTGCCAAGAGGCATTGTAAGATATGCAATGTTAGACAGACAAATTAAAGGAAAAGTTCATTGGAAAAATACTTCTTATAAGTAAATTTTTTGTGTGCTATACCAAAGCAAAATGTTCTATAGGCATTATCTAATAAAAAATAATAATGATTATTTTTTTTAAAAAAGAGGCTAGCTCCACACTCAGCACATTTTTATTCTTTTATAATTTGACTATCTTCTATGAAATAAAAATAAGTGAGCTTTCCTAACTCTGCAAGTCTGCTTCTATTTTGTAAATAAGTTCATTTGTATCATTTCTTTTTATACTCTGCATATAAGTGGTTTCATATATTTCTCTTTCTCTGACTTACTTCACTCAGTATGACAATCTCTAGGTCCATCCATGTTGCTGCAAATGGCATTATTTCATTCTTTTTAATGGCTGAGTAATATTCCATTGTATATATGTACCACAACTTCTTTATGCATTCCTCTGTTGATGGACATTTAGGCTGTTTCCACGTCTTGGCTATTGTAAACAGTGCTGCAATGAACATTGGGGAGCATACATCCTTTTGGACCATGTTTTTCTCTGGATATATGACCAAGAGTGGGATTGCTGGATCATGTGGTAGCTCTATTTTTAGTTTTTTAAGGAACCTCCATACTGTTCTCCATAGTGGCTGTACCAATTTACATTCCCACCAACAGTGTACGAGGGTTCCCTTCTCTCCACACTCTCTCCAGCATTTATTGTTTGTAGATTTTTTTATGACAGCTGTTCTGACTGGTGTGAGGTGATACTGCATTGTAGTTTGGATTTGCAGTTCTCTAATAATTAACAATGTTGAACATCTTTTCATTTACCTCTTGGCCATCTGTATGTCTTCTTTAGAGAAATGTCTATTTAGTTCTGCCCATCTTTTGATTTGGTTGTTTATTTTGATGATACTAAGCCATATGAGCTGTTTGTAAATTTTGGAGACTAATCCCTTGTCGGTCACATCATTTGCAAATATTTTCAGGATTGACATGTATACACTGCTATATCTAAAATGTATAACCAACAAGACCTACTGTACAGCACAGGGAACTCTGTTCAATATTATGTAACAACCTAAATGGGAAAAGAATTTGAAAAAGAGTAGATATATGTATATGTATAACTGACTTTGCTGTACACCTGAAACTATCACAACATTGCTAATCAATGATACTCCTATATGAAATAAACAGTTATGAAAAGTAGGTGAGCTTTAATTCAAAATGTCACACTTCCTGCAAACTCTATCTCCCACCTTAAGTCTCTAAACATTAAAAAAAAATATTTTTTAAATAAAATTCAATTTATCAATTGGAAAACTACAAGAGGTACCCTTCAATGTCAACCAAAGAGAATCCTAGAAAGAGAGAAAGCAGAGGTATTTGACTAAACAAGAAAGAACACAGTAGAAATCTCTTGCAAAAAGTGGAAGTGTCTCTAAACATGCCCTGAGCATAAATCAGTTATATACTGAGCTCTAGGGCCAGCAACAGAGTGACTAGGTGGATACTTCAGTGAGAACAACCAGGTGGATTGACTTTTTGACATCTCTGCACCATGTCGACAAAAACACCACAGATCAGTAACAGAGCCATTTGTTCCCAGGTGGGAATATACCTAGGAAAAGTAATAAGGTTCTGGAAACTGGTGATATTCAGAAAAAATGAGAAACTCATATGCCTAAAAGAACAATAAAAATAACCGATATTGTATCCCATTCATGTAAACAGTCTTCCTGGCCCACCGCATCCTCCTATCCTTGACAGGAGTGTTTACTCTCCAGTTAGCCACAGTCCCCATCACCCAATCTACTTGTTTATTTTAGCAGCCCAGCCCCATAAGCATTTGCGTTGTGACCCCTGCATTGGAAGATTGATGAGCATTCTTTGTGTGGCCTTAAAATTTACAGTGAATTAAAATGGCCTCCAACAAAAACATCACATGCTTTTGTGTTGTTCAACTAACAGACTGAACTGCAAAGAGCCACATTGGATAAAATAACTGGCCTTAACCTTAAGGCTTTTCTAAACCAATAACTTGATTTTCTGGGTCCAAAAATAACTGTATGATCCATCTAGCAATAAACAGAAAGGATTAATAGGAAGACTCTTAAACCTTCTGTAAAGATGGGCTTACCCATCTCCTGAAGAAGCATGTAGGGGAAAGCAGCCAATGTGATTAAACTGAAATAACCCTAAATTGTAGGAAATAGAATCTGGGTTATTTTAAAATCCATTTACCCAAGTCCCCAGTGTTTCTGTGCTCATGTGTTTTCTGAGCAATGACTTATCAACTGAAGTACACCCATTTAACAAATTATAAACTGTTGTTTGTATAAGAGACAAGACCTTATTTCTAACTCAAATAGCAACAAAAGTTCAGGGAACTCCTGCTGTCCGACTGTACACAGGACAGACGTTGAGAGTTCAGATTAGAGCAGCCAAATATTTTATGATATAGAGACTGATAACTAGAGAAACTTAAAGTAAATAAAATAAATTCAGAAATATTCTGAAATTATGCCCAAATTAGAACACTACACAGGCAATCTACTAAATATCTGATTTTAAGATATTATGTACACTGAAAGAGTATAAATCTAAAGATCTTGAAACTTAAAGAGGGAATCCTAGCAATAAAATTGTTTAATGACTTTCTCCATGAAGGTGAGAATACTAATACAGTTTGTGCATACCTAACATTCGCAAATATAGGTGAAAACTAAGCCATTCTCAATGTTATACAAAAAAAAAGTCATTATCCTTGAAGCCAATGTTGCTTCAGAGGACACAATAGCCATTGTAATTTAAAACAGATTTTTAGAAGCATCTAGAATGCACTAATATTCCCGTTATCTTAAGATTATATGTATTTTAAAAACATATATTCACGAGGTTTGCCTCCAAAAAACTTCATGTGATAAAAATGCTCCTAAGTTCTTCAAAATTTAAAGCTATAACTTTGAAGAACTAATGTAGGTTGTACATATTAAAATGTTAAGTTGACCTGAGGAAAATTCCTTTGGGAAAGAATTAAACAGTGAAGTTAAATAAACATTTCAGAAAATCCAGAAAATACTTATGGTCGTTTACCAACATCATTTCATATGGAGATAATGTGATATAATGATAAAAATAACCAAAATTGGGAGGTAAAGCCATAAATTTTGTGGCTCTTTTCTGTTCTGTATTTCTGGGCAAGTCAATTCAACTTCTTCACAGTTCAGTTTTCTCACTTTTTAAAGTTATTTTCAGAGTGAGATTTCCTTTAATTCCCAATTAAGTAAGCACTTGTAAGTATAAGTTTTGTACGTACATAAACCTGGCTAGGGTATTAGTTGGAGGCTGTCAGTCTGTTGTTCTTTTTTCTTTTGCTTTGAAAGCTTTGTTTCCCATTCTGAGGTTGGTTTGTTGAGAGAAAATTTCTGGTGATGATTGTGTGGTGGGCCAATGTGCTGTTTGTGAACTTAACTCCTCTAGGCTTCACCCTAGAGTTGTTTCAGCCATCTTACATGTCTCAGTTTCTCCCTTTGATGGCCTAAGACTACCATGGGTGGTTGGATCATAGAGTGGCCAGCTCTTATGTGTGTCCCTAGCAGAGCAAGTTTTTAATTAAAATGAGTGGGTTTCCCTATAGAGATGGCTGCACAGTGTGAGGACTTGCCTCCACCACTCCTGCAAGTTTCTCAGTTGCCTGAGAAAGTTGTTGGTGACTAGGAGGAGATGTCCCTTCTTTGGAGCTGAAAGTTCTCATGAGGTATCTTCACTTTTATTCTAACAAACTCTATTAAAGTAGGAAATTCAAGGAAAAATGACAGGCCAATCTTCCACCCAATTACCGAGTCCAACCTTACTCAGTGCCTTTCAACCGAGCAAAGCCTTCCCAGTCTTTCAACTGAGGATAACCCAGTCAGTGTTTAAACTGAGCAAAATCTTCCCATGTCTTTCAACTGAAGATATTCCAGGTATACCTCTTCTTGAAACTAAGTTTCAAGGATAACCTACTCCTCCAGAGAGAAGTTTAACATCACTGAATAAAACTTAGGATCATCAATCAATAACAGGAGATCTAAGAGCCAGGAGAGACTCACCCAAATTCATCTAGACTTTCCAAGGAGACAGATGGGCACTAAGGCCTCTGCTAGTACCAAGCTCTGGATGCTTGCAGAGTTCAGGTAAAGAAGAGAAGTTTGCTCTAGGTCCCTCATTGGTCACCAAAACCTTTGACTCCAGTTTTCTCACTTTTAAAAGAGGGAGAGTAATGTCTGTCCTGAATATCTTGCAAGTTTTATAAGAAAAAAATCATAAAATACATACAAAATGTATTTTATGTACATTTATGGAAAATGCAAGTTGGATTATTTCCATAATTTTGATAACACTTACTCACCCTTCCAATCCAATTTTGGCTTCTCATTACTCAATACATTTTGGTATCCTAGGTAAATTCAAATGTCTTTTTTCGCTTTCCCCCAAACTGTCACTTCCACTCAAGAGTCAGAACTGTCTCTGACCATGAGACAATTATATAGTAATACATTTATGGAGCACCTAGAATGTGCCAGAATGAATATAGATTTATATAGCTTTTCTATATGTGAGAAACTGTGTTATAGGGTCTTCCTATATATTAAATAATTAATATTGACAATAATCTTATAAGGAAGGTACTATAAGTAATCTATTTTACAAGTGAGGAAACTGGGCCAACAGATTTTAAAACTTGCCCAAATTCTTACAAATAGTAGGTGACAGAAACCAAATTTAAACATAGAGTGTCAGTGTCCTAATTAAACTGCCTCTCTCAGTGTCATTCAGACAAAAAAATACAAACTCAGTATCTTCTGCATTGAGTCACCACTCTTTGATGTATTACACTCCCTTTGTACTGCATAACCCTAACTAGACACTAATAGGTAACTTTAATCTTGTGAAGAGTTATGTAAAGGAAAGTTACGACCTGAATTCTAAAGATAAAGAAAGTTGAAGCTCAGAACAGTTACACAAATTGCTCAAAAACACATGAGTCATATATAGGAAAGCAAAAACTCAACAATCAAGGTATGAGCCCAACATTGAACTGCCTATGATTTCCTTCTAAGAAAATTCCAAATGCTTATTACAAGCTCACACAAAACTGAGGCATGTGAGAGACTCAAGTCTTATTAAGCTACTTACATATCAAAGATAAAAACAATGAAATATAAAGGATTTACAGTAGAAATTGTAAATATGTCAGAAAATCTGTTGTATGTCAAGAGTTTAATACTTTTCACGTAACATCACTTCCCACTTAAAGCAAGGTTCCAAAGGGATATTTTGAGTATAATTTCATAAAAACTCTGATTTCTGATATCTAAGCTTTCCAAGCTAATAGCCTGGAAAAAGAAAAACAATCCCAAATTGAAAATACTCAGAGTACTGAGGATCCAAACTGGTGTATTGTCACGTTCTTTACTTTTGGTTTTGTAAAGTGTGCATGATGTGTTTAATGACTACTTTCTTGGTAACAATTGAACAAAGTGGATCATTTCAAACAATACCTTTAAGAATTTTTCCTTTGTGTCATAAAATTCAACTATTTTGCAACTCTCCAAGTCTATACACAAATGTGAACAATAGCTTCTTTTTTTATAATGTTAGGTAATTTTTAGAATTATAAAACTGATAAAAAAGATAATAGTGTAGAATGGGACCTTAAAGATGACAGAGGAGTAAGATATGGAGATCACCTTCTTCCCAAAAAATACAACAAAAATACATTTACATGTGGAACAACTCCTACAGAACACCTACTGAACACTGGCAGAAGACCTCGCACTTCCCAAAAAGCAAGAAACTCCCCACTTACCTGGGTAAGGCAAAAGAAAAAAGGAAAAGCAGAGACAAAAGAATAGGGATGGAACCTGCATCTATGGGAGAGAGCTGTGAAGGAGGAAAAGTTTCCACACACTAGGAAACCCCTTCACTGGCGGAGACAGGGGTGTGTGTGGAGGGAAGCTTCAGAGCCACAGAGGAGAGCACAGCAACAGGGGTGCAGACGACAAAGCAGAAAGATCACCGCACAGAGGATCGGTGCCAACCAGCACTCACCAGCATGAGAGGCTTGTCTGCTCACCCGCTGGGGCTGGTGGGGGCTAGGAGCTGAGGCTCAGGCTTCAGAGGACAGATCCCAGGGAGAGGATTAGGGTTGGCTGCATGAACACAACCTGAAGGGGGCTAGTGCACCAGAGCTAGCTGATAGGGAGTCCGGGAAAATTCTGGACCTGCCTATGAGGCAAAAGACCATTGTTTCAGGGTGAGCGAGTAGAGGGAATTCAGAGCATGACCTAAAGGAGCTCCAGAGACAGGCATGAGCCTAGGCTAACTGTGCAGCCCATCACTGCCAGGGTCCCGTGATCCAGGGACAACATCTCTGGGAGAACATATGGCGTACTTCAGGCTGTTGCAACATCACGGCGACCTCTACCACTGCAGGCTCACCCTGCTTTCCATACCCCTCCCACCCCCCGGCCTGAGTGAGCCAGAGCCCACTAATCATCTGCTACTTTAAATCCGTCCTGTCTGGGTGAAGAACAGATGCCCTCAGGCGACCTACATACAGAGGCAGGGCCAAATCCAAAGCTGAACCCCAGAAGCTGTGCAAACAAACAAGAGAAAGGAAAATTTCTCCCAGCAGCCTCAGGAGCAGCAGATTAAATCTCCAAAGTCAACTTGAGGTACCCTGCATCTGTGGAATACCTGAATAGACAACAAAGCAACCCAGAATGAGGCAGTAGACTTTGGGGGCAACTGCAGACTTGGGGTTTGCTGTCTGTGACTGACTTGTTTCTGATTTTTTATGTTTATCTTAGTACGGTTGTTAGTGCTTGTTATCATTGGTGGATTTGTTTATTGGTTTGGAAGCCCTCTTCTTTTTTTATTACTTTTTTATTTTACTATTTTAATATTTTTTATTTTAATAATTTTATTGTATTTTTAAAGATATTTCATTATTCTTTTCTCTTTCTTTTTTTTCTCCCTTTTCTTCTGAGCCATGTGGTTGACAAGGTCTTGGTGATCTGGCCTGGTGCCAGGCCTAAGCCTCTGAGGTGGGAGAGCCAAGTTCAGGACATTGCACCACCAGGGACCTCCCAGCCCAAAGTAATATCAATCAGTGAGAGCTCTCCTAGAGATCTTCATCTCAATGCTAAGACCCTGCTCCTCTCAATGGTCAGCAGGTTCCAGTGCTGGATTCCCCATGCCAAACAACTAACAAGACAGGAACACAACACCACTGATGAGTGGAGAGTCTGCCTAAAATCATACAAAGCTAACAGACACCCCAAACACACCACTGGATGCAGCCCTGCCCACCAGAAAGACAAGATCCACAACAACTCACCAGAACACAGGCACTAGTCCCCTCCACAGAGAAGCCTACACAAGCAACTGAACAAACCTTATCCACTGGTGGTAGACACCAAAAACAATGCAAACTATGAACCTGCAGCCTGTGAAAAGCAGACCCCAAACACAGTAAGTTAAACAAAATGAGAAGACAGAGAAATATGCAACCGATGAAGGAGCAAGGTAAAAACCCACCAGACAAACAAATGAAGAGGAAATAGGCAGTCTACCTGAAAAAGAATTCAGAGTAATGAGAGTAAAGATGATCCAAAATCTTGGAAATAGAATGGAGTAAATAGAAGACACGTTTAAAAGGGACTTAGAAGAACTAAATAGAAAACAAACAATGATGAACAACAAAATAAATGAAATTAAATATTCTCTAGAAGGAATCAATAGCAGAATAACTGAGGCAGAAAAAAATATAAGTGACCTTAAGATAAAAGAGTGGAAATAACTACTGCAGAGTAGAATAAAGAAAAAATAATGGAAAGAACTGAGAACAGTCTCAGAGACTTCTGGGACAACATTAAACTCACCAACAATCAAGTTATAGGGGTCCCAGAAGAAGAGGAGAAAAAGAAAGGGTCTGAGAAAATATTTGAAGTAGTTTGAAAACTTCCCTAACATGGGAAAGGAAATAGTCAATCAAATCTAGGAAGCACAGAGACTCCCATACAGGATAAATCCAAGGAGGAACATGCCAAGAGACATATTAATCAAACTATCAAAAATTAAACACAAAGAACAAATATTAAAAGCAGCAAAGGAAAAGCAACAAATAACATACAGGGGAATCCCCATAAGGTTAACAGCTGAATTTTCAGCAGAAACTCTGCAAGCCAGAAAGGAGTGGCAAGAAATATTTAAAGTGATGAAAGGGAAAAACCTACAACTAAGATTACTCTATCCAGCAAGGATCCCATTTAGATTCGATGGAGAAATGTATACCTTTACAGAGAAGAAAAAGTTAAGACAATTCAGGACCACCAAACCAGTTTTAAAACGAACGCTAAAGGAACTTCTCTAGGAAGGAAAAATAAGAGAAGGAAAAGGCCTACAAAAACAAATCCAAAACAATTAAGAAAATAGTAATAGGAACATACATATGGATAATTACCTTAGATGTAGATGGATAAAATGTTCCCACCAAAAGACATAGATTGGCTGAATCGATACAAAAACAAGACCCATATACATGCTGTCTACAAGAGACCAACTTCAGGTTTAGGGACACATACAGACTGAAAATGATGGGATAGATATTCCATGCAAATGGAAACCAAAAGAAAGCTGGAGCAGCAGTTCTCATATCAGACAAAATAGACTAAAATAAAGACTACTATAAGAGACAAAGAAGGACACTACAAAATGATCAAGGGATCATCCAAGAAAAAGATATAACAATTGTAAATATTTATACCCAACATAGGAGCACCTCAATACATAAGGCAAATGCAAACAGCAATAAAAAGGGAAATCAAACTATCACAATAATAGTAGGGGATGTTAACACCCCACACTCACCAATGGACAGAACTACAAAAATGAAAATAAATAAGGAAACACAGCATGAAATGACACATTAAACAAGATGGACTTAATTGATATCTACAGGGCATTCCATACCAAAACAACAGAATACACTTTCTTCTCAAGTGCTCATAGAACATTCTCCAGGATAGATCATATCTTGTGTCACAAATCAAGCCTTGGTAAATTTAAGAAAATTGAACTCATATCAAGTAGCTTTCCTGACCACAATGCTATGAGACTAGATCTCAACTAAAGGGAAAAAAAATGTAAAAAACACAAATACATGGAGGCTAAACAATACTCTCCTGAATAACTAAGAAATCACTGAATAAATCAAAGAGGAAATCAAAATAATACCTAGAAACAAATGACGATGAAAACACTATGAGGCAAAACCTGTGGGATGCAGCAAAAGTAGTTCTAAGAGATAAGTTTATAGCTATAGAATCCTACCTCAAGAAACAAAAAAAAATCTCAAGTAAGCAACCTAACCTTATACCTAAAGCAATTAGAGAAAGAAGAAGAAAAAACCCCCACAGTTAGCAGAAGGAAAGAAATCATAAAGATCTGAGCAGAAAGAAATAAAAAGAAGTAAAGAAAACAATAGCAAAGATCAATAAAACTAAAAGCTGGTTCTCTGAGAAGATAAAAAAAAAATTGATAAACCATTAGCCAGACTCATAGAGAAGAAAAGGGAGAAGACTCAAATCAACAGAATTAGAAATAAAAAAGGAGAAGTAACAACTGACACTGCAGAGAAGCAAAGGATCGTGAGAGATTATTACAAGCAACTATGTGCCAATAAAATGGACAACCTGGAAGAAATGGACAGATTCTTAGAAAAGCACAAACTTCCGAGACTGAACCAGGAAGAAATAGAAAATATAAACAGACAAAACACAAGCACTGAACTTTAGACTGTGATTAAAATTCTTCCAACAAGCAAAAGCCCAGGACCAGTTGGCTTCAAAGGCGAATTATATCAAACATTTAGAGAAGAGCTAACACCTATCCTTCTCAAAGTCTTCTAAAATATAGGAAAGGGAGGAACCCTCCCAAACTCATTCAATGAGGCCACCATCACCCTGATATCAAAACCAGACAAAGATGCCACAAAAAAAGAATACTACAGGCCAATATCACTGATGAACATAGATGCAAAAATCTCCAACAAAATACTAACAAACAGAATCCGACATATTAAAAGGATCATACACCATGATCAAGTGGGGTTTACCCCAGGAATGCAAGGATTCTTCAATATATGCAAATCAATCAATGTGATACACCATATTAACAAATTGAAGGATACAAACCATATGATCATCTCAATAGATGAAGAAAAAGCTTTCAACAAAATTCAGCACCCATTTATGATAAAAATTCTGCAGAAAGTAAGCATAGAGGGAACTTACCTCAACATAATAAAGGCCATATATGACAAACCAACAGCCAACATCATTCTCAATGGTGAAAAACTGAAACCACTTCCTCTAAGATCTGGAACAAAACAAGGTTGCCCACCCTCAGCACTATTACTCAACACAATTTTGGATGTTTTAGCCACAGCAATCAGAGAAGAAAAAGCAATAAAGGGAATCCAAATTGGAAGAGAAGACATAAAACTGTCACTGTTTGCAGATGACGTGATACTATACATAGAGACTCCTAAAGATGCTACCAGAAATCTACTAGAGCTAATCAATGAATTTGGTAAAGTAGCAGGATACAAAATTAATGCACAAAAATCTCTTACATTCCTATACACTAATGATGAAAAACCTGAAAGAGAAATTAAAGAAAAACTCCCATTTACCATTGCAACAAAAAGAATAAAATACCTAGTAATAAACTTACCTAAGGAGATCAAAGACATGTATGCAGAAAACTACAAGACACTGATGAAAGAAATTAAAGATGAAACAAACAGATGGAGAGATATACCATGTTCTTGGATTGGAAGAATCAACATTGTGAATATGACTATACTACCCAAAGCAATCTACAGTTTCAATGCAATCTCTATCAAACTACCAATGACATTTTTCACAGAACTGGAAGAAAAAATTTCACAATTTGTATGGAAACAAAAAAGACCCCGAATATCCAAAGCAATCTTGAGAAAGAACAATGGAGCTGGAGGAATCAGGCTCCCTGACTTCAGAATATACTACAAAGCTACAGTAATCAAGACAGTATGGTACTGGCACAAAAACCTAAATATATATCAATGGAACAGGATAGAAAGCCCGGAGATAAACCCACGCACATATGGTCACCTTATTTTTGATAAAGGAGGCAAGAATATACCATGGAGAAAAGACAGCTTCTTTAATAAGTGGTGCTGGGAAAACTGGACAGCTACATGTAAGGAATGAAATTAGAACACTCCCTAACATGATACACAAAAATAAACTCAAAATGGATTAGAGACCTAAATGTAAGGCAGGACACTATCAAACTTTTAGAGGAAAACATAGGCAGAACACTCTATGACATAAATCACAGCAAGATCCTTTTTGACCCAGCTCCTAGAGAAATGGAAATAAAAACAAAAATAAACAAATGGGACCTAATGAAACTTAAAAGCTTTTGCACAGCAAAGGAAACCATGAACAAGATGAAAAGACAACCCTCAGAATGGTAGAAACTATTTGCAAATGAAGCCACTGACAAAGAATTAATCTCCAAAATTCGCAAGCAGCTCATGCAGCTCAATATCAAAAAAACAAACACCTGAAACCAAAAATGGGCAGAAGCCCTAAATAGACATTTCTCCAAAGAAGACATACAGATTACCAACAAACACATGAACGCATGCTCAACATCACTAATCATTAGAGTAATGCAAATCAAAACTACAGTGAAGTATCACCTCACACCAGTCAGAATGGCCATCGTCAAAAAATCTACAAACAATACATGCTGGAGAGGTTGTGGAGAAAAGGGAACCCTCTTGCAATGTTGGTGGGAATGTAAATTGATACAGCCACTATGGAGAACAGTATGGAGGTTCCTTACAAGACTAAAAATAGAACTACCATATGACCCAGCAATCCCACTACTGAGCATATACCCTGAGAAAACCATAATTCAAAAAGAGTCATGTACCACAATGTTCATTGCAGCACTATTTACATTAGCCAGGACATAGAAGCATCCTAACTCTCCCTCAAAAGATGAATGGATAAAGAATCTGCGGCACATATATACAATGGAATATTACTCAGCCATAATAAGAAACGAGATTGAGTTATTTGTATTGAGGTGGATGAATCTAGAGTCTGTCATACAGAGTGAAATAGAAAGAGTAAAACAAATACCATATGCTAACACATATATATGGAGTAAAAAAAAAAAAAAGGTTCTGTTGAACCTAGGGGCAGGACAGGAATAAAGATGCAGACGTACAGAATGGAGTTGAAGACACGCGAGGGGGAAGTGTAAGCTGTGACCAAGTGAGAGAGTAGCATTGACATATATACACCACCAAATGTAAAATTGATAGCTAGTGGGAAGTAGCTGCATAGCACAGGAAGATCAGCTCGGTGTTTTGTGACCACCTAGAGGGGTGGGATAGGGAGGGTGGGAGGGAGATGCAAAGCAAGAGGGAGGTGATGTGGGGATATATGTATACATATAGCTGATTCAATTTGTTACACAGCAGAAATTAACACAATCTTGTAAAGCAATTATACTCCAATAAATATGTTTTTAAAAAAAGATAGTAGTGTAAATTCTCCTCCCAAACTATCTGCTTTTTCCCTTTTCTCAATTTCCATTTTAATGGGATATCTAAGGAAGAGGAAATCACAGCAAAAATTGAATGTAAAGGGCAGAGAATTTACACATTTTTTCACATACATCTTTCAGAATATAGCTGAGAAGGAACAGATTAGCAAAGCCTTAAAGTAATTAAAGTTAAAAATTTTTAATTTCAAATGTCAAATATTTTAAAGTAATTCACTAATCTAATAAAAGGTGGAGTTCATTCACAGATATCCTTGCCATATACATTTTGGATAAATCCTTTATCCCTGTAAACTTGTTCTTAGGAAATTTTGCCTTCTGACTTTCCCACTGCTAGGAAATAGGACCGATTACTGAGAAAAATGGTGAGTTAAAAATTCCTAGCAAATTGCTTACATATTGACTGCTGTTATGCCTCTCAAATTCTCCCTTTGTATAAAAAATTTTATAAAAAGAGGCTGTATTGGACTTCCCTTTTGGCACAGTGGTTGGGACTCTGTACTGCCAATCAGGGGGCCCGGGTTTGATCCCTGGTCCAAGAGCTAGATCCCACATGCATGCCGCAAATAAGAGTTCACTTACCACAACATAGGAGCTCTCAAGCCGCAACTAAGGAGCCAATGAGCCTCAACTAAGGAACTCACCTGCCACAGTGAAGACACAAAACAACCAAATAAATAAATAGATAAATTAAATAAATTAATTTATTTTAAAAAAAGAGGCTGTATGTTATCCTGGGATTTAATCACATGATTTTTTTTTTCCTTTGGATAGGTCAGTGAATTTCTTTCCACACTTATTACATTCTCCACAGAAGAAGTCAGTGATTTCATAGAGTGCTTTAGGCATAGTAGAGAACTCTGTTCGAATAAATACTTTTCTTAGCAATTTTTAAATTTACTTTGGAAAACAGGAAAAATTTTTATGAATTTACCTTAACATTACAACAAAGATAAAATGAGGTAACAGATGATAATTAGGTTGAAAATTATGCTTCCAAAAGGCTGACTCTATATTATGGGGGAAAAATTCCTGTAGTCATGAGAAATGAAAATTGCCCCACCCTAATGTAGAAGTTACCCCTCCATTCTAATCAGTGTCCTGGATTTCCCTGATGCTGCACTGGCAGCATCAGATTTCTTGCCCAAACTGATGCACACGGCATTAACCAATAGAAACATAATGGAAGCCACAAATATAAGCCACATATGTAATTTTTTCCATTCCTTGTTCATTTTTGGAAGTATAGTTGATGTACGATATTATGTTAGTTTTAGATGTACAACATAGTGATTCAACATTCTCAATACATTATGAAATAATCACCACAGTAATTCTAGTAACCATTTGTCCCCTTACAAAGTTATTACAGTATTGTTGGCCATATTCCTTATTCTGTATATTATTACATCCCTGTAATTTACTTATATTATAACTGGAAGTTTGCACCTCTTAATCTTCTTTATTTTTCCCCACCCACAACCACCTCACCTCTGGCCAACACCAGTTTGTTATTTATATCTAAGAGTCTGTTTTCATTTTGTTTTATTCGTTTTATTTTTTATATTCCACATAAAAGTGAAGTCTGTTTCTGTCTTACTTATTTCAATTAGCTTAATACCCTCTAGATCTATCCATTTTGTCACAAATGACAAGATTTCCTTCTTTGTGGCTGAGAAGTATTCTACTGTGTATATATGTATACAATGTGGTATATATATACCACATCTTCTTTATCCATTCATCTCTTGATGGACACTTGGTGGCTTCCAAATCTTGGCTATTATAAATAGTGCTGGCATGAACATAGGGATACATATATCTTTTTGAATTGGTGTTTTTGTTTTCTTCAGTTAAATACCCAGAAGTGGAATTGATAGAATATATGGTAATTCTACTGTTATGAAATCATACTGTTTTCAATAGTGTTTGTACCAATTTACATTCTCACCAACAATGCACGAGGATTCTTTTTCTCCACATCCTTGCCAACATTTGTTATTCGTCTTTTTGATGACGGCCATTCTGACACATGTGATGGGATATCTTATTGTGGTTTTTATTTGCGTTTTCCTGATGATTTGTGATTTTTGAGCATTTTTTCATGTGTCTGTTGGCTCTCTGTATGTCTCCTTTGGAAAAATGTCTATTCAGATAAATGTCTGCCCATTTTTAAATTGGATTATTTGTTTTTTGATGTTGAGTTGTATGAGTTTTTTACGTATTTTGGATATTAACCCCTTATCAGATATATCATTTGCAAGTATTTTCTTGCATTCAGTAAGTTTCCATTTTGTTGTTGATGTTTTCCTTCACTGTGCAAAACTTTTTAGTTTTATGTATTCTCATTTGTTTATTTTTGCTTGTTTCCATTGTCTGAGGAGACATATCCAAAAATATTGCCAAAAGTGACATCAAAGAGCATATTGCATATGTTTTCTTCTAGGAGTGTTATGGTTTCAGGTCTTAAATTTAATCCATTTTGAGTTTATTTTTGTATAAGGTGTAAGAAAGTGGTTCAGTTTCATTCTTTTGCATGTAGCTATTCAGTTTTTCCAACACCATTTATTGAAGAGACTATCTTTTCCTCATTGTATATCCTTGCCTTCTTTGTCATAGATTAACTGACTATATAAGTGTGGTTTTATTTGGGGGCTCTCTATTCTGCTTTATTTGTCTATGTCTGTTTTTGTGTCAGTACTGTACTATTTTGATTAACATAGCTTTGTAGTATAGTTTGAAATCAGGAAGCATGATACCTCCAATTTTGTCCATCTTTCTCAAGATTGCCTTGACTATTCGGGGTCCTTTGTGTTTCCATACAAATTTTAGGATTATTTGTTCTAGCTCCTGATAAATACCACTGGCATTTTGATAGGGGTTGCATTGAGTCTGTACATTGTCTTGAGTAGTATAGACATCTTCACAATTTCTTCCAATCCATGAGCACAGTATATCTTCCACTGATTTGTGTCTTCTTCAATTTCTTTCACCAATGTCTCATAGTTTTTAGAGCACAGATCGCTCACTTCCTTGGTTCAATTTACCCCTAGGTTTTTTATTCTTTTTGATGCAATTGTAAATGTGATAGTTTTCTTAATTCCTCTTTTTGGTAGATTATTATTAGTGTATAGAAATGAAACAGATTTCTGTATATTAACTTTGTATCCTGCAAATATACTGTATTCATTTATTAGTTCTGATAGTTTTTTTGGTGGAGTCTTTAGAGTTTTCTTTATATTGAATTATGTCATCTGCAAAGAGTGACAGTTTACTTCTTCCTTTCCACTTTGGATAACTTTTATTTCTTTTTGTTGTATAAAAGTGGCATCCTTGTCTTATTTCTGATCTTAGAGAAAATGCTTTCAGCTTTTCACCATTGAGTATGACATTCACTGTAAGTTTGTCTTATATGGCCTTTATTATGTTGAAATATGTTTCCTCTAGGCCCACTTTCTTGAGAATTTTCATCATAAATGGATGTCGAATTTTGTCAAAAGAAATCTTTTTCTGCCACCATTGAGACAATCATGTGATTTTTTTCCCTTTGTATTCTTAAGGTGGTGTATCACATTGATCGATTTGCTAATACTGGACTATCTTTGCATCAGTGGGTAAATACCACTTGATCATGGTGTATGATCCTTTCAATGTAGTGTTGATTTTGATTTTCTAATACTTTGTTGAGGATTTTTGCACCTATGTTCATCAGGAATATTAGTTTGTAATTTTATTTTCTTTTTTGTGGTGCTTTTGTCTGGTTTTGATGTCAGAGTGATTTTGACCTCATAGAATGCATTTGGAAGTGTTCCCTCCTCTGTAATTTTTTTGGAGTAATTTGAAAAAGATAAGTGTTAGCTCTTCTTTAAATGGTTGGTAGAATTCACTTGTGAAGCCATCAAATCCTGGACTTTTCTTTGTTGGAAATTTCTTGATTACTGATTCAATTATTACTACTAATTTGTCTTTTCATATTTTCTTTTTTTATTGAAGTGTAGTTAATTTACAATGTTGTTTTAGTTCCTTGTGTACAGCAAAATGATGTGTGTGAATATATATGTATATATTCTTTTCCATATTTTTTCCGTTATAGTTTATTATGAAATATTGAATGTAGTTTCCTGTGTTATACAGTAGGATCTTGTTGTTTTTATCTATTTTATGCATAGTAGTTGTTATCTGCTAATCCCAAACTACTAATTTATCCCTCCCAACCCTCCCCCACCACAGTTCTGTTCATATTTTCTACTTCTTCCTGATTCAGTCTCAGGAGATTGTACATTTCTAGGAATTTTCCATTTCTTCTAGGTCATCCATTTTATTGGAGTATTGTTTGTAGTGTTCTCTTATGATCCTTTGTATTTCTGTCATGTCCTTTGTAGCTTCTTCTCTTTCATTTCGGATTTTATTTATTTGGGCTCTCTCTTTTTCTTGATGAGTTTGGCTAAACGTTTATCAATTTGATTTATCTTTTTAAAGAACCAGCTCTTAGTTTCATTGATACTTTCTATTGCTTTTAGTCTCTATTTTATTTATTTCCCATATGATTTTTATTGTTTCCTTTCTTCTGCTAACTTTGGGTTTTGTTTCTTTTTTCTAGTTCATTTAGGTGTAAAGTTCGATTGCTTATTTTTCTTGTTTCCTGAGTTAGGCTTGTATCACTATAAACTTCCTTCTTAGAACAGCTTTTTCTGCTTCCCATAGAATTTGAACTTACATTTTCATTTGATCTCAGTACTTTTTTACTTCCTCTTTGATTTCTTCAGTTACCCATTGCTTGATTAGTAGAATTTTTTTAGACTCCATGTTTTGGTGGTTTTCTTTTTTTTTTTTTCTTTGAGTTGATTCTAGTATTTCTTACAGTGTTATGTTCAGAAAAGACACTTGATGTGGTTTCAACATTATTAAATTTATTGAGACTTGTGTGGCCAGAATGTGATCTATCCTAAAGATAGTTTCATGTACACTTAAAAAGAATGTGTTTTCTGCTACCTTTGGATGAATGTTCTATGTATATCTATTAAGTCTATCTGACTAATGTGTCATTTACAGCCAGAGTTTCCTCATTTTATTTTCTATCTGGATGATCTGTTCATTGATGTAAGTGGGGTGTTAAAGTTCCATACTATTGTTGTACTACATTTAATTTCTCCTTTTATGTCTGTAAATATTTGCTTTATGTATTTAGGTGCCCCTATGTTGGGTACATGTATATTTACAAGTGTTATATAATCTTGTTTTATTTATCTCTTCACCTTATGCAATGTCCTCATTTGTCTCCTGTTACAGTCTTTGTTTCAAAGTGTATTTTGTCTGATATAAGTCTTGCTACTTCAGCTTTCTTTTGATTTCCATTGCATGGAATATCTTTTTCCATCCCTTCACTTTTAGTCATGTGTGTCTCTAGATCTGAAGTGAATCTCTTGTAAGCAGCACATATACAGGTATTTATTTTGTATCCATTCAGCCAGTCTGTCTTTTGGTTGGAGTATTTAGTCCATTTACATTTAAGGTAATAATTGATAGGTATGCACTTATTGTCAGCTTGTTAATTGTTTTCTGGTTGTTTTTGTAGCTCTTCTCTGTTCCTTTCTTCCTCTCTTGCTCTCTTCCCTCGTGATCTGATGACTGTCTTTACATCACAGTTAGATTTCTTTCTCTTTTTTGTCTCTATCTATTATGTTTTTGTTTTTTTTTTTTTGGTCACCATGAATTTCATGTATAACAAGCTATGTATATAACAACTTATGTATATAGGTGTCTAATTTATGTTGATGATCTCTTAAGTTTGAACAAATTCTAACAGCCCTACGTTTTTACTACCTCCTCCCAGTTTTTTACGTCATATTTGACATCATTTTTTTGTCTGTGTCCCTTAACTACTTGTTGTAGATATAGATGATTTTACTACTTTTGTCTTTTAGCCTTCCTGCTAGCTTTATAAGTGGTTGATCCAGTACTTTTACTATATGATTGCCTTTACCAGTGAGTTTTTTTTGACATATGTTTAAAATTTCTAGGGAATTCTCTGGTGGTCCAGTGGTTAGGACTCAGTGCTTTCACTCACAGGGCCCGTGTTGAATCCCTGATTGGGGAACTAAGATTCTTCAAACTGCACAGTGTGGAAAAAAAAAAATTCTAGTTCTGGACTTTCTTTAGAACTTTGAGAAATCCCTTTACTATTTGTTGTAAGTCTAGTGTAGTGGTGATAAACTCTTTTAGTTTTGCTTGTCTGTAAAACTCTTTATTTCTCCTTCACTTCGGAATGATAACTGTGCTGGGTAGAGTATTCTTGGTTGTAGGTTTCTTCCTTCTATCACTTTGAATATATTATGCCACCCTCTTCTAGCCTGTAAAGTTTCTGTTGAAAAGTCAGCTTATAGTCTTATGGAAATTTTCTTGTACATAATTAATTGGTTTTCTTCTGTGTTTTTAAGATTTTTTCTTTATCTTTAATATTTACCATTTTAATTATAATGTCTCAGTGGACCTCTGGGTCCATCTTGCCAGGGACTCTCTGTGCTTTCTGGACCTGCATGTCTGATTTCTTCTCCAGGATAGGGAAATTTTCAGCTATTATTTCTTTAAATGAGTTCTCAGGCTCTTTCTCTCTCTCTTCTCTTTTTGGGAACCCTACAATGAGAATGTTAGTACACTTGATGCTGTCTCAGAAGTCCATTAAACTATCCTCATATATATATATATATATTTTTTTAGAGTATTAGTCATTTTATTTATTTATTTATGGCTATGTTGGGTCTTCGTTTCTGTGCGAGGGCTTTCTCTAGTTGCGGCAAGTGGGGGCCACTCTTCATCGCAGTGCACAGGCCTCTCACTATAGCGGCCTCTCTTGTTATGGGGCACAGGCTCCAGATGCGCAGGCTCAGTAGTTGTGGCTCACGGGCCTAGTTGCTCCACGGCATGTGGGATCTTCCCAGACCAGGGCTCAAACCTGTGTCCCCTGCATTGGCAGGCAGATTCTCAACCACTGCACCACCAGTGAGGCCCCCTATCCTCATATTTTTAAAATTATTTTTTCTTTTTTTCTGTTCAGCTGGATGATTTCCACTTCTGTGTCTTTCAGATTGTTAATCCATTCCTCTGTATCACTTAATCTACAGTTGATTACCTTTAGTGTATTTCTTAAATTTCAGTTATTGTATTCTTCAGCTCTGATTGCTTCTTTTTCATATATTTGAAGTCTTTGTTGAAGTTCTCACTGTGTTCATTCATTCTTCTCCTGAGTTTGTTGTGCATCTTTATGATCATTATCTTCAACTCTTTATTAGGTAGATTGCCTATCTCCATTTTGCTTAGTTCTTTTTCATGAACTTTTGTTCTTTCATTTGAAACATATTACTCTTCTCCTCAGTTTACCTAATTCACTGTGTTTATTTCTATATATTAAGTAGGTCTGTTAGGTCTCTCCATCTTGGAGAAGTGACCTTATTTAGGAAGAGTACTATGGGGCCCAGATCATAGTCCCCTCTGGCCATCAGAGCTAGATGCTCCAGGGCTGTCCCCTATGTGTTCTTTATGCATCCATCTGTTGTGGTGGACGAACTATGTGATAGTAGGCAGGGCTGGACCCTGGTCCAAATGGCTATGAGACCCTGCTTCATGCAGTTTCTGTGGGTTTACCGGTGGGTGGGGCAAGCTTCTTGGGTTGCTGTTTGCAAGGCGTGGCAATGTATAACTCCTGAAGTCATGCTGATGGGTTGCTTAGGCCCCCAGCACTAAGAGTCTAGAGGGAGGATTCTAAAATTGTGCCTGCCAGCTCCAGTGTCAGCTTGGTAGAACAAGATCACAAAAATGCTTCCTGACATCATCTCATTCCCCAAGGGATTATCAGCTGCCTTCTGATTAGCAAGTGGTTCTGACCCAGGCACCTTTTAAACTACTGTCTCTGTGCTGGGTCTTAGAACATGTGAGATTTTGTGCATGCCCTTTAGGAGTGGAATCTCAGTTTCCTACAGCTCTCCAGCTCTCCTGAACACAAGCCCTTTGGTTTCCAAAGCCGGATGTTTTGAAGGTTCATCCTGTTGTAGGGCCCCTGGGCTGGAGACCCTGATGTGGGGCTCATACCCCTTACTTCTCAGTTGTGATATCCCTCTTGCTTGTGGATCACCAATCAGGGGTATGGGTCCTGACTAGACTGCATCTGCACCCCTTTTACCCATGTCACTGTGACTCCCTCTCTATATCTTTAGTTGTGGAAAATCTTTTCTACTATTCTTCGGACCATTCTCCAAGATAGTTGCTCTGCAGGTATATGTAATTTTGGTGTGCTCATGAGAGGAGATGAGCTCAGGATATTCCTACGCCACTATCTTAATCCCTTCCCTTAAGCCACATATACAATTTCATATTTTCTAGTATCACATTTTTAAAAGAAAAAAACAGGTTAAATTAATTTTAGTAATATATTTATTTAATATCCAAAATACTATCATTTCAACATGAAATCCATAAAAAATAATATTTTATTATTATTAACACATTAATTATAAATATTAATTAATATAACACTAATAATAGTGTTACTAGTATTAAATTAGTGTGATATATTATTATTAGAATATAATATTAATAATGTATTACTTACTAATATTACATTTTTGGTACTAAGTTTTTGAGCATGTCTCAATTCAATCTGGACACATTTTCAGTGTTCAGTGCCACAAGACCCAGTGCCTCTCTTTTTAAAAATTATGATGTCAGGCCATTTCCAAGGTCAATTAAATCAGAATCTCTGGGAGTCCCTCACCTCACATCAATCTTTTTCAAAGCCAGGTGAATACAGTGAACAGCAACATTGACAAGTCAGTGGCCTGGAAAATACCTACCACAGACTGACATCACTTAGCAATCTTTCTCTCAGTTTCAGAATTCTGGTTTGAATATTCTTTATTTATTTTCCTCTTTGAAATTAGTATCTGAAATGGAGAAAGAAAATAGTTATAACTGACATTCTAATCACTGTGTCACTTTCCAGCAAAACTGGCATCAGGTACACATAAACAGTTAATTTTATCTCCATCACCTCACAGTACCATTGTATTTCTGGCAGACAAACATTTACAATGGTAATAATAACACTGGTAAAAGACAGTGTTAACTTAAGTCGCTGGTTGAATCCTGTGGGCATAAGTGTGGGAAATAAACCTTTTTATTATGGAAAATCTCCACCTGTGAATACTGAGAAACAGGTTAGTCTGGCAACACAGAATTTTCTCCCAGAATGTTTGTCAAGTGTATTTGTGCCACATTGACCCCTGTTCCTCCTTTTCTGAGTCTGCTGCCTGCCTGGAATCACCCCTGGCCTTAGACGCTTAGAAAAGCAGGTCTCTGAACCAAACCAGCATTTAGGTAGCCAAGCACCAAATGCAGTGCTAGCTTCTGAGAATCTGAGTAGTTCTTGGAGGTCTTAGCTTTTCCCTCCATTGGCTCCATTCTAGAAGAATTTAGGCAAGCAGGAAATGTATCAGACTGATTTAGAAATGCAGTCTTCATAAACTATATATTAAGCATGTTGAACTCTGCTATATGCTTGAAAGCCACAGCTAGAAACTACATCTACTAGCATTTTAAGAAGTACGTGTTAAAGGATCCAGTGAGACAGGAAAGCTAAGTGATCCATGTCATGTCTCAGAGCTACTCAGAGTATCAGAAAGGGGAATAAGAACCAGTTCTTCTGATGCCTGACCCACTTCTCTTGCCACTAACAAATTACAGTTTCATAAAGTCTGATTCCTATCCTTTATACTCCAGATGAAAGTGGAAATTGGTAGTCCTTTTTCAGAGGAAGAATATTAGCAATATCTATCAAAATTTTAAATAGGTATATTCTTGACTCACTCATTTCACCTATAATAATGTATCCTACAGAAGCATACATGTGCCCAAAGACATCTGAACAAGAATGTTTGTCGCTACATTCTCTGTGATAATGAAACATTGAAATGAATTTAAATGTCAGTCAATTCAGCTTTTAAGAATAATGGTTAAAACACCAAAGACAAAATTCATGACAGAAAGAATTGATAAGCTGGACTTCATTAAAATTAGAAACTTCTGCTTGGCTAAAGACAATTCAGGACTGGGAGAAAATATTTGCAAAGACACATCTATTAAAGTACTGTTATCCAAAATATACAGAGAACTCTTAAAACTCAACAATAAGAAAATAAACAACCCAATTTAAAAATGATCCAAATACCTTAACAGATGCCTCACCAAAAAGATATATAGATAGTAAATAGGAATCTGAAAAAATGTTCCACATTATATGTCATTAGGGAAATGCCAATTAAAATGATAAGATATCATTATACACCTATTAGAATGCCCCCAAATCTGGAACAGTGGCAAAAGCAAATGTTGACAAGATGTGAAGGAACAGGAACTCTCATTCATTGCTAGTGGGAATGCAAAATGGTACAGCTACTTTGGAAGACAGTTTGGCAGTTTCTTACAGAACTAAACATACTCTTACCATATGATCCAGCAAATGTGCATTTTGGTATTTACCCAAAGGAGTTGAAAACTTATATCCACACAAAAATCTTCACACAGATATTTATAACATCTTTATTCATAATTGTAAAACCTTGGAAACCACCAAAACAGTCTTCAGTAGATGAATGGATAAATAAACTGTGGTACAACAAGGTAATGCATTATTATTCACTGATAAAAAGAAATAAGCTATCTGGGGCTTCCCTGGTGGCACAGTGGTTGGGAGTCTGACTGCTAATGCGGGGGACATGGGTTCGAGCCCTGGTCTGGGAGGATCCCACATGCCACGGAGCGGCTGGGCCCGTGAGCCACAATTGCTGAGCCTGCGCATCTGGAGCCTGTGCTCCACAGCAGGAGAGGCCGCGATAGTGAGAGGCCCGCGCACCGCGATGAAGAGTGGCCCCCACTTGCCACAACTAGAGAGAGCCCTAGCACAGAAACGAAGACCCAACATAGCAATCAATCAATCAATCAATTAATCAATAAAATAAATCTTAAAAAAAAAAAAAGAAATAAGCTATCAAGTCATGAAAAGACATGAAGGAATCTTGAAAAGATATTACTAAGTGAAAGAAGTCAATTTGAAAAGGCTATTCATCTTGTTTATGGTTTCCTTTGTTGTGCAAAACTTTTAAGTTTAATTAGGGTCCATTTGTTTATTTATTTATTTTCAATACTCTAGGAGGTGGGTCAAAAAAGATCTTGTTGTGGTTTATGTCAAAGAGTGTTTTTCCTATGTTTTGCTTTAAGAGTCTTATAGTGTTTGGTCTTACATTTAGGTCTTTAATCCATTTTGAGTTTATTTTTTGTGTATGGTGTAGGGAGTGTTCTACTTTCATTCTTTTACATGTAGCTGTCCAGTTTTCTCAGCACCACTTATTGAAGAGGTTGTCTTTTCTCCTTTGTATTTTCCTGCCTCCTTTGCTATAAATTAGGTGACCATATGTGCATGGTTTATCTCTGGGCTTTCTATCCTGTACCACTGATCTATATTTCTGTTTTTGTGCCAGTACCGTACTGTCTTGATTACTGTAGCTTTGTAGTATAGTTTGAAGTCAGGGAGCCTGACTCCTCCAGCTCCATTTTTCTTTTCTTTCTCAAGAATATTTTGGCTTTTGGGGGTCTTTTGTGTTTCCATACAAATTGTGAAATTTTTGGTTCTAATTCTGTGAAGAATGCCATTGGTAGTTTGATTGGGATTGCGTTGAATCTGTAGATTGCTTTGGGTAGTGTAGTCATTTTCACAATATTGATTCTTCCAATCCAAGAACATGGTATATTTCTCCATCTGTTTATGTCATCTTTGATTTCTTTCAACAGTGTTTTATAGTTTTCTGAGTACAAGTCTTTTGCCTCCTTAGGTATGTTTATTCCTGGGTATTTCATTCTTTTTGTTGTGAAGGTAAATGGGACTGTTTCCTTAATTTCTCTTTCTGATTTTTCATTGTTAGTGTATAGGAATGCAAGAGATTTCTGTGCACTAATCTCCAAAATATACAAACAGTTCATGGAATTCAATGTCAAGAAAAACCAGGAACCCAATTAAAAAAGGGGCAGAAGACCTAAATAAACATTTCACCAAAGAAGACATACAGATGGCCAAGAGGCACATGAAAAGATGCTCAACATTGCTAATTATTAGAGAAATGTAAATCAAAACTACAATGAGGTATCACCTCACACCGGTCAGAATGGCCATCATCAAAAATCTACAAACAATAAATGCTGGAGAGGGTGTGGAGAAAAGGGAACCCTCTTGCACTGTTGGTGGGAATGTAAATTGATTCAGCCACTATGGAGAACAGTATGGAGGTTCTTTAAAAAACTAAAAATAGAACTACCATATCACCCAGCAATCTCACTACTGGGCATATACCCTGGAAAACCATAACTCAAAAGGACACATGTACCCCAATGTTCATTGCAGCACTATTTACAATAGCCAGGACATGGAAACAACCTAAATGTCCAATGACAGGTGAATGGATAAAGAAGATGTGGTACATATATACAACAGAATAATACTCAGCCATAAAAATGAACGAAAGTGGGTCATTTGTAGAGAGGTGGATGGACCTCGAGTCAGTCATACAGAGTGAAGTAAGTAAGAAAATGAAAAACAAATATCGTATATTAACACATATATATGGAATCTAGAAAAATGGTACAGATGAACCTATTGTATGGCAGGAATAGAGGTATAGACGTAGAGAATGGACATGTGGACACGTGGAGGGAAGGGGAGGGTAGGACGAATTGGGAATATAGGTTTTACATAAATACAATACCATGTGTAGAATAGATAGCTAGTGGGAACCTGCTGTATAGTACAGGGAGCTCAGCTCGGTGCTCTGTGATGACCTACATGGGTGGGATGGGGGGGATGGGAGGGAGGTCCAAGAGGGAGGGGATATAGGTATACATACAGCTGATTCACTTCATTCTACAGCAGAAACTAACACAACATTGTAAAGCAATTATACTCTAAGGAAAAAAAAAGTCTACATACATAATTATGTATGATTCCAACTATACAACCTTCTGGAAAAACCAGAACTATGGAAAGAATAACAAGAGCAATGGTTGCTAATGCAGGGGTGGGGGATAAGCAGACAAAGCACAAAGGAATTTTAGGGCAGTGAAAATACTTTGATATTATAATGATGCATGTATGTCAGTGTACATTTGCTCAAACCCATAGAACGTACACCAAGAGTGAACCCTAAGGTAAACTATGGGCTTTGGGTGATTATGATGTGTCAATATAAGTTCATCCTTGGTGACAAATACACCATTCTAGTGGGAGATGTTCATAACGGGAAAGGCTATGCATGTGTGGGGGCAGGGAGGATATGAGAAATCTCATACCTTACTCTCAATTTTGTTGTGAACCTAAAACTGCTCTTGAAAAAAGTTAAAAATGATGTAGAGTCTTATGAACTGATATGGAAAGATCTCCAAAACAGAGGTAAGTTAAAAATATATTGTCACAAAAATAGTTCTTTTTTGTGAAGGAGGAAAGTATTAATGTGTGTGTAAATTTTTAAAAGATATTTGGGGAACTATCAAAAGTGGTTGTTTCTGCCAAAGGCAGGAGGACTTGGGATTACACTTCTGTATCATTTGACACTGTTACATGCAGAACAAATTTCCATAGTACATATGTAATTAAAAATAAGCATATTCAGAAAAATAGTTCTTAACCTCATTATAAACAATCCAGAATATTCACTAAGGGCATGCTTACTTATAAATGTAAATGTTCTTTTTAATAATACAAATGAAGATTACAAATGTTGCACTACACTAAAGACTTGTTATAACTCATTTGTGTTATAGCTAAAGAATAAAGAAAAACTAATAAAGAATGATTAGTAAATTAATTGAAATTCCACCTAGTCTTCTTTTCTGAAGATTAACTTTGTTGGGATTTTGGCATTATAAAACAACTATGAATGATATAATTTCATGAGACTTTGAATGTTTATGTTAAAAAAGCAGGTTTGTAAATTATAACCAAAATAATAAAAATAAATTGCTCATAACATGGGTTAAAGCAAGGAAATAAAAAAACGGATTCAAATATGCCTCTTCCTTATGCCAACCAAGGATAAATTCTAAAATACCTGATTTCACAGGGTTGGAGAGAAGACCTGTTGGAACTGTAGGACTAGAAGGCAATGGATAAAGAAATCTTCCTTTTATATTGTGTGAGAACCAGGACATGCTCATGTAGAGTCTGGGTCTTCAGCAGTCGTAGAAAGATTCCACAGAGATGATATAAAGAGCAAGCAGATCACTGAGTAGATGAGATGGGGTGTTCTTCAAGCAAAGAGACAGTATGGATGCTAAGAACATAGTAAGACTTGAAAATTTTCGGTAGGGCTGGAGTACAGAGTTTGTAAAGAAGTTGGTGTAGGATGATGCTATAGATGTAGGATGGGAGCAGATAATCAAGGGTCTTAATAAGCCATGCAAATTAATTTGGGTGTTTTATCCTTTAGTCCTGTGCAGATCAGTATCGGAGCCACTCTAACCACATGTAGCCACATGTACTTTTTAAATGTGTCTAGCCCAAATTAAGATGTGTTATAAGTATAAAATAATACACATCAGATTTCAAAGACTTTTTTAACTGACTACATGTTGAAATGGTAATGTTTTGGGTATATCGGGCAAAATAAAATATATAATTAAAATTAATTTCACCTGTGTTTGCTTGCTACTAAATTTTTTTAAAATTACATGTGTCTCTTGCATTTTATTTCTACTTGACAGTGCTAAGAGTGAAAGATGGGATTTGCATTTTAGAAGTATCCTACTGGCAAAAGTGTGAAGAATGGTTTGAAGGAAAACCAAGTGGGAAGTAGGAAAACCAGTTCCCAAACTATTATAACAATCCTAGGAGAAAAGACGAAAACGTTTTAAGGGAAGCATTCTGGAGACAAAAATAAAAGGACAGATTTAATCTGTGGGCTGTAGAGAATGAAGGATCAAGAAGGTAACTTTTAACTTTCTTGTTTGGATGGTTGGGTTCTTGATGATTCCATTAATTCAGAAGATGACAACAGGAAGACTTAGTTCAAGTAAGAAGTTTAAGAAGAGATTATTAATTCTGTATAGAATATGTTGTGATGTTTGTGTGACCTGAAGTATACATTTTCAATAGACGAAAAGAAATATGCTCAAGTTCTGAGAAAATCTTTGGACTGGACATAGGGACATGTGATTCATCAGTGCATGCATAGGGAGGATGTAATTGCTGCAAAACCGTCCCTTCTGAAAAGAGACAGAACTGTGAGGAATACCAGGATTTATGGGGTGAGTAAAATGTTTGTCAAGACATTAAGAAAAAGAAGCCAGAAGGGTTAGAAGTGAACCAGGAAATACTATTTGAAAAGCCTAGCAAGTGGTATTCAAGAAGAGCAGTCAGCAAGCTGCAGAGATCTAATAAGCTACGTGCTCATTGCATGGAATTTAGCAGCGCTTCATGGGTGATTTACATGCATTTTATGTTTATTATCACATTTAATTATCACAGCAACCCTATGAAGCAGGAACTATAATTATCCCCACGTTACACATGAGGAAAATGAGACATACAGGGAGGTTAAGTAACTTGCCTAAGATCACACAGAACATCAGTGGTAGACAGAATTCAAACCCAGGCCATCTGGCACTCTTATTCTAAACCCCAGGTATACAGATATACATAGCCAGGTCATCATCCCCCCTAGAATACTAAGTGAGCTAAGGGAAGTTTTAATTATTAACAATAGGATAAAAGTAAGATAAAAGAGAAAAGTTTATTTCTTTTAAGCTGTTAGTTTTGGATCAGTTCTTTGGGGAATTGAGAGGTAGCTAGCTCAGGAGACAAGGTAAATGGGGATAACTTTTGCTTGATTGTTTTCACCACCTTTGCTAACTATTCTAAAGGCTTTTAGAATCAAACCACACTTGTTCCCGGCAAAGACATTGGATGGTGTGGTCACCACTCGCATCCCACAACCCTTCACTACAGTATCAGCTGGAAGCAAGAAGGACTGAAATAAGAAAGCAACAAGAGACTGGATGATAGCTATCACTTTCAGCTTTAAGTAACTCTCCCCTTAGTCCCCTCTTGTCCCCATTCTTAATCCCATCTTTTATAAACCCTATGTAAAAGCTTCTTTAGACTTCGGGAAAGAGAAGAGATAAATTCTTTATGGGATCCCTTGAAGCCACAAAATTTGGTGCAGGCCTTGCTTCCATCCTGGCCCAGCAACTTCCATCAAGCACCCCTCAGTCTCTAAGAGAGCTGAGATATCTCCTGGTAGGGAAGGTTTCTTTTCTCTTCCCATGATCATCACAACAAAGGTTTTTTTCATTACCTTTTGAATTGCCCACTGGTCAGATTCAGTTGCAGTCATAACAAAAGGCATTCTAATAATTATTATTTAAACAGCTCTGCTGAAGCCTTCCCCTGGCCCAAAACATGTTTTCCACCATTCCCATCCACTCAGTATAAACCAAAAATTATTTTGTTAGAGAGTTATTCATTTGAGTTACCAAGCATCTTATTTGGAACTGCAAACATCCTTGTGAATTTTGGAATTTGACTAGTTCCCCCTAGACAGAGGAGGTCATTTGAAGAATGATAGTTTGGGGAAGGGACAAACAAAAAATTGGCAGTGTAACTTTGGTACTGTGTACCTAAGACTTGGTAGATACAGGAGAGGAGGACAGAAGATAGTACTTCCACCTAGATCTAGAAAGAAAAGCTCTAGAAGAGGGCAAAAAAGAAAAAAGGACAGTATGGATGATAAACCAAGGTCACTACTGTACAATTTTCCATGAGTTCTGTTCTATCAGGAGGTTTTCCTCTAAGCATTGACTCCTCAAAACCCAGTTCTAATGGGCCCCACTGAACTGAGTGGCTGGGAGCTGAATATTTTTAGAAGTGTCAAATGCCACAGGGCATGAGGGGCCAGAAGTTATAGAACTGTGATATTTGGCTGTGACTAGAGGAAAAAATAAACAAAACAAACAAAGAAATAAACAAACAAAAATCTTCAATCTAGAAGTCTAGAATATTTATAGAAGGTATAATTTTATTTCAGGGAAATTGTACCTAAATTATTCCAAGGCTCTCTTCAAAGGGTTAAACACAGAACCTTGATAAGAAATACAGGGTTTAAAACCCTTATTTATAAAATTGCAGTCAAGTCAGAAGCTGTGTCTAAATGTGGAAACGATTAACCATGAAATTATAAGGCTAACGGCCGGGTGATTCATAGATATGCTAATCGCTCCTCCACTCCCTCAAACCCAGGACAATGAAAACCTGAGTATGAATTACAGTATTATGCCCACCTTCCTGTACTGCTGGACAACATTCTTAGGAGTAGGGCCCAGAAACATATAGAAATCAAGTACTCTTCTAATGGTCCATAATGTTACGGAAGGATATGGGCTTAGAGTGACATCTGAAGAATAAGCACAAATTAAATAAGGTGCAGAGATCATTATTTTAATATTTCTACCATTTAGATGTTACCTAGGTCAGTTATTAATTATATTAGACACTATTGATAGCTCTGATAGCATCTAAGTGTCTGTGTGCTCAGTTTTCACAAGAGTTCATCAAGTCAGTTACACATTGCATTTATATACACATGGTGGGGGAATGTGGGGAGGGAGAGAGTTTAAGCCCGAAGCACACAATTAAGGAAACCTGCTGCAGAAGTACATTTCAAATACTTCCAGACTAATTTAATGAAGAAATTAGTTTAGAATACTAAGCATACTGGCATTGTTTAGAATACTAAGATGATATGGCAAACCCAGTGATACCGCATTACTGTGAAATTTCTAACATAGCTGGTTCAAAGGCTTCTGATTTCTTGAGTTATGTATCTTTAGTACTATGTGTCATAATATTATTTTGCAATATATTAGCATGATTGTATACGTTTCAGTAAAAAAGTTTTCCATTTTGAAACAAAATATTAAATAGTAAACAATCTCTCACTCTATTTTGTTCTAATTAATAAACATTTTTTAAGGGAGAAAAGGCAAAATTAGCATTTAAATTTTGCATTTGCTTCTTTATAATTTAACCAGACAATCACGTTACCTTGGGCATTGGAATTCAAGAGGAGAACACCATGAGCATTAAAATCATTCTCTATGCCCGTTCTAAAAAGGATGAACTCCACAGAGACTGCTAAATGCTTGCAACAGCAAAATAAAATATTATGTGTTTTATGGTTTATTATCATTTTATTATTCTATCTCAGTGAGATCCAGTAGCAATTAATGACATGCCAAGAAAGAAAAAAATGTGTAATATATATTATGAGGGAAAAAGGCAAAATGGTAAAAACCTGAGGGATGTAAAATTTCAAACTTTCCTTTATAACGAATTAAGTATAAACCAAAATGATTTCTGAGAGTAAATTTATAGCACCTTATGGAAAATCACTCATTATTCATGGTATCTTTTTCTTTCAATAAGCAGATTTCTAGTATTAAGAATCTATGCTCACACATTACGACTGGCAATAATTCCTGGAAAACATGCCATATTTAACAAAATTTATGTCATGCTTAAAGGATGAATGCTCATGTTCACCAAATCCATAGACTGAAGTGGATGGGGTGGAGTTCATCTTTGCATAAAATGGTTAGGAAAAAAGTCAGGCCTCTGAATTGTTTCCCTCTTGTGCCAGACAGAAAGCAGAAAGACTGTGACTGTGTGGCTTTTAATAAGAAACTTTTTTATCTATTAAATTATGGTAAAAATTCCTGTAATGTTAGCTTAAAAGGGGAACAAGAAAATAAAGGCAGGATGTGAAGAGATCTGAGGGAACAGTGTGTGATCATGTTCATTGAGTATTTGCTAAATGCTGGTCCCAGAAGAGGGTGTATCTACAGTATTTCATTTATTTCTCACAATAACCCTGTGGAAAGGCACTATTACTCCATTTTATAACTGAAGAAACTGAGACTCACAAAGAGTAACGTTACATAACTTGCCTAAAATTACCTAAGTAATAGTACCAGGATTCAGTCAGTTTTGCCTGCTCAAACTGTTGTATAGCATTTCATCTGTTGAGATGGAAGTAGGTCTTTCTTGAAATAAAAGTGGTCTGTGTTCAAATAAATCTTGGGAAATGCTGGGTTACCCAAACCTAACTAGATTTCTTTTCTGTAGGACTTTTTCAGAGTTTTTAATAAGGAACAATGCATAATGAATCTGCAAGAGGTGACTACCGCATATGACATTTTCAAAGGTAATTGACTATAGAAATCGTTTGTCCTAGAATGCATGTTTACATTGTGAAAACCAGGGTTAAATCATCTAAGGGAAAGGAGAAAGAGATGGTGGAGGTGGTGACAGCACAGCCATCACAGGTGGGAGAGCCCCCATGCTGCTTCTGGACCTGTAACCTGGTTATATCCTCTACTGCTTTCCAGTCCCTGCCCCTATTACACAGGAGAGGCAGGTGCTCCTAGGCAGCCTGATAGAAGACAGTTTCTTAAACACTAGAGGAGATGCTGTTAAGTAGCAGCACTTAATACATTCAGTGGAAATTGTTGCTCTTTTAGTGTTTCTCCCTTCCCCTCCTTCTCCCCACCCCCTCTCATTCAAGGATCATTTTCTGAGTGCCCAGCACTTTCCTAGAGAAATACGTAGAGGAATAAGAGGCAGGAACCACCATGTAATTACAACACAATGGGATATGTGGAGATAAACAAGTACATTCTGATATAAGAGCAGAACAGGGGCATGGCCTGAGAAGGTTGAAGATCAGGGTAAACAATTATGAGCAGATAAGGTACTGTATATGAAAAGTAACAGTATGTATCAACTCTGTTTCCTGTAGGAAAAACCTTTTATCTTTTTCTTGTGTTTTAGTTGAACCAGTTTTTCAGATCCTAATAAACAAGAGAACACGTTTAATTTTTGAAGTCATCAGAAGCCTCATAACAAGATTACTTTCTTTTTTTTTTTCTCTCATAAGTATCAAAGTCTCAACATATAAGTTCCTGAAAGCTCATTGAAAGTTTCACTAGCCTCAAATACCTGAGATAAAGACCAAAATGTTACCACAGTGCTTTCTGATCAATTGATAATATCAGTAGTAATCTTTTGCTTCAAAGACTGTATAAAAATATTGAGAGGAAAAATGTGTTCTTATTTTGACCATTAAGCCTCTGCCTCAAAGACTGTATAAGAATATGAATAGTACTTAAGATATTACCTAGAGTTTGAGCTCCAAGGAAAGGGTTATGAAAGGATTATATTTAAAATATTAAAAATTAGCTCAGCACATGCTGAACAATCAGAATCCATGTAAGCCATAGGGACCTGAAAACCCCAGAGATGACAGGTATTAGCCATTTTCTAGAACTTAGGGAGGTCTGAGGGGCCCTGGTGGAAGTGTTAAGGAGGGCAAGAGAACAGCAGGAGGGATGAAGGCCAAGCTCAGGGAACAGCCATTAACCAACTACTATGGAAGGTTTTCAAGATAACAGCAGCTATGACCATAATGGTGCCCATCTCTAAGGAACAGTCATCATTCCTTAGAGGTAAGGACTTATTTTCTAGCTCAATTTGCCTAAAACTCAAAGGTAACTTTATCTCTCAGAAAATGTCATATAAGAAAATGCTTTGACTTCGACTTTTCTATGTAAAAAATAGTATCAATTAAGCTAGTATAATTAAGGTAATATACTATCAATGTTCTTTAAAGACAGTCTATACTACTGTCTATAGAAGAATCTGATTTTCTTGGATTTATATGTCATCTCTTTATATAAGGCAAGAAGAACCAAGGGCAACCTGTTATAGGTCTCATTTGTTCTAACCAAGAGCCTAAGATGCAATCTCCTAAATATGATATTCTATTATATTCTATTAAATGCACACTTACAGCTCTCTTTTCCTTAGCAAAAAAATATAATCTAATCATTACCCATAAAATTCACATGTCACTTGTTTTGAAACAATTGAGTTGCCATAAGTTTGTGGCATTATTGTGAGTTGTTATTACTAGTTCACTAGGACTGGAATAATTGATTATTACTGTTTCAAAAGGGTTAGTTAGCACCATGACAGAGGGTCCACAGTCTCCTGAGATTTTCATAAGCCATATTAACAAGTATTCTTTCCTATATCTCATTCCCTTCAAAAACACTGTTCATTATATTTGTATTTATTAAATAAAGCAAAGGGAAGGAAAATGCCCTGAATAAAAGAGTAAATTGCATTGTTTATTTAGCAATTACCTACACTAAACACTAAAAAGAGAAATTTTATCAGTCCACAAACTAGACTCTAGTAAGTAAAAACAAAAAATAGTATTATGTCAACAACGTTGATTGCATTTAAAATAAAAATTATATTCAAATACATCATTGTCATTATTCAAATGAACATAAAATTTTCATAACTTTTTTTTTCAGGTACTATTAGAATTTATTGAAGGGCTTACTAATCTAGGGTTTGTGAATTTACATGGGAATAAATTACATCTTTATTTTCACTAATCTCTAACTGAAACTTGGCATGTTTTCCAATTGTTATGTAAGCAACAAATCACAGTAATATTAGCATGACCTTGACTTTGTCGCCAATACAAATCATGGATTTTTCACATCACGCTGGAGTCGTTATAGACATTTCAAAATATCTTTCAAGTTCAAAACTACTTCAAAATTATGGTACTTATAAGACCTGCTACTAGATCTTGTTATTTAATGCATTACTAAAGAGGCACCTATATTACCATATTGCAGGTTTAAAAAATATTCTAATAGCTTTATTTTAATATAACCGACCTCCCTTGCAATCTGACATATTTCATTTGATGCATTTAAAAATACTACTCTGAGAAGAGGTCTGTAGGTGTCACCAGTTTGCCAAAGGGGCTCATGTACAGAAATCCATGCTTGTCATGATGGTAGCAGCTCCTCAGAAGCTTCAGGGACCAGAAGTCTGCCTGGAACTCCCCTTTGTCCAGACAGACCTCTCGAGGGGCAAAAGAACCCTCACCTCAACTTTGGGTTCTTGTCTTCTCTTCACTCAGACTAAGCTGACACTAGTGAAGCTTTCCTTTCAACGGACAGTTTGTTTTGTTTTTTCTGTTTTGGGGGATTTTTTTTGTTTTATTAATTTATTTTTTATACAACGGGTTCTTATTAGTTATCTATTTTACACACATTAGTGTATATATGTCAATCCCGATCTCCCAGTTCATGTCACCACCACCCACCCCCCACTTTCCTTCATAACATTTTAACATAAAATTTTTCCTTCCATTTGAGCCACTATCTCCTCTCCTTTAGTGTGCATTGTGCATCTGCATTATACATTAACTAAATCCCCTTAGAAGACACAGGAATGCCTACTCACAAACAAAAAAGCAATTTCATGTTGGTGCCAGCAAGTTAACTCCTTAGGAGGTAACATTCCTTTCCCTATCTTGTAAGAGGTCACAATGACTGACTATTTGTCTTGTTGGACCATGTAAACTGTTAATATGTTACTTCGATGTAGAGCCCTTTGTTTCAAAAACTTATATAACTGCCTTGAACTCTAACAGGCAGAACAGTCCTCAGAGCTTTCTGAAAGGCTATTTCCCAAGTTCTAATCCTCAGGTTGGCTCAGATAAAATTTTCCATTTCTTTCTTAGATTGGTTATTGATTTTCTTTTTTGGTCAATATTTACATGGAATAGATGGCAGGATATCAAAGATACTCACCAGAGGACAGCTGGAGTCTACCCCAAACTGGCCCTCAGTACCAGCATGAGCCCTTTGAGCCCACTGGCTTCTCAGTGCTCCTCAGGTGTTCCAGTGAGCTTTCCAGATATTTGGATCTCATTGTTTAAGTGATGATCCTAAGAAAATCTTATTTGAGCACTTCCTAGAAAGGGACCTAGGGGAATCTGGGTGGGAGACCCAGGGAAACATAGGTGGCCATTTTTTGTTAAATTTGGATTAAATTGAAAAAAAAAAAAGCTGATGTATGGTCTGAATAAACTATTTGCTAGTGAAATGAGAGGCTGAATTATTCAGCTCTGAAGAACAAGGGATACTTGCTCCTTCAAGCCACAAATTATCCTCAGGGGACTGAGGACTAACCCCACTACAACAATTAAGTAAATACTGCTCTTCCAGGAAGCATGACAGAGACTGATCATCTTGTATCCCAGCACCCACAGGGGTTTTAGACTGTTGTAGGGAGAAATGAGACACATAAAAGAGTTGAACTGACCCAAGGGTAACTCCTTGGGGAGCTAGACTAGGAAGCAACCCACATCCCATCCACCAAACTGTCCTCAGAAAGTCGTTCAGATCATATCTGAATTAGGCTACCAAATTAATAATGGGAAATTGTGCCTCAAAGGCCAAACAGCTCCTTGATTTAAAGCCACATATGGGAATATCAGCTGAGTTTATCCATAACACATACGGAATTTATACTTGAAAGTGTTCACTTTGTTGGGAACTGAAGGAAGACTCTTCCTGAAAATGGCCAAGATGGGGCTCTTTTGACAATCCAACACTAGTTTTTCACGCAGTTAGAGAAAGCCAGCTTGAAAAACACATCTTTTCAGAATTCTGACCTTGAGGGAATAAGTCCTTCTAGGAAAACAACTTGTTCTTCTCTCCCTGTGCCTTGAGATGTAAATGTTTTACCAGGGCTCTCAGGAGCTCCTATGCTATCTAGACCACCTCCAATTCTTGAGACTGGAAAAAAAAGGAGAAAAAAGGCTTTTTTAACTTACACAGGAAAACTATGATATCTCTGTTATATATATATATATATATATATATATATATATATATATATATATATATGTTATCTGTGTCATATATATATATATATGTCACTATACATTATAGATATGTCTTTACCTCAGGATGGTGCTATCAAAATTAATTTATAAATAAATTCTATTCAATTGCCTTAAAGGAAATCAAGTGTTTATATAAATTCTCAGAAATATCAAAGAAATTAACCTGAATAAATTTCATATTCACATGATCTAGGAAATAGTATTAATGTATGGTATTAAAGTTAGTTTAAGCATGTTAGTTTAATTAAATATAGACATATCTTTACAGTCATCAACCTTAACTATAATACCTTTATTGTACCTAAGTTTACTAGAGGTCAATGAAATCTTATTATATCTGTTCCAAATTTGCCAGCAAGAAAAGTAACTTGATATGATAAAAGTTTATGAGTAAATTAAATGTAAATGAGATGAGAGTTTTTAGGTAAACATTTTAGGAATAATTATGTTTCAGGAATGTCTGCTTCTAAGCAGTTTGTCCATATTTTGGTAAGTTGAAACTTTAGAGTTTTAATAAATTAAGTTAAATGATGGAAGTTTATTAAAATATCTAGTTCATTCCAAAATAAAGATACCAAAACATTAATTACTGAATATTGGCTTCCTTTTTGTAGAGAGACTAAAGATATTTAGGACTATTAATAGCTATGTTTGGTGCCAAAATGAGACATTTTATATAAGAAAGCACATGTTTTTATAAATTATAAATACTATATTTATACTATATAATACTATATTTATAATTTTGCGAATCTACAGAATGCTAATGTAAAAGACAGTTCATAGTTGTTTACTTCTTGGTTTTCACTTGAAATTAAGGTTTTTAAGAGTTGAGACTTCTAATTAATATACATAATTAGAACTAAAAATTAGTAAGAAAAACATCTTTGTATGTGAGGAAAAGAAATACGTTAGGAAAGGAAATGCAATCTATTAAGAGGAAAGAAAGTATATTTGTCCTAAAGCTCGTTATTTCTAAATGGGAAAGAAAGTAAGGGTCAAACTAATATGGATATAGAAAGTTGTGGAAAGTTGTGGAAGAGGAAATCTGAGAAAGGAATTTAAACATGGTCAGGACTGGCTAAGATTAAATTGAATTTAATTAAGTAAATGCATTTTGATGTTAAAGGTAAAGTGGTGCGAAACTAGAGTCTGGTTTTCTCTCTTTTAAGAAAAGAAAGTTTTCTTGGAATATTGAACTGCTTTTATTAATAAATTGTAAAAGTTTCTTTACCTTTTTAAAACAATTTTTTGTAACTTTCTGTATTTGCTTTTAAAATATTTTATTGTCCCTTTGGTTACATGAATAAGTATTGTTTCACAGTGATGACCTATGATCCTATTTGACTGTTTCAAACTTTTAAATATTTTTGACAAACTTACGAAAGATCAAATTCAAATTTAAGTTTTGTTGACCTCTAGCTAACTTTGAGACAGTTCAGAGGGCCTCTGAAGCACCTCAGAGAGAAAGATATTAAACTAATTAGGATCATTTGGTGTGTTGGGTTACATGGGAAGCATTGTCAAGTGAACAGAAATAAAGCATCTTAGGTTATACTATATGGGTAAATACCATTAATACAGATATGCTGGAAATTACATGAAACTTTAAAAATTTGGGTATATCCTGTTATAATGTTATCAATCATAATTCTAGTTATTATCTTAAATACTGTATGTCACAGCAACAATCAATTTTTTTGCCAAGAACATTGCAATTAGACGTTTAACTGTGTCTTTTAAAGTATTTTGCCATTTATAGACAGTTGTTGTTTCACTGTGATGTTTTTGCAAAAATGCTTCATCTTCAAGAAGATTCACAGGAAAGGCTTTTTGACAAGTACAGGTTTCTGACACCTTTCAGATCATACCACTGAACTGGGTAAGAAATTAAAGAATCCTAATGGAAACACTGATGGCTCCATAAAACTGTTAACAAAAGATAACAAAAGATTAAGATCAAAGATTAGTCACATGGGATTAAGTAAACTGATGAATATAGTTATAATTCTATGTTTTTTTGTCTGAAATAGTGTTGGCTTTTAATCTATGTTTTCCAGATATAAGGAAATCTTTCCCCTTAAGCTAATTATGGCTTTTAGCAACTTAGTAAGTTATACCTTTGTAAATAGAATTGAAACATTTATCTTTTCTCTCTAACCTGATCCCTCCAGAATTTGGAAACTCTTAGTGAGTATTCTTATTTTTATAGCAATATAGTTATTTGCATAAGTTCAATAGGAATCTGTTCTTCTTATAATAGGACATAATTGGAAACACAGGTTATATTACCATGGCTTTGACTGAAATGTCATATTTTGAAAATATATAAAATCAAATATGAACAGACAGCTTTAAAGAACTAAAGTGGACTTTATATGGAACCATAAAGCTCTTGGAAAAACAACCTGGTATCCTACTTACAGAATTCACAGCAGCCTCACCAGATAAACAAAAAAAGCCACCACCTGGCTGGTGTAGGAATCTCAAGATATTTTGGGGACCTCAAGAAGAGAGAAATTCACCCAAATCTATAAATATCAAAGGTAGAATCTGACAGCAAGACGTCAGCATAGTTTTTCTGGCATTGAGAGGCCTTTTAAAAATTCAATCTGAGATTCATTATGACAAAGCTCCAGAAAAGCCAAATATAAAAGAGCTTATATGAGAAATTACACCTATGTAAATAATCAGGCCAAGTTTATTGAAGCCAGACTTATTTTGCAAATAAATTCATCTTAATTTGGCTATATTTGATAGGAATGAGGGTAATTTTTTGAGAGAGAAAATTATATTTCAGCAATATATCTTTGTCGATATTAAATTCTAATGTCATTTAATTGTCTTTGCGGTTCTATATTTACTGCCTAAGACTCCCTAGATGGTTACTTGTTGCTATGTTACATTATTGTAGAGTTTAACTGAATTATTAAAAGGACATTCTAAGTTTGTTTCTGAAGTTTGTCACAGGAATCTACCTTTGAATGAAGATCAGATGCCCCATTACCTGCAACCAGGAGATTATTATGCATATTGGAAAAGACGTCAGATAAAGAACTCTTTACAGCCACGTTGAAAGAACCATATCAGGCTTCCTCTCCGGAATAAACTGCAACTCCTGCTTCTGACACCTGGCTTCGACTAATTGAGACTGGCACTACCAGACCAGGATGAGAAGAAGACAACATCTGAAGTAGACAGCTGACCGAAGATGCCAGACCAGACCTGTTTACTAATAACTTTGATAATTGGTCACACTTTTGCTTATGAATCAAATCTATTTCTTTCTTAGTCTCATTCATAAGCAAGTTTCAAAAATCAATCCAGTTGCTGGGTTTAGGGTTCTATGTCTGGTACTCCTGGGTTACCTTGGTGGATTTCTCCTCTTCAAGTCTCTATCTGTATAGCCCTTAGAGATTTTCTTAGAAAAAAGAAATTCTAGTACCATGCAAGCCACCACCATCATCCCTGTTACCTGGCCAATTAATGATCCCTGTTCTGAACCTGGCTATAAATACTTCTTTTCACTAGATGTTAAATATATTGAATAGCTCCTAATGGGACCCAACAGATTTTATGGAACAAATTTATGGCCTTGGCTCTCCCCAGGTTGGTTAGGAAGATGCACAATTGGTTTTCCTTGGTTTCACCATCACCTATGGGTAACCTTGGAAACTGCACATGCCAATCTGCCTTTAATGCTGGCAGGCTGGGTTCAATCAGCTTTCCAATGATGTGATTATTTGGCCATGATATTTGTTCCTTCACTTGGAATAGAGGGTGTCATTATTTATATAGAGGCTTTAACAAAATTCACCTAGCAAGCCTTAAATGATAGTAACCAAGCCATTAGTTTGCTCAGTTCAGAAGTTTCCATGATGTGAAAAGCAGTCCCACAGAATTGCAAGTGTCTTAATATTTTAACAGCTTCCAAAGGGGGAATTTGTGTTATAATACATAGTGAATGTTGTTTTTATTCCTGATGAGTCTTTTAATGTAACCCAACTTATGACGCATATGAGAAATCAGACTTTCATTCTGAATGATCTTCTTCCTGGTATAAGGAAATATTAGGAAAATAGTTTGATTCAGGAGGATTCTGTCTTAAATCTTTACTAATGATATTGTTACTCCAATTGGCAATTTTGATTACAGTTTGTGCAACTTACAAAGTGAAAGTTTCTTGACTTTCATGTTGTGTATCATCTGTTCCCACTAAGATAATGGTATCTAGACAACTTGAAACTATTGATCACCTCTGTAGTTCTCTATAAAATAATGGACATGCACACTGTACATGCAAGGTAAAATTGGCATAATTCCTACTGGGAAACTTGAAATTGACTGTTAGTCCTTGTCAGACATCTTACTAGTACAACCCCATAAAAAGAAAGAAAAAAACTGGGCTATTAGCACCTGGCATCAAGGGATATGATGGGCCCAGGACAGGAAAGCACCACTCTGCATATTTGACCACCTAATGCTTTTTATAAAAAGATTAATGATCAAAAGGGGAAAATTGATGGAACGAAATTATTTTTAAGGTAGGACAAGAAAAATATCAACCTAAAATTTTCTCTACAGCTTGAGCCACTGCCCTCTCCCCTTTTGTGTGCATCTGCCTTGTACATTAACTAAATACACTTAGAATACACAGAAATGCCTACTCACCAAGAAAAAAAAAAAAAGCAATTTCTTCCCTCCTAATTGCACTAGCAAGGTAACTGCTTAGGAAATAACATTCCTTTCTCAACCCTGTAAGGGTTCACAATGACCCACTCATCTCGTTGGACTGTCAAACTATCAATATGTTATGTTGATGTACAGCCCTTTGTCTCAAAAAATTATGTAACTATGCTTTGACCTCTAATTGGCAGAACAGTCCTCAGAGCTTTCTGAAAGACTGTCTCCCAGGTTATAATCATCAGGTTGGCTCAAACAAAATTTTCTATTTCTTTCTTAAATTAACTATTGATTAATATTTTGTGACATTACTTTCCTCTCAAATATTTTATAAATTAATGAAAACTAATAAACACTGATCTGATAAAAAAATCAAAATTAATAAAAGTTAAATAAAACTCACTTGGTAATTTATTTTTTCCAAAGAGATAGTTCTCTATCTCTATTCCACATATTTATTAATTCTTCATATTTAATGTCCCATTTCAACTAACTAGAAAGGCACATGCTATGGCTTATATAAGGAAATATTATCTTTTTAGAATGTGAGGAAAAAAAAGTTGGTATAGACATAACATATCTTTTGGGTGTATGAAGAGGTGATGGAATCCTAATCACCTATTTTACAATTAATATTATTGAGTACATTTCTGAATGTCTCCAATCACATTATCCATAATGCTTAATGTGCAAAGCTTTAATACTGAAATACTCCAATTTATTACAAATTGGTCTCTGTATACTCAAACCTATTTATTATAAAAAGTATGAGATGAACTTTTAGAAGCCACCTTTTAAAATTCAAAATAAAGGGATCTTCCTAAAACTTTAAAAGAATTATCAATAGCACTACCACATCAACACCTCACCCCCAAACCCATCTCTTTAATCATTTAAAGAAATAATTTTCTAACTCAGGATTTATGCTATAAAATAGTAATCAGCCTTCTTTGTCACTAGCAAACCATTACAATTGCTGTATATCTCTTAAAAATTAATATGCCATCATATAGAAGCTATCAAATGAATATCTGAGGAAGGAGTAAATATAGGGGAAAAGGACTTCTTGAATACAATGCCCTGGAGGGAAGATTAAAATAGAATGTCTGTACCAGAGTTAAATTAGTTCATACAATGACTGTAAGGCCATTATTTGATGAATTAGTCATGATTGAGGAAAGCAAGGTAACAGGGCATGCAAGATCCTTCCCCATCTCTGCTTCCATATTTCTCTATTGATGGGGTTCAGGACATGCTACCCCAAAATATGGCGTCTTGGCATATTGAATACCTTAAGCTGAAAGAGTTTAGAAAATGGCAGAAGCAGGATATTTACTCTAACCTTCTCTCCCTCATACTTCTTCCCTGAAATGGGTTGTAAATCTCCCATATGAAAGATACCCTCCCTGTTCCAGGAGGAAGGAAGACATTCTTATCACCAGAGACTGAGAATATTACATAGACAAACCTTATTAAGCTGATTCTTACCTTCCTAGCTACTTCTTCGCCATTTACTACCACTAGTCCCAACCCTTCTGTCTTGCCAATTCTTCACAAATTTACTGTCTTTTTGTCTGAAAAGCATAAAGCTTCCTGCTCTGGTCACTTCTTCAGGTCTTCATTCCCTTACGAAACCTCCCATGTACATGTAAAAATCCAAGAAAATTTATATGCTTTTCTCCTGCTAATCTGTCTTTGTTGTTTAATGGGACCCAGCCAAGGACCCTAAGAGGGTCAGGGAAAAGATTTTTCCCCTACACTATTATCTTGTGAGCTATATACTAGTACAAATTATAGAACTTTGTACTTCCTGACATAATAGTTTTTTTTATAACTGGAAGATATCTGAGTATTTTTATTCTCCTGTGCATTTCTCATGTTGTTCCCTAAACAGAAAAAAGCTTCATGGCAACCAACTCCTCCCTGAAGTCTTGTCTAATTCTTCTTGTCAGAATTTAAATGTCCTTTTGCATTCATCACACCTTCATTTTGCAGTCTCTCAGCTGTCCTAGTTAGCCTTTTTACAATGCAGGTGGTATGTCTTTTACTCCTTCTTATTCCCAATAACAAACACCAAGTGAATGTTGAGAAAATATTACTTTTTCTATGTACTTGAAGAAAACAAGATGCAACAAAATGTATTATCTATCATGGGAAAGGTTTTACACAGAGTAACAGGAAGTTCAATCCTTCCACTCTCTTCCTTTGGGTGCATGCTAACTCTCAAATTCCCAGAAGAAGCCCAACAAAGCTGTCTAATACAAGTGGGGTGAAGAGATAGAGATGTTTACCGCAAACTCATGAACTGCAGCACATACAGTAGCAATGGGCCTCATGGCAACCAGACTCCGCAGGCTCCCATTCAGCCGGAGAGGAATTCAAAGCAACACACATAACGCATGTCATCATCAACAAGACCTGAAATATCTGGGACATTTTTCTAAATGGCTGAAAGCCAGCTTGGACAATGCAATGCAGGGGAAGTGCTTTCTGAACAGAAAGTGAGCAAATATGAGTTCTAGCCCCATTTCTATTATTAATTGATACAGACAAGTTTCTTCACGTTACTGGGATTTGTTTCTATAAAACGATAGGCTAAAGAGAATAGACCCTGATTGCTCTCTCTATCCCTTCAGTCTAAATACGTAGGACCCCTGAGACACACTGCTAAACAATTTCAAAAGAATTTTGTTTTAAACCTAGATTGACCACCAAGTTGACTGTTTCTGTGCCTGTGTTCTCCGACCCTACCTCCTCATCTATTATAATGAATGAACTGACTGTGCTCCTCAGATTAACTCCTCCAGTGGTTCACTGGTCTCCAGACTTTCTCCCTTCTTTTTCTTACACTACCTTCATATCATCATATAAACACATTGTTATTTTTCTCATCTTAAGAAAAAATCTTATATTCCCTCTTCTGACCACATTTCACTCCATTTCTCTCTTCCTTAAAATCAAATTTCGCAAAAGATTTGTTTACTCTCAGTCTTTCCAATTTCTCTCTCCACTCTTACTTAAAGATACTTCTCTCAAGTCTTAACCTCCACAAAACTCTATTGAAACTGCTCTTGTTAAGATGAATAATGATGGGCTTCCCTGGTGGCGCAGTGGTTGAGAATCTGCCTGCTAATGCAGGGGACACGGGTTCGAGCCCTGGTCTGGGAAGATCCCACATGCCACGGAGTGGCTGGGCCCGTGAGCCACAACTGCTGAGCCTGCGCGTCTGGAGCCTGTGCCCCGCAACGGGAGGGGCCGCGATAGTGAAAGGCCCGCGCACCGCGATGAAGAGCGGTCCCCGCACCGCGATGAAGAGTGGCCCCCGCTTGCCGCAACTGGAGAAAGCCCTCGCACGAACCGAAGACCCAACACAGCCAAAAATAAATAAATAAATAAAAAGATACATGCACTCTAATGTTCACAGCAGCATTATTCACAAAAGCCAAGATATGGAAGTAACCCAAGTGCCCATGAACAGACAAATGGATAAAGAAGATGTGGTGTACACACACACACACCCTCAGCCATAAAAAAAAAAAAAAAAAAAAAAAAAAAAAAAAAAAGATGAATAATGAGCTCTAGAGATCTGCAGTACAACACTGCACCTGTAGTCAGCAATAACATACTCTACATTAAAAAATCTGTTAAGAGGGTAGATTTCATGTTAAATGTTCTTACCACAATAAAATTTTAAAAATTAATGAACAATGAGCTATGTTGCTATAACCCAAGTTCAATTCTCAGTCTTCATCTTATTTAATCTTGCTATAACCCAAGTTCAATTCTCAGTCTTCATCTTATTTAATCTATCATCAGCGTTTGGTGGAATTGATCATATAATCCTCCTTCCTGAGACACTTTTTTCATTTTCTTCAGTTGAGGTGAAGAAACTCCATACCTCCCTAATATTAGTCTAGCTGTGTCTTTTTATCTCTAAGATAGACTTAAGATAATGGACAAGTATTCACTAATATTTACTTGTTGAACATTTACTGCATGTTTGGGTATGTGGAACATGCTAAAATGAACCAGACATTGATTCTGCCATAAAAGAGATTCAAATCCAGAGGAAGAGATAAGATATTAAGGTGAATGATTATGATGCAAAGTACTGATATAAGATTTTAAAGAAGAATACAGATTTGGTGCAACTAGAATTAAAAAGATATATTTATGGTGATCAGGCGAACTTCATGAGAAGGTAGGTTACACATGGGAAGAATTTTGATAAGCAAGGGCAGTAGAGAAAAGCATTCAGGAAATAGAAAATAAGTATGAATACCTCTGGGAAAGAAGAGAAAGTGTAGCGCAGGTCCCAGAAATAGCAAGCCAGTTGCCCAGTTTGGCTGGAAGTAAGAAATACAAAGAAGAACACTGGGAAATCTGGTTGATGTGTGGAGGTGTGAATTAAGTTTTGGATGTTGTAAAGTTGAAGGGTTAACAGAAGAGCAAAGTTTCTGTTGTCTAGAAGAAAGCTGAAAGTATGGAATTGGAGTGAGTCAAAGCTTTTGATGGAGACCTAGAATATGCAGAATAGAGGTTGCCAGAAAAGCCATGGCATGACCAAGGGAGAAAGTGCAGACAAAAGAGATAAAGAGTAAAGGTGAAATTATTGAAGATTATTTCTGTATGTGGCTTTCTCAATATATATTGGTAGTGAAATTTCACTATATTCAAATTCACATTTAGTCAGTAATCTGGCAAATACTTATTGAGCACCAATTATTCTATGGGGGATGCTGACGTGAAATCAACAGATGGGGTTCCTGTCCTCAAGGATCACTTGTTCTAGTAGAAGATAATAAACACATAAAACAAATACATTCATGAGAAAATTTCAAGTATTGATAAGAAAATAAAATATGTATCTGTGATACAGAGTGGAGGAGAGTAATAGTCTGTTTTTTAACTATCTTATAAAATAACAACTACCATGTATGGAGAACACAACTTTACCTATACTATTTATTCAAGCCTTAGTAAACCCTCAGTTTTACAGAAAAAAAGCAAGGCTTATAGAATTTAAATTACTTTCGCAAGTGCACACAGCAAGCCAAGTGACAAAGCGGATATTTGTACCAAGGTTCATCTGACCAAAAGACTACACTCAACTACGGTGAATTTCTTCTTTCTAAATGTTTGCTTTATCCCTGAGAAGATTATACTACCACTTCCAGGTTCTGTAAGGCATTTGCTTTGAGTTTGTTTTCCTTCTGTGTTCATGAGCTTCTTACCGACCACATTCTCTTTCATCCTGCTTGCTGTGACTAAGGACGTGAAGCTGAAAGCCAGCTGTTCAAGGTTATTGTATTAGTCTTCTATTGCTATGCCACCCCAAACTTAGTGAATTATAATATTAACATTGCATTATTCTTCAAAATTGCTTGGGCACTTCTGCTGCTGCTCTTGCCTTGGATTACTCATGCAGCTGCAGTCAGTTAGGGGCTTGGTAGGGGTGACTAATCTCAGCTAAGATGGCTGGAATAGGCAGGATAACTGGACTTCTCTTTCCACATGGCCCTTCATCCTAGGTCTCTGCATATGATAAAAAAGAGTTCCAAAGGCGCAAGAGTGGAATCTGTAAGATTCTTAAGGCCAGGGATCAGAAATCATACAACTATTTTCTGTCATTCTATTAGTTCTAGCAGTTAGAGGGCTAGCCCAGAAACCAGGGGGGATAAACTAGACTCCATCACTTGATGGGAAGAGCTGAAAACGATTGGTAGCATTTTTTTTTTAATTTTGAAAATTATTTTTTTAACATCTTTATTGGAGTATAATTGTTTACACTGTTGTGTTAGTTTCTGCTGCACAACAAAGCAAACCATTATTTCTATACATACATCCTCATATCCCCTCCCTCCTGCGTGTTCCTCCCATCCTCATTATCTCACCCATCAAGGTGGTCACAAAGAACCAAGCTGATCTCCCTGTGCTATGCGGCTGCTTCCACTAGCTATCTATTTTGCATTTGGTAGTGTATATATGACCATGCCACTCTCTCAATTCATCCAGGCTTACAATTACCCCTCCCCACATCCTCAAGTCTATTCTCAGTGTCTTTATTCCTGTCCTGCCCTTAGGTTCTTCAGAACCATGTGTTTTTAGATTCCATATATATGTGTTAACATATGGTATTTGTTTTTCTCTTTCTGACTTACTTCACTCTGTATGACAGACTCTAAGTCCATCCATCTCACTACAAATAACTCAATTTCGTTTCCTTTTATGGCTGAGCAATATTCCATTGTATATATGTGCCACATCTTCTTTATCCATTCATCTTACGAGGGATACTTAGGTTGCTTCGATGTCCTGGCTATTGTAAATAGTGCTGCAATGAATATTGTGGTACATGACTCTTTTTGAATTATGGTTTTCTCAGGGTATATGCCCAGTAGTGGGATTGCTGGGTCACATGGTAGTTCTATTTTTAGTTTTTTAAGGAACCTCCATACTGTTCTCCACAGTGGCTGTAGCAATTTACATTCCCACCAACACTGCAGGATGGTTAGCTTTTCTCCACACCCTATCCAGCATTTATTGTTTGTAGATTTTTTTGATGATGGTCATTCTGACTGGTGTGAGGTGATACCTCATTGTAGTTTTGAGGTGCATTTCTCTTATAATTAGTGATGTTGAGCATCTTTTCATATGCCTCTTGGCCATCTGTATGTCTTCTTGGGAGAAATGTCTATTTAGGTCTTCTGCCCATTTTTGGATTGGGTTGTTTGTTTTTTTGATATTGAGCTGCATGAGCTGTTTGTATATTTTGGAGATTAATCCTTTGTCAGTTGCTTCATTTGCAAATATTTTCTACCATTCTGAGGGTTGTTTTTTCGTCTTGTTTATGGTTTCCTTTGCTGTGCAAAAGCTTTTAAATTTCATTAGATCCCACTTGTTTATTTTTGTTTTTATTTCCATTTCTCTAGGAGGTGGGTCAAAAAGGATCTTGCTGCGATTTATTTCATAGAGTGTTCTGCCTATGTGTTCCTCTTAGAGTTTTGTAGTGTTGGGCCTTACATTTAGGTCTTTAATCAATTCTGAGTTTATTTTTGTGTATGGTGTTAGGGAGTGTTCTAATTTCATTCTTTGACATGTAGCTCTCCAGTATTCCCAGCACCACTAATTGAAGAGGCTGTTTCATCTCTATTGTAATTCTTGACTCCTTTTTCAAAGAAAAGGTGACCATATATGCGTGGGTTTATCTCTGAGCTTTCTATCCTGTTCCATTGATGTATATATCAGTTGTTGTGCCAGTACCATACTGTCTTGATTACTGTAGCTTTGTAGTATAGTCTGAAGTCAGGGAGCCTGATTCCTCCAGCTCCGTTTTTCTTTCTCAAGATTACTTTGGCTATTCGGGGTCTTTTGTGTTTCCATAAAAATTGTGAATTTTTTTTGTTCTAATTCTGTGAAAAATGCCATTGGTAGTCTGATAGAGATTGCATTGAATCTGTAGAATGTTTTGGGTAGTATAGTCATTTTCACAATGTTGATTCTTCCCATTCAAGAGCATGGTATATCTCTCCATCTGTCTGCATCGCCTTTAATTTCTTTCCTCAGTGTCTGTTAGTTTTCTGCCTACAGGTCTTTTGTCTCCTTAGCTAGGTTTATTCCTAGGTATTTTATTCTTTTTGTTGCAATGGTAAATGGGAGTGTTTCCTTAATTTCTTTTTCAGATATTTCATCATTAGTGTATAGGAATGCAAGAGATTTCTGTACATTAATTTTGTACCCAGTTATTTTACCAAGTTCATTGATTACCTCTAGTAGTTTTCTGGTAGCATCTTTAGGTTTCTCTATGTATAGTATCTTGTCATCTGCAAACAGTGACAGTTTTACGTCTTCTTTTCTGATTTGGATAACTTCTTTTTCTTTTTCAACTCAGACTGCTGTGGCTAAAACTTCCAAAACTATGTTGAATAATAGCAGTGAGAGTGGGAACCTTGTGTTTTTCCTGATCTTAGTGGAAGTGGTTTCAGTTTTTCACCTTTGAGAATGATGTTGGTTGTGTGTTTGTCATATATGGCCTATATTATATTGAGGTAAGTTCCCTCTATGCCTACTTTCTGGAGAGTTTTTATCATAAATGAGTGTTGAATTTTGTTGAAAGCTTTTTCTGCATCTTTTGAGATTATCATATGGTTTTTATCCTTCAGTTTGTTAATATGGTTTATCACATTGATTGATTTGCATATATTGAAGAATCCTTGCATCCCTGGATAAACCCCACTTGATCATGGTTTATGATCCTTTTAATGTGTTGTTGGATTCTGTTTGTTAGTATTTTGTTAAGGATATTTGCATCTATGTTCATCAGTGATATTGGCCTATAGTTTTCTTATTTGTGATATCTTTGGTTTTGATATCAGGGTGATTCTGGCCTTGTAGAATAAGTTCGGATGTCTTCCTCCCTCTGCTATACTTTGGAAGAGTTTGAGAAGGATAGGTGCCAGCTCTTCTCTAAGGGTCTGATAGAATTTGCCTGTGAAGCCATTTGGTCCTTGGCTTTTGTTTGTTGGAGGATTTTTAATCACAGTCTCAATTTCCAGTGCTGTGATCAATCTGTTTATATTTTCTATTTCTTCCTGGTTCAGTCTCGGAAGTTTGTGTTTTCCTAAGAATTTGTCCATTTCTTCCAGGTTGCTGTTTTATTGGTATATAGTTGCTTGTAGTAATCTCTCAAGATCCTTTGTATTTCTGCAGTGTCAGTTGTTACTTCTCCTTTTTCATTTCTAATTCTATTGATTTGAGTCTTCTCTCTTTTTTTTCTTGATGAGTCTGGCTAATGGTTTATCAATTTTGTCTATCTTCTCAAAGAACCAGCTTTTAGTTTTATTGATCTTTGCTATTGTTTCCTTCATTTCTTTTTCTTTTACTTCTGCTCTGCTCTTTATGATTTCTTTCCTTCTGCTAAGTTTGTATTTTTTTGTTCTTCTTTCTCTAATTGCTTTAGGTGTAAGATTAGGTTGTTTATTTGAGATTTTTTTGTTTCTTGAGGTAGGATTCTATTGCTATAGACATCCCTCTGAGAGCTGCTTTTGCTGCATCCCACAGGTTTTGTGTCATCGTGTTTTCATTGTCATTTATTTCTAGGTATTTTTAAATTTCTTCTTTGATTTCTTCAGTGTTCTTAGTTATTTAGTAGCATATTGTTTAGCCTCCATGTTTTTGTATGTTTTAAAGTTTTTTCCTGTAGTTCATATCTAGTCTCATAGCTTTGTGGTTGGAAAAATTCTTGATATGATTTCAATTTTCTTAAATTTACCAAGGCTTGATTTGTGACCCAAGATACAATCTATCCTGGAGAATGTTCCATGAGCACTTGAGAAGAAAGTGTATTCTGTTGTTTTTGGATAGAATGTCCTATAAATAACAATTAAGTCCATCATGTTTAATGTGTCATTTAATGCTTGTGTTTCCTTATTTATATTCATTTTGGATGATCTGTCCATTGGTGTAAATGAGGTGTTAAAGTCCCCTACAATGCTTGTGTTACTGTTGATTTTCCCTTTTATGGCTGTTAGCATTTGCCTTGTGTATTGAGGTGTTCCTATGTTGGGTGCATAAATATTTACAATTGTTATATCTTCTTCTTGCATTTATCTCTGATCATTATGTAGTGTCCTTTTTCATCTCTTGTAATAATCTATTTTAAAGTCTATTTTGTCTGATAAGAGAATTGCTACTCCAGTTTTCTTCTGATTTCAATTTGCATGGAATATCTTTTTCCAGACCCTCACTTTCAGTCTGTATGTGTCCCTAGGTCTGAAGTGGGTCTCTTGTAGACAGCATATATATGGGTCTTGTTTTGTATCCATTCATCCAGTCTATGTCTTTTGGTTGGAGCATTTAATCCATTTATCTTTAAGGTAATTCTCGATATGTATATTCCTATTACCATTTTCTTAACTGTTTTGGGTTTGTTATTGTAGGTCTTTTCCTTCTCTTGTGTTTCCTTCCTAGAGAAGTTCCTTTAGCATTTGTTGTAAAGCTGGTTTGGTGATGCAGAGTTCTCTTAACCTTTTCTTGTCTGTAGAGTTTTTAATTTCTCCATCAAATCTGAATGAGATCCTTGCTGGGTAGAGTAATCATGGTTGTAGCTTTTTCCCTTTCAGCACTTTAAATATGTCCTGCCACTCCCTGCTGGTTTGCAGGGTTTCTCCTGAAAGATCAGCTGTTAACCTTATGGTGATTCCCTTGTATGTTATTTGTGTCTTTTCCCTTGCTGCTTTTAATATTTTTTCTTTGTATTTAATTTTTGATAGCTTGATTAATATGTGTCTTGTTGTGTTTCTCCTTGGATTTATCCAGTATGGAGCTCTCTGTGCTTCCTGAACTCGATTGACTATTTCCTTTCCCATGTTAGGGACGTTTTCAATTATAATCTCTTCAAATATTGTCTCAGTCCCTTTCTTATTCTCTTCTACTGGGACTCTTCTAATTCGAGAGTTGCTGTATTTAATGTGGTCCCAGAGGTCTCTTAGATTGTCTTCAATTCTTTTCATTCTTTTTTCTTCTTTCTGCTCTGCGGTATTTATTTCCACTATTTTATCTTCCAGGTCACTTATCCATTCTTCTGCCTCTGTTATTCTGCTATTGATTCCCTCTAGAGATTTTTTTATTTCTTTTATTTTGTTGTTCTTCATTGTTTGCTTGCTCTCTAGTTTTTCTAGGTCTTTGTTAAATGTTTCTTGTATTTTCTCCATTCTATTTCCAAGATTTTGTATCATCTTTACTATCATTACTCTGAATTCTTTTTCAGGTAGACTCCTATTTCCTCTTCATTTGATTGGTTTGGTGGGTTTTTACCTTGCCCCTTCATCTGCTGCATATTTCTCTGTCTTATTTTGTTTAACTTACTGTGTTTGGGGTCTGCTTTTCACAGGCTGCAGGTTTGTAGTTCCCATTGTTTTAGATGTCTGTCCCCAGTGGGTATGGTTGGTTCAGTGGGTTGCATAGGCTTCCTGGTCTAGGGGACTGGTGCCTGTGTTCTGGTGGGTGGGGCTGGATCTTGTCTTTCTACTGGGCAGGGCCACATTGGTGGTGTGTTTTGGGGTGTCTGTGAACTTAGTGTGATTTTAGCCAGGCTCTCTGCTAATGAGTATGGTTGTGTTCCTGTCTAGTTAGCTGTTTGGCATAGGACGTCTAGCACTGGAGTTTGCCTGTCATTGTATGGAGCTGGGTCTTAGCGTTGAGAGAGATCTCTGGGAGAGATCTCGATAAATGATATTACGTGGGTCTGGGAGGTCTCTGGTGGTCCAATGTCCTGAACTTGACTCTACCACCTCGGAATCTCAGGCCTGACTCCTGGCCAAAGCACCAAGATCCTGTCAGCTATATGGCTCAGAAGAAAAGGGAGAAAAAAAGAAAGAAAAAAAATTATTAAAATAGAAAAATTAAATATTATAATAATAAAAAAGAATAGAGCAACCAAACCAATAAACAAATCCACCAATGATAACAAGCATTAAAAAGTATACTAAGATAAACCTAAATATCAGAAACAACTCAGTCACAGACAGCAAACCCTAAGTCTACCATTGCTCCCAAAGCCCCCCACCTCTATTTTGGGTTGATTTGTTTTCTATTCACGTATTCCACATTTGCAGGGTACATCAAGTTGATTGTGGGGATTTAATCCTCTACTCCTGAGGTTGCACTCGGAAATTTCCCTTTCTCTCCTTTTTTCGCACAGCTCCTGGGTTTCAGCTTTGGTTTTCTCCCCACCTCTGCATGTAGGTCACCCTCAGCCATCTGTTCCTGCCCAGGCAGGATGGGGTTAAAGCAGCGGCTGATTAGGTGGCTCTGGGTCATTCAGGCCAGTGGGTGGGTGGGGCACAGTAGTTATAATTGGAATGTGGGGTGAGCCATCAGTGGCATAGGTTGGCATGACTTTGCAACAGCCTGAGGCACATCGTATGTTCTCCTGGGGAACTTGTCCCTGGATCATGGGACCCTGGCAGTAACGTGCTGCACAGGCTCCTGGGGGGTGTGTGGATAGTGACCTGTGCTTGCACACAGGATTCTCGGTAGCTGCAGCAGCAGCGTTAGCATTTCATACCCGTCTCTGCGGTTTGAGCTGATAGCCAAGGCTCACGCCTGTCTCTGGAACTCTTTTAAGCAGTGCTCTGCCTTCTGTGGGCAGACAGGGAAGGAATCCCCTCTCCTCACACACCCTGAAACAACAGTGTCTTGGCTCTCTAGCAGGTCCAGGGTTTTTCCCAGACTCCCTCCTGGCTAGCTCTGGTGCACTAGTCCCCTTCAGGCTGTGTTCATACAGCTAACCCCAGTCCTCTCACTGGGATCTGACCTCTGAAACCCGAGACTCAGCTCCCAGCCCCCACCCACCCCAGTGGGTGAGCAGACAAGCCTCAGGATTGTGAGTACTGGTCGGCACTGATCCTCTGTGCAGGAATCTCTCCACTTTGCCCTCTGCACCCCTGTTGCTGCACTCTCCTCTGTGGCTCCAAAGCTTCCCCCCACCCACCCCTTCTCTCCACCAGTGAAGGAGCTTCCTAGTGTGCGGAAAATTTTCCTCCTTCACAACTCCCTCCCAGAGGTGCAAGTCCCATCCCTATTTTTTTTTTTCTGTTTTTTCTTTTGCTCTACCCAGGTACATGGGGTTTTTCTTGACTTTTGGGAATTCTGAGGTCTTCTGCCAGCGTTCAGTAGTTGTTCTTTAGGAGTTGTTCCACATGTAGATGTATTTTTGATGTATTTGTGAAGAAGAAGGTGATCTCCACTTCTAACTCCTCTGTCATCGTGAAGGTCTCCCAGCTCAATAAGACTTTATGTCGTTTGTCTGCTGATGGGCGTGGTTTTGTTCCCCCCCTGTTGGTTGTTTGGCCTGAGGTTTCCCAGCATTGGAGCCTACAGGTTGTTGGGTAGAGCTAATGGCAGCCACCAGGAGGGCTCACACCAATGAGTACTCCCCAAAATTGCTCTGCCACTGTCTTTGTCCCTGCAGTGAGCCCCAGCCACCCCTTGCATCTGCAGGAGATCCTCCAATACTAGCAGGTCGGTCTGGCCCAGTATTTTATGAGATCACTGCTTTTTTCCTCTGGTCCTGGTGTGCACGGATCCCTGTGCACACTCTCCAATAGTGGAGTCTCTGTTTCCCCCAGTCCTGTGTAATTCCTGCAATCAAACCCTGCTGGCCTTCAAAGCCAGATTCTCTGCAGCCTCTCTTCCCATTGCTCGACCCCCAGGCTGGGAAGCCTGATGTGGGGCTCAGAACTTTCACTCCAATGGGAGAACTTCTGTGGTATAATTATTTTCCCTGTGGGTATGGGATTTGATTTTATCATGATTGTGCCCCTCTTATCATCCTGTTGTGGCTTCTTTTTGTCTTTGGATGTAGAGTATCTTTCTTAGTAGGTTTCAACGTTTCTTGTCAATAGTTGTTCAGCAGTTAGTTGTGATTCTGGTGTTCTTGTAAGAAGGGGTGAGTGCTTGTCTTAGTCCACCATCTTGAGCTAATGATCCCCTCACGGAGTTTGTAAGTCTGGTGAATTAAAAATGGCTACAAATGTTTTATAACTCCTCTCATCAAGAAGTGGAGTCTTTTTCTTCACTTCTTGGTATGGTCCAGTCCTGTATCATGCTTTGACCTATAGAAAGCATGCAAGGGAAATGACATGTGACTTCTAAGTTCTGGCTTCAAGAGGCTTTATATCTTCCTCTCTCACTCTCTTGGCCCATTTTTTTCATGATGTGATGTAAGTTTATATAGAAAAAGAGACCAAGCCATTTCACTTATTCAGCCATTCCAGGTGAGTGCCTACTCTTATGAGTGACGCCCTCTTATATCATCCAACCAGAGCTAAGCTGAAAGCTGGTTACTTTTTGACCCACAAGTTGCTACAAACCCAATTTATGCCTATATTAGAAGTAAGACCAGAATCATTGCCTGGTCAACCCACAGATATCTTGAGATATAATACTTTTTAAAATGCAATAAATTTTGGGTGGCTTGGTATGTAGAAGTTGATAACTAATAGAGAAATTTTATTACAATGTTACTCCCTAGAAATAGGATATCTGGTAACAAAAACATAAGTTATTTATTCTTGGCTTTGGCACCAAATGACAGGTAAAAGCTGAAAAAATGGTGAGGGGTTTGTTAGCAAAGGCTGGTTAGTTGATGAACAAACTGTTAATGGAATCTGAAATGATGTACATCTACATTTTGTACTTTTGCCTACAATAATTTGGAAGCTAGGAAATGTATCTAATGAACGTGTGTATCTGGCAAAGGAGATTTCCTGGCCTAATTTTAAAATATTAATTGACCTTTTTTAACTATGTATAATGTTATAGGAGGAGAGAAATAAACTAAACAAGGAGAAATATAGTTTTTAAGCAGAGTTTAGAAAAAACATAGACAGCCCTAGATTTGCTGGTTGGATTATAGAACTTCTTCTCATCCTTAGTCTCTACAGCCAGGAAAAATTCCCTCAGAAGGAAATGGCCTTGGGTAAGAATTCCAACTGTGTGACTCTAAAACGTTTTTTGAGACCATGGATTTAACACAGTCCCTGACAAAACACCTCAACTAGACAAAAACAATCTTAGGGGCATTTTCTCATGGTGTTAGCCAAGAGTAAAGAGGGCTCTGTCTCAAAAAGAACTATAAGTATGGCTTTGGGCACATGGAGTGAATCCCAATCATATTTATAGTAAAAACACAAAAGTGTTAAGGGCATTATTTCAGCTTGGACTAGAAGAGCAAGAGACTGTTCAACATGAAAACATATTTCTGAGATTCTATTTTCCATGATCAGTAAGTAGGACTAGACAGCTACTCAGCTATAAACACACAATCATTGTAGGGGACTTTAACACCTGACTTTCACCAATGGACAGATCATCCAAAGTGAAAATAAATAAAGAAACACAAGCTTTAAATGATACATTAAACAACATGGACTTAATTGATATTTATAGGACATCCCATCCAAAAATAACAGAATACACTTTTTTCTCAAGGGCTCATGGAACATTCTCCAGGACAGATCATATCTTGGGTCACAAATCAAGCCTTGGTAAATTTAAGAAAATTGAAATCATATCAAGAATCTTTTCCGACCACAACGCTATGAGACTAGATATCAATTACAGGGAAAAAACTGTAAAACATACAAACACATGGAGGCTAAATAATACACTACTAAATAAACAAGAGATCACTGAAGAAATCAAAGAGGAAATCAAAAAATAACTAGTAATAAATGACAATGAAAACATGATGACCTAAAACCTATGAGATGCAGCAAAAGCAGTTCTATGAGGGAAGTTTATAGCAATAAAACCCTACTTCAAGAAACAAGAAAAATCTTAAATAAACAACCTAACCTTACACCTAAAGCAATTAGACAAAGAACAACAACAACAACAACAAAAACCTGACAAAGGTAGCCAAAGGAGAGAAATCATAAAGATCAGAGCAGAAAAAAATGAAAAAGGAAAGAAGGAAATATAACAAAGATCAATAAAACTAAAAGCTGGTTCTTTGAGAAGATAAACAAAATTGATAAACCATTAGCCAGACTCATCAAGAAAAAAAGGGTGAAGACTCAAATCCACAGAATTAGAAATGAAAAAGGTGAACTAACAACTGACACTGCAGAAATAGAAAGGATCAAGAGAGATTACTACGAGCAGCTATATGCCAATAAAATGGACAACCTGGAAGAAATGGACAAATACTTAGAAAAGCAAAACCTTCTGAGACTGACCAAGAAGAAAGAGAAAATATAAACAGACCAATCGCAAACACTGAAACTGGATTCTGATTAAAAATTTTCCAACAAACAAAAGCCCAGGACCAGATGGTTTCACAGGAGAATTCTATCAAACATTTAGAGAAGAGCTAACACCTATCCTTCTCAAACTCTTCCAAAGTATAGCAGAGGGAGGACCACAACCAAACTCATTCCACGAGGCCACCATCACCCTAATACCAAAACCAGACAAAGAGGTCACAAAAATAGAAAACTACAGGCCAATATCACTGATGAACATAGATCCAAAATCCTCAACAAAGTACTAGCAAACAGAATCCAACAACACATTAAAAGGATCACATATCATGATCAAGTGGGGTTTATCCCAGGAACGCAAGGATTCTTCAATATATGCAAATCAATCAATATGATACACCATATTAAAAAACTGAAAGATAAAATAGATATGATAATCTAAATAGATGCAGAAAAAGCCTTCACAAAAACTCAACACCCATTTATGATAAAAACTCTCCAGAATGTAAGTATAGACGGAACCTAGGTAAACATAATAAAGGCCGTATATGACAAACCCACAGCCAACATCGATCTCAATGGTGAAAAACTGAAAACATTTCCACTAAGACCAGGAAAAAGACAAGGTTGCCCACTCTCACCACTATTATTAAACATAGTTTTGGAAGTTTTAGTCACAGCAATCAGAGAAGAAAAAGAAATAAAAGGAATCCAAATCAGAAAATAAGAAGTAAAACTGTCACTGTTTGCAGATGAGATGATACTCTACATAGAGCATCCTAAAGATGTTACCAGAAAACTACTAGAGCTAATCAATGAATTTGGTAAAGTACCAGGATACAAAATTAATGCACAGAAATCTCTTGCATTCCTATACACTAATGATAAAAAAATCTGAAAGAGAAATTAAGGCAACATTCCCATTTACCATTGCAACAAAAAGAATAAAATACCTAGGAATAAACCTACCTAAAGAGACAAAAGACCTGTATGCAGAAAACTATAAGACACTGATGAAAGAAATTAAAGATGATACAAATAGATGGAGAGATATACCATGTTTTTGGAATGGAAGGATCAACATTGTGAAAATGACTATACTACTCAAAACAATGTACAGATTCAATGCAATCTCTATCAGACTACCAATGGCATTTTTTACAGAACTAGAACAAAAAATTTCATAATTTGCATGGAAACACAAGAGACCCCGAATATTCAATGCAAACTTGAGAAGGAAAAACGGAGCTAGAGGAATCAGACTCCCTGACTTCAGACTATACTACAAAGCTACAGTAATCAAGACAGTATACTACTGGCACAAAAATAGAAATAAAGATCAATGGAACAGGATAGAAAGCCCAGAGATAAACCCACGCACATATGGTCACCTTATCTTTGATAAAGGAGGCAAGAATATACAGTGGAGATAAAACAGCCTCTTCGATTAGTGGTGCTGGAAAACTGAAGAGCTACATATAAAAGAATGGAATTAGAACACTACCTAACACCTTACACAAAAATAAATTCAAAATTGATTAAAGACCTAAATGTAAGGCCCAACACTACAAAACTCTAAGAGGAACACATAGGCAGAACACTCTATGACATAAATCACAGCAAGATCCTTTTTGACCCTCCTCCTAGAGAAATGGAAATAAAAACAGAGTTAAACAAATGGCATCTAATGAAACATAAAAGCTTTTGCACAGAAGGAAACCATAAACAAGACGAAAAAACAACCCACAAAATGGGAGAAAAATTTGCAAAAGAAGCAACTGAGAAAGGATTATCCTAAAAAATATACAAGCAGCTCATGCAGGTCAATATAAAAAAAACAAACAACCCAATATAAAAATGGGCAGATGACCTAAATAGACATTTCTCTAAAGAAGATATGCAGATTGCCAACAAAAACATGAAAGGATGCTCAACATCACTAATCATTAGAGAAATGCAAATCAGAACTACAATGAGGTATCACTTCACACCAGTCTGAATGGCCATCATCAAAAAATCTACAAGCAATAAATGCTGGAGAGGGTGTGGAGAAAAGGGAACCCTCCTGCACTGTTTTTGGGAATGTAAATTGATACAGCCACTATGGAGAACAGTATGGAAGGTCCTTAAAAAACTAAAAATAGCACTACCATAAGACCCAGCAATCCCACCACTGGGCATATAACCTGAGAAAACCATAATTCAAAAAGAGTCATGTACAGCAGTGTTCATTACAGCTGTATTTACAATACCCAGGACATGGAAGCAACCTGTGTCCATTGACAGATGAATGGGTAAAGAAGATGTGGTACATATATACAATGGAATATTACTCAGCCATAAAAATAAACGACATTGAGTTATTTGTAGTGAGGTGGTTGGACATAGAGTCTGTCATACAGAGTGAAATAGTCAGAAAGAGAAAAAGAAATACCGTATGCTAACACATATATATGGAATCTTAAAAAAAAAAAAAAAAAGGTTCTGAAGAACCTAGGGGCAGGACAGGAATAAAGATGCAGGTGTAGAGAATGGACTTGAGGACAAGGGGAGGGGTAATGGTAAGCTGGGACGAAGTGAGAGAGTGGCATGGACTTATATATACTACCAAATGTAAGATAGATAGCTAGTGGAAAGCAGCTGCATAGCACAGGGATATCAGCTTGGTGCTTTGTGACCACCTACAGGGGTGGAATAGGGAGGGTGGGAGGGAGAGGCAAGAGGGAGGAGATGTGGGGATATATGTATATGTACGGCTGATTCACTTTGTTATAAAGCAGAAACTAACACACCATTGTAAAGCAATTATATTCCAGTATAGATGTTAAAAAAAAAAAGGATAGGTGTTAGCTCTTCTCTAAATGTTTGATAGAACTTGCCTATGAAGACATCTGGTGCTGCGCTTTTGTTTGTTGGAAGATTTTTAATCACAGTTTCAATTTCATTACTTGTGATTGGTTTGTTCATATTTTATATTTCTTCCTGGTTCAGTCTTGGAAAGTTGTGCTTTTCTAAGAATTTGTCCATTTCTTCCAGGTTGCCCATTTTATTGGTTTGTAGTTGCTTGTAGTATTCTCTTATGATCCTTTGTATTTGTGCATTGTCAGCTGTAATTTCTCCTTTTTAATATCTAATTTTATTGATTTGAGTCCTGTCCCTTTTTTTTCTTGATGAGTCTGGCTAAATGTTTATCAATTTTGTTTCTTTTCTCAAAGGACCAGCTTTTAGTTTCATTTATCTTTGCTATTGTTTTCTTCATTTCTATTTAGTTTATTTCTGCTCTGATCTTTATGATTTCTTTCCTTCTTCTAAATTTTGGGGTTTTTTCATCTTTCTCTTGTTGTTTTATGTGTAAAGATAGGTTGTTTATTTGAGATTTTTCTTCTTTCATAATGTAGGCTTGTATTACTATAAACTTCTCTCTTAGAACTTCTTTTGCTGTGTCCCATAGGTGTGGGGTCTTGTTTTTGTTGTCATTTGTCTCGGTATTTTTTTATTTCTTCTTTGATGTCTTCCGTGATCCACTGATTATTTAGTAGCCTATTTTTTTAGCCTCCATGTGTTTGTGTTTTTTTTTTTTTTTCTATATTTGATTTCTAATCTCATAGAGTTGTGGTCAGAAAAGATGCTTGATATGATTTCAATTTTCTTAAATTTACTGAGGCTTGATTTGTGACCCAAGATATGATCTACCCTGGAGAATGTTCTGTGTGCACTTGAGAAGAAAGTGTATTCTGCTGCTTTTGAATGGAATGTCCGATAAATATCAGTTAAGTCTATGTGATCCAATGTGTCATTTAAGACCTGTGTTTCCTTACTGATCTTCTGTCTGGATGATCTGTCTGTTACCATAAGTGGGGTGTTAAATTTCCTCACTATTATTGTGTTACTGTCAATTTCTCCCTTTATGGCTGTTAATATTTGCCTTATATATTAAAGTGCTTCTATGTTAGGTGCATATATATTTACAATTGTTCTATCTTCTTCTTAGATTGATCCCTTGATCATTATGTAGTGTCCTCTCTTGTCTCTTGTAATAGTGTTTATTTTAAAACTATTTTGTCTGATATGAATATTGCTACTCCAGCTTTCTTTTGATTTCCTTTTGCATGGGATATCTTTTTACATCCCCTCACTTTCAGTCTGTTTGCCTCCATAGATCTGAAGTGGGTCCCTTGTAATCAGCATATATTGGGTCTTGTTTTTGTATCCATTCAGCCAGTCTGTGTCTTTTGGTTGGAGCATTTAATCCATTTACATTTAAGTTAATTATCAATATGTATGTATCTATTACCATTTTCTTAATTATTTTGGGGTTTTTTTTAGGTCTTTTTATTCTCTTGTGTTTCCCACCTAGATAATTTCCTTTAGCATTTGTTGTAAATCTGGTTTGGTTGTGCTGAATTCTCCTAGCTTTTGCTTGTCTGTAAAGCTTTTGATTTTTCCATCAAACCTGAATGAAATCCTTGCTGGGTTGTACGTTTTTCCCTTTCATCACTTCAAAAATATCCTGCCACTTCCTTCTGACCTGCAGAGTTTCTGCTGAAAAATCAGCTGATAACCTTATGGGGATTCCTTTTTATGTTATTTGTTGCTTTTCTGTTGCTTCTTTTAATATTTTTTTCTTTGTATTAATTTTTGTTAGTTTGATTAATATGTGTCTTGGCATGTTTCTCCTTTGGTTTATCTTGCATGGGACTCTGTGCTTCCTGGACTTGGTTGACTATTTCCTTTCCCATGTTAGGGAAGTTTTTTACTATAATCTCCTCAAATATTTTCTCAGACCCTTCCTCTTTCTCTTCTTCTTCTGGGACCCTTATAATTCGAATGTTCTTATGTTTAATTTTGTCCCAGAGGTCTCTGAGATTGTCCTCATTTCTTTTTATTCGTGTTTCTTTATTTTGCTCCTTGGCAGTTATTTCCACTGTTATTTCTTCCAGCTCACTTATCTGTTCTTCTGCCTCCATTATTCTGCTATTGATTCCTTCTAGTGTGTTTTTCATTTCAGTTATTGTGTTGTTCATCATTGATTGTTTGTTCTTTAGTTCTTCTATGTCCTTGTGAAACATTTTTTTTATCTTCTTGATCCATGCCTCCATTCTCTTTCCAAGATCTTGGATCATCTTTACTACCATTACGCTGAATTCTTTTTCAGTAAATTGCCTATTTTCTCTTCCTTTATTTGGTCTTATGGGCTTTTACCTTGCTCCTTCAACTGCAACATATTTCTCTGTTGTCTCATTTTGTCTAACCCTCTGTGTTTATGGTCTCCTTTCCACAGGCTGCAAATCGTAGTTCCTCTTGCTTCTGTTGTTGTCCCCTGGTGTGTGAGGTTGATCCAGGGGTTTGTGTAGGCTTCTGGAGTGAGGGACTGTTATCTGTGCCCTGGTCAGTGGAGTTGAGTCTTATCCCCCTCTGACGGGCAGGGCCCCTTCAGGTGCTGTGTTTTGGGGTCTGTGAGCTTAGTATGACTTTAGGCAGCCTGTCTGCTGATGGGTGGAGCTGTGTTTCTGTATTGCTGATGGTTTTGCATGAGGTGTCCAGCACTGGAGCCTGCAGGGAGTTGGGTGAATCCAGGTTTTGGTGTCAAGATGAATACATCCGAGAGAGCACCTGCCAACTGATATTCCCTGGGTCTGAAAATTCTCTGGCAGTCCAGCATCCTGGACTTGATGTTCCCACCCTGGAGGCCCAGGCCTGACTCCTGCCTGGGGCACCAAAAACTCACAAGCCATGCAGCACAGCCAGGGAAAAATAAAGAAAAATAAAAGGAAAAAAACCAGACAAACAAAACACAAGACAAATAGCAAAAACAAAAACAAACAAACGGCAACAACCATCACCACAAAACACACACACAACAAAGAAAGAAAACACAGAGACAAACCAAACCCAAGTCAGATGATAAAAGCAAAACCAAACAGAAACAAAGAAGCAGAAAGTAAAGAAAAAAAAAGAGAGAGAGAGAAAACAAACAAAAGAACTCAAAAGTGACAACAATCAATAGGGACTAAACTAACAAAAACAAAAAATGAAAAACACAACAAAAACAGAAAGCAAAAAGCAAATAAATACAAAACAAACACGTAAAAGTGATAAAAAAAGAACAAAACCAAGAAAAAAACACAAAACAACAACAAAGTAAAGTAAAAATAGAAAAATTAAAAATATATTTAAAAAAAAGAAATTAAAAAAATAAAAACAACAACACCAACAACTGAACAAAATAAAACAAACAAAAAAGAATAATACTAATAGGAATATTTTCCTGGTGCCTCTTTTGTCAGTGTCCTTGTCCCCACAGTGAGCCATAGCCAACCCCCACTTCCCCAGGAGGCCCTCCAATACATCTCAGTAGGCCTTGGACTCTGACCTGACCCAACTCCTGCATGTAATTGCCCCCAAAGTCTACTGCTGCTAGAGCTAGACCTTCTCAGTTGTGGGAACACTCGTTGTCTATTCAGATTCTCCAGACTCAGGATTTACCAAGCTGATTATGGGGATTTAATCTGCAGCTTGTGCACCAGCATGGAGAGATTTCTGTTCCTCTTCCTTAGTCGCACCACCCCTAGGGCTCAGCTTTGGTTTTTGCCCCACCTCTGAGCGTGTGCCACCCTCAGGCATCTGTTCCCTGCCCAGGCGAGAGGAAAGTGAAACCAGTGGCTGATTGGGGCACATTTACTCAGTCTGTGGAGGGGTGTGGCAGCCACAGCTGGGGATATGTGTGAAGTGCCTGCAATGGTGGCGACCAGCAGGCAGTTACAACAAACTGCGGTGTGCTCATTCTGGTGGAAGTCCCTCACAGTGCCCACAGAGGCAGGGGATGGCATGTGGGTGTGAGGTGGTCCTGACCCTTGTGCACCACCCACAATGGTGCCTCATTTTCTAGGCAGACCATGCTTCCTCTAGGGGCATTTCCTGCCATGGAGCCCCTCACTTTTGTCCCCTCTGTTGTATCCGCACAGCCAACAGCAGTCCTCTCCCCGGATCCTCTCTCTTAACCCCATACTTTAGCACTCAGCCCCCACCAGCACTGGAAGATTCCCATCTCAGACAGGGCTACTCAGGCCTGACTCCAAAAGAGGCTTTTGGATGGGTGGTGTTCAGGACCCCAGAGCCTACGCGGGAGGAGGAGGCCTTGGCTTGAAGGGTGGGCAAGTCTGCTCCTATGGGTGCCTCTCCCAGTGCCTGCAGAGGCTGAAGCTGGTGGGTTGGGAAGGGGGTTGCAATGGCGGCCCCACCCTTGCGCACCACTCAACAATGACGCCTTCCTTCTATGGTGTTCCAGGCTCTTTCCTCAAACTTTCCCACTTGTGGAGCTCCTAACTCCTGTCCTTTCAGGCTGTCGTTTCACAGCCAACAACTGTCCCCTCCCTGGGTCCATGCTCCAAACCCCACTTTCCAGCATCCAGCTCCTCTCCACAACAGGAGACACACGACTCAGGCTGGGGTATGCAGGGTTGTGACACAGACCATGTGCACATTTCTTACTTTGTCCTGCCTTCCACAGACGATCCACTGCATTCTCCCTAAATCCCACAAAGGTCCCTTTCTGTCCCAGCTGATTTCCCCACCACGAGGGGGTTTTTCTGAGTGTGGGAACCTCTCCTCACCTTCAGCTTCCCGCCAGGTTTGCTGGTCCCTTTTTCGATTTCTCTTTTCTTTCTTTCATCCTACCCAGTTGTGCAGGGATTTTTCTTGCCTTTTTAGGTGCCCAAAAATCTTCCACTAATGTTCAGCAGGTACTCTGTGAGTATTGTTCCATTTGTAGATGTATTCTTGATGTACTTATGAGGAGAGATGCATTCTTTGTCCTCCTATTCTGCCATCTTGACTCCTCCTCTATATCCCTTGTTAAAGATGATTTAGTTATTCATGAATTTTCATTTTTCCAATCAAATTTTTAATGTGGTTATTAAGTTTTTCAAAAATCCATCTGGAAATTTGATTGCATTAATTTATAGATTTATTTGAGGAAAAGTGTTATATATATAATATTAAGTCATCCCATCCAAGTGCATGGAACGTCACATATTATACAGATCATCTTCTGTGTCCTTGATTAGAGTTTTAAATTTTTCTGCCTAAGGGACTTCTGTATTTTTAGTTATGTTAATTTCTATATAGTGGTTTCATTGCTATTATACTTACAAAATTAAATTTTATGAATTATTTTTAATGCTTTAAAAGAGAGGATTATAAACTTTTAAAAACATAACATTTATCTTCAAGTATGCATTGCTGTTACAGAAAATGTTTATTTCCAAATAACAAAAATCAAAATGTCTATAGACATTATACTTTATCTTTTTAATATTGTTTTTTTTGAGTTTCAAGAGATTTTCTGAATTTTGAATAAAAATTTGATCTAATAAACAAAAGGTAAAGAATCTGGGAAATATTATTTTTAGATGAATTTGAAGTATTTTTTTCACTCCACAACATGTATTTTTCATTTTTACAATCTGCATTCCTTTTTCTTCTAACTTAAGTTAAAAAACCTTTACAAGTATAGATTGAACAATATATAAGAATAAAAATAATGTAAATCCTTATAATACTTAAAACCACTCTGAGTGGTAACGTAAAGGAGCATCCAAGTCCTGAGTATGTTCCCCTCATCTCCTCTGACTTTGACTTCCAATTCATCATGTATGCTCACTCAGTACAGACTTTCACACTGTTTCAATTTTAAAAGAGTACAAAATCATCAGTAACTTTGTTAGTTTTTATTACTAGAAAATAAACTGATGCTACTGACACCTTTAATTCATGAACCCACGAGAACACCTTTTCACACACCTGGGAATTTATGAGTCACCAGGTGGAAACTCCAGACTTCCTGAAATTTACAAACCATCACCTGACTGTGGGGTCCCTGAGCCTGCCAAAGACAATCCTTTGGCCTGGGTTACAGGTGGGAAATAGGTGTCCTTAATACTTGAGTTTTCCAAACTCGGTATTTTCAATTCAATTCACCAGATTCCCACAATAAGTACAATTTAGAATTTGAGTACTATAAAAAAAATATGCATTCACATTAAAAGGATATTGCAAAATGAAAGATTTATATTATTTGGCTTGTGAGATTATGAATTTTGTATTATTATTAATTATTTTAACAACAGTAATTTTTCAAAAGTCCAGAATGCAATGTAATTAATTCAATACCTATGCTATTTAATCAGTCTTGAATATTTATGTAAGATGTGATGAAAGGCTCTTATCTGACAAGTAGAAGTGAACATACAGTCAAGTTTATAGTTCTAATCCTACTTTGCAAAATAAGTATTATTAAAATTTGCCAACAAAGAACCAAAAATCTAGACACTTGTTACTTGCCCATCCTCTTCAAACAATTTTTCACAGTTATTAACCTTGTGGGTATGTTTTCTCTTCTTGGAAATGTCTGCAAGTCTCCAGAGAAACTTCACAACTAAAAAATATTATAAAGGAAAAGGGAAAACTCTCCCATTCCTTCTTCTTCCCTCCCTTCTTCTCCCCTCCCTTTACTCCCCCCTTATTCCATCCCACCTCACACCTCCTCTTCCCAGCCTTCCCCAACCCACACTTTCATATAAAGGAAAAAAATTAATTGATCCTTGACTTTAATCCTTACTTTTTCTGGAAATCCTAAAATGAGATTAGAAAAAGTCTTTAAAATGTTGGTCTCTGACAATACCAAATGCTGGTGAGGATGTGGAGCAACAGAAGCTCTCATTCACTGCTGGTGGAAATGCAAAATAGTACAGCCACTTTGGAAGACAGTTTGGCAGTGTCTTACAAAACTAAGCATACACTTACTCTACAATCCAGCAATCATGATCATTGGTATTTACCCAAAGGAGTTGAAAACTTACATCTACACAAAAGCCTGCATATGAATGTTTATAGCAGCTTTATTCTTAAGTGACAAAACTTGGAAACAACCAAGGTCACCTTCACTTAGTTATTAGATAAATAAACTGTAGTACATCCATACAATGGAATGCCATTCAATTCTGAAAAGAAATGAGCTATCAAGCCACAAAAAGACCTGGAGAAACCTTAAATGCATATAACTAAGTGAAAAAAATTGAAATGGCTACATATTTTATTATTCCAACTACACGACATTTTGGAAAAGACAAAACTATGGAGATAGTAAAAAGATCAGTGGTTGCCAGAGATTTGAGAGAAGAGAGAGATGAATAAACAGAGACAGAGAATTTTTATGGCAGTGAAACTATTCTGTAGGATATACTCTCTAATGACGGATGTATATCATTATACATTTGTCAAAATCCATAAAATGAATGAGAGTGAACCCTAATGTAAACTATGGGCTTTGACTGATAATAATGTGTCAGTATAGGTTTCATTGAATGTAACAAATGCACCACTCTGGTTTGGGATGTTGATCCCCGGGCAGGTTCTGTTTAATGGGGGAGGAGGGGGAGAAGAGGAGGAAAGGGGGAATGTGAGAACTTTCTGTATTTTCTGCTAATTTTGCTGTGAACCTAAAACTGCTCTTAAAAAATGTCTATTAATTTAAAAAGAAAAAGCAACTAACCAATCTACAAAACTTTAAAGCCTAAAAAGGATATACAGAACATGGTGTGCTTGAACACATTGGCTAATACATCCTACTGACTATGGGGTCTGAGAGCAATGTAAAGTATGTTTACAACAGTGACTGAGAGCAAATTAGCAGGCAGTAAACACCAAGTAAACACCAATTTTTAATATAACTAAAATATTACATGTACACAAACCAAAACCACAAAAAAGTATTTAATGTGTTAACAAGCTATAAATAAAAAACAAAAATAAACTGAGGAAGTGAAAGAGCAAATCATGTTAAATTCAACTTGTAAAATCAATATCTATCATAGAAAAGAGGTTACAGTGATTTTGCATTTTAATGCTAATTTCCATTGGGGTGTCCTTCTGATTCTATTGATTGGGTAAAATATCAAAAAGAAATAGAAATTTTTGATGACAAATAATGGATCCTCTTTACCTCAACTCGGGACATTTAAAAAATAAAGGTGATGAGGCTTTTTCTTATAAGAAAGAGCAAAATTCATTTTCTCTATAAAACTGTTGACAGCCTTTATTTTTCATGTAGTTGCACTTGATTCAGCCACACCAAACAATGCTGCTGAACTCAACTTTTCCAACCTTCTAGAAAAAGAAGAGTGCATGCTGATTCTTAGTCATAGCTTGAATCCATACTTGTATTCTTCATGTATATCCCCTTGGAGTATAGAGGAAATTTTTCTATTTCTTTGGGAAAAGAAAAATCCATTATCTATTTTGTAAGCCATTGTCATCAAATAGAATTGTGAGGCAGCAAACTGTACTAAACGTATACGGGGACAAAAGAGAGACAAGTAAAAAGATATAATCAATTAAAGAAATTCTAAATAAAAATGTGGAACATAAAAGCAATCAATATGATTTAAACAAGCATTTTATTCAAGGCTTAAAAAAAAAAGAAAAGCCCTTGACTGGCAAAGTTAGACAAAAAAGTGTCCTCTGGCACTAAAGGATAAAAGAAACAATTGTCGCTGCTTTGGGAATTTATAGAACTTTTAAGATTTTGATCCAATACAAGTCAGTTCTTTGAAATTAACAAGGGCTTACGGAGGCCACAGAAGAGACTTACTACATTTAAAGGAGATGCATAAACAACTTTATTCACTCTGCAAGTGACTTCTTGAGCATCTTATATGTATCAGGCCCTTGGGATTTATCAATGAACACCTTCCTCCCATAAAATTCCCTGTCATTGTAGAGGTTATGTTCTACTTGGAGGAAGGCAGAAAATGAACACTAAGCGTAACAAATAATTATATGTCAGAAATTGAAAATGCTATAGGAAAAAACAGAGTAGACGTAGGATGACCGAGATACAGGTATTGGGATGAGAGAAAAGTGGGTTGAAACTTACGTAAATGTGTCCAGTGCAGACCTCTTTGAGAATGGGACATTTGTAACTTTTTTCTTTAATTTATTTATTTATTTTTGGCTGCATTGGGACTTTGTTGTTGTGTGCGGGTTTTCTCTAGTTGCTGCAAGTGGAGTGTACTCTTCATTGCAGTGTGTGGGCTTCTCATTGTGGTGGCTTCTCTTGTGGAGCATGGACTCTAGGCACACAGGCTTCAGTAGTTGTGGTGCTCAGGCTCAGTAGTTGTGGCTCATGGGCTTTAGAGCGCAAGCTCAGTAGTTGTGGTGCAAGGGCTTAGTTAATCCGTGGCATATGAGATCTTCCCAGACCAGGGTTCAAACCCGTGTCTCCTGCAGTGGCAGGCAGATTCTTAACCACTGCACCAGAGAAGGGGACATTTGAATACAGATCTGAAGCAGGGAGGAAGGAAGTTCCTTGTAAACAGCCAGTGCAAGGGTCCGAGGTTAGAGCATGCCTGATGTGTATTGAGAGGGTCCCAGTTCAGAAAGACTACAGTTATTGGGAAGGCTATACATACATCCTGAAAATAAGAGATCAACCAGTAACTAAATGCAAATACAAAAACAAAAATGATCAAGTTTCAAAACCAATGAAATAGAGTAAATCTCAGAGGATTTCTGAAAGCACTGAGGAAGAGGTGAGAGTTTAAATGGACCTTGAAATATTTCTGAGGTTTTTCTTCCCATGGGAGTGAAGTCAATGATCATAAACACTTATAAAATTTACATAGATGAGAGAACCTATCCCACTAAATGTTTAAAAACAAAAATGTTAGGTTGTTTTCAAGTCTTTTGCATTCTAAAATGATTCAGCCCTCTTCCATACAACTTCCTTTATGATTGGCCCAGCCATCTCTTCTGGAAAGTGAATCTAGTTTACTGCTCCTTTCTCGCTCTTCCTCTATGTGTTTTAATCCAGTGAATCTGGCTTAACTCCCACAGTTTGACAAAAACTGTTTTTGTCTTGCTTGATGTCCAATGTACACATTTCATTATTTATCTTCCTTACTTATTGCAAATATTAGCTACTATTAAACATGACCACCTTGCAATTTTATTGTCCTTTGGTCTGTCTCTTGCTTCTCTCTTCCTACCATTTTGTTCTTTCTTCCTCCATCAGTTCCATAAATACTGAGCTGTGTTCTCAGCTCTCAGTGTTCTCCAGTACTCACTGTCTCCAATATCTCTTCTCTTCTTTCTTAAAACCACGAAAATCAGGGTTTTGCTCTACTATTCCACCTAACTTACTAGGTAACTAGTAGTTCCCAGTTTCCCCCTATAACCTGAGTTTGCTCCAGTTGTCACAACAATAATAATAGTGTCCTTTTCATTTTCACATTTTTATCCCTATTTAGACAATACAACCTATGGTCTCCTGATCTATGTCTCCCACTGGAAAATCCCATGGTCATTTCTCAGTATTTCAGTCTTCATACTGTGTTCCAAACTCCCTAAAGCACCACAGCAAACTCACAAGACCCCAAAGCATATTTTAAAATTTCAGGGGAATGGACTTGAGGACAGGGGGAGGGGGAAGGGTAAGCTAGGACGAAGTGAGAGAGTGACTTTGACATATATACACTACTAAATGTTAAGTAGATAGCTATTGGGAAGCAGTTGCATAGCACAGGGAGATCAGCTCGGTGCTTTGTGACCACCTAGAGGGGTGAGATAGGGAGGGTGGGAAGGAGATGCAAAGCAAGAGGGAGAGGATATGGGGATATATGTATACATATAGCTGATTCACTTTGTTATACAGCAGAAACTAAAACAACATTGTAAAGCAATTATACTCCAATAAAAATTGTTTTAATAAAATTTCAAGGGAAACACATCGTCAAATAAAGCAAAAAGTGCATATTTAAGTTAGCTCACAGTTTCAGTGTGAGACTGCACTGCTTTCCTTCCAATGATGTCATATCTTTGCAAAGCTGGGTTTTTGGTGTTTGTTGAGATAAAAAGTAAAGACTTTGCTAAAATCAGTGTGGACCAGTACATGAGTGTGGTAGTTCCCAAAGACATTCCAAGATTTACAAGTTGTGCAATGCCCAACTGGTACACATATCTGATTAGAAAGTAATTGTGGTTATTTGATAATGAAATTAAAAGCTAGCTTTTTCTTTCACTTTAATTTGTGTGTGTTAGGTTTTTAATCACTTCTAAGTTAAAAGAACATAAATATTTATTAAGCAGTTTGGGCAAGACCACTTAATAAACAAAACCGTTAGGTATTTCTTTTGGCCTAGGATGTCCATAAAAATGTACTGAGACACTAGGGATGGCATGAACCAAGAAAGTCTGGGAGCCTCTGTTTCAATTCTTGTCATAACTGACCTACAGCAGTATTTACACGGTTGATCACATCGTCATCCATTTTTTAAAAACATCTTTATTGAAGTATAATTGCTTTTTTATTGAAGTATAGTTGTCATACAATATTATGTTAGTTTCAAGTATACAACACAGTGGTTTGACATTTAAATACATTACAAAAATATCACCATGATAAGTCTAGTAACCATATGTCCTTATGCAAATTTATTACAGTATTGTCGACCATATCCTTATGCTGTATACTACATCCCTGTGACGTTTTTTTTTTTTCTGGAAGTTTGTACCTCTTAATCCCCTTTGCCCAACAACCCCCATGTCCTGCCAACCACTAGTTTGTTCTCTGTATCTATGAGTCTGTTTCTATTTTGTTATGTTTATTTATTTTGTTTTTTAAATTCCACTTGTAAATGAGATCAGATGGCACTTGTCTTTCTCTGGTTTGATTTATTTCACTTAGTATAACATCTGTAGGTCTATCCATGTTGTCACAAATAGCAAGATTTTATTCTTTTTTATGGCTAAGTAATATCCCAGTGTATACATATAGTACATCTTTTTTAAAATTGAAGTATATTTTATTCAGAATTGTGTTAGTTTCAGGTATAGAGCAAAGTCATTCAGTTATATATTTTTTCATATTATATTTCATGATAGGTTATTACAAGATATTGAATATGATCCCCTGTTCTATACAGTAAACTCTTGTTGCTTATATCTTCTTTATCCATTCACTTATTGATTGACACCTAGGTGACTTCAATATCTTGGCTATTATAAATAATGCTAGAATGAACACAGAGGTGAATTTGAAAAGAATGTTTTCTTATTGATTCTCTGTCTAGATGATATAACCATTGATTTAAGTGGGGCGTGAAGTCTCCTAAAATTTTTTTATCACTGTCAATTTATGTATTAATTGCCTATATGTTGGGTGCATATATATTTACAAGTGTTATATCTTCTTATTGGATTGATCCCTTTATCATTATGCAATGTCTTACTTTGGGTCTTGATACAGTCTTTGTTTTAAAATCTATTTTGTCTGATAAAAGTATTTTTACCTCAGCTTTCTTTTCATTTCCTTTAGCATGAAATACCTATCCCATCCCTTAATTTCAGTCTGTGTATGTATTTAGATCTGAATTGAGTCTTGTAGACAGCATATAGTTTGGTCTTGTTATTTTACTCATGCATTCACCCTAGGTATTTTCTTAGTTGAAGTATAGTTGATGTACAATATTATATGTTATAGGTGTATAATATAGTGATTCAAAATTTTTAAAGGTTATACTCCACTTATAGTTATTTTAAAATATTGGCTATATTCCCTGTGTTGTACAATATATCCTTATAGCTTATTTTATACTTAATAGTTTCTACCTTTTAATGCCCTACCCCATATTTCCCCTTCCCCCTTCCCTCTCTCCACTAGTAACCATGAGTTTGTTCTCTATCTGTGTATCTACTTCTTTTTTGTTTTATTCACTCGTTTGTTTTATTTCTTAGATTACACATATATGTTATATCATACAGTATTTGTCTTTCTCTGTCTGGATTATTTCACTCAGTATAATACTTTCCAAGTCCATTTGTTTTTGCAAATGGCAAAATTGTGTTCTTTTTAATGGCTGAGTAGTATTCCATTATATATATTCCATTGTATGTATGTATGCAAATAGCACATTTCTTTACCCATTCATCTGTTGAGGACACTTAGGTTGCTTCCATATCTTGGCATTTGTACATAGTGCTGCTATGAATATTGGGATGCATGTATCTTTTCAAATGAGGTGTTTTTTGTTTTTGATATTTTTTTCTGATATATACCAAGGGTAGAAATTCTGGGTAGTATATTCCTATTTTTGCTTTTGGAGAAACTTCCATACTATTTTCCACAGTGGCTGCACCAATTTACATTCCCACCAACAGTGTATGAGGATTCCCTTTTTGCCACATTCTCGCCAATATTTGTTATTTGTTTTCTTTTTGATGACATATTCTGACAGATGTGAGGTGATATCTCATTGTAGTTTTGACTTGCATTTCCGTCATGATTAACAATGTTGGGCATCTATTCATGTGTGCATTGGCCACTTGCATTTCCTCTTTGGAAAAATGTATCTTCGGTTTTTCTGCCCATTTTTAAATTGGGTTGTTTGTTTTTCTGGTGTTGAGTTGTATGTGTTGTTATATATATGTTGGATATAAACTCCTTATCAGTCATATCATTTGCAAATATTTTCTCCCAGTTCATAGGTTGTCTTTTTGTTTTGTCTATGGTTACCTTTGCTGTGCAAAGGCTTTTATGTTTAATTTGGTTCCGTTTGTTTATTTTTCTTTTTACTTCCTTTGTTTTAGGAGATGGATCCAAAAAATATTGCTGTGATTTATGTCAAAGAGTGTACTGCCTGTATTTTCCTCTAGGAATTTTATGGTATCTGGTCCTATATTCAGATCTTTAATCCATTTTGAATTTATTTTTGTATACTGTGTTAGAAAATGTTCTAATTTCATTCTTTTCCATGTACCTGTCCAGTTTTTCCAGCACCACTTATTGAAGAGACTGTCTTTTCTCCATTGTATATTCTTGCCTCCTTTGTCATAGATCAATTAATCATAAGCACATGGGTTTATTTCTGGGCTCTATTCTGTTCCATTCATCTATGTGTCTGTTTTTGATACTGTATTTCATACTGTTTTGATTACTGTAGCTTTGTAGTATAGTCTGAAGACAGGGAACCTGATTCCTCCAGCTCCATTTTTCTTTTGCAAGATCGCTTTGGCTATCTGTGGTCTTTTGTGCTTCCATAAAAATTTTTAAATTTTTTGTTCTTGCTCTGTGAAAAATGCCATTGGTAATTTGGTGGGCATTGCATTGAATCTGTATATTGCCTTGGGTAGTATGGTCATTTTAACAATATTAATTCATCTAATGCAAGAACACGGTACATCTTTCCATCTGTTTGTGTTGTCTTCAATTTCTTGTCATCAGTGTCTTATAGTTTTCTGAGTACAGGTCTTTTACCTCCCTAGGTAGATTTATTTCTAGGTATTTTGTTTTTCTGGATGCAATTTTAAATGGGATTGTTTCTTTAATTTCTCTTTCTGATCTTTCATTGTTAGTGTATAGAAATGCAACAGATTCAAAAGAATATTAATTTTGTATCCTGCAACTTTACTGGATTCATTGATAAGTTCTAGTAGTTTTCTGGTGCTGTCTTTAGGATTTTCTATGTATAGTATCATGCCGTCTGCAAACAGTGACAGTTTTACTTCTCTTCCAATTTGGATTTCATTTATTTCTTTTTCTTCTCTGATTGCTGTGGCTAAGACTCCCAACGTTATTTTCAGTAAAAGTGGTGAGAGTGAGCATCCTTGTCTTTTTCTTGATCTTAGAGGAACTAGTTTCAGCTTTTCATCATTCATTATGATGTTAGCTTTGTTTTTGCCCTTTGTATGGCCTTTTTTATGTTGAGGTATGTTCCCTCTATTCATACTTTCTGAAGAGTTGGGTTTTTTTCTCATAAATCAATGTTGAATTTTATCATAAGCTTTTCTACATCTATTGAGATGACTGTTAGATTTTTATTCTTCAATTTGTTAATGTGGTGTATCACATTGACTGATTTGTGGATATTGAAAGATCCTCAAATTCCTGGGATAATTCCCACTTCATCATGGTGTAAGATCATTTTTATGTATTGTTGGATTTGGTTTGCTAAGATTTTGTTGAGAATTTTTGCATCTATATTCATCTGTGATATTGATCTGTAATTTTCTTTTTTAATGATATCTTTATCTGGCTTTGGTGTCAGGATGATGCTGACCTCATAGAATGAGTTTGGAAGTGTTCTTTCCCTGCAATTTTTTGCAATAATTTAAGAAAGATAGTTGTTAACTCCTCTCTAAATGTTTGATAGAATTTGCCTGTGAAGCCATCTGGTCCTGGACTTTTGTTTGTTGGGAGTTTTAAATTAGTGATTCAATTTTATTACTGATAATTGGTCTGTTAACATGAACAGTCCAATTACCAGTAATGAATCAGATTCTTGGTTCAATCTCAGGAGGTTGTACATTTCTAAGAATTTCTCCATTTCCTCTAGGTTGTCCATTTTATTGACATAGAGTTTTTCATAGTAGTCTCTTATGATCCTTTGTGTTTCTTTGTTGTCTGTTAACTTCTTTTTCATTTCTGATTTTATTGATTTAGACTCTCTCCCTTTTTTTTCTTGAGTCAGCTAAAGGTTTATCAATTTGATTTATCTTTTCAAAGAATCTTCTTTTAGTTCCACTGATCTTTTCTATTATTTTTTAGTCTCTATTTCATTTATTTCTGCTCTGATCTTTATAATTTCTTTCCTCTCATAACTTTGGTTTTGTTTGTTCTTCTTTTTCTAGTTGCTTTAGATGTAAGTTTAGGTTGTTTATTTGAGATTATTCTTGTTTCCTGAGGTCAGTTTGTATCACTATAAACTTTCCTCTTAGAACTGCTTTTGCTATGTCTCATAAGTTTTGGGTGTAATGTTTTCATTTTCATGTCTCTAGGTATTATTTGATTTCCTCTTTGATTTTTCAGTGAACCATCTGTTGTTTAGTTGCATATTGCTTAACTTGTTGTTATGTTTTTGCATTTTTTTCTTGTAGTTGTTTTTTTTTTTTTTCTTATAGCGCTATGGTCAGAAAAGATGCTTGATATGATTTCAATGTTCTTAAATTCACTGAGGCTTGCATTCTGGCCTAGCATGTGATCTACCCTGGAGAATTTCCCATGTGCACATGAAAAAGAATATGTATTCTGCTGTTTTCCAAGGGAATGCTCTCTCTATATATCAATTAACTCTATCTATTCTTATGTGTCATTTAAGGTGTTTCCTTATTGATATTTTGTCTGGATGATCTGTCCAGTGATGTAAGTGGGGTGTTAAAGTCTCCTACTGTTATTGTGTAACTGTTGATTTCTCCTTTTATGTCTGTTAATATGTGCCTTATATATTTAGGTACTCATATATTGGGTGCATATATGTTTACAAGTATTATATCTTCTTCTTGGATTGATCCCTTGATCATTATGTAGTGGCCTTCTTTGTCTCTTGTAGCAGTCTTTATTTTAAAGTATATTTTGTCTGATATAAGTATTTCTACTCCAATTTTCATTTGTGTGGAATACCTTTTTCCGTCCACTTACTTTCAGAGTGTGTCTCTAGATCTGAAGTGAGTCTCTTGTTGGCAGCATATATATGGATCTTGTTTTTGTATCTCTTCCACCACTCTACATCTTTTGACTAGCACATTTAGTCCACTTACATTTAAAGTAATTATTGATATGTATGTTCTTATTGCCATTTTGTTAATTGTTTTGTGTTGTTTTTATAGGTCTTTTTCCCCCTTTTTTCTTTTGTCCCCTTCTCTTGTGATTTGATTATTGTCTTCAGTGTTATGTTTGGAGTCCTTTGTGTGTGTGTGTGTGTGTGTGCATGCATGTGTCTATTATGGATTTTTGGTTTGTGGTTTCCATGAGGTTTTTATATAGCTATATATACAAGATTGTTTTAAGTTGCTGATATCTTAATTTCGAATGCATTTTAAAACCCTGCATTTGTACTCTCCTTCCCTCATGATTACTGTTTTTGATATCATATTTTACATTTCGTTGTTTGGGGTATCCCATAACTGCTTATTGTGGATCTAGATAATTTTACTACTTTTGTCTTTTAAGCTGTCTATTAGCTTTGTGCATGGATGACTTCCTACCTTTACTGTATGTTTGTCTTTACCAATGAGTTTTTTCATTTTGTAATTTTCTTGTTTCTTTTTCACCTAGAGAAGTTCCTTTTACATTTGCTATAAACTGGCTTGGTGGTGCTGAACTCTTTGAGCTTTTGTTTCTCTGTAAAGCTTTTGATCTCCCCATTAAATCTGAACAAGAGCCTTGCTGGGTAAAGTATTCTTGGTTATAGGTTTTCCCCTTTCATCACTTTAAATATATCATGTTAATCCCTCCTGCCTGCAGAGTTTCTGTTGAAAAATGAGCTGATAGCCTTATGGGATTTCCCTTGTATTTTGTTTTTGGTTTTTTTTTTTCCTTTTAATATTCTCTTTTTATCTCTAGTTTTTGTCATTTTAAATACAATGTGCCTTGGTGTGTTCCTCTTTGAGTTCATCCTGTATGGGACTCTCTGCACTTCCTGGATTTGGGTGACTGTTTCCTTTCCAAGTTTAGGGAATTATTCAGCTATTATGTCTTCAAGTGTTTTCTCAGCACTTTCTTTTTCTTTTCTCCTTCTGGGACCCCTATAAATGTGAATATTAGTGTTCTTGATGTTGTCTTAAACAGTCCTCATTTCTTTTCATTCTTTTTTCTGTTTAGCATCAATGATTTCCACTACTCTGTCTTCCAGCTCTCTGATCTGTCCCTCTGTATCTTTTACTCTGTTGATTATTCTAGTGTATTTTTCATTGCAGTTTTTATTCTTCATCTCTGATTGGTTGTTCTTTATATTTTCTAACCCTGTTAAAAACCTTTAACTTCTCATTCTGTGCATTCATTTTTCTCCTAAATTCTTTGATCATGTTTATGATCATTACCCTCAAATCTTTCTCAGGTAGATCGCCTCTCTTCACTTTACTTAGTTCTTCTTCTGGTGTCTTATCTTATTCTTTCTTCTTGGATATGTTCTTTTGCTTCCTCATTTTGCCTAAGTTGCTGTTTATATTTTTATGTATCTGGTAGGTTAGTTATGTTTTCCAACCATGAAGAATTGGTCTTCTGAAGGACACATCTTAATTGTCCCAGCAGCACACTTCCCTCACATCACCCAAGCTATATGCTCTAGGGGTTCCCCCTATAAGTGCTGCATGGGTCCTTCTGTTGTGTTGGGCTGACTATGTGGGTGGTCTGGTAGCCTTTTTTGGTCCCTGGTCTGGCCCTGCCTTGTGTGGAGGCTGCCAGCTGCTGGTTGATGGGGCCCAATCATGAGGCAACTGACTCCAGTACTGAAAGGAGCTTCAGGGCTAGTGCTGGCTCACTGGTGAGCTGAGTCAGAAGATTCCATGGAAATTGCCCATCCACTTATGGGAAAAGCCATATGTTGGGGCTAGTGCTGGACTATTAGCAGGCAGAGCCAGGTTCTGGAGGGATCCCAGAGCTATAATCTGATCACTGGTGGGAGATGGCTGGTTCCTGACACAGCTGGGTATAGGGTTCAGGGTGTCCCAAAGCTTGTTTCAGCCTGCAAGTGGACAGGGCTGGGGCCCAACTAGTCCCTGGGCAGGGTATGGCCTGTTGTGGGCAGTCTGGGTCCATAGGCTTCAGAATTATGGTTCTCTTGCATCTGATTTCTGTCTCCTGGTGGGTAAGGTTGGTCCAGAGGCTAGAGAAGGCTTCCTAGAGGGCAGAGCCAGTGCCTGTCCACTGGTAGGTAGAGCTGAGTCCTGGCCTTCTGGTATGTAGTGTTGTGTCTAGGGGCATGTGCAGAGGCAACTGTGGTCTCAGGAAGTCTTTAGGCAGCCTTTCTTCTAGTGGGTGGCCCTATGTGCCCCCCACCCCCCGCATTTAGTTTCTTGGCTTGAGGCAAGCTGTGGCCTACAGGCTTTTAGGTGGGGCCAAGTCTTAGCACTTGAGCTAGAGGGAGGGTTCCACAATGGCACCCACCAGCACCAGTGTCCATGCAGTAGAAGGAGCTCTCAAGAATTGTTGCTGCCACAGTCTATGTCCCCAGGCTGAGATGCAGCCACACACTGCCTATCCAAGAGACTCCCTAAAACTAGCAGGTAAGTCTGGCTCAGGCTCCTATTAAATTACTGCTTTTGCCCTGGGTCCTGGAGAGTGTAAGATTATGTGTGTGCCCTTTAAGAACGAAATCTATTTCTCTCAGTTCTTTGGACTCCTGAAATTAATCCCCACTAAACCTTCAAAGCCAAATGCTCTCAGGGTTCATTTTCCAATTGCAGGACACCCCCCCCCCCCAGGCTGGGGAGCTTGAAGGAATGCTCAGAACTCTCACTCCTATGGGAGAATGTCTGCACTATAATAATTCTCCATTTTGTGGGTCACCAACCCAGTGGTATGGGACTTGATTATATCACAAAACTGCTCCTCCTACTCATCTTGTTTTGGTTCCTTCTTTATGTCTGAAGTTGTAGAAGATATTTCCTGGTAGGTTCTGGTCTTTTTCATTGATGGTCATTCTGCAAATAGTTGTGGTTTTGGTGTGCTTGTGAGCGGAATTGAGCTCAGGGTCTTTCTACTCCACTATTTTGACTGATCTTCATCTTTCTCGGTCACAAAATCACAAAACCAAGTGAGGATCAGGATCTAATCCTGACGTATTTAGCTCCAGAGCCCATGACAGAACTGTATAAGGAGGTTTCCGGTAAACTTTCTGCAATGGTGTCCCAGCTAAATAAGTGTAATAGGAAAAATCTCCACCTTACAGTTCTGTATGTCAGATGCCCAACACAGGTTTAATTAGTCTAAAATCAAGATGTTGACAAGGCTTCATTTCTTTCTAGAGGCTGTAGGGAAGAATTTGTTTCCTTGCCTTTTACAGCTTCTGGAGACAGCTGGCATTCTTTTTCTCATAGACCCTCTCTTCCATTTTCAAATCCAACATCAGGTTGAGTTCCTTTCACATCCTATCACCCTCCACCCTATATCTTTTGATTGGAGCATTTAGTCAATCTACATTTAAGGTAATTATTGATAGACATGTAATTAGTCTTTTTATTAATTGTTTTGGGGTTGTTTTTGTAGTTCTTCTCTGTTCCTTTCTTCATCTCTTACCTTGTGACTTGAAGGCTATCTCTAGTGTGATATTTAGATTTTTTTCTCTTTAATTTTTGTGTATCTACTATGGGTTTTTGGTTTGTGGTTACCATGAAGTTCATATATAACAACCTATGTATGTAGGCATTTATTTTAGGTTGATAATCTCTTAAGTTAGAATGCATTTTAAAAGCCTTACATTTTTACTCACCCTCACACATTTTATGTGTTCACCATCATGTATGGTCAAGCTACTCAAGATGGCTGTTTTCTTACTTTCTGTACATCCCCTGCTCAACCAGTGCCTGTTTCACCTATATCCCACTCACACGACTGACCTTCCTACATACTTGCTCCCACTCCTTATCAAAGGGGCAGTGAGTGGCGTGCCACTCTGCTAGTTTCCCTGGTAACCAAGGAGCCAACCTGATGTCAATTCCCCTCGGGAGTAAACACTGCCACCATGTCCTGCCCCACTGTCCACCCCACATGGTGGGGAGTTGCTCCAGGACTTTGCTTTAAATGTGTAAGTTCCCCCCCATCCATTAGACCATTGATTTCTCTGTTGCTGACTCTGAGCTCTTTCTTCGTCTTAAAGTTGGGTTTGTACAGGCCTTGTAGGCCTGCAGGGTGCAGCCCAGCACATCATATTTTACATTTTTTAATTTCATGTATCTTTTAACTACTTATTTTAGATATATGATGATTTTACTACTTTTGTCTTTTAACCTTCCTACTAACTTTGTAAGTGGTTGATCCATTATCTTTACTATATGTTTGCCTTTACCCAAAATATTTTCTTTTGTAATTTTCTTTTTTTTTAATTATTATTTATTTATTTATTTTTTTGGCTGTGTTGGGTCTTCGTTTCTGTGCGAGGGCTTTCTCTAGTTATGGCAAGTGGGGGGCCACTCTTCGTCACGGTGCACGGGCCTCTCACTGTCGTGGCCTCTCTTGTTGCGGAGCACAGGCTCCAGGCACGCAGGCTCAGTAGTTGTGGCTTACAGGCCTGGTTGCTGTGCGGCGTGTGGGATCTTCCCAGACCAGGGCTCGAATCCACATCCCCTGCATTGGCAGGCAGATTCTCAACCACTGCGCCACCAGGGAAGCCCTCTTTTGTAATTTTCTTATTTCTAGTTTTGGTCTTTTCTTTTCCACTTAGAGAAGTCCCTTTAACATTTCTTGTAAGGCTGGTTTAGTGATGATGAATTCTTTTGACTTTTGTTTGTCTGTGAAACACTTCATCTCTCCTTCAATTCTGAATTATAGTTAACCTTTTTGGGAAGAAGATGTCTGGTTGTAGTTTTTTTCCTTTCAGCACTTTGAATATATCATGCCACTCCCTTCAGACTTGCAAAATTTCTGCTGAAAAGTCAGCTAATAGTCTTATGGAAGTTTCCTTATACAGAACTACTTGCTTTTGTCTTGCTGCTTTTAAGAGTCTCTCTTTATGTCTTATTTTTGACATTTTAACTATAATGTGTCTTGGTGTGGACCTGTTTCAAATCATCTTTCTGGGCACTCTCTGTGCGTCCTAGGCCTGCAGGTTTGTTTCCTTCTCCAGGTTAGGGAAATTTTCAGCTATTGTTTCTTCAAATTATTTCTCTGCCACTTTCTCTCTCTGTTCTCTTTCTGGGACCCCTATCATGTGAATGTTAGTATGCTTGATGTTCTCCCAGAAGTCCCTTAAACTATCCCCATTTTAAAAAATTCCTTTTTCTTTTATTCTGTTCAGCTTGTGTGATTTACTCTATGCTGTCTTCCAGTTTACTATGTATCATTTCTATGTATCATCTAATCTACTTCTGATTTCTTCTTTTGTATTTTTTATTTCAGTTATTATATTCTTCAGCTTTGCTTGTTTCTTCTTAATATTTTTAAACTCTTTCTTAAGCTCTTTATTAAGTATTCATCCATTCTTCAACCAAGTTAGTTGAGCATCTTTTTGATTATTACCTTGAACTTTTTATTGGGTAGTTAATTCTTTTCCTGAGGTTTTTGTCTTTCTCCTTCATTTGGAACATATTTCTCTGTGTTCTCATTTTGCTTAATTCTGTTTGTTTATGTTAAGTAGGGCCTTAATCATCTCCTGATTTGGAGAAGTGGCCTTATATAAGAAATATCCTATGGGGTCCAGCAGCATACTCCCTCCTGACCACCAGAGCTATATGCTCCTGTTGTCTCCCATGTATGGGCTGCATGCACATTTCTTATGACATGACTGACTACTGCAGATGTGTTAGTAGGCAGAGCTGGCCCCCAGTAGGGCTGGCTGTGAGGTCCTGCCTTGTGCAGTTGCTGGATGCACCGTTGGGCATCACAGGGCCCCACTGTAGCTAGTTCTGTGTCCCAGTGGAATGCTATTGCTGCAGGCATGTTGGTGGGTGGGGTAGGTAGTCCTCCAGCATGGCTGGTTGCAAGGCCTGCTGGTATCTGACTACTGTAGGGGTGTTAGTGGGTGGGGCATGCCCCAGACTTGGGTTCATACTACCTTACCAGTACTGGCTGCCCTTATCCCTCAGTAAAAAGTCCTGTTAGTCCTCCCATGATCAACCCATAATCTATGGAGCATCCTTGTTTTTCCCAAGATGGATCAAATGTTTATTTTTTGTACAAGGCACTTTGTAATTGCGCTATTAGAGACATTATTGAATTGTAATTGCTTGATTGCGTATCTTCCTCTCCCTGACTTCATCCAGTGACTTGAGGCCTGGACTCACGTGTTATCGATCTTTGTATTGCCAGTGCCTATTACAGAGCTAGGCCTCAATACAGGTTTATTCAATGACTGAATTAATGAATTGGGTCAGTTAAGATCACTCTCAAAATTTTCTCCTCTGACAATTATTCTTCCAAAAAATCAATAAGTCCTTTATTCTTCTGCCTTATTAAGAATAGAAAGTAAGTAGTATTAAGTATAGTTTCCAGTGTTTTAACATTTTTAAAAATATAAGAATTACCTAAAAAATCAAAACCCTATATTTTCTCAAGACAGCTCAGTAAGTTTTCAAATGGTCACTCATACCAATAAAAAAACTAACATATGGACCCAGGAGAAGATGCCGGAAGAGTAAGATGTGGAGATCACCTTCCTCCCCACAGATACATCAGAAATATATCTACACGTGGAACTGCTCCTATAGAACACCCACTGAACGCTGGCAGAAGACCTCAGACCTCCCAAAAGGCAAGAAACTCCCCACGGACCTGGGTAGGGTGAAAGAAAAAAGATAAAACAGAGACAAAAGAATAGGGATGGGACCTGCACCAGTGGGAGGGAGCTGTGAAGGAGGAAAGGTTTCCACACACTAGAAACCCCTTCGTGGGCGGAGACTGTGGCTGGCGGAGGGGGGAGCCGCGAGCTGCGGCTAACAGCGCAGACCCCACAGACAGGCATGAGACGCTAAGGCTGCTGCTGCAGCTACCAAGAAACCTGTGTGTGAGCACAGGTCACTATCCCCACCTCCCCTCCTGGGAGACTGTGAAGCCCGTCACTGCCAGGGTCTCATAATCCAGGGACAACTTCCCCGGGAGAACGCATGGCACGCCTCAGGTTGGTGCAACGTCACGATGGCCTCTGCCGCAGCATGCTAACCCTGCATCCATACCACTCCCTCCCGCTGGCCTGAGGGCGCCAGAGCCGCCAAATCAGCTGCTCCTTTAACCCTGTCCTGTCTGAGAGAAGAACAGAGGCCCTCAGGCGACCTACAGGCAGAGGTGGGGCCAAATCCAAAGCTGAACCCCGGGAGCTGTGTGAACAAAGAAGAGAAAGAGAAATTTCTCCCAGCAGCCTCAGAAACAGCGGATTAAATCTCCACAATCAACTTGATGTACACTGCATCTGTGGAATACCTGAATAGAGGATGAATCATCCCAAATTGAGGAGGTGGATGTTGGGAGCAAGATAGTTAATTTTTTCCCCTTTTCCTCTTTCTGTATGTGTATGCTTCTCTGTGAGATTTTGTCTCTATAGCTTTGCTTTCACCATTTGTCCTAGGGTACTGTCGTTACTTTTTTTTTTTTTTTTTACTCTTTAAAATTTTTTCTTAATACTTATTTTCTATTTTTAATTTTAATAATTTTATTTTATCTTACTTTATTTTATTTTATCATCTTTCTTTCTTCCATTCTTTCCTTCTTTCTTTCTTTCTTTATTTATTTCTTTCTTTCTATCTATTTTTTCTCCCTTTTATTCTGAGCCGGGTGGAGGACAGGCTCTTGGTGCTCCAGCCAGGCATCAGGTCTGTGCCACTGAGGTGGGGGAGCCAACTTCAGGACATTGGTCAACAAGAGACCTCTCAGCTCCACGTAATATCAAATGGCAAAAATCTCCCAGAGATCTCCATCTCAACACCAAGACCCAGCTTCACTCAACGACCAGCAAGCTACAGTGCTGGACACCCTATGCCAAACAACTAGCAAGACAGGAACACAGTCCCATCCATAAGCAGAGAGGCTGCCTAAAATCATAATAAGGCCACAGACACCCCAAAACACACCACCAGACGTGTACCTGTCCACCAGAAAGACAAGATCCAACCTCATCCACCAGAACACAGGCAGTAGTCCCCTCCACCAGGAAGCCTACACAACACACTGAACCAACCTTAGCCACTGGGGACAGACACCAAAAACAACGGGAACTATAAACCTGCAGCCTGTGAAAAGGAGACCCCAAACACAGTAAGATAAGCAAAATGAGATGACAGAAAAACATACAGCAGATGAAGGAGCAAGGTAAAAACCCATCAGACCTAACAAATGAAGAGGAAATAAGCAGTCTACCTGCAAAAAAATTAAGAATAATGATAGTAAAGATTATCCAAAATCTTGGAAATAGAATAGAGAAAATGCAAGTAACATTTAACAAGGACATAGAAGAACTAAAGCGTAAACAAGCAATGATGAACAACACAATAAATGATATTAAAAATACTCTAGAAGGGATCAATAGCAGAATAACTGAGGCAGAAGAACGGATAAGTGACCTGGAAGATAAAATAGTGGAAATAACTACGGCAAAGAAGAATACAGAGAAAAGAATGAAAAGAACTGAGGACAGTCTCAGAGACCTCTGGGACAACATTAAACGCACCAACATTCGAATTATAGGGGTTCCAGAAGAAGAAGAGGAAAAAAAGGGACTGAGAAAATATTTGAAGAGGTTATAGTTGAAAACTACCCTAATATGGGAAAGGAAATGCTTAATGAAGTCCAGGAAGCACAGACAGTCCTATACAGAATAAATACAAGGAGAAACACACTAAGACACATATTAATCAAACTATCAAAAATTAAATACAAAGAAAACATATTAAAAGCAGCAAGAGGAAAACAACAAATAACACACAAGGGAATCCCCATAAGGTTAACAGCTGATCTTTCAGCAGAAACACTGCAAGCCAGAAGGGAGTGGCAGGATATACTTAAAGTGATGAAGGAGAAAAACCTACAACCAAGATTACACTACCCAGGAAGGATCTCATTCAGATTTGATGGAGAAATTAAAACCTTTACAGATAAGCAAAAGCTGAGAGAGTAAAGCACCACCAAACCAGCTTTACAACAAATGCTAAAGGAACTTCTCTAGGCAAGAAACACAAGAGAAGGAAAAGACCTACAATAAGAAACCTAAAACATTTAACAAAATGGGAATAGGAATAAACATATTGAAAATCACCTTAAATGTAAATGGATTAAATGCTCCCAGCAAAAGACACAGACTGGCTGAATGGATACAAAAAGAAGACCTATATATATGCTGTCTACAAGAGACCCACTTCAGACCTAGAGACACATACAGACTGAAAGTGAGGGGATGGAAAAAGATATTCCATGCAAATGGAAATCAAAAGAAAGCTGGAGTAGCAATTCTCATATCAGACAAAATAGACTTTAAAATAAAGACTATTACAAGAGACAAAGAAGGATACTATATAATGATCAAGGGATCGATCCAAGAAGAAGGTATAACAATTGTAAATATTTATGCACCCAACATAGGAGCACCTCAATACATAAGGCAAATACTAACAGCCATAAAAGGGGAAATCGACAGCAACACAATCATAGTAGGGGACTTTAACACCCCACTTTCAGCAATGGACAGATCCTCCAAAATGAAAATGAATAAGGAAACACAAGCTTTAAATGATACATTAAACAAGATGGACTTAATTGACATTTATAGGACATTCCATCCAAAAACAACAGAATACTCATTTTTCTCAAATGCTCATGGAACATTCTCCAGGATAGATCATATCTTGGGTCACAAATCTAGCCTTGGTAAATTTAAGAAACTTGAAATTGTATCAAGTATCTTTTCCGACCACAATACTATGAAACTAGATATCAATTACAGGAAAAGATCTATAAAAAATGCTAACACATGGAGGCTAAACAACACACTACTTAATAACAAAGTGGTCACTGAAGAAATCAAAGGGGAAATAAAAAAATACCTAGAAACAAATGACAATGGAGACACGATGACCAAAAACCTATGAGATGCAGCAAAAGCAGTTCTAAGAGGGAATTTTATAGCAATAAAATACTACCTTAAGAAACTGGAAACATCTCAAATAAACAACCTAATCTTGCACCTAAAGCAATTAGAGAAAGAAGAACAAAAAAACCCCAAAGCTAGCAGAAGGAAAGAAATCATAAAGATCAGATCAGAAATAAATGAAAAAGAAATGATGGAAACAATAGCAAAGATCAATAAAACTAAAAGCTGGTTCTTTGAGAAGATAAACAAAATTGATAAACCATTAGCCAGACTCATCAAGAGAAAAAGGGAGAAGACTCAAATCAATAGAATTAGAAACGAAGAAGGAGAAGTAACAAACGACACTGCAGAAATACAAAGGTTCATGAGAGATTACTACAAGCAACTCTATGCCAATAAAATGGACAACCTGGAAGAAATGGCCAAATTCTTAGAAATGCACAACCTGGCGAGACTGAAACAGGAAGAAATAGAAAATATGAACAGACCAATCAGAAACACTGAAATTGAAACTGTGATTAAAGATCTTCCAACAAACAAAAGCTCAGGACCAGATGGCTTCACAGGTGAATTCTATCAAACATTTAGAGAAGAGCTAACACCTATACTTCTCAAACTCTTCCAAAATATAGCAGAGGGAGGAACACTCCCAAACTCATTCTACAAGGCCACCATCACCCTGATACCAAAACCAGAGAAAGATGTCACAAAGAAAGATAACTACAGGCCAATATCACTAATGAACATACATGCAAAAATCCTCAACAAAATACTAGCAAACAGAATCCAACAGCACATTAAAATGATCATACACCATGATCAAGTGGGGTTTATTCCAGGAATGCAAGTATTCTTCAATATACGCAAATCAATCGACGTGATACACCATATTTAAAAATTGAAGGAGAAAAATCATAGGATCATCTCAATAGATGCAGAAAAAGCTTTTGTCAAAATTGAACACCCATTTATGATAAAAACCCTGCAGAAAGTAGGCATAGACGGAACTTTCCTCAACATAATAAAGGCCATATATGACAAACCTACAGCCAACATTGTCCTCAATGGTGAAAAACTGAAACCATTTCCTCTCATATCAGGAACAAGACAAGGTTGTCAACTCTCACCACTATTATTCAACATAGTTTTAGAAGTGTTTGCCACTGCAATCAGAGAAGAAAAAGAAATAAAAGGAATCCAAATTGGAAAAGAAGAAGTAAAGCTGTCACTGTTTGCAGATGACATGATACTATACAAAGAGAATCCTAAAGATACTATCAGAAAACTACGAGAGCTAATCAATGAATTTGGTAAAGTAGCAGGATAAAAAATTAATGCACAGAAATCTCTTGCATTGCTACACACTAACGATGAAAAATCTGAAAGTGAAATTAAGAAAACACTCACATTTACCATTGCAACAAAAAGAATAAAATATCTAGGAATAAACCTACCTAAGGAGACAAAAGACCTGTATGCAGAAAATTATAAGACACTGATGAAAGAAATTAAAGATGATACAAATAGATGGAGAGATATACCAGGTTCATGGATTGGAAGAATCAACATTGTGAAAATGACTCTACTACCCAAAGCAATCTACAGATTCAATGCAATCCCTATCAAACTACCACAGGCATTTTTCACAGAACTAGAACAAAAAATTTCACAATTTGTATGGAAATACAAAAGAACCCGAATAGCCAAAGCAATCTTGAGAACGAAAAATGGAGCTGGAGGAATCAGGCTCCCTGACTTCAGACTACACTACAAAGCTACAGTAATCAAGAGAGTTTGGTACTGGCACAAAAACAGAAATATAGATCAATGGAACAGGATAGAAAGCCCAGAGATAAACCCACACACATATGGTCACTTTATCTTTGACAAAGGAGGCAAGAATATACAGTGGAGAAAGGCAGCCTCTTCAATAAGTGGTGCTGGAAAACTGGACAAGTACATGTAAAAGTATGAAATTAGAACACTCCCTAACACCATACGCAAAAATAAACTCAAAATGGATTAAAGACCTAAATGTAAGGCCAGACACTATCAAACTCTTAGAGGAAATCATAGGCAGACACTCTGTGACATAAATCACAGCAAGATCCTTTTTGACCCACCTCCTAGAGTAATGGAAATAAAAACACAAATAAACAAATGGGACCTAATGAAACTTAAAAGCTTTTGCATAGCAAAGGAAAGCGTAAACAAGACCAAAACAGAACCCTCAGAATTGGAGAAAATACTTACCAAAAAATGAAGCAACCGACAAAGGATTAATCTCCAAAATTTACAAGCAGCACATGCAGCTCAATAACAAAAAAACAAACAACCCAATCCAAAAATGGGCAGAAGACCTAAATAGACATTTCTCCAAAGAAGATATACACATTGCCAACACACACACATAATAGAATGCTCAACAGCATTTAGCATTAGAGAAATGCAAATCAAAACTACAATGAGATATCATCTCACACTGGTCAAAATGGCCATCCTCAAAAATCTAGAAACAATAAATGCTGGAGAGGGTGTGGAGAAAAGGGAACCCTCTTACACTGTTGTTGGGAATGTAAATTGTTGCAGCCACTATGGAGAACAGTATGGAAGTTCCTTAAAAAACTAAAAATAGAACTACCATATGACCCAGCAATCCCACTACTGGGCATATACCCTGAGAAAACCATAACTCAAAAAGAGTCATGTACCAAAATGTTCATTGCAGCTCTATTTACAATAGCCAGGACATGGAAGCAACCTAAATGTCCATCAACAGATGAATGGATAAAGAAGAAGTGGTACATATATACAATGGAATATTACTCAGCCATAAAAAAAAACGAAATTGAGTTATTTGTAGTGAGGTGGATGGACCTAGATTCTGTCATACAGAGTGAAGTAAGTCAGAAAGAGAAAAACAAATACAGTATGCTAACACATATATATAGAAACTGAGAAAAAAAAAAGGTCATGAAGAACCTAGGGGTAAGATGGGAATAAAGACACAGACCTACTAGAGCATGGTCTTGAGGATATGGGGAGTGGGAAGGGTAAGCTGTGACAAAATGAGAGAGTGGCATGGACATATATACACTACCAAACGTAAAATAGATAGCTAGTTGGAAGTAGCCGCATAGCACAGGGAGATCAGCTAGGTGGTTTGTGACCACCTAGAGTGGTGAGATAGGGAGGGTGGGAGGGAGGGAGACGCAAGAGGGAAGAAATATGGGAACATATGTATATGTATAACTGATTCACTTTGTTATAAAGAAGAAACTGACACACCATTGTAAAGCAATTATACTCCAATAAAGATGTTTAAAAAAAAAACTAACCTATGATAATGTGAAACACAGTCATAAAATATAGAAATGTTGACATTCTCAGGTTACAAATAAATTGAATATATTTTGGAAAATGCATTGGCTTAATATTTTTAAATCAATTTTTGAATGTCCTAATCATACAATGTTCACCATGCATCACTGATTTTCAACTTAATACACTGCATTAAAGAACTTATAAAAATTTGAGCTTCACACTGTTTACACATTCAAGCATAAATTGAATGAATTATGGAACATTTACTTAAAGTTTAAAAGTTGTAAGAAGGATAAAAATGGTTAACCTGGGAATAGGGCAAGATGGCAGAAGAGTAAGACGCGGAGATCACCTTCCTTCCCACAGATACATTAGAAATACTTCTACACGTGGAACCGCTCCTACAGAACACCCACTGAATGCTGGCAGAAAACGTCAGAACTCGGAAAAGGCAAGAAACTCCCCATGTACTTGGGTAGGACAAAAGAAAAAAGAAATAACAGAGACAAAAGAATAGGGATGGGACCTGCACCAGTGGGAGGGAGCCGTGAAGGAGGAAAGGTTTCCACACACTAGAAAGCCCCTTCACAGGCGGAGACTGTGGGTGGCAGAGGGGGGAAGCTTCGGAGCCACGGAGGAGAGCGCAGCAACAGGGGTGCGGAGGGCAAAGCGGAAAGATTCCAGCACAGAGGCTTGGCGCCGAGCAGCACTCACCAGCCTGACAGGCTTGTCTGCTCACCCGCCAGGGCGAGCCGGGGCTGGGAGCTGAGGCTCGGGCTTCGATCGGATCGCAGGGAGAGGACTGGGGTTGGTGGCGTGAACACAGCCTGAAGGGGTTAGCGCACCACAGCTAGCCTGGAGGGAGTCCGGGAAAAAGTCTACAGCTGCCAAAGAGGCAAGAGAATTTTTCTTGCCTCTTTGTTTTGCAGCGCGCAAGGAGAGGGGACTCAGAGCGCCACCTAAACGAACTCCAGAGACGGGCACGAGCTGCGGCTATCAGCACAGACCCCAGAGAGGGCATGAGACGCTAAGGCTGCTGCTGCCGACACCAAGAAGCCTGTGTGCGAGCACAGGTCACTATCCACACCGCCCCTCCCAGGAGCCGGTGCAGCCTGCCATGGCCAGGCTCCCGTCATCCGGGGACAACTTCCCTGGGAGAACGCACAACGTGCCTTGGGCTGGTGCAAGGTCATGCAGGCCTCTGCCGCCGCAGGCACGCCCCACGTCCGTATCCTTCCCTCCCCACTGCCCGAGTGAGCCAGAGCCCCCGAAGCAGCTGCTCCTTTAACCCCGTTCTGTCTGGGCGGGGAACAGACACCCTCAGGCGACCTACACGCAGAGGCGGGTCCAAATCCAAAGCTGAACCCTGGGAGCTGTGTGAACAAAGAAGAGAAAGGGAAATCTCTCCCAGCAGCCTCAGAAACAGCGGATTAAAACTCCACAAACAACTTAATGTGCCTGCATCTGTTGAATACCTGAATAGACAACGAATCATCCCAAATTCAGGAGGTGGACTTTGGGAGCAGGATATATTAATTTTTCCCCTTTTCCTTTTTTTTTTGTGAGTGTATATGTATATGCTTCTGGGTGAGATTTTGTCTGTATAGCTTTGCTTTATAATAGCTTTATTTTACTTCACTATATTTTATCCTCTTTCTTTCTATTTTTTCTCCCTTTTACTCTGAGCCGTATGGATGAAAGGCTCTTGGTGCTCCAGCCAGGCAACAGGGCTGTGTCTCTGAGGTGGGAGAGCCAACTTCAGGACACTGGTCCACAAGAGACCTCTCAGCTCCACGTAATACCAAACGGTGAAAATCTCTCAGAGATCTCCATCTCAACATCAAGACGCAGCTTCACTCAACCACCAGTAAGCTACAGTGCTGGACACCCTATGCCAAATAACTAGCAAGACAGCAACACAGCCCCATCCATTAGCAGAGAGGCTGCCTAAAATCATAATAAGGCCACAGACACCCCAAAATACACCACCAGACGTGGACGTGCCCACCAGAAAGACAAGATCCAGCCTCAACCACCAGAACACAGGCACTAGTTCCTTCCACCAGGAAGCCTACACAACTCACTGGACTAACCTTAGCCACTGGGGACAGATACCAAAAACAATGGGAACTATGAACCTGCAGCCTGTGAAAAGGAGACCCCAAACACAGTAAGATAAGCAAAATGAGAAGACAGAAAAACACACAGCAGGTGAAGGAGCAGGGTCAAAACACACCAGACCTAACAAATGAAGAGGAAATAGGTAGTCTACCTGAAAAAGAATTCAGAATAATAATACTAAGGATGATCCAAAATCTTGGAAATAGAATAGACAAACTGCAAATAACATTTAACAAGGACATAGAAGAACTAAATAGGAGCCAAGCAATGATGAAAAACACAATAAATAAAATCAAAAATACTCTAGATGGGATCAATAGCAGAATAACTGAGGCAGAAGAACGGATAAGTGACCTGGAAGATAAAATAGTGGAAATAACTACTGCACAGCAGAATAAAGAAAAAAGAATAAAAAGAACTGAGGACAGTCTCAGAGACCTCTGGGACAACATTAAATGCACCAACATTCGAATTATAGGGGTCCCAGAAGAAGAAGAGAAAAAGAAAGGGACTGAGAAAATATTTGAAGAGATTATAGTTGAAAACTTCCCTAATATGGGAAAGGAAATAGTTAATCAAATCCTGGAAGCACAGAGTCCCATACAGGATTAATCCAAGGAGAAACATGCCAAGACACATATTAGTCAAACTGTCAAAAATTAAATATAAAGAAAAAATATTAAAAGCAGCAAGGGAAAAGCAACAATAACATACAAGGGAATCCCCACAAGGTTAACAGCTAATCTTTCAGCATAAACTCTGCAAGCCAGAAGGGAGTGGCAGGACATATTTAAAGTGATGAAAGGGAAAAACCTACAACCAAGATTACTCTACCCAGCAAGGATCTCATTCAGATTTGATGGAGAAATTAAAACCTTTACAGACAAGCAAAAGCTGAGAGAGTTCAGCACCACAAAACCAGCTTTACAACAAATGCTAAAGGAACTTCTCTAGGCAAGAAACACAAGAGAAGGAAAGCACCTACAATAACAAACCCAAAATATTTAAGAAAATGGGAATAGGAACATACATATCGATAATTACCTTAAATGTAAATGCATTAAATGCTCCCACCAAAAGACATAGACCGGCTGAATGGATACAAAAACAAGACCCATATATATGCTGTCTACAAGAGACCCACTTCAGACCTAGAGACACATACAGACTGAAAGTGAGGGGATGGAAAAAGATATTCTATGCAAATGGAAATCAAAAGAAAGCTGGAGTAGCAATTCTCATATCAGACAAAATAGACTTTAAAATAAAGACTATTATAAGAGACAAAGAAGGACACTATATAATGATCAAGGCATCGATCCAAGAGGAAGGTATAACAATTGTAAATATTTATGCACCCAACATAGGAGCACCTCAATGCATAAGGCAAATACTAACAGCCATAAAAGGGGAAATCGACAGCAACCCAATCATAGTAGGGGATTTTAACACCCCTCTTTCACCAATGGACAGATCCTCCAAAATGAAAATAAATAAGGAAATACAAGCTTTAAATGATGCATTAAAGAAGATGGACTTAACTGATATTTATAGGACATTCCATCCAAAAACAACAGAATACACATTTTTCTCAAGTGCTCACGGAACATTCTCCAGGATAGATCATATCTTGGGTCACAAATCAAGCCTTGGTAAATTTAAGAAAATTGAAATCGTATCAAGTATCTTTTCCAACCACAACGCTATGAGACTAGATATCAATTACAGGAAAAGATCTGTAAAAAATACAAACACATGGAGGCTACACAATACACTACTTAATAACGAAGTGATCACTGAAGAAATCAAAGGAAAATCAAAAACTACCTAGAAACAAATGACAATGGAGACCCGACGACCCAAAACCTATGGGATGCAAAAGCAATGCTAAGAGGGAAGTTTATAGCAATACAAGCCTACCTCAAGAAACAGGAAACATCTCGAATAAACAACCTAACCTTGCACCTGAAGCAAATAGAGAAAGAAGAACAAATAAACCCCAAAGCTAGCAGAAGGAAAGAAATCATAAAGATCAGATCAGAAATAAATGAAAAAGAAATGAAGGAGACAATAGTGAAGATCAATAAAACTAAAAGCTGGTTCTTTGAGAAGATAAACAAAATTGATAAACCATTAGCCAGACTCATCAAGAGAAAAAGAGAGAAGACTCAAACCAATAGAATTAGAAATGAAAAAGGAGAAGTAACCACTGACACTGCAGAAATACAAAAGATCATGAGAGATTACTACAAGCAACTCTATGCCAATAAAATGGACAACCTGGGAGAAATGGACAGATTCCTAGAAATGCAGAACCTGACAAGACTGAACCAGGAAGAAATAGAAGATATGAACAGACCAATCACAAGCACTGATATTGAAACTGTGATTACAAATCTTCCAACAAACAAAAGCCCAGGACCAGATGGCTTCACAGGCGAATTCTATCAGACATTTAGAGAAGAGCTAACACCTATCATTCTCAAACTCTTCCAAAATATTGCAGAGGGAGGAGCACTCCTAAACTCATTCTATGAGGTCACCATCACCCTGATACCAAAACCAGACAAAGATGTCACAAAGAAAGAAAACTACAGGCCAATATCACTGATGAACATACATGCAAAAATCCTCAACAAAATACTAGCAAACAGAATCCAACAGCACATTAAAAGGATCATACACCATGATCAAGTGGGGTTTATTCCAGGAATGCAAGGATTCTTCAACATAACGCAAATCAATCAATGTGATACACCATATTAAAAAATTGAAGGAGAAAAACCATATGATCATCTCAATAGATGCAGAGAAAGCTTTTGAAAAAATTCAACACCCATTTATGATAAAAGCCCTGCAGAAAGTAGGCATAGAGGGAACTTTCCTCAACATAATAAAGGCCATATATGACAAACCCACAGCCAACATTGTCTTCAATGGTGAAAAACTGAAACCATTTCCACTAAGATCAGGAACCAGACAAGGTTGCCCACTCTCACCACTATTATTCAACATAGTTTTGGAAGTGTTAGCCACAGCAATCAGGGAAGAAAAACAAATCAAAGGAATCCAAATCGGAAAAGAAGAAGTAAAGCTGTCACTGTTTGCAGATGACATGATACTATACATAGCAAATCCTTAAGATGCTACCAGAAAACTACTAGAGCTAATCAATGAATTTGGTAAAGTAGCAGGATAAAAAATTAATGCACAGAAATCTCTTGCATTTGTATACACTAATGATGAAAAATCTGAAAGTGAAATTAAGAAATCACTCCCGTTTACCATTGCAACAAAAAGAATAAAATATCTAGGAATAAACCTACCTAAGGAGACAAAAGACCTGTATGCAGAAAATTATAGGACACTGATGAAAGAAATTAAAGATGATACAAATAGATGGAGAGATATACCATGTTCTTGGATTGGAAGAATCAACAGTGTGAAAATGACTCTACTACCCAAGGCAATCTAGAGATTCAGTGCAATCCCTATCAAACTACCACAGGCATTTTTCACAGAACTAGAACAAAATATTTCACAATTTGTATGGAAACACAAAAGACCCCGAATAGCCAAAGCAATCTTGAGAACGAAAAATGGAGCTGGAGGAATCAGGCTCCCTGACTTCAGACTATATTACAAAGCTACAGTAATCAAGACAGTTTGGTACTGGCACAAAAACAGAAATATAGATCAATGGAACAGGATAGAAAGCCCAGAGATGAACCCACACACATATGGTCACCTTATCTTTGATAAAGGAGGCAAGCATATACAGTGGAGAAAAGACAGCCTCTTCAATAAGTGGTGCTGGGAAAATTGGACAGATACATGTAAAAGTATGAAATTAGAACACTCCCTGGCACCATGCACAAAAATAAACTCAAAATGGATTAAAGACCTAAGTGTAAGGCCAGACACTATCAAAATGTTAGAGGAAAACATAGGCAGAACACTCTATGACATACATCACAGCAAGATTCTTTTTGACCCCGCTCCTAGAGAAATGGAAATAAAAACACAAATAAACAAATGGGACCTAATGAAACTTAAAAGCTTTTGCACAGCAAAGGAAACCATAAACAAGACAAAAAGACAACCATCAGAATGGGAGAAAATATTTGCAAATGAAGCAACTGACAAAGGAATAATCTCCAAGATTTACAAGCAGCTCATGCAGCTCAAGAACAACAACAAAAAAAAACCCAATCCAACAATGGGCAGAAGACCTAAATAGACATTTCTCCAAAGAAGATATACAGATTGCCAACAGACACATGAAAGAATGCTCAACATCATTAGTCATTAGAGAAATGCAAATCAAAACTACAATGAGATATCATCTCACACCAGTCAGAATGGCCATCCTCAAAAAATCTAGAAACAATAAATGCTGGAGAGGTTGTGGAGAAAAGGGGACCCTCTTGCACTGTTGGTGGGAATGTAAATTGATACCGCCACTATGGAGAACAGTATGGAGGTTCCTTAAAAACTACAAATAGAACTACCATACGACCCAGCAATCCCACTACTGGGCATATACCCTGAGAAAACCATAATTCAAAAAGAGTCATGTACCAAAATGTTTATTGCAGCTCTATTTACAATAGCCAGGACATAGAAGCAACCTATGTGTCCATCATCAGATGAATGGATAAAGAAGATGTGGCACATATATACAATGGAATATTACTCAGCCATAAAAAGAAATGAAATGGAGGTATTTTTAGTGAGGTGGATGGAGTTAGAGTCTGTCATACAGAGTGAAGTAAGTCAGAAAGAGAAAAACAAATACAGTATGCTAACACATATATATGGAATCTAAGGGAAAATAAAGGTCATGAAGAACCTAGTGGCAAGACGGGAATAAAGACACAGACCTACTAGAGAATGGACTTGAGGATATGGGGAGGGGTTGGGGTAAGATGTGACAGGGTGAGAGAGTGGCATAGATATAAATACACTACCAAATGTAAAATAGATAGCTAGTGGGAAGCAACCGCATAGCACAGGGAGATCAGCTCGGTGCTTTGTGACCACCTAGAGGGGTGGGATAGGGAGGGTGGGAGGGAGGGAGATGCAAGAGGGAAGAGATTTGGGAACCTATGTATATGTATAACTGTTTCACTTTGTTATAAAGCAGAAACTAACACACCATTGTAAAGCAATTATACTCCAATAAAGGTGTTTAAATAAAAAAACAACAACAACAACAAAAAATGGTTAACCTGTAAGAATTCTAAAAAATTAGAAAGATTAAAGAAACCTTTTAGGAGAGATCAAATAGACTACTAGACTAAGAGACCCCCAGAGTAAAACAATAAAGTACAAATAGAAAAAGAAAAATGATTGCAAATGACAACAACAAAGCACTGTATGTAGTACATATAAAATAAACATATCAAATTAAAATAAAGAAATAAACTAACCTAATAATATATGTAAACATATAGGAAATGTACAAAACTAGTGTGTGAGTACTGCAATGAATTGTCACATATTCCCATCACCATACAATAAACTGTCACACATTTTCATCACCATAATCATACAATTTCAAATGTGTTTTTCATATTAGAAGAAAACCAATTCTTATATATTATTTTTTTTATATGTTAAGTCACAAGGACAGACTCTGACCAATACTTTTATGCTGGTCAGGGTAGACTTATAAAAACAAGACAAAACAAAACAACCACAACCAAATCTCTGTAGCTTAAGAAATAAAAGTTTATTTCTCTCTCACACATCACAGTTCAATGCAGGTCACACATACACTGGAGTGTTTGACATATAATAGCCAATGAATATGTGTTAAAAGATAAAATAAATAAATAGAAGGAAAGGAAAAAGAAGTAAAGGAAGGAAAGAAGGAAGGAAGGAAGGAAGGAAGGAAGGAAGGAAGGAAGGAAGGAAGAAGGTAGGAAGGAAGGAAGGAAAGAAGGAAGGAAGGAAGGGAGGGAGGAAAAAATGTTCTGTTTGACCTGGCTTAAACTATTTAATCTGTCCTAGCCTCAGTTCTCCCATCTGTTACATGGGACAATAGTGCCCCATATCACCTGGTGGCTACAATGATTAAAGTGTAATAATACAGGTACAATGTATAACATAATAACCTACTATTTTATGTAAGAATTGATTCTTATCATCAGGATAAGCTTGAGGCACAACTCAAATTTTCCCTAGCTATCCACCTTCCTATCTTCTCTCTTACTCACATTTTTCTCTCATTTTCCTCAAATGCTAATGGTACACATGCAGAGTTCCATTAAATCTAATCTCAGTTTGCTTCCAATCAGGAAAACAATTGCATCAGCTGATACTTCATTCCTCACAAAGTGAAGAAAAATTCAACCAAATAGAATGGAGACAGCAATTGAACTTGCCCTTGATAGAAAAATATCAACAGCTAGAAAATGGGGGTAGGATGGATTTCCAGATTGAATCATCAACTGCTGAGAGAATGGACAATTGTGGATGTTTTAGTCCATTAGATTTGTCATACCAAAACACCATAGACTGGTTAGCTTAAACAATAAACATCTATTTCTCACAGTTCTGGAGGCTGGGAAGCCCCTGATCAAGGTGCCAGCAGATTCAGTGTCCAGTGAGGGACTGCTTCGTATTCATAGATGGCCATCTTCTCACTCTGTCCTCACATGGTGGAAGAGGCATGGAGCTCCCCAACCTCATGATGCCGTCTACACCTAATTACCTCCCCAAAGCCCCACCTCCAAATGCCATCACAGTGGGGGGATTACAGCTTCAACATATGAATTTTGGAGGATATAGACATTCAGCCTATATCAAGGCCCCTTTGAGGTACTCACACAGTCTCCACCTCACAGCTCCTTCAGGGTCTTCCTCAGCCATTCTGGTGCAGTTCACATACATGACTGACTGACAAGTGGATATAAAATTTATTCAGTTGAATCTAACATGGGACACTGATAAGCAATTCTTTTTCCAGAGCTCCTGGACAGATTGGCCAAGGCTTTGCCGGGCCTGAATCACAGTTCAGAACTTCATATTCTGCCTAATTATACTTTGTCTCCTTATCTTTCACTAGTGTTAATCCCTAATAAATATTTTACACCTCAGATTCTATCTTAGCATCTAATTCCTCTAAACCAATCTGCCATAGTTGAATGAGACACAAGTATAATTAGAGAAAAGAGACCTACTACTCCTCCATGGCATAAGACAAAGTGATTTATACATTTTAGCTCCTCAGAAGAAATGCCATATCCCTATTTCGTTTTCTGGTCTGAAATATAATCTCCATACAGTTTTGTGGGACACAAAGATTTTGCCAATTTACAAGTCTCACTGAAGGCTGTTGATGTCATCCTCCAGGATTAGCCATATTCAAGAGTTTTTGATACCCTCTTAATTCAATATAAAGTAAGGCAATTTTATTATTCTGTTTGTAACTTTGATTTAGATTATGTTCAAGCTCTACATTTGTCATTATAATATTGTTGCTCTGTCTTCTGTTGGGTTTTGGTACCAAATCCACCCTGCTGTAACCATTCTGTCACTGTTCCATCCAGCTAATGAATATTCACCATCACCAAATATATAGCAGAGGTAGTACTGCCATCTGGTGGAAATACAGAAGACTATACTGAGACTGTCTCCCAAAGAATGAAATTTTTACAGGTGGGCGCACAATGCAGCTTGAGAAGTAAAAAATGAATCCAGAAAACTGTACTAATTTCTGGGTCTTGACATTCAGTGTGTTGTGTATTTCCCTAATTCTGCTGCTTCTTATCTTTATCACAAACTAATTCAGCCATCCTCAAATCTTTAAAACTCTGATCCACTAAGACAGGGACCTCATCATGCAATGTATTTAACAACAAAGCTTCCAATCTCCTTTTCAGATAGAGATAAAAGAGAAAAAACAATCCAGAAACAGCAAAACACTAAGAAAATAAGTTGTATAGAAAACTATTCTTACTTTAGTTCTTCATATGAATTCTGTTTTCTGGGCATATGCCAATAGACAAATACTTGAATTCTGTTGCTTTTTCTCCTCTCTACTAGACAATTCCATTAAAACAGAGAATAAGAATAAGTCATTTATGTGTCTGTTTTATGTGCCTGCTTTTGGCTGAGAGCATATATTTTCTTTGTATGTGGGTGAAATTGCATAGAAGGTCATACTGATAATTAAATTTTTAAGAACTTCTGTCCATTTCTTTTGTCTACTCTGCCTTCTTAGTGTAGAGAGAAAAATATTAAGCAACCATGTCTTGAATTAAAGAGAGATAGTATACACAAATAGTCAAATCAGACTACAGATTAAGGAGCCAGAAAAACTTGGGTTTCAACCTTGACTCTGGTCCTTAACTTCTCTGAGTCTCAATTTCCCCATTTGAAAAATAGGAACAATTGTACTTTAAGGAGTTGTGGTGAGCATTAAATGAGATAGTATATATAGAGCTTAAGTACAGTGCCTGGAACATTTTAAATGCTGAGAAATTCACTGTTATTGTTTCTAGTCACTAAAAGAGAAAGCATATATTTTTTATGTGCCCCAAAGTGCAGTAAGATTTTTTTAATTGAAGTAGAGTTGACTTACAATATTATGTCAGTTGCAGGTGTACAACATAGTAATTCAATATTTTTATAGATTATACTCCATACAAAGTTATTACAAAATATTGATTATATTCCCTGTGCAGTATATTAAATCCTTGTAACTTATTTATTTTATACCTAGTAGTTTGTACCTCTTAACTGCCTTCACCTGTTTTACCCCTGTCCCCACCATCTCCCCTCTAGTAACAACTGGTTTGTTCTTTTTCTGTATCTGTGAGTCTGTTTCCATTTTGTTATACTTGTTCATTTGTTTTATTTTCTAGATTCCACAGATAATTGAAAACATACGGTATTTGTCTTATTCTGTCTGACTTATTACACTAAGCATAGTACCCTTCAAGTCCATCCATGTTGTTTCATTGTGTGTATGTGTGTGTGTGTGAGTGTGCATATATATTATACACTCATATACATATATTTGTATGCACATATATATGAATATGTATCTCACATCTTCTTTATCTGTTCTTCTGTTGATAGACACTTAGATTGCTTCCATATCTTGGTAATTGTAAATAATGCTGCTATGAACATAGCAGCGCATAGACCTTTCAAATTTCTGTTTTCGTTTTCTTCAGTTAAATACCCAGGAGTGGAATTGCTGAATCATATGATAGTTCTATGTTTAATTTTTTTCTGAGGCACTCCCATGTTGTTTTCCATAGTGGCTGTACTAATTTACACTTTCACCAAAAGTGCATGAGAGTTCCCTTTTCTCCACATCCTTGCCAACACTTGTTATTTCTTGTCTTTTTGATGGTAGCCATTCTGAGAGGTGTGAAGTGATATCTCATAGTGGTTCTGATTTGTAATTTGCCTGATGATTAGAGTTGTTGAGCATCTTTTCATGTGTCTGTTGGTCATTTTTATGTCTTCTTTGGAAAAGTGAGTATTCAGGTCCTCTGCCCATTTTTAATCAGGTTGATTTGTTTTGATATTAAGTTGTATGAGTTCTTTATATATTTTGAATATTAACCACTTAGCAAACATATTGTTTACAAATATCTTTTCTCATTCAGTAGGTTGCCTTTTAGTTTTGTTGATGGTTTTCTTCTCTGTGAAAAAGTTTTAAGTTTGATTAGGTCTTATTTGTTTATTTTTGCTTTTGTTTCCCTTGCCTGAGCAGGTAGATCCAAACAAATACTGCTAAGACCACTGTCAAAGACCATATTGTCTATGTTTTCTTCTAGAAGTTGTATGGCTTCAGGTATAACCTTTAGGTCTTCAATTCATTTAGAGTTTAATTTTGTACATAGTAGGAGAAAAATGTTCTAATTTCATTCTTTTACATGTAGCTGACTGGTTTTCCCAGCACCACTTTTTGAAGAGACTACATTTTCTCCACTGTATATCCTTGCCTCCTTTGTCATAGATTAACTGATTATACATTCATGGGTTTAGTTCTGGGCTCTCTGTTCTGTTCCATTGATCTATGTGTCTGTTTTTATGGCAGTACAATACTGTTTTGATTACTGTAGTTTTGTAGTACAGTCTGAAGTCAGGGAGTGTGATACCTCCAGCTTTGTTCTTTTCTCTCAAGATTGCTTTGGCAATTTGGTGTCTTTTGTGGTTCCATATAAATTTTAGGATTATTTGTTCTAGTTCTGTGAGAAATGTCATGGGTATGTTTTAGGATTGCATTAAATCTGTAGATTGCTTTGGGGAGTATGGCCATTTTAACAATATTAATTCTTCCAATCCTTGAATAGAGGATATCCTTTTATTTCTTTGTATCATCTTCAATTTCCTTCATCAATGTTTTATAGTTTTCAGAGTATATATCTTTCACTTCCTTGGTTAAATGTACTCCCAAGTATTTTATTTTTATTTGATTATAAATGGGATTGTTTTCTTGATTTCTCTTTTGTTTTTCTGATGTTTTAGTCTGGTTTTAAGATCAGGTTAATGCTGAGCTCCTAGAATGAGTTAGGAAGTGTTCCTACCTCTTAAAGTTTTTGGAATAGTTTGAGGAGATTGGGTATTAGCTCTTCCTTAAATATTTGGTAAATTCCCTGCTAAAGCCATTTGGTCCTAAACTTTTGTGTGTTGGGAGCTTTTAAAATTACTGATTCAATTTCAATACTAGTAATCAGTCTGTTCAGATTTTCTATTTCGTCCTGATTCAGTCTTGGAAGTTTGTATTTTTCTAGGAGTTACTCCATATCTTCTAGATTTTCCAATTTTTAATGTATAACTGTTCATAGTATTCTTGTATGATGTATTTCTGTGATACCAGTTGTAACTTCTCTTTGTTCATTTCCAATTTTGTTTATTTGGGCCCTCTATTTTTTCTTAATGAGTCTTACCACAGGCTTATCAATTTTATTTATCTTTTCAAAAACCAGCTCTTAGTTTCTTTTTTTTTTTGTCTCTACTTTGTTTATGCTCTGATCTCTGTTATTTCTTTCCTTCTTACTTTGAACTTTGATCTTTTTTCCCCCTAATTCCTTTAGATGGAAAGATAGGTTGCTTATCTGAGATTTTTCTTGTTTCTTGTGATAAGCTTGTGTCACTACAAACTTCCTTCTTAGATCTGCTTTTGCTGTGTCCTATAGATTTTGGAAATATGTTTGTATTTTCATCAATCTTAAGGTATTTTAATTTTCTCTTTGATTTCTTTATTTATCCATTGATTTTTCAATAGCATGTTGTTTAATCTTCACATGTTTGTGGCGTTTTTCAATTTTCTTTCTATAATTGATTTCTAGTTTCATGTCATTGGGTTTGGAAAAAATGCTTGATATAATTTCAAACTTCTTAAATTTATTGAGACTTGTTTTGTGGCCTAGCATGTGACCTATCCTGGATACAGCTCCATGTGCACTGGAAAAGAATATGTATTCTGCTATTTTTGGATACAATATTCCTTAGATATCTATTAAGTCCATCTGGTCTACTGTGTCTTTTAAGGCCACTGTTTCTTTTTTTTTATTACGTTTTATTTGAGTACAGTTGCTTTACAATGTTGTATTAATTTCTGCTGTACAGCAAAGTGAATCAGTTATATGTATACATATATCCCTTCTTTTTTGGACTTTATTCCCATTTAGGTCACCACAGAGCATTGAGTAGAGTTCCCTGTGCTATACAGTAGGTTCTCATTAGTTATCCATTTTATGTATAGTAGTGTATATATGTCAATCCCAATCTCCCAATTCATTCCAACCCCCTCCACTGTTTCTTTATTAATTTTCTGGCAGGATGATCTATCCATTGATGTAAAGGGGGTATTAAAGTTTTCTACTATTATTGTATTTCTCCCTTTATGTCTGTTAATGTTAGCTTTATATATTAGGTGCTTCTATATTATGTGCATATATGTTTATGAATGTTATATCCTCTTCTTATATTGACCCTTTTATCATTACATAATGCCTTCTCTGTCTTTTCTTATAGACTTTGTTTTAAAGTCTGTTTTGTCTTATATGAATATTGCTACCCCAGTTTTTTTAAATTTCCATTTGCATGGAATTTTTTTCCATCACTTTACTTTCAACATATATGTGTCTTTAGCTCTGAAGTGAGTCTCTTGTAGGCAACATATAGATTGGTCTTGTTTTTTATCCATTCATCCACCCTATATCTTTTGATTGGAGCACTTAGTCTATTTACATTTAAAGTGATTACATTTAAAGTATTTATTGTCATTCTGTTATTTGTTTTCTTGTTGTTTTTGTAGTTCTTCTCTTAATCTTTTCCCTTGTGGTTTGATGATTTTCTTTAGGGTTATGTTTAGTTCCTTTCTCTTTTTTGTGTGTGTATCTATAGTAGGTTTTTGATTGGTGGTTACCAAGTTTATGTCTATCAACTCATAAATATATTTCCTCATTTTAAACTTATAGTTATTTATGTTCAACATATTCTAAAAGCTCTACATTTTTTACTCCCTCTCCCCAGAATGTTTCACATTTTAGTGTCATATATTTCTCCTTTATATCTATCCCTTAGCTGTTTATTGTAGTGATAATTGATTTTGCAAATTGTGTCTTTTAACCTTCACACTAGCTTATTTAAATGGTTGATCTACTGCATTTACTATATGTTTACCTTTACTGGTGAGATATTTTTTCCTTCATTTATTTTCTTATTTCTTGTTAGAGCCATCTCTTTTTGCTTGAAGAAAATGCTTTAACATTTTTTATAAGTATGGTTTAGTGGTGTTGAACTCTTAGTTTTTGCTTGTCTGAGAAATTCTCTCTCTCCTTCAATTTTGAATTACAATCTTTCTGGAAAAAATATCCTTGGGTATGTTTTTCCTTTCAGCACTTTAACTATATCATGCCACTCCCTTCTGGCCCACAAAGTTTCTTCTGAAAAATCAACTGATAGCCTTATGAGAGTTCCCTAGTATGTGACTTTTTGTTCTTCTCTTACTACTTTTTAAATTATCTTTTACTTTGCCCTTTTAATTATGATATATTTTAGTGTTGGTCTAATTGGGTCCATCATGTTTGGGAGTGTTTGTGTTTTCTTAACCTGGATATCTGTTTCTTTCTTCAGCCATAATTTCTTTAAGTAAATTCTGCCTTTTTCTCTCTCTTCTCCTTCTTGGACCCATATAATGTGAATGTTAGTATGCTTGATGTCCCAGCGGTCCTTTAAACTATCCTCATTAAAATTTTTAAAATTCTTTTTGCTTCTCTGATTGGGTAATTTCCATTACTACAGAATAGTGGTTCACTTATATATTCCTCTTCATCACCTAATCTTATTAATTTCTTCTAGTGTATTTTTCATTTCAGTTATTGTATTCTTTAGTTCTGATTGGTTCTTTTTTATATTTTCTAGTTCTTTGTTGAAGTTCTCACTGTGTTCTTGTATTCTTTTCTTGAGTTCAGTGAGCATTTTTAATTAGCATAGTTTTGAACTCTTTATCATGTAAATTACTTATCTCTACTTTATTAGGGGTTTTTCCTGGAGTTTTATTTTATTTCATTTGGAACACATTCTTTTGTCTCCTTATTTTGTTTGACCTTCTGTTTCTATAAAATTAGGGGAAAGACCTCAATAGGTCTTGAATGCACGTTGTGTGAGAGCATCTCTATGCAGTCTGTGTGTGCCCAGTGGTTTTGGTGGGAGAGCTGATTCCAAAGTGAGCATAGGTCACATCTTCTCCTGAGTGCATTGGTGACCACCACCTTGGTGGGATGTAGGACTAGCATTGGAAGGACTAGAGCCAGAACTTCTCCCAGGTTCAATGGCAGTTGACACTCTAGAGGGGAGAAGGCTAAGGCCTGAGGAACTGGAGCAGAAGTCCTGGGGAAATGGGGTTTCTCCCCAGCACAATGGCAGTCTCAGCCTTGGCCAAGGCAATCCCATCTCTCAAAATCTGAAACTTTGGCTTACCAGTTTATTATACCTTGATTTACTCAAGGAAAAAAGCATAAATATACCATACCAATTTTATCACAAATTTACCTATATCATGGTTAACTACAATCACCACATATCATAGCATATTTCTACAATATGTCAGTCTGGAAAGCAATACTCTTTAAATAAATAATTATTTTAAATTAAGTTAAAATGACTAAATATTTAAAGTAATCAATTACAATAATGGTAAAAATAAAATTTTCACAAGTTTCTTAAAACTTGGGAATGTTATACTTCTGTGTTAAAATACCATGGTCTTTAGATTGTCATTATTGCTTATAACATATATTCAGCTTTTTAATCAAATGAACAATAAATATTTATGACATATGCTAAAATATTATAAAGAGACTTAGGTGATAATTCCTAGAGTTCTAGCAATAAAAGAGGGAAGATAATTTTAAAAGGAAGAAAAAGTAACAAGCACAATTGTTCATGATCTTCCTTCTCTTAGAACAAAAGATAACTTTGTTCTTCCCTATTTCTTAGCCCAATTTATACAGTAAATAATATATTCTTCCTGAAATAACCTGAAGTTTTTTCTTGTTTGTTTTTAAGAAAACAATCCAAAGTAGTGCAAAACACACTTGATTATGAGAAGCCATAGAGAATGAAGCTACCATTTCTTGAATATTTTGTATATGTCAAGTATTCACTATGCTAAGAATTTTACAAGTGTTATTAGATTTAATCCTTAGAACAGAATTACTATTGCCATATTCATTTCACCATCTTAAGAAAGATAATAATGCCAATGACACAGTCACATCAAAAAGTTTGTAGCTGAACTCAAGTCTATCCAATTTTAAATCCATCTTTTAGTTACTAATGTAAAGCTTATCAGAGTTCAAGCTGCATGCCAAACAATCTACAAACCCTACCAATAATCAATGATCCATTACTAATGTCTATCCCATGTCCCCACTCTAATGGCCCTGAATTACTCATTTCCAAACAACAACAGTACATTTCTCATTACTTCAATTTACAGAATTTCAGAAAGAAAAATTTACAAAGTCCTAAGCAGAAAAAAACAAACAAAGCCCTCTAAATCTCAGTTCAAAGTTATTTCCTAAAGAAGTTTCCATTGCAGGTCATCACTTTTTAAAAAAAATCATATTCAATATGCAGATAAAGGTAGAAATTTAAATATAGACTTCCATACCCCCACCTCCTACTAAGAGTTACCAGATTTTGCAAACAAAAATACAGAACACCCAGGTAAATTTAAATTTCAGGTAAATAAGGAATAATATTTTAGTGTAAGTATGTTCTACACATATTTATACTAAAAAATCATTTGTTGTTTACCTGAAATTTAGATTTAATTGGCAACCTTTTATTTTGTTTACCAACCTACTTTTGCTGTACCCCCAGCATCACACCAAATTGCTCAGCAGAGCTCTCCACATGTATCTAGGGCCTCATTTTGTAATGAGTCTCACTGAATGATTCTTTTTCTTTTCCCATCAGTGATAAAGGGGACATTCTGAAGAATATTTACAAATATAATTACAAACTATGAGTTGACTTACACAGTATATTTAATGTACAGAGGGGTGGGAATCCTGTACTTCACTGGCAAACTCTAGTAAAGAAGAAAGCTATTTTTGTAATAATCAAGTTAAATTTATGTGTTCTACTATTACATTTCACTACAAATGTAATAAGATAAAGCCAACACTAGTCTTATCAGAAAAAATTTTTAAAGGTCTTGATAAGTAGTCTAACCTACTCATATTTTTTAAAGGAGTCTTTTAAGCATAGACATCAACAGAAGATTCTAAAAATCTAGTTATAATGTTGCCCATCACTGAAAAATGCAATTTTATGTTGCAGTAGTAAAATGGTCATCCTGTATTTTACCTGGCTTTGCTGAATTACAACACACAAACATTCATCAAATCTCAATTTTTAAAAATTACCAAACTTGGCATGGCTTGTTTATTGAAGGAAAGACAATTTGAGTTCTGGAAGATAACATTAATATAAATTTAGATTTCTCTCTTAGTGGTAAACAATTCCCCCCCAAAACCAAATTTCCTAAGTGAATATCAAGTGTTTTCTAAAACACTATTAATCAATTACATACTGCACTTTGACATATTGGATTTTGGAGCATTTTACAAACGAAAACTCTACTCCTATAGAATGTAAATGAGTTAATCAATGTAAATGCAAAGTAACAAGACTATTTTGATGTGGTGTTTTAATGTAAATGTTCTTTTTGTTTTAAAAGGGCACTGATGACATATCACTTTTCATGTTTATGTATGGGTCCATACTGCTTGGCCAGCGAAGAATAGAAGAGCTTTTCAGTGAGACTTCCATCAGCAAGCAGGCAAGGATGTTAACTATAGCAGTTGTCCTAGTCAGGTTGAGTTGCTATAACAAAATACCATAGACTGGGTGGCTTAAATAACAGACATTTATATTTCCCAGTTCAGGATGCTGAAAATGTGAGATCAGGGTTCCTGTGTGATCGAGTTCTTGGTGAAGTCCCTCTTCCTGGTTTACTGATGGTCATCTTCTTGCTATGTTCTCACATGGCAGAGAAAGAGCTAGCTAGCTCTCCAGTCTTTTTCTTTCTTTCTTTCTTTTTTTTTTATTGCCAACATTTTTTATTCTTGTCAGTCTGATCATTGTAAATGGTATTTCATCTTTAGCATTTTAAATCAATTATTTCAATGATTTTTAGTGAGTCTAAACATCCTTTCTTAGGTGTTTTGCCCACTTGAGTTTCGTTCAGTGAACTTTCTGTTCATGTTCTTTGCCCAGTTTTCTCATGGGTTGTTTGTCTCTACCTTGTTGATGTGTAGGAGAATTTTGTGTGTTACACATATTTTATTTTATTTAAAAATTTTAATTTAATTTTATTAATTTTTTTATAGAGCAGGTTCTTATTAGTCATCAATTTTATACACATCAGGGTATACATGTCAATCCCAATCGCCCAATTCAGCACACCACCATCCCACCACCTGTGGCTTTCCCCCCTTGGTGTCCCTAAGTTTCTTCTCTACATCTGTGTCTCAACTTCTGCCCTGTAAACTGGTTAATCTGTACCATTTTTTTCTAGGTTCCACATACATGCATTAATATATGATATTTGTTTTCATCTTTCTGACTTACTTCACTCTGTATGACAGTCTCTAGATCCATCCATGTGTCAAAAAATGACCCAATTTTGTTCCTTTTTAAGGCCGAGTAATATTCCATTGTACATATGTACAATGTCTTCTTTGTCCATTCATCTGTTGATGGGCATTTAGGTTGCTTCCATGACCTGGCTATTGTAAACAGTGCTGCAATGAACACAGGGGTGCATGTGTCTTTTTGAATTATAGTTTTCTCTGGGTATATGCTCAGTAGTGGGATTGCTGGATCATATGGTAATTCTATTTTTAGTTTTTTAAGGAACCTCCATACTGTTCTCCATAGTGGCTGCATCAATTTACATTCCCACCAGCAGTGCAAGAGGGTTCGCTTTTCTCCACACCCTCTCCAGCATTTGTTGTTTGTAGATTCTCTGATGATGCCCATTCTAACTGGTGTGAGGTGATACTTCATTGTAGTTTTGATTTGCATTTCTCTAATAATTAGTGATGTGGACTACCTTTCTATGTGCTTCTCAGCCATCTGTATATCTTCTTTGGAGAAATGTCTATTTAGGTCTTCTGCCCATTTTTGGATTGGGTTGTTTTTTTTTTAATATTGAGCTGCATGAGCTGTTTATATACTTTGGAGATTAATCCTTTGTCCGTTGATTTGTCTGCAAATATTTTCTCCCATTCTGAGGGTTGTCTTTTCGTCTTGTTTATGGTTTCCTTTGCTGTGCAAAAGCTTTGAAGTTTCATTAGGTCCCATTTTTTATTTTTGTTTTTATTTCCATTACTCTAGGAGGTGGATCAAAAAAGATCTTGCTGTGATTTATGTCAAAGAGTGTTCTTCCTATGTTTTCCTCTAAGAGTTTTATAGTGTCCAGTCTTATATTTAGGTCTCTAATCCATTTTGAGTTTATTTTTGTGTATGGTGTTAGGGAGTATTCTAATTTCATTCTTTTACATGTAGCTGTCCAGTTTTCCCAGCACCACTTATTGAAGAGACTGTCTTTTCTCCATTGTATATCTTTGCCTGCTTTGTCATAGATTAGTTGACCATAGATGCGTGGGTTTGTCTCTGGGCTTTCTATCTTGTTCCATTGATCTGTGTTGCTGTTTTTGTGTCAGTACCATATTCTCTTGATTACTGTAGCTTTATAATATAGTCTGAAGTCAGGGAGTCTGATTCCTCCATTTCCCTTTTTTTCCCTCAAGACTGCTTTGGCTATTCGGGGTCTTTTGTGTCTCCATACAAATTTTTAAGATTTTTTTCTTTTAGTTCTGTAAGAAATGCCATTGGTAATTTGATAGGGATTGCATTGAATCTGTAGATTGCTTTGGGTAGTATAGTCATTTTCACAATATTGATTCTTCCAATCCAAGAACATGGTATATCTCTCCAACTGTTGGTATCATCTTTAATTTCTTTCATCAGTGTCTTAGAGTTTTCTGCATACAGGTCTTTTGTCTCCCTAGGTAGGTTTATTCCTAGGTATTTTATTCTTTTTGTTGTAATGGTGAATGAGAGTGTTTCCTCAATTTCTCTTTCAGATTTTTCATCATTAGTGTATAGGAATGCAAGAGATTTCTGTGCATTAATTTTGTATCCTGCAATTTTACCAAATTCATTGATTAGCTGTAATAGTTTTCTGGTGGCATCTTTAGGATTCTCTATGAATAGTATCATGTCATCTTCAAACAGTGACAGTTTTACTTCTTCTGTTCCAATTTGTATTCTTTTATTTCTTTGTCTTCTCCTATTGTCATGGCTAGGACTTCCAAAACTATGTTGAATAATAGTGGTGAGAGTGGACATCTTTGTCATGTTCCTGATCTTAGAGGAAATGCTTTCAGTTTTTCACCACTGAGAATAATGTTTGCTGTGGGTTTGTCATATATGGCCTTTATTATGTTGAGGTAGGTTCCCTCTATGCCCACTTTCTGGAGAGTTTTTATCATAAATGGGTGTTGAATTTTGTCAAAAGCTTTTTCTGCATCTATTGAGATGATCATATGGTTTTTATTCTTCAATTTGTTAATATGGTGTATCACATTGATTGATTTGCATATATTGAAGAATCCTTGCATTCCTGGGATAAATCCCACTTAATCATGGTTTATCATCCTTTTAATGTGTTGTTGGATTCTGTTTGCTAGTATTTTGTTGAGGATTTTTGCATCTATATTCATCAGTGATAGTGGTCTGTAATTTTCTCTTTTTTTTTTGTAGTATTTTTGTCTGGCTTTGGTGTCAGTGTGATGGTGGCATCATAGAAGGAGTTTGGGAGTGTTCCTTCCAGTGCAATTTTTGGGAAGAGTTTGAGAAGGATGGGTGTTAGCTCTTCTCTAAATGTTTGATAGAATTCACCTGTGAAGCCATCTGGTCCTGGACTTTTGTTTGTTAGAAGATTTTTAATCACAGTTTCAATTTCATTACTTGTGATTGGTCTGTTCATATTTTCTGTTTCTTCCTGGTTCAGTCTTGGAAGGTTATATCTTTCTAAGAATTTGTCCATTTCTTCCAGGTTGTCCATTTTATTGGCATAGAGTTGCTTGTAGTAGTCTCTTAGGATGCTTTGTATTTCTGCAGTGTCTGTTGTAACTTCTCCTTTTTCATTTCTAATTTTATTGCTTTGAGTCCTCTCCCTCTTTTTCTTGATGAGTCTGGCTAATGGATTATCAATTTTGTTTATCTCCTCAAAGAACCAGCTTTTAGTTTTATTGATCTTTGCTATTGTTTTCTTTATTTCCCTTTCATTTATTTCTGCTCTGATCTTTATGATTTCTTTCCTTCTGCTAACTTTGGGTTTTGTTTGTTTTTCTTTCTCTAGTTCCTTTAGGTGTAAGTTTAGGTTGTTTATTTGAGATTTTTCTTTTTTCTTGAGGTAGGGTTGCATAGCTATAAACTTCCCTCTTAGAACTGCTTTATCTGCATCCCATAGGTTTTGGATCGTCATGTTTTCATTCTCATTTGTCTCTAAGTATTTTTTGATTTCCTCTCTGATTTCATCAGTGATCTCTTGGTTATTTAGTAACGTATTGTTTAGCCTCCATGTGTTTGTGTTTTCTACGTTTTTTTTTCCCAATAATTCATTTCTAATCTCATAACATTGTGGTCAGAAAAGATGCTTAATATGATTTCAATTTTCTTAAATTTACTGAGGCTTGATTTGTGACCCAAGATGTGATCTATCCTGGAGAACATTCCGTGTGCACTTGAGAAGAAAGTGTAATCTGCTGTTTTTGGATAGAATGTCCTATAAATATCAATTAATTCTCTCTGGTCTATTTTGTCATTTAAAGCTTCTTTTCCTTATTTATTTTCATTTTGGATGGTCTGTCAATTGTTGTAAGTGAGGTGTTAAAGTCCCCCACTATTATTGTGTTACTGTCAATTTCCTCTTTTATAGCTGTTAGCACTTGCCTTATTTATTGAGGTGCTCCCATGTTGGGTGCATATATATTTATAATTGTTATATCTTCTTCTTGGATTGATCCCTTGATCCTTATGTAGTGTCCTTCCTTGTCTCTTGTACCATTCTTTATTTTAAAGTCTATTTTATCTGATATGAGTATTGCTACTCCAGCTTTCTTTTGATTTCCATTTGCATGGAATATCTTTTTCCATCCCCTCACTTTCAGTCTGTATGTGTCCCTAGGTCTGAAGTTGGTCTCTTGTAGACAGCATACATATAGGTCTTGTTTTTGTATCCATTCAGCAAGCCTGTGTCTTTTGGTTGGAGCATTTAATCCATTCACGTTTAAGGTAATTATTGATATGTATGTTCCTATGACCATTTTCTTAATTGTTTTGGGTTTGTTTTTGTAGGTCCTTTTCTTCTCTTGTGTTTCCCACTTAGAGAAGTTCCTTTAGCATTTGTTGTAGAGCTGGTTTGGTGGTGCTGAATTCTCTTAGCTTTTGCTTGTCTGTAAAGCTTTTGATTTCTCCATCAGATCTGAATGAAATCCTTGCTGGTTAGAATAGTCTTGGTTGTAGGTCCTTCCCTTTCATCACTTTAAGTATGTCATGCCACTCCCTTCTGGCTTGTAGAGTTTCTGCTGAGAAATCAGCTGCTAACGTTATGGTAGTTCCCTTGTATATTTTTTGTTGTTTTTCCCTTGCTGCTTTCAGTAATTTTTCTTTGTCTTTAATTTTTGCCAATTTGATTACTATGTGTCTCGGCATGTTTCTCCTTGGGTTTATCCTGTATGGGACTCACTGAGCTTCCTGGACTTGGGTGGCTATTTCCTTTCCCATGTTAGGGAAGTTTTCAACTATAATCTCTTCAATATTTTCTCTGATCTTTTCTGTCTCTCTTCTCCTTCTTGGAACCCTATAATGTGAATGTTGTTGTGTTTAATGTTGTCCTGGAGGTCTGTTAGGCTGTCTTTATTTCTTTTCATTCTTTTTTCTTTATTCTGTTCCACAGCAGTGAATTACGCCATTCTGTCTTCCCAGTCACTTCTCTGTTCTTCTGCCTCAGTTATTCTGCTATTGATTCTTTCTAGTGTAGTTTTCATTTCAGTTATTGTATTGTCCATCTCTGTTTGTTTGTTCTTTAATTCTTCTAGGTCTTTGTTAAACATTTCTTGCATATTCTCAATCTTTGCATCCATTGTGTTTCCGAGGTCCTGGATCATCTTCACTATCATTATTCTGAATTCTTTTTCTGGAAGGTTGCCTATCTCCACTTCATTTAGTTGTGTTTCTGTGGTTTTACCTTGTTCCTTCATCTGGTACGCAGCCCTATGCCTTTTCATTTTCTCTATCATTTTGTGAATGTGGTTTTTGTTCCATAGGCTGCAGGATTGTAGTTCTTCTTGCTTCTGCTGTCTCCCCTCTGGTGGATGAGGCTATCTAAGAGGCTCTTGCAAGTTTCCTGATGGGCTTGCCTCTTCTTATAAGAGCTCTAATCTCTTTATAGTGGCTCTACCCTCTTGACCTAGTTACGTCACAAAGGCCCACCTTCAAATACGATTGCACTGAGAATTATGGTTTCAACATATGTATTTGTGGGGGGCAGGAGGGAGAGGGAGGAAGATGCAGAAACACACAGCCCATAATGGCATGTTTTATGAGTTCTATAATTTAAAATACTTCAGCACAGGCAATGTGATATTCTTTACATATTAGTTTAAGTGACACTCTAGGAGTAGTGTGTTGCCTAATGTAAGAAGTGACACTCTAGGGCTGATCAGCTAGCATTTAATCAGAAATATCTATACTTCAGAAGTTGTGACTTTCTGCTATCATTTTGTCTGATCAATACCAATTAACATAATGAATGCTAGGAACATTATGGTGACAATTTGAGGGCTGTTAATCAGAAAACAGATGTTCATAATAGAATTCTCTGTGATAAAAACCAAAATATGTGAAATGGCTAAAATAATTTACGTTTATATCGACCCTCAAATGACTGTAAGAATCTAGTGATCCCTTCACTTTTTGGAAAGGTTACCAACGACAGATTCCATAACAGACCTGGTCCCAGTCACTTATTTAAAAGAGTGGGGTTGCCTGATGTGAATTATAAATCTAACTGACTTCTACCTTTATAATATTGTCACATTTGCCTTGAATAAATATTTCTTCCCCACGAAATATCAGAACACACAAAGAACACAAAGCTAGGAATTCACTAAGCATACAGAATGGATTATATCAGTTGTTTCATATCTACTTGTTAATAGATGTTAGCCTATGTCTGTACGCATGCCAGCATTTGGTCTGAGATTTGTTTTCTCTATAACTTGATAGGGAGGTGGAGAAGTGAAGGGTGTAGTTAACACTAACCATCTCTAAATATTGGTACCTATCATTATTTTTTATCGTAAGTCCTAGTATCCTATTATCCTAAAGTGGATCTCATAGTTGTATTTGATCAAATCACTTAGATCAAGTCATAGCAATAGACTGGAGAGGAATTATGTACATTTCTGGGATACAAAGAGGGTCTAATCCAAACTACCAGCTTCTTTCTTTTCTCAGAAGGTCTGATTATCTGTCCTTGGGCTGTAACAAAAGTTATTCTTTATCCTCTATTGGACTTTTCCAATAGCTTAAAAAAGCAGGGAGGAAAAAACCCCATGAACCTTTAAAGTCAGTGTAGATTCAATTTGCCTTATGGCAATACAGTATGAGATAATATAGTAAGAGTATGTGAAAGGTTTGCATCAAAGAATCATCAATTTCCCCTTCTATAATCTTTTGTTCAATGTTCTAAAGCATTTGTCTTCTTTCTTGTTTGCTCAGAGCTTGTAAACTCGTTATGTTAACATTCCTCCATATTTTATATTTATTTTTAAAAAGGATAGGAAAGGATAAGGAAGGCAAAAAATAAATAAAATCTCTCAGTTGTCCAAACTGATCAATAAAGCCTTACTTAGATGTAAAGAGCAAGGTGATTATGAGAAAACCCTGCATTTTCCAGTGTTCTTCCTTCAAATATTTCAGCCTTTAGAGTACTTCCTGTTCCTACAGATCCCCTTTAGAGGGTCAGATAAAGAGTTTAATTATACTTCTGCCTACTCCCTTTAACTCTGTTCTTAAATGGATAAAATCTGGTAAAGCAAAAAAAAAAAAAAAAAAAAAATCAAAGCAGCTTTGGAAAGGAATGGAGGTCTCCACAGCTACACTATATTCCAAGTCAGTGAGAGAAGAAGGAGTGTTATTTGTCTTGCTAACAGAGGACAAGAGGCAGTGCTGAACTCCTCTAGTCCCACCCTTCTTTCTGTCTTTCTTCTTCCTATTTTCAGTGGAGGTTGGGCAAGTTGAGAAGAGTGTATCATAGTACAACTATTTTATTAATTCCTGTCACCCTCTTCCCCCTATCCAGAGATGATCACTTACTTATCTGCTGATGACTGCCGCCTTAAATGCTGCTCCAAACTAGCTGAAGATTTACAATCAGCATACCCAGTTAATCCTTGGACGTGTCATACCTAACTTAGAATCTTTCAATAATTTCTCAAGGATCTGCACAGTCTTAAGAAAACCATTTAATTCCTTAATTTAGTACTCAAAGTCCTTCATGATCTGACCCCTGACTACCACTCTAGTGGCCTCTATTTCACTTCCCCATGTCTTACCTCCTCCTCCACCATAACATAGTGCCATTTGGTCCAGCCATGCCGAACAACCTACAAGTACTTAAAAACCACAGTGATGCACACTTCTTTGCCCTCATGCATGGGTTTGCCTCCTCTGGTTGGAATGCCTTCTTTTTTTACAGCCCTTTGTTCTATATTTACAATAGCTATGTGACTCCAGGTAATGGAATTTTGATTCTCAGATCTTATACATGAATCCATATTTGTGGATAATATGTTAATGACTACATATTGACTCTAGTTTTTTTAATCCTTCTTTTACAATGTGATAAAAATGGGGGAAAGACAAAGATGTATGAGCCATCAAACACAGCTTGTTTTCTTTCTGCCATCTTACCCACAAACATGAGAACAAGTAAGCGCCTTGTCACCATCCCAGACACCCGCTTAATGTCACACTATCACCATTCTAGGTTTCACTGATTATATAATAAAATCTCGAACCCACCTCTCCAGCAGCCTCACTTTAATCACAGAACATGAGACCAAGGGTGGCCTTAGAGACTATCTAGTCTAACTCCTTAAATTTAATTAACTGTGATTTATCTTCCTTAATACTCTTTTAGAGGAAAAGAATACAAATATAATAAAGATTGTTGTACTCGAAAGTTAGGCAATTTCTAATGAGATAAAACATTTGTGGAAGTCAGATTTTCTTTGGCAAAGGCAAACAATTCATTATTTTCTGAATGATCCAATTTAATAACAAAAGTTTTAACCTTAGATGATAAGGTATCTTAGAGTTCACTGCTCTTTACTGATACCATTTAACAGGGGTTACGCAGAGAAGCCAAGGCCAAGGTCAAGTTAGAGGAACTTTCCTTGTTACCCCGGAGAGTCTTGTCATAAAGCTTTTTTAATGAATTGGTTTATAAATAAATATGGGCACTTATACACAGGCACATGGAGGGCCTCATAATTCCTGGATTGTTGCTGAGATCTTCCAAATATTCTAAGTTCTCAGACATTCTCTCTATTCCAGCATCAGGAAAATATTTTCAGGCTGAGTTCTTACTCTAACTGGTCTTCCTGTCAGGTCCATGCAGCAGTTTATTTCCGAATAGTTGTGTGAGGATGGGTTGACAGAGGAGGAAGGGAGAGAAAGAAAAATATCAGATGAAGAGTTAAGACAGGGAGGAAATTTACTTAAAGGCTTTGCAGGTTATGGTCAAAGGAGCTGAAAATTACATATCAAACTTTCTTAGCCACATTCAGTTTCTCCCTTTTGAAACGAGGTTTCCCCATTTTATACCTTGAATTATGTAATGTGTTTGGTAAATATTTTTCATGTAAGGTGTAAAGAAAAGATTGTGTGTGTGTGTGTTTGCACTCGGCACATAGGTAAGTCACTACTTCTGAGCATAAATTATAAACTATGTATATTAAGAAATTTCCAGGACTAGCCTCTGAGAAAGGAGATACTGACCTATATAAAACCCTTACTTGTGCCTGACCTCATTTAGCCTCATTTAGGGTGTTACAGGAGCTGTTTGTTCATGGTTGTGCAAAGAACAGTGAATGCTTTGAGAGATGGGCTTTCCTATGACTCCACCCATTTCCACCTTCCCACCTTGCCCTGCCCCCCCACATAATCACATCCATAATATAAAAATGCATGTTTGCATGTGTCAGATTTTATTAGGATTCTGGAACTGGCATCAGGTACATGAATATTACAGACTGTATCTACTTTTTTCACTATTTTACCCCAGATACCTCCCATAATATCCACTGCCCAATGAAGATTTATTGAATAAATGAATGAGTATTGAATACATTGCTGTATCAGGATTCTAATCCTTTGTATTTTATTTCTCCTTTTTTTAAGCTGTGATATTTATGAAGGATTTATGTCTTTGAGAATTTATTGTTATTTTAAGCTGCATTGTTTTTATAAAAGTAATATGCAGTCAATGTAAAAAAATTAAACAAAACAAAAAATAGAGAAGAAAGTTTTAAATAACTTAAAATCCCACAAACCAGGTCTATTGGTGAATATTTTTCCAGACATCCCCTATAGAAATACATTAAAAAAGTAATATGTTTTAAATACACATATATATGTATGTCTGTACATTATATTAAGACATTATGTGCTAGTGTACATTTTCCTAGATATACCTTTATGAAAATATGTAAATATATAAAATATGAATTGTAAAATATATATAATTTTGTCTAGACATCTATTAGTGGAAATATATAAATATGTAAATATTTAAAATAGTATTTTATATTAACAGCTTTACATATTTCTTACCTATTTTTTTCTTAACAGTATGTGCTTGGTATATTTCCATGTCAATAAACATGACTTGTGCAGCATAATCTTTTTTAGAATACTTCTCTGTCTTAGTCAGTCCAGGCTGCTATAACACAATACCATAGACTGGGTGGCTTTTAAACAACAGGAATTTGTTCCTCATGGCTCTGGAAGGTGGAAGTCTGAATCAGGGTTCCAGTATGTTCCAGTTCTGGTGAGAGCCCTCTTCCATGTTTCTGACTTCTCATTTTATCCTCACATGGCCAAAGTGAGAGAGCTCTCTGAGGTATCTTTCACAAGGACCTAATCACACCCTAAAGGCCCCACCTCTGAATACCATAACATTGGGGATTAGGGTTTAAATGTATGAATTTTCAGGGCTCACAAATATTCAGTCTGCCTTCACAGACTTATTTGCAAAACAGCTGAAGTGTCTGGAGTTGGTTTTAACCTCTCCCAGACTGTGTCTTCACTAGGAAACAGGGCAATAGTAGCATCTACTTTGATTTTTGTGAAAATCATAAATAGTTTCTAACACAATGCCTCACATATAATTTTCACTAAGAAATTGTTAGCCTGTAATTTTTTCAAGGAATTAATGGCATCACATACTCTTCCGGATTGGTTCTCATGTTGAAATGTTAATTTTTACCGATTTGAACTTCCAGCTATCAGTATACGCAGGGGAGACTTCAAATCTCATGCCTCATGCTATAGCTAGAAAATGATACTAAAAATATGGAATATGATGGAATTTTGAAATTAGGATTTTTGCTTGAAAATGAAAGACACCCAGTTTGAACTAGAAGATGGGAAGATGAGGAAATTCCTGGTTCACATGACTGGTAACTTCTCCATTTCTATCTTAACTTTCCTCTTTGTTGTCTTCATTCTCAGGAAGAGAAAAGATGGTTACCAATAATTGTAGGTTTATATTATCCTTACAGCTAACCATCCCAGTTAAAAGAGGATTCAGTGTAATGGTAGTTCCAGAAATACTCAAAAGGAGGTGTCTAGTTAGCCTAATTTAATTCATGTGTCAATCTCCTGGAAGGGTGTATATGAGTGCTTGTTGGGCAAAAAAAGACAGCCTAACCTAAATCATGGGAATGACCTAAGAATGGAGGAGAGGTGGTTCCCCAAAGAGATACTGGGCAGACAAAAACCAACCCACTTCATTGGGTCTACCCAATGTTAATATATTGATACTTTAAAACATAGAAAAGTGGCTGAGGCATTATGAGACAACTTAATGTATGTGTGTATTATTTTTAATAAAATAAAAATGAAGGAGACCTGATAAAAATAGGTAAAAGTTATATGGCACTTGTCATGTATCAGACACTACTCTAAGAGTGTACTTATAGTAACACATTTAAGCCTTTAAACAACAAGAGGCAAGTTTCTATTTTTCAGCGGGGAAAACTGAGACACAAAGAGATCAAGCGAAGTGACAAAGTTGGGATTTGAATCTAGACAATCTGGCTGCAGATGAATGCCCTTAACCATTGTACTCTTTATTACTCCTTTCCTGAGGTAGATAGGAAATTCTCAAAGGAAATAAAGATAAAGTTTAGCTATATCTGAATTAATAATTGTGCTGGTATTTTCTATTTGCCACTCCAAGTACTAGTCTCCATATACTAACTCTCCCTGGGTTCTTCCCACTAATCCCTCCCTCTGCTCCTTCAGGCTTAGCATTAACTTCTTGCTGGTGCTAGCCTCAAGGTATTTTGCTATCCCTTTTCTCTTGTGGATGTCCCGCAGCCTTGTAGAGTCCTTTTATAAAATTCCTCAATATTGATCTTGATGGTGCCATCTCCTTCTTTTTATTTCCTGGCTGATACAACAGATACAATTCTGTTATTACTTATTTGAATTTGAAAGAAATATATCCATTATAAAGCTCAAACATAGCTTTTCTCTTTGAATGGGAAGGTAAATCATTTTTATGTAAAATGGGAAGAAGTTAATTTTAAGAATTTAAAGTACAAGTTTGTTACAAGAATTATTCTACTATATTTGGATGAGATCCTTGGGATTAATAAACATCTTTTTCAAAATACAGTTCTTCCTTTGGTGGGATTGCCATATGTACAAATTAATTTAAACTATATTAGTCATATCATACCTAGACCTCTAACATTTTATTGCAATATGAAGAAATTAAATAGGATCTTGCTTCTAAATTTTGTGTTTCAGTAGACCATAAGAATGAACAGTTCTAAGAACAAAACTGGGAACTGACTTAAAGTGGTTGGTCATGCACTATTCTCAGGTTCTGTGGCACAGAGAGCTACCTGTCCACCAAAGATTTGTTCCTCCCTTCCACAGAGTTATTCGTTATTAAGGGAGGTTATTAAAGGCATCTTCCTGGCCATAGACTATATTATTTTAGACCACTTACATCTGGGTAGGACCATATAACTTAATTTTGGCCAATGGAATACACAAAGAGGTACTGTTTGGGACTAAAACCTCTCACATGATTTCTTTTTACTTACTGGATGTTGACACTCAGGGAAACTTTCAAAGCCATATGCTCTCACATCCTGGGTGCCTGAAATACTGAGTAGGGCAGGAGCCTCTCCCACCTCCAGCTATCATTTTTACCTTATGTGAGTAAGAAATAAAATTCTACTGTGTCAACTTACACTTCTACATTAACGTGTTAAGTCAGTTAATGTTACACTTAACTTATACAAGTTTTTTTTTTTTTTTTTTTTAGAAAATAATGGTAGTGGCCTAAAAATGGGCTGCTGCTCCACAACCAGGTTGTAAGCAAAACAATTTTCAGACCAAATTCTGCCACATCTGTTAAACCAACATTCCTTAGCAAGCAAGAAAAAAAACAATTCATATAACTTGTTTTGTAATCTCAGTTGAGTCTGAGATGTTTGTCCCTTTACATATTCCAACCACCACATTTCATGAAAGCTTTACTGAAGGCAGTCACAACAATGTTCCAGAGCAGAATTCTTTTTCCCTCAGGGTCAGCATCAGGTAACGAGAAATCCTCTACATCAGTTGCTAGACACAGGACCATGTGGAGTTCAACCTTGCAAAAGTCTATGTTACAGGGCTTGCTAGCTTATTACCCTCTGTTTCATGCATATGCATATCTAAAATATTTTAACCAATCCTCATATCTTGAATACCCTTAACTTCACCAATTAGAGCCTATTTATACATTTATCTTGTTAATTATCATCAATTTCACCAATAAAAACCCAATTCTGACATCAGTATGCCAATTAGCAAAGCTTCAAATGTCAATCAACCTGCTTGATCAGCACCTTAAAGTGAGGCTTTCCTGATATCAGGTTAGCTGTCAATCTTGTACTGAGCCTTCACATTTTGAATGGGTTGTAACTTAGCCCATTCCACACATTATGTTCTTACATAAATTAGAGAATTTCTAAGTAAATGCAGATACACTAACAGTAATATAACCAAGCCTGAAAATGGAGTTTAAGTCTAGATTCAATATATCAGCACACAACCCGAGCACAATGTTTCTGAGACTATACCACAACTGTGTAATTACTGTTTTCCATATTAGACTGGAAGGAAAGCAAACATTGTGTCTATGGTGTTAATCATTGTTCTTCCCCAGGACCTAACATAACACCTGGCACATAGGAGTCACTCAATAAATATTGGCTGAATTTTTAAATGAAATTTCTGTGAAATGAAATAGTGCAAGAATGTCTTCCTGTTAGGGAAGTTAGGGGAGTGTGCACATATCTTTCTCTAAAATGTGTCTTCCCTGTAGTTTTCCTTCTTAAAGGGTATATGGTAAAAAGGATACCAGCTCATTATCTAACTATGGTAAGTGTTCAATAAATAGTTAATGGAAGAATGAAATGTGAAATTGTACCTACTTTTATTTTCTGACAGCACTGTCCTTTAATCTTTATTGAAGTGAAGCTGTATATTTTACTCACAGCACACTCAAGTGTGCAAAGAAAATAATGAGATGGTGTGGTATTGGCCTTTGGTCTTGAAGTTCTCACTTCCTCTGGTCTGGGGTCTACACTGCTCCCCTCATTCTCTCAGCAATTCTCCATCCTTTCCACTGGAGTAAAAGGCACTGCTCAATCCCCTGCTTTCCATTTACAGGCCATTGGAGTGAGAGTAGGGCCTCAGGCTCTTATACTTAGTCTCTTTCCTTCTTAAACATTCACTTTCACTCCATTAAAGTTGGATGTAGTGCTAAGCCAAATGAACAAATTCTCCTGAAGGCCTGCAACCCCCCTCAGGCTATGCCTGAGAAAATGTACCATCTTTTCAAGTGTTCCTGATTTCTCAGTGCCTGTTTGAAGTTTCTACCACATCAAACTCATTCAAAGTGGGACCTGTGAGAGGAAAAAAAATGCTGACATGGGATCTGCCCTATTGTCCTCTTAGCTGACTGCTGGAAAAGAAGTTTTTCTGTCTCATAATAATATACCGAGTTCTCTCTGTCTGGTATTCCTTTCTCTTGTACTCATTTTTGGCACCATCAGGGAAATTTTTGAAAAGCTGAAGTGGACAAAATATTATCTTTTTATATCCTTTCGATGTAATGTTGGGTCTGTATATTTGCTTGTACACTTCTCTTTGGCTACTGTAAATTGAAAACAACTCTGTAAATTGAAGAAAGCTGGGAGTAATTACTTTTACCCATAGAATTACAAATTAATTTTCACTAGCTTGATTTCCCCCCTATAGAAACAATTATTCCAAACATGTTTTATTTTTCTGCAGGATATAAATTTGCATTGATTAACAAATTTGTTTTAGCATTCCCAATTACCTCTGTCTTCAATTTATCCTTTGAACTAGTTATAATATTTTACTGTATATGTAATGACAGTTAAATGAGCTAATGTGTTAAATGAAATCGTTGATATGTGTTTGCTTTCTATCTGTATGAGAACCACTCTACCTGTTGAAATTATACTTTAGTGTCATCTCTCACCTTTTGTCATTTGTCAGCAACCCAATGTCAGTTTCTCCTTTCCTCAACCTCCCAAATTCAGCGAGTCACCAAAGCCAAACAAATATGTATTTACAGTACCTTCAGATACATTTGTGGCCTCTCTGTTGTCCATTTTCACTGCCATATTGTTAATTCAGACCCACATTTTCTTTATTCAATTATGTCTATCTCCTCAATTCTGATCTTATTCTTAAAAATCTAAATTTCTCAAACTACCAGAGTGGTCAATTTAATAGGCAAATTAAATTCTACTATTCTGATACTTTAAACACTTCGTTGCCCCATTGCTCCTAAGTTTCCTGAGCAAGGATTACAAAGCTTTCCCTGATTTGCTGTTTTGTCTCCCTCTAGAGCTTTTACTCCACTCAGATCAATAACACTAAATTACTTTCATTTCTCTGGGAACAAACCCCTCAACTTCCCATAGTAAGACTTTTACCATGTTCAATTTCAAGTAACAGTTTAATTTGTCTAGGTTGCCCATTGAGACTATAAACTTCATAAATCAGTAACTGGGTGTATATTTGTATCTGTTTTCTATTCCTATGTAAAAACTTGCCACAAATTTAGCAGCTTAAAACAACATTTTTTTAAATGAATTAATTAATTAATTTAATTTTTGGCTGCTTTGGGTCTTCATTGCTGCACGCAGGCTTTCTCTAGTTGCAGTGAGCGGGGCCTACTCTTCATTGCGGTGCGCAGGCTTCTCACTGTAGTGGCTTCTCTTGTTGTGCAGCACGGGCTCTAGGTGCACAGGCTTCAGTAGTTGTGGCATACAGGCTCAGCGGTTGTGGCTCACAGTCTCTAGAGCACAGACTCAGTAGTTGTAGCACATGGGCTTAGTTGCTCGGTGGCATGTGGGAACTTCCCAGACCAGAGCTCGAGCCCATGTCCCCTGAATTGGCAGGTGGATTATTAAACACTGTGTCATCAGGGAAGTCCAAAACGGCACACATTTTTTATCTCACAGTTTCTGTGGATCAGGAGTCCTGGCTTGACTTAACTAGATCTTCTGCTGAGGGGCTAACAAGGCTACAATCAAGGTATGAGCCAGCCTGACTGGGAAAAACCCACTTCCAAGCTCCCTCAAGTTGTTGACAGAAGTCATTTCCTTGTAGCAGTAGGATTAATGGCAGCTTGCTTCTTCAAAACCAGCAAAGGAGAGAAATCCTATAGATGGAATCTGCTAGTAAGATAGAGTATCATATAGAATAAGCAACATATCCACCATATTCTATTGGTATGAAGCAAGTTTTGGGGGTACTATTTTTTCTAGGCCGGTTTGTGGTTGAAGTCTATTTGAGGGAAGGGTGATGGCAAGAGATAAGTCAGAGAGTGACTTAGATTTTTGTTTGTTTGAAGGCATTTCCTTCAACACTCTCTTCCAAAGCTATTAGCACCTAACAGTACATAACAGAAAGTCTCCTTGACTTGAAGTGAAGTCCCTTCCTTATGTGTGTTTTAATGAGACATGTGTGTTTTAATTTAGCAGTTGGTCAGCATCACTAGCTGTACCGCCTACCTTTTCTGCTCCAACCTCTCATACCAATAGTTCAATTTGCACGAAGGAGTGGGATATTCATCAACACATTTCCTCATTCATCTGCCTCAACAGCCAGTATGTGGGAGTGCCAAGTGGAGTTCAAGGATATTCTCACAGCCCTCCCACATTCTAGGTCATGGCTGTTTCAAAGGAAGCATTGTTGATATATTCCCTGAAGTTGTGCAAACTTGTTTTGGACATCTGTCAAGGTACAACTTCCACTTTCGACTATCTGCCTCGATGTAACCATAAGCCCATCTTTATAGGTAATAATTATTAGAGAAACAAAGTGATTCCTGTACTATATATTTTTTTTATTTTTTTAAAACATCTTTATTGGAGTATAATTGCTTTACAATGGTGTGTTAGTTTCTGCTTTATAACAAAGTGAATCAGCTATACATATACATATATCCCCATATCTCTTCCCTCTCGCATATCCCACCCACTCTCCCTATCCCACCCCTCTCGGTGGTCACAAAGCACTAAGGTGACCACACTGTGTTATGCGACTGCTTCCAAATAGCTTTCTATTATACATTCGGTAGTATAAAGTCCATGCCACTCTCTCACTTCGTCCCAGCTTACACTTCCCTCTCCATGTGTCCTCAAGTCCATTCTCTACGTCTTCGTCTTTATTCCTGTCCTGCCCCTAGGTTCTTCAGAACCATTTTTTTTTTTTTTTTTAGATTCCACATATATGTGTTAACATACGGTATTTGTTTTTCTCTTTCTGACTTACTTTACTCTGTATGACAGGCTCTAGGTCCATCCACCTCACTACAAATAACTCAATTTTGTTTCTTTTTATGGCTGAGTAATATTCCATTGTATATATGTACCACATCTTCTTTATCCATTCATCTGTTGATGGACACTTAGGTTGCTTCCATGTCCTGGCTACTGTAAATAGAGCTGCAATGAATATTGTGGTACATGACTCTTTTTGAATTATGCTTTTCTCAGGGTATATTCTCAGTAGTGGGATTGCTGGGTCGTATGGTGGTTCTATTTCTAGTTTTCTAAGGAACATCCATACTGTTCTCCATAGTAGATGTATCAATTTACATCACCAGCAACAATGCAAGAGGGTTCCCTTTTCTCCACACCCTCTGCAGCATTTATTGTTTCTAGATCTTTGGATGATGGCCATTCTGACCGGTGTGAAGTGATACCTCACTGGAGTTGTGATTTGCATTTCTCTAATGATTAGTGATGTCGAGCATGCTTTCATGCATTTGTTGGTAATCTGTATATCTTCTTTGGAGAAAGGTATATTTAAGTCTTCTGCCTATTTGGGGATGGGATTGTTTCTTTTCTTGTTATTGAGCTGCATGAGCTGCTTGTAAATTTTGGAGATTAATGCTTTGTCAGTTGCTTCATTTGCAAACATTTTCTCCCATTCTGAGGGTTATCTTTTTGTCTGGTTTATGGTTTCCTTTGCTGTGCAAAAGCTTTTAAGTTTCATTAGGTCTCATTTGTTTATTGTTGTTTTTATTTCCATTTCTCTAGGAGGTGGGTCAAAAAGGATCTTGTTGTGATTTATGTCATAGAGTGTTCTGCCTAGGTTTTCCTCTAAGAGTTTTATATTGTCTGACGTTACTTTTAGGTCTTTATTACATTTGGAGTTTATTTTTGTGTATGGTATTAGGGAGTGTTCTAAGTTCATTCTTTTACATGTAGCTGTCCAGTTTTCCCATCACCACTATTGAAGAGGCTGTCTTTTCTCCATTGTATATTCTTGTCTCCTTTATCAAAAATAAGGTGACCATACCTGCATGGGTTTATGTCTGGGTTTTCTATCCAGTTCCATTGATCTATATTTCTGCTTTTCTGCCAGTACGATGCTGTATTGATTACTGTAGCTTTGTAGTATAGTCTGAAGTCAGGGAGTCTGATTCCTCCAGATCCGTTTTTCCTTCTCAAGATTGCTTTGGCTATTCGGGGTCTTCTGTGTTTCCATACAAATTGTGAAATTATTGTTCTATTTCTGTGAAAAATGTCATTGGTTGTTTGATTGGGATTGCATTGAATCTGTAGATTGCTTTCGGTAGTATAATCATTTTAACAATGTCGATTCTTTCAATCCAAGAACATGGTTTATCTCTCCATCTGTTTGTATCATCTTTAATTTCTTTCATCAGTGTCTTATAGTTTTAAACATACAGGTCTTTTGTCTCCCTAGGTAGGTTTATTCCTAGGTATTTTATTCTTTTTGTTGCAATGGTAAATGAGAGTGTTTCCTTACTTTCTTTTTCAGATTTTTCATCATTAGTGCCTAGGAATGCAAGTGATTTCTGTGCATTAATTTTGTATCCTGCTACTCTACCAAATTCATTGATTAGCTGTAATAGTTTTCTGGTAGCCTCTTTAGGATTCTCTATGTATAGTATCGTGTCATCTGCAACTGATGACAGCTTTACTTCTCCTCTGATTTGGATTCCTTTTATTTCTTTTTATTCTCTGATTGCTGTGGCTAAAACTTCCAACACTATGTTGAATAAAGGTGGTGACAGTGGACAACCTTGCCTTGTTCCTCAATTAGAGGAAATGGTTTCAGTTTTTCACCACTGAGAATGATGTTGGCTGTGGGTTAGTCATATACTGCCTTTATTATGTTGAGGTAAGTTTCCTGTATGCCTACATTCTGGAGAGTTTTTATCATAAATGGGTGTTCAAATTTGTCAAAAGCTTTTTCTGCATCTATTAAGATGATCATATGGCTTTTCTTCAATTTGTTATTATGGTTCATCACATTGATTGATTTACATATATTGAAGAATCCTGGCATTCCTGGGATAAACCCTACTTGATCATGGTGTATGAGCCTTTTAATGTGCTGTTGAATTCTGTTTGCTAGTATTTTGTTGAGGATATTTGCATCTATGTTCATCAGTGATATAGGCCTGTAGTTTTCTTTCTTTGTGACATCTTTGTCTGGTTTTGCTATCAGGGTGATGGTGGCCTTGTAGGATGAGTTTGGGAGTATTCTTCCCTCTGCTATATTTTGGAAGATTTTTTGAAGAATAGGGGTTAGCTCTTCTCTAAACGTTTCATAGAATTTGTCTGTGAAGCCATCTGGTCCTTGGCTTTTGTTTGTTAGAAGATTTTTACTCACAGTTTCAATTTCAGTGCTTGTGATTGATCTGTTTATATATTCTATTTCTTCCTGGTTCAGTCTCAAAAGGTTGTACTTTTTAAGAATGTGTCCATTTCTTCCAGGTTCTCCATTTTATTGGCATAGTGTTGCTTGTAATAATCTTTTATTGGCATATAGTTGCTTGTAGTAATCTCTCTTTGTATTTCTGCAGTGTCACTTGTTACTTCTCCTTTTTCATTTCTAATTCTTTTGATTTCAGTCTTCTCTCTTTTTTTCTTGAGGAATCTGGCTAATGGTTTATCAATTTTATCTTCTCAAAGATCCAGCTTTTATTTTTATTGATCTTTGCTATTGTTTTCTTCATTCCTTTCTCATTTATTTCTGATCTGATCTTTATGATTTCTTTCCTTCTGCTAACTTTGGGGTTTTTTGGTTCTTTTTTCTCTGTTTGTTTTAGGTGTAAGTTTAGGTTGTTTATTTGAGATGTTTCTTGTTTCTTGAGTTAGGATTGTATTGCTATAAACTTCCATCTTAGAACTGCTTTTGCTGCATCCCATAGGTTTTGGGTCATCGTGTTTTCATTGTCATTTGTTTCTAGGTATTTTTTGATTTCCCCTTTGATTTCTTCAGTGATCTCTGGGTTATTAAGTAGTGTATTATTTAGCCTCCATGTGTTTGTATTTTTTACAGATTTTTTCCTGTAATTGATATCTAGTCTCATAGCATTGTGACCGGAAAAGATATCTGATACAATTTCAATTTTCTTAAATTTACCAAGGCTTGATTTGTGACCCAAGATATGATCTATCCTCTAGAATGTTCCATGAGCACTTAAGAAAAAAGTGTATTCTGTTGTTTTTGGATAGAATGTCCTATAAATATCAATTAAGTCCATCTAGTTTAATATATCATTTAAAGCTTGTGTTACTTATTTATTTTCATTTTGGATGATCTGTCCATTCGTGAAAGTGGGGTGTTAAAGTCCCCTACTATGATTGTGTTACTGTCGATTTCCCCCTTTTATGGCTGTTAGCATTTGCCTTATATATTGAAGTGCTACTATGTTGGGTGCATAAATATTTACAATTGTTATATTTTCTTCTTGGATTGATCCCTTGATCATTATGTAGTGTCCTTCTTTCTCTCCTGTAATAGTCTTTATTTTAACGTCTATTTTGTCTGATATGAGAATTGCTACTCCAGCTTTCTTTTGATTTTCATTTGCATGGAATATCTTTTTCCATTGCCTCACTCTCAGTCTGTACCTGTCCTTAGTTCTGAAGTGGATGACTTGTAGACAGCATATATACAGGTCTGGTTTTTGTATCCATTCAGCCAGTCTGTGTCTTTTGGTGGGAGCATTTAGTCCATTTACATTTAAGGTAATTATCGATATGTATGTTCCTATTACCATTTTCTTAATTGTTTATGGCTTGTTATTGTGGGTGTTTTCCTTCTCTTGTGTTTCCTCCTTAGAGAAGTTCCTTTGCATTTGTTTTAAAGCTGGTTTGATGGTGCTGAATTCTTTTAGACTTTGCTTTTCTGTGAAGGTTTTAATTTTCTGTTGAATCTGAATGAGATCCTTGCTTGGTAGAGTAATTTTAGTTGTAGATATTTGCCTTTTGTTACTTTAAATATGTCCTGCCACTCCCTTCTGGCTTGCAGTGTTTCTCTTAAAAATCAGTTCTTAACCTTATGGGGATTCCCTTGTTTGTCATTTGTTGTTTTTCGCTTGCTGTTTTTAATATTTTTTCTTTCTATTTAGTTTTTGATAGTTTGATTAATATGTGTCTTGACATGTTTCTCCTTGGATTTATCCTATATGGGACTCTCTGTGCTTCTTGCACTTGATTGACTCTTTCCTCTCCCATATTAGGGAAGTTTTCCACTATAATCTCCTCAAATATATTCTCAGTCCCCTTCTTTTTCTTTTCTTCTTCTGGGACCCGTATAATTTGATTGTTGGTGTGTTTAATGTTGTCCCAGAGGTCTCTGATACTGTTCTCAATTGTTTTCATTCTTTTTTCTTTATCCTGCTCTGCAGTAGTTATTTCCACTATTTTATCTTCCAGATCACTTATCTGTTCTTCTGCCTCAGTTATTCTGCTATTGATTCCTTCTAGAGAATTTTTAATTTCATTAATTTTGTTGTTCATCATTGTTTGTTTGCTCTTTAGTTCTTCTTGGTCCTTGTTATGCTTTTCTGCATTTTCTCCATTCTATTTCCAAAATTTTGGATCATCTTTACTATCATTACTCTGAATTCTTTTTCAGGTAGACTACCTATTTCCTCTTCATTTGTTTGGTCTGTTGGGTTTTTACCTTGCTCCTTCATCTGCTGTGTTTTTCTCTGTCTTCTCATTTTGCTTAACTTACTCTTTGTGGTCTCCTTTTCGCAAGCTGCAGGTTCATAGTTCCTGTTGTTTTTGGTGTCTGCCTCTGTGGCTAAGGTTTGTTCAGTGGGTTGCGTAGGCTTCCTGGTGGAGGGGACTGGTGCCTGTGTTCTGGTGGATGAGGCTGGATCTTGTCTTTCTGGTGGGGAGGACCACATCCTGTGGTGTGCTTTGGGGTGCCTATGACCTTATTATGATTTTTAGGCAGCCTCTCTGCTAATAGGTGGTTTTGTGTTCCTCTCTTGCTAGTTGTTTGGCATAGTGTGCCCAGCACTGTAGCTTGCTGGTTGTTGAGTGGAGCGGATCTTAGCATTGAGATGGAGATTTTTGGGAGAGTTTTCACCGTTTGATATTATTCAGAGCCAGGAGGTCTCTGGTGGACCAGTGTCCTGAACTCGGCTCTCCCACCTCAGAGGCACAGTTCTGACACCCGTCTGGAGCACCAAGACCCTGTCAGTCACACGGCCAAGTATGTGGGGAGTTTCTTTCTTTGGGAGGTCTGACCTCTTCTGCCTGCATTCAATAGGTGTTCTGTAGGAGTTGTTCCACATTTAGCTGTATTTCTGATGTATTTGTGGAGAGGAAAGTGATCTCCACGTCTTACTCCTCTGCCATCTTGAAGGTCTCCCCTGTACTATATTTTCTTTAACTGGAAGTCATCCCAAGCATTTTTCTGAACACATGTTGCTATCCTGATTAACATGTGATGGGTTTCCTCTCAGTGTTACAGAGTCTTTTCAAGATCACCTATTAGCGAATCTCCTTTTACTCTCTCAAATAGATTCTTGCTCCAAATGCACATAAACTTTTAAAATTTATATATTCATATTCCAATTTAATGTTTAGTAGATTTTTGAACATGCAGAAGTACTTGCCAATGCTTGAATGTGTGATGCTATTCCCACATCATTGTAATGCTTCTGTTTAGAATTTCTTTCTCCTGCCCTTCCCAGACTCAAGTGTCACCATCTCTGTGAATTCCCTCTGGGAATTCCATCCCTTCAACTCAGGCTAATATGTATTAAAAATAATATTCTCTTAAAGTAATTATTACCTTCTGTATTTGTCTTCCTTAATAGGGAGCTCCTTGAAGGAGGGAATTTGTATATAGTATGTTTTGTATCAGCAGAGCCCAGAACAGTGCCTAGCCATAAGATGCTCTTAGCTAAAAATTGTTAAATTATTGTCTTCATTTCAAACTTAGAAATGTTCCACAATGCAAAGACTGATTTTTAAGGAACACTATGAAAGACCTCATTCCAGATTAACATCTAATTATTCAAATTAATAATTCATCAGAAAGTGTTGTCATTCAGTAAACAACACATAGTTTATTCACTAGGATATTGTGGGACTTTGCTGAATAATTTAATGAAATAAAGATTTATCTGAGCAATTCCCTATTTTATTACCTGATTTATCCTGTCATTAAGGACATAAAGTTAATTTGGAATTATTTTTCCAATTGCACCCATGTTGAGTCCAACATAAGTTTTGCCACATATTGGTTTTCTCTACCAAAACCACCTTCTACCTTCTTCTAGTAATAGCTACATTTTTCTTTGATAATAATTTCTCCCTACCTCAAGCGTATTGTTCTGGTGGAGGCAGCCAATCTGTCCCTGCCACCTTCTTGTCATAGGGATGATCCATGCCACCACACAGAGTAACTTTAATGCCCAATCATATGACTCAGTTGGATCAGTCAGTAGCTTTCCCTAAGAGCCTTTGGAAGGGACTAGCTGGAATAATGGTGTCCTTCCAGATCATGATCTTGGCCATGGGGAGAAACCCAAGAAGATTAAGCCCACAAACAGAAGAAAATGAGAGCAATAACAAGAGCAACGTATTAGGTCTCATTTCACATTGCTGAGATCCAGGTCACTGCCTGTTTCCTGCAAGTTTTCCTTTTCTGTGAGCCAGCCTGTTGTGCTTCTTTAAAACAAAACAAAACAAAACAACCTTCCGTATTTTGCTTGGGCTAGTATGTGAATTTCTGTCACTAACAATTAAATCATTCCCTGAATAGCTTTACTAAAGAAGTAGCCATCATTGTCTCAGATTTATCTTCTGTAGTCTGCCAACATATTGGTCCTCCCCATTCCAGCTCTATGGAATAGTCTCTAGCATACATAAATTCTCTGATTCACAACACTTCATAGTTTGAGGAATATAAACCAAGATCAAAATATGTACAGTAATGTCAAAAGTGAATAGATGTACTCCCATTAAATGAAAACTCTTATATAAACAGAAAACAAATGTTGGGAATGAAGATTTATGCTACAAATGGTGTCAATATTAAAAAAATATATTATTATTATAATTAATATTAAATGATTCCTTTGGATAGTGAGTTTCTGTTGGGATATTTTAAATGTAATTTGGTTAATTCAAACTTTTCAGTAGTATTTGGGTATATTAAATAAACAAGGAAGAACATGCACGAATTGCTAGATAAGAACATTTGCCTTTCCTTGTATCATTCAATGTTTTATGGATTCTAAACTCTCTGGCCATGATCATATAGCCAGAGGTAAAACAAAAGCAGAGACACCACACTGACATATTTATTTAAGCCATAATACAATTTTATAAGCAAAGGAATATTCCTGACCAAAAAAAAAAAAAATCATAATATATCCAAATGTTTACAGTTTACATAAAAACTAGTAAAGAATTTATTTAAAAGTATTCTATTTATAAATTTATAAAATTTGTAGAATTTATAAAACAGTATTCTAAGTAGGTGGGAAAGTTTCAGAATGTGTTTCAAAATGTATTCTTATTCACGATCTACATCCTTATATAGCTTTTTTCTATTATTAGTGACAAATTTCTTCCAAGATTTATAAGTATAGTGCTTTTAATATATGTTCAGCAGCATATGAATAAGTTAAATAAAAAGGGAAATCCATCCTTCCATTAAATAAAAATGAAATTTTAAGATTAAACAGAAATAACTCCATTGGAAAGAAAAATTAAAATATATTTCTGTGAGGATATTAAAATATTTCTGAGCACTAAGTGGAGGCGTGTCACTGAAAATTAATTAAATAATTAATTAATAACATTTTAGCACAGAATATAGGCAGCTGAACAAGTTTGACAATACAAGTTAAAAGGTAACAGTAACACAAACTCTTTTTCTTTGTTAGCAGATTAAAGTCAATTTCATTTTAAGAACATTATCAAAGGAAACCTGTTTTATATTATTTTTTCATTATGATATGGAAAATAACTTATAAAATCAGGAGCCTAATTAAGGTTAATTTAAATGTTAGACAAGTGGGTTACAATTTGACCAATAGTCTCAAACTGTTGCAATATGCATATGAAAACTACCAGTGCATTCCATTTGCCTTTTTTCACAAAAAGCAGACATCCTGTAGTTCAAAAATTTTAAGATGCTTTTTACAGACAAAGAAAGACATAAGCCTGAAAAAAACAAAAGTGAGAAACAGTACACAAGAGTTAAATGTAGATTTAAAACCAGATATTCGAATTAAGAACAATGTATGTACAAGTATACGAGATAAGAGTTTAGGAATTTTAGGTACATTTAGGAGTATTTAGGTACATTTATGATTTTTCATTCATAAGAGCCTAGTAAGTAGAGCAAAGTGCAAACAGTCCATACATCAATTATGCAGGGTCAAATATTAAGAGGATTCACAGAACTCTTACAGAGTGTATTCACTAAAGCTTCAAAAGAAGTAAAACATATGCTACTGCTTGAGAAACAATGCCCAAGAAATCAGAGAGAGTTCAGAGGACCCACTGCCTCCACAAGTGCCAGCAATGGCAGTCTTTGCTGTAGTTTAGAGCTGTGCCAAAGCCTGAGGGGCCAGGGCACATGCTGGGATGATCACAGGAAACCAGATAGAGCCCCTGGAAGTTTCAATCTGCTTTCTCCACATTGTTCCCAGGAGTGTAAACATATGGGTGCATTCTTCACAAGCAGAGTCTTGGTTTCTTACAACCCTCCTGTAAGTCCCACTGGACTCATCTTCTAAGGGGACTCATATTTCTGGTGTCAGAGCCCAGTGTGGGGGTACCCAGTATGTGGTTCATACCCCTCATTCCTCAAGGGGGATCTCAAAGCCCATGATATCCTCCTCCTTTTCTGTGTCCCCTATTACACTCCTCCCTTTCTACCAGACTCTATGTGGATCTTTCTTTACAGCCTTGCTTGTAGAAGAGTCTTTCTACCAATCTCCAGTTTGCGTTTGGTGAGAATTACCCCACATTTGATGTATTTTGGTGTGTTCTTGTGGGGAGGTAAGCTCAATGTCCTCCTACTCTGCTACTCTTTACTTTAGAGTAAATCTACTCTGATTTCCTCCTCACTTTTTTGAAAAGATAAACAAAATAAATAAACCCTTAGCCAGACTCATCAAGAAAAAAAGAGAGAGGGAAGAATGATAGAAATGATAGAGGAAGAGTTACAATGGATAACCAAAAAATACAAGCAATCATGAGAGAATACAAAGAACAATTATACAAATAAACCAGTAAACGTAGAAGAAATGAATACATTCCTAGAAACTTATATTCTTTCAAGTCTGAATCAAGAAGAAATGGAAAACATAAAGTCGGGTGCACTGAGGGTGCCGGCAGCAAGCCGCCAAGCTAGGCGAGGTCCCTGTGTCTACACCTGCAGCACCCTCTGGGTGGGGAGAGGAGCCACCAGCATCAGCCTGGGCAGCGGCATCTGTGCGGAGATTTCCCTAAGCACTTTGGATGCCTTCCTCCAGACGTGGACGCTTGCTGTCCTGCCCTCTGCACTCCACTTCTACCCTTTTTCCCAATCCTGCCTGCCCCTGCCCCTGCCCCAGCACCCAAGATTGAGCCCAGGCCCACACAGCAACTGTTACTCATGTGGCTGCCTCGTCTCATGTCTTGGTGTTCTGCTGGGAGCCCCACAAAGAGCCAGTGCCTGTGGGTTTGGAAGGAGGCACCACTCAGCCATTCCTCCTCCTCCTCCTCCTCTTCCTCCTGCTGCCGCTGCCGGTACCTGATCCATACACACCCTGACATTCCTGCCAGCTGTGCCTCAGGCTGTGTGGCTGACAGGGTCTTGGTGCTCTGGCCAGCTGTCAGGCCTGTGCCTCTGAGGTAGGAGAGCTGAGTTCAGGACACTGAACCACAAGAGACTTCCTGGCTCCATGAAATAACAAAATGTGAAAGCACTCCCAGAGATCTCCATCTCAATGCTAAGACTGAGCTCCACTCACTGACCAGCAAGCTACGGTGGTGGATACCCTATGCCAAACAACTAGCAAGACAGGAACACAACCCCATCCATTAGCAGAGAGACTGCTTAAAATTATAATAAGGTTATAGGCACTGCAGAAAACACCACCAGAGGCAGTGCTGCCCACCAGAAAGACAAGATCCAGCCTCATCCACCAGAACACAGGCACAAGTCCCCTCCACCAAGAAGCCTACACAACCCACTGGACCAACCTCACTCACTGGGGGCAGACACCAAAAACAATGGGAACTACAAACCTGCAGCTTGTGAAAAGGAGACGCCAAACACAGTAAGTTAAGCAAAATGAGAAGACAGAGAAATACACAGCAGATAAAGGGGCAAAGTAAAAACCCACCAGACCAAACAAATAAAGGGAAATAGACAGCCTACTTGAAAAATAATTCAGAGTAATGATAATAAAGATGATCCAAACTCTTGGAAATAGAATGGAGAAAATATAAGACAAGTTTAACAAGGACCTAGAAGAACTAAAGAGCAAACAAACAATGATGAACAACAAAATAAATGAAATTAAAAATCCTCTAGAAGGAATCAACAGCAGAATAACTGAGGCAGAAGAACGGATAAGTGACTTGGAAGATAAAATAGTGGAAATAACTACCACAGAACAGAAAAAAGAAAAAAGAATGATAAGAAATGAGGACAGTCTCAGAGACTTCTGCGACAACATTAAACACACCAATGTTTGAATTATAGGTGTCCCAGAAGAAGAAGAGAAAAAGAAAGGGACTGAGAATATATTTGAGGAGATTATACTTGAAAATTTCCCTAATACGGGAAAAGAAATAGTCAATCAAGTCCAGGAAAGGCAGAGTGTCCTATACAAGATAAATCCAAGGAGAAACATGCCAAGACACATATTAATCAAAATAACAAAAATTAAATATAAAGAAAAAATATTAAAAGCAGAAAGGGAAAAACAACAAATAACATAGAAGTGAATCTCCATAAGACTAACAGCTGATCTTTCAACAGAAACTCTGCAAGCCAGAAGGGAGTGGCAGAACATATTTAAAGTGAGGAAAGGGAAAACCTTACAAGCAAGATTACTCTACTCAGCAAGGATTTCATTCAGTTTAAATGAAGAAATTAAAATCTTTACAGACAAGCAAAAACGAAGAGAATTCAGCAACAACAAACCACCTTTACAAAAAATGCTAAAGGAACTTCTCTATGGAGGAAACACAAGAGAAGAAAAACACCTACAATAACAAACCCAAAGACATTAAGAAAATGGTAAGAGGAACATAAATATTGACAATTACCTTAAAAGTAAATGGATTAAATGCTCCAACCAAAAGACATAGACTGGCTGAATGGAAACAAAAACAAGTCCCATATATATGCTGTCTACAAGAGACTCACTTCAGACCTAGGGACAGATACAGACTGAAAGTGAGGGGATGGAAAAAGATATTCCATGCAAAAGGAAATCAAAAGAGAGCTGGAGTAGCAATTCTCACATCAGACAAAATAGACTTTAAATAAAGACTATTAGAAGAGACAAAGAAGGACACTACATAATGATCAAGGGATCAACCCAAGAAAAAGATATAACAATTGTAAATATTTATGCACCCAACAGAGTAGCACGTCAATACATAAGACAAAGGCTAAGAGCCATAAAAGGGGAAATTGACAGTAACACAATCATGTAGGGAATTTTAACACCCCACTTTCACCAATGGACAGATCCTCCAAAATGAAAATAAATAAGGAAACACAAGCTTTAAATGATACATTAAACAAGATGGACTTAACTGATATTTATAGGACATTCCATCCAAAAACAACAGAATACAGTTTCTTCTCAAGTGCTCAAGGAACAGTCTCCAGGATAGACCATATCTTGGGTCACAAATCAAGCCTTGGTAAATTTAAGAAAATTGAAATTGTATCAAGTATCTTTTCCGACCACAACGCTATGAGACTACATGTCAATTACAGGAAAAAATCTGTAAAAAATACAAACACATGGAGGCTAAACCATACACTACTAAAAATCAAAGAGATCAATGAAGAAATCAAAGAGGTAATCAAAAAATTCCTAGAAACAAGTGACAATGAAAACACAATGAGCCAAAACCTATGGGATGCAGAAAAAGCAGTTCTAAGAGGGAAGTTTATAGCAGTAGAATCCTACCTCAAGAAAAAAGAAACATCTGAAATAAACAATCTAACCTACCCCTAAAGCAATTAGGGAAAGAAGAACAAAAACAACCTAAAGTTAGCAGAAGGAAAGAAATCATAAAGATCAGATCAGAAATAAATGAAAAAGAGATGAAGCAAACAATAACAAAGATCAACAAAACTAAAAGCTGGTTCTTTGAGAAGGTAAACAAAATTGATAAAGCAGAAGTCAGAGTCATCAACAAAAAAGGGGGAAGACTCTAATCAACAGAATTAGAAATGAAAAAGAAGTAACAACTGACACTGCAGAAATACAAAGGATCAGGAGAGATTACTACAAGCATCTATATGCCAATAAAATGGGCAACCTGGAAGAAAAGCACAACCTTCCAAGACTGAACCAGGAAGAAATAGAAAATATAAACAGACAAATCACAAGCACTGAAATTGAGACTGATTAAAAATCTTCCAAAAAACAAAAGCCAAGGACCAGATGTCTTCACAGGTGAATTCTATCAAATATTTGGAGAAGAGTTAAACCCTATCCTTCTCAAACTCTTCCAAAATATAGCAGAGGAAGGAACACTCTCAAACCCATTCTACAAGCCCACCATCACCATGATAGCAAAACCAGACAAAGATGTCACAAAGAAAGAAAACTACAGGCCAATATCACTGATGAACATACATGCAAAAATCCTCAACAAAATACTAGCAAACAGAATTCAACAGCACATTAAAAGGATCGTACACCATGATCAATTGGGGTTCATCCCAGGAATGCAATGATTCTTCAATATATGTAAATCAATCAATGTGAGGAACCATATTAACAAATTGAAGGAGAAAAACCATAGGATCTTCTCAAAAGATGCAGAAAGAGCTTTGGACAAAATTCAACACCCATTTATGATAAAAACCCTCCAGAAGGTAGGCATAGAGCAAACTTACCTCAGCATAATAAAGGCCATTTATGGCAAATCAACAGCCAACATCATTCTCAATGGTGAAAAACTGAAACTAATTCTTCTAACATCAGGAACAAGACAAGGTTGCCCATTCTCACTGCTATTATTCAACATAGTGGGGTTTATCCCAGGAATGCCAGGATTCTTCAGTATATGTAACTCAATCAATGTGATGAACCATAATAACAAATTGAAGAAGAAAAGCCATATGATCATCTTAATAGATGCAGAAAAAGCTTTTGACAAATTTGAACACCCATTTATGATAAAAAACTCTCCAGAATGTAGGCATACAGGAAACTTACCTCAACATAATAAAGGCAGTATATGACAAGCCCACAGCCAACATCATTCTCAGTGGGGAAAAACTGAAACCATTTCCTCTAATTGAGGAACAAGGCAAGGTTGTCCACTGTCACCATCTTTATGCAACATAGTGTTGGAAGTTTTAGCCACAGCAATCAGAGAAGAAAAAGAAATAAAAGGAATCCAAATCAAAAAAGAAGAAGTATAGCTGACACAGTTTGCAGATGACAAGATACTATGCATAGAGAATCCTCAAGAAGCTACCAGAAAACTATTAGAGCTAATCAATGAATTTGGTAAAGTAGCAGGATACAAAATTAATGCACAGAAATCTCTTGCATTCCTATACACTGATGATGAAAAACCTGAAAGAGAAATTAAGGAAACACTCCCATTTACCATTGCAACTAAAAGAATAAAATACCTAGGAATAAACCTACCTAAGGAATCAAAAGACCTGTACGCAGAAAACTATAAGACACTGATGAAACAAATTAAAGATGAAACAAACAGATGGAGAGATATACTATGTTCTTGGATTGGAAGAATCAACATTGTGAAAATGACTCTACTACCCAAAGCAATCTACAGATTCAATGCAATCCCTATCAAACTACCAATGGCATTTTTCACAGAACTAGAACAAAAATTTCACAATTTGTATGGAAACACAAAAAACCCCGGATAGCAAAAGCAATCTTGAGAAAGAAAAATGGAGCTGGAGGATTCAGGCTCCCTGACTTCAGACTATACTACAAAGCTACAGTAATCAAGACAGTATGGTACTGGCAGAAGAGCAGAAATATAGATCAATGGAAGTGGATGGGAAGCCCACAGATAAACCCACACCCATATGGTCACCTTATTTTTGATAAAGGAGGCAAGAATATACAATGGAGAACAGATAGCCCCTCAATAAGTGGTGCTGGGAAAACTGTACAGCTTCATGCAAAAGAATGAAATTAGAACACTCCCTAACACCAAGTATAAAAATAAACTCAAAATGGATTAAAAACCTAAATGTAACATCAGACACTATAAAACTCTTAGAGGAAAACCTAGGCAGAACACTCTATGACATAAATCACAGCAGGATCCTTTTTGACTCACCTCCTAGAGAAATGGAAACAAAACCAAAAATAAACAAATGGGACCTAATGAAACTTAAAACCTTTTGCAGAGGAAAGGAAACCATAAACAAGATGAAAAGAGAGCCCTCAGAATGGTAGAAAATATTTGCAAATGAAGCAAATGACAAAGGATTAATCTCCAAGATTTACAAGCAGCTCATGCAGCTCGATATCAAAAAAACAAACAACCCAATCCAAATTGGGCAGAAGACCTAAATAGACTTTTCTCCAAAGAAGATATACAGATTGCCAACCAACACATGAAAGGATGCTCAACATCACTAATCATTAGAGAAATGCAAATCAAAACTACAATGAGGTATCACCTCACACCAGTTAGAATAAGCATCATCAGAAAATCTACACAACAGATGCTGGAGAGGGTGTGGAGAAAAGGGAACAGTCTTGTACTTTTGTTGAGATTGTAAATTGATACAGCCACTATGGAGAACAGTACGGAGGTTCCTTAAGAAACTAAAAAGTGAACTACCATACGACCCAGCAATCCCACTACTGGGCATATACCCTGAGAAAACCATAATTCAAAAAGAGTCATGTACCAAAATGTTCATTGCAGCTCTATTTACAATAGCCAGGACATGGAAACAACCTAAGCGTCCATCAACAGGTGAATGGATAAGGAAAATGTGGCACATATCTGCAATGCAATATTACTCAGCCATAAAGTGAAACAAAATTGAGTTATTTGTAGTGAGGAGGATAGACCTAGAGTGTGTCATCCAGAGTGAAGTAAATCAGAAAGAGAAAAACAAATACCATATGCTAACACACATATACAGAATCTAAAAAAAAAAAAAAAAAAATGGGTTCTGAAGAACCTAGTGGCAGGACAGGAATAAAGACACAGAAGTAGAGAGTGGACTTGAGGACACAGGCAGTGGGAGGGGTAAGCTGGGATGAAGTGAGAGAGTGCCATGGACATTTATACACTACCAAATGTAAAATAGGTAGCTAGTGGGAAGCAGCCGCATAGCACAGGTGATCAGGTCGGTGCTTTGTGACCACCTAGAGGCGTGGGTTACAGAGTGTGGGGGGAAGACACAAGAGGGAGAATATATGGGGATATATGTATATGTATAGCTGAATCACTTTTTTATAAAACCGAAACTAACACACCACTGTAAATCAATTATACTCCAATAAAGATGTTAAAATATTATATTATGCATTAAAATTGCAATCTAGTAGTAACTTTTGGCAATTTAAAAATGGAATATGTACTTTCCTGATGGTGCAGTGGTTAAGAATCTGCCTACCAATGCAGGGGACACGGGTTCTAGCCCTGGTCCAAGAAGATCTCACATGCCGCAGAGCAAATAAGCCCATGCACCACAACTACTGAGCCTGTGCTCTAGAGCCTGCGAACCACAACTATTGAAGCCCATATGCCTAGATCCTGTGCTCTGCAACAAGAGAAGCCACCACAATGAGAAGCCCGCTCACTACAAGGACTAGTAGCCCCCACTTGCTGCAACTAGAGAAAGCCCACCACAGCAACAAGTCCCAATGCAGCCAAAAACAAACAAACAAACAAACTTAAAAGAATAAAAATGGAAAAAATAGAAGAGGGAGGAGATATGGGGATATATGTATACTTGATTCACTTTGTTATAAAGTGGAAACTAAAACACCATTGTAAAGAAATTTTACTCCTATACAGATGTTAAAAAAAGAAAAAGAAGAAATAGAAATTATGAGCAGAGTGATTACCAGTAATGAAATTGAATCAGTAATTTAAAAACTCCCAAAAACAGAAGTCCAGGACTAGATGGCCTCACAACAAAATTCTACCAAGCATTAAAAGAAGAGCTTATACCTATACTTCTCAACTCTTTCAAATCATTGAAGATAAGGGAACAATTCCAAAATCATTCTATGAGGCCAACATTACCCTGATTCCAAAATCAGACAAAGACACTACAAAAAATAAAAAATTATAGGCCAATATCCTTGCTAAACCTAGGTGCAAAATCCTCAACAAAATATTAGCAAACCAAATTCCACAATATATTAAAAGATTCATACGTCATGATCAAGTGAGACTTATTCCAGGGATTAAAGGATGATTCAATATCTGCAAATCACTCAATGTGATATACCACATAAAAAAAAAATCTAAGAATAAAAATCACATGATCATCTCAATAAATGCAGAAAAAGCATTTGACAAAAGTTAACATCCATTCATGATTTAAAAAAAAAAACTCTCAACAATGTACATTTAAAGGGAACCTACCTCAACATAGTAAAGGCCTGTTGTGACAAACTCTCAGCCAACATCATAGTCAATAGTGAAAAGCTAAAAGCTTTTCCTCTAATATCAGGAACAAGATAAGGATGCCCATACTCACCACTTTCCTTTGACATAGTATTGGGAGTCTCAGCCACAGCAATGACAGAAAAAAAAAAAAGAAAAAAGAAAAAGAAAGAAAGAAAGAAAAACATCCAAATAGGAAGGGAAGGAGTAAAATTGTCACTATTTGCAGATGACCTGATACTATATACAGAAAACTCTAAGGCTCCACCAAAGTATTAGAACTAATCATTGAATTCAGTAAAATTGCACAATACAAGAGTAAAATACAGAAATCTGTTGCATTTTTATACAGTAATAATGAGCTATCAGAAAGAGAAATTAAGAAGAGTCCTTTTAACAATTGAATCAAAAAGAATAAAATACCTAGGAGTAAATTTAACCAAGGAGATGAAAGACCTGTACTCTGAAGACTATGACAACTGATGAGGGAAACTAAAGACCACACAAATAAATGGGAAAATATTTAGTGTTCATGAATTGGAAGAACTGATATTGTTAAATTGTCATACTACCAAAACAATCTACAGATTCAGTGCAATCCCTTTCAAACACCAATGGTATTTTTACAGAACTAGAACAAATAATCCTAAAATTTGTATAGAACCACAACAGATCCTGCTTAGCCAAAACAATATTAAGAAAGAACAAAGCTGGAAGTATCATGTTTCCCTACTTCAAACTATACTACAAAGCTATAGTAAGCTATTATTAAGATTATAGGGCATTTATCAAAAGAAGCTGGAGTAGCAATACTCATATTAGACACAATAGACTTTAAAATAAAGACTGTTACAGGAGACAAGGAAGGACACTATGTAATGATCAAGGGATCAATCCAAAAAGAAAACATAAAAATTATAAACATATATGCACCCAACATAGGAGCACCTCAATATATAAGGCAAATGCTAACAGCCATAAAAGGGGAAATCAACAGTAACACAATAATAGTGGGGCACTTTAACACCCTACTTACACAATGGATAGATTATCCAGACAGAAAATTAATAAGGAAACACAAGCCTTAAATGACACATTAGACCAGATAGACTTAATTGATATTTATAGGACATTCCATCTAAAAGCATCAGTACACACTTTCTTCTCAAGCACACATGAAACATTCTCCAGGGTAGATCACATCTTGGATCACAAATCAAGCCTCGGTAAATTTAAGAAAATTGAAATCATATCAAGCATCTTTTCCAACCACAACGCTATGAGATTAGAAATCAATTACAGAAACAAAACTGTGAAAAACACAAACACATGAACGCTAAACAATATGTTACTAAATAATCAATTGCTCACTGAAGAAATCAAAGAAGAAATCAAAAGTTACCTAGAGACAAATGACAAAAGCACGGCAATCCAAAACCTACGGGATGTAGCAAAAGACGTTCTAAAAGGGAAGTTTATAGCAATACGATCTTACTTCAAGAAACAAGAAAATAATATCAAATAAACAACCTATCCTTACACCGAAAGCAACTAGAGAAAGAAGAAAAACAAAACCCAGAGTTATCAGGAGGAAATAAATCATAAAGATCAGAGCAGAAATAAATGAAATACAGAAGAATAAAGCAATAGCAAAGATCAATGAAACTAAAAGCAGGTTCTTTGAGATGATAAACAAAATTGATAAACCTTTAGTCAGACTCATCAGTAAAAAAAAAAGAGAGGACCCAAATCAATAAAATTAGAAATGAAGAAGGAGACTTTACAACTGACACTGCAGAAATACAAAGGATCATAAGAGACTACTTCAAGCAACTATACACCAATAAAATGGGCAACCTGGAAGAAATGGACAAATTCTTAGAAAAGTACAACCTTCCAAGACTGAACCAGGAAGAAATAGAAAATATGAACAGACCAATCATAAGTGATGAAATTGAAACTGTGATTTAAAATCTTCCAACAGACAAAAGTCCAGGGCTAGATGGCTTCACGGGCAAATTCTATCAAACATTTACGGAAGAGTTACCTACCCTTCTGAAACTTTTCCAAAAAATTGCAGAGGAAGGGACGGTTCCAAGCTCATTCTACAAGGCCACCATCACTCTGATACCAAATCCAGACAAAGATATCACAGAAAAAGAAAATTACAGGCCAATATCACTGATGAACATAGACAAAATATCCTCAACAAAATACTAGCAAACAGAATCCAACAACACATTAAAAGAATCATGCACCATGATTAAGTGGGATTTACCCCAGGGTTGCAAGGATTTTTCAATATCCACAAATCAATCAGTGTGATACACCACATCAACAAATTGAAGAATTAGAACTCTATGATCATCTCAATAGATGCAGAGAACGTGTTTGACAAAATTCAACACTCATGTATGATAAAAACTTTCCAGAACGTGGGCATAAAGGGAACCTACCTCAGCATAATAAAGGTTAAATACAACAAACCCACAGGAAACATCATTCTCAATGGTGAAAAACTAAAATCAGTTCCTCTAAAATCAGGAATAAGACACTCTCACCACTATTATTCAACACAGTTTTGGAAGTTCTAGCCATGGCAATCAGAGAAGAAAAAAGAAATAAAATACATCCAAATATAAAAGAAGAAGTAGAACTGTCACTGTTTGCAGATGACATGATACTATACATAGAAAATCCTAAAGATGCCACCAGAAAACTACTAGAGCTAATCAATGAATTTGGTAAAGTTTCAGGATACAAAATTAATACACAGAAATCTCTTGCATTCCTATACACTAACAACGAAAGATCAGAAAGAGAAATCATGGAAACAATCCCATTTACCATCGCATCAAAAAGAATAAAATACCTAGGAATAAACCTACCTAAGGAAGCAAAGACCTATACTCAGAAAACTATACGATACAGATGAAAGAAATCAAAGATGACACAAACAGATGGAGAGATATACCATGTTTTTGGATTGGAAGAGTCAATAGTGTGAAAATGACTATACTTCCCAAAGCAATCTACAGATTCAGTGCAATCCCTATCAATGCCTCAGAAACACCACAGGTCTTTCTTTGCCTGAAATTATCCTGCCTTTCTTTCAGGGAAAATATATAAATCCTGTTCAAGCCCCTCCTCTCATTATTGCTGCAGTACCCAGCACAATAACTCAACATAGCATGGGTGAGAAACATGCAAAGCCTGAGAAAAGAAGAGATGCCTCATGCCTGGAAGCAATTGAAAGACTCCATTAACTGGTATGGTTTTGATTTTGGTTTTGTAACCTAGAGAATATTTGTGGCAATGGTTTTTAAAAGATCTTGACTATTTTGGATTGTTTTAACCAGATACAATTCTGATAGAGCTAAATTTATTAACATGGTTGTAAGTACCCAAGTTCTGCATTAGGAGTACCAACTAAGGCATTGAGCATGATTTTACCAACTTTACTAATACTGGTCCATGTCAAGTAACACAGAGAGCCCAGAAATTTCTTGGTGTAATGTAATAGAAATAATTCAATTATTTTGAAGACTGGAATTCTAGATTCATTGTGCACTTTACCCATTTGCCCTTCACTTTTTGCCCATTAGAACCCAAATCAGTTTCCCTTCATTCTTGCTGTAGAAAGACATTGAGGAGAAAACAGTCTTTCAAATGTTAATTACTGGCTGTGATATCTAAACCAGTATTCTAGTCAGGAAGTATAGCAAACGAAAAGGGTTTCCTAATCTCAGCAAGTTCCACTGGAAGCCAAAATGATGAAACCAGGTGGCATTATCAATACTATAGGCTGAACAGGTATAGTAGTCATCAGATCACAGGAAATACTAAGATATGAGGAGATCTCTGATTCTGGATAAAATGTGAAACCCCAGGAATAAAATCGATTAGCAATCACCTAGGTCATCTTTGATTTGTAAAACGGGAAAAAATTCAGATCTAGTGAACAGAAACATGACAAATTACCGTGCTTTTATCATTACCTTGCCAACAATTTTCAGCCCTGAGTCAATTCACAGATCCAGGGGCCCTTAAATGAAAGGGAGCTAGGTATCCCTGAGAGAAGACCCCAAATTAACACCATTTGGTATGCTTGAATCTTCTTCTTAACTTTCTCCAAAAGAAAGTATGGCCACTTTATCTGGGTAATTGTGTCTTAGGAAAAGGGAAATATTCCAAATTCTTTGAGGAGTTACTGAATGCAGGCTCTAAAAGAACACCAATGTTTGAGGATCTGCAATGTCACTGTATCCCACTGGTCAGAATAGAGGCTTATGGAGCCCAGATGATAAACAGTATTCTGACCTGAGTTTGCCTCACAGTAGTCCCAGGGATCCCCTAATACCATTCACTGATTATTTCCTTACTTCCAAGTTGTAAAGCTTGAATGGTATCTTCAGCAATTAATGGTACCTCAATATTGGCTCCCTGACTTTTAGCAAAGTTTATTATAAAGATAGAGCCATATGGAATCCACTGCCAATTCTCTTTCCTACTGCAAGAATGAACAAAACCCATAACCATGTTAATTGGAGAATTATGGAGAATTGTGCCATTACAGAAATGTAAAAGATGCAAGTGTTGTAAGATTTGTCACATCCTCCATTAATTATCCCATTTAGCACATGCAAATACGTATTGGTATGAAAGAATGGCAGCCTATTGTCATAAGTGAAGCTAGGGGGTGACTCCAATTGCCAATATGTTCTTCTTACTCCAGCTATAAGACTAAATGCATGCCCTCAAGATTCATACTTTGAAACCTGATCCCCAATGTAATGCTGTCTGCAGGTGGGGCCTTTGGTAGCTAATTAGATCATGAGGGTTCTGCCCTCATGAATGGGATTAGTGTCCTCATAAAAAAAGATTCCAGAGAGTACCTTTTCCTCTTCCCTCATGTGAGGTTATAGTGAGAAGACAGCCATCTATGAGACACCAAATCTGACAGTGCTTTTGACCTTGGACTTCCCCACCTCCAGAACCCTCAGAAATAAACTTCTGTTGTTTTGTTTGTTTTTTGTTTTCTCTGTTTTATTGAGATATAATTGACATGCAACATAGTGTAAGTTTAAGGTGTACAACATGATGATTTAATACACATACATTGTGAAATGATTACCACAATAGGTTTAGTCAGCATCCCCATCAATTCACATAATTATTTCTTTTTTGTGATGGGAACATTTAAGATGTACTCTCTTAGGAAATTTCAAATACACAATATAGTATTGTTCACAATATTCACCATGCTGTACCTTAGATTGCTAGAACTTAATCATCTTATAACTGGAATTTTTACTCTTGACTGACATCTCCCCATTTCTCCCACTCCCTAGCCTCTGGCAACCACAATTCTATTTTTTGTTTCTGTAAGTTCTGCTTTTTTAGACTGCACATATAAATGATATTGTGTAGTATTTGTCTTTCTCTGACTTATTTCACTTAGCATAATGTCCTCAAGACCCATCCATGGTAGGATTTCCTTCTTTCACATGGCTCAATAATATTCCATTTTGTATATACATATATACCACATCTTTATCCATTCATCTACTGATAGACACTTACATTGTTTTCATAACTTGACTATTGTGAATAACATTGCAGTGAAAATATCTCTTTGAGATCCTGATTTCATTTCCTTTGAATAAATATACAGAGTGGGATTGCTAGAGCATATGATAGTTCTATTTTTAATTTTTTATGGAATCTATATATTGTTTTCCATAATGGCTGTGCCAATTTACATTCCCACCAACAGTACACAAGGGTTCCTTTTTTTCCACATCCTCACCAACAGGTTGATTTTTGTCTTGATGCTAGTCATTGTAACAAGTGTAAGGTGATATCTCCTTGTGGTTTTGATTTGCATTTTCCTAATAATTAATGATGCTGAGCACCTTTTCATGTATCTGTTGGTCATTTGTGTGTTTCCTTTGGAAAAGTTACTTCAGTTTTTCCTTTGTTCATTTTTAATTGGATTGTTTGGATTTTTGTTTTGTTTTGTTTTTGTTTGTCTTGTTTCTGCTATTGAGTTGTATGAGTTCCTTATACATTTTGGATATTAATTCCTTATCAGATATATGACTTGTAAATATTTTCTCACATTCTGTAGGTTGCCTTTTCATTTTGTAGATTATTTCTTTTGCCTTGATGAAGTTTTTAGTTTGATATAGTCTCACTTATTTATTTTTTGTTTTTTTCTTGTGCTTTTGGTGTCATATACAAAAAAATCATTGCCAAGACCAATAGCAAGTGTTTTTTCTCTATGTTTTCTTCTAGGAGTTTTATGGCTTCAGGTCTTATCACTGTCATTAATACATTTCAGTTTAATTTTTCTAAGTGATGTAAATTTGAGGTCCAATTTCATTCTACTGCATGCAGTAATTCATTTTCTGAACAATATTTATTGAAGAAGCTATCTTTTCCCTATTGTGTATTCTTCGCTCCCTTGTCAAATATTCATTGACTATATATAGGGAGTTTATTTCTGGGTCCTCAATTCTGTTCCATTGGTCTACACGTCTATTTTTAATGCTGGTACCATACTGTTTTGACTACTATAAATTTTTAGCATAGCTTGAAATGGGGACGTGTGATGCCTCCAGCTTTGCTCTTCTTTCTCAGGATTTCTTTAGCTATTTGGGGACTTTTGTGGTTCCACATGAATTTTAGAATTTTTTTTCTATTTCTGTGAAAAATTACATTGGAATTTTCATAGGGATTACATTGAACCTATAGATGGCTTTAGGTAATACAGATGTTTAATATTAATTTTTCCAATCCATAAGCATGAAATATCTTTCCTTTTGTTTGTGCCTTCCTCAATTTCTTATGTCTTTCACTTCCTTAATTAAATATATTCATAGGTATTTATTCTTTTTGATACAATTGCAAATGAGATAGTTTTCTTAATTTCTCTTTACATTATTACTGTATAGAAATGCAACATGTTTGTGTACATTAATTTTGTATCCTGCAACTTTTCTGAATTCATTTATTAGTTCTAATAGTTCTTCAGTGGCATCTTAGTATTTTTTATATACAGTATCATGTCATCTGCAAACAGTAAAAGTTTTACTCCTTCCTTTCCAATCTGAATGCCTTTTATTTGTTTCTCTTGCCAAATTGCTCTGGCTAGGACTTCTATTACTATGCTGAATAGGAGTTGTCAGAGTAAGCACCCTTTTCTTGCCTCTGATCTTAGAGGAAAAGCTTTCAACCTTTCATCATTGGGTATGATATTAGGTATGGGTTTGTCATATATGGCCTTTATTATGTTGAAATATGTTCCTTCTATTACCTTTTGTTGAAAGTTTTTATCATGAAGGGACATCTTATTTGGCCATGTTACTGATTCCACTCTCATAAGTTTCAGATGTTTATAAGTCTCTGTTCTATGGAATTTTTGTTATAGAAGCCTGAACAGACTCAGACACTGCCAAAAATCAGTACATTGCCTGGAAATCAACATGTAGTTACTAACATACAGAATGCATATTTCACCTTTTGAATAAACATCGAAAAACAAAATAAAATTTTAAAGGCTTGCTTTTACCTGCCAGAGACAGTACTGTAGTATGCTTTTACACAATTATGGATCACACACACACACACACACACACACACACTCATGCACAAAATGTAGTTCAGCTGTATAACCTATACATAACTGCACCATCTGTTCCTCATAACCATGTGTGGTACCAGCTCAGACGAAAGTTGAAAGCACATCCTTTCCAAGTTAGTATTCCCTGCTCAGTCTACAGTACTTGTATAATACTTATGAACAGAGTTCAATTGTGACCCCTGAGAAATAAATATCAGAGCTAGGGATAGTATAGATGAACTCCAAGGGCTCTTCTTATACAGTTTTGTCTGATGATAAAGATTAATGGAAGACCATATCTACTCTATACAAGAAAACTGCAAGCAAGGAACCCTGACCAACTGACCTCTTGGTTAAAGTCAAGAGGAATGTTAGAAGGAACAGTAGAGAAAGAGAGTAATTAATTCCAGATAGGGTCTCATGACCAGTTTCAGAAACAAGATCTGTAGCCTGACTTTCCTTGTTTACCTTATATTTAGCACATAATGTTATTTTGTTTGGTTTCATCACAAGGTAAACTCTATTACACTGGTTCTGATTGAACAACATTCTCTTTCTCATAGATAACTCTAAATTGCCCCACTTCAATTTCAAAAGTCATTTGAATTTTAATCTTGTTCTCCAAGGCATTTAACAACCTTGTATATACAATTCCATAAGAGTTTCCAGACAAATGAATTTGTAAACTCCTAGAACTATCTTCATTCTATCTTACTTTAACATAAATATGGGTGATGAATCCAATGAAACATTCACAAATAATACATGATCAGGTAGTTTTAAAATGTAACAATAGATCCTTAGTTAGATAAGATGTTTGAAAATATATCTCTCTCTGAAAGGATTCTGTTGATTAATACACATAAAATTTTAGCTAGGAATAATTCCATCAAAGTGACTCAAAAGTTCTGCCCTTCAATATTCATGTTGTCCTCCCTGGAGAATTAATGAAAAGTTAGCAAATGAAACAATTTAAGGAAGAGTGGAAAACTTACTTGAAGATCTCTTTTTCTACTCACTAGTAGATGATGCTGAAAAGGAATTGTGTGGTCTATGTTAAGGAGTTGCAATAATAGTTTTCAAAATGTTGAACCACAAATATATAGCATGAGTTATCTTGATCAGATTTTTGGTTTAGAAGTTGTGCTTTACCAATGGCATGAAACATAGCTTGAAGAAGGAAAGCTAGAGGTAGGGAGAACATTGAGGAAACTTGAATTTGTCTAGTAAGAAGGTTTGGGGTCTAAAATTATGGTGAAAAAAGTGAAGATGTGAAAATGCCATACTTTTACTACATGAAAAAGCAACTGTAAATTATCTTATTATAAGTATATTACAGGATTAAGGTTTTACTGAGCTCTGACCGCCACAGCAACAGTCAGCTCTACCCACCACCAGAACCTTCCATCAAGCCTCTTAGATAGCCTCAACCACCAGAGGGCAGACAACAGAAGCAAGAAAAACTATAATCCTGCAGCCTGTGGACCAAAAACCACAGTTACAGAAAGATAGAGAAGATGAAAAGGCAGAGGGCTATGTACCAGATGAAGGAACAAGAAAAAACCCCAGAAAAACAACTAAATGAAGTGGAGATAGGCAACCTTCCAGAAAAAGAATTCAGAATAATGATAGTGAAGATGATCCAGGACCTTGGAATAAGAATGGAGGCAAAGATTGAGAAGATGCAAGAAATGATTAACAAAGACCTAGAAGAATTAAAGAACAAACAAACAGAGATGACCAATACAATAACTGAAATGAAAACTACACTAGAAGGAATCAATAGCAGAATAACTGAGGCAGAAGAACGGATAAGTGACCTGGAAGACAGAATGATGGAATTCACTGCTGAGGAACAGAATAAAGAAAAAAGAATGAAAAGAAATGAAGACAGCCTAAGAGACCTCTGGGACAACATTAAACGCAACAACATTCGCATTATAGGGGTCCCAGAAGGAGAAGAGAGAGAGAAAGGACCAGAGAAAATATTTGAAGAGATTATAGTCGAAAACTTCCCTAACATGGGAAAAGAAAGAGCCATCCAAGTCCAGGAAGCACAGAGAGTCCCATACAGAATAAACCCAAGGAGAAACACGCCGAGACACATAGTAATCAAAGTGGTAAAAATTAAAGACAAAGAAAAATTATTGAAAGCAGCAAGGGAAAAACAACAAATAACATACAAGGGAACTCCCATAAGGTTAACAGCTGATTTCTCAGCAGAAACTCTGCAAGCCAGAAGGGAGTGGCATGATATACTTAAAGTGATGAAAGGGAAGAACCTACAACCAAGATTACTCTACCCGGCAAGGATCTCATTTAGATTTGATGGAGAAATCAAAAGCTTTACAGACAAGCAAAAGCTAAGAGAATTCAGCACCACCAAACCAGCTCTACAGCAAATGCTAAAGGAACTTCTCTAAGTGGGAAACACAAGAGAAGAAAAGGACCTACAAAAACAAACCCAAAACAATTAAGAAAATGGGAATAGGAACATACATATCGATAATTACCTTAAACGTGAATGGATTAAATGCCCCAACCAAAAGACATAGACTGGCTGAATGGATACAAAAACAAGACCCATATATATGCTGTCTACAAGAGACCCACTTTAGACCTAGGGACACATACAGACTGAAAGTGAGGGGATGGAAAAAGATATTCCATGCAAATGGAAATCAAAAGAAAGCTGGAGTAGCTATACTCATATCAGATAAAATAGACTTTAAAATAAAGAATGTTACAAGAGACAAGGAAGGACACTACATAATGATCCAGGGATCAATCCAAGAAGAAGATATAACAATTATAAATATATATGCACCCAACATAGGAGCACCTCAATACATAAGGCAACTGCTAACAGCTATAAAAGAGGAAATTGACAGTAACACAATAATAGTGGGGGACTTTAACACCTCACTTACACCAATGGACAGATCATCCAAAATGAAAATAAATAAGGAAACAGAAGCTTTAAATGACACAATAGACCAGATAGATTTAATTGATATATATAGGACATTCCATCCAAAAACAGCAGATTACACGTTCTTCTCAAGTGCGCACGGAACATTCTCCAAGATAGATCACACCTTGGGTCACAAATCAAGCCTCAGTAAATTTAAGAAAATTGAAATTATAAGTATATTACACTTACAAAATCAAAATGTCCTTTTTAAAATTTCTAAATATAGTGAAAAAACTATGTTCAACTTACCAATAGCATTAATAGTTTCAAAGATATCAATCAAAAGCCCTCTATTAACACTTCATTTTTAAAGAACTCAGATATCTAGAAACCTCATTGATCAGAAACTGGCTTGTAATAAGAAAAACTTACAAGTAATTTTTTAAGGCCTCTGCATGGTCATATTAAATGGCACAACGCCCATTTAATAAAACATGTATACTTAAAGGACAAGTTTTCATCCCTCACTTAGAACTTATTAACGTTTTCTACAGCTTTTTTTTTTTTTCTCTTTAAAGAACTGTGGCTTCTGGATTCCATGTCCAGTTGAAATAGGAAATAGGAAGTCAAAGCCCAAAAATGATACTTACAGGGAAAAGTAAACAAAGTAAGTGAGTGAGTGAAGAAAACCTGTAAAAAACAGTAAAGAGGCGTAAAGACTGTGATGAAAAATAAAACATTCCCCATCTAAAAGTCACTGCTCAGCTTCAGCCAATTGCAGCCAAATGGAAATGAAAGCTAAGTAGTATAGAGATTTTCAGATTTTTCAAAAGAAGTTAGAAATTTAGATTTCACAAGAAATCTCCAAATACCTTAATAAGTAAAAGATACTCAAATTCTTTCAACATTGACTAAGCCAAACAGAATATCTCTGTGACATAATATAGGGCCATATGTATAAGCCCACAGAGTATCCAACTGTCTAGAATTATCTCATAAGGTCAAAGAACTTTAATTCCTTCAATAAGTCTAAGAATATCACTGTTATAGAACTCCACAATTCTTTTTATTAATATGATAACCCCTACTCATGAAGAAATTTAGTATGATCTATTTAATAAGGCTGGGAATTACATTTGAGAAAGCTTTATATCAACAATGATTAAAGTTATAATATTGTAATGATTTAAAATATTTGGTTATCTGGATGACATAGTGCCTGAAATCTGAATCAGCAGAGTTTTCCTTTACGGTTTTATGTCATTAGTTGATGTAACTTTTTCATAGCTATATATGTGATTTGTCTATGAATAGTTAGTAGGGTAAAAACTAAGACCTCTGCAGTAAAAAATATCTGAAGAAATAATGTCTGAAAAATTCTCAAAAAAATTGAAAAACATTAATTCATACATTCATGAAGTCCAATTAACACCAACTAAGAAAAATTCATAGAGATCCATGCCCAGACACATCATAACAAAAATGTTGAGCACCAAAGGCAAAGAGAAAATCTTGAAAGTAGCAAGAGAAAGACGACTTGTCATATACAAGTACAGCATTAAGATTAACAACTGGCTTTTTACCATAACCAACAAAGACCAGAAAGCTATAGAAAGACATATTCAATGTGTTGAAAGGGGAAAAAAAAAACTGTCAGCCAAGAATCTTATATCTAGCAAAACTATCTTTCAAAAATGAAGGCAAAATAAAGGCATTCCCAGATAAATCAAAACTGAGGGAATTTGTTGCTAACTGATCAATCTTAATAGATATACCAAAGGAAGTTCTTCAGGCTGAAAGCAAGTAACTCTAGACAGTGACTTAAATACACACTAAAAAACAGAGAGCTGATAAAAGTGTCTCTATAGTTATAAAAGACAGTATAAGTATTTCTTCTTCTTAACTTATTTAAAAGCATTTGTGGCCACTACACATATATTAGAATAGACAAAATACAAAACACTGACAACACCAAATGCTGGTAAGGATGTGGAGCAACAGGAATTCTCACTCATTACTGGTGGGAATGCAAAAATTGGATAGCCACTGTGGAAGACAGTTTGGAAGTTTCTTACAAAACTAAACATACTATTACCATATGATTCAGCAATCACTTTCCTTGATATTTACCCAAATGAGTTGAAAACTTATGCACACGAAAACCTGCATATAGATGGTTATTGCAGCTTTATTCACAATTGCCAAAACTTGGAAACAACCAAAGTGTCTTTCAGTAGGTGAATGAACAAATAAATTGTAATACATCCAGACAATGGAATATTATTCAGAGTTCTGAAAAAAATGAGCTATTAAGCCATGAAAAGACATGGTGGAACCTTAAGTGCATATTGTTAAGTGAAAAATCCAACCTAAAAGGCTATGTACTGCATGATTTCAATGATATGACATTCTGGAAAAGTCAAAACTATGGAGACTACAAGGATCAATGGTTTCCAGGGGTTAGAGGAAAAGAGGGATGAAGACGTGGAGCACAGAGGATATTTAGGGCAGTGAAATTATCCTATAAGATACTACTATGGTGGATACATGTCATTATACTTTTGTCAAAACCCATAGAATGCATAACACCAAGAGTAAACCCTTGGTAAACTATGGACTTTGGTTGATAATAATGTCAATGTAGAGTTCATCTGCTGTAACATATCTACCACTCTGGTGTGTGCTATTGATGGTTGGGGAGACCATGAATGTGTGGAGTCATGGGATATATGGGAAATCTCTGTAACTTCTCAATTTTTCTGTGAACCTAAAACTGCTCTTAAAGTATATTTTTTAAAAAATTAATTGTATAAATAAATGTGTATACAATTATATCTTTGTAGCTACAACATGTAGAAATGTAATATATTTCATAAAAATAGCTTAAAAGGAGTGAGTGGGAACAAAGCTGTATTGGGCTAAGGAAATGAATCTAGATGGTAACTTGAATATGCAGGAACAAATGAAGAGAACAAGAAATAGAATACAAGAAGGTTAATATAGCAAGCTCTAAATATCTACTAGTTGTCCTTTCTTCTCTCAGACTGTATAAAAGACAAGATTATATAAAGCAATAATTATAACAGTTATTTTTAGACTTGTAACATATATAGTTCTTGTTATGGGTTAAATTGTGTCCCCCCCCAAAAAAAATATGTTGAAGTTCTAACCCCCAGTACCTCAGAATGTGACCTTACTTGGAAACAGAGTCTTTACAGACGTAGTCAAATTAAGATAAGTCCTAATCCATTTAGAGTGGACCTTAACCCAATATAACTGTGTCCTTATCTAAAGGCAAAATTTGGACAGAGACAAAGACATACACAGAAGGAAGACCATGCAAAGAGACACAAGGAGAATGCCATGCAAAAGTAAACTATTGGAGTGATACATTTGTAAACCAAGGAATACCCAAGATGGCCAAAAACAACCAGAAGCTGGGAGAGAGGCAAGAACTCATTTCCTTCACAGAAAGAACCAACACTGCCAACACATGAATTCCAGACTTCTTGCCTTCAGAACTTTGAGACAATAAATATTTATTTGAAGCCACCCAGTTTGAAGTACTTTCTAACAGCAGCACTAGGAAACTAGTACAGATTTTGGTACCAGGAATTGGCATACTCCAGCAAAAAAATCTTAAAAATGTAGAAGTGTCTTTGGAATTGGGTAATCAATAGAGGTTGAAAGTTTTTGAGGTGCATGAGGAAGAAAGCCTAGCTGGCCTTGAAGAGCTTGTTGGTAAAAATACAGATGTTAAAGGAGATTCAGATGAGAGCCCAGAAAGATAAAAAAAGAGCTATAGATAAAAGCTATTTATGACAAACCCACAGCCAATACAATACTCAACAGTGAAAAACTGAAAGTCTTCTCACTAAAATCTGGAACAAGACTTTTATGCCCACTCTCACCATTTCTCTTCAATATAGTATTGGAAGTCTTAGCCACACCAATTAAATGAGAAAAGGAAATAAATTGTTTCCAAATTGTTACAGAAGAGGTAAAATTGTTATTATACATGGATGACATGATGCTATATATAGAAAATCCTAAAGACTCCACACAAATGATGTGGAGATAAGCAAATTTCCAGAAAAGCAATTCAGAATAATGATAGTGAAGATGATACTGGACCGTGGAAAAGAATGGAAGCGAAGCTCAAGAAGATGCAAGAAATGTTTAATAAAGACCTAGAAGAATTAAAGAACAAACAAACAGAGATGAACAATACAATAATTGAAATGAAAACTACATTAGAAGGAATCAATAGCAGAATAACTGAGGCAGAAGAACGGATAAGTGACCTGGAAGACAGAATGCTGGAATTCACTGCTGAGGAACAGAATAAAGAAAAAAGAATGAAAAGAAATGAAGACAGCATAACAGACTTCTGGGACAACATTAAATGCAACAACATTCGCATTATAAGGGTCCAAGAAGGAGAAGAGAGAGAGAAAGGACCAGAGAAAATATTTGAAGAGATTATAGTCGAAAACTTCCCTAACATGGGAAAGGAAATAGCCACCCAAGTCCAGAAAGCGCAGCAAGTCCCATACAGGATAAACCCAAGGGGAAACACACTGAGACACATAGTAATCAAATTGGCAAAAATTAAAGACAAAGAAAAATTATTGAAAGCAGCAAGGGAAAAATGACAAATAACATCCAAGGGAACTCCCATAAGGTTAACACCTGATTTCTCAGCAGAAACTCTACAAGCCAGAAGGAAGTGGCATGATATACTTAAAGTGATGAAAGGGAAGAACCTACAACCAAGACTACTCTACCTGGCAAGGACCTCATTCAGATTTCATGGAGAAATCAAAAGCTTAACAGACAGGCAAAAGTTAAGAGAATTCAGCACCACGAAACCAGATCTACAACAAATGCTAAAGGAACTTCTCTAAGTGGGAAACACAAGAGAAGAAAAGGACCTACAAAAAAAACCCCAAAACAATTAAGAAAATGGTCATAAGAATATACATATCAATAATTACCTTAAACGTGAATGGATTAAATGCTCCAACCAAAAGACACAGGCTTGCTGAATGGATAAAAAGCAAGGCCAATCTATATGCTGTTTACAAGAGACGCACTTCAGACTTAGGGACACATACAGACTGAAAGTGAGGGGATGGAAAAAGATATTCCATGCAAATGGAAATCAAAAGAAAGCTGGAGTAGCAATACTCATATCAGATAAAATAGACTTTAAAATAAAGAATGTTACAAGAGACAAGGAAGGACAATACATAATGATCAAGGGATCAATCCAAGAAGAAGATATAACAATTATAAATATATATGCACCCAACATGGGAGCACCTCAATACATAAACCAAGTGCTAACAGCTTTAAGAGGAAATCGACAGTAACACAATAATAGTGGGGGATATTAACACCTCACTTACACCAATGGACAGCTCATCCAACATGAAAATATATAAGGAAACAGAAGCTTTAAATGACAATAGAACAGATAGATTTAATTGATATTTATAGGTCATTCCATCCAAAAAAAGTAGATTACACTTTCTTCTCAAGTGCACACGGAACATTCTCCAGGATAGATCACATCTTGGGTCACAAATCAAGCCTCACTAAATTTAAGAAAATTGAAATCATATCAAGCATCTTTTCTGACCACAACGCTATGAGATTAGAAATCAATTACAGGGAAAAAAATGTAAAAAACACAAACACATGGAGGCTAAACAATATGTTACTAAATAACCAAGAGATCACTGAAGAAATCAAAGAGGAAATCAAAAAATACCTAGAGACAAATGACAATGAAAACACGAAGATCCAAAACCTATGGGATGCAGCAAAAGCAGTTCTAAGAGGGAAGTTTATAGCTATGCCACCCTACCTCAAGACACAAGAAAAATCTCAAATCAACAACCTAAACTTACACCTAAAGGAACCAGAGAAAGAAGAACAAACAAAACCCAAAGTTATCAGAAGGAAAGAAATCATAAAAATCAGAGAAGAAATAAATGAAATAGAAACAAAGAAAACAATAACAAAGATCAATAAAACTAAAAGCTGGTGCTTTGAGAAGATAAACAAAATTGATAAACCATTAGCCAGACTCATCAAGAAAAGGAGGGAGAGGACTGAAATCAATAAAGTTAGAAATGAAAAAGAAGTTACAATAGACACCACAGAAACACAAAGTATCCTAAGAGACTACTACAAGCAACTCTCAATAAAATGGACAACCTGGAAGAAATGGACAAATTCTTAGAAAGATATAACCTTCCAAGACTGAACCAGGAAGAAATAGAAAATATGAACAGACCAATCACAAGTAATGAAATTGAAACTGTGATTAAAAATCTTCCAACGAACAAAAGTCCAGAACCAGATGGCTTCACAGGTGAATTCTCTCAAACATTTAGAGAAGAGCTAACACCCATCCTTCTCAAACTCTTCCAAAAAGTTGCACTGGAAGGAACACTCCCAAACTCCTTCTGTGAGGCCACCATTACCGTGATACCAAAACCAGACAAAGATACTACAAAAGAAGAAAATTACAGACCAATATCACTGATGAATATAGATGCGAAAATCCTCAACAAAATACTAGCAAACAGAATCCAACAACACATTAAAAGGATCATACACCATGATCAAGTGGGATGTATCCCAAGGATTCAAGGATTCTTCAATATACACAAATCAATCAGTGTGATACACCATATTAACAAATTGAAGAATAAAAACCATATGATCATCTCAATAGATGCAGAAAAAGCTTTTGACAAAATTCAACACCCATTTATGATAAAAACTCTCCAGAAAGTGGGCATAGAGGGAACCTACCTCAACATAATAAAGTCCATATATGACAAACCCACAGCAAACATCAATCTCAATGGTGAAAACATGAAAACATTTCCTCTAAGATCAGGAATAAGACAAGGATGTCCACTCTCACCACTATTATTCAACATAGTTTTGGAAGTCCTAGCCACAGCAATCAGAGAAGAAAAAGAAACAAAAGGAATACAAATTGGAAAAGAAGAAGTAAAACTGTCACTGTTTGCAGATGACATGATACTATACATAGAGAACCCTAAAGATGCCACCAGAAAACTACTAGAGCTAATCAATGAATTTGGTAAAGTTTCAGGATACAAAATTAATGAATAGAAATCCCTTGCATTCCTATACACTAATGATGAAAAATCTGAAAGAGAAATTAAGGAAAAACTCCCATTTACCATTGCAACAAAAAGAAAAAAATACCTAGGAATGAACCTACCTAGGGAGACAAAAGACCTGTATGCAGAAAAATATAAGACACTGATGAAAGAAATTAAAGATGATACCAACAGATGGAGAGATATACCATGTTCTTGGATTGGAAGGATAAATATTGTGAAAATGACTATACTACCCAAAGCAATCTCCAGATTCAATGCCATCCTAATCAAACTACCAATGGCATTTTTTACAGAACTAGAACTAAAAAATCTTAAAATTTATATGGAGCCACGAAAGACCCCAAATAGCAAAAGCAGTCTAGAGGGGAAAAAAATGGAGCTGGAGGAATCAGACTCCCTGATTTCAGACTATACTACAAAGCTACAGTAATCCAGACAATATGGTACTGGCAAAAAAAGAGAAACAAAGATCAATGGAACAAGAAAGAAAACCCAGAGATCAACCCATGCACCTATGGTCTACTAATCTATGACAAAGGAGGCAAGGATATACAGTGGAGAAAAGGTAGTCTCTTCAATAAGTGGTGCTGGGAAAACTGGACAGCTACATGTAAAAGAATGAAATTAGAACACTCCCTAACACCATACACAAAAATAAACTCAAATTGGATTAGAGACCTAAATATAAGACTGGACACTATAAAACTGTTAAAGGAAAACATAGAAAGAACACTCTGACATAAATCACAGAAAGATGTTTTTGATCCACCTCCTAGAGTAATGGAAATAAAAACAAAAATAAACAAATGGGACCTAATGAAACATCAAAGCTTTTGCACAGCAAAGGAAACCAAAAAGAAGACGAAAAGACAACCCTCAGAATGGGAGAAAATATTTGCAAACGAATCAACAGACAAAGGATTAATCTCCAAAATATATAAACAGCTCATGCAGCTCAATATTAAAGAAACAAACAACCCAATCCAAAAATGGGTACAAGACCTAAATAAACATTTCTCTAAAGAAGACATACAGATGGCCAAGAAGCACATGAAAAGCTGCTCAACATCGCTAATCATTAGAGAAATGCAAATCAAACTACCATGTGGTATCACCTCACACCAGCTAGAATGGGCATCATCAGAAAATCTACAAACAACAAATGCTGGAGAGGGTGTGGAGAAAAGGGAACCCTCCTGCACTGCTGGTGGGAAAGTAAACTGATACAGCCACTATGGAGAACAGTATGGAGCTTCCTTAAAAAACTAAAAATAGAATTACCATATGATCCAGCAATCCCACTACTGAGCATATACCCAGAGTAAACCATAATTCAAAAAGACATATGCACCCTTATGTTCATTGCAGCACTATTTACAATAGCCAGGTTATGGAAGCAACCTAAATGCCCAATGATAGACAAACGAATAAAGGAAATGTGCTACATATATACAATGGAATATTACTCAGCCATAAAAAGGAATGAAATTGGGTCCTTTGTTGAGACGTGGATGGATCTAGAGACTGTCATACAGAGTGAAGTACATCAGAAAGAGAAAAAGAAATATCATATATTAACGCATATATGTGGAACCTAGAAAAACGGTACAGATGAACCAGTTTGCAGGGCAGAAATTGGGACCCAGATGTAGAGAACAAACATATGGACACCAAGGGGGTAAAGCAGCAGTGGGTGGTAATGGTCATGTGATGAATTGGGTGATTGGGATTGACGTGTATACACTGATGTGTTTAAAATTGATGACTAATAAGAACCTGCTGTATAAAAAATAAATAAATAAAATTCAAAAAAAAAAGACTCCACACAAAAACTACTAGAACTGATTAACAAATTCAGCAAGGTAGCAGGACATAAGATTAACATACACTAATCGGTTGCATTTCATTACACTAACAATGAAATATCAGAAAGGAAATGTAAACAGAAGTCCCTTTTAAAATCAGATTAAAAAAATATTTAGGAATAAACCTCACCAAAGAGGTGAAAGACTTATACACTGAGAGCTACAAAACATTAATAAAGGAAATTGAACATGATTCAAAGAAATGGAAAGATATCCCATACTCTTGGATTGGAAGAATTAATATCATTAAAATGGCCATATTACCCAAAGCAATCTACAGATTTAATGCAATACCTATCAAAATACCCATGACATTTTTCACCAAACTAGAACAAATAATCCTAAAATTTATATGACACCATTAAAGACGCAGCATTGCCACAGCAATCCTGAGGGAAAAAGAACAGAGCAGGAGGTATAACCCTCCCTGACTTCACACAATACTACAAAGCTACAGTAATCAAAACAGCATGGTATTGGTACAAAAACAGTTTTTTAAGGAACCTCCATACCATAAGACCCAGCAATCCCACTACTGGGCATATACCCTGAGAAAACCATAATTCAAAAAGAGTCATGTACCAAAATGTTCATTGCAGCTCTATTTACAATAGCCAGGACATGGAAGCAACCAAAGTGTCCATCATCTGATGAATGGATAAAGAAGATGTGGCACATATATACAATGGAATATTACTCAGCCATAAAAAGAAATGAAATGGAGGTATTTTTAGTGAGGTGGATGGAGTTAGAGTCTGTCATACAGAGTGAAGTAAGTCAGAAAGAGAAAAACAAATACAGTATGCTAACACATATATATGGAATCTAAGGAAAAAAATAAAAGGACATGAAGAACCTAGTGGCAAGATGGGAATAAAGACACAGAACTACTAAAGAATGGACTTGAGGATATGGGGAGGGTGAGGGGTGAGATGTGACAGGGTGAGAGAGTGTCATGGACATATATACACTACCAAATGTAAAATAGATAGCTAGTGGGAAGCAGCCGCATAGCACAGGGAGATCAGCTCGGTGCTTTGTGACCACCTAGAGGGGTGGGATAGGGAGAGTGGGAGGGAGGGAGATGCAAGAGGGAAGAGATATGGGAACATATGTATATGTATAACTGATTCACTTTGTTTTAAAGCAGAAACTAACACACCATTGTAAAGCAATTATACTTCAATAAAGATGTTAAAAAAAAAAAAAAAACAGACATATGGATCAATGGGACTGAATAGAGATCCCAGAAATAATCCCACACACTATGGACAATAAATCTTCAACAAAGGAGGCAAGAATATACAACGGGGAAAAGTCTCTTCAGCAAGTGGTGTTAGACAGGTGTATGTAAATCAATGAAGCTAGAACACACCCTCACACCATACAAAAAAATAAACTCAAAATGGCTTAAGACAAGATACCCTAAAACTTCTAGAAGAGAACATATGCAAAACATTCTCTGACGTAAATTGTAACAATGTTTTCTTAGGTCACTCTCCCAAGGCAATAGAAATAAAAGCAAAAATAAACAAATGGGACCTAATCAAACTTATAAGTTTTGTAGAGCAAAGGAAACCATAAACAAAATGAAAAATCCTACAAACTGGGAGAAATATTTGCAAATGATGTGACCTACAAGGGATTACTTTCCAAAATATACAAACAGCTCTTAGCATACAATGACAAAAAACAAACAGCCCAATCAAAAAATGGGCAGAAGATCTAAATAGACATTTCTCCAAAGAAGACATACAGATTGCCAACAAACACATGAAAGGATTCTCAACATCACTAATCATTAGAGAAATGCAAATCAAAACTACAATGAGGTATCACCTCACACTGGTCAGAATGGCCATTATCAAAAAATCTACAAACAATAAATGCTGGAGAGAGTGTGTAGAAAAGGGAACCCTCTTGCACTTTTGGTGGGAATATAAATTGATACAGCCACTATGAAGAACAGTATGGAGGTTCCTTAAAAAACTAAAAATAGAGCTACCATATGACCCAGCAATCTCACTACTGGGCATATACCCTGAGAAAACCATAATTCAAAAATAGTCATGTACTCTTTGCAGCACTATTACATTATTTCAGCACTATATACAATAGCCAGGACATGGAAACAACCTAGGTGCCCATCAACAGATGAACGGATAGAGAAGATGTGGCACATATATACAATGGAATATTACTCAGCCATAAACAGAAATGAAATTGAGTTATTTTGTAGTGAAGTGGATGAACCTAGAGTCTGTCATACAGAGTAAAGTAAGTCTGAAAGAGAAAAACAAATACCGTATGCTAATACATATATATATGGAATCTAAAAAAAAACAAAAATTCCAAAAGAAACATGAGTAGATGCTCATCATCAATACTTATTAGAGAAATGCACATCAAAACTATAATTAGGTACCACTTCACACCAGTCAGAGTGGCCATCATTAAAATGTCTACGTATAATAAATGCTGGAGAGGGTGTGGAGAAAAGAGAACCATCTTACACTGTTGGTGGAAATGTAAATTGGTGCAGCCACTATGGAAAACAGTGAGGAAGTTCCTCAAAAAACTAAAAACAGAGTTGCCATATGATCCAACAATCCCACTCCTGGGCATATATACGGACAACACTATAATTTGAAAATATACATGTACCTCTATGTTCATAGCAGCTCTATTTACAATTGTCAAGACAAGGAAACAATCTAAATGCCCACCGACAGATGAATAGGTAAAGAGGATGTGGTGTTATATATACAATGGAATATTGCTCAGCCATTAAAAAGAATGAGATAATACCAATTGCAGCAACATGGATGGACCTAGAGATTATCATACTAAGTGAAATGAGTCAGAAAGAGAAAGACAAATTTCATATATCACTTATATGTGGAATCTAAGATATGACATGAATAAACATATCTATGAAACAAAAACAGACTTACAGATATAGAGAACAGCCTTGTGGTTGCCAAGAGGAGAGGGGTGGGAGAGAGAAAGACTGGGAGTTTGGGATTAGCAGATGTAAATTATTATATATAGCATGGATAAACAACAAGATCCTACTGTATAGCTCAGGGAACTATATTGAATATCCTGTGATAAATCATAATGGAAAAGAATATGAAAAAGAATATATATATGTATAGCTGTTACTTTGCTGTACAGCAGAAATTAAACACAACATTGTAAATCAACTATACTTCAATAAAATTTTTTTTTAAAGGAGAGCTATAGAGAAAAATTCTATTATACTGGAGAATATATATATTGTCCAGAACTGAATGTTGCTAGAAATACAAATGTTAAAGGTGTTTCTGGTGAGGTTTCAAAAAGAAATGATGAACATATTACTGGAAAGTGGAGGAATGGCAATTCTTTTTATAAAGAAGCAGAGGGTTTAGTTGGATTGTGTTCTATTGGATTAAAAGTAGAATTTGTTAAGTGAAAAACTTGGATATTTAGCTGAAGAGAGGTTTAAGCGAAGTGTTGAAGGCACAGCCTGGTTTCTCCTTCCTGCTTATAGTAAAAGGTGAGAGGAAAGAGATAAATTAAAGGAGGAATTGTTAAGCAAAAAGGAATTAGAACTTGAAATTTTAGAAATTTCTCCATCTATCTATACTGCAAAAATGAGCAAGTGTGCTCTGCAGAGAACACAAAGTGTGTGGCTGGATAACCATTTACTATGAGATTAGGCATATAACTTGTGGTTCCAATCAACCATCTCAGCCAAAATTCTGCCAGTTTGAACTGAAGAGGACAGAGACAAGACAAAGTGAAGGAAGGCTGTCAGACTTCTGGGATTCTCTGGGGAAGAAATGGGTCAATGGAGCTATGAAAACAGCTCAGCTGTGGACCTGTTGTTATCCTTCAAGAAAAGGAAAGAGTGACCCCAAAGGTGGTTCAGTAGCCAGAGGGGCTGCAGATGCCACCACAATGGCAGGCTTAGGGGGCAGGGCCACTGTCTTACTGCTTACCGAGGATGGAGTTATTATGAAAATGAAACTCTGACTTCTTATTTTGAAAAAGAAGGAGGTGGTGACAGAGGAGGAGAAGGCAGAAGCGAGCTTCTCCAATCCTCACCCCCATACCTAGGCCCACCTTCCAGATGTATACGTACATCTGACACATACATATTCTGCTGCCTTCCTATTTATACAGATGAATTATCTTGACTCCAAACTAAAGCCTATCCCTCCATATATGTACTAAGTCATATCTTCCTTTTCTATACAAGGACATGGCTCCAGAAATTAATCATTTTCCCTTTCTACCAGATTATTTCCTTTAGCATCTAAACATGCAGTTATTTATACTGGTTTATTAACTAGTGGGGATCCAAATAGCATGAGTTTATGTTTTAAAGATTTTTTTTTAATATAAAGAAGAAAAATAAATATTTGGGGAGGAAAAATTCCAAGCACATTAGAAATAATTCCAATGTAATTAAAAAATTTTCATCAATCACCTCATCATTCATTCATACAATAAATATTTATCTGCACATGAGTAGAAAACTTAGTTCTACAAAATAAATCTAACAAAAAAAATCAAATTTCACCAATTGGTAAGTCACACAAGAAAAGAAGACAGAATGTGCACAGCTAGAAATCACAAAGCTTCAGAAAAAAAAAAAATTTAACTAAATCTTACAGAAGAGCAAATGCAAGCCTCTAACTCGCTGCTTTGTCATAGCCAGGTAACTCCATTGTGCCCCTAGTATTTCACATGTACTTTTAGTATTATACTCCAACCACTTATTGAGAACCAGGCTATTTACATTGCCTCATTAATCCTTCATTCAAAATATATTTATTAAATGTCTTCTATATTCTAGTTATTGACCACACAAGAGTGAATAAAACAAGCAGTTTCTGCATCATGTTCCAGTAGGAGCTAATAAAATCAATCAACTAATCCATAAATAAGAAACAATAGGGGACTTCCCTGGCAGTCCAGTGGTTAAGACTTTGCCTTCTAATGCAGGGGGTGCAGGTTCGATCCCTGGTCGGGGAGCTAAGATCCCACATGCCTCACGGCCAAAAACCAAAATATAAAACAAGCAAATTGTAACAAATTCAATAAACACTCTAAAAACGGTCCACATCAAAAAATCTAAAAAAAAGAAAGAAAGAAAGAATAATAGACCATGCAAGGACTATGCATGTCAGGGTTACTACTTTAGATTGGAATATCAGGAAAGGTCTCTTTGAAACAACATTTAAGCTAAAAACCTAAAATTCAGCAAGGAGGGATTCCATGTTACAGGTAGGAAACCGAGCCTTAACAAGGTTAAGTAACTTGACAATATCACAGAGCTAATAAGTAGTAGAGATAGGTAGAGTTTTTGAGTATTATTGACAGTACATTAACTTTAAGGCAGTATTATCTGTAATCAAAAAATTAATTTTGCCTGAAGGAGGGGATGGGCCTAATCACCAGTTCTTCCCAAGAGATTAAAATTCAGTATTTCCATTCTATCATTCTGCCTATCATTTTCTGAGTGTATAATATATGCCTCAATAAATGATCGATAACATAGCTTTAAAATACACATACATTATGTATAAATAAGGATTGTAAAACTTCATGATATGTGTGAATTGGCTGGTGGGCTAGTTAGAAATTCAGATGACATTCCACCAAATCACAGATTCAGATTCAGTGTGTTTTTGGAAGAGAGGGCATGGCATAGAATATGCATTTTTAACAAACACGCCTGGTGATTCTGTGGCAATGATAAACAGACCACATCTTGAGAATCTACTATGATCTATTTCAGTATCTGCAAACTCCAGAGTGCATCTGAATCACCTGTAGGGTTTATTGAAACAGATTTCTGGGCCCACCCTAGAATTTTTGATTCAGTAAGTCTGGTGTGGTGCTTGAGAATTAACATTTCTAACAATTTCTTAGATGATGTTAATGTGTCTGGTTCAGGGACGACACTTTGAGAACCACTAGTTTATACAAAGAGAAAAGTTTCTATCATAGCATATTGCCTTAGGGAATTCCTCTTAGTTTCCTCAATAATTTCTTTTAGCAAATAAAGAATAAAATGCACAGCACATCTTATAAGTTTGAAATAGAATGCCTTGTCAAAGCATGGTCAACATTACAGCCTGTGGATTCACTGACCCTGATGGTTGGTTGGGGGGAATGGGGATATGTGTCCTGAAAAAAAGGTAGTTAAATACATAGCAGCAAATTCCGATTGCTGGGGTAATGCACCTGTTAGCCAAATAATTGATAAGTGTCCTTGAAACCCTGCTTCATTCTGTTTTCTGCCTCAAGAACTATGAAACAAAACAAAACAAAACAATACACATGTCTATTGTATCACATGTCTAACTTAAAACTGCTGAGCTCTAAGTCAGGCTATTGATCTTATTGATCTGATGCAGATACAAAACCAAAAACATTTGTTGATACAAACTACCTCTAATAATCAAACTGTTAAACTCAATATGAATGTTATAAAAAAAGAAAGCTATATATGGAACTTAGTTTGGCATTCAGAAAGCCATTTTTTTCTGATCACTCTTTAATTTTACATTCCCTTGCCATATATGTTTCTATCTATACTGTACTATGTCCATATACGTTGCTTTACAATTTATCTCTTGTTTATGTATGTAGCTTGATCAAAAGCTATTCCAAAGCATTAATCTCCTCTATCTTGTATCTCCTCACAGCATTACCTTATTTACTATAAGGAATATTGAGGGTAAACATTGAGGAAGAAATACCCAAACAAAACCAGGTTCTCAGGGAAATAGTGAAAAAAGGTTTTGCTTAGGGTGAAGCACTTGCTATATTTATCTTCTTTATCAAGAATTAATGCCAATATAGGGCTTCCCTGGTGGCGCAGTGGTTGAGAGTCCACCTGCCAATGCAGGGGACACGGGTTCGAGCCCTGGTCTGGGAAGATCCCACATGCCGCGGAGAAGCTGGGCCCGTGAGCCACAGCTACTGAGCCTGCGCGTCTGGAGCCTGTGCTCCGCAACAAGAGAGGCCGCGATAGTGAGAGGCCCGCGCACCACGATGAAGAGTGGTCCCCGCTTGCCGCAACTAGAGAAAGCCCTCGCACAGAAACGAAGACCCAACACAGCCAAAAATAAATAAATTAATGAATTAATTAAAAAATAAAATAAAAAGAATTATGTGGTTATGTTTCTTTAAAAAAAAAAGAATTAATGCCAATATAAAGATAAGCATTTTACTTTTTAAAGATCTATAAATAAAAGTTCAGGTAATTGTTAGTTGATGAAAAGTTACTGGTTATTAGATGGAGATTACAGCTATTAAGAGAATGAAATGAGCAGAGCAAAAATGTTTACCAAAGAAAATTGCTGTGGATGAGTGGAAAGAATGAGTAGGAACCTGGGTCTGCACTACCCCTCCAAGAAAATGTGCTCTGACCCACTTCTTCTTGGTCACCCAAACGCACCACACTTAGCACCACCCCTCTACCCAGGCCATCCTACCACAGCTTGCTCCCCCTTGCTTGAATCAATTTCTACTGCACACAACTTTCTTGTCCTCCCTGTGTTCAAATCCCTCTCTACTATAGCACGTTCTCAAAGCACCCCATCCATCATAATCTCTTCCTTCCTGCTCATCATTCTAACCTGTCATTGTAATTAGCACTATAATACTACACCATCCCCCTTTGGCTGAATTCACCAAACCAGGTATGGAGGACACACAGATAGGGAAGACCAACTATATTTTATACTGGATTTTCTACTACGGGAAGGGTTTGCACCCCTAACTTGCCCCTGCCTCCCCCTTTATTCAAAGGTGAACTGTACACACTAACATGTGCTATTTGAGGTTTCCAAGTTATCTCTCAGCCAGGTTTAGTTTTCTGCAAAGGGATCTTCAATTCCATCTTCCACAGACTATAACATAAGAAAGTCATTGCAATGCTCAAGGAGCACATATATACTTTTGAATATTCATCAGGAATGATGTTTTAATTGGAAGGTTTAAATTATCAGTTGCCTATAGATCCAAAAAATTGGAGATGAGAAAGTTATGTAACTTAAAATTTTTCAATTTTATTTTGATAAGAACATGACATTGAGATCTACCTTCAACAAATGTTGTAAGTGCACAATACATTATTAAGCATCAGATGTGAAACAGTTAAAAGAGGATCTAAAAAGCAGGAGAGAGAAGTGGAGCAGAGGTGCTACAAGGAAGAGACAAGCTCCCTTGGTTCCTTGGAGAATCACTGGGACAGAGAGAAAGGCTGGAGAAGCCTAGACTACAATAACGAGGAGTGAATGTGTGTTGGCTTACCAGGAGACAGGGCAGTACTATATGTTATCACTTATATGTGGAATCTAAAAAACAACACAAATGAATGTATATCAAAAACAGACTCAAAGATATAGAAAACAAACTCAATTGCCAAAGGGGAGAGGGAAAGGGGGAGGGACAAATTAGGGGTATGGGAATAACAGATATAGATTACTATATATACAATAGATAAGCAACAAAGATTTGTTGTATAGCACAGGGAATTGTACCCATTATCTAGTAGTAATCTATAATAGAATATAATCTGCAAACATACCGAATCACTATGATGTACACCTGAAACTAGCATAATATTGTAAATCAATTATACTTCAATTTTTAAGAAAAAGGATATAAAAGATGTGCTGGGTTGTGCATTACAGCAATAAGGAAGGCTTACAGATGGTCATGACATGCATGTCATGAATATCAAAACAGTTCTTTTGTTTAAAGGAAAATAGGAGGGACAATGGCAAACAAGTAAAACATTTATCTTGCTTCCTGGCCCTGAGTTATATAATTTTGTGAGGTAGAAAACTATCTTCATATGAAGGGTATCAGAGGACGCTCTCATAAGGCAAGAGGTCAAAGGAATTTCAGAAAAGGGACAAAATACAGGAGAATTTGCTGATCACAAACCCTACATTTTAAGATAGTTTAGTGAAAGGGTTTTAGAGGGAAGAGGAAGGATAGGGATTTAGTCAGAATAGGGATATCCCGAAATTTATGACAATGAGAGTCTTGGGTAGAGTGGGTGCTCTGGGGAGCCTCAGACTTTTCTAGATGATCAAGATAGACTGAATGGTAAGGCATGAGGGAAATAGTCTTGATTAGCCTTTTTAATGAAGGAGGGCAATTAGTTTAAGGTCTTAGTCCTGCAGTTTGTGATGCTGTGACTATGGAAAGTGAGAGGCAGCTGTTCTTGGTCTGGAATTTAAAATCTCTTAAATCAATAACGTGTTTTCACTATAACTCCTTCCCTACTCATTGGAGGTGGACTAGATTTTCTTTAATCCTGTTTTTAAAATTAGCATAACAACTAAACAACAAACAAAAGACATCTTTTGAGTGAGAATGCTTTTTACATATCAAGGGTTCTACCTTAACTTCCACTGGACTCTGAGCTTATAGGGACCAGGAATCTTGTTCTGTTCATGTGCATGTTCCTTTCCCACCCTTAACATCTACTACCATGTCTGGTAGAATAAATGTCCATTAGTTCTTTATTGAGTAAATAAATGAATGAATGAACATATTAGCAGAAACTCTTGTCTTAGAAAAAAATCAGGGTGATTAGCATTACGGAAATCTCTGCTTTTAAATAATGACTCCTTCCTATTTCTCAAGTCACTTTCTGCTCAAAAGGCAGAGAATTTGATAATCAAATAAACACCACAGTAAACCAGAGAACAGAAATAGAGAGAGACGCAGGATTCTAAAACAGTGATCTATAATGCTAAAATTTAAATACCTAACCATTTACTGAAATTTAAATTCCAGGGAGAACTCACATGAGTGTTTTGCCTTATCAGATACCATCTTGTTTCAAGCTTCCTTGACCTATCAGGAACATTGTTCTGTGACAATGTTTAAAAAAATATCTGAACTCTTCCAAGATTTCTCCATAGTACAAAATGGGTATAGAAAACATCATTTGTTCATTGTGCTTTATATAATTACTGTCAAGTAATGATTAATAACATTCGTTCTAATAAAAGTGCTTCTCTCTATTTGAAAAGCATAAATGTTTGACTTGGAAAGACTTCCACAGAGAATGTGAATTGGAAAGACAACCATCTTACAATTATATTTCCTGCCATGCAACAGGACCTCTGAGGACCTAATGCTCTTGACTCAATGTGAATTTAGAAAGACAGGCAAATTTAACTAAGCTTAATGTTTAAGTAGTAAGAAAAAAACTTTTCCCACAGGGACATGTTTTCATGGTAACATATGGGAGTTATTGAAATACTCTTCTAAATAGCTGAAAATTAAAAGAGCATCCTTTAGTGTAAGATGGTGACCAGAAGTCATTCTCCAGAGACCACTCTGAGCAGAGCCAATGCTAAGTCTTAATTTCCTTAAAGTAAAAATATTGTATTCTTTTTGTTTTTCTCACAGGTTATTGCCATTTATGAATATGAGATAATCTTAAAATAATTACATTGTTCTGGATTTCATTAACATAATGTAAACTAAAAATATAATTTATGAAAAGATGTACAACTATCAATCATATCTTATTACCTTATCTATTTAAAGTTATTAGAATATTTTGGAAATTTATAATGTAAAAGTTCAGAGCACATGCTAAAATCTGTTATTTCTTAGAAAGACTAGAAAAACTTAGAAGTAGAAATGACAAAATTTGTAATCAGTTTCTTTATGAAATAGTCAATCAACAACAAAATTAAATTCTCACCATGAAAGAAGTATGCATATTTTACAGTAAACAAAATTAAACCTATAATTTTAATGAAATAATATTTACTTGCTAAATACCACTTCTTGGTAATAAAATCAAAACATTAATTTTACCTAAAACAAGAGCTACTGGGTCCCCATTCAAGTGTGCACAGATTCCTTCACAGTCAGTATACATTTTCTCTAACTCTATGACAGGGAAAGAGTCTAGCTCTTCTGGAATTTATTTGAGCATTGTGAGTTGTTAAGAAAAATTATCCAAAACTTGTAAGTAAGACAAAAGGATGAATGTATTACCTTCATTGTTAATCTAAGGGTTAATCTAATAAACTTAGTCTAATAAATCTCATCTGACTCTAAGGCAATAAAATTTTATTCGACTTACTAATCAGGACCCAGACGTATTATACTTCTGTAATGTTGGATGTCAATCTGTAGAAAGCTTGTGAGATAAAAATGATTTTTATTGGATAGAAATACAAATTATTTTTGTCTGGTAGAGACAAGAATCCCAAAAGTTATACTTGTAATGTCCTGCAGGTCTTTATTCAATTTTGCGTTTCTATTTCTCTCTTTTTTCTTTCACTGACCATTTACACATAGGTTTCTCTTATGCTCTTTTGAACTGATTATGAGTTAAACAAAACTATGATATGTGTCCATTATGTATGAGAATTATGTTTTATAACATTCTGAAAATTTTACCATGGCAGTTCTGGAAAGTCCACTGAAATCTGGATCAAAGAACATCATGATAAAAACACGTCTTTGAGAACTGTCTTTGTGTCTCCCTGACTTTTCAAGTTCCTGAGCTGCTATGACTCATCTGTGGGGTCTGGAGTTTGGTTTTCGTTTTGGGTTTCTATGTTTTTTTTTTTTTTTTGAAATATGGCAGATCAGACTCTCACTTAGCTGTTTCCTTAAGATATCTTTATCTTTCAAAAATTAAAAACTGAAAAACCTAATTCTATAAGTCATGTTAGAATATTATTTAGAAACTGTAAGTTGAAGCTGGGTTACAGTTACTATCTTCCACAGTGAGAGTCTGAATGTTCTTTGTGTTGTTGCTATGTTGAGGTTGTGATTTTTTTTCTTAAAAAAATTTTTTTTGTATTATAATTTTAAGAACTATTTTTTTAATGGAGTAGAGTTGCTTTACAATGTTGCGCTAGCTCCTGAAGCACAACGATGTAAACAAGCCATATGTATACACATACTCCCTCCTTTTTTGGATTTCCTTCCCATTTAGGTCACCACAGAGCACCAAGTAGAGTTCCCCATGCTATACAGCATGTCCTCATTAGTTATCTATTTTATACTTAGTGGTGTATATATGTCAATTCCAATCTTCCAATTCATCCCACCCTCTCTTTCCACCCCTGGTGTCCACACGTTTGTTCTCTACATCTATGTCTTTATTTCTGATTTGCAAATAGGATTATCTGTACCATTTTTCTAGATTCCACATATATGCGTCAATATACGATATTTGTTTTTCTCTTTCTGGCTTACTTCACTCTGTATGACAGTCACTAGGTCCATCAACGTCTCTACAAATAACCCAATTTCATTCATTTTTATGGCTGAGTAATATTCCATTGTATATATGTACCACATCTTCTTTATCCACTCATCTGTCGATGGACATTTAGGTTGTTTGCATGAACTGGCTATTGTAAATAGTGCTGCAATGAACATTGTGGTTCATGTGTCTTTTCAAACTATGGTTTTCTCGGGGTATATGCCCAGTAGTGGGATTCCGGGGTCATATGGTAGTTCTACTTTTAGTTTTTTAAGGAACCTCCATACTGTTCTCCATAGTGGCTGTATCAATTTACATTCCCACCAACAGTGCAAGAGTGCTCCCTTTTCTCCACACCCTCTCCTACATTTATTGTTTGTAGACTTTTTGATGATGGCCATTCTGACCGGTGTGAGGTGATACCTCATTGTAGTTTCCATCTACATTTTCTCATAATTAGTGATACTGAGCATATTTTTATGTGCCTCTTGGCCATCTGTAGGTCTTCTTTGGATAAATGTCTATTTAGATCTTCTGCCCATTTTTTGATTGGGTTGTTTGTTTTTTTGATATTGAACTGCATGAGCTGTTTGTATGTTTTGGAGTTAAATCGTTTGTCAGTTTCTTCATTTGAAAATATTTTCTACCATTCTGAAGTTTGTATTTTCGTCTTGTTTATGGTTTCCTTTGCTGTGCAAAAGCTTTTAAGTTTCATTAGGTCCCATTTGTTGATTTTTGTTTTTATTTTCATTACTCTAGGAGGTGGGTCAACAAAGGTCTTGCTGGGATTTATGTCAAACAATGTTCTTCCTACGTTTTCCTCTAAGAGTTTTATAGAGTCCGGTCTTACATTTAGGTCTTTAATTTATTTTTGTGTACGATGTTAGAGAGTGTACCAATTTAATTCTTTTACATGTAACTGTCCGGTTTTCCCAGCACCACTTACCGAAGAGGCTGTCTTTTCTCCATTGTATATACTTGTCTCCTTTGTCATAGAATAGGTGACCATAGTTGCGTGGGTTTGTCTCTGGGCTTTCTAACCTGTTCCATTGATCTATATTTCTGTTTTTGTGTCAGTACCATATTGTCTTGATTACTGTAGCTTTGTAGTATAATCTGAAGTCATGGAGCCTGATTCCTCCAACTCCGTTTTTCTTTCTCAAGGTTGATTTAGCTATTCAGGGTCTTTTATGTTTCCATACAAATTGTGAAATTTTTGGTTCCAATTCTGTGAAAAATGCCATTGGTAATTTGATAGGGATTGCATTGAATCAGTAGATTGCTTTGGGTAGTATAGTCTTTTTCACAATATTGATTTTTCCAATCCAAGAACATGGTATATCTCTCCATCTGTTTGTGTCATCTTTGATTTCTTTCATCAGTATCATATAGTTTTCTGAGTACAAGTCTTTTGCCTCCTTAGGTAGGTTTATTCCTAGGTATTTTATTCTTTTTGTTGCAATGGTGGATGGGATTGTTTCCTTAGTTTCTCTGTCTGATTTTTCATTGTTAGTGTATAGGAAAGGAAAAAGTTTCTGTGCATTAATTTTGTATTCTGCAACTTTACCAAATTCATTGATTAGCTCTAGTAGTTTTCTGGGGGCATCTTTAGGATTTTCTATGTATAGTATCATGTCATCTGCAAACAGTGTCAGTTTTATTTCTTCTTTTCCAATTTGTATTCTTCTTATTTCTTTTTCTTCTCTCAGTGCTGTGGCCAGGACTTCCAAAATTATGTTGAATAATAGTGGTGAGAGTGGACATCCTTTCTTTTACCTGATCTTAGAGGAAATGCTTTCAGGCTCTTACCATTGGAACCATGTTTGCTGTGGGTTTGTCATATATGGCCTTAATTATGTTGAGATAGGTTCTCTCTATGCCCACTTTCTGGAAAGTTTTTATCATAAGTGGGTGTTGAATTTTGTCAAAAGCTTTTTCTGCATCTACTGAGATGATCATATGGTTTTTATTTTTCAACTTGTTAATATGGTGTATCACATTGATTGATTTGTGTATATTGAGGAATCCTTGCATCCCTGGGATAAATCCCACTTGATCATGGTATTTCATCATTTTAATGTGTTGTTGGATTCTGTTTGCTAGTATTTTGTTGAGGATTTTTGCGTCTATGTTCATCAGTGATATTGGCCTTCAATTTTCTTTCTTTCTTTCTTTTTTTGTCATATCTTTGTCTTGTTTTGGTATCAGGGTGATGGTGGTCTCATAGAATGAATTTGGGAATGTTCCTCCCTTTGCAATTTTTTGGAAGAGCTTGAGAAAGGTGGGTGTAAGCTCTTCTCTAAATATTTGACAGAATTCACCTGTGAAGCCATCTGGTCCTGAACTTTTCTATGTTGGAAGATTTTTAATCACAGTTTCAATTTCATTACTTGTGATTGGTTTGTTCATATTTTCTATTTCTCCTGGCTCAGTCTTGGAAGATTGTACGTTTCTAAGAATTTGTCCATTTCTTCCATGTTACCCGTTTTATTGGTGTATAATTGCTTGTAGTAGTCTCTTACGATCCTTTGTATTTCTGTGGTGTCAGCTCTAACTTCTCCTTTTTCATTTCTAATTTTATTGATTTGAGTCCTCTCCCTCTTTTTCTTGATGAGTTTGGCTAAACGTTTATCAATTTTGTTTCTCTTCTCAAAGAATCATCTTTTAGTTTCATTGATTTTTGCTATCGTTTTCTTCATCTCTATTTCATTTATTTCTGCTCTGATATTTATGATTTCTTTACTTCTAATAACTTTGGGTTTTGTTTATTCTTCTTTCTCTACTTGCTGAGGTGTAAAATTAGGTTGTTTATTTGAGATTTTTCTTGTTTCTTGAGGTAGGATTGTATTGCTCTAAACTTCCCTCTTAGAACTGGTTTTGCTGCAACCCGTAGGTTTTGGATTGTCATGTTTTCATTGTCATTTGTCTGTAGGTATTTTTTGATTTCTTTGATTTCTTCAGTGATCTCTTGGTTCTCTAGTAGCATATTGTTTATCCTCCATGAATTTGTGTTTTTACAGGTTTTTTTCCTGTAACTGATTTCTAATCTCATAGCATTTTGGTTGGAGAAGATGCTTGATATGATTTCAGTTTTCTTAAATTTACTGAGGCTTGATTTGTGACCCAAGATGTGATCTACCCTGGGGAATGTTTTGTGTGCCCTTGAGAAGAGAGTGTATTCTGCTGCTTTTGGATGGAATGTTCTATGATTATCAATTAAATCTATTTGGTCTAATGTGTCATTTAAGGCTTGTGTTTCCTTATTAATTTCCTGTCTGGATGATCTGTCCATTGGTGTAAGTGGGGTGTTAACATCTCCCACTATTATTGTGTTATTGTTGATTTACCCTTTTATGGCTGCTAGCATTTGCCTTATGTATTGTGGTGTTCCTATGTTGGGTGCATAAATATTTACAATTGTTATCTCTTCTTTTTGGATTGATCCCTTGATCATTATGCAGTCTGCTTTCTTGTCTCTTGCAACAGTTTTATTTTAGAGTCTATTTTGTCTGATATCAGTACTGCTACTCCAGCTTACTTTTGATGTCCATTTGCATGAAATATATTTTTCCATCCCCTCACTTTCAGTCTGTATGTGCCCGTAGGTCTGAAGTGGATCTCTTGTAGATAGCATATATATGACTCTTGTTTTTGTATCCATTCAGCCAGTTTGTGTCTCTTGTTTGGAGCATTTAATACATTTACACTTAAAGTGATTTTCAATGTGTATGTTCCTATTAGCATTTTGTTAATTGTTTAAGGTTTGTTTCTTTAGTACTTTTTCTTCTCTTGTGTTTCCCGCCTAGAGAAGTGCCTTTAACATTTGTTGTAAAGCTGGTTTGGTGGTGCTGAATTCTCTTAGCTTTTGCTTGTCTGTAAAGCTTTTGATTTCTCTACTGAATCTGAATGAGATCCTTGCTGGTTAGAGTAATCTTGGTTGTAGCTTTTTCCCTTTCATCATTTTAAATATATCTTACCACTCCCCTCTGGCCTGCAGAACTTCTGCTGAAAAATCAGCTGATAACCTTATGATGATTCCCTTGTAGGTTATTTGTTGTTTTCCCTTGCTGCTTTTAATATTTTTTCTGTCTTTAATTTTTGTTATTTTGATTAATATGTGTCTCATCATGTTTCTCCTTGGGTTTATCCTGTATGGAGCTCTCTGCACCTACTGGACTTGGGTGGCTATTTCCTTTCCCATGTTAGGGAAATTTTTGACTATAATCTCTTCAAATATTTTCTCAGACCCTTTCTCTTTCTCTTCTTCTTCTGCAACCCTATAATTCAAAAATTGGTACGTTTAATATTGCCCCAGAAGTCTCTGAGACTGTCCTCTTTCTTTTCATTCTTTTTTCTTTATTCTGCTCAATGGCAGTTATTTCCACCATTCAATCTTCCAGGTCACTTATCTGTTCTTCTACCTCAGTTTGTCCCTTTTTGATTCCTTCTAGTGTATTTTCCATTTCAGTTATTGTGTTGTTCATCACTGTTTGTTTGTTCTTTATTTCTTCTAAGACCGTGTTCAACATTCCTTGTATTTTCTCAAACCATGCCTCCACTCTATCTCAGAGATCTTGGATCATCTTTACTACCATTACTCTGAATTCTTTTTCAGGTAGATTGCCTATTTCCTCTTTATTTATTTGGTTTCATGGGTTTTTACCTTTCTCTTTTGTCTGCAACATATTTCTCTGTCATCTTATTTTTTTTTTAACTTACTGTGTTTAATGTCGTCTTTCTACAGGCTGCTGGTTTGTAGTTCCTCTTGCTTCTGTTGTCTACACCCTGGTGGGTGAGTTTGATCCAGGGGTTTGTGTAGGCTTCCTAGTGTGATGGACTGTTGCCTGAGCTCTAGTGGGTGGAGCTGAGTCTTGTCTCTCTGATGGGCTGGGTCTCTTCAGGTGGTGTATTTTGGAGTGTCTGTGAGCTTAGTATGACTTTAGGAAGCCTGTCTGCTGATGGGTGGCATTGTGTTCCTGTCTTGCTAGTTGTGTGGAGTGAGGCATGCAGCACTGGAACCTGCAGGCCGTTGGGTTGAGTCAGGTCTTGGTGTCGAGATGGAGACCTCTGGGCGAGCTCTCATCAATTAATATTCCCTGGGGCCAGGGATTCTCTGTCAGTCTAGCATCCTGGACTTGGTGCTCCCACCCCAGAGGCTCAGGCCTAACTCCTGGCTGGGGAACCAAGACCCCACAAGACCCCCTGGTGCAGAGAAAAAAAAGTGGGGGAAGAAAACAAACAGATAAACTAAACCTAAGACAAATAGCAAAGACCCCAAACAAAAACACAGCAACAACAATAATTAAAAAAAGGAAAACAAGCAGACAAACAAAACCCAAGACAAATGGTAAAAGCAAAACCAAACAAATCAAACCAAAAACAGAGAGACACACACACACACAAGAAAAGAAACAAACAAAATAACAACCACAGAAAACAAAAAAAGAAGAGAACAGCCAAACCAACAAAAGAACCCAAAAACAAACAATAAAAATAAAACTAACAAAATCATAAAATAAAACAAAAGCAGAAAGCAAATTTTTTAAAAAGCAAAGAAAACATAAAACAAACACACAAAATGATCAAAAAAAGAAAGAGAAAAGATAAAAACAAAACAAAACAGTGGAAAAAAAGAAAATTCAAAGAAAAAAGTCAAAACAATGAAAAAGTAAAGTAAAAATAGAAAAATAGAAAATATATTTAAAAAGATAACAAAACAAAATGAAGAAAAAACAAGGAAAAAACACAAAACAGCAAAAAAGTAAAGTAAAAATAGAAAATATATTAAAAAAAGAAAAGAAAAAATAAATAAAAATAATAAACAACAGAACAAAATGAAATGAAAAATAATAGTAATAATAATATTTTCCTGAGGCCTCATCTGTCAGTGTCCTTTCCCCCACAGTGAGCAACAACCAACTCCCGCCTCCCCAGGAGGCCCTCCAATGCCTCTATGTAGGTCTCTGGACCCGCTGTGGGCACTGTGGGATCAGATCAGACTCTGACCTGGCCCAACTGATGGATGTACTTGCCTCCAAATTCCACTGCTGCTAAAGCTAGACCAGTCTCAGTTGTGGGAACACTGGTTGTCCATTTAGGTATTCCACAGGTGCAGGGTTTACCGGGACAATTGCGGGAATTTAACCTGCAGCTTTAGCAGCTGCAAGGAAAGATTTCCATTTCTCTTCCACAGTTGCACCACCCCTGGGGCTCAGCTTTGATTTTGGCCCCACCTCTGCATGTGGGCCATCCTCAGTCATCTGTTCCCTGCCCAGGTGAGAGGGGCAGAAATCAGTGGATGACTGAGTCACACTTACTTGTTCAGGCTGGAGAGGGATAAGGAGGCCACATTGGGACATGCGTGAAGTGCCTGCCACTGCAGAGGCCGGTAAGAAGTTGCAACAGACTGGAGTGTGCCTTGCACTCTCCCAGGAAAGTTGAGCCTGGATTACGGGACCCTTGGCTGTGCCAGGCCACACTCGCTCCTGGGAAGGTGGGGGCAGTGACCTGTGCTCACTCACAGGACCGTTGGTGGCAGCACTGACTGCAGTAGCCTACTGAAGTATAATTGATTTACAATGTTGTGTTAGTGTCAGGTGTACAGCAAAGTGTTTCAGCCATATATATATATATATATATATATATATATATATATATATATATACACACACACATATATATGTATATGTACATGTACATGTATATGCACATATATGTGTATGTTTTTATGTATGTATGTATGCATATATGTATATGTATATATATTCTCTTTCAGATTCTTTTCCCTTATAGGTTATTACAAAATATTGAGTGTAGTTCCTTGTGCTATACAGTAGGTCATTGTTGGTTATCTATTTTATATATAGTAGTGTGTATATGTTAATCCCAAACTCCTAATTTATCCCTCCCCTCCCTTTCCCCTTTGGTAATCATAAGTTTGTTGTCTATGTCTATGGGTCTACTTCTGTTTTGTATGTAAGTTCATTTGTATCATTTTTTTTTAGATTCTACATATAGACAAGATCGTATGATATTTGTCTTTCTCTTTCTGACTTAATTCACTTAGTATGAAAATCTCTAGGTCCACCCATGTTGCTGCAAATGGCGTTATTTCATTCATTTTTATGGCTGAGTAATATTCCATTGTGTGTGTGTGTGTGTGTGTGTGTGTGTGTGTGTATGTATGTGTATATATATATATATATATATATATATATATATATATATATATATATATATCACATCTTTTTCATTCATTCATCTGTTGATGGACATTTAGGTTGCTTCCATGTCTTAGCTATTGTAAATAGTGCTGCAATGAACAATGGGAGGCAGGTATCTCTTTGAATTATGGTTTTCTCCAGATATATGCCCAGGAGTGGGATTGCAGGATCATATGGTAGCTCTATTTTTAGTTTTTTAAGGAACCTCCATATTGTTTTCCACAGTAGCTGTACCAAGTTAAATTCCCACCAACAATATAGGAGGGTTCCTTTTTCTCCACACCCTCCCCAGCATTTATTATTTGTAGAATTTGTGATGCTGGCCATTCTGAATGGAGTGAGGTGATACCTCATTAAGTTTTGATTTGCATTTCTCTAATAACTAGTGATGGTGAGCATCTTCTCATGTGCCTTTTGGCATCTGCAGGTCTTCTTTAGAGAAATGCCTATTTAAGTCTTCTGTCCATTTTTAATTAAGTTGTTTTTTTGATATTGAGCTGTATGAGCTGTTTGTATATATTGGAGATTAATCCCTTGCCAGTAACATCATTTGCAAAAATTTTATCCCATTCTGTAGGTTGTCTTTTTGTTTTGTTTAAGTTTTCCTTTGCAGTGATGTTTTTCTTATATCTATGTGAGAGCCTAGTATACATGGTTGGACATCTGTCTTCAGTATAGAGACTGGAAGTTTGTGTGGAATATTTTGATTGTGGTACTCCTGAGCAAGTTTTGAAGGAACCCTGGAAAAGTGATGTAAAGTGAAGCTGGTGTCTGTGTTTCTTTAATTTAAGGAATTCCATAGGTTGAATATCTTAAATTTTGATCAAATAAGAGAGACTGGTCACAGTAGTTTATATATCAGAAAAATAGAGAATGCCTCAATTAAAAAAGTTGTTAAAGTAATTATCCATTTTTAGAGGTCTGTCTACTTGCACAGATTAATTTTTTGTTCATTTTCACTTGCATGGATTGTATGCTAAAGTAACCTGCATCTTATCAGAATATCAGGAAAAATTTCTCCCTTTTTGTTAACTTTGTCATGAACTTGGTTTGATTCTTTTTGAAAAGGAAGGAAGAAAGGAAAGAAGGAAGGAAGGAATGAAAGAAGGAAGAGAAATTTTCAACTCTAAAAGACCTAAAACTTTTAAAAATTATGTTATTTTGCATATTTATTTTAAGTCATTGTATTGGTACTCTGATTAATAGGTAGCCAAGCTGCAGTTATCTACTATTCTTAGGCATCTATGTACTGGACCTAATCAAATGAAAATCTCCTCTCATAATAGTGGTGCTTTCTCAAGATCAAGAGCCCAAGATTTGTATTCCAGAAATACAGGCCAGATCAGTTGGTGAACCTGATGTGCCTACTTACAGAAGGAAAGTTTGGGTTGAAATAAGTGAGAATGGGAAAGAAGGTAAAATAACAAAAAATGGAAAATGGGAAATCATACTTAACTTTGGTGCTTCAAGAGAGGTTTAGAGCAAAAGATGATTTTTCCCTCTTAGTTTTCACTAAGATGCCCATAAGGTGAAGAACTTTGTCTGCCAAAGCCTCTGCCATTAATAAAAACAAATGCCGTGAGCAAGGAGGCCACAGATCTGAGCACCATGGTTATGTAGGTGACTTAAGACATATTCTTCAATGAAACAATGGAAACTCACATGGTGGTCAAATGGAACAGCACTAAAGTGACTCTGTTGGCCCTCATTTAACTGGTTACTTTTACTATCAGGGACCCATATTGTGATGTTATCTGCTGAAATGTCTTCTCCCCCAGATCAACCCTTAAATATTCTGTTCTGTAATGGTGATGAGAATCCTTGTGTAACTATGAATTTGATGGTAAAGTGTTAAGAAAAGTATCAAGTTATAAAGGTGGGAAGCTGTTAAAGGCCTGTATTTAGGAAGCTATAAGACATAGATAAAAGAAATTGAAGATGACACAAATGGATAGAAAGATATATCACATTCATAGATTGGAAGAATTAATATTGTTAATATGATGATATTCCCCAAGACAATCTACAGATTCACTATAATCCCTATCAATGTACCAATGGCATTTTTCACAGAACTAGAATAAATAATTCTAAATTTGAATGGAAACACAAAAAATGCCAAACAGCCAATGCAATATTTAGAGAGAACAAAGCTGCAGGTATTACATTCCCTGATAATACCTCTCTTTAACAAATAGTGTCAAGGAAACTGGACAGCTACATGTAAAAGAATCAAACTGGACTATTTTCTCACACCATATACAAAAACAAACTCAAAATGGGTCAAAGACTTAAATATAAGACCTGACACCATAAAACTCCTTGAAGAAAACATAGGTAGTATGCTCTTGGCATTGGGCTTAGCAATTTTTTTTGATATGTCGCCTCAGGCAAGGGAAACAAAAATGAAAATAAACAAATGGGGCAACATCAAATTCAAAAGCTTTTGCACAGTGAAGGAAACTATCAACAAAATGAAAAGGCAGAAGATATTTGCAAATGATATATCTAATAAGGGGTTAATATCTAAAATATTCCAAGAAGTCATACACTCAACATTCAAAGAACAAACAACCTGATTAAAAATGGGCAGAGGACTTGAATAGACATTTCTTCAAAGAAAACATGCAGATGGCCAACAGACATAGGAAAAGATGTTCAATATCATTAATCATCAGGAAAATGCAACTCAAAACCACAATAAGATATCACCTCACACCAGCCAGAATGATTATTATCAAAAAAGACCACAAATAACTTGTTGGCGAGGATGTAGAGAACCTTATGCACTATCAGTGTGACTCTCAGTTGGTGCTGCCACTATGGAAAACATATGGAGCATCCTCAAAAAATTAAAATAGAACTGCCATACAATCCAGCAATTCACTTCTGAATATTTTTCAGAAGGAAAACTCAGTAATTTGAAAAGATATATGCACCCTCATGTTCATTTACAATAGGCAAGATATGGGAGCCACTTAAGTGTCCATCAATAGCTGCATGGATAAAGAAGATGTGTTATATATGTTCAATGGAATATTACTCAACCATAAAAAAGGAATAAAGTCTTGTCATTTGTGACAACATGGATGGACCTCAGGGTATTAAACTAAATGAAATAAGTCATACGGAGAAAGACAACTATCATATAAGTTCACTTATATGTTGAATCTGAAAAATAAAACAAATGAACAAACATAACAAAATAGAAACAGACTCATAGACACAAAGAACGAAATTGTGGCCAGATTGGAAAGGGATGGGAGGATGAGTGAAACAGGTGAGGAAGAGAAAGAGGTACAAACCTCCAGTTACAAACTAAATAAGTCATGGGAATGAAATGTACAGCATAGGGTCTATAGTCAATAATAACTTTGTACTGTGACAGATGTAAACTAGACTTATCCTGTTGACCATTTTGTAATGTATACCAGTATCAAATCACTATGCTGTGCATCTGGAATTAACAAAGTGTTGTAGGTAAATTATACCTCCGTTAAAAAAAAAAAGTAAGAAAGCTGTCCCCTGCTTGCCCAGCATGTTGTAATGTTATGTACTAAAAAGTTTCTTACCTTGTCTTTGTGAATGGAAAGTTTCTTTAAAAAGTGAAAAGAACATGTGGGTTATTAAAGTCAATCAATCCATGAGGAATCACATGATGGGCTCATACTGGATTCCAAAACATCTGAAATCTAGAGAAGTTTCCTGTGGAAGAGCCTCTGACACACAAAGGTATGTTTAGGCGTAACCACTATCTATACGACTCTCTTCCCCAGAACACAATATTTGGGGGTACAAAGTATGTTTCACAAATACACCAAGGCAATTACCACACAATGGAAACAGCATATATAGTGGATAAAGAAATTGGGGCCTACTAGATCAAAGAGAATTTGGGGAGCAACAGGATCAGAGCTAAGAAAATTAGAACAAACAGATTTTGCTATTAATGAATAGCGACATTAGAGGAAAAAGCTCTTCATGCAAGAATAGGATGCCTTGGGCTTCCCTGGTGGCGCAGGGGTTGAGAATCTGCCTGCTAATGCAGGGGACACGGGTTCGAGCCCTGGTCTGGGAGGATCCCACATGCCGCGGAGCAACTAGGCCCGTGAGCCACAACTGCTGAGCCTGCGCGTCTGGAGCCTGTGCCCCGCAGCAGGAGAGGCCGTGATAGTGAGAGGCCCGTGCACCGCGATGAAGAGTGGCCCCCGCTTGCCACAACTAGAGAGAGCCCTCGAACAGAAACGAAGACCAAACACAGCCATAAATAAACAAACAAATAAATAAAAAATAAAAAAAAAAAAGAATAGGATGCCTTGAGTGTATTTTAAGAATGAGACAAAGATAGCAAGCTGCATATTGTGATAACAAGGTTATCAAATGAAACAAACCTTAAGACATACTGGGACATAATGGTGGGAAAGAACTTTTACTCTAACACAAACAGGGTTTTTAGATACATTATTTCAAATGAAAGCAGAAGCATCCCAAGCTCATAGTGACTGCCAAGTCATAGGTAGTCCATTTGTGGAAAAAAATTTAGGCCCTCTAATCCATGGGTAATGTAATTTATATTCGTATTGATTAATTGCTTTGCCTCTATGAATAGACCAGAATAAGAGATATCCAATTGTACAATTTGTGGGGATAAAAAATATCAACATTTTAAGTTTAACTCACACACTCCTAAAAGGAAGTTAAAGGGTCACCTTAAAAACTCTCCACTGGGAACCCATTTTATTTTATTCCTTTGAAATAAAAGAAGGGGCTTCCCTGGTGGCGCAGTGGTTGAGAATCTGCCTGCTAATGCAGGGGACACGGGTTCGAGCCCTGGTCTGGGAAGATCCCACATGCCGCGGAGTGACTAGGCCCGTGAGCCACAACTACTGAGCCTGCGCGTCTGGAGCCTGTGCTCCGCAACAAGAGAGGCCGCGATAGTGAGAGGCCCGCGCACCGCGATGAAGAGTGGCCCCCACTTGCCGCAACTAGAGAAAGCCCTCACACAGAAACGAAGACCCAACACAGCCAAAAATAAATAAATTAATTAATTAATAAAAACAAAACAAAACAAAAAAAATGAAATAAAAGAAGGTCTCTGGTTATGTCCATAGAATACTTGGAATCCCAAACTAAACCAGACATTAGCTTTCATTTATAGCTCAGTACACAATAAGATTTTGTATGAGTAAAGATCATATATACTGGGAAGAGGCAATTAATACTACAGTCTTAATTTATGAGTTATTTATAATGATACCTCTAATACATGCAATCATACTGCAAGTTATCAATGAGGTCGGTTTGACAATTGCCAGTAAGACCTACAATAATACAGATGTAGATGATTAAAAGTATACTTGAAAATTGAGTCAAAGCCTCCCCAGTATCTGAGCTCAGTGGAAGATGATTATCCTAAAAAGGAGTTACAGTAATAGTAATCAGTTTGTTATGGCTTTAAACCAATCAGCTCAAACTTATTAGAGTCAAAATTATAGTAGCCAGAAGTGGCAAGAGAAATGTTAACTGATACAAAAACATGAGGAAACATGTATAGGAATTATAGGATGATTTAGTTGACTTTTGAATAGATACCCACAACTGAATTATTACAAAAATAACCATTTTTGTATTACTGACTTGTCTATTATAATACTGGTGTAAAAGATGTAACTCACCTGACATCATAGAATAACAAAAAAGGCCTTTACTGAGGATGACTAGGTTGGATTGCATTGCACAAGTTAATTTCAGCTGTTCTGGATTGAGAGGATGCTTATCAGCAGAGCTGCCTAAAGCAAGACACTGACCATTGACCAACACTATAAATATATTAACTGAAGACAAATGTATTCTGTAACCATGAGTCTATGAGTTTTTTCAAAGGCAGTGTATAACAGTCTGTCAGCATAGTTTAGCAATAATAATTTGATTTAACAATTTATTTGATTATGATTTTCCTCTGCTTGAGGCCCAGAGGTTTTTACAGTTACAACTGATCACATAGCAGAAATATGCTTATGTGACCAGCTCACTATAAAAGACTCCCAGCACAAGCAGACTTTGGACTTCCTGATTCTCAAAGTTTCACACACATGTTGGTGATAGTTCAAGAACTGGAGAAAAAGAGCATCCTATGTGATCCAGCAGTGTGATGACAAAGAAACCGGACTTGAGATTGTTTCAGAACCTTTTCAAGGCATATTCTTGTCCTGCTCTTGCTCACCTGTATCCTTAGCCTATAATAAAATTGCTCCATGAGTATAAATGGTTTAAGTCCTATAAGTCCTTTCAGCAATTGAACACTTAAGTAATTAATGCATGATTGATGCATAATGTAAACAGGCTATGATATTCTAACAATTGAAGTAGAAGCTGTAATTGTCAAACAAAAATATTTTAATTTAAACACAGTAACTGAAGAACAATACTTTTTGAGACAAAGTTGATGCTGAATAGCAAAAACATTTTAGTACAGCAATATTCACTATATCTTTGTTATCTGCCATCAATCAGATTTTTTAAATGTTTGAAAATAATCAATCTAACTGTTCTACAATTATATTGAACATTTCTGAAAAACCTCTAAAATTTGGCTGCATTTAAATCAGGTGTAAATCTTTAAGGAAATTATTCATTGAATAGAGCACAAAAAAATTAGCTTCTAAAGTTTTTAACGATTTGCAGTTTTGAAATGAAAATTTGCAATAAGATAGAGTTTGAAATTTATTTCTAAAAACAAAGTGAATTGAACAAATTATATGATAACAGTTTGAACAACGTGTGAAAAATATTTGATAGGGTACATTTTTTATTGAATAAATTTATGTTCTGTACAGAACTGAACGAAGAAGACTCATGAATAAAGAAATTATATTGTGGTATTTGATTTGTAAAAATATTCAACATTGTGTTATCAAACCAGTTTTATTCCCCTGACCTGCAGCAAGCCAGATGCTGAGAGGTTTGAAGCAGAGAAAGGGTTTATTCACAAGGCAGGCAAGTGAGAAGATGGAAGAACAGATCTCAAATCCACCTCCCCAAAAGTGGGTCATTTATGGCTGAAGAGTATAGGGGGGTTATAAGCATGGTGAAAGGTTATTTGTGGTAGGGGAAAGGTGAGGTAATCAGTGTTCTGTGAAAGAATATCTGAGTTATATGCTTCTTCGTGGATGAATGTTCAAAAGTGGAGGTGCTTAGCATGATCTGCAGGTGGAGTTTTTGGCCCTCTAACATCAAATAGTCATTCATCAGATACATGTGCAAGCATAGTTTTAGGCTCAGTGGTCCCAACCAGTCTTAACCAGCTCAAACTGGATAAAAGCTGGCTCCAAGTTCCTGAAAAACAACTTAAGCCCCATTACTATAGTGACACATATGTCAGAGGTATTATCCATAGGAGATGGTTACGGACATATTATACATTCTTTGTGAAGCTTGAAGGGTATGCAATTTGGAACAAAATAATTAAGGTAAATTTGCTCAGTCAAGGCAGGCTACAAGTAGAGGGGTTTTTAAACAAGCTGTTTCCTTATCTGCTCTTCTATAAGACAGGCTCAGGGATTTCCATTAGTCACCAGTTTCTGCTAAATCTATGGAGCATGTTTTCAATCCCTGCTATCTTTTGAACATTCCTCTATCTTGAGGGAAGAGGGATGACCACTACTCTGGCTACTTTCTGCTTACAAGGGGCATAGGCTTAACAAGGGTTTGAGGAGTGAACTGTTTTGCATTTAATTGCAAATACTCACAAATCCCAAGATGAGGCCAAGGCTTTGGGCTTAAGGATATGAGACAAAAAGCAAATACAGAGTTATGACAAGGAAGAATATAAATCTTAGCAAACACAAAACAGTAATATCCAGTTTAAGCAATCCCTCAGTATAGACCTTATTCCTGATGGGATCCATGAGAAGGTATTTCCTAAGAGATAGAATTTAGGTTCTTGTGATGACACTTGTTGGAGCCAAGTTACCTGTTGTCTAATTTTATCTAAGTAAGTTTAACTTTTAATGTGGTATTAACATAAACATAACAGGAGCTATTGGTCACTACACATATGCATCCTTTTTTCTGCTAAAATAAAATCTAAAGCAACTTTATTTTCTAGTACTATGGTTAAAGAATTTAGTGTCTTCTGCTGGAATGTTATTTATTAAGCTGCCTCATTTGCTACTATTCCTAAAGTAAGAGAATGATTCATATTTACAAGAGGAGGCCTTGAGACCAGAAGGTTGCTGCTGGCAGCTGCTAGCAGATATTGTCTTGAGAATAGTTAGCGGTGTCCTTAAGTCTGATACAATTGAGAAAACTCAAGTTCTTAGTAATACAGGAATGTGTCTAAAACCATATCCACAATGGCCACCTAGCTCTGTTTTGGATGCCTGAACCACAGATACCATATTTTTATTTTTAAATGCATTCTTTTGTTTAATGATTAAAGTAGATGTATAATGCATGTTTGATAGGCCATAAAACAAGCTCTTCTTGTTAGCATAAAGTGTAAATTAAATCAGGTATAAGCCAGAATGACTTCCCATTATGTCAATATGTGAAAATTTCTATCATTTTCCTTTCTGATTGCAAATCTTTTGATAGAAAGTGTTAATGATCAAAATATTTGTCTTCAATGCACAAATTGAAGCAGGGTGGTTGCTGCCTGCCCTATGTCTGTCATGTTCCTCAGTACTAGACCTCCTTTTGTTTACATATATTTGCCTCGATATCCATGTTGGGGAAAACTAATCAGACATAGACAATAAACACAGAGGTACTCTAATGGAGAAACATTTTATAGGCTACACATTTTATCAATTATACTGAATTGTAACACAAACATTGTACTTGGGCTTTTAGCAGTAGATTTAAAGCAAGCAGTGATACATGTCCTGAGTAGTTATATTCTGTGACAAGTTCACTAGAGGATTTTCTTTCCATCCTGTACACTGGGGACAAAAGTATGGTTAGAAATAAAACAATAAATTTCAATTTTGATGGGGAGACAAACATTTGGTAAACAGTTCAATTGAATTAGTAGGATGGTTCTTACAGGCCTGGCCCAGATTCTTGAGTTAGCTGTTTACCACTGCTGTCATCTTTTTGTCCAGGTGTTGATGTCATTTGGGGTTAGCAGTCCTTTTTATAGACTAGTCCAGTGCAGAAGCCCTTCTTAAGTGGGAATTATGTGTTCAAGCATCAATTTCCTTCAGTTTCACTGTGTATGAGCTACTTTAGAATACCTGATAAGCATCCTTTCATCTAGGTTGGAGAGTCCTTCAAATAATTTATTTTCCAATATGCATAATCCCCTGGTTGCACATCATGAGTCATCTGATCTTCATCTAGAGATAGATTACTATGATTAGCTTCAGAAACAAGCAGAGAATATCCTTTTAATATTTCAATTAAACCTTACAATAGTGTAACATAGCAACAAGGAGCCATCTTGGACATAGTAATAAAATACAAAACCTCAGGATACATGAAACCTCAATATCCACAAATATATTATTAAAACATAATTTTTCTGTCTAAATTATCCTCATATCTACCAAATATAGCCAAATGAAGACTAATTTGTTTACAAAATAAGTCTGGTTTCAATAAACTTTGACCAATTATTTACATAAGTATAATTTATCATATAGGCTCTTTTAAAGTTGGCTTTGTTGGAAATTTTCATAAGAAATCTCAAATTGAACTTTTAAAGGAATTCTCAAGGCCAAGAAAGTTATGTCGAGGACTTGCCTTCAGATTTTGCCTGCAATATCTATAGATTTGTGTGAATGCCTCTCTTCCTGGGATCCAAAAAATCTTGAGGTGCCTGCACTTACCAGGAAGTGGCCTTTCTTATTCACCTGGAAAGCCTTCTGGGAACTCTGTAAGTGAGGTAATGGGTTGTCTTTCCAAGAGGTTTTATGCCTCCAAAGAGTCCACCTTAGTTCTTTAAAGCTGTCTGGCCATATTTGATTTTATGTATATTCCCAAATATGACATTTCAGACAAAGCCATGATAATACAGCCATATTTCCAACTGTGTCCTGTTATAACAAGAACAGATTCTTATTAAACTCATGCAAATAACTATATATTTCCATGAAAATAAGAATATTCACTAAGTTTCCAAATTCTGAGAAAATCAGGTTAGAGAGAAAAGATAAAAGTTTCAGTTCTACTTGCAAAGGCATAATTTACCAAGATGCTCTAAGTCATAATTCACTTAAGGGGTGAGGTTCCCTTATATCTAGGAAACATAGATTAAGAGCCAGTAGCATATCAAACAAAAACAATAAAAATTATAATCATATTCATTAGTTCACTCAGTCCTATGTAACTAAGCCTTGATCTTAGATTTTTGTTAACAGTTTTATGAAGCCATAAGGGTTTCCACTAAAATTCTTTAATTTCTTATCCAGTTCAGCGGTATGATCTGAAAGGTATCAGAAATGTGTACTTGTCAAAAGGTCCTTTCTATGAAACTTCTTGAAGATAAAGTATTTTTGCAAAAGCATCAGAGTGAAACAATAACTGTCTATGAATGACAAAAGCCTAAAAGCACAGTTAAACATCTGATTACAATACATTCGAACAAAAAATTTGGTTATTGCTGTGACATAAAAGGTTTTAAGATAATAATTAGAATTATGACTAACATTATACCAGGACATAACCAATTTTTATAAATTTCATATAATTTCTAGAACGTTTATGACATTTACCCATACAATATAACCCAAGAATGTTTATCACCATTCATATGATAATGTTTCTTATGTAATTTAACATGCCAAATAATTCTAATTAGCTTAATATATTTTTTTTTCTGAAATGCCTCAGGGGCCCCCTGAAGCATCCCAAAGTTAGTTAGAGGTCACAAGAACTTCAATTTGAATTTGATCCTTGGGATGTTTGTCAAAAATATCAAAAAGGCTTAAAAAAAATTTGGTTAAATAGTATCATAGGTCACTGTGAAAACATACCTACTCACTTAACCAAAGTGGCAATAAAAGATATCAAAAGCAAATACAGAATGTTACAACAGATCACTTAAAATGTAAAGAAACTTATAATCTGTAGTCAAAAGCAGCTCAATATTCCAAGAAAACTTTGTTCTCTTAACAGAGAGAGAAAACCAAACTCCAGTCATTTTTTTTTTTTTTTTAATATTTATTTTATTTTTATTTTGGTTGTGTTGGGTCTTCGTTGCTGCATGCAGGCTTTCTGTAGTTGTGGCGAGCAGGGGCTACCCCTCATTGCGGTGGCTTCTCTTGCTGCAGAGCACGGGCTCTAGGTGCGTGAGCTCAATAGTTGTGGTACACGGGCCTAGTTGCTCCACGGCATGTGGGATCCTCCCAGACCAGGGCTTGAGCCCGTGTCCCCTGCATTGGCAGGTGGATTCCTAACCACTGCACCACAAGGGAAGCCCCCAAACTCCAGTCTTGCACCAGCTTACTTTTAATAACAAAATTCATTTACTTAATTAAATTCAATCTAATCTTATCCACTCCTGACCATGTACAAAACTCTTTTCTCTGGGTTCCTTGTCTACCAACGTTTTACAATTTTCTGTATCCATGTTAGTTTGTCTCTTATTTTGTATTTAGAAATAACCAGCTTTAAAACAAAATTACTTTCTTTTTCTTTAACAAAATACATTTCCATTCCTCATGGCTTCTTTTACTGAAACACGTCTACTTTTCTTGCATACTGAAATGTTTCCCTTATTATTTCTAGTGGCTTTAATTATATATTACAATTTTTAACCCTTACAAACCTTAATTTCTAGCAAAAACCAAGAGGTTAATAAACGTCAATGGTTTGTCATACCAGCATTTCCTGTTTGGCAAACTTATGAACATATATGACAACTTTTAGAAACATACATTTTTCTAACAACATAAGTTCTTTTCTCAATGTTGTACAAGACGTGTGTCTAATAAACCCAAATATCTTTAGTTGTTTTCTCATAAGAAGACAAAAGGAGATAGACTTGTTTAGCAATTAATGTTCCAGTGTTTTATCTTATTTGGAATGATCTGGATATTCAATGAATTCTCATATATCTACTTAATTTAGCAAAACTCTAAAGTTTCAAGTTACCAAAAATCTGGTGAAACTATCTTTAAGTAGACGGTCCTAAAATATAATTATTCCTAAAGAGTTCACCTAAACACCATTATCTCATTTACATTTAATTTATGTAAAAATTCATCATATCATGTTATTTTTCTTGCTGAGAAATTTTGCAACAGAAATAATATGAACTTACTGACTTTCTGTAAACCTAGGCAAAATAACAGTATCATACTTAATATTGCTGACTCTAAAGACATGTCTGTACTAGTTAATAACCAACAAACTTAAACTAACTTTATTATCAGATATTAATTTAATACTGAATATCTCCCACATTATGTGAACCTGAAATTCATTCAGGGTAGTTTCCTTTATATTTCTGAGAATTTATATATAAGCTTTTACTTTCCTTTAAGCCAATTAAATAGAGCTCATTTACGAATTAATTTTGGTAAAATCATCCAGATGTTAAGCTATATCACACTTATAATGTACACACAGGCATAAAGGCAGACAGTACCAGAGATCTCATAGCTTCATTTTAAGACAGTCATGAATCAGGTATTATAAAACCCATTAGTTTATAAATAACAGTTGGAATAAGTTAAGCTTACTCACTTGACTTTAAAAGACCTCTTTTCACCCTTTTTTTCAGTTTTAGTTTCTACTAATTGAGCCAAGACTATAGTCTCAGGCAACGTGGGATGTGTTTGTATTTCAAGGACATAAGAATTATAACTTCAAGTTTTGTCCTAAGAATACTTTTGTTCCCTAAGATTCAGAATTTGGGAAAGATATTTTATCAAGCCAGCTTTCTCAAAATGCATATGCAAAAACCAGTTTTGGAACGTCAAAAGAGCCCCATTTGGCCATTTTCAGGGTGATATTTCCTTCCGTTCCCAATTACATTAGTACTTGCAAGTATTGGCTCTATATCAATTGTACGTGGAGCCAACTGCAATTCTAGTGGGTGGCGGCTGCCCATCTAGAAGCTGTTAGGCTTTAGAAGTGCAATTTCCCATTTTGAAGGGGTTTTTCCTCCAGGTTGCCACAGCAATAGGTCTTTTTAAGGGTGTCAATTAAGTCCTGGCTGTGTAACTCTTGCAGAAACTATCCAGAGCCAACAAAGTCCAGGAAAGTTAGCCCCAGATGAGCTGCCACAGCCAGCTGCTTTGCCATGAACAATGAAGGTCTGAATGATGTGTTTTCTTAAAAGGAGGTCTCTATGAGGCCTTTACATGTCACGGATGCCCTGACATATCCTTAAACCCCCCACTTGCCTGGGAACATCCTAAAGGACCAGAAGGAACAGTGACTCTTTTCTTTGGAATCAAAAGACCCTTATAAAGTTGATTCCTAGGGGAGTTTTGCTATGGCCACCGAAAAACTCAGCCCCAGATAGCCAATTCTTAACAGATAAAGACAATGAGATATAAACAGATGAGGCAAACAAGGCCAAAAAGTAAACCAGACCAGAAACCAGAAACTTGGGACTCAAATCCAGGTTTGGAGTACTTCAACAGCTGTAACCGTTTTTACTGTCCTCTTAAGGTGTGTCTCAAACTCACAATTCTTACCAAACCACTGGTCCCCCCAGGTGGACCTTGAACTCACAATCTGGATGAGACTACAGGATTTCACCAGGTGGACCTCAAACCCATCATCTGGATGAAATCAGATAATTTAGTACAGGCACTTTTTAAAGAGGTTACTCACCCCAAAGACATCTTCCAGACCCGGAAACCATTTCTCATCTGCAAAGTGAAATTATGTGCCTAAAATTGGCAGTGCCATGCTGGGGAAAATCTGGGGTAGAGTCCCTGGAACAAATAACATAGGCAGCTGCTCTGACTCATCCACAGGCTCTTAATACTGGCAAAGAGCCAACAAACCACACACAAAAAGTCCATCCGGACTTACCTCCTGGTTGACTCACCAAATTTGTTACCAAACCAGGTTTATTTGACTGCTGTGCAGCAAGCCAAACACTGAGACACTGAGGTTTGCAGCAGAGAAAGGGTTAATTCACAAGGCAGCCAAGCGAGGAGATGAGAGAAAGATCCAAATTAACCTCCTCAAAAGGAACGAAACTTTGTGTATTTGTGGGTGAAAAGTATAGGGTGGTCATAGGTGTGGTGAAAGTTTATTGGAGGTAAGAAAAAGATGAGGTAATCATTGTTCTTCACAGGCATATCTGAAAGACATGCTTCTTTATAGGATGTATGTTCAAAAAATGGAGCCACTTAGCATGATCTGAGTTTGGAGCTTTGGACCCTCTGGCATGAAAAGGTCATTCATCAGATACATGCATAGGCCCCGTTTTAGGCTCGGTGGTCCCAACCACCAATCTTAGCCAGCTTGAACTGGAAACAGCTGACTCCAAATTCCTGAAAAACACTTCAGCTCCCATTACTATAGAGACCCATACATCAGAAGTGTTATCTATAGGGGGTGGTTAAGGAATCTCGTGATATATTATCTGGGCTAAGTGAAGCTTGGAGGGTATGCAATTTGCAACAGAATAATTAAGATGAACTTGCTTAGTGAAGGCAGACTATAAGCAGAGGAGCTTTAAATAAGCTATTCACTTACCTGCTGTTTTGTAAGACAAACTCAAGGATTTCCTTTCGTCACCAGTTTTCTGTTAATGCTATGGGGCATGTCCTCAATTGCAGGATAGAAGATCAATACAAAAATATTGTACACTATAAATGAACATTCTGAGAATAAAATTGAAGCAATTCCTTTATAATTAGCATTAACGGAATAAAATATTTAGATATAACTTTAATAAAAAAGTACAAAACTTTTATACACTGAAAATCTCAAAAAGCTGTTGAAAGAAATTAAAGATCAAAATATCTTATACTCATGAATCAGAAGACAATATGGTTAAAATGGAAATAATCTTCAAATTGATCATAGATTCAACATAATCTCTATCAAATTCTCAGCTGCCTTTCTTGCAAAATGGAAAAGCTGCTCCTAAACTTTATATGGAAATACAAGGAATCCAGAATAGCCCAAAAATCTTGAAAAAGAACAAAGTTGAAGGAGATACGCTTGATTTCAAAACTTATTTCAAAGCTAAGTAACGAAGATAGTGTGGTACTGACATAAGGCTAGCCACATTGATCAATGAAATAGAATGAAGAAAAACTCTTACATTTATGGTTAATTTTAACGAGGGTCCCAAGACAATTCTATGAGAAAGAAATGGCTTTTCCAACATTGCCAATACAACATTACATATCTTAAAGACATTAGAAAGAATATAAGAAGAAATTATAAACAACTTTATATCAGTAAATATTAAAATTTACATGAAATAAATTTCTTGAAAAATATAATTACCAAAATGGACAGAAGAAATGGAATACCAGAATTGTCCTGTATATATTACAGAAGTTGAATCTATTATTGTCCCACAAGGAAATCTAAAGGCCCAAATGGCTTCCCAGCGAGTATTACACAAACTTTTTCTGGAATGAAAAATGGACATTTCCTAGTTGATTTTATTTATTCCAAGCCAGCATAAAGTGATATCAAAATTTTTTTTAATTATAAGAAAATTACAGGTCATTATCTCTCATAAACATACACAAAATACTGAGCAAAAATATTATCAAATGAATCCAGAGGTATGTAAATAAAATAATACATCACAACTAAGTTGTATTAATTCTAGGAATGTAAGATATTAAGGTTTGAAATCAACTATTATAATCCACCATATTAGCAGAATAAAGGAGAAAAAAATCACATGAATAGATGTTGCAAATAAAAAAAAATTTTGAAAAGAAATGAACATGCACAGGTGAAAAAATTCTTAACAAATTAAGAATAGAATGGAACTTCATTTTGATAGGAGTACTATGAAAATTTTACAGTAAATATAAAATGTAATAGTGAAATATTTATATCTTTCTCACTGACATTGGGAATTAGGCAAAGGTGCCTAATCTCACCACTTGTATCTTACATTTTTCTGGCAGTTCCAACCAACTCAATGGGACAAAGAAGCAAGGAGAGAAGTTAATCAATGGGATGTGTCCAATATATTGAGTGTGCAAATGTGTTTTTCTGTGATTAGACTATCTGTAGTAAATGAGTACATTTCAAAGGGATGCTTCCCAGGTCATTGGGAAAGACATTCCTGTATTGTAAAGTTGGTCAGAGGCTGAGAGAAGATTTGTATATATCTCAAGGGGGCAAAGAAAAATGTGCAATTGCAAATTTTCCAAAGTAAATGCTCTAAGGATGGTCAGAGGCCTAGAGTCAGAAAGAAGCTTGTCTCAAGTTCAATCAAGCTGAAGGAAACGTTAAGGCCATGTTGGTCAACAATATGATTTCATTCATATAAATTCAAAAAAGGGTTAGAAGTCAGGATAGTGGTTCCTTTTGGGCAGAGAGTATACAAGGAGAATACAAGGAGAATTTATGAGGTGCTGGTTACAGTTTATTTCTTGTTCTGGGTGATTGTTTTATGAATGTGCTCACTTTGGGGCAGTGTTCTGTGTATATATAATACTTTTATTAACAAGTTTATTTCTAAAATAGAGCAGAGAAAAGGGAATTGGGGTTGTGAGGAGGGGATTAAATATGGTGATATTTTAAATATGGTGATACATGTAAGAAAGAGATATTTTATGAAAGATGTATTTTATGAAAGATTTGAAAGAGGTAAGAGAGGAAACATTTGGCTATGAGGGATAAAAATTCCAGCATCATAGTATATGGGCTTATTATTATAATAGGGTCCATTATTTTAGACAGGGAAACTGAGGAATAAAGAATTTAAGTGACTTTCCCAAAATTACAGTTATCAAGTAGTGAAGGCAGGGTTCAAATTCAGATGCTTTAACTTTAGACCTAGTGCGTTATTCTGTCTCGTCTTTCTCAGAGGAAAGCTCCTCCTAGGATGTCAATGTCTTTATGGCTGACTCTGCTGTCATTCTGAGTCTTGGATCCACAGTAGAAACTGGGCATACATTATGACACCCAAAAAAGAAACCATAGGAGCCTTCTATCTTTTAGTAAATCCAATCTTATCTTATGACAAATTCCAAGATGAGACCAGAAAGAGCAGTACACAGCACTACTGTTTTTAGCACTCAGTTAATTGAGCTGCTTGTATAGCCTAATTGAGTTCCTTGCTCTGTGACTCTGTAGCCAAAGTTTTAGACAGGAAATATCCTAAAAAGGATTTGCCTAGAACATAAATAGTTTAGCACACAATTTGTATTGTATTGCCTCTACTTCCAGTGTCTGGTAACCCCCCAAAAGTAACTCCAGATGTTGAGACAGAGAAGTCAAGTGATTGACCCAAAGCCATACAGCAAGTAAGTAGCGCAGTCACTGTTTATATCCAAGGCTTCAGTGCATGCTCCCATAAGATTGAATACTGTATAATAAAAGCTCCAGATTTTCCCACCAAGAAGACCCTGAAAAGTTTTGTGGTTGTTTTGTTGTTTTTTCACCAACAAACCATCTTTATTTTATAAAGATGAGAAAATTTCTTTCTCAAACATGACAAGTTTTCTTCTGTTTGTAGAGGCTCCCTGTTTATTACATGTAGTATTCTCTTTTCCCCCTTTCTTCTTGAGTCAATTTTCAGTGTCAAGTTATGGAAAACCTACTAAAAATGGCTTAAACCATAAGGTAAATTATTAAGTCATAAAAAGAAAAATTCTTAAGTTAGGCGATTCCAGAGTAGTGTAGTTCAGCAGCCCTACAACCTCATCGGGGACCCCTGTCCTTTCCATCTTTTATCTCTGCCAACCTTGGTCTGCTGATTTTTATCCTCAGACATTTCTTCTTATGATTGATGTTGCCAGGATGTGAGCAATATGTCCTATTCAATTATGTTGAAAGCCATAAGAGAGAATACCTCTTCTTTGTGTCTCATTTTTAGGATGAGGAAATCTTTTTCTGAAGCCCTGTAAGAGTACGTCTTTTCATATCTCATTGGCCAGAATTGCATCACATGCCCATAATTAAACCAATCTCTGGCAAAGGGGTTTGGAATTTCCATGAATGCATTAGATTAATCAAGATTCATCCCTCCATGGTAGTGATGGTAACACATTATGAATGTATTTAATTCCACTTTACACTTAAAGATGGTAAACTTTTTGTTGTGTGTATTTTACCAGAATAAAAAAATTGGATAAAAAATAAGATTAACCCCTTGGAATGAAAGGTGGCTCAATTTCCTCTGAAGTGCATGGCTCCGTGATACCTGAAAAACAACAGGGTTTCATTAAGAAGAAAGATGGTTGAGTATAGCGGTAGTAGCTGCATAGGAAATCAACAGTGTCTGCTACATTTCTCAACCCCAACAGAGCCATTCATGTAAGTTAGCATTAGCAATGTTTATGAGAGGTCAAATGGAGGAAAATTTAAATCATTTTAATTATCTCAATGTGCCATAAATTTTTCATTTTAAATGAAGAAAGGAAAATTCTGTAGATTGCTTAAATGTCAGTATCAAACATTTTATATTTAAAATGGATAACCAACAAGGACCTACTGTATAGCACGGGGAAATCTGCTCAATGTTATGTGGCAGCCTGGATGGGAGGGGAGCTTGGGGGAGAATGGATACACGTATATGTATGGCTGAGTCACCTTGCTGTGCACCTGAAACTATCACAACGTTGTTAATCGGCTATACTCCAATATAAAACAAAGAGTTAAAAAAATCAAACATTTTAGAAATTTTAATGACAAATGAATAATCCTGCTTTTCTTTCAGTCTTTGTTGATACAATCTCGGGTTCACAGTTTAACAGATCTTTACCCATGCTTCTAAATCAGTGATCACTTTTTTCTATTTGTAGTCTTCATTGCTGATTTGTTAAACAAACTGAATTTTGTTAGATGTCAATTAAAATTATAAGTTCCTACCTCCAAATGATTAAGGTTTTCATCTTTTTAAATTGCCTTATTATTATCTTGCATATCTTTTATTATGGTTTACTTGTTCACATAAATTTAAGTATTTTCATATATTATAAAAGGATTTTAACAAAAATATGCGTGATTCTGAACTGACTTCCTTGCCTCAAAACAAAAGGTAAAGGTATATTTTTTAATAAATTTATTTTATTTATTTATTTTTGGCTGCATTGGGTCTTTGTCGCTGTGCATGGGCTTTCTCTAATTGCAGCGAGCGGGGGCTACTCTTCATTGTGGTGCATGGGTTTCTCATTGTGGTGGCTTCTCTTGTTGCGGAGCATGGGCTCTAGGCGCGTGGGCTTCAGTAGTTGTGGCTCGCGGGCTCTAGAGCACAAGCTCAGTAGTTGTGGTACACGGGCTTAGTTGCTCCGTGGCATGTGGGATCTTCCCGGACCAGGGCTTGAACCCATGTCCCCTGCATTGGCAGGCAGATTCTTAACCACTGTGTCATCAGGGAAGCCCTAAATGTATTTTTTTTTTCACACACACACACTGTATTTTATTTTTACAAGAGATAAATAGACTGACACCAAGCATTGTACATGGATGACCACAACAAAAGCAACAATGATTGCAATTACCAAACATGAAACACACTCATACTATGTCATAATATTGACATTCAGTCCAGTAATCCTCCACTGTAACAGCTCCTTTACTTTGCAGTGAAAATTGACTTGTATATTCTTTGCCTCTGAGTCCTTGTGGGATTTTTTTTTTTAAATTCAGACAGAAAGTCACAAAAATTATACTCATCCTCATCAGTTCACTCAGTCCCATGTAATTAATTTTTTTTTCATCTTGATCTTTTGTTAGCACTTTTATGAGTTCATCAGTTTTTCATTAGAGTTCTGAAAATGCTTATTCATTCAGTCCAGCAGTACAGTCAGTTACCAGGAACCTGTACTTGTCAGAGTCTTTTCCATGAATTTCTTGAAGATGAAACCCTCTTATAGGAACATATTTGCAAAAGCATCAGAGTACACCCAGAACTGTCTGTAAATGACAAAAGACTTAAAAATGACCACAGTTAAAGATTTGATGAAAGTTCATAATAATGCAGTTGACAAGAAAATTAGTTATTTCTGAGATATACATTTTAAAGTAATAACTAGGATTATTACTTACAACATTATACCAGAACATATAAGATTTTTAGAAATTTCATGTAATGTCTGAAACATTTATATTAACATATTTCCATACATATTTCCATACAAATACAAATATAAGATTTTTAGAAATTTCATGTAATGTCTGAAACATCTATATTAACATATTTCCATACAAATAACCCAATGAAAGTTTAGTATTAGTTGTTTTGTTTGTTTGTTTTTTTATACTGCAGGTTCTTATTAGGCATCAATTTTATACACATCAGTGTATACATGTCAATCCCAATCGCCCAATTCAGCACACCACCATCCCCACCCCACTGCAGTTTTCCCCCCTTGGTGTCCATATGTCCGTTCTCTACATCTGTGTCTCAACTTCTGCCCTGCAAACCGGCTCATCTGTACCATTTTTCTAGGTTCCACATACATGCATTAATATAGGATATTTGTTTTTCTCTTTCTGACTTACTTCACTCTGTATGACAGTCTCTAGATCCATCCACGTCTCAACAAATGACTCAATTTCATTCCTTTTTATGGCTGAGTAATATTCCTTTGTATATATGTACCACATCTTCTTTATCCAATCGTCTGTTGATGGGCATTTAGGTTGCTTCCATGACCTGGCTATTGTAAATAGTGCTGTAATGAACATTCGGGTGCATGTGTCTTTTTGAATTACGGTTTTCTCTGGGTATATGCCCAGTAGTGGGATTGCTGGGTCATATGGTAATTCTATTTTTAGTTTTATAAGGAACCTCCATATTGTTCTCCATAGTGGCTGTATCAATTTACATTCCCACCAACAGTGTAAGAGGGTTCCCTTTTCTCCACACCCTCTCCAGCATTTGTTGTTTGTAGATTTTCTGATGATGCCCATTCTAACAGGAGTGAGGTGATACCTCATTGTAGTTTTGATTTGCATTGCTCTAATAATTAGTGATGTTGAGCATCTTTTCATGTGCTTCGTGGCCATCTGTATGTCTTCTTTGGAGAAATGTCTATTTAGGTCTTCTGCCCATTTTTGGATTGGGGTGTTTGTTTCTTTAATATTGAGCTGAATGAGCTGTTTATATATTTTGGAGATTAATCCTTTGTCCGTTGATTCGTTTGCAAATATTTTCTCCCATTCTGAGGGTTGTCTTTTCGTCTTGTTTATGGTTTCCTTTGCTGTGCAAAAGCTTTGAAGTTTCATTAGGTCCCATTTGTTTATTTTTGTTTTTATTTCCATTACTCTAGGAGGTGGATCAAAAAAGATCTTGCTGTGATTTATGTCAAAGAGTGTTCTTCCTATGTTTTCCTCTAAGAGTTTTATAGTGTCCAGTCTTATATTTAGGTCTCTAATCCATTTTGAGTTTATTTTTGTGTATGGTGTTAGGGAGTATTCTAATTTCATTCTTTTACAGGTAGCTGTCCAGTTTTCCCAGCACCACTTATTGAAGAGACTGTCTTTTCTCCATTGTACATCTTTGCCTGCTTTGTCATAGATTAGTTGACCATAGGTGCGTGGGTTAATCTCTGGGCTTTCTATCTTGTTCCATTGATCTATGTTTCTGTTTTTGTGCCAGTACCATATTGTCTTGATTACTGTAGCTTTGTAGTATAGTCTGAAGTCAAAGAGTCTGATTCCTCCAGCTCCATTTTTTCCACTCAAGACTGCTTTGGCTATTTGGGGTCTTTTGTGTCTCCATACAAATTTTAAGATGATTTGTTGTAATTCCGTAAAAACTGCCATTGGTAATTTGATAGGGATTGCATTGAATCTGTAGATTGCTTTGGGTAGTATACTCATTTTCACAATGTTGATTCTTCCAATCCAAGAACATGGTATATCTCTCCAACTGTTGGTATCATCTTTAATTTCTTTCATCAGTGTCTTATAGTTTTCTGCATACAGGTCTTTTGTCTCCCTAGGTAGGTTTATTCCTAGGTATTTTATTCTTTTTGTTGCAATGGTAAATGGGAGTGTTTCCATAATTTCTCTTTCAGATTTTTCATCATTAGTGTATAGGAATGCAAGAGATTTCTGTGCATTAATTTTGTATCCTGCAACTTTACCATATTCATTAATTAGCTCTAGCAGTTTTCTGGTGGCAGTTTTAGGATTCTCTATGTATAGTATCATGTCATCCACAAACAGTGACAGTTTTACTTCTTCTTTTCCAATTCGTATTCCTTCTATTTCTTTTTCTTCTCTGATTGCCATGGCTAGGACTTCCAGAACTATGTTGAATAATAGTGGTGAGAGTGGACATCCTTGTCTCGTTCCTGATCTTAGAGGAAATGCTTTCAGTTTTTCACCATTCAGAATAATGTTTGCTGTGGGTTTGTCATGTATGGCCTTTATTATGTTGAGGTAGGTTCCCTCTATGCCCACTTTCTGGAGAGTTTTTATCATAAATGGGTGTTGAATTTTGTTAAAACCTTTTTCTGCATCTATTGAGATGATCATATGGTTTTTATTCTTCAATTTGTTAATATGATGTATCACATTGATTGATTTGCATATATTGAAGAATCCTTGCATCCCTGGGATAAATCCCACTTGATCGTGGTGTATGATCCTTTTAATGTGTTGTTGGATTCTGTTTGCTAGTATTTTGTTGAGGATTTTTGCATCTATATTCATCAGTGATATTTGTCTGTAATTTTCTTTTTTTGTAGTGTCTTTGTCTGGTTTTGGTATCAGGGTGATGGTGGCCTCATAGAATGAGTTTGGGAGTGTTCCTTCCTCTGCAATTTTTTGGAAGAGTTTGAGAAGGATAGGTGTTAGCTCTTCTCTAAATGTTTGATAGAATTCACCTGTGAAGCCATCTGGTCCTGGACTTTTGTTTGTTGGAAGATTTTGAATCACAGTTTCAATTTCATTACTTGTGGTTGGTCTGTTCATATTTTCTGTTTCTTCCTGGTTCAGTCTTGGAAAGTTATACCTTTCTAAAATTTTGTCCATTTCTTCCAGGTTGTCCATTTTATTGGCATAAAGTTGCTTGTAGTAGTCTCTTAGGATGCTTTGTATTTCTGCGGTGTCTGTTGTAACTTCTCCTTTTTCATTTCTGATTTTATTGATTTGAGTCCTCTCCCTCTTTTTTTTTGATGAGTCTGGCTAATGGCTTATCAATTTTGTTTATCTTCTCAAAGAACCAACTTTTAGTTTTATTGATCTTTGCTATTGTTTTCTTTGTTTCTATTTCATTTATTTCTGCTCTGATCTTTATGATTTATTTCCTTCTGCTACCTTTGGGTTTTGTTTGTTCTTCTTTCTCTAGTTTCTTTAGGTGTAAGGTTAGATTGTTTACTTGAGATTTTTCTTGTTTCTTTAGGTAGGCTTGTATAGCTATAAACTTCCCTCTTAGAACTGCTTTTTCTGCATCCCATAGGTTTTGGGTCATCGTGTTTTCATTGTCATTTGTCTCTAGGTATTTTTTGATTTCCTCTTTGATTTCTTCAGTGATCTCATGGTTATTTAGTAACGTATTGTTTAGCCTCCATGTGTTTGTGTTTTTTACGTTTTTTTTCCCTGTAATTCATTTCTAATCTCATAGCATTGTGGTCAGAAAAGATGCTTGATATGATTTCAATTTTCTTAAAATTACTGAGGCTTGATTTGTGACCCAAGATGTGATCTATCCTGGAGAATGTTCCGTGCGCACTTGAGAAGAACATGTAATCTGCTGTTTTTGGATGGAATGTCCTATATATATCAATTAAAACTATCTGGTCTATTGTGTCATTTAAAGCTTCTGTTTCCTTATTTATTTTCATTTTGGATGATCTGTCCATTGGTGTAAGTGAGGTGTTAAAGTCCCCCACTCTTATTGTGTTACTGTCAATTTCCTCTTTTATAGCTGTTAACAGTTGCCTTATGTATTGAGGTGCTCCTATGTTGGGTGCATATATATTTATAATTGTTATATCTTCTTCTTGGATTGATCCCTTGATCATTATGTAGTGTCCTTCCTTGTCTCTTGTAGCATTCTTTATTTTAAAGTCTATTTTATCTGATATGAGTATAGCTACTCCAGCTTTCTTTTGATTTCCATTTGCATGGAATATCTTTTTCCATCACCTCACTTTCAGTCTGTATGTGTCCCTAGGTCTAAAGTGGGTCTCTTGTAGACAGCATATATATGGGTCTTGTTTTTGTATCCATTCAGCCAGTCTATGTCTTTTGGTTGGGGCATTTAATCCATTCACGTTTAAGGTAATTATCAATATGTATGTTCCTATGACCATTTTCTTAATTGTTTTGGGGTTTTTTTGTAGGTCCTTTTCTTCTCTTGTGTTTCCCACTTAGAGAAGTTCCTTTAGCATTTGTTGTAGAGCTGGTTTGGTGGTGCTGAATTCTCTTAGCTTTTGCTTGTCTGTAAAGCTTTTGATCTCTCCATCAAATCTAAATGAGATCCTTGCCGGGTAGAGTAATCTTGGTTATAGGTTCTTCCCTTTCATCACTTTAAGTATATCATGCCACTCCCTTCTGGTTTGCAGAGTTTCTGCTGAGAAATCAGCTGGTAACCTTATGGGAGTTCCCTTGTATGTTATTTGTCGTTTTTCCCTTGCTGCTTTCAATAATTTTTCTTTGTCTTTAATTTTTGCCACTTTGATTACTATGTGTCTCGGCGTGTTTCTCCTTGAGTTTATCCTGTATGGGACTCTCTGTGCTTCCTGGACTTGGGTGGCTATTTCCTTTCCCATGTTAGGGAAGTTTTCGACTATAATCTCTTCAAATATTTTCTCTGGTCCTTTCTCTCTCTCTTCTCCTTCTGGGACCCCTATAATGCAAATGTTGTTGCATTTAATGTTGTCCCAGAGGTCTCTTAGGCTGTCTTCATTTCTTTTCATTCTTTTTTCTTTAGTCTGTTCTGCAGCAGTGAATTCCACCCTTCTGTCTTCCAAGTCACTTATCCATTCTTCTGCCTCAGTTATTCTGCTATTGATTCCTTCTAGTGTAGTTTTCATTTCAGTTATTGTATTGGTCATCTCTGTTTGTTTGTTCTTTAATTCTTCTAGGTCTTTGTTAATCATTTCTTGCATCGTCTCAATCTTTGCCTCCATTCTTATTCCGAGGTCGTGGATCATCTTCACTATCATTATTCTGAATTCTTTTTCTGAAAGGTTGCCTATCTCCACTTTATTTAGTTTTTTTTCTGGGGTTTTTTCTTGTTCCTTCATCTGGTACATAACCCTCTGCCCTTTCATCTTGTCTATCTTTCTGTAACTGTGGTTTTTGGTCCACAGGCTGCAGGATTGTAGTTTTTCTTGCTTCTGCTGTCTGCCCTCTGGTGGTTGAGGCTATCTAAGAGGCTTGATGGGAGTCTCTGGTGGTGGGTAGAGCTGACTGTTGCTGTGGTGGTCAGAGCTCAGTAAAACTTTAATCCACTTGACTGTTGATGGGTGGGGCTGGGTTCCCTCCCTGTTGGTTGTTTTGCCTGAGGCAACCCAACACTGGAGCCTACCTGGGCTCTTTGGTGGGGTTAATGGCAGACTCTGAGAGGGCCCACGCCAAGGAGCACTTCCCAGAACCTCCACTGCCAGTGTCCTTGTCCCCACGGTGAAACAGAGCCACCCCCCGCCTCTGCAGGAGACCCCCCAACACCAGCAGGTAGGTCTGGTTCAGTCTCCCCCAGGGTCACTGCTCCTTCCCCTGGGTCCCCATGCACACACTACTTTGTGTGTGCCCTCCAAGAGTGGGGTCTCTGTTTCCCCCAGTCCTATCAAAGTCCTGCGATCAATTCCCACTAGGCTTCAAAGTCTGATTCTCTAGGAATTCCTCCTCCCATTGCTGGACCCCCAGGTTGGGAAGCCTGACGTGGGGCTCAGAACCTTCACTCCAGTGGGTGGACTTCTGTGGTATAAGTGTTTGCCAGTCTGTGAGTCACCCACCCACCAGTTATGGGATTTGATTTTACTCTGATTGCGCCCCTCCTACCGTCTTACTGTGGCTTCTCCTCTGTCCTTGGACGTGGGGTATCCTCCTTGGTGAAGTCCAGGGTCTTCCTGTCAATGATTGTCCAGCAGCCAGTTGTGATTCTGGTGCTCTCGCAAGAGGGAGTGAGAGCATGTCCTTCTACTCCACCATCTTGGTTAATCCTTCCCTAAATGTATTTTTAAATTAAAATTTATTTAATAATATTCTGATAATAACCATAACTCATTCATGGCATTTATTATATGCTACACACTACTCTAAATTTTTACATATATAATATGTAATATTATATATGTATTGAATATCCCCAAGACCATGTAAGGTAAGTAGTTTTACTCTCCTCATCTTACAAGTTAAAAAAACTAAGAAACAGTTTAAGTAACTAGTCCAAATTTGAAAAGCTAACAAAGGTCACTAGGATTCAAATTCATATAGTTTGTTTCCCGAGTCCTGTACTTAATCAGTACACTTGATAAGAAAGACTTCCCATCTTACATTAATACTGGGGGTCTAAAATACTGAGGGTCTAAAAACCTTATTAAGTAAACTTTAAATAGTCTATTCAGAAATATCTTAAAGGGGTTTGCAGTTATCTGATAGTAACTTAATGGCCATATGAAGTAAAGCCCTATTTAACACATTAACTTAGCATCCCTTCATCTGTCAACTTTATGATTAAGTGAGAGAAACTCTATTGGACATAAGGGAATTGCTCCATTTACTTGACATTGTAATAGAAATTCCTAGGTAATATAAACATTAAAAAGAGACATCAGCAAGACAGCAGAATAGAAAGTTTCAGCCTTTGTTCCCCCATGGAAACACTGATTTAACAAAGATAGACCTCCAGAAATACCTTTATAAGATTTCTAGAATCCAGTTAAGAAGTTACAGTGTCCCACAGGGGCAAAAAGCTAAGAACACTCAGATTGAAATGGGTAAGAGAAGCAATTTCACTTTACCCATACCAGCCCCTTCCCAAAGCTGCCATAGCTCAGCACCAGGAGAGAATTCCCTCACTTCTCACTCAGAGGGGAAAGTAAAGAGGGGAGCTTATATCCATATCTCAGCTTTTTGAAGAGCTGCCTAAGGGACTGGTTTCTTTCTTGCCTCATTCAGAGCACTGGTAGAACTGGCATAGTTTGGAAACCTAAGGGCCACTGAGAACTAACATGAGTTGGGAACAACTTGCTGCAGCCAGAAGAGCTATACAATAAGGAAAGAATAGTCTCTTCAATAAATGGTGCTCAGAAAACTAGACATCCACAGGCAAAAGAATAAAATTGGACCCTTATCTTAAACTATAGATAAAAATATACTCAAAATGGATTAAAGGCTTAAACATAAGACCTGAAACTGTAAGACTACTAGAAGAAAACATATTGAAAGAGCTATATCTTGGCAATAATTTCTTGGATACCACCAAAAGCACGGGAAACAAAAGCAAGAATAGATAAGTGGGACAATACCAAACTAAATGTTTGTGCACAGCAAAGGAAACAATCAACAGCGTAAAAAGGCAACCTATGGAATGGGAAAAAATTATTGTAAACCCTCTGTCTGATAAGGGGTTAATATCTAAAATATATAAGAAACTCATACAACTCAATAGCAATAATAATAATAATTATAATAACCTGATTAGAATTTCAGAAGTATCCCATGAGCAACTGTGAGTTTCTCTAGTTCCCAGGTCAATTAGTTGACTACAGGGAAAGACTGGGGCCTGTGGAAAAGCAGCCCATTTGCAAGATAAGGCCTGCACCCTATTGGAACACAAGACCATGAAGGCTTCTTTCCACAGAAAACTTCTCCAGCAGGTAGACATTGGCCAAGATAATGGAGTAGAAAGACCCTGAACTCACCTCCTCTCATGAGCACACCAAAATCACAACTATCTGCAGAACAAGTGTCAATGATAAAAGACCAACACCTACCAGAAAAGATCTTCTACAAATAAAGACATAAAGAAGGAACAACAATAAGACAGGTAGGAGGGGGAGACTTGCAATATAATCAACTCCCATACCCCCTAGTGTGTGACCCACAAACTGGAGAATAATTACATTGCAGAGGTTCTGCCACAGGAGAGTTCTGAGCCCCATGTCAGGATCCCCAGGCTGGGTCATGAGAGGGGAGTGTAATGCTGAGATGCAAAAGATGTCTGCTAGAGAAGGCCACTTCTCCAAGGTTGAGAAACATAACTAACCTACCACATACATAAAAATACAAATAACAACTTAGACAAAATGAGGTACCAGAAGAACATGTTCCAGAAAAAAAGTAGTAAAAATCTTTTATAACAATTATAAGCAATTAAAGGATACAAAAAATAATTAGATGTAAAATATCATGGCAAAAGCAGTAATCATGAGGGGAGGAGAGTACAAATGCAGGGTTTTAAAAATACATTTGAAATTAAGATATTAGCAACTTAAGACAATCATGATGATATATAGATAGATACATAAATGATAGATTAGATAGGTAGATGATAGATGGATAGATAGATAGATAGATGGTAGACAGACAGATAGATATAGAAATAGATACACAGAGAGAGATAGATGTATATCGCTATATAAAAACCTTTGGTTTGGTAACCACAAACCAAAAATCTATAATAGATAACACACACACACACAGAGGAAACAAAACATAACACAAAAGACAGCCATCAATTCACAAGAGAAGGGGACAAAAGATTTAGAGAAGGATATATTATACAACACAGTAAATATAACCAATATTTTATAATAACTATAAATGGAGTATAACCTTTTAAAATTGTGAATTACTATATTGTATACCTGTAACTTAAATAATATTGTACATCAACAATTCTTTTTCCTTTTTTTTTTTTAACATCTCTATTGGAGTATAATTGCCTTACAATGGTGTGTTAGTTTCTGCTTTATAACAAAGTGAAGCAGCTATACATATACATATATCCCCATATCTCCTCCCTCTTGCAACTCCCTCCCTCCCACACTCCCTATTCCAGCACACTAGGTGGTCACAAATCACCGACCTGATCCCTCTGTGCTATGTGGCTGCTTCCCACTAGCTATCTATTTTACATTTGGTGGTATATATAAGAGCATGACACTCTCTCACATTGTCCCAGCTTACCCTGCCCCATCCCAGTGTCCTCAAGTCCATTCTCTATGTCTACGTCTTTATTCCTGTCCTGCCCTTAGTTTCTTCAGAAACGCTTTTTTTTTTAAGATTCCACATATATGTGTTAGCATACAGTATTTGTTTTTGTCTTTCTGACTTACTTCACTCTGTATGACAAACTCTAGGTCGATCCACCTCACTACAAATAACTCAAATTCGTTTCTTTTAATGGCTGAGTAATATTCCATTGTATATGTGTGCCACATCTTCTTTATCCATTCATCTGTTGATGGACACTTAGGTTACTTCCATGTCCTGGCTATTGTAAATAGTGCTGCAATGAACATTGTGGTACATGACTCTTTATGAATTATGGTTTTCTCAGGGTATATTCCCAGTAGTGGCATTGCTGGGTCGTGTGGTAGTTCTATTTTTAGTTTTTTAAGGATCATCCATACTGTTCTCCATAGTGGCTGTATCAATTTACATTCCCACCAACAGTGCAACAGGGTTCCCTTTTCTCCACACCCTCCCCAGCACTTATTGTTTGTTGATTTATTGATGATGACCATTCTGACTGGTGTGAGGTGATAACACATTGTAGTTTTGATTTGCATTTCTCTAATGATTAGTGATGTTGAGCATTCTTTCATATGTTTGTTGGCTATCTGTATATTTTCTTTGGAGAAATGTCTATTTAGGTCTTCTGCCCATTTTTGGATTGGGTTGTCTGTTTTTTTGTTATTGAGCTGCATGAGCTGCTTGTAAATCTTGGAGATTAATTCTTTGTCAGTTACTTCATTTGCAAATATTTTTCCCATTCTGAGGGCTCTCTTTTTGTCTTGTTTATGATTTCCTTTACTGTGCAAAAGACTTTAAATTTCATTAGGTCCCATTTGTTTATTTTTGTTTTTATTTCCATTCCTCTAGGAGGTGGGCCAAAAAAGGATCTTGTGATTTATGTCAGTTTATGTCATTTATGTCTGATGATTTCTTTCCTTCAGCTAACTTTGCATTTTTTTTGTTCTTCATTCTCTAATTGCTTTAGGTGTAAGTTTAGGTTGTTTACTTGAGATGTTTCTTGTTTCTTGAGGTAGAATTGTATTGCTATAGTTGCTTGTAGTAATCTCAAAGAGTGTTCTGCCTAGGTTTTCCTCTAAGAGTTTTAAAGGGTCTGGCCTTACATTTATGTCTTTAATACATTTCGAATTTATTTTTGTGTATGGTGTTAGGGAGTGCTCTAATTTCATTCTTTTACATGTAGCTGTCCAGTTTTCCCAGCACCACTTATTGAAGAGGCTGTCTTTTCTCCTTTGTATATTCTTGCCTCCTTTATCAAAAATAAGGTGACCATATGTGTGTGGGTTTATCTCTGGGCTTTCTATCCTGTTCCATTGATCTATATTTGTGTTTTTGTGCCAGTACCATACTGTCTTGATTACTGCAGCTTTGTAGTATAGTCTGAAGTCCAGGAACCTGATCCACTAGCTGCATTTTTCTTTCTCAAGATTGCTTTGGCTATTCGGGGTCTTTTGTGTTTCCATACAAATTGTGAATTTTTTTGCTCTAGTTCTGTGAAAAATGCCATTGGTAGTTTGATAGGGATTGCATTGAATCTGTAGATTGCTTTGGGTAGTACAGTCATTTTCACAATATTGATTCTTCCAATCCAAGAACATGATATATCTCTCCATCTGTTTGTATCATCTTTAATTTCCTTCATCAGTGCCTTGCAGTTTTCTGCATACAGGGCTTTTGTCTCCCTAGTTAGGTTTATACCTAGGTATTGTATTCTATTTGTGACAATGGTAAATGGGAGTGTTCCTTAATTTCTCTTTCAGATATTTCATTGTTGGTGTATGGGAATGCAAGAGATTTCTGTGCATTAATTTTGTATCCTGCTCCTTTACCAAATTCATTGATTAGCTCTAGTAGTTTTCTGGTGGCATCTTTAGGATTCTCTATATATAGTATCATGTCATCTATAAACAGTGACAGTGTTACTTCTTCTTTTCCAATTTGGATTCCTTTGATTTCTTTTTCGTCTCTGATTGCTGTGGCTAAAATTTCCAAAATTGTGTTGAATAATAGTGGTGAGAATAGACAACCTTGCCTTGTTCCTGATCTTAGTGGAAATGGTTTCAGTTTTTCATCATTGAGAACGAAGTTAGCTGTGGGTTTGTCACATATGGCCTTTATTATGTTGAGGTAAGTTCCCTCTATGCCTACTTTCTGGAAGGTTTTTATCATAAATGGGTGCTGAATTTTGTCAAAAGCTTTTTCTGCATCTATTGAGATGATCCTATGGTTTTTCTCCTTCCATTTGCTAATATGGTGTATCACATTGATTGATTTGCATATATTGAAGAATCCTTGCATTCCTGGGATAAAACCCACTTGATCATGGTGTATGATCCTTTTAATGTGTTGTTGCATTCTGTTTGCTAGTATTTTGTTGAGGATTCTTACATCTATGTTCTTCAGTGATATTGGCCTGTAGTTTTCTTGCTTTGTGACATCTTTGCCTGGTTTTGGTATCAGGGTGATGGTGGCCTCGTAGGATGAATTTGCAAGTGTTCCTCCCTCTGTTATATCTTGGAAGACTTTGAAAAGGATAGGTGTTAGCTCTTCTCTAAATGTTTGATAGAATTCTCCTGTGAAGCCATCTGGTCCTGGGCTTTTGTTTGTTGGAAGATTTTTAATCACAGTTTCAATTTCAGCACTTGTGATTGGTCTGTTTATATTTTCTATTTCTTCCTGGTTCAATATCGAAAGTTTTTGCTTTTCTACGAATTTGTCCATTTCTTCCAGGTTGTCCATTTTATTGGCTTGTAGTACTCTCTAATGATCCTTTGTATTTCTGCAGGGTCAGTTGTTACTTCTCCTTTTTCATTTCTAATTCTACTGTTTTGAGTCTTCTCCTTTTTCGTCTTGATGAGTATGTCTAATGGTATCTTAATTTTTTTTATCTTCTCAAAGAACCAGCTTTTAGTTTTATTGATCTTTGTTATTGTTTCCTTCACTTCTATTTCATTTATTTCTGATCTGATCTTTATTTCTGATCTGATGATTTCTTTCCTTCAGCTAACTTTGGGGTTTTTTTGTTCTTCATTCTCTAATTGCTTTAGGTGTAAGTTAAGGTTGTTTATTTGATATGTTTCTTGTTTCTTGAGGTAAGATTGTATTGCTGTTAACTTCTCTCTTAGAACTGCTTTTGCTCTATCCCATAGTTTTTGGGTCATCGTGTTTTCATTGTCATTTATTTCTAGGTATATATATATTTATTTTGAATTTTATTTTATTTTATTTTTTATACAGCAGGTTTTTATTAGTCATCAATTTTATACACATCAGTGTATACATGTCAATTCCAATCGCCCAATTAATCACACCACCACCCCCACCCACCCATGGCTTTTCCCCCTTGGTGTGCGGACATTTGTCCTCTATATCTGTGTCTCAATTTCTGCCTTGCAAACCGGTTCTACAGACTTAAGTAAATCAGAAAGACAAAAACAAATATCATATATTAATGCATATATGTGCAATCTAGGGTTTTTTTGATTTCTTCAGTGATCTCTTGGTGGTTAAGTAGTGTATTGTTTAGCCTCCATGTATTTGTATTTTTTACAGATTTTTCCTGTAATTGATATATAGTCTCATAGCTTTGTGGTCGGAAAAGATACCTGATACAATTTCAAGTTTCTTAAATTTACCAAGGCTTGATTTGTGAATCAAGATATGATCTATCCTGCAGGATGTTCCATGAGCACTTGAAAAGAAAGTGTATTCTGTTGGTTTTGGATGGGCTGTCCTATAAATATCAATTAAGTCCATCTTTTTTAATGTATCATTTAAAGCTGGTGTTTCCTTATTTATTTTCATTTTGGATGATCTGTCCATTGGTGAAAGTGGGGTGTTAAAGTCCACTACTATGATTGTGTTACTGTCGATTTCCCCTTTTATGGCTGTTAGTATTTGCCTTATGTATTGAGGTGCTCCTATGTTGGGTACATAAATATTTACAGTTGTTATATCTTCTTCTTGGATTGATCCCTTGATCATTATGTAGTGTCCTTCTTTGTCTCTTGTAATAGTCTTTATTTTAAAGTCTATTTTGTCTGATATGAGAATTGCTACTCCAGCTTTCTTTTGATTTCCATTTGCATGGACTATCTTTTTCCATCCCCTCACTTTCAGTCTGTATGTGTCCCTAGGTCTGAAGTGGGTCTCTTGTAGACAGCATATATGCAGGTTCTGTTTTTGTACCCATTCAGCCAGTCTATGTCTTTTGGTTGGAACATTTAATCCATTTACATTTAAGGTAATTTTCCATATGTATGTTCCTATTATTATTTTCTTAATCTTTGGGTGTTTGTTATTGTACGTCTTTTCCTTCTATTGTGTTTCCTGCCTAAAGAAGTTCTTTTAGTATTTGTTGCAAAGCTGGTTTGGTGGTGCTGAATTCTCTTAGCTTTTGCTTGTCTGTAAAGGTTTTATTTTCTCTGTCAAATCTGAATGAGATCCTTGCTGGGTAGAGTAATCTTGGTTGTAGGTTTTTCTCTTTCATCACTTTAAATATGTCCTGCCACTTCCTTCAGGCTTGAAGAGTTTCTGCTGAAAAATCCACGTTAACCTTATGGGGATTCCCTTGTATGTTATTTGTTGTTTTTCCCTTGCTGCTTTTAATATTTTTTCCTTGTATTTAATTTTTGATAGTTTGATTACTGTGTGTCTTGGCATGTTTCTCCTTGGATTTATCCTGTATAGGACTCTGTGCTTCCTGGACTTGATTGACTATTTCCTTTCCCATACTAGGGACGTTTTCAACTATAATCTCTTCAAATATTTTCTCAGTCCCTTTCTTTTTCTTTTCTTCTGGGACCCCTATAATTCGAATGTTGGTGCATTTAATGTTGTTCCAGAGGTCTTTGTGACTGTCCTCAATTCTTTTCGTTCTTTTTTCTTTATTCTGCTCTGCAGTAGTTATTTCCACTATTTTATCTTCCAGGTCACTTATCTGTTCTTCTGCCTCAGTTATTCTGCTATTGATTCCTTCTAGAGAATTTTTAATTTCATTTATTGTGTTGTTCATCATTGTTTGTTTGCTCTTTAGTTCTTCTAAGTTCTTGTTAAACGTTTCTTGTATTTTCTCCATTCTATTTCCAAGATTTTGGATCATCTTTACTATCATTGCTCTGAATTCTTTTTCAGGTAGACTGACTATTTCCTCTTCATTTGTTTGGTCTAGTGGGTTTTTACCTTGCCCCATCATCTGCTGTTTGTTTCTCTTTCTTCTCATTTTGCTTAACTTACTGTGTTTGTGGTCTCTTTTGCAGGCTGCAGCTTTGTAATTCCCATTGTTTTTGGTGTCTGTCTCCAGTGGCCAAGGTTATTTCAGTGGGTTCTGTAGGTTTCCTGGTGGAGGGGACTAGTGCCTGTGTTCTGGAGGATGAGGCTGGATCTTGTCTTTCTGCTGGGCAGAACTGCATCTGGTAGTGTGTTTTGGAGTGTCTGTGACCTTTATTATTTTAGGCTGCCTCTCTGCTAATGGGTGCTGTTGTGTTCCTGTCTTGCTAGTTATTTGGCATAAGTTGTCCAGCACTATAGCTTGCTGGTTGTTGAGTGGAGCTGGGTCTTAGCGTTGAGATGGAGATCTCTTGGAGAGCTTTCACTGTTTGATATTATGTGGAGCCAGGAGATCTCTGGTGGACCAATGTCCTGAACTCGGCTCTCCCACTTCAGTGGGACAGGCCTGATACCTGGCCGGAGCACCAAGACCCTGTCAGTCCCACGGCTCAGAAGGAAAGAGAAAAAGAAAGGAAGAATAAAATAAAATGAAGTTATTAAAATAAAAAATAATTATTAAAAATAAAAAGAAATTTAAAAGTAATAAAAACAAAGAGAGAAAAGAACAATCAAACCAAAAACACAAATCCACCAATGATAACAAGCACTAAAAACTATACTAAAAAAAACTATACTAAGAAAGAAAAAAATGGACAGACAGAACCCTAGGACAGATGGTAAATGCAAAGCTATACAGACAAAATCACACAAAGAGGCATACACATAAACACTCACAAAAAGAGAAAAAGGTAAAAATATATAATATCATTCCCAAGGTCCACCGCCTCAATTTTGGGATAATTCACTGTTTATTCAGGTATTCCAGAGATGCAGCATACATCAAGTTGATTGTGGAGATTTAATCCACTGCTCCTGAGGCTGCTCGGAGAGATTTCCCTTTGTCTTCTTTGTTAGCACAGCTCCTGGGGTTCAGCTTTGGATTTGGCCCTACCTCGGCATGTAGGTAGCCTGAGGGTGTCTGTTCTTCACTCAGACAGGACGGGGTTAAAGGAGCAGCTGATTCAGGGGCTCTGGCTCACTCAGGCCGTGGTGAGGGATGGGTATGGAATGCGGGGCCAGCCTGCAGCGGTAGAGGCCACCATGACGTTGCACCAGCCTGAGGCATGCCATACGTTCTCCCAGGGAAGTTGTCCCTGGATCACGGGACCCTGGCAGTGGCGGGCTGCACAGGCTCCTGGGAGGGGAGGTGTGGATAGTGACCTGTGCTTGCACACAGGCTTCTTGGTGGCTGCAGTGGCAGCCTTAGAGTTTCATCCCCTTCTCTGGTGTCTGTGCTGATAGCCGTGGCTTGCGCCCATCTCTGGAACTCGTTTAGGCGGTGCTCTGCCTTCTGTGGGCAGACAGGGAAGGAATCCCCTCTCCCCACACACCCCAAAACAATGGTCTCTTGCCTGTTAGGCAGGTCCAGAATTTTTCCCAGACTCCCTCTCAGCTAGCTGTGGCACACTAGTCCCCTTCAGGCTGTGTTCATGCAGCCAACCCCAGTCCTCTATCGGATCTGACCTCTGAAGCCTGAGCCTCAGCTCCCAGCCCCAACCCGTCCCACCAGGTGAGCAGTCTAGCCTCTGGGGCTGGTGAGTGCTGGTCAGCACAGATCCTCTGTGTGGGAATCTCTCTGCTTTGCCCTCTGCACACCTATTGCTGCGCTCTCCTCCATGGCTTGGAAACTTCTCCCTCATCACCCCCCACCCCCCCACCACTGTCTCCACCAGTGAAGGGGCTTCCTAGTGTATGGAAACTTTTCCTCCTTCACAGCTCCCTCCCAGAGGTGCAGGTCCCATCCTTATTCTTTTGTCTCCTTTTTTTCTTTTTTCTTTTGCCCTACCTTGGTATGTGGGGAGTTTCTTGCCTTTTGGGAGGTCTGAGGTCTTCTGCCAGCATTCAGTAGGTGTTCTGTAGGAGTTGTTCCACGTGTAGATGTATTACTGATGTATTTGTGGAGAGGAAGGCGATCTCCATGTCTCACTCCTCTGCCATCTTGAAGCTCCTCCCCAACAATTCTTCAATAAAATAATTTTAAAAACTAAAAAAAAAAAACCTGATTAAAAATATTCAAGGAGAAATAATTGCATGAATCCACTTACCTAAAATTTATATAGAAATAGAACTCACAGAAGAAGAAATTACAATTGCATTTCAAGTGGTTGCCAGGGGTTGGGGAGGGATGAAAAGTTGCTGTTCTGTGGACATAAAGTTTCAGTCATGCAAACTGAAAAAGTTCTAGAGCTCTACTGTGCAACATTGTGCTTACAGTTAAAAATATTATTAAGAGGGTAGATCTCATATCATATTTATCACAATTAAAAAATAGGCAAGATTACCTGAAAAAAAGTTACACAAAACCAGCTACAGTCATTGCAGTTCCATCTTCAGCTTCATGATGTTTCCCTCAACCAAAAACACACCAAGTCATCTCTGAGTTTTAAATATTCAGCAAATAATGACATAGAAGAGCCACCAGAGTGTGCAATTGATTTCCATGACAAATATTAGCTGGAAGAACCACTCTTTGTGTTGCTGTATGAATATACACAGAAACACAAATTGTAATAAATGGAACTTGTCCCCTGTTAGCAGAGTTATCCAAAGAAATGGGATCAGTAATCATCAAAGCTTGTATAATACTGAATTGTTTCAAAAACAACCTCATAGGGGGTCTGGGAAAGATGGCCGAAGAGTAAGACGCGGAGATCACCTTCCTCCCCACAGATACATCAGAAATACATCTACACGTGGAACTGCTCCTATAGAACACCCACTGAACGCTGGCAGAAGACGTCAGACCTCCCAAAAGGCAAGAAACTCCCTGCGTACCTGGGTAGGGCAAAAGAAAAAAGAAATAACAGAGACAAAAGAATAGGGAAGGGACCTGCACCAGTGGGAGGGAGCTGTGAAGGAAGAAAGGTTTCCACACACTAGGAAGCCCCTTCACAGGCGGAGACTGCAGGTGGCAGAGGGGGGAAGCTTTGGAGCCATGGAGGAGAGCACAGCAACAGGGGTGCGGAGGGCAAAGTGGAGAGATTCCCGCACAGAGGAGCGGTGCCAACCAGCACTCACCAGCCCGAGAGGCTTATCTGCTCACCCGCCGGGGCGGGCAGGGGCTGGGAGCTGAGGCTCAGACTTCGGTCGGATCGCAGGGAGAGGACTGGGGTTGGCAGCGTGAACACAGCCTGAAGGGGTTAGCACACCACAGCTAGCCAGGAGGGAGTCCGGGAAAAGGTCTGGAGCTGCCAAACAGGCAAGAGACTTTGTCTTGCCTCTTTGTTTCCTGGTGCGAGAGGAGAGGGGATTCAGAGTGCCGCCTAAACAAGCTCCAGAGACGGGCGCGGGCCACGGCTATCAGCACGGACCCCAGAGACGGGCATGAACCGCTAAGGCTGCTGCTGCCGCCACCAAGAAGCCTGTGTGCGAGCAAAGGTCACTATCCACACTGCCCCTCCCAGGAGTCTGTGCAGCTGGCCACTGCCAGGGTCCCATGATCCAGGGACAACTTCCCCTGGAGAATACATGGCACACCTCACACAGGCTGGTGCAATGTCATGGTGGCCTCTGCCACCGCAGGCTTGAACCGCATCAGTACCCCTCCATTCCCCCGGCCTGAGTGAGCCAGAGCCCCCGAATCAGCTGCTCCTTTAACCCTGTCCTGTCTGAGCAAAGAACAGACACCCTCAGGAGACCTACAGGCAGAGGCAGGTCCAAATCCAAAGCTGAACCCTGAGAGCTGTGGGAACAGGAAGAGAAAGGGAAATTTCTCCCAGCAGCCTCAGGAGCAGTGGATTAAATCTCCACAAACAACTTGATGTACCTGTATCTGTTGAATACCTGAATAGACAACGAATTATCCTAAGTTGAGGAGGTGGATTTTGGGAGTAGGATATATTATGTTTTTCCCCTTTTCTCCTTTTTGTGAGTGTATATGTGTATGCTTCTGTGTGAGATTTTGTCTGTATAGCTTTGCTTTCACCATTTGTCCTAGGGTTCGGTCCATCCATTTCTTTTTGGGTTTTTTTTTTTTTCTTACTTAAAAAATTTTTCTTTCTTAAATTTTTCCTTAATATTTTTTTTCTTATTTTTTATTATAATAGATTATTTTATTGGTTCATACTTTTATTCATTTTATTTTATCCTCTTTCTTTCTTTCTTTCTATTTTTTCTCCCTTATATTCTGAGCCGTGTGGATGAAAGGCTCTTGGTGCTCCAGGAAGGCATCAGGGCTGTGCCTCTGAGGTGGGAGAGCCAACTTCAGGACACTGGTCCACAAGAGACCTCCCAGCTCCATGTAATAACAAATGGCGAAAATCTCTCAGAGATTTCCATCTCAACACCAAGACCCAGGTTCACTCAACGACCAGCAAGCTACAGTACTGGACACCCTATTCCAAACAACTAGCAAGACAGGAACACAACACCACCCATTAGCAGAGAGGCTGCCTAAAATCATAATAAGTCCACAGACACCCCAAAACACACCACCAGACGTGGACGTGCCCACCAGAAAGACAAGATCCAGCCTCATCCACCAGAACACAGGCACCAGTCCCCTCCACCAGGAAGCCTACACAACCCACTGAACCAACCTTAGCCACTGGGGACAGATACCAAAAACAACAGGAATTACAAACCTGCAGCCTGTGAAAAGGAGACCCCAAACACAGTAAGATAAGCAAAATGAGAATACAGAAAAACACACAGCAGATGAAGGAGCAAGGTAAAAACACACCAGACCTAACAAATGAAGCGGAAATAGGCAGTCTACATGAAAAAGAATTCAGGATAATGATAGTAAAGATGATCCAAAATCTTGGAAATAGAAGAGACAGAATTCAAGAAACATTTAACAAGGACGTAGAAGAACTAAAGAGGAACCAAGCAACGATGAAAAACACAATAAATGAAATTAAAAATACCCTAGAAGGGATCAATAGCAGAATAACTGAGGCAGAAGAACGGATAAGTGACCTGGAAGATAAAATAGTGGAAATAACTACTGCAGAGCAGAATAAAGAAAAAAGAATGAAAAGAACTGAGGACAGTCTCAGAGACCTCTGGGACAACATTAAATGCACCAACATTCAAATTATAGGGGTCCCAGAAGAAGAAGAGAAAAAGAAAGGGACTGAGAAAATATTTGAAGAGATTATAGTTGAAAACTTCCCTAATATGGGAAAGGAAATAGTTAATCAAGTCCTGGAAGCACAGAGAGTCCCATACAGGATAAATCCAAGGAGAAACACGCCAACACACATATTAATCAAACCATCTAATTATAAATATAAAGAAAACATATTAAAAGCAGCAAGGGAAAAACAACAAATGACACACAAGGGAATCCTCATAAGGTTAACAGCTGATCTTTCAGCAGAAATTCTGCAAGCCAGAAGGGAGTGGCAGGATATACTTAAAGTGATGAAGGAGAAAAACCTACAACCAAGATTACTCTACCCAGCAAGGATCTCATTCAGATTTGATGGAGAAATTAAAACCTTTACAGACAAGCAAAAGCTGAGAGAGTTCAGCACCACCAAACCAGCTTTACAACAAATGCTAAAGGAACTTCTCTAGGCCAGAAACACAAGAGAAGGAAAACACCTACAATAACAAACCCAAAACATTTAAGAAAATGGGAATAGAACATACATATGGATAATTACCGTAAATGTAAATGGATTAAATGCTCCCAACAAAAGACACAGACTGGCTGAGTGGATACAAAAACAAGACCCATATATATGCTGTCTAAAAGAGACCCACTTCATACCTAGGGACACATACAGACTGAAAGTGAGGGGATGGAAAAAGATATTCCATGAAAATGGAATTCAAAAGAAAGCTGGAGTAGCAACTCTCTTATCAGACAAAATAGACTTTAAAATAAAGACTATTACAAGAGACAAAGAAGGACACTACATAATGATCAAGGGATTGATTCAAGAAGAAGATATAACAATTGTAAATGTTTATGCACCCAACATAGGAGCACCTCAACACATAAGGCAAACACTAACAGCCATAAAAGGGGAAATCGACAGTAACACAATCATAGTAGTGGACTTTAACACCCCACTTTCACCAATGGACAGATCATCCAAAATGAAAATAAATAAGGAAACACAAGCTTTAAATGACACTTTAAACAACATGGACTTAATTGATATTTATAGGACATTCCACCCAAAAACAACAGAATACACATTTTTCTCAAGTGCTCATGGAACATTCTCCAGGATAGATCATATCTTGGGTTACAAATCAAGCACTGGTAAATTTAAGAAAATTGAAATCATATCAAATATCTTTTCCAACCACAACGCTATGAGACTAGATATCAATTACAGGAAAAGATCTGAAAAAATACAAACACATGGAGGCTAAACAATACACTACTTAATAATGAAGTGATCACTGAAGAAATCAAAGGGGAAATCAAAAAATACCTAGAAACCAATGACAATGGAGACACGACGACCCAAAACCTATGGGATGCAGCAAAAGCAGTTCTAAGAGGGACGTTTATAGCAATACAAGCCTACCTCAAGAAACAGAAAACATCTCAAATAAACAACCTAACCTTGCACCTAAAGCAATTAGAGAAAGAGGAACAAAAAACCCCAAAGCTAGCAGAAGGAAAGAAATCATAAAGATCAGATCAGAAATAAATGAAAAGGAAATGAAGGAAACAATAGCAAAGATCAATAAAACTAAAAGCTGGTTCTTTGAGAAGATAAACAAAATTGATACACCATTAGCCATACTCATCAAGGAAAAAAGGGAGAAGACTCAAACCAATAGAATTAGAAATGAAAAGGGAGAAGTAACAACTGACACTGCAGAAATACAAAGGATCGTGAGAGATTACTACAAGCAACTCTATGCCAATAAAATGGACAACCTGGAAGAAACGGACAGATTCTTAGAAATGCACAACCTGCTGAGACTGAACCAGGAAGAAATTGAAAATATGCACAGACCAATCACAAGCACTGAAATTGAAACTGTGACTAAAAATCTTCCAACAAACAAAAGCTCAGGACCAGATGGCTTCACAGGCGAATTCTATCAAACATTTAGAGAAGAGCTAACACCTATCCTTCTCAATCTCTTCCAAAATATTGCAGAGGGAGGAACTGCCAAACTAATTCTACGAGGCCACCATCACCCTGATACCAAAACCAGACAAAGATGTCACAAAGAAAGAAAACTACAGGCCAATATCACTGATGAACATAGATGCAAAAATCCTCAACAAAATACTAGCAAACAGAATTCAACAGCACATTAAAAGGAACATACACCATGATCAAGTGGGGTTTATTCCAGGAATGCAAGGATTCTTCAATATACGCAAATCAATCATCATGATACACCATATTAACAAATTGAAGGAGAAAAACCATATGATCATCTCAATAGATGCAGAGAAAGGTTTCGACAAAATTCAACACCCATTTATGATAAAAGCCCTGCAGAAAGTAGGCATAGAGGGAACTTTCCTCAACATAATAAAGGCCATATATGACAAACACACAGCCAACATTGTCCTCAATGGTGAAAAACTGAAACCATTTCCACTAAGATCAAGAAAAAGACAAGGTTGCCCACTCTCACCACTATTATTCAACATAGTTGTCGAAGTGTTAGCCACAGCAATCAGGGAAGAAAAACAAATCAAAGGAATCCAAATCGGAAAAGAAGAAGTAAAGCTGTCACTGTTTAGATGACATGATACTATACATAGCGAATCCTAAAGATGCTACCAGAAAACTACTAGATCAATGAATTTGGTAAAGTAGCAGGATACAAAATTAATGCACAGAAATCTCTTGCATTCCTATACACTAATGGTGAAAAATCTGAAAGTGAAATTAAGAAAACACTCCCGTTTACCATTGTAACAAAAAGAATAATATATCTAGGAATAAACCTACCTAAGGAGACAAAAGACCTGTATGCAGAAAATTATAAAACACTGATGAAAGAAATTAAAGATGATACAAATAGATGGAGAGATATACCATGTTCTTGGATTGGAAGAATCAACATTCTGAAAATGACTCTACTACCCAAAGCAATCTACAGATTCAATGCAATCCCTATCAAACTATCACTGGCATTTTTCACAGAACTAGAACAAAAAATTTCACAATTTGTATGGAAACACAAAAGACCCCGAATAGCCAAAGCAATCTTGAGAACGAAAAATGGAGCTGGAGGAATCAGGCTCCCTGACTTCAGACTATATTACAAAGCTACAGTAATCAAGACAGTTTGGTACTGTCACAAAAACAGAAACATAGATCAATGGAACAGGATAGAAAGCCCAGAGATAAACACATGCACATATGGTCACCTTATCTTTGATAAGCAACCGCATAGCACAGGGAGACCAGCTCTGTGCTTTGTGACCACCTAGAGGTGTGGGATAGGGAGGGTGGGAGGGAGGGAGATACAAGAGGGAAGAGATATGGGAACATATGTATATGTATAACTGATTCACTTTGTTATAAAGCAGAAACTAACACATGATTGTAAAGCAATTGTACTCTAATAAAGATGTTAAAGAGAAAAGGAGTGTTCTGTCAGCGTTCAGTAGGTGTTCTGTAAGAGCTGTTCCACATGTAGATGTATTTCTGATGTATTTGTGGGGAGGAAGGTGATCTCTGCATCTTACTCTTCCGCCATCTTGAAGCTCCTCAGAGACCATCCTTTTTGATTACAATTTGCTTAGAGCAGTGAAAAGTTCTCCAAATTCTGTCCTAATGGAATGAATTTCAGTTGTGGGAAATTTTAATACATTTATTTATTTACTTATTTTTTTTAAAAAAATCAAATACAGAATCTCCTGATAAATATTTTTTTTCTTCTGCTTAATTCTTTAGCATTATTTTTTTATCCTTTGAATTTTTTTTAAGAGCTTTCTTTGTGGGAAAGTCATTCCTAGGATAAATGCAAGTTACCCAAAGGAATCTTCTGGCCGATGGTATATGTATAAGATTCCAGAATTATCACCATAATTCTCAAATGAACCTAAATTTATCTATATATGCGTATCTCTAAGTCACCTACAAATTTATCCTTGCCAGTGGCAACCATAACAGAATTCAGGATTACTGACAATTATTTTGTCTGTATAGCAGCTAACACTAAGTGTGCACTTATAAAGTAATATATGGAAGCTTCAATAACAATGATGAATTCACAGCTGTGTTTTCTCTTGTACATAATTAGAGCCTCAAGAAATGAGCTATTTTAACATGAGCAAGATTCTCTTTACAAAAAAGACAGATGGAGCCAAGAAGGCAGATAAGAATACTGTGATTTGACAATGATCATTTTGACATGCATTATAAATATATTTATACCAATGTTTTCCAGTTTGGAATGTAAAGCAAGAAAGCTATGTGTACCACATTAAAAAATTAAACTTCCACATTTTTCACAAAAAAATTAGTTTTGAATCATATTTTAAAATTAAAAAAAACAGTTTTGTTCATTAATAAACATAACCTAAAAATAGATATCCTGAGTATAAGTATGACTACTCTGCCAATTATGGTACTGTCTACCCAGTGCAATTAATTCTCCTACTTAGATTGTAACAGGACCCTCTTTCTCTCCTTGCATAAGTGAACAAGTGTTGAGGCCAAATGTTCCATCTTTTTTTTTTTTTTTTTTAATTGCAGTGATTGGCTCAGGTGTGGTTGCTAACATTTTGGTCAAGCTGAAGGCCATCTATGGCCTTTTCCTAAGTGGAATTAGCTAAGTAGAGCCACCTTGCCTTCTAGGGACACAAATGTGATCCCAAAGCTCCTGGCTATAATAATCCCATCCATGAAATGGCACAAATGGAGGATAAAATGTGGAGAATCCTGACGGTCAACTCTGATGTAGAGGTCCTGAGTTTCCCCAGTATTGTCATGTTCCAGTAATTCTTCCTTCAACTGTATGAGCAATCCCAGTATTCTAATAAATTTTCCATTTTTGCTAAAACTAATTTGATTTGCATTTCAGTGATTTCTAATGAAAGAGTATGTACAGCACTGCTTTAGCTTTGCCCTTGATCTGGTATCAGTTATTCTCAAATTAATTAGTCATTTGGATTTATTGGTTTGAAAACTAAAGCGGGCTTGCTTTTTGTATAGTACAGAGAAGAAAAGTAGATCATGCTTTGTTTTGCCAACTGAACAAAAATATTGGTTTGAAACATTTTTCCCATAGAGAGCATCTTAAATTTATTACATATTACAGGAAATGAGACTGGAAGTATCTCCAATAGATATCATCTTCATGTGATTTTCATTTCTACTCACATTTCTCTAGATAATATGTCAAGAAAAGAGAATAGTTGTAACCTCTCAAAATACAACCAAACAGTTGTATACTTTTGTCTTAATATGCAAACCCCTGCTTTTCCTAAAGTGAGTTGACTCTGGATAAAATGCCTTATTTGCTGAACTGGGTGACAAGTGAAGTATGCAAGAGAGGAGAAGCTAAAGAGAGCTATCTTGAAAGCATATCTGGAATTAGGAAAAGGCTATAAACAGCACAGAAGGAGAAGCTGGGACTCAGTGACTAGACATGTGATTGAGGTGGATTTGGGCTGAAGAAGAATTCCTAGCAGAGGAGTTTGGAAATGTTTAATGGGGATTTTGACCAGGTATAGTTAAGTGTGATACCAAAATACACCCTTCTCCGCTATCTATCTACAACATCCCCAGTAAAATTTGTATTCCCTGCTAATGCTTTGTGGAATTGGATTTGCTTTTGAAGGCTATGACAAAGTGTCATTTCTTGATTCAATGCAGTTATAGATAAGGGGGGAAAAAAACCCAGAGGTTTCCTATGGTGACCTGGTCACATCTACTTTCAGTTGTAAGTAACAACTGTTCTTCATAATGTATTATTGACTGCATAGGTTCTGGTCATAATAGACTTGGAACTTCCATCTTAATCTCCAATATAAAATAAAAAGTTTAAAAAAATATATTGTTGACTTTTGAAGAGAGGAAAATAAAGTGACTGTCCTTAAGTACTACACTTTCTTTTTTAAATTTCTCATGTATTTTTTAATTAATTAATTTTTATTGGAGTATAGTTGATTTACTATGTTGTGTTAGTTTCTGCTGTACAGCAAAGTGAATCAGATCTGGTCAGAATGGCCATCATCAAAAAGTCTACAAATAATAAATGCTGGGGAAGGTATGGAGAAAAGGGAATTCTCCTACCCTGTTGGTGGGAATGTAAATTGGTACAGCCACTATGGAGAACAGTATGGAGGTTACTTAAAAAACTAAAAATAGAGCTACCATATGATCCAGCAATACAACTCCTGGGTATATATCCAGAGAAAACCATAATTCGAAAAGATACATGTATCCCAATGTTCATTGCAACACTATTTACAATAACCAGGCCATGGAAGCAAATGTCCATGTAAATGTCCATCGATGGAGGAATGGATAAAGAAGATGTGGTATATATACACATATATATATATATATATATATATATATACACACACATATATATATAAATCCTGTTGTGATTCTTAACCAGGTCAAAATCTCCTAATTCAGACCTGTGTTCCTTCAAAGTTAAACCAACATCTATTTGTCTCTAAATAACAACTTCCAATGATCCATACTGCTAAGAAAAACACAGATAGCTCTAGGGGAGTAATTAAAGCAGTTGGAAATTATTCAAAATGTTTCAATATTTCTATGCATTGTAACAGGCCAGGAAATGGTTTTGCATTTTTACTATGCATATCCAGCAAAAGGTACTCCAAAAGAAGCCTTTTTGCTTACAAAGAAAAAAAAAAAAAAAGAGTATGTCAGACATGGGTTTAATTATAGCTTTGCCACTGACTAGACAGTTGTCCTCGGATACATTATACAAAACCTTCTGAGTCTATTTCCTCATATATACAACAGAGATAATACCTTGCAGGGGCTATAGAAAGGAATAGAGAAAATATATGTAAATTTTCTTGAGCCAAATAATGAACTTTAGAAACAGGAGACATGCAGTTCATGATAGTTATTAAAAAGTCATTAATTTTTTATTGATGTCTCATTTTGTAATTATCTAATTGAGTGAATAAGTGACAAATTTTCTAATGCAGGAAAAAGTAAGTAGACATGCCTCATTCCCAGACAAAACCTACCAGCAATGACAGCCATAGACATTTCTCTAAAATCTACAGATAAGGAATCACACCTCAGCCAACGTTTAGTGTGATGTTTCCTTTCTTTTAAGTATCTTATCCTAAAACTCAAATCAAGATAGTCAATTTTTAAAAATCAAAATGCAATTCTTACAAAAGAAAAACAAAGAAATGTTTTCAATAAACATCTTTTTAAAGGAAGCTAGGACCCAATTAAGGAAAATAGTCCTAAATCCTAAAAAAGACAGCAAGGTAGCAGGCATAGCTGGGCCACTGATTAAGATTGGTTTGAAATGGTAAATTACTTAAGAAGGGTGTTCTTCAGGGGAAAAAATTAAGTGCAATAGATCATACAATTTACAGAATAGAAATAATTGCAGAAACGGAAGCATTTTTTAGTTAGATAATAGGCAATTAAAAATTTCACCATCAGGAACATGCTGAACTGTCATGAGAAAGTTGTGGTTCAAGCACGAGTCAAACAAAAATTACGACTTTTAAGCATGGGCAAAGTATATAAAAGGAGAATCTATTTGACATTGTTAGGAACTAGGCCAGTAGTAAAGGGAAGATAACACTGATTCACTGCTTAGGACAGTGAATGATATTTACATAGTCATTAATAATGAAAATGCCATTTACAAGTTGTCAACTTTTCAAGTCAATCAATGGACAAAGCATTCTCAATTGGAGTAGCAAACACAGTGTAAATGTTAATAATTTTTTGGGTAAAATACTAAAATTATAGGTGTTAGAAAGAGGCAGTTGGAAGGGGAGAAGAAAGGGTGAAAATCAAGATATAGAATATAATGGATGGAACAATGAGCATAAGTATGTGATTTAAAGCTAACAAGACTAACCAATACAACAACTAAAAATAAACTAATCCTCAAATACTGAGGGAGAGTAAAGATATAAGTAATCTAATACTTATTTTTTTACAGTGGAGGAATCAAACATTGTCTAAAGTTCAAAAAAAAAGTATTTATAGCAAAGGAAGTAGTCACTAGAAACTTAAAAAAATGAACATTTTTGAAATGTTCACTGTGGGATGGGAATGGACATGAGGAGTGGTCAAGAGATTGTAATTTATTACCATAAGATTTCTGAATTATTTGATTTTTATAATGTATATGTCTTTATTTTTTAAAATTCAGAGAATACAGAATTAAAATCACAGATGTGTTTTCAACTTAAGAAAACTATTCTTCTCTGTAAAGGTAAGTTTTTAAGTCATATGTTTATGTGAGATTGATTCCTCATTGATTGATTTCTAAAGGTTTCTCACTGGCCGGAAATTAATTTACTCAAGTGCTACAGCATTCATGGAATAGACTTCCTAGGCTGGCTTCATAAAGCAAAAAGGCATAATAGCATTCATCATCAGAGTCCTTTCATGGGCATCAGCTTCAAAGAGTGGGGCTTTTGGCCAATCTACTCCCAACAAATCCTTAAAAAAATGACAATGCAAATCCTAGGTTATTTTCAATAGGATATTAAAGAGAATCAACTTTTCATCACACAAGGAGATAAGAGAAAGCCAGTGTGTATTCCTAGAGGTTATGCTATCCCTATCCTCTCCTGCCAAGTGTTGCAGGAATAAGTCCTGTGGAAATCAGGCTGTCAGAGAAGTAGTGATAGATGTGATATTTACTCAACTTTAACTTTCTCTAGTAAATAGCAGTCAAAATCTGACTATGGAAATTGTGTCTTGGGCAATGTTAGATTCTGTGCTAGGATACATAAATCTTAACATCACAAGTCTTAAAAACAGAATGCTATACCCTAGGCTAATGAAATGGGCAAAATACTTAGAATCCAGTCAAATTATAACTCCTTTTCTTTTCTTCAAATGCTTACTTTAAAAATTTGGACATGCAAGTATAACTTATCAGCATTTAAATTTATTCAGTGTTTTTACTGACCTCTGAACCCTGATGACTCCCTTACAACATATATGCTATTCTGTCATGAATCTTGGTTTTAACTTGTTTTAATTTTTAAAAAATACCATTATCTTATACAGTCAATGATTGTTTAGAATTATTCATATTTTCTTTTTATATAATTTTATTTCTCTTATATCTTAATACACATATAACCTGAAATGTTTTATAGTATAAAAATGTGATCAAAGCAGGAAAGTGTTCCCATGAATACTTTCTTTTCTTACATTTTATAGCCACTCATTTAGCAATTTATTTTAAATTTTTTTCTGAAATTTAAAATGAAACTCACTCATATACAATTCCTGGAGTACTCTTTTCTCCAATTAAAAAAAAAAAAGTGAAACATCTGGCCATCTCCCTAGTCTTCTAGCTCTGGGGTGTGGTTAAAAAGTGTGGACTTTGTGAACAGAAGCCCAACATAAGTCCCATTAGAGCTGTGTAACCTTGTACAAGTCACTTAAATGCTCTAAGCTTCCATTTTATCTTGGTTACCCAGCTCACCTGGAGAGTAATGAAACACAAATGTTCACAGTTGCCATGCATTAGAAATAACATCAGATAACATCAGGTATGCATCTAGCCTAGGAATTGATTTTTTTTTTTTTGTAAAAGACTAAATAGTAAATATTTTAGGCTTTGTAGGCCATAAGCTTTAGCTACAACTACCCAAATCTGCCATTGTTGCAGTAAAGCAACCATAGAAAATATATAAACAATTAGGTGTGGCTGTGTTCTAATAAAACTTTATTTAAGACACTGAAGTTTGATTTTCATGTAAATTTTACATGACATGAAATCTTCTTTTGATTTTTTCAAACCATTAATTTACAATTCTTAGCACAAAAATCAGGAGTGAGCTGACACTGGCCTGTGGGTCATAGTTTGCCAGTCGTGGTTTAGCACAATTCCTAGCATGTAGCAGGTAAAAGTAATTAATATTTGGCATATACAGTTGCTTTGTAAACTAAAAATCATTAGATATAATCTTCTGGAAACTTTTCTTCTACTCTACCATGCCTTAAAGACTATCATCAGGGGCTTCCCTGGTGGCGCAGTGGTTCAGAATCTGCCTGCCAATGCAGGGGACACGGGTTCGAGCCCTGGTCTGGGAAGATCCCACATGCCGTGGAGCAACTAGGCCCGTGAGCCACAATTACTGAGCTTGCGCGTCTGGAGCCTGTGCTCCACAATAAGAGAGGCCACGATAGTGAGAGGCCCGCGCACCGCGATGAAGAGTGGCCCCCACTTGCCGCAACAAGAGATAGCCCTCGCACAGAAACGAAGACCCAATGCAGCCATAAATAAATAAATAATTAAATAATTAAAAAAAAAAAAAGACTATCATCAGCTCTTGTCTTATCACCACATCTGTGCTGCCTTAGTACCTAAGCATATAATTCATTTGGAATTATGGACCAGGCATTATCTAAAGCATTGATTTGAACTCTTACTGTCTTTTATATATGTCTAATTTTATTTTATTTATTTATTTTTAACATCTTTATTGGAGTATAATTGCTTTACAATGGTGTGTTAGTTTCTGCTGTATAACAAAGTGAATCAGCTATATGCATACATATATCCCCATATCCCCTCCCTTTTGCATCTCCCTCCCACCTTCCCTATCCCACCCCTCTAGGTTGTCACAAAGCACTGAGCTGATCTCCCAGTGCTATGCAGCAGCTTCCCACTAGCTATCTATTTTACATTTGGTAGTGTATATGTCTAATTTTAAATCCTTGTTTTTCAGTTAACATTCCTTCTTGGTACTCAGAGCTTCTGCCTGAATTTTTTATTTTTTTTGAGGTAAACTCTGATTTTTTTTTTGTTTTGTTTGTTGCTTGTTACCTTACCTTTGAAATATGTTTTCACTGGGTATAGAATTCTAAATGGCAGTTATTTTCTCTTAGCTCACTGTAATGATCACTTCACTGACTCCTGGTTCCCATTGTTGCAAATGGAAAGCCAGCTATATGTCTAACTGTAGGTATAGTATTTTGAAAGTAATCTATTTTTTCCCCTTTGGTTGCTTTTAAATCTTTCTCTTAGTTTTTCACATTCTTCAGATTCACTATGTGTTTAGGTGTGGATTTTTTTTTTTTTTTTTTTTTTTGGCTGCATTGGGTCCTCATTGCTGCATGCAGGCTTTCTCTAGTTGTGGCAAGTGGGGGCTACTCTTCATTGCAGTGCACAGGCTTCTCATTGTGGTGGCTTCTCTTGTTGTGGAACATGGGCTCTATGTGTGTGGGCTTCAGTAGTTACAGCATGCAGGCTCGCTAGTTGTGACACGTGGGCCCAAGAGGGTGTGGGCTTCAGTAGTTGCAGCCCCTAGGCTCAGTAGTTGCGGCTCACAGGCTCTAGAGCACAGGCTCAGTAGTTGTGGTGCACGGGCTTAGTTGCTCTGCAGCATGTGGGATCTTCCTGGACCAGGGATCGAACATGTGTCCCCTGAATTGTCAGGAGGATTCTTAACCACTGTGCCTCCAGGGAAGTCCCCCGTGTGGATTATCAAAATATTCATTCTGCTTGGTGTAACTGGGCTTCTTTAATCTATGGTTTGTTGTCTTTCATAAATTCTGAAGAATTCTCATCCATTATTCTTTCAAACAGTGCGTCTTCCCTACTATCCCTTTCCTCTCCTTCTGAACACCAATTACATGTATTCTGGATGAGTCCACTCTGCCCTCTGTACTTCTTCTTTTTCACATTTTCCATTCCATTGCCCTCTTTGTATTGCAGCCCAAATAACTTCTACAGATCTATCCACTAGTTCTCTAATTCTATCTTCAAATGGGTTTCATATGCTATTAAATATATCTTCTTTTCTAGAAGTTCATTTTTTTCAAATCTTCATAGATTTAAAATTGCCTTTTGCTTTTTATTCATATATTGATTTCCTTCTTTTATTTCTTCATGTATATTAAATATGCTTTTAATATCTGAAGTCTTGTTCAATTTGACCTTTCAGTCTTTTTTCTGCTTTTTCTCAACCATAATGTCTTGTTTCCTTTCATGGTCTATGACTGTTTTTTCCTATAACTTGATATTTCTTAAATCTCTTTATCTGAGAATTTGTTGAGACCTGATTTAAAATTGGAATTTCTTCAGAAAACATATGTATTTTTTTCTGCCATGTGACTTCAGGCTCTACCAACCACAAACTCTAGTTTTAGAAGATATTCCTAAAAAATTTTTAACCACTCAAGTAGTGGGAATTGTGGGCTGTAAACCCAATTGAGAACTTGTTATAATTATACATTCTCAGAGATAATTTTTCCCTCTTTACCCAGTGTCAGATTTTAAGACTTGTAATTTTGCTTTTAATTTCTTGGAGTTTGAGGTTCACAGACTTATTTCTAGCTCACTTCTACATTGGGTTTGTAGCAACTTGAAATCCTATATTTATATAATGGAGTCTTCAATATTGATCCTCCACAGTGGGTTGGCTTATGTGTTTGTTTTATTTCTTTCACAAGTTCACTCAGGTTCAAAAATACTCCAAGGTAAAAACTTGCTATATGAATCTGCTCACTTTTTTTCTAAGTTTTTTATCATAATTTCTGATTTTTTAATTCAATAAACATAAATTATGATATTTTATGTTAATTGTGTTAAGAATTACTTTTGAAATAAACATTTTCAATAATTAAATAAAGGAAAAAGAATACATGTTAACACTTTAGTATCCTCCAATGTGTTAGTATTTGCTACATATTTGTCCTTTGAATAGTGCATTATATTACTGTTTTAACTACAGTTTGAAATATCAAAACCTAAATTTTATACATTTATTTGCAGAGACCCTAGAGTATCTTTGTGACACACATTCTGAAAATTATTGATAAAATCAATCAGGTTATTATAATATTCTGAGCACTAATATGAATGGTCATTTCTAACACTATTATCCTTAAATACCGTTGTAGCTGCTGGTGAAATATTAACATTAATTGAAAGTAACATATTTTGCTCACTTCTGGCTTTATAAGTACGACAAGTAATAAGCATGTTCAATGAAAATCACCTGTGTCACAGATAATATTGTTTATTTCTTTGTACCTGAATCAATTCTTCATAAATTCAATAAGAAAAATCTCCATATTTCATGTCTCACCAAAGGAAGTAACAAAATGAATAATCTAGTAGTAAAAGACATGCTGTGCATAAGAAATATTAAAGTAAGTGCTATATAGAAGACCAAGTGACTTTGTCTATCTTGGTGACATGTTATTGAACTAGGGTGAGCTTGTGACCCAAAAGCAATCTAAACATGGGTTACTCTTCAAACTATAATTTATGCAGCCTGGGGGAAGAAAGCTGATTTTGGTAAATCAGGTTATTCTTCTCTTTCAGTAATTTAAAATCAGAAACATAGGTGTCATAGCTCAGGCTACTATAACAAAATACTATAGACTAAGTAGCTTAAAAATAACAGAAATTTATTTCTCATGGTTCATGAGGCTGAGAAGTCCAAGAGAAAGACTCTGACAGATTCACTGTCTGATGAGAACCTGCGTTCTGATTCATAGATGGCCACTGTTTGCTGTAACCTTTCACATGATAGAAGAGGCAAAAGACCTCTTAGAGTCCATGGTTAAAAGAGCACTAATCCTATTCATGAGGGTTCCACTTTCATGATCTAATCACCTCCCAAAAGCCCAACTCCTAACAACAGCACCTTGGGGGTTGGGATTTCGATATGTGAATTTTGAGGAACACAAACATTCAGTCTATAAATGAGGAATATAAGAAAATGAAAAAAAATGTTCCAATAATTCCATCGGCTGAAGTGGGAAAAAAGGTGAAGGAAAACATGCCAGTAGGAAGAATCCAGATCAGAGAGACTATAACAAAGTAAAGTCATTGACATCCAGCTCATAGGAAGATAGAGGAAAAACTGTAATGTATAAGCCAAGGAAAGTTAATAAAAGTAGAATGAAGATCCACAAACTATGGCCATTGAATTCCTTGTAGCCAACTTGATTTCAAAACTGTCTTCTATCACTAGTCTTTATGAGGCTGTTATGATTCCTTCTGTCAACCTATGCGCTTTTTAAAAAATAATAAATCTCCTATTTAAACCAGTTCAAACATGTCTGTCTATATACCCCACCTCATCACAAGAGGCTACGTTGTAAACTAAAATTCCTTCTAGGATCTACTATAAGGAAGCATTGATATCAAATAATTATTTGTACATACTAAGTAATGCTTACATAGTTGTTAATAAATTAGATCATATGAAATTGCTGATATTTGACTTTTTTTTTACCTACAAACAAAGGCACTTGAGAGCCAAATATTGTCTGTTTTGTTTCCTGTTCTATCTCCAGGATCCAGAATAATTCTCATCACATAATAGGCTCTCAATACACATTTTATAAATAAATGAATGAATTAATAATGAGCCAACTCTACTTTGTGGCTATTGCTAATCTAATACCCTTTTTCCTTAATAATAGTGCCCTCATTTGGGGAGTGAGGCTGGGGACCCAAATGTGTCCAGCAAAAAATACTTAGCTCTCCAATCATCTTTGCTTTTTTTTTTTTTTTAATTGAGATATAATTGACATAAAACATTGTGTGAATTTAAGGTGTACAATGTTGATTTGCTACATTTATATATTGCAACATGATTACCACTCTGACGCCTCTATCACATCACAAAATTTTCATTTTTTTCTTTGTGGTGAGAACATTTAAGATCTAGTCACAAAAAATATGGAACACTTCAGAAATTTGTATGTCATTCTTGCACAGGAACCATGCTTATCTTCCAATTTTAGTATATGTGCTGTTGAAGTGAGCAAAACAGTCATCTTTGTATCATGAGGAGGAATCAGGCTCCCCAACTTCAAACTATACTACAAAGCTACAGTAATCAAGACAGTTTGGTACTGGCACAAAAACCGAAACATAGATCAATGGTACAGGATAGAAAGTCCAGAGATAAACCCATGCAACTATGTTTACCTAATCTATGACAAAGGAGGCATGAACATATAATGGAGAAAAGACAGCCTCTTCAATAAGTGGTGCTGGGAATTCTGGACAGCTATATGTGAAAGAATGAAATTAGAACACTACTTAACACCATACACAAAAATAAACCCCAAATGGATTAAAGACCTAAATGTAAGACTGGACACTATAAAACTCTCAGAGGAAAACATAGGAAAAACACTTTTTGACATAAACCACAGCAAGATCTTTTTTGGCCCACCTCCTAGAGTAATGAAAATAAAAACAAAAATAAACAAATGGGACCTAACTAAACCTAAAAGCTTTTGCACAGCAAAGGAAACCATAAACAAGATGAAAAGACAACCCTCAGAATGAGATTAAATATTTGCAAATGAAGCAACAAAGGATTAATCTCCAAAATATACAAACAGCTCATGGAGCTTAATATCAAAAATACAAACAATCTAATTAAAAAATGGGTGGAAGACCTAAATAGATATTTCACCAAAGAAAACATACAGATGACCAAGAGGCACATGAAAAGATGCTCAACATCACTAATTATTAGAGAAATGCAGATCAAAACTACAATGAGGTATCACCTCACACCGGTCAGAATGGCCATCATCAAAAAGTCTACAAACAGTAAATGCTGGAGAGAGTGTGGAGAAAAGGGAACCCTCTTGCACTGTTGATGGGAATGTAAATTGATACAGCCACTATAGAGAACAGTATGGAGATTCCTTAAAAAACTAAAAATAGAACTACCATATTACCCAGCAATCCCATGACTGGGCATATACCTTGAGAAATCCATAATTCAAAAGGACACATGTACCCCACTGTTCACCGCAGCACTATTTACAATAGTCAGGACATGGAAACAACCTAAATGTCCAATGACAGATGAATGGATAAAGAAGATGTGGTACATATACACCACGGAATATTATTCAGCCATAAAAAGGAATGGAATTGGGTCATTTGTAGAGATGTGGATGGACCTAGAGTTTGTCATACAGAGTGAAGTAAGCCAGAAAGAGAAAAACAAATATCATATATTAACCCATATTTGTGGAATCTAGAAAAAATGGTACAGATGAACCTATTTGCAGGGCAAGAATAGAGACATAGACATAGAGAATGGACATGTGGACATTGGGGGGGAAGGAGAAGGTGGGACGAATTGGGAGATAAGGTTTGACATATATACACTACCATGGGTAAAATAGATAGCTAGTGGAAACCTGCTGTATAGCACAGGGAGCTCAGCTTGGTGCTCTGTGATGACCTAGACTGGTGGGATGGAGGGGTGGGAGGGAGGTCCAAGAGGGAGGGGATATAGATGTACGTATAGCTGATTCACTTCATTGTACAGCAGAAACTAACACAACATTGTAAAGCAATTATACTCTTAAAAAAAATAAGAAGAGAGAGAGAGAGAAAGCCTGTAGAAAGTTGAGCTATGCTATTGCATGATATTATTGCCTGAGCAACAAGTTTGTTTGGTCAGGCAGCCTGCAGAGACCTTAAATTGGCACTAGCCCTTCCTCCTCCTCTAGTGCATGCCTTAGATAGCACTACAGTCTCAAAGAACGGTAAGCTCCTGTATGATTTCCCCAACAGCCCTTACGATCACAGTCTCTCCTGCCTCCCAGCACCTGTATGCTTTATGCTCTCCTTAGATAAGACCTCCATGGGGTTTATCAAAACCCTGTTCTTTTGGTTTGAATTGACCAGTTCAGACCTAGCCCAGGAACCCCAAAGCACTCTACCCATAGACCTAATAAAGGCAAGTGCTCCAGGTTCTGCCTCTCTGCACTCTGCCTTGCCCTTCTCATGTGACCCCTCAAGGCGTGCTGTGTATTTCCTCCAGGACCTGTGAGTAATAAATTTCTCTATTTCAATTACTCTTGTCAGTTGTTGAACCATGGCTCACCATCTGGCACTCTGTGTTCCATTTAACAAATGTTAATTTCACAAAATTATAAAAGAATCACATGACACACTTATAGCAAAGAGTTAAATGGATGTTATTTAGCGGTTCTTCCAGGAAAAGATTTTAAGGACATCAACTTATCAGTATATGTTTTACATTTGCTCTTTTCTCTTCCTATAGAAAAGGCCACAGATGGAGCACCCAGCCATCTCGTGCTTTTGAGACAACAAACACAATAACAGAACACTTCATATTAAGAATACTGGAGTAGAGACATAGAGAGAGCTTGGGTCTCTGATACCATTTTTGGTCTGTCAAATCAACCCTGAACTACCCATCTTAGGACTGCTTGTTTGTGAGACAAAGCCTAATCCTGTAAAAGTGATAAGCCACTCTAAACCAAGGATAATACTTAGAAGACCTAAATTATTATACCTTTAACAATTGCAGAATCATTAAAACATGGTGAGAGCATCATCAAATAAATCTTGGAACAGTATATTTCATTTCTACTACATAATGACTAAAGCACCTATTAAACTATGTTGTTTCAGGAAATTACAACTTCATGGCCTTTGCTCTTTGTATAAAATTGTATTATTTCCTTGAATAGATGATACAAAGACATGGTCAAAATACAAAAGGTGTAAAAGACTTTTCAGCAAAAGGTTACTCTCCTTGTCTCCACTGTTTCCCTCTCGAGTCAACCATTGTTACCAGATTCTTGAGCATCCTCTCCAGAGCTAATCTTTGAATTTACAGACGTGTGTAAGAAAAGGTTTCAGGAAGGGAATGGTGAAAAGTGCCAGTACTGCTGAGAGAGTGAATAAAACAATAACAGAAAAGCACTCATTGGCTTTGGAAACATGAAGGCTGGTAACTCTGACAAGAGGAGTTTTAAGAGAGTGTTGAAGGCAGACATCAGATTAGATAGTGTTGAAAAAAAGCAGAGTTGGTTTTCTAAACTGCTTGGAGCAAGTAATTAATTGAAAACTTACATTTACTGAATATATTTAATATATTTTAACAGCAATATGTCATTATGAAATTAAGTATTTAGTAATACAAATAAATTAAGAAATAATAAAGTTCATCAAGCTTTTCCACAAAGGGCAAATCAAGAAATTACTCTCAGAATGTCAATGAGCTCATAAGAAAAATAACATTCAAGAAATTTAAAAATTAAAACAAACATTTCTTTTCTAACCAGTAATAATTAATATATATATAAATATATTAAGAGCTTATTAACTTAAATAGTGATACATCCCAGGCCTTTTTCATTAGACTTGTTTGTTTCTCATTCCATATGTTTTTTTGTTATCCAATTTACTCTCATGTTTTCACCTACCTACTCCTCCTCTGAAACTATAGAATCTACATCTCTAGTCTGTCTCTCCCTTATGAAACTGATCTACATTAAGAATTCTCTAGTACAATACTATTTTGTACTATATTTATATGCCTATAAACTCAATATGTTTAAAATTCAACTCATTTCTCCATCAAATCTGTTGTTTCATTCCTATTCCATAGCTTCATCAGTTAGTATTTATACCCTGTCTGTTTAGAGACATGTATAAATGTAATTTGAGGGGTGGGAGATTAATGATACCAAGAGTATGTGAAACTGCATACACACCCTCTGTATTGCCCTTCAAAATATAGAGAAATGTAAAGTTTTACAAACCTGAACTGCTGATAGATCCAGTTAGTTTTGAAAAAGCGAAAGACTGGTGAGGAGAGGCAGTGTTTCAACCAGTTTCATGTATCTGATGTTAATGCTGACTCTTGTCTCATGGACTAAGGATATTTGGACTTTTGGTTGCTTATATTAGTCATCCTCTAAAACATAGGACCTTTGATCTAAACAGTGTAAACTGTTTCTAAAGGTACTTATTGGAAAATGCTAACTATAGGCAATTCTGACTTAACACACTTATCAAAATTTTAGTAAAAATAAGCAAACATATTCCCGTAGTCCCTTTGCATTTACAAAGCTTTCACCATGTGCATTATGCTTTCAAACTCAGACATTTTCCCTGAGGAATGTGTTGCTACCTCCAAGGATTATGTAAAAAATATTTAACCAGCGGCACAGCAAGAGTACAAAAAGAGTCTGCCAACAAGTTTAAAAAGTGTGGAGGAATAATGGTGGGCGCGTGTCCGAACTGAAAGGTAATGGGAGATAAAGTCATGAAGGGCCAGATGGTGAAGGGGCTGTCCTGCCATGTCAGGGGATGAGGACCTTAACCTGGAAGCAAAGAAGTCTTTTGAGAAGATAAGTACTTGATTAGTATTGTCATAGAGAAACCGTTCGGACAACAGTGATTTTAAAAATCAAATAATGGAAGTGATTGCCAATACTCAGGTCAGAAAAGACCAGATGAAGCAGTTGAAACGTTTTCAAAGGTGTCTTTCTGAAATGTTGTTTTTAGATATGAAATAATCTAAATGGTCTCTAGGTATTTATTCCTTAGTACAAAATATTATTTCTATAAAATTCTTTTGTGGGTACTTTAGAACCTGAAGATATTTTCAGGTCTGTTTAGATATGTTGAACAAGGGAAGAATTAACTTGTTATAATTATAGAAATATGACCCGTTCAAAATTTAATATCAAAGTCTAAATGCAGCCATGATATCTCTGGCTTAGTTTTAAGTACAAAATAAAAATAAGTTTAAACTGCTCTAAAAAAATAAAGCCATGATAGCAGCATAAAATTATAGAATTTACCTCTTCTTGGATTGATGCTTATTGCTCTTCCCCAAAGGAATGTTTTGTCTATTCCATAACTCTGAGGATCAGAAACAAATCTGGTTTTGAATGTGAAAAATCACGTTTTGATAAACTATTTGTAGACATAAAAGTAACTAGCTTTTCTTAATCAGACTGTTCATGCTGCACAACAAGAATTGAGGCCAAGTGGACAAAAAGGCAGAAAGATATTAATATTAGGTGCAACAAATGTTTTGGTAATAATGACCTAATCATTAGTTAAGTGAACTGACATTAAAAATGACAAATTATTCCATATGACTTGGTTTCATCCTGGAAGTGATCTAGTGACATTTATGGAATATGTTACAGAATACCACAAACACCTTAATGGAAAACAATATTAAATGTAGTATAGTCCATATTTTCCCAACTAGAGAGCCACTTAAAAAAAAAAGTTAGGATCGGTCAAGATGGCCGAGTAGAAAGATTCTGAGCTCACCTCTGCTCACAGGCACATCAAAATCACAAATATTTACAGGACAACCATCAATGAATAAGGCTGGAATCTATCAGAAAAGATTTACAACTAAAGATATAAAGAAGGAACCACAACAAGATGGATAGAAGGGGCAAAGTTGCAATATAGTCAAGTTCCATGCTCCCAGGTGGGCAAGCCACAAAGAGGAGAATAATTACAATTGCAGAGGTTCTCCCCAAGAAATGAGGGTTCTGAGCCTCACATTGAGCTCCCCAGACAGGGGATCCTGTACTGGGAATATGAGCCCCCAAAATGTTTGGCTCTGAAGACTAGTGGGGTTTATTTTTGGGAGTCATGGAGGGCTGGGGGAAATAGAGACTTCATTCTTAAAGGGCACACACAAAATCTCACGTGCCAAGGGCAGAAGAGGTAATTTGAAAGGAGCCTGAGTCAGACCTACCTGCTGACATTGGAGAATCTCCCAGAGGGGCAGGAGTCTAACAGCCCCCATCCAACAGCCTGTAGGCACCATTATGGAGACCTCTCAGGCCAAGCAACTAACTGGGAGGGGTCACAGCCCCACCCACTAGCAGATAGCTGCCTTAAGAACCCCTGATCCCACAGCTACTCCTGTACATGTCCCTGCCCACCAGAGGGCCCAGGACCTGGCCTCAAACACCAGTGTGCAGACACTAGATCTGGGACCTGAAGGGCACTGCAGCCAGACACCCTAGGACCCAGCTTCACACACAAGTAGGCAGGCATCAGACCCAAAATCCATAACCCTGCCCACCAGTGAGTCTGCTTTAGTCTTGGGACTAGCTTTACTCACCAGCAGGTGGGTAGACACAAGCCATAGGACACTGCATCCCCACAGCCTGCAGACCCAGCCCACCAACCAGTGGCCAATTCTAGCCCTGGGACCAGCTGGATCCTGGCCCTGCCCACAAGTAAGACAACGCAAGCCTTGGGACACTTCAGACACCACAGCCTTCTGTGTCAGGAACCAACCCTACCCACCAGCAGTCTGAAATGAGCTCTGGGATCCCTGAGACCTGCAGCCAGACCTCAGGATCTGGCTCTGCCTGCTAGTGGGTTGGCACTAGCCAGAGGACCTGGATTCACCCACCAGTGGACAGGCACCAGCCCCAAGGTCTCCTGGACCCAGACTCCACCCACCAGTGAGCCAGCACTAGCCCTGGACCACCCAGGGTTCTGAAGTCAGCCATCTCATGACCTGGTCCAGCCAATCAGTGGCTGACATCTTCCACGCAAGTCAGGGCCTGGCAACCAACTGGACTGGGGGCCAACCAAGCCTACTATTCCACCCAGAGCAGTCAGCCTACCACAACAGAAGGACCCAGGTAGCCCATAAAGGGGGCACCCCCAGAGCATGTACCTCTAGTGACAAAAAGGGAGTGCTCTGCTGGGATGCATAGATGTCTCTTACAAAAGGCCACTTCTCCAAGGTCTGAAAACATAACCAACTTACCATATACACAGAAATAAAAATAGCAAGATAGTAGAAATGAGGCAATAAAGGAACATACTCCCAAGGAAGGAATAAGATAAAACCCCAGAAGAACAAAGTGAAGTGGAAAGAGGTAATCACCTAAGAAAGATTAGAAATCACAGTCTCTCTCTCTCCCTCTCCCTCTATATCTCTTTTTCATTCCTATTAAAAGGAAGGACTATCTGAAACACATAATTGGGATGTGCAAGTTTATCAATTTAGGGTCATTCTTTCCTCAATTTTTCAATTTTCTGGAGCAGATAATTGTTGAATTTTTCCTCTATATATTTCAATTCTTGACACAATAGTGGATCTTTGCAAAAATATCTTAGATGGTATCAGCAGTATCACTAACAATCTTTTTACACCACTTAAAAACTAGACATTACTTTCATTTAAGTAAGGTATGTAAAGTGTTTGAATCACAGTGGACAATTCATATGCTTAGGAATTCCAGAAATATTTCACATTATTTCAAGAAGACAGATCATTTTCATAATCATTTTTTCCATCCCAAAGAGAATTAGACCACAAAGATTCATATCACAACTAGTTCTTCCCTCAGCCAAGAAGAAAGGTAACTTCTTACAGGGTCATACTATAATCTGTCTCTTAGCAGTACAAAAACTCAGCATTTAACATTTAGGGAAATGCTTATTTAGAATTATTAAATATAATATCTGCTGCTAGCATATGCTTTGATAAAATTGGTATACAGGTTAACTCCATTTTAGGAGTTATGCAAAACTTGTATCCACACACAAACTTGGGAAACATCTGTCTCTAATATTTGTTTTTATTGTTTTGCCCATTTTTGGAAGCCTCTGAGAATCAATAATCACAGCAATCCAAACATATTTTTCCAGTTGAATTGAAAAACACATTGGATTTCAACTCTTTATATTTTTATTTAAGTACCTTTTCTGTGTGTCTGTGTATTCTCTCGTTGAGAAAACATGGTGATTATCTTTCATAACTTCAAAAGGATTTTTTTTTGAATTTTTGAATTTTATTTTATTTTTTATACAGCAGGTTCTTATTATTTATCTACTTTATACATATTAGTGTATATATGTCAATCCCAATCTCTCAGTTCATCCTGCCACCACCACACACTCCCGCCACTTCCCCCAAAAGGATTTTTTACTTGACTTGCAAACTACTTTACATTTTGATTCCTAAAAAGAGGGGGGAAAATGCCATAAGAAAAATTTAATGCAATATTCCTAAAAAAGCTTTGCATTTAACCCCTTAATATCAGTTCATGTCTTCATTTTTGTTTATGTTAACATCAAGCTGTCTCACATGACAATTCCACCAGTAAATAAAGATGCCTTTTTATAATGTTGCATGTAATGAAAATTGCGTTATTACTGAAACAAAGTAATTGCCACAAACGTTATAAACTCATAGGAGGATCATATTCATATTAATTTTTATAATTCTCACATGCATTTAACTCTAATCTATTAGCATGCCACATTTATAGTTGCCAGCAAAACTTAATTTTATCTTCTTTATATTTATAATATAATACCAAAATCTAATGTGTCAGCAATACTTCCTAAATTACTAACCTACCACTATATTTTCTGTGGATAAATTTTATGGGTTTTGTTGTTTGTTTGCTTATTGTTTACATTTAATCACAAGACTTCAGCTTAAAAGAGAATAATACTCTTTTACCTTAAGTAGTTTAGATTTTATCCCCATACTTCAAAACAGGTTACTAAATTTTCTTTGTGAATTTTACCCACTCCATCCAAAATTCCTTTTTTCTCATCACTCTAAATTCTGAAAAGATTTTAAGATTGTGGCTAGTTGTTAACAGAGAAAATAATCTGTTTCATTTGTTTTCTCCATATCACATCTTAGTTTATCATGACCAATTATTTCACTCCACTTTTAAAAAATTGATGCTTTTCAAGATAATCATGGTACTATTGTGACCTCCATTGGCTAAGCGTATTTCTAAAGACTCAAAAGGAAATTCTTGTTTGTTAGAGTTTTATGAAATATGTTTCTTTACACATAATGGAGAATACCAGCAGATTTTCTAGCATAATTATTTCTAGGATAATAAATTGCACTGACATACCTAAAATTTATATAGATTGTTATGAAATGTGTAAGAAAGTCCAGTGTTTGATACATGCATTTCCTCCACAGTAAAGCTAACACCAAGCTAATAAGTAGGTGTTTTGTTCTCCTAATAGTTGTAAAACTACTTAGAACAAATGCTGATTCTCTTATACAGCATTCATAGAAGCACTGGAGCATGAGGGATAATTAATTCTTCAGTGCTTTTGTATTAAATATGCCATATTTTTCCATAAAATTTTATGAAAAATTTAATATTCTAAGGATAAACAATTTCTGCATGGTTCCTTTTCTAATATATAACAAATTAGAAACTGATCACTATTGCATAAAAATGAAGTCTTGAAAGAGAGTAGTAGAAATATAACTATACACCATCTGCTAAGGATTAGAGAATATAAGTTACTGCACAAATTTTGTGAAAAAGCTTTTTAAAGCCAGGTGTAAGCATTTGAATTACATTTTTAAGTTTACTTCCTTTTTAGTTATGATTTAGTGTAATAATGTTCACAATATTTTTAATAATCTTTCAATTCCAGAATGTAAGCAGCTCTTTTGCCCCTTTCCTTCTTGCCAATTTTTATTCCCCTTAAACCTTAATTATAAAAATGAGATCACTAGGTAATATTTATCCTGACTTATGCCCTACTAAATGCACACAATACTTTGCCTAACCCGTTGATTCTTTCCCTAGATTAAAAGAATTATAAATGAAGAGTTAAGTAATTAAAGAATGACTAGCTCTGTATCCCCCAAAGCCCCCTTAGCAATCCTGCAGGCAGACCAAGCAGGCAAGATAACATCTGAAGAAAGATCATGAGGAGTCAGCCAGCCTGCAAACAATGGAAAATGACACAGGGCTTGACCTACTGCCTGATGATTAACTGAGATTCTTTCTCCTTTTTCCATTTAAAAACTGTCATGGCTGAGCAGAATCTTTGGAATTGGTTTTGAGGACTCAAGTCCATCTTCTCAGCTTGCCGACCTTCTGATTAAAGCAAACTTTCCTTTCTATCAACATTTTCCTCTCTAGTATTGGCTTTTGAGGGGCGAGCAGCTGAAACTTTCTACCAACACCTGCCTCTTGTGTACTGGCTTTTGATTTCAGTAACATAAATACTACCCTGTAGTGTATACTTATTTATTAATACAAATATGAGCCATTTTCACAGATTTGTTAAACTTTCTTTTTACATTTTGCTTTTGTAAAAGACAGAGTCAGTACAAAATTGATTCACATGATTAGAGTTTTCCAATATAGAGAATGGTCAAATTTAGCAGTATAAAATAATAAAGAATATGGTCATTGGAATCAGACAGACAAAGATTCAAATTCAAGCTTCATCATTTAATAATGGTGCTAATTTATTAAAATTTCTTAGATGTCTGACTTCTAGTTCACTCATCTGTGAAATGTTCACCATAGGCTTGCTGTGAGTATTCAAACCATATATATATTACTTAGCACATGGTGGGAATGATGTAACTTCTGCCTTTACTAATCACCATAAAATGTGTTGAGCAAATTCTGTGGCTCTACAGCTGATTAAACCTGGTTATACAGCTTGTATCTAAATCAGACAGTATCTATACACAACTTAGTGTTTTGACTGCCTGATTCAGTTCAAATCCCTCTTTCTTTACCTTTTAGAGAAAAGTTGAGGAATAGAATAGATTGAGGGTTAATGGCTCCACTTCTAATCTGGGTGTTATGGGCTGAATTGTGCTCCCTCCCCAAAAGTCATATTTTGAAGTCCTGACTCCCAGCACTTCAGATTGTAACCTTATTTGGAGAAAAGTTAAAGAGGTAATTAAGTTAAAATGAGTCTTAGAATGAGTTCTAGTCCAATACAGCTGGTGTCCTTATAAGAGGAAATTTGGACACAGACACTTAGAGAGGAAAGACAATGTGATGATACAGGGAGAGGATGGCAAGGAGAAAGTCCTCAGAAGAAACCAATCTTGCAGACCCCTTGATCCCAGACTTCCAGTCTCCAGAATAATGAAAAAATAAGTTTGCTTTGCTTAAGCCACACAGTCTATAGTGCTTTGTTATGGCAGCCCTAGCAAATCAATACACTATGTAAAAAAAATTTGCCTTGTGAAGACAGATCCAATTTTTGTGTCTTCCAGTAAGCAATTTTCATAGCTTTAATTTCATTAAGTTCAGATTTTGAAAGTAATGTTATTCTTACTTGTAAGTTATGAAAAGACTTAGAATTATACCTCTTCATATTGAAAAAAATACATATCTAAAGAAATTTTATTCTTATTTAAGGACTCCAACTGGCAACATAACAGATACATAATTGCCAGTTCTTGGAAAGTATATATGTGGGTGGCGGTGTATAAAGGGAGGCTTTTTAATGCTGAGTTGGAAGTAGGAATAGAATTCTTACTCTTTGATTGTGAAACTGGAGACAACATGTTAATAGAAAAGTCTTAAAATAATTATGAGAGACATAGCTTTTTTGTCTTTTATGGAGTAGCATAAAGTATTAATTTATTTCCCTGTGGTAATCTTTCAAATACATAAAACCATTTTTCACTCCAAAAGTACAGTTGACAGGTCTCTTTCTTTTTCTTTTTTTAAATTTATTTTATTTTTGGCTGTTTTGGGTCTTGGTTTCTGCTTGCGGGCTTTCTCTAGTTGCAGCAAGTGGGGCCTACTATTGGTTGCAGTGCGCAGGCTTCTCATTACAGTGGCTTCTCTCGTTGTGGAGCACAGGCTCTAGGTGCGCAGGCTTTAGTAGTTGTGGCACACAGCCTCAGTAGTTGTGGCACACAGGCTTAGTTGCTCCGCAGTATGTGGGATCTTCCTGGACCAGGGCTCGAACCCGTGTCCCCTGCATTGGCAGACAGATTCTTAACCACTGAGCCACCAGGGAAGTCTTACAGGTTTATTTCTATGTGCAGTATTTTTTGTTTTTGTTAGTCTGAATATTTAGTCAAAATTTATAATCACCATTTCCAGATAAATTAAAGACAAATAAATGAAAAAAAAAATGTAACACTGTTCAAAAATTTAATGGTGGATATGGCAGAGTCAGTTTCCATAATCATGTTCTATGCTCTATTTCCCTTTCTTTCATGTTGATTACCAAAAAAAAAATGAGTTTATGAAGTTCTCCAAACATATAGCTCTTGATAACGATTCTACACAAAAGTCATGACTATACAACAATGAATTCTAATCTGTATGCCCCAAAGTCAGTTTCATCTTCATTAGTATAACTCACTAATATGACTCCAGGATGAGTATTTGTGGTTACTCCCTATGAAAATGGTAATATCTGAATCTATCAACTGCATATTCAGCCATGTTATTGTACCCAGCTGGAGAAAGCTTCCTTTTTCCCCATCTGATCCCCACATTCCTTACAGGAGGTCAGAAATTTATCTCTTTGCCCAGGGACTCCAGACAGCATTTAGGATTGAAAGGAGGTGGTAAGCTGAAAACAAGGAAATAGAATGAATATTTCCATAATAAACAGTTAGTATTTCAGCCTCCTCACACCTGCTCCCAGTCCACTGTAACAGTGTGCAGGGGTCTGGTTCATTCTTTCTTTGAGAAACTGTATTACCTCAGATATGTGCTAGTGCCCCAAAGTTGGCAAGCTGATGATCATCCTGAAATGGAGCCCACCAGTCACAAACCCCATCTCCAGTCATAGATCTTTCTTCGTGCTTTCTAATGTTTCACTCTTAAGTAAGAGACAGCTAAGGAACCACCAAACATTTGAGATAAGGTTCAACTTGAGGGAGAAAGGCCAAAACAAAGAGGAAAACAAAAGGGAAACTAAAGGAAACAATGATGATGAGTTAAACAGAAAATAATTTCAAAAAAGGAAAAGACTATAATAATTTCATTGGAGAAGTAAAAGAAGATATCATGCCCATAAAACCAGAACAGGATGAAAAGAAACGAAACAAACATCAGGCAAGAAAGAGCAATAGTTTTAAAAAATATAATAAACGAGAATTATTTCAATAGAAAGAGTAAAATGTAAGGCCAAGAAAATCACCAATAAATAGGAGAAAAATGAAAGAAAAATTAGAAAATTATACCAAGAGGGGCAACATCTAAATCCCAGGGCTCAAAGATATAAGTGCTTGTATTGAAAGATCAACTGAGTACTTCCTTCAGTGGTGAAAAAAACATCATGCTCAGGTCATTCCTTATTACTGCCTATGAGAAGAGCTATTGCATGGGCTTTTATTTATTGGTGCTTGAAAAATAGCTCCATTTGAAGCTGTTGTTATTACAGAAGGGTAATTTTTAAATATTGTAATTACAAATATTCTTTAATATTCCAAGCACTGCTTAATGTCTTTTAATAACTTAAAAGTTCATTGATAATTTTGTTCCCTGGTATACTTTTTCCTGATAATTCTGGCATTTACTAAAAAGTAAGACTTTAACTTCTGTAATTATAGATGGGTTTTTAAATCCTTTACTAAGATCATTTTAATATGCTTTTGAGTTGTTGCAGCTAGTTGTCAAAAATAATTAAAGTCACAGGCAATATATATAACAGATAATAAAGTAAAACATTAAAGAGGAAAATGATCTTCCTTTGACCCTGTAAATTTAACATATAAAAATGAGAAAATTGGACAGCTACTTAAAAACAATAAATTACTGCTTCTCTATTCACCATCTTAAATAAATTAAAGACATTAACAAAATATATTTGAGCTGAGTTATAACCATTTTCTCTAGAAAATAGTTTTGTCTGTAACTAGAAAAATACAAAAAATTTCTTAATCTCCCAAGCAAACCCTGGGCGTAATGTCAGTACAGACAAATATTTATCAGTGATAGCTATGATGAAGTGAAAGTGAATACCCATTCCAAAAATAATTCAAAAATCTTCAAATGTATAATTAGTATGCAAAGTATTATACAGGAATAAAATATTTGAAATCTTAAAAGCATATAACCTGAAATCACAAGATAAATTTTTACAGTGAACTATTCTCTAAAATTCTAGGTGTAATCATTAAAATCTGTCTTCTAGCATTAAAAAAAGGTATTGCTACTAAATATGACAACTTGTCTATTCTTCCCTTTGTATATTCATGAACATTGACTTTTTAGAACTCAGGTTGGTCAGCCCCAGCTTGAAGACCATTTCCGGCCATGCCCATTTGGCATTACTATTGCCTAATGACACTTCTTTTCATACTACTACAGCAGAGTTGGGTACTGGTGACAGAAACCATATGAAACATAAAGCCTAAAATATTTACTATCTTATCCTTTTCAGAAAAAAAATGCTGACCCTTGTTTTAGAAGCACATATGAGAGCAAAAATTATTACTTGTCTCTCTTGTTCTGTATACCCTTAAAGAACAGGAAACTTTTTTTCTTTTACTTCTTTCATATAAACAATAGTATTTAATTACTGGACAATAATAATCTCTTTTTTTTCCTCCCCACAAAATAATGAAACTTCTAGGTAAATGGGAAAGGACTACTATTATCTGTTTATACCAAATATTTTTTAATAGTTTTTAAATGAAATATGAAATACTAAATGAATGTAAAATACTGTATGAAATACTGCAATAAAATACCGTAATAATCTGAGGAAGTATAATCTATATCAATGAGTTTCAGACTTTTCTTACTATAGATTTCCTTTTTCTCAAATAAAATCTTACTCTGGAATTCCAATTAACAGAGCAGGTATGAGCAATATACAGGTTCCTCTAAGGTTTAGCAGAAAAAAACCTCCAGGTAGTCCTTGACTGTCAGAAAACCGTTTGCAACGGTCTAGAAGAATCACTGAGTGATTATTGCTGAGTGATTGAGTGATTATTCAGTTGATTATAAACAACTAAATCATAACTAGGGAAAATAGTCAAAGACTTTTATTTCTTTCATTTTTCTATAATAAACCTTACAACAGAGACTGTCATATAAGGATGCAGTATTCTAAAGAACATTCTCATAGAACTCAATGCACCCCCTACTAACTAGGACATGACTATGAAGGCTGATATAACCAAAATCATTCTGTCTGCATTAGAGTTAATAGGTCCCAGAATTTTGCAACTTATCTACGCTGCATTTATTGATGACGATATATACGCTAGTCACCACCACAGAAAATACCAATATTTGGTTCAGTGTTTGAAGCAAACTTAATAAGCTAAAATAGTCACTGAAATGCTCAAGATTTGAAGAGTAGTAAAATACTGACTGATTTCTGTAAAGACTATCTTCCTATAAGTTGGCTCCCTGAATTATCACAAAAATAATTATTTAGGAAAACTCCTTTTATCATTCTTCATTTAAATGTAGAGACGTGCCATTATTTTTTGAAAATTTCTACTTCCTGTGCCTCAAATTATACTTAGTGCTAACCCAAATGCACCATGTTTACCAAGTGCTATGTGATTAGGATATATGTGTCTGTCATGTTTTTTTCTGAAATATTTGAGTGAAAGGATAATATTAAAAATAAGTTTTTCATTTGTGAGGGGAAAATACATTTTCTTGTTAAATAGAAGATAGACATACTCTAATTGTATAGAGTTGTCTGTTCATGTCTGCTGGATTTTTCAACACCCACATTTTGCTGGGATTGCTACACAAATTCCAGCTACAGATCCTGTCTCCTATACCCAGACTAGGTTTCTGGATATTGACTTGACACATATTTTGACTATAGGATGTATGATATACTCTGGAGTCAGACTTGGATTTAAATCTAAGCTCTGGCATGAAGAAGTTATGGGGCCTTATGCTTTACGATCTTTATAATTTTCATGCTTAAGATGGAGTTTAAAAGGGAGCCTTTTCAATAGGAATCATGAGAGGATTTGATGGTACAATGAATATAAAGCACTTAGCATGGTGCCTGGTAAGGTGGACAAGGAGATGGACTCTCCTGCCCAACTTGTACTATGAATGCCAGGCCCAGCCATCTATTAGGGCTCTGGCTTTGTCCTTCAGTTTGCCTGACACCCTGAATCCTGACCATTCACATCTCAAAGCAAAGCTGCTGATTGCATTCAGTTAGAAATATATCAAGACCTGTTCTTGAGAGAATAGCAATTTAGAAGAACAAATAACCTACGCAGTGCTCTGGGACTTCTGTGAGGTAGAATTCCAAATAAGAGAATAATTCTATCTTTGAAGGAATAGTTTGAAGAAACACTTTACCAAAATGATGGGTTCCTAGAGGGCAATAGTCAGAGTCCTTCATTATTGGATAAAGCAAAATGGGCACACAGTGGAGGAAAGGAAGTCAGACTATTTCAGGAGGTGAAATATTTTAAGCCTTCCATTATGCCCAAAGTAAAAGATAGACCCATCATCTCTGCCCTTCTGAATTGAGTTGAAATGCCTTCTTCATATACATTATAACCCTTCTAACACTAATTGTTATAACATGCGGCCCTTATTTGCTACTTAATCAATTCTGTAAGCTCCTTGAGAGTGGGGAGTAAGATGCCCCCCTCCTTTCCCTCTCCACTTTCTGAACTTATTACAGTGGTAAACACTCAGAATAAAAGATACTTATCAAGTTGAACATGGAGTTCTTTAAATTCAGACATGAATTTTGTCCCACTGTGGATTTTGTACATAGGTAATAATACCTATTACTTCTGAAATAAAAAAAACTACCAAAGCCTTTTGTGGATGGGTATAATTTCTGAATTATGAAGTAGGAGGGAACACACCAGGGAAAATAATGTGTTATAATCAGACATGTAACAGTCCAAATGTCTTCATGTAGTAAAAGAACAGAAATAGTCAAGCACAGAAATGTATTTTCAGGTCTATTTTGACCCTTACATTGACCAAAGTTCAAAGCCAGTGCCAACTCCACAGCTATCAAAACAGTGTTAATTCTGGGAAACTATGAGACTGGTTTGTCATTCTGATGCTTGAGGAAAAGCATCAAAATTCCAAATTACACACATATGCAGATCAAATCATTTTCCTCAATACTTAGGAACTTGATATTCCAACTCCTCTTTAAAATAGTTTTTTAAAATCTCATTAATAACTAGAATTTATGCTTTTCCATAAGTTCTTTTATCTGCCTCTTTTGTCCTCTCTAGACCAGTGGTTCTCAATTCTGGCTGCATATTAGCAATTACCTGAGAAACTTTTTAAAATACCAACACTGGGGCCCAAACCCAGGAGATGGTCTGAGTTAATTGGTCTAGGATAGAACCTAAGTTTCAGAAATTTTTTAAACTCCCTAAGTTAGTTCAATGTGCAATTAAGGGTTGAGGAATACTCCTCCAGCCAATCGAATTCATACCTAGAGCTTCAATTACTGTATACACAAATAAGTCCAAATTTAGGTCTTTGGTCCAACATTGCCTCTAATCTCCAAATCTATAATTACTTGACACTGTCTTGTCCTACTAGACTACAAGTTTTGTGAGGATGAAAATCATGTTGGTTTGCTGCTCCCCATTTTATCCCAACGCCATTCATAATTCCAGCCACATAGGAAATGTTTAATATTTTTTGGTTAATTTATTTACTGTTTTGGCCATCTTGTGGCCAAAAAAAGAGTCAAGGGAGTTAATGTCTTCTGGGGGGAAAAAATCTCATTTTTAGCTGTACCAACAGCCTTCACTGACATGAGAGCAAGACAACTAGAAAAATCTAGGGCACAAATGCATCTAAGTCGAGTCCGGAATCTGCTGCCAGGGTAAATTTTCTCTCTCTCTTCTACATATTCAAAATTGAGATAATGATGGCATTTCTCTAGTTATATTCCAAGTATGTTTTGAAGGTAAATCATCCCATTTATGCAAAATGGCTCTGAACTACTTAGAAAAGCAGAAATAAAGAAAAAACGTTATTCTACTTTGATTATCTATAAAGAAAATGAGTTGCTCCAAGATTTTTAAGAGTTAATTCTGAAAAATTTAAATTTGACTTATTGCCAGTTAGTTTTCAAAACTACCCTCTCAAAAAAACAAAATATAATAAAACTGTTAAATTTTTATGTATTAAACATCTCTTTAACAAGTTACCATGTATATCTTTTTTGACTAAAATTTTCATCTGCTCATGAAATCTTCAACTCACTTTAAAGACACTTGCAGGATGTGCATAGAAAGGGAAAACAATGGCAACCTGGACATTTTGTAGTAATGTTCCACCCCCTGCAGAAAAAGGGAACTGGCCTCATCATTTTTGTAACAGGGAAAAATAGACTTGAGAATCTGGAAACTCTTCTTCTGCTTCCCCGAGTCTTTATTCTCAGCATGTCAGCACCACTCAGCCCTGTGAAAAGCCTTTTGAAAAGTCTGTTCTACCTCAAACACCTGAAAAGTGACTGAGACAAAAACCCAATCCAGGTATGTTTGTCTCCAAAGCCTGTGCTTTTTCCTTTATGCCACTTTACCACTCTAAATATCATCTTGATGGTGTCAGGATTCCTGCTCTCCACCCTCTTACTAGAAGCTTACTCTTAGAAGAGTGATTGGAAGTACCTGGTGAGTCTTCATCAGCTCCCAGCTCCCAGCTCCCAGGGGCTTTAAGCACATTGCTTCAGATGGCTATTGGTCCTCACTTCCTGTGCTCAGTACTCTATCAGGGAAAACACAAGGTAGATTTCATATCCCGTTTCCTGTTTCCCAGTATCATCTGATGAGGAGAGATGAGCATCCTCATACCTCCAAAAGCCTGAGGGAAATATGGTAACTTACGATTTTTAGAATTTTAGTTTTGTTCTTTCGGTTTTGCTTTCTTTTTCATCATGATTCAGTGGGAACTGAATCGCTGCGCTTGCAAATGACTGTAATTGCTTAGGAAATGTAAATAGAGAGCTATAATCACTCAAACTAAATAGTGAAAAACAATTTCACAAGGAGAAACCTCTGTTTGCATAAAAATGTTTACTCCTCTATTCAATGACCACAGCTTTTTGTATCTTGCAGTAACTATCATTGAATTTGACTAGTTGTGAAAAAAGCAAAATTTGGAGAAATAAGAAGCTTAAGAGGCCTAATGGCTAATCAAGCAAACTTAGTAATCTCAGAGTCATCTGTAATATATCCTCTATCCTCTTAGAAGCAGATTCTCAGGAACTACTGAATCACAGAGTCTGAAGATGAGCCCATCATTCTGTTTTAACAAGCAGTCCAGCTGATGCTGAGGCACCCTAAATTTGAGAATCACTGTGATAGAATAATCTGTGGCTCATCTAGGTGTAGATTTTTAGTAATTCATTGGAAATAAAGGTTTAGAGTTCTGGACTAGGCCTTGGTTGGCCTTACCCTATCCTCTTCTCTAAAAATAAACTAATTCCTTAGCCAAGAGAGATGTACTGGGGCATGCCCACCATGAAGAAACCAAATGAAATACAAAGAAAGCATTTGGAATTTTTCTTTCTTAAAGCAGAATTAGCAGATAATAGCTATAACTTCAAGGCTGGTGTTATGGTAACTTCTAAATTACACCAGTCACCTGCTTGCATAGAACCTGAAATGCAAGACTAGGGCCTCTGGTGGAAAGCACTATGTCAATGACTCAGAAGAAATGGACTCTGAATGTGAAAAAGTTTTAAGAACACCAACTTATTTCACTCATGTTTTTCTTTTTCTGTGTGCACAAGGGTAATATACGACCAAAAAAAGTCTAAACAAGCCTAGAAACTATACTTTCAATAAGTACAAAGTACAAATTCTAATAAATAAGAAGTCGTTGTGATAGGGTTTAATTGACATGTTTGTTTTTTCCTTAATGGTACATAAAATAAGGATGCATGTTACAATTCATGGAATTTTAATTTTGATGAGACATGATTACAGGAAGATCTACTTCCTAGAATTGTGCTAAGGATAAAATAAATTATGTGAAAGCAATGAACCTATAAATATATAGATGGGAAAAATTCACACTAAGTTTTTCATTTTGCTTTTTTTCATTTAAACAGTACATCTTGCAGATTTCTCCATTTCTGACCTTATTCTTTTTAATGGCTCCAAAATATTCTACTGAATTGATGCATTCAAATTTAGTCTATTTTACCTGAATCTGTGCTACTCAAAGTGTGGTCCATGAACTAGCAACATCAGCAACACCTGGGAATTTGTTAGAAATGCAGCATCTGCATTTTAATAAAATCTCCAGATGATTCCTATGAAAATTAAAGTTTGAGAAGAACTGATGTAAATAACAATAGAACATGCTCAGTGACCTCACTTGAAATAATCTGGAATATTTATATTGTATATATATTTATAAAAACTTACAAATTTATTTTTTAATTAAAACATTCTTCTACATAACACAACTAAAAATTAGTTTCAGTATATAGGGAACTAAAATGTAATAAACTTATCTCATAATTAGAGATTGAACACAAGAGGAGTGGAGAGTGATTAAGAGATAATTACTAAATTTTTCAGTTTTCTTATTTTCTACTGAGTCTATTTGCTGGTTTGACAGTTTCAGAAAAGTAATGAATAATAGTTCAGTTTCAGGAGTTTTCAAATATTACCATAAAGACAAAGCAAACCAACAAAACTAGGCTTGAAAATTATACCCAACATAAAATAAATGATTTATCATGTGGGCAAAAACCAAAGAAATGAAAATCTAGAAGTTTTCCTTCTCTCCATATCAACCATAATGTACTTCTCATACCTAATTTTCCAGGAAAAGTTGGAAAAAACTGTTCTTACAGATATGTTCATTTTGTTACTACTTTGTAGTTTTCTAGATTCTACAGTATAAGGGATGAGGCTACAATAAAACTAGGGAGGCTAGACCCCAAAGGTAACCAGCTAGAGAATGTAGGTGTTGTTGTCCAGCCTTGGTGCTTAAATAACTTCACTTTCATCCTTCCATAACTGTTGTTGTTGTAGGGTGGTACTTGGTACTTGCTCTTGGTATGAAGCTCTTTTTGTCCTACATAATTTCACATAACTCTATGTGTCTCTAGACAATCTAACATACCTCTATGGCTTCAGTTACCAACCATGTGCTGGTGAGTCCAAAATCTCCCAACAAAGGCCTAGTCCAGAACTCTAAACCTTCATTTCCAATGAATTACCAAAAATCTATACCTAGATGAGCCACAGATTATTCTATCACAGTGGTTTTTAAATTTAGTTGCCTCAGCATCACCTGGACTGTTAGTTAAAACAGAATGATGAGCTCATCCTCAGAGTTTGTGATTCAGTAGGTCCTGAGAATCTGCTTCTAAAAAGTTCTTAGGTTATGTCAATGCTGCTGGTCCAGGGACTGTACTTTAAGAATCAATGTTCTAATAAAACATATTCAAAATTAAACTGATTTCCCCCCCAATTCTTCTTAACCAATAATCATTTCCCATTTTGTTTTTCATCAAAGGTCATAATATTGCTGTTAATTTACTCACTCATTGCAGAATCCTGAAAACCATCCTATCCTCTTCTCTCTCTTTTCTACCTCACATTAATGCAGAAGCAAACTGTGATTCTGTGGTTAAAAGTGGTAAATAATGTACTAAACTATACACAAACACCCAACATACAGAACCTACTATACACAATACACTATACTATACACCAATGAGAATTATATGCTGAAACTATAAAACATTGATGAAAGAAATTGACAAACACAAATAAATGGAAACACATGCCCTTTTCAGATAAATATAAAAATAATCTCAAATTTTGTATGGAACCCCAAAAGACCCCAAATGGCCAAAGCAGTATTGAGAAAAAAGAACAAGGCTAAAAGTATCACACTTCATGATTTCAAACTATATTAAAAAGCTGTAATGATTAAAAAATTGTATGGGCATAAAAACCGACATAGACAGATGGAGCAGAATCTAGAGCCCAGAAATAACCCACACATGTACAGTCAATTAATATTAGGCAAGAGAACCAAGAATACTCAATGAAGAAAAAGATAATCCCTTCAATAAATGGTGTTGGTAAAACTGAATAATCACAAGCAATAGAATAAAATCCTATTATACACAGCTCACAAAAACTAACTTGAAGTGGATTAAAGATTTAAATGTAAGACTTAAAACTGTAAAACTCCTAGAAGAAAACATAGAGAAAACTCAAACTCCTAGAAGAAAATATAGGAAAATGCTCCTTGACATTGGTCTTTGTAAGGATTTTTTGTATATAACACTGGAAGCAAAAAATAAAAAAAGCAAAAGTAAACAAGTGAGATGAAATCAAACTAAAAAGCTTATACATAGCAAAACAATCAATAACATGAAAAAGCAACCTATGGAATGGGAGAAAATTAGGGTTAATACTCAAAATATATAGGAAACTCATACAACTCAAGAGCACAAGATAAGTAATCCAATTTTTAAATGGCCAAAGACCTGAATAGATCTGAATAGATATTTTTCATGGAAAACACACAGATGGCCAACAGGTACATGAAAAGTTATTCACATCACTAATTATCAGGGAAACGCAAATCAAAACCACAATGAAGTGTCACCTAACACCCATTAGAATTGATGTTATGAAAAAGGCAAAAAATAACAAGTGCTGAAGAGGATGTAAAGAAAAGGGAATCCTGTAGCACTGTTAGCAAGATGTAAATTTGCATAGCCACTATGGAAAACAGTAAGAAGTTTCCTCAAAAAATTAAAAATAGAATTACCATATGATATAACCATGCCACTTGTGGATATACAGCCAAAGAAAATTAAATCAAGATTATGAAGAGGGAGGTGTGGCCAAAATGGCAGAGTAGGAAGATCCTGAGCTCACCTCCTCCCATAGACACAACTATTACAACTATTTAAGAGCAACTATCAATGAGAACAACCTAAAGACTAGCAGAAAAGATTTTTCACAGCTAACAATATAAAGAAAGGACTACAGTAAGGTGTGTGGAAGGGGTGGAGATGTGGTAGAGTCAAGACCCACACCCCCATATAGGTGACCCACCAATGAGAAGAGAATCACAATTGCAGAGGTTCCCCTAAGGAGCAAGGGGTCTGAGACCCACATCAAGATTCTCAGCCAGGGGTCCTACCTGGGGAAAATGAGCCCCCAGAAGTCTGGCTTTCAAGACCACCACAGTTTGTGTACAGAAGAGCCAGAGCACTGTAGGAAACAGAGACTCCACTTTAAAAGGCACCCACAAAAATCTCACATACTCTGAGTCCCATGGCAGAGGCAGAAATTTGAAAGGACCCAGGGTCAGACCCACTTGCTGATCTTAGAGAACATCTCAGAGAGGCAGGAGACAGCAAGTGTTCCCCCTAGGAACACAGACAGTCATTTTTAGAAGCTTGTTCTACTATGAGGACATGAGTGCTGACAAGTGCCACTTGGAAGTCCTCCCTCTAGACTATTAGTGCTGAGGACTTACCAGCCCATCAGTGAGCTGGCACGAGTCCTGGGACTCCCTAGGCTGAGCAGCCAGCTGCCCCAGGACCTGGCCACACCTACCAGCAGGCCAACTAGCCACTAGACGAGACAAGACCTGAGAGCCAACCAGGCCAGTGTCCACTCCACCTACCAGCATGCCCACTATATTTGGCCCCACCTACAAAAGAAGGGCCCACACAGCCTACAAAGGGGACACCATAGAGCATATAGCTCTGGTAATGAGAGGGGTGTATGCTGATGGGTCTGTTGGATGTCTCCTACATAAGACCATTTTCCAAGATCAGGGATATAACCAGTATACCTAATACATAAAAGTAAACACAGAGAATTAGGCAAGATGAGGAGACAGAGGAAAATATTCTATACAAAGGAACAAGACAAATCACAGAAGAAGAACTAAGTGAAGTTAAGACAAACAATCTAGGGACTTTCCTGGTGGTATAGTGGTTAAGACTCCATGCTTCCATTGCAGCAAGCATGGGTTCAATCCGTGGTTAGGGAACTAAGATCCCACATGCCATGAGGGATGGCCAAAAAAAAAAAAAAGATAAGCAATATAACCAATTATGATTTCAAGGTAATGATCATAAAGCTGCACAACAAACTCAGGAGAGGAATGGATAAACATAGTGAGAAGTTTAACAAGAGTTAGAAAGTATAAAGAAAAACCAATCAGAGCTGAAGAATACAATAACTGAAATAAAAAGTATAATTGAAGAAATCAAGAGTAGATTAGATGATACAGGGTAATGAATCAATGAATTGAAAGGTAGAGCAGTGAAAATCACACAAGCTGAACAAGAAAAAAAATTTTTTTTAATCAGAAAATTTGAAGAGACCTCTGAGATAATATCAAGTGTACTAACATTCACTTGATAGAGGTTGAAGAAGAAGAGAGAAAGAAAGAGGCAGAGAACTTATTTGAAGAAATAATAGCTGAAAACTTCCCTAACCCTGGAAAGGACACAGACATGCAGGTTCAGGAAGCACAGAGAGTCCAAAACAAGATAAACCTAAAGAGATCCACACCAAGACACATTGTAATTAATATAGCAAAAATTAAAGATTAAAGAGAGAATCTTAAAATCAGCAAGAGAAAAGCAACAATTACAGACAAGGGAACTCCCATTAAACTATCAGCTGACTTTTCAGCAGAAACCTTGCAAGCCAGAAGAGAGTGGCACAATATATTCAAAGTGCTGAAAGGAACAAAACTACAACTAAGACTACTCTATCCAGCAAGTCTATAATTCAGATCTGAAGGAGAGTTAAAGAGTTTTACAGACAAGCAAAAGCTGAAGTAGTTCAGCACCACTAAATCAGCTTTACAAGAAATGTTAAAGGGACTTCCCTAATTGAAAAAGAAACAACCACTACTAGGAATATGAAAATTACAAAATAAAATCTATCATTGGTAAAGGCAAGCATACAGCAAAGATAGTAGATCAACCACTTATACAGCTAGTAGAAAGAATAAAAGACAAAAGTAGTAATGTCATCTATATCAACAACAATTAGAAAAGGGATACACAAAATTGAAAGGGGAAATAATAATATTAAAAACATTAAACATGGGAGTGGGGGAGTAAAAATGCAGGGTTGTTAAAATGCTTTTGAACTTAAGAGATCACCAACTTAAAATAATCATACATATGTTTTTACATATGAACCTTATGGTAACCATAATCCAAAAATCTGTAACAGATACATACAGAAAAAGAGAGAAAAGAATCCAAACATAACATTAAAGATAGTCATCAAATCACAAGGAAAGAAAGTAAAAGAAGATACAAACAGAAAAGAACTACAAAAACAGCTGGAAAACAAGTAAAAAATGGCAATAAGAACATACATATCAATGTTCACTTTAAATACAAATAGATTAAATGCTCCCATCAAAGGGCATAGAGTGGTGATGAGGGTGTAGTGATGAATGTAGATGTACTAGCCAGCCAGTAAGAAAGTTTCTGTGGTATGTGGCTAAAAAAGAAGAAAAGGTCAGTAGAGATTGTGCTGAGGCCTTGGAAAATGTTTATGTGACATTATTGCTCTACGTGTTTAAGATTTCAATTTTATCACCAATACAAAAAACTTAATTAAAAAAAGACAGAGTGGCTGAATGAACTAAAAACTAAGACCCATCTATATGTTGCCTTCAAGACTCACTTCAGATCTAAAGACACATGCAGACTGAAACTGAGGGGAAGGAAAAAGGTATTTCATGCAAATGGTAATAAAACAAAAACCAGGGTAACAACATTTATCAGACAAAATAGGCTTTAAAATAAAGACTGGAAAAGAGACAAAGAAGGACATTACATAAAGATCAAGGGGTCAATCCAACAAGAATATATAACAATTGTAAGTATACGTGCACCCAACATAGGAGCACCTAAATACATACAGCAAATATTAACATACATAAAGGGAGAAATTTACAGTAATACAATAATAGTAGGGTACTTTAACACCCCACTTACTTCAATGGACAGATCATCCAGACAGAAAATCAATAAACACTGGCCTTAAATGACACATTAGAACAGATGAACTTAATAGATTTATGCAAAACATTGTATCTAAAAGCAGCAGAATACACATTCTTTAAGTACACATGAACGAGACTTCCCTGATGGTCCAGCAGTTAAGAATCTATACTTCCACTGCAGGGGGCACGGGTTTGATCCCTGGTTGAGGAACTAAGATCCCGCATGTGGCACAGTGTGGCCAAAAAAAAAAAAAAGTACACATGGAACATTCTCCAGGATAGACCACATGCTAGGCAACAAAATGAGTCTCAATAAATTTAATATTGAAATCATATTAAGCATCTTTTTCAAACACAACAATTTGAGACTAGAAACCACCAACAAGAAAAAAAACATAAAAAACACAAACACATGTAAGCTAAACAACAAGATACTAAACAAGCATTTGGTCACTGAAGAAATAAAAAAGGAAATTAAAAATACACCTGGAGACATGAAAATGGAAACACAAAAATCCAAAATCTATGGAATACAGCAAAATCAGTCCTAAGAGAGAACTGTATAGTGATACAAGCCTACCAGAGGAATAAGAAAATTTTCAAGTAAACAATCTAACCTTAAACCTAAAGGAACTAGAAAAAGAACAAACAAAATCAAAATTTAGTAGAAGAAAGAAAATAATAAAGATTACAATAGAAATAAATGAACTAGAGACTAATAAAGCAATAGAACTCAATAAACTAAGAGCTGAATTCTTTGAAAAGATAAACAAAATTGATAAATTTTTAGGCAGACTCATGAAGAAAAAAGAGACAGTGCCCAAATCAATAAAACAGGGGAACTTAAAACTGAAACCACAGAAATACAAAGGATCATAAGTGATTACTACGAACATTTACATAATAATAAAATGGACAATCTAGAAAAATGGATAAATTACTAGAAACATATAATTTCCCAAGAATGAATTGTAAAGGAATACAAAGTATGATCAGACTAATGTCCAGTAATAAAATTGAATCAGTAATCAAAAAACTCCCAAGAAACAAAAATTCAGGACCAGATGATTTCACAGAGAAATTCTACCAAACATTTAAAGAAGAGTTAACATCTGTTCTTCTCAAAATATTTCAAGAAATTGAAAAGGAAGGAATGCTTCTGTACTCATTCTATGAAACCAGCATCACCATGATACCAAAATCAAAGAAAGACACCACAGAAGAAAGAAAAGAAAAGAAAATTACAGGCCAATATCACTGATGAATGTAGGTGTAAATAATCTCAACAAAATATTAGCAAACCAAATTATATAATACATTAAAAGATTCATACACTATGTTCAAGTGGGATGTATCCTAGGGATGCAAGGATTTTTCAATATCTGCAAATCAATCAATATGATACAGCATTTTAATAACAAGTTGAAGAATAAAAATCATATGATCATCTCAATAGACACAGAAAAAGCTTTGGACAAAATTTATTATGCATCTATAATGAAATGTCTCAACAAAATATGCATAGAGGGAACATATCTCAACATATTAAAGGCCTTTGATGACAAACCTACATCCAACATCATACTCAATGGCAAAAACCTGAAAGCATTTCCTCCAAGATCAGAAAAAAGACAAGGATGCCCACTATCACCAGTTTCATTCAGCATAGTATTTGAAGTCTTAACCACAGCAGTCAGACAAGAAAAATAATAAAAGACATCCAAATTGGAAAGGAAGAAGTAAAACCGTCACTGTTGGCAGATGACATGATACAACATATAAAAAAAAATCCTGGCTTCTGCAGTCGGTCTCAAGCTGAGGCGCCGGCACAGTTGTTTCACTGTGGCAACTCTGGTCTGAAGTGCCGGGTGTGAGGCCTGTTCATGCAGTATCCTGTGAGCAAGTGAAATTAGATGAAGCGCAAAGGAAAAAAAGAATGCTGAGGGGAGGAGAGAAGATGGCAGAAGAGTAAGACGTGGAGATCACCTTCATTCCACAGATACAGTAGAAATACAACTACACGTGGAACTGCTCCCACAGAACACCCACTGAACGCTGGCAGAAAACGTCAGACCTCCCAAAAGGCAAGAAACTCCCCACGTACTTAGGTAGGGCAAAACAAAAAAGAAATAACAGACAAAAGAATAGGGACGGGACCTGCACCAGTGGGAGGGAGCCGTGAAGAAGGAAAGATTTCCACGCACTAGGAAGCCCCTTCACGGGCAGAGACTGCGGGTGGCAGAGGGGGGAAGCTTCGGAGCCACAGAGGAGAGCGCAGCCACAGGGGTGCGGAGGGCAAAGCGGAGAGATTCCCGCACAGAGGAGCGGTGCCAACCAGCACTCACCAGCCCGAGAGGCTTATCTGCTCACCCGCCCGGGCAGGCAGGGGCTGGGAGTTGAGGCTCGGACTTCAGTCGGATCGCAGGGAGAGGACTGGGGTTGGCGGCATGAACACAGCCTGAAGGGGTTAGCGCACCACAGCTAGCCGGGAGGGAGACCGGGAAAATATCTGCAGCTGCCAAAGAGGCAAGAGACTTTTTCTTCCCTCTTTGTTTCGTGGCACGCAAGGAGAGGGGATTCAGAGCGCCGCCTAAACGAACTCCAGAGATAGGTGCGAGCCGCGGCGATCAGCGCGGACCCCAGAGATGGGCGGGAGACGCTAAGGCTGCTGCTGCCGCCACCAAAAAGCCTGTGTGGGAGCACAGGTCACTCTCCACACTGCCCCTCCCGGGAGGCGGTGCGGCCCGCCACTGCCAGAGTCCCATGATCCGGGGACAACTGCCCCGGGAGAACGCACGGCGCGCCTCAGGCTGCTGCAACGTCATGCTGGCCTCTGCCACCGCAGGCTCGCCCCACAATCCATACCCCTCCCTCCCTCCGGTCTGAGTGAGCCAGAGCCCCCGAAGCAGCTGCTCCTTTAACCCCCTCCTGTCTGGGCAGGGAACAGACGGCCTCAGGCGACATACACGCAGAGGCGGGTCCAAATCCAAAGCTGAACCCCGGGAGCTGTGCGAACAAGGAAGAGAAAGGGAAATCTCTCCCAGCAGCCTCAGAAGCAGTGGATTAAAACTCCACAAACAACTTGATGTGCCTGCATCTGTTGAATACCTGAATAGACAACGAATCATCCCAAATTCAGGAGGTGGACTTTGGGAGCAGGATATATTAATTTTTCCCCTTTTCCTTTTTTTTGTGAGAGTATATGCATATGCTTCTGGGTGAGATTTTGTCTGTATAGCGTTGCTTTATAATAGCTTTATTTTACTTCACTATATTATAGCCTCTTTCTTTCTTTCTTTCTATTTTTTCTCCCTTTTACTCTGAGCCGTGTTGATGAAAGGCTCTTGGTGCTCCAGGCAGGCATCAGGGCCGTGCCTCTGAGGTGGGAGAGCCAACTTCAGGACACTGGTCCACAAGAGACCTCCCAGCTCCATGTAATACCAAACGGCAAAAATCTCTCAGAGAGCTCCATCTCAACATCAAAACCCAGCTTCACTCAACGACCAGAAAGCTACAGTGCTGGACACCCTATGCCAAACAACTAGCAAGACAGGAACACAGCCCCATCCATTAGCAGAGAGGCTGCCTAAAATCATAATAAGGCCACAGACACCCCAAAACACACCACCAGACGTGGACGTGCCCACCAGAAAGACAAGATCCAGCCTCATTTACAAGAACTCAGGCACTAGTTCCCTCCACCAGGAAGCCTACACAACCCACTGAACCAACCTAAGCCACTGGAGACAGATACCAAAAATGGGAACTACGAACCTGCAGCCTGTGAAAAGGAGACCCCAAACACAGTAAGATAAGCAAAATGAGATGACAGAAAAACACACAGCAGATGAAGGAGCAGGGTAAAAACACACCAGACCTAACAAATCAAGAGGAAATAAGTAGTCTACCTGAAAAAGAATTCAGAATAATGATAGTAAGGATGATCCAAAATATTGGAAATAGAATAGACAAAATGCAAGAAACATTTAACAAGGACGTAGAAGAACTAAAGAGGAACCAAGCAACGATGAAAAACACAATAAATGAAATTAAAAATACTCTAGATGGGATCAATAGCAGAATAACTGAGGCAGAAGAAAGGATAAGTGACCTGGAAGATAAAATGGTGGAAATAACTACTGCAGAGCAGGATAAAGAAAAAAGAATGAAAAGAACTGAGGACAGTCTCAGAGACCTCTGGGACAACATTAAACACACCAACATTCAAATTATAGGGGTCCCAGAAGAAGAAGAGAAAAAGAAAGGGACTGAGAAAATATTTGAAGAGATTATAGTTGAAAACTTCCCTAATATGGGAAAGGAAATAGTTAATCAAGTCCTGGAAGCACAGAGAGTCCCATACAGGATAAACCCAAGGAGAAACACGCCAAGACACATATTAATCAAACTGTCAAAAATTAAATATAAAGAAAACATATTAAAAGCAACAAGGGAAATACAACAAATGACACACAAGGGAATCCTCATAAGGTTAACAGCTGATCTTCCAGCAGAAACTCTGCAAGCCAGAAGGGAGTGGCAGGATATACTTAAAGTCATGAAGGAGAAAAACCTACAACCAAGATTACTCTACCCAGCAAGGATCTCATTCAGATGCGATGGAGAAATTAAAACCTTTACAGACAAGCAAAAGCGGAGAGAGTTCAGCACCACCAAACCAGCTTTACAACAAATGCTAAAGGAACTTCTCTAGGCCAGAAACACAAGAGAAGGAAAACACCTACAATAACAAAACCAAAACATTTAAGAAAATGGGAATAGGAACATACATATGGATAATTACCTTAAATGTAAATGGATTAAATGCTCCCACCAAAAGACACAGACTGGCTGAATGGATACAAAAACAAGACCCATATATATGCTGTCTACAAGAGACCCACTTCAGACCTAGAGACACATACAGACTGAAAGTGAGAGGATGGAAAAAGATATTCCATGAAAATGGAAATCAAAAGAAAGCTGGAGTAGCAATTCTCATATCAGACAAAATGGACTTTAAAATAAAGACTATTACAAGAGACAAAGAAGGACACTACATAATGATCAAGGGACCAATCCAAGAAGAAGATATAACAATTGTAAATATTTATGCACCCAACATAGGAGCACCTCAACACATAAGGCAAATATTAACAGCCATAAAAGGGGAAATCGACAGCAACACAATCATAGTAGGGGACTTTAACACCCCACTTTCACCAATGGACAGATCCTCCAAAATGAAAATAAATAAGGAAACACAAGCTTTAAATGATACATTAAACAAGATGGACTTAATTGATATTTATAGGACATTCCACCCAAAAACAACAGAATACACATTTTTCTCAAGTGCTCATGGAACATTCTCCAGGATTGATCATATCTTGGGTCACAAATCAAGCCTTGGTAAATTTAAGAAAATTGAAATTGTATCAAGTATCTTTTCCGACCACAATGCTATGAGACTAGATATCAATTACAGAAAAAATGTGTAAAAAATACAAACACATGGAGGCTACACAATACACTACTTAATAACGAAGTGATCACTGAAGAAATCAAAGGGGAAATCAAAAAATACCTAGAAACAAATCACAATGGAGACACGACGACCCAAAACCTATGGGACGCAGCAAAAGCAGTGCTAAGAGGGAAGTTTATAGCAATACAAGCCTACCTCAAGAAACAGGAAACATCTCGAATAAACAACCTAAACTTGCACCTAAAGCAATTAGAGAAAGAAGAGCAAAGAAACCCCAAAGCTAGCAGAAGGAAAGAAATCATAAAGATCAGGTCAGAAATAAATGAAAAAGAAATGAAGGAAACAATAGCAAAAATCAATGAAACTAAAAGCTGGTTCTTTGAGAAGATAAACAAAATTGATACGTCATTAGCCAGACTCATCAAGAGAAAAAGGGAGAAGACTCAAAACAATAGAATTAGAAATGAAAAAGGAGAAGTAACCACTGACACTGCAGAAATACAAAAGATCATGAGAGATTACTACAAGCAACTCTATGCCAATAAAATGGACAACCTGGAAGAAATGGACAGATTCTTAGAAATGCACAAGCTGCCGAGACTGAACCAGGAAGAAACAGAAAATATGAACAGACCAATCACAAGCACTGAAATTGAAACTGATTAAAAATCTTCCAACAAACAAAAGCCCAGGACCAGATTGCTTCACAGGCGAATTCTATCAAACATTTAGAGAAGAGCTAACACCTATCCTTCTCAAACTCTTCCAAAATATTGCAGAGGGAGGAACACTCCCAAACTCATTCTACGAGGCCACCATCACCCTGATACCAAAACCAGACAAAGATGTCACAAAGAAAGAAAACTACAGGCCAATATCACTGTTGCACATAGATGCACAAATCCTCAACAAAATGCTAGCAAACAGAATCCAACAGCACATTAAAAGGATCATACACCATGATCAAATGGGGTTTATCCCAGTAATGCAAGGATTCTTCAATATATGCAAATCAATCAACGTGATACATCATATTAACAAATTGAAGGAGAAAAACCATATGATCATCTCAATAGATGCAGAGAAAGCTTTCGACAAAATTCAACACCCATTTATGATAAAGGCCGTGCAGAAAGTAGGCATAAAGGGAACTTTCCTCAACATAATAAAGGCCATATATGACAAACCCACAGCTAACATTGTCCTCAATGGTGAAAAACTGAAACCATTTCCACTAAAATCAGGAAAAAGACAAGGTTGCCCACTCTCACCATTATTATTCAACATAGTTTTGGAAGTGTTAGCCACAGCAATCAGAGAAGACAAAGAAATAAAAAGAATCCAAATCGGAAAAGAAGTAAAGCTGTCACTGTTTGCAGATGACATGATACTATACATAGAGAATCCTAAAGATGCTACCAGAAAACTCCTAGAGCTAATCAATGAATTTGGTAAAGTAGCAGGATACAAAATTAATGCACAGAAATCTCTTGCACTTCTATACACTAATGACAAAAAATCTGAAAGTGAAATTAAGAAAACACTCCTGTTTACCATTGCAACAAAATGAATAAAATATCTAGGAATAAACGTACCTAAGGAGACAAAAGACCTGTATGCAGAAAATTATAAGACACTGATGAAAGAAATTAAAGATGATACAAATAGATGGAGAGATATACCATGTTCCTGGATTGGAAGAATCAACATTGTGAAAATGACTCTCCTACGCAAAGCAATCTACAGATTCAATGCAATCCCTATCAAACTACCACTGGCATTTTTCACAGAACTAGAACAAAATATTTCACAATTTGTATGGAAACACAAAAGACTCCGAATAGCCAAAGCAATCTTGAGAACGAAAAATGGAGCTGGGGGAATCAGGCTCCCTGACTTCAGACTATATTACAAAGCTACAGTAATCAAGACAGTTTGGTACTGGCACAAAAACAGAAATATAGATCAATGGAACAGGATAGAAAGCCCAGAGATAAACCCACGCACATATGGTCACCTTATCTTTGATAAAGGAGGCAAGCATATACAGTGGAGAAAAGACAGCCTCTTCAATAAGTGGTGCTGGGAAAATTGGACAGATACATGTAAAAGTATGAAATTAGAAAACTCCCTGACACCATGCACAAAAATAAACTCAAAATGGATTAAAGACCTAAGTGTAAGGCCAGACACTATCAAACTCTTAGAGGAAAACATAGGCAGAACACTCTATGACATACATCACAGCAAGATTCTTTTTGACCCAGCTCCCAGAGAAATGGAAATAAGAACACAAATAAACAAATGGGACCTAATGAAACTTAAAAGCTTTTGTACAGCAAAGGAAACCGTAAACAAGACCAAAAGACAACCATCAGAATGGGAGAAAATATTTGCAAATGAAGCAACTGACAAAGGATTAATCTCCAAGATTTACAAGCAGCTCATGCAGCTCAATAACAAAAAAACGAACAACCCAATCCAACAATGGGCAGAAGACCTAAATAGACATTTCTCCAAAGAAGATATACAGATTGCCAAGAGACACATGAAAGAATGCTCAACATCCTTAATCATTAGAGAAATGCAAATCAAAACTACAATGAGATATCATGTCACACCTGTCAGAATGGCCATCATCAAAAAATCTAGAAACAACAAATGCTGGAGAGGGTGTGGAGGAAAGGGAACACTCTTGCACTGTTGGTAGGAATGTAAATTGATACAGCCACTATGGAGAACAGTATGGAGGTTCCTTAAAAAACTAAAAATAGAACTACCATACGACCCAGCAATCCCACTACTGGGCATATACCCTGAGAAAACCATAGTTCAAAAAGAGTCATGTACCAAAATGTTCATTGCAGCTCTATTTACAATAGCCAGGACATGGAAGCAACCTAAATGTCCATCGACAGATGAATGGATAAAGAAGATGTGGAACATATATACAATGGAATATTACTCAGCCATAAAAAGAAATGAAATGGAGGTATTTGTAATGAGGTGGATGGAGTTAGAGTCTGTCATACAGAGTGAAGTAAGTCAGAAAGAGAAAAACAAATACAGTATGCTAACACATATATATGGAATCTAAGGAAAAAAAAAAAAAAAGCCATGAAGAACCTAGTGGCAAGACGGGAATAAAGACACAGACCTACTAGAGAATGGACTTGAGGATATGGGGAGGGGGTGGGGTGAGATGTGACAGGGTGAGAGAGTGTCATGGACATATATACACTACCAAATGTAAAATAGATAGCTAGTGGGAAGCAGCCGCATAGCACAGGGAGATCAGCTCGGTGCTTTGTGACCACCTAGAGGGGTGGGATGGGGAGGGTGGGAGGGAGGGAGATGCAAGAGGGAAGAGATATGGGAACATATTGTATATGTACAACTGATTCACTTTGTTATAAAGCAGAAGCTAACACACCATTGTAAGGCAATTATACTTCAATAAATATGTTAAAAAAAAATCCTAAAAATGTCACTAAATATATATATATTTATACACACACATATATATATGAACTAATAAATGAATAAGGTAAAGTTGAAGGATAAAACATTAATATACAGAACCCAGGTGCATATCTATACACTAACAATAAGCTCTCAGAAAAGGAAATTGAGGAACAATCCTATTTACAATGGCACTAAATAGAATAAAATACCTAGGAATAAATATTACCAAGGAGGTAAAAGACCTGTATTCAGAAAACTATATGACATTGATGAAAAAAATTAAAGAAAACATGAGCAAATTGGAAGATATATCATACTCAGTATCACTAATTATCAGGTAAATGCAAGTCAAAACCACAATGAGATTCTCCTCACACCGATCAGAATGACTATCATCAAAAAGATAACGAATAACAAGTGTTGGCAAGGATGTAGAGTAAAGGAAACCCTTATGCACTGTTGGTATGAATGTAAATTGGCACAGCTACTATAGAAAAGAGTATGGAGCTTCTTCAAAAAATTAAAACAGAACTACCATACAATCCATCAATTCCACTTCTAAGTATTTTTCTGAAGAACATAAAAACACTAATTAGAAAAGATCTATGCACGCCTATGTTCATTGCAGCATGTTTACAATAGCCAAGATATGGTAACAACCTAAGTGTGCATCAATAGATGAATGGGTTTAGAAGATGTGGACTATTATTACACAGCCATAAAAATGAATGAAATCTTGCCTTTTGCGACAGCATTGGTGAACTTAAAGGGTATTATGCTAAGTGAAACAAGTCATGCAGAAAAAGAGAAATACCATATGAGTTCATATATATGGAATCTAAAAAACCAGTCAACAAACATAACAAAACAGACTTACAGCTTCAGAGAACAAATTGGTGGTTTCCAGATGGGAGGGAGGTGAAAAGATGAGTGAAATAGGTGAGGGAGATTAAGAGGTACAAACTTCCAGTTATAAAATAAATGTTATGTGGATGTAGTGTACAGCATAGGGAATATAATCAATAATATTGTAATAGATTTGTATGGTGACAGGTGATAATTAGACTTACCATGATGATCATTTTGTAGTGTATAAGAGTATCCAATCAAGATGCTGTGTACCTGAAATGAATATAATATTGTAAGTCAATTACACTTCAATAAAAAACAAAAAAGATCTTGAAAAGATTACTGCACCCCCTATTCATTACAAAATTACTTACAAGAGCCAAGACATGGAAATAGCCTAGGTGTCCATCTATGGTTGGGTGGATAAAGAAAATGTTGTACATATATACAATTGAATATTTGCAGCTATTAAAAAGAAGGAAATTCTGCCATTTATAACAAAATGAATGAATCTTGAGGACATTATGGTAAGTGAAATAAGCCATTCAGAGAAAGGCAAATACATTATGATGTCATGTATACGTGGTAACAAAAAAAAAGTCATTTAGATAGTAGATTGTTGGCTGCCAGAGGCAAGGGAGTAGGGAAAATGAATGAAGATGATCAAGGGGTACAAATGGGACCTTCCAGAATGGACTCCTCCCCCATATCTTCTGCTGTAGCTGCTCTCTGAAGTACCCAGATAATAGTATCTCATGCATATTTCCTGAGTTTTTCAGATGCTAAAAACAACCACCAAATGGAAGAAGTTAACTACTTGATGATCATGAGCATGTAGCCCCCAGACCCTCTGGTGCCTAACAACTGATCACCATCAATCAATCAGAGAACTGTGCATAAGACCATCACATACCCCGGACGCCCCTCCCTCACCTGGCCTTTATAAATGCTTTGCTGAAACCCTTTGAGGAGTTTGGGGTTTTTTTGAGAATGAGCCACCTGTTCTCCTTTCATGGCCCTACAAAAAAACTTTCTCTGCTCCAAACTCCAATGTTTTGGTTTCTTCGGCCTCATCTTACATCGGGCACACAAACTTGCATTCAGTAACAGAAACTTCCAGTTGTAAGAGGAATAACTTTTGGGGTCTAATGTACAGCATGGTGAGTATAGTTAATATTACTGTTGTATACTTGACAATTGCTAAAAGGGTAGATTTTAAAAGTTCTCACCACAAAAAAAAAGTAACTATGTGAGGTGATGGATATGTTAGCTAATCTTTATCATGGTAATTAATCATTTCACAATATATTCATATATCAAATGGTCCCATTGTATACCTTGAATTTACAGAATATTATCCATCAATTATGGTTCAATAAAGCTGGGGAAAAATTAAGTTGAGACTCAAGAGCTAGAACACAGTTCATGATTTTATTAATTGTTCCTCCTTACTCTACGCTTTAGAATAATGAGAAATTTTAGCACCATAAGGATAATTTAAACACAAATCACATAGATTATATTCACATATGTGCTTTGCTGGACAATATTTTCAGGTATGATACCACAAAACATGTAAAGATAAGGACTTCTTCAATAGTCAAAAAAGTCATAGGAAGATATGGAGATATAGTGGTGATGGAAATAATAAAGTACAAGTACAAATAATCAGTAACACTGGCTCACTATATTTTATGTTCTCTATTAGTAATGTGGTAAGTAAGTTATTGATCTACTAATACTAAATACCAATCACAACATCTCTGGTGTCCAAGAATCTGCCAACATTTGACCATTCAGTCCTGTGCAGAACTTTTCCCCAAAGGATTTCACTGAGTCACCTATAAATAGTCTATAAAATTATATTCATCTTAGGTGCTTATACAATGCCACCTACTGAAGCATGCAAAACTGTCAATCACAGGTAATAAAAGCGACCCAAATGAAGTAAATTATATTAAGCCTATTCTATTTCCTTCAAAAATTGAAATGTTATGTTAAAACAAATTGGTGACTATGGCACTCTTTGCTGTTTAGTCATGGGATATTAAAGTAGGGGCAAACTACTGTGTTCCTGTGTTTTCCTAGAGAGATATGTATATTCAAGTGACTTCTATTTTCACTAGTCTTGTGTTATTTTTAAGGAATTGGTCCAGTTCATGTAAGTTAACAAAACTGTGAGCATAGAGTTGTTCATAATATTCCTTATTATCCTTTTAATGTCAGTGGGAGCAGTAATAATGGACCTCTTTTATTTCTGATATTATAATGTATGTCTTCTCTTTTTCTCTTGGTTAGCCTAACTGGAGGTTTATATGTTATTTTTACAGGGAAGAAAATCATAACATTTTAAATATGTTGCCACTTTCATTCAGAAGTTTTACTGAAAAAGTCCCCTTCTCAAAATTAAATATAAACTTTTAAATAATTTAAATTTTTTGTGTTCTAATTAATAAAAAATTGTATGTGGGAAAAAGGTTAAACTAACATAAATTTGCTTTTTTATATTTTTACAAGGTAATTAAATCACTCAGTATTGCTGTTCAAGAGAACACATGCACAGTAAAATCTCTCATGTACATATAAGATAGAAGAGTTATCAAATGTCTGCAATACTTATACAAGATATTACTTGAGGATTTATTGTCATTTAAATATCATTTCAAAGAAGATTCAGTAGCAATTCCAAAGCTAAAATGTCTATTTGAATACCAGCTTTTAATAGAACATGAGGAGCATAGCTGTGTGGCCTGAGTAAAGGACAGACAAGTGGAAAACATTAGTGGAATTTCCAAAAATTTTACCATGGCTGATTAAACACAAATACATTTAAACAAAATGCTTCCTGGAACTTTTATAAACATATTTTTATCATTCATGCTGTATGCATTTAATTTGTATTGCTTTTGGCTTCGAGAGAGAAGATGACCAAAGATGTCTGGAATTATAAGCACCTTTATTTGTTTACTTTAAGAGAAATCTGGAGGTTATTATTTCTGGAGGTGATTCTATGGCTTAAGGAAATACTGTTTCTGTCTTCCTATTCTGCTGTGTTTAATCTTGCTGTCTGTTGCTCTGTGATGGCAAAATGGCTACTGTGTTCTCAAATTACAGCATCCCAGGCAGGAAGGACAAAGGCAAGGGCAAAATGACTTTTCTTGTACAGCTTATGCCTTAATTGGGGAGGAAAATCTTTCTCAGGAGCATTTCGTAAACTTCTTCAGACAGGTTCCTGGCTAAAACAGGGTCACACACCTTCATCTCAAATAGTCATTAGCAAAGAAGCATGGGATTGCCACATTATCACTCAAATAAAATAGAGTTCTCTTCACAAAGAAGAAAAGAATAGTACTGTATGGTGAACAACCAACGGTGTATGCCATATGTTCTCTTGTCAAAAGTATAATTTGTAAAAGTATAATTTGAAAAGTAGAGTTCCACTATAAAGCTCTCTACTAAATACATAACCACTGGTGATTAATCACTGAAACATTCTATTTTAATATTTTTTTAGTTTATTTATTTATTTATTTATATTTGGCTGCATTGGGTCTTGCTGCATGAGGGCTTTCTCTAGTTGCAGTGAGCGGGGCTACTCTTTGTTGCAGTGTGTGGGCTTCTCTTTGCAGTGGCTTCTCTTGTTGTGAAGCACAGGCTCTAGGCATGTGGGCTTCAGTAGTTGTGGCACGCGGGCTCAGTAGTTGTGGCACACAGGCTTAGTTGCTCCGCAGCATGTGAGATCTTCCCGGACCAGGACTTGAACCCGTGTGCCCTGCATTTGCGGGTGGATTCTTAACCATTGCACCACCAGGGAAGTCCCTGAAACATTCTAAATATACTAAAATCCATGTCTTGCTTAAATGATAAACATTCATGTTCATCAAAACCATGCACAAGAGTAAATGGTATAGGATTTATTATTTGTACAGGGTGGCTAGAAAAAAGCCAGTCATCTAATAAATGTGCCAAGTGCCAAAGCAATAATAAACTGATAATGTGAATCTCAAAGCAAACCTCGAGAAACAAGCCCTACATTAATCACATATTGACACATCAGTCAAGTTTGAGAAGACCAGCCTTGGTTCAAAAATTCTTTTGGAGCAGGATAATCAAAGAGATTAGTAGAGAACTAGTATTTTGAGCACCTACTAGAGCTGTTGACTGTGTTTGGCTCTTAGCATGGGGTACTATTTTAATCCTCACCATAAACCAATGAAGTAGTATTTTCTCTTTTTATAAAGGAGAAAACTAAGGCTCAGAAGTATTAAGTAACTTATTCAAGGTCAATAATAATGAAGCAAGGATTCAAACCTAGATTTCTGTCTACCACCCTACCCTGATCACATATGTAAAAGCTGCAATAGTTAGAGTAGTGTTTCTCACATATGTCTCGTTGTAATAGATCTTTGTATTAGAGTTTGACAAATAAAACCAAAATTGTGGGATGGTTCTATCAAAGAAAGATCACCAGAACTATAAACAGACCAACTTAAAATAAATATACCCAAAGATGAGTATGTTAACTTAATAGGAAAGCAATCCAGTGAAGAAATTTGTGAAATAGTTCATTCAGGTAGAAATGTTAGGGTTTTTGAAGTTCTAGAAAGGGGCTCTTTAGTTTTCAATGAGATATACAAATTTGTAGTATTACTCAAACCTATTTGGACATAGTAGCCATTTTAGACCATGGTACAATGATCTAAAGTAGTGGTTCTCAACATTAGCATGCATCAGAATCACGGGCTTGTTAAAACACAGATTTCTGGGCCCCATCCCCAGAGCTTCTAATTCAGTGGGTCTGGGAAAGGGCCTGAGAATTTGCATTTCTAACAATCTCTCAGTTGATACTAATGCTACTGGTGCAGAGACCACACTTTGAGAACCACTGATCTACAGGATCACGTAAGGGGAAAAGATAATAATCCAAAGTGATGGGGATGAGGATGTATGTCAGTTAGCTTCAAGTACTGAGCTGCCACTTCCACCAGAGCCTTTCCAAAGCTCAGCCCACTCACTTGGGAGTAGCCATGGTTCCTGCTAAAGAATTTTATCCATATAAAAGAGGTATTTGTTGTTAAGAGTCAACACTGCATCCAAGAAGACAGAATGGAACAAGAAGGAGCAAGTCAAGCTATGTGGGAAAATGACAATCTTTTCTTAGCACAGTGAATAAGTCCTCCAACACTATTCATTCATCTTTCCATCCTTTAATATTTTCTGGGCATACCTAGATAAATAAGAAAAGGTGTCCTCACTCTCAGAGATCACAGTCTTGCTCAAAAACAAAGAGATGTCTCATAGTAGCATACAGAAAAGGCATGTATTCCATCCTAGCCTCAAAGGTGTTGGGTCACAGAAAGCTTCTTTGAGCAGGTAAGTACTCATTGTGTTTGTGTATACATCATTCTACTTATTCCTTGTATTACAATTTTCCCTCAAAACCAAATCCAAAAAATGCACTAATATTTCCCCCTTGGATTTTAAACAACTTTTTTTTTATTTATAATATTGCCCCCAAGCTTCTATTTATTTATTTATTTGTTTATTTATTTTTAATTTTATTTATTTTTTTGGCTGCATTGGGTCTTCATTGCTGCTCACGGGCTTTCTCTAGTTGCAGCGAGCGGAAGTTACTCTTTGTTACAGTGCACGGGCTTCTCATTGTGATGGCTTCTCTTGTTGTGGAGCGTGGGCTCTAGGCATGCGGGCTTCAGTGGTTGCAGCACACCGGCTCAGTAGTTGCAGCATGCAGGCTCTAGGGAGAGCGGCCTTCAGTAGTTGTGACTCATGGGCTCTAGAACTCAGGCTCAGTAGTTGTGGTGCATGGGCTTAGTTGCTCTGTGGCATGTGGGATCTTCCTGGATCAGGGATCGAACCCATGTCCCCTGCATTGGCAGGCAGATTCTTAACCACTGTGCCACCAGGGAAGTCCCAACAACTTTTAAAAAATGTAAATAGATGTTAAGACTTGTCTAATTATTTCCTCTGATTATTAGAAGGGTTTCTTTTTACTTTTCTTTCTCAGATTTTTAAAGCCTGAACGTATAATATTTTTTATTGAAGTATAGTTGATTTACAATATTGTGTTAGTTTCATGTGTACAGTATAGTGATTCAGCACTTTTGCAGATTATATTTCATTATAGGTTATTACAAGATAATGGGTATAATTACCTTGCTATACAGTAAATCCTTGTTGCTTATCTATTTTATATATAGTATTTTGTTTCTGTTAATCCCATACCCCTAATTTGTCCTTCCTCCCTTCCCTCTCCCCTTTGGTAACCACAAGTTTGTTTTCTATGTCTGTAAATCTGTTTGTATTTTGTATATACATTCATTTGTATTATTTTTAGATTCCACATATAAGTGATATCACATAGTATTTGTCTTTCTCTGTCTGGCTTATTTCACTAAACATAATATTCTCTAGGTCCACCCACATTGCTGCAAATGGCAGTAGTTCATTTTTTATGGCTGAGTAATATTCCAGTGTGTGTGTGTGTGTGTGTGTGTGTGTGTATACCATATCTTCTTTATCCAGTTGCTATTGATGGGCACTTGGGTTGCTTCCTTGTCTTTGCATTGTACATAGTGCTGCTAGAACATCGAGGTGCATATAATTTTTTGAATTAGTGTTTTTGTTTTTTCCAGGAGTGGAATTGCTGGATCGTATGATAGTTCTATTTTTAGTTTTTAAGGTACCTCTGTGCTGTTTTCCACAGTGGCTGCACCAATTTACATTCCTACCAACAGTGTACAAGTATTCTCTTTTCTCCAAGGCCTCTCCAGCATTTATTTGTGTTCATTTTGATGATAGAAGTTCTGACAGGTGTGAGATGTTAGATACCTCATTGTGGTTGTGATTTGCATTTCTCTAATAGTAACACTGAGCATTTTTTCCATGTGCCTGTTAGCCAGCTGTATGTCTTCTTTGGAAAAAAAAATCTATTCAAGTCTTCTGCCCATTTTTTGATCAAATTGTTTGTTTTAGCATTGAGTTGTATGAGCAGTTTGGATATTAACCCCTTGTCAGTTGCGTTGTTTGCAAATATTTTCTCCTATTCTGCAGATTGTCTTTTCATTTTGTTGATGGTTCCCTTTGTTATGCAAAAAGTTTTAAGTTTGATTAGGTCTCATTTTTAAATTTTTGCCTTTATTTCTTTTGCCTTGGGAAAATGATTAAAGAAAACATTGCTACAATTTATGTCAAAGAGAGTTTTGACTATGCTCTTTTCTAGGAGTTTTATGGTTTCATGTCTTACATTTAGGTCTTTAATCCATTTTGAGTTTATTTTTGTATATTGTGTGAGGGAATGTTCTAATTTCATTGTTTTATGTACGTGTCCAGTTTTTCCAACCCCACTTGTTGAAGAGACTGTCTTTTCTCCATTGTATATTCTTGCCTCCTTTGTCATAGATCTATTTCTTGATAGTTAATTAAAATATTTTACTTAGCCACTAGTCACTAATCATATAAATTATAATACAGACTATATGTGATTGCAGTATTCAATGAAATATTAATAGAGCTCAATGTCTATATTAAACTTTTGTGTAAAAGGTGATGGTAAAATATTTATGAGGAGAAAATAAGCCCTACTCTGACTCAAGTATGGATGGAGCACCTAAGAAATTAGTCACCTAAGAAATTTCTCTTAAATGCTAAGCTAGATTCTGAAATCCAGAGATATAGCTAATTCAGTTTGCTAAGATATAGAATTTTTTTTTTTTATGGCTGTGTTGAGTCTTCGTTTCTGTGTGAGGGCTTTCTCTAGTTGTGGCAAGTGGGGGCCACTCTTCATTGCGGTGCGCGGGCCTCTTACTATCGCGGTCTCTCGTTGCGGAGCACAGGCTCCAGACGCGCAGGCTCAGTAATTGTGGCTCACGGGCCTAGTTGCTCCGCAGCATGTGGGCCCTTCCCAGACCAGGGCTCGAACCCATGTCCCCTGCATTGGCAGGCAGATTCTCAACCACTGCACCACCAGGGAAGCCCCAAGATATAGAATTTTACTCTGGCTTGTTTTAAACAATGTACATATAGCAAAAAACATTTTTAATCTCTTTTATTTTTTATCAAATATCACAGACTTTGGTCAATGCTCCATTATGCTCTGGTAAGATGCTAGAAAATATCCTATGAATGTTTTCTGTGCTTCTGCTCTAATAAGGAGGGTTGGGTATAGATGAGACAATACTGTCCATTAGTCTTATAATTGTTGAGGTTGGATGACAGAAAGATGATGGAATCATTATACTATTCTGCCTAGCATTGTATATATTTATATTTTTCCTATTACAATTTCTTTTTAAAAAAAAACAGTATTCAACAGTCTTATCTGTCTGATCAATTCTATTGGTAATTTCATGAAAGACAAGACAGTGTTTTAGATATTATATTTTCTTACCCAAATCAGTAAATGCTCCCAAAATTTCTCCCAGAAATTTGCTGTGTGACTACAAAATAATGAGATAGTATATTGTTCTCCTTTGTGAGACTCCATTTCTTTACCAAAGAGCCATTCTCACTTCATGAAGTGAGATTTAATATTTCTATATATTAGTTTTATTAAAACAATTTGATTTCATATCTTATTTCATAAAATAAATGGAAAAATTTTCAGTCTTTAATAAGCCAATCCAAGAAGTGTGTGTCTATTAGTGAATGACTTAAAACTGTACTTTGGGAGAAAAGAGGAAAAATTCTGTCAATGTTTGATACATTTGGTTGACCCACACAAAGACTGGAAGTTTGCACATAACTCTTCTAAATCATTGTTTTTGCCAATGGTGTACTTGTAAAAATTTAAATGGTTCAAAAAAAGAAATTTATGTGTAAATCTACTTACATAGTTTACTTTAAATTCTACTGACTCAGACAGCAGCTTAGGCCATAGTGGAAGTTCTTTTAATACTGGAAGTTAGGCAACTTGAGTCCTAGACTTATTGCAACAGTTCATCAATTGGACAAGGTCTCTTAGTGTTTCTGTGGCTTGGTGTTTATATTTATAAACCGAGATGGTTAAACAAGATGGCCTCTAAAGGGAATTTTTTAACCCCAAATCTGTATGATTCTAACACTAACACATGCAGCTGAGCAATACAAAGGCGTCTACCTCCAGTGTGTACTAGGAACTCAATCCAGACACCAAGTTATCAAATGGTAGACAAGAGTGCTTTTTTTTTTCTCATTCTCCAATTCTATACTGTTCTATAAAAGCAATCACCTTGAACTTTAGAACTATGTGGGAAAAATTTTAAGCAATAATAATATATAGCTTATAAATTATAGGTGTATTGTAGTAGAGTAGTTTTATAGCTCTATTTTAAACTATGCTTCCATTAAAATATTGAATTATTCTGGAAAAGATTCTAGTTTTTCCATTTAAAAAGCTTCTGCTATAAACAAAGGTTTTTATAACTATATGCTCTATGTCAGAGTGCTGGATGCCATGGAGACTAAAGGACACGAATGTTAAATAAAATCTAGATCAGTAACTGGTAATCTCTATTGGGAAGAATATTTTTCTTTTCCCTTTAGAGAGTCATTTTATAAATTCAACGGTGGAGAAAGGAATCAAGGTTCTTAAAGCTGATGTAAACATGTCCCCCTGGGAGTCGCAGAATGTAAGTATGGAGTATAAGTCTGTCTTTCCAGTGATCTCTAACAGCCAAGCATAGTAAGAAGGTGGCTATAACAGAAGGAAGCCTGCATCACTGGGGAAAGCATATGAGCATCCTTTGCTATCATACTGACCTCACCCACAGAAATAATTGGTCCTGTGAAATTTGAAGGAATTAAGGAAGTGGAAATTCAATTCATGAAGTAATGTTCTTTTATGTTCTAGGTGTCTTGCAACCCAGGTATTCCCCTAGGCTCCCCTACATTAGCTCCTCAGCTTCTGTTAAACTCAAGGGGAATAAATTCTGAGTTTTCTTTCTCATCCAGATATCTCAATAGAACAAATGGCCTCAATTTAAGATGCTGCCAGCTTTCCTATCACAACCCAAGAGGGAGAGAGGAAAGAGAAGGTGTGTACTTACGTTCATCACTTATGATGTGGTACTCATGTTCATACTTTCCTATATTCATTGGCTTTTAACCTCCAAATGGGATTCCACATCTTGCACCTTAATCATATGTCTGTTGTTACTTAACATCCCTTAGATGAATGTCTGATAATAGCCACATGTTTATAAATAAACATCTATTGAATACCTACAATACACAAGGCACTCTGTTAGCTTCTTTGTGAATAAAAAAGAAGAGCTTATAGACTGGGTGGAGACACAAAGAGGTCAAGAAAGGTAATACAAAGTAACGAGCCATAATGAAGATATATATAAATTGCATGAGAATTCAGCTGGGGGAGAGATAGCTTCCAGCTGAGCTGATGGGGAAATACTCAATGGAAAAGTTGGAATTAAAGTGAATTATAAAGATGAAACAATTCTCGAGAAACAGAACTTGTACTCTAGATTGGTTTTACTGGAGTATAAGATCTGTAAAAGGGAGTAAGAGGCTATAAATTTAATAAGAAGTTAGTTCTTGGGCATTGAATTATGGTAAATAAAGTTTAGATATAATGTGTCTAAAATTCTTGTTTAAAAAATCCTGAAAGACATCTGATAAGGAGTTGAAAATCTTAGACTGAAATTTTAAAGTTAGAGCTTAAGATACAATTTTGGGGGTAAGCTATAGGGAGATGAGAGTGGAAGCAAGGATATTGCCAAGAGAGAAAACATAGAGTGAGTAAAACAAAAGATAAACAAATATGCAATTATTAAGGACTGCTTAGATTTGCTTTTTTTATACATATGTGTGCATGTGTTTCAATAGATTCAAATCATGAGGCTAAAACAATAAAAACAAAGCCATCATTTACTGAATTTACTGTGATAAGAACCTTATATAAATTATCTTATTTTACCATTACAATAACCCTATAAAAACATCTTTATTTCCATTTTCTATATGAGGAAAATAATTTCCCTCAAAGTAGCATAGCTGAAAACATCCAAGACATTACTGGAACCAGCGTCTACCTTGATTCAAACTCTAACTCACTGTGCTATCCTGTCTCTCAGATGCTTTCTTTCCCTAATAGGTGTTAATGACGTAAATATTTGGACCAACAAGGGTTGCCAGAATTAGCAAAAAAAAATGTAGAATACTGTTATTTGAATTTCAGAAAAACAACAATTAATTTTAGATGACTTTTTTCATGCAATATTTGGAAAATAATTATGATAAATTGTTTGTTATTTATCTGAAATTCAAAGTTGACTAGGCATCTTATATCTTATATCTGGAAAACCCAAGGCCAATTGAACTTGAGAAATGATGTCAATTCTCTTAAAATACAGATTTTCTTCTTAGCCCATAGTCAATAATAGCATAAGTTGGCAATAAATGAGGAATTATGGATAAAAATGAATAAATGAATTAGTGGAACATACATTATAAAAAGCACTATAGAATGAACAATCTTTAGCCATTTTTATATTAGCAATGTCACTATTATTATACCTTTTGAATGTTAGCATATTTAGTAATATGGAATAAAATATCCACATAAATGCCTCAAATACAAATGAAAATATTAACACAACCATTTTAAGTAGGTTTTGGAGAGGAAATTGCCACAACCCAAACTGTCTGCTTATATAGAGCTAATTTTAAGTGTTCTACTGATTTAACTTAGCTGAAAAATAAAATGCATATTTTAATGGCTCTGATTTTCTGATTATATGTCCTCTAGACATATGATTACATCCAAGGACTGAATCAAGGATATAATAATGTAAATATTTTAAAGAAGGAAAGAATAATTTAAATGCACAGCATTATTCTTCAGTTATTGCTCACAATCTCAGTTGATAATATAAGCCATTTAAAAACTCGCTGTCATAATTGGGGCCGGCAGCTTTACTTGAAAGAAATTTTAATGAAATTTCAAATCACTGATCATTAGAACAAAACTAAAACAAATCAGAGTTATATGTTGGATTCATTGATATAACAAAACTCTCAATTTGCTGTTCAGTGAAATGAGAGAATTGTGTTTGACTTTAGAACAAGAAATTAAGAAGTGTTTAGTCAATGAGTGCTGTGACAATCAAAGCTTTATATAATAAGCATTGTACTTATGAAAATTACCAACTTTTAAATCAGAATCTGTCCTTGAGCTGAAAAGTTTTTTTGCATTGCAATTAGAAATTTGTCATTTCCAAACATGGATATGGTTTCACATTTTAAAATATTATCCTTTTTGTTAATATCAGTGACCTCACTATTGTAATACTTTTAGATGTTATCATACTTAGTAACATGAGGTTAATATCCACATAAGTCCCTCAAATATAAATGAAAATATTAACACACCCATTTTTTTATTCTTAAAAAAGTAAACTTTACTGAGGCATAATTTCCATACAGTAATCCAATTTTAAGTGTCTGATTTGATGAGTTTTGAAAATAAATATACATATTGAAAAATACATGTGGCCATATATAATATATGGAATATTTTTACTTTCTCAAAAATTTAACTCATGCCCCTTAGCACTCAATCATCTCTCTAATCTCTCACCTATGACAACCATTGATATACTTTTCTCTATAATTTTTCCTTTTCTAGAATTTCATGTAAATGGAATTATACAGTATGTAGTTTTTGTGTCTGACTTCTTTCACTTAGTATAAAGCTTTAAATATTTATATATGTGGTTGTGTACATCAGTAGTTTGTTTCTTTTTATTGCTGAATAGTACTCCATCATAAAAATATACAATAATTTATTTATCCATTCACAAGTAGCTGGACCTTTGGGTTTTTCCAATATTTGACTATTTTGAATAACGCTACTTTGAACCTTTAAGTACAAATTTAGTCTTTTTTAAGTTCATGACTTATTTTGAAAAGCTTATTTAGTTTAAAATTTCACTATTATTCTGAAGTTGTGATTATTGGTTGATTTATTGATACTTTCAATGTTGCCTTCTTTGGGTTACACTAAAGACTTCAGATTCATGTGTTTGGCTTCATGGCCAATTATGTAAACACGTCTTTGTTCTCTATACTTTACTACATGTTGATACTACTGTATTTATGATAGGTATGTGATCATTATGTTTTGTTTTTAATCTTTACATGTTCAAGTATTATACCTCATTTTAAAATTCCGTTTTTAGTTCTTTTGTATAAGACAGCCAGGGCTGGGGCTAGACGATCTCTCTAGATCCTAATGATGATAATTCAGATCTTGTTTAATAGATGTATAAGTTATGCCTAAAGGCCAGTGGTTCTGTGTCAGAAAGAGGTAAGACCAATTAGTAAATGAATGACTTATCTTTCTGTTTGTAATTGAATTCCTTGAACTAATTTTGTTTAAACAAAGCCTTATGCCTTAATCATGAACATAGTGTATTAAAGTGATGGCTGATCTTTGGGTCCTCCTGTAAACTGTAAGGTGTGCTACTCTAATATATTTAGAAACCCAGGTACAGTTTCATTTATTGCTCACCATAATGGCCAATAATCAAGGCATAACCTTTTAAATAAGCAATTCACTTTCAGAATTAAAACACACACAGAAGAATGATTTTTAATTTTTCTTTGAAAAAAGATATAGGCAGAGTTGACATTTTATTCCTTTTCACACATAATACAATGTGAGATCAGTGATAACCTATAAAATCTGACAAGAAGTTTGTCAAAGTAATTAGACATTGTTAAGAACTCTATTTGATATGTGATTTACATTCACTATCACAAGATTGAACTTCACACTAACTTTATTCTGGGCCTTGAGATCTCAGGTAATAATAGTGTGATGCCATCACAATTAACACATTTTAAAAGTAACCATCCAGACTATGAAGACAAAACTCTACAACTTGCTCAGCTATTTTATAGTACTGTCATACTCAGTACTCATGTTTGGTATTTTTGTCATAAACATCTTTGCCACAGACTTTCTGCTGCAGCTTTTTTGCTGTATAACCAATTGGCCACAAGGCAACCCTGCCATAAAAGTTAAAGCAACAAAAAATAAAAGAAAAACTATAAAAAGAAACATGAGAAATGAATAACAAAATTAAAATGTTCAGAATACAAAATATTTGGGTACATTTAAAATGTATAACACACCATTTTTAACTATCATATATTAGCTACCATATATTTTTAATGTAGATATTCTTTCTACAAGGCATTTGTATGGAGAATGTTGTATATTATGGAAAATTGTCAATTTGTTGAGGAAAGGAAAATAAAAATCCAGTTGAAAAATAAGTTACTACTCATACAATAATTATGGAACGTCATTTGGAAGTTGGAATTAGGATGTACTCTCCATCCCAGGAAGTCTCCAAGGGAAAATCATTCACTCACTTGCCCTGGTCGATTATGGTACAAACTTCCATACCAAGGTTCACTCCTACATCTAGATTTGTTACAGGCCATCGTTAGAGTCTAACCATAATTATGTTATGATTACACTGACACTGCCAGTCTTTGAAGCAAACCCTAGCTCCCTAAACCCTCCATTTCTCAGTCAGATTTTGGTATGTTTGATCATTAATTTCATGTGTCTACTTGGCTGGGCCATGAAGCCCAGATACTTAATCAAATGACATTTTAGATGTTTCTGTGAGAGTGTTTTTGGATGAGATTAATATTTAAATCAGTGGACTTTAAGTAAAACAGATTGCCATTGTTGACTGAAAAAAAATGTACAACCTAGAAGTTGAGAATTATGTTTTACTTGGAGGAAAAAACTGAGACAGTTTAATCCTGGGACACAGCCTCTCACTTCTCCCTAGCTTAAGTCTTCAGTGAGAGGAACTTCTAAATTATAAAAAAAAAAAAGTATATAATTAAACTTCTAAACTATAAAAAAATCAAATTAAAATGTGGAAAATCAAATAAAAAGGTGAAATACACATATATATGTTAACCTAAGATCTCCATTAGTTTAAATCAAATAAGAAACACCAGTTTGGGAAGCCTCATAGTGGTCTCCACTTCCCCTCAATGGGTCTTAAAGATGCTAATAAAAACATTAGAGTAATTAATGTTAATTAAGTTGATTAACAGGAAAAAAACTATACGGAAAGTCAGGAGACTTTTTCTCAACAGGTAGAAATTTTAAAGGGACTTACTCCAAATGGATAAAAAAAATCTTTAGATGGTTATTTAAAATGGGATAAATAAGATGGACATTTATGGGATTAAAACACAAGGTTTTTATACTACACTACCTAAGGCTAAATGGGCCAAAGGGCCCCCCTACTGGTCCCCAATATTAAAGACTCAAACAAGTCTGCTCTATTTATCTCAATTTAAAATATATATATTTAAAAGGGCTAGGAAAAAAATTGCACTGGGATACGTGACCAACAATTACTTGGGGCAACAGTTAGGCCAATTAATCGAGTTTAAAGATTGACAAAAGAGCCTGAGTTCCTTGGCTCAACCTCTCTCTGGGGACCCAGAGCTTTTTATATTAAAATAGCTAAAATGGACAGCAGATAAAGAGAAAGAAAATCTTCTAGGACTCTTCTTGTAAGACCAAAACTTGTTGATTGGATCCTAATGAAAACTAAAAGGTATAAAAGTTGACAGAAATGAGATGGAAGTGTATCAAATTAGTACACTTAAATAGGCTTAAAAAAATTGTTACATCACTTTTGCTTAATTATATTGTGGGATAGACATGTTTCACTGTAGAATACTTCCCCTGTGTGGTATTATAAGACAAAGCATATAGATCCGCCCTTATTAAACATACTAAAGGAAACCAATAGTGTTACTCAAGCTGTACAATAAAGTAAAAACTGGGAACTAATATTCAGGGACTAATAAAAATAATAGTAGTGATTTTGCTCTGGGTTTAACTTGTGCACTCAGAAAGAGGGCCCTTGTTGAATGCCTTATGTAAGCTTTTGAAGGCATGATAAATTAAACCCTAAAGTCTAGAACAGAGAACTCTTAAATTTCAGTTTAGTTTGAAATCTTCTTACTGATATAGAAAGGCAAATTAGAGAACATATATAGTTGGACAAATCTATCTTTTAATATCTCATCAGTGACAGACCAGTTCTTTGGGGAATTAAAAGCAACTGTCTTGGTCTTGCAAATCTCTACAAATCAGAAATGTAAATACAGCCCATAATGACCTAATTAGCTCAATCAGGTACAACCTGAAACCAAGGGGCAAACAAGGAAACAATGGCCTTTTAAAACTCAAGCCACTAGAAAGTCTCCCTCAGCCGAAATCTGGCCTCCTTAAAGGCCTATCAAGGAAAAATACAAATCTTTTTTTTCTTAATTTATTTTTTTATTAAAGTATAGTTGATTTACAATGTCATGTTATTTTCAGGTATACAGCACAGTGGTTCAGTTTATATACATATATATATATATATATATATATATATATATATATATATATATATATAAATAATCTTTTTCAGATTCTTTTCCCTTATAGGTTATTACAAAATATTGTATATAGTTCCCTGTGCTATACGGTAGGTCATTATCCATTTTATATATAGTAGTGTGTATATGTTAATCCTATCCTCCTAATTTATTCTTCCCCCTGCTCCTTCCTCTTTGATAACCATAAGTTTCTTTTCTGTGTCCGCATCTATTTCTGTTTTGTAAATAAGTTCCTTCATATTTTTTTTCTTTTTTTTAGAGTCCACATATAAGTGATATCATGTAAGGACAAATACAAATATTAAAAGTCTTTTCCACAAAGAGTAAAGCCTTAGCCATCTGAGCAAGCAAATTTAATTTATCCCAACTATTATTTATAAGCTATAAATAAATATATTTATATATTATTTATAGATTTATAGATTATTTATATTTATATTTTTATAGATTATTTATAAAAAAATAATTTATTTATATTGTAATACCTGATTCATAACTAAGTTTTTTAAGTGAAGCCATGAGATCTCTAGTTTAGTCTGTTTATATATCTGTGTACACATTATATATATGAGATGTCTCTATTTCTAGAAAATATTATCAAACTTAAATTTATAAGAGCTCTATTTAACTGACTTAAAAGTAAGCTTTTACAAATTAAATATTTCTAAATATGAAAAAAGAAAAAGACCAAAATGATTTTCAGCTTCATGTGAACAGGGAAATATTCAATATTATGTTGATAGCTTGTATTAAAGTTATTTTATTGATCTAATTAATACAGACATGTTTTCAGAGTCATCAACATTAAGTATAATACTTTTATTTTCTCTGGGTTTAATAAAAGTCAAATAAGATTTTGTTATATCGGTTACAAATTTGTCAATAAGAAAAATAACTTGGTGTGATGATATTCTTATATGTAAATTAAATGCAAGTGAGAGAAGCGCTTTTAAGTGAAATCTTTTGAAATAATTATGTTTTAGAAATGTTTACTTAAAGATGATCTCTCCAGATGTTTGGTAACTTAAAATTCTAGAGTTGTGCTAAATTAAGTTAAATAATGGAAGTTTATTGAATAGCTAGGTCATTTCCAAAGAAAATAAGATACTGGAACATTAATTGCTAAACAGGTTTAAATTTACCTACTTATGAGAGGGAAACTAGAAGAAAGATGTTTCATGAGGCTATGGGATATTCCAGTCAGGAAATGCTGGTATGACAAACAGTTTACAATTACTTGTTGCTTGTCAGTTTTTGGTAGAGATCAGGTTTTTAAAAGTTACATTTGTAATATGTAATGAAAGCTACTAGAAATAATAAAGGAAACATTTCAGTATGCAAGGAAAGGAGGATTTTTGTTTTCAGCAAAAGAAGTATGAGGGGTGGAAAAATATTTTGTTAAGGGAAAAAAAATTTTTGACCTAGAGCTGGTTGTTTTTGGATGGAAAAATAAGGGACAAACTAATATGGATACAGAAAGTTTTAGAAGATTTGTGAAAAAAGAAACCTGAGAAAAGAGTTTTATGCATGGTCAGGATTAGCTAAACGTAGATTGAATTTAATTAAGTAAATTGATTTTGTTGTTAAAAGTAAGCTAGTACAAGACTGGAGTTTGATTTTCTCTCTCTGTTAAGAGAACAAATATTTCTTGGAGTGCTGCTTCTGGTTAACAGATTGTGTGAGCTTCTTTGCTTTTAATTGATCTGTATTTTTTAAAAATCTTTGTCACTTTGCTTAACTGAATAAGTATTGTTTCACAGTGACTTCATGTGTTTTAAAATCTTTTTGATATTTTTAACAAACTTCTCAAATATCAAATTCTAACTAAAATTCTTTTAGCCTCCAGTTAACTCTGGGATGCTTCAAAGGAACCCTGAGACATCTCAGAGAGGAATGTTAAACTAGTTAGGCTTATTTGGTCTGTTAAAATGATTGTCAAGTGATTGGAGATGAATCTTAGGTTATATTGTATGGGTAAATGTCATTAATATAGATATTGCAAAATTTATATGGAATTCCTATAATCTGATATGCCCTGATATAATGATATCAGTCATGATTCTAGTTATCCTAAAATGTTGTATGTCACAGAAATGTCCAAGTTTCTAATCAATTGCATTATAATCAAATCTTTCACCATGCCATTTTAAGTCTTGTCATTTATACACAATTATTGGTTTACTCTGATGCTTTTGAAGATCTCCCAAGAAAATTCATAAAAAGGACTTTTTGACAAATATAAGTTTTTGATAACTTTTAAATCATACCACTGAACTGGGTAAAACAAAACAAAACAAAAAACTACAAAACTCTAGTGGAAAACTTGATGACTTCATCCAGATCTATAGGAATTAATTGCATGGGACTGATGAACTGATAAATATGATTTATAACTTTATGACTTTTGAAATATACTGACTTTTAACTTTGTTTTCCAGAAAAACCTTTCTTCTTATGCTATGACCTGCCACAAGTTGATAAAGCATATCTTTGTAAACAAAGATAAAACATTTATCTTTAATTCTACCTGATCCTTCCAGAATTTGGCTTCTCCATCTGGCTCTCCTGTGGATTTGATGATTTATTGCACCTGGATTACAACTAGTTATATTAATCATTGTTTTAATTTGTTCTTTGTTTCCAAATTATTTCTGCTTTGTGTCTCTCTCTGCTGCACTATGACTTTATTAATGTTCCTAGCTGTATTACTTATATTTTTTTTATTTTATAAGATTATTGTCTCTTAAATTACCCTATGTGTAACCAGGCCTCCAACAAAATCAATGATGGCTAAACATCTTGAGGAAGGAGATCACATTTATAACTCTACACAGAATAATTGTAATGGTGTGATTCTAGCTATGGGAAGAAGCAATGAGGGAAAATATTTCCTGGATCATAATAAACTAGTAAGACAGGGGATCCAGAGAATTTTAAAGTATCAATGGGCTTAATTCAGAAATTAACACCTTGAGTGGCATACCAACAGAACTTTTGCTTGATCTAGGAATGAATCTTCCTAGCACCGTGGGACAAAAATTGGTCATGAAATGTCTCCCAAACTTTGGTTAAATTTATGACCAAAGTGAGGGACTGTGAATGAAAAAAATGCTGCCTGCCATATCAGTAAACAAAGGATGTTGTAGCCATCAAGCCATCACATTACAGCCACCCCCGACAATGAGCCCTGAGGAAACTCAGGATGGAAACAGGATGCCTACCATCAAGCAGTCAGGCACTGCATGACCCACAACGATGCACCCTGAAGAGACTCAGGATGAGAAAACACAAGACACTGGCCCCAGATAGCTGAGGTGCATATCAAAAGAATGATTTCAATGAGCCAGTATTTTGGCATCTTCCCATACATAGAAAAGCATTAAACTCATTAACTTGAGATGTCTGATTTTCTTAAATTAACATTGATATTTTGAAGGTCCAACTACCTGGTCTTTGCTGCAAAAACTCCTATATATCCTGACTCCTCCTTTACCTCTTCAGAGCAGTCCCTCAGAAATATCCGAGACTGTGTCCCAGGCACTGAGACTTAAGTCCTCAGTTTTGACCACCAAATAAAACATAATTCTCAACTTTTAGGTTTTGCATTTTTTTTAGTCAACACTATCCTTAATGTGGGTGAGCTTCTTTGGATTTTTGAGGCAACATATAACTCATTTGGGTGCTACATTTGCATGCCCATTTACTAAGTGACTGGAAAAGCAGCCAGGTTTAAATAGGGCCTAGAATAAGAGAAGGCTCTACAACAGGTCCAGGCTTCCATGCAAGATGCTCTGTCACTTGGGCCATGTGAACCAGCAGATCCAGTGCTGTTTGAAGTGGCAGTGACAGATCAGGTTGCTGTTTGGAGGCTTCGGCAGGCCCCTACAAGTGAACCAGAGCCAAGGCCCTTACAATTTTGAGGCAAAGTCCTGCCATCCTCTGTAGATAACTACTCTCCTTTTGAGAAAGAGCTCTTGGTATGACAGATTTTAATCCAATTATCCAATCATATCAATCATTATATTAAATACAAAGATTCTAAAGATGACAATTAAGTGATAGATTGTCAGGTAAGATTTTTTTTTTTTAATTTATTTATTTTTGGCTGCGTTGAGTCTTCATTGCTGTGCACGGGCTTTCTCTAGTTGCGGGGAGCAGGGGCTCCTCTTCATTGTGGTGCGCAGGCTTCTCATTGCAGTGACTTCTCTTGTTGCGGAGCATGGGCTCTAGGCGCACACAGGCTTCAGTAGTTGTGGCTCACAGACTCTAGAGCTCAGGCTCAGTACTTGTGGTGCATGGGCTTAGTTGCTCCGCAGCATGTGGGATCTTCCCGGGCCAGGGCTTGAACACGTGTCCTCTGCATTGGCAGGCATATTCTTAACCACTGCGCCACCAGGGAAGTTCCCAGATAAGATTTTAAAAACCCAATAATGCGAATTCTGCAAGAAACTCATTTTAAGTAAACCATCTAGATAGGAGAAAAGTAAATGGATGGAAAAAGATATACTTACAGGGGAGAGGAGAAGATGGCGGAAGAGTAAGACGCGGAGATCACCTTCCTCCCCACAGATACATCAGAATTACATCTACACGTGGAACTGCTCCTATAGAACACCCACTGAACGCTGGCAGAAGACGTCAGACCTCCCAAAAGGCAAGAAACTCCCCACGTACCTGGGTAGAGCAAAAGAAAAAACAAACAACAGAGGCAAAAGAAGAGGGACGGGACCTGCACCAGTGGGAGGGAGCTGTGAAGGAAGAAAGGTTTCCACACACTAGAAGCCCCTTCGTGGGCAGAGACTGTGGGTGGCAGAGGGGGGAAGCTTTGGAGCCACAGAGGGGAGCGCAGCAACAGGGGGGCGGAGGGCAAAGCAGAGAGATTCCCGCACAGAGGAGCGGTGCCGACCAGCACTCACCAGCCTAAGAAGTTTGTCTGCTCACCCGCAGGGGCGGGCGGAGGCTGGGAGCTGAGGCTCAGGCTTCTGTCGGATTGCAGGGAGAGGACTGGGGTTGGCGGCGTGAACACAGCCTGAAGAGGTTAGCGCACCACAGCTACCCGGGAGGGAGTCCGGGAAAAGGTCTGGAGCTGCCGAACAAGCAACAGGCTTTTTCTTGCCTCTTTGTTTCCTGGTGCGTGAGGAGAGGGGATTCAGACGGCCGCTTAAATGAGTTCCAGAGATGGGCACGAGCCGCGGCTATCAGCGCGGACCCCAGAGATGGGCATGAGACGCTAAGGCTGATGCTGCCACCACCAAGAAGCCTGTGTGCGAGCACAGGTCACTCTCCAAACCTCCCCTCCTGGAAGCCTGTGCAGCCCGCCACTGCCAGGATCCCGTGATCCATGGACAACGTCCCTGGGAGAACACACGGCTCTCCTCAGGCTGCTGCAACGTCACGCCGGCCTCTGCCGCTGCAGGCTTGCCCCGCATCCGTACCCTTCCCTCCCCGCTGCCTGAGTGAGCCAGAGCCCCCGAAGCAGCTGCTACTTTAACCCCGTCCTGTCTGAGCGAAGAACAGATGCCCTCAGGCTACCTACACGCAGAGGTGGGTCCAAATCCAAATCTGAACCCCGGGAGCTGTGCGAACAAAGAAGAGAAAGGGAAATTTCTCCCAGCAGCCTCAGGAGCAGTGGATTAAATCTCCACAAACAACCTGAAGTACCTGCATCTGTGGAATACCTGAATAGACAACGAATCATCCCAAATTGAGGAGGTGGACTTTGGGAGCAAGATATATTATTTTTTCCCCTTTTCCTCTTTTTGTGAGTGTGTATGTGTATGCTTCTGTGTGAGATTTTGTCTGTACAGCTTTGCTTTCACCATTTCTCCTAGGGTTCTGTCCGTCCGTTTTTTCTTGCTTTGTTTTTTTCTTTACTTAAAAAATTTTTTTTCTATTTTCCTTAATAATTATTTTTTATTTTTTCATTTTAATAACTTTATTTTATTTTATCTTACTTTATTTTATTTTATCCTCTTTCTTTTTTTTTCTTTCTATTTTTTCTCCCTTTTATTCTGAGCCGTGTGGATGAAAGGCTCTTGGTGCTCCAGCCAGGCAACAGGGCTGTGCCTCTGAGGTGGGAGAGCCAACTTCAGGACACTGGTCCACAAGAGACCTCCCAGCTCCATGTAATAACAAATGGCGAAAATCTCTCTGAGATCTCCATCTCAACACCAAGACCCAACTTCACTCAACGACCAGCAAGCTATAGTGCTGGACACCCTATGCCAAACAACTAGCAAGACAGGAACACAGTCCCATTCACCAGCAGAGAGGCTGCCTAAAATCATAATAAGGCCACAGACACCCCAGAACACATCACCAGACGTGGACCTGCCTACCAGAAAGACAAGATCCAGCCTCATCCACCAGAACACAGGCACTAGTCCCCTCCACCAGGAAGCCTACACAATCCATTGAACCAACCTTAGCCACTGTGGACAGATACCAAAAACAACAGGAACTACGAACCTACAGCCTGCAAAAAGAAGACCCCAAACACAGTAAAATAAGCAAAATGAGAAGACAGAAAAACACACAGCAGATGAAGGAGCAGGGTAAAAACACACCAGACCTAACAAATGAAGAGTAAACAGGCAGTCTACCTGAAAAAGAATTCAGAATAATGATAGTAAACATGATCCAGAATCTTGGAAATAGAATAGACAAAATGCAAGAAACATTTAACAAGACCAAGAAGAACTAAAGAGGAAAAAAGCAACGATGAAAAACACAATAAATGAAATTAAAAATACTCTAGAAGGGATCAATAGCAGAATAACTGAGGCAGAAGAAAGGATAAGTGACCTGGAAGATAAAATAGTGGAAATAACTCTGCAGAGCAGAACAAAGAAAAAAGAATGAAAAGAACTGAGGACAGTCTCAGAGACCTCTGGGACAACATTAAACGCACCAACATTCGAATTATAGGGGTCCCAGAAGAAGAAGAGAAAAAGAAAGGGACTGAGAAAATATTTGAAGAGATTATAGTTGAAAACTTCCCTAATATGGGAAAGGAAATAGTTAATCAAGTCCTGGAAGCACAGAGAGTCCCATATAGGATAAATGCAAGGAGAAACACGCCAAGACACATTTTAATCAAACTATCAAAAATTAAATATAAAGAAAACATATTAAAAGCAGCAAGGGAAAAACAACAAATAACACACAAGGGAATCCCCATAAGATTAACAGCTGATCTTTCAGCAGAAACTCTGCAAGCCAGAAGGGAGTGGCAGGACATATTTGAAGTGATGAAGGAGAAAAACCTACAACCAAGATTACTCTACCCAGCAAGGATCTCATTCAGATTTGATGGAGAAATTAAAACCTTTACAGACAAGCAAAAGCTGAGACAGTTCAGCACCACCAAACCAGCTTTACAACAAATGCTAAAGGAACTTCTCTAGGCAAGAAACACAAGAGAAGGAAAAGGCCTACAACAACAAACCCAAAACATTTAAGAAAATGGGAATAAGAACATACATATCAATAATTACCTTAAATGTAAATGGATTAAATGCTCCCAACAAAAGACACAGACTGGCTGAGTGGAAACAAAAACAAGACCTGTATATATGCTGTCTACAAGAGAACCACTTCAGACCTAGGGACACATACAGACTGAAAGTGAGGGGATGGAAAAAGATAGTCCATGCAAATGGAAATCAAAAGAAAGCTGGAGTAGCAATTCTCATATCAGACAAAATAGACTTTAAAATAAAGACTATTACAAGAGACAAAGAAGGACACTACATAATGATCAAGGGATCGATTCAAAAAGAAGATATAACAATTGTAAATATTTATGCACCCAACATAGGAGCACCTCAATACATAAGGCAAATACTAACAGCCATATAAGGAGAAATCGACAGCAACACAATCATAGTAGGGGACTTTAACACCCTACTTTCACCAATGAACAGATCCTCCAAAATGAAAATAAATAAGGAAACACAAGCTTTAAATGATACATTAAACAAGATGAACTTAATTGATATTTATAGGACATTCCACCCAAAAACAGAATACACATTTTTCTCAAGTGCTCATGGAACATTCTCCAGGATAGATCATATCTTGGGTCACAAATCAAGCCCTGGTAAATTTAAGAAAATTGAAATCGTATCAAGTAACTTTTCTGACCACAACTCTATGAGACTAGATATCAATTACAGGAAAAGATCTGTAAAAAATACAAACACATGGAGGCTACACAATACACTACTTAATAACGAAGTGATCACTGAAGAAATCAAAGGGGAAATCAAAAAATACCTAGAAACAAATCACAATGGAGACACGACGACCCAAAAGCTATGGGATGCAGCAAAAGCAGTTCTAAGAAGGAAGTTTATAGAAATACAAGTCTACCTCAAGAAACAGGAAACATCTCGAATAAACAACCTAACCTTGCAACTATAGCAATTAGAGAAAGAACAAAAAAACCCCAAAGTTAGCTGAAGGAAAGAAATCATAAAAATCAGATCAGAAATAAATGAAAAAGAAATGAAGGAAACAATAGCAAAGATCAATAAAAGTAAAAGCTGGTTCTTTGAGAAGATAAACTAAATTGATAAACCATTAGCCAGACTCATCAGGAAAAAAAGGGAGAAGACTCAAATCAATAGAATTAGAAATGAAAAAGAAGAAGTAACAACTGACACTGCAGAAATACAAAGGATAGTGAGAGATTACTACAAGCAACTCTATGCCAATAAAATGGACAACCTGGAAGAAATGGACAAATTCTTAGAAATGCACAACGTGCCGAGATTGAACCAGGAAGAAATAGAAAATATGAACAGACCAATCACAAGCACTGAAATTGAAATTGTGATTAAAAATCTTCCAAAGCACAGGGAGATCAACTTGGTGCTTTGTGACTACCTAGAAGGGTGGGATAGGCAGGGTAGGAGGGAGGGGGATGCAAGAGGGAAGAGATATGGGAACATATGTATATGTATAACTGATTCACTTTGTTATAAAGCAGAAACTAACACACCATTTTAAAGCAATTATACTCCAATAACGATGTTAAAAAAAAAAAACTTCCAACAAACAAAAGCCCAGGACCAGATGGCTTCACAGGTGAATTCTATCAAACATTTAGAGAAGAGCTAACATCTATCCTTACCAAACTCTTCCAAAATATTGCAGATGGGGGAACACTCCCCACCTCATTCTACGAGATCACCATCACCCTGATACCAAAACCAGGCAAAGATGTCACAAAGAAAGAAAACTACAGGCCAATATCACTGATGAACATAGATGAAAAAATCCTCAACAAAATACTAGCAAACAGAATCCAACAGCACATTAAAACAATTATACACCATGATCAAGTGGGGTTTATTCCAGGAATGCAAGGATTCTTCAACATATGCAAATCAATCAACGTGATACACCATATTAACAAATTGAAGGAGAAAAACCATATGAGCATCTCAATAGATGCAGAGAAAGCTTTCGACAAAATTCAACACCCATTTATGATAAAAGCCCTGCAGAAAGTAGGCATAGAGGGAACTTTCCTCAACATAGTAAAGGGCATATATGACAAATGCACAGCCAACATCATCCTCAATGGTGAAAAACTGAAACCATTTCCACTAAGATCAGGAATAAGACACGGTTGCCCAATCTAACCACTATTATTCAACATAGTTTTGGAAGTGTTAGCCACAGCAATCAGAGAAGACAAAGAAATAAAAGGAATCCAAATCGGAAAAGAAGAAGTAAAGCTGTCACTGTTTGCAGATGACATGATACTATACATAGAGAATCCTAAAGATGCTACCAGAAAACTACTAGAGCTAATCAATGAACTTGGTAAAGTAGCAGGATACAAAATTAATGCACAGAAATCTCTTGCATTCCTATACACTAATGATGAAAAATCTGAAAGTGAAATTAAGAAAACACTCCCATTTACCATTGCAACAAAAAGAATAAAATATCTAGGAATAAACCTACCTAAGGAGACAAAAGACCTGTATGCAGAAAATTATAAGACACTGATGAAAGAAATTAAAGATGATACAAATAGATGGAGAGATATACCATGTTCTTGGATTGGAAGAATCAACATTGTGAAAATGACTCTACTACCCAAAGCAATCTACAGATTCAATGCAATCCCTATCAAACTACCACTGGCATTTTTCACAGAAGTAGAACAAAAAATTTCACAATTTGCATGGAAACACAAAGGACCCCGAATAGCCAAAGCAATCTTGAGAACGAAAAATGGAGCTGGAGGAATCAGGCTCCCTGACTTCAGATTATACTACAAAGCTACAGTAATCAAGACAGTTTGGTCTTGGCACAAAAACAGAAATATAGATCAATGGAACAGGATAGAAAGCCCAGAGATAAACCAACGCACATATGGTCACCTTATCTTTGATAAAGGAGACAAGCATATACAGTGGAGAAAAGACAGCCTCTTCAATAAGTGGTGCTCGGAAAACTGGACAGGTACATGTAAAAGTATGAAATTAGAACACTCCCTAACACAATACACAAAAATAAACTCAAAATGGATTAAAGACCTAAATGTAAGGCCAGACAGTATCAAACTCTTAAAGGAAAACATAGGCAGAACACTCTATGACATAAATCACAGCAAGATCCTTTTTGACTTACCTCCTTGAGAAATGGAAATAAAAACACAAATAAACAAATGGGACCTAATGAAACTTAAAAGCTTTTGCACAGCAAAGGAAACCATAAACAAGACGAAAAGACAACCCTCAGAATGGGAGAAAATATTTGCAAATGAAGCAAATGACAAAGGATTAATCTCCAAAATTTACAAGCAGCTCATGCAGCTCAATAAAAAAAAAAAAAAAACCACCCAATCCAAAAATGGGCAGAAGACCTAAATAGACATTTCTCCAAAGAAGATATACAGATTGCCAACAAACACATGAAAGAAAGAATGCTCAACATCATTAATCATTAGAGAAATGCAAATCAAAACTACAACAATAGATATCATCTATTATAGTTATCATCTCACACCGGTCAGAATGGCCATCATCAAAAAATCTAGAAACAATAAATGCTGGAGAGGGTGTGGAGAAAAGGGAACACTCTTGCACTATTGGTGGGAATGTAAATTGATACAGCCACTATGGAGTACAATATGGAGGTTCCTTAAAAAACTAAAAATAGAACTACCATATTACCCAGCCATCCCACTACTGGGCATATACCCTGAGAAAACCATAATTCAAACAGAGTCATGTACCAAAATGTTCATTGCAGCTCTATTTACAATAGCCAGGAAATGGAAGCAACCTAAGTGTCCATCATTGGATGAATGGATAAAGAAGATGTGGCACATATATACAATGGAATATTATTCAGCCATAAAAAGAAATGAAATGGAGGTATTTGTAATGAGGTGGATGGAGTTAGAGTCTGTCATACAGAGTGAAGTAAGTCAGAAAGAGAAAAACAAATACAGTATGCTAACACATATATGGAATCTAAGGAAAAAAAAAAAAAAGGTCATGAAGAACCTAGTGGCAAGATGGGAATAAAGACACAGACCTACTAAAGAATGGACTTGAGGATATGGGGAGGGGAAGGGGTGAGATGTGACAGGGTGAGAGAGTGTCATGGACATATATACACTACCAAATGTAAAATAGATAGCTAGTGGGAAGCAGCCGCATAGCAGGGAGATCAGCTCGGTGCTTTGTGACCACCTAGAGGGGTGGGATAGGGAGGGTGGGAGGGAGGGAGATGCCAAAGGGAAGAGATATGGGAACATATGTATATGTATAACTGATTTACTTTGTTATAAAGCAGAAACTAACACACCATTGTAAAGCAATTATACTCCAATAAAGATGTTTAAAAAAAAAGGTATACTTTCATAAGCAGTAATCAAAAGAATGCTAAACTGCCGATATTAATATCAGAAAAATTTGAGAATGTATAAACAAACTATAGCACATCCATCAGTGGAATTACTCAGCATTAATAAGGAAAGAACTACTGATACATGAAACAACATGGATGAATCTCAAATGCATTATGTTGAATGAAAGGAACAAGACCCAAAAGACTGACTTTCATTTATATGACATTCTAGAATACATAACTCTGTAAGGACAAAAACAGATCAGTGAATGTTGGGTACTGAAAGTGGTGCAAAGGGTTGATTACAAATATTTTTAAAGGAATTGGAGGGAGTAATTGTTGCTGTGTATCTTGTTGTGGCAGTTACACAACCATATGCATTTGTTAGAACTCAGAGAACTGTAAAATACTTTAGTGTTACTGTATCTAAATTATCCCTTAATGAAAACATGAAAAGAATATAGCCTCTAAAAATAGGCAGATGCATAAAATTAATACAAACAATATATGATATCTGTTTTATGACTTTGGCATCCATTTGAGGAATCCTATGGAAGAATAAATATTTTTCCTATGTAATGTATTGACATATGGTTGATATTTGATTTATTTTTCTCATGTAATAATTACAACTGCTCTCTCATATCAAGGCATGCTTCCTGCTTAACTGCTGAGAAAACAGATACACTTAAAATTTTCAATTATCTGTATTATTCTCTAAAAAAATATTTTATATAAATAAAATTGTAATCAATCTTATTCACATAAAATCAATCACTTTTTTAATAATCATGAAATTTTATTATTTCAAAAGTTTTAATATATGGCAAGTATTATTTTTAATGGAATAGTACTATTGTAGAAAAATGAAGAAACTTTCTTTAACCAGCTCAGTTTTAACAATAATTCAGAAAATATTTTCATCTAATAGGATTTGTATTTCTTTCCGTTTTGTGAGAAATACCTTGCTGTACAAAATATTAAATATATCTGTATATCAAGCAGGGGAACTTACAACTGAAAGAGAAAAAATAAAGTTAGTTGTAACTTCTTTAGCTGCTGAGTTTTGATCAAATGATTAAGATACAAACATAATAGAGAGGGAAAAAAACCTTTTTTTTGCTTTTTGCTTTGAGTCACCACAATAGTGCAAAATGCTCCACAAATAAGAAATAAAAATAGAAATTAAAATAAAATGACATGAATACAACACTAAGGCTGAACCAAAATATTACAGGAAGAATATTGTTTATAAATATTCTGCAGAAATCTACTCACAGACATAGAAAACAAACTTATGGGGAAAGGAGAGGATAAATTAGGAGTTTGGGATTAGCAGATACAAACCACTATGTATAAAATAGATAAACAACCAGGTCCTACTGTATAGCACAAGGAACTATATTCAATATTTTGTAATAAACTATAATCTGAAAGAGAATATATATATGTATATATCTGAATCACTTTGCTGTACACCTGAAACGAACACAACATTGTAAATCAACCATACTTCAATTAAAAAATAATAAAATAAATTCCAAAAACAATTTCTTCCTCCCTCTAGCTTTCTTGTGGGGTTAGCCCTTCAGGGCAATCATTTTGGTGGTCTGCTGGAAAGAAGCCCTGAGACCTACTGGCCACATTGTACAACCCAGTCTTCAACTTGTGCATGTTTCTTGAGAGGCTCCTAGATAATGATGGTCATCAGTACATTTCTGAGAGGGAAATCCACTGGTATCCATAGCCTCTTCTTTGGACTAACTGAAAAAAAAATGAAACATTGTGATTGTCACACAATTGTCCTTATAGGCAGCTTTGAATGTTCTTTGTTTAGGTTGACTGTTCACTTGGAGACAACTGCTGTTTCTGTCAAATGTATCTAAACATTGAGGAATTTCTGGAAGTTTCAGTAAAAAGCAGCAGTAATTTCTGACTGGGTAGTTGATAGGTGTGATTTGAAATAAAAGTTGAAGCTAAAACTGAGTCTGTAAAGTAAACCTATCAGAATCTATTGTCTACAATAACTTTAAGAAGAGTGAATAAAGATATTCTGCTCTGGCCACAGTGAAAGGACAGGGATCAAATATATATTCCAACCTAGAACAACCAGGAAACAAACAGAATATATGAAAAATAGTCTTCAGACATGTGAAACAGGCATCACAGGATAGTGATTCCTGAGAGAAAGGAAACAAACAAGGTAAGTCCTACAATTACATCAATTTACTGCCTGAAGTCAATCTACAGGCCATAGAACAAAAAGAAAGAACTCAAAAAGAGCCCAGTAATCTTGATGAATTGAAGGGACAGAAATCAAATCAGAGTTCAGAGAGCCCAGGACTGCTAGAATTTGTGGCCAATGAAACAGAGAAGAGGAAACCAGAGATCTGCAGAGGGATTGCCCCAAGTCTTTGTCTGAATTGTGTATGAATTAAAGAAACTACCTGAAACCAGGGGAAGAATCACTTTAAAGGAGCAGGAAGAACATTTCTTGGAGCCCACACAGAATGAAACATTGAGTTTAATCCTAAAAATGATATAGCTATAGTAATGGGGCTAAATTGGCCCTAGACTAAAAGCTTCCCTAGACTTATCCTAACAAACCTTAAAAGACTTGAGAAGATCTAACAGATTCTAATTAACTCAAATTTATGTCAGAAAAACATCCAACATTATATTTAAAGGAATACAACAAAATGCAGCAATGAATACTTTAAAACCCACAATGTATAGCAAGTGATAAAAAATAATCAAATAGGAAAATATGGCACAAAAATGGTGGGGAGGGGGGAAATAATCAATAGCAATATACCTAGAAATTATGGCAATTATTAAACTAGTAAAGAAGGACATTAAAACAGCTATTATAAATATAATTTATACTTTCAAAAAATAAAGGAAAAATAAGCACAACAAAAAGAGAAATGAAAACTATAAAATAGACCCAAAGGTCATTTCTAGATATAGGAAATATATCTAAAATACACCAGATGGGATTAATAGCATATTAGACAGTGAAGGTAAAAAGATCAGTGAACTTAAAGCCATAGCAATAGGAACTATCCAAAATAAAGCACAGACAGGAAAAAGACTAGGGGAAAAAAAAGAGGCTCAGTGAACTATGAGACAACATCAGCAGTCTAACATATGTATAATTGGAGTCCCGGAAGAAGTGGAGAGCTAGAAAATTATTTGAAGATATAATGCTGGAGTTTTTCCAAATTTAATGAAAATTATAAGACCACAGGTGCAAAAAAATCAAAGAAACCCAAGCAAAAAAAAGGAAACCACTTCAAGTCACATCATTATAAGTTGCTGAAAAGCAGTGATGAGAAAATCTCAATAAATGGATAAATGCAGATGTCTCTCCCTCCCCTATAAATATTCTCCCTTTCAAAGAACAAGGAACTCTACCATCTCTTAGTCTACGTACAAGAAGAAATGTCCTTAAAGAGTGCTTGGCATAAAGCAGATCCTAAACGTTAGCCTATGGAAACAGGCCTGGATGAGGTTCTCATTAAGAACCAAGGGGATCCAGCAATTTGAAGTACAGGGAACAGAAAGAGTATGACTAGCATGAAAGTAAGAGTTGAGAAATCAAACTTAATTGTCATAAATGTACCCAATACAATTAATGTAATCATTTGTTATTTTTATTGGCAATGTGCTAACATTAATGCTTTTTGAAGTAAATTCTATCAGGACACAGAGAATAGAGGAATTCAATCTCCCTAAGTTGGATACTGATGACTCAGAGACACCAATCTCAACAACTGTTATCTAGTAGTGAACTGGAACCGTGGTTTCAGGACTCTTAGCCAGTTTTTCTAGAGACATCATAAAGAGGAGCTCAGCTGAGAAGTATAACTTGTTAAAAAATCTGGGTGTTAGAACTACTAATCATTGTCTAGTTGAGTATTTCCTTTAGGAAAAAAAAATCAAACCTTTATTTCCCAGGAATAGACTTTAGTTCATGACCATAGTTGTCCATTAATTAACATGTATTGTTCCCTGTCAGCAAGATTTTAAATAATAATGTAATTAGTTAAAGGAACATATATTTTAGCCTCATCTCAATTACTTTTGGACAGGAGACTCAATTAAATGACCAATTTCTATATGCTTTCAAATCACATCTCCTTAGTGGAGTTATTTCTCCATCAGGCTCCCTGTATTTTCCAGTTCAAATTACCAACATAGTCTCAAAGTGTTTATAAAATTTTGTAATCCTAGATAATAATCAAAACTCCATACTTGATTTAAAATTAACATCTCTTTTTCAGCCCCTCCCTCCCCAGCTTGCTGGGCATGGTTTTGGACCCCATGGCCATGCTTGCTCCTCAGGAAGGAGTAGCAAGAAAGTCCTTACTTCATTCAAAATATAAGAAGGCTTTGTTTTCAAAACCTCTGGGCTTCCTATTTAATGATAATGCTTACTCTCTGGGAAAATTATCTGACTGAAATTTCTGTAAAGCTGTTGATAGATTCTATTCTTGCTTTTCACCTGTAAGTCCTCAGGTTTCCAGCAGTCAACTCCATGGAACTCTCTCTACTGGAGTCCCATCTCCCTTCCTTTACCAAAATACTCTGGGAGAGCAGCAACTCTCCTTTGCTTAGTCTCCAAAGGGCCCTTCTCTCTTGCCCATGAGATTCTCCAGGCACAAGTCAGACAACATCCAAGGAGCCCTGAAAATTAGGAGGGAGGAAGGGAAAGTCACACATTAAGCTCTTCAGTGTTTCCACTGAAGCCCCCCTTACTAGGCTTGCTTTGCAGGATTGGACATTCTCTACTCCACAGTGCAGCTCTCTCCAAAGTAATTTTTTTCAAATCACTCCTAAACTTCCTCATCCTAAACATTCAACCATTTTATTCACTTTTGAAGGGTCTATTAAGTTTCTAGAAATCTACCTGGAAATTTTTGCATCATAGGGTATCTTCTAAATCACTTTTAGACTCTGATATGTATCATATCTTGATTCTACACTTGACTCTTCCATTTTAACATGTGTTACCATTTTAAATTTTTTTATTACAAAGGTAATATGTATTCACAATAACAAGAATATATGAGGAAATATTCCCTTATCTTTAGTCTCTAGCCCAATCCTACCCCCAATTTCAATCCCTGTGAAATAACTAATACTCTCAGTTTGATGTGTCTCCTTCTCCACATTTATTTATGTTCTCTGTATATTAAGAATAATAACAACTTTGTTATTTTTTCCATTCTAAGTTTTATCTTTTGAGCTTGTTTGTGTAATCTTTTGCCAACAAATATATGTGTTTTACATAACCAGATATCCCTATATTTTTCCTCAGGGTTTCCCTTTTGGTCTCTTGCAAACAAATATTTTGCCACTAATTTTAATAGTCAAGAACTTACTCTAGGGACTTCCCTGGTGGTCCAGTGGTTAAGACTCTGCACTTCCACTGCAGGGGACACAGGTTCCATCCCTGGTCGAGGAATAAGATCACACATGCCACACTGCGTGGTCAAAAAAAAGAAAAGAAAAAATAATTTAAAAATAAATTAACTGAAAGAGCATTGTAAGTAACTTTTTCAAATGATCCACATTATCTTAAAATGAGTATTCTTTCTATGTTAATTTGACTAGAAATACAACATTCTGGTTTTTGTTCCTATATTGTGAAATACTGTAACAAACTACTATGGGAATTGCCTTTTACACACAAGGATGTCATCACTTGTATAGAAGAAGGTTATTTTACCTAGAAACAGGAAATGCATTCAAAAGATGACCTTGGAGGTTATTCCCAAGTCTTTGGGAATGGCACATAAATTTTTAAAAAGCTCTAGGTATCATATACTCAAACTGGTACAACAGGTATAATAAGAGCTCAGTGTTAATCACTTAAAACTCCTCTTAGCCTGTGGTTTATTAATAGGAACCACAGAGCAAACTGTTAAAACTGCTTTCCCATCAACTGCATCTTCTAAGATCAGCGGCAAGAAAAAAAGAATTAAGCTTAGGGCATATAACCCTAAAATGTTAATGCATTTAAAAAATACAAAGTAGAAAGTGTTACTTAAGCCTACCAAACAATATATATTAAGATGCTTAATAGAAAGGTGACAGAAAAATAGAAAACTGCTCAGTGGTGGCAGGAGATCCCACTAGGAGCTGGCTTCCCTAAAATCACTGCCCTATAATCACTGTCTGAACCCTTTATTTCATATCATGGCCCAATTCAGCAGTCACTTTTGATACAATGTTTCTAAATACTACTTGCTGCTCCCTCATGCTGCTGTGATTAAATTTCTTCCACTTTACTCTCCAAAGCAAAAATATAAGTTTCAGCTTTATGGAAACTACAGGAAAATTTGAACAAATGTTTTCTCTATTTTTGCCCATTACTAACCTGATTGTTCTTCAATCCTAAATCATCACTTTGGGATTGTTCTTCAGCCAACTTGTTACAGATGTTTATAAGTTTATCCTCAAACATTGAACTCACCTAGTCTATCTATAAATTTTAATACAAGAGGGATTATGGCAAAGCTTTTTCAAATCAAGGTATGTTTTCTGGCTTCCAAAGTTTTAATAAGTTTGTAAGGAAAATTATATCTCATTAGCATTACACTACCAACAAAACCACTTTGCAAATATCAATCTGTCACAATTCTAGTTCACTACTCCTCAAACTTGGCTACAATGGAATGATCTGGGAGCTTTAAAAATTACTGGTGGCTGGGACTCATCCCCAGAGATTCTGATTTACTCTCACCTTTCGAGTATGTAAATTTAGAAATACTCTAATACTCAAAGTAATTATAATATAGGAGTCCAAATTTATTCATGAGTCTCAGATGTGCAAAATCAAGTAGTTATATTTGTTTCTAAATCCTATTTCACTTTGTTCTTGAGCCTTATTTCTACTGAAAAATTAGCTGGACAAAGTTATTTCTGTTTCTTCTGGCTTTAAATAATCTCTATGGGTGGGAGAGGATGCTTTCTCTTCTGAAGAAATACTTAAAAATATCAAAGTTCAAAATTTCTCACAAGATTTTTATCTTTTCTCTCAAAATATATCCCTTGTACCCTTGCTTCCCAAAATGGTATCTAGTTTGGGGAGGACTTACATAGCTCAACTTGGGAAGGGAGAAGAATGAGAATGTGGTTTCCAGTCTCATTATCTTCTTAGACATCCATCTGATTAAGATTCCTGGATACCATAAATTGTACAAAGTAAATAAAAATTCAAAAACAAAAGACTGGAAAATAGAGTCCAATAAAATTTCCAAGATATGTACAAAAAGACAAAGTGACAGGTAACATGAAGGAGAAAGGTATAGGATGTGGCAGTAAGTTCTGAACACTAAAGAACAAAAGGGCACAAAAAAGACACTATGAAAAAGTCAAGGTCCAAATATAAAACAAAATTAAGTGTAGCATTATTTTAAACAATTGGAACATCTTTGCAATAGAAGAGAAGAAACATAATCATTGTATCCCCTAGTCACAAATTGAATTTTATGTACGTTGTTATAATAATATCATTTTCTGTATCATTGTCCAGCATTGGATTTAACATATGGACAAAACATGGAAGATTTTGGTGTGGTTTCTGAACAGAAAACAAATTTTAATAACCTTTATAACATAAAGCAAAATCTTAATTGGTAGTACCATAAAGTAGATGATAGAGAAAGGAGGAAGATCAGACAAAAGGAGAAGGATGTTGTATTTGTATCTTACATAATGGGATGTCAAAACACCCCATGGAAAGTAAATAAAATAAGAAACAGAGAATTAAAGTTACTATTTAAAGTTACAAGGTTAAGGAATTCTGAACTATGAGAGTAATATAACCATTAGACACAGGCAGGAAGAAGTAGAAGGAAACAGGAGGTCAGTGAAACCAAAGCCTCATCTTTCACAACAGAACTCCAATCAATGTTATCTATTTTACACTTTTATCTAAATTGATAATTATTTATTGATAAAGTAAAAAGAGAGATATAGTCATATTTTCTGGTTCACTGAAGTAATGACCAAAAGATGAAACAGAAATTATCAAAGAGTTTACCTCTAAGTTATGTGTTTGGAGAATAGGCAGGGGCAAACAAGAGTTTATTGCTTTTCATTGTATAAGGAATTAAATTTTAAATTTAAAATTAGTGAAAAGGAGAAACAAAAATGGAAATGAATTGAGGAAATAAAAAAGCAAACCAGGATCAGCAGGCAGACGCTGTGGCATAGGCGCCCACCCAGCTCTTGGTTCCTGGCAGCTCGCACGATACAGTAGAAATACATCTACACGTGGAACTGCTCCTACAGAACACCCACTGAATGCTGGCAGAAGACGTCAGACCTCCCAAAAGGCAAGAAAAACCCCACGTAATTGGGTAGGGCAAAAGAAAAAAGAAATAACAGAGACAAAAGAATAGGGACGGGACCTGCACCAGTGGGAGGGAGCTGTGAAGGAGGAAAGGTTTCCACACACTAGGAAGCCCCTTCGTGGGCAGAGACTGTGGGTGGCAGAGGGGGGAAGCTTTGGAGCCACTGAGGAGAGCGCGGCCACAGGGGTGTTGAGGGCAAAGCGGAGAGATTCCCGCATGGAGGATCAGTGCTGAGTAGTACTCACCAGCCCGAGAGGCTTGTCTGCTCAGCCGCCGGGGCAGGCGGGGGCTGGGAGCTGAGGCTCGGGCTTCGGTGCTAGCCAGGAGGGAGTCCGGGAGAAAGTCTGCAGCTGCCGAAGATGCAAGAGACTTTTTCTTGCCTCTTTGTTTCACGGCGTGCAAGGAGAGGGGATTCAGAGTGCCGCCTAAACGAACTCCAGAGACGGGCGCAAGCCGCGGCTATCAGCGCGGATCCCACAGCAACAGGGGCGCAGAGGGAAAAATGGAGAGATTCCCACACAGAGGCTCGGTGCTGAGCAGCACTCACCAGCCCAAGAGGCTTGTCTGCTCAGCAGCCGGGGCGGGCGGTGGCTGGGAGCCGAGGCTCGGGCTTCGGTCGGATCTCAGGGAGAGGACTGGGGCTGGCGGCGTGAACACAGCCTGAAGGGGTTAGCGCACCACAGCTAGCCGGGATGGAGGCCGAGAAAAAGTCTGCAGCTGCCAAAGAGGCAAGAGACTTTTTCTTGCCTCTTTGTTTCGCGGCGCGCAAGGAGAGGGGATTCAGAGCACCGCCTAAACGAACTCCAGAGATGGGCACGAGCTGCGGCTATCAGCATGGACCCTAGAGGCGGGCGTGAGCCGTGGCTAACAACGCGGACCCCAGAGACAGGCACGAGCCGCGGTTATCAGCGCGGACCCCAGAGACGGGCAGGAGACGCTAAGGCTGCTACTGCACCCACCAAGAAGCCTGTGTGCGAGCACAGGTCACTCTCCACACCGCCCCTCCCGGAAGCTGGTGCAGCCCACCACTGCCAGGCCCCCGTGATCCGGGGACAACTTCCCCGGGAGAACGCACAGCGTGCCTCAGGCTGCTGCAACGTCACGCCGGCCTCTGCCGCCGCAGGCTTGCCCCGCATCTGTAACCCTCCCTCCCCCCGGCCTGAGTGAGCCAGAGCCCCCGAAGCAGCTGCTCCTTTAACCCCGTCCTGTCTGGGTGGAAAACAGACACCCTCAGGTGACCTACATGCAGAGGCGGGTCCAAATCCAAAGCTGAACCCAAGGAGCTGTAGGAACAAAGAAGAGAAAGGGAAATCTCTCCCAGCAGCCTCAGAAGCAGCGGATTAAAGCTCTACAAACAACTTGATGTGCCTGTATCTGTTGAATACCTGAATAGACAACGAATCATCCCAAATTCAAGAGGTGGACTTTGGGAGCAGGATATACTAATTTTTCCCCTTTTCCTTTTTTTGTGAGTGTATATGTATATGCTTCTGGGTGAGATTTTGTCTGTATAGCTTTGCTTTCACCATTAGTCCTAGGGTTAGGTCCGTCTGTTATTTGTTGTTGTTTTTTCCTAATAAATGTTTTCTTAATAATTTTTTCCTTATTTTCTATTTTTAGAAATTAAAAAATAATTTTAATAAGTTTTTTCATATTTTTTATTTTAAAAAATTAAAAATTTTTTTCTTAATTTTTATTTTTTATTATAAAAAATTAATAAATCTATTTTTTAAAATTAAAAATTTTTTTTTCTGAATACATTTATTCTTAATTTTTTTCTTATTTTTTATTATAATAGCTTTATTTTATTTTATTATATCCTCTTTCTTTCTTTCTTTCTATTTTTTTCTCCCTTTTATTCTGAGCCGTGTGGATGAAAGGCTTTTGGTGCTCCAGCCAGGCATCAGGGCTGTGCCTCTGAGGTGGGAGAGCCAACTTCAGAACATTGGTCCACAAGAGACCTCCCAGCTCCACGTAACACCAAATGGCAAAAATCTCCCAGAGATCTCCATCTCAACATCAAGACCCAGCTTCACTCAACGACCAAAAAGCTACAGTGCTGGACACCCTATGCCAAACAACTAGCAAGACAGGAACACAGCCCCATCCATTAGCAGAGAGGCTGCCTAAAATCATAATAAGGCCACAGACACCCCAAAACACACCACCAGACGTGGACGTGCACACCAGAAAGACAAGATCCAACCTCATCCACCAGAACACAGGCACTAGTCCCCTCCACCAGGAAGCCTACACAACCTACTGAACCAACCTTAGCCACTGGGGACAGATACCAAAAACAACAGGAACTACGAACCTGCAGCCTGTGAAAAGGAGACCCCAAACACAGTAAGATAAGCAAAATGAGAAGACAAAAAAACACACAGCAGATAAAGGAGCAGGGTCAAAACACACCAGACCTAACAAATGAAGAGGAAATAGGCAGTCTACCTGAAAAAGAATTCAGAATAATGATAGTAAAGATGATCCAAAATCTTGGAAATAGAATAGACAAAATTCAAGAAACATTTAACAAGGACGTAGAAGGACTAAAGAGGAACCAAGCAACGATGAAAAACACAATAAATGAAATTAAAAATACTCTAGATGGGATCAATAGCAGAATAACTGAGGCAGAAGAACAGATAAGTGACCTGGAAGATAAAATGGTGGAAATAACTACTGCAGAGCAGAATAAAGAAAAAAGAATGAAAAGAACTGAGGACAGTCTCAGACACCTCTGGGACAACATTAAATGCACCAACATTCAAATTATAGGGGTCCCAGAAGAAGAAGAGAAAAAGAAAGGGACTGAGAAAATATTTGAAGAGATTATAGTTGAAAACTTCCCTAATATGGGAAAGGAAATAGTTAATCAAGTCCTGGAAGCACAGAGAGTCCCATACAGGATAAATCCAAGGAGAAACACGCCAAGACACATATTAATCAAACTATCAAAAATTAAATATAAAGAAAACATATTAAAAGCAGCAAGGGAAAAACAACAAATAACACACAAGGGAATCCCCATAAGGTTAATAGCTGATCTTCCAGCAGAAACTCTGCAAGCCAGAAGGGAGTGGCAGGATATACTTAAAGTCATGAAGGAGAAAAACCTACAACAAAGGTTACTCTACCCAGCAAGGATCTCATTCAGATTTGATGGAGAAATTAAAACCTTTACAACCAAGCAAAAGCTGAGAGAGTTCAGCACCACAAAACCAGCTTTACAACAAATGCTAAAGGAACTTCTCTAGGCAAGAAACACAAGAGAAGGAAAACACCTACAATAACAAACACAAAATATTTAAGAAAATGGGAATAGGAACATACATATCAATAATTACCTTGAATGTAAATGGATTAAATGCTCCCACCAAAAGACACAGACTGGCTGAATGGATACAAAAACAAGACCCATATATATGCTGTCTACAAGAGACCCACTTCAGACCTAGAGACACATACAGACTGAAAGTGAGGGGATGGAAAAAGATATTCCATGCAAATGGAAATCAAAAGAAAGCTGGAGTAGCAATTCTCATATCAGACAAAATAGACTTTAAAATAAAGACTATTACAAGAGACAAAGAAGGACACTATATAATGATCAAGGGATCGATCCAAGAGGAAGGTATAACAATTGTAAATATTTATGCACCCAACATAGGAGCACCTCAATACATAAGGCAAATACTAACAGCCATAAAAGGGGAAATCGACAGAAACACAATCATAGTAGGGGACTTTAACACCCCACTTTCACCAATGGACAGATCCTCCAAAAAGAAAATGAATAAGGAAACACATGCTTTAAATGATACTTTAAACAAGATGGATTTAATTGATATTTATGGGACATTCCACCCAAAAACAACATAATACACATTTTTCTCAAGTGCTCATGGAACATTCTCCAGGATAGATCATATCTTGGGTCACAAATCAAGCCTTGGTAAATTTAAGAAAATTGAAATCATATCAAGTATCTTTTCTGACCACAACGCTATGAGACTAGATATCGATTACAGGAAAAGATCTGTAAAAAATACAAACACATGGAGGCTACACAATACACTACTTAATAACGAAGTGATCACTGAAGAAATCAAAGGGGAAATCAAAAAATACCTAGAAACAAATCACAATGGAGACACGACGACCCAAAACCTATGGGATGCAGCAAAAGCAGTTCTAAGAGGGAAGTTTATAGCAATGCAAGCCTACATCAAGAAACAGGAAACATCTCGAATAAACAACCTAACCTTGCACCTAAAGCAATTAGAGAAAGAAGAGCAAAAAAAACCCAAAGCTAGCAGAAGGAAAGAAATCATAAAAATCAGATCAGAAATAAATGAAAAAGAAATGAAGGAAACAATAGCAAAAATCAATGAAACTAAAAGCTGATTTTTCAAGAAGATAAAGAAAATTGATAAACCATTAGCCAGACTCATCAAGAGAAAAAGGGAGAAGACTCAAATCAATAGAATTAGAAATGAAAAAGGAGAAGTAACCACTGACACTGCAGAAATACAAATGATCATGAGAGATTACTACAAGCAACTCTATGCCAATAAAATGGACAACTTGGAAGAAACGGACAGATTCTTAGAAATGCACAACCTACCGAGACTGAACCAGGAAGAAATAGAAAATATGAACAGACCAATCACAAGCACTGAAATTGAAACTGTGATTAAAAATCTTCCAACAAACAAAAGCCCAGGACCAGATGGCTTTACTGGCGAATTCTATCAAACATTTAGAGAAGAGCTAACACCTATCATTCTCAAACTCTTCCAAAATATTGCAGAAGGAGGAACACTCCCCAACTCATTCTACGAGGCCACCATCACCCTGATACCAAAACCAGACAAAGATGTCACAAAGAAAGAAAACTACAGGCCAATATCACTGATGAACATAGATGAAAAAATTCTCAACAAAATACTAGCAAACAGAATCCAACAGCACATTAAAACAATCATACACCATGATCAAGTGGGGTTTATTCCAGGAATGCAAGGATTCTTCAATATACACAAATCAATCAACGTGATACATCATATTAACAAATTGAAGGAGAAAAACCATATGATCATCTCAATAGATGCAGAGAAAGCTTTCGACAAAATTCAACACCCATTTATGATAAAAGCCCTGCAGAAAGTAGGCATAGAGGGAACTTTCCTCAACATAATAAAGGCCATATATGACAAACCCATAGCCAACATTGTCCTCAATGATGAAAAACTGAAACCATGTCCACTAAGATCAGGAACAAGACAAGGTTGCCCACTCTCACCACTATTATTCAACATAGTTTTGGAAGTGTTAGCCACAGCAATCAGAGAAGAAAAAGAAATAAAAGGAATCCAAATCGGAAAAGAAGAAGTAAAGCTGTCACTGTTTGCAGATGACATGATACTATACATAGAGAATCCTAAAACTGCCACCAAAAAACTACTAGATCTAATCAATGAATTTGGTAAAGTAGCAGGATACAAAATTAATGCACAGAAATCTCTTGCATTCCTATATACTAATGATGAAAAATCTGAAAGTAAAATTAAGAAAACACTCCCGTTTACCATTGCAACAAAAAGAATAAAATATCTAGGAATAAACCTACCTAAGGGACAAAAGACTTGTATGCAGAAAATTATAGAACACTGATGAAAGAAATTAAAGATGATACAAATAGATGGAGAGATATACCATGTTCTTGGATTGGAAGAATCAACATTGTGAAAATGACTCTACTACCCAAAGCAATCTACAGACTCAATGCAATCCCTATCAATCTACCAAAGGCATTTTTCACAGAACTAGAACAAAAAATTTCACAATTTGTATGGAGACACAAAAGACTCCGAATAGCCAAAGCAATCTTGAGAATGAAAAATGGAGCTGGAGGAATCAGGTTCCTTGACTTCAGACTATATTACAAAGCTACAGTAATCAAGATAGTTTGGTACTGGCACAAAAACAGAAATATAGATCAATGGAACAGGATAGAAAGCCCAGAGATAAACCCACGCACATATGATCACCTTATCTTTGATAAAGGAGGCAAGCATATACAGTGGAGAAAAGACAGCCTCTTCAATAAGTGGTGCCTGGAAAATTGGACAGGTACATGTAAAAGTATGAAATTAGAACACTCCCTGACACCATACACAAAAATAAACTCAAAATGGATTAAAGACCTAAGTGTAAAGCCAGACACTATCAAACTCTTAGAGGATAACATAGGCAGAACACTCTATGACATAAATCGCAGCAAGATCCTTTTTGACCCAGCTCCTAGAGAAATGGAAATAAAAACACAAATAAACAAATGGGACCTAATGAAACTTAAAAGCTTTTGCACAGCAAAGGAAACCATAAACAAGACGAAAAGACAACCCTCAGAATGGGAGAAAATATTTGCAAATGAAGCAACTGACAAAGGATTAATCTCCAAGACTTACAAGCAGCTCATGCAGCTCAATAACAAAAAAAACAAACAATCCAATCCAAAAATGGGCAGAAGACCTAAATAGATATTTCTCCAAAGAAGATATATAGATGGCCAACAGACACATGAAAGAATGCTCAACATCCTTAATCATTAGAGAAATGCAAATCAAAACTACAATGAGATATCATCTCACACCGGTTAGAATGGCTATCCTCAAAAAATCTAGAAAGAATAAATGCTGGAGAGGGTGTGGAGGAAAGGGAACACTCTTGCACTTTTGGTGGGAATGTAAATTGATACAGCCACTATGGAGAACAGTATGGAGGTTCCTTAAAAAACTAAAATAGAACTACCATACGACCCAGCAATCCCACTACTGGGCATATACCCTGAGAAAACCATAATTTAAAAAGAGTCATGTACCAAAATGTTCATTGCAGCTCTATTTACAATAGCCAGGACATGAAAGCAACCTAAGTGTCCATCATCGGATGAATGGATAAAGAAGATGTGGCACATATATACAATGGAATATTACTCAGCCATAAAAAGAAATGAAATGGAGGTATTTGTAATGAGGTGGATGGAGTCAGAGTCTGTCATACAGAGTGAAGTAAGTCAGAAAGAGAAAAACAAATACAGTATGCTAACACATATATATGGAATCTAAGGGAAAAAAAAAAAGGTCATGAAGAACCTAGTGGCAAGATGGGAATAAAGACACAGACCTACTAAAGAGTGGACTTGAGGATATGGGGAGGGGGAGGAGTGAGATGTGACAGGGTGAGAGAGTGTCATGGACATATATACACTACCAAATGTAAAATAGATAGCTGGTGGGAAGCAGCCGCATAGCACAGGGAGATCAGCTCCGTGCTTTGTGGCCACCTGGAGGGGTGGGATGGGGGGGGAGGGAGGGAGATACAAGAGGGAAGAGATATGGGAACATATGTATATGTATAACTGATTCACTTTGTTATAAAGCAGAAACTAACACACCATTGTAAAGCAATTATACTTCAATAAAGATGTTAAAAAAGAAAAAAAAAAGCAAACCAAGAGTAATTGCACTTTTAAAACTATCACTGTTTCTTATAAAGTAGATGACACAGAGATTTCGTGTTTTAATGCTAATTTCTTTAAGAGTTTCTCGCTGATTTCTAGTGATTTTTTAAACTATCAGTCTGAAATAGAAAATGGTGATGAAAATACACCTTGCTTACTTCCACTTCAAGATATTTTAGGAATAAATTTGTAGGTTCTTTTTTCACATGAAAGAACAAATCCATCTGCTCCATAGGATTATTGACAACCTGTCTTCTCCCATATGGATTTCATTTTATGCAGCAGCACGAAATTGCAACTCTGCAGTGTAATTTTCTACCTTTTATTTTCTTCTTTCTTTCTTCAAAAAAAAAAATACATGCTGATTCTTAGTCAGAAATTGAATTCCTACTTGGGTTCCCTTCTACTCTTTGGTTTCTTTTTTTTCTTTTGAAGGATGTAATGGATTTCTATTATCTTGAGCCACATTATCAAGCAGTACAGTACAGCACCCACAGATGGCATATTAGACATATAAAAAATAAATCAAGCAAAAAGATAAAGTCAACTAAATTCTTCAATGAAAATATTATAGACCACAAAAATAGTCTGATCTTATTTTTGTATGCATCTTAATGTGTCAAGGTTTAGAAAATGACATTTAATGATTGATCTGGTGGGAGGGGATATATTCTGGCACAAGAGATTAAATAGCAATTGTCAGTAAGTAATTGATTTTATTTTTTTTTAAATTAGGTTTTTAATCAACCCAAGTCAAGTCCTTCAATTCAACAAAGAACTCTAGAGCAATTCATGTAAGCTTTGACCAGGGGAAACACCAAAAGAGCATAAGAGTTTAAGGTGTTAACAACGTTATTGAGAAGACACTTGTATGTTGACAAAATTGAAAGACAATCAAAGATTAAATACTAAATTGAACACAAACAAACCTCAAAATGCCTGGGACATATGAACTTATTTCTGAAATATTCAGGGGGAGATAAGAGTGAGATGGGCCCTTGAAAGCACTTAACAATTCCACCCTACCTCGTCTTACCACAGGTAAAAATTTGGAGAATGTGGGAAATTACAAAGTCCAGCACAATCAAAGCTGAGAAACCACATCTCACTACTCTAAAGAAACACTAAGACCTCAAGTCTCTCTGTCCTCCTGTTCTATTCAACAACTCTCCAGCTATTGCCCTAATTGCCCAGCCTGATGCACAGCAAGGTCTGCATGCCTTGCCTCCACTTCCTCCTCACTCTTTCTGGTTTGGTTCTTTGTAGCACTCTAACAACCTCCACTACCTTTACTCTCACTAAAGTTACTAGTGGCTTCTCACTGGCCAAATCTAAAGTTTAACTTTCAGTTCTTATTGTTTCTATACTTTTGAGATTATTAACCACTCTTCCTTGAAAATGAATTTTCATTGAAATGGTTTCTATTTTGCTTGTTCCCTAACTCTATGTTCATTCATTTGAAAAATAGTTATTGAGGTCTTATTATGTGGATACAATAGTAAGTTAAACAGTCAATCCTTGATCTCATGGAACTTGCATTATAAAGGGAGACATAGAAAAATAAGTAAACTACTTAGTATACTAGAAAATGAGAACTGCTAAGAAGAAGAAAAATAAAACAGGAAAGTTGGGATAAAGAGTTCAAGCAGTTTGGGGTTGTAATTTTAGATAAAGTGGCCAGAAAATGTGATATTGGATATTGATTGAAAACCTGAAGAAAGTAAGGGAGTAAACCATGTTGATTTCTAGAGGAAGATAAATCCAGGCAGAGAGAACAGTAATTTCAAAGGCCCTGAGGCAGCATGTGCAGGGCATATTAGAAGAACTTCAAGACAAGTGTGATTGGTGCCAAGTCAGCACAGGGGAGAGAAGTAGGAATTGAGTAAAGAGAAGTTTTGGGAACAGATTATATAAGGCCTTGTATTACCATCGGAAGGAACTACCTTTTAGCAGAGAAGTACTTAAGATGTATTTTAACAAGATAACTGGCTGCTCTTTTGGAGTAGAATGAAGGAGTTCATGGGTTGAAAGAAGAAGATCAATTTGGAGGCCACTGCAATATTCCAGATGGTAAATATTAGTAGTTTTCATCAAGATGTTAGCAGTGAGGTGATAAGAAGTAATTAGAATCTGGATGTACTTTTAAGTAGAGCTGCCAGGACTTACTGCTTTTTAGCCTAAACAATTGGAAGAATGGAAATGTCATTTGCTGAGATTGGGGGAGACTCAGGTGAAAGAGGTTTAAGTGAGAGACGATGATAAAGTGTCAGAAGCTTGCTTTTGACCATGTTAAATATGAGATGCCTGTCAGACATCCATGTGTACACGGCAGTTGGTAACAGGCAGTTGAGTGTATGAGTCTAAAATTCAAGGGAGAAGTGAGCTAGAGATATAAATTTGGGAATCCTAAAACATACGTGATATTTTAGGCTATGAAACTGGATGATAAACAAGGGTAGTGAAGAAAGATAGTAAAGAGAAGAGCTCCAAGGACTGAGCTCTGGGTCACTCCAACGTTTGAAGTTCTGCTTCTTCTTTCACCAGTCCAGTACACAGGGGTGACCCCCAAGTTCTGCTCTCACTCTACTCTCAACCAGCACCACTGGACAAAGGACAATCTATTTCTCCTTTCTCCTCATCTTCCTCCAAGCCATAGGCTTGGGGTAACCAATGTGGCTTCTATTTCTTTCCCATTTCATCTTTGATCTTCATATGAACCACATTTCCTGTATAGCACTCATCACAATTTGTACTTGTTATATTTGCATGTCTTCTTATTTACTATCTGCTTATTTCACTATACTGAACCTTTCATGAGCACACAGACCAGTGTGTTGTTAACCATTTGTACCCCAAGCACATAGCACAAGGCCTGACATACTGAAGGAAAATATTTATATTTGTTGAAAGAATGCATATCAGCCATTCACTGATGACTCCTCAGTATGTAATCCCAATCTCATTTTTTTCCTAAGCTTCAGAATTCACCAAATTGGCTATGAGCTTTTCGTTTAGATATTCCACAGATTCCTTAAACTCAATATACACAAAAAGAACTATTAATATTGCTTTGCAAAACAACATGGCCCCTCATTTTCTAAAGTAATCCTAAACTGTTGGTTTAGGATTTGATTACCAAATCTTGCCAATTCTTCTAAATATCTCTTAGCTTTATCCCTGCTACTTTTGCTTTAGTTCAGCTTCTCAATTTTTATTTCAAAAGCCTCATAATTACTCTTCTTGACTCTATTCTAACCTCCTTCAATTTATTCTGCTCATTATATCCAGAATAATCCTTCCACTAAGCAAAGCTGATCCCATCAATCACCCTTTTAACATTTCACATGGCCCCTTTCACTTCCCATGGGATCAGAAAACAAAGACCAATACAGTCGATAGTCTGCCCCATACATTTGTTAAGTAAATTTGAATTTGTTTTCAACATTTAAAATTGGAATATTTTGTGTACAAAAATTATGGCTCCACTTGAAAAATCCAAGTGTCTGGTAACACTGGACACAAATTTCCACATAGCAACCACCTGGAAGTGAACACCACCTACTTCCTGTAGACTGGGAATGTCCTGAGCTCCAGTCCACCATAGTCCGCCCCAACCCACATAACTCAGGTTATATGACTGGATCCATTGGCCTAAAAAGTAAAATTCAAAAACCTTAACATGGCATACAAAGCCATCTAGATACACATCTGCTGGGCAACCTTTCTGGAATCCTCCTCTTCCAGTTGCCCCCTCACCTTCTGATGCCCATCTCCAACTGACCTCACCCTATATACTTTAATCATGACAAACAGTGTTTGGAGAACTGTTCCCTCTAACAGGAATGCCTTTGAGCACCTTTAAAATCCTACTAATCCATCCAAGAATAGATAGGTCTTGATGGGTCTACAGGCTCATGTCCTTCACTTTGGTTAGATTAGCAAAGAGCTGGCTCAGCAGGTCTGAATTAGTGCAAAAAAAAAAAAAAAAAAAACCCTGGGCGATACCAGCTGCTAATCTTCAGAGGTTCCCCCTTTCTAACAATGTAACAATGTCACCCACTGTTACTTAGTCACAGACGTGTCCCCTGTTCCTCTAACCCTATAAATATGTAGAGTTATAGGGCTGGAACCCCTTTTAACTGGAATATTGGCCATCACATATGCAGCCTAGCATTGGCCTGAACTGTGGGTCAGTGAGAAAGCAGAAGATTGCATGTGCTCTACTAATTTTCTGCTTGTAAGTTTCCTCCCAGTAAACCCTTTAAAATACCTGCTCCATGCAGTGGTATGTGTCCATGATCTCTTGGCACAATACCTTCAATTTCCTGCCCAAGACTTCCTTAATTTGTAAAGCTTTCCCTGACTTCCGCAGGAAGACTCAGATCTTTACTCAGATCCTTGACACCTTGCTCATTCTCTTAGAGTTCACCCTACCACTTAGAAGATTTATCAATTCAATTGTAATTCTTTGTGTGACTTCATACTTTATTCATGTTTCTATTACCACACTAGGCACAAAACAGAAACTCAATAAGTGTTCATGTGAATTCACTGAAATATATCAATAGAGTCACTCAGATAACTTACAACATTTATTCACAAGACAAAGCAGTGAGCCTTTCCATCTAATTTTGTAAGAATTGAAAATGATCTGGTGGGGCACAGGGTACACCAACTTGAAGCAGAATCTTACTTCCCTGACTGGGAATTGAATCCTGACCATGGCAGTGAAAGCACCGTATTCTAACACTTGACCATGAGGGCCAGTGGGCTTCAAGCAGAACCTCGGTTCTTGTCTTCTTTGAAGAAAGAATTCAGCAAAGAGACAGAGACAGCCATAGTAAAACAGGTAAAGTGCTTATTAAAAGCAAAGTATATGTGGAAGAACACACAGACAGACTCAGAGAAAGAGATGTGTGCCAAAGGGATAGTTTAAATCACTTATAAAAGGGGCAGTTTTCCATGTTCCCTCTGACCAATCATCTGGCTCGTGTCCATATTTGGTCTGACTCAGGGCCTTCCCTGATGTGTGTGTGCATCTTTTAGCCAAGATGGATTCCAGCATGAGGGTTTCTGGGAGATTGGCAGGACATATTATGGGCTGGTGCCCCCTCCCTTTCCTGACCCCTAAGCATCCTTTCTATGCATGTGTGGTCTGGGAGGTCTCCTTGACCCCAAGAATGAGAAATGTGTGGCCTCCTTATACTGAAACAGGGCCCAGCACCTGTCTGAGCCTGCCTTATCTTTATCTTGAAGTTTCTACAGGAGACAAATTTCAGCTGCTCAGCCTGGGGCCCAGCTATCTCCTGTCTCAAAATTAATGGCATTAGGTTTCATTTTTCTTCATTTCTTAGTATCATATTTATTTTTATTCTTTATGAAATAAGCTCATGGAATTTTTATAATGATTAATTTCAATAAGACATCTAAAAATGCCTAGCAAAGAGTAGGTGCTCAGCAAAACGGTACTACACAGGGAGGCAGCATTTGAAGTAGCTGAAAACAAATGCTTTGAGCTAAGCAAGATTCCAGTCCTGGAGCTGAAACAGTGCAGAGCCCAGAGCAGGCACTGAGACTTGTTGAATAAATGAATGCATCAGTGAATGAGCAAATCCTGGCTCTACCCATTATTCTTGGGTTGCCTCCAAACCTTTGCACTCACTGTTCTCTCCACCTGAAACAATCTTTCCCCAGATATATGCCCTAGGGCTCTGTTCAAATGTATTCTTATTGAGAGGCCTTCCTGGCAACATAAATGAATTAGAACCCTGACGTTCCCTTTCCCCCTTACTCTACTTTCCTCTCCCATTTCTTACCCTCCACAACACTATACAGTTAGTTCTCCTCCAGCTGAAACTTAAGCTCAAGAGAGCATGGACTTTATCTGCTTTGTTTACTTCTGTATCTCCACCCAGAACAGTGTCTGCATGAATGAATCCTGAAGAATTTTGGCATGACTCCTCTTCCTCATTTGTAAAGTAATGTGGAGGAAATAAATGTACTAATGCCTTCTAGATGAAACTTTATATGATCCATTTCTCTTAGTTCTTAGCCCATTGAATACAGGAAGGAGCCTTCTTCTTTTATAATTAAGTTCAAATTCTGTGTTGCCAGATAAAGTTGGTAAAGGGTTCCCCCTCCATGTCATGCTGAAAAACATCTTCCGCAGAGTTACTCTGAGCTGTCAATCTGGTAGCTAAATCTTACAGTATGAATGATTTGTGTTTTCATATAATTTAGAATTTTATGGTTGTGATGAATCCAAAATCTCACTTGGACCAACTGACTTTCTTTGCAGATATGAACTGTAAAAGAGCAGAGGGGCCAAATGACTTAGTCAAGATGACACAGTTAGTGGCAGAGCCAGGAAAAAAAGCTCAGATTGCAGGATCCTAATCCATACTCATTACAGTTAGTGATGGTCCTCTGTCATTAAAAGGGCTGCACCAGGATTTAAATATCTTCTTCTGATTCTGAGTCTATTCCTCTTTCTACCATAACCATCATGGCTCCTCAGTCTTGCTAAAAGGCCCTGCCCGTTAAACTTACCCCAGTAGAAACATAGCTTATTCTTCCAGCAACCAAATCTCTCCTTGAAAAAAGGAAGGACCATGTGATGCCCTCCTGGGTACAAATCCTTTCCGTGTCCCTCATTTCTTGTTTTTTGGAAAAAAAACTTCAGACTCCTGGACCTTCCCTGAGTACCAAAGTTCAAACAGTTGCTAATCAGGGAAGTAAGTGAATGCAGAAACAAAGGAGGAGCAATCAAGAAACAATAGTGCAGTAATTAAAGCAGGATCCTGGTTCCTCCTCAAGGGATATATATATATATATATAACAATATCTGTGAGTTCTTCTGCAAGAACTAAGGCCCCCACCCAGGTGAAGGATGGAAACTTCAGGCTGAGCATGAGATTCCTGGAACACCACCCTGTTACCCCACCAACAACCAATCAGAAGGAAATCACACACCTTACAGACCTCACCCCAAATTTTGCCTATAAAAACTCCCCAGAAACCACCAGGGAGTTCAGGTGTTTTGAGCACGAGCCACCCGTTGCTTTAATTGGCCCTGCAGTAAAACTTTCTCTGTTCCAAACTCCGATGTTTTGGTTTGTTTAGCCTCACTCTGCACCAGGCACACGGACTTGTGTTCAGTAACATCCTGACTAGCTAAGGTGGAATTAGTGACAAGATGGAGGCTGAACTCATTGAGTTCAGAGGTAATTCTCCCTTGCCCTCTGTACTACAAAATTTGCTCCTTACAGTTTAATGCGACACATAATTCTTGCCAAATCAAAGTCCTCAGAGTTCCTATGGCTGCTAGATAGAAACTTCAAGAATTATGAATTTTCAGTCTTAAGATAAGTACTCAATTTAACCAACTGTGGCAAGTGAATTAATCAAGTGGCAACTCTGGTTTAAAAGACTCTATAGTTCTTCAGGTGCAATTTAGCCTTCCTCACTCTATCTTCTGCTGAAATTCAGTTCCAAATCTACCCCAATGTCCATGAGCAGTCAGAATTAAGCAGTTCTTCCCACTCACACCCACTTCAAGTCAAAAAAAAAAAAAAGATAAATTTTTCTATCCACCCATAGTCACCAAATTGTAGACCATCTCACTGTCCCCTGGTGGAAATACTAAAATCCGTTTCTGAGAATGTTCCCATAAATATCAAAATCTTCGAAAGACAAGAACTTTCTGCAAGCTTATCAAGAAAAAACTAACCCTTTAGAAATCTGCAAGTTAAAAGGTCATGGGATCTTACTCACTATTATTCGATTTCCTTTTCCCCCTCTCTAATCTCTCAACCACTGACTCAGCCTCAGGCACCTATAATTCATCATCAGATAGTCTCTAGGATAAGGACCCTGAAAGACTAAAATCTCTCTTAGACAAAGCACCAGTGATCACTTCTTGACAAAGTTTGTATTCATAAACTAAAATTAGTACAGTATTGGAATTTATGGAGAACTCATTCATGTATGTACAAAAATCTGGCTTCTGTACAAACTTAGCAAATTTGCAAATCATGTCTTAATTTCTTCCTAATTTTTCATGCTCTTTTTCCTGTTAAGAAAGATGAAGAGTGGGTAGGAGTGCCTCAGGGACTTTTTTTCCTCTTCCTGTGGATGTAAAAAGAGTATATGAACCACTTTCATAGAAGAAGCCTTCCCCAACTTGATTCCTTCTTTGCACTCCAGAATTCTTATTTTCTAAGCCTGTGGATGCCAATTCTAATTACTCAGCAGAGTCATCTGGAGACTTTGTTGTTTTGTTATTGTTGTTATTATTTAATACTGATTCCCAGGCATCATCCTTACTTACTGAATCCGGATGTCAGAGAATACAAAACCAAATTGTTTTCATGAATGAATGAAGTCCCTAAGTAAACTTTAAACTTCATGAGATAAGCATTTCTTTTGTATTTCTTACATAACTAATGCCATGACAATTAATTCTCCTTTCTCTTTCCTAATTGCCACCACTTTCATTCATACATCACCATCATCTTGTGCCTGGGTTATTGCAATGGGTACAGTATATTATGAGAACAGATATACATTCCACCTATCCTCTACACTACTTTCAGAGTGATATTTCTAGAGACCAATTCAATTATTTCTCTACATAAAACCTTCTGTTTGCTCTCCATTAGGTGTATGGTAAAATTCTTATTTCTTCACATGACATGCAAGATCTATGCTTCAATCATGACCAACAACTTACAGCTCCTCTGAACACACCACACCATTTCAAGCCTCTAGGTTTTTGCTGAAGGTTCTTCTTGGACTGCCTTTTCCCCATCCCTTTCTACAGGACTAACATTTATAATGTTTCAAGATTCTTAAGGATCTTCTTTTATAAAGCATTTTTCTGACATTCTTCCCCTTTCAAAAATGAGTTGGTCAGAGTACCTGTAATGCTTCACTGTAATTTCTTGTTCATCTCCCTCTGGTAAACTATACCTTCTATGAGAATGAAAGAATTATATCTGAATCATTTTTATATCTCTACAACAAATTACTGTTGAGTGAATTAATAAATGAATGAATAGAAATGCCTAATACGTGCACAATTTCAGCTTTGACTCTCAATTTATCACTTCTCCATTGATAAATGGATGAAGAAAAATCTGATGTAAAGTCATATGATTGAACAGACCGAATTAAACTCAGCATTCAAGAGCTCCTCCTTAGGTGGAAGGTGAAAACAGCAACTTCACTGGACAGGTCACAATGTGGACTCCACACCCAAATGGGAGTAATCAGCACAGATAGAGGAGCTAGACCCTGAGAGTGGCCACTGCTCCCCCCCAGATTCTGTAAGAGTTTGATTCAGTTCAAGCTCTGAGTAATATTTAATCATATAATTAATAACTCATCAGGATATCACTTTAATTGTATCATAACTATGCTTGCATTTTGTTATGTTTAATTATAACTATCACATAGACTTATGATGGGTAATCAATTTTATTTGTAAACCTATACTCCTCTAATGAACAATTGTTAAGAATCAAATAACAAAAATTTTTGAGCATTCTTTTTAACATCAAATAATTATACTACTACTACTAAGTAGTAATACTACTAATAATAAACATTGCCCTCCAGGCTCATAAATACATGGGAACAGAATGCATTTATATTGACATACAACTGCATACATGTATAATCATTATTAAATAGATAAATTGAGTTATTCTTCCTTTAGATAAGCAGTCTTTGGCAGTGACATATATTGGAATAATTGAAAAGTGGATCAACCAAAGTTTTATAGCCTGCTCTCTCTAGGTTTGAAAAGAGGGAGGAAAAAGAAAATAAAAGACAAATGTATCAACAGGCAGAAAATGCAGTCATTGGTCTTCATCCACAACTGGAATAGTTCTCTGATTTGTCTATTCCTAAGATAACTTTTGCAGTAAATCAAATAATTTCTTCCTTCTATGGTACAGCTAGATCTAGATTTCAATTACAAAGAAGAAAAAGTGTAAACGGGGAAGAAGGAATAACATTGGTATGCCAAATTAATTGACTTTGAAGCATAAAACCATCCCTTTAATTAAAAAAATAAAAGCAAACAAAACAATACAAACAAGAAACTGAATATGAACATATCCTCTGTCAACCTGGACAACCTCCTGGGAGATAGAAACCCTTATAAATTTCCATTACAGTGGAGGAAACAGTAGAGTTTCCAAGGCCTCTACATATATGTTGATTAAATGCCCCAGTGACCCAGGTCAGTCCAAATTCTAATTTCACTTCCTTCCTCATTTCAAGAGTAGGAAGCTTTGGGGGAAATCCCTGGGGAACCAGTTATTAAGACTCTGTGCTCCCAATGCAGGGAGCCCAGGTTCAAGCCCACCTGCTGCAACTAAGACCCGGCACAAGCAAATTAAAAAAAAAAAAAAAAAATCAGGAATCTTCATCTCCCATTTTTTAGGTTAGTTTCTGGGAGAAAAATTCATAAAAACATAAATTCCCAATTCTGAGCTCATAACTGAGGAATTCACTCCTGGAGGAGATAATTCAAGATCAATTGCTTACAACTGTGCTGTCCTGATACAATAGCCACTAGCTACATATTGCTGTTGAGTGCTTGAAATTTGACTAGTGCAGCTGAGGATAGGAACTTTTTATTTCAGCTAATTTTAGTTAATTAAAATTTAAACTGAAAATAATGACGAATTCAGCCAATGGAAAGATTTTAAGTATGTGTTGAACAACTTCAATATGTGAATTTCCTTTTTTAACTCTAAATTCTATAAAATCTAAATGCAGATAAAATATTTCCAGTGAAAATTTAGTGTCTAAATTGAGATGTGCTATCAGTGTTAATATACCCTAGATTTTGAAAACAGTGAAAAAAGGAATACAAAATATCTCATTAATTTTTTATATTGATTGAATGCTGAAATAATATTTAGATAGATTGTGCTGAATAAAATATATTATTAAAATCAATTTTACCTATCTTTTTTTACTTTCTTTTAGTGTAGCTACTAAAAAAATTTAAATTACATAGGTGACTCACATCATATTTCTAACAGATAACATTGGCTTAGAAGAATTCTCCATAAAATGAGTTGAACCAGACCCCTCTCACACTTCACCTGCTTCGTCACCTGACCCTACCCCAGAGGGAGACCTCTCCATACAGAGATCAGATCTCTATTTGTTCTCAGTTTCCCATCAGCATCACAGGGTTCTCCTAATATGTTTACACATACAGTTAAGGTCATTACCTGATATAAGTACCAAGACTACAAGAGTGAAAAGAGTAAGTAAGATGCCTCAAGTAAAATAACTAGCCCTGATAAATGTGTCTGGTCATATTTCCCACAGATACAATAATGCAATGCATAAAGCGTCTTAGCAGCAGAATTTAATAGGCAAATACTTGGTATTCTCAAATGATAACATCAATAAGAGAATATGCAAGCCCTAAATTAATAATAAAGTTTGTCCTCTATGCAGAGGTGCCATTGTATCACTCTAGTAATCTTGTGTCATAATCTTTATTCAGCAGCAAAACACCAGCATTCTTTCCTGTCTTAAAAAACAACAAAATGTATGTAATTGGTATATTTTCCTAAGGGACCATTTGGTTTTGGTAAGAAGAAAAATTGATAGGAATATATATTTTCCTTTCTTTGCTGGACAATTGTCAAGAGTATCAAAATTCACAGGTGAATGTCAAGTATATTCCCTAGGCAACATTAATCAAATTATGTCACTGATAATTTCCTTGCATGTTGACATTTTAATATTTTGATGACTTCATAAATCAAAGTTTTATTACTTTTGACTCTGAATAGGCTCCTTGTTGTACAAGACTGTAAATTAACAAACCACTTAAAAATTTTGGTTTAATGAGAGTATTTTCCTTACTGCCTGGTGGTACAGATATTATATGACTTTGTGTTCATATCCTCATTGGAGCAGATTATAGTAGGAAAATCCTGTAAGAGAAAGTGATCTCACCTCAATTCCCACAGATATGCCAGTGACCCATGACTAGGGTCCGTAAATCGCTAAGCCAGACAGCTGAGAAACTTCATTTTACCAGATACATCATCGGTAATTTATCTGATTAGGTTTCCTCTTCTCCCAGGTGCTCTGATCTCTGTCTTGGTTCTATTCACAGTATCCTCTAGCCCAGAGTTTGACAAAATGTTTGATCATGACCCACTGTAAGAAATACCTCTAACATATCACCTCTACTCAGAGACACACATACATAAAACCAAATATGTTCTTCACCAAAAACATTACCCTTACCAAGAAAGATGCTCTCTGATGTTTTCTATACTATTATTAGTTATCCATTCTTTTTAAAGTAAATTGGTTTCAAGCCACTGAATTGATTTCAGAATACACTAAGTGTTGGAACCCACTGTTAGAAAAACACAACACTAGTTTTGCTGAACTACATTATTAGTCAAGAGAATTTTTGAATACGGGAGTAAGATGGCTCTCCAAAGAATATTTTTAAAAAATATACCTTGTTCACTATTTGGTACTATTATTAATCTTTTCAATAAATGAAAAATGAAAACTTACATTATAACCACATGATATGGCATGTTTCTTTCAGATATATTTGAAAAATTAAATGAGTTCTTTCTTAAACTGCAAAGAAATGAAATCAATCACAGTAAAGTGAAGGGAAAGACCACAAACCTATGTAATTTTTTAAAAAATTGTTCACTAAGGATTTTAGTTTTCATCTTTGCAGTATTTAGCCAAGTTTTGGTTCAAAGACACTGTTTTAGAAATCTATCACTCTCATTTGTATTATATTAAATATGATAGGATGATTCGATTTGAAGATCTTTATAAACCTAAAAACTCAATAGCATGATAAACTCATTGAAATGGATATTAAATATATTGACCAATGTACTCAGGAAAGGTTAATAATCTTGAAGTCAAGGAACAATTTTTTCAGTATAAAATTTTCCATCTAATTTAGATTTCCATAACCATTTGTTTGGAAAGAAGTCAAATTACTTTTTACAGCATTTACAACTACATACTGTAGTTGAAAAGTCTTTCAGTAAAGTAGTGCAATTATGAGAAAAGCAAGAAAACCAACTGAAAATACCAACTGCAATCTGTTCTGCTATAACTTGTGTTCTCTAAATGTGCATTGTCTTATATCAAATGGACCACCACAGGAAATGGTGACAGTATACCAAGGAAGTGATGTTGGTTTATGCATATGTTTTACAATTAATTTCCCACAATTAAAGAAAAAATTTAGCAAATTATGACGACTTAAGAGCTGCAGAGCCTTCCTTTGGTGTAAATAGTGGCTGATTTAGTGGCTTCAAGAATTGGAACCCTTTTCATTGGCTAAAGCTGCAGGCATAAAATATGTTACTGGGACATTTTCCATGTTGCTATAAAACTTGTTGGGGAAGTTTACACTATGAATTAGTCTTGTTTTCATGAAACTGCTCTCTATTAGAAGCAAAAGCCCTTAAGTTCACAAATCTCAAAGAAAGAAACAAGATCCCCAGAACATAAAGTCACAAATATTTGTTTAAGTGGGATGCTGGGGGGCAATGCTAAAAAGGAGGCCTTTGGGTTTCTGTTGGTTCCTAGGATTATGGTTGTTTCTGTTATTGCTTTGGTTAAACTCCCAAACATCTGGAGCAGTCTGTTTCCCCCTTAAGCCCTATTATTTTCACTGTGCAATTTTGTAGGACTTCAAAAATGCATATATTATGGCCACTAAAAAACAAAAACAAAAACTAACGAGTGTTGGTGAGAGTGCAGAGAAATTGGACCCTTTTTATACTGTTGGTGGGAATGCAAAATGGTTCAGTCACTATGGAAAACAGTATGGAGGTTCCTCATAAAACTAAAAACAGAATTACCTTATTTTCCAGCATCCCACTTCTGGATATATAGTCAAAAGAGTTGAAAGCATCTGCACACCCATGTTCATTGCAGCATTATTCAAAATAGCCTAGAGCTGGAAGTAACCCAAATATTTATTGACAGATGAATAAAGAAAAGGTACGTATATGCAATGAAATATTATTCAGCCTTTAAAAAAAGAGGAAATCCTGTCACATGCTACAACATGGATGAGTCTTGAGGACATTATGCTAAGTGAAATAAGCTTTTACAAAAAGACAAATACTATATAATCGCATATGATGTATCTAACGTAGTCAAACTCATATAAACAGAAAGTAGAATTGTGGTTGCCAGGGGTAAGGATAAGGGGAAAAGGGGAGCTGTTGTTGAAGAGGTATAGAATTTCAGTTTTGCAAGATGAAAATCTTCTAGAGATCTGTTGCACATGAGTATACTTAACACTACTGTACTCTATACTTATAAATGGTTAAGATGGTAAAGTCTACATTAAGTGTTTTTTACCACAATTTTTAAAAATCCATATATTTTATTATGGATTATAGCCAAAATATATTAAAATCCATATATTATATTATGGTATTATACTATAATTATATTATTATATTATATTATGGTATTATAGCAGAAACTCCTGTATTATTAAATTATCTGAGACACTAGGAACACAGTAATCATGTTGAATTTTATTGATAAATGTCACTTTCTTATTTATTTATTTATTTATTTATTTATTTATTTATTTTTGGCTGTGTTGGGTCTTCATTGCTGTGCAACAGGCTTTCTCTAGTTGCAGTGAGTGGGGGCTACTCTCTGTTGCGGTGCGCGGGCTTCTCATTGTCGTGGCTTCTTTTGTTGCGGAGTATGGATTCTAGGCACACAGGCTTCAGTAGTTGTGGCACATGGGCTCAGTAGTTGTGGCTTGCAGGCTCTAGAGCTCAGGCTTAGAAGTTGTGGCGCACGAGCTTAGTTGCTCCGTGGCATGTGGGATCTTCCCCAGCCAGGGCTCGAACCCGTGTGCCTTGCATTGGCAGGCAGATTCTTAACCACTGCGCCATCAGGGAAGCCCGATAAATGTCACTTTCAAACATTTTTTAGAATTGACATCTTGTATGTATGTACATTTTTAGGTAGAATTACATGACTGTGTCTTGTGAAAATTACATATTGATTTAAGAAAAATTTTAGTTACTGGTTAGTTATTAATCTTTCAGTCATTAGAGATCTACCATATCTTCTCTGCATTGTCTTATTTCTTTTTTCCAATCCATCTTCTATTTCCCATTGTTTAGCAAAGATATGATCTCCAAAAGTTTTTAAGAACTTCATACTGAATACATACTTCCATATGATAAGACTTCCATATGATAGGTATGTTTTCTATACCCTTTCTTTACCCTGTTCTATTTTATAATATAGGAAACTATTTTGATACTAATAAATAACACACAGCACATATGTGGGAATATAATTTCCTCTTCATTGTTATTGTAAAGCTTACAAATAAGCTATTATTCAAGGGGTTACTCTGAAACTTATTAATAGCACTGCTAAAATGACATTCACAGATTTGGGGAAATTTCTCTAAGATCTGTGATGGTAAGTGTTGACACTGGATAAAGCATCCAGTACTACTTTTCTTAATTTAGTATGTCCTCATCCCATTACCAGCCTCACTCAGTGCTCCCTGTGTCTGTGCAAGCAATAGGTTTGGCAAAGAAAATACTTTTTCTCATAATATAACTTTTAAAACTCTCAATTGTTGACAACCCTTTTGTATCCATTGTCAGTAACGTTAAAATAACATTTCCTCCCAGGCTTTTTCAATTCTTATGAATATTACATGAGTGAACAGGAAAACATCCTTTTATGATCCTTTTATCCTCCTGTGGTGATCATTATTTTGATTTTTTTTTATATCTTCTTCATCTCATTGACTATTCTCAAAACCATATTATAATTTAATGGAATAGAATAAATTAATTCATTTGAGGTTCTTTCCATCATAGCACTAATAACTTCTAGTACAGAGGATAATGTTAATTTTTTCTTCTTTATTGTTGGCTTATCACATTTTGAAATAATTTGTGTAATTCTTTGGCAAAATGATTTTTTTCTTATATTTTTAAACAGTTCAATGACAGGAGTACACTGTTTAAATTTTCCCTTTAAATTTCAGAAATATGAAATATCTGCCAATATTATCTGCATGTTGATTTGTAAAATATTCCATTAATTTTGACATTTTCAGTGCTATAATAAAAAAATATCATTGGCACTTTAGGCTAACACTGGAAACTTCTCACTTGTGAGCAAAGCTATTAAACCCTGTCTTAAATATTCCATTGAGTATTATCAACCTTTTTCTTCATTTTGGACATTTTGAACCTGCCCTCTGTAAAACTAGCTGCTAGATACTCCTTTGGGTTTCCTGCAAGCATCTCAGTCTCTGATATCCAAAAGAAACTCATGGTCTTGCTCCCAAAACAAATTCAATCTTTCATCCAACAAATATTTATTGAGGTCTTTTTATGTGACAGGCACTGTGTTAAATGTGGAGGGTGAACAAGATTAAACAGACCTTTCTCTCAATGAGTTGGCATTCAAGTAGGGAAGACACATAAATCAAATAAGCACAATAAGTAATTACAAATTGACATAAGTTATGTGAAGAAAGGGACATAGCTCTTTGTTGTAAAGGAATTTTTTCTACATTCAGAAATTATGGCTTCCTGAGCAAGTCAAGCTTGAAATAAGATTTGACAGATGGACTGGAATTAATCTATTAAATGCAGGACATACCACGTGCAAGGACTCAGTGAGTAGCTGAACAAAGGCTGATCTGCATGGAGGCCTGGTCACAGAGAGCTGAGCCCTAAAGCCCTTGGTCTTTGGCCAGAGAACCATGGAAATCCTCTGAACTGTTCTAAGCAGAAGTTGACTGAAATAAATTTTCATTTGGAAAACAGTTTGGAGAAGTGATATGAATGGAAGAGAAGAAACCAGAATGTGAATACAGCAGAAGCTGTAGTGGCAGTAGAGATGGAGGAAGGTTGAGAGATGTGAGGAATTTGGTGCAAGATCTGACATAATACCTGAGGGAGAAGAAGGTGTCAAAGATGACTTCTAGGCTTTGGCTTCTGTCTCCTTCCTATCCTGACACTACATCCATCCAACTAACTCACAAGAGATCCCTGTGACCCTTCATCTCCTTTACTTCAACATCCCAATCATCCTTTTAAAGAGGCCCTTATAGTTTTCTCTCCATTTTCAAGATTGCTGCCCTACTTCATGCCCTTGAAACGTCTCACCTGGGTTATTCCCATAGCCTCCCTGGAGTTTTCCTGTGTACAATATCTGCTTCAATCCATTCTCCATAGCACCACCAGCGTAATTTGTCATTACTGTATTTAGAAACCTTTGTTGTCTTCACCATGGTGCATCAAAGCTCAAACTTTTTAACTCAGCACATGAAGTTTGTTATGATCCGGCCCCTGATTTATAACTCATTATTCCCCCTGATTTATAACTCTTTATTCTGTCTGGAATTCTCTTTTGCCTTCTCCTTCCTATTTTCATTCTTCACTGCTACCTTTGCCAATTGAAACTCAAGCATCATCTCTCAGAAAAAAAAGAGAGAACAACCTTTATTTTTCTGTTTACCTGAGATAAAGGTAGATCAAATCCAGCCTAAGACTTTTAACCAAATTAAAGAAAGCTTCTACTTAACCCACTCATCAAATTCTTTCAAACTGCATCTTATTTAACTGCATGTATAGATACATCTCTCCTGGTAACATTGTTTCAATAGGATGTTTTCAAGGGCTGGGAAAGAAACCCCAGCTTTTATTAATAAGAATATATCATCTCACATAGTGGGATTCCCAGGTTTTGGTAGATCTGAAGTCAGCCTGCTCTGACATTCATATCACTGTAATCATTCCGAAGCTGGATTCCTTTGTGCTTATAGATGGCTTCCAGTAGAAGATGGAGCTACATGCTTACTAAACTGCTGCAGAGGGAGTGTGCTGTCAGCTTCTCCAGTCATGGTATAGTAGTCCTTCCCCTCAACAGACCCAGGAACTAGATCAGGAGTCCTTAGTTAGACTAATAGCCTTCCCCAGGGGATTACTGATTTTGATTGGTCTAAACCAGTTTCCTGAGCAAATGGGAATAGAATCAACTTAGACCAGTGATTTTCAAAGTGTGTGCCCTTCACCAGCAGCATCAATATCATCTTTGAACTTGTTAGAAATGTAATTTTTTTTGAACCAGTAATCTGGGGGTGTGATTAGGCAATCTGTGCCTTAACAATCCCTCCAGATGATTCTGACTGACACATGCTAAAGGAAAAGCTCTGGTTTAAAATTCAGGGTTTCCCTGAATCACATAGACTATGTAAATGTAAAATGAACTCCTGATTTAGAGCTTAAGAAAAATGTAATATGTATGCATCTTAGAGTCTGCCCAATTTGAGACTACTTCTCCACTTTAAGGTTGGCTGTACTTTAATTGTTTTTATTGTAATAAGACAAACATTTCAGAACACTAAGAGAGACCAACCAAATGATTTTCATGTGCCCATTATTCCATACCAAATGCAATGCACAACAATTTTTAGATATTACACTTTTTCTATCTGAAGGTGGGAGTCTTTAATTATTCAAAAGAGTTGCCAAGATATTATTGCTCATATAGTGATAGGGGCAGTTGGCCATTTCTTACCCCCCCCCACCCTATATTTAGTCCCTGCAGGGACTACCAGAACTTGTTCCAATAACCAGCAGTGTTCCTGGTCTATGAAATGTGTTCCTTAAGGCAGAAATGATGGGCTCAAGGAGAAATCCAGCTACAACTTTTGGCTAATTTGGGATACAAAAGGACAAGATTTCCTATTTATGGAAAACTGAATATCAAATAGAGCAACTAAGCAACAATACTAAATAAAGGTGCTTTAAGCAAGGGATTGCAGAGGCATTTATTCTCAATGCAAGTAACTAGTCATCTAGCAAAGGACATAGTGATCTTGGCATGCCTTGCTTAAGGAAAATAGTCAAAATATATTAATAATTCTTGAGATAGAAAAATGTTTATAATGGAAGGACCTATAATCTCAGATCCCTTCTGGAGATTTTTCTGTGAGTCTCTCACAGGACTGTAAAATAGACAAGGCTACTTTAATTCAGGGAGATGTTTAAAGTGAACATATCAGAAAAATGAAAATGACCTATATTCACTTGTTCTCTGTTGCTGACATTTGTGTCACTTCCAGGGAGTGGAAACTCAGTTTAAACAGATCTTCATCCTTTGTCTTAGCCATTGATCCAGTTTATAAATAGGGGTTCTTAGCTGCAAATAACTGCAACCTACTCTGCTAGCTCAAACAAAGAGAAATTTACCAGAGGATATTAGGTAATGTGCACAACACCCAGAGGGGCCAGAAAGTGAGGTTAGGAGGCTATATAACCAGGAACAATGTCCAAAATCATCCTTCACAACTGGTTCCTTCTTTCTTTTTTTTTTTTTTTAATATTTGTTTATACAGCAGGTTCTTATTAGTTATCCATTGTTATACATATTAGTGTATATATGTCAATCTCAATCTCCCAATTCATCACACCACTACCACCTCCCCCCCCCACTGCTTTCCCCCCTTGGTGTATGTACGTTTGTTCTCTACATCTGTGTCTCTATTTCTGCCCTGCAAACCGTTTCATCTGTACCATTTTTCTAAGTTCCACATATATGCGTTAATATACGATATTTGTTTTTCCTTTTCTGACTTACTTCACTCTGTATGACAGTCTCTACATTCATCAACGTCTCTGCAAATAACCCAATTTCGTTCCTTTTTATGGCTGAGTAATATTCCATTGTATATATGTACCACAACTTCTTTGTCCATTCGTCTGTCGATGGGCATTTAGGTTGCTTCCATGACCTGCCTATTGTAAATAGTGCTGCATTGAACATTGGGGTGCATGTGTCTTTTTGAATTATGGTTTTCTCTGGGTATATGCCCAGTAGTGGGATTGCTGAATCATATGGTAACTCTATTTTTAGTTTTTAAAAGAACCTCCATACTGTTCTCCATAGTGGCTGTATCAATTTACATTCCCACCAACAGTGCAAGAGGGTTCCCTTTTCTCCACACCCTCTCCAGTGTTTGTTGTTTGTAGATTTTCTGATGATGCCCATTCTAACTGGTGTGAGGTGATACCACATTGTAGTTTTGATTTGCATTTCTCTAATAATTACTGATGTTGAACAGCTTTTCATGTGCTTCTTGGCCATCTGTATGTCTTTTTTAGAACAATGTTATTTAGGTCTTCTGTCCATTTTTGGATTAGATTGTTTTTTTAATATTGAGCTGCATGAGCTGTTTATATATTTTGGAGATTAATCCTTTGTCCATTGATTCGTTTGTAAATATTTTCTCCCATTCTGAGGATTGCCTTTTCATCATGTTTATGGTTTCCTTTGCTGTTCAAAAGCTTTTAGGTTTCATTAGGTCCCATTTGTTTATTTTTGTTTTTATTTCCATTACTCTAGGAGGTGGATCAAAAAAGATCTTGCAGTGATTTATGTCAAAGTGTGTTCTTTCTGTGATTTCCTCTAAGAGTTTTTTTTTTTTAAACATCTTTATTGTAGTATAATTGCTTTACAATGGTGTGTTAGTTTCTGCCCTATAACAAAGTGAATCACTTATACACATAAACATGTTCCCATATCTCTTCCCTCTTGCATCTCCCTCCCTCCCACCCTCCCCATCCCATCCCTCCAGGTGGTCACAAAGCACCGACCTGATCTCCCTGTGCCATGCGGCTGCCTCCCACCAACCATCCATTCCACATTTGGTAGTGTATACTTGTCCATGCCACTCTCCCACCCCGTCACATCTTACCCTTTCCCCTCCCCATGTCCCAAGTCCACCCTCTAGTAGGTCTGTGTCTTTATTCCCGTCTTGCTAGGCTCTCCATGACCTTTTTTTTCCTATAGATTCCATATATATGTGTTAGCATACTGTACCTGTTTTTCTCCTTCTGACTCACTTCACTCTGTATGACAGACTCTAACTCCAACCACCTCACTACGAATACCTCAATTTCATTTCTTTTTATGGCTGAGTAATATTCCATTGTATATGTGTGCCACATCTTCTTTATCCATTCATCCAATGATGGACGCTTAGGTTGCTTTCATGTCCTGGCTATTGTAAATAGAGCTGCAATGAACATTTTGGTACATGACTCTTTATGAATTATGGTTTTCTCAGGGTATATGCCCAGTAGTGGGATTGCTGGGTCGTATGGTAGTTCTATTTGTAGTTTTTAAGGAACCTCCATACTGTTCTCCATAGTGGCTGTATCAATTTACATTCCCACCAACAGTGCAAGAGTGTTCCCTTTTCTCCACACCCTCTACAGCATTTATTGTTTCTAGATTTTTTGATGATGGCCATTCTGACCGGTGTGAGATGATATCTCATTGTAGTTTTGATTTGCATTTCTCTAATGATTAAGGATGTTGAGCATTCTTTCATGTGTCTCTTGGCAATCTGTATATCTTCTTTGGAGAAATGTCTATTTAGGTCTTCTGCCCATTTTTGGATTGGGGTGTTTGTTTTTTTGTTATTGAGCTGCATGAGCTGCTTGTAAATCTTAGAGATTAATCCTTTGTCAGTTGCTTCATTTGCAAATATTTTCTCCCATTCTGAGGGTTGTCTTTTCATCTTGTTTATGGTTTCCTTTGCTGTGCAAAAGCTTTTAAGTTTCATTAGGTCCCATTTGTTTATTTGTGTTTTTATTTCCATTTCTCTAGGAGCTGGGTCAAAAAGGATCTTGCTGTGATTTATGTCATAGAGTGTTCTGCCTATGTTTTCCTCTAAGAGTTTGATAGTGTCTGGCCTTACACTTAGGTCTTTAATCCATTTTCAGTTTATTTTTGTGTATGGTGTCAGGGAGTGTTCTAATTTCATACTTTTACATGTACCTGTCCAATTTTCCCAGCACCACTTATTGAAGGGGCTGTCTTTTCTCCACTGTATATGCTTGCCTCCTTTATCAAAGATAAGGTGACCATATGTGTGTGGGTTTATCTCTGGGCTTTCTATCCTGTTCCATTGATCTATATTTCTGTTTTTGTGCCAGTACCAAACTGTCTTGATTACTGTAGCTTTGTAATATAGTCTGAAGTCAGGGAACCTGATTCCTCCACCTCCATTTTTCGTTCTCAAGATTGCTTTGGCTATTCGAGGGCTTTTGTGCTTCCATACAAATTGTGAAATTTTTTGTTCTAGTTCTGTGAAAAATGCCTTTGGTAGTTTGATAGGGATTGCATTGAATCTGTAGATTGCTTTGGGTAGTAGAGTCATTTTCACAATGTTGATTCTTCCAATCCAAGAACATGGTATATCTCTCCATCTATTTGAATCATCTTTAATTTCTTTCATCAGTGTCTTATAATTTTCTGCATACAAGTCTTTTGTCTCCTTAGGTAGGTTTATTCCTAGATATTTTATTCTTTTTGTTGCAATGGTAAACGGGAGTGTTTTCGTAATTTCACTTTCAGATTTTTCATCATTAATGTATAGGAATGCCAGAGATTTCTGTGCATTAATTTTGTATCCTGTTACTTTACCAAATTTATTGATTGGCTCTAGTAGTTTTCTGGTAGCATCTTTAGGATTCTCTATGTATAGTATCATGTCATCTGCAAACAGTGACAGCTTTACTTCTTCTTTTCCGATTTGGATTCCTTTTATTTGTTTTTCTTCTCTGATTGCTGTGGCTAACACTACCAAAACTATGTTGAATAATAGTGGTGAGAGTGGGCACCCTTGTCTTGTTCCTGATCTTAGTGGAAATGGTTTCAGTTTTTCACCATTGAGGACAATGTTGGCTGTGGGTTTGTCATATATGGCCTTTATTATGTTGAGGAAAGTTCCCTCTATGCCTACTTTCTGCAGGGCTTTTATCATAAATGGGTGTTGAATTTTGTCGAAAGCTTTCTCTGCATCTATTGAGATGATCATATGGTTTTTCTCCTTCAATTTGTTAATATGATGTATCACGCTGATTGATTTGCATATATTGAAGAATCCTTGCATTCCTGGAATAAACCCCACTTGATCATGGTGTATGATCCTTTTAATGTGCTGTTGGATTCTGTTTGCTAGTATTTTGTTGAGGATTTGTGCATCTATGTTCATCAGTGATATTGGCCTGTAGTTTTCTTTCTTTGTGATATCTTTGTCTGGTTTTGGTATCAGGGTGATGGTGGCCTCGTAGAATGAGTTTGGGAGTGATCCTCCCTCTGCAATATTTTGGAAGAGTTTGAGAAGGATAGGTGTTAGCTCTTCTCTAAATGTTTGATAGAATTCGCCAGTGAAGCCATCTGGTCCTGGGCTTTTGTTTGTTGGAAGATTTTTAATCACAGTTTCAATTTCAGTGCTTGTGATTGGTCTGTTCATATTTTCGATTTCTTCCTAGTTCAGTCTCGGCAGGTTGTGCATTTCTAAGAATCTGTCCGTTTCTTCCAGGTTGTCCATTTTATTGGCATAGAGTTGCTTGTAGTAATCTCTCATGATCATTTGTATTTCTGCAGTGTCAGTGGTTACTTCTCCTTTTTCATTTCTAATTCTATTGATTTCAGTTTTCTCCCTTTTTCTCTTGATGAGTCTGGCTAATGGTTTATCAATTTTGTTTATCTTCTCAAAGAACCAGCTTTTAGTTATATTGATCTTTGCTATTGTTTCCATCATTTCTTTTTCATTTATTTCTGATCTGATCTTTATGATTTCTTTCCTTCGGCTAGCTATGGGGTTTTTTGCTCTTCTTTCTCTAATTTCTTTAGGTGCAAGGTTAGGTTGTTTATTCGAAATGTTTCCTGTTTCTTGAGGTAGGTTTGTATTGCTATAAACTTCCCTCTTAGCACTACTTTTGCTGCATCCCATAGCTTTTGGGTCGTCGTGTCTCCATTGTCATTTGTTTCTAGGTATTTTTTGATTTCCCCTTTGATTTCTTCAGTGATCACTTCGTTATTAAGTAGTGTATTCTGTAGCCTCCATGTGTTTGTATTTTTTACAGATCTTTTCCTGTAATTGATATCTAGTCTCATAGTGTTGTGGTTGGAAAAGATACTTGATACGATTTCAATTTTCTTAAATTTACCAAGGCTTGATTTGTGACCCAAGATATAATCTATCCTGGAGAATGTTCCATGAGCACTTGAGAAAAAAGTGTATTCTGTTGTTTTTGGGTGGAATGTCCTATAAATATCAATTAAGTCCATCTTGTTTAATGTATCATTTAAAGCTGGTGTTTCCTTATTTATTTTCATTTTGGATGATCTGTCCTTTGGTGAAAGTGGGGTGTTAAAGTCCCCTACTATGATTGTGTTGCTGTCGATTTCTCCTTTTATGGCTGTTAGTATTTGCCTTATGTATTGAGGTGCTCCTATGTTGGGTGCATAAATATTTACAATTGTTATACCTTCCTCTTGGATCGATCCCTTGATCATTATACAGTGTCCTTCTTTGTCTCTTGTAATAGTCTTTATTTTAAAGTCTATTTTGTCTGATATGAGAATTGCTACTCCAGCTTTCTTTGGTTTCCATTTGCATGGAATATCTTTTTCCATCCCCTCACTTTCAGTCTGTATGTGTCTCTAGGTCTGAAGTGGGTCTGTTGTAGACAGCATATATATGGGTCTTGTTTTTGTATCCATTCAGCCAGTCTGTGTCTTTTGGGGGGAGCATTTAATCCATTTACATTTAAGGTAATTATCAATATGTATGTTCCTATTCCCATTTTCTTAAATGTTTTAGGTTTGTTATTGTAGGTGTTTTCCTTCTCTTGTGTTTCTGGCCTAGAGAAGTTCCTTTAGCATTTGTTGTAAAGCTGGTTTAGTGGTGCTGAACTCTCTCAGCTTTTGCTTGTCTGTAAAGGTTTTAATTTCTCCATCACATCTGAATGGGATCCTTGCTGGGTAGAGTAATCTTGGTTGTAGGTTTTTCTCCTTCATCACTTTAAGTATATCCTGCCACTCCCTTCTAGCTTGCAGAGTTTCTGCCGAAAGATCAGCTGTTAACCTTATGGGGATTCCCTTGTGTGTTATTTGTTGTTTTTCCCTTGCTGCTTTTAATATGTTTTCTTTATGTTTAATTTTGGATAGTTTGATTAATATGTGTCTTGGCGTGTTTCTCCTTGGATTTATCCTGTATGGGACTCTCTGTGCTTCCAGGACTTGATTAACTATTTCCTTTCCCATATTAGGGAAGTTTTCAACTATAATCTCTTCAAATATTTTCTCAGTCCCTTTCTTTTTCTCTTCTTCTTCTGGGACCCCTATAATTTGAATGTTGGTGTGTTTAATGTTGTCCCAGAGGTCTCTGAGACTGTGCTCAGTTCTTTTCATTCTTTTTTCTTTATTCTGCCCTGCAGTAGTTATTTCCACTATTTTATCTTCCAGGTCACTTATCCGTTCTTCTGCCTCAGTTATTCTGCTATTGATCCTGTCTAGAGTATTTTAAATTTCATTTATTGTGTTTTTCATCGTTTCTTGGTTCCTCTTTAGTTCTTCTACGTCTTTGTTAAATGTTTCTTGCATTTTGTCTATTCTATTTCCAAGATTTTGGATCATCTTTACTATCATTATTCTGAATTCTTTTTCAGGTAGTCTGCCTATTTCCTCTTCATTTGTTAGGTCTGGTGTGTTTTGACCCTGCTCCTTCATCTGCTGTGTGTTTTTTTGTCTTCTCATTTTGCTTATCTTACTGTGTTTGGGGTCTCCTTTTCACAGGCTGCAGGTTCGTAGTTCCCATTGTTTTTGGTATCTGTCCCCAGTGGCTAAGGTTGGTTCAGTGGGTGTGTAGGCTTCCTGGTGGAGGGGACTAGTGCCTGTGTTCTGGTGGATGACGCTGGATCTTGTCTTTCTGGTGGGCACGTCCACGTCTGGTGGTGTATTTTGGGGTGTCTGTGGACTTATTATGATTTTAGGCAGCCTCTCTGCTAATGGATGGGGCTGTGTTCCTGTCTTGCTAGTTGTTTGGCATAGGGTGTCCAGCACTGTAGCTTGCTGGTCGTTGAGTGAAGCTGGTTCTTGATGTTGAGATGGAGATCTCTGGGAGATTTTTGCCGTGTGGTATTACGTGGAGCTGGGAGGTCTCTTGTGGACCAGTGTCCTGAAGTTGGCTCTCCCACCTCAGAGGCATAGCCCTGATGCCTGGCTGGAGCACCAAGAGCCTTTCATCCACACGGCTCAGAATAAAAGTGAGAAAAAATAGAAAGAAAGAAAAAAAGAGGATAAAATAAAATAAAATAAAATAAAGCTATTATAATAAAAAATAAGAAAATTTATTAAGAAAAAATTTATTAAGAAAAATTTTTTTTTAATTTTTAAAAATAAATGTATTAATTTTTATAATAAAAATAAGAAAATAATTATTAAGAAAATAATTTATTAAGAAAAATTTTTTAATTTTTTAAAAATAAAAATATGAAAATACTTATTAAGAAAAAAATTTTGTTTACTTTTTAAAAATAGAAAATAAGGAAAAAATTATTAAGAAAATATTTATTAAGGAAAAAATTTTTTAAGTAAAAAAAAAAAAAAAAACGGACGTACCGAACCCTAAGACAAGTGGTGAAAGCAAAGCTATACAGACAAAATCTCACCCAGAAGCATACACATATACACTCACAAAAAAAGGAAAAGGGGAAAAATATATCCTGCTCCCAAAGTCCACCTCCTGAACCTGGGATGATTTGTTGTCTCTTCAGGTATTCAACAGATGCAGGCACATCAAGTTGTTTGTGGAGTTTTAATCCGCTGCTTCTGAGGCTGCTGGGAGAGAGTTCCCTTTCTCTTCCTTGTGCACACAGCTCCCGGGGTTCAGCTTTGGATTTGGATCCACCTCTGCGTGCAGGTCGCCCGAGGGCATCTGTTCCCCGCCCAGAGAGAACGGGGTTAAAGGAGCAGCTGCTTCGGGGGCTCTGGCTCACTTAGGTGGAGGGGAGGGAAGGGTACAGATGTGGGGCAAGCCTGCAGCGGCAGAAGCTGGTGTGACATTGCAACAGCCCCAGGCGCGCCATGCGTTCTCCCAGGGAAGTGGTCCCTGGATCACGGGACCCTGGCAGTGGCGGACTGCACAGGCTCCTGGGAGGGGCAGTGTGGAAAGTGACCTGTGCTCGCACACAGGCTTTTTGGTGGCGGCAACAGCAGCCTTAGCGTCTCATGCCCGTCTCTGGGGTCCGCGCTGATAGCCGTGGCTCGCGCCCGTATCTGGAGTTCGTTTAGGTGGTGCTCTGAATCCCCTTTCCTTGCGCGCCGCGAAACAAAGAGGCAAGAAAAAGTCTCTTGCCTCTTCGGCAGCTGCAGACTTTTTCCCGGACTCCCTCCCGGCTAGCTGTGGTGCACTCACCCCTTCAGGCTGTGTTCATGCCGCCAACCCCAGTCCTCTCCCTGCGATCTGACCGAAGCCCGAGCCTCAGCTCCCAGCCCCGCCCACCCCAGCGGGTGAGCAGACAAGCCTCTTGGGCTGGTGAGTGCTGCTCCACACTGATTCTCCCTACGGGAATCTCTCCGCTTTGCCTTCCGCACCCCTGTGGCTGCACTCTCCTCTGTGGCTCCTGAGCTTCCCCCCTCTGCCACCCGCAGTCTCCGCCCGTGAAGGGGCTTCCTAGTGTGTGGAAACCTTTCCTCCTTCACAGCTCCCTCCCACTGGTGCAGGTCCCACCCCTATTCTTTTGTCTCTGTTATTTCTTTTTTCTTTTGCCCTACCCAAGTACATGGGGAGTTTCTTGCCTTTTGGGAGGTCTGACGTTTTCTGCCAGCGTTCAGTGGGTGTTCTGTAGGAGCAGTTCCACGTGTAGATGTATTTCTAATGTATCTGTGGGAAGGAAGGTGATCTTCATGTCTTACTCTTCCGCCATCTTGCCCCCCTCTCCCCTCTAAGAGTTTTATAGTGTCTGGCCTTACATTTAGATCTGTAATCCACTTTGAGTTTATTTTTGTGTATGGTGTTAGGGAGTGTTCTAACTTCATTCTTTTACATGTAGCTGTCCAGTTTTCCCAGCACCACTTATTGAAGAGACTGTCTTTTCTCCACTGTATATCCTTGCCTCCTTTGTCATAGATTAGTTGACCATAGGTGTGTGGGTTTATCTCTGGCCTTTCTATCCTGTTCCATTGATCTATATTTCTGTTTTTGTGCCAGTACCATATTGTCTTGATTACTTTAGCTTTGTAGTATAGTCTGAAGTCAGGGAGTCTGATTCCTGAGCTCCGTTTTTTTCCTTCAAGACTGCTTTGGGTATTCTGGGTCTTTTGGAACTCCATACAAATTTTAAGATTTTTTGTTCTAGTTCTGTAAAGAATGCCATTCATAATTTGATAGGGATTTCATTGAATCTGTAGATTCCTTTGGGTAGTATAGTCATTTTCACAATATTGATTCTTGCTATCCAAGAAAACGGTATATCTCACCATCTGTTTGTATCACCTTTAATTTCTTTCATCGGTTTCTTATAGTTTTCTGCATACAGGTCTTTTGTCTCCCTAGGTAGATTTATTCCTAGGTATTTTATTCTTTTTGTTGCAATGGTAAATGGGAGTGTTTCCTTAATTTCTCTTTCAGATTTTTCATCATTAGTGTATTGAAATGCAAGAGTTTTCTGTGTATTAATTTTGTATCCTGCAACTTTACCAAATTCATTGATTAGATCTAGTAGTATTCTGGTAGCATCTTTAGGATTCTCTATGTATAGTACCATGCCGTCTGCGAACAGTGACAGTTTTACTTCTTCTTTTCCAATTTTGATTCCTTTTATTTCTTTTTCTTCTCTGATTGCCGTGGCTAGGACTTCAAAACTGTGTTGAATAGTAATGGTGAGAGTGGATATCCTTGTTTTCTTCCTCATCTTAGAGGAAGACTGAAATGCTTTCAGTTTTTCACCACTGAGAATGATGTTTGCTGTGGGTTTGTCGTATATGGCCTTTATTATGTTGCGGTAGGTTCCCTCTATGCCCACTTTCTGGAGAGTTTTTTATCATAAATGGGTGTTGAATTTGTCAAAAGCTTTTTCTGCATCTATTGAGATGATCATATGGTTTTTATTCTTCAATTTGTTAATATGGTGTATCACATTGATTTATTTGTGTATATTGAAGAATCCTTGCACACCTGGGATAAATCCCACTTGATCATGGTGTATGATCCTTTTAATGTGTTGTTGGATTCTGTTTGCTGGTATTTTGTTGAGAATTTTTGCATCTATATTCATCAGTGATATTGGTCTGTAATTTTCTTCTTTTGTAGTATCTTTGTCTGGTTTTAGTATCAGGGTGATGGTGACCTCATAGAATGAGTTTTGGAGTGTTCCTTCCCCTGCAGTTTCTTGGAAGAGTTTGAGACTGATGGGTGTTAGCTCTTCTCTAAATGTTTGATAGAACTCACCTGTGAATCCATCTGGTCCTGGACTTTTGTTTGTTGGAAGATTTTTAATCACAGTTTCAATTTCAGTGCTTGTGATTGGTCTGTTCATATTTTCTATTTCTTCCTGGTTCAGTCTTAGAAGTTTATACCTTTCTAAGAATTTGTCCATTTCTTCCAGGTTGTCCATTTTATTGGCATAGAGTTGCTTGTGGTAGTCTTTTAGGGTGCTTTGTATTTCTGCAGTGTCTGTTGTACCTTCTTCTTTTTCATTTCTAATTCTATTGATTTGAGTCTTCTCCCTGTTTTTCTTGATGAGTCTGGCTAATGATTTATCAGCTTTTTTTATCTTCTCCAAGAACAAGCTTTTAGTTTTATTGACCTTTGTTACTGTTTTCTTTGTTTCTATTTCATTTATTTCTGCTCTGATCTTTATGATTTCTTTCCTTCTGCTAGCTGTGGGTTTTGTTTGTTCTTCTTTCTCTAGTTCCTTTAGGTGTAAGGTTAGATTGTTTATTTGAGATTTTTGTTGTTTCTTGAGGTAGGCTTGTATTGCTATAAACTTCCCTCTTAGAACTGCTTTATCTGCATCCCATAGGTTTTGGGTCTTCGTGTTTTCATTTTCATTTGTCTCTAGGTATTTTATGATTTCCTCTTTGATTTCTTCAGTGATCTCTTGGTTATTTAGTAACGTATTCTTTAGCCTCCATGTGTTTGTGTTTTTTACGGTTTTTTCCCTGTATTTTATTTCTAATCTCATAGCACTGTGGTCAGAAAAGAAGATTGATATGATTTCAATTTTCTTAAATTTTCTGAGGTTTGATTTGTGACCCAAGATGTGATCTATCCTGCAGAATGTTCCATGCACACTTGAGAGGAAAGTGTAATCTGCTATTTTTGGATGTAATGTCCTATAGATATCAATTAAATCTATCTGGTCTATTGTGTCATTTAAAGCTTGTGTTTCCTTTTTAATTTTCTGTTTGGATGATCTGTCCATTGGTGTAAGGGAGGTGTTAAAAACCCCCACTATTATTGTATTACTGTCAATTTCCTCTTTTATAGCTGTTAGCAGTAACCGTATATATTCAGGTGCTCCCATGTTGGGTGCATATATGTTTATAATTGTTATATCTTCTTCTTGGATTGATCCCTTGATCATTTTGTAGTGTCCTTCCTTGTCTCTTTTAATATTCTTTATTTTAAAGTCCATTTTATCTCATATGAGTATTGCTACTCCAGCTTTCTTTTGATTTCCATTTGCATGGAATATCTTTTTCCATCACCTCACTTTCAGTCTGTACATGTCCCTAGGTCTGAAGTGGGTCTCTTGTAGACAGCATATATATGGGTCTTGCTTTTGTATCCATTCAGCAAGGCTGTGTCTTTTGGTTGGAGCATTTAATCCATTCATGTTTAAGGTAATTCTTGATATGTAAGATCCTATGACCATTTTCTTAATTGTTTTGGGTTGTTTTTGTAGGTCCTTTTCTTCTCTTGTGTTTCCCACTTAGAGAAGTTCCTTTAGCATTTGTTGTAGAGCTGGTTTTGTGGTGCTGAATCTCTTCGCTTTTGCTTGTCTGTAAAGCTTTTGATTTCTCAATCGAATTTGAATGAGACCCTTGCCGGGTAGAGTAATCTTGGTTGTAAGTTATTCCCTTTCATCACTTTAAATATGTCATGCCACTCCCTTCTTGGCTGTAGAGTTTAACAGCTGAGAAATCAGCTGTTAAACTTATGGGAGTTCCCCTGTATGTTATTTGTCGTTTTTCCCTTGCTGCTTTCAATAATTTTTCTTTGTCTTTAACTTTTGCCAATTTGATTACTATGTGTCTCAGCGTGTTTCTCCTTGGGTTTATCCTGTATGGGACTCTCTGTGCTTCCTAGACTTGGGTGGCTATTTCCTTTCTCATGTTAGGGACGTTTTCGACTATAATCTCTTCAAATATTTTCTTGGGTCCTTTCACTGTCTCTTCTCCTTCTAATCCCTATAATATGAATGTTCTTGCATTTAATGTTGTCCCTGAGGTCTCTTAGGCTGTCTTCATTTCTTTTCATTCTTTTTTCTTTATTCTGTTCCTCAGCAGTGAATTTCACCATTCTGTCTTCCAGGTCACTTATCCATTCTTCTGCCTCAGATATTCTGCTATTGATTCCTTCTAGTGTATTTTTCATTTCAGTTATTGTATTGTTCACCTCTGTTTGTTCTTTAATTCTCTAGGTCTTTGTTAAACGTTTCTTGCTCTCGAGCTTTGGCTCCATTCTCTTTCCGAGGTCCTGGATCATCTTCACTATCATTATTATGAATTCTTTTTCTGGAAAGTTGCTTATCTCCACTTCATTTAGTTGGTTTTTGGGGGTTTTATCTTATTCCTTTATCTGGTACATAGCCCTTCGCCTTTTCATCTTGTCTATCTTTCTGTGAATGTGGTTTTTGTTCCACAGGCTGTAGGATTGTAGTTCTTCTTGTTTCTCCTGTCTGCCCTCTCACAACTGGTTACTTCTTCTCTACTAGACACAGGCTCCACAGTTTACACCATTGGTTCTGACACTCAAACTTCTGCCATTGCTTTCATGGAAAATGACATTAGCTCCCACTACCTCCATCATGGGATTCAGTGATATGCCAACATTTTGTATCATTAGTTTCCAATTCAAAGTCTGCTGTTAGTGGCTCTAAGAAGCCAAGTCTATGTCACATGCCACCCTGGCCACAGGATGAAGTTGGGAAATTGAATCAATGCTTCTCACCTAGAGTGATAAACAATAAGGTGTGAATACCCTTAGCATAGACAGTTGTTCAAAGAAAGGGATCCAAAAGTGTGGCAAATAGGAAAGTGATCAAGATGAGAGTGTAGGAAGACACTGAGCTCACCCCCTCCCATGCGCACATCAAAATTACAACTATTTACAGAGCAACTATTGATGAGAAAGACCAGAAGACCAGCAGAAAAGATCTACAACTAAAGATATGATGGAAGGAACCAAAATGAGACAGGTGAGAGGGGCAGAGATGTGGTATAGTCAATACCCATTCCCCTGGGTCACCCTGGGTTGGTGACCTACAAACAGGGGGATAATTACAATTGCAGAGGTTCTCCCCAAAGAGTGAGGGGTCTGAGCCTCACTTTGGTCTCCCCAGCCTGGGGGCCTTGAACCAGAAAGAAGAGTCCCCAGAACTTTTGGCTTTGAAGGCCAGCAGGATATACTTTCAGGAGGACCAGAGGACTATTATAGGACACACAAAATCTAACATGCTCCAGGGCCCAGGGAGGAAGCAGTAACTTGAAAGGAGCCTGGGTCAGACCCATCTGCTGATAATGAAGAGCCTCCCAGAGAGGCAGGAGGCAACTGGAGCTCACCCAGGGGACAAAGACACAGGTGGCAGCCATTTGGGGGAGCTCGTTCTACCATATGAACGCTGGTACTGGTAAGCACCATTTTGGAATCCTCTAACTTATTATTGCTGGGATCCAGCCCTGCCCACCAGCTTCTTGGCACCAGTACTTAAAGGCCTCAGGCCAAGCAGGCAGGGACACACTTCCACCCACCAACAGGGCAGCTGCCTTAAGACCTCCTATGCTCACAGCCACCCAGGGACCTAGCCCAGTTCACCAGAGGATTCAGGACCTGGCCCCACCCACCAACAGGCTGAAACCAACTTCAGAACCCACAGGGGCCTTCATCAAGACCCCAGGACATGGCTTTACCTACCAGTGAGTCAGAAATAGCCACTGGATCACCTTTACCCACCATTGGGCAGGCACCAGCTCTGGGATACCCTGGGCACCAGCCCTGCCCACCAGAGGCAAACATCAGCCTCAAGACCACAGCAGCTCTGCACCTGCCATGTCAGAATTCATCCCATCCACCAGCAAACCAACACCAGCTCTTGGACCCCCAGGGCCCTGCAGCCAGCTCCCTCGGGATCTGGCTCTGCCCACCAGTGGGTCAGCACCAACCCCCAATACCCATCCAGGCCTTGGCCCAACCCACCAGCAGGCCAACACCAGCTATGAAACACCTTGGACCATTCAGCAGGTGCCCGAGGATCCAGCCCCACTCACCAGCAAGCCAAAACCAGCATTGGTATACCCCAGACCCTATAGCCAGCAGGTCCAAAATTGGTCTCACTCACAAGCAGGCTGACACTAGACCCAGGACACCTAGCCCTGCAATCACCCACCCCAGAACATGTCTCCAGCCACCAGTGGACCAACACTAGCCCTGGGACGCCCTGGGGCTCTGCAGAAATCCACCTTATGACCAAGCCTTGCCAACCAGTGGCCAGGAGCCTCAATATGAAGCAGGGCCTGGCAATCAACCAGACTGGAGCAAGAAACACCTACCAGAAGGCCAACAGTAGTTAGCCCACCACAACAGAAGGACCCATGCAGCCTACAGAAGGGCACCTCTAGCACATGTAGCTCTGGTGACCAGAGGAGACTATGCTGCTGAGACACATAGAAAGTCTCCTACTCCTAAAAAAGGCCACTTCTCCAAGGTCAGGAAATACAACTAACCAACCAAAGACATATAAATGAAAACAGAAAATTAGGCAAATTGAGTAAAGAGAAAAGTAGGTTCCAAATGAAGGAACAAAATAAAACCCCAGAGTAACTAAGTGAAAGGGAGATAAGCGATCTACCCAATAAAGTGTTCAAGGTAATAATCATAGATGTTCAAAGAACTCAGGAGAAGATTAGATGAACAGAGTGATACGTTAGAAGTTTATAACAAAGAGTTAGAAAATATAAAGAAGAACCAAACAGAGCTGAAGAATACAATAAATGAAATAAAAAATATACTAGAAGGAATCAAAGTACATTAGATGATACAGAGGAATGGATCACTGAGCTGGAAGACATAGTGGAAATCACACAAGCTGAACAGAAAAAAGAATAAAAAGAAATGAGGACAGTTTAAGAGACCTGTGGGACAACATCAAGTGTACTAACAATCACATTATAGGGATTCCAGAAAAAGAAGACAGAGAGAAAGGGACAGAGAACATAGTTGAAGATGAATAATAGCTGAACACTTTCCTAAACTGGGAAAGAAAACAGAAATCCAGGTCCAGGAATCACAGAGAGTCCCAAACACGATAAACCTAAAGAGGAGCACACAAAAATACACTGTAATTAAAATGGAAAAATTTAAGGATACAGAGAAAATCTTAACTGCAGCAAAGGAAAAGCAAAAATTACATAAAAGGAAACTTCCATAAGGCTATCAGCTGACTTTTCAGTAGAAAGTCTGCAGACCAGAAGGGTTGTACTGTATGGTACATTTAATGTACTGTATGATACATTTAAATGATTAAAGGGAAAAATGTACAACCAAGAATATTCTACATGGCAAGGCTTTCATTCAGATTTGATGGGGAGATCAAAAGTTTTACAGACAAGCAAAAGCTAAAAGAGTTCAGCACCACCAAACCAGCTTTACAACAAATGTTAAAGGGACTTCTCTAAGCCAAAAATAAAGCTCACTACTATAAATATGAAAATTATGAAAGGAAAAATCTCATTGGTAAAGGCAAATATACAATAAAGGTAGTAAATCAAACATGTATAAAGCTAGTAGGAAGGTTAAAAGACAAAAGTAATAAAATTGTCTATATCTACAATAAGTAGTTGAGAGATACACAAAACAGAAGACGTAAAATATGATGTCAAAAACAGTGACTGTTGGGGACAGTACAAATGCAGGATTGTTAAAATGCATTTAAGCTTAAGAGGTCAACAACTTAAAGAAATATATATACATACACACCTCATGGTAACCACAAACCAAAAATCTATAATAGATTATAGGACATGCACAAAAATGAGAAAGGAATCCAAAAATAACACTAAAAACAGTCATCAAATCACAAGTGAAGAGAGCAAAAGAAGAAGAAAGAAAGAAAAAGAAATACAAAAACAACCCAAAAACAATTAACAAAATGGCAATAAGTATCTACTTAATAATTACTTTAAATGTAAATGGACAAAATGCTCCAATCAAAAGACATAGAGTGGCTGAAATGATACAAAGAGAAGACCCATGCATATGCTACCTACAGGAGACTCACTTCAGGCTTGAAGACACACAAGAGACAAAGTGAGGGGATGAAAAAAGTTATTTCATGCAAATGGAAATGAAAAGAAAGTCAGACTTATATCAGACAAATTAAACTTTAAAATACAGACTGTAACAAGAAACAAAGAAGGCCATAACATAAAGATCAAGGGATAAATCCAAGAAGATAGAACAATTGTAAATTTATAAGCACCCAACATAGGAGCACCTAAATACATAAAGCAAATATTAACAGATATAAAGGGAGAAATTGGCAGTAACACAATAGTAATAGGGGACTTTAACACCCCACTTACATCAATGGAGAAATCATCCAGATAGAAAATCAATAAGGAAACACTGGCTTTAAAGACCAAAGAGACTTAATAGATATATACAAAATATTTCACCAAGAACAGAGGAATACACATTCTTTTCAAGTAAACATGGAACATTCTCCAGGCTAAGTCCAGGATAAGTCATATGGTAGGCCACAAAACAAGTCTCAATATATTTATGAAAATTGTAATCATATCATGCATCTTTCCCCACCACAATACAAAAAGATAGAAATCAAGCACAAAAAAAAAGAACAAATACCACAAAAAACCCAAGCCCGTGGAGGCTAAGCAATATGCTACTAAACACCCAGTGGGTTACTGAAGAATACAAAGAAGAAATAAAAAAAATACCTGGAGACAAATGAAAACAAAAATAACTACCCAGAATCTATGGGAAGCAAGAAAAGCAGTTCTAAGTGGGAATTTTTATAGTGATACAAACTTACACCAGGAAGCAAGAGAAATCTCAAATAAGAATCAAACCTCACAGCTAAATAAATTAGAATAAGAAGAACGAGCAGAAATATATGAAATAGGTACTAAAGAAACAATAGAAAAGATCAATGAAACTAAGAGCTGGTTCTTTGAAAGATCAACAAAATTGATTAACTTTTAGCCAGACTCATCAAGAGAGAAAGAGGGAGGGGGGGGGGGCAAATGAATAAAATCATAAATGAAAAAAGGAGATATTATAACCAAGACATTGGATACAAAGGATCATAAGAGATCATAAGAGATGGCTCTGAACAATTATACTCCAATAAAATGGACAAAATAGAAGATATGGAAAAATTCCTAGAAATGTACACTCTCCCAAGACTAAACTAGGAAGAAACAGAAAATGTGAACAGATCACTTACCGGTAGATGAAATTGAATCACTTAATAAAACAACTCCCAACAAACTAAAGGCAATGACCAGATAGATTCACAACTGAGTTCTAGCAAACATTCAGAGAACAGTTAACACCTACCTTTCCCAAACTACTCCACAAAATTTCAGAGGGATGAATGTTTCCAAACTCATTTTACAAAGCCAGCATCACCCTGATACAAAAACCAGACAAAGGTATCACAAAAAAAAAAATTACAGGTCAATATCACTGACGAACATAGATGCAAAAAAAATCCTCAACAAAATATTAGCAAACTGAATTCAAAAATACATTGAAAGGATCACACACTATGATCGAGTAAGATTTATCTCCAGGGATGCAAGAATGTTTCAATGTCCACATATTATTTAATGTGATACACCGCAATAACAAATCAAAGAATAAGAGCCATACGCTCATGTTGATACATGCAGAAAAAGCTTTTGACAAAATTCAACATACATTTATGATTAAAAACTCCTCACAAAGTGAGTATAGAGGAAGCACATGACAACATAATAAGAGCTATATAAGACAAGCCTACAGTGAATATACTCAACAGTGAAAAGCTGAAAATATTTCCTCTAAGTTCAGAAACAAGGCAAAGACACACATTCTCGCCACTTTCATTCAACATAGTATTGAAAGTTCTAACCAAAGCAATTAGACAAGGAAAAGAAATAAAAGGAATCCAAACTGGAAAGGAAGAAGAAAAACAGTCACTGTTTTCAGATGACATGGTACTATACACAGAAAATCCTAAAGATGCTACCAAAAAACTACTTGACCTTAATAAATTTGGTAATCTTTCAGGATACAAAATTTATATGCAGAAATATGCTGCATTTCTATACACTAGCAACAAACTATCAGAAAGAAATTAAGAACACAATCCCATTCACAATCATACCAAAAAGAATAAAATACCTGGGAATAACTCTAAGGAGGTAAAAGACCTGTACTTGGAAAGCTATGAAACAAATTGATGAAAAAAATTGAAGGTGACACAAACATATGGAAAGACATATTGTGTTCATCGATTGGAAAATTAATATTGTGAAAACGACCATACTACCCAAGGTGAGATACAGATTCAATACAATCCCTATCAAAATAGACATAGCATTTTTCACAGGACTAAAACAAGTAATTCTAAACTTTGTATAGAAACACAAAGGACCAAAATAGCCAAGACGATCTTGACAAAGAACAAAGCTGAAGGATAACACTCCATGAATTCAAACTATACTGCAAATCTACAGAAATCAAAACAATATGGTACTGGCAGAAAAACAGACACATAGATCAATGGAAGAGAACTGAGAACACTGAAATGAACCCACACTTTATAGGCAATTTATATATGACAAAGTGGGCAAGAATATGCAATGGGGAAAAGTCTCTTCAATAAGTGGTGCTGGGAAAACTAGACAGATACATGCAAAAGAATCAAACTGGACTACTCTCTCACACCATGCACAAAAATAAATTCAGAATGAAATAAGACTTAACTATGAGGCCTGAAACTATGAAACTTCTTGAAGAAAACATAGGCAGTAGAGTTTTGACATCAGTCTTAGTAATATTTTTTTAGATGGGAAGCAAAAATTAAAATAAACAAATGGAAATGCATCAAACAAAAAAGGTTTTTCACAGCAAAGGAAACTATCAACAAAGCGAAAAGTCCACCTACTGAATGAGAGAAGATATTTACAAACAATATATCTGATAAGGGGTTGATATCCAGAATATATAAAGAACCCTTACCACTCGACATCAAAAAAACAAATAACCCAATTAAAAAATGGGCAAAGGATCTAACAGACATTTTTTCAAAGGAGGAATACAGATGGCCAATAGGCACATGAAAAGATGCTCAACATCAATATTCTTCAAATAAATGCAAATCAAAAACACAATGAGATATCCTCTCACACCTGTCAGAATGGCTATTATCAAAAAGACAACAAGTAACAAGTGTTGGTGAGAATGTGGCAAAAGGGAACACTAATGCACCATTGGTGGTAAGGTAATTTGATGTAGCCACTATGGAAAATAGCATGGAACATGCTCAAAAGATTAAAAAGAGAACTACCATATCATGCCACTATCCACTGCTGAGTATTTATCCAAAGATAATGAAAATATAAATTGGAAAAGTTAAATCAGACCGGTGTTCATTGCAGCACTATATACAATAGCCAAGATATGAAAGCAACCCCAGTGCCCATTGATAGATGAATAGATAGAAAAGATATGGTTTCTGTGTGTGTGTATGTATATGTATATATAATATATATTTATACAATAATATATATTTAAATATTATAATAATATATATTTATATATAAATATATGAAATAAATTTAAATATAATTTATAAATTTAATATATAATTATATATAATTATTTATGCTTATTTATAATTTATACATATAAATATATGTATAAATTATATATAAATATACATTATTTTGCAAACGAATCAATGGACAAAGGATTAATCTCCAAAATATATAAACAGCTCATGCAGCTCAATATTAAAGAAACACATAACCCAATCCAATAATGAGCACAAGACCTTAATAGACATTTCTCCAAAGAAGACATACAGATGGCCAAGAAGCACATGAAAAGCTGCTCAACATCAATAATTATTAGAGAAATGCAATTCAAAATTACACTGAGGTATCACCTCACACCAGTTAGAATGGGCATCACCAGAAAATCTACAAACAACAAATGCTAGAGAGGGTGTGGAGAAAAGGGGACCCTCTTGCACTGTTGGTGGGAATGTAAATTGATACAGCCACTATGGAGAACAGTATGGAGGTTCCTTAAAAAACTAAAAATAGAATTATCATATGATCCAGCAATCCCACTATGGGGCATATATCCAGAGAAAACCATAATTCAAAAAGACACATACACCCCAATGTTCATTGCAGCACTGTTTACAATAGCCATGTCATGGAAGCAACCTAAATGCCCATTGACAGACGAATGGATAAAGAAGATATGGTACATATATACAATGGAATATTACTCAGCCATAAAAAGGAACAAAATTGGGTCATTTGTTGAGATGTGGATGGATCTAGAGACTGTCATACAGAGTGAAGTAAGTCAGAAAGAGAAAAAAAAATATCGTATATTAACGCATATATGTGGAACCTAGAAAAATAGTACAGATGAACCAGTTTGCAGGGCAGAAATTGAGACACATGTAGAGAACAAACGTATGGACACCAAGGGGGGAAATCGGCCGGGGAGTGGTGGTGGTGGTGTGAATTGGGCGATTGGGATTGACGTGTATACAATGATGTGTATAAAATTGATGACTAATAAGAACCTGCTGTATAAAAAAATAAATAAAATTAAATTAAAAATTTGAAAAAAGATTTGAGGCATAATTTATAAATGTATATTTTAAATTACATACATAATTATTTATATATTTATCTATAATTTATATATTACTAAATAAAAATAAATACATATTATAAATTATATATTTATAAATAATAGATATAAAGAGATATGTTATCTTTCTGGCAGGCACGTCCATGTCTGGTGGTGTGTTTTGGGGTGTCTGTGGCCTTATTATGATTTTAGGTAGCCTCTGTGCCAATGGATGGGGCTGTGTTCCTGTCTTGCTAGTTGTTTGGCATAGGGTGTCCAGCACTATAGCTTGCTGGTCGTTGAGTGAAGTTGGGTCTTGGTGTTGAGATGGAGATCTCTGGGAGATTTTCATCATTTGGTATTACGTGGAGCTGGGAGGTCTCTTGTGGACCAGTGTCCTGAAGTTGGCTCTCCCACCTCAGAGGCACAGCCCTGATGTCTGGCTGGAGCACCAAGAGCCTTTCACCCACACAGCTCAGAATAAAAGGGAGAAAAAATAGAAAGAAAAACAAGAAATAGGATAAAATAAAATAAAGTAAGATAAAATAAAATAAAGTTATTAAAATAAAAAAGTAAAAAATAATTATTAAGGAAAAAAGAAAAAAATTTTAAAGTAAAAAACAAAAACAAAAACAAGAAAAAACGGTCGGACAGAATCCTAGGACAAATGGTGAAAGCAAAGTTATACAGACAAAATCTCACACAGAAGCATACACATAACCACTCACAAAAAGAGGAAAAGGGGAAAAAATAATATATCTTGCTCCCAAAGTCCACCTCCTCAATTTGGAATGGTTCGTTGTCTATTCAGGTATTCCACAGATGCAGGTACACCAAGTTGATTGTGGAGCTTTAATCCGCTGCTTCTTAGGCTGCTGGGAGAAATTTTCCTTTCTCTTCTTTGTTCGCACAGCTCCCGGGGTTCAGCTTTGGATTTGGCCCCGCCACTGCATGTAGGTCGCCTGAGGGCGTCTGTTCCCCGCCCAGACAGAACGGGGTTAAAGGAGCAGCTGATTCGGGGGCTCTGGCTCACTCAGGCCGGGCGGAGGGAGGGGTACGGAGTGTGGGGAGAGCCTGCGGTGGCAGAGGCCGGCGTGACGTTGCACCAGCCTAATGCACGCTGTGCGTTCTCCCGGGGAAGTGGTCCCTGGATCACGGGACCCTGGCAGTGGTGGGCTGCACAGGCTCCTGGGAGGGGTGGTGTGGAGAGTGACCTGTGCTTGCACACAGGCTTCTTGGTGGTGGCAGCAGCAGCCTTACCATCTCATGCCCATCTCTGGGGTCCGCGCTGATAGCCGCGGCTCGCGCCGGTCTCTGGAGCTCCTTTAAGCAGCGCTCTTAATCCCCTCTCCTCACACACCAGGAAACAAAGAGGGAAGAAAAAGTCTCTTGCCTCTTCGGCAGGTCCAGACCTTTTCCCGGACTCCCGCCCGGCTAGCTGTGGCGCACTAACCCCTTCAGGCTGTGTTCATGCCGCCAACCCCAGTCCTCTCCCTGCAATCCGACCTCCGAAGCCCGAGCCTCAGCTCCCAGCTCCCGCCCGCCCCGGCGGGTGAGCAGACAAGCCTCTCGGGCTGGTGAGTGCTGCTCGGTGCCGAGCCTCTGTGCGGGAATCTCTCCGCTTTGCCCTCCGCACCCCTGTTGCTGCGCTCTCCTCCGTGGCTCTGAAGCTTCCCCCCTCTGCCACCTGCAGTCTCCGCCCGCGAAGGGGCTTCCTAGTGTGTGGAAACCTTTCCTCCTTCACAGCTCCCTCCCACTGGTGCAGGTCCCATCCCTATTCTTTTGTCTCTGTTTTTTCTTTTTTCTTTTGCCCTACCCGGGTATGTGGGGAGTTTCTTGCCTTTTGGGAGGTCTGAGGTCTTCTGGCAGCGTTCAGTGGGTGTTCTATAGGAGCAGTTCCACCTGTAGATGTATTTCTGATGTATCTATGGGGAGGAAGGTGATCTCCATGTCTTACTCTTCCGCCATCTTCTCCTCTCTCCCTTGCCTATCTATATAGATTTTTATACTATAATATATAGTATAATATACTATATATCGTATATAATATTAAAAAAATAGAATGTAATTGTATATATTAATGAATTATAATTATATATAATTATGTATATAAAATATAATATTAGATTAGTTATATATTATATATATTCATTATTATATGTAATAATATAATATGTAATTTATACATAAATAAATATATATTATTTATAAATATATAAATATTATTATAAATATTTAAGTATTGTTTATAAATATTTATGAATGTATTTATTATATGTATGTACCTTTACATTATATATACTATATAATCATATAGTATATAATTATATTATTTTATTTATAATATATTATATAAAATAATTATATATTATATAATTTTCTTATGTATATATTATATTTATATAATATTTATTTTTATAAATATATAAAAACATACCAATAATATAAAATATAAATATATAAATATATTTATAAATGTAAATATTATACAGAAATATATGTAATGTATATTATATATAAATTAAATATATACAAATTCATATATATTTATGTAAATATATAATATATTCATTTATTTATTTATATATATCATTATATATTATATATATATTTGTGTTTATATATGATGGAATATGACTCAGCCATAAAAGAAGAATGAAATCTTGCCATTTGCAAGAACATGGGTGGAGCTAGAAGGTATTATGCTAAGAGAAACAAATCAGACAGAGGAAGACAAACACTGTATGATTTTGCTTCTATGTGACACATGAGAAACAAAAAAAATGAACAAGCAAAACAAATCAGAAACAGAGTTACAGATACAGAGGTGAAACAGGTGGTGTTCAGAGAGGAGGTGGATCAGGAGGAAAAGAAATAGGTGATGGCGATTAAGAAGTACAATCTTCCAGTTGCAAGGTAATGCTTATGAAATATACAGTGTGGGGAATATAGTCAATAATTATGTAATATCTTTGTATGATGACTGACTGAACCTAGACATATCATGGTGACCATTTTGAAATGTATAGAAATATCAAATCACTATGTTATGTAACAGGATTTATTATAGTGTTGTAGGTCAATAATACTTCAAAACCAAACACACAGAAAACTTATAGAAGAGAGATCAGTTTTGTGGTTACCAGAGGTGGGATTTTGGGGAAGGCGGAATTGGATGAAGACCATCAAAATGTACAAACGTCCAGTTATAAGATAAATAAGAACTAAGAATGTAATGTACAATATGATAAATATTTAACACTGCTGTATGTTACATATGAAAATTGTTAAGATAGCATAGTCTAAGAGTTCTTATCACAAGGAAAAAGATTTTTTACATTCATTTAATTTTGTACCTATATGAGATGATGGATGCTCACTAAACTCATTGTCATAACCACTTCATGATATATAAAACTCAAACCATTATGCTGTACACCAAAAACTTATACAGAGCTGTATGTCAATTATATCTCAATTACACTGGGAGAATAAAAAAAGAGTGATAACTATCTACTAGATCCAGACTTAGGATCTTTTATGTGTTTACACTCAGCTTTCATTTTCCTTTTTGCCCTCAGGTATGTATGGAGGAGGCAAGCAAGTACAGAAGTTACACATTGTCCAAGGGCACATTTGTGGACTTTTTAGCATCTTAGTGGAGATGATAGAAAGCAAGTGCCGTCAATGTTCATTGCAGCTTTATTTACAATAGCCAGGACATGGAAACAACCTAAGTGTCCATCAACAGGTGAATGGATAAAGAAATGAAATTGAGTTATTGGTAGTGAGGTGGATGGACCTACAGTCTGTCATACAGAGTGAAGTAAGTCAGAAAGAGAAAAACAAATACCATATGCTAACACACATATATGGAATCTAAAAAAAAAATAATAAAAAGGCATGAAGAACCTAGGGGCAGGACAGGAATAAAGATGCTGACATAGAGAATGGACATATGGACACAGGGAGGGGGAAGGGTAAACTGGGAAGAAGTGAGAGAGTGGCATGGACATATATACACTACCAAATGTAAAATAGATAGCTAGTGGGAAGCAGCCACATAGCACAGGGAGATCAGCTTGGTGCTTTGTGACCACCTAGAGGGGTGGGATAGGGAGAGTGGGAGGGAGACGCAAGAGGGAAGAGATATGGGGATATATGTATATGTATAGCTGATTCACTTTGTTATAAAGCAGAAACTAACACACCATTGTAAAGCAATTATACTCCAATAAAGATGTTAAAAAAAAAGAGAGAGAGAGAGAAAATAAACTAAAACAAAGAAAAAAAAGAAAAAAAAAAAAAAAAAAGAAAGCAAGTGCCGTAAGAGTGCCCTGCCCAATGGCTGCCATGTTACCCCATAGGATCCAGAGACAACATAAGAGAATCTGTATTAAATAAAATTCTTTTCAAAAATTTGTTATCCACAGAATAATTGGTTATTAGTTCTAGATGAGCTATTAATATGCCCTCTATTCAAATCTTTCCATTTAAATAGCTATTTTTATCACATTATTTTTTAAAAAGCATGTGAAAGAAAATATTGTGATTCTTAAATTTTTAGTAAAAATTACATGAAGCCAGAGTTTCCTGAGCAAGCAATATTTTTTAAGGAAAGAAATTCATTATTTTGTAACTGACCTTACATAACAAGGAATGGAGATCAATGGTCACTAGTCCATAGGCACAGTTGTTCAAATTAGAAAAAAATGCCTTTCTGAAGAGACTTTTTTTCCATATGTTGAAATTATCATTATATTCTTTTATTTTTAAGAACAAAATGACTTACTACCATCCACCCTAATTTTTTTTTTTAATTGGGGTATAGTTGCTTTACTATGTTGTGTTAGTTTCTGCTGTACAATGAAATTAATCAGCTGTATATACACATATAGTCTCTCCTTCTTGGACCTCCCTCCCCTCCCCCACATCCCACCCATCTAGGTCACCACAGAGCACCATGCTGAGCTCCCTGCGATATATAGCATGTTCCCACTAGCCATCTGTTTTACACATGGTAGTGTATATATGTCAATCCCAACCTCCAAATTCATCCCACCCCTCTTCCCCCACCCCATGTCCATACATCCATTCTTTACATCTTCATCTCTATTCTTGCCCTGCAAATAAGTTCATCAGCACCATTTTCCTAGATTCCACATACATGCATTAATATACAATAATTGTTTTCCTCTTTCTGACTTGCTTCACTCTGTATGACAGACTCCAGGTCCATCATGTCTCTACAAATGACCCAATTTCGTTTCTTTTTATGGCTGAGTAATATTCCATTGTATATATGTACTACATCTCCTTTATCCGTTCCTCTGTTGATGGGCATTTAGGTTACTTCTATGTCCTGGCTATTGTAAATAGTGCTGCAATGAACATTGGGGTGCATGTGCCTTTCTGAATTATGGTTTTCTCAAGGTATATGCCCAGTAGTGAGATTGCTGGGTCGTATGGTAGTTCTATTTTTAGTTTTTTAAGGAATCTCCATACTGTTCTCCATAGTGGCTGTATCAATTTACATTCCCATCAACAGTGCAAGAGGGTTCCCTTTTCTCCACAAGCTCTCCAGCATTTACTGTTTGTAGATTTTTTGGTGATGGCTGTTTTGACCGGTGTGAGGTGATACCTCATTGTAGTTTTGATCTGTAGTTTTGATTTCTCTAATAATTAGTGATGTTGAGCATCTTTTCATGTGCTTCTTGGCCATCTGTATGTCTTCTTTGGAGAAATGTCTATTTAGGTCTTCCCCCCATTTTTTGATTGGGTTGTTTGTTTTTTTGATATTGAGCTGCATGAGCTGTTTGTATATTTTGGAGATAAATCCCTTGTCAATTGCTTCATTTGCAAATATTTTCTCCCATTCTGAGGGTTGTCTTTGTCTCATTTATGGTTTTCTTTGCTGTGAAAAAGCTTTTAGGTTCAATTAGGTCCCATTTGTTTATTTTCATTACTCTAGGAGGTGGGTCAAAAAAAGATCTTGCTGTGATTTGTGTCAAAGAGTGTTCTGCCTATGTTTTCCTCTAAGAGTTTAGTGTCTGGTCTTACACTTAGGTCTTTAATCCATTTTGAGTTTATTTTTGCATAAGGTGTTAGGGAGTGTTCTAATTTCATATTTTACGTGTAGCAGTCCAGTTTTCCCAGCACTGTTTATTGAAGAGACTGTCTTTTCTCCATTTTATATTCTTGCCTCCTTTGTCATAGATTAGGTGACCGTAGGTGTGTGGGTTTATCTCTGGGCTTTGTATCCTGTGCCATTGATCTATATTTCTGTTTTTCTGCCAGTACCATACTGTCTTGATTACTGTAACTTAGTGTAGTCTGAAGTCAGGGAGCCTGATTCCTCCAGCTCCATTTTTCTTTCTCAAGATTGCTTTGGCTATTCAGGGTCTTTTGTGTTTCCATATAAATTGTAAAATATTTGTTCTAATTCTGTGAAAAATGCCATTGGTAATTTGATGGGGATTGCATTGAATCTGTAGATTGCTTTGCGTAGTACAGTCATTTTCACAATATTGATTCTTCCAATACAAGAACGTGGTATATCTTTCCATCTGTTTGTTTCATTTTTGATTTCCTTCATCAGTGTCTTATAGTTTTCTAAGTACAGGTTTGTACCTCCTTATGTAGGTTTATTCCTAGGTATTTTATTTTTTTTCCTGCAATAGTAAATGGGATTGTTTCCTTAATTTCTCTCTCTGATATTTTGTTGTGAGTGTATAGGAACACAAGAGATTTCTGTGCATTAATTTTATACCCTGCAACTTCACCAAATTCATTGATTAGCTCTAGTAGTTTTCTGGTGGCATCCTTAGGGTTTTCTATGTATAGTATCATGTCATCTGCAAACAGTGACAGTTTTACTTCTTTTTTTTTCCAATTTGGATTACTTTTATTTCTTTTTCTTCTCTGATTGCCATGGTTAGGACTTCCAAAACTATGTTGAGTAATAGTGGCGAGACTGGACATCCTTGTCTTTTTCCTGATCTTAGAGGAAATACTTTCAGCTTTTCACCATTGAGAACAATGTTTGCTGTGGGTTTGTCATATATGACCATTATTATGTTGAGGTAGTTTCCTTTTATGCCCACTTTCTGGAGAGATTTTTATCATAAATGGGTGTTGAATTTTGTCAAAAGCTTTTTCTGCATCTATTGAGATGATCATATGGTTTTTATTTTTTAATTTATTAATATGGTGTATCACACTGATTGATTTGTGTTTATTGAAGAATCCTTGCATCCCTGGGATAAATCCCACTTGATCGTGTTGTATGATTTTTTAATGTGTTGTCAGAATCTGTTTCCTAGTATTTTGTTGAGGATTTTTGTGTCTATGTTCATCCATGATATTGGTCTGTAATTTTCTTTTTTTGTGATATCTTTGTCTGGTTTTGGTATCAGGGTGATGGTGGCTTTGTAGAATGAGCTTGGGAGTGTCCCTTCCTCTGTAATTTTTTGGAAGAGTTTGAGAAGGATGGGTGTTAGTTCTTCTCTAAATGTTTGATAGAATTCACCTGTGAAGCCATCTGGTCTTCATTTGTATGTTCACGTTTGGCTCATCACCACTGTTTCCACATCTTAGTTAGTGCAAAGGGTACAGTTAAAGTAAATGTCAAGGAATTCTTTTTTAAAAGTAAGACCAGAGGTTGCACACATCACTTTCCCTTAAATCACATGGCCAGAACCATGGCATATTGCCATGGCGAACTGCAAGTTCAGGTGGGAAATGTAATCTCTGTCTGGGCAGCCATGTGCTCAGCAAAAATCCTTAGACTTCCATTACTATAAGTAAGTGAGGTAGTAACTGGTAGTGGGTAACTGGTAACTGCTCCAAGTACTACACAAAATCCTCCTGATTTCCTCAGTGGGTGTTTAGTTGTTTCAAACAATTAAAATATCTCATCCTTCACCCACCCCACATATAAGGATAATTTTCATGAAGTGTTTTTCCTCTGTGGGCATTCCTGTCAACAGCCAACAGAGCTTTTAATAAAAGCAAGCAAAAAGCTGAGAGAAGAGGGATTAAGGAAAAGGAAGTGGGAACAGGGAACAGGATGGGGTAAGACAAGAAGGGAGGTATTTTAGGATCCTTTACTTAATGGCCAAAGTAGCTGAAAATGACATTACTAATGTCCTTGGCCACTTAATGTCTTTGCTGAGGAGGCTTGTGGAAAGCACTCCTAGTTGCCTGCCTTATAAAAACTGTATAATAGTCTAACCAGAGGGTAGTAAACACTAGTCAGTTTCCTGGTTCAGGCAGGTGAATCCAGTCCTAACTGATATTGGGCTTCTCATCATCCTGTTTTTAATTTTTGGATATTTTTCAGTGACGGTGTTAAATAGTTTCAGTGGGTAAGGAAGCATGAAACTGTATCTCTGATACTCTCTGCTTCAGCTGTTGAATAAAACACCAGACAGTTCTGAAAGCCTGAAGAGTCTGTCTGTCTAATAGGGTTGTCAGAGACATTAGGAAAGAAGACAGAGGAAGAGCAGCACCTCTGAATGCCTGTCGTCCTGGGAGACATGCAAAATCTTCCGGGCCCAGTAGAGCTGTGAGACAGCTGCACATATGGCAGAAGGCTAACACCTGCAGATTGGGAGGCGAGCAGAGTGCTGTGTCCCCACCACCAGCCTGTCCTGACCACCCAGGGTCAACAGAATCATGAGTGGGCAAAGAAAACTAAGAGCAACTATACCTAAGAGGGACTAAGCAACTGGAGAATGGAAGACAAACAGAATAACTGGTGGGGTTTCCTAGCAAAACAGAACTGCCAGATGGGAGAAAAGAGGACTAAAAGACTAAAAGAGGACATAAAAAGACTCTGGGCAACTAAAAGTATTGTTTTCAAAAATTAAGTAGCTTAAAAACAATTAAATAGGTTAATGAGAAAAGAGTATAGTCATTCTTGAGAGCTGAAATAGTGTCTGGAAAAAATTAATGGAAGAAATACAGTATCTTAAAACACAGGTCACAAAGAAGTGCATCTTTTAGTTCAATTGCAAACACAGAAATCATTTTAGCTGATTTAAGCAGAAAGGAATTTCATAGAGGGCAACAGGTGCTTACAAAATTGTGAGTAGGTGTTTGTTAGGTTAACCCCCAGAACTAGCCCACCAAGTTACCATTTCCACCACAATTAGGAAGATGGGTGATGGAGTGAGGAAACCACGGCCCTGACTGCAGACTTCAGGACTACAGCCTCAGCCGGATGCCAACAGAAAGTGTGCCCTATGCCCTGCTCTCAACACCCGTACCTTTTGCCAAAAGCTGGGGCCCTGGCATTGCTTCCACTGGAGAAACAAAGGCCTTTCCAACTTGCTGCAGAGGCACTGATTCCACTCAGTCCACTTTGTGCCTGGGTTCATGTGCGTGGTGGAAGCCAGGTTAAATGTAGAACCCATGTGGAAAGAAAGTCTGAGATATGTAGTCTTCGCTTTTCCTAAATCTAACATAGACAAAAACATATTAGAAGGGGTTTGAAATCATATTATCTGCCATACATGACATAGTGGATATTTGTCGCTATTTTTGTCTGTTTGGCAGAATCCCGCATAATACTATACTTCATCAATTCTAGGATGTATTTCACCAATACTGGATTTCACCAATTCTAGGATGCGTATTTTTTCACAGTTAAACATCTCTGAAATCAGGTGTTCCTGACTCTTATGGCACCTTAGATTCCCCCCATTTCAGGGATGCCCAAACAAAGGGGAAAATAAATGCTCAGTAAGTGTTGGCTATTACAATTATTAACTTCATCTCAAAAAAAAAAAAAAAAAAAGGGAAATTAATGGCAGCTGTTAACATTTTAAAGTTAGTTGAGCATTTCATTATGGTTAGAAACTAGATGGATAGATAACTCTTATTTTTGTACCATGATGCTCATATAGAGCTATCTGTATATTTTATATCTGTAATTTGCAAATACAAAATCCCAACTATCAACATCTGCATGATAGTTGGTAAATCAAATCCTCAACAACATAGCAAGAACACAGTCTATTCTGAGGCTGAAAACAGAATTTGAAAAAAAGATTATGAGTTAAAGTATAGGCAATGCTTGGGAAAAAATTACAAACAGCAGCGTGGAACACTTGTTACCTGCTGATTATGTTAATTTAAATTTTTATAAAAGACCCCACATCAGCTGGGAATTAAATAAATGTCGACATAATTAATATGCAAAACTTTGCTGTTACTCTTTAATTAAAATGCAGAAATTTTGATTTGAAAGAAGAAATAGTATCTTCCAAAGGAAGATGCTATTCTGGGAGGGCAAGGCATATATTTAATACAGTGAGGAATAAATCATATTTAATCATAGTTAAGTTTTAGTTAACTCTTAACTATTTTAAGAGTTGTTGTTAACAATTCTGGATGGGATCTTTAGGGGTTAACACTATCTTTTGTTGGTTCATAAACCGGCCCCCGTACATGGAGGGCAAGGAGAGACTGAAGAAAGAGGCAGACCACTCCAGATGGGTACGTGGCAGGTTTAATAAGCAAGGGAATTTGCAAACAAGGCTAAACTTGGTGGCCACAAGATGAGCTCTTCACCCCTGCCCACCAGAATTTAAGTGTATATAGAGGCCTTAACTGGGTTCAGTCACATATACCGTCCAGATGGTCTCAAATAACACATTGCTCTCTCAAGGCTGCATCCTTGAAACAGCTCTGGCTATGGGAATGGTGAGTGGAAGGTACATGAGTGGAATATACTTTACAAGGACAGGGAAGGGGGTGAGAAACCTCTAATTGCCTAGGTCCAGATTGACAATCAATCGGCGGCCATGTCCTCTTGATGAACTCCTCCAACATTTTTCAAAATGTAAGTCTTTAAGAGAACTGCCTCATTTACATATTCATTTAAATTACTTGAATCAGATTAACTCTATCTGAGCCTCCAGCATTTTAAAAGGTAAAATAGACACTGGGCTTTGTGTTCTGCATAAGCAAACACAGTGCTCAGGACCACATAAAAGACCTCTAATTGAACTCACAATCAGGGTCGAATGCCTTTAATAGGTATTGAGCACCTGGATTTTCCTTATCAGAGCACTTACTAGGCTGTTGTGTAATTATCATCTCTCTCCACCCAGAGGGCAAGCATCATCTCAGTCTTGTTATTTTTTCCATCTCCAGTACCTGGCCCAGTATATGCTCAATAAACATTTATTGAATAAATTGTCCAGAAGATGAATTGTTGAGCAATAGTCCCATGAAAAGAAACACCCCAAGAGTATTTAAATTCAAAATAGTCCGGACGATCTCTCTCAGGTATTGGCATAGTATCTTCCTCCAGGGAAGGAGGCAAAATTACAAATTACAAAATTACAAAGTAGCTGAGTTTCTCTTTATAGGAAAATCCCTTCTTTAAGTTTATATATATATATATATAACTTATAAAGAAGGGATATATATATATATATATATATATATATATAATCTCACTGTGAAATATAGCATACGTATATAAAATAGGAAAGAAATACATTACAGTTTATTATGTCACTTAGGACTCAGGTCACGAAATAGAACATTTCTAGGACCTCCATACCCCTCTACATTCCCAACTCACCTCCTGCAACACCTGCCAGTCACCATGCCTTCCATTTCCTCTCCAAGTAACCAAGGTCATTATTGTCCTAACTGTTATGGGAATATTTTTCACTTGTTCAACCATCTATGTTCAAATCCCTAAACTATATGGTTTGATTTAATTCCTTTAAATAGTGAGTTTCCTTGGTTCCTCAAGATTAAATTATGGTTTATATTTTTCAAGAATATTTCATGTCTAGTGAGCAAAAAAAGGAATGCATATGTAGCACTGGATAACAAGAAAATGTCTTTCCTTATATCACACAGATAAAATAAAGTTTTACAAACACTGGCCATTTTCATATTAGGAAAAGAACAAGAGAATAAAAATAATTCACAGCGACATGTTTATTTAAGCCTTAGCTAAGCTTTCATTTACAGACAAATATTTTTGGGGAAAAAGATCACAAGACAATATTTCAAGTGTCATACCATCCACATAAAAATTAAACTTGCAGAATTTACAAATTAATATTCTGAGCAGACAGATAAATTATACATCCTTTTGCAAAATCCAATCTACAATATTTAAAAATTCATAGTTACAACATAAGACATTCTTTCTTTACAATCTACCTATTTACATAGCTTTCCTCACTGAAGGTGATATAGTTCTCATCATAGCTACCAAGGTTTGCAAACACAGTACATTTAAAATATATTTAGCAGCATATAAAAAATTAGATAAAAAGGGAAAGAAATACTACTATTAAATAAAAATGAAATTAAAGGGTGATAATAGAAACAACTCCATAGGAAAATAGATCAAAATATATTTCTGTTAGGACATCAAAAATGTTTCCCATCACAGAATGTATGCACAGCACTAATAAAACAATTTAACAGCATTTTAGTCCTGAGCACAGAATATAGCACAGCTGCAAAACTTTGGTCAATACAAGTAAATGTCGACATCTAACACAATCTGTTTAACATTCTTTGTTAGCAGATTAAAGTTAATTCCATTTTATGAAAAATCACCGTCAATAATATTCTCATACCTTTTTTCCATTACATTAAAAGAGCTTTTAAATTTGGGAACCCTCTGTAGACTGATATAAATACCAGACAAACCAATGTTTGATTAACATTCTCAATATGTTTTAAATATGTAAATCATCTGAACAGACTATATGAATGAGTTAACAGTGGGTTGCTTTGTATTCCAAGTGTATTTTCTGACTGTCACAAAAGCAGACATGTTGTACTTCAAATAATTTGAAGATGTTCTTTATAGCTAGGCATAAAAATCCAGCCACGATATAAGTGCAAATCAAGCAGCATATCAATTATAGGTTATATATGCACTGGTAGATACTAAAATTAAGCACACAGGATAGTACACAATTTTATTAGAATACCATTTATATTCAGCAGTTGAATTCAGATATATTTTCCAGTTAATCCCATTCACAAGTTTTTGCCTAATAAATGCAGGACAACATTTTCCATAAAGAACATAGAGTATAATCACAGTATTCAGTTTATGACTATCTTCATTCATGTTTAATTACTGGCAATATCTTCCACCGGATCTCCTGTGTCAAAGAGCTGACCATCTTGCAAATTTCGAGTCTTCCAAATTCTCACAGTTCGATCACTACACAATAATAAATTAAAAATGAACATGTGAAAAGAGGTGGAAAGACAAAGAAATAGTTCATAGAATTACTTATCATGGAAACATTTTCTGAAAAGATCTCTAATAGATGTAAGTAAAAATATACATTGTCCCATAGGTATATCAAACAGGTACCCATAATAATGAAATTAAAAATAGTTCATATTGTCAAGGGCTTACTGTATGCCAGGTATTGTTACTATGTTTCCCTCACATACATTAATGCATTTAATTTTCTTTACATATCATAAGATATAGATAATGCTATTCTCCCCTATTTATTGATGAGCAAATTGAGGTCCAAAGAAGTTAATTAATTTGCCCAAGATTGGGCTTCCCTGGTGATCCAGTGGTTGACTCTGCCCTTCCACTGCAGGGAGCGTGGGTTCGAACCCTGGTCGGGGAAGTCCCGCATGTCTCAAGGTGTGGCCAAAAAAAAAGAAAAATTTGCCCAAGATCACAAAGTAAGTGATAGTGCCAATATTTGAAACCAGGCAGTCTGGCTCCATCTCTTAAAGACTTTACTGATATGACATGGTCAGAGGTCTTCAGGCATAAGAGCCCAGAGTAAGATTACAGTGAGGGGGCCAGGGTAGGAATTCCAGGGAGTTGGTGAATCTGTTGATATTCAGGAAGAATTATGTTCAGGTTAAATCAACATAAGCCCACAGAAAAAGCAGGAGGCTACTAAGAAGTAGTCTAACATTCTGCCTATCATAGAACATAGACAATTCAAAGCTTTTCTGAGAAAACTTATTTTTATTCACTTAACATGTGGGCTTTGGGGACTAGTCATTAGACAATCACATTTCTTACCATGTCTCTCGTGGCTCTAAAAAGTGAGTGTTGCTTTTCTCCCACTTCCTAACAAACCCAAAGCCAAAAGAATGAGTTGCCATAGAATTGTATAGTTAAAAAGTATTTCAAAGATTATGTAGTTCATTTCGAGGATAAAGAAAGTTTAGTGACTTGTTCAATGTAACATAGTAGAGTACAGAGCTGAGCCTAGAATCCAGGCTTTCTAATTTTTAATCAACAATCTCCTCATCCCTAAGAGTTCTTACCACAAGGTAAAAAAAATCATATTTTTTTCTTTTCCTTTTCTTTTTTTTTTTGTATCTACATGAGATGATGGGTGCTAACTAAGCTTATTGTGATAATCATTTCATTATATATTTAAGTCAAATCATTATGCTGTACACCTTAAACTTACACAGTGCTGTATGTCAATTATATATCAATAAAACTGGGGGGAAATAATAATCTCTCCCCATCCCACACAGCACATGTAACTGAAAACAGAAGTGGATATGTTCACTCATCCACCCATTTATCCATTCCATTTATTTATACAACCATCCATTCAACAAATGTTTATTGGGAACTTGCAGTGTTCTAGGCATTATTCTAGGTGCTTGGGATCAATTAAAAATAAACAAATAAATAAAAAACACAACCTTATGCCTTTGTAGATCATATATTCTAGCAAAAGGAGACAGACAATAAAACTTAATAAATAATTAAATTATAAAGTTTATTAGAAAGTAATAAATGTTATAGAGAAATTAAAGAGTATGGCAAAGGGGATCAGGATCAGGAGTGGTAGTTGATAGGAGAGATCACAATTTTAAATAAAATGGCAAGGTTATTCTTATTGAGAAAGAAAGACATTAGAAGATCAGGATCTCTGAAGGCACTTTGGGCAAATGTCCTAAGGTTGGAGTGAGCCTGATATGTTCAAGAACCAGCAAAGATGTTATTGGTGTTGTAAGAGAAGGAGCACGCCAGAGGGTACTAGAAGGTAAGGTGAGAGATAAATGCTCAAAGGGTCAGATCAAGTAATGGCCTCTACTTTAGATAAAATGGATGACCAATGCAAGGTTTTGAGCAGAGAAGGAACAAGATCTGACTTGTATTTTTAAAAAATTACTCTGGTGTCTGTGTTGAGAATAGACTACATATGGGCAACGGACCTTGTTTATGAGGCTACTGTAGTAATCCAAGAGCTGATGGTGACTAGGGTCAGTGAGGCAGCAAAAGTCATGGTGAGAAGTGGTCAGATTCTAGATATAATTTAAAGGTAGAACACCAACAGAGTTTGCTGATGAATTGGATACAGAGTGTGAAAGAAAGGGAGGAATGAAGGTTTCTAAACTAAGAGACAGAGAAGACAGACAAGCCATAAACTGAGATGGAGAAGGCTTTAGGATGAGCACGTTTCTTAGGAAGGTCAGGAGTTTTTGGACATATGAAGTCTAAGATGAACAAACTTACACTACTAGTCATGACAGAGTAACTTGTGCCAGGTTAGCGCTGCTGTTGTAAACAAAGTGAAAACTTGACAGAATATATGGAACAACTATTTTCAGAAACTGGGCAATGGGTAGTTCAGGCCTGTAATCCCTGAGAAAAGGGAAACAGAGAAGGTGAGCTCTGTGATGGCCCTGGTTCTCAGTCTGGCAGCACTTTCTAGACTACAGCAACGTGGGGAAACCAAGCAGAAAAATCACAGAATCAGAGTTGAAGAGATAGTAATAAAAATCTGGGAAGTGTGAAATAGTTGGAATTTGTAGAACCAGATAGAGAAGAGGAGAGAGCTATGCAAAAAGAACTATGGAGCTATAGGAAAAGAATTCCATCAATCTACATAGGGGTCCCCTAATGCCTTTGACTGAAGGCTAAGCTGCACATGAGTAGAATCAGACTATAAGGCCAGACCAAAAAACTACTAGTGAGTATAAGTCAAACAAATCCCAGAGCTCACAAAGGGCTGTGAGATGTTCAGGGAACATTCAAGACATTCAGTAGAAATCCAAGAAGAGTTAAAAACAAGTCTCAAAAATATGAGCTGAACCACAAGTAACTTATGTACCTGACAAACAAAGCCCAATACTCTTTAAAGGAATACAACAAAATCCAGAGACTCAAAACACAATACTATAATTAATGTTCAACATTCAATAAAATGTTACTTGACATAAAAGCAGAAAAAATAAGACCCATAATCATAAGAAAAATCAATCAGTGACAACAGATCCAGACATCAGATATGATAGAATTACTTATACAAGGACTTTGAATTATAAAGTCCCACCTATAAAATAGAGATTATAATAATACTCACCTTCTAGAGCTCTTATGAAGACTAAATGAGTTAAAGCCTGAAAACACTTCGAACAATGCCTGGTAGATACTAAGCCCTATACAAACATTTGTTAGATAACAAATAAGGAGCACCAATTTGAACATAGGCCTTCTGATTTTATTGTCTATTTTCCTGATTTTATGTTACATGGTAAATACATCTGCATCTGATGCTCCATGGGTAAACTGAGAAAAATTTCAATTCTTCAAAAATAAAACTGTATCAGTGATACATAATACTTTTATAGTCTTATCTTGTGTGTCCCAGCTTTGAGGGATATTAATTTATTTCCCATAAATTGTGAGGACAAAACAAATTTCCAAGGGAACAAATAAAAGTGATGACTCTTAAGAAAGTAATGCATCTTGGAAATAGCATCAATGAAGCACCAAAGGTAAGCACCTTAGAAAAACACAAAAGAAATTGGCTTTGATGTACTTTAGAGATGAGAGAAAGTAAATCTAAATGAGAAGAGGGATTCAATGGAAACAGCACAAATAATAAGAGACACCAGAGAAATATAGCAGAGGTTTCAAAATAAAATCAGGGTAATCGTGCATTTAGGACAGATGAATCAAGCATTCGGTCAAATTAAGTAACATAATTGGTACACAAATGACATAGGGAGATTTTCAAGATAGATATTCATGAGAAATTACATTTTATTTGAATGAGATGAACACCTCACATTACAGTTAGTATATATGCTTTCCTTTTCAAAGTACTTATATACATGTTATGTCATTTTTATGGTCACATCTCTACACCTCCTTCAAACATCTTCTTAAATGTCACTTTCTCAGTAAGGCCTTCACTGACCACTCTATTGTGTAACCCCTGCCCCCCAGTGATGCTCTCATCCCCCTTCCCTGCTTTATTTTTCTCCATAGCACCTCTCACCATGTAACATATTTTACTTATTTATTTTCTTTACTCCTCCTTAGAATGAAACTACGGTTTGTATCTATTTTGTTCACTTCTCTATTCCCAAGGGTCTGGAACAGTGCCTGGCACATAGGAGATTCATCTTGAATAAGCAAATGAGCAAATAAATTAATCAATCCAGCCATCTTAAGAGGGAAGTAGATATTATTACTATGTACTTAAACTTTAAAGGAGGTGGAAGATGCACAAAGTTTTTTTTTTTTTTTTAATGAATTGGTCTAAATGTGAAGAATGACAGGCTTGTTGCCTTTCTGGAAAAACCTTTTAGAAACTAGTCACTTATGAATGATTTTTTAAAAATTAAAATCGCCAGGGGAAGATCTGGCAGCAGACTTCTTAGTCTAATCAGAGAGCCGATATAGGAGTAACACTATTACCATGTAACCAGGGGAGCCCAAACTCAGTGCCCACAGTGTATCTCAGAAAATATAAATAAGACATCACAAATAGACATTAGAATAACTGTAATAAAAGGATTCATATGTTCTACATTTCCAGATACTTACAACTTACAGGGTTTATTAAATCTGAATACAAGTAAACAATATAGAGAAAGATGACATAGGAGAAACTTACTCAGCTGCAGTAAAAATGTGGGTGGAATTAACACATATGGCATTGATAGGACTCTCATGACCTTTCATCTCTCCAACTGGCACAAAGGTATCTATGTTCCAGAGTTTCAGAATGCCCCCTCTGCAGCCACTGAGCAAAACTGGGTGGCCTGGCATCACTCCAAGGGCACAGACCCAATCCTTATGTGCATTTGGAACTTGCTGAGAAAAAAAAGAAAAATCAGCAGTTTAAGGGGAGTAGTCCAAACTGACATTTTCATACCAAAATAAGTTACAAAAGTTTTTATTGACAAAATTCAATATTTGGAACACTGAACTGGCCTGGAAACCATAAAAAACATTTTCTGTGAAGTCACTCTTCATGATTTAAAGAAATAAATCTGTAATTTGCTCCTAAATTTGCCTCACTAGTTATCATCAGTGTTATCAGTATTAAAGGCCTAGAATGTTAAAAAAACAAATCTATAGAATCTAAAACACCTGGAAAATATACAGGATTTTTCAAACATCACTTTCTCTTCAAAGGAGTAACTATCTTACCTTTCTCCAAAATGTATCTCATGCAACTAGTTTGAAAACTACAACCTGGTGTGTAGACTATAAGGATTGTCTCATAAAACCACTGCCTTAAATTTTGGAAGAGAACATAGAGGCCTAAAGGTTTTTGTTGAAGGCTGGAGCTAACCTATATATTTCACAATGAGTAAACAATAATTATAAGCTCAGACTATACACCATATTTTATGCATAAATATATTTATATACATAACATAAAAGTCACATCCAAGAATGTATATCTATAAAAGAAAAGCTTTTGAGTGCAATATATGCATCTGTTGCCAGGTTTTTTCTATTAACATTCATGCTACTTGTTCATTTTGTTTTCATCTGGTTTTAAGCAGGAAAGTAGGAGTAATTGCAATACATACACATGCATACATTTATAAGGAAAAGCCTGAAATTGAGTACAATTTTATCTGTTAACTAATTTCTTCCTCTGGGAATTAGGAAAAGCCACCAATGTTTGATTGTATTGACAGAACACTTCAATCCAACTATCATTCTATAGGAAATGAGAGAACCACCACTGTTGAATGTATGAAAATGAGATGAGGAATCATTTAGACTGCTTTGACCTTAGTGAAACTTGGTACTCTTTGGAATATGTGTACATAAAACAAAAAAAACAAAAACAAAATGAGAAACTGACTGCTTTACTCCAAGACTGATTTCATTTAGTAAACACAAGCATGGGCAATCCCAGATCTTCCAACTCTTATCTATTCCTCTTTTATTTAGGAGATATCATTAAATGTTGAATGTTGCCCTTTTCATAATTAGTAACTCTGGTGGCTGATGATGAAACACTTTTTAAGAGGAAGCCCTGTTTGATACCAACCCTAAACTATGAAAATCTAAATAGAGGCTCTTCGTGTTCTTATATAGAATACTGATGACTTTGAAATACCCACTCCATCCCATGAAAAGGTTTTGCATTACCTGTAGAAGGTCTTTTTGAGCTAAATCCCATTTCTTGATTCCATTATCTCTGGAACCACTAAATAGGTTATCCCCTTGTATGGTTAATGCTTCAATGCCATCATAATGAGGGGGCTCGAAATTGTGGGTGGGACTCACAGCTCCAAGAGCCCCTTCAGTTACATCAAACATCTAAATAAAAGCAGAAAGGAAGCAGTCATCCTATTTAACTTACAAATAAGCACCTATATGTGTTCATTCATAGAAACACACACACATATATTAACCAGATATGATTTGTTTTATTTTACTAAGTTAACTAAAATAACCTGCTATGAATGACTCAGGATGAACCTGAGCCTTATCTTCACACTACTTTTGCTTACATGTCACATGTTTACAAGACTGTAAGCTCTTAAGAAAGGCAACCAGTTTTCTCATGTGTGAGTGTACAAATGATACGTTAAATAATAAAAATGCTACATATCAATCCAGTTGAAATTCAAATAAATGATATGATTGTTATTTAAACACTATTAGGTAGCTCTGCAATCTTGGTGGTCATCTCAAATTCTCCAAAGCTGCTATTCAAAACCTTTCACTCCCCTCGCTTGCTCTCATCTCTCTTAACTGTTGAACTTGTGATTTCCTAAAAAGGTTAGTATGACCAAAAATAAACTTTCTGGACCATCCTTCCAGTTACAAAAGTTTCCTTTTATTCTCAAACATTCTCTTACCCTTCCCTTCTTTTCAGATGCTAAAGTGTACCTACTTTTTCCCAAGGTTCACATCTTTGATCTGATTCACCAATTGCTACCACTTCACTCTTCACACTTTCCCTCTCCACTGAGCCCATTTCCTGAGCGTATAAACATGCTCAAGTCTACCAAATATAAAATCCTCTCACCTTAACCATTCTATTGTCAAGTCACTAACCGATTTCTCATCTCTTAATCAAAGTTTCTAAAAAAGAGTACTTATACTCTTCCTATCTCTCTTTATTACTGTTTCCTCTTTTTATTCCCGTTGGTTCTTATAGGATTCCCCAAGGCTGAGTCATATCAACCCCTCTCCTTTGGCCGTGTCAACTACTCTAACTCCTTAACCATCTGCTTCTGTTTGAACAGCTCTGAAACATACATGTCTAGTCATAACTTATCTTGAGCTCTGGACTTGCCTTTCAAATGGCCTACTGGACTACATGAGAAGGTCCTCTATTAGCATCTCAAATTTAACATCTCCAGAATCAAACTATGCTTCTCTCCTCATCTTATCTGCTACTTGCATAAAATATGAAGACCATAACATGTTCAGCATTAAAGGTGGTGATGATGAGACTTAAGCATTAGTTGGATGACTGAGCCAAAAAAATTTTTTAAATCCCTCCCAACCTATCTTCTATGAAAAGTGAGAATACATATTTAAATAATAAGACAACACAACCAGGAACCCAGTGAGGAAAAGATCAGGAAGAAAAAGCAAAGGTTAGAAATGAGAAAAAAGAAAACTGATTAAGAGAAAAAGGTCCCACGTGCATCTCAATACTTCAAATCTATCATTTAATAGGAGAATGTAATTAAACAACTTTATTATACACACTTTGATATAATGATCCTTGGAGCCAGTGATGATTAAATCTTGTCCACTAGAAATCTGATCTACAGTAAGACACATAACAGGGCCTAGGTGTCCCGTTAACTTTCCTGTGGACTGAAACCTTTAAAAAGAAAGAAAAATAATTATGTTTGAAAATATTTCTTAGCATGCTGAGCCTAAGCCTCAGCAAAAATAATCAATAGTCTTTGCTAAAACTGTTCTTTTTGATATAACTCCACCTCTATGCAACTCTGTTCAAATTAAGAGTAAAAATAATGGCCAAACTAATCAATTCTCTGATCGAAGTGTGAGGAGTCCTAAATAAGTTATTCCAAGGCAACTAATAACATTCAGGTAGTAAAAAAAAAAAATCAAAACTCCAAAAACTTGCGAAAGGCTAATTTTAACTCTAACCTAAGTCCAGGTAAACCTTAATCTGTTAAATGTCTCAACATGTTATAGACATATGATTGATGTTATTAGGGCCAATTTGAAATTTGATTAAAACAACTATGTCACTGATATAACTAGAAAATAACAATATGAAGAAAGTAAGATTATTTTACTACACTAACATATATTCTCACATATACACATACACATATATGTACACCCATCATATATACACATATACACATACATGTACGCACACATATGTGTATATACATGTATGTCAGAAAATAGGTAGTCCATTTCATCAGTTATTACAAAGACATGAAAATGACCAGGAATATATCTGAGTGGTAGAAAAAACATGTGATGCCCATTGTCAGGGGGTGACAATGAACCTTTGTTTCATAGTCCTACCTCAAATCAAGCTGCTGGAATACAGAGATGTATTTGTCTTCTAGAATATTATTATTTCTTGTAACTCTTTTCTTAGTTACTTTGTTAAGATGAATCTGTATTTAATCATGTTGCTGAAATCAAGCAACTTGAAAAAGGATCTAACTTTTCAGCAGAAAAGAAAGTAAAGATTTTCAAAAGCTGATATCTTTTCTGCCTCATGTCATGGCTTTGAGTATCTTCCTTCATGGTACTACAACTACAAATCAAGTTTAATATCTTCAAGAATAAACCCAGTCCTCACCTCATTCCTAATTTTCTTAAACAAGCACTGTTTTCAATTTTCTACTTTTTATTTCTAAAACAGTACTCAGGACTGTGTTTCTTCTTTCTCTTTCTCTCTCATTTATTTATCTATAAATTATGCTTATAATACTTTCTCAGTCATGTGTTAAAATGTTACAAGTTATAACCAGTTTTCCTCAGAATTTCTAAAATAAATTTCCCTTTGTTTTACTACTGACAAAGACCTTCTAGATGGGATTATTACCTGAATTACCTATATTACCTGAATTACAAACTTTACTCAAAATCTTGTAATTGCCGGGCTTCCCTGGTGGCGCAGTGGTTGAGAATCTGCCTGCCAGTGCAGGGGACACGGGTTCGAGCCCTGGTCTGGGAAGATCCCACATGCCACGGAGCAACTAAGCCCGTGAGCCACAACTACCGAGCCTGCGCGTCTGAATCCTGTGCTCCGCAACGGGAGAGGCCCACGCACCGCGGTGAAGAGTGGCCCCCGCTCGCCGCAACTAGAGAAAGCCCTCGCACAGAAACGAAGACCCAACGCAGCCAAAAGTAAATAAATTTATTAAAACAAAAATATTGTAATTGCCTTTTTTTAAATATAAAGTAAGTAAATAAATAAATAAATAAATTTATATTTTAAATATAAAGTAAATAAATAAATAAATAAATAAATAAATTTATATTTTAAATATAAAGTAAATAAATAAATAAATAAATAAATAAATTTATATTTTAAATATAAAGTAAATAAATAAATAAATAAATAAATTTATATTTTAAATATAAAGTAAATAAATAAATAAATAAATAAATAAATTTATATTAAAAAAAGGCAATTACAATATTTTTGTTTTAATAAATTTATTTACTTTTGGCTGCGTTGGGTCTTCGTTTCTGTGCGAGGGCTTTCTCTAGTTGCGGCGAGCGGGGGCCACTCTTCACCGCGGTGCGTGGGCCTCTCCCGTTGCGGAGCACAGGATTCAGACGCGCAGGCTCAGTAGTTGTGGCTCACGGGCTTAGTTGCTCCGTGGCATGTGGGATCTTCCCAGACCAGGGCTCGAACCCGTGTCCCCTGCACTGGCAGGCAGATTCTCAACCACTGCGCCACCAGGGAAGCCCTTGTAATTGCCTTTTAATGGCCTTTATCCTCCATTACAAGATGAGTTCTAAGAAGATGGACACCAAATTTGTCTTGCTCAGTCTTTATCCCCAGTACCTACCACAAGTGTTGGTATAGTGCCTGCCATAATTGATATTGAATAAACATGTTAACTAATAAATAAATATTCCCTTGCTGCCAAAATTTTAAGAACTAGAAAAGAAGCTAAAATAAACACTCAAATGAAGGATAAAAGCTCATACTTCACGGCAAATAAAAAAATCAAGTCAAAGATGTAATGCCTTACATTTCAATTTATCAGTTTTCTCTTTGTATTCACTTCATCTTCTTAATACTTCATCATATATATGTGTATATATATATAATTCTATATTTATAAAACTCCCGTGAAGATTTACACTTAAAGTTATATGGTTTGTAAACTGAACATTTTGAGATAATGATGCATAAGTGATGTTACAAAAAATAATTCTTTCAAAGATTTCTGTTTACCAGAAATCTTGTTCTCTTCCTGGTAAACAACACAACTTATAGACAAATATTAAGAAAGGCTATTTTCCTTCATATATTTTTTTCCCAGCAATGGAGATTAAAAGAAAGGAAAATTATGAGTTTGCTAATGAGGACATAGACATTCAGAGGTGCTGAATCAAACAGAAAAGTCTAGGTTTTTATATTAACTTCTGGGGTTACACAAATTAGATTTCACACACACTAATGTTATTAATGTGTGAAAACTGCATTTGCCATATACAGGAACTACATTTTCTTTAAAATTCTACCTTTTAAGATCCCACATTCTGACAGCATTTCCAGAAGCTGCATAGAGGAAGGTGCCAGTTGGGTTCAGTGCAATTTGATTGATTTGGTTTTCCCCAGAAGGAATAGCAACTGTCCGGCTGGTGGTGGCAGAACAAGCATCTCCAAGAGTAACTTGACCTGAAGACCTTAACAGAGACAAAGTAAAGCAAAATAAGTCACATTTCTGGACAAGAGTTAGTCTTAGAATTCCTTAAATTCCTAGGAAACTGGCTGTAGACAACAGGAAGATCTGTGTTCTTTGGTGACTGTATGCACTGTGCCTAGCACAGCACCTCATACACACTAATAAATAAACATTTTGATAGTTAAATGAATAAATGAATGAAGAAAACAAGACGACATGGCTTAAAACTCTTAATTTGCAAGTTACTATAACACTAGGAATTCTGGGCCCTGTTAGGGATGACTTAAATATGAGTCAGAAAAGATTAGAGGACAAAGACAAAAAAAACTCAACAAATGATACAGTGTCACAAAATTAGTTCATTTTCCTGAAGCTTCCAGAAGTTCCCTGAGGAACAAGCCTACCAGTATTCCTTTCATATATAAGATTTGCCCTTATGAATTAAAGACATTAAGGACTTTTTGTTTTCAGTTTTTGTTTATTTTAACCCAATCATATAAGGATTATTTACTATATGCGAAAGACTTAAATATGATTTATTTCTATTTCCTCAGCTAAATTCTAAATGGTAAGTATATTTTAAAATTCTGAAACATTTTATTAGCAAACTTCTAAAACACAAAGTTATAATCAATCTTTTCAAATTTGATTTTAATGAGTCAACTGGATTGGTAAATTTCTAACATAAGATACAGTGGTTTTTTTCTACAAAATTTTCCACAAGAGACCTGTATTCAGTACAGTAAATAATTAGTAATTCTCAAAATATAAAATAGCACTTAAATGTTAATAATCCTCACTCTACAAATTAGTAAAAATTAACCATTCCTATGCTCCCTTCTCTTATTTAAACCAACAGAGTTCATCTTAATTTTAATTATGTAAAACAGTTCATCAATCTTACAGCAAAAATAATCACTATTTGCTCTATATTTTAAAGACATACATATATGATAACAGACGTAGAAAACAAATTCATCCTCCAATTATCCAACATAACCTACAGTTATGAAATATAGGCTAGCACCAAAGCAGTGTAAGTCTTAAGAAAACTCCTCAATTAATTAGCATGTATTATTCAATACATGCTAATTAAATTTTGCAAGTACTTCTTAACAGTCTATAATGGTGATTTCAGCCATTTTCCAAGGAGTGGTACTCATCTGAAGCAAGTAATGTAAATCATTTAACTACATCAATTAATGAATACTATGAAAATTTAATTCCTTAGTTATTTGGGAGGGAGGAAATATGAAATGTGTATTTAGTCACAGATCAAATATGACTTCTCCTTTCCTGTTTAATATTGAGCTATTGTATTTTATTTTCTCAATAGTTTTTTTTTTCACCTTATTTTATCTGTGTTCTTATTATAAACACTTTCATATTCTTTGCAAGTGGATAGGTATAAATAAACAAAAATGCATAAATAGGCCTATCTTTTCTTACATTTTGTAAACAAGAACTATTTGCCCTTTATGCTGTTTGTCTTTAAGTTACTTACGTTAGCGTTCGAATGCACTTTGCTGAATCTCTGATATCCCACACCTTAATATAAGATGTTGACACAGTGAAGACCAAACTTGTATAATTACAGTATTTTACAGATACTACATTGTTGGGATGACCTCCCAGTGACATTATCTCCTGCCCAGTCACCAGATTCCATACTTTACAAGTACGATCTAAAAACAAACAAATAAAAAAGAGGAAATAATGTCAATATGAGCTAAATTAGATTCTCTTAACAATAACAATTTCTCTTCTATGAGGAAAAAAATGAGATAAGAAAACAGTAATTATTTAATTAACTTGCAGCAGGCATCCTAACTCTATCCTTGACACTTTGCAGCAGGTTCAAAGGCAAAGTAGGTATAAAGGATTCGATGAAAGCCAGGATATCTGGTGTATGCATTATGTGGTATTAAAAAATAATTATACAAAATTTTGAAATAGACATATTAAGAGAATCTTGTTTCAAATTGCTCCTGAATTTAAAATGGCAATCCCAAATCAGCCTCTTTGAGACATTTTGCTTTGATCACTCTTTTACGTACTCACCACACTCCACACGTGGGAATACAAACACCTTTCTTTTCCAGGGGTCACTGATTGATTTCATTTTTGACCCAAAAACATAATCATAAAACTATTCTATTTTTTTTTGACATGCTAAATATCTAATTATCCTGGACTAATAAATTTAATTTGAATCATTAGAAAATTCTTTTACAGAGCAAATTTTTTAAATTGGGGAATTACTTGCCATTATTCACAATTCACAAGTTCTAGCTAGACTTTCCCCTCACTTTGTAACATCCCTAAATGCTAAAAAGCTTTGACTAGCTTCCCAAATTCCTGTACATGCTTCCTTCTCACTTTTCTAACCTCACTGTCCACCACTGCCCCTACATATACTCTACTTTTCAATCCAACTGAATTCAGTTTCCAAACCCACTTCTACCTCCAAGTCTCTGCTTACACTGTTCTCTAATCTTGGTTGCCAATTCTTACCTGTCAAATCCAAACAATCCTGTAAGGTTCATCCTAAATGCCTCCTTATCAAAGCCTTCCTTATTTTTCACAATTTAGCATAACCTCTCCCTTTTCTGAAACCCTGAAACTCTTTGTCTATAACTCTTCAAATCGTTTACAGTTAATTTCTATTTGCCTACAATTGCACCAAAGGGGTTAAGAGTGCAGGTTTGGAGATGAGTAGACCTAGGTTTCTAATCCTGGCTCTTTCACTTACTAGTTAAGTTTATCTGGGAAAATTATTTAATTTCTTGAATCTTCAGCTTCTTTATCTGTAAAATTAGGATGCAACATGTATTTCATTGGGGTTATTGTGAGAATTAAATGAGATAAAATTTGCATAGTCTCTGACATAGAGTAAGTGCTCAAGGAATGGTGGTTGCTACCCATCTTATTCTCTTTACCACACTGTACACTGTAATGGCCTTTTGTAGATTTTTATATAGCCTGCATTACTAAGCTCAGGGCTTTGCATGTATTAGGTGCTCAATTACCAAACGGAGATGTATTCCCTCACCATTCTATTCACATAACATCAACACAAGTTTTACTATCTTCCCAACTATGCAATGATTTTATATTTTATATAATTCAGGAGTTGAATGAGATTATCTCTCAGGTTCTTATGTGTCTTAAGCAGTTTGACATTTTTAAAAACCTGTTAAAATGTAATCATTAAAAAAAAAATATGTTAAATATCCACATGGCACAACTACTAGCACCTTTTGATCCAGTGAAGAGAAGATCATCAGTAGAATCCACACAGAGCACAGCTTTTGTATGCCCTTCAGCTATGTGAATACACTGAAGTGGAGAAGCTCTGATTCCTTTCGAAGCTGGAAATGGGTTGATTATGCCCCTGAGGTGGGGGAAAAAAATAAGATTTACTTTAGTAGCTATATCATGAAACTACTTTTAATTTTTTTCTCTGGCTTTAAGAAGTCTTTCTAAATAATTAGTACTGTAATAAAATCCAGATTGCTCCCTTGTCTCTTTTTTAAGCAAAAGAACACAGACAAAGTGTGAAATTATAATAGTAGTGATGGAGTGCATCAACTAATTTGGCATCAACTAGCAGGTGCATTCTGCAAAGAGCAAAGTCATGATAAACTGGATTTTCTTATTAACAATTTCATCTCTTCAAAATTTAATGAAGTACTATTGGGAGCTGTTCAAATATAGTGAATTATGAAAAATGAGAAAGCATAAATGATGGATAACTGGAATATGTGATTATCAGCCTGGAATGCGACTCTATGTCAAAAAACACATTCTAGGGCTTCCCTGGTGGCGCAGTGGTTAAGAATCTGCCTGCCAATGCAGGGGACACGGGTTCGAGCCCTGGTCTGGGAAGATCCCACACGCTGCGGAGCAACTAAACCCGTGAGCAACTAAGCCCGTGAGCTACAGCTACTGAGCCTGTGCGTCTGGAGCCTGTGCTCCGCAACGGGAGAGGCCGCGACACTGACAGGCCCGTGCACCGCGATGAAGAGTGGCCCCCGCTCTCCGCAACTGGAGAAAACCCTCGCACAGAAATGAAGACCCAACACAGCCAAAAATAAATATAATAAATAAATAAATTTAAAAAAAAAAGAACACCTTTAAAAAAAAAAGACATTCTGAAGAAAGTATAATACATACCACCTAAAATACTAAGGAAGCAAATTTCAAACAAATTTGAATAAATACAAGAATGATTGCATAGCCAGAAATTCTAAAGGGAGAATGGCTCAAAAATAACAAAAACTTTTAAAACTCTCACCATCTCAAAGAAGATTTTTAAAAAAGAGTAAGATTTTAAAAGAATAGTGATGCTCTTTAGGGAGACTTCTCATAATTTTAATATTTCTGGAATTTCTGCTTTATGCCACTGGACTATGAACTGTGAAAATATAAAATTTATCAAAACACTGTCCCTATCCCAAAGGAGGTTAAGACAGGATCTGAACTGAAATAATTGTCTTGGGAAGACTAAAAATGAGAGTGAATTAAGAAATGATAAATATATAAGTTGGATGTATCTTTGCTCAGAGCAGGAAGAAAAATTATGTTGAAATATGTCCATTATATAAGACAGATGGCATAATGTTAGGACAGATTCAGGAATAAAACAAAGCTGTCTGTTTCCATCTTCCTGATGAATGAGAACAACCTTTAAGATGCAAGGGACAGAAATAATTAAGAAGAAATGTAAGCCCAAGATACATTAGATCTGACAATGAAGACTTGTTCAGTGAGTTCAAGTATTTCTGTTTTTACATCATTAGATCACAGGGTTGTGAAAGTATATACCATTGCAGAGACAAAAATCATTGTTGGTATACTAAGAGGATCAATAAAGAGGATAAAACATGTAGACCCAATTTTCCAGAAAGGAGAAAAAAAAGTGGATTTCAGAAATTACAGATGAGTAAAACTTCTTGTTGAGTCTCACAGAGGAAAATATTAAACAAATAATTACAAACACTTAAATGCTCATCAGTAAGAGATAACATCTCACAGGGGAAGTTCCTTGTAGAATTAATAGGCAGGAGATTAGGGGAATGTCATATTCACAACATATGTTGATTCCAATAAGGTCCATACAAAAAGCTTTTCAAATGATATCCCTATGGACATGTTGGGTAAGTATGAAACTGTTGTAGTAAGGTAGTTCCATCAGTGGCTGAAGAGTCACCCCTAAAGAGTCAATGTTCCTCTCAGTCTGGAAAAAGGTCTTCAATATCTAGTCAGTCTTTCCCCAGAACTCAAGACAGATATGGCATGTTTATTTAATTGATATTTTAAAGAGCTGTATTGTCTAGAAAAATTACCCAAAAAAATCCATTTAAGTATGTACTTAGCACTAAAATATTCATTGGATAAAATTTAAACATAAAATTTATGTTGAAGATAGAACAGAATGCTCCAAGTAGGAAAGGGGCTTAATTAGATTTTAAAAGCTAAAGAAATTTGTTTATTGAATACAAGATCAATGGATCAACAATTTATGATTCCTCTACCAACACTTTCAATGACTTGTGCAATAGAAGTAAGTATTTCAGGAGAAAGAAAGCAATAGAGCTACTGTATTCTGCCAAGGCCACATCTGGAATGAGGCTGAGTTCCAGATGCCACATTTTAAAAACAGCTTTGAAAAATCAGAGATTTTCCAAAACAGTGGAAGCAGAAAGAAGGATCTGCAGACAATATCACATTAGGAACAGATGAATCTAAAACTATTGAGCTGATAAGAGAACCTTCATCGGAGAGAGCATACAAAAGCACAGTTAAATAGCTGAATATTTAAAGAGCTGGCACATACACACAAAAAAGGTATACTGGATTAAATCTAGCATAGCTCAAGAGGGTTGATGACAGACCAATGAATAAAAATTTAAAGGAGGTAAATTAGGCTTAGGATTTAAAAAGAAAAACTTTATTTTGGGGATTTAGTTATAATGATTTCAAAAAGTGAAGGGAGTTCCCCATTACCAGAAATAAGACCAGGAATTGTTACCACATGGGTGTATAATTACAAAATAAAAAGTAATATTTGCATTCACACATCAATTTGAGATTCTTGAAATTAATGCTCAGTAACTTGTTAGATTACCAATCTAAGAACTTAACCAGATTAAAACCGAAATGGTAGCAAAACCTCCTCAAAAGCCTAAAACTGCCATTTTGAAATCCTATCAATATTATGTGGGGTTTACAGCTATGAACTGAAGCCATTAAATTATAACTATTGCTTCAAATGTTGAAAAGTTATGATCTAATGCATAGTCAATTGCTGCTCTTCTAAAACATTAAATATATATGTATGTATATTCTAACAAGCTGATTATAAAGAAAAGAATTAATGTTAATAACCTAAGAGCTGTTTTGATCTGCATTTAATGACACAAATCATCCTAAGAAAAAAGCTAAACAGTACCCTTGGTTATTTAGCACTATGTCTCCAAATGAGTTCCTTCCTTCAGATTACTATCTTTATCCTAAGAATCTATTAACGTTTCCTGATGATATAATGTGCAACACAATTCTGTCATGTCAAAGGTTGTAATATTACAAAAGTGAATATTTGCCTCCAGTAACTTATGTATGGCATAGCCCTAGAGACCAGGATGTCTCTTTTTCATTCTTATGTGTTTTATTCATTCAGACTTCTGAAGAAAAATAATTTCAACATTAAATATAGCATCATATTTATTAGATACTGAAAGATACTCTCAAATATTCAGAATGTTAGAGTTAATATTTTATAGAGATTACCTTATACAAAAGATAATAGAAAAAGTACAGAAATTGGAAACATAAATCCCTGGTATTTCTTTCTCTATTAAAATTAATCTATCCACATTCTGAAGTATATAAATCAACTTTAAAATAGTTTAAGTTAAGGTTAAATATTGCAAACTTATACAACAGATCTGATGTGAAGGGAAAAAATGCTTATTTCTGATCCATGCAAAACCAGTAAAGTCTTGTAATACTGTGAATAAGATTAATTTCCTCTCCCTTCCCTTGCCTACCTTCTGGAGGATCTACTGATGATCAGGAAAATGGCCATAAAACATGGGAAAGAAGTGCAAAGAGAGAGGAGACAAACTGATTAGTGGGAAGAGGAAATGAAAGGAAAAAAGAGAAATTAGGGGTCCAAAAAACCCATAAACATGAAAAAACGCAACATTGTTATTTGAAAAACAGCATCTACCAGTTAAAACTATTTATTATGCTTTTAAAATTCTTTTACTTTCTATATCTTTCTATATTTTAGGTACCATAGTGTCCATTTTTTCCCTAGTATACCTTTTTTTAAAATCACAAAGCCTGCCATAAACTTTTTATTTAAAATCGATAAATCAACATGAAAAAATACCTTATTCACTTCCCATGCCTTGAGGTGGCAAAAACCATTGAGGAGCAAACTTTTACATTAATTTTCATAGAACTTAATTTCTTTAAAGAAAAGTTTTAGATTATAGACAGAATATAAATAGCACAAATTTTTATGCTATTATATAAAAAAGTTTACCACTACTTTGAAAGGTATGATCACAAAAATATATTAAAATTAATGTTTAAAAACATCAGTGTATTTATATGGTTTATAAGTTATGAATGCAACAAAAATGAGTTTTGTTTAAAGTTTCTAGGAAGGCATTTTAGAACATCACTGAAATGCCAGAACGTAGGAAAGAAAGAAAGTACCTGTGTACCTCCGACAGAGAGGAATCACTTTCATCAGACCTACAGTGAAAGAGTTAGAATTATGAGGAAAAAGAATACAGATGTCAACAGGTAAAGACACCGAGATTGAACTGATTCAACAGTATGAGTAACAGAAATACAGCAAACATTTCCTTTACAGTGCCCTGCTTTTCTATTTGCACTGGATATCAGCAAATTCAGTGACAGCTAAATTAGTTAAAATTTTGTGCTTATGTTTTCTACCAAGATTTGGGGGGAAAAACTTTCTATTACTGATCCACAGAACCCAGCTATCCTCACTTTCTAAAATGTAGGCCCTGAAAAGGAACAACATCAAGCAAGTGAAATACATCACTTCAAGACTCTATTTAATTTGACTAGTACTAGAAAAAGTTTTCGGTTTCAGTAGTCATTAATGAACTTTATTCCTCTTGATAATTACTTTAGATTTAGACTCTCATGTGGAAGTTTCACAAATACATTATATGTTTGCATGGAAAGCAAATCATTCAAAATTTAATAACCTTTGATTTTAATTCATCTCAAAAACATGGAGTTCTTCTGATTAGGCAGTCCCTCAGTAATAGTTGGGAGGTTTTACTGGAATTTTAAAAACAGGTGAGCCACTCCTGTCAGCCTTAACCTGAAACCTACAGGACTGACAATAAGTCTGGTTATCATGAAAATCTATTTAGCTTGTATTGTTATATAATATCCTTGGGAAGAATGAGGATAGAGTGAGTGCTGGCATATATGTAATCAGAAACAATGTGTGGGACCTACTTCTAGCTGGTGAAATATGCTAGACTCAAAAAGGAGACCAAAGAAAGTCATTAAAAAGGTAGGTGAGTTTTTTGAAAGTGTAGTCAGTTATTCTAAGTTTTAGTTTATAGAGACTACAACAGAGTCAAATGATTGGTAGATAGCTCATAAACTATTTCAGTAAAAAATATGGAACTATAATTAGATTGTCAAGATTATCAAAAGAGCAACAGAAAAATTTTATGACTGTGAATGCAAGGGAGACAAAATTTAGTAATTCTTCATCATCACTAGTGAAAATGGACTTCCTAAAGACATTCTTAATGTTCTACTCTTTCTCAATTAAATGAGAGGTATGATTTAACAATGTTCAAGAGTCTTTTTTTAAATATATTTTTTAAAAATATTAAAAAAAAATACCTATCTAGATCATTTGAAAGGACATGTCATCTGATTAAACTATATTAAAATCTAATTTTAATATAGTTTAATCTAACTGATTAAACTATATTAAAATCTAATCAAAAATGTTATCCATAAATTAAGTAGATTAAAGAATCTTTCAAAATGATGGTGTGTCTCTCTAAGTCTATAGAGCCATTTGGCATGATCTAAACATGCCAGACAGATCTTAAACAATACCCTGTAAATTTCAGAAATCGTTGATATATACAGGGAGATTATAGCGTAGAAAACAAAGAACTGGTGTGGGATACTGAATATCAAGTACATATACTATCCAAAATGCTATCATTCAAAATCAAAGCAGACAAGTCAGAGTTAATAAACACCTTATGGCAACACTGTTAGTATGAAATTCTTGCAAGAGAGATTCTGGCTCAGTGTGGGAATATTTTTTCACTTCAAATTTAATGAAAATTATATTTTCCATACCCCTCCAACTTCTCTTCCCCAACAACCCACCCTGAGTTCTACCCCCTCCACCCATAAAGGTACTCTTTTATCCCAAGAATACAATTACTCAAGTTTTGTGGTGGATTTGTAGAACAACCAAATGATAACAACATGTTACACATATGGCAATGCTTTTGTAAGCTGTTATATCCACCAAAGGTAAAATAATTTGCCTCTTTTCAATGCAGGCTATCTGGATTAGAGGCTTTTATAGGCTCAATGAGCTGAAAAATCCCAAGAAATTTAACTTCAAGTGGTCTCAAAGATTTTTCAATCCCAATTTACTTGTAAAAGAAAAGGTAAGACAAGTGCTTAGTATAGCAATGCAAATCTATAGCAGGGAATAATGTTCAGCAGGAAAATTAATTTCTCTAATTTTGTCTATATGGTTCATTTCCCATTGGAAAAACACATGAAATATGGCAAGAGTTCACAAGTCAGACTCCATCTCCCACACAGAGAGAAGGCTAAATGTTTTCTACAGACTGTATTGAAAGGTTCAGAATATTATAATGAATAATTGGGGCTCTTTTACATAATGACTTACTTATCCTGCTGAACTGATGTGTTTCCCTGAGAAACAGTAAGACGATTAAAAACATTCAGTTCATTACGGGGCCGGCTTGGTGGGGAAGAAGGAGGTGAAAGACTAGCCTCTGAGGTTCCAGAATCTGAGCTACAAGAAAAAAAGAACATTAAATAGGTGGCTTTAATTGGCTTTGATTTGTTAGAAATGTTGTAAGAAACATGCTTTTTTAAAAAAGCTTTTCATTATAGAATTCCTTCCTTGCTTCCTTTCTTCCTCTGTTCCTTTTTATAAGATAAAATGCACTCTGAACAATTTAATTAAAAATTTTTTTCCACTGAACCTTGTTACACTGGCCACAAGATGGCACTAAAGAAAAAGTTCTGTCTGCTAAAATCTAAAGTCAGTATAAATAAAGCAAGCCAAATTTAAAATTATACAATTTTAGAGTTGAGAGCAAGTTGTTCACTTTACAGATGAGGAAACAGACCCTGAGAGTTTAAGAGGAATTTGCCTATTCAATTGATTCATTCATTTATTTTTAAATTACTTATTTGCTCCATCCCCTACCTCCTGCTTATTCTTAAGACATTCGATTCAGTAGAAACAGGTAAATTACATCTTTAAATACAGGAAACAAGGATGAGTAGAAGAGCAACTTCCATGACATTCATGTCAGCTAAACCAGTGGTCAAAGTAGAGAGTGTGCATGTTGGTACAAGGGAGGAGGATGGTATAGGATCATCCACTTGGGTACAGAAAATATATGAAAACTTCTTTCATAATTATTTTTATGTTAAAGAAATTGGCTTTATCAATACTTAAATATAGATTAGTATTGATACTCCTACTCAAGAGCATGTCAGAGATCTACCTGCCATATGCAGCTCCTTAGGTGACCTGAGGGAGATCTCAGTGTGCCACAGGGTAGAAAGGTGACAGTGGCTCTAACCCATTTTTAACTTTCTGTGTGTTGTGGTGTTGTAATATACAAATGCCCACGTAAGTGGACCATCAGATTATATTGTGTACTATTAAGCAAACTAACCCTCACAAAACACACAAATAGCTTTTAAAATATTTCAACAAAAAAAACAGTTAAAGATAATGCCAATTTAGACATAAAAGAACAGCAAGAAAATGGCACAAGTCACACATCTTCTAAAACTAGATTTTTGTTAACCACTTTAAAGAGGTGAAATCAATGTCAGTTTTATCAGATGACAGTCAAAATTAATTTCAAAACTTTCTAGAAGACTATTTGAATTGTAGTTTTAATAAACCTCTCCTCAAATGTATATTAACTCCAAAATGATATGCACAAATAATTGAAAAATAAATCAGACTATATGAATGGGGACAAGTGCTCAAATTTATTTATAGGTATGTGTTACCAAGAAAGTTAGACTACTTATACAAGCCAACAGCGGACTTGATTGTCTTGATTAGTCAAATCAGTCACAATCCCAGAGTCAGTCTGAATATGGAAAATAATTTCACTATTGTGCTTTAGCATCTAAGTGCATCAGACATTTTATACAATCTAGTAGATAAAAAGCATGGGTAACTTACTGTTTTTGTTCCTTGGCCTTTGATTTTTCCCCTTTCTCATATGCCTTTCTCCTTGTTACAGGGGAAGGCTCTGGTAGCTTTTTTTCTGATAAAGATGACTGTCTGGAACTAAGAGAGAGAAAGGTTCTGTAATCATCTAATTTTAAATATATACATATAACTTTGGCAGATAGTCAACCTAAATTTTTAATAGATTAATAACTGGAACTTGAGAAAGATTATTTGGAAATTAGAACTAGGACAGGAAAATATCACATGAGTTATTTTTAATTAATGGGAGCTTGATAACTATATATTTAATTTTTAAATTGGCAATTTTGTCAAATACATACATGCCCATTATCTTTGAATGTAAACATCAATGCTATACTGCCAAATAGCTAAAATAATTTTTTAATTTTAAACATTAAGTGTTTAAGTTTGATTAGAATTGCTTCAGTTGAAGAAAAATTGTCTTTATAGTTCTGCAAGAACAAAAATTAGAATATCAGAATATGAGAAACAAAGATTTAATGAATTAATATTTACACAGTCACAAAAGAATACTACAGGTAATCACAAAAAACTACATTTTACTTAACTAGTATTTAAGTATTAGTTAGCTATATCTATTTTAGTACTAAAAATATTTTTGTTTTATTATAGACTTTAAATGTTCAATAGTGGCTATGTAATTAATTTAAGACTATGATTTTTGTGTACAGTGGTAATGAATTTTAATTGAAAAAAATGAATTTTTTGCTATCCTTGACTAGTTTTATTAATAAGGAAAAAAGCCACTAAGGAATTAGCAAGCAGGATCCCCAGAATGGGCTTACAATGATTCCTATTTGAAAGTGAAAACTAAATATAATTAAACTTCACGTGCCTGATTTTTCTAATTAGAGGAAATCACATTTTAGAAGTTCTGGATCATTTAAATCATAAGGCCCACTTGAGTAAATTCTTTTACTTTATGCAATGGAAGTCATGTAGTAATGGGATATAAGAGTTACTGCACCAAGCACATGACCAACTTTTAAATTTGTACAGAATTACACAAGCATCTTAATTTATGAAAACTTGATAATAAATCATGTGAAGAGACAGTGTCTAAAAGACATTTTCTACAACCTGTCATAAATGATACATTTTTAAAATGAAAAACAAAAGGGCAAAAAGAAGGTATTACCTGAATTCTGGATTCCAGGTCATAGATTTAGTCTTGAAGTTCCAAAAGTCTCTATTCATCTGATAGACTAAATGCTGAACACATAGGCGTCTCTAAAATCTGTTCTCAGTTCTATATCACTACCTTCACCAAAAGCATTTTTCTACTGTTATCTTATCAAAAAAGCACTGAAGCCATAAGCTATACTGGTTAGCAATCTCCAAGAGCAAATCTAATAGTTAATTACATAAGTCACCTCAAGCACATGCAAGATAGTTCTGTCATTAAAACTAATTTTGGAACTAAAGGTAGTAGATGGGCTTACTGAATGGAAGACAGTGAAAATATCTTCATAAGATGAAGAAAGTTATGGGAAACAGATGTTCAAGTTAGGGTGGAGAGTTTGTTATATTTTATTATTTACAGAGTCATATAGTATGAACCATTTTTTTTGGCAATATTTCCCAATGCAATGATGTGTTCATTCAATAGATCATTTGCTAGATCACATGTGAGAGTTAGTTTGGAAAAAAGCCATTAAAAATCTTTACCAGTGAATGACTGATGTAATTTTAATATAACTAACAAAACACATACACACACACACACACACACACACACACACACACACACACAGGCCTGTGTAGGGAAATCTTTGTTCTCAAGATAATAATGAAAAATTTCTAAATAAGTTTTGTTTTGAATGGAATGTTTTTTGCTAAGATTATCATTGAGAGGAGAGGTAATATTTCCTCCTTCAAATCTTTAATAATACAATATTTATACTTTATGTGTACACTCATCCCAGACATGCAATGTGCTTCAAGGCAAAGAATTAGGAAAATTCAAAATGTATTATTTGTAACTGATATTTGTATTTTTCTTTGAAAGTGTCAGCAAAGGTTTACTGTCTTGACCAGGCTCTTAGAACTAGGATATAATGTAATTTAGAGTAAATTTAAGAATCTTTAAAGCTTCTGTTTTATATAATGGTTTTATAGGTATAACTTTAATCTAGTTTAGGTGTTTCTAAATAAATTTTGTCTGTAATTCACAACTCAGCCCTTATAAAAATTATAATCTTTAAGAAAGACCCTAAAACTTAGAAATAAGACTAAGCAATTCAACAAAGAACATCTCATTTAAATTATTTTGAATGTCCAAAAATTTGGAGACACAACACCTAACAGAAATTACTTTGAAAACTAGAGATCTTATTTACATAAATTTTTAAAAATAGAAATAAGAAATAAGCAACATGCATTTTTTTTTTTTTTTAAAAAGAGAAAGCCAAAAGAAAGGAAGTTAGTGTAGCTGGGCCAGACTTACATGCTGCCTATCTTAGAAGGGAAGCCAGATGGGGGAGGGAGCTCTTTTTCCCTAGCAGAAGTACTTGTCTCTGTATTCATTCCAATCTCTTGCCCTTCTGCAACAGGTGTAAGAGGGCCAGGCAAGGAGGCATCTCCTGTACTAGTGTCTGAAGCTAGTTCACTGCTATCTGCATACAGCAATTCCATTTGAGTGGTGGTTCTCCTTCGGGCCTAGTCAGAGAATGGAAGGAAAAGCAATCATGTGCAAATTTTCGCAGGGAAGATGATTAGGCGATATTTAATATTAGTTTGAAATAGGTAAAACATTTAGCGTGTCTTTTCCTAGCAAGTGTGTCAAACATAACATGTAAGATAGTGGCAAGCCAGAGCTACAGCCAGGTAAGACCTTTAGAGGCCATAATAATAGCCAACATTTCTATTGTATGCCAGAAATTGTTATAAATACTTTACTATATTAGTATATACTATCATTATCCCAATTCACAAATGAGAAAACTGAGGCACAGAGAAGCTAAAAGTCCAAAGTCACACAGCTAGTAAGTGGCAAAGCCAGATTCAAAACCAGGCAATCTGCCTGCAATATTATTGTGCTATCCTGCCATTCATCGCCAGCTCCCTCAACATATCATTAAAAAAAAAAGAAAGAAAGAAAGAAGAAAGAAATTAAACCAAAAGATAGTTGCAGGGACATTCAACTAAATTCTGATGTTTCCCAGGCTTAGATGATTTATTTAATATAAATTTTAATTTCATTTTACTATCAATTTTTACATCTGTTTCTCCTTTTTTATGACCCTGCCCCCCTGATGCTTTAATTGGGTGTTTAATCTGTCTGCTGGATATCTACCACCAGTCCATACCAGCTTTTGGCAGCATGGTGAGGCAGGTGAAGGTTATTTTCCTAGAATCTAAATTTACCATAAGCATTCCCTTCCATACTCCTGAAAAACCAATGGGACTACCTTGTTGTTAATGCTTAGAGTTGGCTGCTATCGCTAATGTATTAACAGATAATCAAGGTGTTTACCAGATTAGAAACCTCTAAAGGGCAGGCAACCTGTTTTATTCAACTTTGTATCCCCTACATTTAACATAGTGCTGGTAAATACCTATTTAAAATACATACTCAACTTCACTTTTTCAATGAGTGAAAAATAAATAATATGAGATCCTTTTAGGCATCTTTGCAGTTCAAAAGGAGTGGTAGATATTACCAGAAAACTTTTGGAAACAGAAAGCCCTGCAGGCCAACCTTTTACCCTGTCAGTTCTCCCTACTGCAAATTGAGTCATTTTCTTGGGAATTCCTAACCACAGTGGTTTTTTTTAGGAGATGACCTTCAGGCTACCACTTCACATTTCTCTCTGGCTTTCACAGGGCCTGAAAGACCAAGTTACCTTAGGAGATTCTCTCTTCCACTTAAGACTGGATCCAAACTATACTAGAATGTTTTCTTTGAGTTTGGGTAACTTCTACTTAGTCACTTAGAATAATAAAACACAAACCACATGTCACCAAGCCAGTAGCTCAAGGACCATACATAAAGACTGGAGATGTGTTTCAGTTGGCTAGCCCAGTATTTTAAAGATAAGGAAATTCTCCATTTAAATACATATTTAAAGCTTCTCTTTAAAAAGTTGAGGATCTGGTAGCCTTAGGCCCATATTCCATCATGGCAAAAATAAGCAGTAGTTGAGTGGTGGCTATTTGCTTTAGATGGAGCATGTCCACTTCAGGTAATCATAATGACCCCTATTAATTACCTTACATCCAGCCAAATTACTCATTTATATTACCTGGCTAGCCACTGTTGGCCTTAAATCCACCCTGTCCATTAGCACAGTACTATTCTTTTGAGTCCTGATTTCATCCATTCATTCAACTAATATTTACTAAGCACTGCAAGAATTCTTTGTTTTCAAACATCTTAAGATAGTTAATTCATCTAGTATCAAATGCTACAAACAATCAATCTAAAATATACCATGTGTTTCTTACACATTTAACAGTATGTATCCTTTATTTTTTTAAGCTTCATAAATATACATTATAGCATCAATTTTCAATACAAAATGATGATTAAGAGTTGGCCTATTCAAATCACCTCAAGACACAGTTAAACAAAATAAATAAGGAATACTTAAGGACATACTAGAATGTTAAAATTTCAAAAATCTCCTGTCAATCTAAATTATTTTTAAGGATTGTTTTCCATAATCATATCTTATCTAGTGGAAAAAGTACAAGAATACAGTAAATCACAAGTTTCACAAAGGAGCAATTTTTCAATAAAAATTTTTTTCAAGGGGGAATATGATAAAGAACTAAATTTCTTACACATGAAATCTTTGGTAAAAGCATGCCTACTTGCTGACCTATTAAGAGTCAAACCTGAGGCCTATGTGATTAATAGTGACAATAAAGAACAGCAGAAAAAATGTTTACCTGGTATTTTCAATTCTCCTTACCTTGTTTTTAGGTTTCACTTCACCACAAAGCTTCATAAGGTCTGAAGAGAGTGAGCTATGTGCAAATAAGTAATTAACCACATGATTAAAAGGGAACTTATAGAAAACTGTATGTCCTCTAATGAGTACAAGTATGGAAAAAAATGTATATGCCTACAGAAAACACAGAAAGACAATATTTAAAATCAAAATAAACTAAAATAGTCCATTTTCCTTCCTTAAATATCCCAGTATTTTTATTTTAAAGTTTTTGATGGTTAAGCATTACTTAGTTTGGCTTCCATATTACCGTTTCTAGTTCTCTTCACTTAGCCATAAAATCCAAAATTATTTGTTTTATGGTAATTGTTTGATGCACAGGATAAAAGTATTAAAAATATTACAGAAATAAGTCAAATCTATAAAGTTTCTAAAGCCTCTCTTACCTTCCTTCTGATCCTGGGCTGTTCAAAGGTACATCCTCATCAGTGCTGTCCTCTACATTTTCTAAAAAAATGTCCAAAATGTAAGTATTATCCACATGTCACAATTTGAATGATGACTGTAATCCCTATGCTATAATAAGCATCAGCCTAAGTTCTCTCAATATGGGCACTTTGGTTTTAGTAACTGAATCAAATTAGAAATGTAAAAAAATATTTCTAAGAAACTCCTTTGATTATATGTCCTAGGATGAGAAAAATATGTTCAAAATAGGAAAGCTATGAGTTGAATGGTAAAACAAAGAACAGCATTCACAGGATGGAAATGAGATCATGTATTTATCAGAGTATGTATAATTATTTATATATTTTTCAGAGTATGTATTTATCCCACACCATCCATTTATCCCATGTATGAAAAACCACTGAGTAAAACACAAGATTAAAGTAAATGCTGCATGCGCTCCCTTTAATGTACTGAGCCAACTTCAAAAACCACATAGGTATGAACATAGTTGTACTTTATCAGTATTCCAACTTATATATTTTCCTTTACTTTTATTTTTGTTTTCAAGTAGAGAGAGAGCATGTGTGTGTGTGAAGGTATTCAGGAGTTACATACCAGCATGCAGCTCATTCACATGTACATAAAAGGCTAAAACTACAGGTTTCCATGCAACAGTTTTGTAGATAAATGCAAACAAACCACTGCTATTTCAGAACAACTGTAGCACACTAATAAAAAGAGAGGAAAAAGCAAACATATAAAACTAGTAGGAAGTCAGTGAATAAAACAGCCACTGAAAGTAAATTATTTAAAATGTCAGTGAGCCCCTAACACAGGTGCAAGTTTTCAAAACTTATACATTTTATTATAAAGCCATTCCACAAAACTAAAGGCAATATTATCAACAATATATACGTTGGGGACCTCCCTGGTGGTCCAGTGGTAAAGAATCCGCCTTCCAATGCAGGGGATGTGGGTTCCATCCTTGGTCAGGGAACTAAGATCTCACATGCCGCAGGGCAACTAAGCCCGTGCGCCACAACTACCAAGCTTGCGCGCCTCAACAAGAGAGCCTGCCTGCCGCAAACTACAGAGCTCATGTGCTCTGGAACCCACGCGCTGCAACTACAGAGCCCACGTGCCCTGGAGCCCGTGTGCCACAACTAGAGAGAGAAAACCCACACACCACAACTAGAGAAGCCCAGGCGCTGTAACTAGAGAGAAACCCGAGCAGACCGTGCACCATAATGAAAAGATCACTTGTGCCTCAACAAAGATCCCATGTGCCACAACTAAGACCCGATGCAGCCAAAAAAATACGGAAAATAAATAAATAAATAAATATTTAAAAATAATTATATATATGTCAATGAAAAATATACAGCATTCATCCCCCTTTAACTTTTACTTTTATATCATACAGGTGGATTATGCTCATAAGTCAACTAATTCCTTTCTCAGATGCTCCCATTCTTCCTCACTGTTTAGCAGACACTTCAATAGAAATTCAGTAATACTTGATAGCATTATCTAAAATGGAGCCCGTCTAGGACCCACACAAAGGGAGTTTACTTTCTGAAATAAGCAAAATGGTGGTCTTTAAGGCAATGTGTATCTCAAAGCCCATGCTTGCAGGCTGGAGGATGTGCTTCACAGAAAGGATAATTGAGTGCTAAGGTGACTGAATTAGTCAATAACATAGAAAATGTAAAGAAATGACAAATCTAGTCTATATTTTTCCATGTATAAAAGCAGGCTAAGATTGACTAGTAATTTTCTTGTAGGGAGTGATGAAACAAGTTAGTATATTAAATATCATATGAGTGCTCAGTAAAAACTACTTAGCTCCTGCATATGCATATATGCCTTATTTAGAGATAATTACAGTTTGACATAACCAACCTAGCCAGAGGATACAACCCTCCACCCAGGCATTCATCAAATTAGACACCTCTTCAGGACTGAGCTTTGTCTGTAGCACTACAGCCATCTGGGCAGCAGGACATGCCATCACCTCACTGCTCTACTCTCAACTCTAAGAACATAATTCCAGCCCAACACCAGCTTCTTTTCTCATCACTGAGCATTAAAGCTAAAAACAGAGACTTAAAACTTCGAAATGCTTTAAAGTTCATCCATATTGGTACATAGCTGCATAATCTCACATCACTAGAAGTTAACCAAACAGTTACTATTAAAGTCTTTATTTTAAAGTTTATATAGGTATATAGATATGTATATATGTTTGTATGTGTGTGTGTGTATATATACATATATATATATATACATATACATATATATATATATATATATATATATGTATATATATATACGTAGTGTACTGAATAGAGTTAACATAGCAGCCCAGAGACTACTATCCTTAGAAAGGCCTTCTTGCAAGGTTGGACTCTGTCTGTCATCTGAAACTTGGCTCTCAGAGTATCCCTAGTCATCAGTTAACTAATGAGGGAAGTTCATTACACCTAGAACATTTGTGCAAATAATATGGCTTATGCTGAGAACTCTTGCTTTCCTTCTGGAGTCTGAAATTCTGGTATATACTAGACAAAGTATGCCTATGTGACTAGTTCCCAGTAAAAACCTCAGGTGCTGAGTGTCTAATGGACTTCCTTGGGTGTAAACTATGCACACATGTTGTTGCATTTTCATTCCAGGGGGAAAAGTGCACTCTGTGTGATGTTTCCTGGGAGGGAGAGAGCATAAGGCAGCCTGGACATGGATTCCTCCTGACTCCATCTGCGTCTTTTTCCTTTACAATCTTGTTGTGTATCCTTCCTACATTGCTCTCATGAATCTTTGCCATGAATACAACTATATGCTGAGCCCCCTGAGTCTTCTAGCAAATCCCCAAACATAGGGAAAGATCCTAGGAACACCAACATAGGTAGGGAAAAAAGAAGGGGCAAATAAAGATGTTCTTCAAAGGCTACAACAATACAAGCCTATTAGTATGGAGTACTGGCCCTTGCTCCCCCTCTAGCCTTATGTTCATCATCCTATACCACATACTTGTTGCTCCAGAGCACCAACCTGCTTGAAGTCCTCATGCATACAATATTTTGGTTAGATGTCCAACCTTTAACTTACTCGCTGGTCAGAGTGACTCTTCTGCCCAGCCCCTTTCCACCTTGTCTCTTGCCTGGCTAAATCTTTTTCTTCATTTATGTTTCAGCTCAAATTTAACCCCCTCCAGAAGGCCTTCATCAACTCCTCCATTCTTGTTGGGTAGCCCCATTCTGTGCTCCCATAATTCCCTGTACATATCTCAATCTCTGCCCTCTCTGCAATGTATCATAATCTGTTCATGGTCTGTCACCCTCAGCAAGGTATCAAGTCCATGAGGGCAAGATTCTGTGTCTTATTTATCTTTGAATCCCAGCACCCAGCCCAAAGTTGAGATAAATTGAAACTAAATAAATATTTTTTAAAGCAATGAATATAATATGACTGTCTAGTTTCTGTGTATTTAACTTCCATGTTTTTCTCCTTCCGTGCTTTTCTTCCAAGAACCTCTGGTCTAGATTATGGCCTTAGGGAAAATTTATGCCATGAGTCACAGGTTATATCAGCTGAATGTGTTTCCCCTCTCTGCTTTTGACCCTTCTTTAAGCTACAGATAATTGAAAGTTGTTTGAAAGCTGTGAGAAAGTAACAATGCACATCAAATAGCAGTTTAATATTTTCTGCACAAAAGGACATCAAAGAGGGCATTGCATTTTTCTTCCAAGTTAAAAGAGATAATGGACTTAAATAAGAATTTACTTATTACTATAAATTGAGCCACTAAGATGAAGAAGAACAAAGAAAAGTCAGAGGAGGAGGAGGGGGAGAAGAACAAGAGGAAGGAGGAGGAAGAGGAAGAGGAAAAGAAACATGCTTAATGACACATGGCATGGCAAAAATTCTGGTTATAATTCAGAAATTTGGGCAGCCTAACATGATTCCTTAATATAACCAATCCTTTTTCTACCTGTTTTTGTTATAGCTTGAGCAGGGTAAAAGTTGTAGCCTGTCCATATCTGTATTATGGAATTGATCTCAAGGAAATACTATTTTGAGATTTAACACACAGGGTAAACGTCTAAAAAAATCAAATAGCTCATGTATTTTATTTGCATCGTTTAAAATAAATTCAGATTCATAGGTTATGTTTATTTTAATAACCCAGAGAGGAAATTACATTTAATCTTTCAGTTACATTCCTCTCCGTCAAGTATAAGTATTAGAAAATTTTGACAGCTGCGTGGTTAGAAAAAAAAAGTTAAGATCAGATTTTGAAATAATTTTAATAAAAACTCCAAAATAATCATTCAGGAAAATTGCAAGTAATAAAATTACACTGATACTCCTGATCCTTCATGTATATAACCACTAGGAGGAGTATAGATATTACTCATGAATGGGCGTAGTTCACATGAATGTTGTAGTGGCAAGGGAAAATGTCAAAAATCTCAATACTCAGTGATCTCTAAAGCTCTAACTTGAAAATATTATAATTATAAATAATGTTTTAATCTGTTCATATAAAATCCTTTGGATAGTTTTATTCAATTTACAATATTAAAATATACATGGCTTAATTTTATAAAACTTAAGAACAGCTGAGAATCTAGCTAATATATATGAAAGACAAATATATATAAAAGATAAATAACACAGAAAGTTATTTATGAGGGTAAAACAACAGATTCAAGTTAACAGATAGATTTAAAAATTAAAAAGGAATATATGTTCCATTTTTTCCTACAAGAAAGAGGGGCTTATGAAACTGGAACCAAATCTGGAGTTCAAATAATAAAATAGAAAAATAAACATACTTCTTTAAACATCTAAGAACTTAAAAATCAGGAAATGTGTCAGAAAGATAAAAGACTTAGTATGTTTGTGGTCACAGATACATTTCATAAAAGATCATGCAAAAACCAGCTGGCTGCCAATAAAAATTTTTAAATAAGATGTACCACAATTAGTGTACATGAACAATTAGTAATTCATGCAGCTGTAGGGTACACAGAAAGCTAAACATACTCACCTAATGGTACGCTATCTAGATCTGTGTAAATAACAGCAAAAAGGAAACAAAAAGCAATACTCCAATCAAAACAAATCCAATGTTAAGAACTCTCATATAAAACAAGATTATGTACCATTTATAAGATATGTAGAATAGATGCCATAGCAAACACTTATAAATTTATTTCTTAAGGCAGTTAGGTATGTAAAGTAATGAAACTTGGTTAATACTTTAAATAATTTAAACAACCAATTCAGAAGCATGGTTGATCTTATTGATTCATAAAAACTAATTGCTTAATAATGCTAAGTAAGCCTTTTTAAGTTGCTAATCATTTCTTGCAATGACAATAATTACATCCCCCAAAATTTATACATGCAAATTAAAGCAGGAATAATTATCAAAAGCATAAGTAAATATAGCATCTATTCAGTCAAGCTATAGGGAAAAAAGGTAGCATATAGCATACTCAAAGAGCAAAGTTACCATGCAATTTATTTAACTAAAATTTAATCCAAATTACCTTGTAAAGCATGACCTAGTAAAGCATCTAGCTCAGGATTTAATTCTGCTTTCTCTTTCAACATGTGGAATAAGAGCTGGTTTTGTGTAGCACTGGTTATTTCAGTTTGTTTAAGCCGACCTTCAAGTACTTTAATTTGAGCCTCTTTCTGGGCAGCCTGAAGACCCTATAACAACACCCCCCCCCAAAAAAATTTATCTTAGATTATACAAAACAGGATCTACCACACAAAGATCTGTATCAAATAGCAAATGCATATGATGTATGGACTTTGACATTAAATAGATCTCGATTCATCCCAGCTCCTGCACTTGCAAGCTCGTTAACCCTGAGCAAGTTACCTTATCTTCCCGATTCTCAGTTTCCAAATATGCAAAATGATATGAATGATTCTTACTTCCTTCCACATTGTGAGGAATAAGTGAGAGAACAAACCATTAAAGGTCTAGCACAGTCTCAACATGGGAAAAAAGGTGAGTCAGAAATTATCACCTTTAACATTTAGGCAGAAGTTTCTGAAGATAAGGAGAGTGAAACTATATTTTTTCCTTTGATTTTTTTGAGCTGTAAAGAATCATTATTAAATCAAAATTATGATACTAAATTTGTCTGCACCCTAAGAGATTTTTCTTTTAACTTTTCCTTTGTTAACGTGAAAAAGAAAGTATTTATACTTTAAGTTGTTTACCTGTTCTAATACACAAGCACAATAGATGAGAAGCTAACGGAATTGATGTAAATACTGCTGAGTTTTCTTAACTCTAAGGAAAGGTAAAAGGAACACTTTCTATCTAAAAACAATCTTCCTCCTTATTACAAAGGAAAGGGTCACTAGAGAAAGATAAGCAAAATTGCAATGAATTAACCAAAGCTTAGGTTTTCAATAATAGTGTAGTTAGAACTTACCTTATTGATGCCCATTGACAGGAAGTGATCTAGCAGGTATCTGGCTTCTGTAAGTGTACAAGCATTAATGACTGCAGTGACATCCAACGTTTCTCCTTCTTCCTACATCAAACCAACATATGATGTATCATTACCTTGAGCTGAATGTATTTAACAGAAGACAAAGCCATTGTTTCATGCATTTATTTGATATTATTGGATTAGCTAATGTGACTCCTCAGAAAAGTATAAAATATGATCCCTACTCCAAGAAACGTATGGTCTAGTTTAAAAGACAAGACATTTGAACAGTTAAGAACTCAAGGTTGATTAATAAATTATATATGTCTTTTGTAAACAATAATAATATCACAAAATACGCAAAGAAATGGAAAGCAGGCAGGCAGTGGTATACAAGCAAAACCTAAGAATCACATTAAACCATAGATAGAAAATCCCTTCATATAAAAATTCAAAGTGTTTTTAATGACAAAAAATACAAAAATACTTCTTATTAAGTCATTAAACATTTTTTTAGTTACAAACCTTTGCTTCTTCCATCTGCATGATGTTGGCTTGACAATCAGAAATACTGTCATTGATATAATCTATATTAGCAGTTAATGACTCCATCTCCTCATTGATGTTAACCACATTTTTATCTCCCTCTCCATTTTCCTTGACTATCTTTTCCCTTCTTTTTGAAAGTTTCTCTCGTCTTTTTGTGAGTTCTTCCCTTTGCTATTGAGAAAAGAGATTGGATTTTAAGAAATTATGTTCATCTAGGACCTTGAGAACATTATGCCAAATGAAATGAGGCAACAGAAGGGCAAATACGCAGGATTCCACCTATATGAGGCAACTAAAAGAGTCACACTCATAGAAGCAGTAAATAGAATGGTTGCTACCAGGGGCTGGGGGAAGGAGGAAATGGGGAGCTGCTGTTCAGTGGATATAAAGTTTCAGTTATGAAAGATGAGTAAGTTATAGAATTCTTCTTTACAACATTGTGCTTATAGCAAACAACACTGTGCTGTACATTTAAAACTGTGTTAAGAGGGTAGCTCTCATATTATCTGATCTTACCACAATTAAAAAAAAAGAAATGGGGATAGCCTCATCCACCAGAGGGCAGACAGCAGAAGCAAGAAGAACTACAATCCTGCAGCCTGTGGAACAAAAACTACATTCACAGAAAGATAGACAAGATGAAAAGCAGAGGGCTATGTACCAGATGAAGGAACAAGATAAAACTGCAGAAAAACAATTAATTAAGTGGAGATAGGCAACCTTCCACAAAAAGAATTCAGAATAATGATAGTGAAGATGATCCAGGACCTCGGAAAAAGAATGGAGGCAAAGATCGAGAAGATGCAAGAAATGTTTAACAAAGACCTAGAAGAATCAAAGAACAAACAAACAGAGATGAACAATACAATAACTGAAATGAAAACTACACTAGAAGGAATGAATAGCAGAATAACTAAAGCAGAAGAACAGATAAGTGACCTGGAAGACAGAATGGTGGAATTCACTGCTGTGGAACAGACTAAAGAAAAAAGAATGAAAAGAAATGAAGACAGCCTAAGAGACCTCTGGGACAACATTAAACTCAACAACATTCACATTATAGGGGTCCGAGAAGGAGAAGAGAGATTGGAAGGACCAGAGAAAATATGTGAAGAGATTATAGTTGAAAACTTCCCTAACATGGGAAAGGAAATAGCCACCCAAGTCCAGGTGCACAGCGAGTCCCATACAGGATAAACCCAAGGAGAAACACGCCGAGACACATAGTACTCAAAGTGGCAAAAATTAAAGACAAAGAAAAAGTATTGAAAGCAGCAAGGGAAAAACAACAAACAAAATACAAGGGAACTCCCATAAGGTTAACAGCTCATTTCTCAGCAGAAACTCTACAAGCCAGAAGCGGGTGGCATAATATACTTAAAGTGATGAAAGGGAAGAACCTACAACCAAGATTACTCTACCCGGCAAGGATCTCATTCAGATTCGATGGAGAAATCAAAAGCTTTACAGACAAGCAAAAACTAAGAGAATTCAGCACCACAAACCAGCTCTACAACAAATGCTAAAGGAACTTCTCTAACTGGGAATGACAAGACAAGAAAAGGACCTACAAAAACAAACCCAAAACAATTAAGAAAATGGTCATAGGAACATATATATCGATAATTACCTTCAACATGAATGGATTAAATGCTCCAACCAAAAGACACAGGCTTGCTGAATGGATACAAAAACAAGACCTATATGTATGCTGTCTACAAGAGACCAACTTCAGACCTAGGGACACATACAGACTGAAAGTGAGGGGATGGAAAAAGATATTCCATGCAAATGGAAATAAAAAGAAAGCTGGAGTAGCAATTTTCATATCAGATAAAATAGACGTTAAAATAAACAATGTTACAAGAGACAAAGAAGGACACTACATAATGAGCAAGGGATCAATCCAAGAAGATATAACAATTATAAATATATATGCACCCAACATAGGAGCACCTCAATACATATGGCAACTGCTAACAGCTATAAAATAGGAAACCGACAGTAACACAATAATAGTGGGGGACTTTAACACCTCACTTACACCAATGGACAGATCATCCAAAATGAAAACAAATAAGGAAAGAGAAGCTTTAAAATACACAATAGACCAGACAGATTTAATTGATATTTATAGGACATTCCATCCAAAAACAGCAGATTACACTTTCTTCTCAAGTGCGCATGGAACATTCTCCAGGATAGATCACATCTTGGGTCACAAATCAAGCTTCAGTAAATTTAAGAAAATTGAAATTATATCAAGCATCTTTTCTGACCACAAGGCTATGAGATTAGAAATGAATTACAGAGAAAAAAACGTAAAAAACACAAACACATGGAGGCTAAACAATACATTACTAAATAACCAAGAGATCACTGAAGAAATCAAAGAGGAAATCAAAAAATACCTAGAGACAAATGACAATGAAAACCTATGGGATCCAAAACCGATGGGATGCAGCAAAAGCAGTTCTAAGAGGGAAGTTTATAGCTATACAAGCCTACCTCAAGAAACGAAAAATCTCAAGTAAACAATCTAACCTTACACCTAAAGGAACTAGAGAAAGAAGAACAAACAAAATCCAAAGTTAGCAGAAGGAAAGAAATCATAAAGATCAGAGCAGAAATCGATGAAATAGAAACAAAGAAAACAATGGCAAAGATCAATAAAACTAAAAGCTGGTTCTTTGAGAAGATAAACAAAATTGATAAACCATTAGCCAGACACATTAAGTAAAGGAGGGAGAGGACTCAAATCAATAAAATTAGAAATGAAAAAGAAGTTACAAGACACCGTCGAAAAACAAAGCATCCTAAGAGACTACTACAAGCAACTCTATGCCAATAAAATGGAAAACCTGGAAGAAATGGACAAATTCTTACAAAGGTATAACCTTCCAAGACTGAACCAGGAAGAAACAGAAAATATGAACAGGCCAATCACAAGTAATGAAATTGAAACTGTGATTAAAAATCTTCCAACAAACAAAAGTCCAGGACTAGAGGGCTTCACAGGTGAATTCTATCAAACATTTAGAGAAGAGCTAACATCCATACTTCTCAAACTCTTCTAAAAAATTGCAAAGGAAGGCACACTCCCAAACTCATTCTATGAGGCTACCATCACCATGATACCAAAACCAGACAAAGATACTGCAAAAAAAAGAAAATTACAGACCAATATCACTGATGAATATAGATGCAAAAATTCTCAACAAAATACTTGCAAACAGAATCCAACAACACATTAAAAGGATCATACACCATGATCAAGTGGGCTATATCCCAGGGATGCAAGGATTCTTCAATATATGCAAATCAATCAATGTGATATACCATATTAACAAATTGAAGAATAAAAACCATATGATCATCTCAGTAGATGCAGAAAAAGCTTTTGACAAAATTCAACACCCATTTATGTTAAAAACTCTCCAGAAAATGGGCATAGAGGGAATCTATCTCAACATAATAAAGGCCATAAACAAGAAACCAACAGCAAATATCATTCTCAATGGTGAAAAACTGAAAGCATTTCCTCTAAGATCAGGAACAAGACAAGGATGTCCACTCTCACCACTATTATTCAACATAGTTTTGGAAGTCCTAGGCACGGCAATCAGAGAAGAAAAAGAAATAAAAGTAATACAAATTGGAAAAGAAGAAGTAAAACTGTCACTGTTTGCAGATGACATGATACTATACATAGAGAATCCTAAAAATGCCACCAGAAAACTCCTAGAGCTAATCAATGAATTTGGTAAAGTTACAGGATACAAAATTAATGCACAGAAATCTCTTGCATTCCTATACACTAATGATGAAAAATCTGAAAAAGAAATTAAGGAAACAATCCCATTTACCATTGCAACAAAAAGAATAAAATACCTAGGAATAAACCTACCTAGGGAGACAAAAGACCTGTATGCAGAAAACTATAAGACACTGATGAAAGAAATTAAAGATGATATCAACAGATGGAGAGATATACCATGTTCTTGGATTGGAAGAATCAATATTGTGGAAATGACTATAACTACCCAAAGCAATCTACAAATTCAATGCAATCTCTATCAAATTACCAATGGCATTTTTTATGGAACTAGAACAAAAAATCTTAAAATTTGTATGGAGACACAAAAGACCCCAAATAGCCAAAGCAGTCTTGAGGGAAAAAAACGGACTGGGAGGAATCAGACTCCCTGACTTCAGACTATACTACAAAGCTACAGTCATCAAGACAATATGGTAGTGGCACAAAAACAGAAACATAGATCAATGGAACAAGATAGAAAGTCCATGAACCCATGGTCAACTAATCTATGACAAAGGAGGCAAGGATATACAATGGAGAAAAGACAGTTTCTTCAATAAGTGGCGCTGGGAAAACTGGACGGCTACATGTAAAAGAATGAAATTCGAACACTCCCTAACACCATACACAGAAATAAACTCAAAATGGATTCGAGACCTAAATGTAAGACCGGACACTATAAAACTCTTAGAGAAAAACATAGGAAGAACACTCTTTGACATAAATCACAGCAAGATCTTTTTTGATCCACCTCCTAGAGTAATGGAAATAAAAACAAAAATAAACAAATGGGACCTAATGAAACTTCAAAGCTTTTGCACAGCAAAGAAAACCATAAACAAGATGAAAAGACAATTTTCTGAATGGGAGAAAATATTTGCAAATGAATCAACGGACAAAGGATTAATCTCCAAAATATATAGACAGCTCATGCAGCTCAATATTAAAGAAACAAACAACCCAATCCAAAAACGGGCAGAAGACCTAAATAGACATTTCTCTAAAGAAGACATACAGATGGCCTAGAAGCACATGAAACACTGCTCAACTTCACTAATTATTAGAGAAATGCAAATCAAAATGACAATGAGGTTCACCTCACACCAGTTAGAATGGGCGTCATCAGAAAATCTACAAACAACAAACACTGGAGAGGGTGTGGAGAAAAGGGAACCCTCTTGCACTGTTGGTGGGAATGTAAATTGATACAGCCACTATGGAGAACAGTATGGAGGTTCCTTAAAAAACTAAAAACAGAATTACCATATGATCCAGCAATCCCACTACTGGGCATATATCCTGAGAAAACCATAATTCAAAAAGACACATGCACCCCAATGTTCATTGCAGCACTATTTACAATAGCCAGGTCATGGAAGCAACCCAAATGCCCATCGACAGACAAATGGATAAAGAAGATATGGTACATATATACAATGGAATATTACTCAGCCATAAAAAGGAACAAAACTGGGTCATTTGTTGAGACGTGGATGGATCTAGAGACTGTCATACAGAGTGAAGTAAGTCAGAAAGAGAAAAATAATTATCGTATATTAACACATGTATGTGGAACCTATAAAAATGGTACAGAAGAACCGCTTTGCAGGCCAGAAGTTGAGACACAGATGTAGAGAACAAATGCATGGACACCAAGGGGTGAAAGCCGTGGGGGAGGGGGTGGGGGGTGGGGGGTGGGGGTGGGGATGGTGATGTGATGAATTGGGCGATTGGGATTGACATGTATACACTGATGTGTACAAAACTGATGACTAATAAGAACCTGCTGTATAAAAAAATTTAAAAAAAAGAAAGAAATGATATTCATCTATTCATATACAATGCAAACACCCCCCCCAAAAAAAAAACTTGGCAAGTATTCAATTTACCCAGGGACCAAATTTAGAAAACTAAAATTAACAGTTAAGGGAGAGCATATCTACTTTCTATTTTCCACACCTTGAGGAGCCTATTCATATCAGCCTCCATATTGGAAATAGTCATTTTCTGCATGATGATGTCTGTGACCCTGCGTTCAAGAAGCTGCCACTTCATGCGAGCTGTCTTAGAAGTAAACACTCGGCCTGTCAATCCTTTCCTCAGATATTTTTTTCTAGAATCATATAAAAGCAGACAAACATAGTTACTTATTTGCTTATTTGATTATGTACTGCCAAATAATGAGCTGTTTTTCATTTAAGTTCAACATTCAGTAATGCAAAGATTATGTCAGGAGGAACAGAAGAATCATGTTGACCTGGTTCCATTTGTCGTGGGTGTTGGTAAGGCCTGGACTCTTGCCACAGGAATTCTCATTTTCTGCTGGGCTCCAGCCCTTGATGCATCTGTTTCTATGGTGGTTGCACTGGAACCTGTGTCCTGAACAGGGGTATCATATGAGCTCAGCTTCCGAGTGACTTTCCCAGCCACTTTATCTGACATGGGTCTTACTTGCCGACGAAGAGCTGTAACCTGAAATAGCAACAGAGATTGACTCATGCTCTTAGTCTATAGAAATACATCATTTATCTCAAAGCCAGAATGTTTCCTCCAAATGGTCAACTTGCCTCTTCTGTTTTGCGACGAAGAACCACTTCTTGGTTTCTTTTTTGGGCTTCTAGAAGTCTAAGTTGATGCTATAAGATAATATTGAATAAGTTAAAATAGGAAACTGAGAGATATAATACTTCCTACTCCTGCATTAACATGTTTCCCCATTCCACTGGGAACTGTAAGGGTTCTTAGCAGCATCTGAGCTAACACTCAGCTTGCATCCATTACTACAGATATAGATATTTTATTCCAGTAAACACAAAGGCATACTTATATAGCCATTTCTCTCTGAAAATAAAAACTTATCTCTGTGACACATACTTTTATTTAGCAAACACTTATATAGGGCTTACTATATACAAATACTTTTCTAAACGTTTTACAAATAGTGTCTCATTTCATTTTTGCAGGACATTTTGTTTTGGTTGCTGGCTAAGGCATGATTAGGAAAAAACACAGCTTAGAATATTTTCAATATTCTAAGAGGCATCTTACAATATATACAGTAGTTATAAACTATTTTAAACATAGGGAGAATATATATTAATTGTATTAGCACTTTATAGTAACTTTGGAAATGTTATTTCTAAATAACATTGGAAATAAATGTTTTATTGTTGGACAATAAAACAAACTGGCTACCAATTTGTTTTTTAGGTAGTCTATATGATAAAGACAATTAATTATTAATTATTTTAAGCCACTTTCTAGGGATATAATTTAGGAAATAATCTTGATCACAATAGTCTTGATCACAGATAGCCTTGATCACAAATGTCACTTCTAGGGCTTTAATTCTGTGATGTAACAAATAACTCTCCATGTTCTGTATCCCAAATTCAAACAGATGATACATCTCAAGTTTATACACATTCTTATGTTATCAGATGGGAATTCTTTGAGAAAAGGAAGCTATCTTATCACTGACATATCTTAATTGCCTACACAATAATAGACATAGAAGCAAAGTTAATAAACCTTTTTTTAAATGAATGAACTATCAAAAACTAAAATTAACCTATAGTTTTAAGCTTCTTACTACATTTAATTTCTTCATATTAAAAATCAAATCTCAAGCTCATTCATTTTTTTTTGTATGATGTACAAACATATTTGGTTCTCTAAGTGTTCAAAGTTGAATATTACAAGAAACAATATAAACAGGAGTTGAATATGCACACAAAGCAACAAATTAAAGGGAGGAGAACATCTGAAATGGTAGCTTTGTATGTGATTAGCCAGCCTCTGATCTTTATAATAGAACAGAGACATCATATGTTGTGGATAAGATTCAAAAGTTCAATCCCAGGAGTTAATTGTTCAATATTAATCTCTCTATAAATCATATGAATTAGTAATAAAGAAATAGGTAGCATACATTGTAAGGAAATTATTCCTGTTATCCAAAAGTTTTCATTAAAAACAAAATAAATAGCCCAAAAGTCAAAACAACCTAAATGCCAGCCAATCGAGGAATGGATTAGCAAAATGTGCTCTATACATACAGCCATAAAAAGGAATGAACTACTGATACATGCTATAACATGGATGAACCTTGAAAACATGCTAAAATGAAAGAAGCCAGACACAAAAGGCTACATATTGTATGATCCATTTTTATAAAATGTCTAGAATAAGCAAATCCATAGACAGAAAGTAGATTAGGAGGCAGGGAGGAATGGAGAGTGATTGCTAATGGGTATGGGGTTTCTTTTTGGAGTGATGAAAATGTTCTGGAATTAGAGTGGTGATTGTTGCACAAATTTGTGAATATACTAAAATCTTGAATTGTATAGTTTAAAACAGTGAACTTTATGGCATATAAATTTGTTTTTTTAAAAAAGCAGAAAAAAAAGACTAGACAATATGTTAAAATGTACTTCTACTCGATTCCAGTAGGAACGTATTGGTATAAACAAGATCTAAAATGCTCAGGAATTGAAAGTGATAAAATAGACTGATTACTAAAATACATTAATATCCTGGGAAAATAAATAAATAAATACAGTGATAAATATGGGAGTCATCTGGCTAAAATATCTACTTTTCTATCTCATTGCTCACTATTCTCTATCCCCTTAATTTCCTCTTTACCCCCCAAAGTAGATTTCTATTTTCTAAAATATCCTGTATGTTTATATTTTCTTCAGGGCGAATTTAGAAAAAGTTGGTGAGAAAAAAAGAACAAGGGCTGAAACCTAACTGATATTGTGGAAAGGAAGGTGATGACTTCTTTTTTTTAAGAAAAAAATGTCATAAGAAATAACTATATTGCCAAAACATTGGAAAGAAAAAAATCCAATCAACTATAACCTATAACCCTAGTACAACCACATTTAGCATATTGATATGTATCCTTCAAATTTTTCCCTCATTGTAAACAAGCATGCATATATAAAATGTTACTTTACACTTAATGTGAAATCATAGTCATTTTTCATTTTACTATGCAGTTTCCAAATCCTAATTTTTAATGAATGAATAATCACCTTTTAAATGGGATGAGCCATAATTTATTTAACTGTTACCCCTACTGACACACATCTTAGTTGATTTTACAGTTTTCATTACTGCAAATAACCTTAAAGTGAAGATTTTAACACACTGTAATTTGTCTTAGTTTAAATTATTTACTTAGTCTGAGCTCATGGAAGCAGAATTCTTGGGTCAAAGAATATGAAAATTTTTATAGCCCTTAGTAAAGCCTCTTCTAGTGAAGCCTGGTTATTATTCCAGGAACATTTATAAACATCTCTAGTGGAAGCTGTCTTTGGAACCATCTTAAAATTACTATCTTATATAATACTGCAACTACTTCCTTGGTCTCCCTAGAAATAACCAGTCATTATTTGTCATTTTCTTCCATCTGATCATCTAGGAAATACACCTCCAATAAAATTTATAATAATATTACAGTGTTTTTTCATAAACTTTTATATGGAATTACTATAATCCACATACTATAATAAATGCCAAATTATAAAATGCTTATTTATTGTCCTTAACTGTATTTAATAAAGTTATCAAAAAATTTCTTTCATTTATTGAACAATCTTGTTGATGTACAATGTTCTTACATAACTGAGAGCTAAAGTCCACTCACATCTCTTTTACGTTGATCCTTTTTCAATTGAGCAATCTCTCTGTTTCTTCTAGACTCTGTCAATCTGGCTTTTTCTTGTTCTTCTTTCATTTGTTTCATTAAGCGAACCTAAAATATTAGGTAAATACATCTATTGTGATTACCCTATCACAATATTCATTAAATAAATCACATGTATGGAAAAATGTTCTTAGGATTCTGAATATTTAACAAGAAAAAAATGTGGAGTTTTGCTACACATTAAATGGTCAATTCTTATTTTTGTAAGATTAATCTATTTATATTTCTAATATATTTCTAACATACTTCTATCCAATTGCTTAGTGTTCTATGCTTTTTATATTCAACGTCCAGCTGTTCTATAACTTGAATGATTTTTTGGTATCTAACTTATTATCAGTAGCTGTGTGACCTTGAACAAGTTACTTAACAACTCTAGATTTTGGTTTTCTCATCTATAAAATGGAGGTAATAGTTCTATGGGATTGGATTCCTCTGAGAATTCAATGAGTTAATACCTGCACTGTGCTTATAACAGTGCCTGGCACATAGTAAGCACCTAGTTATTTTAGCTATTTTTGCTGTCATCAGCAACTACACAACATAATAATCTACTTCTTAAATCATTTCCACATTTCCTATTTTAAGGAAACAACATTGATTTTCATGCCAAAAGTTAAGAATAATCCGTTCCACCACAAAAACAATAACAGATTAGAATTCACATACTCTTTCTGGTCAAGGGAAGAAAACTTGTACTTTTCTATTCATGGGAATGACAACCACCAAATTCAAGATAGTGGTTACCTCTCAGGGAAAAGAGAATATGATCAGGAAGAGATATATTGGAAGCTTTGTGCATATCAGCAATGTTTAATACCGTAAACTAGACAGTGGATATATTGTTCATTATGTTATTATCTGTGCTTTCTTGCATGTTTGAAATATTTTATATTTTTGTTAAGTTTGTATAAGAGTTTTGTTTTGTTTTGTTTTGTTTTTAAAGTCAGAGAAGGCTTGCTGACCACAGGATTTTCAGCTACTCCAAAGAAAGACTTTGACTATAGATGACTTAACTGCCAAAAGGAAGTGCATCATTTCTAAGACTGGGTTACCTTTTATTGAATACAGGAAGAACCACAATAATTTTTTTTGGTCCCAAAAGACACAAGCATCACCAACATCTACCGTTAATGGAAAATATAATCAATACCTTTGTTTTTTTCATTTCCATCACATCCTGCTGTAATTTCTTCAATTGCTTTTCATATTGGGACTGATTTTTAAGCAACCTTGCATGCTCTTTTTGAGCTGTCTGAAGTCTCTGCAGTTCTTTATTCATGGCTTGCAGTTTCTTTTCATATTCAGACCTAACTTTTTTTGCTTTTTCTTCTGAGTAAGATTCCACTGAGCCTAAATGACCAAACAATATTTGTATTTGTTTGTGTGAGACACAGATTTTTATTTCACAGATTTACAACTCATGACCTTAGATAAGAACTACCTCCTAAATACAAACCTCAGGAGGCCAGGATGCCTTTCAATCACTCTGCCTTTTAATATCTACTCTTATTTAACAATTATTGAAGTTTTCATCTTTTTAATTTAAAAAAAGTTCCCAGCATAAATCAAGGCATTAAAACAATTAGCCACAACTTTGGAAAAAAAATTAAATAGCCTAGACAGGTACCAGCATGAAAAAACGAAATAAACAGTAATATTTAACATAATGGGACAAATTAACATTTAATGTGACTTCTAATATAATTTTTTTCTTGTAAAGGAAGACAGGATAAAAATCTATTTTGACAATTTAGTTTGAACTTTAATTTGAATTAAATATAATTCTTACCTAAGTTTTGAAGCACCTGGTCTCTTTCAAGCTGAGTGTCCCGAATTTTATGTTGCAGCATCATTAGCTTCTCTTCATACTGCTTTTTCAGCGTCTGCAGTCTTTTCTGGCTGTTTTCTAGTTCATCAATCAGCTTTTGCTTGATTGCAATTTCACAAGTAATGTTTGCTAAGTCTGCCTGATAATTGGCTATTATAAAAGAGGAAAATAAAAATTCTGGGATAGGCTATAATAAGAGCATGACAACCATCGTCTGTATCCAAGTATTCACTTGGCAGCTGTAAGGAAAATATCCTGAATATACCAAAAATTAAAAAAGGTCAAAAAGATACAGAGTGTTCACTTTGGTCAAGGACAAGAGATACCATTTGCAGCAAATAAGAATGGAAGTTACACAATGACTAAATCCAATAAGAGAAGAACATGAGCCTTGGAGGGCATATATAGGCCAGCAATTATAAAAGGTGCTTTCATCAAGGATGAAATGGAGAATGTTAAGAGTTTTCTGCCATGTTTTAAACAAGTGCCCAAAATAAATTTTTGTCCTTGTACCAAAGGACAAGTACCTTTTTCATCTGATTCGGAATCTGATTCATCAGAGCTTTCACCCCCTTCAACGTCATCTTCTTCCTCCTCCTCTTCCTCTTCCTCATCTTCATGATCACTCACTTCTTGACTTTCTTCCTAAAATGTCATTTGTGTCTATTAATAGCACAATATTGGCAAAGCAAACTGATTACCTCATTAAGAGAAACTGTGTGACAGAATTAGAACAAAAATTTTTACACTTTGTGTGGAAATACAAAAGACCCCAAATAGCAAAAGCAATCTTGAGAAAGAAGAACGGAGCTGGAGGAATCAGGCTCCTGAACTTCAGACTACACCGCAAAGCTACAGTCATCAAAACAGTATGGTACTGGCACAAAAACAAAAATATAGATCAGTGGAACAGGATAGAAAGTCCAGAAATAAACCCACACACCTATGGCCACCTAATCTATGACAAAGGAGGCAAGAATATACGATGGAGAAAAGACAATCTCTTCAATAAATGGTGCTGGGAAAACTGGACAGCTACATGTAAAAGAATGAAATTAGAACACTCTCTAACACCATACACAAAAATAAACTCAAAATAGATTAAAGACCTAAATGTAAGGCCAGGTACTATAAAACTCTTAGCCAAAAATATAGGCAGAACACTCTTTGACATAAATCACAGCAAGCTCGTTTTTGATCTACCGCCTAGGGTAATGAAAATAAAAACAAATATAAACAAACTTAAAAGCTTTTGCACGGCAAAGGAAACCATAAACAAAACAAAAAGACAACCCTCAGAATGGAAGAAAATATTTGCAAATGAAGCAACTGACAAGGGATTAATCTCCAAAATATACAAAGAGCTCATGCAGCTAAATATCAAAAAAAACAAACAATCCAATCAAAAAATGGGTGGAAGACCTAAACAGACATTTCACCAAAGAAGACATACAGATGGCAAACAAACACATGAAAAGATGCTCAACATAATTAATTATTAGAGAAAAGCAAGTCACCTCACACTGGTCAGAGTGGCCATCATCAAAAAATCTACAAACAATAAATGCTGGAGAGGGTGTGGAGAAAAGGGAACCCTCCTACACTGCTGGTGGGAATGTAAATTGATACAGCCACTATGGAGAACACTATGGAGGTTCCTTAAAAAACTAAAACTAAAGCTACCACATGACCCAGCAATCCCACTCCTAGGCATCTTTCCGAAGAAGACCATAATTCGAAAGGATGCATGCACCCCGATTTTCATTGCAGTGCTATTTACAATAGCCAGGACATGGAAGCAACCTAAATGTCCATCAACAGTGGATAAAGAAGATGTGGCACATATATACAATGGAATATTACTCAGCCATAAAAGGAATGAAATTCTGCCATTTTCAGAGATATGGATGGACCTAGAGATTGTCATATAGAGTGAAGTAAGTCAGAAAGAGAAAAACAAATATCATATAATACCGCTTATATGTGGAATCTAGAAATATGGTGCAGATGAACTTATTTGCAAAGGAGAAATAGTCACAGATGTAGAGAACAAACTTACGGTTACCAAGGAGGAAAGGGGGGAGGTGGGACGAACTGGGAGATTGGGATTGACATATATACACTTATGTATAAAATAGATAACTAGTGAGAACCTACTGTATAGCACAGGGAACTCTACTCAATGATCTGTGCTGACCTAAATGGGAAGGAAATCTAAAAAAGAGTGGATGTATATATATACACATAACTGATTCACTTTGCTGTACAGCAGAAACTAACGCAACATTGTAAAGCAACTATACTCATTTAAAAAATAAACAATAAAAAACAAACAAAAAAACAAAATCAGAGTTAGAATTTTTCTTCCTCCCTCAATATTATGAAGTGTACCTAGCCATATGACTTAATTTTGCCCCAGCTTCTATTATGGTGTTTTATATTTAATATGCACAATATAGTCTCAATGAATAAATGCAAAAAAAAAGAGAGAGACTGTGAGTATAAAGTACAAGAGCACAAAAATTTCACTTTTCATAAGTTAAAAATATCAATCCACAATTTTAAGGTTATTTTACAATAATTCTGTCTTAAAGAGTACTTCATCTCTCTTAGTATTCTATCACCCCATACACAATGCTTTCACAGTGCACAAGATTGTGAGTTGCTAATATTTAATAGCTCACATTTCTGAAGAAAAGAAGTCCTCAAGGACACAATTTAAAATGGATGTATGATAACCGAATCTCTTTTCTACGTATAAGTTAGTACAGTTATCAGCAACCAAGAACAACCTAATCCAGGGACTAAAACTTACAAGTTTATTCTCTCATACTTACAACTTCTAATTCATTGCTTTCTCTTTCTGAAATACCCTTTTCTTCTTTCTTCTCTTGGTCAGTGTCTGTATTATCCTCTTTACCAGCCACACTAAAAAAAAAAAAAGAAGCAAAAGTGTATGACGTTAAAGTAGAGAGGAAAATTGTTCACTTTTTTTCTCCCAGATTTTTAAAAACCATCATTATATTTTAAAACAAACTAGAAGAGTTCATCATTTAACTTAGCAAAGTTATCATGTCTGATGCTTCAGAGGAAAATTGAAACTGCCATTCAACTCATAGTACAGTGATTTATATCAATGGAGAACATCTTATTTTCTAGAAACACTGAGGAATAGATTATACCCTGGAGCATGACACCTGATGAGACAGCTAAGAACTAGTCACCATAACATTCAATCAACTAGAATGTAGGCAAATTAAATTCAATGGAAATAAAAAATATTTTTGTTTTCTCATCTAAATATATAAATTTTTCTCATCTTAATACAAAGATATAGAAACTGCATTTTTTATTAAAGTCCTAATACATTTAAGAATAAATTTAAAGATCAGAATACATCTGCCCACAGTAAGTTTGTCTATACCGGCTGCATCCATCACATTGTTCAGTCTCCCCTGGTAATAGAATAGTACAGGTTCTTTTCTCCTAGGTCGTACCTGTAGCACAGGGCTATTTCTCATAATGTTCTCAAAGAAATGGGTCTCTGCACATCAGAACGGTCTGAAGTTCTGCCTGACCCCTGATTGAATAGGAAATTCCAGGATCTGCCACAAGATTCACCATACAAATAAAAGCTTCCTCTTCAGGTATCAGTAGAGCAGCCCTAACTATTGATATATACTAATGTCACATAATGTTATAGCTAAACTAATTACTTCAGCCCTAGTGGCCATGAGAAAAAGAAGACTCTATAGTGAGCAAAGTTTTTACATAGTTAAATCACTCTGACCCTTCAGGGTTTAGCAACCACCATCAATTATGCACAGAAGTTACACTTCCATTCATTAGACTCATACATTTTATCAAGCTAAATAGTATTAAGAAAGTGAACTTTAAATGAATCTACATATGAAAATTTTCTTCTTGTGCTATAGTTAACTTTTTAAATCATTAAGAATAAGAAGAATACTTGAATAAAGCAATATTCTCCAAATAAAATTCTTCTAGAAAGAGCTTAAAATTTTTATCAGAATAACTTTATAACAGCTATCATTTCTTTCAGATATTCTGCTACATTAAATAATTGCCCTAATACATGGACTTATTTTTAGCTTCTAGTTTAAAAAATTAATCTCATTTAGGCACTGGTATTATTATTAAACTCTAATGTTTAACTCTAGGTTCCAATTCTCAAAGACATTTCTGAACTCAGAACAAGATGAACACAAATATTTTTCCTTTGTAAGCACTTTTCAGAGTTCTTAATTTATGTTTATTTAGGTAATTATTTCTGTAATTTCTGTCTTCCCCATTAGACTGTAAGCCTCATGAGGGAAGGGATCATGTCTGTTTGGCTCAGCATTACATGCCCAGTACCCAAGGGATGTGCATAATAAATGTGCATGAAGTATTTGTTAAATATATTAATCTCTATGATTGTGCATGAGCACCTCTGTTTGGAACCTCTGCCTATGTGTCTCACACACTAATTATGTTGGAGTAGAATAGTACAAATTGAAAGATGCATAAAGATGCATGGAAGACAGCATATCTCTAGAGTGAGAAGAAACTACCAGTAGGAATATCAATAAAATCCTCTTAACTGGAGAGGAATCAAGTAAACTATAACAAGGTTCCATGAGTTTGTTAAATCACTTGTTAGAGAAAAATGTTGAATATACTGAATGCCTATCTAACATCACTTGTATTATAATAGGACTGTTCATTTTCCATCATCACACATTTCAAGATGAAAATCTAGAAAGAAACTCCCCCTTCATCCAATCATCTGATTTAAAGGCCAGCACCATGTACTCAAGTAGTGCTATACTTGAGATAGGCCTAAGGCTTAAGACTAAGAAAGGAGCATGTGTTAGGAAAGATATCTCCCATCAGCATTTCTTATCCCCTCCCCTATGTAGTCTCCCTTCCTCACCTGCAACTCTGCAGCATACAATTTTTGTTATTGTCAGTTCCTTCATTACTTCAAGCTCCAATACAAATTCTTTTTTACTCAGGTTTATAGCCATACAACCACCTTGTTTCAAATACCTGACCTAACACACCCTCCTACACCCTCCAAGTCACCAGAATCCAGCTTAACAAATGTTATTTTCACTTATATATGAAGTTAACTCATGTATTATAAGCTGTTTGTGCCAATTCTGATGCAGAAAAATCAGCAGTTGTTAACTTTATATTATTAATTTACCTTTATAAATCACGTAAGGCTTAAGCTTTTAAAGTACACAATTTGATACTTTATGATTATTGTACAGCAAATATTCAAGTTTTCTTCAATAAAGTGGGGAAATTTTATATCTAAAATAACTATCTAAGCAGCAATGAAAAATATGTAAGTTGGCACTTTACATAGAATCAGAATCTTGGAGCTGGAAGGAACACTAGTGATCAAGTAATTTAAACCCTTTGACATTTGACAACCAATGTCAACATTTTTCTTGACAACCAAAAAAGAAACTGTGGCCTGGTGAAGCTTATCAACTCCAGGGGACTTAAAACCAGGTGTCATGACTCCAAAGCCAGTATTCTGGAATATTGCCTCAAAGTTCAGTTCACAGACAGAGAAGCATCAGCATCACCCAGGAGCTTGTCAGATATGTAGAATCTCAGGCTCCATGTAAGTCCTACTGAGTGAGAATCTTCATTTTATCAACACCTCAGGTTATCTATCTGCACATTCATGTTTAAGAAGCCCTGTCCTAGAACACCAAACAACTCTGCTTTTGTTATCTATTAGGCATCATATAAAAATTGGAGGCAAATGCTATTCATTAAGTATATTTAAAGGACTTAACTATTTTAAGGTGGGAAAATGTTTCCATTACACTACTTTAACTATGCATCTTATTTTAACCTTTCAAAATAGAAAATTTTTCACATTTTAATGCTCTAATTTAACTCCAATGATAAACATAATGTCCTAAATATAAACTAATTAGGTGAGTCCTAAGATGACTACAGATAGAATTATATTTTAATTATAGAATTATATTTTAATTTAACTATATAATTAAAATATAATCCTAGAATAAATTATAGAAACCTTAGAATACTATGTAATATGTAGGATATAATTGTGGAATGTAAATTATTAAATAACTTAAAGAAAATATAATTTGTGGTTTCAGCTATTTAAAGTAAGAGATTAGTTTAACTAATTGTTGCACAGTAAAAGTTTTCAAAAGGCTTATTTTTAGTAAGAAATAAAATTATAATGTGATGCTTCTAAAATAGTTAATATTATTCTGAAACCAGTTTATTTTCTTAATCATTTTGATGCTGTAATCATGAGATGGTTAGAAAAATCTATAAAGAGAAGTTCTAATAAGAAGTAAAATACTACTTGATACTTGGTTAAATAATCATAATACTGAACGAATAAAATGCAAATTTTTATTATATTGGGAGTTCACAAGTAGTGCTTCTAAATTTTGCTCAAATTTCAAATGGAAAGAAAAGAGAAGATCCTGTTTTTGATGTTGACTTCAGATACATTTTAAAAGCAAAACTTGTTTTTCTAATTCAACCTTAAATATGCCTTATAAATCTGTAGTAAGGCCACAGTTTCCTTTTACTTTGTTGCCATTTTAATGTTGTTTTCCCAACAAAGATTACACAAAATAAGGAAGAGATGAGAATGAGCCCACCCATGACTTAGCATGTGCTGCAACAAAATGCGAATTCCCACCGAATTAATAATTCCCTGTCTGTTTACAAGTTTCCGAAAGGTATATTCTGAAAGTCAAAGGGTGGGGTTCTTGAGCCATTTTTAGCCATCAAAATTATGATAATCTATTCTAAATTCACATGAAATTCCTGAATTTTAATTCATATAACCACTGGCTTTTATTCTCAAAAAGTATTTTTTTATATTTTCAGTGTTTTTGTTAATTTTATAAAATCATCATTATTTTTAGGAGCACCAAGCTAATCTAGTCTGAAACAATCTATAATTCTACAGCATATATCCTTTTGAATGGCAACTAAGTATTTAAATGACATTTTAATAAAAAACCTGGGAAATATTCCAACCTTCTTTCTTCTCGATTGCTTTCCTCAAGTTTCTGTAGCCTTCAAAATCACGAGGCACAGTATTGGAAGGCCAAGCCAATGAAGGACAAACCAGACAGTAAAAAGCGAAAGTGATAAGAAGGTAAAAATGATACATGAGCTTGAAGACTTTAAAATAAATTTTAAAAGATATCATCAAAGGACAATACACAGTAAAAAGGCAATACATTTTGTATGAATAAAAAGTAAGAAAAACAAGCAGCATTACATCTAAGAAGAGTATATATAGACAATCAGTTGAAATTATTCAGCAGTAAAATGTACAGTCTCAATTTATAAAGTTGATAAACAGTAAGAGTATTTGGATGCCATTGCTTTTTTTAACCTGAAATGGATCAATTTTCTCAGCTTCCAAAAAAAAAGCCTACTTCCAATGATATCCTCTCTTCCTTGTAAACCTTTACAAAAGACCTTTTCATGGCATCATTAAAAGAGCTACAAAAAGTAATGCCTTTATACCATAATATGAAAATACCATTAATACTACATACTAGGATACTAATTTTTAAACTTGTTTTCTATTTCAATATACTACATGTGAACATCACTAAATCTAAAAAAAATTATATTTCAAAATTATACATGAAATGGTATTATGGTCAAATGAATATGATTGTTATGATATCAGTGGAAAACTGTAATTTTATTAACTGAAAATTAATATCACTGTACCAATTACTAGACTACCAAAAGGATATTTATAAGGCAAAGGTGGCAATAAAATGGGAAATGTAGTGCTTTCCATTAGTAAGATTATTTTTCAACCAGCAAAGTATGAGAAAAACTATAAATATGTATTTAAAAGCTTTAACATTTAAAGAATATTCAATACACAGAATTGGGAATCTTTACTCAATGGAATGTACTGAATACCAGTATCTCTCATGTAGACAAAAAGATAGATGTGCTAGGCTCTGATTAAGCATATAGCAATCTTGATATAGTACACTTCTGCCTGGATTCCAAAAAAAAAAAAATATTTTTTCAGAATCATCAGTATTTTAAAGTGAAGAGATTGAGTCTTAGTTATGAATTATTTCATCAAGGCAGTTCTCGTTTTAATTTTATAACATGATTTTTATTTGCTGGCCTGTGATTGTTTTTCACAATCAACTTTTACACTGCTATTGCAAGAAGAGACTAGCAATCTTTCTGAGAAAAAAATTCTGCAGAGTGATATTCACCAGAGATCAAAATGTCCAGTATAATGGCTAGAAAAGGGTAAGAAAAGCCATCGCCTAAGAAATCTCTGTGTTTCTAGACTTTCAACCTGACACCACTAAATACAAATATAATGCAGTCTGATGAATGAGTGAATTTTTTATAATGCAAGTCATTTAAAGCTAGATATCCAAAAATATGGGGATTAATGTATGAATGGTAAATTTTCTTTATCCATATACACCAAAAAAAGTAAAAAAAAAAAAAAAAAGTGTAATCTAGGCTTATACTGATGATAATGAGCTATAATGACTCAAAGGATATGGTTCCCTGGCAAAAAACCCAAATTTTCTATTTTCAACATGAAGAAATTTTGTTTACCTTACACTAGAGAGCTATATTAAAACATATGGATAATGTGAGCTAATAAGTAGATAAACTTTAGGTGCCTTCCCAATTGTCTCTTTAAAAAAACACTGCAATCAATAGTTCCAAATGACAGTAGAGGGGCAGAGATATAAACTAATAATCTGATATTTCTCCATAATTTAAAGGAGTTCAGTCTTTATTTCATTTAGTTCCATTTATAATACCTCTTCCATAGTTAAATGGGGGGGGGATGACAAATCTTGCTAACCATTCTAACATTTGTGTAACTAAAAAAAATAGGCAATGTAGTCTATTCGATTATTCTTCCTTATTTTCTTACTACCTACACTTTTGGATTGTTTTACAGCTCAACAGAAAATAAGCACAGAAAGGAAGAAGAGCCAACCTTTAAACCACACATCTTAGCAATTGGTTGTAGTTTAGATAAAGACTTTGACAAGAGGGTGAAAATTTCATGTAAAACAGGACTTATGGCATCCTCCTTGAACACAAATGAAGCTTCTGACATAAAAATGATACAGTTGCCACTACACCAACCAACACTTAGTGTCAGAGGCCCTGTAGTCACTACAACCAAAGGCTAACAGCACAAAACAAAGTAAATTAAAAGACATGGAGCTTCTAAAGAATTTGTGGATTCAATGGGAGAAACAGAAGTAGCTATGAGAACTGGGACAGCTGAGCAAAGCTGAACCCAAAGGCCAAAGAACCTAGTGGCAAGACGGGAATAAAGACACAGACCTACTAGAGAATGGACTTGAGGATATGGGGAGGGGGAGGGGTAAGATGTGATAGGGTGAGAGAGTGACATGGACATATATACACTACCAAATGTAAAATAGATAGCTAGTGGGAAGCAGCCGCATAGCACAGGGAGATCAGCTCGGTGCTTTGTGACCACCTAGAGGGGTGGGATAGGGAGGGTGGGAGGGAGGGAGATGGAAGAGGGAAGAGATATGGGAACATATGTATATGTATAACTGATTTACTTTGTTATAAAGCAGAAACTAACACACCATTGTAAAGCAATTATACTCCAATAAAGATGTTTAAAAAAAAAAAAACGGGTAACAAAAATCTTCCCTACACTATTTAATTTTTTTTCTTCATGAGGTTGCTGCCCAAATTTTCAATAGTTGGATTAATGCTTCCTCTTTCAAAATTACAAATATCCCTAGAGGAATTTTATTAGTTATAAGTCATTTCCACTGGAATGAGTTCCTTTCTTTAGTCAGATGGCTTTGTTTCCAACTTTGAATTTAAGGAGATGAGAGAAGAAAGTAGATGATTTTGAAACTGGGAGTACTTTGGGCTAGGGAAGAATTACATGAGAACTGACCTCATAAGGGAGGAATGGATCAAGGTAGCATGGGGACACAGAAGGTCAGTAGGTAGGAATAAGAGAGAATGGCTAAAGCAGAAATTCATATTTTCCCCCAAAGGTTGGTCGACATTCATGGAAGGGAAACGAAGTTTCTTTCCCCTATTTTCCTTTTCCTATTCCCTTTTGAATTGCTCTTACCACACTATAGAATGAGTAAATATCATTTCATGTGAGTGAGTTGGGAAACCTGGACATTATGTATTTGTAACACTTTCTAGAGAAAAATTAGTTCCAAGTTCCAAACAATTTTAAACTGAACTTACTTACTATATACGCAAGGCTGAGGTAGAACCAAATTTTGCAATGTTCTCTTTGATAAATAAAATAAGTAAATATGAGGCATGTAATACAACTTAACCAGAATCAATACATCCAAACAGAAGCTACTGCCTCCACAGAGTTCCTGTAGAAGACTAATCACTAACTTCAGTAAAGCTGCTGTCATTCTAAACACTTTATTATGTTTTGTTTCAACAAAAACTCTTTATTATTTTTTGTTTCAACTGTAGCAAATCCTTTGGCTAAAATGAGAGCTTACCAATATTTTTAAAAAAGAAATTTACATTACATACAGTTAAAAGTTATTGGTGATAAATGAAATGCTTTATCAAGCTGAGTAAAATAGTACTATTTATCAGTCAAAAACCTTACAACCCTGCATTGTCACAGAAATAACCTGCATCAGAGGTATAAATTTAGGGTACCTATGATCACTATAAAAATGTCCAAAGAGCCTAGGTTTCTATTGGGATCCCTACCTGTTTTTTATTATTCATACCCAACAGGTGATTATGGTAACATCTCTAAATTTACCTCAAAAGGAAAGAGCAGAATTAGCTCATGACCTTGTGAAATATACCCTTGTTTATCCTTACTTATTATTCATGAACACAAACCACCTACACCTTTAAAAACAAGTCATACCATTTCACATTTTGACCAACTACACAACTGAATTTTACAAATAAATGATAAGTCATGTGCAGAAGTCTCATTTTCATTTCCACAGTATGTTGGGTCAAACCAGTTTTGATAATTCTGTGAACACTGTTACAGTTTTAATTGTCCTGCATAAGAACTAATCATTATATATTTCTTAATGCTGCCATAATCAGCCATCCATGAGCAACATCTTTTAAGACATTAGTATCTTAAGAATGCAATTTCAATCGCAGTGTCTCCTAACCCATAGATGTGCAACTCCTTGTTTTAATTATTCTAATCAGTCCTTTTTAACTCAAGGACAAACAGCAGAATTAATTTGGAGAGTTTAAACCTCTAATAGCTTTGGTCAACTGACTATTCAAAGAAGAAATGCCTGGTTGTCAAAATAAATTTCTAAATAAACTAAGCAAAGCAGCAGCTAGACTAAATGTCAATAGTAATTCTAAAAAGTGCACCTCCATAACAAGCTATTTGACAAATAAAATATCTTTTCCCCCTTTGGAATATCTAGCCAAAAATGCTTAAAATTAATTTGACTGGTATGTTCAAAATATATTCTACGTAAGTAATTTGACTGCACCATGGAATCAATATGTAACCATGTAAACAATTTATGAGGTTTTAACCACTCACAGATTACAAGTGGTCATATTTTAATTTTCCTCCTCTTCTTTGCATCCAGTTGATTTCAGAGGGAGATATTACCAGGATGCAAGGAAAAGGAAGCCTAGAACAGCGGTGAAAAGCTGAGTAACTCCTTGTTGGAAGAGTCAGAAAGCCTGAAATAACATAAATAACTTTCACATAATCAAATTAGAGCCCGCAGAAAATACTTAAGAGACCAAATGATATTAAATGACAGTCTGATGAATTAGTTTAGCCTTTAGTTAAACTAATCTAGACAGGAAGCAGAATATATCAATGCGACTATTTAATTGTATTAGAAAATGGAAAAAAATGAAAATATTGAGTAATGGTAGAACAAGCTTTGCAGAAAAGATGAATGGAATGCAAAAGCAGCTATTTGAAAAAATAATAAAATAATTTCTAATAGTAATTTTACCTTGTCATAGTCTAAATAAAATTCACTACCATGTTATTATAAATAATTTTTTTACATACAAGTAGAGATAAATCTTTAAAAGTATATAATTATAATTGCCACCTATGTTAAATGACATTTCATTTATTAATATACTTATGAGGCTATGTATACTCATTGCAATTGCAAATTAAAATATCCTGAAAAGTAATTAGCAGTATAGCAGTGATTTTATAGCACTACCTTTTTTTCTTCTTCTTTTCTTTCCTTTTCAGCTTTTCTAAATCCTTCTTAGCTAGATCTATAATCTCAATGGTCTCTTTGTCTGAGGATAGTATAGTAGGAGAGAAAGCTGATGATCCACTGAAGTATGGCGATCTTGCTGTGGCTCTTGTCAAGTTTTTTCGAAGGTTCTCATTCACTGCTTCACTTTCTAATAATTTTGCCCTAGTGAATAAAAATATATTTAAGTTGGAAACATTTTATTATTGTGGTAAATAATACTTAACATAAAATTTATCTCCCTAACCATCTCTAAGTGTACAGTTCTAGAGCATAAAGTACACCCACACTGTTGTGCAACCACTGCCACCATCTACCTTCAGAACTTTTTCATCTTCCCCAATTGAAACTCTGTACCCATTAAACACTAACTCCATTCCCCTCTCCTCCCAGTCCCTAGCAACCACCATTCTACCTTCCATCTCTGCAAACTTGACAACTCTAAGAATAAACAGGGAACATTTTAAATGAGTTGTTTTGCAAGCTAAAAAGTTTCCCAAAATGTATTTCAACATTGCTACAAAGTACGGCTTTTTTAACAAATGTGTTCACAAACATTAGTGTTTAAGATATTTTTTAAATTTCCTGATTAAATAATTGTAAATTTGAAGTAACACTCTTAGTGCTCAAAAGTGCCAGTGATAATTAGATTACTTGCATTCTGGTCAATAGGCACTAGTTATCCTTGCTCTGTAAACTCATCTTTGAAACTTAAAATGTGCAAGCAACATGGTTCCCTTCCTTCCCGTTCCTCATTCATCATGCTATAATAACATTTCCAAATCTTTGTAAGGAATAGTTAGTCAAACTTGCCCCTAACTTGCTGAAAGATATCTGGCTCCTGAATATGGCATGGGAAAAGATGAAATCTCCAAGGAAACCTGAGTTTCATAATTAAAAACATTCTTTTGCTTGCTCAAGCGGTCCTCATAATGACAGGAAAATAATGTATGTGCTGTCAGTAATAACACTAAATGATAAGATCCTAAAAGAGCCTGGATTCTTGAGACTACAAGGGATTCAGAGAGTCCTCTAGGCCAGTTCCTTTAGTCCATTTGATTTAAACCATAAAGAACACAATTATCTACTTCAGTATAATTAATTTCCCAGGTCAATTTGGCACAAGGGTGATTGAGACAGGGTTATAAGGAGAAAATACTACCTACTGTCTCTGTCTCAAAACTATATTACTAAGCGCTTTTGCCATATGTTCAAATGTTTCAGAGGAAGGTGCTAGATTATTTGCAACTACTGAGCTCTAGAAGGCACAGTCAGCTCTGTGTTTTTTCACTGCCTACCAAAATTATTCATGACACTGTTGAAATCAACTAGAGACAGAATATACACAAATCAGTGAATATATGTTACAAATAAGTGTCTTATATATTCTTTAATGAAATTGTTTTACTTTATATTTGGTGTTGCAACAGTTACAATGTTTTAAAATGGTTAAATAGCTGTGTACAAACTTTTAAGTTAAATGATTTCAAAATTATTTTAAAGAAAATTCTGAATATAATGCTGTCATTTTTTAATAAGAGGGCAACCTAAGTATAAAAACTCAGCTTAATGGTAAAAACTCAAAGTCAAAGTTTACACTTTTCTATATTTTCAATATCTAGCACAAAGCCTGGGTACATAATAATGAAGGTTAATAATGAATGAAGGGGACTTCCCTGGTGGCACAGTGGTTAGGAATCTGCCTGCCAATGCAGGGGACACGGGTTTGATCCCTGGTCCGGGAAGATCCCACATGCTGCGGAGCAACTAAGCCCATGAGCCACAACTACGGAGCCTGAGCTCTAGAGCCCACACACCACAACTACCGAGGCTGCATGCCACAACTACTGAAGCCCACGTGCCTAGAGCCTGTGCTCCACAGCAAGAGAAGCCACTGCAATGAGAAGCCCGCGCACTGCAATGAAGAGTAGCCCCGCTCGCCACAACTAGAGAAAGCACGTGCGCAGCGACGAAAACCCAACACAGCCAAAAATACAAATAATAAATAAATTAATTAATTTTTAAAAAAAGACCCTTTTAAAAAAAAATGAATGAAAATATAAATTAGCTATCAATTAATGACCTGTTTTTAATTGGCTCATTTATATAATAATCAGACAATTTGTGTTTGATTATTACCTGATTTTAAAAGTCTGCATTTGGTAAGGGCATATTTTTAATGCTTCTTCCGTCCTGGTGCTAATAAAGGCTGAAACCTTTAGGGCTCACCTCCAACTCCACCAACCCCACACTACATTAGTAGGTCCTACTTTTTGTATGGGCTGTAGAGATAACATCTCTCTCTTTGCCTCTCCTTCTCTTCCTACTCACCCAACCACACACTTGTTGCTGTCTGCATTTCATTTAATAGGAGACCAAGCAGTGAGGCATGAGGGGAAGTACACAGACTTCCTTGGGAAGGAATAAACTGAGGTTTGCATCTCAGCTTTTTCACTTACTGAATCTCATCTCAGCTTTTTCACTCACAGAATCTCTAAATCCTCCATTAAAAGGAGATGAAAATATATACTTCCCTAGGATTGCTATGAGGATGATGATACAATGAATTTAAAACTCACCTGACTAATAATGTTTTAAACAAATAATAACTATTCTTATCAAAAAGTTGGAAACAATATAATTATCTAACGGTAGGGGATTAGATAAATAAATCAATTACAATCCATGAGACAGTACTCATGGAGCCATGCAAAAACCATGTTAGAAAAATATTTAATAACATTGAAATATGATCCTAATATCTTGTCACATTTCAAAGAATAGATAGCAAAGCAATACACACACCCTGATACAAATTTTGCTAAAGTATGCGTTGAAAAATTATTGAAGAGATACACCAAAATGTTAACATCAGTTCTTGGAATGGTGAGAATATGGATGATTTTAACTTTTTAAAAACTTTCCTATATTTTCAGAAATTTCTACAAAAATTTTAAACTCCAGAAAACTAAGATTAATTAGTGACTATTATCATTTCACAACAAATAATGTGATGTGTAAATTTATTAAAAGGTAATGAGTATTATTTTATAATTAAAATGATAAGACTTAAAATATAAACATTCCCATGTAGCAATACATTTACATAATTTACATTAAGTTTAAGTAGCTGTGAATGAATGTCTTCCTAAGAGAAAGTATTGATTAAAATATGGATTGGAGTAGAATTTGGTAGATGAAACAGAATATGAGAACTTGGACCTAAATAATAATATGTTAGACCTTTACAGTATTTTTCAATTTAATAATTTTTACATCCTGTTGTTTTATTTGAGCCCCATAATAACTCTTTGAGACTAGCAGGTATTACCTCATTCTTACAGATAAACACTAAAGATCAAAGATGTTAGGTAATTTGCCCAAGGTCATATACTTAATAAACAGAAGCTTAAAAATTTCAATGCAGGTAATTCAATTTAAATTCAAAGCTCATTTATGTTTATCCCATATGTAAATTATTTTTACATTATAAATTACAATCCTGAGATCCAAGAAGACTACACTTTATGAGTGGGACAAACTGAATAAAAGAGCCATCAAACAAAAGTTGGGAAAGTGGAAAAAGCTATTAACCTATACCACGAAAGATTTGATCACTGATTGAACTCAAGGCCTAAGAGTCATCATTGTTCTCTAGATGGCTTAAAGAATAGTCTTAACTCAAGAACTTGAAGAAGAAAGATATTAGATGCTCCTTTTAGCTACTAGAAGGAATGGAAATGATTCAGTCAGTTTTCTAGGAAATAATGACACTAGTCAAGCCATTCATCAAATAGCGAGATCAAGCTTAGATATGGTCTTAGGATAACATGATGGAAGAGAGGAAATCAAGCCCAAGAACCAGAGTATGGAATCAGCCTTAACAATTGACCAGTGCCAAGAAAATAAAAAAAGATAAAAAGAAGCAGACTAGGAGGAGGAAAAGAATCTTTAGGAACTAAAAGACAGAGATATTAGTTTTGTCTGAAGGAATGGTAAAGATGGGGTCTACAGAGTCAGGAAACAACACTGGAGACTGGTCAGAGGACAAGTTTTTGGCAGTAGGCAGGAAAGAGCACTGCCAACACAAGATGGAAACTACAAGTCCAGTTTGGCAGCTGACCAGAACTACAACCTAAGGTCCCAAAGGTCTCCATCAAAAAGGTAAAGTTTGGAAATATATAAACAGAATAGAAGTAATAGTTATTTGAGTAACTTCATCTATTGCTACATCAGATGTTTTCTCACTGGTTTTTACTTTTTGAAGCTTTTAAGGGACCTGGTGTGCCTTACGGAGGCAGAAACAGTACAAACACTACTGATCTCTGTTTAAGAATCTTTAGAGGGCTTCCCTGGTGGCGCAGTGGTTGAGAATCTGCCTGCCAATGCAGGGGACACGGGTTCGAGCCCTGGTCTGGGAAGATCCCACATGCCGCGGAGCGACTGGGCCCATGAGCCACAATTACTGAGCCTGCGCATCTGCAGCCTGTGCTCCGCAACAGGAGAGCCTGTGATAGTGAGACACCCGCGCACCGCGATGAAGAGTGGCCCCCGCTTGCCACAACTAGAGAAAGCCCTCGCACAAAAATGAAGACCCAACACAGCCATAAATAAATAAATAAATAAATAAAAATTAAAAAAAAAAAAAAAAAAAAAAAAGAATCTTTAGAATAGCCAGAGGAAGAGAGAGGGAAATAGAACACAAATACAAGACAGAGAATTGTTAGGGTAGCTGTGAAAGATAATCTCTCACTTGGTTATTTTCTGCAAATGGATAGCAGAAGTGAGATCTGAACTATTTAGATGCTCCCAATGGGGCTGACTGTAGTTTTACTTCAAGAGAAAGCAGCTCAGCCATCAGGGCAAACCATGGAACCTGAAAATATTATAGAAATGATTAGTGTCCCTGATCTACTTTCTGACCCCTATTCTCCCAGTCTGTGCTCAGTGGTCCCTGATCTACTTTCTGACCCCTATTCTCCCAGTCTGTGCTCAGTGGTCCCCCCCAGATTCCCACACCAGGCATGGGTGTTCTATTTACTGATTTCTGTCATTCCATTTACTACATGTGACTATTTATGTAAGTTGACCCACCTAGACTGTGAACTCCTTGTTTATGTCTTACTTGTTCAGTCCATGGCATGATGCTTGGCATACAGTGAGTATTTGCAATATGTGTGTGAAATGTGGGTGATGAATGAGCCTTTGTACGTACCAGAGAGGCAGGCAAATTGGTAGGGATGCAATGACTCACACATATAGAATAGCTGAAGAAATATAAGGGAACAGGAGTAATGGGAGATTTTAAAAATTAGAGATGACTTATTGATGTTGACCATTCCCAAATGGTGGGTGAAGAGGCACAGGGAGGTAACTTCATCGACATCAATTATGCCTGTTGTTATATGAGGTTAGGTAAGCTTCCAATTAAGGGTATAACAACAAGAGCAGGAGGATAAACCAGGAAGATAATGTGGGAAGAGGAAAGTAGTTTGGGACATTATGTTCCCATATGTTCTGTTATAGGCAAGTATCTATTCCCCTAAAGTTAACCTGACCAAAGGGCTGAAATATCACTGTGAATAGTTACTACAAAATAAGCCCAACAAATAGCAATAATACTTCACTGCAAAACCCAAACTACATGCATTATATATTACAGAACGTGAACTGTACCTGAGATCTTCAATTTCTTTAATATAATTGTGAATCATATTACTAATCTCTTCATTCCCTTCACCTGCAAGATAAAATAAGGAAAGGGGGAGAGGGATAAATTAGGAGATTGGGATTGACACACACACACTACTATATATAAAAATAGATAATTAATAAGAACCTACTGTATAGCACAGGGAACTCTACTCAATACTCTGTAATGACCTATATGGGAAAAGAACCTAAAAAAGAGTTAATATATGTATATGTATAACTGATTCACTTTGCTGTACAGCAGAAACTAACATTGTAAATCAACTATACTCCAATAAAAATTAATTAAAAAAAGAATTTCCTTTAAAATTCAACAGAACAGAATGAGAGAAAAAACAAAGTTATAGAAACAAACAATAATGCTTTGAAACATAATTTAAACAGCAAATTTCCTGCCCTTAATTACATGAGCAGAAAGTAAGATAATATGATGAAGCATAGGGCATATTTTGTTTCTGTAAGAATGTATTACTTACAAATTAAGTATTAACTTAAAATCACAGATTGTATACACAGAGATTGACTTTTTCACTTCAAATATTCCACAAAATTAACAAACATGAAGAATATTTCCTGCTCTCCAAAAGTAATCCCTCACTCATCCCACCCTACACACATACCTGCTCTGGCAAGAACTTGGTTGGCCTGATCACTAACAAGCTGTGTGATTCTGGTCCTCAATACATCCACCGTCTCTTGCATGGCTTTAATTCTTACACGCAGGTTGTTATTTTCAGTCTGTAGCATAGCATTCTCATGAAACATATCATTGATGCTTTCCACACCCTCCTCGTCGATTATTCTTTTACCCTAGAAAAGAAAAATATTTCCCTGTTGGTTGAGAAGTTTTAAATACACAAGAGTTTTGTTAAAGGATACTGCAGGATTATGCAATTCTACAACCAAGAGCCCTTTTGTCTTAACAGCCTCAAGGCAAGAGATCCTTTTCCCTCTACTACATCTCTCCTTTGAGCATTTGTCACTAAAGAATCTGATTGGGAAGGAAGTCTTTTGAAACAAGAGGCTGGTCAGGTTGTTAGACTGAACATTATTAAAAGCACATGGAAAACTAGAGAATTCTACCTCCAAAAGGAAAGATGCCCCCACTATGACAGAGAAGAGACTCCAGAGATATATATGTGCAAGCCATCACAAAAAGGTATCATTGTGTACACAAAATGTATCACAAAATGCAAAGTCAAAACCATTAGCTTACTGTTTTGTACTCCATAAGCTCCATCTGAAGTCGTGTGATCTCACTACGGAGCGCATTGATCTGCTGACTAGCTCTGTCCTGATTGACCATCACCTTGTTCTTGATATTTCTAGCTCGATTGGCATATTTCAGGGTATTTAAAGTTTCCATAAAATCTCTGTCTGAAGGGCTGACACATGCTATCATGATTGTTTGGCTGAAAGTTACAAAAAATAATTAGGTTTACAGATAAAAGCAAATAAAACACTGAAATAATCATTTTAAAATTCCCGCCTTTTGAATAATATCTCTCCTTCAAGATACCAAAAGATTGACATTACTAACTTAAAAATAAAGGCCAATTTATAAGCCCCAATGCTTTAAGACTATCTTAAGGAAAAAGATTTTGTTTACTTGGCTAAAATTGGGGAAAATGAATTTATATTATCCTTTTTTGACTCATAATACCATATACTCATAATACAAGTGCATATATTTATTTCTCACCTCTTTACAAAATTTTTTGAAGCAATATACATAGAATAATTCTAAAATTTATTCTATAATATGACATGTTGAAATTCAAAAATCATTGCTTTCATTATCTACTTAATATTTCAGGATTTTATTTTTAAATTTGTATTTATTTTTGGCTGCTTTGGTTCTTCGTTGCTGTGCACGGGCTTTCTCTAGTTGTGGCTACTCTTCCATGCGTGCGCAGGCTTCTCATTGCGATGGCTTCTCTTGTTGTGGAGCACGGGCTCTAGGCATCAGGGCTTCAGTAGTTGCAGCACGCGGGCTCAGTAGTTGTGACATGACAGCTCTAGAGCGCAGGCTCAGTAGTTGTGGCGCATAGGTAGTTGCTCCACAGCATGTGGGATCTTCCCGGACAAGGGCTCTAACCTGTGTCCCCTGCACTGGCAGGCAGATTTTTAACCACTGTGCCCCCAGGGAAGTCCCTATTTAAGGATTTAATTTTTTTTTTTTTATTTAATCACTTGCATCCTGATTTTTTATTTCAACAAAAAATTTTACACAAAATCTTATCACCTGATCAAGAAAAGTATTTAGTATACCCATATGTTTCACAATATGAAACGTCATTTGTGATTGACTGTCAAAGTTTCAGAGTTTCTGGCTAGATTACACAGGAAAAATGGGAAACATTATTTTATCGTCATGATCAATTGCTTTACCAACTGAAGAATAGGATAATAAAATGCTTATTATGCCTAAGCTATTTCTGTCAATGAAAAAGACGTGGAGAGTCTAATGGGCACTTGCACACTAACAGTTAAGGAGCTAATTTACCCACCCTGGTAGGAAATTTACACCTATCGATTCTAATCTATAGCCTCCTAGCTTCCTGCTTCCACTCCTGCGTTCTCCCAATAATATCAACACAGCACTCATAGTAACATTTTTATTTTCTTATTTTTTTTTTTTAGTATTGTCAAGCTTTATTTTTACTCATTTTAGATGTGTAGTAATGTCTCTTTTTTTTTAATTTTTAAAATTTTTATACAATTTTTAAAGGTTACTTTCCATTTACAGTTATTACAAAATTTTGGCTATATTCCTCATGTTGTGCAATATATCCTTGAGCCTATCTTACATCCAACGGTTTGTACCTCCCACTCCCCCACCTCTATATTGCCCCTCCCCGCCACTGGTAACCACTAGTTTGTTCTTTATACCTGTGAGTCTGCTGCTTTTTTGTTATATTCACAGTTTGTTGTATTTTTTAGATTCCACATAAGTGATATCATACAGTATTTGTCTTTTTCTGTCTAACTTATTTCACTTAGCATAATGCCCTTCATAGCAACCCTTTTAAAAGGGGTCCCATTCCACCTATCTTTATTCCTTTGTGAACTCTTACTCATCCTTATTTACCCTTACTTTTACTATTATTCAAGATTCAACTCAGAGATCATCTAGTCCAAGAATCCAACCCTGAGTTTGGCTGTACTCTTTCTCTCTGCTTCCTCATACCCTTTGCATACCTCTTTTTTGTTGATTATGATTATATTGAAATTTTATAGATCCAAACTCTTAGATACTAAACTCCTAGAGGACAAGGATCATCAAATATTTTTTATTCATCAGACTACTTTGTACAACACAATATTTGGAACATATTAGGTCATTACTATTTGTTTCTGTTACTTGGAACATATTAGGTCCCTAATAATTGTTTGTATGTCGTGCATATATTATATTTATTTATTTGAAGTCAGAAGTTAAGATAATTCATGCATCTCTGTTGATGAAGAAGATAAGGTAATCCAGTGAGAGTGATGATTATGGATACTGATTAGAGGATAGGACTACTGAAAATGTTATCCCCAGTCCAGTGCCAGTCTGGCAAATTCATGACAAGTACAGAAATTAAGAGTAAGCATTTTGGCAACTTTTACAACATTTGAGCTTGCTGTAATCAATGAACTCATTTCACTGAATAGAGTACAGACCAGTTCAAGTATTTTCAAACTCACATAATGGGACAAGCTGAGTATAGTCATGTTCAATATCAACCTGGGAAGTGGGAAGGAGGAGAACTCTCCCTTATTAAAAATATTTTGAGAAGTATTGGGATCAAGTGCTTAGAAGAATAGTGAAATTAGGAATGAGAGGAGCTAAGACCTACTGTATAGGAAAAAGTTCACATATTAAAACCCAAATGATACAAATTTCAAGAATAGTTATGCTTATGAAAAAAAAAATTTTAATGAAAGTTGTTTATTTTTATATAAAACCATAACTCTGTCTTAAAGGAAACCATATAATTTAAATATATTAGGGAGTTTCCTGGTGGTCTAACAGTTAGGATTCGGCACTTTCACTGCTGTGGCCCGGGTTCAGTCCCTGGTTGGGGAACTGAGATCCCACAAGCCATGCAGTATGGCCAAAATAAACAAACAAATAAATAAATAAAGTGATTTATCTTATATATTGTTATATCATATTATATTATACATTAGGGAGGAAATACATTACAATGTTAACAATAGTTACTTACAAGTAATAGAAATACAGTTGATTTTTATCATGTTTTATATTTTTCTGTATTTTTCTGAATTTTTGCTATAAACTTTTAAAAATGTTACATTAAACATTATAAATGTATAAAAGCCAGCTTGGTGTTTTAAAAAATCACCAAACTGTACACATAAATATATGCAGCTTGTTTCCATAAATATCTTTGATTTAATTTTTCTTTTAAGAGAAATTTGTACAAACATCACAACATGAAGGAATTTTGTTTTCCAATGCTTATGCAAAGTTTAACGCTTTTGAACTAGGCGTTCAATCTCACAATTTTAAGCAGGAATCGAGGGTCACTGAGAATAAGAGGCGTTACCACTAGATAGAAAATGGGTGAGGAACATCTGAGACTCTTTAGCTATAGCTTAGATAAAACTCAAGAGGGATTCAAAACCCACAGTGCAAATATCTTAGATTGTTACAGGGCAAGCAAACTCTCAGAAATACTGAAGTATTCAAAAGTATTGACACTTGTAAGGGGAAGATGTTTACTATCTCTGCTTTGTTATAAAACGAAGCTGTATTATAAAGCTAAGAAATAAACACAGGAAAAGGCTACAATTTAACAAACTTTAAAAATTTATATTTGGCTTAAAAAACAAAAATTTTTGTCCCGTTATAATAAGACCCAGATTGATATTGAAGGTCAGAATGAAAATATAGACCAGAAGTAAGAAATACGTAACAGTGGAAGCAATACAAAGGATATGCTAGAAGACAGATGAGTTAAGACAATGCCAATATTATACGAAAAGAAGGAATATCAAAATGATACTCTTGAATTCTATAAAACAAAACTTTATTTCTAAATCCATCCAACTTCAGACCTAAATAAATTTAACATTATCAAAATTCTTTGAATAATAGTTGTTCAAAAAGAAAGTCTGCAAGTTTAATTTTACAGCATCTAATGATCATTTTACAGCACCCAATGATCATTTTATAGCATCAGTAAACATGATGTTAGACCGTTGAAAACACTGTAAAATAGATTCACTGTAGTTGTGTGTAACTTGTTGAACTGTGCTATGATTGAATTTAAATGCCAAAAAAGTTACCACTTTTAAAGCCAACATTCTGATGCTTATAAAAAGGAATGCATTACCAAAAGAATACATTTAGCTGATGAAACATATCAGAATGATGCAAAGTACAGAAAAGGAGGAATATCAGTGATTCTGGCAAAGTTAATAACCAGCAATCACCCTATATTTCATTCAATTAACATTTTAAATTTTTTTCTCAAATGTAAAAAAATCTTTAATTTTTAGAAGACTTTGTAAAGAAAATCAATAATATTTAAATTACTTTTTAATTACTTAGAAGACAGCATTTACTTTTCAACAAAATTTTATTAGGCATCAACTATGTTCCAAGCACTTAAAACTGAAACAATGGTATAGAGAAAGAGCACATGCCAAGGATTTCATTTATAAGCTAAGTGACTGAATAAATTACTTAACCTCTCTGGATTTCAATTTCCTTATTTATAAAATAGGAATAATAACACCTGCCTCAAGAGGTGTTATAAGAAACATGTGAAATAACAACATGCAAAAGCACTCACACATTTGAGGCACTTAATAATTATTAGTTCCTCATCCTATTAATTTGCTTTACAGTAAAAACAGTTCTTATAAATCACTTTACAAACTTATTTTAAAAATAATGAATAACTGAAATTCAGGAATATGGAGGATAAACACTTATGCATACCTATTACCCCCAAGAGAATCCTGCAGTAGTCTTGTCAGCTTAGAATCTCTATAGGGAACATGAGTGGCCCTCTTGCTCTTGTCTCCCAATGCACTTATTACATTGCCAAGTGCCAACTAAAAGAAAGAGAGAGAAAAAAATGATAAAAATTTACTAATTATAACACTTTTAAATAATGAAACCTTATAGAAAATAATATGAAGCCATGGCAGAATTGAGAACATTTGTGTTTGGTTTTGTTTTACATTTGTATTTTCAAATATAAAGTAAACTTGGAGCTTTCCACATAACTACTAAAAACTGACACCACTCAAAATTTAATGCCATATATATACCCATAATTCACAAATACTTAAACTTCTATGCAGAGATTTTCTTTAGAAATAGAAATGTTATAAGATTGATGACTTCTGACCATTCCTAGTATTACCAGAGCATCATGTTGTATACCCCACAAAACTGCCAATTCATGTTGCAAATTCTTCTCCTCAACTCAATGAAGAAACAAATTGTTTGCTAGTTTAACAGTTTCATAAACTTTCTTGTTGTACTATAGCTTCCTCATGGGAAAACAAAATTTCCTTTAACCACAATAAAAATATCAGTATGATATCTCTGAACAAGGTATTCCTAATGCAAGTATAGCCACACTTAGAAATTCAATGAATCTAAGAAATTCAATGAATCTAAGAAATTCAATGAATCTATGTGCTAAGCATCCAATATTTTAAAAACTAAGTCAAATTACAGAACTGTTTAGTCACTCCTCCTGCCACACCCTACTACTTTTCCTACCGTCACTGAACCAGCACCTACAGCATAAGCATTTTCCTAAATGCTGGTCACACTCGCCTTCAGTAATGCAAAACCATGTCTTTGTTAGAGCCAATGGATCCTGCAGCGAGTGCATCAGCATCACACTGTGTCTTAGGCCCCCTTTTCCAGAGTCTGCAATTTTAACCACTGGCCACACTGAATGAACCTCTACCACGTGTCTGAACATGCTTCAATAGCCTGAACAGGAAAACAGAGCAATGCCTTTTGTCTTTTCCGGACAGCACAAATGTAAATACCACCATGATTTTATCTCCTAAGATATTCAAAACAATACACAAAGTCCAGGATCCTGGTCGCTCACTTCTTTTAACACATATTCAACTATATGGTGGGAGCATCAAGATGGGTAGTTGGGAAGGCTGGCTCTCTCTAATCAGTCTCAGTTGATAATTCCCCCACAGAAGGGTTGCAATCATATAAAAGTAAATATTGGGCAATAAACAAAAAAATGACCATAAGCTTGGAGCCCCTGCTCTAGGAAGAAAGGGAGGGAAGCAAAGCAGAAAACATCTGTCCTGATGCTGTCAGCATCACAGAAATTTAGGACACCATTACTTTTAAGCAGGAACAAAGAATCAACTTTTTAATGAAATCAATAGGAAGAAAAGATTTATTACATAAAAATGTGGTTCTAAAACGTTGTCTTCCATGTAATAGAAGCTTTAGGCTAACTCAAACACAAGGTGTTTTCCAATCAAAAACACCACTAGATGGCATGGTATTAAAGTTAATTCCTAATACAATCTAGAAAAGTTCTCATTTTGAAACAATCATTACTAAAAAACATTTGATTGTAATTTCCAAAATAAAGTCTGTCACATAATGTTAGCAAAAAAGCTGCTTTGAAAGTCATCCCATAAAATGTTTAATATTAAAACAGTAAATTTGTGAGAAGAATTTTTAAATTATTTCTATTATATATATGCATAGATTATTTTATGCACACATCATAAAATTTAATCCAACTAAATTTTTACACATGAAGAAAATTTGCAATGTGAAAAGGAGAAAAAAGCTGACAGCCTGAGGAGGTCAAAATTCAATGCATTACTCCTAAGTTTACAGCAACTTTCATTTCTCAGCTCAGTGCATGAAGGATTTCCACTTGGGTATTATGTATTGCAAAAGGGAAAAGGACAATAAAATAGCCCTGTTATATTCTCAGCACAAAGCCTTAGCTTTAGTCTTACAAGTCCACAGTTGATGGAAATGCCTTCTTTTGCCCTCTCGCCTGTAGCTCCAGTACGCTTCAGTCTTTCTGATCCTGCCAGATCAACAAAATGGAACTTTGCAGTCAGAGTTTCAAATTCATTCATCTGTGATGATTCAGAAATCACCTTATTATCAGTTGCACATTCCTGCAATTGAGGAAAATAATTGAAAATATTTTATTAATGTGACACTAAATATCCTTCAATCCCACATCCCACCTTGCCCTCAGTATACATATAGCCAAGTATAGGCATGTAGCCAAATAAATATAAGTACAAAAATGCCTGCTGCAATTAGAAGCTTAGACAAAGTTAGGTCAAAGAAGGTCAAAACCTAACTGTTATCAACTGAGGCTTTGCCTGTGTTGAAGAGAAACTTGTAGCATATAGCCCTCAAAAGCAAACGGTCCCAAGTAATGACATCCATTACCATATGGCCACAGCATACTTTCTGGCTATTGCAGACATATATACTCAATTTTTAATTTTACATGGTTGGCCAGCTTTAGCTTAAACAAGATCAGGGACATCTCAATTGGAAAAGGAATGATTAAACAAACTAAATTTGGCACAGATGTTCTCTTTGAATATTTTCATGGATTTTACAGAAATGAAATCTGAAAGCTTAAAAAATTAGAACCAATAACTCACAGCATCTATTTGGGGACACATTCTGGTTTGACACAAGTGAATGGTAAAAATGGCATGTGAACGAGAGCTCTGAACATTCATTTGGGTACTAGCAGTGGTCCGGGATAAAGCACCCAGCTTCAAACACTGCATCATCTAGAAAAGGGAAAGAAAGAGGGGTTTTACTTGAACAATACTTAGACTAGGTCCATATAATCAGAAATCTGAGCTACTGATTAAAATCCACCATATTAAAGGATGTGAAAGATAGATGTTCTTATTATTTTATTCACAGGCACTTTTTGAGCTGAACTTCTCAGTATAATAGTGTTGGTTTTTTTTTAAATAGGAGAAAATACTGAGATTCCACCGTTTGCCATTTGCTGACATTTGCAGCTTCTATTTCAAAACTATTATAGTAGAACACTTTGGAACAAACTAAGCAATAACTGGAATTACTCAGGCTCTTCTGTATCTTATTTTTTGTAACTTTTTTTTTTTGGTCACTCCACGTGGCTTGCAGATCTTTGTTCCCTGACCAGGGATTGAACCCAGGGCCATGGCAGTGAACGTGTGGAGGCCTAACCACTGGCCTCGCAGGGAACTCCCCATTGTAACTTTTCTCATGTCTCTCCTTAGGAGCCATGATACAGGCCTACATATGTTACAGCAAAAAGTACAAAAGGACTGTGGCCTCATCCTTCACTTAAAATTATCTAACCCTCTTTTTCTAGGTGTGAAAGAAAATTGTACATAAAATGCCTTAGATTCTTTTGATGTTACAATAAATGCACTGACTTTATCAAAACTGTTACATTTTTAATAATAAAATCCTGGAAAAAAATGAAGAAGATTTTAACTCCATGTTACACTCAAGGATACAAATTTCATATCATGAGCAGCAGAGCTGACTATTAAATAAAGCCAAACATGCTCTTTTTTTTTTCCTGTGGCCATGCTGCGCGGCTTGTGGGATCTTAGTTCCCCAACAAGGGATGGAACCCATGCCCCCTGCAGTGGAAGCGTGGAGCCCTAACCCCTGGACCACTAGGGAATTCCCCAAACACGCTCTATTTTAACTATAACATAAATGTCACCTCGGACTCTGTAATCACTGTACGTGTTGTGACGCCCACAGTATAAATTCCTCCAGCTGAATCTTCATGAATCCTTATATTTGATTTTTTATTTTTTGCATCAATATCACGAGTGGTATCAAACAAGTCAAGAACCTCTTCATTATACAGCTATCAAAAAGAAATATTATAAGTTTAATGTTAGCAGAAATTGCCTCATGGCTGTAATAACACATATTGCATGTTATCTTTCAAACATATCTTAAAAGTTCTTCCAAATACATATATTTCTTCAAAATAAAACATAAAAATGATCACAAATAGAAACAAATGCCAGATTTCTTTACAAGGGTAAGAACAGTAAAAGACCTAATCATGACTAATGATTTAAAGACTAGCTAAAATCATCCACTAATCCTTTGCAAGAGATAAATAAATATAAATAAATACAAGCAAATACTAAAAAATATGTATCAAATGTAAACAAATCCTAAGCTTAGGGAAGTTTTTAATAATTTTTACTACTTGAACTAAAAATATATTTTCTTTTGCCCTACAACCCTTCTTAGTGTGCCTAAAAATAAATAGTATTTTTGCAAGGTCGGCAATATAGTTTCTGTATTAATAGAGGCTGACAAGATTGTGCTACCACCTTAGAAGAGGATGCATACAACTATTTTTCTATCAATATGCTTAAAGTCACAATGCCTAATAAAATTTGGAGGGAGAAAGGGAAGATTGAAGAACACCGTTTCTTCCCTTTTTCCATCACTAGTTACCTTTCTTTTGGTAGAAACACATAATTATATTCTTGGTTTTTACTAAATTGGAATGCCCATTAAAACCAGCAGTAAGATAACTGATGTTAATTTGAATTAAGTTTTCTATTTTGTATATATAATGCTGAATAAAATGTTTCATCGATTATCAAAATGATTAGCTCTGGTGATCGAGATTACAATTAGACTAGAACACTCTTTGGACCAAGTTTACAGAATTATAATGGCACTGTCCACCCAAGTGTAACATTGCTCAAATCCTAGATGTCCTCTTACTGGTATGTCCCTCCCACCAGCATAGACTTCCCTAAATCCATACCTGCCCCAACCTTTGCACATTGCATCAAAACATCTGCCTATCCTTGTAGGAATACCAGCTTCTGCCACCAGATTAGTGCTACAGCATCAATCCTATTATTCCTCACAATCTCCCCCTCCCTTTTGGTCTCAGTCACTGTGTTCCCAGTACTTTGTGAGCCTGCCTACATTACAACAGTAATTCTCAGATAAAGAAAAAATCTGAAATAAACAATATTAATTGTTTTACTCTGTGGACACTGGTCAAGTGTTTATAATCTTAAATGCTAACAAGTAAGGAATACTTATAACCTATTATCTCTTGTTGCTATTACCTATAACCTAATGCTAATTTACTCAACATTTACTGAACACAATATGCCAAGCAATAAAATGGAAGCAGGAGTATAAAATCATAGGGCTATGGTCTTAAGAACAAGATTTAAAGGAAACTAATGACTCTATTAGACTATTACCTCTAAGAATTGGGCATTCACTTTAAAATCTGGAGGAGGAAGTCCATTTTTAATGGAAGTGTGTTTTTTTTCTTCGATACTCTTGAAAAGGTGTTTAACAGCACGAGAAATAATACCCTGTTCTTCCTCAATGATGTTAACATCAAATCCTGTTCCCATTGTGTATGTTTTGCCAGCTCCAGTCTGAATAAAAGAACAGAGAAAAATGGATACTTGATCTTAATAACATAATCTCAAGTGACAGAAGTGAAAGTGCAATTGAATTGACACTTCTGAAAAGTTACAGCTTCTATGAAAATAATTTGGTACTTACTTGTCCATAAGCAAAAACTGTAGCATTATATCCTTCAAAACAGCCTTCAATTAGTTTTTCTATACACTGAGTGTAGATCTGCTCTTGCTGGGAGTCAATGTCAAACACATAATCAAAAGTGAAAGCTTTATCTTTGCCTAGGAAGACCTGAGGTTCTCCCGGTGTGACACATGTACAAATATGGCAACCTTCAATCCTTTCTTTGGCAAGCTGTGGTCTTATTCTGTGAGAAAAAAATCAGGAAAAAATAAAATAAAATAAGACAAAATAAATGGAAAAAAACTGAAGAAGTAGGATTTTGAAATTCCTAGCAAATCTTTTAAAATCACTAATGTAATCTAGTACTTACTCCTTGAGTTGAAAAGTTTAAATAAGTTAAATTATACTGTCAATTTCAATATGAGTTACTTAATCCCCCAAAAAAATCATGAACAAGAGTAAAATTAATCTTAAAATTAAATATTTTTGTGGGTGAATACCTTTCCTCAACTCTATAAAAGACTCAGTTAAATAAATTAAACTACCAAAATGCTATTTGTTGTTATCTTTATTTTAGATTTCTTCTCTTTATTTCCAGAGAGGATGATATCCAAAAATGAGAAATTAAGGACATGGTATTTATCTTGATGCCAGTGACTCACCTTTTTTGCAAACTCTTCACTAATGGTTCCCAAACTTATTTGACCATAACCTTCTGTTAGCTTAACATGTTTAAGCATAATCACACAACATACAATACGAATGAATATATATATTCATTTGTAAATATATGCATGTACTATATTGATTTGTCATATATTATGACATACACAAAAGCAGAATTGTGAAAATAAAGAAATTAAAAATAAAAACAAATAAAACTTCTAATATTTTCTCTCCAAAACCACTGAATCATCATTTACATCTCCTAGGGTGTCCTCTGTCCACTTGGAAGACCACAGTGCTATACCTGCCCTACACCCAACCCTCATCTACTTCAGATTCTAGGACCTTCCTCTTTTGCCTTATCTTCCTGATTTCAAGGCCTGTTTTTCAAAGAAGGAAAGTAAATATGGTGATATGTTACTAACAGAACAAAGCAAAATCTGGCCCTATTCTACTCACTCCATAATCAGGACCATCCTAGACATACACGTCACTGACTTAACGGTACTTAGGTATTTTAGAGGTTCCTATTTGCCATGGAGAAGGAGAAGCAGTTTAGGGAAGAAAGTAAAGACAACCAGTAATGGAAAATATAAAACAATACAGAGAGAAAATAGAAAGGATTTTAAAGGGATCTTACTTTCTGAGATACAGAAACAGAGATCTATAGAAGCAGAACGAGTTCATCTATCTGTTAGAGATAAAGCTAAGCCTAAGTCCAGATCACCCGAGTTTTAACCCTTGCCAATTCTTCAGGGTGGAAGGTCAATGGAAGGATAGGAAAGGCAATACTGAGAAGCGACTGAATTTCTGTAACCCTGGTTATCTTAAACAGCATTCTGTATTAGCAAAGAAGTGTTAAGTAAAGAATATATTTATTTATGCAATTTCACCTTCTTCTGTGATAATGATGTTTTTCTTCCATAAAGTCTTCAACTTCATTTATTTGTTTTAATGGAATGCAATAATCAATGTGGAGCTGGCTAGGTACTATGGAAAGAGTGATGAAGTGGCCTTTAGGAGACTTGGATTCTACTACTTCTCTCACTCCACAGATATCATGTGGTCTTCTCTCAGAGCTACAATTTCCTCACCTGTTGACAGAAACTATCATTTCCAAGGTTCCTTTCAGATCTAATGCTGAGAGAAGAACACTATATTACAAAATGGGAAGAGGAAAATAATATTTATATACTGTTATAAAGATAAAATGATATTATAACAAATAAAACAAATGGGTTTCTTACAAGAAGCTACATCCATGGACTATAAAAACAGCCCATGGTAGTAAGCAGCTTTGGCTTTCTGGCTCCACATTTTCTTGATGAGTGGTCTTTCTCAAAGTTAATATTCCCTTCTTTCCAAACTTCCCTTCTCCTGTCTCACTTCATCCATTCATGGGGATAAAAATCATAAATTCCATCCTCCTCAGGAGAGTCATGGGGAGAAAACCAAATCCCCCATCCTCCTTGGAAGAATCACCATCCTGTCTGTTGGAAAGCTAGAAACAAGAGAGTCAGCCTCAGTTATTCCCTCTTCCCTATTCCATCCACCTAATCTATCTCTAAGAGCTATTAATTATCTTGGAAATAGCTCATCATTTTCTTTCCTTCCTCATCAATACCACCCTAATCAAGCCACCATTATCTCTTACTTGGATTATTGCAAAAGTCTCATCACCAGTCAGCCTGCGTCAAATCTTGCCCCCACCAATCTGTTCCACAGATTGCAATATCAGTGATACTTGTAAAATATGAAGTTGATCACTACCTTGCCTAAAACCCTGTAGTATATCCTTAAATCGCTCTATAATCTCCTCTTGCCATGGTCCATCTTTGCATCAAAGGATTTTAGTTAGTGATGGTGGTGGTGGTGATGGTTTATTTTTAAGAAGTTTCACTAACAAAGTGTGCTCCCTCTAGCCTCTATGCCTTCAAATATGTTTTTCTCTTCTCCTGGACACTCTTCCTTCTCAATTCGCAACTACTTTTCCAGCCTGAACATCTTATGTTTTCGACCTCTGTTTGGATTTCACTCCTTTCAGAAGCTCTCACCTAACTCTTTGCATTCCACCATAAAGTCATATCTGAGCCCAGGTTGTTCTGTCTCCTGAAAGCTACCTCATTTACACCAGGATTCTGCTCTCTCCCTGATTTATAGCTGCACTGTGAAGTTTAATAAATTCCATGTAATAATAAAGAAAAACATAAAAACAACTATCTAAATGAAAATGACTACTGTTTGAAATCAGTGCCTCATTAATTTTAAGTAAATGATTATAACCATGGGCTATTAAAATACTAAGCTAATTTATTTGGCTATTAAAATACTTTTAATTTAATTTCTACATAAAGAATAAGTACTATTTGAATTGCAGATATTACAGCCAATTTTAGAATGCCAATGTCACTCAGAACTTAATCTCCTAACCTCTAAGGAGGAGTGCATTTGAAAGACGGGTGATATGCAATCACACCACCTGCATGGGTGGGGAGACAAAGTGGCTTTAAAAACCAACAAGATGGGTGGAACCCTTTTCTACTGGATGCAGGCAAGGGCAATTTCCCAGCAGGACTAAGAAAATCCCACCTAGGAGGGGATGGTCTCTGGCACATGCAGATAATTGGAAGCTGACTACATTTCAAAGTTTAGAGATATATTCACCGTCTCAATTCCCCTTCAAAAATTCAGATTTTAAACTCTCCAAATCCTTAAATTTATACTAAAATCAAGAATTCTCAGATGAAGTCTTAACCCAAGCCAATTAACCTGCTTTAATGATGTAAAGAGTTTGAAATTTACATAGCTACAAACTTCAATTTAAAAACTATAACTTGATGTTATATATAGACAAAATATAACAACCTCCCGGGAAAAAGAAGACTAAAACTAAAATCTGACATTTATTACTTTAAAAATTTATAAATATCTTCTTTCTTAGTATTTTTATATAAAAATAAGAACAATAAACATACTCATCTAATCCCAACACTAAGAAATAATGAGGGTTAACATTTCAGTTAATACTAAGAAATTGTAACAAAGCCTTGCAGGCTTTTTAAAATGTGTAATCATACAACTAGATATATTTGAAAGTACCTCTTAAAGAAAAACAATTATGCATAAAACTTATGTCATAAATATTTAGGATAAGATTCTAATATTACACAGCAGTATTATATTATAAAAGCCAATAACGATGTGGGTTCTATCTACAATAGTAATTTGCTAATGGAGATGGGTTTTTTTAAAACGTTACAATGGGGCTTCCCTGGTGGCACAGTGGTTAAGAATCCGCCTGCCAATGCAGGGGACACAGGTCCGAGCCCTGGTCCGGGAAGATCCCACATGCCGTGTAACAACTAAGCCCGTGCACCACAACTACTGAGCCTGTGATCTAGAGCCTGTGAGCCACAATTACCGACCCTTTGTGCCACAACTACTGAAGCCCGCACACCGCAACTACTGAAGCCTGTACGCCACAACTACCGAAGCCTGTGAGCCTAGAGCCCGAGCTCTGCAACAGGAGAAGCCAGCACAATGCAATGAAGAGTAGCCCCTGCTCACCGCAACTAGAGAAAGCCTGCGCACAACAATGAAGACCCAACACAGCCAAAAATAAACAATAAATAAAATAAATTTATTTAAAAAAAAAAGTTACAATGGAAATGAATGTAGGTAGGATGAGGCTGTTATGGAAAATAGTGACAGTTCCACTAGATAATGTGTTTTTTTCCTTAGCATAAGGTATGTAACCTTTTATCCTTTGTGGGCCATTGACCAATAGGGTGGGATCTGAAAGGGAAAACCCATGAAGAGTCATACAGAAATAAATGTAATTTGTTATAACTAGTTTGAGAAGGTTGAAGGTTTGAAACAGAATATGATACAAACTGTCAATTATTCAGATTTAAGATAAAAGGACATGAACAAATGTTGTATCCATTTCCTGAATCTTTCCACCAGCAGAAAGCAGCCATTTTGCTTCTGTTCTCACACTCTATTGAAACTGCTTAGACAGAAGGCATCAATGACCTTTTTATTTCCAAATACAATGGACCCTTTTTAGTCTTCATCCTACCTGACACATTTGATCCTATTTACAACTTGTAGGGGAGGAAAAAACTTCTTCCCTCTATCCTTCTAGATTCTCCTGTTTGGGACCTTGTTAATTAGATTGACAAGGCAGATTAACAAAATAAAAACAAATAGAAGTTTATTAACTCGCGTATCAGGCATACACATGGGAATATTCAGTGATGAGTAAATGAAAGAGTGGTTACAACTTGGATTTATATAGCATCTTAACAAAAAGAAGAAGGACTTTGAGTTTCTAGGACAGCAAATTGTGGGAATATAAATATATGTAGGAACTAATGGAAGACAGGGGCTAATTAAGTAAGGTTTGTTATGTAGGATACTTTCATGCAGTCTCTGGTAATTAACTTCTGTCCTTCCTCGTAGAGAACAGAGGCAGAATACCTTTACAAAAGCTATGGGCTTTTAGGCAAATATCTGCTTCTTTTAATTGCTTTCAGCTCAAAACAATCCTTACGTCATATTATGGGGTGGCATTTTCTGCTACCCTTCAAATACCGTATTTCTCAGCAGTTGGCTTTTGTGACATTCCTTTTTTTTTTTTAACTGATTCTGATTTCTGAACTCATCGTTTCCTCTTATACCTCATATACCAAGTTGCCCCCCAAAAGTGTCCAGAGTATTTAGCATGGTATCTAAGATTTTCCTAATTTGGATTCTGCCTGCAATTCCACTCTCAAATCTAGTTACACTCAGCTACATCAAACCACTGATCATTTCTTGATCAACTTATATACTTTCATTCACCATGCCAATGTATGTGGTTCTCTCTCTGCTTGGAATGCTGGACTTCCACTTCTCTGCATAGAAACTTCATTGTAATTCTTCAAGACCTAGCTCAAATATCTGTACATTTATAAAGCTTTCCCTTCCCCCCACCCAACTTGAATTAATCTATGCAATTTGTACAAGATTTTAGAATAATAGATATCAAATTGAATTCTTATTGATCACTAGTAAATGAATTCTTTGAGGACTGAGAATATATCTTATTCAATCATAAAAGTAATTCAACAAATGTTACTGACTGACTCCTATAAACTGCTCTAGTTAAAGGGGAGTAACAATCCAATACTGGGCACGTGATTATCACAATAATCTAACTTTTGCCCCATCACTTTACTCTGTTACTAGAAACTTGATCCTGAGCAACCATTTAACAATTTTATGTCTTAATTTTCTACTCTATAAAATGAATATAGGAGTCTGGATTTAATATTCCTTAAGTTCTTTCTAACTTCAAACTCTATTTTAATTATTTCCTTAGGAAAAGCAAAACCCTGACTTAAAAGAGGTATCAATAAACAACCTTTTACTTCTGTCACACCTTATATCCATCATTAGTTACACCACTCATCCACATTTCCTTATAGTTCCTATTATTCTCTCCAGTTTTTATAGCAAATGCTACTGTGGCCATAGGGACAAGGAACTTCCTTTATGAAAACATTATTATGGCTCTTTGCAGTGGCAGTACTAGTGAAGACTAGAGGAGAGTCTGAGACTAAGACCAGTAAGTTTCCTTAAACTGGGCCCTGTTATCTGTTCTCTGCCTTCAATAATAATCATAACTGGATTTAGTAACTGAGTATATCAAATAAGCTACGAGGACTAGTTGCAAGATGTCCTGGATAAGACAGAAAAATAAGATAAGTATATCTGGGGGAAAAGGGCTTCCTTTTCAGCTAGAATTTAAGTCATGATACAGTAAAACTATATTTAAGGTCTAATTCTGCCACATATTATTGGAAGAAGCATCCCACCATGAGACCTGAGCATCCCTGCACATCCTTGCTGAGTATGCCAAGAATGCAAAACCCTGACTACTCTTTTCATGGATCACTTCTCAAGGTTGCATTTGCAGCAAGCAACCTTTAGGGATAATGTCTTCCACCTGACAAAGAGCTGGCTTGCTTCAGCAAAGCAATGGAAATAGTGAATAAACAATAAAAACAATGAATCCCCAAGTCCAGTGTTTCTTTTTTTTCTTCCAGTTTCATTGAGATATAATTGACATACAGCACTGTATACAAGTTTAAGCTGTACAGTATAATGATTTGACTTACATACATCATGAAATGATAACCACAACAGCTCAGTGAACTTCCATCATCTCATATAGATACTAAAGATATATCAATAGATATTAAAGAAATAAAAATATATATATTTTTCCATGTGATGAGAAGGTTGGTGTTTCTTGATATGCCACTGCTTGCACAGCAACCATGTAATAGTTCTACCTGCATTGCCTCCTTTGGATTAAGGGGGTGGGGATGGGGAAGCAGTTCAAATCAACATGAGACTCATGATGCTTACTGTACTGTGAGTAATAAAAGTCCTTTGCCTCCAACTCAGGAGTCCTGTGTCTTCTGCCACTACACATGAAACAGTGAAAGACTAGCTTGTTAACTTGTAAATAGGGTAAAATCTCAGACTCTGCACAGGTCTTAACACATACTGTAACCTTTGGCAAGTCACTCTCTTAGCCTGTTTCCTTATCTATCAAATGGTAACAGTCACTACATCCACATCACAGCATCTTGAATAAATCAGATAATGTGTGGCAATGAAAGCCAACATAGGTATAAAGTGTTGTCGTTGTTGTTGCTGTTGCTGTTATAGCACCACTTGAAAATTCTCCATGTTGGTTCCTTCATAAGGCACGTTAATATCTTAAATCCATCTGGGCCTTCCAGCATGTTAAATAATCATGATTTACTCTTTGTCTTTCCAAACTATTGTCATATCTTTCAAAATACCCTTTGGGTATGCTGAGTCTTTAGAACAATTAAATGTAAAACTGTTATGTCAGAAATAGAAGTATAATACAACAGTGAACATTACCTAGATATATGTGTACATATATATACAAATATATATACACATTGCTATGCAGAGATAATCAAGCTGAATAATGTTATACCTCCATTTGCAATGAAAAGTCATAATCCCAAAGTTAACCCTTTTATAGTAATAAATAATCAAGCCTCATTATCCTGCTATTCATATCAGCACAGAGTACAATAGAAGCCAAAATGGGAATTTTTATTCTTTCAACAATTTTATCATTTTTACTATCTCCATATAGCCAGTAAGGAAATTTCATTCAGAATGGAAAAGAACCAAGTACCCGAGTAACAGGTTCTTTTAAAAAGCAGAATTAAATTGTTATGGCATATTTTGTCCTCATACTATACTAAATTTGATTAAACGCTAGTGACGAGAATTTTGACTAATAACTAATCAATGACTTGTAGTTACTGAAGTGATGTTGCTTTAAGGAAAATAAATAAATGCATATAAATAAAATTTATAACCTCCCAGGACTTGTGCAGACACCCGTAATTTTGTTTTAATTAGAAAAGTAGTGCTAACATCATTCATTAACCTAAGTACAAAGATTCATGCAATCCAACCTATATTTCTAATTTAAAGACGTGCAGTTTTGTTTGTTTTTCCAGACTTTTTCATACGCCCTCATCTCTCCTATCCCTCTGTTTCCTGTTTTATTAAAATCATCACAAGACATAAGCCTTTCTTTTGCTAGGGGATTGGTCAAGTTATTTTTATTTTTCCCTACAAACAAAAAAAGAATAAGACACAAAATATCTTCCTTTTTGCAGTTGGTCACTGCTAATCTCTTGCCCTGTTAGAAAACACCGCTGTCCTTAATCTACAATTTCATAGACATGACAAAATTTTCCATTACCTAAATGTCTTTGTAAACTGTCTCTTCTTTTTTTGCTTGAGTTATTCTGATCTCATCCCCACACGATTGTGGTAATTTTCTAGTTTACTCAATAATCTGACCTGATTCCCACTTTGTGTGGCTCTTTCACTTACAGCTATCTGTAACTAGCACACTTGGCACCTTATTAACACCTTTGTTCTTCTTACAGGACACCAATAAATCTGTTCCCTGAACAGATCTTTTGCCTTTCTTTATCTCATTTGTCAGTAGATGGCCATTATATTGGACGACACATATAAGTATTCAACTTGATATCTTAATGTTAATTATATCTTACTAATTTCCTCCCTTCCATTTCTTAAAAGTTAGGGCACTTTGTCACCACAAAAAAGTGGCTGCAATTTCTGTCCATTGTTTGATTCTCTCCTAGTTCATTCCAGTTAGTAGACACACATTAAGAATCTGAACCACTTTAACCCTCTACCTTCTATTCTAGAAGAGAAATTCTGACATGCTAGAGGGAATTGCTAGGCCATAAGTGGCCTTGCTGAATTATTTTCCTAAAAGATCAGGCACTGCATAAGTAATATGTAACACAAGTCCACAAAAAGAAATTCCCCCAGGTGGATCTTTAATTACAATGATGGTTGACGGGAAGAAACATATTTCTTCAAAACATTCAAGAAAGAAACAGAACTAGCTGCTGGACAATCATTAACAGGAAGACACTGGAACTCACCAATAAAGATATCCCACATCCAAACACAAAGGAGAAGCCACAATGAGACAGTAGAAGGGATGCAATCACAGTAAAATCAAATCCCATAATTGCTGGGTGGGTGACTAACAGACTGGAGAACACTTACACCACAGAAGTCCACCCACTGGAGTGAAGGTTCTGAGACCCACGTCAGGCTTCCCAACCAGGGGGTCTGGCAACGGGAGGAGGAATTCCTAGAGAATCAGGCTTTGAAGGCTTGTGGGATTTGATTGCAGGACTTTGACAGGACTGGGGGAAACAGAGACTCCACTCTTGGAGGGCACACACAAACTAGTGTGTGCATCGGGACACAGGGGAAGGAGCAGTGACCCCAGGGGAGACTGAACCAGACTTACCTGCTAGCGTTGGAGGGTCTCCTGCAGGGGGCCGGGGGGGGGAGTGCTGTGGCTCACCGTGGGGACAAGGACACTGGCAGCAGAAGTTCTGGGAAGTACCCCTTGGCATGAGCCTTCCCAGAGTCTGCCATTAGTGCCACCAAAGAGCCCAGGTAGGCTCCAGTGTTGGGTTGACTCATGCCAAACAACCAACAGGGAGGGAACCCAGCCCCACCCATCAGCAGTCAAGCAGATTAAAGTTTTACTGAGCTCTGCCCACCAGAGCAACAGTCAGCTTTACCCACTACAAGACCCTCCCATCAAGCCTCTCAGATAGCCTCATCCACCAGAGGGCAGACAGCAGAAGTAAGAAGAACTACAGTCCTGCAGCCTGTGGGAAAAAAAAAAAACATATTCACAGAAAGATAGACAAGATGAAAAGGCAGAGGCCTATGTACCAGATGCAGGAACAAGATAAAACTCCAGAAAAACAACTAAATGAAGTGGAGATAGGCAACTTTCCAGAAAAAGAATTCAGAATAATGATAGTGAAGATGATACAGGACTTCGGAAAAACAATGGAGGCAAAGATCAACAAGATGCAAGAAATGTTTAACAAAGACCTAGAAAAATTAAAGGACAAACAAACAGAGATGAACAATACAATAACTGAAATGAAAAATACACTAGAAGGAATCAATAGCAGCAGAATAACTGAGGCAGAAGAACGGATAAGTGACCTGGAAGACAGAAGGGTGGAATTCACAGCTGTGGAACAGAATAAACAAAAAAGAATGAAAAGAAATGAAGACAGCCTAAGAGATCTCTGGGACAACATTAAAGGCAACAACATTCACTTTATAAGGACCCCAGAAGGAGAAGAGTGAGAGAAAGGATCCGAGAAAAGATTTGAAGAGATTATAGTCAAAACTTCTCTAACATGGGAAAAGAAAGAGCCACCCAAGTTCAGGAAGCAGAGAGAGTCCCATACAGGATAAACCAAGGAGAAACACACAGAGACACATAGTAATCAAACTGGCAAAAATTAAAGACAAAGTATTGAAAGCAGCAAGGGAAAGATGACAAATAACATACAAGGGAACTCCCATAAGGTTAACAGCTGATTTCTCAGCAGAAACTCTAAAAGCCAGAAAGGAGTGGCATCATATACTTAAAGTGATGAAAGGGAAGAACCTACAACCAAGATTACTCTACCCGGCAAGGATCTCATTCAGATTCGATGGAGAAATCAAAAGCTTTACAGACAAGCAAAAGCTAAGAAAATTCAGCACCACCAAACCAGCTCTACAGCAAATGCTAAAGGAACTTCTCTAACTGGGAAACAAAAGAGAAGAAAAGAACCTACAAAAACAAACCCAAAACAATTTAGAAAATGGTCATAGGAACATACATATCGATAATTACCTTAAACATGAATGGATTAATGCTCCAACCAAAAGACACAGGCTTGCTGAATGGATACAAAAACAAGACCTATATACATGCTGTCTACAAAAGACCCACTTCAGACATAGGGACACATACAGACTGAAGGTGAGGGCATGGAAAAAGATATTCCATGCAAATGGAAATCAAAAGAAAGCTGGAGTAGCAATACTCATATCAGATAAAATAGACTTTAAAATACAGAATGTTACAAAAGACAAGGAAGGACACTACATAATGATCAAGGGATCAATCCAAGAAAAAGATATAACAATTATAAATATATATGCAGCCAACATAGGAGCACCTCAATACATAAGGCAACTGCTAACAGCTATAAAAGAGGAAATCGACAGTAACATAAAAATAGTGGGGGACTTTAACACCTCCCTTACACCAATGGACAGATCATCCAAACAGAAAATTAATAAGGAAACACTGCTTTAAATGACACAATAGACCAGATAGATTCAATTGATATTTATAGGACATTCCATCCAAAAACAGCAGATTACACTTACTTCTAAAGTGTGGACGGAACATTCTCCAGGATAGATCACATCTTGGGTCACAAATCAATTCTCACTAAATTTAAGAAAATTGAAAGCATACCAAGCATCTTTTCTGACCACAACGCTATGAGATTAGAAATCAATTACAGGGAAAAAAACGTAAAAAACACCAACACATGGAAGCTAAACAATACGTTACTAAATAACCAAGAGATCACTGAAGAAATCAAAGAGGAAATCAAAAAATACCTAGAGACAAATTACAATGAAACACGATGATTTAAAACCTAAGGGATGCAGGAAAAGCAGTTCTAAGAGGGAATTTTATAGCTATACAAGCCTACCTCAAGAAAGAAGAAAAATCTCAAATAAACAATCTAACCTTACACGTAAAGGAACTAGAGAAAGAAGAACAAACAAAACCCAAAGTTAGCAGAAGGAAGGAAATCATAAAGATCAGAGCAGTAATAAATGAAATAGAAACAAAGAAAACAATAGCAAAGATCAATAAAACTAAAAGCTGGTTCTTTGAGAAGATAAACAAAATTGATAAACCATTAACCAGACTCATCAAGAAAAAGAGGGAGAGGACTCAAACCAATAAAATTAGAAATGAAAAAGGAGAAGTTACAACAGACACCACAGAAATACAAAGCATCCTAAGAGACTGCTACAAGCAACTCTACGCCAATAAAATGGACAACCTGGAAGAAATTAACAAATTCTTACAAAGGTATAACCTTTCAAGACTGAACCAGGAAGAAACAGAAAATATGAACAGACCAATCACAAGTAATGAAATTGAAACTGTGATTAAAAATCTTCCAACAAACAAAAGTCCAGGACCAGATGGCTTCACAGGTGAATTCTATCAAACATTTAGAGAAGAGCTAACACCTATCCTTCTCAAACTCTTCCAAAAAATTGCAGAGGAAGGAACACTCCCAAACTCATTCTATGAGGCCACCATCGCCCTGATACCAAAACCAGACAGATACTACAAAAAAAGAAAATTACAGACCAATATCACTGATGAATATAGATGCAAAAATTCTCAACAAAATACTAGCAAACAGAATCCAACAACACATTAAAAGGATCATACACCACGATGAAGTGGGATTTATCCCAGGGATGCAAGGATTCTTCAATATATGCAAATCAATCAATGTGATACACCTTATTAACAAATTGAAGAATAAAAACCATATGATCATCTCAATAGATGCAGAAAAAGCTTTTGACAAAATTCAACACCCATTTATGATAAAAACTCTCCAGAAAGTGGGCATAGAGGGAACCTACCTCAACATAATAAAGGCCATATATGACAAACCCACAGCAAACATCATTCTCAAAGGTGAAAAACTGAAAGCATTTCCTCTAAGATCAGGAACAAGACAAGGATGTCCACTTTCATCACTATTATTCAACATAGTTTTGGAAGTCCTAGCCACGGCAATCAGAGAAGAAAAAGAAATAAAAGGAATACAAATTGGAAAAGAAGAAGTAAAACTGTCACTGTTTGCAGATGACATGATACTATATTTAGAGAATCCTAAAAATGCCACCAGAAAACTGCTAGAGCTAATCAATGAATTTGGTAAGGTTGTAGGATACAAAATTAATGCACAGAAATCTATTGCATTCCTATACACTAATGATGAAAAATCTGAAAGAGAAATTATGGAAACACTCCCATTTACCATTGCAACAAAAAGAATAAAATACCTAGGAATAAACCTACCTAGGGAAACAAAAGACCTGTATGCAGAAAACTATAAGACACTGATGGAAGAAATTAAAGATGATACCAACAGATGGAGAGATATACCATGTTCTTGGATTGGAAGAATCAATATTGTGAAAATGACTATATTACCCAAAGCAATCTACAGATTCAATGCAATCCCTATCAAATTACCAATGGCAGTTTTTACGGAACTAGAACAAATCATCTTAACATTTGTATGGAGACACAAAAGACCCCGAATAGCCAAAGCAGTCTTGAGAGAAAAAAACAGAGCTGGAGGAATCAGACTCCCTGACTTCAGACTATACTACAAAGCTACAGTCATCAAGACAATATGGTACTGGCACAGAAACAGAAACATAGATCAATGGAACAAGATAGAAAGCCCAGAGATAAACCCACACACCTATGGTAAATTAATCTATGACAAAGGAGGCTAAGATATACAATGGAGAAAAGACAATCTCTTCAATAAGTGGTGCTGGGAAAACTGGACAGCTACATGTAAAAGAAGGAAATTAGAATACTCCCTAACACCATACACAAAAATAAACTCAAAATGGATTCGAGACCTAAATGTAAGACCGGACACTATAAAACTCTTAGAGGAAAACATAGGAAGAACACTCTTTGACATAAATCACAGCAAGATATTTTTTGATCCACCTCCTAGAGTAATGGAAATAAAAACAAAAATAAACAAATGGGACTTAATGAATCTTCAAACCTTTTGCACAGCAAAGGAAACCATAAACAAGACAAAAAGACAACTCTCAGAATGGGAGAGAATATTTGCAAACGAATCAACGGACAAAGGATTAATCTCCAAAATAAATAAACAGCTCATGCAGCTCAATATTAAAGAAACAAACAATCCAATCCAAACATGGACAGAAGACCTAAATAGACATTTCTCTAAAGAAGACACACAGATGGCCAAGAAGCACATGAAAAGATGCTCAACATCACTAATTATTAGAGAAATGCAAATCAAAACTACAATGAGGTATCACCTCACACCAGTTAGAATGGGCATCATCAGAAAATCTATAAAGAACAAATGATGGAGAGGGTGTGGAGAAAAGGGAACCCTCTTGCACTGTTGGTGGGAATGTAAATTGATACAGCCACTATGTAGAACAGTATGGAGGTTCCTTAAAAAACTAAAAATAGAATTACCATATGATCCAGCAATCCCACTAATGGGCATATACCCAGAGAACACCATAATTCAAAAAGACACATGCACCGCAATGTTCACTGCAGCACTATTTACAATAGCCAGGTCATGGAAGCAACCTAAATGCCCATAGACAGATGAATGGATAAAGAAGATGTGGTACAATATATACAATGGAATATTACTCAGCCATGAAAAGGAACGAAATTGGGTCATTTGTTGAGATGTGGATGGACCTAGAGACTGTCATACAGAGTGAAGTAAGTCAGAAAGAGAAAAACAAATATCGTATATTAACGCATGTATGTGGAACCTTGAAAAATGGTACAGATGAACTGGTTTGCTAATATTTGAGACTGTGATTCCTAAACTAAGCTACTCAGTCTCTGGCTTGCAAACCAGTTGGAAGAGCAAAGATTTATTTTCCTCAAGTGCAGTTCTGCATTGGCTAATTAGGGAGAAAAAGTGGGGGGAAATAGGATGATGAGACATTGTGCCATCTTCCTCTGAATTTCACTCCCAAGTATCATACATTTTTATCCCCATGTTTCAACTAAGGATACTGCATGTTGAGAGAAGCTCTCTCTTAAGTGACAAAACTAGTATCTTTCACAGGGTTTGAGTACTAGATGTTCAGAGAACTACGTTGAAATAGTGCACAACAGCTAACAAAATAAAGGAAAAAGTAGCCAATTTCTGGATTTAGAGAAAAGTCCAATCCTCTGGATCCTGTAATTAATCCTTTTAGAAACTCTGGGCCTTTTTTCTTTGGCAGCTCTCCCAGAAATATAAAATCTTCTACTCCAAAAAACTAAGGGAATAAGGAAAGGGGGTACTTTAAGTGATGACATGTTCCACCTGCCTAATGCCCAAAGTGCTCATAAAATTTCTGTTGTTGCTGGTTACTGTATGTGGTAGCATATCTATAATCCTAGGCCATCAGAAAACTTCATTGAGTCAACAAATCCCTGTGGAGTACCTACTAAATGTCAAATAGTGTGTAAAGCAATGACTTTTAAGACAAAAACAAAAAACTTGAAGAGGGTAGGCAAGGGAGAGGATAAAAAAAAAAACAAAGAGCTAGAAGAAAATTAAATATGTGCTCAATTGAATATTATATACAAGGGAGAAATGGAATAAAGATTAGCCAGAGGCTAATGCATAGGTACAGGAAAAGCTTCAACAGGAAATTATATTTGACCTAGATTTTGAAAGGCGATTAGACGTTTCCAGGCTGAGAAGGGAGATAATAAGGTCAGTCCAGGCAAAACAAAGACAAAGATACTTAAAGTATATATGTTCCTTGTTGTAACACAGTATTTTGGAGTAGAAGCACAAGGATAATGAGTTACTAGAATTTAGGAATGTTTTATTAATGTTATGACACCACCTAAGTAGGCCTCCCAACTAAGACATTATCCTCTAAATGAACAACCTAGTCTTGCAGGATGAAAGATGCCACAAGCCATTTTAGAGATCTCTGCCAAACACTTTTTAGTTTTCCCCTCCAGATGTATTCTTCACTCATCTTCACCTTACCCTGTGCCCTAGGAGACTAACCGTCATGAGCTACAACAATGGGTTTCCTTGCCCTCAGCTTCCAGTAGGACTCACGAATAGGACATGGTAGGGCAGGAGAGGAATGAGGTCAGGGTATTAATTCTCCTGATTCCTTCCCTGCCAGGTCCTGGTGTGGGCTGTATCCCTCTAACAAAGGCCACACCTCCGATCAGGACACCACAACAATAGGTGTCCCCCTACTACTGCTAACATCAGAGTACTGCCTCATCCTTTGTAGCATCACTTAATGCTGCCCAACCTCTACAACACTCTCCCCAATCATCTTGTCTGAATGTATCATCTGTTTCCTGCCAATATGCCAACCAAATCAGGATTAGTCTCAGAAAAGGGCAACAACCCTTTTTTAGCACTACCACTGTCACCAATCCCTTTCACTCCGATTCCTGTATAAATATTGACCTAAAACAGAGAGCTGCCAAGGTCCCTACAATTCTCCAGCCCTTCACAAGCAAGTCATTAACCCATTCTCTTTCCTGAGAAGAGCTGGAGTTTGGGATATAAGTAATGGATGTTACTGTTAACTGTGTAATAGGTAATAGCAAAGTTTAAAAAGCGTCATCGCTCTTGGTCAATAGAATTAGTATTTTTAATACTTACAATTTACAAGATTTAATTAACACTTCAGTTTTGTTTTTAAACTTGAAGGAATGGTGGAAGAAAAAGCAAGAGGGGAAGAGTAAGGAGAGGAAAACCATCTCAGAATGAGAGTATTGTGATAACTAGATGATATTTCAACTCTGAGATCAATAGGTTTCTAATACCATCTATTTTTCTTATTATACTCATCCTAGTTATATAAAGAATTTTCAAAAATATTCCTATAAAGTTTTTTTCAAGATGAAACTACTTGTGTTCTTGAGGAAAAGGGGAGGTCTCTTTCTATGCTTAATAATTACTATATGTTTATTAAACTCTCTCATCATGAGAAAAACTGGTATTATGACTTTATATAATGACAGTAGTACATCCTTTATCCCAAGTGTATATTCCTTGTGTTTATAATCATTCTTTGGAAGGGAAAAAGACTTGTCATTTCAGCTCTGCTTCTTAGAAATGGAAATAATATTTTATAAGTATGATACTGTGTAGATGAAGATGCTGGTTATAAACAAACGAACATACGTTACTGATAACCAATTTTTACCATGAAGAAAAAATAATTATCTACCATAAAGACTAAAATAAGTCATAATTCTGTCATCTCTCAAGAAATCCAAAGTAAAGGTCAAAACCAAGGTAAGGAAAACCTATTTTTCTAAAGAAAGTGTGGTAGGTAGAGTTTTAAGATGATCTGCAATGATCCACACCCATATTTAATTTTTGCCCCTTAACTGTGATAGAACCTGTAAATATGATGGGATATCACTTCCAATTCAGTTACTAACCAGTTGATTTGGAGTTGACCAAAGAGAGATCACCCTGGGTGGCCCTGACCTAATCAGGCAGGTGCACCTTTAAAAGAAGATGAAGCATCAGAGAGACAAGCTCCTGCTGGATTGCAGGAAAAGGGCTAATAATCATGTCTCGAATGGCCTACAGAAAGGGATGTCTTTAGGAGATGAAAGCAATCCCCTAACAATAGTTAGCAAGAAATGGAGACCTCAGTCACAAAATCACAAGGATCTGAACTCTGCCACCAACCTGAATGAGCTTAGCGGAAGCCAGTGAGAACTACGTGTGAAGTATAGCCCTGACTGACACCTTGATTACAACCTTGTGAGATCTGAGCAGATAATTCAGCTAAGCTGTGCCTGGACTCTTGATCCACAGAAACTGAGATATAATAAATGTGTGCTATTAAAGTCACTAAATCTCTGATAATTTTTTATAAAGCAATAGAAAACTAATACAGGAGGATACCTGATTACTCTTTATTACACTGAATCCTACTATTTTAAGACCATAATCATTAAAACTACTGTTTACGCTAATTCTGAACACAGAATAGTCAGATGGGTGACATCTGTAATACTGCAACGACAATAATAAATAAGTCAAAGAAGCTCAATATAACAATAGGTTGTACCTTATAGCAGGCTGAATAATGGTCCCAAATTCCTGGAATCTTACATGGTAAAAGAGACTCTACAGATATGATTAAATAAAGAATTTTGAGATTATCTCGGATTATCCAGGTGGCCCAATGTCATCACCAGTGTCCTTATAAGAGGCAGGAAGAGGGAGATTTGTTATAGCAGAGGAATGTCAAAATGATACAATATGAGAAAGTCATTGCTGGCTTTGAATATGGAATAAAGGGCCAAAAGCCAAAGACTGCAAGCAACTTCTAGAAGCTAGGAAAGTCAAAGAAAGTGATTCTCCCCTAGAACTTCCCAAAGGAATGTAGTCCTGCCAAACCATTTTAGGACTTCTGACCTCCAGAACTATATACTACATTTGTGGGTTATTTTAAGCCACTAAATTTATAGTTAATTTGTTACAGCAGCAACATGAAACTAATTAACTTCATATTAACAATCTGTTCCTAAAAACATAGGTCAGTTAGGGTGACTATAAAATTTTACTGTCCAAACCAGGATACTTTTGAAAGGGAAAGTAGTACTATTAACCACCATACTAGGACAACAGTCATAAATTAGGACAGTCCTAGGAAAACTGAGACGTATAATCAGCCTACTCAAGGTACACTCATAGCAGAGAATTCAATCAAATTATAGAGGTGTACATTTCAGCTTAAAATAAGGAAAAAGCTTTTTAAAAATTAATCCATCAATAAACAGATGGATTGCCTTAGGAGGGAAGGAGGTATGCACATTAGCTACTGACAACAGATAGGTAGTACAAGTCCTTAAACCTGGGTTGCATGGGAGAATCACCTGATATGTTTCAGTGTGTTTATTTCTTTTGTTTTGTTATATTGTTAATTCATATTGCCAGGTCCCACCCCAGACCTATTGAATCAGAATTTCCAGATGTGGGACCCAGAACTTAAATTTTTAATTAGTTCTCCAAGTGATTCTAACACAGTGTCAGCCCAGTACCAAACTTTGGAAGCAGTGGTGAGCAATGATATTTTTATTTTATTTTAGTAATGGACCCTCCCACTCTAGGGTCCTCATACACACACACAGTCAATACTTCTACTACCTGCTTTCCTCCCAAACACAATCTTAGTCCTGAAGCCCAATATGCCAAAAATATAAAAACAAAATCATTCCTACTGGAGGTATCCCAGGGATTCCTTGCCACTAGGCTCTCCACACACAGCAGCCCCTAAGGCTTCTCCATGAAATCCAGGCCTCCTCTGAGAACAGGCCTATGAAAACCAAGTGTCCACATTATTAGAGGCAGGCACCTTCAAGATGCCCATAGTTTGTTGTAACTACTCAGAGATGCAGCTGTCTTTTAAAATTATGTATTTGGAGTTTGTCTCTAATATATTAAGTTTGGGCTTTGTCATTCAATTTTGGAATAAATTACCTTTCTTTGGTTTTCAGCTCCTCTGCCTGAGGGTACTTCAAATTGGGGTGTGGTGGAGGGTGAAGAACCTATTTTTCATCACTCTCTTTAAAGCATGGCAGATTCAGCTTCTTATTTATTTGTATGATTTTATTTTAGGAAATGGATTTTGGGGTTCATAAAAGAAGTTTGAAAACCATTGTTGTAGAGGAAATTCCTGTATATGGTGAGAGATGAACTAGATGATCTTAAAGTTCCCTTCAGTGTCAGCTCTAAAATTCTAAAAACTTCATATTGTGATAATTCTAAGAACAATTATAGGTAATCTGGTTGCCAATAAAATAAAAACATTAATCATGTTTGTGAGGGCAAGGCTGCCCATATCTCTTAACTTCCAAGGACACTCTGTATTTATTAAAATAGATTGCACTCCAATGGGACATTTTTAACAGATTCAGCAGCCTTGGATTTTTAAAATTATTTTCACACTATATCAATGAATTGAAAGTATCTTCCCAAAATTCATATGTTGAAGCCCTAATCCCCAGTGTGATGGTATTTGGAGGTGGGGCCTTTGGAAAGGTAATTATAATTTGACGAGGTCATGACTCTGGGGCTCCTGTGATGGGATTAATGACATTAATAAGAAGAGGAAAAGAGACCAGACCTTTCCCTCTCTTACTCTCTCCCCACCATGTGAACACAGAGAGAAGATGGCCATTTGCAAGCCAGGAAGTGGATCCTCACTATGAACTGGATCTGCCAGTACCCTGATCCTGGACTACCCAGCCTCCAAAATTGAGTAATTTGTACTACAGCCACCCAGTCTATCGTATTTTGTTATAACAGCCTAAGCTGACTAACACACGGGACTCCCTCTGTGAAACAATTCTAATATCTCATACTATCATGTTTGCTAAATGCTATGAGGCAGGACTCACCATGAAAGAGTCTCACTCAAATAGAATGTTTAAACTAATTTTAGAAGTCCCCCACCAAAACAAATAGGTAACAAATACTTTTCTGAACACAAACAGTCACACGCAGACAGACAGACACACCCCATACAATACCATGTAGAATGAAATTACCTCTCAATAAAATTAACTTTCCAACAGTTAAATTCCATAAACTTGCTTCACTTTTTACAGATTGATTGTTTTTTAGAAAGCCAGCTGAATATCATTTATGGATATCATTTTATTTCATGAAGTATCAGGAATGGAACATGCAAATAGCATTTCCCAAACAATTCTCACCAGTTTAATTTGGTCTATTACCAATTTTTCTTCCAATGTAAAAAAATTTGAGAGTACATAAAACAAGATAAGAAGGAATTGAAAATACCCCTGGCAGGTGGGCAAGAGGAGGTATCTAAGAAAGCTGGCTGTCTCTCAGACATTTTAGCCCATGAATATAATAGATAAATATCAGAGAACAAAGTATCTCTGATAAATGCATAGAATGCACTTTCTCCTCTTCTTGAATTGAAGGTCAGAGGAAATAGATAAATCTCATACATTAGCATGGATACCAAAAGAGTTAGTACAATCTACATTTGCACATTCTGAAAAAACAATCTGAGTGTTAGGAATTGAATAAAAATGTCATTAGAGATTTGTGAACCACAGTGAACTCTAATCCATTAGCTTTCCCTTTCTGGCAGAAGTCTAACTGTTAAGTAGATTATGAAAGTTCCTGCTCTATCAACAAAATGATGTCCCAAGTATCAGATATTTAAAGCTAACTATAAGAATTAGAGGTTTCCAGAGACTAGAAATAAATTGTCCTAGAGTAGAGTCAACTTAACAAATAATATAGTGTGTAGGTTACTTTTGATACCTCTATATGTAAGACACCATGCTAGGCACTGAAGGAGAAATAAAATGAATAAACGCCTAGTTTCCAACACCTAGGAATTTTTCATTTAAATGAAGAAAATGAGGCAAATACAAAAATAAGTGTAATCCAACATAATATATTATACTATTAAATACTGTAAAAGAGGCTTAGAGCAAAACTTCTCAAACTTTAATGTATGTATGAATTACATGGGGGGCTTATAAAAATACAGATTCTGATGTTTAGAGTGTGGGTGAGAGCTGTGAATCTGCATTTCTAATAAGCTATACATCATGCTGATGCAGCACTCTTGAGTCAAAGCTTTATGGTAAAATAGGTGAAAGGTATCACCCCAAGTTAGAAAAGGCAAAAAAGTATAATCATGACAGGAAGGGAGAAGATGACATTTCATAGGATTCTTGAATAGCTAGGATTTTGAGGAAAAAGAAATTAAATGTATAAATGAATCAACCAAAGAAACATGTGCTTTGGAGGAGGTGGATCAAGATGGAGGAGTAGGAAGACGCTGAGCTCACCTCCTCCCTCGGGCACACCAACATCACAGCTACTTACAGAGCAACTATCTCTGAGAATGACCTTAACACTACCAGAAAAAAAGATGTTCCACGCTAAAGATATAAAGAGGGAGCCACAAGAAGGGTAGGAGGGGCAGATGCACAGTTAAGTCAAAGCCCACACTCCCAGGTCAGTGATCCACAAGCAGGAGAAATGTCACAACTGTGAAGGTCCTCCCTGGGTAGCAAGAGGTCCAAGATCCACATCAGTCTCCCCAGCCCATGTATACTGCACTAGGAAGATGAGTCCCCAGAAATTCTGACTTTAAAAACCTGAAGGTGGGCTTCCCTGGTGGCGCAGTGGTTGAGAACCTGCCTGCCAATGCAGGGGACACGGGTTCGAGCCCTGGTCTGGGAAGATCCCACGTGCCGCGGAGCAACTAGGCCCGTGAGCCACAACTACTGAGCCTGCGCGTCTGGAGCCTGTGCTCCGCAACAAGAGAGGCCGCGATAGTGAGAGGCCCGTGCACCGCGATGAAGAGTGGCACCCGCTTGCAGCATCTAGAGAAAGCCCTCGCACAGAAACGAAGACCCAACATAGCCAAAAATAAATAAATTAATTAATTTTAAAAAAAAAACAACAAGGATTTAAAAAAAAACCAAAAAAAAAAAAAAAAAAACCTGAAGGAGAGCCAGGAAGGCTGTAGGAAACTGAGACTCCACTCTTAAAGGGTTTGTACAAAATCTCACACACTCCAAGTCCCAACACTGGGGCAGCAGTTTGAAAGGTGTCTGGGTCAGACCCATGTGCCTATCTTGGAGGGCCTCCCAGAGAGGCAGGAGGCAACTGGGACTCCCCTGAGGGAATGAAACACTGGTGGCAACCATTTTTATGAACTCATTCTACTGTGCTGACATCAGAGCTGACAAGCACCATTTTGGATTCCTCCCTCAGGCCTACTACCACCAGCCTGGTCTGCCCCACACACCAGCACACACTCACCAGTTGCATGATGCTAAGGCTTACAATCAGCTGTGCCAGGGGGTTCATCCCACCTACCAGTGGGCCCACAGCAATCACGTGATACCAGGTCTCACAGCCAGCCATGCCAGGGGCCTACCCCAACCATCAGGATGACCTCATCACACTCAAGCAGCCAGGCCTCAGCCAGCCACACCAGGGGCCTGCCCAGCCCAACAGCGCATCCACAGCAATGGAAGAGGACTGGGTGTTCTACTCACAGCAAGCTGCCCGGGAGGCCTGATTCACCCACTAGTGCGCATGCAGAAACTGCATGAGGCAGGGACTCACAGCCAAACAGACTAGGGGCCAGACCCGCCTACTAGGAATCCACAGTAATTGGGCCTACCACAACCAAAGGGTGCATGCTGCTCACACAGAAGGCACCCCTGGAGCACCAACCTCTGGTAGCCAGAAGGGAGCATGCTGCTGGGCCACATAAGACATCTCATGTATAAGGCCACTTCTCCTAGCTCAGGAAACATAACCAACCTACCTAATACATAGAAAAAACCCCACAGATATTAGAAAAAAATGAGAAGGCAAAGGAATATGTTACAAATGAAGGAGCAAGACAATACCTCAGAAAAAGAACTAAACAAAATGGAGATAAGCAATCTCCAGATAAAGAGTTCAAGATAATGATCATAAAGATGATCACGGAACTATGGAGAAGAATAGATGAACAAAGTGAAAACTTCAACAGAGAATTAGAAAATATAAAAAAAAAGCAATCAGAGCTGAAGAATACAATAACTGAAATGAAAAACAGGAAACAACAGTAGATTACATGACCCTGGCATACCAAATGGTTTCCAAATTGGTCAACTTAAATTCTTTGCCTGTTTTTGAGAAAATCACTGGATCAAGAATGTCATTAAGTGAGGTTATGCTAACGGTTCCTTACTAAATCTATTACATTACACATTGAAAATAAGACTTAATATAGGGAAAGAAATGTCTCCCATTTGCTTCTTAAAAAAAAAAAGAAGAGACCAGCAATCTGGAAGACAAAGTATAGGAAATCAGCCAAGGTGAAAGGAAAGAAAGGGGATTTTAAAAAATGAGGACCTCTGTGGCAACATCAAGCATACCAACATTTGCATTATAAGGGTCCCAGAGGAGAAGAAAGAGAAAGGGGCAGAGAACCTATTTGAAGAAATAAGAGGCGAAATAATAGGTGTAAACTTCCCTGACTTGGAAAAGGAAACGAACATACAAGTACAGTAAGCAGAGTCCCAAACAAGAAGAACCCAAAGAGGTACACACCAAGATACATAGTGAGTAAATGGTAAAAATTAAAGAGAATATCTTAAAAGCAACAAGAGAAAAGCGACTAGTTACCAACAAGGAAACTCCTATAAGAGAGTTAACTAAATTTTCAGCAGAAATTTTGCAGGCCAGAAGAGAATGGCACAATATATTCAAAGTGATGAAAGGAAAAAATGTACAACAATATTATAAGGATATTCTATCCAGCAAGGTTATCATTCACAATTGATGGAGATAAAGCTTTTACAGACAAGCAAAAACTTAAGAGTTTATCACCAATAAACTGGCCTTATAAGAAATGTTAAAGAAACTTCTCTAAATGGAAGAGAAGCCCACGACTAGAAATAAGGAAATTATGAAAGGAAAAATCTAAAGGTAAAGGCAAACATAGTGTACAGGTAGTAGATCAACCACTTATAAAGCTAGTAGGAAGGTTAAAAGACAAAAGAATGGCTGCTGTACCAAAGCCCAGGGGACACAGTTGTAGCCAGTCTTACGTTCAGCCCGGCTCTACCTTTGTAAAGGCCAAGGAGTTGCACTGACACATTCCCTGAGACTAAGATACATCCTGGGTGCTCATACCTGTTTTATCTCCACAAGGAAGGGAAGGTAGACTTTTGGCCCAGCGTAAGAAAACGTACAGAAATACCGGTAACAATGGGAAGCATTTGACGTTCCTAAGTCCCCTAGACCTGACTAGGTGATTCCATGGGTAATGCTCTGCACCGCATGCAGTACCCAGGTGTTCAATGTGTCATTATGGAAGGGCCCAGTGTGTCCCCACAGTCTCCAGTAATCAGTCAGAGAGTGCTGGTAAATGCGCTGTGGGGTCATGTTGGTAATTAGAAAATGTCGGGAAAAGCCGCTTTTCCTCTTTTAGAAAGTGACTTGGTTGCTGCTTCAAAACTGCCTGAAAAACACGCTGCCCATTCGGCTTCACTCCACAAATGCCTCTGTGAGGGACAGTGAGTTTTCCGGAACGAAACCAGGTGCTTGCCATTCTTGACCGCGAGCTCATCCCACAGCATTCAGTACCTAAAGTGCCAAGAGTACGTAACCTCTGGTCTCGAGGTAAGGTGCACTTTTTCCCGTCTCCCAAATTGGCGGTGCAGCAGTGTCCTGGAAGCCTTAGTCAATGGACTGCTTTAGGTCTAGTATGCCGCACATGGCTTTGGACCTCGCGTATATCACTTCTTTCCTTGGAATACACTATACACCAGAAGCCTGCTGAGCACCATCGAGGGAAAAACAGTTCAGGGAACAACCCTCTCTTTGCAGTCTGAAGAGCCAGGAGTGGCTTTCTACTTTGGATGGGTAGCGTTCCTCACCTTTCATACAACCTCAGGAAGACGGGTCTAGGAAGGCTTTCTTTCAAGTGCGGATAGTTGAGCTGCACAGCAAAAAGCCACCAGGCTTCCAATTCATTTGTGAAGCTCAGGCCCGACATCTCTCTGGTGGAAGCGGAAACTTGGCTACGGGTCCAACACAAAAGTAAGCAGAGATATACCCTGAGCCATGCTAGGCCTTGGAACATCCAACACACCTAGGCCTAATGTGGGCATTTAGATGATTAGGCAATGCACCACACTGAGAGCACGCTAGTCCAAAAGTGTCATCGTGGAAGGGTGAAGTTTGTTCTCAGTGTCTCCAGTAGCTGGTCACAAAAGGGATGTAAATGTGCAGTGTGATCCACTAGGCACAAGGTAAGCCTGGGAAAGGCAGTACTACCCATTCCGAAACTAGATAGTGGAGACGCCAAGGCTGCTTGAAAAACACTCATGTTGCACGGCTTTTATTCACTTCCAGGAATGCCTCTGGGAAGAAGCCCTGAAGTCTCCAGTGCTTGCTGGGAGCTCCTCCAACGAGCCTCCCTGCCTAGAGTGCGAAGAAAAGGTGACCACAAGCCACAAGGGAAGCCCCAGAGTTTTCCATCAGTAAACTTTGGTGTGCAGCCTGCTCAAGAAACACTGAGTCGATCGAGTGCTGTAACTCCTGTATGCTTTTCACAGGCTAAAGACAGTCGTGTATGAAATCATTTCCGAGAGAGAACGTCTCTCCTGTGGTTGTGTTGTGTGGCTTTCAAGTAAGAGAACGGGAACCAGACTGTTGGTATCACCTCTTTCTATGCAGGTGGAAGCGCAATGAACTGGTTTCTTGCTTGCACAGCTTGCTTTCTACAGCTTTACAACAGCCCCGGGGATGCAGTTCTAGCCAGTCTTACGTTCACGTGGCACTCCTTTGTGACGCAGCCTGTGTTGCACTGTAATAATGCCAGTGAACTACGTACATCCTGTGTGTTTATACCTTTGGTATCTCTACCATGAAGGGAAGGTAGTCTTTCAGCCCAGCTTGAAGAAAGAACCCAACTACCGGGAAGAATTTGAGGCATTTGGACGTTCCGAAGTCACCTAAGCCTGACTATGTCATCCAATGGGAAAGGCCATGCAGAACTCAGGCGTCCAATGTGCCATCATGGAGGGCCCAGTGTGTCCCCAAAGTCCCCAGTACATGAGAGAGAGAGTGCTGGTAAATGTGCTGTGGGATCAAGTTGGTAATTCGAAAACGTCGGGAAAACGTGCTTTTCCCCTTTTGGAAAGGGACTTGGTTGCTGCTCCAGCTGCCTGGAAAACACATTGCCCATGTTTCTTCATTCCACAAAAGCCTCTATCGGGAACACTTAGTTCTCCCAAAAGAAACCAGGTGCTTGCCACTCATTCCTGTGGGCTCATCCCACTGCCATCTGCAGCTACATTACCATCAAAAGTGACCACTTGTTTCGAAGGAAGGTGGACTTTTCCCAATCACCAGAGAGAGGGGTGCCTCCGTGTGCTGGAAAGCTAAGTCACAGGACTGCTTTAGCTCTAGTATGCCTCTCACGGCACAGAAGTCTCGCGTGTGCCCCCTTCTTTGTGGTGGTACACTGTATCCCAAAAGCCTTGTGAGCACCATGAAGGGAAAAGCACCTCTGGGTACAAGCCTTTGTGTGCAGTTGGAAGAGCCAGGATCGGGTTACTCCTTTGGATGGCTAGCATTCTGCAGCTTTCATACAACCTCAGTAAGTCGTTTGTAGGGAGGCTTTCTTTCAATGCGGGTCTGGCAAAGTGAGGATACCTGAGCCACACTGCAGAAAACCAGTGGGCTTCCCATTCATTTGGGAAGCTCATGCCCGACGTCTCATTAACTGAAGCAGAAACTTAGCTACAGGTCCCACCCAAAAGTAAGCAGAGATACACGCTGAGCATTGCTATGCCTTTGGAACCTCCAAAGACATCTAAGCCGACCGAGGGCATTCAGACGATTATGCAATGCACCACACGCAGAACACGCCATGGCCAGAAGTGTCATCGTGGAAGGGTGAAGTGTGTTCAAAGTGGCTGCTGTAGCACACACTATAGTAGTATAATCAGTGGTTCACAGGATGAGCTCAGACAAGAAAGCTCAACACAAGTTGACAGAAGTTGAAGTTTGTAAACCTTATTCTGGATTGCATTCCCCACTCCAGTATCCTTGGACAAGGCTGCCTCAGCTGTGGACAGACACAACTACGAGGAAGGAAAGTAGGATGTGGTATTTGGATTTTTCCCCCTCAAGCAACATAGGACTCCTAATATCTAAATTCATTTTATTTTGCTGTGTATTAAATTTCTATAAGCTTAGGGCCTAAGACAATACACATTTATTATCTCACAGTTTCTGTAGAAAAGAAATCCAGGCTGAGACCTCTGCTCAAAGTCTCACCAGGCTGATATCAAGCCATAAGCTGGGCAGCGTTCTCAGCTAGAGTTTCAGGATTCTCTTCCAAGCTCATTCAAGTTAGTGGCAAAATTCAGTTGCTTGAAGTTGTAGGACTGAGGTTCTTTTTTCCTTGCTGGCAGATGAGGAGCTCTCAACTATCTCATTCCATTGTCAGGTCCTAGCTGTATGGCCCTCTCAAAACATGACAGCTTATTGCTTCAAAACTACCAACAAAATTTCTTGCTCCAGTCTGCTAAAACTGAGTCTTAAATAACATAACGCAGTCATGGAGTGACTTCCCATCACTCTTGCCAAGTTCTACTGATTAGAAGCAAGTCACAGATACTGCCCAAACTGAAGCAGAGGGGATTACAGAAAGGCATGAACACCAGGATGCAAGGATCATTGAATGTCACCTTAGCGTCTCTCTGCCATGGTCAAGAAAGTTATTTCTGAAAAATATGACATTTGATTTGACACTTCAAGAATGAGGAATCAACCATGTGAAAGCAATGGGCTGAGGAGGCATCCACTGGGAATATAGGGAAGGGGAAATGGGATAAGGAAGGAGATAGACCTGAAAATGACTCCCAGCAGTAGCCATATCAGTTATCTTTTCATTTCATCTCTGGTTGCTAATGAATGTAAATAAAGTATATAGTGTGAGTTTTATAAATCTAACTACCCACGTTCTCAATGATTTCATGCATACCCCAAGAGGTATGCATTAATGTAAGAGACACAGAAAAAATGATATATGTCTTCCTGGAGTACCAACTTTATATTTGGTAAAATAAGTAATGTAAATATTTTCACATTAAAAACAAACATATTTATAGAATGAGTATACAAAATGGAGTATAATACAAAATTTGTACTAATTTTTAAGATAAAACTTGAGGCCTCCCACCAAGAAATTTCCAATTTGAGAGTACATTACTCATTTTCTCTCTCTGCAATTAGGGGAACTTTGGTGGAAATGCTTGACACTCAATGTTATTATGCTTCTACTCTCTATTTCATACCTCATTAAGTATTAAAGAGGAAAAAACACAACTCTCAAGTGAAGAAATAAATTTTTAAGCCCATAATCTCAAATGTAATGCACATGAGCATATTCACTGCAGTCTCTGCAAGGCAAACTGCAGACTAAATTGTTATAAAGACAGTTAAATTTATATATCATGCAGTCACCCTAGCATTGAAGTCTTGGGTATTGTACTTCACAATTATCCTATCTAGTTTCAATGTGATAATAAAGGCTTTTTGTTTGGTTATTGGTTGGTTTTGGTTTTGTTCTTGTTCTTAAAGATCCAAGTGTGTATCCTATGTTTTGTGACATGAATTGTTAACAATAGTCCAAAATCTATTCTACACTTTGTCTTTAATAACACTTTTACTATTAACAAAATTTTTATCTGAATACCCTGCATATCTCAAGCCTCTTGCATCTAGATATAGCCATGTGGTTAAGTTCAGGTTAATGTGAACAGTATAGAGCCTTAAACGGAAGGGATGGGCCTTCCCTTTTTTTTTTTTTTTCTCTTTTCACTGGCTGAAATGTAGAAGTGGTGGTGGTGCACCATCTTGGAACATGTAGACAAGAGCAACACTCAAAGGATGGTGGAGCAACAAAACAGAAGGATCCTGGATCCCCAACATAATGGAACTTAGCTCTGGGCTGTAAGGTGGAAGAGAGGTAAATCTCTATTTTGATTAAGCCCTTGTAATTTAGGGTCATTGTTACAGTGGCTGAACCCACGTCCTAACTAACATAGAATTTGATAGCTGCCCTATCAGAACCTATATAATATGTGGTACTGACTTGGAGATTGTGCAGTAGGTGATGATGAATGGAGAGCAAGATGAAACGTTGCTGACTCTTGCGATGCCACAGCAAAATGTTTATTCAAACTGTCACCTTGAAAGTTAGTACTTTAAAAGAATTAACCAAGCCTCTAGATTGAGAAAAAGTAAGAATGTTAGTGTGCATTGGTTACTTCTTGATGCTTCCAACAATATCTTTCAAGAGATATAAACTCAGCCTAAATAAAGAAGTCTCAAGCAGATATGGAAGAGAACTCAGCTCTACTAAAGAAAACTCACCCCACCTATAGCTTGAAACCTAAATTGACTGAGGGACTGGTGAAGTATGGCTTCATTGGGTTTTAAACCTAATTCTTCTATATTCTAATCACACATAGTTAAAACAAGAGGTTTACAAGGCACTGCCTAAGCTGATATAAGCCTGAGACTCCACGAGTTCAACAGCCAGACAATGGGATCCAGCCCAGAAATCAGGAAGATATTAAGGGCACTTCCTTCTCACTTAAGCCTCAAGGTAACTGACCTTGATTTAGAAACTGGGAGATTTGCTGAGCACAAAGGCCAACAATTAAAATCCAGTTATTTATCTAGGAAAAAAATTATGTCTTGATTAATATTGGGCTATGGTTACTTGCACTTGAAACTAATCAGAACAAATAGGCAGAAAACCCAGTAAGTTTTTGAGGGGATGTATTACACACACACACTTGGACTATAAAAGCCTATAATTGTTCAACCCAAAGACAACCCCTAGGCTCTCTTACCTGCACTAGCAGGAAGCCAACTTTGAAAGCTATCTAATGCCTACTAAGGGTATACTTTTTTAATGCCCACTTTAGATCTGCACATGGAGAATAACAGACAATAAAGAATCTCCCAAAGGACAAAGCCAGGAGCCACAGAGAACAAGGGCAGGGGGACAAGTTTGCCAGGAGGGCTAACAAAGAAACTTTTCTACTACAAGGATAAAAATCTTCATGATTCCTACACACAGGATTTGACCATTGCTGAGTGACTATTGGGTTTCTGATCTTCCCCTTTTCCAAATGGGAGTGTCTTATCCTGTTTCTCCTCTACCACTGTCTTTTGTATATGTTAACCTGCCTTGTATTTACCACTGTATATTGGATGTGCATTTGGGGGGAGGGGTGAGCAGATGGAAGATAAATTGGCTTTCAGATCAGATGTGCCAACCATAAGAAGTAATATCAGGGCTTGAGAGAAAGAATAGACTTCGCATCACACAGATATAATAAACTATGAGACGAATGAGACCTAGAGAGGGAGTAGATAATTTTCATGGCTGGGAGATAAGAGTGCACATAGCAGAAACTGTTAGATGTTTCCCCAAACCCATGTTCTCTTTCTTTTATAGTAATAGGAAGTTTAGCTAGGTATACAGCATCCTACATTTCCTAGCTTCCTTTGCCGCTATATATGGTGGTGACTGAATTCTGACTAGTAAGATGCAAGAAAAGTGATGTGTGCTACTTCCAGGTCAATCCCTGAAGAAGAAAGGAGCATGTCCTCCCTTTTCAGTTTCTTGCTGGGAGGCAAACATGGTGGTCTCCATCCATAAACAAAATCAACATCCAAGGGACAGCAAAGTGAAAACATAGAAGGTGATTGGGTCCTCTACACTGTGCAGATTCCTTGCTAACCCTGGACTAGCATAATAATTTCTGTCTTATCTAAGCAACTGATGTTTTGGATCACTGTTGTGGCAGTCAAGCCTATATCCTAACTTATACATGCTTATAAAACTATACCAAGGAACTTTTCAACCTAATGTATAGATATGAGTAGAGACACAGAGAATAGCTTTAAAAGCCCATTCCAGGGCTTCCCTGGTGGCACAGTGGTTAAGAACCTGCCTGCCAATGCAGGGACACAGGTTTGAGCCCTGGTCCGGAAAGATCCCACATGCCATGGAGCAACTAAGCCCGTGCACCACAAATACTGAGCCTGCGGTCTAGAGCCTGCGAGCCACAACTACTGAGCCCACATGCTGCAACTACTGAAGCCCGCACGGCCTAGAGCCCATGCTCCGCAACAAGAGAAGTCACCACAATGAGAAGCCTGCGCACCGCAATGAAGAGTAGCCCCCGCTCACCACAACTAGAGAAAGCCCGCGCGCAGCAACGAAGACCCAATGCAACCAAATGTAACTAATTAATTAATTAATTAAAAAATAAAAAATCTTTAAAAAAAAAAGCCTATTCCAACTAAACTGTTAGGTAATTTAGATCATGACTCACTATGGTAATTCTATGTTTTATAAAACCGTTTGTTACAAGATAATAATAGTAGTTAAAATACAGTGATAAATTACCACTTACTTTAAAAATTTAAGAAAACTCTAAACATTCTGAAATCTCACTGAAATGAAATGCATTCTGTAATAGAAATTTGTAAGCAAAATAAGAACACCCTGAATTATAAAATTTAGAAACTGATTTGTCAAGGTGTCATTTCTTAATATATAATTTTTGTATTAGCACATACGTGTTTTAGAGTTTGTTAGAACTGAAATTTTTCATCAGCTCATCTCAATTTAAAAAAATAACTTCAAGTGAAAAAAATTTGTCATATAAATTAATATTAACTTAATATTTACTTAATATGTAGTCACTTAATATGTATTCAATAAAAGCTTATATACATATTGACATTGCCTAAAAGTCTAAGAACAAAGAAAAATAGTTAGGAAAATAACATATATGTGTTTAACGTGTCACAGTTCACATAATGCTTTTCATGTATCTTTTACATACAGAAATTTGCTTTGTTCATTTGAGCGTTAAATAACAATAAAATATAATATTATATCATCTATATCACAGTTTCAAAAGAGTAACGTGATATAAACTGATAGACACCATGTTTCATGGTGCACTAGCTGGCTGCCCTAATTGGCAACTAAAATATAGGCTCCCCACAGATCTATTTTCACTGGGTCTGATTGCCATAGCCATCAATGAAGAACCCTTATAAGCCAAATAATAAGTCAGTAAGAATTTAAACCATGAAAGAATGTGAGGGCAGACACATTTACCATAATTGGGTGTCTTCCATTAGCCTTCAGGGCATGCCAAGGTTCTGGGGGCATTAGGAAAATAACCAACCTCTTGCTAGGAGCAAATCACTCCTGGCACATCCTTACCCATTATTTTCTTGGAGAGCAAGGCACTTTTTTTGAGGTATCTACTTTTATAAAGATAAAAAGCCTTTAAATGTTACATTCTCAGAAGCTTAAATAATTTAATTCCATTTCCATTGATGATTACATGTTGTAAACATTTATAAGTGGTTTCCACCATGCAGCCTATCCCTCTGTCCCTAGATCTGGTGGGATGTCATGCAGTTTGGGATTTAAAGGCTTAACACCTTCTTCTCCCCTTACACCATCCACCCACACTACACACCTTACCCTCACGTGGTACATCTGTCTCTCTCCCACGCACATTTCCACCCAAATTGTGCTTTAGGGGATGGTAAAAACTGTAAAGATATCTCTGATTCATCTAGTTGTATCTCTTCTCCCATTTAGAACTATGCTTTCCACCTTGTAGGTTCTTAGAGGGGTGGGAGAGGGAAGACTATGGAAACAATTCAAATGGCAAATAATGAGTTCTCTCCTAGCTGTGCAATCCACCCATGGTACAACCTTTACACAGTATGGGTATTCAGATCATTCCTCCCACATTTTCATGAAAGTTATTCAATAAATAGCTGACTGTTTGCTTTAAAGAAGGGGAAAACATAATTTGTAAGGATTGAATGTGATGATTAATAATATTGATGGAGATAACAATAATATTTGTCATCCATCAAGTGTCAACTACATATGCCAGTCACTTTACATATAATATTTTATGCCTGCAGCCACAGCATGCCTCTACCATCATTTCTCCAGCTCCTGTTCATACAACTGCTAGCCAGTCCTCTCAGGTTACAGTGATGCGCACTGATGCCTTTTGTTGTGCATAAAGGAGGTTACCATAGGGTTGCTCAGCATTTCCTTGAAGAATCTCACTGAAAACTTGCATTACAATCCAACGGTTATTCCTTTGTTTCTTTGTGGAAAACCCAGCACTTGTACACTTTTTATCAATCATTTAGTTTGCCAGAAAGTGAAATAAATGGCAGTGGAGAGGCCAAAGTAAAGTGCATGACACTTGGCATAGCTCCCTCAGCTCAAGGAGGCAGTTGGTGCTCTCATTAGCTGACAGCATTTGCAGCACAGTGCTTCACATTCAAGGAAAAATGCACCACCGTCTGCTGACTTGGCTCTCACTGGTAAACAGCATAAAATAAAATTCAGACCATGAGAGAAATATATACTATAAGGAAACTATACTAGATGTTACACATGCAAGGATTATAATTTTAAAAGAAAATGTCTCAGAAACAAATAGCATTATAAAGAACCTGCTGTGCACTGAACCCAGTTTTTGATCTCTGCAGATGTTTCAGCCCCACTAGCATCTCCTAACACTTTCAGCTATCTCAGGCTTACCTGGAGAAAGGGCTGGGCTCCTGGTGCTGCCCTGGAACTGCAGCAGCTTGGCACCAAACTTGTTCTGACTAAACTCACAGAGGCCCTGGCACCTGCCACTGCTTATAGACTCAGAGGCAAACAGTGACCAATAAATGACAAGATACAGGAAGAAGACACAGATAAATTGTTCCACTTTCCTCCCCCACAAAGATTGTTGTGAAATGAGTGTTTCCACATGGCTTATCCAGAGACATTCCTGACAACATGGCTATGTTTACAACTCAATATGTGTACTTTGTATTTACTATCCCATCTTTGATGCCTTGCTTAATTTTTCCCTCACTTTTGCTACCCTGGGACTGTACTCCTGGCAAAGCATTAGCATGCTCCTAGGCTTTGCCTCAGCTCTGTTTTCTAGGAAACTCAGGGTAAAATAAGCAGCATTAAACTAACTGAGGCATCTTTTTGATACTTTCCCCAAAGGAACAAGAGAGAAGAAATAGCATTTTAACTATTGCTGTGCTTGCAGTGGAGTAAGGAGAAAGGGAATTAATACGGGTTGAGCATTTACAATGTACCTGGCACTATACTGGATTTTCATGTCATTTCATGTAATCTCATTTAATCCTCACAATACACCATCTAACATTATCATTGAAAAACAAGGAAATATAAGAAAAGTGGTTAAGTTTTTAACTTGTATAACACTAAGTTCAGCACAGCAGTACAGGCAACGCAGCTTGGATTCAGTATACTAGTGAGCCAGATGAGTCCAGGTATATTCCATAAATTGAGAATCTATAATGCTAAACCAAACTGCAGGAAATCCTTTAGCCCTCTTTTCCCCCTCATTCTGAATGTTTGGTTTCATCTTTTCCATTTCACTATTCAGATGATAATCAAAGCTCAGTGGCAGCCAAAAAGCACTTTTCCTAAACCAATTCTTCTGTAAATTTGGCAAAGCATGGAACACAGATGTCATCTTCATGTCAAATGTCACAGTCTTTGTCTATCTGCCTTTTTTAAGGACAAAATCTGTTGAACTTCAGCTACTTCAACTTCATTTTCTTTAACAGGGTCTTTAAAGAAACAACTTGTGTTTCTATCCAAGCAATCTCCATGACTGTTTTTGGCAAACCTATTTACAAACAATTAGGTATAAATAAAACATTAGCTTGCAATTTTGCAGAGCAGCAGACAGAAAGACAAATGAAGAAAAATGAAAGCAACATACAAGATCTATGGATTAATATAAAACATCCCAATATATACATAAGAGGGGTTCCAAAAGAGAGGAAAGAGAGAAGGAGATCAAAATGTATTTGAAGAAATTATACCTGAAAACTTCCCAAACCTAAAGAAGGAAACAGATCCAGGTACAAGAAGCACAAGGGTTGTAAAAAAGATACACCCAATCAAACCCAGACCAAGACCTATCATAATTAAACTGGCAAAAGTTAAAGATGAAGAGAGGATTGTAAAGGCAGCAAGAGAAAAACAAAGAACCATTTACAAGGAAACCCCTATAAGGCTATCAGTAGATTTCTCTGCAGAAACTTTTCAGGCCAGAGGGGAGTGGCGTGATATATTCAAAATCCTGAAAAGGAAAAACCTGCAGAATTATTTTAGGATATTCTACCCAGCAGAATTATCATTTAGAAGAAGAGAGATAATTTCTCAGACAAGCAAAAACTAAAAGAATTCAGCAATACTAAACATACCCCAAAAGAAATGTTTAAGGGTCTTCTCTAAATGGAAAAGAAGCAAGAATAAATAGAAAAGAGAAAATCTCATTAAGAAAAACAAATATATAGTAAGGATTGAAGATCACTTAAATAAGTCAGTATGTAGATTAGAAAACAAAAAAAAATTGTAAAAGTGATTTTAACTACAATAGACAGCAAAGGGATAGGCATGAAGATGTAAACTAGGACATCAAAATCACAAAATGTGACGGGGGGGGGTAAAAATGTAGATCTTTTAGAATGTGTTTGAACTTGAATGACTATCAGTTTAAAGCAAGTAGATATAGTTATGGGTCAACATACATGAACCCCATGGTAACCATAAATAAAACCTACAACAGATTCACAAAAACCAAAAAGGAAGGAACTCAAACATACTACAAAATAAAATCGTCAAACCACAAAAGGAAAAACAAAAAGAAGAAAGGAACAAAGAAGAACTACAAAATCAACTGGAAAACAAGGAATAAAATGGCAATAAGTACATACCTATCAATAATTACTTTAAATGTCAATGCACTAAACGCTCTGATCAAAAGACATAAGGTGAAAAAGGATCTTGCTGTGATTTATGTCATACAGTGTTCTGCCTATGTTTTCCTCTCAGAGTTTTATAGTGTCTGGCCTTATATTTAGGTCTTTGGTCAATTTTGAATTTATTTTTGTGTATGGTGTTAGAGAGTGTTCTAATTTCATTCTTTTACATGTAGCTGTCCAGTTTTCCTAGCACCACTTATTGAAGAGGCTGTCTTTTCTCCATTGTATATTCTTGCCTCCTTTATCAAAGATAAGGTGACCATATGTGCATGGGCCTATCTCTGGGTTTTCTATCCTGTTCCATTGATCTATATTTCTGTTTTTGTGCCAGTATCATACTGTCTTGATTACTGTAGCTTTGTAGTATAGTCTGAAGTCACAGAGCCTGATTCCTCCAGCTCCGTTTTTCTTTCTCAAGACTGCTTTGGCTATTCGGGGTCCTCTGTGTTCCGCGCACCACAACTACAGATCCTATGCACTCTGGAGCCCCCACACCACAACTAGAGAGAAGCCCGCACACCGCAATGAAAAGCCAGCACGCTGCGACGAAAAATCCCAGTGCCACAACTAAGACCTGTTGCAGCCATAAATAAATAAATAAATAAATAAATAAATAAATAAATAAATAATGGGTCAACAATGAAATAAAGAAGAAATCAGAAAATACCTTGAGACAAACAAAAATGAAAACACAGCTTTATGAAATGTATGGGATGCAGCAATAGGAGTTCCAAAAGGAAACTTCATAGCAATACAGGCCTACCTCAAAAAATATAAGAAAAATCTCAAATAAACAACTGAACCTACCAGCAAGAAGAATTAGAAAAAGACAACAAACAAAGCCCAAAGTCAGCAGAAGGCAGGAAATAATAAAGATCAAAGAGGAAATAAATAAAATAGAGATTAAAAAAACAATAGAAAAGATCAAATAAACCAAGAGATGGTTTTTTGAAAAGATAAACAAAATTGACAAACCTATAGCCAGGCTCACCAAGAAGAAAAGAAAGAGGACCCAAATAAACAAAATAAGAAATGAAAGAGGAGAAATAAGAACCAATACCAGAGAAATGCATAAGAGAATACTTTGAATAGGTATATGCAAACAAATTGGACAATTTAGAAGAAATGGACAAATTTCTAGAAATGGATTACCTGCCACGACTGAGTCAAGAAAAACAAACAATTTGAACAGAACAATCACTAGAAGCAAATATAAACTGTAACTTAAAAACTCTCTGCAAACAAAAGTCCAAGACTGGACAGCTTCACCAGGGAATTCTACCAAACATATAAAGAACTTACAGCTATTTTTTTCTCAAATTATTCCAGAAGATTGAAAGAAGGGAACACTCCCAAGTTAATTTGATGAGGCTTCCATTATCCTGATATAAAAACTAGACCAAGACACTACAAAGGAGAATATTACAGCCCAATATCGTTGATGAATATAGACACAAAAATCCTCAACAAAATATTAGCAAAAGTAATCCAACAATACATAAAAAGGATCATACACTATGATGAGTCTGGATTCATTCCAGGGTCACAAGGATGGTTCTAAATATGCAAATCAATTAATGTGACAAACCACATTAACAAAAGGAAAGAAAAAAACCACATGATCATCTCAATAGATGCAGAAAAAGCATTTGACAAAATTTAACACTCATTCAGGATAAAAAGTCTCATCAAAGCAGGTATAGAGGGAACATATCTCAACATAACAAAGGCCATTTATGAGAAACCCACAGCAAACATCACTCTCAATGATGAAAAGCTGAAAGCCTTCACACTATATTGAGGAAAAAGACAAGGATGTCCACTCTCACTGCTTCTATTTGACACAGTATTAGAATTATTAACCACAGCACTCAGACAAGAAAAAGGAATAAAGTGTATCCCAATTGGAAGAGAAGAAGTAAAACTGTAACTATTTGCAGGTGACAGGATACTCTATATAGAGAACCTTAAAGTCTACACACAAAAACTATTAGAACTAGTAAATGATTTCAGCAAGGTAGCAGGATACAAGATTAATATACAGAAATCTGTTGTGTTTCTCTACATTGACGATGAAATATCAGAAAGTAAAAAAAAAAAAAAAAAAAAAAAAAAATCCAGTTTAAAATTTCATCAGAAGAAAAAAAAAAAAAACCTACAAATAAACTTAACCAAGGAGGTAAAAGACATATACTCTGTAAACTATAATACACTGATGTAGGAAACTGAAGATGACACAAAGAAATGGAAAGATATCCCATGCTCCTTGACTGGAAGAATTAATATTGTTAAAATGGCCATACTACCCAAAGCAATCTACATATTTAATGCAATCCCTATCAAAATACCCATGATATTTTCCGCAGAACTAGAACAAATAATCCTAAGATTTGTATGGAATGACAAAAGACCCAGAATTGCGAAAGCAATACTGAGAAAAAAGAACAAAGCTGAAGGTATAATCCTTCCAGAGCTCAGACTATACTACAAAACTACAGTAATCAAAACAGTGTGGTACTGGCACAAAAACAGACACATAGATCAACAGAACAGAGCCAAAAGCCCAGAAATAAATCCACATACCTATTGTCAATTAATCTATGACAAAAGAAGTAGGAATATACAATGAAAAAAGACAGTCTCTTCAACAAGTGGTGCTGAGAAATCTGGACAGCTATATTTGAAGCAATGAAATTAGAACATTCCCTCACACCATATACAAAAATAAACAGAAAATGGTTTAAAGACCTAAACATAAGACGTGGCACCCTAAAAACCCTAGAAGAGAACACAGGCAAAAAATTCTTTGACAGAAATTGTAGCAATATTTTCTTATATCAGTCTCCCAAGGTAAAAGAAATAAAAGCAAAAATAAACAAATGGGACCTAATCAAACTTAAAATCTTTTGCACAGCAAAGGAAATCATCAATAAAATGAAAAGACAACCTATAGAATGAGATAAAACATTTGCAAACAATGCAACCAACAAGGGGTTAATATACAAAATATACAAACAGCTCATACAACTCAATATCAAAACAAACAAACCAATCAAAAAATGGGCAGAAGACCTGAACAGACATTTTTCCAAAGAAGACATACAGATGGCTAACAGTCACATGAAAAGATGCTCAACATCACTAATTACTAGAGAAATGCAAATCAAAACCACAAATTATCTCACACCAGTCAGAATGGTCTATCATCAAAAAGTCTACAAATAATAAATGCTGGAGAGGATGTTGGTGGGAATGCAAATTTGTACAGCCACTATGGAAAATAGCATGGAAGTTCCTTAAAAAACCAAAAATAGAACCACGATGTGATCAAGCAGTTCCAATCCTGGATATACATCTGGAAAAACCGAAAACTCTAATTCAAAAAGATAAATGCACCTTAATGTTACAGCAGCACTATTTCCAACAGCTGAGACATGGAAGCAACCCACATGCCCATAAACAATTGGTTTAAGACAATATGATACACACAGGTGTGCACACACACACTCTCTCTCTCTCTCTCTCACACACACACACACACACACACACACACACAGTGGAATATTACTCAGCCATAAAAAGGAATGAAATGTTTCCATTTGCAGCAACATGGATAGACCTAGATAATATAATGCTTAGTGAAATAAGTCAGACAGAGAAAGACAAATACTATATGATATTAGTTATATGGGGAATCTAAAAAATAATAAAAATGAATTTATATACAAAACAGAAACAGACTCACAGACATAGAAAACAAACTTATAGTTACCAAAGGGGACAGGCAGAGGGGAAGGGACAAATTAGGAATATGGGATTAACAGATACAAACTGCTACACATTAAACAGATAAGCAAAAAGATTTACTCTATACCACAGTGAATTATACCCAGTATCTTGTAATAACCTATAATGGAATATAATCTGCAAAAAAAAAAAAAAAGAATCACTGTGCTGTATACCTGAAACTAACACAACATTGTAAATTAATTATATTTCAATAAAAAATAAAAGGATCATATTAATACACATTAAAAAATATAATCTTATAGTTTTTTAGTTCAAAAACCCAAAATGGGTATCACTGGACAGGGCATTCTGGTGGCTCTAGAGGAGAATCTATTTCCTTGCCCTTTTTAGCTTCTAGGGGCCACCCACATTCCTTGACTCATGGTCTTCCTCCTCCATCTTCAAAGCCAGCAGCAGTGGTTAATTTCTTCTCATCACACCACTCTGACCTCTTCTGCCTCTCTCTTCCCTATTTAAGGACCCACTGGGCCCACTCAAATAATATAGGTTAACCTGCCTATTTTAAGATTAGCTGATTAGCAACATAAATATTCCATCTGCTACCTTAGTTCCCCTTTGCCATGCAAACATGCAACATTCACAGGTTCTGGGGATTAAGAATTGACCATTTGGAGGGGGGGGCATTATTCTGCTTACCATGAAAGGAAAGGTGGAAAATGATATATGATATGATATGATATATGATGTAACTCCACATCAAGTAAACTTCTACTGATAGATTATCAGTGAAAAAGAATATTAAGTGATTTCAATCTGCATACATAATCACTCTATTATATATCAGCAAATATAGAGGCAGGAAAGTCTGGCAGAGGAACCACAGGATGTTATAAGACCTCTCCTCATGTAGATAAGTCAACATATATAGAAAGTTAATTGATTCTTCAAAAGAGACAAAAAGTCATTAGCAGCTGAAAAGTTGACAACATGCTATCTGAGAAGCATCTAACTACAATGTATTCTAACTACTGAAATAACCTAAAAGTTGGTTAACTGCAAGAAATAAATTTGAGGGGAGTCCTGAGAAAATTTTTCAATTCAAACCCAGGATATGGAGGGGTACAGTGACAAGGAAAGATGATCCTAGACTAGAGTTATTATAACTGAAAATAGGAATTACTGTTTTTATAGGCTAATCATACTGGCTTTTTTTCTTTTCTAAAAATTTATCCTTTGGGAATATATATGAATGAACGATAAACACATAGCATTAAATCTTTACAGCCTCAGATTTGACAACTAATTCTTAGATATGACACCAAAAGCATAAATAGCAAAAGAAAAAATAGATAAATTGGACTTGATCAAAATTTAAAACTTTTTTGCATCAAAGGAGATTACCAAGAAGGTGAAAATACAACCTTGAGAATGGGATAAAATATTAGTAAATCATGCATCAGATAAGGGTCTAATATCCAGAATATAAAAATAACTCTTACAACTTAAAAATAAACAAATAACCCAATTTAAAAATGGGCAGGGCTTCCCTGGTGGCGCAGTGGTTGAGAATCTGCCTGCCAATGCGGGGGACACGGGTTCGAGCCCTGGTCTGGGAAGATCCCACATGCCACGGAGCAACTAGGCCCGTGAGCCACAATTACTGAGCCTGTGCGTCTGGAGCCTGTGCTCCGCAACAAGAGAGGCCGTGATAATGAGAGGCCCGCGCACCGCGATGAAGAGTGGCCACCACTTGCTGAAACTAGAGAAAGCCCTCGCACAGAAACGAAGACCCAACACAGCCATAAATAAATAAACAAATAAATAAAATTAAAAAAAAAAAATGGGCAAAAGATGTGAACAGATATTTCTCCAGAGAAGAAATACAAATCGTCAATAAGCACATGAAAAGATGCTTGATATCCTTGACCATTAGGAGAATGTAAATTAAAACCACACGGATACCATTACATATCCGACAGAATGAACTATGACAAAAAAGACAGAATACCAAGTGTTGACAAGGATTTAGAGAAACTAGAACCCTCATATATTGCTCATGGAAATATTAAATGGTACAGCTAATCTGGAAAACTGAAAATATCTTAAAAAGTTAAACATACACTCACCATAGACCCAATAATTCCACTCCTACATACCTACCCAACAAAAATGAAAGCATATATCCACACAAAGACATGTGTGCAAATATCCACAGCAACATTATTCAAAACAGCCTAAAACTTAAGAACAATCCAAATATCCAACCAATTTGTGAAGAGATATGGTATAGCCAGACAACACAATATTAGTCTGTAATAAAAAGGAATGAACAATTAACACATGCAACAACATGGATAAATTCAAAAACATATTACTAAATGAAAGCCCTCAGATTCAAAAGACTAAATATGATATGATTCCATTTATTAAAAAATTTCTAGAAAAGGCAAAACTATAGAGACAGAACACAGATCAGTGGTTGTCTGGGACTAAGTCTGGGAGGAGGGATTGACTGCAAACAGGCACAAAGAAACTTCTTGGGGTGATAGAAATGTTTTAGAACTGGCTTGTGGTGATAGCTGCACAACTGCATAAATTTACTAAAGTTTATTGAACTCTACACTCATGTTGGGTGAATTTTATAGACTATAGATTTTACCCAAATAAAACTGTTTAAAAAGTTATCCTTCAGTTCTTTATAATTCACAACAGAATGTGTATGCTTAATTTTAAGATTAAATTTGAAGAAACACAATTGATGGGAAATCATATTAAATTACCATTTAAATTATAATGTCTACAAATAGTGTTTCTCAAAGTGTGATCAAACACATACCATAATACTGAGAACTGGTAAAATTGCACTCCCATCTCCACCTCCCATTCCTAACCCTCACACATACCACTCTCTACCATGCTAATCCACCTTAACCAACTCTATTTTTTTCCATAGCACTTATAATACTCTAACGTATCATATAATTAACTTATTTATTATATTATTGCCTTTTTCCCAGAAATGACCCCACACACACATACTGACACACACATATACAACAGTGGCAAAAAGGCTTCAAGAGAGAAGATATTTACATATTCTTATCACCTAGAACAGTTCCTGGCACATACAGGTCTTCCTCAACTTACAATGGGGCTACCTTTCAATAAAGCCAAGCTGAAAATATGGTAAATTGAAAATGCATTTAGTATACCTAACCTAACTGAACATCATAGCTTCACCTAGCTTACCCCACACGTTCTCAGAACATTTACATTAGCCTACAACTGGGCAAAATCATCTAACACAAAGTCTATTTTATAATAAACTGTTGAAAATCTCATGTAATTTATTGAAAACTGTACTGAAAGTGAAAAACAGAATGGTCGTACAGGTACAGAATGGTTCTAAGTATAACAGCTGTTCACCCTCGTGCTCAGCACAATGGCACTGCCCGGCATCAGAAGAGAGTAATGTACTGCATATTACTAGCCCAGGAAAAGATCAAAATTCAAAGTGCACTTTCTGCTGAGTGCATATTGCTTTCACCCCATCATAAAGTAGAAAAATCATTCAAAGCACTGTAAGTTGGGGACAATCTGTATTATAGGTACTCAAATATTTGCTGACTGAGTGAAATTTAGGTTCCTGAGCCTCATTGCAGATCTACCAAATAAACTTTTGGAGTGGGGCCCTGAAAGGTACATCTTTCCCAGTTCTCCCGAAAAATGGCAAATTAACATTTGGGATCTACTGGCCCATGGGGAACCCAGCCCTTCACACAGAGCCATAGCAACCTGAGTGGTGGCACAAATAATCTAAAGCCAAGCACTGTCCACAATGATATAAATAGCTGAGTACTGAGCTTACAGACTTAACACAATATTAGATGAAGTGAGCAAATTCCTCAGTTTTGGACTATGACTTACAAAGTTCTGCCTCACATGAAGCCACCCACATAAATCTAACATAATACTATTAGCCAGACTTTTATTTTATTTATTTTTTTAACATCTTTATGGGAGTATAATTGCTTTACAATGCTGTTAGTTTCTTCTTTATAACAAAGTGAATCAGCTATACATATACATATATCCCCATATCTCCTCCCTCTTGCGTCTCCCACCCATCCTCCCTATCCCACATCTCTGGGTGGTCACAAAACACCGAGCTGATCTCCTGTGCTATGTGGCTGCTTCCCACGAGCTATCTGTTTTACATTTGGTAGTGTATATATGTCCATGCCACTCTCTCACTTCGTCCCAGCTTACCCTTCCCCCTCTCAATGTCCTCAAGTTCATTCTCTACATCTGTGTCTTTATTCCTGTCCTGCCCCTAGGTTCTTCAGAACCATTATTATTATTTTTTTAGATTCCATATATATGTGTTAGCATACAGTATTTGTTTTTCTTTTTCTGACTTACTTCACTCTGTATGACAGTCTCTAGGTCCATCCACCTCACTGCAAATAACTCAATTTCGTTTCTTTTTATGGCTGAGTAATATTCTATTGTATATACGTGCCACATCTTCTTTATCCATTCATCTGTCGATGGACACTTAGGTTGCTTCCAAGACCTGGCTACTGTAAATAGAGCTGCAATGAACATTGTGGTACATGACTCTTTTTGAATTCTGGTTTTCTCAGGGTATATGCCCAGTAGTGGGATTGCTGGGTCCTACGGTAGTTCTATTTTTAGTTTTTTAAGGAACCTAAATACTGTTCTCCATAGTGGCTATATCAATTTACATTCCCACCAAAAGTGCAAGAGAGTTCCCTTTTCTCCACACCCTCTCCAGCATTTATTGTTTCTAGATTTTTTGATGATGGCCATTCTGACTGGTGTGAGGTGATACTTCATTGTAGTTTTGATTTGCATTTCTATAATGATTAGTGATGTTGAGCATGCTTTCATGTGTTTGTTGGCTATCTGTATATCTTCTTTGGAGAAAGGTCTATTTAGTGCTTCTGCCCATTTTTGAATTGGGTTGTTTGTTTTTTTGGTATTGAGCTTCATGAGCTGCTTGTAAATTTTGGAGATTTCTCCTTTGTCAGTTGCTTCATTTGTAAATATTTTCTCCCATTCTGAGGGCTGTCTTTTCCTCTTGTTTAAGGTTCCCTTTGCTGTGCAAAAGCTTTTAACTTTCATTAGGTCCCATTTGTTTATTTTTGATTTTATTTCCATTTCTCTAGGAGGTGGGTCAAAAAGGTTCTTGCCATGATTTAGATCATAGAGTGTTCTGCCTATGTTTTCCTCTCAGAGTTTTATAGTGTCTGGCCTTATATTTAGGTCTTTGGTCAATTTTGAATTTATTTTTGTGTATGATGTTAGAGAGTGTTCTAATTTCATTCTTTTACATGTAGCTGTCCAGTTTTCCCAGCACCACTTATTGAAGAGGCTGTCTTTTCTCCATTGTATATTCTTCCCTCATTTATCAAAAATAAGGTGATCATATGTGCGTGGCTTTATCTCTGGGCTTTCTATTCTGTTGTATTGATGTGTATTTCCGTTTTTGTGCCAGTACAATACTGTCTTGGTTATTGTAGCTTTGTAGTATAGTCTGAATTCTGGGAGCCTGATTCCACCAGGTCCGTTTTTCTTTGTCAAGGTTGCTTTGGCTATTCAGTGTCTTCTGTGTTTCCAAACAAACTGTGAAATTTTTTGTCTAGTTCTGTGAAAAATGTCATTGGTAGTTTGATAGGAACTGCATTGAATCTGTAGATTGCTTTGGGTAGTATAGTCATTTTCACAATGTTGATTCTTCCAGTTAAAGAACATGGTATATCGCTCTATCTGTTTCTATCATCTTTAATTTCTTTCATCAGTGTCATAGTTTTCTGCATACAGGTCTTTTGTCTCCTTAGGTAGGTTTATTCCAAGGTATTTTATTCTTTTTGTTGCAATGGTAAATGGGAGTGTTTCCTTAATTTCTCTTTCAGATTTTTCATCATTAGTGTATAGGAATGCAAGAGATTTCTGTGCATTAATTTTGTATCCTCCTACTTTACCAAATTCATTGATTAGCTCTAGTAGTTTTCTGGTAGCATCTTTAGGATTCTCTACGTATAGTATCATGTCATCTGCAAACAGTGACAGTTTTACTTTTTCTTTTCCGATTTGGATTCCTTTTATTTCTTTTTCTTCTCTGATTGCTGTAGCGAAAACTTCCAAAAGTATGTTGAATAATAGTGGTGAGCATGGGCAACCTTGTCTTGTTCCTAATCTTAGTGGAAATGGTTTCAGTTTTTCACCATTGAGAATGATGTTGGCTGTGGGTTTGTCATATATGGCCTTTATTATGTTAAGTTCACTCTGTGCCTGCTTTCTGCAGGGTTTTTATCATAAATGGGTGTTGAATTTTGTCAAAAGCTTTTTCTGCATCTACTGAGATGATCATATGGTTTTTCTCCTTCAATTTGTTAATATGGTGTATCACATTGATTGATTTTCGTATATTGTATAATCCTTGCATTCCTGGGATAAACCCCACTTGATCATGGTGTATGATACTTTCTTTCAATGTGCTGTTGGATTCTGTTTGCTAGTATTTTCCTGAGGAATTTTGCAACTATGTTCATCAGTGATATTGGCCTGTAGTTTTCCTTCTTTGTGACATCTTTGTCTGGTTTTGGTATCTGGGTGATGGTGGCCTTGTAGAATGAGTTTGGGAGTGTTCCTTCCTCTGCTATATTTTGGAAGAGTTTGAGAAGGATAGGGGTTAGCTCTTCTCTAAATGTTTGATAGAATTCACCTGTGAAGCCATCTGGTCCTGGACTTTTGTTTGTTGGAAGATTTTTAATCACAGTCTCAATTTCAGTGCTTGTGACTGGTCTGTTTGTATTTTCTATTTCTTCCTGGTTCAGTCTCAGAAGGTTGTGCTTTTCTAAGAATTTCTCCATTTCTTCCAGGTTGTCCATTTTACTGGCATATCGTTGCTTGTAGTAATCTCTCATGATCCTTTGTATTTCTGCAGTGTCAGTTGTTACTTCTACTTTTTCATTTCTAATTCTATTGATTTGAGTCTTCTCCCTTTTTTTCTTCATGACTCTGGCTAATGGTTTATCAATTTTGTTTATCTTCTCGAAGATCCAGCTTTTAGTTTCATTGATCTTTGCTATTGTTTCCTTCATTTCCTTTTCATTTTTTTCTGATCTGATCTTTATGATTTCTTTCCTTCTGCTAACTTTGGGGATTTTTGGGTTTTGTCCTCTAATTGCTTTAGGTGTAAGCTTAGGTTGTTTATTTGAGATGTTTCTTATTTCTTGAGTTAGGATTGTATTGCTATAAACTTCCCTCTTAGAACTACTTTTGCTGCATCCCATAGGTTTTGGATCATCATGTTTTCATTATATTTTGTTTCTACGTATTTTTTGATTTCCTCTTTGATTTCTTCAGTGATCTCTTGGTTATTAAGTAGTGTATTGTTTAGCCTCCATGTATTTGTATTTTTTACAGGTTTTTTCCTGTAATTGATATCTAGTCTCATAGTGCTGTGGTCAGAAAAGATACTTGATACAATTTCAATTTTCTTAAATTTACCAAGGCTTGATTTGTGACTCAACATATGATCTATCCTGGAGAATGTTCCGTGAGCACTTGAGATGAAAGGGTATTCTGTCGTTTTTGGATGGAATATCCTATTAATATCAATTAAGTCCACCTTGTTTAATGTATCATTTAAAGCTTGTGTTTCCTTCTTTATTTTCATTTTGGATGATCTGTCCATTGGTGAAATTGGGGTGTTAAAGTCCCCTAGTATGATTGTGTTACTGTCGATTTCCTCTTTTATAGCTGTTAGCATTTGCCTTATGTACTGAGGTGCTCCTATGTTGGGTGCATAAATATTTTCAATTGTTATATCTTCTTCTTGGATTGATCCCTTGATCATTATGTAGTGTCCTTCTTTGTCTCTTGTAATAGTCTTTGTTTTAAAGTCTATTTTGTCTGATATGAGAAATGCTACTCCAGCTCTCTTTTGATTTCCATTTGCATGGAATATCTTTTTCCATCCCCTCACTTTCAGTCTGTATGTGTCCCTAGGTCTGAAGTGGGTCTCTTGTAGACAGCATATATACAGGTCTTGTTTTTGTATCCATTCAGCCAATCTATGTCTTTTGGTTGGAGCATTTAATCCATTTACGTTTAAGGTAATTATCGATATGTATGTTCCTATTCCCATTTTCTTAATTGTTGTGGGTTTATTATTGTAGGTCTTTTCCTTCTCTTGTGTTTCCTGCCTAGAGGAGTTCCTTTAGCAGTTGTTGTAAAGCTGCTTTGGTGGTGCTGAATTCTCTTAGCTTTTGCTTGTCTGTAAAGCTTTTAATTTCTCCGTTAAATGTGAATGAGATCCTTGCTGGGTAGAGTAATCTTGGTTGTAGGTTTTTCTCCTTCATCACTTTAAATATGGCCTGCCACTCCCTTCTGGCTTGCAGAATTTCTGCTGAAAGATCAGCTGTTAACCTTATGGGGATTCCCTATGTGTTACTTGTTGTTTTTCCCTTGCTGCTTTTAATATTTTTTGTATTTAATTTTTGATAGTTTGATTAATATGTGTCTTGGCATCTTTCTCCTTGGATTTATCCTGTATGGGACTCTCTGCACTTCCTGGACTTGACTATTTCCTGTCACATATTAGGGAAGTTTTCAACTATAATCTCTTCAAATATTTTCTCAGTCCTTTTCTTTTTCTCTTCTTCTGGAACCTCTATAATTCAAAATGTTGGTATGTTTAATGTTGTCCCAGAGGTCTCTGAGACTATCCTCAATTCTTTTCATTCTTTTTTCTTTATTGTGGTCTGCAGTAGTTATTTCCACTATTTTATCTTTCAGGTCATTTATCCGTTCTTCTGCCTCAGTTATTCTGCTATTGATTCCTTCTAGAGAATTTTTAATTTCATTTATTGTGTTGTTCATCATTGTTTGCTCTTTAGTTTTTCTAGGTCCTTGTTAAACGTTTCTTGTATTTTCTCCATTCTATTTCCAAGATTTTGGATCATCTATCATTACTCTGAATTCTTTTCAGGTAGACTGCCTATTTCCTCTTCATTTATTTGGTCTGGTGTGTTTTTACCTTGCTCCTTCATCTGCTGCGTATTTCTCTGTCTTCTCATTTTGCTTAACTTACTGTGTTTGGGGTCTCCTTTTCACAGGCTGCAAGTTCGTAGTTCCCGTTGTTTTTGGTGTCTGCCCCCAGTGGTTGGTTGGTTCAGTGGGTTGTGTAGGTTTCCTGGTGGAGGGGACTAGTGCCTGTGTTATGGAGGATGAGGCTGGATCTTGTCTTTCTGGTGGGCAGGAGCACATCCGTTGGTGTTTTGGGGTGTCTGTGACCTTATTATGATTTTAGGCAGCCTCTCTGCTAATGGGTGGGGTTGTGTCCCTGTCTTGCTAGTTGTTTGGCATAGGGTGTCCAGCACTGTAGCTTGCTGGTCATTGAGTGGAGCTGGGTTTTAGCTTTGAGATGGAGATCTCTGGGTGAGCTTTCGCCGTTTGATATTACATGGAGCTGCAAGGTCTCTAATGGACCAATGTCCTGAACTCGGCTCTCCCACCTCAGAGGCACAGGCCTGATACCCGGTCAAAGCACCAAGAATCTCTCAGCCACGTGGCTCAGAAGAAAGGGGAGAAAAAAGAAAGAAAGAAAGGAAGAAAGAAAGAAAGAAAGAAAGAAAAGAAAGAAAGAAAGAAAGAAAAGAAAATGAAGTAAAGTTATTAAAATAAAAAATTAAAATTAAAAATAATTATTAAAAACAAAAAATTTAAAAGTAATAAAAGAAAGAAAGAAGAGAGCAACCAAACCAAAAAACAAATCCACCAAAGATAACAAGCGCTAAAAACTATACTAAAAAAAATGAAAAAAAACGGACAGATAGAACCCTAGGACAAATGGTAAAAGCAAAGCTATACAACCCTAATCACACAAAGAAGCATACACATACACTCACAAAAAGAGAAAAAGAAAAAGTATATATATATCATTACTCCCAAAGTCCACTGCCTCAGTTTTGGAATAATTCATTGCCTATTCAGGTATTCCACAGATGCAGGTACATCAAGTTGATTGTGGAGATTTAATCTGCTGCTCCTGAGCCTGCTGGGAGAGATTTCCCTTTCTCTTCTTTGTTCGCACAGCTTCTGGGGTTCAGCTTTGGATTTGGCCCCGTCTCTGCCTGCAGGTCACCTGAGGTCATCTGTTCTTCACTCAGACAGGACAGGGTAAAAGTAGCAGCTGATTAGGGAGCTCTGGCTCACTCAGGCCGGGGGGAGGCGGGGGTATGGAATGCGGGGTGAGCCTGTGGTGGCAGAGGCCAGCATGACGTTGCACCAGTCTGAGGTACACCATGTGTTCTCCCGGGGAAGTTGTCCCTGAATCAAGAGACCCTGGCAATGGCGGGCTGCAGAGGCTCCCAGGAGGGGAGATGTGGATAGTGACCTGTGCTTGCACACAGGCTTCTTGGTGGCTGCAGCAGCAGCCTTAGCGTTTCATGCCCATCTCTGGTGTCCACGCTGATAGCCGCAGCTCGCACCCATCTCTAGAGCTTGTTTAGGCAGTGCTCTGAATCCCCTTTCCTCGTGCACCCCGAAACAATGGTCTCTTGCCTCTTAGGCAGGTCCAGACTTTTTCCCAGACTCCCTCTCGGTTAGCTGTGGTGCACCAGCCCCCTTCAGGCTGTGTTCACACAGCCAACCCCAGTCCTCTCCCTGGGATCTGACCTCCGAAGCCTGAGCCTCAGCTCCCAGCCCCCACCTGCCCCAGCCGACGGGTGAGCAGACAAGCCTCTCAGGCTGGTGAGTGCTGGTCGGCACCGATCCTCTGTGCGGGAATCTCTCCCCTTTGCCCTCTGCACCCCTGTTGCTGTGTTCTCCTCCGTGGCTCTGAAGCTTCCCCCCCTCGGGAGCTTCCCTCCCGTCTCTGCCAGTGAAGGGGTTTCTTAGTGTGTGGAAACTTTTCCTCCTTCACAGCTCCCTCCCTGAGGTGCAGGTCCCACCCCTATTCTTTTGTCTGTTTTTTCTTTTTTCTTTTGCCCTACCCAGGTAAGTGGGGAGTTTCTTGCCTTTTGGGAAGTCTGAGGTCTTCTGCCAGCGTTCAGTAGGTGTTCTGTAGGAGTTGTTCCACATGTAGATGTATTTCTGATGTATCTGTGGGAAGGAAGGCAATCTCCACGTCTCACTCCTCTGCCATCTTGAAGCTGCCCCCATTTTATTTTTGCTTTTTTAATCTTTTTGTCACTTTTTTTTTTTTATTGGAGTATAACTGCTTTCAAATGTTGTGTTAGTTTGTGCTGTACAGTGACGTGAATCAGCTATATGTATACATATATCCCTTCCCTCTTGGACCTCCCTCCCCCTGCAATCCCACCCATCTAGGTCATCACAGAGCACTGAGCTGAGCTCCCTGTGCTATACAGCAGGTTCTCACTAGCTATCTATTTTACACATGGTAGTGTATTTATGTCAAACCTAAGGGGTTTTTATTTAGTCACAAGTTAAATTAACAACTAAAAAGGATTCTTCTAACTGGAATTTTAGCTGCAAACTCAAAGTAACTGACAGATTTTTATTTATCCGTGGTGCCAACAATATTTTACATACTATTCAAAATATGCACTGTAGAGCATTCTGGGAAATTTATAATCTATGTTTAAAGAAACCATCATAAGGAGGAAAGGTCATTGATTCTTGGCTTAAAGTGTCCATCTTTGGGATCAGATGATAGCTCATGGATAAGATTTTACAAGAGATCATGCATAGAAATATAAAGAAATAAGGAAAAATAGACTGCTAATAGAAGACAATACCACAATTCCTCATCTGTCAAACAAAAATAAGTAGAATCTAATCTGGTTATCTACTCAGGTTGTAGTGAGATTAAAATGAAATCATTAGAAGGTACTTAAAGAGCCTAACGAAATATGTAAATAATTTGTATTCATAGCATACATTTTTGACATGGTTCTTTTATCTATCCTCTCAGACTCCTTGTAGACAGTGACTCTAATCTTTGCTCTGAAATGCAAAGGGTTCTCTGTGATGTAAGAGCCATCAAAGAAACATTTTTGGTGGAATAAGAATTCTAAGACAAAATACTAAAAAGTTTCTTTCCTCTCTGCAAGATGCTTACCTTTACTCCATTATATTTAAAAATCAAATCTTAAGTTTTGCTAATTTTAGCACTCTCTCTATATGAATGTTTTCCTCTCATATGATAGCCAAGATGAAGGAAATGGAATCGTGCATAACTGTAAGAGAAAGAAGGAGAACAGACATGCTTAAGGGAGTTGAAATGTGGGGAATATGCCTTTTCAGACATTAAGATGCAAATGTTTTTATTTTGTGCCAGTCACCTGAAACACTTTAACATATTTATGTTAGCCACTGATGATCCCTCAATTTCAGATGGAAATCTTAATATATTCTGAGAGCTATAACTTAAGAAGTCATTGCATATAATATCCAATGGTGATAAACACAAAAGAGAAAACTAAAGCAGAAAAGGGAGTAGGGGATGAGGGTTCAGGAAGCAAGCAGGTAACTATTTTACATACGGTGGTCAGAGAAGGTCTTACAACTAGTGAGATAATTTTTGAGGTGATATTTGAGCAAAGCCTTGAAGAAAGAGAAGTCATATAGATATCTGGAGGAAGAGTGTTACAGACAAAAGAGAGCAGCAAGTGTAAAGGTCCTCTAATGAGCATTTGCTTTTTAGAATATTTAAAGATGAATAAATGTGTAGTTTATAAGACATAGGTGAAACTTTAAAGGTGTGCCAAGCACAGAAAAGTAGTTAGTGAGTAGCTTGTAAGACATAGACAGAATTCATGACATGCTAAATACACAAATGGAAGTAGTTAGTAAGTAAAGCATGTGTCCCTAAACAGAGATAGGAATGTAAGAAGGACCAAGAGAAACCTAAATTCATGAGGCACTAAATACACAAGAGGCACCTAATATTCAAGAGGCTCTAAATACGATACCTGATGCACTAAATATTCATGAATACTAAATAATCATAAGGCATATGAGGTATTTTATATATACAAGGCCTTAATTTGGTTATCCCACATGCTCTCTGCCCAAGAAACACAAAGAAAACAGCTGCTTAGTGATCTAATTGGCAAGCTACAGGTAAGGCCGGGCATATTAGCACCTGTTCCTCTCTTGGTAGAGCAAGCATATAACACTGGTATTACCCAGGCATCACTTATCTGATTGGGCCTCTCACTCACTGCAATTCTGGTCCTCTTGGCTGTTAAGGCAGAGAGAAAAAACATACGAAAACTGTGTAACCCAAGATTCAGGTAATGTGATCCTTCATTTACTTGTGCACTCTCCTAAGTGTGTTAACTTTACCCTATTTCTTGCCCCTTCCTTCTCATAGTGTGTTTTAAATCAATTTAATAAACTCATGTGTTTGAGCATCTTAATTTGCCCAGTGAGCCTTTCTGTTCCATCACCTGGTATTGCATTTGAAGACTACCATTTTCTAAACAGGCCCTCCAGCTGAGCATTGTTGGCAGGTTAAAGGAACAGTCTGGAGGCCAGTAGGGAGGGACAGAGTAAAAGAGAGAAAAGGAGAGAGCAGGATTTCATATTTCAGAGACTGTATCATGGAGGACCTTGTAGGCTATCGTAGAGACTTTGGCTTTTACCCTCAGTAAGATGGGAAGCTATTACAGGATTTTGAGCAAAAGAGTGACATAATCTGACTTCCATTTTTAAAGTATCACCATATAGAGAATAGACTGTAGAGGGTCAGAAACAGGAAGGTCAATTTTTAAAGTATTTGATACAGGCAAGAAATGATGGTGACTTGGACCACAGTGGCAACAGTGGAGGTGATGTGAAATTATTTGAATATATGTACCATTTTAGAAGGTAGAGCCAAAGGATTTGCTGATGGATTCAAGATAAAATGTGACAAAGGAAAATCCAAGATTATTAGCCTGAGCAACTAGGAGTATACAGAATGGAAAGACACATGTCACAAAGACTAGAAGAGGGAAATTTGATCTTAGTCATGACACTACCAAATAAGAAACTATCAAATCTATTTAAGGTATTGCCCATGTGAATGGAAATAACCTTCTTTTTAAAAGTATATAAATAGTATATCTATTTAATTACCCTAATTGAGTTAAAATTTTGAAAATAGAAATGATGTATATGGCATATATGTATCTGTGTTTGTATAAAGTCGACAATACTACATCGACAAGTAGTATTCTCTGAGCTGGAATATAGACACTTTTTATCTTCTTTTTGTATTTCTTGTATTTTCCTAAAATTCTATAACATAAATATAACTTCAAAAGTTATAAGAAATGAATAGAATTATACATTTTCTATATATATTCTGTGTTCTGTAGAACAAAAAAATTGATGGAAACCTTGACCTCATAAACTCTAGGTGATGTGCCTAAATAACATGGGGTCAATAAAGATAAGGACTTGAGAGCTGGGGCAGAAGGAAACCCTGCAATCATGAAGACTGCTCTTTAAGAAGGTAATTAGGTCCTTCAGGCAGTCCCTCAGGAAATACTAGAGACTCAATCAAAATTTAGATGTTGACACATACTAGATAATAATCCGTCCGTGCACATGAGCAAGTAACTGAATCTCCCTGTGCCTCAGTTTCCTTGTCTCCAAAATAAGGATATAGTTACCTACCTCCTTTAGTTGTTAAGAGGATTGGTTACATGTGCATATTCAGTATTAAGCAGGCTTGGATTCAGGGTCCTGGATCAGGAGCAGCCTACCCAACATACAAAGCAGCAGAGGAAAATAAGGAATGATGAAACCTTCTACTGCAAAGGCAGCCAGGCTCAGTCCTAATTCAGACTCCATAGGAGGATTCCAGGGGAGCTTAGCAGTTACAGGATGATTTAATCCTAACCTGTTCTGGACAAGATGGGAATGGGACAAGTTATAGAAATAGACTTGGAGGCATCCCTGAAGACAAATGAGAGGGAAATCAATCTAAGCTAGGAAAAGAAGGCAGACCCTTTAAGAGCCTGAGTTGGGTGCCCCAATTCACTGATGAGGACACTGAACCTCTGAGAGATAAAGCAATTTATCCCAAACCACATGGCTAGCAAGAATTTCATCTGTGATATGGAAATACACTTCATGAAAAGTACAATAACTTCAGCAATAAAAACTCAAATTTTGGGCTTCCCTGGTGGCGCAGTGGTTGAGAATCTGCCTGCCAGTGCAGGGGACACGGGTTCGAGCCCTGGTCTGGGAAGATCCCACATGCCGCGGAGCAACTGGGCCCGTGAGCCACAATTACTGAGCCTGCGCGTCTGGAGCCTGTGCTCTGCAACAAGAGAGGCCACGATAGTGAGAGGCCCGCGCACCGCGATGAAGAGTGGCCCCCGCTTGCCACAACTAGAGGAAGCCCTCGCACAGAAACGAAGACCCAACACAGCCATAAATAAATAAATAAACAAATATTAAAAAAAAAAAAAAAACTCAAATTTTCCATTAGGACAGAATTAGGCTGATGCTTGATGTCTAAAATGCAAGGGGAATCATACTGTTTTCTCCACAATCACCTATCAGACATTAACTGGCCTTTCTGAAAAGATGGATTTCATATACCTGACAACCAAAGGTAAAAAGCATTTATTCAGTAAAAGTTAAAGGAATTTAAACATATTCTTATGTGATCTCTCCCCAATTAATTTATTCTTAATCTTACTGGAATCAAAGGTGAAGAATAGGGATTAATTATCATCATTTTTCACTATTTATTTATTGCATTTACCATTTGTGCTTCCCATGTACAGTAGTGACATAAGACTCTTTTGCTAATTAGTGAAAACAGTAACATAGAAACAAAGAAGAGTTGATGTGATAAAAAGTGCTCTTCCTAGTTATAGTGAAAATCCCCAGTCCCAAGGCTATAAAGTTATTTACCTCTGTCCACCACCGTCTTTACCCATAGCTGAATGCTCAGCACTTACTTTAGGTAATGGAGAAGGAAAATAAAGTCCAGGATCTTTTAAACACTAGAACAGGAGGGTCTTCAACTGCTGCTACTTTCTTGCTAACTACAGCCGATTGCTAACAGTGTCAAATACTATCACTGGGTACAGCAATAGAGAAAAGACTCTGTTCTTCTGGGGATTTACCTTGTTCCTTCATCTGAAACATATTCCTTTGCCACCTCATTTTGTCTAAATTTCCATTTGTATTTTGGGGATAGTTACATTTCTCAACCTTGGAGAAGTGGCCCTCTGCAGGTGATGTCCTATGCGTCCCAGCAGTGCACTTCCCTCTCATCACCCAAGGTCCAGGGGCCAGCTGGTTCCAGGGTAGTGTCTAGCCTGCAGGACTGTAGGTTTCTTGCTTTTGGTGGCTGTCCCCTGGTGGGTGAGGCCAGTCTAGAGGCTGCACAGGCTTCCTGGTGGGAGGGGCTGATGCCTGCCCCCTGGTGGGTGGAGCTGGATCCTGGCCCTCTGGTGGGCAGGGCCATGGATAGGGGTGTATCTAGAGGCAGCTGTGGGCTCAGGAATTCTTTAGGCAGCCTGTGTGCTGATGGGTGGGGCTGTGTTCCAGCCTGCTTAGTTGTTTGGCCTGAGGCATCCCAGCACTGGAGCTGTTGGGTGGGGCCAGGTCTTGGTGTTAATGACCCAAGCAAGATGTCTACCTCCAGGAGAGTTCATGCAGATGAATATTCCCTGATATGTCTACCACCAGCTTTTATGACTCCAGACTGAGCCACAGGCACCCCCTCACCCACGGCCTCCCCAGGAGACCCTCCAAGATCAGTATGTAGGTCTGGCCCAGGCTCCTATGAAATTACTGCTTTTGCCCTTGGTCTCAGTTCATATGAGATATTGTGTGCACCTTTTAAGAGTGAAGTCTCTGTTTTCCCCAATTCTGTGGAGCTCCTTCAATTAAGTCCCACCAGCCTTCAAAGCCAAATGCTCTGGGGGCTCCTCTTCCCAATGCCAGACCTCTAGGCTGGGGAGCCTGACATGGAGCTCAGAATTCTCATTCCTGCCGGAGAGGCTCTGCAATATAATTATTCTCCAAAACTCTGAAGACTATCTTATCTCTAAAGGAAAACAAAAGAGAAACGTACCACCAAAGATATGTACAAAGATGGCACATCAGAAATCAGGACCAAAAAATCTAAAGCAGAAAATGGCTAATTATACCAAAGGAGTAAAACATCTTCTGTATAAGTTTTATAAAGGTTCTTGAAGACAAGTGGCTTTATAGAATTATATTAATAGAAACCAGACTAAAAGATTAATTTAAACCAAGAGAATAAATATTTATTAAGCATCCACTTTTTGAAAAGTCCTGTTTGGCACTGGTGAGAAATAAAGGTAAGACAAGAGTTTACCCTCACAGAGCTTGCATTTCAGAGAACACAGACACAGTCCTTAAAAAAGAATAAGATAAAATGATAAATACTGAAAAGGAAAATCAAAAAATGTTCTAGGAATCCAAGGGGAATTACTGTCAAAAAGAAAACAGGAGGCAATATTTTATAATAACTTTAAATGACGTATAATCTATAAAATTTTTGAATCACTATGTTGTACAGCAGAAACTAATATAATAGTGTAAAACAACTATATCTCAAGAAAAATACATAAATAAAAATAATTTTTGAAAACCTAAATTTTTTTAAAAATATTTATTTATTTATTTGGCTGTGCTGGGTCTTAGTTGCGGCACATGAGATCTTCATTGTGGCATGTGGGATCTTTAGTTGCAGCATGTGGGATCTAGTTCCCTGAACAGGGATTGAACTTGGACCCCCTGCATTGGGAGCACGGTGTCTTAGCCACTGGATCACCAGGGAAGTCCCAAAACCTAAATTTCCTAAACTATAAAAGTGGGGTGTTGGGCTTCTCTGGTGGCGCAGTGGTTAAGAATCTGCCTGCCAATGCAGGGGACACAAGTTCGATCCTTGGTCCAGGAAGATCCCACATGCCGCGGAGCAACTAATCCCATGTGACACAGCTACTGACGCCCACGTGCCTAAAGCCCATGCTCCGCAACAAGAGAAGCCACCGCAATGAGAAGCCCACACAACTCAACGAACAGTAGCCCCCACTCGCCGCAACCAGAGAAAGCCTGTGCACAGCAATGAAGATCTAACAATGCCAAAAATAATTAACTAATTAATTAATTATTTATTTAAAAAGTGGGGGAGAAAAGGAAACCAAGAAAAGGACAGAGACCATAGTACAAAAGGAAAAATGGAACATTTGTTAAGAATATTTGCTACAGTAAGGAAGCTGTAGCTTTCAGAAGAGCTAAAATATTTGAGAATAATATGGGAAAATGAACTTGTTTCTAGGTGGAAAGAAACAAGAATAACAGGAGGGAAAGTAGAGTGTTTAAAAAAACAAATTTTTCAAGGTAAATTCTTTGCCCAGTTGCCCTATTTATAAAGATAATTTTTGAAAAACATTTATTATGCTGTAAAAAATGCTTTAGATGAAAGTTTAATATGCCAAGGATCAAAAGGTGTTCATAATAAAATGTTATCAACAACAGTAACAGCCAAGTTCCCATGATTCTACAGATACTTATTAAAGCAACTCAAAGAACTTGAGCGTGCATGAGAGGAACACTTGCCTAAGCGTCAGACACTAAATCAAAACCAGTGCCCAGAATACCAATCAAAAGCAAAAGAAGTGTGTAAAGTGTTTCCTCTTCTTAAATTCTTCTCAATTTTCTTCAAGAAAAGGTATTTTGGTAGACATTTACCTTTCGAAATGGGATTTCAGGATTAGTAATGAATGTACTTATCAATTATATGTAATATAAAAAAGGAGAACTGTACAAATACATGAAAATTACAGTTGATCCAAAACATCTTCTGAACCAATGATTCAGTATACTTTCTTGCCAAGCTAGTAACGAATTGCAAATACACAAATGTGCACAGACAGAGGCAGTATATTTGATTCATTCATTCTTTCTACTACTGCTATAAAAAGAAAATTATATGTATATTGGTAAAACAAAATCAAACAAAACTAGTGGCCCACAAAAACTGTGTATTTGGAGATTCTGAATAATTGGCATAAGGAATAATCTGGTTCCAGGAAAAGAAAGGTGATTACGTCTCTTAGGAGACTTTATACACTTAGGAGGGAACACTGGATACATTTTATTTTATATAACACAAAAGAATCTCTAGTAGACATATATGAGAATATTGGAAATCTTCCTGAACTACTGAAACCATTTGGGTAGAAAAGGAGGTCCATCAATTTCTTTCTAGAAAGAAAGGCAAGTAGAGAGTTATAATGGTAATTTAAAGGTTTGTTAGGTTTAAAAACATTGTCTTTACATGTTCTCTCAGGGGTTCTGAGACTTCTAAAATAAAAGGAGTCCCTTTCACCTCAAATGAAAATTTAGTTCTACCGTGTTAACACACATTATATTACTAAAAAATGTGTGTCTATGACTTGAAAACTATAAAATACTCTATGATGAATTACAAAAAAAATACTACTATCATATGATTGTTGTGCTTCATGAAGCACTATTTGACATCTGCTTGTGAGAATTGGCTTTATATATGTATTCATGATTCAAGAATGTGTGTCATCCCAAATTAAAAATCAAGAGCGAAACAGTGAGCCATTCCCATTTTAAGACAAGAATATACACCAAAATCTTTCAAACACTCCCTCTTGACACAAACACCTAAATGTCTTTCATTTATCCAACCGTTCATTCATCAAACACTTGTTGAACACCTGGATTCTCTCTGCAAATAAATAAGGTACCGTGCTACTTCACCAAATTCACTGATTAGTCCTACTAGTTTTCTGGTAGCATCTTCAGGATTCTCTATGTATAGTATCATGTCATCTGCAAACAGTGACAGTTTTACTTATTCTTTTCTGATTTGGATTCCTTTTATTTCTTTTTCGTCTCTGATAGCTGTGGCTAAAACTTCCAAAACTATGTTGATTAATAGTGGTGAGAGTGGGCAACCTTGTCTTGTTGCTGATCTTAGTGGAAATGGTTTCAGTTTTTCACCATTGAGAATGATGTTGGCTGTGGGTTTGTTATATATAGCCATTATTATGTTGAGGGAAGTTCCCTCTATGCCTACTTTCTGGAGAGTTTTTATCATAAATCGGTGTTGAATTTTGTTGAAAGCTTTTTCTGCATCTATTGAGATGATCATACGGTTTATATCTTTCAATCTGTTAATATGGTGTATCACACTGAATTTGGTGAAGTAGCAAGATACAAAATTAATGCACAGAAATCTCTTGCATTCCTATGCACTAATGATGAAATATCTGAAAGAGAAATTAAGGAAACACTCCCATTTACCATTGCAACAAAAAGAATAAAATACCTAGGAATAAACCTGCCTAAGGAGACAAAAGACCTGTATGCAGAAAACTATAAGACACTGATGAAAGAAATTAAAGATGATACAAACAGATGGAGAGATATGCCATGTTCTTGGATTGGAAGAATCAACATTGTGAAAATGACTACACTACACAGAGCAATCTACAGATTCAGTGCAATCCCTATCAAACTACCAATGGCATTTTTCACAGAACCAGAACAAAAAATTTCACAATTTGTATGGAAACACAAAAGACCCCAAATAGCCAAAGCAATCTTAAGGAAGAAAAACAGAGCTGGAGGAATCAGGCAGTCTGACTTCAGACTATACTACAAAGCTACAGTAATTAAGACAGTATGGTACTGGCACAAAAAGAGAAATACAGATCAATGGAACAGGATAGAAAGCTCAGAGATAAACCCACACACATATGGTCACCTTATCTTTGATAAAGGAGCCAAGAATATACAATGGAGAAAAGACAGCATCTTCAATAAGTGGTGCTGGGAAAACTGGACAGCTACATGTAAAAGAATGAAATTAGAACACTCCCTAACACCATACACAAAAATAAATTCAAAATGGATCAAAGACCTAAATGTAAGTCCAGACACTATAAAATTCTGAGAGGAAAACATATGCAGAACACTCTATGACATAAATCACAGCAAGATCCTTTTTGACCCACCTCCTAGAGAATGGAAATACAAACAAAAATAAACAAATGGGGGGCTTCCCTGGTGGCGCAGTGGTTGAGAATCTGCCTGCCGATGCAGGGGACACGGGTTCGAGCCCTGGTCTGGGAAGATCCCATATGCCGCAGAGCAACTAAGCCCGTGCGCCACAGCTACTGAACCGGCGCGCCTAGAGCCCGTTCTCCGCAACAAGAGAAGCCACCACAGTGAGAAGCCCGCACACCGCAACGAAGAGCAGCCCCCGCTCACTGTAACTAGAGAAAGCCCGCACGCAGCAATGAAGACCCAAAAGCAGCCAAAAATAAATAAATAAATAAAATAAAAATTTTTTTAAATAAATAAATAAATAAACAAATGGGACCTAATTAAACTTAAAGGCTTTTGCACAGCAAAGGAGACCATAAACATGACGAAAAGACAACCCTCAGAATGGGAGAAAATATTTGCGACGAATCAACTGACAAAGGATTAATCTCCAAAATTTACAAGCAGCTTATGCAGCTCAATACCAAAAAAGCAAACAACCCAATCCAAAAGTGGGCAGAAGACCTAAATAGACATTTCTCCAAAGAAGATATACAGATTGCCAACAAACACATGAAAGGATGCTCAACATCACTAATCATTACAGAAATGCAAATCAAAACTACAATGAGGTATCACCTCACACGGGTCTGAATGACCATCCTCAAAAAATCTACATACAATAAATGCTGGAGACGGTGTGGAGAAAAGGGAACACTCCTGCACTGTTGGTGGGAATGTAAATTGATACAGCCACTATGGAGAACAGTATGGAGGTTCCTTAAAAAACTAAAAATAGAACTACCATACGACCCAGCAATCCCACTATTGGCCATATAACCTGAGAAAACCATAATTCAAAAAGAGTCATGTACCACAATGTTCATTGCAGCTCTATTTACAACAGCCAGGACATGGAAGCAACCTAAGTGTCCATTGACAGATGAATGGATAAAGAAGATGTGGCACATATATACAATGGAATATTACTCAGCCATAAAAAGAAACGAAATTGAGTTATTTGTAGTGAGGTGGATGGACCTAGAGTCTGTCATATAGAGTGAAGTAAGTCAGAAAGAGAAAAACAAATAATGTATGCTAACCCATATACATGGAATCTAAAAAAAAAAAAAAAAAAAAGGTCCTGAAGAACCTAGGAGCAGGACAGGAATAAAAATGCAGATGTACACAATGGACTTGAGGACACAGGGAGGGGGAAGGGTAAGCTGGGATGAAGTGAGAGAGTGGCATGGACATAGATACACTACCAAATGTAAAACAGATAGCTAGTGGGAAACTGCTGCATAGTACAGGGAGATCAGCTCGGTGCTTTTTGACCACCTAGAGGGGTGGGGTAGGGAGGGTGGGAAGGATACACAGGAGGGAGGGGATATGGGGATATATGTATAGATATAGCTGATTCTCTTTGTTATACAGCAGCAACTAACACAAGAATATAAAGCATTTATACTCCAATAAAGATGGTAAAAAAAAAAAAGTAAATTTTAACTAAAAAAAAAACAAAAATGAGTAAGGTAGGCAATTAGAATACAAAGACATAAAATACACAATCCATGCCCTTATACAGCCCAGTCTAGAGTTTGTAAGATAAAGCATATTTACTGTCTAAAATCGTGCTAAAATCTAATCAGCATGTTAACTTTTCTAATTAGAAAACTTCAACCATGTCTGATGATGTAATGTATGTGTATATACATAGTTGTGCAATAGGTATACAGGCATACCTCAGACATATTGCAGGTTTGTTCCAGACCACCACAATAAAGCCAATAAAGCAAAACATACAAATTTTTCTGTTTTCTAGTGCACATAAAAGTTATGTTTACACTATTCTATAGTCTGTTAAGTTTGCAATAGCATTATGTTTAAAAAAACAATGTAAGGGGCAGGGTGGTGGTGGGATGAACTGGGAGATTGGGATTGACATATATACACTAATATGTATAAAATAGATAACTATTATTAAAAAAGAGATTAAAAAATTTAAATTTAAAAAAAAAAAAAAACAATGTAAGGAGACTTCCCTGGTGGTCCAGTGGTAAAGAATCCACTTTCCAATGCAGGGGAAGCAGGTTTGATCCCTGGTCGGGGAACTAAGATCCCACATGCCTTGGGGCAACTAAGCCCACCGCCATAGATACTGAGCCCACATGCCTCGACTAGAGAGCCCATGTGCTGCAAACTACACAGCCCACGTGCTCTGTAGCCCGTTCGCCACAACTAGAGAGAAGCCCGTGCACCGCAGCAAAGAGCCCGTGCACCACAATGAAAGATCCCATGTGCCTCAACTAAGACCTGATGCAGCCAAAATTTTTTAAAAAACAAAGAATGAATGAATAAAACAAATATTTTTTTAAAAAACCTTTCATTAAAAAAATATAAATAAATAAATAAACAGTGTAAGGACTTCCATGGTGTTCCAGTGGCTAAGACTCTGCGCTCCCAACGCAGGGGGCCCGGGTTCGATCCCTGGTCAGGGAACTAGATCCCACATGCCACAACTAAGAATTCACATGCCACAACTAAAGATCCCATATGCTGCAACTAAAGATCCCACGTGCCACAACTAAGACCTGACACAGCCAAATAAATATAAAAGTGTAAATAAAAAAATAAAACCTATGGACATTTTTTAAAAAACAATGTAAATACCTCAATTAAAAAATATTTTATTGCCAAAAAATGCTAACCATCATTTGAGTTTTCAGCCAGTTGTAGTAGTAACATAAAAGATCACTAATCACAGACCACCATTACAAACATAGTAATGCATAAGTTTGAAATATTGTGAAAATTACCAAAATGTGACAAAGAAACACGAAGTGAGCAAATGCTGTTGGAAAAATAGTGCTGATAGACTTGCTTGATGCAAGGTTGCCACAGATCTTCAATTTATAAAAAACACAGTATCTGTGAACACAATAAAGTGCAAAGTGCAATAAAATGATATGCCTGTACACATAAGTGTGTATACACAAACACACACACACATAAACACATTTTTTTTTTAAACTCTTCAATTCTATATAGCTTATATGGTGTGATATCATGGAAAGAGCCCTGGTCTAGGGGTCAAGACCTACATTCTAGTCAAGCTCAACTGTTTCTTAGCTACCTAGGGCAGGTCACTGAACTTTTACTAGCCTGTTTCCCAACACAAAAATTAAGATAATAATACCTCTTTTACCTACTTCACAGGCTTGTTATGAAGATTAAATGGCAAAAAAATGTAATAGTGCCTATTCAATTGTAGAACTCTATACGAGTGCATAATGTATTGTAATCCAAAAAATAAGAACTTCTTATTTCAACGTCCAAAGCTTTTAAAATAGCTAAAATACCTTCATGTAAGGTTTTCAAGCAATCTCAGCTTAATAGCAAAGTCTTACTCCTTTGCAGACTAGTGTTGAAGATGTAATGAGAATTGAGTTAATGCTGCAGAACACCACCTGGCCAAAGTTTCTCAAAGAAGCAAATATATCCTAATCACTTAAGAGCATGTTAAACATACTGACTTATAAATCTGATTTCTAGAGGGATGAGTTCAGGAATCTACAAATTTATCAGGCACACAGGAGGTTTACACACATTAAAATATAAGAGCCACTAACCTATGGCAAAAGATCACCTTATCCTTCTGACTTTACTAGCAAATAAGATTAGGAAAAAAAGGTGTTTTGATTAGAAAATAAAACATCACATAAAATAATAACTGCATTTTCCAGCTCCTTTAAAAATATTTTTTAATTAAGAAAGAATAACATGTTAAATAACATGCTTAATTAAAAAAGAATAATTAGTTTCACAACTTACATAGTGCTAAAAATAATCTCAGTTGTTACTCTTTATCATAACTAAAAATCACATCCAAAAGCAATTGGGAAATATGCAGTAAGCATTTTGGGCCATTAATATAAAAATCCTCTTTTCTGTTGAAAGAAGACAATTTAGCATAAATGCCACCAACTCCTTGCAGTGTAATACTACCATCATGGTTCATGATACAGATAACAAGATAAAAATATGTAGTCAATAGTTCTTCAAGTATGCTTTCTACAATTTCAATAACAAATGAGAATTCTTATGTTTCTAAATGGAATTTTATATAAATACAATACAAAGAAAATAATGGAATTTTAAGAGTTCTTCTTGGCAAATTAAATATAAAATTACTAATACCGACATGCTATTTGAGCAAAATCTATACTATTCCAAATATCATATATTCCTTACTGAGTCAACACAAATTTCAAATGCACAGTGTTAAACAAATTCTGCTTATGTAAACTAATGTTTCAAAAGGTGTTTTTTTAATTAAAAAATAGTGGATGCTATTAAAATATATAATGAAGAATTTAAAGCTATTTATGTAATAAAATTATAGTTGAGAATTTACTTTTTAAATTGTCTTAATATTAAATGTTATTTTAAAAGCTAAAAGATAAATTAGAAAAATATATAGAATTTATTGTCAAAATAATTACAACATTTTTAAGGATATCTGTATAAAACATACATTTGTTTATATAGTAAAAATATCTAGGATCTTTTGTAAAATTGTAGCCATCTAGTAAAACTGAAATGCAAAAAAATTTAAATAGTCAAATAAAGGCACTGCTGAAAAGCTTCATACAGTTCTTTAAATAGTCCTTACATTAACATTTAAGAAACAAAAACCTACACACACTTTTCCTTGCAGCTGCTTTATAAAAGTGTATATAAAGTTCCAAAACAAACTACTAAGAAAAGCCCCACATTATTGTTGCATGTCTCTTACTAACAGAAGTTTCTCTGTTTGAAACAGAAGGCCTCCTGTTCACTGAAATGACTGAAAACATGGAGTTGGTCATTCTTAACTAGGCCATGAGGAAAAAAAAACTGTGCAATAAGAAAAATAATAAATTCACTCAAATAATGGATAAAATAGTAACAAGATAATTATAAACCTATCATATTAATTATGTGACTAATATTTTATTTTGTATACAAAAAACATTTTCTTTATTTCATATGTAAAGTATGTTTCTATATATTTCCTTCCTGGCCACCCTTCTTGTTCAAGTCAAAGAACGCTTAGAATACTCAAAAAACACTCCTGTAAGTTCTAACAGAAATCTGAAGTTACAGAACATAGCCTGTTAAAAAAAATTATTCCTTTACTCCCTAACATCACCCCCCAAAAAAACCCTCTAAAAAATAATATTTCCAAGTTTCAACAATTTTTCAAGCAATATATTTGGTACATAAAATGGAAATGAAGATAATTCAAGGTCATTACAGTATGATGATATTTCCTTTCAGGATGACTGTAATGTTGTATTATCTTCAGAAGGAAATGGACAAATCTGTGTTTCTATCCACCCAACTACACAGGAAGTAGAATCCATAAATAAGGAATTCAAAGACTCTGGGTGAATAAAGCACAATACTAAAACCAAAGAGATGCTAAACGTTTATCCTATTGGCATCTACACACTCTTTAATGACCAAACAATGATCATTTCCCACTAAAGCCACCCATTGTTGCCCAAAGTGTTTGCTCTCTCCCTTGAAGGGACAAAGCCTGCGGTCTAGGTAATCTATCTGGCATTTATCTTTTGCTTATTTATGTGTTCTTTTTGGATGTGGATCACTTAACTTGGTAGGTAGACTTTAAGCTTTTCAAGGGAAAAGACTGTCTTATTCCTTTCTTGGCTTCATCAGGTTAATTCACCTTTTATTCCTTCTCAAAGATGTTGAGCTCCCTATCTCCCTTTTCTCTCTAGTCTCCACAATCCCCACTTTAAATTTATTATCACAATCTTTAAATGAGCCCTTCATCTATACCCAAGTTAATTCACTCACCCAGTCTCCAAAATAACTATTTCTTCTCCTCCAACATTTCCAACCATAATCTAAGCTGATCCCCTTGTTTCTTATTTCAGTGAAAAAGTACAAACTGTCAGAATAAATCTTATTTTCCCACTCCCAAATCTAAACATATACTTTGCTGTTAAAATGAATGCACATTCCCTGTTTCTATCAAAGGTCAATTCCTCCACTTACTGCATTCCATCATTTCTCACTTACTTGAAAACTTTATTCCTGGAAATATCCCTTCAAATCCTGCATTCTTCCCTCTCTACTAAATCATTTTCAGCATACAAATATTTTATAATTGCATTCCTATTTTTATGCCTCAGACTCAATGGGAGTAAAAAGAGTACCTACTTTACAGAGTTGCTGTGAAGATTATTATGATCATAATTATTATCATACCTTAAATCCATCCCTTACCTTCATGTCTTCCTCTGCCTACCACATTTTTCTAATCCCCATTACAGCAATCTCAAAACAGTGGCCAATCCTTACTGTCTCTAATTCCTCATTCTCTCCTGAACCTCCTCCATCCATTCAGGCATTTGTCACCATCATGCCCTGAAAACCCACTTGACAAATACACTAATGACTATCAGGTAACCAAATCCACTAATGACTACCATGTAACCAAATCCGATACTCTATCCTCAGTTCTCAAAGAACACATATCGAACACTTACTGTGCTGCCAGACATACTCATTTAACCCTCACAATAACTCTGTGGGATAGATACTGTAATTATCTCATTTTAAAGAGGAAACCAAATCATCATGAAGTTGAGTAACTTACTCGAGGTCATGGTTTACTCAATCGCTCAGTTCTAGAGAAAATCCCACTATCTGGCTCTACTCAACTATTCATTTTAACAAATATTCCCTACCCAATTCCTTCACAAGCAATAGGCCAGTGTCCTTATGTCCCTGCACTATAATATTCACAATGATTCTCAATCTTTCTTAATCCATGGCCCATTTCAAAAAAACAAACAAAAATCTTCTACTGGTCTTTTACACATTATATCTGGCATACAATCAATAATGTCAAGACGTGAATAGAGGAAGGAAAATGTACCATTAATCAAGAGAAAAAATGGAAAATGGAAACAAATCAACAGATAATCAAGATGTTGTAGTTAGCTAGGAGGATCTTAAAATAACTATTACCTATATATTAAAGAAAAGATAAACTAAATAGATTAAAAGAGAATTTCAAGAGAGAATTTGAATTTTAAAAAATAGATCAATAATCTATAATTGAAAAATACAATATCTGAAATCAGAAACTAATTAAATAGGTTTAATAGCAGCTTGGACAAAGAAGACATGTTTGGCTAGCTCAAAAACAGATCAATAGAAAATATCCAATCTGAAGCACAGAAAGAAAAGAGAGTGAGAAGAGAACAGAGCATAAAGGAGATATGAAACACTCTCAAAATATAACATACATGTAATTGGAGTCCCAGAAGGGGAGGAGCAAGAAAATGAGACAATAGCAATACTGGAGAAGGTAATCGCCAAGAAATTTCCAAAACTGTTAAAAGACATAAGCTCAGAGATTTAAGGAACTCAGTGAACCTTAAGCAAATAAAGTAGAGCGTACGGCAAGAAATAGTACTAAAGATACAGAGGAATATTTCATAATGATTATAGGACTGTGATAGACAGAACAATGCCCACGCCAAAATGTCCATTTCCTAATTTCCGGAACCTGTGAAAATGTTACCTTATGTGGCAAAAAGGGACTCTGAAAATGTGACTAAATTAAGGATCTTGAGACGAAAGATTTTCCTACATTACCAAGTATCAGATGTTCTGCATTACATCATGTAGGCATAATCTAATCACAAGAGTCTTCAGAGAAAAGGCAATGTGAAGATGATAAAGAGGTAGAAGATGCTATTCTGCTGGCTTTGAAGATGGAGAAAGGGCAAGGAGCCAAAGAAAATAAGGATTGCAGCAGTAGAAGCTAGAAAAAGCAAGGAAAGGAATTCTCCTCTAGAGCTTCTGGAGCACCTTGGTTTCCACCCAGTGAAACCTATTTTAGACTTCTGACCCCCAGAAGAGTAAGAATATTAATTTGCATTGTTTAAGCTGCTAAGTTTGTGGCAACTCGTTACAGCAGCAGAAAACTAATAAAAAGATCAATAAAACAAGAAAATATAATAATCCTGGATGTCTCCACCAATAATATGGCTTTAAATATAAAAAGCAAAAATTGACAGAAAAGGAAAATCAATAAATTCATTATCATAGTTGGAGAATGTTAATTCACATCTCTTAGTAATAGAACAAGCAGATTTTAAACAGTAAAGAATTAGAAGATTTAAGCAATACTATTATTTATCTTGACCTAGTTGATATTTATAAAACACTAAAGGCAAATATTGTAGAATACACATTTGTTATGTATGCATGTAAGATTTACCAAAACAGACCATCGGCTGGGTCATAAAGCAAGTCTCTACAAATTTCAGAGAACTGTAATCATACTAAGTATATTCTCTGACCGGAGTGGAATTAAACTAGAAATAAACAACACATAACTTTAAAACTCCTGAATATTGGAAAATTAAACAAATTACAGAGCTCCCTCTCCCCCCTCCCCTCACACCAAATTCTCATACCTTAGAAGCTGGGGGGAGAGAGAAAAAGAGGAAGAATGCTTCTCCCTGCTCTGAAAAGTCACTGCCCTCATTCAGACTCATCTTCGTTCGTAACACTGCTGTGTTCTATGGAAAGCCTTCCCTTTTGCCTTTCCACCAATTCCTGTCTCCCTTCAAGTCCCAGCTTTTAACCTTGGCTTTACCATGGAGTAGTCCCTAATTAGATCTCAACTTCCCCTCAACTTTTAGACTAAATATTGTTGTATCTACTTTAGCTTTCAATCACCTTATCTTGAAGTACTTTTTAAATATTTCACATGTATAAACACTAATTTTTCAATAACAATGTCAGGTATTCAATGACATAATCTATACTTCTGACTTGCTACTCATGCACCAGCAACATGACTGTCAACTGGGGGAGCTTGTTAGAAATGCAGAGTCTCAGGCCTCACGCCACTACTAAATTAAAATCTGCATTTTAACTGATCCTCAAGTGACTGGAATGCATACTGATATTTGAAATGTTATACCTTACAGTGATTCTTTTTTTTTTTTATAATTTTGCTTGTGCGCTTTTTTCACGTTTATTTATTTATTTATTTATTTTTGGCTGTGTTGGGTCTTCGTTTCTGTGCCAGGGCTTTCTCTAGTTGCGGCAAGTGGGGGCCACTCTTCATTGCGGTGCGCAGGCCTCTCACTGTCGTGGCCTCTCTTGTTGCGGAGCACAGGCTCCAGACGCGCAGGCTCAGTAGTTGTGGCTCACGGGCCTAGCTGCTCCGCGGCATGTGGGATCTTCCCAGACCAGGGCTCGAACCCGTGTTCCCTGCATTGGCACGCAGATTCTCAACCACTGCACCACCAGGGAAGCCCCGACAATGATTCTTTTTAATCCATCACAATCAATTGTATGTAGAAGCAATTCAATAAATACCATTCAAAATGATCTAAAAACATATGCATGCTTTTACATTTTTAGCATACAAAAAGCACACAATAAATTTAAGGTCAGGAAATCTTTTAGGAATGTTTCCTCTATTTTTCAGGGCAAACACCAATCTTGACCTCTCTGAACATCTTAAAAAAATTAATATGGCACCTGAGAATAGACCATAAAGAATAAGTAAAATTTCATTATCTTGACACAGTAGTATCTAAAAATCTTCATCTCTAGTTTAAACAGATAAATTAGTAGTTTATATTGCATGCCCAGTTTCTTACCCCAATTTTGGAAACAATTGGTTAATTCTTCCCTCCTGCTCCTGCCTATTCAATGCTTTTCCACTAAACAAAACATCAACATCTAATCCTTGAGTCCCTTTGAACAGGCAGGTTCTTCAGGGACAAGAAAAAAGTGTGTCCAAACAGATGCCTACTGTCATACCTCACTTTTTGATCTAAGAGAACAAAATCAGTTCTAATGGATAATCATTTTGAAGTCCTACAAGGAATCACTAATTCAGATTACTTCAAAACTGGTGGTAAAATAGGAACTGAAAAAAATCATATACATAACATAGGATACAAAAATATATTCAGGCCATGTCCTTTTTATTGTCATAATGATAAATAAGACCATTAAATGTGACATACAGAATTAAAGCTATATTAAAATGTAAATATCTCAGAATTATTTTCCCATAGGAAGATGTAAATTTGACAGTCCTGACAGATAAGATCAACAAAATGCCATACAACAAAAATAATAAACCTATTTGTTGAAGCTAATAAAACTATTGCATCAACACCCACAAAATGGACATAAACGTACTATATGCTTGATTTCACAAAGGATTCAGATGTACTCGAGTTTAACTAAATTTCTACTCTATAAGAACCTTAAAAGAAAACATGGTATACATAACAGACTGACTAAACTTTATAAGACTATCATTTTGGACCATCTTATATTAAAATTCGACATCACTTTTGCGGCCTTGTTTGGATGGCTCAACCTCCTTTAAAATAAAAATCATGGATATTTGAATTGATATTTTCTTTTTTTTTTTACATATTAGCAGAAACATTCTAAATCATTCTATAGACTTAATATATTTTACTTGAAGATTTAGACATAATTATTCTTCCTGTTGCTGGGGATAGTAACATAAAGCTTGTGCTTCACTCAACTGTCCTTTTTATTCTCTCTTCCCTCACAGTTTATTCAGTGAGAGAAGTGCAGCTGTGCAGTAAGCAGACCAAAAAAGATCACTAGGAAACCGCTAACTGCTATTACATCACTGTCTCTGGTACTTTATTGTCAAAAGATCTAGCTGGTATTTGGTTAACAACTATGTATTCCAAACACAGAAAATCATTTTTTAAAAAACAATTAAAAAGCTTCTAAACAGCTCTTAAAGAATTCTACACAGGCTTGGTAAACATCTAAACATATGCAGTTAAACATATGACCTAAAGACCAAATAGATACATGAGGACTTGATAATCAGGGGGTGTTGGCAGTACCACACAATAGGAAAAAATCCATGCATGTAGGCAAGTGATAATAGGTAGGCCTAGCAGGAGGCAGAGAACAACAGCAAGAATATGAGGGCAAGCAACAGGCAGAAGTCTAAGCAGACATAGTCCGCTTATGTTGGCAGGTATCAGAGAGTCAATCACAAAGAATTATTTTATAACAAAAGGTTATAGAGTCAGTCAATAAATATTTATTGGAGGTCTCTCCTGAATTAATCACTGTTCTAGACACTGTTCCAGTTATGAATAAAACAAAAACAACTGCTTACAAGAGTCTGTGCTAAACATTCTGTGAATACAAGCGTTGCTTTTGTCATTGATATTAGCTCAAGAGACAGTTTAATGATGAACTAAGCAGTAAACAAAGGCAGTAACTAAGACACATGGATCAACAAGACAGAGTACAAACTACTGGAATAGTGATCAAGGCAGGGTTCAGTTCCTGGAATCAAGCTACTAAAAGCCTAGTAATACAGGTTCAATTCATTCAGCAAAAAAAGTTTATGTCTGTACTAAATATTAGAAGTGAAAAATTAAAAAGATACGACAAAATTGATCTTCTGAGACGCCTGGTGTTTAAGAACAGGATCTGTCCTAGAGTCTGAGGTAATGATAATATGCAAGTGTTAAGCAGCCTAACTTCAAAGAGTAGAGATATAAATGTGTTCAAAGCAGCGCTTTAGGAAAGAATAATCTGATAGCAATGAAATAGATTAGAGAGGGACATAAATAAGGCAGAAGGCATAATAGAAAGAGCATGTGATTGGAAGTCAGAACACCTGGTTCTAGTCCCTGCTCTTTTACTTATTATTCTCTGACACTTTCAGAGTCTATGTTTTGTCATCTTTAAAATAGTAATAACAAGCTGATTAGAAGGCTCCTAATGAGGATTTACTCCCAATCTGCAAAGAACCATACAAATGTTTTGTTCAGTCATGATTATGCTTCCTAATATCAATGACACTTGCACTTGTAGTTTTTCAGATTTTACAAAATTTTGATCTATTTTTATTATATTACAAAACAAAGAATGAAAAAATGTACCAGCTGGCTATTTTTTAACTTCTAAGGGGAAAGTGCTGTGATGCTTCTTCGTATTACTTTGCAAATGTAAAGGTATTGTTTCCTTCATCTTGTCACCTGTTTGAGTTCTGGAAAGGCTACATCCTACAAAACAATCCTTAATAACTCTAGATTTGATGGTCAGATCATCATGGAAGGAAGTTTTGCTCTTCAGAATGGTCATATCACACTGGTCCACAACATTAATTAAAACACCATTATAATCGTTCAGGCATTAAATAATTTAAAACCTGAACACTAGGTTGGTGGCAAAGGGATGGAAAAAATGGTATAGATATAAGACACTGGAAACAACACATCTATACATGAATATGGAATGACAAACACTGCCTGGAATCCAATTAGGTCCCTCTTCTGTGCAATGTCTAATTCTATCATTTAAATGAGCAAAGGGGGGACTTCCCTTGTGGTCCGGTGGTTAAGACTCCATCTTCCAATGCAGGGGACGGGGGTTCGATCCCTGGTCGGGGAACTAAGATCCCACATGCTGCGGGGCAACTAAGCACACGCACTCTAGAGCCTGCATGCCACAAGTAGAGAGCCCGCGTGCCACAACTACTGAGCCCGTGCACCACAACTAGAGAGCCCACGTACTGCAACTACTGAGCCTGCATGCACTAGAGCCCACGGGCCACAACTAAAGAAGCCCACGCACCACAACAAAGAGCCCACGCACCACCACTAAGACCCGACACAGCCAAATAAATAAATATATTTTTAAATAAAGAAAGAAAGAAATGAGCAAAAGGTAGCTGTAGACAGAATAGCATCCAGAAAACACTGGTTTTGTAAGGTCTAATCAGCAGTCCCCAACCTTTTTGGCACCAGGGACCGGTTTCATGGGAGACAATTTTTCCACGGACAGGAGTTGGTGGGCGGGGATGGTTCAGGCTGTAATGCAAGCGATGGTTCAGGCAGTAATGCGAGCGATAGGAAGTGATGGGGAGTGGCAGATGAAGCTCGCTTGCTTGCCCACAGTTCACCTCCTGCTGTGCAACCTGGCTCCTAACAGGCCGCGGACTGGTACTGGTAACCGGTTGGGGACCCCTGGTCTAATCTATGTCTGAACAAAGATAATTAGTAATAGTTTTGAGGTCTACCCAGTTAGTAATTCAGTATGAATAACACATATACTTGTAGTGACACACTGAGTAATGAAAAGCGTAGCACATATTGATGATCAGTCAATGATGATGTTGATGAACAATGATGATCATCAGTGATGATTAGTCCTCCAACGATGCAAGTACTACTTCTCTTAACTTGGATATCTGATATATGAAAACAATATAGGGTTTCCTGGGGTATTCTATAAGTTCATTGTTGATCCTAATATCTTATTATAATACCTCACCTGAACACATAAACATGAGGGCATTTGGGAAATACTGGATAACTACAGAGGCAACAAAAACTATGAACCAAAGCCATTTAATTCAGAATGTTCTTCAATGAGCAGTGAATACTCAAGCATCAACAGTAGCATCAGTGAAAATTAGCCATTAATAAGTAAAAGAAAGGTCTGGTTTTGAAACAAGAGCTAGTTGCTTAATGTCTATGATGATGATAATATTTCATAATTATATTTCATTAATAAAGCACTAGAGTACCCATGAATCACCAAGAATTTAGCAATAATATGGCATAATTAGTGGAACTCCAAGGATATGTTCAACTGGCTTAATTGCCCTTAATACTTGTTAAGCAACTACTATGTACCAGGAACTATACTTAGAACCTACATCTGTTAATTTATTTGCTATTTGCACAACTAGTTTCTCAAACTGTGGTTATTTTCTCCTCTCTTTAAAGAAAAAGGTACATTACCTACCTTGTATGTGAAATTGGTGCGATGAATGGATTCATATGAGTAAATAGAGTAGTATTTGTTAAATGAATCAACTGATGAAAAAATAAATTAATGGAAAGGAAAAGAAAGAAAAGGAAAGGTAAGGTATGGTAATGGGAATGGGAATGATATGGTATGGTATGGTATGGTATGGAATGGAATGGTATGGAATGGTAATGGTATGGTATGGGATGGGATGGTAATGGGATGGGATAATGGTAAGGTAATGGTATGGTATGATATGGTAATTGGATGGGATGGGATGGGATGGCATGGGATGGTGATGGGATGGTGATGGGATGGGATGGAATGGGATGGTAATGGGATGGGATGGTAATGGGATGGGATGGGATGGTAATGGCTCTATTCTGAAAGTTCCACTTCCATGGGTAATCTGTTGACAAGTTCCTAGAGTGGTGTAGTAGTAGGAATACTTTGCAAACTGATTCATCAATTTTAGAGCCAGAAGGAATCTTGGAGGAAATACTTTAGTCTAACTTTCATTTTAAATATGAGACCAAAAGAAAATATGTGATTTGCCTAATATAACTCATGTAGTTACTGAGGGAAGCAGGGCTGAACCCCAGGTCTTCTACCTTTCATTCCTGTAGTATAAACAGTTCCTCTTTTTCACCACTCCCTTGGGAGTTAATTGGAGTTCCTTTGTGAAGGAGCCATACTGACCAGCAATATTTACTATGAAATCACTCTACTAATTCATATAATAAAACGCTAGCAGTTATAACAAGATAAAGAATGGAATTTTTCTTGTTGTCTCATAATTTCAACTATAAGCCTTGAGAAAAGTTTCTAGACACATCCCTACAGCATTTACAAAGAGCTGACCAAACTGGCCCTTCAACTATCAGTCCTTACCTCTTATCTTCAGGCTATTTAAGATAAGGCTAAACATTCATGGTGGGGATACTCTGAAGAGAATTCACAGATATAGAGAACACTGTTTTCTCTTTTCCTCTCCAAAGTATAGTGAAGAAAACGTTTCTTCTCTATTAAGCCAAGTGAGTGGGTGGTCCAAGGTTTTCTTTGCTTACAGAGATTAAAGAGCTATAAAAAGGGGATTGCAGCAATTCGCTTCTGCAGAATGCAGAGTGCCCCATCTCAAAATGCCCATCTCATAAAGTTCAGGCCCATTTCAGAGTGTCCATCCAGAGAGGAGGGGTGAGAGAGTTCCTGGGGAAATCTGATGCATGTCCTTTGGAGTCTAGTTACTGTTATATATATACCTGGAAAAGTCTGAAAATAGGAGGTTAAAAAAAAAAAAAAAGAGGGTAGTAACTGAGCAAGGAAGCTGCACATCTGCTGTTGAACAAGTCACAGATATATGATATTTCTCATTGCCCAAGTGGACAAAAAAGAGAGCAGCCAAACAACAAGCCATTTCGTAGGAATTTTGCCAAGGAAAGTTGACTACCACCAAGGCAAATGGACATTCAGTGTTACAGGCTATAGGTATATGAGGAGAGTAGGAGGGAAAAGGAGCTAGAGCATCCCCAAAAGGTCAGGCAGAGAGTGCAACTCTCATTACAGATATAGCAAGGAGGTTGTCTTCAAGAGGCTCTACAAAGAACCCAAGTGCATAATGGTCAGCTAGGGAAGGCAAGAAAGAACTACAAAGAGCCCCAAGAAAAGAAGTACAAAGAACATTAAGTTAAAAAAAACCTGTTCTTCTTCCTTAAATGTCTCCCCACTCCCTCTTTGGAAGGCCCAGAAGAGGCAGAGAGAGGCAAAGGAAGGAAAAATGAAGAGCAAATTGAGGCAGAGTAAGATGAACAAAGAGAGTCCACATTTTCCACTGTAGGGAATTAAGCCTGGAGTCAGGACTGGGCTGGATGAAAACAGAACAGTGAATTGGATGTTTTTGGTTTAGATTGGGCAGGACTTTAATTCCTGAAAATGAGACCATTCTTACAGCTGAAAATAACCTGACAGTAATGGGACCTAAGAAGGAGGTTAGAAAGAAAAATGAGACATTTTTTAAGCATTAATTCAGACATTCATCCCTGAAAGACAAATTTTGATTGAAGCATAAAGCAAAGTTTCCTAGCTGTAAGCTACCAAATTCAGCCCACTCAACAAACCAGTTACACAGGCTTTAAGAATCAGACTTGAGAGTACCACTTAATGACCTAGGGAAATAATCCTGAAATTTAAAACTGTGAAGTGAAAAAAAAAAGATGGAAAACTGTATATGCAATAGGATATAATTTTTTATTATTTTATATAAATGAGAGTATAGTAAAATATAATAGCAAAAATATAATATGTTCTTATTTATCTGGGTGGTGAAATTCTTATAAATTTTCTAAAATGAACAGAAAATACTTTTATAATCAGAAAAAAAACACTGTTAAAAATGTTTGCAAGTAACCTTGTGAAAAAAATGTGAAATTTTTTAATATTAAAATCAAAGAAAGTGTCATCAGTACTGTTCTGAATCTTGCAGCCAAAAGCAGTTGCCATAATAACGTCAGATGTTGAGAACTATAACAATGCTTGAATTTCAGGGCCGGGGAGATAACTGGTCAATATTATGTTCACCCAAGACTGTCAAATGAGCTCTCTACAAGACAATGACATGGCAGGCCACTGCTACCAGAATATAGATAATCAATTGCCCTTCTACCTCCTCTCAGTGGTGTCACCAGCTACCTCAAAATTTTCATTACCCGCTTTCTTCCAGTTAGCAAAACCAGCCCCAAGTCTTTGGTCTAAAATATAGAAAAAGCTCATCAAACTCCTGTTCACCAAACTAGCTATCATAAGTCCAAGCTTCCCAAATCATCCTTCAACATGAAAATGATCATTTGATACTACACTGCATAGCCTCTAATTTGGTCCCACCATCTATCCCTCACTTCCCTCCTAAACACTACGTGTTGGAAATCATGCTCCATCAGCAGCAGTAGAGACCAATGGTTAAGCCTGGAACACTGGCTGAAACCAAGTTTGCCATCCCTGTCACTTACAGCTGTGTGACTGCAGGCAAACTGCTTAACTTCTCAATTTCCTCATTCATAAAGTGGGATTAATAATAGTACCTATAAGATTATTGTGAGGCCCATGTGAGTTAATCGTGTTTTAGAGTTTAGAACATTTGCTTCTGCCACATAATGAGTGTTTGATAGTTCATTGATTTTGATTAGAAAACTCACCTATACTCTCAAACTAAAACCTTACCTTCTCATCCCCTGAGGACATGGCTCTTACTGAAGTGCTCCCAAGTAAGGCTATTTTTTCTTCCACACCACATGTGTATAAGACATTGCCTGGAAGTGAGGTTTCTTCTTGCTCCCTAGTGCAGTTTCCAACCTATCTCTCCTCATTCCTCTTCCAAAGATCCCATCTTCTTGAAGCATGACATGAAGCACATGTCATCATATCTTGCCACAAGCTGCCCTAGTCACATTGCCTCATCCACTGATGTCACTCACAGGCTACAATATTCCCTTCACCACCACTTCTATCAGCATTCTTGGCAACTTCAAATCCCTTAGGTGATACACCCAACAACATTATCTCACAGTTCTTTGGCCTACTTAAAACCAGTCTCATTTTTGTTAAAAGGAAGGAGAAGAGGGAGAGGGGAGTGGGAGGAGGAAGGGGGAAGGGGGGGAGGAGGAAGAGGAGGAGAAGGAGAGGAGAAGAAGAAGACGAAGAAAGGAGGAGGAGGAGGGGGAGGAGGGGGAGGAGGGGAGGAGGGGAGGAGGGGAGGGGGAGGAGGGGGAGGAGGGAGAGGAGGGGGAGGAGGAGGGGAGGAGGGGGAGGGGGAGGGGGAGGGGGAGGGGGAGGAGGAGGGGGAGGGGGAGGGGGAGGGGGAGAAGGAGAAGAAGAAGAAGAAGGAGAAGAAAAAGAAGAAGAAGGAGAAGGAGGAGGAGGAGGAGGAGAAGGAGAAAAGAGAAAGGGAAGAAGAAGAAGAGAACTACTTCATCTTCATGCTCCCAGATCCAAACTATATTGCATCTATAGCCACAAATTCTTGGGGGGGGGGGGGGTTCTGTTAAATTAGAAGTGTCACTGCTTCTATCTAAGGCCATTCTCTCCACTTTCTCATCCCTAGTCTCCTTCTCTAGGACTTCACTCCTACAAAAATCTTCTCTCTTTCTTATACCATCAATCTAAAGAATCTACTTGATTCTTCTTTCCCTCACACCCTTTATCAGCAAGTCCTAACAGCTCTATCTCCAAAATATACCTCAGATCTACTGTTCACCACCTGTGATGCTACTGTTTAGTCCAAGCTGCCTCCATCTCTCTCCCGGAACAAAATAGCAACTTTCTCACTAGTCTCCCACCTCTATTTTTAACTCTTATAGCACAGTCCATCTTCTACATAGCAACCAGTTATCTTTCTGGTAAATCATATCATGTCATATCTCCACCTAAAGCTCTCTAAAGCCTTCCGACTAAAATTAAGTCCAAAATTCCCATTCTAGACTACAAGGCCCTAAACAATCTGGCTCCTGCCTACCTCTCTGTTATTATCTCCATCCTCTTTTTCATTTGCTGTATCTGGCTATCCTGCTTCTTACCATTCCACTAACATGTCAGCTTATTTTTCATGGCTTCTGCACTTGCTTTTGCTTAGAATGCTCTTCTCTCAGATCTTCTCATGGCTCACTTTTCAATATTCACATTTTAACTCAAATGTCTCCTTCCCAGCCAAGGCCAATTAGCCTCAAGCATATTGTCTCATCGTCTCCACAGCACTTATCAGCATCTGAATTTTTTTTTTATGTTTATTGTCTCTATCCTCACCCAATGTTAACTCCTTGAAAGTAGAAACACTTGTCTTGCTCACATCTATCAATATATCGTCCACACCCAGAACACCCTTCCTGGAACATCAATGGCTGTCAAATACTTTTGACAGACTGACTAAAGTCTCCATAATAATCAGGAGTATACTATATTTTTCTCTTCTGGTGTTGAGGACCAAGTCTGACATGCCTACTGATGTGTTAAGCACTTCACAGAGAAGGACAAAGAAGAAATAAAAGTTACCGTTACTCTTAAATAATTCAAAATCCATTTGAGGAAGAAGAGAAACTAACCCAAGATACTAAAGACAACTACACTTCTAACCCAAGATACTAAAGACAACTACATTTGACCCTTGAATAACACAGGTTTTAACTATGCCTGTTGACTTATATGTGGATTTTTTTAAATAAACATGTACTACTGTACTACACAATCCAAGGTTGGTTGAAACCATGGATGCAGAATTGCAGATAAAGAAGGATGACTGTAAAGTTATACAAGGATTTTTGACTGTGTGGAGGGGAGGGTCAGCACCTCTAACCCCTGTTTACAAAGCAGACTATCATGTATCGTACATTAGGCTTACATATGTAAACACAGTAGAATTAGGCAGGAGAGGAACCCTTAGAAAAGAATAATTCCATGAGGTATGTATCATTTTATAGATGAGGAAACTGAGGTTCAGGCAGCTTAAACAATTCACCCAAGGTTAAAAACTAGGAAAGGAGTCAGGTTCAAACAAGTCTCTTGATGTCAAAGCACATTCTTCTCTTAGGAACCTGTTTCTGCCACTTCCTTATAACAAGAGCTGGCAACTATGAAAGGTACATCTAACAGAAGTAAGACTTAATAATATCTGTCAAGGACATCTAGAAAACTATAACTCTACCAATATTAAATGCTCAAAGTGCTTGGGTCTTTGAGTCTTGAAAGATAAAACAGATCATCAGTCCCCTGAAAAGAACACAGCCTATTACCCACAGGACACTAGGACTGATGAAGTAATGCACACAAGAAAAAGATATGCAATTAACAAAGGGATTTTTAAATGTTATTCAAACTATTCTTAGAAATGGAATATTTTAGGAAACTTTCCATAGAAGCTTCCTGCCTCACTCAGATCCAAGCTAGCCACTCTGAATGAATTAGTTATTAACTATGGGAAAAGGATGTGTGTTTACATGTGAGTATGCACAGATGTGCATGTATGTGCATGTATTCATGTCTTTGTATGTGGGAATGAGCTGTTGTCAATAAATTTTTGCCATTAATACCTTATGAAAATAGGATGAAATTTATGGAAAGGGATTTTTTTTAATGGAATGAGCATGAAAATTAGGAAAGATTAGAAAGAATAAGTACAGAGGGGAAATAAGCAAATAGATGAACAGGGCTATGTTAAAGATTAGGAGAAGGGAAAGATCAGATGTCATGGGACTTAAATTTATTAAGAAGAGTTTATATTACTATTTTGGAAAATAAAGAGTCATTTTTCTGTTTTAGAAAGCGTGCTAATGTGGTCACAATGGCTATAGAGGTAAACTACCCTAATAACTTGAACATAATGTGTTTAAACTTAATTGTTGTCATGTTTCATGAGAAAGCCATCTTGTAATGACATGCAAGACTCTCCCAACTGGACTGAGTTTGTCAAGGGCAAAATCCACATCTGATTCATCTTGCATTTCCCAGTGCCTAACAAAGTGTTTTGAGTGCACTTTTTAGTGAGTGCACAATTTTAGTGGGGTTTTATTGAGTGAACAATTTTAGTGTGCAAAATTGAGTACACAATTTTAGTGGGGTTCAATAACTAATGAATTTTAACTGGACTAAATTGAAATACATTGAATTTATTTGGTCAAATTGAATTAGAATGGTCAGGGATGGGAGCTACTAATTATCCTCACAAATCACTTTTATTCCTCCATTTTAGATATCAAAATATACTTAAGTAACTTCTGTTCTGCTTACAGTGAGCTTGGAGTAATAGCCTTCTTTTTACACTTTTACTATCTACACTTTACAAAGAGGCTGTAATGTACATAGCAGAAGTATAATCCACTTTACACATAGATGAACCTGAGTCATAGAGAAGCATCGCGTTATTTTTTCACAGGGTTACTCTTACATCACTGCCACCTAAAAGTAAGTCAGTGGAACAGAATAGATCTGAACTCAAAGTCCAAAAGCATTACTTTCATCACGAAAGTTCATCTTAAAAGATTCAATCATAAAAGGAAAATTATGTAATGTACAAATAAACATATTTGATAGTCAAAAAAAAGGCACAAAGATGACTGCTTTTGGAAACAGAAATTCCTGTTATTGCATTCTTTTTTCACATAAAATAGAGAGCATGGTCCTTTGAATGTACAGAAAACAAATACATAAGCAAGGGTAGGGAATCTAACATGATTTTGAAGAATATCCATCCTCAGTTACATTACTCTATACTGCTGCGTTTATTATTTTGATAACTGATATTTGGAGTATTTTTCTGTTTGTCAAAGACAGCAAGTGGGGCTTGTCTTAAGTTTTAAGGCTGTCTTAAGTCATCTTCAGTAGTTCACTTAACTTTCTACCACATATTTTTTAACTTCATTTGTTATCAGAGTGTTTCATTTCACAGTAAACCAATTTGTGAAGGCCACAAAAGGTATTTATTTTACCAGTTCAATCAAGTTTGTTTTCTAAACAGGTTTGTTTTAAAAAGTGAAACTTGTTTACAGGGTCATTTGTGTTTCTGACTTCGTTTGTTGATACTGTATCAGAAACTTATTTTTCAATGCAAACAAAACTAGTCATCTAGTCAAAGGTTTCAGCAGCTAATATTGCATAAAAATGGAAGACCTGATTATTGAATAAGGTTCTAAGGAAAAAAAGAGTCACAAATTGATTTTATTCTTCTCTAATCACAGTAATTAAACAAAATTTGCAAAATGACATGTCTCATAATATGAACTACTAAAAAAGGAATGCCAAAATTAATCAAATGTCTTAAGTTAGCAAAAGAACTCTGTCACCTCAATCAAATTTTTCAATTACCTCACATCAGGTGTGGAAATAGTAAGATGTTCTCCTACAGCTTATATATAAAATGAGTGTGTATGTATGTGTGTATACATGTATGTGAGCATGTATGTATATGTACATGTGTGAGGGTGTGTGCATATATACATACACATGAGGGTGTGAATATGTGTGTATTTCTGGTCACTTTTGGGGTCTTAGTAAAAACTCTTGGCATACGTAGAGTGTGCTCAGGTTAATGATATAACAAGCAATATACTTAAGCAGTTTAAGGATTAACATGTCGGTCAGCTCACCTTGCCAGGTAAGCAGTTGGAAATCAATAAGTATTTCCATGTCCTTAAAGATAAACAAGAAAGGAATGTAATTCCTTACTTACAACAGAGGACAAAGACTAAGAAAATATTTTATTCAACCTGGTCAAGAAAGCATAATGATCTCAGTCTTGACTTTCACAACTCAATGTATTCAACAAACCAAGACATCCATTCTACTATATAAATACAATGCTAATAACATCAGCTGGTAACATAACGTCATATATTATCTAACATAAATGCACTATTATCATCCTTTTTTACAGCTTTATTGAGATATAATTGACAAATAAAATTATGATATTTAAAGTTTACATTATGATGATTTTGATATACATAAACATGTGAAAGGGTTCCTCCCATCAATTTACACATTACCTCACATATTTGCCTTTTTTTTTTTTTTTTTTTTTTTTTTGGTAAGAACGCTTAAGTTCTCCCAGCAAATTTCAACTATACAATACAGCGTTATCAACTTTAATTACCATGTTATACATTAGGGCCCCAGGACTTATTCATCTTATAACTCAAAGTTTGTGCCCTTTTACCAACCTCTCCCTATTTCTCCCACCCCCCATTATCCATTTTCTTCATCGTTAGAGAGAGACATAATAAATTGTAAAAAGGGTCCCCAAGTAAAGACTTGAAAGAATCCCTGCTAAAGAAAGAAATTTTTGCAAGTGAATGACTACAGTTGATATCTGTTGAGGCCTATATATGCCAAGCATTATTCTGAGTGCTTTATAAATATGCCAGTTAATTCTCATAACTATCACATGAGATTAGTATTCTTATGCTCTCCACTTCACAGAGAAACTAAGAAGGAGAACAAGAGCTCACCAAAGGAATTATCCATACCTCGAGGTGATTAGAAAGAAATAGTGGTTAGTCACTACAAGTCTTACCCAGAAGAGGAAGAGATTTAAATATATTATTTACATACATATATATATAGAGAGAGAGAGAGAGAGAGAGAGAGAGAGAGAGAGAGAGAGGATAGAGGTGGTAAGAAGAAGGAAGGAACAATAACTAAAAAAGGAAAAAAGAATCTGACATCTCCCAAGCACTTCTAAATGCAATGCATTTACAACATTCATATAATTTTAACAGCCCTATAAAGAAGGTATTAACTCCATTTTACACAGGAGAAAACTAAGGGTCATAAAGGTTGAGTGGCTGTCCTAAAATTCTGAACTCCAATCTTTGTGACTCTAAAGTCTATGCTCTTTTCAATAAGCCATGCTGCAAGGGAAAATAAAATAAGGCAGGGATGGAGTAAAGGGATAATAAAGAATGTGAACCCAGAAAAAAGAGAGGAGATGAACCAGTTTTTGGAAGTTCCTTGATGGATACTGGATACTGGGAGCCATGATGCTTTTAATCTAGAATGCAAGGCTGTCAGGAGCCAGAATGGCTACTTGATTTCAAGAATCAGTGCCCTTGATCTCTTCAACATTACTCTTCTTGCCTATCCCATCTCATTGTCAGTGAAGCTGCTATGAGAAAAAGCAATGGCCAACTCACCTAGATGTGCCAGTCCCATACTGAGCAATTGCAGAGTGCATACACGTGGTCTGGCCTAGCTCAACACACCGTCTATGGACAGCTTTACCCAAATTGAGGTGCCAGTCCATCACTGTACATATGTTATATGGCCACAGCAGAAGCCAAGAGAACATTTTCATATCAATGTGAAGGTAGGCACAGTTCAGGAGTGACCAAAATTTTACATTTCAGAATGACAATCAAGAGAGCCATAAATGAGGTCTCAAAACTTCAAAGTTTTCTGATAATTCCAATATATCATTTTTGACCAAAATATCATAGGTACAAGTTGAGAATCTTTTCCATCAACCGAGATTAAAAAACAAATATCAATTTATTCAATATTTTGTTTATTAACATTACTATATTTTATACTATATTGGCCAGATTTATCAACTTCTAGTGGATTTTATCTTTTTTGGGGGGTGGGGGTCGTGTGTATCTGTGTGCGTATGTGTTTCATGTCAGTCCCCTACCAAAATCACAGCTTCTTGATCTCAGGTAAAATCGGTCTCAAAACATACTGGGGCCTCCAGGCTGGCATGGGTTAAGGAAGAAAGTTGGACAGCTAGCCTGGCCAGGGGCCTAGGTGACGTGGAAGTGAAGTGAGGTCCAGGGTGACTCAGGCTTGATCAGCGCCAGCACATGTACAAAAGTAGATTCAACCTGGTGGTGGCTTCCCATTCTGAGTGGCCCACATGAGTTGAAGGACACCCCAGTTGGAAAAAAAGGGGATGTTTCCCCTCCACAGAAAGGGGGCTTCCAATAATTTCACTTAATTGAGTGGATTTAGATTCAAGATATGAGAAAGGGGATATAAATCAGGAAACCAAACAGAAGCCAAGTCTGGACAAATAAAATAGGAGGTTACAGGGAAAGCTCTGACCCAAAAAGCATAGGCATTTAAGTTTGGAGCAGCAAAACAAATTTCAAATTAATGGGCAGGTGGGGCAAATAACACTGCTCTGATTTACTTGTGGCTTTATTTGGAACTGACCAAGAAACTCAAAGGTACTGAGGAGAGAAAAATAATGAAATTAAAATGACAATACTACTACTTTTTACAAAACATTTAGTAAGTACCAGTAGTATAAGGGTTTACATATATTATCTTATTTAATTCTCACAACAAACATATGAGGTAGGTCACTTTCTCTTATTGAGCCCCTGTAGACTTTGAATATAACAATATTTCCTGGAGTTCCTATAGACATTGAATATAAAGTATTTTCAGTCATAATAATCTAAGGAAGGGGATGAAAATTCTGGAACATGGTTGGCAGTATTTTTCACCAGCATTAACTAATTTGTACTGAGTCATCCTCACTAATATCCAGCTGCTGCTTCTGAGATGCAGTATTTATTATAATTCTAAAGGTTACATTAAAAAGCAGCAAAGGGACTTCCCTGCTGGCACAGTGGTTAAGAATCCGCCTGCCAATGCAGGGGACATGGCTTTGAGCCTTGGTCCGGGAAGATCCCACATGCCGCGGAGCAGCTAAGCCCGTACGCCACAACTACTGAGCCCACGTGCTGCAACTACTGAAGCCCGCGTGCCTAGAGCCTGTGCTCCGCAACAAGAGAAGCCATGGCAATGAGAAGCCTGCGCACTGCAACAAAGAGTAGCCCCCACTCACCGCAACTAGAGAAAGCCCAGGCACAGCAACAAAGACCCAACGCAGCCAAAAAATTAAAAAAGAAAAAACAAGCAGCAAAGCTAACAAGCTCATCCAAGGATCAAATTAATAATCTTGGCCTTATTACCATCACACTGAAATCAACTGGACTTACAGATCATCAGTATACACAGCACACAATAACACAATTTCTTTACACCTATTTTTAAATAGAACAAGGTAGACTCCTAATATTGAAACATATAAAATGAAACCACAAAAACGATGTCAAAACGTGCTCAAATTTAAAACTGCAAAATCATCAACTTTGAGTTACTCTATGTTGAGAGCTGTAGTCACAGAACACATGCAAAGGTAAATAAAATTATGATGAGTTATACTAAGTTAGTACAAAATTAAGAACCAAAGAAAACTAAGGAAACCCTATACTCAAAGACAGGAACTGAATCTGCTACAAAGTTAACAGTCCAATTACACTTATGTAACAAAATAGGTAAGAATATAATTAAGGACAGATGGAATGTTGCCAATCTAATGCCAAGTTGGAAAACTAAAATTCAAAAGTATCATTTTGTAAATTGAGACTTGAAAATGTCACAGATGTCACATCTGAATTAACCTTAAGTGGCAGCCCAAATAACTAGGAATGAAATCTGTAATCTCATGTTTTATCAGCAGTGGATAACTTCCATTTTACGGCAGGACGGATGCAGACACATTACCAACAGGCTGCTCAAACAAAATTGTTTTGTGTTGAATTAGGTGAACACAAGCAAATTAAAACACTTTAGATATGCACTGATTTTCAAGTTCAAGTTTCATGGTTATAGATCTGTGTTTGATTTACTTTACCATCAGTGGCTTAGACTAATGTGTTGAGTGAAAGTGTATTATACTAATACATTATTTATGTTGTTATAGATATAGCTGAAAAATTTAAAATTTTATTATCAATACATCTTTTTCTGAAAAGCATCCTCAGTACCATAACATTTAATCATATATTCTGGGTAAGAAGCACTACCCTCCCTCTTCAATTCCAAGAAATAGTCATTTGTAGACTTTGTGCTCATCAGTGGAAATGAAAGTGTTACCAAGAAACATAAGACACTGCACAACTCTTAGAAAATGAAATTAACATCCTTATTAGACAGTAAAGGCTTGACAATTAAATTACTGTTTGATATATGGAATTTAATAGAAACTGAATTGAATTAATGAAATAAGGCAGATGATGTGTAATATTTAGTATATTAACTCAAAATGCCCTCTTTAATATAAAGACATGGAAAAATTCTTATCCTTTACTCTATAAAGTGGTAAATATCAGGCTATAAAAGTGTATACACATTGCAGCAATTTAAAAAAAAATGTAAGTACACATATGAAAAGATTAAAAATAAATATACAAAATGCCAGTAGTAATTATATCATGGTGGTAAACAATGATTGATTGCTTTTCTCATCTTTTCCCAGATACTTCTTCTAATTTGATTACATTATTTCAATAACAGAAAAAAAATCAAATAAAAATAACTTATGAAATTAAAAGCTGATTTTGGAGACAGACTATGCTTGCAAGATCTATTTTCTGCTTCTAAGTATCAGCCTTCTTTTAAAATGCTTTCAGCTAAGTTTTCACATACATCTATCAATGAACTCTGCAGGAACATTGCCCATCAGCTCTAGGTGCCAGAAAAAAATTTTATAGAAAATGTAAATAAATTTTTTAAATTCTGTGTTTTTATTACTTCTAGTCTTTTTACTCAGTTTCCTCCTTACAATGCTCTTTAATCCACAACTTGGTTTAGTGTATTGTTGCCAAGGTTGATGAGATGCAGCAAGGAAAGCATTAGCAACATTTTCAAAAATCTGGTGCAAGCCAATTCAGAAGGAAAATTCACACTATTATTAACCAATTTAGTCATCATTGTCTTACGTCAGGTTAAGCAACTAATGGAAAATATAACAATATTATTGTTAATCTCACAAAGTATATAGTAGTAACTTTACAAACACTAAAAACCATACCAACTGAAAGTCTTGTGTGAGAAGAGAAAGGAAAGAATAAAAATGGTGGATTTTACTAAACTATATAAAAAGGAATTTGGTAAGATAGAGAAGGATAGTATGTGATTTACATGTTGAAAACAAAATGAAAACTAGGAGACTGGGTAAAGTAAGGTTTTTGGAAGTATTTATATGCATTTTTTGTTACATTCATAGTGGTGTAAGTAATAGGCACTCAAAAAGCAAGAGAACAGACATAACACCTATAAAGTACCTTGCAAATTCAAGTTATGGCTTACATATTAGAGAATGACTAATCTAATTGCTAGAGTTTGGAATATAACCAATATATTCATCATTGGTTATATATCAAACTCATCTCTAATAGTATTACTGCCTGTGTTTGTGTAAAAACCATTTTCCATATGCTTTCCCACGGTTGTCTCTGTTGTTCTTTTCCCGAGTCCACTGAGGTAGGTGGATAACTATATACAAAGCCAAGTTTATCATTGGTAAGACCAAAACAGTTTTCTAATCATCCAATGTTCGTTCTATTATATCACATCGTTTCCAATTGCTTTAATGCCTCCAACTTATGTGATTCCAGTACACAATAGACATTCAATAATTATGTAATAAATGAATGAATTTTGATCTAAAAAAGTAAATTAACATTATAAGGCATACAACTGAGGGTAGAGGTGCCCTATGCCTCATTAGTACACCATGTGATCAACATACCACATCATAATAATTAACTACAGCTTGACCCTCTCCAGGGTTTCTTATTCCTATTTGCTGAAAGAAAAAGTCTCTTATTTATTCTATGTAGCTGTGTCAAATAATGTGAATGTCTACTCTGAAAAAATATAATTCATTCATCCTACTCAGAAGAACTGATATTGTCATGCCTAAGTGATAAACAAGCTCCCCCAAATTGAGAATAAGGTCAAATCCAATCTCGAAAACTAAAATTTTACTACATACTAAGAGATCCAAAGAGTAGGGAATAAACTTTAAGCTGTCCTTGATTTAGCCCCTGGGTGGGTTCATGATGCCCACCTCTCTAAAACCAAGTTTGAAAAATTTCTTGGTTTCCTTGCTCTAAATAGTACCCAAGTAAGTTAGACTGGGGTTAAATTCTGAATGACCTTCATTCCAAATCTGGACATGTAGATATCAGCTTGTTTCAATTCAATAACCCCAATGTCCTTCAAATGTTCTATTGTAATAGTGCTGTCAGTATATTATCACCTTCTTTTAAAAAAATGTCAAATATTCTCTCAGTTTGAGGGACATTTCAAGCTGAACAGTGAAAATCATAATATTATGTATACCTCTCCCACTGGAATTTGAGAGAGAGAGAGAGAATCACATACAGAAGGTCTGTGGCCCCAAAAGGCAGAAATTTCCCTGCATGAAGTCTAGAAAAGCTTCAAGTAGAGGTAGGATTTAGGATATTTTTTGGATGACAGGCCTCCAGTATGGCCAAAATGTGTTGTATCCTTTACTTCCTTCTAAAACAAGGATAGGAGGGACTGAGACGTTATATAAAAGTTTAAGAACCACCTTTCTAGTGAAGTAATACTCAAAAGTGTTTTTTTTTAAACCACTCAGATTTCTACCTCCAGCTCCATTTCCAGATCCCAATAAATATACCACACTGACCATACCCTACCTCTACCCTTCCCCACCCTCCAGCCATCCCTCCATACTGAGGCTGCCATTATTACTGGAATGTGCTATAACCCTCAAATCTGTTGGGGTAGGAAAAAAAAAAAGTTTTAAGAACCAAGGTGAGGGGAGAGGGAGAAGGCCACATGTCCCAGGGCTAGCATTCACAAAATCCTCCTATTTACATAATTAATACTATTTCCAAATTAAGCTACACAGACATTGTATTTCCATGGTGGTTGTTAAAGCATTAATGTGTTATATGTATATGTTGAAAATAGTCTATATTATTTTTATAACCTAGTTCTGGCATTTCTTCACATTTTAATATAATAGGAACCTCAAAATATAGACCTGGATTTCTACTCCAGGGATCCCTCTCTCTCTCTACCTCTTAAGAGGTTCTTTTTAGAATCACTGGTCTAGTTTCTAGAATTGAAGCAATCACAAAGCCAAAATAATGGACACTGAGATTGGGAGCACTCACTGAAATGTCAAATTAAACTTTTAAAGGGAGCACTTAAGGGATTAAAACTGTAGTTCATAAAATATAAATTTATTCTATGTCTGAGATGTCTGCCAGCAAAACATGAAGTCCTAGAAAATCCACAGCAACAGTCAATGGAAGACTTGAGCTGCTAGTTGTGGAACTTCAAGCAATTCCCTCAACTGCTCAGTGTCTCTATTACCTCAATCATCTTAAAGAAGGGGCCTCAACAAGCTAGTCCCTTCAAGGTCCCTTTCAGTTTTAAAATCCCTTTTAAATCCAATAATTATAGAGGTACTAAAAGTTATGTTCAATATATAAATGTCTAATAATGTCAGAAAAACTAAGAACAAAGGAACCTCAAATATAATTCTTAAACATTAAGAAATATCTTATAATTGTAGGATGTCATCAAAATGGTCCCCTTTGGCTTGTCTGTCATTTGCTTCAAATAAAGCCCGAGCCACAAGAAAACTATTTTAACACCCTGAGAAGATTAAATAGTTAATCCACTGGGAAACCAAGTTCAAAGACAGAATTCAGAAATCCGCTCTCCAGAGAGAAGTATTGAAACTAAAAAACATCCATTTTATTTTTAATAAAATTATTCTAATGATACACTGAATACAAATTATGTCATCTAGCATGCATTTTCATTGATGTATTTTCCTTCCTAATCTGAAACTTAGATAAAAGTAATGTCTAATGTTGACAGAAAATAACCATTTATAAGTCAGGGTCACACAGGGAAGCTGTAGCATGTCTTGCGGGAAAACATCCATAATAAGGGATATTCCAAGTTCACTTCTTTGAGGAGAAATGGATGAGAACTGGAAGATTGGGCAGATTATGAAATTAACTACCAAGATAATTTCTGCTTTCATGGTTTCACTAACCTGGAATTTCTAGTGCATCATTTACTACCCCATAATTATGCACCAAAATATTAACTAATTAGCAGGTAAGAGCTCAAGAGGTAGTAATAAATAGACATGAAATCTGAACTTCTGTGGAGTTCCAAATGACAATCAGACCTACCACACTATAAATTTAATAAACCTTATCTGAAGAAAAAGTATCAATTCATATTTAAATAAATAACTTCATTGACTTTCAGCTCATATCATCTACAAGCTCTTTAGTCTCCTCTCTTTCATTTCCCTTACTTTATGATCCACATACAAAGACATACAAGTAGGGCATACATGTTATATCATACATACAAAGATAGAAATAATATCCTTCTAATGCACAGGCTTTGGAGTTCAATTTTTGTATGAAATATGCTTGGATGTAGGGCATATTTTTTGTTTTTTAAATCACTGTTCTGGAGGAATATATGAACTAAAAAAATGCTATTAAAAAAATAAGAGATAAATAAAAACTAAACTGCAACAATTGTCTTTAATTTCTAGTTTGTGCTGTTGATATGTTTTATGTTAGGTCCTACGTAGTTTGTGCATTTAAAAAGAGCCTCACACTGCTAGGTCTAAGCTCCATGAAAGCAGGGACCATGTCTGTCATGTATGTCGTGTACCCTCAGAGGTAGGAAAGTGTCCAGCACATAGTAGGCACATGATAAATGTCTGATGCATGAAGAAAGGAATAAACAAATGACCAACAGCAGATAACCACCTGTTTCCATGAAACATTTCTAAAAGACTTGCTCATCTGCCTCTACATTCTCTAAACATTAAATTGTTTCAAATAATTTACCTCATGTGTATATTCGTGTTTCAGCTTGAAAGATCCTTATTACATTGAAACTAGTATGTGAAATATTGGGTTGGCCAAACAGTTTGCTAGGGTTTTCCCATAACATCTTATGGAAAAACCCAAATGAACTGTTTGGCCAACCCAATATTTTGAAAACATTTGGAAATATTTTTAAGAACAGAGAAACAGGTACCAGAAGCCTGAGTTTGAGTTCCAATTCTGGTATTTAGTGGCTGAGAAACCTTGAAAAGGTCACCTAGTATCTTTGAGACTCACTTTTTCATCTGTATAAGAGGGATAGTATCTATCCAGCCTACCTCATAGTGTTTTAATGTAGATTAAATAAAATACTGCATATTTGTATTACAGCCAGAATTGGACAAAGAGACCACAAAAGTCTAAATGTTTCCTCTTAAGTAACAACAGTACCCACGATAAACATATTGTGGGAAAGTCAAGTCTGAAATGTTAAAATAGGTCCTTCCTGTCAATATAGAGGCACCGTTAGTACCAACAGTTTGGCTAACAACAAAAAAGTCACATATTTAACAGACTGCATACGGAAAGGTTCTTATAACCCTTACCTTTACACTGCCATCTCAGCATGAGGGAAAAGAAAAGTTCAGGGAGGTCACATTGCAAATCAGTGCGCCAGTGGCAGACCCAAAACAGAGCTTTTGACTATCCAGTCAGCACTTAAGCTAGCTGAGCAATGCCACTTCTTAAAAGTGCTGTAGTAAGGTAAAAACACAGCAAATTAGACAACATTACACACTAATCCAAACTCACTGTCAAGGATATGTCCTGTTCTCTGCCAAAGCCAAGAAAAAAATTGTAGCTCACAACCACGTATAGACAATGACATGAAAACACAATGGTCCTTTCTGTATCTCCATTTTCTTTCAGCTCTTGACATATTTTGCAAGCTAAAATTCTTGGGGAAAATGTTTCAAATGTTACATCAGCATTCAGACATAGTGGGAAAAAGGGAAAGTGTGAGCTGCCCATTCCCCTCGCTTGGCCCCACGGTAGGCGCCTTGCAACAAACACTGTACTTTCCTTCACCACATCATTTCATAGTCTTAGATTTAGAATTCAAAATGTTTGAGTTTACTATTTTAAGTTAACTGAATGGTTCAATTCAGTATACTACTTAGATAATAAAAATAGAATATACACTAAAAATTGCTCATTTTGTAGGTGACACTTATGAACTTACTACATTTTCTAGGAAGTCAGCTATCATCAGTCTACTATCGATAACTTTCTACACCTATGCACCCAGAGGGAAAAAATGTTGCTGTTAAATCAAATCTTACATGTACATATGTGCATAGATATGTGCGTATGTGTATATATAACCACTCTAAAAACAGACACCCAATATTTTGGTATTTTCTTGATCTACAGAAAATACCAGATCTATGATGTGGTGGCTATGAACATTTTTATTCTATACCTCTTCCTCACATTTTTTTAAACTATAGAGCAGCACTATCCAATAAAAATATAATGGTAGCAACATTATATTTAATTTTAAAATTTCTGGTAGCCACATTTTAAAAAAGGAAAAAGAGATAGATGAAATTAATTTTAATATTTTATTTAACTCAACATATGAAAACACTATCATTTTAACATGTAATATAAAGATTGATATATTTTTCATACTGTTTTTAAAATCATATATATATATGATTTATGAATATTTATATATTACACAGGCAATACATGTCAGTTAGGAGGCTAAATTTTCATCAGAAATACTTTATAAGTATTTACATTTCATAAACTTTACAGATAAAAAATAGGTCCACATAGCCACATTGTTCCAAGCACACCTAGAAGTTTTCCAAAAACTAAATGGACAGCTTTTAAATTTAATTAAAATTAAATAAAAATTAAAATTTAGTTTCTCAGTTGTGTTGAAACCAAGCAGGACCCTGCAGGGTCTTCCCGGGGACAGACACCCCTCCCCATGTCCCTGGCCTCTTGTTTGTAGAAAAGCTTTAGCCTCCTAGGCCTTCCCCAAGTTCCAAAGAGCATATTTAATCAGAGTAATGCAGACACAAAGGAAAACAGTCAAGCAAGACAAAATAATAATAGTTTTATTTTTATTAAAACAAAGTCAAGGGCCCTTAGTTCCTCAAGGGTTATAGATAATATTCTGAGCCATATCCCTGAGTGGTTTTACAGATACTAAAGCCCCCACCAGGTGGAGGAAGTTAACTGCATGCTGACCACAAGCAGGTAGACCCCAGGCCAGTTGGAACCAGAAGGTTGATGATGTTAACTCCTGAAATACCACCCTGTTACCTCACCACCAACCAATCAGAAAGATATCCACAACTGATCACACACCCTGAGACCCTCTCCCTCACCTTGCCTTTAAACACCCTTCCCTGAAAGCCATCAGGGACTCTGGGTCTTTTGAGCATGAGCTGCCCATTCTCCTTGCTTGGCCCCACAGTGGGTACGCCTTGCAATAGGCTGTGCTTTACTTCACCACAACCTGGTGTCAGTAAATTGGCTTTGCTGTGCACTGGGAGAGTGGAACTAGGTTTGGTTCAATTACAGCATTAATCATAATTCAAGTGCTCGATAGCCACATGGGGTTGGATAGCGGGAGAGGGAGGGTGATCTGAATCCATACCTACCACAATGAAAGATACCCTACAGAACACCTCAGATATACTCTGCCAAAAGGTATTTTCAGAAACTGAATTTAAAATGTTCTTCCTAAATGAAAAACTTTCTGTTTAACTTCTTTTCCCCAAAGCTTTATATGACCCATGCTCTTATTTTGAGAAACCTAAAATAGAGTCATCAGCTTTAACATACTGATAAGTCTCCATATCTAATTAAGCACAAGAACCTCTAGGACACTGTGCATTTACATAAGTAGAGTCAACTCTTTATTATTTGTTATTACATTATTCATTGAAGGGGAAAAGTAAGTCAAGTGCCCTGATCATTTGTGTCTATGTGTTGATTTATTTATCCTGCTGATGAAGTCTATCACAAACTGGAAGGTAAGACTGGAGGTCACTGGAAAGATTAAAAAATCGGAGGAAATAGTTTAGGTAAGTTCAGGTTCCCCCTTTCTGAGCTCTACCTTTTCTAGGAATATCGAGGTATGAATATCCTGTCAAAGTCATTCATTTGTAATTAAACTAGTTCAGAACCAGGAAGAGGCAAGTGACCTTAAGCTAAGTAAAGTTTTGCGAAGCATGTTCTTGCCTCTTACCTATGTAGATTTAATGGTTAAGAACTTGAGCTCTAGAGTCAAGCTGTCTGGGTTAGAACTCTGTTTCTGCCACTTGCTACCAGTTTAACTTGGGGAAGGTTACCAAATCTTTCTGTGTCTCACCTATAAAATGGCCATAATAATAACAGGACCTAAGTCAAAGATTGTTATGATGAATAAATGCAATTTCACAGAATGTAAAACATCTTAACACACAGCACTGACCCTGGCACATACTATGTGTCCAATCATTATTGCTATTTTTAGCTCAGAAATTAGGACAAAAGAGACGGGATTTTATGTTCAATAAATATTTGTTTTAAATGAAAACATATGTCCATACACTTTATAAATGCCAAAGTGCTATATAAGCTATTTTTATCCTATGCAAAGTAAGTTTAGAGAGTCAATCTATTCAGACAATGTATTTAATGGAAAAAAAAAAAAAAAGATCCTCACAATGTGGCTTACTTTACGTGTTTTTATAAAGCCTTTCCCCAACAAACAGACCCACACATATTCCCTTAAAAAAGTGCTAACATGCATACCAAAACCAAGTATAAGTTATTTATCTGTCAACATCACTTTAGGGTGATTCATGACTCTGTTCACCTCCACTGCAAGCAGCATCAGTTTTAAAAGCATGGTCAATAAACTGCCCTGTGATATTCTAGAGAATTCACAGATTAAAAAAATATTAACTCTCTAACAACAGTTTCTCTGACAGCCAATTTTCTTTTTTTTTTTTTTGTTTTCATTACTGTTTTATGCTCCTTCTTTACCCTCCTTGACCAGACCTGCTAATTAACAAAACTGCATCTTACTGGGTTTCCTCTTTTTCTCTCCCCTTCATTTGCCAGGTACAGTCACTAATAAGCATTAAAAGGCCAAAAGAGAGGTAGTAGCAGTAAACAGGAGAAACAAACTAATCCAGCAATTGGATAAGTAGCCCTAGAATAACCAAGAAGGCCAAATTAAAGCTTCAAAAGCTTTATAACAGGTGGTTCTAAACAGTCATAAAACAGTCACCTCCATGGGTGGTCATCCCCTGGTCTGTAAAGGGAATGAAAAAATAATCTTTAAAATTCATTTTATTCTTTAGATGATTAAAGAGACAAAGTATATATAAAACTACCATTTCTATACCTAACCAAGATTTGTCACTAAAATAGCTATAGAAATACTGACATGATAGGATTTTAAGAATAACTTTTCAGAAAGACTACAAGGGTAGAAAATTTTTTAAAATAATTTCTCAGAGGACAGATTATTTTTATAAATCTTTAATGTATACATAAAGAGAAATTAATTCACAGACTGTAAGAGCTATAAAAGCAACGCCACTTACTCTACCATGAATGCTTCATTAATATTTCAGCGATGATGTTGCAATTTTCCATGAGCAACTGTCAGAGCTCTGCTTCTTGATATGTATCAACAATCCAAATTACATTCAATACTCGGGTATCCGTCCTTGACCAAATTACAATGTTGATGTATCTAGTATTTCAAAACTCTCACCCAGGCATATGTAATTTTACATTGTAACCATCCTGCTGAACCTCAGTATGTTTCTTTTTCACCCAGTCACCCATTTAACCCTTACACTTGCTGAGGAGTTTTCTTCCTTCTACAGACCTAGCACCAGGGAATTTTCCCTTAAATATAATATCCCTTCCAACGCCAGAAATGTCTTCAATACCCACACGCTGGTGCTAGCTAGTCCCCGCCGGTGCTTAACGAGACGTCCATTTGCACAGAAATCTAGACCCCCACCGCTGTAAGGCTTTGTCTCCTGTCTCCGAAGGCCGGAGTTGCAGGTACACGTAAAGACAGTCACGCTACAAATATAAGAGCACCACAGCCCAGGAGAGCGGCAGCTCCTCCGGGCAAAGCCAGACAGGCGATCGCCCGAGGCTGCCGAACCTGAGGCAACTGTTCCTCGGGGGCACGACCCGGCGGGGACGGGCGGCGACGGCTTCTCCGCCTAGAGGAGTCAGGCGCCCCCGGGACCGGGCGCCGCGCAGCCGCCCGTCACCTGCAAACTCCCGGGGCCCGAGGCGAGAGGCTTCCCAGCCAGCACTCGGCCGCGCGCGCCAGGCCGGCGGAGACCCGCCGCCTCGGTTTCCAGAGCCGCCGGGCCCCCGCCGGGCCACCTCTCAGGTCTCCGCAGCGCGGCGGCCGGTGCCCCGGGCCAGAGCAGATCCTCGCCGCGCCCGCAGCCCGCCCGCCGCCTCGTCCGTCCTCACCTGACAGCCACCCGCACAGAGCTCTCGTCCGGGGCGCCCCACATGCCGGCGGCAAGCGACAGCCGGGCCCCTGGGCCTCTGCACCGCGGAACTGAGGCGCCGCCGGAGCCGCGGCGGTCGCGCGCAGGAGGCTGGAGCTGCAGGGGGCGGACGGCTCACCTCCGCCGCGCTCCAGCCATGTTGGGCGACTGAATGGAAAGGTGGCGGCGGCGGCGGCGCTGAGGCAGAAGGAGGAGGAGGTGATTCACCGCTCGCGGGTGCCCGCCCCTTCTCCCCAGCTCAGCCCCCAGCACTGGGGCGGAGACGCAGCGCGCTGAATGGCTAGCGCGGCGGCGGCGGAGCCAGCAGGCCGCTCAGGGGCCTCCTGCTGGACAGGCGAGTGCGCCCCGCCCCCTCTGATGGGGACGCGGCCTGCGGGCGGACGGGCTGAACGCGCCACACCCGCCCGGGCTCTCCGGGCTGCTGGCCCCGCACTGCGTCAACGGCGGCCTCGCTGCCGGCCCCACCTAGCGCTGCCCAGCCTGCGCCCCGCCCTGCCCTCGGCGGGCACTGCCAGGCGCTGCTGGCCCGGAGGCGCGCGGGGGAGGGATGCCGGCCGCGAGCTGCCCATGCCCCAGGGCGACGAGCCCTGCGCCCCTGAAGGCTCTTCTGTGAGAATGCCGCGGCTACAGCCCGCCCTGCTGCAGCCTGCCTCTTTTGTAAAAGCAAAGCTTGATTCCCCAGCGCAGCGCCAGCAATCTGCCAGCTGCCGCTCTGGTTCGCCTTTGTTTCCACCCTTAGCTTATTGTCCTCTCTCCAGCTTGGACTCTGACCCCTATCCCCAGCCCCCTATGAACGTTCTCCTTCCCAGGAGTCAGTCATTCATACTAAACCGGCTCCCGGATTTGGCCACTGCCTCTGGGCAGCTGGGTTCTGCAGTCCATCGCCCATTTACCAGCCCGTGTGGGCTATGGAAATGATGGACCCTTGAATGCCCTTCTGTTAAACCATTTGTACACTGGTAAATGAACTGCACCCTGGTACTGCCAAGAGTTCCCAGAAGTGAATATCCACCAAGACCTGCTGTGTAGTAAATCCTTCTCAACGGACTTTCTTTCCCTTCTGGCCTTCAAAAAGCACCTCCCAATCCAGGGATTCTATCAACATTGACCCATTGTGGTTTCTGCTTGTGGCTATTGTGCTTCCCCATTCCTTTAGATAGCTCTGTGGAAACAGCCTTTATTAGCTTTGCCACAGAGTATCTTTTGTGGGCTGCCCCATACATTTCTCTAAATTAACATGTGGGTTCCTACAAAATAGTATAATACATTAAATGGCACCATCCAAATAAAGACACTGTCCCAAGTACCTACAATCTAAAATGGCACACGTAATCATCCTTATCAGCAGAGATACAGCAGCATGGGTCAGAGACAGCAGCACAGATTGGGACAAACAAGAAGTGTTTAATGATTTTAAGTGAAGGCCTATGTGATATATAATTATAGAAGTTTTAAATTTATTCCATCCCTTAACCTCAATACTCCTCTGAGTCTTAACAGACATAACTAGGAGGTAAAGAGGGCAGAGATGGTGAATACCTTCTGCAGATCAAATTGGTGGCAAAGCTCTCCTGCCCTCTGGAGAACCTCCTCTTCCTCAGTATTTGTCAGCAAATCAAAACACCATTTCCTCCTTCCCTGGCAGTCCCACATCTGGGTGGATCTGGACTGGCCACCTTGGTTCTCGAATTGATAAAAGCTACAAGGAAGGCAAGTAAAGCCAAGCAAACTTAGCAAGAAAACTAAAGAGAAGTATGTATAATTTAAGAACTTATTATATTTAAAAAAAATTCTCATTTAGAATAGTACTAGTATATACATGTTTCAGTAGGAGCTGTCAGAAACACAAATGCCACCAGGAGCCAGGCAGGGAATTTAAGTGAGTGGAGCAGGCAGAGTGAGGGCTGTGATAAAATAGAGAACATAGGCTTCTTGCAAAGGCAGTGGCCCTCCTTGGCTCTGGCCAGCTGGAATGCAGACCCAATGCCGCCAAGCTTTTTGTTTGCTTGTATGTTTGTTACTTCTCAAGAAATAGAGAAAAGTCAGACTTTTTTATGTGAAAATTCCTTAGTTTTAAATATCAATAACTAATTCAGCACCATATTTACATACCATGCAAACCAATCAAAATAGGTCTCAGGCCAACTTCAATCCCAAGCCATCAGTCTGGAACATCCGGCCAAAACATTAGCACCAATAATAGCTGTGTCTTTGGATACGTGTTGCACATGGGTTCAGGAAGTTAGTATAACAATTCAAATTCCTATTGATGACTCAGTATTTTTCTCCCAAATTTCAAAATTTATAAATCAACTGTATATTTTGTATTTACTTCAGATTCCTTATGGCTGCTATAACCCCTTTCTTTATGGCTCACCTAATTAATTAATTATCTTAACTTGAACAAAATTCTGAGGAAAGAGCTTTTAGCATAAGAGCAAAAAATCCTTTCCCCATTATTCACTCAATAAATATTTAATAAGCAGCTGCAATATACAAACAATGCTGGACACTAGTGATATGGAGAGAATTAAGAGTGTCTTACAGTCTAGTTCAGGGAGACAAATTTGAAAATCCATAAGTGCAATAATAGAAATTATGACAAGAGTATGATAAATTCCATCTGGAAGGGTGAGGAATTCTTTAGATATAGACCACTCAGGATGATCTCCCTGAGTCCACTCTTGCATCCACACTGCAAAAAAGTGATCTTTTAAAACATAAGTCATTTATGTTATTCCTCTGCCTGAAACTTTCCAATGGCTAACTAAAACAAGTAGAATAAATTCTTGTAGATTTTAAGGCTCTGGCCTCTCCAAACTCTAGCCTTATCTTTTGCCACTCCAAGTTTTAACAACTACTTTTCAGTGAAACTGGCCTTCTTTCTGTTTCTTGAAAACGAAGTTTTTTCCTGCCTTAGGACATTCCCACTAACTAGTCCTTCTACCTGGAATGTTCTTTCCCTGAATCTTCCCATAGTTGGCTTCTTTTGGTCTTTTAGGTATCAGCTTAAATGCAATCTCCTCAGAGGGACCTCTCCTGATAATTCAATCTAAAGTAGCACTCCCACAAGGCCAGCTCACATGATTTGCGTGGCCCAGCGCAAAGTAAAAATGCAGTGTCTTATTATGAAAGCAATATAATAATGTAGTTAAAGATACTAAAATAAAAAGTTTTTTCCTTTCTTCTGAGCTCTCCCATTAAATAGTAAGTAAAAACACTATTTAATGTCATTTTCCATAAAGAAAATTTTTAAATTTTAATTATTGGCATAATTTTACCATTCATCTTTTATTGTTCAATGCCAGCTTTAAGTATGAAAAGCACTTAACGCATATGTGTAATTATAAATTATACAATTCCTGTTGTGTAGTGCATACATGCATGTGAATTTGATTCTTAACTGAACCATGGAAACATTACACAAAACTAACTCAACTGTTTTTATTTTACTTCTTGATATACCTACATTCTACTAACAATTTCTCACCTTTGGCTTGCAGATGAATAAGGAAGAACTGAAAGGAAGAGGAACTACCTTTCCCTGTCTTTCTTTACCTTTTATGTCATCATTTTCAGAGTCAGTGGTTGGCAGCTACAGGGAAGTGTAAATAAGAAATAAGATAGGGTTCTTGTTCAATGTGCTTCTTAGAATGCCATTGCCTTCTTTTGCATTTGAAGCAAGTTCTGGTTTGAGGGAAGCATGGCCTCTCAAGGTGTCAGCATCCCTGCTTAGTCAGTCAGAGATGTAACACTTTTACCTCGTACTTGTCCTGGCTTTGAATCTTACTTAACTTCCATACATCGTGCATCAACCAAGATTCTGTGCTCACAGGGCATCACAAAAGCTATGAGAATGGTGTGCTAAGGAATGGAGGTTATGGGTATTGCACATATGTCCTCTACTTACCCACATGCTCCACTGTCTTATCAGACCTCCTTTACAAAACAAATCCAAAGATAAAATTATTAAGAATTTCAAGACAGTGCTAGCAGGGCATTAAACAAAAGTAGGGTCCCTCTAAGCGCAGGGCCCTGTGTAGCTGCACTGATTGCTCACCCATGAAACCAGCACTGTACCCCCAGTTACTCGCTATCACATCACTATTTTATTTCTTCATAGCCCTTATCACTAACTGGTATCTTCTTGCTTTTTGTTTATTTCTTGTTTATGGTCTGCCTCCCTCCATTTGAATTTGAGTCCTAAGATGGCAGGGATCTTCTCTGTTTTATTCACTGATGTATCTGTAGCTCCTACAACATGTATCTGACACATAGTACAGGTCATTAAATATTAGCTGAGTGACTATGTGAGTTTGGGCAAGATGCTTTTGTATGTAAGTAATGTATTTTCTGCCTTATGGAGTTGTTTTGTAGATTGAGAGCTTTGCTTATCATATGTTAATCACAGCACTAACTCACAATAAGTACACAATAAAGCTAGCTATAAAAAGAGCTACATACGTATATAATATATAATATAAATACATTTGTAAATATGAATTGTTTTACAAAGCAGGTACTGATGCTTTAGTTGCACCTGTCTAAGGTGTATTTGGGCAAAAGATACATTCTAGCACACCCTAAGCAAGCATCCAAAAGGAAGCTACAACATTCATGATGGCAACTATCACCAGTTTTTTTTTCCCGCTAGGCTATCTACCCCGTGTTTTTTCTGGTTTCCACATTCTAATCAGTCATTAAAAGTTATTTGCTACTTCCTTTTTGCTGCTAGCAGAAAGACTAAAAGAAATAGTACTGATTACAACTCCATATGCAAACAACTGGCTTTGGGAGAGCATGGCTGGACAAATATCTCCTCAGAAATCTTTTTGGGAAAAAACCTTAAGAAAACTAATCCTTAATACCATAATCAGAAATATCAATTTTCCTTCATGATTCATTTTGTTTTATACATTTTCCCTATTAATAACAATGGAAAGCATTTATAGGGCTTTTCCACCATGCCAGTGCAATGTGCTAAGTGACTAGCATGCATTATTTCACTTGATTCTTTCAATGACTCTGGAAAGTGGGTACAATTACTACCTCCATTTTACATGTGAGGAAACAGAAGCCTCCCCAACAACTCTAACTATTAAAATCTTGTCTATATTTCAGGCCCAACTCAAAAATTACCTCTTTCTTCAGACTTTTCCTGATTTCACTCCTCCTCTGGACCAGATGTATGATATTTTCCTTCTGCTAAATCTCTGTTGTACTTCATGTATGTCTTTGTTATTGTTGTAATTATTAGTTTTTAACTCCTCAACTACATCATAAATTCCTAACGGGCAGAATTTGTGGAAAATTCAAGAGTGCAGCCAATGCTTACTTGTATAAGTCAGCGATTACCAGAAGAAGGGCATAGTCAGCGATTACCAGAAGAAGGGCATGCTATGCTTTTATTTCAATACAGAACAAGTTTTCATTGTAGATCATCTGCTGTCCATTGGTTATGGTTCTCTGAGAGACTGTTTCCTGACCATAGTGTCTATGAAAAGTGGCGTTCAAACTATCAGGAAGGAAACCAGAACACCTGAGCCCAGCAAATGTAAGCAAGGTTTCGTTAATTTTGGAGATGGAGGACATTTTACAATTCTAGTTCATCCCTTTCATTTTACAGATAAGGAGACAGTTCCTGAGAGAACTGACCACCGTACCGGTTTCCCCTCCTCCCAACACACACACATATTACACAGTAAATTAGTAGCAGAGCTAAATAAAAATCCAGGCATCTTGACTCTCTGTTCTGGCCTCTTTGTTCTTCACTGTTAGTTTCACTATACATTTTATTCTTTGGGCTTAGAAAATCTCAGCCTACACTACAAGTGTTTGCATATGAAGAATATATAACTGGAAAGTAACGCAAGGCAAGCTTAAATACTTATAGTAGTAGTTTACCTCATGATAAAAGCAGTTTAACATCTTGTAAATTTATTTTTAATGACATAACATTACTAAAAAATCAAACTTTTAACTATATACACTTTTTTCATTTATGTTTATTTTAAATATTGGTGAGAGTTATTTCTGCGTGGAAAATAAAGGTTTGAATGATTTTTTTCTTTCTTTGTATCTTTCTTGAAAATTTAAAAATACATAAATCACTTCTACAGGAACAGTGAAATTACTCTTTAAAGAGAAAAAAATGGCAGGTAGCTAAACTTCTCTTTATTAAGAATAAACAACTAGATAAAGGCTAAATTTCATTGTTCACACTTAAAATCAGAGTTTGAAATCTAAAATTGCATATAAAGTCTTGGTCCTGAGTACCAAATCTAAGAGGAATTCAAAGAATACTCTTCTCTCCAGTACTAGGACTTTTTTTGAGTTTGCAGCATATGTGTATTTGCAGGCAGCTTGATTACCCCAAAGTACTGGCCCAGTTAATTGCATTCAAATGCAAATTACAGCTATTAAGTCATGCTGGTCTTGAGCCAACATCTCGAGCCAAGCTAGTAAGAGGAGAGTGTTTTTTTCTAACTGGGCAGGACTGAACTTGAGAAGCAGTTTGGGATAGTCTTCCATTAGAACCTCATTCTTTGTGTGGTTTTGTTTTTTAATTTTGGAATATTATAGAACTGAATCACCAAAAGATAATTTTATTAGTTATTTCTAATTGAGAACATTTCACCATTTACTAGCCCATACCCTTATTTATTCATCAATACCGCCTTTCTTTTCCTGTATCTGTTGATTGAAATTCCTGCCTTTGTTTTCTCTTTTCTAAACATTTTCTTTTCTTGTTACCTCCACATGGGTATTTTTCAAATTCTCATGGTTCTGGATACCCTGAAACCAAAAGATTAATGAAGTTCTGGATTTTTCATCCTTATTCTATTTTTAAAAGACCTCCAGCAATTAAAAATATGAAGTTAAGGTTAATTATAATTTATATGACAAATATTTCATCAACTTTTGCAATAAACGTGTGCTTAGCTTTATCTCAATAAAGGTACCCATTTGGTAGAATCAGTGCTTTTTAAGGGAAAACACACAAGTTAAACTTGTAAGATGCTTTACTTAAATCAGTATCTAACTCTGCTCTTACTTCCTTGATTTGATCTGAAAACAGTTATTTCACAGTAGACTCCACCAAGAAAGTCCTCCCAGACAGGAGAAACTGGTGACATTTGTATTTATTTTATGATCCCAAACCACCTCTTCAATTTTTGCAGAAGTATAAAAGGGAAAAACCATTTCTAATAGGAAAATTGTTGTTACACTTTCTTTTTAGCCCAAAATGAGTATTTAAAGGACTTCTTTCTGCTTCTGACAGTGGCAACAAAGATTAAAAACACAGATATGGACAAAATAAGATGTCAATGCGCAGCAAATTAGCAGCAAGCTAAGGGCAGCCCCTAAACACACTTGCTTATGCATACACCACAAAAAAGAAGGTGTGTTTCAATATCAATGAGAAGTAAGGTGGGTAGAATCTAGAAAGCAGAGGAGTTTAGATTGATAAAAGCAGAATATAGGAAACCATTTAGATCTTGTGAGTATAACAGTAGTAAGACAGAAGCAGTATTTTTAAATATGCAAAATAAAATAAAATTTTAAAAAGAATTATGAGTCTGGTCCAAGTCTGTGAGATGAATTTGGGAGACTCAGTCAGGCAACCATATCATACTAAATTAATTATGACATGGTAAGGGCCTAAACTAGGCATCTTAATAGACTATGGTGAAAATGGAGAAGTAGGACTTACAAGTGAAAGACATCCTTAAGGAAGAATTAACAGGAATTAGCAATATGGGAGAAGAATAAAAGGGGATTAGATATTACATTTACTGTCGTTGAAAATGTTCAAGCATAGGCTAGAAAACCACTGCATGAAGAGACCACCAAAAAGATACAAGCATCAACTGGGAGAACAAGGGAGACATGTCAATTAAAGGGCCTCAGAGAGTCCTTCAATTAAATATTGTGAATTTATAAAGTAGTTTTTAAAACTATCGCTAAATACAGGTGTTTATGAAAAGTTAATAGTTTAAGAAAGAAATGGAAAATTTTATTTAAGCCAACATGAGTATTATAACCCAAGAGACAGTCTCTCAGAGAGCTCTGACAACTGAAGTGGTAAAGCGGGAAGCCAGTGTATATGTGATTTTTGCCAAGCGGATACATGCAATCAAGCACACATCTTGGTGCAAGGTCACTGTTATTTGCAAGGAACGTACATCTTAGTTAATGGTTTTAGTGCTTTTCTAAGTATTGGGGACATGCAAGTTCATAAAATTTTCTCCTGGAAATAGCTAACTATCTGAGGGCCAGTTTTGTCAGTTTTCCCAGAGCGCAGAATGTCTCATCCTGATCTTCACCCTGAATTCCTTTCAGGGTGTATTGCAGGTCAGCAACAGCAGTGGCTAATGACTTGATTCTTGTAGAACTGGATGTTGGGCAACATTCTCTATTTTACAATCCCCTCCCTTTCAATCTTAATTTCAACCAAGTTTTGGGAGACATCTCATGACCAATTTGTCCCACTGTGCTAAGAATTCCCAGATCAGGGGAGGATTTCTTTGATAGGCCACTCCATGTGCTAGTCCTAGACTAAGCCCTATTACCAGTAGCCAAAAGCCTCTGGACTAGTCTGCTATGGTCCAGGAAATGGTTCCCTCTCATTTCTACCTCCCATATCTAGAATTACACTATTACAATCACTGATCTTATAGAACAATGTATTTGATCAATAGTTTCAAGTTGCCTAATCATCGTTAATTTTATTTGAGACTCAGTCACACATTTGGTAATGCAATAAACATCAATCTTGTGAAATAGACAGAATACAAGTAATATAGCTAGTAACATTAATATGGTCTAAAGTAAATATTTAAGCTAAGAACTTCTGTTAGGTGCAGCACAGTATTTCCCCAGGTCATCTGACCAGTCTGTTCTGCACCAATTGATATTTTTAAAGGAAATGACATATTGGCATTGTACATAAAATTCATCAAAGATGTCTGCACATACAAGGCGAGAGATGTGTCATCCTGACCCTTTATATGGTCGAGAAAAGAATGTTATCTTCTGAGGAGTTACATGGCTGGTGCCAGAAGTAGAAAAATCGCTCTTTAAGGTTGAGCATGTATTTCTGCCATTGGGGAGGTCTGGTGAAGACACAAGGCAGGTGCACAATGCACACTAGAGGGGAGGGAGGAGGCCAAAGGGCAAAGAAAATGGTTTATGTTTAAATTTTTCTTGTCTTGCCTTAAAATTTGGATTTTTATTTCATCATAGGCAACTGAGAGAATAATTGTAGTGCTACTAACTAAAACAAGCAAGTTGGGTGGAAGGAAGGGAGAGCTCATTTGGTAGAAGAAAGAGGAAAGAGAAAGTGAATAGTAGAAGGAGATCTTGGGTTGAAACAATGTGACAAAAATAAAGATAGAGACAATGTCAAATGGTGGGTAGAACACAAGCATAAAGGCACTGGAGGAACCAAAGGGAATGAGAACAGAGGAAGAATCAATGGAGCTATCAGTTCAACACACCTAATTGTAACCATAGAGAGTAGTTTTAGAAGGACAGGGGAAAGGAAAGCTAGGTGTCCAGGGATCTAAGAATTGTTGATAGGAAGGCAAGAGGACAGTTATTCCTTTGAGGAGTTTATAATGAAGATAAAAAAGAATTTGAACTAAATTTTATTCCTACTTATAAGTCATTAAATCAATTCAGTAAGTGTTTTAGTTCTTAAATGACATCATATTTAAAACTACTTTCATCAGCTTATCTCCATTCTACCCCTTATTTCTTTGGCCAAATTCTACCCGATCTTGAAAGTGTTCTTAGACTCTTTTCTTTATGCCCTCACACTTAGCTTAGACCAAAGAGACCTCTTTTATATATTCACAGTGTACATGGGCATAATTAAAATGGTTATTAATTGTCTTTGAATTTATCTGTTTAAAAATCTCTCCCACTAGATTGTAAGCTCACTATATTTACATCTCCAAATACAATGCATGTTATTTGATACTTAGTAAATATTCACAGATGACTGAAAATCCTTCTTGATTGTTCTTGAATTCCAAATAGCAATTATGTGTTGGCTGTGCTCTTATTTTTCCTGAGTACTCTCTACATTTAGACCAGTACTTCAGGTGACTGTATTTTGGGCTTCTTTGCAGGCCTTCACTTCCCAGTTTGTAAATTTTGAAGCTCTCAAGTCTTGGTCCAAGGTCCTTTTCCCTTTCTTTTATACTTTATTCCACTGCTTAAATTCAATCTATACGGTGATTACTAACAATTCATGCAAACATTTACTCAGCAACTATGTTTTGAGTGTCTACAGTGTGCAGAACATGGTTTCAGACACTGGAGATACAGCAGAAAACAAAATGGGCAAAAACTTTTGCCCTATGCAGCTTGCATTTTTAAGAGAGAGAAAGACAATAAGCAATATAAATAAAATGTAATACATGTTTAGTGGTGTTTCATGCTGTAGAAAAAGAGGATACAGAATGCTAAGGTGGTGGGAATGTTTTGTATTTTAAGGAAAATAATCAGAAAGACTCTCAATAAGATGACATTGAGTAAAGACATGAAAGAAGCGAAGGAATGAGACATGAGGAAACTAGAAGAATAGCATCCCTGGTAGAGGGAACAGTAAATGCAAAGACCTTCAGGTGAAAACATATCTGACCTTTGTTTAAGGAACAATGAAGTGGCCAATATGGCCAGAGCAAAGTGAGCCAGGGAGAAAAGAGTGTGAAATGAGATTAGAGAAGTGGAGGATAGTGATAGAATAAGGAAGAAAAGGCCAGATCATCATCAAATTATTATGTAAGGTAGATCTTGTATGCCACTGAAATTGGTGAGTGAGATAGGATGCCACTGGATCACACTGAGCTAAGTAATGACATAGCTCTCTATGTTTTAATAGGGTCTCTCTGAACAGGGGGTTGAAAATAAACTGAGGGAAGCTAGCTGTGGAATGTGGGAGATGTTTAGGTGGCTATTCCTATAATCTAAGCAGGAAATAATCTGACCAGTAGCAATAGAGGTAATGAGAAGTGATCAGGTTCTGGAGATATACACACACACATACATACATACATAAGAGTATGCGTGTACATTCATTAATATTTAATTTTTCATTTTGAAATAATTTTAGGCTTACAAAAAATAGAACAAAGAGTTCCCATATGCTCAGCTCCCTTAATATAATAACTTATATAAATATCCTATAATTATCAAACCAGAACATCAACATTATATAAATATTGGAAATATTCTATTAAAAAATAAGTCAGAATTTTTAAAAGAACATAAAACTTCAATAAAATTTTTAAAGTGTCTACATACTTTGGTTATCTAATATTAAAATATAGAGGTAGAAATTATATATTTGTAAGACATAAATGAAAGAAAATTATTAACTCTAACTTCAAGCAATTGTCAAAACTATTGCATTTTCTTCCCAAATAGTAACTTTGATTCCAGTCTGACTTCAATTCATTCCACACATCAGTGTCAGAGCACCAGAACAGCTGTCAAATTAGCCTCAAATTCTTTTTATATTGTTAAGATTTTGGAAATATTTATTTGAGTGTTTGGTTAAAAAAATATTTAGTGAACATATAAAATCAAAATACTAATAGTGTAATGTGCTATATACACGTGCATTTTTCTAAAAGAATACTCGGTGCTGGGAAAACTGGACAGCTACAAATAAAAGAATGAAATTAGAACACTCCCTAACACCATACACAAAAATAAACTCAAAATGGATTAAAGACCTAAGTGTAAGGCCAGGCACTATAAAACTCTTAGAGGAAAACATAGGTAGAACACTCTATGACTTAGATCACAGCAAGATACTTTTTGACCCACCTCCTAGAAAAATGGAAATAAAAACAAAAATAAACAAATGGGACCTAATGAAACAAAAGCTTTTGCACAGCAAAATAAACCATAAACAAGAAGAAAAGACAACCCTCAGAATGGGAGAAAATATTTGCAAACCAAGCAACTGACAAAGGATTAATCTCCAAAATATACAAGCAGCTCATGCAGCTCAGTATCAAAAAAACAAACAACCCAATCCAAAAATGGGCAGAAGACCTAAATAGACATTTCTCCAAAGAAGATATACAGATTGCCAACAAACACATGAAAGGATGCTCAACATCACTAATCATTAGAGAAATGCAAATCAAAACTACAATGAGGTATCACCTCACACTGGTCAGAATGGCCATCATCAAAAAAATCTACAAACAATAAATGCTGGAGACGGTGTGGAGAAAAGGGAACCCTCTTGCACTGTTGGTGGGAATGTAAATTGATACAGCCACTATGGAGAACTATATGGAGGTTCCTTAAAAAACTAATAATAGAACTACCATACGACCCAGCAATCCCACTATTGGCCATATACCCTGAGAAAACCATAATTCAAAAAGAGTCATGTACCACAATGTTCATTGCAGCACTATTTACAATAACCAGGACAGGGAAGCAACCTAAGTGTCCATCGACAGATGAATGGATAAAGAAGATGCAGCACATATGTACAATAGAATATTACTCAGCCATAAAAAGAAACGAAATTGAGTTATTTGCAGTGAGGTGGATAGACCTAGAGTCTGTCATACAGAGTGAAGTAACTCAGAAAGAGAAAAACAAATACCGTATGCTACCACATCTATATGGAATCTAAAAAAAAAACAGGTTCTGAAGAGCCTAGGGGCAGGACAGGAAAAAAGTCGCAGACGTAGAAAATAGTCTTGAGGACACGGGGATGGGGAAGTGTAAGCTGGGACAAAGTGAGAGAGTAGCATGGACATATATACACTACCAAACGTAAAATAGATAGCTAGTGGGAAGCAGCCGCATAGCACAAGGAGATCAGCTCGGTGCTTTTTGTCCACCTAGAGGAGTGGGATAGTAAGGGTGGGAGGGAGACGCAAGAGGGAGGGGATATGGGGATATATGTATACGTATAGCTGACTCACTTTGTTATACAGCAGAAACTAATACACCATTGTAAAGCAATTATACTCCAATAAAGATGTTAAAAATAAATAAATAAATAAATAAATAAATAAATAAATAAATAAATAAATAAAAGAATACTCCCCAAAACAATCAGCTTTTACTACTTCTATGAACCTGATAAGAATTCCACAGAACAGTGTGGTTTCCAAATTAAAATCAAAGAATAGTTTTATATGTATGTTTCTAAGACACACTATTTGCCATCTCCATACCTGAGATTTCTCTGCCCTTTTCAGAGTTCTCTATCCTCTTAACCATTTAAGCCTCCTTGTTCAAACTTCCACCTTGATCATATCCATAATCCTTGTTCTCTATCAAATCTGTTTCTTCTTGCTGTATTCTGTTCTTTCTTTACTATTTGGCTGAAAACTCTACTCATTTGACTGTAATATCCAGCAAAGCATGGGCCATGTGTCTTGTTCACTCTTCTGCGGCCAATGTCTACCATGGTGCAATAGCACAAAGTAGATGCTCAATAAATATTTACTCAACAAAAGGATAAATGAATGCCACTTTCTTCAAGCCCAAACATTAACTAACACAAACTTTACTTAAGGAAAAGCTGCTCTCCATGGAACATAGCTTTATCAATTAAGTTGCAGCACCTTTCACTGCATGTACAGGGTATGCAGACGTGCCCATGGGTTTTATTTTAATCCTGCTATTTTTTAATTTGAGAAACAGCTCAAGAAAATACAAAAGAAGAGGTGGAAAGTCTCATTATGCCAAATATCTCTCATATCCTGAACTGAGAGTTTAGACTCAGAAGCAAATGCTAAATATAAATAAAATTTTATGGGTTTACATAGAAAAAAGCACTCATATGTGCACCATAATGCATTAGTACTTTTTGATGCTTCTCACAACAAAAAGTACTCATTAATGCATATTTGATGCTTTTATTTGGTAACACATAACAATATTGTCTAATTATTTAAAACTTATTTTAATTTCTTAGTTAATCTAAATACTAAATTTTTTTTTAACTGGTGGGTGGAGTGCTTTAAAAATTGTCATGTTTCTACACGCCCAGGCTCTGCACCTCCCATGTGGGACTCCAAGCCTGAGGTGAGGCCAAGGCCAGGACAGCAGTACCAAGGCCATGTGCATGAGACCCCTGCTGCTATCACCATAGTTGTGGTATCCAACATGCATCAGACGCTGGAGGACATGGACTTTGAGAGAAGAATCCAGTTGATAACCTTGAATGACAATGGCCACAATGCTCCATGTCATCCCAGCCATAATTGGCACTATGCTATATGCTACAGAGTGGAGCCAAGTGGTATGCCCAAACACACTGGGGTGTGACTGCCTCCACTGGGCCAACCGCAGTGGGCACACTGAAGTGGCACAGCTTCTGCTTTACCATGGGCTAACCTCTGGGCAGCATGCAGTTGCTGTGAAGTGTCAAGAGAATTTTCATTCCCTCTTTTGAAGCTCAGCCCAGCTCTGAAGTTTGTTTGGGATGAAAAGGAGACTTACTGCCGAGTAATAGTGACTGTTATCAACTGAATATTTGTGTCCCCCTCCAATTTATATATTAAGTCCTAGCCCCCAGTATGATAGTATTCAGAGATGGGACCTTTAGAAGATATTTAGGTTTACATGAGGTCACGAAGTTAGGACCCCCATGATGGGATTAGTGGCCTTATAAAAAAGACATCAGAAAGCATGCTCTCTTTCTCTCCCAATGTGCACAAAGAAGAGATCATGTGAGCATGCAAGAAGGCAGCCATATGGAAGCCAGGAATAGAGTTCTCACTAGGCACCTAAGTCAGCCAGCATCTTGATCTTGGACTTCCCAACTTCCAGAACTGTGAGAAATAAATTGCTGTTATTTAAGCCTCCCAGTCTGTGGCATTTTGTTATGGCAGCTGAGCTAAGAAAGTGACTGTTAAGACCTGCTTGCCTACTGGATTGCCACTCTCCCTTCTCACACTGCCTTTCAATGGTGCTCACCTGGATGTCCATGTCCCGCCCCATTGTCAGCTTCCAAATGCAGGGTAGAAAACTAAAGCTGAGAAAGAGTTGATCAGATTATCTACTCCTATTTTTTAAGAGGCCACAATAGAGGTAAGAGGCAGATCTTGGGGGGATGTGAAGTACAAGTGATCAAGCCTGGACAGATGACCAAATTCCAGGTTATTCATGTGAAGATGTCTACTCATATGGGAAGAAAAAGTGATAACCATCTCTCATTTTATAGACAAAAATAAATTTCTAGGGTAATAAGTACCCACATAGAAAAACCAAAAGTATGTAGATATTAGATGAAAATGTAAAACATATGACGTAAATCAAAAGCCATGAAGAAAAACCTTGACAAACTTGAGTACATAAAAATTTTAAACTACAACAAAAAAGACAACTTAAACAAAATTTTTAAATAACAACTAAAGAAAAATACTGCTCTGTATTACAAAGGATTAGTATCCAGATTATGTTATATAAAGTTCCTATAAATCATTATAAAAACACACACACAAAATTTACAAATGAGCAAAGGATATGAACTGACCCTTCAGATGAAATAATACCAAAAAAAACCCCAAAACCCCCAAACAGACAAAAACAACAACAAAAACACTACCAACAAAAACAAAAAGAACCACACACACAAAAAGATGCTCACCCTTACTAATAATTAGGAAAATGCAAACTAAAACAATAAGCCAATAGCATTTTTTAGCCTTCAGTTCATTAATAATAATGACATTCTGATGGAATATCAAGTGCCAGCAAAGGTTTGGTGCTCTTATGGACTTCTTACAATGTACCAAGCTCTCTTTCTAGTACTTTATATATATCAGCTCATTTAATTCTCATAAAAACCTTGTGGGTAGGTGTCATATTGTCATTTGCATTTTACAGTTGAACTGAGGGACTGGTTTAGTGACTTATACCAAGATCTCAAGGTTAGTAGGTGACTCTCAAGTCAACACTTTTAACCATTAGGCTATACTGCCTATAAATTGATAGCAATCTCTCTGGATGGCAGTTTGACTGTAATGAAAATTTTTTAAAGGACACACAAACTGCTGGGTCTTGAGTAGTCTGGGATCTGGAATTAAAAGACTTAGGTTGGAATCTGAACTCCACTAATTACTATACAAGTCAGTTTACATCTCTGGGTCCCAGAATTTTCATCGTTCAAATGGTTATATAACTTTCCCTATGTAAGCATGTTGTGAGAATTAAAATACATAATGTATATTAAAACATTTTTCAAACTGAAAACACTGTAAGATAGTCTCATCATTTTACTGCATTTTTGTTCTTTAGGGAAGCATCTCTTCTTGGTGCTTGAGTTTACTGAATAAAAATATTTTCATGGAAAACTAGTAGTCTTTCTCAAGTCTACGATCCCTGTAGTTAATTTTTTTTTTTTAATTTTGGAGTTGCTAATCATTAGTTGTTCAAAACTAAATACTAACATAAGAATTCACTGGGGACAGGAAGTGGCAGACAACAGGGAAAGAGACTCACAATGCTTTCCCTTCAGAATTTATTATTTCCTTGGGGTTACTTAACATGCACAAAGGCAAAAACATTTACAAAATAGTATAGCAACATGTAACAAAGTTAACATTAAAATATGCAAACTAAAGACAAAATTACAGTAAAGTTCTTGAAAGCAGAAGGTTATTTGGTGTCAGTTAAGACCTAATTCATAATTCTGGCTCTCTTTAGTTTCATTAAAACAGAAAACACATCACCTACAAGGAAGGGTTATCTTGAAGATTAAATTAATGTAAGTAAAATGCTTATTATACACAGTGTCACGCATAAAAGTAAGTGCCTGTGCTATTATTTCTAGCTGCAAAGAGTAGTCAGAAATAAAAGTAGAAAAATGAGCACTCTTCAGAAAATCAAACAGTGATTCAGTAAAATGTACTGTCAGAAAAGATTTTCTAGAAGAAATGTGCTTAAAACATGCTTTAAGAGAGAAAAAATAGAAATGATATTTTTCAAAATACTACTCTCATTTAGAATGGGAATCTTTACATGTTGGGACAAATGAAGCTGAGAATGTGGTGACAGCACCAGTAGCCAAAATTTAAATGTGAGAATAGGAATTTTGATGAATAATATATGAAAATAAAATTGTACTGCTCTAGCTATCCATTTACATCTAGATACCAGTGCATAAGCTGTTATAAAATTTGTCACACTTTCAAAAAAAGGATGGCAACCTCTCTGATTTAAAAAAAAAATCAGGACTTCCCTGGTGGCGCAGGGGTTAAGAATCCTCCTGCCAATTCAGGGGACACGGGTTCGAGCCCTGATCGGGGAAGATCCCACATGCCACGGAGGAACTAAGCCCATGTGCGACAACTACTGAGCCCTCGAGCCACAACTACTGAAGCCCGCGCGTCTAGAGCCCGTGCTCCACAACAAGAGAAGCCACTGCAATGAGAAGCCCGCACACTGCATTGAAGAATAACCCCTGCTCACCGCTACTAGAGAAAGCCTGCACGCAACAACTAAGACCCAACGCAGGCAAAAAAAAAAAAAAAAAAAAATCAGGTTTTAGAGAAAAAAGGCAACACTGATGCCTTCCACTATTAAACTGAAGTATTTGTATCTAAAGGTGAGGAAGCGAGCAAAATTTCAGAGGAAACAAATTCAAAGTTTCCTATTATTTTTTTGAATTCATTGACTTTTTTTTTAGCAGTTTTAGGTTTACAGGAAAACTGAGTGGAAAGTACAGAGTTCCCATATACCTCCTCAACCCTCCCCAGATTCCTCTATCTTGTGATAGTGGGGTACATTTGTTACAATCAATGAGCCAGTATGGATACATTGTTATTAACTAAAGTCCAGAGTTTATATTAGGATTCATTCTCTGTATTGTACACTCTATGCATTTTGATAAATGTATAATGATGTGTATCCACGTTATAGTATCATACAGAGTAGTCTATCTGCCCTAAAAATCCCTTGCATTCCATGTGTTCATCTTCCCCTTCTTTCCCCTATATAAACCCCTGGCAATGACTAGTCTTTTACAACTGTCTCCATATTTTTGCCTTTTCCATTAAGTTGCCTTTTTTAAAGCAAAATATTTATGTCACACCTTGGCTGAGAAACCTATAAAATCAGCTACAAGAAACACTGAACTACTGGAAAATTACTTTATGAATAACAAAGGTAGATGTCACTTAACATCAATATCATCACAAAGAACAAGGGTATATAGTTGAATGAAATCATGGATGTGGAGAATATTGAGTGAAATTACTTATGTGCAGAATACAAAGCAAATATTGACATCTGTGTGGCACATATATGAGGGAGAAGGACTTGATAATTTTATTTTGTTACAGAAAATCTATGCCATTAGTGGAGAGATTTTCCTTTTGTTGTGGAAAGTCCTTCAACATCTTTATGATACAGGAGGTTTACCAGTGAAATAGAATGTTCAGTTTAGAACAGACATTTTTTTCTAATTTGAAATCTCAGACACACAATTTTTCCCATTTTCAATGCCTTGGTTGACTCCCTTCAATTATTTATGTACATGTCTATTTGTCCTACTAGATTACAGATTATCTTTGAAGGGTTTATTTATTTTTACATTTCCCAGTGCTTAATACACTAGTAAGTGGACAACAGATGTCTGCTAAATAAACTTTTATGAACAAAACATGTATTAAAAATCTCCTTTTGCTCCCTTAACGTCTCATATATTCTCAATAAAACTGATGCACTTCTTTGTAAACATTAATTTTTAAAAAATCAAGACTTTTTCAAGATATTTTAAATAATAAATTTGAAATATATTCATGGTAAAAAAAAAGAAAAAATATACATAAAACAATATAAAGGAAAATAATACTCCTTCCTCATCATCTCGATTTCCATTTCCCAGGTTATCTGATTTGTGCTTAGCCTTTCAGAAACTTGCTATGCATGTATACTTCTATTAATGTGTGAATGCATATATATTTAACAAGAAGTTAAATAGGATCTCTAGTTAGTAAGGCTCTAAAGCTGATAACCATAGATGAAAAGTATAAGTACTCCTTTGATCCAAAGAGATGTGCTATGCAGATTATGCTAAGATAGTTCTGTAGCCATCTCCCATTTCCAGCCTATATATGAGAAGGCTAGAGAAATTGGAAAGTGAGACTTTCTTTTAAGATCATTATTATTGTGTATACTTCTCCCTCATAACAACCCAGATAAGAATAGCATCAAGAAATATATTTATTCAGAATAAGAATGTCTGCTAGGAGGGGGACCTACATGTTATATAGTCTTTTTTCTCTTTCCTTCCCACTCTGCCTGTCTAGCTGTTTACTGAGCTGCAGAAACTTGCTGAACAAGTGCTGCAAGGCAGGAGTGGAACTTGGTGACAGAATATAGGAGAAGTCGACTGATGTCCACTGGAATTAATGTAGACAGAGGCAAGTGCTTAACTCTTACCTAGAACAATCCAATGAAGAGGATTTCTGCTTCTAGCTGTGCAGTATACTAGAGGTTCAGTGAACCCCTTGTGAAACAATACATCAAACATTCTGGATAAAAACATATAGATAAAATACCAAAGACATGATGCATGAAAGAAATTATTGAGAAGCTGGAATTCATTAAAATTAAAAACTTCTGCTCTGCAAAAGACTGTGTAAAGAGAATGATCAGACAAGCCACAGACCATGAGAAAATATTTGCAAAAGACACATCTGATAAAATACTGTTATCCAAAATATACAAAGGACCCTTAAAACTCAATGATAAGAAAACAAACAACCCAATTAAATATGGGCCAAAGATCCTTAACAGGCACATCACCAAAGAAGATATACAGGTGACAAATAAACATACGAAAAAATGCTTCACATCAATGTTATCAGGGTAATGCAAATTAAAACGAGATACGACTACATAATTCTTAGAATGCCAAAATCCAGAACACTGACGACACCAAATGCTAATGAGGATGTGGAGCAGCAGGAACTCTTGTACATTGCTCATGGGAATGCAAAGTGGTACAGACACTTTAGAAGACAGCTTGATGGTTTTTTACAAAACAATACTCTTACCATGCAATCCAGCAGTTATGCTCCTGTGTATTTAACTAAAAGAACTGAAAACTTATGTGCACGCAAATATCTGCATGCAGATGTTTATAGCAGCTTTGTTCATAATTGCCAAAACTTGGAAACAACTAAGATGTCTTTCAGTAGGTGTATGCATAAATAACTGTGGTATATCCAGATGACGGAATATTATTCAGTGCTAAAAAGAAGTGAGCTATCAAGCCATGAAAAGAGATGGAGGAAACTTAAATTCATATCACTAAATACAAGAAACCAATTTGAAAAGGCTGCATACTCTATGATTCCAACTATGTGACATTCTGGAAAAGGCAACAGCATGGAGATGGTGAAAAGATCAGTGGTATGCGTGTGTGTGGTGAGGGGGTGGAGGATGGAGAGGGAGGATGAATAGGAGAAACACAGAGAATTTTAGGGCAGTGAATTTATTCTGTATGATACTATAATGATAGATATATGTCATTACACTTTTTATATGTTATACATTATATATTTTACATTATTTGTTTGTTCAAACCCATAGAACGTACAACACCAAGAGTGAACCCTAATGTAAATCATGGACCTTAGGAGATTATGATGTGTAGGTTCATCAACTGTAACAAATGTACCACTCTGGTGAGGGAGACCATGCACGTATGGAAGCAGGGAGTATATGGGAAATCTCTGTACCTTCCTCTTAATTTACTTGTGAATCTAAAGGTGCTCTTAAAAAATAGTATTTTTTTATATAACATATATAAAATAAAAAATTTAAATGCATGACTGAGCTGAGGCCAGAAACAACAAAAATGTATAAGTCTATGGCAGTAAAAGAGAACTGGAGATGGCATTTAACCTGGCACTATCTACCTATCAGTGTGGACGGAATCTGGGTTTTAATAAATCACCTGGATCATGAACAAGAGACAAAGTCTGGGGTCTGAGTATGTATAGTGAGATATCAGAGAGAAGAAAACTCGCATGAGACCAAGATCTGCAAAGAGTGATACCCTCACTGAGTAAACTGGGGAAAACCCCACCACACAACATAAGATTGTGACCATATGACCATGTTTTGTTTTTGGATCTAGATAGAAGATACCTACCCTGAAATTTCCTAATCGTAAGCCTGAGACCTACCTGTATGGCCCATAAAACTCCAAGTCAACAATTTAAAGAGTCAGATATGCAAGGACTGCAGTTACAGAAATTATGAGAAACAGAATACAAAATAACTATGTTTATACTTCAATAACTATGATATACTTCAAGAAATAGTAAATGGAAATGAAAATAAGAGGACATAAAAGAAGATTATTGAAACTGGCTAATCAGATTTAAAAATGAACCAAATAGAAGCTCTAGAAATCTAAATATTAATAAGTAAAATTAAAACCTCAATAGATCAGTAAATTATACCTAGCTGAAGAAAGAAGGATGGACCTTGAAAATAAATCTAAAAAAAGAATACAACTATAGCTCAGAGAGACAAAGGATGAAATAAAGTTAAAGAGATCTTAAAAGCTATGAAGGATAAAGTGAAAAGGCCTTTTATATGCTTCATTCTAGGTCCCAGAATGATTAAAGAGAATGAGAAAGTTATGGATTGACTTTTATTTATCTTGCTTATGATCTTTTGGCTCCCTGAATCTGAAAATGTATGTCTTTCAATAATTCATGAAAATTATCAGTTTTTCATCTTTTTAAATATTGCCTATGTTGGTAGTAAATTTTTTCAGGTTTTATTTGCTCAAAATATTTTTATTTTCCTTCCTTTTAAAAGAGTTTCGCTGAGATACAGAGTTTTAAATTTGCTAGTTATTTCTTATCAACATTTTGAAAGTGTCATTTCAATATCTTTTGGTACCTAGTATTGTTCTTGGAGCAGCTGTCAATCTAATGGTTATTCCGTTGTAGGTTTGATGGATATTCTTTCCTCTACTTTTTTTTTTTTTTTTTTAAGGTTTTTTTTTTTTTAAACATCTTTATTGAAGTATAATTGCCTTACAATAGTGTGTTAGCTTCTGCTTTATAACAAAGTGAATCAGTTATACATATACAATATGTTCCCATTTCTCTTCCCTCTTGCATCTCCCTCCCTCCCACCCTCCCCATCCCACCCCTCTAGGTGGTCACAAAGCACCGAGCTGATCTCCCTGTGCTATGCGGCTGCTTCCCACTAGCTATCTATTTTACATTTGGTAGTGTATATATGTCCATGACACTCTCTTACCCTGTCACATCTCACCCCACCCCCTCCCCATATCCTCAAGTCCATTCTCTAGTAGGTCTGTGTCTTTATTCCCGTCTTGCCACTAGGTTCTTCATGGCCTTTTTTTTTTTTTTTCCTTAGATTCCATATATATGTGTTAGCATACTGTATTTGTTTTACTTTTTTTTTTAAGATAGTTGAAATACAACTTTATTCTAATTCTAAACAAAAAGGAATGGGAATGACAGTAACAAACAAGATTCCAGCACTGAATATTGTGATGTGACTGTAACAGTCTTACACTTGAAATTCAAGGAGGAAACCACTTGTTCCAAAACAGCTAAATATGCAGGTCCAAAAAATGAAGGTATTTTTTTAACTGCCACATTCACTCCGAAGCCCATTCATCTCCTTCAGTATCCCAAAGATTAAACACATGTTCTGCTTAACTATGTAACAAAGTGGCAAACACGCTGCACTACTGACATCACAGGACAGTTGCCTATAAAACTAGACTTCTGACACTGGGATCCAGCTTCACTTTCTCACAAGTCATCATCTTCATCCGGGAGAGCAGTTGTCTGAACAACCTCTAGATAATGCTCGTACTGCGCTGCCGTGGCTGGGTCCATGACCGCCTCTGGCGGGGTGAGAGCAGACATGGCGACGAACTCCAAGTTAGGGTCTCCGATCAGATTTCTAGCAAGCCAGAGGAAGGGCTTTTCAAAGTTGTAGTTACTTTTGGCAGAAATGTCATAGTACTGAAGATTATTCATTTGGTGGAAGACAATTGACTTTGCCTTAAATTTTCTGTCCTTAATATCCATTTGGTTTCTACACAACACAGTGGGGATGTTCTCACATAGTAGTACCAGATCTCTATGCCAGTTAGGCACGTTCTTGTAAGTAACTCTTGATGTTACATCAAACATTCATAACGGCACACTGAGCTTGGATATAATAGCCATCTCCCAGTCCAACAAATTTCTCCTGACCAGCTGTATCCCGTATATTGAACTTAATAGGTCCTCTGTTGTTATGGAACACAAAGGGGTGGACCTCAACACCCAAGGTAGCTACATACTTGTCTCAAATTCACCAATCAGATGACGTTTCAGGACTGTAGTTTTTCCAGTACCACCATCACCAACCAATACAAGCTTAAACTGAACTTGGGGTTCTCCTTGGGCTGCTATCGTGACGTTACTTCCAGAAGTGTCTCCACCTCCATCTCTCTTTCCTCTACTTTTAATATCATCTGTTTGGGGTGCTACAGAAACTCAGTAAAGAAACTTGAGGGAGGGAAATAATCCCAGAAATGTATGAGATGCAAGAGGAATGATGAGCAAAGAAAAAAAGTAAACATAAAGCTAAAGAAATAATAAAATGTGTAATTATTGGCATTTCAAAAAACCAAGATAGAGAAATTCTTATGCCACATTCTCTAATTACGATGCAATTAAGTTGAAAATAATAACATAAATATAATTAAAATAATTCCAAACTTTTAGAAATTAAAAAACACAGTTCTAATGGAAATTTAGAAATATTATAATTAAAGCAAAAAAAATATAAATATTACTTGTCAGAACTTGTGAAGGTAAACTTATGGCCTTAAAGTCTTATTAAAATAAAGTTGAAAATTGATGAAATAAGCATTTCAGTAAGCATTTCTAATTTCAATAAGCATTTCAACAAATTTCTAATTTGTTAAGCATTTCTTAACAAATTAGAAAAAGAACAACACAATGAACTCAAAGTGAAAGAAAGGATAAAATAAAGGAAAGAGCAGACACAAATGAAAATAGAAAACAAGATAGAGAGTATAAACAAAAAAATTGGAATGGTTAATGCAATTGACAGACTCTAATCAAAAACATTAAACGTCACAACAAAAAGATTAGGAATGAATAAATGAACAAAATAAAAACACAGGAGGTATTTTAAGTATTCTAAAAACCTTATGGCAAAAAATTTGAAATATATGTAAAATAGACAATGCTCTAGAAAAATAGAAATTACCAATCTAAAATAGAAATCTGTGTTGTTATAAAGCAAGCAATACATTTATATGCTCATGTAACAATAAAAGAAATTGAATCACTAGATCAAAATAGTATCATAAAGAAAACCCTAGGTCCAGATAATTTTATGAATCCCACCAATAATTTAAGAAGCATATAATTTTGACCTTAATGTATTTTCAGAAAATATAAAAAGGGGAACATTCCCCAACTTCTTTATTAAAAATGGTATGAGCTTGATACCAAACTCAGACAAGAATACGAAACAAGGTAATTGTAGCCTGAATCTCCCTCCTGACTAAAGAATCAATTCTAAATGCACTTGAATTAAGCTCTCAAACATACTGTTAAGGAGTTAAAGTCATACTGTTATATGAAGTTAAAGTTGGTTTAATTAGAGGAATAGAAAGTTTGTTCAGTAGTAGAATATCTAAGTGTCTGTATTAAAATTTTAATGTAGAAAAACTTACTATTATTGCAATAGATGCAGAAAAAACCATTGTATAACATTTAACAATTCTTGATAAAAGCTCTTAGTAAAATAGAAATAGAAACTTCCTTAATTTTACAAAAGATATATCCACACATACACACAAACATGCAAAACATAGCAAGTATTCTACTTAACATCAGAAGCAAGAAAAGGTGTCCATTAATGGTTCTTTTTTTTTTCTTCCAGTTTTATTGAGGTATGATTGATATACAGTACTGTATAAGTTTAAAATATAATGATTTGACTTACACACACCATAAAATGATAATCACATTCAATAAGTTTAGTGAACATCTCATATAGATACAAAATTAAAGAAAAAGAAAAAAGTTTTCTTTTGATTAGAACTCTTAGGATCTACTCTCTTAAAAACTTCATACCTAACATACATCAGTGTTAATTATATTTATCTTTCTGTAAATTACATCCCTAATACTTATTTATCTCACGACTGGAAGTTTGTACCTTTTGACTGATTTCATCCAATCAGTTCACCCTCCTCTCACCTCTCATGACTGGTAACCACAAATCTGATCTCTTTTCCCATCAGTTTGTTTGTTTGTTCATTTTTGAAGTAGAATTGACCTACAACACTGTGTTAGTTCCTGGTACACAGCATAGTGATTTGGTACTTCTGTACATTTCAAAATAATCACCATGATAAGTCTAGTTAGGATATGTCAGCATACAAACACATTACATAGTTATTGACTATATTCCTCACACTGTACATTTCATACCTGTGACTCATTTATTTTGCAACTAGAAGTTTGTACCTCTTAATCTCCCTCACCTATTTCTTTCCTCCCCCCATCCCTCTCTCCTCAGGCAACCACCTGTTTTTTTCTCTGTGTGTATAATTCTGTTTCTGCTTTGCTATGTTTGTTCATTTGTTTTATTTTTTAGATTCCACATATAAGTGAAATCATACAGAATTTGTCTTTCTGTCTGATTTATTTCATTTAGTGTAATGCCCTCTATGTTCATTCATGTTATCACAAATGGCAAAAATTCATTCTTTGTATGGCTCAGTAATATTCCATTGTATATATGTATACTACCTCTTCTATATCCATTCATCTATCAATAAACACATAGGTTGATTTCATATTGGCTATTCTAAATGGTGCTGCAATGAACACAATGGTGCATATATCTTTTGGAACTAGTGTTTTTGTTTCCTTTGGACAAATACCCAGGAATGGAATTGCTGGATCATGTGATAGTTCTATTCTTAATTTTTTGAGGAGTATCCACAATGTTTTCCATAGTGGCTGCACCAATTTACATTACAACCAACAGTGCAGAAGTGTTCCCTTTTATCTACATCTTCATCAACAGTTGTTACTTAGTATCTTTTTGATTATAGCTATTCTGACAGGCATGAGGTAGTATCTCATTATGGTTTTGACTTGCATTTCCCTGATGATTAGTGATGTTGAGCACCTTTCTTTGTGCCTGTTGGCCATCTGTATATGTATATATTTTTAAATTTTTATTTATTTGGCTGTGCTGGTCTTAGTTGCAACACTTGGGGTTTTCATTGTGGCATGTGGGATCTTTGTTGCAGCATGTGGGATATAGTTCCCAGACCAGGGATCGAACCCGGGCCCCCTGCACTGGGAGCAAGGAATCTTAACCACTGGACCACCAGGGAAGTCCCCATCTGTATGTCTTCTTTGGAAAAAATTCTGCTCAGATCCTCTGTCGATTTTCTAATGAGTTTTTTTTTTTTTTTTTATGTTGAGTTGTATGAGTTCTTTGTATATTTAGGGTATTAACCCCTTATCAGATATGTCATTTGCAAATATCTCCTCCCATTCTGTAGACAATCTTTTCATTTTGTTGGTGATTTCCTTTGCTGTGCAAAAGCTTTTTAGTTTGTTGTAGTTCCATTTGTTTTTTTTTTTTTTTTTTGCTTTTGATTTCCTTGCCTGAAGAGACATATCCAAAAATATATTACTAAGACTGATGTCAAAGAGAATACTGCTTATGTTTTCTTCTAGGAGTTATACAGTTTCAGATCTTCCATTTAAGTCTTTAATCCATTTTGAATTTGTTTTTGTGCATGGTGTGAGAGAGTAGTCTCATTTGATTATTTTGGATGTAGCTCTCCAATTGTCCCAACACTGTTCATTGAAGAGGCTGTCTTTATCCCATTGTATATTCTTGCCTCCTTTGTTATAGATTAATTGTCCATATAAATGTGGGTTCATTTCTGGGCTCTCTATTCTGTTCCATTGATCTATGTTTCTTGTGTTTGTGCAAGTAATATACTGTTTTAATTACTATAGCTGTGCCGTATAGTTTGAAATCAGTGAGCATGACACCTCCACCTTTGTTCTGCTTTCTCAAAATTGTTTTGGCTATTTGGGGCCTTTTGTGCTTCCATACAAATTTTAGAATTATTTGTTCTAGTTCTGTGAAAAATACCATTGGTATTTTGATAGGGATTGCACTGACTCTGTAGATTGCCTTGAGTAGTGTGGTCATTTTAACAATATTAATTCTTCCAACCCATGAACAAAGTATATCTTTCCATTTGTTTGTGTCCTCTTTGATTTTTTTCAACAGCATCTCATAGTTTTCTGAGTACAGGGCTATTACTTCCTTAGTTAGATATATTCTGAGGCATTTTATTATTTTTAAAAAATTGTAAATGGGCTTGTTTTCTTAATTTATCATTCTGATAGTTCATTCTTAGTGTATCAAAATGCAACAGATTTCTGTATATTAATTTTAGATCCTGCAAGTTTACTGAATTCACTGATCAGCTCTAGTTTTGTTTTTTTTTTTTGATGGCATCTTGAGGATTTTCTATGTATAATATCATATGCAAACAGTGACAGTATTACTTCTTCCTTTCCAATTGGATTCCTTTTATTTATTTTTCTTGTCTGATTGCTGTGACTAGGACTTCCAATACTATGCTGAGTAAAAGTGGCAAGGATGGGCATCCTTGTCTTTTTCCTGATCTGAGGGGAAATTCATTCTTTTAACATAATGTCAGTTGTGGACTTATCATGTATGGCCTTTAAAATGTATGGCCTTTATAATGCTAAGGTGTGTTCCATCTATACCCAATTTGTTGAGTATTTTTAACAAATAGATGTTGAATTTTGTTAAAGGCTTTTTCCACATCTATTGAGATGATCATATGTTTTTTATATTTCAATTTGTTAATGTAGTGTATTACACTGATTGATTTGTGGATATTGAACCATATTTACATCCCTGAGATAAACCCCACTTGATCATGGTGTATGATCCTTTTAATGTATTGTCGAATTTGGTTTGCTAATATTTTGTTGAAGATTTTTGCATCTATATTCTTCAGTGATATTGGCCTGTAATTTTCTTTTTTTGTGATATCTTTCTCTGGTTTTGGCATCAAAGTGATGCTGACTTTATAGAATGAGTTTAGAAGCATTCCCTGCTCTGCAATTTTTTTGAATAGTTTGAGAAGAATAGGTGTCTATTTTTTTTTTTTAATTTGCTAAAATTCACCTATGAAGCCATTTGTTCTTGGACTTTTGGAGGATTTGTTTTATTACTAATTCAATTTCATTAATGGTAATTTGTCTGTTCATATTTTCGATTTCTTCCTGGTTCAGTCTTGGAACACTGTACATTTCCAGGAATTTGTCCATTTTAGATTGTCCACTTAATCAGCATATATGCTTATGGGCTGGGCTGGGCCACAAGACTGCTGGCTGAGAAGTTTCAGGGGTCCCAGGGTTATTGCTGGCCCACTGGTGGACAGACCCAGATTCTGGTGTGGGTGATTGCATTGCTGGGGGTCCCAGATATATTGTTTGCCTGCTGGTGCATAGGGCTGCTTCCTGAGGCCAATGACTATGGTGTCTGTTGTGTCCCAAAGCTGGTGTTGGCCAGCTGATGAGTGGGGCTGAATACTGGGGTGGCTGGCTGAGAAGCCAGGGTGTCTCAGAGCTGGGATTGGACTGATGGTGGGTTGGCCTGGGGCTCCAGAGGGTCATGAGCCTTGTGTTGGCCTGCTCTTTGGTGGAGCTGAGTCCTGGCAGGTCCCATAGCTAGAGTAGGCTCACTGGTGGTTGGAACCCTGTTCCAAGGTCTCTCGCTGCAGGGCTCTGGGGGTTCTGGAGCTGGTGTCAGTCAGCAGGTGGATGAGGCTGGATTCTGCCATGGCTGACTGAGGGTCCCAAGGTGTCCCAGAGCTGGTGGGTCCTAGAGCTGGTGTCAGCCCACTGGTGGGCAGGGCTGAGGCCCAGGGGGTCTGAGGGCTAGTGCCAGGTCACTGGTGTGCAGGGCTGGGTCTCAGGAGCTCTGGGCTCAGGGGTTCTTAAAGCACCAGGTCTGGTGGGTGGGGCTGAGGTGTCCCAGCACTCGTGCCCACAGGCTAGTGAAAGGGGCTGGCACTAATAAACTAGAGGGATGATTCCACAATGGCACTTGCCAGCACCAGTGTCCACGTGATAGAACAAGCTTCCCAAAATAGCTGCTGCCTGTATCACTTTTGCCTCCTGCCTCTCCAGGAGGCTTTCCAAGATCAGCAGGTGGATCTGACCCAGGCTCCTTTCAAATTACTGCTTCTGCCCTGGGTCCCGGAGTGTGTGAGATTTTGTGTGTGTCCTTTAAGAGTCAAGTCTCTTATTTCCCACAGCCCTCTGGCTCTCCTGAAAATAAGCCCCACTGACCTTCAAAGCCAAATGTTCTGGGTATTCATCTTCCCGGTACAGGACTCCAGGGCTGGGGAGCCCACTTTGGGGCTTGGACTCCTTGCTCTTTGGGAACAACCTCTGCAATTATAATTATCCTCCTGTTTGTGAGTTGCCCACTTGGGTGTATTGGTCTTGACTACACCATATCTCCATACCTCCTACCCATCTCGTTATGGTTCCTTTTATATATCTTTAGTTGTAGAAGGTCTTTTCTGCTGGTGTTCCAGTTTTTCTCATCAGTAGTTGCTCTATAAGTAGTTGAAATTTTGGTGTGCCCATGAGAGGGGTCTTCACACTCCACCATCTTGGCCACTCCCCGCAATGGCTCTTCTTTTCAACACTGTCCTGAAGATCCTAGCAGCTGCAATCTAGCCAGAAAAAGAAATAAAATGTATCAAGGTTGGCAAGAAAGAAATAAAACTGTCATTATTTGTAGCTGACTGTCAGTATTGAGAACATAAAATAATCTATAGACAAATTATTAGTATTAACAAGGCTGGCAGCTAGAAATCATCATTGAGAAGTCAGTCACATCTCTAAATACTAGTAACACATAAAATTTCATTAAGGAGAAAGAATGATTTGATTACAAACCTCAGAGAAAGACCCACAATTTGTAGACATTTAATCAGTGACAGAGATGGCACTGGAGATAAGTGGAAAAAGCATGAACTTTCCCATAAATGGCATTAGATAGATTGTGAATAAGAAAAAATATGAAAGTGGACTCCACCTTCACAATATACTAAAAAACATAATAAATTCAGGCATATTAAAGATGTAAATATAAAAGGCAAAATTATAAATATTTTGGAAGATAATATAGGAGACAGTATTCATGATCTCAGATAGGGAAGGATTTCTTAAATAGGACTAAAAAAAAGAAAAAAACACCAACCATAATGGTAAATATTGATAAATTTGACTACATTATAATTAAGAACCTCTCTATCAAAATACAGAATCGGTGAATCAACAATTACCTCAAAATAAAATATTAAAAATTTTGCTTAGTTAAATTCAAACACATTATTAAAAAAGTAAAGGTAAGCAAAAACCTGGGAAAAGTTACTTGCTTACATAAAATTGACAATTAATTAGGATGCCATATTCCAATAATAGGAATACATAAGGTATCATTATTTATGTAACAAAAGCCAGAAAATGGTAAAGATAAAGATGATCAAAGGATATGAATGTCTTAAATAGTATCAATTTGGAAATATCTCAAATATCAATGGAGAGTAGAATAAATTATGGTACACTAGAATGTTAAACAGAGAAATTTAAAAATGAACCCCTGCCTTCGGTATAACATGTAAATGTTTAAAAAAAATGATGTCAAATAAAAAAAAAATAAAAAGATATAGTAGAATACACACAGTTTTTATTTTATTTAACAAACATTTTTAACATATAATTACCAGTGTTGGACCAGATATTTGATGATTATTGATTCACTTAATTCTCTAAACAATTCAACAATGTAAACACTACTATTGGCTTCAGTTTAGAGATGCAGAAACTGAGGCATAGAAAGGTTAAGTAACTGCCCAATGGCACACATCTAGTAATAGGAATGGGCAATCTGGTTCCAGGGTCTAGAGTATGATTCCATTCATATAAAATTCAAAAGCAGGTACAGCTATACAACATATTGTATGTGTGTGTGTGCGTGTGTGTGTGTGTGTATGTATATATAACTATTTTAAAATGTTAAAAATAGATTAACGAAAAATACAGAGGGATTCAAAGAAATTGTCAATGTTCTCTTTCCTTTCCCCCCCTAGTTTTATTGAGATACAATTGACATACAGCACTGTTTAATATGTACAGCATAATGACTTGACTTACATGTATTATTAAATGATTACCACAATAAGTTTGGTTAACACCCATCATCTCTTACATACACAAAAGAAAAAAAGAAAAGAACACAAATATTTTTTCCTTGTGATGAGAACTCTTAGCAACATTTTCTTTCTTAGGAGAGCATCTAGGAGGTGTGTATATGGCTGTCAATTTTATTATTACTATTACTTTTCTCCGAAGTGTACATATACATTATATATGGTATTTCTTGGTATGTTATATTTCTCAATTTTTCAAAAGGTTAAAAGAAAGAGGTTGACCCTGATCAGAGAGTCCCTGTAGTGGAAGAGAAACCCGTACTTTCAGAACTTTTCTGTGAGTTAAGCCTGTGCCGAAGAAGACTGAATCATCCTGAAAGAATCCTACCCAAGAAGACAGCCATGGAAGGTGAGGGAACCACAACAGAAACAGGGTGAGTGGGTAGGATCTGAGAAGCTGAGGTTTGTCTGAGGGAACATAGTATAAATGAGGGTGCTGGGCAGTGGGAATGGGGAGAGCTGTCCAGGGAGCTCACAAAAGCAGTCCAAGAAAGAAAAGCCAGCATCTGAACTTCTGCCAGATGATAATGGCATCACAGAAGCAGGAGCTAGAGGTAGTAGAGAGAGAAGGGATGAAAGGGTAGAAACATAAGTTAGAAGAGTAAAGAATGAAGGGGGAGGAGGGAAGCTTTGACCTGGATAAGATTAAATTCTTAATATTAGATTGGACTGGACTTTATGACGCTTACAAATGAGGCTTTTTGGTAATTCATGTTAATGACAGGGAAAAGTTAAGGGACTCGGCCTGAGATAGTGTCCAAAATGGAAGACTTTATAGAACTTGTTTGAGGTCTAGGGGGAAGAATAAGTAAAGTTTCCTGCTTGCACTTTACCAAGTTCAATAAACTAACAAATTCAGATTATACATAAATCTCTATACCATTACCTTTTAAAAATAGGTTTACTGAGATATGATTTGAATAATTTAATATTCAATTTTTTAAAGTTTACAAGTCAGTGATTTTTAATATATCTACAAGGTTGTAAAGCCATAAAGAAAATTCCAGAATATTTTATTACTCCCAGAAAAGACACTATACAAATTATCAGTCATTCCCACTCCCACTATCCCCACCCGTGGCAACCACTAATCTACTTTCCATCTCTATGGATTTATCTATTCTGGACATTTCATATAAATGCGATCATGCAACATGTGGCCTTTTGTGTCTGGCTTCTTTTACTTAGCGAGGTGTTTTCAAGGTTCATCTATGTTGTAGAAGATACACCATGTTCCATCCTTTTTAGGGTTATATAAGTATTCCATTGTATGGCTATACCATATTTTGTTGTTGATAGACATTTCAGTTTCCACTTTTGGCTATTATGAATAATGCTGCTATGAACAATCGTGTACAGGTTTTGTGTGAACATCTACTTTCAATTCTCTTGGGTATATACCTAGGAGTGGAATTGCTGTAGCAGATGGTAAACTCTATGTTTAACATTTTGAGAAACAAACTGTTTTCCATATGATTGCATAATCTTACAACCCCATCAGCAGTGTTTGAGAGTTCCAATTTTCCACATCCTCACAAACACTTGTTGCCCATCTTTTATTTTACCCATTCTAATGAGGGTAAAAATAGTATCTCATTATGATTTTGCTTTGCATTTCTCTGATGACTAATGATGTTGAACATCTTTTCATGTGCTAATTAGCCATTTGTATATCTTCTTTGGAGAAATGTCTGTTTAGAGCCTTTGCCCATTTTTAATTAGGTTGTCTTTATTATTGAATTATAAGAGTTCTTTATATATTCTGGTTACAAATCCCTTATTATATAGATGATTTGCACATATTTTCTCCCATTCTGTGGGTTGTCTTTTTACTTTCTTGATGATGTCCTTTGAAACAAAAAATGTCTTGATTTTGATGAAGTTCTGTCTCTATTTTTTTCTTTTGTTGCTTGTGCTCTCGTCTCTACCTTTTAAAAAAAAAAATACAAGTGCAACCATACTATACCCATAATTCTTCAACCTGTTTTGTCTTAATAATAATTCTTGGGGATCTTTCCACATCTCTCTCTCTGACATCTCTATCTATCTAACTGTCTATAATATATATTTTTAATGGCTGCAGATTATCTTACTTTATGGCAGTAAATAACAAGTTCTCCACTGATAGACTTTTAGGTTTTTACAACTTATTGCTATTATAGTGCCACAGCAAACATTCCTGAAAATGTATGTATCTTTCTATACATGGGTGTACACACAGTATGTTTCTAATTGTAGGAGTGTTGGCTTAAAGAGTGTTTACATTTAAAATTTTGAGAGGTACTACAGAATTATCTCCAGTGATGTTATATACATATTTTTAATATACTATCCTCTAATAGTGTTTGAGGCTGTCTTGTGAACACATGGTATGATCACATTTTTTAATCTTTATGAATCTGATAAGTAAAAAAATCTTGTTTTGTTTTGCATTCTTTAATGTGTTTGAGGTTGACCATATCTTATATGTTTATTGAGCATTTGTATTTCCTGTGGTATAAAGTGTTTCTTCATAATCTTTGTCCATTTTTCTAGTGGATTATTTGTCCTTTTGTAATCCTCCACTGTAACAGCTCTTTTACTTTGCAGTGAAAATTGATTTGTATATTCTTTGCCTCTGAGTCCTTGTGGGATTTTTTTTTTTAATTCAAACAGAAAGTCACAAAAATTATACTCGTCCTCATCAGTTCACTCAGTCCCATGTAATTAATTATTTTTTTTTCATCTTGATCTTTTGTTAGCACTTTTATGAAATCATCAGTTTTTCATTACAGTTCTGAAAATTCTTATACATTCAGTTCAGCAGTACAGTCAGTTACCAGAAACCTGTACTTGTCAGAGTCTTTTCCATGAATTTCTTGAAGATGAAACCCTTTTATAGGAACATATTTGCAAAAGCATCATAGTACACACAGAACTGTCTGTAAATGACAAAAGACTTAAAAATGACCACGGTTAAAGATTTGATGAAAGTTCATAATAATGCAGTTGACAAGAAAATTAATTATTTCTGAGATATACATTTTAAAGTAATAACTAGGATTATGACTTATAACATTATATCAGAACATATAAGATTTTTAGAAATTTCATGTAATGTCTGAAACATTTATATTAACATATTTCCATACAAATAACCCAATGAAAGTTTAGTATTAGTTGTTTTGTTTGTTTGTTTTTTTATACTGCAGGTTCTTATTAGTCATCAATTTTATACACATCAGTGTATACATGTCAATCCCAATCGCCCAATTCAGCACACCACCATCCCCACCCCACCGCAGTTTACCCCCTTGGTGTCCATGTGTCTGTTCTCTACATCTGTGTCTCAACTTCTGCCCTGCAAACCGGCTCATCTGTACCATTTTTCTAGGTCCCACATACATGCGTTAATATACAATATTTGTATTTCTCTTTCTGACTTACTTCACTCTGTATGACAGTCTCTAGAACCATCGACGTCTCAACAAATGACTCAGTTTCGTTCCTTTTTATGGCTGAGTAATATTCCATTGTATATATGTACCACCTCTTCTTTATCCATTCGTCTGTTGATGGGCATTTAGGTTGCTTCCATGACCTGGCTATTGTAAATAGTGCTGCAATGAACATTCGAGTGCATGTGTCTTTTTGAAATACGGTTTTCTCTGGGTATATGCCCAGTAGTGGGATTGCTGGGTCATATGGTAATTCTATTTTTAGTTTTTTAAGGAACCTCCATATTGTTCTCCATAGTGACTGTATCAATTTACATTCCCACCAACAGTGCAAGAGGGTTCCCTTTTCTCCACACCCTCTCCAGCATTTGTTGTTTGTAGATTTTCTGATGACGCCCATTCTAACTGGTATGAGGTGATACCTCATTGTAGCTTTGATTTGCATTTCTCTAATAATTAGTGATGTTGAGCAGCTTTTCATGTGCTTCTTGGCCATCTGTATGTCTTCTTTGGAGAAATGTCTATTTAGGTCTTCTGCCCATTTTTGGATTGGGGTGTTTATTTCTTTAATATTGAGCTGAATGAGCTGTTTATATATTTTGGATATTAATCCTTTGTCCGTTGATTCATTTGCAAATATTTTCTCCCATTCTGAGGGTTGTCTTTTCGTCTTGTTTATGGTTTCCTTTGCTGTGCAAAAGCTTTGAAGTTTCATTAAGTCCCATTTGTTTATTTTTGTTTTTATTTCCATTACTCTAGGAGGTGGATCAAAAAATATCTTGTTGTGATTTATGTCAAAGTGTGTTCTTCCTATGTTTTCCTCTAAGAGTTTTATACTGTCCAGTCTTACATATAGGTCTCTAATCCATTTTGAGTTTATTTTTGTGTATGGTGTTAGGGAGTATTCTAATTTCATTCTTTAACATGTAGCTCTCCAGTTTTCCCATCACCACTTATTGAAGAGACTGTCTTTTCTCCATTGTATATCTTTGCCTCCTTTGTCATAGATTAGTTGACCATAGGTGCATGGGTTTATCTCTGGGCTTTCTATCTTGTTCCATTGATCTATGTTTCTGTTTTTGTGCCAGTACCATATTGTCTTGATGACTGTAGCTTTGTAGTATAGTCTGAAGTCAGGGAGTCTGATTCCTCCAGCTCCTTTTTTTTCCCTCACGACTTCTTTGGCTATTCGGGGTCTTTTGTGTCTCCATACAAATTTCAAGATGATTTGTTCTAGCTCCGTAAAAAATGCCATTGGTAGTTTGATAGGGATTGCATTGAATCTGTAGATTGCTTTGGGTAGTATAGTCAATTTCGCAATATTGATCCTTCCAATCCAAGAACATGGTATATCTCTCCATCTGTTGGTATCATCTTTAATTTCTTTCATCAGTATCTTATAGTTTTCTGCATACAGGTGTTTTGCTCCCTAGATAGGTTTATTCCTAGGTATTTTATTCTTTTTGTTGCAATGGTAAATGGGAGTGTTTCCATAATTTCTCTTTCAGATTTTTCATCCTTAGTGTATAGGATTGCAAGAGATTTCTGTGCATTAATTTTGTATCCTGCAACTTTACCATATTCATTAATTAGCTCTAGCAGTTTTCTGGTGGCAGTTTTAGGATTCTCTATGTATAGTATCATGTCATCTGCAAACAGTGACAGTTTTACTTCTTTTCCAATTTGTATTCCTTTTATTTCTTTTTCTTCTCTGATTGCCGTGGCTAGGACTTCCAGAACTATGTTGAATAATAGTGGTGAGAGTGGACATCCTTGTCTCGTTCCTGATCTTAGAGGAAATGCTTTCAGTTTTTCACCATTGAGAATGATGTTTGCTGTGGGTTTGTCATATATGGCCTTTATTATGTTGAGGTAGGTTCCCTCTATGCCCACTTTCCGGAGAGTTTTTATCATAAATGGGTGTTGAATTTTGTCAAAAGCTTTTTCTGCATCTATTGAGATGATCATATGGTTTTTATTCTTCAGTTTGTTACTATGGTGTATCACATTGATTGATTTGTGTATATTGAAGAACCCTTGCATCCCTGGGATAAATCCCACTTCATCGTGGTGTATGATCCTTTTAATGTGTTGTTGGATTCTGTTTGCTAGTATTTTGTTGAGGATTTTTGCATCTATATTCATCAGTGATATTGGTCTGTAATTTTCTTTTATTGTAGTGTCTTTGTCTGGTTTTGGTATCAGGGTGATGGTGGCCTCATAGAATGAGTTTGAGTTTGGGAGTGTTCCTTCCTCTGAAATTTTTTGGAAGAGTTTGAGAAGGATAGGTGTTAGCTCTTCTGTAAATATTTGATAGAATTCACCTGTGAATCCATCTGGTCCTGGACTTTTGTTTGTTGGAAGATTTTTAATCACAGTTTCAAATTCATTACTTGTGATTGGTCTGTTCATATTTTCTGTTTCTTCCTGGTTCAGTCTTGGAAGGTTATATCTTTGTAAGAATTTGTCCATTTCTTCCAGGTTGTCCATTTTATTGGCATAGAGTTGTTTGTAGTAGTCTCTTAGGATGCTTTGTATTTCTGCAGTGTCTGTTGTGAATTCTCCTTTTTCATTTCTGATTTTATTGATTTGAGTCCTCTCCCTCTTTTTCTTGATGAGTCTGGCTAATGGCTTATCAATTTTCTGTATCTTCTCAAAGAACTAGCTTTTAGTTTTATTAATCTTGGCTATTGTTTTCTTTGTTTCTATTTCATTTATTTCTGGTCTGATCTTTATGATTTCTTTCCTTCTGCTAACTTTGGGGTTTTTTTGTTCTTCTTTCTCTAATTGCTTTAGGTGTAACGTTAGGTTGTTTATTTGAGATTTTTCTTTTTTCTTCAGATAGGCTTGTATAGCTATAAACTTCCCTCTTACAACTGCTTTTGCTGCATCCCATAGGTTTTGGATCATCGTGTTTTCATTGTCATTTGTCTCTAGGTATTTTTTGATTTCCTCTTGGATTTCTTCAGTGATCTCTTGGTTATTTAGTAACGTATTGTTTAGTCTCCATGTGTTTGTGTTTCTTACGGTTTTTTCCCTGTAATTCATTTCTAATCTCATAGCATTGTGGTCAGAAAAGATGCTTGATATGATTTCAATTTTCTGAAATTTACTGAGGCTTGATTTGTGACCCAAGATGTGATCTATCTTGGAGAATGTTCTGTGCGCACTTGAGAAGAACGTATAATCTGCAGTTTTTGGATGGAATGTCCTATAAATATCAATTAAATCTATCTGGTCTATTGTGTCATTTAAAGCTTCTGTTTCCTTATTTATTTTCATTTTGGATGATCTGTCCATTGGTGTAAGTGAGGTGTTAAAGTCCCCCACTATTATTGTGTTACTGTCAGTTACCTCTTTTATAGATGTTAGCAGTTGCCTTATATATTGAGGTGCTCCTATGTTGGGTGCATATATATTTAAAATTGTTATATCTTCTTCTTGGATTGATCCCTTGATCATTATGTAGCGTCCTTCCTTGTCTCTTGTAACATTCTTTTTTTTATAGTCTACTTTATCTGTTATGAGTATTGCTACTCCAGCTTTCTTTTGATTTCCATTTGCATGGAATATCTTTTTCCATCCCCTCACTTTCAGTCTGTATGTGTCCCTAGGTCTGAAGTGGGTCTCTTCTAGACAGCATATATATGGGTCTTGTTTTTGTATCCATTCAACAAGCCTGTGTCTTTTGCTTGGAGCATTTAATCCATTCACGTTTAAGGTAATTATCGATATGTATGTTCCTATGACCATTTTCTTAATTGTTTTGGGTTTGTTTTTGTAGGTCCTTTTCTTCTCTTGTGTTTCCCACTTAGAGAAGTTCCTTTAGCATTTGTTGTAGAACTGGTTTGGTGGTGTTGAATTCTCTTAGCTTTTGTTTGTCTGTAAAGCTTTTGATTTCTCCATCAAATCTAAATGAGATCCTTTCCGGGTAGAGTAATCTTGGTTGTAGGTTCTTCCCTTTCATCACTTTAAGTATATTATGCCACTCCCTTCTGGCTTGTAGAGTTTCCACTGAGAAATCAGCTGTTAACCTTATGGGAGTTCCCTTGTATGTTATTTGTTGTTTTTCCCTTGCTGGTTTCAATAATTTTTCTTTGTGTTTAATTTTTGCCACTTTTTTACTATGTGTCTCGGTGTGTTTCTCCTTGGGTTTATCCTGTATGGGACTCTCTGTGCTTCCTGGACTTGGGTGGCTATTTCCTTTCCCATGTTAGGGAAGTTTTCGACTATAATCTCTTCAAATATTTTCTCTGGTCCTTTCTCTCTCTCTTCTCCTTCTGGGACCCCTATAATGCGAATGTTGTTATGTTTAATGTTGCCCCAGAGGTCTCTTATGCTGTCTTCATTTCTTTTCATTCTTTTTTCTTTAGTCTGTTCTGCAGCAGTGAATTCCACCATTCTGTCTTCCAGGTCACTTATCCGTTCTTCTGCCTCAGTTATTCTGCTATTGATTCCTTCTAGTGTAGTTTTCATTTCAGTTATTGTATTGGTCATCTCTGTTTGTTTGTTCTTTAATTCTTCTAGGTCTTTGTTAAACATTTCTTGCATCTTCTCAATCTTTGCCTCTATTCTTATTCCAAGGTCCTGGATCTTCTTCACTATCATTATTCTGAATTCTTTTTCTGGAAAGTTGCCTATCTCCACTTCATTTAGTTGTTTTTCTGGAGTTTTTTCTTGTTCCTTCATCTGGTATTAAGTCTTCTGCCTTTTCATCTTGTCTATCTTTCTGTAAGTGTGGTTTTTGTTCCACAGGCTGCAGGATTGTAGTTTTTCTTGCTTCTGCTGTCTGCCCTCTGGTGGTTGAGGCTATCTAAGAGGCTTGATGGGAGTCTCTGGTGGTGGGTACAGCTGACTGTTGCTGTGGAGGTCAGAGCTCTGTAAAACTTTAATCCACTTGACTGTTGATGGGTGGGGCTGGGTTCCCTCCCTGTTGGTTGTTTTGCCTGAGGCAACCCAACATTGGAGCCTACCTGGGCTCTTTGGTGGGGCTAATGGCAGACTCTGGGAAGGCTCACGCCAAGGAGTACTTCCCAGAAACTCCGCTGCCAGTGTCCTTGTCCCCATGGTGAAACAGAGCCACCCCCCACCTCTGCAGGAGACCCTCCAACACTAGCAGGTAGGTCTGGTTCAGTCTCCCCCAGGGTCACTGCTCCTTTCCCTGGGTCCCGATGAACACACTACTTTGTGTGTGCCCTCCAAGAGTGGGGTCTCTGTTTCCCCCAGTCCTATCGAAGTCCTGCAATCAATTCCCACTAGACTTCAAAGTATGATTCTCTATGAATTCCTCTTCCCGTTGCCGGACCCCCCAGGTTGGGAAGCCTGACGTGGGGCTCAGAACCTTCACTCCAGTGGGTGGACTTCTGTGGTATAAGTGTTCACCAGTCTATGAGTCACCCACCCAGCAGTTATGGGATTTGATTTTACTCTGATTGCACCCCTCCTACCGTCTCACTGTGGCTTCTCCTCTGTCCTTGGACGTGGGGTATCCTCCTTGGTGAGGTCCAGTGTCTTCCTGTTGATGATTGTCCAGCAGCCAGTTGTGATTCTGGTGCTCTCACAAGAGGGAGTGAGAGCACGTCCTTCTACTCTGCCATCTTGGTTAATCCCCTAGGTCACATCAGTTGGATGAAGCCCTCTTGTCTTCAGTCCACACCAATCACCATCCGTGTGCTCATTGTCTGAGCTCTTGCACTCCCTTAAGCTCAGGCAGCTCTGCTGATTCCTGCCAAGCTTGCACAGAACTCTTTGCCAGGGCTGAAAGGCCCAGAGGCTAAAGTCCAGTCTGTCTAGGGGCACCACACAGTCTTTCCTCTCCAAGCTCTTCCCCAGGGTTCTTCAAGGGAGCTGGGCATGGGTCTCTGCTATGTGAAGAACAAACCAAAGACCATCATTCTTTCGCAATCTTAAAGAGTTTCTCTTTCTCTCTGCTTCTATCACCCCTCTCCCCACGCTTCTACTTTAGCCTCTGTTGGCCGTGGGCACCTCCACCAGTGGGCTGAGGAGAAGCACCAGGGCACCCAACATCTCTTGAAGATGCAAAACCAGTGCGGCGCAGGATGATGGGAAACCCTCTTTCAGGACGTGCAGACACCGTCCCAAGATGAGTGGGGCGAAACCCCGGGTGCTATGAAAGCCTCCACGGCCCTGGAGAAGAACCTGAGCCAGCCCCTTCTGGGCCTGTGCACCCCGGCCACTGCCGCGCAGACACCCAGTTCTCTCCTTATAGACTTTTTGTTGCAAAGAAGTTTCAGGTGCTTTTGTAGTTGAATTTATCACTTCTTAAAAATGAATTTCAGCAAATCCTTTTTTTTCTCTTTTTTCTTAATTTTTCTCTAGGTTTTTTTTTCCTATGCTTCAAACTCTGAAGAGTCTGACGTTATTGACTCTTTTTCCCCCTTGATTTAATTATAAAAACCACTGCACACAATTCATTGAAAACTTAATTATAAACATTGTCTAGAGTAGTGCCATGTACATAAGCCCACCGAATAAATATTACTGAGTAACACTTTCAAATTCATATTCATCTTACACTTTTCCATTCTAGATTATCTAAATAATTCTTTTTTTAATTCAAAGCTTAAAATCAAAATTGATTTGTCATATCCCACTACAGCAAGTCCCCTACGTATGAATGAATTCTGTTCCAAGAGTGTGTTGATAAGTCCAATTTGTTCCTAAGTCCAACAAAGTTAGCCTAGGTACCCAACTAACACAATCAGCTATATAGTACTGTACTGTAACAGGTTTATAATACTTTTCACACAAATAATACATAAAAAACACAAAAAAATAAAGAAAACATTTTTAATCTTACAGTACAGTACCTTGAAAAGTACAGTAGTACAGTACAACAGCTGGAATACAGGGGCTGGCATCAAGTGAACAGGCAAGAAGAGTTACTGACTAGAAGGGAGAGGAGGTGGGAGATGGTAGAGCTGAAGGATCATCAGCAATAGGGGATGGAGGTCAAGCTGCAGTTTCACTCACACCTGATGTTGACAGCATAGGTTCCAGTTCCTTGCTGGATTCAAATCCATCTACTCTCTTGAAAGAAAAGATCCAGTGATGTCTGGGTAGTAGCTCTTTTCTTCTTGGCATAGATGACACGGTAGCACTGGGTTCAATTCTGAACGGCTGCTGCAACCTTTGTGTCCCATTCTACATTCGGGTCCTGTGCCTCAAAAACTAACAGTGCCTCCTCAAATAAAGAAAATCTGCTTCCCATTTCCTGTGTCGTGAATCTCTTCATGTGAATGCATGTTCGCATCTTTGAAAGCTCACAATTTGAAGGTTCGTATGTAGGGAACTTACTGTATTTGGAAAGAACCCTTTTGTTCAGTCCAGAAGCCCTAAATGTTTCCTAAGCACCAGTCAAAAGGGGTGTTTCCCAACTCTGAGTGACACCTGAATACATGTCATTCACAACAAAAGGAGAGTTTCAATGTGTTCAGGCGAGAGGTTGAATAGAGAATCTTTTTAGTAATGAACAGAAGTGACTTTAATTTGGAGTTCAATTAATTTAACCTGTTACCAGAACTCTGCAAAGTCTCCTTGCTTTCTGTTGCAAGCCATATCTGCAACAATTGTGTCACAAATAATTAAAGACAGCCATTGTTTCTGTACTCTTGATCATATATCCAAACTCCTGGAATTACTCTTACAAAAATACATAGTTTGAATTTTCGTTATTAATAATGACATTTTGAGCTGCATAGGCAATTAGTGATACCATTTTTCAGTTTTGCTTCTAAAATTAAATCACTGTATTAAAGGCATATAGTTATTAAAAAATCTTCGTGGCAATAATCTTACAAATGAAACTATAGGGGAACTGTGCATACGAATATACAACTAAGAACTAAATAAGTCAAAACAGTTGCAAAATTTTTATAGGAACTCAGTATAGAATGGAATGAGGAAGTTAAACTGAATGACTTCTAATCTGATGCTTTACAATTTTTTTTTTAGTTCAAGGGGGCTTTATAGAAAGAACAGGATTTAGGATATATAAAGCGCTACTTGAGATTTGCACATATAGAAAGATACAAGGGAAAGCATCAGTTCGGTGTATAACCAAAAAGTACAAAGTGTGCTTCTCTGTGTGTGTTTGGAGGAGAAAGGTTGACTGGGGATTACATAAAGATGTTGGCATGTCATGGACACTTGTTGGACATAACTATAGAGGCTGGTGGCAAACAGTGGTTACTCAAAGCCTTGAGGTGGAAACCAAGATCAGAATCTGAGCTGACGCAAACTGAATAATATCTGGGAAGACCAATCCAATTATGTCACACCCAGGTTTAAACTTCTTTTATAACTCCTCACTGTCTAAAAGTTAAGTCCAAACCCCATAACAAAGTCCTATGAGGCCTTTCATGCTATGGATACAAGTTACCTTACTATATTCATCTTCTAATCCTAGGAAAATCCATCCATTCCAAATTTGCCCCATGCCTTGTCCATGCTATGTTCTTTTATTCCTCCATATCTTTCCTGCATAGTTTGTATGTCTGTTTTTTTCCTTCTCAACAAACCATTTTTCAACCTTCTATTCATCAAATCCGACTTTAATGGCTCATCTTAGAAGGTTTTCACTATTATGAGAACATTTCCTCTTCCATTATTTTGTTACAGTGTTCATTCTGGTAGTAATTACTTTTTATGGATCTTCCTCCCCTCTATTAGAGCTACTCAGACTCAGAGACCACATCATATTCATGTTTGTATTTGTATTGATTTTGGACCCAAGTCATATGATAGAAAGAACTCTGTATTCATAGTCATAATATTCCTGTTTAAAAAATAAATATCTGAGAAATTGGATTAATCCATGAGAAACTGTATTTATAAATTGGATTCTCCAGAGGTAAGCCTCAAAGGTAAGACCAACTGTCTTCTGCTAGTGTAATGGTACAAGCCCTCCTCATTGTAATAACCTAATTTGATGTGATGTTATAGGCAAAATTCTGTAATGGAGTTATAATTGATTATTTATTCTTTTTTCCAACTTTATTGAGTTATAATTGACATATAACATTGTATAAGTTTAAGGTGTTGTGACATTGTGAATTATAATAAGAAATATATATTTGGTCTTTGTCCCTGCTTCTAACACAGAGTTCATAAATCCTTGGAATTGTCTAAGCAACAAGAGCATAAACGTGTCATTTGTTATGGTAATGAGGTGAACTTCAGAACACACTTAAGAATGGCGGCTGGTTGTCAGGAAAACCAACCCTGCAATTAGTGGACTGGAACATTCAGTCCCACCTTACTGACCTCAGGGAGGGGAGAGGAACTGGAAGTTGAATCAATAGCCAATGGCCTAATGATTTAATCAATTGTGCCTGTGTAATGAATGAAACCTCCATAAAAGCCCAGAAGGACGGCGTTCAGAGAGCTTTTGCAATAATGATCACGTGGAGGTTTGAGGAGAGTGGTACACCCCTTCCCACATCCCTTGCCCTATTAATTTCTTTCATCTGGCTATCCTGAGTTGTAACCTTTTTATAATAAACTGGTGGTGTAGTAAGTGAAATGTTTCTCTGAGTTCTGTGAATCACTCTAAAAAATTAATCAAACCCAAGGAGGGAGTTTTTGGAAACTCAGATCTTATAGCTAGTTGGTCAGAAGCACAGGTGACAACGTGGACTTGAAACCAGTGTCTGGAGATGGGGTGTGAAATCTTGTAGGACTAAACCCTTAACCTGTAGAATCTGATGCTATATCTGGGTAGATAGTGTCAGAATTTCAATAAATCATAGGACACCCAGCTGGTGTTCAAGAATTACTTGGTATGTGGGACCTCTTCCCCCAGACATTGGAACTGGGTGTTAAAATGATCAGAACTTTTAGATGTACAATGTGATTAATTGATACACATATATATTGTGAAATGTTTGCCATAATAATGTTAGTTAACACATCCTTTATCCCATATAATTACCATTTTGTTGTTATGATGAGAACATTAAAGCTCTACTCTCACAGCAATATATTTTAAAAATTCTCCAATGATCTTTGGGTTTACAAAAGTTGTGATTATTTCATCTAATATTGAGAACATTCAATTATTCTATAAAAGATAAGAAAAAATGGTGAAATTCATTAAAGTGTCAAGCATAGATAGTAAATAAACTATTAGTTTATGATACATGGTTGAAGCTCACAGAATGTGAACCTAGGGACGGCATAAGAGATATAGTGTGGTATAGATGTGTTAAATATAGCATGGTACAACATAGGTAAAGTCATAATATATAGGAAATGTCAAGAGTAAATTAATAATCTTAATACATGACAAAGATAGGTAGAATCAATAGAAAATATGATGGAAAAAATTGTTATTTAAAAATAGAGGGACTTTCCTGGTGGCACAGTGGTTAAGAATCCACCTGCCAATGCAGGGGACGTGGGTCCGATCCCTGGTCCGGGAAGATCCTACATGCCACAGAGCAACTAAGCCCGTGCGCCACAACTACTGAGCCCATGTGCCACAACTACTGAAGCCCGTGTTCCTAGAGCCCATGTTCTGCAACAAGAGAAGCCACCACAATGAGAAGCCTGCACACTGCAACAAAGAGTAGCCCCCACTCGCCTCAACTAGAGAAAGCCCACACAGATCAACAAAGACCCAATGCAGCCAAAAAATAAATTAATTAATTAATTTTAAAAAAATAGAAAGAAGTGTAAAAACCAATTAATGACCATGACAGCCTTGGGCAATGATAACACATATTATGATTCCATTACAGTCCCAAGTTTTTTCTTCTCAAACCAAGAAACACAAATAAAAACTATAGTGGCTCATCAGGTTAATTGGCCTGCATTTTCTGATAGAACAGTGTGTATCATTGCCCCAGACACCTCTCATCTGTGACCCCCTTATTCAAACCTCAGCTGTGTTTCTCATAATCATATCATAAACTGGGAGACCTGATACAGCAAAGAGAGAGATAGGACATATGAATTTTGCAGAAGAGATTCAGGTAGTGTAGTATTCCCAACTCGTAACCTTTTCTAAGTGTGCTAACCTAGTCCATCTCTTTTATCTGGTTTCACACTGATGTTTTAAAATTATTTAATTGGGGACTTCCCTGGTGGTGCAGTGGTTAAGAATCCGCCTGCCAACGCAGGGGACATGGGTTCGAGCCCTGGTCCAGGAAGATCCCACATGCCGCAGAGCAACTGGGCCGGTGCGCCGCAACTACTGAGCCTGCGCTCTGGAGTCCGCGAGCCACAACTACTGAAGCTTGCGTGCCTAAGGCCCGTGCCCTGCAACAAGAGAAGCCACAGCAATGAGAAGCCCGTGCACCGCAATGAAGAGTGGCCCCTGCTTGCCACAGCTAGAGGAAGCCCGCGCACAGCAATGAAGACCCAACACAGCCAAAAAATAAATAAATAAATATATTTTAAAATTATTTAATTAACTTTAATGTGAAGTTAATTTTTTTCTATGAGTCTTTCTGTTCCATGGGAAACAGGGGTCTTTCTGACACCTGGGATAGCTTGTCTGGTAGTGTACTGGGAGGCTACCATTGAAACAAGGTAATTCTCTATGTGATAAATAAGACCGTAGGCTCTATTGGATTCTTTGGGATCATATTGTTCAGGTGAAATGAATGAATGACAGAATAAATGACACAAGCCAAGAAGATAATCTTTTCAATTAAGAGAAAAACATTTATGTTAGCTAAATATTTATGAAACATTTAAAATAAAAGTCATTGTGTGTGGTATTAGAGAATGTTCTAATTTCATCCTTTTACAAGTAACTGTCCAGTTTTCTTGGCACCTCTTATTGAAGAGACTGTCTTTTCTCCATTGTATGTTCTTGCCTCCTTTGTCATAGATTAATTGATCATAGGTGTGTGTGTTTATTTCTGGGCTTTCTATTCTGTTCCATTGATCTATATGTCTGTTTTTGTGCCAATACCACACTGTTTTGATTACTGTAGCTTTGTAGTATAGTCTGAAGTCAGGAAGCCTGATTCCTTCAGCTCCATTTTTCTTTTTCAAGACTGCTTGGGCTATTTTGTGTTTCCACACAAATTAAAAAATTTTTTTGTTCTAGTTCTGTGAAAAATGTCAATGGTAATTTATAGGGATTGCACTGATCTGTAGATTGCCTTGGGTAGTATAGTCATTTAGATAATACTGATTTTACCAATCTAAGAACGAAGGATACCTTTCCATCTGTTTGTGTCATATTCGATTTCTTTCATCACTGTGTTATAGTTTTCGGAGTACAGGTCTTTTGCCTCCTTTGGTAGATTTATTCCTAGATATTTTATTCTTCTTGTTACAATGGTAAATGGGACTGTTTCCTTAATTTCTCTTTCTGCTATTTCATTGTTAGTGTATAGAAACGCAACATATTTCTGTGTATTAATTTTTGTATCCTGAAAGTTTACTGAATTCATTGATGAGCTCTAGTAGTTTTCTGGTAGCGTCTTTAGGATTTTTCTATGTCATCTGCAAACAGTGACAGTTTTACTTATTCCTTTCCAGTTTGGATTCCTTTTATTTCTTTTTCTTCTCTGATTGCTGTGGCTAGGACTTCCAAAACTATGTTGAATAAAAGTGGTGAGAGTGGGCATCCTTGTCTTCTTCCTGATCTTAGAGGAAATGCCTTCAGCTTTTCATCATTGAGTATGATGTTAGCTCTGGATTTCTCATAGCTGACCTTTATTAAGTGGATTAAAGACCTAAATGTAAGACTGGATACTATAAAACTCCTAGAGGAAAATACAGACAGAACACTCTTTGACATATAGCAATACCTTTTCAAATTCATCTCCTAGAATAATAGAAATAAAAACAAAAATAAACAAATGGGACCTAATTAAACTTAAAAGCTTATGCACAGCAAAAACAAACAAACAAACAAAAAAACCAAAAAAACCCATAAATAAAATGAAAAGACAACCTACAGAATGGGAGAAAATATTTGCAAATGATGCAACTGACAAGGAATTAATCTGCAAAATATGCAAATAGATCATACAGATCAATAACAAAAAAACCCAAACAACCCTATCAAAAAATGGGTAGTAGTTCTAAATAGACATTTCTCCAAAGAAGACATAGAGATGGTCAAAAGGCACATGAAAAGATGCTCAACATTGCTAGTTATCAAAGAAATGCAAATCAAAACTACAATGAAGTATCACCTCACACCAGTCAGAATGGCCATCATCAAAAAGTCTACAAATCATAAATGCTGCAGAGTGTGGTGAAAAAGGAACCCTCCTACACTGTTTGTGGGAATGTAAATTGGTACAACCACTATGGAGCAAAGTATAGAGGATCCTTCGAAAATTAAATATAGAGCATCCATATGATCCTGCAATGCCACTCCTGGGTATATATCTGGGGAAAGCCATAATTCAAAGAGATGCATGCACCCCAATATTTATTGCAGCACTATTTTCAATAGCCAAGACATGGAACCAACCTAAATGTCCATCGACAGATGCATTGATAAAGAAGATGTGGTACATATACACAATGGAATATTACTCAGCCATAAAAAAGAGTGAAATAATGCCATTTACATCAACATGGATGGACCTAGAGATTATCATACTAAGTGAAATTAGCCAAAGACAAATATCATATGATATTGCTTATATGTGGAATCTAAAGAAAATTATATAAATGAACTTATATAAAAGCAGAAGTAAACACACAGACATAGAAAACAAACTTATGATTACCAAAGGGAAGTGGGGAAAGGGATAAATTAGAGTTTGGGATTAACATAACTACACTACTATATATAAAATAGATAAACAACAAGGACCTACTGTATAGCACAGGGAACTATACACAATATTTTGTAATAACCTGTAAGGGTAAAGAATCTGAAAAAAAATATTGTATATAACTGAATCACTTTGCTATACACCTGAAACTAAGGCAATACTTTAAATCAACTATACTTCAATTTAAAAAAAAAAATGTTGTGATTGAGGAAATAAGTTCCCTGCTAAATACTAAGAGCTATAAGCCTTAGTATGAAAACCTTCGAGGGAGGTGGTAGGATGGAGTGGGGAAACCTTAACCTAGGAGGTGGAATGTGAAATCTAATCCGGCTTCTGTCAATTCCTATACGATTTACTTGAGTGGCTTAAATTTACTGAGCCTCAGTTTCTTCACATAACAAATGAGTAAAAAGCCCAAGAGGGTATTTTGTAGATGTGATCAGCATTTACAATCGGTTGCCTTTAAGTAAAGGAGATTATCCTTGATTATGTGGGTGGGACTTATCTAATCTTTAACTAAAGGCCTTTAGGGTGAAAACTGAGGTTTCCCTGAAAAGAAAGAATTTTACCTCAAGGCACAAAAAGCCTGCCCTACAAATTTCAAGCTTGGCAGTCCCCGTAATTGTGCAAGCCATGTCCCTAAAATCTATCTATCTCTATCCACCATCTATCTATCTATCATCTATCCTATTTATCTATATCTTATTAGTCTGTTTCTCTGGCTACACCTTTCCTGGTAGAATGCCACAGAAATAGGAAAAGAATTTGAAATCTTCAAAGTGCTGTGCAAATTTAAGATAATATCATTCTAAATATATCTCCAGTATGTACTTTAAATTGATGAATGCAAATATATGTTTCTGTAAAATTTCTGTCAAAGGACACTGTAAGTAGTACTTTGGACAGAAATGCCAGTTTCAAAAGGGAAGACAGTGAAGAATAGTTGAACAATGCTTATGAATAATTGTTTTAATTACTAATTTTGTGAATCTTAATATAATAGCAAAGGTTAAAAAGAGGGGAGGAAGAACAGTGCCATCCTTTACTTCTCCTCATCATTTAACATACATAATTGAGTAAATTGTCTATTTTGATTTTAACAGAAAGCTTTTGGTCTCAGACTTTTCGGCCAAAAATGAAATTTACGTTATTCATTAATCTAAAAATACACAGAACTTTCCTCTTCACCACCATAGGCCCTTACTCTTCTCTTTGCTCTTTGTTACACTATAAAACTTGTCATTTTGGTTAGTCCAGCCCAGACAAGCAGTGATTGCTCCACCTAAGTGAGTATATCCTCAAATAAAAGCTCAACAATGTGTTCTCTTTGTTCTGCTGAGTTCACTGTGAACATGCTAGTCAAATCTCTCAACTCTTGATTGGTAATCTAGCTGATCAACCACTTAACATTGTTAACTAAGCATATCATTGTTGCAACATGCCTCTCCTATCATCATTCCTCCACTTTCCATAGCCTCATATCAGAATTAGTCTTATTTAAAGACGTAGCTCATTTTGGATTAAAGTAATCCTTCTTGTTTATAAGACTTGGTTCAATGATTTTAGCTTTACTCCAAAAATTAAGCCCACCTTCAAAGAGTGAAGTCTGACAAATAGTAAATTTTGAAAAATACAATTCAGAATTGGAAGGTTGTTTTCAAATAAGCATTTCTAAAATTATTTGTCACAGTGGCCTCAATAGATCAACTAATCAAGCTTGATAATATACAGTGATCATGTGAAGGAGAATAATGAGTACTAGAATGTTTGTGTTTTGATAGGGTTATTTAAGAAAAATCAGCCTTATAGCCATACCTCATTATTTATTGATTTTAAAAGAATATATATTCTTTTTATACATCCCAAAGTGGTCTGTGTGCAATAAAGCACAGTTCACCTGTTAGACTTGGTTACGGGTATAACAACAAAAAAAAATAAACAAATTGAATGCAAGCCAAATGTTAAATAACAATTTAGTGAACTTCACAACTATATTTAGAAGTGAATTTTCTCTAGGCTTTTTATTTTTTGAACATTTTTATTGGAGTATAATTGCTTCACAATGGTGTGTTAGTTTCTGCTTTATAACAAAGTGAATCAGTTATACATATACATATGTTCCCATATCTCTTCCCTCTTGCATCTCCCTCCCTCCCACCCTCCCTATCCCACCCCTCTAGGTGGTCACAAAGCACCGAGCTGATCTCCCTATGCTATGCGGCTGCTTCCCACCAGCTATCTATTTTACATTTGGTAGTGTATATATGTCCATGACACTCTCTCACCCTGTCACATCTCACCCCTCCCCCTCCCCATATCCTCAAGTCCATTCTCTAGTAGGTCTGTGTCTTTATTCCCATCTTGCCACTAGGTTCTTCATGACCTTTTTTTTTTTCCCTCAGATTCCATATATATGTGTTAGCATACTGTATTTGTTTTTCTCTTTCTGACTTACTTCACTCTGTATGACAGACTCTAACTCCATCCACCTCATTACAAATACCTCCATTTCATTTCTTTTTATGGCTGAGTAATATTCCATTGTATATATGTGCCACATCTTCTTTATCCATTCATCCGATGATGGACACGTAGGTTGCTTCCATGTCCTGGCTATTGTAAATAGAGCTTCAATGAACATTTTGGTACATGGCTCTTTTTGAATTATGGTTTTCTCAGGGTATATGCCCAGTAGTGGGATTGCTGGGTAATATGGTAGTTCTATTTTTAGTTTTTTAAGGAACCTCCATACTGTTCTCCATAGTGGCTGTATCAATTTACATTCCCACCAACAGTGCAAGAGGGTTCCCTTTTCTCCACACCCTCTCCAGCATTTATTGTTTCTAGATTTTTTGATGATGGCCATTCTGACTGGTGTGAGATGATACCTCATTGTAGTTTTGATTTGCATTTCTCTAATGATTAAGGATGTTGAGCATTCTTTCATGTGTCTCTTGGCCATCTGTATATCTTCTTTGGAGAAATGTCTATTTAGGTCTTCTGCCCATTTTTGGATTGGGTTGTTTGTTTTTTTGTTATTGAGCTGCATGAGCTGCTTGTAAATCTTGGCAATTAATCCTTTGTCAGTTGCTTCATTTGCAAATATTTTCTCCCATTCTGAGGGTTGTCATTTGGTCTTGTTTATGGTTTCCTTTGCTGTGCAAAAGCTTTTAAGTTTCAGTAGGTCCCATTTGTTTATTTGTGTTTTTATTTCCATTTCTCTAGGAGCTGGGTCCAAAAGGATCTTGCTGTGATTTATGTCATAGAGTGTTCTGCCTATGTTTTCCTCTAAGAGTTTGATAGTGTCTGGCCTTACACTTAGGTCTTTAATCCATTTTGAGTTTATTTTTGTGTATGGTGTCAGGGAGTGTTCTAATTTCATACTTTTACATGTACCTGTCCAATTTTCCCAGCACCACTTATTGAAGAGGCTGCCTTTTCTCCACTGTATATGCTTGCCTCCTTTATCGAAGATAAGGTGACCATATGTGCGTGGGTTTATCTCTGAGCTTTCTATCTTGTTCCATTGATCTATATTTCTGTTTTTGTGCCAGTACGAAACTGTCTTGATTACAGTAGCTTGTAATATAGTCTGAAGTCAGGGAGCCTGATTCCTCCAGCTCCATTTTTCGTTCTCAAGATTGCTTTGGCTATTCGGGGTCTTTTTTGTCCCCATACAAATTGTGAAATTTTTTGTTCTAGTTCTGTGAAAAATGCCAGTGGTAGTTTGATAGGGATTGCACTGAATGTGTAGATTGCTTTGGGTAGTAGAGTCATTTTCACAATGTTGATTCTTCCAGTCCAAGAACATGGTATATCTCTCCATCTATTTGTATCATCTTTAATTTCTTTCATCAGTGTCTTATAATTTTCTGCATACAGGTCTTTTGTCTCCTTAGGTAGGTTTATTCCTAGATATTTTATTCTTTTTGTTGCAATGGTAAACGGGAGTGTTTTCTTAATTTCACTTTCAGATTTTTCATCATTAGTATATAGGAATACAAGAGATTTCTGTGCATTAATTTTGTATCCTGCTACTTTACAAAATTCATTGATTAGCTCTAGTAGTTTTCTGGTAGCATCTTTAGGATTCTCTATGTATAATATCATGTCATCTGCAAACAGTGACAGCTTTACTTCTTTTCCGATTTGGATTCCTTTTATTTCTTTTTCTTCTCTGATTGCTGTGGCTAACATTTCCAAAACTATGTTGAATAATAGTGGTGAGAGTGGGCAACCTTGTCTTGTTCCTGATCTTAGTGGAAATGGTTTCAGTTTTTCACCATTGAGGACAATGTTGGCTGTGGGTTTGTCATATATGGCCTTTATTATGTTGAGGAAAGTTCCCTCTATGCCTACTTTCTGCAGGGCTTTTATCATAAATGGGTGTTGAATTTTGTCGAAAGCTTTTTCTGCATCTATTGAGATGATCATATGGTTTTTCTCCTTCAATTTGTTAATATGGTGTATCACGTTGATTGATTTGCGTATATTGAAGAATCCTTGCATTCCTGGGATAAACCCCACTTGATCATGGTGTATGATCCTTTTAATGTGCTGTTGGATTCTGTTTGCTAGTATTTTGTTGAGGATTTTTGCATCTATGTTCAACAGTGATATTGGCCTGTAGTTTTCTTTCTTTCTGACATCTGTGTCTGGTTTTGGTATCAGGGTGATGGTGGCCTCGTAGAATGAGTTGGGGAGTGTTCCTCCCTCTGCAATATTTTGGAAGAGTTTGAGAAGGATAGGTGTTAGCTCTTCTCTAAATGTTTGATAGAATTCGCCTGTGAAGTCATCTGGTCCTGGGCTTTTGTTTTTGGAAGATTTTTAATCACAGTTTCAATTTCAGTGCTTGTGATTGGTCTGTTCATATTTTCTATTTCTTCCTGGTTCAGTCTCAGAAAGTTGTGCATTTCTAAGAATCTGTCCATTTCTTCCAGGTTGTCCATTTTATTGGCATAGAGTTGCTTGTAGTAATAGCTCATGATCGTTTGTATTTCTGCAGTGTCAGTGGTTACTTCTCCTTTTTCATTTCTAATTCTATTGATTTGAGTCTTCTCCCTTTTTCTCTTGATGAGTCTGGCTAATGGTTCATCAATGTTGTTTATCTTCTCGAAGAACCAGCTTTTAGTTTCATTGATTTTTGTTATTGTTTCCTTCATTTCTTTTTCATTTATTTCTGATCTGATTTTTATGATTTCTTTCCTTCTGCTAGCTTTGGGGTTTTTTTGCTCTTCGTTCTCTAATTGCTTTAGGTGCAAGGTTAGGTTGTTTATTCGAGATGTTTCCTGTTTCTTGATGTAGGCTTGTATTGCTATAAACTTCCCTCTTAGAACTGCTTTTGCTGCATCCCATAGGTTTTGGGTCGTCGTGTCTCCATTGTGATTTGTTTCTAGGTATTTTTTGATTTCCCCTTTGATTTCTTCAGTGATCACTTCGTTATTAAGTAGTGTATTGTGTAGCCTCCATGTGTTTGCATTTTTTACAGATCTTTTCCTGTAATTGATATCTAGTCTCATAGTGTTGTGGTCGGAAAAGATACTTGATACGATTTCAATTTTCTTAAATTTACCAAGGCTTGATTTGTGACCCAAGATATGATCTATCCTGGAGAATGTTCCATGAGCACTTGAGAAAAATGTGTATTCTGTTGTTTTTGGGTGGAATGTCCTATAAATATCAATTAAATCCATCTTGTTTAATGTATCATTTAAAGCTTGTGTTTCCTTATTTATTTTCATTTTGGATGATCTGTCCATTGGTGAAAGTGGGGTGTTAAAGACCCCTACTATGATTGTGTTTCTGTCGATTTCCCCTTTTATGGCTGTTAGTATTTGCCTTATGTATTGAGGTGCTCCTATGTTGGGTGCATAAATATTTACAATTGTTATACTTTCCTCTTGGATCGATCCCTTGATCATTATATAGTATCCTTCTTTGTCTCTTGTAATAGTCTTTATTTTAAAATCTATCTTATCTGATATGAGAATTGCTTCTCCAGCTTTCTTTTGATTTCCATTTGCATGGAAAATCTTTCTCCATCCCCTCACTTTCAGTCTGTATGTGTCTCTAGGTCTGAAGTGGGTCTCTTGTAGACAGCATATATATGGGTCTTGTTTTTGTATCCATTCAGCCAGTCTGTGTCTTCTGGTGGGAGCGTTTAATCCATTTACATTTAAGGTAATTATCCATATGTATGTTCCTATTCCCATTTTCTTAAATGTTTTGGGTTTGTTGTTGTAGGTGTTTCCCTTCTCTTGTGTTTCTTGCCTAGAGAAGTTCCTTTAGCATTTGTTGTAAAGCTGGTTTGGTGGTGCTGAATTCTCTCAGCTTTTGCTTGTCTGTAAAGGTTTTAATTTCTCCATCAAATCTGAATGAGATCCTTACTGGTTAGAGTAATCTTGGCTGGTTTTTTCTCCTTCATCACTTTAAATATGTCCTGCCACTCCCTTCTGGCTTGCAGAGTTTCTTCTGAAAGATCAGATGTTAACCTTATGGGGATTCCCTTGTGTGTTATTTGTTGTTTTTCCCTTGCTGCTTTTAATATATTTTCCTTATATTTAATTTTTGATAGTTTGATTAGTATGTGTCTTGGGGTGTTTCTCCTTGGATTTATCCTGTATGGGACTCTCTTTGCTTCCAGGACTTGATTAACTATTTCCTTTCCCATATTAGGGAAGTTTTCAACTATAAACTCTTCAAATATTTTCTCAGTCCCTTTCTTTTTCTCTTCTTTTTCTGGGACCCCTATAATTCGAATGTTGGTGCGTTTAATGTTGTCCCAGAGGTCTCTGAGACTGTCCTCAGTTCTTTTCATTCTTTTTTCCTTATTCTGCTCTGCAGTAGTTATTTCCACTATTTTATCTTCCAGGTCACTTATCCGTTCTTCTGCCTCAGTTATTCTGCTATTGATCCCTTCTAGAGTAGTTTTAATGTCATTTATTGTGTTGTTCATCCTTGCTTGGTTCCTCTTTAGTTCTTCTAGGTCCTTGTTAAATGTTTCTTGCATTTTGTCTATTCTATTTCCAAGATTTTGGATCATCTTTACTATCATTATTCTGAATTCTTTTTCAGGTAGACTGCCTATTTCCTCTTCATTTGTTAGGTCTGGTGTGTTTTTACCCTGCTCCTTCATCTGCTGTGTGTTTTTCTGTCTTCTCAATTTGCTTAACCTACTGTGTTTGGGATCTCCTTTTTGTAGGCTGCAGGTTCGTAGTTCCTGTTGTTTTTGGTATCTGTCCCCAGTGGCTAAGGTTGGTTCAGTAGGTTGTGTAGGCTTCCTGGTGGAGGGGACTAGTGCTGTGTTCTGGCGGATGAGGTTGGATCTTGTCTTTCTGGTGGGCACGTCCACATCTGGTGGTGTGTTTTGGGGTGTCTGTGGCCTTACTATGATTTTAGGCAGCCTCTCTGCTCATGGATGGGGCTGTGTTCCTGTCTTGCTAGTTGTTTGGCATGGGATGTCCAGCAGTGTAGCTTGCTGGTCATTGAATAAAGCTGGGTCTTGGTGTTGAGATGGAGATCTCTGGGAGATTTTCGCCTTTCAGTATTACGTGGAGCTGTGAGGTCTCTTGTGGACCAGTGTCCTGAAGTTGGCTCTCCCACCTCAGAGGCACAGCCCTGATGCCTTCCTGGAGCACCAAGAGCCTTTCATCCACACAGCTCAGAATAAAAGGGAGAAAAAATAGAAAGAACAAAAGAAAGAAGATAAAATAAAATAAAGTTATTAAAATAAAAAATAAAAGATTATTAAGAAAAAAAGAAAAAAAAAATTTAATGTAAAAAAAACCTGAAAAACAAAAAATCAGGCTCACAGAACCCTAGGACTAATGGTGAAAGCAAAGCTATACACAAAAAATCTCACACAGAAGCATACACATAACCACTCACAAAAAGAGGAAAAGGGGAAAAAATAATATATCTCGCTCCCAAAGTCCACCTCCTCAATTTTGGATGATTCGTTGTCTATTCAGGTATTCCACAGATGCATGTACGTCAAGTTGTTTGTGGAGCTTTAATCCACTGCTTCTGAGGCTTCTGGGAGAAATTTCCCTTTCTCTTCTTTGTTTGCATGGCTCCCATGGTTCAGCTTTGGATTTGGACCCACCTCTGCGTGTAGGTCGCCTGAGGGCGTCTGTTCTTCGCTCACACAGGACGGGGTTAAAGGAGCAGCTGATTTGGGGGCTCTGGCTCACTGAGGCCGGGGGGAGGGAGGGGTACAGATGCGGCGTGAGCCTGCTGCGGCAGAGGCCGGTGTGATGTTGCAGCAGCCTGAGGTGCGCCATGCGTTCTCCCAGGGAAGCTGTCCCTGGATCACGGGACCCTGGCAATGGCGGCCTGCACAGGCTCCCAGGAGGGGCGGTGTGGATAGTGACCTGTGCTCACGCACAGACTTCTTGGTGGTGGCAGCAGCAGCCTTAGCATCCCATGCCCGTCTCTGGGGTCCGCGCTAATAGCTGCGGCTCGTGCCCGTCCCTGGAGCTCCTTTAAGCGGCGCTCTTAATCCCCTCTCCTTGCGCACCAGCAAACAGAGAGGCAAGAAAAAGTCTCTTGTCTCTTTGGCAGGTCCAGACATTTTCCCGGACTCCCTCCTGGCTAGCCGTGGTGCACTAGCCCCCTTCAGGCTGTGTTCACACTGCCAACCCCAGTCCTCTCCCTGGGGTCCGACCTCTGAAGCCCGAGCCTCGGCTCCCAGCCCCTGCCCGCCCTGGTGGGTGAGCAGACAAGCCTCTCGGGCTGGTGAGTGCTGGTCGGCACTGATCCTCTGTGCGGGAATCTCTCCTCTTTGCCCTCCGCACCCCTGTTGCTGCGCTCTCCTCTGTGGCTCCAAAGCTTCCCCCCTCTGCCACCCGCAGTCTCCGCCTGTGAAGGGGCTTCCTAGTGTGTGGAAACCTTTCCTCCTTCACAGCTCCCTCCCACTGGTGCAGGTCCCGTCCCTATTCTTTTGTCTCTGTTGTTTATTTTTTCTTTTGCCCTACCCAGGTACGTGGTGAGTTTCTTGCCTTTTGGGAGGTCTGACATCTTCTGCCAGCATTCAGTGGGTGTTCTATAGGAGCAGTTCCACGTGTAGATGTATTTCTGATGTATCTGTGGGGAGGAAGGTGATCTCCGCGTCTTAGTCTTCCGCCATCTTCTCCTCTGTCCCTCTTCTCTAGTCTTTATGAAACACTCATTACATGGAATTATCATAAAAATAAGACTGTATTCTGTTGCAAAAAATAATAAAATACTGTCTTCATAGGTCTTTTCTATCTTTGTTTTTGGTTCTTGATTCTAAACATCCTTCCTTGAATTACCAAGCCTGTTAGTGTCTCATCTCAAAAAATATTATTTCTCACTGTCAACTTTTCCCATAATATAGGTTCTTCTGAGTAAAATGTTGATACACTTTGAAAATCTTGTAGCAGACAGAATTTTTTTTAAATTATAATTTGTAGAAATTTTAAAAATATTTAATTTTTGGCTAAATTCCAATAGGTCTTCCTTAATTACATATTATTATTATTTTTGGGGGGGAATTTTTTTTTTATTCAAACAGAAAGTCACAAAAATTATAATCATCCCCATCAGTTCACTCAGTCCCATGTAATTAATTTTTTGTTTTCATCCTGATCTTTTGTTAGCACTTTTATGAATTCATTAGTTTTCCATTAGAGTTCTGAAAATGTTTATTCATTCAGTTCAGCAGTATAGTCAGTTACCGGAAACCTGTACTTGTCAGAGTCTTTTCAATGAACTCCTTGAAGATGAAACCCTTTTATAGGAACAGTTTTGCGAAAGCATCAGAGTACACCCAGAACTGTCTGTAAATGACAAAAGACTTAAAAATGACCACGGTTAAAGGTTTGACGAAAATTCATAATAATGCAATTGACAAGGAAATTTAATTATTTCTGAGATATACATTTTAAAGTAATAACTAGAATTATTACTTATAACATTATACCAGAACATGTAAGATTTTTAGAAATTTCATGTAATGTCTGAAACATTTCTATTAACATATTTCCATACAAATAACCCAAAGAAAGTTTTTTCTTTGCTTTTTTTGTTTGTTTGTGTTTTTATACTGCAGGTTCTTATTAGTCATCAATTTTATACACATCAGTGTATACATGTCAATCCCAATCGCCCAATTCAGCACACCACCATCCGCAACCTATTGAGGTTTCCCCCCCCCTTGGTGTCCATACGTCTGTTCTCTACATCTGTGTCTCAACTTCTGCCCTGCAAACCGGTTTATCTGTACCATTTTTCTAGGTTCCACATACATGCGTTAATATATGATATTTGTTTTTCTCTTTCTGACTTACTTCACTCTGTATGACAGTCTCTAGATTCATCCACAAATGACTCAATTTCGTTCTTTTTTATGGCTGAGTGATATTCCATTGTATATATGTACCACAACTTCTTTATCCATTCGTCTGTGGATGGGCATTTAGGTTGCTTCCATGACCTGGTTATTGTAAATAGTGCTGCAATGAACATTGGGGTGCATGTGTCTTTTCGAATTATGGTTTTCTCTGGGTATATGCCCAGTAGTGGGATTGTGGGATCATATGGTAATTCTATTTTTAGTTTTGTAAAGAACCTCCATACTGTTCTCCATAGTGGCTGTATCAATTTACATTCCCACCAACAGTGCAGGAGGGTTCCCTTTTCTCCATACCCTCTCCAGCATTTGTTGTTTGTAGGTTTTCTGAAGATGCCCATTCTAACTGGTGTGAGGTGATACTTCATTGTAGTTTTGATTTGCATTTCTCTAATAATTAGTGATGTTGAGCATCTTTTCATGTGCTTTGTGGTCGTCTGTATGTCTTCTTTGCAGAAATGTCTATTTAGGTCTTCTGCCCATTTTTGGATTGGGTTGTTTGTTTCTTTAATATTGAGCTGCATGAGCTGTTTATATATTTTGGAGATTGATCCTTTGTCCGGTGATTCATTTGCAAATATTTTCTCCCATTCTGAGGGTTGTCTTTTCATTAACTCTAGGAGGTGGATCAAAAAAGATCTTGTTGTGAGTTATATCAAAGAGTGTTCTTCTTATGTTTTCCTGTAAGATTTTTATAGTGTTCGGACTTACATTTAGGTGTTGAATCCATTTTGAGTTTATTTTTGTGTATGGTGTTAGGGAGTGTCCTAATTTCATTCTTCTACATGTAGCTGTCCAGTTTTCCCAGCACCACTTATTGAAGAGGCTGTGTTTTCTCCATTGTATATCCCTGCCTCCTTTGTCATAGATTAGTTGACCATGGGTTCGTGGGTTTATCTCTGGGCTTTCTATCTTGTTCCATTGATCTATGTTTCTGTTTTTGTGCCACTACCATATTGTCCTGATTACTGTAGCTTTGTAGTATAGTCTGAAGTCAGGGAGCCTGATTCCTTCTGCTCCGTTTTTTTCCCTCAAGACTCCTTTGGCTATTCGAGGTCTTTTGTGTCTCCATACAAATTTTAAGATCTTTTGTTCTAGTTCTGTAAAAAATGCCATTGGTAATTTGATAGGGATTGCATTGACTCTGTAGATTGCTTTAGGTAGTATAGTCATTTTCACAATATTGATTCTTCCAATCCAATAACATGGTATATCTCTCTTTCTGTTGGTATCATCTTTAATTTCTTTCATCAGTGTCTTATAGTTTTCTACATACAGGTCTTTTGTTTCCCTAAGTAGGTTTATTCCTAGGTATTTTATTCTTTTTGTTGCAATGGTAAATTGGAGTGTTTCCATAACTTCACTTTCAGATTTTTCATCATTAGTGTATAGGAATGTAAGAGATTTCTGTGCATTAATTTTGTATCCTGCAACTTTACCAAATTCATTGATTAGCTCCAGTAGTTTTCTGGTGGCATTTTTAGGATTCTCTATGTATAGTATCATGTCATCTGCAAACAGTGACAGTTTTACTTCTTATTTTCCAACTTGTATTCCTTTTATTCTTTTTCTTCTCTGATTGCCGTGGCTAGGACTTCCAAAACTATGTTGAATAATAGTGGTGAGAGTGGACATCCTTGTCTCATTGCTGATCTTAGAGAAAATGCTTTTAGTTTTTTACTATTGAGAATGATATTTGCTGTGGTTTATCGTGTATGGCCTTTATTATGTTGAGCTATGCCCACTTTCTGGAGAGTTTTTATCATAAATGGGTGTCGAATTTTCTTGATAGCTTTTCCTGCATCTATTGAGATGATCATATGGTTTTTATTCTTCAATTTGTTAATATGGTGCATCACATTGATTGATTTGCATATATTGAAGAATCCTTGCATCCCTGGGATAAATTCCACTTGATCCTGGTGTATGATCCTTTTAATGTGTTGTTGGATTCTGTTTACTAGTATTTTGTTGAGGATTTTTGCATCTATATTCATCAGTGATATTGGTCTCTAATTTTCTTTTTTTGTAGTGTCTTTGTCTGGTTTTGGTATCAGGGTGATGGTGGCCTCATAGAATGAGCTGGGGATTGTTCCTTCCTCTGAAATTTTTTGGAAGAGTTTGAGAAGGATGGGTATTATCTCTTCTCTAAATGTTTGATAGAATTCACCTGTGAAGCCATCTGGTCCTGGACTTTTGTTTGTTGGAAGATTTTTAATCACAGTTTCAACTTCATTACTTGTGATTGGTCTGTTCATATTTTCTGTTTCTTCCTGGTTCAGTCTTGGAAGGTTATACCTTTGTAAGAATTTGTCCATTTCTTCCAGGTTGTCCATTTTATTGGCATAGGGTTGCTTGTAGTAGTCTCTTGGGATGCTGTATTTCTGCAATGTCAGTTGTAACTTCTCCTTTTTCATTTCTAATTTTATTGATTTGAGTCCTCTCCCTCTTTTTCTTGATGAGTCTGGCTAATGGTTTATCAATTTTGTTTATCTTCTCAAAGAACCAGCTTTTAGTTTTATTGATCTTTGCTATTGTTTTCTTTCTTTCTTTCTATTTCATTGATGTTTGCTCTGATCTTTATGGTTTCTTTCTTTCTGCTAACTTTGGGTTTTGTTTGTTCATCTTGCTCTAGTCCCTTTAGGTGTAAGGGTAGATTGTTTACTTGAGATTTTTGTTGTTTCTTGAGGTAGGCTTGTATAGCTATAAACTTCCCTCTTAGAACTGCTTTTGCTGCATCCCATAGGTTTTGCATCGTTGTGTTTTCATTGTCATTTGTCTCTAGGTATTTTTTGATTTCCTCTTTGATTTTTTCAGTGATCTCTTGGTTATTTAGTAACGTATTGTTTAGCCTCCATGTGTTTGTATTTTTTACGTTTTTTTACCTGTAATTGATTTCTAATCTCATAGCATTGTGGTCAGAAATATGTTTGATATGATTTCAGTTTTCTTAAATTTACTGAGGCTTGATTTGTGACCCAAGATGTGATCTATCCTGGAGAATATTCCGTGTGCACTTGAGAAAAAGTGTAATCTCCTGTTTTTGGATGTAATGTCTTATAAATGTCAATTATATCTATCTGGTCTATTGTGTCATTTAAAGCTTCTGTTTCCTTATTTATTTGCATTTTGGATGATCTGTCCTTTGGTGTAAGTGAGGTGTTAAAGTCCCCCACTATTATTGTGTTAGTGTTGATTTCCTCTTTTATAGCTGTTAGCAGTTGCCTTATGTATTGAGGTGCTCCTATGTTGGGTGCATATATATTTATAATTGTTATATCTTCTTGGATTGATCCCTTGATCATTTTGTAGTGTCCTTCCTTGTCTCTTGTAACATTCTTTATTTTAAAGTCTACTTTATCTGATATGAGTATTGCTACTCCAGCTTTCTTTTGATTTCCATTTGCATGGAATATTTTTTTCCATCCCCTCACTTTCAGTCTGTATGTGTCCCTAGGTCTGAAGTGGGTCTCTTGTACACAGCATATATATGGGTCTTGTTTTTGTATCCATTCAGCAAGCCTGTGTCTTTTGGTTGGAGCATTTAATCCATTCACGTTTGAGGTAATTATCAATATGTATGTTCCTATGACCATTTTCTTAATATGTTTGGGTTTGTTTTTGGAGATCCTTTCTTCTCTTGTGTTTCCCACTTAGAGAAGTTCCTTTAGCATTTGTTGTAGAGCTGGTTTGGTGGTGCTGAATTCTCTTAGCTTTTGCTTGTCTGTAAAGCTTTTGATTTCTCCATCAAATCTGAATGAGATCCTTGCCAGGTAGAGTAATCTTGGTTGTAGGTTCTTCCCTTTCATCACTTTAAGTATATCATGCCTCTCCCTTCTGGCTTGTAGAGTTTCCACTGAGAAATCAGCTGGTAACCTTATGGGAGTTCCCCTGTATGTTATTTGTCGTTTTTCCCTTGCTGCTTTCAATACTTTTCTTTGTCTTTAATTTTTGCCAATTTGATTACTATGTGTCTCGGCATGTTTCTCCTTGGGTTTATCCTGTATGGGACTCTCTGTGCTTCCTGGACTTGGGTGGCTATTTCCTTTCCCATGTTAGGGAAGCTTTTGACTATAATCCCTTTAAATATTTTCTCTGGTCCTTCCTCTCTCTTTTCTCCTTCTGGGACCCTTATAAAGCGAATGTTGTTATGTTTAATGTTGTCCCAGAGGTCTCTTAGCCTGTCTTCATTTCTTTTCATTCTTTTCTCTTTATTCTTTTCGCAGCAGTGAATTCCACCATTTTGTCTTCCAGGTCACTTATCCGTTCTTCTTCTAATAGTTATTCTGCTATTGATTCCTTCTAGTGTAGTTTTCATTTCAGTTATTGTATTGTTCATCTCTGTTTGTTTGTTCTTTAATTCTTCTAGGTCTTTGGTAAACATTTCTTGCATCTTGTTGATCTTTGCCTCCATTGTTTTTCTGAGGTCCTGGATCATCTTCACTCTCATTATTCTGAATTCTTTTTATGGAAGGTTGACTATTTGCACTTCATTTAGTTGTTTTTCTGGGATTTTGTCTTGTTCCTTCATCTGGTACATAGCCCTCTGCCTTTTCATCTTGTCTATCTTTCTGTGAATGTGGTTTTTGTTCCACAGTCCACAGGATTGTATTTCTTCTTGCTTCTGCTCTCTGCTCTCTGGTGGATGTGGCTATCTACATATTATTTTTAAATGTTTTAAAAACTGTTAAGATTTATTGAGATATACCTCAATTCACCTCTTCATTTTGCTATATAGCCACATTCTCTGTATCCTTTCTCCAATGAGCTCAAACACTCTGATAAAAAATATATTCTAAGGATAGCAACAAGAATTATTTTGCCTCCATGAAAAAAAAATGCTCAACATTTCTAATTATTAGAGAAATGTAAATCAAAACTACAATGAAGTTTTACTTTACACCATTCAGAATGGCCATCAAAAAGTCTACAAATATTGAATGCTGGAGAAGGTGTGGAGAAAAAGGAACCCTCCTACACTGTTGGTGGGAATGTAAATTGTTACAGTGACAATGGAGAATAGTATGGAGGTTCCTTTAAAAACTAAGAATAGAACTACCATATGACCCAGCAATCCCACTGCTGGGCATACACTGAGAGAAAACCATAATTCAAAAAGATGCATGCACCCCAATATTTATTGCTGCACTATTTACAACAGCCAAGACATAGACGCAACCTAAATGTTCATTGACAGATGAAGGGATAAAGAAGATGTGGCATATATATATATATGAGCGTAATATTCCATATATATATAATGGAATATTACTCAGCCATAAAAAGAATGAAATAATGTCATTTACAGCAACATAGATGGACCTAAAGATTATCATACTAAGTGAAGCAAGCCAGAGAATGACAAATATCATATGATATCACTTATATGTGGAATCTAGAAAAAAAATACAAATGGACTTATTTACAAAATGTAATAGACCCACAAACATAGAAAACAAATTTATGGTTATCAAAAGGGAAGGGGGGAGAGGGATAAATTAGGAGATTGGGATTAATATATACACATTACTGTATATAAAATAGATAACCAACAAGTACCTACGGTATAGCACAGGGAACTAGACTCAGTATTTTGTAATAGCCTATAATGGAAAATTCTGAAGAATAATATATATATATATATATATATATATATATATATATATATATATATATATATATAATCACTGTGCTATACACCTGAAACTGACACAATGTTGTAAATCAATTATACTTTGTTTAAAAAGAATAAAGTATACATTAAAAAAAGAATAATTTTCCCGGGATATTTGCAGGGTTTTGCTGGCTTGTTTTTGCTTTGCTTTTGCCTTTACAAATTTCTGGAAATCTGAAGTTTCTGGATTATGTATGAACTGCTAGAATTAAGATTTATGAGGATGGGGGTTATGTTCTTCCCTGCTGAACTTTAGCATTTCATCCTGAGCTCTGTAAATATCTAAATTAGAGAATGAAGTAAAGGGAAAAAATATATTATTTTTTGTTCAAAGCTTGGTCTGATTATATATGAAGGCCTAGAATTCATAAACTGCCTTTATCTTTCTTTTACTGCCTCTTCTATAGAATTAACAGGATATCTCCAGAGCCATGGATTACTGCAGGGTCCGTCTGTGAAATGTCTTTGCTTCTCTTCCCTTTCTTGTTAGATGTGCTCCTAGAGGGCTTTAAGTTACTGATTAGGGGATGAGGTTCCAGAGTTTATAGAACAATATTTGAAGGCAGCTTTGTTGCTCATTTCAAATGTGACATTGGGCATGTTACTAAACCTCTCCCAATGTTCGATTTCCTGTAAAATGGAGATAGTAATAATTCCTATCACAGAAGGCTATAGGGGGTGATAAATGAGATAATCATCTAAAACATTTAGTGCTGCTTGGCACCAAAGGAATCACTCAATAAATATTAGGTATTATCATTATTATTACTAGTACTATAATTATTTGTCTATTTAACTGTAAGTTCCATGAGAGCAATAACCATTATTTTTTAAGCTTCATACCTAGCATAGTATTTGGTACATGTTTGTTGAACTGAACTATGTTTATGATCTACAGAGAGAAATGTGAAGAATAAATATGCTTCATTTTTCCTGATCTCTTGGATGGGGAAGTGTAGGGAGGAAACAATAAGTTTGGCCTATTGAACCATAATTGCTGATTGCCTGATCTATATTTCTAAACTAAAAGTTAAATTCCCAAATATTTAAAGCTGGGGAAATTGCCTTATAACATCAAAGTGAGAAAACTTAAATTTGAGCAAAAGCCAAGCAAGGATACTTGCATGCCTATGATCTGTTTTTCCTTGCATATACTTCCTAGTTTTAAAAGCAATACAGGTGAAGTAAGATATGATCAGGAAGAGAGGATGAAGTGCCAGAGAAACGTGTTTATTTACTTTATTTCACCCTGTTATTACGTTGAGGGAATATTCCAATTGTCTTCGTAGCGAAGTAATTTTGCCACCCAGAAAGAAAACTATCACAAGGTGATTCTTCCACCATGGCTAGATGCCAATCTTTCCACATTACTTGGAAGAAGTTTCAAGAAAGTTTCCTTAAAGAAACCCACTGTGTAAATGCATGATAATAATGAGTTGTAAGTTCATTAGAACTTCTTCCCCACTCACGAATTGTGAATTCCTTGCCAAATCAACCTTTATTTGCACAACTGCACGTTTTAAACAGCACATACTAAGTGCCATAAGTGGGGATAGTGATATTTTAAAATTCTCAATACAATTGGAATACTGATTTTTCTGAATTCCTTATGCAGCATAATAAAAGAATTTAAAATCTCATATATAGTCCACTTTGAGTACCCTCTTAGAGCTGTCAGCCCAGAACTCAACTGATAAAGTGATTCCACCTGACTAAAGTGGAGTCCATTAAAACATTACATCATGCTGTACACACTGAGCCAAGAAAGGATCTTCTCATATGGTACCTCCATGAGTAGCTTGTCCAGTGAATATTTCAATGACTCAAGCAGTAATGATTCTACTCTTGCTTGAGAAAATATTTTGTAAGCCACTTATCTTGGTCTTAGGAAATTGAGACACAATGACTCTTCGAGCTGCACAAAACATTTGTGATCACCAAGTCCAACCCTCTTGTTTTTGAAGCTTATCCGGGATCTAGTTGGTGGAAGAACTGGAACTAAAGCCCCGGTTTTCTGTTCTTTTCACTCCCTGACACTGATTCCTATTTATTTAATGTAAAAATAAGTGAGTTTATTTATATCACTTCCATTCCTTCTGTAATATAATTAAGTGTGTATTTTCCAAGCAATTGTTTTCACATGAGAAAGTTCTTCAATTTCATATTTATGTTTTTGATGATATAGTATCTCTTCAGTTTTTAAAATATGTAAAAAAGTTAGAATTTTTCTCTTTCAGATAAATTGTCATTTGATAAAAATTTATTACATTTAAGTTCTTTAAAATACTAAAACTAAGTGAAATTAGTGCTACTCAGTGAAATGTCAGTTACTGATTGAGGGAATGTAGCCTAGGACCCATATTTTAAAGTAAGACTTAGGTATAAACATATGGACATGAATGAATATCTACTTTTTTACAACATTGCAGGTAACTGTTTCATTGTGTAGTAAACTAACAATCCCATTCTTTTCCAGTGACTATACTAGCAATGCAAATATAATTTGAAGTTATAATTTCATTTCTCTTAAGCAGTCTGTGAAAACATAGGTATTAAAATTCTTAAGATTGTCCATATAGAGTCAAATATTTTCCACGTGACTCTTATGGCATGAAATTCATGAGGGTCACATGTCCTTAACTGCTTTAGGGAGCACAGCCCCTGAGATGACTCTGTTTCTCTCAGAATTCTATAGGGCTTTTCCCTTATGAACAGCATCTGACTCCTCAACCCGAGGGACAAAAATCTCACTGGCTAAAACATCCAGGGAATTATTTGTCTTCTTTATTACCATCATCAAACAAGTTCTCCTCTTAGAATAGTATCAAACCCAGACTACATCAACCCCCTGTAACCTAGAGTGACATATCTAGGGTTTGGAGTCAGAACAGAACTGCCTTTAAATGCTGACTCTGCCATTTAATAGCTGTGTCACTGTGGGAAAATTAAGGAATCTTGCAGTGCCACAGTTTACTAATGTGTTTAGAAGACAATAATTCCTACTTTTCAAGGTGTATGTACATAAAGTAATGTGTATAATCTGCCACCCAATAATGCCTAAAACGTAGTTGGTTCTGAATAAGTTTTACAACTTATATTATTGCCCTTTATACAACAAGTAATCCCTGCCTTCTAAGTCTTCAGGTACTTAAAGATCCTCATATTTCAAATGACCAAAACTAATGCTGATCATTAGGTGGCCATATTTTCTCAATATTTCTTTCTAGGCTATTTTATCTTCTTTTTAACACTTAGCTATCACATTTCTGGCATGTGCTCATTATGGTAAGACTTTTTAGTCTAGTGCTTTCTCTCTGTGGAAGACCAGAATCCTTAATTATGTACTTTCCCCTTAGCCACAAAGCCAGGAATTTTGGAGCTCCTTAAGAAGATTAATTCAACTTGCTATCTTTGTCATAAATTAATTGACAATATGTGCGTGGGTTTATTTCTGGGCTCTCTATTTTTTCCATTGGTCTATGTGTCTGTGTTTGTGCCAATACCATACTGTTTTGATGACTATACCCTTACAGTATAGTTTGAAGTCAGGGAGTGTGATACCTCCAGCTTTGTTCTTCTTTCTCAAGGTTGCTTTGTATATTTGAGGTCTTTTGTGGTTCCACTACAATTTTTAGAATTCCTTGTTCTAGTTCTGTGAAAAATGCCATGGGTATTTTAATAGGAGCTGCACTGAATCTGTAGATTGTTTTGGGTAGTAGGGGCATTTTAAAAATATTAATTCTTCCAATCCAAGAACACAGTATATCTTTCTATTTATTTGTGTCATCTTCAATTTCTTTCATCAGTGCCTTATAGTTTTCAGAATATGGGTCTTTCACCTCCTTGGTTAAATTTACTCTTAGGTATTTTATTCTTTTTGATGGAATTGTAAGTGGAATTTTTTCTTAATTTCTCTTTCTGATAGTTATTCTTGTATAAAAATGCAACTGATTTCTTTATATTTACTTCGGGTGAAACAGGTGAAGGGGATTAAAAGATACCAGTTATAAAATAAATGTCATACTGGAATGTAATGTACAGCACAGGGGAAATACTCAATAATATTGTAATAACTGTATGGTGTGTAATATATTAAAATATCAAATCACTGTTGTACACCTGCAACTATACTTTAATAAAAACAAAAACAAACAAACAAAACCTGATACCATTTTTGCACCAAAGCTGCCTTTATTTTAGACTGCTGAACTGAGGGCTGTTTTATCAGCAAATCAATGGCAAATCTGGATGTGGAAGCCAACAAGCTAGAATACCAGCTCTTTGTGACACTGAAAGAACACTTCCATTGACTGATTTCTTCTTCTATGGAGTTTCAACAACACCTTAGTGAGAATCTGCCTAGAGACAGGAGCACCTTCCTGTACTTCGATATGATGCATCCGCACACTCACAGACAATTCTGGATTGGCCTTAACTGAAGAAATGGGAAGCCGGGCACTCTACTTAAGAATGGCAAGTCAACCTAATTAATAATTGCACTTACTCCTAGCTTTCCTACAGCAATAGCTCTTTGTCTGTATTACTTAACCACTGAATATTTATGGTGTCGGTTTTTCTGCTTAGAAATAACTAGCTAATATTTATCAAATCCAATTTAGTTTTATTAGGTAACTTAATTTTGTCTAATTTTCCAGATCATTAGCATAATAAATAATCTGGCTCTAATTTCAATATATTTCCCCTTGGCACATAAATGGAAATGTCTCCATATTCTTCAGCACTTAGTGATTTTTGTTTGTTTGTTTGTTTGTTTCCTCATGGAGGTTGAAAGGAAGAGAAAATAAACCCTTAAATTAATAAATGCTTATGTGATTTACTTTAATAATTCAGTTTTGTGCCAAAGCCCAGAATAAATTATCCTTTATAAACAATCTCTAAAACTATGAATTTAATGTTTTAATAGTTGAATGTTATTAATGAGTGATGAAGAGAGATTTGAATAGAGAAAAATTATCAAAATTATCAAATGCAATATTTATGTATATAACTATTACCTAGGTGTGTGTATGTGTGTGTTTATATGTGTGTGTGTATGTAAAATACACTGTTGAGGTAAATTTTGAATTGAAGCAAAATTTAATCCTATGATATAGACTGCTTATGGAGATACTATACTTATGAGGGTTTACATATCATTTTCTTGGCATTTTGAATTTGGGTTCCTCAATAATTAAAAATATTTTCCCTCCCAGTATAAGCTCAGTTATTTTTAAGTGTGTATTTTTTAAATGGAGGAGATAAATAGAAAAATAAACCAAATACTGTCCTGTTCAACCATCATTATTTATTACCTCAGATCTTCAGCTTGATGAGCATTTTTGCTTTATAAAATCTGTCAATCACTCTAAAATGTTTATCTGCAGGTTTGGAATAAGGAAAATTTAATCTGAAAATAACCCAGTTCATCCTCAACAATTTGGAGGTTCTGAATTACCTATCCTAATATACAATTTCAGTTCATAATATTGGTACATATTTAATAACAAATATGAGGAATTCCTGTGGCTGTTTATTCTTTGTGATGAAATTCAAGATAGATTGTACTATAAATTTTTTTTTTGATTATTAATAAATATCGAGGGTGAGAAAAAAAGTATTAAGTTGAAATAGAGTTTTTAAAAACTTATGTTTGCTCTCATTTAATGCTATCAAACTGTTGAGACATTACCAAGAACATGTTTTTCTAGCTAGTAAGCTATGTTCAGAAATGTTTTCCAGTTTAATACAAATACATGCATTCAGAAAAGGAAATTGCTGTGTCAGGTGTTTTTAGGTCCCAGGCAGATTCTTTCCTGTTTTGGAAATCACTGTGCCCAGTCATTCAGAGCTAAGATGATTCTATTTGCCCTCTAAAAGGGGAATTGGCTAGCTCAGTGAGAATGACTTCCAAATATTTCAGTGGAATTGAAGCTTAGTGTGTAAGACTCACTAGATACGTAAATATAAAACCGTTTTGCTCTTTTCCTATAAATTGAAAATCTGCATTTTTATATTCTGTGATTTTTTACTTCTTTCATACTTAGTATCTTCATACCAAAAGAATTTTGACTTTGAATTTAAATTTTAATCTATGCTATCAATCTTATGAAATCTCTTCTAGTAAGATGAAACGTAAGTTTATAGTTACAGGAAATTCTTGGCTACTCACATTGATAGAGACTCAAAGTTTTGGAGGTCACATTTTAGTCAGTAACCCAGTTTCCCAATCATGTTTTCTATATAACCTCTTATTAATAAGCAAATTAATTGATGTAAATTTTCTATTACTCCCTACTTTTACTATATAATTTGCTTTGTACACCCAACACTCTAACCTTCTTTCCTTTGGTAAATGCATTATATATATATTTTTTTGTAGAAATTTTCCTCTGACCACCTTTTTCTAGTAGGAGCTGCCAATTACTACCCAGTCACCTCTAGTTGTAGTGATTGGACCAAGCCAGGCTAATAGCAAGCATTCCCTAAGATTTTTCTAATTTAATCAGGGAAGGGACATGTGTAAGGAGATATTTGTTTACTAGATGCATTAACTAATTTGGGAATTTTCTGTGATCATTTATTATTTAGTGCTTTTATAAATTGATAACAAATTTCCTCCTTACATAACAAAACTAGAAAGAAACACATTGTTATATTTGCACCTTATGTTAATATGGAATTTAACATTTTTAGGTAACCAAACGTGTTTTATTTTATTGCCACTAAGTGTGTAAAGTTTTCTTGCTGCAGTGTTTGATTAATGCTCTCAATAATACATTACACTAATACTTTCCAAGTTTTGAGCATTTGTTCACTTACTTTTGCCAAGTAGTAGGTCATGTGCTTCAACTCTGCAATGATAGAAAATGGCAATTATTTTGCTGAGTTAATTGTGGAAAGTAATAATTCCTACCTAATAAGCAGAATTCAGTGACAAGGAGACTATTTCCTCACTTCCTTGCTTTGTTTAAGGCTCAGGACCACCTACTGAGTGGGTGAAGTTAGAAAAGCTATTTGCAATTGCTTTTAAAAAGAAAAAAATAATTTATGCACCTGTTGCACAGCTGTAGTGACAGCCTAACAGGGACAAAGCATGCAGGAAGTGTGCTCAGTAGTTTTTTCTCTCACATGAGGTGCAAATGCTTTGCTGTTTTAAGAATTCACATGCAAAGCTTGAGGCTAACAATATCCTCAATGAATTTTTCTGTGAGAGAGTCTATTCTGCCTTTCATCTTTAATTTGTGGAAAGTAATAAAGTGTAGCTGATTTGCAAAGGTATTCATAGGATAACTTCATAAAAGAGCTCATAGAATGAAAAAAAATTTAAGGGAAAAATGAGAGAAAAACAGAGAGAGGAAGTGATTTTTGAGCCACTTCCATCATCATGGAAAGTTCTATTGAACAGTATCACTCTGGAGAGATTCCATTTTTATAAAAATACAGTTTCAAATAGAGCTTTGGATAAAATTATTAGATTCATTCCCAGTTTTATTTTCTCTTAGATCTTAAGATTTGTCTATCAAAAATAGAACAAAACCCAAAAATCATGATATGTTTTTACACTGGAATATTACTGAGCAATGAAAATGAACAAATTATAGGTACACACAAATATGGATAAACCTTATCTTTTTAAAAAAAAAAAAAATTATTTATTTATTTGGTTGCACCAGGTCTTAGTTGAGGCACACAGGATCTTCGTTGCCTTGTGCAGGATCTTCATTGTGGCATATGAGATTTTTGTTTTTTTGTTTTTTGTTTTTTTTTTTATGAAAGAAGCAATTTTATTAGATGAACTCATTTATTTGACACATTAAATCAGGCAAAGAAAAACATATGCACTGCATAAAAAGAATCACATTCTCATACTACTTGAACACATAGCAGTGGTCAAAAATAATGAATTGTGGAACGGATCTCAGGACTTAATGCAAAAAAACACCCTGTATAGAAAACCTTCAGGCTTCTAACTTCACTGAATCCAGTACTAAACGTGCCTCCTTATATTCCTCAGCTTCTTCCAAGTCTTTTTCACTCTCTAATAACTGCAGAAGATCAGTATATGCAGCTTCCAACCTGCGCTGGAAATCTGGGATCATCATCCGGGACTCTTGCAGGATCTCTGCCTGCTTTTTAATGCATAATTTTCACCATCTTTGGCTTTCATTTTTTCAATCTTTTCTTCTTGTTGTTTTGCTTCTTTCTCATACATCATTTTTTCTTTGACCAATCGCTTCACCACGCCGGTTTTGATCTTGATCTGCCTCACGTGAGGATCGGCCATGGTCCCTCGAGAGCCGTGGGAATCGAGATTTTTGTTTTTTAGTTGTGGCGGCATGCAGGATCTTTAGTTGTGGCATGTGAACTCTTAGCTGTAGCATGTGGGATCTAGTTCCCTGACCAGGGATCGAACCCAGGCCCCCTACATTGGGAGCATGGAGTCTTAGCCACTGGACCACCAGGTAAGTCCCTGGATAAACCTTATAATTGTAACATTGACCAAAAGATTTAAGATACAAAAGAAAACTATTAGTATATATCCTTTTACATAAAGTTCAGAAAGAGGGATGTATACACAGTTGGTAAAAACAACTATAACAAAATCAAGGAAGGGATTATTATAAAATCATCATAATGGTTATGGGCAGAAGGCAGAGGGAGGAGGATATACTCTAGAAAGCATACATGGGTGGGCTTGTAGGTTGCCAGCAATGTTCTATTTCCTACCTTGTGTGGCAGTAACATCTGCGTTTTTCTATAAACTCTCTTGAATGTGTTATATTTTGCAGTAAAAATAAGTTAAAAATCACTGTCATAGTTAGTTGAAACTGCCTACTTTTTTAAAGATATAAAATAATTTTTAAACTGATACACTGAGGGATCATTTGTAACTGCATGAAGTGTGCAGATTTTTAGTATGCAAGCTACAATGTTACCTTTTAGTGATGAGAGGAAATCCTTCATTTAAAAAATGTTGGCAGTAGATTATGGTAAACATACTTAAATAGAAATAAGATGTTATTTCTTGTTCACTGGCAGTTTACATAAATTGGATGGCATATTTTTATTCTATAAGTGTCCAGATGCTATAAATATCTTTACTAAGTTTGCTGTAATTTTCTTCTAGACGTCATGTCAAATAAAAGATTAATTGAGGTGTTTATGGATTTAAAAGTTGATACTGATTCAGTTGGAAGCATTAATTAAGAACAAGTTAGCACAAAAAATTCTCCTACTATCACTAAATCCCCATTAGACTCAAAATTTTCAGTTGAAAATGCTTCACATATTCAAAATAATCTCTTGTGCTACAAAATGTAAGGCTTTGGAGGCTTCATCCTCAGATAATTGTACAGCAAGAAGGATGATTTGCACTCAACCATTCCTATAACCTGAAGTGGTTATTTATAAGGAGATGAACCTGAATATATATGAGAACCCATGATTTGGAGCCTAACTACCCTTCCAACTTAATTCCTTGCTCCTCTACACTTCCCACTATGAGCTGATGAATATTAAGCTACTTGATGTTTTGTATGTTCATGCCTTCAACTGTTGTGTGAAGATTCCTTTGGTTACATGTTAGAAAAGTCAATTCAAGCTAGGTTAGGAGAAAGTAAATTTAAAAAAAAAGTTTGAAAGAGATATTAAATACTTACTGTACAATTCCAAATCAGAAGTAGTAAATATTATTAAAATTTGATGATGTGGTTCCCACTGCATGGACTGACCCCACGCAAAAACACCTGCAATAGTTGTGGTTGGGCCTTACAGCCAGTCATACTGGGAGGCCAGCCCAGTACACAAGCATACATGTAGTATTCATAGCCCAGCCACAACAAGAGGGTACATGCAGCCCAAACAGGGGACACTTCTGGAGTACCTGGCTCTGGTGGCCAGGGAAACCATGCTACTGGCTCCCACATAAAGCCACTCTTTCAAGACTGGGAGATGTAGCTAATCTACCTAATATATAGAAACAAACACAAAAAAAGAGCTAGCTAAAATGAAGATACAAAGGAATAATTTCCAAGAGAAAGGACAAGCCAAAACCTCAGAAAAAAAAAACTAAACAAGACAAAGATAAACAAGCTACCAGAAAAAGAGTTTGAAATGGTCATAAGGATAGTAGCTGAACTCAGGAGAAGAATGGAGGAATACAGTGAGAACTTCAACAAAGAGATAGAAAATGTAAGAAAGAATCAATGACAGCTGAAGGATACAATAACTGAAATTTAAAAATATATACTAGAGGGAATCAACAGCAGATTAGATGATGAAGAAAACATATTAGTAATCTCGAAGACAGGGTAGTAGAAATCACCCAAGTGGAATAGCACAAAGAAAATAGGTTTTTGAAAAGTGAGACTAGCTTAAGGGATTTGTAGTACAACATCAAGTGTACTAACATTCATATTATAGGGGTCCCACAAGGAGAAGAGAGAGAGAAAGGGACAGAAAACATATTTGAAGACATAATGATTTAAAGCTTTCCTAACCTGATGAAAGAAGTAGACATCCAAGATCAGGAAACACAGAAGTCCCAAACAAGATGAACTCGAAGAGATTCACACTAAGACACATTATAATTAAAATGTCAAAAGTTAGAGACAGAGAATCTTAAAAGGAGCAAGAGAAAAACATATAGTTATATAAAGGGGAGACACCAAAACACTATGAGCTGAATTTTCAGCAGAAAATTTATAGGCCAGAAGGGAGTGACACAACATATTCAAAGTGCTGAAAGAAAAAAAAACTCACAAAGGAGAATACTCTATCCAGCAAAGTTATCATTCAGAACTGAAGGAGAGATAAAAGTGTTTCCCAGACAAACAAAAGCTAAAAAAATTTTATCACCACAAACCACTCCCCTTACAAGAAATATAATGTACTTGTTCAAACTGAAAAGAAGAACAAAAGCTAGATATACAAAAAGTATGAAAGAAAAAAAGCTCACTGATTAAGGCAAACATATAGTAAAGTTATCGATCAAATACCTATATAGCTACAAGGCTAAAAGAAAAAAGTAATACAGTTATCTACATCCACAATAATTAGTTAAGGATACACAGACAAAAAGATGTAAAATATAGCATGAAAAACATAACACATAGTGGGAGGAGTAAAAATGTAGTGCTTTTAGAATTCACTCAAGCTTAAGCAACCATCAACTTAAAATAGACTGACATATACATAGGTTGTTATATAAAAACCTCATGGTAACAACAAACCAAGAACCAATAATAGGTAAACAAAAATGAAAGAGAAAGGAATCCAAATATAGCACTAAAGAAAGTAATCAAATTGAAAGGGTAGAGAGCAAGAGAAAAAGAAAGGAATAGGGAACTACAAAAACTACCAGAAAACAAGTAACAAAATGGCAATAAATACATACCTCTTAATAATCACTTTAAATGTCTATGGACTAAATGTGCTAATCAAAATATGTAGGGTGGCTGATTGGATAAAAAACAATACCCATCTATATGCTGCTTACAGGAGATTCACATCAGAGCTAAAGACACACACAGACTGAAAGTGGGGGGATGGAAAAAGATATTTCATTCAAATGGAAACAGAAAGAAACCTGGGTGGCAATACTTATTTCAGACAAAATAGACTTTGATACAAAGACTGTAACAAAAGACAAAGAAGGGTATTACATAATGATGAATCAACCAACAGAAAGATATACTACTTATAAGTATATGCATCATAGGAGCACCTAAATATGTAAAGCAAATATTAACAGACTTAAAAGATGAAATGGACAATAATAAAATAGTAGTAGGAGACTTTAACACCCCACTTACATCAATGGATAGGTTATCTAGACAGAAAATCAATAAGGAAACATTGGCCTTAATGACACATTAGAGCATATGACTTAATATATATGTATAGAACATTCCATCCCAAAGCAGAAGAATACACATTCTTTTCAAGTGCACATGGAACATTCTCCAGAATACATCACATGTTAGGTCAAAAACCAAGTCTCAATACATTTAAAAAGACTGAAATCATATCAAGCATCTTATCTAACCACTACAGTATGAGACTAGAAATCAAATATAGGAAAAAAATAGGATAAAACACACAATCATTTGGAGTATAAACAACTTGCTACTAAACAACGAATAGGTCGCTAAAGATATCATTGAGGAAATAAAACAATACATTGTGACAAATAAATATGGAAACACAATGTTCCAAAATCTATGGGATGTAGCAAAAGCAGTTCTAAGAGGAAAGTTCATGTAATACAGGCTTACCAGAGGAAATAAGAAAAATCTCAAATAACAATATAACCTTACATCTAACGGAACTAGAAAAAGAAGAAGAAACAAAACTAAATGTTTGTAGAAGAAAGAACATATTAAAGATCAGAGAGAAATAAATGAAATAAAGACTAAAAAACAACAGAAAAGATTAATAAAACTAAGATCTGGTTCTTTGAAAATATTAACTAGATTGACAAACCTTTAGCTACATTCATCAAGAAAAAAGAGAGGGCCCAAATAAATAAATTCAGAAATGAAAGAGAGGTTGCAACTGACATCACAGAAATGCAAAGGATCATAAGAGATTGCTATGAACAATTATATGCCAACAAATTGGACAACCTGGAAGAAATGGGTAAATTCCTAGAAACATACAGTCTTTGAGGACTGAATCAGGAAGAAATAAAAAATCTGAACAGACCAATCATTAATAATGAAATTGAATCATTAATCAAAAATTCTCAACAAAAAAAAAGTCATGAACCAGACAGCTTCACAGGTGAACTGTACATTTAAAATAGAGTTAATATCTATCTTCTCCAACTATTTCAAAAAATTAAAGATAAGGGAATGCTTTCAGCCTCATGCTATGAGGCCAATATCACCCTGATACCTAAACCAGACAAAGACAGTACAACAAAAAAGAAAAAGAAAAAGTAGAAGAAATTTACAGGCCAATATCACTGACTAACATAGATGTAAAAGTTCTCAACAAAATACTAGCAAACCAAATTCAACAACACTTTAGAAATATCATACACCATGGTCAAGTGGGATTTATCCCAGTGGCTCAAGGATGGTTCAATATCTGCAAATTGATCAACGTGATATAACACATTAAAGTGAAAGATAACAAATCATAAGATCATCTCAAGATACAGAAAAAACATTTGATAAAATTCACATCCATTTATGATAAAAACTCTCAGCAATGTGGGTATAGAGGAAACATGCCGCAACATAATATAAGCCATATAAGCTAAACACACAACAAACAGCATATTCAACATGAAAAGCTGAAAGCATTTTCTCTAAGATCAGGGAGAGGACAAGGATGCTTACTCTTGCCACTTTTATTCAAAATATTATTGGAAATCCTAGCTATAATAATGAGACAAGAAAAAGAAATAAAAGAATTCAAAATTGGAAAGGGAGAAGTAAAACTGTCACTGTCTGCAGATAACATGAAACTATATATAGAACACCCCAAAGATGCCCCCTATTAAAACTAATAAATGAATTCAGTAAGTTATAGAATGCAAAATTATTATATAAAAATCTGTTGCCTTTCTATACACTGTCAATGATCTGTAACACGATACGTTTTTTTAAAATTCCATTTAAATTGCATCAAAAGAATAAAATACCTAGGAATAAATTTAACCAAGGTGTATGAAGACCTGAAAACTCTAAGACTGATGAATTAAATTAAAGATTATGCAAATAAATTGAAAGATATATTGTGCTCATAGATTGGAAGAATTAATATTGCTGAAATGCCCATGCTACCCAAAGCAACCTACAGATTCAATGCAACCCTTATAAAAATACCCATGGCATTTTTTTTTAAAGAAATAGAGAAAATAATTCTAAAATTTGTATGGAAACACAAAAGACCCCAAATAGCCAAAACAATCTTGAGAAAGGAGAACAAAGCTAGAAATACCACAATCCCTGATTTCAAACCATACTTTAAAGCTATAATAATCAAATTAGTATGGTATGGGCACAAAAACATACACATAGATCAACGGAGCAAAATAGAGAGCCCAGAAGTAAACTCATGCTTATATAATCATTTAAACTATGACAAAGGAGGCAAGAATATATGATGGGGAAAAGATGACCTCTCTTAAATAAATATTGTTGGGAAAACTGGACAGCTACACACAAAAGAATCAAACTAGACCACTTTCTTACACCATAACAAAAATAAACTCAAAGTGGATTAAAACCTTAAAAATATAAGACATGAAACCATAAAATATTTATCCTAGAATAAAACATAGAAAACACTTCGACATTATTCTTAGTAGTATTTTTTTTTTAATCTCTCTCCTCAAGCAAGGGAAACAAAAAGCAAAAATATATAAATGGGACTCCTTAAATGAAAAAGCTTTTGCACAGTGTAGGAAACCATGAACATAACAAAAAAGCAACTTACTGAATGGGAGAAGATATTTGCAATGATATATCTGATAAGGGAACAATATCTAAAATTTATTTTAAAAATTTATACAACTCAAAATCAAACAAACAATTCAATTAATAAATGGGCAGAGGACCTGAATAGTCATTTTTCCAGAAGACATACAGTTGGCCAACAGACACATGAAAAAAAGCTCAACATCACTAATCAATTTTCAGGGAAGTGCAAGTGAAAACCACAATGAGATACCACCTCACACCTGTCAGAATGGCTATCATCAAAAAAAAAAAAAAAAAAAGAAAAATAATGGTCAGAAGAACCTAGGGGCAAGATGGGAATAAAGATGCAGACCTACTAGAGAATGGACTTGAGGATACGGGGAGGGGGAAGGGTAAGCTGGGACAAGGTGAGAGAGTGGCATGGACATATATACACTACCAAACATAAAATAGATAGCTAGTGGGAAGCAGCTGCATAGCACAGGGAGATCAGCTCGGTGCTTTGTGACCACCTAGAGGGGTGGGATAAGGAGGGTGGGAGGGAGAGAGACACAAGAGGAAAGAGATATGGGGACATATGTATATGTATAACTGATTCACTTTGTTATAAAACAGAAACAAACACACCATTGTAAAGCAATTATACTCCAATAAAGATGTTAAAAAAAAAAAGACAACAAATAACAAGAGTGATAAAGATGTGGAGAAAAGGGAACCATTGCGCACTGTTGGTGGGAACGTAAATTGGTATCGCCATTATGGAAATCAGTATGGAGGTTCCTCAAAAAATAGAAAAATGTAACTATCATGTGATTCAGCAAATCCACTACTGAGTATTTACCCAAAGAAAACAAAAAAACTAATTAGAAAGGATATATGCACCTCTGTGTTCATTGCAGCACTATTTACAATATCCAGGATATGGAATCAACCTAAGTGTCTATTGATACATGAATGGATAAAGAAGATGTGGTATATATATATATATATATATATATATATATATATATATATATATATACAATGGAATATTACTCAGCCATAAAATTTTGATATCTTGTCATTTTCAGCAACATGGATGGACCTAGAGGGTATTATGCCAAGTTAAATTAATCAGACAAAGACAAATACCATATCATTCCCCTTATTTGTGGAACATAGAAAACAAAACAAACAAAAAAAACTGAAACAGAAACATACTCATGGAGACAGAGAACAAACTGGTGATTGCCAGAGGGAAGGGTGTTAGGGGTTTGGGAGAAATGGGTGAAAGGAATTAAGAGGTACAAACTTCCAGTTATAATGTCACAGGGATTAATAAGTTTTTATGGTAATAGATGGTCACTAGACTTATTATGGTCATAATTATGTAATGTGTTTTAATGTCAAATCACTTTGCTGTATACCTAAAATTAAGATAATATTGCAGGTCAACTATACTTCAATAAAAAGAAAAAAATTTGGCTTTGGATATTCACAAATTTTATGTATACTTCATGGGTAATTTTTTCTTCACGAGATGATACCATTTATATTGCTCTTCCAATGGTTTTTTTCATTTAATGAACAACATTCCAAGACATTATTAAAGAGTAAATTAGATGAATTCCTCGTTTTGTAATGGCTGCATTGTGTAGTTTGACATATAACATATTTACAGTTTTAAACAAGAATTTATGGACATTATACTGGGACTATCTCATGCAAAATTCAAGGTAAAGTCAAACAACCATCAGGGAGAATAGAGGAAACAAGGCAACTCTGCAGCTGGAATCCTTTGACATTCCTTCTAGAGCTGTGTGATTATTATGTCTCTCAGGTAAAATTCCTCGAAGAGTATTGGGCTGGTCTAGCTGGAGTCAGGTGCTACACTTTGTCCAATGAGGTTTGACTAAGGGGTCAGGATCACATAGAAAATAATGTGGCTGCCAACAACCAATACCTGAGGTGGGATGCAGAGCCTATGTCTTGATTTTGTCTTTCTGGTGTTTATCCAGTGTCTTACCATCTCCATAGAAAGAGTTGTGACAAAGTATCTCTCTGTAATAAGTTGTCCTCCCCTAATTTTTCCCCTTTACTTCAGTGTTTTACTGATATCATGTGCTAAATTAAAAGATTATTTGTGTGACAGGTCCTGAAATTCAGGTTCAGAGTAGGCCAGCCCTGTGGAGCAGCAATGAGAGGAGGGAAAGGAAGCCTGTATGAGACCTGAGTCATAGATCCTTGCTTTCTGTATCCAATACACCCTCTCCCACTTGTTTTGTCTAGCTCCCAACCTGCATGTCCAGCTGCTTACCAATACCTTCATCTAGACATACAATGGATACTTCAAATCAGCATTTCCAACACTGAATTAGCCTTCTTTTCACAGACTTCTACTTGTTCTGGCTTACCTCAATTAATAGCATCTCCAGACAACTCCTTCCTCACTCTACTTTCCAATCAGTCACCAACTCCTGTCAGTTCTTCCTTTACGGCCTCTCAAATCACTCCACTTTTCTCCAGTCCATTGGTACTGCCCTAGTTTAGGCTACCATATTCTCTAGTCTGGACAACTGCAATCTCTAACTCATCTAATTTCTCTCTTGCTTCCAGTCATGCTCCCTACAATCAGTTCTCAACCCCGCAGCAAGTGACAACAAAATTTTTCTTGCAACTATTTTCTCTTCAGAATAAAACCTGGAGTCCTTAGCATAGCTTGACACAGGATAGCATTGCTCAGTCAGCTAGGCATTCCACGATTGCCAGCTTCTTCCATCTTAGCCTCTATCTTCCTTCCTTATTACCCTTTTTCTCTATTTTCTTTTAGCTCCCTGATTTCTTGCCTCTAGAGCAATGATTCTGAGCCTTGACTGCACATTAGAAAACTCACCTGGAGAACTTTAAAAAATCCTATCACCCTGGTCATCCCAGGCCAAGTAAATCAGAACCTCTGGGGGAGGGACCCAGGGATCAATACATTTTTAAAGCTTCCCAGATGATTACAACGTGCATCCAAGTTTGCAAGCCTCTGCATCTTGCTTATGTTTTCTTCCTCTACCTGACCCAATCCCTATCCCCACTTTGTTTATTCTCTCTCTCCCTCCCAAAGCTGCCTAGCTCCTACTCGTCCTATAGATCTTAGCTTATAACATGGGTGTACCGGGAAACCTTTCTTAACCACAAGGAATAAATTATGTGAATAGACGCAGAATTTTGAACAATGAAACTCTCAAGATCTCTAAATTCATATCTATAAATTATCGTTTGGACCATTTGATATCTATGTAATAAATATTTTGCAGAATTAACTGTGTTTATCAGGCCAACAATATACATTCCTTAATTTATTGCCAACTGTCAGAGTTTGTGCTAGATGATTTGTCTACATTATTTCATTTAATCCTTTCAACAATCTTAAGGAAGTATTCAAATCCCATTTTATTGCTGAGAAAACTGAAGCTTGGACAATTTAATACATTTCCCAAATAAACACTAAAGCTAAAGTCTAGATACCAATACAAGTCATAAAAAAGCAGAATATAAAATATTCCCCAGTCTAATTTTTAAAAAAAATCAAAGTACTGTATAGTAGCAAAAACATAATTTGCAGATACGTATTTTGAGTTTCAACTTTTCTAAAAATTTAAATGCCACAGAATAAGTCAATTTTCATTATAGCATAAAATTAATCAGACACAGTTAGTTGTTACATATTTTACAAAATATAATCTGTTGATCAAGTTACCTGGTTTTTTTCCTGAACATCCCTTTTTTATAAAACTCCTGGCAATGAAGTTGATGCATTATTGAGATAAATTGTATGTCATTTTTAAATAAATTATGTCTTTCTGTTGGTTTGAGTGCTATAAAAAAAAATCACAGTACTGTGAATAAAAAGTTTTGAAATCCTTTAAACAATAAACTTTTTTGAAATGTATGTTTTTTAAATGTTAGATGCTGATGGAAAAAACTACTCAGCGGCATAGCAGAAGAAGAATAAAAATGCCTAAATATCAGCTAATGATTTTATGACATACACCAGTGTGTCTGATAAGCACAAGATTCAGATAAGGGAAATGTCAACTTAGTTTATTTTGCTTTAAATTAGGAAACAGTTCCTTTACAGTTCTAATGTAGACTTAATGGGGAGCCTTGTAAAAACAACAGTTAGGAATAAAAGCTTAAAACAAGATTTTTAGCAGTTTTAATGTTTCAGAGATCTTTGTATCTACTGCATGGTTAATAGACATTAAGGTTTCAGAACCAGAACATATACCTCACCCTTTTTATTCACTACCACTTCCTCTCTCCTCTCCTCTTCTCCCCTCCCCTTAACTCTCATAATCTCTCTTTATTTTTTCCAGCTTGCTCTGTGTGCTTACCTCCTGTATAATTACCATAAATAATCAGCAATATAGGACCGGTGTGGTACAAATGGCACACCCTGGTTGTGTTGTCAGCAACTACTTCAAGTGGTGGCAGTCTAAACATTTGTACTCTTCTTGTCACAATGTCTCATGTTTAAGTATTTCATCACAAGTAATTCTTTTAAAATCCAGTAGGTAAAATATCTGTATGTCTCTCCATGGTTAATACCTGACCCAAAAGCCACCTTCCCCTATCCATTGAAGTGTTGATTGGCCAAAACACTTGACTCTACATGCCTGGAAGGGGTGTTACCTACAGCTCAGAATGATTCCTTCAAATTAAAAACAAAACACACAAAAAACACAATTGTTCTTCCCTATTAAGAACTGAGCAGGGGAAAACAGAGGGTTTGTTTAGCTGTAAAACAAGTAAAACCAGGGCTATGTTACCTTCTACTCTGCCAAGGCTAAAGTAGGGCCATGACTTCAGGGATTACAAGATTCCAGGAAGGGAACAATCTGGCACTTTCTTGAGCCAGTTATTAATGTGACAGATAAAAAAATAACAGAAGTTCCCAGTAAATAATAAAATACGCAGGAAAATCCCTTATTATTTGTTTCTTTGCCCATTCCCTGTCTTCATTGCCAGACTCAAGATTCTGGCGTTACTATTTCCTCTCCTTGTGCTCTGTTGAGTATTCTGTGGGTCTTCCCAACCACAAGACAATTTTTCATCCTCATTCTTCCCAAAGAAAGTGTGAGTTTCTTTAGCATGTAATAATGAATTCCCAGTTTTGAAGAGGTAGAAAACACTAATTTCCAAATCACTAGTACTACTCCGCACCCTCCTCCATCCCCACACACATATGGGGCCCAAGATGTGCAAAAGGACAAAATTATACTGTTAAATAGTACTTTATAAACCAGTCAGATTCCCTAACTCAAAAGTGAAGAAATTGTGGGTGAGAGAATTCATTTGCTCAAATTCACACTAGTTACTGGCTAACTAGAATAAGATTTAGAGTTCCAGTCGAGCATATTTCCTAACTATTTATCTTAGTAAACTAATTTTGTTTACAAAATTTTATGACATCTTTTAATATAGTTGGAGACACCTGGGTCATCACAAAACTCGGGGTGGGATCACTGCCAAAGAGAAGCATAGGATTTAATTGAAATTTTAAAAAATTCAATTTTGTGCTGTTCTTATTCACAAGCTTCACTGATGCCAGATTTTTTTTCCTTCAGTGTCTGGGTTTTGTTGGCAGAAAAAATTACTCCCCTGGGTAATCTGTTTCTTTTCATAAATTTGTAATGCAATTTCAACTGTTGCATTTTCTTGTATTTTCCTTTGATTTGTCATTGTCATCCTTTCCAGTATTGACTAACCATTGCACACTGTTTTCTTTCTTTTTTTAATTTTAAAATTTAAAATAAAAAAAATTTTTTTTAATTTATTTATTTTTGGCTGCTTTGGGTCTTCGTTGCTGCAGGTGGGCTTTCTCTAGTTGTGGCGAGTGGGGGTTACTCTTCGTTGCAGTACACAGGCTTCTCATTGCAGTGGCTTCTCTTGTTGCAGAGCATGGGTTCTAGGCACGCGGGCTTCAGTAGCTGTGACCCGTGGGCTCAGTAGTTGTGGCTCACGGGCTCTAGAGTGCAGGCTCAGTAGTTGTGGCGCACAGGCTTAGTTGCTCCGCAGCATGTAGGATCTTCCTGGACCAGGGATGGAACCCATGTCCCCTGCATTGGCAGGAGGATTCTTAACCACTGTGCTACCAGGAAAGCCCACACACCCTGTTTTCAAACAAGATGGTACAGCTTCTCCAGAGAAACTACTGAGAAACTTGAGGAAGATTACCTGCTTATCTAAGGTAATGGCCTCTTAACTCTCTGTTTTTTGTAGCTCTTCTTCTTGACCCAGGTAGGTGGCTTCTGGAATAAACCAACTGGACCAAACCCGTTCCGAAAACCTGTCTTAAAAGGTCTTATATCAGCTTTGCTTCACACTCATTTGCCAAACATCAAATAGATCCCTTCTCCTCTTCCTTAGGTCTCCAATGACCAGCTGATTTAGATGTAGACTTCATGAAGTCCAGGCATAATTGTTCTTACTTTGAAGCATTTAGTTCAATGACATATCTATGATGTATCTATGTTAAGTGCTAGCTCTGTAAGCACATGTGGTGAGTGCTTCCCAAACGCAATTCCAATATACAATTCCAGATTCTCCGGTATCCAGGACACCCAACAGGCGCTACAACATATTACTTAGCTGCAGCCTGTGCTCTGGATCATGATACTTCTTCAATCCCAACCAGATCTTTACACTGGAAACTATAGATATCGTTTTCCCTACTTTTAAATTTAGATATAACTAAAACATTGCATGCTTATCTTTCAGACTGTGAGTTCCTTAAGGACAATGACTATTAAGCATTTAACTTTGACTTCCCAGTGACTAAAAGCCTGATGTTTTATGGGTATTTAATAAATGATGAATCAATAAATGAATGAATAAATAAGAAATGAATGAATGTGCTTTAAATCCCTCCCATACAAAGATAATGCTATTGATACTATACATTAATTAAGGCCAATTTTCTCTTCTGTGATAATTGTTTCTTTGCCCTTTCCCTACCGCAGCTCCCTTTCTTCATCTCCGCCTCAAAAGGAGCTATCCCTTTTCTGCTATGGTCCAACATTGTAGGGAACTGCAAGGCTTGTAGAAGATGCTGGTCTCATATATCAAAATAATAATTTGGCATGGCCCAATAAATTATTGGATATTAATTAGGGGCAATAATCAGAATTCCAATCTGTAAGCAAAACTAACATTCTTCATTAACAGATTATCTGGGGCCTGAACATTGAAAGGGGGCACACCATTTCAAAGTTGGGAAAGCTAGACTGGAACTCAGTTAGGAAAGGAATTGGAAGCAGAGTAAGAAGGAGTTATAATACCAACTGGTGCGAAAATAGATGGGAACTTCTAAATGCAACCATAGAGGCAACTCTTATCTTCCCCACCCCCTGCAAGGAGATTGGATTGTTGATGGTTACTCAGCAACCACACTCTTTTGCACATACCCATCTCAGTGACTTCTCACTTTTTTCCCTTTTAGAATTGCCTTTGGTATTCATTTATTACTCACATTTCAGATATCAGCAAATGTACAGTTTGTTCTGAAATCTGAACCCTACTCAAGATGGTCCATCTGCTACAGAGAGTTCTGTGTCTCTGACCACAAAGACTAAGGACAATAGCTATGGCAGAGTATTTTAAATGGGCAAATCCTTCACTGCTGAGTTCCAGTTCTAGAAATTTAATCTAAGGAAATATTCAGAAATGTGCTCACACTGATTTCTCATTATTTATAATGTCAAAAAACTGGAAACAATCTTAAATAAAGTTATACACTAGAAATTGGTTTAGTAAATTATGATACCTCCATACAATCAAATACTTTCAACTAAAAATCAAGTCGTGATGCCATATTAACATTTTTATTATCATGAAAACCTGATTATCATATATTCTTTTAAAATGCATACTATTTAGTTATTTTATTACATATGTAAGTATGCACATGAAAAAGTCCTAGAAGGATAAAAGTAAAATGTTAACAGTGGTTATCTTTGGGTGGTAAGATTATAGTAAGCATTAATAACTTTGTAGTTTTTTGGCATTTTCCTAGGTTTCTGATTTGGAAATATATTATTTTGTAACTAAAGCATTAATTTAAAAAAATAGAACAGGCAAAAGAGGAGATTAACTATTTGTTGGGAATTCAAGAGCAATGAAATTTCTCCCTTGTCTTCAAAATTATCTCTGCAATAAGCTTATTGATGTCTAAAATTTAAATTTAGAGACTCATTTCTTTGTTCTTACTATCTTTTGATATCTTTCAATATCTATATTGAAAATATATCTAAAAGGCAAAACATTCATTCCACTAAGCATTTATACAGATAGGAGGCCAATGCTTTTTAAGCTGTGTCTGTGAAATCAATTTATTAGATCTTAGCTTGAATATAAAATAAATTAAATGGAGTAGAATAGAAAATATCTTAGTTTATCCTTCCTAATAAAGGAAGGTATTATTTCAGGATACTTTAACTTCAGTTATATATGTGTGTATTGGGACATGAGGTAAAATGTATTCTTTATGGAAGGACATGGTTGATCAGTTTGAAATTCACTGTGATAGTGTAAACACATAGACTAGATCTTCTCCTGAAATGTGTTTTTGATTGTGGCAGAAGATATTTGTGAAAGGGCACTGGATGTTTCAAGTGGTTAAATGGGAAATTCTTAGGTTTTAAGAATGCAGAAAGGGAGATGAGAGCATCAAAGGGCACAATTCATTCTGTGGCTGTCTTTAGCTTCCTTTGGCTCACCTGGGGAAACTAAAATATAGCACAGAGCCCCATTCAGCAGTTGTAGTGGATAGAACTTTTATAGTTACTAAAGTTTAGGAGTATAGGATCAGTGTAACTCATTGAGCTCTTTAAGATCTTACTATCTGTTGGTGTCTACTATTTGTTGGTACTTGTTCTGTGGTGTGAAAGTGAAACCATACACCTCAGGTTAGGATTTGAACCCAAGGGCTGGGACTCAAACCCAGCCAAAATCCAGATTGGGATTTGAACCCATGGTCTTTTAATTAGAATTGTTCACCTGGTGTCAGGGCTTACTGAGGCTCAGGTTCCCTGTGTTTCACCACAGAAGGAATTCAGCAAGAGGCAAAGTAATAGGCAAGAAGTAGATTTATTAATATAGGATGCTTGTGAGAGATGCAAGTGAGCAGGCAAGGGGTCTCTGCCCCAAGAATTAAATAGGCTACATTTTTATAATCAAAAGAAAGTGGGGAGGGGAAGAAGACCAACTTCTTCCTCATTCTTTGAGTAAATGTCAGGCTTACATCATTAGCTCCTCCTCAGCATCAGGCAGGAGAGTGTTTGACCCTATAAGGTCAAATTAGGACTGCCATGGCACTTATTCAAATCAGCAGAAGAGTGGTACTATATACTAAAATATGTTAAGTCATCTCAGGTTTCAGTATAATAAGAGTCTTCCTTCTACTTTGGAATGTCACCTTTCCCTTGGTTATTCCTATCCTTGGTTCTAAGGATCATTATCTTGCTGGACTCAACTAGCAGAATGCAGGCCTCATTTTTTCACTTAATGGCCTGGGGCCTATCTCATGCTTTTATTAATGGCTTTATAGTTAAGCAAGCCTGCTTTGTTCCACAACGTTCTGATAGTTTTCTTGAGCAATCATTAATGTACAGTGGTTTCCCAAAGTTCCCTAAGGTTCCCCCTCTATGTATAATCCCCTAATGGGATTTCTAAAACTACCTGTGTAACTGTCCTACTCTATCCCTATCAAAAGTGGTACTAATCTGCATAAACCACATTTATGGTAACTGAATGATCAAATATATTAATATACTTCCAGATAACATAAGGAAGAGACTGTAGTGCCTTCTTTGACCTTCTAGAATCCAAGATTCTAAACAGTTTGGGAAGTCAAATTTTATCTTGACTTCTTATTCTGCACCAGTTCATGGATTTGCATCCTTTCTTGGATATTCTTTGTTGCTATACAGCCCAGAACTTCTCATCTGAGCAAAGGAATCTGGGGAAAAATACAGTAAATTGTCATGATTTTATGTGTTGCCTCCTCAATAGATATTTGCATTCAAAAGAGGACCTAGTACTGTTGAGAAAGATCTTTAGCACAGAAAAATGAGTCCAGTCTGTGACAGGCCAGGAATATAACTGTAGTGGATATTTCTCATGCTTTGACCTTTGTAATCTTTTGACATCCTCCCCCAAGGTAGACATCTAAGCCACAGCCTGGTGACCTTAGCTCTGCTAATCACATGCATTCAGATGAGACTTTCAGTTGGAAGAGAGTAATGTGAGGAGGCAGGCATTGTATTAAATACATTTTTCTAGTGAAGGTGGTTGCAGCAGCATACAGTTTTCAGGGGAGCAGTCGTAGAGTCCTTGGTATCTAGTGCCCAAGGTCAGTGGTGTGAGTTGGGTTTTCTGTGCCCAGTAAGAGAGCAATGGGATCTTGGCTGTAGTGGTTCTGCAATGTGATTTGGGCTTTGTTTCTGGCTGCATTGTTTACAAACCTGACTTTCTGGCCGTCGTAGAAATCTGTGCCATTTCTAGTATCTCTTAACATGTTTCTTGCTGCTTAAATTAGTTAGAATGAGTTTTGTTGTTTGTGACTAAAAACTTCAATTGGTTACTGTCTTCCTTCAAATCATATTATGTAAACAAAGGTGGGCAGGGCTTCCCTGGTGGCGCAGTGGTTGAGTATCTGCCTGCCAATGCAGGGCACACGGGTTCGAGCCCTCGTCTGGGAAGATCCCACATGCCGCGGAGCAACAAAGCCCGTGAGCCACAATTACTGAGCCTGCGCGTCTGGAGCCTGTGCTCCGCAAGAAGAGAGGCCGCGATAGTGAGAGGCCCGCGCACCGTGATGAAGAGTGGCCCCCACTCGCGCAACTGGAGAAAGCCCTCGCACAGAAACGAAGACCCAATACAGCCAAAAATAAATAAATAAATAAATAAATAAATAAATAAATAAATAAATAAATTTAAAAAAAAAAAAACAAAGGTGGGCAAACTATGGGAAAATCCACCGGTGATGTCAGATGGTTCTTCCATGTACGTTATCTAATACTAACCTATGTCTATTTTCTTTTTAGGAAGGAAAGAGAACAACTGATGGAAATCTATTATTTAACTTTTAGTTATTTATATAAGTGATGTTTGGTTAGAGCTCTTAAAGGTGAATTACTGAAGACTAGGATGAAGGCCTTGAGATATAAGTCAACTCTTCCTTTTGACATTTGCTGGAATGACTACTTTTTTTCATCTTTTGCTCTACTAGGAAGAACTTGTATTATTGAATTTACACTAATTAATGGATTCTGTTCATGTGTACAAGAAATAAAGTAAAAGAGTTATAAAGTAGATAAGTAGATAAAAAATTAAAATATGACATCCTTTTATTCATTCATTATAGTCTTTAAACTATAAAACATTAAACATTAAAAGCAAAATAAAAATTTCAAAGTTGTTTTCACTTTTGTATTGACCCAGTCTATCTGATAAATAATACAAAAGTATAATTTAATGTAATGCTTGGCACATAGAGATCAACAAATACTTTTAACTAAAAGAATAAATGGCTTAGTAAGGAGAACTGAAGGTCATGCAATTTTCATTAATTCAATCGGCTTTACAATCACAACAGCCAAACTTGCTGCACCATTGCTTCAAGAATTCTGTTGAATTCACATATTGGGAGGAGCATAATGAAAACCAAACATTCAGGTCATTAAAATGTTACACAGAAAAGACAATTTTAAAGTTTTTATTCTATATGCATTAGTGTGTGTTTCCTTTTTTAAAAGCATTTTTACTTTTAATTATGAAAGATGAAGCTAATCATTTAGGAATTGTCGTATTACCTTTTTCTTATAATTTGCTAAGTGGAAGAGTTTTTGAGATTAGGCTTAAGTCTTCTAAGGCCCAATAGAGCAGATTAGTAAATATCAGTGACTAACATTTATACTTTAATCATGATTATGATGGTTTAAGTTTTTATTAGCCACTTCTACTATAACTCTCATCAGCAAAGAATCTGAGTTTTGGTGCCATTTATGAAGAAAAATGCTCTTTTGGCTTCAACATTGCAATACACAGAATGAAAGCATTGTGTGTACCATGAGACTTTTTAGGTACATGTCAAATTAGTGTAACTGTTAATTACATTTGGAAAAATGGGAGGAAAGTATAGATTGAAAATTCTGACCTGACAGTGAAAATAATTAAATAAAGTAAAATACATCTTGTCAACTCAAAAACTATCTATTTTCAAGGTTTTCTGGGTTAGAGGGCATTTTTAAAATTGCTTTCAACAAATGTCTTTGAAATGTTTGCAAAACTACTTGGAGAAGCTGAGCTAATGTTTCTTAAGCAAGGAGCTGGAAGGAAAAGAAGGGTGGTAGCAGGCTCCTGAAGTAAAACACTTCTGCCCAGAGTCAAGTTTATGGTGGCATTAAAGAGCAAAACTCTGGAGCTGGACAGATTTGGTCTCTGTGTTATTTAATCTCTCTATTTTTCAGTTTCCATATTATTAAATGCACTTACCCTTCAGGATTTTAAGTGTTAAATTAAAAGTACTTTGCATAGTACATAGAATATAATAAACTCCATAATAAATGGTGATGATGTGGTAACAATAAAGGTAATGATAATGCTATTTTGAGGGAAGCAGGCAAGAGGAGGGCAGTGTTTTCTATATGTGCTTGTCAAGTCTCATGCTGCACATAGACCTACTAAAGCAGAACTTCAGGGCTTGGGACCTAAAAATATATATTTTTAAAAATCCCCTGGTGACTGTATTAATAGGTTAACTTTGACGACCACTGGAATTTAGTAAAGGTTGCTGGCATCTTATCGACTTTTGTGGTGTGAAGAAAACTGCAACCAAGAAAAGAACTCATACTTCTTTACACCTATGTGAATCTCTAGATGTGTTATGAAACTACCTTACAACTACACACAAAGCTTGTGTGCTAGCTTAAATAATCTCTTCAATTAAAAAATAAGTAAATAAACAGATCTTAACATTCTTAAGACCAATAAACACACTGAAAAAGCAAATAGCTAAGCCTATGTTGATTCATAAATAATATCTCTGACCAGTGAAGATATCAGCTGTAGGTGGTTTGGAACTCAAGTGAGACCCGAGGCAGAGTTTACAAACATTATTTTCCTTCATATTCCTAATAGTTGTCTTCTAATCCTATTCTAGAAAGCTCAGTGTCACCATGGGGCTGCGATCCTAATTCTGACCCCATAGTTTTCTTCTCTGACAGATAAGGTGGACCCATGGACACTTCTCTGCATCCTTAAGTGGATAAGACCAAGCTCTGGGGGTAAAAAGTGTTGGTGAGGATGTGGAGAAAAAGGAACCCTTGTGCACTGTTGGTGAGAATGTAAATTTGGGCAGCCACTATGGAAAACAGTATGGAGGCTCCTCCAAAAATTAAAAATAGAATTATGATAGACTCCAGCAATCCCACTTCCGGGTATATATCCAAAGGTATTAAAATTAGGATTTCAAAAATATATCTGCACTCCCATATTTATTGCAACATTATTCACAATAGCCAATATATAGAAACAACATAAGTGTCCATCAAAAGATGGATAAAGAATATGTAGTATATACATTGAAATATATACAATGAAATATTATTCAACTGTGAGAAAGAAGGAAATCCTGCCCTTTGCAACAACTTGTATGCATCTTGAGGGCATTATACTAAGTGAAATAAGTCAGACAGAGAAAGACAAATACTGTATAATATCCATTCTATGTGGAATCTCAAAAAGCCAAATTCATAGAAAGAGAGAGTAAAGTAGTGGTTACCATGGCTGGGGGTGGGGAAAATGGGGAGATGTCAGTTAAAGGGTACAAACTTCCAATTATAAGATTAACACAGGATTAAATGTACAGGATTATATTTAATTACATAATTAAATATATTAAATCCTGTATATTAAATATGTAGGATTATATTTATATTATGCTGTATATTTAATTCTCAGAATATATAAGATTTTCTGTGCATATAAGATTTTATATGCACAGAAAAATGCTTATCTATAATCTATGCTTATAGTTAATAATGCTGTATTATATACTTGGAAGTTGCTAAGAGACATCTTAAAAATTCTCACCACAAAAAAGAAACAGCAAGGGGCTTCCCTGGTGGCGCAGTGGTTGGGAATCTGCCTGCCAATGCAGGGGACACGGGTTCGAGCCCTGGTCTGGGAAGATCCCACATGCCACGGGGCAACTGGGCCCGTGAGCCACAATTACTGAGCCTGCGCGTCTGGAACCTGTGCTCCGCAGCAAGAGAGGCCACGACAGTGAAAGGCCCGCGCACCGCGATGAAGAGTGGCCCCCGCTTGCCACAACTAGAGAAAGCCCTCGCACAGAAACGAAAGACCCAACACAGCCATAAATAAATAAATAAAAATTAAAAAAAAAAAAGAAACAGTTAATATGTGACAGGACCGAGGTGTTAGCTAATGATACAGTGGTACAGATTTTGCAATATATAAATGTATCAAATCAACACATTGTACACCTTAACCTTACACAATGTTATATATCTATTTCTCAATAAAGCTGGGAAGAAAGGACTAAATTCTGAGATATCAATGAATGTTTACTGGACTGTAAAATAAAGAAAGCAAATGAAATTGCTTCACTTATTTAAAATGACTGTGAAGATTTACTGAAGTCCATGCATTTGCTCCCAATCTTGAGTCCATGCAATGCATTTATTTTAGGTACTTCTGGAATAATTTATATTGTCTGAACTCAAGTCAGTCACATGTTCTGAGATATATTCTACATAGGAGCATTACCTACTGTGATATACTAAAGCTTACCACTCAGAGAAAAATATCCTTTTAAAACATAATTTTAAAAGGATAAATCTGACCTCTGGAAGATTGAGAGGGAACTAGACAATGACCCTTTAGCAGCACGTTTTGGTGAGCATCAAAGGCAAGACAATAACATTAATAATGTAACATTTGTATAACACTTTACAATTTAGAAAAGGCTTTGCAAATGCTGTTTTACATTTTGAGTTTTGAGAACCCTTATTTTATTTAGTTTGACTTCTGTAATCAAAAAGAAAAGGAAAAGAGAGCAACATTAAGGAATTACCTGCCCAAATATACAGGTATTAACTGCTGGAGTTGGATCTTTAGTTTCAATGCTCTATTGACTAAATGATGTTCATGACTTCAAGTCCAATATTTGCATTGTAAAAAGTTTATATGATCACAGTTTGTATGTAGTAGAGAAATACTAGCTTATCAACGTTTGGTGTTGATTCTAAAATTAAGGATGATAGTTCCTTTACAGAGGTTTTACTAATTGGGTCAAGGAACTAACTTATTGAATCCTCAACTAGGAGATAACTTCGTATCACAATTCATAGTGTTTCATAATATCCTCTGTGTCCACATAGAAATTTCATTGGTTTCAACAATTTTTTCTCAACAGGTAGTTAGAAAAAGAAAACTACCATATTAAGCACACAGATATATTGCAGAGATTCTTGTATGAGGAATAAAATTCCAAAATTAAAAGGGTAATAATAAAATTCTCATTGAATTAATTACATAGAATGAGACTCAGATCCAATAATAATTACATAGTGTTTTAATAACACTTTATAATCACTAACTAGATAATTCAAATATCTGCCCTACAAAGTAGTGTGAATATTATCTTTATGGTTTAGAATTATCATTTCTGATTAAATGTTTTTATAAAAATCATACCACATCACTTTATTTATAGCTTGTTTCTTCTCGCTAATTTAAAGAACTTAACTTAGACATTAATTAAGCCGTCTGTCATGATTCTGTAGCTGTGTGTTAATTTTCTGATAGGTATGGAGGGGAATAAAGGAGAGGCATAGATAAAATAATGAGATTTACACTATAGGATATGTATACATATACAAATGTGTGTGTGTGCACCTATGCTAGATTGTGAAAACACACATATACACACATATACATACCCTGGGTAATTCATAAAGTCTCTCAGAATGTACTATTAACCATTTTAAATGGAAATCATTGGGAGCTGAAAGGGAGGCATGAAAAAATATTTGTAGAAATGAACTAAAGAAGAGGTAGCAGCTTTCTTAACCTGAACTAGATACAACAGCAAAATATTTTTGGTTTTGTTCTATTGTTGGCATACTCTTTTAGCTCCAGCAAACTTTTCTGATAATGATACCTAACCAAAGACGGCAGCATATATTTTAAGAGCACTGGTTTTGGAGTTCAAACACCTGGTATTTAAGGCCCAGTTCTACCATGTAACCTTAGGGAAACACCTTAACCATCATTTTCATCATATGTAAAATGAAACTAATTATCTAATTAGTGATTATAGAGTGTTAGGTGAAATGGTATGAAGTAAATCAAAACTGAAAGGGACGCAAAATCATGCTTATGATAGTTGATTAGAAAATAGTAAGCAATCACTGCAATTCCCTTGGCTTTTTAGATGGAGCATATATTTCAACTAAACTTGAATGTAATTTAACTGTAATATTGTTTAAGCCTATAGTAGAAATGTGCATTTTCTAGATTCAGGACACAAATTCTTTTCCTTAATTAAAAAAAAATTATACCTTGTTTAAAATCTCCAACAATACAGTGCAAAACACACTCTTGAGTGCTTGTCTGTTCCCACAGAATTTCCTCTCAGAGAATTTAACTTCTGTCTTCAATTTTCAGAATGAGTGGAGAAAATTTAACTTTATATGACATTTCCTTTCCTTTTATTTTTCAAATTATGAGAGGTTTCAAGCTTACAAAAAGTAATAATAGTAGCAAATACTCATATCAGTGGCTAGGCACCAGGTTTGGTTCTCAAGCATTTTACATGTATTGAGTCATTAGATTTTCACAGGAACACTTTGAGGCAAATACATCAATTCTCCTCATTTTACAAGTGAAAAAAGTGAGGTTCGATGTTAGGTAGCTAATAAACAGCAGAACTGGGATGTGAATGCAGGTCACTTGACTCTGCAGTCTGGGTCTTAACCATGTCACAATACTATCTACTTTGTAAAAAGAGAAACTAAGCCTCAAAATATGATAACTGTTAAATTTTGCCATGTTTTCTCCAGATTACTTTCTTCTTTGGGTGGCAGTAAGAAGATGACAAACAGAACAGAGGTAGTTGACCCCTATCTTGTGCCCCTTTCCAAATTCAATGTCTTCCACAGAGCGTTTCCGTAGAGCCAATATTAGTCAGGAAACTAGTAGTTTCTTCATCAGTGGCACAGTGTGTCTTTGAAAATTTAAGCCTGAAAATGCCATAAGTATATTAGAAAATTTGGTTTAAAAAGTTTAATTACTAGTTAGACGTTAAAAAAAATCATTAAGGTGTTTTTCAATTATTGGTGGACAATTTGTTCTTCATTAGAAACATTTACCTTCCATTGTACTAGAAGAAAATAGAAAGAACTGTATAAAATTCAGAACCAATTCAACCTGATTTTATCACAATTCAGTCATTATAATAAACTCCTTATCCAACATTCTTCTTTCCAAAGCGTGCATTCTCTTATGGGTTTTACTGTGGTACTCAATAGCAAGACTTTTATTATCAGTGTTTTTGCATAAGTTAGATAGTGAATTTAAGAGTTAAGATTTAAGAATTTCCACAGGGAGAGATTAAGATGGTGGGGTAAAAGGATATGGAGGTCACCTCTTCCCATGAACACATCAAAAATACATCTACATGTAGAACAATTCTCATTGAAAACTAACTGGAAACTGGCAGAAGGACTCTTGTACAACCAAGGCTGAAAGAAAGATACACATGTAATTGGAATGAGAAGACCTGTGCCCCTGGGAGGAGACTCAGAGGAATAGGTAGATTGCATGAGTGAACACCTGCTCTGGAGAGTGAAAGTGTTGAGCCACAGACTGGGCATCCCAGTCCTGAGGCCCTATGCATAGTAGACAAGCCCCTTTGGCTGGTTGGAGAACTGCTGGAACAGACAGAAATGCTGGAGAATCAGGGACTCCACTAGAGAGGAGTGTGCAGGTGCTGGATGCCCTCAAGCAAGGCAGAGAGGGATCTGCCCTAGCAGCTGCTAGGTTTCCCAAGAAACTTCTTCACCATGCTCCCCAGCCCAAGGTGAGTGAACGCCCAGACCCCACTCACTCCATGCCACAGTGCAACACTGGATCTAGGGTGACTGGGACCTGGGAAAAGACATGACCTTAGGACACAGAGGTAACCTGGTCTTCAGGCAGAGCCCAGGTGGGGCAGCAGTGGTCATTGTTGGCATTTACTCAAGTGGTACCCTAGAAGCAGCCCAGACTTCTGATGATGAAAAGCTGAAAACTTTCCTGCTAAATTCAGGAACAAGACAAGGATGCCCACTCTCACCGCTTCTATTTGACAAAGTGTTGGAAGTACTAGCCACAGCAGTCAGACAAGAAAAAGAAATAAAATGTATCCAAATTGGAAGAGAAGAATCAAAACTGTCACTATTTGCAGATGACATGCTACTCTACATAGAGAACCCTAAAGTCTCCACACAAAAACTACTAGAACTAATAAATGATTTCAACAAGGTAGCAGGATACGAGTAATATACAGAAATCAGTTGTGTTTCTATACATTAATAATGAGATATCAGAAAGAGAACGTAAAAAAAAAACAAACCCAATCCAGTTTCATCAGAAGAAAGAGAGAAAGAAAGAAAGAAAGAAGGAAAGAAAGAAGGAAAGAAAGAAGGAAAGAAAGAAACCTAGGAATTAGCTGAACCAAGACAGTGAAAGACCTATACTCTGAAAACTATAAAACATTGATGAAGGAAATTGAAGATAATACAAAGAAATGGAAAGATAACCTGTGCTCTTGGATTGAAAGGATTAATATTGTTAAAATGGCAATACTACCCAAAGCAATCTACAAATTTAACAAGATTCCTATCAAAATACCCATGATATTTTTCACAGAACTAGAACAAACAATCCTAAAATTCATTCCAAGACCCCCATTGATTGCCCAAGTGATCTTGTGAAAAAAGAACAAAATTAGAGGTTATCACTCTCCTAGACTTTATATTACATAGCTACAGTAAACAGAACAGCAAGATACTGGCACAATAACAGACATATAAATCAGTAGAACAAAACAGAGAGCCCAGAAATAAACCCATGCTCCTGTGGTAAATTAATCTATGACAGAGGAGGGAAGAATATACAGTGGAGAAAAGAGAGTCTCTTCAATAAGTGGTGCTGGGAAAACTGGGAAGCTACTTGTAAAACAATGAGATTTGAACATTTCCTCACACTAAATACAAAAATAAACTCAAAATGGTTTAAAGACCAAATGTAAGACATGAAAATATTAAACTCCTAGAAGAGAACACAGGCAGAACTATAATTGAAACAAATAGTAGAAAAGGACAAAATGACAAAGCTAACCTACAGAATGGGAGAAAAGATTTACAAATGATGTGACTGACAAGGGTTAATATCCAAAATATACAAATAGCTCATACAATTCAGTATCAAAGAAGAAACAATACAATAAAAAAATGGGCAGAAGATTTGACTAAGCATTTTTGCAAAGAAGACATACAGATGGCCAACAGGCACATGACATGATGCTCATTGCTAATTTTTAGAGAAATAGAAATCAAAACCACAATGAAATGTCACCTCACACCTGTCAGAATGACTATCATCCAAAAGACCACAATAACAAATGTTGGAGAGGATGTAGAGAAAAAGGAACACTTGTACACTGTTTGTGAGAACGTAAATTTGTGCAGTCACTATGGAAAACAGTATGGAGATTCCTCCAAAAACTAAAGACAGAATTATCATATGATTCAGCAATTCTACTCATGGATATATATCTGAAGAAGACAAAAACACTAATTCAAAAAGATACATACACCACAATGTTCATAGCAGCACTGTTCACAATAATCAAGACATGGGAGCAAACCAAGTGCTCATCAACAGAGGAATGGATAAAGAAAATGTGGTATTTATATACAATGGAATACTACTCAGCCATAAGAAAGAATGAAATACTACCATTTGCAGCAATGTCGATGGATGTAGAGAATATTATGCTTAGTCAGATAAGTCAGACAGAGAAAGACAAATACTGTATGTTTTCACTTATATGTGGAATCTAAAATATAATACAAATGAATGTTATGCAAAACAGAAACAGACACACAGATATAGAAAACAAACTTACGGTTACCAAAGGGGATAAGGGGATAAGGAAGGGGAGAGGGACAAATTAGGGGTATGAGATCAACAGATACAAACTACTCTGTATAAGTAGTATAGATAAGTAATAAGGAAATATTGTATAGCACAGGGAATTATAGCCATTATCTTGTAATAACTTGTGATGGAGTATAATCTGACAAAATACTGAGTCACTATACTGTACACCTAAAACTAATATACTATTGTAAATCAACTATACGTCAAAAAAATAAATAAAACATAATAAAATACACAGAGAATTTAATATCTCATATTTTTATATAGCAAATTGTTTTCCCAACATTAGGAAAAATTCATATTTTTCTTACTGCCCAGCTCCTCCTTTAGGATAGGATTTTTAAGATTTGTTGAGGTCTAATTGTCCATTTTTCTTAGTGCTTTTAAAAGTCTTGGCAATGTATTTTTAGCACTTTGAAAAGTTAAAGCAAAGTTTTATCTGGCTGTTTAATGGTTAGTATAATATCTACAATCCAGTGATTTCTGAATGTGAGCTAAAGATTTCCCTTTTTGACAAGATATATTCAAGCTCCATTTAAAGCACATATTTAAGTCATTTAACAAACATCTATCAAGCTCCAGTTCCAGGCATTCCATTCCAGTGGGAGATTTTGTATTTTATTGGATTTGTCATCTCTGTCTTAAGTGTCCATAAAAATGGATTATTTTCATACATTAAAATGAAGCTACTGATCTTGTTTAAGAGAGTGTGGTCATGAAATGGCATTTGAATACAAAGGATGTGCTTGCCTGAGCTATTAGTACTCTTTAATCTGTTATAAATCAGTTTTTTCTCTCATGAAAAATGCTTCATTTAGGGATCCAACAAAAAGGTAATGAAGTCAGATAAATTTATCAGCCACTATTAAAGCTCCAACTCAGGTCTTTAATATTTTAAAACAGATGTCCTGTTATCTTATTAAGCAAGCAATCTAATTTCTATATATTTTGATATGAAATAAAAACAAAATAAAAGAACTTCTACTTATACATTCCCTTCTTGAGGTCTTAGAATAATTAAGATATTTTATAGAAAGATTCTTGTATAATTACTACTGTCAAATTAGTATTTTATATCAAATGTGAGACTGACAAAGATGTGCATTTTAAAATAGGTTGTTCAGTCTAGCCACAGTACATGCTTTTACAACAATGTGAGTAAATATGATTATTTTATACTAAAAGTAATGCATGCTGAAATAAAGAATGGTAATATAAGCCAATGCTTTGGGACACTATAATGAACTGAATGTTTTTGTCTCATCTAAAACTCATATGTTGAAATTACAACCCCCCCACCCCCACCCCCCAGTGTGATGCTATTAGGAAGTGAGGCCTCTGGGAGGTGATTAGGTCATAAGGGAAAGGGAACAGTACCATCATAAAAGAGTTCTCAGAGAACTCCCTTGTCCCTTATACCATGTGAGAGCACAGCAAGAAGACATCTGTCTATGAAATGAAAAGTGAGTTCTCACCAGACACTGAATCTGGGGGGAACTTGACCTTGGACTTCTCAGCCTAGAGAATTGTCAGAAATAAATTTCCATTGTTTATAAGACACTCAGTCTATGATATTTTGGTTACAGCAGCCCAAACAGAATAAGACAGACAGGATTTACAGTAAAATTAAACAAATAAATTGACTTAAACTATTGCTCTACTCAATAGCATTTATGAGGATATTTGTGACCTGATGCAGTTATATAAATCTTTTGTTTCAACTAGTGAGGAAAACACTCCACAAATTAATCTAAATATTAATTTATGTCAAAAGTAATTTTTAAGTATGAAGCTATTATAGTAAATATTAATGTGACTATCAGTGAAGAATTATCATATGATTCAGCAATGAAATTTTCTGGATAATGAATGCAAACCACTTTGAGGTGAATTGGTTATTAGTCTTTTCTTTTAGGTCAATAGAAGTCACAGAATTATTTATCATATCTCATACAACTTTGTCTATAGAAGCCTAACTAAAAATTCTTTTTTTCAATTCTAGTATTTTTTAGGTATAGTTGATTTAAATATTATTTACAATATTATATTAGTTTCAGGTGTTTTATAGTGATTCCAAATTTTTATGTATTATACTCCATCATAAGTTATCACAAGATAATGGCTATAATTCCCTGTGCAAAATAAACATGTTGCTTAAGCAAACAAAAAACATGGATAAGCAAAATATCCATGTTGCTTATCTGTTTTATACATAGCAGTTTGTACCCCTATCTTGCCTGTCCCTGTTTTCCTCTCCCCAGTGATAACCACTAGGTTTTTTTTTTCTCTATATCTGTGAGTCTATTTCTGTTTTGTTATATTCATTCATTTGTTTTATTTTTTAGATTCCACATCTAAGTGATAATATACAGTATTTGTCACTCTGTGTCTGACATTCCATGAAGCATAATACCCTGTGTGTCCATCCATGTTGTTGCAAATAGCAAAATTTCATTCCTTTTTATGGCTGAATAGTATCCCATTGTTATATATACCAGATCTTTTTATCCATTCAGCTCTTAATGAACACTTAGGTTGCTTCCATATATCTTGGTTATTATAAATAATTCTGCTATGAACATTGGGGTGCATGTATCTTTTCAAATTAGTGTTTTCATTTTCTTCAGATGTATTGTATATAGTTATACTAATTTATAATACCACCAACAGTGCACGTGTTCCTTTCTCTCTACATTTTTGCCAACACTTTTTATTTGTTGTATTTTTGATAATAGCCATTCTGACAGGTGTGAGGTAATATCTCACTGTGATTTTGATTTATATTTCCCTGATGATTAGTGATGTTGAGCATCATTACACATGTCTTTTGGCCATCACTATGTATTCTTTGGAAAAATGTCTATTCAGATTCTCAGCCCACTTTTAAATCAAGTTTTTTTTTAGGTTGTTTTTTTGATGTTGAGTTGTATGAGTTCTTTGTATATTTTGGATTTTAACCCCTTATCAGATATAACATTTGAAAATATCTTCTCCCATTCAGTAGGCAGCTTTTTCATTCCATTTGTGGTTTCTTTCACTGTGCAAAAGCTATTTTTTAAATGAAGTTCTATTTGTTTATTTTTGCTTTTTTTTACCTTGCCTGAGAAAGCATATCCAAAAAATATTGCTAAGACCAATGTCAAAGGCTGTACTGCTTATGTTTTCTTCTAAGAGTTTTATAGTATCCAGTCTTACATTTAAGTCTTTAATTCATTTTGAGGTGGCTTTTGTTGTTGTTTTTATATACTGTGTGAGAAAGTAGTCCAGTTTTATTCTTTTGCATGTAACTTTCCAGTTTTTCCAAAACCATTTATTGAAGAAGCTGTCTTTTCCCCATTGTATAGCCTTGCCTCTTCTGTCACAGATTAACTGTCCGTATAAGCGTGGCTATATTTCTATATTCTCTTTCTGTTCCATTGATCTATGTGTCTGTTTTCATGCCAGTTCCATACTGCTATGATTATTTTAGCTTTGTAATATAGTTTAAAATCAGAGAACATGATATCTCTAGCTTTTTTCTTCTTTCTCAAAATTGCTTCGGCTCTGGGGTCTTTTGTGGTTCCATACAAATTTTAGGATTATTTGTTCTAGTTCTGTGAAAATGCCATTTTTATTTTGATAGAGATTTCATTGAATCTGTAGATTGCTTTGGGTAGTATGGTTATTTTAACAATATTAATTCTCCTAATCCATGACCACGGTATGTCTTCCCATTTGTTTGTGTCATCTTTGATTTCTTTCATCAAAGTTTTATGATTTTCAGAGTTAAAGTCTTTAACATCCTTGGTTAGGTTTGTTCTTAGGTATTATTCTTTTTGATGCAATTGTAAATGGGATTTTTTTGTTGTTTTCTTAATTTCTTAAATAGTTTGTTAGTAGTATATAGAAGTGCAACAGATTTCTGTATATTAATTTTGTATCCTGAATTTTCCCTGATTTCATTTATAGGTTCTAATAGCTTTTTGGTAGCAACTTTATGATTTTTATATATAGTATCATGTCATCTGCAACAATAACACTCTTCCTTTTTCCTTTCTAATTTGGATACCTTTAATTTCTTTTTCTTGTTTGATTGCTGTGGCTTAGACTTCCAATACTATGTTGAATAAAAGTGGCAAGAGTGGGCATCCTTGTTCCTGATCTTAGAGGAAATGCTTTCAGCTTTTCACCATTAAGTATGATTTTGGCTGCAGGTTTGTCATATATAGTCTTTATAATAATGAGGTATATTCTTTCTATACCCACTTTGTAGAGAGGTGTTCTCATAAATGGATGTTGAATTTTGTTAAAAACTTTCTCTGCATCTATTGTGATGGTCATATTAGTTTTATGCATCAAGTTGTTAATGTGGGGTATCACACTGTTTCATTTGTAGCTATTAAACCATCCTTCTATCCTCAGGATAAATCCCATGGCGTATGATTCTTTTAACCTACTGTTTAATTGGTTTGCTAATATTTTGTTGAGGATTTTTGCATCTATGCTAATCAGTGATATTGGCCTGTATTTTCTTTTTTTAAATTGTCACTGTCTGGTTTTGGTATTAGGATGATTCTGCCTTGCAGGATGAGTTTAGAAGCATTATTTCCTCTTCAATTTTTTGAAATAGTTTGAGAAGAATAGTGTTTCTTCTTCTTTAAATGTTTAGTAAAATTCACTTGAGAAGTTGTCTCATCCTGGACTTTTCTTTGTTGGGACTTTTTTTTTTTTACTGACTCAATTTCATTACTAGTAATTGGTCTGTTCATATTTTCTATTTCTTCCTCATTCAGTCTTGGGAGATTATACATTTCTAGGAATTTTTCCATTTCTTCCATGTTGCCCATTTTATTGGTGTATAACTCTTCATAGTAATCTTTTATGATCCTTTGTATTTCAGTTATGTCAGTTTCATTTCTGATTTTATTAATTTGTACCATTTCCTTTTTTCTTCATTAATATGGTTAAAAGTTTACGAATTTTGTTTATCTTTCCAAAGAACTACATCTTAGTTTCATTGATGTTTTCTACTTTAATTTTAGTCTCTATTTTATTTATACTTGCTTTGATATTCATTATTTCTTTCCTTCTACTAACTTTGGGTTTGTTTGTTCTTTTTATAATTCATTTAGCTGTAAAGTTTAGATTGTTTATTTAAGAATTTGTATTGTTTCCTGAAGTAGTTTTGCATTGCTATGACCTTCCCTGTTAGAACTGCTTTTGCTGCAGGCCATAGATTTTGGAACATTGTGTTTCCGTTTTCATGTCTCCAAGTATTTTTTTATTTCCTCTTTTGTTTCTTCATTGACCATTGGTTGTGTAGAAGAATATTGAGTAGCCTCAAAGTGTTTGTGTTTTTTACAGATTTTTCTTTTCATGTGGGTAATTTCTAGTCTCATACTTTGTGGTTGGAAAAGATGTCCGATATGATTTCAATCTTCTTAAATGTATTGAGACTTCTTTTGTGCCCTAGTGTGAGATCTATGCTGAAGAATATTCCATGTGCATTTGAAAAGAATGTGTATTCTGCTGTTTTGGGTGAAATATTTTGTATGTATCTATTAATTCCATCTGGCCAAATGTGTCATTTAAGGCCAATGTTTCCTTATTGATTTTCTGTCTGAATAATCTGTCCATTGATGTAACTGAGGTGTTAAAGTCCCCTACTATTATTGTATTACTGTAAATCTTTCTCTTTATGTTTGTTAATATTTGTTTTATGTATTTAGGTGTGCCCATGTTGGGTGCATACATATTTATAACTGTTATATCTTCCTGTTGGGTCAGTCTCTTTATCATTATGTAATGCCCTTCTTTGTCTCTAGGTACAGGCTTTGTTTTATCTGATATAAGTATTGCTATGCCAGCTTTCTTTTCATTTCCATTTGCATTTGATATATTTTTCTGTCTCCTCATTTTCAGCTTATGTGTGTCTTTAGATCAGTCTCTTGTAGGCAGCATATATATTTTTCTTGTTTTTCTTTTTTTTAATCCATTCAGCCAGGCTACATCTTTTGATTGGAGCATTTAATCCATTTACATTTAAATTAATTATTGATGTGTATGTACTATGGTCATTTTTTGGTTTTGTAGTTATTTTTTTATTCTTTCTTCTTTTCTTTTGCTTTCTTGTGATTTGATTATTATTCTTTATTGTTGTTTGTTATATATTTTAAATTGATGATCTCATTTTGAACACAAACCACTCTACATTTTTACATCTTTCTGTTTTGTGTATCCCTTAACTACTTATTGTGAATATAGATGCTTCCTTTTTAACACTCCCACTAGTTTTATAAGTGGTTGATCTGCTACCTTAACTATATGTTTTTCTTTACCAATGAGATTTTTTCCTTTCATAATTTTTTATGTTTGTAATTGTGGTCTTTTCTAGTCTGCTTAGAGGAATTCCTTTAACATTTCATTTAAAGCTTGATTACTGGTGCTAAACCCTTTTACATTTTGCTTGTCTGTGAAAAAATTTTTCCTCTTCAAATCTGAATGATAAACATGCCTGGTAGAGTATTCTTCATTGTAGGGTTTTTTCCTTTCATTACTTTGAATATTATGCCACTTCCTTCTGGTCTGCAGAGTTTCACCTGAAAAGTTAGCTAATATTCTTATGAGCGTTCTTTGGGCTTCCTTAAAGGTTCTTTTTCCCTTGCTCCCTTTAAGATTTTCTTTTTCTTTTTAATTTTTGCCATTTTTATTATAATATGTCTTGGTGTGGACCTCTTTGTGTTCATCTAGTTTGGTACTCTCTATGCTTCCTAGATCTGGCTTGGACCCTTTGCTTCTTGGGGAGATACTCTGCAATTTGTTATTGTTCTTCTGTTTGTGCACTGCCTACCCAGGGGTGTGGGTCTTGACTCTAGTGTGTTTCCAACCCACCTACCTGTCTCATTGTGGTTCCTGTCTATATCTTTAGTTGTAGAAAATCTTTTCTTCTAGTCTCAGGTTACTCTCATAGCTAGTTGCTCTGTAAGTCGCTGTAATTTGGGATTTTTTGTTTTTGTTTTGGGGATTTTTTTGGGGGGTAAATAGTTGTAATTTTGGTGTGTCCATGGGAGGGGTTGAGTTCAGTGTCTTCCTACTCCACCATATTGACCATCCCCTCTCTCCATGTATGATTTTAACTAGCATTTACTTACTACACATTAGGGAATAATCTGAAGATGAACTGTACATTAGTCCATAACTTCAAGATGTTGACAATCTAGAGGCTGAATTTATGGAAAAACAAGCAGTTATTGATTAGCTCCTTTTTCATATGGAGAAACAATGGTAACTAGGATAGGCATGGTCCCTATCCTCACAGACTTTACATTCTATTGAAAGATTCAGGCAGTAAATGTATATATAAATTAAAAAAATAATTACAGCTTGTGATAATTGCTGAAGGGGAAATGAATAGTGTGTTGTTAAAGAAATAAAAAGGCAGATATTTTAGATGTAGTCAAGGCATGATGCTGTGTCCTGTGAGACATGGACCCAAATATGAAAAAGAGATAGCTCTGATCTCCAGGAGTTACTATCTAGTGAAAGGCATACATTAAATATACAATTAACTACATGTGACATAATCAAATAAAACCATAAAAGAGATAAAATTATGTAATTTAGAAATGAAAAATCACTAAATAATTCTGATTGTAGTTAATCAGGAAAAGAATTTATGGACAAAATAATGCTGAGTTGGGTTTTGAAGGATGACTATGCTTCTGCTGATAGAATAATGAGTAACAAAAACAATATGACAAAAAGCAGAGAAGGGTGAAATACACTCCAGATCCAGGAGATGGTGACCAGTTTAATATGATAGAAGCAAAGGGAGTGAAGGTATGTGGAGAGATAAAATAGAGATGTCATAGTAAATGGAACTTAAACCATATTAGAATGAAAAGCAATTTTTATATATCTAATTAAGGAAGGAAGAAACAACCCTACCCATTTTGAGGAGAAGAAAATTTAGTATACTTCTTGATGCTTTATTCTATGTGAATATGTTTCTTGTGAAGATTAAGAACGTCCTTGAAATCTATTATTTATCTAGATTGTCCAGGGCACTGTGAGTCCTACCTAATCCCTTTTCAAGGAAGAGAAGGAAAATAAATTTTCTTAGTAATACATTCTTTAGGCAGAGTATGAAATAAAAGAGGGCATTTATAATTAAGAGTAATATTGTTACACAAAATATATGCATTTTAGAGTGTCTTAAAAATTATTCTTAGAGTGGTGAAGTTCTTTGCGAAAATTATAACATCTCAGCCATTGTATGGAAAATCAAATTGAAGGGGTTATCATATTGATGCTTAACTAGACTTTCCTAAAGACAGAAAAAGAAGAGCAGTTTATTTTGTGGGGTTCAAGCATGACAGAAAGATCAACATGAGGAAGCTTTGAAAGAGTTGAATACTGCCAATTGTATTTTTAAACACTACCTAGTTTATGCAGGAGTTTTTAAATCTGGGCTCCATTAATGGGCATCAGGGGTCAGCAGAACCCCTTAAATCATAAAACAATATATTTACATCTGCATTCCTCTTTTTAATCAGATTATTAAGGGGGGTGGGAGGTCTCATCCACCAGAGGGCAGACCACAGAAGCAAGAACTAAAATCCTGCAGCCTGTGGAACAAAAACCACGTTCACAGACAGATAGACAAGATGAAAAGGCAGAGGGTTATATACCACATGAAGGAACAAGAAAAAACCCCAGAAAAACAACTAAGTGAAGTGGAGATAGGCAACCTTCCAGAAAAAGAATTCAGAATAATGATAGCGAAGATGATCCAGGACCTCGGGAAAAAAATGGAGGCAAAGATGGAGAAGATGCAAGAAATGTTTAACAAAGATCTAGAAGAATTAAAGAACAAACAAACAGAGATGACCAATACAATAACTGAAATGAAAACTACACTAGAAGGAATCAATAGCAGAATAACTGAGGCAGAAGAACGGATAAGTGACCTGGAAGACAGAAGGGTGGAATTCACTGCTGTGGAACAGAATAAAGAAAAAAGAATGAAAAGAAATGAAGACAGGCTAAGAGACCTCTGGGTCAACATTAAATGCAACAACATTTGCATTATAGGGGTCCCAGAAGGAGAAGAGAGAGAGAAAGAACCAGAGAAAATATTTGAAGAGATTATAGTCGAAAACTTCCCTAACATGGGAAAGGAAATAGCCACCCAAGTCCAGGAAGTGCAGTGAGTCCCATACAGGATAAACCCAAGGAGAAACACACTGAGACACATAGTAATCAAATTGGCAAAAATTAAAGACAAAGAAAAATTATTGAATGCAGCAAGGGAAAAATGACAAATAAGATACAAGGGAACTCCCATAAGGTTAACAGCTGATTTCTCAGTGGAAACTCTACCAGCAAGAAAGGAGTGGCATGATATACTTAAAGTGATGAAAGGGAAGAACCTACAACAAAGATTACGTTACTCGGCAAGGATCTCATTCAGATTCAATGGAGAAATCAAAAGCTTTACAAACAAGCAAAAGCTAAGAGAATTCAACACCACCAAACCAGCTCTACAACAAATGTTAAAGGAACTTCTCTAAATGGGAAACACAAGAGAAGAAAAGGACCTACAAAAAAAACCCCAAACAATTAAGAAAATGGTCATAGGAACATACATATCGATAATTACCTTAGCATGAATGGATTAAATGCTCCAACCAAAAGACACAGCCTTGCTGAATGGATACAAAAATAAGACCCATATATATGCTGTGTACAAGAGACCCACTTCAGACCTAGGGACACATACAGACTGAAAGTGAGGGGATGGAAAAAGATATTCCATGCAAATGGAAATCAAAAGAAAGCTGGAGTAGCATTACTCATATCAGATAAAATAGACTTTAAAATAAAGAATGTTACAAGAGACAAGGAAGGACACTACATAATGATCAAGGGATCAATCCAAGAAGAAGATAGAACAATTATAAATATATATGCACCCAACATAGGAGCACCTCAATATATAAGGCAACTGCTAACAGCTATAAAAGAGGAAATCGACAGTAACAGAGTAATAATGGGGGAATTTAACACCGCCCTTACACCAATGGACAGATCATCCAAACAGAAAATTAATAAGGAAACAGAAGCTTTAAATGACACAATAGACCAGATAGATTCAATTGATATTTATAGGACATTCCATCCAAAAACAGCAGATAACACTTTCTTCTCAAGTGTGCATGGAACATTCTCCAGGATAGATCACATCTTGGATCACAAATCAAGCCTCACTAAATTTAAGAAAATTGAAATCATATCAAGCATCTTTTCTGACCACAATGCTATGAGATTAGAAATCAATTACAGGGAAAAAAACGTAAAAAACACAAACACATGGAGGTTAAACAATACGTTACTAAATAACCAAGAGATCACTGAAGAAATCCAAGAGGAAATCAAAAAATACCTAGAGACAAATTACAATGAAAACACGACGATCCAAAGCCTATGGGATGGCAGCAAAAGCAGTTCTAAGAGGGAAGTTTATAGCTATACAAGCCTACCTCAAGAAACAAGAAAAACCTCAAGTAAACAATCTAATCCTACACGTAAAGGAACTGGAGAAAGAAGAACAAACAAAACCCAAAGTTAGCAGAAGGAAAGAAATCATAAAGATCAGAGTGGAAATAAATCAAATAGAAACAAAGAAAACAATAGCAAAGATCAATAAAACTAAAAGCTGGTTCTTTGAGAAGATAAACAAAATTGATAAGCCATTAGCCAGACTCACCAAGAAAAAGAGGGAGAGGACTCAAATCAATAAAATTAGAAATGAAAAAGGAGAAGTTACAACAGACACTGCAGAAATACAAAGCATCCTAAGAGACTACTACAAGCAACTCTATGCCAATAAAATGGACAACCTGGAAGAAATGGACAAATTCTTAGAAAGGTATAACCTTCCAAGACTGAACCAGGAAGAAACAGAAAATATGAACTGACCAATCACAAGTAATGAAATTGAAACTGTGATTAAAAGTCTTCCAACAAACAAAAGTCCAGGACCAGATGGCTTCACAGGTGAATTCTATCAAACATTTACAGAAGAGCTAACACCCATCCTTCTCAAACTCTTCCAAAAACTTGCAGAGGAAAGAACACTCCCAAACTCATTCTATGAGACCACTATCACCCTGATACCAAAACCCAACAAAGAGCCTACAAAAAAAGAAAATTACAGACCAATATCACTGATGAATATAGATGCGAAAATCCTCAACAAAATATAGCAAACAGAATCGAACAACACATTAAAAGGATCATACACCATGATCAAGTGGGATTTATCCCAGGGATGCAAGGATTCTTCAATATATGCAAATGAATCAATGTGATACGCCATATTAACAAATTGCAGAATAAAAACCATATGATCATCTCAATAGATGCAGAAAAAGCTTTTGACAAAATTCAACACCCATTTATGATAAAAACTTTCCAGAAAGTGGGCCTAGAGGGAACCTACCTCAACATAATAAAGGCCATATATGGCAAACCCACAGCAAACATCATTCTCAATGGTGAAAAACTGAAAGCTTTTCCTCTAAGATCAGGAACGAGACAAGGATGTCCACTCTCACCACTATTATTCAACATAGTTTTGGAAGTCCTAGCCATGGCAATCAGAGAAGAAAAAGAAATAAAGGGAATACAAATTGGAAAAGAAGAAGTAAAACTGTCACTGTTTGCAGAGGACATGATAGTATACATAGAGAATCTGAAAGATGCCACAAGAAAACTACTAGAGTTAATCAATGAATTTTGTATAGTTGCAGTATACAAAATTAATGCACAGAAAACTTTTGCATTCCTATGCACTAATGATGAAAAATCTGAAAGAGAAATTATGGAAACACTCCCATTTACCATTGCAACAAAAAGAATAAAATACCTAGGAATAAACCTACCTAGGGAGACAAAAGACCTGTATGCAGAAAACTATAAGACACAGCTGAAAGAAATTAAAGATGATACCAACAGATGGAGAGATATACCATGTTCTTGGATTGGAAGAATCAATATTGTGAAAGTGACTATACTACCCAAAGCAATCTACAGATTCAAAGCAATCCCTATCAAGTTACCAATGGCAGTTTTAATGGAACTAGAACAAATCATCTTAAAATCTGTATGGAGACACAAAAGACCCTGAATAGCCAAAGCAGTCGTGAGCGAAAAAAACAGAGCTGGAGGAATCAGACTCCCTGATTCAGACTATACTACAAAGCTACAGTAATCAAGACAATATGGTAGTGGCACAAAAACAGAAATCTAGATCAATGGAACAAGATAGAAAGCCCACACACCTATGGTCAACTAATCTATGACAAAGGAGGCAAAGATATACAATGGAGAAAAGACAGCCTCTTCAATAAGTGGCGCTGGGAAAACTGGACAGCTACATGTAAAAGAATGAAATTAGAACACTCCCTAACACCATATACAAAAATAAACTCAAAATGGATTAGAGACCTAAATGTAAGACCGGACACTATAAAACTCTTAGAGGAAAACATAGGAAGAACACTCTTTGACATAAATCACAGCAAGATCTTTTTTGATCCACCTCCTAGAGTAATGGAAATAAAAACAAAAATAAACAAATGGGACCTAATGAAACTTAAAAGTTTTTGCACAGCAAAGGAAACCATAAACAAGACAAATAGACAACCCTCATAATGGGAGAAAATATTTGCAAACGAATCAATGGACAAAGGATTAATCTCCAAAATATATAAACAGCTCATGCAGTTCAGTATTAAAGAAACAAACAACCCAATCCAAAAATGGGCAGAAGACCTAAATAGACATTTCTCCAAAGAAGACATACAGATGGCCAAGAAGCACATGAAAAGCTGATCAACATCACTAATTATTAGAGAAATGCAAATCAAAACTACAATGTGGTATCACCTCACACCAGTTAGAATGGGCATCATGCGAAAGTTTACAAACATCAAATGCTGGAGAGGGTGTGGAGAAAAGGGAACCCTCCTGCACTATTGGTGGGAATGTAAATTGATACAGCCACTATGGAGAACAGTAAGGAGTTTCCTTAAAAAACTAAAAATAGAATTACCATATGGTCCCGCAATCCCACTACTGGGCATATACCCAGAGAAATCCGTAATCCCAAAAGACACATGCACCCCAATGTTCATTGCAGCACTATTTACAATAGCCAGGTCATGGAAGCAACCTAAATGCCCATCAACAGATGAATGGATAAAGAAGAGGTGGTACATATATACAATGGAATATTACTCAGCCATAAAAAGGAACGAAGTTGAGTCACTTGTTGAGACGTGGATGGATCTAGAGACTGTCATACAGAGTGAAGTAAGTCAGAAAGAGAAAAACAAATATCATATATTAACGCATGTATGTGGAACCTAGAAAAATGGAACAGATGAACCGGTTTGCAGGGCAGAAGTTGAGACAGAGATGTCGAGACCAAACATATGGACACCAAGTGGGGGAAAACTGCCGTGGGGTGGGGATGGTGGTGTTCTGAATTGGGCGATTGGGATTGACATGTATACAATGATGTGTATAAAATTGATGACTAATAAGAACCTGCAGTATAAAAAACCAACCAACAAACAAAAACAACTAATACTTAACTTTCTTTGGGTTATTTGTATATTAACATATTTATGTTAATATAAATGTTTCAGTCATTATATGAAATTTCTAAAAATCTTTTATGTTCTGGTATAATGTTATAAGTCAAAATTCTAGTTATTACTTTAAAATGTATGTCTCAGAAATAACTAAATTTCCTTCTCAATTGCATTACTATGAACTTTCATCAAATCTTTAACCATGGTCATTTTTAAGTCTTTTGTCATTTACGGACAGTTCTGGGTGTACTCTTATGCTTTTGCAAAAATAAAATGGTTTCATCTTCAAGGAATTTATGGACAAGCCTCTGACAAGTACAGGTTTCTGGTAACTGACTATACTGCTGAACTGAATGAGTAAGCATTTTCAGAACTCTAATGGAAAACTGATGAATTCATAAAAGTGCTAACAAAAGATCAAGATAAAAAAAAATTAATTACATGGGACTGAGTGAACTGATGAGGATGAGTATAATTTGTGTGACTTTCTGTTTGAATAAAAAAAAAAATCCCACAAGGACTCAGAGGCAAAAAATATACAAATCAATTTTCACTGCAAAGTAAAGGAGCTGTTACAGTGAAGAATTACTGCACTGAATGTCAGTATTATGACATAGTATGAGTGTGTTTCATGTTTGGTAATTGCAATCATTGTTGCTTTTGTTGTGGTCATCCATGTACAATGCTTGGTGTCAGTTTATTTATCTCTTGTAAAAATAAAATACAGGGTGTGTGTGTGAAAAAAAATCTTGTATCCTGCAGCTTTGCTGAATTAAAAAAAAAAAAAAAGGAGGTGGTGGATCCTAACAATGTCCATTGTTGGTATGTTGGATGGGATAATACTTCTTTGTGTGGAATAGTTCCAGGTTTTGAAGGACATATACCATTCTCCTAGAAGCCTGTCACTTATATATCAGTAGCAAACCCTTAGTCTTTGTGACAACCCAAAACAATCCCAATATTTCTAAACACTCCCTACAGCTCCTCATATTGAAAATCATGGATATTATATTATCCCAAAGAAGAGTAAGAAGCATTGCTTTCCAAAGCTTTTATTGCTTCATTTTTTGAAGAGCTTTCTTGCTTATGAGATGATCTTTTTACAGAAAACAAAGGGATGGGACTGGAAATCTCAATTAAGTGTATTAACCGCTCTTGTGGGAGTATCTGAGAAAGAGAAGCAGAATAGCTGAAAGAATGTGGTATTCTGAATAAGATATCTAAGTTTAGTTTAGAAGTTCAAGTAGTTCCAGATGATGACAAGTTCACCTGTAGCCATGGAAGTGGATGGCTTATGCAGGTAGAGGTGAATATCATTAGAGATGAAGATGCCAAGGCACAAAATGGCCATGTTTTTGGATGATTAATTCACATGTACATTGAAAAGATTCAGAATGATGGCAGGACTTGGGACAAAGAAGAAACTATGTGAGGTAATAGAGATTTAAAAAGGGACATGTGAAAAGATATTTGTCACCTCCCGTAGTCAGGAAGAAGCAAATTAGAAAATAATAAGGTATTATTTTTCACCAGTTTGGTAAACATTAAAAGATTGATAATGTTCTGTACTGGGAGCTGAGCAGGCAAACAGATATTCTTATGTATCCCTGAAGGGAGTGCTACTATCTTTTTGATTAGACATTTGAAAATATCTATTAATTCTCCTGGCCCATTTTTGAGAAGTTATTCTGCAGGAACTTAGTTACAAATCTGTTTTTTTAGTTACAATTAACATAAAATTTTATATTATTTTCAGGTGTACAACATAATGTTTCAATATATTTAATCATTATGAAATGATCACCACAATATAATTCAGTTACCATTTACCACCACACAAAGTTGTTACAGTTTATTGACTATATTACCTGTGTGTACATTACATCCCCATGAATTATTTATTTTTATAGCTGGAAATTTGTATGCCTTAATCCTCTTTACCTATTTCATCCATCCCCCTATCCCTCTCCCCTCTGGCAACCACCAGTTTATTCTCTGTATCTATGAGTCTTTTTTCCATTTTGTTCTGTTTATTCATTTGTTTTGTTTCTTAGACTTCACATATAAGTGAAATCATACAATGTTTTTCTCTTATTTCACTTAGCATAATACCCTCCAGATCCATCCATGTTGCCTCAAAAGCAAGATTTTATTCTTTTTTATGGCTGAATAATATTCCATTGTGGTGTGTGTATATATATATATATATATATATAGCTATCACATCTTCCTTATGCATTTATCTATTGCTGGATACTTAGGTTGCTTCAATATCTTGGCTATCATAAATAATGCTGCAGTGAATATAGGGATGTATGCATATTTCCAAATTAGTGGGGTTTTTGTTTTGTTTTGTTTTGTTTTCTTCAGGTAAATTCCCCAAAGTGGAATTGCTGGATCATATGATAATATATCTTTAGTTTTTTGAGGAATCTCCATACTGTTTCCACAGTGGTTGCACCAATTTACAAGCCCACTAACACTCACAAGGATTTCCTTTTCTCTACATCCTCTTCAGAACTTGTTTTATGTCTTTTTGATAGTAGCCATCCTGACAGTTGTGGGATGGTGTCTCATTGTGGTTTTGATTTGCATTTCCCTGATGACTAGTGATGTTGAGCACATTTTCATGTGCTTGTTCACCATCTATATGTATTCTTTGGTGACTATTCAGATCCTCTGCCCATTTTTTATTTATTTATTTATTTTTGGAGGTTGAGCTGTATGTATTTATTTATATATTTTGGATATCATCCTCCTATCAGATATATCATTTGCAAATATCTTTTTTCATTCTGTAGGTTGCCTTTTCATTTTGTTGGTAGTTTCCTCTGGTGTGCAAAAGGTTTTTAGTGTGATGTAGTCCTTTTAGTTTATTTTTGCTTTTTGTTGACCTTGCCCAAGGAGACAAATTTTTTTAAATGTTGCCAAGATTGATGTCAAAGAGGCTACTGCCTATATTTTCTTCTAGTTTTATGGTTTCATTTAAATCTCTCATCCATTTTTGAGTTTATGTTTTGTATGATGTGAGAAAGTGGTCCAGTTTTATTCTTTGCATGTAGTTGTCCAGTTTTTTCAACAACATGTGTTGAACAGACTGTCTTTTCCTCATGGTATATGCTTGCCTCTCTTGATGTAGATTAATTGACCATATGAGCATAAGTTTATTTCTGGGCTTTCTATTCCATTCCATTGGTTTATGTGTCTGTGTTTGTGTCAGTACCATATTGTTTTGATGACTGTAGCTTTGTAGTATAATTTGAAGTCAAGGAGTGTGATACCTCCAGCTCTGTTCTTCTTTCTCAAGATTGCTTTGGATATTCGAGGTCTTTTGTTGTTCCATTACATATTTTAGGATTGTTTGTTCTAGTTCTGTGAAAAATGCCATGGGCATTTTGATAGGAGTTACACTGAATCTGTAGTTTGCTTTGGGTAGTATGGGCTTTTTAACAGTATTAATTCTTCCAACCCAAGAACACAGGATATCGTTCCATTTATTTGTGTCATCTTCAACTTCTTTCTTATAGTTTTCAGAGTACAGGTCTTTCACCTCCTTGGTTAAATTTATTCCTAGGTATTGTATTCTTTCTGATGCATTATAAATGATATTGTTCTCTTGATTTCTCTTCTGATAGTTTGCTATAAGTGTGTAGAAATGCATCATATTTCTGTAAATTAAATTTTTATCCTGCAACTTCACCAAATTGATTTATTAGTTCTAAGAGCTTTTTGGTTGGGTACAAATCTTTTTATAACAGTGTTAAAAAATTGGTAACAATATATTTATCAATAGTGGGACAGTGCATTGATAGTATGGAATAATATGATCCTACTAAAATGAACATTAGAAATAAGTGATTTAAGAGCAAATATCTATAATAAGTAAGAATTTTTTGCAGTTACAGAATTATATGTGGAGTAAGCAATAAAAAGGAAATAAATCCTGTATATATTGGTATAAAAGTAGAGAAAGGTTTGGAGATTACCCACCAATTTGATCACATGGTATATATTATGGGATAGGATTAAATGGAAAAGATAGAAATTATTAATGCTTTCCTTATACACTTTGATTTTTTTGACTTGTCAGTACTACTTTTGCTTTTAAAAATAAAATTATCCTAATAAATAAAACATTTTCTTCAAAGGAAATTAAAATCTTATAAGAGGATAAAAGAAGTATACAAATAGCATCAAGAAGCAGAACAATTGATGGGCCTTGAAAGATCAATAAATAATCTATTGAGGGCATAGTCTAAGGAAAGACCTCCATGAATTTTTTCTCATGCTTAATAATCTTTAAACAAAAAAATAATATTCAAAATTCTAAGTTAGATAGTCAAGTAGACAATGTACGAGCGAGATCTACCTTACAGAAAATTTTTTTCTTTATATGTGTTAGGAGTTCCTTCAAACATTAAGAAAAAAAAATGCTTCAGAAAGCAATAAGCTCTAGATTTTGACAAGCAGTATTTAGAATTTAACAGGCACTCCATGGTACATGTTTCATTGCCTGAGACATATCCTTAAAACTATTCACTTTGTCTAGATATTGCCTAGAAACAGTGTATTGTTTTACTAAATACAGCCCATCCCTAGCCTTTGGCTATAGATACAGTATTTTCATGACAGTATTACATGTCATGAAAATGATAAAGAAAAATAAGAAATAGCAGGCATATGTGAGAGATGAAAGCTATTATCTCTCTTAACCCAAGGTCATGAAGAATTCCTGCATATGAATATTATGTTTTGCAGAACTGGAATATACAAACTACTTCTTTAGCCCAAATTGTCATGGTGTTGCTGGGTTGTTGGGGTTTTTTTTCCTTCATCTATTTAAGCTAATGCATCATGTTTGGAACTACAAACCTGGGTGTCATCAATGAACTCCACCCCTCATTTCCAGTTCCACAAGAACCATAAGTAGGTGGATAGGTGTGTGTTAGGGTGGTAGCCCTGTCACATCCATCTATCATATCCTTGCTCATCCAGTTGTTGAGTCAACAGGAAATTGCAACCCTATAAGGAATAAAGGAAAACATCCACTTAATCTTCAATGTTTCCAACTTCACTGGATATTAAGGGAATCAAATTCCAACTCTACAGCTTCTAATTGTATGATTTGAACACGTTATTTTATCTTCTAAGCTTCAACTTCTTTGCCTATGAAATAGTGATTGTATCCTCTTTGTAGAGCTTTTGTGAACATTAAGTGAGAAAATACATGATAAGTTCCTGGTGCAATGTCTGCTTAGAAAATATTGACTCATCTCCTCATCTACCTATTTTACTTACCTGACTTCTTATTTAAATTTTCTCTCACTCTCTAGTTCACTTACTTTCTGTTCTTCCTGACCCTTTTCCTTCTCTAAATGCATATTCTTTCTCTGGAACAATTGTGATTCTTTTTCTCCCTTAATATTGCACTCCTTTTAAATTTTAACCACTAGAGGGATAAATAATAAGATATAATTCCACTCATCCTGATCTCACTGGGATCAGAGGATAAAATCAAAGAATCAAAGAAGAATCAAATAACTACAGAATGTTGACGAGATATTAGAAAACATATAATAAAACACGTAATATTAAATGAAGGGACTAGGTATTTAAACAAATATGAACAGTAAACGTTATAGTTTTCAAATCATTACCTCTACAATATATATAGTTAAAAAACTAAATTTTATTTTTCCTTGAAATTTTCCTCTAAGCCATTTTCTGAAAAAAAAAGACAAAAGACAAATGTGAGGGCAGAAAACTTTTAGCAACAAAGCCAGTTTGCAGGTTGTTCAATTCAAGTAATTTAAAGTCCAAAATAAATCCATACATTCAATTAAAAATGTATAATCTCTATTGCACAGCAAAGGAAACCATAAAAAAAAACTCAAAAGACAACACTCAGAATGGGAGAAAATATTTGCAAATGAAGCAACTGACAAGGTATTAATCTCCAAAACATACAAACAGCTCATGCAGCTCAACATCAAAAAAATAAATAACCCAATCAAAAAATTGGTGTAAGATCTAAATATACATTTCTCCAAAGAAGACATACAGATGGCCAAAAAGCACATGAAAATATGCTCAACATCAGTAATTATTAGAAATATGCAAATCAAAACTACAATGAGATATCACCTCACACTGGTCAGAATGGCCATCATCAAAAAATCTACAAACATCAAATGCTGGAGAGAGTGTGGAGAAAAGGGAACCCTCCTACACTCTTTGTGGGAATGTAAATTGATACAGACACAATGGTGAACAGTATGGAGGTTCCTTAAAAAAGTAAAAATAGAACTACCGTATGGCCCAGCAATCCCACTCCTGGGCATATACCCAGAGAAAACCATAATTCAAAAAGATACATGCACCCCGATGTTCATTGCAACACTATTTACAATAGCCAGGACATGGAAGCAACCTAAGTGTCCATCAACAGAGGAATGGATAAAGAAGATGTGGTACATATATACAATGGAGTATTACTCAGCAATAAAAAGAACAAAATAATACCATTTGCAGCTACATGGATGGACCTAGAAATTGTCATACTAAGTGAAATAAGCCAGACAGAGAAAAACAAATATCACATGATATTGCTTACATGTGGAATCTGAAAAAAGGGTACAAATGAACTTATTTACAAAACAGAAGTAGAGTCACAGATGAAGAAAACACACTTATGGTTATCAGGGGATAAGGGGGGAGAGGTATAAATTGGGAGATTGGGAATGACATATACACACTACTATATAAAAAATAGGTAACTAATAAGAATCTGCTGTATAGCACAAGGGTAATGGTCTAAATGGGAAAAGAATCTAAACAAAAAAAAAAGAGTGGGTATATATATATAAAATATCAAATACCCTATATGATTAAAAGTATCAATTAAAAATGTAAACAGTAAAGAAATGATGAATTCATGTAAAATATCCAATCCAGAAGTTACACTTTATATTTATTCACCTACTTTTCACACATACAGCAGAGCCTTATTTCTGGGATGCTACTTTGTATTTTTGTTTGTTATTTGTTCATTATTCTCTTATTTAAAAAAATGTTGCTCTGATAATTTGAGGACAATCTAGGCCTCACATAGTTTTACCACAGGAATCCTGCTGGCAGTGAGAGTCCTGTCTGTACCTTAGAGCTGCACTGGAGAGGACCAAACAGTTGGAGGCTCCAAGATTAACATTCCATCAAGATGGAAGTGTTCAAATATATTCTCGTGCTTAAGTTATATTTTAAGAAAAGGCACTTATATGTTTGTCCATATAATTCTGTGTATAATTGGCAATATTTAACATTTTAAACAACAGTTATAAAATGGTAATAAGTACATACCTATCAATAATTGTTTTAAATGAAAATGAACTAAATTCTTCATTCAAAAGACATAGAATGGATGAGTGAATTAAAAAAAACAGACCCATCTATATGCTGTCTACAAGACACTTGCTTAAGATGTAAGGACACACACACGTTGGAAGTGAAGGGATGGAAAAGGGTGTCTCATACAAATGGAAACCAAGAGAAAGTTGGGGTAGCTATACTTACAACAGACAAAATAGACGTTAAAATAAAAGGCTTAATGGGAGACAAAGATGGGCATTACATAATGATAAAGGGGTCATGACAAGAAGATATAACATTTGTAAATATTTATGCACCCAATATAAGAGCACCTATATAAATAAAGCAAATATTAGCACATTTAAATGGAGAAATTGGCAGCAATACAATAATAGTAGGGACTTTAATCCCCCACTTACATCAATGGATAGATCATCCAGGCAGAAAATCAATAAGAAAACTGTGGCCTTAAATGAGTTTTACACCAAGGAACTTACTAGATATATACAGAAAATCCTATCCAAAATCAGTAGAATACATTCTTGTCAAATGCACATGGAACATTCTCCAGGGTAAATCATATGTTAAGCCACAAAACACATCTCAATAAATTTGAGAATGTTGAAGTAATATCAAGCACTTTTCCCAATCATAATGGTATGAAACAAGAAATCAATTACAAGAAAAAAAATTTAAAAATCACAAATATGTTAATATAAACACCATGTTACTGAACAACCAGTGGCCAATGAAGAAATCAAAGAGGAAATTTTAAAATTCCTTAATACAATAAAAATGAAAATAAAACATACCAAAATCTGTGGGGATGAAGCAAAACCTGTTCTAAGAGGCAAGTTCATACTGATACAGGCCTAGCTCAAGAAGCAAGAAAAATCTCAAACAATCTAACTTTACATGTAAAGGACCTAGAAAAAGAAAAATAACTGAAGCACAAATTTAGTAGAAGGAAAGAAATAATAAAGGTCCAAGCAGAAATAAACAAAAGAGAGACTAATAAGACAATAGGGGAAAATCAGTGAAACCAAGAACTTGTTCATTGAAAAGATAAACAAAATTATCAATCCTTTAGCTACACTCACTAAGAAAAAAGACAGGGCCTTTTTTATAGAAATTAGAAATGAAAGAGGAGAAGTTATAACCAACACCACAGAAATAAAAGAATCATAAGAGACTGCTATGAAAAAGTATACACCAACAGATTAGACAACCTTCTAAAATGGATAAATTTCTAGAAACATATAATCTTGCAATACTTCATCAGGAAGAAATAGAAAATCTGAATAGCCCTATTACTTGTAAGGAGATTAAAGCAGTAATCAAAATCCTACCAACAAACAAAAGTCCAGGACCAGATGGCTTTAAATGGTGAATTCTACCAAACAATCAAAGAAGATTTAATACTTCTCAAACTCTTCTAAAAAATTGAAGAGGAAACACTTTTGAACTCATTTTATGAGGCCAGCTTTACTCTAATATCAAAACCAGGCAAGGACACTACAAAAAAAAATGAAAATTACAAGCCACTATCACTGATGAACATGGATGCAAGAATCCTCAACTATTAGCACACTGAATCCAACAATACATTAAAATAATCATACATCATGATCAAGTGGGATTTGTTCCAGCGATGGTTCAACATCTGCAAATCAATCAATGTGATACATATTAACAAACTGAAGAATAAAAATCATATTATCATCTCAATAGATGCAGAAAATTTTTTTGGCAAAATTCAACACCCATTTACAATAAAAATTCTCAACAATGTTGGCTTAGAGGGAACATAACTACATCATAAAGGCCATATATGACAAGTCTATAGCTAACATCATACTCAATAGGGAAAAACTGGAAGGATTTCCTGTAAGATTAGGAAGAAGACAAGGATGTCCACTTTTACCACTTTCACTCCACATAGTATTGGAAGTCCTGGCCACAGCAATCAAACAAGAAAAAGAAATAAAAACATCCAAATTAGAAAGTAAGAAGTAAAACTGTCACTGTTTGCAGATGACATTATTTTACATATAGAAAACCTTAAAGACCCCACCAAAAAAAACTTATAACAAATGAACAAACTCAGTAGAGTTTCAGGGTGCAAAATCAATATACAAAAATTTGTTCCACTTCTATACACTAACAGCAAACTATCAGAAAGAGAATTAAGAAAACAATCCCATTTATAATTGCATCAAAACATTAACCAATAATTTTAACAAAGGAGGTAAAAGACCTGTACACTAAAATTTATAAGACATTGATGAAAGGAATTAAAGAAGACACAAATAAACGGAAAGCTATTCTGTGTTTATGGATTGGATGAATTGGTATCATTAAAATAGCCATACTTCTCAAAGAAATCTGCAGATTCAATGCAACCCCTATCAAAATTCCAATGTCCTTTTTCACAGAACCATTAAAAAACACTCCTAAAATTTGTATGAAACCGCAAAAGACTCCAAATAGCCAAAGTAGTCTTGAGGCAGAACAAAGATGGAGGCATTACACTTCTTGATTTCATGACTTTACAAAGCTATAGTCATCAAACAGTATGGTATTGATATAAAAACAGATATATAGACCAATGGAATAAAATAGAGAACCCAGAAAGAAACCCACGCATATATAGTCAATTAATTTATGACAAAGGAGTGCAGATTGTGTAATGGTGAAAGGATAGTCTCTTTACTAAATGGTGTTGGTAAAACTGGACAGCCACATACAAAGAATAAAATTAGACTACTGTCTTACACCATACACAAAAGATCACTCCAAATTGATTAAGGACTTGAATATAAAACCTGAAACCATAAAAGTCCTAGAGGAATACATAGGTGGTAAACACCATGGCATCAATCTTGGCAACGTTTTTTGGGGAATCTGACTCCAAAAGTAAAGGTAACAAAAGCAAAAGTAAATAGTAGGATTACATCAAACTAAAAAGTTTCTGCACAGGAAATAAAACCATCAACAAAATTAAAAGGCAGAATGGGAGAAAATATTTTTGCAATTAGATATTTGAGAAGAGGTTAATATCCAAAATATATTTTAAAATTTATACAATTCAACAATGAAAAAACAATCCAATTTAAAAAGGGGCAGAGGAATAAACATATTTCTAAAGAAAACGTACAGTTGGCCATCAGGCACATGAAAAGATGCTCAACGTCACTAACCATTAGGGAAATGCAAATCAATACCACAATGAAATATCACCTCACACGTGTCAGAATTGCCATTGTCAAGTAGATAAGAAATAGTAAGTAATGGCAAAGACGTAGAGAAAGAGAATCCTTGTGCCCTGTTGGGGTGCAGCTATTATGGAAAACATTATGGAGTTTCTTCAAAAAGTTAAAAATAGAACTACTACGTGATCCAGCAATTTCACTTCTGGGTACATATCTAAAGAAAACAAAAACACGAATTCAAAAGGATATGTGCACCCCTTTGTTCATTGCAGTATTGTTTACAATAGTTAGGATATGGAAACAACCTAAGTGTCCATCAATTGATGTATGGATAAAGAAGATGTGAAAGACCCTGTGACAAGAAGGTATGTTTCCCATTTCAGGGAGTGAAAGAAGAACTTGGAGCAAAGAAGGCATTGTTCAAGAAGAGGCTCTGGAAGGAGAGAATCCAGATTGTGCAGGGTTTTATAGGCCAAATTAAGATTTTAGTTTTTCCCAAGAGTTACTGAAAGTCATTGAGAGAAGAACAATAGGATTAGAGTTGCATTAGGAAAATCACTCTGACTATTGTGACTAGAGTGGATGGGCCCAAGAGAAATGTGTGCCCATGTGCAGCATGACACATGTAGAAAAATGTTCATAGCAGTTTACTGTTCTTAACGGCCGTAAACTAGAAACAGACCAAATGTTCATCAAGAGTAGAACGAATAAGTAAATTGTCACTTATGTATACAATGGATTTCTATGTAAAATGGGAATGAACAGACTAAGACTGAACACTACTATGTGGATGAACTTCAAGCACATAATGTTAGATAAAAGCCAGACACAGAAAGACACATACAGTGTCATTCTATTTGCATAAAATTAAAAGCAGGCAAGACTAATGTGTGGTGCTAGAAGTTAGGATAGTAGTTATACTACGAGTGGTGAAGGAGGGAATAGTTATTAGAAGGGAGCATTAGGTGGGCTTCAGTGCTGGCAATGCCCTATTTATTAGGTGGTGGCTAAACAGGTGTTGGATTTGTGACAATGTATTTCACCGTATATTCACACTTCGTGCAATTTTCAGTATATGTACAATATTGCACTGGAAAAAACATTTTTAAACTTTTTAAAAGAATAGATTGAATTATTAAGAGTTATTGAATGGATACTATGAGATTGGTTGGGAAGCAATGGCAGTAACCCAAGTGAGAGAAATGATTTCTCCTTGAACATTGCTAATGTGAAGATGGAAAGGAGACTTATTTGAGAGTTATTATTTAGGCGGCAAAATGAATAGAATTTGGTGCTGAATTAGATATGGACTGTGAGGAATGAGGAACTAACAAGGAGTATTCCTTGGAGCAACTGATTTTGGAAACAAAAGAAGCAGTCCTCTGTTTGTGAGAAGGGACAAGGGGTAGAACAAATGAGCTGTGAGAAAAGGAGAAGGAGGTAGGGTTGCATTTGTTCAGAGAGCAGAGACAGAGTTGTGGAGACTGAGAGAGTGAATGATCTAAAGAAATATGATAGAATTGCAGAGTGCTACTGAATCATCATAACTTTCTAGTGAACATTTTACTGTGAAGGGTGACTTGCTCCATCAACACTCAGCTGTTCCTGTCCAGGCATGAAGAGAACCAGTGATTAGGATCACATATGATTGGAGTTTTGCTGGATGGGTGTGATCAATATTGTTTTCAGGTAATATGATAAGTCAAAATAAATCAGTAAGAGGTTGGGGTACATTCCAACTTTCCATCCTCATCATAATGAAAGAGGATTTTCAATGAGCATCTATTCAAGTGTTCCCTGGGAATATGGAAATTCACTTGAGAAGGTAACAGAGATGAGGGAAGCCAGTGTGATGAAGGTCATAGGTCTCCAGAATTACTATTCCTCTCCTCTCTAAACATACCTTCCATTGTCACTACAACCACAGTCACATATTACTGTTTTTCCTTCTTATCTTTCTCTTTATTGTTCTTTTTCTACAAGTCCCTTTCTCTTCCTCATGTCCTCTTCCCTTTAGGGGATTGTATGGAAGAAATAAAAGAAGTGGATCTGCCAAAATTGTGTTGGGACGCTGGCAGACTTGGGACTGGAGAAACTAAATTGAGAGGAAGATTAGTGTTTTAACTTTTTGGACACATCAGTTTATCCATAATTTTAGGCTTTAGTAACCAGTGGACCCATTGCAAAGACCCAATGCAAAGTCTATACGATTTAAGTGATATGCCAACTAGCATGTGGACACTAGGCAAAATTGCAAAAGAAAGCATTTTTACCTTTTTTTGTGTGCCTATCTCCCTTTTTCTTTTGCCAATAGCTAATTTATTCATTCAGTTATTCAGTCATTTATTCCACAAACATATTAACTACTGATGTATAGTAATATATCAGACACTAAGCTAGTTGTCTTCTAACAAGTCAGACCTGGGGGGGGGGGTCTCTTAATCCAAAAGGACCACCCCTCCCTCCTAAATTAGCCCTCTCTTTTCCATGACTCAATCAAAACCAACCATTCCCTGAGGGATGCTGATTAGATTTTTATTTAGATAACTCATACAAGTATATGCATAAATGGTAATAACTATAAGCATATGCCAGGCTCTCTCCTGAGCACTTTATAAGTATGAATACATTTAATCTTCACAACATACTATGAGGTAAGTAGTATTATTATCTCTATTTTATTTTATTTTTATTATTTTTATTTTTTTTCACACACACACACTGTATTTTATTTTTACAAGAGATAAATAGACTGACACCAAGCATTGTACGTGGATGACCACAACAAAAGCAACAATGATTGCAATTACCAAACATGAAGCACACTCATACTATGTCATAATACTGACATTCAGTCCAGTAATCCTCCACTGTAACAGTTTCTTTACTTTGCAGTGAAAATTGATTTGTATATTCTTTGCCTCTGAGTCCTTGTGGGATTTTTTTTTTACATTCAAACAGAAAGTCACAAAAATTATACTCATCCTCATCAGTTCACTCAGTCCCATGTAATTAATTTTTTTTTTCATCTTGATCTTTTGTTAGCACTTTTATGAGTTCATCAGTTTTTCACTAGAGTTCTGAAAATGTTTATTCATTCAGTTCAGCAGTACAGGCAGTTACCAGAAACCTGTACTTGTGAGAGTCTTTTCCATGAATTTCTTGAAGATGAAACCCTTTTATAGGAACATATTTGCAAAAGCATCAGAGTACACCCAGAACTGTCTGTAAATGAAAAAGACTTAAAAATGACCACGGTTAAAGATTTGATGATAGTTCATAATAATACAGTTGACAAGAAAATTAGTTATTTCTGAGATATACATTTTAAAGTAATAACTAGGATTGTGACTTATAACATTATACCAGAACATATAAGATTTTTAGAAATTTCATGTAATGTCTGAAATATTTATATTAACATATTTCCATACAAATAACCCAATGAAAGTTTAGTATTAGTTGTTTTGTTTGTTTGTTTTATTATACTGCAGGTTCTTATTAGTCATCAATTTTATACACATCAGTGTATACATGTCAATCCCAATCGCCCAATTCAGCACACCACCATCCCCACCCCACCGCAGTTTTCCCCCCTTGGTGTCCATATGTCTGTTCTCTACATCTGTGTCTCAACTTCTGCCCTGCAAACCAGCTCATCTGTACCATTTTTCTAGGTTCCACATACATGCGTTAATATACGATATTTATTTTTCTCTTTCTGACTTACTTCACTCTGTATGACAGACTCTAGATCCCTCCACGTCTCAACAAGTGACTCAACTTCGTTCCTTTTTATGGCTGAGTAATATTCCATTGTATATATGTGCCACGACTTCTTTATCCATTCATCTGTTGATGGGCATTTAGGTTGCTTCCATGACCTGGCTATTGTAAATAGTGCTGCAATGAACATTGGGGTGCATGTGTCTTTTGGGATTACGGATTTCTCTGGGTATATGCCCAGTAGTGGGATTGCTGGGTCATATGGTAATTCTATTTTTAGTTTTTTAAGGGACCTCCATATTGTTCTCCATAGTGGCTGTATCAATTTACATTCCCACCAACAGTGCAAGAGGGTTCCCTTTTCTCCACACCCTCTCCAGCATTTGATGTTTGTAGACTTTCGCATGATGCCCATTCTAACTGGTGTGAGGTGATACCTCATTGTAGTTTTGATTTGCATTTCTCTAATAATTAGTGATGTTGAGCATCTTTTCATGTGCTTCGTGGTCGTCTGTATGTCTTCTTTGGAGAAATGTTTATTTAGGTCTTCTGCCCATTTTTGGATTGGGGTGTTTGTTTCTTTAATATTGAGCTGAATGAGCTATTTATATATTTTGGAGATTAATCCTTTGTCTGTTGATTCGTTTGCAAATATTTTCTCCCATTCTGAGGGTTGTCTTTTCGTCTTGTTTATGGTTTCCTTTGCTGTGCAAAAGCTTTGAAGTTTCATTAGGTCCCATTTGTTTATTTTTGTTTTTATTTCCATTACTCTAGGAGGTGGATCAAAAAAGATCTTGCTGTGATTTATGTCAAAGAGTGTTCTTCCTATGTTTTCCTCTAAGAGTTTTACAGTGTCCAGTCTTACATTTAGGTCTCTAATCCACTTTGAGTTTATTTTTGTGTATGGTGGTAGGGAGTATTCTAATTTCATTCTTTTACATGCAGCTGTCCAGTTTTCCCAGCACCACTTATTGAAGAGACTGTCTTTTCTCCATTGTATATCTTTGCCTCCTTTGACATAGATTAGTTGACCATAGGTGCATGGGTTTATCTCTGGGCTTTCTATCTTGTTCCATTGATCTATGTTTCTGTTTTTGTGCCACTACCATATTGTCTTGATGACTGTAGCTTTGTAGTATAGTCTGAAGTCAGGGAGTGTGATTCCTCCAATTCCGTTTTTTTCCCTCAAGACTGCTTTGGCTCTTCGGGGTCCTTTGTGTCTCCATACAAATTTTAAGATGATTTGTTCTAGCTCCGTAAAAAATGCCATTGGTAATTTGATAGGGATTGCATTGAATCTGTAGATTGCTTTGGGTAGTAGAGTCATTTTCACAATGTTGATTCTTCCAATCCTAGAACATGGTATATCTCTCCATCTGTTGGTATCATCTTTAATTTCTTTCATCAGTGTCTTATAGTTTTCTGCATAAAGGTCTTTTGTCTCCCTAGGTAGGTTTATTCCTAGGTATTTATTCTTTTTGTTGCAATGGTAAATGGGAGTGTTTCCTTAATTTCTCTTTCAGATTTTTCATCATTAGTGCATAGGAATGCAAGAGATTTCTGTGCATTAATTTTGTATCCTGCAACTTTACCATATTCATTAATTAGCTCTAGCAGTTTTCTGGTGGCAGTTTTAGGATTCTCTATGTATAGTATCATGTCATCTGCAAAAAGTGACAGTTTTACTTTTCTTTTCCAATATGTATTCCTTTTATTTCTTTTTCTTCTCTGATTGCCATGGCTAGGACTTCCAGAACTATGTTGAATAATAGTGGTGAGAGTGGACATCCTTGTCTCGTTCCTGATCTTAGAGGAAATGCTTTCAGTTTTTCACCATTGAGAATGATGTTTGCTGTGGGTTTGTCATATATGGCCTTTATTATGTTGAGGTAGGTTCCCTCTATGCCCACTTTCCGGAGAGTTTTTATCATAAATGGGTGTTGAATTTTGTCAAAAGCTTTTTCTGCATCTATTGAGATGATCATATGGTTTTTATTCTGCAATTTGTTAATATGGTGTATCACATTGATTCATTTGCGTATATTGAAGAATCCTTGCATCACTGGGATAAATCCCACTTCATCGTGGTGTATGATCCTTTTAATGTGTTGTTGGATTCTGTTTGCTAGTATTTTGTTGAGGATTTTTGTATCTATATTCATCAGTGATATTGGTCTGTAATTTTCTTTTTTTGTAGGCTCTTTGTCGGGTTTTGGTATCAGGGTGATAGTGGTCTCATAGAATGAGTTTGGGAGTGTTCCTTCCTCTGCAAGTTTTTGGAAGAGTTTGAGAAGGATGGGTGTTAGCTCTTCTGTAAATGTTTGATAGAATTCACCTGTGAAGCCATCTGGTCCTGGACTTTTGTTTGTTGGAAGACTTTTAATCACAGTTTCAATTTCATTACTTGTGATTGGTCAGTTCATATTTTCTGTTTCTTCCTGGTTCAGTCGTGGAAGGTTATACCTTTCTAAGAATTTGTCCATTTCTTCCAGGTTGTCCATTTTATTGGCATAGAGTTGCTTGTAGTAGTCTCTTAGGATGCTTTGTATTTCTGCGGTGTCTGTTGTAACTTCTCCTTTTTCATTTCTAATTTTATTGATTTGAGTCCTCTCCCTCTTTTTCTTGATGAGTCTGGCTAATGGCTTATCAATTTTGTTTATCTTCTCAAAGAACCAGCTTTTAGTTTTATTGATCTTTGCTATTGTTTTCTTTGTTTCTATTTCATTGATTTCTGCTCTGATCTTTATGATTTCTTTCCTTCTGCTAACTTTGGGTTTTGTTTGTTCTTCTTTCTCTAGTTTCTTCAGGTGTAAGGTTAAATTGTTTACTTGAGATTTTTCTTGTTTCTTTAGGTAGGCTTGTATAGCTATAAACTTCCCTCTTAGAACTGCTTTTGCTGCATCCCATAGGTTTTCGGTCGTCGTGTTTTCATTGCCATTTTTTCTCTAGGTATTTTTTGATTTCCTCTTGGATTTCTTCAGTGATCTCTTGGTTATTTAGTAACGTATTGTTTAGCCTCCATGTGTTTGTGTTTTCTACGTTTTTTTTTTCCCTGTAATTCATTTCTAATCTCATAGCATTGTGGTCAGAAAAGATGCTTGATATGATTTCAATTTTCTTAAAATTACTGAGGCTTGATTTGTGACCCAAGATGTGATCTATCCTGGAGAATGTTCCGTGCGCACTTGAGAAGAACGTGTAATCTGCTGTTTTTGGATGGAATGTCCTATAAATATCAGTTAAATCTATCTGGTCTATTGTGTCATTTAAAGCTTCTGTTTCCTTATTTATTTTCATTTTGGATGATCTGTCCTTTGGTGTAAGTGAGGTGTTAAGGTCCCCCACTATTTTTGTGTTACTGTCGATTTCCTCTTTTATAGATGTTAGCAGTTGCCTTATGTATAGAGGTGCTCCTATGTTGGGTGCATACATATTTATAACTGTTATATCTTCTTCTTGGATTGATCCCTTGATCATTATGTAGTGTCCTTCCTTGTCTCTTGTAACATTATTTATTTTAAAGTCTATTTTATCTGATATGGGTATTGCTACTCCAGCTTTCTTTTGATTTCCATTTGCATGGAATATCTTTTTCCATCCCCTCACTTTCAGTCTGTATGTGTCCCTAGGTCTGAAGTGGGTCTCTTGTACACAGCATATATATGGGTCTTGTTTTTGTATCCATTCAACAAGCCTGTGTCTTTTGGTTGGAGCATTTAATCCATTCACGTTTGAGGTAATTATCAATATGTATGTTCCTATGACCATTTTCTTAATTGTTTTGGGTTTGTTTTTGTAGGTCCTTTTCTTCTCTTGTGTTTCCCACTTAGAGAAGTTCCTTTAGCATTTGTTGTAGAGCTGGTTTGGTGGTGTTGAATTCTCTTAGCTTTTGCTTGTCTGTAAAGCTTTTGATTTCTCCATCAAATCTAAATGAGATCCTTTCCGGGTAGAGTAATCTTGGTTGTAGATTCTTCCCTTTCATCACTTTAAGTATATCATGCCACTCCCTTCTGGCTTGTAGAGTTTCCACTGAGAAATCAGCTGTTAACCTTATGGGAGTTCCCTTGTATGTTATTTGTTGTTTTTCCCTTGCTGGTTTCAATAATTTTTCTTTGTCTTTAATTTTTGCCACTTTTTTACTATGTGTCTCGGTGTGTTTCTCCTTGGGTTTATCCTGTATGGGACTCTCTGTGCTTCCTGGACTTCGGTGGCTATTTCCTTTCCCATGTTAGGGAAGTTTTCGACTATAATCTCTTCAAATATTTTCTCTGGTCCTTTCTCTCTCTCTTTTCCTTCTGGGACCCCTGTAATGCGAAGTCGTTGCGTTTAATGTTGTCCCAGAGGTCTCTTCGGCTGTCTTCATTTGTTTTCATTCTTTTTACTTTAGTCTGTTCTGCAGCAGTGAATTCCATGATTCTGTCTTCCAGGTCACTTATCCGTTCTTCTGCCTCAGTTATTTTGCTATTGATTCTTTCTAGTGTAGTTTTCATTTCAGTTATTGTATTGGTCATCTCTGTTTGTTTGTTCTTTAATTCTTCTAGGTCTTTGTTAATCATTTCTTGCATCTTCTCAATCTTTGCCTCCATTCTTATTCCGAGATCCTGGATCATCTTCACTATCATTATTCTGAATTCTTTTTCTGGAAGGTTGCCTATCTCCACTTCATTTAGTTGTTTTTCTGGGTTTTTTTCTTGTTCCTTCATCTGGTATATAGCCCTCTGCCTTTTCATCTTGTCTGTCTTTCTGTAAATGTGGTTTTTGTTCCACAGGCTGCAGGATTGTAGTTTTTCTTGCTTCTGCTGTCTGCCCTCTGGTGGTTGAGGCTATCTAAGAGGCTTGATGGGAGGCTCTGGTGGTGGGTAGAGCTGACTGTTGCTGTGGTGGTCAGAGCTCCGTAAAACTTTAATCCACTTGACTGTTGATGGGTGGGGCTGGGCTCCCTCCCTGTTGATTGTTTTGCCTGAGGCAACCCAGCACTGGAGCCTACCTGGGCTCTTTGGTGAGGCTAATGGCAGACTCTGGGAGGGCTCACGCCAAGGAGTACTTCCCAGAACCTCCGCTGCCAGTGTCCCTGTCCCCACGGTGAAACAGAGCCAGCCCCCGCCTCTGCAGGAGACCCTCCATCACTAGCAGGTTGGCCTGGTTCAGTCTCCCCCAGGGTCACTGCTCCTTCCCCCAGGTCCCAATGCACACAGTATTCCATGTGCGCCCTGCAAGAGTGGGGTCTTTGTTTCCCCCAGTCCTGTCGAAGTCCTGCAATCAATTCCCACTAGGCTTCAAAGTATGATTCTCTATGAATTCCTCCTCTCATTGCCGGACCCTCAGGTTGGGAAGCCTGACGTGGGGCTCAGAACCTTCACTCCAGTGGGTGGACTTCTGTGGTATAAATGTTCGCTAGTCTGTGAGTCAACCACCCAGCAGTTATGGGATTTGATTTTACTCTGATTGCGCCCCTCCTACCATCTCACTGTAGCTTCTCCTCTGTCCTTGGACGTGGGGTATCCTCCTTGGTGAAGTCCAGTGTCTTCCTGTTGATGATTGTTCAGCAGCCAGTTGTGATTCTGGTGGTCTCGCAAGTGGGAGTGAGAGCATGTCCTTCTACTCTGCCATCTTGGTTAATCTCTATCTCTATTTTAAAAATGAGAAACCCAAGGGATGGAGAGATTAAGTAACATGGTCATCAGGGAGGTGGTAGAGGCAGGATTCAACAAAACAGTCTTTCTCCAAAGTCTGTTTTCCTAATGTCACTGCTCAGGTTCAGCTGCTCGCCACTTGAAAGCCAATACTCAAGAGATGAAAGGGAAAAGGAAAAAGCTACTTTTTTTCAGGAAGCCAGAAACCTGGGGAGAATGTGCACTCATGTCCAAAAACCACCTCCAAATATTCTGCTCAGCCATGAAAGTTTTTAAAGGGAGAATCATCTGGGGAGGGGGGTCAGAGCCATTCATTGTTACCTTCCACTGTGTGCAGATTTTCTTCTGATTGGTGGTGAGGTAACCAGGGCAGTGTTCCAGGACCCTTGTGCTCAGTCTGAAGTTATCATCCTCCACCTGGTTGGGGGCCTTTTCTCCTTCAGAAGAATTCAAAGGTATTCTGTTATATATATTCCTTGAGGAGAAACCAGGACCCTGCCCCATGGCTGCACTACTGTTTCTTGACTGCTCCTCTTTGTTTCTGCATTCCCTCCCTTCTCTGATAAGCAGCTCTTTGAATCTGCCCTTTGGAACTCAGGGAAGGTCAGGGAGGCTGAACGAACCTTATTTCCTACAAAAAAGAAACAGGGGACACGGAAAGAATTTATACCTGGGAGGACCCCACAGGGTCCTGCTGCATTTCACAAATCACTGCCCAACATAGCCTACACCTGAGGCTTGTTGTGAGGGGAGAAGAAGTGCTGCATTCTAATAGACTCTGTTATGGGTTGGAATTGAATTGCTTTAGCCTTTGAATTCACGCTTTTGTTCTTACCATCAGGAGTCTAGTGGCCGTTAGGGTGAAGTTGTTCAGTTGCTATTGAATTTTATGTAAACATTAAAGAAAGCAAAAGTCTATTCATGTCTCTAATTTGGAGAAAGACCTCTTTATGGTCATTGGGATTGATAATAATGAGGGTATAGGATCTACGAATTCCTAGGCCTATTCTATCTGACTTGAGGGGTGTTGACACCTACCCAGAGAAGTAGAAAGAGGAAGGATATACACTTGTGGGATCTCAGAAAGAAAGAAAACATGGAGCTAGGTGATCCAATTAGACAGTTAATGTGATATCTAATTTCTACTAAATCAGCAAATTATGTGGAACTTTTATAATCAGCATCCTGTTGGGAAGACTGAGACCAGTGTATTACTTCTTAACTTATTCTAGAGAAAAGGAAAGAAGGTGGATGAAACAAATAGTATGAAATCCCACGATGCTCAAGTTTTTTCAGCAGAAAAGAAAAAAATACACATTATAGTTTTACCTAGCAGTATGGGTTTAGTTTATGAGGATATGAAGGAGAGAATGCACTTCTTTTTATATCTCTTCCTCAGTGATTTCACTCATCCTCATTAATTCATTTTCATTCTTTCATTCATTCATTTTTATTCTTTTGCACTATTTTTATTCATTTGTTTACTCATCCATTTATGCACCTATTGAACAAATACTTTTTAAATGTCCTCCAACTGCCACGTATTGTTCTAGGTGCTATAGATATTGCCATAAATAATACAAGCAAATTCCTGGTCCAGAGTTCACAGTCTATGGAGGGCATAGGTAGTAGACAGAGAGAAACAACTAAGAAATTAATGAATAAGATAAATGGAGAAATGAGTTTCATAAATAAAACTGATGTGATAGAGAGAAACTTGTTGGGGGGTTATTTTAGATTATGTGACAAATGAATAAAATTGAATAAAAGGTAGCATGTGATAAATGTGATGACAGGATTTTAAATAAAGTGCTCTGTAAGCATTAAAAAAGAAAGAGTTTTGTTTAACTGGAAATAATTTAAGACATCCTTAAAGCTAGATAGAGTTTTGGTAGATGAAGTTGGTGGAAAAAAGACATTCCTGATTTGAGAAAGAAAATGAATAAAGGAGGAAATAAAAGGGAACACCTGCCATGTACAGCCAAAGGAATGAGGTGCAAAAGGATGGATGAGGGGTAAGGGGAGACAGCTTTTGGAAGCAAAGGAAACAGACTGCAGTCCTAAACATCATGAAACAAGTTTTAATTAAAAAATTCTTCAGGCAAAGGACTTGAATAGACATTTCTCCAAAGAGGATATACAAATGACAAAGAAGCATGTGAAAAAATGCTTAACATTACTAATAATCAGAGAGATGCAAATCAAAACCACAATGACACATAACCTCACATCTGTTGGAATGACTATCATCAAAAAGACAAGTGATAACCAACAAGTGTTGGTTAGGATGTGGAGAAAGAGAATCCCTGTGCATTGTTGGAGGGAATGTAAATGGGTACAGCCATCATGGAAAATAGAATGGAGGTTTCTCAAAAATTAAAAACAGAACTACCATATGAACCAACAATCTCATACCTGGATATATATTCAAAATAATTGAAAGCAAGGTCTTGAGATATTTGCACACCCATGTTCATAGCAGCACTATACACAATATCCAAGAGGAATAAGTAACCTATTCTTTCAACAGATGAAAAGATAAATGAAAGGTGGTAATACATACAATGGAATATTATTCAGCCTTCAAAAGGAAGGAAATCTTTTCACAAGCCACAATATGGATTAAACTTGAGGACGTTATGCTAAATGAAATGAGCCAATTTAAAAAAGACAAATTCTGTATGATTCTACTTAGATGATGTATCTAACATTGGCAAATTCATGAAAGTAGAATAATGGTTACCAGGGGCTGGGGGGAGGGGGAAAGAGGAGTTATTGATAAAATTTCAGATTTATAAGATAAAAAATACTAGAAATCTGTTTCACAACAATGTGAATGTAGTTAACTCTACTGAAAAATACACTTGAAAATGGTTAAGATGGTAAACTTTAAACTTTATGTTTTTTTATCACAATAAAAATAATTCTTCAGTTACTTTAGTTCTCAAAATCGTTATGCTGCTTTTGTATTAAACTATTAAACTTCTAAGGTGTGTGTGTGTGGGTTAGGTTGCAGGAAAATATATGTATCTGTTTGGATCTACATTAACCTCATTTATCTAAACCCCACTTACATGGATCTTGGAAACTTTTCCCATATTGAGCAACAAGCTGTCCTAAACAAGGGGACTTTGATTATTGTTTCAACAGTTTTTATTACTCTTGAATTATCAATATCTGTGTTGCAAAAGTTCCCATTACATTAGTTTCCCAACAAAATGTCATCTGATTATAGGACTTCTTTTGCCTCACCCTGTGTGAGTTCTGACACATTTCTAGTGTAAACTTGTCTAACTTTATACATCTGCATAATGTCTAGACCCAATACTTTGTAAGTATTAAGTTTAATATATTCAATATGTAAAAATTAAATAATATATTTGATATATAAGGTTGTCTCCTCTTTTATACAGATTAAACTGTAATTAAATGATAGATCCAAGTGAATATCATTTAGTGTTTAATATTTTATTGCCTCATTGATGCCTTATCTATTTTATAGGCATTAAATTACATAAAAATACATAAGGTGAATACTTAATCATCATATCACCTACATTAGAACACAAGTACAGAAATAAAGCATATAATTTTAAATATGTTTAACTCTGGAACCCTTATCTATTTACTTTTATAATTATTGGGGATTTTTTGGTTGTTTTTGTTTTGATTTGTGTTTTGCTTTTTAGAACTTTTCTGCTGTAGTTATCTTCATTTTGTGTTAACACGAGAGAGATGCTTTTCGTTGTACAAAACTGGCTCACTTTACATGATCTGAACTTGAGAAGCTTATATTTCTCAGGTTTCAAGACAACAGGCTAAATGTATGGGAGCACCTACTGGTGAAGGATGATATAGTCCTACAGACTGGTTTTATTGGACCTTGTAATTTAGACCAAGTTGGAGGGCATGAGGCTTATGAAGCCCTTAAGTGTATAATCAAGGGAATTCTGCTGCCAAAAAATGTTTATTGCTTAAATATTGCAAGAGAGTGGTCTTAGGCAAGAAATACAAGAACTGAGAAGACACTATAAAACAAATATACCATTTAGATGGGACCACAATATCTAACAGACATAAAATTGTTTAGTATTGAGGTACTAAAAGGTTTCATGAGGGCTGAGATAAGGTTTGTCTCCTTCACTTAGGGATTCACTTCTGAATCCCTAGCATGGTAACTGGTACCTTGAATGTGTCAATAAATATTTACTGAATTAATAAATGTTAACCGATTTGGAATTTCTTCCTCAAAATATCTGAAAATTTGCCTTCTGTTCTCCTTCTCCCATAGGACCATATCCATCGTTTATAATAAAAACAAGGAAAAATATAATTTGTGTGATAAATTTCTTTTTTAGATGAAAAAAAAAATGCTTCTTTTTGGTTAACCAGAAACCTTGAGCCAGTTAAAAAATATACTACAACTTTAGAGTTAAAAACTGCAATAATGAAAAATGACCTAAACTAATTAAAAGGAAGGTGATGGGGAGTTGCAAAGGCTTTGTAATCGAATATTTCTAGGTTCAAATTTCAGCTCCATAGCTTAGTAGCTGCATTAGGTTGGATGAATTGCTTAACTTCTCTGTTCTCACTTTCCTTTTTTATTAGAGTTTTGTGAAGATTTAATGAGTCAATGTATATGCAATGCTTTGTGCCTACTTGGTAAATAATAAATAGCAGCTATTGAATTTTTCTCTGAATGAAGGTACTCATTTTCCTAATTTTCAGTGGACCGTAAGCTTCTTGGGAGAGGGACCATATTTTATTCATTCCTAGAACATAGCACAGTGTCTGGCATAAGTTGGTACTTAATAAATAAATGTGTTGAATTAATAAAGAAAATAAATATTTAAACAACTATTTGGTGACTACTGTGCACAGTACTTGACAAAATTGTGCATGATACAACTTGTAACTGAGTTGTATGTAGACACCCAACAGAATCATTTAAAATATAGAAAGAGGATATTTTCTATCACTGGAATAATCTGTAATTCCTTTGATTAATCAAGTTTTTTTCATGATGATTTAGGAACTCACAAGTAATGCTGAGCTCAAATAACTGCATACTGGATGGAGACTATATTATAATGTATTCACACCATAACCACATTGTAGCTTAGTCACATAGTGATTTTTACCATTAAGGACATTTTTCTCATTTGCTTTCATTAATACAACTACTACTCAACCCCTGCTTAAAAGTATAGATAATTGGTTTTGAAAATTTCACAATAAAAACTGTAAAGCCGTTTTGTACTTGGTAATCAGGAAAGGCACCAGCAATGAAGAAGGGATGCTTTTAATAAAAATATTTTATACATCCACCTGAAAGTTCTCATGTGGCAAACATTACAACTCTTAATCATACCTAAATGTAAATCATCAGACCTGTAAATACTCTGGGTTATGTGAAAGTACTTTACACTTCTAAATGAAAATAATTTTGCCCATAAAGTAGTTATATCAAAGACATCTCTTTTAATCGATAGTTTAATAACCATTACCATTTTATGCGTATCTCAGAAGTGTGTAACATTCTCTGGATTGGTGTTCCAATGTGTAACAAATTTTTCTAGGCTTATGGAATCAAAAAACTATTCCAAACAGGTTTTAATAAGCTAAAACTATTGCCAAATATGAAATTATATTAATGATATTACTATCAAGGGAAAACCATTCCCATTGGAGACAAATGTAAACTCGGGTTGAATTTCAAGATATATCATTCTCTTTGAGATTAATGGAGAAAGATTTTTACACATTATCTTGTCGACAAGAATGCACACTATTTAGACTCATGCTTGGCATTATATGCTGTAGAAATGTAACGCAACATTTTCATAGAATGCAACTTATTTTCCAAGTTTATAAGTTAACAAAAAAAAGCACATTTAAAAATCGAGCTCTATAAACTTACAGCTTTTTTTGACCAAAACAAAACAAAACAAACGGAAGTCAAAATAATTGGGGCAAATAGATAACATGGTAAAACTTGTTTGAAAATTGAAATATTCTTTCTTTTTCCTTTCCTCATCTATATTCAAAGATGGCTACTTCATTTCTCAATCTTGTTCACATTTTTCACAAAATATAGCTATAAAAATAGTAAAATATGGTATACTCATTGGACCATTTTATAAACAGTTAAATGAAACATAAATACAAATTCAAATTAAAGATTTTTTCCCCCTGCAAGTTAGAGGATATTGGTCATGGAAGAAAATTCAGAAAAAAAAAAAAAAAAAAAAAAAAAAAACAGGCACAAAAAAGCACATGTAAAACATGTTTCTCTTAGAACTTTAACATTTAAACTGCAGTGTGTATAGCTTTTAATACAGAATTTTAAACATCCTTGAATCCTGTACATTATAAATAATGAGTTCTTTACCTCAGCCAGTTGGTAGGATATATTAAATAAGGGCTAATTAAAACTCTAATATTTGTTTTGGCATTCTTTTCAAAGTTTCAAAACACAATATATTGGTTCCTAAATGCTTTATTTTTCAAATTAAGAAAATTAAGGCATAAAAATTATGTACATATTTCAAATGAAGACTTTTCATTTTCTTCTTATAACTTTAAAAATTAACTTAAGCTACTTGCCCCAGAATTTTCCCTACAGCCATATAAACTGAATAACTGCTAATATAGAACTTAGATTAATGAATAATTTTTATCAAGTTTAAGTTTTGGTTCCATGCATTTTTTTTTTAAACCTTTGATGTCTGCCTCACTTTTCTAATAGGAAGTAGTAGTAACTGACAAATGAATAAATGAACAGCTAATGATACTAACAGAAAAACTTAGATGTACTGGTTTTGATTTTATATTACATTCCTTCACATAAGGTGGTTACATTTATTGATAATTAAAAATGTCTTAGCATGGAAGAATTGAAAATATGAAAATGTCATGATTCTATTACATGTTCTATTACAGGCATCATGAATGACATCCAGGTACTCTACCAGCTGAAAAAGTCTGAGAATCACTGACTTAGCATCTATTATGGCTGTGTCTAAATATGCAAATAAAATCCTAAACCATTAATAACAGCATTCCCATTTTCCCTGGCCTATCAACATGGTGGCATAGGCAGTAGGAGATTAAAACGGTAGTCCTGGCTTTCATACTTCCAACTCCAAGGCAATTGAATATATAAGATTTATTTCATATGACTATTCCATATAGATTCTTTCTCATTATGTTCAATAAATATTAAATTGATTTATAACGCAATTCCTCTTCTGAATGCTGGTTGTAGGGGTACATTAATATTGCGTATAAGTGCATAGCTGCTGAAAGATTTGCTAACTTTCCTGCCCTATTTTAAACCACAGATCAATAACCTTTCCATTTTGTACTTAAATTTCCATACCTTGTAAACAATAATCAAATAACAATAACACTAACATTACTAAATTTATTCTCTTTTCAACATCTCATCTAACTTTTATTGCTATTATAGCCCAGTTGAATTTCAAGGATAATAATGAAAATAGCACTGAACCAGGGAAACAGGGGAAATTCATTTGACCCCTGGATCTGCCCCTAAATAAACTGCATGATTAGGGCAAATCTGAGTGTCAATTTTCTCAAAAGCAAACTAGGAAAAAAAATATTTGCTTCAAAAGTTTGCCACAGGATTAAAATTAATTGATGTAAGTGAGGATTGTAAGTTATAAAGTACTATTCCAATGTATGTTATTACTACTATCATTTTGAAAATCCCTCTATTCTATTATAGCACTGCTATTTTCAAAATGTGGTGGACTCCTCCTTTGGGGACAAAAACAAGCTAAGTATTTCTGGACAGAATTTGCAATAAATAATCCTTCCAAGTAAAGTAACAGGCTGAGACAAACATTGTTTGGATACTCCTTTTCTGTATTGGCAATTCTCTTTTTAAAATGAAAGTTTATTAACAAATATGTAAGAGTCTCATTAAAATGAATTTATGTGCCCACGAGATGCTCAAAATCTAAAATTAAAAATAGGGTATTTTATACATATAAAAGAAGTATAGCCATGCTTTTTTCTTTCAACCCCTGCCATTAAAAGAATTTCTTTCGTATTGAAATTATCTATCAAACTGTTAGCGGTTTTGTACACAGGTTTTAGTTGACCACTAGCAATAAAGGAACATGAATTCTAGCTGTTAAATCTAAAAACCATAAATGGACAGAAATGTTACTCAAACTTCTAATTTTCTGCACCTTGTTTCAACCCAAACACTGCTCTTAAGTTGTCCATTCTCAAGATATGTCCCATGTTTGTTAAGAATTTCAGACACAACACATACACATTAGCAAATCTAGTATTCATCATGAATTTACCTAGAAAATCCTGTTTTACATGTGAATTAGGCTTTCACTAGGAATTAGTATAAGCCATAATGACTAATCTTACATAATGCATTTGTTTATTTTCTTCTGAAAAGTCAGATCTTATATTTCCTTGATGCTAAAATCTTATAAAACATTTCTTGCTGTCTTTTTTTCCTCTCTGCTTAGCTTAACACAATGCATGCCCTATAACAGTGTCTCTGAGCCTTTAACTAAAAATTAACTTTTAAAACATGTCAAAATAAGTTAGGATGTCTCATCTTCATTTTTTATTGTTTTCAGCACCGAGTCTTCTCCCAAAATTTTACATAGTTCATTGAGTCTCTGCTGCATTTTGGGAATTCCAGCTAGCTGAGATTCTAGCTTTTGTTTTTCTTCACTTAGTGTTAAACGAATAGCAGTGTCCAATTGTTCAAAGCGCCAACCTCCTTCACCATCAAACTGTAATAAATGAGTGTGGTATTTCCTGCATAATCAAAATGAAATGATATTATTAGCAATAATTACAAAAAGCCATTTTAGTTATAGATTTATCATTCTAATTGATATCCAAAGGCAAATTTTAAGTAAGGTGCCTATTTTACATTTGATTTTCAAGAATCCCTCAAAAGGTAAAGTATTGTGATTTTTTTTTACTCCAGAAGTCATTAGTCTAGCCTCTAGGAAATTCTATTGCTTGTATTAAATTTATTTTATATTCTGAGTATACGTGAATTGCAAAGGAAGACATACTGTTGCATCTATTTATATTCATAGTCCAGTATGAATAAATATCAAAGCATACTTAAAATGGGAATAAGGAAAGGAAGCAGAGGGAAGAAAGTAAAAATTTAAAAGGCTATTAAAAAAATAACTAAGAAAAATAAAGGAAATACAATACCAATTCATTAGTACACTATCCTTTGGGAATGAGTTAGTCAAGTAAAAATTTCTCAAAAATTAAAGTTTTAAAACATTAAAAAAAAATGAACTGATAGAAATCTTCAGCTATCAATACTTCCATGCTTTCAAATAACTTAATCTCTTTTCTCATGGCTCAAGTTCATAATTAGGAACTTCAGAGAGGCATGGAGATGACTTTATTGATGAGACAGAAGGCAATTCACCTTCTCCTAAATGAAGGCTAAGGACACCAATCTCTGGGAATTGTAGGGTGTGTGTAAAGAGGGTAATCTGGCAGAGCTGTCCTTGCATGGCTGAGCCACTGCATTTTGTCACTATGCTGAAGAGGCACATGTTCTTATGTGTCCTCAGTTTTTGTCTTTCTCTTACAGTTTTTCTCACTTCCTGCTCTTTTTTAAGCTGTCATCAGTCATTATTTACTATGATCAGTGGGGGTATATCAAGTAGCTTTTACCTCCATTTTTAAACTGAGATATGATTCATATACCATAAATTCATCCTTTTAAAATGTAAAATTCAATGATTTTTGGTATATTTACAAGCTCATGCAACCATCAGCACTATCCAATTCCAGAATATTTTCTTCACCCCAAAAAGAAACCTCATACACATTAGCAGTCCCTCTCAACTTCTCCTTCTGCTCAGCCCCCACCAACCACCAATCTCCTTTATGTCTCCATGGATTTTTCTGTTCTGGACATTTCATATATATGGACTCATACAAAATGTGGCTTTTTGTGACTGACTTCTTCCACCCAACAAAATGACTTCAAAGTTCATCTAGTTGTAGTGTTAGTACTTAATTCATTTTTATGGCTGAATAATATTCCATTGTATTACACATTTTATCTATTCACCAATTTATAGAAATTTGGGTTTCATCCCATTTTGTCTGGATGGTTTTAACATGCTCTAAGATGGGGAAACTAAACTAAGTTAAACTATGTCTAAAAGAGTAAATATCACTCTCAAGCTGAAGGCTGAAGTTCATGTGTTTGATAACATATGACAGAGATTAATCTTTTCCATATGCTTTTGAGTAACTATCTTTAGTTTTAAGTTTTCCAAAAATTTGACCTCACAATGGGTGGGACCTGACAAAAATTAAATTGAAAACAATGTATTCCTACATCAAGGGAAAAAATTTAAATGTGACAAAAGTGCTATTAAAATATGAGAGCTAAAACAAAAGTAATGGAAAAACAAAAGAAGGATGGTGATATAAGAAAGAGAAAAAATAGTAAAAAAAAATCATTTTGTTTATTTCATTCTCAACTTCTCTTGGGCTTTCCTAACCTTGGATCTACAACCAGGAGCAATTTTAGAACACAGTAGTTCAGATCTTGAGCAACTTCCATCTTCAATTTATATTGGAGGTTTGGCTCATCACTCTGGTCCTACAACATTATTTGGTTTTTACATGGGGGAAGAAACTGTATAGGTGTTTCATGACCTGATATTCAAAGGTGTGTTCTATATTATGGGCTAAAATAATATTTCAGAGTTTATCTTAGTCAGAGGAATTTAAAAGAAACCACTATTTTAACAGAGGCTCTTTGGAAATAATCTGCAGACATTCTACACAAATAAGATAAAGCACTGGAGAGTGATAATTATAAAATTGTAATTCTATTCAAGAATCACATAATTTAATAAGCTTCTATAATTTTTGACCTCTTCAGATACTGGTATTGATTTTCATCTTTATAATCAACAATTACCCATTTGCTGTTATGGAGGAAAATATAATACATATTTTTCCTCTTCTGAAATCTTTTCAGGGAAAATAAGAATTTCATGTAGGAAGAAAGGATAATCAGAAATAATAGATTTCTACAACCTAAAATAACTAAACCAGTTCATAAAGCAGAACTAATGCACTTTTCAGTTTACGGGGAAATATACTATGGGTAGCTGCAATTAAAAACATGTTTTTCTTGTTAGAAAGTATAAAATTAGATTTTATTATTTGTTTAAAAAATTGTCCACTACCCACCTATTTGAATGGCCAAAATCCAGAATACTGACAACACCAAATGTAAAGCTGTGGACCAATAGGAACTCTCTTTCATTGCTGGTTGTAATGAAAAATGGTAGAGCTACTTTGGAAGACAGTTTTGCAGTTTCTTACAAAACTAATCATACATTTAACAGTACGATCCAGTAACTGAACGCCTTGATATTTACCCAAAGGACTTGAGAGAACTCATGTCCACACAAAAACCTGCATATGAATGTTTATAACAGCTTTATTCATAATTGCTAAAAGTTGGAGGCAACCAAATGTCCTTCAGTAGGTGAATGGATAAACAAACTGTGTACATCAAAACAGTGGAATAGTGGGAAGCAGCCGCATAGCACAGGGAGATCAGCTCGGTGCTTTGTGACCACCTAGAGGGGTGGGATGGGGAGGGTGGGAGGGAGGGAGATGCAAGAGGGAAGAGAAATGGGAACATATTGTATATGTATAACTGATTCACCTTGTTATAAAGCAGAAGCTAACACACTATTGTAAGGCAATTATACTTCAATAAAGATGTTTAAAAAAAAAAAACAGTGGAATATTATTCAGCACTAAAAAGAAATGAGCTAGCAAGCTGTGAAAAGACATGGAAGAAAATTAAATGACTATCATCACCAAGTTAAAGAAACCAATTTGAAAAGGCCACATACTGTATGGTTTCAGGTATATGACATTCTGGAAAAGGAAAAACTGTGGAAACATTAAAGATGAGTGGTTTCTAGGTGTTGGGGAGGGAGGGATAAATAAGCAGAGCACAGAGGATTTTTAGAGCAGTGAAAATATTCTATATAATACTATAATGATAGATACATGTAATTATAAATTTGTCCAAACCCATAGACTGCACAACACTAAGTGTACCCTAATGTAAATTATGGACTTTGGATGATAATGATGTGTCAGTATAGGTTCATCAATTGTAACAATTATACCACTCTGGTGGGGGATGTTGATAATGGGGGAGGCTATGCATGTGTGGGCAGAGCGTATAGGCATATTTCTGTTCCTTTCAATTTTTCTGTGAACCTAAAACTAAAAAAAAGTCTTAAAAACAACAATAACAACAACAAAAACCTCTTTGTTCTTAAATTAAGAAAAAAAATGGCTGAATATGCTTCCAATGTCTCTTTAGGCTACTTGAATAGGAACTAAATGACAGGAAGGCATAATAAACCCATTGATAGAAGTCAGAAAAACACCAGGACTAAGAGCCGGAAAGGACTCAAAGAGTTCTTCTGGCCTGGTTCCACAGGCATATGTCATAACTGTCTTAAACCAGTTCCTGTTGGTTTTATCCAAGGGGAAATCAGAGCAATCACACTCATTGACATGGACTCTACCTCATCCTGGACTAGATCCAGACTGCCTCTGGGGAGACTGGCAAATCAGGGTCCTAACACTCCAGATGCTAATTAATTCTTTAGCAACAGAGAGACAAACTACAAAATTCCATAGAAAGGGTCACTTCATGAAATTCTCTATTTTCAGGTAAATTATCTGAGGAAAGAAAAATATGAAAAATCTGAATGTTTAAATAAAGTGTGAAATAGATTATTATCTTCTCTATAGAAGTAGAATTCAGTCAAAGAAGTTTGAACAATTAAAGCCTGATCTGCACGGAATGCTCAGCTTACTCACAATTTTAAAGTAAACATTTCTATAAGGTAAAGGGTCTGGAAAGGCTTCAAAGACCCAAAGGCTTTAACTCAAATAAAGCTTGCTACTTAGTCTAGGTATGAAGTTGTGTATATAATGACAGCTTTGGCATAAATGTGATCAGCCACATGCCAAAAAATGCTCCAGTCAGAGAGAGAGGAAGAATCCTTCCTGTCCCTTGGGAAATAGGAGGCCAAAGCATATAGAGTCCATTATATAGTTACTAACATGTCAAAGGAAAAGATTTTGATTTATGAAATAGAAATGCGAATGTAGAGAGTAGAATGTAGTGTGAATGAAAAAGTGTTTTTATGATTTATGCATGAGATACATTTTGAGTTCCTTATAATATGTAGAGCAATATAGTAGAGTATAGGGAGTATGATCATAGTAAATTATTTTTCTCATTTTTCTAGCTCTCAGTTTCTTCATCTGTATAATGGGAAAAATTAGATTACCTGTACTCTATAGCGTTGTCATTAGGCTTAAATAAAATGAGCCTGGAATAGAATAGGTGCTGAATCTGCATTAGCAACTATTATTATGATGATGAATCAATAAAAGAGTAGGGGAATGATAAAAATGGTATTGTAATTTTTTAAAAAGGGAAAACCCCATTAGGCTTTTTTTTTTTTTCTTCTGCCCATTTTTGGATTGGGTTGTTTGTTTTTTTAATATTGAGCTGCATGAGCTGTTTATATATTTTGGAGATTAATCCTTTGTCCATTGATTCGTTTGCAAATTTCTTCTCCCATTCTGAGGGTTGTCTTTTCGTCTTGTTTGTAGTTTCCTTTGGTTTGCAAAAGCTTTTAAGTTTCATTAGGTCCCATTTGTTAATTTTTGTTTTTATTTCCATTACTCTAGGAGGTGGATCAAAAAAGATCTTGCTGTGATTTATGTCAAAGAGCGCTCTTCCTATGTTTTCCTCTAAGGGTTTTACAGTGTCTGGTCTTACATTTAAGTCTCGACTCCATTTAGAGTTTATTTTTGTGTATGGTGTTAGGGAGTGTTCTAATTTCATTCTTTTACATGTAGCTGTCCAGTTTTCCCAGCACCACTTACTGAAGAGACAGTCTTTTCTCCATTGTATATCCTTGCCTCCTTTGTCATAGATTAGTTGACCATAGGTGCGTGGGTTTATCTCTGGGCTTTCTATCCTGTTCCGTTGATCTGTATTTCTGTTTTTCTGCCACTACCATATTGTCTTGATTACTGTAGATTTGTAGTATAGTCTGAAGTCAGGGAGTCTGATTCCTCCAGCTCCGTTTTTCCTCTCAAGACCGTTTTGGCTATTTGGGGTCTTTTGTGTCTCCATACAAATTTTAAGATTTTTTTGTTCTAGTTCAGTGCTTGTGATTGGTCAGTTCATATTTTCTATTTCTTCCTGGTTCAGTCTTGGAAGCTTATACCTTTCTAAGAATTTGTCTGTTTCTTCCAGGTTGTCCATTTTATTGGCATAGAGTTGCTTGTAGTAGTCTCTTGGGATGCTTTGTATTTCTGCAGTGTCAGTTGTAACTTCTCCTGTTTCATTTCTAATTTTATTGATTTGAGTCCTCTCCCTCTTTTTCTTGATGAGTCTGGCTAATGGTTTATCTATTTTGTTTATCTTCTCAAGGCACCAGCTTTTAGTTTTATTGATTTTTGCTATTGTCTTCTTTGTTTCTATTTCATTTATTTCTGCTCTGATCTTTATGATGTCTTTCCTTCTACTAACTTTTGGTTTTGTTTGTTCTTCTTTCTCTAGTTCCTTTAGGTGTAAGGTTAGGTTGTTTATTTGAGATGTTTGTTGTTTCTTGAGGTAGGATTGTATTGCTATAAACTTCCCTCTTAGAACTGCTTTTGCTGCATCCCATAGGTTTTGGATTGTCGTGTTTTCATTGTCATTTGTCTCTAGGTATTTTTTGATTTCCTCTTTGATTTCTTCAGTGATCTCTTGGTTATTTAGTATCGTATTGTTTAGCCTCCATGGGTTTGCGTTTTTTACGGTTTTTTTCCTGTAATTCATTTCTAATCTCATAGCGTTGTGGTCAGAAAAGATGCTTGATATGATTTCAATTTTCTTAAATTTACTGAGGCTTGATTTGTGACCCAAGATGTGATCTATCCTGGAAAATGTTCGTGCGCACTTGAGAAGAAACTGTAATCAGCTGTTTTGGGATGGAATGTCCTATAAATCTCAATTAAATCTATCTGGTCTTTTGTGTCATTTAAAGCTTGTATTCCCTTATTTTCTGTTTCGATGATCTGTCCATTGGTGTGAGGTGTTAAAGTCCCCCACTATTTTTGTGTTACTGTTGATTTCCTCTTTTACAGCTGTTAGCAGTTGCCTTATGTATTGAGGTGCTCCTATGTTGGGTGCATATACGTTTATAATTGTTTTATCTTCTTCTTGGATTGATCCCTTGATCATTATATAGTGTCCTTCCTTGTCTCTTGTAACATTCTTTATTTTAAAGTCTATTTTATCTGATATGAGTATTGCTACTCCAGATTTCTTTTGATTTCCATTTGTATGGAATATCTTTTTCCATCCCCTCTCTTTCAGTCTGTATGTGTCTCTAGGTCTGAAGTGGGTCTCTTGTACACAGCATATATATGGGTCTTGTTTTTGTATCCATTCAGTGAGCCTGTGGCTTTTGGTTGGAGCACTTAATCCATTCATGTTTAAGGTAATTATTGATATGTAAATTCCTATTACCATTTTCTTAATTGTTTTGGGTTGTTTTTGTAGGTCCTTTTCTTCTCTTGTGTTTCCCACTTAGAGAAGTTCCTTTAGCATTTGTTGTAGAGTTGGTTTGGTGGTGTTGAATTCTCTTAGCTTTTGCTCGTCTGAAAAGCTTTTGATTTCTCCATCGAATCTGAATGAGATCCTTGCTGGGTAGAGTAATCTTGGTTGTAGGTTATTCCCTTTCATCACTTTAAATATGTCAAGCCACCCCCTTCTGGCTTGTAGAGTTTCTGTTGAGAAATCAGCTGTTAAACTTATGGGAGTTCCCCTGTATGTTATATGTCGTTCTTCCCTTGCTGCTTTCAATAATTTTTCTTTGTCTTTAATTTTTGCCAATTTGATTACTATGTGTCTCAGAGTGTTTCTCCTTGGGTTTATCCTGTATGGGACTCTCTCCACTTCCTGGACTTGGGTGGTTATTTCCTTTCCCATGTTAGGGAAGTTTTCGACTATAATCTCTTCAAATACTTTCTCGCGTCCTTTCACTCTCTCTTCTCCTTCTGGGACCCCCATAATGCGAATATTGTTGTGTTTAATGTTGTCCCAGAGGCCTCAGGCTGTCTTCATTTCTTTTCACTCTTTTTTCTTTATTCTGTTCTGCAGCAGTGAATTGCACCATTCTGTCTTCCAGGTCACTTATCCGTTCTTCTGCCTCAGTTATTCTGCTATTGATTCCTTCTAGTGTATTTTTTATTTCAGTTATTGTACTGTTCATCTCTGTTTGTTTGTTCTTTAATTCTTCTAGGTCTTTGTTAAACATTTCTTGCATCTTCTCGATCTTTGCCTCCATTCTTTTTCCAAGGTCCTGGATCATCTTCACTATCATTATTCTGAATTCTTTTTCTGGAAGGTTGCCTATCTCCACTTCATTTAGTTGTTTTTCTGGGGTTTTATCTTGTTCCTTCATCTGGTACATAGCCCTCTGCTTTTTCATCTTGTCTATCTGTCTGTGAACATGGCTTTTGTTCCAGGCTGCAGGATTGTAGTTTTTCTTGCTTCTGCTGTCTGCCCTCTGGTGGGTGAGGCTATCTAAGAGGCTTGTGCAAGTTTCCTGATGGGAGGGCCCATTAGGTTTTATGAAATATTATTTATAAAACATTTTTGTTCATTTTTCCTTAAAACAAAGCAAAAAAAAAAAAAGCTTTTTCTTTCCTGTGCTTTCTCCAACTTAATCATATGGAGGGATATCAAGTTGTGATATTTCTTTTTCCTGGATTTTTAAAAAAGAACTAAAAAGATGATGCAAATTATATAAATATATTCTTTCCCAGTGTATGCTATGGAATAATGACTGTTTCAGTTTAAAAAACTCACTGGAGTTTTCTACTTCTTTTCAGAATTATTGGAATGTGATGATAATTTTTAAAAAATTCATTGTTATAATGTTAGGTTTGGGGTACCTTTTGTTCTTCCATTACTGTTATATTAGTTCTCATATTTTAATAGCAGTGTTTTCACATTTCAATTTTTCCCTTGACACAGAAATACATTGCTTTCAATTTAATTTTGGTCAGGCCCCACCCATTGGACAGTCAAATTTTTGGAAACCTTAAAACCCTAAAGATAGTTACTCAAAAGTATACAGAAAAGATCACTAATCTCTGTCATATGCTATCAAATACATGAACTTCATCCTTTAGGTTCAGAGCGATTTTACTCTTTTAGACATAGTTTAACGTTAACAGAAATACAGGCAGAAAATAACTGATATGTCTTATGCTCTATAGTAAAAAGTTTGGCAAAGTTATTCTTTCAGAAATATAAAGAAAAATCATCTATCATAAATGAGCATTGGAAACACTTACCAAAGAGAAGGCCTGTGTGTTATAGAAAGTAAGGAAATTCCAGTCCCTTTCGCAGCCTGAAATATCTTTCCTTCAACATCAATGCTGACAGCGCTGGTGCATTCATCCAGCAATGCATATTTTGGTCTTAAAAATAAGCACAAATACATTAAAATTTTTCATTTTGAATTATAATTCTTTCTTTGGGTAATATGAGCTGCAATGTTAACAATTTTAAAGGAGCAAAAGAGAATAATGACAATATTAAAGGTGATAAATAATAAAGCAAAAAAGCAGTCATTACCCCTCTTTGGACTAGAATTTCATATTCTTCTTAGATTTTACTTTTTAAATTAATTTTTATTGGAGTATAGTTGTTTTACAATGTTGTGTTAGTTTCTGCTGTACAGCAAAGTGAATCAGCCATATGTATATATATATCTCCTCTTTTTTGGATCTCCATCCCATTTAGGTCACCACAGAGCACTGAGCAGAGTTTCTTGAGCGATACAGTAGGTTCTCATTAGTTATCTATTTTATACATAGTATCAATAATGTATATATGTCAATCCCAATCTCCCAATTTATCCCATCCCCCTTTTCCCCCTTGGTGTCCATATATTTGTTCTCTACATCTCTTCTTAGATTTTAAAATAGATTTTTTGATACCTGCTCATAATACAATATGCTTTATTGCAGATGGGTGAATCATGAATATGAGGCAGAGGAAAAATGAGACAGCTTACTGAATGCACTTTCCTGGAGCATGCATGTTCATTCTTGGTGACAAGGTTCTGACTAATTAACATGAAAAATACATTACACATAGTAGCTAACTATCAAACAGGTCACAACCCTGTTGGCAAACATTTATTGAGAAGATAATTTTATCAACAATGTGAGTACCTAATCACAATTAATGGAATTTCATTGATTCAAGACCCTGCAAAAGTAAGTATGCTTAATCTGACAAATTTAGAGTAGGCATTTAACCTAGTAACTTTGAGACCATGTTCTTAAGGAAAAAAATCAGTAAATAGTTTTCTGATTGTACTCAATAATTTTTTTTCCTAGCTCAATTTTTACTCTGGAAATGACTGTCTACTACTATCAGAGGCACCTATCATTTGCCACCATTTCCTTCTGATAACTCTCTCCTTTTCATTTTCACCCCACAGGACTTTATCTTTTTTCCCCTTTCTCTGTCTTCTTTCAAGCCTGTCTAGACTTATTTGGTACTCAGTAGCATGACTTAGTTTTGTTAATGGGACCAAAGGTCAACTCATGCACTGTCATTTATTGTTTATTTCAGGGTTGAAAATCAGTACCAAGTATTTACCAGGACAACTTCCTCTGAAGAAATTCTGATATTTTAGAATAAATGACAATGAAAGTCCAGGACCAGATGGCTTCACAGGAGAATTCTACCAAACATACAAAGAACTTACACTGATCCATCCCAAACTCTTCCAAAAAGTTGAAGAGGAGAGAACACTCCCAAAGACATTCTAATGAAGCCACCATCACCGTGATACCAAAAGCAGACAAAGACACCACCAAAAAAGAAAATTACAGGCCAACAACTTTGGTGAATGTAGACACAAAAATTCTCAAAAAAGTTAGCAAACCAAATACAACACATAAAAAAGATCATACACCACAACCAAGTGGGATTCATTCCAAGTTCACAAGGATGGTTCAACATAAGCAAATCAATCAATGAGATACACCACATCAGCAAAAGAAAAGAAAACCACATGATCATCTTGAAAAATGCAGAAAAAGCATTTGACAACATTCAACATCCATTCATGATAAAAACGCTTACCACAGTGGGTAAAGAGGGAACATATCTCCACATAATAGAAGCTATTTATGACAAACCCACAGCCAATATAATACTCAACAGAACAGTGCAAAGCTGAAAGCCTTCCCACGAAAATCTGGAACAAGATAAGGATGCCCACTCTCCCTCTTCTATTCAATATAGTATTGGAAGTCCTAGCCATAGCAAGCAGGCAAGAAAAATAAATAAAAGGTATCCAAATTGGAAGAGAAGAACTGAAATGAATTCAGCAAGGCAGCAGATTACAAGATTAATATACAGAAATGGGTTGTATTTTTTACACTAACAATGAAATATCAGAAAGGGAATGCAAACAAACAATCCCTTTCAAAATCACATCAAAAAATAAAATAAAATACTCAGGAATAAACTTCACCAGGAGGTGAAAGACTTATATGCTGAGAACTACAAAACATTAATAAAGGAAATTGAAGATAATTCAAAGAAATGGAAAGGTATCCCACGTTCTTGGATTGGAAGAATTAATACTGTTAAAATGGCCATAGTACACAAAGCAATCTACAGATTTAATGTGATCCCTAACAAATTACCCATGACATTTTTCACAGAACTAGATCAAATAATTCTAAAATTTATATGGAACCATGGAAGACCCAGAATTGCCAAACAATCCTGAGGAAGAAGAACAGAGCAGGAGGCATAACCCTCCCAGACTTCAGACAATATTACAAAGCTACGGTAATCAAAACAATGTGGTATTGGCACAAAAACAGACATATGGATCAATGGAACAGAGAGCCCAGAAATAAACCCACACGCCTATGGACAATTAATCTTTGACAAAGGAGGCAAGAATACACAATGGGGAAAAGACAATCTCCTCAGCAAGTGGTATTGGGAAAGTTGGACAGCTGCATGTAAATAAATGAAGTTAGAACACACCCTCACACCATACACAAAAATAAACTCAAAATGGCTTAAAAACTTAAATATAAGGCAAGACACCATAAAACTCCTAAAAGAGAATGCAGGCAAAACATTCTCTGACATAAATCGTACCAATGTTTTCTTAGGTCAATGTCCCAAGGCAATAGAAATAAAAGCAAAAATAAACAAATGGGACCTAATCAAACTTGTAAGCTTTTGCACAGCAAAGGAAACCATAAGCAAAACGAAAAGACAACCTATAGACTGGGAGAAACTATTTGAAAATGATGTGACTGACAAGGGCTTAATTTGCAAAATATACAAACAGCTCCTACAATTCAATAACAGCAACAATAAAAAAAAAACCCAATTGAAAAATGGGCAGAAGACCTACATAGACAATTCTCCAAATAAAACACACATATAGCCAAAGGGCACATGGAAAGATGCTTATCATTCCTAACAATTAGAGAAATGCAAATCAAAACTATAATGTGGTACCACCTCACACCAGTCAGAATGGCCATCATCAAAAAGTGTATAAATAATAAATGCTGGAGAGGTTGTGAAGAAAAGGGAACCATTTTACACTGTTGGTAAGAATGTAAATTGTTACAGCCACTATGGAAAACAGTATTAAGGTTCCTCAAAAAAACTAAAAATAGAGTTGCCATATGATCCAGCAATCCCACTCCTGGGCATATACCCAGATAAAGCTATAATTTGCAAAGATACATGCACTCCTATATTCATAGCAGCACTATTTACAATAGCCAAGACATGGAAGAAATCTAAATGTCCACAGACAGATGAATGTATAAAAATGAGTATACACACACACACACACACACACACACTGGAATATTACTCAGCCATAAAAAAGGCTGAAATAAGGCCATTGGCAGCAACATGGATGCAACTAGAGATATCATATGGATATATGTGGAATCTAAAATATGACACAAATGAACCTATCTGTGAAACAAACAGACTCATGGACATACAGAACAGACTTATGGTTGCCAAGGGGGAGGGAGAGGTTGGGGTTAGCAGATGTAAGCTATTATATATGGAATGGATAAACAAAAAGATCCTACTGTATAGCACAGAGAACTATGTTCAGTATCCTATGACAAACCATAGGAGAGGAATTTTTTAAAAAAGAATGTGTGTGTGTGTGTATGTGTGTGTGTGTATATATATATATATATATATATATATATATATATATATATATATATATATATATATATAACCAAATTACTTTGCTGTATAGGAATAATTAACACAACATTGTAAATCAACTATATTTCAATAAAAAGTACAGTGTAAAAAATAAAATAAATGACAATGAAAAGATACAAATTGAAACAAGTATTAATTTCTCATTCAGCATAAATAATTATTTAGCCCTGCAAACTGTTTTTCTATGATGGACTTGCTTATCAATAAGGTCCTGTTACCTACTGGGGGGGCAGGTATAGTCAGGGATAATAGATACAGGAGTCAAAGCCAACTTTAACACTCCATTTGACTTTAATATCAACTCTCTATGCAAAGAATTAAAAGATCACTGCAGGTTCCCCTTGACAACAGAAATAGTTTTGCTGGTTAGTTTTGGTTACTGTTGTGGTTTAAGTATTACGCTTTATTTCTTTGTCTCAGAGTTGATTTCTGTTTGTGGATGATTTTCTTAAGTGGAAACGAGGGAGAAGAAAAGGAAGTATAAAACAGAGAGGTTTGTAGTAAAATTTTCCTTTTTCTATAAATCTCTTTTCAGTAATTAATTTACTTATCGTATTCTGTCTTATTTTTTAGAGTACATTGAGCTAAACAGAAGAGATGCAATTTTAGAATTAGAAAAATAGTATATTTCTTACCATCCATTGTCATAGCAAACCCTAGCCTATCAGACGTAAGATGTATCAAACACTTTGTTTTCTTGGTGGGACGGGTTGTGTGTGTGTGTGTCTGTGTGTACACATATGTAAGTATATTAAGCAATGGCTGTATGCTGAAACTGATATAACGAAGTAAAACATTAGGTAACATTGTTTCTCAGATTTTCCTTCCATTCTCTTTTGGTGCATCATCAGAAGAGTGAGCCTTGAGAAGGATCTAATCTATTACCCATAAGAAGGGACTTTTCTGGTGAGTCTTTAAGCATTAAAATTAAAATCCTCTCGGTCAAGGCCTGTTGGACCAGAGTCTGGCTTGGCACATCCATGTGGCTCACAGGGTCTTGGTGCTCCGGCTGGGTGTCAGGCCTGAGAGTCCGAGGTGGGAGAGCCGAGTTCAGGACATTGAACCACCAGAGACCCCCAGGCCCCACATAATATCAGTTGGTGAAAGCACTCCCAGAGATCTCCATATAAACGCTAAGACTGAGCTCCACTCAAGGACCAGCAAGCTCCAGTGCTGGACACCACATGCCAAATAAATAGCAAGACAGGAACACAACACCACTCATTAGCAGAGAGGCGGCCTAAAATCATAATAACTTCACAGACATGCCAAAACACATCACTGGACGCGGTCCTGCCCACCAGAAAGACAAGATCCAGCCTCATCCACCAGAACACAGGCACCAGTCCCCTCCACCAGGAAGCCTACACAACCCACTGAACCAACCTTACCCACTGGGGGCAGACACCAAAAACAATGGGAACTACGAACCTGCAGCCTATGAAAAGGAGACCCCAAACAGAGTAAGTTAAGCAAAATGAGAAGACAGAGAAATACGCAGCAGATGAAGGAGCAAGGTAAAAACCCACCAGACCAAACAATGAAGAGGAAATAGGGAGTCTACCTAAAAAAGAATTCAGAGTAATGATAGTAAAGATGATCCAAAATCTTGGAAATAGAATGGAGAAAATACAAGAAACGTTTAACAAGGACCAAGAAGAACTAAAGAGCGGACAAACAATGGCAAACAACACAATAAATGAAATTTAAAATTCTCTAGAAGGAATCAATAGCAGAATAACTGAGGCAGAAGAATGGATAAGTGACTTGGAATATAAAATAGTGTAAATAACTACTGCAGGGCAGAATAAAGACAAAAGAATGAAAAGAATTAAGGACAGTCTCAGAGACCTCTGGGACAACATTAAATGCACCAACATTCAAATTATATGTGTCCCAGAAGAAGAAGAGAAAAAGAGACAGAAAACATTTGAAGAGATTATAGTTGAAAACTTCCCTAATATGGGAAAGGAAATTGTCAATCAAGTCCAGGAAGTGCAGAGAGTCCCACACAGGATAAATCCAATGAGAAACACGCCAAGACACATATGAATCAAACTATCAAAAATTAAATACAAAGAAAAAATATTAAAAGCAGCAAGGGAAAAGCAACAAATAACATAAAGGGAATCCCCATAAGGTTAACAGCTGATCTTTCAGCAGAAACTCTTCAAGCCAGAAGGGAGTGGCAGGACATATTTAAAGTGATGAAAGGGAAAAACCTACAACCAAGATTACTTTACCCAGCATGGATCTCATTCAGGTTCGACGGAGGAATTAAAAGCTTTACAGGCAAGCAAAAGCTAAGAGAATTCAGCACCACCAAACCAGCTATACAACAAATGCTAAAGGAAATTCTCTAGGCAGGAAACACAAGAGAAGGAAAAGACCTACAATAACAAACCCAAAACAATTAAGAAAATGGTAATAGGAACATACATATCGATAACTACCTTAAATGTAAATGGATTAAATGCTCCAACCAAAAGACACAGACTGGTTGAATGGAAACAAAAACAAAACCCGTATATATGCTGTGTACAAGAGACCCACTTGAGACCTAGGGACACATACAGACTAAAACTGAGGGGACAGAAAGAGATATTCCATGCAAATGGAAACCAAAAGAAAGCTGGAGTAGCAATTCTCGTAACAGACAAAAAAGACTTTAAAATAAAGACAAGAGAGAAAGAAGGACACCTCATAATGATCACAGGATCAATCCAAGAAGAATATAACGATTGTAAATATTAATGCACCCAACATAGGAGTACCTCAATATATAAGGCAAATGCTAACAGCTACAAAAGGGGAAATTGACAGTAACACAATAATAGTAGGGAACTTTGATACCCCACTTTCACCTATGGACAGATCATCCAAAATGAAAATAAATAAGGAAACATAAGCTTTAAATGACACATTAAACAAGATGGACTTAATTGATATTTATAGGACATTCCATCCAAAACAACAGAATACACTTTCTTCTCAAGTGCTCATGGAACATTCTCCAGGATACATCATATCTTGGGTCACAAATCAAGCCTTGGTAAATTTAAGAGAATTGAAATCATAGCAAATATTTTTCTGACCACAACACTATGAGACTAGACATCAATTACAGGAAAAAAACTGTCAAAAATACAAACATATGGAGGCTAAACAATGCACTACTAAATAACCAAGAGGTCACTGAAGAAATCAAAGAGGAAATCAAAAAATACCTAGAAACAAATGACAATGAATACACGATGGCCCAAAAGCTATGGGCTGCAGCAAAAGCAGTTCTAAGAGGGAAGTTTATAGCAATACAATCCTACCTCAAGAAACAAGAAACATCTCAAATATACAACCTAATCTTACACCTAAAGCAATTAGAGAAAGAAGAAGAAATAAACCCAAAAGTTAGCAGAAGGAAAGAAATCATACACATCAGATCAGAAATAAATGAAAAAGAAATGAAGGAAACAGTAGCAAAGATCAATAAAACTAAAAGCTGGTTCTTGGAGAAGATAAAGAAAATTGATAAACCATTAGCCAGACTCATGAAGAAAAAGAGGGATAAGACTCAAATCAACAGAATTGGAAATGAAACAGAGAAGTAACAACTGACACTGCAGAAATAAAAAAGATCATGAGAGATTACTACAAGCAACTATATGCCAATAAAATGGACAACCTGGAAGAAATGGGCAAGTTCTTAGGAAATCACTACCTTCTGAGACTGAACCAGGAAGAAATAGAAAATATAAACAGACCAATCACAAGCACTGAAAATGAAACTGTGATTAAAAATCTTTCAACAAACAAAAGGCTGGGACCAGATGGCTTCACAGGCGAATTCTATCAAACATTTAGAGAAGAGCTAATACCTATCCTCCTCAAACTCTGCCAAAATATAGCAGAGGGAGGAACACTCTCAAACTCATTCAACGAGGCCACCATCACCCTGATATCGATACCAGACAAAGATGTCACAAAAAAAGAAAACTATAGGCCAACATCACTGATGAACATAGATGCAAAAATCTTCAACAAAATACTAGCAAACAGAATCCAACAGCACATTAAAAGGATCACACACCACGATCAAGGGGGGGTTATCGCAGGAATGCAAGGATTCTTCAATATACACAAATCAATCAATGTGATAAAACATATTAACAAACTGAAGGAGAAAAATCATATGATCTTCCCAATAGATGCAGAAAAAGCTTTCGACAAAATTCAATACCCATTTATGATAAAAACCCTTCAGAACGTAGGCATACAGGGAACTTACCTCAACATAATAAAGGCGATATATGACAAACCCACAGCAAACATCATTCCCAATGGTGAAAAACTGAAACCATTTCCACTAAGATCAGGAACAAGAAAATATGCCCACTCTCACCATTATTATTCAACATAGTTTTGGAAGTATTAGCTACAGCAATCAGAGAAGAAAAAGAAATAAAAGGAATCCAAATTGGTAAAGAAGAAGTAAAACTGTCACTGTTTGCAGATGACATGATACTATACATAGAGAATCCTAAAGATGACACCAGAAAACTAGAAGGAGTAATCAGTGAATTTGGTAAAATAGCAGGATACAAATCAATGCACAGAAATCTCTTGCATTCTTATACACTAATGATGAAAAATCTGAAAGAGAAATTAAGGAAACAGTCCCATTTACCATTGCAACAAAAAGAATAAAATACCTAGGAATAAACCTACCTAAGGAGACAAAAGACCTGTATGCAGAAAACTATAAGACACTGATGAAAGAAATCAAAGATGATACAAACAGATGGAGAGATATACCATGTTCTTGGATTGGAGGAATCAACACTGTGAAAATGACTCTACTACCCAAAGCAATCTATGGATTCAATGCAATCCCTATCAAACTACCAATGGCATTTTTCACAGAACTAGAACAAAAAGTTTCACAATTTGTACGGAAACACAAAAGACCCCAAATAGCCAAAGCAATCTTGAGAAAGAAAAACGGAGCTGAAGGAATCAGGCTCTCTGAATTCAGACTATACTACAAAGCTACAGTAATCAAAACAGTATGGTACTGGCACAAAAATAGAACTATAGATCTATGGAACAGGATAGAAAGCCCAAAGATAAACACACGCACATATGGTCACCTTATCTTTGAGAAAAGAGGCAAGAATATAAAATGGAGAAAAGACAGCCTCTTCAATAAGTGGTGCTGGGAAAACTGGAAAACCAAATGTAAAAGAATGAAATTAGAACACTCCCTAACACCATACCCAAAAATAAACTCAAAATGGATTAAAGACCTAAATGTAAGGCCAGACACTGTAAAACTCTGAGAGGAAAACATAGGCAGAACACTCTATGACATAAATCACAGCAAGATCCTTTTTGACCCACCTCCTAGAGAAATGGAAATAAAAACAAAAATAAACAAATGGGACCTAAGTAAACTTAAAAGCTTTTGCATAGCGAAGGAAAGCATAAACATGACAAAAAGACAACCCTCAGAATGGGAGAAAATATTTGCAAACAAAGCAACTGACAAAGGATTAATCTCCAAAATATACAAGCAGCTAATGCAGCTCAATATCAAAACAACAAACAACCCCATCCAAAAATGGGCAGAAGACCTAAATAGACATTTCTCCAAAGAAGATATACAGATTGCTAACAAACACATGAAAGAATGCTCACCATCACTAATCATTAGGGAAATGCAAAATCAAAATTACAATGATGTATCACCTTACGACGGTCAGAACGGCCATCATCAAAAAATCTACAAACAATAAGTGCTGGAGAGGGTATGGAGAAAAGGGAACCCTCTTGCACTTTTGGTGGGAATGTAAATTGATACAGCCACTATGGAGAACAGTATGGAGTTCCTTAAAAAACTAAAAATAGTACTACCATAAGACCCTGCAATACCACTACTGGGCATATACCCTGAGAAAACCATAATTCAAAAAGAGTTATGTACCACAATGTTCATTGCAGCACTATTTACAATAGCCATGACATGGAAGCAATCTAAGTGTCCATTGACAGATGAATGGTTAAAGAAGATGTACCACATATATACAATGGAATATTACTCAGCCATAAAAAGAAATGAAATTGAGTTATTTGTAGCAAGGTGGATGGACCTAGAGTCTGTCATACAGAGTGAAGTAAGTCACAAAGAGAAAAACAAGTACTGTATGCTAACACATATATATGGAGTCTAAGAAAAAAAAAAAGGTTCTGACATACCTAAGGGCAGGACAGGAATAAAGATGCAGATGTAGAGAATGGACTTGAGGACACAGGCAAGGGGAAGGGTAAGCTGGGACGAAGTGAGAGAGTGGTATGGACATATATACATTACCAACTGTAAAATAGCTAGCTAGTGGGAAGCAGCCACATAGCACAGGGAGATCAGCTCGGTGCTTTGTGTCCACCTAGAGGGGTGGGATAGGGAGGGTGGGAAGGAGATGCAAGAGAGAGGGGATACGGGGATATATGTATACATATAACTGATTCACTTTGTTATACAGCAGAAACTAGCACAACATTGTAAAGAATTATACTCCAATAAAGTTGTTAAAAAAAAAGTACCCCCCCAAAATAAAAATAATAAAAATAGTAATCCTTTCAAAAAAATTAAAATCCTCTCAAAAAGAGTATACAATTTTGATACTTAATACTCCTTGCCAAAGTTCTCCATTTTAGTTAGCGCAAGTGTTCCACATTACAACTCAAATCTTGTTATTAATCCTTTGAGAATGAGGAGAGGCACTTTCTCATTATTATACGTTTCCTTCACTCGATTTTTAAAAAATTTTACTTTTTAAAAAAATTTATTTATTTAATTTATTTATTTTTGGGTGCATTGGGTGTTTGTTGCTGTGTGTGGGCTTTCTCTAGTTGTGGCGACCTGGGGCTACTCTTCGTTGCAGTGTGCGGGCTTCTCATTGCAGTGGCTTCTTTCATTGTGGAGCACAGGCTCTAGGCATGCAGGATTCAGTAGTTGTGGCTTGCAGGCTCTAGAGGGCAGGCTCAGTAGTTGTAGTGCACGGGCTTAGTTGCTCCACAGCATGTGGGATCTTCCCACACCAGGGCTCGAACCTGTGTCCCCTGCATTGGCAGGTGGATTCTTAACCACTGTGCCACCAGGGAAGCCCTATTTTTACTTTTTGTTGAAGTATAGTTGATTTTCAATGTTGTGTTGATCATTGCTGTACAGCAAAGTGATTCAGATACACACACACACACACACACACACACACACACACACACACTTTTTTTTTCCCTTCCTCAGCCATGCTGCGTAGCATGTGGGATCTTAGTTCCTTGACCAGGGATTGAACCTGCACCCCCTGCATTGGAAGCATGGAGTCTTAACCACTGGACTGCCAGGGAAGTCCCTATACATTCTTTTTTGATATTCTTTTTCATTATGGTTTATCACAGGATATTGAATATAGTTCTCTGTACTATATAGTAGGAACTTGTTGTTTATCCATTCTATATATAAAGCTTACATCTGCTAACCCCAACTTCCCACTCCATCCCTCCCCCAAGCCCCTCCCCCTTGGCAACTACCAGTCTGTTCTTTCTGTCTATGAGTCTGTTTCCATTTCATAGAGGAGTTCATTTGTGTGATATTTTAGATTTCACATATAAATGACATCATATGGTATTTGTCTTTCTCTTTCTGACTTACTTCCCTTAGTATGGTAATCTCTAGTTGCATCCATGTCGCTGTGAATGGCATTATTTCATTCTTTTTTATGGCTGAGTAGTAGTCCATTGTATATATGTACCACATCTTCTTAATCCATTCATCTGTTGATGGACATTTAGGTTGTTTCCATGTCTTGGCTATTGTGAATAGTGCTGCTATGAACATAGGGGCTCATGTATCTTTTTGAATTATAGTTTTGTCCAGATATATGCCCAGGAGTGGGATTGCTGAATCATATGGTAATTCTATTTTTAGTTTTCTGAGGAACCTCCATACTGTTTTCCACAGTGGCTGCACCAACTTACATTCCCACCAACAGTGCAGGTCCTTCACTGGATTTAGCATTTCTATTTCATTTTATTTTTTTTCCAATAAATTCTGCTTTTCAACCTGCTCATCTTCCCTCATCTTTCTGTGAAGCACTAAATTCTTTCCACTGTTATAACTTTATTTTCATTCAGTATCACATTATATCCAAAATATTTTAGATACAAAAGTTTCAAATATTTAGTTTAAGTTATATGTACTTAAAATCTCTTTAGGTTAGCATCTTTTATTAATGCCTGTTGTTTTTTCTTACAGAGCTTATCTTATTAACACACTGACATAGTGAGAAATTTATGATCATACCTTACATTACATCATATTACATTTCACCAATTATGCTAGGGATCATATTACTGAGTATTTATGGACGAGGCTCAAACAGATTCAGGGTAATAGTGGGTAACAGCTGGTCATAAACGTCACACTGTAAAGTTTACTCTTGAATCTCACCAAATCATCTCAAAAAGGTCATTCCAAAATGCACTTCACTAAAAATTCTGAGTTCACAAATTTTGGTTCATACTTCTTTAGCTTGCCATATTCTTGAACTAACCGTGTCATTATTACAAATACCATGTTATTACACAATATTTTTTCATTAATAAAATCCAGGTATAACACAAAAATAATACATATTTGTATGATTTAATTTATTTGAAATTGTAGAACAGGAGAAGTAATTTATCAGGATAGAAATCAGAACAGAAATTGTCTATGGAGAGATTTGACTGGAAAGGGGCATGAGAGACTTTCTATGGTGATGGAAACATTCTTTATGTTAATTGGGATATTGGTTACATAATGTATATACATTTGTCAAAAGTCATAGAATTGTATACTTAAATACATTTATGTATGTGGTACATAAATTTATAATAATAATAACACTAATGATAATACTAATAAATAAACCCTGGCTAGCTATTACATAATAGTACACATAATAGCATACAAAATAAAAAGAGGGATATAGGGAATTCCCTGGCAGTCCAGTGGTTAGGACTCTGTGCTTTCACTGCCACGGGCCTGGATTCGATCCTTGGTCAGGGAACTAAGATCCTTCAAGCCGTGTGGTGTGGCCAAAAAAAAAGAAGAGGGATATATAAACTGCAATATGCTTTATGAAAGTAGTTACATTAAAAAATAACAACCAACTTTTGTATACCAAAATAGAGAAAAAAATTATACCAAAATTTTATGTTACAGGTAGTGAGACAACAGATTTTTTCTTATTTTTACTTATCTAATTTTCTACTTTTATAATATAAACATATAATTATATTTAATAAAGTTGTTTAAATTATTTTTTTAATGATAAATATTTTGTGTTATATTCTCACCAAAAAGGCTGAACCTAAATATAATCAAGCTTTTAGCTCTAATTTCCAGTTTACAAGACAAATAGGAGACTGAGGAAAGAGGTAAAGGGATCTCATGAGGAAGCAATCAGATCAATCTAGAAAGGACAACATTCTTACAGGACAACTGACCCAGTTTCTTTAACAAGTCAATGGCATAAAAGATGGGGGAAGGGGACAGAGGCAGGGAGAAGAAGAGACTCTTTAAATTAAAAAATAATTAAGAGATATATAACAACAAAATTCAGTATATAAAATTTGTTTGGATCTTGGTTTGAACAAACCAAGCATAAAAAGATATTTTTGAGACAATCAGGGAAAATGAATATGAACCAGGTATTACATGATTTTAAATGATTATTATCAAATTTTTAGTTATGATTATGATATATTATGTAAGAAAATATCCTAATATTTCAGAGATTGATGCCAAAGTATTTAATGAAAAAATTCCATGATTTTGGATTTGCTTTAAAATGCTTCATAAATAAAAAATAGATAAATCAAGTGCTGTATTAAATCAGTGTGATAAGAATATGGGATTCATCTTACAATTTTCTCTCTTAGATGAAGTTTTAATGGTTTTTCCATAATAAAAGATTTTTTAAAAATTGGTAGCCAACTTGTTGCTAAGTGTTTAATGAGGCTTACTTGATAATTTTTTTGTGTGTGGTCTTTATCAGCTTTTAAAAGTTCCCTATGAAGGTATTATTGCTTCCACTGCAGCTTCTTCAAGAGTATGGCATATGCCCCAGCTTATGGTCTGTTCAGGCATTCATGCACATAACTCTTGGGCTTTTTTGCCCAAGATATAAGTGTTAAAAGTGAGTAACAACTCAGGTTCTCATTGCCAGAGGCTTAACGTAAAAAAAAAGGGAATTTATTTTTCACAGAAGAATAGGACAAAAAAGAGAAACAAATTAGAATAGCTTTAATATTTCTTTCCAATGTCTTATGTTTGGTACCTTGAATTCAAAAGGCTATGAAGCTGGTTGCAAATAGAAAAGTTTTATCAAGAGAAATTTTTTCCTGCATCTCTTTATTTCTGACTCCATTAAGACTTAGGCTGGCTGGTTCCTTTTTCCATTGGATATGCCTCTGATTTTCAAGGAGGAGAGCACTACTAAGTTTTATAGGCTACTGAGTGGTTAGAAAGTTAATTTAGTTTGAATTTAATAATTTAATTGAGAAGTATTACTGAATGTCTACCTCCTGTGTTCACAACAGTATAACAGTGGTTATGTATTCTTCACATTTTAAAATTAGTAATAATCCTACTTTCAAACTTAGGACATATAAAAATTTAATTTTGTCATCTAACATTACTCAACATAAAAAAAATTTTAAAAATACTTGGAGATTTCTGTCACATTAAAAAAATAACTTAGGAAATTAAAAAACTGTAAATTCTAAGCACTAGTTTTTCAGAAAAATATTTTCAGGCTAAAGATGAGGGCACGGAATCCTAGCCAAACATTTTTTGGTTACAACAATGGAATAGTCATTACTTGAGTATAATATACTTACCTATGATAAAACATGCGAGCCATGCCCATTCTTTGCTTTTCCCCTCCTGACAGGACATCTTTCCAGTCCATAACAGCATCCCATCCTTTAAAATATATATAAGTATATATTTTATAAGGCATCTTTTAACTAAAGAGAGCATATTTTACAGTTTTTATCCAGACAAGTGATTCCTAGCAAGTTTAAGTTATTAACACAAAGAACCTGATATATCTCAGAAATGCTTGGATAAGCTAGAGAGCCTTATTTTTAAGCATTTTATTTTAGATTTGATATTTTTTACCAGTAATAATTACTTACATTGACAAAATGTCTTCTAAGAATTCCAAATACTGACAGTCTGAAAATGTGTTTGTTTCTGAATATCTCCAAAGAGTTGATAGACTTAATTTGGAGAGTGGTGGGAGAAAAGATCAACAGATTTGCATAGGCTTATTGCAAAGTCTACAAAGGGTATGACAGGAGCTAACTTAAATGGTTTCCATCTGCCTGGCACTTTATATGAGTTTTCTCATTATATATTTCACAACCTTATTAGGTAGCTATTATTAGTTTTATTTTATAGGTCCATAAGCTGAAATTCATGGAGAAATTGATATATCAAATTTTACACAGCTATATATTAGAGTTAGGATTTATATGCAGGTCTATTTATATGCAGGACTTTCTGTTGGCTATTTATTCAAAAAGCAAGCCTTCTATTTTTTAAAAAAATAGGTTAGGTCAATACATACTGATATAGAAACGTACCTAGAATATTTTTTACATGGAAAACCAAATTGCAGAATTTTGTGTGTGTTTGTATACAGTTGACCCTTGAACAACACAGACTGAACTGTGAAATACATGTATTAAACATGTATTTTTTTCAATAGTAAATACTACAGTACTATACAATTTGCAGTTGGTTTAATCCGCAAATGCAGAACGGCAGATATGGAGGAACCTTGGTTAGAGACAGCCTACTATAAGTTATATGCAGATTTTTGATTGCAGATTTTTCGATTGCCTGCTAAAACTTTTGAGTTTAGTGGAACAAAGGACATGATTTATTTAAATATGTAAAATTAAAGTTTCCTTTGACTCAAATACTTTTCTCTTTTGCCTTCTCAGTTGGCAGGGGGAAAATTTTTTAAGCCCAGAACACTTCTCTACTGTATAGCAATCTGAATCTATTTTTCAAATCCTCACTTATGTTTCATAAATGCTATACAATTAAGTCATAGAGAAAATTTTCTTTCTACAATTTTCACTAGAAGCAAGAACACATATACATATATAAATTATGATTGCATTTCTGTAAATAAACACACATACACAACCTCTCTGGGAATAGAATTATGAGACTTTTACTTTCTAAGCTATACATTTTTATAATATTTGAAAATTTTATTATTTTAAAATTATTTTTATGGCTTTTCTTAATTTTGTAATAAGAAAAAAACGTTACTTAGAAACAAAACCATGCGGCCTATTAGGAAGACAGCCATATCAAGTATTTTTCTGAAGTGGGAATATCATAAAATGGAGCAGACTAGGCAAAGCCTGATTTTCAAAGAGGAAAATGACTGTCAAAACTTCACATACACACCACACACACACACACGACATTTCCAAATCCCAAAGTATTCAAGGCTTAATTTTTCCATTTGGAAAAATATCCAGGCTCTTTGCTTTCTTTATTCTTCCTCAGCTGAATTTTCATCTTTATTAAAATTTCTAAATAAACTTGGTCAAAGGGAAAGGAAATAAGAAGTAGAGTTTCATTGTTTCTTGTGCCCTGGATTGAAAATAAGATTTTCCCTGTTTCCCAATGATACTCCCCAGTAGGGACCAGTGTTCATTCTTGGGCAAACTTCCAGGAATTTTCTATCTATTTAAAAACATAATTTTATATTAGGAAAAAATCTCTAAATGCCATGTGGTTCAAAGTTCTTGCTTCTAGTGAAAACTGTTGAAATAAAATTTTCTCTATGACTTAACTTTATAGCATTTATGAAACATAAGTGAGGATTTGACAAATAGGTTCAGGTGCTACACAGTGGAGAAAAATTCTGGGCTTAAAAAAATTTCCCCCCTCAACTGAGAATGCACAAGACAAAAGTATTTGGGTCAAAGGAAGCTTTAATATTATGTATTTAAATAAATCATGTCCTTTGTTCCACTAAACCCAAAAGTATTAGTAGGCAATATTTCATGATCAGAGAACATATAAATCAAAACTCTGAGTCATAATATCATCTCTGATGTTGAAATAGTGAGAATAAATTAGCTAAGAAGTGAACAGTTTTCCTGCTTCCTAAAGATGAACAAACTGCTTTAGTTCACGTCTATTCATTAACACTTCTACTCCTTTCTATTTTGTAATCTCTTTGATGGAATAAAACATAGTTTTAAAATCCATCTTTTACTAAAGCCAAGAATATCTCTAAGCAAAGTATTAGCTAATCTTACTAGAACTTCAGCAGGCTTCTTCCAGAGTAAGTGATGTCCTTGCAAATTTAAATGCTTTCCTGCTTTGCTTTAAAACACGTTTCATGTTTTAAGGACTAGGCAAGTAAAGTGGGTTTCCTTAGCATTTTTTTTTTTATGTGTAAGGATATAGCAAGTCTTATTAGCATCTAAGAAGCTAAGATAGCATAGAGCAGTGGCATAGCCTAATATAGAATATTGACTTTCAAGTCCCATCTGTGTTTGAATCCCTGTCCCACGACTTGCTGAGGGCCCTGGGGAAACTACTAAACTTCTGAATTTCATCTGTAAAAGGGAGTTGGTAAAACCCACATCACCAGGCAGTCACAAATATTAAACAGGATGACACTGTAAATTGCTTAATATGTTATATTCTGCAGAGTAAGTACTCAATAAACCATAACAATTACTATTACATTATTAAGGAAAATTCTGAAAAACAGTTCCAGAATTTCTTTTGACTTCTAAAAGGATAGAATATCTCATGTTTATTATAAATTTCTATTCAGATTGTTCGATTTCAAACTTACCCAAAATTAACAGGCAGCTATTATTCAGCCACAGTGTTTTAAAACTGGGGAAAAGTTCACCATATGAAACAAAAAGAAAACCTGCTTTCTATATTTATAGCACTTATGAATTATGTTATTATAAACACAATAAAATAAATAGAATAATGCCTCTTTTGCCTAACTCATTTGCTTATTGTAAGGATCAATAAAATAATACATGTGAACTTTCTATATAAAATATCAAGTACCATCACACAAAGACAAAATATCATGGTATCAATATCAACTAGTTCTATTACCTTTAGCAACTGATTCTTGCACATTTACTATGTGCCACTGTTTTAAATACTTTACATACAGTCTAACTTAATCTTCACAGAATCTTTATAAGGTAGATATTTATCCCCACTTTACAGGTGAAGATACAGAGAACAGAGCTATTTAAGATTTTTTTTTTCAACATCTTTATTAGAGTATAATTGCTTTACAATGTGTTAGTTTCTGCTGTTTAAGAAAGTGAATCAGCTATACGTATACGTATATCTCCATATCTCCTCCTTCTTGTGTCTCCCTCCCAGCCTCCCTATCCCACCCCTCTAGATGGACACAAAGCAGTGAGCTGATCTCACTGGGCTATGTGGCTACTTCTCACTAGCTATCTATTTTACATTTGGTAGTGTATATATGTCCATGCCACTCTCTAACTTCATCCCAGCTTACCCTTCCCCCTCCCCGTGTCCTCAAGTCCATTCTCTACATCTGCGTCTTTATTCCTGTCTGGCCCCTAGGTTCTTCAGAACCAATTTATATATGTGTTAGCATATGGTATTTGTTTTTCTCTTTCTGACTTACTTCACTATGTATGACAGTTTGTAGGTCTATCCACCTCACTACAAATAACTCAATTTCGTTTCTTTTTATGGCTGAGTAATATTCCATTGTATATATGTGTCACATCTTCTTTATCCATTCATCTGTTGATGGACAATTAGGTTGCTTCCATGTCCTGGCTATCATAAATAGTGATGCTATGAACGTTGTGGTACATGACTCTTTCTGAATTATGGTTTTCTCAGGGTATATGCCCAGTAGTGGGATTGCTGGGTCATATGGTAGCTCTATTTTTAGTTTTTTAAGGAACCTACATACTGTTCTCCATAGTGGCTGTATCAAGTTACATTCCCACCAACAGTGCAAGAGGGTTCCCTTTTCTCCACACCCTCTCCAGCATTTACTGTTTATAGATTTTTTGATGATGGCCATTCTGACGAGTGTGAGGTGATACCTTATTGGAGTTTTGATTTGCATTTATCTAATGATTAGTGATGCTGAGCATCTATTCATGTGTTTGTTGGCAAACTGTATGTCTTCTTTAGAGAAATGTCTATTTGGGTATTCTGCCCATTTTTGGATTGGTTTGTTTATTTTTGATATTGACTGCATGAGCTGCTTGTATATTTTGGAGATTAATCCTTTGTCAGTTGCTTCATTTGCAAATATTTTCTCCCATTCTGAGGGTTGTCTTTTCGTCATGTTTATGGTTTCCTTTGCTGTGCAAAAGCTTTTAAGTTTCATTAGGTCCCATTTATTTATTTTTGTTTTTATTTCCATTTCTCTAGGAGGTGGGTCAAAAAAATCTTGCTGTGATTTATGTCATAGAGAGTTCTGCCTATGTTTACCTCTAAGAGTTTCATAGTGTCTGGTCTTACATTTAGGTCTTTAATCCATTTTGAGTTTATTTTTGTGTATGGTGTTAGGGAGTGTTCTAATTTCATTCTTTTACATGTAACTGTCCAGTATTCCCAGCACCACTTATTTAAGAGGCTGTCTTTTCTCCATTGGATATTCTTGCCTCCTTTATCAAAGATAAGGTGACCATATGAGTGTGGGTTTATCTCTGGGCTTTCTATCCTGTTCCATTAATCTATATTTCTATTTTTCTGCCAGCACCATACTGTCTTGATTACTGTAGATTTGTAGTATAGTCTAAAATCAGGGAGCCTGATTCCCCCAGCTCCATTTTTCTTTCTCACGATTGCTTTGGCTATTTGGGGTCTTTTGTGTTTCCATAAAATTGTGAATTTTTTTGTTCTAGTTCTGTAAAAAATGCCATTGGTAATTTGATAGGGACTGCACTGAATCTGTAGATTGCTTTGGGTAGTATAGTCATTTTCACAATGTTGATTCTTCCAAACCAAGAACATGGTGTATCTCGGTAGTATAGTCATTCTCACAATGTTGATTCTTCCAAACCAAGAACATGGTGTATCTCTCCACCTGTTTGTATCATCTTTAATTTCTTTCCTCAGTGTCTTATAGTTTTTTGCATACAGGTCTTTTGTCTCCTTAGGTAGGTTTATTCCTAGGTATTTTATTCTATTTGTTGCAGTGGTAAATGGGAGTGTTTCCTTAATTTCTCTTTCAGATTTTTCATCATTAGTATATAGGAATGCAAGAGATTTCTGTGCATTAATTTTGTATCCTGCTACTTTACCAAATTCATTGATAAGTCCTAGTGGTTTTCTGGTAGCATCTTTAGGATTCTCTATGTATAGTATCATGTCATCTGCAAACAGTGACAGTTTTACTTCTTCTTTTCCGATTTGGATTCCTTTTATTTCTTTTTCTTCTCTGATTGCTGTGGCTAAAACTTCTAAAACTATTCTGAATAATAGTGGTGAGAATGGGCAACCTTGTCTTGTTCCTGATCTTAGTGCAAATGGTTTCAGTTTTTCACCATTGGGAATGATGTTTGCTGTGGGTTTGTCATATATGGCCTTTATTATGTTGATGTAAATTCCCTCTATGTCTACTTTTTGGAGGGTTTTTATCATAAATGGGTGTTGAATTTTGTCAAAAGCTTTTTTTTCATCTATTGAGATAATCATATAGTTTTTCTCCTTCAATTTGTTAATATGGTGTATCACATTGATTGATTTGCGTATATTGAAGAATCCTTGCATTCCTGGAATAAACCCCACTTGATCATGGTGTATGATCCTTTTAATGTGCTGTTGGATTCTGTTTGCTAGTATCTTGCTGAGAATTTGCATCTATGTTCATCAGTGATATTGGCCTGTAGTTTTCTTTTTTTGTGACATGTTTGTCTGGTTTTGGTATCAGGGTGATGGTGGCCTCATAGAATGAGTTGGAAGTGTTCCTCCCTCTGCTATATCTTAGAAAAGTTTAAGGATCGGTGTTAGCTCTTTTGTAAGTGTTTGATAGAATTCACCTGTGAAGCCATCTGGTCCTGGACTTTTGTTTGTTGGAAGATTTTTTTTTTAATTTAATTTTATTTATTTTTTTATATAGCAGGTTCTTATCATTTATCTATTTTATACATATTAATGTATGTATGTCAATCCCAATCTCCCAATTCACACACCATCCCCACCCACCACTTTCTCCCTGTGGTGTCCATATGTGTTGGAAGATATTTAATCACAATTTCAATTTCAGTGCTTGTGATTGGTCTGTTTATATTTTGTATTTCTTTTTGGTTCAGTCTTGGAAGGTTGTGCTTTTCTAAGAATTTGTCCATTTCTTCCAGGTTGTCCATTTTATTGGCATATAGTTGCTTGTAGTAATCTCTCATGATCCATTGTATTTCTGCAGTGTCAGTTGTTACTTCTCTTTTTTCATTTCCAATTCTGTTAATTTGAGTCTTATCCCTCTTTTTCTTGATGAGTCTGGCTAATGGTTTATCAGTTTTGTTTATCTTCTCCAAGAACCAGCTTTTAGTTTTATTGATCTTTGATACTGTTTCTTTCATTTCTTTCTCATTTATTTCTGATCTGATGTGTATGATTTCTTTCCTCCTGCTAACTTGGGGGTTTTTTGTTCTTCTTTCTCTAATTGCTTTAGGTGTAAGGTTAGGTTGTATATTTCAGATGTTTCTTGTTTCTTGAGGTAGGATTGTATTGCTATAAACTTCCCTCTTAGAACTGCTTTTGCTGCAACCCATAGCTTTTGGGCCGTCGTGTTTTCATTGTCATTTGTTTCTAGGTATTTTTTGATTTCCTCTTTGATTTCTTCAGTGACCTCTTGGTTATTTAGTAGTGCATTGTTTAGCCTCCATATGTTTGTATTTTTGACAGTTTTTTTCCTGTAATTGATGTCTAGTCTCATAGTGTTGTGGTCAGAAAAATATTTGTTATGATTTCAATTTTCTTAAATTTACCAAGGCTTGATTTGTGACCCAAGATATGATGTATCCTGGAGAATGTTCCATGAGCACTTGAGAAGAAAGTGTATTCTGTTGTTTTGGATGGGATGTCCTATAAATATCAATTAAGTCCATCTTGTTTAATGTGTCATTTAAAGCTTATGTTTCCTTATTTATTTTCATTTTGGATGATCTGTCCATAGGTGAAAGTGGGGTATCAAAGTCCCCTACTATTATTGTGTTACTGTCAATTTCCCCTTTTATAGCTGTTAGCATTTGCCTTATATATTGAGGTTCTCCTATGTTGGGTGCATTAATATTTACAATTGTTATATTCTTCTTGGATTGATCCCTTGATCATTATGAGGTGTCCTTCTTTCTCTCTTGTCTTTATTTTAAAGTCTTTTTTGTCTGTTACGAGAATTGCTACTCCAGCTTTCTTTTGGTTTCCATTTGCATGGAATATCTCTTTCCGTCCCCTCAGTTTCAGTCTGTATGTGTCCCTAGGTCTCAAGTGGGTCTCTTGTACACAGCATATATACGGGTTTTGTTTTTGTTTCCATTCAACCAGTCTATGTCTTTTGGTTGGAGCATTTAATCCATTTACATTTAAGGTAGTTATCGATATGTATGTCCCTATTACCATTTTCTTAATTGTTTTGGGTTGGTTTTTGTAGGTCTTTTCCTTCTCTTGTGTTTCCTGCCTAGAGAATTTCCTTTAGCATTTGTTGTATAGCTGGTTTGGTGGTGCTGAATTCTCTTAGCTTTTGCTTGCCTGTAAAGCTTTTAATTCCTCCGTTGAATCTGAATGAGATCCATGCTGGGTAAAGTAATCTTGGTTGTAGGTTTTTCCCTTTCATCATTTTAAATATGTCCTGCCACTTCCTTCTGGCTTGTAGAGCTTCTGCTGAAAGATCAGCTGTTAACCTTATGGGGATTCCCTTGTATGTTATTTGTTGCTTTTCCCTTGCTGCTTTTAATATTTTTTCTTTGTATTTAATTTTTGATAGTTTGATTCATATGTGTCTTGGCGTGTTTCTCATTGGATTTATCCTGTGTGGGACTCTCTGCACTTCCTGGACTTGATTGACAATTTCCTTTCCCATATTAGGGAAGTTTTCAACTATAATCTCTTCAAATGTTTTCTGTCTCTTTTTCTCTTCTTCTTCTGGGACACATATAATTTGAATGTTGGTGCATTTAATGTTGTCCCAGAGGTCTCTGAGACTGTCCTTAATTCTTTTCGTTCTTTTGTCTTTATTCTCCTCTGCAGTAGTTATTTACACTATTTTATATTCCAAGTCACTTATCCATTCTTCTGCCTCAGTTATTCTGCTATTGATTCCTTCTAGAGAACTTTAAATTTCATTTATTGTGTTGTTTGCCATTGTTTGTTCGCTCTTTAGTTCTTCTAGGTCCTTGTTAAACGTTTCTTGTATTTTCTCCATTCTATTTCCAAGATTTTGGATCATCTTTACTATCATTACTCTGAATTCTTTTTTAGGTAGACTCCCTTTTTCCTCTTCACTTGTTTGTTCTGGTGGGTTTTTTACCTTGCTCCTTCATCTGCTGCATATTTCTCTGTCTTCTCATTTTGCTTAACTTACTGTGTTTGTGGTCTCCTTTTCACAGGCTGCAGGTTCATAGTTCCCATTGTTTTTTGTTGTCTGCCCCCAGTGGGTAAGGTTGGTTCAGTGGGTTGTGTAGGCTTCCTGGTGGAGGGGACTAGGCCTGTGTTCTGGTGATGAGGCTGCATCTTGTCTTTCTGGTGGGCAGGACTGCGTCCAGTGGTGTGCTTTGGGGTGCCTGTGAACTTATGCTTTTAGGCAGCCTCTCTGCTAATAGATGGGGTGGTGTTCCTGTCTTGCTAGTTATTTGGCATGCGGTGTCCAGCACTGGAGCTTTCTGGTCCTTGAGTAGAGCTGGGTCTTAGCGTTTATATGGAGATTTCTGGGAGTGCTTTCACTGACTGATATTAAGTGGGGCCGGGAGGTCTCTGGTGGTCCAATGTCCTGAACTCGGCTCTCCCACCTCAGAGGCTCAGGCATGACACCCAACCGGTGCACTGAGACCCTGTCAGCCACACGGCCAGGTACGTGGGGAGTTTCTTGCCTTTTGGGAAGTCTGAGGTCTTCTGCCAGCATTCAGTAGGTGTTCTGTAGGAGGTGTTCCACATGTAGATGTATTTTTGATGTATTTGTGGGGAAGAAGGTGACCTCCACGTCTTACTCCTCTGCCATCTTGAATGTCCCCCAGCTATTTAAGACTTGATTCCAGAACTCTGACTTTGAAGCTTACATTCCTAATTACTGTACTACCCTGCTTCTTTTGATAATGTTAATGGGCTAAAAAATAAAACATAAAACCCATGCAAAATTTAACCTAGAATTCTAGCTTGCTATTTCATTAGTTTTTCTAGGCTATCAAATTATATTTTTATCAAGTTATTTGAAAGTAATTTTGTTTTTTTGAAAGTAATTCTCTTTTGAGCTAATATGTATAACGGTTTTTCCTACTTTTTCAAAAGTATGTTTTATGTTGAAATACTACAGTACAGAAGTTTCTATATTTTATCTAATTCTCTATTTGTTGCTTTAGAGAAAAAAATGTATTGGTAAGACTGTGGGTCTGAAAATAAATAAGTTCTGTGATACCTACTTCTCAAATTATTACATTTAATGTAAGCTGAGAGCTTGACAGGAGAATATTTCTGTCATGAACTTTACATACATTTAGATTGACTATGGCCTCAGGGACACATGTACATTAAAATATGACCAAAAAAAAAAAAACTGTTTTCAAATGCTAGCAGCAGATTTAGTAAAAAGCTTAGTGTGCTGCATGAAATATAACATAAGCAGAAAAGAGCATGTTAATAATGGAAAAGCAACAAAAGCTGTAAACGTCATCTTTACTTGCGTGCTTATGTTCCAACAACAGCATACATTCAAATTAAACCCAAGTTTATTTGTTAAAAATTAATTTAAATACATGAAAAAACACAAATTATAGACTTTACCTCCTTCTCTTTGAACTATATGGTAGAGGTGAACATTATGTAGGATACAGTCTAGATCGTGGTCTGTATAGCCTTTATCATGCATGTCATCCACTGAATCTGGATAAATGACTTGATCCCGAAGACTTCCAAGAGACATGTACGGCCTGTAAAACACCAAGAACACAAGAATCTTAGTACAAAATCAGTTTCGTTTACTCAGTGTGACATCCTGGTGGTCTGAAAACTCCAGAGCAGACTTTAAATATCATATTCCTAGGATTATATTTATTACCTGGTGATGAGTATTTCTCAGGCGTGGCAGGATAAAACGCTGTTATATTCATGTAAAAACATATAGAGACATAGCCACAAGAAAAGTTCCTACAAGAAATACTTGGATGTTTTCAGCACAGAAATACATACTTGTTCTGTTGTATTTTATAATTGTTGCTTCTGTATTTCATCTAAAACTATTTGGGTTAAACATAAAATTTGAGGTTTTGACCCAGCAATGTGAACAAACAAAACTTAAAAAATATCATTCACAATAAGAGAAATGCAAGTTAAAACTATACTGGGTTTCTTAGCACATTGGTAGAAGTTTAAAAGCTTGACAACTCACTCAATTGGCAAGTCTATGGAAACACAAGGTACTTTCATACAATGTGAAAATGCAAAATGGTACAACCCTTTGGAGAGGATTCTACAAACCAATATATCATCTGGTCTTTGACCCACTTCTAGGAATTTATTTTAAAGATATACTTCCAAAAATACACCACCATCAACAAAAAAATGTGTAAAGTTATCCATTACAGCATTCTTTGTAACTGCAAAATATTGAGAACCTAAATGCACATACAAAGGAGACTGACTGAATAAACTATAGAACCTGCACTGTGCAGCTATAAAACAGGATGTGGAAGATCTCTATGAATTGACATAGGGTGATTTACATAATATATTGTTAAGTTGAAAAGCAAAGTGCAAAGTAGATATATAGCTGGGTTTCTCAACAGTGGTATTATGGAGATATTAAATCAGATAATTCTTTGTCACTGAGGTATATCCTGTGTATTACAGGATGTTTAGCAGAACACTTGATCTCTATGCTCCAGATGCTACTAGCATCCACTGCAGCAGTGACAAAAAAAAAAAAGTCTCCAAATATTATTTTGTCCCTTTAGGGGACAAAACCATCCCCATTTGATAGAACCACTAATATGTAGTATACCACTTCTATGTAAAGTGAAAGCAAAATAAGAAAATATACATCTGTCTGCTTATATTTACAAAAGGAAACAGTAAACCAGAAACTAATGAAATCAGTTACCTATAGGAGATGGGAGGAACAAGGCAGAATAGATAAGGGAGGGAAAGACCTCTTTAAGAATACTTTCTATATAGTTTTTACTCTTAGAATCATGTTAAAGTGTTATTATTTTTTTAAAAATTTAACCAGTAACACGAAGGAAGAAACCCTAAAATTGAATACAAACAGAAACAAATTAACTGAAAAGTATATCAAATGAATAACATAACCACATAAAACAGGGAGGAGGGACTGATCCAAGTAACTTTCAAATTTGGTTACATAATTTCAGTTGAAAACCAAAAGAACCACAAAGAAACCTTAAAACTAATTGTTCATGTTTCTTGTTGCTATAGGTGTAGCAATTCTGAAACTATGTTGTAGGATTGACCAAGTAAGTAAACATTTTAATAACGTTAGGAGGTAAGGTTCTCACTGTGGAAGAAGGAAGATACAAATATGAAATGTGGGAAGGGGAGAAAAATATACTGTAATGTTTAATTTGAATTAGAGTATCAGCATGAATTCATAATTTTTTGAACAAAAATCTATTTCCTCGTTCTGTGTACATTTGCTGCATCCTGATACTATCCTTTGAGAAGGTCACAACAGCATTTAGGAAGTATAGAGGGTTGAATTGTGGACCTCAAAGATATGTCCAAGTCCTAACCCCTATTATTTGTGAATGTGACCTTATTTAGAAAAAAAAAAAAAGGTGTTTGCAGATGTAATTAAGTTAAGGATCTTGAGATAAGATTATCCTGGATTAACCAGATGGGTCTTAAATCCAATAAATACCTTTAAAGAAGAGGAAAAACACAGGGAGGAAAGTCATGTGAAGACAGAGGCAGAGATTGGAGTTATGCTGTCACAAGCCAAGGAACGCCGGGCACCACTGGAAGCTGGAAGAGGTAAGAAAAAATTCTCCCCTTGAGCTTCCAGAAGGAGGGTGACCCTGCCAACACCTTGATTTTGGATTCCTGGCCTCTAGATCTGTGAGAAAATAAATTTCTGTTGTTTCAGACCAGCAAGTTTTTGGTTTCAGTAGATCTCGGAAACTAATGCAGGTAGTATTATTGCAAAAAAATGTGTAAACTGTATTGTATCATTAGAAAGCTATCAGATAAACCCAAATTGTGGGACTTTATGAATATACAACAACAACAGTCCTGCACTCATTATAAATATCAATATCATAAAAAACAAAGAAAGGCTAAGGAATTCTTTCACATTAAAAGAAACTAGAGCAACATGGCAACTAAAATACAATGTATGATGATGGACTGAGAAAAACAAGTTATTATAAAGAATAGTATTATGACAATTGGAAAAATTTGAATGTGGAAAGTTGTTGGAGGAGGTAATCAAGAGGACTTCACTGCCAGTTGACCTGTGAGCTGGACCCAGGCAATCTGACGCTCCAACCCCCTTCCCTGACCTTGGAATGTATGCTCAACCCACAGTTCCCACAGCTGCCAACTATTTTCAAGGACACAGACTTGAGGGAGCAATGTGGTGTTGAGACCATATGGATGGTATACATGAGGGAACCCCATTAAAGCCTCTATATAAACTTTTAAGATTCTGGTGGATAGAAGTGGAGAGGCTCATCTTGAGGCTGCCCATGACAAGCCTCAAATGTAAATTCCCTTGCTTATTAAACCTGCCATCCACCAATCTGGAGTGGTCTGCCTCTTTCTTCTGTCTCTTCTTGCCCTCTGTGTACAAGGGCCGGTTTGAGAACCAACAAAAGTATGTTCAGATAATATTATATCAATGTTAATTTTCATGAATTTGATCATCATACTATGTCTATGTTAGAGACTATTCTTGCTCTTTGAAAATACTGTTCCTCATTGAGTAACATGGGTTTGAACTGCATGGGTCCACTTATACATGGGGTTTTTTTAATAGGAAATATTACAGTACTTCACAGTCTGTGGTTGGTTGAATCTGCAGATGTGGAACCATAGAAATAAAGGGCCGACTATAAATTATACATGATTTTCAACTGTGCTGGGGTCAGTGCCTCTAACCTCTGCATTGCTCAAGGGTCAACTGTACACCCTAAAGAAGTTAGGGGTGAAGATTTATTTACAGCAACTTACTTAAAAAAAAAAGGTGTGTGTGTGTAGAGAGAGAGAGACAATTAAAGGTTTTAAATACAAACTGTGTTTGTAGATTAATTCTCTATCTATTTTCCCATAACATGCAAATGATTTAGTTGAAGGATAGATAGCACAAAAATTTATTTTATAACAGATTTAACTAACATTTGAAAATCAAAATATTTATATTTCAATTATACATATATGCATTCATGTAATAAGGTTTGCAATGGAGTCTTTGCAAACATAAGGAATCTCTAGTCATATTTTTAAAATTGAGATATAATTCACATTATAAAATTCACCCTTTTAAAGTGTAAAATTCAATGATTTTCAGTATATTTACAAGCTCATGTAAATATCACCAGTATCTAATTCCAGAACATTTTCTTCACCCCCAAAAGAAACTCCATACCTAAGAGCAGGCACTCCTAGTTCTTCCCTCCTCCCAAGCCCTGGCAATCACTAATCTACTTTCTGTATCTGTGGATTTGCCTATTCTGGAAATTTCACATATTTTCATATGTATGGAATCACACAATATGTGGTCTTCTTTCTGTCAGCATAATATCTTCAGGTTCACCTATGTTGTAGCATGTAGCAGTATTTCATTCCTTTTAATATCTGAATTAAATTCCATTGTATGGATACACCATATTTTGTTAATCTGGATATTTCAGTTGTTTCCACTATTTGGTTATTATGAATAGTGGGCATACACCTAGTAGTGGGGCATATGGTAACTCTGTTTAACTTTTTGAGGAACTGACCAATTGTTTTCCCAAATGGCTGCACCATTTCTAGGCACTTTTCTTCTACCATGTTCCGTATGTCTTCTCCTGCTCTCTGATTTCCTTCCTTCTCCAGTCTAACCATATATTTTTTAAAAACAGAATTAGGACACAAAGTTATTTGTTTATTTCCATCATTTTAAGCATTTATATAATGTGGTATTATCTTAAATTAATATCTGGTAATAATAACAGTAGCATAAAATAGATACTGACCATCAGGACCAGTGAACAATTTTTTAGTCGGTATTCTGAGACTACTAAGAAGAAATACAAGGAAATATTGGGAGTCAGTACTTTAGCTAACTTACAAAGTGATGCCAGTTCCAACTTAACGTAAATCAGAAGTTTAGATATCCTTAGCATAAACCCCAAATATAATTCAATCCACAGAACAGCCATGATACAATACATAACTGAGACTGCAATAATTAAAATACATCTGAATGTTCATTTCAATGGTGTTTCTACAGGATTCCATCATAAGACTTGATTAACTGGAAATATTTGATGAAATTATATTTTATATCTACATTTTGGGGAAGACAGTATAGAGTCATGGTTGTGATAATGGGCTTTGGAGAGATGGTTCTGGACTGGAATCCCAATCTCACCATTTACTAGCAATGTGACCCAAATTCTGAGCTATAGTTACCTCATTTGTAAAGTAACTCACTTTATTGCATTTGTTATGAGGATTAAATGAAGCAGTAGGTTTTCATAAAGCAATGTAGAGCACTTAGTACAGTACTACAGGCACATAGTAGGCATTCAATAAACCATTATGGAGACAAAAAAGTTCATTTCAACTTAGGTTTATGTTATCTACCTATGTGAAAGGGCAATATCTTAAAAAAGAGCATAAGTTTGTTTTCTATGACTGTGTGCCTGTTTGTGTTTTGTAAATAAGTTCATTTGGAAACAAACTTATGGTTACCAAAGGGGGAAGGGGAAAGTGAGGGATAAATTAGGAGTTTGGGATTAGCAGATACAAGCTACTATATATAAAATAGATAAACAGTAAGGTCCTACCGTACAGTACAGGGAACTATATTCAACATCTTGTAATAACCTATACGGGAAAAGAATATGCCACACACCTACAGTCAGTTTATCTTCGATGAAGGAGGCAAGAATATACAATGGGAAAAGGACAGTCTTTCAGCAAGTCGTATTGGGAAGGTTGGAGAGCCACATGTAAATAAATGAAGTTAGGACACATCCTCTCACTGTACACAAAAATAAACTCAAAATGGTTTAAAGACTTAAACATAAGACATGACACCATAAAACTCCTAAAACAGAACATAGGCAAAACATTCTCTGATATAAATTGTACCAATGTTTTCTTAGGTCAGTCTCCCAAGGCAATAAAAATTAAAACAAAAATAAACAAATGGGACCTAATCAAACTTACAAGCTTTTGCATAGCAAAGGAAACAATAAACAAAACGAAAAGACAACCAACAGAATGGCAGAAAATATTTGCAAATGATGTGACTGACAAAGGCTTAATTTCCAAAATATACAAACAGTTCATTGAACTCAAATACAAAACCAAACAAACCCTATCCAAAAATGGCCAGAAGATGTAAATAGACATTTCTCCAAAGAAGACATACAGATGGCCAATAGGCACATGAAAAGATGCTCAAAGTCACTAATTATTAGAGAAATGCAAATCAAAACTACAATGGGGTACTCCCTCACACCAATCAGAATGGCCATCGTTAAAAAGTCTACAAATAACAAGTGCTGAAGAGGATGTGGAGAAAAGGGAACCCTCCTACACGGTTGGTGAGAATGTAATTTGGTGCAGCCACTGTGGAAAACAGTATGGAGGTTCCTTAAAAAACTAAAAATAGAATTACCATATGACCCAGCAATCCCACTACTGGGCACATACCCAGAGAAAACCATAATTCAAAAAGACACATGCACCCCAATATTCATTGCAGCACTGTTTACAATAGCCAGGTCATGGAAGCAACCTAAGTGTCCATCATCAGATGAATGGATAAAGAAGATGTGGTACATATATACAATGGAATATTACTCAGCCATAAAAAGGAACGAAATTGGGTCATTTGTAGAGACGTGGATGGATCTAGAGACTGTCATACAGAGTGAAGTAAATCAGAAAGAGAAAAACAAATATCATATATTAATGCATATATGTGGAATCTAGAAAAATGCTACAGATGAACCGGTTTGCAGGGCAGAAATAGAGACACAGATGTGGAGGACAAACGTATGGACACCAACAGGGGAAAGTGGCGCAGGGGGGGCGTGGTGGTGGTGGTGGTGTGATGAACTGGGAGATTGAGATTGACATATATAAATTAATATGTATAAAATGGATAACTAATAAGAAACTGCTGTATAAAAAAATAAAATAAAATTCAAACAATCAAAAAAAAAAAAGATACATGAACCCCTATGTTCATAGCAGCACTATTCACAATAGCCAAGACTTGGAAACACCCTAAATGTCCATTGACAGATGAATGGATAAAGATGTGGTGTATTTATTGCATGGAATACTACTCAGTCATAAAAAAATAATGAAATAATGCCATTTGCAGCAACATGGATGCAACTAGAGATTATCATACTAAGTGAAGTAAGTCAGAAAGAGAAAGACAAATACCATATGATGTCACTTATATGTGGAATCTAAAATATGACACAAATGAACCCCTCTATGAAATGGAAACAGACTCACAGACATAGATAACAGACTGGTGGTTGCCAAGGGGGAGGGGTCTGGGGGAGGGATGGAGTGGGAGATTGGGATTAGCAGATGTAAGCTTTTACATATAGAATGGATAAACAACAAGGTCCTACTGTATAGCACAGAGAACTATATTCAATATCTTATGAAAAACCATAATGGGAAAGAATATAAAAAGAATGTATAGATATGTATGAATGTGTGTGTGTGTGTGTGTATGTGTGTGTATATGTATATATACATATATATATCTGAATCACTTTGCTGTACAGCAGTAATTAACATTGTAAATCAACTATAGGTCAATTAAAAAAAGAATATGAAAAAGAATATATATGTAACTGAATCACTTTGCTATACACCAGAAATTAACATAACATTGTAGCTCAACTATACTTCAATTTAAAAAAAAAAAGAAAAAAGCAGATACAAAAGAATTTCTATTTAGCCAGCTAAAAGACATGTGGTTTTATTCCCATAGTAAATTTTTATTATTCTCAACATGATTAATAAATAATAAATACATAATTACCTAGATTTTAGAGAGTATATTCTGTTAAACACTTAAGTATCTCGTTTACCCAGAAATATTTCATTTAGTAACTGGAGCACCACTTAGTTCACTGTAGCAATTTATGGGACCTCAAAGGTATCAATATGCATAAGGCTGCCAAATGTTTTCTTTGTAAAAAGAATTTGAAGAAGCAAAACTTTGTAACTTCTAATTGGGAGATTGGGATTGACACATATACACTATTGATACTATGTATAAAATATACAACTAATGAGAACATACTGTATAGCACAGGGAACTCTATTTAATCCACTGTGATGACCTAAATGGGAAGGGAATCCAAAAAAGAGGGGATATGTGTATATGTATAGCTGATTCATTTTGCTGTACAGTAGAAACTAACACAACACTGTAAAGCAACTATACTCCAATAAAAATTAATTTAAAAAACTTTGTAACTTCGGGACTTCCCTGGTGGTGCAGTGGTTAAGAATCCGCCTGCCAATGAAGGGGACAGGGGTTCCAGCCCTGGTCCGGGAAGATCCCACATGCCGCGGAGCAACTAAGCCCGTGTGCCACAACTACTGAGCCTGTGCTCTAGAGCCCGCGAGTCACGACTACTGAAGCCCGCGTGACACAACTACTGAAGCCTGTGCACCTAGAGCCCGTGCTCCGCAACAAGAGAAGCCACCACACCGAGAAGCCTGTGTACCGCAACAAAGAGTAGCCCCACTTGCCACAACTAGAGAAAGCCCACACACAGCAGCGAAGACCCAACGCGGCCAAAAATAAATAAATAAGTAACTAAGTAAGTAAGTAAGTAAATAAACAAATAAAATTTATTTTAAAAACTTTGTAACTTCTTTAAAAGATTCATTTAATATTATTTATGCCTTCTTTATGACTTCTGAAATCTGTCAATTCTCTTTGATGAACAGATATGAAAATTTATCTCATAAAAACTCTTAATTATAATTTTGTTTTGCAATGCTTAATTTCTTATTGTGTTTATAAGCCTAATAATATGTTGAATATGCATTCTCAAAATTAAAAAAAAGTAAAAACAGAACTTAAAAGCTTTTAAGACACTCTGGGCTTCCCTGGTGGCGCAGTGGTTGAGAATCTGCCTGCCAAAGCAGGGGACACGGGTTCGAGCCCTGGTCTGGGAAGATCCCACATGCCGCAGAGCAACTAGGCCCGTGAGCCACAATTACTGAGCCTGTGCGTCTGGAGCCTGTGCTCCGCAACAAGAGAGGCCGCGATAATGGGGGGCCTGCACACTGCGATGAAGAGTGGCCCCCACTTGCCGCAACTAGAGAAAGCCCTCGCACAGAAACGAAGACACAACACAGCCATAAGTAAATAAATAAATAAATAAAAATTTTAAAAAAATGTTAAGAAAAAAATAAAAAAAAAAGAAGACACTCTTAGCTACTAAGTTTTAAAAAATTCAATCAGGATGAGATTTAAATTAAATGTCTACATAATTTGTTATTTGATTTACTGTTACTCAAAATGATTTAATAGAATATGAAAATTGCTATTTTGAAAATTTATGTGAAGGGAATATTGATGAAATTATACACAAATATTTCATAAAAGTATATATTCATTAAGGACCCAAAAAATATTGCTTTATTAAAGTTCCATTTTTTTCTCAATTGTTTTATGATCATGTGAAATGGTAAAAATAACACATTCTATATGTGTTTATTGAGGTACATAGCAACTAAGGATACTCTAATAATAGATTTTATTAATATAATTATTTAAAAATACTACTATAAAGTTACAACTGAATTCTCTGGAAAGGCTATATCAAGAAATTTGGGTTGAGGTTGAATCTATTTGAAAGCACAAAAAAATGGAGGACCCTATATCCAATGTTTATACTATTAGTTTGCATGTGATCCTTTTTCCTGCTCATAGGCCTGGAATTTAACATTTTAAGTTAGCTCAAGTTTCTCTAGTGCTACCACAGTCATACATAATTGATAAGCACTTAAAGTACTCTTTACTAAACTTTCCTTTCTAGATATATAGGCCTATTCAGATTATCTTCTAAATAATTCAGGTAGATCAATTACCATGTCACTTGCTCTGGCCCATTCTTTTGTTGTTTGTAGTCCAAACAACAAAAGAAATAGATTGCTTACAATTAGTAGATATCAAAAAGAAACACTATCTAGTTTAAATTTACTTTCTCTAAGTAAAATCCAGAATTACCTCTATTTGTTGTGGAAAAGATATTGGAATAAAGCTATAGGTATCATACTATAATTTAGATTATCATTATTTAAGCAATTATCAAAATTTCCTTTTTAATCTGAAATTAGTTTGAATGCATCTATATTTAAAACTGTTAATTATAATAGTAAAATTAAAGTAAAATTATTAGAGATCAAATCCACTCCCAGGGATTATGGCTTTTTACAGTTATATTACAATGTCTCAGGGTACTTCTATAATTTGTATTATACTGCCTACTTTTCTATATTAAATATCTGACAATATATGATTCTTGGCAAAATGTATTGACATTTATTAGGGTTTATACTATTCTCTATTTTTCTCTTTAATAGAGACAAAGTAGGAAGAAGAAAGCATTGAGAAATGTTAGCTCTATACTTGAAGTCTGTGGAATGATCACCCAAAATGCTAAATATTTCATAATCATCTAGAATTTAATTGTGAACAATATTGATAAAAATTTTATAGCAATACTCATGTATTTAAGGCATGAGATGTGTTAGGTTTAAGAATAAGGTACAGGAGAGTAGGGGCAAGATGGCGGAAGAGTAAGACGTGGAGATCACCTTCCTTCCCACAGATACAGTAGAAATACATCTACACGTGGAACTGCTCCTACAGAACACCCACTGAACACTGGCAGAAGACGTCAGACCTCCCAAAAGGCAAGAAAATCCCCATGTACTTGGGTAGGGCAAAAGAAAAAAGAAATAACAGAGACAAAAGAATAGGGATGGGACATGCACCAGTGGGAGGGAGCTGTGAAGGAGGAAAGGTTTCCACACATTAGGAAGCCACTTCGTGGGCAGAGACTGCAGGTGGCAGAGGGGGGAAGCTTCGGAGCCACGGAGGAGAGCGCAGCCACAGGGGTGCGGAGGGCAAAGCGGAGAGATTCCCGCACGGAGGATCAGTGCTGAGTAGCACTCGCCAGCCCGAGAGGCTTGTCTGCTCAGCCACCGGGGCAGGCGGGGGCTGGGAGCTGAGGCTCGGGCTTCGGTGCTAGCCGGGAGGGAGTCCGGGAAAAGTCTGCAGCCGCTGAAGAGGCAACAGACTTTTTCTTGCCTCTTTGTTTTGCGGCGCGCAAGGAGAGGGGATTCAGAGCGCCGCCTTAATGAACTCCAGAGACGGGCGTAAGCCGCGGCTATCAGCGTGGACCCCAGAGGTGGGCGTGAGCCGCGGCTATCAGCGCGGATCCCACAGCAACAGGGGCGCAGAGGGAAAAATGGAGAGATTCCCGCACAGAGGCTTGGCGCCGAGCAGCACTCACCAGCCCGAGAAGCTTGTCTGCTCACCCGCCAGGGTGGGCGGGGGCTGGGAGCCGAGGCTCGGGCTTCGGTCGGATCTCAGGGAGAGGACTGGGGCTGGCGGCATGAACACAGCCTGAAGGGGTTAGCACACCACAGCTGGCCGGGACGGAGCCCAAGAAAAAGTCTGCTGCCGCCAAAGAGGCAAGAGACTTTTTCTTGCCTCTTTGTTTCACGGCGCGCAAGGAGAGGGGATTCTGAGCGCCGCCTAAACGAACTCCAGAGATGGGCGTGAGCCGTGGCTAACAGCGCGGACCCCAGAGACAGGCGCAAGCTGCGGTTATCAGCGCGGACCCCAGAGACGGGCAGGAGATGCTAAGGCTGCTGCTGCCGCCACCAAGAAGCCTGTGTGCTAGCACAGGTCACTCTCCACACCGCCCCTCCCGGGAGCCAGTGCAGCCCGCCACTGCCAGGGTCCCGTGATCCAGGGACAACTTCCCCGGGAGAACGCATGGCGCGCCTCAGGCTGCGGCAACGTCACGCCGGCCTCTGCCGCCGCAGGCTCGTCCCGCATCCGTCCCCTCACTGCCCCCGGCCTGAGTGAGCCAGAGCCCCCGAAAGAGCTGCTCCTTTAACCCCGTTCTGTCTGGGCGGGGAACGGACGCCCTCAGGCGACCTACATGCAGAGGCGGGTCCAAATCCAAACCTGAACCCCGGGAGCTGTACGAACAAAGAAGAGAAAGGGAAATCTCTCCCAGCAGCCTCAGAAGCAGCGGATTAAAGCTCCACAAACAACTTGATGTGCCTGCATCTGTTGAATACCCGAATAGACAATGAATCATCCCAAATTCAAGAGGTGGACTTTGGGAGCAGGATATATTAATTTTTCCCCTTTTCCTTTTTTTGTGAGCGTATATGTGTATGCTTCTGGGTGAGATTTTGTCTGTATAGCTTTGCTTTCACCATTAGTCCTAGGGTTAGGTCCGTCCATTGTTATTGTTTGTTTCTTTGTTTTTACTTAAAAACATTTTTTTTCCTAATAAATGTTTTCTTAATAATTTTTTCCTTATTTTCTATTTTTAGAAATTAAAAATAATTTTTGGTAAGTTTTTTCATATTTTTTATTTTAAAAAATTAAAAAATTTTTTTCTTAAATTTTTTTCTTAATTTTTTAATTTTTTATTATAAAAAATTAATAAATCTTTTTTTTAAAAATTAAAAACAATTTTTTTCTGAATACATTTACTCTTAATAATTTTTTTTCTTATTTTTTATTATAATAGTTTTATTTTATTTTATTTTATCCTCTTTCTTTCTTTCTATTTTTTTCTCCCTTATATTCTGAGCTGTGTGGATGAAAGGCTCTTGGTGCTCCAGCCAGGCATCAGGGCTGTGCCTCTGAGGTGGGAGAGCCAACTTCAGGACACTGGTCCACAAGAGACCTCCCAGGTCCACGTAATACGAAACGGCGAAAATCTCTCAGAGATCTCCATCTCAACATCAAGACCCAGCTTCACTCAACGACCAGCAAGCTACAGTGCTGGACACCATATGCCAAACAACTAGCAAGACAGGAACACAGCCCCATCCATTAGCAGAGAGGCTGCCTAAAATCATAATAAGGCCACAGACACCCCAAAACACACCACCAGACGTGGACGTGCCCACCAGAAAGACAAGATCCAACCTCATCCACCAGAACACAGGCACTAGTCCCCTCCACTAGGAAGCGTACACAACCCACTGAACCAACCTTAGCCACTGGGGACAGATACCAAAACAACGGGAACTACGAACCTGCAGCCTGTGAAAAGGAGACCCCAAACACAGTAAGATAAGCAAAATGAGACGACAAAAAAACACACAGCAGGTGAAGGAGCAGGGTCAAAACACTCCAGACCTAACTAATGAAGAGGAAATAGGCAGTCTACCTGAAAAAGAATTCAGAATAATGATAGTAAAGATGATCCAAAATCTTGGAAATAGAATAGACAAAATGCAAGAAACATTTAACAAGGACCTAGAAGAACTAAAGAGGAACCAAGCAACGATGAAAAACACAATAAATGAAATTAAAAATACTCTAGACGGGATCAATAGCAGAATAACTGAGGCAGAAGAACGGATAAGTGACCTGGAAGATAAAATAGTGGAAATAACTACTGCAGAGCAGAATAAAGAAAAAAGAATGAAAAGAACTGAGGACAGTCTCAGAGACCTCCGGGACAACATTAAACACACCAACATTCGAATTATAGGGGTCCCAGAAGAAGAAGAGAAAAAGAAAGGGACTGAGAAAATATTTGAAGAGATTATAGTTGAAAACTTCCCTAATATGGGAAAGGAAATAGTTAATCAAGTCCTGGAAGGAAAGAGAGTCCCATACAGGATAAATCCAAGGAGAAACACGCCAAGACACATATTAATCAAACTATCGAAAATTAAATATAAAGAAAACATATTAAAAGCAGCAAGGGAAAAACAACAAATAACACACAAGGGAATCCCCATAAGGTTAACAGCTGATCTTTCAGCAGAAACTCTGCAAGCCAGAAGGGAGTGGCAGGATATACTTAAAGTCATGAAGGAGAAAAACCTACAACCAAGGTTACTCTACCCAGCAAGGATCTCATTCAGATTTGATGGAGAAATTAAAACCTTTACAGAGAAGCAAAAGCTGAGAGAGTTCAGCACCACCAAACCAGCTTTACAACAAATGCTAAAGGAACTTCTCTAGGCAAGAAACACAAGAGAAGGAAAACACCTACAATAACAAACACAAAACATTTAAGAAAATGGGAATAGGAACATACATATCAATAATTACCTTGAATGTAAATGGATTAAATGCTCCCACCAAAAGACACAGACTGGCTGAATGGATACAAAAACAAGACCCATATATATGCTGTCTACAAGAGACCCACTTCAGACCTAGAGACACATACAGACTGAAAGTGAGGGGATGGAAAAAGATATTCCATGCAAATGGAAATCAAAAGAAAGCTGGAGTAGCAATTCTCATATAAGACAAAATAGACTTTAAAATAAAGACTATTACAAGAGACAAAGAAGGATACTATATAATGATCAAGGGATCGATCCAAGAGGAAGTTATAACAATTGTAAATATTTATGCACCCAACATAGGAGCACCTCAATACATAAGGCAAATACTAACAGCCATAAAAGGGGAAATCGAAAGGAACACAATCATAGTAGGGGACTTTAACACCCCACTTTCACCAATGGACAAATCATTCAAAATGAAAATAAATAAGGAAACACAAGCTTTAAACGATACATTAAACAAGATGGACTTAATTGATATTTATAGGACATTCCACCCAAAAACAACAGAATACACATTTTTCTCAAGTGCTCATGGAACATTCTCCAGGATAGATCATATCTTGGGTCACAAATCAAGCCTTGGTAAATTTAAGAAAATTGAAATCGTATCAAGTATCTTTTCTGACCACAACGCTATGAGACTAGATATCAATTACAGGAAAAGATCTGTAAAAAATACAAATACATGGAGGCTACACAATACACTACTTAAAAAGGAAGTGATCACTGAAGAAATCAAAGGAGAAATCAAAAAGTACCTAGAAACAAATGACAATGGAGACACGATGACCCAAAACCTCTGGGATGCAGCAAAAGCAGTTCTAAGAGGGAAGTTTATAGCAATACAAGCCTACATCAAGAAACAGGAAACATCTCGAATAAACAACCTAACCTTGCACCTAAAGCAATTAGAGAAAGAAGAGCAAAAAAACCCCAAAGCTAGCAGAAGGAAAGAAATCATAAAGATCCGATCAGAAATAAATGAAAAAGAAATGAAGGAAACAATAGTAAAAATCAATGAAACTAAAAGCTGGTTCTTCGAGAAGGTAAACAAAATTGATAAACCATTAGCCAGACTCATCAAGAGAAAAAGGGAGAAGACTCAAATCAATAGAATTAGAAATGAAAAAGGAGAAGTAACCACTGACACTGCAGAAATACAAACGATCATGAGAGATTACTACAAGCAACTCTATGCTAATAAAATGGAAAACTTGGAAGAAATGGACAGATTCTTAGAAATGCACAACCTACCGAGACTGAACCAGGAAGAAATAGAAAATATGAACAGACCAATCACAAGCACTGAAATTGAAACTGTGATTAAAAATCTTCCAACAAACAAAAGCCCAGGACCAGATGGCTTCACTGGCGAATTCTATCAAACATTTAGAGAAGAGCTAACACCTATCCTTCTCAAACTCTTCCAAAATATTGCAGAGGGAGGAACACTCCCCAACTCATTCTACGAGGCCACCATCACCCTGAAACCAAATCCAGACAAAGATATCACAAAGAAAGAAAACTACAGGCCAATATCACTGATGAACATAGATGCAAAAATCCTCAACAAATTACTAGCAAACAGAATCCAACAGCACATTAAAAGGATTATACGCCATGATCAAGTGGGGTTTATTCCAGGAATGCAAGGATTCTTCAATATACGCAAATCAATCAACATGATACATCGTATTAACAAATTGAAGGAGAAAAACCATATGATCATCTCAATAGATGCAGAGAAAGCTTTTGACAAAATTCAACACCCATTTATGATAAAAGCCCTGCAGAAAGTAGGCATAGAGGGAACTTTCCTCAACATAATAAAGGCCATATATGACAAACCCACAGCCAACATTGTCCTCAATGGTGAAAAACTGAAACCATTTCCACTAAGATCAGGAACAAGACAAGGTTGCCCACTCTCACCACTATTATTCAACATAGTTTTGGAAGTGTTAGCCACAGCAATCAGAGAAGAAAAAGAAATAAAAGGAAACCAAATCGGAAAAGAAGAAGTAAAGCTGTCACTGTTTGCAGATGACATGATACTATACATAGAGAATCCTAAAACTGCCACCAGAAAACTACTAGATCTAATCAATGAATTTGATAAAGTAGCAGGATACAAAATTAATGCACAGAAATCTCTTGCATTCCTATATACTAATGATGAAAAATCTGAAAGTGAAATTAAGAAAACACTCCCGTTTACCATTTCAACAAAAAGAATAAAATATCTAGGAATAAACCTACCTAAGGAGACAAAAGACCTGTATGCAGAAAATTATAGGACACTGATGAAAGAAATTAAAGATGATACAAATAGATGGAGAGATATACCATGTTCTTGGATTGGAAGAAACAACATTGTGAAAATGACTCTACTACCCAAAGCAATCTACAGATTCAATGCAATCCCTATCAAACTACCACAGGCATTTTTCACAGAACTAGAACAAAAAATTTCACAATTTGTATGGAGACACAAAAGACCCCGAATTGCCAAAGCAATCTTGAGAACAAAAAATGAAGCTGGAGGAATCAGGTTCCCTGACTTCAGACTATATTACAAGCTACAGTAATCAAGACAGTTTGGTACTGGCACAAAAACAGAAATATAGATCAATGGAACAGAATAGAAAGCACAGAGATAAACCCACGCACATATGGTCACCTTATCTTTGATAAAGGAGGCAAGCATATACAGTGGAGAAAAGACAGTCTCTTCAATAAGTGGTGCTGGGAAAATTGGACAGGTACATGTAAAAGTATGAAATTAGAACACTGCCTGACAGCATACACAAAAATAAACTCAAAATGGATTAAAGACCTAAGAGTAAAGCCAGACACTATCAAACTCTTAGAGGAAAACATAGGCAGAACACTCTATGACATAAATCGCAGCAAGATCCTTTTTTACCCAGCTCCTAGAGAAATGGAAATAAAAACACAAATAAACAAATGGAACCTAATGAAACTTAAAAGCTTTTGCACAGCAAAGGAAACCATAAACAAGACCAAAAGAGAACCCTCAGAATGGGAGAAAATATTTGCAAATGAAGCAACTGAAAAGGATTAATCCCCAAGATTTATAAGCAGCTCATGCAGCTCAATAACAAAAAAACAAACAACCCAATCCAACAATGGGCAGAAGACCTAAATAGACATTTCTCCAAAGAAGATATACAGATGGCCAACAGACACATGAAAGAATGCTCAACATCCTTAATCATTAGAGAAATGCAAATCAAAACTACAATGACGTATCATCTCACACCAGTCAGAATGGCCATCATCAAAAAATCTAGAAACAATAAATGCTGGAGAGGGTGTGGAGAAAAGGGAACCCTCTTGCACTGTGGGTGGGAATGTAAATTGATACAGCCACTATGGAGTACAATATGGAGGTTCCTTAAAAAACTAAAAATAGAACTACCATATTACCCAGCCATCCCACTACTGGGCATATACCCTGAGAAAACCATAATTCAAACAGAGTCATGTACCAAAATGTTCATTGCAGCTCTATTTACAATAGCCAGGAAATGGAAGCAACCTAAGTGTCCATCATTGGATGAATGGATAAAGAAGATGTGGCACATATATACAATGGAATATTATTCAGCCATAAAAAGAAATGAAATGGAGGTATTTGTAATGAGGTGGATGGAGTTAGAGTCTGTCATACAGAGTGAAGTAAGTCAGAAAGAGAAAAACAAATACAGTATGCTAACACATATATGGAATCTAAGGAAAAAAAAAAAAAAAGGTCATGAAGAACCTAGTGGCAAGATGGGAATAAAGACACAGACCTACTAAAGAATGGACTTGAGGATATGGGGAGGGGAAGGGGTGAGATGTGACAGGGTGAGAGAGTGTCATGTACATATATACACTACCAAATGTAAAATAGATAGCTAGTGGGAAGCAGCCGCATAGCAGGGAGATCAGCTCGGTGCTTTGTGACCACCTAGAGGTGTGGGATAGAGAGGGTGGGAGGGAGGGAGATGCAAGAGGGAAGAGATATGGGAACATATGTATATGTATAACTGATTCACTTTGTTTTAAAGCAGAAACTAACACACCATTGTAAAGCAATTATACTTCAATAAAGATGTTTAAAAAAAAAAAAAAGAATAAGGTACAGCTAAGTATTGCTGTGTTACCATAGTAATAAGTTAGCAATCTGAAAGCCATAAAATCTAGCTATTCATAATTTATGTAAATGTACATTCTGGAACCAATCATGTCATCAGAATTTTTTCATGAACAACAACAACTAGATTTGAGTCCTCAATGTGTAAGTCATTCATAATAGTCTTAAAATAAATATGTAGCAAAAAAGAAGAAATTCCCAACTGAAAAGATATACTGGGGCTTCCCTGGTGGCGCAGTGGTTGAGAATCTGCCTGCTAATGCAGGGGACACGGGTTCGAGCCCTGCGCTGGGAAGATCCCACATGCCACGGAGCAGCTGGACCCGTGAGCCACAACTACTGAGCCTGCGCGTCTGGAGCCTGTGCCCCGCAACGGGAGGGGCCGCGATAGTGAAAAGGCCCGCGCACCGCAATGAAGAGCGGTCCCCGCACCGCGATGAAGAGTGGCCCCCGCTTGCCGCAACTAGAGAAAGCCCTCGCACGAACCGAAGACCCAAACACAAAAAACAAAAATAAATAAATAAATAATAAAGTAGCTATAAAAAAAAAAAAAAAAAAAAAAAAAAAAAAAAAAAAAAAAAGAAAAGATATACTTACCATTACTGAAATTACATTTCTAAGATAGGATATTTCTAGGTACCAAAGGAGATATGTGCACAGCCTTTTAAGAGCAGGGACTGTGTTTATTTCCAAGTAGTAATAAAAATACTGTTAGTGTAATAATCAAAGTACTCCCAAACTGGGAAGAATGCAAACTTTTCAAAAGTCAACTTTGTTGTATTTATCATTATATTAGATTACTGTATGAAATTCCTGATATTTGACCTTTTGACCTACAAAAATTGCAATTCTATTTGGTTTAACCTAATAATTGATTCATAAAATAATGAAAACTTTTATATGCAAAGGAAGATTTTTTCCATTATCATTTTTATCAATTAGCCTATAAAAGAGTTAAATATGAAAAAAATGCATCCTTAACATTTTTCCAAGCGATAAATAAAAATTAAAGCAAAAAATAAAAAGCTACAGGAAATCGTTTTTATATTTATAGATCTTTTAGAGATTTTTAAAAACTGAACTGTACCAATTAATACACAGGAGGTACTAAAATGTATAGTTGGTCATTCTGAGCCAATTGCCCAAAGATATTTATGCAAAGTTTACTTGATTTGAACCTAATAGTCAGAAAGCAAAGGAATAGAAGTGAATTAGCTATAGCAATACTACTGAGCCTTATTCATGGCTAAAATAATTTCTTTTAAAAAAGATATGTTAAGTGACAAATATTTATTGCCATCACAAAGAAGATCTTGTGACATATCTAGTGCAAGCAAGAAAATAGTTTGCTTCCTAATTAGTATAAGAAGCCAGACCAATTTGCCAGTAGAAACCAAATCAGTGGAGATGTTCATTCACTCATTTATTAAATCATTCATCAGACATTCATTGAACAGTTACAATATGCCAATAGGTATACTACAGACTTAGTAGAATACCCCCCAGTGCTGTACAGAGTGCTATACAGAGACATGCCCTTTCTAGCTTATATTCTATAAAGATTTATTCAACAGTGACTCAAAAAGGGCAAAATCTGTTCCAGTGACAACTCCCTCTCCTCAAGTTCAGATTTGTCTAATTTGGGGGCAACAAGATCAGTGTATGTATAACCTTTTAGGTATGGGGCTCCATGAGTATGCCTGGATTAAGCCATATTACATTTTTCCTTTACTACAGTGCCCTTTCAGACCAACATTCCACTCAGGCTAGCCTGCATCTTACTTAAGTAAATATACTCCTTGTCCTTCAGAGGCTCTCCCTATCTTGTTTTGGCACCTAGAGATTCATCAAAAAGAATCAAAAAGTCTGAAAGCTAGAGACTCAATAGAAAACAGTCATCAAGATATCTAAAGTAGCACGACCCCATATTCTTATGTATGTCCTTTTCCAGATCACACCCTCATTTTTTAATCTGAGATCTTAGGCAAAAAGAAAAAAAGTAAGGATCACACCAAAAATTCTTTACTGACTATGAGGGCACCCTCTCTTCCATGGAGAAAGGAGGCAAATTAGGTCTTCTAACCTCCTTTCTGGTCTCATGTGCTTTCTGGTTCCTTAATAGGCATTATCTAGTTTTAAATGTGTGGATTAAACAATGCTGTTATATAACATAGTTCTCTTATCCCTCCAAAGAGGAAATCCTGGATTTGGAAGGCATTCATAAAGAAACAATTCAAAAGAAAGTTCATATTTTAAAATATCTACAGAACTTATTTGACACAGGCATGTCTTAGCAGGCAGTACAGTTGTGGCAATGCTGCTGTTACTAGTGTTATTTAAGTATTCTGTCCATTCGGCTGAACTTCCTAACACAAAACACAGTCTTTGTTGCGAAAGATAATCTCTTCTTTTGACAACTTAAAGGGTAAATAATAATTTTTTATGCCATAATGCATCATGAAAATTAAGATTTGCTTATTTTACTTTTCTTCAAGAAGTCTGATTTAAAACTACGGGTATATTTTTGAGAGATTATTTTATATTTTATAGAGAAATGGATTTTAGAAGAATAGGAAAGAACAGAGAACATATTCTAATTTGAAAGTGATTTGAACATAGTTTAATTTAAATGAATTTCACTTTTACACAAGAATATAGCTTCTTTCACATTAACATAAATGAATGACAGCCAAGTATCTGTGCAAAACTTTATGCTAAAATTGGCTTGGATTGCCCTGTACCCCAAGCATTATAAGGACCTCTGCTTCCAAACAATAGCTTGATATTAGTACAGATTCAGCATACCAAGCAAACAACCTTAACTGGTGATACTCACTTTCAAGGGCAGGCAGGAGAGTAGTAATTTTTCAGAAACATGTACCCTGCTGCTAGCAGTAAGCAAGACAAAGTGACTTTAGACTCAGACACACCAAAGTTCAAATGCTGGCTCCAAAATTTATCAGTGGAATGACTTCAACCTCTCTAAGTTTTCTCATCTATAAAATAGGGATACTAACACCAACTTTATGGGTTGTCATACAGATAAATCAGAAACATGTAATATATGTAAGCAGTGACTAATACATAGTAATTGCTTGTGTTAGTAGTAATAGACCAGAGATGCTCAGCCCTTGCTCAAGATGCCCTAGGATCCACCAATTATCTCAAGAGGTCATAAGATTGTCAAAATAAAAATCAATATTAATTTACCTTATTTAAGAAACACATAACCTATATCATTAAAGGGATGTGTGGAAATGCCATCAAAGAAAACAATGGATTACATGTTGGCACTTCTAAAAGATGAGATTTCATGTCATAAGCTCTTCTAAGAGAAACAGTTGAAGAATATAGAAATTTTTGGAAGTGAATGCAAACTATAAAAGAATGATAGTTTGTTTTTCCCCATAAATTTGCGACAGTGTTAGAGAATCTTTTTATTTTATTAATTAAGATTAATTAAGACTGTCTGAGAAAATATTTTAAGGTCAAACAGTAGGGCTTTTTTTTTCTGCCTGAGGTATATATTTTTAATAAGATTATTTTATTAACCTGCAATAAGAGGCAGTGAATACAGAGGATTTGTACCCAAAGATTTGGTGAACTCTGACCCTGGCTTTAAACTGGTGTGCAACTCAAAGTATTAAAGTTTATAATCCCTTTGAACTCAAATTTAATCATTTAAAATAATCTATTTAGCATGACATGCAGAGAGTAATCAATAGGTACTGTTCATATGTTAAAAGATAGAAGTAATATTATCTATATTTAATTCTCTGTACAATCTAATTAGTCATGCTATTATTCCTGTGTACAACCAAATTTAGGATTTTAATGTTGTATTTTATTTAAAACTATGATTCATAACTACTTTATCTATTAAGCAGCATTTACATTTAGTCTAGAAGATTCAGTAACATGATAGTTGAATATACTACCTTGTGAATGAAGCAGTTAGTAAATAAATACTGAGCTGATAAATAATATGTTATTTATAATTTCAGAATATCTTCTGACCCAAAAAAAATGAGTGTTGTAGAAACAAGTTACTGTCTTCTTTTGCTATGTTTTTCAAGAAGCACTAACAGACTAAAATTTAACCTGTTAAGACTATGTCATTTATTCAAAAAGAGGAGACGAGCTTCTTAGGTGGATACTAGGGAAAGGGCAGACCCCCAAAGCACTACAGAACTTTAAAAAGTAATTCAAAGAACTTCAGCTGAAAGAACATCTTAGCAATGATTAAGGACCTAGGGGATGGATGCTATTACCTTCAGTATGTACCAATGACATAATATTAATAATAAATAATTGCTTTCCTCAGCTTGGTGTATTAGAAGGAGGGTGGATAGAACAGCCCTGCTTAGAAGGAAGTATCCAAAAAACAAAAACAGAAGACTCATGCTTACTTGAATCGGTGGCATTTCTGCTCTACTTAGACATTTAAGAAACATCCAATTTATGACAATTGTTAAAATTCTAACTTTCAAAACCCAGGTCAAGTGACATGCTGTTCTACAATATTTTTTCTCATTTTGAATATTTCTATAGCATTTCTTATCTTTCTTGAGGCATTTATTCTGGGTTTTATAGGACATAGTTGCATGTTTTTGTTTATAACCAAATTAGACACAAACACACATTGAGAGTGACTGTGTCTTTATTTATTCACTATCCTCTAAAGCATCTTCTAGCAGGGCATTAATAAACACTGATTTAAAAAAAAAAGAGTAGAGCATTGACAAAGAATAAAGTACAGTAATTTTCCCAAGATATGAAATACAATATCCCTACTATTCTACCCCCATTTTTTTCTTTTATTTTTTTCTTTGTTTTAAAAAATGTTTAGTCAAATTTAATTCAATCCTTATAATCCTTTCACTTTCTTAACCTTTTACTTCTCAAACTTCAAAGTCAAGTATGGGCAGAAGTGTGTACAAATTATCTTTTCATGCAAATTTGTGGGAAGTCTGAATCTATTTTAGATCTGTTGGCCTTAGTGTAAGTATTTGGGCATAAAGTTTACAGTAGTAAGAAGATCATGGTTAAAATTTCTGTCCCTAGATATTTCTACCAAGAAAGGGTAGTGACAGCAGGAGCTTTGGGAACAGAATTACATGGTGGGCTGTTGCCAAACTGGAGACCGTTGCTGGGGAGAAATATGTGATGTATACAACTGATACCCTGGAGAGTTTTTTTTTAAAGTAGCACAAAGGAACCCAAGATTTTGCTGCCTTTTGTCAGTAAACAACTATTATCTTCTGTCTTGCTTCCTGCCCTCCCTTCCATCCTCCATCCCCTTCTTCTTTCTTTCCTTCTTCCCTACTTCCCTTCCTCTCCTTCATGCTCTGTTTCCCCAAGCCCCACCAAGTGTTTCAATTTCCCATTTTGGTAAGTGTTAGCATACAATAGTATTTTGTTAGCAAGTGAACTAAACAAATTAAAGATTGGGGTTCAGGGATTCCCTGGTGGTCCAGTGGTTAAGAATCCATCTTGCAATGCAGGGGACGCCAGTTTGATCCCTGGTCGGGGAATTAAAATCCCACATGCCGCAGGACAACTAAGCCCGCAAGCTGCAACTACTGAGCTCATGCTCTCTGTAGCCCGCGCACAGCAGCAAAGAGCCCGCGCGCCACAACTAAGACCAGACGCAGCCAAAAAAGGAAAAAAAGAAAAAATGATTGGGCTTCAGAGTCTTTAATGGCTGAAGACACAGATGTACTAGGGAATTACTAAATGACTAATGAGCCATAAATTTGTGGATTAGTGAAAGCTAGAGCAGGAGATCATAAATCAACCTTTAAGTGGTTAAGACAAAGTGCACCAAGAACTGACAAAAGAAATTCAGGATCTGTATTCAAGTGTAAGAATTTTCCTGAGGGTCAGATGGCTAATACAGTAGGGAACAATGAGTTTCAACTATCAGTTTAAAGAGTATAGTCACATTGCTCAGGAAATTCAGTCTCAAACAGCCTAAGATTGCCAAAATAGTTTAAGAACTATCTGAGCAAAACTAAGAATTTTACCATCTACCATCCCAAATAACTTTTTATTTGTATTCTTGAACCAAGGCCCAGATTTTATTTTATCTGGTTCTCATTATTAACATTGCTGAAGTATCAGAAGATATTAACTGGGGAAATATTGAGGTGATTTCACAATTTCTCAGGAATTCAGGTTTCCCAACTTGAAACTGACCCATAGCGGCTCTTCAAATTCTCTGAAAATTTCATTATTATTAAAAATTATTATTTTATTATTATTAAAAATTTCATTATTATTTAAATTATTAAAAAAATCAGCAGTCCCAATATACTTAATCAGAACATTTTTTCCCTCGGTTTACTTTTTTTTCTGTACACTACATGACATTATTAGAAATCCACTTTAACAAAACCCACTCCTTTTTTCCCCATAAAAATAACAATTAATTTACATTTGATCATTGCATAAAGAGATTGATCCTCTACCAAGAAGTCTTTCAGTCACGAAAAGTGAAAACAGGGGGATTATTATAAAGGTCTGTTTGTGACTTATGAAGTTGATTCTGTAGGTACATAAGACTCAATTCTATATTTAATTTACAGGTTTTTTTCTGCCAAACTAGTACTTAACCTATATTCTATTGCTATAAATTAATGCAATAAGATACTAGATAATATTCATTAATAAGAATATCCTAAAAAGAAAAGTTTAAGATTATCTACTGACAAATATTTTGAAATAGGTTGTAGCAGCTTTCTTTTTTTTTTTTTTAAACTTTTTATTTTATATTGGAGTATAGCCAATCAACAATGTTGTGATAGTTTCAGGTGCACAGCAAAGCGACTCAGCCATACATATACATGTATCCATTCTCCCCCAAACTCCCCTCCCATCTATGTAGCAGCTTTCTTTTAAATCATAAAGACACATAAGATTATTTTTAAATTTTTTTGAAAAAATCAATAGCTTTTAGAATACTAGACGTAAATACTATATTTAGGCTCTCCTAGTTTACATATACATTTAAATAAATTTTATGCTCTTTTGCAAGATATTGGTCCTATAGGATTTTAAACAAATACAAATTTTCATGTTTCTAGAAGCTTTATAATCAAGATAAAATGACTTTTAACATTAATTATTAAAAAAAAATTAAGCCTTAAAAAATAGACTTTCATTCTCATTTTTCTTAACTAAGGTGTAGTTGACCTTTTGCCTAGGCAACAGTAAACTTCATAATTAAGAAAACGTTTCCTAGTGATTTATGTTTGTTGCAAAATAACATAGTTAGGTCTCCTGAGGGCAAAGACTAGAATTTTTGCACTTCTTTTTTCTTTTTTTTTCCACTTTTAAAAACTGTGGTAAAATACATGTAAAATAAAATTTACCATATTAACCATTCTTAAGTGTACAGCTCAGTGATATTTTTTCCAGGTTTACTGAGATAAAATTGACATATAACATGGTGTAAGTTCAAGTTATAAACATGTTGATTTGATATACTTACATATAGCAAAATAATTATCACCGTATTGTTACCTGACACTTATATTACTCACATAATTACCACTTTTTTTTGTGGTGAGAACATTGGTCTACTCTCTTAACAACTACCGGTATATAATGTGTTATTAACTCTAATCACAATGGTGTGTATTAAATTCCCTGAACTTATTCAACTTCTAACTGTAAGTTTGTACTCTGGACCAACATCTCCCCATTCCCCCCACTCTCCAGCTCCTGGTAACCACCATTCTACTCTGTTTCTACAAGTTCAGCTTTTTTAGATTCCACATATAGGTGATATCAATACAGTATTTATCTTTCTCTGTCAGACTTATTTCACTTATGTTGTCACAAATGTCAGGATTTCCTTTTTCATGGCTTAAGAATATTCCATTGTGTATACATACATTCCACATCTCTTTCTATTCATCTGTTGACAGACATTTAGGTTGTTTTCATATTTTGGCTATTGTGAATCATGCCTCAATGAACATGGGAGTTTAGATCATACAGTAGTTCTATTTTTAATTTTTTGAGGAAACTCCATACTGCTTTCCATAGTGGCTCCACCAACTTACATTCTCACCAGGAGTTCATAGGGGTTCCCTTTTCTCTACATCCTTGCCAACACCTGTTATTTCTTATCTTTTGAGATTAACCACTCTGACAGGTGTGAGGTGATACCTCATTGTGGTTTTGACTTGCATTTCCCTGATGATTAGTGACGTTGAGCACCTCTTCATGTACCTGTTGGACAATCTGCATATCTTCTTTGGAAAAATGTCTATTAAGATCCTCTGCCCATTTTTAAACTGTACTGTTTGCTTGTTTGTTTGTTTTCCTATTGAGTTGTATGAGCTCCTTATATATTGTGGATATTGACCTCTTATCAGATATAAGACTTGCAAATATTTCCTCCCATTCCATTGGTTGGCTTTTCATTTTGTTGATGGTTTCCTTCACTGTGTAGAAGATTTTTAGTTTGATGTAGTTCCACCTGCTGATTTTTGCTTTTATTGTTTGTGCTTTTGGTGTCATATCCAAAAAATCATTGCCCAGACCAATGTCAAGGAGTTTTTCCTATGCCTTAAGAGTTTTATGGTTTCTGGTCTTACATTTAAGTCTTTAATCCATTTCAAGTTCAGTTTTGTGAGTGGTGTAAGACAGAAGAAGTCCAATTTCATTTTTCTGCATGTGGTTATCCAATTTTACCAATACCATTTATTGAAGAGATTATCCTTGAGTAGTCTTGACTCTCTTGGCAAATATTAATTGACCATATGCAGGCATTTATTTCTGGGCCCTCTATTCTCTTCCATTGGTTTATGTCTATTTTTATACTAGTACCATACTGTTTTGATGACTATAGCTTTGTAACAGAGTTTGAAAACAGGAAGTGTGATGCCTCCAACCATGTTCTTCTTTCTCATGATTGCTTTGACTATTCAGGGTCTTTTGTACTTCCACAAAAATTTTAGGATCGTTTTTTCTATTTCTGTGGAAAATGCCATTGGAATTTTGATAGGAATTGCATTGAATCTATAGATGGCTTAGTGCAGTATGGACATTTTAATAATATTAATTATTTCAATCCATGAGTATGGGATATCCTTCCAATTGTTTGTGTCTTCTTTAGTTTCTTTCCTCAAAGTCTTATAGTTTTCAGTGTATAGATCTTTCACTTCCTTGGTTAAATTTATTCCTAAGTACTTTATTGTTTTTGATGCTATTGTAAATGGAATAGTTTTTCTTTATTTCTTTTCAGATAGTTTGTTGTTAGTGTATAGAAACACAATTGATTCCTATATGTTGATTTTGTATCCTTCAACTTTACTGAATTCATTGATTTGTTCTAAATGTTTTTGGTGAAGTCTTTAGGATTTTCTACATGAAAGATCATATTATCTGCAAAGACAATTTTACTTCTTCCCTTCTGGTTTGAATGCATTTATTTCTTTGTCTTGCCTGATTGCTCTATCTAAGATTTCCAGTACTTTGTTGAATGAGAATGGTCAGATGGGCACCCTTGTCTTGTTCCTGATCTTAGAGGGAAAGCTTTCATTCTTTCACCATTGAATGTGATATTAACTCTGAGTTTGTCAAATGTGGCCATTATTATGTTGAAGTATGTTCCTTCTAGATCCAGTTTGTTGAGAGTTAATATTATGAAAGGATATTGCATTTCGTCAATTCTTTTTCTGCATCTATTGAGATGATCATATGATAATTGTTTTTCATTCTATTAATGTGGTGTATCATATTTATTGATTTGCAATGTTCAACCATCTTTGCATCCCAGGGATAGGCTAAAGGCTCATCAATATTATCTTTACAAATAATCAGTTCTTAGTTTTATCGATCTTTTCTATTGGTTTTCTGGTTTCTATTTCATTTATTTCTGCTCTTCTCTTTATTATTTCCTTCCTTCTGCAATCTTTGGACTTTATTTTTTCTTCTTTTTCTAGTTCCTTTGAGATGTAAAGTTAGGTTTACTTGAGATCTCTTTTCTTCTTAACTTATTGCTATAAATATCCCTCTGAGAACTGCTGTTGCCACATCACATAGGTTTTCATATATTGTGTTTCCATTTTCATTTCTTTCAAGATATTTTAATTTCTTTTTTGATTTCTTCTTTGATCCACTGGTTGCTCAAGAGTGTGTTGTTTAATTTCCACCTATTCATAAAATTTTCAGCTTTCCTCCTGTTATTGATTGCAAGTTTCATGTTGTTATAATGGGAAAAATACTTGGTAGGATTTCAATCTTCTTAAATTTGCTAAGACTTATTTTGTGTCCTATCATATAATATTCCTAGAGAATGTTCCGTGCATGATTGAGAAGAAGTGTATTCTGCTGCCATTGGATGGAATGTCTGTATATGTCTACTAAGTCCATTTGGTCTAAATATTGGTTCAAGTCCAATATTTCCCTGTTGATTTTCTGTCTGGATGATCTACCCACTGTTGAAAGTGGGGTACTGAAGTCCCTAACTATTAATTTATTGCTGTCTGTCTCCCTTCAGATCTGTTAGTATTTGCTTAATATATTAAGATGCTCTGATGTTGAGTGTACATATATTACAACTGTTATATCTTCTTGATGAATTGACCCCATTTTCATTATATAATGACCTTCTTTGTCTCTTTTTAGCAATTTTGGCTTAAAATCTAATTTTTCTGATATAAGTATAGCTATCCCTGCTCTCTTTTGGTTTCCATTTAGATGGAATAACTTTTTCCATCCCTTCACTTTCAATCTATGTGTGTCTTTAAAGCTGAAGTGAGTGTCTTCTTATAGCCAGCATATAGTTGGGTCTTGTTTTTTCATCCATCCAGCCATTCTATGTCTTTTGGTTGGAGAAGTCAATATATTTACATTTAGACTAGTTATTGACAGGTAAGGATTTACTAATGCCAACTTACTGTTTTCTGGTTGTTTTGTCTCTTGTTCTTTTCTTCCTCTCGTGTAGCCTTCCTTTGTGAATTGGTGATTTTCTGTAGTGGTATGCTCTGATTTCCTTCTCTTTATCTATTGTGAATCTACTCTAGGTTTTTGCTTTCTAGTTCCTATGAGGCGTATATAAAACATCTTGCAAGTTTTACTCTCCCCCTTTTATGTTTTTAATGTCATAATTTTTATATTGTGTATTCATTAATAAATTGTACTAGTTATAGTTATTTTAATACTCTCATCCTTTAACCTTTATACTAAGAGTTAGATGGTTAACACACCACCATAATACAGTATTAGAGTATTATGAATTTGACTATATATTTACATTTACCAGGGTTGTATATTTTCATATGTTTTCCTGTTACTAATTAGCAGCCTTTCATTTCAATTTGAAGAACTCCTTTCAGAATTTCTTGTAAGGCAGCTCTAATGAACATGAATTCCCTCAGCTTTTGTCTGGGAAAATATTTCTCCTTCATTTCTGAAGGATAACTTTGCTGATTATGCACTTTCTTATGTCTGAGAAATGTCTTTCATTGCTCAGTGTATAGCTATATTCAAGAACTGTATCTATATTATAAATGAAATCTAAAATAGCAAAAAATAAAAAATTTATGTATATAATTTTATTTGCATTAAAAGAGTAGATTCTATGATGTAACAGAATATTTTCCTCATGATTTTATGCTTTAAAACCTAAATAAGAAATTAAAATCGGTCTACTTAATGCATTAATGTCTGAAACTTAAACTTTGGCAGTAATATTTAGTTTTCAGATCCAGAACATTTCCCAAAAGGATTCTAAAGCACAGACAAAGAGACAATGATTCTGCTGTCACAGATGTTATCTATTTTGTGTTAAATATAAGTATTCATAGCACTGCTCACATCCAATATTTTTTTACTGCCAATACAGTTCTTCATCCTTCTACACTTCAGATAGCTTCCTACTACTCTGATAGGTCTTACTTTAAAGAAAAAGCCACACAAAGCCTCATCTGCATAACTACAATATATGATCTAAAAATTAGTCCAGTGGGCAGGACTGTACAAACAATTTCTGACAAAGGAAAAAGAGGAAGAGAGATGTGATAGCATCATACTTGATGTAACTTTTATATTTGCTCTTGTAATATAATTTCAGCATAGGTGCTCTATTAGGTTCCACAGAATAGTCCTCTAACACAGTAGGAGTACTTTTGTGATGTCGACCTAACCCAGGGTGATGACAGATGGAAAAATTACTGAGTCAGATGAATTTAATTTTAATTTTCTTTAAATTTAATTTTCTGTCACCCACAATAAATATTCCAAATTTTCAAGTATAACTTTCTGTTTAGACATCTGTAAATTGTTATGAAGGAAGGTAGTTAAAAACTTCAGAAGAAAAATGTTCCTTTTAAATATTTCTATGCTTACTTTTACACTCATTATTAGAGTAAAATATTTTTAATTAAGGTAGTTTCAAATCATTAATTAATTATATAACAGAATTGTGATAAAGATTATTTCACAGAGGCTCTTAAAATATAATTGAACAATTTTAGAACATATGAATGTATGCAGCTTGATGGAAAGACTAGTATACTATCCAAGAACTATTAATTTTTTTGTGAGAAGAGATAATCTGACATCTAAGGCAATATACTTACTCTTTGGACTAGCCTGTTACTCCTTGAGACTAACATCTATAGTCTTTGAGTGTTCATTACAATGATGTGAAAATGAAAAGAATTGTTATTATCCTGGAAACTATTATAATCAAAGCAGTAAGAAAACTTTTTAGGATAATTTTCATTTCCTTAATTGTATCTCTCAATAAAAACATGCTTAAAGATTACCTACAGAAGAGTTTAAGGAATCAAGATAATTCAAAAGCAAAAGGAAATTGTTCATTGTGATTTAAAAAACTTTACCTACCTTTGTGGAATATAGAACATATGTTGTGGAGGTGGTTTATATAGGATTCCTTCATACACAGGCCAGAGCCCACTTAAAATTCTGAAGAGAGAACTTTTCCCACAACCATTGGGACCAGTTATCAAAAGATGCATTCCTTCTTCTACCTAAGGTAAGAAATAAAATTAGAAATTACAATATGTAAAAATGGTTTCATTTGGCAGCATTTAAAAGGGATTTTTTTTTAAACTTTCAAACACATGATAACCTAGGATGGGCAAGGAATCAAAGAAAAATATATCGGGATTGAGACCATCAAATTTGGCTTTTGACTATGCTCTGATGCTAAAAGCATCATAAAATAATCCAATTCCAAAGAAATGGATCTTCTTCGAATGAGCACTGACTTCCCAAAATTTTCATTGAGGTCTTGCCATCACATACTACACAAATACGTAGGAACATAACCACGTGGAAATAAGAAATTGTAAAATTTTAATTTAAATTAAAATAGATTAAATTTATTTTATTTATATTAATATTTGATTAAATTTACTTCAATTAAGATACAACTTTGTTGTATTTGTAAGTTGGAGTTCTACGAGTCAGCTGGGTTGTTTAATTCAGTAGTCTGAAATGTTACAGAAATCACAAAAACCCATAATGAGAGACATAAAATGATTCTAATTTTGGTTTATTCACAGATGGAGAAAATACGTTTATGAAATTAAGACAGAGACAAGCAAGAAGACTGTAATTTAGTCTTATGTCTAGGGATGAATTAAGTTATTTATCAATTGTTGATTGGATGATTCTCTTAGAATCTTTCAGCTTATTTATCATTTAAATTTAAACAGTTATATTTTATGACTTCTTATTCCACCTAATAGGATCAGGAAGTTGGCAATGTGCTATTTAAAAGGTATTGTAAGGGTCAAGAAAAAGGAACATTATTTAAAAATCTGATTTACTTCTAAGAACAAATGATATTTTATAATCAGTGACTAAAAAATGAATATAGTATGAAAGTACAAGAGGCAGAAATATACAGTATGTCTGTATATGTAGCTTTGTACAGTATAGATACAAATATCTAAGGTCCATGATGTAGAATACATTATGTTGAAAACTCAAAGGTGAAAGAGCATTACATTACTTGTATTATGTCACTATAAGGAACCATATCCATGTATATCCATTACTCATTTGCTGTGTATAACATAAGCTAAAATCTTTTTGCTGAAAGAAGGTGGTAGGGAGAGGAAGGGAGGAAGGGAAGGAAAAAAAGGTTGATATGAAGGTTAGATACAAGAACTAAGAATGTATGTAATAAATAAATGTAAAGCAAAAATGGTTCAGATTTATATTCTGAGTAATTAGTCATTTCCTCAGCAAACATTGATTGAATATCTAAATGTGCTTGACATTCTTCTAGGCACAGAAGATACAGTGCTGCTCAAGACAAAGTCCCTGTTCTTGTGGAGCTTACATTTCAATGGCAAAGACAGCAATAAACACATGAACAAAAAATTAACTAGTCATAAATATTATTATGATAGCAAAAAAGGAAGATGTGTTAGGGAAAGATGGTGGCATTGTGAGGTTGGCAGGGGAAAGGGGCTTCTTTTGATTAGGTGGTCAGGAAAGTCCTCTTTGAGGAGATACCATTTTGCTTTAGCCTGGTAACAAGAAGCAACAAGTAAGATCTGGTGGAAGAGCATTCCAGGCAATAAAGATAGCTACCACAAGGACATAAGACAGGAGCAAGCTTGAGTCTATAAAATCTGATCACAGATATTTTTTTCTCCCTAATTGTAGGCAAACTGAAATGCCATTTTGATACAGTAAAATTTTAAAAAAATCCTGGGAAGAACCCAGAAAGGGTTTTGTGATTTGCTCTGCTCTTTCAGTAGAGAGAGGATTAAGAAAGTGTAATTCTGTAGAAGCATAAACACTTTTCAAATGATTTTTTAAAGGTATGTGCCATGGCAAAAGGTATATAAACAAAATATTTAATAGGGTCATTCTCTACTAGGAATTCTCAGAAATTTAACACATTTTGAGTCATAATAGAAGACTTTTCTACATTCATATTATTTTTTAGCATAAGTTTTCTGATGTTTAGTAAACAGTGAGTGTGAGGCAAAAGAATTCCCACATTTACTGAAATTTTCTTCTCCAAATGGTTTTTTAATTCCAAAAGGTTAACATAAGAACAAGAATGTTTTCCTCTAGAAACCTGTTTATTTATCAATCCATGCAGAGGAAACAAAATTTTCTATTATACTTTGGGGACCTGAGACTTTAAATAAAACTCCCTGTCTGACTCAGAAATAAATAATTATCATAAAAGTATACTATATTAACATATACCTTTGTAGAACCTCAAAATTTATGACACTTTCACTAGATTAAGTATTTTAAAATTCATTTTATATAAAAATATACTGAGCTCTGAATTTTTTCACAGAAAGAGTGTTATGTGTCCAAAATAATGTATTTAGTTAGTAGGTGGCAGAATTCAAGACTCTCCCTCTATTTAATAAATGGAGCAACAAGAATTGATATTATGAAACCTAACCTGATGAAAAACCTCTATACAAAGTCATACATTATAAATTGCTAAAGTATTAGCAAATAGTTAAATATCCCATGTAGGCCTCTTCAAAGGCTTTATTTTAAATCTACTTAAGATTATGATGCATCATAAGCACCTTATTGCTACTTTATAGGTCCATAAATGGAAAAATAGATCCCAACCAAATTGTAGTTAAAACACAACTTCTCTTACGTTTATTAACACAGAATTTCTCCCTGTTCAGTACTTCTCATCCTCTTCCAGCAGGCTTATGCACTTTCAAATACATCTTTAATAATTAAACCTAGACTAAGGTCCATATTAAAATCATTAAATGCACATATACGGTCATGTTTCTAATTCTGTTATCAAGTCCAATCATGTCATTGTTTGAACTAAGCACAGATCACTACACTTGTCAGCAAATTATTTTGTACTTGAATTCCAAAATGTGTGTTTGAATTTTACAATACTTTAAATCAGGGTCTCAGATTTATTAGCTATTTTTTTACCTTAGTTTTTGTAATCAAGACAGAGTATTAAATAACAAATAACTATTATTCTCAACGGAATTAAAAGCTAAATTCCAATTCATGAATCTTCTGATCATTTTTTCCTAATAGAAGATGTGATTATTGAAAATATAAATTAAATTTAGAGAATGTAAACTTGCTGATGACCTCTTCTCTCATATTTTAGTAAATATATAACAATATAGGCTTGTATTTTTTGAGTAACTCCTATAAGGAAAAAAACATAAAATGTATTTCCAGATATTAATTTCTGAAGAAATTTCCTATTGTTCCCAAAAGTTACTTTGTATAGGCTCTCAGTGTACTCTAATTTTGATTTTCAACCAGGCCATAAAGCAGTAGAAATCAAATTTTTCTTTCTCTCTGCTTTCTGAGGAAGTAACTGCATCTGTAATTGAGCCTCTATGCATACCTTTCTTGATTTCCCCTCCTTTCCATATGCTCCTCCAAGTATTTAATATAAGGTACATGAATTCTGAGTTGTTTTGTATTATTGTGTTGGCAACAATCAGAAGATTCTTGAATATCATCTTACTTTGAAGTTTAGCTTGGAAGCCACCACTTCTCCCGTTGGTGTAATTATGGGAACATTTTCACAAATAATTCCATGATCCACATCAATAACTTTTCCTATAAGTTAAGGAAGAGTTTAAGTTTCAAAAGCTATCATGTGTTATTGCTAATTAAATAACTTAAAGTATAATGTAGCATAACAGATAAATTCACTATAAAGATAATTCACATTAATGAATCATAGAAATAAATGTAAATATAGATATCTATACCTAAAGCAAAGTCTAATGTAAATTTGCACATTTTGACATATTTGGAAAATCTCAGAAATATTATTTTACTATAATATGATGTTAATATCATAATGAGAGCAAAGCTAAACTCTATCTGGTATAACCCAGCCACACTGTTTATAACTACTTATTTCTCTAAATTAAACTTTCCTATAGAAAAAAAACACAGTTGCAAAAAGGAAATTAAGACATAGAACTATAATTTTTAAAACTATAATAACCAAACCAAATGATAGAATGATGGAGAACAATATGACATTAGCTCTAATTCTGTTTTTTGAATTTTAAATGCAAACAATTCATTCTGCCATATGTGCAGTTTCTAAAAATAATTCTAGACATTTTGTCCTAAATAAAAGTAGCATAATATTTTTTATGGTAATATTAGTCACTACTCCTCAAAATGCAGCACTGACTTTAGGAATAACTGTTTAAATAACTAAATGTTGGTTCCTTACATCTGTTCAAAGCTATCTTCTAAAAAACTTTGGTTCTGTTGATAAACATTTAAATATAGAAAAAATACAAAAACATATGAGTTTAATACCTTTGATTTCCAGTGTCTCACTGAGGGGTAATTCTACGTTAGCTCCACTCTTGCTATGGTTTTCAGACTCTTGCAAGACAGCAGTTCTCTTATAAATGCCTCTTTTTACTTCATCAAAGACCCAAAACATGTTGTATACTCGAGCAGTATAGCCTGCTAATTCAGTTATCTAAAACCAACATAGGGAGAAAAAATAGTATACTCGAGACCGACTTTTAAACAAATATGCAATCATATAAGCTTCTTGATTTAATGTTAAAGATCCTATTTTATTATACCTGAAAAGTAGATAGTACATCTGATAACTAAAACCAGTAACACTAAAAAACTTACCAAGAAAGCAGCATAGTAAGTCAACAGCTTAAGTTTGATTGGAATTAAAAAAACACATAAAAATTATTCATTCAAGTCAGAGTTCAAAGTGAAATGTAAAGACTTCAGAATATTAGTGAGACTTAAAAATCTTTCAAACAATTTTCTGATTTGGCCCCTGTTTGCATGAAAATTTGATTTCCAGAAATTAGAAGTTTTGTGAAAAGCTTAAATCCATTCAGTGAAATAATGATTCTTTATTTTGATATCTTTTTTTCAATTAAAAATAGAAGATTTTAAATAGAAGAAAAATGCATATTTTTCTTATTATGAAATGACATTTCTGAGTCAAACTGATTGTCACAATTCCTAAGTTTGGCCAGAGAAAATACCCCTGCAGGTGGATACCAATATTGGGCGTGAGCTCAGTGAAAAGCTTTAAATCCTTTTCAGTCCAAATCCCACAAAATTCAGTTTCTTTTCAAGCCAAACATGATTTATATGCCCAAAGAAAAATATTAAATATGACTTTTTTTCTAGATGAGATTATAAGATGAGATAAATCTCTGCTTTAGTTCAAAAGGCTCAATAGAGTGGTATCTTGCTCCTATTCTGCCAGTTGTCCAATTTAGGTTGAATCTCTGCTGCTTTTCTATTAAAAGAACACCTTGTTATCAAGGTGACTCATCTGAAAGATGACTCATGTCCTGTCAAGACCATCTTTCTCAGTGAAAAGGAAGCAACAAAAACCATTCTCTTACAGAACTGTTTAGTAGGAAATTGGTATCAATAAGCAAGGCATGTCACTAATAAATGTCTCTTAAACAATAAACTATGGACTAATACATTACCAACATTGTGTAAGATTTTTGTGTGTGCAAAACTTAAACAATGAATGAGCAGGTATTATTGTTAAAAGCCTTCTACCACATGTCTCTACTGTGTGAGAGGTCTATAATTAGATTAGTATTTCATTTCTATATATTAATGTTATAGCTATTATATAGGATAATTTCTAAAATGTTATCTAGAAGAATCTCTTGAGTTCCCAAGTAGAGGAAAACAGAACTAAGGATTAACAAAATATGGATCCAAAAGAAACCTAAGTAAATATAGTTGCATTAAAAAAATCTGAAACAAATGTGGAGGTCAATTAAAGAAAGGCAGGAGGCATTGAGTTAGTAGACCAGGATGCAGGGATGAATGGGCAAAGAGTGTCAAAAAAAAAAAAATGAGAATGTGACTGTGGACAAATTACTTTGGGATATAAGACAAGGGGGTTTGTCTAAAAAGAAACCTTGTTCCCTCTAGAGCTAGTGGAGAATCCATGATGCTTTCATGTGCTTTCACAGGAGTAATAAGATTCTTTAGAAGTGAAAGTTCTATGATTCAACGCACATACAGGCAAAATAAAACAAAATGCAATCATTTCTTGTGTTGGAGACAATCTAGAAAAAAGAACTGATATTCTCTCTGTGACTTAGATAGCAAAGTGTTTGAATGTGAGATATATAAAATTTTGATTTCTCATTTAATTTTAATAATAAGTAATTTATTAGCTGAAAAAGCTATCCCCAAAACTGTGTCTCCAGATTATCAAAATTACTATTTGAAAAAAAAGTTTTAATTGAGTTGTCTTGCTTTGTGGCCCTAAACAACTGGTTTTACCTTTTTAAAAAAAAAACCAATTCAATAAATCAGTTGTTAAATGAGATTGAAAAGTTTTGTCAGCAAATCACAAACTTTGCAACTATTTAATATAATTTATTCAAGGATAATTTAATAGGTAGCTAAATTTATAATGATGCTCTGGCAATTTATATTGATGCAAAAGCCACAAGAGTAATTAATAGTGAGAATGACTGTCCATGGGAATATTATTTAATATCTGAATTGAATAAAGTGATTTTTAATATTAACCCTGTGCTATCTGTAGGTCTTATTACCATTCTCTCAGCAAATATTTACTGACCATATACAATGTTCCAAGCATTAAAATAGATATTAGGAATGTAAAGATGAATAAGATAGTTCCTGCTTTCCACTCAGGGTCTTATGCAAAAGATAGACAATTATAATGTCGTAAAGTACCAGGTGTACTATGAACACAGAGAAGGAAGACCCAAACTCTGCAGGGAAGTCAGAAAGAAAGTGGAATCACAAGATGGTTTTTTATACGTGGTTGGTAAGGCTTGACTTGTCCTGAAGTATAATAAAAGTTTGCAAGGTATATAAGTAATATTATTGGCTAACACTTATTAAAGTGCTTATGACCACAACAACTCAACAAAGTCATCACTATCATTATCCCCATTTTACAGATCAAGAAACAGACACAAACAGGTCAAGTTCATATAATTTGTAAATACTGGAGCAAGAATTTAAATTTAGGCACTCTGGCTCCAAAATCCATACCAAAGGGCCTTTTAGTAAAATTTAAGAGCAAATATGTCGTACTATAGACAGAAAAAGGAGTTGACAATTGAGAGTATAAAAATTGAAAGGTATTAGCAGCAATAGACTTGGGAGTTGTTGTCCTTTATCTTGATTATACTCTTAGCAAATTTTGGTAGAGAAAAGATGTTTCCAAAATAATAAACATATGTGGTAATTTACATTTTTGCGTGATTTTCATATATCTTATTTTAATCAAATTGATAACAAGAAATGCAAGTACCTCTTTGTATGAAGACATAATCCTTTCAATAGCATCAGCTCCAGAGGCCAATAAATTTCGAGCAGTGGTAAACGCTTCTGTCCGCTCACTAACCATAGCTTGCTTTCGATCATCCTCTAAATCTAAAAGCAAATTACAAAACTGTCGAATTTTTTAAGTAACTAAGTGTTTTGTTTTGTACTATGAGACTGTGACTAAAACAACCATATGAAAACTTTTCATTAGTATCAGCAATTTCCTAGGAATTAATGAATTATTTAAAAAATAGTGTTTGTACCAGATTTTATTTAAATTTTCCTTTGTCTTATTATTTTTCTAGAAGGAGAGTTAGAAGAATTAAATCTATAGGAATTAAGACTATTTTCATTTAGCATTCTTTCAACCCTTACCAAAGTCAACGTCCTGCCCTTATTAGAGCTAGGTAATAAAATACTACTGATTCAGTCAATAAAATACCATTAACTAGAATCTAAGCAAATATTTCTAGTGTGATTTCTTTAATAGAAATGTAAAGTAGCTGACCCTCATACTAGCTCTGTCTACCTGTTTCAATTTTCACCCTACAGTTTAGCAACACCCCAACCATGCAATATTCTGCTTATTCTCTGGTATTTGCATATATAATATTTTCTGACCTTAATATACTTTCTTTTTTGCCAAGCTCTTTCTTAAAGAGTTAGCTCTTTAGTACAGGTTTCCCTGGAAACCCTTGTCTGGCTTTTCCAGTGGACTATAAGTTCTTTAAGGGGCAAGACTGTATTTTATTCATTATTCCTAGTACTCACCAGAGTGTCTAGAACACAGTACTCCTTAATGTGTATTGAATGGATGGATGGATAGATAGATAAATATCCTAAATTGCTGTCAATGCAGAATTATGGTTAAGAGCCAGAAGTCAGACTAGGTTAGAGTCCAGACTCTACTACTTATTGGCAAGTAGTAAGGTTAGTAGAGCAAGCCACTAATCTTCTCCATGCTACCTTGTCATCTGTAAATGAGGGAAATAATAGTACTATCTCAAACAATTCTATCTCAGAGGGTTGTTGTGAGATTTAAAGGGGAAATACAAAGTGTTAGCCTAATCCATGGTTTATAATAATTGTTCTTAAATGTTAGGTGTTATTATTTTCTCTAAGTGTTATTGTTATTATTGCATATCTACTCCATTTAGTATTATTCTTCAAAATTATTCTCTCCAGGTCATTACTTTAATCTTGGCATCAATTTGATTCTCTATCCGGTATTTCTATGGACTATCACCAAAATTCTAAATTGAAAGCTGCAAATTAATGAAGAAATTAGAATAATATAAATAGCCATGGGCCCACTTTGCTATTTATTTTGCTTGGATTTATCTCAGTGAAAAGGATTTTTTTTTTTTCTCCATGACATGCAAATATTTAACATGTGCCCTGCTATATCTACCAGATACTTTCACCTTTACTTGCTCATAGACAGCTCAGCTGAGTTTGAAAGGGATCCATGCATAATATAAGGTAAAATTCACTCAGCAGATATTTACTGAACAGCTGGATTTAGAAGAAATTAGGCAAGGTGTTACCAGATATGCAAGGATTAAATGTAATTTTCAGATTCTTTCCTTAGGAAGCTTACAGTTTGATAGGAGATAGAAGACAAGTTCCCAAATAACAATGCAGGGCAGCCTATGAGGAGAGTTAATATGACACATTTGAAGGATGCAAAAATAATTTCTTGCTGCAAGAGACAAGAAATGCTTCATGGAGGAGTAGACTGAGAGTGAGGCCTTGAAGACTGCATACAATTTTAAAAGATCACAAGTACAGCATAAGCAATGTCTCAAAGAAGGGAAATTTCAAGCAATGCCAATTGAATAATAAACTGGTCAAGTTACAGTATGGGTTGGTGTTAAGCACTGATTTTACTCAAGTATCAGAAAAACCATGAGTTCATGGGGACTTCCTAGCTCGAGAGTTAAGTACTGCTCCAGAGAACTATCTTTAGTTCCCTTGAAGTTAGTCTGTTTCCTTGAAGAATGAAAAAAGAAAGGCTTTGAGTGTTAGTATAAGTGATGAGAGAAAGACCTGAATGGCTAAATAGGCTGGGAACAGAATGTAGATATTCTTAAACACATTTAAATGTGTGAAAAATTTAGATAGCCACAAAAAATTAACAAAGGATTCTCAGCAAGCTACCAAAATAGTGATTGCGGTATCAGTTAAAGTGCTAAGAATAGTTTTGGCTCAGAGAATCTGGCTGATGATCTAAAATAATTATGGGATTTTATGAATTTGGGTTAAAAGGGGTTTGAATAATAGCTTTCACTGATAGCCTCTGTTAAGAAGAAATAACACTGATCATAAGCAAGAAGAACTACAATACTGCAACTTGCGAAACAAAAACCACATTCACAGAAAGACAGACAAAATGAAAAGGCAGAGGACTATGTACCAGATGAAGGAACAAGATAAAACCCCAGAAAAACAACTAAATGAAGTGGAGATAAGCAACCTACCAGAAAAAGAATTCAGAATAATGACAGTGAAGATGATCCAGGACCTCGGAAAAGAATGGAGGCAAAGATCGAGAAGATACAAGAAATGCTTAACAAAGACCTAGAAAAATTAAAGAACAAACACCTAGAAGAACTAAAGAACAAACAAACAGAGATGAATAGTACAATAACTGAAATGAAAAATACACTAGAAGGAATCAATAGCAGAATAACCAAGGCAGAAGAACGGATAAGTGACCTGGAAGACAGAATGCTGGAATTAACTGCCACGGAACAGAAAAAAGAAAAAAGAATGGAAAGAAATGAAGACAACCTAAGAGACCTCTGGGACAACATTAAACGCAACAACAGTCGCATTATAGGGGTACCAGAAGGAGAAGAGAGAGAGAAAGGACCCGAGAAAATATTTGAAGAGATTATAGTTGAAAACTTCCCTAACATGGAAAAGGAAATAGCCACCCGAGTCCAGGAAGCATAGACAGTCTCAGTCAGGAAAACCCCAAGGAGAAAAACGCTGAACACATAGTCACCAAATTGAAAAAAATTAAAGACAAAGAAAAATTATTAAAAGCTACAAGGGAAAAATGACAACTAACATACAAGGGAACTCCCATAAGGTTAACAGCTGATTTCTCAGCAGAAACTCTACAAGCCAGAAGGGAGTAGCATGATGTATTTAAAGTAATGAAAGGGAAGAACCTACAACCAAGACTACTCTACCTGGCAAGGATCTCATTCAGATTTGACAGAGAAAGCAAAAGCTTTACAGACAGGCAAAAGCTAAGAGAATTCAGCACCACCAAACCAGTGCTACAACAAATGCTAAAGAAACTTCTCTAAGCAGAAAACACAAGAGAAGAAAAGGACCTACAAAAACACACCCAAAATAAATAAGAAAATGGTAATAGGAACATACATATTGATAATTACCTTAAATGAGAATGGATTAAAGTTCCAACCAAAAGACACAGGCTCACTGAACGGATACAAAAACAAGACCCATATATATGCTGTCTACAAGAGACCGACTTCAGACCTAGGGACACATACAGATGGAAAGTGAGGGGATGGAAAAAGATAGTCCATGCAAATAGTAATCAAAAGAAAGTTGGAGTACCTATGCTCATATCAGATAAAATAGACTTTAAAATAGTGTTACAAGAGACAAGGAAGGACACTGCATAATGATCAAGGGATCAATCCAAGAAGAAGATAAAACAATTATAAATATATATGCACCCAAAACAGGAGCACTTCAATACATAAGGCAAATGCTAATGACTATAATAGAGGAAATCAACAGTAACACAATAATAGTGGGGGACTTTAACACCTTACTTACACCAAAGGACAGATCATCCAAAATGAAAATAAATAAGGAAACAGAAGCTTTAAATGACACAATAGACCAGATAGCTTTAATTGATATTTATAGGACATTCCATCCAAAAACAGCAGATTACACTTTCTTCTCAAGTGCACACAGAACATTCTCAAGGATAGATCACACTTTGGGTCACAAATCAAGCCTTGGTAAATCTAAGAAATTTGAAGTCATATCAAGCATCTTTTCTGACCACAATGCTATGAGATTAGAAATGAATTACAGGGAAAAAAACGTAAAAAACACAAACACAAGGAGGCCAAACCATATGTTACTAAATGACAAAGAGATCACTGAAGAAATCAAAGAGGAAATCAAAAACTACCTAGAGACAAATTACAACAGAAATACAATGATCTAAAACCTATGGGATGCAGCAAAAGCAGTCCTAAGAGGGAAGTTTATAGCAATACAAGACTACCTCAGGAAACAAGAACAATCTCAAATAAACAATCTAACTTTACACCTAAGGAACTAGAGAAAGAACAAACAAAACCCAAAGTTAGTAGAAGGAAAGAAATCATAAAGATCAGATCAGAAATAAATGAAATAGAAACAAAAAAAAAATAGCAAAGATCAATAAAACTAAAAGCTGGTTCTTTGAGAAGATAAACACACTTGATAAATCTTTAGCCAGACTCATCAAGAAAAAGAGGGAGAGGACTCAAATCAATAAAATTAGAAATGAAAAAGGAGAAGTTACAACGGACACTGCAGAAATACAAAGCATCCTAAGAGACTACTACAAGCAACTCTATGCCAATAAAATGGACAACCTGGAAGAAATGGACAAACTCCTAGAAAGGTACAACCTTCCAAGACTGAACCAGGAAGGAAAAGAAAATATGAACAGATCAATCACAAGTAATGAAATTGAAACTATGATTACAAATCTTCCAACAAACAAAAGTCCAGGACCAGATGGCTTCAAATGTGAATTCTATCAAACATTTAGGGAAGAGCTAACACCCATGCTTCTCAAACTCTTCCAAAAATTGCAGAGGAAGGAACACTCCCAAACTCACTCTATGAGGCCACAATCACCCTGATACCAAAACCAGACAAAGACACTACAATAAAAGAAAATTACAGACCAATATCACTGATGAATATAGATGCAAATATCCTCAACAAAATACTATCAAACAGAATATAAAAACACATTAAAAGGATCATACACCATGATCAAGTGGGATTTATCCCAGGAATGCAAGGATTCTTAAATATACACAAATCAATCAATGTGATACACCATATTAACAAACTGAAGAATAAACACCATATGATTATTTCAATAGATGCAGAAAATGCTTTTGACATAATTCAACACCCATTTATGATAAAAACTCTACAGAAAGTGGGCTGAGAGGGAACCTACCTCAACATAACAAAGGCCGTATATGACAAACCCAGAGCAAACATCATTCTCAATGGTGAAAAACTGAAAGCATTTCCACTAAGATCTGGAAAAAGACAAGGATGTCCACTATTATTCAACATAGTTTTGGAAGTCCTAGCCACAGCAACCAGAGAAGAAAAAGAAATAAAAGAAATACAAATTGGAAAAGAAGAAGTAAAACTGTCACTGTTTGCAGATGACATGATACTATACATAGAGAATCCTAAAGATGCCACCAGAAAACTACTAGAGCTAATCAATAAATTTGGTAAAGTTTCAGGATACAAATTAACACACAGAAATCTCTTGCATTCTTACACACTAACAATGAAAGATCAGAAAGAGAAATTAAGGAAACAATCCCATTCACCATTGCAACAAAAAGAATAAAATACCTGGGAATAAACCTACCTAAGGAGGTAAAGATCTGTACTCAGAAAACTATAAAACACTGATGAAACAAATCAAAGTGGACATATATACACTACCAAATGTAAAATAGCTAGTGGGAAGCAGCCGCATAGCACAGGGAGATCAGTTCGGTGCTTTGTGACCACCTACAGGGGTGGGATAGGGAGGGTGGGAAGTAGACATAAGAGGGAGGAGATATGGGGACATATGTATATGTATAGCTGATTCACTGTGTTATAAAGCAGAAACTAACACACCATTGTAAAGCAATTATACTCTAATAAAGGTGTTAAAAAAAAAAAGATGACACAAACAGATGGAGAGATATACCATGTTCTTGGACTGGAAGACTCAATATTGTGAAAATGACTATAGTACCCAAAGCAACCTACAGATTCAATGCAATCCCTATCAAATTACCAGTGGCATTTTTCACAGAACTAGAACAAAAAATTTCACAATTTGTATGGAAACACAAAAGATCCCCAATAGTGAAAGCAATCTTGAGAAAGAAAAACAGAGCTGGAGGAATCAGGCTCCCTGACTTCTGACTATACTACAAAGCTACAGTAATCAAGACAGTATGGTACTGGCACAAAAACAGAAATATAGATCAATTGAAAAGGATAGAAAGCCCAGAGATAAACCCACGCACATATGGTCAACTAATCTATGACAAAGGAGGCAAGGATATACAATGGAGAAAAGACTGTCTCTTTAATAAGTGGTGCTGGGAAAACTGGACAGCTACATGTAAAAGAATGAAACTAGAACACTTCCTAACACCATACACAGAAATAAAGTCAAAATGGATTAAAGACCTAAATGTAAAGCCAGACGCTAGAAAACTCTTAGAGGAAAACATAGGAAGAACACTCTTTGACATAAATCACAGCAAGATCTTTTTTGACCCACCACGTAGAGTAATGGAAAAAACCCAAAAATAAACAAGTGAGACCTACTGAAACTTAAAAGCTTTTGCAAAGAAAAGGAAACTATAAACAAGACAAAAAGACAACCCTCAGAATGGGAGAATATATTTGCAAACAAATCAATGGACAAAGGATTAATCTCCAAAATATATAAACAGCTCATGCAGCTCAATATTAAAAAGAGAAACAACACAATCAAAAAGTGGGCAGAAGACCTAAACAGACATTTCTCTAAAGAAGACATCCAAATGGCCAAGAGGCACATGAAAAGCTGCTCAACATCACTAATTATTAGAGAAATGCAAATCAAAACTACAATGAGGTATCAACCTCACACTGGTTAGAATGGCCATCATCAAAAAATCCAAACGATAAATGCTGGAGTGGGTGTTGAGAAAAGGGAACCGGCTTGCACTGTTGGTGGGAACGTAAATTGATACAGCCACTATGGAGAACAGTATGGAGGTTCCTTAAAAAACTAAAACTAGAACTACCATACGATCCAGCAATCCCACTGCTGGGCATATACCCAGAAAAAACCATAATTCAAAAAGACACATGCACCCCAGTGTTCATTGCAGCACTCTTTACAATAGCCAGGTCATGGAAGCAACCTAAATGCCCATTGATAGATGAATGAATAAAGAAGATGTGGTACACATATACAATGGAATGTTACTCAACCACAAAAGGAACGAAAATGGGTCATTTGTAGAGACATGGATGAACCTAGAGACTGTCATACACAATGAAGCAAGTCAAAAAGAGAAAAACAAATATCGTCTATTAATGTATGTATGTGGAATCTAGAAAAATGGTACAGACGAACCGGTTTGCAAGGAAGAAATAGAGGCACAGGTGTAGAGAACAAACTTATGGGCACCATGGGGGGAAAGCCCAGGGGTTGTGGTGGGATGAATTCGGAGATTGGGATTGACATATATACACTAATATGTAGAAAACAGATAACTAATAAGAACCTGCTGTATAAAAATAAATAAATAAAATAAAATTTAAAAAAAGAAATAACACTAGCACAGATGGACTGGTGTTCTGTATGACATGGTAACTTCTATGTTGCTTTGGCAGATTATTATCTACTGGGCTTTCTCCATGCTTTTAAAATTATGAATTTGTAACAAAATTACAAATAGCTCTGGAAAGACTTCATTTGACTTATTCTACTGGTTTTTCTTTGGCAGGTAGTTTGAGAACAGTGCAAGAGTATTTTGTCATGCACACATTAGCAAATAACTTCTATGACAAGGCAAGATTCCTTAGTGTCAGAGATATAAATTCATGACCTAAAGCACTCGCCTATTTTGTATCCTAGGTAAACACATTTCATTTTCCTCACCAAATATTTAAAATATTTTTTCAAAAGTTCCACATTTAAGGATTTAATAGTTAACATATCTGCTCATTTTACTGCTAGTTTTCATCACTGCTAATAATAAGTATGTATTGAAACAGTCACATCCGTTGCTATTTCACTGAAAAGATGAGAAAGAATTTTATAACTCAGGTTTAAGTCTATTAATTTTTAAAAGTTAAAAAAAGTAGGCTATTCTTTTGTACTTTTATCCTTTGCTTTTATAATCTGAGTTTATTTAATTTCATTTACATGTTACCTTTGTCATCTTGACAAATCTCAGCAAAAACTATAGCCTTACTCTACTTCATACCATATATAAATATCAACTCTAAATAGATTGATGATATCAATGTGAAATGAAAAACCAATAAATTTCTAAAAGATAAAATTGGAGAGTATCTTTATGACCTTGGGTTAGACAAATGTTTCTTAAACAGGACATAAAACCATTAACCACAAAGAAAATGATTGATAAATTGAACTATATTAAAATGATAACTTCTCTTGGACACTGTTAAGAGACTGAAAAAGGAAGAATCAAGTGGGAAAAGATATTTGAGATTTTTTGTGTGTGTGTCTGACAAAAGACTTATTACAGAATACATAACAGCTCTCACAAATCAATTAGAAAAAAAAGATAAGCTAATTTAAAATTAATCAAAAAAATTATCAGCACTTCATAAGAACAGCTATCCAAATGGCCAATAAATGAATAAAAAGTGCTTAATCTCATTAGCCATCAAAGAAATGAAAACTAAGACCACAGTAAAGTACCACTATACACTCACCATATGCCTAAGATGAAAAATGCCTAAACGAAAAAGACTGACGTCAAACATTGACAAAGATGTGGAGCGACTAGAATGCTCATGCGTACTATACGATACTATTTATAGAAGATTCAAAAACCAGCAAATATTAATGAATGGTCAGTAAAATAATTATCTTTGCTGTGGCATGGCAAGGGCAGGAGTAAGTGGAGTTGGGGTGGGGGGCTAATGATGAGGATAGGACTGGGAAGGGGTATGGAGGCTTCTGGGATGAAGGTAAGGTTCTATTTCTTCTGAGTTGTAATTATGTATATGTCTTAACTTGCTGACAATTGGTTGAGTGGTGCACTAATGATTGTGTCTTGTTCACATATGTGTTATACTTTAAAAATCATAACTACATATATGCATAGCTACTTACAGCTAAAAGTATGTCTTTGATATATATTGATAATTACTGTTATTGGTCGACAGGAGAGTAATCATATCTAAACTGACCTATAATATAACATTTTATTTGAATAATTTGACATTGGAATATGAGACATACTAATGCAGCAGGAGCTATGGATCTAATCTTGTTGCAGGTACATTTTGAGAATACAAACATCACCCATGTTACTAGGGTGATGGGTAGAATATAGTTCTATTCCTAAGAACAGTATCTCTCAGTTGCTACTTCTGATGTGCCACCTCACACTAGCAGATTACCAACACTGGCAGTGCCAGTGGCTTAGCTGCTCTCTTCCCTACTCGTTAGGTGTCTGTAATAAGGTCTGGCGGGAGAGACCTATAAGTAGCTTTCCCTGGCCTTGCCCAGAACTGCTCTTGATATAAAGAGAAGAAAAGTGGAAGTGGCCTATAAGATTAAACAACTGAGATTATAGCTCCCAAGTAACTATTTTCTTCACATAATTTCAGTCTTTCTCTTAATATGAAGCAAATAAAGGGGTAATGTCCTCTATAAAGATAATAGAGATGATACAAAATTAACCATTTCAATACCTTTTTCAACCATTTGGTCCTATGATTACTTGGTCTCAAATAAGTTAAGTCCCTTATAGAATAAGTTCCAATACAGCTAATATAGAGGCAGCATAGTGAAGGGAAAAAAAGCAATGCACAAGGAATTACATAATGTCTTCTATCCTTAGTGCTTCCACTAACCATTTGTGTGACCTTAGGCAGACCTGGGGCTCCAGACTAGATCACCTGTAAGCTCCTCTTCTGACGTGAAAATGACATGATACCATATGCAGTTTTGTAATGTGAACTTGAATATAAATATTCAAACAAATATTCAAACAATTTATGTAGGCTATTCCTCCTATTTGCATCTTTACCTCCAACTTCCTAATCACTTTCAAATGCCTTGCTCTTTTAACAATAATCAGGCCAGCAAACATCTATTGAGCATTTCCTATGATGCAGGCATTGCTCTAAATTCTACACATGGGATCTTCCTTAATCTTCATAACAACCCTGCTATAATTTCCCCCATCTTGGAAATGGGGAAACTGAAGTACAAAAAGGTTAAATGATTTGTCCAAAGTCACAGCCCAGTAAGCAAAAGAGCCAGCATTTGAACCCAGGCAATCTGATACCAGAGCCCACATAGTAAGAATGTAATAAATATTAACCGTTGCTTCCACCTAAATTCTTACTATTTGCCATGGACTGTTTCAAGGCACATTAAATACATTATTTATAATTTTATAACAATTCTGTAAAATTCTGTAAAATATATACATTCCTATAGTATATATAGGAATATATATTCCTATAGTTAAGAAAGGAAAACTGAGGCATATAAAGTTTCTGTAACTTTCTTAAGGATGGATAACTACTAACTAGCAGAGTCAAGATTTGAACAGTGGCCTGTTTCTTCCTTTACTCTTCTCTTTCTTTCCTCTTTTCTGCTTTTTCTCCCTTTTCTCTTTGCCATCCCTCTCTTACTCATCCATTTCTTTCCATCTATTTTTGCATTAAAATATGTACTATCATGTGCTTAATTTATCTCTAATGTAAGAGACAGCTCAGGGCGTAAGTATAAATTAAGACTGAAGACTAGATTAGGATAGATAGTATTTAATTCCAAGACCTAAAGCCTCAAAGATAATATCATTATCTAAAAAAAAAATCAATTATTTTGTCTGAGTAAAATGATAACTTAATGTTTTCATGTGGTATGTCATCATCATCACAGTAACCTTAGAAATTACAGAAGATATTGAAGCATACTCTCTTAATATTATCATATGAATTCATTTTATTCTTCTATGAAATTCTTATATTGCTTTTCTTTTTATAAAATTTTCTTTTGAAAAGAAGCTTTAAGAATTATTTTGTTTCACTTGCATCAATGTGATTATTAGCACAATTTCAATCTAAAATTTTAATGCTGTTTCTTTAATTTACTATTGTATTTTCAAGATTTGTAGGATTTATTTTTAAATATCTTATTACATCACCTACAGAAGATTGTTAGATTGTTTGCATACATTGTTTACTTCTTACTGGTCTCTGTGGGGTTAATTTGTCACCATTAATATCTGCATTTTCTCTGTTCTATGTTGAATACTCCAGGGTTTTCTAATAAGACCAGTTCTTCCAAAGACTAACAGAACAACACCATAATTTTGTCATTGGGGTAGTTTCTAATATACATTATACATGAAACTTTTAAAATATCCATAAACTGATGGATAGATATTCACTATGAATATCTGACAATTTTGTTAAATTTCTTAGTAAAACTAATCTTAAGACCATACATTTTTGTCTTTTTTTTCTCTAATACCCTTTTGAAAAAGCAATTTATTTTATTTCATTATGAAAGGATTAAATCTAAAAATACTAACAATGCCTTTTTCAATAGAAGCTTTTTAAAACGATTAAAACGAATTTTGAAAACATTAAGTAAACAGATAAAATTCAGTTTTCCTAGTGGTCTAAATACACTATTAGACAGTTGAGTTGCAGAGTACATTTGGTATATGCATAGCACTTACCACAAGGGATTGACAAATCCTACTTTGCCAAAATGAACAATTTTAGGTTAAGAATGACTCAAATTTGACAGGTGTTTTTGTGAGAATTGGTAAAGCATTAAAGCACTGTTTTAAATATTAAAGCATATGGTAATTTTTTACTTTTTATTGGATGACTTCAAACAAATAACTATTAATACTTAATTCTACACCAAAAATAACTGTAAAATAGTGTGAATTCTGTTACATTTTTCTTAGTGTTGCCTTTTGTTTTCTAGGCAATAATTGTCACCATGTCAATGTTCTTGATACATGCTCTTGATACATTATTCTACTAAATCCTCACCACCCCACTCTGAAGTAGCCTTTCTGATTCTCATTTTACAGATGAGGAAACTGAGGTTTAGACAGTTTAATTAACATGACTAAAAGGACACAGACAGAAAGAGGGAAAGCAGTTGAGCAAAGCTCTGTCTCACCACAAAGCCCATGTTTTTGTCTAGCTCCTTCAACACTAAGACCAATTTTGGTCAAGTGGTTTTTAAAGAGGAGGGGGAATATTTTACTTCGGAAAAATAGAGGAAAATGCTGCTTCTTTAATTAATCCCCCTCTGTCCTGCCAATTAAGACCCAAACTCCCATCTCAAGTATTACATAACATTTTAATATTGTCCTCCTTGTCTTTATCTTTCTTAGTTGTTCCAAAGGATGAAAAATGTTGATTAAAAAAAACCACTGGGACAGTGATAGGACAGAATTAGACACCTGCAACTTTACAACCCCTATCCTCACAATACCACCAAATAGGAGGTTTTCTATATTACCTACAAGTAGAGGAGACCTTGTTCCATGGCATGAAGCTCTCCCTGAAACAGTATTATTAGTTGTCTAATGTAGTCAACCAACTATTCAAATCACAAATCAGGGCAGATCTAGTTATAGAATATTTATAGACTAAATGCATGCTATGTGCAGAACTGAAATTTACAACACATGGGGAGACTTTCTATTATACTCTTTTTGAAGGTATTAATTTGTGTTGAGTTGAACTGTAAACTAGAGAATCATTCTATATTAGGCAGTATAATTAAAATTGCTCACGATCAACTCCCAAAAACACTACATCAGAGATTTCTGAAATATCACAGAACTGGAAAGGTCTTTTGAGTCACTTCTTTCATACTGCTGTTCTTATTACTGGATGTTGCAAAGTCTGCCATTGTTTCTGACCATTAAGGACTATAGAATGATGGCTACACAATTCACTGACATAACTCCAGCAGTGACACCTTAAAGAGAAATAATCAGAAACATATATTTAATATTAAGCATAAATGCCATTACCACCATCTGCAAAGCCAGTTGCAGTGATAATAGGTAGAGCCACCATAATTAGTCCACTGCTGCTCCAAACATACTTCATCAAGAACTGCTCTATCATGATGTACCACAAACGTTTGGATAAAATGAGGTTCATCTGATTTGCTAAAGCTTTGTAACTTTTCTGGAGTTGCTTCATTTCTACCTATGGAGAGAAAAAGAGATAAGAATTAACCTAGTATGAACTATAAAAATAAATAACATATGCTTGAGAACTTTCTTTAAAGATAATTACATATTATTTTGTTTTACTTAGTATACTATTATCTGTGATTCTAACAATCAGTAAATACAGATTAATGTCAGAATTAGTCATTATTTAGTTGTAATCACACCTGTATTATTTTTTAAATGTCTGATATTCAGTAAATATAATGTTAAATATACATATATATAAGTGATTTATACTTATGTTTTCAAATTTATATGTATAAGATGTTAAAATTAAATGATATTCCGTAAGACATGAATAAACAGAACCTTATCCTTTTTGATTACAGCAAAAATATCTGAAAATAAACACATGACATGTATATGTGTAATTAGACTCCACTTTTGAACTAACTCAATTTACTAGGTTTTGTCTTAAATGCAAGAAGCCTACCACATGCTATAATTTATATCACTGAGCTCAGTGATTCAAGAATGACATAAATATGATTACTACAACATATTAAGCCAATTTTCAAGTGGGAATAGAAGTCCTAAATTTGCTTTAAATTTTCTTCTTCAGATTGGTACTACTATAAAATTTCTTTTTTTGTTGTTATTGATGATGTTTCAAAATTAAATAATTCTGCTTCGTAATTATAATACCATTTCAACTTTAGAATAACTTACTATTTCATTTGCCAAGTCATTTGTAGTACGATTTCAGATGCATCACCTTAAAAAGTCTTTAATGTACTGCAAGTTTATGTAATCAGGTTAACTATTTAAGGGACCTGTTTAATGTTGAAAATCTTTAATATTTAAAAATAACATTCTGGAACTCCTTTTTTCCTCTTCATCTCTAATCTTAGCTTTTCCCTCTAAGCTAGACAAAATTTTATTTCACTACCTTTTTTTATTTGTGTCAAAATATGGTACTGAACATTAAGAGTAATGGAAATGCCATTTGTAAGCCACTCTCCTGCACTTCTTAGAACTGAAGAACTCCATCATGGACCAGGCATGCAAAATTGTCACACCTGTCTTTCATATGAAAGCACTTTTTTTTCTCTTGAAAAACAAACAAACAAACAATGCCATCCTAAATTTTCCATCTCAGTGGAAGTATGTTTACTTAGTTTCCAAACATATTTTTTCTTCAATGTTCTAGGACCATCTACTTAGGATTTCAGTTTTAAGAAAATGCTTTAGAGATAATTCTGAGCATATTTGGATAACTGAGACTAAGTAGACTTTTTTAGAATGCTGAAAATGTTATTTTCATGAAACTTTAGAAAAGTTTGCACTCTACATATAATTCTTTAACAGTTTGTGATTAAAAAGGGTAATGAAGCATATATTTTAATACAGGTTTGAATGTCATAAGAATCTAAAACCCTAAAGAAGTGGGTCCATCAACAGTACAACAGATGGTATCTAGCACTGCAGTGGCAGCTTGAACAGTCTCACATTTCACCCGTCACCTTAATTTCTTTCTTACCTTATGTCCTCTGTAGAAGGCAATTTCTTCAACATTGGCTATAATTCTGGAGTGCACATACCGCAAATAGCCTTTCCTATGAGCTTCTTCAGCCACCAATTTACCAAATTTGGGAGAGCAGGCTTTTAACACTTTAGCAGTGGCATATACCACAAGGCCTGCTAAAAGGGTGGGCCCAATTGGGCTTGCTCCTCTGGATGTAGCAGTCTTGATGAGTGTATAGGAAGTCAGGATTACATCTAAAATAGGTTTGGTCAGATTGGAATACAAGTGAGCCACAGACTGAGAGAACATCATAATATCCTCAGTAAGAGACTGGTCAGGGTTTGCCAGCCTCCCATCCATATTGATCACCTTATAATAAGTCTGATTTGTAAAATAGGTTTCATAGGCATGGTCGACTAGGCGAGTTCTGAAGGCCAAGGCCAATTTGCCCTCTAGGTACCTTATTGCACTGTTGACAAAGGTGGCAGGAATGGCTATCATAAGCCACTTGATTAATTTGATGATGAAAGTCCGAGGCTTCTTTTCCACAATGCTTTTCACGATTTTTCCATCCAAACCAGCTACATAGATAGACAGAAAGGTTCTTGAGATTAGAGCTACTGAGTGGAGGCAGAGCCATCCTGTCTCAGTGGTCACAAGTTTTGGGAAGAGAATTTTCCGAAGTTCTAGTAGCTGTTTGAAAAAATCTGCATTCACTCCAGGCGAAGGTTTTTTACAAGTGGCCTCGGTGCAATGCAGTATTTCTCTGTTCTCTGCAGCCGGGTAAGCTTCTTTTTTCTTCCAGTGGCCAGATTGCTTTAAACGCTTGCCAATGATGGGACAGAGGGTTTTCAGAGCATAGGCTGCAGCCACCACGCAGGCAGCCCTTTTAGCAGTCCTCGATCTGGTCCATTTCACTCGATCAGCTGCTGCATTTAGCATATGTATCATTTTCCCAGTTACCCAAACCGGCTTCAGAAAGAATTGGTTTTAAAAGATCATGCTCCCCGGGAATCCCAAGCAAATGTTTCAGAAAGTTCTACAGCGTTCCATACTCTGCAGCGTTTCTCCTCTTCTGTTTTTTGTTTTTATTTTTTAAGATTTTGTTCTGTGACATGCAGCACAGCACAGACTCCACTGCGTCTACTGGGGATGATTCCCTCAGAAGCTCAAGCTGCACCAAGCAGCCCCAAGCTCCTCCCTCTCAGGCCCCTCATTGGCTGTAGGGGCGACGGGACCCCTGGAATCCTCGCTGCTTTCCTTTGAACCTTGAAAATGAAGAGAGAGCAAAACGAATTACATCCTTAAACAGTTCAGAGAGTTAAATGTCTATTTTTGGAGAGGTCGAATCAGGGCAGCTGCTGGCGACAAAACCTCCCCTAGCGACTGAGCATGCTCAGCGTCACTTAGAAACCCACAGAAGTTTCAGAAAATACATCACTTCTCTAAGGTTTTAGTAGATACCACAGAGGAAGAGCAAAAAGAAAGTGAGATTTCTAAGAGCTAAAAAACGAATGAGGGAGGAGGAACTGGGGAGATGAGAGAAGAGGGACACGAAGATCAACATATAATGAAAAGGGTATGGAATGAATCTGAAAGGGAGAGAGATGAAAGTGACATATGGGAGAGGCACTGGAAAAAAACAAAGTATCAAGTACTTGGATCTGTTTTCCGGCACTCCTCCCTCCCCCATTAAATTTTTTTTTCCGTCTCTGTAATTTCACATGAAGTCCCAGAACCTATCAGACAAGTTGAGCCTATTTTTTTGTAAATAAATAGGAGATAAGTCTTCTGTATAATAGAAAATAATTCTTTGCTATGCGTCCATTCCAAAGTTTACTTGTCCTTATAATGAAAACCTTCCAGCCCTATAACTGCTATTTTTAGCAATAGAGATCTGATGCATTGGTGATTATTTACAAGGTGACTATTAAATAAATGAGAGCAGTGTTTCACTTCTACCACCCCCTTGTGTCCTTTAGAGTTGTTACTTGGAGGTATGTTACTTTATAATCAAAAGTTAACCATTTGGGAATCAAACAGGAGTTAGATGGTAGAAATAGCTTCTTCAGGATCTTACGTCATTTTGCAAGAGTTTCTTGTCTTTTGTAAGCTTTTGCTTTGTTTGTTTTGTTTAGGTTTACAGATAATCTGCTGGCTACTTCCCATTTCCATTTTGATTATTTGATAAAAATCAAAAGTGTTTAAAAAAATTCTCTACATCCCTAATGGAGAATTTAACTGCTAAATAGTCAAGCAAAATTTTGATATTTTAAAAAATGTAAAAGGCATGTTTTTAGGCAAAGATGAGTTATTCTCAAAAATGCAAAAACATTTTTGTTTCTCCTCTGCCCCCGTTCCCCCATACACAACATACACACACATTTCTAGTCAGTTGGAAGCCTGGGAAGATATGCATTAAACTAGAACAGAGGTTGGCAAATTACAACCCAACCAGTGGGCCACATTTGTCCCACCACCTATTTTTATATAGCCCATGAGCTAAGAATAGTTTTTATATTCAAAATATGGCTGAAAATATATCAAAAGAAGAATAATATTTTGTGACATGTGAAAATTATATGAAATCTTTATTTCAGTGTCCATAAATGAAGCTTCATTGGAACACAGCCATACCCACTTATTTACTTATTGTCTTTCAAGCCACACCCATTTATTTACTTCTTGGCTTTCAAGCCACAGTGGCAGAACTGGGTAGATGAAATAGAGCCCAAAGTATTCATTATCTGGCCTCTGGAGAAGTTTGCCAAACCCTGTGCTAGAATATAAAACTTGCCTCAGTGTTGTGATCTTCATTATTCAGTTTACGGTGAATAAAGAACTACCCTCACTTTTATTAGTAACCATATTCTTAAACTTTCCAAACTCCTTCTTTTCCAGGTACCTATATGAGTTCCAAGAATCATCACAGATCTCTTTTCATTTGTTTGCATTCAATTCAGCAGATTTACTAATACATGAGTAGCAAATTCATGCAAGATTCTTTGATAGCTGGCCGTATTAGCACAGTAATCTATCATTCCATCAAGACTTTCTAAGTCTGTACATCGAGATCATAGTGTCATAGTGGTTATTTTCAAAAAAAATTTTGTTCCTAATCTCATGCTTCTCATGTGTCAAAATAAGGCTGCCTTACATGTATAAATTTTAATTCTTTATGTCACATCTCCTCACTACGATAGGACATGTGGAGGGTCAGGATAAACTTAACTGGGGGTGATAGGAGGATGTTCAGTTGGCAGAACATGATACACAGAGGGATGCATGGGTCAGAAAGCAGCTGGCAGTCAAGGGAAGTGGCCTGTATCACTGGCATAGGACAACAAGATCAGGGGAGGAGCAGGGCAGTGGGAAATCTAGAAGCAAAGAAAATTAGAGACCTAAATATGCAGGCCTAAATATGTAGGCAGGTCAGTTTACCAACTGGTAATGAAGCTGGGGTAGAGGAAAAAGCTTTTAAAGCCTGGAGTGAAAGCCTTGTTAGACTGAGGAACTGGGTATAAAGAAAATGATCAAGAAGAGAAATTTGGTTGCCAGAAATGTGATAGAAGGAAGGTTGAAGTCCAGTTACTAGAACAAGGGAAAAGGTCAATATAAGATTTAACTTGTTAAGCCACTAAAGTACAGGCCTAACTATCAGCACTTAAATTCCACTCCCACCCTTCATCCCACCCTGCCCCCAAGGGTCAGGATTGATTTGAGCATCTGAGACTAGGCTCAAGCCTTCAGGAAAGGCAGAGATGATAGAAAAACAGATAGGTAATTCCAGTTGGAAATATATGCCATTTAAATAAGAAATTATGAATGTCAAAGTACTTCTTTCATTTTTTTATACTGGCATGATGCAATTAAAGCAACGATAATGTTAATTTGAGTTCCAAACTAGAGAAAAGGGAGGTGGAAAAAAAAAAAATCACTGCTTACTATAGTAAACATAGTTCAGTCTAATTTCCACTCAAGCTTGTCAAGTTTACATGTTTTTATATGGGGAAGTATTAAAATTTTCTTAAGAGGGGAGAAATAATCTTAGACAAAGATATTGAAAGTAAATAAAAATTAAAAATAAGCAATAATTATTAAATTACTCTGTTCTCAAGTGAGATACTCTCAATGTCTGTGTCAAAGTGGATACTACCAATGTCCATGGAAGAGTAGGATTAAATACATTTTATATATGTTAGAGAACATATACATATATTTACATATATTAGGAAAACTATATGATTTATAAACTATAAAACGTAAGTAATTTTTTATAATAAAGAGATCTACATATACAGGTATGTAAATAAAAATATATATCATGTAGATAATATAAGCTTGTGTGTTTAGATAGTAAATCACCAGAAAGTAAATAATTTTTAGTAATAAAGATAAATTAAGGTTTAAGAATTTTGGATGGATTTCCTTTTCAACAAATGCTAAATAATATTTTATCAGTGCTGTATTTCTTTCTTGAACAGTTTCCTGACCCAAGAGGTTACCTAATTGCCCTCTGGCCCTAAAACAGCTCAGTCTTTGACTCTTATTATCTATCAGTCATGCTAGCCTTATTCATGTGAGGCATAACATTGATGATGAGATCTTAGGTCAACATTTCAGCTGTTACAAATAACTACCTAATAACTAGTCTAATTTTTTAGTACTTCACTGAATTTTTGTTATAAAAATCAGTATTTATATGATTACACAAGATGTCTATCCTGGGACATAATCCTATTTTAGGTACTATTTCCTAATGACAACAGAAAATGTATTATATTTGAAATTATGAGATATTCCCCAGGTTAAAATGTGGAAAACAATAATGACAATTGGGGAAAAAAAAGTATTTTGTGCATTTGTTTGGGATAAGAGATTCCTAGTTTCTAACCAAAATATCATAGAACACTTTGTAAGATAAATTTTTGTAAGAATATACAAACATAATACGGATATGAACAGCAAAACCCAATTTTTGTTTTGAGGTTTTTTTTCAGTAAGGAGTTTAAAGTCTTTGGGCCTTTACAGCTAAATTAAGTTTTGATGAAGTTCTCTCAAAAAATAACAAAATATACAGAATAATCAGTTACTATAGTGCAATGTTTCTAATAGACAACTGTTTACTGAATATTAAAACTACAAGTGAAAGATTTTAAAGGATTTGGAGAAAGAGTGGTAAGTGGGAAAGGAAATATTATCTTTAGGATTATAGATCTATAACGTTGTCCTCTCTTTTTCTCCACCAAGTCTGGTCTTTGACCTGAAAGAAGAGGCTGAAACCAATACAGAACTAAATAAAATTATGGTGCAGGTGGTTTGAAACACTAACCCTGTGGCCACAATCCGGTATTTCATTTACTTAGGTTTCCCTTGCCTGAGCTGTAAAATCTGTGCTCTTTTTCCTTGAGGCGGGCTGACTGCTTTCCCAGAGCTTCGCTTGCGGCTCTGTCAGGATACGTTCTCCGCGGAAACCGCAGAGGCCGTCGGGAGGCCCGGAAGCAGCCTACCCCAGGCCGCAGAGGCTGTCGGGACGTGGGTCATACTCTCTGGAGCCGAGAGGGGCCATCTGAGGCGTAAGAACCTGTTGCTCAGCCCAAGACGAAGAAGTCAGAGCAACAGCCTGTCGCGACCCCGGTGTCTTCTTGCTCCGAAGTTTTGAGGAGATGAATTGGGTCGGGGGATCCCGGTGAGTTGTACTGCTGGAGACTGAGACTGTAGCATTTGAGTCCCTGGACATTCATTCCCGTAATGGCGCCTCTTCCGTTAGCCCTGGAGGGGAGTGCACAGACTTAGCTGGAAAGAACTTGTCAGGAGTGCGTCTTTCAATCGTTATCTAAGATGGGAGATCCTAGCACCAAGTCTCTATTCCTAAACCAGAAGCAATCCAGCTTCTTCCCGCTGTGTTTCCAAAGGCTTCACAGGTGGGGCTACTTTCCATGCGGTTCTCTGCTCACCGTGTGTCCCGCGTCCTCCTCTAATGAGCACCTGAGCCCTTTTCTGCCTTCTTCCCGCCCTGCCCGTCTTTCTTGGGAGGGGTTTCTTTTAGGTCAATATATAATCTTTGCATGAATTTGTGAAGTATTATGGAAGAGGACATTCCTTGAGGCCCTTAAATACATTGATGGGGGTGGGCACTATCAACCATAAAAATCCAATATAGTTTGTTTTAAAGTGAGGTAAAATAAATAGTTTTTACTTTAATAACTTACAGAGAATTTACAATGTACTTTGTATTTAGGAGTAATCACATAAAACATAATGGGTTGGCAATTTTGTTTTATATAACCTATTCATTGCTATTGACCTTGGAGTCCATTAGGATGGAAATCATGTGGGCCTATAATTTCATTTGATCAAATTCCTTGATGAAAAAAATTGTTTTGATTGAAACTCTAAGCCATTAAATACAATTTTTTTCACAAGTAGACCCAGGAGAGTGGTATATGGTTAGAATATAACACATTTAAATTCTAACGAATTTGTAAGAGGAAAGACAATTTTTGTATTCACCAAATATTGTAACTGTGCCCAATAATTTTAGCAGGCACATTTATCCTGTTGAAGAATATGTTAGCATTTTATTTTAGAAATTTATCTTGATTATTCCTGGCTAGTGTTCTACCATCAAACTTCCACTTTGGAGAAAAGTGAAAATTCATTTACAGGCTTCACAAGATTTAGATGATATATGATTATAATTTCATACAATTTGATTATAATATTTTCTAAAATGTGAATATTAAATGAGTTATGAAGTCATTTTACAAATGCTTAAGCATTTAATGTGTTACATTTTAAGCATGAAAATGTAAAAGTGCTATTCTTATTCTGTTATATATCTCAAACTTCTGGTTATTCAGGGAGTAATATTTTAGTTGCTATTGGGAGGATGTAAAAGCAGTAAACCACAGGAAACGTGTAGTCAAAGACTGTGTTTCTCAAAGTGAGGTAGTGCTGTACCTGGAGGTATTAGGTACCAGGGGGCTTAAGAAACCACAGAAGAAACATGACACATCTCCTTGGAGCATCAGATCTCCTCGGAGATCAGAGAAAAATATATTTTAAAATTTAAACTAACATGGATACATTATAGAGAAAAATACAAAACTCTTGTGAAATTTTAAGATACAATATGTAATTTAAAATAAATTTTCTTGTGTATGGTGGGGGTGCAGGGGGGTGAATGGGCTCCTTAGGGTCAAACTGCAGATTTGTAATGAAAAGATGAGTACCTCCACTTTCTACTATAACAGTTGGCAAGATTAGTTGATCATGGCATCTGATCATGAGACCCTAAAGGGCCTCAGAATCCCAGACAATGCTTAGTAATCACTAGCAGCTGATTGGAGCTACTATAGAATAGAAATTTAATTCTTATCCCAGACCATCCTGGAGTACTTGTTTCTTCCCCTCTGATGTTAGGATGGTTTTGTGGTTGAAAATTTTGGGAACTATTAGGAACTTAAAATATAGACAAGTGAAATAACTGGAGAACATTTACAGAGTCCCCTCAGAACAACTGCTCCCTTATAACATTCAACATTAAGTATTCAACAAGTATGTTTTTACATGCCTACATGTTTAGGACATTGTTAAGCTGTATGGGGGGATTCAGAAGTGAAAAGATATAATTTTGGCCCACAAAAAGAATATATGGTAGAATGGTGAGATTATAATTAGGTAAATGACTCTAATACTAGATAAATAGCACTTAATATATAACAAGCACTGTTCTAAGTGCTTTTTGTATATTATTAGCTCATTTACTCTTAACAAGAACCCTATGAGGTATGTACAGATGTTATCCCTATTTTACTGGTGGGGAAACCATTAACGTTAAATGACTCACCCAAGGTCACGTAGCTAATCAGTGACAGAGGATTAGAGAACAATGTGCTTAACCACTACACAGTGCTATATAGAAACATGTGTATTGTAAAAGTGGCCTGTGGATAAATAAAGGGCTGCGGATATTTAGAGAATTGAGAAACAGGAAATTATGTTAAGCCTTGAAGGATAGCAGAACAAACACCACAGAGAAGCAATGAAATACAGGTTCTTAAAAGTTGAAAAGGATGTGAGATAAATAATTGATCAAGTTGGAGACCTAACCTTTAGGAAGAGTTCTTAGAAGAGATGGATTGGGAGGGGAGGTATTAAAGAACTTGAAAGGATTATTTTGCAGACAGTGTGTGTGGGGGTCTGCATAAGGACAGGAAAACACTTAAGGGACTATACATTTTTGTCAAGGGAATGAATGAAGCAGGCTATAGCAAGTTTACATTTTGGTCATAACAACTTGATTGTATACATTAAACTGAAGGAGAGTATTCTTGTATATTATAGGAACCTGAGGTATGTTAACTTTAATTACAGAATCATCTAATAGGAGCATCTTTATAGTTCCAAAGGTCTCTACAGTTTTTCTTGGCATTTGACTTTTTGCTGCTCTTCAGTTTAGGGACTCTACCAGTTATACATAAAATGTCTTTTGTGAGGGAAAGGGCTAGGGAAGAAGTAAGCTTCCCTTATTTTTCTTTTTAAATTACTTAACTTGGTTTGCCTTTAGTGTTATGGTTTGTGGACATCTTTGCAAGATGTCATAACATTTCATTTCAAACAAAGTCTCATTTAGGGTAAAGATATTTGATCTAAGCTGAAACTAATTTATACATCTCTGATAGCAGTTCCCAATCTACTGTCCCTGAAACTTGCTAATCAGTGATAATGTCAGGTTTTTCAATTTAAGGACTGTTCTAAAATTATATTCCTCTTACTTTTTTTGATTTTAAAGTGCCTCTCCCCCTTTAAGTCCTCTCTTGACAAAATTAAAATATCAGTAATTTGTCAGTCTTACCAATTAAAAAAAATATTTTTATTTGGGAATCATTGACCTAGAACTGTAATTTTTGTTTTATACTTTTTACAAGTCACCGCTGAGACCCTGTATTTTCCTAGTCAGGTTAAGGTGTAAATTTGAGAGAGGTCAGGTATAAGCACTGATTTTTTAAAATTTGGAAAAGGTTCTCTTTTATTTTCCTTATTTATTGATTGGTGACTTGTTTCACCAAATTCATAGCCACCTCAGAAATGAGGGTGGTAGGATAGAGGAGAGGAAGTAGAATATAAAGATGTAACCAGTCTTTGGGCCAGAATATGCTATTCAGAATGAGATCACCTTTTTATAACTTAGATTGAAGAATGTGACCAGTGTCATAAGAAAGACACAGATTAAAATCTTGTTTAAATTTAGGTGAGGTAGAGGTTTGCATTTGTAAATGTAGGCCTAAAATGTTCACCTGTGCAAAACATTTGTTGAATGCTATGCACCAGGTGCTGTGCCAGGTCGAGGTACAAAATAACCGAAATTTAGTCTCTTTCTGATAGATTTATAGTTTATCGGGGGGAGGGGGAATATGACATGCTATTAAGCTTGAAAATGTTTAAGATCAGAGGCCAAAATATGTGGTTTAAAAAATAGATACTGTGAATAATAGTAGAACATAGGATAGTTTTAGATAGGGTTTGGCAAATCAGAAACAAGTATGAAAGAAAGTTCAGATGGAGAAAGACAAAGAAGAAAATAAACATTACATAAGTAATTGGAGATAAGATTATATATTTAAATATTTTTAAATGTGTGTGGTATTTGCTTGACAGGTTGAAAGACAGACTGAGAAGTTGAAATTTGATCTGTTATTGAGGACTCATTCAAATTTAGAAGTAATGCAATGAAAGTGGTATTTTATGACTATTTGTGATATTAGTGGTGTGTAGGTTGGAATATAGCAGGGAAAGACTCCAAGATAGGAATACTAGTTAGGATTCTGCTTGGGGGAGGGGGGGGGAAACAACTAATACTAATTTTTCATTTTCTGATATGACTGTATATTCTCCAAATCAATACCAGTGCTAACTCATTTTAGGTACTGTGGGCTATGTGAATTTGGGTTAATTACTAAACCTCTGTACAGGGGCAGATCCATGTTGTAAGGAGCCCTCTTTATGGAAAAAGAATACAAAATTGTGACTACAAAATTATGTACAGGGCTTGGAAAGGGCATGCATATTCAGGTGAAGTGCCCTGAAGCTTAAGCTTTACAATAAATTGTCTTCACAGTAAATTAGCCTCTGTCTCTATACATCTCTTTCTTCATCTGTTAAATGGGGATAATACTTAAATGTACAGTGAACATCATCTCAGTTGCTTGGGACAGTCATGGTTTATGCCTGTGGTCCTGGTGGCATGCCCAGTTCTGCTTTGGTCTTGGAGTATTTTTGTTTTGTTTTGGTTTTATTTTTATTTTTTTTAAATAGATACATGTCAAAGATTTTATTTAACCAATTTTTATCTCATTCATTATTTTTTTTTTGCATGTGTCCATCATAATTTTTTTTTTAAACATCTTTATTGAAGTATAATTGCCTTACAATGGTGTGTTAGCTTCTGCTTTATAACAAAGTGAATCAGTTATACATATACAATATGTTCCCATATCTCTTCCCTCTTGCATCTCCCTCCCTCCCACCCTCCCCATCCCACCCCTCTAGGTGGTCACAAAGCACCGAGCTGATCTCCCTGTGCTATGCGGCTGCTTCCCACTAGCTATCTATTTTACATTTGGTAGTGTATATATGTCCATGACACTCTCTCACCCTGTCACATCTCACCCCACCCGCTCCCCATATCCTCAAGTCCATTCTCTAGTAGGTCTGTGTCTTTATTCCCATCTTGCCACTAGGTTCTTCATGGCCTTTTTTTTCCCTTAGATTCCGTATATATGTGTTAGCATACTGTATTTGTTTTTCTCTTTCTGACTTACTTCACTCTGTATGACAGACTCTAACTCCATCCACCTCATTAAAAATACCTCCATTTCATTTCTTTTTATGGCTGAGTAATATTCCATTGTATATATGTGCCACATCTTCTTTATCCATTCATCTGTCGATGGACATTTAGGTTGCTTCCATGTCCTGGCTATTGTAAATAGAGCTGCAATGAACATTTTGGTACATGACTCTTTTTGAACTATGGTTTTCTCAGGGTATATGCCCAGTAGTGGGATTGCTGGGTCGTATGGTAGTTCTAGTTGTAGTTTTTTAAGGAACCTCCATACTGTTCTCCATAGTGGCTGTATCAATTTTTAATTGAAGTATAGTTAATTTACAATGTTGTGTTAGTTTCTGGTGTACAGCAAAGTGATGATTCAGTTACACACATATATATACACACACACATATTCTTTTTCATATTCTTTTCCATTGTGGTTTATTATAGGATATTGAATATATTTCCCTGTGCTATACAGTAGGACCTTGCTGTTTATTTTATCAGCACTTGCTGATAAAATTAAATGTGCTGGGACATGAGCAGCTTGGGGCAACTAACTTGCTGCATTGGGTGGGAAGTATTTAATGCTGCTATCCTTGCTGGCCGCTTGTTGTACCAGCTAGTTGTGCCATTGCATGCTAAGGTCGGAGAGATTTGTCCAGCCACCATGGCTGGGGTTGGGAAATTTTAGATTAGGTGTCAGTGAAATATCTATAAGGAATTGGGGCCTTTCAGTCCTGTGATAGAACATACAACGAGTAGTAGGACTGTTGCTGCTATAGTGGTTTTGCCAACAATTATTTTCTTTTTTTCTATTTTTTGGTAATGCTTTTGTAATCTTTTTGGCAGCAGGGAGCTCAAATAAAGAAAAATAAATACTTAATGATAAATTAAGTTCTGATATTTTGTTTTTCAGTTAAGTTGATGTGAATCTGTAACTTGTGTACAAGATGTGTGCCAACATTTATCATCTCTCATGTTTATGTCATTGACCACATGAAAATCTGAAGCCACAAACCTACTGAAAAGCATCAGGATTTACTTTCAGATATAGTAGTTATTTTAAGGCGATTATAGCTGCAGACAGTAATTTGACACATGGAACTGAAGAACATTAAAGATAAAATTACTTCTGCAGTAATAATATGAATACAAATTTGATGTATCATAGCATCATGGGTAAAACAGTGTTCTTACTAAATTATGTACCTATGTAGCCAAGATATACCTGGAATTGGTTGTGGTTTACATATATTTCATAGTTGCATCCAAAGAGGCTTTATATTTTACCAAACAGAAGCTGCAGTTGTCACAGTTTCAAACAATTTTATATAGGCACAGTTAATGTAACTGAATTACAGTGTTTTTGAGACAATACTAATGTTGAATACAAAAAGAATACTTCGGCATATCATTAAAAGCTTTCTCTCTTTGCTGCCTTTCCTTAATTGAATTTCATGAACATTTGAGTCCTTTAAGAATTACTTTATAAATCAGTCTGTTTGTCCTACATTGTTATTGAACATTTTTATAAGCAAGTCCTCTAAATTTTGATGACATTTTGTTCAAAAACAGTTGGAAATTTTTATTCAAAGTAGTCCCTAAATGGAGGGAAAAAAACAACTTTTGAAGGTTTTAGTGAATTATAATTATTGAAAATAATATTTTTAAAACTTAATTGTGAATAGCCTGAAATATACACCTATGTTGAGGTATCATTCACATTCTAAAATCTCTTCCACTGTGTGACTCAAGAGATGGCGGCTCATGCTTATCATTACAGCCTGTAACTGTGAAACATTGTTTTCTGTGTGAAAATACTATAAGAATTCAGTCTCTTAAGAACTTACTTTTAATTAGCCTCTGTATTCTGAGTATTAGATGGATTTCTGCCTGTTGATTTGCCAAATTTTTTTCACAATACTTTACCTTTTGTAATTCATACATCTAAAAACTTTTTTCTTGTATTACAAGAGAAGAATTTATTTAAAGCTATAATATTCTAAAATATATCATTACTATTCTTAACACATCAGGTAGACCTGCTTTAGTTTTGTGGAAAGCCAACGTAAGTACTTTTTCTAGGCTAGTTACTGCCCTGAATCTTAATAAGTCTGCTAGCTAACAGTGCTAGATTATGATGTTTTCGGTTAATATTAATTTCGGTGTAACACGAACCATAAAATATTATTTTTCATTTTTTAGTTTTTGCTCTATTAATTTTATTTACATTTTCCACTTTTAATTACATGTAAGGTATTATAAAATTTTAACAATCTAGAAACAGTTTCTCTTGCATGGTATCATGCCACTGAAAAAAATAAACTAAGCAGCAAACTAAAAAGCAAAACAAAATAAAAGAAACAAAAAAGAACAATTTAAGACTAACTGACAATTAAGGCATAAGACACCCATAGTTTTGAATCCCTAATGTAGTTTCAATATATCCTGCATATTCCATGTAAAATGTACTTCAGTATTCTTTTTGATATTACTTTGACAGCCTTATTACTTTTGTCTTTTTTTTTTGAAAGAAAGTATTTCTTTAACATTTCCTTTAAATCTTTTCCTATTAGAAAGAATTGCAAGGGGCAGAATGCCTTGATACATTTCTGTAGTCAGCATGGTTCATTTTTTTTTTTTAATATCTTTATTGGGGTATAATTGCTTTACAATGGTATGTTGGTTTCTGCTGTATAACAAAGTGAATCAGCTATACATATACATATATCCCCATATCTCCTCCCTCTTGCCTCTCCCTCCCACCCTCCCTATCCCAGCCCTCCCTGTGTTACGCAACTGCTTCCCACTAGTTATCTGTCTTACATTTGGTAGTGTATATATGTCCATGCCACTCTCTCACTATGTCCCATCTTACCCTTCCCCCGCCCCATGTCCTCAAGTCCATTCTCTGTGTCTGCGTCTTTATTCCTGTCCTGCCCCTAGGTTCTGCAGAAACTTTTTTTTTTTTTTAACGTTCCATACATCTGTGTCAACATGTGGTATTTGTTTTTCTCTTTCTGACTTCACTCTATATGACAGTCTCTAGGTCCATCCACCTCACTACAAATAACTCAACTTTGTTTCTTTTTATGACTGAGTAATATTCCATTGTATATATGTGCCACATCTTCTTTATCCATTCATCTGTCGATGGACACTTAGGTTGCTTGCATGTCCTAGCTATTGAAAATAGAGCTACAATGAATATTGAGGTACATGACACTTTTTGAATTATGGTTTTCTTAGGGTGTATGCCCAGTAGTGGGATTGCTGGGTAGTATGGTAGTTATATTTTTAGTTTTTTAAGGAACCTCCATACTGTTCTCCATAGTGGTTGTATCAATTTACATTCCCACCCACAGTGCAAGAGTGTTCCCTTTTCTCCACACCCTCTCCAGCATTTGTTGTTTGTGGATTTTTTGTTGATGGCCATTCTGACTGGTGTGAGTTGATACCTCATTACAGTTTTGATTTGTATTTCTCTAATGATTAGTGATGTTGAACATCCTTTCATGTGTTTGTTGGCAATCTGTATATCTTCTTTGGAGAAATGTCTATTTAGGTCTTCTGCCCATTTTTGGATTGGGTTGTTTGTTTTTTTGATACTGAGCTGCATGAGCTGGTTGTAAATTTAGGAGATTAATCCTTTGTAGGTTGCTTCATTTACAAATATTTTCTCCCATTCTGAGGGTTGTCTTTTCATCTTATGGTTTCCTTTGCTGTGCAAAAGATTTTAAGTTTCATTAGGTTCCATTTGTTTATTTTTGTTTTTATTTCCATTTCTCTAGGAGGTGGGTCAAAAACGATCTTGCTGGGATTTATGTCATAGAGTGTTCTGCCTATGTTTTCCTCTAAGAGTTTTATCATGTCTGGCCTTACATTTAGGTCTTTAATCCATTTTGAGTTTATTTTTGTGTATGGTGTTAGGGAGTGTTCTAATTTCATACTTTTACATGTACCTGTCCAGTTTTCCCAGCACCACTTATTGAAGAGGATGTCTTTTCTCCATTGTATATGCTTGCCTCCTATATCAAAGATAAGGTGACCATATGTGCGTGTGTTTATCTCTGGGCTTTCTATCCTGTTCCATTGATCTATATTTCTGTTTTTGTGCCAGTACCATACTGTCTTGATTACTATAGCTTTGTAGTATTGTCTGAAGCCAGAGAGTATGATTTTTCCAGCTCTGTTTTTCTTTCTCAAGATTGCTTTCGTTATTGGGAATCTTTTGTGTTTCCATACAAACTGTGAATTTTTTTGTTCTAGTTTTGAGAAAAATGCCATTGGTAGTTTGAGATGGATTGCACTGAATCTGTAGATTGCTTTGGGTAGTATAGTCATTTTCACAATGTTGATTCTTCCAATCCAAGGACATGGTATATCTCTCCATCTATTTGTATCATTTTTAATTTCTTTCATCAGTGTCATAGTTTTCTGCATACAGGTCTTTTGTCTCCTTAGGTAGGTTTATTCCTAGGTATTTGATTCTTTTTGTTGCAATGGTAAATGGGAGTGTTTCCTTAATTTCTCTTTCAGATTTTTCATCATGAGTGTATAGGAATGTGAGAGATTTCTGTGCATTAATTTTGTATCCTGCTACTTTACCAAATTCACTGATTAGTCCTAGTAATTTTCTGGTAGCATCATTAGGATTCTCTATGTAGAGTATCATGTCATCTGAAAACAGTGACAGTTTTACTTCTTCTTTTCTGATTTGGATTCCTTTTATTTCTTTTTCTTCTCTGATTGCTGTGGCTAAAACTTCCAACACTATGTTGCATAAAGATGGTGACAGTGGACAACCTTGCCTTGTTCCTGTTCTTAGTGGAAATGGTTTCAGTTTTTCACCATTGAGAATGATGTTGGCTGTGGGTTTGTCATATATGGCCTTTATTATGTTGAGGTAAGTTCCCTTATGCCTACGTTCTGGAGGGTTTTTATCATAAATGGGTGTTGAATTTTGTTGAAAGCTTTATCTGCATCTGTTGAGATGATCATATGGTTTTTCTCCTTCAATTTGTTAATATTTTGTATCACAGTGATTGATTGCATGTATTGAAGAATCCTTGCATTCCTGGGATAAACCCCACTTGATCATGGTGTATGATCCTTTTAATGTGTTGTTGGATTCTGTTTGCTAGTATTTTGTTGAGGATTTTTGCATCTATGTTCATCAGTGATATTGGCTTGTCGTTTTCTTTCTTTGTGACATCTTTGTCTGGTTTTGGTATTAGGGTGATGGTGGCCTTGTAGAATGAGTTGGGGAGTGTTCCTCCCTCTGCTATATTTTGGAAGAGTTTTGAGAAGGATCAGTGTTAGCTCTCTTGTAAATGTTTGATAGAATTTGCCTGTGAAACCATCTGGTCCTGGGCTTTTGTTCGTTGGAAGATCTTTAATCACAGTTTCAATTTCATTACTTGTGATTGGTCTGTTTATATTTTGTATTTTTCCTGGTTCAGGTTGTGCTTTTTTAAGAATTTCTCCATTTTTTCCAGGTTGTCCATTTAATTGGCATATAGTTGCTTATAGTAATCTCTCATGATCCTTTGTATTTCTGCAGTGTCAGTTGTTACTCCTCCTTTTTGATTTCCAATTCTGTTGATTTGAGTCTTATCCCTTTTTTTCTTGATGAGTCTGGCTATGGTTTATCAATTTTGTTTATCTTCTCCAAGAACCAGCTTTTGGTTTTATTGATCTTTGCTATTGTTTCCTTCATTTCTTTTTCATTTATTTCTGATCTGATTTTTATGATTTCTTTCCTTCTGCTAACTTTGGGGTTTTTTTGTTCTTCTTTCTCTAATTGCTTTAGGTGTAAGGTTAGGTTGTTTATTTGAGATGTTTCTTGTTTCTTGAGGTAAGATTGTATTGCTATAAACCTTTCTCTTAGAACTGCTTTTGCTGCATCCCATAGGTTTTGGGCTATCGTGTTTTCATTTTCATTTGTTTCTAGGTATTTTTTGATTTCCTGTTTGATTTCTTCAGTGAAATCTTGTTTATTTAGTAGTGTATTGTTTAGCCTCCATTTGTTTGTATTTTTTACTGTTTTTTTCCTGTAATTGATATCTACTCTTATAGTGTTGTGGTCAGAAAAGATACTTGATATGATTTCAATTTACCAAGGTTAGATTTGTCACCCAGGATATGATCTATCCTGGAGAAAGTTCCGTGAGCCCTTGAGAAGAAAGTGTATTCTGTTGTTTTTGGATGGAATGTCCTGTAAATATCAATTAAGTCCATCTTGTTTAATGTATCATTTAAAGCTTGTGTTTCCTTATTTATTTTCATTTTGGATGATCTGTCCATAGGTGAAAGTGGGGTGTCAAAGTCCCCTACTATTATTGTGTTACTGTTGATTTCCCGTTTTATGGCTGTTAGCATTTGCCTTCTGTATTGAGGTGTTCCTATGTTGGGTGCATAAATATTTAAAATTGTTATATCTTCTTCTTGTATTGATCCCTTGATCATTATGTAGTGTCCTTCTTTGTCTCTTGAAATAGTCTTTTTTTCTTTCTTCAATTTTATTTTTTTTTAAATCTATATTGGAATATAATTGCTTTACAATGGTTTGTTAGTTTCTGCTTTATAACACAGTGAATCAGCTATACATTTACATATATACCCATATCTCCTCCCTCTTGTGTCTCCCTCCCACCCTCCCCATCCCACCTCTTGTAATAGTCTTTATTTTAAAGTCTATTTTTTCTGATATGAGAATTGCTACTCCAGCTTTCTTTTGATTTCCATTTGCATGGAATATATCTTTCCATCCTCTCACTTTCAATCTGTATGTGTCCCTAGGTCTGAAGTGGGTCTGTTGTACACAGTATACATACGGGTTTTGTTTTTGTATTCATTCTACCAGTCTTTGTCTTTTGGTTTGAGCATTTAATCCATTTACATTTAAGGTAGTTACCAATATGTATGTTCCTATTATCATTTTCTTAATTGTTTTGGGTTTGTTTTTGAAGGTCTTTTCCTTCTCTTGTGTTTCCTGCCTAGAGAAGCTCCTTTAGCATTTGTTGTAAAGCTGCTTTGGTGGTACTGAATTCTCTCAGCTTTTGCTTGTCTGTAAAGCTTTTAATTTCTCCTTCGAATCTGAATGAGATCCTTGCTGGGTAGAGTAATCTTGGTTGTAGGTTTTCCTCTTTCTTCACTTTAAATATGTCCTGCCACTCCCTTCTGGCTTGCAGAGTTTCGCTGAAAGATCAGCTGTTAGCCCTATGGAGATTCCCTTGTATATTATTTGTTGCTTTTTCCCTACTGCTTTTAATACTTTTTCTTTGTTTTAATTTTTGATAGTTTGGTTAAAATTTTCTTGGCATGTTTCTCCTTGAATTTATCCTGTATGGGACTCTCTGCACTTCCTGACTTGATTGACAATTTCCTTTCCCATATTAGGGAAGTTTTCAACTATAATGTCTTCAAATATTTTCTCAGTCCCTTATTTTTTTCCTCTTCTTCTTCTGGGGCCCCTATAATTTGAATGTTGGTGCATTTAATGTTGTCCCAGAGGTCTCTGAGACTGTCCTCAATTCTTTTCATTCTTTTTTCTTTATTCTGCTCTGCAGTAGTTATTTCTACTATTTTATCTTCTAGGTCACTTATACATTCCTCTGCCTCAGTTATTCCGCTATTGTTTCCTTCTAGAGATTTTTGATTTCATTTATTGTGTTGTTCATCATTGTTTGTGTGCTCTTTAGTTCTTCTTGGTCCTTGTTAAACGTGTCTTGTATTTTCTCCATTCTATTTCCAGGATTTTGGATCATCTTTACTATCATTACTCTGAATTATTTTTCAGGTAGATTGCCTATTTCCTCTTCATTTGTTTGTTCTGGTGGGTTATTACCTTGCTTCTTCATCTGCTGTGTATTTCTCTGTCTTCTCATTTTGCTTAACTTACTGTGTCTGGGATCTCCTTTTCACAGGCTGAAGGTTCATAGTTCCCGTTATTTTTGGTGTCTGCCTCCAGTGGGTAAGGTTTTTTCATTGTGTTGTGTAGGCTTCCTGGTGGAGGGGACTGGTGCCTGTGTTCCGGTTGATGAGGCTGGATCTTGTCTTTCTGGTGGGCAGGACCACGTCCAGTGGTGTGTTATGGGGTGTTTGTGAACTTACTATGATTTTAGGCAGCCTCTCTGCTAATGAATGGGGTTGTGTTCCTGTCTTACTAGTTGTTTGACATAGGGTGTCCAGCACTGTAGCTTGCTGGTCGTTGAGTGGAGCTGGGTCTTAGCGTTGAGATGGGGATCTACGGGAAAGCTCTTGCCATTTGATATTATGTGGGGCCGGGAGGTCTCTGGTGGACCAATGTCCTGAACTCGGGTCTCCCACCAAAGAGGCTCAGGCCTGACACCCGGCCGGAGCACCAAGACCCTGTCAGCCACACAGTTCTGAAGAAAAAGGAGAAAAAAAGAAAGAAAGAAAGAAAAAAATAAATAAAATAACATAATTTTAAAATATATGTTATTGAAGATTAAAAGAAATAGAAAAGTAATTAAAAAAAAGAAAGAAAAAAGAAGAGGGCAACCAAACCAAAAAACAAATCTACCAATGATAACAAGCGCTAAAAACTATACTAAAAAAAAAAAAAGGATAGACAGAAACCTAGGACAAATGGTAAAAGCAAAGCTATACAGACAAAATCACACAAAGAAGCATATGCATACACACTCACAAAAAGAGGAAAAGGAAAAAACATATATGCATTTATATATATTAAAAAAAAGGGAAGAGAACAACCAAATCAATAAACAAATCTACCAATGATAATAAGCTCTAAATAATAAATTAAGATAAATATAAAATCAGAAACAAATTTGATGCAGAAAGCAAACCCCAAGTCTACAGTTGCTCCCAAAGTTCACCACCTCAATTTTGGGATGATTTGTTATGTATTCAGGTATTCCGCAGATGCAGGGTACATCAAGTTGATTGTGGAGATTTAATCCACTGCTACTGAGGCTGCTGGGAGAAATTTCCCTTTCTCTTCTTTGTTCTCACAGCTCCTGGTGTTCAACTTTGGATTTGGCCCCGCCTCTGTGTGTAGGTTGCCTGAGGGCATCTGTTCCCTGCCCAGACAGGACAAGGTTAAAGTAGCAGCTGATTAGGGGGCTCTGGCTCACTCAGGCTGGGGGAATGGTGGAGAACGGAATGCGGGGTGAGCCTGTGGCAGGCAGAGGCCGGCGTAACGTTGCAACAGCCTGAAGCACGTCATGTGTTCTCCCGAGGATGTTGTCCCTGGATAACAGGACCCTGGCAGTGGCGGGCTGCACAGGCTCCCAGGAGGGGAGGTGTGGATAGTGACCTGTGCTTGCACACAGTCTTCTTGGTGGCTACAGCAGTACCGTTAGTGTTTCATGCCTGTCCCTGGTGTCTGCGCTGATAACTGTGCCTCACACCCATCTCAGGAGTTCGTTTAGGCGGTGCTCTGAATCCCCCCTCCTTGTGCACCCTGAAACAATGGTCTCTTGCCTCTTAGGCAGGTCCAGACTTTTTCCCGGGCTCCCTTCTGGCTAGCTGTGGCACACTAGCCCCTTTCAGGCTGTGTTCACGCAGCCAACCCCAGTCCTTTCCCTGGGATCTGACCTCCAAAGCCTGAGCCTCATCTCCCAGCCCCTACCCGCCCTGGCAGGTGAGCAGACAAGCCTCTCAGGTTGGTGAGTGCTGGTTAGCACTGATCCTCTGTGTGGGAATCTCTGCACTTTGCCCTCTGCACTCCTGTTGCTGCGCTCTCCTCTGTGGCTCCGAAGCTTCCCCCCGCCCACTCCCCACCCCTGTCTCCACCAGTGAAGGGGCTTTCTAGTGTGTGGAAACTTTTCCTCCTTCACAGCTCCCTCCCAGAGGTGTAGGTCCTGTACCTATTCTTTTGTTTCTGTTTTTTCTTTTTTCTTTTGCCCTACCCAGGTATGTGGGGAGTTTCTTGCCTTTTGGGAAGTCTGAGGTCTTCTGCAGGCATTCAGTAGGTGTTCTGTAGGAGTTATTCCACGTGTAGATGTATTTCTGATGTATTTGTGGGGAGGAAGCTGATCTCCACGTCTTACTCCTCCACCATCTTGAAGGTCCCTCCCAGCATGGTTTTATTTCTTTCCGTATCTGTCTCTCTCTGCCCCTCCCTCATTCTCTCCCTTACTGTTTCCCCCTTTTTTCCCTACCTTCCCTCAATTAACCTTTTTTACACCTCTCTGTTTTACTTTATTCTTTTTGCTTAACAAAAAATAATGTAACAAATATCTATATTCTTTCTTCATATAATTGGTAACTTGTAGTGTTTTATGAAGAGGTTATGACCTACTGATTTTCTTTTTAGTATGTAGCTATAATGGCAACTAATAGTGTTCATTCAGGCGTTTATTGAAAGAGATGGTTACAGTATGTGACTTTAAAAATCCATTTTCTAGAATGAAATAATAATTGTTAAAAGGATGAGCCTCATTCCCATTTCCCCACTCCCAATTCTCTGGTAGTTAAAATTTCAAGGCAATATTAGAAAAACTCTTAAAGTTATTTTTTATAAAGTACATATAAATTTCATGAAGAAACTGGCATTTGAACGGGGTCTTGAAGGTCCTGAAAGTTTTGAATAAAAAAATGTGGTGGAAGAAGTATCTATATATGAAGAAGAGTAGTATATATTTTATTTTTTTAAACATCTTTACTGGAGTATAATTGCTTTACAATGTGTTAGTTTCTGCTGTATAACAAAGTGAATCAGTTATATGTATACATATATCCCCGTATCCCCTCCCTCTTGCTTCTCCCTCCTACCCTCTCTATCCCACCCCTCTAGGTGGTCACAAAGCACCAAGCTGATCTCCCTGTGCTATGCAGCAGCTTCCCACTAGCTATCTATTTTACATTTGGTAGTGTATATATGTCAGTGCTACTCTCTCACTTTGTCCCAGCTTACCCTTCCCTGCTGAGTCCTCAAGTCCATTCTATGCATCTGTGTCTTTATTCCTGTCTTGCCCCTAGGTTCTTCAGAACCATTTTTTTTTAGATTCCATATATATGTGTTAGCATATGGCATTTGTTTTTCCCTTTCTGACTTAGAGAAGCATATATCTTAATTTGGTTGGGTGTTGGAATACATGAAGTGGAAGAATGGAAAACAAGGTTGAAATCTTAGTGATGGACAGGCTATGGAAGTCCTGTCCCTAAGTAATAATCAGTGCTGCATTTTATTGTGCTTACCATTATAGTAAAATATATTGGAGAATATTTGCATAAAATCCAGGAGACTTTAAAATATAAGTATGGTAGTTAGGTACATATTTAATATTGCAGTAGTCAAAGTAGCTAATGACTTCTGGGGATTCATATTTTATATATGGCAGGGTGTTTTAATTATGTGGACTTTTTCTTTTTTGTTAGATATAAAATTCCACGTAGTTTCCCCCATTATTTAGGGGTATTGTTCTCCCATTTTTTCTATCTTTATTTTTCTCTAGCTTTATTGAGTTAATAATTGACAAATATAAGATATTTAAAGTGCACAACATGATGATTTCATATATGTGTACATTGTGAAAGTAATCCCCTCGTCAAGTTAATAACTATATCCATCACCTCACAGATTATTTTTTTAATTTTATTTTATTTTTTATACAGCAGGTTCTTATTAGTTATCTATTTTGTACATGTTAGTGTGTATATGTCAATTGTCAATCACAGTCTCCCAATTCATCCCACCACCACCAACACCCCCCACCACCTTCCCCCCTTGGTGTCCATACGTTTGTTCTCTACATCTGTGTCTCTATTTCTGCCCTGCAAGCCAGTTCATCTGTACCATTTTTCTATGTTCCACATATATTCATTAATATACGATATTTGTTCTTTATATTTTTGCCTTAATTCACTCTGTATGACAGTCTCTAGATCCATCCACGTCTCTACAAATGACCCAATTTCGTTCCTTATTATGGTTGAATAATATTCCATTGTATATATGTACCACATCTTCTTTATCCATTCATCTGTCAGTGGGCATTTAGGTTGTTTCCATGACCTGGCTATTGTAAACAGTGCTTCAGTGAACATTCGGTGCACGCGTCTTTCTGAATTATGGTTTATTTTGGGTATATGTGCATTAGTAGGATTGCTGGATCATATGGTAGTTCTATTTTTAGTTTTTTAAGGAAACTCCATACTGTTCTCCATAGTGGCTGTATCAACTTATATTCCCACCAACAGTGCAAGAGGGTTCCATTTTCTCCACACCCTCTCCAGCATTTGCTGTTTGTAGATTTTCTGATGATGCCCATTCTAACTGGTGTGACGTGATTCCTCATTGTAGTTTTGATTTGCATTTCTTTAATAATTAGTGATGTTGAGCAGCTTTTCATGTGCCAGTTGCCCATCTGTATGTCTTCTTTGGAAAAATATCTGTTTAGGTCTTCTGCCCATTTTTTGATTGGGTTGTTTCTTTTTTTAATATTGAGCTGCATGAGCTATTTATATATTTTGGAGACTAATCCTTTGACCGTTGCTTCATTTCCAAATATTTTCTCCCATTCTGAGGGTTGTCTTTTCGTCTTGTTTGTAGTTTCCTTTGGTTTGCAAAAGCTTTCAAGTTTCATTAGGTCCCATTTGTTAATTTTTGTTTTTATTTCCATTATTCTAGGAGGTGGATCAAAAAAGATCTTGCTGTGATTTATGTCAAAGAGTGTTCTTCCTATGTTTTCCTCTGAGAGTTTTATAGTGTCCGGTCTTACATTTAGGTCTTTAATCCATTTTAAGTTTATTTTTGTGTATGATGTTAGGGAGTGTTCTAATTTCATTCTTTTACATGTAGCTGTCCAGTTTTCCCAGCACCACTTATTGAAGAGGCTGTCTTTTCTCCATTGTATATCCTTGCCTCCTTTGTCAAAGATTAGTTGACCATAGGTGTGTGGGTTTATCTCTGGGCTTTCTATCCTGTTCCATTGATCTATATTTCTTCTTTTGTGCCAGTACCATATTGGCCTGATTACTGTAGCTTTGTAGTATAGTCTGAATCAGGGAGCCTGATTCCTCCAGCTCCGTTTTTTTCCCTCAAGACTTCATTGGCTATTCGGGTCTTTTGTGTCTCCATACAAATTTTAAGATTTTTTGTTCCAGTTCTGTAAAAAATGCCACTGGTAATTTGATAGGGATTGCATTGAATTTGTAGATTGTTTTGGGTAGTATAGTCATTTTCACAATATTGATTCTTCCAATCCAAGAACATGGTATATCTCTCCATCTGTTTGTGTCATCTTTGATTTCTTTCATTAGTGTCTTATAGTTTTCTGCGTACAGGTCTTTTGTCTCCCTAGGTAAGTTTATTCCTAGGTATTTTATTCTTTTTTTTGCAATGGTGAATGGGATTGTTTCCTTAATTTCTCTTTCTGATCTTTTGTTGTTAGTGTATAGGAATTCAAATGATTTCTGTGCATTAATTTTGTACCCTGCAAATTTACCAAATTCATTGATTAGCTCTAGAAGTTTTCTGGTGACATCTTCGGGATTCTCTATGTGTAGAATCATGTCATGTGCAAACAGTGACAGTTTTACTTCTTCCTTTCCAATTTGTATTCCTTTTATTTCTTTTTTTTCTCTGATTGCCATGGCTAAGACTTCCAAAACTATGTTGAATAATAGTGGACATCCTTGTCTCGTTCCAGATCTTAGTGGAAATGCTTTAGTTTTTCACCTTTGAGAACGATGTTTGCTGTTGGTTTGTAGTATATGACATTTATTATGTTGAGGTAGGTTCCCTCTCTGCCCACTTTCTGTAGAGTTTTTATCATAAATGGGTGTTGAATTATGTCAAAAGCTTTTTCTGCATCTATTGAGATGATCATACTGGTTTTATTCTTCAATTTGTTAATATGGTGTATCACATTGATTGATTTGCATATATTTAAGAGTCCTTGCATCCCTGTGATAAATCCCACTTGATCATGCTGTATGATCCTTTTACTGAGTTGTTGTATTCTGTTTGCTAGTATTTTGTTGCAGATTTTTGCATCTATATACATCAGTGATATTGGTCTGTAATTTTCTTTTTTTGTAGTATCTCTGTCTGGTTTTGGTGTCAGGGTGATGATGGCCTCATAGAATGAGTTTGGGAGTGTTCCTTCCTCTGCAATTTTTGGAAGAGTTTGAGAAGCATGGGTGTTAGCTATTCTCTAAAAGTTTGATAGAATTCACATTTGAAGCCACCTGGTCCTGGACTTTTGTTTGCTGGAAGATTTGTAATCACAGTTTCAATTTCATTACTTGTGATGGGTCTGTTCATATTTTCTATTTCTTCCTCATTCAATTTTGGAAGGTTATACCTTTCTAAGAACTTGTCCATTTTTCCAGGTTGTCCATTTTATTGGCATAAAGTTGCTTGTAGTAGTCTCTTACGATGCTTTGTATTTCTGCAGTGTCCATTGTAACTTCTCCTTTTTCATTTCTAATTTTATTGATTTGAGTCCTCTCTCTCTTTTACTTGATGAGTCTGGCTAAAGGTTTATCAAGTTTATTTATCTTCTCAAAGAACCAGCTTTTAGTTTTATTGATCTTTGCTGTTGTTTACTTTGTTTCTATTTCATTTATTTCTGATCTGATCTTTATGATTTCTTTCCTTCTGCTAACTTTGGGTTTTGTTTGTTCTTTCTGTAGTTCCTTTGGGTGTAAGGTTAGATTGTTTACTTGAGATTTTTCTTGTTTCTTGAGGTAGTCTTGTATTGCTATAAACTTCCCTCTTAGGACTGCTTTTGCTGCATCCCATAGGTTTGGGATTGTCATATTTCTGGTGTAATTTGTCTCTAGGTATTTTCTGATGTCCTCTTTGATTTCTTCAGTGATCTCTTGGTTATTTAGTAATGTATTGTTTAGCCTGCATGTGTTCGTGTTTTTTCGGTTTTTTTCCCTGTAATTGATTTCTAATCTCCTAGCGTTGTGGTCGGAAAAGATGCTTGATATGATTTCAAATTTCTTAGATTTACCAAGGCTTGATTTGTGACCCAAGATGTGATCTATCCTGGAGAATGTTCTGTGTGCACTTGAGAAGAAAGTGTAATTTGCTGTGTTCGGATGGAATGTCCTATAAATATCGATTAAAGCTATCTGGTCTATTGTGTCATTTAAAGCTTGTGTTTCCATATTAATTTTCTGTCTGGATGATCTGTCCATTGGTGTAAACGAGGTGTTATAGTCCCCTACTATTATTGTGTTACTGTCGATTTCCTCTTTTATAGCTGTTAGCATTTGCCTTATGTATTGAGGCGCTGCTATGTTGGCTGCATATATGTTTATAATTGTTTTATTTTCTTCTTGGATTGATCCCTTGATCATTATGTAGTGTTCTTCCTTGTCTCTTGTAACATTCTTTATTTTAAAGTCTATTTTATCTGATATGAGTATAGCTATTCCAGATTTCTTTTGATTTCCATTTCTGTGGAATATCTTTTTCCATCCCCTCACTTTCAGTCTGTATGTGTCCCTAGGTCTGAAGTGGATCTCTTGTAGACAGCATATATGTGAGTCTTGTTTTTGTATCCATTCAGTGAGCCTGTGTCTTCTGGTTGGAGCATTTAATCCATTCATGTTTAAGGTAATTATTGATATGTATGTTCCTATTACCATTTTCTTAATTTTTGGGGGTTTGTATTTGTAGGTCCTTTTCTTCTCTTGTGTTTCCCACTGATAGAAGTTCCTTTAGCATTTGTTGTAGAGCTGGTTTGGTGGTGCTGAATTCTCTTAACTTTTGCTTGTCTGTAAAACCTTTGATTTCTCCATCGAATCTTAATGAGATCCTTGCAGGGTAGGGTATTCTTGGTTGTAGTTTCTTCCCTTTCATCACTTTAAGTATATGATGCCACTCCCTTCTGGCTTGTAGAGTTTCTGCTGAGAAATCAGCTGTTAACCTTTTGGGGGTTCCCTTGTATGTTATTTGTCCTTTTTCCTTTGTTCCTTTCAATAATTTTTCTTTGTCTTTAATTTTTCTCAATTTGATTACTGTGTGTCTCAGCATGTTTTTCCTTGGTTTATCCTGTATGGGACTCACTGTGCTTCCTGGACTTGGTTGGCTATTTCCTTTCCCCTGTTCGGGAAGTTTTTGACTATAATCTTTTCAAATATTTTCTCAGGTCCTTTCTCTCTCTCTTCTCTTTCTGGGACCTCTATAATGTGAATGTTGTTATGTTTAATGTTGTCCCAGAGGTCTCTTAGGCTGTCTTCATTTCTTTTCATTCTTTTTTCTGTTTCGTGGCAGTGAATTCTACCATTCTGTCTTCCAGGTCATTTATCTGTTTTTCTGCCTCAGTTATTCTGCTATTGATTCCTTCTAGTGTATTTTTTCATTTCAATTATTGTATTGTTCATTTCTGTTTGTTAATTCTTTAATTCTTCTAGGTGTTTGTTCTTTAATTCTTCTAGGTCTTTGTTAAACATTTCTTGCATCATCTCAGTCTTTGCGTCCATTTTTTTTCTGAGGTCCTGGATCATCTTTATGATCATTATTCTGAATTCTTTTTCTGGAAGGGTACCTATCTCCACTTCTTTTAGTTGTTTTTCTGGGGTTTTATCTTGTTCCTTTATTTGGTACATAGCCCTTCGCATTTTCATTTTGTCTATCTTTCTGTGAATGTGGTTTTCCTTCCACAGCCTGCAGAATTGTAGTTCTTCTTGCTTCTGCTATCTGCCCTCTGGTGGATGAGGCTATGTAAGAGGCTTGTGCAAGCTTCCTGATGGGAGGGACTGGTGGTGGGTAGAGCTGGGTGTTGCTCTGGTGGGCAGAGCTCAGTAAAACTTTAATCTGCTTATCTGCTGTTGGGTGTGGCTGGGTTCCTTCCCTGTTGGTTGTTTGGCCTGAGGCAACCCAGCAATGGAGCCTACCCGGCTCTTTGGTGGGGTTAACTGCAGACTCTGGGAGGGCTCATGCTAAGGAGTACTTCCCAGAACTTCTGCTGCCAGTGTCCTTGTCCCCACGGTGAGCCACAGTCACCCCCCGCCTCTGCAGGAGACCCTCCAACACTAGCAGGTAGGTCTGGTTCAGTCTCCTATGGGGTCACTGCTCCTTCTCCTGGGTCCCAATGCGCACACTACTTTGTGTGTGCCCTCCAAGAGTGGAATCTCTGTTTCCCCCAGTCCTGTCAAAGTCATACAATCAAATCCCGCTAGCCTTCAAAGTCTGATTCTCTAGGAATTCCTCCTCCCGTTGCTGGACCCCCAGGTTGGGAAGCCTGACATGTGGCTCAGAACCTTCACTCCAGTTGGTGGACTTCTGTGGTATAAGTGTTCTCCAGTTTGTGAGTCACCCACCCAGCAGTTATGGGATTTGATTTTATTGTGATTGTGCCCCTCCTACCATCTCATTGCAGCTTCTTCTTTGTCTTTGGATGTGGGGTATCTTTCTTGGTGAGTTCCAGTGTCTTCCTGTCTATGATTGTTCAGCAGTTAGTTGTTCTGGTGTTCTCGCAAGAAGGAGTGAGCACATGTCCTTCTAATCCGCCATCTTAAACCAAACTCTTTTTTTTTTTTTTTTGGTGAAAGCATTTAAGTTCTCCTCTCTTAGCAAATTTCAGTTATACAGTACAATGTTATCAACTATAGTTACCATGGTATACAATAGATCCTCAGACTGTAGTCATCTTGTAACTGAAAATCTGTACCATTTTTACAGAGCTTTCCCTATTTCCCCCACCCTTCAGCAACCACTTTTCTATTCTCTGTTTCTGAGTTTGAACTTTTTGTTTAGATTCCACATATAAGTGTTACCATGTGGTATTTGTCTTTCTCTGGATCATTTTACTTATGGTAATGCTCTCCAAGTTCATCCATATGATTGCAAATGACATGATTTCATTCTTTTTAAAGGCTGAATGACTTTCCATTGTGTATATATATACCACATTTTCTTGATCCATTCTTTCATTGATGAACACTTAGGTTGTTTTTGTATCTTGGCTATAGTTAATAATGCTGCTATGAACATGTGACTAGAGCTATCACTTTGAGATATGGATTTCTCTTTGGATATATACCCAGAAGTGGTATTGCTGGATCATGTGGTAGTTCTATTTTTAATTTCTTGAGGAAACTCCATACTGTTTTCCATAGTGGCTGCATCAATTTACATTCCTACCAACAGTTTACAGGGGTTCCTTTTTCTCCACATCCTCCCCAGCATTTATCTTTTTTATTTTTGATAAAAGTAGTCCTAACTGGTGTGTGGTGATAAATCATTGTGGTTTTGATTTGCATTTTCTTGATAATTGGTGATATTGAGCACTCTTTCATGTACCTGTTGGCCATTTGTATGTCTTCTTTGGAAAAATGTCTATTTAGGTCCTTTGCCAATCTTTAAGTTGGGTTATTTGGGTTTTTGCTATTGAGTAGTATGAGCTCCTTACATATTTTAGATATTGACCCCTTATCAGATATAAGATTTACAAATATTTCTTCCCATTCCATATGTTGCCTTTTCATTTTGTTGATGCTTTCCTTTACTGCGCAGACGCTTTCTAGTTTGATGTAGTCTTACTTACTGATTTTTGCTTTTGTTCCTTATCCTTTTGGTGCCATATCCAAAAAATCACTACCAACACCAATATCAAGGAGTTTTTTCCTCTGTTTTCTTCCAGGAATCTTATGGTTTTAGGTCTCACATTCCAGTGTTTAATTCATTTTGAGTTAATTTTTGTGTATGGTGTAAAATAGTAGTTTAATTTTATTCTTTTGCACATGGCTGTGCAGTTTTCCCAACACCATTTATTGAAGAGACTATCCTTTCCTTATTGTATATTCTTGATTGTCATAAATTAATTGACCATTTGTATGTACGTTTATCTCTGGGCTGTCTATTCTGTTCCATTTGTCTATGTGCCTGTTTTTATGCCAGTACCATACTGTTTGATTACCATAGCTTTGTAATGTTGTTTGAAATCAAGCAGTGTAATGCCTCCAGCTTTGTTCTTTCTCAAGATTGTCTTGGCTATTTGGGGTCTTTTGTGGTTCCATACAAATTTTAGGATTATTCCATTTCTGTAAAAGCTTTCACTGGAATTTTGATGGGGATTGCATTGAATCTGCAGATCACTTTGAGTAGTATGGACATTTAAATGATATTAATTATTACAGTCCATGAGCACTGAATATCTTCCGATTTAGCTGTGTTTTTTGTAATTTCTGTCATCAGTGTCTAATAGTTTTTAGTATACAGATGTTTCATCTCCTTGGTTAAATTTATTAGGTATTTTATTCTCTTTGCTGCCATTGTAAATGGGATTGTTTTCTTAATTTTTCTTTCTGATAGATCATTGTTAATGCATTGAAATACAAGTGATTTTTGTACATTGATATTGTATCCTGAAACATTACTGAATTTTTTAGTTGTAACAGTTTTTGGTGGAATCTTTAGGGTTTTCTATCTATAATATCATGTTATCTGCAAATAAAGACAATTTTACTTGTTCCTTTCTATTTTGGATGCCTTTTATTTCTTTTTCTTGCCCAACTGCTCTGGCTAGTATTTCCTTACTGTGTTGAATGAAAGTGGTGAGATTGTGTGCCCTTGTTCCTGATCTTAGAGGAAAAGGTTTTAGTGTTTCACCATTGAATATTAGCTGTGGGTTGGAGTGGTAGATATGGAGTCCAAACCCTTTGCTCCTCAGGGAGAAGCTAGGAGTTGGGGGTTCTCTCCCAACTGTATGACAATATGCTAGCATAGGGTTTACGGTAACAGTGTGTCTCAGCCTTTCCTATTCATTTTAATGTGGAAATTTTATCATTTGTCCAATGTGAAGGAGTCACTCACCTAGTTTCTGGATCTCTTTCATAGGGAATACTCCAAGTGTAGCTGTACATTGGGTGTGTCTGTGCAAAGAGGGAAGCTTAGGAACCTCTTATATTGCCACTGTAAGGGAGCAAAATCTTCCACCCCAAAATGTCTCTTTGGCATGCGGATTATTTCAAGCTGAAAACATTCTAGGCCCAAAAGACTCAGGAAGAAACATTGACCTTCCTCCTAACTGCCTAAAAGAATTCAGATAGACGACCTGTTCCCAGAACAGAGCTATCATCAGAGATATCTACAAATATCGCCTAGATGTGGTGTGGGAAAATTGGCAGGACCTACAGATCAGAGTCCACTCTGTGTCCCATTGTCTGCATGGCCCAGCAAACATTTATGTACCAAACATTTGCTTTTCCATCTCCATATGAATGGCCTTTCTCCCCTTTGAAGTCCCAAACCACTACTCACAACATCCTCTTTTGTCTTTAGCTGAAGATGGTATTAAAGGTGAGAACTTTAGCCATTTTGGTGAGTTACTCAGTTTTCCTGGATCTCTGTCATGTATACATGTTATTAAACTTTTGTTTGGTTTCCTCCTGTTAACGTGTCTCATGTCAATTTAATTCTTAGACCAGTTATAAGACCCTGGAAGGGCAGAGGAAAATTTCTTCTTCTCTGACACAATCTTGGTTAACCCTTGGGGGCAAAAACTAACTTTGCTCTCTTATTTTAATGTTAATCTAAGCAAAACCATTAGAAGAAACTATTAGGAATATATATATATATATATATATATATATACTTCCAACATGCACACACATAAATATATACATACAAATCCATACCTGACATAGCCAACTAAAAAAATCACTTTTTTTTTAAAGATTTTTAGAAATTTCATATAATGTCTGAAACATTTATATTAATACATTTCCATACATATTTCCATACAAATACAAATATAAGATTTTTAGAAATTTCATGTAATGTCTGAAACATTTATATTAACATATTTCCATACAAATAACCCAATGAAAGTTTAGTATTAGTTGTTTTATTTGTTTGTTTTTTTATACTGCAAGTACTTATTAGGCATCAATTTTATACACATCAGTGTATACATGTCAATCCCAATCGCCCAATTCAGCACACCACCATCCCCACCCCACCGCAGTTTTCCCCCCTTGGTGTCCATATGTCCATTCTCTACATCTGCATCTCAACTTCTGCCCTGCAAACCGGCTCATCTGTACCATTTTTCTAGGTTCCACATACATGCATTAATATACGATATTTGTTTTTCTCTTTCTGACTTACTTCACTCTGTATGACAGTCTCTAGATCCATCCAATTCTCAACAAATGACTCAATTTCGTTCCTTTTTATGGCTGAGTAATATTCCATTGTATATATGTACCACAACTTCTTTATCCATTCGTCTGTAGATGGGCATTTAGGTTGCTTCCATGACCTGGCTATTGTAAATAGTGCTGCAATGAACATTCGGGTGCATGTGTCTTTTTGAATTACGGTTTTCTCTGGGTATATGCCCAGTAGTGGGATTGCTGGGTCATATGGTAATTCTATTTTTAGTTTTTTAAGGAACCTCCATATTGTTCTCCATAGTGGCTGTATCAATTTACATTCCCACCAAAAGTGCAAGAGGGTTCCCTTTTCTCCACACCCTCTCCAGCATTTGTTGTTTGTAGATTTTCTGATGATGCCCATTCTAACAGGAGTGAGGTGATACCTCATTGTAGTTTTGATTTGCATTTCTCTAATAATTAGTGATGTTGAGCATCTTCTCATGTGCTTCGTGGCCGTCTGTATGTCTTCTTTGGAGAAATGTCTATTTAGGTCTTCTGCCCATTTTTGGATTGGGGTGTTCGTTTCTTTAATATTGAGCTGAATGAGCTGTTTATATATTTTGGAGATTAATCCTTTGTCCGTTGATTCGTTTGCAAATACTTTCTCCCATTCTGAGGGTTGTCTTTTCGTCTTGTTTATGGTTTCTTTTGCTGTGCAAAAGCTTTGAAGTTTCATTAGGTCCCATTTGTTTATTTTTCTTTTTATTTCCATTACCCTAGGAGGTGGATCAAAAAAGATCTTGCTGTGATTTATGTCAAAGAGTGTTCTTCCTATGTTTTCCTATAAGTGTCCAGTCTTATATTTAGGTCTCTAATCCATTTTGAGTTTATTTTTGTGTATGGTGTTAGGGAGTATTCTAATTTCATTCTTTTACATGTAGCTGTCCAGTTTTCCCAGCACCACTTATTGAAGAGACTGTCTTTTCTCCATTGTATATCTTTGCCTCCTTTATCATAGATTAGTTGACCATAGGTGCGTGGGTTAATCTCTGGGCTTTCTATCTTGTTCCATTGATCTATGTTTCTGTTTTTGTGCCAGTACCATATTGTCTTGATTACTGTAGCTTTGTAGTATAGTCTGAAGTCAGGGAGTCTGATTCCTCCAGCTCCATTTTTTTGCCTCAAGACTGCTTTGGCTATTCGGGGTCTTTTGTGTCTCCATACAAATTTTAAGATGATTTGTTCTAGCTCTGTAAAAACTGCCATTGGTAATTTGATAGGGATTGCATTGAAACTGTAGATTGCTTTGGGTAGTATACTCATTTTCACAATGTTGATTCTTCCAATCCAAGAACGTGGTATATCTCTCCATCTGTTGGTATCATCTTTAATTTCTTTCATCAGTGTCTTATAGTTTTCTGCATACAGGTCTTTTGTCTCCCTAGGTAGTTTTATTCCTAGGTATTTTATTCTTTTTGTTACAATGGTAAATGGGAGTGTTTCCATAATTTCTCTTTCAGATTTTTCATCATTAGTGTATAGGAATGCAAGAGATTTCTGTGCATTAATTTTGTATCCTGCAACTTTACCATATTCATTAATTAGCTCTAGCAGTTTTCTGGTGGCAGTTTTAGGATTCTCTATATATAGTATCATGTCATCTGCAAACAGTGACAGTTTTACTTCTTCTTTTCCAATTTGTATTCCTTTTATTTCTTTTTCTTCTCTGATTGCCGTGGCTAGGACTTCCAGAACTATGTTGAATAATAGTGGTGAGAGTGGACATCCTTGTCTCGTTTCTGATCTTAGAGGAAATGCTTTCAGTTTTTCACCATTGAGAATGATGTTTGCTGTGGGTTTGTCATATATGGCCTTTATTATGTTGAGGTAGGTTCCCTCTATGCCCACTTTCTGGAGAGTTTTTATCATAAATGGGTGTTGAATTTTGTCAAAAGCTTTTTCTGCATCTATTGAGATGATCATATGGTTCTTATTCTTCAATTTGTTAATATGGTGTATCACATTGATTGATTTGCGTATATTGAAGAATCCTTGCATCCCTGGGATAAATCCCACTTGATCGTGGTGTATGATCCTTTTAATGTGTTGTTGGATTCTGTTTGCTAGTATTTTGTTGAGGATTTTTGCATCTATATTCATCAGTCATATTGGTCTGTAATTTTCTTTTTTTGTAGTGTCTTTGTCTGGTTTTGGTATCAGGGTGATGGTGGCCTCATAGAATGAGTTTGGGAGTGTTCCTTCCTCTGCAATTTTTGGAAGAGTTTGAGAAGGATAGGTGTTAGCTCTTCTCTAAATGTTTGATAGAATTCACCTGTGAAACCATCTGGTCCTGGACTTTTGTTTGTTGGAAGATTTTTAATCACAGTTTCAATTTCATTACTTGTGATTGGTCTGTTCATATTTTCTGTTTCTTCCTGGTTCAGTCTTGGAAGGTTATTATACCTTTCTAAAAATTTGTCCATTTCTTCCAGGTTGTCCATTTTATTGGCATAAAGTTGCTTGTAGTAGTCTCTTAGGATGCTTTGTATTTCTGCGGTGTCTGTTGTAACTTCTCCTTTTTCATTTCTGATTTTATTGATTTGAGTCCTCTCCCTCTTTTTCTTTATGAGTCTGGCTAATGGCTTATCAATTTTGTTTATCTTCTCAAAGAACCAACTTTTAGTTTTATTGATCTTTGCTATTGTTTTCTTTGTTTCTATTTCATTTATTTCTGCTCTGATCTTTATGATTTATTTCCTTCTGCTACCTTTGGGTTTTGTTTGTTCTTCTTTCTCTAGTTTCTTTAGGTGTAAGGTTAGATTGTTTACTTGAGATTTTTCTTGTTTCTTTAGGTAGGCTTGTATAGCTATAAACTTCCCTCTTAGAACTGCTTTTGCTGCATCCCATAGGTTTTGGGTCGTCGTGTTTTCATTGTCATTTGTTTCTAGGTATTTTTTGATTTCCTCTTTGATTTCTTCAGTGATCTCTTAGTTATTTAGTAACGTATTGTTTCGCCTCCATGTGTTTGTGTTTTTTACGTTTTTTTCCCTGTAATTCATTTCTAATCTCATAGCGTTGTGGTCAGAAAAGATGCTTGATATGATTTCAATTTTCTTAAATTTACTGAGGCTTGATTTGTGACCCAAGATGTGATCTATCCTGGAGAATGTTCCTTGCGCACTTGAGAAGAACGTGTAATCTGCTGTTTTTGGATGGAATGTCCTATATATATCAATTAAAGCTATCTGGTCTATTGTGTCATTTAAAGCTTCTGTTTCCTTATTTATTTTCATTTTGGATGATCTGTCCGTTGGTGTAAGTGAGGTGTTAAAGTCCCCCACTATGATTATGTTACTGTCAATTTCCTCTTTTATAGCTGTTAGCAGTTGCCTTATGTATTGAGGTGCTCCTATGTTGGGTGCATATATATTTATAATTGTTATATCTTCTTCTTGGATTGATCCCTTGATCATTATGTAGTGTCCTTCCTTGTCTCTTGTAACATTCTTTATTTTAAAGTCTATTTTATCTGATATGAGTATAGCTACTCCAGCTTTCTTTTGATTTCCATTTGCATGGAATATCTTTTTCCATCCCCTCACTTTCAGTCTGTATGTGTCCCTAGGTCTAAAGTGGGTCTCTTGTAGACAGCATATATATGGGTCTTGTTTTTGTATCCATTCAGCCAGTCTATGTCTTTTGGTTAGGGCATTTAATCCATTCACGTTTAAGGTAATTATCAATATGTATGTTCCTATGACCATTTTCTTAATTGTTTTGGGTTTGTTTTTGTAGGTCCTTTTCTTCTCTTGTGTTTCCCACTTAGAGAAGTTCCTTTAGCATTTGTTGTAGAGCTGGTTTGGTGTTGCTGAATTCTCTCTCTTTTGCTTGTCTGTAAAAAAAAAAAAAAATCACTTTTTGATTGTCAACTATTTTAACTTTATTGTACAACATCTCTTTAGTGGACTTTGTACCCTTTGGCAGCCCAACATCTGAGCACCTTTTCTAAGCCTTAGGTATTTCTCACTTTATGAATTTTGATGATGGGCACACCCCACTTACGTCTATAGAATCTGGAAAAAAAAAACAACCCAGATACCTGTTTCAGCCTGTTTTGCTGCTCGTGAATGGGCATATGATCTAAGCTCAGACCTTGATGTACTTGTCCTGTACCTTGAATCAGAGGTTAGTGACCCAAAGAAATAAGACCTACAGGGCACCTATTGTAGTTGCAGGCAGTTGTAGGATCTGCAGCAGCATTGAGTTTTCAGGGTTAGTAATGCCGGTGATGCCAGAAGAAGTTGTTGTTCATTGTCCAGGTATAGAAATGGTGCAGTCAGTGGTGTCCAGTGTTCACCAGTGCCAGCAGTGGTGTCTTTATGAGACTAATCATGGCATAATTTTGACTGTGACCCCACAGCTGCCTCAACTTCCTTGTTCTTGCCAGTTGCCAAATCTGCTTCCTCAGCCCTCTTGGCAGGTCTATTGGCTATCCAATTTCCCCCTTTTTTTTATATATCAATACTCAAAGAGAATTTATTTATTTTTTATTTTTATTTTTTTTAACATCTTTATTGGAGTATAATTGCTTTACAATGGTGTGTTAGTTTCTGCTTTATAACAAAGTGAATCAGTTATACATATACATATATCCCCATATCTCTTCCCTCTTGTGTCTCCCTCCCTCCCACCCTCCCTATCCCACCCCTCTAGGTGGTCACGAAGCACCGAGCTGATCTCCCTGTGCTATGCGGCTGCTTCCCACTAGCTAGCTATTTTACATTTGGTAGTGTATATATGTCCATGCCACTCTCTCACTTTGTCCCAGCTTACCCTTCCCCCTCCCCAAGTCCTCAAGTCCATTCTCTAGTAGGTCTGCATCTTTCTTCCCGTCTTGCCCCTAGGTTCTTCATGAACTTTGTTTTTTTTAGATTCCATATATAGTGTTAGCAATAAGGTATTTGTTTTTCTCTTTCTGACTTACTTCACTATGAATGACAGTTTCTAGGTCTATCCACCTCACTACAAATAACTCAATTTCATTTCTTTTTATGGTTGAGTAATATTCCATTGTATATATGTGCCACATCTTCTTTATCCATTCATCTATCGATGGACACTTAGGTTGCTTCCCTGTCCTGGTTATTGTAAATAGAGCTGCAATGAACATTGTGGTACATGACTCTTTTTGAACTATGGTTTTCTCAGGGTATATGCCCAGTAGCAGGATTGCTGGGTCGTATGGTAGTTCTATTTTTAGTTTTTTAAGGAACCTCCATACTGTTCTCTATAGTGGCTGTATCAATTTACATTTCCACCAACAATGCAACAGGATTCCCTTTTCTCCACACACTCTCCAGCACTTATTGTTTGTAGATTTTTTGATGATGGCCATTCTGACCGGTGTGAGATGGTATCTCATTGTAGTTTTATCCAATTTCCTTTTAATTTATTTTCTGTTTAAATTACCCAAAGATGCTTTCATTTCTTTTAACTAAGAATACTAACTGATGCAATATTCTTCTTTAATATAGGTAATTGAAAGTGACTATATCCAGTAAAACATTTAGACATAGAGTACTTACTGTTTACTAGCATTGGGTGCCTTAATAATAGTCTAAAAAGTTCTGTTTAAGAAATTACCTTTGACTTATACATCAGGATCCTTTTTTACTTTCACTGTGGTTTAGTGATTAGTAAGCTGATCTAGCAATTGGTCTTGAATTCCTAATTAATTTTTTCTTAGGCAAATAGGAACAGGGATTATGTAGTACATAGAATTTGGTGAAAGTCATAAGATAATGTCCTGGATAATGGAAAATCAGCCTGGAATAAGTTCAGTTGATTTATGCATATATTAAGACTGTATTTAAACTTTGACTTATCCCTAATTCTGTTGATCTTTATAATGTGGGAACTGCTTATACAATTGATATTTCTTTTTTCTCTTTATAATCTGGATTGTTTAGTGTTATTGCAGCTTCTATCACTTCTTACATTTCTGACTTTGGAAAGTCACTTTTCTCTCTGTGCCAAAGTTTTTTAAGTTTTGAAATGATGGAGAATAAACTAATCCCAAAGGTCCTCTCTAGCCTTAGCATTTAATGAGTTAATGAAGTGTAATTTGTTTCCTTTTTCTTTTGTAAAGTTTGAATGCCAACAGTACACTTATGCTGCATGGAGCAGAATAGATTGGATTTATTGTTCAGTGACCTCAAAATAGTCAATTTAAGACATACTATTGGGAAATATGTTAAAGAACAAGTTCAGTAAGTGGCAGAGGACTTCCCTGGTGGTGCAGTGGTTAAGAATCCACCTGCCAATGCAGGGGACACGGGTATGATCCCTGGTGCAGGAAGATCCCACATGCAACAGAGTAGCTAAGCCCATACGCCACAACTACTGAGCCTGTGCTCTAGAGCCCGTGAGCAACAACTACTGAGCCCGTGTGCCACAACTACTGAAGCCCACCCACCCTAGAGCCCATGCTCCGCAGCAAGGAAAGCCACCGCAATGAGAAACCTGTGCACCACAACGCAGAGTAGCCCCCGCTCACTGCAAATAGAGAAGAGCCTGCACACAGCAACGAAGACCCAACACAGCCAAAAATAAATAAATTTATTAAAAAAAATAAAGTGTCAGAGTCTGGGGATATTCAGTAACCGTCATTCATGTAGTTTATGAAAAGCATTTGGAAAAATGAACAGCTTTGTATATTCACAGTTGGTATACTTGGCAGGCAGTAAAAGGCACTGGTTAAAAATTTTAAAGCTAGATTTCTTGGATTTGAATCCTGGTTCTACCACTTATTAGCAGTATGACCTTGGGCAAATTACTTAACTTCTCTGTGTCTTAGTTTCTTCATCAGTAAAATGGGGATAAAAATAGAACTTACCTTATAGAGTTGCTATGAAGATTAAATGAGTTTATACATGTAAAGATTCTGGAGTATCTAGAATGGTACAAGATTTATGGTACTCATTATTAGCAATTTTATTTTCATGTTATTATTACATAATCTCATATAGCTAAAATACATTTTGTTATTTTACTTATAATTCTTGCACAAATCTTGAATTTGAGAGCATAGTTTCATGTATATCCAAAAGATATATTGTGTAGATCTGACTATATTATCAATGTTTTATAGCATTCTGCTATTATTAATAGAGCAAATAATTTATAACTGTTAAATACCACATTACCACTGGGTTTCAGTGCAGATTTTGGCACAAAGATTATGTGGTTTGAAGCACATCCATAATGAATACCTGTTTTTTAAAGAAGTTGTGAGGTTTCAGGTACACATAGCTGATATATTAAGGTAACTGAAGTTGCTCTAATAATAAACTTAACATTTCCTTAGATCCTATATAGATTTTGATCTTCTCTCTATTCCATGTTGATTTCAGTAGAATATTGAAATACAAAGAAAGGCAAAGAAAATAGCAGTGTTGACCAAGAATATTGCTATCAGATGAGAATGTTTCAGTGATACATTCTTTCCAGTGCATTTATTTCTCTACTTATCTTGTTTTTTATAACAGGTTTATTTTATGCTTAATTATTCATCATAGGTCTAGAGTCTTTTTTATTAGTTCTTGTATTTTCTATCTGGGAAAATTTTGTGAAGCAGTATATATACTTTACAAATAATTTAAGAACATTTTCACAGTTGTCACTACACTTTTAGATTTTAATTCCAAGTCTTCAATTCAGCTAAAATGGCAATTATTTTAGAGACTATTTCTTTAATCATTATATGTTTTATCATGCTTCCCTTTTCAGGACCAGAGTTCTGATCAAGCAGGAAAGGAGAAAGCAAAAGGTAAAGAAAATATATTTTTATTGTGTCTCATAGCCTTATGAGAACAGTGATATTTTGGAGCAGTTTTCCAAGGTTAATAAATTCACCTGAGTGAAACTGGAAGACCATCTTTCTTTAGTCTTCTTCCTTCTTGTAGATAGCTTAATTAGCTACCCATTTTGCTCAGGCAGAGAGTTAAGGATCATGATGATTCTTGTTGTCATCTACTTCCAATATATCCCAAGTCTGATCACTTCTCACTAACTGTACTGTTAGCCCCCTGATCCACATCGTTATCATTTATTGCCCAGAGTACTATAATGACCTTATAACCTATTTCCTACCTTTTTTAGTGTTTTTTAAAAAATTATTACATTGATTGTATTACATAGTAAAGTTGAGCATGTATATGCCTTGCAACTGAGCAGTATATATCCCAGAGAAACTTCCACAAGTGTACTTTATGTACATGCTTGTTTGAATCGTTGTTGTTAAGTAGCAAACAAAAAAAGAAGAAAGAGAGAAGGAGAAAGAGAGGAAGAAGAAGGACAGGGTACAGGGGAGAGAAAAGGGAGCACCCAAGCATTCAGGAGCAGTAGAATGGTTAAGCAAATTGTGGCCTACCCAGGTAATGGTATAGCCATGAAATGTATCATCAGAATGTAATTAATGTAGATGAATCTCAAAAACAGAACGTTGAGCAAGCGAAGCAACTCACAGATGAATACAAGCAGTGAGATTCCATTTACAAAAAGTTCCAAAACAGTAAAAATATGTTCAAAGGTGGTAAAATTTAAAGAAAAGCAAGGGAGTGATTATGATGTAAGCAGGATATTTGTTAACTCAGTGAAATGATACCTTATTGTAAGTTTAACTTGTATTTTCTTGATTACTAATGAAGCTGCCTATCTTTTCATTCAGGTTTTCTGTTTTTTGGGGTTTTTTTTAACATCTTTATTGGAGTCTAATTGCTTTACAATGGTGTATTAGTTTCTGTTTTATAACAAAGTGAATCAGCTATACATATACATATATCCCCATATCTCTTCCCTCTTGTGTCTCCAGGTTTTCTGTTTCATGAGGTGCTTTTCCAAGTATTTAAAATGTTTTTCTTTGGGTTCTTTGTCTTTTTCTTACTGTGTCTTTATACATTTAGGAATTCTTTGTCAGTTATATGTGTACTCCGTAGCTTTTATTTTTACTTTCTTAATGATATCTTTGAAGGAAAGTTCTTACTTATAATGTCATTGAATTTATCAAAAATTTTTTCTGCTTTTTCTTTTACTCTTTTGTATTCTATTCTTCACACAGCAGTTAGTATGATTCTTTTTAAAGCACAAACCAGAATTTATCATTTCCCTGCTTAAAAGCCTCAATTATTTTTCATTGCTTTTAGAATAAATCTGATTTAAACATATCTAAAAGGACCTGAAGATTCTGCATCCAGCCTGCTTCTCTGACCTTATTTTTTACTACTCGCCCTATTGTTCATTGTATTTCAACCACACTGAGCTTCCTTCTGCCACTCTTCTTCCCTTTCTCTGGAATATTCTCCCTTGAGATAGTTTTATGTCTGGCTTGTCAATCTTGGGTCTCAGCTAACGTATCTCTTAGACTGGCTTTCTCTGATCACTACATCTAAATAGCTCCCCACCCTCCAGTTACTCTCTTCAGTACTCTCTCTTATTCATCACTCTTTTCAAAGTCTGGTATTTTCTTATATATTTCTTGAGTCTGTTCTCTTCCCCCACCCCCTATTAACATATATTCATAAAAAAGGGATCTTATCACTTTTATTCATTCTGTATCTCCTGTGCCTAGAATTGTGTGTAACATAGGCACTCAATAACTAAATAATCTATGAATGTAATCTGTACCCAGACTATTTTTCAAAAACTAATCTAACTCTATTTGGATCATTCTTTTGAATATTTATAAGAAAGAAAAAGACTCACGGCCCTTTCCCAAAGTGTTGATCTCTAGTCATGTCACTTTCTTATTCTTTGAAAATTTCATACCTTCCTTTGTCTCCTCAAGCTTCTCTTCCCCAACCCTGTTCTTTATCCCTTCATACTCATTAGATGACCTTGTCTCATATTTCAAAGGAGATAGAAACTATCAGATGAGAATTATCTGAAATTTCTATCACCAGTTCTATAAATCATCTTATATCTTCAGCCATCTTCTCTTTCCTTCCTGTAACTCAGGAAGTAGTTTCCTTTTGTCAAGGTCTCTCTATCTGTGATCTGGATTGCATTTACTTCTGCTTTCTCAGGGACCTCACTGCATCAATTACTTCACCCCTTTCTTGTATCTTCAACCATTCTGGGTCAACTGGAGGTTTTGCATCGATATCATACATACTCAATTCTCTCCTGTTGAAACAAGTAAAAGCTCTCTCTGGATCCTTTCCCTTTTCTGCTATGGCCCATCCCTCTTATCTCCCATTCGCTTCTCAGTACACTCCACTATACAGCTCTTGCTAATGCTGAAATTGAACTTCATGTTGTTCAATTCCAAGGATGTTTTTCAGTCCAACCTACTTTAGTATGTCATTATCTCCTGCAGTTTGCCATTACCTCCATCTTTTCTTTTTGTAGGTGTGTGAGATATAAACAAACCATTCAACACTTCATAAAGTGGACAGTCTCCATTTGGAGAACTGCACACCCCCTTTATCTCGAAACAAGCTCTTACCTTGCTTTCTTCAACACATTGTCCAGATTCTATTCCTGTCTCTCTAGCTGCTTCTTTTAAATGGCTATTATCAAGTTAAAAATTGATTATTTCCTGAGGTTTTCTAACTATCTTCTAATTATTTTCTATTTGTCTCTACCAAATGAAACTTGATAGAAAAATTGAGCCTAACCTTGTCAGGTAAATCAGTGAGTCACATACCTTTGTTCTTTCTGGGAACACAAAGATTAGAGGTTATCATGATATCTAGAGTATGAGGATCCATTCTCTTCAGCACAGTGTCCCCTGAAATAAAGACTTACTTGCTTTGTAGATAGTCATTGTACTGTTCTTCCTTATTCCTAGAACCTTATATTTCTATACTCTGGCTTACTCTTGACTCATCCATCTACCTTAGAAATAATTTCATAAGAAACCTTCCCTCTCCTTCTCTGCCTGACCTCCCACCACCTACCCATAGGTTGACTACCCTTTTGGGGTAGATCCTATAATATCTCCTATCACATTGTGTTGTAATTATTTGTGTCATTGTCTCTCTCACCATAGTCTTATTCATCACAAAGTATACTGCCTTAAGAAATAACATCTTAATTCTAAAATATTATCAATTATAAGATCCATAGTCAGTTTTTTCAAGGGGAAAAAATATTTACATCCTGAAGGTACTGTCATTTCATTGCTGAACCATAGTGTGATCTTTTCTAAGACATTTAAGTCCAACTTGGGATTGCAAATCACTGAAACAAATTATAAACAGATATGTTTATCTATTGTTAATTTTGCATAACAACATGACATTTACTTTGTTGCTTGAGAACTGGTAAGTTTCTTACAATTCTTACAAGATTTTTACAATCTTAAGTCTAAGTCTACAGTATAAAAGTCTATTATAATTAATGGTATTCTGAAAGGTTAATGTGAAAGAGCTTTAATTTCTTGGAAAAGCGATACTTCCTCTTTAGTTTTTTTGCCATCTTGGACCTTCCTCATTTTTGATATCTCACATTTATAATAACGTTTATGGCAGTGTATTATGAATTATTAATTTAAGAGAAGAGGTTTTCACAATTTGTTATAGTGTTAGTACATAGTAGTTGCTCAATAAATAAATTTTAAACAAATAAATGCCTTTGAACTTGGTAAATTAAGGATATAATCTGAAAGAAAAGAATGAAGATAAGGAAGAATAATTAAGTTCAAACAACCAAGAAGAAAATAAATGCTGGATGAAAAAAGATAATTATGTATAAGTCTGGTTTAAAAAAAAAATGTAGTCATGGAGGTATAACAAAGGGAATTAAATTGCCTTTGGCTGCAGATTATTTCTCACATAGCTGCTTTTCCCCCCCCCTTCTCATCTCAGTTGACTTTTAATGGCACCCAGCTGAGAATATCTTTAAGGATTTTTATATCTATAGAATAGCACACATTGTAGAAAAACAAATTTTTAGCCTGTCAGATTTGTTTTATCAGATTTTTTAAAACTTTCTACATTCAGATAATTTTTGATACCTGTGAATGGCTTTATAAAGTTCTGTTTTAAAAGTATTACATTTAACAAAAGAAAGATAAGAGGCTGTGAAATTTAGACTCTTTAGGCAAACTGCAAGTTATCATGATTGATTTTAATTTGTAAACATATAAAGTGTGTGTCACAAGAATATAAAAATATCAAGTCAATTATTTGATTGTATTATTGCTTTTTATTATTTTTGATTCTGCCTGAAACCATATAGTTGCTGCAATAACTTTTTATTTATTTATTTATTTATTTAGGAATATTTTGAAAAGAAAAGGTTAAAATCAAAAATGGAATTACTGGGAGTTTCATCCCCTGTCAAAAATTCTACTGTCAGTTTAGACCTCCTTAACCTGTATATGGTAAATCAGATATCTTGCCAGAAGAAAACACCTGGTAAGTAAGTTTTTCTAATACCATTTTGTTTTGATTCTGATGTGATTATAAGATTTAGTTCTCTAATAAGTGTAATATTAGAACTCAAAGGATGTGGAAAGTAAACTAATTTTAAAACTTGGTTGCCTGGTTAAATAAGATTTGTTAATTTTTGCTTAAAATCTGTTGTTTAATCCATTTACTTTTATTTTTAGGTTAAGTGTTATATAAAATTAATTTTATAAGGTATAGTTAGACTTATTACAGTGCAGCTGTTTCAGTTATTACATTATTCTGTCTAGGCAGATAGTTATCAAAGTTTAGCTAAAGAGCAGGAAATAAATGTATTTACTATCTTATACTATTTAGAGAATTTGTTTGAAAGGAAGAGCTGAAAGGATTTTTGTCTCAATGATCAGTTTCCTATCTCGCAATATGAATAATTTCTTAGGCATTCCTGGGGTATTAACTATGGTAGTCTAATAATTCAAAATAAAGTTCCTTTTGGCATGCACTTTGATTCTTTAAGTAAATAAAAAGTTTAATCAGAGTATTTTTTTCCTCTCTGAAGGGAACTTGTGTCTGATATTTAATTTTTAAAATAAATGCTAAAATGAGAGCTTAAAGAAGTAAGAGAGTTCATAAATGATGGATAGAAATTGATCGTACTGTTTAGTATCCCCTCTTTTCCTTTCTCTGCCGTTTTTGTTTCTCCCTCCACAGATGGCAGTTTACACAAGTAAAAAACTTCTACTGTAGTAAAAGTAAATACGTTATTCATGGACTTTGTGAATAAAAGCTTTTGTTGTAAATCTGTTTGTTGAATTTACCTTTTATTTTCTTCACATATAATACAGTGTTATCAACTATAGTCACCACATTTTACACTAGATCTTCAGACCTTAATCATCATACAGCTCAAAGTTTGTGCCCTTTTACCAACCTCTCCCTATTTCCCCTGCTCTCCAATCCCCAGCCCCTGGAAACCACTTTTCTACTCTGTGTTTCTATGAGTTTGACATTTTTTTTTTAAGATTCTACATGTAAGTGATACCATGCCATAGTTGTCTTTCTCTGTCTGGCTTATTTCACTTAGCATAATGTCTTCAAGGTCCATTCATGTTGTCACAAATGGCAGGATTTTCTTCTTTCTCAGGGCTGAAGAATATTTTATTTTATGTATATACCACATCTTCTTTATCCATTCATCCATTGACAGACATTTAGGTTGTTTCTATATCTTGGCTATTATGAATAATGCTTCAGTGAACATGGGAGTGCAGATATGTCTTCGAGATCCTTTTTTCATTTCATTTGGCTATATATCCTGGAAGGGGGATTGCTGAATCATGTGGTAGTTCTACTTTTAATTTTTTGAGGAACCTCCATTCTGTTCTCCATAGTGGCCGCACCAATTTATATTCCCACCAACAGTGCACAAGGGTTCCCTTTTCTCCACATTCTTGTTAACACTTGTTATCTCTTCTCTTTTTGGTAATAGTCCTTCTGACAGGTATGAGAAGATGTGTCTTATTGTGGTTTTGATTTGCATTTCCCTGATGATTAGTGATGTTGAGCACCTGTTGGCCATTTGTATGTCTTCTTTGGAAAAATGTCTATTCAGGTCCTCTGCCCATTTTTAAATTAGATTGTGTATTTTTTTGCTAATGAGTTATGTGAGTTCTTTATATATGGTGGATATTAACCCCTTATTAGATACATGATTTGCAAATATTTTCTCCCATTCCATAGGTTGCCTTTTCATTTTGTTGATGGTTTCTTTTGCTGTGCAGTAGCTTTTTAGTTTAATGTGGTCTCACTTGTTTATATTTGCTTTAGTTGCTTTTGTTTTGGTGTCAAATCCAAAAAATCATTGCCAAGATGGATGTCAAGGAGCTTACCCTTTATGTTTTCTTCTAGGAGGTTTATGGTTTCGAGTCTTATAATTTTTACTTTTTTTTTTTTTGGCCACACTGTGTGGCATGCAGGATCTTAGTTCCCAGACCAGGGATCGAACCCTTGCCCCCTGCGTTGGGAGTGCGGAGTCTTAACCACTGGAACACCAGAGAAGTCCCTCGGGTCTTATAATTAAGGCTTTAATCCATTTTGAGTTGATTTTTGTGTATGGTGTAAGATAAGGTTCCAGTTTTGTTCTCTTGCATGTGCTGTCCGATGATGAATTTATCTTTATGTATTTTCTTTCTCCCTTACTTTCTTTTCACTTATGCATTCAACATATGTTTACTGAATACCTACCATAAGTATTGTGTTGGATGCTGGGAATAGAATAGAAAGTGACAAGGTCGGGACACGATACCCCAAAATATGGCACCTTGGCATTTTGAATATTTTAAGCTGAAGGAATTTGAGAAGCAGCATGTGCAGGAAGGATTCTCATGTGAGAGGTACCCTATACCTGGAGGAAAGGAGCATCTTTATCTCCAAGACAGAGGGGCACTGAGAGGAATCTAAATAAACAGGACTGCTGTTTCCCCCAGTTTACTACACTTTGCTCATACCCTTTTTTTGTCCTGTCACATTCTTCATGACTTTCCATTGTTCATCAAACCTAGCATTCAAATGCTCAGGTTTAAACACTTCTTTGGGTCTTCATTTTCTTTTGAAGTTTTCTATGTAAAACCTATATTAAATAAGTTTGTATGCTTTCCTCTTGTTAATCCCTGTTTTGTTACAGGGGCCCCAGCTGGGAGTTTAGAAAGGTAGAGGATAGAGATATTTTTACTCTCCTACAAAAGCAAGACTTTATTAGTGAGGACTCATGGCTGCAAACAACAGACATTTAAAAATATATACTTATTTAATGTTATGAACTGAATGTTTGTGTCCCCCCCCCCTCCAAACTCATATGTTGAAATCTTAATACCTAATGTGATGGTTCAGGAGGGACATTTAGGAGGTGATAATGTCATGAGGATGGAGCCCTCATAGATAGCATTGTACCCTTATTAAAGAGACCCCAGAGAGCTCTCTCTCCCTTTCTACCATCTGAAGGCACAGTGAGAAGATGGCTGTCTGTGAAACAGGAAGCAGGCCCTCACCAGACACCACATCTGCCAGTGCCTTGATCTTGGACTTCGCAGCCTCCAGACTGAGAAATAAATTTCTGTTGTTTATAATCCACCCAGACTATGGTATTCTGTTACAGCAGCCTTGAATGGACCAAGCCACTTAACTAAAAGGAAGGGCTGTGGTGCAGCTGGGCCTCAGAGACTGCTTAAATCAGGGACTTGAATACAGCCAAGATTCTTTCTCACTTCAGGTATTAGCTTCATTCTCTCAGACTGTCTTCATCATTGAGGCTTAAAACATTACCTTAAAAAACTAATATTGCTCATCTCTCCTAGTTTTGCTACCAGGGAAATACTGAGGTTTGTTTCTCTGGTTCTGAACTTTAAAAAATTCCACTGGAGGGATGTTGCCTTGCCCTACTGGTGCCAGGGCCCAGCACTGGAACAATTACTTTTTTTTTTAACTTTTTATTTTATACTGGAGTATAGCCAATTAACAATGTTGTGATAGTTTCAGGTGCACAGCAAAGCGACTCAAACCTACATATACATATATCCATTCTCCCCCAGGCTCCCGTCCCATCCACGCTGCCATGGAACAATTACTTATAACCAGAGGGAACAATTATTAATTCTTCTTGGGTCAGATGGGTACCCATTTTTTTTTCCAGAAAGGCAGGGTTTTATAACATAGAAAGTCTCCACTAGAACTACATAGTTGGTGCATGTGTAAAAGCATTTCACAGAAGAGTTGTCAAAAGTACTGAACAGACAAAATAGAGACTTCTTCTATAAAGAGAGACAAGGATTCTGCTCTATAAAGTTTAAAAATCTAGTGAGAGAAATAGAGTTAATCAAGTACTACAAACTATGGTAAGTGCTATAATAGAGGACTTATATAGCGCTATGGGAATGTATCAGACAACATCTGATATAGTCTGGGGGTCAGGGAAGTCTTGGAGGAAGAAAAAAATAGAAGTGAATAAGTAGAGCCCCTTTCAGGAGGAATATATAAGATGATGAAGAAAAAGAGATGATTTGACTTACTATGATAGTTAGTATTGTAATGACTTCTAGCATATATATCAATAGAATATAGGTGGTTTCAGTAAATTTCTAAAATGTACATTTATTTAATGAACATAGTATATCAAACAATGCTTTTAAAAGATTTTATTATTCTTATAATTTTTTATAAATTGTAATTGTAATTTTTTTCATTATAGAAACTGTGAGAAAACCAATCCACGTGAATATGAATAGAGACATAAAAATGCCTCTAAGAAAGCATGATATAGAACTTCCAATGTCGCCTCACTGTGTACCGTCTAACCTCTGCATTGATGATGTAGAAAACAAGTAGGTTTTAGCTAAGTTATATATTATTAGGTATTTAAATGGATTACTATCAACACTCTTTTATTCATTGGAAAATGTACAAAGGATTTATCCTTCTAAGCTTCAGTTTTTATTTGTTCAGCTGTTATAATATTATTAAACTATTAAGACCTTTATCAAATGACCAAATGTCCACGCTAAGTTTTTTGTACACAATTTCACTTTCTTTATCATAAAAATGTCTCTCTTGTAATAATATAATTTTTAGAAAACTCAGTAATATTATGACCCTGGAATGAAGAGAGTTACTTAGAATTCCATATGTTTTCAAGTATTTGTGTAGAACCGTATGAATTTTAAGTAGATATAAAAAGATGGTCAATTTTATTGCCAGCTATATTTTTAACCTTAAAATTTTATTTTTGTTAGTATATACTCTCAAAGACTAAGCAGCAAGGAAGAATTTGATCCAGTTCAGGTGAGGTTTTTTTTTAAATTTTATTAATTATTTTGACAATTGTGACATGCCACTAAATGATACAAATTTTTCAAATACTGGAGAAAATTATAGTCCTTAAAATTATTCTTTTAAAAGTTTTTAACGTAAGGAACCTATACCTTAAGAATATTTTAACTGATTGCTTATGAGAAACAATTTGGAGTTCTGGTAAGGTAGACTAGGCCTACGTGTGCATAACATTTGATTCTGCTTGTTACTGACAAACTGCAAAGGATAATTCATTTGGAGATTCCTACTTTGGGTTCATGTGATCATCGAGCAATTCATCTCTTCAAACATAGTGATCAGATTGTTTTATTTTACATCAAATTGTGATTTTCAATATTCACATTGTTCCTAAGATTATTTTTTAAAGTATTGCAAATGATTATTTTTTAGCAAATAAATTATTTTTAATTTAAACATTTTAATTTTTTTAAATTGAAGTATAGTTGATTTGCATGTCATGTTAGTTTCAGGTGTACAGCACAGTGATTCAGTTATATATATATATGTATATATGTGTATATGTATATATATATTCTCTTTCAGATTCTTTTCCCTCATAGGTTATTACAAAATATTGAGTGTATTTTTCTGTGCTATACAGTAGGACTTGTTTATTATCCATTCTGTATATACTAGTGTTTATACCTTAATTCCAACTTCTTAATTTATCCCCCCCTCCCTTTCCACTTTGGTAACTGTAAGTTTGTTTTCTATGTCTGTGGGCCTATTTCTGTTTTGTAGATAAGTTCATTTGTATCTTTTTTTTTTTAATTCCACATATAAGCTATATCTTATGATATTTGTCTCTCTCTGTCGGACTTCACTTAGTCTGGTAATCTCTAGGTCTATCCATGTTGCTGCAAAAGACATTATTTCATTCTTTTTTATGGCTGAGTAATATTCCATTGTAACTATAAACGACATCTTCTTTATCCATTCATCTATTGGTAGACGTTTAGGTTGCTTCCACATCTTAGCTATTGTAAATAGTGCTGCAAAGAACGTTTGGGTGCATGTAGCTTTTCGAATTATGGTTTTCCCCAGATATATGCCCAGGAGTAGGATTGCAGGATCATATGGTAGCTCTATTTTTAGTTTTTAAGGAACCTTCATACTGTTCTCCAAAGTGGCTGTACCAATTTACATTCCCACCAACAGTGTGTAGGAGGGTTCCCTTTTCTCCACACCCTCTCCAGCATTTATTGTTTGTAGACTTTTTAATGGCCATTCTGACCAGTGTTGGGGTGATGCCTCATTGTAGTTTTGATTTTCATTTCTCAAATAATTAGCAATGTTGAGCATCTTTTCATGTGTCTTTTATCTACCTATATGTCTTCTTTGGAGAAATGTCTATTTAGATCTACTACTCAGTTTTTGATAGGTTATTTGTTTTTTTGCTATTGAGCTGTATGAACTGTTTGTATATTTTGGAAATTAATCCCTTGTCAGTCGCATCACTTGCAAATATTTTCTCCCATTCTGTAGGTTGTCTTTTGATTTTTTTATGGTTTCCTTTGCTGCAAAAGCATTTAAGTTTAATTAGATCCCATTTGTTTATTTTTGTTTTTATTTCCATTATTCCAAGAGATGGATCCAAAAAGATATCACTGTGATTTATGTCAAAGAGTGTTCAGCCTATGTTTTCCTCTAGGAGTTTTATAGTATCCAATCTTACATTTAGGTCTTTAATCCATTTTGACTTTATTTTTTACATTGTATTAGAGAATGTTCTAATTTCATTCTTTTACATGTACCTATCCAGGTTCCCCAGCACCACTTATTGAAGAGACTGTCTTTTCTCCCTTTGTCATAGATTAATTAGCCATAGGTGCCTGGGCTTTCTATCCTGTTCCATTGATCTATATGTCTATTTTTGTGCCAGTACCATATGTTTTGATTACTGTAGCTTTGTAATCTGAAGTCAGGGAGCCTGATTACTCCAGCTCTGTTTTTCTTTCTCAAAATTGCTTTGGCAATTTGGGGTCTTTTGTGTTTCCATACAAATTTTTAAAAATTTTGTTCTAATTCTGTGAAAAATTCCATTGGTAATTTGGTAGGGATGACATTGAATCTGTAGATTACCTTGGACAGTGCAGTCATTTTAACAACATTAATTCTTCCAATCCAGGAACACGGTGTATCTTTCCAACTGTTTGTGTCACCTTCAGTTTCTTTCATCAGTGTCTTATAGTTTTCAGAGTACAGGTCTTTTGCCTCCTTAGGTCGGTTTTATTCCTAGATATTTTAATCTTTGTGATGCGATGGTAAATGGGATTGTTTCCTTAATTTCTCTTTCTGATCTTTCATTGTTAGCATATAGAAATGGAACAGATTTCTATGTATTAATTTTGTGTCCTGCAGCTTTACCGAATTCACTGATGAGCTCTAGTAGTTTTCTGGTAGCATCTTTAGAATTTTCTATGTATATTATCATGTCATGTGCAGTGACAGTTTTACTTCCTGTTTTCCAGTTTGGATTCCTTTTATTTCTTTTTCTTCTATGATTGCCATGGCTAGGACTTCTAAAACTGTGTTGAATAAATATCATATGATATAGCTTATGTTTGGAACTTTAAAAAAAAGACAAACTGTGTCCACAAGAGTGGACATTCTTGTCTTGTTCCTGATCTTAGAGGAAATGCTTTCAGCTTTTCACTGTTGAGTATGATGTTATCTGTGGGTTTGTCATATATGGCCATTATTATGTTGAGGTATGTTCCCTCTATGACCACTTTTTGGAGAGTTTTTTTCATAAAGGGATGTTGAATTTTATCAAAAGCTTTTTCTGTATTTGTTAAGATGATCATATGGTTTTTATTCTTCAGTTTGTTAATGTGGTGTATCACGCTGATTAATTTGTGGATATTGAAAAATCCTTGCATCCCTGGTATAAATCCCGCTTGATCATAGTGTATGATCCTTTTAATGTGTTGTTGGATTCGATTTGCCAATATTTTGTTGAGGATTTTTGTATCCAAGTTCATCAGTGATATTGGCCTGTAATTTTCTTTTTTGGAGGTATCTTTGTCTGGTTTCTGTATCAGGGTGATGGTGGCCTCATAGAATGAGTTCGAAGTGTTCCTTTCTCTGCAATTTTTTGGAATGGTTTCGGAAGGGTAGATGTCAACTCTTCTCTAAATATTTGGCAAAATTCTCCTGTTAAGTCATCTGGTCCTGGACTTTTGTTTGTTGGGAGTTTTTAAATCACAGATTAAATTTCAGTACTTATGATTGGTCTGTCATATTTTCTATTTCTTCTTGGTTCAGTCTTGGGAGATTGTATCTGTCTAAGAATTTGTACATTCCTTCTAGGTTGTCCATTTTCTTGGCATATAGTTGTTTGTAGCAGTCTCTTATGGTCCTTTGTATTTCTGTGGTGTTGGTTGTAACTTCTTTTTCATTGCTCATTTTATTGCTTTGGGCGCTCTCCCCTTTTTCTTTATGAGTCTGGCTAAAGGTTTATCAATTTTGTTTAGCTTTTCAAAGGACCAACTTTTAATTCCATTGATCTTTTCTATTGTTTTCTTGGTCTCTATCCCATTTATTTCTGCTCTGATCTTTATGATTTTTTTTCCTTCTACTAACTTTGGGTTTTGTTTGTTCTTCGCTCTGTAGTTGCTTCAGGTGTAAGGTTAGGTTGTTTGAGGTTTTTCTTGTTTTCTGAAGTAAGCTTGTATCACTATACACTTCCCTCTTAGAACTACTTTTAGCAAATAAAATTTTAATCAATTAGAAAATGCACAGATTGTGATTAAAGCTTGAAATATTAAGTTCTAAGGCTATATTATTACCCTTTTTTTCCTTTGAATTGCTAAAGTTATACTAGAGAAAGGTAACAACAGTGATACTAAAATCTCTTGGAAATCTTTTCACCTGTAATGTGGGTTAATGAAACTCAGGTTTTCCGTCTTTAGGAGATGGCATGTAGGAGAATGGGGCTTGAGGATGGAGGGGACCAAATGTGATAAAGGCAAATGAAAAGGAACTCTTAAGTATAATCTTAGTTGATAACCTCTCTTGTCTTAATAAGTCTTGTCCATTACTGATGGGCTTGCCTTTCCTTGGGACTTTTTCTGCAACCCATGACCTTTTTGCACTTCTATTTTCACTTTTATCTTCTCTGTTTTTTACATTTTGACAAATCAAATGATGGTATCTTCTTTCATATAGTCATCACAAGTCATGGACTCATATAGGATGTTTGAACCTCAATTCAACAGAACAGAAAACTGCAGTTTCACTCCACCATCTTTTTCAGCTGAATTATCTTCCAATAGAAATATTACAGAACTAAATTTCATTCCCAGAATAGCACCTAGTCTTCAGAAAGTTGCATATGAAGAGAAGCAGAATGAACAGGTATCTTTGGATCACGAGTTCTTAGCATTTTGATATTATTATATTTTTATGATATATTCTTTTCTCTTTTTATAGATTTAAAAATATTAGTTGTGAATTGCTATAGATATAGCTAAAATAAGATATAAATTAAGTGTAATAGTTCCTCAAAGGTCAAAAACTTAATTCTCTGCACTGTAGAAGATTATGAATCCAAAAACTGGAGTGTTCTTTAAAAATCTTTGAAAAAAATCATTTTTTATAAAATTGATAGTGAAATTGAAAATCGTTCAGTGTGTTATATAGTAGTATGATTGTAATCACAGTAAATAGCTAGTTGGTGATGTCATGGTGGCCCGGTAGACATGTTATGGAAAGGCTCTTGTGAATAGCAGTACATAATCTCAGTGATATCATAGTAGCCTGTTAAAGTATGAGTTGTGATGGCTTGATTCTTTTTATGATTTGTCAGATGACAACTGGTTATATGCACTTCAATTATAATTATACAAATATATTTATATAGAGATGTATAGTGCTAAAATATTGTTCAATCATTGTGTGCTCTAAAGTAAAAATATGAAAATGTCCAAAATTTAAAATTCTGAAATATATCTGCCATAGAACATACCAAGAAATGATTTTTTATTAAATTTATATAGAGTTTAAAAATAAAATTATTAAAGATTACTAATGTATAATGATAGGAAAATGGTTATATAAACATTGTCTTATTAACAGGAATATTTAGTTTTGAATTTCTCCCATTTTTAGCATGCAGTAGTTTTATGCCATATTTATGTATTTTTAAATTAATTTATAATTATAAATTTATAAATTATAGTTATATATCATGCTATATTATAGTTATATATAATATATAACATGATTCAATTTTATTAAAGTATGTTTTCTGTTTTTCAGAAAAGAGAAAATGAAGTATTATGTTTCAGTGATGTGTGTTAGCCTTATTAATTTGAGGACCCAATAATTTTTGAAAGATGCAGTGAAAAACATCCAATTACCCATTCAGTTTGTATTTTACAAGACTAAAACTTGCATCCTAGATCAGCTTATAACTCATCCTTATTCTGTTAAATAGTTTATAGGCTAGAGAATGAAATGCTCTGTAATCTCCTACTTATAGACTGCAGGTTAGTGATTATCTCCAGAGGGGTAAATAATGTTATTCTTAATAGGACAGAAGAGAAAAAGAGAGTTTAATGTCCCTGTCCAAGGCATATTGTCACATTGTGACCTTTTAATGAAGTATTTAATAGTTTATTTGGAGGGATTTCAAGAAAAGTGAGAAGAATTAAAATGAAATTATATGATACAAAAGAAAATGAGTTGAAAAAACATGTTAGAAGAAAAAGTGGTCTGGGGCTCACTTCTCACTTCCCTAGAGAAGTAGTATTTGAGCCCATATATAATATACCCTTCTCTTTTGATTTGTTTATTTGTTTCTCACTTCAAGGGATGCACCTTTGTCTCTGCACCTCTGTCACTGTCTCTCTGAGGCTGAGATGTGCGATGTATTATCAGACTTTATTTTCAGCTCTCCCTCACTTCAGACCTTTTATTTTTTAAGACTTTCAGTATCTCTTTTTGTCTCCCCCTCTTTTTTTCCTGTTTCTGTCACTGATTGTCTTTGGACTTGTCATTTCTATGTTTGATGACTTGTAGATAAATATATACTACAGATATAAACTATTATTGCTGGATAGATTAGTGCTGAGCCAATACAATATCTTATATTTATATGGTACTTTCCACATTAATAAATGGATTATCTCAACTGCTTTTCACAATAGTCTTCCAACACTTTCCCCATTTTGTATTCAATGATATTGGTATTTGGAAATATTAAAGTAGCAGTCTAAAATTACTCAGTAAATGGAAAAACTGAGATAAGTACAGCTGTTTTCTTGGGAGAGATCATGTATTTTTTGTCAGAGAAATTTAACTTTTATTTACTCAATATCCTGGTGTACTGGGTATTTTTTTAATCTTTTTTTTTTAATCTCTGAGAAAATGTTTAGCTCACCATAGTATTAACCCTGTTATTTCAATAATTACTCAAATACTGATATTGCTTTCATTGTTATAACAGTATTTATTTTGTTTTAAATTAGGACACAATTACTTTCTTTTAGACTAAAATAATACATTTTTGTATATATATGTTCACTTAAATGGCATTGTGATAAATAATTTAACTTGTATATATGTACATTTACCACTTTGGCAGGCTCTTCCTTTCTTTTTGCAGCTCAGTAGTGTTGATTATTCTAATTCCTTGGTTTCTAAATTAAATGAAAGTCAAGATACTTTCAGTCCATCATATGAAATAGCACAATTTGGACCATTACTTGAAAGATTAAACAGGTAAGCAAAGATGTTGAACATAATAAAGAACCTGTAGCATTCTTTCCTTGAATTATTAATTTGACTTTTAATAGATACAAATATTTTTTGTTAGAAATGTAAGCAGACCTAAATATTACTTCTAGAAAAAAAAACATTATCAGTAAAATGTAGCATTTCACTAAAACACTTGTAAGTAATTATTTTCTAATGTGCACATTTACCTTTCATTTATTTATTTTAAAACATATTTGGGGCCAAGGTGTTTTGTACCTGTTTCATAATCTCCATGAATTACTAGTTTCTTTTGCTGTGTCATAATCATATTAATTTCTTTTTCATATTTATGATAGTTGATCAGTGTCTTATTTTTATTTTCTAGATTTCTGTGTATAAACCCTAGTTATTTGTTTTAAATCCATTGAACTTGTCAAACCAGTTTGAATTACTCTTGGTAATTGTGGTGAGAAACCTTGACTCTGTAATCCTACCCCAGTCTTCTTCATGTTAGTAAACGGCAACACTATTCACTCAGCTGCTTAAGCCAAAATAAAAATTGTCCTTGATTCCTTCCTTTTCTTCATCTTCCAGTATACATTTCAAAGTATTGTCATTTCTGTATTCTAATAAACTTTAAAATTATATACTTACATTTTCATCTCAAAGGGTTCCATCCCAGTCTAAGCAACCACTGCTTCTTGCCTGGAGTATTGTAATAGCCACAAAACAGTTCTTTTTGTTTTCTCTTTGTCCTGAGATAAATTTTTTTTACAACTTTATTAATGTATAATCAACGTACAACAAAGTGAACTTATCTAAAATGTGCACTTCAGTAAGTTTTGACCTGTGTTAAAAATAGTGAACTTATTTATCATCTCCAGTAGTTTCTTGGGCACCTTTGTAATCGCTTCTTCTGGTCACTTCACATCCCTTACTCCAGTCCCAAGACAACTGCTGATCTGCTTTCTGTCACTATTGATTAGTCTTTAAGTGGCATCATACAATATGTTCTCCCTTTTTTTCGTTTAGCTTTTTTCACTCGGCATAATTATTTTGAGATTCATCTGTATTGTTTATTGTATGTATCAATAAGTCTGTTTCTTTTTATTGCTGAGTAGTATTCCATTGTATGGACATAGCACAATTTATTCATCTGTTGATGGACATTTGGGTGTTTTTCTCCCAGTTTTGGCAATTCCAAATAAAGCTACTATGAACATTGATGCTGAAATCTTCGTTTGGACATATGCTTTCATTTATCTTGGGTAAATATCTACAAGTGGAATAGCTGGGTCATATGGTAGGTGTATGTTTAACTTTTCAAGAAACTGACAAACTGTTTTCCCAAGTGATCTGTGTCATTTTTGCATTCCCATGAGCAATGAGTGAGAGTTCCATTTGCAACACATACTTGACAACACTGGTACAATCAGTTTTTTTAAATTTACACCATTCTAGTCAACATGTAGTGGTGTCTCATTGGGGTTTTAATTTTGCATTTCCCTAATGACTAATGATGTTGGCATCTTTTCATGTGCTTACTAGCCATTTATGTATCTTTGGTGAAATGCTTACCCTTTTCATTTTCTTAATGGTGTCTTTTTGACACCAAACATTTTTACGAAGGTTTTAATTTTGATGAAATCAAATTTATTAATATTTTTATTTATGAATCATGCATATGGTGTCAAAGTTAACAAATCTTTGCCTAAGACAAGGCCAGGAAGATTGTCTCTTATGTTTTCTTCTGTCTTGTAGTTTTCAATCTAATATTGTTGAGTTAATTTTTATGTATGGTGTGAGGTAAGGATCTAATTTCATCATTTGCATTTGTGGAAAGAGAAGAATAACTTTTCCCCACTGAGTGCTTTGAGACTTTTGTTGAAAATTAATTGACCAAAAATATGGTTTTTTCCCTTGTAATCTCAATTCTGTTTTATTTATCAATCATGTCTATCTTTGTTTGTCACACTGTATACTAAAGCTTTAGTATAAGTTTTGAAATTGGGACTTATATTAGTCCTCCAATTTGTTCTTCTTTTTCAAAAATGTTTTAGCTTGTCTTAGCTCTTTGCATTTTCATATAAGTTTTAGGATCAGCCAGTCAGTTTCTGGGGAAAAAAAGTTTAATTTGATTTTTATAGGGATTGTGTTGAATCTATAGATCAATATGGGAGAAATTTTAACATTTTAACAATAAAATTTAACAATTTTAACAAAGTGATTCTTCCAATCCATGGGCATGAAATGTTTCTCCTAATCGATTTTCTTGTATGTCATAGCAGCTTTATTCTTAATAGCCCCAAACTTGAACTAACCCAGAAGTCCATTAAGAATAGAATATTATATAATATTCATATAATGGAATAGTACACGGAAAAGAAAAAGAATGGACTGCTAATATATGTAATAGCAAGCAAGAACATGAATAAATCTCAACACAAAAAGAGAACCATTGTATAATTCAATTTAAGTGAAGCTCAAAGACAGGCTAAAATAATGTGTAGCAACAGTAATCAGAATGGTGGTTACTTTTCAGAGGTATGGACTTGGAGGGACATGAGAGAGCCTTCCAGTGTGTTTGAAGTGTGGTTTTCTTTCTCTCCAGCTTTAATGACATATAACTGACAAATAAAAATTGTATATATTTAAAATGTTCACTGTGATGATTTAATATACATACACATTTTGAAATGATTACCACAATCAAGCTAATTAACACATCCATCACCTCACATAGTTACCATTATTGTATGTGTGGTAAGACCACTTAAGATCTACTCTGTTAACAAATTTCCAGTGTAAATATAGTATTAAGAACTGTAGTCACCATGCTGTACACTAGATCCCCAGAACTTCTTCATCTTATAACTAGAAATTTGTACCCTTTGACCAATATTTCCCATTTCTCCCACTTCCCAGCCCCTGGCAACCACCATTCTACTCTCTGCATTTTTGAGTTTGGCTTTTTAGATTCTACATATAAGTAAGATCATACAGTATTTGTCTTTCTGTGTCTGACTTTTCACTTAGCAAAATATCCTCCATGTTCTTTCATGTTGTCACAAATAGAAGGATTTTCTTTTTATGGCTGAATAATATTCCATTGTATTTAATCTTCTTCAATTTTTCTCAGTAATTTACAGTAGTTTTCAGTGTATAAGCCTCATGGTTATATTGTTAAATTTATTCCTACGTATTTAATTCTTTTTATGCTGCTGTGATTGGAATTATTTTCTTTTTTTAAGTTTTATTGAAGTATAGTTGATTTATATTGTGTTAATTTCTGCTGTACAGCAAAGTGACTCAGTTATACACACACATACATATATATGTATATATATATACACACACACACATACATATATATTCTTTTTCATATTCTTTTCCATTATGGTTTATCACAGGATATTGAATATAGTTCCCTGTTCTGTACAGTAGGACCTTGTTGTTTATCCATCCTATATATAATAGTTTGCATCTACTAATCCCAAACTCCCAATCCTTCCCTCCCCCCCAGCACCCCCTTGGCAACCACAAGTCTGTTCTCTATGTCTATGAGTCTGTTTCTGTTTCATAGATATGTTCATTTGTGTCATATTTTAGATTCCACATATGAGTGATATCATATGGTATGTCTCTCTCTTTCTGACTTACTTCGCTTAGTGTGATAATCTCTAGGTCCATCCATGTTGCTGCAAGTGGCATTATTTTATTCTTTTTTATGGCTGCCTGATATTCCATTATATATATATATCTTAATCCATTCATCCATCAATGGGCATTTAGGTTGTTTCCATGTCTTGGCTATTGTAAATAGTGCTGCTATGAATATAGGGGTGCAGGTATCTTTTTGAATTATATATTTTTCTGGGTATATGCCCAGGAGTGGGATTGCTGGATCATATGGCAACTCTATTTTTAGGTTTTTTGAGGAACCTCCATACTGTTTTCCAGAGTGGCTGTACCAAATTACATTCCTACCAATAGCGTAGGAGGGTTCCCTTTTCTCCACAACCTCTCCAGCATTTATTTGTAGCCTTTTTAACGATGGCCATTCTGACTGGTGTGAGGTTATACTTCATTGTAGTTTTGATTTGCATTTCGCTAAGAATTAGCAATTTTGAGCTAATATTTTCATGTGCCTATCGGCCATATGTATGTCTTCTTTGGAGAATTGTCTGTTTAGGTCTTCTGCCTATTTTTTGATTGGGTTATTTTTTTTTTGTTACTGAATTGTAGGAGCTGTTTGTATATTTTGGAAATTAAGCCCTTGTCCGTTGTATCATTTGCAAGTATTTTCTCCTAATACATAGGTTGTCTTTTCATTTTGCTTATGGTTTCCTTTGCTGTGCAAAAGCTTACAAGTTTGATTAGGTCCCATTTGTTTATTTTTGCTTTTATTCCTATTGCCTTGGGAGACTGACCTAAGAAAACGCTGGTACAATGTTATGTCAGAGAATGTTTTAACTATGTTCTCTACTAGGAGTTTTACAGTGTCTTGTCTTATATTTAAGTCTTTAAGCCATTTTGAGTTTATTTTTGTGTATGGTGTGAAGGTGTGTTCTAACTTCATTTATTTACATGCAGCTGTCCAAATTTCCCAATACCACTTGCTGAAAAGACTGTCTTTTATTGTGTATTCTTGCCTCCTTTGTCAAAGATTAATTGTCCATAAGCATGTGGGTTTATTTCTGGGTTCTCTATTCTGTTCCATTGATCCGTATGTCTGTTTTTGTGCCAATACCACACTGTTTTGATTACTGTAGCTTTGTAGTATTGTCTGAAGTCTGGGAGGGTCATGCCTCCTGCTCTGTTCATTTTCCTCAGGATTGTTTTGGCAATTCTGGGTCTCGCATGGTTCCATATAAATTTTAGGATTATTTGTTCTAGTTCTGTGAAAAATGTCATGGGTAATTTGCTAGGGGTCACATTAAATCTGTAGATTGCTTTGGGTAGTGTGGCCATTTTAACAGTATTAATTCTTCCATTCCAAGAACATGGGATATCTTTCCATTTCTTTGCATTACTTTCAAGATTTCCTTTATTAATGTTTTGTGGTTCTCAACATATGTCTTTCACCTCCTTGGTGAGGTTGATTCCTAAGTTGTTTTTTTCTTTTTTTGATGTGATTTTAAAAGGTATTGATTTTTTTACATTCTCTTTCTGATATTTCATTGTTAGTATAAAGAAATTCAACTGATTTCTGTATGTTAATCTTGTATCCTGCTACCTTGCTAAATTTATTTATCAATTCTAGTAGTTTTTGTATGGAGTCTTTAGGGTTTTCTATATATAATATCATGTCATCTGCATATAATGACAATTTTACCTCTTCCCTACCAATTTGAATACCTTTTATTTCTTTTTCTTATCTGATTGCTGTGGCTAGGACTTCCAATACTATGTTGAAGAGAAGTGATGAGTGTGGGCATCCTTGTCTTGTTCCAGATTTTAGCGGGAAGGCTTTCAGCTTTTCACCATTGCGTATTATATTGGCTGTGGGTTTGTCATAAAAATATTTTATTATGTTGAGATATGTTCCTTCTATACCCACTTTCATAAGGGTTTTTATCATTAATGGATGTTGAATTTTATCAGATGCTTTTTCTGAATCTATTGAGATGATCATGTGGTTTTTATCTTTTCTTTGGTTGACGTGGTGTATCACATTGATTAATTTGCATATGTTGAACCATCCTTGTGACCCTGGGATGAATCCAACTAGGTCATGGTGTATGATCTTTTTTATGTGTTGTTGGATTTGGTTTGCTAATGTTTTGTTGAAAATTTTTGCATCTATAGTCATCAAAGACGTTGGCCTGTAATTTTCTTTTTACTAAAAAGCCAATGGGTCAACGATGAAATCAGGAAGAAATTTTAAAATGCCTTGAGGCAAATGACAATGAAAACACAACCAAACAAAATGTATGGGATGCAGTAAAAGCAGTTCTTAAAGGGAGGTTCCATAGCAGTACAGGTCTTCTTTAAGAAACAAGACAAATGTCAAGTAAACAACCTAACCCACCACCTAAAAGGATTAGAAAAAGAAAAACAAACAAAACCTAAAGTTAGCAGAAGGAAACAGATAATAAAAATCAGAGAGGAAATAAATAAAATAGAGATTAAAAACAATAGAAAAAAATCAGTATAACCAAGAGTTGCTTCTTTGAAAGGGTAAACAAAATTGACAAACCTCTGGCCAGGCTCACAAAGAAAAGAGAGAAGACCCAAATAAAGAAAATAAGAAATGAAAGGAGAAATCATAACTGATACCACAGAAATACAAAAATCCATAAGAGATTACTATGAACAATTATATGCCAACAAATTTGACAACCTAGAAGAAATGGACAACTTTCTAGAAACATACAGCTTGCCAAGACTGAGTCAAGAAGAAATAGATAACTTGAACAGACCAATCACTAGAAATGAAATAGAATCTGTAATAAAAAAAAACAAAAACAAAAAACAACTCCATTCAAACATAAGTCCAGGACCAGATGGCTTCACAGGTGAATTCTACCAAACATACAAAGAAGAACTTGTACTGATCCTTCTCAAACTCTTCCAAAAGATTGAAGAGGAAGGAACACTCCCAAAGACATTCTGTGAAGCCATTACCATCACTCTGATACCAAAACCAGACAAAGACACTACCAAAAAGAAAATTACAGGCCAATATCTTTGCAATTATTTTGTTAATATTATTTTTGGATTATTCATTGCTTGTATATAGTTATACAGTTTTGTGTATTGAAATTGTATCCTTTGACCTTGCCGTATTATTAGTTCTACTAGTAGTTTTATGAGTTCTTTAGGATTTTCACCATATTGGATTATGCTGTCTATAAATATAGATGTTTTTACCTTTCCCCTTTCAATCTGAATGCCTTTTGCTTTGTTGCCTGACTGCAGTGACTTGAACCTCTAATACAGTGCTGAATAGCAGTGGCAAGAGTGGGCGTGTTTACATTGTTCTGAGTCTTAGGGAAAAAGCATTTAACCTTTCACTATTAAGAATGATATTAGCTTTAGGTTTTTTTGTAAGTGCCCTTTGTCAGTTTGCCCTCTATTCCTAGTTTATTGAAAGTTTTTATCATGGATTTTTGTCAAATGCTCATTCTGTGTCCCTTGAGATTATCATGTAGTTTTTTTTTCTTTATTCTATTAATATATATAATATATTACCTTATTTTCAAATGTTAAACCACCTTGCCTTCCTGCAGTAAAGGCTGCTTAATCATGTTACATAACCCATTTCATAAAATGCTGGATTTATTTTGCTAATTTTTTAATGATTTTTACATCTATACTCATGAGAAATATTGGTCTGAATTTTTCTTTTCTTGTGATGTCTTTGTCTGGCTTTGGTAACAGAGTAATACTCCTGGCTTCATAGAACAAGTTGGAAAGCGTTTCCTCCTCTATTTAATGGAAGAATTTGTGGAGGATTGGTTATTTCTTCTTTAAGTGTTTTTGCACCTTGGCTTTTCTTAGTGGGAAGACTTTTAACTAATAATTCTTTTTATTTTTAGTTGTTATAGGTCTAATCAGATTTTTAAATTTCTTCTTGAGTACTTTGTGTTAATGTGCGTTTTTATAGGAATTCATCCATTTCATCTAAGTTGTATAATTTGTTTGCATAAAGTTGTTCATAGTATTCCCCTGAAGTCCTTTTAATTTCTATAAGGTAAGTGTTGATATCCTTGTTTAACCTGTTTAATTCCAGATCTGTGTCTTTTCTACTTTTTTTCTTGGTCAGTATAACTAAAGATTTGCTAATTTTATTTGCTGTTTTGAGTTTCATCAATTTTCTCTATTTTTTTTCTATTCCATTGATTTCTGCCCTATTGTTTATGATTTTCTTTTTCTACTTACTTTGGATTTAGTTTGGCCTCCTTTTTTTCCTAGTTTCTTAAGGTGTAAGCTTAACTTATTGATTTGATATTTTTCTTCTCTTTTAATATAGACATTTAAAGCTGTAAAGCAGTGCTTAGAGGTCAACCAATGATTAGTTGGAGGTTGTGTTTAAACACCTTGAGCTAATAAGACTTCCTCCTGGGCATAAGACCTTACATTCAGCCAGGTATGAGTGGATACCTCACATTCAGCCAGGATGAGTGTTATTTTTCAAAGACATTTTGAAAAATGTCTTTGAGTGGCATTGTTTCCAACTAGAAGTTTGCTGTCATTCTTATCTTAATATCTGTGTATATATAATATATAATTTTCTTTGTTTTTAAGATTCTTTTATCGTGGATTCTCTACCACAGATTTTTTACGGTGGATTTCTCTCCATTAGGATTAGGATGTTTGTTTTCTATTTCTTGTGTTTGGACTGTGTTGAGCGTCTTGGATCTGTGGACTTCTTACTGTTTTTACAAAATTTGGAAAAAATTCAGTCATTAATTTTTCAAATATTTTTTACATATTTTTTCTGATTGCTCTCTCCTGTATGTGCTCACAGCCTTATACATGTTTGCAGCTTTCCAGACCACCAGGGATGGCTGAGAGTTTATGAAAACCTATTTGTTTTCTAGATTTCTCCATGAAATTTCTGGATCATTTTTTGCTTTCTCCAAGTATTATGAGATATAACTCTGTTTTTTGTTTTTCAGTGATTGCTTTAGATTTTATAGTATATATTTAATTTATCATGGACTGTCTTCAAGTTATATTATGCCAATTCAAATATAATATGAGACTTATAATGGTATGCTTCTATTTCTTTCCTTTAGCCTTTGTGTTTGTTGTATTCATACATTTTACTTATATATATGTTATAAATCCATTATTTTTGTTTTAGAGAGAGTTAAAAAATAAGTAAGCAATTTTTTATATTTAGTTCAAATTTATCATTTTTGGTGGTCTTCATTATTTTGTGCAGATCTAGATTTACATCTGGTGACATTTTGCTTCTGTTTAAAAGGCTTTCTTTAACATTTTTTATAGTGTGGGTCTGCTGGTGATTAATTCATCTCTTGTATATTTTTAAGTCTTTATTGTTCTCTTCTTTTTGAAAAATGTCTTTGAGTACCATTGTTTCCAACTAGAAGTTTGCTGTCATTCTTATCTTAATATCTGTGTATATATAATGTACAATTTTCTCTGTTTTTAAGATTTTTCATCATGGATTCTCTACCACAGATTTTCTACTGTGGATTTCTCTCCATTAGGATTAGGATGTTTGTTTCCTATTTCTTGTGTTTGGGCTGTGTTGAGCATCTTGGATCTGTGGACTTATTGTTTTTACAAAATTTGGAAAAAATTCAGTCATTAATTTTTCTAATATTTTTTCTGATTCCTCTCCTGTCTTCTTTGGGATCCCAAAAAATATGTAAAGTAGTCCAACTGAAGTTTTGTAACAGTTTGCTGATGCTCTATTTATTTTCCATTTTTTCCCTCTCCTTTCATTTTATATATATTGTTAGACCTTCAAATTCACTAATTGTATCTTCTTTGGTATGTAATACTGGTAAATTTATTCAGTGTATTTTTCATCTCTAGAAGTTTGATTTAACTCTTCTTTTTATTTTCCTTGTATCTATTCAACATGCTAAGTCTTTCCTTTAGCTTCTTGAATATAGGGAACATAGTTAGGATAACTCTTTTAATGTCTTTGTCTATAAATTATATCATTTTGTGTCATTTCTTAGTCTATTTCTAATAACTGATTTTCCTCCTCATTACAGATTGTAACTTTCTGCTTCTTTGCATTCTTGCAAATTTTGTTTAGATTCTATACATTGTGAATTATCTTTTTGGTTTCTGGAAATCTTTTATTCCTATAGATCATCTTAAGCTTTGTTCTGGGATACAGTTTAGTTACTTGGAAGTAGTATGATTTTATTGAGGGTTGCTTTAAACTTTGTTAAGCAGGACCAGATACACCTTCAGTCTATGGTTAATTTGCCCTCTGCTGAGGCTATACTCTTCTGAGTCCTCTCCAATTTCCTTTGAATTACAAGGTTTTCCACTCTGGTTGATGAGAACACAAAATTTTCCCATCCTTGTGTGAGTTCCTGGAATTGTTCCATCTTCTCATGTTGGGTGGTTCTTTTCCCAGCCTTGACTAATTGCTTCATATGTATGTGCTGGTCAGTACTTGGTTAAAGATTTGAGAACTCTGTAGATCTCTGGAGCTTCCTCTTTTTGAAACACCCTCCTTCATGGTACTCTGCCCTGGGAACTCTATTTTCTGTAGTCTCCCTGAACCCCCAGCCCTATTTACTCAGGAAGGGTAATCTGTGGGCTCTGACTAGGTTTCCCCTCCAAGTATTCAAGTATTCTGTGGCTTGGATACACTCTCAAGGTAGTAAGCTAGGAGCAGTTATAGGGTTCATTTGATTTGTTTTCTCTTTCTCAGGGATCATTATCCTGTTCTACATGATGGCCCATGTCTGAAAATCATTGACTCATGTATTTTGTCTAGTTTTTTAATTTGGTCAGTTGGGAAGATAAATCTGGTCCTTTTTGCTTCATTTGGGTAGTCAGAAGACCTGAAATTCATATTCACCCAGCAATCAGACTGATATTTTCCAAGGCAGAAAGCAGTCGATTTTACTTTTGTACTTGGAACCTTTCAATGTTTCTTATTGCTCTTTTCAGAAATAAAGCTCTGCATGATTTTTGGCCCTTTTGTACCTTTTAAGCCTTAAGTCATAAGTTTTCTTTTACTGATTCTAATCTAGCTTTATTCCTCTTCTTTTCATTTCCCAAACATGCTGCAGACCTTGCATTTGTTATTATTCCATTCCCAGGGTGTGCTTACTCCTTTCCTCACATATCTAACCATTCTGTACTTTTAGCTTATTTATCACTTCCTAATTAGGGACTTTCCTGACCAAACTATCTGAAACAGGACCTCCAACATGTTATTCCATCACGTGATTTTGTAGCACTTATAAAAGCACTATAATTATCTTTATCTGTTTAATTCTTTATTTCTTTTATTCATTGTACTTATTAATGGTTAATTATCTTATTTGTTTAATATATTTGTTCACTAGAATATAAGCTGTATTGTCTCCTTACCACATAATAGGCATACATTAAATATCTGTTGAATACTCTTTATTAGATAACAAATTTATCCCTATTTTGGTACATAATTTTCATGAATTTTATATTTATCTATAGGAAAAATTAAATTGTTAAAGAAACTGGATGGATTTGTCTTAATAAGACTTTTAAATTTTTAGCATCATTTCTCTCATTTGTACAAGTAACAATTCTTCCCAACATTTGGTCCCCAACTCAAATGCCACCTGCCTGATTTTTCTCAATCAAAAGAATTTCTTCTTTCTATGTACTATAGTAACAATTTACTGTAGGATAGCACTTTTCACTTTCTAATTTTTTCTTGCCTCTTCTAGACTATTTCTTGTGAGCAATGACTGTGCACTATACACTTCTGTATTGCCCACATCTTTTGAGTTAGTGATTATCCTGAGTCTGAATGCTTAAGATACCCTTTTAAAATGATGATTTACATTTTGTAGTATGCTTTCTAACTTACTAAGTGCTTTTAAATTTATTTTCTCATTTAGAGTAATAGAAATTTCTCTGGTGTTAATGGTGTATGTTATTGCATACTATAGGTTATGCCTTTTGGTAATAACAGAGTAGCATTTTTCTGCCCAAAATACCAATAAGACCCATATTGAGAAATAATGTAGGATCATGATCTGTGTGCATTCATGGACAAAACATCTCTCTCTCTCCTTAATACCAAACTGAAATATTTTATCTCTCTGTCCCCAACACATGGCACACTGCCTAGAACAGAGTAGGTGTACTTGCTCATTAAATATTTAATAAATTAATTATAAATAAAATTGGAATTCAATCAGAGTTTCAGCAGTCTATGTTTTTCTAAATTTCCTTGGTACCTCCAATCTCTGGAACAAAACCAACCCCAAGTAAATTTGTAAATAGTCAAAGGCAACAAAATTCATAATACCTTGATTTCTAATTACTTTCCATGATAACTTTGATTCTTTAATACAAGTTGGATATAACTTAGAATTATGACTTATAATAATTTATAATAATTATGCATTAGAAGGGAATTTGCAAGCTATCTTGTCTAACATTTTCATCTAATCCATCTTATCTCTTGGCTTTATTACTTACGTATGCATTTGTAGTTATATTGCTCTTCCTTGGGAACTTCAGAGATAGTTTGTTAGGTTGAGTTCCTTGTTAGGTTGAGAAATATCTGATTTAATGTTCTCATAACAATTTTATTTGACATTAACACTAAGGGTAATTATTTTCTCTGAGCAGTCTTCACAGTGTCTTTCTCTGGTTAAATGGAGTGGCATTTAGGTACAGTGTTTGCCTAGGTAATTCTCTAGACGTTATTATGGAAGACATACTATAGATTGGTCATATTTTGTTTTGTTAATAAAACAGTAAATTGAACCACATCCTAGTTTTTCATGTTACAGTACTAAACTAAGTGTAGATTATTTTTATACTCACTAAGGTATTAGAAGAGGATATTAGACAAATTTCCACCCAAAGCAGTATTATTTATTTAAATTTTAAAAATGTAAACATGGTCTACTTAAATGTTAGCAGCTACTCAGTATGTTCTGTAAGAATTTAACTTCACGTGTTTCTAAATGAGAATGCGCTATGCTTTTCTTGCTAAATATGTTTTTATTTATCCTAAAGTCCAGAAAATAGAAATTTCCTTACTAGGAAACCTGCTATAGTTGTAGGTGAATATTGTGGAAGCATGGATGAAAGAAGACAGTCAGACTTCATTACTGAAAAAAATTCATTACAACATATTTGGGGAGAAAATAGAAAAACGTTTTCTAATGAAGATATGAACCAGCAAACCCCAAGCCTTCTATCAGATAATTGTAACTCTTTTATTAGTGAAAATATGATCAACTTATTAAACATAGATCAACAGAAGATAAAGAAAACCTTTGACAAGTGTGGTTATGACAGTGCAGTCATTAGTTCTGATAAAAACCATTTCACTGATAGATGCATTAGAAGTACTTTTACAGATCCAGAGTTGACGTCTAGTAATTCTACTTTTAATAAATCAAGTTTTCCAGAAAAGTGTCAACCAAACAAGAATTGTCAGAAAGAGCACAACAATAATGAAAGAAATAAATTTAATACATCTTTTGAGAAGGATTGTTACCCAGCCAGCTCTGATAAAAAAGGTTGGTGTTATAGATGGAAAGTGTAATAATCTATTGGGGCCTTTTGTTTGTTTGTTTTCAGTTTTAATGAATATCCGTATGTGTGTGTGTGTGTGTTTGGAGGAACATGAAATTAAAAATAGAATGACATTCTATTATATGACATTGTGGACCAGTGGCATCCCTCTATATGGGTCATGCTAATAAGCTTCAAATTAAAAAATATAAATTGTCTATGCTAAAGTTTTATTTCAGTGCATACTTTTATTTTTAAAGGAAAATTTGAAAGTGATTACCAAGAGAAGACATCCCAGGAAAAAACCCAGAAATATTCAGTGAACCATATGTAAGTTTTTAGGTAAATTTGGGGAATGCAAATTGGGACCTAATATAATGCATGTTTAAGGATTAAACTGATACAAAGTGAGATAAGCATAATGCTGTCTGAGGGTGGGCAGACTGGCCTCAAAAATCAATTGTCAGACCTTGGTAATATCACCCTAGTTGAGAGTTTGGTCCTCATATTCACCAGTGCAAAAATATCTTCTTATCTGAATCATAGTGTTAATTAGATTTGAGAAAACTGACTTATGTGTTCAGGAAATTTATTTACCCACCAGAATGTCAATTTATTAATTTACAATAAGAAATAGAAGGGTGACATATATAGGAATGCTTACTGGCATAATTTTCTTAGTGAATATTTTCTACCTTTTGGCAGCTTGCCATGGGAAGGTTGCTTGGTTAATACAGAATCAGAACAAGGGAGTAATAGAATTCAAATGTTAATGTCATAAACAAGCATATCAACAATTTATGGGACTGACATTATAGTAAATTAAAGAAAACTTGTAGTTTCAGAATATGCCTAACTTTCTCAGTAATAATTATGATTTAATCAAATCTTTGTAATTGAAAATCATGAATTAGAATAGATTTTTATTTTGGAAGTACTTTCTTATGGAAATATGTAAAATATCTATTAATACAAAGAATTATTAGATGCCATTTTTATGGCATTGGCATAACAAATTAAAAAATAGATTCACCACTTATTTAATAAAATCAACAACTTAGGTTCTTTGTTGTCAAACCTCCAAATATTCAGAAACTTATGAATGAAAAACAGGATGTTAAAACTTGAATTTTAAAACATATTTTATGAAAGTGATTTAGAACATGGCTTCCAAACCTGTGTGTGTGAAGATCCTCATCACTTGAGGGTTTTTTTTTCCCTAATAAATAAATTTATTTATTTATTTATTTATTTATTTATTTATTTTTGGCTGCATTGGGTCTTCATTGTTGCACGTGGGCTTTCTCTAGTTGCGGTGAGCAGGGGCTTCTCTTCATTGCAGTGCGCAGGCTTCTCATTGTGGTGGCTTCTCTTGTTGCAGAGCATGGGCTCTAGGCATGAGGGCTTCAGTAGTTGTGGCTTGTGGCTCTAAACTGCAAGCTTAGTAGTTGTGGCGCATGGGCTTAGTTGCTCCGTGGCATGTGGGATATTCCTGGACCAGGGATCGAACCCATGTCCCCTGCATTGGCAGGTGGATTCTTAACCACTGCGCCACCGGAGAAGCCCAAGGGGTGATTTTAAAATACAAAATATCAAGTTTGACCTACACAAAATAAATAGGCTCCTTAAGATAGAGCTTATGAATCCTTATCTTTTAAAAAAACTTCTCTTATAATTCTGATCTTTAACCAACTTTGGGAATCATAATTTAGAACAATAATTTTCAGAGGGAATAAAACACACGCTAATACTTTCTTATTTAAAACCCTTAGGGGTAATATCCCTTTGGAAGAATTGTGTTCTAAGCAATCATGGGACTTTGGAATTGGTGAGGTAAAGTACATCTTACATTATCTTTCCAATTAAGTAAGTTGTATTATCATGTCTTATTTTAGTATTTGAAATTTACTTTAAGGTTAGCTCTTTCTGAAAATTTTCTTTTTAGGGTAACTTTTTTTTTAATATATTTTTTTACTCTGGGGAAATTATAGCTTAGATTGAGAAATAAAATTAACAACATTTCAGAAACTGTAATGTGCCTTATTTTAGTCAAACCAATATAGATGCATTTAAAGTTCTTTCTATAAGTCCTATAAAATTTATTCCAAGATGAAATTTCTTTAGGTTTAATTGTGTTACAGGTGAAAATAGTTATATATTTAAGAATACTAAAACATATATAAACATTGGTTACCTAAGTTGTAATCCCTGCTCATAATAAGGGTGTATGATTCAGTCATTCAAAAAACAATACACATTTTTTTCAAGAGCGCATGGGACATTCTCTAGGATAGGACACATACTAGGACACAAAACAATAAACAGTTAAGGAATAAGCACAAATATGTAAAATATAACATAAAAAACCCCACAAAATGTAAGAGAAGGGAGTAAAAAATGTAGATATTTTTAAATGTGTTTGAAATTAAATGACTATCAGTTTAAAACATGTACAGTAAGTCCCCTACATATGAACCTTCAAGTTGGGAACTTTCAAAGATGCGAATATGCATTCACGTGTCCAATCACATAAATTAGTTCATGTGTCTGGCATGCATTGTCACATGCCTGCGTCTTCTAAAAGTGGTTGTGCTTTTGTGTACTTTACAGTACTGTATAGAGTATAGTAGTACAGTGTCTTTATTTCAAGCCCAGGATGTCTGGAAGCAAGCGTAAAAGCAGTGGTGATGTAGCTGGTACTGCTAAGAAGCACCAAGCAATAACAATAGAATTGGAAGCCCAAAGAAAGGATGAAGAGAGAAAAGAGGAAGAAGAAGTAACTGAAGAACTAAAGAGATTCACAATGCAGGGAATTTGGTAAGGGGACTTTCTTTATTTGAGGAGGCACTGTTAGTTTTTGAGGCACAGGACCCGAACTTAGTACATGAAAGTTGCAGCAGCCATTCAGAATGCAATCCAGTGCAACTGTGTCATCTATGATGAGAAAAAAAGAGCTACTACCCCCCAGACATCACTGGATCTTTTGTTCAAGAGGGCAGATAGAATTGAATCCAGCAAGGAACCAGAACTTTTGTCATCAACGTCAGGCATGTATAAAATTGCAGCTTGCCCTCCATCTCTCGTTGCTGATGATCCTTCAGCTCTACCATCTCCCACCTCCTCTCCCTCCTCCAGTCAGTAATTTTTCTTGCCTGTTCACTCAATGCCAGCCCCTGTATGCCAGCTGTTGTACTGTACTACTGTACTTTTCAAGGTACTGTACTGTAAGATTAAAAATGTTTTCTTTACTTTTGTGTTTGTTGGCTTTTTATGTATTATTTCTGTGAAAAGTATTATAAACCTATTACAGTACAGTACTATATAGCTGATTGTGTTAGTTGGGTACCCAGGCTAACTTTGTTGGACTTACAAACAAATTGGACTTATGAACGCACTCTCAGAACAGAACTCATTCGTATGTAGGGGACTTACTGTAGATATAATTATGGGTCAACATATGTGATCCTCATGGAAACCACAAGTCAAAAGCCTATAATAGCTACACAAAAAGCAAATAGCAAGGAAACCAAGGAATTACTAAAGAAACTCATGAAACCACAATGGTAGAAACAAAAAGAAAAAATGAACAGAGAAGAACTACAGAAACAACTGGAAAACAAGTGATAAAGTGGCAATAAGTACATACCTATCAATAATTACTTTAAATGTCAGTGTTTGATCAAAAGACATAGGGTGGCTGATTGGGTAAAAACCAAGACCCTCAATATGCTGCTTACAGGAGACTCACTTTAGGGCAAAAGACACGTACAGAGTAAAAGTGAGAGGATGGAAAATGATATTTCATGCAAATGGAAACAAAAAGAAAGTGGGAGTAGCAATACTCATATCAGACAAAAGAGACTTCACAACAAAGGATATAACAAAAGACAAAGAAGGGTATTATATAATGATAAAGGGATCAAACAAGAAGAGAATATTATACTTGTTAACATATTTGCACCCAAAACAGGAGCACCTAAATATATAAATCAAATACTAACACTTAAAGGAAGAAAGGGACAATAATACAATAATAGTAGGGAACTTTAACACCTAACTGATATCAATGGACAGATTATCCATACAGAAAATCAATAAAGGAATAGTGGTCTTAAGGACACACTAGACCAGTTAAACTTAGTAGATATCTATAGGACAATACATCCAAAAACAACAGAATACACATTCCTTTCAATTGAACACAGAACATTCTCCAGGATAAATCACATACTAGACCACAAAACAAGCCTCAAAAAATTTAAGAGGGTAGAAATTGCATCAAGCATTTTTTTCAGAACACAACTGTATGAAACTAGAAGTCAACTACAGAAAGAAAAATAGGAAAAGAACAAACACGTGAAGACTAAATGACATGCTACTGAAAAGCAAATGGATCAACAATGAAATCAAAGAGGAAATCAGAAAGTACCTTGAGACAAATAAAAATGGAAACAAAACTTTTCAAAATACATGGGATGTTGCAAAGTCAGTTCTAAGAAGGAAGTTTATAGCGATATAGGACTTCCTCAGGAAACAAGAAAAATCTCAAACAGCCTACCACCTAAAAGAATTAGAAAAAGAAAAACAGATCAAAGTCAGCAGAAGGAAGGAAATAATAAAGATCAGAGAGAAAATAGAGATTTAAAAAATGGAAAAGATCAATTAAACTAAGAGCTGTTTTTCTGAAAAGATAAACAAAATTGATAAGCATTTAGCTGGGTTCACCAAGAAGGAAAGAGAGAAGACTGAAATAAAATAAGAAATGAAACAGGAGAAATAAAAACTGATACCACAGAGATACAAAGAAATTATAAGAGAATTCTCTGAGCAGTTATATGCCAACAAATTGGACAACCTTGAAGAAAGGACAAATTTCTAGAAACATACAGCCTGCCAAGACTGAGTCCAGAAGAAACAACTTTAACAGACCAATCACTAGGAGTGAAATAAAATCTGTAACTTGAAAAACTCCCTACAAAGAAAAGTCCAGGGAAAGATGGCTTCACAGGGGAATTTTACCAAACATATAAAGAAGAACTAATACCTATCCTTCTCAAACTATTCCAAAAAATGGAAGAGTAGGTAACACTCCCAAATTCATTCTACAAGGCCACCATTACACTGATACCAAAACCAGACAAAGACAGTACAAAAAAGAAAATTACAGGCCAAATATTTTAGATGAATATAGACGGCAAAATCCTCAACACAATATTAGCAAGCCAAATCCAACAGTATATAAACAGGATCATACATCATAATCAAGTTGGATTCATTCCAGGGTCAAAAAGATGGTTCAACATTTGCAAATCAACCAATGTGGTATATCACATTAGAAAAAGGAAAGATAAAAATCACATGATCTTCTCAATATATGCAGAAAAAGCATTTGATAAAATTCAACATCCATTCATGGTAAAAACTCTCATCAAAGTGGGTATAGAGGGAAAATATTTCAACATAATAAAGCCTATTTGTGACAAACCTATGGCCAATGTCATACTCAATGGTGAAAAACTGAAAGCCATCTCACTAAATTCAGGAACAAGATAGGGATGTTCACTCTTGCTGCTTTGATTTACCATAGTACTGGAAGCTCTAGCCACAGAAGTCAGACAAGAAAAAGAAATGAAAGTTATCCAAATTGGAAGGAAAGAGGTAAAATGGTCATTAGTTGCAGATGACATGATACTTTATATAGAGAACCCTAAAGTCTCACACAAAAACTACTGGAACTAATAAATGAATGCAGCAAGGTGGCAGGATACAAGAGAAAGTTTTTAAAAATCCCATTTAAAAATCACACCAAAAAGAATAAAATACCTCGGAATAAACTTAAGAAGATGAGAGACCTATACTCTGAAAGCTATAAAACGTTGATGAAGGAAATTGAACATAATACAAAGAAATGTAAAGATATCACATTTGTGGCTTTGAAGAATTAATATTGTTAAAATGACCATACCACCCAAAGAAATCTACAGATTTCATGTAATCCCTATCAAACACTCATGACATTTCTCACAGGACTAGACCAAATAATCCTAAAATTTATATGGAACCACAGAAGACCCTGAGTTGCCAAAGCAATCTTGAGAAGAAGAACAAAGCCAGAGGAATTACCCTCTCAGACTTCAGAGAATACAACAAAACTGAAGTATTCAAAATAGCATAGTACTGGCACAAAAACAGACACATAGATAAGTGGAACAGAATAGAGAGCCCAGAAAGAAACCCACAGAACTATGGTAAATTCATCTATGACAGAAGAGGCAAGAATATACAATGGAGAAAAGAGAGTCTCTTCAACAAGTGGTGCTGGCCCAACTAGACAGCTACACATAAAATAATGAGATTAGAATATTTCTTCACACCATATTCAAAAATAAACTCAAAATGTTTAAGACCTAAATGTAAGACATGAAACAATAAAACTCCTGGAAGAGAACATAGGCAGAACACCCTTTGACATAAATTTTAGCAATATTTTGGGAGGTCTGTCTTCTAAGGCAAAAGAAATAAAATCAACAAATAAATGGGACCTAATTAAATTTAAAAACTTTTCCACAGCAAATAAAACCATTGGCAAAACGAAAAGCCAACCAGCAGAATGGGAGAAAATATTTAGATATGATGCAATCAACAAGGGATTAATATCAAAAATATGTAAACAGCTCATACAACTCAATATCAAAAAAAAACCAAATAACCAATCAAAAAATGATCAAAGACCTGAACAGACTTTTTTTCCAAAGAAGACATACAGATGGCCAACAGGCCCATGAAAAGATGCTCAACATCACTAATTATTAGAGAAATGCAAATCAAAACAGCAATGAGATATCACCTCACACCTGTCAGAATGGCTATCATCAAAAAGTCTACAAATAACAAATGTTGGAGAGGATGTGGAGAAAAGGGGACACTTGTACACTGTTGGTGAGAATGTAAATTGGTGCAGCCACTATGGAAAACAGTATGGAAGTTCCTTAAAAAACTAAAAATAGAGTTAACATATGATCCAGCAATCCCACTTTAGTATATATATCAGGAGAAAAAGAAAACACTAATTTGCAAAGTTACATGTGCCCCAATATTTACAGCAGCACTATTTGTACTAGCCAAGACATGGAAGCAACCCTAGTGTCCATCAACAAAGTAATGAATAAAGAAGATGTGGGATATATATATATATAAACACACACACACACAGTGGAATATTACTTAGCCATTTGCAGCAATGTTGATGGCCTTATGGCCCTAGAGAATATTATGCTTACTGAAATAAGTCAGGCAGAGAAAGAAAAATAGTGTATGATATCATTTATGTGTAGAATCTAAAACATAATACATATGAATGCATATGCAAAACAGAAATTGACTCACGGATATAGAAAACAAACTTATGGTTACCAGTGGGGATAGGAAAGCAGGAAGGAACAAATTAGGGCTGTGGGGTTAAGAGATACAAACGACTAAGTATAAAATAGATAAGCAACAAGGATGTATTGTATAGCACAGGTAATTAGCACCATTATCTTGTAATAACTTATAACGGAGTATAATCTGCAAAAATACTGAATTACTATGCTGTATACCTAAACTAAATAATATTGTAAATCAACTATAGTTCCATTAAAAATTGCTTTCCAAGATTCTGTTAGATTTCAGTAATTAATACAGTAAATAAAATCAGAATAAACAAAACTGAATTATGTATTAATAATTTTCCTTTTGTTTGCTAATCAGTGAAAATAAATATTGTTTACCATCAAAAAAGAGAGAGAATGAGCTGCTAGAGAGATTTGGGAGTTCTCAAAGAATGGTGTCATAGGAAAGAAAAATGGGAGACATTTTCAAGGAAGGGAATGTGGTCAATAATATTAGATGCTATCCTGTTACTCCTTTAAATAACTCATATTTCCTAGATAAGAATAATATAGATATATCCTCTTAAAGAACGAATCATGAGCAGGTTAGAATCCTTAAAAAACAATCTCTACATCTATGGCAGCTTGAATGTGTCTAGAGCAAGTCAGAAAAGAAAATAAGCTCACTGGTGGAACCTGAAGGGTATCAGGTGCTATGAGTTCTTTAGGTAGAGCAGGCATCAGCTTTTAATTTGTGATGCCTAGACAAGGCTAAAGGCATAGTGGAACCCTGGCTAAAATCTTAAATTTTACAAGAGAGACCAAGGCAGGAGTCACAATAAGAGAGGAAGAAAGGGATTGGAGCAGTAGAGGAGCTGAGCTATACCTGCCTACTGGTTGGGAAACTTCGGGACAGGTAATTCCTACTGAGGCAGAATTAATGAAGAGATAGCAAACAAGCAAACCAAAACCAAAAATCAAACCAAACAAAAACTCCTCTTGCTTGGCAGATAGTAGGGTATGGGTAATTAGGGGTGTTCCAAGATCCTTTTGTTGGATGTGGAATGGAATAGGAAAGAAGAACATCTTGGAGGATATAATAATTTTTTTTTTCCGGTTTTCCCAATGAGTTTTATTTGGGCAGACCTGGGGACAGGGAGGGCCTGCATCTAAACGAAGGTGTTGGGCCTCTTAGTGGTGAGGTGTCGCTTGTGCTGGCAACAGAGAACCTGGTAGGGCAGTGGGAACTTGATCTTGGAGTCGTGGAACTGCTTGACTGCTGGTCGACAGCACTTGCTGGCTGCGATCTCTTCTGCTTTTGTGATCTGGATCGAGTGGGCCCAGGCGCGGTGCCAGGCACCCATGTCTCGGTAGCACTGGGTGACCACACTGGCTGTGGTCAGGTCCCGGTACTCTCAGTGCTGTGGAAGTCATAGCGCAGCCAGAAGCCAAAGTTCTTCACCCGCAGGGGAGATTTCTCCAGCACCTGTCTACAGTAGGCAATTTTCCCTGAATACTCTCTCATCTTCTTCAGCTGAGACACAAAGTACCAGAAGCAGGACTTGGCAACATGATTAGGTGCAAAGATTTGCATGCAGTAGAGGGGAGACATGCTGCATTTGGGGGTCCGCAGGCAGCGCCCCACCACCTTGTACTCTGGAAGTGTGCCCGAGGCCTTCATGGTGCTCTATCCGTGCTCGCTGCCACCCTCGAAAAGGAAACTACTTTATTATTTTTATGGAGGTATAATTGACATATAACAGTTATTTAAAGTTTACAACATAGTGATTTGATATGTGTACCCACTGTGAAAAGATCGCCACAGTAAGTCTAGTTAACATGGATCACCACACAGTTACAAATTCTTTTTCTTTGGATGAGAAATTTTAAGATATACTCTCTAGAAACTTTCAAATATAAAATACAGTATTATTAACTATAGTTGCCATCCTGTACATTACATCCCCAGGACTTATTTATTTTATAATTGGAAGTTTCTACATTTTTACCACCTCCCCTAATTTTGCCCATACCCCACCCCCCAACTCTAGCAACCACTAATCTATTCTATTTATGAATTTTTTTTTCAGATTACATGTATAAGTGAGATCATATGGTATTTTTCTTTCTCTGCCTGACTTATTTCACTTAGCATGATGCCCTCAAGGTCCATCCATGTTGTTGCAGTTGGCAGGATTTCCTTACTTTTTATGGCTGAATAGTATTCCATTGTGTGTGTGTGTGTGTATATATATATATATATATATACCACATCTTCTTTATTCATCCATTGATGGACACGTAGGTTGTTTCCATGTCTTGGCTATTGTAAGTAATGCTTCAGTGAACATGGTGGTGAGGATAATCTTTTTGAGTTAGTGTCTTCTTTTCCTTGGAAAAATACCAGAAGTGGAATTGCTGGATCATATGGTAGTTCTATTTTTAATTTTTTCTTCCAGTTTTATTGAGATATAATTGACATACAGCATGTATGAGTTTAAGGTATACATCATAATGATTTAACTTACATACATCATGAAATGATTAGCACAATACGTACAGTGAACATCAATCATCTCATATAGATACAAAATTAAAGAAATAGAAAAAAATTCCTTGTGATGAGAACTCAGGATTTACCCTATTTTTAATTTTTTTGAGGAAACCCCATTCTATTTTTCGATAGCAGCTGAACAATTTACATTCCCACCAACAGTGCACCTGGGTTCCCTTTTCTCCACATCCTTGCCAAGGCTTGTTTTTGCTTATGTTTTTGATGCTAGCTATTCTCACAGATGTGGTTTTGATCTGAATTTCCTTGATGATTCATTTTGTTAAGCATCTTTTTCTGTACCTGTTGGTTGCCTGTAGATCTTCTTTGGAAAAATGTCTGTTCAGGTTGTCTGCCCATTTTTTAGTGGGATTGTTGTTTTTTCACTTTGAGTCATATGAGTTATTTATATATTTTGGCTATTAACCCCTTATCAGATATATGATTTACAAATATTTTCTTCCATTCAGTAGGTTAGATTTTCAATTTTTTGATGGCTTCCTCTTCTGTGAAAAGCTTTTCAGTTCGATGTAGTCCCACTTGTTTATATTTGCTTTAGTTGCCTTTGCTTTTGGTGTCAAATTCAAAAAATCATTGCCAAGATGTATGTCAAAGATTTTGCCACTTGTGTATTTTTCTAGTATTTTGGTTTCAGGTCTTATATTCAAGTCTTTAATCCATTTTGAGTTAATTTTTATGTATCATATAAGATAGGGGTCCATTTTTCATTCTTTTGTGTGTTCAGTTTTCCCAGCACCATTTATTGAAAAGACTGTCCTTTCTCCATTGTATATTCCTGGCTCCTTTGTCATAAATTAATTGACCAAATATGTATGGGTTTATTTCTGGGCTTTCTTTTCTGTTCCATTGGTCTATGTGTCTGTTTTTATGTCAATGTCATACTGTTTTGATGACTATATCTTTAATATTGGGATTATGAAATATGATGCCTCCAGCTCTGTTCTTTTTTCTCAATATTGTCTTGCCATTTGGGTTTTGTTGTGGTTCCATACCAATTTTATGATTGTTTTTCTATTTCTGTGAAAAATATCATTGGAGTTTTCACAGGGATTGCACTGAATATGCAGATGACTCTGACTAGAATGGGCATTTTAACAATATTAATTATTCCAATCCATTATCATGGACTATCTTCCCATTTATTTGTGTCTTCAGTTTCCTTTATTAATGTCCTATAGTTTATAGTGTACAGGTATTTCACCTCTTTGGTTAAGCTTATTTCTAGGTATTTTATTCTTTTTGATACAATTGTAAATAAGGTTGTCTCCTTAATTTCTTATTCTGATAGTTCATTATTAGTGTATAGAAATGCAACTTCTTTTTGTATATGGTTATGTATCCTTTACCCAAATTTATTTATTGTACAGTGTTTTTGGCAGCAGTGGAATCTTTAGCATTTTCTATATATAATATTATGTTATAAGCAGATAAATATAATTTTAATTGTTCCTTTCAGTTTTGAATGCTTTTTATTTCTTTTTCTTTTCTTTTTCTTGTCCATTGGCTCTAACAAATATTACCAATATTATGTTGAATAAAGTGGTGAGAGTGGGCATCTTTCTCTTGTTCCTGATCTTGGAGAAAAAACTTTCAGCTTTTCATCATTGAATGTGATATTAGCTGTAAGCTTGTCATACATGGCCTTTATTATGTTGAGGTACACTGTCTTTATACCCTTTTGTTACAGATTTTTAGACATAGATGGATGTGAATTTTTGCAAATGCTTTTTCTGTATTCATATCAATGATTATATGATTTTTACCCTTCATTTTGTTAATATGGTATATCTCGTTGACTGATTTGTGTTATGTTGAACCATCCTTATCCTTGGAATAAATCCTACTTGATCATGCTGTATGATTCGTTTAATGTATTGTTGAATTCAGTTTGTTAATATTTTGTTGAGGATTTTTGAATCTATGTTCATCAGGGTTATTGGCCTGTAATTTTCTTTTCTTGTTGTGTTCTTGTCTGGTTTTTGTATCAAGGTAATGCTGGTTTTATAAAAGGAGTTTTGAAGTGTTTCTTCATCTTCTGTTTTTTGGAAGAGTTTGAGAAGGATTTATGTTAACTTTCTTTAAATATTTGGTAGAATTCATCGGTGAAGTCATTGGTCCTAGACTTGTTTGTTGGGAAGTATTTGATTACTGATTTGATCTTCTTACTAAATATCAGTCTGTTCATATTTTCTATTTCTTCATGGATTAGTCTTGTAGGTTGTAGTTTCTAGGAATTTTCCATAAATTCTAGGTTGTCCACTTTGTTGGTGTTCAGAGTACTGTCTTATGATCACTTGTATTTCTGTGGTGTCAGTTATAGTGTCTCCTCTTTCATTTATGATTTTATTATTTGAGTCCTCTCTTTTTTTGTTGCTGTTGGGTCTAAATAAGTTTGTTAATTTTGTTATATCTTTTCAAGAAAGCAGTTCTTAGTTTTATTAATCTTTTGTATTATCTTTTTATTTTCTATTTTATTTATTTCTGCTCTGAAATTTGTTATTTTATTTCATCTACTATCTGTAGGCTCAGTTCGTTCTCTTTCTAGTTCCTTGAGGTGTAAAGTTACTTTGTTTATTTGAGATCTTTTGTTTATTGATGTAGGCATTTATCACCATGAATTTCCCTTTTAAAACTGTTTTTGCTACATCCCTTAAGTCTTGTTATGTTGTTATTTCCATTTTCATTTGTCTCAAGATATTTTTTCTCTTTTGATTTCTTCTTTAACCAGTGATTGTTCAGGAGCATTTTGTTTAATCTCCACATATTTGAATTTTCCAGTTTTCCTCTTGCAATTGATTTCTAGTTTAATACCATTGTAGTTGGAAAACATGCTTGATATTATTTCAGTCTTTAAAAAGAATTTGAGACTTGTTTGTTTTTTGATATTGAGCTCCATGAGCTGTTTGTATATTTTGGAGATTAATCATTTGTCTGTTGTTTCATTTGCAAATATTTAGTCCCATTCTGAGGGTTGTCATTTCATCTTGTTTATGGTTTCCTTTGCTGTGGAAAAGCTTTTAAGTTTAATTAGGTCCCATTTGTTTATTTTTATTTTTATTTTCATTGCCCTAGGAGGTGGGTCAAAAAATATCTTTCTGTGATTTATGTCAAAGAGCGTTTTTCCTATGTTTTCCTCTAAGAGTTTTATAGTGTCCAGTCTTACATTTAAGTCTTTAATCTGTTTTGAGTTTATTTTTGTGTATGGTGTTAGGGAGCATTCTAATTTCATTCTTTTACATGTAGCTGTCCAGTTTTCCCAACACAACTAACTGAAGAGGCTGTCTTTTCTCCATTGTATGTTCTTGCCTCCTTTGTCATAAATTAGGTGACTATATGTACATGGGTTTATCTCTGGTCTTTCTATCCTTTGCCATTGATCTATATTTCTGTTTTTGTGCCAGTACCATATTGTCTTGATTACTGTAGCTTTGTAGTATAGTTTGAAGTCAGGGAGCCAAATTCCTTCAGCTTCGTTTTTCTTTCTCAAGATTGCTTTGGATATTCAGGGTCTTTTGTGTTTCCACATGAATTGTAAAATTTTTTGTTCTAATTCTGTGAAGAATGCCATTGGTAATTTGATAGAGATTGCATTGAATCTGTAGGTTGCTTTGGGTAGTATAGTCATTTTCACAATATTGAGTCTTCCAATCCAAGAACATGGTATATTTCTCCATCTGTTTATGTCATCTTTGATTTCTTTCATCAGTGTTTTGTAGTTTTCTGAGTACAAGTCTTTCACCTCCTTATGTAGGGTTTTATGTTTTTCTTTTTTTAATAAATTTATTGATTGATTGATTGATTTTTGGAAGCATTGGGTCTTCGTTGCTGTGCACGGGCTTTCTCTAGTTGCGGAGAGTGGGGGCTACTCTTCGTTGAGGTGCGCAGGCTTCTCATTATGGTGGCTTGTCTTGTTGTGGAGCATGGGCTATAGGTGCACAGGCTTCAATAGTTGTGGCACATGGGCTCAGTAGTTGTGGCTCACAGGCTTTGTTGCTCTGCAGCATGTGGGATCTGCCCGGAGCAGGGCTCGAACCCATGTCCCCTGCATTGGCAGGTGGATTCTTAACCACTGTACCACCAGGGAAGTCTCCCTTAGGTAGGTTTATTCCTAGGTATTTTATTCTTTTTGTTGCAATATTAAGTGGGATAGTTTCCTTAATTTCTCTTTCTGATTTTTCATTGTTAGTGTATAGGAATGCAAGAGATTTCTGTGCATTTATTTTGTATCCTGCAACCTTACCAAATTCATTGATTAGTTCTAGTAGTTTTCTGGTGGCATCTTTAGGATTTTCTATGTATAGTATCTTATCATCTGCAAACAGTGAAAGTTTTACTTCTTCTTTTCCAATTTGTATTCCTTTAATTTCTTTTTCTTCTCTGATTGCCGTGGCTAGCTCTTCCAAAACTAGTTTGAATAAGAATGGTGAGATTGGACATCCTTGTCTTGTTCCTGATCTTAGTGGAAACACTTTCAGTTGTTTACCATTGAGTATGATGTTTGCTGTGGGTTTGTCATGTATGGCTTGTATTATGTTGAGGTAGGTTCTGTCTATGCCCACTTTCTGGAGAGTTTTTATCATAACTTGGTGTTGAGTTTTGTCAAAAACTTTTTCTGCATCTATTGAGATGATCATATGTTTTTTTTTAATTTGTTAATATGGTGTATCACACTTGTTGATTTGCATATATTGAAGAATCCTTGCATCCCTGGGATAAATCCCACTTGATCATGGTGTATGATCCTTTTAATATGTTGTTGGATTCTGTTTGCTAGTATTTTGTTCAGGATTTTTGCATCTATGTTCATCAGTGATATTGGTCTATAATTTTTTTTGTTTGGTATCTTTTTCTGATTTTGGTATCAGGGTGATGGTAGCTTCGTAGAATGAATTTGGGGGTGTTCCTCCCTCTGCAATATTTTGGAAGAGTTTGAGAAGGATAGTTGTTAGGTTTTTTCTAAATGTTTGATAGAATTTGCCTGTGAAGCCATCTGGTCCTGGACTTCTGTTTGTTGGAAGATTTTTAATTACAGTTTCAATTTCATTACTTGTGATAGGTCTGTTTATACTTTCTAATTCTTCCATGTTCAGTCTTGGAAAATTGTAGCTTTCCAAGAATTTGTCCATTTTTTTGTGACTGTCCATTTTCTTGGCATATAGTTGTTTGTAGTAGTCTCTTATAATCCTTTGTAGTTTTGTGGTGTCAGTTGTGATTTCTCCTTTTTCATTTCTCATTTTATTGATTTGCAACCTCTCCCTTTTTCTCCTGGTGAGTCTGGCCAAGGGTTCAATTGTGTTTATCTTCTCAAAGAACCAGCTTTAGTTTTATTGATCTTTGCTGATGTTTTCTTCGTTTCTATTTCATTTATTTCTGCTCTGATCTTTATGATTTCTTTCCTTCTATTGTCCTGGGTTTTCTTTGTTCTTCTTTCTCTAGTTGCTTTAGGTGTAGGGTAGATTGTTTATTTGAGATTTTTCTTGTTTCTTGAGGTGAAATTGAATTGCTATAAACTTCCCTCTCAGAACTGCTTTTGCTGCATTTCAGAGGTTTTAGGGGACATGTTTTCATTTTCATTTGTTTCTGTGTATTTTTTAATTTCTTCTTTGATTTTTCAGTGATATCTTGGTGATTTCATACTGCACTGTTTAGCCTCCATGTATTTGTGTTTTTTGTAGTCTTTTTCCTGTAATTGATTTCCAATCTCATAGCATTGTGGTCAGAAAAGATGCTTGATACAATTTCAATTTTCTTAAATTTTCTGAGGCTTGATTTGTGACCCAAGATATGATCTATTCTGGAGAATGTTCCATTTGCACTTGAGAAGAAAGTGTATTCTGCCACTTCTGGGTGGAATGTTCTATAAATAATAATTAAACCTATCTAGTTTATTGTGTCATTTAAACCTTGTGTTTCCATATTTATTTTCTCTTTGGATGATCTGTCCATTGGTGTAAGTGGGGTGTTAAAGTCCTCTACTATTATTGTATTACTGTCGATTTCCCCTTTCATGGTTGTTAGCATTTGCCTTATGTATTGTGGTGCTCCTTTGTTGGGTACATAAACATTTATAATTGTTATATCTTTTTCTTGGATTGATCTCTTGATCATTAGGTAATGTCCTTCCTTATCTCTTGTAACAGTCTTTATTTTAAAGACTATGTTATCTGATATGAGTATTGCTACTACAGCTTTCTTTTTATTTCCCTTTGCATGGAATATCTATTTCCATCCCTTCATTTTCAGTTAGTATGTGTCCCTCGTTCTGAAGTGGGTCTCTTGAAGACAGTATATATATGGGTCTTGTTTTTGTATCCATTCAGCCAGTCTGTATCTTTTGGTTGGGACATTTAATCCATTTACATTCAAGGTTATTATCGATATGTATGTTCCTATTACCATTTTCTTAATTGTTTTGGGTTTGTTTTTGTGGGTCTTTTTCTTCTCTTGTGTTTCCCATCTAGAAAAGTTTCTTTAGCATTTGTTGTAAAGCTGGTTTGGTGGTGCTGAATTCTATTAGCTTTTTCTTGTCTGAAAAGCTTTTGACTTCTCCATTGAATCTGAATGAGATCCTTGCTGGGTGGAGTAATCTTGGTTGTAGGCTTTTCTCTTTCATCACTTTAAGTATATCCTGCCACTCCCTCTGGCCTACAGAGTTTCTGCTGAAAAATCAGCTGATAACCTTATGGGGACTCCTTTGTATGTTATTTTTTGTTTTTCCCTTGCTGCTTTTAATATTTTTTTCTTTGAATTTAATTTTTGTTAGATTGATTAATATGTGTCTTGGTGTGTTTGTCCTAGGGTGTATCCTTTATGGGACTCTGTGCTTCCTGGACTTGGATGACTATTTCCTTTCCCATATTAGGGAAGTTTTCCCCCATAATCTCTTCAAATATTTTCTCAGTCCCTTTGTTTTTCTCTTCTTCTTCTGGGACCCCTATAATTCAAATGTTGGTGCATTTAGTGTTGCCCCAGAGGTCTCTGAGATTATCTTCAATTCTTTTCATTCTTTTTTCATTATTCTGCTCCTTGGCAGTTATTTCCACCATTTTGTCTTCCAGCTCACTTATTTGTTCTTCTGCCTTGGTTATTCATTCCTTCCATTGTATTTTTCATTTCAGTTATTGTGTTGCTCATCTCTGTTTGTTTGTTCTTTAATTCTTCTAGATCTTTGTTAAACATTTCTTGTGTTTTCTCAATCCGTGCCTCCATTCTATTTCTGAGATTCTGGATCATCTTTACTATCATTACTTTGAACTCTTTTTCAGGTAGATTCCCTATTTTCTCTTCATTTATTGGTCCTGTAAGTTTTTACCTTGCTCCTTCATCTGTGACATATTTTTTTGCCATCTCATTTTTTTTTTCTTTATGGGTGGGATTGTGTTCCTGTCTTAGTGGTTGTTTGGCCTGAGGCTTCCAACAGTGGAGTTTGTAGGCTGTTGAGTAGAGCTGCGTCTTGGTTCAGAGATGAGGACCTCTGGGAGACCTCACTCCAATGAATATTCCCTGGGGTCTGCGGTTCTCTGTTAGTCCAGTGGTTTGGACTCAGAGCTCCCATCACAGGAGCTTCAGCCCAACCCCTGGCTCGTGAACCAAGATCCTTTTAGAGAAATGTTATGCATCCAAATTTTAAGCCTCTCTGTCCAGAAGTTCCTTAACTTCAGACAAGTTCTTTAATCTGGAGAGCCACTTGCCTGGCGCTTCCCAGACCCCCTCTCTGTGACTGCCAAACTTCTTTTTCCTCCAGACCCTTTAAACTGCCTCTAGGTATTTTTCTGATTTCCTCTTTCTATTGGTTGTTTAGTAGGATATTGTTTAGCCTCTATGTGTTTGTGTTTTTTTACAGTTTTTTTCTTCTGGTTGATTTCTAATCTCATAGTGCTGTGGTCAGAAAAGATGCTTGATATGATTTCAATTTTTTAAAATTTCCTGAGGCTCACTTTGTGGCCCAGTGATCAATCCTGGAGAATGTTTCATGTGCACTTGAGAGGAATGTGTATTCTTCTGCTTTTGGATGGGATGCTCTGTAAATATCAGTTAAGTCCACCTGGTCTAATGTGTCATTTAAGACCTGTGTTTCCTTATTGATTTTCTGTCTGAATGATCTGTCCACTGATGAAATTGGGGTGTTAAAGTCCCCCACTAATATTGTGTTCCTGTCGATTTCTTTATGGCTGTTAATATTTGTCTTATATATTGAGGTACTCTTATTTGGGTGCATATATATTTACAATTGTTGTATCTTCTTCTTGGATTGTTCCCTTGATCATTATGTAATGTCTTTCTTTGTCTCTTGTAAAGTCTTTATTTTAGAGTGTACTTTGTCTGATATGAGTATTGTGACTCCAGCTTTCTTTTGATTTTCATTTGCATGGAACACTTTTTCCATCCCCTAATTTTCAGTCTGTATGTGTCCCTAGATCTGAAGTGGGTCTCTTGTAGACAGAAGATACATGGGTCTTGTTTTTGTATCCATTCAGCCAGTCTCTGTCTTTTGGATGGAGCAATTAATCTGTTTACATTTAAAGTAATTATTGATATATATGTATTTATTGCCATTTTGCTAATTGTTTTGTGTTTGTTTTTGTTAGTCTTTTTTCTTCCCTTCCTCTTTTGTTCTCTTCTCTTGTGATTTGATGGCTAACTTTAGTGTTGTGTTTGGGATGCTTTTTCTGCTTTATGTGTGTATCTACTGTAGATTTTCAGTTTGCAGTTACCATGAGGTTTTGATATAGCAGTCTATATATAAGTAAGATTGTTTTAAGTTGCTTGTCTTTTCATTTCAAATGTCTTTCCAATATCCTGCATTTGTGCTCTCCTCTTCTCACAATTGCTGGTTTTGATACCATATTTTGTACGGATGATTTCCTACATTTACTGTTTTTTTGCCTTTACCAATGAGCTTTTCCATTAGTAATTTTCCCGTTTTTAGTTGTGGCTTATTCTTTTCTGCTTAGAAAAGTTCCTTTAGCATTTGTTGCAAAGCTCATCTGGTGGTGCTGAATTCTCTTAGCTTTTTCTTCTCTGTAAAGCTTTTGATTTCTCCATTGAATCTGAATTAAAGCCTTGCTCAGTAGAGTATTCTTGGTTGTAGGTTTTTCCCTTTCATCACTTTAATATATTGTGCCACTCCCTTCTCGCCTGAAGAGTTTCTGCTGAGAAATCAGCTGTTAACCTTATGGGAGTTCCCTTGTATGTTATTTGTTGCTTTTCCCTTGTTGCTTTTAGTATTTTTTCTTTATCTTTAATTTTTGTCAATTTGATTACTGTGTCTCGGCGTATTTCTCCTTGGGTTTATCCTGCCTGGGACTCTCTGTGATTCCTGGACTTGGGTGGCTATTTCCTTTCCCATGTTAAGGAAGTTTTCAACTATAATCTCTTCAAATATTTTCTCGGGTCCTTTCTCTCTCTGTTCTCCTTCTGGGACCCCTATAATACAAATGTTGGTGCATTTAATGTTGTCCCAGAGATCTCTTTGGCAGTCTTCATTTCTTCTCATTCTTTTTTCTTTTTTCTGTTCTGCAGCAGTGATTTCCACCATTCTGTCTTCCAAGTCACTTATTCGTTCTTCTGCCTCAGTTATTCTGCTATTGATTCCTTCTAGTCTATTTTTCACTTCAGTTATTGTATTGTTCATCTCTGTTTGTTTGTTCTTAATTCTTCTAAGTCTTTGTTAAACATTTCTTGAACCTTCTCAATCCTTGCCTCCATTCTTTTTCCAGCATCTTGTATCATCTTCACTATCAGTATTCTGAATTCTTTTTCCAGCAGATTGCCTATCTCCACTTCTCTTAGTTGTTTTTCTGGGGTTTTATCTTGTTCCTTCATCTGGGAGGTATTCCTCTGCCTTCTCATTTTGTCTAACTTTCTGTGATAGTGGTTTCTGTTCCACATGCTGCAGGATTGTAGTTCTTGCTTCTGTCTGTCCTCTGGTGGTTGAGGGTGTGTAAGAGGTTGTGCAGGTTTCCTGATAAAGGGACTCCACTGGTGAGTGGAGCTTGCTCTTGTCCCTCTGGTGGGCAGGGCCATGCTGAAGAAAACTTTAAGCAGCCTGTCTGCTGATGGGTGGGGCTGTGTTCCTGTCCTGTTTGTTGTTTGGCCTGGGGCACCCAACACTTTTGGATGAGGCTAATGGCAGCCTCTGGGAGGGCTTACACTAAATGAATACTCCCCAGAACTGCCACTGCCAGTGTCTTTGTCCCCACAGTGAGCCACAGCCACCCCCCACCTCTGCAGGATACCCTCCAATATTAGCAGGTAGGTCTGGCCCTGTCTTTTATGAGGTCACTGCTTTTTTTCCCCTGGGTTCTGGTCCACACAGAACCTTCTGTGCCCCCTTCAAGAGTGGAGTCTCTGTTTCCTCCAGTCCCATGGATTTTCTGTGATCAAACCCCACAGGCTTTCAAAGCCAGATTCTCTGGGGGCTCCTCCTCCCATTGCTGGACCCCCAGGCTGGGAAGACTGACATGGGGCTCAGGACTTTCACTCCTGTGAGAGGGCCTCTGTGGCACAATTGCTCTCCAGTCCATGTGTCACCCACCTGGCTGGTATGATATTTGATCTTATCGTGATTGTGCCCCTCCTAACGTCTCATTGTGGCTTCTTCTTTGTCTTAGGCTTTAGGGTATCTTTTTTGGTAGGTTCTAGCATTTTTCTGTCCATGGTTGTTCAGCAATTAGTTGTGATTTTGGTGTTTCCGTAGGAAGGGATGAGTCCACATTCTTCTACTTCACCATCTTGAGCTCAAGATAAAAGCTCTACATTTTTATTTCCCTCCCCCATTTTGTTTTTGATGTCACGTCTTACTTCTTCTTATCTTGTGTATCTATTAACAAGTTACTGTAGTTGTTATTTTTACTACTTTTGTCTTTTAACTTTCATACTAGTATTATAAGTGATTAACGACCCTTACAACATTAGATTATTCTAAAGTTTACATATTTACCTTTACCAGTGAGATTTATACTTTCACATATTTTCCTGTTACTAACTACTGTTATTCTGTTTTGTCTTAAAGAAGTTCTTTTAACATTTCTTTTAAAGCCAGTCTAGTGGTGAAAAACTCCTTTAGTTTTTGCCTTTCTGGAAAACTCTTTATCTCTTCTTCTAATCTGAAGAACAAATTTGCCAGGTAGAGTATTGTTGGTTGGTAGTTTTTTTTTTTCTTCCTGCAATTTGAATATATTTTGCCACTCCTTTCTGGACTGCAAAGTTTATGCTGAAAAACCTGCTGAGAGTCTTATGAGGGTTCCCTTATACTTAACAAGTTGTTTTTCTCTTGCTGCTTTTAAGACACTCTCCTTGTTTTTAACTTTTGGTAAGTTAATTATAATGTGTCCTGGTGAGAGTCTCTTTGGATTCATCTTATTTGGAACTTTATTGTCTTCTTGGATCTGGAGGTATGTTTCCTTCCCCACGTTAGGGAATTTATTGGCCATAATTTTTTCAAACCAATTTTCTGCCCTTTTTTCTTCTTCTTTTCATTTTTGGACCCCTATAATGTAAATAATGGTCCACTTGATATTGTCCCATAAGTCCCTTATGCTATTTTCACTCTTTTTCATTCCTTTATCTTTTTTGCTACTCTCATTTGATGAATTCCTTTGCCTTATTTTGAGTCTTCTGATTACTTATTCAGCTTAATCTGGTCTCTGTTGAACCTTTCTATTGTATTTTTCGGTTCAGTTATTGTATTATTCAGCTCTGATTTCTGTTTGGTATTTTCTTATATTTTCTGTTTCTTTGTTGAAATTCTCACTTAGCTCATATGCTGATCTCCTGACCTCAGCGAGCAGTTTTATGACTGTTATTTTGTAAGGTATACGCTAAATTGCTTATCTGCATTTCATTAAGGTCTTCTTCTGAGGCTTTATCTTTTTCTTTCGTCTGGAAAATATTCTTCCGTTTCTTCATTTTCCTTGACACTCTTTGTTGGTTTTTATGCATTAGAGAAAACAGCTACCTCTCCTAGTCTTGAAGGAGTGGCCACATGCAGGGGATGATCACTATGTTTCAACCTCACCCTAGGTCTTTGTTGTCTCTCAAACCTTTGTGATTGTCCAAGCAACCTAGTTCATTTTTAGTGGCTCCCAGTTGAGGGTGTGCCAAAACCACCAGGTTCCTAAAGGGGAAGATCTCAGTCAAAACATAGATTTAGTCTGATTGGAAGCTGGACCCTCAGCAAACAGCTTTTAAAGTACACAAATATACCTCTTCCATGAGAAAACTTTCAGATGGGAATTTCTTTCTGCTCTGAGACCTGATGTGATAGCCAGTTGAGAACTGTTTCTTTGTTTGCTACCATCCCATTGAACCTGTGAAAATAAGCGCTGCTGACCACCAGAGCCAGGCTGTCAAGGGATGTGTTCTTTGGGCAGCAGCCTCAAAAGTCAGGGTGCCAGATGTCTGCACAAACTCTTTTCTGGGAGATACCAATGTCAACTGAAAAGAATGCACAACCTAAAAATTGAGAATTATGTTTTATTCAGCAGGCATACTGAGGACTTAAGCCCAGGGGACAGCCTCTCAGATAGCTCTGAGGAACTGTTCCTTAGAGGTAAAGGAAGAGCCAGGATATATAGGAGTTTTTGCAAAAACAAACAACAAACAAACAGATTGTCAGAACATCAAAGGATTACTGTTAACTAAAGAAAAACCAGACATCTCAAGTTAATAATATAGCACTTTTCTATGTGTGGGAAGATGCAAGTATCTGGGCTCATTGAAATCATTCCTTTGATATGCACCTTAACTGTCTAGGTCCAGTATCCTGTTTTCTCCATCCTGAATCCCTCAGGGTGCACCTGTGGGTGCAGGGGGTTGGGGAGGCTGCAGTAGCTGATGGCTTGATGGCTGTAACATCCTTTGTTTACTGATTTAACAAGTGACATTCTTTGTGACAACCTAGAATAAGACAGAGGGAAAGGGCAAAGATGGCACCTGCTGGTCTCTGTGGTCTTTGAAAATTATTTCAGTCTGTCTCTAAATGTGTGTCAAATAAGAAGCCTGTTCCCGAGGCTGAAGATTTAAGATAAGCAAATAAGCCTCTCTCACGGAAACATTCGGGGTATGTTTCAGTCTGCTACCTCTGTGCTGTGCCCTGGGGGAATAACTGGTTAAGAATTCTTTCTCCATTTGTTATAGTGCTATAGAACCTACAGATGTAAGACCCATTGGCTACCAGAGCAAGGCAAACAAGGGGTGGAAACCACAAAAACTGGGGCACAGATGTGTGTACAGGCTCATCTCTGGGAACAAGGCAGAGAGAGAGCATGAAGATAGTGCCTAGACTCTGAGGTCTCTGGGGAGGATTACAGTCTGCTCTTAGATATGAGTTTAATTAGAAGCCTTCTGTTCAGGCCACATCTATGAAGTTAAACTAATAGGCTTCTTTCACGGAAAGATTGGGTATGTCAGTGGGCTACTTCTGCTCTAGGCCCTGGGGAGTAGTCTTGTGCAGCTTGTGCAAACACTTTGAGAACTGTTTCTCAGTTTCCTATAGTCTTGTGGATCTCATGGACAAAGGCTTCACTGGCTTTCAAATCTTGATGTTTGGGAGGCTCATCTCTCAGTTGCAGGTCTTAGAAGTTCAGGAACCAAATATAAGGTTCGAACCATTAGCTCTTCATGGAGAAACTTGTAGTAAGTTCCTTCCTGATTGTGGGTTGCTGCACCTGGAGTGGGGGTTATGATGTTTTAGCATAATCTGAGATTGAGTCTGTCCTACCTGTCCTACCTACTTCAATGTGGGTTTTTTCTAATTTGGCCAATGTGTGGGAGGCTCTTGGCTAGTTGAGGTTTTTTTTGGGGGGGGGGGTTCTTTTAGAAGAAATTGTTCTGTGTGTAGCTGTAGATTAAGTGTGTCCATGGGAGAAGGTGAGTTCAGGATCCCTCTACATTGCCATCTTTAACTGCAACTTATTTAATTTTAAAATAGTAGAGGAATACAGTTTAAATATGATAGTTTAAAATGGGAGGATAATCACTAGAGAAATGCAGACACATGGAAGAACTTCAGAATGCAAAAGGGTGGGGATGTCACACTAGGAAACCTGATCAAGGTGGGAAAAAATGAGAACACTTCTACATAAACAATAAATGTAAAATGTAAGGAATGAATGAATCCTGCTTAGCAATATATTAAATTTTATTAGAGGGCTGGTGTTTCTTATCAAGATTAGAGGAATATCAAATTGAGGAGACGAATATCTCTACATATTTTTCAAGAAACATGTAGAACATAATAATAAAGGTTGAAAATAAAAAGATAGCAAAAGATATATATATAAAGAAAATATATAGTATTAGGGACAGTATAAATGCAATAAATGCCCATTTAGAGAAGAGAAGAAGAGAATATAGAAAGTTATTGATCCATACCAATAATGAAATCCTGCTGAGCAGGCATTGTGAAGGCTTGCTGAACCTACAGAATGGGGGAAATTCCTTGAATAATTCAGTTTTTTTTTCTATTTGGGCTGCTCTTTTTCTGTTTTTCTCTCTCAAAAGATCTGAAGTTGGCATTGTAGTATATGTCTACCTTGGGGTCTATGTAGCTTTCTCAGCTTGTGGGTTCCTGGTACAAGTTTGAGACTTGAATGTTTTAAGGATTGAGCATACAATACTTTTTTTTTATATATACAGCAGGTTCTTATTAGTCATCCATTTTATACACATCAGTGTATACATGTCAATCCCAATCTCCCAATTCATCACACCACCACCCCCACCCCCTGCTGCTTTCCCCTTTTGGTGTCCATACGTTTGTTCTCTACATCTGTGTCTAAATTTCTGCCCTGCAAACCGGTTCATCTGTACCATTTTTCTAGGTTCCACATATATGCGTTAATATACAATATTTGTTTTTCTATTTCTGACTTACTTCACTCTATATGACAGTCTCTAGATGCATCCACATCCCTACAAATGACCCAATTTCGTTACTTTTTATGGCTGACTAATATTCCATTGTATATATGTACCACAACTTCTTTATGCATTCGTTTGTTGATGGGCATTTAGGTTGCTTCCATGACCTGGCTATTGTAAATAGTGCTGCAATGAACACTGGGGTGCATGTGTCTTTTTGAGTGATGGTGTTCTCAGGGTATATGCCTAGTAGTAAGATTGCTGGGTCATATGGTAGTTCTCTTTTTAGTTTCGTAAGGAACCTCCATACTGTTCTCCATAGTGGCTATATCAATTTACATTCCCAACAACAGTGCAAGAGAGTTCCCTTTTCTCCACACCCTCTCCAGCATTTGTTGTTTGTAGATTTTCTGATGATGCCCATTCTAACTGGTGTGAGGTGATACCTCATTGTAGCTTTGATTTGCATTTCTCTAATAATCAGTGATGTTGAACAGCTTTTCATGTGCTTCTTGGCCATCTGTATGTCTTCTTTGGAGAAATGTCTATTTAGGTCTTCTGCCCATTTTTGGATTGGGTTGTTTGTTTTTTTAATATTGAGTTGCATGAGCTGTTTGTATATTTTGGAGATTAATCCGTTGTCCGTTGATTCGTTTGCAAATATTTTCTCCCATTCTGATGGTTGTCTTTTCGTCTTGTTTGTAGTTTCCTTTGCTTTGCAAAAGCTTTGAAGTTTCATTAGGTCCCATTTGTTTATTTTTCTTTTTATTTCCATTACTCTAGGAGGTAGATCAAGATCTTGCTGTGATTTATGTCAAAGTGTGTTCTTCCTATGTTTTCCTGTAAGAGTTTTATAGTGTCCAGTCTTACATTTAGGTCTCAAATCCATTTTGAGTTTATTTTTGTGTATGGTGTTAGGGAGTGTTCTAATTTCATTCTTTTACATGTAGCTGTCCAGTTTTCCCAGCACCACTTATTGAAGAGACTGTCTTTTCTTCATTGTATATCCTTGCCTCCTTTGTCATAGATTAATTGACCATAGGTGGGTGGGTTTATCTCTGGGCTTTCTATCCTGTTCCATTGATCTATATTTCTGTTTTTGTGTCAGTACCATGTTGTCTTGATTACTGTAGCTTTATAGTATAGTCTGAAGTCAGGGAGTCTGATTTCTCCAGCTCCATTTTTTTCCCTCAAGACCTCTTTGGCTATTCAGGGTCTTTTGTGTCTCCATACAAATTTTAAGATTTTTTGTTCTAGTTCTTTAAAAAATGCCATTGGTAATTTGATAAGGATTGCATTGAATCTGTAGATTGCTTTGGGTAGTATAGTCATTTTCACAATATTGATTCTTCCAATCCAAGAACATGGTATATCTCTCCATCTGTTGGTATCATCTTTAATTTCTTTCAACAGTGTCTTATAGTTTTCTGCATACAGGTCTTTTGTCTCCCTAGGTAGGTTTATTCCTAGGTATTTTATTCCTTTTGTTGCAATGGTAAATGGGAGTGTTTCCTTAATTTCTCTTTCAGATTTTTCATCATTAGTGTATAGGAATGCAAGAGATTTCTGTGCATTAATTTTGTATCCTGCAACTTTACCAAATTCATTGATTAGCTCTAGTAGTTTTCTGGTGGCATCTTTAGGATTCTCTATGTATAGTATCATGTCATCTGCAAACAGTGACAGTTTCACTTCCTCTTTTCCAATTTGTACTCCTTTTTATTTCTTTTTCTTCTCTGATTGCCGTGGCTAGGACTTCCAAAACTATATTGAATAGTGGTGAGAGTGGACATCCTTGTCTTGTTCCTGATCTTAGAGGAAATGCTTTCGGTTTTTCACAGTTGACAATGATGTTTGCTGTGGGTTTGTTTTCTGATTTGGATTCCTTTTCTTTCTTTTTCCTCTCTGATTGCTGTGGCTGAAACTTCCAAAACTATGTTGAATAATAGTGGTGAGCGTGGGCAACTTTGTCTTGTTCCTGATCTTAGAAGAAATGGTTTCAGTTTTTCACCATTGAGAACAATGTTGGCTATGAGTTTGTCATATATGGCCTTTATTATGTTGAGGTAGGTTCCCTCTAGGCCCACTTTCTGGAGAGTTTTTATCATAAATGGGTATTGAATTTTGTCAAAAGCTTTTTCTGCATCTATTGAGATGATCATATGGTTTTTATTCTTCCATTTGTTAATATGGTGTATCACATTGATTCATTTGCATATATTAAAGAATTCTTGCATCCCTGGGATAAATCCCACTTGATCATGGTGCATGATACTTTTAATGTGTTGTTGGATTCTGTTTGCTAGTATTTTTTGAGGATTTTTGCGTCTCTATTCATCAGTGATACTGGTCTGTAATTTTGTTTTTTTTGTAGTAACTTTGTCTGGTTTTGGTATCAGGGTGATGGTGGCCTCAAAGAATGAGTTTGGGAGTGTTCCTTCCTCTGCAGTTTTTTGGAAGAGTTTGAGACAGATGTGTATTAGCTCTTCTCTAAATGTTTGATAGAATTCACCTGTGAAGCCATCTGGTCCTGGGCTTTTGTTTGTTGGAAGATTTTTAATCACCGTTTCAATTTCATTACTTGTGATTGGTCAGTTCATATTTTCTGTTTCTTCCTGGTTCAGTCATGGAAGGTTATTTCTTTCTAAGAATTTGTACATTTCTTCCAGGTTGTCCATTTTATAGGCATAGAGTTGCTTGTAGTAGTCTCTTAGGATGCTTTGTATTTTTGTGGTGTCTCTTGTAACTTCTCCTTTTTCATTTCTAATTTTATTGATTTGAGTCCTCTCCCTCTTTTTCTTGATGAATCTGGCTAATGGTTTGTCAAATTTATCTTCTCAAAGAACCACATTTTAGTTTTATTGATCTTTGCTATTGTTTTCTTTGTTTCTATTTCATTTATTTCTCCTCTGATCTTTATGATTTCTTTCCTTCTGCTAACTTTGGGTTTTGTTTGTTCTTCTTTCTCTAGTTCCTTTAGGTGTAAGGTTAGATTGTTTATTTGAGATCTTTCTTGTTTCTTGAGGTAGGCTTGTATAGCTATAAGCTTCCCCCTTAGAACTGCGTTTTCTTCATCCCATGGGTTTTTGGGTCATCGTGTTTTCATTGTCATTTGTCTCTAGGTATTTTTTGATTTCCTCTTTGAGTTCTTCAGTGATCTCTTGGTTATTTAGTAGTGTATTGTTTAGCCTCCATGTGTTTGTGTTTTTTACGGTTTTTCCCCTGTAATTCATTTCTAATCTCGTAGCATTTTGGTCAGAAAAGATGTTTGATATGATTTCAATTTTCTTAAATTTACTGAGCCTTGATTTGTGACCCAAGATGTGATCTATCCTGGAGAATGCTCTGTGCACACTTGAGAAGAAAGTGTAATCTGCTGTTTTGGGATAGAATGTCCTATAAATATCAGTTAAATCCATCTGTTCTATTGTGTCATGTAAAGCTTGTGTTTCCTTATTAATTTTCTCTTTGGATTATGTGTCCATTGGTGTAAGTGAGGTGTTAAAGTCCCCCACTATTATTCTGTTACTGTCGATTTCATCTTTCATAGCTGTTAGCAGTTGCCTTATCTTCTTCTTGGATGGATCCCTTGATCTTTATGTACTGTCCTTCCTTGTCTCTTGTAACATTATTTATTTTAAAGTCTATTTTGTCTGATATGAGTATTGCTACTCCCGCTTTCTTTTGATTTCCATTTGCAGGGAATATCTTTTTCCATCCTCTCAATTTCAGTCTGAATGTGTCCCTAGGTCTGAAGTGGGTCTCTTGTAGACAGCATAAATATGGTTCTTGTTTTTGTATCCATTCAGCGAGCCTGTGTCTTTTGGTTGGAGCATTTAATCCATTCCCGTTTAAGGTAATTATCAATATGTAAGTTCCTATTACCATTTTCTTAATTGTTTTGGGTTTGTTTTTGTAGGTCCTTTTCTTCTCTTGTGTTTTCCACTTAGAGAAATTCCTTTAGCATTTGTTGTAGAGCTGGTTTGGTGTTGCTGAATTCTCTTAGCTTTTGCTTGTCTGTAAAGCTTTTGATTTCCCCATCAAATCTGAATGAGGTCCTTGCCGGGTAGAGTAATCTTGGTTGTAGGTTCTTCCCTTTCATCACTTTAAATATATGATGCCACTCCCTTCTGGCTTGTAGAGTTTCTGCTGAGAAATCAGCTGTTAACCTTATGGGAGCTCCCTTGTATGTTATTTGTCCTTTTTCCCTTGCTGCTTTCAATACCTTGTCTTTAATTTTTGCCACTTTGATTACTATGTGTCTCCGTGTGTTTCTCCTTGGGTTTTTCCTGTATGGGACTCTCTACACTTCCTGGACCTGGGTGGCTATTTCGTTTCCCATGTTAGGGACGTTTTCAACTATAATCTCTTCAAATATTTTCTCTGGTCCTTTCTCTCTCTCTTCTCCTTCTGGGACCCCTATAATACGAATGCTTTTGAGTTTATTGTTGTCTCAGAGGTCCCTTAGGCTGTCCTCATTTCTTTTCATTCTTTTTTCTTTATTCTGTTCCTCAGCAGTGAATTCCACCATTCTGTCTTCCAGGTCACTTATCCCTTCTTCTGCCTCAGTTATTCTGCTTTTGATTCCTTCTAGCGTATTTTCCATTTCAGTTATTGTATTGTTCATTTCTGTTTGTTTGTTCTTTAATTCTTCTAGATCTTTGTTAAGCATTTCTTGCATCTTCTTGATCTTTGCCTCCATTCTTTTTCTGAACTCATGGATCATCTTCACTATCATTATTCTGAATTCTTTTCCTGGAAGGTTGCCTATCTCCACTTCATTTTGTTGTTTTTCTGGGGTTTTATATTGTTCCTTCTTCCGGTACATAGCCCTCTGTCTTTTCATCTTGTCTATCTTTCTGTGAATGTGGTTTTTGTTCCCCAGGCTGCAGGATTGTAGTTCTTCTTGCTTCTGCTGTCTGCCCTCTGAACATACAATACTTTTTAAATGGTTGAATAATGGGGTTGGAGAAGAGGCTCTGCTCTATAAAGTTATTCAGGACCCCTAGCTGGTAGGGACTCTGCTGTCTTTTAACTGGTAGCTTTCCATGTTTGCACTGTATGTTGATATCAGAGGGAAAAGGAAGTGGAGGATTATGCAGAAAATTTTTATAGACCAAGACTGGTAGTGATCTGCACCGTATTTGCCAATGACCAGAACTTAAATCACTTGTTCAAACCAGCTGCAAGGGAGGCTAGGAAATGTAGTTTAGCTGTATGCCTAAGAGGAAGGGGAAACAGGTTTGATTGAGCAGCCAGACAGTTTCTCTTTTATACTACCTATCTATCTAAAAAACTATATCCCACCAACAGAGAATATTTATTTTCTATGAATCCGTGGTACATTTATAAACATAATTCATATATAATAATAAGCCATAAAGAAACTCTAAGATATTTATCTATGGAGAGATTCATAGCCACATTCTCTAGTAAAAAATCATTAAAGTTGTAATCAACAGCAACAACGAAAGTGTTTAACCTCCCTTACCTTCTTGGAAATTAAGAAACGCTGTGGGTTTAACAAAGAAAAAGAAAAAAAAGAAAAAAATCAAAAGAAAATGCAAATTACATAGAAATTGATGAAAATCAAAGCCAGTGGTGTGTTATACAGAAAATTTATACCTCTAAGAGCTTTTATTATTTAGAAAACCTGAAAGTAAATGAACTGATATCCAACTTAAGAAATTAGAAAGAGAATAGCAGAATAGATTTTCAGATTGCTTTAATATCTTTGTCTTTTTTCAACTACATTTGCTAAGGTTACCTGAAGCCTTTCCTTTTTTCAATAATTTATTTCTTGGTAAATGTCTATTCTGTTGCTTGCTGTTTCTAAACCAATTTAAATTTTATTTCATTTTATTGTTCATCACAGGCAAATTTTTCTTTGTGATTTTAAAATCATCTTAGTGGAATTAAAGTAATATGAAAGAAGAATGCTCTAAGATGAATTGGTGTGGTTAAAAAGGAACTATAAGTAGGTATTATTTTATATACTTTGGAGTTGTTAAAATTTTGTTTTTCTTCTAGATTCTGATGGAAGAAGGAGGAATGTGTTCTTTAAAAGGCAGGATAACATCTACTAAGAAAACCGGTCAGTATAACTATAAGTGAATTTTATTCTTTTAAAAAACATTTTAACAGAAATTAGTTAAATTTTAAGGTTTTTTTTAGAGTTTTGCAAGCAAATATATTTTATAAGTATCTTAGAATATATTAATAATGCAATTGGCTCTTTAAAATTAATTTTATCTTCTATAAAATGTTATACATGATGAATATATATAATATATATGTACAACTTACTGAATAATAAACAGATACCTTTGTACTTAGTTTGTATAGTAGTTTAAGAAATAATACATAATTAGTACTTTTGAATATCTTCCCAATTCCATTGCCTATCCTGCCCCCTAGTGGTAACTCTTTTCCTGAATTTGTTTTTTGTGATAACACATATAGACTTTTCCAATTGCTTGATTTTGAGCTTTCTGCCACAAATTGAGTCAAACTCTATACATTTTTCTGCAACTTACTTTTTGTTCACCCAGTAATATGTTTTGAGGTTCAATCACCCTGACACTTGTGACTCTAATACAGTTCATCATTTGTTTTCTCCTATATAGCCTTCTATTGTGTGAATGTAGCACAATCTATGTATGCATCTTCTGACAAAGATTATTTGAGTTGTTTGTAATATTTTGCTATGATAAACAATGCTACTTTGACAATTTTTGACATTTCTCCTGGCACACATGTATAAAAGTTTCTTCTAGGATATAATTCTAGAAGTAGAATTGGCTAGTTCATATGATATGCACTCTTCTAACTCTTCTTCTAATGCAAAATTGTTTTCCAAAGTAGATGTGCCAGTTTAAACTCCCACTAGCAATAGGTAAAGAGTCTTAGCTGTTACATATTCTCACTAACACTGGGTCAGCTTTTTATCATTGTTGGCAATGTGATATCTCATTGCAATTTCAATTTATATTTCCCATTATTGATTAGGCTCATTGGCCACCCATATTTCATCTGTGAAATGTCTTTCATGTCTATTGTCCATGTTTCTTTTAGGAAGTTTGGCTTTCTTTATGGGATGTGTCTTTTGTATATCTATGTCCTTTATACCTTTTATATATCCTAGATTCAAATTGCTTGTAGACTCCTGTGTAGCAGATATTTCATATTTGAGTAGCAGATATTTCATATTTGAGTGGTCTTTTTCTTCTATATTTTCTTTTTATTGACAGTACTTTCTGGCACTTTTTAGATATTTTGTGATAGAATGATTCTTCAGCATATCTAGTCTGTTGGGATACCTAGAAATCTTTATGGACTTTTTCCATTTTTACTTAATTTAATTTTTTTAATATGTAAAGCATCAATTTGGTTTCTATCCCTCTCCTGTCTGCCCTATTTCCTTCTGCCTCATATGAGTAGCTATTTTTTGTTGGTTTACTGTTAATCATTCCAGTGGACTTTTTTTCTAAATAAAGCCTGATGTGTATAAATGCACATATATGTGTGTCTTAGTTCCCTGCCCTTTTCACTCTAAATGTAATGTAGGATATTTTATTTAATACAGTATATTTTATAGATTAATTAAATGGATTTATTTAATAAATTTTCTGTAGATTTCCTCATATTAGTAGTGGACATTTATTCATCCTTTATTTATGCCCATTTAGTAATTCATTATGTGTATGATCTATAGTTTACTCAGTCAGTGCCCTGTTGGTGGACATTTAGGTTGTTTCAAGTATCTCTTTCTTACAAACAATGTGCAGTGAACAACTTTGAGCACATATTTCTTAATTGTGGAGGTACATTTTCAGGGTAATTTCTAGAAGTGGGATTGCTGAATCAAAGAAGAGATACATTGTGGGTTTTTTTTTTTTGATAGTTATTTGCCAAAATTTGATTTTCATAGAAATTGCCAAATTCCCCATTGCATCATTTTGTAATCCTACCAGAAATGTGCTTTTTATTCCACAGCCTCACCAACAGGGATTGTGGTCAAACTTAGGAATTTTTGTGAATCTTATAAAGATATATAGATAGAAGTTTCAGTTTGCACTTCTTTTTCTATGAGTGCAGTTGAGCATCTTTTAAAAATGTGTAATGGCTATTTGTGATTTTTTTTCTGTGAACTCTCCATTCATGTCCTTAGACCCATTGAGTTTTTACATATTTTTCTTGATATTTAAGAGCTCTTTATATATTAATATTAAAGAGATTTAGGTCTTTGTAATGTGTCACAAATATTTTCTCCTAGTTTATTATTAATTTTTGATTTGTTTTGTCTGTTTTTACTATGCTTATGGTGTCTCCTGCTTTGCAAAAGGCTTAACATTTTTTATGTAGCTAATATTATCAATCTTTTCTTTTATACCTTTGGATTTAATTAGAAAGACTCTTTACACTCCCTGGTTACAAATGAATTCACTTATATTTTCTTCTAGTGTTAGTATGATTTTATATTTTTGCACTTAGAGTTTATCCTGATTTAGGAGTTTATCCTGATTCAAGTTTTTAAAAATGCATCTTTTCCCTAGAAATTTGTAATACTACCTTTTTATGTATCAACTTTCCATATATACTTCAGTCTGTTCTGGGGCTTTCTTTACCATTCCATTGATCTTTCCTAATCTTCATGTGCTAATATCACATTACTTTTATTATGATTACTTTATGCTATGTTTAATTTCTAAGAGTTACACCTCCCTTTACACTTTTTAAAGAATTTTTCTGGCTATTTTTGATTAATTTTACATGTAAACTTTAAAATCAACTTGTGTAACTTCAAGGAAATGGTTTTTTTTTTTCGGGGGCGCACACTGCTTGGCATGTGGGATCTTAGTTCCCTGACCAGGGATCAAACCTGTGCCCCCTCCAGTGGAAGCACGGAGTCTTAACCACTGGATACCGGGGAAGTCCCGCCAAGGAAATGTTCCAATTTTTATTAGAAAAGTACTAAATGTATACATTAATTAAGTGTGAATTGTCATCCTAATGATGTTGAGTAGCCCTATATAAGAATAAGGATGCCTTTTTATTAATTCAGTCTAATTTTATATCTTTAATAGTTGGTTAAAACGCCTTTATGCACTTTAATGTTTTCCTCAAGCAGATTCTGCATGTCCTTTATTAGATTTAGCTATAGGTACTTTTCGTTGTTTTTGTTGCTACTTTAGTGTGAATGTACACCCCATGTTTCTACATTAAGTAAGAGTCTGGATTTTGGACTTAGGCACCTGTGTGTTGATTGTTTTGTTGAGAGTTTTTTTAGAGATGATTTTGAGGCAATTAGTAATTTGGGGAAGAGTGATTATTGGCATCTGTGGAAATGATTATTATCTTTCCCTCATATATCTTTTTTTGTACCCCAAAACACATAACATAAAATTCACTCTTCCAACAATTTCAAAGGGTACAGTATACCTCTCCTTCCCCCCAGCCTCTGACAACCACTATTCTGTTTCTATGAGTTTGAATGTAAGTGTAATCATACAATATACAAATATTGTATGTAATCATACAATATTTATCTTTTTGTGACATTTCACTTAGCGTAATGTCTTCAAGGTTCATCCATGTTGTAGCATACAACAGGATTTCCTTCTTTTATAATGCTGAATAATACTCCATAATATGTGTAAACCACATTTTCTGTATCCATTCTTTTGTCGATAGACATTTAGGTTGCTTCCACCTCTTGGCTATTATAATTCTGCAATGAACATGGGTGTGCAAATATCTCTTCAAGATTCTGTTTTCAATTCTTTTGGATATATCCCTAGAAATGGGATTGCTGGATCATATGGAAGTTCTGTTTTTAAATTTTTGAAGAACAATTCATACTGTTTTCTGTATCAGCTACACCATTCTACATTCCCACGAATAGTGCACCAGGGTTCCAACTCCTCCAAATCAGTGCCAACACATTATTTTCTGTTTTTTGTTTTCAATAAGTAGCCATCTTAATGGGTGTGAGGTGATATCTCATTGTGGTGTAGATCTTTTAAAATGGTGAATCTTGCTAATGGATTTTGTGATATGGACCATTCTAGCATTCCTAAAATAAATCCAACCAAGTCATGATGAATTATGATTAAGTTTGCTATTCTATTTAATTTTTAATTTTTTTTGTTTTTTAATTTTAAGTTTAAAAGTTTTAATGCTTATATACAATTTTTGCATTGATCCTATAAGTGAGATTGGCCTATAATATGTATGTGTGTGTGTATGTGCATGTGTAATCTTTCTCAGATTTTGAAATTAGTGTTATGTCAGATTCACAAAAAATTTTTTAAGTTCATACACATAAAAATTAAGGCTATTTGAAAGCTTTCTTGAAATGTGAATCACTTGCCTCTTCAACGCAGTCCCACTGTTTTATTGCAGATCCTCATCACTTCATGACTTGATTATTGAGTTAATCTCCTAACAATCTGCTTTCATATAGTTTCACCTTTCTTTAATTAATCCCCAATAGATGCCTTGGTAGACAGTCTAAAATTAATTTTGTATTAAAGTGCACCTCTACACTTTCTTTTCTCCCATCCCATATGCTATTTTTCAGCTTGTCTTTTGGGAAATTGTTTATTCATCTTCCAAAACCCATTCTTTATCTTGTGCTTTCTCTATTACTCTTCACTAAATCTTTTTTCCCTAGAGCTCATCACACTTAGGTCTCTACCACTTTTGTACCTTCTATGACTTCTATTGTTGGGCCTAATTTTGTGACTATTTTTAAAAAATAAATGTATGTCTTTTTCTCCATCTCAAGAGTCTGAATACTTTGAACTTTATGGCCACATATTCCTAAAAACTACTAAGTGACTTACATAAGGTAATTACTCAATAAGTGTTGAATTTACATTTTAATCTACATATCCTTTCTTACACTGTTAGAGGTAAGACATTCATTTAACAGACATTTGTCTTCTCTACTAATAACTATGGGTTTACTATACTTATGAACTGAATGAACCTTGTTGTTGGGGAATGCCCTTAGATCATGTTGTTAGTAAAATCCTACTGTTCACTTTTCTTTTCTCTGCTTTCCACTGTTGAGGAGAACCTGCTTTGTGAGGGTATAAATTCCTTCTAGAATGATGAACTAAAGGTAACTGAATTTACCTAAGAAGTTCTCTCTACCTCTCAGCTGACTGATGGTTAAATTCTGTTACAGAAGGCATCAGATCTGATCTGAGGTATGAATAGTAGTCATGGTCTGTTATGTATGGGAGGACATGTGATTTAATATGTGTTGTTGCACCACATTCCATTACCTTTTTCTTTTTCTTTTTTTTTTTTTGGATAGCAAATTCATTTTCACAAACAAGAGGAATGGTTGAAGCTACTGTTGATCTATAGTATTTATGCATTCTAGGGAGTCATGACCTACTTTTCAGGCCCTTTTTTAAACTTTACTTGTAATCATAAGAGAACACATTAGGCAGATAATGAAAGAATAACATACTGGATGCTTTGAGTTGAGTTTTTTTACATACAGCTTTTTAAAAAATAAATTTAACAGTGTCACAGTCACCATCAAATTTCAATAGATTATATATCTTTTTATATTATTTTGAATTCATAAATGGCTTTAAAATTCTATAGTTATGAAATCATATTAAAGGTTAAATACAGTTTTGATTGTGTGATAAAACTTCATTTACTCAATTAGCAAATATCTGGTACCTTAACTTGACTTATTTCTCCTTCCTTTAAATTATTTGCTCATAAAAAATGGTTTATTGTATTGGAAAAAATCAATTCAATTTCCTCTGTTCTCCTTTCTTCCCTTACATTACATACCCTCATTTTACTTGTAGATACATATCTTTTACATGTAGAATAATTCCATAATACCCTGTCAAAAATGCAAGCTGCCACATATCCAAAATTTTAACTTTTAAAATGCTTTGTAGTATGTTAGCTAAACTTATTTACCAGCAGCTATCTTCTGCCTATGTACATATTAATAGGTACCATTCTTCACAAATTAAATCTTTATTTTCAGATCTTGATTCTTCACAGAGTAGTCAGTCTACCAGTTGCTCCCCAAGGCCAGCAGATAGTTGTTTCAGTTCTAGTTCAGAGATGGTAAGTTATGCTCTTTTTTTTTTTTGCTTGTTAATATATGCTATACTAATTTAGAATGATTTGTATTTCTCATAGTTTACCTTTTCATTCTGAAAAAAATAGTTGAGATGATAGTGAAAATAAATGTAAATGTAAACAAAAATGTGAAAATATTAAAAATGTAAGAAGAATGTAAATTAAAATGTAAGTGAGCATCATTCATTCATATTTATGAGATGATGAATATGTTCATTGTTATTTATAAAACCCACTCTTATTGAAATGTATGTGTATATGATAAATGCATTCTTCTTTTAAAAGAGTTTTTAAAAGAACCCATTCACAATAATTGAAAACCTAAAACAACCAATAATACACACAAAAAGAAAGTCTCAAGACTTATGTGAAGAAAACTATAAAATATTATAATCTGAATAATTGGAGTGACATGTTTAATGCTGAGTGGGAACTGTAATCTGAATAATTGGAATGGCATATTCTGAGAGAGTTTCTCACAAATCACATGTTTAAATGGAATTCTCCACTAATTCTTCCATCTTCATTTCATCTACCTTTTGTCTCTAGCTCGCCGTCCAAACTGCTCTTGCTGAGGAAGGACACCAATGACCTCTAATGATGCCAAATTCATTGGACAATTTTCAGTTTTTATTTTACAAGAATTTCTAACAATATTAGTAGAAATTATTATTTTCTTTTCTTGAAACATTTTCTTCTCTTTGCTTTTGTGATACACACTATCTTAGCTCCCTACATACCTCTCTGAATGCTACTTTATGCCTTTGCCTACTTCTCTCCCACCTTTCCCTGTATATAAATGTTGTAATGTTTAGGGTTTGCTTCAGGAGCCTTTTCTTCTCTTAACCTACACTCCAAACTCTAGATGATGTTACATACTCCATTGATTTTTTATACTATTACCTGGTTGATGACAATTCTCAACTTTATGACTTTAGCTTAGATCCTTAATTAGGTGTCCAATTTCTTATTGGATATCTTCTTGGATATTTCACAAAAAACTGAACACTCCTGATCTCCCCATATCAGTTTTTCTGATAGTTCCCATATTAGTAGATACCTTTTCTATCCACTCAGTTGTTCATGCCAGAAACTTTAGTTTGGCATTTCTTTCTGTCTCATCTGCCTTCCTTAACCATATTCATTTCATCACTTGATCCAATCAATTCTACCTCCAAAATAAATTGCATATTTCTCTACTTCTCACCTAGGGTACTAGGTGTCAGTACCCTAATCTAAGGTACCATCATCTTGTTCTTAAACTATTATGGTTGTTGGCCAAGAGATCTCTCTACTTCCACTCTTGCCCCACTTTTTCTCTAGTTAACAGTCATCATGGTCTTTTGAAAACTTAAACTGAATGATGTTATTTCTATGTTTATTCAATGGATTCCTGTTTTACTTTAGAATCTAAACTGCTTTCAGTAGTGACAGGCCATGTGTGATCTAGCCCCTGGCTACATCTCCAACTTCTAGTATTCCTCTCTCACCACACTTTACACATACTGACATTCCACTTCGTTAGCTTATTAAGTCTCTTTTCTGCTTCAGCACATTTATATATTCTGTTTCTTACCTTACTGTTATTCATCCTTTAGGTCTCAGCTTAAATATGTCACTTCTTTTGAAAACCCCTCCTTGGCTTTTCAATTTAAATTAGGCCCCTTAGTTATGCTCTTGAAGTGCTTCCTGCTTGCTCTTCATAATGCTTTTTTCAACTTGTAATTACATATGCTTGTGTGTAATTATTTGATTAACGTCATTTCCACACATAAGAGTGTGTGCTGTAGAGAGCAGCAAATATGTCTGCTTCACTCACATTGCAGGTGCTGAGTATTTATTTCTTGAATAAATAAATGTACTGATCCTATTTTCTCTAATTTATGCCCAGCCAGTTTTAATGCTGTTTCTTGGGCTTACTTTTCCTATTTTAGTGCCAGTCAGCTGAGGCCTATATCTCATTTTAGGTTTTTTTATGTTAACTTTCCTTTTTATTTTTAGCTAGAATAATCAATACTTCTATATATGATTTTTATTAAAACAGTATTTTGGTTAGTTCAGTAATTAAAAGATAAATTTTTCTTGAAGTTGAAAAATTCAAGCTACTAAATTGAAACCTAGACCTATTAAGAGTTCTTAAAATTTGATTTTTTATATAACAGTTTTGATATTTATTGCTGTTTAACCTTTCTTTTGTCTATTTGATCTCCTGTTAGCTGATACCATTCTTAATGAATCTTTTTTGAGACTGAGTCCGTGAAAGATACAATATAGATATTTTTTGACTTTATGACTCAATGAGTGAATATTAAAACAAATTATATGTGTTAGCTTTTTCTTTCAAAGTTATACTTCTACTTCACTCTTTTTAAGTAGTTGAAGAGTATATGTTGTATTTCATTTCCTCTCTGTGAAAAGGTAGTAGGGTGATGTCACCTATGAGTATGAAGACTAATAATAGACAAAAATCTTCTCTTTTTTGTGCTTTTGCATCTTTAATATAAGGATTATTATTATCGTTTCATGCTATTTTAAAATCCATAAGCTTGATTTAAAAAAAAATTAAAAATCTAGGTTGATTTGCCACCTGCCAAAGTCTCTTCTTTTTTTGAAATTTTCTATAATGTGAATTTTAAGAATGTCTGCTTTGAAGTGATTAAATGATTTTTTTTTAATTTAAGCATCATTAACAGCAAAATTACTAAATTCCTTTTAGCCATCTGAAGATGAAGATCAAATTGAAGGTTCAAATAGGAGATCCATCAAACCAAAGAAATAACTACTAATTTTTATTTAGAAAGCATGGAGAAACTTCCGTGTGATAGGATTATTAAAAACAATGCCAAATTCCATAAACAAAATGAGAATTTTAACCAGTTCTCAATGAATAGTAATATAGATCAGTTTCCACAGTCTCAGTGTAATTCAGCACATATATTGCAAAACATAAACAATAATAATTGCATTCTACAGGTTGCAAGGTGTGATGCATGGATACAAACGGAGAGTGGACCTCTAATGGAAGAAAAATTAGATGCTGCCATACAATGTGATATAATTTCAAAATGTAAATGTAGAAAAGATGTATCTTCTTTTTGTAACGTAGAAAGGTGCAATGAAAATATTAAGGCAGATACCACTGGAGGGCAGGAAATCCTTAAAAACAACTAATATTCTAAAACCTCAGCCTAAGATTTTGCATTTGGTTTAATGTTTAGAATTTTATTAACATAATAAAGAAAGAATATTTTCATAGCTAAGCAACTAAGTGGAAGTATTCAGAAGATGTATTTTTTAATTTAATAATATTAATTTATGCTTTAATTTCCCATAGGTATTTTTAATAGCTTTAGTATGTCAAAGTTTTTTAGAAAATAATATGTATGTAAATTTACTATCTATCATTCTTATGGTGACTATTCATTACATTATGATATGCTGCTGTTTATGGATTAAAAATATGTTTAATTACTTCCTTCTTTGTTGCATTTATTTTAAAATTTAGTGCTGTTGCATCTTTTGGCAAAAATGTTCTCTCCCAAGAGCTTAAGACAGAAAATAATACTAAATAATACTAAATATGTTTTATAACTTAATTATAAGAATTTTCTTAGCTATTTCTCTTATTATACCATCATTAAAAATTCTGGCACTAATTTTTAGATAAAGTATTTTTTTCTAATTTGGAGAACATTTTTTCTTGGTGCTTATATTAATTCAGAGGAATGGGTTTTCTCTTCAAGATTAAAAAAAAGTTTTAATGCTTTTGTAAAAGAATTGATCAACCTTGGAAAATAATTTATGTTTACTAATTTTAATATTACATAAGATTTTCATAAATATTGCATCAGAATTTCTCATTTGTAAAATATAGGCTTTGTTTCTAACATAACACTTATTTTTTTTTTTTGTCAAGATTTTAAATGTTCACACCAGTCATTTTAGAAAATGGACATTTGTATGGGTATATTACAAAGTGACCAGCAGGGGGCATTCTGATATCTAACTGTAACAAAAATAAAATTGTTAGGAGTTTCTGTTAAAGGATGATTAGATGCTGCATTTTTACATGTACACATATCACTCAATAGTTTGTTTTACAGAGGTGATCTGAAACATAACAATTTAGAAACACCAATAGCTAATATTTAAACAGTAGCAATCTTTAGGTTTTTAGCTAGTTTTAGGAAGCTCTCTTTGCTGCCTCAGAGAGAGCACAATGAACTCTAAAATAATTTTCTTAAAGTAGGGTAATCATCTCATGAAAGGGTAATATAATTATCTGATGTACACTGATAGTTTTTCAAAAGGCCAGATTTTCTTCCTGATATTCAATAAAAAGTATTCCATAGTGGATTGATTGTCCTGAGCATTGCTTTGTAAAATATGACATATTGTAGTAATGAAGACCTATATATGGAAAAGAAGACTATACTGGTTATACTAGAATAAGATTGAGCTTTGAATCTTGGGTTGTTTCAAATATCATGTAAACTGATTTTTTCCCCAAATACAAATCAAAGTCTAGCAGTTATTAAAAGCACATTCATTACAAAAGTTCACACCTAGTTACATTTTTATCAATATCGTAATGTGGCAGTTAAGATTAGTAAGGTAAAGAAAAATATAGGGGCTATTTAGTGTAATGACTGCACACAATGATAGCAGGGTGAGGTTTAGTGTAGTAAAGAATTTAAACTTGCCCCAAAAGAGATCTGGTTTTTTACCCTTGACTTTTGTGAGGTAATCTCTAAGCTCTTGGAGTGTCATGGCTGATAGAAGTGTCTTTCTTTGCCTTGGGACCTTGGGCCAAGCCAGATAGTTAACAGTGTGATTTAGGATGGGACTTTGAGTCAAGCAATATCAGCTCAACTTCCTAAGGGGTCAGAAACTGAAATCAGCCATGTGGGCTGTCAGTCATGCCACTGTGATAGAGCCAGAGTAAAGGCTCTGGACACCAAGGCTCAGGTGAGCTTCCCTGGTTGGCAGTCCTGTGTGTTGTCACACATTGATACCAGGAAAATAACACTGTCCATGACTTGTAGAAGACTGGAAGCTCTGTATTACTTTCTTAGACTCTGTACTAAGTGCCTCTTACCTGGGCTGATTTTAATGTCTCCTTTCCTTGTAATAAACTGTAACTGTGAATATAACAGCTTTCAGTGAGTTCTGAGTCCTTCCAACAAATTATCAAATCTGAAGGTGCTCTTGGAACCCCTGAATTTTTATGGACTGCTCCTTAACATTGTAGTTGCTAACTCTTTAGGGAAATAAATATATTTGGATAGGAAAGTGAGTACAGATTTACAAAATAAAGAGGACATATCTTATATAACAGAATAGATTATAACATACTTCTCAAAATACTAGTTTAGAGTTTCTCTTGGTGAAACAATTTAATGAAAAAAATTAACTGAGGTAAACATAGCTTTCTTCCATATTTGCAATTTTAGGTTTATAGAACAAAGTAATCCTAGCTAAGTTTCATCCAAATGAAACAAAATGGAAAACTTAATGATTCTGCACACACTTATAATATAAACTGTCAATCACAGTGACTTCAAATAAAATACTGTACATCCAATAATGGCTATTGTATATAATATCGATCTGGAGTTTGTGTTTAACAGTTTGTGAAAAGCTGCCACCTGAAATAATATGAAGCTATATTTAGGGGTAGTCTCATGTAATTTACTTTTACAGCACATCGTAATTGTAAGTTATTTGTGTAATTTCTTGTTTAATGTTTATTTTCCCCATGACACCATATATAGCAGTATGGCAAATGTCAGTACTCTGTTCACATTACCTTGGCACTTTCCATTTCAATACATGCCAACCTGATTTCCAACTGCCAGCACATTTGACTCATTCCCTGAGGAGTTTCTCCTGGCTGCAGATACCTGTTTGGCCTATGTGCAGGCAGGCAGGAAGTACCAGGGTATTAATACTGTCTGAAAGTGGTCTTTTTAGAGCAATGACTGATGGTAGATGGTGAATAAACACCCCAGTTCCCTTGCCTCTGGAGCAGGATAATGTCCTCAGAAGTGTGTTCTACACCACTGCTTAAGGTGTGATCCACTGACTTGTAACATCAACATCACCATTGCTTGAGAGTTGGTTAGAAATGCAAATTCTTAGAATCCACTCTAAAATTACTGTATCAAAATCTCTTGGAGTGGGGCCAAAGAATCTGTGCTTAAATAGGTGATGTTTATACATTCTAAAGTTGGAGAAACACTGTTCTTCCAGAGTTCTTCAGAAGTATTATGCTTCAGTTGCTTTCAATGGTAACTTGCTTGATAGTAAGCCCTTTGTTAGCTTCCTTCTTTTCCTGTCTCACTTCTTCAATTCCATACCAGTGTTTCTTGAGATCACACCCCAAACATATTACATGCACTTAAATTCTTGGCTTATGATTTGCTTCTGAGGTAATCCATACTGACAAGTTAGGGACCATGACAAATAGCTGAATGAATCGTCTTTATTGGTGTCACTCAAATGTTAACATTAATAATTTTCTGGTTTTACAATTCTCTTGTACCAGTTTTCTATTTCTGCCACCTGCTGAAAACTCAGTAAATGGAACTAGAAGCATATAGACACAAGTGAAGAGAGAATTAGTGAAATGAAATATTCATCATAATAAATTATCCAGATGCAGGAGCGAAAAAGAAATAGAAAATATGAAAGAGAGTGAGTTAAACAGTAACAAGGATATAATGAGAAACTCCAACATATGTTTAATTGAAGTATCATTAGTAGAGGAGAGAAATGGGATTTTGAAGAGATAATGGCTGAGAATTTTCCAGAATTCATCAATCACATTAATCCACAATTCAAGGAGGCCAACAGATTCCAAGTAGCATAAATAATGTGACATCCATGTCTAGACCCAGCATAATGAAATGGCAAACCTCAAAGACAAAGAAGATGTTGAAAGCAACTGGAGAGAAAATGATGACCTTCCTAGAAGGATGACAACACTGTTAGGTTATTTTTAAAAGCTATAATGAATGCCAAAAGACTGTAAAAATACCATCCAAATCCTGATAGAAAAATAACAAGTCACTCTAGAATTGTGTTTCCAGCCCTACAGATCTAGCACTATTTGACACCACCATACTAGCCAATACTAGTATGAAGGACCCAATTTTGTAGGCTACAGCAATTTATATTTAAGCTTTTTGAATACAGGTAGTGCTTTCTCTTTGTGGAAAAAGTTTCTAATTTTTTCAGTTTGGTTTTTAACCCATATGCACAATTTTTCCACTGCTTCTATTTTTTTAGGCCCTCTTCTTATTGACTGTGCAACACTTGAAGTTGTTCCAGTGATGGACTTTATTTATCTTTTCAGTGTTTTCTCTGATGGTCTGCAATGTATATTCCTTTATGCCTGTTGCTGAGGAGCTACCACATGTTCTCTCATTCCTTTAAAATTACTTTATTATTTCAAACTTCTCTTTAATACTTAAAGCTTTACTTTTACATGCACTGCTTGGCCTTTTTGAATCAAGATATTTAGATCTGTTTTGAATGTTGATATCTATATCTATCTGTTTATATAGATATCCACAAATATGAAAACTTAAAAGATAACACAGTGAATTAAGGTAACTGCTAAGTTTTTAATGGATGTGTGTTCATTTTGTGTATACCTCTATGGTTCAGTTCAAATGGGTGCAGTTTTCTGCATTCACCTAGTGTTTCTTGTGGATGCAATTGAATATCAGTCAGTGCAAACTTCACATCATGCTCCCCAGGACCTGGGTTCTGGGTCCACCCACCCATGGGCCAGCACTACTCCCAGGACATCCTGGGCCCTGGCCTGCCTACCAGCAGGTTGACACCAGCTCCAAGACACTTTGGAACCCTCAGCAATGCACACCAGGATCCAGCTCCAATCACAAGTGAGCCGACACCAGCTTTAGGATACCCTGGACCCTGAAGCCAGCCATGTCAGGAGCCAGTCCCCCCTACCAGCAGATTGATACTAGATCCAGGAACCCCAGCTTCACAACCACCCACCCCAGAACTTGACTCCACCTACCAATAGGCCAACACTAGCCCTGGGACCCCCTGAGGCTCCACAGCCAGCCATCTCATGACCTGGCCCCACTCACCAGTGGCCAGCAGCCTCTGCACAAGACAGGTTCTGGCCACCAACTGGACCAGTAACCAACCAAAACTGCTAGATAGTCCATAGTAGTCAGTCCACCACCACAGAAGGACACATGCAGCCTACCTAGGGGGCACCCCAGAGCATATAGCTCTGGTAACCAGATGGGAGTGCACTGCTGGGAAGCATAGGACATCTCCTACAAAAGGTCCCTTCTCCAAGATTGGAAAATGTAACCAACCTACCAAATAATTGATATAAAAACAGCAAATTAGGCAAAATTAGGTGACAGAGGAATAAGCTCCAAAAAAAAAGGAACAAGGTAAAACCCAGAAGAGAAACTAAGTGAAGTGGAGATAAGCAATCTACCCGATAAAGGGTTCAAGGGAATGACTGTAAAGATGTGCAGAAACTCAGGAGAACATTGGATGAACAGAATAAGAATTTAGAAATCTTCAACAAAGAGAAAATACAAAGAAGAACCAAAGAGAGGTGAAGAAAATAATAACTGAAATTTCAAAATACACTGGAAGGAACAAATAGTAGATTAGATGATACAGAGGAACGGATCAGTGAACTGGAAGACAGAATAGTGGAAATGATTGAAGTTGAACAGAAAAAAGAATAAAAAGAAATGAGGACAGTTTACTACCATTCACATTATAAGGCGGTCTCAGAAGGAGAAGAGAGAGAGTAGGGGCAGAGGACATATTTGAAGACATAAAAGATGAAAATGTCCCTAAGCTGGAAGAGAAAACAAACATCCAGGTTAAGAAAGCACAGAGTGTCCCATACAGGATCAAGCCAAAGAGTACCAGACCAAGGCACATTGCAGTTAAAATGTAAGAAATTAAAGAGAGAGTATTAAAAAGCAACAAGGGAAAAGCAACAAGTTACATAAAAGGAAACTCTCATAAAGCTATCTGCTGACTTTTAAGAAGAAATTCTGCAGGTGAGAAGGGACTGGTACAATATATTTAATGAGATGAAAGGCAAAAAGCTACAACCAAGAATACACACCCAGCAAGGCTTTCATTCAGATTTGATTGAGAGATAAAGAGTTTCATGGACAAGCAAAAGCTAAAAGAGTTCGGCACCACCAAACCAGTTTTACAACAAATGTTAAAGGGACTTCTCTAATTGAAAAAGAAAAGGCCACAACTAGAAACAGGAAAATTACAAAAGAAAAAATCTCATTGGTAAAGGCAATGTATAGTAAAGGCAGTAAATCAACCACATATAAGCTAGTAAGAAGGTTAAAAGACAAATGTAGTCAAATCAAATATATATCCACAATAACTAGTTAAGGTATACACAAAAGAAAAAGATGTAAAATATGAGGTCAAAACCAATAAATGTTGTGGGAGGATAAAAATACAGTGTTGTTAAAATTCATTTGAACTTGAGAGATCAGAAACTTAAAATAATGTATACCTCATGACAATTACAAACCAAAAATCTATAATGATAAATACACACAAAATAGAAAGGAATCCAAACATAACACTAAAGATAGTCATCTAATCATAAAAGAAGAGAACAAAAGAACAAAAGAACAAAAAATAACTACAAAACAACCCCAAAACAATTAACAAAATGGCAATCAGTACATATATATCAATAATTACTACAAATTTATATGAACAATATGCTCCAATCCCAATATATAGACTGGCTGAATGGATACAAAAACAAGACCGATATATATGCTGCTTATAAGAGACTGACTTTAGATCTAAAGCTACACACAGACTGAAACTGAAAGGATGGAAAAAGATATTCCATGAAAATGGAAATCAAAAGAAAGCTGGTGCATCAATACTTATATCGACAAAATAGACTTTAAAACAAAGACTGTAACAAGAGACAAAGGACATTGCATAGTGATAAAGGGATTGATCCAAGAAGAAGATATAACAATTGCAAATATATATGCACCCAACAGAGGACCACCTAAATACATAAAGCAAATATTAACAGACATAAAGAGAGAAATTGACAGTAACACAATAATAGTAAGGGACTTTAACAGCCCACTTACATCAACGGACAGATCATCTAGACAGAAAATCAACAAGGAAGCACTGGCCTTAAATGACCCATTAAGACCAGATGAATTTAATAGATGATAGATAAGTAGATTATAGATATACATAGAACATTCCATCCAAAAGCAGCAGATTACACATTCTTTTCACGTGCATGTTGAAAATTCTCCAGGATATGTCACATGCTAGACCACAAAACTAGTCTCAGTAAATTTAAGAAAATTGAGACAATATCAAGCAACTTTTCTAACCACAACACTATGAGACTAGAAATCAACTACAAGAAAAAAATCTGCAAAAAACACAAACACATGGAGGCTAAACAATAAGCTACTAAACCAATGGATCACTGAAGAAATGAAAGAATAAATAAAAGAATATGGGAGACATATGAAAATGAAAACACAATGGTCCAAAATCTATGGGACACAGCAAAGGTGGTTCTAAGGGAGAAATTTATAAATAGTGATACAAACCTACCTCAAGAAACAAAAAATCTCAAACAGAAAATCTAACTTTATACCCAAAGGAACTAGAAAAAGAACAAGTGAAACCTAAAGTTAGTAGAATGAAAGAAATCATAAATATCAGAGCAGAAATAAATAAAATAGAGACTAAAAAAAATAGAAAAGATCAATGAATCTAAGAGCTGGAGAATACCAAGCATACAAATAAGTTATGCATATTTTGCTCAAACAATTCCAAAAAATTGAAGAGGAGAGAACAGTCCCAAATTCATTTTATGAAGCCACCATCACCCTGATACTAAAACCAGAAAAAGACACTGCCAAAAAAAAATTATAGGCCAATATCTTTGATGAATATAGATGAAAAATTCTTAACAAAATATTAGCAAACCAAATCCAAGAATACTTAGAAAAAGATCTTACACCATGACTAAGTTGGATTCATTCCAGGGTCACAAGAACGGTTTGACATAAAAAAATCAATGTGATACACCACATTAACAAAAACATGATCATCTCAATAGACTCAGAAAAAAAATTTTTGATAAAATTCAACATCCATTTATGATAAAAATTCTCACTAAAGTGGGTATAGAGGGGACATACCTCAACATAATAAAAGCCATCTACAGCAAACCACAGTGAACATAATTTAATGGTGAAAAGCTGATAGCCTTCCGACTAAATTCAGTAGCAAGACTAAGATGCCCACTGTCACCATTTCTATTCAACATAGTATTGGAAGTCCTATCCATAGCAGCCTAACAAGAAAAAGAAATAAAATGTATCCTAAATTGGAAGGGAAGGGGTAAAACTGTCACTCTTTGCAGTTGACATGGTACTCTATATAGAGAACCCTAAAGTCTCCACACAAAAACTAATAAATCAATTCATCAAGGTAGCAGGATACAAGATTAATATAAATAAATCTGTTCCATTTCTTTTCACTAACAATACAATATCAAAAAGAGAACGTAAAAAATAATTCCATTTAAAATCCCATCAAAAAAATAAAATAAAATACCTAGGAGTAACTTAACCAGAGAGGTGAAAGTCCTATACACTAAGCACTATATAACATTGATAAAGGAAACTGAAGATAATTAAAAGAAATGGAAAGATATCCTGTTCTCTTGGATTGGAAGAATGAATATTGTTAAAATGGCCATACTACCCAAAGCAATCTACAGATTTAATGTGATTCCCTATGACATTTTTCACAGAACTAGGACAAATAATCCTAAAATTTATATGGAACCACAGAAGACCCAGAATTGCCAAAGCAATCCTGAGAAGAAGAACAAAGCTGGAGGCATAACCCTCCCAGACTTCAGACAATACTACAAAGCTTCAGTAATCAAAGCAGCATGGTATTGGCACAAAAACAGACGTATGGATCAATGAAGCAGAATACAGAGCCCAGAGATAAATCCACGCACCTATGGTCAATTAATCTACAACAAAGTAGGCAAGAATATACAATGGATAAGACAGTCTCTTTAACAAGTTGTTCTCAGAAAGCTGGAAAGCTACATGTCAATCAATGAAATTAGAAAACTCTTTCACACAATATGCATAAAAAAACTAAATGTGGCTTAAAGACCTAAATATGAGACATGACACCATAAAACTTCTAGAAGGGAACGTAGGCAAAATATTCTCTGACATAAATCGTAGCAGTATTTTCTTAGATCAGACTCCCATGGCAAAAGAAATAAAAGCAAAAATAAACAAATGAGACCTAATCAAACTTAAAAGCTTTTGAACAGCAAAGGAAACTATCAACAAAACAAAAAGACAACCTATGAAGTGGGAGTAAATATTTGCAGATGTTGTGACTGACAAGGCATTATATCCAAAATATAAAAATAACTTATACAACTCAATATTGAGAAAACAAACAACACTATCAAAAAAATGGGAAGGAGACCTGAATAGACATTTCTGCAAAGAAGACATACAGATATCCAACAGGCATGTGAAAAGATGCTCAACATTGCAAATCAAAACCACAGTGAGATATCACCTCACATCTGTCAGAATGGCTATCATCAGAAAGTCTACAAATAACAAATGTTGGAGAGGATGTGGAAAAAAGGGAACCCTTATACACTGTTGGTGGGAATATAAATTTGGTGCAGCCACTGTGGAAAAATAGTAGGGGAGTTCCTCAAAAAACTTAGAACTACCGTATGATCCAGCAATTTCACTCCTGGGTATATATCTGAAGAAAACGAAAACACTAATTTGAAAAGATATATACACCCCAATGTTCATAGAAATATTATTTACAACAGCCAAGAAATGGATGCAACCTAAGTATCCATCAACAGGTGAATGGGTAAAGAAGATGTGAGATATATAGATATAGATATAGATATAGATATATAGATATATATAGATATACACCCCAATACAATGGAATACTACTCAGCCATAAGAAAGAATGAAAATTTGCCATTTGAAACAACATGGATGGACCTGGAGGGTATTATGCTTAGTGAAATAAGTCAGATAGAGAAAGACAAATACTGTATATATTTTATATGTGGAATCTAAAAAATAAAACTAATGAATATAACAAAAAAGAAACAGACTCTCAGATATAGAGAACAAACTAGTGGTTGCTAGTAGGGAGAGGGAAGGAGGGAGGGGCAAAATGGGACAGAGGATTAAGAGGTATAAACTACCATGTAAAAAATAAATAAGCTACAAGGATACATTGTATAGCACAGGGAATGTAGCCAATACTCTATAATATATAAACTATGAATGGGTGTAATCTATAAAAATTTTGGATCACTATGTTATACTCTTGAAACTAACAAAATATTATAAATCACCTATACTCAATAAAAGAAATAAAATTTAAACTGTCATTTGCCTAACAGTTATTTGAAAAAAATAATTTAAAAATGGGCAAAGCACCTGAAGACATTTTTTTCAAGGAAAACATACAGATGGCCAACAAACACATTAAAAGATCCTTGACATACAGAATGGCCGTCATCAAAAAATCTGCAAACAATAAATGCTGGAGAGGGTGTGGAGAAAAGGGAACCCTCCTACACAGTTGCTGGGAGTGTAAATTGGTGTAGCCACTATGGAAAACAGTATGGAGGTTCCTCAAAAAACTAAAAATATAGTTGCCATATTATCCAGCAATCCCACTCCTCAGCATATATCCCAAGAAAACCATAAAACTATAATGCAAAAATATACATGCCTCCCAATGTTCATTGCAGCACTATTTACAATAGCCAAGACATGGAAACAACCTAAATATCCATAGACAGATGAATGGATAAAGAAGATGTGATACATATATACAATGGAATACTACTCAGCCATAAAAAAGAATGAAATAATGCCATTTGCAGCAACATAAATGGACCTAGAGATGATCATATTAAGTGAAGTAAGTCAGAAAGAGAAAGACAAATGCCATATGATATCACTTATATGTAACATCTAAAATATGACACAAATGAACTTATCTATGAAAAGAAAACACTCACAGACATAGAGAACAGACTTCTGGTTGCCAAGGGGGTTGGGGGTGCAGAACGGGTGGATTGGGAGTTTGGGATTAACAGATGCAAGCTACTATATAAAGAATGGATGAACAACAAGGTGCTACTGTATAGCACAGGGAATTCAGTATTCTGTGATAAACTATAATGGAAAAGAATATGAAAAAGAATATATATATATAGATATATAGATATATATATATACATATATATGTATGTATAACTGAATCATTTTGATGCACAGTAGAAATTAACACATTGTAAATCAACTATACTTCAATAAAATAAATTTTTTAAAAAGATGATTGACATCACTAATCATTCTGGAAATGCAAATCAAAACCACATGCTATCTCCTCAAACATGGCATAGTGGCTATTATAAAGTAGATAACAAACAGCAAGCATTGGAAAATTGTGGGAAAAAAGGGAACACCTGTGCACTATCAATGGGAATGTAAATTGTGCAGCCACTCTGGAAAATAGTATGGAGATTCCTCAAAAAAAATTAAAAATAGAACAACCATAAAATCTAGCTATTTCACTCCTGGTTATTTAGCTGAAGAAAATGAGAACACTAATTAGAAAAGATGTATGTACACCTATGTTCTTTGCAGCATTACTTACAATAGCCAAGATATGAAAGCAAACTTAGTGCCCACCAATAGATGGATCTATATAGAAGACGTGATATATACATACAATGGAATATGACCAGCCATAAAAAAGAATGAAATCTCACCATTTGTGACAGCATAGATGGACCTGGAGCATATTATGCTAAGTGAAATAAGTCAGACAGAGAAAGACAAATAATGTATGATTTCATTTGTATGTGGGATCCAAAAAACAAATGAACAAATGTAACAAAACAACAGAGAAGAAACACATGATTGCCAGAAGGGAAGTGGGTGCAGGGAGGAGAGAAACAGGTGATGGAGATTAACAGGTAGAAAATTCCAGGTGCAAAATATGAGTCATATGTATGAAATGTACAGATGGGGAAGATTCAATAAGTATGTAATATCTTTGTATGGTGACCTATTGTAATTTGACTTATCATGATGATCATCTTGAAATATATAGAAATATTAAATCATTATGTTATGTAACGGGGAACAAACAAACTCATAGAAAAGAGATCAGCTTTATGGCGACCAGAGACTGGGGTTGTGGGGAGAGGGACTTGGATGAAGGCAGTTAAAAGGTACAAACCTCCAATTATAAGATAAAAAAGTACCAGGGATGTAACATACAACATGATAAATATAAGTAACACTGTTGTATGTTACATATGAAAGTTAAGTGAGTAAATCCAAAGAGCTTTCATCACATGGAAAATTTTTTCTATTTCTTTAATTTTGTATCTATATGAGATGATGGATGTTCACTAAACTTATTGTGTTAATCATTTCATGAGGTCTGTAAGTCATATCGTATGCTGTACTCCTTAAACTTATGTAGTGTTGTATGTCAGTTATATCTCCATAAAACTGGAAGAAAAAAAAAAAGAAATTCATGTCATTCTCAAATTGTCCCCTAATATATCACATGGGAACAAATTTGCCTTGTCAAAACAATTGTTGTAGCAAAATTGACTCTATTTTCCCCCAGACAGAAGGGTCTTTTTATTTTCTTAATGGTGTCTTTTGAAGAACAAACGTTTTAAATGTTAATAAAATCTAATTTATCTTTTTCAAAAAATCATGGTCACTAAAATTCTCTTCTGTGTTTCTTTCTAGAAGTTTTATATTTTAAGTTCTTACATTCACGTTTATAATTCATTGCCAGCTAAATTTTTTGGTATAAGATAATGTTGTAAGCGTTTTGTTGGTGTTGTTGTTTGTATATAGATAGACATTCAATTGCTCCAGTAGCATTTTTTCAAAAGACAATTTTCCCCTGTTGAATTGACTTTACAACCTTGTCAAAAATTACTTGACCGAGAGGCTTCCCTGGTGGCTCAGTGGGTAAGAATCTGCTACAAATTCAGGGGACACGGGTTAGAGCCCTGTCCTGGGAAGATCCCACATGACACGGAGCAACTAAGCCTGTGCACCACAACTATTGAGCCTGCGCTCTAGAGCACATGTGCCACAACTAATGAAACCCGCGTGCCTAGAGCCCATGCTCCACAACAAGAGAAGTCACTGCAATGAGGAGCCCGTGCACTGCAATGAAGAGTAGCCCCCACTCGCCACAACCAGAGAAAGACCGCATACAGCAACGAAGACCCAACACAGCCAAAAATAAAAATAAAATAAAAATAAATTAAACAAAAATTAATTGACCGAAATCACCTTGAGGGGGCACCTTCAAGATGGCAGAGGAGTAAGACGTGGAGATCACCTTCGTCCCCACAAATACAACAAAAATACATCTACATGTGGAACAACTCCTACAGAACACCTACTGAACGCTGGCAGAAGACCTCAGACTTCTCAAAAGGCAAGAAACTCCCCATGTACTTGGGTAGGGCAAAAGAAAAAAAGGAAAAACAGAGACAAAAGAATAGGGATGGGACTGCACCTCGGGGAGGGAGCTGTGAAGGAGGAAAAGTTTCCACACACTAGGAAGCCCCTTCACTGGTGGAAATTGGGGGTGGGTGGGGGGAAAGCTTCAGAGCCACGTTGGAGAGCACAGCAACAGGGGTGTAGAGGGCAAAGTGGAGAGATTCCTGCACAGAGGATCAGTGCTGACCAGCACTCACCAGCCTGAGAGGCTTGTCTGCTCACCTGCTGGGGTGGGTGGGGGCTGGGAGCTGAGGCTCAGGCTTCAGAGGTCAGATCCCAGGGAGAGGACTGGGGTTGGCTATGTGAACACAGCCTGAAGGGGGCTAGTGCACCACAGCTAGCTGGGAGGGAGTCCAGGAAAAAGTCTGGACCTGCCTAAGAGGCAACAGACCATAATTCAGGGTGCGCGAGGAGAGGGGATTCAGAGAACTGCCTAAATGAGTTCCAGAGACGGGCGTGAGCTGTGGCTATCAGCGCGGACACCAGAGACGGGCATGAAATGCTAAGGCTGCTGTTGCAGCCACGAAGAATCCTGTGTACAAGTACAGGTCACTCTCCACACCTCCCCTCCCAGGAGCCTGTGCAGCCCGCCACTGCCAGGATCCCGTGATCCAGGGACAACTTCTCCAGGAGAACACACAGTGCGCCTCAGGCTGTTTCAACATCACACCGGCCTCTGCCACCTGTAGCCTCACCCCGCATTCTGTACCCCTCCCTCCCCCGAACTTGAGTGACCCAGAGACCCTTAATAAGCTGCTATATTAACCCCATCCTGTCTGGGGTGGAACAAACACCCTCAGGCGACCTACATGCAGAGGCAGGGCCAAATCCAAAGCTGAACCCCAGGAGCTGTGTGAACAAAGAAGAGAAAGGGAACTTTCTCCCAGCAGCCTCAGGAGCAGTGGATTAAATCTCCACAATCAACTTGATGTACCCTGCATCTCTGAAATACCTGAATAGACAACAAACCATCCCAAAATTGAGGTGGTGGACTTTGGGAGCAACTGTAGACTTGGGGTTTGCTTTCTGCATCTAATTTGTTTCTGGTTTTATTTTTATCGTACTTTAGTATTTAGAGCTTATTATCATTGGTAGATTTGTTTATTGATCTGGTTGCTCTCTTCCTTTTTTTATTTTATATATATATATATATTTTTCTTTTTTTTCCTTTTTCTCTTTTTGTGAGTATGTGTATGCTTCTTTGTGTGATTTTGTCTGTATAGCTTTTCCTTTCCCATTTGTCCTAGGGCTCTGACTGTCCGTTTTTTGTTTTTGACTATAGTTTTTAGAGCTTGTTATCATTGGAGGATTTGTTTCTTGGTTTGGTTGCTCTCTTCTTTCTTTCATTCTTTCATTTTTTTTCTTACTTTTTTATTTTTAGTAATTTTTTTCAATTTTAATAACTTTATTTTATATTATTTTTTATTCTTTCTTTTTCTCCCTTTTCTTCTGAGCTGTTTGGCTGACAGGGTCTTGGTGCTCTGGCCAGGTATCAGGTCTGAGCTGCTGAGGTAAGAGAGCTGAGTTCAGCACATTGGTCCACTGGAGACCTCCCAGCACCATGTAATATCAAACAGCAAAAACTATCCCAGCAATCTCCATCTCAACACTAAGACAAAACTCCACTCAATGAGCACAAGCTACAGTGCTGGACACCCTATGGCAAACAACTAGCAAGACAGAAACACAAACCCACCCATTAGCAGAGAGGCTGCCTAAAATCATAGTAAGTTCACAGACACCCCAAAACTCACCACTGGACATGGTCCTGCCCACCAGAAAGACAAGATCCAGCCTCATCCACTAGAACACAGGTACTAGTCCCTTCCACCAGGAAGCCTACACAACCCATGGAACAAACTTTACCCACTTGAGCAGACACCAAAAACAATGGGAATTACAAACCTGCAGCCAACAAAATGGAGACCTCAAACACAGTAAGTTAAGCAAAATGAGAAGACAGAGAAATACACAGCAGATGAAGAAGCAAGGTAATAACCCACCAGAACAAACAAATGAAGAGGAAATAGGCAGTCTATGTGAAAAAGAGTTCAGAGTAATGGTAGAAAAGATGTTATAAAATTTTGGAAATACAATGAAGAAAATACAAGAAACGTTTAACAAGGACCTAGAAGAACTAAAGAGCAAGCAAACAATGATGAACAACACAATAAATGAAATAAAAAATTCTCTAGAAGGAATCAATAGCAGAATAACTGAGGCAGAAGAACGGATAAGTGACTTGGAAGATAAAAGAGTGGAAAGAGCTACTGCAGAGCAGAATAAAGAAAAAAGAATGAAAAGAATTGAGGACAATTTCAGAGACCTCTGGGACCACATTAAACACACCAACATTTGAATTATAGGGATCCGAGAAGAAGAGAAAAAACTGGAACTGAGAAAATATTTGAAGAGATTATACTTGAAAACTTCCCTAATATGGGTAAGGAAATAATCAAGTCCAGGAAACGCACAGAGTCCCATACAGGATAAATCCAAGGAGAAACACTCCAAGAAACGTATTAATCAAACTATCAAAAATTTAATACAAAGAAAAAATAATAAAAAGCAGCAAGGGAAAAGCAACAAGTAACATACAAGGGAATCCCCATAAGGTTAACAGGTGATCTTTCAGCAGAAACTCTGCAAGCAAGAAGGGAGAGACAGGACATATTTAAAATGATGAAAGGGAAAAACCTACAACCAAGATTACTCTAACCAGCAAGAATTTCATTCAGATTCGATGGAGAAATTAAAACATTTACAGATAAGCAAAAGCTAAGAGAATTCAGCACCACCAAACCAGCTCTACAACAAATCCTAAAGGAACTTCTCTAGGCAGGAAACACAAGAGAAGGAAAAGACTTACAATAACAAACTGAAAACAATTAAGAAAATGGTAATAGGAACATACATATCGATAACTACCTTAAATGTAAATGGATTAAATGCTCCAAGCAAAGACATAAACTGCCTGAATGGATACAAAAACAAGACCTGTATATATGCTGTCTACAAGAGACCCACTTTAGACCTAGGGACACATACAGATTGAAAGTGAGTGGATGGAAAAAGATACTCCATGCAAATGGAAATCAAAAGAAAGCTGGAGTAGCAATTCTCATATCAGACAAAATAGACTTTAAAATAAAGACTATTACAAGAAACAAAGAAGGACATTACATAATGAACAAAGGATCGAGCCAAGAAGAAGTTATAATAATTGTAAATATTTACGCACCCAACATAGGAGCACCTCAATACATAAGGCAAATGCTAAGAACCATGAAAGGGGAAATGGACAGCAACACAATCATAGTAGGGGACTTTAACACCCCACTTTCACCAATGGACAGATCACCCCAAATGAAAATAAATAAGGAAACACAAGCTTTACATGATACATTAAACAAGATGGACTTAATTGATATTTATAGGACATTCCATCCAAAAAAAAGCAGATTACCCTTCTCAAGTGCTCATGGAACAGTCTCCAGGATAGAACATATCTTGGTCACAAACCAAGCCTTGGTAAATTTAAGAAAATTGAAATCATACCAAGTATCTTTTCCGACGACAACTCTATGAGACTAGATATCAATTACAGGAAAAAATCTGTAAAAAATATAAACACATGGAGGCTAAACAATACAATACTTAATAACTAAGAGATCACTGAAGAAATCAAAGAGGAAATCAAAAATACCTAGAAACAAATGACAATGAAAACATGATGGCCCAAAACCTATGGGATGCAAAAAAAGGCAGTTCTAAGATGGAAGTTTATATCAATACAATCCTACCTCAAGAAACAAGAATCATCTCAAATAAACAACCTAACCTTACACCTAAAGCAATTACAGAAAGAAGAACAACAACAACAAAAAAAAACCCAAGTTAGCAGAAGGAAAGAAATCATAAAAATCAGATCAGAAATAAATGAAGAAGAAATGAAGGAAATGATAGCAAGGATCAGTAAAAGTAAAAGCTGGTTCTTTGAGAAGATAAACAAAATTGATAAACCATTAGCCAGACTCATCAATAAAAAAAGGGATAAGACTCAAATCAACAGAATTGGAAATGAAACAGAGAAGTAACAACTGACACTGCAGAAATAAAAAGGATAATGAGAGAGTACTGCAAGCAACTACATGCCAATAAAATGGACAACCTGGAAAAAATGGACAAATTCTTAGAAAAGCACAGCCTTCTGAGACTGAACCAGGAAGAAATAGAAAATATAAACAGAACAATCACAAGCACTGAAATTGAAACTGTGATTAAAAATCTTCCAACAAACAAAAGCCATGGACGAGATGGCTTCACAGGTGAATTCTATCAAACATTTGGAGAAGAGCTAACACCTATCCTTCTCAAACTCTTCCAAAATATAGCAGAGGGAGGAACACTCCCAAACTCATTCTATGAGGCCACCATCACCCTGATACCAAAACCAGACAAAGATGTCACAAAGAAAGAAAACTGCAGGCCAATTTCACTGATGAACATAGATGGAAAAATCCTCAACAAAATACTAGCAAACAGAATCCAACAAAACATTTAAAGGATCATACACCATGATCAAGTGGGGTTTATCCCAGGAATACAAGGATTCTTCAGTGTACGCAAATCAATCAGTGTGATACACCATATTAACAAACTGAAGAATAAAAACCATATGATCATCTCAATAGATGCAGAAAAAGCTTTTGACAAAATTCAACACCCATTTATGACAAAAACCTTCCAGAAAGGGCATAGAGGAAACTTACCTCAACATAATAAAGGCCATGTATGACAAACCCACAGTCAACATTTTCCTCAATGGTGAAAAACTGAAACCATTTCCACTAAGATCAGGAACAAGACAAGGTTGCCCACTCTCACCACTATTATTCAACATAGTTTTGGAAGTGTTAGCCACAGCAATCAGAGAAGAAAAAGAAATAAAGGAATCCAAATCAGAAAAGAAGAAGTAAAGCTGTCACTGTTTGCAGATGACATGATACTATACATAGAGAATCCTAAAGATGCTACCAGAAAACTACTAGAGCTAATCAGTGAATTTGGTAAAGTAGCAGGATACAAAATTAATGCACAGAAATCTCTTGCATTCCTATACACTAATGATGAAAAATCTGAAAGTGAAATTAAGAAAACACTCCCATTTACCATTGCAACAAAAAGAATAAAATATCTAGGAATAAACCTACCTAAGGAGACAAAAGACCTGTATGCAGAAAATTATAAGACACTGATGAAAGAAATCAAAGATGATACAAATAGATGGAGAGATATACCATGTTCTTGGATTGGAAGAATCAACATTGTGAAAATGACTCTCCTACGCAAAGCAATCTACAGATTCAATGCAATCCCTATCAAACTACCACTGGCATTTTTCACAGAACTAGAACAAAAAATTTCACAATATGTATGGAAACACAAAAGACCCCGAATAGCCAAAGCAATCTTGAGAACGAAAAATAGAGCTGGAGGAATCAGGCTCCCTGACTTCAGACTATATTACAAAGCTACAATACTCAAGACAGTTTGGTACTGGCACAAAAACAGAAACATAGATCAATGGAACAGGATAGAAAGCCCAGAGATAAACCCACGCACATATGGTCACCTTATCTTTGATAAAGGAGGCGAGCATATACAGTGGAGAAAAGACAGCCTCTTCAATAAGTTGTGCTGGGAAAACTGGACAGGTACATGTAAAAGTATGAAATTAGAACACTCCCTAACACCATACACAAAAATAAACTCAAAATGGATTAAAGACCTAAATGTAAGGCCAGACACTGTGGAACTCTTAGAGGAAAACATAGGCAGAACACTCTATGACATAAATCACAGCAAGATCCTTTTTGACCCAACTCCTAGAGAAATGGAAATAAAAACACAAATAAACAAATGGGACCTAATGAAACTGAATAGCTTCTGCACAGCAAAGGAAACCATAAACAAGACCAAAAGACAACCCTCAGAATGGGAGAAAATATTTGCAAATGAAGCAACTGACAAAGGATTAATCTCCAAGATTTACAAGCAGCTCATGCAGCTCAATAACAAAAAAACGAACAACCCAATCCAAAAATGGGCAGAAGACCTAAATAGACATTTCTCCAAAGAAGATATACAAATTGCCAACAGACACATGAAAGAATGCTCAACATCATCAATCATTAGAGAAATGCAAATCAAAACTACAATGAGATATCATCTCACACCGGTCAGAATGGCCATCATCAAAAAGTCTAGAAACAATAAATGCTGGAGAGGGTGTGGAGAAAAGGGAACATTCCTGCACTGTTGGTGGGAATGTAAATTGATACAGCCACTATGGAGAACAGTATGGAGGTTCCTTTAAAAACTAAAAATAGAACTACCATACGACCCAGCAATCCCACTACTGGGCATATACCCTGAGAAAACCATAATTCAAAAAGAGTCATGTACCAAAATGTTCATAGCAGCTCTATTTACAATAGCCAGGACATGGAAGCAACCTAAGTGTCCATCATCAGATGAATGGATAAAGAAGATGTGGCACATATATACAATGGAATATTACTCAGCCATAAAAAGAAATGAAATGGAGTTATTTGTAGTGAGGTGGATGGAGTTAGAGTCTGTCATACAGAGTGAAGTAAGTCAGAAAGAGAAAAAGTAATACAGTATGCTAACACATATATATGGAATCTAAGGAAAAAAAAAAAAAAAGGTCATGAAGAACCTAGTGGCAAGACGGGAATAACGACACAGACCTACTAGAGAATGGACTTGAGGATATGGGGAGGGGGAGGGGTAAGATGTGACAGGGTGAGAGAGTGGCACGGACATATATACTCTACCAAATGTAAAATAGATAGCTAGTGGGAAGCAGCCGCATAGCACAGGGAGATCAGCTCAGTGCTTTGTGACCACCTAGAGGGGTGGGATAGGGAGGGTGGGAGGGAGGGAGACGCAAGAGGGAAGAGATATGGGAACATATGTATATGTATAACTGGTTCACTTTGTTATAAAGCAGAAACTAACACACCATTGTAAAGCAATTATACTCCAATAAAGATGTTAAAAAAATAAAAGAAGGTAGATCAAAAAAGAAGTGATGTTTGAAACAACAAAGTACAATGAGTGCAAAAATGTTCTTTTCCTATCATAACGTAATTATACTGAAACTTTATTACGTTTCATATTAGTCATTTCTAATCTATCTTTAGTAATTGATAATAAGGAACTACTTCATTTTACATAAGATCAGATTCAAGTGTTGTTATTTTCCTGAGCTGCTTTTATTTGAAAATAAGTTCATGTGACTTTACAGAAAGTGACCCCCACAAAAAAATTAAGTGACATATCCTAAATTATTTCATAAGATCTCTGAGTAATGATTTATTTGTTCAATACCCATGAAGGTGATATATTTTAATATGTCTTATTTTGATATTTTAATTATTTATTGCCAGTTAGGTGCCCATGTTATTTATATTAGTGTTGACCAGATTCCACTGAGTCTCAAAAGTAACTAAATATTATTAATAATGAGTTATGGCAATTATATTTCTATAGCCCATACACTGAAGTTGATGTATCACTGTAAATAAGAAAACCATTCAAAGACAGAAGATGATAGCCAGACCTGGAATTTCAATAAATGTTCTTTGTTTTTATTTTTTTCCTATTTATTTATTTATTTATTTAATTTTTCTGTTTTGTAAATATATGTTCATTTGTATCATTTCTTTTTAGATTCTGCATATAAGTGATATCATATACTTCACTCAGTGACAATCTCTAGGTCCGTCCATGTTGCTGCAAATGGCAGGATTTCATTCTTTTTTATGGCTGAGTAATATTCCATTGTATATATGTACCACATCTTTATCCATTTCTCTGTCGATAGACATTTAGGTTGCTTCCATGTCCTGGCTATTGTAAACAATGAATGCAATGAAAAATGCGGTGCATTTAGCCTTTTGGACCATGTTTTTCTCCAGATATATGCCCAGGAGTAGGATTGCAGGGTCATATGGTAGCTCTATTTTTAGTTTTTTAAGGAACCTCTACTGTTCTCCATAGTGGCTGTACCAATTTACATTCCCACCAACAGTATAGGAGGGTCCCCTTCCCTCCACACCCTCTCCAGCATTTATTCTTTGTGGATTTTTTGTTGATAGCCATTTTGACTGGTGTGAGGTGATATCTCATTTTAGTTTTGATCTGCATTTCTCTAATCATTAGTGATATTGAACATCTTTTCATTGGCCATCCATATGTCTTCTTTGGAAAAATGTCTGTTTAGGTCTTCTGCCCATTTTTTGATTGGGTTGTTTATTTTGATGATATTAAGCCACTTGAGCTGTTTGTAAATTTTGGAGTCTAATCCCTTGTCGTTCAAATCATTTGCAGATATTTTCTCCCAGTCTGTAGGTGGTCTTTTCATTCTATTTATGGTTTCCTTTGCTGTGAGAAAGCTTTTGAGTTTAATTAGATTCCATTTGTTTATTTTTGTTTTTATTTCCATTATTCTGGGAGACAGATCAGAAAAGACATTGCTGCAATTTATGTCAGAGAGTGTTCTGCCTATGTTTTCCTCTAGGAGTTTTATAGTGTCTGGTCTCACATTTAGGTTTTTAACCCATTTTTAGCTTGTTTTTGTGTATGGTGTTAGAGAATGATCTAATTTCATTTTTTTGCATGTAGCTGTCCAGTTTTCCCAGCATCATTTGTTGAAGAGACTGTGTTTCCACCATTGTATAGTCTTGTCTCCTTTGTCGTAGATTAACTGACCATAGGTGTGTGGGTTTATTTCTGGCCTTTCTATCCTGTTCCATTGATCTATACTTCTATTTTTGTGCCAGTACCATACTGTTTTGATGAATATAGCTTTGTAGTATAGTCTAAGGTCAGGGAGTCTGATTCCTCCAGCTCCATTTTTCTTTCTCAAGACTGCTTTGGCTACTCGAGGTCTTTGGTGTCCCCATACAAATTTTAAGATTTTTTCTTCTAGTTCTATGAAAAATGCCATTGGTAATTTGATATGGATTGGATTGAATCTATAGATTGCCTTGGGTAGTATAGTCATTTTGACAATATTTATTCTTCTAATCCAAGAACATGGTATATATTTCCATCTGTTTGTGTCTTTGATTTCTTTCATCAGTGCCTTGTATTTTTTGGAGTACAGGTCTTTTGTCTCCTTAGGCAGGTTTATTCCTAGGTATTTTATTCTTTTTGATGCCATGGTAAATGGGATTGTTTCTTGAACTTCTCTTTCTGATCTTGCATTGTCAGTGTATAGAAATGCAACAGATTTTTGTGTATTAATTTTATATCCTTCAATTTTATCAGATTCATTGATGAGTTCTAGTAGTTTTCTGGTAGCGTCTTTAGGATCTTCTATGTATAGTATCATGTCATCTGCTAACAGTGACAGTTTTACTTCTTGTTTTCCAATTTGGGTTCCTTGTATTTCTTTTTCTTCTCTGATTTCCATGGCTAGGACTTCCAAAACTTTGTTGAATAAAAGTGGTGAGCATGGGCATCCTTGTCTTGTTCCTGATATTAGAGGAAATGCTTTCATCTTTTCACTGTTGAGTATAATGCTAGCTGTAGGTTTGTTGAATATGGCCTTTATTATGTTGAGGTAGGTTCACTCTATGCCCACTTTCTGGAAAGTTTTTATCATAAATGGGTGTTGAATTTGTCAAAAGTTTTTTTCTGCATCTATTGAGATGTTCATATTGTTTTTATTCTTCAATTTGTTGATGTGGTATATCACTCTGATTGATTTACCAATACTGAAAAATCCTTGCATCCCTGGGATAAATCCCACTTGATCATGTTGTATGATCCTTTTAATGTATTGTTGGATTCGAACTGCTAGTATCTTGTTGAGGATTTTTGCATCTATGTTCATCAGTGATATTGGCCTGTAATTTTCTTTTTTAGTGGTATCTTTTTCTGGTTTCTTTATCAGGATGACAGTGGCCCCATAGAATGAGTTTGGAAGTTTTCCTTCCTCTGACATTTTTTGGAACACTTTCAGCAGGTTAAGTGTTAGTTCTTCTCTAAATGTTTGATAGAATTCGCCTGTGAAGCCATCAGGTCCTTGACTTTTGTTTGCTGGGAGTTTTTAAATTACAGTTTCAATTTCAGTGCTTGTATTGGTCTGTTCATTTTTTCTAATTCTTCCTGGCTCAGTCTTGGGAGACTGTACCTTTCTAAGAAGTTGTCCATTTCTTTCAGGTTGTCCATTTTATTGGCATACAGTTGCATATAGTAGTCTCTTATGATCCTTTGTATTTCTGTGGTGTCAGTTGTAACTTCTTTTTTGTTTCTAATTTTATTGATGTGAGTCCTATCCCTTTTTTTCTTGATGAGTCTGGCTAAAGTTTTATCAATTTTGTTTATCTTTTCAAAGAACCATCTTTTAGTTTCATTGATCTTTGCTATTGTCTTCTTTGTCTCTATTTCATTTATTTCTGCTCTGATCTTTATGATTTCTTTCCTTCTACTAACTTTTGGTTTTGTTTGTTCTTCTTTCTCTAGTTACTTTAGGTGTAAGGTTGGGTTGTTTATTTGAGATTTTTCTTGTTTCCTGAGGTAAGATTGTATTGCTATATACTTTCCTCTTAGAACTGCTTTTGCTGTATTCCATAGGTTTTGGATCATTGTGCTTTCATTTTCATTTGTCTCTAGGTATTTTCTGATTTCCTCTTTGATTTCTTCAGTGATCCATTGGTTGTTTAGTAGCATATTGTTTAGCCTCCATGTGTTTGTGTTTTTTATAGTTTTTTTCTTGTAGTTTATTTCTAATCTCATAGCATTGTGGTTGGAAAAGATGCTTAATATGATTTCAATTTTCTTAAATTTACTGAGGCTCGTTTTGTGGCCTAGGATGTGGTCAATCCTGGAGAATGTTCTGTGTGCATGTGAGAATAATGTGTATTCTGCTTTTGAGTGGAGAGCTCTATAAATATCAATTAAGTCCATCTGTTCTAATGTGTCATTTAAGACCTGTGTTTCCGTATTGATTTTTCTGTCTGGATGATCTCTCCATTGACCAAAGTGCGGTGTTAAAGCCCCCCACTATTATTGTGTTAGTGTCAATTTCCCCCTTTATGACTGTTAGTATTTGCCTTATGTAGTTAGGTGCTCATAAGTTGGGTGCATATATGTTTACAATTATTATATCTTCTTCCTGGATTGATCCCTTGATTGCTATGTAGTGTCCTTCTTTGTCTATTATAACAGTCTTTATTTTTAAGTTTATTTTGCCTGATATGAGTATTGCTACTCCAGCTTTCTTTAGATTTCCCTTTGCATGGAATACCTTCTTCCATCCCCTCATTTTCAGTCTGTATGTGTCCCTAGGTCTGAGGTGGATCTCTTGTAGACAGCATATAAACGGGTCTTGTTTTCATATCCATTCAGCCAGTCTGTTTTTTTTTTTTTGGTTGGAGCTTTTAACCCATTTACATTTAAGGTAATTATTGGTATGTGTGTTCCTATTGCCATTTTCTTAATTGTTTTTGGTTTGTTTTTGTGGGTCTTTTTTCTTTCCTTCCTCTTTTGTTCTCTTCTCTTGTGGTTTGATGACCATCTTTAGTGTTGTTTGGGGGTTGCTTTTTCTTTTTTTGTGTGTATCTATTGTAGTTTTTGGGTTTGCTGTTCCTATGAGGTTTTGATATAGCAGTATCTATATGAACAAGGTTGGTTTAAGTTGCTAGTCTCTTTCCCACCTAGAGGAGTTCCTTTAGCATTTGTTGCAAAGCTGGTCCAGTGGTGCTGAATTCTCTTAGCTTTTGCTTGTCTGTAAAGCTTTTGATTTCTCTATCAAATCTGAATAAGAGGCTTGCTGGATAGAGTATTCTTGGTTGTAGTTTCTTCCCTTTCATCTCTTTAAATATATCTTGTCATTCCCTTCTGGCTTGCAGAGTTTCTACTGAGAAATCAGCTGTTAAGCTGATGGGAGTTCCTGTATATGTTATTTGTTGTTTTTCCCTTGTTGCTTTTTTTTTTTTTTTTTTTTTAAATATATATATATATATATATATATATATATATACTCAAGGATATTTATTGGAGCACTTTTTTTTTTTTTCTACTTTATTTATTTATTTTATTTTTTATTTTTGGCTGTGTTGGGTCTTCGGTTCATGCAAGGGCTTTCTCTAGTTGAGGCAAGTGGGGGCCACTCTTCATCGCGGTGCGGGGACCGCTCTTCATCGCGGTGCGCGGGCCTTTCACCATCGCGGCCCCTCCCGTCGCGGGGCACAGGCTCCAGACGCGCAGGCTCAGCAGTTGTGGCTCACGGGCCCAGCTGCTCCGTGGCATGTGGGATCTTCCCAGACCAGGGCTCGAACCCGTGTCCCCTGCATTAGCAGGCGGACTCTCAACCACTGCGCCACCAGGGAAGCCCTCCCTTGTTGCTTTTAATAATTTTTCTTTGTCTTTAATTTTTGTCCATTTGATTACTATGTGTCTCGTCATGTTTCTCCTTGGGTTTATCCTGCCTGGGACTCTCTGCTCTTCCTGGACTTGGGTGGTTTTTTCTTTTCCCATGTTAGGGAATTTTTCCACTATAATCTCTTCAAATAATTTCTTGGGTCCTTTCTCTCTCTTCTCCTTCTGGGAACCCTATAATGCAAATGTTGGTGCATTTTTGTTTTTCCAGTGGTCTCTTAGGCTGTCTTCATTTTTTTTTCATTCTTTTTACTTTACTCTGTTCTGTGGCAGTGATTTCCACCATTCTGTCTTCCAAGTCACTTATTCCTTCTTCTGCCTCAGTTATTATGCTATTGATTCCTTCTAGTGTAGTTTTCATTTCAGTTATTGTATTGTTCATCTCTGTTTGTTTGTTCTTTAATTCTTCTAGGTCTTTGTTAAACATTTCTTGCATCTTCTCGATCCTTGCCTCCATTCTTTTTCCAACGTCCTGGATCATCTTCACTATCATTATTCTGAATCCTTTTTCTGGAAGATTGCCTATCTCCACTTCATGTAGTTGTTTTTCTGGGGTTTTATCTTGTTTCTTCATCTTGGACATAATCCTCTGCCTTTTCATTTTGTCTATCTTTCTGTGATTGTGATGTTCATTCCATAGACTGCAGGACTGTAGTTATTCTTCCTTCTACTGTCAGCCCTCTGGGGGATGAGGCTATCTAAGAGTCTTGTACAAGCTTCCTGATGGGAGGCACTGGTGGTGGGTAGAGCTGGGTGCTGCTCTGGTGGGCAGAACTCAATAAAACTATAATCCACTTGTTTACTGATGGGTAGGGCTGTGTGTCCTCCCTGTTGGTTGTTTGGCCTGAGGCGACCCAGCACTGGAGACTACGGGCTGTTTGGTGGGGCTAATGGAGGACTCCAGGAGGGCTCACACTAAGGAGTACTTCCCAGAACTTTTGCTGCCATTGTCCTTGTTCCTGTGGTGAGCCAGACACCCTCCTGCCTCTGTAGGAGACCCTCCAACACAAGCAGGTAGGTCTGGTTAAGTCTTCTATGGGGTCACTACTCCTTCCCCCTGGGTCCTGGTGTGCACAAGACTTTGTGTGTGCCCTCCAAGAGTGGAGTCTCTGTTTCCCCCAATCCTATCAAAGTCCTGCAATCAAATCCTGCTGGCCTTCAAAGTCTGATTCTCTGGGGATTCCTCCTCCCATTGCTAGACCCCCAGGTTGGAAAACCCAAGGTTGGGCTCAGAACCTTCACTCCAGTGGGTAGACTTCTCTGGTATAATTGTTCTCCAGTTTGTGAGTCACCCACCCAGCAGTTATGGGATTTGATTTTATCGTGATTGCACCCCTCCTACCGTCTAATTGTGGCTTCTCCTTTGTCTTTGGATGTGGGATATCTTTTTTGGTGAGTTCCAGTGTCTTCCTGTCAATGATTGTTCAGCAGTTAGTTGTGATTCTGGTGCTCTCACAAGAAGGAGTGAGCGCACGTCCTTCTCCTCCCCATCTTGAACCAATCTCCAGTAGATGTCTTAATCTAGAAGTCTTTATTCAATTTCACTGCAATATGTAGAATAGTTTTTGATATATTATATACAATGCTTAGAATAGTGTGTATCTCACAATAGGTGCCTTTTAAATTTTTGTTGAAGAAATGACTCAAGGGATCAATGGTACAATAAAATTTTAAAAAACAATAGCAAGATGAGTTTCTCCCTCCAAGGACCATTACTTTTTCCCATAACCAAAGAACTGAATATCTTTCTTGTTAATTGATATGTTCTAATCCTCCCAATCAACCCAAAGAATTAAAAAGTGTGGTAATAGTTCTTATTATTAGGACTCTATTTTTCAGTAGATTTGGTCACCTTGCAATTACTGGAATTACATTGAGATGGACATGTTTTTAGGATGGATTATGTTTGTTTTTATTTACCATTTTGTAGATATATACAAGCCATCCAACTTTCAAGGCCTTATGTAACCAACGGTTCCTTCCTTGCTGTCACAGCAAGCCTACTCCTTTCACAGCCCATTATCAATATATGCTCTACACAGCGTATGTCATCTTCACCTAATCAGTCCATAATATTATTGAACTGGGGTGAGCATTTGTAGCCCAAGAGAGTTTTGAGTTTCTCCAAACCCTATGATGCTAGAATCTACAATGTAGTAGGAAGAAACCAGACTTTTTATTTAAATCTATGAGATTCTATTAACCTCTACTGATCTATTATTAAATACTCTTTAATGACATTAACCTTCATATTTTTATTAAGTGAAATAAAAAGATGTTGGAAATTCCCTGGTGGTCCAGTGGTTGGGACTCCATGCTCTCACTGCCTGGTTCAATCCCTGGTCAGGGGACTAAGATGTGGGGTATGGAATAAAAACAAAAACAAAGCAAAACACAGGAATTTTGAAAAATAAATAAATAAAAAAAAAATTTTAAGGTGATGTTATTATGAACCTTTTCCATGGTAAAATGGCTGATGAAAGAGCTCTTTACAACTAACAGTAAGGTTGAGGTAGGAGTGCTATTGCAGAATAGGTATAACTTGTTGTATTTATAACTAAAAGGTCATATTTATCTTTTTTCTCCTCTGCAATGTGCTGAAGTCAATGTTTACAACCAGTCCACACATTTACAGACAGCCAGTTAATTTTCTGGTGTCACTAGGATGGCTATACATATACTTGAACATATACTTTTGAACATGTACACATTAAAAAATCCTGTAGGGTGAAAAAGCATGAGAAGTGTTTTCCAGAATTCTTTATTCTTTATTATTATTAAAGTATAATTAATATAAAATATATTAGTTTCAGGTACACAACAGTGATTCAATGTCTGTATACATTATCAAATGATCATCACAATAAATTTAGTCACCATCCATCCCTATAAAAAGTTAATACAACAAAAAAAGTTAATACAATATTATTGACTGCATTCACCATGGTTTACATTAGATTTCCCATGGCCCATTCTCTTTATAACTGGAAATTTGTACCACCCAATCCCCATCATCCATTTTGCCCACCCCGAAACCCTGCTCCCTTCTAGCAACCACCGGTCTGTTCTCTGTATCTATGAGCCTGGTTTTGTTTGTCCATTTGTTTTGTTTTTTATATTTTGCATATATGTGAAATCATACAGTATTTGTCTTTCTCTATCTGACTCATTTCACTTAGCATAATACCATCAAGTTCCATCCATGTTGTTGCAGATGGCAAGATTTCATTCTTTTTTATGGCTAAAATTTTGCATATTCTTTATCCATTCATTCATTGACAAACACTGTTTGTATCCCTATTGTAACATTTGGCTATTGTAAATAATGCTGCAGTGAACATAAGGGTATGTATATCTTTACAATGAGTGTTTTTTATTTCTTCAGATAAACCCCTAGAAGTAGAATTGCTGAATTTTATGGTAGTTCTATTTTTAATTTTTTGAGGAATCTTTAAACTGTTTTCCTTAGTGGCTGCATGAATTTACATTCCCACCAACAGTTTACAAGTGTTTCCTTTTCTCCACATCCTTGCCAACACTAACTGTCTTTTTGATATAGCCATTTTGACAGGTGTGAGGAGATATCATGGTTTTGGTTTCATTTCCCTGATGACTAGTGAAGCTGAGCATCTTTTCATGTGCCTGTTGGCCATTTATATGTCTTCTTTTGACAAAGGTCTATTCAGGTGCTCTGCCCATTTTTAACTGGATTTTTTTTTATGTTGAATTGCATAAGTTCCTTATATACTTTGAATATTTGCCCCTTATCAGATGTATGATTTGCAAATATCTTCTCCCATTCAGTAGGCAGCCTTTTCATTTTTTTTTTTTTTTTATTATGGTGCTTTAATGTTTTTTTTTTTTTTTTACATTATTTATTTATTTATTTTTTTAGCTGTGTTGGGTCTTCGTTTCGTGCGAGGGCTTTCTCTAGTTGTGGCAAGCGGGGGCCACTCTTCATCGTGGTGCAGGGACCACTCTTCATCGCGGTGCGCGGGCCTCTCACTATCACGACCCCTCCCATTGCGGGGCACAGGCTCCAGACGCGCAGGCTCAGCAGGTGTGGCTCACGGGCCCAGTTGCTCCGCGGCATGTGGGATCCTCCCAGACCAGGGCTCGAACCCGTGTCCCCTGCATTAGCAGGCAGATTCTCAACCACTGCGCCACCAGGGAAGCCCAGCCTTTTCATTTTGTTGATGTTTATTCTTCACTGTTTAAAAGCTTGTTAGTTTGATATAATCCCATTTTTAATTTTCACTTTTGCCTTTGCCTGTGGAATCAGATTCAAAAAAATATCACTAAAATAAATGTCAAGAAGGTTACTGCCTATGTTTTCTTTGAGGAAATTTATGGTCTCAGGTCTTACATTCAAGGCTTTAATCCATTTTGAGTTAATTTTTTATATGGTGTAAAATAATGGTCCAGTTTTATTCTTTTGCATGAAGCTGTCCACTTTTCTCAACATCATTGTTAAAGAGACGACAAATCTCTTTTCCCTGTTGTATATTCTTGCTTCCTTTGTCATAGATTAATTGACCATATAAGAATAGGTTTATTTCTGAGCTCTCTATTCTGCTCTATTGATCTCTGTCTATTTTTGTGCCAGTACCATACTGTTTTGCTTACTATAGCTTTGTGGTACATTTTGAAATCAGGGAGCATTATTCCTCTGGATTTGTTCTTCTTTCTCAATTTGCTTTGGCTACTTGGGGTCTTTGGTGTTTCTATATATATTTTAGGATTTTTTTTTAGTTCTGTGAAAAATATCATTGGTATTTTGATAGGGGTTATATTGAATCCATAGATTTCTTTGGGTAGTAGAGGCATTTGAAAATATTAATTTTTCCAATCCAAGAACATTGTTTATGTTTTTATTTATTTGTGTCTTCTTCAATTTTCTTCATCAATTTCTTATAGTTTTCATAGTACAAATTTTTCACCTCCTTAGTTAAATTTATTCCTAGGTATTTTATTTTATGTTGTGATTGTAAATGGAATTGTTTTCTTAGATTTTCTTTCTGAAAGTTTGTTATTAGTGTATAGAAAAGTAATAACATATTAATTCTGTGTCTTTCATCTTTACTGAATTTATTAGTTCTAACAGCTTTTTGATGGAGTCTTTAGAGTTTCTTGTGCATAGTATCATGTCATCTGCAAATAGTGACAATTTTACTTCTTCCTTTCCAATTGGTGCCATTTATTATTTTTTTCTTGCCTAATTGCTGTGGCTAGAATCTTTTTTTGGTTTTCTTTCTTTCTTCTTTTTTTCTTTTGCTGCAAGGATATGTCTTTTTTTTGGGGGGGGGGGTGCTGTTTGTCCTTATTTTTAACCTTGCCAAGGAATCCAGCAATACAGATTTTAATTGTCTGGCACAGTCACTGACCAGAGCAATTTTCTCTGGGCTCAAAAAATCTGGGTGACATTTTGAGCAAATTTACTATCTCTTTTCTTTCAGGGTAAAAAATATTCTTTCTACCCATCATGACATGGTGTTGTCCTGGGAACTCCATCAAAGCACAGACTCACTAATCAAGTTTCTTTGCATAGGATTTAGATGGAAATGTTCATTTTTAAAAAATACAATCCACGTTTTCTTAAAATCTGTTGTCATTATTCCATAGGAGGAGTGGGGAATCCAATGTTACATGGAGATCATTGATCCCAGGGTGTGCAGACAGGGAGATAGCATTCAGGCTTGTTATAGTTGTTTGGTTTGGAATTTTTTTGTTCTTGCAGATCTGATCCTTCTTTATCCTCTTGGTGCCTAGGGTTGGGGTTGGAGTAGGAGGGGGAAGTGAGCAGTCCTCTGACTGAGGGAGGAGATGGAGTGGAGGCCTTTGTTTTAAGACCACGTTCTGATTATGTGGTTAGAATTTCCAATACTGTGTTGAATGAAAGTGGTGAGAGTTGGCATCTTGTCTTGTTCCTGATCTTAGAGGAAAAGGTTTCAGCTTTTCACCATTGAGTATGATAGCTGTGTGTTTGTCATAAATGGCATTTATTATGTTGATGCATATACCACCAGGTTGAGAATTTTTATCATAAATGGATATGAAACTTTTTCAAATGATTTTTATGCATCTATTGAAAGGATTATATGATTTTTGTCTTTTATTTTGTTAATGTGGTGTATCACATTGGTTGATTTGCAGATGTTGAACCATCCTTGCAGCCCTGGAATAAATCCTACTTGTTCATGGTGTATGATCCTTTTAATGCATTGTTGAATTCAGTTTGCTAATATTTTGTTGAGGATTTTTGCATCTGTACTTATCAGGCATATTGGCCTGTAATTTTTTTTAATGTGTGTGGTGTCTTTGGTTTTGGTATCAGGGTGATGCTGGCTTTGTAAAATGAATTTGAAAGCAATCTCTCTTATTCAGTTTTTTTGAATAGTTTGAGAAGAATAGGTATTAAATCTTCTTTGAATATTTGGTAGAATTCACCAGTGAAGCTGTCTAATCCTAGACATTTGTTTGTTGAGAATTTTTTGATTACTGATTCAATCTCATTACTAGTAATTGGTCTATTTAGGTTTTCTGTTTCATCATGATTCATGGAATTGGAAGATTGTAAATTTCTAGGAACTTATCCATTTCTTCCTGGTTGTCCAATTTGTTGGTGTATAATTGTTCATAGTAGTCTCATAATCATTTGTATTTCTGTGGTATAAGTTATAATGTCTCCTCTTTTATTTCCAATTTTATTTATTTGGCCCATCTCCTTTTTTTTCTTGCTGAGTCTGGCTAAATGTTTGTCAGTTTTGTTTATTGTTTTAAAAAACAGCTCTTAGTTTCATTGATATTTTCTAAGTTTTTAGTCTCTATTTCATTTATTTCCACTCCGATCTTTATTATTTCCTTCCTTCTACTAATTTTGGGTTTTGTTTCTTCTTCTTTTTCTAGTTCCTTTAAGTATAAGATTAGATTGTTTGAATTTTTTATTGTCTTTTGAGGTGGGCTTGTAATGCTATAATCTCCCTTCGTAGAACTGATTTTGGTGCATTCCATAGACTTTGGAATGTTGTGTTTCCATTTTCATTTGTATCCAGGTAATTTTTGATTCTCAACTTGATTTCTTCAGTTACCGATTTGTTGTTCAGTAGCATGTTGTTTAGTCTCTTTGTGTTTGTGTTTTTCCTTGTGTTTTACAAGTTTTCTTCTTGTAATTGATTTGTACTTTCATATCACTGAAGTTGGAAAAGATGCTTGCTATGATTTCAATGTTCTTAAATTTATTGAGACTTGTTTTATGACCTAACATGTGATCTATCCTGGATAATGTTCCATGTGCACATGAAAAAAAAAAAATGTGTATTTTTATGCTTTCAGATGGAATGTTCTCTATATATCTATTAAATTCATCTGCTCTTAATGTGTTGTTTAAGGCTAGTGTTTTCTTATTGATTTTTTGTCTGGAAGACCTATCCATTGATGTAAATGGGGTATTAAAGCCTCCTATTATTGCTGTGAATTTCTCCCTTTATGTGTGTTAATATCTGCTTTATATATATTTAGGTGCTCCTATGTTGGGTGCATAAATATGTACAAATGTTATTTCTTCTTGTTGGACTGATTCTTTATCATTATGTTATGCTGTTCTCTGTCATTGTTAGAGTCTTTGTTTTAAGGCCTATTTTGCCCAATAGGCCTAGTATTTTGCCTAGTACTGTTACCCCAGCTTTTTTTTGGTTTCCATTTTCATGGAATATCTTTTTCCATCCTTTCCGTTTCAGTCTCTGTGTGTTTTTATCTGTAGTGAGTCTCTTATAGGCAGCATATATATGGGTCTTGTTTTTTTTTATCCATTTAGCCATGCTTTGTCTTTTGATTGGAGCATTTAGTCAATTTACATTGAAAATAATTGTTGTTAGGTATGTACTTATTGCCATTTTATTCCTTGTTTTCTGATTGTTTTTGTAGCTCTTCTCTGTTTCTTTCTTCTTCTCTTGTTCTCTTCCCTTGTGGTTTGATGACTTACTTTAGTGCTTTGTTTAGATTTCTTTCCTATTATTTTTTTTTGTGTATCTGTTATAGGTTTTTGGTTTATAGTTACCATGAGATGTGTATATGTGTTTGTAGTTACCATGAGATGTGTATATATATATGTGTATATGAGATGTATATATATGTGTGTATATGAGATGCATATATATATATGAGAGAGAGAGAGAGAGAGCAGTCTATTTTGAAAGTCAAGTTAGAACACATTTCAAAAGCGCTATATTTTTACTCTTCTCCACATTTTGTTTCCGTTGTCTTATTTTACAACTTTAATTTTGTGCATTTCTTAACTAATTATTGTAGTTAAAGTTGATTTAACTAATTTTGTCTTTTGACCTTCATGCTAGCTTTATAAGTGGTTGATCCACTACCTTTAGTTTGTTTGCCTTTGCTATTGAGGATTTTTTCTTGCATATATTTTTTTTATTTCTAGTTATAGCTTTTTGTTTCAGCTTAGAGAAGTAAGTCCCTTTAACATTTCTTGTAAGGCTGGTTTAGTGGCGATGAACTCTTTTAGGCTTTGCTTGTCTGGGAAACTCTTATCTCTCCTTCAACTCTGTATGACAACCTAGCTGTGTAGAGTATTCTTGGTTGGAGTTTTTTTCCTTTCTGTCTTTTGTCCTGCAAAGTTTCTGCTGACAAATCAGCTAATAGTCTTATGGTGGTTCCCTTGTACATAACTGGTTGTTTTTCTCTTGCTGCTTTTAGATTTTTCCTTTATCTTTAATTTTCAATATTTTAATTATGTTTCTTGGTGTGGATCTCATTAGATTCATCTTGTTTAAAGCTCTCTTTGCTTCCTGGACCTGGATCTCTTTTTTCTTTCCCAGGTTAGGGAAGTTTTCAGCCAGAATTTCTTCAAATAAGTTTTCTGCCAATTTTATTTCCTATGGCAGATTTCCTATGGTGAAAGTGGAATTAGGAATTAGAATATGTGTGAATTATATTGCTTTCCAAAATGTTTGTATCAAATTAGTAGGAGATAGGTATCCATTTTCACTAAAACAATATTGTAATTTGTTGTAATTTTTAATGTCCTTTTTTGTTTGTATGTTAGTTTTGTTTTGATTTGGGGGGGCACTTCGCCAAGCAAAAGTGAAAATATTAAGGTTTTATTTAGTTTGCATCTTGGGTTCACTTGCAAAGATAACTTGTGTTAGAAATATGAATTGCCAGATGGAATCAGTGAGACCCTTATTTTGCTGTAGAAATAATATAGTGAAAAAGAAAGAAAGTGAGATTTGGAGTTGAAACAACTATATCTGCTAATAAAATACAATTTTCTTGTTTTTTTTAAGAAGGTTATTTTTTCTCTTTTCAAAAATTTTTTTTTCTTCCCCTAAACTAAGGGATGTTTAAAATCCAGCTATTCAATGATTTTTTTTTTATAATAAAATTAAAGGCATGTAAAAGGAAATCTGATTTATGTTGTCTGAATGAACTAAAAAATTTAATGTAACATGAGTAGTTGTTTCATGAACAAAAGTGCTCCTTTACATTCTTAAACATCTTTAATTTATAGAAAGCATTTCAAGTTCTTTCAAAATTCATGTTTATAGTTCTCCCTGGAAAGTTATTTGTCTTATGCATTTAGAACTTTCATTAGATTTACATCTCTCTTATTCTGTCATTCCAACTGGACTTTGAGCTTCTCATGGGTTACATCCTTCCCTTTATAAGAATACCTTACATAGGACCTACTATAATCCTGGGGACATACAAACATTTCCATAGAATTCAATCGGCCTGATCATCATCTTATTAGGGAATATGATTAGAATGTTATATCTCCATTTTGCTGAGGAGAATCAGTATTACTGGGGACAGAGGAATTTTATCACATGATTCATTTCATAGGGCTTGGGGTATGGAGTGATGGTAGAGTGACAATGTTTTCAGATCTGTGCTCAGCTGGATGCTTTTTTATAAAAGGCCACTCTCTCAGGTTCCTTTCCACAGTTAAACATCTTTTCTTTTAAGAGAGAGAGGAAGAGGCCATGTAACTGCCAGTTATACCTAAGCTATGTTTATTAAGTGTGTTGATATATGATCTCCGACATCTAGCAATTTGAGGGCTTCTCTGTTGACACCTTCAGGTTACCTGAGATTCCTGATTAAACCTCAAAAATAAAGGTAATATATATTTTTGTTTTCTGAAGTTACAGCTGTCTTGGAGCTCAGGGACTTCCCTGCCTGTGACCACCTCTGAAAAGGCTTCAGTGTCTTCTGGTCACTTGCCCAGTAGTTTCTCCTGGTATGAAAAAGGTCTCTTAAAGTGTATAAGAAGGTATTGTGTCTACCTCAGCTGAAGCAATCCTAACTGTATATTATAGAGCCGAGGAAGCTTGTTTCTGGTCTGGCATGTAAGGAGCTTGGGAGTTATACACCACCCTAATAACAAGTAAAAAGCTGAACAAACTGAAAATCAACAACTCTTCCATATGAGAAGTGAGGTCACAGGGCAAATTGCTGCCCCCTAAACTAGAGACAGGAGGACACAGAGAATCACAACTTACTTAAGCAAAAAGTCAAGAGCAGAAACCTCTATGGGAAGCAGTGCCAAGGTGAGAAAACTAAATTGTAATTGATAGAAGCTCAGTGTGGAAAAGTGTGAGAGTTAAAAATTCCAGGATGTCACAGTCATACTGAGGCTTCCATACACTTTTTTGAGCTTTACTTCTAAGAGCTCTACGAGGTTCTGACAGTGGAGATTGGGGAAAATCTCTCAGGCTTCTGGCAGGAGGAAGAAAAAGGAAGCATTTTGAAATAGGCCAGAGCATTCTGTTCTTAACAAGGTCAAGAGAAACTGAGTTACTACAGCCTAACCTGCTGGAGCTTTATCAGAATCTAATTGACCTGGAGGAAGGGAAATACCCATCTCTAGTTCCCTATAGTCATCTTGTTCCACTTAAGGGAAAAAAAAAACCCCTGAGAACTTGTGAAGTTCATAGCCCAGGGGCACAGGCTCACTAAAATACTGAGACCTAATCACAGAACTATAGAACACTTCTCCTCCACCCACACCTTATGTCTGTATCACTAAAGGCCTATTTATTGGAGTTCCTTTTATCCAGTATGTCAAGTCCAGCTTTCAACAAAAAATTACGAGGCATACTAAGAGGTAAAAAACACAGCTTGAAGAGACAGAACAGCATCAGAATCAGATTCAGATATGCCAATGATGTTGAAATTATCAAACTGAGAATTTGTTGTAACTATGATTAATTTGCTAAAGACTCTAATGGAAAAAGTAGACAATATGCAAGAGCAGAGGGGTAATGTAAGCAGAGAGATGAGAGTTCTAAGAAAGAATCTATTCTTTCAATAAAAGAAATGCTAAAGCTCAAAAACATTTTGACAGAAATGAAGACTGACTTTGATGGGTTCATTAATAGATTGGAAACGGCTCAGAAAAGAATCCCTGAACTTGAGAATATGTCAACAGAAACTTTCAAAACTAAAATCAACGAGAAAAAAAGACTTAAAAAATTGAACAGAATATCCAAGAATTGTGGGACAATTCCAAAAGGTGTAACATACATGTAATGGAAATATCAGAAGGAGAAGAAAGAAATAGAAGAAATATTTGAAGAAATAATGACTGAGAATTTCCTCAAATTTATGTCAGATAACAGATCAATGATCTAGGAAGCTCAGATAAATGCCAAAAAACCTACACTTAGGCATGTCATATTCAAACTGCAGAAAATCAAAAATAAAGAAAAAAATCTTGAAGAAAGCCAGAGGAAAAAAAACACCTTACTTATGGAGGAGAAATATTAGAATTACATCTGATTTCTCAGAAACCAGGTAAGTAGGAAGAGAGTGGAGTGAAATATTTAAAGTGTTGAGAGAAAAAAACAACAACAGAAACACACCAACCTTGAATTCTGGATCCTGTAAAATTATCCTTCAAAAGTGAAGAAGAAATAGATCTTCTCAGATGAAAATCGAGGGAATTTGTTGCCATAAGACCTGACTTGCAAGAAATGTTAAAAGAAGTTCTTCAGAGAGAAAGAAAATGATGTAGGTCAGAAACTTGGCAACAACAAAAAGAATGAGTGAAGGTAAATTAAAAACTTTTATTTTTCTTATTCATAATTGATTGAACAAATAGTTTATTCAAAATAATAACAACATGGCATTCAATGTATAACTTATGTACAAGTGAAATGAATGAGAGCAGAAATAAAAGGGACAGAAATGAGAAATTAGGAATATTTTGTTATTATATGGTACTTATTCTACCTGTGAAGGAGTATAGTGTTATTTGAAATGGACTTATATTAGTTGCACACACATATTGCAAACTCTAGGGCAACCACTTTAAAAAAGTGAGGAAAAAAGTATAATTGATACACTAAGAACAAAGAGGAATGGGATCATATAATATGTTCAATTAAAACCCCAAAGGGCAGAAAAAGTAGAAAAAATAGGAACACAGAACAAAGGCAACAAATAGAAAAGAGTAACAAATATGATAGATATTACATCACTTTAAATGTCAATGGTCTAAATACACCAATTAAAAAGTGGATTGTCACAGTGGATCAAAAAACAAGACCCAACAATATGTTGCCTTCAAGAAACCCACTTTAAATATAAAGACACATATAGATTAAAAGTAAAGGGATGGAGAAAGAAATACCAAGCTAACACTAATTAAAAGAAGCTGGAGTAGCTATATTCATTTCAGACAGAGAACAGTTTAGAGCAAGGAAACTTATTAGGATTCTGAAGGTTAATTCATAAATGTAAATTTGGGCATGTTTTCAGAAATTACTGATCATTTTTGACTTTAACTAAATCCTAATCTTTTCACATTTGACTCTAAATTATACTGTCAGTTTTATCCAGTAGTTATGTTTTAGTTCCTAAATCCATAACCAGAGACCCTGCAGGAAGAAAATAGTACAAAAATTTTCAGATAGAGGCAGGTATCAATTTTTCCATGATAAAGCTCATTGTAAAAAACAACAACAACAACAATAAAGGGAAGTGGTTAAAAGTGACAGAAACTGACCTGGGTCTAAGTTCAGACTCTACAAGTTATGCTACTGAATATGTTACATTACTTCCTGTGACTCAATTATTTCCTCATTCATAAAGTTGTGGTAATAACAGTCTTTTTTGTATAGGGTTTTTGTGAGGATAGAATAAAATGATGTATGCAAAGTATCTGTCATATGAGTTGCTGTCTATAAAGAAAACATAGAAATAGATTAATTTATTATAAAACACGCAAATTCCACCCCAAGCTTGCTATCCTAATATTTAATAATTTTGTTATTATCAATAGATTTCCCCTTCTTTTAACAGGAATCATAACAAACAAAATTTATCATCCAAATGTGTTTATGTGAATACACATGCATTCATATACCACACGGAATTTGCTGTTTGATTATAACAGCTTTCCTATACAGAGGTTCATTTTCAAACCATGCTTGTTGATATTGTCCGGGTGCCATGGTGTCATTTTCATCATTATTTTAGCCCAGAAAAATCTTCCACTGTTTCTTTGTGGACCAAAGGAGCACCTGTGATGCATGCATCTATTTATTCTTCAAATATTTATTGAGCACATATTATATGCTAGGTGTTGTATGAGGTGCTGGAGAGTCAGTGGTAAATAATACAAGTTCCCTGCTCTCATGCTGTGTATATTCTATTGGGAGAAACAGACAAGAAATAAGAAAAATAATTTTCAAATAGTGATAAACACTCAGAAGAAAATAAAACAAGGTTACCTGATAATGTCATGGGGAGGAAGGGAGTAATGAAGTTGTATAATCAAGGTAGGCCTCAGAGATGATTTTGAGCTGACATTTGAATAACAAAAAAGAATTAAATGCACAAATAGGGTGATGAGCATACCAGGCAAAGGTAAAACCATGTGCAACACCCCTGAAGTGTCAGTGACTTAGCTTTATGAATTCCTAAGTAACTTGAAGATAAATCCGCTCAATTAGTTCAATATTCAGTAGATGAGCTTACCATTTGAAAGAACATGCTGACTCCTTTTTAAAGTGATGATTTCAAAATTCTAATGCAATGGTTCTCACACAATCATGTGCTTAAGAATCACCTGGAGAGTTTGTTAAATTACAGTTTCCTGATCTAAAAGAGTTGAACTTATAAAAACAGAGAGTAGAATAGTGGTTACCAGAGACCCGGGGTTAGAGGAATTGGGGAGATGATTAAGGTTACAAACCTGGAATTAGTGGACAAATAAGGCCTGGTGAGCTTTATAGACAATATTGTATTATAAACTTCAAAGCTGCTAAGAGACTAGATTTTTTTTTTTTTTTTTAAAGAGACTAGATCTTAATTGTTCTCACCACAAAAAAGAAATGTTATGTGATATGATAGAAGTATTACCTAACTCTATGGTGGTACTTCTATTGCAATATATAAATGTATCAAATCAATACATTGTATACCTTAAACTTACACAGTGTTACATATGTCAATTATATTTAAAAAAACGTTTCCTGGGCTGCAATTCCAGAGATTCTGATTCAGTAGGTCGGGTAAAGTCCACAGATTTGCATTTGTAATAAACTCACAGGTGATGCTAGCGCTACTAGTCTGGGGACAACACTTTGAGAACCACTGCTTTATCAGATCTGTCTTGTGAGTTTAATATCTATTTGACAAAAGTAAAGCGTGCCAATATTTTCTTTCATGTAAAAAATTTACTTACCATGCATGGTGATCATCTGAAATTAAGTTTTGTAAGTGTAGTGGAAAAGTGCATGAAATACTGGAGGTAAAAAATACCTCCAATGTTTCACATTGAATTCATAGCATCTATAATAATATGAGCTTAATTTCAATATAGCCTGTTGGTAAAAGGGTTAATGTCAGTTGTCATTCAGAGAGGATTTCAAAATTATTTTTTAAATGCTGAAAAGAATTTAAATGATAATTAACTGAGGGGTTTTTTAAAATTATTTTTTCATGGCTGGGAGATCACATAAATAGAAATTATATATTACATCCTGTTAATCTGGAGAAAATGAGAAGGCTGTGTTCTTATCAGCTGTGCCATTCAGGAGGATGCTAATGGAAAAGAGGTGGAGAAAGGAAGAGGGATATTAGGTTAGTCAGCGAGATCCGCTCAAACAATTCTGGTCAGCAGAGAGCTTGGCTGTTGCGCTCACACAGCCTGCATGACATGTCAAAGAAGCCCATGTGCTCCTGTCCCTATGCACATCATGACCTTAGCATCAGGGATAGCATATGGGCGATGATACTAAGAACAGCCAACAGTTATCCAGCACTTACTATGTGCCATTCCTCTAAGTGCTTTACATGACTAACCAATGTGACCCCTCCCTGCCACAACACATATATGAGGTAGATAGTAACATCTCTATTTTATAGATAAGAAGGTGAGGCAAAGAGTAACTAACTCAGTGATTTAGGGTACCAGGCAGTAAGTGGAAACGCTGGGATCCAAACCTAGATAATTTGTATCAGTCTGACCTCTTAAACAATGTATTATACAGATCTTCCTCATTCTGATGGGGTTACATCCTGACAAACCAATCCTAAATTGAAAATACACTTAATACTAACCTACTGAAATCATTGCTTAGCCCAGCCTACCTCAAATGTGCTCAGAATACTTTACATTAGCCTGCAATTGGGCAAAATCATTTAACACAAAGCCTGTATTACAATAAAATGTTGAGTATCTCATGTAATTTATTGAATACTGTTTTGAAAGTGAAAACAGAATGGTTGTGTGGGTATGGGATGGTTATAAGCGTATCAGTTGTTCACCCTGGTGACAGCGTGCCTGACTGGGAGCTGTGGCTGCTGCCCTGCCCAGCATCACAAGAGAGACTATCGTACCACATGTGGCTAGCCCAGGAAAAGATCAAAATTAAAAATTCAAAGTACAGCTTCTACTAAATATGAATCACTTTCACATTATCTTATAGTTGAAAAATTAAGTTGTACCACTTTAAGTTGGAAACCATTTGTATACTGCTTCATATTTGGAAAAGAATCCCCAAATTAAAGGTTTTCAAGATTTGTGTCTATAGTCTAGGTTAAAATGAGGTATCTGATTCTTTTTCTTCACACCCTTTAAGTTATAATACAGCAATAACATGATGTCTATTTTTTAATCTTTCTGCCTGGATCTGACAAGAAGACATTCCAAATGAGGATCAAGAGAGAAAGAGTGTGGTGTAGTCACTGCAGAGAAAAATTTTGTACACACTTCCTATTGTGTGATCTTGGGCAAATCACCAGAATGTTCTGAACTTAAGTTTTAGTATCCACAAAAGTATGACAACATTCACCCCACAAGATTAGACAATTAAATGAAGACTTTTCTGACCACCGATACAGATATGAACTGCACTATTCAGGTGTTCAGATGAGTGGACACTTTATGCATAACTTATGGGATTTTCAAGGGTCATTTTGACTGTAGGATTTTTGCCTTACCTGCTGACATCAGAATCCTTGCTTAAGATGCAACTCCATTGTAAGCCTTTGAGTGACAGTGGATCTAGTGTCTTCAGAGGATCTCCTCAGACTAGTTCTATAGTTGGGCTCAGGATGGCACACCCTAACTATGGAGATAAGTCTGATGGCTGCCCAGATCAAACAATAAAATAATGCTTACTAATAAAATCTACAGTTGGGGCAGAATGGCAATGGAGAGCAGCAGAATTCCAAAAGAACTGCCAACTGGTCATCCAGCAGGTATTTTGTTTTCATTTACAAAGCAACAACCGTAAACAATTTTTGTCAATCTGACACAATGGTTAATGTCAACATCTGGTTCTGACAACAATAAGAAATAATATTTCAAGGATTTCTGAGTACTTCATTTCAAAGTTTTATATTTAGAATAACTCCTTGCAATAATTTTTAGGTATTATAAAATATTTTCAAAGGTAGTTAAGTTTAACCATGGTCAAAAAGAGGTAAAATATCATTAAAATGAGTAGCATTGCATAAATATATAGAGGTAGGTAATCTTTGTAAGTGCTTTTACTTTGTAACCTAGATCCTAAAATCCAAGGAAAAGAATTGGATAAAATACAAAACTGCAAGGGAGATAAATGAGTAGTGAATTGTCTTAACTTTTATTTGACTATTTTCATTTACAGTTCTGGCACTGACACTTTTTTTAAAAAAAGATTTAAATTTTATGTAAAGATTGAACTTCAATAAAATAACTTAAAAAACATTTACATATACATCACTAAATCTCCATAAAATATACAATACTTTTGATACAACTATAGGCTACAATGACTTTGAAGGAAATGATACGTATTCATAATTTTTAAGAGCTATCCCCTGTGTCACATGTAGGAATAAATATTTATATTGGATTTGCTAAGACATGTGGAGTATTAAACACTATATAACATGCACTCTCAGAAATTAAAATATACTTTTGAAAACATATTTTAAAAGCATAAAACTGTGTTTTCATTTAATCTAGATGTACATTAGAGCTTTTAAATAGAAATCTGAACATTTATTACAAATAAAAGATACTATAACATCAAGTGAGATATAGTCCAAAAGCTGCTAGGAACCAGTTTGGACATGTAGAATATAAATTTCAACTTTGGCTAGAGATAAGTATCATTTTTTTTAAACCTTAGATGAGAAGGAATAATGTTAAATTTGCTAAAGTTTTAAAACTTGACAAAATATTGGTGGTTTTTAATTTTTAGTACTTGTAAGCTATATTTCTTTTTCCCATTTATATAGATATGATAAAATCAAATGCATGGACTTAACTGTCTAAAATCAAAACCTGAATATTACTGCTAAATGAAGGTATATATTTAACATTCCATAGACCAAATCACTCAAGTGCAACAGACTGTGTTTTGTACATACAAAGTAAAGATTTATAAGAATTATATTGTTTTACACTCACAAGAAAATTATGAGATAAAATTCTTTCATGTACTTCTGAACATCATTAACACTTACAAAATAACTCTCTGATGATTATTGGCACATGAAAACCTCCTTCTCTAAGAGATGATGTTTAAGAGAGTTGGTAGCAGTAAGCTGTTTGGCATTTTAAAATGATTGCTATTTCTAGAAAATAGCAGCAATATTGCTCACCCAGAAGAACTGAAAATTGATACATTGCTACAACCTGAATCACTTCATCAAATTAGCTTAACATTACTGTACATGAGGCTAAGAAAATGAATAGAAAGTGACAGAAAACAGGATGTTAAAACTAATGCAGAGAACAGTTCTGAGTCTTTTAACAGGCAGAAGCTACACATGAGCTGTAAATTTTACCCACAATTCAATACATTTTGGTATAAAGCACATATTATGAATTCTCCGCTTCTGGCATGGTATGTCATTCTTTTATTCGTAGTTAGTGAAAATGTCTGAATTTGGCAACTTAAAACATGATACAACAACTGTATAAATGTCAGTTGTTAGGTACTTAGTATAATTTGAGATATTATAACTAAGAGAATAGTAAAAAAATCTGATTATAACAAAAATCTTATTTTATTGTTCTTAATTACTGTGCTGATGAAATAAAGTCAAAACAATTTTCCCACTCCCCTTACTGTATTACAGTATTTGTAAAATATATTAGTGTCATTAAACTAATGAGACTAGTGAGACTTTCTTAGATAACATGTGAAGAGTATTTTCTAGAATATCCTCCCCGCAAGATCTATGGATTATTATAGTACATTTCAGTTTTACTTTCTGATATAAAAGGAAAAGGATAAGTTGTCAACTTATATTTTTCCTGTTAATTCTTCCTCTATATAACTGATTTTGAAATTATAGTAAACAATTTCTAAATTCTCTGCTTTAAAAGATTTCCCATTTTAGAGTGAATAACTTAAGAAATAATATTTAGACTCTTTTATATTAAAATGGTTCAGTGGGAAAATAAAAATATGGAAAGCACTTGATAGCATTACACTCATAGCATTTTCCATCTGGGAACTAACTACTGCATATGACTGGGAACAAAATTTCAAATGGAAATATTACCTTTTAAATCTAGTTTTAATTTAGATCTTTTACATATACACTAAAAATCATGTTTTGGGCCATTATTGACTAAGGTGCAACAATCAAAATTATAAGAAATTTTATATTTAAGAAAAATATTAATACCAAATCTTTAAAATCTATCTGACATCACATTCAGCCCTATGTGTTCAGATGCAGATGAAATGTTACATTCTCTTAAATCTAGTGCAGATCTCACCAGCCATCCAGCTAAGCCTCAGTAAGGGTTATGACTGTCTTCCCTATATTTTCCTAAATCAAAATATACCTCTATTAAATTTGCAGCATGTTTAGAAGGAAACATATAATTTCAGCTAAAAGCATGATTCTTAATGTGTTTTAATATGGTAGGTCAAATCATACCATATATAAATTGTTCTACAAAATATATATTTGATGATATTTCAAATGGAATGTATTCAAGTTGATAGTGGTAGCCAAAGATGCTTGATAACTTAAAAGGTGCATAATACTAAAAAACCTGCAAAATTCAAACATTTAATTTTTAATATACTATAAATGTTCACTGAATCTAAAAATAATACCCTAATTGTATAAGGTTCCTTTTCAAGTAGTTGTTATTAAAAAATTATAAATAATTCTTATACTGTGCCTCTCTGTCTTATACTTCAAAGATATGGAATATTATCTTTATCACTATATAAATAACAAGTAGTCCTTTATAGAAGGAATTGAGGAGGAAGAGAACTGTGGCTATTTTTCCCTGTTATTATGTGCATTTATGGATATAAAGTTGAAAACACCACTTGCTTATGTCAAGGAGAACAGGCTATGTTCTGCTTTAGGAAATAATGAGCCCAGGTGCTCCTTTAATAAAGTTACTGTGCATTCAGCTCAGCTGAGTATAAGCATATAGTTAAGGCTATGTATACAATAAAGAGAAGAATTGAGGCAATTATTTGGATAAATCAGGAAAACAAACTTCTAAAGAGTCACTTTATGGGTCTAAATATTTTTTCTCCACATTATATTCTGATATATATTACCACACAATAGTTCATTTTCCGCTTCACTTTACCTGTGTGAAATATTATACAGATAAGAAATTTCTTATGGGAAAAGAAATATTGATAGAATAATAACTTTCTCTATCAAAGCACATCTGTTTTCTGGGGAAAATCAAAATCAATATCCCCTTAGAAATCAATTGCCAAAATGCCTAATTCAAGGAAAGAAGCTCTCTAATTTTTTTTAATTACATGAAATAATCAAAGGGAGATAACTCTTTTTTGGCTGAAGGATTTTTAGGTTTAGAGAATGAACCTCCTTGGCTACATTCTCAGCTGTGATCATTGTGATAAGAACAAGCAAGAGAGACCAAACCATCTCGGAGACTGGCAGAAACATACTGAATTTAGAGACAGCCACTTTTTCACTCCAAAGAGTACCTTATTAGATATTTAGGGCTATTTTTAAATGCATCAAATGTGCGCACTCTTAACTGACCACAGAAGAGTCATTCATATTTCCACTGGAACTAGCAAGTAATTTTGTGAGTGATTTTGTACATACTATATAGTTCTTAACATATGAGTGAAAATTGGAGTTCATTGATGAATGAGCATAAAAACCAATGAACACTTTGAAAAGATATTGTAGAAATGTGGTAAGTCAACATTTCTTAAAGACGTATTATATGAGAACCATTAATCTGTTCCAGTAGAAAATCCCAATTTTTAGACAAGGAGGCAAAAAATCCAAGCCAAGCATGAGACAAAGGAAACACCCACAGACAAATCTATGTATCTTTTTACATAGAATGCCAGGTAAAATGAGAAAGGGTGTGCAAAATAAAAACCAGTTTATGCTCTTAGAATTAAAAGAAAAAAAAGATGAGTATCGTAAGTAACAAAATGTGACAATTCCCTTAGGAAGAGTTAATAAAAAGTTAAGAAAAATAGAAGTCCCACTACTTAATTAAACAAACATCAGTAACAGCAGGATTATTTCTGCCACCGATTTTCTTCCTTCCTTTCTTGTTTCAGAAATTATTTGATTAAAAGAAGGGGAAAAATAGTCTGCTAGAAGTTATTTATATCACACAAATGAAGGCACAAATAGTAGGACTCCAGAGTGGATGAGTGAAGGCATGGTGAATATCAGGTGATTTTGGCATGAACAAAAACTGACCCTGAAACACAGTTGAAGATCTAGTGCTATTTTGTGTTTACAGTTGCACACTTAAGTGACTAACTCAGGGTTAAAAATCTTTAAGGTCCATAAAAATCTTTTCTTTCTTACTTTCTAGCAATAAAATATACTTATCAAAACTTGCTAGCTAATCTGTGCAAATGTATACTTGTCACTGATGCAAAAAATATGCAGGAAAATAAACCCTAAAAGACCTGCTTTTCATAATGTTCAAATGATCCTATACAGAGTCAGCTTCTGAAGAACTTTCCAGATTTGAATTGGAGAGAGAAACCAAAATGTGGGATCCAAAGGATAAAAGGACAGCTGTGCCCCTGTAGGACGCACTTTTGAATTTGTTGATGAAAGCTTAAATGGAGTTTACTTTCTAATAGCTGATCACAGGTAAGTTCCGTGTCCTTAGGAGAATTTAGGGCCAACAGGCCATGCTTTGACAGAAAATACCCTTGGACCATACTTCAGAATCCTTTGCTGTAAGTATATCACATATATATGATTTGGCTAGATTAGCACTGACTCAATTGCCACTAATAATTATATATAGTCTTAGGAAAAAAGGATTATCAAGGAAGTCACTGGGTACAATATTCATTTTAAACTATCTCAGGAAGGAATTATACACATTTGCTCAATAACTATTAGTTTAAAATCTCTGTAGATTTTTTTTTACATCTCTGCTTGTGAAAAAAAATGTCATTGTGATTGTATCTTCCTTGGAATCAAATATTCTAGAATATGAAGTCATTCAAAACTAGACTGTGGAAAGAACCAGATTAAAAGCAGGGCAGTGAGGTCACCAATTGCTGTTCTTCTCTCCCAAGTTTGTTTAAATGACTAAATATATCAGTAGCTGACAATTATTCCACATCAGAAGCGTCATTGTCAGAAAGATGATAGTTACTTCCTTTCACCCGAATATATTCAATATATCTCCCTTCATCAGAATCTGAAGTACCACATGTACATAGCCTGTTATCAAAGAGTGATTCAATTTCCTCTAATTTTTTCCCTTTGGTCTCAGGAAGACAGCCGTAGATGAAAAGGAGACCCACAGCAGCGAATCCAGCATAGAGGAAGAAGGCTCCTGCAATGGGAAATAATATATATGTATAGGTTTACATTGGAAAGGGTACTTGATCTTAACTTTTCTTTCTGGTCAATCATGCATGACTGTGGTCTGAGATGGAACCAAAAAATTGCTTCCAACCTCGTTTATTCTAATTGTTCTAATGCTGTGAATATAATGCAATTTGTCTTTCTAAACTCAAGTCATGTAATCAAACTCAAGAAGAATGACAGACCAGGCTCAGATGTAACTTCTGCTTTGAAGACTTTCCTCACTTCCCTGGTTAGAGTTAATTGTGTTTTCATGAAACTCTGCTGAGGTAAAGTGGTATATAACAACCAAGAAGTATTATAATTATGTGAATATATTTGTCTGTCTTGTCTACTAGACTGGAGGCACTTTGAGGGAGAAATTAACTTCTCATTTGTCTTGTATTTCCAGAACCACATTCAATGATGATATTGCTGAATTCATGGGTCAATGCCCAAAGTCTGGGAGTCAACTTTGAGTTTTCTCTTACTCTCCCACCCAATACCCACTCTGTTAGAAAATCCTGTTGGATCTACCTTCAATCACAATCCAAAGATGACCACCTCTCACCATTCCTGGATATCTCTGGTCTTAAAAGACAAATGGCTGGAGAAAGGATATCAGATTGGGAGTTGGAAGATCTGGTTTAAGTCTTGCTATGTGACTTCCAGATAGTCATTTAACCTCCTCCCTGGACCTCAGTTTCCTCACTAAGTAAAATAAGATCATTTCTCAGCTCCTACTTAAATTTATGGTTTAAATTATAATTCTGTAGGTTTTACAACCCAAATCAGGACCAGGTATAGGAAAGATGGTTATGAGATGCTTGAGGAGGAGACCAGCAAAAGTGGTCTCCTCAATGAAAGAGTCTATGGCTTGTCTTTGGGTTCCTAGTACAGTGCAGACACATTGGAGTGTTTAGAGAATGAACGTTCTCTTGTTGACTGCCAGATGGAACACACTGGGTAGCAGATCTGAAATAAAGGGTTATACTAGACATCATGAAGACATATTTGAAAGTCAAGCTATAAGCTAAATAGTACAGCAATTAAAGAACTGAATAGTATTTCTCAGTTCTGCTGAATCATTACAGAATATGGAAAAACATTACTAAAACTACTTTCTTAAAGTAGTTTTTAGGCCTATAAAGTAGTTTAGTAGGCCTATAAGTAACCATTTCAGTACTATCCACAGAAACATTTCTTGGGAAGACTCAAGGAAAACTACAGAGGAAAAATGCTGCTGAATTGGCCACTCCAAAGCATCTGCTCTTTGGAATGAGGAGCCATGAGAAAATAAAAGGGAAACAGAGGTAAACTATGAGACGTTAGGAAAAATATGAAAGGGCTGACTAAACCAAGACATAATTTGTTAGATTAAATCATCAGAAGCTATATAATTCTTAAGGAGTGGGACCTGCATAAATCAAATTCTTTCTTTAATAAAAATACAATTCCATTTACAAATATAAATAAATAAAATTACTTCATTTCAGTGTGGTTTACATTAAACACTTACTACAAGTTTATATATTTTTATGTCTTATACTTGATAAATAATCAGAAAATAATAATAGGTCATCTGGAATGAATAGCTGAGTGTTATAGTGAGAGAAAGGCACCATGTCTCTGTAGAGAGTGTAGGTCTGAAAGTCACTAAGTGATGCAGGCTGAATCCTTGAGCAGTTTCTTGAATTGTCTTGACCTTAGTTTCCTGATCTGACAGGGAAAATAAATTCTGCCTGGCTAAACTGCAAAGAATAGAAACAATGTATGTTATAGTCCTGTTAGAATTTTGGATGTTAGTTGCTCAAAAGAGTGATAGACAGCATTATTAAATTCTACTAAATGACTAGGGAAGAATAGTTGCTAGTAAGATCAGCATGACTAATAAATTGGTAATGTTTTCATCTAAAGGGTGATACTGACAAGCTAGCTCTTGGAGAATGTGGAATTTTGAGAAAAAAATGATAGGAGATGAAGTCCTGTGTTCTGAATACAGATAAACAAAATTGTGGACATAAGAAGAGAAATGGAATCTTCAGTGGGGAGGGGCAAAGAAAGGATGGTAATCATGTTGATGATACAGAAAAAAATAAGTGCGGAGTGTAAAACATTTTAGACCAAATCAGGACACTAAACTCTAAAATATCTAACATAGTAAATATAGTCTGGCTTTATAAAATATAATATTGAGAAATATTCATCATCTTTCACAATTTAGGTGCAGTGGCATGATTAGAAGTAACAAATCAAATCTGTTAGCACTAAACTCATACAGTCAAAAACAATTAGATGGATTACGAAGATTCTTAAAGGCCATGAAGTTTCTTGTGTGTGAACCAGATTCCCAAAGCCAAATAACATTAAGGAAATTCTATTCCTTTTATAAAAATCTGAGTAATCTAAAGAAGGCAAATGTCAAAATTGCATACATGGGCTTCACTGGTGAGACCTGTGGTTAAGCCACAGAGGTGAGGTGTAGGCAGGCCTGGGAGGCTGTGACCTGCTCCATGTAATGGGCAAGTCAATTATGTAACTCACTTTCTTAATTATGCCCCCTTGGAATGAAAATGAAAAAAATGTCTGTAACAAGTCTGTCAGGATTGTTAAAGGGGGCAGATATTCCTCAGCTTTATTCTAAAGGAAATAAATCTTATTAGAATCCTATATTAAATTTCAGATTAAAACAAATATTTAATTGAATCATATAAAATGAGGAATTAAAGACCATGTTTGATTGAATTTCAGTACTTCAACACAGGAACTTTAATAATAATGCTCACCAAGGGATCTATTTAGTCACATGTGTTATAAATAAAGTGATATACTGGTGACATTTTAATGATAATTTTTAGTAGTAAACATTACTGAATGGGGTCCAAGGCAGACCTTTCTAGGCAGTATAGTTTAGGAAGGAATCAAAACCTGAGGTCTCCAGAATGGCCGCCATCAAAAAGTCTACAAACAATAAATGCTGGAGAGGGTGTGGAGAAAAGGGAACACTCCTGCACTGTTGGTGGGAATGTAAATTGATACAGCCACTATGGAGAACAGTATGGAGGTTCCTTTAAAAACTAAAAATAGAACTACCATACGACCCAGCAATCCCACTACTGGGCATATACCCTGAGAAAACCATAATTCAAAAAACGTTATGTACCACAATGTGCATTGCAGCGCTATTTACAATAGCCAGGACATGGAAGCAACCTAAGTGTCCATTGACAGATGAATGGATAAAGAAGATGTGGCACATATATACAATGGAATATTACTCAGACATAAAAAGAAACGAAATTGAGTTATTTGTAGTGAGGTGGATAGACCTACAGTTTGTCAAACAGAGTTTAGTAAGTCAGAAAAAGAAAAACAAATACTGTATGCTAACACATATATATGGAATCTAAAAAAAAAAAAAAAAAGGTTCTGAAGAACCTAGGGGCAGGACAGGAATAAAGATGCAGATGTAGAGAATGGACTTGAGGACACAGGGAGGGGGAAGGGTAAGCTGGGACGAAGTGAGAGAGTGGCATGGACATATATACACTACTAAATGTAGAATGGATGGCTGGTGGGACGCAGCTGCATAGCACAGGGAGATCAGCTCGGTGCTTTGTGATCACCTAGAGGGTTGGGATAGGGAGAATGGGAGGGAGACGTAAGAGGGAGAGGATATGGGGATATGTGTATACGTATGGCTGATTCACTTTGTTATACAGCAGAAGCTAACGCACCATTGTAGAGCAATTATACTTCAATAAAGATGTTGGAAAACAAACAAACAAACAAACAAACAAAAAATACTTGAGGTCTTATGAAACAATAAAAAAGGAAGTAAAAGAAGACATGAATATTTCCAAAATACATCATTATGGTGCATATTTGTTAAATCAGGAATATAAACATATACCTTACATAAATCAGGAATATAAACATATACCTTACATAAATCAGTAACCTATAGATTAAAATATAGAGCAATAAACAGAGAAAATCTAAGCTGAGCTGAGATATTGTTCCACTAGTGAGGACAGTGGACAGTGTGCTGACATGATAGAAGCTTGGCTTAATGCAAAGCAAAAAGCTTCTTCTAAGGAGATATTTTTGAAAGTAGCCTGGCTATGCCATATTTAAATTTTGTTTCTGTTGCCTCATGTTTTTCTGACAGAATGTATTCAAGGAAGAGGTGCTTTGCTATCAAAAGTCTTACCACATAGACTTTTATTATTTGGTCTATGACTTTCTATTAAAAAATGCTTTCTCAAGATATTAGTCTATTTTAGGTCTTCAAATATTTACGTGTTCTTAAGAATCAGAAAATATGGATAATATTTATTGTGTTCATATTTATGCTGTTAGGAAGATAAGCTTACAAATTTATGTAAAACATTTTAATTGTCAAATGGGATAAGGCTGAATATACTAAATATATATCCAGTTTAAAATGCCAGTGCGTTCCCTTTCCAAGAAAATAAATATTTCTAAATGTCCCAAATGGTGATCGGCAGAGAGAGGAGTTTTATAAAGATAAAAAAAGCATTAGATAAATAGTTTTAAATAGAAGTAAATATCAATTCAGCATGTTCAGAAGAGAGGAGGAATAGACTTTTATAATGTTTCCTCATATTCACCATTCAGCCAAAAGTTCATCCGTGTATTTATTCATTTGACAAATACTTCTGAGTGCTTATTAAGTGAATAGGATGCCCTGGAGGGCACTGGGAATATAATGGTGAACAAAGCATAATCCTGGCCTAAGCGCAAGGGATTTATGGTCCAGTAGTGAGGGGTGGGGTAGGGGAGCTGACAAATAAACCTGTTCTTACAAAAAGGAATTATAAGTAGCCAGAACATGGGATGAGGTGAGATGAGGTGAGAGATGGGGGAGGGGATCAGAGAATGGTCTAAGCAATAGGCATTCAATATACAACCACAGAGGCTCATGAGAAGATTAGAATGAAAACCTCCTATTTCACTTTAGCAAAGATAAACTTGAAGTAGCTTCCCAAAGTTTCTTCCTAACTCAGTCACTTCTCAAGATTGTTTTCTTCCAGTTACGGTCTCCACACATTTTCACTTGAACACTTCTGCCACATTTATAGTTTTGGCAGTGGTAAGCGCTGGTCTCAGTGGATCCTGAAATGCTTTGGCCTGAACAGCACAGATGATAGAGTGGAAGGCATAACTCATAGCACAACATTTGGGGGAGCTACTTTAACACTTCTTCCACTCTTGGATACCACTCCATCCTGTTATGAGACACTTCAAGCATTAGCCCTAGACTCCTGCAGTTTTCTACCATTCTCTGTTTATGTTTTTTCATTAAACTAAAGGCCTTGTTGTTTAGATTTCCAACTGGGGAGATGGGTGGGAGATGTTTGGGTTTGAAGTGTAGGTGGGTGTGTGAAGGCTATAAGCAATACTGCTTAGGAAAGGAGAGTTCCTCTTATTTTTTCCCAGAAACATTTCCAAGGGCTGTGGGGAATAAGAAAGCCATATAGAGACATTTATAATAGCAAAAATATAACCATCTAATCTTTCAATCACAAATGATAGCATATCTAAAAATAGAGTAGGAAAATAAAAATGAAACTATAGCTGGAAAAAATATTCTCTTACCATAGTATGTAAGATACTCTGCTGTGTGTAAAAATGTCAATGAAACCAGAACATTGAAAATCCAATTTATTCCAGATGAACATGCATTTCCTGTACTTCTTGCCCAAAGGGGATATATTTCAGAATTCACAGTCCAAGGCATTGGTCCCATTCCTGAGAAATACAAAATGAATTTCAGTAAATGTAGTAAGAAATTTAAAAGCGTAGTTTTTCTCCTTTAAATAGAGACAATTTAATTAATACAACAATAATAACAACAAAGCCTTTGTTTACCAGGTGCGAAGAAAACAAGATATAAAATAAGGCCCAGAAGTGCAGTCCAGGAGTATGGAGTAGGGCAGAAATTGTAAGCCCAAAATACTTCTTCTGTTTTGAATTTGGTTTCATTTTCACACCTGAAAAATAATGCAATATAAATATTAACTTAGGGTTTTAGGGTATAGTTGCAGAAATTCAGTGTGATCATCTAGAAGGTATTTGGAAGTTCCTTAATGTCATTAAGGAAAAGAATCCAAGATGTTTCTCTTGAAAAATAATTTAAGATTTAAATAGGAGGATTAGATATGTAAGCTCACATAAAACTTTTTAGAGCTGAATATAATTCAAGAACAACAACACATTGTGCTTTCAACTCAACAGCAAAAAAACAATCTGAATGAAAAACGGGCAGAGGATCTGAATAGACATTTTTCGAAATAAGACATACAGATGGCCAACAAGCGCATGAAAAGGTGCACAACATCACTATTCATCAGGTAAATGCAAATCAAAACCACAGCGAGATATCGTCTAACATCTGTTAGAGTGACTATCATCAAAAAGACAAGAAATAAAAAGTGTTGGCGAGGATGTGGAGAGAAGGGAACCCTCATGCATTGTTGGTGTGAATGTAAATTGGTGCAGCCACTATGGAAAACAGCATGGAGATTCTTCAAAAACTTAAAAATAGAACTACCATACGATCCAGCAATTCTACTTCTGGGTATTTTTCAGAAGTAAACAAAAACACTAACATGAAAAAATATCTGCACTTCCATGTTCACAGCAGCATTATTTTCAATAGCCGAGACATGGAATCAACCTAAGTATCCATCAATGGATGAATGGATAAAAAAAAATGTGGTGTGTATATATAGTATACACATATATATAGTATTCAGCCATTAAAAGATGGAAATCTTGCCATTTGAGACAACATGGATGGACCTTGAGGGCATTATGCTTAGTGAAATAAATCAGAAAAAGACAAATACTATATGATCTCACTTATATGTGTAATATTAAAAAAAACAAAAACAAAAAAGAGCTCATAGATACAGAGAACAGATTGGTGGTTGCCAGGGGTGAGGGGTAATGTGAGGTGAAAATGGGTCAAAAGGTACAAATTTCCAGTTATATAATAAATGAGTCATGAGGATGTAATATACGCCATGGTAGGTATAGTTAATAATACTGTATTGCATAAGAGAGTAGATCTTAAAAGTTATCATAAGAAATAAAATGTAAATATGTGTGGTGACGGATGTTAGCTAGACTTATTGTGTTGATTTCCCAATATATTCAAATATTGAATCATTGTGTTGTACACCTGAAAGTAATATAATGTTGTATATGTAAAAATATACCTAAAAAAAAAAATTGTGTTTCATACCCATTTCATACATCAGACATGATTTCCAGTTAGTCCTTGAAGGCTGCAGCAACAGTTTAAAACCACTGAGAGTAAGTAGGTTGTAGTAGAAAGCTTTAGATTTTGCAGTTAGGACACGAGTCAAATTCCAGAACCAGATTTTTTTCATCTGTAAAATGGGGTATAATGCTTAACAGGTAATTTTAGGGATTAGAAGGGTCACCTGGAAAGGGGTGATAGGGGAACGTGGGCAGGGAGCAATGCTTATTTCTTATTCAAACTAACCCTTTACTTTCCTGTTGTGTGTACTTGCTTCTCTATCAGTCACTCCCTGCTGCCTTTGCTTCCTAGTTCTACAGTGAAGCAAAGTCTCCTATTGTTCTAGACTGATTCTCAAGTTGAACTTCCAATTCTTTACCTTAATTGAAATCTGAATTGCACCTGAAGACATGATCAGCCTGAAAAACTTTCTTATCCTTTACTGTCATTTTTTTAGGCTATTGTTTTCTCTCTACCAACCTCTATTTTTGAACCTTGACATCTAAGCCCTGTTATTATTGCTGTGTTTATGACCTCCATGGTAACACCCCATCTGACTTGATGCCTGGTCAGTCATCTTCTCCATCCCTCTCATCCTCTGTCACATTCATTTATGTCTACTTCTGGCCTGTCTGATAACTTGGCTTCATAGTTCCTTATTTAACCTCTGAAACTGTGGAAAGGGCATTATAATTAGCTTGATTTGGGACTATTTTACTTCAAAATTTTACTGTTTTACTTCTCAAACTTAAGAGCATTCCACTTCTGATTACAAGCACTTTATTTCTTCATTTCTGGTAGCTTGTTCCACACCCAAATTACAATCTTTAGATTCTACACTCCTCTGTGTTCATTCACATCACTGCTTAGACCATGCCAATACTGTCTTCGCTGACCTCTAGAATCCATCTTTCATTCCTCCATGCTTGCCTGTCATTCTCACAGTTTCAGTTCCCAACCCTGAGCGGGACCATTAACTTCCTTTAATAACTGCTTTTCAGAAGCTGGGCAAAATTATGAAACCATGCTGCTGAGTTCTATTAAAAGTTCATGCTATTTCTTCTCAGTTGGGTTCCTAATTATGCTTATTTTTATCCTTTATTGTCTTCTGTACTGAATTTTCTGCTTATTTCAGAGTAGACATTGAATAAACTTTTTGTCAACTGGTGCCTCAATTAATTAAAATATTTCTTACTATCCTCTAGTCATGAAATCTTTCCCTCTCTTTCTGGGTATGAAGAACTTGCCTCCATCTTTAAGACAATTGAGGACTTTCAATTTGAATACGCTCAATTTTTCTCTACTGGACCTCTACTTTTCTATATTTTATTTTAGATTCTTCTCCTACCTAGAATGGTAACATGTCCCTTTCTAAGGTCTGCCCTTCCTATTAGTGGTCCTGCATCTCATTCTCCTTCTGTCTCCTCTGGGGTCATGTTCCATCAGTAGTCAATTCTCTTTATGCTATCTTTAGTTTCTTCCTACTTGAGCCTACCCTTCTGTTTACAACACAAAAAATTACTCCTATTAAAATCTTTCATCCCTCTCATATTACTACTACTAGCTCATCTGAAATTACAAAGAAGTTTATACTAGTGAGCTCTGTATCCTTACTATCCACTCTTTCCTACACAAGCCCATTTCCCCACCTACTCAGACACCTGCCCGATTCTTACTCAGTCTCTATTTTTTTCCGAATCTGCTCACCCCAGAATCGATGACCTCCTAATCCCCAAATGCACTTATCTTGCCTTAATTCTGAGGCTCTTTGATTACCCTGTGGTGGTTGATATTGCTGAAAACCCTCCTTCCTTCTCTTTCCCCTTTGCTTTTATATCTATATATCCATCTCAACTCTCTGATACATATGTCTTCATTGCTTTTTAAAATGCCTCTTCCTCCCCTCAGCCTCTAAACATAGGTGTTCTCTAAGGTTCTGGTTTGGAGCTTATACCCTCTCCCTTAATCATCTCATCTAATTTTAGGGACTTTTGATCTCCACATGGATGCTCCCTGACAGGGAGCCTAGCCTTGACCATTTCCTCAAGCTCCATTTAATAGAATTTATATATCTGCTGAATATCCATATCTAGATTTCCTGCTATGGCTACAATGGAATGCATTGTCTACTCCAGGAGGTAGAGTGAGGCTGTTCTGAGTTCAACTCATGACTCTACCACTTATAAGCTCATTCATTCAAAAATTTATATAATGAACACTTTTATATGTGTCAGACATTAGAGATAGAGCTATGAACAAAATAACCCTTTGCACTTATGGAAACGAGGGTTTAGTGGGCACAGGCACAGTCCTGTTTTCTGATCTGTAAAATAGGGGAAAGGACTATTTTCATAGGCTGTTGGCAACATTAAATGTGATTATGCGTGCTGAGTGCTTAGCACACTGCCTGGCATGTAGTGTACGCACAATAAATATTACTTTAATAGTGCTTCTCACGACGTTTCTCTGAGTTGAAATGGAGTTGAAAATAGTTGAAATCTTGGAGTTATCGTCAATATTTTCTTATCCATCTCTCTTTAAATTCTCTATACTTTTAGGTCCAAGTAAAGAAGGGTGGCCATGACTATGAGCTCTGGGACTGCCATCCTACTTTCAAATCTAGGTTAGGACACTCAGATTTGAAGCTCATATGTATGTGATCTAGGCACTTAACTTTGAAAAGCCTGTATCCCCACCTGTGAAATAAGGATTTTCCTGGCACCTACGTCAAAGAGATATTTTGAAGAATATATGAGTTAATGTATGCAAAGAATTTCAAAAGAAATCATAATTATATTTCCTAGATGGAACTTCTTGAATCTAACTCTTCCTCTCTATGTGCATTCATACCACCCTAATTCAGACTCTTGAGTGTTTGTTTCACCAACTGTATCTGTCTGTGGCAGACTCTAGAGTAGACACTCTATGACCCATGTTTCCTGATGTTCACGCTCTTGGATCATCCTCTCCCCTTAAGTGTGGGGGTGACCTTTGACTTGTTGGTTAGAAACCAACAGAATATGGCAAAAGTGACAGGACACATGTGATTAAGATTACAGTGCTATTTAGCTGAAGTCTCTCACTCCCTTGCTGGCTTTCAAAAAGCAAGCTGCCACGTTACGGAATGCCAGTGTTGGAATGCTCATGGCAAGAACTGAGAGAAGTCTTTAGGAGCTGAGGGTAGCCTTTGGTTGACAGCTAGCAAGAAACTGAGTCCTTGATACAAAAGTTACTGAATTCTGCCAACAAAAACTAATCCTTTCCTAGTTGAGCCTCAGATGAAATCACAGCCCCAGTCAACACTTTGATTGTAACCTTGTGAGACCCTAAGCAGAGGACCTAGCTAAGCTGTGCCTAGACTCCTGACCCACAGAAACTGATATCATAAATGTTGGTTGTTTTAAGCTGTTAAGTTTGTGGTAACATTGTTATGCAGCAATAGAAAACAAATACAGTTTCTGAATTATTTTTCCTGCTTCTAGCATTCCTTTCTTCAAACTACTACCCCATCAAGTTGAGCTCTTTAGAGCATTGTTCTTGCCACCTCATTGCTCAAAAACTCTCACCCTCCTTATTCCAAATGCCTATGAAATGGGGCCTGCAAAATTTGGCTGTAGCCTACCTTATCCGGTACTGTTGTATACAATCTCTTTCTCCAACTAAACTAAACTACTTATTTTCTGAATCTACCTTCCAGACCCAGCATCTTCTACGCATGCCATTTCCTCTAACTGAAAGTAAATTCTCACTCCTGATCTCCACCATCAAAATCTACCTCAGTCCTCAAGGCTAGTACAGATGCCACCCATTCACCTGTCTGAAATATTCTCTCCCTCCTCTCAATGCCTTTTCATTTTCCTCATCTATATTGTTATCACATAGTGCTCTGTATTATGCTGTCTGAATATACTCCCTCTTCTACTGTCCTGAGCTCTCATCCCAGGCAGCGTAGCACAAAGGTTAAGGACACAGGGTCTAGAGTCAGGCTGCATGGTTTTGAATCTCAGTTCTGCCACGTACCCACTGTTTAACTTTGGGCAAGTTACTTAACCTCTTTGTACCTTGGTTTTCTAATCCGTAAAATGGGAGTCCCTAATAATAGACTTGTTACAAAGATTAATTGCTCAGCACAAAGAAAGCAAGTTATCTAAGTGTTTGCCAAAGAATAGTCATTTTTTTGTCTCCCTTCTAAAAATCTCAACCTCTAGTCCATAATAGTACTCTGTATAGAGAAAAATGCTCATTGAATGATGAATGAAGCATACATTTGTTTAATAGTGAGTAGTAAACAGCATTAGAAATCCCCTGATCAATAATCCTCCACCTTCACTTCCCACTAGTCAAATAGTCTTTTGGGTTGTGAACATCTTAAAATGAGAAAATAGGATAGAAAGTGGGAGAGGGGAGGGGAATGATGGGAGAAAGGGATGGAGGGGGAAGAAAGGGAAAAGACAGGCTGCTGTGGAGAGAAATGCTTACAAATAATCAAATCACTAAAATTCACTAAAAAATTCTATTTACTATTTACACTGATTATTATCAAAGTTCCTTGCATGATTGCTTGCTGGAACAATGGAAAGCAGGATATTTTCAGGTACACTCTGTGCTTGCTGTGATGTAGCTTTTAACCATCTGGACACACACATTTATATGCATAAAAGGCTAACGCCTCTTCATCCTCATGCTGATTTTAGGAAAGCACTGCAGGCATGGACCTGGCAGAGTTACATACCCAGCAATACGTAGACAGCTAATGACTAAGAATGTGACATCACACATGACCTTCAAAATATAAACGCTAGAAATTCCAACTAAAAAATAAAAAATGTATATTCCAAGTGTTATTGCAAAATACCCTCATGTGTTCCTGGCTTAGTGACTGCTGGTGGAAGAACACAATGCTCTGGGGAAAGAACAAAAATACTCTGACATCAGTGTGTGGGTTGGGATAAGAAAAAGTCATGCTCTCTGATAGGGCGCCTTCTCACCACATCCTAGAGCAAAACCAGAAAATAATTACAATAATGGCAGCTGTGCAGATAGTGCTGCAGTGGACAAAGCAGAAGAATCATATGCAAACAGGCAAAATAGGTCTCATTTTGGCAGAGTGAGAGAACTACTCTTTACTAGCAGACTAGACTAACACCTGATATGTAGACCAAAAAAATGATTAGTTCCCTGTTTCAGCCATGGAGCCCACAGTGCTTCCCTTAATAATGCAGCTAGAAATTAACAGCCTTCTTTGAAGGTAGAACAATCCTCCCTTGCCTACTCAACACCCACCCCAAAATCAGTTCATACATAGAGCTATTTCTGCCTATTTTTTGGTGTTACTTCTCCATCAGATCTCTAAAGAGTTTTGAACCAAAGAAATAACCAAAGGAACTAAGTGGTGCAATTGCTCTTGCCACAATTAACCATAAGGAACTTATTCTTTGCTTCCTACACAGGACAAGCTTTTTGTTTTGTTCCTTTATTTACTATGATGGAATTATTTAAGTGCTTCATGTTCATGTATGGGGGATGGGTGAAAATACAACTTGTATTTATAGCACAAAACTTCTAATTTTATCTATCCAATCCTAATCATTGAGAAACCTACAGAACTTTGCCACCTTCCCAAAAGAGTTTATAAAAGACCTGGGGTTTTGGAGAAGGGAAGGGACAGGTTACTACGATTTGTGTGACACATCTACCATTCTTCTACTGTGTTTACTGCACATGCTTTACTTGTCAATTCATTACGTAGAAGTGTGAGTGAAGCATGATTTCATCTCCAATTCCTGATGCAGGACTGTGGTTTCTTTGAACAAGATCATTAAGCTATCACCTCAAAACCAAATGGACACTGCTAAGGGTTAAATTTAATAGTTCTTTATCTATAGGAATTTATGATCTGATTACACATTTATAGTCTGATGTTGGTGGTAGAGAGGTACCTAGAAAAGGATAGAGTATCTCCCCAGGAAAGGACACCTTCACTTTTGTCTGAGGAGAAATAAAGAAACACAATGCCAATCAATCAGAGGACTAGGATGATATAAATTTATAAATAACCCTAGCCATGAGAAATTTCAAATCAGCAAAGCAACCAGAAAAAGTTACTCTTACAAACGTGAATCATTACTACACAGACAGTGTAATTTCTGTTCACTAGTATAATTCCTGTATAATAAACTAACATGAAATAAACTTATGTCAAGCATAAGTTGAACTGCAACATAGCATTTAAACTCTAACATATCTGTAGTTGAATAATTTTAGGAAAGTATGGCTCCCGAGCTTGCAGTATGCAGACCATGATGAACATCTTGGCCTTGGATAATTTTCTATTGTCAAGCCTTTTCCCCTGTTTTCATGTTTTACGTTTTTCCTGCAGAGGACTGTCACATAAAGGCAAGTTGAAAAAAATCACCTCTTTTGTTAATTACTATTATTTTCTGGTGAAAATAAAACCTTTAGAATTATTGAGATGATTAAACATGGACATCGGTAAATTTCAAAAGCACTAGAAATTTGGAACTAAAAGCCATTTTTATTGAATAATAAAGAATTAATAAAGTTTTATTTATATATAAATCACTGAATATAAACCATATACCAGTATGTTGGCTAGCTTATATGTCCTAAATATGTGAAAAAGATGGACAGAATATGAGTGGGCAAGCAAATGAAAATAATAATAATACTTAAAGCTGATGAAGATACAGTGGTATTGGTATAGTCTTTAATTCTGGTAAGAATTTAAGTTAGTATAACTTCCTCTTGGGATGAAATCTGGCAGTTTTATGTAAGAATATTCACACCCAAATATTCCTGACCCCAAGTTTCATTCCTAAAATTTATCCTTAGAAAATGATCTAAATGGAAAAATATTATATGCTGAAAGATATACTTTCACTGTACTTTTATTTATCACAAGCATAACATAGTTAAATAATTAGAAAAATTGCTGATATACTACAGTGGAGGGTAGTTAAGTCAATTAAGGTACCACAACTGAATAGAATAAAGGAGCCATTAAAATAATAATTATAAAGTAAGCTGGGCCAAGCCACAAAGGATGGTCTGGGTTTGAAGATTGGTCAAAATGTCTTAGATTTAACTTCAGTTACTTTCATTTTGGTATCAAACTGGCAAACAAACAGTACAATGGATGCACAATTAAGGACCCAAGTAAGAGGACATGGTCCCCTGTTGCCTGTCTGGCCCCTCCCAGACTTGTCTCTGAAGTTCTGTGCTCAATGTAGAGTAAAGAATCTGCCAAGTCAGAGGAGCCCTGAACTCTGCCTTGGAGAGAGCTCACATTAGCATTCAGGGTTCAACTCCATTTCTGTGTAAGAAAAATTTTCCACTGTATTACTTAATAAGAAAATACTTCATTCTTTTTCTTACTGCATCATCACACCTACCTGGTCATGGTCTACTTTGTAAAGATTACCTGGGAACATGGAAAATGCCATGAAGTTGGCAGTATAGGGGATATCAAACTCAAAATATTATCTAGGATATAAGGTTATATGGGTAAGAGTAAATGGAAACATGGAAAATTGGGGGGAAAGTAAATCTATTAAGATGATGATTGTTTTCACTTTTGAATTTATAGTTGTGATAGTGTCACTCTGACAAGGTGGGAAAACCTTTAGTGACTCGTAGACAACTAATCTTGGGATTCTTCTTCCATTTTTTTTCACTCTAAAATTTTTCCCATAGTAAAGGCAGACATTAAAGTTATTAGCTATTCTTCTGCTTCGACTGGCACTGAAAGGAAGGGAAATCTTGCCTTTGAATTACATACCTTCTCCATCACGCTGTTACCCAAAAGGGTTCAAAAGCTTTGGTTTGCATATTTATATGCCATAGTCATCACTACACTGCTTCCCTTCTCAGGAGTCTCACAGGGCCTGCCTCTATCCACAGCTTAGGGGTCTCCCATGTGCAAATGGTAATGCTCTGTCCCACAAACTGCCTGCCTAGCTCTAACTATGTTTGACACCAAGGCTGTCAATAGCCTTGGCATAGGGTGGATGCTTTATACCAGAGAATGTTGAGAAACGATTTATATTTTCTCTCTCTCAGGAAGACAGAATATGAAATATCTGAAGAGGATAGAGCAATACAGAAGTGGAAAGACTCAGAGAGAGAAGAATAGGCAGAGGTCATAAGAAGGGTCATGTAGCTGATAGCCATGGGGGACATGCAGAAGAGAGAGGCCAAGAGCAGACAGCTACCAGTCTGATGATTACTATTCTAGATATCCATGAAGCAGGGCTGGGTAGAAGTTGAGACTTTTTTCTTTCTCATTTCCCCCCTTACTTTTCTATGCAACTTTACCATAAAACTTCCATTAACTGAGGAAATCAAGTGTGTCTCTGTTCTTCTCAACATGAGAAGTTCTAACAAGATAAAGGCTAAGTTCTATGATCTACTGATCCTGATTCTAAATCTATAAAATTCCACAGGTCCTCAAAAGAGTGTACAGAGTGTATCACAATGGCCATACAGATGCATTCCTGCAACAAGGTTTTTTCAAACATCACAACATTTCCCCATGTAGTCACTGTGGGAGGTGCTACACTTATTCTAATTATGCTGTATTATATTGCTCATATTTTCTAGAATTCCTTTGGGAATCATATTCAGAATCTGCTTCTTTGTCAGTCAAGAAAATCAACCTTATTTTTTTTTTCTTTTACTTTCTACTTCAGGCTCTCTTCCTTTCCTTTCCTTCCCTCTTTTTTTTTTATTTCTTGCTATCGTGAGGCAATCATGAGGAATTCTGAAGTACTGGGTGGAAAGAAGAGACTGAACCAATGGAGTGGAGGTAGGGAAACAGTGTAATGGAAATAACAGCAACAAACACAGAGAAAAAGTGCATTTGTGTGTTATGGGCTCTAGAACAGTGAGAAATGAGAGGGATGATGCTAAATGGGGTTTGCTGAAGGCACCCTTCTCCAATCATCAGTATATAAGCTGATAGCCACTTGCTGTGATATCTTAAATGATGTTCATTACCTGGCACAATGTATACATTCGTCAAATAAATGAATGAAGAAAAGGCTTAATGTGTTCAATAGAGTTATTCTGCTGGTTACTACTGATTTAATAATTTAATAACAATTTAATAATTAAAAACAAATTTTCAAATAAAAAATACTAAAGCAAGTAAAATTAGTAATACAATTTATATATTATATATATAAAGGGTTAGGATTGGTCCTCATGTGATTGTGCTGTGACAAGGATCTCAGGATGGGGAGTTATACCACCCCTCTCAAGTTTCAATCAGAGACTTGAGGTTTGTCCACACTGAAGGGTTCTCTCTCCTACCTGACTTCTTTTACTGCTCCCGTTTTACTTGGGGACCTTTCTCCAGTGAGGACACAGCACCTCTATCTTCCTTCTTCCTTCCCTGGGCTTCACAGGCCAGTACTCAGTACAACATTTTACACATAAGCAATGCTCAATTAATGTTTGTTAAATAAAACAATAAAAATAATTTAATCAGTTCCCATTAAGCTGGTCTTTGATCATCTGACACTCATTTCTTATATTGTAATTTAATTTCACCAATTAAATTACAATACTATTTTACAATTATATTGTAAGCATTAGAGAAGACAGATATATTTGTCTTTAAAATTTTTTAAATTCTAAGAAGGTTATTGCTACTTACTTAAAAGAGTTATTGCCTGTGGTAGTACATGTTTCCATGCCATAGGCATTGCAAAATCCATCTGTATCATTTCAAACCACACCAAGACTCTGATCTGATTTTCTTTCCACTGCAAGAATGCTTGCACAGGATCCCTCACTTGTTTTTATTTGCAGGTGCATGGGAATGAATGTAGCTGATATTGCTGTAGGCTATCTTGATACAAACAATGGTATAATTTGTTCTTGGATTCTTTTCAATCCATGCTACAGCTGCCTTCCATCAAGTGTGAGTTCTATGGCTTCTTTATGAAAATTGTGCTCCCAACAGAAATGTCCTTGAATAACTGTAAATCTTCACTTGATGAAACTGACTAATATTTGTATAAAGTATTACACTATACAATACACCTTAATGTACATTAACTCATTTAATTCTCATAATAATCCAAAGCAACAGCACCATTCTTCCCATTTTGCATATGCTACAAGCCTTTTTAAAATACAGTGATTTTCCCAAGATTACACAGCAGAGGTAACAAAGATTTGAAATTCAGTGTTATCTGTTTCCTTCACCTTCAACATAATCATCCCACCAGTTAACGTATATACGAAAACCTCTCTCTTGGGGTACTTAACTTTCTGTGGAATTTAAATGGAAAAAGAATTGAGATGAAAACTCTGCTTGAAATCTCCCCTAAGTCAGTGTTCTGCCTTAATGTCGGGAGTAAAGTCAGTCATTTAAACCTCTATCTAAAATGAGGAGAATAAAATGCTTCCTGAAGAGCATTAGGAATGAAAATAAGCAGCATCATGGCAAACCTGGGCCTCTGTGTGTTGTACATTCTCTTTTGACTCAGCATCCATTTTTTCTCCAAAGCACAAAACAATAATTAGAAGAAAAAGAATGCTTATATAAGCTGGACACTAAAATATCATATAACAATCTCAATAACTGGCTAACTCATTTGAGGACAACACTACAAATGTATGACAAGGAAAACAGTCATTCTAATATTATAAGATGGCAGTATAGCAGTCTTTAAGTAATACATATTCTAAAACACAAAGCTACCTAATGACTTTGTCTGATACAGTTATAAGGAATTTAAAAAAAGTTTTCCCAGAAGTTTCTTGGAGGATGATGAAAATACATATGGAATGTCTCAGCAATTACTTAAAAAGAAATAGTGCCATTAGTTATTGACATAAAAATTTTGTAAATAATGAGATGGAAAGTCAATATAATAAAACTGTAAGACAGTTTCACATTATTTTATCTCAAATTACTGCTAAAGTGAAAATGTAATAGCTTAACAAATTAAGCATTATAACTGCAATTGCCTGTTTTCTCACTTCCTGATTTGTAATAGAAATTTCTGAAACACCTTTTATCAGCAATGAAACAGAACTATAAAACAGAAAAGATGCGTCTCAATCGTTCTAAGCAAAGGATGGTTTTTCTACCATTTCGGTGAATACAGCTAAACAGGTCCATTGAAATCCACCATATCCTTCCTTCTTATCTGTTCCTGGCACTGGAGCAAAGCAAACTGTGTCATACTCACCATCACACTCATCCTCCTAAAAACAGCTGTGGCTTCAAGCTGGGGGAGGCCCCTGCACCAGCCTTACCTGGCACCTCCTCCACTTCACTACCATCAATCACCCCTGTGCCTCCAACCCCAGCCCAGAGGCAGGTTCACAGTTGGGGCTCATTAAATATTTGTTAAATGAATTACTTTATTTCCAAAACAATTTTATGTTAAGGATAGAATGAATTAGCAATGTAATGTATCTTTTATTCTTTGTGTGAATTTTCATATATTTTGATAATCTACAGCAGGTATTTAAAGCTACATAAATTTTAACTCCAAGTAATTACTCATTTGATTATTATTTCAACAAATAAAGTCTGTGTGTTCTAGGCATGAGAATAAGCATTAGAATAGATGAAATTAAATATTAAATCATTCTATCATTCAACAATCATTTATTACAAGCTAAGTGCCAACTGAAATTATTAGAAACACAGCCAAAAAGAAATTGTCAGGTGAAGTGAGATGGGAGTTTTTATATTTCCCAACACACACACACACACACATACCATAAAAGAAATATTTGTGGAAATCTGTGGTATTTTTCTTCACAGAGAGAGAAAAGGGTCTGGTAGCAATGGACAAAAGTGGAGGGTGGGCTTGGGTAGGACTCTGACGTATCTTGAAGGAGGGGACTTAGGCACATTTGCCTGTATTTGTAGGGTTGTTTAGGCGATCATCTCTAATGCCTGGTAATGAGGACTATTCTGGGCAAGTGAATAAGCAATGGACAATCTGAGATTATGGGTGTCGCATGAACATGTGAACTGAGAATTACTCAATGTTTGGGTTCTATCTTGGATCCTAGATAAACTTGTACTCTGTGGGGTTAGGGTAACCATGGTCATGGAATTATGCCTAGAAATAAGGCCAAGGTCTTAGCAGATACAGACAAATTTTAGGGTGAAAAGCATATACTCAAACTTAAGGAAGGCTTGCTATGCTTTTATTACAAAGTAAAAGGTAGTCTCCTATTGAGAAAACCTTGAATTTACCTTGGGAGAAGTTTTCCCAGAAGGACCCTTGGAGCTAGTAATATGTCTCAAAGTTCTTTCACTTAAGGGAAAGGAGGTTCCAAAGCATCTGAAATACATTCTCAGCAGATACTGGTATATACAGAGAGAACACAAAATTCAGCGGTGGGTCCTCAGGGATAGTTAGATCAGTCTGGCTACCCTAATCACACCTAGAAAACCCAGTGTCACAAAATTTAGGAGTTGGGGAAACTTCAGACAAAGAATGTTAAATATGGGCTCAACCCTGGTGAGTGGATCATTTTTGCACTATCTTTACCATATGTGGAGTGTGGAGTGTGGGAGATAGCTCGTGGGCTTCTCTCTCCCCTATAACAGGTAAAAGACTATTCTCCCTGGAAAGTGAGTGCTACTTAAATTTAAGATTGCAGTAAATGGGCTACCCTGAGCTCCTTTTTGTCCCACTTTTGTTTGTTCTTGGCTTAGTACTTATAATAGCAGGAACATTTTTATATGAGTCAAATCATAGCCACAATTAAATTTTCTGTAAATGTTTTTTCTTTTAAAAAAGTTAAAATTAGGGCTTCCCTGGTGGCGCAGTGGTTGAGAATCTGCCTGCTAATGCAGGGGACACGGGTTCGAGCCCTGGTCTGGGAAGATCCCACATGCCACGGAGCAGCTGGACCCGTGAGCCACAACTACTGAGCCTGCGCGTCTGGAGCCTGTGCCCCGCAACGGGAGGGGCCGCGATAGTGAAAAGGCCCGCGCACCGCAATGAAGAGCGGTCCCCGCACCGCGATGAAGAGTGGCCCCCGCTTGCCGCAACTAGAGAAAGCCCTCGCACGAACCGAAGACCCAAACACAAAACAAAAATAAATAAATAAATAATAAAGTAGCTATTAAAAAAAAAAAAAAAAAAAAAAAAAAATCATCCCCTTGAAAAATAGTCTTTAAAAAAAAAAAAAAAAAAAAAAAAAAAAAACGGAAGCATCATCTATCATCCAACAATATTTCTAAAAAAAAAAAAAAAAAAAAAAAAAAGTTAAAATTAGGGCCCTGTAATGTAGTAAAACAATGTAATCAACCTAGATGTTAAGATAAACCTCTGATCCATATACCAGGAATGACTCAATCTGGTTAAAAGCTACAGAGGAAATGAAGATGGATTTGGGCATGTGGCCAGTTTTACACAGAGTTTGTTTAACAGAAACAAACTTTGCAATAGAGCAGACCAGGGTTTGAATTCTAGCTCAACTACTTACTAGCTTCCACCAATGACTTTAAGCAAGTTATTTAACCTACCTGAGGCTTGCTATCTTTCTTTAAAAATGCTTAGCATGTAATGAAATTATTATTATTATGAAAATAACAGTAATTATTCTTGCTATTAATAAAATGCATGTATTCAGCAGGCCTGGGCTCCAAAGACAAAAAAGAATATTTTTTCCTTCTATAAAGTTCTATACATTACAATACTCCCTTGTGGATATGATGTGTTTCCTAAAGGAGAAGGAAGTAATGTCATCTGGATTCCTAGGACATTATTTTTTTCTTCAGCTTATTTTATGTATTTATGCCAGTCACAAGCTTTTTGTTAGTCTTTTAATAAATTGTTATACTTCCTTAGCTTTCTCTTTTGTTCTTATTGAAACAATTTTTCCCTTCATTCAATCATGAATGAACTTATTGGTATTTCTATACAGTAATGTAAGCATTGTCTTTCAGACCATTATGATAAATTTTAGGATGAAAATGAATAAATAGCAAGGGTAAGAGTCAAGAGAAGGTGGCCTGTGAATAAATAGATGAATCATGATGCAAAGTGAATGGAAATAGTTGAGAGACTTAGCTCATATTTCTTCTTTGTCTAAAAATATAAAAGGGCCAATTCACCAAGTTTATTGATGATAAACTGATATTTGCTAGCCATGAATCGACCAAGAGAGGAGAGGTATTGTTACTCACTAAATGTACAATACAAGTTTACTGGTACTAAGATAATATGTGATCCTGTTACATGTGATAGGGTTCATTCATCATAGAAATTTGACTGAAGCATGAGAATATATCCTAAGAACAATTACATAGTAATCAAAATAATATTCTATTACATACTTGCTGAAGTATATAAAAAAAGTTTTCCACTTCTAGGAGACTTATGTACATTGAAATGAACTAATCATAACTTTCTACATGTGCAAAAGAATTAGAAAGCATCTAGAACGTTCCTAAAAATACTCAAGCTTGGCCTGTTAGGTCTGTAGTGATATAATGCTGCTTATGTTTTTGATAAGCACAATTAGCAGAATGCTGACCTCTATTAGAAAGTAGCTCAACAATCAAAGCTGCCCTGCAACCTGAATGTCCAAACTTCTACTTGAATTACTCATCTACATGTATCCTTTCATCATTAAATAAATATTTTGGTGTACTTCCTTAGAGCTCTTTTCCCACACATATTTAAAAATCTAGTTTGTGTGTGTGTGTGTGCAAATAAAATTAGGTTCATGATATAGTTGTTTTATAGCCTGTCTTAATTTATTAAAATTTATCATACATACAAGGAACTTCTTATAAGATATTTATGTATACTTTAAAGAACAATAATAAGATAATCACTAATATACTCAACAACCAGGTTAAGAACTGCATCATTATCAGACTGCAGAAGCTGTCCGTGGGCCACTTTCTGATTGTATCCCCTCCCTTGGCCCACAGATAATCACTATCATTAATTCTGTGATAATTACGCTGTCTCTCTATTATGATCCTATTTATACACTCATTCCTAAAAAATAAATTTCTTGGTTGTGCCTGATTTTGAATTTAATATAATGGGATTATATGCTTTCTCTTATGACTTGCTTCATTCTTTAATATTATGCTTTTGAGATTTGTCCATGGTGATTCCTTTAGCTTATAGCTGATTTTCAGTGCTCTATAGTATATAGTTGTATGAACATACCAGTTTATCCATTCAATTGTTTTTTTCCAGTTTTAAAAAGTTGCATATAATGCTGCTATGAATATATTTTTAACGTGTCTCCTGGTGCATGTGTCTAAGAGTTTCTCTATTAAATACAGGGAAGTAGAATTGTGGGATGATAGGTATATACAAAGTCAACTTCATAGATAACACAAATCGTGTCCTAAGGAGTTGTACCAGTTTAGATTCTCCCCAGCAGTAGACAAGGGATAGCTCTGCACGGAACCTAAACAGTTTTTTTTTTTTTTTTAAAACATCTGCTAATCTGATAGATGAAATGGTAATCCATTATAGTTTTAATTTGCATTTCCTTAATTAAGAGCTAGAAGTATTATAATTATGTGAATATATTTGTCTATCTTGTCTACTAGACTGGAGGCACTTGAGGGAGAAATTTCCTTTTTATTTATCTTGTATTTCCAGAACCACATTCAATGTGATATATATATATATATATATAAAACAAATCTAATATCTGAAACCTCTGCAGGCAATTACTGCTGTTGTGTGTTTCTTTGATTCCCATTCATGGTGCCTAGTACCCTTGGATGTTTTGTGATTTGCTCTGTGAACTGCTTGCTTTCCTTGGAATTTTATCTATGGGAATGATTTGAGGCTTTGATTGAGGTTGATATTTCCAGATAGGATTTACATTTGCTTCTGCTAGACCCGCAGGAGCTGCTGTAAAACCAGGACCACTTTAGATTAAGTCCTCAGCTGGAGGTTTTACAGACACAGGGAGCATGAAGCCATACATAAGGGCTGACTTCTGGTTTTAAATTCTTGGGGTGGAGTGGTTTCCCCTTCTATCCACCTGAGGGCTGAGAAAGGAAAGTTTCCTTGTACTTTTCTGCAAGGGAACATTTTTTTTTTCTTTTATAACAGTTTTATCGAAGTATAATTCACATGCCATAAAATTCATCATTTTCCAGTATATACTTCAATGATTTTTAAGTGTATTCACATGGTTGTGCCACCATCATCACTATCTAATTTTGGAACATTTTCATCACCCCAAAGAGAACCCCCATCCTCGTTAGCAGTCTCCCCATCCTTCTTCCTTCTAGCCACTGACAACCATAATTCTACTTTCTGTCTCTAGATTTGCCCCTTATGGACATTTCATGGAATCGTATAGTATGTGGCCTTTTATAACTGGCTTCTTTCACTTAAAATAATGTTTTCAAGGTTATACATGGAAACTCATATTTCATTCCCTCTCAAATGCAGAGTGTAGCCCTTGACATCCTAACTTTACCTCAGTGTGACCAAGTTACTAAGTTTTAGCCATTGGAACGTGAGCAGAAATAATGTATGTGACTTCTAGGTCATTTTCTTAAAAGAAAGCTGCTTGCTCTCCCTTTCCTTTTTCCCCATTCCCATGGGTTGGCGCAAAGTGATGGTGATGGTGAGTTGGCTGAAACTATGTAGAAGGTATTATTCTTCAAATTAACAGAGAAAGAGAGTGGAGACCTAGGTCCCTGACCATGTTTTGGTGCATAGTCACAAGGTTTAGTATCACTGGAATATTGAAATTGACTGAAATAAACCTTATTTAGATAGATCTTTTGGTTACAACAGTTTAACCTGTATACTAAATAACATAATTAGAATGTAGCATCATTTATTTTATCATTTGCTAACTGGATATTATTCCAATATTTTTAATAATAATAATGCTGCCATGAACATATATGTCCTTAACTTACTCTCCAGTTATTTCCTTATAACACATTTCTAGAAGTAGGGTTGCTAATCATGGGTTGAGGACATCATTAAGTCTCTCGATAGGTATTCACAAATTTCCATTTAGAAAGATGATTTGTTTTATTCTTGACAGTGCAGTAGAGTGCTTTTTGATCATTTTTTAAAACTTAAAACTTAAAAAAAAAAAAAACCTAAAAAGTGCTATTTGATAACGTGCTTAGGGTAAATAATAGTAACTAATGAATAGTGAAAACTATTCATTTTATTATTTGTATAAGTTCTGATGCTAAGAAAATAACACATATCTCTTCAAGGGATGTAAAGTAAGCATGTGATCATCCCTAAGCCCTTCAACTGGGAAACAATGGTAAAAATTGTATTATGTTTGCAATATAGTTATCTTTAAGTATATTAAAAAATGCTAACGTTTTCAGCGTACACTGAACTTATTTTGGATTTCTGACTTGCATTTCCTGACCTATAATTATAATGTTATTTTCCCATATCAGCTCAATATTTTCTCATTTATGTTGTGGTTCTGTAGCAGAAAATGGTTTTCTGTTTTCATAAACAATAGCAATATGTAAAAAATATGTAAGTGGTGATTTGACACAAAATGAGGAACTAATCCAATAACCCATCTCCTCTTAGCTAAATATTTCAATCCGTTGCACATAGATGATGAGGACAGTTGCCTAATTTTTGTTGTCTCGTATTGGTAGCTTTTATGCTGTGAGAATGATAAACATAAATCAGATAATTTAACCATAGTCCCAGATACAAGTGTGCTCTAAAATAAAAAAGTTAATGGATACATGTTACATGCCAGTTATGGTAAACACAGACATACATAGACACAGACTGAAAAGCATACATTCTGTCCATATGAATATAAAAACTATTGTTTTGATTAAAATCTACTTCACACATGACTTCTATTTGGAGTTATGGGAAACAGCCTGCAAGATGTCCCCCAATGATCCCACTTCCTGGTACTCATGCCTTTGTGTATTTCCCACTGAAAACAGTTACCTGTGAAACTAATATTGTGGAATAATAGAGTATGATTTCTGAAGCTAGTTCATGAAAGATATTGTGACTCCTGCCTGACTGTCTCTTGGATCATTTGTTCTGGGGAAGCCAGATGCCATGTCACGGGAACACTCAATCAGCCGGACGGGGAGTTACACATGAAAAGAAGCTAGGCATGACTGACAACAACCGGCATTATCTTGTCAGGCACATGAGTGAATCGCTTTGGAAGTGGATCCTTTAACTCTAGTTAAGACTTCAGATGAGAGCAGTCTATGAGCAACACTGAGCTAGAATTTCTCAGCTAGGCTATTTCTGGACTGCTGACCCATAGAAACTATATGGCACAATAAATGTTTATTGTTTGATGGCGCTAAATTTGGGATTTTTATTACATAGAAATAGATTACTAATATAAGGGCTTTTGAATATAAAATGAGGATCAGTTAACCTGAATAAGAAATTGAAAGGCAAAAGGAGAAACCTTAATAGTAAATTAAAATCTATATTCCCAAGTAACTTTTTTTTTTTAAACAACTTTATTGGAGTATAATAGCTTTACAATGGTATGTTAGTTTCTGCTTTATAACAAAGTGAATCAGCTATACATATACATATATCCCCATATCTCTTCCCTCTTGCATCTTCCGCCCTCCCACCCTCCATATCCCACCCCTCTAGGTGGTCACAAAGCACCGAGCTGATCTCCCTGGGCTAGGCGGCTGCTTCTCACTAGCTATCGATTTTAGATTTGGTAGTGTATATATGTCCATGCCACTCCCTCACTTTGTCCCAGCTTACCCTTCCCCCTCCCCATGTCCTCAAGTCCATTTTATAGTAGGTCTGCATCTTTACTCCTGTCTTGCCCCTAGGTTCTTCATAACCAGTTTTTTTTTGATTCCATATATGTGTTAGCATACGGTATTGGTTTTTCTCTTTCTGACTTACTTCAGTCTGTATGACAGACTCTAGGTCCATCCACCTCACTACAAATAACTTAATTTCGTTTCTTTTTATGGCTGAGTAATACTCCATTGTATATATGTGCCACATCTTCTTTATCCATTCATCTGTTGATGGACACTTAGGCTGCTTCATATCCTGGCTATTGTAAATAGAGCTGCAATGAACATTGTGGTCCTTTTTCAATTATGGTTTTATCAGGGTATATGGCCAGTAGTGGGATTGCTGTGTCATATGGTAGTTCTATTTTTAGTTTTTTAAGGAACTTCCATACTGTTCTCCATAGTGGCTGTATCAATTTATATTCCCACCAACAGTGCAAGAGGGTTCCCTTTTCTCCACACCTTGTCCAGCATTTATTGTTTGTAGATTTTTTGATGATGGCCATTCTGACTGGTGTGAGGTGATACCTCATTGTAGTTTAGATTTGCATTTCTCTAATGATTAATGATGTTGAGCATTCTTTCATGTATTTGTTAGCAATCTGTATATCTTCTTTGGAGAAATGTCTATTTAGGTCTTCTGCCCATTTTTGTATAGGGTTTTTTTTTTTTTTGATATTGAGCTGCATGAGCTGCTTGTAAATTTTGGAGATTAATCTTTTGTCAGTTGCTTCATTTACAAATAGTTTCTCCCATTCTGAGGGTTGTCTTTTTGTCTTGTTTATGGTTTCCTTTGTTATGCAAAACTTTTCAGTTTCATTAGGTTCCATTTGTTTATTTTTGTTTTTATTTCCATTTCTCTAGGAGGTGGGTCAAAAAGGATCTTGCTCTGACTTATGTCATAGAGTGTTCTGCCTATGTTTTCCTCTAAGAGTTTTTAGTGTCTGGCCTTACATTTAGGCCTTTAATCCATTTTGAGTTTATTCCATTGTATGTTCTTGCCTCTTTTATCAAAAATTAGGTGACCATAGGTGTGTGGGTTTATTTCTGGGCTTTCCATCCTGTTCCATTGATCTATATTTCTATTTTTGTGCCAGTACCATACTGTCTGGATTACTGTATCTTTGTAGTATAGTCTGAAGCCATGGAGCCTGATTCCTCCAGCTCTGTTTTTCTTTCTCAAGATTGCTTTGGCTATTAGGGGTCTTTTGTGTTTCCATACAAATTGTGAAATTTTTTGTTCTAGTTCTGTGAAAAATGCCAGTGGTAGTTTGATAGGGATTGCATTGAATCTGTAGATTGCTTTGGGTAGCACAGTCATTTTCACAAGGTTGATTCTTCCAATCCAAGAACATGGTATATCTCTCCATCCACTTGTATCATCTTTAATTTCTTTCATCAGTGTCTTATAGTTTTCTGCATACAGGTCTTTTATCTCCTAATGTAGGTTTTTTCCTAGGTATTTTATTCTTTTTTTTTTACAGTGGTATATGGGGGTGTTTCCTTAATTTCACTTAAAGATTTTTCATCATTAGTGTATAGGAATGCAAGAGATTTCTGTGCATTAATTTTGTATCCTGCTACTTTACCAAATTCATTGATTAGCTCTAGTATTCTTCTGGTATCGTCTTTAGGATTCTCTATGTATAGTATTATCATGTCATCTGCAAACAGTGACAGCTTTACTTCTTCTTTCCTATTTGGATTCCTTTTATTTCTTTTTCTTCTCTGACTGCTGTGGCTAAAACTTCCAAAACGATGTTGAATAATAGTGGTGAGAGTGGGCAACCTTGTCTTGTTCCTGATCTTAGTGGAAATGGTTTCAGTTTTTCACCATTGAGGACGATTTTGGCTGTGGGTTTGTCATATATGGCCTTTATTATGTTGAGGTAAGTTCTCTCTATGCCCTCTCTGGAGGGTTTTTATCATAAATGGGGGCTGAATTTTGTCAAAAGCTTTTTCTGCATCTATTGAGATGATCATATGGTTTTTCTCCTCCAATTTGTTAATATGGTGTATCATATTGATTGATTTGCATATACTGAAGAATCCTTGCATTCCTGGGATAAACCTCACTTGATCATGGTGTATGATCCTTTTAATGTGCTGTTGGATTCTGTTTGCTAGTATTTTGTTGAGGATTTTTGCATCTATGTTCATCAGTGATATTGGCCTGTAGTTTTCTTTCTTTGTGACATCTTTGTCTGGTTTTGGTATCAGGGTGATGGTGGCCTCGTAGAATGAGTTTGAGAGTGTTCCTCCCTCCATTATACTTTGGAAGAGTTTGAGAAGGCTAGGTGTTAGCTCTTCTCTAAATGTTTGATAGAATTCACCTGTGAAGCCATCTGGTCCTGGGCTTTTGTTTCTTGGAAGATTTTAAATCACAGTTTCAAGTTCAGTGCTTGTGATTGGTCTGTTTATATTTTCGATTTCTTCCTGGTTCAGTCTCAGAAGGTTGTGCTTTTCTAAGAATTTGTCCATTTCTTTGAAGTTGTCCATTTTATTGGCATAGAGTTGCTTGTAGTAATCTCTCATGATCCTTTGTATTTCTGCAGTGTCAGTGGTTACTTCTCCTTTTTCATTTCTAATTCTATTGATTTGAGTCTTCTCCCTTTTTTTTTTTTTTTTATATTTTAAACATCTTTATTGAAGTATAATTGCCTTACAATAGTGTGTTAGCTTCTGCTTTATAACAAAGTGAATCAGTTATACATATACAATATGTTCCCATTTCTCTTCCCTCTTGCATCTCCCTCCCTCCCACCCTCCCCATCCCACCCCTCTAGGTGGTCACAAAGCACCGAGCTGATCTCCCTGGGCTATGCGGCTGCTTCCCACTAGCTATCTATTTTACATTTGGTAGTGTATATATGTCCATGACACTCTCTTACCCTGTCACATCTCACCCCACCCCCTCCCCATATCCTCAAGTCCATTCTCTAGTAGGTCTGTGTCTTTATTCCCGTCTTGCCACTAGGTTCTTCATGGCCTTTTTTTTTTTTTTTTCCTTAGATTCCGTATATATGTGTTAGCATACTGTATTTGTTTTTCTCTTTCTGACTTACTTCACTCTGTATGACAGACTCTAACTCCATCCACCTCATTACAAATACCTCCATTTCATTTCTTTTTATGGCTGAGTAATATTCCATTGTATATATGTGCCACATCTTCTTTATCCATTCGTCTGTCGATGGACATTTAGGTTGCTTCCATGTCCTGGCTATTGTAAATAGAGCTGCAATGAACATTGTGGTACATGACACTTTTTGACCTATGGTTTTCTCAGGGTATATGCCCAGTAGTGGAATTGCTGGGTCGTATGGTAGTTCTATTTGTAGTTTTTTAAGGAACCTCCATACTGTTCTCCATAGTGGCTGTATCAATTTACATTCCCACCAACAGTGCAAGAGTGTTCCCTTTCCTCCACACCCTCTCCAGCATTTATTGTTTCTAGATTTTTTGATGATGGCCATTCTGACCGGTGTGAGATGATATCTCATTGTAGTTTTGATTTGCATTTCTCTAATGATTAATGATGTTGAGCATTCTTTCATGTGTCTGTAGGCCATCTGTATATCTTCTTTGGAGAAATGTCTATTTAGGTCTTCTGCCCATTTTTGGATTGGGTTGTTCGTTTTTTTGTTATTGAGCTGCATGAGCTGCTTGTAAATCTTGGAGATTAATCCTTTGTCAGTTGCTTCATTTGCAAATATTTTCTCCCATTCTAAGGGTTGTCTTTTGGTCTTGTTTATGGTTTCCTTTGCTGTGCAAAAGCTTTTAAGTTTCATTAGGTCATATTTGTTTATTTGTGTTCTTATTTCCATTTCTCTGGGAGCTGGGTCAAAAAGAATCTTGCTGTGATGTATGTCATAGAGTGTTCTGCCTATGTTTTCCTCTAAGAGTTTGATAGTGTCTGGCCTTACACTTAGGTCTTTAATCCATTTGGAGTTTATTTTTGTGCATGGTGTCAGGGAGTGTTCTAATTTCATACTTTTACATGTACCTGTCCAATTTTCCCAGCACCACTTATTGAAGAGGCTGTCTTTTCTCCACTGTATATGCTTGCCTCCTTTATCAAAGATAAGGTGACCATATGTGTGTGGGTTTATCTCTGGGCTTTCTATCCTGTTCCATTGATCTATATTTCTGTTTTTGTGCCAGTACCAAACTGTCTTGATTACTGAAGCTTTGTAGTATAGTCTGAAGTCAGGGAGCCTGATTCCCCCAGCTCCATTTTTCGTTCTCAAGATTGCTTTGGCTATTCGGGGTCTTTTGTGTTTCCATACAAATTGTGAAATTTTTTGTTCTAGTTTTGTGAAAAATGCCAGTGGTAGTTTGATAGGGATTGCATTGAATCTGTAGATTGCTTTGGGTAGTAGAGTCATTTTCACAATGTTGATTCTTCCAATCCAGGAACATGGTATATCTCTCCATCTATTTGTATCATCTTTAATTTCTTTCATCAGTGTCTTATAATTTTCTGCATACAGGTCTTTTGTCTCCTTAGGTAGGTTTATTCCTAGATATCTTATTCTTTTTGTTGCAATGGTAAACGGGAGTGTTTTCTTAATTTCCCTTTCAGATTTTTCGTCATTAGTGTATAGAAATGCAAGCGATTTCTGTGCATTAATTTTGTATCCTGCTACTTTACCAAATTCATTGATTAGCTCTAGGAGTTTTCTGGTAGCCTCTTTAGGATTCTCTATGTATAGTATCATGTCATCTGCAAATAGTGACAGCTTTACTTCTTCTTTTCCGATTTGGATTCCTTTTATTTCTTTGTCTTCTCTGATTGCTGTGGCTAACACTTCCAAAACTATGTTGAATAATAGTGGTGAGAGTGGGCAACCTTGTCTTGTTCCTGATCTTAGTGGAAATGGTTTCAGTTTTTCACCATTGAGGACAATGTTGGCTGTGGGTTTGTCATATATGGCCTTTATTATGTTGAGGAAAGTTCCCTCTATGCCTACTTTCTGCAGGGCTTTTATCATAAATGGGTGTTGAATTTTGTCGAAAGCTTTCTCTGCATCTATTGAGATGATCATATGGTTTTTCTCCTTCAATTTGTTAATATGGTGTATCACATTGATTGATTTGCGTATATTGAAGAATCCTTGCATTCCTGGGATAAACCCCACTTGATCATGGTGTATGATCCTTTTAATGTGCTGTTGGATTCTGTTTGCTAGTATTTTGTTGAGGATTTTTGCATCTATGTTCATCAGTGATATTGGCCTGTAGTTTTCTTTCTTTGTGACATCTTTGTCTGGTTTTGGTATCAGGGTGATGGTGGCCTCGTAGAATGAGTTTGGGAGTGTTCCTCCCTCTGCAATATTTTGGAAGAGTTTGAGAAGGATAGGTGTTAGCTCTTCTCTAAATGTTTGATAGAATTCACCTGTGAAGCCATCTGGTCCTGGGCTTTTGTTTGTTGGAAGGTTTTTAATCACAGTTTCAATTTCAGTGCTTGTGATTGGTCTGTTCATATTTTCTATTTCTTCCTGGTTCAGTCTCGGCAGTTTGTGCATTTCTAAGAATCTGTCCATTTCTTCCAGGTTGTCCATTTTATTGGCATAGAGTTGCTTGTAGTAATCTCTCATGATCGTTTGTATTTCTGCAGTGTCAGTGGTTATTTCTCCTTTTTCATTTCTAATTCTATTGATCTGAGTCTTCTCCCTTTTTCTCTTGATGAGTCTGGCTAATGGTTTATCAATTTTGTTTATCTTCTCAAAGAACCAGCTTTTAGTTTCATTGATTTTTGCTATTGTTTCCTTCATTTCTTTTTCATTTATTTCTGACCTGATCTTTATAATTTCTTTCCTTCTGCTGGCTTTGGGGTTTTTTTGTTCTTCTTTCTCTAATTGCTTTAGGTGCAAGGTTAGGTTGTTTATTCGAGATGTTTCCTGTTTCTTGAGGTAGGCTTGTATTGCTATAAACTTCCCTCTTAGCACTGCTTTTGCTGCATCCCATAGGTTTTGGGTCGTCGTATCTCCATTGTCATTTATTTCTAGGTATTTTTTGATTTCCCCTTTGATTTCTTCAGTAATCACTTCATTATTAAGTAATGTATTGTGTAGCCTCCATGTGTTTGTATTTTTTACAGATCTTTTCCTGTAATTGATATCTAGTCTCATAGCGTTGTGGTCGGAAAAGATACTTGATACGATTTCAATTTTCTTAAATTTACCAAGGTTTGATTTGTGACCCAAGATATGATCTATCCTGGAGAATGTTCCATGAGCACTTGAGAAAAATGTGTATTCTGTTGTTTTTGGGTGGAATGTCCTATAAATATCAATTAAGTCCATCTTGTTTAATGTATCATTTAAAGCTTGTGTTTCCTTATTTATTTTCATTTTGGATGATCTGTCCATTGGTGAAAGTGGGGTGTTAAAGTCCCCTACTATGATTGTGTTGCTTTCGATTTCCCCTTTTATGGCTGTTAGTACTTGCCTTATGTATTGAGGTGCTCCTATGTTGGGTGCATAAATATTTACAATTGTTATACCTTCCTCTTGGATCGATCCCTTGATCATTATATAGTGTCCTTCTTTGTCTCTTGTAATAGTCTTTATTTTAAAGTCTATTTTGTCTGATATGAGAATTGCTACTCCAGCTTTCTTTTGATTTCCATTTGCATGGAATATCTTTTTCCATCCCTTCACTTTCAGTCTGTATGTGTCTCTAGGTCTGAAGTGGGTCTCTTGTAGACAGCATATATATGGGTCTTGTTTTTGTATCCATTCAGCCAGCCTGTGTCTTTTGGTGGGAGCATTTAATCCATTTACATTCAAGGTAATTATCGATATGTATGTTCCTATTCCCATTTTCTTAAATGTTTTGGGTTTGTTATTGTAGGTGTTTTCTTTCTCTTGTGTTTCTTGCCTAGAGAAGTTCCTTTAGCATTTGTTGTAAAGCTGGTTTGGTAGTGCTGAACTCTCTCAGCTTTTGCTTGTCTGTAAAGGTTTTAATTTCTCCATCACATTTGAATGAGATCCTTGCTGGGTAGAGTAATCTTGGTTGTAGGTTCTTCTCCTTCATGACTTTAAGTATATCTTGCCACTCCCTTCTGGCTTGCAGAGTTTCTGCTGAAAGATCAGATGTTAACCTTATGGGGATTCCCTTGTGTGTTATTTGTTTTTTTTCCCTTGCTGCCTTTAATATGTTTTCCTTATATTTAATTTTTGACAGTTTGATTAATATGTGTCTTGGCGTGTTTCTCCTTGGGTTTATCCTGTATGGGACTCTCTGTGCTTCCAGGACTTGATTAACTATTTCCTTTCCCATATTAGGGAAGTTTTCAACTATAATCTCTTCAAATATTTTCTCAGTCCCTTTCTTTTTCTCTTCTTCTTCTGGGACCCCTATAATTCGAATGTTGGTGCGTTTAATGCTGTCCCAGAGGTCTCTGAGACTGTCCTCAGTTCTTTTCATTCTTTTTTCTTTATCCTGCTCTGCAGTAGTTATTTCCACCATTTTATCTTCCAGTTCACTTATCCTTTCTTCTGCCTCAGTTATTCTGCTATTGATCCCATCTAGAGTATTTTTAATTTCATTTATTGTGTTTTTCATCATTGCTTGATTCCTCTTTAGTTCTTCTACGTCCTTGTTAAATGCTTCTTGCATTTTGTCTATTCTATTTCCAAGATTTTGGATCATCCTTACTATCATTATTCTGAATTCTTTTTCAGGTAGACTACCTATTTCCTCTTCATTTGTTAAGTCTAGTGTGTTTTGACCCTGCTCCTTCATCTGCTGTGTGTTTTTCTGTCATCTCATTTTGCTTATCTTACTGTGTTTGGGGTCTCCTTATCACAGGTTGCAGGTTTGTAGTTCCCGTTGTTTTTGGTATCTGTCCCCAGTGGCTAAGGTTGGTTCAGTGGGTTGTGTAGGCTTCCTGGTGGAGGGAACTAGTGCCTGAGCTCTGGTGGATGAGGCTGGATCTTGTCTTTCTGGTGGGCACGTCCACGTCTGGTGGTGTATTTTGGAGTGTCTGTGGCCTTATTATGATTTTAGGCAGCCTCTCTGCTAATGGATGAGGCTGTGTTCCTGTCTTGCTAGTTGTTTGGCATAGGGTGTTCAGCACTGTAGCTTGCTGGTCATTGAGTGATGCTGGGTCTTGATGTTGAGATGGAGATCTCTGAGAGATTTTTGCCGTTTGGTATTACGTGGAGCTGGGAGGTCTCTTGTGGACCAGTGTCCTGAAGTTGGCTCTCCCACCTCCGAGGTACGGCCCTGATGCCTGGCTGAAGCACCAAGAGCCTTTCGTCCACACGGCTCAGAGTAAGAGGGAGAAAAAATAGAAAGAAAGAAAGGAAGGAAGGAAGGAAGGAAGGAGGAAGGAAGGAAGGAAGGAAGGAAGGAAGGAAAGCAAGAAAGAAAGAAAGGAAAGAAAGAAAGAAGCTATAATATAGTGAAGTAAAATAAAGCTATTGTAAAGCAAAGCTATACAGACAAAATCTCCCCCAGAAGCATATACATATACACTCACAAAAAAAAAGGAAAAGGGGAAAAATTAATATATCCTGCTCCCAAAGTCCACCTCCTGAATTTGGGATGATTCGTTGTCTATTCAGGTATTCAACAGATGCAGGCACATCAAGTTGTTTGTGGAGTTTTAATCCGCTTCTTCTGAGGCTGCTGGGATAGATTTCCCCTCCTCTTCTCTGTTCGCACAGCTCCTGGGGATCAGCTTTGGATTTGGACCCGCCTCTGCGTGTAGGTCGCCTGAGGGCGTCTGTTCCCCGCCCAGACAGGACGGGGTTAAAGGAGCAGCTGCTTAGGGGACTCTGGCTCACCCAAGCCGCGGGGAGGGAGGGGTACAGAGGAGGCGGGGCGAGCCTGCGGTGTCAGAGGCCGGCGTGACGTTGCAGCAGCCTGAGGCGCGCAGTGCGTTCTCCCGGGGGATGTTGTCCCTGGATCACGGGACCCTGGCAGTGGCGGGCTTCACGGGCTCCCGGGAGGGGCGGTGTGGAGAGTGACCTGTGCTCGCACACAGGCTTCTTGGAGGCGGCAGCAGCAGCCCCAGCGTCTCACGCCCGTCTCTGGGGTCCGCGCTGATCGCCGCGGCTCGCGCCAGTTTCTGGAGTTCGTTTAGGCGGCGCTCTGAATCCCCTCTCCTTGCGCGCCGCGAAACAAAGAGGCAAGAAAAAGTCTCTTGCCTCTTCGGCAGCTGCAGACTTTTTCCCGGTCTCCCTCCCAGCCAGCTGTGGTGCGCTAACCCCTTCAGGCTGTGTTCACGCCGCCAACCCCAGTCCTCTCCCTGCCGCCAACCCCAGTCCTCTCCCTGCGATCCGACCGAAGCCCGAGCCTCCGCTCCCAGCCCCGCCCGCCCCGGCGGGGGAGCAGACAAGCCTCTCGGGCTGGTGAGCGCTGCTCGGCGCCGAGCCTCTGTGCGGGAGTCTCTCCGTTTTTTCCTCTGCGCCCCTGTTGCTATGGGATCCGCGCTGTTAGCTGCGGCTCGCGCCCGTCTCTGAAGTTCGTTTAGGCGGCGCTCTGAATCCCCTCTCCTCGCGCACCAGGAAACAGGGAAGAAAAAGTCTCTTGCCTCTTCGGCAGCTGCAGACTTTTTCCCGGACTCCCTCCCGGCTAGCTGTGGTGCACTAACCCCTTCAGGCTGTGTTCACGCCGCTAACCCCAGTCCTCTCCCTGCGATCCGACCGAAGCCCGAGCCTCAGCTCCCAGCCCCGCCCGCCCCGGCGGCTGAGCAGACAAGCCTCTCGGGCTGGTGAGTGCTGGTCAGCGCCGAGCCTCCGTGCAGGAAGTGCGAGAAACTCTCCGCTTTGCCCTCCGCACCCCTGTGGCTGCGCTCTCCTCCGTGGCTCCGAGGCTTCCCCCCTCTGCCACCCGCAGTCTCTGCCCGCGAAGGGGCTCCTAGTGCGTGGAAATCTTTCCTCCTTCACAGCTCCCTCCCACTGGTGCAGGTGCCGTCCCTATTCTTTTGTCTCTGTTATTTCTTTTTTCTTTTGCCCTACCCAAGTACGGGGGGAGTTTCTTGCCTTTTGGGAGGTCTGACGTTTTCTGCCAGCGTTCAGTGGGTGTTCTATAGGAGCAGTTCCACGTGTAGATGTATTTCTACTGTATCTGTGGGAAGGAAGGTGATCTCCGCGTCTTACTCTTCCGCCATCTTCTCTCCTCCCCTCCCTTTTTTTCTTGATGAGTCTGGCTAACGGTTTATCAATTTTGTTTATATTCTCAAAGAACCAGCTTTTAGTTTTATTGATCTTTGCTATTGTTTCCTTCATTTCTTTTTCATTTATTTCTGATCTGATTTTTATGATTTCTCTCCTTCTGCTAACTTTGGGGATTTTTTGTTCTTCTTTCTCTAATTGCTTTAGGTGTAAGGTTAGGTTGTTTATTTGAGATGTTTCTTGTTTCTTGAGGTAGGATTGTATTGTTACAAACTTCCCTCTTAGAACTGCTTTTGCTGCATCCCATAGGTTTTGGGTCATCCTGTTTTCATTGTCATTTGTTTCTAGGTATTTTTTAATTTCCTCATTGATTTCTTCAGTTATCTCTTGGTTATTTAGTAGTGTATTGTTTAGCCCCTGTGTGTCTGTATTTTTTACAGAGTTTTTACTGTAATTGATATCTAGTCTCATGACGTTGTGGTCGGAAAAGATACTTTATATGAATTCAATTTTCTTAAATTTACCAAGGCTTGATTTGTGACCGAAGATACGATGTATCCTGGAGAATGTTACATGAGCACTTGAGAAGAAAGTGTATTCTGTTGTTTTTGGATGGAATGTCCTATAAATATCAATTAAGTCCATCTTGTTTAATGTATCATGTAAAGCTTGTGTTTCCTTATTTATTTTCATTTTGGGTGATCTGTCCATTGGTGAAAGTGGGGTGTTAAAGTCCCCTACTATGATTGTGTTACTGTCGATTTCCCCTTTTATGGCTGTTAGCATTTGCCTTATGTATTGAGGTGCTCTTATGTTGGGTGCAGAAATATTTACAATTGTTATATCTTCTTCTTGGATTGATCCCTTGATCATTATATAGTGTCCTTTCTCTCTTGTGATAGTCTTTATTTTAAAGTCTATTTTGTCTGATATGAGAATTGCTACTCCAGCTTTCTTTTGATTTCCATTTGCATGGAATATCTTTTTCCATCCCCTCACTTTCAGCCTGTATGTGTCCCTAGGTCAGAAGTGGGTCTCTTTTAGACAGCATATATACAGGTCTTGTTTTTGTATCTATTTGGCCAGTCTATGTCTTTTGGTTGGAGTATTTAATCCATTTACATTTAAGGCAATTATCAATATGTATGTTCCTATTACGATTTTCTTAATTGTTTTGGGTTTGTTATCATAAGTCTTTTTCTTCTCTTGTGTGTGTTTCCTGGCTAGAGAAGTTCCTTTAGGATTTGCTGTAAAGCTGGTTTGGTGGTGCTGAATTCTCTTAGCTTTTGCTTGTCTGTAAAGGTTTTAATTTCTCCGTTGAATCTGAATGAGATCCTTGCTGGGTAGAGTAATCTTGGTTGTAGGTTTTTCCCTTTCATCACTTTAAATATGTCCTGCCGCTCCCTTCTTGCTTGCAGAGTTTCTGCTGAAAGATCAGCTATTAACCTTATGGGGATTCCCTTGTATGTTATTTGTTGTTTTTCCCTTGCTGAATTTAATATTTTTTCTTTGTATTTAACTTTTGATAGTTTGATTATTAGGTGTCTTGGTGTGTTTCTTCTTGGATTTATCCTGTATAGGACTCTCTGTGCTTCCTGGACTTGTTAACTATTTCCTTTCCCATATTAGGGAAGTTTTCAACTATAATCTCTTTAAATATTTTCTCAGTCCCTTTCTTTTTCTATTCTTCTTCTGGGACCCCTGTAATTAGAATGTTGTTGTGTTTAATGTTGTCCCAGAGGTCTCTGAGAGTGTCCTCAATTCTTTTCATTCTTTTTTCTTTATTCTACTCTGCAGTAGTTATTTCCACTATTTTATCTTCCAGGTCACTTATCCGTTCTTCTGCCTCAGTTATTCTGCTATTGATTCCTTCTAGAGAATTTTAAATTTTACTTATTGTGTTGTTCATCATTGTTTGTTTGCTCTTTAGTTCTTCTAGGTCCTTGTTAAACATTTCTTGTATTTTCTCCATTCTATTTCCAAGATTTTGGATCATCTTTACTATCATTACTCTGAATTCTTTTTCAGGTAGACTGCCTATTTCCTCTTCATTTGTTTCGTCTGGTGGTTTTTTACCTTGCTCCTTCATCTGCTGTGTGTTTCTCTGTTTATCATTTTCCCTAATGTACTGTGTTTGGGGTCTCCTTTTTGCAGGCTGCAGGTTCATAGTTCCCGTTGTTTTTGGTGTCTGCCCCCAGTGGGTAAGGTTGGTTCAGTGGGTTGTGTAGGCTTCCTGGTTGGGGGGACTAGTGCCTGTGTTCTGGTGGATGTGGCTGGATCTTGTCTTTCTGGTGGGCAGGTCCACGTCTAGTGGTGTGTTTTGGGGTGTCTATGACCTTACTATGATTTTAGGCAGCCTGCTAATGGGTGGGATTGTGTTCCTGTCTTGCTAGATGTTTGGCATAGGGTGTCCAGCACTGTATATCTTGCTGGTCATTGAGTGGAGCTGGGTCTTGGCATTGAGATGGAGATCTCTGGGAGATTTTCGCCGTTTGATATTACGTGGTGCTGGGAGGTCTCTGGTGGACCAATGTCCTGAACTTGGCTCTCCCACCTCAGAGGCACAGGCCTGACACCCGGCCAAGGCACCAAGACCCTGTCAACCACATGGCTCAGAACAAAAGGGAGAAAAAAAGAAAGAAAAAAGAAAGTTATTAAAATAAAAAATAATTATTAAAAAAAGAATTAAAACGTAGTTAAAAAAAAGAAAAAAAGGAAGAAAGAAGAGAGCAACCAAACCAAGAAACAAATCCACCAATGATAACAAGTGTTAAAAATTATACTAAAAAAAAACCCAGAAAAATAAAAAACAGAAAATGGACAGACAGAACCCTAGGACAAATGGTAAAAGCAAAGCTATACAAACAAAATCACACACAGAAGCATACACATACACACTCACAAAGAGAAAAAGGAAAAAAAAAAATATTGCTTCTCCCAAAGTCCACTGCATCAATTTGGGATGATTCGTTGTCTATTCAGGTATTCTAGAGATGTGGGTTACATGAAGTTGATTGTGGACATTTAATCCACTGCTTCCGGAGCTGCTAGGAGAGATTTCCCTTTCTCTTCTTTGTTCGCACAGCTCCTGGGTTTCAGCTTTGGATTTGGCCCCACCTCTGAGTGTAGGTTGCCTGAGGGCGTCTGTTCTTTGCTCAGACAGGACGGGGTTAAATGAGCAGCTGATTAGGGGGCTCTGGCTCACTCAGGACGGGTGGAGGGAGGGTTACGGAATGTGGGGCAAGCCTGTGGTGGCAGAGGCTGGCGTGACATTGCACCAGCCTGAGGCACCCTGTGTGTTCTCCTGGGGAAGTTGTCCCTGGATCACAGGATCCTGGCAGTGGCGGGCTACACAGGCTTCTGGGAGGGGAGGTGTGGATAGTGACCTGTTCTTGCACACAGGCTTCTTGGTGGCTGTAGCAGCAGCCTTAGTGTCTCTTGCCCGTCTCTGGGTTCCATGCTGATAGCCACGGCTCGCGTCGTCTCTGGAGCTCGTTTAGGCGGTGCTCTTAATCCCCTTTCCTCTCGCACCACGAAACAAAGAGGTAAGAAAAAGTCTCTTGCCTCTTTGGCAGTTCCAGACTTTTTCCCGGACTCCCTCCCGGCTAGCTGTGGCGCACTAGCCCCCTTCAGGCTGTGTTCACGCATCCAACGCCAGTCCTCTCCCTGGGATCTGACCTCTGAAGCCCGAGCCTCAGCTCCCAGCCCCAACCCACCACAGCAGGTGAGTAGACAAGCCTCTCAGGCTGGTGAGGGCTGGTCAGCACCGATCCTCTGTGCGGGAATCTCTCCGCTTTGCCCTCTGCACCCCTGCTGCTGTGCTCTCCTCCATAGCTCCAAAGCTTACCCCACGCCACCCTCCATCTCCACCAGTGAAGGGGCTTCCTAGTGTGTGGAAACTTTTCCTCCTTCACAGCTCCATCCCACTGGTGCAGGTACCATCCCTATTCTTTCATCTCTGTTTTTTCTTTCTTCTTTTGCCCTACCCAGGTACTTGGGGGAGTTTCTTGCCTTTTGGGAGGTCTGAGGTCTTCTGCCAGCGTTCAGTAGGTGTTCTGTAGGAGTTGTTCCACATGTAGATGTATTTCTGATGTATTTGTGGGGAGGAAGGTGATCTCCACATCTTACTGTTCCACCATCTTGAAGGTCTCCCCAAGTAACTTTTAATTCATCAAAAATTTACAAGATACTATTATGAGTAAGAGCCCTTTAACTCTGTCAACTGTAGAACCAGTGCTTCACTCCTAAGTAGGCCATCTAGCCTGTGTTCAGCCTCTTTGCAAGGTACATCAATACGCCTCCCAGGAATATTCTAGGCTAGTGCTAAGGCAGAGGAGAGACTCATGGGACACATCAGCTCCATTCAAGGTTTTCCTAAGTTTTTAGAACATTTCCATGACACCTTTGTATAAACATAAAAATCTCTCACACCCCTTTATACTAAATGAAGTTCAAAATACTTTATAAATGGTCCCCAAAATAAATCAAGGTAATGAAACAAAGGTACTGCCTCTCTTCAAACTATATGCAGTCTCATCACCCTTATCCCCCATTCCCACCTCAAGAAAGGTACAACCACCTGGAAAATCAGTGTTGTACTTTAATTTTGAACATTAGCACCCCCAAGGTACACTTTTACAGGGACATACACAGCGTAATCTCAAGATTACAGTAAAAATAAGTTTCATTTCCATGGCCACTGGCTGAGTAAGGCAAATAAAGGAAACAAATATGACAGCTCAAAACAAAAATCTGAAATATAGCTAGTAGGTGGGTCAAAAAGATTGGAAAAATCAAGGCTACATATTGGTCTGTACAACTAATAGCAATTCAAAAGGTGGAGACTGGATATCAGTGAAATGCAGCAACTGAGTGCATTTTGAAGGCCAATTATAAAAAAACATGCACAGAGACAAAGAGGAATAATGCCTTCCCATTACTATAGTTTGACAATTGAGGAGGATTTGCTGAACCATGAGTTCACATTATCCAGAAAGAAACTTGGTAGACCTTTCAGTTCACTGGTCCAGAGAGAATCAAATTTATAACAGTATAATTTGTAACCTGTCAGAATCTTTAGAGTACGAATTTGTTCCCGATCTGCATTGAAGCAACTGTTACATACAAAATATGTAATGAAGATAGATCAGCTTTTTCTTCAATTCCATGAAAAACAGATCCTTGCTGAGAAAACATACACAATACTTATCGTGTATTTAGTTGGAACTATTCCAATCTTCTTAGTACATGGAGAAATCAGGGCAACTCTAAAACTGCCGCTGAGCTTACCACACCAGTCATACATCTTCAAACCCTTGGCATTTTTGCAGAGAGGTAATTGGTACTGACATGTTCTGAATAAGAACTGTAAACAAAAGAAAAATTTGTGGCTAAATTCCCTTTTGAAAATATTGATAATATAAATAGGAATGTAAGTTATGCTGAGTAAAATTTTGCAGACCCATTTCCTAGAGGGGGCTCTGTGGGTAGCAGAGTCATAAACAGAGAAGTTCCCTCAGAGATGATGACAATCTACTTGAGAGGGCTGACCTTCTGGCTAGCCTGATTCCCACTGGCACAAAGGTAGGATTAAAAATTGGTAGTATTCCATTACAAGATTATTTAAAAGTCAGGTAGTTGATCCCATAACTGACTCCCATCTATCCCCAATATCTTCTTTTGTCTTTAGCTGGAGATGTTACTTAAGTGAGGGGTTGGACCATTTTAGGGAGTTACTCAGTTTTCCTGGGTATCTTCCATGTTACAAGGAGGTATACATGTTATTAAATTTTTTTTTTTTTTTTTTTTTAAAGTCAGGTAGTTGAATAAAAAGATGACTAGAATAGGAAAATTCACTGAAGGTACTAGTGCTGAGAGAAAGAAGATTTAATTGGGAGTCAGCTGACTTATTCTCTTGTCCCAGCTTGGCCATTAATTAGTTGGCTTTGTGAGTCTTAGCAAATCATCTAAAATGTCTGAGATTCAGTTTCCTCATCTGTATAATGAAAGAACTAGACTAGGATCTAGGAATTACTAGTTTGTGGAAAATCAATATTGTGCTGAGGAAAATTCTCAGGCTGCTTGGACCCCATTAGGAAAGGAGACTGTAACCATATAGTAATGTCTGCCAGGGCAAGACATGGTGAAGGAATGGCTGGAGAAGGGCACAGTCACTACTCTTGGACTCAATCATCCTTAAGGGCACTTGCAACTATAACTTTCTATCATTTATTCATTTAACATAACTAACCAGAAAATCCATGGTAGGTTATTTCAAGAGCTTAGTAATGAACAGAAGGAAAATCCTTTATTGTTAAAGGTTGTTAATTTGCAGAGGTAATAATGACTATATTAAAGAAATTCATGTTCAGTTAAAAAAGAAAAGTAAACTTAATGGTAGGTACTAGGTTGCATAGATAAAAATCCAAGATCATGACCAGAACATGGTTATGCATTTCACAGGCGTGAAGCAATATTATACCTATCAATCACAGGTATAATATCCAGCACTTCATTAAAATGCCTTGTACTTTGCCTGTTACCTCACTGTAAAACTCTAAATAGCTAGAGCAGCATTTTAAAAAAAAACATTGTAGGCTTTACCACCTAAATTTGAAAAGAAAATGGATTAAAAAATAGAGCTGTCAATTTACTGTCACATTTTTAATCCATGGTTTTTCTGCTGCTATTGGGGAGATCATTAACCTATTTCTCAATTATGAATTAACAAAAGCTTAGTTAAAATGTACATTTATCAAACAATAAACTAGAAAATATTTTAAGTGATTTTAGTCTAGAATAATTTACACATTCATAAAAATATTTTAAAGTACATTCTGATAAAGTTGTAAAATCATACAAGTATAGGAAAACCACAGAAGTTAATGAATTCAAATTCATTTCCTCTTGTAAGGCTTGATACTAAGTTATCTGACCATAATGGATTGACTGTCCTTGGATCAAAAAAAACATGATGAAATCTAGCAGTAAGAGAATATGCTAATGATAAATTTCAATATCACTGACATTTTCAAGACAATAAAACCTGCTTAAGTCCATATGATAGTTTTGAGCTTTACTTGAACTCTGAAAAGAATAAAATAAAATTGCTATTCAAAAAAACATAAGTAAAATTTGCCCTCACAAGTTCTTGGGAACCTTGGTAACATTAACCTCTTTTTTTTTTTTTTTTTTGTAATAAACAACATCACCAAACATCATTTCGTATTAGATGAACAAAAACATAAATCATTTAAGGTCTCTCTTTTTCTTGGGTCCTAGAATCCATCTTCAAGCATCTGAATGGGAAGAATATTTTTCTTGCTTCTAAGCTAATCTTTTAAAATTCTGATTGTGGGTTTACTTTTATATCTATCAAATATATATGTTGTTTGATATTTTCTGGCTTTAGGGATAGGGTAAGTCATTCTAGAATATCTCTGGCCTTAAAGTAGATTGCTTTTGTAACACTGAAAATAATGGACTAAGTTATTCACTCATAAAAGAAAATATTTATGGGGCCAGGCAAAATTCTATGCTACAGCAGTGAACAATATGGAAGTCCCTGTTTGCAAAGATTTTATATTCTAGCAGTTGGAGATAGGCAATAAATAAGTAAGCAAATAATTTCAGATAATGGTAATTGTCATGAAGAAAGAAATACCAGAGTGAAAAACATAGAGAAAAACTAAGTGGAAATGGGCATTCGATTGGCTAGTCAGGGAAAGTGGGGCCAGCTTCTTCATTGTATGACATGTGTGATTGCACAGGCCCATGTTTAGGAGAGCTTGTTTAATGCTCTGCTGTCACTGTCTTGAAGTTTTTAATAAAGGATCTTAAATTTTCATTTTACACTGAGCCTCACATGTCCCTGGTCTTGCAGAGAAGTGAGACCTGAAGGGCAAGAAGGAGCTAGAGCTCTGTGATAATGGTGGAGGGACATTCTACAAGAGGGAACAGCAACAAAATCTTGACGTGTTTGAGAAACAGAAGACTAAGTAGACTGATGCATGGAACTGAGAGAAATGCAGTGGCAGCAGGTGAGGCCAGAGAAGTAGGTAAGGGCCAGTTCATATAGGGTCTTGTAGGAGATTAGATTTTATCTAGTACAAGGATCGTGTACTTGATAAAATTGTATAAGAAGGAAATTTCACTCAGTGGCAGAGGGACACAAGAAAGCTTGTCCATATACACATATTTATATATGATTATATCTACAAGCCAAATATCACATCAGATTGAGACTTCTTGGTATAAACTGAATGATTTAGGAATGCCCAATTAGAGAAATTAACATAAAAATATGTACTAGGACAGTAAAGCCCACTAGAAGGGCAACTCAACCAGTATGGAGTAATCCAAGATAATTACATTTGAAAAGAAGTCTCAATGTAGGTATCTTCCATAGGCCCTCTGGGATACTAAAATGACAGAAATGTCTAAATTTATTTGTAAAAGTGTTCAGAAAAGAGAAGTAACATACAGCTCCCTCCAACTGAAATATAGGACATAGGGCAGCCACTCTAGGTGCCCTTTTAAGGGACTAACCTGCAGGTTGGTGACAGCCCTGCACAGTACATAACAGAAGCAAATGGAAAAAATTTCTGGAAGAACAATCTCAATACACAGGATTTCCAAGATAAAACCATGTTGAAAATAAACTTATGCTACAATTATACAGAGCACATAAGGAAAAAAAATCTACTGTGATCAATTGCTAGTAGATAACAATAAATCACAGATTCACAGCTGCAAAAAACTTTAAACTGTTAAACTCATCTACAAGCAAAAATAAAGAATAATTAAATGATTAAAAGAAGATATCTAAGATATAAATAAAACACCATAAAATATTCATATTTGAAAAAGAATCAAATATAATTTAAAATATATAGTCATTGGAAAGAAATCCTTCAGTAGATGTGCTAATCATCAGATTAGATACCAGTGAAGAAAATTAGAGAACTGGATGATCTGAGAAAATGTCCCAGAACATGGCACTAAAAAAGACATGAAATAAGAGACAAAGAAGGCAGAACGTGAAGGCCAACATGCATCTCACTGGAATTCCAGAAGGACAGAAGAGAGAGAATTTGGGGAGAGAGACAATATTTTGAGATATAATGCTGGGAACTTTTCGTAAGTGATGAGAAACAAGACTCTTAATATTCAGAAAGTACAATGATCACTTAGCAGGATAAGTAAAATTAAATTCACATCAAGGTACATTATTTGAACTACAGAATACTAAAGACAAGCAACAGGGCTTAAAGCATCCAAAAAAAGCAAAGAATACTTAAAAATGAATGATAACTACCCTGGCAGCTGGCTATTCAGAAGACTAAGAAATGACATTTTCAAAGTATTGTGAGGAAAAAAACCCCTAAATCTAGATTTCTATGTCCAGGTTATTATCAATAAACAGTGATGCAAAAATAAGTAAAATTTCAGAGAACTCTTGGTAGAGTTGTCTCTCAATACTCTTGCAGAAAAGGCTTCTAAAGGATACAGTAGAAAGAAGAAATATATATACATATTTCTTCTTACATATATTCATATATTTATGAATATAAGTTTAGCAAAAACAGAAAGAAAAAAAATATAGAACAAGAAATTATGAGGGGGTGGCCAAGATGGTAGAGAAGGAAGACCCTGAAATAATCTCCCCTCATGGACACACCAAAATTACAGCTACTTACAGAGCAATTATCTATGAGAATGACCTAGAGACTACCAGGAAAGATTTTCCACAGCTAAAAACATAAAGAAGGAACCACAATGACATGGGTAGTAGGGACAAAGATGGGGTATAATCAGGACTCCCATGTGGGTGACCCACAAATGGGAGGAATATCACAATCATAGAGGTCCTCCTCAGAGAGTCATGGGTCTGAGCCCCACATTGGGTTCCTTAGCCTGGGGGCCCTGCACCAGGAAGACAAACTCCCAGAAGGTCTGGCTCTAAAAGCCAGTGGGGCTTATGTTCAGAAGACCTTTAGGACTACAAGACAGAGACTCCATTATTAAGGGCGTATGCAAAAATCTCATATGCTCTGACTCCCAGCACAGAGGGGTCTGCGTCAGGCCCACCTGCTGATATTGGAGAGCCACACAGAGAGGCAGGAGGCAATTGGGACTTCCCTTGGGGAAGGAGATGCTGGCATCAGCCATTTTTGAGAGCTTATTCTACTGTGATAACACTGGCACTGGCAAGTGCTATTTTGGAATCTTCCCTCTAGCCTATTAGCGCTGGGGACCTGGCCCAATGTCAGCACCAGCACTGAGGTGCTGATGCAGAAAGCCTGGCAGGGACCTGGCCTAATATAAGAGCAGAACTGCAGTCACCACATGAGCCAACCAGGCAGGGCTGGTTCCCAGCCTCCCACATGCCCACAGTAGTCATGTCCCCCACCCCACAACAGAAGAGCACATATAACCCCTTTATAAGGTACCCCAGGAGCATATAGTTGAACAGAGGGGACTGTGCTGCTGGGCCACATAGGAGGTCTCCTATATAAGATCACTTCTCCAAGATTGGGAAATGTTAACGACCTGCCTAACATATAGAAATAAACACAGAGAACTGAGCAAAATGAGGAGACAGAGAAATACATTCCAAATGAAGGAACAAGAAAAAACCTCAGAAAATGAGCTACACAAAATGGAGATAAGCAATCTACCCAATAAAGTGTTCAAGGTAATGATCATAAAGATGCTCAATGAACCTGGGAGAAGAATGGATGAACACAGTGAGAATTTCAACAGAGTTACAAAATATGAAGAAGAACCAAACAGCTGAAGAATGCAATAATTGAAATTAAAAGTACACTAGAAGGACTCATCAGTAGATTAGATATTACAGAGAAACAGATAAGTGATCTAGAAGACAGAGTAGTGGAAATCACCCAAACTGAACAGAAAAAAAAAAAAAAAGAATTAAAAAAAATGAAGATAAGTTTAAGAGACTTTGGAGACAATAACTGCTATACCTAAATTTATATTTTAGGGATCCCATAGGAGAGATAGGAGAAGAGAGGGAGAAAGAAGCAGAGAAACTATCTGAAGAAAGAATAGCTGAAAATTTCCCTAACCTGGCAAGGAAACAGACATCCAGGTCATGGAAGTAAAGAGAGTTCCAAACAAGATCAACCCAAAGAGGTCGATACCAAGGCACGTTGAATAAAATGTGTGAATAAAATGGCAAAAATTAAATATATAGAGAGAACCTTAGGAAAGCAGCAAGAGAAAAGTAGCTAGTTAAGTAGAAGGAAACTCCCAAAAGACTACCAGCTGACTTTACAGCAGAAACTTTGAAGCCAGAAGAGTGGCAAGATATACTCAAAGTAATCAAAGGAAAAAACCTCTGAAAAGAATACTCTATCTGGCTAAGTTATCATTCAGATTTGAAGAAGAGATAAAGAGTTTTACAGACAGGCAAAAGCTAAAAGAATTCAGTACCACTGAACCAGCTTTACAAGAAATGTTAAAGAGACTTCTCTAAGTGGAAAAGAAAAGGCCACAACTAGAAATATAAAAATTATAAAAGGAAAAATCTCATTGCCAAAAGAAAACATACAGTAAAGGTAGCAAATCAAAAACTCATAAAGCTAGAAGGGGCTTTCCTGCTGGTGCAGTGGTTAAGAATCAGCTGTCAATGCAGGGGACATGGGTTCAAGCCCTGGTCCAGGAAGATCCCACATGCCATGGAGTAACTAAGCCCATGAGCCACAACTACTGAGCCCGTGTGCCACAACTATTGAAGCCTGTGCATCTAGAGCCTGTGTTCCACAACAAGAGAAGCCACCGCAATAAGAAGCCCATGCACCACAGCAAAGAGTAGCCCCCACTCGCCGCAACTAGAGAAAGCCCACGTGCAGCAATGAATACCCAATGCAGCCAAAAATAAATAAATAAAATAAATTTATTAAAAAAACTCATAAAGCTAGAAGGAATGTTAAAATCATCTATATCCACAATAAAAGGTTGAGATACACAAAAACAAAAAGATGTAAAATATGATGTCAAAAATATTAGATGTTGGGGGGTAGTAAATATGTAAGGTGGTAAGAATGTGCTTGAATTTAAGAGATTATCAACTTAAAATAATGTATTTATGTGTATATGTGTATATTTGTGTATTACATACATAGTTATATATAGTTATATATGAACTTCACGGTAATAACAAACCAAAAACCTATAATAGGTACACACACAAAAAAGAGAAAGGAATTCAAGCATAACACTCAAGACAGTCATCAAATTACAAAGGAAGAGAGCAAAAGCAAAAGGAGCCAAAAAAATAAATAAATAAAACTACAAAACAACCAGAAAAAATTAACAAAAGAGCAATAAGTACATACCAAACAATAACTACTTTAAATTTAAATGGATAATATGCTCCAATCCAAAGATATAGACTGGCTGAATGGATACAAAAACAAGACTTGCATATTTGCTGCTTACAAGAGACTGACTTCAGATCTAAAGGCACACAGAAAGTGAAATTGAAAGGATGGAAAAAGATATTCGATGAAAATGGAAATCAAAAGAAAGCTGGGGTATCAATACTTGTATCAGACAAAACAGACTTTAAAACAAAGACTATAACAAGAGACAAAGAAGGACGTTACATAATGATAAAGGGATCAAACCAAGAAGAAAATATAACAATTGCAAATATATATTCACCCAGGGTAGGAGCACCTAAATACATAAAGCAAAAAGAAACAAACATAAAGGGGGAAATTGACAGTAAGACAATAATAGTTGGGGGGACTAACATGCCACATATGTCAATGGAAAGATGATCCAGACAGAAAATCAATAAAGAAATACTGGCAGTAAACAGCACATTAGACCAGATGGATTTAATAGATATATAGAAAACATTCCATGCAAAACAGGCAGAATACACATTTTTTAAAAAGTGCACAAGGAACATTCTTCAGGATAGATGACATGCTAGGCCACAAAACAAGTCTCAAAATTTAAGAATATTAAAATTTAAAAAAAAGAATATTAAAATTACATTAAATATATTTTCTGACCACAAATGTATTGACTATAAATCAACTAACAGAAAAAAACTACAAAAACCAAACATGTGGAGTCTAAATAATATGCTACTAAACAATCAATGGATCACTGACAAAATCAAAGAGTAAATTAAAAAATATCTAGAGACAAATAAAAATAGATAAAAACAATCCAAAATATACCATATGTAGCAAAAGCAGTTCTAAGCTTATAGTGATAAAAGCCTACCTCAGAAAATAAGAAAAATCACAACTAAACAATCTAATCTTACACCTAAAGGGACTAGAAGAAGAAAAACAAAAAATCCAGCATTAGTAGAAAGAAAGAAATAATAAAGATCAGAGCAGAAATAAAATAAATAGAGACTAGAAAAACAATAGAAAAGATCAATGAAACCAAGAGACAGTCTCTAGTAAATATAAACAAAATTGGGAAAAATTTAGCCAGACACATCAATAAAAAAAGAGAGGGCTCAGATCAATAAAATCATAAATGAAAGAGGAGAAGTTACAATCAACATCACAGAAATACAAAGGATCATAAAAGGTTACTATGAACAATTATATGCCAATGAAATGGACAACCTAGAGGAAATGGATAAATTCCTAGAAGTCTACAATCCCCCAAGATTGACTCAGGAAGAAATAGAAAATATGAACAGACTAATTACCAGCAAAGAAGTTGAATCAGTAATCAAAAAACTCCCAAAAAACAAAAGTCCAGGCCATACGACTTCAGAGGTGAATTCTACAAAACACTTAAAGAAGAGTTAACACCTATCCTTCTTAAACTATTCCAAAAAAGTGAAGAGGAAGGAACAGTTGTGAACTCATTGTACAAGGCCAGCATCATCTTGATAGCAAAAGCAGACAAAGACACTACAAAAAAAAAAAAATCACTGATGAAAATAGATGCCAAAATCTTCAACAAAATATTAGCAAACTTAATTCAACAATACATTAAAAGGATCATACATCATGATTAAGTGGGATTAATCCTAGGGATGCAAGGATGGTTCAATATTTACAAATCCATCAATGTGAAACCCCACATTAGCAAAAAGAAGAATAAAAATCATATGATCATCTCAATAGATGCAAAAAAACTTTTTGGCAAAATTCAAAATCTATTTATGATACAAACTGTCAACAAAGTGGGTATAGAGGAAACATACCTCAATATAATAAAGGCCATATATGACAAACCAACAGCCAACTTCATATTCAACAGTGAATGAAAGCGTTTCCTCTAAGATCAAAGAGATGATAAGCATGCCCATTCTGGCCACTTTTATTCAACATAGTATTGGAATTCCTAGCCACAGCAATCAGACAAGAATACAAAATAAAAGGAATCTAAATGAGAAGGGGAGAAGTAAAACAGTCATTGTTCACAGATGACATGATACACTACATGGAAAACCCAAAAGACGCTACCAAAAACTATTAGAACAAATAAGTGAATTCAGTAATGTTGTAGGATACAAAGTTAATACTTGTACTCTGAAAACGATATGACATTAATGAAAGAAACTGAAGATGACACAAACAAATGGAAAGACATATCATGCTCATGGACTGGAAGAATAATATTGTTAAAATGTCACTACTACCCCAGGCAACCTACAGATTCAATGCAATGCCTATGAAAATACCAAATGAATTTTTTTTCACAAAACTGAACAAGTAATTCTAAAGTTTTTATGGAAACACAAAGACTCAATAGCCAAAGAAAAAAGCTGAGGTATCATGCTGCCTGATCTCAAACTATACTAAAAAGCTGTAGTCATCAAAACAGTGTGGTACTAGCACAGCAACAGACACATAGATCAAAGGAACAGAAATGAGAGCACAGAAATAAACACACACATACATGGTCAATTAATCTACAACAAAGAATGTAAGATTATACAATGGGGAAAAGTCACTCTTCAATAAATGGTGTTAAGAAAACTGAACATCTACATGCAAAAGAATCAAACTGAATTACTTTCTCACACAATGTACAAAAATAAACTCAAATGGATAAAAGACTTGAAAGTAGGAATTGAAACCATTAAAATCCTAGATGAACACATAGGCAGTGGGCTTTCTGACATCAGACTTAGGAATGTTTTTTTTTGGATCTGTCTCCTTAGGCAAGAGAAACAAAAGCAAAAATACATAAATGGGACTATATCCAAATAAAAAGCTTTTGCACAGTGAAGGAAACTATCAACTAAATAAAAAAGCCATCTACAGAATGGGAGGAGATATATGCAAATGATACACTTGATAAGAGGTTAATAACCAAAATATATAAAGAATTCATACAACTCAACATCAAAAAAACAAACCATGCAATTAAAATATGGATAGATGACCTGCATAGACATTCTTCCAAAGAAGACATACAGATGGGCAGCAGGCATACAAAAAGATACTCAGCATCACTAATCATCAGGGAAATGCAAATCAAAACCACAATGAGCTATCACTTCACACCTGTCAGAAAGACTATTATTAAAAAGGCCATAAATAACAAGTATCGGCAAGGATTTAGAGAAAAGGGAACCCTCACGCACTGTTGGTGGGAATGTAAATTGGTGCAGCCACTGTGGAAAACACTATGGAGGTTCCTCAAAAGATTCAAAATAGAACTACCATATGATCCATGAATTTCATTTCCGGGTGTTCACCCAAAGAAAACAAAAATAGCAATTCAAAAAGATAAATGTACCCCAATGTTCACTGTAGCATTATTTACAACAGCTTAGATATGGAAGCAACCTAAGTGCCCACAGATAGATGAATGGATAAAAAAGATGTTATACACACACACACATGCATGTGCATGCACACACACACACAATGAAATATTACTCAGCCATAAAAAATTGAAATCTTGCCTTTTGTGACAACATGGATGGACCTGGAGGGTATTATGCTAAGTGAAATAAGTCAGACAGAGAAAGACAAATACCATGTGATCTCACTTATATGTGTGATCTAAAAACAAAAACAGACAATGAAAACAGACTCATAGGTACAGAAAACAAACAGGTGGTTGTCAGAAGGGAAGCAGGTAGAGGGTGTTGGGAAAAATAGGTGAAGGGAATTAAGAGGTACAAACCTCCAGTTAGAAAATAAATAAGCCATGGGGATGTAATATACAGCATAAGGAATATGGTCAGTAGTATTGTAATAACTTTGTATGGGGACAGATGACTACTAGACTTATGGTGATCATTTCGTAATGCATGCAAATGTCAAATCATTAAGTACACCTGAAACTAATATAAAATTGTACATCAACTATATTTTATTAAAAAAGAAAGAAATTATGAACAGAAAACTGGTTTGCATGTGGATAAATGTAAACAAGCAGTGATTTGATGAAAAGGCACTGGTTAGAATGGTGGGAAAAAAATACTATGTTTGCTATTCAGAAGACATACCTAAATATATGGATGCAGATAGTTGAAATAATAATGAAGAAAAAGATATAACAAACAAAATTAACAAAAAGAAAACTGGTGAAACTACACAATAATAGACATATGGATTTTAAGGCAAAAATAGTTATCAGGAATAAATGATTCATAATAATAAACGGTTCATTTCATCAGAAAAATATAATAGTTCTCATCTTGTAAACACCTGATTAAATATGCTTCAAGCTATGTAGAGCAACACTAGGATTTCAAATAAATCTGACAACTTCACAATCATGAGGATAGAATTGAACATTCATTCTCGAAAACTCCTAGGTTAATAATAATTATTATCTGTCAAAACCAATTTACTTATCATTCTCATGTTATAAACATATGCTTGCTTTAGTATTCCCTGATTCCTCTGCTCTTAGGTTGTTCTGCCACTTTTGCTAATGCAGTGTAACATAAAGGGGACACAGACTGGTTAATTAATTTACTCAACAAATATTTACTGCTTGACTCCTAGGCTCCAGGCATTTTTCTAGTCTGTGGTGTCAGAAAAGGTCTCTACTCTCACGGAGCTTACATTCTAGGTGGGCACACAGAAAACAAACAGATAAACATACAAATATGTTTGTATTTATATGTTAAATATAAACATAGTATTATAAATACTAAAAAGGGAAACAAAACAGAGTGAGAAGTACAAGGAGTAGGGCAGGGGTAGTTTGCTATTTTTATAGGGCTCTCAGTTAAGGGCTCTAATGTAAGGTGATGATTGAGCAGAGATGGAAGAGAGCACTCCCTGTAGGTATCTGAAGAGAGGCAAGTGTGAAACCCAAAGACGGAAGCCTGCTCAGTACCTGCAAGAACAGAGGCTGCAGCAAAGTGAGCAAGGAAGACTGCATTGGGAGGCCAGGTCAGAGAAGTGTGTGTTCCATGTGCTCAGAGTGTGTAGGACTTTGTAGGGGTGGTTTTTATTCCAAGTGACACGGGAAGCCATGAGAGCGTTCTGAACAGAATAGTAGTGTGAACTGGCTTCCAGTTTAAAGGGTCACTGTGGCAGTTTTGTGGAGAACATAGTACAGGGGAGGCTGTGCAGGTGCCGGGGCTAACGCAGGCAGATGAGTTAGGAGGCTTCTAAAGTAATCCAGGGGAGAGAGGACAGTAGCTGGAAACAAGGGTACAAGAAGTGGACGGGATGGGAAGAAGTAGGATTCTGGGTCTATTGTGAAGAGGGCCCACAGGATAAATGATGAGCCTTTTCCAGCCAGCAGCAGCCACCCACATTATACTCTTTCTTTCAGGTTCTTAATGCCTCTGATTTGTTGTTCTTTTCACAGTCCTAACCCCCATAGGCTATTGGCCTGAAAAAACTGTATTGAAAAACTGATCTATTGCAACATGTGTTAAAAAAAAAAAAAAAAAAAAAAGCTTTGAAGAAGTTGTAAATACTGTTAAGAGCTCTCATTAAAAAATCTGTTCTTTGAAAAATGCTATTGGTATTTTGATAGGGATTGCAATGAATCTGAGATTGTCTTGGGTAGTATGGTCATTTTAACAATACTAATTTTTCTAATTCATGAACACAGTATACCTTTCCATCTGTTTGTGTCATCTTCAATTTCTTTCATCAGTGTCCTAGTAGGTTTTGAGTACAACAGGTCTTTTACCTCCTTAGGTAAGTCTATTCTTAGATTAAGTTTATTCTTTTTGATGCAATGGTAAATGATATTGTTTCCTTAAATTCTCTTTCTGATAGCTCATTGTTACTGTATAGCAGTGCAACAGATTTCTGTATATTGATCTTGTATCCTGCAACTTTACCAAATTCACTGATGAGCTCTAGTGGTTTTTTGGTATCATCTTTAGGATTTTCTGTGTATAGTATCATGTCACCTGCAAACAGTGACAGTTTTACTTCTCCCTTTGCAACCTGGATTCCTTTTATTTTTCTTGTCTGACCACTGTTGGCTAAAACTTCTAAGACTATGTTGAATAAAAGTGGCAAGAGTGGGCATCCTTGTCTTGCTTCTGATCTTAGAGGAAATGCTTTCAGCTTTTCAACACTGAGTGTCATGTTTGCCATTGGCTTATCATATATGGCCTTTATTATGCTGAATTATGTTCCCTTTATACCCACCTTCTGGAGACTTTTTATCATAAATCGATGTTGAATTTTGTCAAAAGCTTTTTCTGCATCTATTGAGATGTCATATGGTTTTTATTCTCCAAATTGTTAATGTGATGTATCACATTGACTGATTTGTGGATACTGAACCATCCTTGCATCCATGAGATAAATCTCACTTGATCACAGTGTATATTTTTAATGTATTGTTGGATTGAGTTTGATAATATTTTGCTGAGGATTTTTATATCTATGTTCATCAGTGATATTGACCTGTAATCTTTTTGTACGTGTTTGATATCTTTCTCTGGTTTTGGTATCGGGGTGATTCTGGCCTCTTAGAATGCATTCAGAAGCATTCCTTCCTCTGCCATTTTTTGGTATAGTCTGAGAACGATAGATGTTAATTCTCCTCTAAATGTTTGGTAGAATTCACCTGTGAAGCCATTTGGTCCTGTACTTTCATTTGTTGGGAGTTTTTATTACTGGTCAATTTCAGTACTGGTAATGGGTCTGTTCATATTTTCTATTTCTTCTTGGTTCAGTCTCGGGAGACTGTACATTTCTAGGAATTTGTCCATTTCTTATAGGTTATCCATTTTATTGGCATATAGTTGTTTGCAGTAATCAATTTGTATGGAAACACAAAACACCCTAAATAGTGAAAACAATCTTGAGAAAAAAGAACAGAGCTAGAGGTATCACCCTCTCTGACTTCAGACTATACTACAGAACTATAGTAATCCAAATAGTATGCTACTGGCAGAAAAACAGACACATAGATCATTGGAACATAACAGAGAGCTCAGAAATAAACCCACACACTTATGGCCAGTTAATCAATGACAAAGGAGGCAAGAATATACAATGGAGAAAAGACAGTCTCTTCAATAAGTGATGCTGGGAAAACTGGAAAGCTACACATAAAAGAATGAGATTAGAACACTTCCTCACACCATATACGAAAGTAAACTCAAAATGGATTAAAAACCTAAATGTAAGACCAGAAACCATAAAAATTGTAGGAGAAAACATAGGCAAAACACTTTGACATAAATCATAGTACTATTCTTTTGGATTTGTCCCCTAAGGCAAAGGAAACAAAAGCAAAAATAAACAAATGGGACCTAATTAAACTTAAAAGCTTTTGCATAGCACTAGAAACCACTGACAAAATGTAAAGACAACATACTGAATGCGAGAATATATTTGCAAATGATATGAGTGATAAGGGGTTAATATCCAAAAATACAAATAGTTCAAATAACTCAATATCAAAAACCAAACAATCTGATTAAAAAATTGGCTAGAAGACCTGAACAGACCTTTTTCCAAAGAAGACATACAGATGGCCTACAGGCCCATGAAAAGGTGCTCAACATCACTAATCATCAGGGAAATACAAATAAAAAAACATGAGATATCGCCTCACACCTGTCAGAACAGCTATCATCAAAAAGACCACAAATAACAAATGTTGGGAAGGATGTGGAGAAAAGGGAACCCTTGTATACTTTTGGTATGAATGTAATTTGGTGTAGCCACTGTGGAAAACAGTATGGAGGTTCTTCAAAACCTAAAAATAGAACTACCATATGATCCAGCAATTCTACTCCTGGGTATTTATCTGAAGAAAATGAAAACTAACTAACTTGAGAAGATACATGCATCTCAGTGTTATTAGCAGCATTATTTACAATAGTCAACATATGGAAGCAATCTAAGTGTCCATCAATAGATGAATGGATAAAGAAGATGTGGTATATATATGTACAATTGGATACTACTCAGCCATAAAAAAGAATGGAATTTTGCTGTTTGCAACAACATGGATGAACTTGGATGGTATTATGCTTAGTGAAATAAGTCAGGTAGAGAAAGTCAAATACTGTATGATATGACTTATGCGTGAAATCTAAAAATAACACAAACTAGTAAATACAACAAAAAAGAAACAGACTGACAGATATAGAGAAAAAACTAGTGGTTACCAGTGCAAAGAGAGAAGAGGGGAGAGGCAAGATAGGGGTAGGGAATTAAGAGGTGCAAACAACTATGTGTAAAATAAATGAAATACAATGATATACTGTACAGCATAGGGAATATAGCCAATATTTTATAATAACTATAAATGGAGTATAATATTCAAAAATTGTGAATCACTATGTTGTACACCTAAAACTTATATAATATTGTAAATCAACTATACCTCAATAAAAATCTATTCTACATAAACAATCTGTTCATTAAAAGGCAAAGGGAAGTAAAGGGAGTTTGGGGGGTGGCACCTCCTCAGTAACTCAGGTACCCAGGAAACTGGATCTGAGTGGGCAATTCAGTCAAGGTCTTAGACAAATGACAGAGAAAGAGGAGTTACCTGGCCTTTTCTTCACTTTTGTTTGCTGAACGGAAAAAGGAAAGATAGCTGAATGGACATTTTAGAAACATAGGCAGAAAGCAGAAAGCTGTGGGGAGAATTCACCTAGTTTCATGTGTAAATGGGTAAATCAACAAGAGACAATGGTTGGTGTATTCATTAAACACTTTTCTTAGCTATAGCAGCTTGTCTGAAATTTTTACAACTTTCTTTCTGATATTGGCTGCTGCCTGAGAAAGCTTAGAGTGACAAAATCTTAGCTACAGCAGAACAGATTATTTAAAATCACAAGATCATTTGTATATGAATGCATAAAACAGGCTCCTGAGAATGTAATTTTAAAATCAAAAAATTAATAAAAATGTGTTGAGAAGTTTATATTTTAGAGTTGATTTCCCTGATCTTGCCTGAAACCCCTGAAGCTGAACTATCAGACCAAAAGCTCTCAATCCTTTTGAAAATGAAATGAAGGATATGTCGGAACCATACCTTTGTCCAACAAAGTGTAAGGTATTCTTAAGGGAAATATCTAATTGACGCTAGGTGCCTGATGAATTACCCTTTTCCAGGACAAAAGGGTATTCTGTCTTTTTCCCCTAAATGATACTGGATACATTTCGCCTGGGCTCCAATTAGAAGCGACACAGGATGCTGACTGCATTTATCATTACCTGCATATTATAAAATGTCCATAAAAAGGCACGTTTTCAGTTGAGATAAAATCTAATCTGAGACAGATCTAGGTGCTAGATAAATGAAATACTACTGTGCTTGAAAAGCTATAACTTCTTCAAGAAAACTTCCTTATAGTTCAACTCAGGAAAAAGATCTCAAGGGTACTTTAGACAGTATACAAACGGTCAACATCATAATATTTGAAAATTCTCCTAAGTGCTTAAATTACATATGGGAAACAATTTAGTTGTTATAAGTTTTGTCATGTAATAATGAAATCAAGATATTTGAAAATAACTTTTTAGCATTTAAAATGGGAAACAACCCAGATGTCCTTCAATTGGTGAATGGTTAAAAATGATACATTCAGTTCTATGCAATACGAGTTAGCAATACAAAGGAACAAACTACTGATATATCAATACAAACCTCTAGAGAATTATGTTGATAAAAAAGCCAGCCCCCGAAGGTTACATACTTTATGATAAAATTTATTGAACATTCTTGAAATGACAAAATTATCGTAATAGAAATCATAGTGTTTGTCAGGGGTAAAGGCCAGGGGTGGAGAGGTTTGAGGGGAGGGGAGTGGAGGAAAGTGAATATCACTATAACAGAGCAATATCTGGGATCCTTGTGGTGATGGAACTGTACCTCGACTGTGCTGGTGGATATGCAGGTGTACAACTGTGATGAAATACACACACACATACAAGTAAAACTTGGGAAACCTAAATAAGAACAGTGGGTCAATATCCAGGTTGTGATACTGTAGTACAGGTATGCAAAATGTTATCACTGAGGGAAACTGGGTAAGGAGTACATGGGATCTCTTTCCATTTTTTTTTTAAACTGAGGTAAAATTGGCTTATAACATTACATAATTTTCATGTGAACAGTATAATTTGAATTCTTGTACACACTACAGTGTACTCAGCACTAAAAGGCTAATAATAATATTGCATTCCACTGATTTTAGTAATAGTATCCTTTGCTGTACAGAAGCTTTTCAGTTTAATGGCAGTCCCATTTGTTTATTTTCGCTTTTGTTTCCCTTGCCAGTATCCAAAAAGACACTACCAAGACCAATGTCAAAGTGTACTGCCTATGATTTGTTCTAGGAGTTTTATGGTTTCAGGTCTTACATTCAAGTATTTAATCCATTTGATTCATTTTTAATCCATGGCGTAAGATAGTGACCTAGCTTTATTATTTTTTGTGTGGCTGTCCAGTTTTCCCAACACCATTTATTGAAGAGACTTTCCTTTCTCTAGTGTATGTTTTGGGTAATTTTTTGTAGATTAGTTGGCCATGTATTTGTGGGTTTATTTCTGGGCTCTCACTTCTGTTCCATTGATCTGTGTGTCTGTTTTTCTGCCAGTATCATGCTGTTTTGATGACTGTAGCTTTGTAGTATACCTTAAAATCAGAGAGCATGGTACTTCCAGATTTGTTCTTTTTTCTCAGGATTGCTTTGGTTATTCAGGGTCTTCTGTGGTTACAAACAAATTTTAGAATTTTTTGTTCTGTATTTGTGGAAAATGTCATTGGGATTTTGATAGGGATTGCTTTGAATCTGTAGATTGCATTAGGTAATACGGACATTTTAACAATGTTAATTCTTCCAATCCATAAGCATGAAGTATCTTTCCATTTCTTTGTGTCTTCAATTTCTTTCAACAATGGGTTATAGCTTTCAGTGTACAGGTCTTTCACCTACTTGGTTAAATTTTTCCTAGGTATTTTATTCTTTTTGTAGTGGATGAAAATGGGATCATTTTCTTAATTTCTCTTTCTGCTAGTTCATTGTAAGTGTATAGAAACACAACAAGTTTTTTTGTACATTAATTTTGTACCCTGAAACTTTATTATATTGGTTTATTATTTCTAATAATTTTTTGTGGGTGTCTTTAGGGTTTTCCCCATCTAAAATCATTTCATGCACAAATAGTGACAGTTTTACTTCTTTATTTCTAATTTGGATGCCATGTATTTCTTTTTCTTGACTAATTGCTCTGGCTAGGACTTCCAATACTATGTTGAATAAGAGTGGAGAGAGTGGGGATCCTTGTCTTGTTCCTGATCTTAGAGGAATAGGTTTCAGCTTTTCATCATGGAGTATGATGTTAGCTGTGGGTTTGTCATGTATGGCCTTTATTATGTTGAGGTACCTTCCTTCTATACCCATTTTATTGGAAGTTTTTATCATAAATGAATGTTGAAGCTTGTCAAATGCATCTTTTGAGATGATCACATCATATGATTTTTACCCTTCAGTTTGTTAATGTGGTCTATCACATTGACTGATTGGCAGATGTTAAACCATCCTTGCATCCCTGGAATAAATCCCACTTGATCTTCATGCATGATCCTTTTAATGTATTGTTTATTTGGTTGCTACTATCTTGTTTAGTATTTTTTCATCTATGTTCAAGATATATTAGACTGCAACTTCTTTTCAGGGGTATTCCTTGTCTTGTTTTGTTATTAGGGTAATATAGGCCTCATAAAATCATTTAGGAAGCACTGCCTCTTCTTCAGTTTTTTGGAAGAGTTTGAGAAGGACAGGTATTAAATCTTTTTTAAATTTGTTTGGTAGAATTCATCAGTGCAGCCCTCTGGTCCTGGACTTTTATGTTTTGGGAGCTTTTTGATCTTACTACTGACTTGTCTGTTCAGATTTTCGATTTCTTCATGATTCTGTCATGGACAGTTGTATGATTTTAAGAATGTATCCATTTCTTCCAGATTGTTCACTCTGTTGGCATGTAGCTGTTCATAGCAGTTTCTTATAATCCTTTTATTTCTGTGGAATCCATTGTAACTTCTCCTCTTTCATTTCTGGTTTTATTTATTTGAGGCTTCTCTCTTTTTTTTTTCTTAGTGAGTCTAGCTAACATTTGTCAATTTTGTTTATCATTTTGAAAAACCAGCTCTTAGTTTCATTGATCTTTTGTTTTTTCAGTCTTCACTTCATTTATTTCCACTCTTATTTTTATTATTTCCTTCCTTTCGATTGACTTTGGGCTTCATTTCTTCTTCTTTTTCTAGTTCCATTAGGTGTAAGCTAAGATTTGTGTATTTGAGATTTATCTCTTTTTTTGTGATGGGCCTATATTGCTATAAAAGTACCACTTTTGCTGCTTCCCATAGATTTTGGTCGGTCATATTTTCATTTTCATTTGTCTTGAGGTATTTTTTTTAATCCTCCTTTGATTTTTTTCTATGACCCAATAGTTGTTCAGTAGCTGCTGTTTATTTTCCATGTATTTGATTTTTTTCAGCTTTCTTCTTATTGCTGATTTCACGTTTCTTACTGTTGTGTTCAGAAAAGATGTTTGATATGATTTCAAACTTTTTAAGTTTACTGAGACCTGTTTTGTGGCCTAGCATGTGACCTATTCTGGAGAATGTTCCATGTGCACTTGAGAATGTGTATTCTGCTGCTCTTGGATGGAATGTACTGTATATATGTATTAAGTCCATCTGATCCACTGTTTCCTTTAAGGCTGATATTTCCTTGCTAACTTTCTGTCAGGATTATCTATCCATTGTTGTAAATGGTGTGTTAAAGGTCCCTACTAGTATTGCTGCCAATTGCTACCCTTAGGTCTGTTAATAATTGCTTTATACATTTTGGTGCTCCTATGTTAAGTGCATATATGTTAATAAATGTCATGTCTTCTTAATATATTGACCCCTTTGTTATTATATAATATCCATCTTTGTCTCTTGATACCTCTTTTGGCATGAAGTCTTTTCTGTCTGATATGAGTATGGTTACACCTGCTTTCTGTTGGTTACCATATACTTGGGGGAATCATCTTCTATCACTTTACTTCCAGCCTGTTTGTCTTTAGAGCTGAGATGAGTCTCCTGGGGGAAGCATATATTAGTTGGATCTTGTTTTTCAATCCATCCAGCCATTCTGTGTATTTTGATTGGTGAATTCAATCTATTTACATTTAGGGTGATTACTGATAGATGAGGACTTAGTACTGCCATTTATCTTTTGTTTTCTGGTTCTCAATATCTCCATTGTTTATTTGTCCTTGTGTTTCTGTCTGCTATTTTAATTTGGTGGCTTTCTAAAATTTTTTTCTGTTTTTTAATTTTTTTATGTTTTGTGTCTATTCTAGATTTTTGTTTTGTGGTTACCACGAGGTTTGTAATAAAATCTTTAATAGATAAAATAGTCCTTTTTCTGCTGATATCATTTATCTTCATTTGCCTATACAGGTTGCATCCTTTTCTTCTTCCCCTTTGCTTTTATTGTCACAGATTGCCCCCTTTTATGTTGCAAGTTTGTTACCAAATCAAAGTAGCTATAGTTATTTTTAATGCTTTCTTCCCCTTTAACATTTATGATATAATTCTTTAACAACCTATTCTGATATAGAGTTGCAATTTTCTGATCCTGTCTGTCTATTTATCACCTTACTCAAGTTTTGTGTACTTTTGCAATTTCATTTCAGGTAGAAAAGCTCCTTTCAACATTTCTTGTTAGGTAGGTTCTAGTGGTGATGAACTCCCTCAGCTTTTGTTTGTCTTGGGAAAGCCTTTACTTCTCCTTCATATCTGAATGATAACTTTGCTGGATAGAGTATTCTTGGCTGACATGTTTTTTATCTTTCAATATTTTAAGTATGTCATTTCATTCTGGTCTGTAGAATTTCTTCTGAGAAATGTGCTGATAGCCTAGTGAGATATCAGCCTAATTGGTGCCTTTTTATCCCCCCTAGCTGCCTTTAAAATTCTTTCCTTATGACTGACTTTTTAATATAATGTGTTTTGGAGAAGGTCTTTCTGCATTTAGATAATTAGGTGTTCTATTAGCTTTGTTGATTTGCATATATAGTTCCATCCTCAGGTTTGGAAAATTCTCAGATGTTATTTCTTTAAATAAACTCTCTGCTACCTTCTCTCTCTCTTCTTCTTCTGGGATACTCATTAACTTTATGTTGCCTTTTCTAATGGTGTGGAATAGTTACTGTAGAGTTTTTTTTCATTAAAAAAAATCTTAATTCTCTCTCCTATTTAAATCATTTCTAGATTTCTATCTTCAAGTTTGCTAATTCTCTCTTCAATATGGTCAGCTCTACTTCCAATGCTTTCTAATGAATTCTTCATCTCATTTAGTGAGTTTTTCAGCTCCACAATTTCTGTTTGGTTCTTTATTAGAGCTTTGATCTCTAGTAAAGTATTCCTTCTGTTCATTAATTTTATTCCTGAGCTCACTGAACTGCCTTTCTGAGTTTTCTTTTAGCTCACTGAGTTTCTTCATGACAACTATTTTGAATTCTCTGTCAGTTAGATATCAACATTATGTGACTTTGGTTTCAGATGTTTTATCATTTTCTTTTTGTGATACTGTGTTATTGTGGTTTTTCATGGTGCTTGATGAGTTGTTCCTCTGCTGGTGTATTTGATGTAGCAAACAACTTTCTTAGTGGGGGGGCCCCACATCAAGCCCCCGCCCACCACACCCATAAATTTTTTTTTTTAAATAAAATAAATAAATTTATTAAAAAAAAAAAAAAGAAAGAAAGAAACAGAAGCAGCCCACCCTCATGGCCAGTCAGGCGCAGCTGCTGAAGGAAGCTGCTCTGAGCCTAGGGGCAGAACTCCTTTTTTTGCCTTAGGGGCAAAGCTTTGATTTTAACAATTGAAAGATGGGCAATTCGAGCTCTTTGTTTTGTTTTTCAGTAGGTGGCACTATAGCCCAAGTTTCTGATATCTCTCACCTGAGGTGCTTCTGGCTATATTGGAGAATCAGCACTTTCCACCCTCTACCGCCTCTGCCAGAGGTGTCCCTAGTGCCTTTGTCTTTGTTGCTTGTTCCTCCAGGGTTCCTGGTGCCTTGCTGCTGCTGCTGTTAATGGTGTTGGTGTCATCACCAGGGGCATGGTGATGGAAGGCACCTCTGATGTGTCTGGGGTCACCTGGGTCATGGGCACCATCACCATGTTGGAGGAAGGGAGAAGGTGGTGGGGAGAGCTGGGGTCAGGGATGCCTCCAATGCATCCAAGGTTGTTAGGTTTGTGGGTACAACCACTGTAACAGGGTGGCCTGAGTTACATCACTGTGGCTAGAGGGCCCAAGCTTACAGGACCTGCCACCTCTGCCCAGTTCCCTGCCTGTGGGTGCCGCTGTGACTGGGAGGCTGGAGTCATGTGCACCACCTCCACTGCTGTTACTGAGTTGTCTGGGGATGTGGCCTCAGCCACTGTGGTCAGGGACCAGGATTGTGGGCACCGTCTCTGCTGTTCCCCTTGTTCTGCCTCCTCTATGTGTTCCAATCTACCCATGTTCAGATGCACAGATGTATGGATCTCTCCAGCATCTTGCTGTGTTGGGTGGAGGAACCCTTGTAGAGTTACGGATGTTTAACTAGATGTAGACTGAAGGGGAGAGACAAAGGAACCATCCCATAATGCTATGATGCTGATATCACTCACCCTTAATTTCTTAAAGCTGCCTGTAAATCTAAAATTATTTAAAATTAAAAGGTTAAAAAGTTTTAAATAAAGCATGGCTAGAAGACATGATAAATGTATGAGCTTGGCTAATCATTCACTTTCAAAGGTAAACTGATAAAGTTATTCAGAATTTGGCTTTTAATAACTACCAGGAGAATCTTGCAGTAGCTCATGGTGTCACCAAATGCTGCTTGCTAAAAGGAGAATCAGTCTGCCCTTTGAAAACAGCTAGAAAAACGTAATTTTGTATCTTAGGATCTGCTTTTGGTTACTAGAGATTCGTTTTGCTTTTCTAGATTTCAAATAAAGACAACTATACATTATATATTGCTTTGTGTCTAGATTCTTCTGCCCAATATAGTGTTTTGAAATTCTACCAAGGTATTGGATATACCAGTCATTCATTTTGTTTATTTCTGAGTGGTATTCAACTGTTAGGGTATATCATAGTTTGTTTATCCATTCACCTATTGATGTAATCTTTGGAGTAGTTTCCAGTTTTGTCTATTATGAATGAGGCTGCTATGAACAATAACATATAAATCTTTCTTGGACACATGTTTTTATCACACTTGAGTAAATACGTAGTAGTTGGATTACTGGATTGTACAGAAAATGTATGATAAGCTTTATACGAAACTTCCCAGCTGATTTCCAAAGTGTTTGTACCAGTTTACATTCCTACAAACATGCTTTGCAACCTCACTAACACTTGGTAGTGGTCAGTCTTTTTCATTTTAGCTATTCTAGTGGTTAGCTGTGGCGTGGCATGTCACAGTGATTTTTATTTGCATTTCTCTGATGACTAACAATGTTAAACATCTCATTATGTGCTTATTTGCCATCTCTATATTGTGTTTGGTAAAGTGTCTGTTCAAATCTTTTGGTCTTTATTTGGGTTATTGTTTCCTTGTTTATCTTATTATTAAGTTGTAAAAATTCTTTTTTTTTTTTAATGGTTTCATGAGCAGTGATGGGGGGCCTCTGTGTTTTGTTTTTGTTTTTTAAATTTATTTATTTTTATTTACTTATGGCTATGTTGGGTCTTCGTTTCTGTGCGAGGGCTTTCTCTAGTTGTGGCAAGCGGGGGCCACTCTTCATTGTGGTGCGCGGGCCTCTCACTATCGCGGCCTCTCTTGTTGTGGAGCACAGGCTCCAGACGCGCAGGCTCAGTAATTGTGGCTCACGGGCCCAGTTGCTCCGCGGCATGTGGGATCTTCCCGGACCAGGGCTCGAACCCGTGTCCCCTGCATTGGCAGGGAGATTCTCAACCACTGCGCCACCAGGGAAGCCCGTAAAAATTCTTTATCCATAAAGTTCTTTGTCAGATACATGTATTGCAAATATTTACTTCTGGTCTGTAAATATTACTTCTAGTCTGTATGCTTTTCACTCTTTTAACAGTGTCTTTCAGAGTAGATGATTTTAATTTTGATGAACTCTAATATATCAAAAAATTTTCTCTTTTATTGTCTGTGCTTTTTGAGTCCTACCTTCCTAAAAATTATTTGCCTATCTTGAAGTCACAAAGACTTCCTCCTACGTTTTCCTATAGAAGTTTTATGACTCTAAGTTTTACATTTAGGTCTATGATCCATTTTGAGTTATTTATTGTTTATGGTGTGAGGTAAGGATTGAGGTCCATTTCTCCCTGATTCAGATAGCCAATTTTTCTAGTGCCATTTGTTGAAAAGAATATCCTTTCCTCATTGAATTAACTTTGTATCTCTGTTAAAAATCAACTGGTCATACATGTATGGATTTATTTCTAGACTCTATTCTGTTTCATTCATGTGTATGTCTGTCCTACCAATACCACATTGTCTTGATTACTGTAATTTTATAATAAGTCTTGAAATCCTTCAAGCCAAATCTTCATTGTTCTTCTTTTTCAAAACGTTTTGGCCACTCCACTTCTTTTGTATTTCTGTATAAACCTTAGAATCGACTGGCCATTTTTACAGAATAAGCTGTTAGGATTTTGATTGGTATTATTTGAATGTATAGATCAATTTTGAGAAAACTGACATCTTAACAATACTGAATCTTCCAATTCATGAGCCTGTTATATCTCTCTACTTAGATCGTCAGTTCATTCAGCAACATTCTGTAGTTTTCAGTGTAGTGGTCTTGACATTTCTTGTTCTATTTATCTTTAAGAATTTATACATTTTGGTGTTATTATAATTAGCTTTGTTTTTAAAACACATTTCACTTGCCAGTTGTTAAGTATTAGAAATAAAACTTATTGTTGTATATTGACCTTTTTAAGAACTTGCTAACCTCACTTATTTGTTCTAGTAGCTTTTGTGTAAAAATAGTGTCATCTGAAAATAGAATACATGTTCTTTTCCAACCTGTATGCTTTTTCTTGCCTTATTATACCAGATAAAACTTCCAATAAAATGTTGCATGGAAGTAGTAATAGACATTCTAACCTTGTTCCCAAGGTTAGAGGGAAAATTTTCAGTTTTCACCATTAAGTATGATGTTAGCTGTAGGGCTTTCCCACAAATGTCCTTTATCAGTTTGAGGAAGTTTCCTTCTAATACTATCCTTCTGAGAGTTTTTATCACAAATGGGTGTTGAATTTTGTCAAAAACTTTTTCTGTATATATTGAGATGATCATATGTGCTTTTACCTTTATTTTATTAGTATGATGAATTACATCAACCGATTTCAGAGGATAAATCAATCTAGCATTCCTTTATATTGCTGTATTCAATTTGAGAATTTCTGTATCTATATATATGAGGGATATTAGGATATTGTTCTATAATTCTCCTTTTTTTGGTAGTTTTTGTATGGCTTTGGTACCAAGATGATACCAATCTTAAGTTCCCCTGCCCTCCACTTCCCCTGCTACTTTCTGAAAGAGTTTATGTAAGATTGGCATTATTTCTTCCTTAAATATCTGGTATCATTCACCAAGGAAGCCATCTGGGTTTGGGTTTTCTTTGTGGGGAGGTTTTTAATTACAAATTTGATTTTTAAAATAGATATAAGATAATTTAAGTTTTTAATTTTTGTGTGTGTTTTGGTAATTTGTATCTTCAAAGATTTTGTCCACTTCATCTAAGTCTTCTCTTTTAATTCTAATAGTAATGAGTTATATATTCTCTATCTTTTTTTTCCCCTTGATGAATCTAGGTATAGTTAATCAACTTTATTGCTCTCTTTAAAAATAGCTTTTGATTGCATTTACTTTACTGCTTTATCTACTGTCCTGTATTCTATTTTATTGATTTCTGTGTATCCTTTCTTTTCTTCTACTTACTATGGGTTTTATTTGCTCTTCATTTCCTAGCTTCATAATTGGAAGTTGTTAGATTATTGATTTGAGACCTTTCTTATTTTCTAATATAATTATTTTAAACTAACATTTGCCCTAAGCATTGCTTTAAGCTGCATCCCAAGATTTTTGATGGATTTTCATTTTCACTGGGTTAAAAATACTTTCTAATTTACTTTGTGAGTTCTTCCTTACACTATGGGCTACCTGGCAGTGTGCTGTTTAATTTCTAAATGTGTGGAAATTTTTGTGAAAACTTTTTTTTTTACTGATTTCTAAGTTAATTTTACTGTGGTCAGAAAATGCACTTTATATGAATTCACTTATTTAACATGTTGAGACTTGTTTTATAACCCAGAATATTGTAGATCTTAGTAATGTTCCATGTTCATTTGAGAAGAGTATGTATTCTGCTGTTGTTGGGTGGAATGTTCTGCAAATATCCAGTCGGTTAGGTCCTGTTGGTTGACAGTACTGTTCAAGTCTTCCATGTCTTTAGTATTTTTTGTCTGTTTGTACTATCAACTACTCAGACAGTGGTGAAAAACTCTCCAATTATAATTGTAGATTCAGTTTTTGCTTTATGCAGTTTTAAGCTTTCCTATTAGAGATATATACACTTAAGATTTTTATATCTTTTTGATGAATTGGCCCTTTTATTATGAAGTGTCTCTCTTTATCTCTAATAATATTCCCATCCCTTTACTTCTTTTTTTTTTTTTTTTTTTTTTTTTTTTTTATAAATTTATTTATTTATTTATTTTTGGCTGTGTTGGGTCTTCGTTTCCGTGCGAGGGCTTTCTCTAGTTGCGGCGAGCGGGGGCCACTCTTCATCGCGGTGCGCGGGCCTCTCACTATCGCGGCCTCTCTTGCTGCGGAGCACAGGCTCCAGACGCGCAGGCTCAGTAGTTGTGGCTCACGGGCCTAGTTGCTCTGCGGCATATGGGATCCTCCCAGGCCAGGGCTCGAACCCGTGTCGCCTGCATTGGCAGGCAGATTCTCAACCACGGCGCCACCAGGGAAGCCCCCATCCCTTTACTTCTAATCCATAATTGTCTTTATATTTAAATTGCTTTTTCTCCCCTAGACAGCAAATAGTTAAGTATTGTTTTTTTAAAATCCACTTGGACAATTTCTGTTTTTTATTTATTTGGAGTTTCTAGACAACTTACATTTAATTTGTCAATATAGTTGGTTTAAATCTACCACCTGTTTGTCTTGTATTTCTCCCATCTGACCTTCATTACTCCTCCTATTCTTTTTTTAGGATTTCTGTTGCCATAACTGCATATGTTTTCATATTCCATTTTATCTCTTCTATTTGCTTCTTAGCTATCACTTTTGTTTTAGTTTTTAGTCATTAATCTAGGCCATCATTTATTTTGATATAATATGAACATTTTCTTTTACTACAAATATGTTCATATATACTCAAAAGACAACCAATATAATTAATTTGATATACCCATAATAAACCTTCAACAACTATAAATACATTTGTTTCATCTAAACACCCACTAACTCTCCTCTCTTAGATTATTTAGACACAAATTCCAGACATCATATTACAGGCATACCTCATTTTCTTATTCTTTACAGATATTGCATTTTTTAGAAAGCAAAGGTTTGTAGCAACTCTGTATTGTCAAATGGTCAGCATTTTTTAACAATAAAGTATTTTTCAAATTAAGATATCTACACTGTTTTTGTAGACATAATGCTATTGCATATTTAACAGACTGCAGTATAGCGTAAACATAACTTTTATATGTACTGGGAAACCAAAAAATTCGTGTGACTCGCTTTATTGTGATATTTGCTTTACTGCAATGATCTGGAACCAAACCTGCAATATCTCAAAGGTATGCCTATATTTCATCTGTAACTATTTCAGTATGTATCTCTGCAAGGACTTTTAAAAATGTAAAAGCAATATAATTAGTGCATTTAAAAAATTAACAATAAATTCTTAATAGCATTAAATACCCAATCACTGTTCAGATTTCTCTGGTTGAACTGTTAAAAGATTTTTTTTTCACAGTTTATTTGAATTGAGATTCAAATAAGGTCATTCCTTGCAATTGTTTGCTTTTATTGGGGTGGTGGGAATAAAAGATATTCAGGGAGATTTAAAAACACTGCTGCTATCATTACCATCTTTGAATCCCATCATGACTTCCGTTTGATTTAAAATTTAAAATAATAATTAAGAGATTTAATTTGTAATATTAATTAAACAAGACTCCTACACTACATACATTTTTTGAATTAGGGTCTCCATTTTATATTGAAGAATGTCAATCTTGGAAATTCTCTAATGCCTACCCTCACAAATCTTAGGTAACTCCATATTTTAAAAGTCTCAATTTTGGACAATATCCAGTATGAGTGATTTCCTATTGCTTCATTAATATTATATTGCCAAATTCTGTAAGGCCATAATCACACCTTTCAGGAGGAGGAAAACTGCTCAAGAATATTCTCTTAAATTTTGCCTGCACAATGTTGTTTATTTCTTTATGACAATTAGGGGTTAAATTAACTTAAAATGTGAAGACTAGGGACAAGACTCCAAAATATTAACCAACCATTCTGATGTAGACTGTACTTCTGGAGTTGTAATGTCATTACTTCACCGCTCAAGGCAATGAGCTACAGATATAGACAGCAGTTGATAGTTTACGAGGAATAAGCTCATTGATGACATTTAATGAATTATTTATAATTTCCTCAGCGTACATTTTTTTTTACCAGCCTAAACTTTTTACAAGTAGAGGGTAAAGTGGAAACATCTATTACTTTAAGAAAAACACAAGGCTTGAGCTGATTTTATTATGTCATCAAATAACATACTGTCTTACTAAAGAAATTTAATAAAAATTCTGATAATACTAAGCATTGGTATAATTGTATAAGTATAATGAAAATGAATTGATGAAAGTTCTTATAAACTTAAGAATGCATTTGTAGGAAAATGAACTCTTTTATCTCAAGATACTTGCATGCTTAATAAAGAAATTTTTAATTTTACATTTGCCAATTAGGTATGCAATTCCAGTTTGCAAAGTTAGTTAAATCAGGAAGTTATCTTAGATTGTGGAAGTTATCTATAGATTGTGGAAATGAGATTTACAATCAGGTCTTTTTAATCAAGTGTACATATTCTTTTCACATATATTTTCATTTGACTTTTTCAATGATCTTGCATGGCAAGTAAAATCCTTCTTTCCATTTTAAAGATAAGCAAACTGATAACAAGACAGGTAAAATAAATGACCCAATGGCACACTGTGGTCAGCTACTGAGTCCAGATAAAAATCAAAGTCTTCTGACTCCATGTAGTGCATTCTTTCTGCTATACCAGAGGTCAATTCATTTTAGACTTTTGAAAAAAACTTCCGGAATCCCATATACTCAACTATGAGTCAGAAATAGAAAAAGAGACAATAGAATAAGGCTTAGAATCCTGTGAGCTGTGGTGGATATGATAATGGTCTGGCCTTTATTGTTAACTATTGTCATTTCTACTACAAGTTTCTCAAAAAAGTCTGGCCTTGTCTATATTACACAAAATCATCCAGAAGAATAAAATTGACAGATTCTTTGTCAAAACACCTATAGAGGACTGGTGGCTGGAGCACTGTCATTTTCCTTATTACTATTCTTTCAACAATTTTCACACATACTGAGAGATTTCTATGTGCCAGGCATAATGCCTGGCAGATAGAACAACACTGTCTAACTTTGCCCTTGAGAAGTTTCCAGTTTGAGGATAGTCAGAGGAAAACAGGTATATAAATTGCCATAATGCAACATAAGGAAATAGTTATAGATTATTGATAAAGTACTAGAGAGCAGCTGTACTTAAGGCATTGAGAATAGGGTGTTTTGGAGTAATAGCTGAAAAGTATCTTAATATATGCTAGCTGTAATGAAATAACTTCCTATATTTCCAGTCTGAGAAAAATAATTAACTACTATTTTACAATAGTTGATAAATTATATCACAGGCCACCACTCTGTAAGAGATTTTTGAGAGTTTTCTGTAAGGCCACACTTTTTATATATTTTATGTATAAAACAAATGTAGCCAAAAAACTGGAGAAGTAAAATAATCTTTTAATGTTTACACTTCAGAATCAGTGGGTGATATTATAAATCCAGAGGTTTCTGAAATATTTTCCTTTTTGTTCAGAGAAATATTTTTTGTTCAAGAAATTCAATTAGATGTTCAAGTATTAACCAGTTAGCTATACTGTAGATCCTACAGTGTTCACAAAATTCTAACTATAACATTTAAATCCATGAGGCATACAGTGTGTCCTAGAGTGATACTGAAGTTTGAAATAGTTTCACTTGAATTTGCCTCTTCCTCTTAAGATTTTAGTGAACTGATTGTTTGTTTCTGGGTTGGGTCTATGCTTTATTGTCACGCTTCTCAAATTAGCACATGTGCTACAGAATAAAAGCACATTTCCAAAGAACAAAAATTTTCCTTTTTTTACTGATGGGATGAAGGATGAGAGGTGGTAGGTTGGTGTTGTCTAGAAAAATTAATGGATAAGTAGTAACAATTATAATACTAAACTGAACGTGGCTATACTTTAGAATATAAAGGAGAATTCATATAAATTAAAAAAAAACTAGATTAAAAACCAAACAAATACAAACAAATAAACCTGCCCTCTCATGCGTCTCTTTGGACTATGCTGCCAGAACCTCTATCCATTGGCTTTTATTCTACTTAGCTCTTAGGGATAAGTTTGTGATAAGCAACGTTTTATTGAATTCAGAATAATTCTGAATATTATTATTTTTAAGAGTTTGAAAGACTTTAATAAAAAAAGGCATAGAGGATCAGATGCTTTGAACATGTTTTATATCCAATAACACTAGGTGTGCCTATCATTTCTCTTATCTTGGGCAAGTATATTATTATTCCAGTGTCGTTTGGGTCATTTCCAATTTTAGAAAGACAACAGCCACAAACGCCTTGAAGGGGGGAAAAGAATATGTAGGTAGTGAGTGACTTTCTCCTTCTCTTTTCAAAACAGCACACACAGAATATCTCATTCAATTTTTTGAGTTGGAAGATAAAAGAAGAATGAATGATACTGGGAAAACACTAACTTCTTTGAACATCTCACTCAGGAGTACTGAAAACAAATTCATAAGGGCTAGAAAGTGTCTTTCCAAAAACTCAGATTAATTCACAACCAGTTTTATGTCACTCATTTCAGGAGTGGTGTGTATGTGTGGGGTGGGATGGAGGAGGTCATCAGTCAAGGTTACACTGCTGCTACAAATCACAAGTAAATTCACGGGGTGATCAGCTCTATTCCTACTTCAATTTAGGATGGGCTCTGCCAGCTTCCAATTTTGGATTACATGCTCCACAAATTTAGGCTCACAATAATTTATACTCTATCACCTCCTCATCTAAAGCAGAAAACAATACCTTGCCTGAAATGAAATGGCTGCACTACAGGACATGAAAAATTTATAGAAACCAGTTGAGAAAAGAAACTGATGATTGCTGAGGGGTTTAATGAAACAAAGATATAGTACCCTTCATCTACATTCAAAAAAAAGTTATTTGTACACAGTAGATATAATAAAATTAATGCTATATATACTATTTCATCTTTAGTTTTTGTATATGTTAAATATATACTTAAGAAATTTCTATACCCAATGTATTCAATATACAGCTACTAAATACTAAATCCGTAAGAAAAATTCAAAGCTGTCAATCTTATGAGGACTTTATCAACATCTAGAGCAATTCTGCTTACTTCAAAGGCAGTTCTTTGCCCAGGCAAGAGAGATCTGCAAATAAGAAAAAACTCACTACAGAGAATACTGACTATGTCCACAGTGTGTTTCCTGAGCTGTCTTCCTGGAACTTGTCTACCTTTGCCCTTTTTATCTCCAGATTCTTCTCTACTTTATCATTCCAATTTGGATATCTTTATGATAACATCTTCCAGCTCTTTATCCTCTCCCCATACTCCTAATTTACTTCCTGCATTATACTCTGCTGCTGAGCTTTCTTGAGCCGCTCCTATGACCCAACTGACATACTTAAGAGTGTGATCCCCCTTCATAGTTATGCCAAATAAATGAAACCAGAATACGTCATGCCAAAATAGCCTTTTCCATATAAGAATTATTTTTGATCTAAAGGCAATTAAAAAGCAGCAAAAGCAGGAAAGCTCTCTGCCCTTCTCCTATGTGCCTAAAAGCAGGACATAAATTTAGAAAGATGTCCCTCCTTCCCTCTCTAAAAATCACAAGAACAACTTTAGGCTCTTATCAGCCTGGAGATGGCACCAGAGGAATCTATGTAACAGACTTTACCAACGAGCCTTGATCTCCCATTCCTTTCCCATATATTTACCTTCCTACAATTTGCCACCTCTAGGGACTCAAGGTCCTTTGCTTTTGCCTTGCCACTTTCTAAAATTTATTGCTCTTTGTTGAAAATGCTACATAAGCCTGAATTCTGAGCCACCTCTTTGAGTTATTCATTCCTGAGCTTCTCACATTAACATGTATATATGAGATATAGATGTTAATAAACTCCTGTTTGTTTTCTCTGGTTAGTCTGTCTTGTTACAGAGCCTAGCCGAGAACCTAGGATGGATAGAGGAAGAATTTTCTCCCCTATGTGAATTCTCAGAGCTTGCCTCTCTCCTGGCTCAGGGCAGACAGAACTAATCACATAGAAATTCTCAGGCTTAAATAAGCAGCAGTACTAAATATGTTTCCTGGTTTAATTGTAAAAGATATAGACTATTTCCTTCTTAATTTCTATTTAAAGGAGCAAAGTTGTAACACTATATCAAGAATTATTTGCTAAATGTTCACTGCTCCCAAGATATCAGATATCTTACAAATCAATGAAGAACTTAGAATAATAGCTTTGTTAACAAGGAAGAGGATGTTCTGGGCAATAATACATCTTTGCTGAACTCTGATGTTACTAAAAGTGGCTTCTGTGACATTGCCGAAGACAAGGACATTTCTGTGCTTCGTAATCACCTTTGAAATTCTTTCTCAAGTCTGTCTAACTGTCCTACTTGATCTCTCCCAATTTTTAAGAATACTAAACTTTGCAATCCTATTTTAGGTTATAGGCAAAGTTATTAGTTAATGTTTGTTGAATAAATAGGCAGAATATATATAGATAATAAGTTTCATATATGTTTTCCCCCACATGACAACTACAGTCTGAATGCACAGATGTAGAAAAGAGTTTCAGATGTTATTGAAATATAAAATGTTGACTTAACTCTGTTCTGCCCTTTCCTTCATCCCTAGATTCTCTTGAGCAGAATTCTGATCTCCTGTTTCCTAAGCCAAATAATTAAAAAGTAACAATAAGTCTGCATAATCAACTACTTCCTAAAAGCTCAATGCTAAAACAAGTAAGATGATTTTCCATTACTAATCAGTTTTCAGTCAACCAGCATGCACCCACAAGGAACAAAATCAGTACAGTTATCTGAACAATAGTTTCCCATCCCTGATGCTTCAAAAGTTTGGATAGCTCTAATATTTTAATAAATGGGATTCCATGCATCACACATCAATCTCATTTTTAAGCTTTCAATGAAATTTTCATCAGGAATAATAAAGAACATTCACTGCAGTGTTATTCACAAGAGCCAAGATACTGAAACGACCCAAGTGTCTGTCCATGGATGTATGGACAAAGAAAACATGGTTTTATGTATGTGTGTGTATACACACACACACACACAATGGAATATTATTCAACCATAAAAAGAGGAATATCCTGCTATTTGTGACAAAATGGATGAGCCAGGAGAGCATTATGCTAAGTGAAATAAATCAGACACAGAAAGACAAATACTGTATGATCTCACTTATATGTGGAATCTAAAAAGTCAAGCTCATAGAACCAGAGAGTAGAATGGAGGTTGTCAAGGTCCGGGGGATGCAAGAAATAGAGAGACGTTGGTCAAGGGGCACAAACTTTCACTTATAAGATGAGTAAGTTCTGGGGACCTAATGTACACCATAGTGATTACAGTTAACAATACAGAATTTTATATTTGAAATTTGCTGAGAGAGTAAATCTTAAATGTTCTCACCACACACAAACACATAAAAGGTAACTATGTGAAGTGCTGGGTGTGATAACTAACTTGATGATGGTAGGCATTTCACGATGTATATGTATGTTAAATCACCATGTTATACACCTTAAGAAAATCATATTGTACAACCTAAATATAAACAACTTTTGTCAATCATATCTCAATAAAGCTGGAAAAAATAATAATAAAGAATAATATATGCTATATCTTCATGAGGCTTAAAAGCTCATAAAATTAATTAATGATTTATTAATGGGTTTACAGTTTAGAGACATTTTCCTTAGTTATGTCATAGAAAGTTCAAGTAAGTTACCATGATAGGGCGTATTCACCATTATTTTAAAATATACTTAAGGTGGGAACACATAATTTTATAAATATTTACAGTCTATACTTTGTATCTGAAATACTCTGCCTCATAGCTTGCCATAAACATTTATTCCTCAAGCCTTCCATTATTTGAAATTGCTAAAAGCCAGGTTTGGTTTTTAAAACTCATTCCATATTTGCACATGCTACAACACATTTTCACACACCTTCTCTCCCAAATGGCCTTGACCTTAAGTAGTATACATGGTAAATACTTTTCTTTTTTTACGTATTTGTAAAAAGAAACATTCATTTATTTACAATTACTTTAAAATTTGCTTGCATAAATGTTTCTATCTGTCCTAGATTATAAGTCTTGAGGTAATGTCTGTGTCTTTTTATCAATAAATACATTTTTTTTTGTTTTCACAGAAGAAAAATATTTATAAGCCTTGTAAATCATCACATACATCACATACAAAGGACAAAGCAGAAAAGAGGGAAGATAAGATCCAATATGCAGAATATTGTAGAAAGATCACAGAGCTCTTTAGAGGCAGAGCTGAGTCTGAATTTCTGCTCTGTTGCTTATTTTGTGACTTCAGTCAAGTTTCCTAACATCCCTGGCCTTATTTTTTTCCCTACCTCAGAGGATAGTAATGAGGACTAAGCTAATGTATATAAAATACTTGGTGGAGTTGCTGGAACGTAAAAAGTTTCCAGTAATGGTATTAACTGCAGTTTATCATCATTGTTGTAGACATTATTTTTGTCTTCCTCTCATTATTGGAGCTGGTTATTCAGCGTCCTAAGGCCTTTTTCATCTCCTCACCCTTCACCTTCCTTTTGACCCCTGTTCTTTACTGCAGAACTCTTTTTCCTGCTCTTCTTATGAGTGCCCTAAGCTTCAGATACCACCCTTTCATCGTTAACTCCCAAACTGATATCTCCAGTCTGGCTTCCTATTCTACATCTCCAGTTAAATGCTGAAATGTTGTTTCAAATTTAACATGTCTAAAACTAATTTATGTCTCTCATAATCTTTCCCACATCAGTAGGAGTGGTGGACAAGAAGCCACAAGTGCACAGAGAACTAGGCCAGGCTTAGGTACACGAAGATCCCCTAAATCTCTCAGCCTTCAGCTCCTGACCCTGTAAAGTTCCTCCGGGATGGGGAGAGCCTTGCTCACACAGACTTTATATCTCATGTGTACTGCTGGTGTCCAAATCCTGGCCATGGCAGTCACTGCCATTACCTTGTTACTGGTGAGTCCTGGCATTGAATAGGAAGACTTCTAGATATTTCTGGGTTTTAATTCCGGTCCCTTCCTAAGTCCATAACTTTGTCTAAGTCACAGCCCTGCTCTGTGGCTTGGTTTCCTCACTTGTAACACAAGGGTGAAGATACTAACACTAAGGTAACCATATAATTTTAGTGCAAACCAAGACACTTTTGAGAATGAAAGGGAGCTGTTAATAATTATGATTAGAGTCACAAGCATACCATGACTATCCTGGGCAAACCAGGAAGTAGAGTGGCCCTAGCTATCACTCAAATCCCTTCCTGCATTTCTAATAGTTGAAATAAATACATTTTTAATAGCATATAGCACAATATCAAATTTCAATGTTATAAAATGACTTCAGAAAAAAAAAACCTCTTTGTATTTCCAGTTACAAATAGATAGAATTTAAACATGAATAGAATTTAAATTCTGTTACAAAAAGCCAACCTACCAATAATTAAATGTAAAAATATTAACATATATGAATTTGTACATGCATAACAGGTTTATTTCCAACCTTTTCCCCATACTCAAATATCAAATAAATAAATAACGACAAAAAGGAAAAAAAATTTATTTTTTAGAGGGTTCCAGGGCACATGTGCCTCTGAAATGAAAATAAAGTTGGTTAATACTTTGGAACTATTTACTTTAAAACTAAATTCTTAGATGACATGGGGAGCACTTATCATAACAGATGACAAGTGATGATACAGTGAACAGTGTTATAATGAATTCTTCCCAGAAATCACAGGGATAGAGTATTGTGTTCTCAGTTTCCAGGTTGCCATTTTGGTATTATTTTGAAACAGTAAGAATTCTGATTGGTTCTGGTTCATGAATGTCTATGCAAATTCCAAGTGATAAAACATGCAGTTGTTACTGTACAAACTGTAGAAGTTGTAAACCCAGATAATAACTAATGGAAAACCAATTTTGTTCACTTTTTTCTGAAGCTAGCACTGAAACCATGAGAGTAGGAAGGACTTGAGTGCTAAATTATGTGTACTGAGGCAGCAGCTCTTTAATGTGAGTAACTGGATTTTAGTTCACACCTGCTATCTAGCAAGAAACTTCCTGAGAGTATTTGGATTTCTAATGCTATCCTTCTTTCTGTATCTTAGCAATGCGTATAGTCTTCCCTTTAAATGTCTTTATTAAAAAATATAACAACATTTTAAACTGCAGATACCATTACTCTATATATCCCTTATATTAATAAATTTCCAAATGCCTTGCCTTACCTTCTACCCATGCTTTTAAAAATTCTTCCCTCCTTTTTCTATCAGAATTTTACCTTCTAAACCCAAAGCCATTCACGTTAGCCCCTACTTAAAAACCTAACAGCTCCTACCACGTATAGCAATATCCTTCAAAGTTAAGGCATTTGGTAACCACCATGTCTTTCTTTTTCCTGTATTATTATTTGTTTAATAGTTTTTTTAAATGAGCTTCCTTTTATAGCGTAAGTAAATTTTGTGCCACTTGCACAGTGGAATGCAGTTCATCTTGCTTTATCAGTCAGAAGAGAATAGGTTATGCAGAGGTAACAAAAGAGCCCCAAATCCCAGTGCCATAAACTGGGTTAATTTATTGCTCATGCTACTGGTCCATTGAGGTTAGTCGTGATTCTGCTCCACATTTTCTTTACTCTGTGACCAAAGCTAATGGAACACCTTCTATACTGGGACATTGACAACTTTACTGCAGAGGGAAAAGAGGATATGGCCAATCATTGCTCTTAAAGCTTCAGTTTAGAAATGACACAGATTGGTTCCACTTTCATTTCCTTGGCCAGAGCAAGGCATGTGGATAAGACTGAATGGGCCAGGGAAATCTAATCCTTTCCTAGCGAGTGCAGCAGATAGTTTGAACAATAATAGAATCAAACACACTTATCAAAAATAGAAGATAATTAAAATAAAATGGAATGAAAACAAAATGTTATTAATTTCTAGTTAGATAATATTTCCTACCAAGTGTTAAAATTTTGCCAACTGATTTTCTTCTTAATATATTTAGAATATTTGAAAGAGAACTATATCTCTCTATATGATATAATTCATATCCACATCCAGGTATAACATAAAGTCATTCACCAAAAATCATTACCAGTATGATTTCCACACCTATGAAAATACATCTACAAAAGTCAAAATAGAACTCCTAAATAAGGCTCTCTGAAACTCTGATCCAACTCACATTTCCAGTATCAGCTCCAGCCATGCATTTTCCTTCCTCTTGTTCCCACTGCTCCCTATGCCCCCGTTTTGACAAATCCCAACCTCCCCAGACTTCATCTCTGCGGTACCACACCTTCTGTTGCTTAATTGCACCATTACTTGATGAACCAAGACTCACTTCTGTTATATTTACCAAGCACATGCAATTCATGCCTCGGCCCTTATTCTCATACAAAAAGTCTTACAGTCTTCTTTAGTGAGAAATAACTCACAGACTACTTTTCAGATGAAGTATAAACTGAAGAGTAATTTAAAAAATGTAAAAGGAAAAGGAAGTGACTAGAAATGTAAGGTTTTGGCCTAAGATGAAGGGTAGTCAAAACATTATGAACATTACTACTTAGATAAAACTGTTAAAATGTGTTTATTTATTATAATTAAATGTCAATGAAGAAATTGGACAAACTAACATGGAGGAGGGAGATAAATTATTCAGAAATGTTTTGCTCTTTTCTGATTTGTACACTTTGCAACATAAATAGCACCAGAATCTGCAATATAGATAATCACTAAATCCAAGAAAGTCTTAGTTTCTGGACTTGAAAAAAGAGGCTTGCCATCTCTGAAATTATTTATGGATAGATAAAACTTACAAATATATACTATACAGCTACAGATATTAAAGGGATTAATCTAACATAATGATTTCTATTCAAGCAAAAGCATGAAGAAAAGTGTAATTTAAAAAGCAAAACTGTGAGGCTACCATCACCTTGATATGAAAACCAGACAAAGGTATCACATAAAAAAGAAAATTACAGGCCAATATCACTGATGAACATAGATGCAAAAATTCTCAATAAAATACTAGCAAACCAAATGCAACTATACATTAAAAGGATCATACACCATGATCAAGTGGGATTTATCCCAGGGATGCAAGGATTATTCAATATCCACAAATCAATCAATGTGATACACCACATTAACAAAACGAAGAATAAAAACCATATGATCATCTCAAATAGATGCAGAAAAAGCTTTTGATAAAATTCAACATCCATTTATGGCAAAAACTCACCAGAAAGTGGGCATAGAGGGAACATACCTCAACATAATAAAGGCCATATATGACAAACCCACAGATAACATCATAGTCAATGGTGAAGAGCTGAAAGCATCTCCTGTAAGATCAGGAACAAGACAAGGATGTCCACTCTCGTCACTTTTATTCAACATAGTTTGGGAATTCTCAGCCATAGCAATCAGAGAAGAAAAGGAATCCAAATTGAAAAGGAAGATGTAAAACTGTCACTATTTGCAGATGACACGATACTATACATAGAAAATTCTAAAGGCACCAGCAGAAAACTACCAGAGCTCATCAATGAATTAGGTAAAGATTCAGGATACAAAATTAATATACAGAAATATGCTGCATTTCTATACACTAACAATGAAATATCAGAAAGAGAAACTATGGAAACAATCCCATTTACTATCACATCAGAAAGACAAAAAGCTAGGAATAAACCTCCCTAAGGAGGCAAAAGACCTGTACTCTTAAAACTATAAGATGCTGATGAAAGATACTGAAGACCACATGAACAGGTGGAAAGATACACCGTGTTCTTGGATTGGACAAATCAACATTGTTAAAATGACCATACTACCCAAGGCAATCTACAGATTCAGTGTAATCCCTATTAAATTACCAATGGCATTTTTCACAGAACAGGAACAAAAAATTTTAAAATTTTTATGGAAACACAGAAGACATCGAATAGCCAAAACAATCTTGAGAAAGAAGAATGGAGCTGGAGGAATCACACCCCCTGACTTCAGACTATACTACAAAGCTACAGTCATCAAAACAGTATGGTACTGGCACAAAAACAGACACATAGATCAACGGAACAGGATAGAAAGCCCAGAAATACACCCACATGCTTATGGTCAATTAATCTACAATAAAGGAGGCAAGAATATGCATTAGAGAAAAGGCAGTCTCTTCAATAAGTGGTGCTGGGAAAACTGGACAGCTACATGTAAAAGAATGAAATTAGAACATTCTCTAACACCATATACAAAAATAAACTCAAAATAGATTAAAGACCTAAATGTAAGACAGGATACTATAAAACTCCTAGAGGAAAACATAGGCAGGACACTCTTTGACATAAATTGCAGCAATATTTTTTTGGCTCTGTCTCCTAGAGTACTGGAAACAAAACCAAAAATAAACAAATGGGATATAATTAAACTTAAAAGCTTTTGCACAGTAAAGGGAACTATAAATAAAACGAGAAGATAATCTATGGAATAGGAGAACATATTTGCAAATGATGTGACTGACATGGGATTAATTTCCAAAATATACAAACAGCTCATGAAGCTCAATACCAAAAAACAAACAACCCAATCAAAAAATAGGCAGAAGACCTAAACAGGCATTTCTACACAGAAGACATACAGATGGACAACAGGCACATGAAAAGATGCTCAACATTACTAATTATTAGAGAAATGCAAATCAAACCAGAATGAGGTATCACCTCACACCAGTCAGAATGGTCATCATTTAAAAGTCTACAAACAATAAATGCTCTGAGAGGGTGTGGAGAAAAGGGAACCCTCCTACATTGTTGGTGGGAATGTAAACTGGTGCAACCATTATGGAGAACAGTAGTTCCTTAAAAAACTGAAAATAGAGTTGCCATATGATCCAGCAATCCCACTCCTGGGAGTATATCCAAAGAAAACTCTAAGTTGAAAAGATAAACGCACCCCAATGTTCATAGTGGCACTATTTACAATAGCCAAGACAAGGAAGCAAACTAAATGTCCATTGACAGATGAATGGATAAAGAAGATGTGGTATATATACACAATAGCATACTACTCAGCCATAGAAAAAGAGTGAAATAATGCCATTTTCAGCAACATGGATGGACCTAGAGATTATCATAGTCAGTGAAGTACACCAGACACAGAAAGACAAATATCATGTCACTTTTATGTGGAATCTAAAAAAGTGATACAAATGAACTTATTTACAAAACAGAAAGAGACTCACAGATGTAGAAAACAAACTTATGGCTACCAAAGGGGAACTTGGGGTTAACAGATACAGACTACTACATATAAAATAGATAAACAACAAGGACCTACTCTATAGCACAGGGAACTATATTCAGTATCTTGTAATAACCTATAATGGAAAAGAATCTGAAAAAGAATATATATATATATGTACAATTGAATCACTTTTCTCTACACCTGAAAGATTACAAATCAACTCTACCTCAATAAAAAAATAAAAATTATAAAAATTTTAAAAAGCAAAATTGATTAAAAGTATCCTATGTTAGATTCTCTATTACTTCTCTCTATATATAAAATATATGCTAGCAAAAATTAATTTTGAACTATACTGTTATTAGTTTAGGAGCAGAGCTTGAGGATTTTAAATCCCTAATATGAATAACTAATAAAAATATCAATCTTGTACATGAATAATTAAGATACTGATATAGTTTGTTAATGATAAAATAAATTCCTTTTTCTAAATGCAAAACTGATATATGTCTTTAAAAATTAAAAAAGAAGAGGTGATAAAGGGAAAAACCCCTTTTTACTATTTGGCCTACTTCTGTAATACATCTGATCTTATACTGTCACCATAGATATATTGCTTCCCTAGCATACCAATGAATGTTTGGAGGAAATTTGCTGAATACTTCTTCCAATAATTATTAAAAAGTATTTTTCATGTAGCATGACCACAAGCAATATGCAGTATGCATATTTGGAGTACATGGTTAATTTTTATTTTTTAAACTTTCTTAGTGTTTTAATGAGTACCAAGTAAACATTTAAGATTGTTTACTAAAAATCACATCATTCTCATTTTTCCTTTAGAATGAATGTAGAAGATATCACTAAAATGAAATAATGGGAACATCATATCCTCTCATTTGGAACTTTGTTACTTTCAAACCCTTATATATTTTCTGGTGATGGCAGACTTTTCCCTTTTTGTTATTTAATGATTATTGACTGAATGGTAAGGCACTGAGGCATTTAAAATACTGCAGGATACAGACATTGGAATTTATAATCTAATAAAAGAGAAGATACATCCAAACTCAAATCACTATCACATAAGACAGTATAATTATCATAAGTTATACAGGTAAGTGCTAGAGGGGACAACAGGGGATATAATAAGCATTGTTCTCTGGGGCTAATCAGAGAGATTGCAAAGAAAAAGTGGTACCTAATCTGGGCAAAACATGATGCTTAGAAGTCAGAGTCAGAGATTCAAAAGAGGGAGAAGGAGGGTAAATCCTAGGCAGAAAGCACAGCATGAGGAAAGGCAAAGAGATCAGAAATCATAATGGATATTAGGGTGACAGCAGGGGGTTTCGATTGACTAGACTTGTGTGTGGGAGAGTGGTGGGTAGCTGGGAAGACAGGCTGGTGTTGTATCAGAGTGCAGCTTTGAGAAAAATATCTGCTGAATGAATACAATAAACCAGACGTTCAGTGCAAGTTAGAACAATGAATTGCCAAATAAGGATCTATCTGGCTATTTTGGTGTGTCTAATTACAGAGCGAAAATGTTGTATTATAGGAAACAAATACTGAATCAGCACATTAAGAAAGTATCCCTAATTAACAATACTTTTAAAGAGTCAGGATATTTGAAGTACCAGAATAGATTATTTTTGTTTTTGTGTGTATAGAAAGCCAGGAGAGATGGAGGTGCATGAATAGACACAGATAAATAGAAAGTATTCTAATGCACTTATCTGTTAGGAAGTGCTTATTCTAGTCTAGAAAATGTGTTATTGACAAATGTAAGAAAAATAAAAATTATTACAGGATATTTACTACTTATATGTGTGCAGAACATTACATTTTTATGAGTGTCTTCAGAAATACTCATTTAAAGTTCATAAAAACCATACTGCTGTGGATAAAAGGGAACCCTCAAATGTTGGTGGGAATGTAAATTGGTGCAGCCACTTTGGAAAACAGTATGAAGGTTTCTTAAAACACTAAAAATAGAGCTACCACATGATCAAGCAATCCCACTCCTGGGTACATATCCAGAAAAAATGAAAACTCTAATTCGAAAAGATATATGTACCCCAGTGTTCATAGCAGCACTATTTATAATAGCTAAGACACAGAAGCAACCTAAATGTCCATTGACAGATGAATGGATAGAGAAGGTGTGTGTGTGTGTGTGTGTGTGTGTGTGTGTGTGTCTATAGATATATATATACACACATACACACGCATATATATATACATATATATATATCTATAGACACACACACACAATGGAATATTGTATGTTATATTGTATATTAGGAGTATGAGATTAACAGACACAAACTACTATACATAAAATAGACAAGCAACAAGGATTTACTGTATAGCACAGGGAATTATAATCAATATCTTGAATAACCTATAATGGAATATTACCTGAAAAAAATAACTGAATCACTGTGCTATACATCTTAAACTAACACAGTATTGTAAACCAACTATACTTCAATAAAAACAAATAAAAACCATATTATTCAACACAGCAATTATATTATTCCCATTTTAAAGATGAAGATTGGGGCTCAGAGAGGCCCAGGCTATCCCAGTGCCAATGATGAGGGAAATGGTAAAAGCTCAAATTTGAAACCGACTCAAAAATGTGCATCTTTCTTCTACCCAATTGTTGCTACCCTAAAAGCAATGGACTTACTGGCTTTTTGACTTTGAGAAAGTAATTCAGACCCTCTAAGCCTCACTGTCTTCATCTGTACAATGGGAATAAAAATCACACGTCACAGAGGTATCAAGCTGGCTCTGGAAAGTTATGTTTTTTCTAGAAAACTGTCTATTTTATTTGTTTCCAAATGCACTGGACAGCATTATTCATAATATTCTCTTATGAATTTTAAAATCTTTACTATCTTTATATGTCCTTTTTTCTCATTCTAAATACTGTCTGTGCCTTCTCTCTCTTCTTAACCAGTATTGCCAGAGGTTTCTCCATTAAATTTGTCTTCTCTAAGAACCAACTTTTGTTTTTGGATCTTCTCTAGTATTTCTTTGCTTTGCATTATTTTTTCCTCTTGTCTTTTAATTTCCATCCTCTGCTTACTCTACAGGCTAACTCTGTATTCTAGCTCTCACTTCTTGTGGATCTTGTCAGTTACTAATTTCAGTGTCCTGGTTTCCATTATGATTCCTTCTTAACCCATTAATTAATTTGAAGATTTTTTTTAAGTTTACAGACTAAAGTAAAAGACGTGATAAATATCTTTCTATTGCTTTGCAGTGTTATCACTGAAAAGACATTTTACACAATACTGATTATCTGGATTTACTTAGAATTTATTGGAATTTACATTTATATAAATTTATTCTTTGTGCTTGAATATGGTAAATCTTCATAGTGTTTTATGTTTGCTTGAAAAGAATGAAGTTCTCTGCGTGTTAGGTTCATTATTTAACTCTTACATCAAGCTTGTTATTAAGTTTTCCAAATTCGCTAACCTCTGCTATTTTTTGTCTTCTTGATTGAGCACTTATCTAATTTTTTCCACTCCTTTATTTCCAACTTTTCAATGATTGTCTCTTGTAAACAGCATATAACTGCATTAAAAAAATCTAGTGCGAGGAACTTTGTCTTTCATAGGTATGTTTAATAGAGTTATTTTCACTCTAATAACAGGTACATTTACATGTAACTAATTTTGCTGGGTTTTTTTTTTTTTTTTTTTTTGGTGGTTTCTCTTAACCATGTTTTTTTCCTGTAATTTCCCCCTTTTCCTGTCTTTATTAGTTTGATTGATTCTCTTTTTTCTCTCTGTACTAGTATATATCTTTAAGAGATTATACTTATATTTTTAACACCTATATTTAACAAGTTGCAAAACTAATTATAATCTCCATTTCCTTCTGAAAACAAACAAAAGAATATAGAGGGCTTTTTTTTTCCCCCAAAGTTCCCATACCACATTCTATGTTATTTATCCAGAAATTTAGCTTTCCAAGTTTTTTATTTTTTTACAAAATTTACTTAAGTATAACATTTGTTATATATGTATATATATGTGTATATATATACACACACGCACATACATACCCATATACTGCACAAATCATGTGTGCAGCTTTCAGTATAATTGAAAAAATTATACTATTTCCTTTTTTTCTTTTAAACATATTAAAGTCTCTTAAAATTTTTTTTTTTTGGTAATACAAGGTTCTTTAGGTATTCATTCTTCCATCTGTCACACTTGGTGGCTTCCTTTCCTTCATAAATTGATGTAGTTTAAAATTTTTGACTATCTCATATTTGCTTTCCATGGAAATCTCATGTTGTCCTGGATTCTGACAATTGCATGTTTCTTTCTGAGTTAGCTCTATAGATGTCTCCAGTTTGGGACCCACTTTTTTTTTTTTCACTCTTCATGTTTCTCCTATGGTTCCCCCTTCACAAAGGCAGTGTGAAATTAGAAGCCATATTTCCCCACAGCAAATGCTCCTGGTTTTGATTTCTCATGTGTGACGCTATTTCTATTCAAGGTCCCAAGTGGGCCACAGAGAATTTAGCAGCTTGCCTAGCCCAGGCCAACAGCTTTTCCTGTCTCTATTTCAGAGCCTTTGGTAGTCCATCATAGCTCCAGAGTCAAGACCTGCACCTTTGTCTTCTCAGCACCTAAAATGCTAGCCTCTCACCCTTTAGGCCGGCTTCTGATATTCCCATGGGCTGCTAGGTTTCCACATGGGCTAACTGCTCTCATTCTCATTGGTGGCACGTGGGCATTTCTCTCAAGTTCAGCTGTGAATTAAACCTGTATTTGCCTGTGTGGGGGAGGCATGTGGGAGGTACAGAGGACGATGGACGGGAGGAGGTTTTCTATCAGCTAAGTGTACTATATTTTCTAGACGTATGTTAAATGATTTTAACACGGATTTTCCTTTTTAAAAGTTTTAATTGTAAAGTACACATTACATAAAAGTTACCATCTTAACTAACCATTTTAAATTTTAATCATTTTTTATTGTACAGTTCAGTAGTGTTAAGCATATTCACCTTAGTGTGCAAGCAACCTCCAAAACTCATTCCATTTCCAAAACTGAAACTCCATACCCATTAAACAAACTCCTTATTCCCTTCTTGCCCCTGCCTGTGGCAACCACCATTCTTCTTCCTGTCTCTATAAACCTGACTACTCTAGGTACCTCATATTAGTGGAGTCATACGGTATTTGTTCATTTCACTTATCATCATGTCTTCAAGGTTCATTCATGTTGTAGTAGCCAGAATTTCTTTCCTTTAAATATGAATAATATGTCATTGTTTGTATATACAGTTTGTTTATCCATTCATCTGTCAAATAACACTCGAGTTGCTTCCATCTTTTAGCTATTATGAATAATGCTGCTATGAACATGGGTATTCAAATATAACTTCAAGACCTTGTTTTCAATTCTTTTGGACATATACCCAGAAATGGAATCGTTAAATGATATATAATTCTGTCTTAAAATACTGTTTTCCATACTGGTTGCACCATTTCACATTCCTATCCACAGTGCATACAGTTTGTAATTTTTCCACATCCTTCACAACAATTGTTGTTTTGTTTTTGTTGTTGTTTTTTATCCTAAGGGGTCTGAGGTAATAACTCATTGTAGTTTTGACTTGCATTTCCCTAATGATTAGTGATGCTGAACCGTTTTTCATGTGCTTGGTCATTTGTATATCTCTTTTGAGAACTAAATGATTTAAAAAAATCTTTTGATTGAAATATAACTACATAGATATAGAAAAGTATGCTGATTGACTTAAAGTTTTGTTTCCAACTAATTATAGTTGATTATATGGACAAATGGTTTTCATTATGTTGAGATAATTCAGAGTACATCAAAATCAGCATACTATCCCCATCATGAATGGTATTATCATTTTACCTGGTGTCTTTTCAGAAAAGAGCTACAATTAGAGATCTCAGTTTCTGTCTATGAATTGCCTCAATACTTGACCCTAAAACATCTAGAAATAGTATATCTCAAATATGAATCCAAGGTAATGGTAGATTTTACCCTGAAAATTCCATTCTAGGTAACTGCATAAAACCTGTCAACCAACTAATAAACAAAAATATAGTGAATGCTATTTTACCTACAAATGGAAAATCTGTCGTAGGAATTTTTCATGGTTAACACATCCTGCATTTTTTGCTTCCTTTCTAGAACAGATTGAGGCAACCCACCACAGTGGCCAAGCTAGGAGGAGGGTTGTTGCTTAGCACAGAGAAGAGTGAGAAAACCTGTTTTTTTTTTCAGGGGGGCGGGCAGTAAAGAATTTGAGGTTATTCTAAGAATAGTCCACAAACATGAAAGTTCTTTGTATATTTTGTTTAGTTCTTTGTATTTTTCCTACTTGGGTATTATCTGTTTTCACTTTTCTCTAGTAGTGTGTGTAACCAAGGAATAATGGTACAAAAATATAAATAAAATCTAAGAATAAGTTGAAATGAAAGAAGTAATACACATTTCTATTAAAAAGTTGTACAATTTGTTATTTGCAAAAAGAACAAGATTCTTATTTTGAGACCTCTGACCTCTAGACCTTCTACTGAGGAAGAGAGAAACATCTAATTTTAGCATCCCTTTACCATCAGTAGACATTTCCCTTAAGTTTGTATATTAATTCTATGAAATACAGGAAACTACATACACAGATTTCATAATGTTCATAATTCTTGACTAGTAACTTTCAGGTTTTTTCTATTGAAAAAAATCATAAGGATTAAAGCTGTAAACTATTACATCTAAAAATATTTAATCAATTAACTTCCTAATAAAGCTTGACTGATGAAAAGTATGCGCTGGGTGTTTTTAAAAGAAGCTCTTTCATGTTTTCATTTTAAGTAATAATTGCATTTCTTTTACATATTTCTTTTTAATCAGTGTATTTAAAATGTGGTCTGGATTTTCACTCAACTACCATATAATTTATTTCTACTTCTTTGGAGTAATTCCCTAATAAAATGATTAACGACAACAGCATAATGATTAATAATGATATATTATACTTCATGGCTCCTAGGAGATACAAGCATTTTATTACAGATTTCATTGCCTTCATCAGTATTAGGAGACAGAATGAGAGGATACTACTCTTTTTATGAGAATTTAAAACACAAAAGAGGTTAAAGCCATGTCAAATAATACTTACATGTTTTTGTGTCCATGAATATGAATATTAGTTCATATTTGTTCTATACTAATATTTCTTTTATGTGCCTACTATAAACCAATGTGATCTGTCAAAAAGAGAAAGGTTTATACTTTCTCATACATGCCTATAATTACCAACTTTATCCTTACTTTGTTTAATTTCTCTGACTTCCAGGAAAGTACTAAAAGAATAAAAGAATTTAAAGTGATAGTAATTCATTTTGACTTGACAATTTTCTGTCTTTCACTTAAGTTTGGGAGTTTGGAAATTATTAGTATAATTTAAAAATACCCAACAGGAGAAACTGCCTTGGCAATATTTAGAAATACCTGCCTCAAGATCCAAACTCCTGTAGCTTATTAGGACAACACTGGGTCTGAAATTTGGATTTCCTGAAGTCTATGCTAGAGTTTATATTCTAAGTTTGTGAAACGTACAGTTGCAATGTTGTCTACCCACACTCATCAGAATATGCTGCAAAGTAATGTAGTTATAAAGACCAGTTTCAAAGATTCTTTAAAAGAAGACCAATTTAAAAGAAGTAGAGTCATTGAGTGTAAGTGCAGTCATTCTGTAAGTTTAAAAATAAGACTCATTCTGAAATTTTATTGTATATTCTTATGGTATATACTGAGCTACATACCTGCCCCAGGCTGCCTCGTTTGTAGATGCTTTATTAACTGGAACACAGGAGGAGTCACTGACAGCTGATTTATTCATCTTATAGCAGAAACCGCAGTCTGGATCCAACATACATTCATTACAGTAACTGTAAAATGAAACGAGTTGTAGTCATGTTAGCAGAGACAATTGCTGCTCAGTCAGTACACAATATGTGCTCCCCTGCATTTTCCACTTTACTTTGCAGTAAGCTTGGGGCCATGGCACTTGTTTTGGCCATGGCAAATGACATGTGCTGAGACAGGTGAGAGCTGGCTGGTCTCGTCCATCTCTCCCTCCTCTGGTTGCAGCAACTCTGGAAACTACTTTGAGATGGAGGAGGATTGGATGTGCAATATTGGATGTAGAAGAACCCCTGTCTACCTACAGCAAATATACTTTTGTTTTCCTAAGCCACTGAGATTTGTTACTGGAGCATGGACTGGTCCATCTTGAACCAGCTTGCCTGGTTCCTAACTGTACCAAAGCATTTATTTCTCTTAAATGTCTCCATCATGTACCATATCTTCTAAAAAATGGAATTTTCCCCTAATATATATCATGAAATAGAAAATTCAAAGAATGAAAAAAATTATATCTAGAGAAAAAAGTTAAAAAATAAAAATGCCACCACCCAAATAATGGTCACTGTTAACATCTTGGTGGACATCTGTATTTTTAATAAATATATATTGAAAATCAACTATGTTGTGTGCTTAATTAAAAAAAGTTGTAACCTTTCAAAATTGTATAATTTATTTTTTAGGCTGCACCATGTGGCATGTGGGATCTCAGTTCCCCGACCAGGGATCAAACCCAGGACCCTGCATTGGGAGCACAGAGTCTTAACCACTGGACCACCAGGGAAGTCCCTAAATTTTTTTTTAAAAAGAGAAAAGAAAAAAAAGTTGGTGTAGGGAAAAAGGCTAACTTTTCTCTAAGTTAATTACATCCACTGATTGGATTACAGAGCCATAACCAATTAATCATTGCTCACCTAACAGCAGTATCCTAAATGCAGGAAAATTTTAAAGAGGCAAAATCCTTTAGAGGGCAGGGTTTTCCAACATAAGCCTACAGCGTGCTTGTATAATGAGTTTTCTCACTGTCATACTATTTGCCAGACAAACCTGGAGCACTTTATACATAGCAGGCACACACAAGGTATGGAGACCCTAAGGTGAATAAGCTAAAGTCCCTTCACCTTGATAGATAAAAGGCAATGATGAGAAATAGCTACACCAGTAAATAATGGTAATATGATAGAAAACAGTTAAGAACTACTCTAAGGACAGAGACCTGATTATTCGCCTGTAAGAGTGGGGGATAATTTCAGAAACGATATTTGAACTGGATCATAAGAGAAATTTACCCAGCAAAGAGGTAGAGAGAAGGGCATTTCAGAGAACTGCTTGTTCTTGAGTTGGCCAAAAAGTTCATTCGGGTTTTTCCATAACATCTCACAGAAAAAACCTGAACGAACTCCATACATAATTAAAGAACAGTCAATACAGACTTATTAAATATCTACTGTGTACAAGTAATTACACAGTGGGGTGTGGGAGAGAAACAGGGTAAGAACTACTACAAGTTACCCAAAGAAGACACGAATCCTCAAAACCAAAATACTTCTTTGATACATTTAGCTAAATGGAAAAAAACTGGTGTTGTTTAAAAATTAGATTATTGCCATTTCAGCCTCTGTCTGTAAACCTTTCCTTTGCAAATAGTCTATTTTTAATGAGACTTCAATCGTATTCTAAAAGCAAAAAAGAGGTCTTTCAAAGCCTACCAAAAGATCAATACACTTTAGAAAGGTGATACAGTATTGTGAATCTAAAATTTCCCACACTGGTGATAAGCGAAATAAAACAATAGAAAGCATAAGAAGTATTCCGAGCTTCTGGCTTTGAGAACTAGACTAGGCTAATTTGGAAAGGAAGATCATTCCTACTAGTATTTTGTTTATTTATTTGTTTGTTTGCTTTTTTATTCTGTCCATATGAGGTAGAATTAACAACTTTGATTGCTTCAATGGCTTTAAATGATACTTATTTGGGAAATGTCAATTCATCCATTTGTAGAGAAGTGACTCTCTACTTAATTTCTCAAAAAATACTTATTTCCTATAAAAGGCCAAAAAACTTAATGATAAAGACTAATAGTTACCAAGAACCTACTGTATGTGCATGTCAGACATACAAGGTGTTACCCATAATGCTCTGCCTCTCTATCACCATTCAAGCATCCAACTCTGACCACAACCTTCCATTCTTCCAGCTTTCTTCCTAAATGATCCCTGCTCTGCCATGATCATTCATGCAACAAATACAAATATTTTACACTTACTCTGTGCCAGGCACTATTCCAGGGGCTGGGACTCATTAGCGAACAAAACAGTTTCTCTGCCCTAATGAAGCCGGTTTGTATATTAGACCTCCTGGTGACCTCCAATTAAGTGATCTATTTGCTCCCTATTCCTTAGCTTTTTCCTTTCTTTAGTTCTGTCCTTAACTAGCTTATTGACCATGACCCATCATTTCAACATCCTAAATTTCCCTGCCTATTTATCTTCTCATTTCACCCATCTAGCTATATATGAACACAAACATTTGCCTTTTCTGTGCCTTCACCCACCTACCCAAATGCAGTTGAAGGAATTACACAACACGGCAGATCAGTAGTTCCTCTGTAACACACTACTACCAGCCTCAAAAGGATCCTCAACAGCCTGAAATTCTCAATAGTTTTCTCTAGTCAACTCTATAGGAGGACTATTTTAACCATTCTACACAAAAACTATTCCTCAAATCTCCAATGCTCCATTTCCCTTTACTCTCTGCAAATGACCTCAACTTCAGCTTTACAGAGAAAACAGATGAAAGTGGTAAAGATGGGAAATTTATAATCTTATAGCAAACATATAAACCATTCTACTTTCCTATGCTCCAGTTATGAAGAGAAGCCATTCTTCTCAGCTGAGGTCAACTTCTCCATCTGGGCTTTCATCCCATTCCATCTCCTCAGGTCATCTCAAACCTGATTATTGCTCCTTCTTTCTCTTAAGATAAAAGATTAGATTTTTGATTGTGATATTTTTCTCCTTTTAATGTAGGCATTTATAGCTATAAATTTCCCCCTAAGCACTGCATCCCATATTTGGTGTGTTATGTCTTCATTTTCATTCATCTCAAAGTATTTTGTAATTTCCCTTGTGATTTCATCTTTGATCCATTAGCAATTGAGGAGTGCATTATTTAATTTTCATATACTTGTGAATTTCCCAGATTTCTTTGTTAGTGATTTGTGATTTCTAATTTCACTCCACTGTGATCAGAGAACATACTCTGTATTATTTCAATCCTTTTAAAATTTATCAAGGCTCGCTTTGTGGCCTAGCATATGATCTGTCCTGGAGAATGTTCCTTGTACATTTACGAAGAATGTGTTATTCTGTTGTTGTTGGGTGAAGTGTTCTCTAGATGTCTGTTAGATCTAGATGGTTTATATACAATATACTAATCTTAAAGCATCTTGGCCCCTTGGTTTCTATCAGCCTTCACCTCCACTTAACTTCCTCCACATCCTGGTAATTGTCATTATCTTGAAGAGGGGTCAGCAAACTATAGCCCTTGAGACAAATACAGACCACCCCCTGTTTTTGTAAATAAAGTTTTACTGAAACATAGCCATGCCCATTTGTTTACTTATCTATGAATACCTTCAACTTCAAGGGCAGAGTTGAGAAGTCTAACAGAATCCACATGGCCTGCAAAGCCACAGACATTTACTATCTTACCCTTTACAGGAAGTCTGCTGATCCCTGATCTTAATCACAAACACAGATTTCTTATTCCTTTCCTTCAAGATCTCTTACTTCTTTACTCCTAGGATAACTGTTCTTCTGTCTCAGAGATCTTCCACACTCCTTTTTTCCTGATGCTTCACTAACTTCATGGCTTTGCATCCTTCTCTGTCAAGACTTTCATGGTAAACGACTTTAACCACTTTCACCAGACCCTCAACGTTTTTGTATTTAGGTTCTCCTATAAAGTCAACCTATAAACTTTTATGTTTGTTTCTTTCTATGTTTTTTCTTTCTACATCTAAGTTGCTCTTTACTGGTGGAGAATTAACATAACCAGGCATATTGGTGAAACTCTACAATCACAGTATTCAACTGCAGCTGGATCCTCACTGCTGAGAGGAAACTTTTACCTGTCCCTAATCAGTGATTTTCCCCACTCCCACAACTGATATCCCAAATGCCCACAACTCTCCTACAATCCCAATCCTTATTTCCTCCTACAAATCTTTTTGAAAATGGCCTTGCCTTGCTTCCCAGTGAAAACTGAAGAGATTAGGAATGAACTTTTTCAACTTTAAACTCAGACGTGAACAAAGATATCTATAGCCACATCTATCCTCGTCTGTTTTCCTCCAGGCTCTGAAAAAGAATTGCTCAAAGGTCATCCTTCTATCAGAGCTTTTAATCTTACTCCCCTTGGTCTTCACTAGGACCAACACTTTGTCCCATTGGTTATTTTCTTCTCTCTATACTTTTAGACCTCTCCTAGAACATACCCCATAGTTTATGTGCAGGCTCTGGCCTTTCTCATATTAAAAAAGCATGAAAAACTTTCTTTTGTACTACTTCACACCAGTTCATGGAGTCGGTCAGTGAAAAGAGGCCAAATATTAAAAAGAATTCAATTTCCTTGCCATCTCAGGGAGTGGGCCACTGTTGGGAACTGATTGGCCAACTGATCTGGCCTTGGAGCCTCTCAGGCTTCTGAAGGCAAAGTATGATTCCCTACCACTCCCTTATCCTTGACCTGGAATATTTGTTTTTCATCATTTGGACTATTTTATGGCAAAATTCTCCCAAATGTAACATTTCTAACTTCAACTTGACATTTAGAAGATAACACAAAACTTTAAATATCCTGGGGAATCTGCTAATTGACCTTTTACAGAGAGCATATATCATAACTGTGGCTTTAACAAATAGTGTTGAAAAAAGGAACAACTTCTAGAAGTGGCTATTTTTTATTCATGATTTGCTCTTTAAGGCTTTCTTGAACATGACCTGATAAATTTACATGAGATTTTCTAAATATAAAATTTGAGAATTTAAATATTCTGTTACTAAATATATTGTTACTAAATCAATGCTCATAAGAACATTCTAAGCATAGATTAAAATATTTTTTTGTGAAAAGCAGACTGGTATATTAGGCCCTATTTGTCCCCTTTCACAGTATGACCTGGTGAGTTCTAAATTTTGGACTTCAAGTTTTCCATCCCAAGAGCACATGATCTCTAAGAACCCACCCAGTTGCAAGATTCTACATGAAAGAAAAAGAAATACATATACTCTCACTCTAAATTCACACAAACTTTAACAGCGTAAAACATATTAGGATGCTGTAACATCTCACAAATATTTACTCTTACATACTTATTTCAAGGGCAGAATTATTAGTGTGCCTTACTTTAAGAAATTCTAAAGTTACAAAGGAAATGAATTAAGAAAGCATTTACAAAAGGGCTATGTTTTATCAAAGGAATTGCTGAATTAATTACATAAAATGGGGATCCCTCTCTTTTGATACAAAATATTTTAAACTTCAGACAAGTCAGTATATAGTACAGTTGATGGTGATGGCCTTCCTCTCTGCTCTGTGCACACCTCTATTGTAGAACTTACAATGTTCTTTACTGACTGGTTTGCAAGGACCTGAGGGAAAAGGCCATGCTTATGAACTCTGCAAATGCAGCACCCCAGTGTAGGCTAGATACCCAACCCAATGCATGTTTATTGAATGAATCAAAGCATGGTAGCTCTATAAATCAAGGCACACTGTAGGTTCATTAATCTGTTTCTGCTCGTTAATAGAAAATAATTTTGGGGGGTGGGTAGCTTGGAGTGAATATTTGAGTCATTTTTTGGAATAAAATTAAAAGAAGGTAAAACCTAGTGTCAGATGGTACTTTAAGCTAAGCCCAGTTTTTAAATTGTCAGAGGCTAAAGCTGCCATTTGCAAACATTTAATCCACAACCTAAATGGAACTGGTTAGTAATTTTGATAACTCACTTTCAGAAACAGCAGCTGCAAGGGCCAATTTCCTTGAAGCCCAAAGAAAAGAGCCACACAGAGAGAGGGCTCTTTTTACATCATAGCCTGCAAAATTTCATAGTAAAAGGACATTATGATATTTAGAGAGAAATTGTGGTAAATAAGTGTGCCCAGAATGCATGCTGTTGTTCTTGACTGTGGATACTTTCAATTGGGGAGAATATACAATAGCCAATGTTCTACTAGGGGATGAAACTGCTGGGGAAACTAGCAGAGCACACTAGAAACTCTACTAGGAAACTGGAAAATATATAATCCAGACAATAACTACAATTAGAACCAAACAGTTCTTTTCTTGCTAGTTTCAAGGAAGGAAGATTTAACTTTTTAATCTCTGACATTTCTTTTTAGAAAGGGAGAAAAATAAGTATTCAGATATTTAGAAAAAAACTGGTTCTAAAATCTTAAAATATTTCCAATTAAAGTAAAAAAGAGTAGAATAAAAGGTGGCTTAGTGTCTAAGGGAGAGAAAGAATGGCCTATTTTCATTCAGTCAATCTTTTACATGTTTCATATGGCACTCAGGGTCTTAACCAAATGTGCCCTCTTCTCTCTCCTGAGAAAATCTTTTAAAAATTGATTTCGGTTAATTTCAAACATTTTAAGTTTCTACTCTGTGAAGTCGAGTGTGAATCTGGCCCTATAGAAAACAGTCCATTTGTTTTTAAGTATGTCTCCTTAAATCCAATAAGATAAGAACATTAAGAACAGTGGTCTTAAAATGCCTGTCTTGGCATGGCCTAAATTAAAAAAAAAAATCAGTTGTGGTAAATGCAGGTGTTAGGACAATCCATTGCCACAGGTCCACTTTCATTCTCTGTGGGTAACTGTTCACTCATTTATTCCTTATGCATGAGTTTAATACCCTACTTTGTGTAATTATGTCACTCTGTTTCCCAGACAGCTATTCTAAATTTTCTCTACTCCTTACTATGCCCTCCTTACTCCTAACTGTCCCCATTGCCTTCAAGTAGGCAACCTGGAATCCAGTTTACTCTTACTGGGGGGACAGCTTGCCTCGCTTGTAGCTCTCTGCAGGGCCAGATTTCTTCACGAGTTCTGCAAAGAGAACTCCAGGACACCTGCCTTCTTTCTCAGCCAGACAGTAGATGTCAGGGGACTCCCCCTCCTCATTTGGACTGTGAAAGTAGGGAACTTGTGAGAATTTTTTTAAAAATAAGAAATTCTGGGGGACTTAAGTAAATCGTTGGAAATTAATTTAAAAAGCTAGGGACTATTGGTGCTGATTTTATGAAGTAAGTCATGCCTCACCACTTCATGAAAACTGCCCTAACAGAGATTGCTGGTGATCTTCTCATTGTTAACTCTGGGTGCTTTTCTTTCCTAAACTTATCATTCTATGATAAAATTTCCTAAACATTTTCCCTCTTTCCTAAAATTTTCTCATTCCTTGACACCATGCCCTTTATGTTTCTTCCACCTCTCAGACTGATGCATCTTTTCTTTCTCCTTGGTTCTGTTCTTGGCAATCTTCTTTCATTACTCTGTATAACTTTTGCTGGGAAACATCAGCAGTACACAACCATTATTATCAGTGATACACAGAGACTCCATGACCTGTTTCTCTAGTTTGTTTCTCCTCCCTAAGTGCCAGACCCATATTTCCACCACCCAATTTTCTGAATGTTCACAAGTACCTAAAACTCCACCTTTGACTTTCCCCTCAAAGCTTTCCTACTGCTCTTCTGTGTCTCACAATTTAATAACCTGAGCATGAACTGAGACCACTCACATTTAAATAGTTACAACTCCATCATGTCTATCTCCAAAGCATGTGTAGTTTCTCTACTCTCCATTCTTACCACTTCTCACTGGGACTTTGACTTGAACTTGCCACCTCTCACCTGAACTCTTCCAATAGTCTTCTACTGAGTCTTCCTGCTTCTAGACTCCTTCCACTTCATCTTCTACATTGTCCTAAATCTAACCTGATCCAAACTCTCTCTTGTTTAAATCCTGCAATAGCTTTCCATTGCCTATAGGATGAAGACCAATCTTATTATGGCATGATCTAGTCCCTTCTTGTCAATCTTTTGTGCTATTTCTCCACAGATGTCATGGGTTGTAGCCATTCCATACAAACTGCAGGATTCAGAATATGACATGTTCTTATGTTTTTCCTCATAATGTTTTCTCTGTCTGAACTATTACTTTCCACCTTTGCTTTCCTACACATTTGCCTCGAGACTCATATTTGGCATCACCTCCTCTGTGAAACTCAGACCCCAGCAGAATTAGATGTATCACTATGTTATCAGAGGATCACAAAAGTCTATTATTATTACTGCCCATCCCACCATTTCTCTAAGGGTTTGTGATATGTTTGCCTTCCCTTAATGCACTGTGACCTTTTCAAGGTAGAGACTTTTGTCTTGTACATCTTTTATTCCTAGTGATTTCTATGTTGCCTGATAGATAAGTGTTCAATAAATACCTGTTGTGTAAATAAAGGGATGAATGAATGTCACTTATATTGACAACAGATTTGGTAGTTCTCCCTGCAGTTCCATTAGAGAAGTGACATCTCATTCACCACATCTTGGTCCATGAGATCATAGGGTTGAAGCTTGAAATCACGCTATGAATTGTTCCTTACAATTCATGGCTCTCAGATCAAATCCACATATAATTTGCTGCAACCTTTTGGAACACAGTCATATTTCTCATCACTTCCCCTTAGACACTGAGGCTGAAAAAGCAGTGGATTCCTGAGTTAGAGGCAAAAAGTAATTCACAGAAGTGAGGCTTGCTGATTAAAAGCAAGCACAGGATCTTGCTCTTCGGTGCTATTAAATAAGGAAAGTTTAGCTGATTTGTCAGAGTGGGTTTCTTTTTTTTAAAAAAAAATTTTATTAGTACTTTAGGCTCTAATTTCTAGTCACTGATTGTCTAACCTTCTTTTATGAATTCTTGGATTTGTTCTCCTATTTTATCTCAGAAAAGTACACCAATAAACTCTCTAAAGGGGAGGGAGGTAGAAGAAGAGAGTTCTATCTGCCAAGCCCATCACCTTCAATAGGGCTAAGTGCTTTCCTATTATACTACATAAACCTTTGGTCAACATACTTAAAAACAAAACCCTCAATTCCAACTTTGCAAATATAAGATGACATGTATATGCATGTGTTTATATACGTACATATGTGTATTTATGTAAGTAAATCTGCGTGTGTGTGTGTGTGTATATATATATATATATATATATATGCACACGTATTTAAATACAAATTTTTCAGTCTATAAGTTGAGAGTAAATTCAGATTTACAATACTATTTGGTAATCAACACATAGGCACCCAAATACAATATAATTAGTGTGCAACATGTCACCTTCAAAGGAAAAAAACAGTAATTCATCTTCTCTGGTGACAGTATATGTTATTCATTTTTGATGCGACAGAAAAATATTAGAAGAAACATTAAGAGATTGGAATTTTTAGGTTTGCCAACAGACCAAGTCGATTAGCATTTGTAGATTTGAAGAGAATTGTGGAGGGTGTGTTTTATTGTGGCGCTATCACAGAGCTCACCACATGCAGAACACTGTACATGTGCTTAGTTAATCCTTACATGGGCTTTATGAGAGATGCTTTACTTTCCTTTTTGTTAGATGAGAAACCTGACATTTAGAGAGATTAAGCTATCTAAGCAAGGTCACACAGCTAAAATGTGGCAGAGCCGGAATTCAGACCTAAGTGTATTGACTCCAAATGCCCAGATTTTTATAAGTTTATTTAAAGTGAAATAGGCTAAAAGTTTTAAAGGAAATATGCTAAAATTAAAATTGGAAAGAAAAGAACTACAGCTTCTATAGCAGTGTAAAGTTTACAAAGCACTTTCACATACACTGTGTCATCTGGTCTTTCCAACAAGTTGGTGAGGTATGCATTAAAATTCCTACTTTACAGATGAGAAAACCAAAGCTCAGAAAAGCAAGCCTTGCTCATGTCCCTAATGCAGGTTCTCTGACTCCAAACGCAATTTTTACTCTACTTAGCCTTTAATTTGTTGAGATTTAAAGTTATCCTTGTGAGAAAATTGATTAGCATATTGAAGATACTGACATTGTGATAGATAAAATAAATACTTATTCTGCATAGATGATTTGGAATCTTCTGTTGTCTTGTGTAGAGAGCATACGAAGCAGTGGTTACACTCCCAGGAAGATGAAGGCAGAGAGGTCAACACAATTTGGAAAAGTGGTGACCACTATGGCACATACTTTTATTTTAATTAAAATTTTTTATTGAGAAAAAACTCACATAATATAAAATTTACTATTTTAACCATTTTAGAGTTTACAATTCAGTAATTTTTATTATATTCAGAGTTGTGCAACCATCACCACTATCCAATTCCAGAAAATTTCCAACACCCAAAATAAACCTCATATCTCCCAATTTCCACCTCTCACCATTTCATGGCAACCACTAAACTACTGCATGTCTCAACAGATTTCTGTATATAAATGCAATCATATAATATGTGGTCTTCTGTTTCTGGCTTCTTTCAATATGATGTTTTCAAGGTTCATCCAAATTTTAGTACTTCATTCTTTTCTATAGCTGTGTAATATTTCATTGTGTGGATATACCATATTTTGTTTATCCATTCATCAGTTGATGGAACAACTGGGTTATTTCTACTTTTTGGCTATTATGAATAATGCTGCTAGAAACATTTGTGTACAAGGTTTTATGTGAACGTTTTAAAAAATTCTTTTGAGTATATGCCTAGGAGTGGAATTGCTGGGTCCCACGGTAGATAACTCTATGTTTAATGCTTTGAAAACTGACAAACTGTTTCATGCATGTCAAACATGTTTCATGTTCTGATATTTAATCTTCAACCAATTGTACTGGTACAGGCATAGTCTTGAATGTCATCAATTTTTCCAGAGCAGTAGTCAACTGAAGAACTTTGTCATTTTTAATGGGTACCACCAAAAAAGAAGATGTTTTCAAGATAACAGTGCTATCAATCAGCAGAAAGAAAATTCTTTACGCCTTTCTGCAGAAAGAATGATAGGGAATCTTGGCCAATAAAAGCAGCAAATAAATTGTGGGAAGATACAAGTAATGTTCACCAATGTCTAGTTGCCCTCCATTTCAAGGTTTATGGAGGATTATAATTCCCTACCCTCTTGAAGTTAGGAGCAGCCAAGTGACTAGCTGTGGTCATATATTGTGAGTAAGTAATAGTGGTAGGTCACTATTTATCTCTGTGATGAATCCTAAAGCCTTGAGGTAAGAGGTGGCATCATAAAATGTGGGAACTTCCATTAGCCTAGGTTCCTGAGACATGAGCAGAGCCTTTATTGCTTTAAACCACTAATATTTTGGTGTTTTTCTTTTTTTGTGTGTGTGTTATAAGGTAATGCCTTTCCTAACCTGACTGCTATAACAGCTGAAATTATTTATGTATCATCCTGGTTATCAGCTACAGTAATATGATTATTGACACGTGATTTTATTGAAGAGTTACAAACTGATCACTATTTTGTTGACAGATACTTTATATTAAGTCACATAGTTTTACCAAAATAATAATAAATAAAAATAATGTAAGAACACAGTTTTGTTTGGGGCTTATCATTACCATTTGAAGAGTTTTATATAAGCCTTATTTTATGTATTTGTGATTGTATTTGTATAAACACTGTCCCTAAAAAGCTGTATAACACACTCCTAAGATATGCATTTAACTAATCACACCACCAGATATGAGTTGCTGATTTCTGCATAGTGCTCCTAACACTAGCTCTTCTACTTATTGAGAACTTTCCAATATTTCAAGGTCTAGGTCTCTTGTTAACTTTCACTGTTTGGAGTATAAAAAGTGAAATGTGAATATATAGTATAGTATCTGCATTCTTTGTGAATACATGGTTATATTGACTTTCATATATTTTCTTTAGGTCAACACGAAAAAATAGGTTGTTTTAAAATAACAATATTTTTTTTATCCATCTGTGCAAACACTTCTTAAAACTGCCTCTCTTTGGGGGACCCATTTTTGTTTGTTCATTTGCTTTGATAATTCACAATTATATTTTAAGTATTACCCAAGTATCTCCTTATGCAGCAAGAAAGAAACTTGGTGATCAAGCCTGTTTTATATTTTTCATCAAACCCTACAACACCTGGCACTATGTTTAACATACTGGCAAGTGCTTCACACAGAGAAAATGAAATCAAGAGGTAAAATACATTTTGGTTTATTTGGCTTTGCTTATCAGCTCTTCCATGGTTGCTTGGAGGACTTTTTGATTTTCATAGGAAATGATATGTTTGAACGTGAAGGACAAAGTGAGTTTTACTTGGAGAGTGAGAGAAACAATCAGCCCTGAAGCCCCAGAATGATGCTTGATTTGGAAGCTGCGCTGCTTCATGGAGATGAAATGAGGTGGCCTGGACGTCATCTCTCTGGACATGATTATGTCCTTTGATGCCTGCAACTCTAGTGTGATCATGTGCTCTTTCAAACTAGAACCTGCCTCACTGACAGCATTTTACAAAATAAAAAGAATTCAAAGTAGATGAAACCAATAGGAACCAGTAAAGTGATGTCAGGGGTTGGGTCAAAATACTAACACCAGCACACAATGATTCTTCCTCTCTAAGGAAAATATTCAGATTCACACATATCATACATCTCTCCATAACTAAAGAAGGAAGATAAGAAGAGAACAGCTTTCATAGTCTTTTTTTTTTTTTTTCTCATCTGAGTGTATAGGTACAGTCTAATTTGCCCAAAAGGTATTTCTTTGTGAGTGCAACTCATCTCTTTGTTTCTTTTCTTAAATTACTTTCTCCATATTTATCTATCTGTGTAACAGAGGCCTAAAAAACAACACTCACCACAAACCAACTAAACAAAATAAAAACTACAATTAAACTTGCATCAGATACTCAAATTCAAAACTATGTGGTTAAGGCCACTCTGCTCAAAGGAAACCAAAGGTAGTGAATCATTTAAAACACTTAAGAATGATTTCACTTTATGTTAAGCACTTGCTTTTATAGTAAAGATGTTCTATGATGATACTGCTAACAGCAGAAAAAGAATTTTCTGAGCAGAGTAAATACATGCAAATGAAAATAAATGAACGAAATAAAAATAAATGAACGAAATAAAAATAAATCTTCTTTAAGTCCCAAATAGACTACCACTCACAAAAATGGTTTCTTAGAGAAAGAATCTCAATTACACTGAATGAGTGAAAATACACCAACATAGGTATTTTTAGACCTACTGGCTTTTGATCATCAGGAATTACTGTCCACTTCCCAAAGAGTGTGTAACACCTGTCAGTAGAAGCATCCTGCTGCTTAACTGGTAAATTTCAGAATGATAAGTGTAGTGCTAGCTGGGCTCTTACTTAAAGCTAGTTTTACTGTCTGCTAAGCGATATGATCTTCTAAACTTCTTCACTCAACTTATTTAAGCCTCAGTGTCATTGGTAACATGGGGGAAATAATACCATCTACCTCCGTTTTGCTGAAGGATAAAAGAGAGAATCCATGTAAGCCTTAGCACAGCAGTTGGCACATCGTGACTATACGATAAATGGTAGCTGACATGATTACTCCTTTTGAATAGACGAGCAAACCACACAACAAAGAGCAGCTATTTCACTGGTTTCCAAGGCCAAAAGAAATGCAATAAATGAAGAGACTGTAATGATTCTTCCTCCCTTGCAAAGCTGGAGGTACATTATCTAATGTGGCCATATTTCTTGCCACCTGCAAAGCTGACCTTAGACTTCCAGTCACTATAAAGAGAACGAAACCAAAAAAAGTAAGTAGCTAGAGCCCTATTTAATCAGTTAATTCATCCTTCCTGCTGTCAAGCAGAACCACCTATTCATGTCCCATAAAGTTAACTCCAGTACTGTTGTGTCAAAGATTGTTAGTGTTCTATCCCTAGATTCCTTCTTTGCTTCCTCCTTTGTAAGAGAATTCTGATTCTTAACTGGGAACACTGTGCCCCTTGTCCCTTCCTCTCCCAACCACTGAAGAAAAGAATACATTTCCCAGTTTCCATTAAAACTAGATATGACCAGGGGACTAATTCTGACTTGTGAGAAGTATTGTGTGGGATTTCAGGAAGGCTTCAATTCAAAGGGAGCTGATTCAGCCAGGAAGCATTGCTCCTTCTACATTTTGTCCTTCTGGCCTGTGTCACAGACGTGACTGTGGTGCTCCTGCAGCCATCCTGGACCTTCCTCATGAACTTGTGAAGAATACTTATATGGGTACAGCAAAAAGACAGGTGCCTGGATCCCAGATGACACTAGGTATAGCACAATGATTCCAAAATCCCTGCCTTTGAATTTATCTTACATGAGCAAGAAAGAAACTCCTTTCTTGTTTAAGAGTTATTTTGGGTTCTTTTGTTATCCACAGCCAAACACAATTCCTCACTGATAGAAAAATACTTATTCAAATGCTTAAAACATATTTTTTCTAATTTCTATATATATATTCTGAAATATCAGCTTCTACCCAAGTCACAACATCTCTGAAGATATGAGACTTGAGTATGGGTTCAAAATGTAAATAAAAGCCATTCTAAGATATTGCCAACTCCTGACAAGGGGCTATATCTCATGTTTCGTTTTCTTAACAGCTGGCACAACACTTGGTAAATGGTCAGTAATGGAGGCCAAATGAAAGAATAAAAAGTGGGAAAAAAAATCCCTAATAGTGTCTCTGTGTACCTATAATTGCATATTTGTAATTCTGGATCTTCTCAGTGATGCAGTCAATGTCTAGTGGTGAATGGGGCATTTACCAAGCATGCTGGTTCCTTCAAGTTACTTGGACACCAAGAAAGGTGACCTAAAAGTCTCTAAGAGTTAATGCTTCACCCAGTTAATTGCACTCAACCCAGAATAGCTGAGCCTTCATGGCTGGCCTCTTATCTGTGAGACTCCAGCTTGGTGACGATGAGGGCAGTGAGTGCTCTAGCTTGTCACGGTTATTTTGCTTTGTGATTCTGTTTTTTGAGGTGCTTATGACTGCATCTATCTTACTTCAGCACCTCTCTGAGATGGTAAATTGTTCCTCTGTGACTCTTCCTTATAGGGTAATGGAGCAATTAAGCTTCTTTTTTAGTGCTACAATTTCTGTTGCTCCGATTTCTCTCTGACAGAATAATTACCATGTGTGTCCCTCTTGGAGTCTCAAAGATTCATATTTATTTGAGTTTCATTTATGTGTAAATTTCTTAGCTTTTTCTACTGTATGTTCAATTTGTTGCCTTTATTTTTTAATACTTTAATCCTCAAAGATCTTGTAGACCCTAACTTTCAGAATTATATGGCCATTCCCCTCTTTTCTTTCCTGGTTAGATTTCAAAGCTCTGTTTACCTTTTTTTTTTTTTTTTTAATTCTCTCAGAGGGGTATTTTTCTTCTGTTTTGTTATTAATATATAAATATATAGTTAATATAACAGTAATATATATAAATTTATTTTAGACCTGCAGTTTAAAATCTATAGATTCTTGTGTCTTTCCACATCTTCCTTGATAACTCAATTCAAATTGAGTTTATCAGGACAAAATAGACAAGTGCTGAAAGCTCAGTGCAAGAATCCAATCAAACAGCAATGAAGCATTATCAGTGTTATCACCAGGCCTGAGGAGCGGTTTAGAGTACTGCAACGGACTTGTTTGAAAACCTTGAATTAGCTGAGGTAGGCATAAGACCGATGGAAAAATTTCTTATTGAATTTCAGATCAGTTTATGTAATTATTACAGTTACAGAGGAAAAATACATGTCAACACCATAGTCATGCACACATCAGTCTCAATACTTGGCTAAATCAGTAAACAAATACATTATATAAGACATGATTTTAGCTGCTAGGTATATAAAGAAGAAAGCAGAGAGGAAAAAAAACAAGAAAAAAAAAAAACAGGAAACATAATTCCTCCTTTCAAGTTACAAATTTCCATTTGGAAAGACAAGCCACAAAAACTGGGCAGTTAAGTAACATTAACATTAACTTGTAAATAATAAGTCATTCCAGTCACCAAGACCTGACAAGAGCCCATCCCTTCACTTCAGGTCTCAATTTAGACCCAAAGGTTTGCTCTTCTGCCATCTCTACTTTGCTGCCAGAGTGGCCTCTGTAAAACACATATCTGATAATAATATTCTTAATAGCTTCACATAATTTTTTTTTAAATGAGAGAGTCCAAAATCTTATTACCTTTATACATGACTTTTTTTTTTCCCACAGAAGATGTCTTAAATGAATTTTTTTTCTTTTTAAATCTTTATTGGAGTATAATTGCCTTACAATGGTGTGTTAGTTTCTGCTTTATAACAAAGTGAATCAGCTCTACATATACATACATCCCCATATCTCCTCCCTCTTGTGTCTCCCTCCCACCCTCCCTATCCCACCCCTCTAGGTGGTCACAAAGCACCGAGCTGATTTCCCTGTGCTATGTGACTGCTTCCCACTAGCTATCAGTTTTACATTTGGTAGTGTATATATGTCCATGCCACTCTCTCATTTTGCCCCAGCTTACCCTTCCCCCTCCCCGTATCCTCAAGTCCATTCTCTAGTAGGTCTGCTTCTTTATTCCCGTCCTGCCCCTAGATTCTTCATGACCATTTTTTTTTTTTTTTAGATTCCATATATATGTGTTAGCATACAGTATTTGTTTTTCTCTTTCTGACTTACTTCACTCTGTATGACAGACTCTAGGTCCATCCACCTCACTACAAATAACTCAATTTCGTTTCTTTTTATGGCTGAGTAATATTCCATTGTATATATGTGCCACATCTTCTTTATCCATTCATCTGTCGATGGACAATTAGGTTGCTTCCGTGTCCTGGCTATTGTAAATAGAGCTGTAATGAACATTGTGGTACATGACTCTTTTTGAATTATGGTTTTCTTAGGGTATATGCCCAGTAGTGGGATTGCTGGGTCATATGGTAGTTCTATTTTTAGTTTTTTAAGGAACCTCCATACTTTTCTCCATAGTGGCTGTATCAATTTACACTCCCACCAACAGTGCAAGAGGGTTCCCTTTTCTCCACACCCTCTCCAGCATTTATTGTTTGTAGATTTTTTTACACATGACTTCTTATAACTTAAATTCCCAACAGTCTCTTCAGGTTTTATTTCTTGCCATTTCCTACTTCTGTTTAGAGATCACCATATGTCTCCTGAATGGAATTATAGGCAGCATCTCATTTCTGAAAATTTGTCTGAAATTCAGCATCTGAAAGTAGGAGAGGTATCTGCTACAGAAGAACTACCATAGAGCCTTCCCTGGGAAGTGTCTCCTTTCCAGGCCTCTGCCTCTCTGCCACAGGGCTGGGAAAGATGGTTGGAAAGCCCCTGCTCTTTGAACTTCTGAACTAGCCTGTGACAGACACCTGGAGCAGGTGTTGTCAAGGCTGCTGGGGGTGGGGAGTGGGGGGTCTCTATCCTCACTATCCTCCACAGCCTCAGCAGCAGAGACCACCATGGGGGCGAGGCCTTGGCTGTTCTCCTCTACAAACCCAGGTGACCCTGGTAAAGCTCGCCACATGCCTAACTGTCTAATAGAGGCAGGGGATGGGAGGGTGATTGGGCCAGGCCCTGGGAACTGATGCTCACTGGTGACGCTGACCCTGACTGGCAAGTGAGCCCCTCTGCTTGGAAAAGAAAGGGAAAGGGACAGGAGACAGTTGTAGATCCTCTGAGCTGGGCTGATGCAGCTCTGCTAAGCTCAGCATAAGCACTTTTGAGAACCTTCAGGACCCCTTACATGGCTTAGCCTTTTCTCTTACTCTCAGTGCTCCCATACCAGAAATTAAAATTACTGTTCCACAGAACATCTCCAAAAAATTAGGCATATAAGGCACATAGTTCAATGAAATGGAAAATATGAATTTTGTGAAATCGAGTATCTGAAACTAGAGAATATCCTGTACTTGTAATTTCTAGAAAATATTAAGCTTTCTCCTGTTTCTGTACACACGCTATTTCCTCTGTCTGGGATGCTGTCTTCCTCTGCTTATTCCATCTAACTCCAACCAGTTCCTCACTGCCCAGCTTTGGGAAGCCTTCTATAATAAGGAGTAATTGCTTTAAAACATAATTAGATGAATGGCTCTTTAAAATACTGAGTTCCTCTACTGCAGTGATATATTTTTCAACAATCTAGGGATTAAGTAAAATAAGGTGGCCTATAGACATTAGTAGAATAGATATTAAAAAAGTACAACACTCTAACTCCTCTTGTAATTCTTCTGTAGTTGAACTGAAAATGGCACTCTCAGTTTGCATAAGAATGTAAGACCACTTTGGTACACACATTTGCAAGATGAAAAGCAGTAATATTAAATTTAGCCTGTTTAGATTTCTGAAGTTTATTTTTATAATTTATAGCAAGCCATCACACACATACATTATACACTTATATAATATGAAAGATGAAAATAAAGTTAACAAATAGTTATAACTGTGTAAACATTAGTATGTGTTAACTGCCAAGAATTTATACGTTCATTTACTAGTGGTTTTTCTATAATACAACACACAATTGTATAGCATATATGAGTAAGGATAATATACTTTCTTGCTGAATTTGATTACACAGGCCAAGATTTGAGGGATTTATTGTTTTGAGGGATAAACTACTATCTTAAATTTCAAATATTTATTATTTCACACTAAAATTCTGTGAAGATATCTAACTGACATAGTCACAAATCAATTTCACAATGATAAAAATTAAAAATCAGGAAGAACTAAATATTTAGGTCCCACAAAGTTAAACATTTATATAAATACTAATCAATTTAAATAAAATAAAGATTTCCTTTGCTTTCAAAATGAATGAACTAGAAAATGCTAATAAGTACTCTCAATGAAATAATTTTTATTCCTGATTTGATAAGACTAATCAGCATGCATTTATCATAAAAATCAAAATCAAACAAAAGAAAGGGGAATAAGAAGCTTAAAAAATTAAATTCTGACTCTCATCTGGGCTACTGGCAATGACTTTATGATTCATTGATAATTATAAAAATGAGCAGTACATTTAACCTCTGTGAAGGGTGGAAACTTTATTATCTACCAGCAAGTTGGTTGTAATGTACAACATCATTTCAAAAAATTTTGTTCTATGATGAAATTAGCATAGAATTTACATAATGATCAATGTTAATTGCCAAGGAGTAACAGGTTTCCACAAAAACTGGTAACTATGCAATTTAGATGCACATGGAAAAAAATGCCAGTTACTCTAGATGTATCAAGTGAAAAGCAGGGGAATAAAGGACTGATTTGTATTATCAGCTACTTAATAATATGGCATGCTCAAGATATGCTGAGCTTTGAGTATCAATCACTATAAATTAAGTACCCCTACACAGTTTAAAATAAATTTTCTAAGTTTACCTTCCAAAAATGATAGAATCATCTATTTCACTGTCAAGAACACTGTCACAGGACTGGATAATGTATTCCTTTTTTAAATATAGGACAAAATAGGGATGATATTCTAGAGTGGATTGACTTGAAATGTGAACAAAATTCCAGGTTGATTTTATTTACTCATTGTAATGATCAGAGCTCTAGAATGAGAATAAAAGTCCTTGAGTTTAGGAGATACACGTTTTCCCCTTTACCTCTTTGTGTTACTTCAGATCTAAATGGATAAGTTGCAGAAGAGTTTTTCTCAAAAGTCTTTTGAGTTCAAGAGGGAGTAAAAATGATATTTCAAATAAAAGTATAAGTGACAGCAAATACTGTTCTTATTATGGGACTGCTGTACTTAACTGGAAAGCAAGGGAAAGGCTCTCCTGATTTATATCTTTGAAATTGTGTTCTAAGAAGTAAGCTACAGTGAGATTTCAGAGTCCCAGACTCATGTTACATAAGTACTATCCTAACCACATGTAAAGCATCTGTTCTTGTATGTCATTCATCCAATCACCCAGCCCTGTTACGCCCCTCCAAAATATCTCTTGAGTCTTCACTGCCACTGTCAAGGCTGCATTATTTTCTTACCTAGGCTACTGATTTCTTTTATCTGATCTCCTTTCACTGCCCTTTGTCCTGCTCTAATCAACTCTCCTAAGCAGCCAGAGTGATCTTTTAGAAACACAAATCTGATTAAATCATTCTTATCTTATCATTCTTTAAAGGCTTCTCAGTATTCTGATGCTGTCTAAAATTCTCATGGTTTATGAGGGTCCCAGTGTGGTCTGTCACTGGCCTGCCATCCAGTCTATCTTTGTGCTGTTCTCTTGCTCATGCTTAGGGCCTGTACACATGATGTCCACTCTTCCTGGAATGCTCTTCCCCCACTCTTTGCAAACCTAAAATAAAAAGCTTTCTTTTTTGTCTTTAAGGCTTCCCAAAAAGCACTTCTTGACTGTGGAAAATAAGGTTTGAGTAGGGGATCTTGCCACTGTGGGGGCCTGGCAGGTCCTCGGTCAAAAGCCCAGGCATCAAGATAAAAAGGTCATGAGGAACTCAATGAATATGTCCCATAAGTGGTCAACTTCCACCATCCTCCTATCCAGATGTCAAATTCGGTACTAGGTATTTAAGTGCTAGCAAAAGACATGTACAATTATTTGGAGATAAAGGTACATGATAAGGTTATGTGGGCTTTATGTTTCAAATCTCATTTTCCCTTTCAACTAATTTAATTACATCTATCTTTATCTTAAGTCTGTGGATATTATTCAACAGATATAGCATATTTTCTTCCGTAGTTTTATTAATATTAACCTCAAGGCCTATTAGCTTGTACCATCAGGCCAAAAAAAATTAAAATATGTTATTTTTAAAGGAAATCAGTAAGTTTTAGAAAACAAAATTCAACAAAAGTAAAAGTCTCATTCACAGTATAACACTATATTCATTGTCAAGTTGCTAAGAATTATTAGAAACAAACACATTATCAGTCAGCAGGATGCCAAATACTGAAAAAAAGGGGGGGGGTAATAGGGTTTCTGCACATTTCTAAGGTCAGATAAGAGTTTTATGATTGAAACTAACAGTCTCATAGTGCTAATGCCAATGACATGTGCTCAATCACACAAGGTTGGCAAAAGGAGAATAAAAGTGTAGTGAATGCAAAATTATTTTTTATTGTAAATGAACTTTGACGAGACTAACTATAATTAGTTAGGCATATACAGTTTCTCAAAACTAGTGTCACCACCATAGGGAGGTCTATAGATGAAGGAACGGTTTGTCAACCTGGATATTTGGAAACTTCATTTAGAGAGGGAAATATGAAAACATTACTCTATAGAAAAAGAGCCACATTGATTATTTTTGTACTCTTGGTTTAATAATGTTCAAGAAGAAAAAAAGGAAAGAAAGAAAGCTGGCAGTTACGCAGTTAAAAAATACTGAAGCGGGCTTCCCTGGTGGTGCAGTGGTTAAGAATCCACCTGCCAATGCAGGGGCCACGGGTTTGAGCCCTGGTCCAGGAAGAACCCACATGCCACGGAGCAACTAAGCCCGTGCATCACGACTACTGAGCCTGTGCTCTAGAGCCCGCAAGCCACAACTCCTGAAGCCCGTGTGCCTAGAGCCCATGCTCGGCAACAAGAGAAGCCACTGCAATGAGAAGCCCGCACATCGCAACGAAGAGTAGCCCGCGCTCGCTGCAAGTAGAGAATGCCCGTGCACAGCAACGAAGACCCAACACAGCCGAAAATAAATAAATAAAATAAATAAATTAAAAAAAAATACTGACGCGTATGGCAGTGGTTCTTAATTAAACATGTACTGGAATCACCTATTCTCCACTGTCCTGGTGAGGCAGATCTGTGGGAGTGAGGGACGGGCAGCTTTAAGTACCTCCTCAGATGGTTCTAGGTAAGACTCTCAAATGAAAAATATTAATAGCAAAAAGAGCAGTGAATTAGAGGCAGAGTCCCTTTAGTCAATTTCTCTTTCAATTACCCCAACTCATTTCCATGATATATTCTACCTGGTTGCTCATAGTTAATCAATGACTTATTTTTAATTCCTGTTGATTTTTCTCTCTTAGATATATCTAGAATCTGTCTACCTATTTATCTTGAGTATCACCTTCATAGTCCAGGCAGTTATCAATCTCTCTCATAGACAATTCTAATAATCAGTCCGCCTATATCAACATGTGCTCTCTGTGCCCCAGAGAGAAAGTTTAGAATAGAAAATCTGGTCAAGTCACGACTTAAAACTGCTTAAAATTAAAACACTACTTAATACTGCTTAAAACTCCTCTTCTTCAAAAGATGGGAAATATTTCTACCCATCATCACAATCTCATCTCTTATAATAGGTTTATGGATGATAACAATGGCTATAATATTTATTGAGTGCTTATTATGTGCTGAGCACTGTTTTAGGTGCTTTCCATATATTAATTCATCCTTACTATAATCCTATGAATAGGTGTTCCAAAATATTTTTTAAATGCATGCATGCATGAATGAATGAATTAGTGGCAATGTGATGAAAGCCCTAGGACAAGAGTACCTTGCAATTCTACAGCTGTATACTTTAAGACATATGTTTACTTTGAAGGGTTTGAATATAATGAGATCATACTTACAAATAATAAAAAGTCAAAAGATTCGAGGGAAGTGTTACATAGGAAATGTTTAAATCCTCAAAGCTTGGATAGCTCTCATAAGAAAGTATGTTTATTAGTAATTTGAGAGCATGGAGCTTAAGGCCGTATTAGGAGTATGCATGTGTATTCTTATACGGATATATGATTCAGATGATACCCCCACTAGAGTTATTTCTCCTAGCCTTAGTTGGTACCCTGTGACTGTACACAGTTTTAGCTGCAAGAAAGTGGATCTGAAAGATGTTCTTTAATCCATTTGGTTCACAAAATCTAACCAGGACTTGGAACAAAATATCATCAATTAAAAAATTAAAAATTCTAAAAAGGGTAAGTTCTTATTAGAAATTATTTAGGGTAGTCAATGTCTTGGGTCCAAAGTCATTAGTGAGCCCCAACCTACAATACTTTTGGTTCTAACCTACCTGGTGATGCCACACAATCAATATTTATTGAATTAAAATAAAGAACAACCATTTTCCCTGAACCATTCACTTTCTTAAATCTTCTACTCTAGTCAGAATGCATTACATACTAGTCACTGTAGAATATAGATTTCTACAAGTGGAGGTGCTGAATCGAGGGGTCTATGTATTTAAGTTTTATTAGGTGAAAGTATATTAATTTCCAAAATGGAGAAAAATTTACACTCCCACCAATAGTATACAATGTTCTTAAGATACGGGGAGGGGGAAGGGTAAGCTGGGACAAAGTGAGAGAGTGGCATGGACATATATACACTACCAAATGTAAAATAGATAGCTAGTGGGAAGCAGCCGCATAGCACAGGGAGATCAGCTCGGTGTTTTGTGACCACCTAGAGGGGTGGGATAGGGAGGGTGGAGGTGAGGGAGACGCAAGAGGGAGGAGATATGGGGATATATGTATATGTATAGCTGATTCACTTTGTTATAAAGCAGAAACTAACACACCATTGTAAAGCAATTATACTCCAATAAAGATGTTAAACAAAAAAAAAGATTGGGCTTCCCGGTGGCGCAGCGGTTAAGAATCCACCTGCCAATGCAGGGGACACGGGTTCGAGCCCTGGTCCGGGAAGATCCCACATGCTGCAGAGCAACTAAGCCCGGGCGCTACAACTACTGAGCCTGCGCTCTAGGGCCCGCAAGCCACAGCTACTGAGCCCATGCACAACTACTGAAGCCTGCGCACCTAGAGCCCGTGCTCCACAACAAGAGAAGCCACCGCAATGAGAAGCCCGTCGACACAACTAGAGAAAGCCCACGCACAGCAATGAAGACCCAATGCAGCCAAAAATAAATAAATAAAATAAATAAAATTAAAAAAAAGATAGATACTAAACCATCTCTCCCTTTAAATCTGTTTTCTTTTTTCAATTTTCCTATATGGATCATTCCAAGAGGAAAACATACCACCTATACTTACAGCATGAACATTACTCATCCTAAGGTCAGGCAAACATAACTGTTTCATGTTTATCTCCTTTTTAATTTTTATTTTTCTTCCAGTCTTATTGAGATATAACTGACATAAAGCATTGTATAGTTTAAGGTTTACAGTATAATGATTTGACTTATATACATCATGAAATGAGTATCAGAGTAAGTTTAGTGAACATCCATCATCTCGTATAGATACAAAATTAAAGAAATAAAATAAATCTTTTTCTTGTGATGAGAACTCAGGATTTACTCTCTTAACAACTTTCATATATGTTGTATATTGTATGTTTCATGTTTATTGTAAAGAGATGAGAAATGTGTATAGGTAGTTTTAACAACAACAAAATCAGTAAGGGAACTGTAGATATATTTTATAAAATCACTCAGACTATAAATACATGTTATCAAATTCTCACAAAGCCTAATATGTTACTCTGAAAGAAAGCACAAAAGAAATAAGTGTTTTGCATACTCAGTGACTCCCAGAGGACATCTAAAATTTGGTTCTGTTTTCAAAAATTGCTGCCCATTTTTGTGATAAGAATAAAATTAGGTTGTACCACTTCTCTCACTCCACTACAACTTTATATTATATTGGTAGGTGATAGTATCTTATTGTCACTTACCTATATTGGTAGGTAGATGATAATAACTTAGATGGATCAGGAGGATTAATAGATTGATGACCATAAATTGCTGTGCAGTGAACTATACTATGGCAATAAATATTTTTATTTAAATTTTAAAAGTCGACGTCAGGAAAATTATTTCATTATGTAAATCATTAAAAAGTTAGTTATTCCTTTCCTATATCAGAACTTCATAAAAATTTTTTTCATATTCTCTGGCTGACTTTCTGCCTTTAGTTGACCTGACAGTGTATCAATCTTATTCTGAATCTAAATTGCTGAATCTAAATCATACATCAGATCTAGAGGGTATTCTAAGTTGTTCAAACAATAGTAATTTTTTAATAATTTGTTAGAGGTAACTGTGTTAAAAAACATTTAACTTAAAATATCTGGCAAGAAAAACAAAATTAGAGCATGCAGAATTCTAGCAATGGTCTGTCATCTTTTTAGCAGTTGAGGTGAGATGTCCAAAGAAAGTAAAGATCACTACATCCAGAAATAGTCTACACTAAGGGTAACTTCTTTTAAGACACCTTTCAATCTCCTTTAGAACATAAAGACTGTTAAAAAAAAAAAAACAGTAAAGCGATAAACATATAAACTATTCATTTCCAAAGGCAAGTGGATATCACAAATTGCAACCAGAAAGACATAATAATATATGTCTTCCTCATTGTTGTAATGAGAAGGCACCATAAATTCTGTTCAATGAGAAGCTCCTAGTGATTCCAAGTGGAATTTAGTATATCAGTGTAATGTTTTAATTTCACATAGGAGTATCTGACTTAATAAATCATTTACCCATTGATTTGAGACTTAGGTCTGGTTAGTTGTAGCTGAAGGAATATCATTTTTTGTTTTTAAAGCTATTCTATCCATATATTTTAAAGGGGTCATTAGCCTTTCCAGCCACTAAACTGAAGTAAAAAACTTTGAAACTCTCCTGACAAATTTATTAATTGATCTGTTCAATCATTCAATCTTTAATTAATTCACTTGCTCATTCTTCAGTCCATCTGTCAGCCCATGTATGCATCCATCCATTTCTCCATCTATCAATCTATCACGTAGGGTGTAAACTGTTAAACTTAATGGGCTCTTAAACCTGCAGCTGACCATTAAAACACTCTCTTCTACCAACTCTTTCCACTTTTTATTGCTCTGCAAGAAACCTAGTAGTCAGAGGAAACATTATTTTCTGCTTAAATGAATGAGGTGATACCTGTGGAACACAGCGAAGATTAATTGCTAGAATATCCAGATGATAAACAACTGTATCAGACCTGTACATCATGGAAAAGTTTAATTACTGATGAAAGTTCTTTATTTCATCTAGAATGTAGACGTCACCGAGTCATATACGATATAAAATAGTTTCACAGTATTCCTGCTTAGATTCTGTATCAATATATATACTTTCAACTTCCAGAGAAACATCACCAAAATTGTGTCTAATAACTCACTTTTCCTTAAGCATGCATTTACACATGCTGTTCTTTGTATATGCTCTTCCTCCTCCTGGTGGTCCCTCCCTAACACCTTTCCCATTTTCTTCCTTTCCACCATTAAGTCTGGATACTTAGCAAGCTCCTACTCACCTTTCCTATTTTAGGAAAGTTATAAGCAAAACAAAAAAGTTACCACAGTTAGGTTAAGGAAGGGGACCATTATAAAATCTCACCTGTATCTTGTGCAAGAAGTGTTCTGATCTAAAGGAGCTATTGGATTAAAAGTGATGGGTGGAGAAACCTGGGCTGATAGCAGAAATCCCAAAGCAAGAATAATGAGTGCTACGGTGGTACCTAAAAAAAAAAAAAAAAAAAAAAAAAAAAAGGAAAGAAAAAAAAAAGTTTTACATCAGAAAAGAATTGACAACATTCTTCCAAAGCGGACTGGGTTTGGCAAGACATATCTTAAAAAAATACCTTGATCTATCTTCATTGGATTAAAAAAAAAAATGATCCTTATACATATATATTGTCATAAAAACTCACTAGCATATTCACTGTGAGAAATGACAAGAGTAAAATTCAAATCAAATACATTTGCTAGCCAAGCAGTAGGTTGGTTAATAACTTTCTAAACAAACACCATCTTGCATTGCTGTCTCAAAATCAATTAATGTAACCAATATTATTGAGTGCCTAACATGTTAGAAGTATGAAAGGCAACAGATTTACACCAAGTGTTCCTTTCATTACCAAGAAAATTGTTCTAATGTCAATCAATCTGCGAAGACCCAAATAAGTAAACTAAAAAGTAACAAACTAAATATTTCAAAAGCAGTTGAAAGAGTATTTCTCATTAAAAAGGAGTGGCATTTGGTAAAGACTTAAAATGTCAGAAATGACATAACACATATATTCAGTTTTCTTTCCTGTTGGCACTTGGAAGTGGAATATTTGTCTTTTGATTTTAAGGTGCAGAATGTGATTATATGTATCACTTAAAAAGCTCATTTTTGAGTCCCTGATAGAAATACTGATAGTAAATAAGAAAGTTTTCAAATTTCTGACTATTGTTCCAGCCATTGTGAAGATTAAAAAAAGGGTCATGGGAAGAAAGGAGAAAGAAAATATGGCTGCATTTGTTTTTACAATTTATTAGAACGAGGCAACATGTTTAAAATATGGAATTCAGGGAGGTCATTTATGTAGCAGTAAAGTTTCTATTAGATAAATGGGAAAGTAATTTAAGAATGACCAAAAATATTTTTTAAATGGACAAAAGAACAACTTTGGGAGGCACTGTGAAAGTGCAATTGGATTACATAATAGGTTTTTGTGTTTAAGATAGAGGGGATGTGTCAAGTTAAGCACTGTGGTTAAGTCCTAGCTCTGCTGTTTCTTGACTCAGTGATCTTGGGCAAAACACAAGACCTTTCCAAAATTCTATTCTTTCTGCTGAAACTGGGGTTTAGTGAGAATACTCACCTTGCAGAATTGCAGTGAATTTTAAATATCACAATACATTTGAAAGATTTTTATAATGCTAAAAAATGTTAATTATTGTACTATAATTATCATTAGAAACAGCAGCAGCAGCATATTTTTAAAACTCTAGAAAAAAATTGAAAAAGGGGGAGGAGGCTTGAAGAAAAGATCAGAAGCCATTTTACCACACCAGGATGAAGAGGCATGAATCTAAAATCACAGTTCATTTTCCCCTTGTTGGCTTAAAATTCAAACCAGAACTAGGAATAGTTTGAGGTATTATTTTCTCAAAAATCTACCAAGCCATGAATTGGGAAACAAAACAGAAGTCTGTCTCTTAGAAAGAGAAAAGATATATTAGGCCTGTAAATAAAAATTATCCCTCTCTCCTCAAACAAAGCAAAATAAACCATGAGTTTTACTGTTACTTTGTCTATGAAAGAAGCTGGGTCCCTAAGTATTTTCCCAAATTACCTCCATAGAATATTGTCATGGGACAGGTAAGATTTGTTTCAACCTGGAAAAGTTGATACTTTTGGATGTGATGGAAAGATGATACTCTTCTTTCATAACACTACTTAAATAACTTGTCTGTGATAAACTGTAAACTCTTAGATAGTATACCTAACACATACTAATATATGTTCAAGTCTAGTGCCTGGCATAGAGCAGATCCCATAGAACCACAGATTTTTGCAATACTGGCTATTTTTGAAGAAAACAACAAAACATGTTAAGACTATTCAGTTGAGGTCATGGGGTTAGTATGGGACAAATATCCTAGATGAGAGTTCTGCAGTATTGATATTATATCTCGTGGATCCATCTCTAAAAAAGTCCAACCAACTTGCAAAATTTGGGGGAAAACCCATTTTGGATACAAAAAATCCCTAAATAGGTGAAGGTTTATCCTTCTTAAACACAAATTTATTTTTATTTTGACCCATTGGGGATGGAAATCTTTTAAAAGTCAGTATCATTCCTTTACTTTATTACATATAGTAGTGTTTCTCAATCCTGGCTTCCTTTGGAAAGCAAATCTTTAGAATGTACCTCAACCTCTGAATCAGAGTCTCCAGAAAATGAGGATCCGATAACATGACTCCACAGGTGATTGTGATACCCAGACAGGGTAAAAATCCTTATGAGACGATAAACTCCTTAAGGGAAGGGAATGGTGTCTTATGTGACTTTATTTATGGAATAAATTTTTAAAACGATCACCTCACCCTTCATATACTCATATATCTTTAAGGCTTAAAACTACTTGAATTATCTATTTCCTTTAATTTAACAAATTACAGATGTCTTATCAGTCATTTGTTAGTATTTAAAGTTGTTATAGTTGTTGTCAATGATCCATTATTGCAACCTAGATTTGAGTCCAATACAGGAAGGCCTTGTATGAAAGGATCTTCTCCACTGTACTGGGTAGGTTGGGGACATTCTTTATATTTTAAGAGAAGAGTCCCTCTTAACCAAGTATACTGTCACATTTTGGAATTCTGATATCATTTTCCTAATTAAAATGTTCTCCATAGGAGGTGAAGTGTGTTGGATAAAAACATCTGATGAAATAAGTTACCTTAATTACCTGGTACAGGGTTTGGATTATTAGTAAATACTCAGAAAAAAATAATTTCCCTCCCTAAGACTCTAACAGAGCACACTTTTTGTGTGTAAGTATCACCTGCACATACTCCAGACCTCATCTTCAGAGATTCTAATTTAGTTGATCTGGGGTTGGGTCCCAAGAATTCACAATTTAAAATAAGTATCCCTGGCAACTCTGATGAAGACAGCCTGTGAGTAATGTTTTAGGAAATATTCCACTACCAAAATATCTGGCAGAAAATAACACAGTGTTTCTGGCTTTCTGATTTATAAGCAATAAAGCTACACAGATATAAGCCTTCCTCTATTAAAAGGATCAAGAGGTTGTCATTAAATTCGTAATATTTACAAGAAAGACCAGTTCTCTTAGGGAGCTTTGAAAATATTAAAAGTCAGAACACCACAAAATGTCCTACGTTTAAAATTATTCATGGACTATATATTTTACATTTCTTTGTATAAAGAGTTTCTTTGTCCCGGTTTAACTAAATACAGTTTATTTGTAGTAATTTTTAAAGAACAAGTTCCTATTGAAAAAGTTATTTTGATATTTTTTTTTACTATTTTTCACCCAATATAATAAAATAAATCATAATAAAAACACAAAATAGGGAATAAAACTGAATCAAAAGTTTAAAAATTCTATTAGGTGAAAAATAGTGAAAAAAACATATCAAATTAATTTCTTTAAAATTTTAAAAATAAATAAAATCTTAAAAAAATTTTTTGGTGCTAATTCTTTAAAAAGTACAACAAATAAACTGTATTTAGCTTGACCCAGACAAAGAAATTCTTTATACAAAGAAATACAAAATATACAGTCCACGAATAATTTAAAAGTAGGACATTTTGTGGCTTTTAATATTTTCAAAGCTTGCTAACAGAACTGGTCTTTCTTGTAAATATTACAAATTTAATGACAACCTCTTAATTCTGCAGGAAAGAAAAGTGCCTCCAGGTTGCTCATAAAGGCAGTCCCTGGAATCTCTTGGTCTTTCCCCCAAGTCTTAATACTTTCTTTTAATAGTCAGGGATGGGCTCTGGAAATCCTTGGGGCAGAGGACCTACGTGGCAGGGTGAAACATGACATCAGCAAGAGGAGTTCAGGAAAGTTCCTGGATTCTGATGCAAGTTGATTTTACATTATGGTTAAAACAACAAAGAATCACTCTTTGGCAGTAACACTACTGTGATAGCAAAATGCTTTGGGCATTTTACTGTCTGTGTCAGGCACTGTTTGAAATGTTATACATGTATAAATGTGTTTAGTCTTCATTACAACCCTATGAAGTGGAGACTATAATTAACCCCGATTTACAAATGAGAAAATAGAACCTTGCTCAATATCACACAATTCAAATCCAAACAGTCTGGCTTTATATCTATAATGCCTCAAAATCCTGGAATACAACAAACGAAGGGACAGAGGTTGCTAGTAAAAGCATTTTCCCCCATCTCAAAAATCAGCATTTTTCTCCAAATCTCAAAACCCAAATCCCAAATTCAAGACCTGAAATTCTATTTAAAAAATAGGCCTCTTGAGGTAGCAATATACTAAGGCCCTGTCAAACGTGTCCATTTAAAAAATTTTAAAGCAGCTATTACCTCTTCTTAGAGTTGACCTGAACCTCAGGCGTCGGCAAATCCAATTTTCAACCCACTGTAGGAATTTGTTTCTAGCACATCACTGCCTGATGGCCATCTACCCTTTTGTTGAGAGTTTACCGTCCTAATGAGGCAGCCCAATTCATTGTTGGATAGCTCTGATTATTAGGAATATTTTTCTTATATTAAGTAAAAAATCTATGTCCTCATAACAGCTACCATCTGTGAGAATAAGATATCTATTAGGTGTCTCTTTAGTCTTTTTTCTGGGCCTAAACACTTCTGGTTCCTTGAACAGGTTTATAAATATATGGTTTTTAACCCTCACTTGTCCCTCACCTTTCCTCACTTACCCTCCCGCTTCCCTATATACATTGGTTGTTGCGACTACCTTTGCCTTTTAATCAGACAGTCTTCCCCCTACCTTCCCCTCAGTGCTGATACTGCAGTTCAACTTACATTATTGAATTCAAGGCTTCCACTCAAGGCAAGAACAGAGGGCGGAAGCATTCCACTCTTCCTTCTGGAGTTAAGGGTCGGAGGGAGTATGTGCTCTTAATAACTGAGTATGAAACTCCAAATGTATTTTCTCATCAAAATCTGGGACAACTGCCTTGAGCAGTTCTATTAGATCAGTGTTTTAGGTATAATTTAGTTACAATAGAATTTAGTTAATGCAGGCCTGGAAACTTTACATTTTAATACAAAAATGTATTCTTACTCTAAATAAACTTATAAAGGAGTTATTAGAGGACAGCTAATTGATAAGTAGGAATCTGCTTGTATATTTGAAAAAGATTAGAAAATTATATGATGCAAACATGTGAAGACAACGACAGAGATGGGTCTCCTTTTGGCAAGTGAAACGGCCCTTGCATTACAGAGAAATAATAAATGAAACGGGTGGGATTTAAAGACAAAAGATACTTGAATGTGAGAAGGGTTTTTCTTATTTAGTTATCATAGGAAACATACTTAACCAACCAGAATTTACACTAGGATTTAGGCCTCGTTCAAACACAAAAAGAGTCTGTCCCTGCTTTGTGAAGAAATTATATGGTTCTAATGTTCCACTGGTGAAAGAACTTTGAAAAAAAATGCTCCAAATTTACTTCCACATTATCCCAAATTTAAAAAAACTATGTTAAAAAGTGAGTTTATGAATACCAAGTTTTCTTTTTCATTTTGTACCTTTGAGCAAAACTCAAAATAATAACAGCAAAATGCTACCCTCAGTAGGTTCAAATTGTTATCACAATTCTACTTTCTAGTTATATATCATAATAAGTTCTTATTAAAAAAATTTTTCAGAGGAACTCTATTATTTAGCTATGAAAACTATATCAGAAGTGGTATTGGTACTGTATTTTAAAAGGTTAACTTGCCATCATTAGAGAAAAGTTTATAACTGAATTCTTCGGCACCTACCTGCTAAACTACCAAACGTAAGCTTTCTGCGACCCACTTTCTCAACAAGCCAGACACCCACAAGTGTGAAAATGAAATTTGTGAAGGCTGTAACTGAAGCCAGCCATATTGCAAGTCTATCATCTTCAACACCAGACATCTGCAGAATGGTTGCACTGTAGTACCTGGGAGGCAAGAATAAAACAATTGTTGTTAGTTATTCAAAGAAACAGTTATTCATATAGAAAAATATCTACCCGACTAAAACAGACCAGGAATAACTATTAATAACACCAAGTTAAGATGGGAATTCATGCAAACTATTTAAAGGATCACAATATAGAGACTGTATTCAGATGAATTCATTTCTAACTTTGTATCAGTACGAAGAAATACTCAAGCAAGTGAATAGAGGGCTGAAGCCTTTAAAAGTTGAATGTACCCCACACCTAGGGACAGTTGACAGCTGGTAGTTTCACTAAAACTACCAAGGATAAAGCTCCAAATCCATGGAATGAATCAGAAGTCACCATACGCTGTAAATTTAGTACTTAAAAGAATAAAGAGAACTGCTACATATACTAAAGAAAATGTGATATAATGGCAAAAATCTGGTACAAGTAAAGAACTTCTTCAAAGACACAAGGAGTAAGAATATATCAGTTTATCTGGCATCTGGTAAGGAGATAAGAAACTTACATGATGTACACAAAGAATGCCTTTGTGGTTCCTAGAAAGGTATACTCTTTGGTAAGTCTCCAGCACAACGTGCCTAGTTAGGTTCTATAGACTCATTTTGTTCCAAATAAATACACTGGAAACTGGCTCTAAAAAATCATAATGCCAACTTGTTGACACACAATGGGAGATATGTCTGGTATGTTTAAAGTGACAGGTTTCTCACAGGACATTTTTTTCCGGGGGAAACATCAGGAGCTGTATCAGAAGATTACTTTAAAGTGGCCCTTAAAACAAAGGAAGCAAAATACTCCTGGCAAATCATCTATGAAATGTGACAAAATTATAATCCTGAAGATACATTCTGAACCATGGCTTTGCCTAGCTTTTAAGCCATTCCAAAACAACAAGTTAGCTTTACCAAAATCCAACAGTTGGCATCTGAGCAATGTATTCAGTCAAGCTGGATATTTCCATAGTTACAATCTACAGTTTCTGGACATTAGTCAACTTTTTCATAATATTTCAAAAATAAAATCTGTTTGAATACATTTAAGTCTCATTGATTCATCAATGGCTACTGTCTACTATTTTTTAAATTCTTATTTTACTTTTTAAAATTTTTATTGGAGTGTAGTTGATTTACAATGTTGTGTTAGTTTCTGTTGTGTTAGTTTAACAAGGTGAATCAGTTATACATATACATATATCCATTCTTTTTTAGATTCTTTTCCCATATAGGTCATTACAGAGTATTGAGTAGAGTTCCCTGTGCTATACAGTAGGTCCTTATTAGTTATCTATTTTACATACAGTAGTGTGTATATGTCAATCCCAATCTCCCAATTTATCCCTTCCCCCTCTTTCTCCACTGGTAACTATAGTTTGTTTTCTACATTTGTGACTCTATTTCTGTTTTGTAAATAAGTTCATTTGTACCATTTTTTTTTAGATTCCACATATAAGCGATATCATATGATATTTGTGTTTGTCTGACTCAGTATGACAATTCTAGGTCCATCCATGTTGCTGCAAATGGCATTACTTTGTTTTTTTTATGGCTGAGTAATAGTCCATTGCATATATGTACCACATCTTCTTTATCCATTCCTCTGTTGATGGACATTTAGGTTGTTTCCATATCTTGGCTATTGTAAATAGTGCTGCATTGAATTTAGGGGTGCATGTATCTTTTTGAATTATAATTTCTTCTGGATATATGCTTAAGAGTGGGATTGCTGGATAATGTTGGGCAGGGCCATGTCGAGGGGTGCGTTTTGAGGTAGCTATGAGCTCAGTACGACTTTAGGCAGCCTGTCTGCTAATGGGTGGAGCTATGTTCCTGTCTTGCTGGTTGTTTGGCCTGAGGCATTCCAGCTCTGGAGCCTGTAGGCTGTTGGATGGGGCCGCATCTTGGTGCTGAAATGGGGACCTCCAGGAGAGCTCACGCAGATCAGTCTTTCCTGGGGCCTCTGCCACCAGTGTCCTTGCCCCCACAGTGAGCTACAGCTGACCCCCGCCTCCTCAGGATACCCTCCAAGACCCCTAGTTAGGTGTAGCCCCGGTTCCTATGGAGGTATTTCTTTGTGCTGGGTCCCAGTGCACCTGAGACCTTTGTGCACCCTCCGAGAATGGAGTCTCTGTTTCTCCCTGAGTGTGGAGCTCCTGCACTCAGGCCCTGCTGGCCTTCAAAGCCAAATGCTCTGTGGGTTCTTCCTCCTGATGCCTGACCCTCAGACTGTCTTGGAGGGCTATTTTTATGTGGGAACATCCCTGTGTAGGCTGTGTGGGTTTAATATTTTTTGGTGTGAGTGCTGTTTTTAGTATGGATGTCTGCTACCTCTCACCTCAGTGCATGCTGGCTGTTATCCCCTTGATAGGAGGTGTGACTGTTGTTGTGGTGACCAGAGCCTGCACTGGATATTGAGCGGGGCCTCCCCTTTGCTCTGTGGTTGTCACTGTCCTGTCAGGGGCAGGGCCTGCTCCCTAGATGTTGGAGTAGAGGGCCCCAGATCTGTTTCTGAGCTGTGTTTCTGAGCTGTGGTATGAGGTAGGCAGGACTGGAGCACCCCCACTGGGAGAGAAGCCTTTGAGTTTTTCTCTTCTGGAGCTGTTCACCTGTAAGTGTACTCTGTTGTGTCACTTTTCACCCGTTGTGTGGTCTCACAAATTACACTGTTGTTGGAAATGCTCTCAGCCCCATCTTAACCATGGGTATGCTGGCAATTGGCCCTGGTGTCTCTAACGCATTGTTTTCACTAGGCCTCCAGTGCAGATCCACCAAAGTCAGGTCCCAGGACTGCAGTAATCATGCACCTGCACCCGCTGGCGGAGTTATGGAGGCACCTCAGACTCTGGCCTGGCCCAATCCCCACCTGTACGTGCCCACAAAGCCCACAGCTGCCAAAGCTAGACCTGTCTCAGCTGCAGTAGCACTCTTCCATTCGGATGTTCTACAGGTGCTGAATTTACAAAGCCGGCAGCGGGGCTGTAAATCCGTGGTTCCCGCAGCCACAAGAAGAGATTTCAGCTCTTCTTTATTAGATGCATGGCCTCTGGGGCTTAGCTGTGGTTTCAGCCCCACCTCTGTGTGTGGGCCTCTCACCAGAGTCTGCTCCAGAGGCTACCCAGGAGAACCGGTGCCCACCCAGGCAGGCGGGGGCGGAGGGGGAGACAGGCGGGTCATGGGAGCCTGTTCAGGTGGGAGCCCCTCCTAGTGCCTGCAGAGGCTGGGGCCTGCACGTAGGCAACGCGGCTGCAATGGTGGCCCCGCCCCTTGCGTGCCACTCAACAATGGCGCCCTGCCTCTATGGCAGCCCAAGCTTCTAACGTGAACATTCCCAGTTGTGGAACTCCTCACTCCCGTCCCTTCAGGCTGTCTCTTGTCAGCTAACAGCTGTCCACTTCCTGGGTCTACTCTCCAAACCCTACGTTCCAGCACCCAGCCCCCGTGCACCACGGCGGACACCTGTCTCAGGCTGAGGCACGCAGGGCTGTGGCAGGGACCATCTGTGTACCTCTCACTCTGTCCTACCTGCCACAGACCAGTTGCCGCGCTCTCCTCTGAGCCCCCGAAGCTACCCTTCTGTCCCAGCTGATCTCCCCGCTGGTGAGGGGGCTTCCTCGGTGCGGGAACTTCTTCTCCAGCTCCGCACCAGGGGTGCAGGTTCCGTCCCGTTTCTTCTTTTCTTTTTTTATTTCTTTCATCCTACCTGGCTGCACGGGGATTTTACTGGTCCTTTTAGGTGTCCAAGGTCCTCTGCTAGTGTTCAGCAGGTGCTCTGTGAGAGTTGTTCCATTTGTAGATGTATTCTTGATGTACTTGTGTGGAGAGGTGAACTCCATGTCCTCCTATTCCGCCACCTTCAGTAGTGATTTTTAAAAAGTCTGTTTTTTAAATTAATGATGATCTTCTTATGTAAAATAGTAACACCAACATGGACTCATTCATCTTAATAAAAAGTGTTTTCCTTTTTTAAAGTGGTAAACTAATAACTTACTATGCAGCGTGAAGGATGTATTTTACTGATCACACTAAAAGTTATGCTAACCATTTTAAGATTTTGAATTCTGACAGCTGTTATAAAAAGAGAAACTCCCAGTGAAACCTCTCCCATCATTGTGACAATTGTGAACATTTCGCAGTCAGACTGTAAAGTGATAATAAAGATTATGAAAACAATTCAGTCCATATGAATGGTACTATACAGTTTCCAAGTGCTACTCCATACATTATCTCATTTTCATAAAGACCTGGGCAGCAAGATCATACCTGTATGTAACCACTGAGAAACTCACATAAATCTAGAAAGGCAGAAAACAGAAATGCTGAGAGAAAATTCAGATATTTAAAGCCAAAAGAATTTGATACTTGTCATGCTATTCTATTACATTTTAGAATCTTCTCAATGTTTTAGGAATAACAACAGATACACTGCACAAAGTAATGCTTCCAAATAGAGCGAGAATAAACTAAACAAAACAGATATATTACAAAAGGCCCCCCCCCTCTCTATTTGGGGATGCAGAACCTACAGACACTGAGGGCTGACTGTACTTTGTCATTTTATATGAGGGACTTCAGCATCCACTGATTTGAGTATCCATGGAGGTCCTTGAACCAATCTCCCGTGGGTACCGAGGGACAACTGTATTTCGATGTTTTCATTTTTGACACAATAAAATCATGAAATTACAGGTGTTAAATTAATGGCTAGAAATGGGAGTGGTATCAAACAAAATAAGTTGGTCAGTTTATTTTATTTATTTATTTAGTGATTTTTAACAAAATATTTATTTATTTAGGCTGTGCCAGGTGTTAGTTGCAGCATGCATGCGGGATCTAGTTTTCCGACCAGGGATCGAACCCGGGCCCCCTGCATTGGGAGTGCAGAGTCTTACCCACTAGACCACCAGGGAAGTCCCCAGAATTTTATTTAAAATGAAGAATGTGTCCTAGGTATGTAAAATAATTTCTTTTATGGTACTTAATTTATAGAGGACTATAAGTAAAGAGTGGCCTGGGAATCAGAAACTGTCATTCTAAAGGCATCTCTGTGGTGTGCTGGCCAGATCAGGTAACATAAGCATTTGTTCACTTAATATTTATGTATTGAGGACATACTATTAAGCTATGTGAGTTACTGAGAGCCCACAGATATGTTATTAGATCCAGTTGTTGCCCTAAAGAAACTCACAGTTTAGTGTAAGACAATGAAACGGAAAGAAATAATTTTAATATCGCAAGGTATACAAATCACAATGTGGCATAAAGGACAGACCAAATAATTTTCTTTGATGTATAAAGTTCCTTGACTTTCCAGTAAATTTAATGTTTGAGTTGAGTTTTGAAGAATTCATAGGGGTTTGCCAGCAGGTGTGATGATCTGGGAGGACATTGGTGGTAAAGGAAATGACACGTATGAACGAAAAAGTACAAAATACTATGCTGGGCTCATAGACCAAAAGTATGTTACCGTGGCTGAACATAAGAAGGTCCATAGGAAAGAGAAGTATGACATAAGGCTGTAGCAGAAGGTTTTGTTATAGAGGGGTCTTGATTGCCATGCTACACGTTTGGTTTTTATTCTGTAGGCAATGGAGAACCATGAAATGGACTTTAAAGAGAAGTAACACAATTAAGTCTGTTCTGTGAAAAGATCACTCTAACTACAGCAGACTGGGCAGACAGGATGCAGACGGAGACAAGGGTATATTTCTTTAAAGCATTTTCAGGTCATTATACTGGAAACGCGACCCTGTAGATGTTCTGTATTAATGTGAAACAGTGAGAGCAAAGGCTGGAATTCAATGATGGCCTTATATCCTCCTGTCATCAAGAGTTGCAACTTCAACCCACACTAAATCTTTTTCTGGATGGAGTGTCTTGAGTTTTCATCCTCATTTTTCTTTCTAAAACATTGGTAAATGTATTAGGTTTTACTGCTGCCATAAATTACCACAAACTTAATGGCTTAAATCAACATAAATTTATTTTCTAAAAGGTCTATCAGTCAGAAATCTGACACAGGTTTCATTGAGTGTCAAAAATCAAAGATGCCAGCTGGAGAGGCTCCAGGGGAAATAGATTTCTTTGCTTTTTTTGGCTTTTACAAGTCTCCCACATGCCCTGGCTTGAGGGTCCCCCTTCCTCAATATTCAAAGCCAACAAAGGCAGGTCCAGTCCCTCTCAGGTCCTTTCACTCTGATATTCCCTTCTGCTTCCTCTACATTTAAAGACCTTTGTGATTACACTACCCCAGATAACCAGGATAATCTCCTTATTTTAAGGTAAATTGATTAGCAGATTTAATTCGATCTGCAACCTTAATTTCCCTTTGCCATGTAATGTAAAATATTCACAGGTTGTTTACAACATGCACATCTTTGGAGGGGATTGTTCTAGTACATAAAGGTGCTAATAAACAGTAAAATAAGCAAAAGGCCAACAGTTAGAACGAGAAGGGGAGGAATGAAGATAAGGATATTCACTTAAAGGGTAATCAGTTCCAGAAGAATTTAGACAATAACTATATTCCCTTTCATAGACTCTTTCAAGGGCAGGGGATGACATATCTAGGTCAGAATAATTCATGAACCTAGTTTTTAAAAGTCAGGTCATGGAGTGGTGAAAAGACACATTTAATTTACATTTTAAAATGTGTGAATTGCAATGTTTTTGTAAATGATGCTATCAGCCAACCATTTATGTAATAGGCTACCACTGTACTTAGTCTGAGCCTTTATGTAGTAGTTTAAATTTGCACAAAGCAAACAGAGTTTTCGTCATAAGAGAACAATATGAACAACTAAAAAAGGTTTTCTTTCCTTTTTAGACTCAAAGGAGGGATGCCTTCTCTTTTCAAAATCATTTTATACTATCTATCTGACAAACTATCATCATCTTCAAAGATTCCCTGGGTAACCTTTGGTTATCTCACACATACTATCTGTTCCCCAGAGTGAATATGAAAGGCCTGAAGGCAGTGTGTTCTCACAGAAGACCAGCTTCACAAATCTCTATAGATGTCTAAGAACAGAAACAGCCAGATTGTATGTATATCGCTATCTTAGAGATTATGTGAGAGGCAGCTTCCAGTTCTGAATTTGAATAAAACAAAATAGCTCTGGAAAACATGTAGGCTTTGCTAATAGCAATCTATCCTAATGATGACTTTTAACTAGCAATAAAAGCATAAACATGAGCACTTTATATGCTGAGCAAAATACATATGTTATGTTCCTATTTGAATAAAGCATTTCATAGGAATTTCTGAAAAAGTTATTTTTTTCAGCTTCTTGAAGCCACAGCCTGTCTTTTTCACTATTGCTAATATAAGTGTTAATTTAACAGCAAGAAGTTGGTACCCAATAATTGTTTGTTAAACTTATTGAACTTATCTACCACCAACTTTTAAAAAGGAATTAAGAATATTTATAATAAAAAACATGACAGAATTGCTAACATAAAAATAAAAGACTGAGAAGAGAGAGTAGGAGGGATAAAAGATAAAGATAACTATACGAAAACTTTGGATGTATAATCACTATAAGCTAGCTCTAAAATTTCTGGCAGCCAAGGCAAAATAGTAAATGATTGTTTTAACTGTCTGACAAAAAAAAAAAAAAAAACAATTCATAATGAAACTAAACTTTTTCGGGCAGGAAATTATAAAGAATTTAATTTCATGAGTAAAAGAGATATGGAATATACTCTTCCTGACACTGTCAGCCAGTCTAAATACAACAAATTAACAGATGAAACTTAGTCATAATTATTTTAATTCATGTGGCACAAAGGTGATATGTACTAGCAGTGCTGTGGATAGTTTCCAAATACAAACCTTGTCTTACTCAATAGCCTTACAGGTCACGTTTACACTTGGGAGAACGACCAAGTTAAATGAGAAGATTGGAACTTATGGAGCATAGCTGAAGGGCTATAAACCCTGAAAGATTCCCATTATCTAAGTTATGTTGTTTGATTCTTTTGGCCCCTATTTGTATCATATGCCAGAATACACTGACTACAGATTTAAGATGCTATTCTAATAGAGATGTTCTTTTAATGGAAAATACTATATTTTCCTACTGGGATGGTGTTTATACAGTCAAAAACATGGGTAACTATGGTAACTACATCAATAGCTTTAAGAGAAGAATATTTCACCCAAATAAAAAAATCTTAAAAACAGTTTACAAAATAATTAAACTTTTTGAATCTATTTTATGTATTTTGTATATTGAGAAATCTTCTTTGTGTATTATTAGATGCAAACCATAAAGCCAAAAATAGAAGTTAGAAAAGTAGAAATTAGGATTTCATTTATATCATACATGTGTTTAAGCTAGTATACTAGTTTATTGTTGTCATACTATTCTTAAATCAGGCAATGATCCAAAAATTATAGTAATCCTCAGAAAGCATAATTACTTACCACATTTAATATATTACAAGACAGTTTTCGTAATTTAAATGATTTTATTAATCTTTTGGGAAGAAAAAAGTAAAAATGTGCCAAAGGAAATTAGGGATTTCTACAGACCCTCAGGGTACCCAATGTGACTGGTACTCCATCTCAGAGACCAGTCCCTCACCCTGGCTTCACATGACTGGAAACCTCAGGAGAAATAACTGATCTCACCCAGCTTAACCACATCATTAACCTTCCCCTGTGCATCATTAAGAACAATGATAGAAGCTCTCTAATCTGACCTCCAATTCATCAATACGCCAGATTAACCTATTAATTCTTTCTATAAAATATATGGCCACAGGGCATTGAACATTCGGGACTTCATGCAGGCTCACATTCCCCATTTGTTGAATGTATGTGTATCAAATCAGGTGTGTTTGTTCCCAAACCTGTTTATGCCTGTCATTATAATTACGTAATTTAATCAAATAATACCTAAATCAATAAAATATAAGATGCTAAAAGAGAGTTACATTAAAAACAAAACTGTATGCTTTTAAAAAGTCTATAACAGTTAAATTATCTTAAAAAAATTTGTGGGCAACACAACCACAAAAAAATTGGGGATAAGATGTAAAAGTCTAAGAAGATTCTGCCCTTAGGATTCTTCTCATATGTCTTTCAGTTCTTGTTCTATTTGAAAGAAACTAAACCTGGAATTCATAGATGACAATACTGAGTGTGGTTTATGAAAGAAAAACAATTTGGAAGTTCAAGCAGTGGATGTGATGAATTATTGTACAACTAAAAATAAAATGTTGAAGGTATATATGTATCATTTCCTCATAACTGTCTGTTTCAGTTAACTAAACAAGAGCCGATCTTCATCATGTCAGTTAAGAGGGTTTCCACCTTTCCTCACCCTATCTCACAACCCTACTTATTTCAGCAACAAGCAGCAATCCAAGGCTTTCATGTCACCTATTTCCAGCTGGTCACTTACTTCCATATTAACCTGTAGATTCAGTAATTTGCCTCAATCTTCCTCTTGTCCCAGCCCTCCCACACTCTTTCCCTGGGCCCTGTTAACTAAGTCTGGATATGAGGATACCACCTTCTTACAGCTTGGATCTAGAGTCCAGGCTGTCTTTCTCTCACATCCTGTAAACTCAAGGAGACCTGAAGAAGAGGAGAGGGTAGCAAGGGGAATAAATGAACTACAGCATCCTCTAACCCTCCTTTTTCAGTTGTTGGCCTATTTCTGGTCACTCCTCATTCAGTGGCAATTTCAGTACCTGCCTCACAATTTCTTCTCCACTTCTACCTCTGTGTCATGATTCTTTGTAAGAGTAGCGTCAACATGGTCCACCCATAAAACACCTAGTCTCTTAACTGCTTCACTTCTAAAATCCTTCAATTATCTTAGTCTCTGACCAGCACCACCTGGTCACAGCTCGCTTACTTGAATTCCTCAACACACACAATTCTTCACTCTTGTGGAGACTTTTACGCCATACATTCTACCTCTTTTTGGTTATCCATCATCACCCATTTCTGCTTCTTTCCTATAACTGTACTTAGAGTCTTAAGTAGTTTAGATTTCCCAATCCGGTGGTTCTCAGGTATTGGTGTGCTACAGAATGACCTGGAGGACCTGTTAAAACACAAATTGCTAGGCCCCACTCTGAATTTTTGATTCAGTAGGTCTAAGACCAAGAATTTGCACTTCCAACAAGTTTCCAGGTGATGCTGACACTGCTTTGAAAACTTACTCCCCAAACCATTATTATAATCATTTTCTTTTTACCATTCTCAAATTCCCTGGCCTATTCCCCCTTTGTAATATTCATGCCATAAAATCCAACTCTGTCTACTTACATTCAGCTATTCTTCCACTCTGCAATTACACCTGGCAGCTGAAAGGTTCTAGAGAGAAATACACAAATTGACCTCACATGAAATTCCCTAAGGTGCAAACTCTACAGCTCTCAAAAGGATGATTTCATAGTATCTCCCTTCTTTCCACTGTTCCAGTCTAAATAGCCTCAGGTGAAATCTCGCCTAATATTCACTGAGAAAGTGTGAACAATCAGAGAGGTACAACCTCATCTTACCACCACCAAATCTATCAACCTACCTGATCAATTCTACATTAATTCATGGAAATTCAACTAGCATTCAAATATTTCTCTTCTAGATTCCTTCTTCAATATTTGCTGCTTGAATTATTAATCTTTTCATCTGCTATTCCTCAGCAATTTATGTGTACCTCTCTTACAATACATACCACTTCCCTTCTGGTATTGGAGTTAACTTACCTTTTTAAAGTGTATAATTCAGTGGTTTCTAGTATACCTATGACTAAATTTAAATCCCTTAATTAAAATGATGTTCACAATAAAGTATTAAAGCAACCCAGAGGGTTTAAAGAAATAAAAATGTTTCTAGAGTAGGGTGAGAGGGAAGGGTAGAGTTTCAATACACTCCTCACCACCATGCATTCCTGATTCAGCTGCACTCCTTTCCACTCCACTGGCCAGCCTGGTACCCGGGTACCCTCAAGGCTAGGGAAGAGAACCTTAAAAGTGACTGTCTGACTTGTGAGCCTTTTTACTCAAACAATGACAAATTTTCTCTTTAGCTCCAAGTTGTATACGTATAACACCTCATTAAAGCAAACAAGAGGCAAAAAGGTGATGGTCTATTTAAAATTTTTCTCAGGGGGTCTAGGAGCCTGAGTGAGAAAAAAGGGCAGGTCATGTCATTTACTTTATGAAAAAACTGCTTTTGGCACTATCAAAAGGGTATAAAATGGTATTTTATTTTAAGCTACAAGGCACTCAAAAGTTTGTTTGTAAGCAAAAGTTTACAAGAACTTTCATTCTATGTAAAAGCAACATTTCACAGCATGGTCAACAAAACTGTGATTATGCAAAGATATGTAGTTTTATGCACATTATTTATAACTGTAAATCTCTGCAGAATCACAGATTGGGAAAACAGACCAAGAATATGGAAGATGAAGTAAAAAAAAAGAAAAAACAAAATGCAAAATTATTTAGAGAGCAGAATCTCAACTATTAAAATTAATCACAGAAAAATAAGACAAATAAATACACCAAAATGTTAAGATACACTAAATCAAAGATTTTAGATGCCTTTTCTTCTTTATAGGTTTCCACTTTTCCATAATAAACATATGCTATTTAAAAGTATTAAAATTTTGTAGATTAAAATATGTCATACATTGTATTCAGGCACCATAAACCTCCAACTCTGTGAACTAAATCCAATATTATTTTAAGTAAAACAAACATGAAATAATAATCATGAGGAACTAATATATGCCTGTTTCTCTTCAGATAAAGCCACTTACAACTTGTTTTTTCTTTGCCAAATTTAGTATTTTCTTAGATGAAATGATATATTTTTTTATGTCTTAGTGCCCAAAACACCACAAATAAGACACTGTAATAAATTTGTAACTTATCTATTTAATTCAACAAAAATTTACATGATAATAGTAATAGATGTTTTAGTGGAAGATAAGTATATAATGGCTGAATGTCTCAATTATATGCAATTAAAATATATTTATTCGAGGCGTACTATGTGCTAGAGACAGTGGGATATAAAAAGACAAGTAATATCTGGGACTGTTTGGGGAGGGCAGGGTCTCTCATTCCACTGAGGGAAACTGCCATACATATAAAAAATTACATCCCAATGGGCCAAGTTTTATGGGAGCTGTAAGATTAAAGTGCTATTCAAACATAAAGGCAGTGATCAACTCCACCCAACAGTCCAAATTGTTAATCAGTGATTCCAATTAGCCATATTACCACATCTCATATTCCAACATTGAAAAAAATACAAAAGGTCAAGGAATTTAGGGTGCTAGTTACCACAAGACTTAGTCTGGGACAGCCTTTGAAACCAGCTCAAGGATCATGCACAGAGAGAAGTAGAAAGGACTTGTGAGACTATAAATCATAATCAGAATGACAAATACCTATTTGGTTCACTGACTAGAAAAACTGTAGTGGCAGAGATGGATGTTATAGCCAGGAAGGAAATTCTTGATTTTGATTTCATAGGAGATGGCAATGATCTGAATGTGACTACATTTAAGGTGAGCCTTTGATGCAGGGGATCCATGATAAATGGAAACGGAGCTCCATCCACTGGTGCTCATGAAGCCAAAGAGTTGAGTGAGGAAGAAGGCATACTGGAAGGAAAGGATGCTATAAAGGTCAACAGTATTGCTCACTTCTCAAAGAGTGAGAACAACACACTGCCTGGCTGTACTTGAAATTCCCTAATATGCTCACTCTTCCACTCTCCAAAATGATGAGTCCATCTCCTGAGGAAGAGTGGGCTTGTGGAACAAGAGAAGGCAGCAGAAGTAGAATGCAATTCTGTGAACAAGGTACCAGAGAATTCCGTCACCTATCATGTAAAAAGTATACAGATAATTTTCTTTGTTTCCCTATTTCCTGTTATATACTGTGGATGAAGGAATTGCATGGCGTGACTTAACTGTTCTAGATATGAAAACCAATACCTATAAGTTTAGATGATTACAATAAACTTTCTATGAAAAGATAAATATTAATGGATAGTATAGTCACCACAAGGACCCAGAGAGAAGTTCTCTCTGACCTTAGTAAGGAGGAGTTCTTGTGCTTCTCTGGGATAATTGATTTCTTTCAATCTTAGGGACACTGTGAAACATGTATTGTCTATATTGTATTGGCTGCTAAAACATTTAGAGTAACACGATTCTCAAACTGTAGTGTGAATAAAAATCAATCTGGAGATTGTAACAAACACAAGATTCTAAGTTGTCCATCCTCTTTGCTCATTCCCACCCACTCACCACTGCCAAGAATTGATTCATTTTAAGAGATTCTAACTTAGGGGGTTCCAAGAACACTTTGAAAATGATAGGCTTTGTGACCTAGTTCATACAGACACTACTCTACAGCAAGTTTCTTTTACAGAAATCATCTTATCTTGTCCTACTTTGTCCTCTTTCCTAAATCACTATCTTTAAAGATTGTACCTACTGCCTCTCTATATGTTTATTTAAGTCCTCTTAAACTTTTTCTGGAATAAGGAAGGGTTGAAGTGAATAAAGACTTTTGAATTAGTATGAATAAATCTTATTTTTCCCTTTCCAAATATTGGGGAAAGAAAGCTGATCAATTTTTTAACAGCAGAGGAACAAGTTGAGCTGTAACAGCCTTGGGCAAAAAACACTGCAAAGAGAGGGCTCCCACACCAGTGTATTATTAAACAGTAAATTAGGCTGACTTGATGCAGGCACGTTGACAGCACTGTGCCCTTTGATGTTCAAAGAAAGACCTAAAATTGCACTTGGTTCATTTCAAGTGCATGCAGGCAGCACCAGGACATGCTTGTTCAATTATTAGTGGAAGTGCAGGACCTTTCACCAATGACAGAAAAAATTCTGCCTATGTGTACACATGAAGTTTGACCTCAAGAAGAAAAAGCAATTATCAGTGAGTCAGCATACATTTATTGAGGTGATACATCATGAAAGACATTCATTTTAATGTTTAAATACTATAGAAAAGCATTGAATCATCTTGTTAATTCTGAAAAACCAGAATTAGGAAAATACTTTTGAGTTAAATATTTTTGTGTGTCTGAATTGACTGGATTGCCTTAATTCTCCACTTTCTTTTAAATATGTAGAATTGGTTCTATAAATGCCCTTTTCATTTCTTGTTTTTTATGATGAAAACCTAAAGCTGCTTCATAAGAAACATGGAAGAGAAAAACAACAAGAATAATGGCTAACATTTATTAGCATTTTCTGAGTCTATGAAACTCAATTTTAGAGTTGGAGCTGATGGCAGAACTTCTCTCCTGATAAAAGTGGAAAAGGAGAAATAACATCTATTGAGCATTTACCATATGCCAAGTAGTAGCCAGATGTGATTTACCCATATTATATCATTCAATCATCACACTTTATGAAAATGTAAACTCAATAAGAGTCAATAATAAGCATTTTTAGGGTATAATTAACTCAACATAAAACTCTCCATTCTCACACATACTCAGGATCCCAAAGAGACTGTTATGGAAATTCTTACTCAGTTTATTCACTCTATGCACAGCACAAAACATAAACCCTATGTGCACATTTACAACTTTACAACTTTTTTCTGCATGAAAACTATTTTCATTTTCTGCAGCTAGAGTCTTTTGTATTGTTTAACACTTTTGCTGCCAAATAAATTGTCGTTAATTCATAAAATATAAAAATCATAAAATTACACATAGTTAGAAAGAGACCTTCAGAGATGGGCCAATGGATGAGCAGCCAGCCTGTTACAAGAGATATCCCAGAAGCATGCTGCCCCTTAAGGGGGATATAGAGCACTAGCTTGTCCCAGAAGCCCAAAGCCAACTAAACTCTCCTCTCCACTGGGAACTCTGGAATCAATTAAAATAAACTTAAGTAACAGACTTAAAGGGTAATATAAATAACAAAAAGAGCATCTTTACAAACGTAGGAGAAAAAGGAGAAGTAGAGTTACTCACACATTCTGTCTATTATGGTGATGGTGGGGCAAGGAACTATTGGATACTGAACAGGAGTTTTGTTTTGTTTTGTTTTTTAAACACCAGAGATTAGACTTCCTTCTCCTTCCAGCTGCTTCTATTTTAATGACCTGACTGTGGTTGAGGATTACTTACTTATTCCAGTTCTATGAGAAAGCAACCTGTTATTCTGTTGTGAAGACTATTGTTATATTTTAACTAAATCTGTGTGTGTGTGTGTGTGTGTGTGTGTGTGTGTGTGTGTGTTTTGATTTCTAGAAGTTCTTTCTTCTTGGCAAGGAAGGCACAGAAGTGACGGTATTACTACAGAGAGGAAAGAGCATGGACCTGGAGCCAAGAAGTATGTGCTTATTCTTGTCACTGTATGAGGCCCCTCTTCTGTTTTGCCTTCCCCTTATTGATTAAATAAGGCAGAAGCCAGAGGGGTATGGTGTGAACAGACCAGTGATCAACAACTCTTTTCCTTCTAATTTCAGGAACCTTCAAAAAATGGGTTTGCCCCTGCTCTGTACCCTACATCCCAGACCCATTCGCAGCCTTGTGATGGATTGCCTGGAAACTCTATGGAACTGATCTGGCAGATATCAACTAATGAATCGATTGGGCTGACTTAGTAAAAACCCCTGGAGAATCCATGTTCCTCTGGAGAAGTAGCAGAGCCATGTAAGTAGGCTGCCTCAAATGCCCAAGTTCTGCTGCTTGTCTAGTTCACGGGAGAAAATGCTTATGTACTTAACCGTTCTAGGTTCTTTACTTAAAACATACAATTTAGCGACGTACTTACAATTAGTGACAGTATGCAAAACTTATCCTGTTTTTGAATATTTACCCTTTATCAGACAGAACAGAATTGCAAGAGGGCACTGAACTAACTTTTCGTGATCCCTTTTTAAATATGATGTTAACAGTGGCATAACAGGCAAAGAAGTTCAACATAGAGATCCCTTTGAATATAGACAGTATTTCCTTCCATATGGAATTCTTATAATCAAAATTTTATAATATAATACTACTTGATGAGACTTAGCTTTATATCCTGACTCATACAGCTATAATCTCATACAGTTATGATCTGCTTATATCTGAATAAAAACAACTAAAATTATTCCAGGATTTCAAATAACCATAAACACTGAACTATTTTTCTTCTGAATGGTTCAAAGTGTTTACTTTTCAAAAATACAAATGAAAACTCTCCCTATATTGAACAATATAACTTAAAATGTTAGCCATGATACTGTGGTTTTAGAAATATTTACAAACTAGATGAAGGGATTGCTCTTATTTTTACTAAAAGCAAACCAGATGTTGGCTTACGTTATCATGTCATACTATTCATTTTAAAGTTTATTAGGCCTATCTTTTTGCATATCATACATATCTGACTGCTCACTTATTTATCATTTATAATTCCAATTCAAATCTCAAAATTTGTTATCAATCTCATATTTGTTGCTAAATTTTTCATTATGTATTTCTAAATTATTACCTTATTTTCTCAGGATGCTATATATTTCTCTTAAAATTTAAAGTACTGACAGATTCTTGTGCTTTTTTATATTAAATGAGAAATTTTAACATACATTAATACAAGTATATGCTTCCTCTCAAACAAGTTATTCTATATTTTATAATTATTAGAGTGTGAATGTACTTTACACCCCCACACACTATTATACACTTCAAGTGAGTACAGGCAGAGTTTATGCTTTAGTGGTGAAAAATATTTTACTTTAAGTTCTAAACCCTCATTTGTTCTTATTATCCCATATGATTATTTCAACTAAAAAATAAATATAATTATTCATATCTTTATCTGCTTCCGCTTCCAACTTGTCTCTGGCTAATAATATTTTTTATTTCTATAATAAGTTAAAATTGCTACATGTGAGTAGAAACTCTACAATCTGTAAAATAATCCCAGTCACCAGTATTAAGTATTATATGTCTGTATCACTTTTTTAGTATGAAATCATGCAATTATTAGTATATAAAATCTTGAGTCATATGTAATGAAGAAGTAAGGAGAATATTATTCAATTTACAGGAAAATGTTGGCCATCTGTTTACCTTAAAAAAAGAGATGTAATTGAAAACTCATGTAGTTCATTAGAGCATCATTATTATTATACAACATGGTTTATGAAACTGAAAAAAATTAAAACCACGTTGTGCCTGGCAGAGTAATGGTCTTCCAAAGGTGTCCATGTCCTAATGTCCAGAATCTGTGAAAATGTTATTTACTTTACACAGTAAAGGAAAATTAAGGTTGCAGATGGAATTAAGGTTGACCTTGAGATAGGGAAATGATAGTTGATTATTCAGGTGGGCCCAACATAACCACAAGAGTCTTAAAAGTGAAAGATGGAGGCAGAGAAGAGTCAGAGAGACATGTGACTAAGAAGGAGGTCAAAGTGATGTGATGTGAGGATTCAACTCACCATTGCTGGCTTTGAAGATGGATTTTTGGGTGGAGGATGGGAGGGGGCATGAACTGAGGGTTGCCTTTAGAAGTTGGACAGGCAAGGAAATGGATTCTTCCCTACACATTCCAGAATGGAATGCAGTCTTGCTGACATCTTGATCTCAGCCCATTGAGACCCCTGTCACATTTCTGACATAGAGGATTTAAGATAATAAATTTGTAGGATTTTTGTAAGTCACTAAATTTGTGGGGTTTTGCAGCAGCAACAGAAAACTAATACATTGATACCCTACCATTATGAGATGGGTTAAACAAACTATGGCCTAGCTATACAAAATAATTCTATAAACTATTAAAGACATTTTAAAATGATAAGTAATAACATGGAAAATAGTAACATCCTACTATTAAGTATAAAACTAATAAATGGGTATATATGACATGATTTTAATACTGTAAGTCAAAGTGTATACACATAACATAAAAAGGGAAATGTCATCTCTGAGAGATGGGATTATGAAAAATTTAAATATATTTCTTTTTACTTTTTCATGTTAATGATTAATTTTATTACATACATATTCTTAAAAAACAAATGGTAACAGAAAAATGTTGGGAACCTAAATTACTAAGTCCCTCAAAGTTTCAGAAGTACTTTTTCAGATCTAATTTGAAGATGCATATAAGAAGCTTCTTCTCTTGGAAAACTTTACCAACCATTCCCCATCCCCATCACCCTTTCCATTAAGCACTAAGCTCCCATCTATGCACTGTGATTACTATTAACATGGCATCTTCGCATTGTAGGATAACCGCTTCTTTATTTCTGTGACTCCTCCATTGAACTCTCAATAACCTTAAGGAAGGCACCCTATTTTGCTCATGATTGCATATTCCTATCCATTCACAGAGCTTGGCTCATGAGTAAAATCATTAATAGTTTAGGCCAGAGAAGATGGGGGGTTTATAATTTATTTTAAGAAAGCATATGAACACCTCTGATATACTTACTCAACCCTACTGCTTCTTCAGTTAATGAATTATAGGAGCAATGAAAGTATGTTACTTCATGAGTTCTATAGTGAAGATTAAGACAGGAATTTGAAAATAATGGATATTTTCTGCAGGCCTATTTTACTGCCAACAGTCCTCAAGGTTTGCAATTCTGCATCTTAGAAACCTGGAGGCTTAGAGAGGTTAAGAACTTGCCTGAGGTTAGTGGTAGGGATGGGTTCAGATAAGGACTCATCCCCCTAAATCACACTGCTGCTTAAATCTATATGGGTTCAACATTTATCTATAGCCTTTCCTAGTCACTCAGCTGAGACAATCTGTCTCCTTTACTGTGAAATTACCATTTTTATAAGTGGTCTCATCATCATCATTATTGCCTATGGTTCTGCTTTTTTTTTTTTTAAAAAATAGGTTTGTAAAGATACAGGAGGAAAATAATCCTTATCTTGGGAAATATGTTTATCTCAATAATGAATATGGTTTTGTTAGTAGGTTTAATCAAGCCTATTAATTCTCTCCTGTGGAGAAGAGCAGACTTAACTTCTGTTCTCAAAAATTGCAAACCATCAGGGAGCATGCATTTTATTGTAGTTTATGTTTCCACTTCTGCACCACATAGTATACTATTTATATTGTAAGTAATAAAAGGAGCCTGAGCTGAGAGAAAGCCATGGTTACATTTCTGTAACTATTAAGGCTGTCTCTTACCCCATCTATATCATTAGTCTGCATGTCTTGGAGCAGGTTGGCAAGGGCACATTTCCTTATCCTTTCACTGGTTGGGTCACAGGGATAGATATGCTGGCTTGTGCATGTCTTTACTCCTCCCTGAGGGGATCCATGATACTGTTTGGCCCGGCCACAGGAGCTGCCATTGGTGCTATGCTATAACAGATTTCACTGGATGAGCTCTAGATTGCTTATGATTTTATCACTGTGCCTTGATCTGTAGACTGTTGAGGCTTAACTTTAGTCAAGAGGAAGACACTTTAGAAAAAAAATTGCTATCCTCATTTTAATTTTCATTGGTTTCTTGTTTTTTTTTTTTAAATGATAATTTGAGTGCATTAAACAATAAACCTATTTCTTTGAGCAGATTCTCATGAATCTGCCTTTCATCTCGACCACAGAAAATAGCGATTAATGAATATCGATAGTAGCCTGGTCAATTAATTTGGACCTAGTTGGTTTTCTTTAAAAACAAACAAGAAGGGCTTCCCTGGTGGCGCAGTGGTTGAGAATCTGCCTGCCAATGCAGGGGACAAGGGTTCGAGCCCTGGTCTAGGAGGATCCCACGTGCCGCGGAGCAACTGGGCCCGTGAGCCACAATTACTGAGCCTGCGCGTCTGGAGCCTGTGCTCCGCAACAAGAGAGGCCGCGATAGTGAGAGGCCCGCGCACCACGATGAAGAGTGGCCCCCGCTTGCCGCAACTAGAGAAAGCCCTCGCACAGAAACAAAGACCCAACACAGCCATAAATAAGTAAATAAATAAATAAAACCAAAAACCAACTAATTATTAAAAACAAACAAACAAACAAGAAGTATCATATTTGTTCCAAACTGGTAATAGAAAAACTCTCTGTAACAGAGGGGATAAAAATTTGTCCCTAACATGAGTATAGACCTAAGTTTAAAAGTGGAGGTCAAATCAGCCAAAGTTCTACTAGATTTTCTGCCTTTTACATAAGTCAAAATTGTAGAGCATCATGAAGTTTGCAAAGAAAGCAAATCCTGACATTTATACTGATACTCGGCCAAACCTTATATTGAAAAATAAAATTAAAAATTTTAACTAGATTCTAATTTTGATATTACAATCTGAATTCAAGTTACTCAATTCAATTAATTGAATTCAATCTCCATATTATTGAAATGAAAACCATGATAATGTACTCTTTGCATATTCTCTACTGAGAAAGACAGTACAAAACATTAAATAAGAGAAACCAATGAGGGTTACAGAGAATAAGAAAGTGAAACCATATAAGTCATACCATTTAAGTTAGGCTGGCCAATTCTCTACGAAAATACCTGATGGCATTTTAAACAGATGGTTGTCTTCTTCCAATAATTTATTTTATCTGTATCTATTTTATAGAAAAAAAAAATATTTATTTGAAAATTTACAGCTCTTTTCTACTAAAAATAAAATTTAGGGTTAATTTAAAAGTAAGAAGTCAGATTCCAAATAGAAAAACTAATCTTTTGTACAATAAATAATATGTGCTTTTTGGGGGGGGACAAGGTTTGTTTATGGGAGGAGTCCTGGACCTGGTTTTAAAGTCTTCATTTTCAAGTTATTTATTTAACTAACCTTAAAAGAAACATTTTCTGCAATTTATTTTAAGCATAAAAAATAATGTCTTCAGATTCTGTTAATAATTGAAAACATAAAAAGTCAATCCATTCTTTTTGTTAAACAATAAATTAATTTTTACAACTGATAAATGTGTTAGTAGGGAGTAACATAAATATTGAAAAAATTGACATGTACAATATTTCAAAAGGCAAAGCAATTTACTTTTAAATGTTTTAGTACACTTGGTAGGCAGTTGGTACATTATGGTAAATGTTTAGCACATTTTAATAAATGTTTTTGTAAGCATTTAGCAAGCATGGTCATACCAGCATTCTACTAGCTACAGTACCATATCACTAGGTCTTTGCATATAGCAGCAGCTCTATTAACTAAATTGAAAATGAAGGACTCTGAAAGTCTTGATTTGTCTTCAATTGTTATCAGTAAAAAATACGGCCATCACAGCTTTTGAGTTAAAACTTTATTTTGCTTTACTTTGTTTAATTCTAATTCACCGAATACTAGTTATCCACATTTTCAATCTGATTAACAGAACATTCATGAACATGATGAATAAAAGTAGATTACAACAAGATTTTTGTAGAATTTTTTCTCTGAGCTATAATCAACATTCAGACATGTAAGTCACTAAACCTTTAAGGAAAACATTTGCTTGATATAAGAAAAGAATGTCAAGATGAGGTAAAATTAGCCTTCAAGTCTACAAAAATAATTTGTCCTGCTGAATTGATTTAGCTTGGATATTGGCATGGTTAAACCCAGACCATATTTGAAACGGATTAAAAATTCTAACACTGAACTGATTAAAGGGCAAAATAAAATTAAACCGATCTTTTTGTGTTACTTCAAAGGTATATATTTTAGAATCAGGGTAAACAACTACAGCAGACATCAGCAATCATTACGTTCAAGGTCAATCCAAAGGACTAGCTAGGCTCATGGGAGAATACTGGCCTTCGGTGGCAATAAAAAATACAAGTAAAACAAATGTAAAGATTAGGGAAGAAAGCAGGGAGATGAAACAAAGATAAAGAGAGAAAAAGCAAGCAAAAAGGGAAAGAAAGGAAAAGGAAGGTAAGACAAAAAAGAAGAAGAAATGGAGATGAAACCACAGAGTACTAACAATAACTGTCCAAGCTACTGGTACACAGAAAGCTGGTGAGCAAACCTTACTATACCTGTACTTAAAATGCACTCTAGGACCATGACCTAAATCCTGCAGGAAAGAGAAGGAACCACAACCAGCAGCAGCAGAACACTAAGTAATAGGTGGTGAGTGGGTCTGCCACTCTTGGATGCACCTTAGGATGTACTAAACTGCAAAAGTTACAGGTATTTTTCAAAGAAAAATACGATTTCCAGAAGAAAATAATAGTGCTCAACAGCATTTAAATATGTCCAAAGTTTTCTTAGAAATTGAAGACTTCAGATATTATTCAGTATATCCCAGTAAAACACCTTGTACTTCATATTTATTAGTTTTTCATATAATCAAAAGCTTGTAAAGTTATATACACTTTTATTGAAAAACAAATTATTTTGCCAATAGTGAGTTAAAATATTTGCAACTTTTATAATTGTTACAATCAAGTTACATGCATGAAAAAACCCATGTCTTTTTTTTTTTTTTTTTAACTGGAATTTCAACTTGCTACATGGTGGAGTGTATATGTAATATATGTCTTCACTTATCTTATTTTAACCAAAAAGATGGGATAGCAAAAGGAAAAAAAAAATTGAAGAAGAGACAATTTCTAACCCTTAGTTCAGTGCTTACTTTCACGAGGGCAAGCAATTGATATTAATTGTTATTTCTGTATCAGTATTCCTGTGAGTAAAGAGACCTCTGGAGTAAGAGACATATTATGCCTTTTGGCCAATCTTTCTGCGACCCAATCCTTCCATCCATTAAAAAAAAAGGATGGTGACAACTGATATCTATATAATACACACATTTAAAACAAAGAGACTAGCTCAAACACTTTATTATTTTTTATTGTGAATTTTTAAAAATTGAAGTAGAGCTGATTTGTAATATAGTGTTAGTTTTAGGTATATAGCATAATGACTCAGTATTCTTGCAGATTAAATTCCATTACAGGTTATTACAATGTATTGAATATAATTCCCTGTGCTATATAGTCTATCGTTGGTCCTTATCTATTTTAAATATAGTAGTTTGTATCTGTTAATCCCATATCCTTAATTTGTCCCTCCCCTGCCTTTTACTCTTCCTTTGCTAACCACAATTTTGTTGTCTATGAGTCTCTCTCTGTTTTGCATATACATTCATTTTTATTATTTTTTAGATTCCACTATTCCACTATGTATATAAGTGATATTACATAGGATTTGTCTTTGTCTAACTTACTTCACTAAAGCATAATATCTTCTAGGTCCATCCATGTTGCTGCAAGTGGCAGTATTTCATTCTTGTTTAATGGCTGAGTAATATTTCACTGTATATATACCACATCTTCTTAATCCAATTGTCTGTTGATGGACATTTAGGTTATTCTCGTATGTTGGCTATTGTAAATAATGCTGCTGTGAACACTGGGGTGCATGTATCTTTTCAAATTAGTGTTTTTGTTTTTTTCTGGATATATACCCAGGAGTAGCACTGCTGGGTCATATGGTAGTTCTATTTTTAGTTTTTTGAGGAACCTCCATACTGTTTTCCAGAGTGTCTGCACCAATTTACATCCCTACTAACAGTGTACAAGGGTCCACTTTTCTCTGCATCCTTGTCAGCATTTGCTATTTGTGGTCTTTTTGATAACAGCCATTCTGACAGGTGTGAGGTAATCAAGCACTTTGAAAGAACATGGTTATATTTCTGCTAGTCTTCAAAGACAGACTTTAAGCTATGCCCAAATAGGGCTCCCAATTTCAGAATCTCATCCCTCTGCTTAACAGACAGCTGTTATAACAATCAATTGCCTACCACAAGTATGCAGGAAAAGATATAACAATTACACTGCTATAACTAGTAGGATGGAGATGTTTTACTGTTTCTACAAGGAACTGCTGTTGAACTACAGCCTTTAATTCAAGAGTTAGGCAGCACTGGCCCAATAGAGCACTGTGTGATGATGGAAATGTGTTATATTTGCTTGTCCAATATGAAAGAAACACCAACCACCTGTGGTTATTGAATACTGGAAATGCGGCAAGTGCTACTGAGGAAGTGAATTTTAGATTTTACTTAATTTCAAATTAATTTTCATTAAAATGCATGTGGCCATTCTATTCCACAGAGCTATTCTATTGACAGCACAGAGTTAGAGAATCTGTAACTAAAGGCCCAAATGAAGTTAATATCTCCAGTTTATGAAAATTAGAAAACACAATATTAAAAAAAAATCATTCCACAGAGGGCAATCAAGATGGCGAGTAAGAGGACGTGGAGCTCACATCCCCCAACAAATACAAAAAAATACATCTACATATGGAACAATCCTCACTGAAAACTAATTGGAAACTGGCAGAAGGACTCCTATACAACCAAGGCTGTAAGAAAGATACATATGTTCTTGGATAGGAGGGGAAGAACAGTGATTAGGTTGGGACCTGTGCCCCTGGGAGGGGACTGAGAGAAGAAGGGAGATTACATGAGTGGACACTCACCATGGGGAATGAGCAGGTTGAGCCATAGACTGTGCATTCCAGTCCTGGGGTCCTACAAGGAGGAGACAAGCCCCCTTGGGTGGTTGGAGGACCGCTGGGTCAGACAGAAAGGCTGGAGAAACCTGGACGGTGCTCACAAGGGGCGCACAAACTAGCCCGAGGCAGGGTGCAGAGAGGTCTGCCCTATCAGCAGTCAGCTTTCCTGTGACAGACTCACTGTGGGCTCCAGTCTGAGCTGAGCAAGTGTTCCAGCCCTGCTCACTCCACACCACAGTGCAGCACTGGATCTGGGGCTGCCAGGACCAGGGGAAAGACTCAACCTGGTCCCAAGGTGGAGCCTGGGTGGGATAGCAGTGGCCATTGTTGGTGCTTACTCAGGCAGAGACTCATAAGCAGCCCAGATCCCTGATGGTGGCTGCTGTACCACAGCTAATCCCCAGACATGAGCTGAGAGTCCACATGGGTCCCCACCTGGCCTGCAGAGTGGTTCCACAACAGTGGGGGAGCAGTGAAGGCTGGGAGCAGTGATAAGCTGTGAGAGACAAAGGGGTCTTGCATGTAAGGCTGCATCTGAGCAGAGCCACAGACGCCTACACTGGCAGCTCCTCGGATCTCTGTTGGTGAACAGGCCTCACTTGTTTCAGCATTCCCCTTCTCTGGGGCAAAGGTCCCAGTGCAGGTAGAGGGAAAAACACACACTTAAAGGGAACAGAGCCAGCTCAAGCCTGAACCTCAGGGCTTCTGCTCCAGCAACTTAGAATCTAGTGGTAAGCAACTTAGACTGGGTGGTGAGCAGAAAAGTCTAGCCTCATATCTGCAGCCTGTTCTAGCCCGTCCATCTCCAGCCCCACCCACTACCAAGGTGACTGCTGCCAGCACACCCAGAAGAAAGACGACTGCATTCATGTTAAACCCAGCTCTCCCATCAAAGGCATTGGGCACATGCAGTCTGTATAGATACAGTACCACACAACAATACCCCTTTAAGGCTGTAATAAGTAACTGTTTCACCTAAATTCATAGAGGTAGAGAAAGTTAAAGCAAAATGAAAAGGCAGAGGAACTACTCTTAATTGAAAGAGCAAAAGAAAAATCCCTGAAAAAATAAATAATGAAACAGAAATAAACAGTTTACCAGATAAAGAATTCAAAACATTGCTGTAAGAATGTTAACTGAATTAGGGAAAATAATTGATCTAAACACTGAATATTTTAACAAGGAACCAGAAAATATAAAAAAAAAAATCAGAAATGGATAATTCAACAGCTGAAATAAAAAAAACACACAGTAAAAGGAATGAATAGCAGACTCAATGATACAGAAGAATGCATAAGTGATCTAGATGGAATGATGGAAATCTCCCAATCAGAACAGAAGAAAGAAAAGGAAACTTTCAAAAATGAAAGCAATTTAAGAGATCACTGAAATAACATAAAGCATTCTGACATTCACATTATAGGGGTTCCAGAAGGAGAAGAGAAAAGGAAGGGGATAGAAAAGGTATTTGAGGAAATTATGGCTGATAACTTCCTAAACCTGAAGAAAGAAACAGATATCCAGGTACAGGAAGCTCAGAGGATCCCAAACTAGATGAACTCAAACAGACCCACTCTAAGACACATCAGAATTAACATAGCAAATGTTAAATATAAAGAGAGAATTCTAAAGGCAGCAATAGAAAAAAAAAAAAAAAAAAGATACATACACAGGGATCCCTATGAGACTATCAGTTGATTTCTCTGCAGAAACTTTTCAGGCCAGAAGGTAGTGGCATAATATATTCAAAGTGTTAAGGCAAAAATCCTGCAACCTAGGATACTCTACCAAGCAAGATTATCATTTAGAACAGGAGGGGAGATAAAGAACTTCTCAGACAAGGACAAACTAAAAGAATTCATCAATACTAAACCTACCCTAAGAAAAATGTAGAAGAGCCTTCTCTAAATGGAAAGGAAGTATGAATCTATAGGAAAGGGAAAATTCCACAAAGAAAGGAAAATATATATTAAGAATTGAGGACCAACCAATTAAGTAAGCCAGGGCACAGATTAAAAGACAAAAAACTGTAAAAGAAACAATAACTACAGTAAACAGTTAAGGGATAACCATAAAGATGTAAAATATAACATCAGAAACACAAAATGTGGGAGAAGGGAGTAAAAAATGTAGATCTTTTAGAATATGTTTGAACATAAATGACTACCAGTTTAAAACAAGTAGATATAATTATAGGTCAACATATATGAACCCCACGGTAACCACAAATCAAAAAACCTAAAATAGATACACAAAACACAAAAAAGAAATGAACACAAGCATACTACTAGAGAAAATCATCAAACCACAAGGGAAGAAGCAAAAAGAAGAAGAAATGAACAGAAACAGAAAAGAACTATAAAAACAACTAGAAAAGTTATAAAATGATAAGTACATACCTACCAATAACTTTATTTATTAACATCTTTATTGGAGTATAATTGCCTTACAATGGTGTGTTAGTTTCTGCTTTATAACAAAGTGAATCAGCTATACATATACATATATCCCCATATCTCTTCCCTCTTGCGTCTCCCTCCCACTCTCCCTATCCCACCCCTCTAGGTGGTCACAAAGCACTGAGCTGATCTCCCTGTGCTATGTGGCTGCTTCCCACTAGCTATATATTTTCATTTGGCAGTGTATATATGTCCATGCCACTCTCTCAGTTCATCCCAGCTTGCCCTTCCCCCTCCCCGTGTCCTCAAGTCCATTCTCTACATCTGCACCTTTATTCCTGTCCTTCCCCTAGGTTCTTCAGAACCATTTTTTTTTTTTTTTTAGATTCCATATATATGTGTTAACATACGGTATTTGTTTTTATCTTTCTGACTTATTTAACTCTGTATGACTCTGTAAGACTGTATGACAGTCTCTAGGTCCTTCCACCTCACTACAAATAACTCAATTTCGTTTCTTTTTATGGCTGAGTAATATTCCATTGTATATATGTGCCACATCGTCTTTATCCATTCATCTGTCAATAGACACTTAGGTTGCTTCCATGTCCTGGCTATTGTAAATAGAGCTGCAATGAACACTGTGGTACATGACTCTTTTTGATTTATGGTTTTCTCAGGGTATATACCCAGTAGTGGGATTGCTGGGTCATATGGTAGTTCTATTTTTAGTTTTTTAAGGAACCTCCATACTGTTCTCCATAGTGGCTCTATCAGTTTACATTCCCCCCAACAGTGCAAGAGGGTTCCCTTTTCTCCACACTCTCTACAGCATTTACTGTTTGTAGATGTTTTGATGATGGCCATTCTGATTGGTGTGAAGTGATACCTCACTGTAGTTTTGATTTGCATTTCTCTAATTATTAGTGATGTTGAACATCCTTTCATGTGTTTGTTGGCAATTTGTATATCTTCTTTGGAGAAATGTCTATTTAGGTCTTCTGCCTATTTTTGGATTGGCTTTTTTTTTTTTTTTGATATTGAGCTGCATGAGCTGCTTGTAAATTTTGTAGATTAATCCTTTGTCAGTTGCTTCATTTGAAAACATTTTCTCCCATTCTGAGGGTTGTCTTTTAGTCCAATAGTTACTTTAAATGTCAATGGACTAAATGCTCTGATCAAAAGTCACTGGGTGGCTGTTTGGATAAAATAACAAGACCTCAATATGCTTCCTACAAGAGACTCACTTCAGGACTAAAAATACATACAGACTGAAAGAGAGAGGATGGAACAAGATAATTCCTGAAAATAGAAATGAATAGAGAGCAGGGGTAGCAAAACTCATATACAAAAAAATAGACTTATACAAAGGCTATAACAAAAGACAAAGAAGGGCTTTATATAATGACAAAGGGATCAAAACAAGAAGAGGATATTACATTTGTTAACATATTTGCACCCCCTACAAAAGCATCTAAATATTATAAACAAATACTAACAGACCTAAGGGGAGAAATTAACAACAGTTCAATAATATTAGGGAACTTTAACACCATATAGACATCAATGAACAGATCACCCATACAGAAAATGAATAATGCAACAGTGATTATAAATGACCCAAGAGACGAGCTGGACTTAAAAGATTAATGTCTATGGGACATTATATCCATAAACAGCAGAATACACATTCTTTTCAAGTGAACATGGATCATTCTCCAGGATAGATCACATGCTAGGCCACAAAAAAGTCTCAACAAATTTAAGGGGATAGAAATTATATCATACATTTTTTCTAACCACAATGGTATGAAACTAAAAATCAATTAGAAAAAGAAAAATGCAAGAAGAAAAAACATGTGGAAACTGAACAATATGCTACTAAAATCCAACAGGTCAATGACGAAATCAAAGAGGAAATCAGAAAATACCTCGAGAAAATGAAAATGCAAACACAACACTTCAAAATCTATGGGATACAGCAAAGCAGTTCCAAGAAAGAAGTTTATAGCAATACAGTCCTTTCTCAAGAAATAAGAAAAATCTCAAACAAACAACCTAACTTAGCACCTGAAGGAATTAGAAAAAGAAGAACAAACAAAGCCCAAAGTCTGCAGAAGGAAGGAAATAATAAAGATCAGAGAGGAAATAAATAGAATAGAGATTTAAAAAAAACAATAGGAAAGATCAAGAGCTGGTTTTTGATAAATGTTTAGACAGGCTCACCAAGAAGAAAATAGAGAGGATGCAAATAAACAAAATAAGTAATGAAAGAGGAGCAATAACAACCAATACCACAGAGATAAAAAAATCATGAGAGTACTATGAACAGATACATACTAACAAATTGGACAACCTAGAAGAAATGGATAAATTTCTAGAAACATACAACCTGCCAAGACTGAATCAAGAAGAAAGGGATAATCTGAATGAAACCATCAGTAGTAGTAAAATTAAATTTGTAATAAAAAAACCTCCCAGCATATATATATAATGGAATATTACTCAGTGATAAAATAGAATGAAATAATGCTATCTGCAGCAACAAGGATGGACCTAAAGATTATCATACTAAGTGAAGTAAGCCAGATAGAGAAAGACAAAAATTATATAATGTCACTTATATGTGTAATCCAAAAAAATGAGACAAATAAACTTATTTATAAAACAGAAATAGACTCATAGACATAGAAAACAAACATATGGTTACCAAAGAGGAGAGCAAGGGGTGGGAGAAGGAGAAATTAGGAGTTTAGAATTAACAGATATACACTACTATATAAAAAATAGATAAACAAAAAGGATATAGCACAGGGAACTGTATTTGATATCTTGTAATAACCTAAATGGAAAAGAATCTGAAAACCGAAACACTTTGCTGTAAACCTGAAACTAATGCAACACTGTAAAAAAAACAAAGCAATACTTCAATTAAAAAAAAAAAAAAGACAAAGGAAAGAAAAACAAAACAAAACAGAAAACCTCCCAGCAAACAAAAGTCCAGGACCGGTTGGCTTCACAGGGGAATTCTACCAAACACAAAAAGAAGAACTAATACCAATCCTTCTCAATCTGTTCCAAAAAACTGAAGAGGAGGGAACACACTTAAGTTTATTCCACGAGGCCACCGTTACCCTGATAACACAACCAGACAAAGACACTACAAAAAAAAAAAAAGAAGAAAATAAAAAAGAAAATTAAGGACCAATATCTTTTATGAATATAGATGTAAAAATACTCAACAAAATATTAGCTAACTGAATCAACAACACATAAAAAGGATCATACACCATGTTCAAGTTAAATTTATTCCAGGGTCACAAGGATGGCTCAATATTTGCAAATAAATCAATGTGACACACCACATTAACAAAAGGAAGAATAAAATTCACATGATCATGTCAAAAGATGGAGAAAAAGTATTTGACAAAAGGCAACATCCACTCATGACACAAATGGGAACATACTGCAACATAATAAGGGCCATTTATGCCAAACCCACAGCTAACATCATACTCAACTGTGAAAAGCTGAAAGTCTTTCCTCTAAATTACGAATAAATCAAGGATACCCACTCTCATCACTTTTATTTAAGATAGTGTTGGAAGTCCTAGCCATGGAAATCAGACAAGAAAAAGAAATAAAATACATCCAAATTGGAAGGGAAGAAGTAAAACTATCACTATTTGCTAACAGCAAGATATTTTATAAAGAAAACCATAAAGTCTTTACCCTAAAACTATTAGAATTAATAAATGAACTCAGCAAAGTTGCAAGATACTAAAGGTATATACAAAAATCTGTTGCTTTTCTAGACTCTAGTAATGAAATATCAGAAAGAGAGGGTGAAAAAAACAAGCAATCCAGCTTAAAATCATATCAATACCTAGGAATAAATTTAGGCTAGGAGTTGAAAGACCTATATATTGAAAAGTATAAAACACTGATAAAAAAATTTGAAGATGATACAAAGAAATGGAAAGATATCCTGTGCTATCAGATTGAAAGTATTAACATTGTTAAAATGACCACACTAACTAAAAACAATCAGCAGATTTAGTGGAATCTGAATCAAAATACCCATGAAATCTTCACAGAACTAGAATAAGTAATCCTAAAATGCATATGAAACCATAAAAGATCTCGAACTGTCAAAGCATTCTTGAGAAAAAAGAACAAAGCTGGAGGTATCATGCTCCCAGACTTCAGAATATACTACAAAGCTTTGGTAATTAAAATAGCATTGTAGTGGCACAAAAACAGATACATGGACCAATGGAACAGAATAGAGAGCCCAGAAATAAACCCACATATTTATGGCCAATTAATCTATGACAAAGTAGGCAAGAATATACAACAAAGAATAGACAGTCTCTTCAATAAGTGGTATATATATATTATATCATTTATATGTATGTGGAATCTTATACATACACAATAGAATATTATTCAGTCATAAAAAAGAATGAAATTTTGCCATTTGCAACAACATGGATGGACTTGGAGGGTATTATGTTTAAGGAAATAATGGAGATGGAGACAGACAAATATTGTATGTTATCACTTACATGTAGAATCTAAAAAAAAAAAACTAGTGAATGTAACAATAAAGAAGCAGACTCACAGATACAGAGAACAAACCAGTGGTTACCTGGGGGGACAGGGAAGTGGGGAGGGGCAGTATAGGGGTAGGGGATTAAGAGGTACAAACTACAATTAGTAGAGTTTGTACCACTATGTATAAAATAAATAAGCTACAAGGATATATTTTATAACACAGGGTATATAGCCAATAGTTTATAATAACTATAAATGAAGTATAACCTTTAAAAATTGTGAATCACTATGTTGTACACCTGAAACTTATATAATATTGTATATCAACTGTGCCTCGATAAAAAAAAAATCAAAAATAGCAAGGAACTGGTACAAAACCAGACCCATAGATGAATGGAATGCAATAGAAAGCCCAGAAATAAATCCACACACCTATGGTCAATTAATCTCTGATGAAGTAGGCAAGCATATACAATGGAGGAAACACAGTCTCTTCAACAAGTGGTGCTGGGAAAACTGGACAGTTACATGTAAAAGAATGAGATTAGAACGCTTCCTCACACCATATACAAAAGTAAACTCAGAATGGATTAAAAACTTAAATGTAAGATCTGACACCATAAAATTCCTAAAAGAGAACAGAGGCAGAACCCTCTCTGATATAAATTGTAGTAATTTTTTTGGGACTTGTCTCCTAAGGCAAAGGAAATAAAAGCAAAACTAAATAAGTAGGCCTGAATTAAAAGCTTTTGCATAGCACTGGAAACCGTAGACAAAATGAAAAGACAGCCTATGGAATGAGAGAAAATATTTGTAAATGACATGACTCATAAGGGGTTAATATCCAAAATATATAAACAGCTCATACAACTACACAACAAAAAACCAAACAACCCAATCAAAATATGGGCACAAGACCTGAATAGATATTTTTTCAAAGATATACAGATGGCTAACAAACACATGAAAAGATGCTCAACGTTGTTAATTATTAGAGAAATGCAAATCAAAACAATAATGAAGTATCACCTCACACCTGTCAGAATGGCTATCAAAAAGTCTACAGATAACAAATGTCAGAAAGGATGTGGAGAAAAGTGAACCCTTGTACACTGCTGGTGGGAATGTAAATTGGTGAAGCCACTGTGAAAAACAGTATGGAGGTTCCTCAGAAAACTAAAAGAAAACTGCCATATGACACAAGCAATTCCACTTGTGGGTATAAAACCAGAAAAAACAAAAACAGTAAGTCGAAAATATACATGCACTCCAATGTTCACAGTAGCACTATTTACACTAGCCAAAACATGGAAACAACCCAAGTGCCCATGAACAGAAGAATGGATAAAGAAGTGTGGCATATATACATACAATAGATATTCGTCATAAAAAAGAGTGAAACTCTGGCATTTGCAGCAATGTGGATGGATATAGAAAATATTATACTTAGTGAAATAAGTCAGATAGAGAAAGACAAATACAGTGTGTTATCATTTATGTGGAATCTTAAAAAGTAATACAAGTGAATGTATTTGTAAAACAAAAACTGACTCGCAGATATAGAAAAGAAACTATTGGTTACCAAATGGGAGAGCAAAAGGGGAGGGCAAATTAGGGGTATGGGATTAAGAGATACAAAGTACTATGTACAAAATAGATAAGCAACAAGGATATATTGTATAGCACAGGGAATTATATCCATTATCTTGTAATAACTTAATGGAGTATAATCTGTAAAAATACTGAATCACTATGCTGTACACCTGAAATATAATTTTGTATATTAAAAATACTTCAACAAAAGAAATCATTCTAACCTATTTCACCTATATTGTTATTTACATTTTTGTTATAGTCTTCTAAAAGTTTTCGTGTACAAATATATTCATAAATCACAAAATATATCCATGCATATATAAACTAAATATATACAAATATAATATTTTAGACAAAATCTAATGGCTGTTAAGAATTATACTACATTAATACATGTAATTTTATTATGTGCCTGGCACATGGTAAACACTTTATAGACATCATCTGTTATTACTAATGACTTACTAGTACACTGTTATATTGAGGTGGAATTATTAAACAGTTCGTCATTGTTGAAAGTTTAGGTTTTTGTTCCTATTTTTGTCCTTGAAAAAGCCCTGCGGTGAACATATTTGTACATACGTTTTTCTATATGCAGGAATATTCCCTTAGGAAAAAATTCTAGAATTGAATTTAATGGGTCAAATGTCTCCTTTTCAGACTGCGATAACTATTATCAAATTACTTCATGGAAAAGAAACAATGAAAGACAAAGCTCTTTTGAAAATATTAGATAAGGCTTACAAACCCTATGCCTATATAATTAGGGTGAAGAGATAATGGTGATGGTGATGATACAGTGGAGATGATTAGGCTCTAAAGGTCTCATAATTTTCTTTCAAAATCATTTGTTTTACCCTTAAAATACAGTAAATAGTATTTGTATGTCCCTTTGAAGATTGACATACCACATTCTGCCCCTCAAGAGCTCCATGTTGCTTCCTGTGGATTTAGCAGCCCTTCAGAGTTAGCAACGTGGATTATTTTGTGCATTTAGCATCTTACCTGGACTCTCTGACTTGACAAACTGAGAACAGGGAAAGCACAGCTAACTGGCCGGCCATGAAGAACTGAGGAGGCAGACCTACACCTCAAGTCTCTATGATGTCTTTTCAAGACATTTAAGAGGCATCAGCTATTTTTCAAGATTGGAGATACAGAGATGAGCAAGTGCTGGCCCTCAAGAAGAATATAATATCAGGAAAGAGCCATGTGACTGACAGAGTCTTGATGCTCCAGCCGGGTGTCAGGACTGAGTCTCTGAGGAAGGAGAGCTGAGTTCAGGACATTGGCCCACCAGAGACCTCCCGGCCCCATGTAATATCAAATGGCAAAAGCTCTTTCAGAGATCTCCATCTTAACGCTAAGACCCAGCTCCACTCAATGACCAGCAAGCTACAGTGATGGACACCCTATGCCAAACAACTAGCAAGACAGGAACACAACACCACGCATTAGCAGAGAGGCTGCCTAAAATAATAATAAGTTCACAGACACCCCAAAACAAAGTGGTCCTGCCCACCAGAAAGACAAGATCCAGCCACATCCACCAGAACACAAGCACTAGTCCCTCCACCAGGAAGCCTACACAACCCAATGAACCAAACTTACCCACTGGGGGCAGACACCAAAAACAACAGGAACTATGAACCTGCAGCCTGCAGAAAGGAGACCCTAAACACAGTAAGTTAAGAAAAATGAGAAGACAGAGAAACACACAGCAGATGAAGGAGCAAGGTAAAAACCCACCAGACCAAACAAATGAAGAGGAAATAGGCAGTCTACCTGAAAAAGAATTCAGAGTAATGATAGTAAAGATGATCCAATATCTTGGAAATAGAATGGAGAAAATACAAGAAACGTTTAACAAGGACCTAGAAGAACTAAACAACAAACAAACAATGATAAACACAATAAATGAAATTAAAAATTATTTAGAAGGAATCAATAGCAGAATAACTGAGGCAGAAGAACAGATAAGTGACCTGGAAGATAAAATAGTGGAAATAACTACTGCAGAGCAGAATAAAGAAAAAACAATGGAAAGAATTGAGGACAGTCTCAGAGTCCTCTGGGACAACAATAGATGCACCAACATTCGAATTATAGGGGTCCCAGAAGAAGAAGAGAACAAGAAAGGAACTCAGAAAATATTTGAAGAGATTATAGTTGAAAACTTCCCTAATATGGGAAAGGAAATAGTCAATCAAGTCCAGGAAGCACAGAGACTCCCATACAGGATAAATCCAAGGAGAAACATGCCAAGAAACATATTAATCAAACTATTAAAAATTAAACACAAAGAAAAAATATTAAAAGCAGCAAGGGGGAAAACAACAAGTAACATACAAGGGAATCCCCATAAGGTTAACAGCTGATCTTTCAGCAGAAACTCTTCAAGCCAGAAGGGAGTGGCAGGACATATTTAAAGTGATGAAAGGGGAAAACCTACAACCAAGATTGCTGTATCCAGCAAGGATCTCATTCAGATTTGACAGAGAAATTAAAACCTTTACAGACAAGAAAAGCAAAGAGAATTTAGCACCACCAAACTAGCTTTACAACAAATGCTAGAGGAACTTCTCTAGGCAGGAAACACAAGAGAAGGAAAAGACTTACAATAACAAACCCAAAACAATTAAGAAAATGGTAATAGGAACACACATATTGATAACTACCTTAAATGTAAATGGATTAAATGCTCCAACCAAAAGACAGAGACTGGCTGAATGGATACAAAAAATAAGACCCGTATATATGCTGTCTACAAAAGGACTCACTTTAGACCTAGGGACACATACAGACTGAAAGTGAGAGGATGGAAAAAGATATTCCATGCAAATGGAAAGCAAAAGACAGCTGGAGTAGCAATTCTCATATCAGACAAAACAGACATTAAAATAAAGACTATTACAAGAGACAAAGAAGGACATTACATAACGATCAAGGGATAAATCCAATAAGAAGATATAACAGTTGTAAATATTTATGCACCCAACATAGGAGCACCTCAATATTTAGGGCAAATGCTAACAGCCATAAAAGGGGAAATTGACAGTAACACAATCATAGTAGGGGACTTTAACACCCCACTTTCACCAATGGACAGATCATCCAAAATGAAAATGAATAAGGAAACCCGGGCTTTAAATGATACATTAAACAAGATGGACTTAATTGATATTCATAGGACATTCCCTCCAAAAACAACAGAATACACTTTCTTCTCAAGTGCTCATGGAACATTCTCCAGGATAGATCATATCTTGGGTCACAAATCAAGCCTTGGTAAAACTAAGAAAACTGAAATCGTATCAAGTATCTTTTCCGACCACAACGCTATGAGACTAGATATGAATTACAGGAAAAAATCTGTAAAAAGTATAAACACATGGAGGCTAAACAATACATTACCAAATAACTAAGAAATCACTGAAGAAATCAGAGAGGAAATCAAAAAATACCTAGAAACAAATGACAATGGAAACACGATGACCCAAACCTATGGGATGCAGCAAAAGCAGTTCTAAGAGGGACGTTTATAGCAATACAATCCTACCTGAAGAAACAAGAAACATCTCAAATAAACAACCTACCCGTACACCTAACACAATTAGAGAAAGAAGGACAAAAAACCTCCAAAGTTAGCAGAAGGAAAGAAATCATAAAGATCAGATCAGAAATAAATGAAAAAGAAATGAAGGAAACAATAGCAAAGATCAATAAAACTAAAAGCTGGTTCTCTGAGAAGATAAACAAAATTGATAAACCATTAGCAAGTTCATCAAGAAAAAAAGGGAGAAGGCTCAAATCAATAGAATTAGAAATGAAAAAGGAGAAGTAACAACTGACACTGCAGAAATACAAAGAATCATGTGAGATTACTACAAGCAACTATATACCAATAAAATGGACAACCTGGAAGAAATGGACAAATTCTTAGAAAAGCACAACCTTCTGAAACTGAAGCAGGAAGAAATAGAAAATATAAACAGACCAATGACAAGCACTGAAATTGAAACGGTGATTAAAAATCTTCCAACAAAAAAAAAAAGCCCAGGACTAGACGGCTTCACAGGCAAATTCTATCAAACATTTAGAGAAGATCCAAGACCTATCCTTCTCAAACTCTTCCAAAATATAGCAGAGGGAGGAACACTCCCAAACTCATTCTATGAGGTCACCATCACCCTGATACCAAAACCAGAAAAAGATGCCACAGAGAAAGAAAACTAAAGTCCAGTATCACTGATGAACATAGATGCAACAATCCTCAACAAAATACTAACAAACAGAATCCAACAGCACATTAAAAGGATCATAAACCATGATCAACTAGGATTTATCGCAGGAATGCAAGGATTCTTCAATATACGCAAATCAATCAATGTGATAAACCATATTAACAAAGTGTAGGACAAAAACTATATGATCATGTCAATAGATGCAGAAAAATCTTTCGACAAAATTCAACACTGATTTATGATAAAAACCCTCCAGAAAGTAGGCATAGAGGGAACTTATCTCAACATAATGAAGGCCATATATGACAAACCCACAGCCAACATCGTTCTCAATGGTGAAAAACTGAAACCATTTCCACTAAGATCAGGAACAAGACAAGGTTGTCTACTCTCACCACTATTACTCAACATAGTTTTGGAAGTTTTAGCCACAGCAATCAGAGAAGAAGAAGAAATAAAAGGAATACAAATCAGAAAAGAAAAAGTAAAGCTGTCACTGTTTTCAGATGCCATGACACTATACATAGAGAATCCCAAAGCTGCTACCAGGAAACTACTAGATATAATCAATGAATTTGATAAAGTAGCAGGATATAAAATTAATGCACTGAAACCTCTTGCATTCCTATACATTAATGATGAAAAATCTGAAAGAGAAATTAAGGAAACACTCCCCTTTACTATTGCAACAAAAAGGATAAAATATCTAGGAATAAACCTACCTAAGGAGACAAAAGACCTGTATGCAGAAAACTATAAGACACTGATGAAAGAAATTAAAGATGATACAAACAGATGGAGAGATATACCATGTTCTTGGATTGGAAGAGTCAACATTATGAAAATGACTATACTACCCAAAGCAATCTACAGATTCAGTGCAATCCCTCTCAAACTACCAATGGCATTTTCACAGAACTAGAACAAAAAATCTCACAATTTGTATGGAAACACAGAAGACCTTGAATAGCCAAAGCAATTTGGAGAAAGAAAAATGGAGCTGGAGGAATCAGGCTCCCTCACTTCAGACTATACTACAAATCTACAGTAATCAAGACAGTATGGTACTGGCACAAAAACAGGAATATAGATCAATGGAACAGGATAGAAAGCCCAGAGATAAACACATACACATATGGTCACCTTATCTTTGATAAAAGAGGCAAGAATATACAATGGAGAAAAGACAGACTCTTCAATAAGTGGTGCTGGGAAAACTGGACAGCTACATGTAAAAGAATGAAATTAGAACACTCCTTAACACCATACACAAAAATAAACTCAAAATGGATTAAAGACCTAAATGTAAGGCCAGACATGATAAAACTCTTAGAGGAAAACATAGGCAGAACACTCTATGACATACATCACAGCAAGATCCTTTTTGACCCACTTCCTAGAGAAATGGAAATAAAAACAAAAATAAACAAATGGGACCTAATTAAACTTAAAAGCTTTTACACAGCAAAGGAAACCATAAACAAGATGAAAAGACAACCCTCAAAATGGGAGAAAATATTTGCAAACGAAGCAACTAGACAAAGGATTAATCTCCAAAATATACAGGCAGCCCATACAGCTCAATATCAAAAAAACAAACAACCCAATCCAAAAATGGGCAAAAGATCTAAATAGACATTTCTCCAAAGAAGATATACAGACTGCCAAAAAACACATGAAAGGATGCTCAACATCACTAATCATTAGAGAAATGCAAATCAAAACTACAATGAGGTATCACCTCACACCAGTCAGAATGGCCATCATCAAAAAATCTACAAACAGTAAATGCTGGAGAGGGTGTGGAGAAAAGGGAACCGTCTTGCACTGTTAGTGGGAATGTAAATTGATACAGCCACTATGGAGAACAGTATGGAGGTTCCTTAAAAAATTAAAAATAGAACTACCATATAACCCAGCAATCCCACTACTGGGCATATACCCTGAGAAAACCATAATTCAAAAAGAGTCATGTACCACAATGTTCACTGCAGCTCCATTTATGATAGCCAGAACATGGAAGCAACCTAAGTGTCCACTGACAGATGAATAGATAAAGAAGATGTGGCATATATATACAATGGAATATTACTCAGCCATAAAAAGAAACGAAATTGAGTTATTTGTAGTGAGGTGGATGGTCTTATAGACTGTCATACAAGTAAGTCAGAAAGAGAAAAACAAATACTGTATGCTAACACATATATATGGAATCTAAAAAAAAAAAAAAAAAAAAAAATTGTTCTGAAGAACCTAGGGGCAGGACAGGAATAAAGACACAGACGTAGAGAATGGACTTGAGGACATGGGGAGGGGGGAAGGGTAAGCTCGGACAAAGTGAGGGAGTGGCATGGACATATATACACTACCAAATGTAAAATAGATAGCTAGTGGGAAGCAGCCACACAGTACAGGGAGATCAGCTTGGGGCTTTGTGTCCACCTAGAAGGGTGGATAGAAAGGGTAGGAGGGAGTTGTAAGATGGAGGAGATATGGGGATATATGTTCATGTATAGCTGATTCACTTTGTTATACAGCAGAAACTAACACACCATTGTAAAGCAATTATACTCCAACAAAGATGTTAAAAAAAAAAAAATAATGAGCTCCATGTTGTATTCAGGTTTGTTTCCTCTATCACTGAACAAATTACTATTTCCTTAGCTAGACCCCAGGCAAAGTATAATAGCTGACTTGTCCTTAGGTCTATTTTATATGAAACATATATATCTTTAAATTAAGGATTCCCACACAAGTCAGCATTATATTCACATTATTAGATATACAGGTAATTGAGACATCATGAGAAAACAGCAGATTGTAATTTCCCATTTTACTGCTCAATCTGGGACATATGTTCATGGACTGGAACTTTAGTCACCCACACAATTTATATCTTTTGGATTATTCTCTTTCAGCATGAACAAGTTAAATGTATAAATTGTGTGACTTTGCTGTATAGGATATTTAACACATTCTTCATCTTTGTGTATAAAATGAAAGACGGAAGAAAAAGGAGGGTGAGAAGGAAAACAAATGAGTGAAAAAAATGTGTGTATGCACATGAGAGAGAACTATTTTTAAACTGAAATGTGTCCTTTTCTCCCCCTACCAGTGTGCAGTATTATTTCAATGCTCTGTTTATCCTGCTTGTAATGAATTAAACAGTGGTATATCCTTGGTACACACCATAGAAGGTCTATGTTGTTTTTAAGCTCTGCCAGGTGTACTTAAATTAAAATCATAAGAGAGAAGAAATATTCTTTTTTGTACCAAAGTGAACCCTAGAAAAAGATGTGTCTAAATTAGGCTTAGCATGTCAGAGGCAGAGGTTACCATTTTCTTGCACTGCCTTGTAACTCATGTATCCCATAGAGTCATCTTCATTTACCTTATAGGCTAATATAAAGAATAAAATATAATGGGATTTATATAATTTTACATTTACATAATTTATGTAATTTTAGTTACCTACTGTGAATGAGATGACTGACACAGCAGTTTCATGTTCAAACTCAAAAGAAATATGCAACTGGGAAATGAGTTCCCTTAAGAATTCAATGTCTTATTCTGCATCTTATTCCCTATTGAGTTGCATACAAAAGGTTGACCACATTCTGGGAAACATTTGTTCATAAAAAACTAATTTCCTTTCTTCAAGGCGATGGAAAGTTAAATTACTGTGCTTAGTAGACAAGTAATAAGGCGAAGAGACAGAATTAAAAGGCCATAGGAATACAGTAATTAACTTAATTTGAATCCAGTTAGCCAATCTAGGTGGAAAAATAGGCTGAAAATCTAAATTGATATGATAGGCATAGGCTCAATTACTTAGAGAAAGTCTGAATAATATTCTGAACCTGAAATATGGCATTCATCTCATTAATCTAGGTATAGGACTTAACTGGAATACAATAAAAGGATTTCAGACTGATCTATGTGATCAGCCCTTTAATCAAAAAAGTGTATTGGATAGATTAGCTACTTTGGGCAGAATTTTTTCAAAAGGCACAAAAATATTGAAGACACAGTTATAAAATTTATCATGTGTACCAGGGATTTAAAAAATTTGATATATGAATATATTGGTTAGTTAACACATCCTTCACCTTACATAGTTACAATTGTGTGTGTGTGGTGAGAAATTTCAAGACCTATTCTCTTAGCAACTTTCAAATATACAATACAGTATTGTTAACTATGGTCACCTTGTTGTACATTACATCCCCAGAATGTACTTATCTTATAACTGGAAGTTTGGTTTTTTAGATTCCACATATATGTGAGATCATGTAGTATTTTTCTTTCTCTGACTTATTTCACTTAGCATAATGTCCTCAAGGTTCAGCCACACTGTTGCAAATGACAGGATTTCTTTCTAATTTAAGGCTGAATAATATCCTACTGTATATGTGTGCATAAGTCTGTGTGTGTATATATATATATATACATTAGTGTTTGAATATATATATATATATATGTGTGTGTGTGTGTGTGTAATTTTCTTTAACCATTTATCTGTTGACCAACACTTAGGCTATTTCCATGTCTTGGCTATTGCAGATAATGCTGCAATGAACATGAGAGTGTACACATCTCTTAGAGATATTTCATCTCCTTTGGAAATATACCCAGAAATGAAATTGCTAGATCATATGCTGGTCCTATTTTTAATTTCTTGAGGAAATGCCATACTGTTTCCCTCAGTGGGTGTACCAACCTACATTCCCATCAACAGTGTACAAGGGTTCCCTTTTCTCCACATCCTTGCCAACACTTGTTATCTCTTGTGTTTTTAATAATAGCCTTCATAACAGTGTAATGCAATATCTCATGGTGGTTTTGATTTGGATTTCTTTGATGATAAGTGATGTTGAGTGTCTTTTCATGTAACTGTAGGCCATTTGTATATCTTCTTTGGAAAATGTCTATTCAACTCCTTTGCCTATTTTTTAATCAGATAATTATTATTTTTTTGCTATTGAGTTGTATGAGTTCCTTATAAATTTTGGATATTAAGGCCTTATCAGATGTATAGTTTGAAAATATATTTTCTCCTGTTCCATAGGTTGCCTTTTCTTTTTGTTGATCATTTCTTTTGCTTTGCAGAAGACTTTCAGTTTGATATAACCACTCTTGTTTATTTTTGTTTTTGTTTTTTGTTGCTTGTGCTTTTTGTGTCATATCCACAAAATCATTGCCAACACCAGCGTCAAGGAGCTTTTTCCTCATGTTTTCTTCTAGGATTTTTATGGTTTCAGGTCTTACATGTAAGTTTTTAACCAACTTTGAGCTAATTTCTGTGAGTGGTGTAAGTTAGGCATCCTTTCATTATTTTGCATGTAAATACCCAGTTTTGCCAGCAGTATTTATTGAAGAGACTACCTTTTCTTCAGTAAGTATTCTTGGCTCCCTTGTCAAGTATAAGTTGACTATATATGTATGGGTTTGTTCCTGGAATCTCTATTCTGCTCCATTGTTCTGTGTCTGTTTTTATGCCCATACCATATTGTTTTGATTACTATAGCTTTGTAATATAGTTCGAAATCAAGACGTGTGATGCCTTCAGCTTTGTTCTTCTTTCTCAAGATTGCTTTGGCTATTCAGGGTCTTTTGTTGTTCCATACAAATTTTATGGTTGTTTTTATAATTTTGTAAAAAAAATGCCATTGGAATCTTGATAGGGAATGAATTGAATCCATAGATGACTTTGGATAGTATGAATATCTTAACAACATTAATTCTTCCAATTCATAAACACAAGCTATCTTTCTATTTATTTGTGTCTTCTTCAATATCTTTCACAAATGTCTTAGAATTTTCAGTATACTCAGAGATTTCGGTATCTCTTTCACCTCCTTGGTTAAATTTATTCTAAGTTTTTAATTCTTTTTGATGCTACTGTAAACAGAATTTTTTTATTTATTTATTTTTCAGATAATTCATTTTTAGTGTATAGAAATGCTACTTATTTTTGTATGTTCATTTTGTGTTCTGCAATTTTATTGAATTTGTCTATTAGTTCTAGCAGTTTTTGTTGGACTTTTTGGGATTTTTTTAATATATGTAATATTATGTCATCTGCAAACAGAAACCATTTTACTTCTTCTTTTCCAATTTGGATAGCTTTTATTTCTTTTTCTTGCCTGATTGTGCTGGCTAAAACTTCCAATATTATGTTAAATAGGAGTGGTGATAGTGGGCATATTTGTCTTGTCCCTGATCATAGAAGAAAGTGTCATTTGAGCTGAGCATCAAACCGAAACAAGTTCTATCCCAGAATTGTTCAGTTATGAGAATCAATAAATTCCAATTTAGCTTAACTTTCCCATCACTCAACACTAATGGGCATGGAGGTAGAAAAAACAGGATAGACTGAATGCCTCTTATATTGTCAGAGGAAGTGAAGAAAAGGTACTTCAAACTGGACCAATATCTCTTGGAGTCTCATATTTGGACTTATGGACAATAAATAAGATACTGCTATCCATCAGATCTCCTGCTGTTACATATTAGTTTGAAATTCAGATTCTGCCTTTGTTGGGGGGGGTCCCTACAACCATCCTCAGTCTCAATGATTCAGTGGACAGTCTCACAGAACCAAGAAGTTGTTATATTTATGATTACAATGTACTACAGCAAAAGGATTCAAAGTAAAAAGCAGCAAGGGAAAGGCCTATTACAGTGAAATCTTTAGGAAACCAGGTGCAAACTTCCAAGAGTCTAACAGTTTAGTTACACAGGACATACTTAATTTCTTCAGTAATGAGTTGTCACAGCACCTGTGAAATGTCTACCCGGGAAGATCATTAAAGAATGAGTGCCCAGGGTATTTTATTGGGGGACAGTCACATAGGCTGGAGGATCTTGCCCTTGTAACAGAGCCCCCTCACTGATGATGCAGTGCAGGTGGCTTTGGAGGCTGTTAAATTTATGGCCTGTGTCATTCCTTTATTTACTCCCTGAATTGCAGCTGTTTGTGTTTTTTATATTTTCTATATTTCCTTGGTTCTTTAAAAACGAATGATAGAAATAGTTATTTGCTTTAAATTTTTTTTTGTAACATGTACAAAATTTCCAGCCTCTCTGAAGGAAAACGGATATTCAGTATAAAACACATTGTAGGGCTTCCCTGCTGGCGCAGTGGTTGAGAATCTGCCTGCCAATGCAGGGGACACGGGTTCGAGCCCTGGTCTGGGAAGATCCCACATGCCACGGAGCAACTAGGCCCGTGCTCCACAACTACTGAGCCTGCGCGTCTGGAGCCTGTGCTCCGCAACAAGAGAGGCCGCGACAGTGAGAGGCCCGCGCACCGCAATGAAGAGTGGCTCCCGCTTGCTGCAACTAGAGAAAGCCCTCGCACAGAAACGAAGACCCAACACAGCCAAAAATAAATAAATAAATAAATTTAAAAAAAAATAAAAATAAAAAAATAAAACACATTGTAAAAATAGTTTAGACATAGTACACAGTGAGCCACTCCTGCCATTTAGAGGAAGTTTTAAATCAGTCTAGGAAACTTTATCATTCAAGTTCCCAAACACCAGCCAAAGGCCAACCTTAAAAGCCAGTGTTCCTAAGGATAGCAGTCTTATACCTGCTATGTTGACTCTTCCCTGCACGCTATCTTTCTTTCAGGATATTTCAAGACTTCGAGTTGAATACTCCTCCAACTGCTGCCCACCACATGCTGTGGAGACTTGTTTGCCACACTGGACATCATAGATATTGCAGATGAATTCAATGTCCTACCATTTGCCCTCTTCTGATAGAAGGATGGACCTCATTTCAAGCTCCAGCCTTTCTTTATATGCCCTGCTCTGCTGCAGCCAAGTAAACTAGACTACAAACCACTGGAGATCAGGTCAATGCTCTATTTATTTTTGTATCCAGAGTTCTTAGCCCTTCATACTTCTTTAAAACATATTTTTTGGATGAATACCTACCTCCCAAGATGTAAACCTGCCATGCCCCTGAACTAATGGATCTTCCACACTGTCTTTTTGTTGTGTTGCTATCCTTTGAATGTATGTGCACATGTTCATAGACACATAAAAGGCATGACACTTTCTGACACAGACATACAGTTTAGGCAAACTAACCAAGTGTCGGCAGTAGAATGGCTGCTTCAGTTGCCGGAGCTAAAACTAGTTTACCACTTCAGCCTACAAAGTCACTAAATTAACTTGAAGAACACAAATATGCCCATAGCAAAGGGCTTATGATCATATGAACAATTTTAAAATCAAAATTTTAAAATCAGAGTAACCTGCTGATCTTACCAGGAACAACAGTTAAAATGGAAATATATTTTGTTTTTTACTGCATTCTGAACATTGTATTGAAGAAAAGTGGTGAGCATTTAGGTGGCTAGGAAATCTACCTAGAAAATACCCTGCATTCAGCATTGCTGTCTTGCTGCTCTGGCTGCTCTCCACAGATCCCAGATGTAATATGCTCATAAGCAGCCTGTAATACTGTTCATCCAAGCTGCACAGTGTGTCGTGAGACTGGCAATCTCCCTCTGTGGGAAGCAAGGCTGCAGATGACTAGCTGAAAATAAAACGAAACTCAAGGCTGAATGTATCATCATGATTTTAATTAAGTTTATAGAAGAGTTGCTTCATTTTGTGGCATCTTGCCCCGTTTCTTATTTACAATACTATCTCTAAGTAAATAAGGCATTTTGAATCAAAGTACAGTAAACATATATGAGTGAATTTTCCTCATTTTAAGTCTTACAAATGTTGCTGATTTTAATTTAGAATGCTATCTTTAAGACACCTACTACCTATAAATATTAATATTCTAAAGTATACTGCAGAATCACAGAGCTCGAGAAACCTCAGGAAGCAATTGTGTATATCCTTTTAACCTAAAGAGAAAAGGTCTGCTCCAAATTCAAACAGACGCTCATATGGCACTAGTCTTTTATTATATGAAAATACTCTCTTAAAAAATTTCCTTACCCCCGTGGGTAACTCATTCCATTACCTCTCATAGATGAGATATTCTTTGAATTTTTTTATCAATATGTCTTTGGCTGTGATGAATAATAATTTCTGTTAGGTTAAATTATATCTGGCTTTAACATATTTATAATTTTACTTCTCAAGTGAAAACAAACAGCTGATTAAAAAGATTCTTATAATCTGAAAAGCATCCAAAATCCTAAAAACACTTCAACTTTACTGCTACAGACAAACCTGTTTGTGATAAAATTCATATGTTAGTTAGATAAGCTCTAATTCTTGCATATAAAGAACTGTGGTTTGTTTTCAATTGAGACCGTTTTACAAGGCACACCTTTCTATTGGCTTTTATACCCCCAGTCCTCAATCCCTGAGGGCAATAACTCCAATTCTCATATTCTATCTTAAGTAAAGAAATTGAGGCTATGGGCAAATTACTACCTGAAACTCTATTTAAATAACTAAAGCAAGCTTGTTAACTAAATTTCATCAGAGGTAACTGTCACAACTCCTACTGTTTATGAGGATTAAATTTATATGTACATACTCGCACATATTAGATATGTAAATCATGAGCTAACTCTCCCCAGTGTTTTATCTAATCTGGAAGAAATAGTTTCTTTTCATCAGTTTCTGTGATCATTAAGCCTCTTTTTGTTCTGCTGGGTGTCTGCTCTGTTCTATGTTGCTGGGCAACCAAGAGGATGAGGATGGAGTGGTGGCAGAGAATTTCACTTTCATTATTCAGGCCAAATAAATATTAAATCAATTACTGAAATTCTTATTAAAGTGAGAGCTACTTAAACGTAGGGGGCTCATATGTCTTCTGTGATTATTTTAAATTACAAGTTGATAAAGTGGAGATGATTGCATTAATGTTTTTTCCCCTCTTTTCCTTGAAGTATGAAAGTAGGCAAAACCATTATGAGGGAAGACAAAATAGGTAAGATAAAATTTGTTTTGCAGTGTCCATTAGGAAGTAAAAATGTATATTTACTTGATTCATTTTATAAATAGAAAAGTCAATTTTTTTTGTCTCTTAGATTTCTCCATTGTATATACTGAGCTATTTCTAAGCAGGAACTAAGCAAATTAACACATACATCAAGGTAAATGAATAGAAGTCTTATTATATTTATATGCTATTAATGCTTAATTTATTGTTGTTATTGCATTTTAGTAACCCTTTGCAATTTTCTTGGTAATTAAAATAATACATGAATCTTATAAACAGGAAAGCTATTCTATTTTATTGGCTCTAACAAGTATGGGTATGTATTTAGTCATTAAAATATCTACATATTCATGAAAATCCATCAAGATATAAAATATTGAAAGAGAACATACTTGTATTATTTATAAACACAGTGAGCAAATTTAAATTGATTATGCTGATTTCCTTATTTAATTTTCTCAGTTGAGAAACAGAAAATATTTGTTCACTGAGTTTACAAGCTGATCTCTAGTTTACAAGATTCCAAAAATCTATTTGTGTGGTCCTCAGGATGAGTTTTCTCATAAAACAAAAGGAAGTTAGAGGCCCTGGCCTCTCACAAAACCCTATTAAATCCATAATGTACCTGATATATAATACTAATAGAATATAGGACTCATCCATAACATAGAGTGATATTTTAGTGGGATAGTGTGTTAAATGATCCAGTTTTGAGTGCTAAAATTACCTATCCCCTGCACGTTGTCTTGGAAATAGAATCAGGCACATCTCACTCACCAATCTTCTGTAGAAAACTCTCTGCCTGTAAAATAGAAAGCTCTAAAGGTCTGGGAAGTATCTGGGCTAGATGCTCATCCTGGGAGTAATTTCTTTTTTACATGTATTTGCCTATCTGATTGTTTATCCACTGATTCTAACTCTAATTCAGCTCAAGTGCTCTCTCTCCTTCCCTAGGTACTAGAAAGAGAATGGAACATTGGAGTCTACACTCCCAATCCACCCATTCTCTTTCCCTGATCATTCCACCTTTACAGCCACACCTTCAAAAGTTTCAGTGTGTTGAAGCCATGGTGGGAGCCACATGGGAACCACAAAGGAAGCAAGGGGGAGCTGCAAAATTTATGAATCACAAGAACTGTACAGACCATCTATTACAGGGATTGGAGATTGAGGGGCATCTTTCTTCTTAAATTTCTCTTCTCAATTTATTCCAACAACAGTGAGAAAAACAGATAAAGTTGCATGAAGGTGATATAGATTCTAATGGTGAAGCTTGAAATGTGAACATTCTCCTGTTATTTCTACCCATTGTTGGACACCCTAATGTTTCTAATAGTAAATTCCCCTCAGACCACCACAAAGACTTATATGCTTGCTTTGGGATTATAGGTAAAGGGAAAACTGTATATGGCTGCATTCCTTTCCTCAAAACACAAGGAGGAAGAGAAACCTGGAGTTGACACAACAGATTGTATTAATGGAGGAAAAGAGAGGAGAAGAGACAGAAGGAAAGAGGGAGGGAAGGGAAAGAAAACCAGGGTGTGGCTGAGGAGAACGAGATGAAGGTCAAGGGGTGGATGCCGGGGATGCAAAAATACCAGGATGGTGGTTTTAGAGGTGAGTTTTATGGGAGTGAGGAGGTGTTTCCTTGACTTCACTTTCATCCTAATATCCAGATCAGTACTTCTTGCACCACAACTGCTGTGAGGCCTTGACTGCAGGGGTAAAGCAAAAAGCAAAATGGGTTTGCTATCTGGAAGGACCAGAAAAACAGACTTTGTATGTATGAAGAAGATGGAAGGAAATTCTATGGGGCAATTCAGAACAGGTGTGTAGCTGATAACAGGGCCTGAACAGTTATTTATAAGTGAAGGATACAGACAAGTCAGAGATGGACTATATCAAGATAAGATTTGAAAATTAGTAAGTATTAAGAGAGGTTTGTTTTTTTTTAAATGACTATATTAAAAAGGGAGTAATTCATGGGGGTAGAGACAAGTAGTACTCACAAGACATCTAGTGACACACATATATTTTCCATGTTTGGAAACCTCTAGGATAGAGATTAACGACAGAGGAAGAAAATTAATATTTTGTACTAATCAATTTTCAAATAAAGATAAAAGGATTATAATAAGATCTTTCTATCATACACTGCTGTGAGGTCTAAATTTATAATATTTCTCAATCATATAATTCCTTTTAAGTCATTCCTTCTTATTTCTAAATTCTATTTTAAATACGCTTTTCTTTTCTGAAATTAGTTTTACAGAATGAGAGGAATGGCATTTATAACAGGACTAACAAATTTACCCAATGACAAAATATGAATAGCTTGTATCTGTCAATAATGTGGCAAAAAAAATTTGCCAACGAATTTTTAAAACTTGATGCTCTTTGTTTTGCCTACCATGAATATTTCAGAAGAATGTGTTAACCTTCAACATATTGCTATAATATTGCTGAATACTCATTACATTCATACAGTCCTGATATAATATGTCCAAAGCCACAAAAAAACCCAAAAATCAATGTTGACTCTATGAATACATTTATTTTATCTTTTTAAAGAGATATTCAAAGACAATTTATTCAATCTTTCTGAGTACAAGTTGTTCAAATTGTGCTAATAAAAAATACTTAGGGAATTTCATTGAAAATTAAATGAGAAAATGTAGGCAATTTGTACAGCGTGGGTACTCAACGAATACCAGTTCTCTTCTCACTTCTTTCCTTTCAGGGTATTTTTTTTTTTTTTTTTTTTTTTTGAGGAGGTTAAGTAACATAGAGAATGTCTCCCTAATACATAGGGAATCCATAAATGTTTGGCTCTCTCCACCCTCCCTTGTCACAACTCCAGGTTACAGTAAAAATAAATAAATAAATAAATCATAGATGTTTGAAATAAAAGGCAAGTTAAAAGGAGCTCTGGTATTTTACCACACACACACACACACACACACAGACACACACACAGACACAAATGTGAGAGGAGGGAAGGAGCTCTGGCCTACTATTCTATCTAGGGGTAGTTAAGGTACTACAATTTCCCCCCTTTTAGGGAGGGCCTTTAGATCCACTAGGGTTATGTGGCTTTCTCAAGAGCTCCTGGAAGAGGAAGGACTATACCCTCATTACCTGTCTCCCTGTGCAGTAATGTCCACTGTGTCACATATATTGTATATACATTTCCTTCCTGAATAATTAATGACATTAGCAATCCTGGAAATTGATATTTATTATTACATGAGTATTTCAATTTTTAATAATTGCTATATTTAAATCAATATATGTATATTTTTATAATTTAACCATTTCTTTGAGGCAAATGGTCTTTTAGTCTATACTTATGGAAAGTAGGTATTTATGCTCTAACCACCCATATGGTATAGTTAATACTTGGATAAATGTCAAGTGATTTTTTTTTTAAGGATACAACCATTATCAAGCCACCAATGTGTTATAGGTGATATTTTTGTAAGTCTGAGGTAATTTTTTCAGATATAATCACTGACTGGCTTCAATACATAAATACATTTGGAATACTAATATGCCTGCCTCCTGTTAGGTAGATATTCTCTTCTGTTCTCTTGCACTCCATCTGTTATGGCAGAGGAAAATCAACAACCTCGGGAACCCACAGAACACGTCTGATAGCTGCAGGACTCAAATCCTTAGTTTAACAAATTGTCATTCACTAAGACTTCCTGACAGGAAAAACTACTATAACCTGGTGGGGCTGTGTGTGTGAGCATGATTGTGTGTGAGTGGTTTAATTAATAAGTTTGGCTTATTAAGGGAAGAACAAAATGCCCAACCTTTTTCATTTTAATAGGAATTGGTATTTCATTAATATTTCATGAGCTTCTATTTAGAGCACATGGCAAGGGTGAATATGTTCAAATTTTGGCCTTGGCAAGAACATGACTAAATTTAGCTTAAAACAACAATAGAATTTTGGTTTTTATTAATGTCTGCTTTTAATTTACTGAGCTGCCTTTAGAACATCACTGTTGTTCTGATACTTTCTTTCACTTACTGACATTATTTTAAAGTCAAATCTTTTGCTGTTTGGTGACTTAATATAAGTATTATTGTAGGTATATAACCTGTTTTGCTGTTGTTTTAGGATACTGTTACCTCATCCTGTTGTCTCCCTTTGTGATAATTAGATTTAATAAAAATTAGGGAATAAAAGGAAAAAAGCACAAGAGGATTTATTAAATGGGGGGTTTAATATAGCCCTTACCCTTTCTTGGCATTTGTTCCAACCTCCAATTTATATTATGTTTCAATGTAAGAACAGTACCCAAAATTCACAGGCTTCCCTGACACCGCCCCTTTTTTTTCAGTTACTACTAGACAAAGGTCCATTTCCACTGCCTTCTGCAGTGTTGGCACCCTTCCCTGAAATAGGGTCTGAGAATTTCTGAGTACCAAGAAAATTACTGAGCTGTAAACTAAGATAAAATCCAATACTAAAGTCCTTTACCTGGAAATTTAAAGAAGAGTCAAGGACAGTGGGTAATGTGTCCAAAAATTAGGACTACATAGACAGGAACAGGGAATGGTCTCAATCAAAGGTGTGCAAGACAAACTGCCAGGCAGGACAATACACTGTCAGATGGACAATATGGCTTGGTCACTTGCAGCTGCTCTTTAAGAGAGATTCCTGTCTCCACTTCTTTTAAATTCAGGACTGGTTCTGAGTCTCTGACTAGAGAACACTCATTCCTGACTCCTGTGATGAGCTGGAAGTGGGAGGTGGTCCAGCCTCCTGAAACCATGTAGAAAAGGGTCACTCAGTGATCCTCAGCCTCTCCTCTGAGTCCCCTTTTCCCACAATGCTCAGCTCTCCTAGGAGTTTAGCAGATAAAACCGTCCTAAGATTCTGATAATTTCTAGGCTAATAGGCCACATATATAATTAAATTTCATAGCTTTTCTCTTTTAACTTAAGAATGTGTTTGATAATCATCTGTGAAAACTCTCTCGGCATTAATTCCCATTTGCATTTGCATCCCCAAACAATAGTAAATAATAATAATAAATGATAATAAATTCTATGAGGACTACCAATTCTGGACAAGATGAAGAACTACCATGGGCTGATGGATTCCTTTCCCAGCCAAATCTCAGAGCTATTACAGGTAATATTGAGTTTTGAGGTTTTCAGAACCTTACTTAGAAAATAAAACAACAGCTAAAACAATAAAAACAACCACAAACAAGAAACCCTGGGGAATAGGAAGAAATTGTCCTAACATGGTAGGTAAAGTTATAATCTAAAGAGAGAGTCAAAAGCCAAAGACTTGGGATGGATTGGGAATGGCTCTCTAACTGGCCTTTTTTCTCTACTGGAATTCCCTGATTAAAATATCACGTGCCCAGTCATACTGATGTGACAAGAAAGGAATACCTCCTGCTCAGTATCATCCAGAAACAGCAGGGTAACATCAAGGCAGCTCTGGAGCTCTGTTGGAGTGTAGAGCTTTTACCAGAGACTGACTGCTGACCAGGCCCCTAGTGTTCTCTACCCCTCTTTTCTGTACCTTGTGTAAACTCCAGAGGGCAGATATTTTTATTGGCTTTGTTTCCTTCCTCAGACCTAGGATAATACCTGTTACAAAACAAGTAACCACTAAATAGCTGCTGAATGAACAGGGGAAACAAAAAGAATGGTCTGAGATGTGACCACAGATGCATAGCCTAGGAAGAGGTACTAGTCTCAGACAATGAATCACATAATTACAGATACTCTGAAGAGATCTTGCAGAATGTTCTGTAACAAGAAGAAAAATGAATTTTAGACAAAGCAAAGAGATAAGGGAATCAATGGCAAGTAATAACTTAGTAAATTTATTGCTAACAGAATAAGCATAAAAAATATAGAACAAAAACTCTAAAACATTCCAACATGAAAGGAAGGGAGGTCATAGTAGAGAAGTGAGTTGAGAGACTGCTAAGATTCTTGTTGAGGGAGAAGACAGGGATACAAATTTTACACATTAGAAGGGAAAAAACAAGTATAATGAATCTTAATAAGTTAGAGATAACAAAAGAAAAAATAGAATTTGTAACTTTCAAACAAAAAAAATGAAGTCTGAGTTGTCAACATAATAGAAGGTAGGAAAGGAGGAAAAATTAAGAAAACATGATGGATAAAAACATGAAATAAGATGGCAGAAATAAAGTCTCCATACAATAACAAAGACAATAAGAATACATTTCTCAAACTCAATGATCAAAAGACTCAGATCAGATTTACAAAAAATCTAGCATTAAACTGTCCACAAAAGGCAAAGAATGGTTGATGGAGAAGATGGAAAAAAATACATAAAGTAAATGTTAACCAAATGAAAGATTAAATAGCAGTTTGAATACTAGAGCAAGCAATTTAAGAAGAAAAGAAACATACTTTGCTCCTAAATATAGTGTATTAATAAGACATAATCATAAATATATATCCATCTGAAATGAAACCACTAACAGAACAGGTACAATTTTTCACTGGAAATTTTAATACAGATTTCTTAGAAATGGATCGATCATGCAGAAAAAAAGAAGCAAATGCACAGTAAATGTGAATTACACCATTAACAAGCTCAATTTAAAAATATAAATATAGTAAAACTTTACCCAACAAACTAAATGCTCATTTTCTCCAAGATCATATGAATGTTTTATGCATTAGACCAAAAGGACCTCTCAACAAATTCCAAAAAATTAATGTATGCATCATGATTTCTATATAAATTTCAAAACTTTAATAATAAAAGAAAAGCTAAAAAAAGGTCAAGAAACTAAATAGTTAAATTAATGAACTCATAGCTAAGTGAAGTGGAAGTAACAAGACAAATTATACAATGCTTAAGAGCTGAATGACAGTGAAAGTTCCACATGTCAAAGGCTGTGTGAGATGCATCTAAAGCACTAGGAAGAAATGCAGAGATTTAAATAGTTTTTCACATAAAACAAAACAGTGATAACATACGAGCTAAGCATTCTACTTGAGAAATTAAGAAATGGAATGTCTGCTTACAACAATGGTGGAATAACAGGTACTGAATTTACCCTACTATGCTAAACAATCAGAAAATCAAGTGACATATAAGAAACTAGGGTTTTGAGACTTTGGACAACAGTCAGCACAGGACAGAGAACACTGAGCGAAGGGGGGACAATGAGTTGACCTCTACAGATGTCACAGCTAGCTTCCAGACTGTAGCACAAGGGAACTCAGAGTAGTGGAGAGGAGGGTTGCACAGAGGAAAGAGTACTCCAGAGGTCTGCCATCAGTTCTCCTGAAGCCTTTGGTAAGTAATGCTCAGTGCATGTGTATGGAGAAACTACTGAGGCTGGACAAAGAACCACCAAATGAGCAAGTGGAAAAAAATCCCCCAGAGCTCACATGGGGTCAGGAATAGTTTGTATACACACCAGCCAGAATGGACACACAGGGCACTGAGTAAAGTCCTTAGCATGGCATTACCTCAATAGTGTGCACACTGAAACTAGTTCTGGAACTTTCCCAACAAAATTTAAAAGCAAGCCTTGAAAAGGACAATGTTATTTACAAGTAACTGAACTATGTCCTGTCAGAATCTGTGAGGGGTCTATTTTACCCTCTTTGTAAGCTAAAAGTTAACTTGTTATTGTTTCATGGATGCTGGCAGAAGACACAGACTACTATGTCAGAGACAAAGGATTTTGTTACACAAGGAAGAGTAAGCAGCATGAATATCATATTACTTGGCAATGGTTCTCCCTTGAACACGAAGTCCCTCGGTGGCAAACACAAGTGGACCTATACAGTTGTCTGCACATGCAGAGGGTTAAATTATAGGAGATAAACACTGACCTTGGTAGAATGTGCCACTTTTAAAGCAAGTGGGAGTAAGTTTGTTAAACACTGACCTTTGTAGAATGTGCTACTTTTAAAGCAAGTGGGAGTAAGTTTGTTGTTTGTCTGAGGAAAGATGTTATCTATTTCTCAAGGCTGTTCACTGCAAATACCACCCTGTGAAATGGCCCTATAGGTGGTAAAGAATATATAAAAACTCTTAGAACTCAGTAACAACAAGACAAACAACTCAATAAAATAAGGGCATAAGACTTGACCAAATGTTTCATCTAAAAAGGTTTATAGATGGCAGAACCAACATCCTGGGGAAAGAATGTCATAGTTCAGGAATCCAGACCAAGATGGTAACACAGGAGGCTTCTGAATTTCCCTCCTCCCATGGACACATCAAATGTACAGCTAAGAAATGGAGCAATTCCCTGAGAGAATTCCAGAAACTAGCTGAGTGACTCCTATACATCAGATGACTGAGAAAATATGCACATCATCAAAACTGATAGGAAAGGCTAAAATACACCCCATCCTTGGCACAGCACCATAATCAAGAGGGAACCCTCAACTTCCAGCTTCTCTCTGAGAAGTGATGGGTTTGGACTACACATCAAGTGCCCCAACTTTTAAGGCTACCATCCAAGGGATGGACCCCCAAATGAACTAGCTCTGAAAGCCAGTGGGGCTTGCATTCACAAGTCCCACAGGACTATAGCAAACAAAGAATCAGTTGTTAATGGGTGCATGAACACTTGCTGTGGCTATCCCCCCAGGGCTCAGCAAAGAGGGAGCAGGCAAAAATGCTCAACTCCCAGTCTTTCCCTGGAAGAGGTCTGACTACATTCTTTACCAGCTGCTCCCTGAGGGCTTGACTTTTAATCAACCTGCATCTAGATGCTGACTGTCTTCCTCCTCTTTGGGCTACTGATGGGTCTTGGCACACCCTCTACTACTGGGAGACACTAAGAACAAAGATGGTGGCTCAGACATCACAAAGGTTTATTAGAGGGAACCAGAAGCTCAGGCCAGGTTGATCTGCAAGTTTCATCTCCTACACAAGACCAGTCTGTCAAAACTGGGAAAGGTGACTTCTATCTAACATGTAAAAACCAACATGGAGAGTCAAGGACAATGAAGAAACAGGAATATGTCCCAAACAAAACAACAAGATAAAGCTCCAAAAACTGATCATAATGAAAAGGAGATAAGTGACTTATTGGATAGAGAATTCAAAATAATGATAATAAAGATGCTCACTGAGGTCAGGAGAGCAATGCATGAACAAAGTCAGAATTTAAACTAAGTGAAAGAAAACACAAATGCCAAACAGAAATCAAAGAGCTGAAGAACACAATACCTAAAGTGAAAAATTCAGTACAAGGATTCAACAACAAACTAGGTCTAGTGAAAAAAGGATAAGAGAACATGAAGGCTGGGCAGTGGAATTCACCCAATCAAAGGAGAAAAAAGAAAAAAAGAATAAAAAAGAGTGAAGATAGGTTAAGAAACTTATGGGACATGATCAAGTATACCAATACCTACATGATAGGGATCCCAGAAGAGAAAAAAAAAAGCAGAAAGATTATATAAATAAGTAATTGCTGAAAACTTCCCTGAACTTAGAAAAGAACCAGACATAAAGCTCCAGGAAGCCCAGAGAATTCTAAATAAGATGAATCTAAAGACATCCACAAAGATACACTATAACTAAGTTGTCAAAAGCTAAAGACAAGGAGAGAATCTTAAAAGCAGCAAGAGAAAAGCAATTTGTTACATACAAGGGAAGCCCCATAAGACTATCAGTGGATTTTTCAGCAGATACTTTGCAGGCCAGAAAAGAATAGAATGATATATTCAAAGTACCAAAAGAAAAAAAAAAACAAAACCTGCCAACCAAGAATCCCCTACCCAGCAAAGTTGTCCTTCAGAAACAAAAGAGAAATAAAGAGTTTCCAAACAAATGATAGATGAAACAGTTCATTGCCACTAGACTAGCCTTACAGGAAATGTTAAAGGAGGTTCTTTAAGCAGAAATGAAAGGATGCTAAAGTATAAAACTCAATGGTAAAACTAAACATATAGTTAAATCCTATATAATGAGATTTATAATGGTGGTGGGGAAATCACTTATAACTCTAGTGTAAAGAATAAAAGACAAAAGTATTAAATATAACTATAACTATAATAATTTGTTGATAGATACACAATATAAAAAGATATAAAGTATGACACCAAAAGCATAAAATTTGGGAGGAGCAAAGGTAAAAATGTAGAGCTTTATTATTCATTTGAAGTTAAGTTGTTACCAACTTAAAAGAGACATTTATAGGATGTTTTATGTAAGCCTTTCAGTAACCACAAAGCGAAAACCCACAATAGATACAGTAAGATACAGAGAAAGGAATCAAAGCATACCACTGAAGAAAATCATCAAAACAAAGGAAGAGAGTAAGAGAGTAAGAACAAAGAAAGGAACTACAAAACGGCCATTAAAAAAGAACAAAATGGCAATAGTAACTCATTACCTGCCAATAATTACTTTAAATTTAAAGGAACTAAATTCTCAAGTCAAAAGACATAGAGTGGCTGAATGGATAAAATAATAAAACATAACTATATGTTACCTATAAGAGATTCACCTCAGCTTAAGGACACACACAGATTAAAGGTGAAGGGATGAAAAAAGATGTTCTATGAAAACGGGAACCAAAAGAAAATAGGGTAGTGGACAAGAGAGATTGTAAGCCAGAACTGTAACAAGAGACAAAGGTTATTATATAATGATAAAGGGGTCAATTCATCAAGAGGATATAACGTTTGTAAATATTTATATACCTAACATGGGAGCACCTGAACACATAAAGCAAATATTAACAGATCTAAAGAAAGAAATAGACAGCAATACAATAATAGTAGGAGACTTCATTACCCCATTCTTAAAAATGCATAGATTATCCAGAAAGAAAATCAATAAAGAAATATTGGATACACACTACATGTTATATCACACTGACTTAACAGATAAATATGGAATGTTCCATCCAACAGCAGCATACACATTCTTATCAAGTGCACATTCTGCAGGATAGATCATATGTTAGGCCACAAAACAAGTATTAATAAATTTAGGAGGAATGAAAGCACATCAAGCATCTTTTCTGACCACAACTGTATAAACTTGAAATCAATTATAAGAGGAAAACTAGAAAATTCACAAGTATACAGAGATTAAACAACACTTTTCTGAACAACCAATTTCAAAGAAGAAATCAAAAATGTCTTAATACAAAGGATTAAAGATGATACAAACAGATGGAGAGAGAAATCATGTTCTTGGATTGGAAGAATCAATAATGTGAAAATGACTATACTACCCAAAGCAATCTACAGATTCAATGCAATCCCTACCAAACTACCACTGGCATTTTTTACAGAACTAGAACAAAAAATCTTAAAATTTGTATGGAGACACAAAAGACCTAGAATAGCCAAAGCAGTCTTGAGGGAAAAAAACGGAGCTGGAGGAATCAGACTCCATGACTTCAGACTATACTACAAAGCTACAGTAATCAAGACAATAGGGTACTGGCACAAAAACAGGAATATAGATCAATGGAACAGAATAGAAAGCCCAGAGATAAACCCACGCACATATGGTCAACTAATATATGACAAAAGGAGGCAAGGATATACAATGGAGAAAAGACAGTCTCTTCAATAAGTGGTGCTGGGAAAACTGGACAGCTACATATAAAAGAATGAAATTAGAACACTCCCTAACACCATACACAAAAATAAACTCAAAATGGATTTGAGACCTAAATGTAAGACCGGACACTATAAAACTCTTAGAGGAAAACATAGGAAGAACCCTCTATGACATAAATCACAGCAACATCTTTTTTGATCCACCTCCTAGAGTAATGGAGATTAAAAACAAAAATAAACAAATGGGACCTAATGAAACTTCAAAGCTTTTGCAAACCAAAGGAAACTACAAACAAGACGAAAAGACAACCCTCAGAATGGGAGAAAATATTTGCAAATGAATCAACAGACAAAAGATTAATCTCCAAAATAAACAGCTAATGTAGCTCAATATTAAAAAAACAAACAACCCAATCAAAAAATTGGTCAGAAGACCTAAATAGACATTTTTCCAAAGAAGTCATACAAATGGCCAATAGGCACATGAAAACGTGCTCAACATCACTAATTATTACAGAAATGAAAATCAAAACTACAATGAGGAATAATGTCACACCAGTTAGAATAGGCATCATCAGAAAATGTACAAACAGCAAATGCTGGAGAGGGTGTGGAGAAAAGGGAACTCTTTTGCACTGTTGGTGGGAATGTAAATTGATACAGCCACTAAGGAGAACAGTATGGAGGTTCCTCAAAAAACTAAAAATAGAATTACCATATGACCCAGCAATCCCACTACTGGGCATATACCCAGAGAAAACCATAATTCAAAAAGACACATGCATCCCAGTGTTCACTGCAGCACTATTTACAATAGCCAGGTCATGGAAGCAACCTAAATGCCCATCGACAGATGAATGGATAAAGATGTGGTACATATACACAATGGAATATTACTCAGCCATAAAAAGGAACGAAATTGGGTTATTTGTAGAGATGTGGATGAATCTAGAGACTGTCATACAGAGTGAAGTAAGTCAGAAAGAGAAAAACAAATATTGCATATTAATGCGTATATGTGGAACCTAGAAAAATGGTACATATGAACCGGTTTGCAGGGCAGAAATTGAGACACAGATGTAGAGAACAAACGTATGGACACCAAAGTGGGAAAGCGGTGGGGGGGTGGGGGGCGTGGTGGTGTGATGAATTGGGAGATTGGGATTGACATATATACATTAATATGTATAAAATGGATAACTAGTAAGAAACTGCTGTATAAAAAATAAATAAAATTCGAAAATTCAAAAAAAAAAAAACTAAAAAGATACATCTCATGCATGACCTGAACATCCTAGACAAGAAGTAGATTGATGCTGCATTTTATTTTACCCAATAGATATATTCTATCAGAATGTAATTTTTGTATATAACATGTTTACAAATTGAATTAAAATTTTTTCTTTTTTACAAAAAAAAAAAAAAAAAAAGACAAAGGAAAATGGAAGCACAACATACCAAAACTTATGGGGTGTACCAAAAGCAGTTCTAAAAAGGAAGTTTATAGCAATAAGTGCTTACATTAAGGAAAACAATTTTCAAACAACATAACTTTACACCTCAAGGAACTCTAATAGCAAATGAAGAGTAATGTGAGTAGAAGGCAGAAAATAAAGATCAGAGTAGAAATAAATGAAATAGCAACTAAAAAGACAATAGAAAAGATCAATAAAACTAAGAGATGGTCCTTTGAAAAGAAATGCTGGTTGACAAATATTTTGTTAGACTCACTAAGAAAAAAAGGAGACAGATAAAATCAGAAACAAAACAGAAGACATTACAACTGATAACACAAACATACTAAGGATCATAATAAACTACTAAACAGTTTTACACGAACAAATTAGATAACTTGGGAGACATGGACGCATTGCTAGAAACATATAACCTACTAAGACTGGATCATGAAGAAATAGGAAATTTGAGCAGACCACTTACTAGTAAGGAGATTGAATCAGTAATCAGAAATCTCTAAACAAAGAAAAGCCCAGGACCAGATGGCTTGAATGGCAGATTCTACCAACATTTAAAGAAGAATCAATGCCTATCTTTCCAACACTCTTCCAAAAAATAAAAAAAGGAGGAAACACTTCCAAACTCATTTCATGAGGCCAGCATTACTCTGACACCAAAGACAAACAAAGGCATTATAAGAAAAGAAAGTTACAGGTCAATATCCCAGATGAGCATAGATGTAAAAGTGCTCAACAAAATATTAGCAAACCTAGTTCAAGAGCACATTATAAGGATCATACAAAATTAATCAAGCATGATGTATTTCAGGAATGCACACAAATCAATTTGAAACACCACATTAATAAAATGAAGGATAAAAATCACATGAAAATCTCAATAGACACAGAAAAGCATTTGACAAAATTCAGTATGTTATCACAATAAAAAATCTCGACAAATTGTGTGTAGAAAGAATGTACCTCAACATAATAAATGCCATATATGACCAACCTACAGCTAACATCACACAAAACAGTGAAAAGCTTAAAGCTTTTCCTCTAACATCAGGAACGAGAAAAGAATGCCCACTCTAGCCACCTTTATTCAATAGCACTGGAAATCCTAGCCAGAGTATTAAGCAAGAAAAAAAAATTTTAAAGGCATCCAAATGGGAAAGAAATAAAACTGTTTCCATTTTCAGATGACATATTATATTTAAAAAAACCTTTAAGGCTCCAGTAAAACAATGCTAGAACTAATAAAGGAATTCAGTCAAGTTGCAGGATACAAGATTGATGTATATAAAAATCAGTTGAGTTTCCACATACTAACTCTGAACTATTGGAAAGAGAAATTAAGAAAATAATTACAATTAAAATAGTACCTTGCACTCATCTTGGCCTGAGATGAGAGCAGTGAGTGTGCATACACACACCCACAGGAAGAGCTCCTCGTCCACCAGGAATGCGCTGCTCCAGCAGAACAGATGAACACAAAAAGCAAAGATCAGTTGGGGAATTTCTGTGTATCACAGAAGGATTCACTAGAGCAACTGAGTATCTTAAATCTCAGAACACTGTCAATTTTATGTATCCATTAAAGAACTAATGTTTCACAGTAAGTTAAGCAAAAATGGGAAGACAGAGAAATATGCAGCAGATGAAGGAGCAAGGTAAAAACCCACTAGACCAAACAAATGAAGAGAAAACAGGCAGTCTACTTGAAAAAGAATTCAGAATAATGAGAGTAAAGATGAGCTGAAACCTTGGAAATAGAATGGAGAAAATATAAAAAACGTTTAATAAGAACTAGAAGAACTAAAGAGCAAATAATGATGAACAACACAATAAATGAAATTAAAAATTCCCTAGAAGGAATCAATAGCAGAATAACTAAGGCAGAAGAATGGATAAGTGACCTGGAAGATAAAATAGTGGAAATAACTACCGCAGAGAAGAATAAAGAAAAAAGAATGAAAAGAATTGAGGACAGTCTAAGAAACCTCTGGGACAACATGAAATGCACCAACATTCGAATTATAGGGGTCTCAGAAGAAAAGAAAAAGAAAGAGTCTGAGAAAATATGTGAAGAGATTACAGTTTAAAACTTCCCTAACATAGGAAAGGAAATAGTCAATCAAGGCCAGGAAGTGCAGAGAGCCCCATACAGGAAAACTCCATGGAGAAACACGCCAAGACATATATTAATCAAACTATCAAAAATTAAATACAAAGAAAAAATATTAAAAGCAGCAAGGGAAAAGCAACAAATAACATACAAGGGAATTCCCATAAGGTTAACAGCTGATATTTCAGCAGAAACTCTGCAAGCCAGAAGGGAGTGGCAGGACATAATTAAAGTGATGAAAGGGAAAGACCTACAACCAAGATTACTCCACCCAGCACGGATCTCATTCAGATTCGATGGAGAAATTAAAAACTTTACAGACAAGCAAAAGCTAAGAGAATTCAGCAACAGAAAACCAGCTTTACAACAAATCCTAAAGGAATTTCTCTAAGTGGGAAACATTTCTCTAAGTGGGAAACACAATGCTAAAGGAAAAGACCTACAAAAACAAACCCAAAACATTAAGAAAATGGTAATAGGAACATACATATCGATAATTACCTTAAATGTAAATGGATTAAATGATCCAGCCAAGACACAGATTGGCTGAAAGGATACAAAAACAAGACCCGTATACATGCTGTCTATAAAGACCCACTTCAGACCTAGGGACACATACAGACTGAAAGTGAGGGGATGGAAAAAGATATTCCATGCAAATGGAAATCAAAAAAAACTGGAGTAGCAATTCTCATATCAGACAAAATAGACTTTAAAATAAAGACTATTACAAGAGACAAAGAAGGACACTACATAACGATCAAGGGATCAATCCAATAAGAAGATATAACAATTGTAAATATTTCTGCACCCAACATAGGAGCACCTCAATACATAAGGCAAATGCTAAGAGCCATAAAAGGGGAAATGGACAGCAACACAATCATAGTAGGGGACTTTTTTTTTTTTTTTTTTTAGAACTCCATTTTAATTTATTAATCGACTTTTTAGCTATACATTTTTGCATTTTTTTTTTTTTTATTGATTGATTGATTGCTATGTTGGGTCTTCGTTTCTGTGCTAGGGCTTTCTCCAGTTGCGGCAAGCGGGGGCCACTCTTCATCGCGGTGCGCGGGCCTCTCACCATCGTGGGCTCTCCTGTTGCGGAGCACAGGCTCCAGACGCTCAGGCTCAGCAGCTGTGGCTCACGGGCCCAGTCACTCCGCGGCATGTGGGATCTTCCCAGACCAGGGTGCGAACCCATGTCCCCTGCATTAGCAGGCAGACTCTCAACCACTGCGCCACCAGGGAAGCCCATAGTAGGGGACTTTAACACCCCACTTTCACCAATGGACAGATCATCCAAAATGAAAATAAATAAGGAAACATAAGCTTTAAATAATACATTAAACAAGATGGACTTAATTTATATTTATAGGACATTCCATCCAAAAACAACAGAATACACTTTCTTCTCAAGTGCTCATGGAATATTCTCCAGGATACATCATATCTTGGGTCACAAATCAAGCCTTGGTAGATTTAAGAAAATTGAAATCATAGCAAGTATCTTTTCTGACCACAGCACTATGAGACTAGATATCAATTACAGTAAAAACCCTGTAAAAAATACAAACACACGGAGGCTAAACAATACATTACTAAATAACCAAGAGATGACTGAAGAAATCAATGAGGAAATAAAAAATAAGTAGAGACAAATGACAATGAAAACATGACGACCCAAAACCTATGGGATGCAGCAAAAGCAGTTCTAAGAGGGAAGTTTATAGCAATACAATCCCACCTCAAGAAACAAGAATAAATAAACAAGCTAACCATACACCTAAAGCAATCAGAGAAAGAAGAACAAAAAAAACCCCAAAGGTAGCAGAAGGAAAGGAATCATAAAGATCAGATAAGAAATAAACGAAAAGAATGAAACAATAGCAAAGATAATAAAACTAAGTGTTGGTTCTTTGAGAAGATAAACAAAATTGATAAACCACTAGGCAGACTCAACAAGAAAAAAAGGGAGGACTCAAATCAACACAATTAGAAAGGAAAAAGGAGAAGGAACAACTCACCCTGCAGAAATACAAAGAATCATGAGGGATTACTATAAGCAACTATATGCCAATAAAATGGACAACCTGGAAGAAATGGACAAATTCTTACCACAACCTTCCGAGCTGAACCAGGGAGAAAAGAAAATATAAACAGACCAATCTGAAATTGGTCTGAAATTCACTGAAATTCAAACAGTGATTAATAATCTTGCAACAAACAAAAGCCCAGGACCAGATGGCTTCACAGGCGAATTCTATCAAATGTTTAGAGAAGAGCTAACACTTATCCTTCTCAAACTCTTGCAAAATATAGCAGAGGGAGGAACACTCCCAAACTCATTCTACGAGGCCACCATCACCCTGATACCAAAACCAGACAAAGATGTCACAAAGAAAGAAAACTACAGGCCAGTTTCACTGATGAACATACATGCAAAAATCCTCAACCAAATACTAGCAAACAGAATCCAACAGCACATTAAAAGGATCACACACTATGATCAAGTGGGTTTTATCCCAGGAATGCAAGGATTCTTCAATATGCCAATCAATCAACGTGATACACCATATTAACAAATTGGAGGAGAAAAACCATATGATCATCTCAATAGATGCAGAGAAAGCTTTTGACAAAATTCAACACTGATTTATGATAAAAACCCTCCAGAAAGTAGGCATAGAAGGAACTTACTTCAACATAATACAGGCCATATATGACAAATCCACAGGCAACATCATTCTCAATGGTGAAAAACTGAAACCATTTCCACTAAGATCAAGAACAAGACAAGGCTGTCCACTCTCACCACTATTACTCAATATCGTTTTGGAAGTTTTAGCCACAGCAATCAGAGAAGAAAAAGAAATAAAAGGAATCCAAATCGGAAAAGAAGAAGTAAAGCTGTCACTGTTTGCAGATGACATGATACTATACTATACTATAGAGAATCCTAAAGATGCTACCAGAAAACTACTAGAGCTAATCAATGAATTTGGTAAACTAGCAGAATACAAAATTAATGCACAGAAATCTCCTGCATTCCTATACACTAATGATGAAAAATCTGAAAGAGAAATTAAGGAAACACTCCCATTTACCATTGCAACAAAAAGAATAAAATACCTAGGAATACACCTACCTAAGGAGAGAAAAGACCTGTGTGCAGAAAACTATAAGACACTGATGAAAGAAATTAAAGATGATACAGATGGAAACAGATGGAGAGATATACCATGTTCTTGGATTGGAAGAATCAACATTATGAAAATGACTATACAACCCAAAGCAATATACAGATTCAATGCAATCCCTCTTAAACTACCAATGGCATTTTTCACAGAAGTAGAACAAAAAATTTCACAAAAGACCCCAAATAGCCAAAGCAATCTTGAGAAAGAAATACAGAGCTGGAGGAATCAGACTCCCTGACTTCAGACTATACTACACAGCTACAGTAATCAAGACATTATGGTACTGGCACAAAAACAGAAATAAAGATCAATGGAACTGGATAGAAAGCCGAGAGATAAACCCATGCACATATGGTCACTTTATCTTTGATAAAGGAGGCAAGAATATACAATGGAAAAAAGACAGCCTCTTCAATAAGTGGTGATGGGAAAACTGGACAGCTACATGGAAAAGAATGAAATTAGAACACTTCCTAACACCACACACAAAAATAAACTCAAAATGGATTGAAGACCTAAATGTAACGCCAGACATTATAAACTCGTAGAGGAAAACATAGGAAGAACAATTTTTGATGTAAATCACAGCAAGATCCTTTTTGACGCACCTCCTAGAGAAATGGAAAAAACCAAAAATAAACAAATGGGACCTAATGAAACTTAAAAGCTTTTGCACAGCAACGGAAACCATAAACAAGACAAAAAGACAACCCTCAGAATGGGAGAAAATATTTGCAAAGCAACTGACAAAGGATTCATCTCCAGAAGACACAAGCAGCTCGTGCAGCTCAATATTAAAAAGCAAACCACCTAATCCAAAAATGGACAGAAGACCTAACAGACATTTCTCCAAAGAGGATATACAGATTGCAAACAAACACATGAAAGGATGCTCAACATCACTAATCATTAGAGAAATGTGAATCAAAACTACAATGAGGTATCACCTCACACCAGTCAGAATGGCCATCATCAAAAAATCTACAAACAATAAATGCTGGACAGGGTGTGGAGAAAAGGGAACCCTCTTGCACTGTTGGTGGGAATGTAAATTGATACAGCCACTATGGAGAACAGTATTTAGGTTCCTTAAAAAACTAAAAATAGAACTACCATACGACCCAGCAATCCCACTACTGGGCATATACCCTGAGAAAACCATAATTCAAAAAACGTTATGTACCACAATGTGCATTGCAGCGCTATTTACAATAGCCAGGACATGGAAGCAACCTAGATGTCCACTGACAGATGAATGGATAAAGAAGATGTGGCACATATATACAATGGAATATTACTCAGCCATAAAAAGAAATGAAATTGAGTTATTTGTAGTGAGGTGGAAGGACCTAGAGTCTGTCATACAGAGTGAAGTTCTTCATAAAGAGAAAAACAAATACTGTATGCTAACCTATATGTATGGAATCTAAAAAAAAGAAAAAAATGGTTCGGATGAACCTAGGGGTAGGACAGGAATTAAGTCACAGATGTAGAGAATGGACTTGAGGACATGGGGAGGGGGAAGGGTAAGCTGGGACGAAGTGAGAGAGTAGCATTAACATATATACACTACCAAATATAAAATAGCTAGTGGGAATCAACTATATAGCACAGGGAGATCAGCTTGGTGCTTGTGACCACCTATAGGTGTTGGATAGGAAGGGTGGGAGGGAGGCACAAGAGCGAGGGGATATTGGGATATATGTATACATACAGCTGATTCACTTTGTTATACAGCAGAAACTAACACAACATTGTAAAGCAATTATACTCCAATAAAGATGTTAAAATAAATAAGTAAATAAAATAGAATAGTAGCAAAAGAATAAAATACTTAGCACTAAATTTAACCAAGGAGGTGAAAGATCTGTACATTTAAAACTCTAATACATTAGTTAAAAAATTAAAGACACATATAAATGGAAAGATATTCCACACTCACAGACTGGAAGAATTAATATTGTTAAAATGTCCATAATAGCAAAAACAATCTACAGATTAAATGCAATACCTATCAAAATTCCAATGACATTTTTCACAGAAGTAGAACATAAAAAATTCTAAAATTTGTATGGAACCACAAAAGACTCCAAATAGCCAAAGCAATCTTGAAAATGAAAAACAAAGCTGGAGGCATCATGCTCTGTGATTTCAAACTATATTACAAAGCTGCAGTAATAAAAATAATATGGTATTGGCATTAAAATCAAACACATAGGTCAATGGAACAGAACAGAGTCCAGAAATAAATCCATGCATATATGGTCAATTATTTTTCAACAAGGGAACCAAAATTATGCAATGGGGAAAGGATAAATAGCACTGAGGAAACTAGATATCCACACAAAAGACTAGATTGCTATCTTATACATAAAAATCAACTCAAAATGGATTAAAGATTTGATCATAAGATTGTTAAACACTAAACTCCCAGAAGAAAATATAGGGAAAAAGCTTATTGACATTGATCTTACCAGTGATTTTTTGGATTTGAAAGCAAAACCAAGGTGGCAAAAGCAAAAATCAACAAGTGGGATGACAACAAACTAAAAAGTTTCTGCACAGCAAAAGAAAGAATCAACAAAATGAAAAGGCAACCTGTGGAATGGGAGGAAATCTTTCCAAACCACATATACTATTTGTAATTTCCAAAATATAAAAGATAAAATGCAATAGCAAAAAACAACCCAATTAAAAAAGGACATAGGTACTGAATAGACAGTTTTGCAAAGAAGATTTACATGGCCAACAGGGACATGAAAGTTGCTCAACATCAATAATCCTCAGGGAAATGCAAATCGAAATCACAATGAATAGTCACTTCACACCTGTTAGGATGGCTATTATCAATAAGATAAGAGATAACAAATGGTGGGAAGATGTGGAGAAAATAGAGTTGCCATACACTGTTTTAGGAATGTAAACTGGTACAGACATTATGGAAAATATTATTCCTGGTCTGAGTATTGAGGGCATTTCTCAAGAATAAAAAATAGAACTATCATGTGATACAGCAATTCTAATTCTGGATATATAACTGAAGGAAACAAAATCACTATCTCAAATAGATATCTGTACTCCCATGTTCACTTAAGCATTATTCAGAATAGCCAAGACATTCACTAGATACTCAGGTTGTTTCCATGTCTTAGAAAATAATAAATAAATATGTGAGGTGATGGATGTGTTAATTGATGGGGGTAAAAACTCTTTCACAATGTATATGTTTACCAAATCCTTATGTCATGTACTTTAAATATATTACAATTTTATTTCTCAATTATACTTTTATAAAGTTGAAAAAAGATATATGGATGGCAAATAAACACATGAAGGAATATCGAACATCATTTAGTCATTAGGGAAATGCAAATGAAAACCACAGTGAGATTCCAGTTCACCTCTACTAGAATGGCTAAAATTACCAAGATTGACTATACCAAACATTGGCAGGATATGGAAGAACCAGAACTCTCATGGAGATGCAAAATGTTACAGCCACTTGGGAAAACAATTTGGCAATTTCTCAAAATGTTAAAATTACACCATACGACCCAACAGTTCTATTTCTAACTATTTACCCAAGAAAAGTGAAAATATATGTCTACACAATGATTGGTATATATACATTAACAGCAGCTTTATTTGTAATGGCAAAAACTGGAATAGATTAAAATCTTCATCAACAAACAAATAATCTTAAAAAGTATATCTATGATGGAATATTACCTAGCAATAAAAGGAAAAAATGACTGATATATACAACATAAGTGAGATTCAAAAGTCTTATACTAACTGAAAGAACCAGACACAAAAGACTCCATACTGTATGATTATTCCATTTATATGAAATTCTAGAAAAGGCAAGCCGTTACAAAATCAACTGAGTAGCTGTCAGGGGTAAGGGGCAGGGTGATAAATTGACTCCAAAGTGTCATGAGAAAGCTTTTGGGGGTAACAGAACTATTTTTTATTATGATTGTATACATTTGTCAAAACTCAAAACTTGTTTACTTAAAATGGTAAATTTTATTTTATATAAACCATACCTCACTAGAGTTGAATAGCCTCCCTCTAAGTGGAATGATTAACAAAACCAAAAATTGACTCTTTGAAAAGATTTATAAGATAGACAAACCTCTGGTAAGACAGATCAAAAGGAATAGACAGAAAATATAAATTAACCATAGAGTGAATCTATGGGTAACGACTATCATGAAGTATTACACAGATTAAGCACAAAATAGATGAATGAATATTATGAACAAGTATAAGCCAATGACTTGAATACCTGAATGGAATAGATCCATTCTGAAAACCAAAAACCAAAAAAAAAAAAAAAAAAGTGAAACGGAAAATATGATGAGTTCAGTAATTTTTTAAGAAGTTGAAACAGTATCTAAAACCTTATACCACCATCCTCCCCCACCTCCCAATAAAAAACTGTTTCATGTCCAAATCATTTTCAGGACTATCTTATAAATGTTTATTATCAAACAATTATAATAAAAACTCAGAAAACAAGATATCAAGGAGAACTTCGATAACTCAATAAAGAATAGCTATCAAATTCTATAGGAAACACCATACTTAGTGAAGGAACTTTAGACATTCCCTTTAAGTCTGGGGCAAGGATGCCTGTTTTTCCATTTATGTTCAGCAGTATCATAGTCCTGGCTCATCAAATCAACCTATAAATTTCCTTAACTTTTCTCTACATCAAAAATAAACAAGTTGAACATGTGAAAGAAAATGAGATAACATTTGCAATAAGAAGAAAAACATCTGGGAATCAACCTAACAAAGAATGCACTGGATCTTCATAGGAATATTTAATAAATCCTATTAAGGGTGCAGAAGAATAAAGTTCCATGTTATAATCATGCCTATGTATATATACATACTTATGATATAGATAGCATAACAAACCAGTGGGAAATGACAGACTATATGTTAAGTGGAGAATGAAAAATTGACTCAGTATATATAATTGAATTCCCAACCTTACATTACCAAAAAAAATCCAGAAGAATATAAGAACTAAATGCCTAAGATAAAACTATAAACTAATAGAAGGAAATGTAAGAAAATATCTTTGTGACTTTATTAAAAAGCAGAATATCTTACATATCTAAAGTGCACAAATTATGAAGGAAAAAATTGTTGACTACATCAACAAAGGACAACACAGAATTAACAGGTAGGTGATAGACTTGGAACAAAAGACTTCAAGGGATTGATATATGCAATACATAAGATACACCTTCAAGTCAGACAGAAAAAGCCAGGAAGACCAATAGAGAAATGGGTAAATGATATGGATGGTCATGCATGGAAAAGGAATTTTCAATAAATAATAATTTTAATAATCAGAGTAAAGTTAAATCTAAAATATTAGGTAAAAATATATACCTGCCAGATTGCCAAAATTTATAAAGTTGCATAATATAAAGTGTTAGGAGGGGTGGGAGTTGGGAATGGTGACACTTACACAAATACTTATAATGAATATGGATGAAGTCATATGTAAGAATAATATGAAAAGACTTGGCAAAGTTAAGAGTAATATCCTAGGACTTCCCTAGTGGCACAGTGGTTAAGAATCTGCCTGCCAAAGCAAGGGACACGGGTTCGAGCCCCGGTCCGGGAAGATCCTACATGCCGCAGAACAACTAAGCCCATGCGCCACAACTACTGAGCCTGTGCTTTAGAGCCTGCAAGCAACAACTCCTGAAGCCTGTGAGCCTAGAGCCCGTACTCCACAACAAGAGAAGCCACTGCAATGAGAAGCCCGCGCACCGCAACGAAGAGTAGCCTCTGCTCACTGCAACTAGAGAAAGCCCGTGCTCAGCAACGAAGACCCAACACAGCCAAAAATAAATAAATAAATAAATAAATAAATAAATAAATACATACATACATACATACATTTATTTATTTAAAAAAAAAAAAGCCTTAAAATGATTGACCTGAAGTTGAGGTAAAAATTATTAAAAAAAAAAAAGAAGAAGAAGAAGAATATCCTAGAACTCATAAACTCCATTCCAGGATATATATTAATACCTCAGAAATATGCTCATAGAAATTAATATGGAGATATGTAACAGGAAGTTCATCCACGATTGTCTATAAAAGCTAAGAGATGGAGGCACCAAGGTTCTCTATCAGTAGGAAAATGGATACATTAAATGTGTTACATAAATATGCTAGGATAAAATACAGCAGTCGAAGTATTAATAATGCATATAACAACCTAACATTATGGGGGAAAGTTAGAGAACAAGATTTCTAGGACAATACCACAAAACAAAATTAATCAAAATAAGAATTTAGTAGATTGAAAGAATATATATTAAATACACTGAGTATTAAATACATAGGTACATTGAGTTCCTATAGAGAAGGAAAGATGGGGAGTGGATAATAAAAAACAAAAGAATGGCAATGATAACGTGCAAAAACCTAAGAAACTAGGACAGGGCCTTGGTTATGTTTTATATTGGCATAAAAACCAGTAAGAGCTAATATAAAATTTTCAGTTAAGGTAATCACATTGACAAATGAATTAACAGTGACATGAAAAGAATGAAGCAAAGTCAAGAGCAATGTTGTCATTGGGCAGATAATAATAGTGATGCATAAGACAGTCATACAAACACCCTCACAAGGAAGTAAAATACACATAGGGGAAGGTCAGATACCAGATTCAGTCACAAAGACAAATCATGGCTGAAGAGTATATGGATCCCTTCTGAAAGGAAAGTTGAACACAGAAGTTTTGAAAAAAACTAGCCCATCAATTTTCAGTGAGTAAAAGATATAACATTTATTGTCATCTTTCACAGGGAACTTAAAAATAGTCAGTGATGAAAGGGAATTTTTGAGTATTACATATAAAGAAAGCACAAAATTCTAGGGTTAAAAATATCAAGACCAAGTTGGTTCATCAAAATGACAACCTGACAACCGAGCACATTGCTGACTTAAAAATAGCTGCAGAATCCAAAATGTCCAAACATTAATCACAGTCATCATGAAGAAATTTTGAAGCTTAAGAATATATGTGACATAAAGAGCTCAATGATTGACTCCATCATGACAAATATGATTCACAGCACATTTTCTAAGAAAAAGTTAAAAAATAATCAAGAAGGCTTGATCACATACCTTAATTCAAAAGACATAGAATGTCTTCTAAATGCCTTTTATTCCTGCCTATTTCCAACAATCTAACCATCCTCAAAGGACAAAGATCCACCACCACTGAGAATATTTAAAAGAACTTGCCTTAGGAATTGATAAGCAAATTAAAAAGGAAAAATTTTTTTTAAAAACAGCAATCTTCTTTGATTCCTAAGGTGACTACTATGAAGGGACAACATTAAGAAGTATAAATTATGTATGATTTTTAAGTTCCATTATGGCACAGGTAAATCTCAAGTAAGGCAGTACATAATAAAGAACATAACTGAACATAATCAGCTGCCAAAATGTACTGCATTTTTCTTTTGCTCTCAGTTGTCTGGAGGAAATTTTCTGAGAAATTGAGGCCAGCAGTGCTTCCCCTTACACAAATAAAAAACATAGATCTCCCTGTTTACTGCTAAGGAAAGTGAAAGTGAGAGCAAAACTAATTTCTTCCTACTACTGCTAAAATCTTAATTCTGAAAATGGAAATCTCAGCTGCTAGCTTAATTATACATACTATTTGTATCCCAATATCACACACATCGACATTCTAAAACTAAATGGTATTAACAATGAAGGTTAATTATTATTTTTTCATGTGAGGAGAAAAACACTTTTAAAATTAGTCATGTTTTCCAGAAATGTTCCCTTGGAACACAGACCTCACCAGGCAGCCAGGTCAGCTTTGGCTCGCACCATCATTATATATTAAAAACATCAAGAGCACAGCAATAAGCTGACTTCTACAAGAATTTGAAGTTCATGTGTTTATGTAATTAATGAACTTAGTATCTCTATCCTCCTAATTCTGTAGTCATGGTCCTGGGGAAGGAGTATAATTTAAATAATCAAAATGGAAACAGAGACAGTTCTTCTCCTGGGGTATGCACAGGTACTAGCAATTTCATCTTCTTCCCTAACATATAGGACAGGGAAAACACAGCTTTATTCATTCTCCACCTTGGATGACCTCATGAGATTTCCAGAATCCTCTTTCTTAATTACACCAGTAAAATATGTCACATTTCACATACTCATCAACAAATAGTTATTGAACACCTGCTATGGGTCATCCACTATGCTGGTAGCAAAACCAAACATGGTCCCTCTGTTCCCGGAGGTTCTGGTTTAGGGTAGGATACATACATCAATCAAATACATACAAATAAGTTAGAATGTGATGATGACTCCAGAGAAGCATATGGAGCTTTGAGAATACGACCTAATCAGAGTGGTCAGAAGAGTCTTTCCTGAGGAAGGGATGATTAAATAGAGTTCTTAAGAGTTAACTCAGAAAAAAGGGAAAGGAAGGCTATTTATTCAAAAGACACAGCATGTACAAAGGTCTCTGGTAACACAAATGCCCATGTGGCTGAAAAGCAAAGCAGCCTTTTCCTCTTCCTTTCCCTTCTCCTCTATTATTCACTTTATCTTAATTTTATTTCTTCCCTAATCTGTTTCCAAAGATGAAAAAAATAGCTTAAGTGCAAAAAACAAACAAAAAAACCTTAATTGAAAAAAAACCTTAATTGTCAATGAGGAAATGTACATAAAAATATCAATTAAACACTCATTTAGTATCTACCATGCAAAGCCCTTAGGATTAAGAAACACAGTCACTACAACATTCATATATCCAGCGTACAAGAAAGTTCACACTGTCTGTAACTTTTAGTGTTCACACCCCCAGGATCACAACCTTGTCCTAGGCAGTATAAAATCCCAGGAGTTAATATGGTACATCTTCTTTGAGCTTGAACTTAACTCAAGTTTTTGAGGAAGTGGAGCAAATTAAAATAAACATGAACATGTAGCAGAATGGAATATAGGATTCCAATTTTTGTGTGTGGTGGGGGAAATACACACAAGAGTCTTCATGGAGAACTACTTCAGGCAAGATCCTCAGGGATATTCAGGAGTCTACACTGACATTATTTTCTGTGAAAAGCATGAAAAGATCTGCTTGACATGTTGAGCGAACAACAAAACATGCCACATATTGAAAAAAGAATAGCATACCTGTGCTACCCAATTCACTCTATGTGAGTAAAGAATCTTGGCTCCTACTTAATGAAGGCCTGCACTCTCTCCATTTTCCTGTTGTGATAAACATTCATACACTAATTCCTCCCTCTTTTTGCAGAGAAGCCAGACAACGAAGGGGTTGAAGGGAGAAGAAGACACAGGCAGCTTAAAAGACAGGGGAAATAACTAGGTTCTAATTTCAAGTTCTAGGATCCTCCTTGACAAGACACATCATTTCCAGTGCTTGGATGCTATGAAAGTTTCTGTTGTATCCTTTCAATGATGTTACTCTTTTTCTTCACTTAGTTGAAGTGGGTTTTACTTCAACACAAATCAGAGACATGTCTGGAAAACAAAATCTTTACGTTCTTTATTATATTAGCTACTTCCCCTCATTCCTTAAGCATACCAAAGCCTCTCCTGTTTTATAACAAACCCAGACAAAACAACCAATCAAATAAAACTGTGTACTAGGTTGAACAGTGTTTCCACACAACTTCGGAATGTGACCTTATTTGGAAATAGGGTCTCTGCAGATGTAGTTAGTTAAGGTTAGGCCATACTGGCATAGGGTAGGCTCTAAATCCAATGACTGGTGTCTTTATAAGAAAAATGAAAGGGGGATTTAGATACAGACAGAGAAACACACAGGAAAGAAGAGCATGTGACAATGGAGGCAGAGATTGGAGTGATGTGTCTAGAAGGCCAAGAATGGCCAGCAACCACTGGAAGTTGGAAGAGGCAAGGAAGGATTCTTCTCTAGAGCCTCCAGTGGGAACATGACCCAGCAGACATCTTGATTTCAGGCTTCCGGCCTTCAGACCTGCGAGAGAATGTTTCATTTGTTTTAAGCCACCCCATTTTTGGTACTTTGTTACGGCAGCCTTAGAAAATGAATACAACCTTCTTAATCCAATGTCTAGGGTGACCACACATATTGATTTGTACCTGTTGTCCAGGACAAATTATCATTGACATCCCTTTCCATTCTCAAAAGCATCCCCATTTGGATGACAAATTATGGTCACTCTACACATCCTGTATGTTAACTACTGCTCTCTCTCCACTGAAGCCAGGTTTCTTCAAAGAGATGCATTCTCCTCAGAAATTTATTTATTATCCTTTCATTCTAGCAGTGAAGAATAATTAACAAATTTGAAACTGTTTTTTGGTTTTACTTTTATTCTCACGATTAATCACTTTCTTCCACCTTTTTATTGTGAGAATTTTTAGAATTCTACAGAAAAATTTAAAATGTAGCACAATAAACATCAATTTGTTCTTTACCAGATCGAGATGACAAATGGCCCAGGGGCCAAATTTGGCCTGCCACTTGTTTTTGTATAGCCCACCAAATAAGAATGAAAACAATTTAAAAATTAAGAAAGTGTCAATTGCTATTCTTTATTGTAAACATTCTTTATCTATGACTAATTAATCATTTATCAATTACCAGGATGGAAAACTCAGTATTTTCACCATTTTCTCATTGTTCAGACTTGCAATGCCTTTCTACTTTGTCTCCTTATATATAGTCTCTCCACTACCTATTTATCTTGTCCAATTATGCCAGGTCAATTGTCTCAAATGAGGATCTTGTCAGTCTCTTATTCAGAACCCTGTAACAGCATCTCACTACCTACAAAATAAAGTTCACTTCTCCTTTGTCTCAAAGCACTCTATAGCCTATTTCCACTACTAGATTCTCACATGAACTTTGAAGTCGTCACACTCTTGAACAAAATGTGTTTACCTCTAAAACTTGAACTCTTCTGCTCAAATGGAAACACTTTACCTACTCAAGAGCATCACTCAGCAATCTTCCTTCTTTCTCCTGCATCATTTGTTTTCTCTCTACTGGAACATTCCCATCAACCAAAAAACATGCAACTTGCTTGACTCCACTGCCCCCTTTTAAAAAAAAAAAGGCAACTCAAAAGACTTGGCTGTACTCATTGTGATTCTTTTGCTCTTATTCTTCTAATTAGGTTTTTGATTGCCCCACCCTATCTCAAGGTCACCAACATCCTCCATGTTTTAAGTGTAATAGCCAATTCTTAGTCCTTCCATTAATCGGCTTATCAGCAACATCTGACACAGCTGATTACTCCCTCCTCCCTTAAATCAGCTTTTCCCCCCTACTAGGTGTGCATGAGACAGCACTTTCTAGGCTGCTCCTTCTCCTTGGTTGGATCCATCGAATGCAAAGTGCCACAGGAACATCCTTGTATCTATTCTTGTCTTTTAGCTTCTTTGCTGATTCCACCCAGTTTCAGGACTTTAAATACCATCTACCCACTGCTGACTTCTAGGTTCATATCCCCAGCCTGGACAGCTTCCCTGAACTCCTTTCCCCATTTATACATGAATATATAGGCTACTAAAACTTCATGTGAGCTCCTCATCCTTCCCCAAATTGACTGAATGCAGAGTCCTCTGCATTTCAGCTCCTATAACTAATCCCTTTTACTTCTCTGACCTCATTTCCCTCACCCACTCACTGCCAGCCTTACTGGCCTCCTTGGTGCTCTTCTAACATGCCAGGCGCTTCTTAGAGTCTTGGCATGTTTTCTCTCCTCCACTTGGAATGCCCTTCCCCCAGACATACTCATGGCCTATTCCTTCAATTCTTTTATGACTTATTTTCAATTGTTACCTTCACAGTGAGGCCTCCCCTTAACACTTTAAAATTCAACCTCCTCTCTACCCCAGCCCCCATATAATCCCTTCCATTTTATTTTTCTCTACAGTATTTGCTTTCTAAAATATTACATAATTGCTTTATGTTGCTTATTATCTATCTTCCATTAGAATTTAAACTCCATGAAGGCAGCAAATTTGTGTGTTTTGTTCCCAAGGAATCCCCAGTGCCTAGAATACTACCTGATGTATAGTAGGTGCTCAAAAAGATGCTATATTCTTTAATTGAAAGGACCTTATCTACTTTATTTTGCTGTACTCCAGTTTTTATATATATATATATATATATATATATATATATATATATATATACACACCATGTGCACTAATTATATTTGAGTAGAATTAAATTATTCACTAAAGTGAAAGATGAACAGTATTTTAATATTTAACTCACATAGCTTACATCATCAGATGCTATGCTCTGAGACACTTCACTATACTGGCTTTTTATTCTTTCTTTTTAAAACAAAACAAAAACAAAAAACAGCTTTATTGAGGTAAAATAACAAACAAATTTTGTATATATTTAAGGAGTATAACTTGATATCTTGATATACATATACATTGTGAAACGATCACCACAGTCAAGCTAACTAATATATTTATCACTTTACATAGTTACCATTGTCTTTCCTCTTGCTTTCCTACATAAAAATTATTTGACTAATTAGAACCCTTTCCTGATTAACAAGAACTTTTTTCACATCTTAACCTCTAAAATAAAGAATTTAATTCAAATAAAATAATTTTATATCAGACATTAATCCCCCCATGCAAGTTTTACAGTTAGTCCTAAATAAGGTCAAGGAAGCGTCTATTCAACCTTTGACAGGGAAGAGCCAAATCTTGACTGCACGTTGGATCTGTTTCTTTTACTTTAACATTTGCTTTCTGATGCTTTTGTTCACCAAAAGGATACTGTCTATACATAATATCTGCCTCGGGGAACCCTGACCCTCTGCCTGAATGTTAAACCAAAGTGCCTTTGTTCAGGCAAACATCCAGATGCTGTCCACCTGTGGATGGCTACAAGAAAGAAGAAATTAACACATCCCCTCCCAGAGGCTGGCCACTCCAGGTGATGTCTGCAAAACTTATGGCCTTCTTACTTTACTTCCTTATCTCCTCTCCCTCTCTATGCTATAAAAGAAACTGGCATCCAAACCCTGATAAGATGGTTATTTTGAGACTTTAGTCTGCCATCTTTCTCAGTCTGCCGGCTTTCCGAATAAAGTTGTATTCTTTGCCTCAACACCTTGTCTCCGATTCGTTGGCCTGTCGTGCAGCGAGCAGACCGAGCTTGGACTTGGTAACATTTATACTGAGCAATGACTATGAATATTAGAAAGCTGACTTCATGGTACAGTAAATCATCATTCGTGAGAAACAAATACACAATTATTTTTACCATATTTTATATGTATCTACAAAATAGGATGGATGGTGAGTGCGCATGTGCACAGGATTTTAGAGAGCGTTAAAGAAAAACTTTTTAGTTATAACCAGACCTGAAGTTTCTAGATGCTTGCAGATTATGAATATTTTAATGTGGAAGAATATAAACTGTATATGTGATAAATATTCTTCTTGGCTAATGCTGAAGTAAAATGCTACAATGAAAAAAATCCCTTAGTATTTCAATATTAAAAGAGATATAATTGTGATTATGGATAACTACATCACAGATGACCTTATTGATATCTTTGTATCTTGTTTCATGCTAAGGTAAATAAAGGTACCTTATGAAAGAAAAATAATCAAGATGAACTGATACTTTTAACAATATATTACATTACTCCTTTTTTTGTTTTTCAAGAATGTTTACTCATATGTGTAAAATTTCTCTATGATACTGTCAACAACAAATTGGCACTTGCCAGCTACCTCTACAAGGATTAAATCATGAGCTGCTGCAGTTGCTGATTTTCAACACTACCTGAAAGGAGTTCATGGTGGAGAGCAGAAATGAGGCCCTCTGCGCTCTGGGAAAACTGGCAGAACAGGTCTTCAGATAGATAGATATTTTCAGGAGCCGTTTTTGAGCCCAATTCTTGTATCTCCTCATATCTAGAAAAGCACTAAAATCCTTCCTGGTGATAACTGCTCCTCGTGACTAGCAGAAACCTTCTGCAAAAAAATATGTGCTTGATTGTATGTACTCCCCCTTCACCAAGATAACATATATACTGACTTTCCCCCTTACTTCTTTGGAGCAGTTTCTCAGAACTATTTGAAATGCTGTCTCCCGGCTATAGTCCTCATTTTGCCCCAAATAAAACCTGACTCACAACTCTCACGTTGTGCATTTTTTTAAGTCGATAGTACATAATTAATACAGTAATTAAAAAAAAAATCTATCAACCCACAGGTTTCAAAGTATAGTTATCCTAACATGTTCCAAGAAAACTGTGTAAATAAGATAATGTTTTAGACCATAATATAAAATCTTAAAAGTATAAACATACATAAACATAACAAAGAAAATCTACAAGTGCCTAATATTTTATAAACTTCATTAAAAAAACAGCAATTTTTACCTTACCTGGTGGTCATATATTAATGTAAATCACCATTGCTTTAATTAGATTTTATTTATCTAAAGAGAATTCTTCCCACATGTTCCCATATTTTGTGATGATGATTAGATGTGAAAAGCTCTACAGTGCATTCTTTCTCATTCCCCAAAGCTATTATATTAAATTTCAAATATTATATTAAATTTCAAATGATTTTACCTAAACCATACTTGGCACCTTGATACACTTATTATCTCTGAATAACATTATTTTAGTCAGCTTTGTTACTTAAGAGTTCAGCTGTGAAATATTAGCAAACTGATCCTTGGTAAAAGGAGTCTCAGCTGGCCTGTGCTCATCAAGGAAAATGCACCTTCTTATATTCCTCATCATCCAAGACATGTTCTAAGATGCTCGCACTACAACATATTTAAAAGCAAACCCTTCCAATTCTTATAGAGTGTATGGATATATATATATATATATTTTTTAACCTTTTTTTCTGTATGTAACTAGAATCAGCCATATCCTACATGTATGTATGTGTAATATATAATAAGAGGCTATGAATTTCTACATATTAATTATCTCCTAGGAAACCTAGCACATTAGTTAAGAACATGCTTAACCAATTCCACTTACTGGTTAATGGCTTATACTACGGAAATAGGCAAGTTAGGATAAGGTTGGCTAGTGGTAGAGAGAACTGTACCAGAGTTCTTCTTAACCTCTGTACTTCTTCATAACCTCTATACTGCTGAGAACTGGGGTATAAACCTAAAAACTGAACAGAACACAACGGCAGAATATATCCTGGCTTCTTCCTTCATTTAACAAAGCACTCTGGTCAACAATCATTTATAAACACAGTATAGTTGAGTAGTTAAGAGCTCTGGGGTGAAGTTCAGGCTCTGAATCTCAGCTATACTGATCACTGCTCTAAGACCTCAGGCGAAACAGGTCTCTGAGCTCCAGCTTCCTTATCTGTAAAATCAGCATAGTAATCAAACCAACCATACAAAGGTATCCTGAGGATTAAAGAAAGTCATCTATGCAAAGCATTCTGGCACACAAACACAACTGAATAGACCTTAACTATCATTAGAATGCCTACTAAATGCCAGGTACTATGCCAAAAGCTAGGGACAGATAATTGAAGGAAAGCCGGTTCCTGCCCTCATTAGCTGGTGTAAATAATAAGCAGGCCTAAACAACATTGGAACTAAGCATTTCAGTACTTTGTATAAAATTTTTTGCAAAGAGTAGTTCAAATACAGAAAACCACAAGTCTGATAGGATTAAGGGTGATACTGAAATGTAAACCAAAAATAATTGAAACATAACTGACTGATTTTGGCTTTATGTATAGGATTTCTAACTGGGATATTTAGCACTGGGATTGAAATGGAGCAGGAGCCTGTGGGGCCCTCTCCAGTACAAATCCTTTCCTTGTCCGCTGCTTCTTGTTTGTAGGAAATAGGTTTCATTCAGCCTTCCTGACCTCCCCTGAGTTCCAAAGGGCAGATTCAAACAGTTGCTAGTCAGGGAAGGGAGGGAATGCAGAAAATAAGGAGGGGTGGTCAAGAAACAATACTACAGCCTTGGGGCAGGGTCCTGGTTCTTCCTGAAGGAAGAATATACTTAACAGTACCTTTGAGCTCTCCTGCAGGAACTAAGGCCCCCACCCAGGAGGAGGATGGTAACTACAGGCTGAGCACAAGAGTCCTGGAACGCTGCCCTGTTACCTCACAACAATCAATCAGAAGAAAGTCACAGACCCTGTAGGTCTCATCCCAAATTTTGCCTATAAAAGCTTCTCCCTGAAAACCACTGGGGAGTTCAGGGTTTTGGGGGGCACAAGCCACTCGACTCCTTGCATGGCTCTACAACCTTTCTCTGCTCCGAACTCCAAAGTTTCAGTTTGTTTGGCCTCACTGTGCATCAGGCACATGATCTTGTGTTTGGTAACAGGATTGCCTATATAAGAGCTGCAAAAGGGGTAATTTTCAAGTGTTAGAATTGAGTTTTGTGCACAATCTCTGGTGTTCGCCTTGGAAGATTAGCTTGTTTTCAGGTGCCTGAATTTCCCTCTTTCTGGTCCTGGAAAATGATAATCTTCAGTTATTAATAACATCTTGTAGAGTCTTTCTGAAGCAGGAGGTTCCTCTTAGTTCAAAGAAGCCACTGACAAAGAAAGGGAGATCTCTCCTGCCCTGCTGTCACATTTCCCCCATTTCAGGAGCCTTCAGTGTGTTTTAAGTATGCAGGAATGTATCCCAGCCATCCTTGCATAGGAAAGTCACCAGGGAGCTTCTAGCACCTCTAGTTGCTTATATTGAGTACACTGTTCTCAAGTGATACACATTACTGCTTATGAGTCCATGACTGATGACCAACAAAATATTCTACAAAGGGTATCAGTGCAGGGCATAAGTATTACCATATTTTTGTATTCTATTTTAGTTTGGCAATTCACAATTCTGATTTGGCCACAAGGCAGCATCTAAGAGTAACATACCTGCATTGAAGTAACCCCAACTGATTATATTGGAAATGATAGTAATCCTTGTATGTGTGTCTTAAACATTCTAGCTAAGGGAAAAGGAAAATTAATTTAAATTACTACATCATAATTAGAATGCATTTCATGTGCCAATAGACTAATTCAAATAACAGGTAAAGTAATATTGAAATCAACCTTTCAATAAGGTAAAGCCATTTAACCTAAATATAACAATAAATATTATTTATAACATATCATATTATTTATAAATACATTTTGTTTATATTTTATTTTTATTAAAAATACCTCAATAAATAAACTAGACATTATCAGAGACTGAGGGAAAGCAGAAATGGGGAATTATTGCTTAATGGGTATACATTTTCTGTTTGGGGTGATGAAAAGTTCTAGCAGTAGATAGTGGTGATGGCTGTACAACATGTGAATGTAATTAATGACACTGAACTGTACATTTAAAAATGGTAAAAATGGTAAATTTTGTTAGATATATTTTACCACAATAAAAATACACTAAAAAAGAAGCCAAAATGGAAAAACTACAAAAAACAAAAATACTTTACAAATCTTTTAGCACCTCAGTATCTGTTCTGTCTCCCTCAAAGCACATTTTACCTGTTTATGAGGTAAAATTAGCATAAGCACATCCTTTTTTATAAACACATAAGACATGTAAATAATACAAATGTGGGAAAAGAATTAAAACCAAAAACATGCTATTATTTTCATTTCTCCACTAAAGCTATAATAATTCTATTTTTTTGTGAAGGCTTTTATACTTAAAGCTCCAAAATTACTTGTATTGAATATAGCTTATCAAGGTAAATAACAAAAACAAAATAGAATGAAGAAGTGTTATTTTAAAATGACTTTCTTTCATTTCTCTTCTGAATACATTAATAATGTAAACTCTTAAACAAATATAATTAATGTTTGCACAAAATATCCTAGTCTTTAACTGTCAGAAAACCCAAAACATTCTTGAAAACAAAATGTTTAAACTTGTTAAAATGAAGACTTTTACCAAATATTCAAGCATAAGAGATATCCAGGTTTTTATTTTAATGTCAGTAAGTTATGTGGGAAGCTGAATTAGTCATTTAGCAAGTTGAAAGGCCTTCGCCTTTTTCTGACTCCACAGAGATACTAATTATGAAGAACAAGTTTCTTTGTCTGTCTATGTTAATACACTGCAGAAAATCTGCCAAGGACTGTTCCTTTAAAAACATTCTTCAACATTTGTTAATATCACCATACATATTACGGAATATGATATGTAATATACCACATGAATGAAAAGGTCAGCTTTCATATATATATATATATATATATATATACAGATATATTATTTGCATTTGTAATATCAACCTAAAACAAGTCAGAAAGTAATAACATGAGTTGAATGAGTGTATTTTACTTCAATCTTTCAACTTCTGTCATTTATCTTTTACCACTGAATGTCAATCTTTAAAAAAAGAAAGTAGCCATAGTAATACATGTCAATGACCGAATTTACTTATACCAGCTGAGCATGTACAATGACAGCACATTAGTACTTTCGTTCGTATATTTAAAAAAATTAAACAAGAGAAGTACTTTTGAAATAAGGGTAAAGAAATATTCAAAAGTCTACAAGCTGTGGTTTGGAAATTTTATAATTTTTCATGGCTTAATTTCTTTTAGATAAATTATTTTGGTTTTTATTATTAAAAAAGTCACACAAGTATCTAATAATACTAGTTCCCTATATCACTTCTAACTCATTTCTGAGGTCATTGCCACTTTACTTTCAGTTGTTATTTACTTCTATATCTGTCTGTATGTTGATGTTTTTTGATAAAAAGTTTTTAGCAATTCCTATCCATTATTCCCTTAATCATTGGGATTTAGCACCCTGTTACTATTCCTACTACCACCCACACAAACACCTTGTTCATATTCCTATCCTCCCAATACTGTTACAATAGTCCCCCCTTATCCATGGGGGATACGTTCCAAGACCCCCATTGGATGCCTGAAACCACAGATAGTGCCAAACCCTACATATACTACATTTTTTTCCAAACATACCTATGATAAAGTTTAATTTATAAATCGGCCACAGTAAGAGATTAACAACAATAACAATAAAATAGAACAATTATAACAGTATACTATAATAAAAGTTATGTGAATGTGATCTCCCTCTTTCTCTCAAAATATCTCAGTGTATAAATTCTATGCCTTTTCATCTTAACTAAGCACTCATCACACATTGAGGCCATAACTTCTGCAGTTTAAGGTGTGAAAGCAAAACTAGCATAAATTTCATTCTCTCTTCACAATTTAATGGATAGAAGATTCATTCTTACCACAGATCTTAGCAACCTTAGCAAAAGACTTTTTTCTTTCCTTATCAAGTCAAGAACTTTCACCTTTCCACTTAAAGGAAGCAGTTTATGACTATTCTTTGGTATATCCAAATTGCCAGCATTATTACTCTTGTGCTTTGGAGCCTTTATCAAGTAAAATAAGTGTTGCTTGAATACAAGTACTGTGATACTTCAACAATCGCTATGATTACTGATTTTCATCTTCCTCAAGAAGAACCTTCAGAAACCTTGTTACACTCAAATCAGGAGACTTCAATAGCTTCCTCTTAATAATGGAACGGCCAGACAGAAGATAAGTAAGGAAACAGAGAACTTAACACAACTAGACCTAACAGACATATACAAAATAGTCTCCTTAAGTGCACACAGAACATTTTCCAGAATAGACCATGTGTTTTTAGGCCATTAATTAAAGTCTCAGTAGATTTAAAAATATATATCATATAAAGTCTCTTCTCTGACCACAACGGGATGGAGTTAGAAATCAATAACAGAAGTAAAACTGGAAAATTCACAAATTTGTGGAAATTAAACAACATAATCTTAAACAATCAATAGATCAAAAAAGAAAAATCACAATGGAAATTGGAAAATATGTAAAGACTAATAAAAACAAAAACACAACATACAAAACTTATGGGATGCAGCAAAAGCAGTGTTAAGGGGAAAATTTATAGCCATAAGCCCTTACATTAAAAAATAAGAGAGATCTCAAATCAACAACCTAACTTTACAATTTAAGGAACTAGAAAAAGAGGAATAAACTAAACCCAAAGCTAGCAGTAGGAAGGAAATAATTGAGATTAGAGGTAAACAAAGTAAAGAAAAGAAAAATAATGCAGTCAAAAGTTGGTCCTGGACTTCCCTGGTGGTGCAGAGGTTAAGAATCTGCCTGCCAATGCAGGGGACATGGGTTCAAGCCCTGGTCCAGGAAGATCCCACATGCTGCAGAGCAAGTAAGCACGTGCGCCACAACTACTGAGCCTGTGCTCTAGAGCCTGTGAGCCACAACTACTGAGCCCACATGCCACAACTGCTGAAGCCTGTGTGCCTAGAGCCCGTGCTCCGCAACAAGAGAAGCCACTGCAATAAGAAGCTCGTGCACTGCAACGAAGAGTAGCCTCCACTCGCCACAACTAGAGAAAAGCCTGCGCACAGCAGCAAAGATCCAATGCAGCCAAAAATAAATAAATTAATTTTAAAAAAAAGCAATAGAAGAATTAAAAAAAAGAAGTTGGTTCTTTGAAAAGATCAATAAATTTGACAAATCTTTAGCTAGATGGACTAAATAAAAAAGAGAAGACTCAAGTACTAAAATCAGAAATGAAAGTGGGGACATTACTACAGAAATAAAAAGGATTATAAGAGAGTACTATGAACAATTATATCCAATAAATTGGATAAACTACATGTAATGGACTACCTGTAATTCCAAGAAACACAAAACTTACTAAGACTAAATTATGAAGAAACAGAACATCTGAATAAACCTACAATTATTAAGATGTTTGAATCAGTAGTCAAAAATCTTCCAACAAAGAAAAGCCCTGTATTAGATGGCTTCACTAGTGAATTCTACCAAACATTTAAACAACTACTATCAATCCTTTCCAAACTTTTCCAAAAAATTGAAGAGGAAGGAACACTTTCTAACTCATTCAATGAGGTCAGCATTACCCAGACACCAAAGCCAGACAGACATTATAAAATTAAAGACCAACATTCTTTATGAACAAACTAGCAAACCAAATTTAGCAGCATATTAAAAGGATTATACATCATGAACAAGTGGGATTTATTATGGGAATGTAAGGATGGTTCAACATATGAAAATCAATCAATGCAATATGTCATATCAACAAAAGGAAAAAATCACATGATCACATCTTAACTGATGCAGAAAAAGCATTTGATAAAATTCAACACCCTTTTGTGATAAAGACAGTCAACAAACCAGGAATAGAGGAAAACTACCTCAACATAATAAAAGCAATATAAGAAAAACCCATAGTAAACATTATACTCAATGGTGAAAGACTAAAAGCTTTTCCTCCAAGATCAGGAACAAGACAAGGATGCCCACTTTCCACTTCGATTCAGCATAGTATTGGAAGTTCTAGCCAGAGCAATTAGGCAAGAAAAATAAAGGAGAAGTAAAATGATCTCTGTTAGCAGATAACATGGTCTTTTACAGCAAAACACCTAAAGTTTCTATAAAAATTCTGCCAGAAGTAATAAACAAATTCAGCAAAGTAGCAGGATATAAAGCCAACAGACAAAAATCAGTTGCATTTCTATACAATGACAATGAACAATCTCAAAGGAAATAAAGAAAATAATTCCATGTACAACGGCATCAAAAAAATAAAATACTTAGAAATTAACTTAAGCGAGGAGGTGAAAGACTCGTACAAAGAAAACTACAATTTTTTCTAAAAGAAATTAAGGAAGACATAAATACATGGAAACACATCCCATGTTCATGGATTGGAGGACTTAATATTGCTAAGATGTCAATACTATCCAAAGTGTTCTACAGATTCAATGCAATTCCTACAAATGTCTCAGGGATTTTTTTTCAGAAATAGAAATAGAAAATTCATATGGAATTTTGACAGTCTTTTCAACAAATGGTTCTGGGAAAACTGGATATCTAAATGCAAAAGAAAGGAATTGGATCCTTACCTAACACCACATTCAAAAATTAACTCAATATGGGTCAAAGATCTAAATGTAAGACCTAAAATTATAAAACTCTCAGAAGAAAACACAGGACAAAAGCTTCATGAAATGATTTCTTATATATTACACCAGAGGCACAGGCAACAAAAGAAAAAAATACACAAATTAGATTTCTTAAAAATTTTGTGCATCAAAAGACAATATCAACAGAGTAACAAAGTAGCCCACAGAATGGGAGAAAATTTTGCAAATCATATATCCTATAAGAGATTAATAGCCACAATACATAGAATACGCTTAAAACTAAATAACAAAAAACAGATTGTTGAGTCCATAAATCTGTAAATTTGTATCTCCTAACAAATTTCAGAGGCTTTTCTGCCAGTACTTTTTCTATTTCTTTTTTCTGCTCCATTATTGCACTCTCTCCATCTGGGACTCCATTTTTCTTCTGAAATTGCCTCACATAATCTGAGGCTATCTTTACTCAAAAAAAAACTTTTTTCTTTCTCTTCTTCAGATTTTTATTGTCTTCATTCTGATATTAAAGCCATCTAGTAAACACTTTACTTCTGGTATTTTATTTTTCAGTTGTAAAATTTGCATTTGGTTATTCTTCATAGTTTCTTGAGATTCCCTTTCTTTTCATTCATTACAAACATATCATCTTACATCTCTTGGAGCATAGTTATAACCCATGCTTTAAAATTGTTATCTAATGACTCCAACATCTGGGTCATTCTGGGGTTGCCTATGGAATAATTAATGAAAACAAAACCAAAACAACCATTACTTTAGAAAAGCTGCATTTTAATTAGATTCTTAACATGGAGGATTCAATGATTTAATAAAATAAAATAAAATGCATATTTCTTTCCCTCTAAGATGCTTCAGTTTTATTAAATGGAAAGATGAATGATAAATTAATTGAATATGAAAAAAACTGTCTAAAGCATTTAAAACCAAATCAACTAATAGCACATTTAAGTCACATCAATATTTACCAATCTTTCATAGCAGTACAGAGTTTAATAAAAAATAAATAATTTTCCTATTTTATTTAAGTTAACCACATTAATTTCTTTAGTGACTCTCACCTAGTTGTTAGGATATCCTATGCAGTCCTTTAAGAAAGGGATAGATTCCAAAATACAAAAGGAGCCTATTGCTTCAACTGGGCATGGATTTGATGCACTTCTTTATTTGGTTGGTTAAATATTTATAATACTGAAACAAAGGTTGTTCGGAATTTATTGGAAAAATTCAAATAATGTGCAGAACATTAAAGCAGTGAGAAATAAAATGTCCCTCAAAACACAATAAATTCATCCTCAGTCATTAAAATATGTGAATAATAGTAATCCTTTTTATTTAAGTAATTCTTTCCACTCAAAGACAAGGAAGATTTTAATAAATAGTGACTGATAACTATTTTGAGGAAGTGAATAATACCCCTTTAGTCAGTTTTTAAGAATATCCTACATGTACGTTTCAGGTTTAGAGGCTTGGAAAGTTTCAAAGACATATATTATAACGAGTGCTCTCAGGAAACATTATAGATACTTTTCTTATGAGGAATTTCAAAAATTCAAACATATTTATATGGTTCTGACATTTATAAAAGTGGGAGCCGAGAGATGAATTGCATGGTCAACATTCTATAATAAATGAGTGAGACATGTAATATTGTTTTGTAAACTGCTCTTAAGTATTTTGACATATCTTTCCCTGGTATTTTAACAGCCATATCATCATTTCAAGAGATAATAAATCTTTACAATTTTATAAACTGTATATATTTCTAACTTTAAATGTGAAGAATTCTTATAGGTTTCATTTATAGAGAAAATTCTCTTCCTGATGCTATTTGATTGAGAAAGGCTGCTCAGCTGATGGAGCAATCCATCAAGGTGTCAGTACATAATTAATAGTACCTTTAGAACCAATGCATTTAGTTTATTCACATACAAATTAAACAGTAATAGATTGTGTACTAAGCATTTTAAAGAGATAAGATTCCTGTCAGCCAAATATCTATAGTTCTTGTATTAAAATCAAATGGCGTGGTGCTTCTGAGTCGAGAAATAATGTTTCTCTCTCATTCTCTTTATGAAATGCTCCATTACATTTTGTGCATTTTATAGAATTTTTTAAAATCTTGAATTTCACAAGTTTACTTCTACCTTTGATCCCTGATACCAAAATACTTGTAGAGTTTAATATTTTCTTCTAGGTATAGAATAATGATCAATGTACGAAGTAAACTAATTGAAAACTGGTGAGGCATATGAATTAAAAAGTTCATGGAAAAAGTATAAACATATTAATCAAAGCATATCCTTGCCTTTTTCTCCCCCAAATGTCATTTAAAATATAAAATCTTTACTATACAATAAGTTAGTTCAGGATTTCATGGGCTATTAAAGTTAATAAATGTTTTATATTTCAAAGAAGCATATTCATTATATCTGGCCTACATCTAATTAGAATGTATCTTTTCTAAAAGAATAACACCAAACAAGAAAAGAATATTGCATTTGCTATTGTTACCCTCAAAGCTGTTTTTCAAAATCAATATGCAATGCTATAGAAACTTGGCTAAATTTTGTTTCATATTCAAAATTTTTATTTTAAGGGACATTCAGAAAAGCTAAAGGATATGCTTTAATTTGATGAATTTATTAAGCTTCAGTATGTTCAAAGCACTGTGCTGATATACAAATCATGACTGTTTTATTTCAACATTTATTGAGCTCCTATGGAAATTTGGAATACAAAAATAAATGGTACATACCCTTGAAGTCCCTGAAATAAGTAATTAAATAAATTAAACTTCAAGTTAACTGGACACACAAATATTAAAGTATAAATTAAAACGTATTTGTAATTGTAAGCTTAGTATCAAATGCATATATTGTTGAAAAATGAATTAAATTTCCAGTAACAAGAGCCTGGTATATGTTTAAGAATTTATTACTTACATTACTTCATTTTGATTCTCTCCTATAGCAACATTATTTCTAAAAGGGAAACAATGTTTTAACACAACAACATCTATTTCAAAGATCAAACAATGATATTTCACACATCAGAAAAAAAATTTAATGTCACAGAGCACTAAGTTTTGATATGCTTTTGCCCAGTTTCTGCTTACTAATTCGAGTAAAAAATCTTACTCAGACTAAAAAAGTCTATAAAGTAAATCCATGCTATTTCTTTCTCTTTTTTTAATTGAAGTATAGTTGATTTACAATGCTATTTCTAATATGTAAATTTACTGATTTAATTTGAGAGCCTGCCAATCCTTCATTCAGGCTCTGACTGCACTTTCTGTGTAAGTGGTGGTACCAAGAGTGCTTCTTCTAATAAAAGAGCAATACATAAAATAGAACCAAAATGCTAGATTCTCTACTATGCAGATGATGAGAGTTAAGATTTTTAAATCTTAAAAATTTTGAAGATATATTAAATACAGAACTAATTTTTATAGTGAAATAGTTGTTTATTTTTGTTTTGCATTACTTTCCTTTTTTAATTGAAGTACATTGATTTCCAATATCATGTTACTTTCAGGTGTACAGCACAGCGATTCAGTTATACACACACACACACACACGCATTCTTCTTCAAATTCTCTTCCCTTATAGGTCATTACAAAACACTGAGTGTAGTTCCCTGAGCTATACAGTAGGTCCTTTTAGGTTATCTATGTGCTATATAGTAGTGTATATATGTTAATCCTAACCTCCTAATTTATCCCTCCTCCTACCACCCATCCCCCTTTGATAATATAAATCTGTTTTCTATGTTGATGAGTTTCTCTGTGTTTTGGAAATAAGTTCATTTGTATCTTTTTTTTTTTTTTTTAGATTCCATATATAAGTGATATCGTATGATATGAATCTTTCTGTCTGGCTTACTTCACCGAGTACAATAATCTCTAGGTCCACTCATGTTGCTACAAATGGCATTATTACATTTTTTATGGCTAAATTGTATTCCATTGTATATATATATACCACATCTTCTTTATCCATTCATCTATCAATGGACATTTCGGTTACTTCCATGTCTTGGTTATTGTAAATAGTGATGCAGTGAACACTGGGGTGCATGTATGTTTTCGAATTATGGTTTTCTCCAGATATATGCCCAGGAGTGGGATTGCAGGATCATATGGTAGCTCTATTTTTAGTTTTTTAAGGAACCCCATACTGTTGCCCATAGTGGCTGTAGCTGTACCAATTTACATTCCCACCAACAGGGTAGGAGGGTTCCTTTTTCTCTACACCCTCTCCAGGATTTATTATTTGTAAGCTTTTTGATGATGGCCATTCTGACCAGTGTGAGGTCATACCTCTTTGTAGTTTTGATTTGCATTTCTCTAATAATTAGCAATGTTGAGCATCTTTTTATGTGCCTTGTGGCCATCTGTATGTCTTCTCTGGAGAAATATTTAGAACTTCTGCTCAATTTTTGATTGGGTTGTTTGCTTTTTTGATTTGAGCTGTATGAGCTGTTTGTATATTTTGGAGAATAATCCCTTGTCGATTGCACTGTTTGCAAATATTTTCTCCCATTCTGTAGGTTGTCTTTTTGTTTTGTTTATGGTTTCTTTTGCTGTGCAGCAAAAGCTTTTAAGTTTAATTAGGTCTGATTTGTTTATTTATTTCCATTACTCTAGCAGACGGATCCAAAAAGATATTGCTGCAATTTATGTGAAAGAGTGTCCTGCCTATGTTTTCTTCTAGGAGTTTTATAGTATTTGGTCTTACAGTTAGGTCTTTAATCCATTTTGAGTTTACTTTTGTGTATGGTGTTAGAGAATATTCTAATTTCATTCTTTCACATGTAGCTGTCCAGTTTTCCCAGCACCACTTACTGAAGAGACTGTTTTTTCTCCAATGCATATTCTTGCCTCCTTTGTCATAGATTAATTGAGATCAGGAACAAGACAAGGATGTTCACTCTCACCACATTTATTCAACATAGTTTTCGAAGCTCTAGCCATGACAGAGAAGAAAAGAAATAAAAGGGATCCAAATTGGAAAAGAAGAGGTAAAACTCTCACTGTTTGCAGATGACATAATACTACACACAGAAAATCCTAAAGATGCTACCAGAATGTTACTAGAGTTCATCAATGAATTCGGTAAAGTTGCAGGATACAAAATTAATACACAGAAATCTGTTGCATTTCTATACACTAACAATGAAAGATTAGAAAGAGAAATTTAGAAAACAGTCCCATTTACCATTGCATCAAAAAAAAAAAAAACAAAAACCTAGCAATAAACCTACCTAAGGAGGCAAAAGATCTGTACTCCAAAAACTATAAAATGCTGATGAAAGAAACTGAAGCTGACAGAAACAGATGGAAAGATATACCATGTTCCTGGATTGGAAGAAGAAAAATTGTGAAAATGATCATACTACTAAAGGCAATCTACAGATTCAGTGCAATTCCTATGAAATTACCAATGGCATTTTTCACAGAACTAGAATAAAATATTTTTAAATTTGTTTGGAAACACAAAAGACCTTGAATAGCCAAAGCAATCTTGAGAAAGAAAAACAGAGCTGGAGGAATCAGACTCCCTGATTTCCGACTACACTACAAAGCTGCAGTAATCAAAATAGTATGGTACCGGCACAAAAACAGAAATATAGATCAATGGAACAGGATATGGTCCTCTAATCTATGACAGAACTAATATTTTAAAACAACATGTATTTTACTTCAGAGAAGCATTTCAATTATGAACTCAACTATATTTTGCCTTAATATTTTAAAATACTTATGTCCAGTTAAACCCAGTACCTTTATTTCCTCAACTTGTCCACTAAAACTACTATAAAATAAGTTAAAAGTTTTAAAAACTATGTAAAGATAAAGAACATTAGACTAGAAGTTTCAGACTGATCAGAGATTAGACATGTGATGACTTGCTTAAAACATCAGAACATATGGGAGTGGGGGAGCAAGGGATGAGTTACATGACAGAACTCCAGAAAAGTCCAAGGATTGGAGGTACCAGATATTTCAGACACTGACTGAAAACAAGTTGAGAGGCTTTATAACAATCAGTTAGAGTCCCTCGTCTCCCTCCCAGATCTCTCACCCTACCCACACCTGGAAGGAGGCAGAGGTTTAATGTCTAGAGACTGAGCAACCAAGCTTGCAGATTTGAGGAGAACAGGTACAATGAAGGCCAGCTGGAAGGCATGGTCTGAAAATGAGAGTCTATGGCTTGAAAATTCTGAGGGAGAACAACAATTAAGTCTGGGGGCAGAATAGAGATTTTCACAGTCTCAGTGTTTTTTTACTTCCCATTGAGCTTTTCACAGTCAACTACTGCATTGTAAGGCTAAAGAGAGGAAATGAGATCCAGGAAACAGGGAAGCTAATGAGAAGAGAAGTAAAGAGAATTCCTACAGCTGTGCCTGGACAGCATCCTGATGGGGGGATGGGGCAGGCAGGATAATGGAGGCTCCAGGAGGAGGATCAGCAAGGAAGGCAAGGCGTGGGGAAGCAGAAGTACAAGGATGGATTTCCTGATGTTTCTTATTAGGTTTAACCAACAAGAGAGGGGTTTCGCAGTTCCACTGAGGAGTGTGCAGACAGGATTAATGAGGGGTACACAGAACACTGAGCAAATTAAAGGAGGAGGCAATTATTTACAATAGGGGAGGAAAAGATGTTGGTACGCATGTATCAATCAGTTCACCAGGCCAGGCTCAGGCAGAGTAAGGTAGAGAAAGATGGAGGTGTCACCTGAGTAGCAAACAGAAGATGTGCAGCACAACAGAAGTACACATACTCACAGCGCACTGAGTTGCTCAGTTGGAAACAATGTTTCTGTAGTCACAATGCTGAAAACAGTGAACATTAGTTAATCCCAAAACTTGAGATATAATTATAAAGGTGGGGGGAATTGTGTGAATGTGAATGTGAATGGAGGTGGTTGGAAGAAGTATCTTCTGTAATGGAAAGTCAATACAGAATTGCAAACATTGAAATCAATAAAAATTATATAAATATTATTTACTTAGAAATACAGATAGTGTTAATATGGAAAGAAATATCTAAAAGAAGTGAAAGTAATTGTCCTTGGAGAGTAGAACTTGAGGTAAAGGATGAGGGACGGGGACAACTGCTTTTCATGGTAAACCTTATACTACCTTCACTCTTGTATATGTAATACCACAATAAAAATTAAACTCAAAATATAAAATATGAATAACGTTAAAATGAGTCTGTGACTTTTTTAACCCACCACATAAATGACCCAGATTCAAGAGCATAGTTTATTGTTTATTGAAAATACTTTAAAATCAGGAAAATAGGAAAACTTGTTTTACTGTGTTTTAATAGATCAGTCTTCAAATCAGTCAAGTCTTCAAAATCAAATAGAATTTGATTCATATTCTACTATCAAAATCACCAGCTAACCAATATTTTTCACCTGGTTGTTGAAACATTATATACATGGAACCTAAGTTACCAGTATAATTTTAATAACCAAATTAATTCATAAATTGGCTTTCTAATGAACTTGTGGGAACAAACGATTACTATACAATCTATGCTGAGAAGCCCTAATTGTTTCAGATTTTTTGGTTTTAGAAATCATTTGAATTATCAACTAATATATCCATATTAGAGATAACCATTTATATACAAACATACTAACAATTGATACATGGGAATGATCTTGTGCCCCTTTCACCTCTAACACTGTCAGAACAATTATAAGCATCATCTACTTCCTTCTTCCCCTACCAGGGGCAAGACAAACACCCTACAATAACCAGAGTTCTCATCACTACAACCAGCTGCCCTTGCCAATGCCTTTGCTGTTGCCACTCCCTCTCCTGTGCACCCATTCTCCTGCTGACAGGGTCTGGTACCTACTTACACCCACACCTGTACCTGGGCCTCCTGACCATCTGTGTTCTCTCATTCTACTCCCATCTGGAACTGGTGCCACAGGAATTCTGGGGCTGAGGGAAAATACACTTGGAATCTTGAGTTGTAACTTGGAAGTTTTCCTACAACAGCAATGATATGATTGTTTCAGCACTTCAGATATGGTAAGGCATAAGGGGATTTTGTATAACAGTTTAACATAGCCACATAGTTAACCACCGGGAAATTTCCAACTTAATTTTAAATCCTTAGAAGATAACCAATTAGTAAGTTTGAGGTACACTCTGTAAAGATTAGTGAAAGAAAGAAATACTCTCCCACAAAAAAACAGCCATAACATAAATACCTACAATTGTAAATACTTATCTGAATTTACTTGTTTGCATTTTACCCTAATTACAAAAATGTTATTATAGATTTAATTTATTGTATATTATTCTGTATTATTATATTATAGTTTTATTGAGGTCCAATCATGGAGTCCTCATTTTGTTACTCATGAAGCTATTCTTCTCTTTACTGATTGTTGCAAAGATTCATCTCACTGAACTGCAAACTGACCCTGTGCAATACAATTTGGCAATCCAGTTCGTTCATTTGGGATAAACCCAAAGGCTATATAAATACCTTTCTTCCATGCTGTTCTCAGTTCTGTGTTTTAATGGAATGAGGGATATACAGGAGTGATTTTGATTTTACTATATATTACTCCAATACTTCTCCAACTACGAGGTTTGCCAATTCAGAGATTTGGGTAAAGAGGAAAATAGAAAAGGAATTTTTTCTCAGTTGTTTTATAAATTTACTAAGGATTTGGAAAAGTCAGGCACTTCAAATAAAGGTAGCGTGCAGTATGACTACATTTCTTGACTATTAAAGCAAAATGAATAAATGCTCCAACATTTGACCCACCAAGACACTTAGTTCCCCATCTTTCAAAACTTCAGCAAGACTTTACTATAAAGAAACAGCAAAGGGCACATGATCATCAGTGACATCATTTGGTTCTAAAGAAGGGAAACAGAAAAAGCATTTGTCCACATTTCCAGTGCTACCAATATTTTCTGAGTGTCTACTGAGCAAAATTTAAAGGTGAATAAGACAGATGAGGGCTCTACTCTCATGAGCTTATTAACAAACAAGTAAACAAAGAGGATAATTTTAGGCAGTGATAAATACTATGAAGAAAATAAATGGAGAGATATAACAGTGAAGGGAGGAGGTCAAATAGGGTCAAGGCCTATCTGAGGTGTTGACATTTTAATTTAGACACAAGTGACAAGGAACCAGCCACTGGGAAGATCTAGAGAAAGATCTTTCCAGGCAGAAGGAAAAGCAACTGCAAAGTCTCTAAGGTGGGAAACAAACATAGAGAGTTTGAGAAACAAATGAAAGGAAAAAAGCCATTGTGCTTCAAACCTGGTGAGTGCTGGGGTGAGTAGCAGGAGATGAGGATGGTAAACAAGATGTGAGCCCAAAGAGCAGAGTCACAGGAACATGGTGAAAAGCTGGGCTGACTTTAAGTGTGATGGAAAGCTACCAGAAGTTTCTGAGTAATGGAGAGTTAAGATCTTAATTCTGGCTGCTCTGTGGAGAATGGTTTATGGAGGGTAAACATGGAAACAGAAAGACCAGTTAGGAGACTGACAATTGCAATTAATGAGACAATAGTGGCTAGTGTGGCTGGTAGTAGTGGAGATGAAGATAAGGGGAAGGATATACACTACCATAGAGCTGAAGTTCCCAAACTTGTTTGCTTCATGGAGCCCTTCGTGTCTGAGTAATTTTTTTCAGCACCTCTAAGCCAAAAGAAATACCTAATGGTTCTGTTTATTAAAGTAAAACTACTTAATACTGGTAGTCTGAGCATGTAGTGTTTCCCTCACACATTTAATTTAAAATATCCCTTGGCTCCCCTGTAAGGAGTGTCTCATGCCTCTGCACAGTTTGAAAATCATTGTTTTGGGGCTAAGACTTACTGGAGAACTGGATTGGGAAGTAAAAAGAGAAGAAAATCAACGATGACTCCTGGGTTTTGGGCCTGAGCAACTGGATAGATGGGAGCACTGCTCACTGAGATGGGTAAGAATGAAGGAAAACACAACCACCCTGGAAGGTAGATTATATCCCATTTGTAAATAAGAAAGCTGAGACTTCGAGTGGCTGTGTAAGTCATGCAAGGTAGCACAACTGGTCAGGAAACATGGTAAAATTTGACTCCAGATCTGTCTGATGCCAAATAAAATAATAATGTAATAAATAATGAGCTGCTGTAAGTTAGTCACCTTAGAGTACATTAAATATGGTATCTCATTTAATTCTAACAACATTGTTAGATAGATCTGTCTGATTCCGACATCACCTACAGCACATTCCCTCTTAGGTGATAAAAATGATTGTAAAGTGTTGGCAAATGGTAGTCTCATCCACTTAGTCTCAAAAAAATTTTTTTTAATGTGGAATGAAGGTCTTGAGGGTAGAAGATAAAACTGAACATTTTACAAATATCCACAGCTTTGCTGTAATGATTAGACTATATACTGCTATTCCTAAAATCAGAGCAATCTAAATTATCTGCCCTCATTTTTATCCAGCCTTGAACAGGACATACATGCGAAAGTTCTAAGTAGACTATTAATTGAATGTTGATTTCTTAGGGCAGGTGGCACAACCTTAACCATCTTGATGGTGCCCAGCCATGGAGAGTAGCAGGGAATGTGGGGAACTGGAGAGGACACATAGGCTCCAAGAGGCAATGCAGTCCCCTTGAAATCCGGACTTTAGTGTGAAATTTAACAAGTGCAAAAATTCTGTCCTTTCCAAAGAAAACATGTCTCGGGGCTAAATTTAGTCCTTGTAAATAGTCTTAGATACAGAATTAAACTTCTCCAACAAAGTTATGACAAGTGACTGAGGGGAGAACCTTAAGGAAGTTGAAGAAGATCATCAGAAGAATCCAGGGGGAGACTGTTAATTCTACGCAGGAAACTGTAGTTAAAATCACATAGTTAAATATACTCTATACGTTTTCTATTTTCTGGTACTGTGTGTTTTTACAGAAATGGAAACAGGAGCACCTTATATTTCGTTCTGTATATTTTAATCTGCCCAGTAAAAAATAATCTTATCAAAATAAATGAAGATGTTCCAGCAGGGAACACTGTTCATTTTTCTCCCTGCCATGAATGACATGTCATTAGACTATTTGTCTCTGCATCTAGCAGCTTAATAGCATTTGAAATCCTGTAATTCTATCAGCCACAGGAAGTACTATCACAAATGTGGACAGAAGTCACTACCTTAGCTCTTCAGTTGCCCTAAGAAGGAACAAAGAGCTCTGTCTTCAGAATTTTTGTCATGGGACCTTCAGTGTTGAAACCCAAACTAAACTTAAAGAGTATCTAACCAATATTATACATTAGTAGAAATGTCATTATAGCTTGTCACTAATTCTAAAGATAAGAACTCATCTGGCAGTGGTTTTGAAAAATCCTGTTCTCAAATCTTGAATGTCATTGGTTTTGTTTTCCTGAGGTCATAACTGCAAACTAGTTAAGGAAGACACTCACATAGTCAGAGAGAAACAGACCTAGCATAACACGATACTATGACCGTGGTGATGAACAGAATAAAAACAGAACAGTCAGTAGGAACAAAAATCTAGCTGGCTCTCCCTGGGGAGTACTTTGAGGGGGGACAATTTTATTATTTGTATAGTCTTTCTGGGGAAATAAAAAAATAAATCTGCAGTTTTATAAAGCATAAATGTTAAATAAAGCACAAACAAATAAAGCACAATAATTGTTATGACAGATATCTACTCAGAGTGCTATAGGAGGCTAAAGGAGGATCGTCTGAATTAGCTCCTGAGTGTAGGGAGATGGCATGTGACCTGAGTTGGGAGAACGGTATGTATGAAGGCCCTGAGGCTTCAATTAATCATCACCTAAAGCAGAGGACGTTCCACATAGCAGGAGGCAAAAGCATGTGAGAAGTGGTCGGACACAGGACAGTGCAGAGATGGACAAAAGTCAGACCACGAAGGGCTCTAGACTTTGAGCTCTGCTGAACGCTATGCCTACCATTAAATGATTTTAAGTCAAGATGGGGTAGGATTTGACTTTGTTTCGGAAAGTTCACACGCAGAGATAAGAAGGATGAAATGAGGGACGTGAGATTTATTGCAGAAAAATTCTCTGTGCATCTCCTCCTATGGTATTGCCCAGCTGTCTGGCCTCAAATCCTCCCTCACAAAGGGAGGTTCACTTTGACTTTTCTCTCTTAGGAATTAGGAATTGAGACAGTTCCAGTCAATCTTTTGTGACGCTTGAACTTAGAAGTATATCCAAGGTTATGGTGGCAGAGTGTGATCACATATGAGCAAAACCAGAGAAAGATCTCAAAGAGAAAGAAGGAAGAGAATGCATATAGCCAGAGAGAAACAAGAACACAATACCACGTGGACACAGAGGCTGTGTTTCTGGTTTCAGCCCTGATGAAATAAAAATTCATATTTTAAGGCAAGACAAGAAAAAATTTAAATGTAAAATTTTTCTCTGCCCATTTTGGCCTCTACCCTTCCTTCTAGTGTACATCTACATTATGCCTTAACCAGACCTCCCCAATAGGAGAAATACCGGCTCAACCACATAGATCAATTTTTCCCCTTCTGGCACCAGTGATGTAGCTCCTTAGAAGGTAACACTTCTTTCTCAATCCTGTAAGGGGTCACAATGACCCACTATTTTCCTTGTAGGTGCAGACATCTTTGGTGAACTTTATGCATGTCCAATGCCAATTTATCATTTCCCTTAAAGATAACAATTGGTGCAGAACAGACTAGTCAGACAACCTGAGGAGATACTGGGCCAAACCTACTGGAAGTTCTTAGCTTAAATATTTACTTATGACCTACTAGCTATATTACTTCTATTCTGCCTATTTTATAAGATTATTGTTTCTTGCATTACCAAATGTGTGACTGAGCATCAAATAAAATTAATGATGATTAGGTAACTTGAAACGATTGATCAAATATATAGTTCTATAAGATCAATGATTGTAATGATACTGTAACTCTAGATATGGGAAGAAGCAATGAGAGGGAACCATTTCCTGGATCATAACAGACTAGTAAAGCAGTGGTCCAGAGGCTTTGGCTACTGGTAACAGGGCCTAGTCCAGTAATAGCACATTGAGTGGCCTATCAATGGAATCCTTGTCTGATCTGGGAATGAGCGTTCCTAGCACTGTGGGACAAACTGGTCATGAAATGCCTCCCAAACCTTGGTCAAAATTAAGACTGAAAGGGAAGGGATTGTAAAATAAAGAATGTTGCCCACCACTTCTACAAGAATCAAGTCATTAATCACTGCAGTCGCTGACCTACAATATACCCAGAAAGGAATTCCAGGCAAAGATCAGGATGAGGTAAAAGTGACAGAACTGCCCCTCAGATAGTTAGATATTTTCAGGAGAAATGTTTATGAACTGGATTCTTGTGTCTTCCCATACCTATAAAAGCACTAAAACCATTAACTAAGATGCCTATTCCTAGTGACTAGCAGTGACCTTCTACTGAGATGTGTGCTTGGTTGCATGTACTCCCTTCACCAAAATCACACATATATTGGCCTCCCCCTTTACCTCTTCAGAAGATTCTCAGAGCTCTCTGAGAGACTGTCTCCCAGGTTATAATCCTCAGGTTGGCCCAAATAAAGAAATTTTCCATTTCTATCTTAGATTTGACTATTGATTGATTTTTTTGTTGACAGCCTCTTGGTAGGTGCAGCTGTATTTCTTGACTTCAGTCCCTGTGCCCTTACTGTAAACTGCCCTGATTTTTCTTAAGTTAGGTTGGAGTAAAATTCAAATACTTGCAAATACAATGAGCCCTAACTAAAGCAGGGCCTAAACTCGGACAGATAATGAAAATGAAGAGAATAGGAAGGATATAAAAGGTGTTAAGGGAGTAAAGTTAAGGAAATTGCAACTGGTTGCATTTGGATGTCTTGGCTCCCCAGCCATAGTCTTGGGCACCCACTAGTCATACCCTTCACTGAGATGGGGAGAATAGGAGGAGGGGCAGAATTGGTGAGAAACAATAGGGATTCAGTTTTGTGCATGTAGAGATTGATGAGAGTAGGATATCCAAATAAAAATGCCCAGCAGTTGAATATGACTGTGCATCTCAGAGGAGTTCTGATCTGGAAATGTAGGCTAAGCCACCTCTTCCATGTAGTTGGTCATTGAAACTATGGAAGTGAACAGAATCTCCCAGCAGAGTTGTAAGCCAAGGCCTGTGGAGCACCAGCCTTAAAGTATAAATTGAGAAGAAGTCATGAAGGAGACTCAAGATGAAATGCTATGACATGCCAATAAGGGAAAATTTTTAAAGAGAACACTGGCCAAGTGAGGACATCCCAGATACCTGACTAATTGAGAGGATAACAAATTTGAGTGTGTGAGAAGAGGAGAACCAAACTCCCCAACATCCTCTAAGTACCTCCTGTGTGGCAGACATTTCATGCCTCACTTCATCTTCAAAGCAACCTTTCAAGACAGGTGACAGTATATCCTTTTAAAGATAAAGGAAAAGACCAAAGTTCCCTGGGCATGGGCTATGTCATATTGTGTTTATCTAGTCCCTGGAGGAGTGCCTTCCACCGATTTGTTTAAAGAATGAACATTTTTACAATTTTGTAATAGTCTACCTGGAACTAACTGGACTGGTTACTCTCAAACTCACATATGATTTGGGGGGCAAGGTTCTGCTTTAGGGACACAGCAGGCCTATTTCCTGGGGCACATCCCTGGATTTCATGCTGTTATTTCAACTCATTAACAGCATCTTCATTTCTTCTGCTTACCTTTCAGCAAAACATATCAGTCAGAGAAAGGGCAGTCAAGGAAACCATATTTTCATATCACCTGAGGAACCCAAATCTTAGTTGCTGATACTTTACAAACCAGTGGAGATAAATTTTGATTAATTATCACAGAACCTTAAATTCACATCTGACTTGGAAAACATGTCAAAAGGATCTGACTATCTTTTGATGTAAACCACAAGTCATGCCACCCAGGGTATACTTAGTCACAGATCCCCCACTTCCTAAGGAGGCATTATTAGCTCTTATTGTTCAAAAGTCATTGAGGTCTTTTCTGGTTCGCTTATATGTGGAATCTAGAAAAATGGTACAGATGAACTTATTTGTAAAGCAGAAATAGAGTCACAGATGTAGAGAACAAACTTATGGTTACCAAGGAGGGAAGAGGGGATGCAATGAGTTGGGAGATTGGGACTGACATACATACACTACTATGTATAAAAGAGATAACTAATGAGAACCTACTGTATAGCACAGGGAACTCTACTCAGTGTTCTGTGGTGACCTAAATGGGAAGGAAATCTAAAAAAGAGTGGATATATGTATACGTATGACTGACTCACTTTGCTGTACAGCAAGAAACTAACACAACACTGTAAAGCAACTATACTCCAATAACAATTAATTAAAAATAAAATTCATTGAAGTCTTTTCTCCCTGACTTAAGAGGTAAAGAATGTATCTAACACTGAAGCAGACAACACTCCTACCACATTTATAAGCTGGAAGAAAAACACTATTTTGACTTCTTTCTATATTTTGAAAATTAGAGACAAGTATGAAAAAAAGGGTATTACAACAATTTTGCTTCTACAAAGGATGCTTCAAATGCTGGACTGATGGATAGGTTTGGGCCAAAGAGAATGAATCAACTATGGAATGGCCCTGCTTTCCACAAATGCTCTGGAATTTCTAAGCTGCAACACACAGTGAGCAGAAGGGAAGTTAACATGGTCTCAGTTCCCCTCTTGGGCATGAACCATACAGGATATTTCATTTAATCACAAGAAGCACAGAAGGTATTTTTCCTGATTTTCAGATCACTGAGGCTCTGAGAAGTTAAGAAGCTTGTGGAGTTTACACAGCTAGCAAGCGTGATGGGTTTCAATTTAAATTCAGATCTAACACCATAGGTTGTGTTAATATTTGATGTACCATGTTTCTACCCCCAAAATGACTCCATATAAAGAAAAATTTTAAAATAACAAAAAGTCGTTTATATGTTCCCTCTTTATTTTCAAGGTAGAATTAGTCACTCATTTTTTCTGTGTTCATATAGCATATTAATTTGTTTTTTTATAATACTGCATTATAATTATTTGGTCTGTCTGCTTAGGTAGAATATAGACTTCTCAAAGACAAGAATTTTAGTTTCCAAATATTTGAAGCTCTATCAACAATATAGTAAATGCTGGTTGAAGAATAAATAAATGAATACTTTAGCAGATGTAGTTTTAAGATTCCTATTACAGGACACAATTATTTGTGAATTATAAAAAGAAAACAAAAGATTATAATATTCAAGAAAATATACTCTCACCATCTCTTATGAAACTCCCATTTTATTGCTTACATTTTTCTTTTTATATTAAAATCAATCTCCTGATAACTTTTCACTCAAGAAAGGTTTAAAGTATTTCAAACACAAATGTTTGAACTTCCACTTTCACTTGAAACTCCATTTTTCCTCATTCAAATGTACATTAAAGTCCATCTATTTCACTTTATAGGTAATTAGAACGAAGGCAGTTACCTGGCATGCCCAAAGTTCCATGGTGGAGACAGATCTTGAAACTAATTATCCTGACTCCTGGGTCAATATTCTTCCCAGCACTCTAAACTCATCTTTCAAAAGAGTGAACCATGAAACTGAACATTTTCTCATTCATTCAATGACTTTCACCCAATGAACACAAATGACTAAAATACACTCATCTTGAAACATTCCAATGAGATAAGCATATTATCTTTCAATAGCTTTTTGGATTATGTTCTGAGCCCTACTGAGGATGCAGAGAGAGGAGAAGGTTCACATTAGTGAGTTAGTATTTTGGTCCACTCATGCTGCCTGCTGAGGACCTCAGAGAGAGTAAAATGTCACCTCTGGTTCAGACTTACAACATAAGAGAGCATAAATCCTTATTCTTTTCTTCTTATTTCCTGTCACCTTTATTTTTCTCTGCATTTACCACCATCTGGCCTGCTTGTTGTGCCATGTTTCCTGATTGCATGGTAATTTTTTACACTAGGAGAGCTTGTTGGGGATAAAATATGAGAATGGAACAGATTCAGAAATATTGCACTTATGAAATTAAATTAATTAAATATGATTAACAAATATCATACCATCAGCCTGGCCTGCCCAAGAACTCTAGATCAGAATATAGAGCAAAGGCCTCAACTGGGTACCAATAGATTAAATAGTTTGATGAGTTTTATGATTCTTGAGATGGATGCAATTTTATTAGCACAGAGTCGTTTTGGACTTTTATCCTTGGGTAGTAGTGAATTTCATTAACTTTTATTTGTTGACTTATATTACCCCCAAACAAGCTTTAAAGATTCAGCCCTGGGCATTTCAGGTGTTTTAGAACTGAAGGGTAGCCCAGGTGACCTAGAGTCAGAAAATCAGCGTTCTACCCTCAGCTCTAAAACTTATTGTGTGAGTGGACAAGTCACTTTAACTCATTAAGCCTTTGCTGCCTTGGCTTGAGAATAAACAGAACTGCCCTGCCTACTCAACAGGATTTTTATAAAGAACAAGGGAGATCATGTCTATGAAAATATTTTATAGTGTTAGATATATATATATAAAACAGTAAACATTTTTGTTTTTATCATGACAATAATAAATAATTACACCATTAGACAGGCTAAGAGTTTTGTCCTATTTTTCCTTTTCTGTTAATATTTATTGAGCTAATACATGCTAGAGTAGTACTGGTATTAACACTCAATAAGCATACCTATTAAGATTATTATTGCAAGGGCATATTTTCCAAATATTTTCCGAAATATCTTCTATTATCTCTTACAAATACAATAGAAGTGACCCACTGGGGATTAAGGTAAAGCAGTTATAGAGGTAAGAATGATCTGCCCAGCCAATATAATTGCCTATTTCCCACCCCTACTTTAAGTTAGTAGAAAAGGGAAGAGTAAGAAGAGATGAAGCTGGGAGCATTAACCTAAAAGAAGAGTAGCTTAAAAATAAAGGACTGGTATGGAGTGTCCAAAAGAAGTTTACACACCTACAGTTCCTTTTACCTGAAGATGACATAAAAAGATTAAAATTCTGGATTTCCTTTTCTTTACTGCGGATTTTCTGTGTAACCTTAAAATAAGCCATTGAACCTCTTGGTCTTCCCAGGTAAAAATCTGATACCTTCCACCTGTCTAAGATGGACTGATTTTATGTTTATCAACACATATCAAAATATAGCTTATTTTAAGTTCCTCAAAAGAAGCAAGATGCTATCAAACCCAGATGGAACCAGTTGTTTTCTTTCTTTCTCTTTTTTTTCTTTCTCTCTCCCTCCCTACCTACCTGCCTACCTTCCTAACTACTCACCCATACACATTTTGGTTGTGGTAATAATAATGTGGGAAGGATCCATTTATTAATAAAATAAAAATTCTTAGTCAGAAAATTGAAAATTATTGACACTATAACTAGGGTTTAGAATAGATCACATGAGAATTTCTTAAGAGAGCTGTCTTCACATTAACCATCACCATCTTCATCTATCATTACTCTCCCTTTTATTTTGACAGATGTGGAAATATTTTATTGGTCTGTGAGGCAGTGCAATAATATAGCAGGAATTTATTAGGAAAACAGAACTCCATTTGCTCTGTTCTTTCTCTCTTGTGAATAGAGAATAATCTATTCAGCTGCATGTTTGAAATTATTAAGTGATCAGAGTCATAACAGAAAATTGCCTCCTCTAAAAGTTAAATGTACTGTCTGAAGTATGTAATCGTTTTAAGATCTTAGAAGTCCTATGCACAATAGGATAGAAGAGGATGATAAGGTATGGGTTAAGATATAAACATAAGTTATACAAATAAAAGATACTTAAATACACTCATACCACATATATATTTTTTTCATGGTAGAGAATGAAAAAACTAAATATTCCAAGAACTAAATCTATTTCCTTAACTGAGACAGAACATTAAATAATTCATGGAGATAGAAATAAAGATCCCATGAGGGAGAAAAGAGAAAACTAAACATGGTAAGATTACATAATACAATTTTAAGGATGATTTATCTTTCAATATTTTCCCATATGATCTTTCTATGAACTTTTCTTGGCAAAAAATAGAATTCAAAATACCTCATATTTCAGGTTCACACAAACTTGGGGTGAAAGATGGATTTCATAAAAAACATTTCAACTTCTACAGATTATTGAGTAGAACAAACAAAAAAGATTTTCAGAAATAGGGCATATTTTAATTTAGGTTAATAAACTAGATTTTCACATAGGGTTATTACTGCATTGCATTATTTGAAAGCTTGGTGCTAGTCTTGTTACAATTCCATATCATCACCACACTGAGTACAGTGGACGTGCCTCAGAAAAGTCATGGTGTGCCACATCCAGAAACAAAAATGCTGGGCACCATACCAACAGATGGGCCTAAATAGAGCTGATAAAGGTGAGGAAAAAAATGAAAGTAAATGTTAGAGGGAAGTAGGAGAAAACCAATATTAAAAATGTAGTCCAGGAAGCTGAAGTCCAACAAGAATTACCATCAAAGTCAAATTCACAAATGGCATGGATGTATTCAAGGTGGAGTTTCTTAGCAAATTCCAATTTAATCTAATTGGTCATTGGGCCCTAGCCATTATTTTAACTAATTCACTCTCCTCAAATTACCGTGGAATAATTCATTATAACCCAAGTAATTTTAAAGGAAAATATCAAGACTCCCAAATACAAATGGTTTACTAGGTAAAATTTAATTTTACATAACTTGTATTTTTCTAATGAATAATTTTAACAACAGGTAGTGGGGGAAAGCTTCTAAGATTTAGGAGCTTTTCACCCAACAACTAGATTCTCAGCAAAAATCATGGCTTTTCTCTAACCCACATTCTATCACCTAGGATCTTAAAAGTCCCCCCTTGGAATAGTCCTACATAGACCTTATGACAATTTGAAATTCTGTATTAAACTGTGAGTTTATTTAATGTGTTGTTTCCTCCACCAGCCTGTATGCTCTGTAGGGCCAAGGACCATGTCTACTTTATTCACTGCTATGTACCTAGTACAAAATAGACCATCAAAAATGGGTTTAATATTGAATGAATGAAACATGGTAGAACCCCCACTATTCCCCCTGCTCCACCCACAACACACATATAACTTTGGGAATTAGTCTGAAAACTAGAAAACAGGGAACTTGTGTGTCTTCCCTACTTCTCTGCTCCCACTCGATCTCTGGCCCACTGTACTCTGGTTGTAAAAAACATACTTCTATTAATGTTATTATCACATTGCATTGTAACTGACTGCCCTAAAAGGAAATGAACTAGTTATCTGTGTGTCCATTAATCTCTAATAATGCCAGGTGATTTCCTTTTGTTTTACTTTTTAATGTGAATCAAGAAATAGCTTATGAAAATGATACATTCAGTAGCTCAGAATATAGGGACATATTGGATGGCATAAAAGAGAAATTGTGTAAAATCAAATAAAGTCAATAATTACAACAAACAAAATGTCACTTCCTTCTAGTTACAATTTTACAGGATATAAAAAATTGTAAAGTTAAGTATCTTCCAAAAGGAGAATTCTACACATTTAATAAAAATAAATCACCAAGAGTCCTACACTTTTTTTCCATATAAAATAATTCCTTCACAATCTTTTCAGTAAAAAAACAGAAAGAAATACATACATGATGGTGTTAATGCCTGAGAGCTGTTGGAACATTTGTAGGCCACAACCCACAATTAAAGCTCGGCGAGTTGGGGGATAACTCAGCATTCTGCAGATCACAGGTCCGGCTTTTATAAAAAAGAAAGAAAAAGAAGGACATGTCTATTATTTTTAGCTCCCAGAGTAATTATTCCCATTAGGATAAATTTCCCCAAATCTCTGTGAAATCAACATGACTGGGCATTTAAAAATAGAACATATGTACTTTTACAGAAACCTGGGCACAATATATTTTTGAAAACAGTACATATTTGAGTTAAAACTATAAAATCAACAAGAGAGAATTCAAGTTAAAGCAATTTATAGATACTAGAAAGATCTACATAACTGTAACGGCCACAAATTATTCTTCCTTAAATCCCTACGAGCTGTATTAACCACTCTTTGTTCTTCTGCTTCCTGGGCAATTAATTACTATTTAAATCCATTCAACGTGGGACTACTTACAAAGTCACTGGAAAAATTGCTTTAATCAACTGAAAGAATGGCATTCATTAAAAACAATTAAACAAGTAACAGAATTCATTACAATTTATTTGGCTAAAGTAACAAAATTCATTCCAGTCTATTTAATTCAAGTTAAGGAATTTGGGGGTGATATCAGAATTGGTTATGACTGTAATGGATATTATTAATAAAAATTACCCAAAAGGTAAAAAAAAGGATGAAATTTAATGTCTATTTTATATAGGTATATATGTATGATATTTCTAGATATTTTTAATAGTTCCCTAAGAGGTATTCAATGATCATTTCAAAATATAAATGGGCTTTCAAAACGGTGCAGATCCCTTGGTCCCTATGTCAGAACTCTAGATCAATTCTGAAAAGCTGTAGATCTGAACCACTGAGGCCTTAAGTAAGATGACTAACCAATTGATGCCTGTTGTCTGGGCATAATTACCTAAAGTGCCCCTTCTATTCCCAGAAGTGCTTGTTATGCCTTCACCTTAGTCTTAAGAGGCATTCTATATAGTGTCCTTATGGGACCAGAGTTGACTCCTAGGACCTATGGTATAGTCTGGGATCACTGGGATGTTAATTGCTTCATTAGCAGCATTTTTCCTGGAGGCAATTTTCATTAGTGAACCCTAAACCAAGTCAGGTAAATTAAATTCTGAGGAAATTTCACCATTTCAGAATCTTTTGGAAATCTAATATTCCAGTTCACAGAAACGGGATATGGAATAGAACATGTTATTGTCTGAGCAATAAAAGTTAATACAGGATGTTAAGCCAGGGGATTAATTAGAACTGAACATTACTGGGGTGAGGATATTCATCTCTACACAGGTATGATTACAATCACGTGAAGACTTGATTTACTGCAAACAATTTTGTCTCTAAATGCTAAGACTGGACACACCCATTTAGAAAGCAGGGTGAGAGTATTATAAATGTCAAAATGTTTTAGATGCAAGTAAAGTGGTATTAAAACCTAGTATATCAGAAAGGTTATATGAAATAGGTAGACTTTGTGACAATATTGAAATATATCTGGATCAGTTCTCTGAAAGATAAGCAGACTCATCTGCAAATTTAGATATCTATGAATGAGCCACAAAATAAGAAATGTGCACAGCATCAGATAAATATCTATCTATTTCCATAAATCAAAATATTCAAATAAAAGATTATAATTTACCTTATATACCATGGAAAAATTTAAAAATGACATCTATGATGTTGTAACAAAACAAAACAAAACAAGAAACACCCAACCCTTTTTTCAGCTTTTAAGAAACTCCACAGATGAGAAACTGGCCTTCTGCAAGAAATCTATCATAATCTTTGGATAGCTGTATCTACTTTCACTATTAAACTGTTCCATGGTTTGATAGACAGATTAGGTAATACTGATTTTGGAGGGCAGAAAAATAAAGAGAAAATTATGACAAATTAGGATTAAAGTTTGACTTGCCAAAATATCAAGAGATAAATTATCACATAAACATCACATATTTATTTCCTAGTTTTAAAAAATCTGGGCTTTGAAAAAAGGAGCTGGAGGAATCAGGCTCCCTGACTTCAGACTACACTACAAAGCTACAGTAGTCAAAACAGTATGGAACTGGCACAAAAACTGAAATACAGATCAGTGGAACAGGATAGAAAGTCCAGAGAAAAACCCAAGCACCTATGGTCACCTAGTCTATGACAAAGGAGGCAAGAATATACAATGGAGAAAAGACAAGTCTTTTCAATAAGTGGCGCTGGGAAAACTGGACAGCTACCTGTAAAAGAATGAAATTAGAACACTCCTTAACACCATACACAAAATAAACTCAAAATGGATTAAAGACCTAAATGTAAAGCCAGATATTATAAAACTCTTAGAGGAAAACATAGGCAGAACACTCTTTGACATAAATTGAAGCAAGATCTTTTTTAATCCACCTTCTAGAGTAATAAAAATAAAAACAAAAATAACAAATGGGACCTGATTAAACTTAAAAGCTTTTGCACAGCAAAGGAAACCATAAACAAAATGAAAAGGCAACCCACATAATGAGAGAAGATATTTGCAAAAGAAGCAGCTTACAAGGGATTAATCTCCAAAATATACAAATAGCTCATGCAGTTCAATATCAAAAAAACCCAAACAACTCATCAAAAAGTGGGTGGAAGATCTAAATAGACATTTCTCCAAAGAAGACATACAGATGGCCAAAAAGCACATGAAAAGATGCTCAACATCACTAATTATTAGAGAAATGCAAATCAAAACTACAATGAGGTATCACCTCACGCCGGTCAGAATGGCCAACATCAAAAAATCTATGAACAATAAATGCTGGAGAGGGTGTGGAGAAAAGGGAGCCCTCCTATGCTGTTGGTGGCAATGTAAATTGGTACAACCATTATGGAGAACAGTATGGAGGTTCCTTAAAAAACTAAAAATAGAGCTACCATATGATCCTGCAATCCCACTCCTGGGCATATGTCTGGAGAAAACCATAATTTGAAAACATACATGCACCCCAATGTTAACTGCAGCACTATTTACGATAGTCAGGACACGGAAGCAACCTAAATGTTCATTGACAGAGGAATGGATAAAGAAGATGTGGTATATATATACAATGGAATATTACTCAGCCATAAAACAGAATGAAATAATGTCATTTGCAGCAACATGGATGGACCTAGAGATTGTCATACTGAGTGAAGTAAGTCAGACAGAGAAACACAAATATCTTATGATATCACTTATATGTGCAATCTAAAAGAAAATGGTACAAATGAACTTATTTACAAAACAGAAATATAGTCTCAGATATAGAAAACAAACTTATGGTTACCAAGGGGGAAAGCAGTGGGGGAGGGGAGGGATATACTGGGAGATTGGGATTGACATATACACACTATTATATATAAAATAGATAACTAAGAAGGACCTACTGAATAGTATAGGGAACTCTTCTCAATACTCTGTAATGACCTACATGGGAAAAGAATCTAAAAAAGAGTGGATGTATGTATATGTGTAACTGATTCACTTTGCTGTACAGCAGAAACTAACACAATATTTTAAATCAACTATACTCCAATAAAAATTTAAAAAAAAAAAACATGGTTACATCTAAAAAAAATCTGGGTTTTGGACTTTCTTTTGGATTTCCTGTAAAAAATAAACAATGGTAGTTCCTTTATAAGACTGGATTTTTTTTTTAAAGATAAATTTTGGTCACAGCAGCTGCATATCTGATTATGCATAAACAAAAGTAAAAAATTTCCTTTTATTAAAATCATAAACCTAGCTTTATTAGGCAGTAAAACTAACTTAACAAATGCAAACCATTAATCTTTATATCACAGAAGCTGAGGCAAAGACAAATTCAAATACATGAATTGGTTGAATGTTCATAAGTGAAAATTTAAAATGTCATGCTCTACTTATTACATTTCCTTTGACTCTTGTAATTAAAAACATTTTTATGTATACAACCATTTCACACCTTATTTTTAACAAAACATCTGTGTCTTTGAAATACAGAAATTCCCACACAATAAAAACTAAAACCTCTAGATAACAAAAGCAGAATGGAAATGCAGAACTCAAAATATAACACATAATAAAACAATAGAGGCAAAAACCGCAAATGGGTTCATCTTTTCCATCATTCTGGACACCTCATACTAAGTAACTTTCACAATGGTTGCCCAGGTGTGGCAGGTGCTCTGGTGGCTCTGGTGGCAGGGCTGAAAAGGACAGTGCAACAAGTGCAACCACTCCTGTGGACAGGATGTCTGTGAGGAAGCTGAGTCTACAAAAGTTTCTCCAGGTATGATTAAAAATGTACTAGAACACACTTCATATAAAAGTCCAGCTCTTGACTTCCACTTCCAGGCAAGATGGAGTAACAGTTATCAGATTTACCTCCAACATGAAACAACTAAAAAGTCAGGCAAAACTGCATGAAACAGTAGTTCTCATGATAATGGGACAAAGAATAGTGACCCCTGATATTCAGGAAGCAAATGAGATGAACCCTCCAAATGCCCCAGCCTAAGCCTGGAAAAAAGTATCCAGGCTATAGCACAGGGAGGGGAAAGCAGGCAGATGCTGGTGGTCTCCTTGAGTTGAAAAGATGCAGCTCAGGATCCAGGTGGCTAGAGTTCACAGGGCAGTGTGCTGGAGAGGAGAGACTCACGGAGAGGACACTGGAGATCTGCAGGGCTCCTTGATTTTTCAGTTGAATACTGATCAGTGGATGTGTGTGAGGAAACTACCCAGTCAGGGGAAAGAGCCACAGGAAAGGATGAAAGAAATGAACCCCAGGAATTTACACAGGACTGAGAGTGAAAAACCTAGAGCATAAGGAAGAATATTCAGAAGGGTTTTTACCTCAGTAATGGTATAAATTTAGTCCTGGCTTAAACATTACTTGGGCACCATCTAAACAGTTTAAATGAAAGACCCAAATGCTTCCAAGGAACTGAATAGCATCCCACAACTAAGTTCAACAGTAAGATAAAATTGATAATGTCTGGCATACCATATAAAATTACGAGGCATGCAAAAAGGCAGGAAAGTACAACTTGTAATGATAAAGGGATTAATTCAGCAAGAGGATATAACAATCCTAAATGTCTCTGCACCTAATAAAAGCTTCAAAATATATGAAACAAAAAACACAACTGCAAGGGAAAATAGAAAAACCCACAATTATACTTGGATATTTCATCACCTCTTTCTGAGTAATAGTAAAAGTAGGCTGATAATCAGCAAAGATACAGAAGACATCAACAGCACTATCAACAAACTTGACCTGACATTTAGACAATACCCTACAGACCAAATGTTCTTTCCAAGAGTAAATGCATGGTAAATGTCTTGGAACATTTACTGAGATAGATTATATTATATTCTGAGCTCTAAATCCAGTCTCAATTAACTTAAAAGGAGTCAAGTCATACAAAGAATGTTCTTTGGTCATAATAAAATTAATATACAAATCAATAAACTGAAAGATAACTGGAAAATTCCCTCCAGACCAGAAACTGAATAACATATTTCCATGGATCAAAGAAAGAATGGGAAATGAGAAAGTATTCTGAACTGAAAGAATATGAAAATGCATCATATGAAAATTTGTGGAATGGAGCTAAAGTATAACAGAGGAAAATTTATAGCAATGACTTTGGCTTCCACCTTACAAAACCAGAAGAAGAGTGACAAAGCAAACCTCAAAAAAGCACAAGATAAAAAAATAAGAAAGATCAGAATGGAAATCCATTAAATAGATAAGGAGACAATTGAGAAAAAAATTAATGAAACCAAAATCTGGTTCTTTGAAAACATCAATAAAATTGATAAACTTTGAGCAAGACTATGGAAGGCTGAATAATGGCCCCTCAAAAGATACATACCTGCTAATCCCTGGAACTTGTTAATGTTACTTTAGATGTCAAAAAAAAAAGACTGTGCAGATGTGATTAAGTTAAGGATTTTTGATGTGGGAAGATTATCCTGGATTATTTGGGTTGGCCCTAAATGCAATCACATGTATCCCTATAAGAGGGAGGCAGAGGGAGATTCAGAACAGAATGGGAGAAGGCAGTGTGACCATGAATGCAGATACTGAATTGATGTAGCCATAAGCCAAGGAATAATGGAGGGAGGGAGGGAGGGAAAAAGGGAGAGAGGGAGGGAGGGAAAAAGGGAGAGAGGGAGGGAGGGAAAAAGGGAGAGAGGGAGGGAGGGAGGGAGAAAGGGAGAGAGGGAAGGAGGGAGGGAGGGAGAAAGGGAGAGAGGGAAGGAGGGAGGGAGGGAGAAAGGGAAGGAGGGAGAGAGGGAAGGGGAGAGAAGGAAGGAGGGAGGGAGGGAGAAAGGGAGAGAGGAAAGGAGGGAGGGAGGGAGAAAGGGAGAGAGGGAAGGAGGGAGGGAGGGAGAAAGGGAGAGAGGGAGGGAGAAAGGGAGAGAGGGAAGGAGGGAGGGAGGGGGGGAGAGGGGGAGGGAGAGGTCTGTTTTCATCTTCATGAGAGAGGGTTCCACTCTCATGACCTCATCTAAACCAATTGTCTCCCAAAAGCTCCATCTCCAAACACCGTCACTTTGGGCATTAGGGCTTCAACATATGAATTTTGGGGAGACACAAACATTCAGTCCATAACACCAAGAGTATTAGGCATCTGTTCAAATCTCAATGAATTTTCTAATATTTTGATACCTCTTCATACCTTATGAACCATTTTTCATCATCATTAGAGTGCTACCAAGTAAGAAAGAACAGGTAATATTATTGAGGAAAGAAGTACATAGAGATCAGGTAACTTTCCAAAGGTCACAAACTATTAAGTATGTAGAGCTAGGACTTGAGCTAACTTCTGTTCATGCCATAAATGACAAGAAATTTTATATGTATACTTAAATGAGCTGATTTTCCTTAGCATAAAAAGAAAATCAACAATTATGAATAGTATGAGTAACAAAACACAAAACTAAAGCACTTTCAAGCTACAGGAATACACATTCTCTGTGTTCATCATGACTCGATCCCTCCATCTCTTTTTTTTCTCTTATCTTTTTTATGGCCTCACTTGCCACTATCGCCAGTCTTTACTCTCGAGTTATCTATCTCAAATCATTCATTTCAATCTGTTCTTTTCTCCAATCCTATATCCAGGGAGTTGAACATTGTTTACAAATAATTAGGAAAATAGACCTGGTTTCATGGCAAATTAAGGGTTTCTGTGAGTCAGGCCCTCCATGCTACCTGAGGAGTGCCATTCATCTCGAGATGGCTCTCAATTACATTCTCAACCACATCCATTTCAAACACTCCTCCTTGGACTTCCATTGTTCTCTGCAGCCTTTCAGACCAAGTATTCCCTAGCTCACTTAGCATACTTGAAGCACCGACCATCAGCCTACTCTTTGCTAGGTACAGAAACATGAAGAGGTCCTGCCCTGCAAGAGCTCATAATATCAGAGTGGGGAGGGAATCACGCACAGAAACAAAACGAGTTGCACCATAAAAATCTAAGGGCTCTAACAGAGGTACATGTAAAGTATTATCAGACTGAGGAATAGGGAAGAACCCAGAAAGGGTGTGCCAGCTCAAGGTCATATAAAAGAGAAGTCATCATGTCTCACCCCAAACCCTATGGTACCTAATTTCACATTAAGTCAGGATTAAAAAATGTGGCATTTGGCTATTCATTCCCTCTTCCTAATTTCCATATCCAATTAGTTGCCAAATTCTAATGAAAATTAATGTATATATACCTGACTTCTTTCCACAAAATGTCAGAAAAACTTCTCTTGCTTTTGCATCCGTGCCCTCCCCAGCTCTCTATTGCCCTGCTGGGTTCTCATCTGGGGGCTCTCATCTGTGTCCTTGGTGAGACCGCATGGCAATGGACAGTACTTGCGCAGGCCGCCATTGAAATTCCAGCTTCCCCACTCAGCTGCCATGAGGTTTTGCCCATGTTATTCAATCTTGCTAAGCCTCTATCTCCTCCTTGGTTAAGTGGACATAGTAGTAGTACTTGTCATTATGAAGATTAGAGATAGTAAACTTCCAGGCATACACTGTGTGTAATGGTTAATTTGTGTGTCAGCTTTACTGGGTTACAGGGTGCCCAGATATTTGATTAAACATTACTTCTGGATGTGTCTATAAGGGTATCTGGATAAGATTAACATTTGAATCGGTAGACTGAGTAAAGCAGACTGCCCTCCCCAATGTGGATGGGCCTCATACAATCCATGAGGACCTAAAATACAACAAAAAGAGGAGGAAGGGAAGGTCTGTTCTTTCAGCCTGCCTATTATAGAGTTGGGACATTGGTTTTCTCCTGCCCTCTGACTGGGACTTTCACCATCAGCTCTCCTGGGGCTCCAGCTTGCCAAGGGCAGAGTAGACTGTCTTCTCAGCCTCCATTATCATGTAAGCCCATTCCCCATAATAAATAAATCTCATAGGAGATATATATATATATATATATATATATATACACACACACATATTAGATATAAATATAGATATAGATACGGATATAGATATAGACATAGATGTCCTATTGGTTCTATTTCTTTGGAAAACCCTGACTAATACTAACTCACACGTTATGTATTCAACAACAATGCCTTGTTTGTGTATGGTCTCCACATCTCCAGTCTCTACTGAATCAATCCAGCCTCTCCACATTGCTTCCATCCTGTCTACTAAAGCATAACACTGATCACTTTCTTCACTGACCTGTTCAAAACTTTTGATAACAGACCCATCAGGGTCTACTTCATGAAAGGCACACTCCTGCTTTTCAAGACTTATCTCACACTACTTCTTCTCTAACACACATGGCTTCAACAATCTTTGGGTAGCCTGTTTTACACAAAGAAGCCTCATATTTTTACATTTCTGTCTCATATAATGTTCCTGTTCTATGAGGTCGCCCCTGATCCCAAAAGAAGATATTCTCTCATCAGAATGATGGTGTCAGTTTCATACTTCTCTTATGTTCTCACTGATGGCTAATTTGTTTTACAGGTTATGTAGCTGATGTCTCTTCCATACTGGATTACGATCTTTATACTGGATTATGTGGGGTGAATGGCCCAGGTTTTATCTCTGTTTTATCATTTTGCTTCCCATTGTACTTAGCTTAGGGTCATGCAAATAGAAGAGATTCAATAAATATCTGTTTAATGAACATGAAGAAGAAAAGAAGGAGGAAAGGGAAGAAGGGAGAAAGAAACACCGGAGCAAATAATGGTTACTGAGATCAAGAATGAAGCAATCTGAATACACTGCAAGTTGCTAAACAATGTTGTGATTAATTATAAACTACCACTAAGATCTTGAGCACAGCCATGCTGTTTTCCTCTTCAATATGCAGCAGATGATGTTTGTGATTACAAGCTGGTGCTTGGCACATGTTCTGTTCGGAAGAATGGACTGCTGCTATTGATAAATTCAACCCCATGTGGTTCAATCATTCCTTCACAGTCTGGCATTTATACCAATACATTCTGAAATCCTTCTAAAGAATCAATTTGCCAAGATGTTGTGTTGGGCTGATTGTCTATAGCTGCCTGTTTGTGAGCTGATCATGGTACAGTATGCACTGACTCAGTAATCTAGTCATTATTATTCCAGGTTGCTAAAGTAAAGACTGTTTTCTGTGATAGGGCTTAATGTTACTAAAATACTGTTTTTCAAAAACCTACTCTTGTTACTACCAAGAATTCTTTTTAAATTCTAAAAATATTTCCTTCATCAAAGGTATCTACATAAACAAAAGCCATCATAAAATATATCCCCTAGCCAAGCAATTCTCAAACAAGAGATCTCTGAACTTCATAACAGCCATGGGAGTGTGGTGTGTTGCTGAGGGGAAGAATGTTAAGAATTACTACTTTAGAAAACCTTTCTTGAGCAAAGTGAAGTATCTTTTTTTTAAAGAAATGAGTAATTCTTAGTAAATAAATAAATGAGTAGTCCTTAAACCATTATATTCTTAACATTAATACTGTCTTTCGCAAAGCAATTTTTAAATGAAAGGACACATACTTTTAACCTGATGGTATTCTGAGAGTATTTTCATAACAAGTTGTCATTCTTAGTGATATAAAGTTTCTCACCTAACTTTTCAATAGATATTAAACACTAAGATATAAGACAGTGTATGACTTGCATCTGCTAAAGGCTATACAACCATAAGCAGTGTTGAACAGTATAAAGAGTAAGAGTCTCCAAAACAGGAAAACCCAGATTCAAATCCAGCTCAGCTATGTAGAAGCTGTGTGATCCTGGGCGGGTTCCTTACCCTTTCTGAGCCTCGCATGCCTCATATGAGATAACATCTACTTCACAATTGTATTTTGATAATTAAAGGTGGTAGTACATGTGAAGTATATTGCACCAAAACTCAAATAATGATGCTATGATTTCATCTATCAGCTCTGTAGAATTTCTCCGTAGTTGAATACAATTTGAAAGTTTTGAATAAAAAACAACTGTCAATAAATTACATAGGGTTTCCTTCTATGTAAACAAAGAGATTTCATTCTTAAGGTCCCATAAAATAATTCAAAAAGCTTCATTAACATAAAAATAGATTAATTTTATAGTTATAATTTCTATATCTTTTATAATTAACAGAACACTCCTACACAGATGATTGATAAACACAAGGTGATAAATCAATAGGAATTATACTTCAGGCACTTGTAATAAATGGCAGTTCTATCAAATTCATTTATATATACTGCCAAACTATTCATACAAATACAGATAAATTAGAATGATCTTATTCCCCTGACTTCATTTTAGATCACATGTAGCCTGCCTAGAATCTAAGTATTTCTACATTACTATCAGTTAAACATTTTAAGATATATGAACTATGTTTCTAAACATTAATCATTTGCTTGGTTAAAAAAGTATGTATTTATATGGATATTTGAATTCTATATGTATATTTGGACATATTCGATTAACATGATTTTTTTTTTAGATTCAAGCATTCAACAAATAAGTACTATTGAGAATAAAGATGAAAATCTAACCATGATTCATCTATTTCATACTGTTCTTTCTTGCTATATTTAGCTTTACATGTGATAGTTACTATGAATAAATATACCAAAAAGATAAAAACCAGGCCGAATTAAAGGGTCCATGATCTTACAGTGGGGCAGAATATCTAAAATCACGTTTGTTCCACCAGATTCTGGAAGCATGACTGCTGCAAACATATGTGGTACCTTGAAATATAATATCTTAAAGGAAAGAGACTGTGTTTTCTGTCAGCATGATTCTTGGAAAACCATATTTATTTCAAAAATATCCAGGAATGAGAAACAAAAAAGAACCAAAACAAATTTATAAGGATATATATATACATATTTTCTAATTCCAAAGCAGTTCTCCTGTCACAACTCTCTTCCTACTTTTCAATTACATCTTATAAAGAAAAAAGATAAATAAAAATAAAAATAATTGTCTCCTACCTGTGAAAAAAATATGTGATAGTTATTAAATATAGAGTAAGAAATAAAGATGTTCTGAGGTGTGGCCAAGATGGTGGAGTAGGAAGACCCTGAGCTTACCTCCTCCCATGGGCACACCAAAATCACAACTATTTACAGAGTAACTATTAAAGAGAAAGACTGGAAGACTAGAAAAAAAGATGCTCTACAACTGAAGAAATGAAGAAGAAACCATAACAAGATGGGTAAGAGGGGCAGAGACGTATAGTCAAGACCCATACCCCAGGGTGAACATCCCACAAACGGGAGGATAATTACAATTGCAGAGGTTCTCCCCAAGAAGTGAGGGGTCTGAGGTCCACATTGGGCTCCCCAGTCAGGAAGTCCTACACTCAGAAGATGAGCCCCCAGAGTGTTTCACTTTGAAGGCCAGCAAACTTTAATTTTTGGAGAGCCAGAGGCTTGTGGGAAATAAAAGACTCCACTCTTACAGGGTGCACACAAAATCTCACATGCTCTGGGACCCAGGGCAGAAGCAGTAATTTGACAGGTGCCTGGGTCAGACCTACCTGCTGATCTTAGAGAGCATTCCAGAGAGGCAGGAGGCAACTGGAGCTCACACTGGGGACACAGACCCTGGCAGCAGCCATTTCTGGGAGCTTCTTCTACCACAAGGACACTACTGCAGGCAAGCACCATTTTGGAATCCTCCCTCAGCTTATTAGATCCAGGACATGGCACCACCTACCAGCCTGTTACCACCTGTACTGGGATGCCTCAGGCCAAGCATCTACCCAGGCAAGGACACAGCATCTACCCACCAGACCTGTTGCCTTAAGACCCCCTGAGCCCTCAGCTGTCCTGGGACATGGCCTTGTCCACCAGAGGGTCCAGGACACAGCCCTGCACACCAGGTGATAAACTAGGCCCAGGACCCATAGAGCCCTGCAGCTAGAGACCCCAGGATGCAGTTCAGCCCATCAGTGGGCCTATACTAGACACAGGACCAGCTTTACCCACCAGTGGGCAGGCACCAGCCCCAGGATAGCAGAGACCCAGGCCCAACCCACCAGCAGGCCACATATCAATTCTGGGACCCCAAGGGCCCTACAGCCAGAGACCCCAGGATATGCCTTGCCTGACAACGGGCAGGCACTAGTCCCAGGTCAAGGTCTCACCTATCAATGGGTGGGCACCAGCTGTGGAATCCCCTGGGCTCTGACCCCACCCACCAGTGGGTGAACATGAGCCCCAGGACAACCACGGACCTGCAGCCTATCAGTACCCAGGTCACAAAACAGCAGGCAGGCACCAGAGCAGGGAACTCTTGAACCCTGGCCCCACTCACCAGCATGCCAACACCAACTCTGGGACACCTTGGGTCCCTCAGTAAGCCACCCTAAGATTCCTCCCCTCCCCACCATTGGGCAAACACAAGCTTCAGGACACCCTGGCCTCTGCAGCCAGCTATGTAAGGAGCTAGCATCACCCATCAGCAGGCTGACACTAGATCTGGGACCCCTGGCACAACTATCCATCCCAGATACCAGCACTGCTTAACAGTGGGCCAGCACTAGACCTGGCCCCACTCACTAGCAGCCAATAGCTTCCACACAAGGAAGGGCCTGGCAACCAACCAGGTCAGAAGCCAGACACACTTACCAGAACACCCACAGTTCTAAGCTCGTCATGACAGAATGACCCACATAGCCCACATCGGGGGCACCCATAGAGCATATAGTTCTAATGACCAGAGCAGAGTAAGCTGCTGGGACACATAGGATGTCTCCTACAAAAGGTAACTTCTCCAAGGCTGGGAAACATAATCAACGTATTAAATACATAGAAATAAAAACAGGAGCTTAGGCAAAATGAGGTAACAGACAAATATGTTCCAAACAAAGGAACAAAATAAAGCCCCAGAAGAAATACTAAGTGAAGTGAAGATAAGAAATCTACCCAATAAAGAGTTTAAGGTCATGATTATAAAGCTGTTCCAAGAACTCAGGAGAAGATTGGATGAACAGAGTAAGAGGTTAGAAGCTTTTAAAAGAGTTAGAATATACAAAGAAGAACCAAAAACTGATGACGACTACAATAACTGAAATAAAAAATACACCAGAAGGAATCAACAGTAGATTAGATGATATCAGCGAATGGAAGACAGAGTACTGGAAAACACTGAAGACGAACAGAAGAAGGTAAAAGAAGAAAAGAAAATGAGGACAGTTTAAGAGACCTCAGTGATAGCATCAAGTGTACTAATATTCACGTTACAGGGAGAAGAAGAAAGCGAGAGAAAGGGGCAGAGAATATATTTGAAGATATAATAGCTGAAAACTTCACTAACCTGAGAAAGGAAACAGATGTCCAGGTCCGGGAAGCACATACAGTCCCAAACAGAATCAGTACAAGGAAGAACACACCAAGACACATTGTAATTAAATGGCAAAAATCCAAGATAATGAGAGAATATTAAAAGCAGCAAGGGACTGTCTCTATTGCTGCTGCTACTGCTGCTGCTGCCGCCACTGCCACCACTGCTACTGCTGCTGGCAGAGCTGCTGGGAGTGGGCATCTCCTGTCTGGGATACCCACCATTGCGGCATCTCCTGCACACCCTGGCCCCAAACGGACCTGCCAGCCCCAGGGAACAAAAGTGGAGCCACCCCTGTCCTCTCCTGCTGAAGGCAGAGGATGACTTGAGAGGGGTGAGTGGAGAGTGTGGTCCTCAGCGGCAGGCGGGGAAGGAGACCTTCAAAATGGTGGAGGAGTAAGATGCGGAAATCACCTTCCTCCCCACAAATACATCAAAATACATCTACATGTGGAACAACTCCTACAGAACACCTACTGAACATAGTAGAAGACCTCAGACTTCCCAAAAGGCAAGAAACTCCCCACGTACCTGGGCAGGGAAAAAGAAAAAAGAAAAAATGGAGACAAAAGAACAGGGACAGGACCTGCACCTCTGGGAGGGAGCTGTGAAGGAGGAAAAGTTTCCACACGCTAGGAAGCCCCTTCACTGCCGGGGATGAGGGGTGGGTGGGGGGAAAGCTTCGGAGCCACAGAGGAGAGTGCAGCAACAGGGGTGCGGAGGGCAAAGCGGAGAGATTCCCGCACAGAGGATCAGTGCCGACCAGCACTCACCAGCCTGAGAGGCTTGTCTGCTCCCCGCCGGGGTGGGTGGGGGCTGGGAGCTGAGTCCTGGGGCTTCAGAGGTCAGATCCCAGGGAGAGGACTGGGGTTGGCTGTGTGAACACAGCCTGAAGGGGGCTAGTGAACCACAGCTAGCCGGGATAGAGTCTGGGAAAAAGTCTGCACTTGCCTCAGAGGTAAGAGACCATTGTTTTGAGGTGCACAAGAGGAGGGGATTCCTTCCCCGTCTGCCCACAGAAGGCAGAGCATGGCCTAAACAAGCTCCAGAGATGGATGTGAACCATGGCTATCAGCTCGGACCCCAGAGACAGGCATGAAATAATAATGCTGTCACGGCTGCCACCAAGAATCCTGTGTGCAAACACAGTTCACTACCCATACCACACCCCTCGGTGAACCTGTGCAGCCCGCCACTGCCAGGGTCCCAAGATCCAGGGACAACCAACTTCCCCAGGAGAACACACAGCGTGCATCAGGCTGTTGCAATGTCACACTGGCCTCTGCCACTGCAGCCTAGCCTGCATTACAATTATGACTACCATGCCCCTCCCTCTCTCCGGCCTGAGTGAGCAAGAGAGCCCTAATTAGCCACTGTTTTAACCCCCTCCTCTCTGGGCAGAGAACAGATGCCTGAGGGTGGCCTACACACAAAGGCAAGGTCAAAACCAAAGCTGAAACCCAGGAGCTGTGTGAACAAAGAAGAGAAAGGGAAATTTCTCCGTGCAGCTTCAGGAGCAGCAGATTAAATCCCTACAATCAACTTGATGAACCCTGCATCTGTGGAATACCTGAATAGACAACAAATGCTCCCAAAATTGAGGCGGTGGACTTTGGGAGCAACTGTAGACTCGGGGTTTGCTTTCTGCATTTGATTTGTTTCTGGTGTTTAGGTTTATCTTAGATTAGCTTTTAGTGCTTGTTCTCATTGGTGGATTTGTTTATTGGTTTGGTGGTTTTCTTCTTTTCTTTTTTATTTTTTTTTCTTTTATTCTTTTTTTTTATAAAAAAATTTTTTTTCCTTTTTTCTCTTTTTGTGAGTGTGTATGGTATGTTTCTTTGTGTGATATTCTCTGTTTAGCTTTGCTTTTACCATTTGTCCTAGGGTTCTGACTGTTCGTTTTGTTGTTGTTGTGGTTTCTTTTCTTTTTATGGGTGTGTGTGTGTGTGTATGTTTCTTTGTGTGATTTTGTTAGTTTAGCTTTACTTTTACCATTTGGTTTGGAGCTCTATCTGTTTATTTTGTTTGTTTGTTTGTTTTCCTTTCTTTCTTTCTTTTCTGCTGAGACGTGTGGCTGACAGGGTCTTAGTGCTCTGGCCAGGTGTGTGGCCTGAGCCTTCAAGGTGGGAGAGCCAGGTCCAGGACATTGGACCACCAGAGGCCTCCCGGTCCCACGTATTATCAATCAGCAAGAGATCTCCCAGAGATCTCCGTCTCAACACTAAGACCCAGCTCCACCCAACGGCCAGCAAGCTCCACTGCTGGACGTCCCATGCCAAACAACTAGCAAGACAGGAACACAACCCCAACCATTAGCAGAGAGGCTGCCTAAAGTCATACTAAGTTAACATATACCCCAAAACACACTACCAGACGTGGCCCTCCCTACCAGAAGAACAAGATTCACCCCACCCACTAGAACACAGGCAACAGTCGCTTCCACTAGGAAGCCAACACAAGCCACTGAACCAATCTCACCCATTGTGGGCAGACAACAAAAACAACGGAAATTACAAACCTGGAGCCAGCGAAAAGGAGACCCCAAACACAGTAAGTTAAACAGACTGAGAAGACACAGAAATATGCAGCACATGAAGGAGCAAGGTAAAAACCTACAGACAAAACAAATGAAGAGGAAATAGGTAGTCTACCTGAAAAAGAATTCAGAGTAATGATAGTAAAGATGATCCAAGATCTTGGTAATAGGATGGAGAAAATACAAGAAACGTTTAACAAGGACACAGAAAAACAAAAGAGCAAACAAACAATGATGAACAACACAATAAATGAAATTAAAATTCTCTAGAAGGAATCAACATCAAAATAACTGAGGGAGAAGAGTGGATAAGTGACCTGGAATATAAAATAGTGGAAATAACTGCCACAGAGCAGAATAAAGAAAAAAAGAATGGAAAGAATTGGGGACAGTCTCAGAGACCTCTGGGACAACACTGAACGCACCAACATTCGAATAATAGGGGTCGCAGAATAAGAAGAGGAAAATAAAACGTCTGACAAAATATATGAAGAGATTATAGTTGAAAACTTCCCTAAAGCGGAAAGGAAAATAGTCAATCAAGTCCAGGAAACGCAGAGTCCCATACAGAATAAATCCAAGGATAAACACACCAACACACATATTAATCCAACTATCAAAAATTAAATACAAAGAAAAAATATTAAAAGCAGAAAGGGAAAAGCAACAAATAACATACAATGGAATCCCCAAAAGGTTAACAGCTGATCCTTCAGCAGAAAAACTGCAAACTAGAAGGGAGTGGAAGGACATATTTAAAATGATGAAAGCGAAAAACTTACAACAAGATTACTCTACCCAGGAAGGAACTCATGCAGATTCGACAGAGAAATTAAAACCTTTACAGACAAGCAAAAGTTAAGAGAATTCAGCACCACCAAATCAGCTTTACAACAAATGCTAAAGGAACTTCTCTAGCCAGGAAACATCAGAGAAGGAAAACACTTACAATAACAAATCCAAAACAATTAAGAAAAAATGGTAATAGGAACATACATATCGATAATTACCTTAAATGTAAATGGATTACATGCTCCAACCAAAGACATAGACTGGCTGAACGGATACAAAAATAAGACTCATATATATGCTGTCTACAAGAGACCCACTTAAGACCTAGGGACACATACAGACTGAAAGTGACGGGATGGAAAAAGATATTCCATGCAAATGGAAATCAAAAGAAAGCTGGAGTAGCAATTCTCATATCAGACAAAATAGACTTTACAATAAAGACTATTACAAGACACAAAGAAGGACGTTACATAATGATCAAGGGATCAATCCAAGAAGTTATAACAATTGTAAATATTTATGCACCCAACATAGGAGCACCTCAATACATAAGGCAAATGCTAACAGCCATAAAAGGGGAAATCGACAGTAACACAATCATAGTTGAGGACTTTAACAGCCCACTTTCACTGATGGACAGATCATCCAAAATGAAATTAACAGAGAAACACAAGCTTTAAATGACACATTAAACCAGATGGACTTAACTGATATTTATTGCACATTCCATCCAAAAACAACAGAATACACTTTCTTCTCAACTGCTCATGGAACATTCTCCAGGATAGATCATATCTTGGGTCACAAATCAAGCCTTGACAAATTTAATAAAATTGAAATCATACCAAGTATCTTTTCCGACCACAATGCTATGAGACTAGATATCAATTAAAGGAAAAAAACTGTAAAAAATACAAACACATGGAGGCTAAACAATACACTACTAAATGACCAAGAGATCACTGAAGAAATCAAAGAGGAAATCAAAAAATACCTAGAAAAAAATGACAATGAAAACATGACCACTCAAAACCTATGGGGTGCAGCAAAAGGAATTCTAACAGGGAAGTTTATAGCAATACAATCCTACCTCAATAAACAAGAAACATCTCAAACAACCTAACCTTACACCTAAAGCAATTAGAGAAAAATAACAAAGAAAACCCAAAGTTAGCAGAAGGAAAGAAACCATAAAGATCAGATCAGAAATAAACGAAAAAGAAATCAAGGAAACAACAGCAAAGATCAATAAAACTAAAAGCTGGATCTTTGACAAAATAAACAAAATTGATAAACCACTAGCCAGACTCATTAAGAAAAACAGGGAGAAGACGCACATCAACAGAATTAGAAAGGAAAAAGGAGAAGGAACAGCTGACCCTGAAGAAATACAAAGAATCACAAGGGATTACTACAAGCAACTATATGCCAATAAAATGGACAACCTGGAAGAAATGGACAAATTCTTAGAAAAGCACAAACTTCAGAGACTAAACCAGGAAGAAACAGAAAATATGAACAGCCCAATCACAAGCACTGAAATTGAAACTGTGATTAAAAATCTTCCAACAAACAAAAGCCCAGGACAAGATGCCTTCACAGGTGAATTCTATCAAACATTTAGAGAAGAGCTAACACCTATCCTTCTCAAACTCTTCCAAAATATAATGGAGGGAGAAACACTCCCAAACTCATTCTATGAGGCCACCATCACCCTGATACCAAAACCAGACAATGATGTCACAAAAAAAGAAAACTACAGACCAACATCACTGATGAACATACATGAAAAAATCCTCAACAAAATACTACCAAACAGAATCCAACAGCACATTAAAAGGATCATACACCATGATCAAGTGGGGTTTATCCTTGGAATGCAAAGATTCTTCAGTATACGCAAACCAATCAATGTGATTCACCATATTAACATATTGAAGGAGAAAAACCATATTATAATCTCAATAGATGCAGAAAAATTTTTCGACAAAATTCAACACACATTTATGATAAAAACTCTCCAGAAATGGGCATAGAGGGAACCTACCTCAACATGATAAAGGCCATATATGACAAACCCACAGCCAAAATCATTTTCAATGGTGAAAAACTGAAACCATTTCCTCTAAGATCAGGAAGAAGACAAGGTTGTGCACTCTCACCACTATTATTCAACATAGTTTGGGAAGTGTTAGCCACGGTAATCAGGAAGAAAATGAAATAAAACGAATCCAAACTGTAAAAGAAGAAGTAAAACTGTGAATGTTTGCAGATGACATGATACTATACATAGAGAATCTTAAAGATGCTACCAGAAAATTACTGGAGCTAATGAATGAATTTGGTAAAGTAGTGGGATACAAAATTGATGCACAGAAATCTCTTGCTATCCTATATACTGACAAAAAATCTGAAAGAAAGATTAAGGAAACACTCCCATTTATCATTGCAACAAAAAGAATAAAATACCTAGGAATAAACCTACCTAAGGAGACCAAAGACCTGTATGCAAAAAACTGTAAGACACTGATGAAAGAAATTAAAGATGATACAAACAGATGGAGAGCTATAGCATGTTCTTGGTTAGAAGAAGCAACATTGTGAAAATGACTATACTACGCAAAGCAATCTACCAATTCAATGCAATCCCTATCAACCATCAATGGCATTTTTCACAGAACCAGAACAAAAAATTTTATAATTTGTATGGAAATACAAAAGACCCTGAATAGCCAAAGCAGTCTTGAGAAAGAAAAACGGAGCTGGAGGAATCAGGCTCCCTGACTTCAGACTATACTACAAAGCTACAGTAATCAAGACAGTATGGTACTGGTACAAAAACAGAAATAAAGATCAATGGAAAAGGATAGAAAGCCCCGAGATAAACCCACACATAGGGTCATCTTATCTTTGACAAAGGAGGCAAGAATATACAATGGAGAAAAGACAGCCTCTTCAATAAGTGGTGCTGGGAAAACTGGACAACTACATGTAAAAGAATGAAATTAGAACACTCCCTAACACCATACACAAAAATAAACTCAAAATGGATTAAAGACCTAAATGTAAGGCCAGACACTAGACAACTCTTAGAGGAAAACACAAGCAGAACACTCTATGACATACACCACAGCAAGATCCTTTTTGACCCATCTCCTAGAGAAATGGAAATAAAAGGAAAAATAAACAAATGGGACCTAATGAAACTTAAAACCTTTTGCACAGCAAAGGGAAACATAAACAAGATGAAAAGACAACCCTCAGAATGGGAGAAAATATTTGCAAATGACATAACTGACAAAGGATTAATCTCCAAAATATACAGGCAGCTCATGAAGCTCAATATCAAAAAAAAAAAAGAAACAACCCATTCCAAAAATGGGTGGAAGACCTAAATAGACATTTCTCCACAGAAGACATACAGATTGCCAACAAACACATATGCTCAACATTACTAATCATTAGAGAAATGCAAATCAGAACCACAATGAGGTATCACCTCACTCCGGTCAGAATGGTCATCATCAACAAATCTACAAGCAATAAATTCTGGAGAGGGTGTGGAGAAAAGAGAACCCTTTTGCACTGTTGGTGGGAATGTAAATTGATACAGCCACTATGGAGAACAGTACGGAGGTTCCTTCAAAAACTAAAAGTAGAACAACCACATGACCCAGCAAACCCACTACTGGGCATATACCCTGAGAAAACCATAATTCAAAAAGAGTCATGTACCACAATGTTCATTGCAGGACTATTTACAATAGTCAGGACATGGAAGCAACCTAGGTGTCCATCGACAGATGAATGGATAAAGATGTGCCACATATATACAATGGAATATTACTCAGCCATAAAATGAAACAAAATTGAGTTATTTGTAGTGAGGTGGATGTACCTAGAGTCTGTCATACAGAGTGAAGTAAGTCAGAAATAGAAAAACAAATACCATATACTAACACATATATATGGAATCTAAAAAAAAAAAAAAAAAAAATTGGTCCTGATGAACCTAGGGGCAGGACAGTAATAAAGATGCAGACGTAGAGAATGGACTTGAGGACGTGGGAGGGGGAAGGGTAAGGTGGGACAAAGTGAGACAGTAGCATTGACATACATACACAACCAAGTATAGAATAGATAGATAGTGGGAAGCAGCTGCATAGCACAGGGAGATCAGCTCAGTGCTTTGTGACCACCTAGAGGGGTGGGATAGGGAGGATGGGAGGGAGGCACAAGAGTGAGGGGATATGGGGATATATGTATACATATAGCTGATTCACTTTGTTATACAGCAGAAACTAACACAACATTGTAAAGCAATTATACTCCAATAAAGATGTTAAAAAAAATTTATTACATGCCAAAAAATAAAATAAAATAAAATAAAAAATAAAAGCAGCATGGGAAGAGCCACAGGTTATATATAACAGAACCCCCTTAAGGCTATTAGATGACTTTTCAGGAGAAACACTGCAGGCCAGAAGGGAGTGGCATGATATATTTAAAGGGATGAAAGGGAAAACTTAAAACCAAGAATACTTCACCTGGCAAGGTTTTCATTCAGATTTTATGGAGAGATAAAAGTTTTATAGAGAAGCAACAGCTGAAAGAGTTCAGCACCACAAAACCAGTTTTACAACCGATATTAAAGGGACTACTCTAAGTGAAAAAGGCCACAACTAGAACCTGGAATATTACAAAAAGAAAATTCTCTCTGGTAAAGGCAATACACAGTTAAGTTGGTAAATCAAGCACATATAACCTAGTAGGAAAGTTAAAAGACAAAAGTAGTAAAATCATCTGTATCTGCAATAAGTAGTTATATATACATATTATATATAATATATATTTATATAAATTATATAAATGTATATATTTATATATTTATAAACATTATTTATATTATATTTATATATATATAAAATGTTGCTGATCTATTAAATTTAAATGCATTTTAAGAACCCTGCATTTTTATTAATATATAATTATATATATAATTATATTATATATAATTATATATAATTAATTATATGTATACAATTAATTATATATTATATAAAATATATATATTTATATATATTATACACATGCATTTGAACTTAATAGATCAGCAACTTTATATATATATATACAGAGAGAGAGAGAGAGAGAGATTGCTATATACAGAAACTGATTTCAGATCTAAAGATCAACACAGACTGAAAGTTCGGAGATAGAAAAAGGTATTACATGCAAATGCAAATGAAAAGAAAGCCAGGTTATCAATACTTGTATCAGACAAAATAGACTTTAAAACAAAGACTGTAACAAGAGGCAAAGAAGGACATTACAATATGATCAAGGGATCAATCCAAGAATAGGACATAACAATTGCAAATATATATTCATCCAACATAGAAGCACCTAAACACAGAAAGCAAATATTGACAGTCATAATGGAAGAAACTGACAGTAACACAATAATAGTAGGGAACATTAACACCTCACTTACATCAATGAACAGATCGTCCAGACAGAAAATCAATAATGAATGACTGGCCTTACATGACACATTACACCAGATGGATTTATGTGTGTGTGTGTGTGTATGTGTGTGTGTGTAACATTCCATCCAAAACAGCAAGTTACACATTCTTTTCAAAGGCAAATGAAACATTTTCCAGCAGGATATAACACTTGAAAGGTAATAATCAAGTCTCAGTAAATTAAAATAACTGAAATCATACCAAGCATCTTTTCTTAACACAGTGATATTAGACTAGAAGGAAAAATCAACTACAAGAAAAAAATGCAAAGAAACACAAACACGTGGAGGCTAAACAATATGCTATTAAACAAACAATGGATTACTGAAGAAATCAAAGAAGAATCAGAAAGTAATGTAAGGCAAATGAAAACGAAAACACAAAGATCCACAATTTATGGGATGCAGCAAAAGCAGTTCTAAGAGAGAAGATTAGAGCTATACAAGCTTACCTCAGGAAAAAAGAAAAATCTTAAATAAATGATATAAGCTTAACACCTAAAGGAACTACATAAAGAACAAACAAAATCCAAAGGTAGTAGTAGGAAAAAAATGATAAAGTTCAGAGCAGAAATAAATGAAATAGAGACCATGAAAAACAATAGCAAAGATCAATGAAACAGAGCTGGTTCTATGAAAAGATAAACAAAATTGATAAACATTTAGACAGACTCATCAAGAAAAAAAAGTGAAAAGGCCCAAATCAGGAAAATCAGAAATGAAAAAAGGAAAGTTACAATTGACACCACAGAAATGCAAAGGATCATAAGAGATTTCTATGAACATTTTTATGCCAATAAAATGGACAAATTCCTAGAAATGTATAATCTCCCAAGACTTAACCAAGGAAGAAAAAGAAAATATGAACAGACCAATTATCAGTAATGAAACTGAATCAGTAATAAAGAAATTCCCAACAAACAAAAATCCAGAATCAGATGGCTTCACAGGTGAATTTTACCAAATATTTAGAGAAGAGTTAACACCTATCCTTCTCAAACTACTCCAAAAAACTGCAGAGGAAGGAACCACTTCTGAACTCATTCTAAGAAGCCAGTGTCACCCTGATACCAAAACCAGACAAAGGTATTACAACAAAAAGAAAATTACATACCAATATCACTGATGAACACAGATGCAAAAATCCTCAACAAAGTATTAGCAAACCAAATTCAACAATATATTAAGAGGATCATACAGCATGATCAAGTGTTATTTATCCCAGGCATGCAAGGAGGGTTCAATATTCATAAATCAATCAATGTGATACACCACAATAACAAATTGAAGAATATAAATCTTATGATCATCTCAATAGATGCAGAAAAAGTTTTGACAAAATCCAACAACATTTATGATAAAAACCCTCAACAAAGTGGATTTACAGGGAATATATCTCAACATATAAAGGCCATACATGACAAGCCCACAGTTAACATCATACTCAATGGTGAAAAACTGAAACCATTTCCTCTAATATCAGGAACAAGACAAGGATGCCTACTTTCACTACTTTTATTCAACATATTATTGGAAGTCCTAGCCACAGCATTAAGACAAGAAAAAGAAATAAAAGGAATCCAAATTGGAAAGAAAAGTAAAACCGTCAGTGTTTGTAGATGACCTGATAGTATACATAGAAAATCCTGAACACCACCAAAAAAGTACTAGAGCTCATCAATAAATTTGGTAAAGTTGCAGGATACTAAATTAATATACAGAAATCTGTTGCATTTCTATACACTAAGAGCAAACTATCAGAAAGAGAAATTAAGAAAACAACCTTATTCACAATCACATCAAAAAGAATAAAATACCTGGCATAAATCTAACTAAGGAGGTAAAAGAACTGTACTCAGAAAACTATAAGACATTAATGAAATAAATTGAAGACTACACAAACAGATGGAATGAGATACTGTGTCCAGTTTGGAAGAATTAATATTGTTAAAATGACCACACTACCCAAGGTAATCTACAGATTCAATGCAATCCCTATCAAAACACCAATAGCATTCTTTATAGAACTAGAACAAATAAATCTAAAATTATATGGAAACACAAAAGACCCCAAATAGCCCAAAGAGTCTTGATAAAGAACAAAGCTGGAGATATCATGCTCCCTGATTTCAAACTCTATTACAAAGCTACAGTCATCAGAAAAGTCTGGTACTGGCACAAATACAGACCCATAGATCAACTGAGTAGAATAGAGAGACTAGAAATGAATCCACACCTATATGGGCAATGAATGTATGACAAAGGAAGCAAGAATATGCAGTGGGGAAAAGACACCCTCTTCAGTAAATGGTGTTGGGAAAACTAGACAGCTACATGTAAAAGAATCAAACTGGACTACTCTTCCACACCATGCACAAAAATAAATTAAAAGTGCCTTAAAGACTTAACTGTAAGACCTGAAACCATAAAACTACTACTAGAAGAAAACATAGGCAAGTAAGCTTTTTGCCATAGGTCTTATTAATATTTTTTTTGGATATGTCTCCTCAGGTAAGGGAAACAAATGGGACCACATCCAACTAAAAAGCTTTTTCACAGCTAAGGAAACTATCAACAAAATGAAAAGGCCACCTGTTGACTGGGAGAAGATATATGCAAATGATATATCTGATAAGGGGTTAATATCCAAACATACAAAGAACTCATGCAACTCAACATCAAAAAAACAAACAACCCAATTAAAATATGGGCAGAGGATCTGAACAGACATTTTTCCAAAAGGATATACAGATGGGCACAAGACACATGAAAAGATGATCAACATCACTAACCAGTAGGGAAATGCAAATCAAAACCACAATGAGATATCACCTCATACATGTCAGAATGGCAATTATCAAAAAGACAAAAAATAACAAGTATTGGTAAGGATGTGGATAAAAGGAACCCTTGTGCACTGTTGGTGGGAATGTAAACTGTTGCAGCCACTATGGAATACAGTATGGAGATTCCTAGGAAATTAAAAATAGAAGTACCATGTGATCCAGCAATTCCACTTCTGGGTATTTATCCAAATAAAACAAATAATAATTAGAGAAGATATATGCATCCCTTGTTCATTCCAGTATTATTTCCAATAGCCAAAGTGTGGAAGCAACCTACATGCCCATTGACAGATGAATGAATAAAGAAGATGTGGTATATATATGTATATATGGAATATTACTCAGCCTACTCAGCCATCAAAAAAAAAGAAAGAAATCTTGCCATTTGTGACAATATGGATGGACCTAGAGGGTATTATGCTAAGTGAAATACAGACAGAGAAAGACAAAACTGTATGATTTTGCTTACATGTTATATCTACAAAAACAAAAGAAATGAACAAACATAACAAAACAGAAACAGAGTTATAGATATAAGGAATAAACAGGTGTTTGCCAGGGGGAGGGAGCTGGGAGTAAGAAAGGAATAGGTAAGGAAGACCTGGAGGTATAAACTTCCAGTTACAAAACACATGACTCAAGAGGATGAAATGTACAGGATGAGGAATACAGTCAGTAATTATGTAATATTTTTGTACGATGACATCTGTAACTAGAGTTATGCTGGTGATCATTTTGAAATGTACAGAAATAGTGAATCACTATGCTGTGTAATAGGAATTAACATAGTGTTGTAGGTCAATTAAACTTTCAAAAACAAACAAACAACAAACTCATAGAAAAAGAGATTAGATTTGTGGTTACCAGAGGCAGGGGGTTGGGGGGGAGGATTAGATGAAGGCAGTCAAAAGGTATAAAGTTCTAGTTATAAGATACGTAAGTACTAGGGATGTACTGTACAACGTGATAAATATAATTAACTCTGCTGTGTGTTATATATGAAAGTTGTTAAGAGAGTAAATCCTAAGAGTTCTCATCACAAGGAAATTTTTTTCTATTTAACTCTGTATCTATATGAGATGATGGATATTCACTAGACCTATTGTAGTTATTTCATGATGTATGTAAATCAAATCATTGTGCTGTACACCTTGAACTTACACAGTGCTATATGTCAATTATATCTCAATAAAACTGGAAGAAAATATCAAAAAAAGAAATAAAGATATTCTGTAAAAAGAACTTAGTGCTAAGTTCTCCAAAATAGAATGATCTTTAAATAGAGTTTTGGGTTCATGGAAAAGAAGAGTTGATTAAAAATATGGATTTTCCAGTACTCTCATCTTTCACTTATAGGTTTAACTCCTAAAATAAATAAAACTTATGTCAGAATGTAAATGCTGCTGAAAAAGGAACAAAGCAATAACCTTATCTTCCATTTGTTCAGGTATGCTAGGACACGTGAGATTTAAAATGTCTTTACCACACCATGAACACAACAGACAGATCCTACAATGGAGCTCCATAAATGTGTTTGGTCCCTAAATGCAAGAGAGTTGGTACACAGGATCCTGAAGGCCACAAGGTCGATGATGGATTCTAGAATGTATTTTGCTCACAGTGTCATTCAAGAAACATCCTGTATCATAGTATATAAATAAAACAAATCTCTCTTCTTAGGGATGCTTTTATTCATGGCATCTCAGCAATTAAGGTCTTTCCGCCAAAGCTCTGCGTGGCTGCTGAGCTTGCTTTGAGTTAGTAAAGGATACCAGTCACTTCGGCAGACCTAGAGAAAAGGTTGATCTATAGAGCAAGTATGAATCAAACCCTGGATTTCCATAGAAAAATTCACTATATATGCCATTTAGTCTTCTCGTCTTTATTTACAAAATTTCAGAAGAAAACAATCACCAGTAAAATGTTCCATACAAATGAGAAATATAATCATTATATTTCCCAAATCTAATAACTTAAATAACAGTAAGACCAGTTAACTGGCATAAACACAGCTTCATTTATTCCAGAAGGATATGCTAAGAACAATACAGTACCACAATAATCACTTTAACTTTCTTTTCCACAAAACATTTTATGGCCTAAAGTGATCAACTAAACACCCCCTCCTCATGCGATCAATACCTAAGGCAAATCAATATTGAAAAGGAAGTTTATGCACATTAACAAGCTGGTATATTAGTTTTAGTTTTAGTTTTGTTTTAGTTTTAAAAAGCTATTGGATTTCCATAATGAATCAATCTTTTTATTGTTTCTCTGCTAACAACTCATCCTGTTACTTTTAGCAAAGCTGAAAGAACAAAATGAGATAACTAGAAAAGGTGGAGAGATTGATAAATCTGGGTGAGTTCAAAATACTTTTAAAAACCACTTATAAATCTGGGTTAGAATGAAGTAATCTTCTAAATTAACACGAAACAAAAAAGAATTTCAAAAATAAATTTTCACAAATTTCTACTTATAAATACAGTGATATATATCTCTATCCATCCATCCATCCATCCATCCATCCATCCATCCATCCATCCATCCATCTATATGAGGGGGCTCAGCTTTGTAAATCTATGGTTTAGGTTTATTCATATATTATAAAGATTGGTTCAGAAATTTCAGTGACCTTTTACGCAGAGTGTAATTTTCAGTGTTCTTGGTCTATGAGGGCGGTTTCCTTCAAGGTCACAACTTTATTTTAAGATAAATCTATGACATATCACTACCTGAAACATAACTCATCACTCAATGAAACCCAATAAAATAGTACTACATCCAAAGGAAAGCAAAGGGAAACTAAAGCTCTCAAATAACATTTAGGAGTGATTAATATTATTTTATTAACTTTAGGCACATAGCATATCTCTGAGTACCCAGGGCTACTTAGGCATCTGGAGAAATATCTTTTGAATTCTCCTTGCCCAGTTGTTATACACAGCAGGATAACACATAAAAGCAACATTAAAAGCTATCCTGTGCTATGGTGGTCAAAATGGATTTAGTGAAAATGCTGAAGGGATGATCAGCAGGAGTTTTGTTTAAATCAAATCTTGGACATGAGAGGTACGCTAGCATAATACAGCATCTACGGGAAACGGGGCTTTCCTGTACACTACAAGGGTGTTAAAATTGTTAAAATCTTCCTTTTTCCTGCATACGTACATACATGTACACACAGACATATGTATGTTTATGGATATATAAATATATATGTGTGTGTATATGTATGTGTATATATTATTTACACACACACAGACACACACACACACACACACACACACACACACACACAGAGATTTTGCAATTCAATGATCACCATTACAGAATCTCTTATTACTTACAGAAATTTAGTTCCTTATCCCCCTTTTTGACCTCTTCTCCACTCCTACTTAGATGAGGAAAATGAGGTATCATTAAAGATATAAATAATTTTTTTCAAATTGCTACAACAATTCTGTTCCTTCTTCCTTGCTTTTGTTTAATTCATAGGCACATGCCCACAAGACTAAAACTTCTGAAAAACCGTGGCAGAATTTCAGCAGAGAACAATTGGCAGCAGGAAATGGGAGAAGTGAGTTCCACATGTCCTGCTCTAGAAACTGTATGGTAAGAATGAGAAAAAAAATAATATTGGTGTTCGATTAGCACAGCCAGCAGAGCCTGCTAGCCTGAAAACAGATACACACAATGAGCATCCCTGCTGATCACACCTTCAGTATTTTCACTAAATCCATTTTGATGACCATAGCACAAGATAGCTTTTAATGCTGCTTTTATGTATTAAGCTACTGTGTATAACAACTGGGCTAAGAGAATTCGAAAGACATTTCTCCAGATGTCCTTGCTTTTAGATGTCTGTGGGTATCTAACCTTATTTCCTTGATATTTTTAACTTGTGATTGTTTTCCATTAGGCAGATTCTTCCAATCTTTTAACATGACACAACCTTAATTTTACTTGATGTGGTTTAAGAAGCTCTTCTAGATAAATATGGCTCTCTAGGGATGAGGTCAGTACTGCAAATCTACATATGGCCATTTTATTTTGAGGCATGTCTGTAGTTACCATATGGTCAATAGCAGTCTGTGAAGGGAGTCAGGATGTGTCTATTTAAAATACTGACTGAAATTTGAGTTTCTACTTAGAAATGCTTTGATCCTTCTACTTTTTCTGAATGCTGAAACTTAGTCTTTTAAAAATGCAACCTGCTCACTGTACCACAAAATTCAATTACAAAATAAAACTCATTTCTATGTATTTTTCAGTTATGCATATATAAAAAAGCAGAGCATTATATTCATTATCAGAGATGCGGAAATGATTCTAATCTCGATACTCAATTTGTTTATGGTTTACTTAGACTATATCCTTGTATGGCTCGTGATCATTTGAATACAAAATTTAATTAGGGGTGAAGCAATGTGTGGCCGAATGCTTTTCAGGGATGTTCTAGAACAGCCTGTCCTCTGAGGTCCCTTAAAACAAAAAGATTCTAAGACTCTGTTAAATGAAACTATTTTAGCAACATTTATGTTAAAAAATATATGGCTCTTCATGTGAAATATAGCCATGATGTAGCTGTTACGTAGGAGTATAAACAAATGTTGTATTTGAGTGAGGTCTGTAGCTATTATGAATTATTCCCATTCATTATTCATCAAGTTACTATAAATGTTTTAGGAAAATAGTGAAAAGTCATTTTTTCAGCACTCTCCTAAAAACTACTCTTCATAAATATTCTATTTAGCCTATTAGTATAAAGCTTTCACTTTACTGCTATATATCCATTTGGTATTTTAAGGAAAAAGCAACACATCTGTGGGGGAATTGAGTGGTTCTAAAGGGACAAAGCAAACTAAATTATTCCTGATAAAACAAAAAACTGACATTTAAAACCAGGAAATGGCATTTTCATAACCTCAAAAATATCTGTTCTAAAATGATGTTTTGACTTAAGAGAGTCATGACTTAAATAGAATCCCCATCCACACATACTTTCAACTCACTTTGCAGATTACCTCAAATCTTCAAGCAATTCAGAAGCCATGTGATGTAAATTCCTGTAACTTACTTAGCTCCTTTCCAATACAAAGTTCCTCAATACCATTACCTGTTTCTCTTCCCCTTCCAGCTCACTGAAAGTAATCCTTTCCTCCCTGAGCCTCCATTTATATGGTCCTGTCTCCTTCCTCCTCTGAGATCTTGGACATCATTATTCCCCTTTCTTCCCTTTCAATCAATTCCTCTATCCCAATTATGCCAAACTACAATTTTATCATTTGTGAAAGAATATCTACACATGCTTTCTCGATTTCTGCCACTGTAAGCTCCCCCACCCCCATCCCTCACCATTCTACTGAAACAACTCTCTCAAAAGGTCATTAATGATATTCTAATTGCTAATTCTAATAATGAAGTAGTCATTCTCTTTGAACGCCTTACATTTCATGTTATGTCCAGTTCTTTTGCAAAACTCTCTTATCCTTTGCTTTCTCTGACACTACAGAATTTTGTTTCTCCTCTAACATTTCTTTGTTTTATTTCATTGACCCCTGCTGGATCCTTTTCTTCTTTCATCCTTCATGTAGGCATTCTCCAAGGTTCTTCCCCACGTCCTTTAAATTCTATTGTAGCCAGTCTTTTTTACTTCTAAAACACCATCTTTTAATTTAAAAAAATTTTTAAATGCACACACAAAAAATTTTTACTGATAATTCCATACTTTTTGAACACCAAAGTACTATATTAATATAATAAGTACCCTGATGTTTCAAGAACTAACTTTATAAACCACATTACTGCATTTGCTGTCCTAGAGGACATTTTCTCCTATCCACACTGGGTATCTCCTATATGAAGCCTCATGTAAGAAAATATGTAAATGCCAGTGAAAGTATGCGGGGGACACGAGTTTGAGCCCTGGCCCGGGAAGATCCCACATACCGTAGAGCAACTAAGCCCATGTGCCACAACTACTGAGCCTGCGCTCTAGAGCCCGCGAGCCACAACTACTGAAGCCCGCACACCTAGAGCCTGTGCTCCGCAACAAGAGAAGCCATCACGACAAGAAGCCTGCACACCGCAACGAAGAGTAGCCTCCGCTTGCCACAACTAGAGAAGGCCTGCATGCAGCAACAAAGACCCAATGCAGCCAAAAATAAGTTAATTTAAAAAAAAATTTGTTGCGTTTGCTGTCCTGGAGGACATTTTCTCTTATCCACACTGGGTATCCCCTATATGAAGCCTCATGTAAGAAAATATGTAAATGCCAGTGAAAGTATCATTCCATTTTTCTTCCTCGTGGACAGTGAGAATCATGTACCTGATTGTATTATTCTTCCTGTTATGGCTGATAGGAGGCTCAGAATCAAGTATGCAACCAATCGTTACTGTTTATGCCTCTATGGTCAATAATATATATCTACACATTAGTTGTCCCCCTGGTATTGACTTTCTCTTCTAATTTTCAATTTCCCATATCATTATGTTTTTATTTTTATTTTAGCTCAATTTATTTAATATATTTACCATAAGTTTCCCCAAATCATTTAGGGAATAAGACATAACAAAACAAGCAAACAAATAAAACAGAACAACTGTAGGTACTCAGCAAATTCAAAATCAAATTCATTAAATAACTCACAGTTATACACACAAAAACAAATAAATATGATATCCCTGCTCTGTGTCCCTTTTTGGGGATAAAAGGTATAAAAAAAAAAAGTCTTTCTAGAACTATCAGCTCATTTTTTGTTTCTCTGCTCCTTATATACTACTTTGGGTTGATCAACAAATATGCTTGTCAAATGGCCTCAGACTATCCCCTACTTCCATTTCATACTTTGTGACCAATTATCAAACTAATGAGCAGCCATAATCATTTCACTCCCTTCTTCAAGATATAATTTCAGTGTTTCCCCTGAGGCTTAGAGACTCCTTATTATGGTGCTCAAAATAGTTTCAAATCTAACTCCCATAATATAACCACACTGAACCTGTCACCACTCAGTAACACATACACTGCCACCCCTCTATGCCTTATTCCAAGTTCTTCATCTTCCTGGAGTGCTTAAACCAGTCGCAAATCTCCTCCTCCCAAATCCTACCCATCCCTTGAGGTCCAGCTCAAATAATATCTTATCCATGGAGTCCTTCTCTAATGTGGCACAAATGTCAGAATTATTTGCTTGCTCCTATTTTTCACACTCCTCTCATATCTCTCATATTTTGATTTGCACGATGACCATTTTTATACATATCTTTATCTATCAGGTGTTTAAGCTCCTTAACAGCTTAGTTCATGTGTTATAGATATATCTGTCTCCTTGGTGTGGCTTACAGCACGTGCTCAATGAGAGATTACTGAACTGAATTATTAAAAAGAATTTGGTTTATATAAAACATTTCCTTTAAATGGTTTTCATCTAATAAACATTTATTTCTTTTAAGGTCTAACATTAACAAATAATTTTAAATGTGGTAACCTTTGTCAAAAGGTACAAGAAGCTTATTAACCATAAGCTTTTCCATCATTTCAGAATTGGCTTGCATCATGTCAGCATCTCTGGGTGGATGAAAATCTCTATGCTATAGATTCTTATGGCAGTGAGTAAATAAATAGGTGGTTCCTCTCATTACCTTATGACTTACTACATATACTATATATAGCTATAAATTATAATTATAATTTATATTAGGCGTTTGGAACAATATACATGTCTACAATGAAAAATGAAGATATTGTGTATGTATAAAGGTTGACTGTGATGCCCTACTTCTTAGGAAATCATCTGATAAAAACACAGTGAAAAACTGAAGGAATAAAATACGTTGTTCATTGGGACCTTTCATTCACACCTCACTGGTCAACTGAAATCTGTAAGAATCATATGGTAGAAACAGAGGAACAGCATTTATGGCTAAAGTAGGGCAGAGAACATAGTCCATAAAGTCTAAAGCCCTTCTGTTGGGAAACATATCTCCCAGGATCCTGCTGCCCAAGAATGCAGTTTATGCAGATATTGGTTAATTAACATGACTCATCCATTATAATTACTGCACTTCCTAATGACCTTGGTTCTTATTTTACTGAGAAAAGAGAAGCAATTAGAGGAGAACTAATTCATCTTCTCACCACCACAAAGGCAATCTCCCTGTATCTTGACCCATATGTATACTCTGCCATCTCCTCAGTACAAGGCTAGCCTCCCTACTTAAGATCTGAATCCTAGCCCTTCGAGCCCACAGAGAATATAATTATATTCCCTCTATCCCAACATCAGTTTTCCCTGTCAATTGGATCCTTCCCATTAGCACATAATCTCGATGTAGTTAACATCCACATTAAAATAAACTGAAATGTCAACTTTCAGAAAATCCACATCATCCTCCAGTTCATGCCTAATTTTTCTGACCTAGTTTACAGAAAATCTCCTTAAGAGTCATCTTACATCTCTGCTTCCTTACCTCCTGCTCTCTTCTCAACCCCATTCTCAGCAGGCTTTCATGCCCACCAACCCATTGAAATTGTTCTCGTCAAGGTCTCCAGCTACCTCCACTTTGCATATTGAATGATCAATCCTAAGCTATGAGCAACACAGAAAACAGCTGTTTTCCCTTCCTTCCTGAAACACTTCCATCACTAACTTCCAGAAGCCACTTTCTCCTAGATTTACTCCTCCATCACTGGATGCCTCTGCTCAGTCTCCTCTGCTGGATCCACATTTTGGGATGCCCTAAGGCCCAGATCCTTTCTTTTCTCTCCATGTATGCATTCTCCATGGATCTCCTCCAATCCCACGACTCCCAAATTAACATTGCCATGCCAACCTCACCTCTGAGCTCCAAACTTACACATTCAACTTTTTACCCCACATCTGCATTTGAATATATAATCATCACCTCACATGATACTATCCAAAACAGTACTCTTGATTCCCAAGCAATTTACTTCTTTAGCATTCCTCTTTCCACGAAATAAAACCTCCATTCACCCAGCTGCTTAAGCAACTAGAGGCATCTCTCCCTCACACCTGTCAATAAAATGTATACACTTAGGCTGCTTTTTTCTCCATAGCACAATATATTTGTTTTCTAGGGTACTGTTTCTCTCCCTCACCAGACAAGTTTCAATGCGGGTGGGGTCCTCGACTCTAATGCCTATCCCCCAAACAGTCCATGCCTTGCATATTTGTTGAGAGAATTCTTTTGCTTCAAAAACTACAACTGCTTTTGATTCAAGGCATATTTCCATACCATTCTGTCCGATCTTTCCAGTATCAGAGTCAGTGGAAAAAGCACGTATTCCGGAATTATAGATATGCCTGAGTTTCTGTATAAGCTCTGCTCTACTACCCCACCCCCACCAGCATCATTATCCTTGTCAGTGACATCATTTATTCAGCACTTACTATATTCCACAAACTATGTTAGCTTCCTCATACACATCATTTAATTATAACAACAAATATATGAGGCAAGTGTTATCATTCCTGTTTCATGAATCACAGAAATGCTAACTGGTATACCCAGAATTTAGTTGAGGATCTGATTCCAAAGCTCCTCCTCTTAATCCATATGTTCTCCTACAACCCCAGTTCAACAAATTGCCCAAGGCCTCCTGCATAGTTATGAATGGCACAGAGAGGACTCAGGCCATATCTGACCCCAACTCATGTTCTTACTGTGCTGATATAATCAGTGTCCTCATCTACAGAGCAGGGTGATGATGACACAAATCAAGATGATGATGTATGCACACTGCCTGGACAAGGTATGCAGTCATCAGCTACTAGCCCCCTGTCCTGAGTTCTGACACTTGTATGCACTAGACTGCATTTTCAAAAGGTTCACATTATTTCCAAAAGTTTTTAGTCCCTGTATTATCTTCCAGTATTTTTGAAGCACCTCTTCATTGAGAATCTAAGTGTAAATGCTACAAAATTATTTTACAAGATATGGTCAAACTTATTAAAGTACCATATTATATAGCAACTTGTACAATTTTAGAAAAATGGCATGGAACAATGACAAACATCACTGAAAACGACTGCCTTTAAACTATCTGAGAAGTTTCACAATATGAATTCTGATAAATTACACTATACATTTTCTTTGTAAACTTTTACATAATTTTTCACAGAAAACTTAGTGGCAAAATCCATTTCTGTTGTCAACATTTCCTAAATGTCAAATTAATCAAATGTTTTGTGTTCAAGCACTTTTACGTGTTATAACCGAATTATAGCTCAATTTTACTTTGCTATTCAGAAATTGTAAATTTCATAGTAGCATCAAAAAGCATGCATTCTTTCTCTCCAAGATTTTTCTTTTATATCACATAACCAAATACTTTTGCTATGCCTGGAAAGGGCTGAACTGCTGCTCACCATGGAGATCCTTTTAACCCATGCCTCCAGTTTAGACAGACATTTAACAGACAGATTTCGAGAGCGCATTTCATGTAGGCAAACTATATACTTTCTGTTAAACAGTAAGTGTTAAAAATTAAGGTAGAGGAAAAAAATTATCCCCTCCACCTGGCTTACACTTTGTTAATTTGCTATGGAATAGGAAGAAGATAATGCCCCAAGGAGGGGACCGAGAAAGGTTTGTACTTCCTAATATTAAACCAATACAGCAATTTTAACTACACACATCCTATCTGTATTTTGAATTTCCATACAAAAATAAGTCCATGTAATAAGCTTTATTCAAGTGACTACTTGGACAATGTCTATATTTTTACTATATTTGTGACACTCAAAGGTAGTGAAATTTTTCTAAATTTCTCCATGATAGATTCCATTAATTTTAATTGAAGCTTCCCATTCCCTGCTTATCCTTGGCAGATAAAACAGTTTAGAAATTGCAGCCAAATATAAGATTTCCCAAGAGGAATCTAAAAATAAGTTATAAGTATTCAAGTAAGCCACCTGTCTGAAGATTTACTTATTTGATCAGAATAGCTTTCCAAACTTCAAACAACCCATGCAGATATAGCTCTTTAAACACAACTGTTTTTATTTCATTTTCTATTAACATGCATCACAAATGCATACAACAACTCTAAAGAGTCAAAGTATATAAATATTCAACAAAGCATATTTCTTATAAATCCTGAGTTATAAATAAAGGTCAAACCATGTTCTTAAATTTGAACATTCTAAATAATTATATGTACTAACAGCAGACTAGGAGTGCTCCCTTCTAAGTTAAGTATCCAAATATAACAACTCATGCATCATCAGAACAATGACACCATTCAGAAATGTGAATCACACAGTTGTCATAGGCGTCAGCCTTGCTCAGGAGTGCATCTTCTTGTCTTCTAATAGGGCTGAAAACAGACCTTGAAATAGCTGCTCCCTTAAAAATAGTCTCAGGTACCCATTATGACCACACCAAAGTAAGTTCTTTCTAGTTACCATCAAATGCAATTTATCATCATCATCAGGACTGTAATAACTGCTAGGCTCAAAGATAAATTGGACATGTTCCTTATCCTCAAGAAACCTACACTGTAGATGGCACTGATCACAGTAGGCTAAGGTAAGAGCTATCAAAGGTGAATGAAAGACCTGAGAGTTGAGAACAGAAGAGAGCTATTTTAGCTGAAGTAGACTCTATATGAACACCTACATAATATGTAATGCCATTTATTATTTTTAAAGTGATTATTTATTAGTTCCATGATTCATTTCAAGTTATAATCATTAACTTTCATAAATGCAATTTATGGTGTTTCCTATGTATATCAGTGTTTTAACTTTAAATCAGAAATATATCATTTGAGCGTGGAGGACCAAACTGACTTACCTTATCAAATATTTTATATAAGAACTTTTCATTGTATATTTTCCATCTACCAAAGCCCAAACTCCCACCTTTCTAGACACTTACATCTCTTGAAGCTTTCTAGCCTAATCATTAGATGAAGAATAAAATCTACTTCTAGAAAAACTTTAGTCTGTGGTCTTTCTCTACCCCTAATCCTACTATTGCTACCTCATGTAATATACTAACATGTTTTACTAAAAATTAAATTTTAAAAAATCAGAAAGGAAAGCATGAAAACAACATATATATTTTAAGCTAATGACTGGATTTCATTAGGTTTGATGCCTATGGTAAAACTGGGGGCTGAAGGGATTAGAGAGAGGAAGGTTGGCATGGACTAATATTTATTTAATTCCTACTAGATTCAAACTCTATGCAAATTAATCTGCACTGTTACCTAAGAGATTTGTAATATTAATCTCATTTGGCAGATTAGAAAACAAAGGCTCAGAGAGGCAAAGTAACTTTTTAAAGATCAAAGAACTAGTAAATGCTAAGGTCAATGCCTATCTGACTTCAAAGTCCCAAAAAGTCCCTAATCTTTCCACATATCAAACTGTTTCTCTAATTTCTTTCAGACATTGAACAGCAACTGAGGCAAACAGAACTTCATTCATGATTACAGAGATTGTTTTGTCTCAATCTTCACTTTCCCTAGAAGAAAAAGCGACCCTCTCTAAAAAGAAGTACAGCCTTTTACTATTCTTATTACATTAAAAATGGTTATGGAAGAAGCATTTCATATGTCATTAGTAGAAATGAGGCTTGCAGACCGAGATGAATGACGTATACAGTACAGAGCATCTATAGCAGCCCAGAGGAAAGTTTTCTGTTATATGTAGACCATTTCAGGCTTACTTTTCTTGACTTGTCTGCAATAGTGCTGGCCTTTTTTTTTTTTCTTACATGTTGAACCATTAGGAATTTTTCAAAAAAATTTAATAAATATTTGCTTTCAAGTAAAAAAAAAAATGTTATGAAGTAATGTGGCTCATTTTTGAAGAAACATATCAGAACTTCAAAATCTGTTTCCTTCAAAGTCACCTTGGGAAGGAAATTATACAATCATTTCAGTGATGATGTTACAGATCAAAGTATTTCTGAAAATCTTCTAGAACATCTTCAGCACCAGTGGCACACTATGAATATCCTCAGTGGTCACAAAGTTTCATCCTTTGCAAAAGAATTTGGTTTTTGAGAGTGGAGTCATCCAAAGGTAAGCCTTATTGATAAGATGGCTTGTTTAGTTGAGTAAAAGCATTTGAGATGAAAAAGAGGTGCCAATAAATTAACAAGCTATGCCAAGCTATTGTGTATTCTTCGCCTGCTTTAAATACCCACCCCTCTTCTATCTAAATTATCTTTCATAAGCACATGTTTGTTTTCTTTATAGTTCTTATTACTACTTTTAAAAGTATTTACTGTGTGTTTTTATTAATATTGTCTCCCCTACTACATTATAAGCTTTTGAGCTCAATAACCATGTGATTTTGTCACCACAGTATATCTGGCATCTAGAGAGAACTGATACAAAAGTAAGAATACAGTAAATTTTTGTTGAGTGAGTGAATGAAACATTGGTTTGTGACTCAAGAACTGGCTCTCAAGGTAATTCTAATAAAAGCAGAACTCTTCTGAGCAGCAAATGGCAGTATCACTAAAGTATAGTCCTTCTCCCTCAAAATGAGAGAATAGGTAAATTCTTCTTGGTTGATTAAGAAATTTTTACTTTTAGAGTCATACTCTCTCTTTAATAAACTGCTCACAAAATAGTATAATAAAGCAATAATAAATGTAATATTTTATAAATAAGGAGTTTAATGAAAAAAAGATATAGGAATAATTTTTTGATCTAATTTTTGTTTCTATCCAATTTAAATGTAAATTTCTGGTACATAAACTATGAATCAATATGCTATACTATATATATAAAGAAAGTAAATTATTAGAAAACCATTACTACCACTGATTATAAAGGTTTAATGCAGAAATTTCTGGGTTATTAACAACCAGTAAATAATCCCATTTATTATTTTTAAAGTGATTATTTTAAAATCAAACCATTTACTTCTTTAATAATGTTTCATAAAAAGTAGCCAATAGTTTCTTTCAGTTAATTTTTCAAGTGGCTGATGTCCTTGTTGACTAAAACTTGAGAGTATTCTATAGGGATTGAAAGATGTTTGTTAACATCTTTATGGTTTTGAAAGTAGCAAAGCAAACAGCTCTTAAACAAATAGCTTTTCAGGTGCTCATTAACTGCCAGAGATTTGCTGTCATATATCTTTGGAAAGATGGAAGAAGCATTCTATAGGATGTCACTGGGAAAATCACAAAGAAGTTTGACAATAATTTTTAAGCTCTTCAAAAGCAAGAACATCAAAACTAGAATACCAAATCCACCAACTTGCTTCTTCAACCTGTAGTTAGTTTACTTATATGTTTGGGGGAGGACTATATGGAAACAATTTTTATAATAATAATAATATACAGTTAATGTTGATAATCTGGAAAGTTCCAAAAAATGAAAAACAGGGGAGACAATCTCCAGAGTCATAGTCTAGAAGAAACTACTCTTATTATGGTCTTGTTTCTCTTCCTGGTGCTTTATTGTGTATACTGCTCATCCTGCTGTTTGTTGCTTATTATCAGATGGCTTGATAAAAATTCCCATAGCTTCCCTTTACTTTTATTCCTCACAGCTGCTTATTTCCTTTTTCTGAAATTACCAGGTTAGCTATTAATTGCATTCTTTGAGGCATATTACCATTGCTTGTTGATAAAAATGAAATAAAATTATTCATGAGAGGTAAAAATGGTTAGGGAAAGTATTAAAGAACTGACCAAAATGATTATTAATTCACAGTGTGTCTTTTGATAATTTCCTTTTGAAGTGTCAAAAAGATAAATGAAAGGTGTAAAAATGCTCCAGAAGCTAAGAAACAAGGTTAAGTATTTGATGCATAGATGAGTTGTAGACCAGAAGATTACTTTTAGGAAACCATAAAACAACACACTGACATGTGAAGAAACATCTAAAGTTTGGGTGCTAAAAGGAAATGTTTACAAACCCCAGCAGTGGTCCTATACCTTATAATCCACCCACCAAAATGTCAGACTTAGGATCACAGGCAGCTTGACCAACCAAAAATTAAACAAATCCCTCAGTTTTTTAGTTTCCTTGTAGTAGGGTGGTTCTTTTACCACTTTTCATGCTACCGTATCATAGCTCCCCTCATCAATGTCATCACATGAATATAAAGAATTTTTTCAATGTACACTTATCCTCTAGAGATACTAACCATGCTTGTTGGCTACATTTTCAACCAATTCCAGTGAGAATTACTGATTTAGCTGAGTCTTCAATTAATGAAGTGCCTTCTGATATAATGAACCAGTATATTGCTTCTCAAACTATCTGCGATGGACCAAATTAAAAAAAATTTTTCAATTTGCTGCAGACTGACATTTTGTTAAATACAAAAAAATGAATTACTAGGAAAATAAAATTTCAAAAAGACACACAAAATACAAGCAATTTTCATTAGATTCAACAGACATAAAATTACTCTGTCCAATGCTATAAAAGCTTCTAAATGCTTATTCTCGATTTCTGTATTTAACCCATAGTAGATTAAAAAAGGGGGTGGTGAATTAAAGACAGGCACCAGTTTATGGGCCTCACTTTATGTCACACTGATGAAGCTGACCAATTTCAAAGAGCATAAATCTTAGGCATATATATGGTGCTTGCCAACATGTTGCAGGTCTGGGTTTACATGAAGTTTATTTCCTTCAGGGTTTCTAAGGCACTGGTCTTGATTAAAGTTGCCACGTCAGATTTCCATGAACAAAATATTTAAATGTCAAAAAGATGCAGTCTCTGCCCTCAAGGATCTTAACCTAAACAGACAGATATGCAACAAACAATGACAAAATAATGAAGTAAGTGCTATAACTGAGACATGTATAAAGATCATGGTCTCAGATACCATCTATACACCAATGATTCCCAAATTCACATCACCAAATTTACCCTGTCTCCTTAACCGAAAATTTACTCATCTAGCTGTCTGCTGAATTTCTTCTTTGGATGACTAAAGGCATCTCAAACTAAGTGTGTTGAATGCAAACTCCTAATTCCCCTCCCCCAAATAATAATAATAACAACCTGCTGCTTTCACTGTCTCTCTCAATTAATGGCTACCTTATCTTCTAAAATGCTCAAGCCAAAAAATGTCAGGTCATCTTAATTCCTCTATTTCTCTTATAACCCATTTCCAGTGCATCAGCAAATACTGTCAATTCTACACTCCACCACTTCTCACCCCTCACCCCACCCCCAGCAATCACCTAGGCCTAGACCTCTTGTTTCTGGGTTATTCCAGTGGCCTTCAATTTAAGGGACCTGATTCAACCATTGTCTCACCATTGTCTCTCCACTGTCTATTCTGAGCACAGGAGCCAGATGAACCTTTCTAAACCCAAGTCAGTTGTGTTAGTTCTCTGCTCATAACCCTCCAGTGGCTTCCCTTCTCATTCAGAAAAAAGCCTAAATCCTTTTAGTCCCTACATAACCTGCTCTTCTTTCTGACCTTACCTCCTAAAACTTTCCAGGTCATTGTACTTTAGCCATGCTGGCCCAGATATCTGCATGGCTCACTCTCCTAACTTACTTTAGCCTTTTGAACACATGCCACCTTTCTGACCTTCCTGAAACAACCTATTAAAAAAGTGCAACCACTTTGTCCCACTGTCATCTACCATCCTTCATCTGCTCATTAATTTTTATCACCATCGCTCTTTATTAACACCTGTTATTCATATGTTTATGTGTTCATTGGTCACCTCTCGCCACTAGGAAGAAAACTTTAAGGTTTCCTTTTGTTCACTGCTAAATTGTCAGTGCCCAGAACTGTACCTGGTATGTAATAGGCATTCAAAAAATATTTTCTGAATGAATGAATAATCAAAGTTGGATACCTTGCTCCAGTTGTTTATGGGGAGTATCAGGGACAGATTTACACAAACCAGATGACACTGAAACTAAGTCTTGAAAGATTCAAGCTTGTCTGATGTGGAAAGGGCTAAAAATATCATTGTCATATGCGCAATATTTTCCACAAAATCTTGAAGCAGAAGAATATATTGTAGGAAAGACTATTAACTTTCCAACTGAGAAAAACCCCAGGAAAGAAATTAATCCCCATGATCCAGAAAAGAATCAGGGTACAGATTAGCAATAAGAAAATTACCACAGTTCTCATGAAATTTTACAGATAAGAAATTACTATAAAATATATTAAGCTCCTGAATAATATAAACGTACTCCCAGTAATCTGTTTATTATTGCCTCGACTTTTTTTTCTTTTGCTGTAAGATTTCAATTTTATTCTCCTAGAATTTTCCCTATATGATAGGACTATAGCTCTGATTTTAAAAAAGGAAACCAGGACTTCCTTGGTGGCGCAGTGGTTAAGAATCTGCCTGCCAATGCACGGGACACGGGTTCTAGCCCTGGTCCAGGAAGATCCCACATGCCGCAGAGCAACTAAGCCCATGCGCCACAACTGCTGAGCCTGCGCTCTAGAGCCCGCAAGCCACAACTACTGAACCCACGTGCCACAATTACTGAAGCCTATGCGACAAGAGAAGCCACTGCAATGAGAAGCCTGCACACCACAACTAAGAATAGCCCTCACACGCCACAACTAGAGAAAACCTGCACACGGCAACAAAGACCCAATGCAGCCAAAAGTAAATAAATAAAATAAATAATAAAAAAGGAAACCAAGGAGAAGAAAAAAGTATTCAATATGTAGCACTTCAGAGTTCTGTGGAAAATCTATTCTACTGACACCTATGCCATGCAATCTGAAATCATATTTCTCAAATATTACCTCATTTTACTAACTGCCTTATACATATTTATGTATTTTCTTGCTTATTTCTTACATTCTCATTAGAAAATGAATTCCTTCAAACAGAGTAGGGACTTGTCTATCTTTCCCACAGTACCCCTAGGGTCTGATAGGTGCCAACCACACAGAGCAATCAATAAATGCTCAATGAATAAATAAAAATAAATAAATATTTATTGAATAAATAAAATTCAAGTAATAAATAAATGAATGTTTCACACAGGGAGTTAAGACTTTAACTTCCAGCACGTATTTTAGCAGTACATTTTCTCCTGAGTAAGAGGTCTTCTCCTTAACGACATCATCAAAAGTATAAGTAGAATTGTGTCCACACTTGCATTTCTGGCTTTACCACCTCTGGGAATAGTATCTCAGCACATACTAGAGAAGCATAAAGTGTGGGAAAAGTTGCTCTGATGATATAGTGCCTGGAGAAACAGGACCAAAGAAGGCAAAGGGATTCTTGCAACCTTGGTTTCAGGGAGGCAACTAGGTATCTCTGCCTCACAGAGGTGACACTTGGGGCCTTCTGTCATCCTCTCGTGGCAGCTGTGCTTGGGACACTTCAATGTATTACTACGCATACTTAATGTATGCATTATATAACATGATCACAGTTTAAAAACTTTAAGCAATGCCAATTGTCTCTATAATAAAACCTTTAGTAAAAGCCAAAATAGTATTGCTCCTTAAATCTCTAAACTCCCACACACACACTCAAATTAGTCTCAATTGTATTAAATTTACAAACCTAAGCATCAAGGCCTAAATCTTCTCTATTTTTTCCTTCACTGCAGCATCCATTTCTCCCTCCCTCCACCTCATCTTCTGCTGCTCACCATCAAAATTCACTCATTCATTCATTTATGCATTCATTTAGTTATACATTTCATGAACGGCTATTAGCATCATTCAAAAGACATTTTTGTGTTTATAACACATGTGAAATAATGTTTCACTGGTTGATGAAGGAACCTCAACTCCTGCTAATTCCCTGTCAATCACTGCAGGTAGTAATCAACAGTGCCTTCTGTATTGGTTCAGACAGCTGCCCGGGAACCGTCTTTCTTTCCTGGTTCAGGTCTCCTCAGGCTGTGGCAGCTCCCTAATTGGCTTTGTGAACAAAAAGCACTTCACCACTGCCTTCCCCACCCACTTTAGGGACCTTCTCTCAGCCTCTCCTCCCCCCACACCAGCCAGAGAAGCCAGATACCTGGAAAGCTCACTGATGGTCAGTGATCTGGAGAAAGCTGTAAAACCTGCCATAACTGCTGTTTCTCTCTTTTTAAATTGCCTGCAGGGTAATAGTGGGTGCACCTTATTCAGACCTTAAGTGTAATCAAAGTGAAAAAAGGGGAAAAAGAATGCCTAGAGAATATTTGGGCTTACCAACCAGGATGTGTGAGGTAGAAGGGGCTGGCAACTTTTAATTTTTCCATCAAAAACAAACAAAAAAACCAATCACACTCTTCTATCACCATTTCATACAGAAAAGAATTTTAAAAGTAGAAAGAATATGATCTTAGCATAAGGTGAAGTACTTCCAGAGAAAGACCCCTAGGCAACCTTATACCAAGACACATGAAAAAATAATAGCATGGTGAGTGGGACATTTTTTAATTGCCCTGAATTGATATGTGAATAGTGTCGAAAGCTGTGGTAGATCAACGGCAATTAAGTAACCTATATTCTAAAAAGGGCTCCCATGTGAGAAGAGATGGGTTTTTCCTTGTCTCCTAAGCCAACAGATAAGGGATCAAGAAAATCATCCATAAAGATAGGAGGTGCCTGCATGAATGGGGGAGTCCAGCATCTCACTGCCTAGCTGGACACGTGTTTATGAGGTATCCTTGCTGATCTGCCCCCTGTGTGTATTTGAAAGGAAGGCGGGAGATGTGGAGAGTAATGGCGGCAGGAGTAGTAGGTGGGAAGTAGGAGAGGGGAGAGTAGGGGAGTTGAATGGAGTAGCCTGAACAACTGTCATGTGGCAGAACAACAGTGATGCTTTGAGCTCATCTTAGATGAAGGGCAACGCTTTAATTCAGATATGAAATTGAAGTTTTAAATCAAATGGACTTATAAAAAATGGGGAACAGAATTTGAGAACTCTGCTTACCTACGAGAAAAGGCAGTTCTAAAAAACACAGCTGGGCTCAATGAGTAAAGAAAAATAAACTATTTTTATGTTGGAAATCTTTGAAGTTAAGACTATATAATGAACCCGATGTAAAATACTTAGTTTTCTAAGTTGGCTGCAAATCAAGGAAAACGTCTCTATGGATCAACACAGGTCCACCGTGTAGCTTTTGGGAAAAACTTGATCTAATCCAAGCTTTTATTTCACACTTGAGGAAAATGGTGCTCAGCTCACACTTAAGGACCCAGGTGATTATGCTTTCTACCCTTAACCTTTCTTCCATCTGAATATGTCATGGATAACACCAGTTGCCCCTAGTAGGGGCTAGCTGGTTAGCAAACTCAATACTGGGCAGGAGAATAATAGAATAATATTTTATAGAGGCAGTAGGCAGAAAGATGTAAATTCCACCGCCCTTCCACTCATTGGTTGTAGCCATTTTTTTTTTCACTCATGCTTCAGCTTTCCTTCCATTTTCCTCTTGCTCTCTTTTCCCATCTTCACCCATCACTCTTCTTCTTTTTTTTTTTTATTAATGTATCATCTTTTTCTTTTTTTTTTTAAATTTATTTATTTATTTTTGGCTGCGTTGGGTCTTCGTTTCTGTGTGAGGGGTTTCTCTAGTTGCGGCAAGCGGGGGCCACTCTTCATCGCGGTGCGCGGGCCTCTCACTATCGCGGCCTCTCTTGTGGCGGAGCACAGGCTCCAGACGCGCAGGCTCAGTAGTTGTGGCTCACGGGCCCAGCTGCTCCGCGGCATGTGGGATCTTCCCAGACCAGTGCTCGAACCCATGTCCCCTGCATTGGCAGGCAGATTCTCAACCACTGCGCCACCAGGGAAGCCCCATCACTCTTCTTTTTATCTCCTTTCCTAGCTAGGGTCAATTACAGCAAATGGCAGAGTGACAGTTAAAAAAGGAAGAGACATCATTTCAGATTCTTGTCATCTGAAAGCCATTATTTTCTAATAGATATGTCTTATTATTATTATTATTATTAACAGGTTAATATCATTATATTTTACATTTTAGACCACCAAAATTAAGTGATAAGATCAAATGACCATAAAAATATATAAAAGTACAAAATCATAGTTTCCATTTTAAACATGTGCTAAAGCTGACAAAATCAAATTACTATCAATTTCTCATAAACAGAAATTGGGGCTCAGTTGGTTTTATTTTTCTTAGCTTAAATATAATGAAATTTATCATTTAGTTCAAAAGCATTTTTCAAATTGCCAACCTAAAGGTTTAAAATTCACAGATGTATGTACAATAGTTACATATACATGCATATATGTATAATATATTTACAGTACATTGGCCTCCTTTCTTTTAAGGAAAAAAACTGAAGATACATCTTATTTTATAAATATGAACAAGTAATTAGGCATCTAAGAGGAATATCCTTATAATAGTAAAGATTTTAATTTTCAAGTATAAAACAGAATTGATTTCATCTCCTTATCCCAGTAACTATCAATTCAAGATTACATAAATAGCAATGACTATTTAAAACATATTACTACTGATGAAACTTTCCAATAATTTGAAAGTTTTTTATCATCACTACTCAATTTTTCATGCTCATCTTCTATGACTATCCTTTTTAGAAGCTAATAAATGTGCATGCTTTTAGTAGGAACCATGAAGAGAAACAATGTAATCTGGGTACCATTTCTCAGATGCTGTTTGAGAAATGCAGAGCAAGTCCCTGATGGCTTTCCTTCTGCATCCTCCACGTGAGTCAGTTGCTAGGAAACGTCAAAGAGGGATTCAGTATTAGGTCTGGGGAACAAAGAGCTAGCTTAATCGTTATCTGAACACTAACATATAACCTTCTTTAACTGTTGCCTACCTTAGGAAGCTAAAGATTGCAGGTGATGTTTTTGCAGAGAAGCAGACTTTGAGTTGTACCCTTTAACTATTTTAAACAGATTTTATTACCTACTGAAATAAGAAATAACAGCCGTAGATACCTTAAAATATTCTTTTCAGCCAGGAGTTGCACCCATCCTGCTATCCAAACTTACAGATGATAAGAACTAATCTCTTCACTGCTTCAAGCTGTATTTTGATACTGCTACACATATATACGTGTATGCACATTCACCTTTGTGTACACACACACACACAATACACAAGAAATGAAAAAGAATAAGAAAGAAAGCACACACATCACCACTACCACAATAAAATACTTGGCTCAAAATAACCAGAGGAGAAAAAGGAGAAACAACTAGAAACAACTTAAGGGAAAACACACACATACACACACACACACACACACACACACACACTGCACACACAGGCACATGTGTACACATATGCTCCCATACACATCAAATGCATTTCTCAGTCCTTGGGGCTTGGTTTACTTGGGCCTAAGGAAAAATAAAAGAGCTCTGAATGGGGAGCTGGGAAACATGAGATCCATTAATTCACTGTGTGACTCTGAAAAAGTGTCTTAACTTCTCTGGGAATCATTTCCCAGAAAATTAAGAGAATAATGCTAGCATAAGTAGGTTTTGGGGGGGATGGGATGAGATGATGCATGTGCAAGCATTTTAAAATTGTATAGCACCGCACATGAAAAGGGAGTATTGTTATCTTATTTATAAAATAGCCAATTCAGTGAATAGACATGTGAATAGGACTCAATATTTGAAAATCAAAATTAAGCCAACTAAAAATCATTAGTGGATGAGGTAGGGTTTTTTCCAAAATTTCATACATAAATTAGACTGTTTCATTGATATTAACATCAAAACACTTGGTGTGATTTACTAATATGGGAAAGCAATGATTCAAAACAAACAAACAAAAAAACACAAGAAAGAATTTACCTTGTGCATGTCTCTAAAAAGGTTTTAAGTCATTTGCATTAATTCCTCCATAATTTCAAAGTAGAACAGTATATCAAACTATGAAAGATGTAAAAGTAAGCTTTTAAATAAACTATCTAAAATAATGACCTCTTCGTCTTTTCCATGCTAAAAGTAGCTTTGCCATCACTTCTAACTTCAAGAGAATGAACTTACAAGCTGTAGGATCTGTGACCCTCTACCAAATTCAAATTGAAACTGAATTTACATGTGGGTTATGCACCCTTTTTAGGGTGTTTCTTACAATCCCAGTGGCCAACACATACGCAAGGAATTCCAGCACCTGGGATCTGGGGGATTCCATGTATTAGTTTGCCAAGTCTGCCACAACAAAATACCAGAGATTGAGTAGCTTAAACAACAGGTATGTATTTTCTCACAGTTCTGGAGGCTGGAAGTCCAAGATCAAGGTGTGAGCATGTTTGGCTTCTCCAGAGGCCTCTCCTCTTGGCTTGTAGATGCTGCCTTTTCACTGCGCCCTCACATGGTCTTTCCTCCCTTCACATGCACCCCTGGTGTCTCTTCTTCTTCTTATAAGGACACCATAGTGAATTAGGACCTACCAACGTGACCTCATTTAATCTTAATTACCTCTGTAAAGGCCCTATTGCCCAAATACAGTCACTTCTATGGTAGTAGGGGTTAGGATGTCATAAATTTTGGAAAGGCACACTTTAGTCCATAACATTCCACTTCTAATTGATCTCAGTGGAACCCTAAGCACTAAGAAAGGTAACCAGATGACCAGCTCCAGACACAGGCTGCAAAGCATTCCCTAGTGTGCAAAAACTCCAGGTCCTTATCAAGAAAGAAAAAAACAAGGGAGGGCATGGCCATTCAGGAGAAATTATGTTAATATATATAAATACCAACATGGCTGAGGAAATAAAAGTCTCTTGGACTCACAAACTGAAAGGATAAACACTGGTATGTTCAACTGTTTTCAGAAAGTTTCCTCAACCTTAACTCCAGACTTTGGCATTTACTTAAGCTGGGCCTTCTACTAAAAGAACCGCATTGCTAAAATGCAAACTGGCAGTCAACAGTGGGGAGGGGATACAAATGACAAGCCATTATGTGATGACTTTGCAAATATTCTTTCAAAGGGAACTATAAAAATCATTAAAAACAGTTCTGGAATATTTCTAAAATTTATTTGGAGTAAAAACTCACATAGTAAACACATTTTCACTGTTTCAGCCTGAGCTCTAATCTCATCTAAAAAATTAACATCACAGAACACTGCCTTACACAAAAAATAATATCTTATATTTGTATAGTTTTTACCATCCCCTAACATTTTCTCACTTCACCCTCATAATGACTCTGTGAGGTAGAGAAGGCGGGAAAAGATGAGGATAGTGAAACTGAGTGACATTAAATGACTTGCCCAAGGTCACAAACTAATAACCAAGGGAATCAGAACAAGAATGCAGGTCTTCTGACTTCTAAGTCAGCACTATTTATTCTTGGGACTTAATGACATTCAGGGCATCAAAACTACAATCTCGCAAATTGCTCTTTATTTAGCACCACTGGGCTGTAAAAGTCTATAAATAAAATTAGATTTGCTGAAATTCTGCACATAATAACAAAATGAATTTAGTCTAAAATAAAAATAATTCTGACCACTTCTTCAACAAATATAACATTTTAAAGGTATCAGTCGTCTTAGATTTTAGAAATAGCATTTTTGTTGACAATTTATTTCACTACGCCAAATAACTAGGTAAACATAATAAAAGTTCAAAGCAACAAAAGGAATTTCCAGGCTTCCCTGGTGGCGCAGTGGTTGAGAGTCTGCCTGCCAATGCAGGGGACACGGGTTCGAGCCCTGGTCTGGGAAGATCCCACATGTCGTGGAGCAACTAGGCCCGTGAGCCACAACTACTGAGCCTGCGCATCTGGAGCCTGTGCTCTGCAACAAGAGAGGCCGCGATAGTGAGAGGCCCGCGCACCGCAATGAAGAGTGGCCCCCACTTGCCGCAACTAGAGAAAGCCCTCGCACAGAAACGAAGACCCAACACAGCCAAAAATAAATATTAAAAAAATAAATTAATTTAAAAAAAAAGGAATTTCCATAATTCATAATACAAGGCAGAATTTAACCTAGTAGATCTTATTTATCTACCATACACATTTTCACTAGTCTATAAACATTCCTCCTGCTAACTGAAATTAATCACAACAATTGAACTACTGGAAAATTAGACTTTGATTAGGTCAAAGAAAATTGTCCTTAATTAGAATGAAGGGAAAACCAACTATCAAATATCAACTACAATAAAATTTGTTTTATTGAGCACTTATTATGTCCTTATTATTAGCCTGCTAAGTGTTTTGTGTGCATTATATCGCTCAATCCTCACAACCATTCTATGAAGCGGGTACTACTTCATACCCATTTTTCAAGCCCATATTACTCTACTGCCTTGATTCTGAACACAAAGAATAACGTGATATCGCCTATCACAAGTGAAAGCAGGAGAAGAAATGGGCATATAGAGCCACAAAAATAAACTAACTTTCTAAACAGTATGCACTATTAATAAAATTAATGAATGAGATAATGGAATTTCCTCTGAAAGTCTCAAAAAAAGAAATATTTATTCTTTCATGCAACAAAACTGTTGAGTCATAAACCATAAACCATAAATCAGGCACTCTTATAGCTCCTTAAGACTCTAAGAATAATATGACACAATCCCTTCACTTGAAAAGTTCAAAGTCTACAAAGGAAGGTAAACATACAGAAGAGATTTTAAAAGGTATTAATATGAGTAATGGCATAGACTAGAGTTACAAAAATGCCATATAAAGGGGTTTCATAATGCTGGTTTTCACTCTCCTTGCAAGCCAGTGGCATGTAATATTCTGTTATTTGGGAAAAAGTAAATTTCTGATTTGCCAAAATTATGTGGACCAAATACAACTTTTTGATAGTTATACTATCTAAATAATAAATGAAGGTGAATTTTATGGTATATGAATTTCATCTTGATAAAAAAATTTTAAACAAGAATGAATGAATTGTATATCCTTCAGAATTTTACTCAACATGTTATATTTAAATGATCTTTAAGCATAACATGAAAGAGAGAATTCAAGTTAAAATCTTTTAAAGACTCTGTTGATGAGACCTTCAAGATGGTGGAGGAGTAAGAGGTGGAGATCACCTTCCTCCCCACAAATACATCAGAAATACAACTACACGTGGAACAACTCCTACAGAACACCTATTGAACACTGGCAGAAGACCTCAGACTTCCCAAAAGGCAAGAAACTCCCCACATACCTGGGCAGGGCAGAAAAAAAAAAGAAAAAACAGAGACAAAAGAACACTGACGGGACCTGCACCTCAGGGAGGGAGCTGTGAAGGAGGAAATGTTTCCACATACTAGGAAGACCCTTCACTGGCGGAGACGGGGGGTGCAAGTGGGAAGCTTCAGAGCCACAGAGGAGAGTGCAGCAACAGGGGTGCAGAGGGCAAAGCAGAGAGATACCTGCACAGAGGATCACTGCTGACCAGCACCCACAAGCCTGAGAGGCTTGTCTGCTCACCCACTGGGACGGGTGTGGGCTGGGAAGTGAGGCTCAGGCTTCGGAGGTCAGATCCTAGGGAGAGGACTGGGGTGGGCTGCATGAACACAGCCTGAAGGGGCTAGTGCACCACAGCTAGCAGGGAGGGAGTCCGAGAAAAAGTCTGGACCTGCCTAACAGGCAAGAGACCACTGTTTCGGGCTGTGCGAGGAGAGGGGATTCAGAGCACCGCCTAAATGAGCTCCAGAGAGGGGTGCGAGCCGCAGCTATCAGCGCGGACACCAGAGACGGGCATGAAATGCTAAGGCTGCTGCTGCAGCCACCAAGAAGCCTGTGTGCGAGCACAGGTCACTCTCCACACCTCCCCTCCTGGGAGCCTGTGCAGCCCGCCACTGCCAGCGGCCCGTGATCCAGGGACAACTTCCCTGGGAGAACACACGGCATGCCTTGGGCTGTTACAACATCACTCTGGCCTCTGCCACCACAGGTTCGCTCTGTATTCTGTAACCCTCCCTCCCCCCGGCCTGAGTGAGCCAGAGCCCCCTAATCAGCTGCTGCTTTAACCCCATCCTGTCTGGACGGGAAAAGACGGCCTCAGGAGACCTACACGCAGAGGCAGGGCCAATCCAAAGCTGAACCTCAGGAGCTGTGAGAACAAAGAAGAGAAAGGGAACTTTCTCCCAGCAGCCTCAGGAGCAGCGAATTAAATTTCCACAGCCAACTTGATGTACCCTGCACCTGTGGAATACCTGAATAGACAAGAAATCATCCCAAAATTCAGGCGGTGGACTTCAGGGGCAACTGTAGACTTGGGGTTTGCTGTATGCGACTGACTGGTTTCTGATTTTATGTTTATCTTAGTTTAGTATTTAGAGTTTATTATCATTGGTGGATTTGTTTATTGATGGTTGCTCTCTTCCTTTTTTCTTTATATATGGATATATATATTTTTTTTTCCTTTTTCTCTTTTTGTGAGTGTGTATGTGTATGCTTCTTTGTGTGATTTTGTCTGTATAGCTTTGCTTTTACCATTTGTCCCAGAATTCTGTCTGTCCGTTTTTTTTTTGTTTTTTGTTTTTAGTATAGTTCGTAGCGCTTCTTACCATTGCTGGATTTGTTTTTTGGTTTCGTTGCTCTCTTCTTTCTTCCTTTCTTTTTTCTTTACTTTCTAATTTTTTTAATTTTTAATAATATTTTAAATTATTTTTATTTTTTATTTTAATAACTTTATTTCTTTTTCTTTATTTATTTTTTTCCTTTCTTTTTTTCTCCCTTTTCTTCTGAGCCGTGTGGCAGACAGGGTCTTGTGCTCCAGCCAGGTATCAGGCCTGTGCCTCTGAGGTGGGAGAACTGAGTTCAGACCATTGGTCCATCAGAGACCTCCTGGCTCCACGTAATATCAAATGGTGAAAGCTCTCCCACAGATCTCCATCTCAACGCTAAGACCCAGCTCCACTCAATGACCAGCAAGCTACAGCGCTGGACATCCTATGCCAAACAACTAGCAAGACAGGAATACAAACTCACCCATTGGCACAGAGGGTGCCTAAAATCATAATAAGGTCATAGAAATCCCAAAACACAACACCAGACGTGGTCCTGCCCACCAGAAAGACAAGATCCAGCCTCATCCACCAGAACACAGGCACTAGTTCCCTCCACCAGGAAGCATACACAACCCACTGAACCAACCTCAGCCACTGGGGGCCGTACCAAAAACAATGAGAACTACGAATCTGCAGCCTGAGAAAAGGAGATCCCAAACACAGTAAGTTAAGCAAAATGAGAAGACAGAAAAACACACACCAGATGAAGGAGCAAGGTAAAAACCTACCAGACCAAATAAATGAACAGGAAATAGGCAGTCTACCTGAAAAAGAATTCAGAGTAATGATAGTAAAGATGATCCATAATCTTGGAAATAGAATGGAGAAAATACAAGAAATGTTTAACAAGGACCTAGAAGAACTAAAGAGCAAACAAACAATGATGAACAACACAATAAATGAAATTGAAAATTCTCTAGAAGGAATCAATAGCAGATTAACTGAGGCAGAAGAACGGATAAGTGACCTGGAAGATAAAAGAGTGGAAATAACTACTGCAGAGCAGAATACAGAAAAAAGAATGAAAAGAATTGAGGACAGTCTCAGGGAACTCTTGGCCAATATAAAACGCACCAACATTCGAATTATAGGGGTCCCAGAAGAAGAAAAGAAAAAGAAAGGGACTGACAAAATATGTGAAGAGATTAGAGTTGAAAACTTCCCTAATATGGGAAATAGTCAGTCAACTCCAGGAAACGCAGAGAGTCCCATACAGGATAAAACCAAGGAGAAACATGCCAAGACACATATTAATCAAACAATCAAAAATTAAATACAAAGAAAAAATAGTAAAAGCATCAAGGGAAAAAAAAAACATAACATACAAAGGAATCCTCATAAGGTTAACAGGTGATCTTTCAGCAGAAACTCTGCAAGCCAGAAGGGAGTGGCAAGACATATTTTAAGTGATGAAAGGGAAAGACCTACGACCAAGATTACTCTACAGAGCAAGGATCTCATTCAGATTCGAAGGAGAAATTAAACCTTTACAGACAAGCAAAACCTAAGAAAATTCAAAACCACCAAACCAGCTTTACAACAAAAGCTAAAGGAACTTCTCTAGTCAGGAAACACAAGAGAAGGAAAAGACCTACAACAAAAACCCAAAACAATTAAGAAAATGGTAATAGGAACATACATATCAATAACTACCTTAAATGTAAATGGATTACATGCTCCAACCAAAAGACATAGACTGGTTGAACAGATACAAAACCAATACTCATATATATGCTGTCTACAAGAGACCCACTTAAGACCTAGGGACACATACAGACTGAAAGTGACGGGATGGAAAAAGATATTCCATGCAAATGGAAATCAAAACAAAGCTGGAGTAGCAATTCTCATATCAGACAAAATAGACTTTAAAATAAAGACTATTACAAGAGACAAAGAAGGACACTACATAATGATCAAGGGACCAATCCAAGAAGAAGATATAACGATTGTAAATATTTATGCACCCAACATAGGAGCACCTCAATACATAAGGCAAATGCTAAGAGCCATACACGGGGAAATCGACAGTAACACAATCATAGTAGGGGACTTTAACACCCCACTTTCACCAAGTGACAGATCATCCAAAATGAAAATAAATAAGGAAACACAAGCTTTAAATGATAGATTAAGCAAGATGGACTTAACTGATATTTTTAGGACATTCCATCCAAAAGCAACAGAATACACTTTCTTCTCCAGTGCTTTTGGAATATTCTCCAGAATAGGTCATATCGTGGGTCACAAATCAAGCCTTGGTAAATTTAACAAAACTGAAATCGTATAAAGTATCTTTTCTGACCACAACACTATGAGACTAGATATCAATTACAGGAAAAAATCTGTAAAAAATATAAACACATGGAGGTTAACAATACACTACTTAATAACCAAGAGATCATTGAAGGAATCAAAGAGGAAATTTTTAAAAAACCTAGAAACAAATGACAGTGAAAATACCATGACCCAAAACCTATGGGATGCAGCTAAAGCAGTTCTAAGAGGGAAGTTTATAGCAATACAATCCTACCTCAAGAAACAAGAAACACCTCAAATAAACAACCTAACTTTATACCTAAAGCAAGTAGAGAAAGAACAAAAAAACTCCAAAGTTACCAGAAGGAAAGAAATCGTAAAAATCAGATCAGAAATAAATGAAAAAGAAATGAAGGAAACAATAGCAAACATCAATAAAACTAAAAGCTGGTTCTTTGAGAAGATAAACAAAATTGATAAACCATTAGCCAGATGCATCAAGAAAAAGAGGGAGAAGACTGAAATCAATAGAATTAGAAATGAAAAAGGAGAAGTAACAACTGACACTGCAGAAATACAATGGATCATGAGGGATTACTACACGCAACTATATGCCAATAAAATGGACAAGCTGGAACAAATGGACAAATTGTTAAAAAAACACAACCTTCTGAGACTGAACCAGGAAGAAATAGAAAATATAAACAGACCAATCACAAGCACTGAAATTGAGACAGTGATTAAAAATCTTCCATCAATCCAAAGCCCAGGACCAGATGGCTTCACAGGCGAATTCTCTCAAACACTTAAAGAAGAGCTAACACCTATCCTTCTCAAACTCTTCCAAAATACAGCAGAGGGAGTAACACTCCCAAATTCATTCTATGAGGCCACCATCACCTTGATACCAAACCAGACAAAGATGTCACAAAGAAAGAAAACTACAGGCCGATATCACTGATGAACATAAATGCAAAAATCCTCAACAACTTACTAGCAAACAGAATCTAAAATCACATTAAAAGGATCATACACTATGATCAAGTGGGGTTTATCCCAGGAATTCGAGGATTCTCCAATATATGCAAATCAATCAATGTGATAGACCATATTAACAAATTGAAGGAGAAAAACCATATGATCATCTCAATAGATGCCGAGAGAGCTTTCGAGAAAATTCAACATGCATTTATGATAAAAACCCTCCAGAAAGTAGGCATAGAGGGAACTCACCTCAACGTAATAAAGGCCATATATGACAAACCCATAGCCAACATCATTCTCAATGGTGAAGAACTGAAACCATTTCCTCTAAGACCAGGAACAAGACAAGGTTGTCCACTCTCACCACTATTATTCAACATAGTTTTGGAAGTTTTAGCCACAGTAAACAGAGAAGAAAAAGAAATAAAAGGAATCCAAATCGGATAAGAAGTAAAATTGTCACTGTTTGCAGATGACATGATACTATACATAGAGAATCCTAAAGATGCTACCAGAAAACTACTAGAGCTAATCAATGAATCTGGTAAAGTTGCAGGATACAAAATTAATGCACAGAAATCTCTTGCATTCCTGTACACTAATGATGATAAATCTGAAAGAGAAATTAAGGAAACACTACCATATACCATTCCAACAAAAATAATAAAATACCTAGGAATAAACCTACCTAAGGAGACAAAAGACCTGTATGCAGAAAACAATAAGATACTGATGAAAGAAATTAAAGATGATACCAACAGATGGAGAGATATACCATGTTCTTGGATTGGAAGAATCAACATTGTGAAAATGACTATACTACCCAAAGCAATCTACAGATTCAGTGCAATCCCTATCAAACTACCAATGGCATTTTTCACAGAACTAGAACAAAAAATTTCACAGTTTGTATGGAAACACAAAAGACCCTGAAGAGCCAAAGCAATCTTGAGAAAGAAAAACGGAGCTGGAGGAATCAGACTCCTGGACTTCAGACTATACTACAAAGCTACAGTAATCAAGACAGTATGGTTCTGCCACAAAAACAGAAATATAGGTCAATGCAACAGGATAGAAAGTCCAGAGATAAATCCGCGCACATATGGTTAACCTTATTTTTGATAAAGGAGGCAAAAGTATACAGTGGAGAAAAGACAGCCTCTTCAATAAGTGGTGCTGGGAAAACTGGATAGCTACATGTAAAAGTATGAAATTAGAACATTTCCTAACACCGTACACAAAAATAAAGTCAAAATGGATTAAAGACCTAAATGTAAGGCCAGACACTATCAAACTCTTAGAGGAAAACATAGGCAGAACACTCTATGACATAAATCACTAGATCTTTTTTGACCCACCTCCTAGAGAAATGGAAATAAAAACAAAAATAAACAAATGGGACCTAATGAAACTTAAAAGATTTTGCACAGCAAAGGAAAACATAAACAAGACGAAAAGACAACCCTCAGAATGGGAGAAAATATTTGCAAATGAAGCAACTGACAAAGGATTAATCTCTAAAATTTACAAGCAGCTCGTGCAGCTAAATATAAAAAAAACAAACAACCCAATCCAAAAATGGGCAGAAGACTCAAACGGACATTTCTCCAAAGAAGATATGCAGATTGCCAAAAAACACATGAAAGGATGCTCAACATCACTAATCATTGGAGAAATGCAAATCAAAACTACAATGAGGTATCACCTCACACCAGTCAGAATGGCCATCATCAAAAAATCTAAAAACATTAAATGCTGGAGAGGGTGTGGAGAAAAGGGAACTCTCTTACACTGTTGGTGGGAATGTCAATTGATACAACCACTGTGGAGAACAGTATTTAGGTTCCTTAAAAAACTAAAAATAAAACTACCATATGACCCAGCAATCCCACTACTGGGCATATACCCTGAGAAAAACGTAATTCAAAGAGAGTCATGTACGAGGATTAACCAAGATGGCGGAGTAGAAGGATGTGCTCTCACTCCCTCTTGCGAGAGCACCAGAATCACAACTGGCTGCTGGACAATCATTGACAGGAAGACACTGGACTTCACCAAGGAGGACACCCCACGTCCAAGGACAGAGGAGAAGCCACAGTGAGACGGTAGGAGGGACGCAATCAGAGTAAAATCAAACCCCATAACTGCTGGGTGGGTGACCACAGACTGGTGAGCACTTATACGACAGAAGTCCACCCACTGCAGTGAAGGTTCTGAGCCCCACATCAGGCTTCCCAACTTGGGGGTCCGGCAACGGGAGGAGGAATTCATAGAGAATCAGACTTTGAAGCCTAGTGGGAATTGATTGCAGGACTTCGACAGGACTGGGGGAAGCAGAGACCCCACTCTTGGAGGATGAACACAAAACAGTGTGCACATCAGGACCCAGGGGAAGGAGCAGTGACCCTGGGGGAGACTGAACCAGACATACCTGCTGGTGTTGGGGGGTCTCCTGCAGAGGCGGGGGCTGGCTCTGTTTCACCGTGGGGACAAGGACACTGGCAGCGAAGGTTCTGGGAAGTACTCCTTGGCGTGAGCCCTCCCAGAGTCTGCCATTAGCCCCACCAAAGAGCCCGGGTAGGCTCCAGTGTTGGGTTGCCTCCGGCAAAACAACCAACAGGGAGGGAACCCAGCCCCACCCATCAACAGTCAAGTGAATTAAAGTTTTACGGAGCTCTGACCACCACAGCAACAGTCAGCTCTACTCACCTCCAGAGCCTCCCATCAAGCCTCTTAGATAGCCTCAACCACCAGAGGGAAGACAGCAGAAGCAAGAAAAACTACAATCCTGCAGCTTGTGGAACAAAAACCACATTTACAGAAAGATAGACAAGATGAAAAGGCAGAGGGCTATATATCAGATGAAGGAACAAGAAATAACCCCAGAAAAACAACTAAATGAAGTGGAGATAGGCAACCTTCCAGAAAAAGAATTCAGAATAATGATAGTGAAGATGATCCAGGACCTCGGAATAAGAATGGAGGCAAAGGTTGAGAAGATGCAAGAAATAATTAACAAAGACCTAGAAGAATTAAAGAACAAACAAACAGAGATGACCAATACAATAACTGAAATGAAAACTACACTAGAAGGAATCAATAGCAGAATAACTGAGGCAGAAGAACGGATAAGTGACCTGGAAGACAGAATGGTGAAATTCACTGCTGCGGAACAGACTAAAGAAAAAAGAATGAAAAGAAATGAAGACAGCCTAAGAGACCTCTGGGGCAACATTAAACGCAACAACATTCGCATTATAGGGGTCCCAGAAGGAGAAGAGAGACAGAAAGGACCAGAGAAAATATTTGAAGAGATTATAGTCGAAAACTTCCCTAACATGGGAAAGGAAATAGCCACCCAAGTCCAGGAAGTGCAGAGAGTCCCATACAGGATAAACCCAAGGAGAAGCATGACGAGACACATAGTAATCAAAGTGGCAAAAACTAAAGACAAAGAAAAATTATTGAAAGCAGCAAGGGAAAAATGACAAATAACATACAAGGGAACTCCCATAAGGTTAACAGCTGATTTCTCAGTGGAAACTCTACAAGCCAGAAGGGAGTGGCATGATATACTTAAAGTGATGAAACGGAAGAACCTACAACCAAGATTACTCTACCCGGCAAGGATCTCATTTAGATTTCATGGAGAAATCAAAAGCTTTACAGACAAGCAAAAGCTAAGAGAATTCAGCACCACCAAACCAGCTCACAACAAATGCTAAAAGAACTTCTATAAGTGGGAAACACAAGAGAAGAAAAGGACCTACAAAAACAAACCCAAAACAATTAAGAAAATGGTCATACGAACATACATATCGATAATTACCCTAAATGTGAATGGATTAAATGCTCCAACCAAAAGACACAGGCTTGCTGAATGGATACAAAAACAAGACCCATATATATGCTGTCTACAAGAGACCCACTTTAGACCTAGGGACACATACAGACTGAAAGTGAGGGGATGGAAAAAGATATTCCATGCAAATCAAAAGAAAAGTGGAGTAGCTATACTCATATCAGATAAAATAGACTTTAAAATAAAGAATGTGAAAAGAGACAAGGAAGGACACTACATAATGATCAAGGGATCAATCCAAGAAGAAGATATAACAATTATAAATATATATGCACCCAACATAGGAGCACCTCAATACATAAGGCAACTGCTAACAGCTATAAAAGAGGAAATCGACAGTAACACAATAATAGTGGGGGACTTTAACACCTCACTTACACCAATGGACAAATCATCCAAAATGAAAATAAATAAGGAAACAGAAGTTTTAAATGACACAATAGAGCAGATAGATTTAATTGATATTTATAGGACATTCCATCCAAAAACAGCAGATTACATGTTCTTCTCAAGTGCGCATGGAACATTCTCCAGGATAGATCACATCTTGGGCCACAAATCAAGCCTCAGTAAATTTAAGAAAATTGAAATTATATCAAGCATCTTTTCTGACCACAATGCTATGAGATTAGAAATGAATTACGGGAAAAAAACGTAAAAAAACACAAACACATGGAGGCTAAAAAAATATATTCCTAAATAACCAAGAGATCACTGAAGAAATCAAAGAGGAAATCAAAAAATACCTAGAGACAAATGACAATGAAAATACGACGACCCAAAACCTATGGGATGCAGCAAAGGCAGTTCTAGGAGGGAAATTTATAGCTATACAAGCCTACCTAAAGAAACAAGAAAAATCTCAAGTAAACAATCTAACCTTACACCTAAAGAAACTAGAGAAAGAAGAACAAACAAAATCCATAGTTAGCAGAAGGAAAGAAATCATAAAGATCAGAGCGGAAATAAATGAAATAGAAACAAAGAAAACAATAGCAAAGGTCAATAAAACTAAAAGCTGTTTCTTTGAGAAGATAAAAGAAATTGATAAGCCATTAGCCAGACTCATCAAGAAAAAGAGGGAGAGGACTCAAATCAATAAAATCAGAAATGAAAAAGAAGAAGTTACAACAGACACCGCAAAAATACAAAGCATCCTAAGAGACTACTACAAGCAACTTTATGCCAATAAAATGGAAAACCTGGAAGAAATGGGCAAATTCTTAGAAAGGTATAACCTTCCAAGACTGAACCAGGAAGAAACAGAAAATATGAACAGACCAATCACAAGTAACGAAATTGAAACTGTGATTAAAAATCTTCCAGCAAACAAAAGTCCAGGACCAGATGGCTTCACAGGTGAATTCTATCAAACATTTAGAGAAGAGCTAACACCTATCCTTCTCAAACTCTTCCAAAAAATTGCAGAGGAAGGAACACTCCCAAACTCATGCTATGAGGCCACCATCACCCTGATACCAAAACCAGACAAAGAAACTACAAAAAAAGAAAATTACAGACCAATATCACTGATGAATATAGATGCAAAAATCCTCAACAAAATACCGGCAAACAGAATCCAACAACACATTAAAAGGATCATACACCACGATCAAGTGGGTTTTATCCCAGGGATGCAAGGATTCTTCAATATACACAAATCAATCAAAGTGATACACCATATTAACAAATTGAAGAATAAAAACCATATGATCATCTCAATAGATGCAGAAAAAGGTTTTGACAAAATTCAACACCCATTTATGATAAAAACTCTCCAGAAAGTGGGCATAGAGGGAACCTACCTCAACATAATAAAGGCCATATATGACAAACCCACAGTAAACATCATTCTCAACGGTGAAAAACTGAAAGCATTTCCTCTAAGATCAGGAACGAGACAAGGATGTCCACTCTCACCACTATTATTCAACATAGTTCTGGAAGTCCTAGCCACATCAATTAGAGAATAAATAAATAAATAAAAGGAATACAAATTGGAAAAGAAGAAGTAAAACTGTCACTGTTTGCAGATCACATGACACTATACATAGAGAATCCTAAAACTGCCACCAGAAAACTGCTAGAGCTAATTAATGAATATGGTAAAGTTGCAGGATACAAAATTAATGCACAGAAATCTCTTGCATTCCTATATACTAATGATGAAAAATCTGAAAGAGAAATTATGGAAACACTTCCATTTACCATTGCAACAAAAAGAATAAAATACCTAGGAATAAACCTAACTAGGGAGACAAAAGACCTGTATGCAAAAAACTATAAGACACTGATGAAAGAAATTAAAGATGATACCAACAGATGGAGAGATATACCATGTTCTTGGATTGGAAGAATCAACATTGTGAAAATGACTATACTACCCAAAGCAATCTACAGATTCAATGCAATCCCTATCAAATTACCAATGGCATTTTTTACAGAGCTAGAATAAATCATCTTAAAATTTGTATGGAGACACAAAAGACCCCAAATAGCCAAAGCAGTCTTGAGGGGAAAAAACGGAGCTGGAGGAATCAGACTCCCTGACTTCAGACTATACTACAAAGCTACAGTAATCAAGACAATATGGTAGTAGCACAAAAACAGAAACATAGATCAATGGAAAAAGACAGAAAGCCCAGAGATAAACCCACGCACCTATGTTCAACTAATCTATGACAAAGGAGGCAAAGATATACAATGGAGAAAAGACAGTCTCTTCAATAAGTGGTGCTGGGAAAACTGGACAGCTACATGTAAAAGAATGAAATTAGAATACTCCCTAACACCATACACAAAAATGAACTCAAAATGGATTAGAGACCTAAATGTAAGACTGGACACTATAAAACTCTTAGAGGAAAACATAGGAAGAACACTCCTTGACATAAATCACAGCAAGCTCTTTTTTGATCCACCTCCTAGAGTAATGGAAATAAAAACAAAAATAAACAAATGGAACCTAATGAAACTTCAAAGCTTTTGCACAGCAAAGGAAACCATAAACAAGACAAAAAGACAACCCTCAGAATGGGAGAAAATATTTGCAAACGAATCAATGGACAAAGGATTAATCTCCAAAATATATAAACAGCTCATGCAGCTCAATATTAAAGAAACAAACACCCCAATCCAAAAATGGGCAGAAGACCTAAATAGACATTTCTCCAAAGAAGACATACAGACGGCCGTGAAGCACATGAAAAGATGCTCAACATCACTAATTATTAGAGAAATGCAAATCAAAACTACAATGAGGTATCACCTCACACCAGTTAGAATGGGCATCATCAGAAAATCTACAAACAACAAATGCTGGAGAGGGTGTGGAGAAAAGGGAACCCTCTTGTACTGTTGGTGGGAATGTAAATTGATACAGCCACTATGGAGAACAATATGGAGGTTCCTTAAAAAACTAAAAATAGAATTACCATATGACCCAGCAATCCCCTACTGGGCATATACCCAGAGAAAACCGTAATCCAAAAAGACACATGCACCCGAATGTTCATTGCAACACTATTTACAATAGCCAGGTCATGGAAGCAACCTACATGCCCATTGACAGACAAAGGGATAAAGAAATTGTGGTACATATATACAATGGAATATTACTCAGCCATAAAAAGGAACGAAATTGAATCATTTGTTGAGACGTGGATGGATCTAGAGACTGTCATACAGAGTGAAGTAAGTCAGAAAGAGAAAAACAAATATCGTATATTAACGCATGTATGTGGAACCTAGAAAAATGGTACAGATGAGCCGGTTTGCAGGGCAGAAGTTGAGACACAGATGTAGAGAACAGACATATGGACACCAAGGGGGGAAAACTGCGGTGGGGTGGGGATGGTGGTGTGCTGAATTGGGCGATTGGGATTGACATGTATACACTGATGTGTATAAAATTGATGACTAATAAGAACCTGCAGTAAAAACAAACAAACAAACAAAACACCTAATACTAAACTTTCATTGGGTTATTTGTATGGAAATATGTTAATATAAATGTTTCAGACATTACATGAAATTTCTAAAAATCTTATATGTTCTGGTATAATGTTATAAGTCATAATCCTAGTTACTACTTTAAAATGTATATCTCAGAAATAACTAAATTTCTTGTCAAAAGCATTATTATGAACTTTCATCAAAACTGTAACCGTGGTCATTTTTAAGTCTTTTGTCATTTACAGACAGTTCTGGGTGTACTCAGATGCTTTTGCAAATATGTTCCTATAAAAGGGTTTCATCTTCAAGAAATTCATGGAAAAGACTCTGACAAGTACAGGTTTCTGGTAACTGACTGTACTGCTGAACTGAATGAATAAGCATTTTCAGAACTCTAATGAAAAACTGATGAACTCATAAAAGTGCTAACAAAAGATGAAGATAAAAAAAAATTAATTACATGGGACTGAGTGAACTGATGAGGATGAGTATAATTTTTGTGACTTTCTGTTTGAATTAAAAAAAAAAAAAAATCCCACAAGGACTCAGAGGCAAAGAATATACAAATCAATTTTCACTGCAAAGTAAAGGAGCTCTTACAGTGGGGGATTACTGGACTGAATGTTAATATTATGACATAGTATGAGTGTGTTTCATGTTTGGTAATTGCAATCATTGTTGCTTTTGTTGTGGTCATCCATGTACAATGCTTGGTGTCAGTCTATTTATCTCTTGTAAAAATAAAATACAGTGTGTGTGTGTGTGTGTGTGAAAAAAAAAAAGAAGAAGGAGTTCTTGAAACTCTGAGGGAATTATAGAGAAGTCTTTGTGTCTATAAATATCACTCTGAAATAATGCATTTTCTCAGAAAAAACTAGGCATAAAATTGTAGGAAAAAACTTCATGAAATGAAAGAGCATGTGAGATGGCCATACAAGAAAAAGAATATTCTCAGAGAATAATGAACAGTGTAGAGTTCAGCAGAAGGGTAATACAGATTCAGAGAGTAAAACTTTGGAGAGCCTAATTATGAGTTCCTCATATTTCATCTTTGGAGACACGGTAGTCATTGGAAATATGATGTTATAAGATGACGTTAACATACTTAAATATTTTCGTTTAGAAATGACCACTTAGAACCAGAATAAATGAAAGAGAACACAAAATAAATAAAATTAAATTTAAAAAAAAGAGTCATGTACCACAATGTTCATTGCATCTCTATTTACAATAGCCAGGACAGGGAAGCAACCTAAGTGTCCATTGACAGATGAATGGATAAAGAAGATGTGGCACATATATACAATGGAATATTACTCAGCCATAAAAAGAAATGAAATTGAGTTATTTGTAGTGAGGTGGATGGACCCAAAGACTGTCATACAGAGTGAAGTAAGTCAAAAAGAGAAAAACAAATACCGTATGCTAGCACACATATATGGAATCTAAAACAAACAAACAAACAAAAAGGTTCTGAAGAACCTAGGGGCAGGACAGGAATAAAGATGCAGACGTAGAGAAAGGACTTGAGGACACGGGGAGGGGAAGGGTAAGCTGGGACGAAGTGAGAGAGTGGCATGGACTTATATACACTACCAAATGCAAAATAGATAGCGAGTGTGAAGCAGCTGCATAGCACAGGGATATCAGCTCAGTGCTTTGTGACCACCTAGAGGGGTGGGATAAGGAGGGTGGGAGGAAGACGCAAGAGGGAGGGGATATGGGGATATATGTATATGTATAGCTGATTCACTTTGTTATAAAGCAGAAACTAACACACTATTGCAAAGCAATTATACTCGAATAAAGTTGTTAAAAAAAAAACAAAACAGACTGTTGATCAGTTATCCTACTACATAGCAAGGTCTCCTACATAAGAGTCAGTAGAGCAAATCAGACTTCCTGTTTCAGTAATAAGAAAAGCTGCACTTCTTCCAAACAAGTATACATTTTCATCAAATGAGCATCATAGATGTAATAAGTGACCATGCTGCCCCCCCTTTTCCCTGACTGTTAGCATTTTTTACACAGTGACATTTTAATTTTTCATAACTACCTTATTATACACATACACACAAAAATTTAAAGAGAATTTCAGAAATACATAAAAGCAAATATAAATAACAAAAAAAGTGATAAAACATCAGTTAGAGAGACCCTGATTCTTATTTAAGTCCTGTGGCTAAGTGACTCAGTAGACTAGCAATAAAAGAAACATGATCCTGATAAGCACTTATGAAAGAATTACATAAAGTTGTGGATGGAATATTATGTTAGTAACCTTCCAATAATGCCCATGCAAGGACATTACTGTCCTTTCACACAAAATATTCGTTTGATCACTCAGATATATTACACAGTACGTTCTTCCAAGGTGATCTCCTCTCCAACAGGCCAGCGAGTGCTCCCCAAGCTCCCAGAAACATAGCAACTCAGGATAAAATCTGGTATGCCTCTTGCTCACATTTATTCACTCATCCACCTTCAGTTCATATTATTTCATCAAAGTAAGATATTTTCAGAGAAAAGCACTATTTTGAACAATCTAAACATCTAAACAATCTAAAATGAAACAATGTATGGAATAATAGCCATTTATTTGCCTTACTCCATTTTACTAACCAACACTCACAAACATTCATTTCATACTAAATAAACAACAAGTTTGTGGAATAAGTCTCCCTTATTAAATTTATTTTCAGTTAGAATACTTGAAAATAGTTGTCAAACACAAATAAACAGTTGACATTTTTATGAGGTACCCAATCATACAAATCATGATGGCTCTTAATATGGTATGACACCATCAAAAAAGTAAATATACGTTAGCAATTTCAAGCATAAACTTTCTGGAGCCTTTTTGTAACTGCTAAGCAAAGAAAGTTGGAAATTTTTAATTCCTTGTAGCAAAAAGTATTATAGCTTCTTTTTGTTATTGATTTATTTATACCTCCCTTTACTCCAAAAAAAAAAAAAAAAAGTATTTAAAGCAGTTAAGTTGTTTGTGACTTACAAATCAAATTATTTGCTCTTTTAGCACTTTATATATGAGAGTATTTTACCTGGAAATTGCCCAGAGGGCGCATTATATTTTAAGAAACAAGTACAGTTGATCCTTGAACAACACTGGGGTTAATCTGCATATAACTTATAATCAGCTCAATGTATCCTTGGTTCCTCTATATCCGTGGATTCAATGAACCACAAACCATGCAGTACTGTAGTATTCACCATTGAAATATATCCTCATATAAATCCACCTGCTCAGTTCAAACCCATGTTGTTCAAGTGTCAACAGTAATTCTACTGCTTTTTTAATGAGTGAATCTCTGATACTAGTTCAAAGAACTCTAATTTCTGACAGCTCTTAATAATATTTTTTACTGTCAGTCTAACAGGCAATTCCAGTAAGGTTTTATTAAAAATAAAGACACAGACCTACTAGAGAATGGACTTGAGGATACGGGAAGGGGGAAGGGTAAGCTGGGACAAAGTGAGAGAGTAGCATGGACATATATACACTACCAAACGTAAACTAGATAGCTAGTAGGAAGCAGCCGCGTAGCACAGGGAGATAAGCTCGGTGCTTTGTGACCACCTAGAGGGGTAGGATAGGGAGGGTGGGAGGGAGGGAGACGCAAGAGGGAAGATATGGGGACATATGTATATGTATAACTGATTCATTTTGTTATAAAGCAGAAACTAACACACCATTGTAAAGCAATTATACTCCAATAAAGATGTTAAAAAAATGCTATCTTATTATTTACGAGTAGTAACCCATTGGCAACATAAAATGAGTCATTACTAATGAATTACAATTACCAGAGGACACTGTTTTAGACTCTTCTGATGATGAAAACACAATTAACTATACCTATAAAACATCTCAGAAGACTGCTTTAAATGAACAATTTCAGGCTAACATAACGAAAATCACTAGTTACACCATCAGATGAAATGGCTTTCTGGAAGGTGGATATTGGGGTTAGAGATATTTCTGTTTCTATGCCTCATATTACAGATTCTGAAATTGTTCTTCAAAGATGGCCACCTACTTAATACAAGTTAGAATCCAGTCATTCTGCAATTTCTCATATCAATATTTGTTATTGATATTGCAGTGCTAGCTTCCGAAGAAAGTAATGGATATCTTCTAGGACCAAGGAAGAGAGAGATGAAAACATCAGTTAACCAAATAATGAATGGGAGCTGACAGTAAGAACCAAACTTAAAAGTCAAAGTTGCCCTGTAGGAAAAGTTGCCCTGTAGGATATTGAATCCTTAAGTCTAAGCCTTGGGCACACTGCACAGTGGGGTAGCTAATTCTAAGACTCCCACTAAGGTGAATTTTGAAGGGGCTAAACAACATCCCAAATCCCTGATATGCCTTAACGTTTGATATAAAAATGCGAATCTTCCCGAAAGAGAAACCTTCAATAAGTGTTGGGATTTTACTTTAAGAAATGCACCGAATCTATAATTCCTCAGCTCCCAGAGTGGTGAAGTTAGGAACGTGTTTCCACAGCAGACCAGGAGGCCCCCTTACAAAAGCTTATTGGCAGGGATGTGAAACAAGATCTCTGAAATAAAAATATGCACACTGAGGAAAGAAAGCACCTAGGCTAGTGACCTGTGCCCTACATCACGATTTGAGAGCTTGCGGGGAAAAAAGGCTCAATACAGCTGAATGTATGGCTGCTGCAGAATCAAAATCTGTCTCTGGACCAGCAATTGTGATTTGTAAAGCAATAGGAGAGGCTGAGCATGTGAACCAAAAAGAGCTGTAACCTGGTGTGGTACCAGAGGCATGTGCCCCCTACAAAAGATTCCCATGCCTTAATCCCTGGAATCTTCATACATACAGCCTTCTTTATCTTATACCTATCATCTATTATCTTTTTTGTTACATTACATGGCAAACGGAACTTCCAGATGTGATTAAGGTGATGATAGATTTCTTTCAATAAGACAGTTAAGGGTTTCAGTGATTCAACTTAAAGAATAAATTTAAATGATGTGCTCTTTTGGCTCTCTGAGCAACACCTGCTGGTTGGCAAAAACAAGCATCTTATGAAAAGTGGCAAAAAGGGAGCCAAGAAAAAAGGTCGATCCATTTTCTAAGAAAAACTGCTATGGTATGAAAGCACCAGCTATGTTTGATATAAGAAATATTGGGAAAACACTAGTCACAAGAACTCAAGGAACCAAAAGTGATCTGGTGGCCTCAAGGGTTTCTGAAGTGAGATTTACTAATTGCAGAATGAAGAATTTAAACTTAGAAAATTCAACTTAATTACTGAGAATGTTCAAAAACTACCTGACTAATTTCCATAGCATGAATCTTACTCATGAAAAGATGTGCTCCATGATCAAAAACATAGCAGATATGAATGAAGCTCATGTTGATGTCAAGACTACTGATGGTTATTTGCTTTTTCTGTTCTGCATTGGTTTTACTAAAAAAACACAAAAATCAGATTGAGAAGACCTCTTATGGTCACCATCAACAGGTCCACCAAATCCAGATGAAGATGGAAATCATGAGCTGGAAGGTGCAGACAAATGACTTGAAAGAAGCAGTCAACAAAATGATTCCAGATAGCACTGAAAAAGATATGGAAAAGGCTAATCTACTTAATCCCCACCCCCGCCCCCATGATGTAGTCATTAGCAAAGTAAAAATGCTGAAGAAGCTCAATTTGAATTGGGAAAATTCATGGAGCTTCACCGTGAAGGTAGTGGTTCTGGAAAAGTTACTGGGGATGAGATAGGTGTTAAAGTTGACCAAGCTGAAAGATACGAGCCATCAGTCCAAGAATCTCTTTAAAATCCAGTCTTTTAATGGTGACAAATAAAAAGTCTTATTTGCAAAAAAAAAAAAAAAGAGTGATGTGACCAAATTTATAATTCCAAGTTTGTAGAGCAATTCAAATAATTTCAAATCAATAATGGGAACTCATTATTTAAAACAATCTCACTGTTGAGCTCTCTATAAACTTAGTTTCTCATACATAAAACTTACTTAATATGAGGTAAACTGAACATTGAATCAAATGTCTATTTTTTTTTCCAACGGAGCAGATAGTAAGTTTGAAGTATATATGCTGGCTAGACCTAAGTCATACCCAAGTCTTAGAATTAATCCAGCTTCCCAAAGACATATTAGGGAAATGGTGAAAAACCTTGGACCTTTCAACAGCATTCAACATACAAGTCAAGCTGGAAATTACATGTGATAATTCTCTATTTTATGCCAATCAATGTGCTCAGTTCCCTACATACTTCATTTCATTTAACCCTCACTTCAGCAAGGTAGCTATTGCTATTCCCATTGCCAAGTTTACCTAGGCAATAAGGGAAAGAGCTCTTACCCAAACCTGGTCTATCGCCATACAAGAACATGACGAAGACATCTTACCTTCATTCATAAATATTAAATTGGAAAATACTTTAGTAGAGATCCTGAAAGTCCATGAGGTGGCAATATTATTCCATGAAATGATCACCCTCTCAATCTATCTCTGCTTTTCTCCCTCTCCCTTCATAGCCTATTTGTCTCTCCCTGGATTTCAATATAGTTCCATATAAAAAAGAAAAAAAAGTTTAAAAAAAGAGTAGAATTCCTCGTAGTAGTTGTTCAATACACAAGCTTTAGAACCAACTCATCACAAATATTGGCCTTCCTTATTTTACTATATTTTAATTAAATTAAGTATATTTTTAAAAATCTTCCTAAATGTATAAATTCTCAAAATTGCCTTTCAGAAAGACAGAGACAGAAACAGACAGAAACTAGGGTTAGATCATTAATTCTTGTATTTTTGTTCTAACCATCTTCATCCTCTTCTCTTTCTCAGATGTCATGTCTCTTCTCCCCTTTGTTCTCATTCCATGTACATTACCATTATTACCATTACTATTTAGAAATATCAGTATGAACTCAGGTTTAGCCTAATATAGATATACCTGGTTACATATAGAAATATTTATAGATATGTATATCTACCTGGAATTGTATATGCACATATATTTCCTTGCTCTCAGCTGAGCGGGCCTAAAAGCAATAATACTTACATGGCAATGAGCACAGCAAGTGCCAGACCTTGGTTTCTAATACTGTTCTCCAACTGGAGTTGAGTCAGAGATTAAGGAAATGCTAAAAACAAAAATAATGACAGGAGTAGATCAGAGGGGCATAAGGGCCAACTAAAAGAGCTAGCAGAGGCGAAGGCTGAATAATTTATGCAGCAAAATATATTGGATTATAACCCAAAGTATAAAGTAAATATCCATGAGTCCATAGTGATGTATATGTGATGAATAAATAAATAGACGGAGAAAAAGAAACAAATCTCCCATGTGAAAGAATTCCAAAAAAATTATGTAGATATCTGTCCTCAAAGAGGTGAAGATAACGTCCAAACTTTGAGTGAGGGCTATGCTGTGAGTTTTTTTCAAAGAGTACAGTAAAGAAGGTTGCAGGCTGGAAGGGGAGAAGAGTAGCTGCACCATACATCAACAGTGACGAGTCATGTTGATAGTATGCACTCTTGATATGATGTTATGAAAATGGCACTTTATCTTTATGGTCTTCCTTCCAAACGCCCACAGTCTCAGTCTAACCATGAGGAAAAACTCAGATAAATCCCAGTTGAGGGACTTTCTACAAAATATATGACCAATATTCCTCATATCTGAGGGTCAACAAAATCAAGGAAGGTCTGAGAAATTCACAGTCTGAAAGAGCCTAAGGTGACATGATAGTTAAATGTAATGTGGTATCATGGATAGGATCCTGGAACAGAAAAAAAGGACATTAAGTAAAACTAACAAAATATGAATAGTGAGGTTTAGACCGAGAGATCACGATGGCAGTGTTAAGAGGACATGAAGCTTACCTCCCCCAACAAACACATCAAAAATACATCTACATGTGGAATAATTCTCATGGAAAACTAACTGGAAACTGGCAGAAGGACTCCTGTACAACCAAGGCTGTAAGAAAGATACACATGTAATCGGGTATGACGGGAAGAAAAGCATCAGATCGGGACCTGTGCCCCTGGGAGGGGACTCAACAGAAAAGGGAGATAATATGGGCAGACCCTCATGCTGAGGAGTGAGTGGATAGAACCACAGACTGGGCTTCCCAGTCCTGGGGTCCTATGCAGAGGAGACAAACCCCCCTGACAGCCTGGAGAACCACTGGGACAGAGAGAAAGGCTGGAGAAGCCTAGATTCCACTTGTGAGGAGTGCTGGCTTGCCCCCAGTTAGGGCAGAGAGAGGTCTGTCCTAACTGCTGCCTCCTCACCATGCTCCCCAGTCTGAGCCTAGTGAATGCCCCAGCCCCACCCACCCCAGGCCACAGCCTAGCACTAGATCTGGGGCAGCCACAACAGGGGAAAAGACACAATCGTGGGCTGCATCTGAGTGGAACCACAGACATCTGCACAGACAGGGCATCGGACCTCTGTAAGCACACAAGCCCCACTTGCTTCAGCACTCCCCTCCTTTGAGGCAAAAGTCCCAGTATAGGGAGAAGGAAAAACACACACTTAAAGGGAACACAGTCAGCTTGAACCAGACCCTCAGGGTTTCTTCTCCAGCAAATTGGAAACAAGTCCCACTCTTGACAGGGTAGTGATGGCCACTGAGCAGATAGGAAGTCCTGCCTCACACCATGAGCAGGCTCTAGCTAACTCCCTTATCTCCAGCCTCACCACCTACCAAGGTGATAGGTGCCAGCACACCCTGAGGAAAGACATGATTTTGTCCACATCAAATGCAGCCCTTCCACCAGAGTCACTGGGTACATGCAGTCTGCATAGGGATGCTCCCATGAATGAGCACCCCTTCAAGATCACAATACGTAATTGTTTCAACTAAAATCATAGAGACAGAGAAACTTAAGTTAAAAAAAAAAACAAAAAAAACCAAAGTCAAATAGAGTAAGAGAAACATAAGTTATGAAACAGAAATAAACAATTTACCAGATAAAGAATTCAAAACATTGGTAATAAAAAATGTTAACTGAATTAGGGAGAGAATTGTTTTAAACACAGATCATTTTAACAAAGGACTATAAGATATAAAAAGACCCAACCAAAAATAGGTAATTCAATATATAAGATAGGAAAACTCTAAAAGCAATCAATAGCAGACTAAATGACACAGGGGAACACACAAGTGATCTGGAAGATAGAATAATGGAAATCACCCAATCAGAACAGCAGACAGAAAGGCAAAGGCAAGAAAACAAGGGCAACATATGAGATCTCAGGGATAACATCAAATGTGCAAACAGTCACATGATAGGAGTTCCAAAAGGAGAAGAAGAGAGAGAAGGGTATCAAAAATGTATTTGAAGAAATTACGGCTGAAAACTTCCCAAACCTAAAGAAGGAAACAATTAGCCATGTACAGGAAACACAGAGGGTCCCAAACAAGCTGAAGGTCCCAAACACACACACCAAGACATATCATAATTAAAATGTCAAAAGTTAAAGATAGAGAGAATTCTAAAGGCAGCAAGAGAAACAGAAAGTCATATACAAAGGAATCCCCATAAGGCTATACACTGATTTCTCTGCAAATACTTTTCAGGACGGAAGGGCATGGCATGATATATTCAAAGTGCTGAAAGGGAAAAAAAATGCAACCTAGGATACTCTACACAGCAAGACTATCATTTAGAATAGAAGGAGATAAAGAATTTCTCCAACAAGGAAAAACTAAAAGAATTCAGCAATACTAAACCTACCATAAAAGAAATGTTGAAGGGTCTTCTCTAAATGGAAAAGTAGTAAGAATCTACAGGAAAGGGACAATTCCAATAAGAAAGGCAAATATATAGTAAGGATTGAGGATCACTTAAATAAGCCAGTACATATATTGAAAGACAAAAAATTGTAAAAGCAACTGTAACTACAATAAACAGTAAGGTGATAAGAATGAAGATGTAAAATATGACACTAAAAACACAAAATGTGGGAGAGGGGAGTAAAAAATATAGATCTTTTAGAATGTGTTTGAATTTATGACAATCAGTTTAGATCAAGTAGATATAATTAAGGATCAAGATATATGAACCCCATGGTAACCACAAAAATACAAAAAGAAAGGAACCCAAGCTTACTACTAAAGAAAATCACCAAACCACAAGAGGAGAAATAAAAAGAAGAAATGAACAGAGACGAACTATAAAAACAACTGGAAAACAAGGAATAAAATGGCCATAAGTACATACCTACCAATAATTACTTTAAATGTCAATGGACTAAATGCTCCAATCAAGACACGGGGCAGCTGATTTGATTAAAAAAAAAAAAAAGACCCTTCAAAATGCTGCCCACAAGAGACTCACTTCAGGGCTAAAGACACACACACAGACTGAAAGTGAAGGGGAGGGAAAGATATTTCGTGCAAATGGAAACAACAAGAGAGTAGGGGTAGCCATACTTGTATCAGACAAAAAAGACATTAAAACAAGGCTATAACAAAGGGCATTAAAATATATGTACCCAATACAGGAGCACCTAAATGTGTAAAACAATACTAACAGACATAAAGAGAGAAATTGACAATACAATAATAGTAGGGGACTTTAACACCCCACTGACATCACTGGACAGATCATCCAGATAGAAAATCAATAAGGCAACAGTAATCTTAAATGACACAAAAGCCCAGTTGGACTTAAATATCTAACGAACATTACCTCCAAAAACAGTAAAATATACATTCTTTTCAAGTGCACATGGAACTTTCTCCAGGATAGTTCACATACTTGGCCATAAAACAAGCCTCAACAAATTTACAAGGAGAAAAATTATACCAAGCATTTTTTTCCTACCACAGTGGTATGAAACTAGAGATCAACTACAGAAAGAACTATGGGAAAAGAACAAACATGTACACTAAACAGTATGCTACTGATGATGAAATCAAAGAGGAAATCAGAAAATACTTTGCGACAAATGAAAATGGAAATATAACTTTCCAAAATCTATGGATTCAGTAAAAACAGTTTTAAAAGGGAAGTTCATAGTGATATAGGCCTTCCTCAAGAAACAAGAAAAATCTCAAATAAAGAATCTAACCTACCACCTAAGATAATCAGAAAGAAGAAAAACAAAGTAAAAGCAGAAAGAAGAAAATAATAAAGATCAGAGAGGAAATAAAATAGAGATTAAAAAAAATTTTTTTTAAATCCATGAAACCAAGATCTGGTTTTTTTTGAAAAGATAAACAAAATTGATAAATCTGTAGCCAAACACAGAAAGAAGAAAAAAAGAAAGGTATCCAAATTTGAAGGAAACAGGTAAAACTGTCACTATTTGCAGATGACATGATACTTTATATAGAGAACCCTAAAGTCTCCACTCAAAAATTATTAGAACTAATAAATAAATTCAGCAAGGCAGCAGGATACAAGATTAATATACAGGAACCTGTTGTCATTCTATACACTAATAATAAACTAGCAGAAAGAGAAAGTTAAAAAAATCCCCTTTAAAATCACACCAAAAAGAATAATATACCTAGAAATCAACTTAACCAAGGAGGTGAAAGACCTATACTCTGAAAACTCTAAAACACTGGTGAAGAAAATTGAAAATGATACAAAAAACAAAAAGATATCCTGTGCTCTTGGACTGGAAGAATTAATATTGTAAAAGTGGCCACTTTACCCAAAAGGATGATTCAAGAAATAAAAGTTGATATAAACATATTTCTTTACATTTGAAGGTGAACATATTCTAAGAGAGTAAAGTGTTTACTCTGTAGAAGGATGATGAGAGGTAACAAAGTTTGGGCACTGTCATTCTTTTGCATTATAAATCTTTAGGATTATTTGATTTTTAAAAAGCTTTGGGTATCTATTGCCTTAATATTTTTTAAGGTAAAGATAAAACTTTTAAAAGTAATATGTGTTAAGAAAATTGACATAACCGTACAGAGAGATCAAATAATTTGTTTTTAAGTGGCAGAATCAGAATTAGAAACCAGGCCACATGAGTTCAGTCCACGTGTTTGGCTTTATGCTTTACCTTTTTACGTGGTTGAATGAAAAAATAAAATAGAATTACTGTGATATAGAAAACAATGAATGGCAGGTATTGTTATAACTATATACCAATGTAAATTTTTTAAATCAAAGAATTTCTTGCTGAAAAGCAACTTGTTACTTTTAACAAAACTCTACTTTCCCCCATTCTTTCCCTTCTTCAACAGAAAGAATGTGCTAACTGGCAAAGTAACTGATATCTAGGACCATCCACAAAGGCATGAATGTGAGACTTTTGACATCCTTTATAGATCATGTATCAATCCCTCCAGAAATATGTGTAATTGATATAGTGTGCTTCTAAATTATCTTCTCTCAAAGAAAAATTTAAATAGTTAATTTTATTAAACAACAGACTGTGTATTGCATTGATAGTTTCAATTTTAAATGGAAATTCTCTCCACCCAAATTTATTACTGGAAACTTTACAGCCGAATAACAAGGTTTTATCTGTCCTTTTCTCCTCCATTTTTTTTCAGAATGCCAACTTTCTCTACCTCACACCCATCAGGATGACTATTATCATAAAAACAGAAAACACCCAGTGTTAGTGAGAACATGGAGAATTTGGAACCCCTGTGCACTATCGGTGGCAATGTAAAACGGTAGTCACTATGGAAAACAGTCTGGCAGTTCATCAAAAAATTAAGTACAGACTTACCACATGACCCAGAAATTCCACTTCTGGGTATACACTCAAAAGAACTGAAAGTAGGGACTCAAACAGATATTTGTACACCCATGTTCAAAGTAGCACTATTCACAATAGCCAAAAGGTAGAAGCAATCAACAGATGAATGGATAAGCAAAATGTGGTGTGTGTGTTTGTGTGTGTCTATGTGTGCATGTATATATAATGGTATATTATTAGTTATATTATACATAAGTTAGCAAATATATATAGTAGAATAATATTCAGCCTTAAAAAGGAAGTAAATTGTGGCACATGCCACTCATGGATGAACCTCAAGAACATTATTCTAAGTGAATTAAGCCAGACAGAAAAGATAAATACCATATGATTCCACTTAAATGAGGTACCTAGGGTAGTCAAATTCATAGAGACAAGGGTTGGGGAGGAAGGAATGGGAAGTTAATGGGTACAGGGTTTCCGACGTATGAGATGAAAAGTTACAGAGATGAATGGTGGTGATGGTAGCACAATGTTATGAATGTACTTAATACTACTGAAATGTAACTTAAAAATGATTTAAGATGGTAAGTATTATATTGTATGTATTTAACCACAAAAATGTTTTTTATTCCAATTTTCTAAGTTAAATAATCCTTTGGTAAATATTGGCTAACCCTAATTTATCTATAATCATTTACCATGGTTTCTAGCAAAAGCGTGTGTTTTTCAACAAATTAGCAAAAGGAAATTAGGGTGGAAAATATTCACCTTTTGGGATTTTAAAAATCACTGAAGAAGTAAAGAGAAAAAAAGAAAGCCTATAGCTATGGTATGAAGAGATCTCTAAACTGAAGTGATCTGACTATAGTTCACAGGACAGGTGAAGGAAGAGTGAAATTTACTTGAGGTCTTGCCATGTGGGCAAAAACAAATCCCTCATGTAGAGATATGACTACACTTTAATAGTGGTAGTGGGCATACGGGGGCTCCTAGTAATTCTGAATGATAGCTTGCAAAGGCAATGTGGGGTATGTAGCCAGAAGGGTGGGTGGGTATGGTATGATCACGTAAACTAAAAGCACAACTCAGAAAGTGAAACCTTCACTGCCTCAAAGAGCAATACCTAGACCTGCAGTGGTTCTCAAAGGACAGCACAAAAGAGTAGTATCAGAATCACCTGAAAACCTGTTAGAAAAGCAAATTCTTGGGCCAGACCTACTGACTCAGATTGTTGGGCAAGCTCTCTCTGCAGGTGATTCAGATGTACAATAGTTAAGAGCCATTGTTCTAAACTATACTAAGTGCCATGTAACCACCAAAGACTATTTTAAGTCCCTGGCTCTCTACATTGACTGCACATTAGCATCACCTGGAAGCTTCTGAGGTTGGGCCCCACCTCAGAAAGTCTGATTTAATAGTTGCTTATTTATTTGTTTAGATTCCTAGTATTCCTATGTTCAGCCACAGTGGAGAATCATGTCTTTAAATGTCTCAATCAAACTGGTTTAAAAATTTAAGAAAGAAAAAACAGTGTATTAATGTTTTAAGTCACAAAATACTCATATTTTTTTGCCAAGTAAATATAAATTAATAACTAAAACAACTACAGAGTCAGCTAATACTTAGGCAAAATACAAAGTTGAAATCAACAATACAGATTTAACAGTTAAAAATAAAAAACAAAAAGGGTTTTATTAAACAAGTCAATTGTGAAAAACATAAGACTGGAAAAATTATTTTTCTAAAAAGAAATTTTGAAATACATAAGCTCTAACAGAGTGGTAAGAAAAATTGACTTTGCAACTCAGGTACAGGTGGGCAAAAGTTTTTGGCTCTGTCATCCATCAGCTGTAACATTTTGGTTAATTTCATTTTTCTTTCCTAAGCTTCCACTTCTCTTCCACTATAAAATAGTCAATATTATGAGCCTATATCAAAGCGAGGTTGCGAGGATTAAATAAATAAAACATGTAAAGTACTTAGTACAATAACTGGCACATATTTATGCTAAGTGTGGGCTTATAACTAAGAAGAAAATCATACTAAAATGAAAATACAGCAACAAAACTATGTGTAAGTTCTAAGAGTCTGGTAAAACATCTCTGTGATATTCTAAGCTAAGAAAAAAGTATAAAAACAACAGCAATACTAAAACTTTAGGGGAGTTCTCCCTATCTTTTGTGGAGGCAGCGAGTATAGCTGTGGATGTTGCATTCAACTTCCTTACCTCCTGTCAATGGAAGCAACCCGTTGTTCACTCAGGCCTCTCTAGGGATTAAGTGCTTCACAAGAGTTTTAAAATGCATGCCACCAGTTGTGCTAGACAGTGTTCAAATATGGATAACGAATTCTTACTCTTTTTGATTCCAAGATAATATTTTTAATTTCTTCATTAAGTTAACCATTACTAATGAAAAGGAGGGATTTCCCTGGTGGTCCAGTAGTAGAGAATCCGCCTTACAATGCAGGGGACGCGGGTTCGATCCTTGGTTAGGGAACTAAGATCCCACATGCCGCGGGGCAACTAAGCCTGTGTGCCACAATTACTGAGCTCACGAGGTGCCTCAACTAGAGCCTGCGTGCCACAAACTACAGAGCCCTCATGCTCTGGAACCCACGCACCACAACTACAGAGCCCATGCGCCCTGGAGCCTGCGCACCACAACTAGAGAAGAGAAAATCCACACGCCACAACTAGAGATAAGCCCGTGCACCACAATGCAACAAAAGATCCCGCATGCCTCAATAAGATCCCGTGTGCCACGACTAAGACCCAACACTGCCAAAAATAAATAAATAAATAAATAAATAAATAATAAATCTTAAAAAAAAATAAGGAAAAGGAAAGCCCATTTGAGTATCTATAATGCTAGTAGATGCATATTTACTGCTGATTTTTCCAGTTTGCAGCAGTGAGCCATTAATTAGTTCTTATAACAAAAATGAGTCAGATATTCTAATTAGCAAACAAACACATGTGTACAATTATTCATGTCCTTTCTTTCTTTTCACTAAACTTGACCCCCAGTATAAGAATTTCTTGAAACTACTAAACCATGCCCACATCCCACTCCGTGTGTGAGAAGCAGTCAGTGTGCAGGCACACAGGCACATGCTTGGGCGGGGAACAGTCATTTGTTCATTTTGCTGTTAGAAATAGAGTTGATGGAATTACCAATAATTTTCATTTTTTTCCTCAATAGTTTAGGATATTTTTCAAATTTTCCATAATAAGCCTGTATTATTTTCAACATATGAAAAATTTAAGCATAGGGCCTAATCAATAACAGAAAGTCAATAAATAGTTCATGAATAAATGAAAGTAACAGTATAAATGTTCTACACCTTGGTAAGTTTTTTTGACAACTTGAGAAAAAATAAAAGCAGACAAAATTAACTGTGATTGTCCACCAAAAACTATTTTACCTACAATTATGCTTGAAAGCAACTGAAAGATTTTTTTAAATCATTAGTATTTAAAAATTAAGCATAACTCTAAAACTAGACTCTCATGATTTTTAAATGATGGTGGGCAAGGGGTAGCCCTATATAGACATTGAAGAGTGGATATGGCTCTAACGAGATAAGCTTTGTTTTGAATTCTTAGCTCCACTACTTCCTAATAGTGTGACCCTTGCGAATGTTACTTCCTTCTCAATTTTTACAACTATAAAATGAGAATAATATTTTCATGTTCCTAGGCTTGCTGTAAGAATTAAAGGGAAAAACACAGGCACAACACCTCACACATAGAAGCCATTAAATATGAGTGGTGGTAATTATTCAGGTGAAGAAACACTATCCAAATAAGATAGGAGGCAATCAGCCCCTAGTTTTCATACCATACATGTGTGCCTTATTTATGGTACATTTATAGCACACAATGGATTTTAAAGGAAAACCTAGATTTTAAATCTAAGCATTTTCCACTTCTGAGGTAATTCAACAATATCTGACTATCCCAAGTGTTAAACCAATGTAGGTGTAATTCTGAAAGAATCAGTCACTCAAAACATTTCAAGAAAGTATTTTACTAATTTTTTTTTAATAAATTTCATTCTTTCTTTCTGTTTTGTTTTTAAACCCCACATTTGTTTATTTATTTATTTTTTTGGCTGTGTTGGGTCTTCGTTTCTGTGCGAGGGCTTTCTCTAGTTGCAGCAAGCGGGGGCCACTCTTCATCGCAGTCCGCGGGCCTCTCACTATCGTGGCCTCTCTTGTTGCGGAACACAGGCTCCAGATGTGCAGGCTCAGTAGTTGTGGCTCACGGGCCTAGTTGCTACACGGCATGTGGGCTCGAACACATGCTCGACCAGGGCTCGAACCCGTGTCCCCTGCATTAGCAGGCAGATTCTCAACCACTGCGCCACCAGGGAAGCCCTACTAATTTTTAAAAAAAATTTTAGACTGAACATAGTAACATGCCTGCTAAAATGATTCCTTATTATAATGTATTTTGTTGACTGAAACTTTGTTACTAAAAGCAGAAGTGATAGAAGACCTAAAAGGATTTTACTAAGGTATCAAAAGCAGGGGGAGTAGAAGGAAGCTCCAGGGTAAAAATATTAAATATTAAGAGTATGGAGAAATAAATTAATCCTTTATATCATATGGTGATACCTAAGGTATGTTAGATTTCTAAAAGGCTACGATTCTATGACTTTTGTCCTATATACTATGTAGCTAAGAAAGAATCTACCACTAAAACAAATGAATCAGGACAACACTGTAATGCTATGATATAGATGGTCCACAGATCTACTTTCTAGGAACTTATCCTAGGGAAACATATGTACATGTACAAAAGAAAACATATAAAGGATGTTCATTACAACATTGATACCAAAAATGTAATGTCCGTTAACAAAGAAACAGAAAAATAAAATGAGGTATAATCATACCTGGGATATCATATAGCAGCTAAAAGAAATGAACTAGATTTATATAAGATCTGACTCAAATTGACTGAACTTGTCTAAAGAAAACAATCACGTAACTAAACAATACACACAGTATGATACCAGAACTCTAAAAAAAATCTGTAGAGGTGTGTGGGTGTGTTTCTGTATGTAGGGGGGTGTCCTTGTCTGGAAGGATACATTTCAAGTCTGTATTAGATGGGCAAAGAGGAATTTAGCTTTATCTCTAAAGTTCCAACCTTTTAAAAGGAGGGTATATTTATATATTACTTGTTAAATTAAACTACTTTTTAAAAAAGTTCCTGATGTCTTTGATCATAAATGTTAAATCCTTTGTTTTACTAGCCAAATAAGATGTTTATGCCTAAATTGTTCAACAATGTCTGCAAAATTGTGACGACTGATGGAAGATAAAATATTATGTGGTGTAACAAAGATGTGTTACATTGGGTATAACAAAAAGTACCAAGGGTTGATTTATATTAAAGAGGTTGTCCACTGTTTTCTTTCAACAAGCTCAGGATTAAGAGACCCAGAACTCTGCTCCAAGTCAGGGACACGAGTCCTAACAAGACAATACCAAGTTAAAAGCCACCCTGAAAATCACACAGACTAACAAATAAATGTCTCTCACCTCAGCTCAAACAGTATTTTGAAATTAACTGATTTGATGACACTTCCGATCATATTACTTATACTTGCTCAACTCTTAAAGAATGTGACACATTACCTCTAATCTATACAGGCACATGGAAAGTTCAAGAAATAAAATATATGAACTAAAAAGGAAGCAAGCAGCTCTTGAATCTGGCAAGAGACAGACCTTATGTTGGTGTTTATGGAATCAAAAACTAAAGGAGTATCTTCTTAAGATATAAGGTGGTGGTAAGTAAGGAAAATTATTCATAGACATCACTGAGCTGAGAGTTGTTTGGCTCTACAAGTGACCAAAGTAGAATATCTAAATATATTCTTTATTTCCACCAGAAAATACAGTAGAAAGCCTGTTGTCTGATACACTGATTATTAGGAAAATCATCTTAAGTTACATTCCTAAATAAAACAATTCATACCATTCCAAAATACATAAATGTCATTCTGCAATCTTGTGATGTGGGTCAGGCCTTTTTCTGAGCATGGATCGGTTAGCTAAAGTAGTCTTTCTTGCAAAAACCACAGATGTAGTTGTCTATAGTCTCCATAAATGGTTATGCAAATTCAACACAGAATCTAATTCTAATGATTCTCTCCCAAATCTTTTAGAGTCATCTTGCCTACAGTTAATTCAAGGGCAATTTTCTTTAGTGGCACCTTTATTGAATCTTTCCAAAGCATTCAACTTAGATTTTCACTGAAATCTCTCTTTTTTTATATTTTTCTTTCCCTAAATTTCTGTAATAGTTGATTACATTGCATAATGACAGCAACCAGCACAATGGTGTAAACAGATTTGGGAACAAACCCAAGGACTTGGTAAACTGACAGCCCAACAGGTGGCAGCAGAAATACAAAGGTGTCCTGGAAAGTCATCCACCAACTGTCAGTGTGGTGTGTTTTAGAGAAGGTCTAATGAGGGTCAGGAGCCTGCCAGTTAACTGGGTTAAGTGTGAGAAGTGGAGAGAGTATCTCTGTACTGCACCTTGTGGCAATGTTAGATTACATCCAATAATCACCATATTCATTCTTCAGTCTGTATATGGGAAGGAACACAACAACCTCAGATCCTGGCTATACCCACTGGTTCAACAACCACTGAGTAACCTCGCTGGTGCAGTACCAAGTGTTAGAGATACAAATAATGAGTTACGCAGGGTTTTTCAACCTCAGAAGTGTATAAATTTGGGGCTCCTTTGCTGTGGGGGCTGTCCTGTGCATTTGGAGGACATCCCACTACGACCAGATGCAGTAGCAGCTTCCCCTGAGCAGGGACAACTGAAAATGTCTCCAGACATTGCTTAATGTCCACTAGAGGGCAAAATTGCTCCTGGCTGAGAACCATTGAGGTTAGGGTGAACATGGAGCTTTCGGTTTCTAGTAAATTTTGTTGGGACTCTGAACTCCACATTGAGGATCTTTGTTGCCTTTTCTGAAATTCAGAGAAGTAAGCTGTCAATGGCCAGGACTGGCCATTTGAAGGGCCAAGGGAAAAATGAAAATGTGAGCCCCTCATTCAAAAATTAAGAATTTCAAGGCAGCAACAAGTAGAGCATTAAACCAAGCACAGGGCCCTTTTGAATGCAGGGCCCCAGGCAACTGCAGAAGGTTGCACATCCACGAAGCTAGCCCTGCTGATGGCACCTAGTCATGGGCAGGGCAGGACTTATGATTTGGGATTCCTGATGCTGTGTTTCCTAAACTTAGAGTCATGTTAAGATCTATTATATCCCAACGAGGAAGGTCTCGAATTTTCCTTTATCACATTTTTCCGTTAATATTCCCTATATTTCACAAAAATATATCATATATAATAGTAAATTCACGTCTGGTCTCGATATTTTAGAAATCAGACTTTTCAACACAAACCTACTGAATGACATTGACAGTTCAAATTATAGGACCAGGAAATCATTTGTGTTTTATTGGAAACAACCATGAGGAGCTCATAATATTTTACTGGTAGCATCTGTCTCCTTTCTTTGAATGCTAGAGAAGATATTAGTGATGTTCTTTTGCCATTTGGGAACATATACTCTTTCTTCAAAATTTATCTTTGGCAATGGATTCATTCTTTAAGTGATTAGTGTTTTGACTCCAGGTGTGGAAATTAGCGTTGTTTCAGTATAATCAAGGGAGATATAACCACTTACTATAAAATGTCAGAACATGTGTTAATGAAAGATATGATGTTTATGTTTTTCTATCGCACGTGTGACCACAATGAACCTAAAAATCTAGCTTTAATATCATCAGTTTGGTCTTACCTGCTAAAGATCACTAGGACATACTTGACTCTACCTTTTCCTTTCCTTTGTTTTTTTTTTAACATTCTTCCAAATGTAACTAAACAAGGCAAAAGTATTTCTGTTACGGATAAGGTGGCTTCCAAAACACAGGTCAGTACGTTGGTTCAGTAATGTTTAAAACAACAAATCACAATCTTCCGAACAAGTGATTGAAATCCAATTTTACCATTCCAGAATAGAAAGTGTCATAGGAAGTCACACTTCAGCAGCCAGAGACAGCACACCTCTGAAACCAGGACCAAATGACAATGCTGTTAAAAGCAATTGCTAGGGAATGTTTGACAGAAGATGTCACTTCTAAATCCATGCTTTCCAGTTTCTAAGTTCAAGGGTGTTGGAAGAAAAACTCCTCTAAAGATATTTCTATCATCCTTCAGACATAAGGAGGCACTGGCAAAGTATATATAGTGGCAGCTACAGAAAAAAATAGTTTTAAAAATTTGTATAATCAAAAGATATATACAAAGGACAGTTTCTAAGGAACTATTTGCAAAAATGTGTCAATGAAAAAATTAATAGTCAATCTAAGAAAGAAATGGAAAATTTTACTCAAGCCAACCTGAGGGTTACAACCTGGGAGACAGTCTCTCAGAGAGCTCTGAGAATTGTTCCAAAGAGGTAAAAGGGGAGGCCAGTATATGTGTGATTTTGGTGAAGGGGGTACATGCAACCAAGCACACATCTTGGTAGAAGGTCACTGCTAGTCACTAGGAACAGACATCTCAGTTAATGGTTTTAGTGCTTTATTATAGGTATGGGAAGACAGAAGAATCAGGTTCATAAAAATTTCTCCTGAAAATATCTAACTATCTGAGGGGCAGTTCTGTCAGTATTCCCAGAGTAGAGTGCCTCATCCTGATCTTCACCCTGAATTCCTTTTAGGATGTACTGTAGGTCAGTGACTGCAGTAGCTAATGACTTAATTCTTACAGAACTGGATGGTGGGCAACATTCTTTATTTTACAATCCCTTCCCTTTCAGTCTTAATTTTTTTTTTTCAGTCTTAATTTTGACCTAGGTTTGGGTGGCATTTCATGACCAATTTGTCCACAGCACTAGGAATGCTCATTCCCAGATCAGGCAAGGATTTCACTGATAGGTCACTCAATGTGCCATTACTGGACTAGGCCCTGTTACCAGTAGCCAAAAGCCTCTGGACTGCCCATCTTACTAGTCTGTTACGGTCCAGGAAATGGTTCCCTCTCATTGCTTCTTCCCATATCTAGAGTTACACTATTACAGTCATTGACCTTATAGAACTATTTATTTGATCAATCATTTCAAATCACCTAATCATCATTCATTTTATCTGAGGCTCAGTCATACATTTGGTAATGCAAGAAACTTATCTTATAAAATAGGCAGAATAGAAGTAATATACCCAGTAACATTAGTAGGTCATTTAAGCTAAGAACTTCCAGTAGGTGCAGCCCAGTATCTCCCCCAGGCAATCTGACCAGTCTGTTCTGCATCAACCACTATCTTCAAGAGAACTGACATATTGGCATTGGACATAAAGTTCACCAAAGCTGTCTACATGTACAAGGTGAGTGGTGTGTCATCATGACCTTTTTATATAATTGAGAAAGGAGGAGAAATATTGATCTTTATGGTTGAGCAGGCATTTCTGCTATTGGGGAGGTCTGCTTAAGGCATAATGAAGATGCACAATGCACTAGAGGGCAGGAGGGAGGCAAAAATGGGCAGAGAAAAAATTTATGTTTAAATTTTTCTTGTCTTCTCTTAAAATTCGAATTTTTATTTAACCAGAGAGTACCACAAATCACCAAGTTTTATTAAATGATGAAAGAAAAAAAAAACGAGTAAAAATGAACTATTTTCTACAAAGGCTGAAGGAGATCTAAAACTTACAGTAGAGTAGAAAAGGGAAGGATTAATGTTAAGGGCAGAGAATCTTGTTTATCACCCTCTTCCCCATGCCTAGAATGTTGCAGGCACTCAAAAAAATATGTATTAAATGAATGAAATCAGTTGTCACCTCCAATGATAAGTGAAAAAAGACAGGTGTTTTCAAAAAGATAGTAGAATAAATTGGCTCATAGTGGATTAGATTCTGACTTCTCATTCCTTATATGAAACCTTTTAGAAATGCAAGAGGTGTGCAAACTTAATTACTTTTAGCACACCCTTGGTTACTTTGTTGGTATGCTGACCTCAATAATAATAAACACTTTGTACAGAGCTTATAATGTATTAAGCAGTATTCATATAGATTTATACATTAAATCAATCAATATTCAAAATAACTATTTGAGACAGACATGATAACTATCTCCAGGATACAAAAGAGGAAACTGAAGCACAAAGAGGTCAACTAAATTGTCTAATGTTGCACAGCTGCAATTAAGACCCAGGTGTTCTATTTCTAGAGTTCACGTTCTTAACCTCTTTACCACAGAAGTATAAAGCAATCTACAGGACAAAACACTATGATGAAAAGCACTGCTTTCCTATCTCACTCATAGTAAATATATCATTATTTCACAAATCTAGGGAAAAATTAAACTTTATGTTGCCAATCAAATATAAGGTTATCCTTTGCCAAATTTTATGGTTTGTCTTTTCAGTGTAGGGGTGGAGCTGAAGATCTTTTTGTTTTTCACTATGGTCTATGACTTCCTTTGCTTCTTTTAACCTATCTTTTAAACAGTCTTTCTCACAAAATGAATTATAGCAAGAATCTGTACATTTTATCCTCAGTTGTAATTCAGAGACCATTGTGAATTGCAGTTTATTCTCCGAAAGGAACCACTGTAAACAAATACTGAGGGAACTCCAGAGGCCTCTGGTACTTTCGAAGAAGCACATCAGATGAGATCAGCAGGGTCTCCTAGTTGGTCTCTGCTCCCTCTCAGCCCACCTAGTCTGGTGGATTGCTTAGGCTTAAAAGATCAGGATGCATAATAAAAGAGAATATTATATGGAAACATGATGTTTGAAGGAAATGTCTTCTTTTTTTATGCTTAACCCTTATAAAATTAAGAAAACCAGTGAGGGTCTTCCTAAAATAGCTACAATGGTAGCTGTGTCTTCCACAAATTTATCTCTTAATAACTGCTACCGAAGCCCTTAGAGCCACCATCAGTTCCCAGAGATTTTAAGGCAGGCAGCTCTCTAGACATAAAACACTGAATGTATAACCAATACCAATGTCAGAAAACTTGTAGATTCATGAAACCACTGCAAAGTATGGGTCTTAAGAGACTGACCAGGAGGTCATAATAGATAAAGCTGCTCATTCCACAATGAATAATTTCAAAAAGTTGCCTGGAACCTTTAAATCTTACTACTCCTTCTGTATTGAGTTCAGAGATGTTAAGTAACTTACGGAAGTCACAAGCATCAAAGCTAGGCCTTGAATCCACTCAAGTCTGCCATTTTGCAAAGCTGATCCCACTATATAATGAACTCATTATCCTAAACCTATAACGGTAAGCCACTCAGACATTTTACATTTATATTTCGCATAATGAAAATAACTTCATTATAATTTGACTGTGGGCATGCTCTTTTGGGGCTTACTTCACCAATGTACAAAACAAAGGATGAGGAATCCACTCTAATGAGCTCTTACTGTCTGTAGCCCCGCAGCAAAAGGCACTGTACATACTCCGTCCTAGTCATGCCTCACAACAACTGTGTAGTGCAGACTTCACCTGATTTTAAAGCCAAAGAGATTTAATACTTAGAAAGGAAATTAAGTATTTTCCTCATGTTTACACAGATAGCAAATGGTCAGGCTTATATTTAAACAAAACCATATAATTTCAACAGAAATGAGAAAATACAGTCTATTGAGACATAAATGTTCATATATATCTAGAACATATCTATACTCAAATATTATATAACACCAATTTCCTGCTTCCTTGTTTAGATGTTTAATCTTATCTAGTAAAGTATAAAAGCTCCTGGAAACAGGAAGCTTTGTTTTTAAAAACTTTGCATACCACACTGCGTTTAATACTATAACCTGCAAGTAGTGAACTGATAAACATGTGTCAAATAATGAATGAATATGTATGTCTGGCCCAGAGGTAAGAAAAATTCACCAAAGAACTAATGTGTGTCTGATATGCCAATTAAGTGCAAGATACAAAATGCTAACAACTGTGGAGATCTCTAGCTCCCACTAATTTACCTAAGTAGGGAAACTGTCTATCCCTCTATAAAAGGGGAAGATTTTACAACTTAGCAAACTAGTACACCAAAACATCAAGTTGAGAGACAATTCCCCTAAGAATTCCATACAAATATTCCATTTCAGTAATTTAAAATCAAGTGTTAGACTCATCCAGTTTACAAAAGACATTCCTAAATTACCACCTTCCTATACAAAATATAAGCTATATTAGATCCAGCCAAATTTTATCCATTATCCACACCAGCAGCACTGGCTTCCTTGAACTTACCAAGTACCATCCCACCCCAGGGATCTTCTTAACAATGACCAGTAGGTACCCCTCCCAGACCACTCTTCCTGGAGACATGCGTGTGGCTGGCTCCCTCACTTCCTCAGGACTCCGCTCAGAGGGCACCTCAACAAAGAGGCCACTCCTCACCTTTCTAACCCACAGGCTCCTAACACTCTCTCTCCCCTACACACTGTACGTTTCCACATCACACTTACCACTCCTCGGTATGTTATATATTCCTTTACTGTCTGCATTCCTTCACCAGAATGTCGATCCATGAAGGCAGAGTCTGTGCTGTGGTCACTGCTGTAATCTTAGCAGTAAGAACAGAGTCTGGTGTTTGATAGGTGCTCAATTTTTGTTAAGTGAATAAATTAATGAATGTAGTGAAAGTTCTGCTGCCAATGGGTATGCAAGTTTGCCACTTACTATAGGTTCTGTTCTAATTTTACCAATTCTCCAAACTTTAAAATACACAGGAAATAGCAAACTAAGTATAAAAGAGTCATCACTTCTTTATAGAAATTCATAAGAATTTTGACATCATATATATTTTGGTAAACTGTATTTTTTGAGATAATCTTTGTATCTATTTGTGGACCTGTACTTCCTTTTGAAAAATGATTGTATGTCCTAAACTCCCCTGTCTCAAGTTTTCAAGGGACACACCAAATTTTGAATAATGAAATGTAGCAAATAAAACCTTCTTTCTTACTTACTTAAAGCCTTTTGATTTGTTGACTAAATAGCCTTCATTGTTTAAAGGATCATTAAAAGAAACAAAAATGTATCACATGATAGACTACCCTCACTGATACTACTGGAAACCATGCAAACTGCATTCTGAATCAATGCACTTACTTTGTGTACTTCCAAGGGCTACATAAGTATAATATTAACAGATAAGATTATTGAAAGCTTTGTATGATTTAATAAGAATCTTATCTGATTCCCCTGTGTATTACTGTGTCTGCACAACCCCACTGTCATCTGCCCCATCTCTGTATTTTTGTGACCACCCATTGGAATAGTCTCCCATTCCTCCTCAGAACATTTCAATTTTATTGACAGTAGTTGGCAGTCTCTTCTTTACTTATTTTGCCAGTTACTGATTGTTTCTTTTAGTTAGAAATAAGGTCTATCAGAATAGGGACCTTGTCTATTTTATTCAGTATGACGGGCTATAAAGTATGATGGTTAAGAGATGATTACTTAGAACAAATCTTGGCTCTGCCACTTACCAGCTGAATTAGTAATTCAGCAAATTACTTAATCCCTCTGAGTCTGTTTCTTCATCTGTGAAATGGGGATCCTAATAGTATTTACCTCTGTTGCCGTGATAATTATACTGGTTAGACACATAATGGACTTAGAATAATATTTGGCACATAGAAAGTGCTCAACAAATATTAGCCATCATTATTGTAAAACCCCGTATCCTGGCACCTAGCATAGTACCCGAAACATGGTACGTAGCCAAACAATGCTTGTGGATAAATGAATTATTCTAACCTTACAAAACTCTTGAGTTCTTAACTGCCTCTCTTCTATTATAGTTGATAGTCAATAAATAAAGTGTGATCAACCTTTACTTAAAAAACAAAACTCTGATTTGAATCAGAAAAAGTATGAACAATTATCTTTGGGAACTCATTTTAACATGGCAGGAACCATAAATAAATGAACTGATACTAGGCAGAAAAAGAGTTTCATTTTGTTCAATTCCAGCTACTAAAATGATGTGATAATATGTTACAGTTCAAGAAAGATAGTCAAAGCAATTGAATAGCCTGTGTTTCTTTATAAACAAATACACTATGTATATGAAACTGTAATACAACAAATACTTTTAAAAGCAAATCTTAAAGCATGGAAATAATACTTTTCTTATCATACAAAAATCTTAAAATTCATTGAATTACAGGTTAATGATTAAGAATATGTATCTGAACTAAGGTCTGAATTCTGACTTTTGCCACTTATTAGACAAGGAGACCTATGTTTTCTAAGCCTAATTTTCTCATCTCTAAAATAATATAATAACAATAATAACAACTTCTACTACTACTATTTAACAGGATTGTAGAATTAAAGGATGCAATAATACCATGTAAAGTGCTATACACACTGCACAGCACATAGTAAATGCTCAAAAATGATCATTATTTTTTATTAATTTCAAACAAATTGCTAACAGATAAATTAAAATCAGAATATTCATGATTGCTTTTCAAACTTCCTCTTTAAAAACAATAAGAATTTAAGTGATACTATTCTCTTTGCTGCCAAAAAAGTCATCTGTATAGGTAAGCAGCAATTGCCATTATTCCATATGAGGATACAGAACTCATATTCTAAAACACACTATTTTAAAAAAACACTACTCCAGAAAGCTGAATGAATGTTCAACAGGATTATTAAGCATAAAATAGAAAAATCTACAGAATTATTACATTAATGATGCCAACTGTATTTCATTAACTCTTGAGAAATGAATAGACACCCTGATGACAAGCTGTTTCAAAAAGTAAAATTAGGGCTTCCTGGTGGCGTGGTTGAGAATCTACCTGCCAATGCAGGGCACACGGGTTCAAGCCCTGGTCTGGGAAGATCCCACATGCCGCGGAGGAACTCGGCCCGTGAGCCACAATTACTGAGCCTGCGCGTCTGGAGCCTGTGCTCGGCAACAGAGGCCGCGATAGTGAGAGGCCCGTGCACCGCGATGAAGAGTGGCCCCCGCTTGCCACAACTAGAGAAAGCCCTCGCACAGAAACGAAGACCCAACACAGCCATACGTACATACATACATAAAAAGAATGTAAGCAGACAAGAATATCATTAAAAAAAAATAAAAAATAAAAAAAATAAAAATTAAAAAAAAAAAAGTAAAATTAAAACATTTTTCACAGAACATTTTTGAGGAATATGAGTTTCCAATTACTTCCTGAAGTGGGTACATCTAAATATATACTAGTTAATGAGAGTAGCAGAAACAAAACAAACACCAAATTTCACACCTAAAGTTCTGACTACAATTCTACTGTCAAAACTGTCATTTGTTTTAAGAGTGCCAAAACCACTGTAGCCATGGCTAGTGAAAAAATATCTGGATTTCAGAAGGCTCACCCTTCACAGTAGAAGATTTTACACTTGAAGTCTGCATACCTATAAGCACCTACTCTGAATTATAATCTGTTCCCCATAGTTATTAACAAAAGCCTAATTCATTCATTTGTAAGTGGTATTTCCAGATTTGGACATGAACAGGGTCTTTTTAAAAATTAATTGTAAAATAATAATAAATCACATAAGATTTTATAACTTTTATATTTGAAATTCCATTTTACTCATACATGTTTGACCTCAAAAAGTTTAAGTTTTTTAATTGGGCCCAACATGTTAGAGACCAAAAGAAAATACTAACTCCTCACACACAAATAAATTCCAAGTGGTTTGGTAAAATCCACAATGAGATTTTAAATATACACATCTGCCCCTGAAAACAGAGTCATTCAACAAATAATCATGTGTGCTGAATTACATCTCCTCTTCACCAACCACTGGGGCTCCCTGGAGCTTCAAGATGACTGAGTCACACACAAGGAAGGCTTCTCATGCTGTAAGAACTCCATTTCCTCCTCCAAATCCCAGGGTCAAAGATAAGACTTCACCATTCACTCCTCCCATGTGAGTGGAAAATCAATCAGAGAAACATTAAGTACCTTGTTGATGTAGGGCAGGGACTGTATCTGGTGGCAGGGATGCAAAGATAAATAAGGATGAGTCACTAGTGGGACAGGGGCGGGAAGATGAAACGTCAGCTGCCGCAGAGATGCATTACTGAGGTTCTGGAGGGGCGCAGAGAGGTAGGCACTGCCCTCCCCCATTCTGAGGTAAGACCTGCCTTCACCCTTCCTCAGAACCCTTATTTACCTGCGCTGTAAAACCCCAGGTTTTTTCCCTCTTCTTTGAGAAGTTCATTGTCAGTGAACCTCCCTATTGCAACAGCCTGAATAAAATCACCTCAACTGTCCAATGCATTTTGTCTTCCACAAAGGGTATCATCTTGCTTTGACTGTAATCCAAGGAAAGGGAGTGACAGTTTCTGTTCATGTGTGAACAAGGGGGTCAAGCCGTTTCGAAAGGGCAGCTAGGCAAAGCCTCTCTGAGCAGTGGTCTCATAAAGGTTTATTGCTTCTATTACCCAGAAGCTTCCCTGAAACGCTACCTTTTTGGTTCTGTGACTATGCACCACGTGCACAGTTACACACAGACACACTCTCACACAACTTCACCACCTGCATAGAAAGCAAAGGAGACACACCCACTAGTGAATATTATGTTGAAGAGGCTTCAATGCACATTTTTAAAGTAGAATCCCTAATTTAAAATAGTCGTAAGAGTAAAGACTGAGGCAACTGATAAAATAAGACATTTTTAATGACTGATTAAGAAGGGGTCAGCAAACCATAACCCATAGCAAATTTGGTCAGCTTCCTGTTTTTGTAAATAATAAAATATAACAGGTGCAAAATAATAAGCTTTTGTGTTTTATTGGCACAAGCCACACTCATTCCTTCACAGACTGTCTCCGGCTGCATTCATGTGGCAACAGCAGGCTGAGTAGTTCCAACAGAGACCATGTGGCCACAAAGCCAAGTATTAACTATCTGGCCCTTACAGAAAAAGTTTGGGACTCCTGGAATAAGGCATCAAAATAAAAATCATTCTACCAACAATGAGAACAGCCCCAAGCCTATTACATTAAAAGCACAATTAAAATATCCCTATTAGGGCTTCCCTGGTGGCGCAGTGGTTGAGAATCTGCCTGCCAATGCAGGGGACACGGGTTCGAGCCCTGATCTGGGAAGATCCCACATGCCGCAGAGCAACTAGGCCCGTGAGCCACAACTACTGAGCCTGCACGTCTGGAGCCTGTGCCCCGCAATGGGAGAGGCCGCAACAGTGAAAGGCCCGCGCACCGCAATGAAGAGTGGCCCCCACTTGCCGCAACTGGAGAAAGCCCTCGCACAGAAACGAAGACCCAACACAGCCAAAAATAAATAAATAAATAAATTTATTAAAAAAAAAAAAAAAATCCCTATTAGTACCTTTTTAAAATTTCTTTCAGATGAAACATGATTTTACCTAATCTGTAGACTTTCTACTCTTGTACAACCCAATAAAAACAATACTAGCATCTACTGGACTAAGCAGAAAGAAACGTCCAAGTACTTCTATATCTGTCTTTTTCAAAATAAGTTCACACAAGTAAACTGAATGATGAATCACGTTAAATTTGCTAATGGAGAGTAGTATCAAAAGGTCTTCTTAGCATAGAAAATCCCTACTATGTTACTAGCCCTCAAATTTAATATATTCTTTTTGTGAGGCAATATTTACATTTTCTTTGCATAATGCACTGGCTGGATTAAATAGTGAAGCTCAGGAACTCCACCCAGACCATCTCAGGGTATGTTCCACTCTACCCCACCTCCAACCTAGTCATCAACTCCCTGCCCTGAGAATCAGGAGGCTCTCAGTCAATGGGGGCGGCGTCTTCATTTTGATGATGATGGAGTCTTGGCTCTAGTGAAATAAACTGGAAAGGAAAACTGAAAGCATATTTTAAAGAAAGTTTAATAACAAGTTAAGAAATGTTTTTCTGAGAAGGAAAGGGACATGATGTTGTCTGTGTGTTGGGATGATAACCCTTGGAGGCCTTTGGGAAAGTGAATGAAGAGGGGGAGATGCCAGAAGCAAGAAGACCAGTGGAAGCCATTGTTAGCTATTACCCAAGCAGAGAAGATGAACAGAAGAAACCCAAGGCAGGCAATGACATCAAGAGTGGAGAAGAGGGAATTGATGGGAAATATGCTCTCAAGGTGAAAGCAAGTGAATTAAATTAACTTGCCAACTGACTCTGAGGGTTGTCTTGTTTATATATTTTCAGGTTGTTTTGTGTTCTTTCCTTTAGAAAAGGAAGACATTCTTAAGGAAATTTAAAAAGTTCTAAGCTTCTTAAGAGCAAGGACCAAGTCTAATTTATTTTTTCAGCATCTACATCCAAACTGCATAGCACAGAAGTGGCATGATATGCACAGTTGGCCAAGTGGAATAAGGAAAGGCTTGAGAGGTGGTGCTGTGGGGCTCAGATCCTGCCTCTTTCACTTCCTAGATGTTTGACTTTGACAGCTGTTCATTTATTCAGTACAATATGGATGATAATGTCTAATTTTTAGGGTTATTTTAAGAATCAGAGAGAATGTGTGTGTGCGCACACAAGAAACATTTACAGAACTAGGCATTCAGTAAATAGTTATTGCTACTGTCATTTTCACAGTATTATTATTTAAATATGAATAAGACAGCAGTATAAAAGGTCTTTGCTTTTATGCAAAGCTGGTTATAAAAGTCTCTGGGTCTCAGACTACACTGGTGGCACAGTAGTTAAGAATCTGCCTGCCAATGCAGGGGACACGGGTTCGAGCCCTGGTCTGGGAAGATCCCACATGCCACGGAGCAATTAACCCTGTGTGCCACAACTACTGAGCCTGCACTCTAGAGGCCGCGAGCCACAACTACTGAGCCCACCTGCCAAAACTACTACCTGCGTGCCTAGAGCCTGTGCTCCATAACAAGAGAAGCCACCGCAATGAGAAGTCCACACACTGCAACAAAGAGCAGCCCCCACTCGCCGCAACTATAGAAAGCCCGCGCACAGCAATGAAGACCCAACGCAGCCAAAAAAAAAAAGGTCTCTGGGTCTCCTCCAACCCCTAGAAAAGAACATTTATTGGGCTCTATTTTTTAAAAAAAAGTATTTTGAAGGTTTATTCTAAGACATGCAGTGGGAATCATTTTCAAAGAAATATCTTGAAAAATTCAGGGAGGAAACAACTATATGAAAAATGTGACACAATTCTACAGCAATTTATTATTGATGTAGCTTCAGAAACCTAGTATTTTTCTCCTCAGTCTATTCTGGCAAGCACACATCTCCTTATCAAAGGCTACTACATTTCAAGCAATATAGATGCTGATAAGTAAGTTAACTGAAATGTAAACACCTGTGGTAAGTGTTCACTAAGATTAAAAATTAAATAATTTGTTAAAAATACTTTATTTAATTAGTTAAATTCGTTAAAGTTAACTGATTAAAAATCACTCTCACTGGGTAAACCAAAGGGTTTACAGGGCTTGATGTAGAGTGGTAATAGGAGGAGAAAATTAATGTTATTTGCCTACTCTATCTACCAATACAAACTGAATTTAAAACGTTAGAAAAGGGGGACCTTCAAGATGGCGGAGGAGTAAGATGTGGAGATCACCTTACTCTCCACAAATAGAACAGAAATACATCTACATGTGGAACAACTTCTATAAAACACCTACTGAACGCTGGCAGAAGACCTCAGACTTCCCAACAGGCAAGAAACTCCCCACGTACCTGGGTAGGGCAAAAGAAAAAAGACACGACAGAGACAAAAGAATAAGGACAGGACCTGCACCTCTGGGAGGGAGCTGTGAAGAAGGAAAAGTTTCCACACACTAGGAAGCCCCTTCTCTGGTGGAGACGGGCTGGCGGGAGGGAAGCTTTGGAGCCACGGAGGAGAGCGCAGCAACAGGGGGGCGGAAGGCAAAGCGGAGAGATTCCCGCACAGAGGATTGGTGCCGACCAGCACTCACCAGCCTCAGAGGCTTCTCTGCTCACCTGCTGGGGTGGGTGGGGGCTGGGAGCTGAGGCTCGGGCTTTGGAGGTCAGATCCCAGGGAGAGGACTGGGGTTGGCTGCGTGAACACCGCCTGAAGGGGGCTAGTGCGCCACAGCTAGCCAGGAGGGAGTCCGGGAAAAAGTCTGGAACTGCCTAAGAGGCAAGAGATGATTGTTGCGGGGTGCGTGAGGAAAGGGGATTCAGAGCACCGCCAAAACGAGCTCCAGAGACAGGCACGAGCCACGGCTATCAGTGCAGACTCCAGAGACGGGCATGAGATGCTAGGACTGCTGCTGCAGCCACCAAGAAGCCTGTGTGCAAGCACAGGTCACTATCCACACTTCCCCTCCTGGGAGCCTGTGCAGCCCACCACTGCCAGGGTCCCGTGATCCAGGGACAACTTCCCCAGGAGAACACACAGCGTACCTCAGGCTGTTACAACATCACTCTGGCCTCTGCCGCCACAGGTTCGCCCCGCATTCCGTATCCCTCCCTCCCCCCAGCCTGAGTGAGCCAGAGCCCCTAATCAGCTGCTCCTTTAACCCCATCCAGACAGGATGGAACAGACGCCCTCAGGAGACCTACATGCAGAGGCGGGGCCAAATCCAAAGCTGAACCCCAGGAGCTGTGCGAACAAAGAAGAGGAAGGGAATTTTCTCCCAGCAGCCTCAGGAGCAGTGGATTAAATCTCCACAATCAACTTGATGTACCCTGCATCTCTGGAATACCTGAATAGACAACAAATCATCCCAAACCGAAGCGGTGGACTTTGGGAGCAACTATAGACTTGGGGTTTGCTTTCTGCATCTAATTTGTTTCTGGATTTATGTTTATCTTAGTTTAGTATTTAGATTTAATTAGCATTGGTAGATTTGTTTATTGATTTGGTTGCACTCTTCCTTTTTTTTTTAATACATAGACATTTTTTTTTCCTTTGTCGCTTTTTGTGAGTGTGTATGTGTATGCTTCTTTGTGTGATTTTGTCTGTAAAGCTTTGCTTTAACCATTTGGCCTCGGGTTTTGTCTGTTTTTTTTTTTTTTTTAAATATAGTTTTTAGCCCTTGTTATCATAGGTGGATTGGTTTTTTGGTTTGGTTACTCTCTTCTTTCTTTCTTTTCTATTTTTTTATTACTTTTTAATTTTTTCATTTTTAATAATTTTTTTATTTTTTATTTTAATGACTTTCTTTCATTTATTTATTTATTTTTCATTCTTGCGTTCTTTCTTTTTCTCACACTTTTCTTCTAAGCCGTGTGGCTGACAGGGTCTTGGTGCTCCAGCCAGGTGTCAGGCCTGTGCCTCTGAGGTGGGAGAGCCGAGTTCGAGACACTGGTCCAGCAGAGACCTCCCAGCTCCACATAACATCAAACGGTGAAAGCTCTCCCAGAGATCTCCATCTTGACGCTAAGACCGAGCTCCACTCAACAAACAGCAAGCTACAGTGCTGGACACCCTGTGCCAAACAACTAGCAAGACAGGAACATAACCCCACTGATTAGCAGAGAGGCTGCCTAAAATCATAATAAAGTCACAGACAGTGCAAAACACACCGCCAGACACAGTCCTGCCCAACAGAAAGATAAGATCCAGCCTCATCCACCAGAACGCAGGCACCAGTCCCCTCCACCAAGAAGCCTACACAACCCACTGAACCAACCTTAGACACTGGGGCTGACACCAAAAACAATGGGAAGTACGAACCTGCAACCAGCGAAAAGGAGACCCAAACACAGTAAGTTAAGCAAAATGAGAAGACACACACAAAGCAGATGAAGGAGCAAGGCAAAAACCCACCAGACTAAACAAATGAAGAGGAAATAGGCAGGCTACTGGAAAAAGAATTCAGAGTAATGACAGTAAAGATGATCCAAAATCTTGGGAATAGAATGGAGAAAATACAAGAAACGTTTAACAAGGACCTAGAAGAACTAAAGAGCAAACAAACAATAAAAATGAACAACACAAAAAATGAAATTAAAAACTGTCTAGAAGGAATCAATAGCAGAATAGCTGAGGCAGAAGAACAGATAAGTGACCTGTAAGAAAAAATAGTAGAAATAACTATCGCAGAGCAGAATAAAGAAAAAGGAATGAAAAGAATTGAGGACAGTCTCAGAGACCTCGGGGACAACATTAAACGCACCAACACTCAAATTATAGGGGTCTCAGAAGAAGAAGAGAAAAAGAAAAGGACTGAGAAAATATTTGAAGAGATTATAGTTGAAAACTTCCCTAATATGGGAAAGGAAATAGTCAATCAAGTCCAGGAAGCAAAGAGACTCGCATACAGGATAAATCCAAGGAGAAACACGCCAAGACACATATTAATCAAACTCTCAAAAATTAAATACAAAGAAAACATATTAAAAGCAGCAAAGGAAAAACAACAAATAACACACAAGGGAATCCCCATAAGGGTAACAGCTGATCTTTCAGCAGAAACTCTAAAAGCCAGAAAGGAGGGGTAGGACATATTTAAAGTGATGAAAGGGAAAAACCTACAACCAAGATTACTCTACCCAGCAAGGATCTCATTCAAATTCGACGGAGAAATTAAAAACCTTTACAGACAAGCAAAACCTAAGAGAATTCAGCACCACCAAACCAGCTTTACAACAAATGCTAAAGGAACTTCTCTAGGCAGGAAACACAAAAGAAGGAAAAGACTTACAATAAAAACCCAAAACAATTAAGAAAATGGTAATAGGAACATACATATCGATAATTACCTTAAATGTAAATGGATTAAATGCTCCAAACAAAAGACACAGACTGGCTGAACAGATACAAAAACAAGACCCGTATATATGCTGTCTACAAGAGACCCACTTCAGACCTAGGGACACATACAGACAGAAAGTGAGGGGATGGAAAAGGATATTCCATGCAAATGGAAATCAAAAGAAAGCTGGAGTAGCAATTCTCATATCAGAAAAAATAGACTTTAAAATAAAGACTATTACAAGAGACAAAGAAGGACACTACATAATGATCAAGTGATCAATCCAAGAAGAAGGTATAACAATTGTAAATATTTATGCACCCAACATAGGAGCACCTCAATATATAAGGCAAATGCTAAAAGCCATAAAAGGGGAAACTGACAGTAACACAATAATACTAGGGGACTTTAACACCCTACTTTAACCAAAGGACATATCATCCAAAATGAAAATAAATAAGGAAACACAAGCTTTAAATAATACATTAAACAAGATGGACTTAATTGATATTTATAGGACATTCCATCCAAAAAGAACAGAATACACTTTCTTCTCAAGTATTCATAGAACATTCTCCAGGATAGATCATATCTTGGGTCACAAATCAAGCCTTGGTAAACTTAAGAAAATTGAAATCGTATCAAGTATCTTTTCCAACCACAATGCTATGAGACTAGATATCAATTATGGAAAAAAATCTGTAAAAAAAAAAACAAAACACATGGAGGCTAAACAATACACTACTAAATAACCAAGATATCACTGAAAAAATCAATGAGGAAATCAAAAAATACCTAGAAACAAATGACAATGAAAACACGATGACCCAAAACCTATGGGATGCAGCAAAAGCAGTTCTAAGAGGGAAGTTTATAGCAATACAATCCTACTTCAAGAAACAAGAAGCATCTCAAATAAACAACCTAACCTTACACCTGAAGCAATTAGAGAAAGAAGAACAAAAAAACCCAAAGTTAGCAGAAGGAAAGAAATCATAAAAATCAGATCAGAAATAAATGAAAAAGAAATGAAGGAAACAATAGCAAAGATCAATAAAACAAAAATTTGGATCCATGAGAGGATAAAGAAAATTGATAAACCATTAGCCAGGCTCATCAAGAAAAAAAGGGAGAAGACTCAAATCAACAGAATTAGAAATGAAAAAGGAGAAGTAACAACTCACAATGCAGAAATGCAAAGGATCATGAGAGATTACTACAAGCAACTATATTCCAATAAAATGGAAAACCTGGAAGAAATGGACAAATTCTTAGAAAAGCACAACTTTCCGAGACTGAACCAGGAAGAAATAGAAAATATGAACAGACCAATCACAAGCACTGAAATTGAAACTGTGATTAAAAATCTTCCAACAAACAAAAGCCCAGGACCAGATGGCTTCACAGGTGAATTCTATCATACACTTAGAGAAGAGCTAACACCTATCCTTCTCAAACTCTTCCAAAATATAGCAGAGGGAGGAACACTGCCAAACTCATTCTACGAGGACACCATCACCCAGATGCCAAAACCAGACAAAGATGTCACAAAGAAAGAAAACTACAGGCCAAGATCCCTGATGAACATAGATGCAAAAATCCTCAACAAAATACTAGCAAACAGAATCCAACAGCACTTTAAAAGGATCATACACCATGATCAAGTGGGGTTTATCCCAGGGATGCAAGGATTCTTCAATATACACAAATAAATCAATGTGATAAACCATATTAACAGACTGAAGGAGAAAAACCATATGATCATCTCAATAGATGCAGAGAAAGTGTTCGATAGTATTCAACACCCATTTATGATAAAAACCCTGAAGAAAGTAGGCATAGAGGGAACTTACCTCAACATAATAAAGGCCATATATGACAAACCCACAGCCAACATGGTTCTCAATGGTGAAAAACTGAAACCATTTCCACTAAGATCAGGAACAAGACAAGGATGTCCACTCTCACCACTACTATACAACATAGTTTTGGAAGTGTTAGCCACAGCAATCAGAGAAGAAAAAGAAATAAAAGGAATCCAAATCGGAAAAGAAGAAGTAAAGCTGTCACTGTTTGCAGATGACATGATACTATACATAGAGAATCCTAAAGATGCTCCCAGAAAACTACTAGAGCTAATCAATGAATTTGGTAAAGTAGTAGGATACAAAACTAATGCACAGAAATCTGTTGCCTTCCTATACACTAATGATGAAAAATCTGAAAGAGAAATTAAGGAAACACTCCCATTTATCATTGCAACAAAAATAATAAAATACCTAGGAATAAGCCTACCTAAGGGGACAAAAGACCTGTATGCAGAAAACTATAAGACACTGGTGAAAGAAATGAAAGATGATGCAAATAGATGGAGAGATATACCATGTTCTTGGATTGGAAGAATCAACATTGTGAACATGATTAAACTACCCAAAGCAATCTACAGATTCAATGCAATCCCTATCAAACTACCAATGGCATTTTCACAGAACTAGAACAAAAAATTTCACAGTTTGTATGGAAACACAAAAGACCCTGAAGAGCCAAAGCAATCTCGAGAAAGAAAAACGGAGCTGGAGAAATCAGGCTCCCTGACTTCTGACTATACTACAAAGCTACAGTAATCAACACAGTATGGTACTGGCACAAAAACACAAATATAGATCAATGGAACAGGATAGAAAGACCAAAGATAAACCCACACACATATGGTCACCTTATTTTTGATTAAGGAGGCAAGAATATACAATGGAGAAAAGACAGCCTCTTCAATAAGTGGTGCTGGGAAAACTGGACAGCTACATGTAAAAGAATGAAATTAGAACACTCCCTAATACCATACACAAAAATAAACTCAAAATGGATTAAAGACCTAAATGTAAGGCCAGACACTAAAATTCTTAGAGGAAAACATAGGCAGAACACTGTACGACATAAATCACAGCAAGATGCTTTTTGACCCAGCTCCTAGAGAAATGGAAATAAAAATGAAAATAAACAAATGGGACATAATGAAACTTAAAATCTTTTGTACAGCAAAGGAAACCATAAACAAGATGAAAAGACAACCCTCAAAATGGGAGAAAATATTTGCAAATGAAGCAAGTGACAAAGGATTAATCTCCAAAATTTACAAGCAGCTCATGCAGCTCAATATCAAAAAAACAAACAACCCAATCCAAAAATGGGCAGAAGACCTAAAGAGACATTTCTCCAAAGAATATATACAGATTGCCAACAAACACATGAAAGGATGCTCAACATCACTAATCATTAGAGAAATGCATATCAAATCTACAATGAGGTATCCCCTCACACCAGTCAGAATGGCCATCATCAAAAAATCTACAAACAATAAATGCTGGAGAGGGTGTGGAGAAAAGGGAACCCTCTTGCACTGTTGGTGGGAATGTAAATTGATATAGCCACTATGGAGAACAGCATGAAGGTTCCTTAAAAAACTAAAAATAGAACTACCATGTGACCCAGCAATCCCACTACTGGGCATATGCCCTGAGAAAACCATAATTCAAAAAGAGTCATGTACCACAATGTTCACTGCAGCTCTATTTACGATAGCCAGGACATGGAAGCAACCTAAGTGTCCATTGACAGATGAATGGATAAAGACAATGTGGCACATATATACAATGGAATATTACTCAGTCATAAAAAGAAACGAAATTGAGTTATTTGTAGTGAGGTGGATGGACCCAGAGTCTGTCCTACAGAGTGAAGTAAGTCAGAAAGAGAAAAACCAATACCATATGCTAACACACATATATGGAATCTAAAAAAAAAAAGCAAAAAAATGGTTCTGAAGAACCTAGTGGCAGGACAGGAATAAAGACGCAGATGTAGATAACGGACTTGAGGACACAGGGTTGGGGAAGGGTAAGCTGGGACGAAGTGAGAGAGTGGCATGGGCATATATACACTACCAAATGTAAAACAGATAGCTAGTGAGAAGCAGCCACATAGCACAGGCAGATCAGCTCGGTGCTTTGTGACCACCTAAAGGGGTGGGATAGGGAAGGTGGGAGGGAGACGCAAGAGGGAGGAGATATGGGGATATATGTGTATTTATAGCTGTATATGTATAGCTGATTCACTTTGTTATAAAGCAGAAACTAACACACCATTGTAAAGCAATTACACTCCAATAAAGATGTTAAAAAAAATAAAATGATAGAAAAAATTAAGAGTAATTCTTCGATCTTTGAGAAACATTCGAGAAGATCTCTTCTGATATCTGTTAATAGGTAAGGTTCTTCAGATATCACATGACATGGTTATTAATACTGTGATTCTAGAGCCCATCCATGGAACTTTCCTTTTATCACTAAAAAGTCCCAACATTCAAGAGTGGTTCATGTGCCTTCCCCTTTGAGATGGAGAAAATTGGGTTTTCTTCAGAATATTCCTCTAACCTTCTCCACACCTTAGGTAACCTTTAAAGGGCACAACAACTTGTCTTTTCTCAAGGAAAAAAAACTCCAGACCAGAGTTTTATTTACAAACCAGACTGTCACTTTTGTTGAATGATGGGTTTAGTGTTAAGTTGGAAATGAACTACCCTAAAGCAGCAACTCAATAACTATATTCCTTTTGAAATGTACTTTGTTACGTTTTCTCCTCCTATTTGTATTAAATACAGAAAAACTTCACAATGTGTAGGAGTAAAAAAGAAAAATTTGACACAATCAAAACTCCTTTAGCATGGATTTTTTTTATGAAATATGGATTTAAGTACATCGTAGCAAGAAAGCAGAAGGATGAACCATGAAGTACTACCTATCAACTTCCTAAGACAATCTGGATTTTCAATACAAATTAGTGAAAATGGCTTGAAAGGCTACAGGTAATGTGAAAAGTACTTCCTTCTCCTGTGATTTGCCGAGTGGAAAATCTTCTCTATGCCATTCTTTATCTCTTTGTCTAAGAACTATTCTCATTCTGCTTATGATTTTAAAAATTCTCTGGGGTTTAGAAAATCCAAAGCAACCTTTATTTAAAGCCATGTTGAATTAAATAGAGGTTCTTTTAAATAAGTCATGATGCCTAAAAAAGTAAGTTTAACTAAAATCTGAGGAACTTCCCTGGTGGTCCAGTGATAAAGAATTCACCTTCCAATGTAGGGGATGCAGATTCAATCCCTGGTTGGGGAACTAAGATCCCACATGCCACGGGGCAACTAAGCCTGAGCACCACACCTACTGAGCTCGGGCACCTTAATGAGAGAGCCTGCATGCTGCAAACTACAGAGCCCATGCACTCTGGAGCCCACACGCCACAACTAGAGAAGAGAAAACCCACACGCCACAACTAGAGAGAAGCCCACACGCTGCAACGAAGATCCCGTGTGCCACAACTAATACCTGACACAGCCATCAAAATTTAAAAAAAAAAAAGACATATATATTGTTTTAATAATCCTTCAGCTTACAGCTTGTTAACACAAGGATAGAATATTAAAGCAGCTTTTTACTTGACCTTTTATCTTAATCTACCCTTTACCATAGGAGATACGTATAACAACCTCACACGTTGACAATTTGGGCAATTTTGTGACAACCTCAAGAATATTAGATATAGATATGTTTTCTTGGCCTACATGTGGAAAATTGGTTGTCATCTTGCTGAGAAACAATTTGTTAATATCTATTTCAAGTTCACCCAGTAAATAGCATACATGCAATTATTTTGGGTCAGAAAGCACTGTACTATCACACGAAGAAAATATAAGCAAAACTACCAGAAATATTAGGAAAAATGACACTTTGCTCTAAGTGCAGCAGATGTCACCTGTAATGAGCATTCCACTGCAATGTCACTAGGCTGGAATTAGATTTCTAAAGAAACTTTTGGAAGGATTTCTATCAAAATCGATGATATATATCTACCCTTTCTGACCTCTCTGCAGAACATGATTTGTTGAAATGACCACAGACAATATCAGTTCACAGGAAAAGAAACTGACTTATGAGGATATGAGTCTTGATGACCTAATTGTAAAATTACTGGAGGAAAAAAAGAGAGAGATGCAGCTGTTCTTTCCTGTACACCATAGATGTGACCCCCAAAGAGCTAGAGGTAAATCAAACCAGGTTTTAAAAAACGAACTCACAGGAGGGTCTTGAATAAATTTTCTACCCTACAACATTCTTCCTTTCCAGGCTAGAGATTAAACTACCCAACAAAGGGAAAACACAGAGCCAACATTCTCCCAGATTACTGAGTTGATTTGTTGATACAATTAAACAATGTAAATCTTCTTGATGTAAATGTTTCTGCAAAGATTATACACTGCATAGGTAACCCTGAATGCACTACAGTAGTGACTAGCAACCAGTAGGCCTGGATCTAATTTCAGTTTAAAGCATTAGTTAGTGCCTCTAGGCTGCTACTTCTCACATATACCTAAATATTAAGATTTTAGTGCCCAAAGGGTAGGGCCAGCTTTCTCAGTGACACTTTTACATGAAATAAATCAATTTTGGAAGTATCTGTGATTTAGGTGACCTAGGTAATATTAACTGTAAAATATATATATAAATAGATAGGACACACAAAAAAGCTTTTTCCTTAAAAGAAAGTCCATATACAGTTTTAAATTCCTGAGAATGACCATGTGCTGTAAACAGATGAACAGATTTGCAGGAGGCTGCCCCTGCCACCCGAGGTCTGGACTCAGTCTCCCCCTTGCGTGGCTCTCTTTATCAATCTGTTGTTGCACTGAAGTTGCCCTGACAGCTCCAAGCTCCCAAAACACTTTCCGTGGTCTTTTTGTAACATCAACACCTGCATATTTCTCTAGGAAGAAAAAGCTTTCTTTGTTTACATTTTCCCTCCAATGATCCTGCCTTAATCCCCCACTGCAGAGCCCAGAAGGGAGTGGCAGAGATGGTGCCTTATTTCATACTTTCCCTGAGCCCTGCCTAAGGGGTTCTTCTGCTAAGCATGTCAGCAACGGCCTTCACTCTCCTTTGACACCACCCTAGATAAATACGTGTTCTCTGGTGCTGGATAAGAAATTGAAAAAGTTAAGAAAAAAAATGTTTTTTATTATGTGTGGTGATGGATGTTAAGTAAATTTATTGTGGTGATCATTTCACAGTATGTACATATATCAAATCATTATGTTGTACACCTGAAACTAATATAAAGTTATATGTCAATTATACCTCCATTAAAAAAAAAAAATGAAGAGACCTTGTCCATAATGGTGGAGTAGGAAGACCCTAAGCTCACCTCATCTCACGGGCACACCAAAATTACAACCATTTACAGAGCACCTATTGATGAGAAAGACCAGAACCTACCAGAAAAAAAAATATTATACAACTAAAGATATAAAGAAGAAACCACAATGAGATGGATAGGAGAGGCAGAGGTATAGTCAAGACCCACACCTCCAGATGGGCAACCCACAAATGGGAGGATAATTACAATTTCAGAGGGTCCTTCACTGGGAAAACAAGCCCCCAGAATATTTGGCTTTGAAGGCCAGTAGGGTTTACATTCAGGAGAGCCAGCGGGCTGTGGAATGTAAAGACTCAACTCTTAAAGGGCACACACACCACATGCTCAGAGACCTAAGGCAGAAACAGTAATTTTAAAGGACCCTGGGTCAGACGCAGGCTGATCTTGGAGACTCTCCAGAAGAAGCAGGAGGCAACTGGAACTCACCCTGGGGACACAGACACTGGCAGTATCCATTTTGGGGAGCTTGTTCTACCACATGGACAGTGGTGCTAGCAAGCCCTCCCTCTAGCTTATCAGCCTAGGGACCCGGCCCTGCCCACTAGGCTATAAGCACATATACTGGGACGCCTCAGGCCAAGCAACTAGCCTGGAGGGGAAACAGCCCCCCAAAAGCAGGAAAGCTGCCTTAAGACCCCTTGAGCCCACAGCCACCCCTGGACATGGCCATGTCCACCAGAGGGCCTAGGACCGAGGACCACACATCAGTGCACAGACACTAGACTTGGGACCCTCAGGGCTATCAGCTGACTTTTCATTGCAAACCCTGCAGGCCAGAAGTGAGTGTCACAACATATTTAAAGTGATGAAAGGGAAAAACCTATATCAAAGAATACCTACCCAGGAAGGCTTTCATTCAGATTTGATGGAGAGATCAAAAGGTTTACAGATAAGCAAAAGCTAAAAGAGTTCAGCACCACCATAACTCCTTTACGAGAAATGTTCAAGGAACTTCTCTAAGCAAAAAAGAAAAGGCCACAACTAGAAACATGAAAATTACTAAAAGAAAAAGCTCATTGGTAAAGGCAAAAATACAGTAAAGGTAGTAAATCAACCATGTACAAAGTCAGTAAAAAGGTTAAAAGGCAAAAGTAGTAAAATCATCTGTATCTGCAATAAGTAGTTAAGGAATACACAAAACAAAAATATGTAAAATACGACGTCAAAAAAAGTAATCCTGGGAAAGGGGAATAAAATGCAGGATTATTAAATAGCATTTGAAATTAAGAGATCAGCAGCTTAAAATAATCATATATATATATATGAATACATATATTGCTATAAATATACCTCTTGGTAACCACAAACCAGAAACCTATAATAGATACAAACAAAAAAGAGAAAGGAATCAAAGCATAACACTAAAGACAGTCATCAAATAACAAGGGCATAGAACAAAAGAAGAGGAAATAAACAAAAAATAACTACAAAACTACCCCAAAACAATTTTTAAAAGGCAGTAAGTACATACCTAACAATAATTACTTTAAATGTAAATAGACTACATGCTCCCATGAAAGGACACAGAGTGGCTGAATGGATACAAAAACAAACCCATATATATGCTATCTACAGTGGACTCACTTCAGATCTAAGACACACACAGACTGAAGTGAGGGGATGGAAAAAGAAATCAAAGGAGAAAAAAAAAATACCTGGAGACAAATGAAAACAAAACACAATAATCCAAAATCTATGGGATGTAGGAGAAGCAGTTCTAAGAAGGAAGTTTATAGTGATACAAGCCAACCTCAGGAAATGAGAAAAATCTCAAATGAACAACCTAACCTTACCCCTAAGGAACTAGAAAAAGAACAAACAAAACCCAAAGTTAGTAGAAGGAAAGAAATCAAAGACCAGAGTAGAAATAAATAAAATAGGAACTAAAAAAACAATAGAAGAGATCACTGAGATGAAGAGCCAGTTCTTTAAAAAGATAAACAAAATTGATAAACCTTAAGCCGGACTGACCAACAAAAAAAGAGAGAGGACCCAAATCGATTAAATCAGAAATGTAAAAAGGAATACTTACAACCGACACCACAGAAGTACAAAGGATCATATGAACAATTATATGCCAATAAAATGAATAATCTAGAAGAAATGGACAAACTCCTAGAAATGTACAATCTCCCAAAACTGAACCAGAAAGAAATAGAAAATATGAACAGACTGATTACCAGTAATGAAATTGAATCAATAATCAAAACTCTCAACAAATAAATGTCCAGAAACAGATGGTTTCACAGGTGAATTCTATCAAACATTTAGAGAAGAGTTAACATGTATCCTTCTTGAACTATTCCTAAAAATTGCAGAGGAAGGAATGCTTCCAAACTCACTCTACGAGGCCAGGATCACCCTGATACCAAAAACAGACAGAAATATCAAAAACAAGAAAAACAATTACAGGCCATTATCACTGATGAACATAGATGGAAAAATCCTCAACAAAATAACAGCAAACCAAATCCAGCAATACATTAAAAGAATCATACACCATGATCAAGTGGGATTTATCCCAGAGATGGCTCAATACCCACAAATCAATTAATGTGATAAACCACATTAACAAAATGAAGAATAAAAATCATATGATTATCTCAATAGATGCAGAAAAATCTTTTGATAAAATTCAACATCTGTTTATGATAAAAACTCTCCACAAAGTGGGTACAGAGAGAACATACCTCAACATAATAAAATCAAATACGAAAAACCCACAGCTAACATCATACTCAGCAGTGAAATTTGAAAGGATTCCTATAAGATCAGGAAGAAGACAAGAATACCCTCTCTCACCACTTTTATTCAGCATAGAATTGGAAGTCCCAGCCACAGCAGACAAGAAAAAGAAATAAAAGGAATCCAAATTTGAAAGGAAGAAGTAAAACTGTCACTGTTTGCAGATGACATGGTACTATACGTAGAAAATCTTAAAGCTGCCACTGAAAAAGCACTAGAGATCATCAATTAATACAGTAAAGTTGCAGGATACAAATTTAATATATAGAAATATGTTGCATTTCTATACACTAAAAATAAAATATCAGAAAGAGAAATGTTTTAAAAATCCCATTTACCTTCACATCAAAAATTATAAAATACCTAGGGAATAAATATAACTACGGAAATAAAATACCTGTACTCAGAAAACTATAAAACGCTGTGAAAGAAATGGAAGAGGACACAAACTGATGCAAAGATATACCATGTTGATGGATAGGAGGAATTAATATTGTTAAAATGACCATACTACCCAAGGCAGTCTACAGAGTCAATGCAATCCCTATCAAACTACTAGTGGCATACTTCACAGAAATAAAACAAGTAATTTTAAAATTTGTATGGAAACACGAAGACCCTGAAAAGCCACAACAATTTTGAGAAAAATAACAGAGCTGGAGGTATCATGCTTCCTGACTTCAGACTATACTACAAAGTCATCAAAACAGTATGGTACTGGCCCAAAAACTGACACATAGATCAATGGAACAGAATAGAGCGAAATAAACTCACACATTTATGGTCAGTCAATCTATGACACAGGAGGCAAGAATACACAATGAGGAAAAGACAGTCTCTTCAATAAGTGGTGCTGGGAAAACCGGACAGCTACATGTAAAAGAATAAAATTAGAACATTTTCTCACACCATATACAAAAATAAACTCAAAATGGATTAAAGACTTAAATGTAAGACTGGAAACCATAAGACTTCTAAAAGAAAGCATAGAACACTCTTTGACATAAATCAAAGCAATGTTTTTTGGATCTGTCACCTTAGGCAATTGGGACCTATTTAAAAGCTTTTGCACAGCAAAGGAAACCATCGAAAAAATGAAAAGACAACACACAGAATGAGAGAAAATATTTGCAAATGATATGACCCATAAGGGATTAATATCCAAAAATATAAATAGCTCATACAACTCAATATCAAAAAACAACCCAATTAAAACATGGGTCAAAGACATGAATAGACGCTTTTCCAAAGAAGACACAGAGATGACCAACAGGCACATGAAAAGATGCTCAACATCACTAATCATCAGAAAAATGGAAAGCAAAACCACAATGAGGTATCACCTCACACCTATCAGAATTGCTATCATCAAAAAGACCACACACAAAAAAAAAAAAGACCACAAATAACAAATGTTGGCGAAGATGTGGAAAAAAAGGGAACTCTTCTACACTGTTGGTGGGAATGTAAATTGGTGCAGCCACTGTGGAAAACAGTATGGAGGTTCCTTAAAAATCTAAAAATAGAACTACCATATGATCCAGCAATTTCACTTCCGGATATTTACCCGAAGAAAACCAAAACACTAATTCAAAAAGATAAATGCACCCCTGTGCTCACTGTAGCATTATTAACAATAGCCTAGACTTGGAAGCAGCCTAAGTGCGCATGTACATACAAGTCATGACTCTATTCCACATCTATGCAACATGAAATAAACCAGTAAGATAAACCATAAGAGATAAGCAACAAAATGTTAGAAATGGTATGTTATTTTGTACTCAAATGTGCTTTTAATTCTTAAAAGTAGTAATTGTGTCTCTACTAATTCCAAGCTTTGGCTTGGCAACCTGGGATAAATAAAGATGTATAGTTAGTTATTACTGAAATGTCTTTAAACTCTGGTACATGTACATGTATATATATAATCAAAATGTTCCAAGAAAATTAATCTGGTAAATTAACGATACATATAATTTTGCATTTGCTGTTCCCTCTGCCTGGAACAGTCTTCCCTTTAGTTCTCTACATTGCTGATTCTTTATCACTATTCAAACTCACCTCTTCAGAGAAGCGTTTCCTAATCATCCCACCTAAACTAGCCCCTCTTCAGTCCCTCTATAAATATGTTATTATCCTGTTTGTTTCCTTCAAAGCAATTACCACAATTTGTAGTTATCTGGTAATTATTTACTCTTTTATTTATCAGTTGTGTGCCTCTTCCCAGTGGGCCAGAACCTTGTCTATCTACTTACTGCCACATCCCCACATTTATTGGTGTCACTCAATAAGTATTTCTGAATGAAAGACTCTTGTACAGTATTTAGAATTTTTATTTTACTATTTTTAATTTTTTTTATTTTTGGCTGTGTCGGGTCTTAGTTGCACGCAGGATCTTCATTGCAGCATGTGGGCTTCTCTCTAGTTGTGGCGTACGGCCTCCAGAGCGCATGGGCTCTGTAGTTTGCAGCACATGGGGGGCTCTCTAGTTGAGGCGCATGGGCTCAGTAGTTGTGTCGCGCGGGCTTAGTTGCCCTGCGGCATGTGGGATCTTAGTTCCCCGACAGGGATCAAACCTGCGTCCCATGCATTGGAAGGCGTATTCTTTACCACTGGACCACCTGGGAAGTCCCAGTATTTAGAAATTTTAAAACAGGCATTTCTCACAGACTTTTAAAACTAAAAAATCAGACTGTGGAGCTGTTATAATCTGGTTCTCTTTTCTTACAAACCTAATAGAAAACTGAGGTTCAGGGCTCCCCCCAAAATCCTTTTAGGATTACAGGTTTGGAATGGAGCCAGGACAAGTCTTTCATTTCCCTGTCTCCCAATTCCGAGAGCTTTCCCAACCAAGCTGTCGTTTCTTCCAGTCTCACTTTATTAGTCCTACAGGATGTATAAACAGTGTTGAATACAAATGAAAATTGTTTGCTTCTTTTCCCATAAATTGCCTTTTTTCCCCTATAGTGGAGAAATCACATGCTAAAGAGGTCGACTTTTATGTCATGTGCAGAAGAAGAGATGAAATCCCATTATAACCCAATCCTGTTCCACAGCATGGCCTATAAGCCTCACTTCTCCTGCAGACCTGGTCAGAGAAGCCACCATATTCACTACATAAAGTCATAAAGTCTGTTTTGAAACAAGAAGCAAACAAGTCCCATATACACTGACATTTCACACATCAAAAAAATTAATACATAGTTCAGCAGCTATGCCTATTTTCCTCAAAGAGGTCAAATTTAAACTCAAGTGACCAAGGAAAAAAATCCTACAAATAGAGAAGGGTCACATAACCAAGTACCATAATAGTCACAAGTCACAAATCCACGGGAAACTCTGAGAGAAGGACATCGTTCACTGATCTGGAATTAGACCTATTTGGCTCACAGGTAGCAGGTAACTAAGCCACCATGTCTGACGATAAAACATTTCTGCCAAAAGGAAAGGTGGTCATATTAAACAACTATTTTCTACCCTCCTGGAATAGCTGAGTATTTTATGGTGCCCAGGACAAGGTTCGTCCCTCCAAGCAACTGCCCTCCACTACTCAGAGTTCCTGGGCTTGAAGTCATGGCTCAAAATTCACCTCATCAGAATCCATGGACAGATTAACACAGGTCACTCTCTAACACTCCAACACAATGGCTGACTGTTCTCTGAGCCAGAACATTTTTGTTATTTCAAAATTAGCTGTTTCTTCATGTGTAATTGTCCATCTAGCCTATCTTTTCAAATGTAAAGTGACTGAGGGCAGGACCTTCTGGTTTGTAACACAAGTCCTAGCACTACTCTCTATTTTCCAACTGACCTGACATGAAAACGATGCAATAAAATTCATACTGTGCAGAATATGTTTTACTGTGGTCAAATTTATCAGTCACAAAAATGAAGCCCCAAATTACTGGTGCTTGTGTAACCCTGGCAAAACTGTCTGTGTGCATTCATGCCATAATGCTATTAATTCTTTACCTTTATAAAAGAACATAAGATCAGTTTTAAAATTAAGCAAGATGACAGTACTCAAATAATACAAATCCAGAAATGGAAAAATTATTAATCCTATTAGTTATAAAGTTTACAATATTTACCCAAGCATAAGACAAATTAGGATTCAGTGGATAATATTATGGTGTTAAGATTTGTGCCACTTTGTCTTTGAAGTGATATCTGCCTTTAATTTTTCTATCAATGTGTAATGCATAACAAATAAATTTTATGTATATAATTTAAAAAAAAAGATTTGTGCCAAATGTGCATATAAAGCAATATGAGAAAATAGGTAAATAGCTAACTATTTTATCTATATCCAATAGGTATAGGTAAAATAGTGCGCTACTTAGTTCCCAAAGACGTCTAATAAAAACTAAAGCAGACACAGATAACTGTAATCCTATCTACCTCGTTTCTAAAAACCCATTTGGTTACACATTCCAAATAGTCATGAGACTCAAACAGCGTGCATCGTCAACAACTGCATGGCTAGACCAGTCAGACAACTTTTTAAGTAGTCAAAGTGAAGCTACATGTTCAATGCTTTGTAGTAAAGTCAGTGGTATCCCTACTCCTAAACAAGAGGTGTTTTTTATTAAGTTGTTGTTTCTATCCTTAACATAAATTAATAAAAACTTATGTTCTAAGTAGTATTTAATATAACCTAATACTCTGAAAAGATTTCCCTTCACACATTATTAGCACATGGGTTTCAAGTATACTGATTACATGCAATTACATTACATTACTGATTACAATATGAAACAACCTCGTATTTCGTTCAAGCAGCTGCTGAGAGGAATTTAGACAGAAGCATGAAAGAAGTTATTTGTAATTTAGATAGACACTTAAAAGTGTATTTTAAAAATTAACACAATCTTGAACTCACTAAGTGAATTAATTTTGTTAAAGCAAAATTCTCTTTAATACTTGCACTAATGTGCAGAGTATCGGAAATGCTGACAATGCCAGGCACATGGTATATACTCAGAAACTTTTTGCTAAAAATGACTTTCACCTAGAGTGGGCTCACAATTATCTAGGGGCTTTGGTCTGAGCAAGGAGGTAATAAGATCACACTGTGTATGTAAATATCATGTACTGTGTATATGTAAGTCAAACCATGTGTGGCTACCACAGTGACCAGTTTCTGCAGAGTGTTCATTCTATTGCTTCTTCAGCTCTACCAAAAGATAGTAAGAGTGAGTGAACAGACCTTCCAAGACTTGTGTATGACATATATCAATAAAGGGTTGTGTGTGTTTTTGGCATTTTCTCAGGTGTGAAAAATAATTTGACTAATATAAGTAAGCATCTCCATTGAACAACCAATTAATGTAGAGGCAGAAGGAAGGTTGAGAGAAAATGAAACAATTTTGGGAAATGTGAATCCAGCAGGGAATCGTAAAATGTCTACCTTTTCCCAACATTCCCATCTGGCAAATTGCTTACCCAAGTCAGACTGTCAAGATTACAGATCTTGCCTGAGAATTTTTAAATCCCTACATGATTTCTTCTCTGAAAATAAATTCACCAACATAAATTAACCAGAACCATGCTTTTTTGTTTTCTGACATGGTTAAATTGTGATTAGACAATTAAACATTTTAATGAGAACAGGGAAATGCAAAATTATTCCATAAATAGTATATGAAGGTATTCTTAATCTTTATAAAAATTAGTATGGAAATTAATGTAACACATGTAAACAAGGTATTTAATTTTACTAAAGTGATTTATTTTGACAATAGTTCAAACTGAATTTTTATTTAATATAGAAGGTCAATAATATATACTTATCTTTATATATTAAATATTTATATGTAAAATATACATATACTCAAAAAATGTCCCCACACTCAAAATGACAACTATGTCAATTATATCTGACTTAAAATAAAAGAAATTACAAAAATAAAAATAGTAATTATTTGAGGACAGTGGCATTATGGCACTGTTTTCTTCATTCTTTTATAACATTATTATATTGCTTTTAAAATTAAAATATATTTATTTTGGTTTAGTTATACATATTAAACCACTTCATCATTTAGAGACATTAAATAATACTAAAAGAATATAATTTATAAGTAAAACTATTATGTAGTTTTAAAATTCATGTATGTATAAAATCCACATACCTGAGCCAACCTCTTTTTCCTCTTCTTCAATGTTGTTTTTGATGCTATCATACTCCTCATCAATGGTCTGGTTACCACGCATCTGAGATAAAATTCTACGGGCCTTTTGAGTCTGTCCTTTCTGAATAAGCCATCGAGGGCTTTCAGGTAAAAAGAGAAAGCCAAAAAACTGTATAACTGCTGGAATTGCTGCAAGTCCCAGCATGTACCTGCAATAAGAAATCAATACATTGTTGTAAAATGTGGTCTTATTAGCATTGAGTATGAATAAAAGGTTTGTGTTCACCACATTAGGAATAACATATAATGGTAAAAATTAGAATGATTTTCTTTTCATCGTATGTGCATGTGTGTGTCACCAGAAAAGATATTTTTATATTGTAGTGAAAAATTGAAAAATGAGAAAAATCTGATTCTTCTTTATCTCTCCCACAAATTACAATGAAAAAGAATGGACAAAAGTCACGATCATTTTGGATAGGCATTCTGAACCAAACACAACATGCAAAACACCAAAATCACCATTCCTATCTAATACTAATATAATTCTGTAATTTACAATATAAAAATGGGGTTAAGACAAAACTCTCTGATATCTGTTTAACAGATATACTTTTCATTAAAATAAATGCTCAGATTTATTTCTTTACAGTTATTTCTTCTCTGTAAATGATTAGTTATGATTTCATTTTGCCATCAAGCATCATTTTTTTTTAGACAAAAAAGCACTTTACTTAACAAAAAAGGGGGGGGTGGAGGGAGAGTTAGGAAAGCACATAGCAGCCGATAGCAGAAAAAAGATGAAGTCAGATGCTAATAATCATTATTAAAATGACTAGAAATATGAAAAAGCTGCTAATGTTTTAAGTTGTCATCTTCTTCAAATGTCTATTCTTAATGACTGGCAAAATTCTAAATAACAAATAAGCATAGCACTTTAAATCTACCAGAGAAATAACAAAAATAGCAATATGAGTATATCAATATCAAAGATCTCTCCAAATTATTCTGACCACTGGACTAATCTCCTAATACCTCTAGGCCTCAATCTTTTTAAACTGAGTTAGATTACATAAACTTCAAGGTCTCTTTAAATTGGTGGCTTCTATGAATCTAGGACACCTGGATGTTTTCTATTGATCCAAGTTCCCAGAATATTTTCCATGGTAGATTTATGGTGGTAGAGCTCAGAAGGCCAGTCCTGATTACATAACAACCTATACTCACTGGTATTCATAAATCAACGAGAATTCACCTGACTCAATACACTTTTCAAAGCTGTTCTAACTTTTAAGCCATGCTAAACCTAAAGTATAGCAGTCCTGAAGACACATATCTTGTGAATAAGTCTATTATTTTCCAGGCAATTTCATTTTACTTCCAAAAAGAGTAGAAAAACAAAACACAATTGCTACATGGGTGTTAACAGTACCTCCTACCCAAACAGTAGCTATAAATACACTCAGAAAAATTAAGATTTAGAAAGTGAACAAAGTGTTTATGAATGACTAAATGAATCACTTGGCCTACAATATTAAAGGAAATCTTATTAGACATGTTTTATACTTTAATCCATGAGTACTGATAATTACACCAATACTTAATCACTCCTTCCTCTGCTCACCTAGAAAACATTTTTAACCTCTATTTATGTCATTATACCTTGTATTATAATAAATTATTTACCTATTTCACTTGATTGCATATTTAACTTTATATTCAACATAGCACCTTATAAAGTATATTGCACAGTAGGCATTTAGTAAATGTTTTATGAAATGATACAAAAACAGCTATATATATCGAAACTGTCTATATAAACTAAACAGAAAACTGTTTCACACTCATATAGTAACATTTTATGCAGCAACTCTACTGGATCATTTAGCTCTGCAAAGTTACTTACACAGAAATTCTTTCCAATGAAACTATTTGTTACTCTAGATATAACCAGACCTTTTCTTCTGTTTGTTACTCTAGATATGACCAGACCTTTTCTTCTGAAGACTCATCTGATGAGAACTAGAGAGATCAGCTCACACAAATGAATATTTCTGGCCTCTTTCCCTTAAGATGTTAACTTGTATAACCAAATCTTAACGTGTGTTTTAATGCTATAAATGAATGAAATTTCTATTCAGTGTGTTCTCTCTTAAAAAATTTAAGAAAAAAGGTTATCCTACATTGCCAATTATTCAAAAGAAAAGCAATAAAAAGGTAGAAACCAAATATATTGGATTAGGAAATAAATAAGAAAAGTACTAAAGATGAAAGCCTTTACTTTTCATTTCTCTATACCTTTCTTGATCTTTCCTTCTGTTTTCCAAACCCCCTTAGTGATGAATTAAGATTAAAGGGGTGCACTGACTACTTCAAAGAAGCACTGAAATGAATATAGAAACTGAATCATTTTTAGACCCGAAGATGCTCACATAATACTTTGCACTTTACTACTCACTATTTAATCCCAGAACATAATATTTTTTAAAAATTAAAAGAAAAAAGAAAAGAAGGGAAGAAAAGGGAAAATACAAAAAGAAAAATGCAAAGATACATATTAGCCTGTTTTTTTAAGTGAGCTGTAGAAGACAGAATACTTTAGCCCTCCAGCCTTCTGAAATCTCTAAGTCCCAAGAGTCTAGGTCTGACATTTACAATTCAATGCCTTAATACTAGGGTAGGAAAAAGGAACTCACACTCTATTGCCAAACTTTAAGGATATTAAAGCCTGTTTTCAGAGACTAGTCAAGATCAAACATGTTTTATACATTTACATCCTAAGATTTCTAAAAGTAAAACAAAGGAGCTTATTTTACTATATTTTAATTATCTTTCATGATAAAAATATTTTGATAGAAATAAATTACCATGGCTTTGTAGAGACCAAATACACAAGAGATCAGGTAACTGTGGTTTATGATGGAGAGAGGGTAGGAGCAGACCTGGGTCATACTTCACCTCTGGACATATTAAACACAAAACCCTGATCAGGTTACATAACATTTTAATGCACAGATGACAGTGTCCATTTCATTGAGCTGTTGGGAGAATTAAGTGAGATCATTCTTTCAGTACCTAAGCACAAAGAGAAAGCTCAGCAAAAAATGTTTTTACCTCCCTGACCTTCTCCCCTCTCAACTAATTCAATGCAACTTTTCTATCCCAGCTATATCATCCACCCAAACTTTTAGTAGGCAGCAGTAACCAGTTTCTTTCTTGAGGAAAAACTGTTCCTCCAATGATATGCATACTAGAGAATAAGAAGAATAAATAAGAGTTTGCTTTGCTGTGATACTGATGAAAATTTTAACATGAGACTAAGAGAGGAGGAACTCTATAGGCTAATTAAGGCACGATTACAGACTTACCAAGAGTCCTGTAAATCCAAGGAAACCAGGAACCAGATGAATGACAAGAGTACACTGACAAACCAGGCAGGCAATCCCCAAACAGACAAGCAGCCCCCTATTGACATGGGGGATCTCATAATTATAAGCCAAATCAAGAGTTCTAAACCCTGGCTGCACATTAGAATCACCCAGGAGACTTTTAAAACACACCAGTGTCCAGGGCCCACCTACCCTGGGGATTTTGACTAATTGCTCTGGGCTTCAAGCTCAGGGAATTCTATTTTCTTAAAAGCTCCCCAGGTGCCATCAAGGCTGAGAACCACTGATCTAAGTGTTTTAAAAATCCAGGGGGTGAAAGTGAACAATAAGCACCCAAGGTCCACCTTAGAGCAAACGCCATTTACCTTCTGGAGGCCGGATAGCACATCAAGCTGACAGAAGGGGAAAGGAGGTTGACTCAATCAAAAATGCCAAGCCTTCACGAGTTCTAAAAATTTTTAGAATATTCTTTAGCATCATGATCACTCACAGAAAGATACCTTTTAAAACTTTCTAAACTGAAGTTAACAAATGAGCTATTTTCTGGTACAACTAGCAGTACCAGCGCCTGCCTACCAGAAAACTAAGGAGGGGACCTCAAATAGTAAGCAATACTTTCAAATTGTGTGTTTGGGCCACCTACCAACAAAGGAGACAAGTCGGGCTTCTTCACCTCAGATTAACCTTCCCAGTGTCAGGAACTGAAACTCTGTAAACCAAACATCCCTCATTCCTGGGTGCCTGCCCTCCCCACTGTGGCTGAGCAGACCTGCTGAGCTGCTGCCATCAGGCGGCCTGTGCCTCACACAAAACCAAACAAGTCCTTCATTGAACTGAACAATTTACAATCATTCTTGTTTTAAAGGAATCATATTGCTCTAACCTATGAAACAAAAGACCAGTATCTTTGAATAGATGGCCATTTAAGACACAGAATTTTGCAGTTCATAATTGCCCCTCTCTGAACTGATGATAACATGGTTATCTGAAAACACAGTCAACAGATAAACATGTTTCTTATCTCTAGTAGTTCCACAGCGGTGATGATTATGTTCCAAATACATAAAAATCTACTTGAAGGTCAAACTCAGCTTAAACAGCAAAAGTAATAGCTAACACATAGCACTAGTTACTATGTGCCAAGCACTGTTCAAAAGAATTAAAATACTTTAACTCATTAATCTTCGTAACATCCCTATAAGGTAGGAACCATTATTATTACCATTTTAAAGACAAAGAAATGAGGCACAAAGAAGATACAGAACTAGGATGCGGTGGAACCAGGATTAAAACCCAGGATCCCTATAATAAATGTTTATTGTAAGTCAAGCTATAATAAATGTTTCATGATTACTTGATAATAATTCTGCAGAACTCATAAAAGGGGGCATAAATTTACCTCAGCCTCATGTTTAAGGATCGCTTTAGAAGTCTGTTGTTCACACATCTCTGTGAAATGCAGTAAAGCCCTGTGGCGATAACAGGGGAAAGGGCTGCTGGGTGCAGCCCCTCCCAATCTCGCCAAACCCTGCTTAGCACCTGACACTTAGCACCCACTGGGCTAGGGAACTGCAAACTGGATTTAACAACACAGACCCGGTCGTGGCAAATGGGATATTCTATTATCCTCAACACCAGAGTGCTTCTATGAAAACAGTTGACTATTAGTTAAAAGAAAATATATCATTTGTAAGGGTAAACTTGCAGTGCTCACTTTGAACACTGTGCCAAAATGAATTTTGATTTCATTTTTCTTTAACATACACTGGTAAACTTTTCATATAGGAAAAATTTAGATAATAACACAATAGATAGTTTAAAATATGATTGAGAGCAAAAAATTTGGACTTGAGATTTGATCCTTTTAAAATGTTTTATATGACAGAAGTGATAGATCTAAAGTCACTTTTCTCTACACTTTGTTTTCCAATGTCTGCCTTCCAGAGGCCGCCCCAAAAGGAATTGTGCTGGATTGAGGAATTGTATCCTACATCACGTTCTGTTTACTTCTCTTCTCCCCTCTATTCTTTTTCCTCCTTAAATTCTCAAATGATGGGAAGAGGTTGCCAATGCCTTATAATGCAAGAGCTATACGATTTATGGTTTTACTTGTAAGTCAAGCTGTAACAGAAAGACTATCATAGCTAAGGGAACTGTATTACAAAATATTATATTTAAAACAAATTGTATAAAATTATTTTTATGGCTCTTGAGGTGCTGAATTCTATTAAGGGAAGACATTTTCACTCTGAGAAGCACAGTAAAGATTTTTTGGACACTGCAGTCATTTAGCCAAATATCCTCCTAATAGGCCATGACAGCATTAATGTGCAGTTCAATAATCACTTCCTTACCTGTCTCTAGACCTCGTGTTGTTAAAAGTATACATTTTTAAGCCAAATTCTCATGTTACATTTTTCTAGTCCTAGAGGATCTTGATATTTTTCAAAACAGTAAGATGAGCTCAGTCACAATCTCTGAAACTGTCCTGGGTACAGGGAGGGTTTTTAGCAATATTCTCTAATAATATCTAATACTGTCTTATAATAAACTGAAAAAAATCAAATGACAAATCTGTATTTGTTATTCCAATAGTTTTACCTCCATCCTCTATCTTCTAGCTTGCATTCTGTTTATATCTATTTGCTATTAATTTGGAAATCAAGAATGGTTAGCCCATTCTAAGAGCACAAATCAATTAGAGGAATACTGTATCATAAATACTAAGCATAATGCTATGCTTTATTCTTTAAAACTCTACAGTTTCAAATTGGTATTCTTTTACATATAACTATGAAATAAACTTTAAACCTTTTTTTCCTGAAACATTTTATTGAAAATAGAAAGGGTTAGCAGTTAGAATAAGTAAATTCTTTGAAAATGTTACTTTTTGAAGATTTACTGTGTTTGCTTTGAAAGCTAAGGCTGAACTTGCCATCTGAGATGTTTCCAGCTGTTTACCCAGCAAACATCTGAATGTAAGTTAAGTACCAAACTCTAAGCCAATCATTAAGCAATTGAGCATCATGAATGAACTTAACCAGAGAGAGTGCATTACTGTATAAATCCGAAAACATCTCCCCAAGCTCACCTTTCCAATGATCTCTATCATTATACACTTTTTAAGTTTCCCCTTAAAATGGCATAACCCCATCCCTTCAAATCACATCCAAGAACACCGTCCTTCAGCCCTATATCTAGAGCTACCCAACTTCGTTGTTCAAGAGTCCTACGGATTTTGAGTTTTTTCATAAACTTTAAGTAATAATCACATGAGTAATGCATTTACTCCTAGATCCCTATTCTTGGATTTACAAAAGAAACAGCCACCTTTAAATATCAATGATAAAATAATTACTCGATAGTCATCAAACATGAATTGTGATTTATATATGTTCCTACTTAATGCAAGTTTTAAATGCAAGAAGATAACACTGAATTTAACTACCTGCTATAGTTACAACAACTTACTTGATAATATATTTAAAAATTTTTCTTCATCACTCACAGATCCATTTCAATAGATAAGAAATTAAAATAAGAAAATACTGCCTAAAAAAGGCTACAAATGAACTTACCTACAAAACCGAAATAGAGTTACAGATGTAGAAAATAAACTTATGCTTACCGGGGGGTAAGGGGTGGGGGAGGGATGAATTGGAAGACTGGGATTGACACATACACACTATGATATATAAAATAGATAACTAATAAGGACCTACTGTATAGCACTGGGAACTCTACTCAATACTCTGTAATGGCTTATACAGGAAAAGAATATAAAAAAGAGCAGATATATGTATTTGTACAACAGATTCATTTTGCTGTACACCTGAAACTAACACACATTGTAAATGAATTATACCCCAATAAAAATTAAAAAAAAAAAAAAGAAAATACTGCCTAATTGAGACCTCAGGCTAATAAGTTAATTTTCCTCTGCCATTAAGGGCCATGTAGAATATCAACATCAGTGACTGATACACTTGAAAATCTGATGGCAGTTAGAGAGCAAACAGGAGACACACAGTTGGGGGTACATAATAAAAAAAAAAAAAATCAATGTGTCAAGTTGGATTCTTTCAAGTAAAAAGGTGATGTGATACATCACCAGCAAATGAGCAATTTTTATGTTACCTAGTAAATGAGTCTATGTAAACTGCTAAAAATTTCATAGCCATAGATGTAAACATATATATAAGCCAAAGAAAATATTAACTCTATCTACATAGTTAGGGGAAAATCTCTCAAAGTAATTTGATATCAGTACATAAGGCAAATGGCTTGGCCGAGGTTATTTAGCGCTGTGGTCATAGCAGAAGTAGCAAGATATACTTGCTTTAATAGAATAAGATTAGATGCTATTTAAATAAATGAATGTGGTATTTTGCAGAGATATTAGATAGTTTTAAACAACATGGCAAAATGCATTAAGATGTACAAAATTCACAGTACGAGTGCTGAAAATAATGCACGCACAACCATACCTATATACACACCATTTTTTTTCAAACTCTGAATATCTTCCACATGCAAAGCTCTGTGTTTGGGATTTTGGAGATACAGAAATGACTAAGAGATATTGCCTTGCTTCAAGGAGCTCATACCTAGTAATCATGGAACAAAATTGGATTATGTAATTGCTATGACTGAGATTTAGGCACAGTGTAAGAGTAAGGAGAAAAGTTATTTCAACAGAGGATATTAGAAAAAGTGTCATGGCAGAAACAACATTTAAACTATCACTGACCATTGCAGAAAAGGAATATAATGGAGGGAGCCAACATAAGGTTGAAATTAACTTCTTTTTAGGCAAAATTTGCATATAATAAAATATATGTGTGTGTATATATATATATATATATATATATATATATATATATATATATATATCCTTGTAAGTATCATCCCAATCAAGAAACAGAACTTTCCATCCCAGAAAGTTCCCTCATACCTTACCCCCTTCCAGTCAATCCCCACTGCCTTAGACAATCACTGATCGAATTTCAGTCCCCAAAGCTAATTTTGCATATTGATGAACTTCATAGGAATCTTAGAGACCATACTTCTTTGTATCTAGCTTCTTTCAATCTTGTTTTTGAGATACATCCATTCTTTCTGACCCACCGATTTATTTATCAATCCTTACCAGTCTCATTGTTTTAGCTTTATAGTAAGTCTTGAAATCAGATAGTGAATCGTCCAACTTGTTCTTCAAGATGGTTTTGGCAATTCTAGGTCCTTTACTTTTCTGTAAAAATTTTAGAATCTACTTGTCCTTTTCAGTGAATTTGAATGAATGTAAGTGGTGATAGCCAACATCTTTGTCTTGAATTCCATCAGAAGGGAAAGCATTCAGGCTTTCCCCATTGAGTATAAAGCTGGCTGCAGGTTTTTTTGTAGATGCCCTTTATTAAATTCAAGAAGTGCTCTTCCATTCTAGTTTGCAGAAAGGTTTTATCATAAATAAAGGTTATTCTGTCAAATGTTTTCCTGCATATATTGAGATAGATCCTTTAGGTTTTCCTCCTTTAAATAATTTCAACATGGTGACTTGCACAAATTAATTTTCATATGGTAAACAAACTGACTTTTCTGAGAAAACTGCCTTGGTCAGTTTATATAAAAGGATTTATTATTCTTTTATATATTATTGGGTTTGATCTTACTACTATTTTAAGGATACTTCAAACTGTGTCTAAAATTTTCTTTGCTTGTAACAACTTAAGCCACTTCCAGAACTAACAAGCCATGAATCCGAACCACTGTCTTTCCCAGTGTACTGGAATCTCCATTACTACCAAAAGTGCAGCCCATCCAGGTCACTGCTGGTCTTTAACAGTCTCAGAAGGACATAAACAAAATTAAGTAAAGTGTATTCAGTGGCAATTTCACGAAGAAGAGCCTCATTCAATTTGTTATAGGAATGGGTAGACCTTAGGTATAATATCTAACATAAAATGTATTGGAGTCTGTTATGATATACTTTAATATTTAACATGTAGTTATGAATTATTGAGAATCTGTGTCACTATTGAATGTACTAAAAAAAAACTGGACAATTAAATGAGGCATGACTAATTTCAGAAAAAAAAAAAAAAAGCCACAATATTAGCTATGCTGACCTCGAAACTCAGCCGGGAAGTACTCCTTCTACCTCTATTTTCTTAAAGCTTTTGTTTAAGCTTGGAGCTATTTATTCTCTAAATGTTTTATTTAATTCACCAGTGAAACCATCTGGGCCTGAAGTTAGCTTTTCAGGTAGGTTACTAGCAATGATTCAACTTAATAAATATAGGAATATTCAGATTTTCCATTTTACCTTGTGTTTTTAGTAGAGTTGTGATTTTCAAGCAATATGTCCATTCCATCTAAGTTGTTGACTTTATTGGCACAAAGTTTTTCGAAGTATTCCCTCACTATCCTTATTATGTCCATAGAAATGATGTGCTTTTACTCCTGATATTGATAATTTGTGCTTTATCTTTTTAAATTGGTCATAATCAGTTTACCAATTTTATTAATAATTCCAAAGAACCAACATTATTTTTCTATTGTTTGTCTGCTTTGTATTACATTGACTTCTATTCTTCATTATTTAATACCTTTTGTTTCATTTGGTTTTAATATGCTCATATTTTTCTAGCTTAACATGAAACTTAGATCATTTGACTTCTCTAATAAAATCACTTTAGCTATATATTATGCTCTAAGCACAGTTGAAGCTGCATTCTACAAATTTTGATATATATTTTCTTTGAACTCAAAACTGTTTTCTAATTTTCCTTCTGACATATCCTTAAATCCATGAGTTATTTAGAACATGCTGCTTTAATTTCCAAATATTTGAAGCTTTTCTGGCTATTTTATTGATGTCTAATTTAATTCTGCTATTGTCAGAGGACATATTCTATAAGAGTCATTTTTTAAATTTATTAACATTTATTTTATGATTCAGGATATGGCCAATTTTACAGAATGTCTGATGTGAATTTGAAAAAGAATGTGTACGATGCAGCTGTTGGGTGTAGCTATCCACAAATGTCAATTATGCCTAGGCAATTAAGAATGTTTTCCAGTTTTTCTACATTTTGTGTCTAGTTGTCCTATCAGTTGCTAAGAAAAGAGTTAAAAATTTTCCCAATATGAGCCTGAATTTGTCTATTTCTTCCTTTAGTTCTGTAATTTTTAAATTGTGATAAAGTATACAAAATAAAATTTCCCATTTTAATCATATTTAAGTGTATAGATCTGTAGCATTAAGTACATTCACAATGTTGTACAACCACCATCTGTTAACTTTTGTTTATGCATTTTGAAGTAAACTATACATTCTTTATCATTTTTAATTCTGATGAATTGACTCTTTTATCATTATGAAATGTCCCTCTTCATCTCTGGTAATACCACTTGTCTTAAAGTTTACTTTGTGTGATTATTAATATAGCACACAAGCTTTCTTATACTTACTGTTTGCATAGTCTATCTTTTGCCATCCTTTCACTTTTAACCTATCTATAGCATTTTACTTAAAGTGTATCTCTTTTACACAATATAAATCTGTGCCATGCTTTCTGTACACAATGATACTTTTTTACATTTAATGTAACTGTTGCTGTAATTGGATTTTAAGTCTACCATTTTGCTATCTGCTTTCTATTTGTCCCATCTGCTATTTATTTTTTTCTTTCTTCTTTTTTTAAAATTTATTATTTATTTATTTATTTTTGGCTGTATTTGGTCTTTATTGCTACGTGCGGGCTTTCTCTAATTGTGGCAAGCAGGGGCTACTATTCGTTGCAGCGTGCGGGCTTCTCATTGCCGTGGCTTCTCTTGTTGTGGAGCACAGGCTCTAGGCCCATGGGCTTCAGTAGTTGTGGCACGTGGGCTCAGCAGCTGTGGCACAGAGTACAGGCTCAGTAGTTGTGGCGCACGGGCTTAGTTGCTCCACGGCATGTGGGATCTTCCTGGACCAGGGTTTGAACCTGTGTCCCCCGCATTGGCAGGCGGATTTTTAACCACTGCACCATCAGGGAAGTCCCTATTTATTTTTTTCTTGCCTTTGTTCAGATTATCCAAATATCTTAAGTATTTCATGTTAATTCTTATAATGGTTTCTTAGCTGTATCCTTTTGTAATCTATTCCAGTGATTGTTCTCAGGATAAAACATGCATCTTAACTTATCAGTCTACTTAGAGATAACACTGTAACTCTTCACAAACATGTATAATTCTATTTACTGACCCCAATTTTTCTGCTATTGTCATCATATATTTTATAACTTATATATATTATAAATTGCACAATAAATTTAAATGTAAACAGTCATATGTCTTTCAAAAAATGGACAGAAGAAAAAAACAAATTCCTTTATATTTGGTCTCTTATTGATAGCCACTACTTTTCCTCCCTACTGTAGATGGATGAGCTTTCATCTAGTGTCATTTCCCTTCAGTCTGAAAATTTTCCTTAGCATTTCTTATAATGCAGGAGGTCTAGTGGTGACAATTTGTCCTAACTTTAGATTATTTGAAAATGTCTTTATAAGCATAATCTTGAGGTTTGCCTATACTGACCAATTTTTCTTTCAATTATGGGTCACATTTTCTGTTTATTTGCATATCTAATAATTTTTAATGTGTTTTGAGTATTGTGGATAAACTCTGGAGACTCTAGATTTTGTTCTCTTCTGAAGAACACTCACTTTTTTATTAGGCACCTTATATCTGTGGAAGCTTGGTTTTACACTTGGCTAGTGTAAATCTGTTTTCAGTTTTGGCTTGTCTTAGGGGAAATTCCTTAATCATGCAACAAGTCTTTACTCCTAAGGCTGGTGCTTCTATGATTTCCGTGGAAGCTCAAGCTCTTGGCCCCTCTAACCTGGCAGGTTTCAAATTCCAAATATGTCCTTCCTCCTATGGGCAGGAAATAAAATCTGTCTCATCTTTCACCATCTTCTAACTGTTGCTTTCTGCAGGCTCCATGGAATCTCCCCTGTAATATTCACAGTTCAGGGATCTGTAAAACATTTGTAGCAAATTAATATTCAGATTTGGTGGCTTCCTCCTTTCTGGGTCATTCTTTTCCTGGATTTTACCCCTCAAATTTCAGCTGCTCTGGCCATCCCAAACTCTAGCCACTTATACCACAAGCCAATAAAACTGTAGTTTTCTGCTTAAGTTCTCGCTGCCCAGCATCATAGATTGAGGGCTGCCCTCAGAGAAAAAGTCATAGGTGTAGATCTCACCATGAACTGTTCCCTTCAAGGATCAAATCCCCCTTTAGTTTCTTGGTGCTGGAGCTCTCCAGTGTTTTAAACATTTTTTTTTTAATTCTGTCTATGACTTATAATGGTTACCTTCAGGGAAGGTTAGTCTTATGCCAATCAGTCTCATTAGCAAACTATATTAACTTTTCACCTGGAAAATTCAGATAGTTGAACGTGGGGGTGATTTTTATTGCCAGCTTTATGCAGGATAGAGACCCAACCTAAGATTTTTCTGGAGATAACAGCAAACAATACCTAGGAACATTTAAGAGTCTATAAGTATGTTCACAGCTACTAAAACTCATTTGATCCTCACAATAACACTGTACAATTGCTGAAGCATTAGCTAATGAGCATGTCAGTGCTTAAATAAAGCAATGCATGTGTTGTTAAAGCAAGTCTCAAATCTCTTCCGTCCACTACACCTTTATGATAAACAGTCATATATATATCTTGTATCTTAATTCTGTCAAATTACAAATATTTTCAGTAGTAAGATATTTACTTGTTAACCAAATCCATCTATCTTAAAATGGCCAATGTCATAAATTATAAGAGTACTTTCCCCAGCATAAATTTGTTTAGAAATAACACCCTCTTTTAAATATGATTCTGAAAATCATCGTATTGGCATGATTTTTAAATTGCAAAATATTACGGGGGAGAGAAGCTCATAAATTTTTTCATCTAAAGTAATGTTGATTTTTTTTTAATTATTTTCTAAGACTGTCAATAAACAAACCTGAACTCAATGTACTGTTAGAGAGTGCAATGGATTTAAAGTTCTATTCATACCTGTTAAGACTAGCCTTCCCACTTCACTCTCAAACTCCCAAATAGTAATCATTGGCCCTCCCAGTAGCCACTCTAAACTTCTCCCCATTGCCCAAATATGACTGGCTCTTTTACACTATAGGGCCTATGAAAATTATATTTCACCTAGAGTTTCCCTCTCCCGCACTCTGCCTCGAACTCTTTTATTCATAAAAGACTCAGCTCAAATATTATTCCATTTGTGAAGCTAAGTTATTTATTCCCCGAGAGCTCCCATAACACTATCATTTACTTAACACGCTGACGAAAAGTCTCTCCTTCATTAGTCTGTGAGGTGCTTGATTGCTTAAGGACAGGTACATTTCTTATTGATCTTTCTATCTCTAGTATCAAGTACAACAGGAGTATGTAGTAGTGCCAAACAATTTTTTTGAATGACTGAATGATTTCCATACTCCAAAAAAAATAAAACCATGTGCCATATTGTGAAGCAATTATACTCAAATAAAAATGTTAACTGATGTCTCCAAGAGTATCACGTCAGTACCTCACACCAATATTCTGGCAGTACTCTCACAATAGGTTCCCTGAACCCACCCAAGAGCCAAGAGTTCCAATAAATTCTGGACCTCACTGTCACGTTAATCACTGGCTAACATTATGGCATGAACTGCTTAAAAAGTAATAGATTCCCTTTGTCTGCAGATAAAATTTCAAAGATAAAATTCTCCAGCCCAGAATTCATAGACCTCTACAATCGGACTCCAATCTACCATGTACATCTTAACTTCAGTTTCAAGCCTCCTGATCCTGCCCTCATCCATCCTACTCTCGGTCCTCATTTTCACCTCAGTCCACATGAATCCTGCCAATTCTTCAAAGCTCAGCACAAGTCTCACATTGTCCATGAATTAGCCTGGTGATACTCCAGAAAAATATCTAATATAGAGGTAACTAGCACTAATACCTTGTGCTTTTCATTCAACACCTGTATTACCTCAAATTTTCCTTCTTCAGCTGAAAAAAGAAAAAGAAAACAAAGGAACATCATGTGAACGATGAAACATGCAAAAATACCCAGTATACTTTGCAAATAGCTGTATATAGTCTAGTGAGGTGGAATAAGATAACTGTAATTTAAAAAAATTAAACCTGAGAATTAGTAAAAGTCAATATAAAGGAGAATTTAGCCCTTCTATAGATATACCATTCTTTTTAATATAAATCACATGATGATTTATGTAATTATAAACAGAGGAACACTCATTGGAAAATCAGCTCTATCCAAGAGAGAAGAGCAAATGTCCTGGGGCCCAGAGAGGTACATTATTTTGAGGGATGTAAATTTTCATAGGCTCAGAAACCAGTTTTCTTTCTCTGATTTTTATGCTCAGTAAGAAATACTTACAATTAATAATTTAGTTTTTCAGCTACCTGCAAAGATATCTATTCCCCAGCATAAATTAATGAATTGGTATTTTGGTTTATAATCAATATCTTTTTACTTTGGTTAAGAGTCTCTTCCCTGGAGCCCAGTCAATTTCAGCTAAGTTCAATAAACATTTAGTAAGCCTTTACTATGTTCCAGACCCTTTCCTAGACCTAAAAATGAGTACAAGGTCAACGACATTAAAAAGCTCCAAAGTGAATTAGAAGAAATAGACAAAATAAGCAACTGGTTCAAAAAAATAGTGAGTATAAAAGTGATGCCACGTACAAAGTATTATGAAAAGGCAAAGGAACAAAGACAGTTTCACATGATATATAAGCAAAAGATTTAAAAGAGGAACAAGAACTGAACCAGTAAAGCAGGACAAAGTAGAAAGACATTATAGGCAAAGTGAGCAGAAGGAAAAAAACAAACATGAAAAAGCAAGATGTGACTAGTGTATGCAGTTTATAGACATAAACCTATGTTGTATAAAGAAGGAAGGAAGGAAGTAATAATGAATTTAAAAATCTAGGAAAGCAGGCATGGATTGGATAATGAAAGACACTACAAGCCATGATGAAGAGACTGATTTTTTTTCCTGTAGGAAATGGGGAGTCTTGGAAGCATTTTAGCAGTGGCATGTCCAGATAAGTGTTTTAGACCGATAATGGTGATGGCGAAGTTCACTTTACTATATGTTTATAGAGTGCCAGGCTTTAACTCGGCAATTAAAAAAAGAAAACCATGTGCCATATGTGAAGCAATTATACTCCAATAAAAACGTTAAAAAAAAAAAAAAGAAAGAAAGAAAACCTTTCTTTGCCTGAGGTGTAGTGAGTAAACCTCACTATGTTCAATAAGCACAATTCAAAAATATTAGCACAGAAAAGGGCAAACAGTGATAAAACGTCATGTAGGTGTTAACTACCAAAATAACTCTGTCATCTTTATAAGCACTATAATATATTAGGTAAAAATAAAATCTTTCTCAAAATTATTAGTCATCAGGGAAATGGAAATCAAAATCACAACAAGATGCCACTTCATACCCACTAAGATGACTATAATTGAAAAAGAGAGATAATAAATGTTTACTAGGATATGGAAAAACTGGAACTCATACATTGCTGAATGGGAATGTGAAATAGTGTAGCCACTTTGGAGAAAAGTCTTGCAGTTCCTCCAAAGGTAAACATAGTTACCATATGACCTAGCAATTCTACTCCTAGGTATACACCCAAGAGAACTGAAAATATATGCCCACCCTGAAACTTGTACACAAATGTTCAGAGCAGCATTATTTTTAATAGCCAAAAAAGTGGAAACCACTCAAATGTCCATCAACAGATGAATGGCTAAACAAAATGTGGTATATCCACATTACTTGCCAATAAAAAGAAATGAAGTACTGACACATGCTACAACATGGATGAACCTTAAAAACATGCTAAGTGAAAGAAGCCAGTCACAATGGACCACACATATTGATACATGAAATACCCAGAATAGGCAACTCTATGAGGAAAAAAAGCAGATTAATAGTTCTAGAGCTGGGAGGAGCTGGGAAGTTGGATGATGACAGCTATGGGGTACAAGTTTTCTTTTCAGGGTAATAAAAATGTTCAAAATTTGATTGTAGTGATGACTGCACAACTCTGTAAACATACTGAAAGCCACTGAATTGTACATTTTAAATGGCTGAATTGAATGGTGTATGAATTATATTTCAATAAAGTTATTTTTAAAAACTTAATCTTTACTGATATTTTCAAAATCCTTATTTCCTCTTTCCTCATGGAGCCCAATGATATTCTTCCCAGTATAGTAGTATTATGACACTACAGTGCTACAAAAGTATCAGCAGGCAATCTTCTACTGGCAATTTTTTCTAGAAAAGCTTATCTTTCAACAGTTCAGCAAAAAACAATTTATTTCTATGACATCCAAACAATAAGAGAACAGAAGTTTTGACCCATCTGACACAAAAGGTGATTTAGTCTTTCAACAACCTCAACATCTAAGAAGTTTTTCTGTCAGTTTCATCTTCTGTATATCTTAATCTGATCACTATCATAAAAATTATCAGTAATCATATTTTAGATTATAAACACTTAGAAGCAGAATGAGGAAAAAGGTGGTTACATTTCAAGTAAAAAGAACTGGCTCTAATCTACGCCACATAATAACCATGTGGTCTCAGGCAAATATTTAACTTCTCTGAGCATTTCTTTAATCTACAAACAGGGAATAATACTAGTTCCACCAGCCTCTCAAGGTTTTGGTGAAGATCAAATGATATTCACTAACAGACTCTAAAACTGTTCATCAGTGTAAAGTGAACTAGTTAATCTGGGACACTAGGTATATGGTATGACATCAAATGTTAGTAGCTTAAAGTAGAGTTTCAGAGCAATAAAGGTCAAAAAGGCAAATAAAAAAGAAACAAAATGTTAACATATTCAAACTCTTGGAATGTAAGGAACATTTTACTTTATGATACATGAAAATATGAGTATGAGAAAGCAATTTTATATGAAACATCTAAAACCACATTTCCTTAGAACTTTTGGAATACATGGCCACAAATGATGAATTATCTATTGTTATAATTATGAGTAAGCTATAATTGCTGATAATTCTAATGTTGATGCTTAGGTAATACTCCAATTTTCACTTGCTTGTAACCACACTCCTATGAGTCCAGGAGTCAGATGAGGTAAACACACAGCTAAGGATGCTGAAAAATAGAAGAAAATAGTACACAGAAAATTCACCTGTAAGAAAAAAAGTAGACATATTTGCATGTATACACAAATAAACATGTATTTGTACAAAAATTAAGTGGATTCAAAGTGATCTGATATGTTAATGCACTGGTCTGAATACTAGCCCAAGTTTGTTTTCCATCCTCTTATTTTATTTTTTCACCCCTTGGTTCTCCAATATTATGGGAAAAATTCACACAGGTGTGCTACTTCACTTTATTGCAAATATCTGCCTCCAACATAAACTGGGATCTCATGGTTATTTGGAAAATCGTTTTTGTCTTCAGTCTTTTCCTTCTTGTACTTTCTATGGTAGATATAAGCATTTAACATTTTTTTTTCTCTAGGCCTCTGCCCTAGTACCTCCAAGCCCCAACTTTACTGGTTAAGAAACCAGAGGTCATAGAATGTGTTACCTTCAACTTCCCTTACAATTTACCTCTAGTAGCACCCATCTTTTATGCATTCATCAGAATAGTAAATAATAACGTGATTCATCATTTATTGAGTATTTGCCATGTGCCAAACACTGTGCTGAGTACTTTATATACAATAATTAATTTAGATCCCACAATAACCTTACAAGATAAGCATCTTTGGTCACATTTTTTACAATGACAAAAGTGAATCTCAGGGGAACTAAGTAACTTGCCCAAAGTTTGTAGCTAATTACTCATAGAAAACAGATTTAAATACAGCTCTGTCTATCACTATGTCACCCTGCCTCTCAAAAGTGTTCTAATGCCTATCCTAAGACCTCCACTTCTGCACAGGGATACCACATTCATAAATTATTTTCACTACTGTATCTTTCTTTCTTTCCTAACCCAGTACCGAGAAAAGGTACCTAAATTGCTATATTTAAGTGGTGTTGGGAAAACTGGACAGCCACAAGCAAAAGAATGAATCTTATACCATACACAAAAATTAACTCAGAATGGATTAAAAACTTGAACATAAGACCTGAAATCATAACACTCCTAGAAGAAAACATAGGCAGTAAACTCCTTGAGATAGGTCTTGGAGATAAATTTTGAATCTGAGAACAAAAGTAAAAGCAACAAAAGCAAAAATAAATAAGTGGAACTATATCATACTAAAAAGCTTTTGCACAACAAAGGAAACCATCAACAAAATGAAAAGGCAACCTACTGAATGGGAGAAAATATTTGCAAATCACATATTTGATAAGGGGTTAATATCCAAAATATATAAAGATTTCATACAAACTCAATAGCAAAAGAGCAAACAATCTGATTAAAAAATGAGCAGAGCATCTGAATAGACATGTTTTCCAAAGAAGACATTCAGATGGCCAACAGGTACATGAAAAGATGCTCAAAATCACTAATCATCAAGAAAATGCAAATCAAAACCACAATGAGATATCACCTCACACCTGTTAGGATGGCTATCATCAAAAAGACAAGAGATAACAACTGTTGGTGAGGATGTGGAGAAAAGGGAACCCTTGTGCATTGTTGGTGGGATTGTAAAATGGTGCAGCCACTGTGGAAAACAGTATGGAGGTTCCTCAAAAAATTAAGAATAGAACTACCATAATATCCAGCAATTCTACTTCTGTATATTTATCTGAAGAAAATGAAAACACTAATTCAAAAAGATATGTATATCTGTATTCCCATGTTCATTGCAGCATTATTTACAATAGCCAAGATTTGGAAACAACCTAATTGTCCAACATTGATGGAGGAATTGATAAAGAAACTGTGGTATATATACACACAATGGAATATTATTCAGTCATAAAAAAGAGTGAAATCTTGCCATTTGCAACAACATGGATGGACCTCAAGGGCACTATGCTATGTGAAATAAGACAGACAGATAAAGACAAACACTCTATGAGCTTTCTTATACAGAAATCTTACAGATTTCTGGAATCTAACAGAAAAAGCAAAATAAAAAAGCAAACAAACAAAAACCCAGGCTCATATATACAGAGAACAGACTAAGGGTTTCCAGAAGTGGTGGGTGGGGGATGGGGGAAATGGGTAAACTCTCTTTTTAGTTTAAATAAATTGCTTAATTTTTAAAATTAATAAAATAAATACATAAATAAAAATAAATTGTGATACTTGGATTAAAAACATGACTTATGTAATTTATATGTTTTCACTTAAAAACAGATTTTTAATAAAAGCAGATATATATTTCTATATTGGTTACATTAATAAAATTCCTTAACAAAATGTAAATAGATAATTTAGATCTTAAAGCTATGTGGGGCTGAAAGATTAACTGACTTCCATTGAGCTTCCAGGAAAAACTCAAAATATCAGGTTATGCTTGTAACAAGTTATCATCTCCCTCTTTCTGTTCTTCTACAGAGTGGGAAAGAAAGATGAAGTTGTTGCCTCTTCAATTTTTCAGTAATTTCTCACTATTTCGGAGATTCATTCCTTCAGAGGTAGAAAGTGGTTTAGCAACGTGTGCAGACACAGCTAATGTTTTAAAGAAATGTGTCCTCTCTTCAGTGGTCCTGACAAACATACACCCTAACTGCCTTCACTGAGTTTTCTCACATGACTTTTAACAAAACTTCATCAGTCTAAGTCTTCAATAGCTTCGATTTATTGTGCTACTTACATACATAAGTTTAATTCCCTACATCCACATAGCAGCAAACCCTTTTTCTTCAGCTGTTAAGAATTAACTTCAATACTTTAAGCACCATGCTAACACACCAGAGTCTGTCTTGTGTAATATTTTATCTCCAGCACCTATACAGAGTATAGGGAAATTTTATTAAAATTTAAAACCCTGGAAGGGTTACATGAATCTGTTGTTTTGAATACCATGAAGTATATCAAAATCCAGAGCTCATAATATCTTTAAGCTTTAACATAAGATCAGTTTGTTTTACAATATTAGGTTTGAAAATATTTTAAAGCAGTTTTTAAAACATTTTTCTCATCTCTTTTGATTCAAAGTAAGCCAAATAATGATCATAAATAATTTGTGTATTTTAAGTTTTACATATATAACATCTTTTTATATAACTAAACCTGTACCTTTAAAGACTGAGTTTTCTTTCATTCAGATTAGAATGTAGCTACCTAAATCTAAAAAAGGATGTTAGTTATATCTGCAGTTCATAAACAGCTTGTCAATCACTGATACAATTCAAAAACTCCACGCATATTTATTGCTGCATTCATTTTAAACAAATATTGCAAAATATTACACTCACTGTGAGCAATGTCACGTAAATGCTAAAACACCCTGTAAATATCAATTGTTAATGGTAGGTTCCTTGTCTAACATTAAAATAAATATCAGCTTCTTGTCCACTTTCGATTTTGCTGAATGCCATCATATAAATTAGCTATAATGATTCAAAATACCCTATATTTTTTCTATCATTTCTCAATTTTTCTTCCATCCCTTAAATAGTCATAATTCATTTGAAAATTAAATGTAAGAACTATTTACAGACCTCCATCCATCTTTCTGGAGATAACTGAAGGCTCCATCAACAACACTTGCAAAGAACTGCCCTCCCGTGATGAAGAGGGTATTAATGGTGACTAATCGACCTCTTAAATTGGGGGGTGAGACCTCAGCGATGTACACTGGCACTGTCATAGAAGCAATGCCTATAAAGGAACAATAAAAAGTAAACATTAGACATTTATTCAAGATTTCTGTTGTCATAGATATTAAGACAGATTAAGACATACACACACATATACAGGCTTAGTTTTCTACTTTAAACAAAGGTTTACCACATATTTAAAGATTTTGTTTATAAGTAGTGACTACCGCAGATAAGATGTGAGATACCAATCTCTGAGTATCATTTTTCATATTATCACTTGAAAGCCTACGAATGAAAGTACCCCTAGAGATCTCAGATAACTTCAGAATGCATGTCAGTATGCTTTATAACTTTTTGAAGACTAAAAATAGGAAAATGCTCTCTAGATAGAATATAATTATTGAAATATTATTGGTCCATATGGAAATGTAATCAGACAATGGTGAGAATAAAAAATTATCCCCAAATACATATTAACTATTCAAAGTCATCATTTCCAGTAGACACACCAAAACTCTTAACTGGTTTACTAATTAGATGTCTATACATTAAATCACCTTACTCAACTGGCTAGATGTACATTTCAGAAACAGCTTACAATGGATAGTACCTTGGGAATTTACAGTCTTCAAAACCAGATGATCTTAACCATAAAATAGATGGTTTTGTGGATAACGTGTATTTGGTTACATCTGCTTTAAACTTGTTTCTATATAAAATTAATACAGCATAATCTATGGTAGCAATTCTCAAACTTCACTGATCACTAGAATCACTTGTGTGGCTTTTTTTAAAAATGAAGATGCTACAGACTCAATGCAATCCCTATCAAACTACCAATGGCATTTTTCACAGAACTAGAACAAAAAATTTCACAATTTGTATAGAAACACAAAAGACCCCAAATGGACAAAGCAATCTTGAGAAAGAAAAACGGAGCTGGAGGAATCAGGCTCCCTGACTTCAGGCTATACTACAAAGCTACAGTAATCAACACAGTATGGTACTGGCACAAAAACACAAATATAGATCAATGGAACAAGATAGAAAGCCCAGAGATAAACCCACGCACATATGGTCACCTTATCTTTGATAAAGGAGGCAAGAGTATACAATGGAGAAAAGACAGCCTCTTCAATAAGTGGTGCTGGGAAAACTGGACAGCTACATGTAAAAGAACGAAATTAGAACACTCCCTGACACCATACACAAAAATAAACTCAAAATGGGTTAAAGACCTAAATGTAAGGCCAGACACTATCAAACTCTTAGAGGAAAACATAGGCAGAACACTCTATGACATAAATCACAGCAAGATCCTTTTTGACCCACCTCCTAGAGAAATGGAAATAAAAACAAAAATAAACAAATGGGACCTAATGAAACTTAATAACTTTTACACAGCAAAGGAAACTGTAAACAAGATGAAAAGACAACCCTCAGAATGGGAGAAAGTATTTGCAAATGAAGCAAGTGACAAAGGATTAATCTCTAAAATATACAAGCAGCTCATGCAGCTCAATATCAAAAAAACAAACAACCCAATCCAAAAATAGGCAGAAGACCTAAATAGATATTTCTCCAAAGAAGGTATACAGATTGCCAACAAACACATGAAAGGATGCTCAACATCACTAATCATTAAAGAAATGCCAATCAAAACTACAATGAGGTATCACTTCACACCGGTCAGAATGGCCATCATCAAAAAATCTACAAACAATAAATGCTGGAGAGGGTGTGGAGAAAAGGGAACCCTTTTGCACTGTTGGTGGGAATGTAAATTGATACAGCCACTATGGAGAACAGTATGCAGGTTCCTTAAAAAACTAAAAATAGAACTACCATATGACCCAGCAATCCCACTACTGGGCATATGCCCTGAGAAAACCGTAACTGAAAAAGAGTCATTTACCACAATGTTCATTGCAGCACTATTTACAATAGCCAGGACATGGAAGCAACCTAAGTGTCCATCGACAGATGAATGGATAAAGAAGATGTGGCACATATATACAATGGAATACTACTTAGCCATAAAAAGAAACGAAATTGAGTTATTTGTAGTGAGGTGGATGGACCTAGAGACTGTTATACAGAATGAAGTAAGTCAGAAAGAGAAAAACAAATACCATATGCTAACACATATATATGGAATCTAAAAATAAAAAATCGTTCTGAAGAAGCTAGGGGCAGGACAGGAATAAAGACACAGATGTGGAGAATGGTCCTGAGGACACAGGGAGGGGGAAGGGTAAGCTGGGATGAAGTGAGAGAGTGGCATGGACATATATGTACTACAAATTATATTATATACAAATGTAAAATAGATCGCTAGTGGGAATCAGCTGAATAGCACAGGGAGATCAGCTTGGTGCTTTGTGTCCACCTAGATGGGTGGGATAGGGAGGGTGGGAGGGAGACGAAAGAGGGAAGAGATATGGGGATATATGTATATGTATAGCTGATTCACTTTGTTATGCAGCAGAAAGTAACACACCATTGTAAAGCAATTATACTCCAATAAAGATGTTTTATAAATAAATAAATAAAATTAAAATGAAGATCCATTCACCTCTCCCACCCAAACCTATTAAGTAGAAAACTACAGAGGCGGGAGATGAGCCTGTCTTTTAAAAATCCTCCAGGTGATCCTGACGCTCACCACATATTTTAAAAACTACAGTTCTATGGTATACAACTTTGAGCCAATCCTAAATTATTTCTTAAGAGAAAATCTTTGCCCTGCTGGCCATATCTAGCTCACTTCCCAGTGGCACTTCCAATTTCCAGATATGTCTGCTTATTTAACATAAATCTAACATCTAATCAACAGTCAGCAAAAGCATAGTGTAAAAAATTAAGGATTATTTAAAGTAATTTAATCTTTTTATATTTGTAGATACTATAAACAGATACCCAGTTTAAGCAAGAACATCAATGGGTTGCATAATAGACCCATGTAGAATTGTTTTTAATGAATTGATCTTTATGATGTCAAAAAATAGCCTGCTGCTATTGAAGGTATCAGCACTAAGAAATCCTGTGGCTGTGTTTTCTGTACAAGGGCTGAAAAGTTGCCATTTACCATTTACCACATTCCAACAAAGGAGAAACTCCTCTCTAGTCTCAGCAGCTGCAATAGTTGTGCTTCTCAATAACTGACTTGTGTTTGTTTATGGGCACTATAAATCACATAGCCGTCTTTTATCTCCCTTTTTATGTAGAAGTCAGAGAGGCACACTTCTACCAAGTGTTTTGGACTTCATGGTATTTATTCTGTGAACTAAATTCCTTCCTGATGCCACAATCATCTACAATTTCATCTATTTAAAATATTTTTTTGCTATTTATTTGCTTTGTTCAAAGGTAGAACAAATAAACAGATCAAGAAGATTTATTTAAATCGTACATATATCTACTTCTGGAATATTCATTGTATTGTTGTAAAACTACCGGTAAGCATTTATTGAGTTTGCACACAAGTCAGAACATTAAGTCTCAGAACTATATACTCTGTATTTTCTACCAATGTTATTTGCTACTATAGTGCTTGTCGGTATATGGTGATGGTGAAAAAAATCATATGATTTTATGAGTTTCATAAAATAATAAGCAAATGTTAGTAGACAAACTATGAATAGTCGTTATAATTGAATCATCACCTAAACTGCTGAAAGTTTCCATCTGACTGCTAATCAATTTAATAGCACAGACTACTCTAAATCGACTTTCATTTAACTTGGAAAGAGGAAACATTAGCTGCAAATGTTGACCTGTTAACTGTATATTCTTTTTAGTTCTTTTATGATTAGAACATCTCAATAAACTTTCAAAATCAGATAACAGTAACTGATTAGATTTCTTTTTCTGCTTTGGTCTGGCTGTAATTCAGTTGCTCTCTTTAGCCAGAGATCTTTACTCAGCCACCTAGCAGGGGATTTGAGCATGGGAAATCAGCACTGTAGTTTTAGGCAGCACAAGTTTTTGACAAAGCCCTTAGATTTTACTTGATAGCAAATGCAGAGATGTCCTCAGGCCCTTATAAATGTTGATTATTAAAAATAAATACCAGAACACTGAAAAGTAAATGGCAAATGGAAAAGACTAAAAAACTATAAAAAGACTCACTGGATTTAGAGTTGGAAAGAATCCCAAAATATCTGTCCAAGTGCTCACACTGACTTAATGCTGTTACAATTGCCTACATCCTATTAGATATTACAGATGGACTGATTATTTAATCGTCAGAACATCCCTATAAAGGACATATAATTATCCCCACTTTACAGAGAAGGACCTTACCCCAGGTCATACAGGTAAGTAGAAACAGAATTGGAATCAGACAAAGATTCCAGAACTCAATTTTGAAAGCACTATGACTACAGTGACTGTCCCACAGAGGGAGGTAGGCTCCGGAAACAGTGGGTTTAAATTCCAGCCTTGCCACTTACCAGCTGGTTAAGTCTGGACAACTTATTTAACCTTTCTGGGTCTCTAGTTCATTTATAAATTGGAAGAATAAAAGTAACTCCTTCATAGGAGTTGAGATGATGCAATGAGTTAGTAGCATGAAAGAACTTAAAATTGTGCCTAGCATACAGAAAATAATCAGTAATGTCAGCAGTTATTTTTATTATTACAATACCTCTACTTATGAGTATGCCAACTTTTTTTGATTCAGTGTGACCTTGTTAGGTGCTGGGATTATCAAGATGAGAAGTAAACAAAAATACTGCCCCTGCTATAAAGGAAGCCACATACAGCCTTACTCACAAAAACATGCAATCAAATAATTTCAGAATACCATGGTAAGGGACACAGTGCAGCTACACATTGGTTTCTATTTTGAGGTGCTGACAATGATTAGGCGGTAGCTAGGAAGGGCTGGGAAGACAATTCTGCAAAGAAGAGCATGAGCTTAAAAAATATGAAATCACATTTTCTCAGGGGTAAACAGAGCGTGAAGCAGAATATGTATGGAGATGAGAGACAGACAAAGCCCAAATCATGGAAGAAGTATCCTTTAATCAGCAAGTGTTCAACTAATACTTGATCTGAGCTGGGCACTGTGCTAACCACGAGGGATGAAGTGCTACATGAGAGAGCACTTCATCCCTCGTGGAGCTTAGGATCTACTGTGCAAAATGTGTGGGAACAAGTAATTAGATTTCAAGTGCAATGGGTCTCATCAAAGAGACTGGGCCCAGCCTGAGGAGTCAGAGAAACCTTGGATGAGGAGGTTGGGGGACAGGGTGGAGGGTGAGGCGGGTGAAAGATACTTTATACAACCAGACCAGCTTAGACAAAGGCCTTGAGGCAGGAAGAAATGCATCCTGTTGAGGAACGGACTATTTTTAGAGACATAAGCAGAGACCAACCAGAGTATACAGGATCTTAGAGGCCATAATTAAGGGCTTGGTACTCAGAAACCTTTGAACAGTGTAAAGGAGGAAAAGGCATGATCAGATTCATGTTTTTAAAGGATCATACTGGTTGGAGTACGGAAAACATATTGCCGGGGAACAAGGAGTTCACTGGCAGCAGTAGATATGGAGTAAAATGGAGAGACTCTAGAAGTATGTATTCAGTATCGAGGCTGAAGAGAACATGAATGGAACTGTGAAGGAGAGGAAAAATTTGAGGATGACGTTCAGATGTCCGGAATAAGCAACTAGAAGCACGATAGATACATTGTATGAAGATATTAGAGGAGAAGCAAATTTGTGTGGAAGATAGTAAGGTCAAGTTTTAGACAGGCTGAGTCAGAGGTGCTCTGTGAAATATACAAGTAGAGAACAAGTAGAACACTCCACAAGTATGCTGGGAACATAAATTATTTACATGTAAATGTTCCCAGCCCCCTCTTTTCTCCTACCCAAATAAGAGCCTTTGCCACACTAACTAACCTTTCCTTCCTCTCTCATCCTCAAGGGAGAATCTGGTGTTTGCCGCCTAGTTCTTGGGCTGTTATCATGCTAGGCAAAAAAGGATAGAGAAGAAAACATGGGCCAAAGATCTGGTTTGTGAGACGTTCAAATGAAAAAAGACTGCAGGGAGTTGTGAATGAGAGTCTCAGGCTCAGTATGGAAAAATGGGAGCCCATAACACAGGGACTGACTGAGGTTTGACTGGGGGCGGGAGTGGATAAAAGATTTTTTGAAATATTGCTGAATTATAACCTCCATGCTATTATATTCTTCGAGACTCAAGTAAGGAGTAGTATTACTATTTAATTACTTTTAGTTGCTGGACTGTATTTCTTTAAATGCAATTCCAAACTGAGACTGGACTGGGCCCAGTGGAGCCTGGGAGTTATACAAATACCTGGAGCTCAAAAGATGGTTCTGTGTGAATGGTACATATAACGGAAACCATGGGAAGGATGAGATTTCCCAGCAATGGAACCCGAGAAGAATGCCTAGAACTGAGTCCTGAAAAATTCCAATATTTAAGAAGGAAGAAAGAAAAGAAGTGACCAGCAAGCATCTACCTTACCCTTGAATACTATGTTATTTTCTACAATCTTTTTATGTTACCATTTTGTATTTCATGTAAGGTCATCCTTTCAATAGGTAGGTGGGACAGGTATCATTCACTATCCCCTTAGAAAAGGTAAAGAACCCCAGCCTCAGAGGCAGACAATAAGAAGTTTTCAGAAAGTCCCATAGCAAGTTGACATCAAAGTGGATCTCATAGACTCACATCCCCTAATCTTTGTAACGTGTCACTGGAAGACGGACTGCCGTGCCTGTTTCAAATGTGACCCTTTGGAAATTTCTCAGGAACATTTTATTTTTGGCCCTATTACCTTAGTGAGCACGTATGAACTTCAAGGGGCAGAAGAGTCTGATCTCTTCCCTGCTCCTACTACCTGCTATGTGACTTACTGCCAGCAGGTGTCATGTTAAAGAGCTCAGATGAATTAGTAAGAAAAATGAGAACTGAATGTGATTAACTGTATAATTTCAAGCTAGACAAGTTTAAAGTCTCCTTTCATAAAACTGCCTTATGAAAATGGAGAACTATAAAAGAATGCCGATGATCAGGAAGAGTAGTAGTAGGCTCCATGTTCACTACTCACATTTGTCCAATATGCATATGTTAAGCACAGGCCCTGTTAACTCACTTTGCTGTCAATCAAACAACCTGGCAGGCCATCACTTGTGGATTTCTAAACATGATGTCTACTCTGGAAAAACCTTCAACATTAAGGCTATGTCACCCCAAAATCTCCATTCCACTTTGGGGAAACAACAAAGCTCACTATTCTTATGAAAGACAGTTAAGTAATATTGTATGAGATCCTGCAAATTAAGAACTAAGTGCTTCACAAATGGATGTAATTAATGATATTTAAAGTTTAGGAGTATTCTATAAAGAGCTTTTGATTTCTGCCCTATTCAAATCACTAATTAAATAAAATAAATATCTCATAAAGAACAAATTCTTAATTATCCATACTAAACTCACGAATTGAAATTAACATAAACAATGTAGTGGTACAAGTTCTTGTTAATAGCTTATAAGAGTAAATACAACCACAAAAACCTGTGTTGGTATTGTTTCTGAATAATGTTTAAAAGTTTGATTTCTAACAAAATAAAGAGGTCTACATCAATGAAAACTCATTATCATGTTTAGCTTGAGGAGCCTCACCAGAAAACTGTACCTCAGGTACTACAGCGCAACCCAATTCACACATTCTCATACTGCCAAGCTGAGTCACCATAAATGGCACAAAATGCTCTTGAGCTCAAAAGTTGGCTTTCAAAATCTGCTGGAAGCCCTTTTAAAGCCCTGAGTCAGAAGTATAAATAATTTCATAACCAAATAGCATTAGAAAATCCTGTTGCGATGGGTGAATTCCCATGAATCACAGCAGCCTCTCAGCATGATAAGCCAGGCAGCAACTAATTAGCTTCTTAGAAGCACATGAAGCTACCTTTTAATAATAATGCTTCTTGAACAAGAATGATTATGAGGTCCTAATTTCATTTTGTAACTTATTGCTCTATGATCTCTAAAGAAAAAAATTTAATAAAAATAATCTGTCCAAACAAACAGTATCCCTCACTGTAGTTGTTTCAGTTTGGCTGTCCTGCCCAGGACTGCTATGTCTGCATTCTTCTAAATAAGCAAGTATCTACATTTACCAGATTATTAACACCTTAGAATCCAGTTTTTGTTTTTGTTTCTTTTCTGAACAATAAGGCTTAAGGCACATAAAAACTGCTGGGCAACTTCAAAGAGCAGTAAGCCCCAACGTGATGAAAATATATACAACACCAAGTGCCTATAACAGAAGAGCCAGGTTATGAGAAAGATTCTATCTATGGGGATAATTAGCAGAGTTCATGTTCTACAGCGTTAAAAACCTCCTAACAAGGCATTACAAACATATCACCATCATTTCAACTCAGTAAAGTCTCTCACAACCTAAATGGCCTCTTCCTTTTTTATTACTTGAGAATATTATATTGATCTGCCAATGTCCTTTTTTACTGGTAACATCTCAGTAGAGCCTGTATCACATTGTTTCTCAAAGCAGGACTACAAGCCCTTTAATGGAATGTTCATATCTCATGTATCTTCTGAACTATAATTGGTCTATGTGTCAAGCACAGACCTGGGCTTAACGGTTGTCGCTTAATACTATGGGATGCATACACAAAACCATATCCTTTTAAGTTAGTCGTAATAGATTGGTTTTATACTAAATATATTATTTATTAGGGAAAATTTGGAAACTACAAGTAAGAAGTAAGGTAATTAAAAATCCCCTTTAAGCACAGCACCCGTAGATAACCACTATTAAAATTTGGTTATAACTTGCAGTATTTTTTTCCATAAGTCTTTAAAGGTAACTTTAACTCATTATACTGCAAATATTTTCATTCAAACTATTCTTTTCCACTAAGGAGTTTCAAACTTCTTACATAAGCTAGGCAGGTACCATAAATATAGAAGCTGACTGAGCATAAGATATAAGGTATAAAGCTGCTTACATAACAACTAAGGTACAATACACTATAGGCCAATGAAAACAGCCAAACAAAACACATCCCTATGTAGCCATATACAACACTCTTGATACTGGTTTAGCACCCTTATAGTACAAAATCATTTTAAGTAACAGTATAACATTCCAGCATTCAGATAAGGTGAAAAAAGAAGTGTTCCTGGAACACACAGATGTAACCAAGGAAGGAAAATAACAGAGAAGGAAAAAATTTCTTTATGGGGAGAGATAGCAAATATAGAAATTACTAGATATGTAAGAAATTTCTTACAATAGAGTTTCGAGGTTATAAGAGAAAGAAAGCTGTATGAAATGCTGCAAAAGCAGAAGCAGTATGCTTTTACACCTGACAAATGGAATGCACAAAGGTTAATAAGAAATCAATACCTTTTCATCAAGGCAGTGAATTTAGCAGACAGCAAAGTAAGTGGTGCTTTGTCATATTTAGCTCTATGTGACATCTAGAGGTAAATGTTCTAAGGACAACAACAATGTGGACCTAAACTGGAGCTAAAAGTCTGTGAATCGCCTGCATATAGACTGTAATTGAATAGGAACAGATAAAATACTTAAGAAATATATACAGAGTAAGATAAGCTCAGGGCTAGAAGTTACCTATAGAAATATTCATCCAATAGATATAAAGGGTTGAGGAGTAAAATAGAAGGAACTATTAAAGAAAATATTAAAGTAGCAAAATAATAAATGAACACACCCTTCAAAAAATGTTTAAGCTGTTTTTCAATATGGGGTTGGGTCTTACCTAAAACGCAGGAAGAGAGCCAGGAGGAGGGAAATGGTTTAAGTAAAAAGACAACAGAATAGAATTAAACAGGGAAATGGGTAGGGTACGGAAGGGTTGCAAGAATACTAAAAATTTAATAGCAGAATATATAAATAATTACAGAAGTAAACACCATATTGGAGGCAGTAAATAATAGAGATAAATATGTGTGAAATTTGAACCAGTGTGGAACATCAATTTGAGATGTTCTCCAAGAACGGAAAGCATAAGTTCCAGTTCAAGATGGCAACCTAAGAAGATTCTGAACTCACCTCTTCTCACAGACACGCCAAATCTACAGCTATTTATGGAACAATTGCCTCTGAAAAAAAACCTAAACACCGGCAGAGCAACTGCTTCACATCAGGCAAATGAGAGGCAAACAACATCCAGCACCCCAACTTTTAAGATGGGTCCCTGAGAGATGAGCTCCCAAAACATCTAGCTTTGAAGACCAGTAGGACTCACACCCATGAGACCAATGAGGCTGGGATGAACTGAGGAATGGCTCCTAAAGGGCCAGTGCACAGACGCATCCACCCAGGTCCCAGTGGAGAAGCAGCCCTCTGAAAAGTGACCAGACTTTATACGAAAGAGACTCATTTTCGACTTTTAAATAAAGTGTTGGACTGAGGGGCAGGGGCCTCCTGGGATACTCTATGGATACGCAGGCTGGTGGGCGCCATCGTCCTGCTCTCTCTCTGCCTTGCTAAACCTGGCAGGCACCATCTCCCCACCACAACACTTTATTTTCCCTTTCCCCCGGGTGCCATCTTTATGCTCCAGCCAGTGGGTGCCATCTTGCACACTCTCATCTGCCTTGCTAAAGCCAGTGGGTACCATCTTTTTCTTTTTCTTTTGTTTCTTTTATTTTCCATTGTTTTCCTTTTCTCAGCAGGTGCCATCTTTGCATTCCCCCTCTGCCATGCTCCAGAGCTCCAGTATTTCCCAGAGGGAAACTTCTACACGTATCTGGAGCCTGTTTTCACCCATGACCTGTTTTTTGCAGCTGCCACCCAGGGGATGCCCCTTGATTTCCTGAAGCGCCTGGCTCTGGAGGCCAGTGGGCTTTTGTCCCTTGGTCCCCTGGGATTGTAACAATTGGAGAGACAGTTCTTGGCAGACTGCCACTCTCAGTGCCCTGCACAGATAGCAGGCTAAAACACACCCTAATCTTTCTCAGAAATAAGCCTAGCTGCCTGTCCAGGAGCTTTGGCCTGAGGGGCTGGTTTCTGGTTTGGCATACTTATAGGGCCTATGGAGGGGCTGTCAGTGAACAAAGGCTGGTGAATGCAATCTTTGCACTCTCCTTCTCTCGCACTCCAGCTCATGAGCATCTTACAGAATGGAGCTTATGCACTTGTCTGACACCCTGATTTGTGTGGCTACAGCCAGGGAACAAACACACCTATGACACCTGGCTCTGGTGGTCAGTGGGGCTTAGCTCGCAGGTCCCACAGGACTGTAACCAACATAGAAAGAGGTCTTACACAGCTCCCACCCCCAGGGCACAGGAAGAGGCAACAGACTCAGGAGCTCATCTTTCTGTAAAAGAGGACTATTACCGTGCAACAACAGCAGCAACATGAGGGGTAGGCTTCTAATTAAACACACATCTAAGGTCTGACTGTAAACCTTTCCTGAGACCTTGGAGGGAGGTTACTAACTTCACATTCTCCCTCTGCAGCACTCCAGAGCACCAGAATCTGTCCAAGGGGAGCTCTTATACATATCTGGTTCCCCTGTTTTTATGACTGGTGCCTTGGTTTTTATGGCTGCTGCCTAAGAGATACCCCTTGATCATCTGGTTCTGGTGGCCAGGAGGGCTTATGTTTCTAGGTCCCACAGGACTGAAACAATCAGAAAGACAGTACTTGGCAGGCTACCACTCCCAGAACACAACAGAGATAGCAGACTAAAACACACCCCTAGTCCTTTGGTGAAAGAAGCCTCCTTGCTAGTCATGGAGGTTCAGCCACAGGGGCAGGCTTCAGCCTTGGCACACAACTAGAAGCTATGGAGGTATGCTCAGGGATAGCAGAATGGGGACCAACATTTCTGTACTCCACCTCTGCCTCGCTAAGCTCATCAATATCTCCCAGAAAGGAGTTAGTACACTTGTCTGAAGCCCTGATTTTTGTGACTGCTACCCAGGTGACACTGCCAGATCACCCTCAGAGAGCCCTCAGAGCTTAAACTTGCAGACCCACATGACTATATATTTACACTCTTTAAAAGCCATGGCCTGAGCATCTGCCTTCCAATCAACCTGAATCTAGATGCTGATTGAGATCTTCCCCTTTGGGACACTGACTGGTCTTGGCACACCCTCAATTACCAGGAGCTACTAAAAATCAAATAGGCTGCTTGGACAATCACAAAGGTTTGAAAAACAACCAAGAGCTACAGCAGGGATGAATGATAAACAAGGTTCATCTCCTATACAAGGACAAATACTGTATTCAAGACTGAGAGAGGGAGTTGCTTCATTTAATACACAGAAACCAACACAGAGAGTGAAGCAAAAAAAAAAAGAAAGAAACTGAGTAATATGTTTCCAGAGACAGAATAACATAAAACCTCATTAAAGAAAAAAAACCTTAATGAAAGGGAGATAAGTAATTGACCTGATAAAGAATTAAAAAGTAATGGTCACAAAATTGCTCACCTAACTTGGGAAAACAATGGATGAACACAGTGACAATTTCAACAAAGACAGAAAACATCAGAAAGTACCAAACAGAACTAACAGAGATGACGAAAACAAGAGCTGAACTTAAAAATACACTAGAGGGGTTCAATAGCAGACTGGATGAAGTAGAAGAATGAATCAGTGAGTTGGAAGATAGAGCAATGGAACTCACCCAGACAGAGCAGAAAAATGAGGAAAGAATTTTTAAAAATGAAATTAAGGGACTTACAAGACAACATCAAGTGAACTAACATTCACATTATAGGAGTCACAGAAGGAGAGGAGAGAAAGGAGCAGAAAACTTCATTGAACAAATAGTGCCTGAAAACTTCCCTAACTTCACGAAAAAAATAGACAACCAGATTCAGAAAGCTCAGAGACTACCAAATAAGATGAACCAAAAGAGACACAAAACACAGCATGTTATAATTTTAAAATGTTAAAAGTTAACGACAAGGTGAGAATCTTAAAAGCAGCAAGAGAAAAACAACTTGTTACATGTAAGAGAAACTCCATAAGACTATCAGCAGATTTTTCAGCAGAAACTTTGCAGGCCAGAAGGGAGTGGCATGATACATCCAAAGTGATGAAAGAGAAAAACTTCCAACCAAGAATTCTCAAACTGCCAAAGTTATCATTCATAATTGAAGGAGAGAGAGAGAGTTTTCCAGATAAGCAAAAGCTAAAAAAAGTTCATCACCACTAAACTGGCCTTACAAGAAATGCTAAAAAGGCTTTTTTAAGCTGAAAAGAAAGGGCACTAATTAGTAACAAGAAACATATGAAAGTATGAGTCTCACTAGTAAAGGTAAGTATACAGTAAAGGTAGCATATATATCACCTATGAAACTAATATAAAGGTTAAAAAACAAAAGTAGTAAAATAACTGTAACTACAATAATTAGTAAGGGATACAAAATATAAAGAGATGTAAAATGTGACATCAAAAATAAAATGTGTGAGGGAGAGTAAAAATGTAGAGCTTTAGAATGCATTAAAAGTTGTCATCCACATAAAATAGACTGTTCTAAATATAAATTGTTATATGTAAGGCTCATGGTAACCACCAAGCAAAAACCTGTAGTTGATACACAAAAGATAATGAGAAAGGAATCTAAGCATCCCCCTAAGGAAAGTCATCAAACCACAAAGATAGAGAACAAAAGAAGAAAAAAGAAACAGGAAGTACAAAACAGCCAAAACAATTTAGAAAATGGAAATAAGCACACCTACCAATAATTACTTTAAATGGAAATGGACTACAGGTTCCAATGAAAAGACAGAGTGACTGAATGGATTTAAAAAAAAAAAAAGCAAGATTCATACGTATACTGCCTATAAGAGATTCACTTCAGATGTAAGGACAGACATAGATTAGAATTGAAAGTATGGTAAAAGATATTCCATGAAAATGGAAACCAAAATAAACCTGGAGTAACTATACTTATATCACACAAAAAAGATTTTAAAACAAAGACTGTAATAAAAGATAAAGAAGGACATTAAATATTGATAAAGTGGTCATTTCAAGAAGAGAATATCACATTTGTAAATATTTATGTACCCAAAAAAGGAGCAACTAAATATATAAAGCAATATTCACACACCTAGAGGAAGTAATAGACAGTAACACGATAATACTGGGGGGATTTAATAACCCACTTACATCCAGAAAGAAAATCAGTAAGACTATATTGGCCTTAAAGGATACCTTGGACTACATGGCCTAGTCCAAGGTATACAGATATATACAGAACATTCCACAAAAAGGCAACAAAATTCATATTTTTCTCAAGTGCAAATGAAACATTCTCCAGGACAGATCATATGTAAGGCCACAAACAAATCTAAACAAATTTAAGGAGACTGAAATCATATCAAGTACTTTTACAACCAAAGTGGTATGAAACTACTAATCAAATACAAAAAGAAAATGAAAGAGTCACAAATATGTAGAGACTAAACAACACACTACTAAACAACCAACCGGTTAACAAAGAAATCGAAAGTGAAATAAAAAAATACCTGTAACAAAGAAAAATAAAAATATAACATACCAAAACTTATGGGGTTCAGCAAAAGCATTTCTAAGAGAGAATTTCAGAGTAATAAATGCCTACTTCAAAAAACAAGAAAAATTTTAAATAAACAGCCTAGCCTTACACCTAATGGAACTAGGAAAAGAATAAACACAGCCCAAAGATAGTAGATGGAAGGAAATAACAAAGATCAGAGATCAGAAATAGAAGACAACAGAAAAAAATCAATGAAACCAACAGCTGATTCTTTAAAAAGATAAACAAAATTGACAAACCTTTAGCTAGACTAAGCAAGAAAAAAATAATTTTTTTACTTTTTATTCAAATAAATAAAATCAGAAATAAAAGAAGAAACCTTTCAACTGATACCACAGAAATGAAACAGATCATAAGAAACCACACAAAATTATATGCCAATAAACTGTACAACAAAGAATTTGGTAAATTCCTAGAAACATACAATCTTCTAAAACTGGATCATGGAGAAATAGAAAATGTGAAGAGACAGATTACTGGTAATGAGATTGAATCAGTAATTTAAAAACTCCCTACAAAGACCATAACCAGATGGCTTCACTGGTGAATTCTACCAAACATGAAAGAATTAATACCTGTCCTTCTCAAACTCTTACAAAAACAGAAGAGGAAGGAACACTTCAAATTCATTTTACAAGCCCAGTAGTACCCTGATACCAAAACAATGTAAAAATACTACAAAAAAAAAATACATATAATAAGTATATATATATGTAATAAGTACATACAATGAACACGTATTAGTAAAATACATATGTACACTGAAATCAGAGGCTAATATCCCTGAAAAACATAGAGGCAAAAAACCTCCACAAAACATTAGCAAGCCAAATTCAACAATACATTAAAAGGATCAGGGACTTCCCTGGTGGCGCAGTTGTTAATAATCCACCTGCCAATGCAGGGGACATGGGTTTGAGCCCTGGTTTAGGAAAATCCCACATGCCGCGGAATAACTAAGCCCGTGTGCCACAACTGCTGAGCCTGTGCTCTGGAGCCCGTGAGCCACAACTACTGAAGCCCGCGTGTCACACTCCTGAAGCCCGTGCACCTACAGCCCGTGCTCCGCACAAGAGAAGCCACTGCAATGAGAAGCCCGTGCACTGCAACAAAGAGTAGTCCCTGCTCGTCACAACTAGAGAAAGCCCGCACACAGCAACGAAGACCCAATGCAGCCAAAAATAAATGAATAAAAATAAATAAATAAATAAATTTATATATTAAAAAAAAGGATCATACATCATGATCAAGTGGGATTTATCCCAGGGATGCAAGGATGGTTAAATATCCACAAATCAACAACATGATACACCATATTAACAAAATGAAGGATACAAATCATATAATCATCTCAATACGTGCAGAAAGCTTTTGATAAAATTCAAGAGCCATTAATGATAAAAATTCCCTCCAAACTGAATACAGAGGAAACGTACCTCAACATAATAAAGACCATATATGACAAGCCCACAAAATACATATGCAATAATAAAAAGCTGACAGCTTTTCATCTAAGATCAGGGGGAGTTCCCTGGTGGCCTATTGGTTAGGAGTCCAGGCTTTCACTGTTGTGGCCTGGGTTCAATCTCCAGTTGGGGAACTGAGATCCCACAAGTTGCACAGCACAGCCAAAAAAAAAAAAAAAATCTAAGATCAGGAACAAGACAAGGATGCTCCCTCTCTCCACTTTCATTCAAAATCGTATTGGAATTCCTAGCCACAGCAATTAGGCAAAAGAAGTAAAAAATTAAAAATAAAATAAAAAATAAAAGGCATCCAAATTGGAAAGGAACAAGTAAAGCAGTCACTATTTGTAAATGACACAGTACGATGTATAGAAAATCCTTAAAGACTCCACCAAGAAAACTGTGAACTAATAAATGAATTCAGTAAAACTGCAGGATACAAAATCAATATACAGAAATCTGTTGCATTTCTATAGACTAATAATGAATTATCAGAAAGAGAATTAAGAAAACAATCTCACTTAAAATTGCATCAAAAAGCATAAAATACCTAAGAATAAATTTAACCTGGGAGGTGAAAGAGCTCTACACTGATACATATAAAATACTGATGAAATAAAATGAAGAGGATGCAAATAAATGGAAAGATATTCTGTGCTCATGGACTGGAAGAATGAATGTGTTTTTAGAGAATTATAGTTGATTTACAATATTGTGTAAGTTTCAGGTGTACAGCAAAGTGATTCAGTTATATATATATTTTTCAGATTATTTTCCATTATCACAAGAAATTCATATAGTTCCATATGCTATGCAGTAAATCATTGCTGCTTATCTATTTTAAGTATAGTAGTTTAATATCTGTTAACCCCATACTGCTAATTTATCTGCCTCCCTCCCTTTCCTCTTTGATAACCATAAGTTTGCTTTCTATGTCTGTGGGTCAGTTTTTGTTTTCTACATAGATTCACTTGTATTATTTTTTATATCCCACATATAAGTGATAATCATATACTATTTGTTTTCTCTAACTACTACACTTAGTATGATATTTGTTAAGTCCATCCACGTTAATGCAGATGGCAATATTCCAGTCTTTTTTATGGCTGAGTAATATTCCACTACATATATGTGTATGCATATTTGTGTGTGTATACGTATTTACCCATTTATCACTTCTTCTTAAACCAATCGTCTGTTGATGGGCACTTGGGTTGTTTTCATGTACTGGCTATTGTAAATAGTGCTGCTATGAACATTGGAATGCATCTACCTTTTAGAATTATAGTTTTCTCCAATATATGCCCAGGAGTGGGATTACAGGACCATGTGGTAACTCTATTTTTAGGTTTTTAAGGAACCTCCATACTGTTCTCCATAGTGGCTATACCAATTTACATCCCCACTAACAGTGCACGAGGGGTTCCATTTTTTCAGCATCATCTCCACCATTTATTATTTGTAGACATTTTGATGATAGCCTTCTGGTTCCACAGTGATACCTCACTGTGGTTTTGACTTGAATTTCTCTAATAATTAGTAATGTTGACATCTTTTCATGTGCCTGTTGGCCATCTGTATGTCTTCTTTGGAAAAAATTACTATTGAGATCCTCTGCCTATATTTTAATAGGATTGATTCTTTTTTTGATATTGAGTTGTATGAGCTGTTTATTTTGAATATTAACCCTTTGTCAGTTGCATTATTTGCAAATATTTTCTCCCATTTCATACTTTGTCTTTTTTTGTTTTGTTGATTGTTTCCTTCACTGTGCAAAAGCTTTTCATTTAATTAGTTCTCATTTGTTTATTTTTGCTTTTATTTCTTTTGCCTTGGGAGAGTTATCCAAGAAAATACTGCTATGATTTATGTGCCAGGATGTTCTGTCTCTGTTCTCTTCTAGGAGTTTTATGGTGTCATGTCTTACATTTAGGTCTTTGAAATGTTTTGAGTTTATTTTTGTATATGGTGTGAGTGAGTGTTCTAATTTCATTAAAGCACTCATAGCTGTCCAGGTTTCCCAGCACCACTTGCTAAAGACACTGTCTTTTCTCCATTGTATATTCTTGCCTTCTTTGTTGTAGATGAACTGACTGTAGGTGTGTGGGTTTATTTCTGGGATCTATATTCTGTTTCACCGATCTATATGTCTGTTTTTGTGCCAATACCGTGCTGTTTTGATTACTGTAGCCTTGTAGTATTGTCTGAAGTCTGGAAGAGTTATGCCTCCTGCTTTGTGCTTTTTCCTAAGGATTGCTTCGGCAATTCTGGATCTTTTGTGGTTCCACATAAATTTTAAGATTATTTGTTTAGTTCTGTGAAAAATGTAATGTGTATTTTCACAGGGATCACATAAAACTGTAGATTGCTTTGGGTAGTATGTCCATTTTAACAATATTAATTCTTCCAATCAAAAATATCTTTCCATTTCTTTGAATCATCTTCAATTCCCTTTAACAATGTTTTAGGGACTTCCCTGGTGGTGCAGTGGTTAGGAGTCTGCCTGCCAATGCAGGGGACATGGGTTTGATCCCTGCTTTGGGAAGATCCCACATGCCACAGAGCAACTAAGCCTGTGCACCACAACTACTGAGCCTGCGCTCTAGAGCCCTTGAGCCACAACTACTGAGCCCAAGCACCACAACTACTGAGTCCACGTGCTGTAACTACTGAAGCCCACACGCCTATAACCCGTGCTCCGCAACAAGAGAAGCCACCACAATGAGAAGCCTGTGCACCACAACGAAGAGCAGCTCCCACTCGCTGCAACTAGAGGAAGCCTGTGTGCAGCAATGAAGACCCAAGGCAGCCAAAAAAATAAATTAAAAAAAAAAAAACAACAACAACGTTTTATAGTTTTCAGCATATAGGTCTTTTACCTCCTTGATTAAGTATATTCCTAGATTTTTTTTTTTTTTTTTTGGTTTGCTAATACTTTGTTGAGGATTTTTGCATCTATATTCATCAAAGATATTGGTCTGTAACTTTCTTTTTTTGTAGTGTTATTTGTCTGGTTTTGGTATCAGGATGATGGTGACTTCATAGAATGAATTTGGGACTGTTCTCTCCTCTTCAATTTTTTTGAATAGTTTGATAGGATAGGTGTAAGTTTTTCTTTATATGTTTTGTAGAATTCCCCAGTGAAGCTGTCTGGTCCTGGACTTTTGTTTGCAGGGAGTGTTTGTTACAGATTCTATTTCACTTCTAGTGATTGGTCTATTCCAATTATCTGTTTCTTCTTTACTCAGTTTTGGCAGGCTGTATGTTTCTAGAAACTTGTCCATTTCTTCTAGGTTTTCCATATTGTTGGCATATAACTGTTCATAATATTTTCTTCTGGTATTTTGTATTTCACAGCATTGGTTGTAATTCTCCTCTTTCATTTCTTATTTTGTTTATTTGGGTGCTCTCTCTTTTTTTCTTGGTGAGCCTGGCCAGAGGTTTGCCAATTTTGTTTATCCTTTCAAAAAAACGGCTCTTAGTCTTACTGATTTTTTTCTATTTATTTTAATCTCTATTTTACTTATTTCCTCTCTGATCTTTATTATTTCCTTCCTTCTGCTGATTTTGGGTTTTTTGTTCTTGTTCTAATTCTTTTAGGTGGTAGGTTAGGTTTTTTTATTTGAGATTTTTCTTGTTTCTTAAGGAAGGCCTGTATTGCTATAAACATCCCTCTTAGAAGAACTTTTGCTACATCCCATAGATTTTGAGATTGTGTTTTTATTGTTGTTTGTCTCAAGGTATTTTCTGATTTCCACTTTGATTTCATCATTGACCCACTGGTTTTTTTAGGAGCATGTTGTTTAGTCTCCATGTGATAGCTTTTGTTTCCCATTTTTCTTTCTGTGGTTGATTTCTAGTTTCATACCGTTGTGGTCAGAAAAGATGCTTGAAATAATTTCTATCCTCTTAAACATTAATATGTTGAGGTTGTTTTGTGGCCTAGTATACGGTCTAACCTAGAGAATTTTCCATGCGAGCTTGAAAAAAATGTGTATTCTGTTTTTCTTGGATGTAGTGTCCTGTAGATATCAAGCAAGTCCAAATGGTCTACTGTGTCATTTAGGATCTCTGTTGCCTTACTGATTTTCTGTCTGGAAGATCTTTCCATTGATGACAGTGGGGTGAAAAAGTTTCCTACTATTATTGTATTCCTGTCAATTTCTCCTTTAATGTCTGTTAGTATTTCTTTTATATATTTAGGTGCTACTACATTGGGTGCATATATGCTAACAAGTGTAATATCTTTTTCTTGTATTGATCCCTTTATCATTGTATAATGCCCTTGTCTTTTGTTACAGACTTTATTTGAAAGTCTATTTTCTCTGATATGAGTATTGCTACCCTCACTTTGTCATTTCCATTTGCATAAAAATGGTTTTCCATCCCCTCACTTTCAATCACTTTGTGTCTTTAGCCCTGAAGTGAGTCTCTTTTAGGCTCTTGTATTCTATCTTGTATTGTAGGTTCTTTTTTTCTTATCCAGTCTGCAACTCTATGTCTTTTGATAGGAGAATTTAGTACATCAACATTTAAAGTAATTATTGATAGGTATGTACTTACTGCCACTTTAAACCTTGTTTTCCAGTTGAATTTGTAGTTCTTTGTTCATTTCTTCTTTTTGCTTTTCCTTTTGTGGTTTGAAGGTTTTCTTTTGTATTATGGTGGAGTTCCTTTCTTTTCGGTTTTTGTGTATCTATTGTATGTTTTTGATTGTGGTTACCCTGGTTTTCAATTATGTTAACCCAAACTATATCTACTTGCTTTAGACTTACAGTCATATAAGTTCAAACACATTCTAAAAGATCTATATTTTTTACTCCCCTCCCCTACATTTTGTGATTTTGATGTCCTACTTACATCTTCATGTTTACCCTTTTGCTGTTAATTTTAGTCATAATCACTTTCACAAAATTTTTGGATTGTTTTTTGGAATGTACAGATTATGTACTGGCTTATTTAAGTGATCTTCAATTCTTTTATGTATTTTCCTTTCCTTTTGTGATTTTCCCTTTCCTATAGATTCTTGCTTCTTTTCTATTTAGAGAAGACCTTTCAATAATTCTTTAGGTTAGGTTAAGCATTTCTGTATTCTTGTAGTTTTTTCTTGTCTGTGAAATTCTTTCTCTCTCCTTCTGTTCTAAACGATAATCTTACTGGGTAGAGAATCCTAGGTTGCAGGTTTTTCCCTTTGGGGACACTGAATGTATCATGACACTCCCTTCTGGCCCACAAATTTTCTGTAGAGAAATCAGCTGATAGTCTTATGGGGGTTCCCTTGTAACTGGCTCTTTGTTTCTCTCTTGCTGCTTTTAGAATCCTCTCTTAACCTTTAACTTTTTCCATTTTATTTATGATATGTCTTAGTGTGGGTCTCTTTGGGTTCATCTTGTTTGGGACCCTCTGCGCTTCTTGTACCTGGATATCTGTTTCCTTCTTTAGGTTTGGGCAATTTTTGGTCATAATTTCCTCAAATACATTTTCAATCCCTTTCTCTCTCTTCTCCCTCTGGAACCCCTATTATGTGTAGGTTGGCACACTTTATATTATCGCATAGATCTTGTATGTTGCTTTCATTTTTTTTTTTTTCATTTGTCTTTCTGTCTGCTGTTCTGATTGGGCGATTTCCATTATTTTATCTTACAGATCACTTAGTCATTCTTCTGCATTACTTAGTCTGCTATTCATTGTTTCTAGATTGGTTTTTGTTTGACAATTGAGTTGTCTATTTTTGATTGGTTCATCTTTATAGTTTCTACTTCCTTGTACAGTGATCTCCATTTCTATCAATAAACTTTCGTAATTCCTTTAGCACTTTTATTACCTCCTTTGTGAGCTTGGGGTCTAGTAGACTAGTGAGATCTGTTTCACTATTCTTTCACGGAATTTCTCTCGTTCTCTTAATTAGGAGTAGTTCCTCTGCTTTTTCACTTTACTTAATTTTCATAGTTATCCACTATGATCTTAAAGTGTTGTTTTTATGTGGGGGCATCCCTGTGTAGACTGTGTGAGTCCAATACTTTTGGTGCAAGGGCTTTTTTTGGCATGGATGCCAGGCACACCTTTCCTCAGAGTGTGTTAGCCATTATCCCCTTGAGCGTGGGTGTGATTGATGTTGTGGTGTCCAGAGTCTGCACTGGATTTTAGGTACAGCCTCCTTTTTGTTCCTTGGCTGTCCCAGCCCTGTCAGGGGTGAGATCTGCTCTCAAGTTGTTGGAGTACAAGCCCTGAGGGTTGCGGTTGATAAGTCTCCATTGCCCTTAAGGGCATGCTCTCTCCCAAAGGAGGTGAGTGTTGAAGCAAGCGAGGCCGCCTGTGTGGTCACAGCAAACCTATGCACTACCCTTGCAGGCATCCATGGTTCTGCCCAGAAGCAGCCCAAGTTCATGTTCCTTTCTCAGCTGTGTTCATCTCAGACCTAGTGCTAGGCTGGTGCTGGGGCCTGAGGTGATGTGACTGCAGGAATTGAGATGGTTGTGCTGCAACATGGGACCTGGGCTGTCTCTGCGGGAGGGCTCTCCCAGGACCTGTCCACCCTCAACGTGGTTTCAAGCTTCAGTGTTAGGTGAGTGGAACCACAGCATTACCACAGGGAAAGAAACTGCTACATACTTCTCCCCAGGGGCTGTCCACCAGAAATATGTGATTCTGTGACACCACCTAGTGGGCATGCAAACAAAGTTCACCATTGCCAGACCCACCTCCAACCCACCGACCATGCACAGGCTTACAATGGGCTCCAATGGCAGACCCATACCGCACTATGCATATGCTGACCATGGGCTCTGAGGTTAGGCCCAGACCCCATCTTAGGTCCCTCAGGGTTGTCTCTGAGCAGCTAGACTGATTCCTCTCCCAGGGTCTGTCCACCTGAGACTCAGCACTTAGCCACTGTGCATACTAGCAGCCCTGCCTGGTGACCATTTTGGGCTGGGAAGTGCTGTGAGGTGGCAGCCATCAGTGCTGGTCGCTCTCCACCCTGACTGCTAGCAAGCCAGCATGCATGCACTCCTCATAAGCAGAGTCCAGGCCCCTCTAGCCCCTCTATCTGTCTTGGCAGACCTCCTAGGAGGCAGGGGGGGTTCCAAGGGTGAGGGCTTGCATGGCTGGACCCTCCCTCCTTCACAGATTCCTCCCAGAGGTGCAGGTCTTGTCCTCTTCATTTTCTTTCTATCCTACCAATTCTTGCAGCTCTGACTGTATGAGATCTTCTGCCAGTTTCCAGTTGGTTTTCTGTGAGAGTTTTTCCACATGTTAAGTGTATTTTTGATCTGTTTGCGGGGTGGGGTGGGGGGGTAAACTCCATATCCTCCTACTCTGTCATCTTGATCCACCTTTTAAAGAATTAATATTTTTAAAATGCCCATAACTACTCAAAGCACTCTACAGATTCACTGCAATCCCCATTAAAATTCCATTGGCATTTTTCACAGAACTAAAACAAATAATTTTTTAGTTTGTATGGAAACACTAAAGACCTCAAATACCAAAAGCAATCTTGAGAAAGAAGAACAAAGCTGGAGGCATCAGGTTCCCTGATTTCAAACTCTATTACAAAGCTACAATAACCAAAACAGTAGGGTACTGGCATAAAAGGAGACACGTGGAAAGCAAGTGACTAGAACAGAGAGTCCACTCATATATGGTCAATTAATTTATGAGAATGGAGTCAAGAATATATAATGGGGAAAGGCTAAATTCATTCAGTAAATGGTGTTGGGAAAACTGGAGAGGAACATGCAAAAAAAATAGAACTAGACCACTATCTTACAATATACAAAACTTAACTCAAAATAGATTAAAGACTTGAATGTAAGACCTGAAACCATAAAACTCCTAAAAGAAAACATAGGTGGTATGCACCTTCACATTGGCCTTAGCAATAATTTTTTGGATTTGACACCAAAAGCAAAGGCAATAAGAGCAAAAATTAACAAATGGAACTTCATCAAACTAAAAAGCTTCTGCACAGCAAAGGAAACCATCAACAAAAATGAAAAGGCAACCTACTGAATGGGAGAAGGGATTTGCAAATCATATATCTGATAAGGGGTTAATATCCAAAATATATAAAGAACTCATACAGCTCACTAGCAAAAAAAGTAAACAATCCAATTAAAAAATGGGCAGAGGACCTGAATAGTAATATTTTCCAAAGAAGACATACAGATGGCCAACAGGAATATGAAAAGAAATCAGGGAAATACAAATCAAAACCACAATGAGATATCACCTCACACCAGTTAGAATGATCCACCTTTATGAAAAAGACAAGAGACAACAACTGCTGGTGAGGATGTGGATAAAAGGGAACCCTTGTGCACTGCTGGTAGGAATGTAAATTAGTGCAGCCACTATGGAATACAGTTTAGATGTTCTTCAAAAAATTAAACTATAATCTGGTAATTCCACTTCTGGGTATTTATCCAAAAACACTAACTGGAAAAGATATATGCATCCCCATGTTCACTGCAGGATTATTTACAATAGCCAAGAAATGGAAACAACCTAAATGTTCATGGATGGATGAATAAAGAAAATGTGGTATGTTTATACAATGAAATATTATTCAGTCATAAAAAGAATGAAATCTTGCCATTTGTGACAAGATGGATGGACTTCAGGGTATTATACTAAGTAAAATAACTCAGACAGATTAAGACAAATACTATATAATCTCACTTATATGTAGAATCTTAAAAAAAAAAACAAAAAACCCACCAAGTTCATAGATGCAGAGAATAGATTAGTGGTTGCCAGGGTCAATGGTTGGGAGAGGGAGAAATGGGTGAAAGGAATCAAAAGGTACAAACTTTCAGTTATAAAAATAAATAAGCCATGGGGGATGTAATGTACATGCTATAGTTACATGTAATGTTAACTATAGCATAGCATGCTGACTATAGTTAATACTTTCACATACTTGAAAGTTGCTTAAACACTAAATCTTAAAAGTTATCATCAGAAGGGAAAAAAAATTTTGTGTGTATGTATGGTCATGGATTTCAACTAGAGTTACTGTGGTGATCATTTTGCAGTATGTATAAATATCAAATAATTACGTTGTACTCCTGATACTAATTATACCTCAGTTATAATGTCAATTATACTTCAATTTAAAAATGTAAGGACTTCCCTGGTGGCACAGTGGTTAGGAACCTGCCTGCCAATGCAGGGGACATGGGTTCGATCTCTGGTCCAGGAAGATCCCACATGCCACAGAGCAACTGAGCCCGTGTGCCACAACTACTGAGCCTGCGCTCTAGAGCCCGTGAGCCACAACTACTGAGCTTGCATGCCACAACTACTGAAGCCCGCATGCCTAGAGCCAGTGCTCCACAACAAGAGAAGCCATCGCAATGAGAACCCCACGCACCGCAATGAAGAGTAGCCCCAGCTTACCGCAACTAGAGAAAAGCCCGTGTGCAGCAACGAAGACCCAATGCAGCCAAAAATAAATAAATAAATAATAAATAAATAAATAAATATTTAATTGAAAAAAATAAAAATGGAAATCAAAGGAAATTAAAATGATAAAAGATATTTTTGAAAAAGAAACCATTATAAAAAAAGTAAATGGGCCCAGGGGTAGGTAGTAACAGCTAGAGACATCCTGGGAAATGTTCTGATTTGCAAGGTTAACAAAAATTGATCAGTTTTCTTATGGACAGGGCAGAAAGAAAAAAAAAAAAAGCTTACACACAAAGTAATAAAAACCAGGCAATATGAAATGCCATATAGCAACAACTGCAACATTTAAGGAGAAAAATATTGTGATCCAAGCATTTTATGCCTTGCCAAGTTGTCTTTCAGGAGTGAGCATGTGAAAGCCAGTCTCAAGTAGGAAAAATCTCAGAAAATAAATCACCACTTTACTACTTTTGAAACAACCTCTAAACTAACCCAAAGATTAACAACAAAAACTTTATGAATAGGAAAGTTTTAGTATAAGCGGCTCAGAGGATCTGCCCCTCACTTAGTTTGGACTACAGAAATCGAGCTGAATAAGTATACCACTGAGTGCTCACTCAACTATTCTTCCTATGGCTCATCTCTTTCCCCAGTTCTAGTAACACACTTCTTCAGCTACACAGAAAGAATTTTTGGCTTGTCTGATAACTATTGATACTTCAAAGCATTAACTGCCCTTTTCCTGTTCCAGCACTTGGTAACAATCACTAAACATTTTACCTGGTGAGAACGCTAAGCTAGAGTAATTATTAAATTAAAATTTCTTTTTTTTTTAATGTTCATGAGACATAGATTCATAGAGCAACATAATGTCCATCTTCATTACCAAAGATCTCTATTAATGATTTCCTGTGTCTCTAAAAAGTAGACTGAATGACCCTGGCTTCTGAGTTTTTTTCAAGTGGTAAAAATCATATAAGCCACCCACCAAAAGATATTATCTTTCCCAGTCTCTTCTAATATTATCTTTCTACCTAGGCCATATGAACATCGCTATGCTGCTTATACTCAAAAATCAATATAAGTAGTAAATTCTTAACCAAGTAAAAACGCATAGGAAAAAGGTACATTTTTTTAAGAGCTACAGTGATACACACTTCTCCAGACTCCTCAATGATAACCCATGGTAATCATGGGAGTCTATTATAAATTTTTAATTTTTTGATGAGGAACATAGCCAACTTTGCTTCCACTTCCTCTTATTGCAGTACTATAAAATAGGGAATTATTTTCTACATGTACACTTTTTGTGTTATTGTCCAAGACACTTTTGAAATAGAAAATGGAAGTTTGTTAAAGAGCAATGGTAAGAATTAGAGCCACGCTAAAATTAAACAGAGTCTGCTTCTAGGAGCTCTAGTTCTGTATCATCTAGCTTTAAGGAAGCTAAATGTCACTAATGATAAAAGGGAATGGAGTGAAGGAGAGGGAAGATCTTTATGTTCTCTTTAACACAGAGTCAAGATTATTTTAATAGATATAACCAACTTCATAATTTGTTCTTTAGTATATCAGGAATGCACACATAATGCTAATATCATTTGGTTGATTCTTTGAAATTGTAAGAACTAATCACAGTGAAACATATATCAATGTTTTACAATACTTTTTTCTTGGAGGGTCTAAAGAGAGTATACGGATCCTTAACATTTATAAAAGGCAATAAGCAAGATACCACAACTAACACTGTTAGAAACAGACTCCAAGTGATATGACAAATAATGAACAAGCCAAATGACTATGAAAAGAGCCGGCTTTAGAGAGAGGTGATTAAAATGAACCCCTTATTACTCTCCATGGCTTATAAACATCTTTTCACTCTACTTGTACATCTAATGGCAGCTCTAAGTCAACAGAGCCTAGCTCTGGCACAAATTATGTGGCATTAACTCTGAAATTGTCGCTTATTTCTGTTCCAGCAGCTTTGTGACACTGACAGGCCAGAACAGAAGCAGTGATTTCCAATTCTTTAACAAATGATGAGGTAAGATGACTTTTACCACTGCTGCTACTCACATTTTACTTTAACGATTTAATTGTAAAATTACCTAGCTCATTGTCTTATTCTTTTTGAATTATATTTTGCAAAATCTCTTATCTATAAGTATGTCAATGGCATATTTCAATGGGCTCTTATTTATATAAAGTCAATCTCCTATTCAAGAGAAGGCAGAGTAGGTACAAAGACCTATGATAGATAGATACAGAGGACAGACAGATGTGGAAGGATGATGAGTAGGTGACAAAAAGAAAGATATATAACTAAATATCATTTAAATCCATTTTCGAAGGACTAATTTCAACTTGATGAAAACTTTTAAATGGGTAACTTTAAATGCAAAAAATTAAAAACTCCTTTTATTAACATTTGCCTTGGAAAAGTTGGAAAAGGTCCCCCAAGTCCTGAGGTTTCTTTTCTTCAGGTGTGTCCCAACTTTAAGCCTGTGTTTTTCTTCATATTTATGGGAGGGGATCAGAAACATAAGAAGGGAAATTCCCATGCATAACTAGTTTCTTCTGAAATACAAAGTTGAAAGCAAGAAATACCACAGTATTTGGCCATCTCCAATGTTCTAATTAACATCAGAAATTCTTTGTTAAATGACAGCTAACATCTTGCCAGCAACAATGGAACCCAAAAGACAGTAAAATGGTATTTTCATTTTCATTGTGCTGAGAGAATATAACTATCAATCTAGGTTTCTACTCCAACAGAAAAAAATCCCTTTTCAGAACAAAGGCGAGGCTTGGATGAAGGTAGTTAAAAGGTACAAACTTCCAGTTATAATTAAGTATAATATATATAACCTAAATATAAATATAATGAACACTGCTGTGTGTTATATATGAAAGTTGTTAAGAGAGTAAACCCTAAGATTTCTCATCACAAGGAAAACATTTTTTCTATTTCTTTAATGTTTTATCTATACGAGATGATGGATGTTCACTAGACTTACTGTGATAATCGTTTCATGATATACATCAAATCATTATGCTGTACACCTTAAACATATACAGAGATGTATGAAGAAAAAAAAGAAAAAAGAAAAATGATAACTTAAAATAAAAAACTACCTGAGGAGAGCCTCAGAGTGATTATTCACATCCACTTCTCCTCTCCAACCTAGCACGAGGGAGGATTTCCCTGCTCTGTGCATGACAGATAGGCAAGCTGTGAGGTGAAGTGATATGCATTCATTTAACTCCTGGTACAAACCCTCCAGCATCTTCTTCCAATACAACAGCTACCAGGAAGCCTATGTGTCTCAGATGGTACAGCTCTATGACAGTGGAGCCTCCACCAGCCCGGATCCATGACAGACTGTGAGAAACAGTTTGACACATTACACATGTAGAGTGAGAGATAAATAAAAGTTTATTACGTTAATTTTTTAAAAAAGAATAAAAGCAAAATTCCTAAATAAGGAAATTCCAAAAGTGTATTTCTTTGGGGACCCAATCGCAGTGGCGGGGGGGGGGGGGGCGGTTCTCCACACTAAAAAACAATTCTTGGACACCAACAGGATGTCTCAGAATTCAACTCAGTTCAACTCAATTCTAACATCATCTGCCCAGAGACAGCATCAGATTCCACAGGTTGCGGGCTCAGTCCTACAAGACCACCCCCTGCACACATCCCCAATTTCAAATGCCAGTTGCAGGTCTAGGCTGTGCTTCTGATCAACTGGCTACAAACTGGAGGTTCCAGGGACCCCCCCCCCCCTCCAACTCAGGATGCCAATTGCAAATCCAGGTTGTTACCTGTACCTCTGACTGACTGGCTATAAATCAGAGGTTCCCACAACTTCTTCCTAGGGTTCGATTCATTTGCTACAGCAGCACACAGAGCTCAAAGAAAATTTTTTACTTATTAGATCACCAGTTTATTATAAAAGGTTATAACACAGGAACAGCCAGATGGAGGAGATGCACAGGTCAAGGAATGGGGAAAGGATGCAGAGCTTCCATGCCCTCTTCAGGAGCCACTCTCCCAGCACCTCCACACGTTACCTAACCTGGAAGCTCTCTGAACCCTGTCCTTTTGGGTTTTTAATGGAAGCTTCATTCCATAGGCATGATTGATTAAATCATTGGCCACTGGCGACTTTATCACCCTCCTCCCCAGAGGTCAGGGAGTGGAAATGAAAGTTCCAACCCTCTAATCACAAGGTTGGCTCCACTGGCAACCAGCCCCATCCTTACGTGCTTTCCAAAAGTCACCTCCTTAACATAACAAATGGCACATTTATTACTCTCAACATTTAGGAAATTCCAACGGTTTTCAAGCTGTGTGATCCAAAAACTGTGGATGAAGACCAAATATACATGAGAAATATATCCTGGTCACCTGAATGACCAAATATATATTTCCTATAAATCATAATATCACAGTATTTCAGACAGAAAGTGATCTCAAATAGATGATGCAAGAAAAATGCAAGAAGGAATGAAAGGCATAGAATGTGGTAAATACATATGAAAATCTAAAGAACAAAACAAAACAAAACAAAACAACATTAGCAATATCTTGTGGTATATAAATGCAACCTCAGGAAGGAAATCAAAATACATGAAAAAATGGAATTAAAGTTGGGAGGAGGTTAAAAGGAGTTAATGTGCTGTTAAGTTGTTTATGTTATTGAGGAGGAAGATAAAGATACTGTGTAACTTCAGACTCTGTTACGTTAAATATGCATAAGTAAAATTTCAATGGCAACTACTAAAACATACATGCAAACAAAATATAACTTCCAAACTAGTTGAAAGAAAGTTGCATGAGAAAAAAATATACATACAGGGCAATTCAAAGAGGAGAGAAAAAGAAGCACAAATAAGTTGGGGATGCAAACACAGATATAAATACAATTACATCAATAATAATAATATGTGTAAATGGATCAAATGTACCAAGTAAAAAGAAGAGCAATCAGCCTGGATTTAAAGCAATCTGTCTGGATTTAAAATTTATACTTTATTTTTGTACCGAAAAAACATAAGTTAAAAGGATAGGATTAAGACTGAAAGCAAAAGAATAGAAAAGATAAATGAGGAAAAGTCTAAACAAAAAAAAGCTGAAGTAGCCATATTCATCCAGACAAAATAAACATTAAAGCAAAAACATTACTAAAGACCAAACAGGTCATCTGCTAATGATAAAGGGTTCAATTCACCTGTTAAACTGTATATGGGAGATGCAAGAGGGAGGAGATATGGGGATATATGTATATGTATAGCTGATTCAATTTGTTATAAAGCAGAAACTAACACACCATTGTAAAGCAATTATACTCCAATAAAGATGTTAAAAAAAAACTGTATATGACCTTATAATATGGTTTCAAAACACAGAGATCAGAAGATGACAGAAATATATGAAGAAACAGACAAATCCACAAAAATCATAGTGGGAGTAAAGCAATTATACTCCAATAAAGATGTTAAAAAAAAATCATAGTGGGTGACAGTAACACATCTAAAATCAGTAATTGATAGATGTAGGAAATAAGTGTTCAGTGAAAAATACAGACGAGGTGAACAATACAATTAAAGTGGACCTACATCCACTTTATGAACTTTACATTCAACATGTGAAGATATCAATACATATTATTGTTACAAGCACAAAAGAAGCATTTATAAAAACTATCTTCTAGTCCATGAAACAGTCCTCACCATGTATCACAGGGTCAAAATGATATGGATCACGATTTCCAACCTCAAAGCAATTACACAGGAAACTGAAAAAAAAAAAAAAAATGCTGAGATGAATGGACACACTCCTAAAAAAAATTATTCAGGAATAATTAGAAAACCTGAATAGTCCTGTAACCATTAAAGAAACAAGATCAATGGTCAAAAAAATTTGCCATAAGGAAAACATCAAGTCTAGATGGTTTTATTTAAGTAGTTCTACCAAACTTTCAAGAAACAAATTGTGTTGGGAGACTCTTCTCTGTGGATCTCTTGGGTTTTGCATGTCTTACAAATAGGCACTGACTGCTTTGTTCCATACTGTCTTTTCAAGGATGTTTAGTATAGCAAACAGTCTTGTAAGACAGAGAGAGTATCTCTCTTCAGAGCAAAGGGCAGTTTTGAATACAGCATTAAAGATATAGATAGCATCTCCCACCAAAGCAGAAGGCAGGCATGCTTACTGCCCATTACAAAGTTTGAATTCCTTAAGCTCAGGGATCCTGTCCTGAAACACAATCCACTGTGTGTGCAAGTGTTATCCAGTTCTCTTCACATCACCATGCAGGAATTGGGGCTCAGGGAATAGGTGCAAAAATGCTGATTCTCTGGGTATTGCTGTGCATAAAAAACTGCCCTTCATCTCTGACCCAGGAAACTTGTGTCTTCTACCAGAATCCATAAAACTATGGCAGGTTAACTTTTAGCTTACAAGAAGAATAAAACCTCACACCCTTCACAGCTCCTGACATGCTTAAACCCAAAAAGGTCAGCATAAGTCCTATAGCACAAATGAGCAGATGAAAAAAGAAAAATCCTAAGAATGTATAACAAACCAAACCTAGCAGTCCACCACTGTATAAAAATGTATCATGCTATCCCGGGAACCAAGATTAGCCTCCAAATACAATATCAATTAATGTATGTACTTTAGTAAGCCATCAAAGAAGTGTTACATGCTTCTAGCAACAGATATAGAAAATGTGCTAGATAAAATTCAACATCCATTAATAATTAAAAATAAAAATGAAGAGCAAACAAAGAATTAAATGAGGACTACATTAATTTGATAAAGGGTATCCACAAAAAAATCTGTAACAAACAGCATACTTAACAAGAAATGATTAAAGCATTTTATCTGAAATTGGAAAGAAAACTTCTAGTCAACACTAGAGGTTCTAACCAATGGAATAAGACAAGAAAATATGTATAAGATTTGAAAAGGGAAAAAGTCATTATTCACAAGTAATATAATTGTGTATTTTTTTAAATCCCCAAAATACTTCAGATACATTATTGGAATTTAATAAAAGGGTTTAACAATATCACTGGATTTTAAAAAGTACTTAAAAATCTATTATATATCTACACACTAGCAATGGCTGAAAATAAAATTTTAAAATATACCATTAACAACAGCATCAACAAATATAAAACATCTAGCTTCAAGGACAGATCCTCAACTTACAATGAGGTTATGTCCCGATAAACCCATTGTAAGTTGAAAACATCTTAGGTCAAAAATGCATTCAATATGCCTAACCTACCAAAGGTCATATTTTAAATGTGCTCAGAACACTTATATTAGCCTATGTTGGGCAAAATCATCTAACGCAAAGCCTATTTTATAATAAAGTGTTGAATATCTCATGTAATTTTTTTTAATACTGTACTGAAAATAAAAACAGAATGGTTGTATAGGTACAGAATGGTTGTAAGTATATCAGTTGTTTCCCCTCATGATTGCATGGTTGACTGGGAGCTGTGGCTTGCCACCCTGCCCACCATCACAAGAGTATCATACCACATACTGCTAGCCTGGGAAAAGATCAAAATTCAAAGCAGTTCTCTACTGAATGCCATTGCTTTCACACTACTGTAAACTCAAAAAAAAAAAAAAAAAAAGACTTTTAAGGAGAAAATTATATGACTTTATTTTTACAACATTAAAGAATATCTCAATATTGATGCATAAACCATGTTCATGGATTAGAAAACTCAGTATTATAAAGATGCTAATTCTTTCCAAACTGATATATAGATTCAGAACATTCTAAATCAAAATTCCAACAAGCTTATGGGCCTTTTTTTAACTTGATAAGCTGAAAATAAAAATGGAAATTTGCAAGTTGACACTTTGATGGAAATCAAGAAACCAAGAAGAGTCACTTACTCTTGAGAACAAATAAAGAACTTGTCCCCCCATGTGTCAAGATTAACTATAATGCTATTATAACCACATAGTACATACAGACCAACAGAACAGAAGAGAACACTCAGAATGAGACACAATCATACATCAACACTTGATATATAGCAGAGGACATATTGTAGGTCAAGAGGAAAAGATGGGCCTTTTAACAAATCATGGTGAGATAACTGGCCATGTTAAAAAACATGTTAAAAAATGAAATTGAACCCCTACCTCTCACTATTATCAATGCAAGCTGAGTTAAAGAAATGCATTCCAAAATCAAACCTACAAAGTTTGTAATGAGGCTACTATTCTGTAATGAGAAGATCTGCAAATCTTCAGGATAACCTATGCTAGCTGATGATAGACGGTAGCACCCTGACCAGAAATTGAGATTACTATAGTACAGATTCACAAAAAAACACTAAATTTCTTGTTTTCTTACTTTTGTAGCATCAGAAAGAGAAAGCAAAAGATCCACAGCTTGTAAATATGGAGATGGTATAAAGAAGAAAATATTGCATATTGATAACACAAAACAGAAAGAAAAAAAGCATATCTGATTTTATATATTTGAGGATTTTCAGAAAAAAATGAGAAAAAGATGTTTGTAATTAAAAACAAAATTAAGAAGTCAACTCTAAACTATTTTAGGAGTAAGTGCAGAATAAAAACTGATGGCTAAACTAAACTTTACTGCAATCTTTCATATTCCTAGAAAAAAATTACACTGGGTTGGCATGTTTTTAAAAAGTACTAAGCTGTTAGGGGAAAAAAAAAAAAACTTAGAGTTTAAGATAAACATTCAAATTCATCTTGAGTAGGAAAAAATTTTCCTAAAATCTTTTTGAGTATTACACTAACATTAATTAGACACTAAATTTAGAGAAAAGTCTCCCTTTTGAAAACATGAATTATATATCCTGCTTTATCTATCTTTATGGAAACTTAGTGATTGGTGAAAGAGTAAGAAGTCACTGTATCTCTTTTTTTAAAATGACATTTACTGAAAAAGTTAATAGCTAGCTAGTGAAATGCAGATAAAATTACCATTTTCCAGTATCTATTTTATAATTGATGAAAGATATTCTTTCATCAATCTCTCTAAACAACTTTTTATTTTACCCCAAGGAATGGGATAAATCTATACATTTCAATTACTAAAAAATCTCTTAGTGAAGTTTTGTAGATTATTGATTGTTCCACCATTTGTAACATCTCAATTTTAAAGCCAAAAGAGAGAGAGAAAATTCAGTTCCAGGACTACTCTCTGGAATTTTCACAAACTGTCCCAATATTTACTTGAAATCTAAATTTGCTTTCCCTTTGATAAACAGTAGAAAAAGGAAGTATTCCTGCCAACAATTCATTTGAAGCATGATGTCTATATACCTAAATTACTATAAAACTGAAAAAAAAAAAAAAAAACCAGCTTCTGTTTCTCTGTTCAGAATCACACAGCAGCTGTGAAAAGGGTTTTATTCTTCCACTTCTAAGTCAGTACATCAAAACTCTTGCCCAAGAGCCTGCCAGAAAGTCCCACACTAATTGTAGAATTGCCATAGCGATGAAATGACAATAGCCACACGCATTCATCTGGATTACCAAGCATGGGCTATTTATAACTGGAGGAATGATTCCAACCAGAAAGTCAAAGAGGAGAGATTAATTAATTAAGGTGTGCAACTCCAAAAAATGTTATCGACAACTTCCCCTTGTTTTATTCAGCTTACCTCATAAAAATAATGACTGTAATTTCATGAACTAGTTTGTTTCCTTTTGATAAAACCAAACATCATTGCTTATGCAGCAAATATCAAACATTGGGTTACTTTTCTCTAGTGGTTTTTGTGTGAAAAAAATCTTCAGTATCAATTATAAATATACGTTAAAGTATCAGGTCCATTTCTCACAACTGAGTGGTCTTAAATTTTTAACATGTAAGTTTCAAAAAATAAATAAATAAATAAATAATAAATGTTATTTTGCTGCATTTCAACTTAAATAAAAATACCTAGGGTGAAGCAATTATCTATTGATGAAAGAAGGAAGGAAAGAATAAATATGACAATAATTCTAAAAAAGCTAATGGACTCCCACAGCACAAGGAATTTCTTTTCATGATCAAGAGAATCTCACTCCAAGGTAAGTGTCCCACAGCTTTCTGCCTTATTAAAATTACCAAAATTGGAATCCATTATAAGCTTGTTACATCTCATAATAATATCTCAGTATATTAAGTTTCCATTACAACAAACATAGCAAAATATTTAATCAAGGCTATTAATATTCCATCAAGGATGTTATTTGAGGCTATTGTAAAATACTAAAGTGTTAGTAGTGAAAATCAACAGGAGAAATCATGATGAATCATTAGTCATATTGTTAGAAACCCTTCAAAAATCTGTATTTTGATGGTTAATTTAGTAAATCAAGACTCATTAAATTTCAATATAAAATTATTTCAAAGAAAAATTTAAACTTTTTTCTTAAAACCAAATAATATAGATTAAAATAAAAACTTTAAAAACGTAAACACTGATATCATTATAATTAAATGACACAACAAAACAATGCCCTATTTTTTAATTTATAATTCATTCAGCAAATATTGTGGATGGTCTATACTGATGATACCATGATGTCATAACACTCAATCTTGAAAAGTTTAAAGTCTAGCTACTAAAAACTAAGTGGAGCACTAATATTTAAGTAAGACCAAAAAAACAAAAATGAAGGAAACTCTAGTCCATGGTAGGCTACATGAACAGGATTATCAACATGAAAATAAATCGCTGAGATAATACAATAATTATAGATCCTTCTGGCTATTTTATTAACATACTCAGATCTCTCTGCCACCCTTCAAAACCTGAATGTTTAAAAAATGTTGTTAGCTGTCTACTAGGATTCTATAAAAATTCTGTATGGCACAGACACCTTATAACTTCTCCATTGCAACCTGAAGTGACCTGAAGAGCCAAATTATCTTAAAAGGATAGGAATATTTGATTGTGATACTATATTACAAAATTTGACCACAGTGGAGGCAAGGTAAATCAGGAGATAAACAATAATAATTTCTTGAACACCTACTATGAGCCTGGTTTTACATACATGCTTTCATTTTAATTCTCACAACTGCACTTTGGAATAGATATAGTTAGCCCAATTATACAACAAACTAAAGAATCAGAAGCCTGAATGAAGTAAACAAAATACCCAAGGTCACACAGCTAGTAAGTGGCAAGACTGTCTGATCTGAATATTCATGATTATGTAGCCCAAGAGTCTCTCTAAAACTATTTATATTTGGCCCACTTTTCAAAAATAGTTTTAAGAAACTTACACATGAAAAACAATTTAAGAAAGTGCATGCATGTACACACACACACACAAAAAAAAAAAATTAAAAGGAGCCATCTAATGGATGTAACTAAATGCAGACATTTGAGATTAATTATTTATTAAAGTAACTTTGAGTCCATAAAACCAGTCTCCAGGTAAAGAGGTCTGGCCAGAAAGTTTTAGGCCTGTATCTAATAATATTTAAAGCAGTGACTAGAAAGACAAGCTGTACTGAATATAATATTCAGGTAATGGCCCTAAAGTCAGCCATAAAACAAACCCATAGGCATTTCTTCCAATCTTGCTTGCCTAAAATATAACTACTCTAAAGGAAAAGTGAATGTTATATGAGTGTCTAGTCAAAGAAATAACATGCACTCTTTCAAGAAATGACAGAGTAGCAAAGGCTTTCAGCTCCTTCAAACTCTACCTAACGAACATTCACTGTGAGAAGATGACCCAACATGTTTTAGAAGTAGAACTAAGATATAAAGGAGCAATAATAATCACTCATTCAGAAAATATCGAACATGTACTATAATAAGATGCTATGCCTACACATAAAGATAAATAAAATACAAGGAGCCTGTAATATAGCTGGAGACACAAAACAATTAATAATAATGCATAATAGTATGTGTGAAATGAATGTTAATGATAAGAAGCGCCCCTAAATTCATAGGAGGGGAAGATCACTTTGGATTTATCAGGCAGTTTCAAAGAACTAGGCTTGAAGTAAAAAGGAGGTAACTTAATGAAAGGAAAATTATTACATCTTAATGAATAATTATATCACAGTCACATAACTGTCAAAAGCTAAATCCCAAAGTTGAATTTAAAAAAGCTTTTCTCTAGAATCATGAGACTTAACAATCCTAAAGACTTAATTTTAATATTCCTAAGGAAATTAATTTAAACTAGCTACTAAAGCAAATCACATAGTGATATATGGAGAGAGCCAAGTATTTGGATTTCACTAACAGACAATATTCAATTTACAGCTCTGCCACTTACACTTCCTATGTATGTGACCACTGGCAAAATATTTAACCATCTATAAAATGTGGGTGATAATCTTAACTCAAGAGGTTTAGGATTCAATTAGATAATATACAAGAGAAAGCAGAAGTGCTAATTTTATTATCTAAATTCTTTACAATCAAATTCTTAGTCTAAATTAAATAAGCTGTTCTGTTTTTTGTATCTAAGAACTTTCTTTGAAAGAACTTTAATATTTAATAATGAGCAGGGTCTGTTATTTAAATATAGTAAACATGGTAATATAAATAATAATCCTTTTTTAACTAGCTTCTTTTATTTACACAGAAGTATTAATTCTTTGGAATCATTGGTAATTTATAGTATCAGACTACTGTCTCTCTAAACATACAACTTTCTATTCTTTTTTCTTCTTTATTCTACTAATACTATTTAGTATTACTAATTTATTTCATGTCTATTCAGGTCACCAGTAGGTTGCTGGTAATATGTAGGACTGAAGAAACTGCTTATTAAGGCAAATATGTTTCTGCATATATTCTTTTCTCTCTACAACCTTTATTTTACTTACTCAAAGAATATTTGTCATTATATCAATTTTTTCATTGATTTTCTCTCTTCTTTACCCTTCTTCACTGTTTAGCCTCAAACACAGGTTGATTCTAGTAAAAGTTGTTTGCTCTTACCACGTTGAACAAATATTCTGTTGCACAAAAAGTTTAACCTTCTGAATTGTAGGCACTTTTCATAAATTTAAAAATAATTATGAAACTACTCTACAAATAGGTATATATAATGAATAACTATCAAATTAATTCACTTCATCTAAGTACTCTGTTTTTTCTTTTCCAAAAGTGAAATGACCCAAAGACAGGACTAGGAAGAAAGGGCTAGGAAGTACCTGAGTAACCAAAAGTTGACCACAGGGCACGCCTGCAAGGAATTGAGGGACTGGTGAACAAATGACTTATGACCAGCCATGTTTAGGAATGTCTAAACATAAATGGGCAGAGGAAGACAGTCTTTTTACACATGTATGTTTCTTAATGGATAAGATGATTACATACTTCGTAATTATAATAAGAGTCATAAAGACAAAGTATAAGGAAAAGCCGGTATAAGTTGGCAAATATTAGGTATGTAATACCTGTTGAAGGGAAGAGAGAGGGAGGCAAGGGAGAAAAGTCTTTATGGTATCCATTAGCAGAAATATTATATTCAGAAAAGTGCATACAGTATAATGAAAGAAATTGAATACTATACTTATTCATTTAATGTTTCTGAACAATCCTTTTGATGACATTCAGTAATAAAGTTAATTCCCTTTTGTATCCCTTCAATAAGATGAAATATTAATTTTGTAAATGATGTGGATTTTGAATGTCAAGAAATATAAAGAAATAAGTCAGAGAAAAAGAAAAGTCTCCCGAATCATGGTGTCCAACACAATAGCTAACATTTCTGTAATAGTACATTTTATTTTAATCCATTAGCAACTACTAAATTACAAGTGTGTACATCATACTCAATGGTGAAAAACTGAAAGCATTTCCTCTAAGGTCAGGAACAAGACAAGAATATCCACTCTGGCCACTTTTACTCAACATAGTTTTGGAAGTCCTAGCCACAGCAATCAGATAAGAAAGAAATAAAAGAAATCCAAATTGGAAAAGTAGAAGTAAAACTCTCACTGTTTGCAGATGACATGATACTATACACAGAAAATTCTAAAGAGGCTACCAGAAAGTGAGCTCATCAATGAATTTGGTAAAGTCGCAGGATACAAAATTAATATGCAGAAATCCTTCTATATGCTAATAAGATCAGAAAGAGAAATTAAGGAAACAATCCCATTTACCATCGCATCAAAAAGGATAAAATACTTAGCAATAAACCTACCTAAGGAGGCAAGAGACCTATACTCCGAAAACTATAAGACACTGATGAAAAACTGAAGATGACACAAACAGATGTAAAGATATACCATATACTTGGACTGGAAGAAACAATATTGTTAAAATGACTATACTACCCAAGGCAATCTACGGAGTCAGTGCTACCCCTATCAAATTAAGAATGGCATTTTTCACAGAACTAGAACAAAAATGTTAAAAATTTGTATGGAAACACAAAAGGCCCGAATAGCCAAAGCAGTCTTGAGAAAGAAAAACAGAGCTGGAGGAATCATGCTCCCTGACTTCAGAAAATACTACAAGGCTACAGTAATCAAAACAGTGTAGTACTGGCACAAAAACATACATATAGACTGATGGAACAGGATAGAAAGCCCAGATATAAACCCACAAATCTTTGATCAATTAATCTACGACAAAGGAGGCAAGAATATACAATGGAGAAAAGATTGTCTCTTCAATAAGTGGTGCTGGGAAAACTAGACAGCTACATGTAAAAGAATGAAATTAGAACATTCTCTAACACCACATACAAAAATAAACTCAATATGAATTAAAGACCTAGATGTAAGGCCAGGTACTATAAAACTAGAGGAAAAGATAGGCAGAACACTCTTTGACATAAATAGCAGCAATATCTTTTTGGCTCCGTCTCCTAGAGTAGTGGAAATAAAAACAAAAATAAACAAGTGGGACCTAATTAAACTCAAGAGCATTTGCACAGCAAAGGAAACCATAAACAAAATGAAAAAACAACAGGGAGAAAATATTTGCAAATAATACTACCAACAAGGGATTAACTTCCAAAATATATAAACAGCTCATACAGCTCAATATATTTTTTTTAAAAATCAAAAAATAGGAAGATCTAAATAGACATTTGTCCAAAGAAGACATACAGATGGCCAACAGGCACATGAAAAAATGCTCAACATTGCTAATTATTAGAGAAATGCCAATCAAAACTACAAGATATCTCACACAGGTCAGAATGGTCATCATCAAAAAGTCTACAAATAATAAATGCTGGAGAGGGTATGGAGAAAAAGGAACCCTGCTACACTGTTGGTGGAAATGTAAATTGGTACAGCCACTATGGAGAACAGTAGGGAGGTTCCTTAAAAATATAAAAATAGAGTTACCATATGATCCATAGATCCCACTCCTGGACATATATCCTGAGAAAGCCATAATTCAAAAAGATACATTCACCCCAATGTTCACTGCAGCACTATTTACAATAGCCAAGACATGGAAGCAACCTAAATGTCCATCGATAGATGAATGTATGAAGAAGATATGGTATATATATACAACGGGATATTACTCAGCCATAAAAAAAGAATGAAATAATGCCATTTGCAGTAACACAGATGGATGTAGAGATTATCATACTAAGTGAAGCCAGACAGGGAAAGACAAATATCATATGATATCATTTATATGTAGAATCTAAAAAAGGAAAAAAAATACAATTGAGCTTATTTACAAAACAGAAATAGAGCCACAGACACAGAAAACAAACTTACGGTTATCAACGGGGGGGGGAAGGTGGGGTGTGGGGAGGGATAAATTAGGAGTTTGGGATTAACATATACACACTACTATATATGAAATAGATGACCAACAAGGACCTACTGTATAGCACAGAGAACTATATTCAGTACTTCGTAATAACCTATAAGGGAAAAGGATTTGAAAAAGAATATGTGTTTATACATATATATATACACCCGCACACACAAACACACATATATATAACTGGAATCACTTTGCTGTACACCTGAAACTAACACAACATTGTAAATCAACTACACTTCAATTTAAAAGAAAAAAAAAGTGCCTAGAGGTGCTATCTTGCTACCATGGAAATGTAGAATATATGAATTAATTAGTATTGTGATGAGAAGAGGGGAGAATGGTGCCTACCTTCCACAGAAAGAAGTTTCTTTCAATAGTTTCTTATCCATTTAACAAACACCCCATGTTTTAAAACCTCCTAATAATTTGCCATTTAAACTTTTGTTCAGATAAGGCACCAGTCACATTATTTACTTGCTATGACTTTTTAAATTTTGCATTTCATCAATAGGTTTCACATTAAATCATTATTGTGCACCACTAATTTTATACTGCTCATTATTTCTTAAGTGTAATCAGTTTAAGAGAGCTATTTGTAATTATTGTAAGAGAACTATTATTAATATGGCTCCCTTCCGTAAGAGAAGGTTTATAAACAAATTCTTGATTGAAGGGTTCCAAGCATCAAAGCTATTATAAATCAAGGTGGTAAGAACATACCCTCAGGAAGGCATGAATGGAATCTGATGTAAACTAATCAGTCGTATTAGTATTAGTTTGAACAACAAGTATTTTAATAGAATGCCAACTGGTCTGTACGAAACCTAGGATGAGAAAAAAACGCCAAAGTGGAAGACTTGTCCATGTGTCTCTGGCATTGAAAAGGTAAAGAACTCCCTGAAAAAACAGCGGAAGAGTACTTGACTTGGTAGATTTCTCTCCGGATTCGAAATAAATGGGAAATGAATATTTAAATATCACGAACTATATTCTAGGTATGCTACTAACTCTCTTTGTGCTTACTGCAAGTTCACCAAGCATCTTTCCATAAAGGTGATTGGGTTGGAAGAGAGACAAAACAAAAACAACAAAATGCTGACCAGCTAAACTGAGCACTTCAATCCACCTGGCACTTACTCTTCTCTAATTTCACAAAAGGCATCTGGTTTTTCCCCATCTGTGCTGGGTTGAATTGGTGGGAAACAGCACTCCTAAACCTAATCAACTCAATAAAAACTGGGAAAAACCAACTTTATAGACTTGAAAATTGAGGGCCAGCACCTGGACATTAGTGACCCCAGTAAAGTTACACCATCCAACGAGGTCCTGTATGAACAGCCACTATATATCTTTCCTTAACTGTCAATCTTCTCAATCTCTATTCAAAATATTTTTCTTTAGTTGTGATCATAATAGGTACTCCTTTTCTTTTCTGTGCATCCTTTCTTTCCCCAGAATTTTAGTTTTTATTCCTAACAACCTAAAATCATAAAATCTATTTGGAGTTTTACATTTGGCAAAACACTTCCACATTATCATCTAATTGATGCTTAGGACCACCTTCTGAAACAGGCAGGACCAGTTATGAGCCAATTTTCTTATGTGGAAACTGATGACCAAACAGGATACATACAGTGACTCAATGTATGGGTGACAGCAGTGGTTCTCAACTGGGGACAATTCCCCCCACATCTAACAACTGGGGAACATTTGGCAATATCTGGAGAAACTTTGACTGTTGCAACTGGGGGCAGGAGGTTGCTACTGGTATCAAGTTTGTACAGGTCACAGATGGTGCTAAATATCAAACAATGCACAAGATAGCTCCCTACAACAAAGAATTATCCAGCCTAATATATCATACTGCCAAGACTGAAAAATCCAGTTAGGAAGAAAGAAATGAGGCCTCTCTCTGCCATTTATTAGCTTAAAACTTTATTTAACATCTCCAAGTTTCAGTTCCCTCATTTGTATAAAAGGGAATACACTTAATTATTTTTAAATTTATATTCTATAAAATTTGCCCCTTTTGGAGTATAGTTCCATGAATTTTGATAAATGTACAGTAGTGTAACTATCACCACAATCACGATGCAGAAGACTTCCATCACCATAAAGCTTTCCCTCATGCTATCTGCAGTCAAATAGCAGCCCCACACCTACTGACTTAGGTTTTGACATCCCTATAGTTTTACCTTCTCTACAGTGTCATATAAATATTATACAACATGTAGTCTTTGAGTCTGATTTATTCACTTAATTCATTTGAGATTCAAATATGTTATGGTGGTGCATCTATCAGTACTTCATACCTTTTTATTGCAGAGTAATAGTCCACTGTATGGAAATACCACTGTTCATTCACCATTTGAAGGCATTCCAGTTGTTATCAGTTTTTGGTGATTATGAATAAAGCTGCTATAAACATTTGTATAAAGATTTTTGTGTGAATAAGTTTTCATTTTCCTTGTGTAAATATCTACTAGTGGGATGACTGTATGGTACATGTATATTTAAATTAGATGGGCTGTATGGTAAGTGAATATCTAAATTAGAATGAACTGCCAAGCTGCTTTACAAAATGGCTCCACTATGTTGCATTCAAAACAGCAATATATGAGAGTTCCAGTTGCACCCTATACTCACTTGAACTTGGTATTGTCAGATTTCTATTTTAGCCATTCTAATAGGTATATAGTGGTATCCAGTGTGGTTTTAATTTGCATTTCTCTAATAACTAATGATATAGAGCATCAGTTTAAAAATTATTATTCTTTAGAGCAGTTTTAAGTTTACTGAAAAACTGGGCAGAAAGTACAGAAGTTCCCATATACCTCCTTTCACTTCCTGATCCCCTATCCCCCTAACCAGTTTCCCCATTATTAACATCTTAGATTAATGTGGTGCATTTGTTACAATTGATGAGCCAATATTCACACATTATTATTGATTAAAGTCTTGTAATTTACATGTGGGTTCACTTTTGTGTTGTATATTCTATGAGTTTTGGCAAATGTAAAATGGTAAGTATCTACCATCACAGAATCACATAGAACAGTCTCACTGCCCTGACAATCTCCTGTGCCCTGTCTATTCATTCCTCTCTCCCACCTTCCCCCCAAACTCCTGGCAATCTTTTTACTGTCCCCATAGTTTTACCTTTTCCAGAATGTCACATAGTTGGAATAATACAGTATGCAGCCTTTTCAGATTGGCTTCTTTCATTTAGTAATATGTTTAAATGCATATTCCTTGATTTTTTGTGTGTGTGGCTTGATAGCTCATTTCTTTTTAGCAGTGAGTAATATGTATCGATTGTATAAATGTATCACAGTTTATTTATCCATTCACTTATTGAAGGACATCTAAGAAAAATGTCCTTGTTTTGATGCTACTTCATCTGATATTAACATAGACACTCAATTTTCTTTTACTTAGTGTTAGCATGATATATCTTTTCCCATTCTGTTAGCTTTTAACCTATATTTACCATTATATTTAATGTCACCTTTTTTTTGTAGAAAGTACACAGATTTCCTTTTAAGTCAATCTGACAACCTGTGTCTTTTAATTGCTGTATTTAGACCATTTACATTTAATATAATTTTGTAATTAATTTATTATTTGTTTTCCGTTTATACACTCTGCTTCTTGTTCTTCTGTTCCTCTTTATTGCCTTGTTTTGGATTTTTTGACTGTTTTTCAATATTCCATTTTAATTTATATATTGGGTCATTTGGCAGTAACACTTGGTATTATCTTTTTAGTATGTGCTCTAAGGGTTACAGTATACATCCTTAACTTTTTGGTCTACTTAAAAATCATATTTTACCACTTTCAGTGAAATGCAGAAGACTCACAACAATAGAGAACCCTTCACCTCCCCCTCGGTAATAGGAGTCACATATATTAAACTACATACACTGAAAAAGCATCAGACAATGCCATGAATTTTGTTTTGAACACCACACATAATTTAAAGAACTTAAAAGGAGAAAAATAGAATACTATATTTACCCAGTTATTTACTATTTCTGTTGCTCTTCCTTCATTCCTGATGTTCTAAGTTTCCTTGTGGTATCATTTCCCTTCAGTCTGAAAATTTTCTTAATATTTTAGGTTAGAGCTGCTAGCAATAAATATTCTTACTTTTCCTTTATTGAGAATGCTTTTCTTTTGCTTTCATTCCTGAAAGATATATTTTCACTAGATATCAAATTCTGGGTTGACAGTTTTCTCTTTCAGCACTTCACAGGTTTTCTTCCACTGTCTTCTGGCTTCCATGATTTCTGATGAGAAAACCACAATCATTAGAGTCCCTAGTGTATACTGGAGGTGCAGGGCTGGGGTGGGGAGGCGGGGTGGTTCTCACTGCCTTCAAGGTTTTTTATCTTTGATTTTCAACAGTTGGACTGTAATATATCTAAGTATGGCCTTCTTTGAATTGACACTGCTTGAAGTTCACTGAGTTTCTTGAATCTGTAAGTTTATGCCTTTCACCAAATTTGAGAAGTTTTCAGCTGTTACTTCAATTTTTTTTTTTTCCTGAATCCAACTTTTTCTCCTCTCCTTTTGGGATTCTGATGTCACAAATTTTAGACCCTCTAATATTGTCCCACATGTCCCTTAGGCTTTAATTAAAATCTTGCTCCTCTTTTCTTTTGGATAATTTCTATTGTTTGAATAATTTCTACTGATCTATCTTAAGTTCACTGACTCTTCTGTTTTCTCCCTTCTGCTAAAACGCCTGTGCAAAGTTTTTGTTTTTGTTTTTAATTTCAGATATTGTATTTTTCAGTTCTAAAATACCCATTTGGTTCTTTTTTACAGTTTTTTGTTTTTTTGTTTTTTTTTTGCTGAGAACCTCTATATTTCCATTCAAGAGTATTCACTTTTATCTCTTAGATCATAGTTATAAAAGCTGTTTTAAATTCTTTGTCTGATAAACCCATCATCTGGGTCATCTTGCAATTAGCATTTGTTGATTTTTCCTTTGAGAATTGGTCAGAGCTCTCTGGTTCTTTGTATGTCAAGTAATTTTGGATTATATTCTAGATATACTGAATATTATATGTTGTGAGTCTCTGGGTACTCTTAAAATCCTTTAGCAAATGTAGATTACTTTTTTCGTGTGTTTGTTTGAGTAATCTGGTCAGTCAACCCAGTTAGGTTCAGAATACAAATTCTGCCCTGCCTTCTGTAGGAAATAGCTCCATATCAAATCAGTTTTCAACAGCCTATGCTATTTGGGTTATTTAGGGAATAGTCTGGGACTTGAATGGTAGTTTATACCATAAACTTTGTTATGCCCCTTTGGGCATAACTGATCGGTGCATATGCAGTTTAGGGGTGAACTTGGGACTTGTGTTGATTTACACACAAATTACAAGCTCCCCCTTTTCAGCTCTCTCTTCTCCAAAATTTCCCTGACACTCTCTTGCTCCCAGGGTCCCCTTTTCACAATCTATTGTCTAGAAGTCCAGGATTTCCCTCAGAACTTTAATCTTTTACACTGGCATGCAGTTCCAGATATTTGGGACTGCCCTTGGGCAAAGTAGCAAGAGAAACTAGAGAGAAAGTAACAGTAATTTCCCCACACACTCTCTAGAGCCCAAAGACCCCTTTCCTGGTTCCTCTAGGCAGAAAGTGGGCTCTATCTCAGCATCTTGGTGCCTGCACCATTGCCACTACCACTGCAGCAGCATAGCTTTGTGACCGGAGCTGGCCTGAAAGCAGGGCCAGGAGAGGAAAGAAAGAAAAAAGCCCACCCACAGGAGATTAAGGACAAAAAAACAAATAGTAAATTCACTGCCATACCAGTTAGGCTTCAAATTTTGACCTCCCTCCCCAATTTGCCTGCTATCATTTACTTTTCAGAGTCCTCAACTGTGTTCTGCATCATTTCCAGACTTTTTTTTTTTTAATTTTATTTATTCATTTATTTATTTTTGGTTGTGTTGGGTCTTCATTTCTGTGCGAGGGCTTTCTCTAGTTGCGGCAAGCAGGGGCCGCTCTTCAGTGCAGTGCACGGGCCTCTCACTATCACGGCCTCTCTTGTTGCGGAGCACAGGCTCCAGACGCGCAGGCTCAGTAGTTGTGGCTCACAGGCCGGGCCTAGCTGCTCCGCAGCATGTGGGATCTTCCCAGATCAGGGCTCGAACCCGTGTTCCCTGCATTGGCAGGCAGATTCTCAACCACTGTGCCACCAGGGAAGCCCCATTTCCAGACTTTTTAACTGTAATCAGTGGAGAGACAGGATGTAGAGGACTTACTACTCCATTTTAACCAGCACTAGGTATCACTCACCATATTTTAAAATGCAGTTGTTTTCCTTTACGGCATATAGTATAGATACAAATATGGATTTGGGAGTTAGTAAAAGTATTCCAACAATATTAGTAACAATTAAGTATTCAGAATATTGGACATTAGACCAAATGCTTTTAATTGATACATTTATTGAAGAAGTGCACATCTCGCAAGGTAACGGCAAAACGTCAATGTATTCTAAGATACTGTAAAAATAATCAAATAGGAAACTCCAGACCTGGGTCATGCTTTCTTCTCCATCTTTAATACTTACAAATACTTCAAACTACAAGCACTGGGCTCTCAAGTACTTACCTGTGTGTTCTATCCACCAAAAACTACTTTGAAACCGTGTCAGTTGGCTTAGAATTGTGTGGTCTATGAAAACACAAAGCCACTTTTCAATGCAACAGTTTTCCATTTAAAAACACTTTCAAAGAGTGTACTCTTCAGCTTCAACAAGATGCCTTAAATAACAAGAAATACACAAATAGCCAGCAAAGCAAGCTTCTCAAAGCACTGACTCAAATAACAAAATTGAACGTAAATGAGGTCATTCAATTGAAGAGCTATCCAGAACTGAGTACCAATTCCTAGTGGAGGAAAACAGCAGTCTGTTAAAAGCTAAAATGATTTAGGATGAATGCAAAAAAATATACCATAGGGCAGGCTTGGACTTAAAGCCTCATTTTCATAATGAACTTAAGTTATCTATGTAGCATCTTGTAATTTTATGAGACTAGGATTGAGCTCTCTCTCCCATTAAGGCCTGACATGCTCTGCTTTTGTGTCCATTTCGCATTGAGAAAGGGGCCTGGAAGGTGGCAGATCATCTCAGTATTCATTTTTCTTTCCTCTCATCTGGTCAATGAAGTGCCTATGTTAAAAGAAACTGCCTAGAATCTGATGAAACTCTCTTACTTTATAGAAGAGAAAGCAAGCTCAGAGGGGTTAAGTGACTTGTCAAAAATCACATATTTAAGTAAAAGACAAAAGCAAGACCATAACACAGGATTTCCAATTTCATATGCCAAGTTCCCTCCACTCCACTACTCCATGCTGCCTTCCAAGCGAGGGTGAAACGTGGGAAACTTCTGAACCAATGCCACCTGGGAGATGCTAATCCGGGCACCAATAGCAGATACCTTGGCAGTCGAAATGCAGGTGGCCTGGGTGATGTTTTTCTTAATCTCCCTGTTCCCACCTGATATCATCTTTCCGAAAAACAATTTAATTTGAAGACATCTGATTTTATCTATTCATAAAAATAAATAAAAGTAAACACGTTGCCATGAGAAAAGGAAGTGTGGTCTTTTCATTTGATGGCATATATTTTCTTAACCTGTGGTCACCAATAACATGGCAAAACCAAACCTGAACTGAGAAACAAAAGAGGCTCACAAACAAGAAGTTACATGTCTAGTCTCATGTTTTATTCCTATGGGTAAGAAATATTTCATTTTTCCCACTGGTGAAAAATACCACACTGTTTCCCTTACTACCTCAACAGCAGAAGGTATTCCAAACAATTCAGTCTTAAAAGCCAAACATTTAGAAACTAAGAGGAAAGAACAATGGAGGGAGGCACTGTTGCCTCTTGCCCACAAGCAGAAAGACCTGTAACAAGATCGTGGCACACATAACTGCCAGGACACAATTGATGGGCAGTGTAATTAGGTGTGCCTCTAAAGCTACGGACAGATCCTAGTTGTTCCCTTGACCTAACACTGCAACATGTTTCTGGAGAAATCACCAAGTTGAGGGACTGACCTATCAAGCTAGACTTCTCTCATGGTGTTACCAAAGGTCAGTCTCAGGACATAAGTTTCACTACCTCATCCCAAGAGACATAATGAGGCCTTGAGACAGAACATCACAACCAACCCTTGAAAACGCATCTTCCCTCCCAACTGCTGCCTTAGCTCTGACGGTGAAGACAGACAATATGTCCTCAGTTTGATTTCATCAGATACCAGGTTGTTTGCTCTTGTTACTGGTGATGCAATCACACACACACACCCTCATCAAACTTCCATGACCCTCACTACCACCTTTGGCTGCAGTTCCATTCAGAAAGGATTCATCAAAGACCTATAGGCAAGGAGTAAATAATTTGTTGAAAATAAAGGCTAATCATCTAATTCGATTTCCAAAGGCCCCTGATCACTGGCGCTAAGACTCTGAAGCTACTGCTAAAGAGTATTATCTAGAGCTTTAGAATGTAACATGTCTATAGTACTTACTAAATCTCTTACCCTTTCTTTGTCTCTCCACTCTCTTCCACTCTTCAGTCCTTAAGTGGCCATTTTAGTTGTATAATACTTTAGAATTAAATATCAGAACAGTTTAACCTTTAAATTAAAAAAAAAAAAAAAAGTAAGCTTTTAGATCCATGTGGCCTTCAAATGACCTTCTTTCCCTAGAAGAAAATTACTTCCAGGAGAAAAATTTCCACTCATATGTCCTTCCTTCTGTTCTTTCTCCTTCCAATGCTCTCATTCACTTATTCTACAAGTGTTTACAAAATGCCTACTATGTGCCAGCAGCTGTGATACACCCTTGGTTGGATGCCAAAATAATAAAACATTGACCCTGCCTTTAAGGAACATACATCTCATAAGGGAGCAGGGTAAGCCAACACTACTAGACATTTATATGTACCAGTTACTCTTATACAATGCTACCTAATTTAATACTCATAAAACCACTATGAAGTGGGTACTATTTTCCCTACAGCTAATGCTAACAACTCAGAAGGGGCTGGTAAAATATATAAGTTCATGGAACAAGTCACATTACAATCAGTATCAATATCATTTATACTATCCCACTGAGGAAGATACATGGTAGACTTATTAAAATCAAAATGAAATGCTAATAGCTAACACTTACTATATATTTACTATATGCTAGGCACTATCCTAAGACCTTTGTACAGTTTGTCTCATTTACTTTTCATGCCAACTCTGTGAGACAGGTATTCTTATTACCAGCTTGAAGCAGCATGGTGCAGTGGTTAAGAGACCAGACTCTGTGGTTAAACCACTGGCTTCAAATCTCACCTCCACAACTTACTAAATGCATGTCCTTCAGAAAGTTATTCAATCTCCTGTGTCTGAGATCCTATTTTATAAAATGAGAAATAACATTATTGTATGTTATGAAGATTAAATGAGTTGATACATTAGAATACTTTGAACAATGCCTAGGGGAAGAAATATATTTCAGGAAGAGGAAACAGCTCAAGTCAGATGAATTGGAAAACTACATGACTCCACTTAAAATGAGGTAGCTAAAATAGTCAAACCCATAGAGGTAGAGAGCAAACTGGTGGTTTCCGGGGGCTGTGCAGAGGGAGGAATGGGGAGCTGCTAACCATTGGGCATAAAGTTTCACTTAAGCACAATGAATAAGTTCTACGGATCCGCTGTACAACATTGTACCTATAGTTATCAACACATTACCATACACTGAAAAATTTAAGAGTAGATATCTTAAGTGCTTTTATCAGAATAAAACTTTTTAAAATAAAAACTAAAAGACTACAGACAGAAAGAGTATTACAATTTCTTCCTAACCTGCCAGGTTTTTTCTTCCACTGTACTTTACCAAATTTTTGTATGAAGGAAGGAAGGGAGGGAGGAAGAGAGATATTCATTTTTTTAGTGGCCTGAAAACGTGTTTAAAGTAAAAGGAATTAAGTATTAGGAATCAAGTAAAAGGAATCAGTGGTATAACATTTATTTTAGGACACGAAGCTCAAAAGAGGAAGAGTTAAAGATAATAAGCACCACAGTGTGGGCAGTTCTTACTCAAAAAAAACAACAACAACGACAAAAAAAAACCTGCTTGGTAGAACGTGAATATTTTACTAATATCTAAACTGAAGAAGATGACATTTAAACACTGATTTTGCAAGACCACTTTATTTTAAAACTGCTATCCTTCTGACTGACCTCAAATCACATATAAACGGAATTACAAGGTAGAAGAAACTGCATCTGACTAGCCAGTCAACTGTTCAGGGGTAAGACTCATAGGTTCTTCAGAATACTTTCTGAACCCAATAATCAACAATGGCTGCCTTTTAAGGACAGGTAATTACCTAAACAGCTGTCACAGCTCCATAAGTTCTATATGGATGGGATTTTGGGGGTGTTACTCAGGGTGAAGAAGAGCTAGGGGCCTTGTCTTGAAGTATTGTTGACACAGCAAGTATACTATGGGACTCCCTGGTTGCTCAGTGGTTAAGAATCCACCTGCCAATGCAGGGGACACGGGTTGGATCCCTGGTCCGGGAAGATCCCACATGCTGTGGAGCAACTAAGCCCGTGCACCACAACTACTGAGCCTGTGCTCTAGAACCCGTGAGCCAAAACTACTGAGCCCACACACCAAAACTATTGAAGCCCACCCACTCTAGGGCCCGCATGCCGCAACTACTGATCCCACGTGCTGCAACTACTGAAGCCTGTGTGCCTAGATCCCATGCTCCACAACAAGAGAGGCCACCACAATGAGAAGCCCATGCACAGCAACGAAGAGTAGCCCTCGCTCGCCACAACTAGAGAAAGCCTGCGCGCAACAAAGACCCAACGCAGACAAAAAAGTATACTATGTATGTGGTATATTACAGATCAATAAACAAAGAAATTCTAAAGATGGTTTTATTCACACTTTACCTAAGATCGAGAAACACCAACCTTTTTATCAGAGTAAAAACACCAACGTATAATGAGCATGGAGGAGGGAAGAAAATGAGGGGATAGGGAGGGGTGGGGACCTAAGCTCCAGGAAAGGCATGTGACAAAACAGTTGGCTTTCATTTTTACAAGGTAAGAATTTCTTTGGCGAAATATTTTTTAACAACAACAAAACTGAAGATGAATGTGTAATATTGAGCCCACACCTACTAGTTTTGAGAGCCTATGAATCTTTGAATATCTGTTCTAAAGAACTCAATTACAACTCAAGTAAGTGTGGAAATAATTTCTAGTTTTCAGAAATTGGTAAATTTACCAAAAAGTGCTTAAGATCACAAGATTATTTGCAAGCCAATCACCTCAAGAACACTAAATAATTGATTTTCTTGAGAGGAATCATGCAAGTGGCAGAATGAATCATTTAGAGTCAAGAGAGAATTAAGGAATTCCATGGAGGATGCCAGAGACATATGGCTTGCAGAGTTGCCTTCTTCATATTCTACCAATTCTCTTTATAAAAAGAACAACAGGAAATAATGTTCTTGATTTCATAAAAACAGGCTCAAACTATATTCAAGAAGAATAAATTTGACAACTTATAACACAGGAGCCAAAAGTAATAAAATAAAATGGCACAGGTGTTGTCAGTGAGTCAAACAACATTTACCAAACACTAACAGGAAGTTACAAAAAGGGGACAGTGTCTCCCCTCTTAAGTAGTATGCAATATTAGCTGATTTACTCCATTTCAGAGGACAAGTTCCCATGTAGATTTGACAAAACCATTTCTCCACTGTAATCATCAAAGAAGCCCTCTGAATTTTAGAATCAGGTGGGACTACGGCGGTCCTCCAGTCCAGCTGTGAATACAATGCAGACTTCTCCTTCAGGTTTTAAAGAGGCCTCTCTGTCCCGTAAGCAGACTGCCTACTTGGACAGACTCCTATAGTCTCCCTACTGGACATACACTGGAGGACTCTGTCTCACTGCTGGCCAGGTCTAAGTGTGGGTCAAGAGGAAATACTGCAAACATATCTGAAATGTAAAAGATAGTATAAAGATATTATAAGCATATTACCTGTGACTTTTAATTTTTCTCAATTTTTCAGAGCATTCCAGTATCTTGAAAATATTTTGAATATTAACTCTGTTATTGAGCATAACAGTGATTTGGCTTACTCTGGGCTCCCCAGATTTGATAAGCATGGAGCACGAAGGACTGAGCTTTGGGTTGTACCCTGTTAGTGACCTCCTTCTGGGCCTACTCTTCAACCCTGATAGAGCATCCAACAAAGCCTCATCTTTTTTATTTGCCAAATTTCAGAGATTACTTGTTATCATTATCCCCCACAGGTTTAATAAAGTTTATTTTGTTCACCACCAAGTACAAAGTAAATGTTCTACAAATATGTTAAATGAAAGGAAGTATGTCAAATTCTTTATCTGTAGAATTTCCCTAATCTACCAATCCAACAATGCTTTCAAAGAAAAAAAAAATGAGGTTAGTTTAATAATACATATTCCTACTGAACCCACAAAAGGTCTTAGTAATCGTCAGACTGTTTTCTAAGTGCTTCCAAATCTTCACTTTAATATTTTATAATTTTGCCAGAAATTAATGTCATGTCTGTTGATCTATAATTCCAAGAACTCATTCCCTCTTGAACTATTCACTGTCTGCCTCTATGTCTTATCTCTGGATATCTCATCTTCATGACTGCTTAGAAATAGAAAAATTTACTGACAGTGGCTTTTAGTTCACATCTACAAATTCTTTTAATCCAAGTTGGGTTAAGTCCACTAGTTGTTCACTTAGAATAAAAGATAACTATTAACCACAGCAGTGGCTATCTATATGCAAATCTTTAATGCTTATCAACAAGTAGAATTCTGAATGCTTAATACATATAAATGTGTATTTGAAAATGGTGTTAAACTTAGAAAAATATTAATTTTGAAAATGCTCCAGAACAAAATCTCTTACACGGATGAAGGTTAAATAAATGTCTGTGTAATTACCAAATGAATATCACAAAATTATGTGTTTCTTTTCCAACATTCATGTTTTTCTTAATCAGGTTAAGAAACTCAGTTTTTCAAAATGAGTTCTTACTTCCTGGATCTCAATATCCGCTTATTCACAATAAATAATGTCCTTTCTATTTGTGGCTATTTTATATTGCCTTATGAAAAAGAAAATGAAGTTACTACCATAGAATCTTTAGTAAGAGATTCTTGGTAAAGATGTACACATGTAGATATTTTGTTATATAAAATAAGATCCCTGAATTCCACTTTATGTATCATACTTTGTGCAGTAAGTTAAATATTGACAATAAATTCATCCATCTAAATGTCATTAGATTCTATAAATTTTACTTATGTTGACACTGTTACAATATTAAAGTCTCATTTATTTATTCCTGTTTATTTCACAGGATAAGAAGAAAATCTGATCTAAAAACAAAAGCATATTATTAGAATCTTTTGTTGTATTTTTGTATACCGTAACAATAGCCTACACTTCAATTAAAGTTGAAACTGGCCAACTACTGACAACAAAGAGTAATGACATTTCACGTATTAATGTAGTAAATCCATTTCTTTCTATCCAGCCCTAAAGTTTAAGGTTCAAATCACACTATGGAAATTTCAAAATTTCTCCATTTAGCTATGAATTATGGATGTGAAACTATGTAAATAGGTAGCCTATTTGTACTCATACTAATATGCAAATTATAGGCCTACAAAAGATTTTCATTACTAACATGCCAGTAAAACTTAATGAGCATAACCTAGTTCTATTCACCAATCCAATAGGTATTGATGTCTAGCTACAACAGAAAGAAAACAGGAGGAAAAATTCTGATCAGTCAATCAAACACAGGTGCCAGGACTCAGCTAGACCACAGAGATTTAAAAAGGGGTTAGGGGTGGGCAAAAGACATGGTCTCTGTACTTCTAAAATTTATAGTATGGTAGAAAATACAGCTATGTAAAAACACAATTACAACAGCAACAATATTATTAGTTAATTTTTATTGAGCATTTACTAAGTACTAGGAACTATGCTAAGCTTTTAATAGAAAATACCTTATCAATTTGCCAACACAAAGAACTCTATGAAGTAAATTCTTTGTGAATCTGACTTGCTAGCTCCAGGTAGATTTTATCTGTGCTACTGTGCCTCACATATTTTTCTATTACCATCTGGATCAATGAAATATGAATATCACATATGTTAATAGAAGAGGTATAGAGAAAGGCATAAGAAAGTGTGTCTGGGATGCAGGGACTTTTTCATAGTTATTAAGGGTTAAAGCGGTTTACAAAATTAAAAACTAGAATGGTAAACTGGAAAATCTGGCTTGAGCCAGGTCTTTATAACATAATTTATTTTGTTTGACAGTTTAAGTTTCTACATTTATCTGAAGCACTTATATTCAAACAAAAGTTTAAAATGTAATCTAAGACTAGTATTTTAATTATCACAAATTGGAGTAATGATCATGCCACTTCATTGCTATGAAGAGTTACAAACTGGCTTCACTTGAAACACAGCCCCACTTTTCATACCCAGATTTAAAATCTAAATCATTTAAGGATCAGAGCAAACTCAAGATCATGATACTTATTTTTTAAATTCCATACATTTAATACCCTCTTTTAACATTTATCACATCATAACACACTTACATATATGTTTTGTCCCCTAAATTTATAAGCAAACCCGTAAGTGGAAAATAGTGTCTTTTTTGAAATTCAGATTGAGCATTAAGAAGAGAACAAGAGAAGATTTCAAATTCCATATCCAGTATGGATCTTTCTCCAGGAGAAAGATTCAATGAACTTTGAAAACTGGAGTCATCACAGAGATGATTGAGGGTCAGGGAAAAGAGACCAGGTTTCTTTTATAGTCTGAGTGAAATATGACTCTCCAACACTCCTTCCCATCTTATTTTAATTCTGGGTTCAACTATAAAGATGCAACTATTTGAATCATAATCTTTCTTCCCACCAATCTCCCTGCGAGGAAAGATAAGAGACATTAGAGCATTAGTACCATCTGAAAAGGACATGCATCACGTAATAAGTTTGCATGCCAGTTGATTTCACCATTGTATGTCAATGTAGTTACTGTAAAGTCATCCCTGAGACTCTGTCATTTTTCATACATGAATCAACTTCTATTTTTTTTGGACACGCAAGACTGATGAAGAGATCTGCTTTTGTCCCAGGTACTGAGAACAATATAAGACTTGTAAATGTCTTAATTGAACCTAAAATTAATGTTTTTTCCCAACTACTTTAAAAAGTTTGAAACCGCAGACGAGTCAGAAGCAACCCTAGAGGACATTACCTCCACCCACTGCACACACTTCTTACAATATCCCTGATGCACAGATAATCCAATCTCAGCTCAAAAATTACTCACCAGGGTTACACAGTTTTAGTTTTTATCTACTCATTAAGCATTTATTGAATGTCTGCTGTGTGCCAGATACTATACTACGTACTCATGGAACAGGAGTAAACAAAACAGAAAAATAAAAACCTGTCTTCATGAAGATTACATCCTAGTGGAGGGAAAGAATATGTAACATAAATATCAGTTAGTGAAAAGTATCATAGAGAAAAATAAAACAGGGAGAAAAAATAGAGCAAAAAAATAAGAAATTTTTAAAAAGAGAATAGGGAATGCCAGTGGGAGGCGCTGAAACTTTAAACAGAGAGATTAAGGAAGAACTCACTAAGAGACATTTTAGGAAGTGCAAAGATGAGGGACTGAAGTGGATATCTGGGGAGCGCTTTCTTAGCAGAGGAAACAGCCCTTGCAAAGGCCTGGGAGGATGGCTTGTTTGTTCCTAGAGGCCAGGGTGGCTGCAGCAGGAGTAGGGAGAAGGAGAAGTAAGATCACAGGAGGAGAGGGGAAAGGCAAGAACACTACAGCACTGCAGGCCACTGGCTTTTTACTCTGAGCAAGATGGAGAGCTACTAAGGGCAGCACTATGAGTAGTAGTGAACTGGCATAATCCTATTTACATAAGAATCATTCTGGCTGTCATGTGGAGAAAAGGTAGCAAAAGGGTCAAGAAAAAGACAAAGTGAAGTATTAGGAGAGTTTGCAATGCTCCAAGTGAGAGATGGCATTTTGGATCAGGGTGAATAGCAGTGGAAGTGATAAGAAACAGAGTCTAGATATAATTAGAAGCTAATTATAGTTATATAAGCTATAAGAATATAGATTCAGAGGATTTCCTGGCAGATTGAATGTGGGGCATGAGAGTCAAGGACAACTCCAAGGCTTTTGACCCAAACACCAGGAAGGATGCCCTTACCTGGTATGTGGAAGATGGTGGGCAAAGCAGGAACCTGGGTGAGAAGCCGTGGACAGGAGTCTAGAGATCTGGAGAGAGGTCTGGGCTGAGATCTAGATTTGGGAGTTTTCAGCACACAGAAGGCATCCCAATGAGATGGGATGAGATCACCTGCAGTGTGAATGCAAACACAGAGGAGGAGAGCTCCAAGGAGTGATCCCTGGGGCTTGCCAAAGTTAAAAAGGTGTGGGAGATGAGGAAGAATCTGCAAAGGCCATTGAGAACGAACAGCCTAAGGAAAATCCAGGACAGTGTGGTGTCCAAGAAGCCAACGAAAGTACTTCACAAAGTCATGATTTCCTGTGTCAAATGCCTTTGACAGGTCAAATAGGATGAGGACTGAAAATTGCCCTTGGACTGAGCAACACAGAGGGCATGGAATCTTGACAAGAGCAACGTTGGTAGAATTGTAAGGGCAAAATCCTGCCTGGGAAGGGGGTCACAAAAAAATGGAAAGAGAGGAACTGAAGAGAAGGAATGCCATAGGCAACTGTTTTGTGTAAAAAAAGGAGATAAATGTGATAGTAACTGAAAGATGAAGTGAGGTAGAAAGTTGTTTTTTTTTTTTTTCAGATGGCAAAAATAACAGCATGCTTATGGGAATGATCCAGAAGAAAGAGAAATTTATAAAAGAAAGGGATTTCATAGCTGGAATGATAGCTTTGAATAGGAGAGAAGGGATGAGCTCTCAGACACAAGTAGAGGGGCTGGCTTTGGCCAGGAGCACGAACAGTGGAAGAGAGAACCTCTGGACAGTGTAGGCAGTGACATCTGAGGAAACATGAAGGAGATGAGGGAGTTTGGGGATGGACACCATCATTCTGATTGTTTCTATTTTTCATAGTGATAAAGTAAGCAAGATTCTTTCCTGGGATTCATTAAAAAAAAAAAAAAAGATAAAAAAAAAATGTGCACGATACATCATGAGGTCTTGCTAATTTATGCAGTGAGTTAAAAATTAGGAGAAAAAAATACAACCATGCCACTTTCATATGATTAGTCTTTATACTTTTGTCATCATTTCTTAAAAAGGTCATTCCATAAAATAAAGGTAAAATTTCATTTGTAAAAATATTCTATCGCTGGAGTCTTTTGTTATATATGTGTCTGTGTATTTTAAAACAAAAATCTGAAATCCACGTACAGTTACCATGACAAATATAAAGGAAATAGTAAAAAAATGAAATATAAAGTCCATTTTGTCATAGGTAAATTATATATACAATTTTATGCTTTCTTCCAAACTCTACGTCCAGCCATAACTTTTTACATAACTGTAACCAGTGTATCCACACAACTAGGTTCTATTCTTTGGATTTATTATTTGTGGATTTATATGTATCTCAGGTCCACGTTTTCATTTTAACAGCAATGCAATGTTCCTCTTTATACCATGGTCTACATAATCATTTCCCAGTCACTAGGCACTTGGAGATTTCCCAAGTTTTTAAAACATTGCATTGTATACATCTATAAATATCTTTATGCAAAATGAGTTTTTCTTTTATTTCTTTATATTGTAATCCCTAAAGTTCCAGATCAAAGAATATCTGATCAAAGTGAACCCCAAGAGCATACACCTCACTGGATTAACTTCCACATTCCAAGTATTTACTTTGGTATCTAAAATATATGAGTAATTCAAAATAGGTTTGTTGAATTCATGAACAAAAGAATTAATGCATGAAACATGACAAATATGCCTGGCTATTATCTAGAATATTCTCTAAAGAAAATTATCCCAATATATTTTAAAGCAGAAAAATCTCTTCCTAGGGTACAACCCTGAGTGTTTTCTAATTTGCTAATTTACTAAGTACAATGTTATCTTAATTTTCACTTCTAATTTTTAACAAGGTTTAACACTTTCCCAAGAGTTTATTCACTAATTACATTTTCTCTTGCTGTAAATAGTCTACTTAATATGCTTTGGGCATAAGTATATTTAGTTTTAGGTAAATAAATATACCACAATATTTTTCCAATCTGTCATTTGCTTTTAAAACCTGACTGGAGGTTTTAAAAATTATAATGTAGGGGCTTCCCTGGTGGCGCATTGGTTGAGAATCTGCCTGCCAATGCAGGGGACACAGGTTCGAGCCCTGGTCTGGGAAGATCCCACATGCCGCGGAGCAACTAGGCCCGTGAGCCACAATTGCTGAGCCTGCGCGTCTGGAGCCTGTGCCCCGCAACAAGAGAGGCCGCGATGGTGAGAGGCCCGCGCACCGCGATGAAGAGTGGCCCCCGCTTGCCACTAGAGAAAGCCCTCGCACAGAAACGAAGACACAACACAGCCAAAAATAAATAAATAAATAAATTTAATTAAAAATTATAATGTAAAGAACGATGTCACTGACACAGATAAAAGAAAATCACTCCATTCCTATCTTTTTAATTTTGATACATTTACTTTAACACTTTTTTTATTGAGGTATAGTTGATTTACAATTATTATTTCAGGTGTACAACACAGTGATTCAAAATTTTTATAGATTATACTCCATTTGGAGTTATTATAAAATATTGGCTATATTCCCTGTAATGTACAATATATCCTTGTAGCTTATCTATTTTATACATAGTAGTTTGAACCTCTTAATCCCCTCTTAATTAAGAATCCTCTTAATCCGATCTTGCCCCTCCCAGCTTCTCTCTCCCTACAAGTAACCATTAGTTTGATCTCTGTTTCTATTTTGTTATATTCACTTATTTCTTAGATTCCACTAATAAGGGATAACATACAGTATTTATCTTTGTCTGATTTATTTCACTAAGCATAATACCCTTCAGGTCCATACATGTTGTTGCAAATGGCAAAATTTCATTCTTTCTTATGGCTGAGTAGTATCCCATTGTACATATATACCACATCTTCTTTAACCATTCAGCTGTCAATGAACACTTAGAATACTTCCATATACTGGCTATTATAAATAATGCTGCTATGAACATTGAGGTACATGTATCTTTTCAAACCAGTGTTTTTGTTTTCTTCAGATATACACCCAGGAGTGAAACTGCTGGATCATATGAAAGTTCTATTTTTAGTTTTTAAATGACTCTCCATACTGTTTTCCATAGTGACTGCACCAATTTACATTTGCACCAACAGTATACAAGGGTTTCCTTTTCTCCACATCCTCGCCAACTTTTGTAATTTGTGGTCTTTTTGATGATAGCCATCCTGACAGGTGTGGGTGATATCTCATTGTGGTTTTGATTTGCATTTCTCTGATGATTACCGATGTTGAGCATCTTTCCATGTGCCTCTTGGCCATCTGTATGTCTTCTTTGGAAAAAGGTCTATTCAGGTCTTCTGCCCATTTTTAATTGGGTTTTATTTATTTTTTTGATATTGAGTTGTAGGAGCTGTTTATGTATTTTGGAATACTAACCCCTTATTGGTCATATCATTTGCAAATAATTTCTCCCATTCAGTATGTTGTCTTTTTGTTTTGTTGATGGTTTCCTTTGCTGTTCAAAAGATTTTAAGTTTAATTAGGTTTCATTAGTTTATTTTTGCTTTTATTTCCTCTGCCTTAGGAAACAGATAACAAAAAAACACTGGTACGATTCATGTCGAAGAGTGTTCTGCCTACATTTTCTTCTAGTTTTATGGTTTCTGGTCTTACATTTAGGCCTTTAATCCATTTCAAGTTTATTTTTGTACATGGTGTGAGAAAATGTTCTAATTTCATTCTTTTACATGTAGCTATCCAGTTTTCCCAACACCACTTATTGAAGAGATGGTCTTTTCTCAAGAGACTGTTTTCTTGCCTCCTTTGTCATAGATTAACTGAACACAAGTGTGTAGGTTTATTTCTTGGCTCTTTATTCTGTTCCATTGATCTTCGTGCCTGTTTCTGTGCCAGTTCTGGACGGTTTTGATGATTGTAGCTTCGTAGTATAGTCTGAGGTCAGGCAGTACGATACCTCCAGCTCTGTTTTTTTTCTCAAGATTGCTTTGGGTATTCAGGGTCTTTTGTGTTTCCATACAAATTTTAAAATTATTTGTTCTAGTTCTGTAAAAAATGCCATTGGTATTTTGATAGGGATTGCAATGTATCTGTAGATATCCTTGGGTAGCATGGTCATTTTAACAATATTAATTCTTTTAAACACATTATATCTTTCCATCTGTTTGTGTCATCTTCAATTTCTTTCATCAGTGTCTTATAGTTTTCTGAGTATGTGTCTTTTACCTCCTTAGACTTCCTAGGTATTTTCTTTTTGACGTGATGCTAAATGGAATTGTTCTCTTAATTTCTCTTTCTGTTAGTTCATTATTAGTGTATAGAAAAGCAACAGATTTCTGTATATTAATCTTGTAGCCTGCAACTTTACTGAATCGTTGATGAGCCATTACTAGTTTTTTGGTGGCATCTTTAGGATTTTCTATGTATAGTAACATTCCATCTGCAAACAGTAATAGTTTTACTTCTTTTCCAATTTGGATTTCTTTTATTTCTTTCTTGTCCGATTGCTGTGGCTAGGACTTCCAATACTATATTGAATAAAAGTGGTGAGAGTGGGCATCCTCGTCTCATTCCTGATCTTAGAGGAAATGCTTTCAGCTTTTCACTGTTGAGTATGATGTTAGCTGTGGGTTTGTCATATATGGCCTTTATTATGTTGAAGTATGTTCCCTCTATACCCACTTTGTGGACAGTTTTTATCATAAATGAATGTTGAATTTTGTCAAAAGCTTTTTCTGCATCTATTGAGATGATCAAATGATTTTTATTCTCCAATTTGTTAATGTTTCTATTTTTTTAAACTTAGATTCTTAAAACAATATGGTATTAATGAGAATATAAGATCAAATTGCATTTACATTATTTTTCTTCATATTGTGTTTTTCTCAGTTGTTTTTCATAATTCTTTCTTTTCCCTATTATCTTATCTGACTGGTTCAATACGAAACTCTTATAAATAGTTGGATCTACTGCTGAAGTTTTTATTCTGTTCTGTTCACCTCTTTTCTGCTTTTAATAATATATTATTATACCACATAAAACATATATATTATGTATTTTATATACACATATATGTATACATACACATGTACTAACCTAGGAAATATCATTATAACTATACTTAGCTTTCACAATCAAAAACTGCTTTTATCACATAGTGGAGAGGTAAGGCACACATTGGTTCTTAATCAGAAACCTGGATTTGAATCTCAGCACTGTCACTAACAGTACTAATTTACCTAACCTCTTTGCACTCCTTTAATTCACTCTTAAACTAAGGAAAGTACTAACCTTCTTGGTTAATGAGTGAATGCACATAAAAAACATACACACATAGGCATAAAGAATGGGCTTTGTTTTAGGACCTACTATATTTTGACTTTTTACAATACCTCTATTAAGCTACCTTTAAGTAAGCATCATATCCCAAGCAATGAAGATTACGAATTTTCACAGATAAAGGGTATTCAAGGAAAAATGACAAACTGTTAGAATTCTATGTTCTTTGCAGTACGGGATGAATTTTAACTTAAAACATCATTTAAAAAGGACAAACAAGTAGAGGAAGGAATAGTAAACTCCTAAAAATTCTAAATATTTTTCTAACCTAGGAATGAATATAATGAAAGATTTTATAAGAATTTTTATAATGAAAGAATTTACAAGAATTATAAGATTTTATAAGAATATAATGAAAGATTTTGTAAGATTTTATAAGAATTTTATAAGAAACAAGCTTGCTTTCAAGAGACATGACCAAGGACTTGAACAGTTTTCGGCTTTGTGTGTTTTTTGTACATTTTCCGGCCTCACCAACTTCACTGCCAGGTGGGCAGGAGGGGCCCTGCATGGCCTCTGATATAGTCCAGATACACATATTATCTTACCTACAAAATCACGGAGGGCCACGTTACACTGACTATACTTATGCATCCAAAAATAGTGGAGAGAGGAGTTCTAGAAGCCATTTTCTTTATGATTTTATAGTAAATATTAGAATTAGGTAGACACAGCAGTACTGCTTCAAATTTTACGCTGATGTTAATTTCTAATAATGACTATATTTCAAGAATCTTTGATATCTACTGTTAGACATGGTCGCAACTTATTTTCAGTCACTGCATTTTTCTTTCAAAACTACAAGCAGTTGCTAAGCAAACATTAAATGGTTAATGTTTAGTCCTTAAAAACCATGCACAGCATTTTCGTTTCCAATTTTCTTGCTATGTTGTACAGAATGAGTTCCTGACATGGAGTCATAAACTAGGCCCAAAAACATGATAATGAAGTTTTATATGAAAGTTTCCATTATTAAAATTCTTTTTATTCCAAAACTATTATTTTTCAAGTTTTACTAATACTTTCATTCTTTGACTCTAAAAAGGCAGATATATCTTTTCCACTGAGAACAGAACTATTTTGTCTGTAAGTAGGCACATAAAATACTACATTACAAGACAGAGCTAATATCACAGCTTCAACTGGTTCCTTACTACTAGCTCTAACAAACAGGTTCACATTTTTACTTTCTTATTCAACCCCTCCACCTAGCCAAGAAAAGCTGCCTACTTTCCTCAATGCTTTACATTTATCACTGCCCCCTTCCCCAACCAGAAATGTACCCTTCTCTCAGATAACCAATTTTTGTAACTTTCTTCAAGACCCAGTTCAAAACTTCATCTGTCTTGCTGGAAAATAAATTTTACATAATATAACTGAACACTTGAAAGAAAGAATACTGCCCCACTTTTAAACTACTCATTCTTTCAAGTTTGACTGTTCGATTTATATTATGGAATTTTTACTCATCTGTTACTAGTTATGATAAACATAAAAATCTAAGGATAATTTAATTCCATTGATTACAAAAGGTATTAAAGCAATGATCAAGAACTACCATTTATTGATAGCCAGACAGTTTTACATGAATTAGCTCATTTAATTTCTACAACAATGCTATTTTCTAAGCGTTATCATAACACTCATTTTAAAGACATGGAAATTGAGGCACACAGTGGTAAATGCCCAAGGTTACACATCTTATGTGTGAATGTTTAACAAACACTGATGCTTTACTTTGCCAGGCACTTTAAAAGCACTTTTATAAATATGAACTCATTTAATCCTCTTAACTACCCTAGGAGGCAGGTCTTATCACCATTCTACAGATGAGGAAACTGAAGCACAAGACTTGACATAATCACCCAAGTAGTAAGTGGCCAGCCAGGGTGTGAGCCCAGGCAGTGTGAATCCAGAGGGCTCAAGCTTCACCACCATGTAGTCCCATTTCTGAATTAACAGTGAAGCAATTAAGTATGTACCTGAGCCTTCTAGTGTTCAACTACAGTAATGTTCTTTTGGGTATTACTTTTACGTACTCATTAGTTTGCTACATATTTAAGAGCTTAATATATAAACAGTGGGTAACTCAGCACAGTAAAAGACACAAATACTATTAATACCTAATTACCTAACCCCATGAGTTTCTGTTCTACCAGGGGAGATGAGTCACAGCCAAAAAGATATATACATTGTAAGGAATAACGCAGTTAAAGGCCATGATTTGCTTCAGAGAAAGTGCCAATATTTAGCAGAGGCCAACTGAGAAAGCTTTCACGATAAAGCTGAACCTGGAAGGATGAGTAAACATCCTATAGATACTTCTAGTGTAGGATTAAGAACATGTTACTGTGCTCTCATGTTTGTCTCTCCCCCACTAGACTTAGGTCTCTGAAGAACAGCGACTAGTTTTATCTTTCTCTCTCCAACACCCAACAAAGTCATCACTCAGTAAATAGCTTTGGGACAAGGGGTAGAGAGAATGTTACAGAAAAGCTCATTCCAAACAGAGAGAACATCAGGAACTTAAAGGGAAAAGCAGCAGTTTTTAATTTTAGTTGCTGTATCATAGGCAATACCTCTGTGCTCTCCAACGCCAGGGGGCCCCACTTTCGCTATATTCCATGTGAATATACCTCCTTAAGGGTGAATACAGTGTGCATGAGCCCCCTGGAGTTGTGCAACACAGCAGCTCTGATTATAGGCATCCCTGTTCACAAGCTCTTAGCAAAGGAAAGAGATGTTCTAACCTCTAAGCTTTGCTTTTCTCATTGTCATTCCTTGACATGCTGTGGCCATGTTCTTGAAAAACTCATTTAAAAATTTTATATTTTAAAATTAACTTTCACAATAATATATCATGGTAAAAAACAATTATGCTATTTTCAGGGAGAAGCGACAGAGTTACAAAACAGTTGAGCATGGACAGACTCTGAAGCCAGACCTCTTGGGAGCTATCTCTGGCTCCACCACTCAGGAGCCTTTGTGACCATGTGAAAGTTACTTCATCTCTTTTCACCTAAATATCCTCTTCTTTAAAAGAAGATACAGGTATACCTCCAAGACGTTGCAGGTTCAGTTCCAGACCACCACAATGAAGCAAATATTGCAATAAAGCAAAGCAGCAGTAAGTCTAAAAACTCAATGTACTACTTTAAGTAAAAAACACTTTATTGCTAAAAATACTGACCATCATCTGAGCCTCCAACAAGTCGTAATCTTTTGCAATGGTAACAGAGATCACTGATCACAAATCATCGTAACAAATATAATAAAAATTGAAAAGTTTGAAATACTGCAACAATTACCAAAATGTGACACAGGGACATAAAGCAAGCAAATGCTCTTGGAGAAATGGTGCTGACAGACTTGCTCAATGCAGGATTGCTACAAAACTTCAATTTGTAAAAAGCACAATTATCTGTGAGGCACAATAAAATGAGGTATGCCTGTAATAGTATTAGCTCACTGGGTTATTATGAAAATTATGGGAATATAAGCAAAATGTTTAGAAGAGTGTCTGGCATAGAGTAAGCACTGAATAAATGTTAGGTATCACTTCCAGGGTGCTGGTCGCTAAATCGATTGCCAATTCACATTCTGCCTTGAAGCGACTGGGGAGACTCCCCCTGGCACAGAGCAGGGAGATGCTGAAATCAGTACAGAAGGATGCTGGTGCCACCATGATGCCACTGTGCACTGTGGCACTGGGGACCCCATCACACTGCTCAGCCTTATTGTGAAATGAGGCTTCTGCTGTGTGGCTTTCAAAACATATTCCAGACCACATAATTCCAAACAATGGTGCTAATATTTAATAAAAGGCCTAAGTATGAAGCATGCAGTACTCCCTCCCAACTTGAGTCTAGACGTATCTGTAAAACTTGGCTATTTTTTTCTCTATACATCCAAGGAAGTTAAAGTTTAAATATACAAAATGTTTTGGGGTTTTCTACTGAGTACATATTTTCTCCAGACAATGAAAGTTTTCTCTATAGAAGTGTTGCTTACTCTTTACTCTGAAGGACAAAGGAAAGAGAAAGGTAAGAAAATGAAAAGAGTTACAAACAGGAAGGATGGGAAGGATGTATAAAGGAACCAAGTTCAATCAGGAAGAAAAAAGAAAAATAGTTTATGTGCTTTTGAGTAAAGATGGCAAAGACTGCTTGCTATTTGAGATCTACCAGCAGGTTCTATATCATTAAAGGTGTTAAAGCCAAAGACATTAGTGTGAATCAGTCAACTCAGACTGTGTTCTTACTCTGAGCTTAAGACACAGAAGAGAGAAGTATGGATGGATAAAAAAGAGAAATGTTTTATAGAGAAGTCACATGAACAACTTCATAGAACTCACGTTAACACTTATGTCATCTCACTGACAACTCACTCAAGGAGCGCAATGCAATACTACTAGGCAAACATAATTAGGTCATAACTCTCACTATAACTCTACAATGTCAGTGCCACCAGATATAAAAGTGTGGAGGTAGCTGGGTGGGGCAGTACACACAAACTGTTAACATGTATGAAACAAGGAAACAGAAGTCAAAGAAGTCAAATGAATTTTTACTTTACATGTCAGTTTCATACCGGTAGAGAGCAAAAATCCAATACAGAAATCCTGCTTTAAAAGAAGATAAAACCGTGCCACATCTTCTTTATCCATTCATCTGTCGATGGACACTTAGGTGGCACATAAATACAATAGAATATTACTCAGCCATAAAAAGAAACGAAATTGAGTTATTTGTAGTGAGGTGGATGGACCTAAGGACTGTCAAACAGAGTGAAGTCAGAAAGAGAAAAACAAATACCATATGCTAACATATATATATGGAATCTAAAAAAAAAAAAAAATTGTTTCTGAAGAACTTAGGGGCAGGACAGGAATAAAGACACAGACATAGAGAATGGACTTGAGGACACAGGGAGGGGGAAGGGTAAGCTGGGATGAAGTGAGAGAGTAGCATCGACATATATACACTACCAAATGTAAAATAGATAGCTAGTGGGAAGCAGCTGCATCAAACAGGGAGATCAACTCAGTGCTCTGTGACCACCTAGAGGGGTGGGATAGGGAGGGTGGGAGGGAGATGCATGATGGAGGGGATATGGGAATATATGTATACATATAGCTGATTGTTATACAGCAGAAACTAAAATAGCTTTGTAAAGCAACTATACTCCAATAAAGATGTTAAGAAAATAATTATTCGGATAACAAACAAAAAAAGATAAAACTGAAAGAAATTATGGAGGGTGGGGAAGGGAACAAACTTGGTTGCAAAAAGAAAAAAATCAGCACTAGCTGATTAACTATTTAAAAATCTGTCTGATTCTATGATTACCTTAAATGAAATTCTTTATTGATATTAATCTCAGCATTGAGATTGTATTGAGAAAGTATGACTTTCTGATCAGACAAGATTTTACAATTGCTTTGCATTAAAGTATAAAAATTCAAAGTGCTGTTTGAATAAAACTGATACATTTTTGAAAAATATTACTCAACAGGCCATAACATACCAACTAAAAGCTGCAATAAGCAGCTACAAACTGTGTTCCAATAGAGGGAGTACCGCAACAGACAGAGGAGGACAGGGAGTACCGCAACAGACAGAGGCCGACAGAGGAGAAACTGGTATAAATCTAAGATTAATTCAGCAAACCCAGTGCTGTATAAATTAACATGTCAATTCTCAGTAAACGTTTTGGATACTGGTAAATATCTGAATTTAGACCCTTTTTAATATGCCCCACACAGGCGCTAAATCACCACTTACAATGAGCAGTAAATGCCAACACTCTGGAAAAAGGTAGAAATTACATTGCGTGCTTTTTGGCTATGGACATGCTAACAATGATAACAGTATAGCATTCTTATACTCTGCCCTGTCACAACAACCTTGTGTGTGTGTTATGCATGAGAGACACAAGGTCCCAGACAATAATCACATGAAGCAAAACATGCAAATTCACACTCCTTCAATCCTTTTGTACCTAACCACACCTAAAAACTTTGATTGTAGGTACAATTTTGCTGAGCACTTACAAAATGTAACTGTGTAAAAGACATGAAAATGAGATTCTCTATAGAATATAATAAATTCTGAGTTTGCAAATTTGTGTCCTATTTGAAATTAGAGTCTTCAGGTTTAAAAAGCTTGGTGTCAGAAGTAGTAGGGCAGGAACAATGGCAAAAGTCTGGTCCCAGGACTCAAGTCAAGGATAAGAGACAGGAGGAACCAAAGGAACCTCTGGTGAAACCAAAACCTGAAATATGCCATTTTCAAAATGGGTACTCAATAAGCTGATTTTGTTGTAACTAGTCAAGGAAACTGAACCCTTAAACTAAAACAAATACAAACACCCCCGATTTCTTATGCTTCTGTTACATGAATCATTTAATATAATTATACATTCTAATTATAGATTGAACAATTATACTCTACTGCTTGATATCTTTATATTTTTCAAAGATTTCTGTTGAAGGGAGCACTGACTCTTCCTATTCCAGTAATTCATGACCACATATTTTAGCCACCTGGTAGTAACCATCTCGGCAAAGGATTTCTCATACTACAAAATTGAAAGAGGCAAGGTGTGAAAGGAAAATCAAAATGGAGTCAGTACTGCTAAAAGAGCTCTCTTAAACAGAGCTGGGACGCCATTAAGAAAGTGCATTTCTCAGCCTGTATGGAATCTGACCTTTGGACCTGAAGTCACCCAGAACACCTGCCAGAAACTCAAGATACTTATTGGACCCCTACTCTAAAATAACTCATGATTCCTTTAGATATTTTCCAGCTTGCATCAGAGAAAATCACAATTCTTACCAGGCAACTTTTAGCAACCTCGTGACTTTCTGTCTTTACCTGACTCTTTCCCTTCCTTGGAACACTCTTTCAGGGTTACCTGAATCTGTATCTCCCAAATCACAATTCTTAAGACACCAAATAAACTCTTTTCTTATTTGCAGCCTCCTGATTTTTTTTTTTTTTTTGCGGGGGGTGGGGGGGTTGACAAAAGGTTGAAGAAAGTAAGAGTTTAAAAGCAGAATGAAAAAAAAAAAAAAAAAAAAGCAGAATGGTTTAAAGAAGAAGGAAAAAAAAAATTCAAGGGATGTTTAATCTGATCATATCATTTACAACTGAAATCTCCAAAGACTGTTCCCGCGTAGGCAAGACCAAATAAACCCTATTCAGCCTAATCCACACCTCTCCCCGCAAAAAATCATTCCAGTTTCATGGCTGACCCATCATCACCCTTCAGTCACTTTTTGCTTCATATACTGCTTTTACTTTTTGCTGCCTTTACTCTTGCTGTTAACTTAAATGCCCAGTAATTCAAAGAGCGAAAGACTCCGAGGTTTTGTTTTTTAATTCTGATTTTGCACCAGTGACTTTGTCATTTAACTGCTGCACCTTGTTTTATTGCATACCTTGTTTCACTGAGCTTTGAAGATACTGCATTTTTTTTACAGATTGAAGGTCTGTGGTAACCCCGCAGAGAGCAGGTCTATTGGCACCATTTTTCCAGCAGCACTTGCTCACTTGTTCATGTCTCTGGGTCACATTTTAGTAATTTTCACAACATTTCAAGCTCTTTCATTATTACTATAATTGTTATGGTGATCTGTGATCAGTGATCTTTGATGTTACTAATGTAATTATTTTGGGGCACCACAAACCGCACGCATATAAGATGGGAACTTAATCAAAAAATGTTGTGTTTGTTCTGACTGCTCCAGGAACCAACAGCTTCCCAGCCCCTCTCCCCCTGTCCTCAGGCCTCCCTATTTCCCTGAGAGGCAACAATATTTAAATTAAGCCAATTAATATCCCTACTTTTAACAGTCTCTAAGTGTTAAAGTGAAAAAAGTCACAGGTCTCTCACTTTAAATGAAAAGCTAGAAATGATTAAGCTCAATGAGGAAGGCATGTCTCAAGCCAGGACAGGCCACTAGCTAGGCCTCTTGCACCAGTTAGCCAAGTTGTGATGATGGCAAAGTTGAAGGAAATTACAAGTACTACTCCAGCAATACACAAATGATAAGAAAGCAAAATAGCCCTATTGCTAATACAGAGAAAGTTATAGTGGTCTGACAGATCAAACCAGCTACGACATTTCCTTAAGCCAAAGCCTAGTCCAGAGCAAGGGCCTAACTCTCTTCAATTCTACGAAGGCTAAGAGAGGTGAGGAAGCTGCAAAAGAAAAGTCTAAAGCTAGCAGAGGTTGGTTCATGAGGTTTAAGGAAAGAACTCCATACATAAAAGTACAGGGGAAGCAGCAAGAGCTGATGTTGAAGCTGCAGCAAGTTACCAAGAAGATCTAGTAAAGATAATTAATGAAGGTGGCTACAACTAAACAACAGATTTTCAACATAGACAAAACAGCCTTATGTTGGAAGAAGATCCCTTCTAGGACTTCCATAGATAGAGAGAGGTCAATGCCTGGCTCCAATGCTCATTTACCATTCTAAAAAATCCCTGGGCCCTTAAGAATTAGGCTAAATCTACCCTGCCTGTGCTCTATGTATGGAACAAAGCCTGGATGGCAGCAAGTCTGTTTACAACACAGTTTACTGAATATTTTAAGCCCTCTATTGAGACCTACTGCTCAGAAGATTCCTTTCAAAATATTACTGCTCATTGACAATGCACCTGGTTACCCAAGAATTCTGATGGAGATGTATGAGATTGATGTTGTTTTCATGCCTGCTAACATAATATCCACTCTGCAGCTCATGGATCAAGGAGTAATTTCAACTTGCAAGTCTTATTATTTAAGAAATACCTGTGTAAGGCTATAGCTGCCATATATAGTGATTCCTCTGATGGATACGGGCAAAGTCAATTGAAAACCTTCTGAAGGATTCACCGCTCCAGATACCATTAAGAATATTAGTGATTCATAGTACGAGGTCTATTTTGCAACATTAACAAGAGTTTGGAAGAAGTTGATTCTAATGATGACTTTGAGGAGTTCAAAACTTCAGTGGAGGAAGTAACTGCAGATGTGGTAGAAACAGCAAGCGCACCAGAATTAGAAGTGGAGCCTGCAGATGTGACTGAATTGCTGCAATCTCATGATAAAACTTTCACGGATAAGGAGATGGTTCTTACGGATAAGCAAAGAAAGTAGTTTCTCAAAAAGAAATCTACTCCTGGTGAAGATGCTGTGAAGACTGTTGAAGTGGCAGCAATGGATTTAGAATACTATCAATACATAAAGTTAGTTGATAAATCAGTGGCAGTGTTTGAGAGGATTGATTCCAATTTTGAAAGAAGTTCTAACTATAGGTAAAGTGCTATCCAAACAGCATCGCGTGCTACAGAGAAATCATTTGTGAAAGAAAGTCAACTGATGCAGCAAACTTCAGTGTTGTCTTATTTTAAGAAATTGCCACAGTTACCCAGGCTTCAGCAACCACCACCTTGATCAGTCAGTAGCCATCAATATGGAGGCAAGACCCTCCACCCCCAAAGATTACTAGCTGAAGACTCACACGATGGTTAACAATTTTTAGCAGTATTTTTAAACTAAGGTACGTACATTTTTTTTTAGACATAATACTATTTGTACACAATAGACTACAGTATAGTGTAAATATAACTTTTTATGCACTGGAAGTTTGTGTAACTCACTTTATTGCAATAGTCACTTTATTTCAGTGGCGTAGAAACAAACCCACAATATCTATGAGGTATGTATGCATCCAGCAAAAGGAGACCTGTTTCTAGAGCTAAAAGGATTAAATGAGATAACCTATATAAAGTAACAGCAGGGTTCCTAGTCCATACTAAAGCACCAATAATATTTCGTTTCATGGCTCTCTGTAAATCTGCTGAACTCCTACTCATCCTTCAAACCCCGTTTTAAATATCTGTTTCTACAAAACCGGCTTAATTATGTGTCTATTTTCTTCCCCCCAAAAAATGCAATTGCCTATTCTCCTGTGTTTCCCATGGCACTTAGAGAAACCTCTATTGTATTTTAATTGCTTTTTTTTTTAATTAATTATTTATTTTGGCTGCGTTGGGTCTTCATTTCTACACACAGGCTTGCTCTAGTTGCGGCGAGTGGGGGCTACTCTTTGTTGCGGTGCACGGGCTTCTCATTGTGGTGGCTTCTCTTGTTGCGGAGCACGGGCTCTAGGCTCGTGGGCTTCAGTAGTTGCAGCACGCGGGCTCACAGGCTCTAGAGTGTAGGCTCAGTAGTTGCTGCGCACGGGCTTAGTTGCTCCGCAGTATGTGGGATCTTCCGGGACCAGGGCTAGAACCCTGCATTGGCAGGCGGATTCTTAACCACTGCGCCACCAGGGAAGTCCCTAATTTCTTGTTGCTGGCCTTTCTGTTCCATTAGAGTATGCACACCTCCAGGGTGGGATTTTTATCTAATTACTGCCTACTCCGAAACTGACACAATCAATAATGGAAGCTTAATTTGCATTTGTTAAACAAATAAATGATTTCATTAAACTATTACAAACTAAAACCCTTAGATGGCCTTTCAAATATTTCATGATACCCTTAAAAAAATAATAACAATCCTAACTTAGAGCGATACCCTATCAGCAGTGGAATTTTTTAATGTTTCTGCTTACTATTCACTCATTTATTCTACAAGTACAACCAGTGCCTCCTACGGGCTGGGAGTACTGTACATTAGTGAACAAAATGAATAAAAAACTCTGTCCTCCCGGCCCTTATATTTACCACAGGTAAATCTGTGGAAGTAAGAAATTACCATTGCAAACTTGTCTGAAAACTATACCAGAAGACACATTTTGTTATTCTTCAACATTTACTAAATATCAAAAGAACGACAACAACAACAAAAACTCCTGACCACACATAAAATTTAACTACTTAAAACAGCATGAAATAAACTCAGATTTAGTGTACTAAACAAGCAAAACTGATTTTGTATCCCTAAAAAAATGCTCATGTTAGGACCCATTTCCTTGTAGTTAAAAATATTTGTGACTTCTTTTTTTGAATGGTTAGTAATCTTTGTGTTTTAAGAGTTCTATGTGTACAATTACATGCATCACATAGATCCTAATTTGAAAGGTGGTGATGTTTAATGTGGCTTATCTGAAAACCTGTTTACGACCTTAAAACATTCTTCACTTTTTAAGTAAGGAGGGCTTTTTACGAAATTTTGTATCAGGGCTTCTAGTCTAAGGGGTGCTCTCCCTGGAAATGAGACAGGCCGTTAGTTTAAAAAAAATTTAACTAATTTTTTATCAGGACCACGTCTCAACTGGCTGCACTATCAGGCAAGCAGCCCAGGTGCCACAGACACAGATGCAGTTCTTGCACACCAACCTTTCCAATCTAACCTCCGGCTTTATCCTCTTTATTGCATCCACCTGGTTCCCCACGTATGGCCTATGGTTTCCTTTCTTTACTCATTCCCTGGCTTAGAAGGTCCTTTCCTTACTTCTACTGTCAAAATACTACTCATCAACATACCATTTCCATCTGGAAGAGCTTAGGCTTTCTTCTGTTGGGAGTAATGGTACCCTCTTTTAATTCATCAGCCCTCACTGTGATCCTTTCTTATGGAGATGAGCAAGTTCTACCTTGCTTTAGTCCTGCCCTGCCACTCTCACTGAAATATAAATGCTCCTCACTGTTCTGCTCACAACATCTGGAAAGGGCCCTTACACACAACAGCGGGTTAATTTTCCTATCAGATATAAGAGTAAACATAATACCCAAATATCCAATACTTGCCATAGCTAAACACTAGGAAACTTCATTTAGAGATCTCTGCAAAACAGTATTGAATTCCAAAATCACAAATAAGATTCAGTCTTACTGAACAAATCTTGCTACCTAAAATTACATTATTTCAATGTCCGAAGAAACAAAAAAGGTAGTCTGATATCCCAGGCAGAGAATTCTGAGAAAATAATCCTGAAGGCACAGGTAGTTCCTGTACACAGAGGTTTCATTTCAGCTGTACTTTTTGGTCATTTTGGACTTCAATGCACCAACTCAACATTTTACTGAGAGGCTTGTCCTGCTTCCCAATTAACAGTGCGATACACAAACAAAAAGGAAGTCAGTAATAATCGATTTTGGATATAAAAGTGCAGTGAGTTGGGTTTTAGGCCCATGGTTCCTACATGTGGAGTTGCATAAATGGGGCTCTCTCCCCCATAGAGCCTACAGAGAAGAGGCAAAAAGCATAAAGGTCAAACAAGTAGTGAATGGACAGATCATCAGGAGCCCAAGATTTAAAGGGCTCTTTCATCAATCCCTAGCCATAGGGAAGAAATACTTCAACAGCACCCTAAAGGAAACAAAAAAACTGAATTATGAAAGGCAACATTAAAAAAAGCAACAGTGGCGTGTCTTAGAAAAATTACTAGCGAGATTTAAGTCTCAACCCCCTACTTTGTCTCAAAAGTGTTTTCTAATAATACTAAGCACATTCCAAACAGCTTCCATCTGCCAAGAACTTACCAACTGCACCTCCCCTGCTCAGCAACCAGGGTGAAAAATCAATGCCAAGGGAACCTAAATCCCTTCATTTTGGAAGTAAATTGCGAACATCTACCTTGCTAGGCATTTATCCACAGGGCGAGTAGTTCCTAAATGAATTTAGGAAGTGAACATGACCTAAGGGAAAGCAGGAGAGGCAAAACAAAGAGGAGAGTGGGTGAATATAGATTTAAAGGAAAAAGTCAGAGAAACAGAAAAGGCAAGAATTTATTTGGGAAGAAAATGAAAAGCAAAGGGCAATACAAAAAGTAACAGCAAAAGAGGAGAAAAAATAATACTCCACCCTAAAGATAAATGACTAGAGAAGGAAAGTGAAGAGTAGCAAAAAATAGAGTCCAGATGACTTGATTAACTTTAAAAATTCTCTTACTGTGACTTTTAAGACTGATTGGGTTCGGAGTTTGGAATCCTAGGAAAGGAAACGGTCTAGCAATGGAGAAACAAAGTGAGACAATGCTGAAAAGTAAAGAGACCCTCCTTCCTAAGCTCTAGATAGGCATCAGGTAGGGCTGGATCAAGGAAAACGCTGGTGATACGCGGGGCTCCTGGAAGGGCTCAGAGAGGCAACAATCACGCGGATTCACTTGTCTGTGGGAAATCGAAGATTACTCGTGGGCTCGGGACAGACTACAGAGAACCCCCACCCCCACCCTAGGGGGAGCCTGCGAGGCCGGACTAACAAACAGATGGGCTCTCAGAGCAGGAGCAAGAGACGCGGAGTATTCTCGGGAGCCGGCCAGACCCGACGGGGACCCCGAAGGGGCAAAAGGAACGCAGCGACTAGGGTCAAGGGCGGTGTCGCCAGGGGCCCCCCGGGCGCCCTTCGCCAAGCCGGAACTCACCGATGCCGAGCCCTACAACCAGGCGGCCGGCGAGCAGCGTCTCCTTGTTGTTCGCCGCAGCCAGCACCGTGGAGCCGGCGGTGAAGAGGGCACTGGCCAGCAGGATGGCGGCGCGGCGGCCGAAGACGCCGTTGAGGGCCCCGCCAGCCAGCGCCGAGACTGCGGCCGCCCCCACCGTGCTGGACACGAGCAGCTCCTGCCACAGCGCGTCCAGGCTGAGCTGCCGCTTGAGCAGCAGCATGGCCCCCGACACCACCCCGGTGTCATAGCCGAACAGGAAGCCGCCCAGCGCGGAGAAGACTGCCACCACGTACACGAAGGCGGGGGTCTCGTCCTGCTGGAACTGCCTCCGCGCCGCGCGCTCCAGGTCCCCGACGCCGCCGCCGCCCGAGCCCTGCAGGCTGGCGCTGGACTCGGCGGCCGCCAGGAGGCTGCGCTCCCCAGCCGTGCTCGCCGCGTCCGGCTCCTGCTGCTTCCTGCGCCGCTCGCCCATCAGGCTGCTCAGGCTCCGCAGCGTGTACTCCACATTCTCGCTCGCCTTGCGGGACATAGGGCAGGGGCCCGGGGCTGCCCGGGGGGACGAGGCTCCGCGGGCCGGCGGTCTCGGAGGGCTAGACAGCCCGAGCGGGCACAAGGAACCGCTGCCGCCGCCTTCCTCCTCCCGGCTCCCGCTCCGACTGCCACGGCAGCAGCCGCCGCCGCCGCGGCCGCTCCGGGGAGAAAGTTGCTGCCCGCCGAGCCCCGGCGCTGCGGAGTTGGAGCCTGGCGGGTCTCACTCGAGACTCACGCCCCGCGCCTGCCGAGCTGGCGCTGCGGAGCGAGCGGGAGGTGGGGCCGCGGGTCACGTGCAGCCCCAGCCGGCAGGGCCGGGCCGGAGACGCTCCGCCCCCTCCCCGGGCGGGGCCAACCTGAGCCCGCCCCGATCCCTAAAACCCACCCACCCACCCCCCCTCCCCCGCCCCGGTCGATCGCGACCTCCGACCTAGGCTCCTTCTTACGTGGCTCTCGCATCCTTACAGCTTTAAGCCCCCTAGTTTCGGGGCCGCAGCTGGGTAGCAAGCCAATGTTTGAATGCCGGCTACTAGGCTTTCAGACTCGGAGAAACCGCCTACGATGATTGCACGGTTTGGAAAGGCAAGGAGAGAATCTCTTATAAAAGCCTGAGGATGGCCAAGCCTGGAAAGGGCCTAGGAAAAAATATCCTGTTATGGCATATAGCAAGTACTCTTCCTTACTTTTATAATATTGTGACAAAAATGGGTCTGTTCTGGAGCAATTAAGTTTCTTATCTCCAGTCCCTCCTCAACTTATGCTTATTTTAAAGGCACGGTACATCTTATTTCTTTGAGGACAGAGATAACGAATCTCCCCAGGTGAATCCCAAACTTCCTTCCAGGGATCCCTGATGTGTAAAAGAAAATTCACATTTATACATTACACTCCTGTATCACCAAGGAGCTCCCACTGGTACAAAGTAAACCCAATATTTGATGTGATTTAACGTTTAAGAGGAAATCTCCACCTAACTCCCCCAACATACTCACTAAAAGGAAGAATGTCTTCTCCCCTGAGAAGTCTGCACTGTTGCCTTCCATTTGCAGGGGCAATTTTAACTGCTTCATTTGCTTGAAACAAAGCAAAGATGACATTACTTGCCACCAGTTTTTTAAACTGTTGAGTTAATTGCCGGTTGTTAGTTTTTTTCCTCATTTTGAAGTCAGTAGTAAATCATTTTATACAGCTCCACTTTAGAAGAGAAACTTTGTCCCTCTGATTTGCTTTCATTCTTCAGGCTCAGGGCAGGAGGTAAAGCATCATATAATTTTGTTCCTTATCATTTCAGTGCTCTTTTATTTTCCTTATTTGAGCAAAAGTCTTAGTCTGAGGCCTATTTTTTCATGCAGCCTAAAACTTGTTCTTATTAAAGAAAAGGATTTTGTCGTTTCGTTTTCAATAAAAATTTATATTAGAATTTGTCAAAATTGCTTTCCTTTGGATTATCAGTCATGATTATCTCCATAATATAACACTTTCCTTAACAGCACCAAGGAAAAATGAAATAATGGGCTTAGAGGACTTAACTGTTTAAACTTATTGTGTGGCTTTAAAGTAAGGTTCTCTCATAATTCCCAGGGATCAATTAAACAGAGAGAGCTTTTAGCTCTGGAGCAATGAACTCTAATATTCAGGCTACAGAAAAAGATTCAGGTAAGAGAGCGCCCTTTTCCATGCCTGCTGTAATAAAACCGCGCCACCTGGTGGTGAGCCGGTTCATCGCTTTTGAAGAGCAGGGCTCTTCTACCAGATGAGAATCAGCTGGTACTGTTGACAGTTCCCTCTTGCTGAGATGAAACAAACTTCCTTTTACTCCTGTCAGGAACACCTTGGCTCCTGAGCATCCTTGCTGGAAATTCAGCTTTTGTGTCACAGAACGCTAAACTACTTAAAATGGTTCCACTCCAAATCATCACAGCACCTAAATACCTACGATCAGGTTACATCTGAAAAGAAATGTGACATGAAAAAAAGGGATCAGAGAGTTCAACAGAGTTCTTTCCAGCCCTTGGAGGGAGCCAAGTTCATTTTAACACTACAGCGTGAGTCCAAAGTATAGTTCCCTGAAGCCTGCCCCAACCGCAGATTATGATGAAATGGAAAGCTAAGGATCAAAAGACATGAGTCCTATCAGTATCACTGTTTTACTGTACAACTTCTGACAACCACTAAATTAGTCTGTTCTTTGTTTTCTTATTTGCAGAGCAGATATTGGTACAGCAATGACTCATTTACTAGAAATGAAAAATAATTTTAAAATATACCTTGTTGCTATTGCACAGTAAATAATAATTCTAAGCATCATTATTGGCTTGCAAGGTGAATTTGAAAACCCAAGTTTTAAGTACATTTGCTTTACAACCTCCAGGAAGAGGGAAAGAAGTGAGAGAGTGGTTTTAGCTGTACTGCTACAGATCCCTTTCCATTCATCTCTCCCACCATAACAGTTCCCTTTCTCCGGAGATAACCACACCTATCACTTTGAAACATATCTTTCCAGAACTTTCTGTATGCATTTATATGTACACAGTAAAACACAAAGTTTGTTTTACTATTGTTTAGATCACAAAGAAAGAAAACCCAAATCCGACTGGTTTAAGCCAAAATTATGGTGGAGAGGGAGTATTTATTGACTCTTGTCTCTGAAAAGCTTTCAACAGGCTGATTTCAAGTACAGCTGAATATGGGCCTCAAAAACCAGGATGTCACCAAGAGCTCCATCTCTCCATTCTGCTTCTTGCTACTTGCGCTCCACTCTCAAATTCCATGTGGTAGCCAAGTGACTACAGCAGGTTCCAAGGTCTATTTCCTATTCTACTCATATCTGATGGCCAATTAGTGCCCACATCTTGAACTATTAATAGAAGTAAACCATGTGGGCTTCGAGTGTGTTTGGGGGAGCATTCCCATAAGAAATCTGGGGTACTTTTTTGCCAGAAGACAGGCAAATAAATCCTGGGCAATAAAACCAACAGATTTGAGTTACCAAAGTAACTAGTAAAGTAACATGGCATAAAAGGCAAGTAAAGCGTTTCAGTAAGGAGGGGCTGGCTAAGAGAACCAAATATATTGCATAGAGATCAAAGAGAATAAAAACTCATATGAAATCATTGAACTTTGACTATTAGAAAGTCAATGGTGAAGACCTAATGTACACCATGGTGACTAGAGTTAATAGTTAATATATTGTATACTTGAAACTTGCTAATAGAATATATCTTAAATGTTCTCACCACAAAAAAGGTAATCTGTGAGGTGATTAATATGCTAATTAGCTTGATTGTGGTAATCATTTCACAGTGTATGCGTATATCAAAACATCACATTGTGTACCTTAACAATATACATTTTTAATTTGTCAATCATACAACAATAAAGCTGGGGGGGAGAAGAGAGAAAAAAAAGTCGATGGTGACTGCTGAGAATCAGAATATTGTTTTGATGGTATTTTGCTGGTATTACATTCAGAAACCAAGTAGTAATTCCAGAATCCTGCCCTATTGATCTTTCTTCCTTTCTGTACATATAATAGACAATAGCAGCATCAAAATAAATATATTATTAGTAGGTACAAAGGTAGCGGGTCCCATGGCTTAGTTATGAGGTTTAATAATGTGCTTAGTACTTCCCCCCAAATCTTGCCTTTGACTTGTTCTAAGGAAGAAGAGATGGAATGGGAGGCAAGAATGGAAGGTAAGAAAACAGGATGGTCAGCATGCCCAATGGACAATGCTCTATCTAGATCTGCTTACTACATGGAGACATGGAGCAGGAAATACAAGAAAGCATGAGGCATGGATGATATTTTAACACACATTGACCCTGCCCACTAATAACCATGCCCAACTGGGAACAGAACTTGCGACACAACATAATATCACCTCCTCCTCTTTTGGGTGGGGAGGGTTGCAGCTCCTCTTCCTCCTCAGAGACTTTTAGGAGAGCAATGTCAATTAACAGAAAATAGTGGAAATAGCAACTGTAGGTTGCATTTTCTAGAAGTCTCTTGGTAAATGCAATGAAGGAGAGAATAGTTTAAAGAGATATCAGGATCAAGAGAAGGGGTAAAGGGGTTAGGCATGACAAATTTATTCATATACTGAAGTGAAAAGAATATATTGACAAGTCAGGATCCTGCATGATTGATAGAGCAAAGTCTCAAAGAAGGCAGGGAGGAAATGAGCAAGATCATTAAGAGAGAGGCTAACCCAGCCATAGGGAAGAGGAGGAACACTTCTTCCTCTAAAAGAGAAGGCAAGCAAAAAAAAAAAAAAAAAAAGCAGGAAAGAAGAACATGGCATTAATAACAAAAATACAGTGTTGACCTTGGTAGCTTTTAACTGAGGGACTGGCAAGTATCTACACTATTAGCACTCAATTCTGGGTGCTGTTGTTGGCCCAAGGACTTTTACTAGGCTAGCTCTTATAGTTAATTAATAGCATAAGTAATAGTATAATCACTAACAAAAATTATAAAAGTAGAAAAAGAAAGCTTTCATGAAATGGATAATAGGGGGATGGGGGATGGAGTGAACCTAGATGTTGTAAGCAGGAACACCCAAGTTCACATCTTCAATCTGCTACTTCCTTGACTGTGTGACCACTTACTTATTTTCTCTAAACTTCAGGTTTCTCTTCTGCAAAAGGAGGATAATAATACTGTATCAGTAGTTAGATGGTTTCAATCTGAGTAACAGGAAATCCATACTGAAACTGCCTTATACACTACAGAAGTGTATTATTACATAAATCTGAATGTCCAGAAGTGGCAGCATCAGGAATGGTATGATCAGTCTTTGAAAAATGGTGTCAAAGATCCAGATTCTGTCCTTTTCTCCACTCTGCTATTCTTAGTGTATTAGTTTTGCCCTCTGCTGGCTTCTATAAGAGGGCTCTAACATTTCCAGGTACCATTTTTCTAATGTATACAGAAAAGTACAGTACTTAGTCCCTATTCTCAAACACAATATATTCCAAGTAGTAAAAGACCAACATGACTATGTTTAGATATACCTAATAATACAAAGCATAGTATACCAAATTGGAGCTAGAAACAAAAATTCCAGTGGAACTCAACTTTGATTGCAGAGTGTCAAAATATTATTTATTGACCCAAATGAGTAGCTGCAAATGATAACTGTTAAAAAAATAACAGAAAGGAAAAAAAAAAACAAATCTTGACTTGCAACTTCAAGAAATCTCTTAATTAAACAGGATGCAAAAATCTGAAATGAGAGTAGTGGGAAGTATTTGTTTCAAAGTAGAATCACTAATGAAATTAGTAACAACTCACCCTCTTTAATTGAGAAATTATTAACTTGGTATGACACTGGTTCTTCAGCCAGTTTCAGTCGTTTGACTAGTAATGGAAAATACTTTCAAATGTATCTTGTAACATGAAGAGCTCCTCACTAATGATTTTGTTTTTAAAAAGTCAGTAGGTTTTCTTTTGCATTTTGAATCCAAATTGTAAACTCACTTGTAATAGTGATTCTGTCTGAAGCAGAGTCACTATGTTGTAAGCATGGTAATAGGGTGACTCTGCTTTGCCAAACTGAGTGAACTTACCATGTTAAAACTAAGTAAATATCCAGCTGAAACAATTAATTTATATTTTGTAGTTGGAATTATTTAGATAAAATAATAAATTCCTATTTCCTTATACATTCCTCTTAACTCAGGAGAACCAAAAACTTTTAATTTAATAATACAAATTATGTAATTCACTGACCATATAAGTTGCACAGCATTAACAAGCACTGCTTTGAAGGATGCTTTTGTTTTCCCAGCCAGTAGTACCTGCACATGCAAAATATGACTGTTTAAACAAACTTATGCAAAAAATATTTCAGGAAGAGTGGTCAATCTCAATGTTTCCAAAAAAACAGTATTGTAATTTCCTCTCAGATTCTCTCTCACAATTTTTACAGTGTACAGCATTGAACATTTTTATATCTCAAATACACTAAATGACAATTCAATAACACTGAACTTGCTTTTATATCTGATTTTCATGCTGAGTCAGTAAGTATGGGACAGAGAGTCTTTATGGTGGAAATAGGAGCATTCATTACAGTAAGTCCCCTACATATGAACCTTCAAGTTGCGAACATTCAAAGATGCAAACGTGCATTCCATCAACATCAGGCATGAGTGAAACTGCAGCTTGCCCTCTGTCTCCTATTGCTGACGTTCCTTCATCTCTACCATCTCACACCTCCTCTCCCTCCTCCAGTCAGTAACTTTTCTTGCCTGTTCACTCGATGCCAGCCCCTGTATGCCAGCTGTTGTACTGTACTACTGTACTTTTCAAGGTACTGTACTATAAGATTAAAAATATTTTCTTTTTTTTTGTGTGGTTTTTACTTTTGGCTGCGTTGGGTCTTTGTTGTTGTGCGCGGCTTTTCTCTAGTTGCGGTGAGCGGGGGCTACTCTTTGTTGCGGTGCGCGGACTTCTCACTGCGGTGGCTTCTTCCGTTGCAGAGCACGGGCTCTAGGCTCCGGGGCTTAAGTTGGGGCTTGCGGGCTCCGGAGCGCAGGCTCAGTAGTTGTGGCGCACGGGTGAAAAGTATTATAAACCTATTACACTACAGTACTATATAGCCAATTATGTTGGGTACCTAGGCTAACTTTGTTGGACTTACAAACAAATTGGACTTATGAACGTGCTCTCGGAACAGAACTCGTTCATATGTAGGGAACTTATTGTACTCTCTTCCTGTGATTTTTCTAAACTGAGACTCCTAGAAAACATGTCTTCATAAGTGCAATTAGAGATGTTTTATCTACAGGTCAGCCCATAGTTAAAGAAAAGTGTCCTTAGTAAATGAGAGCAGGGCCTGTGTTTTCTCTGTTCACCATTATATCCCCTGAGCCTAACACATTGCTGGCACATAAGTATTTATTGAATGAATGAATGAATGAGTGAGTGAGGGATATCAGTCTGCATGGAATCTGTTTGGCTCAGGTCTGTAAGTCATCACTTTCCATACCTATGCATAATATGATGAAATAACAAGTTGAGATAATACAAATTATGTGTATAACATGCCACCTGACCCAAACCCTAAATATAGCTCAAGCAGTGTCAGATTTTAACTGATCAAACAAGCATGCTTTTTCTTAAGAAATACACAGCATAGCCTATAGATGTTAACAGAAATAAATGCAATATTTCTTGGGCATTGAACTTTATGAAAAGCACTTTACTTTGCACTGTCTTCAATTGTCCTCATTCCCAATAGGAAAACACTGCAGACCCATATAGAAAAATAGCTGATCATTTAAATCATTATGTACCAAATTATTGAAAGAGACAAAATTCTGGTTAAGAAGAGAAGAGAGATCAATGGACTGAAATTTAAATTTAAAAAAATAAAATGGTATTTATTTTCTCCAGTTCAAAGGTATAACATAAAAAAACAAAGTTGTTGCAATAGAATTATTCCTATTCCTAATTGCTACCAAAATTGTTGATGAAATGTCAACTGATCAAACTAAAGGGTAAATAATATCATTTTGCTTTTGGGTTTTACAATATACTTAGTTTTTTTCATTTTTCTGGTCTATTAGTGATTACAGTCTATTTCATCATTAATTTGGGGACCCCTAGGTTACAAGTGGCAAAGCACAATCTCTGTGTGCTACCTCTTAACTAATAGACATCTTACCCAGCTACTAACCAGACATAATCACCCTGCTTATCACTATGTGGTTTTGCATACTATTCTAATGAAAAATTGTCAAATAGAAGAAAAATTGCATAAATTCCAAAACATAGAATAGGAATACATACAAAATCTTTTAAAAGAAAATTTTGACAATTTTCAAGCTGAAAGCTAAGTCAATATACATATCAATCAATGGTCTGTCGTCCTGGAAAATTACTCTGAATTCTATGGAGAACAAGAAAGGGATGGAAATACTTTAGCAGCTCTTCCCAATACCAAAAGGAAAAAGAAAGCTTCCAAGTGCAAAAAAGCATTCCTTAGATTGCACCATTTGAAGATCTAAGATAATTTCATTATTTTCTCTAAATCATCGAATTGTTATAAGAGATGCTTGGATGAGTACAGAAAAATTCAGTTAATACGTTATTGCCACTGGCTAATGATGACAGCTATTCATCAGGGAGTGATCTGGTAAGAAAATAAGAATGTAATAGTGCACTGACAAGAAAAGCAAAGTCAATTTCTTCTGTAGGATCTTTGTTTTTTGAAATTGCCATGAAATTTTCATGCAGCAACCCTGAGGTAATCATATATATTAAAAATACCCTGAGGCTATTTTTCATAGACCTACAGGCTAAGTGAAGACTCAGCTTTCAATTATCATCCTAATGGATGAGAAACTCACAGTGTGAATAATAAGGGGGAAAAGCAGTCAACTATATATACTCATATTAATAAACATTAAAAAAATAATGCTTCAGATTTCTGTTACAGTTTAGGTATGAAGAAAAACTGCTTTGTGTCTTTTGTTTTTAAAAACGTATGGCCTTTTAAATTTTTTCTTTTTAAAATTATCTTCTAATACAACCCATTTTTTTTTAACCTCCCTAAATTGTAGTAGACATCTATTATACTTTGTGATCTTGTACTTTTGGACACGCTTTCTCTGGGGAATTGCCTGTATTATGAGTCTCACTTTGTCAAAATAGAATCCAGACGTTCACTTTCCCAGCATTCCTTGGAGTTAGGGGCAGGTATATCACCCAAGGTCAGCCAGTCAAAGACATCTGCACCAGACTTTGATTGGAAGAGAATAACATGAAGAGGGAGGCTCTCTATGAAGTCTATTCTACTGAGGGTGGCAAAGACTGGCAGAGGGAAGCCATACAGCCTTGAAAAAGTGGCAGCAGGAGTACTAGTGGGGGCATACTATGTCCAAAGTTGGCAGTGGATGATGTGGTGTCTTCACCCAGCAGCAGCAGAAGAGTCTCCACTGAGCAACCAGTGGAGTAATTAAGATGTGGTTGGACGCATCGCCTCCAGGTGTGATTATCTGGCTCTTGCAAAATTCTTTGACTTCATTTATATCAATATATAATATACAATAGCCATAGTACAAAAAACTTCAATCCATAAAAAGGCAAAAAAAGAGGAAAAAGGTAATGAAGAACAGGGAAAGTTAGAAAAATAGCAAAATGGTCAATTTAATCCCAATCATATCAGTAATCACATAGAACGTAAATAGTCTAAGCATACCAATTAAAAGGCAAAGATGATCAGATTAGATATAAAACAGAACTCAACTCTATGCTGCCTACAAGAAACCAACTTTAAATGTAAAGGATATATTAAATATTGTTATATTTATTTATTATATATTAAGTATAAAAGAATAGACAAAGATACATCATGCTAACACTAGCCAAAAGCAAGCTGGATATATTAATACACACAAATAAGATAATGATAGAGGTGTCTATTCATCAGATTACATAATCTTAAAAGTTTAAGCATCTGAAAACAGAGCTTCAAGGGACTTCCCTGGCGGTCCAATGGTTGAGACCCCGTGCTTCCACTGCAGGGGGCACGGGTTCCATTCCTGGTTGGGGAACTAAGATCCCACATGCCACACGGCCAAAAAAAACAAGAAAACAAAAACCAGAACTTCAAAATAAATGATAGAGATACAAGAAAAGTAGATAAAACCACAATTACAGTCAGATTCAATACTCATTTTTCCATGATTGATAGAAGTAGTACACAGAAAATAGGATATAACAAAGATGTAAAAGATTTGAAAAACACTATCAACCATATTAACATAATTGACACTTAGAGAACACTCCATCCAACAACAATAGAATACACATCGCTTTCAAGTACATGTGAAACAATTACCTGAGTTAGACCATAACTTGGGCTTTGAAACTAGTGTTAATAAATTTAGAGTGATTCAAGACATTAGTATATTTTCTGTTCACATGGAATAAAATTGAAATCAATACCAGAGAGCCCCCAAACATTTAGAAACTAAATAGTATATATATAAATAATCCATGTATCAAAGAAGGAATCAAAAGGGAGATTAGAAAATATTTTGAACTGAAAGAAAATATACACACAACAGACCAAAATTTGTGGGATCTCACTGAAGCAACTCTTAGGAGCTATGCATAGCCTATAATAGAAACAAAAAAAGATTGCAAATCAATGACTTCAGTTTCAAACTTCAAATACAGGAAAAGGAAGAGCAAATGAAACTTTAAGTAGAGGAAAGGAAATAATAAAGGTCAAAGTGGAAATCAGTGAAATGGAAAACAGAAAAACAATAGAGAAATATCAATAAAACTAAAAGCTTGTTCTTTAAAAAGATTAATAAAATTAATAATCCTCTCATTAGATTGATCAAGGAAAAAATATAGAAGACACAAATTACCAGTATCAGGAATGAGTGAGGTTATATCACTACACATTCCACAAATATTAAATAATAATAAGGGAATAGGATAAACAATTCATGCCAAAAAAATTTGATGAAATGGACATATTCCTTGAAATAGAAAAAAAAAAAACCTACCAAATCTCATTCAAAAAGAAAGAAATAATCTGAATAGCCTTATATTTATTAAGAAACTTATAGTTTAAAACCTTCCCATGAGGAAAATTCCAGGCCCTGTTGGCTTCACAGGTAAAGTCTACCAAACATTTAAGGAGGAAATAATATGATCCATACTAACTCTTAGAAAATCAAAGAGGAGGAGAAAGTCAGCATTATCCTGATTCCAAAACCAAAGACATTTTAAGAAAACTGCAAAACTCTCATATACATAGATGCAAAATTTCTAAAAAAAATTTTAACAAATTAAATCAAACAGTGTATTAAAAGGATAATACATCATGACTAAGTGGAGTTAGTCCTAAGAATGCAAGGTTGGTTTCACATTTAAAAAAATCAGTCAATATAATTCATTATATTAAAAACTTATTTTAAGAAATTCGTATGATCATCTCAACAGATGCAGAAAAAAATTTTGAAAAATACAGCATTCATTTGTGATTTAAATAAAAACCCTCAACAAGCTAAGAATAGAAGACTTTCTCAACTTAATAAAAGGCATCTACAACTAACATCATATTTACTGATGAAAGGCTGGAACACTTTATTCTTGGTGTCAGGGGCAAACTAAAGATTTTCACTCTCACCAATTCTATTCAATACAGTACTGGAGGTTCTAGCCAAACAATAAAGCAAGACAAAGAAATAAAATAATAATAGTAAAACAAAGTTCACCCAGAGTGTAAAAAAAGTAATCAAACTGTCTTTATTCGCAGATGACATATTGGTCTCTAGAAAATCCAAAGGACTCTACAAAAGGTCTACTAGAACCAATAAGTGAGTTTAGCAAGGTTATAAGATATACTGTCATAAACAAAAATCAGTTGTATTTCTAAATACGAGCAACAATCAAAAATTGGAATAAAAATACTATTTACAATTGCATCAAAAAATATTAGATACTTCAGGATGAATCTTACAAAAGATGTGAAAAACCTATACACTGAGAAAAACTATAAAAGGTTGCTAGGAAAAATTAAAGACCTAAACAAATGGAGATATATGCTACCTTCATGGGTTGAAAAATTCAGTATTACTAAGGTGTTAATTCTCCCCAAATTGATCCATAGATTAAACACAATCCCATTCAAAATTCGAACAGGCTTTTCTTGAAGAAATTGACAAAATGATTTAAAATTTTATATGGAAATGCAAGGAGATGAAATATCCAAAACAACTTTAAAATGAAATAGTTGGAGGACTAACAAACATGCTTTAGTTGGCCAGTTAAAATCAAGGACTACTTGTTTTCAAGCTGTATTATAAAGTTATAGTAATCAAGGTAGTGTGGCATTGATGTAAAGACAGACAAATATAACAGTGTAATAGCATAGAGTCCAGAAATAGATCCACATATGTATGCACATCTGGTTTTCAACACAGTGAAAGGCAATTGAGTGGAGAAAGGACAGCTGGAACATTTGGTTTCCCATACGCAAAAAACAGTGAACTTGAATTCATACCTTTCAGCAGACACAAAAATTAATTCAAAATGGAACATTTACCTAAATGTAAGAACCGAAAACTAAAAATCTTCTAGAAGAAAACCGAGGAGAAACTTTTTGTTGCCTTAAGTTAGGCAGAGTTTTAAATACGCAATCAAAAGCACAATGTGTAGAAGAACAAATTGATAAATTAGTTTTCATCAAAATTGGAAATTTCTCATGTCAAAAGTTACTTTTTGTTTTAAGTAAACTTGTTATTTTGAGATAATGGTAGATTCATATGCATTGTAAGAAATAACACAAAGAGATCCTAGGTATCCTCCACCCAGTTTCCCCCAACGGTAACATTTTGCAAAACTTCGGTACAATATCACAACCAGGATATTGTTGCTGATAATAGTCAAGATACAGAATGTTTCCCACACAAGGATCTCTTATGTTGTCCTTTTAGAGCCATACTGACTTCCCTCCAGTCCTCACATCCTCCTTAACCTTGAAGACCACTAATCTGTTCTCCATTTCTGTAATCTTGTCATGTTATTTAAATGAAATCACACAGTATGTAAACTCTTGATATTGGCTTTTTTCACTCAGCATAATTCTCTGGATATTCATACAAGTTGTTGCATGTATCAATCTTTCCTCCCTTTTTCTTACTGTGTTATATTCCATGGTATGGTATACCATGGTGTATTTAATCATTCATTCATTGAAGAACATCTGGGTTGTTTCCAGTTTTGGCCTATTATAAATAAAGCTACTATAAACATTTGTGTACAAGTTGTTGTGTGAACAGAAATTTTCATCTCTCTAAGATAAATGACCAAGAGTATAATCGCTGGGTTATATGGTAGTTGCGTGTTTAGTTTTTCAAGAAACTACCAAAATGATTTCTAGAGCGATTGTACCATTTTACATTCCCACCAGCGATACATTAATCCTCCAGATCCAGAATCTCCAGATCCTCATCAACATTTGGTGTTGTTACTTTGTTTCCTTTTAGCCATTCTTATAGATGCGTAGTGATATCTCATTGTGGTTTCAGTGTGCATTTTCTTTTTCCTTTCTTTTCTTCTTCTCCTCCTTTTCCTCCTTTGCCTCCTTCTTCTTTCTTTTTTTTTAACTACAACATATTTTATTTCACTGGGAAAATCTGTGTAAAGAACCAAATCTGCTTCCTATGAAGAAAACATCCCCCACAGCTTAAATAAAGGTGAAGGGGGGGAGTGGTATGAGTGTGCTGCGTTGGGCTAGCTCTATCACTACCTTACCTCTTGCTCTGAGGCCCTGTGTAACGGCAATCACACATGCCCAAGAGAATTCTCTGCTGGGCTCTCTCTCTTTTTTTTTTTTATAATTTTTTTTTCTTTTGGCTGTGCCATGAGGCTTGTGGGGATCGACCAGGAATTGAACCCACACTCTTGGCAGTGAAAGTGCAGAGTCCTAACCACTGGGCTGCCAGGGAATTCACTCTGTTGGGCTCTCTGATAAGGCCTGGAGGGCAGCTGTGACATCTGCTCTCTGGCCCATAGACACTGAAATCCTGAGAGCTGCCATAGTAGTTATCAAAAATGTGTGAATAAACAGAATTCAGAAGGGACTGCATTGGTGTTTTCAGGTAGCCACATACAGGCAAGAACACTTCAACTAGGAAGGAAGATATATAATTTAACAAAAAATAGTTGTAGTAAGTTGAGAAGTATCTAAATCCTCTGGAGCCAAGACCTGCCCCTTATTTCCATTCACAGTGCCACTGAATAAGCCCAGGGCTGACAGGGGAGCAGTGAGGTGGTGCCTCCTTGATGGGCCATTTGAGTCATCTACTGCATAAACAGAAGAGGAGACATCCAAGGAGTAGAAGAGGAGATTTTTCATTTGCTCATTTTGTGATAGGATGGAGGGAATTGCCTGGAGGCGAAAGAAGCAAAACTTTTAGTCCTGAGTTTGTTCCAACTCCTCACAAAAGCTAAGACAGGTTTTCGAAAACTTGGACCTATGTCCCACGTTCTTGAGGACCAGTGTTAACAAGTGGCTGATCCGAAAGCTTTGTTGCCATGAAATCAGTGTCGCTTATATTCTTTTTTTCATTTTCCCCTCTCAATACTAGTAGACAAGGTGTTGAGCTGGGGAAATACCAAATAATTGAGGTGAAAAAGAAGGGTCAACAGAGAGGACACTACACCAGCTTCTTGGCTCTAAAGAAGCTCTTGAGGTGATGACGTATACGCCAGATGCCAGTGAAGCTGAGGCTGATGGTCTGACTGATGGATCACCACAGGACCCCCTGCTTGGTGCTCTCCCTGCTCAGACCAAACATCTCACTGCCAGCAGTTACCGGGCCCCAATAACTGCCATCACCAGCCCTCTGCTCACAATTAACATTTTCTTAAAGGCTATTGACGTTCAACTCTTTCTGTGTCCTAATTTGCCATCTCTATATCATCTTCAGTGAAATATCTCTTCATGTTCTTTGCCCATTTTCTAATGGATTGTTCTTTTTACTCTTGAGAATTCTTTATATCTTCTAGATAATAGTCTGTTTTGTTGTTGTTGGATATGTGGAGAACAAATATTTTCTCCAAGTCTGTAGTTTGATTTTTTTATCCTTTTAACAGAGAGCTTGGCAAAGCAAAGTTTTCAGTTTTAGTCAAATCGGATTTATTTATTTTGTCTTCTAGGGATTATGTGTTTGGTTTTGAGTCTAAGAATTTTTTTCCTGGCCCTAGACCCCAAAGATTTTCTCTTAGTTTTTTTTTCTAAAAGTGTTATGGAATAAAACATACAGTGTTACACTTAATCCAGTGACCCATTTTAAGTTAATGTGTGTATAAGATGTGTGACTTAGGTCAATATTGATTTTTTTGCTCATGGATGTCCATTTACTCCAGCATCATTTTGTTGACAAGACATCTTTCTTCCACTGAATTACTTTTGCTCTTTTGTCAAAAATTAATTGGACTATTTGTGGTGTCTGGGTGTCTATCCCTCCCCCAGTACCACACAGTCTTAACTATTGCCACTATCTAATGTGTCAAAATTGGGTAAACAGATTCTTCCCAATTTATGTTTCTTTTTTGAAATTGTTTTAGCTATTCTAGTTCCTTTCCATTTCCATTTAAAATTTAGGACAATCTTGTATATATCTACAAAAATGCTGAGATTTTGATAAGAATTGTGTTAAACTTGTATATCAGTTTAGAGAGAATTGATGTCTTTATAGTGTTGAGTATGTTGAGTGTTCATATCCAGGAACGGTCTGTCTTTCCATTTATTTAACTTCTTTGATTTCTTTCATTAGCATTCCAGAGATTGTAAATGGTATATATTTACAATTTTGGCATTAACATTTTTATCACTAGTATATAGAATTATAATTGATTTTTATATTTTTATTTTTTATCATGTAACCTTGCTGAAGTTAATGTTCTTTTATCGAAAGGCAACTTTAAGAGTATAAGAAGATTAAGTTACAGACTAGAAAATATTTGCAAATTTTATGTCTGATAGAAGACTCGTACCCAGAATAAAACACTCTTGAAATTAAATAATAAACAACTCAATTAAAAGGTGAACAAAATAACCTGAAAAACATTCACCAAAGACTATATGTGTAGATAGCAAATGTGCATATGAAGTGATGCTTAATACCCACTGGTCATTAGGGAAATGTACATTAAAACCCTGATGAGGTATTACTACATACCTAATAGAATGGCTAAAAGTAAACCTACTGATCATATCAAGAGTTGACAAGGATGTGGAAGCACTGGAACATTCATCTGCAGGTGGGAATGTATAATGATACAACCACTTTTGAAAATAGTGAGACATTTTCTTTAAAAAGTTAAAAATACACTTAGTATACAATCCAGTCATTCCACTCCTAGGTATTTCTTTGAAGATGAAAGCATAGGTACATACAACATTTTGTTAATGTTCATAGAAGCTTTACTAGTAGTAGACAAAAAAATGAAAACAATCTAAATCTCCATCACAGATGATTAGACAAACTGTGGTATATCTATACATGGAAAACTAATCAGAAATAAAAAGTAATGAACTATTGGTACATGTAGCAACATAGATGATCTCAAAATAATTGTCCTGAGTGAAACAAGCCAGACAAAACAGTATACCCTGTAAAATTTCATTTATATAATGTTATATTAAATGCAAACTAATCTATAGTAAATGAAAGCAGATACTGGTTGTCTTAGAATGGCATTGGGGATAGGGGAAGAGTAGGAAGAGATTTCACAGGTGCTGTAGGAAGCAGTTGAAATGGATGGTTATGTTCATTACCTTGACTGTGGTGATGGTTTTTCAGGTGTATACATATGTCAAAACTTACCAAATTATACACCTTAAATATATATAGTTTATTGAGTGTCAATTACACCTTAATAAATCTGTTTTTAAGAGCTTATATTTTAAGAGCTTACATTTTATATGCCTTGGTAAAAAAAAAGAAAATATTTTTTCTATTTTATATGCTGAGTTTATTATTAGTTTTTAAGCATATAAAATATTTTGTACATGGGAATGGGAAGGTTAGGGAAAAGATGGAAAAGGCTTGGGTGTCTGATGTCATCATGAAGATGCCATATCAGCTATTTTCTGCCCAGCTATGTGTTCCTCATACATGAAAAAATTAAAAGCACCAATGTTTAAGAAACTACTCATCTTAAAAATTTTGTTGTTGTTGTTGTTACAAGCAGTTTAACTCAAATCCTAAGAAGTTGTACCTGAATAGTCATACTAAGCCATTAAAACATTAAAAATAGAATTGCATATCACATCTATAAGTTGTGTGTCCTGTAAATTAGGAAATCTATATTTTAAATGTAGGACTCCTTCCAGATCAAAGGTAGCCAGAAAATACAAGTACATATTTTAAGTGTTTACAAATTATGAAACCCAATCATGTGATATAAACAACCCAGGTAGGGCTATGACACTTCTATCAGTAGGCAGAAGAATCAGATATCTGTAAGTGGAACCCAGTGATGTGATTTACTGTAAATCACATTGATATAGGAGTACAAGTAATGCTAAGCCTGTCCCATCAGTCTCTGATAACAATCCAGTCAGCATCAGAGCCAAAAGCTCTGATTATGAAACCAAACAGAAGTTGGGCTGAAATTCAAGTGGGATGACATAATTATTTCCTTATCAAGTAAGCATCTCTCAACTATTAAAAGATTTAGAACTAAATACAGAAAAGTTAAAAAGAATCAGAAGCATCATATTAACATTTCTATGTTACAGAATCTGAGGACATTAGGAATGTCCTTCTAATGAAAAAAAGAAATTAGCCTTTTAGAGCAACATACGTCAAGCATTTCATTCAATTTAAAATGAGTAATTTAGCGATTCATTTAGACTTTTGATTTTAAACTAAGCCTTTATTAAATGCATACACTGAAACATTTAAGAGAACTTAAGAACCAAATTATTCAGAAGTTTAATATCGTTATAAGAATTAATTTTATACTTCAGAGGATTTTAAGTCATAAATCAAAGGATTTAAGAAGGAAATTGAATATTGTGTATTTATAGGTATAGTTTAAAATACTTTAAAATATTAAATGGGACCAATCAAACATTATTCAGGAAATGCTAAACTAAACTATAAGTAGGTTTGTATGTTCAACTTAAAATTGTAAAGAAGAACCTTGCTAAATTGAATATCAAATTTTAATATAAAAAGAAATTCTTGGATGATCTCTTGCATTGAAAAACTGTTTTTAAGGGTATACAAATCTCACATTTAATAAGACCTTCCTGGTTTTTTTTTTTTTTGAACTTTGTCCCACATCCCTACTGCCTCTTAAGTTCTTACATTTTTAGCTTACAAATTATCCAGTCACAGAGTTTTCAAGAACATAATTCTCAAAATTGTAGAAAACTCTCCTATATATATACCTGTGTGTTTCTTCTATTAGACTCTGAATTTCATCAAAGCAAGGATTGCTTCTTGTTCTTTATCTTCTGTGGACTTGGTAGTAAGCTTGGCACTCAATTCTTTCTCAATAGGTACTCAACAGGAGTTCAGTAATAACTGTTGAACAAACTCACTTGTTTTTCTTAAATAGAGCTCTTCCTCAGCCCTTGTACACAATGAATCCCAATATGAGGACCCTTGGCTCTTGTTATGAACATTTCTTGGGAGTCTTTTGGCTATAGTTCAGTTTTTATTTTCTACATAATCTCAGCCTAGAATATAAACTCCATGAGATCAGAGACCTTAGTCATAAGTATTTCCTAGGTTTCGGTCTCACCTCTATGTGTCCCCGGCCTGGTCTGGGAGAGCAGCAAATTCACTGGACAAGGGCTCTGCTCTTATGGATCTAATGATCTAGTGAGGACTTCACCAAGCAAGAGGCAATCACACCTGGCTTCAAAGCCTAAGTCTCTGCAGAAGGGCAGATAGGGAGGAGTCTCCTAAAGCCACTGGCTTCCAGGGTGCAGGAAGTCCTGAAGTTCAGAGGCTCAAGCCCAGAGGCCACCAGGTGCTGACTCTTCCTCTGATGTTTGGAAAATCTGCTACTCTGCTAGTCTTGGTGGAGGCCTCTAACTACAGAAACCAAAAAGGCCAGATTGCTGACAGCTTTACCATGGGCTTGTGGTCTAAGCTAAGCCAGGATTTCCAAAAAATAGGGGAAAACATAGCATATTTGCAAAAGGCAACCTTAGAACAGATGTTTGTCTACCTATCGCACTGTATTTTACATCATATTATTTATATGTATTGCTTATTAATTCATTAATCAATTAAGTCATTCATTCAACCATACTTTATTTTGTGCTTACTGCATGCTAAGTACCATAGTAGGTCTTGGGCTCACAACAGTAAAAAGGAAAGACACAGTCCTTTCCCTCATTGTGCTTAATTTCTAGTTTTGAAATGAATTTCTAGTCTTAAAAGTAAAATAATGGCAAGTTTTGAAACACACTCTGCAGAAAACAAATATAAGGATAGCCAATATAGAAAATAGTGGCAGTCAGTAGCCATAAGTCTAAGCACTGGGTTGCTTAGACTTTAATTTCTTTTTTAAGGATCTTTACTAGGGATCATAAAGGGCCAAGATAATATTTTAAGCTAAGACTAAAGGATGAGAAAGAACTGGTCATTCAGAGAAGGAAGACCATTCATAGCAGAAGAAACAGGATGATCAGAGGATCTGAAGTTAAGCAGAGTTTGTCATGTTCAAATAAATGAAAGATCATATGACCAGAACACATGGTATGGTAGGGGGAAGGTGATGGGGAATAAGATGATTTGGGAGAAGTAACAGGGACAAGATCCATAGGGTCTTGCAGAATGAGTGTTCTCTACTGATAAACTTTCAATAAATGTTTTGTTGCTCCTCCTTGATGTTTTTCTCTCTTCCCCTGATTTTTTGAATTCTAGAATATGATGCCAGATCATTCATTTAGTCTTGAATGTTCTTGCATGGTATTCTGCTCTTGCTAGCACTTTAATTGTTATTGTATAGTAATTACAAATATTCATTTCTTTCTACTTCAAAATAACCCATGCAACTTAAATTTTTATTGTGAATTCTGCTGTCACCAACTTCTCTGGGGCTTTTAAATGCCTGCTTCTAAAATAATTCCTCTAATGACGGTTCACACATAGGTATTTTTGCCTACATATTCTTACATTTTCTCCTCTGTTCCACAACTTCCCTAAGGCATATATTTTTTGCTCATTCTTGCAAACAGACCATTACTTTCACCAGTTTCCTCTCATGCCAACAGTAGCCTACCATGTCATTATAGTTAAGTTTTTTTCAAGAATACTTAAGAATTTTTAAAAATTCAGTGCTCTATTTTTGCCTTTGAATTTCTTCATGTAGTCTTTTCTTGATACTCAAAGAAATACAGACTTGAGTAAACCTTGGAGATTCTTTAGTCTCTCACCTTCATTTTACCAACACGCTCTTTTAAATTTATCATTCATTATTCAGTGTTTAACAATCTCATATGTACAGCTTTAATTTCTTAATATCTCTTTGTTTAAAACGGCCTAACTTCTCACAATACTTTACAGAGGTCAGTTGGTATTAAAAATGCCCATGTAGTCTTTCTTAGCAAAAGTTAAAATAAAATATTAAACACACACACAGGATTAATTATCCCTAAACTCTTAGGTAAACAGATTTACAGGTCATTTGCAGGTCTTTGATACCAATTTTACTTTCATATTCATAAAATAATAGAAATGTTATTGCTAATATTAACCATTCAACTGGAAGTAAGCAATATGAAAAATAAATCAAAATGCAATTATTTACATTGTTTAATTAAATTAGATTCTCTTTTTATACTCTGCCATTCTTCGCAAAGCTGTCCAGGAGATAAGCAAAAGGAAAGTAGTGAGGCTTTCCTAGTTACCAGCAGGGATCCTCCAGCCAAACTTCTCTTACCTCAAGGCTGGGAGGAAATCTACACATATCTTTTTCTCTTGTTCCCCTTCATTTGTTTAAGTAGTTGAATGACCCAATAATGCTTTCAGGTTTAAACATGTTTAAACATTTTCTTTGCTGCTAGTTGTCTAATCTGTTACTGAGAAAAAAATGCCTGAGCAGATGTTCAGAGAAATGATGTTTCCTAGGTATTGAAAAGGAAAATGCTGATCTGCATGTTACCATGGAGTTAGTGTCTGCTCACTGTTGCCTTCCTTCATGGCAGGTAAAGAACAGTCTAATTATATGAAAAAAGCAACGCTTCATCTGTTGTTGTAATGCTACAGAGATTCTATGATGAAAATCATGAATTTCTTTTTTTAAGTATCTTAGGAAAGAACAAAATTCATTCATGAGAAAACTATAAGAAGAAAATACTATATTTTAAGCATTCTATCAATAACACTATGTATTTGGTGAGAAAAGACAATCACTGATGTTTTCTGCAGTTGTTCTTCCTAAGAACAAGAATTTAATGCCAGATGTTTTTATCTCCTACTATCTTAGGCACTGCTATTTTCACATGTGGAATTCCTATTAACTTGAAAGGTAGCACTGAATCCAGGATAAATCTGTGTGTAAGGAGAAAATAAGGATTGTCACTACAGTTGTGGATAAAATATACATATATACATTGCAGCCCTATCTTTTGTCTTCAATATTACAACTTTTGTACATGTGAAAGAGGAAAGTGCATGTTGACTAATAAATTGCTATTAAAAAAATACATCTACAGGTAAATAAATAAATAAAACCATACCAGTGGCTATGAAATGAAAAGTATAAATGTCCCTCTTCCTTCTCCCCCACCCCTCCTCCCCTCCTAGTTCTACCAGGACCATCCTCTAGAAGCAGAGGTTTCTACTTTTAGTTATTTTGGTTGTTACCATTAAGGTTGAATTTACTTTTCAGCTAAAGAAATTTTAACTTCAGGGTCCTCCAGGTGCATAAGTCTCTCCCAACACCCTGGGAGTGGCCCAGAAGCGGATCCAGATTATGTGGGGCCTAAAATGTATACATTTGGGAAGACACATCTGTAAGAAAATAAATGCAAAATTACATATACAAAATTGCTAGGGCTCCCCCAATGCCTTTCAAGGAGTCCTTGCAGGTGAAGATTCCAGAAGGATTAAGGATTAAGCTTCATTAATTTCAAGATCAGTAGGTCCCTGGTTGTCATTTTTAGATTTAGCAACAACATTAGACAGTATCTGTTGATGACCTACTCAGAAGCAGGAGGACATTTAGTGTACTTACCCTACCTCCCAATTTCTCTTTCCCCCACTTACCTTCTGGTTTTTATAGTTGTGTTATTGTGTTATTATATTGATAGCTAAGGTTTATGACAGTCACTAAAATTATGTTTCTAATCCTTTGTAGATTCATTCCAAAAACCAATCAACAGTAATACAATATTACTATATAAATGATATTTTCTGTTGAACCAAGTAATATGGTTGGATGCCTAAAGAAATATATGTAACCTTGTATCATTAAATTTTCTTACTCTAAGGGAAATCTTCCAAGCATCTTGAACTTATGATATTCTTATTTTTTTTTCAAATTTTGTTCTTAACTTCTTATGGGTAAGACTTAGCTGGCCTGTTTCTTATATCCTGTTTTCCTTTTTTGGTATTTCTTTACACACTGCCTGGATTAATTCCTCATATAATTTTTTATGCAGTTTTGTAGGTGGTAGAGTTTGTGAATGTCCTTCAAAATTGAATGACTTCACAGACTATTGTTAGTTGCAGAAAATGTTCTTTATGGAAAAATTTCAAGAACATGCTTAATTTAGTTATCAGGTATATACTTTATCATAATAACATGTCTTTAAGAAGAGTTTCAAAGAAAATTATAGGAAGGAAGGAAAGCATGGTAAGCATAAGGAGGTAATGTTTAATTTATCTCAAGGTAAATGAGACCAATCTGAGATGAAATCACCTTTTGTAATTGCTAAAAAGCATGCATTTATATGGCTAAAAGCAAAGAGGAAACAGTAGATGTCATGTTATTCAACCAGAACTATTTTCTAAAAATCTAAACTTTTCCTAAAAGGTTTTTCTTCCTCTTTGTTTTCTTAGTATTCAGGCTGAGAACAACCATGCTTTGTGAACAACCAACAAATGCTCTTAATTCATATCTCAGAAGGACTTAAGAGGTATGATAAGCACTCCCTCAACGATTCAATATACTAAAAGTAATCACCCTTTCCTATTGAGGCTTTTGTGTGCATGTGTGTGTGTGTGTGAAATAAATTGTTTATACTCTGGAAGCCTAGGAAAATAGTTCATTCTACTACAACTTTAGAAACTCTACAAAGTAATACATTTACAGTGTCTAATAAGAGATTATATTTTCTTCTTGCCAATTTGCTTAATATTTTCAATAATCATTAATGCCAGTAAAAGATGAGAATACCACTCTATATAACTTTTAAAATATTTGTGCAAAAAACGTGTTCATGACTCATTCGTAATTCTATGGGAATCCAATAATCCCAACTCTTTTCCCCACATAGAAGAGAGTGGGTTTTAGTAAACACAAGCAGACATGACCAGCATGATTGTTTTTTATGTACTTATTGTTAGTCTGAATAGCTGTCCAGTAGAGAATGGTGTTTTTGCCATAGTCATGAGTGGGTTGAGGCAGGATATAAGGAGGCAGCTTTGGCTTTCTGTTTTGCCATTCCCTGATCTTTATGTTCATTTCCTACCCCTGGCTTACCTGACTTCTTATCCCTTACCATTGTATCCATTCTAGCATGTTTTTAAAGTCTATCCATCAGTTTAGTACATAGCCCTGTGCTAGGTCATATGAGGGAAGCCAAAGAATAATGATAGTAATGCCCAAATAGTTTACACTCGAGCTAGGGAGGCAGGATTAATCCCGGTGGGATTAGAGAACATTGATGCTGAACTTTGTGGTGTGGACTGTTGATTCAATAGGTATTTAGAGAAAGAAATGATCACTTTTGGTTGCAATTGCATATAATTTAAGGTTCTTTGATGGCTAGCAATAGGAGCTGACTGCCTAATGTAAGAAAAAAAATTTTAATTGGAAAGATATAATGATATCCTTACAAAAGCTACAGGAAGACTAAAGAGCTGTCCATAAAATCACAGAATCCAAAGGCTAAGCTGCCAGAATTGCTTAGCTGTGTTGTAAGAATGCTGCCCCGGAGTAAATATGCTTTGTCTATTCTTTCATGTCATGTCACTTCACTCACATATCAAAATCTCAGGAGAGAAAATGTGATTGTTCTTACTTAAGTCAAATGACAACTCCTTGACTATGGTAGACCAGGGCACCTTGATTTTCAACCCACAAAGACTGTATGTGGACTTCTGCTTTTGCCTGTGATGGAATAGGCAATAATGGAATGATACAAAAGCCAGCTGTTTGAAAGCAACGGTCTGTGAATTACCCCTCAGCTCTTCATTACACCTCTGTTCTTAACTTGGAATCACAAAATGACAATCCAATGAATGCAAATCTAAATAGATTTCCTACAATATTTACACCTATAAAATGAATGATTTCTTTTGTTATTCCAGATGATGGTTTGAAGGCAACAGGTTTGAACTTGAATTCTGGCTTAGGTGTTTAAAAACTGTTTGACTTTGGGTAAGTTGCTTCCTATAACGCCTCAGTTTCCTACCTTACAGGATTATTGTGGGGATTAAGGCCAATTCACAGAAGAGCCGATCACAACAGATGTACAAAATAAATGGAAGCATTTGCATTATTAATAAATAAGCAAATGCATCCAGAATAGACATAACTGATGAGGTAGACAAGACTCCACTTTTCTGTTAAATAAGCTTTCTTATGCTTCTGTCCACACTAGGTAAAAATTATTAATCCAACATATTTCCTTCAAATCTTTATTGAATGAGAAAAAGTATAAATTATTTTAAATAGAATAAAAAACAATCACAGGAATTAGAGTTTTCTAGAATGGTTCATGGGAAGAAATTTTCTTGTAACATAACCTTGTATTTTGAGACATGTTCAACCACCTGTTTTTGTTTAGTTTTGTTTTTTGTATTTTAAGGTAATGGTTTGAAGTCAAGTTTACAAAAGTATAACACATCACCAGCTGCTAATTAGACTGTTTTTGACCTTGATCACTGTTCTGTTACCACATTCAATGTTATATTCTGAGTATCTTATTGGTAACCCGTACATTGTTATGTTTAAACACTTATAGTCCTGAAATCTAACAAAAGGCAAAGAAAGCCATTTTGTATTGGTAGTGGTAATTATTTCTGATTTTTACCATGAGGAGCTAGGGTTCTGACTACAAAATGAAGGCAAGGAGATAAATAACTGGGACCTACAGAGTGCCTAGGGGATGCCCCCTGGATGTCTCTTGGTGCTACCATGGCCAGTGAAAATTATGGATGGAAGATTGCAGCAACCACAGACTGCCAAGCACAAGGAAATCAACGGCACAGACCCTTTGGCGATAAAAGTCTGGGTCACCTCAGAAGGAAAACAACATAAATCAGCCAGGCCTAAGCTGAGATAATTCTAAATTTGGTAATGGATGAGGGAGATAAATAATGTCTATTGTGGCCTTGGAATCAGGTATAGCGTTGGGGATGGCAGCTTGTTTCACTAACGTTCTTACATTCAGTCTCTGCAGAGATTCCAGCTGGCCACTATATTGAAAGGAATTCTGTAACTGACTGGACTTTATGGAAGGAAAAAAGAATGTGAGTGGTAGGCACAGGGAATAGACTATTGGAACAACTCTTGTGAATCTCTTCTAATCCTTTTATTCTGATCTTAGCTATGGAGACTAGTTCCCTGAAGACTTCAACCAGATGCATTCAGGTGAAACCTGACAGCACATTGCCTCAGGCCAATGCTGAGCACCTCTTACTTTCTGCTGGAGGGCTTCTATTAGCCAAGTCATTAGATACCACAGAATTCTCTCAGCATTCATGCTCGTGAACTAAGAAGTCCAGAGGTGTTAATGCCCTGTGGTCTAGCCTTGATCAGTGGAGAAAGGAGGTGATTGATAAATGCTTTCTCTTTTGCTCCCCCAGTGAATTGTTCTGAGATGCATTTTGCTCGTGCAGGATTGAACTCCTTGTCATCCAAAAGTGGGTAGCCAACTCAGTGTGCATTCCTCTGCTGGCTTTCTCTTCTCCATTTTTATTCTCTCTGACTCTCAATGTTGTTCCCTGGAATCATGTTCCTAAAACATTGCAGTTATCCCTAGGTATCTCTTGTGGATTGGTTCTAGGACTCTTGTGGATAACAAGATCCACGAATGTTCAGGTCCTTTATATAAAATGGTGTACTATTTGAATTTAATCTACTTACATCCTCCCTTATACTTTAAATCATCTCTAGATTACTTTTAATACTTAATACAATGTATTGGGTTGGCCAAAAAGTTCATTTGGGTTTTTCCATAAGCTGTTACAGAAAAATGCTACATAAATAGTTGCCAGTGCATAGCAAATTCAAGTTTTGCTTTTTTGGAACTTTCTGGAACTTAAAAAAATATTTTTGATCCACAGTTAGTCAAATCTGCAGATGCAGAGGATGTGGATACAGAAGGCAGACTATACTCTCAAATATGCTTTTCTCTCAGTTGCTACTTTTGAAAGAACCTGGACTGAGACAAGAATATAATTTGTATTTATTTAAATCCTATTAGAGACTTACTGTGATTCAGGGTATGCTTTATTCTTCTTACTTACTTTTAAACTGATAAACTTCCTTATTCACATACAAAATGAATAAATCTGGACTATTTTAAGGAAAATATCTGACATATTTCATCTATAAATATATTAATATGTATCTCATATATAAGGTCTTTAAAAAATGTAACTACAGTCCCATTATCACGTTCCTAACATTAACAATATTTTCTTAATATTATCTAATACCTAATACGTGTTTAGTTTTCCTTAATTGTGTAATAAATGTCTTTTTTATAGTTAGTTTACTGGAGTCAGGATTATAACAAGGTCGTACAACTCTCTTAATCTATAGCAGTTCTTTTCTTTCTTTCTTTCTTTCTTCCTTCCTTCCTTCCTTCCTTCCTTTCTTTCTTTCTTTCTTTCTTATTTTTTTTCTTTTCGTTGTTTCATTTATTTACTGAAAAATTGGATCATTTGTTCTGTAGAATTTCCCACATACTGGGTTTGGCTGATTGTTTCCTCAAGGTTTACTTTAAATATCAACCCTTATTAAAAAATGTAAGCATCATTTCTAAAAAGTTTGCTCTGAAAAATGTGTGTTACTGATTATCTGGGAATGGTTTCTGTCTCTGCTTCCTTGTGCTGACTTTTCTGATTTCTGACTTGAGTGCTCTGCATTCTCCATCTGCTGAGGCAAAGGAAAACTCATTTCCTGTTCACTTGGCGGAAAGAGTGACTTCTTTATTGTGTCTATGCTGAAAATGTATTTCTACGTTGAGTTGTGTTTAGTTATTTACATCATACCTCATTCCGTAATGACTTGAGGGGTTATACAAACCTACATACAAATCAAGAATTTTAAAATAATGTATTAAAGAATTAAGGGCAAAAGGAATACTAAGGTAGGAAAAATAAATATGAAATTTAAGGTGTGACTCTGAATGATGGTAACCAAGACACTTCATATAAAACACAATTGGTCATTCTGTATGATTGTAACATATCAATGGTAGTACTATTTACCAGGGTTTATAACAGTACCTGACCCACAGGAGGAATCAAAAACTAGTTGCTGACTTTTTAACTATTTATGCTCAGTCACACAGTCTCCATATGTGACCGGCAGAAGCTATGTAAGCCATACAGACAATTTAAAACATAAATTCTATTATGTATGCATTCTTAGTATAGTCCTACTGTGAATTAAATATGAAGAGGTTGAGAGTAGATAGCATGTAAGAATAAGTTCAGTAGGTTTCAAAGATTTAGGTTCAAGGGTAAGATAGGACAGAAAGTTACTTCTAAAGCCTGGAAATAACAGTTACTGCTTTTCCTCCATTAAAGAAAAGATATATTTACAAGAGCATTGCAATGCATTGCAAGAATAAGGAGTAACTTCAAAATAAAGTAGTGACTTGCCATTTTACCTTAACAACTGGGAAAAATACTTCATAGAAGCAATTTGGAGCTAAAGGTCATCCATAGAAGTGATTGGAATACTTCTGATTAGAGCTACATATTTCTCTGAATGATACCTATGTATTTTAAAATAGAAAACAATAATTTAAAGCTCATTTAAAAGTATTATAAAACCCAAGACAGACCATTTTTAAAATTGAAAACAAAACTGACTGAAACACAATGAAAATATTTTTAAAATATTCAGACAAAAATAGGATTTTGATTTTTAGACACAGTAAATGCAGAAACACAGTTTTGTTTCTTGTTAGAACCATTGAGGATTCAGGAGGATTAAATAAAATAGACATACCAACAAATGTTTCGCAGGAGAAAATTAACTTGAAAGTACTTTTAAATTTAAATTTCTATGTGAATGTAAAATTATTACTCAGTCTTACTCTGTACTTAGCATTGACAGGCACTGAAGGCAAGGAAAAAATAAGCAAACAGATAAACCAACTATAGCTTTTGGATCTTGCCTGAGAGTGGCTGACAGGAACTCCCTGTCATTATAACAGTGTAATCAATGTTTCTGGAAGTCTCTTGTCCTTTTGTTTCACAATTTGGATCAAGTTATTCTGGTGGCCAGAGATTTTTATATTCATGCACACACAAATGCCTACCAACTGAATGTTAAGTCAAGCTCAAATATTTTTTCCACTACAGTATACATATGTGACAGTTTGCAAAAATAAGGAAAAATAAAACTATAAAATTTAATTAAATGACTTCTGTAGTATACTAAACCTTCTTGTTTAAGAATCAACCAAACTGAAACCCAATTATTTAGTGGATTCAATTCAAAGCATTTTGAGTAGCAGGGTAATAATTCTGGGTTCTTGTGTTAGAAGAATAACCAATATATGGTCAGCCATATATTTAAGTCAAAACGAGTTTAGTTGATTAAATTTATTCCTGTATTCATTACAACAAACTTTTGTTACTCACTACTACAGCCAAACACTTTACTTAGTTCTAGGACTGTAGAGGCAAGTGAAGCACATTCCTTTCCCTCAAGAGCTGACAATTTAGGGACTTCTGTGGTGGTGCAGAATCAGTGGTTAAGAATCCGCCTGCCATTGCAGGGGACATGGGTTCGAGCCCTGGGCCGTGAAGATCCCATATGCTGTGGAGCAACTAAGCCTGTGCGCCACAACTACTGAGCCTGTACTCTAGAGCCCGTGAGCCACAGCTACTGAGCCCACGTGCCACAACTACTGAAGCCTGCGCATCTATAGCCCATGCTCCGCAACAAGAGAAGCCACCGCAATGAGAAGTCTGCACACTGCAACGAAGAGTAGCCCCCGCTTGCCGCAACTAGAGAAAGCCCGCGCGCAGCAACAAAGACCCAATGCAGCCAAAAATAAATAAATTAATTAATTTTTTTAAAACTACTAAAAATTAATAAGGAAAACATTAAAAAAAAAAGAGTCGACAATTTAGTAGAGGAAATAAAAGCAAATCTAGGATTACAATTTACTCTGATATGAGCCAAATTAGAAAGATGCATGTAGAGACAGCTTTAGGTGAACAAATGGGGGGACATCAAAGTCGGCCTGAGGTTATGCCTGGGATATTTATGGATATTTAAGTAAAGGGGTGACATGACCAGATTTAAATACTAGAAAGATGAGTCTGAAACAGTGTGGGGAATCAAACTGACTGATAAGGCAACTGGTTAGAAGCTATTGCAGTAAGCCAGTTCTGAGCATGAAGCACAGCATGGTGAGGGAGAACAGAGTAGTGGGAGAACATGGCAGGACCTGGTGACTGGTGCCATGTGGGAGAGGAAGGAGAAGAAGCCAAGGGTAGTGCTCAGACTTGAACAACTGGGTGAATGGTGGCACCCTTCACTGAGAGAGAAAGCATCTAAGGAGGGGGAATATTGAGGAGAAAATAAGGAATTTAATTTTGTAATTGAGTTTGAGATATGCTATCCAATTATAGATGTTTTGTGAGGAATTGGATACATGGAAAACATCAGTATTTAAGAGGACAGAAAAGGAAGAGTCCACAAGAGAAACTGCAAAGGAGTGAGAAATGTGGAGAACTGTGAGAGCTAGTGTTACACAGGCCAGTGCAGGAGAGTTTCAAGTGTAAAGATCCATGAAACCATCAAAGGCCAAGAGAGGTCAAGTAGGAAGACAAAAACATATCCATTGGCCTTAATGGCCTCAGCATGGGCAATTTCAGTAGATGCAACCTTCCAGTAGATTAAGGAGGGAATCATGGTGAGAAAGTGGAGAGGGGATGTCAGTTTCTCTTTAAAGAAATTTGGTTAAAAAGTGCAGTAGAGATCTTAAATACTAACTAAGTGGGAACATGAGGGATAAGAAAAAGGATTTTTATTTTTTATTTTTTTCTTTACAAAGTGTGGAAATACTGAGGGGAAAGAACCTATAAACTTTGAAGATAAAGGCATAGATGAAAAAATCATTGATAGCAAGCCCTTAAGGACCTAGAGGGGGTGGATAAAAGACCCATGCATAAAGGAGGAAGAACATGAAAAGAGGAAAAACTGAGGAAATTCTGGCTTAATTGGATAATTCTCTTAGTCAAGCGGGTAGCTATGTTTTGACCTCTCTGATATGGTCAGGTAGACATGGCCTTGGAGTTTGATGTCTTGTCAAGAGAGAAGAAACAGTAGCAGCTGGTACCAAAATAAAAAACACAGTGCACAGGTTAATGATTATTTTAAAATATCTCGTAGCAACTTCTGTCTAATACTTCCAAAGAACTATTAATAATCTTAACCATTAAAGAAAAACACTGTCATTTTTCCTTAACGAAAATGTATTCTCACCACAGCTGCTATTATCTTATCAACATCTGTCCATGCCTTATGGAAAACTTTGTTTTTCAAATGAAACTAGAAAAACAAGCCTGACATTTAATATACTTAATATGCAATCTGTCTCATGATGCGTCAATGAATTTATTTTCAATATGAAATCTAGATGAACATTTTTCCATAATTCAAAAAGAGACATGTACCACAATGTTCATTACAGCTCTATTTACAACAGCCAGGACACGGAAGCAACCTAAGTGTCCATCGACAGATGAATGGATACAGAAGATGTGGCACATACATACAATGGAATATTATTCAGCCATAAAAAGAAACAAAATTGAACTATTTGTAGTGAGGTGGATGGACCTAGAGTCTGTCATACAGAGTGAAGTAAGTCAGAAAGAGAAAAACAAATACCATATGCTAACACATATATATATGGAATCTAAAAAAAAAAAAAGAAAAGAAAATGGTTCTGAAGAACCTAGGGGTAGGACAGGAAAAAATACGCAGACATAGAGAATGGACTTGAGGACACAGGGAGGGGGAAGGGTAAGCTGGGACGAAGTGAGAGAGTGGCATGGACACTACCAAATGTAGAATGGATGGCTGGTGGGAAGCAACTGCATAGCACAGGGAGATCAGCTCGGTGCATTGTGACCACCTAGAGGGGTGGGATAGGGACGGTGGGAGGGAGAGGAAAGAGGGAGGGGATATGGCGGTATACGTATACATATAGCTGATTCACTTTGTTATACAGCAGAAACTAACACAACATTGTAAAGCAATTATACTCCAATAAAGACATTTAAAAAAAAAAAGGAGGGGACTTCCCTGGTGGCGCAGTGGTTAAGAATCCGCCTGCCAACGCAGGGGACACAGGTTTGAGCCTTGGTCAGGGAAGATCCCACATGCCACAGGAGCAACTAAACCCACGTGCTGCAACTAACTACTGAAGCCAACGCGCCTAGATCCCATGCTCCACAACAAGAGAGGCCACCACAATGAGAAGCCTGCACAACGAAGAGAAGAGTAGCCCCCGCTCGCTGCAACTAGAGAAAGCCTGCACACAGTAATGAAGACCCAACGCAGCCATAAATAAATAAATTATTTTTTAAAAAAGGAAATTACAAGTGTAAATATATTTTAAATATGATTCCATAAATAATAATGTCATGAATTTATCAATAGGATTACTAGTTTAGCTGAAGACTTATGATAACATTCTTTATTAGAACTGTGATTTTACTTTAATAATGAAAAGTACTTTGTAGATTTGATTATATGTTTGAATTTTCTATCGAGTTATTTATATAAAAGCTACTTGCTATGATGGTTTCACAATGATGCGAATACACTTAATGCCACTGAACTGTACATTTAAAAATGGTTAAAATGGTAAATTTATGTTATGTATATTTTACCACAATAAAAAAGTCACTTACTATACAACTTAATACTCTTTAGGCTGAACAATTTTTTACTGTGAAAATAAAATATAAATAGTGAATTAGATATTTTGATGTTGCAGTGAAAGGGCATTTGAGTGTTAAATAGTATTTGAGTGCATTAGAGAAAGGGCAGAGAAAAATAAATGTCCCTACCCACCTCTATTACCCTCTGTTGCTGTACTTTAAGAAAATAATTTTTAAAATTATGCTAAAACCCCTTGTAGCTAACGAGGTCCATAACTTTAAAAGAATGTAGTTTTTCACAAATTAATCAAGGAAGATATGAAAGGAAGCACAGGAGTTAAACTAGACTCACTCCATCCCTTTTCTTGGAAGCTTTTCTGTCTTTGTTATTCTGGAAGGTAACCTGGTTGTCAAGAATACACATTTGACACACTTAAGATTTGAAAACCATATACTTGAACTATGGAGTTTGTCTTAGTCCATTCTGACTTATAGACCTAAAAAACTACATAACTACAGACACATTAGTAGTCACTCCATTCCAAGCCCCACCTATCAACATAGGAAAATGTTGATTTACTTTCTGTTTTTATAGATCGATTCTGGACATTTCATACAAATAGTATCATGTAATATGTACTCAGACTGGCCTCTTTCACTTAGTATAATGTTTTCAAGGTTCATCTGTGTAGTAGTATGCATCAGTACTTCATATCTTTTCATTGTTAAATAATGTTCCATTTCTGGATATGCCACATTTTTTAAAACCATTAAGCTGCTGAAGGACATTTGGGTTATTGCTACTCTGGCTATTACAAATAATGCTGCCACGAATATTAATGGACAAGTTTTTTCATGGATATATGTTTTCACTTTGGGTGAGAGGTGTAGTGATTCCTAGGAGTGGAATGCTGAACTCTATGCTTAACTTTCTGAGGAATTGCCAGACTCTTTGCCAAAGGGGCTGCACCATTTTATATCACTACCAGCAATGTGAGAGTGTTCTAATTCCTCTACATTCTTGCTAACGATTGTTATTTTCTTTTGGTCTTTATTTTGGCCATCCTAGTCAGCTGGAAGTAGCATCTTATTGTGATTTTGATTTGCATATCTTTAAGGCAGATGATTCTGAGCATCTTTTCATGTGTTTACTGGCCATTTGCCCATTTTCTTTGAAGAAATATATATTTACATTATTTGTCAATTTTATTTTTTTATTTGTCAATTTTAAATTGGGCTGTCTTATTGTTGCATTTTATTTTTTTATTATTATTGCATTTTAATAATTATTTATAGATAGATACCAGTTCTTTATCCCATATTTTTTTTGTGTATATTTTCCCCCATTCTGTGGGTTGTCTTTTCATTTTCTTGATGGTATCCTTTGAAGCACAAAATATTTCATGTTGATGAAGTCCAATTTGTCAATTTTTTCTTTTGTTGTTTGTGCCTATGTTGTCATATTTAAGAAGACTCTGCATAACCCAAGGTACATGAAGATTTACTCCTATATTTTCTTCTAAGAGTTTTATAGTTTTAGCTCATAAACGTAAGCCTATGAACCATTTTGAATTATTTTTGTGTATATTGTGGGGAAAGCATCCAACTTCATTTTCTGTATATAGATCTCCAGATATCTTGGTATCATTTGTTGAAAAAACTCTTCTTTCAAGCATAGCTCTTACTTTTCAATATTTTTTTGGCTTCTCTGAGTCCCTTAAATTTCTATATGAATTTTAGGATCAGCTTGTCAATTTCTGCAAAAAAGTCAGATGGAGTTTTGAGAGGATTCTGATTGAATCTGTACATCAGTTTGAGGACTACTCTCATCTTAACAATATTAAGTTTTCTGAACCATGAACATGGGATGTCCTCCTATTTATTTATGTTTTGTAGTCTTCAGTAGGTACAAGTCTTACATTTCTTTCATTAAACTTATTTCTAAGCATTTTATTCTTTCTGAGGCCATTGTAAATGGAACTGCCTCATTAGTTTAATTTTCATATTGAACATTGCTAACATATAGAAATGCAATTGATTTTTGTATATTGATACTGTAACTAAGTAAATATAGAACATTTAGTTTATTCTACTTTTTGAGGCTTTTTATAAAGTTACATGTTTTTATGACCATCTGCATAATCATGATCCTTAGAAATTTGAATGATCTGAATGATGATTTAGCAGATTGCCCAACTGACTTTCATATAAATCCAGCATCTACTAATGCCTTACATTGGAAAGTAGCATGTTGATTTAGAAAAAGGGTTTCCAAAACTGACAGCTCTTGAGAAATACCTGGGGAATTTTTTAATATACATTGTCTCTTTTTATTTTAGACTGACTGAATCAGAATTTTGGCGGAAGAGCCTAAATTCTTTACTTTAAAAATATCCTAAGTTAATTTGGTGCAGTCTACCTGTGAACTTGCAATTAAGAAGTACTATATTATGCTTCTATAAGGCAAACATTCTTGTGAATTCACCTTGATGGGCCTACTTGCATGTAGTTTTTATTAATTCAATCAAAAATTTTCCACTGTAGTGAACAAAATCAAATTCCTGGTTACATGGAGCTGACATACTAGCATGGGGGAAGTTAGACAATAACAAATAAGTGGCAAAAAGCAAGCCAAGGGTTTAAAGAATGACAGAACCACAATTGTAGAGTGTGGTCAAGGGAGGCCCTTCCTGTCAGGTGATATTGAAACAGAAACCTGAATGAAAAGGAGAAAATGACCCACGGAAATCTCTAAGGAAAAAAAATGCTCTGTGCAGAAAGAATAGAGAGTGTAAAGGCCCACTGAGAAGGACCTTACTTGAAATGTCCAAGAATAAGGAGGTCACTAGATTTGAGGAAGGTGAGAAACTGAGAAAGTAGTAAGAAATGAAACTGGAAAGATCAGAACTCACCACATTATTCTGCATGAGATGAGAAGTTCATGTAGTTTTGTACAGAAGGGTAACATGATCTGATTTAGAGTGTTAGGGGGAGAAAAGATTATAGAAGGGCTAGTAGGAAGCTGTGGCAATTGTCTTGTTGTATACTTCTCAATGTGTAGTCTAAGGAACTCCAGGGAAATACTGAGAACCTTTCAGGAATCCATGAAGTTAAGACTATTTTCTTGATAAGTAAGATGTTATTTGCCTTTTTCACTGTGTTGACATATGCACTGATGATGGAAAAGCAATGATGTGTAATACTGCTGTCACCTTAGCATGAATCAAGACAGTGGCACCAAACTCTACTAGAAGTCACTGTATTCTCTACAACCACAACTGTGCACATCAAAAAAAAAAAAAAAAAAATGGTCTGTATATCCTTGATGTAGTAATAGAAATTATAATGTTATTAAATCTCAACCTTTGAGAACACGTCTTGTTAATAATTCCACGTGATGAAATGAGAAGCACACATAAAGCTCTTCTGCTGTTTATGAAGGTATAATGGTTTTCTTGAAGAAAAGCATTTGTGCAAGTGAGTTGCAGGTTGAACAAGTCACCTTTTTTTTAACGGAACAGAAGATCATTAAAAGAATGTTGACAAACTATATCTATTCAAATTTGGGTATTGGGCAAATATTTTCTTGAAAATGCACAAAGTGGGTTTGCGACGTCAAGGAAAACAACTGACAGTATAGGTGGCCAATGATAAACTTTGAATTTTAAAGGAAGAATTAAATTTTGGAAAATGTGTGTCTCTCAGCATGAAGTTAATGTTTCCCAATAGTTCAAACACTTTAAGGAGACTGGTGGTGATATGTAAAACTATGTTGCAGGAGACCTTCAAGATGGCAGAGGAGTTAAGACGTGGAGATCACCTTTCTCCCTAGAAATACATCAGAAATACATCTACATGTGGAACAACTCCTACAGAACACCTACTGAAAGCTGGCGGAAGACCTCAGACTTCCCAAAAGACAAGAAACTCCCCACATACCAGGGTAGGGCAAAAGAAAAAAGAAAAAACAGAGACAAAAGAATAAGGACGGGACCTGTACCTCTGGGAGGGAGCTGTGAAGGAGGAAAAGTTTCCACACACTAAGAAGCCCCTTCACTGGCAGAGACGGGGGGTGGTGGGGGGAAACTTCAGAGCCATGGAGGAGAGTGCAGCAACAGGGGTGCAGAAGGCAAAGCAGAGAGATTCCTGCACAGAGGATCAGTGCCAACCAGCCCTCACCAGCCTGAGAAGCTTGTCTGCTCACCCGCTGGGGTGGGTGGGGGCTGGGAGCTGAGGCTCGGGCTTTGGAGGTCAGACCCCAGGGAGAGGACTGGGGTTGGCTGTGTGAACACAGCCTGAAGGGGCTAGTGTGCCACAGCTAGTCAGGAGGGAGTCCAAGAAAAAGTCTGGACCTGCCTAAGAGGCAAGAGACCATTGTTTTGGGGTGTGCGAGGAGAGGGAATTCAGAGCACCACCAGAACGAGCTCCAGAGATAGATGCGAGCAGTGGTTATCAGCGTGGACACCAGAGACTGACATGAAACGCTAAGACTACTGCTGCAGCAACCAAGAAGCCTTTGTGCAAGCACAGGTCACTATCCACACCTCCCCTCCCGGGAGCCCATGCAGCCCGTCACTGCGAGGGTCCATGATCCAGGGACAACTTTCCTGGGAGAACACATGGTACACCTCAGGCTGTTGCAACATAACACTGGTCTCTGCAGCCTGTAGCCTCGTCCTGCATTCCGTGCCCCTCCATGCCCCCCACCTGAGTGAGCCAGAGCCCCCTAATCAGCTGTTCCTGTAACCCTGTCCTGTCTGGGCAGGAACAGACACCCTCAGGAGACCTACGTGCAGAGGTGGGGCCAAATCCAAAGCTGAACCCCAGGAGCTGTGTGAACAAAGAAGAGAAAGGGAACTTTCTCCCAGCAGCCTCAGGAGCAGTGGATTAAATCTTCACAATCAACTTGATGTACCCTGCATCTCTGGAATACCTGAATAGACAACGAATCATCCCAAAACTGAGGCAATGGACTTTGGGAGCAACTGTAGACTTGGGGTTTGTTTTCTGCATCTAATTTGTTTCTGGTTTTATGTTTATCTTAGTTTAGTATTTAGAGTTTATTATCATTGGTAGATTTATTTATTGATGGTTGCTCTCTTCCTCCTTTTTTTTTATATATAGATTTTTTAATATATTTCCTTTTTCCCTTTTCGTGAGTGTGTATGTATATGCTTCTTTGTGTGATTTTGTCTGAATAGCTTTGCTCTTACCATTTTTTCTAGGGTTCTGTCTGTCCTATTTTCTGTGTGTGTGTTTTTTAAAGTATAGTTTTTAGCGCTTGTTATCACTGGTGGATTTGTTTTTCGGTTTGGTTGCTCTCTTCTTTCTTTCTTTCCTTTCTTTTCTTTTTGTTTTACTTAAATTTTTTTTTATTTTTAATAATTTTTACATTTTTTAATTTTAATTATTTTTTTTTCTTTTTCTTTTTTTCTCCTTTACCTTCTGAGCCACGTGGCAGACAAGGTCTTGGTTCTCCAGCCGGGTGTCAGGCCTCTGCCTTTTAGGTGGGAGAGCCGAGTTCAGGACATTGGTCCACCAGAGACCTCCTGTCTCCACACATTATCAAATGGTGAAAGCTCTCCCACAGATCTCCATCTCAAAGCTAAGACCCAGCTCAACTCAACGACCAGCAAGATACAGTGCTGGACACCCTGTGCCAAACAACTATCAAGACAGAAACACAACACCACCCATTACCAGAGAGGCTGCCTAAAATCATAATAAGGTCACAGACACCCCAAAACATACCACTGGACGTGGTCCTTCCCACCAGAAAGACAGGATGCAGCCTCATCCACCAGAACACAGGCACTAGTCCCCTCCATGAGGAAGCCTACACAACCCACTGAACCAACCTTAGCCACTGGGGACAGACACCAAAAACAACGGGAGCTACGAACCTGCAGCCTGCAAAAAGGAGACCCCAAACACAGTAAGTCAAGCAAAATGAGAAGATAGAGAAACATACAGCAGATGAAGGAGCAAGGTAAAAACCCACCAGGCCAAACAAGTGAGGAGGAAATAAGCCATCTACCTGAAAAAGAATTGAGAATAATGATAGTAAAGATGATCCAAAATCTTGGAAATAGGATGGAGAAAATACAAGAAACGTTTCAAAAGGACCTAGAAGAACTAAAGAGCAAACAAACGATGATGAACAACACAATGAAATTAAAAATTCTCTAGAAGGAATCAATGACAGAATAACTGAGGAAGAAGAACGGATAGTGACTTGGAAGATAAAATAGTGGAAATAGCTACCACAGAGCAGAATAAAGAAAAAAGAATGAAAAGAATTGAGGACAGTCTTAGAGACCTCGGGGACAACATTAAACGTAACAACATTCTAATTATAGAGGTCCCAGAAGAAGAAGAGAAAAAGAAAGGGACTGAGAAAATATTTGAAGAGATTATAGTTGAAAACTTCACTAATATGGGAAGGGGAATAGTCAATCAAGTCCAGGAAGTGCACAGAGTCCCATACAGGATAAATCCAAAGAGAAACTCGCCAAGACACATATTAATCAAACTATCAAAAATTAAACACAAAGAAAAAACATTAAAAGCAGCAAGGGAAAAACAACAAATAACACACAAGGGAATCTCCATAAGGTTAAAAGCAAATCTTTCAACAGAAACTCTGCAAGACAGGAGGGAGTGGCAGGACATATTTAAAGTGATGAAAGGGAAAAACCTACAACCAAGATTACGCCACCCAGCAAGAATCTCATTCAGATTCGATGGAGAAATTAAAACCTTCACAGACAAGCAAAAGCTAAGAGAATTCAGCACCACCAAACCAGCTTTACAACAAATGTTAAAGGAACTTCTCTAGGCAGGAAACACAAGTAAAGGAAAAGACCTACAAAAATAAACCCAAAACATTTAAGAAAATGGTAATAGGAACATACATATTGATAACTACCTTAAATGTAAATGGATTAAATGATCCAACCAAAACACATAGACTGGCTGAATAGATACAAAAATAAGACCTGTATATATGCTGTCTACAAGAGACCCACTTCAGACCTAGGGACACATGCAGACTGAAAGTGAGGAGATGGAAAAAGATATTCCATGCAAACGGAAATCAAAAGAAAGCTGAAGTAGCAATTCTCATATCAGACAAAATAGACTTTAAAATAAAAACTATCACAAGAGACAAAGAAGGACACTACATAATGATCAAGGGATCAATCAAAGAAGAAGATATAACAATTGGAAATATTTATGCACCCAACATAGGAGCACCTCAATACATAAGGCAAATACTAACAGCCATAAAAGGGGAAATCGAAAGTAACAGAATCATAGTAGGGGACTTTAACACCCCACTTTCACCAATGGACAGATCATCCAAACAGAAAATAAATAAGGAAACACAAGCTTTAAATGATAAAATAAACAAGTTGGACTTTATTGATATTTATAGGACATTCCATCCAAAACAAAGAGAATACACTTTCTTCTCAAGTGCTCATAGAAATTTCTCCAGGATAGATCATATCTTTGGTCACAAATCAAGCTTTCGTAAATTTAAGAAAATTGAAATTGTATCAAGTATCTGTTCCAACCACAACGTTATGAGACTAGATATCAATTACAGTAAAAACTCTGTAAAAAATACAAACACATAGGGGCTAAACATTACACTACTAAATAACCAAGAGATCACTGAAGAAATCAAAGAGGAAATAAAAAAATACCTAGAAACAAATGACAATGAAAACACGGTGACCCAAAACAGATGGGATGCAGCAAAAGCAGTTCTAAGAGGGAAGTTTATAGCAATACAATCCTACCTCAAGTAACAAGAAACATCTCAAACAAACAACCTAACCTTACACCTAAAGCAATTAGAGAAAGAAGAACAAAAATCCCCAAAGTTAGCAGAAGGAAAGAAATCATAAAGATCAGATCAGAAATAAATGAAAAAGAAATGAAGGAAACAATAACACAGATCAATAAACCTAAAAGCTGGTTCTTTGAGAAGATAAACAAAATTGATAACCCATTAGCCAGACTCATCAAGAAAAAAAGGGAGAGGACTCAAATCAATAGAATTAGAAATGATAAAGGAGAAGTAACCACTGACACTGCAGAAATACAAAAGATCATGAGAGATTACTACAAGCAACCGTATGTCAATAAAATGGACAACCTGGAAGAAATGGACAAATTCTTAGAAAAGCACAACCTTCCGAGACTGAACCAGGAAGAAATAGAAAATATAAAGAGACCAATCACAAGCACTGAAATTGAAACTGTGATTAAAAATCATCCAACAAACAAAAATCCAGGACCAGATGGCTTCACAGGCGAATTCTATCAAACATTTAGAGAAGAGCTAACACCTATCCTTCTCAAACTCTTCCAAAATATAGCAGAGGGAGGAACACTCCCAAACTCATTCTATGAGGGCACCGTCACCCAGATGCCAAAACCAGACAAATATGTCACAAAGAAAGAAAACTACAGGCCAATATCACTGATGAACATAAATGCAAAAATCCTCAACAAAATACTAGCAAACAGAATCCAACAGCACATTAAAAGGATCATACACCATGATCAAGTGGGGTTTATCCCAGGAATGCAAGGATTCTTCAATATACGCAAATCAATGTGATACACCATATGATCATCTCAATAGATGCAGAAAAAGCTTTTGACAAAATTCAACACACATTTATGATAAAAACCCTCCAGAAATTAGGCATAGAGAGAACTTACCTAAACATAATAAAGGCCATATATGACACTCCCACAGCCAACATCATTCTCAATGGTGAAAAACTGAAACCATTTCCTCTAAGATCAGGAACAAGACAAGGTTGCCCACTCTCACCACTATTATTCAACAATGTTTTGGAAGTTTTAGCCACAGCAATCAGGGAAGAAAAAGAAATAAAAGGAATCCCAATTGGAAAAGAAGAAGTAAAACTGTCACTGTTTGCGGATGACATGATACTATACATAGAGAATCCTAAAGATGCTACCAGAAAACTACTAGAGCTAATCAATGAATTTGGTAAAGTAGCAGGATACAAAATTAATGCACAGAAATCTCTTGCATTCCTATACACTAATGATGAAAAATCTGAAAGAGAAATTATGGAAACACTCCCATTTACGATTCCAACAGAAAGAATAAAATACCTAGGAATAAACCTACCTAAGGAGACAAAATACCTGTATGCAGAAAACTATAAGATACTGATGAAAGAAATTAAAGATGATACAAACAGATAGAGAGATATACCATGTTCTTGGATTGGAAGAATCAACATTGTAAAAAAGACTATACTGCCCAAAGCAATCTACAGATTCAATGTAATCCCTATCAAACTACCACTGGCATTTTTCACAGAATTAGAACAGAAAATTGCACAATTTATATGGAAACACTAAAGACCCCGAAGAGCCACAGCAATCTTTAGAAAGAAAAACGGAGCTGGAGAACTTAGGCTCCCTGACTTCAGACTATACTACAAAGCTACAGTAATCAAGATGGTATGGTACTGGCACAAAAGCAGAAATATAGATCAAGGGAACAGGATAGAAAGCCCAGAGATAAGCCCATGCACATATGGTCACCTTATTTTTGATGAATGAGACAAGAATATGCAATGGAGAAAAGACAGTCTCTGCAACAAGTGGTGCTGGGAAAACTGGACAACTACATGTAAAAGAATGAAATTAGAACACTCCCTAACACCATACACAAAAATAAACTCAAAATGGATTAAAGACATAAATATAAGGCCAGACACTATAAAACTCTTAGATGAAAACAAACATAGGCAGAACCCACTATGACATAAATCACAGCAAGATCCTTTTTGACCCACCTCCTAGAAAAATGGAAATAGAAACAAAAATAAACAAATGGGACCTAATGAAACTTAACAGGTTTTGCACAGCAAAGGAGACCATAAACAAGACGAAAAGACAACCCTCAGAATGGGAGAAAATATTTGCAAATGAAACAACTGACCAAGGATTAATCTTCACAATATACAAGCAGCTCATGCAGCTCAATATCAAAAAAACAAACAACCCAATCCAAAAATGGGCAGAAGACCTAAACAGACATTTCTCCAAAGAAGATATACATGTTGCCAACAAACACATGAAAGAAGGCTCAACATCATTAATCATTAGAGAAATACAAGTCAAAACTACAATGAGATTTCACCTCACACCATTCAGAATAGCCATCATCACAAAATCTACAAACAATAAATGCTGGAGAGTGTGTGGAGAAAAAGGAACCCTCTTTCACTGTTGGTGGGAATGTAAATTGATTCAGGTACTATAAAACAGTACGGAGCTTCCTTGAAAAACTAAAAATAGAACTACCATATGACCCAGCAATCCCACTACTGGGCATATACCCTGAGAAAACTGAAATTCAAAAAGAGTCATGTACCACAATGTTCATTGCAGTTCTATTTACAAGAGCCAGGACATGGAAGCCACCTAAGTGTCCATCGACAGATGAATGGATAAAGAAGATGTGGCACATATATACAATGGAATATTACTCAGTCATAAAAAGAAACGAAATTGAGTTATTTGTAGTGAGGTGGATGGACCTAGAGACTGTCATACAGGGTGAAGTAAGTCAGAAAGAGAGAAACAAATACCGTATACTAACACATATATATGGAATCTAAAAAAGAAAAGAAAGGAAAATGGTTCTGAAGAGCCTAGGGGCAGGGCAGTAATAAAGATGCAGATGTAGAGAATGGACTTGAGGACACGGGGAAGGGGAAGGGGAAGCTGGGACGAAGTGAAAGAGTGGCATGCACATATATATACTACCAAATGTAAAATAGATAGCTAGTGGGAAGCAGCTGCATAGCACAGGGAGATCACCTAGGTGCTTTGTGACCACCTAGAAGGGTGGGGTAAGGAGGGTGGGAGGGAGACACAAGAGGAAGGAGATATGTTGATATATGTATATGTATAGCTGATTCACATTGTTATAAAGCAGAAACTAACACACCATTGTAAAGCAATTATAGTCCAATAAAGATGTTAGAAAAAATAAAAAATAGAACTATGTCGTTCTTCCAATTTTTAAATAATATAGTTATTTGGTGGAGATCATGATAGTGAAATTGAAAGCTGTAGAGCCCACCTCCACTCATAAAAACACCAAAAATATAATCCAACAGAGCAAAGAAGAGGCCCCGTTCAACATTAAGTGCAGGCTCTGGTCCCCACAATACCAATCACAACCCCAATCAAGAGGATAATGGCCAGCACATCCTGAGGACAGATGTGGCAGTCATCCACACCAAAAGCAACCAAAAATATTGGACTCACACAGGTTCCTCAGGGAAGCTCCCACATAAAAACTGCTCTTCAAGACCACAGTGGATAACTGTTTCTCCTAAATTTATAGAGTCAGGGAAATAGAAAGAAAATGAAGAAAAAGGAACCACTCCCACTTTAAAGAACAACAAAATCTTCCTCAAAGAACAAATAATGAAACAGACCTCTCCAGTCTATTAGACCCCAAGTTCAAAAAGGAGGTAATAAAAATGCTGATGACTTAAGAAAGGTTATCAGTAGAAATGCAGATAACAGTAACAAGGAACTAGAAACTGTAAATAAGAGCCAATCAAAGTTGGGCAACTCACTTGTTGGGATGAAAACTGAGCTAAAGGTGATAAACAGCAAACTAAATAATAATAAGAAGAGTGTTATAAAGCAGAAACTAACACAGCATTGTAAAGCAATTATACTCCAATAAAGATGTTAAAGAAAAATAAGAAGAGTGAATAAGTGATCTAGAAGATAGAATAGTGGAAATTAATCAGAACAGCAGACAGAAAGCCAAATGAAAAAAAAATGAAAGCAGTATAGGAGACCTATGGGATAATATAAAGTGTGCCAATGTATGTATAAAGGGGATCCAGAGGAGAAGCTAGAGAGAAGGTGATTGGAAATGTATTTGTAGAAATTATGGCCAAAAATTTCCTAAACCTAAAGAAGGAAGCAGATATCCAGGTACAGGAAACACAGAGGGTCCCAAACAAAATGAACCCAAACAGACCCATACGAAGACATATCATAAATAAAATCGAAAAAGTTAAAGATTAAGAGAGGGTTCTAAAAGCAGCAAGAGAAAACCAAAGAGCCAGTTACAAGGGAACCCCCATGAGACTATCAGCTGATTTCTCTAAAGAAAATTTTCAGGCCAGAAGGGAGTGTCATGATATCTTCAAAGTCCTGAAAGGGAAAAACCTGCAACCCAGGATACTCTACCCAACAAGATTATCATTTAGAGTACAAGGAGAGAGAAAGAATTCCACAGACAAGCAAAAACTACAAGAATACAGCAGTACTAAATCTAACCTAAAGAAATATTGAAAGGTCTTCTCAAAACCAGGGTAGCCACAAATCAAAATATACAATAGATTCACAAAAACCAAAAAGAAGAGAACTCAAGCATAAATAATACAAAAGAAAACCATTAAACCACAAAGGAAAAAGAAACAGAAAAAGAAAGGAACAAAAAAGAAATATAAAAGCAAGTGGAAAAAAGTTTACAATGGCAATAAATACATACCTATCAATAACTAGCTTAAATGTCAATGTTCTAAATGCTCCAGTCTAAAGACATAGAGCAGCAGATTAGATAATAAAACAAGAGCCAACAATATGCCTATAAGAGACCCACTTTAGGGTGAAGGACACGCAGATTGCAAGTGAGGAAATTGAAAAAAGATATTTCATGCAAACAGAAATGACAGGAATGTGGTAGTAATGATACTCACATGAGACAAAATAGACTTAAAACAAAGGCCATAAAGAAAGATAAAGAATGACACTATATAATGATATAAGGATCAATACAAGAAGAGGATATTATACTCATTAATACATATGCACCTAATATAGGAGCACCTAAATAGAAAACAAATACTAATAGACATAAAGGGAGAAACTGATGAGAATACAATAATAGTAGGAGACATTAACACCTCACTCACATCAATGGACAGATCTTCCAGACAAAAAATTAATGAGGCAAAAGAGATCCTAAATGACACAATAGAACATTTAGACTTAATTGATATTTTCAGGACATTACAGCCAAAAAAACCCCCAGAATACACATTCTTTTCAAGGGCACAAGGAACATTCTCTAGGATAGACCGCATACTAGGACACAAAACAAACTTCAACAAATTTAAGAGTATAGAAATTATTTCAAGCATCTTTTCTGACCACAATGACATTAAACTAGAAGTCAACCACAGAAAGAGATATGAGAAAAAAATGATTACATGGTGACTAAACAACATGATACTAAATAACCAATGGGCCAAAGATGAAATCAAAGAGGAAATTTTAAAATACCTTGAGAAAAATGACAGTGAAAACAATTACAAAATCTACGGGATGCAGCAAAATCAGTCCTAAGAGGGACCTGTATACTAATACAGGCTTCCTCAAAAACAAGAAAAATCTCAAATAAACAATGTAACCTACTACCTAAAAGAATTAGAAAGAGAAGAACAAACAAAAGTTAAAGTCAGCAGAAGGAAGGAAACAATAGGATCAGAGCAGAGATAAATAAGATAGAGATTAAAAAACAATAGAAAAGGTCAATAAAACCAAGAACTGTTCTTTTGAAAGGATAAACAAAACTGACAAACCTCTGGCCAGGCTCACCAAGAAGAAAAGAAAGAGGACCCAAATAACAAAATAAGAAATGAAAGAGGAGAAATAACAACTGATACCATAGAAATATAAAAAACCATAAGAGACTACTATGAACAATTATACACCAATGAATCTGACAACCTAGAAGAAATGGACAAGTTTCTAGAAATATATGGCCCACCAAAACTGAATCAAGAAGAAATAGATGATTTGAAGACAACAATCACTAGAAGTGAAATAGAATCTGTAATTTAAAAAATCTCCCTGCAAACAGAAGTCCAGGACCAGATGGTTTCACTGGGGAATTCTACCAAATATACAAAGAAGAACTTATACCAATTCTTCCCAAACTCTTCCAAAAGATTGAAGAGGAAGGAACACTCCCAAATTCATTCTACAAAGCTAACATCACCCTGATACCAAAACCAGACAAAGATACTACCAGAAAAGAAAATTACAAGTTCAATATCTTTGATGAATATAGACGTATAAATCCTCAACAAAATATTAGCAAACCAAATCCAGCAACACATAAGGAGGATCATACACCATGATCAAGTTGGATTATCCCAGATTCACAAGGATGGTTCAACATAGCAAATCAATCAATGTGATATACCACAGCAACAAAAGAAAAGACAAAAAACCACATGATCATCTCAATAGATGCAGAGAAAGCATTTGATAAAATTCAGAATACATTCATGATAAAAAACTCTCACCAAAGTGGATAGATGGAACATATCTCAGCATAATAAAAGTTATTTATGAGAGAGGATCAAGATGGTGGAGGGTAGGACATGGAGTTCATCTTCTCCCCACAGATGCATCAAAAATGCATCTACATGTGGAACGTCTCTCACAGAACATCTACTGAACAGTGGAAGAAGACTTCAGACTTCCAAAAGGGCAAGAAAATCTCCACGTAACTGGGCAGGACAAAAGAAAAAAAAGAGTGAAAGGAATGGGATGGGACCTGCACCCCTGGGAGGGAGCTTTGAAAGAGGAAAGGTTTCCACACACAGGAAAGTCCCCTCTCTGGCAGGGAGATCAGCCAGGACAGAGGGGGAGTTTCAGAGACCAGAGAAGACAGCAACAGGTTTGCGGAGGACAAAGCAGAGAGAGACCTACACAAATGATTTGTGCCAACCAGCACTCCCCAGTCTGAGATGTTTGTCTGTTGGGGCTGCCAGGGGCTGGGTGCTGAGGGTCAGGCTTCAGAGGTCAGACCCTGAGGAGAGGATGGGGGTTGGCTGCATGAAGACAGCCTGAGAGGGCTAGGATGTGGTGTGCCACAACTAGGGAGTATGGGAAGAAGCCTGGGCCTGTCAGAGAGGCAAGGTACAATTGTTAGGGGGCACATGTGGAGACGAGTGGGCCCACCATAGGAGCTTCTTTCTCTATGAACTCTCAGGTGACATGGCACTGCCTACATGAACTACGGGGGCAGGTGTGAGCTGCCGCTGCCATCTCAGACTCCAGAGGCAGGCGTGAACTGCTCTCATTGAGGGTCCTGCAGCTCACTGAGGGTGGGTGCAGCTCACTACCCTCACCACCCCGGGAGTACATGCAGCCAGTTGCCTCTGCCAAGGGACCCACAACCCGGAGCCAACCACTGCACCTGCCTTTCTGGGAGCGTGCACATGAGCTGTGCACCTGCACACCCCCTATCAAGGGGATAACCACCAGCACATGCTGAGGAAAGAGACGGCAAGCATCCAAATCAAAAACAGCCCTCATGCCAAAAAAATATTAAACCCACACAAGCTACACAGGGATGCTCCCACATATAAATAGTTCTCCAAGACTACAGTAGATATTTGTTTCTCCTAAACTCACAGAGTAAGAGAAATATAAGCAAAATGAAGAATCAGAGGAACCACTCTCAGTTAAAAGACCAAGAGAATTCCCCTGAAGGAACAAACAATGAAACAGACCTCTTCAGTCTAACAGACACCGAGTTCAAAAAGGAGGTAATGAAAATACTGAAGAAAGGCTATTGACAGAAATGCAGATTGATGTAAAAAGGAACTAGAAACTATAAGGAAGAGTCAAGAAAAATTAGAAAACTCATTTGCTGATGTGAAAGCTGAGCTCAAGGCAATGAATAGCAGAATGAACAATGCAGAAAAAAAGAATAAGTGACCTGGAAGATAGAATAATGGAAATTACCCAATCAAAAGAGCAGACAGAAAGCCAAATGAAAAAAATAATGAAAGCAATATAAGAGACATATAGGATAATATAAAGTGAGCCAATCTATGCATAATAGGGATTCCAGAAGGAGAAGAAAGAGAAAAGAGGATTGAAGATGTATCTGAAGAAATTATGGCTGAAAACTTCCCAAACCTAAAAAGGAAACTGATATCCAGATACAGGAAACACAGAGGGTCCAAAACAAGATGAACCCAAACAGACCTACACCAAGACATATTATACTAAAAAATGGCAAAATTTAAAGATAAAGGGAGGTTTCTAAAGGCAGCAAGAGAAAAACAAAGAGTTAATTACAAGGGAACCCCCATAAGGCTATCAGCTGATTTCTCTACAGAAATACTGCAGGCCAGAAGGGAGTGGCAAAATATATTCAAAGTTTGAAAGAGAAAAATCTGCAATCTAGAAACTACCCAGCAAGATTTTCATTTAGAATAAGAGGAGAAATAAAGAATTTCTCAGACAAGAAAAAACTAAAAGAATACAGCAATAGTAAACTTATCCTAAAAGAAATATTGAAAGGTCATCTCTAAATAGAAAATAAGCAAGAAGATATAGGAAAGAGGAAATCAAAATTGGAAAGTAAATCAGTTAAATAAACAAGTATACAGATCAAAAAAAAAAAACCTATCTATGAAAACAATGATAAACTCATGGAACAGCAAAAAGATAAACATGAAGATGTAAAGAGGGACCTCAAAATCATAAAATGTGGGGAAGAAGAGTAAGAAAATGCAGATTCTTTTTTTTAGAATGTTTTGAGCTTATATGCCTATCAGTCTAAAGCAAGCAGATATAGGAAGGGGTTAATATACTTGAAAAACAGGGTAACCACAAATCAAAAACATAAAATAGATTTATAAAAACCAAAAAGAAGAGAACACAAGCATAAAATAAAAGGAAACCATCAAACCACAAAAAGAAAAACAAAAAGAGAAAGAATGGAATATAGAAGAAACAAAGAATCAACTAGAAAACAAGGTTTGAAATGACAATAAATACTTATGTATCAATAATTACCTTAAATGTCAATGGACTGAATGCTCCAATCAAAGACATAGAGGGGCAGACTGGATTAAAAAAACAAGAGCCTACAATATGCTGCCTACAAGAGACCCACCTTAGCACAAAGGACACACATAGATTGAAAGTGAAAGGATGGAAAAAGATATTCCAGGCAAATGGAAATGACAAGAAAGCAGGAGTTGTAATACTCATATCAGACAAAATAAACTTCAAGGTAAAGAATATAAAGAAAAATAAAGAAGGACACTATATAATGATAAAAGGATCAATACAGGAAGAAGATATTACACTCATCAACTTATATGCACTTAATATAGGAGCACCTAAATACATAAAACAAATGCTAACAGACATGAAAGGAGAAATCAATGAAAATACAATAATAAGAGGAGACTTTAACACCCCACTCACATCAATGGACAGATCTTCCAGACAGAGAATCAATAAGGCAACAGAGATCCTAAATGATACAATAGAACAGTTAGACTTGATATTTCCAGGACATTACATCCATGAAAAACAGAACACACCTTCTTTTCAAGCTCACATGGAACATTCTCTAGGATTGACCACATACTAGGACACAAAACTAACCTCAACAAATTTAAGAGTATAGAAATTATTTCAAGCATCTTCTCTGACCACAATGGCATGAAACTAGAAATCAACCACAGGAAAAGAAAAGAGAAAAAAATGACTACATGGAGACTAAAAAACATACTACTAAAAAAAGAGTGGGTCAATGAGGAAATCAAAAAGGAAATTAAAAAATACCTTGAGACAAACGACAATGAAAATAATTACAAAATCTATGGGATGCAGAAAAGGCAGTACTTAGAGGGAAGTTCATAGCCATACAGGCTTCCTCAAAAAACAAGAAAAATCTCAAGTCAACAACCTAACCTACCACCTAAAAGAATTAGAAAAAGAAAAACAAACAAAACCTAAAGTCAGTAGAAGGAAGGAAATAATAAAGATCAGGAAGGAAATAAATAAAATAGAGATTAAAAAACAATAGAAAAAACTCAATAAAACCAAGAGCTGTTTCTTTGAAAGGGTAAACAAAATTGACAAACTTCTGGCCAGGCTCACCAAGAAGAAAAAGGAGAGAACTCAAATAACAAAATAAGAAATGAAAAAGGAGAAATCTCAACTGATACCACAGAAATGCATAAAACCATAAGATAATACTATGAACAATTATATGTCAACAAATTTGACAACCTAGAAGAAATGGACAACTTTTTAGAAACATACAGCCCACCAAAATTGAATCAAGAAGAAATAGATGATTTGAACAGACCAATAACTAGAAGTAAATTAGAATCTGTAATGAAAAAAAAAGTTCCCTACAAACAAAAGTCCAGGACCAGATGGTTTCACAGGTGAATTCTACCAAACATACAAAGAACTTATACTGATTCTTCTCAAACTCTTCCAAAAGATTGAAGAAGAGGGAACACTCCCAGAGACATTCTATGAAGCCACAGTTACCCTGATACCAAAACCAGAAAAAGACACCACCACCACCAAAAAAATAAAATTACAGGCCAATATTTTTGATGAATATAGATGCAAAAATTCTCAACAAAATATTAGCAAACTGAATCCAACAACATATAAAAAAGATCATACAGAATGACCAAGTGGGATTCATCCCAAGTTCCTGAGGATGGTCCAACTTTGCAAATCAATCAATGTAATACACCACATTAACAAAAGAAGAGTCAAAAACCACATGATCAAAAAAAAAAAAATGATCATCTCAATAGATGTAGAAAAAGCATTTGACAAAATACAACATTCATTCATGATAAAAATTCTTACCAAAGCGGGAATAGAGGGAACTTATTTCAACATAGTAAAAGCCATTTATGACAAACCCACAGCCAATATAATACTCAACAGTGAAAAGCTAAAATCCTTCCAGATAAAATCTGGAACAAGACAAGGATGCCCACTCTCACCATTTCTATTCAACATAATACTGGAAGTCCTAGCCACAGTAATCAGATAAAAAAAAGAAATAAAACATATCCAAATTGGAAGGGAAGAGGTAAAATTGTCACTATATGCAGATTTCATAATACTATATATACAAAACCCTAAGGACTCCACACAAAGACTACTAATAAATAAATTTAGCAAAGTAACAGGATACAAGATTGACATTCAAAGATTGGTTGCATTTCTTTACACTAAAAATGAAATATCAGAAAGGGAATGTTAAAAAAAAAAAACTTTTAAAATAGCACCAAAAACCCCCACAAAACCCTAAGAATAAACTTGACCAAGTAGGTGAAAGACTTATATGCTAAAAACTATAAAACATTAATAAAAGAAATGAAAAAGGTTTCAAAGAAATAGAAAGATAGCCCATGCTCTTGGATTAGAAGAATTATTATTGTTAAAATGGCAGTACTACCCAAAGCAATCTACAGATTTAACGTGATCCCTATCAAAATACCCAAGACCTTTTTCACAGAACTAGAATAAATAACCCTAAAATTTACATGCTACCATAAAAGACATATAATTTCCAAAGCAATCTTGAGGGGGGGAAAAAACAAAGCAGTAAGCATAACTCTCCCAGACTTCAGACAATACTACAAAGCTACAGTTATCAAAACAGTGTGCTATTGGCACAAAAACAGACAAACAGATCAATGGAACAGAATAGAGAACCCAGAAACAAACCCACACACCTATGGTCAATTAATCTTTGACAAAGGAGGAAAGAATATAAAATGGGAAAAAGACAGTGTCTCCAGCAAGTGGTGCTGGGAAACTTAGACAGCCACATGTGAATCAATGAAGTTAGAACATACCCTCACACCATGCACAAAAAGAAACTCAAAATGGCTTAAAGACTTAAACATAAGACATGACACCACAGAACTCCTAGAAGAGAGCATAAGCAAAACATTCTCTTATATAAATCATACCAATGTTTTATTAGGTCAGTCTCCCAAGGCAATAGAAATAAAAACAAAAATAAACAAATGGGACCTAATCAAACTTACAAGCTTTTGCACAGCAAAGGAAACCATAAAAACAAACAAACAAACAAAACTGAAAAGACAACCTATGAAAGGGGAGAAAATATTTGCAAATGATGCAACAGACAAGGGCTTAATCTCCAAAATATACAAACAGCTAATACAATTCAACAACAACAACACCAAAAACCAAACAGCCCAATATAAAAATGGGCAGAAGACCTTAAGAGACATTTATCCAAAGAACACATACAGATGGCAACGAGGCACATGAAACGATGTACGGCATCACTAATTATTACAGAAATGCAAATCAAAACTACAATGAGGTACCTCCTCACACCAGTCAGAATGGCCATCATTAAAAAGTCTACAAATAACAAATGCTGGACAGGCTGTGGAGAAAAGGGAACATTCCTACACTGTTAGTGGGAATGTAAGTTGGTGCAGCCACTATGGAAAAGTGTGGAAGTTCCTCAGAAAACTAAAAATAGAATTACCTATGATCCAGCAATCCCACTCCTGGGCCTATACTCAGACAAAACTATAATTCAGCAAGATATATGCACCTCTATGTTCATAGCAGCACTATTCACAATAGCCAAAACATGGAAACAATCTAAATGTCCATCAACAGATGAATGGATAAAGAAGATGTGGTATGTAAATACAATGGAATCCTACTCACCCATAAAAAAGAAAGAAATAATGCCATTTGCAGCAACATGGATGCAACTAGAGATTATCATCTTAAGTGAAGTAAGTCAGAAAGAGAAAGACAAATACCACATGATATCACTTATATTTGGAATCTAAAATATGGCACAAATGAACCTATCTACAAAACAGAAACAGACTCACAGACATAAAGAACAGATCTGTGGTTGCCAAGGGGGCAGGGTGTGAGGAGGGAAGGACTGGGAGTGTGAGATTAGCAGATGTAAACTATTATGTTTAGGATGGATAAACAACAAGGTTCTACTGAATAGCACAGGGAACTATATTCAATATCCTGTGATAAACCATAATGGAAAAGAATATTAAAAAAAGAGAATGTCTCTATGTGTATAACTGAGTCACTTTGCTGTACAGCAGAGATTGGCACAACATTGCAAATCAACTATACTTCAATAAAAAAATAAAATTAAAAAAAAGCTATTTATGACAAATCCACAGCCAACATAATACTGAACAGTGAAAAGCTGAAAGCCTTCCTGCTAAAATCGGGAACAATACCAAGATGCCCACTCTCACCACCTCTATTCAACATAGTATTGGAAGTTCTAGTCACAGCAATCAGACAAGAAAAAGAAATAAAACCTATCTAAATTGGAAGGGAAGAGGTAAAATTGTCATTATATGCAGATAACCCCAAAGACTCTACACAAAAACTACTAGAACTGATAAACAAATTCAGGAAGTTAGTAAGATACAAGATTAACATACAGAAATCTACTGCATTTCTTTACACTAACAATGAAATATCAGAAAGAGAAAGTAAAAAAAAAGAATCCCTTTTAAAGTTGCATCAAAAAAATAAAATAAAATACTTAGAAAAAAACCTTACCAAGAAGGTGAAAGACATATATGCTGAGAACTATAAAACATTGATAAAGGAAATTGAAGGGAATTCAAAGAAATGGAAAGATATCCCATGCTCCTGGATTGAAAGAATTAATATTGTTAAAATGCCCATACTACCCAAAGCAATCTACAGATTTAATGTGATCCCTATCAAATCACCCATGACATTTTCCAAAGAACTAGAACAAATAATCCTAAAATTTATATGGAACCACAAAAGACCCAGAATTACCAAAGCAATTGTGAGGGAAAAAAAAAAAAACCCAACAAAGCAGTAAGCATAACCCACCCAGACTTCAGACAATACTACAAAGCTACAGTAATCAAAACTGCATGGTGTTGGCACAAAAACTGACACATGGATCAATGGAACAGAAGAGAAGGCCCAGAAATATACCCACACAACTATGGTCAATTAATATTTAACAAAGGAGGCAAGAATATACAATGGAAAAAATGACAGTCTCTCTGGCAAGTAGTGCTGGGAAAGCTGGACAGCCACATGTAAATCAATGAAGTTAGAACACTCCCTTGCACCATACACAAAAATAAACTCAAAATGGCTGTTGTAAATACTAGACGACATCATAAAACTCATTCATAGACTAGAACATAGACAAAATATTTTTGGACATAAATCATAGCAATATTTTCTTAGGTCACTCTCCCAAGGCGACAGGAATGAAAGTGAAAATAAGCAAATGGAACATAATTAAATTCAAAGCTTTTGCATAGTGAAGGAAACAATCAAGAAAACAAAACAAAAACTATGGAATGGGAGAAATATTTGCAAATGATGCAACTGTCAAGGAGTTAATATCCAAAATAAACAAACAGCTCATACAACTCAATATCAAAAAAATCAAACAGCCCAATCAAAAAATGGGCAGAAGGCCTCAATAGACATTTCTCCAAAGAAGACACACAGATGGCCAACAAACACATGAAAAGATGCTCAACATCACTAATTATTAGAGAAATGCAAATCAAAACTACAATGAGATACCACCTCACACCTGTCAGAATGGCCATAATTAAAAAGTCTACAAATAACAAATGCTGGACAGGCTGTGGAGAAAAGGGAACGCTTCTACACTGTTGGTGGGAATGTAAGTTGGTGTAGCCACTATGGAAAACATTGTGGAGGTTCCTCAGAAAGCTAAAAATAGAATTACCATATGATCCAGCGATCCCACTCCTGGGTCTATGTCTGGAGAAAATTCTAATTTGAAAAGATACATTCATTGTAATGTTCATAGTAGCACTATTTACAATAGCCAAGACATGGCAGCAACCTAAATATCCATTGACAGATGAATGGATAAAGAAGATGTGGTATATATATATATAATGGAATCCTACTCAGCCATAAAAAAGAATGAAATAATGCCATTTGCAGCAACATGGATGAGAGATTATCATACTAAGTGAAGTAAGTCAGTCAGAGAAAGACAAATATCATATGATATCACTTATGTGGGGAATCTAAAATATGGCACAAATGAACCTATCTACAAAACAGAAAGAGACTCACAGCCATAGAAAAAAAACTTATAGTTACCAATGGGGAAAGGGAGGAGGAGGAATAAATTAGGAGCTTTGGATTAACAGATACACACTAATACATAAAAAGTTAACAGCAAGTTCCTACCATATAGCACAGGGAACTATATTCAATACCTTGTAATAACCTAGAATGGAAAAGAATCAGGAAAAATATATATAAAAATACATATATATGTATTAGAATCACTTTTCTGTACACTAGAAACTAAAACAACATTGTAAATCAATTCTTCAGTAGCAAATATCATTCATAAATCTTATGTTAACATGTTACAGTTTATTATTGTTATTTTTCAAAGGGCTAATAAATTAAAACAGGCTTCCAGAAGGACAAATATTGTACGATTCAACCTATATCATGACTCTAAAATAGTCAAACGTTTTCATTCTTTTACATGTAGTTGTCCAGTTTTCCCAGTACCACTTATTGAAGAGACTGTCTTTTCTCCATTGTATATGCTTGCTTCCTTTGTTGTAAATTGACTGACTATAGTTGTGTGGGTTTATTTCTGGGCCCTCTATACTGTTCCATTGAGCTATGTGTCTGCTTTTGTGTCAGTACCATACAGTTTTTATTACTGTAGCTTTGTATTATAATCTAAAGTCAAGGAGCATGATTCCTCAGGCTCTATTCTTCCTTCTCATGATTGTTTTGGTTATTGGAGGTCTTTTGTGTTTCTATACAAAATTTAAAATTATTTGTTTTAGTTCTGCAAAAAAATGCCATTTGTATTTGATAGGGATTGCATTGAATCTGTAGATTGACCTGGGTAGTATGGTCATTTAACAATTAATTTTTCCAATCCAAGAACTCAGTATATCTTTCCATCTGTTTGTGTCATCTTCAATTTCTTTCATCAGTGTCTTATATATTTTGAGTACAGATCTTTTACTTCTTTAGGTAGATTTATTCCAGGTATTTTATTCTTTTTGATGTGATCATAAATGGGATTGTTTCCTTAATTTCTCTTTCTGATATTTCATTGTTAGTGTATAAAAATGCAACAAATTTCTGTGTCTTAATTTTGTATCCTGCAACTTTACCAAATTCATTGTCTAACATCGTACTAAAAACCAAAATGAATTAAAGACCTAAATGTAAGACCAGATACTATAAAACTCCTAGAGGAAAATATAGGCAGAACACTCTTTGACATAAATTGCAGCAATATTTTTTTGGATCTGTCTCCTAAGTAAATGAAATAAAAGCAAAACAAAGAAATGGGACATAATTAAATTTAAAAGCTTTTTAACAGCAAAGGAAACCATGGACTAAACCAAAGGACAACCTACTGAATGGAAGATGATATTTGCAAATGATATGACTGATAAGGGATTAATATTCAGCATATAAAAACAGCTCATACAACTCAACATCAAGAAAACAAAAAACCTAATTAAAAAATGGGCATTACTGAATAGACCTTTTTCCAAAGAGGAAATGCAGATGGCTAACAGGCACATGAAAAGACATGGAGGGCATCATTCTAAGTGAAATAAGTCAGACAGAGAAAGACAAACACTGTATGATATCACTTATATGTGGAATCTAAAATACAATAAATTAGTGAATATAACAAAAAAGAAGCATACTCACAGATATAGACAACAAACTAGTCATTACTAGTGGGGTAGAGGAAAGGGGGAGGGACTCTAGGGCTAGGGGATTAAGAGATACAAACTATTAGGTATAAAATAACCTACAAGGTTATATTGTACAACATGGGAACTGTAGCCAATATTTTATAATAACTATAAACAGAGTATAACCTTTAAAAATAGTGAATCACTATATTGTACATCTGTAGCTTATGTAATATTGTACAGCAGCTCTACTTCAATTAAAAATAGAATAAAATAGACACATAGAAGTAGAGAGTGCAATGGTGTTGCCAGGGGTGGGGTGTGTGTGGGGGTGTAGCAATGGAGAGCTGCTAATCAACTGGTATAAAGTTCCAGTTACTCAAGGTGATTAAGTTCTAGAGCTCTGCTGTATAACATTGTGCCTATAGTAACAATACAGCATTGCATGCTTAAAAATGTGTTGAGGGTTGATCTCATGTTAAGCGTTCTTACCACTGTAAAAAAGAAAAGAAAAGAAAACAAAAATCATGGGCTTTCGTGTTAGAAATACCAGAGTCAAAGTCACTTTGTGTGTCCTTGGGAGATTTATTTAATCTCTCTGAGATTTATTTATTTATTTATTTCAGATTTATTTAATCTGAAAAAAATATTGCTGCAATTTATGTCAAATCTCTCTCTCTGAGATTTATTTAATCTCTCAGTTTCCTTATCTGCTATGAGGAAAATACCCACAAATCTTGTAGGCTTGTTGTGCACATTAAATTAAATGAGGCAACTTATTCAGGGAACACATTACAGTTCTAAGGATATAAATGCACATTATAAAGTTATCTTTATTTAAGTATTCCTTCTTTTCAAGATTCTTTAAGTTTTAGTCCAGCATTCTGTCAAACATTGGAACAAAGTGTCTGCACTATGGTGTTTTAGATATGCCTTTTCTATGCTACGGCATATTATAATATGGTCTCTTAACATTTATGGAGATTATTTATCTCATATGTGTTAGGGACAAATGAAAAGGACAAAGTAATGTCTAACGTATGAAAGAGATTTCATTAAAGTCAAAATCTCAAAATGTGGGAGAATAAAATTTAAAACCTTTACTATCAAGTATTAAATCACTGATGGAAATAGAGACATTCATTCATTCCTTTGAGATGAATTCACTGAGTTCATACTGAGTCAGATACTACTAGGTGCTAGTAATCCAGAACTGGACGATAAAATGTTCACCTCCAAATAATTTATGGTTGCTCAGGGAGAACCAAAAATTCAAATAAGCCAATACAAGGATATAGGTACCATGATAGAAAGGTCTAGAATAGAGAGAGAGAAAGTATGAAAGATAAAGTAGTTAATTTGTCTGTGGGAGATGAATGGCAGTCAGAGGAGTTTTCCTAGAACAGGTGATGTTGGGCTGTACCTGAAAACACAGTATGTATTTGCCTGGTGGATAATGGCAGTGGGGCTTAGAGTAGAGCATTCTAAGGAAAGACAACAAAGTGAGCAAAGCCACAGAAGTGTGAAATAGCATGACATGCTTTAGGAGATGCTGGAATTTCCATATAATTGGAAGAGGATATGAAAATAGGAAGTGACAAGAAATAAGCTGTGGCTTGATCACGGAGAGCTCCATATATTTGTGAGTGAGCCACTAAAAGATAAAGACCCATATCTACTCCCTCACTTCCATCCAAAATCCATCTAAGATATATTTCCAGGAATAGTAGTTCAAATTTCAAAAGTGATTTTTAGATGAAATTAAGGAAGGTCTTTAAAATTACCTAAAACCCACAAAATAGCTTCTTCAAAAGATGCTTGGGTATAGTGGGGAAATTTCCAAACACTGAATTTGAATTTATCTTTGTGCCTCCGAGTGCTTTTTCTGGCAGTTACATCATGAACATCTGCTTGAATTATCTTAGTTCTTATGAAATTTTGCTTATCCACAGAGAGAAACACATATTGTTGGCCCAAGTCCAATATGCACTTTCTTCCCTAGGCTTTGAAAAAAATAGCAAAAAGGAGTTATTAAATTGCTGAATAACTTAAGAGACTTAAAAAATATCACTGAAAGATGTCCAGGGTTGAGAATTTGGAAATATTTATAAATTCCATATACAGTGAGGAATGAGAATAATAGTGATATAATTTTTGAAACTTTTTCCATTGAATAAGAGTCTAATCTTTATAACAAATGAAAGAAAACAACAACAAAATCAGCAACAAAATAAAGTATAGAAAAATATGTATTATCCTTACACATGAAAAGGTTTGTAAAGGCCTCAGTGAAGTACAATAAGTTGAACTGAAGTACAATAAGTTGAACTGAATATACTTAGCAGGAGAGCTCAGTAACACATGTCAAATGTTATAAAGAAGAAAAGGGTATCATGGAAAAAGAAAAGACGAGTTGATATAAGATGCTGTCTTATGCCCCTTTGAAGTATTCCTTTAGATCCTGTATCACTGGATCAGTGGCATACTGAGATGAGAACTAGAAACATCAAGGTTTATTATTGTGGGGGAAAAATCCCCCGAGAATACTGAGTACCTAATTAAAATCGTATCTGAAATAGATATTAGAGGTAGGCATACCAGTCACTTCAAAAATAAATGGTAGATGGTCATCCATTTAGTTATTTACCATTTATCCATTTATCCATTCATAAATCTTCTTTAAAGTATTATAGAGTGCTTACTATAGGCCGGTTTCTGGCTTGAGTAATTTGTTATATTTTATGCTATTTTAGATTATATCTTCTTTAAAATTCCATTTTATAATACTCCATGCTGGTTTATAAAAATGAAATACCTAGGTATAAATCTAATAAAAAACTTTATGCGGTCTTTTTGAAGAAAATTATAATACTTGTTAAAGACAACTCCAAATGGATACACATAGACTAAAATATTCAAAATGCTAAAATACTAAAAGACTCAATAGGTTGTCTTGCAGAGAATGATAAGGTGATTCTAAATATACACATAGAAGATCAAAGGGTTAAAAACAGATAAGAATTTCCTGAAGAATATTGGAAGCATGTTTTATCAAATATAAAAAGTTAGTGTGTGTTGGTTAGTGGTTATTGTAGCTGCCTTCCAAATATAAAAAGTTATATAGCTTAGTAACTAATGAAGAATTAACTCAAGGGTGTACAAATTGACCAATAAAATAGAATAAGGAGTCCAGAATCAGATCCACATATAAGTGGAAAATTTATTTATGGCAGAGCTACTCTTGCAGATAACTGTAGATAAAAAGGACTTTTCAAATAAATTATGCTGGAAAAACTGATTATGCAAATGAAAAATATTGAAATTTAAATGCTATCTTACATATATAATTGTTAATTATCTGTACTGCGCAACATATTAGCCCAACACTTAGGGCTAATAAATAACACATTTATTTCACACAGTTTATGCAAATTAGAAGTTCAAGAGCAGCTTATTTGGTAGTTCTGTCTCAGAGTCTCTCATGAGGTTGCAGTCAAAATGTTAACCAGGTGCTTCAGTCTTCTGAAAGCAAGACTGAGACAGGAGGACCCACTTCAGAGATGACTTATTCATATGGCTGTTGTCAACCAGTTTCTTACTGGCCCTGGGCTAGGGAGAGTTCAGCCCCTACCCACATGGACTACTCCACTGGGCTGCCTGAGTATCCTCACAACATGGCAGCTGTTTTCTCCTATAGTTAGTGATATAAGAGAGAGCAAAATGGAGACTGCAATGCCTTTTATTATCTAGACTCAGAGGTCAAAAACCATTATTTCCACATCTAGTATTTATTACACAGGTTAGCCTTATTCATTGTGGGGAGATAATACACAAGGGTAAGAATAACAGAGGCAGGGATTATTGGAGGCCATCTTGGAAACTGGCTACCACATATACACAGAAAAATTATAGGTGAATTAAATAATTCTATAATACTTTTGAAAGACAGTCTATGAGAATCCTTAGTATCTCACAGCAAAGATTCTCAAGCAAGAAACAAACTACTCAAATTATAAAGGAAAAGATTGATAAATTCAATTATATTAAAAATAAAACATCTATTTATCAAAAATGCATATAGAAAGTGAAAAACAAGTCAAAATATAAGATATTTGAAACAAATTTAATTTAAAATTATTAATATCCAGAATATAAAAAGAACAGCAAACCAGCACTAAAAAGTTACCCAAAAGAAAAATGGGCAAAATATTTGAGAAAGCTCCTCACAGAAAAAAGAATGGTCTAAAAACATTAAAATATAATCAGCTTCATTAGTAATCAAGAAACTGCAAATTATAGCCAAAGTGTGATATCATTACACGCCCATTTGATTTGTAAAAACTAAGAAATAATGAGTTTATCAATTTATGATGATGTAGAGCTATGGGAAAACCTTATGTATGGCTGGCAGAAGTGTAAAGTGTCCAACCATTCTGGATCATAATTTGGCATTATGTACTATAGTTGAGAATGTGTATACCTAGTGACCCAGAAATTTCTCTTCTAGAGAAAATCTTACATATATGCACCAGGAAACATGCACAAGTATCTTTGTAGAATCGCTGTAATAGCAAAAAAAAAACCAACTGGAAACAACTCAAATGACCAACAGTAGAATGGATACAGAAATGACACTTATACAGTGGAATCCTATTCAGCTGTGGGTGGGTAAGGCTGAAAGTGTAAGACTGAAGGAAGATTGAAAAACAACCAAACAAACAAGTTAGAGACACTATAGCAAATTTAAATGTACATCAGTAAGGAGTGGGAGGTTGAAGACATAGGAGAGACAGGTGGAACGGACATTTCTTCATTAGACATGGGGGAGTAGATAAGAGTGAGTATGTATTTATTTAAAAATACTTATTGTGTACCCACTCTATGCCAGGGCCTGTTGATACAAAGGATGAAGGTAGCTTTGAGAATTGGGTCATAGGTATTTGATGGAAAGTCTGTATAAAAGCTTTCTTTTTCTTTCTGAATATGGGGTGGAGGGTCATTTCCTAAGGGTGAGGGAAAAGCTTGGGGCTTGAGATTTAAAGAGAGTGAAGATTTTAAATTGTGTGGAAACAGGAGAGCAAACTAATGAAGGAAACAAAGCAGTTGAATTGGGCAGTGTTGAAAATCCAGTTAAGGTTGTTGAATTTGTAGCCAGAATTCCCAGTTGTACAATTTTCACCAGCATTGCATAGTGCAGATATATTGTTTTAGGGGTTTTTTTCCCTAGCAGGTGGTGACAAAAGGATAACAGGGTTGAAGAATTTAGGACAGTGATAAGAGGTTGTTTGAAATGACAGACTATGGATGCCAGTGAGTCTGATTGCTAATTAAACTTCTGAAGCAGAGTTTACCATTTATGTGTATCCAGAAATCAAGTAATGTAATATAGGTATCTGATGAGGAATCTTATTTAAAATCACAAGGGCTGTGAAGTTAAAACTCCACTAGAAGGAAACTGATCAATGAGAGGCAGGAGATGGAAAGGGTCCTGCAGATATATTTTGATCTCTTCCAGCCCCTGACTATTTGGAGATGCAAAAAATTCCACGTGTCCTGCAATACAAGTTATGTTTTCTTGTGAAACTACAGCCAGGTCAGTAATACACCCCCTTATATTTTCTTTTCTTCCTTGCTTCACTTTCCTTTTTACCTCATTCTTGCTTCCCTGGAATTTCACTTCCTGATAAAACAGCAGGGAAGCTTTATTCAGGCTCTGTGTGTTTCTGTTTGTTTGTTTTTTGTTTTTTTGTTTTTTTAAGGTGCTCAGAGGAAGACAAAATGAATTTCTCTGCTGAATTTGGAGTTCTTCGTGGCAATTCAGGATGGCGAGGGCAGGGAATAGACTAGATAGAAGTGGGAAGATGAATAAGGAGCCAAAGAGATGGTATGAGGCTGAGGGTCTATATGCAGTGAGGTAGCAATGAAAAACCCCTGGTAGTGGGTGGGATGGCTGAAGTATTTTGAACTAGGATGTCTATTATTCAATTTAAGATGATGATATTTCTTCCAGGTAAATTCTCTCCTATCCCTTTTCTCCCCCAAATTTAGTACATTATATTACATAATATGTCTTATTATTTTTTAAATTTTGTGGTACTATAATAAATGACTGAATTTCATATCTGGGTTAATATGACCTGGAACAGAAAGGATAGCTGAAAAGGTAAACTAATTCAAAGAGCAGAAAGCTAGAAGCCAGAAGAACAAAGAAAATGTAAGACCTAGATAATTTTCAGAAAACTTGAGAAAAGTTTTGTGCTGACATGAGTCATGGAATGGGATGATGGAGGAAATTTTATTCAGACATTAAGGGGACTGGCGATCCCACATGACATCTAGGGTACAGATAATATACACTTCATCAGGCAGTGTCCCTCACAGAGGCATGTACTGCAGTGATACTGATTTTTAGCTGTCTCTTTTTATGTATTTATATGCAGAAGTCTTTTTCTGAAAAAAAGAAGGTACATTTATTTTCTTTAATCAATAATTTATGGAACTATGTATTGATATTAGAATTAAATTATTATGGATGCTACTTCAGATATGAGATTTTGTTGCTATGACTGTCAATACGTGGGAATTGCTATTTGAGACAATTTATTCAGTCCTGTGCTCAGTTTTATTAGGAATGCCATAAGCTCTTCATGAAAATCTTTATGTTCATAAGGCAATGGTTGGTTGTTCCATGCTAATCTATTATAAGCAGTGTGAAAATCTGTTATAGGTAGGGTTAAAAAAAAAGTATGCCTACTAAAAGGACTATAAATGTTGGAAAATGTATTTCTTCTTATTCTGGTAGAAATTTCTACTTCATAATTTATTAAATAATAATTTTCAAGAATACAATCACATACATTTACTATGAATAGAAAAATTGACAAAAATTCTTCCAAAATCTTTCATAAGTCATATTTTATTCATGCCAATTAAGTTCGCAGATACCTAGCATTTTCTAAATCAGAATGACAGTTAAAGCTGCCTGTCATTTCTAGCATGATTCAAAATATCTCATATAAAAGTGAATTATGAGCAATGTATACAGTATACTTGCTGGCCTAATACCATTAAAATTTTTGCATATCAACGGTTAAAACTGAACTATGCTTTTCAACACCTAAATGTGATACAACAAACCAGCTCTGGCTGGTATTTCATGGCACATATTACAATAACAGATCATCCAATTTAGACAGAAAAGAATTATTGTTCCATTCTTCCAAATGGGTTGTACCAATTAATTCTGTTCAACTTCATATAACAGACGGCAGTAGCTTAACTTAATAGGAGCTCACTTCCCCCACATAACAAGAAGACTGGAGGTAGGCAGTCTAAAGCTGGTGCAGTTGCTTAGAGAACTCATTAAACCAGGATCCTTCTAATCATCCTCCTCTGCCATCTTTAGTATATGTTTATTATCCACTTGTTCACAAGATAGCTGCTCCGCCTCCAGATATCATGTGTCTCAGATGGAAGAGAACAGAATGAAGAGCAAAATATGTGTTTTATTGGGAAAACAATAGTCTTCCCATATTATACTCTACCCAGGAAGCTTCCTCTTATATCTTGTAAATCTAGATTGCAGGTGAACCTAGGTTAGAGAAAGTCTGGGGAGAAGAATTTTTAAACTGGGCACACTGCTACCCCTAAAGTTTGAGGAATAAAGAAGAGTTGAATAAATATTAAATAGGTAATCAGCAGGATCTGCCATATGGGTCAAAAAACTTGACTTACAGAAAATGATACTGCAACATCATTATGTCACCAAAGTACACTGGTAGCAGCCTAAAAGGCAAACATTATTTAGTAATATAAAACATGTTACCAAAAAAGATTCAGTGATTAAGAGGAAGTAAGATTCAAGAGTTTTAAACAATTCTCACAAAAGGCTAGAATAAACCATTTGGTATTAGGTTAGTGTCAGAGACTTTAGTATGAATTCCTATATCTATCTACCTAACCATTCATCTATCATCTGTCTACAGATGGAGAGATACAGAAATAATTATATGCATATGTTTATACATACATATGTTTCCTAGTTCTATGAGCACACTGAGTGCCCAGATTTTGGTTTCTAAATACCATTTGCCAATAAAAGCAATCAGAGCTCCTTGGAAAAATAGTTGATTCTAGGGCTGGGGCAATAGAAATACCAGGAAATACTAGATGAACCTGGAGCATCTTATAATGCCAGAAAGTAAGGAAGTGCTTAAGAAAACAAAAGAATGGGGGCATGTCAAAAGGCCACGGGAACAAATCTGAAAGAGATCCCAATGGCCAAAGCTGGAAAATGTGGGCAACAAAATAAATAGTATTGGATTATAACCCAAAGTATAAAATATACATTAGTCCGTACTGATATAAAGAAATAACTGAATAAACAAATAAATGGAAAAGAAGAGACAAACCTTCCTTATAGAAAATTCCAAATAGCATATGCAAATACTCCCCCCTTCAGGAGGTGGAGCTTAATTCTCCCCACCTTCAGTGTGGGCTGGACATAGTGATCCCTTCCAAAGAATTGTGAAAAGAAAAAATGGAAAAACCAGCAATGTTATAATGGAAAACCTTGGCAAGCACAATCTTAACCTAGTGATCAAGGTTATCTTACCAGTGATAAGTCATGTTGATATCATGAACCTCTGATTTGATGTTATGAGAAGGACACTGCCACCTTTTCAGTATTCTACACACCCACCCACCCACCCACCCACACACACACACACGAACCCTAACTCCAGTCTAATCATAAGAAAAACATCAGACAAAACCAAATTTGAAGACAATCTACAAAATACAAATTCCTCAAAACTGTCAAGGTCATGAAAAACAGGGAAAATCTGAGAGACTGTCATAGATCAGAGAAGACTAAGGATGTATGACCACTAAATGCAAAGTGATATCCTGGATGAAAATCTGGGATAGAGAAAAACATTAGTGGAAAAATGGAATAAATTTGGGGGTTTAGTTAACAGTAATGTGCCAATATTAGTGTCTAAATTTTGACAAATGTAACATGGTAATGTAAGATGTTAACATGAGGGGAAACTGGGTGAAGGGTATATAAAAATTCTCTATACTATCTTTGCAGTTCTTCTGTAAATCTAAAATTATTCTAAAATAAGTTTTTAAATATCCTCACATAGTTACAATTGGAAATGATAATAGCCTACTAATGAGACACTATGACATTATGAACTTATAACTAATGGTCTTCAAAACATCTCACGATGGATAACCACAAATTGCTTAAGATACCTACAGTTATTGCATTAATACCAGACTGGTTCAAGTTCCAGATCCTAAGGAAACAGAAGCCAAAGTGTAAAAAGATATTTAATTTGAACTTTTCACTAAAAAGTATTTCCAAGGAGATTTCTGGATGACTCTAACCTTTCCAAGGTCAAGTGAAAGCTGCCAGCAGGTGCAATTCATCTTTCTACTGTCTTCTTCAAAATTAGCATATTCATGATTAGGAACTCTGTTTGTAAAAGAAATTTTTATCAAATCCTATAAATTATTTTCCCCCACAAAATAGAATTACCTTGAAAAATCCCATTCAAAAAAATTGCTTCTGCTTAAGAACATGCATTTTTAGAGCAGCAGCTTTGGCAATCAGCTAAGATTAGCATAGGAAATCAGTACATCAGAATTTTAATCTTGCTTTGTCACTCATTCTTTCAATGACCTTTAAAAGTTTACTTAACATGTTCCTTGGCCACCAAATGAGGTTAATGAAATTCTCTAGGTTAAAAAACAAAAACAGGAGAAACAATTACATAATCATCAAAAAGCAACTTAAAATAAAAGTGTTAAATAAAAATATCTGTTGTGGAAAGACATCATACCACTTTGTGGTGATCAAAGAGATATTTATTTTCTTCAGTTTCCTATTTATTAACAGCAAAGTTGGATGGCAGTAACAAAAAAGGTAGCATTTCTACTGAGAAACAGAACAAAATGCAGTGATGAATGAAATAAAGTTAATCTTAAACCACCTCCCCCCAAAAAGATCCACTCAAAATGTTTTCTTTTTTCATGTAGAGAAGCTTCTTCCAGAAACCCAGTATGAATTTAAACATACTAGGTTACAATTAGCATAAAAGCCACTGAGCTTCAACCTTTAAAACTTTCAAGAAAAGAATAGTCTTTTGAGTGTCAGCTAAGAAATTAAGAGAAAAGAATCTCTCCAAAATATATCAGCATCCTTCTTTTAGTCTCTGATTCTGGATTAACTTTTGGGAGGTGTTTGAGTCCTTTGATATCAAGGAATGCAAGCACAAGGCTTATGTGCAGGAACTGGAATGTATGATTCTGAAGAGCTGTGCAATTTTAGAGAACTTATTCATTGTGCATTTTGCCACTTCACAGAGGTCCACAAGGGGGCACTCTTTTGCTGAGATTTTCTACACATTTTAAGGTAAAAACAGATTTTATGATAAGGATATTTGGCACCAATAAATAGATATGCACGTTTAATTTCTCATGGTTATTTCAGTTGCATTATCTTAGTCAGTTTCTTCCTTTGCTATGTTTCTCCAGGTGATTCTTTTTTTTAACTGTGGTGAAATATGCATAACATAAAATTTGCCATTTTAACCATTTTAAAGTGTAAAGTTCAGTAGCATTAAGTACATTCACATTGTTGTGCAATCATCATCACCATCCATATGCATAACTTCTTCATCTTTCCAAACTGAAACTCTGTACATATTAAACAAGCCCACTTCCCACTCTCTCTAACCCCTGGCTACCACCAGACTTTCTGTCTACAAATTTGACTACTCTAGGTATATGTATAAGGGGACTCATATAGCATTTGTCCCTTTGTGACTCATATATTTCACCTTGCATAATTCTTTGAAGTTCATACATGTTCTAGATGATTCTTAAACGGTCTGTCTCTAACCTTACTAAGTACCAAAGCTTTACCAAAAGCTGTGTTAAATGAGGCATATGTCATTGGCACTTCTGTGTTTGTGCCAGATTGTATCAATCTGTTACAATTTTTTTTCTGTTTGTCCATATCCCTCAACTTCCTTACTCAATATTATTTGATGAGTCAAATTCAGAGCAACCTTCTTTACTAAATTCATCATAGAAATTCATGCTTTACTGTGATCTTTAATTCTCATTTAAAGGACTTGTCATCCCACATTTGCAGGTGACCGTAGTTGCAACTTTTGTACAAGGTCAGTTCTGACAAGCCAGCCAGGGCTTCAAGTAGTTTTCAATCTGCTGCCTCCATGCTGTGACTGGGAGTAAGCAAGTCTATGCTTGCATGCTTTAACCACAGAGCCTTGGTTCTCTTACAGTCCTCCAGTAAGCCCCACCGGTTTTGAAGCAAGGTAAGGAGGCTTGTTTTCCTGGTGTCTGACCCCAGGGCTGGGGTGCCTAATATGTGGCTTGAACCCATCGCCCCCGGGGAGGATCCCTGAGGCTGTGATATCCCCCCCTCCACTCCTGTGTTCCCCAACAGACACAGTGCAGATCCCAACCAGATCCCTTCTCATCCCTTCCTACCAGACTCTGTGTGGATCTTTCTTTACAGCCTTGGTTGCTGAAGATCTGTCCTGCTAGTCCCCAGGTTGATTTCAGCAAGAGTCAATATACAGTGGTAGATTTGATGTGTTTGTGAGGGGAGGTGAGCCCAGCATCCTCCTACTCCTTCCTCTTGATCCCTTTCTTGGAATTACATAGTTTGATATTGTTCTTGGTAATATTTTTGGGATATATGTCTCCTTAGGCATGGGAAACAAAAGGAAAAATAAGCAAATTGGATTACATTAAACTAAAAAGCTTTTGCACAGTGAAGGAAACTGTCAACAAAATGAGAAGGCCATCTACTGAATGGGAGAAGATATTTGCAAATGATATACCCCATAAGAGGTTAATACCCAGGGAATTCCCTGGTAGTCCAGTGGTTAGGACACAGCACTTTCACTACCGGGGCCCGGGTTCAATCCCTGGTCAGGGAACTAAGATCCTGCAAGCTGCATGACACTGAAAAAAAAAATAGAGAGAGAGAGAAAGGTTAATATCCAAAATATGCAGAGAACTCATATAATTCAACATCAAAAAACAAACAACCCAATTAAAACATGGGTACAGGATCTGAATAGACATTTTTCCAAAGAAGACATACAGCTGACCAACAAGCACATGAAAAGATGCTAAATATCACTAATCATCAGGGAAATGCAAGTCAAAACCACAATAACACTTCACGTGTGTCAGAATGGCTAGCATCAAAATAACAACAAATAACAAGAGTTTGTGAGGTTGTGGAGAAGAGGGAACCCTTGTGCCCCATTGGTGGGAATGTAAATTGGTGCAGCCACTGTGGAAAACAGTATGGAGATTTTTTTAAAAATTAAAATCCAGCAATTTCATTCCTGAGTATTTAATTCAAAAAGATGTATTCACCCCTATGGCATTGCAGTATTATTTAAAATAACCAAGATACAGAAGAAATCTAAATGCCCATCAATAGATAAATGGTTTAAGAGGCTTTTCCTTAAAAGAATATTTAAAACATGGCTCAAAGCTCAAATTAGGCAGAGTTCCTCATACTTCATAAATTTTTGTTTTATTTTGTTTCCTTAATCTTTTATTCTATATAATATCTAGAATCTGGTTTAAAGGCTCAAATGAGAGCTTTAAATGGAAATAAAAACCTTTATTTCTTAATCTCTATATTATATGTGGTTATGTTCTGGGACAGGTGAATTTACTGAAAGCTTAGGACAGCCATTCCAAAGATAAAGAAAAGAGAATTTTAAAGGGACTGAATAGTTGGTGATCTAGATAAAGTTTTAAAATTTGGAAGTTTGACTTTACAGTTCCATTGAATGTAGGATGATCCCTTCTTTTGAAGATATTAAGTTATTTTGGGACTTAATAGATTTAATCTATTAATAAGTTCAGATTTTCTGGACCATTGAATAATAATAATAATTACTGTCATGTATTTAATCTATGTGTGGTGCAATTACATGGATATTATGTGCATTGTCTCATGTACTCTTCACAATGACCCTACAACATAGTTTCGAGAAAACTGAAGACCCTACACGTTAACTTTGTAGTTTGTATATAATTGAAGGATTATAATACAAGCCAAGGCAGCCTCACTCAATACTGGTTCTGTGCTCTTAAAATATACATGTTATGTATATTTATGTCATATTATGTGTATTTTACCACAGTACATCCTGCTCCCTCCCTGAAGGAATCCTTAATTTAAGCAGAAAGGTTTTTACTCATCCTATTTTTTGCAACTAACGAACTTTTATGATTTTGGCAAAGCATTTGACCTGCATTCTGATCTATACAATGAGGGTCTTGGATTAAATGATTTCTCAGGTCTCTTTTCCTTTCTTTTGGCAAGGGAGAGTCCTCCTGCTGAGTGAAGTCATTTTTCTTTGAATGGCTGGAAGAGTGGTTTTGGCTCACCTGTAATGCACAGTTTAGCAGAGGCAGTAGAGGATAAAGTCTGCCTCACTCCACAAGCCAAGAAGGAGCAGGTGGGGTCGATTTCTTGTGTTCTGGGGGAAGCTGTTTGTCAGTGATATCCTAGATAACTTTGGATAGGTGCAACAACAGCATATGGTATGTTTAGATGCTAATTGCTGCCTCATCTGTGAGCACTTCAGTTTTTATTTTACGCACAAGCCTGGTGAATATAAAAATAAAGGTAAATTTTGAAAAACCTGAATTAACAACCTGAAATTATATCTCTTCTCTTTCTGGTTAAATTATATCTCTTCTCTTTCTGTTGTTAGCTGAAAATGTTCTACTAGTTTTTTGGTCGTTTAAGATAGAAGAGGTAGAATGAAGATGCTTGATAATGTAGTTACTGTGCAACCTTACCGTTTCTATGTACACAGGTGATACATAGGGAGTGATAAAGTATGCGCAAGCAGTGAGCACGCAGAAGATATTTCTCATGTGACAGGGCTAGAGTCTGAGATCTGGAATTGGAGAATCTATAGGCAAGAAAGAAATGCGGCAAATTACGAAGGCCTCTATTGAGAGCAAGAATATGGGGCTTATATTACATAGCTGGATGGGCAGAAGCTCACCAGAAATGGCCTTAACTTTAAGAAAGGGAGACAAACATATGGTCCTTTGAAGCAGGATTTGCTTTAACCAAATTTCAGGGAAGATTAAAAAAAAAAAAAAAGGAAACTAAGAGTATGGTATGCTCTGCTCTTATTTAATGAGCCTTGCCTAATTTAATTCTTACAGCAATTTGGTAAGGTAAGTGGTACTAATTTCATTGCATAAGTGAGAAAATGGAGACTTAAGAGATGTTCAATAGTTTAAGTCCAGTATTTTTGTCATTATATTATGCCTGGTAGGTGATCATTCACACTTATTGTTTCTTTCATATTATTAGTATTCTCTTTTATGAATTCAACAGAGGAAGACTATTCTGTTGTGAATTTTCTTTGTATTTGTACTAAATATGAGGGATCTAACTCTGACCCTTCCTGGTGAGCTTACTGAATTCCAGAACAAGCTACATACTAATTTTATTGCAAATATTGCTTTCATAAAGAATTTCCTCAAAGCATCACAATAATTTAAATCGGGAAATTGTGCATAGTCAAGGAAAAAGACAATTACAAGTTACTTAAAGTGGTCTTTACAATTTAGCCAGTTCAATTTCTGACTCATAGATCGAAGGCCAAGATGACGTGGCCCCACTGAGGGAGTTCTTGGTGTGTCTCTGTATAGCCTGACTGAGGGCAGGTGAGATTTCTTTTGGAAGGTGTTGTATTATGTTCTCTGGAGTTAGAATAAAAGGAGAGTGATTATTTAGCATCATAGAGTTAGAGCTAGATAAGTGCAATGTTACATGGAACATAGTGTGTTCTAATCTCGTGTCACAATAATAATGAGGATGATGGTTTACATATTGTACGATGTCTGTATGGCTTTCACATACCCCAACACAGTTCATTATCACTACACCCAGCGAGGCAAGCAGAGCATATCCCCCACTTTGCCCCATTTTATAGAAAATTCAAACAATCAAAAGGAATGAGGCTTAGAGGCATTAGATGGCTTACCTGAGGTCACATGGATGCAAGAGGGTGAATCAGCAGTCAGCTTTATCTTCTGGTTTTTCCTTGTCCCTTTGCTGTTATAATCATTGGTGTTAAAATCATCTTCATTCTCCTCATTTCTCATCTGCAACTTACCTCTTCCAGAAATTCTTTTTAATTTTGTTGTAGGGAACTTGGGCCAATGATAGTAAATTTATAGTTACCTGAAATTCAGGGAAGTAGGCTATGTTTTTTAAATGAATGATATGCAAATAAACATAGATTTCTGCATCAATTTCAAACACTTGAACACATCTTTCAGCAAAATCTTGGGTGAGAATTCTCTCACAGAACTCAAAGGAATTACGAAGTAATTATTCCACAATTGTCCAACTGAGCACAACAAAACACATACTGAGTGACAATTTATGTGCAAATCACAGAATAGGTACTGTGGGAGGTAAAATAAATAAATAAAATAAAATATTGTCTCTACCCATCAGTGGTTTATTAATTATGGGGAAAAAGAACACTATATTCTTTACTTTTTATTCTTTATTCTGTCTATTGTTCCATTAAGGATTCAAGAAACTCACAATAATATACTTTAAATAAGTATAAAATAAAATAAAATGAAATAAAATAAGATCCGCAATCCTTCAGCTTTCTAAGGTTTCCACTATTTGTTTATTTATTTATTTTTATTGACGTATAATTGACTTGCAATATTATATCAGTTTCAGGTTTATAACACAGTGATTCAATATTTTTTATACATTACAAAATGATCACCATGATAAGTCTAGTTACAATCTGTCACTGTACAAAGTAATTACAGTATTATTGACTATATATATTCCCTATGCTGTATATTACATCCCTGTGGCTTATTTTTTTGTAATGGGAGGTTTGTACCTCCCTCTCCTATTTCACTCATCCTTCAACCGCTTTCTCTTTGGCAACCACCAGTTTGTTCTCTGTATCTATGAGTCTGTTTCTTTTTTGCTATGTTTGTTTTGTTTTTTATATTCCACACGTGTGAAATCATTTGGTATTTGTCTATCTCTGTCTGATTTATTTCACTTAGCATAATACCCTCTAGGTCCATTTATGCTATCCCAAATGGCAAGATTTCATTCTTTTTTTATGGCTGAGTAATATTGTGTGTATATATAGTGTGCATATATATATATACACATATATACATATAAACATTATATATATATATATATCACGTCTTCTTTATCCATTCATCTATAGGTGGACACTTAAGTTACTTCCCTATCTTGGCTATTTTACATAATGCTGCTATGAACATAGGGGTGCATATATTTTTTTAATTAATGTTTTTGTTTTCTTCAAAAAAGTCCAGAAGTGGAATTGCTGGATCGTATGGTAGTTCTATTTTTAATTTTTGAGGAACCTCCATACTATTTTCCATAGTGCCTGTACCGATTTACATTCACACCAACAGTGCAAAGGGGTTCCCTTTTCTCTACATCCTTGCCAACACTTGTTATTTCTTGCCTTTTTGATAATTACCATTATGACAGTGTTCAGGATACCTCATTATGATTTTATTTGCATTTCCCTGGTGATTAGTGGTGTTAAGAATGTTTTCATGTACCTGTTGGCCATCTGTATTCTTCTTTGGAAAATAATTCTTTGTTGTAGTTCTGTGAAAAATGTCATTGTTATCTTGATGGGATTGCATTGAATCCATAGATTGCCTTGGGTAGTATGGTTACTGTAACAATATAAATTCTTCCAATCTATGAACATAGTATATCTTTCCCTTTGTTTGTGTCATCTTCAATTTCTTTCATCAATGTCTTATTGTTTTCTGAGTATGTCTTTTACCTCCTTGGCTAGATTTATTCCTAGGCATTTTATTCTTTCTGATGTAGTTGTAAATGGGATTATTTTTTTAATTACACTTTCCAATAGTTGTTAGTGTAGAGAAAAGCAACAGATTTCTGTATATTAATTTTATATTCTGCAACTTTACTGAATTCATTTATTAGTTCTAATAGTTTTTTTGGTGGCATCCTTAGGATTATCTGTCTATCTATCTATCTATCTATCTATCTATCTATCTATCTATCTATCATCTATCTATCTATCTTTCTGTCTATCTATCATATCATCTGCAAACAGTGACAGTTTTACTTCTTTCTTTCCACTTTGGATGACTTTTATTTCCTTTTCTTGCCTAATTGATGTGGCTAGGACTTTCAATACTATATTGAATAAAAGTGGTGAGAGTGGGCATCTTTGCCTTGTTCCTGTTCTTAGAGGAAATGCTTTCAGTTTTTTCCCATTAAGTATGATGTTGGCTATAGGTTTGTCATATATGACCTTGATTATGTTGAGGTATATTCCCTCTATATTCACTTTGTTGAGAGTTTTTATCATGAATGGGTGTCGAATTTTGTCAAAAAAATTGAGATGATGATTGTATAATTTTTAGTCTTCAGGTAGTTAAGTTGGTATATCATATTGATTGATTTGTGGATATTGAACCATCCTTGTATTCGTAGGGTAAATCCCACTTGTGTATGATCCTTTTAATGTATTGTAGTATTCAGCTTGCTAATATTTTGTTGAGGATTTTTGCATCTATGTTCATTAAGGATTTTTTTTTTGCTTGTGGTGTCTGTCTGGTTTTGGTATCAGGGTGATACTGGTGCTTTAGAATGAGTTTGGAAGCATTGTTTCACCTTCAATTTTTGGCAATAGTTTGAGAAGAATAGGCATTAACTCTTCTTTAAATGTTTGATAAAATTCCCCTGTGAAGCCATCTGTTCCTGGACTTTCATTTGTTGGGAGTTTTTTTTTTTCACTGATTCAATATTATTACTCGTAATTGGTTTGTTCATAATTTATGCTTCTTCCTGATTCAGTCTTGGGAAATTGTACATTTCTAGGAATTTATTTCTTCTAGGTTGTTCATTTTATTGTACATAATTGTTCATTGTAATCTCTTATGATCTTCTGTATTTCTGTAATGCTGGTTGTAACTTCTTCTTTTTCATTTCTGATTTTATTGATTTGGGCCCTCTCTTTTTCTTGATAAGTCTGGCTAAATGCTTATTAATTTTGTTTACCTTTTAAAAGAACCAGTTCTTGGTTTCATTGATCTTTTTCAGTGTTTTTTAGTCTCTATTTCATTTATTTCTGCTCTAATGTTTAATATTTCCCTTCTTTCACTAACTTTGGGTTTTGTTTGTTCTTTTTCTAGTTCATTTGGTATAATATTAAGTAGCTTATTTAAGATTTTTCTTGTTTCCTGAAGTAGGTTTGTATTGCTGTAAACTTCCCTCTTAGAATTGTCTTGCTGTGTCCCATAGATTTTGGATCCTTTTGGTCCATTTTCATTTGTCTTCAGAAAATTCTTAATTTTTTTAAAAGATTTCTTCAGTGACCCATTGATTGTTTAGTAGCATGCTGTTTAGCCTCCATGCGTTTGTGTTTTTTGCAGTTTTTTTCTTGTAACTGATTTCTAGTCTCATACCATTTGGTCAGAAAAGATGCTTGATATTGATTTCAATCTTGAATTTATTGAGACTTGTTTCATGGCCTAGCTTGTGATCTATTCTGGAGAATATTTCAAGTGCACTTGAAAAGATAGTGTATTCTGCTGCTTTTGAGTGGAATATTCAATATATATCTATTAAGTTCATCTGGTGTAATGTTGTTTAAGGCCAATGTTTCCTTATTGATTTCCATCTAGATGATCTATCCGTTGATGTAAGTGGGGTGTTAAAATTCCTTACTATTATTATGTTACTGTCAATTTTTCCCTTCACATCTGTTAATATTTTCTGTATTTATTTAGGTGCTCCTCTATTGGATGCATATATATTTATGTATTATATGTTCTTGTTGGATTGATCCCTGTATCATTATATAATGTCCTTCTTTGTCTTTTGTTACAGACTTTGTTTTAAAGTTTATGTTGTCTGATACAAGTATTGCTAACCAGGTTTCTCTTCATTTACATTTAAATGGAATACATTTTCCATCTCCTCACTTTCAGTATGTGTATGTCTTCAGATCTGAAGTGAGTCTTTTGTAGGCAGCATGCACATATGGGTCTTGTTTTTTTATCCATGCAGCCACTCTATGTCTTTTGATTGGAGCATTAATCCATTTATGTTTAAAGTAATTATTGATAGGTAGGTAGTTATTGCAATTTTGTAGTTGTTTTGGGGTTGATTTGTAGTTCTTTTTGTTTCTTTTTTTCTCTCTTTTCTTGTGATTTGATGGCTATCTTTAGTGTTATGTTTGGATTCCTTTCTCTTTTTTGTGTTTGTATCTATTATAGATTTTTCATTGTTGTTACCATGAGGTTTATAAGTAAGAAATATATTTTTTGTTTGGTTTTGTTTATATATATTATATTTTGTTTTGAGTATGCATACTTGTATGTATAAACATAAATTTTATCTACACTTACATAAATATATATACCTGTAAGTATATATGTATATATATACTTTATTATTTAAGTTGATGATCTTTTAAATTCAAATGCATTCTAATAACCCTGCATTTTTATCTCCCACCTTCATGTTTAATGTTTTTGACATCATTTTTTACATCTTTTTGTTTCATGTATCCCTTAACTACTTATTGTGAATATAGATGATTTTACTACTTTTGTCTTTCAACCTTCCTACTAGCTTTAGGTAGCTGATCTACTACCTTTACTGTACATTTGCCTTTACCAATGACATTTTCCTTTTGTAATATTCATATTTCTATCTGTAGCCTTTCCTATTCTGCTTAGAGAGGTCCCTTTAACATTTCTTGTAAAGCCGGTTTAGTGGTGCTGGATTCTTTTAGCTTTTGCTTGTCTGTGAAACCCTTTATCTCTCCTTCAAATCTGAATGATAGTCTTACCTGGTAGAGTATTCTTGGTTGTAGGTCTTTTACTTTCATTTCTTTGAATATATAGTGCCTCTTCCTTCTGACTTTCTGCTAAGTCAGCCGACAATCTTATGTAGTTTCCTTGCATATAACTAGTTGCTTTTCCTTTGCTGCTTTTAATATTCTCTCTAGTGTTTAACCATTTTAATTAAAGTGTGCCTTAGTGTGGGCCTCTTTGAGTTCATCTTGCTTGGGACTCTCTGTGCTTCCTGAACCTGCATGTCTGTTTCCTTTCCCGGGTTAAAGAAGTTTTCAGCTATTATTTCTTCAAACAAATTCTCTGCTGATTTCTCTTTCTTCTCTTTCTGGGATCCCTATAATGTGAATATTAGTATGCTTGATGTTGTCTCAGAGATCACTTAAGCTATCCTCATTTTCTCTATTTCTCTTTTTGTTTTTTTTTGTTGTTGTTGTTTTATCTTTTTTTTTTTTTTGTCAGCTTGGGTGATTTCCACTATTCTGACTTCTGTTTTGTTGATCTGTTATTCTGTACCTCTAATCTACAGTTGATCAGTTGATTCTTCCTAGTGTATTTTTTATTTCAGTTATTATATCCTTTATCTCTGTTTATTTCATTTTTATATTTCCTAACTCTTTGTTAAACTTCTCACTGTGTTCTTCCATTCTTCCCCTGAGATTTTTGAGCATCTTTATGATCATTATCTTGAACTCTATCAAGTAGATTCCTTATTTCCATTTCATTTAGTTCTTCTTCTGAGATTTTGCCTTATTCCTTTGTTTGGAACCTAGTCCTATGTCTATTCATTTTGCTTAATTCTCTGTGCTTATTTCGATGTATTGTGTAGGTCCTTTATATTTCCCAATCTTGCAGAAGTGTCCTTATGTAGGAAACGTTCTGTGGGGCCCAGCAGCACACTCCCCTCTAGTCACTAGAGCTATAAGCTCTAGGGGTTCCTCCTATGTGGGCTCCTTGGGCCCTTCTGTTGTGGCAAGGCCAACTACTGTGGGCGTGCAGCTGGGTGTGGTTGGGTCCTGACAGTTGAGTTCCAGGCCCACTGTGGGCCTGGGAGTCCTGGGGCTGGTGGTCCCAGGGTTAGTGCTGGACTGCTGGTAGGCAGGTAAGCCACTGGTGCTAATAGCTTAGAGGGAGGACCCCAAAACTGTCCTTGACAGCACCAATGTCCTCATGGTAGAAGGAGATCCCAAAAATGTTTGCTGCCAGCTTCTCCATCCCCAGGAGGATTCCTCGTTGCCCCTTACCTCTCTGAGGGGGCTCTACAAGATCAGCAAGTGGGTATAACCAAGGCTCTTTTCAAATTACTGCATCATGGCTGGGACCAGAGTGCATGAGATTTTGCACTTGCACATTAATATTGCAGTCTCTGTTTCTTACTGCCTCCAGCTCTCCCATACACAAACCCTGCTGGCCTTCAAAGCCAGACATTCTGTGGGCTCATATTTCTGGTGCAGGACCTCCCAGGATGTGGGATATGGGGTTCAGACCCCTTGCTCCCTGAGGAGAACCTTTGCAATTGTGATTATCCTCCCATTTTGGTGTCTTGACTATACCACTTCTGTGCCCCTCCTACACATCTCACTATTGTTCCTTCCTTATATCTTTAGCTGTGGGAAATATTTTCTTTTAGTTTTCAGGTGTTTCTCATAATAGATTGTTGCTCTGTAAATAGCTGTAATTTATGTGCCTATGGGAGGGGGTGAGCTCAGGGTCTTCCTGCTCTGCCATCTTGGCCACACATCCTCTCAGTAGAAGTCCCCTCTTTAAAAAGTAATGACCAAATATAAATTTTTTAAAAAAATTTTTTATTTATTATTTATTTATTATTTTTATTTTTGGCTGTGTTGAGTCTTCGTTTCTGTGCCAGGGCTTTCTCCAGTTGCGGCGAGTGGGGGCCACTCTTCATCGCGGTGCGCAGGCCTCTCACCATCGCGGCCTCTCCTGTTGCGGAGCACAGGCTCCAGACGCTCAGGCTCAGTAGTTGTGGCTCACGGGTCCAGCCGCTCCGCGGCATGTGGGATCCTCCCAGACCAGGGCTCGAACCCGTGTCCCCTGCATTGGCAGGCAGACTCTCAACCACTGCACCACCAGGGAAGCCCTAAATTTTTTTTTTTAGCCAAGTGACTTTTGACTATTGCCATACCCACAACATTTCTGAGAATTCACAGGGAAAATTTCAATGTCTTGATGAACATCTATCAGTTTTTCCTAACTCTTGCTGAAGTTTTTTTAGTCGATCACTTCTGACACTCATTCTTGCTTCTACAAGATATTCCAAATCTCTTCGATTCACTGTATTATAAAATAGTGCCAACACAATACTGATGTTATTTTTGTATCAGTTATATATTGCCACAATAATGATATGCAACAAAAACTACAAACCTTAGTGACATACAACAATATATATGTTTTGCCCATATGTGGTGGGTGGTTAGCTAGGTGCTTTTGCTGATCTCATTTGGGCTTGTTCTCATGTCCAGGAGTCAACTGGTTGTCATCCAATTTGGTAAGACCTTGCCTATGACATTTGTGGAGGCTTGCCTGTGTTTTACATGCCTCTTGTTCCAGCAGGCTAGCTGACACATGTTTTCATGGCAATGGAAGACGGCAAGAACAGGCCAGTGCAGGTACTTTTCAAGATCTGTTTGCATCATCTTATCTAACCTCCCATGGCCCAAAGCCAGTCAGAGGGCTAAGCCTAGCATCAGAGTGCAAAAGGACATGGATATAAGGATAAATTCATAAAATAGTTAAAGGCCGTGAGAAGACTACATTTCTGTCATTTTGAAAAATCACCACATAGTGAAAAAAAAGTGAGAATTATGGTTAGGAATCAACTTGAGTTCTTCATTTCCAAAAGTAATTATTTATGAGTTATCTGAAATGACATAGAAGAGTTCAAATGCCCTGTTTCAATTCTGGAAAATGCCTAAAGTGATATTTTGAACTTAAAAATAATTTGAATGCAATAAGTTTATTTTAATATCCAAAATAATAAAAGAGATGATGTTTTGCTTTATTTTTTTTGTTATTGTTATTTTTGAAAGAACAGCTGATGTTGGATCTAAGAATGAATATAAATTACATTGTGTTCAGCTTATTAGCTCTTTTAATAGAACACTGAAATTACATATTAGGTACATGTGGGAATATCCTTATAATATGTGGTTCAGAATCTCCAATTATATTTAGGAAATGCATATAGAAAGCAAAATTAAAGTACATCTAGGGAAAAAACATTACAAAATCTATTTCCAAAACACTGTGTGGCCCCTTTCTCCTTCTAACTATAAAGAAAAACTGTTTCTATAATCACTTATACATAAAGAAATACATCTGTTCTACTACCCACTTTTTCTCATTTTTGCTTTAAAAATCTGTTACTCAGTAACATAGATATTATAATGTAATGATTTTATAGTGGAATTGAGAATATTTTTTATTCTTAATTTTATTGAAGTGAATTTTGATTTAAAAAATAATTTAAAGAAGACATAGAATAAAACCATCTCAAATATAATTTATTTATTCATTTTTGAATATTTGAAATTTTCATAAGATGGAAAAATCAGAAATGGGACAGGAAAACTATTTCCTCAAACAAGAGAAGTCAAGTTATGGCAAAACTGTCCCTGGTTGCCTTGCTAATTTTCTTGAAGTTATGTCATAATTAACCTTCCCTGAACACTGGTGATGTCTATTTAATTTAAAAAACCCATTTAGGTATTTATTATAAAATATGAAGGATGATATTGGACATAACGTGCCCAGTGATAGGCATTCTTAGTGATTTATATCTCTTAGACATTTTTATAGACCCATTTTATATTTACTGTAGAGAATTTAGAAAATATCAGCAAGAAAGAAGAAAATAGGGACTTCCCTGGTGGTCCAGTGGTTAAGACTTTGCACTCCCAATGCAGGGGGCCTGGGTTCAATCCCTGGTCAGGGAACTAGATCCTGCATGCCGCAACTAAATATCCCATATGCTGCAACGAAGATCTGCAACTAAGACCCAGCGCAGCCAAATAAATATTAAATAAATATTTTTTAAAAATGAAAAAAAAAGAAAAGAAGAAAAAAAAAGGAAGAAGAAAATGAAAAATCACCTGGAATCCCACATGAGGGAGCAGGAGTGTATACTTCCAGTTTTTCTGTGCATATACTCACATATTCATTAGTACACATTTTTACAGGAGTGAAGTCATATGCTGTTTTGCAAATTTCTTTTTTCACTTTACAATATTTTGTGAATATTTTCTATTTTATTACATGTTTTTCTGCTATGTAGTTTTAATTGTAGCATAGTGACTACTTTATGAATGTACCAAAATTTTAGACAATTTATTGTTGGACATTTGGATTGTTTGTATTTTGCCCTATTATGAACTCATTTATGATAAATATTTTTCCAGCTAAGTAAAATTGCTGAGAGTTCTAAGGGCAGCTTATTTTTTGTTTTACTTTAAAATCTGCCTCTTCTGTTTTTCTTCCTTTTCCTAATTATGTTTGTAGTAAATTTTTTTGGTCTTGTTTTTGTTCTTTTTTTTTTTTTTTAGTTTCCTGGAATAGGTATAAGAACATGTCACTGAATTTTGCACATAAAGCATTAGTGCCTTTTTTCTGCACTCATGGTTCTCTCTGAATCTCAGTAAAGTTTTCTTCAGTTGTGCATTTAATTATTTCTGCTGTTACATTTGTTCTGATCTTTCCTTTAGAATTATGAACATCAATATATTCATTGTCATCCATATCTATCATCTTCTGAACTTCTCAAGAATGTCCTCTACAGCCATGTCATGCGGTATGTTGTGTTTAGACCAGCCATAGTGGAGCTTGTTAGAAATTCACAATCTCAGACCCCAGACTCTGCATTTTAACAAGAAACTCAGGTGATTCCCATACTCACTGAAGTGTGAGAAACACACTCTATAACACTGATTACATTTTCTTCAATGTAAATCCTGCTTTTTCTGGTCTTCAGTGTAGATTTTAATTTAGTCATTATATTTTGCTCTTCCTTGCAGAAACTTTCTAATCTCAGCATTTAGTCTTCCTGAGCCTCTATAACAAAATGCCACAGAATGGGTATTAATTGAATAACAGAAGTGTATTTTCTCAAAGTTATGGAGGCTAGAAATCCAAGTTCAAGGTGCCAGCATGGTTGGTTTCTGATGAGGCCCCCTCCTTCTGGCTGGTGGCCTCCTTCTCACTGTGTCCTCACATAGTCTTTCTTCTGTACACATGCACAGACAGTGAGAGCAAGCTCTCTGATGTTTCTTTTTATAAGGACACTAATTCTATTGGATCAGGGCACCATGCTTATGACCTCAGTTAACCTTAATTACTTCCTTAGAGGCCCCATCTCCACATACAGCCATATGGGGTTTAGGGCTTCAACATATGATTTGGGGGAGGACACAAACATTCAGTCCATAACACTCAGCATTTTTCTTTTTCATCCTATTGTGTTCACCCTCCTATTTCTTCTCATTCTATTACTTTTTTTATCTCATAGTGTTGCTTTAGTTTTCTCTATTACTTTTCCCTTTCTTTTCATAGATAAGTATTTTAATCAATATTTCTTTTTTTAATTGAGATATAATTGGCATGTAACATTATATTAGTTTCAGGGGTACAACACAATGATTCGATACATATTGTGAAATGATCACCACAATAATTTTTTAATAATTGTAATGCACAGTTACAACTTTTTTTTCTTTTGATGAGGACTTTAGGATCTCTCTTAGCAACTTTCAAATATACAATACAGTGTTATTAACTATAGTCACTGTGATGTATATTATATCCTCATGACTTATTTACTGTAGACTGGAAGTTTGTATCTTTGATCTCCTTTATCCATTTTTCCCACTCCTCACACCCCGTCTCCTGCCCCCCCACCTCTGACAATCACCAATCTGTTTTCTGTATCCATGAGTTCAGTTCTTTTTTTTTTAAATTTCACATATAAATAAAATCATATGGTATATGTCTTTCTCTGAATTATTTCACTAAGCATAATGTCCTCAAGGTCCATCCATGTTGTTGCAAATGGCAAGATTTTCTTACTACTCTTTCTTTTTTTTTTTTTTTTAAATTTTATTTATTTATTTTTGGCTGTGTTGGGTCTTCATTTCTATGCGAGGGCTTTCTCTAGTTGCGGCAAGCGGGGGCCACTCTTCATCGCGGTGCGCAGGCCTTTCACTGTCGTGACCTCTCGTTGCGGGGCACAGGCTCCAGACGTGCAGGCTCAGTAGTTGTAGCTCACGGGCCTAGTTGCTCCGTGGCATGTAGGATCTTCCCAGACCAGGGCTGGAACCCGTGTCCCCTGCATTGGCAGGCAGATTCTCAACCACTGCGCCACCAGGGAAGCCCTACTCTTTCTTATATAGCTGCATTCACTCGCCCTTCCCCCAGAGGTCTATATTTTTATGTCTTACTAATACCCACACAAAGAGATTCAGTCCTAAGTTTCAATGCTTTACATCTTCACTTCCTAGTTGAAAATTTACTTTACATCAATCTCTCCTACATCACCCACAAAATTCAAGCTAAATTGATTAAATTTTGTGTTGATAAAAGCAAACAAGAAAGGATTAGTGTCAAAATATAAAATTAAAATGAGTCTTTTTATTCATTCAAGAATACAAAATTTTCTTCAAAATAAATATGCATTAGCAGTAAAATAAATTTACTCTAGGACAACCAATTTAACACATTGATTTTCTCTTTCATTACAGATTATATATCATAAATTAACCTCTGATGAATTGATCACAAGACCAGTATATTCTTAGCTGGTTTCTACACATGATGTTGGAGTTTTTCACATGAAGACAGAAATTGGAGAGCAGCTAGTCATTCTTTCTAGATTTATAATGTATGAGTGAATATATGAAATTTGGAAAAAATAGCCAGAATATTAAGAGCTAATATTTATTTAAGGAAGCAAAAAAGCTTATTCTAAGGATATAAAGATAAAAAGCCAGAATTGTAATAACAGACAAATTATGGAAATATTTATACGAACTTACAAAGTCATGTTTTTTAAAAGAATTATCTCATTTTGGTGAGGAAGGAAATTATCTTTAAAATAAAGTTGTCACACATGAAAGAGGAAGGGTATAAACAAATAAGGAAAATAAAGAAAATGGATTTTTATTTATTTCAACCATGTTGTAGCTCTCACATGCTCGTTATTTTACTTGAAATGACCCCTGGTCTTAAACTGCTGATTCAGTTAAAAGAATTAACAAAAAGAAAAAGAGAGGTGGTGGGGTACAGGATCAAGAATAAAGGGAAGATTTTTTTCCACTTTTTCCCCCTACTTGAACTTAATTCAAAAAAGCAGAATAAATTGCTCGAAATTAGAGCTGTGAACCATTAGAACTAATACATTTAGTAAAAATGTTCATAATTTACTGAATATATCAGTAATCTTTCATCTGAACAATTACATTGGTCATAATCAATTATTATATTTATTGAATTATTCATAATCTATCATTAAATACAATGTGAAGAATCATCTAATATATAAAACTTATTTGGCAGTGTTTGGTAAATCTCTTTATGCACACCCCAATGAGATCTGTGAAAAATATAGCACTTTGTCAGCAAAACTATTTACAAATACAAGCTTTGTTATCTATGGCAATGGATGCGGTTTATGGTTCATCTGTCTCTATTCTGCATGATTAACTCTCAGATCAGCTTCTTTCAAACTTCTGCTTGAACTTTGAGTTTCTCTCTCTCCTCTCTTCCTCCTTACCCCTCCCATTTTTAGAAAAAGGGTACTGTAAAACTAACAATAACGATGAAAAACAGAAGAAAAAGTGACATCTGTAGGTAATTTTTAAATTAAAAAATGGTGCTATTTATTCATTTTTGTCTTTATAGGGTAAAGTAATTTAAATCCTTATAAATCTAAGTAAATTTATAATTACCTGTATCCTAAGATGACACATAAAAAAAGTAGACTTGAAATTAATTGTGTGTGACTTATTCCCAACCCCAAACCCTGCCCCACTCTCCATTTTTCTTTAGAGCTAACATTTTTAAAACACAGAAATAATATTTTTTCAAGTGAAAGGATTTAAAAGGCAGAAAATGAAAACCAGTAATTCCTCTTCCCAAGCACCAGGCTGTTTAATTTCCTGGAGGCAACCACAATCAACAATTTGTTTTTGTTCTGTTGTGGTTATGTTTATACTTACATATGGTAGTCATTTACCTCAATTTCTTGCTGCATTTATCTGTTATGAGGTATGAGGAATTTATTTCACTTGCACTTTCACTTTCCAAATTGTTATTTATAGCATCAATATTAGTTCTCCTTGAAATAATACACTTGAAGTCCCTATTTATATTGATTTATGCAATACCTACCACCTTCTGCCATTAAAGATGAAGAAATGAACACACTTTGCCCTTCCTTCCAGTTCTCTTCTTTGATTATCTTTTAGTTATATTATTATTTTAGTTGTGAAAAATTATAATGTTTACTCTTTAACTGTAATCATTATTCATATGCTCACATTATAAGTATTGCCTATTTGGCTTCAATTTATATTGTGGAAGAATTAATTCACTGTAATACTCATAGTGTGGTGTGATTAGAGTCAAAGAAAAGAGAAAATATAAAATCATTTAATATATATTTTTATCATTTAAATTTTGCCATTTAAAGGAAAATCTGCAAGTATCTGAATATAACAGATCCTGTTTGGTTTTTTTTATTAATTAATTAATTTATTTATGGCTGTGTTGGGTCTTCGTTTCTGTGCGAGGGCTTTCTCTAGCTGTGGCGAGCGGGGGCCACTCTTCATCGTGGTGCGCGGGCCTCTCACTGTCGCGGCCTCTCTTGTTGCGGAGCACAGGCTCCAGACGCTCAGGCTCAGTAGTTGTGGCTCACGGGCCCAGTTGCTCCGCGGCATGTGGGATCTTCCCAGACCAGGGCTCGAACCTGTGTCCCCTGCATTGGCAGGCAGATTCTCAACCACTGCGCCACCAGGGAAGCCCAACAGATCCTGTTTTAATATTTTCTAGCTTTCTTCACTTTCATGCACAGGAGCTGGCATTTCTTAGGCACCACTTTGCTTTGTTTTGGGGTTATAGATTTTATTTTTCTGTAGTCCACTCTGGAGTATTTTCATTTATAGTATATGGGCGTTATGTTCTCTAAGTTTTTGCATGTAAAAAATTCTTCAATTTTTTCTCATATTGGATCGATAATTTGGATGAATAGAGAATTCTAAGTTTAAATAATTTTTCTCAGAACCTGTCTGATGAGGTATACTTCTCTTGGTTTCTTAGTTCTTTTACTTCCGTAATGATCTTGTCCTCTACATCATGCCAATCACTCACTTCCACGGTCTTGGCTTAGACATTGTCATTACCAACTCTACCCTATCAGAATCTCAGACATCCCACTCTCCCACCACCACTGTCTTCCCAGCTGAAAATCTGCACCCCAAATTCCTAAATCCTAATGGACCTCTAATCCATTGATTCTACCACCTTTCTACTGTTCATCATTTCTGTCTTGTCCTTGCATTTTATTACCCATTTTAGATTCCATGGTTTATCATATCTCTTGTCTTGCTTTCCCTCCAGTTACTCTGGCAAAACCCCAACTATAGGTCAAACTGAACTCCCTTTCTGTTCATTGCCTGTCCCTTAGCAGCTGAATGTGGCTGTCAGTTTAAATTCATGATCACTAAGAGGGCCTCTGTGTGGCTCTGCAGTCTACTATATTTCCCTAGTTAATAACCCCCCACTCTTCTACTCTCCAAAACAACTCTTTCACTCCTTTGTTTCTCTTTATAAACCTTCAATTCCATTTGTTGGCCCCACTTTCAGGTGGTGATTATGCTGATGACACTTTCCTCCTATTTTTCAGGAGTGCTGTGTTTTTGTTTGTTTATTTGTTTGTTTTTGGCTGCATTGGGTCTTCGTTGCTGCACGCAGGCTTTCTCTAGTTGTGGTGAGTGGGGGTTACTCTTTGGGGGCTACTCTTTGCTGCAGTTCACGGGCTTCTCATTGCAGTGGCTTCTCTTATTGCGGAGCACAGGCTCTAGGCACACGGGCTCAGTAGTTGTGGTTCGCAGGCTCTAGAATGCAGGCTCAGTAGTTGTGGCGCACGGGCTTAGCTGTTCCACAGCATGTGGGATCTCCCCGGACCAGGGCTTGAACCCATGTCCCCTGCACTGGCAGGTGGATTCTTTTTTTTTTTTTTTTTTAAACATCTTTATTGAAGTATAATTGCCTTACAATGGTGTGTTAGCTTCTGCTTTATAACAAAGTGAATCAGTTATACATATACAATATGTTCCCATTTCTCTTCCCTCATGCATCTCCCTCCCTCCCACCCTCCCCATCCCACCCCTCTAGGTGGTCACAAAGCACCGAGATGATCTCCCTGTGCTATGCAGCTGCTTCCCACTAGTTATCTATTTTACATTTGGTAGTGTATATATGTCCATGACACTCTCTCACCCTGTCACATCTCATCCCACCCCCTCCCCATATCCTCAAGTCCATTCTCTAGTAGGTCTGTGTCTTTATTCCCGTCTTGCCACTAGGTTCTTCATGGCCTTTTTTTTTTTTTTTTCCCTTAGATTACGTATATATGTGTTAGCATACTGTATTTGTTTTTCTCTTTCTGACTTACTTCACTCTGTATGACAGACTCTAACTCCATCCACCTCATTACAAATACCTCCATTTCATTTCTTTTTATGGCTGAGTAATATTCCATTGTATATATGTGCCACATCTTCTTTATCCATTCATCTGTCGATGGACATTTAGGTTGCTTCCATGTCCTGGCTATTGTAAATAGAGCTGCAATGAACATTTTGGTACATGACTCTTTTTGAACTATGGTTTTCTCAGGGTATATGCCCAGTATTGGGATTGCTGGGTCGTATGGTAGTTCTATTTGTAGTTTTTTAAGGAACCTCCATACTGTTCTCCATAGTGGCTGTATCAATTTACATTCCCACCAACAGTGCAAGAGGGTTCCCTTTCCTCCACACCCTCTCCAGCATTTATTGTTTCTAGATTTTTTGATGATGGCCATTCTGACTGGTGTGAGATGATATCTCATTGTAGTTTTGATTTGCATTTCTCTAATGATTAATGATGTTGAGCATACTTTCATGTGTCTGTAGGCCATCTGTATATCTTCTTTGGAGAAATGTCTATTTAGATCTTCTGCCCATTTTTGGATTGGGTTGTTCGTTTTTTTATTATTGAGCTGCATGAGCTGCTTGTAAATCTTGGAGATTAATCCTTTGTCAGTTGCTTCATTTGCAAATATTTTCTCCCATTCTGATGGTTGTCTTTTGGTCTTGTTTATGGTTTCCATTGCTGTGCAAAAGCTATTAAGTTTCATTAGGTCCCATTTGTTTATTTGTGTTCTTATTTCCATTTCTCTGGGAGCTGGGTCAAAAAGAATCTTGCTGTGATGTATGTCATAGAGTGTTCTGCCTATGTTTTCCTCTAAGAGTTTGATAGTGTCTGGCCTTACACTTAGGTCTTTAATCCATTTTGAGTTTATTTTTGTGCATGGTGTCAGGGAGTGTTCTAATTTCATACTTTTACATGTACCTGTCCAATTTTCCCAGCACCACTTATTGAAGAGGCTGTCTTTTCTCCACTGTATATCCTTGCCTCCTTTGTCAAAGATAAGGTGACCATATGTGTGCGGGTTTATCTCTGGGCTTTCTATCCTGTTCCATTGATCTATATTTCTGTTTTTGTGGCAGGTGGATTCTTAACCATTGTGCTACCAGGGAAGTCCCAGGACTGTGGGGTTTTATTCTTTGGAAACCTTCTCTTCCATTTCTTCTGAGATCTTGTGCACACCCGCATGTGAGAAGGGGAGGGGTGGGGGGGAGCACCAGATGGATATAGCGGTCTCTCCTACTCAATACTTTTATTGCTTTATGGATTTTCATTTGCTTCATAGTTTACTCCATTTTCTTGTAAAAATAATTCATGATATATATTTTTGTCATAACTTTTCAGGGCACAAAATGTAATATTTTTACAAAACCTCTGATTTTACCTTATGAACTTGATGGGAAATGCTAGATCCAAGAACCCTGAACAAACAAACAAAAAAGGAATATAGATGCTTCATTTATTTATTCACCATACTTTTGAGTGCCAACCAAGTTACATACATAACGCAAACTCTGAGACTGCAGGAATAAATGAACAACAACAGAAAGTTTCAAATCTCAAAGCCTAATAAGAACCTCTCAATCTAGGACATCAAAGCATTCATGTTTAACCACTATTGTACTAATGGTGAAAGTAAGAACAGGCTTATATGCTGAACAGCAATAAAATTCTGAGAAAAAAAATTTCGAGATATACAGGGCTGTTAAGTAAGTTTGTTGAAAAAATTGGGAGAAATATTTGAGAATGAGATAAATTATCTGTTACTATAATTTTAGGTTTTTGTTAAACTTTCTTTATAATAAGTAAGAGATAAAGTAAGAAATACTATTGTGGTTTAAAAACATGTCCCCACTGTATTTTGATACACCTCCTTCAAAAGATGGAGCCTAACTTCCCTTCCCTTGGATGTGAGCTGGACTCTGACTGGCTTCTAACTAGAAAGTGGTGGAAGTGACACTGTGTGACATTGTGGATATGACTTTGCTTTCTCTTATATCGTTTGCTCTGGAGGAAGCCAGCCACCGGTTGTGTCATGGGGACCCTCAGACAGCCTGTGGAGAGGCTCACATGGTGAGGAACTGAGGACTCCTGCCAAAAACCATCAACAACTTGGCAGCCAAGTGACTGGAAGTGGCATCTCCAGTCCAGTCAGGCCTTCAGATGACTGCGGCCCCTGTCATCTCTGACTGCAACCTCGTGACAGACCCTAGGCAAGACTGCCCAGCTGATCTGTTCCCAAATTTCCTCACCCACAGAAACTGTGAAGATAATAAAAGTTTACTGTTTTAAGTTACTTAGTTTGGGGCTAATTTGTTGTGCTGCAATAAATAACTGTATATAAATTGAGGTTTGTTAAATCAGAAACTGAAAGAAAGAAATAAAAATTAAATTCTAGTACCCAGACAGCAATTCTAAAAGCTTGTGATACTAGTTACTTTTCACATTATAATTTAATTCTTCATTATTTTTTCCTGTGCAAAATTGCTTGTGGAAAAACTCAAGTGTTAATGAAAGAGATATATAATTTTCATTAAAAAAGCATAGTTTTATTATAGGTTTTAGATAAAACTGGACTGTATAATTTATTCTGAGCACCTTCCCACAACTTCTTTGTTAGTTTATGTTAATTTATCCTCTTATAAGATTATTAGGGTGCTAACTAAAAGGTACTTCAGAAAACAACTGCCATAAAAGAGTTCTGACATTGCACAGTGGATAGACTTATTTACATTTGTACAATACACCTACTATGAAATACAATTGTTTGAATAATTAGAATTTGTGTAAGTAAGTTTCCTTACAAATAACTTTAAAGGTATAAGTAGAAGCTTGATTCCAAAATTAGGGTCTTCCTAATCTGCCTCTTCCCAACTAAGAAAAACTGCATAGTGTACATTGGTGAGTAAGGAAATATCAGAATATGGACAATGGCCAGGACCTGGTGGTTTTCTGAAGGACTTGGACAATGACCAGATTCAGTTTTGTAATAAAGTACATGGAATTTTCTTTTAAAGGGACATTTGTACAATAAAGTGCTTTCAAGAATTTCTTTGATCTGAGAAATGGCACATACCTATGCATGTGGTTATTTGTTATATTTTCAACAGAATACTGAGCAAATATACTTTTTTACTTGGGATTTCCACAAAGATTTTAAAAGAGTTTTCTGAAGAGGTTTTAGGTACATTATAAAAGCCCTTGTAAGAAAAGTATGAAATTAAAAAACAACTAGTTGAAATACCTACATTAAAAAAAATGTTGCTTAAAACTTGTGACAATTTTATTTAGATCATTATTCCCTGATAATTTAAATAATTTAATATAAATATATATGCATATGTATACATCATGGTCACAAGGTCAAAGACAAGTCAGATTTGAAAAACAAGTAGTCATTCTAGAAAGAGTAACAACATGAAGCAAAAATGAAGGAAGCCTTATTGACGGTGGTAAAAGAAGTACAAGCATTCCTTAGGAGAAATGTTGATAGTTTAGATGGCAAGCTGGGAGAAAAGAAAAAGATACAAGATGCACATATCTGCTTGTTTTAATGGAAGGAGCTCAAAGGAGGAGACAAATTTATTTGTGCCTAGATCAGAAAGTTTGACTGGGCGTTCCCAAATCAAACAATGTTTGTAAAGGCAATATTGTGTAATGGTTAAGACCGTGGCCTCTGGAGCCACAGTGCCAGGGTTTGAACCTCAGCTGTTGTTCTTATTTTTTGTGTCTGTGCCTTAGTTTTCTGCTCTATAAAATAGGAGTAATAAAATCTCATAGGATTCTTGAAAGGATTAAGTGTGATAAAATTGATAAAGACTTTAGAACAGCATTTAAACATATAGTAAGCACTCTATAATATGAGCTATTATTACATTATTATAGATATTAACAACACTAATAAAAATAAGAGGCAAGATCTCAAGGAACAAAGTAGAATGACTTCCCTGAAGGAACCCAGATCAAAAAACCTATTGAGAGTTGTCCTCTCATGGTAGTACACATGAAAGATTTAGTGTTGGGTTAAATCAACTCCTGGGGGACTAAGGGAGCTAACCCGTTGCAAAGAATGATAGCCCAAGCCAAGGGCACCAGAGAGCCACCTATACTGATACGGAAGAGAAACAGAATTAGAAAGGGAAGAATATTGAGCTTTAATTTTATTGAACTTAAATTTACCAACTGAAGGAGACTTTAACTTTGGATTTTAATTTCTTTCTGGGAATTTAATAATGGAAGCAGAACTTTCATTTTCAAAATTGGAGCTGAGGATATTCTAGTTCATAATGAATCTCTGGTATTTGAAGACTAGTGGTTGAGCATATTTTGACCTAGGAAATAGAAAAGAAAATGAATTTTTTGCTTAGGGTATACTATGCTTGTAGAGTTAAATAATTACTATCTCTTTCTGACCAATTTCAGAGATCACTGGGGCCCATTGCTGAATTCCCCAGTTCATTGGTCCAGGGAGACACAAAGGAAAGTCTTTGTAGAAGTTTTATCCTCTCTTATCCCATTGGGCAAAAGGTTTTTTCCTCCACTTGAGGGAGAGTTGAAAATAAGGAACACTTCCAGACCTTCTTTCCAACCCATTTCTTATTCTTCCCTGTGTTAGTTTCTTAATGCTGCCATACAAAGTACCACACACTGAGTGGCTTACAACAATAGGAAATTATTCTCTCTCAGTTTTGGGGGCTAGAATTCTGAAATCAAGAGGTTGGTAGGGTCATGCTCCCTTCTGAAGTCTGTAGAGAAGCATCCTTTCATTCTTCTTCCTAGGTTCTGGTGGCTGCTGGCAAACCTTGCTCTCTTGACTTGCAGCTGCACAACTCTGGTCTCGACCTCCGCCTCCATCTTCACATGACCTTCTCTCTACGTATGCGTGTGTGTGTGTGTGTGTGTGTGTGTGTGTCTGTGACCAAATTTCCCTCTTCTTATAAGGACACTAGTCATTGGATTAGGTCATACCCTAAACCAGTATGACTTCATCTTAAATTGATCACATATGCAAAAACCCTATTTCCAAATAAGATCACATTCACAGGAACTGGGGGGTGGGGGGGAGGGTTAAGAATTGAACGCATCTTTTTCTTGGGGGGTGCACAATTCAACCCACTACACTTCCAAAGCAAGGAGATGATAATTCTGATTCCTTAGAACTTGTCATTCATTGATGCACATTTAATAGTGGACAGGTTCTTTTGCCTTAAGGTTGGGGCTTAAAAATATACCATGCTCATTTATTTCCTGCATCCAGGCATATGTGGCTTTGTTTGGCTGAGAGGTATTTATACCTAATAGGCCTACCCACGCAAGAGAGGGAATCTCTCTTTTCTGACTCAGTTACAACTTTTCCTGCAACTGGGTAGGTAATTCAGGTGGGGCCTACACCGTAGAATCAGCTGCCTTCAGATCAGAGGGAAGAGAATAGAAAGCATCACTTTAGCTTCAAATCTAAACTGCATTGTCCAACACATTACCAGAAACACCAAATTTAGAGGGATTAAAGCATGCACATCCAGTTTAATCAAGTAATACTTCATTCCCCATTTAGGTTGTGATCCTGTATATATTCAGTACTCAATATGTAGTTGGTTCCTGTCTTATTTCTCTGGCATCTCTTCTCTAGAAACTCTAAGATAACAGGATGGCCACCTGAAAATCTATTTCATGGTGTATTTGATCAGCCCTACTTACACAGGGAATAAGACTTCTAGAGAGGAAAGACAAGAGTTATGTTTGGAGAGTGTCTCACGTGGGTAGAGAGCTCACTTGAGTAAAGAGAACAAAATGAAACACACATATGTAAAATTAGATATAATATATATAATACACAGGTCTATTGTTTATTATATACACAATACATATATATTACAAATACATTTATATATACACATGACTAGGTAATACCAGGTAGTGATAAATGCTATGAAGAACAATTAATCAGAGAAAGACTATAGAGAATGCTTAAGGAGTACCATTCAGAAAAAATGATCAAGGAACCATTCATGGAGAAGGTGACGTTTGAGCAGAGAGCTGAATACAATGAATTAGCAGCCGTGGTAAGATATTGAGGAAGACCATTCCAGACCGAGGGAATAACAAGCAAAAATGGCTGCAAGTGGGAACATACATAGATGCCCTATATGAAGGTCAGAGCAACCTGAGAGACATGAACAAGGGGAAGAAGGGTTAGAAATGAGACCAGAGAGGGACTCAGGGTCTGGAGCATTTGGCCTTGTACAGCCTGACGAGGACTTTCTACTCCATTCTAAATGTGATGATTCCTGACATCGTTTGAACAAAGAGGTGATATTTCATGATTGAAGTTTTGAAGGCTCACCCTGGCAAGATGTGAAGAAAATGTAGGGAGGCAAGGGCAGAAGCAGGAAACCAAGTAGGTGACTGCCGCAGTAGTCCAGATGGAGAGATGATGCTGAGAAGTCAGATTTAGAAGATATTTAAACATGCTTGCTGATGATCACATGTGGGATGAGAGACAGAGACAAGTGTCAGTTGACTCCAAGTACTGGATGTACCATTAAGAAAAAATCCTTGTGCATTATACTGGGTTGAATAGTGTCCCCCAACAATTCATGCCATCTGGAACTTCAGAATGTGCCCTTATTTGGAAATAGGGTCTTTATAGATGCAACCAAGTTATGATGAGGTCAAACTGGATTAGGATGGGCCCTAATCCAATGACATGTCCTTATAGAAGAGGGAATTTGGACACAGAGACATATACACAGAGGGGAGAAGGCAATGTGGAGATGAAGGCAGAGATTAGAGTGATGCAGCTGCAAGTCAAGAATTGCTGGCTACCATCAGAAGCTAGGAAGAGGCAAGGGAGGAGACTTCAGAGAGAGCATGACTCTGTTGACACCTTAATTTCATATTTCTAGCCTCCAGAACTGAGAGAGAATAACTTTCTGTTGTTTTAAACTATTCAGTTTGTGGTAATTTGTTAAGGCAGTCCTAGAAAACTAGTATACTAACTAAGGTTGAATACTGGTATTTTGTTTTAATTTGCATTCTTTGAGTGCTAAGAACATATTCCCATAAGACTGCTGAAAAGTAGTTCCTCTTTTTAGTTTTCTTTTCATATCCTTAGCCTTCTTACTGTTGTGTGTCTTTGTGTTTTCTTATTGATTTGTCTTAGATCTTTTATAAGATTTTTAACTCATTTACGTTTTCTACTAATAAGGTAGAGTAGGTATGGTAATCTTTTGCAATCTTTTCAGACATTCTCTTCTTTATTTAAGCACAGATTTACAAAAAAAAAAAAAAAAATGGTTATTTTGAAAGGGAATTTTAAAGAATTTTTTTCCAAAACCAGAATTGCTCATTTTACCTGCATGTTATTACAGTATTGGAATGTATATGTGCAAAGGTATTGCTTTCAGTAGAATAAACAAAATATAAAAGATTACTATGAAATATGTATTCTTTAATACACTACTTGCATATGAATTTTACCTCTTCATAGAAAAAGCCAGGCTTTTCTGGTGCTTTTGTTCTATAGGAGGAAGAGGCAGAAGAGAAGAGGGAACATAAAAATTATTGGCTTAAAAAAAAAAATTATTGGCTTAGTATAATTACTGAATTCAAATTGAGAAAATTTTTTGAATAAACTCTGAATTTAATAAAATAAATACAAAGTTTTTAATGTGTAGTACATGGTATGCATTTTGAAGCTATCTCTTTTAAAATTGGTGTTTAATGTTTTAAGTGTAAAGATCATATTTCTTGTTTTTTCCTGATTACCTACATTAAACTAGAACTGATTCCAACTACTTATTCATTCATCAAGTTTAACTTTTAAATATGCCTTTGTAAATATCCTTGGGTTTTTTTCTGCATGTGTATACTGTTTTTTCCAAATTAAGTAAATGTATAATTTATACATGGATTGTTATAAAAGGCTACTTAAAAACTGATAATGTTGAGAAAGATTATCCAAAACTGAAAAATAAGGCATAAGTGTGCTTCCACCGTCATACCAAAGTATTGTCTAATCAGCCTGCTTAAGGGCATTTTAGAGTTTGCAATTGTTTGTCTTACTTTTTACTGTTAATTGGACCCAGACTTTGCAAAGTTAGATGTTCCTTTGTCAAAGACTGTTAAGTTGCAATTTATTTTTGTCTGGCAGTGAATCAAATGATGTCTTTCTAGTAGAAAAGATAACCTTAAAGGTTATGGTTTTATTATGCTGAAGAATATTAATCAGTGTTTTAGTCCTTTGGGGCTGCTATAACAAAATACCACATCTGGGTACCTTATAAAGCAACAGAATTTATTTCTCACAGTTCTGGAGGCTGAAATTCTGAGATCATGGTTGGGTGAGGATTCTTTTCTAGGTCATATGGCAGAAGGAGGTAGGGATCTGTCAGAAGTCCCTTTTATAAAGCACTAATCCTACACATGAGGGTTCCACCTTCATGATCTAAGCACAGCCAAAAGCCACATACTATTACCTTTGGGAGTTGAGATTTCAATGTACAGATTTTGGGGGGACACAAACATTCATACCATAGCATTTAGTATTTAAAAATCTAACTTCGCAATCTTTTTTTTTCAGTATTCTTTCTTCCATTGACCATATTTACTAGTCTCTCCTTCCCTCTTTGGAACCAGCTTTACCATTCTACTTGTTCCCTGATTAAGTAGTTAAATATCTTTAACATATGCTCAACCCTTTATTTTTATGAGAGTTTTGTTTTTAACTCTTTGAGATTAATACTTTGACAAAAATGAGAACCCATAATAGTATATACTGTGGTTAAACCCCAACTGCCCCCTCCATATAAATTTAGTACATACATGATGTATCTGGTATAATATATAATTAAATTTTAGAAAATTAGACTGCTGTAATGGCAGTAATTTGAAAATATTGTTAAAGAATTTTTATCTTCATTGACTCTTTGAAGACAGGTAGGGTAATTAGAGAATGAGAATAAAGTAGGTAGCAAGAGGGAGGCATTTAGACTTATCTATTCTTATAGGACATTTTACATGTTCTCAATACTTGTAGGGGAGAAAAACTTGCCACCCCAAAATGACTCTATGGAATGCAGATTATTTTGAGCTGAAAACAATCAAGGCTCAAAGGAGTCAGAAAAAAACTTTGATCTTCTCCCTAATGGCCTAAAAGAATGTCAACAGAGTACATATTCCAGGAAGGGAGCTATCACCGTAGATAACTATAGTATGAACTAAGTGTGTAAACAGGAAGGAACCTAACAAAGTTTGCTTGTTAAAACTCTTCTGTGCCCAATTGTCTCTTTGTAACCCAACAAACATTTGTTTAACAAACATTTGCTTACCAAACATTTGCTTTTCCATTTTCATGTGAATTTCCCTCCTCCCCTTTGAAGTCCAAACCACTACCCCCAACATCCTCTTTTGTCTTTAGCTGAAGAAGGTATTTAAGGTGAAGGTTTCAGTCATTTTGGTAAGCTACACAGTTTTCCTGGGTCTCTCCTATGTATACATGCTATGAAAATTTTGTTTGATTTTCTCCTATTAATCTGTCTCATGTCAATTTAATTATTAGACCAGCTAGAAGAACCTAGAAGGGTAGAGGAAAATTTCCCCTTCCCCAACAGTTGGCAATGAGGATGGGCTGTAACTTTACTGACTGGATATTACTCTTGCCAAGACTGCTGCAGTTAAGAGCTTAGGGGAGTTTGTCATAAGGGTAAGAGGGTCTTTAAAAAAAATTTAAAAAGGGACTTCCGTGGTGGTCCAGTCCAGTGGTTGGGACTCCGCTGTAGGGAGCCTGGGTTCAATCCCTGGTCAGGGAACGAAGATCCCACATGCCACACAGCGTGGCCAAAAAAAAAAAGGTAAGTGATCTTGGTCCATAAGGGGTCTTTGTTGTCTCAAACGCTATTGTTTTACTAGTGATGTAACAAAAAGTCTTTACCCTCTTTGACAATTTTGGGGAGTAAACTTTCTGGATCTTGTGAAGGCTGTACCCTTTGCATTCTCCTATGGGGACACCTTTTTTGTCTTACTGGTTTCAGTCACTGTTAAGACTCTATTCATCAATGGCCAGACAGTGGATCCTTCAAATTGGAAAAACTTCTTAATTGGTAAATTTTCTACAGAGCTCTCATCATAAACAGCTGTTTTACTGGTACGTATAGAAGGATCAAATTATAAGGTGGATACAAAGAAATATAACCTGTGGTGCTCCAAGGACGATGGTGCTTCAAGGACAAAGGACAACCCTGCCTGAAAAAGTTTCAGCGTTACACCCCCTACCAGACTCTTAATCGCTCTCCCCACCATGTTGCAATGGTTACGAAATTCCTGAGCCCACCTGGGCGATGTCCACCTGGGTGACAGGATCTGTCCCAAATACGGAAAGGCATATGCCCTGTCCCACTCCCACCCTATAGAAGGAAGGTATATGTGCCTCGACCAATCAGTAAACGAAATTTTCACCTTGGACCATTCCTTTGTTTTCTGGCTATAAAAACTGATCAATAGCACATGTTTGGGCTCGACTCTCCCAGACTACTAGGAAGTCAGCCAGCTCTTCGGGCAGCGACACTTCGCTCTAATAAATTCTATCTTCTTTACATTCTGCCTTGTGTCTGGAAATTCTTCTCCAACCTGCGTTCGCACCACAGCATAACCCTTAACCATAAACCCTTAGTTTAAAAAAAAATGGTTTGGGAAGCTTTATTAAATGTGTGGCCTCAGCTTCCCCTTATGCTAATAAAAACAGATGCTAATAGAAAACATTGTGTTAATTAACAAAAGAATGGAAAGAAGCCAAGGGAAAAGTCAAGGGACTCTTCCAAACAAGGTAAAACTTTTTAAAGTGTTATTAAGGAATAAGGTAAATAAAACAAATATTGAAAGTGTTGCAGGAAGGGGAACCCCTTCCAGGGCCCAAGAATGGGCTCCTGTCTAACCTCAAAAATGAATTGTCCTAGGAGATACATCTGCTGAAAAAGCAAGAGACTTTATTGGGATGGGGCGCCAGGACGGAGAGCAGTAGGGTAAGGGAACCCAGGAGAATTGCAATGCCACATGGCTTGCAGTCTCAGATTCTATGGTAATGAGGTTAGTTTCTAGGTTGTCTCTGGCCAGTCATTCTGACTTAGGGTCCTTCCTGGTGGTGCACACATTGCTCAGCCAAGATAGATTCTGGCAAGAAGGAGTCTGGGAGGTTGGTAGTATGTATGGACTGGCGTCTCCTCTCTCCTTTTGACCTTTCCCGAATTCTTCTGTTTGGTAGTAAGCTTGTCAGTTCCGAATTCCTTACCAGGACCTTCTGTTGTAAGATAACTCATGCAAGTGGTTTCTATCATGCCTGGCCGGGGCAGGCGGTTTCAGTCAGTGGTTCCCCTAACAAAAGTGGTGAAGTAAAGAGAAATCAGATAGGGAAGAATCATGGGACTCAACCCAGCAGGATGGAAATCTTTAGATGGTTATTAAGGAATGGGATAAATAAAATAGAAAGCGATGTGATTAAAACAAAGATTTTAATTCAGCACTACCTAAGGTTGGATGGGCCAAAGGGACCTGTTATTTGTCCCCCCAGTATTAAAGGGCTCCAAATAAGTCTGTTTTATTTATCCCAGTTTGGAGAAATTTAAAAGACTGGGAGAAAAAAAATCACACTGAGAAACCTGACCAGCAATTTCTTGGGCCAACAGTTAGGCTGATTAATCAAGTTAAGGGTTAATAAAAGGGCCTGGGTTCCCTGGCTTATCCCCTCAGTTGGGACCCAAAGCCTTTTATATAGGAATGGATTAAATGGCTGAGAAGTAGAAAGAAAGTTTCTGGGACTCTTTGTAAGAGTGAGACTTATGGGTCTTAATGGACGCTATGGTTAAAGGTATAAGAGTTAATAAAATTGAGATGAAAATTTATAAGAAAATTGTTGTATTTGAATGGGTTATAGATAAGATGGTTACATGTCCTGTTGCCTGATTGTAGTGTGGGGATGGACATTGTGTCTCACTGGGGAATGCTTCCCCCGCCTGGTATTGTAAGACAGCAATATAAATCCATCCTTCAGGCAATATGAATTGAACATGCTAAAGGAAACCAGTAGGATTGTCTGAGACCACACCGTGTGAGATGGACACTGGGCGCGGATATTCTGGGTCTAATAGAAGCAATAATGGAGGATTTTTGCCCCTAGAGTGAATTGGTATGGGTTGAATTGTGTACTCTGAAAGAGTACACAATTTATTGAATACCTTGTACAGACTATTTTTTTAAAAACATCTTTATTGGAGCATAATTGCTTTACAATGGTGTGTTAATTTCTGCTTTATAACAAAGTGAGTCAGCTATACATACACATATATCCCCATATCTCCTCCCTCTTGCATCTCCCTCCCACCCTCCCTATCCCACCCCTCTAGGTGGTCACAAAGTGCAGAGCTGCTCTCCCTGTGCTATACGGTTGCTTCCCACTAGCTATCTATTTTACATTTGGTAGTATATATAAGTCCATGCAACTCTCTCAGACTTTTTAAAGCCTGATTCATTGAACCCTGAAGTTCTAGAACATAGAAATATTTTGATTTCCATTTTAGTTAGAAATCTTCTCCCTGATATAAGAAGGCACATTTAAAAAAATATAGTTGGATGGGCAGATCAGCCTTTCGATATCATTTAGGTGGCAGCCCAGTTCTCTGGGGAATTGAAGGCAACTGTCTTTGTCTTGCAAATCTCTACAAAATCAGAAATGTAAATACAGCCAACAATGGCCGGAGAGTAAGCCTGGTTTATTCAATAGGGCAAAACCTGAAATCGAAAGAAAGAAAAAGAGAAAGAGGTTTTTTAAAAGTACAAACTGCTGGAAAGGCTCCCTTGCCCAAAATCTAATTCACAGCCTCCGTAAGGATTTATCAAGGAAAAATACAAATCTTAAAAATCTTTTTCACAAATAGGAAAAAAGACTTAGCCGTCTGAGCAAATAAACTTTGCTTACCCCAATAGTTATTTATAAACTAGTGAGTTTTGTATTATACCTGATTCATGACTAAAGTTTTAAAATGAAAGCTGTGAGATCTCTGGCTCTGTCTGTCTCTATGTCTATGTGTGTACATTATAGATATGGTATTTTTCTACCTCCAAATAATATTATCAAAATTAATTTGTAAAGGAGCTCTATTTAATTGGCTTAATAGAACATACTTATGAATTAAATACTGGTAAATGTAGTAGAAACTAACCCAAAGGTTTTTCAAGTTCACATGATCTAGAATTAATCTTTAGTAAATAAAAGTAAATTTAAGTTATTGGTTTAATTAAAATAGGCATGTCTTTAGAGTTATCATCATTAAATGTAAAACTTATATTCTACCCAGGTTGACCACAAGTCAAATAAGTTCATGTCATCTCTGCTACAAAACTTGTCAGCCAAAAAAAAAAAAACTTGGTATGATGAAATTTCCATAAGTAATTATATAAATGTAAATGTGAAAAGGGATTTTAGGTTAACTCTCTAAGAATAATTATGCTTCATGGTATGTGACCTTAAAAATAGTTTCCCCAAATCTTTTTGGTAACTTGAAATTTAGAGTTTTGCTAAGTTAATTTAAATGATGAGAATTTATTAAATGTCTAGATTATTTCTAAATAAGATAAAATACTGAAACATTAATTGCTAAACAATTCTAAGTTTACCTATTTTTGTCTTAGTACAGAAAAACTAAAGATATGTAGGTTTATTAGTAAATGAGTCTTGTACCACATTAAAAAAACATAGTTATACTATGAGAAAATGTACACGTCTAGAAATTATGAAATGTATTCATGTTTGCCAGTCATAAAAAATACTGGTATAACAAACAGTTCACAATTGCAAAGTTTTAGATTTCACTAAAAACTAAGGTCTCTAAGGGTTAAAAATTCTAATTAATACATGTCATTGAAACTACTAAAACTAACAAGGAAATGTCTTTGTATGTAAGGAAATTTTTTTTAAACTGTATAAGGAATCAAAATGCATTTTGTTAAGGAAAAGAAAGTAAGTTTGTTCTAAAGAGAGAGAGAGAAAGGGAAAGCATAGGATAAAATCTGAATGTAAAACGGAAGTCATAGAAGGTTTGTGGAAAATAAACCCTGAGAAAAAGAGTTTTGTGCATGGTCAGGACTGGCTAAGATTAGAATAAATTTAATTGAGTAAATGAATTTTAATGTTAAAAGTACACTGGTGCAAAACTAGAATTTTATTTTCTCTATCTGTCAAGAGGACAAAGTTTTCTTGGAATATTGATCTGCTTTTGATAACAGATTGTAAAACTTTCTTTACCTTTTAAGTAATCTGTTGTATAATAACTTTCTGTATTTGCCTTTGAAACCTTTTATTGTCACTTTGCTTAAGTGAATAAGTATTGTTTCACAGTGAACTGTGGTTCTATTTGACAAAGTGTTTTAAAACCTTTTGATATCACTGAAAAACACCCAAATCAAATTCTAAATGAAGTTTTTTTTAGCTCTTGCTAACTTTGGGATATTCAGAGGGCCCCTTAAACATCTCAAACATCTTAAACATCTCAAAGCCTAAACTAATTAGGCTTATTTGGTATGTAAAATTACATGGGAAACATTGTCAAATGAGAGATGATAAAACTTCTTAGGTTTTATTGTGTATGTAAATATTATTTATATCAATGTTCTAGAAATTACATGAAATTCCTAAAATCTGGATATGTCCTGGTATAATTTTATCAGTAATAAATCTAGTTATTATCTTAAAGTGTTGTGTGTCACAGAATTAACCAAATTTCTTTGTCAATTTAATTGTAATCAGACCTTTAACCATGCCAATTTAAGACTTTTGCCATTTTAGATAGTTATTCTTTGACCCTTTGGAAAAAATGCTTCTTCTTGAAGAAGATTCATAGAAAGGACTTTATGACATCAAGCTTTCTTTTTTTTAATAGTAATCTTTTATTTATTTATTTATTTTTTTAATATTTATTTTTGGCTGTGTTGGATCTTTGTTTCTGTGCGAGGGCTTTCTCTAGTTGCGGCGAGCAGGGGCCACTCTTCATCGCGGTGCGCGGGCCTCTTCACTATCGTGGCCTCTCTTGTTGCGGAGCACAGGCTCCAGTCGCACAGGCTCAGTAGTTGTGGCTCATGGACCTAGTTGCTCCACAGCATGTGGGATCTTCCCAGACTAGGGCTCGAACCCGTGTTCCCTGCATTAGCAGGCAGATTCTCAACCACTGCGCCTCCAGGGAAGCACCCACATCAAGCTTTCTGATAACATTTAGTTTATACTACTGAACTGGGTTAGAAATTACAGAACTCAAATGGAAAACCTGATGGTTTCATAAAACTCCTAACAGAAGATCAAGCTCAACAACAATTAATTACATGGAACTGAATGAACTGATGAATATGATTATATTTTTTATGACTTTTGTCTGAAATGTTACCAGGTTTTTATTTTGTTTTCCAGGTATAAGGAAACTTTTCCTCTTATGCCAGCTGTGACTTCAGTCATTTGGTAAATTTTATCTTTGTAAGCAGAATTGAAATATTTATCTTTTTCTCCCTACCTGATTCCTCCAGAATTTGGAAACTTGGTGAGTATTCTTATTTTCATGGCAATATCATTATTTACATAAGTTCACTAAGAACCTGTTCTCCTTATAACAGGACATACTTGGAAATATTGATTATATTACCGTAGCTTTGACTGGAATGCCATATTTGAGAATATACATAGAATCAGATATGACCAGACAACTTTAAGAAACTAATATTGACTTTATGGAGCCATAACGCCCTTTGAGAAAGCAGTCTGGTGGTACCTTGCTTACAGATTACTCAGAAACCTTACCAGGTGAATAAGAAAGGTAACTTCCTGACAAATGCAGGGACTTCAGCATATTTGGGGGACCCCAAGAAGAGGAATTCACCCAAATCTTTGGTATTACAAATGAGTCTGATGGCAAGTTCTTGGTGTGGCTTCCTGGCCTCAAGAGGCATTTAAAAGTTCAATTTGAGATTATTTATGAAAAGTACCCACAAAGCAGATTTAAGAAAATGTATGGTCAATTGCTATTCTTGCCGGACTTATGGAAATAGACCAAGTTTAATGAAACTAAACTTATTTTGCAAATAAGTTAGTCTTAATTTGGCTATCTTTGATATCATTGATAGTCAAATTGAAGGTGATTTTTAAAAAGAAAGTATTTTTTGCTTCAGCAGAAACTATAGTACACAGTTGTGGATACTAGGTTCTTGTTCTGTTAATCATCTTTAAACTTTTGTTTTTCCACCTGTAAATTGGACTGGATCCTGAATTCTTCTAGTTTCCTCAAATATTTGGCTACAACTCTCCAAACTAAAGTTTCCAATTTTCTCTCACTTTTCACTTAGAATTACTGAGGATCAAAGCTGCTGTTTTCCTGAAGATCTGCAAAATTAAGCTGAACACCTTCATATAAACTTAAGAGAGATCACCAAAATAGCCCATGTTTAGACAATTCTCATGCCTGTTGCTGTGTAAGTCACTTAGAAAGTTTGACTGAATAGTCAATGACATCATCAGAGACATTTTGTTGCCGAGATACCGTCTTTCCTGTGCACCGATGCCAAACAAATATGGAGACAGAGATTTTGGAGGAAGAGAGATGGCTTTATTTTTCTGCCAGGCAGAAGGGAAGACACAGCAGGCTAGCGCCTCAAGAACTGTGTCCCCCCCCCCCCTCCTTCGGGAATCGGAGAAGATTTTTATATGTGGGGTTCACAGTCCGGGGTATATGATAAGAATCAAAGTAGTGAAGGTCTTGCATTCTTCTTCCCGCATTATTTCAAAATAGTCACAGCTGGCGTCAGGCAGCCCGGCAGTTGGGTTCGTTTGTCTCTGGGTATCGGCCTCGGACCTTTTTTCTGAATGCAAATGCTACAGGGGGTGATTTGCTACAAGGGAGTGCAGGATGTAATTCACATAGTTTTAAAGAGAAATAGGTTAGCTTTGTGAAGTACAAATCTAGTTACAGGCACTACAGATTAGTAACAGTTAAACAAAAACTAGGAGTGATTAACTCTTTCAGGCCAGGTTATGTTTCTTCTCTAGCCTGTTCACTGTTCCCTTTATTTTCCTTGTTCTCAGGAGAGGGAAGACTTTATTTCTATTTTTGCTGCAACAATTCCAAAGTGCAAAAGATGCTTTGACCTTGACATGTAGAAATCTTCTTGACTCACTGACCCCTAGGCCCAGAAACTGGCTCATAATTTGCTCCAATCATTAACCTTTGTTTTTCTTTTGTATCCATTAGAAATGCCTCTTACAAAATACCTAACTGCTTGCACCTTATAAGCCTAACTTTGAGAGCCCACCTGCATCACCACCTGCTGAAATGAGTAACTGAACTGATCTATTGTCAGTACTAAGAGACTGGTTTAATGAGATGGAACAGTCTATCAACTCATCTTCTGAACTGTGAAACTTCTTAAAAGAAGTTTCAAAGGCAAGACTGTAGGGGAACAAACCTTGCCATCCCCAAACGTCTCTTTGGCATGCAGATTATTTTGAGCCAAAAACAATCAAGGCTCAAAACCTCAGGAAGATACTTTGACCTTCCCCATAACTGCCTAAAAGTATGTAAATAGAGGACCTATTCCAGGAAGGAAGCTATTATCATAATAGCTAGTATGAACTAGGTGTGTAGGTGGAAGAACCTAGCAAAGTCTGTTAAAATTCCACTGTGTCCCACTGTCTCTGCATAACCAAGCAAACATCTGTTTATCAGACATTTGCTTTTCCATTTCCATGTGAATTGCCCTCCTGCAATTAGAGGTCCAAATCACTAACCCCAACATCCCTTTTTTGTCCTTAGCTGAAGATGGTATTGAATATGAAGGTTTCTGCCATTTTGGTAAGTTACTTAGATTTCCTGGGTCACTCCTAAGTATACGTGTTATTAGATTTTTGTTTGATTTTCTCCTGTTAGTCTATCTCATGTCATTTAATTCTTAGACCACCCAGAAGAACCTAGAAGGGTAGAGAGAAATTTCTTCCTCCCTGACTATACTTTCAGAGATTTGATCCCACTAGCTCTTTTTTCTACATAGTTATCTCAGAGCTTCTGGTGTTTGTTTCCTTGATGTGAATGTATTCCAAGCATAACTCTTACCTTTTTCGCTCATAGACACCATCGATGGTTACAAATATTAACTCCAAATTATGAGGTAAGTACTCTTTTTAACATACTTGTTTTACAAATACGTATGAAAAGTTGTTACTCACTGCAGCCATCAAACTAGTAATTGAGAAGCAGAGATTTGAACGCAGACTGGTTGAGACCAGAATTTCACCTACTCAATCTCACTCAAGCCTAGCTGACTCTCCATTGTGGCTTTGGAAATAGCACTTACTTGCTTGGCTGCCAGGAGGGACAATTGAGGTCCAGGAGGATAAAGCATTTTGCCCAAAGGTAACTAGCCAACTAGTAGTAATTGGGATTATTTTGCTACTTCACAATAAAAAAAAAGTCAAGGAAAAAAGACAAGCTAGGATATACAAAGGGAGTGAGGTATTGTTATGAAAATTGAGCAAAAACAGGAAGAGAGGAAATTAGAGGGAAAATGTTAACAAAGGTGAGTTTGCATATTGAAACTTGCCTGAGGTAGAATTGACTGAATTGTGCATAAATAAAGGTAGAGGAAAAGACTAAATACAGAGATAAGGCTGAGGGGAAAAAACAAAATTGTGAAAGCGCCTTTCTCTTAGACAGTTCTCTGGGGTGGATGGATATCGTGTGACAAACTTAACCCAGCACAGCTGAGTTATTGTCTAGAGATGCTGCAGAGCAAAGACTGGAGAAAAGTCAGCAGTGAGTGTCAATGATAAAATGTTGCCTGCCATATCGGTAGACAGAGGATGTTGCAGCCATCAAGCCATCACATTGTAGTGCTGCCCACCCCCCACATGGTGAGCCCTGAGGAAACTCAGGATGGGAACAGGATGCCCGCCATCAAGTAGTCAGGCACTGCAGCCACCCCCAAAGATGCACCCTGAGGAGACCTAGGATGGGAAAACACAGGATACTGACCCCAGCTAGCTGAGGTGTATATCAAAGGAATGGTTTCAGTGAGCCCAGACTCTTGCATCTTCCCATATATATAAAAGTGCTAGATTCCTTAACTTGAGACGTCTGGTTTTCTTTAATTAACAGTAATCTTTTGATGTTCTGACTACCTGGTCTTTGTTGCAAAAACTCCTAAATACCCTGGCTCCCAACTTACCTCTTCAGAACAGTCTCTCAGAGGTAAGAGAGAGGTTTAAGAAAAAGCCTTTCTTTTTACCTCTCCCTTAGCTGCCTGAAGAATTTAGATAAAGGTCCTGTTCCCAGAATAGAGATATCACCAGAGATATCTGCAATTAATATGGGCTAAGTGTGGTGGGAGGGAAACTTCACAGGGCCTAGAGCTTTATCAGAGTGTACTCTGAGTCCCATTGTCTCTAGATGATCCAGTAAACATTTGTTTACCAAACATTTGCTTTTCTATCTTCTTGTAAATTGCCTTCCTCCCCTTTGAGGTCCAAACCACTATCCCCAACACCCTCTTTTTTCTTTAGCTGAAGATGGTATTCAGGGTGAGGATTTCGGCCATTTTAGCAAGTTTCTCAGTTTTCCTGGATCTCTCCCATGTATACATGTTATTAAGCTTCTGTTTGATATTCTCCTGTTAACCTGTCTCAAGTCAGTTTAATTCTTAGACCAGTCAGAAGAACCTAGATGGATAGAGGAAAATTTCTTCCCCTGCAACAGTTAAAACTAGGTAAAGGGTATGCAGGCATTCATTATATTATTCTTCAACTTTTCTGTAAGCTTGACTTTTTTTTAGACAAATAGAACAATAAAAAACAGTATATTGAGTAGGAAATACTACTTTAAGTTCTGCATTATGCTCTATATCCAGAATTATAGTCTTGAATGTTATTGTTTTTAGATCAGCCATTAGTCCATAATATTGTCTTATTTGTAAACATTTTCTCATGTTGAAATATTCTTTATAATTTTGATAATAGCTATTTTTAAATGTAACATATATATTATATGTTAGGAATTTTACATTTATTATCATTATCCCCATAACAATCCTGAAAGGTAAATGTTATTTTTTCCATTTTTCAGATAAGAAAAGAAAGGCTCAAACATGCTATTATTGCCCTTGGTCACATGCAACTATAAATGTTGGTGCTGTGATTTATGCCCAAGTGTGTCAGAATTCAAACTCTATGCTCTTTCATTCTATCACCTGCTTCCAGTGCTAAGAGATTCATTTGTTGATGGGTGGGCAGTGGTCCCTTGGGGGAGAGCCATTTATGCCAATTAAAACTTATTAAAATGATACTCATGCAAAATGAGGAAAATAAATGAATTCTGTTGCTTTATCTGTTTCTCAGAGTTGTCAAAATATGAATCCCTCTCCAAAAACCTTCAAAATGCAGGTTCATTGTCTTATTCAGGTGGCTTATCATAAGCAAGAGTTAATATATCGGGACTTTCCTGGTGGTCCAGTGGTAAAGAATCCACCTTACAACGTATGGTACTCAGGCTTGATCCCTGGTCAGGGAACTAAGATCCCACATGCCGTGGGGCAACTAAGCCCATGCACCACAACTACTGAACTCTGCACCTCAACGAGAGAGCCTGAGTGCCACAAATTACAGAGAACACATGCCCTGGAGCCTGCACGCCACAACTAGAGAGAGAAAACCCGCACGCCACAACTAGAGAGAAGCCTGCACACCACAGTAAAGATACCATGTGCCACAACTAAGACCCGACGCAGCCAAAAATAAATAAAATAAATAATAAACCTTAAAAAGTAAAAAAATAAAATAAAAGAGCCAGTGCTTTCTAAAAAAAAAGAGTTAATGTATCAATTGCATGTTTGACAGCACTATTTTAAAACATACTGGCATTTGGCTGTTACTTCAAGTTCCCAAATTTTTCCATTTTAAAGTATTCATATTCTTATCAATAAGTGACACTTTCTTCCTGTAAGGCAAAGCACCAGTCATTCATGCAACAAATATTTATTGAGTACTTCATGAGTGCTTAGCATACCATGTATGCATTTTACTGGAAATCCTATTGCAAACTTAACCACATTTTGCTTCTGTTGAAGATAGTAACATTACATGATTTTTTTCCCTCATGATTTTAAAGTTTTTTGACATTAGCAAAACTATTATAGAATAGTTATATAGTAGACTATATTTTTCTTTTTTAAAATTGGAATATAGTTGATTTACAATATTATATTAACTTCAGGTGTAAAACACAGTGATTCAATATTTTTATACATTATATTCCATTTAAAGTTATAAAATTTTGGTTATATTCCCTGTTCTGTGTATTACACCTTTGTATTTTATTTATTTTATATCTAGTAGTTTGTACCTCTTAATCTTCTTCCCTTATCTTGCCCCTCCCCCAAGCCCTCCCCCTACTGGTAACCAATAGTTTGTTCTCTGTATCTGTGAGTCTGTTTCTGTTTTGTTATATTCATTTGTTTTATTTTTTAGATTCTACAAATTAGTGAAAATATACAGTATTTGTCTTTGTCTGACTTCCTTCATTAAGCACAATACCCTCAAGTCCATCCATGTTGTTATAAATGGCAAAATTTCATTCTTTTTTTATGGCTGAGCAATACTCCACTGTGTGTGTGTGTGTGTGTGTGTGTGTATGTGTGTATATATATATATATATATATATATATATATATATATATATACACACATACACACACACACACACAGATATATATACCACCTCTTCTTTATCCATTCATCTGTTGATGGACTCTTAGGTTGGTTTCATATCTTAGCTATTGTAAGTAATGCTGCTGTGAACATTAGGGTGTATATATCTTTAGGAATTAGTGAGTTTTTGTTGTTGTTGTTGTTTTTCAGACATATACCCAGTAGTAGAATTGCTGAATCATATGGTAGTTCTATTTTTAAGTTTCTGAGAAACCTTTATAATGTTTTCCATAGTGGCCATACCAATTTACATTCCCACCAAGAGTGAACTACGGTTCCCTTTTCTCCAAATCCTAGCCAACATTCATTATTGTGGTCTTTTCGATGATAGCCATTCTGACAGATATGAAGTAATATGTAATTGTAGTTTTGATTTGAAGTTCCCTGATGATTAGTGACATTGAGCATCTTCTCCTGTGCCTGTTGGCCATCTGTATGTCTTCTTTGGAAAAATGTCTATTCCCATCTTGTGCCCATTTTTAAATCAGGTTGCTTGTTTTTTATATTGAGACATAAATATAAATCCTTTATCAGACATATCATTTGCAAATATCTTCTTCCATTCAGTAAGTTGTCTTTTTGTTTTGTTAATAGTTTCCTTTATTGTGCAAAAGCTTTTAATTTAATTAGGTCACATTTTTTTATTTTGGCTTTTGTTTCTCCTGCCTGAGGAGACAAATTCCCCCAAAACTATTGCCAGGGATTATGCCAGAGTGTATTGCCTAGGCTTTCTTCTAGGAGTTTTATGGTTTCCAGCCTTACATTTAGGTCTTTAATTCATTTTTAGTTTTTTTTTTTTTAATATGGTACGAAAAAATGTTTTAAGTTTATTTTTTTACATATAGTTGTCCAGTTTTCCCAATGCCACTGATTGAAGAGACTGTCTTGCCCTCTTTATATATTTTTGCCTCCTTTTTCATAGGTTAATTGACCATATGTGTTTATTTCTTGCCTCTCTATTTTGTTCCACTGATTTATGTGTCTGTTTTGTGCCAGTACCATACTGTTTTAATTACTGTAGCTTTGTATTACAGTCTGAAGTCAGGGAACATCATATCTCTAGCTTTCCTCTTTGTTCTCAAGATTAATTTGGCTATTTGGGGACTTCTGTAATTCCATACAAATTTTAGGATGATTTGTTCTAGTTCTGTGAAAAATATGGGTATTTTGATAGAGATTGCATTACATCTGTAGATTGTGTTGGGTTGTATGCATTTTTAAACAATATTAATTCTTCCAATTCATGAACATGGGATATCTTTCCATTTATTTGTATCATCTTCAATTTCCTTCATCAGTGTCTTATAGTTTTAATATTATAGGTCTTTCACCTCCTTGGTTAAGTTTATTCTTAGGTATCTTATTCTTTTTGATAAAATTGCATATGGGATTGTTTTCTTAATTTCCCATTCTGATGGTTCATTGTTACTATATGAAAACACAACAGATTTCTGTGTATTAATTTTGTATCCTGCAACTTTACTGAATTCACTTATTAGCTCTAATCATTTTTTTGTGGAGACTTTAGGGTTTTCTATATATAGTATTATGCCATCTGCAAATAGTGACAGTTTTATTTCCTCCCTTCCAATTTGGATGACTTTTGTTTGTTTTTCTTGTCTGATTGCTGTGGATAAGACTTCCAATACTGTGTTAAATAGAAATGGTGAGAGCAGGCATCCTTGAATTGTTTCTGATTTTAGAGGGAAAGCTTTCAGTTTTTCACCATTGAGTATAATATTAGCTGTGGATTTGTCATAAATGACCTTTATTATGTTGAGATATGTTCCCTCTATACCGACTTTGTTGAGAGTTTTTACCATGAATGAGTGTCGAATTTTGTCAAATACTTTTTCTACCTCTATTGAGGTGATCATGTGATTTTTATCCCTCATTTTGTTAGTGTGGTGTAACACATCGATTTGTGGATATTGAACCATCCTTGCATCCTTGGAATAAACCAAGTTTGATTATGGTGTATGATTCTTTTAATATATTGTTGGATTCCGTTTGCTAATATTTGTTTGAGGATTTTTTTGCATCTATATTCATGAGAGATATTAGCCTGTAATTATCTTTCTTTGTAGTATCTTTGTCTAATTTTGATATCAGGATAATGGTGGTCTTGTAGAATGAATTTGGGGATGCACCTTCCTCTTCAATTTTTGGGAATAGTTTGAGAAAGACAGATAGTAACTCTTCTTTATATGTTTGGAAGAATTCCCCTGTAAAGTCATCCAGTCCTAGGCTTTTGTTGCAGGGAGTTTTTTTTTTTTTTTTAAAGTTCAATTTCAGTACTACTGATCATTGTGTTCAGATTGTCTGTTTCTGCGTTGTTCACTCTTGGAGGGTGTATGTTTCTAGATATTTGTCCGTTTCTTCTATATTGTCCAATTTGTTGACATATAATTGTCTGTAGTATACTCTTATGATTTTTTGTATCTCTGTGATATCAGTTGTTTTTATTCTCCTCTTTCATTTCTTATTTTTTTTATTTGGGCTCTGTTTTCTTTTTTTTTAATTTTAATTTTATTTATTTTATTTATTTTTGGCTGTGTTGGGTCTTTTTTTCTGTGCGAGGGCTTTCACTAGTTGCAGCGAGCGGGGGCCACTCTTCATCGTGATGTGCGGGCCTCTCACTATCGCGGCCTCTCATGTTGCGGAGCACAGGCTCCAGACGTGCAGGCTCGGTAATTGTGGCTCACGGGCCTACTTGCTCTGCGGCATGTGGGATCTTCCCAGACCAGGGCTCGAACCCATGTTCCCTGCATAGACAGGCAGACTCTCAACCACTGCACCACCAGGGAAGCCCCTCTCTCTCTTTTCTTGATGAGCTTGGCTAAAGGTTTATCAATTTTGTGCATCTTTTTAAAAAAAACAGCTCTTTGTTTTATTCATCTTTTATATTGTTTTTAGAATCTATTTTATTTATTTTCTCTCTGATCGTTATCATGTCCTCCTTCTGCTGGCATTGGGCTTTGTTTTTTCTTCTTTTGATAATTCATTTAGATGGTACGTTAGGTTGTTTGAGATTTTCTTGTTTTTTGAGGTATGCCTGTATCACTATAAACTGCCCTCTTAGAATTGCTTTTGCTGGGTCCTAAATATTTTGGAAAGTTTTAAAATTTGTTCTGAAATTCTTGTCTGAAAGTATTTTCTGATTTTCTCTTTGATTTGTTGTTGTTGTTGTTGACCCATTGATTTTTAGTAGCATGGTGTTTAGTATTCAGGTGTTTGTGTTTTCCCCACTTTTCTTCCTGTAATTGATTTCTCATTTCATACTGTTGTGGTCAGAAAAGATACTTGGAATACTTTCAATTCCCTCAAATCTTTTGAGAAGTGTTTCATGGCCCAGAACATGATCTATCTTAGAGAATGTCCCATGTGCACTTGAAAAGAATGTGTATTCTGCTGTTATTGGATGGAATGTCCTGTACATACCTATTAAGCCTAACTATTCTAATGTGTCCGTTAAGGTCATTGTTTCTTTATTGATTTTCTCTCTGGGTGATCTATCCATTCATGGGTTAAAGTCCGCTACTATTATTGTATTATTATCAGTTTCTCCCTTTATGTCTGTTTATGTTTGCTTTATATATTTAGATGCTCCTATATTAGGTGCACATATATGTTTACAAATGTTATATACTCTTCTTGTATTGATCCCTTTATCATTATATAATGCCCTTCTTTGTCTTTCTTTATGCCTTTGTTTTAAAGTCTATTTTTTCTGACATGAGTATTGCTACACCCACTTTCTTGTCATTTCCATTTGCATGAAATATCTTTTTCCATCCCCTCAATTTCAGTCTGTGTGTGTCTTTAGCACTGAAGTGAGTCCCTCTAAGGCAGCATATTGCAGGTTCTTGGGTTTTTTTTGTTTTTTTTTAATCTAATTAACCACTCTTTGTCTTTGATTGAAGCATTTTGTCCTTTAACATTTAAAGAGATTTTTGGCCTTGAACCAAGATGGCGGAGTAGAAGGACGTACTCTTACTCTCTCTTGTGAGAACACCAGAATCACAACTAGCTGCTGGACAATCATCGACAGAAGGACACTGGAACTCATCAAAAAAGATACCCCACATCCAAAGACAAAGGAGAGGCCACAATGAGACTGTAGGAGGGGCGCAATCACAGTAAAATCAAATCCCATAACTGCTAGGTGGATGACTCACAGAATGGAGAACACTTATACCACAGAAGTCCACCCACTGGAGTAAAGGTTCTGAGCCCCACATCAGGCTTCACAACCTGGGGGTCCAGCAACGGGAGGAGGAATTCCTAGAGAATCAGACTTTGAAGGCTAGTGGGATTTGATTGCAGGACTTTGACAGGACTGAGGGAAACAGAGACTCCACTCTTGGAGGGCACACACAAACTAGTGTGCACATCGGGACCCAGGGGAAAGAGCAGTGATGCCAGGGGAGACTGAAACAGACCTACCTGCTAGTTTTGGAGGGTCTCCTGCAGAGGCAGGGTGTGGCTGTGGCTCACCGTGGGGACAAGAACACTGCAGCAGAAGTTCTGGGAAGTACTCTTTGGTGTGAGCCCTCCCAGAGTCTGCCATTAGCCCAACAAAGAGCCCAGGTAGGCTCCAGTGTTGGGTTGCCTCGGGCCAAACAACCAGCAGGGAGGGAACCCAGCCCCACCCATGAGCAATCAAGGCGATTAAAGTTTTACTGAGCTCTGCCCACAAGAGCAAGAGTCAGCTCTACCCACCACAAGTACCTCCCATCAGGAATCTTGCACAAGCCTCTTAGATAGCCACATCCCCCAGAGGGCAGACAGCAGAAGCAAGAAGACCTACAATTCTGCAGCCTGTGGAATAAAAACCACATTCAAAGAAAGATGGACAAGATGAAAAGGCAGAGGGCTATGTACCAGATGAAGGAACAAGATAAAACCCCAGAAAAACAACTAAATGAAGCGGAGACAGGCAACCTTCCAGAAAAAGAATTCAGAATAATGATAGTGAAGATGATCCAGGACCTCGGAAAAAGAATGGAGGCAAAGATCGAGAAGATGCAAGAAATGCTTAAAAAAGACCTAGAAGAATTAAAGAACAAACAGAGATGACCAATACAATAACTGAAATGAAAACTACACTAGAAGGAATCAATAGCAGAATAACTGAGGCAGAAGAACGGATAAGTGACCTGGAAGACAGAGTGGTGGAATTCACTGCTGCGGAACAGAATAAAGAAAAAAGAATGAAAAGAAATGAAGACAGCCTAAGAGACCTCTGGGACAACATTAAAGGCAACAACATTCGCATTATAGGGGTCCCAGAAGGAGAAGAGAGAGAGAAAGGACCCGAGAAATTATTTGAAGAGATTATAGTCGAAAACTTCCCTAACATGGGAAAGGAAATAGCCACCCAAGTCCAGGAAGTGCAGCGAGTCCCATACAGGATAAACCTAAGGAGAAACACACCGAGACACATAATAATCAAATTGGCAAAAATTAAAGACAAAGAAAAATTATTGAAAGCAGCAAGGGAAAAAGGACAAATAACATACAAGGGAACTCCCATAAGGTTAACAGCTGATTTCTCAGCAGAAACTCTGCAAGCCAGAAGGGAGTGGCATGATATACTTAAAGTGATGAAAGGGAAGAACCTACAACCAAGATTACTCTACCCGGCAAGGATCTCATTTAGATTTGATGGAGAAATCAAAAGCTTTACAGACAAGCAAAAGCTAAGAGAATTCAGCACCACCAAACCAGCTCTACAACAAATGCTAAAGGAACTTCTCTAAGTGGGAAACACAGAGAAGAAAAGGGCCTACAAAAACAAACCCAAAACAATTAAGAAAATGGTCATAGGAACATACATATCGATAATTACCTTAAACGTGAATGGATTAAATGCTCCAACCAAAAGACACAGGATACAAAAACAAGAACCATATATATGTTGTCTACAAGAGACCCACTTCAGACCTAGGAACACATACAGACTGAAAGTGAGGAGATGGAAAAAGATATTCCATGCAAATGGAAATCAAGAGAAAGCTGGAGTAGCAATACTCATATCAGATAAAATTGACTTTAAAATAAAGTATGTTACAAGAGACAAGGAAGGACACTACATAATGACCAAGGGATCAATCCAAGAAGAAGATATAGCAATTATAAATATATATGCACCCAACATAGGAGCACCTCAATACATAAGGCAACTGCTAACAGCTATAAAAGAGGAAATCGAAAGTAACACAATCATAGTGGGGGACTTTAACACCTCACTTACACCAATGGACAGATCATCCAAAATGAAAATAAATAAGGAAACAGAAGCTTTAAATGACACAATAGACCAGATAGATTTAATTGATATTTATAGGACATTCCATCCAAAAACAGCAGATTACACTTTCTTCTCAAGTGTGCATGGAACATTCTCCAGGATAGATCACATCCTGGGTCACAAATCAAGCCTCAGTAAATTTAAGAAAATTGAAAACATATCAAGCGTCTTTTCTGACCACAATGCTATGAGATTAGAAATGAATTACAGGGGAAAAAATGTAAAAAACCCAAACACATGGAGGCTAGACAATACGTTACTAAATAACAAAGAGGTCACTGAAGAAGTCAAAGAGGAAATCAAAAAATACCTAGAGACAAATAACAATGAAAACACGACAATCCAAAACCTATGGAATTCAGCAAAAGCAGTTCTAAGAGGGAAGTTTATAGCTATACAAACCTACCTCAAGAAACAAGAAAAATCTCAAATAAACAATCTAACCTTACACCTGAAGGAACTAGAGAAAGAAGAACAAACAAAACTCAAAGTTAGCAGAAGGGAAGAAATCATAAAGATCAGAGCAGAAATCAATGAAATAGAAAAAAAGAAAACAATAGCAAAGATAAATAAAACTAAAAGCTTTTTCTTTGAGAAGATAAACAAAATTGATAAACCATTAGCCAGACTCATCAAGAAAAAGAGGGAGAGGACTCAAATCAATAAAATTAGAAATGAAAAAGAAGAAGTTACAACAGACACTGCAGAAATACAAAGCATCCTAAGAGACTACTACAAGCAACTCTACGCCAATAAAATGGACAACATGGAAGAAATGGAGAAATTCTTAGAAAGGTATAACCTTCCACGACTGAACCAGGAAGAAAGAGAAAATATGAACTGACCAATCACAATTAATGAAATTGAAACTGTGATTAAAAGTCTTCCAACAAACAAAAGCCCAGAACCAGATTGTTTCACAGGTGAATTCTATCAAACATTTAGAGAAGAGCTAACACCCATCCGTCTCAACCTCTTCCAAAAAATTGCGAAGGAAGGAACACTCCCAGACTCATTCTATGAGGCCACCATCACCCGGATACGAAAACCAGACAAAGATACTACAAAAAAAGAAAATTACAGACGAATATCACTGATGAATATAGATACAAAAATCCTCAACAAAATAGTAGCAAACAGAATCCAACAGCACATTAAAAGAATCATACACCACGACCAAGTGGGATTTATCCCAGGGATGCAAGGATTCTTCAATATATGCAAATCAATCAATGTGATACACCATATTAACAAATTGAAGAATAAAAACCATATGATCATCTGAATAGATGCAGAAAAAGCTTTGGGCAAAATTCAACACCCATTTATGATAAAAACTCTCCAGAAAGTGGGTATAGAGGGAACCTACCTCAATATAATAAAGGCCATATACGACAAACCCACAGCAAACATCATTCTCAATGGTGAAAAACTGAAAGCATTTCCTCTAAGATCAGGAACAATAAAAGGATGTTCACTCTCACCACTATTATTCAACATAGTTTTGGAAGTCCTAGCCATGGCAATCAGAGAAGAAAAAGAAATAAAAGAAATACAAATTGGAAAAGAAGAAGTAAAACTGTCACTGTTTGCAGATGACATGATAGTATACATAGAGAATGCTAAAGATACCACCAGAAAACTACTAGAGCTAATCGATGAATTTGGTAAACTTGCAGGATACAAAATTAATGCACAGAAATCTCTTGCATTCTTATACACTAATGATGAAAAATCTGAAAGTGAAATTAAGAAAACACTCCCATTTACCATTGCAACAAAAAGAATAAAATACCTAGGAATAAACCTACCTAGGGTGACAAAAGACCTGTATGCAGATAACTATAAGATACTGATGAAAGAAATTAAAGATGATACCACCAGATGGAGAGATATACCATGCTCTTGGATTAGAAGAATCAATATTGTGAAAATGACTATACTAACCAAAGCAATCTACAGATTCAATACAACCCCTATCAAATTACCAATGACATTTTTTATGGAACTAGAACAAAAAATCTTAAAATTTGTATGGAGACACAAAAGACCCCAAATAGCAAAAGCAGTCTTGAGGGAAAAAAACGGAGCTGGAGGAATCAGACTCCCTGACTTCAGACTATACTACAAAGCTACAGTCATCAAGACAATATGGTACTGGCACAAAAACAGAAACATAGATCAATGGAACAAGATAGAAAGCCCAGAGATAAACCCACACACCTATGGTCAACTAATCTATGACAAAGGAGACAAGGATATACAATGGAGAAAAGACAGTCTCTTCAATAAGTGGTGCTGGGAAAACTGGACAGCTACATGTAAAAGAATGAAATTAGAATACTCCCTAACACCATACACAAAAATAAACTCAAAATGGATTAAAGACCTAAATGTAAGGCCAGACACTATAAAACTCTTAGAGGAAAACATAGGCAGAACACTCTATGACATAAATCAAAGCAAGATCCTTTTTGACCCACCTCCTAGAGAAATGGAAATAAAAACAAAAACAAACAAAAGGGACCTAATGAAACTTAAAAGCTTTTGCACAGCAAAGGAAACCATAAACAAGACGAAAAGACAATCCTTAGAATGGGACAAAATATTTGCAAATGAATCAACGGACAAAGGATTAATCTCCAAAATATATAAACAGCTTATGCAGCTCAATATTAAAAAAAAAACAACAACAACCCAATCCAGAAATGGGCAGAAGACCTAAACAGACATTTCTCTATTTCTAAATAGAGATTTCATTTTAGAAACCTTTCCCGACCACACGTGTACAATCCTCTGGGTTTCCCATGCATGCTTTAGCTGTAGGAAAATTTCCTTGAACCTGGAGATTTGGGAGCCATGGAATGGGTACCACGCAGTATTACTTTAAAGGGTCTGCATTTGCTCACCCGACCTCACCAATCCTCTCAGCCCCAACGGTGTCCAGACTTATGTCTCATCCTGCTGTGGGTCTAGATGTGGTCAATCCAGGTTACATCACAGCCCCTGAATGTATTTTGTAAGAATTTCTCTCTCTTTCACTGTCTTTTTTTTTTCTAATTTATTTTTATAATGGGGTTTAGCTGATATTCACTGCTAAGAAGATGGCCAAGAAGCACATGAAATGCTGCTCAACATCACTAATTATTGGAGAAATGCAAATCAAAAGTACAATGAGGTATCACCTCACACCAGTTAGAATGGGTGTCATCAGAAAATCTACAAACAAATGCTGGAGAGGGTGTGGAGAAAAGGGAACCCTCTTGCACTGTTGGTGGGAATGTAAATTGATACAGCCACTATGGAGAACAGTATGGAGGTTCCTTAAAAATCTAAAAATAAAATCATCATATGATCCAGCAATCCCACTACTTGGCATATAACCAGAGAAAACCATAATTCAAAAAGACACATGCACCCCAATGTTCATTGCAGCACTATTTACAATAACCAGGTCATGGAAGCAAGCTAAATGCCCATCAACAGATGAATGGATAAAGAAGATTAGGCACATATATACAATGGAATATTACTCAACTATAAAAAGGAACGAAATTGGGCCATTTGTTGAGATGTGGATGGATCTAGAGACTGTCATACAGAATGAAGTAAGTTAGAAAGAGAAAAACAAATATCATATATTAACGCATATATGTGGAACCTAGAAAAATGGTACAGATGAATCGGTTTGCAGGGCAGAAACTGAGACACAGATGTAGAGAACAAACGTATGGACACCAAGTGGGGAAAGCGGCAGGGGTGTGGGGGTGATGGTGTGATGAATTTGGCTATTGGGATTGACATGTATACACTGATGTGTATAAAACTGATGACTAATAAGAACCTGCTGTATAAAAATAAAATAAAATAAAATTAAAAAATTAAAAAAAAACATTTAAAGTGGTTACTGATAGGTATGTATTTTTTACCATTTTGTTTCTTGTTTTCTGGTTGTTTTTGTAGTTCTCTTTTCTTTTCTTCTTCTATTAGTTTCTTGTCTTGTGGTTTGATGATTTTCTTTAGTTGTATGCTTGTGTTCCTTTCTCTAGTGGTATGCTTGTGTATTTACTGGAGCTTTTGGACTTGTGATTAACATGGGATTCATATATGTTGACTTACAACTCTATCTACTTGTTTTAAACTGGTAGGTATTTAACTTCATTTAAACACATTCTAACTGAGCTACATTTTTTACTCCTCTCTCCCATGTTTTGTGTTTCAATGTCAAATTTTACATCTTTATGTTTATCCCCTTGTATTTATAGGTGATTTTATAATTTTTGTCTTTTAATATTTTAACTAGCTTACTTAAGTGGTAGATGCACTGCCTTTACTATATATTTGCCTCTACTAGTGGAATTTTTCCTTTCGTATAAATTCTTACTTCTTGTTATAGTCTTTTCTTTTCCACTTAAAAAAGATCTTTAACACTTCTTGTAAGGTAGGTTTAGTATTGATGTACATTTTTAGTTTTTCCTTGTCTGAGAAGTTCTTTATCTTTTCTTCAATTTTGAATGATTACTGTGCTGTGTAGAGTATCCTAGATTGTAGTTTTGTTTTCTTTTTCCTTTCAACACTTTAAATATATCATGCTACTCCCTTATGGCCTATAGAGCTGTTGCTGAAAAATTAACTGATAGACTTATAGGGGTTCCTTGGTATGTGCCTCTTTGTTTTTCTCTTGCTGACTTTAGAATTCTCTCTTTATATTTAACTCTTGCCATTTTAATCATGTTATGTATTGGTGTGGGACTGATTGGATTCATCTTGTTTGGGAATCTCTGTGCTTCCTATACCTGGATATATATTTCCTTCTCCAGGTTCAGGAAGTTTTCAGCCATAATTTCATCCAATACATTTTCTACCTCTTTCTCTTTCTCTTCTCCTTCTGGAACCCCTATTTGCAAATGTTAAGATGCTTGATGTTGTCTCTGAGGTTCCTTAAGCTATTCCCATTTTTAAAAATTTATTTTTCTTTTTGCTGTTTTGAATGGGTGATTTCCATTTTTCTATCTTCCAGATCACTTATGTGTTCTTTTGTGTCACCTGGTCTGCTGTTAATTCCCTGTAGAGTAGTTTTCATTTCAGTTATTCACTTCAGTTCTGACTGGTTCTTTTTTATATTTTCTAGTTCTTTGTTAAAATTCTCACTGTGCTCATCTATTCTTTTCCTGAGTTCAGTTAGCTTTCTTCTTCTTATTGTTTTGAATTCTTTATCAGATAAATTATTTCCCTCTGTTTCATTAGGGTTTTTTTTTCCAGAGTTTTTTTCTTTTTCTTTAATTTGAATCATATTTTTCCATCTTCTCATTTTGTTTAACTTTCTCTGTCTCTGTAAAATTAGGTGAAATGGTTACCTATCCTGGTATTGAAGGTGTGTCCTTATGCGGGAGCATCCTTATGCATTCTTCATGTACCCAACATTCTTCACCCTGCACTTAGCCTTGTTCCTTTCTGAGTGTGTGCAGGGGCAGGTGCTCTGGTGCTGGCAGTCTCTATCCTGGAGCTAACCTCACTCCTTTCTGACGGTGAAAATTGTTGTCCACTCTGGTGTTGGTGGTCTCTTCCCTGGACATAGTCTTGTTTCCTCCTGAGTGTGTACATCAATGTGCATGCTGGCAATGGCTTCCTCTATGCTGGTCAGAGGCAGGGCTGGGGTCAGAACTGGTTCTGTTCCCTCCACATGTGCACACTCTCATTGACAATGGCAGCCTCTGCCTTCATGGGAAGTAGTGCAGAAGCAAGAGGGTCTGGAGTAGGATCCTGGAATGAGCTAAGGTTGGGGGCACACTGGTGTAATCCTGGCAAGGGTCAGAGATTCAGGCAGTTTTCAATCTGCTGCCTACACATTGTGACTGGGAGTAAGCAAGTCTGTGTGTGTGCTCGTTAAGAGCAGAGTCTTGGTTTCTACAGTTCTCCAGTAGACCCCACTGGCTTTTAAACTAGCTAATGGGGCTCATATTCCTAGTGTTAGACCTCAGATCTGGGGTGCCTAATAAGCGACTTGAATTCCTTGATCCCCAGGGAAGATCCCCAAGCCTGTAATTTCCCCCTCCTTTTCTGTGTACTCCCCTAGGGGTGCAGGTCTTGAACAGATGCTTCTTTTTCCTTCTTACCATACTCTATGTGGATCTATCTTTACAGCCTTGGTTATAGAAAAGCTCTTCTGCTAGTCCCCAGGTTGACTTTAGTGAGAGCTGGTCTATATATAGTTGCAGTTTCGATGTGTTTGTGAGGGGAGATGAGCCCAGCATCCTCCTACTCTGCCATCTTGATCTCCTTTGGTGAACTATTTTTAACATAACCATTTACTTATAAGCTCCAAACTAAACAAGGAAGAATGTTTATGTGTAAAGTTTAAGAAAATTCACAAAGTTCTTGATAAAGCCACTAGAATATTTTAAAATGTGGAATCTTCTTGACCATGGGAAGATTTCAATATGAGAGGACAGATGAGATGAGCCCTTGGAATCACCTCCAACATGTGCGCTTAGATGAATAATGGTGAGTGTAGAGATTGTCAGGGAGGAAGAAATTTTCCTTTACCCTTCTAGGTTCTTCTGGCTGATCTAAGAATTAAATTGATGTGGGACAGATTAACAGTAGAAAATCAAACAAACTTTCAATAACATGTACACCCAGGAGACACCCAGGGAAACTGAGTAACTCACCAAAATGGCTGAAATCCTCACCTTAAACACAGTTTTCAGCTAAAGACAAAAAGGGATGTTGGGGTAGTGATTTGGACCTCAAGGGGAAGAAGGCAATTTACATGACCATGGAAAAGCAAGTTTGGTAAACAGATGTTTGCTTGCTTATGCAGAGACAGTGAGACACAGAGTGAAATTTTAACAGACTTTGCTTTCTTCCTTCCTGTCTATGCACCTAGTTCATACTATAGTTATCCATGGTAATAGTTCCCATCTTGGACAAGCTCCTCTACCTATACATTCTTTTAGGCATTAAGGGGGAAGGTCCAAGTTTCTTCCTGAGTCTTTTTGGGCCTTGATTGATTTCATCTTGAAATAATTCACATGCCAAAGAGAACTTTTGGGGTGGCAAATTTTGCTCCCCTACAGGATCATTGTTTAATTTTTAGGTTATTAGAGCAAAAGGGTATTTGCTCGAAATTTTACTAATAATGTTTGGGTACATGACTAGTTAAGTAAAGAAACTTGTTTGTAATGGTTAATTTCCTCAAGCTCTGTTTGATGAGATGACATGCTCCCAAGATTCTCTTTAACAACAGGCCCATGGTACGAGCACAAAAACAGAAATATAGATCAATGGAACAGGACAGAAAGCCCAGAGATAAACACATGCACATATGGTCACCTTATTTTTGATAAAGGAGGCAAGAATATACAGTGGAGAAAAGACAGCTTCTGCAATAAGTTGTGCTTGGAAAACTGGACAGTTACATGTAAAAGAATGAAATTAGAACACTCCCTAACACCATACACAAAAATAAACTCAAAATGGATTAAAGACCTAAATGTAAGGCCAGACACTATCAAACTCTTAGAGGAAAACATAGGCAGAACACTCTATGACATAAATCACAACAAGATCCTTTTTGACCCACCTCCTAGAGAAATGGAAATAAAAACAAAAATAAACAAATGGGACCTCATGAAACTTAAAAGCTTTTGCACAGCAAAGGAAGCCATAAACAAGACGAAAAGACAACCCTCAGAATGGGAGAAAATATTTGCAAACGAAACAACTGACCAAGGATTAGTCTCCAAAATATACAAGCAGCTCATACAGCTGAATATCAAAAAAACAAACAACCCAATCCAAAAATGGGCAGAAGACCTAAATAGGCATTTCTCCAAAGAAGATATACAGATTGCCAACAAACACATGAAAGAATGCTCAACATCACTAATCATTAGAGAAATGCAAAATCAAAACTACAATGAGGTATCACCTCACACCGGTCAGAATGGACATTATCAAAAAATCTACAAACAATAAAAGTGCTGGAGAGTGTGTGGACAAAAGGGAATCCTCTTGCACTGTTGGTGGGTATGTAAATTGATACAGCCACTATGGAGAACAGTATGGAGGTTCCTTAAAAAACTAAAAATAAAACTACCATATGACCCAGCAATCCCACTACTGGGCATATACCCAGAGAAAACCATAATTCAAGAAGAGTCATGTACTGCAATGTTCACTGCATCACTATTTACAATAGCCAGGACATGGAAGCAACCTAAGTGCCCATCAACAGATGAATGGATAAAGAAGATGAGGCACATATATACAATGGAATATTACTCAGCCATAAAAAGAAACAAAATTGAGTTACTTATAGTGAGGTGGATGGACCTAGAGTCTGTTGTACAGAGTGAAGTAAGTCAGAAAGAGAAAAACAAATGCTGTATGCTAACACATATATATGGAATCTAAAAAAAAAAAAAAAAGGTTCTGGAGAACCTAGGGGCAGAACAGGAATAAAGACCCAGATGTAGAGAATGGACTTGAAGACATGGGGAGGGGGAAGGGTAAGCTGGGACGAAGAGAGAGAGTGGCATGGACTAATATATACTACCAAATGTAAAATAGATAGCTAGTGGGAAGAAGCTGTATAGCCCAGGGAGATCAGCTTGGTGCTTTGTGACCACCTAGAGGGGTGGGATAGGGAGGGCAGGAGGGAGACACAAGAGGGAGGAGATATGGGGATGTATGTATATGTATAGCTGATTCACTTTGTTATAAAGCAGAGACTAACACACCATTGTGGAGCAATTATACTCCAATAAAGATGTTTAAAAAAAAATTTATATTCTCAAAAAAATCAAAAACAAAAACAAAGAAACAACAGGCCCAGGGGTTGAGCTCATTTTGCTACAGATCCTTATCCCTTTAAACACACAGTTAGTCTCAATGACTGAATATGACTCAACCTGTATTTGCAATAACTTATTTTTCCCCCTTTGGGACATGAATTGTTAACTCTACTTTTAAAGTGGTGAGAGTCTTGCTTCTTCTTTCCCTCCATTCTGTACATCTCAGGAGCATCAGAGAGTAACATTCTTAGAGGGTAAACATGTGAAGGGAAATTTAAAGGCAAACATTCACTCTAGGAAAAGGCAGAGCAATGATAGCTTTTGCTTCCAAGGTTATAATGGCTTTGCCAAGAGTAAAAAGTGTCACAGAGACCCAGTAAAAATTGGGAAATAGGTTGTTTCTCTTAAGGCATGTCCTTGCCTACCTTTCCATGCCCTTCCTTCATGCTGTAGGAAAAAAGCTTCCAGATGAGCTTTAAAGTCTGGCATAGATTCATCTTTCTTTTGCTTGTTTGAATAATAGACCAATCAGTGTGCAAGGAACTCTAGGAATAGCTTTTAAAATATTGGCTGCTATTTCATGATTTTTTCTGGTTCATAAGGGGACTATGTTGGAGACTGATATCAATATCACTCTTGAGGTTATGCCATTCTGCTTCCTGCACCTCTTTTTGGGCTTCACCACGTCCTACCAGCATGTGCAGAAGGTGGTAAAGATTTGCCAGTCTGGGGTCCTAGGCCCTGATGAATATTAAATTCTTTAGAAAACTTCTGGGGATCCTTTCTGGGTTTAGGAAATTCTTTAACTGTGGCCCTTGGTTTGGTCCTTGACCCAAAGGTGAAAGATACCTGAAGGTGGTTACCCAAGATGTAGCCTTATTTTAAAAGATAACTGTTTTGGGACTTCTCTGGTGGCTCAGCAGTTAAGAATCCACCTGCCAATGCAAGGGACACGGGTTCAAGCCCTCGTCCAGGAAGATCCCACATGCCTCAGAGCAACTAAGCCCGTGCACCACAACTACTGAGTCTGCGCGCTAGAGGAACAACTACCGAAGCCTGGACACCTGTGCTCCGCAACAAGAGAAGCCACTGCACTGAGAAGCCTGCGCACTGCAACAAAGAGTAGCCCCTGCTCGCCGCGAATAGAGAAAGACCGTGCGCAGCAACGAAGAACCAATGCAGCCAAAAATTAAAAAAAGAAAGAAATGAAAAAGATAACTTTAATATTCTCTGTAGAGTAGAAAGGCAATTCAGATAGAGGATTAGTAGATGTGAGTGCTCAGGTAAAGAAAGGTAGAGGGGAGTAGTAGGAGTCATATTAGTCTTATAGCCTTTTTTTGGAGGTACCTCATGTGTCTTCAATTTGTTAATAGCCTTTTGCAATGAATACTACATTGAAGCTATTTTGGAATCTTGAAGACTTTTGGGGCTTTCTGCAGGCCAATTAAAATTGGTATCCCACTCTCTTTTTTTGATTTGGGAACCGTTGCTTTCCAGTGTACACCTTTAGTAAGATTTTGCCATTATTATTGATATCTACAGCTTCCATGACCATATTTCTTAAAAATAAGGTGTGCTGGAAGGTGGAGTATTGAATTATTTGGATCTTGAAGATCCTATTTCTCTAGATAAGCCTTGGGTGTCTCAGAATTAAATTAACCTAAGAGGGGTGTGCCCCTGGGTTGAGAGTTTTGTGGTGTTTTACAGGGTACCAAATTATCCTAGCATGAGAGTCTTAGATTTAGGTGGTGAGTGCTCTAACAACTTCTACAGGCTTGATCCATACCCACCAGTTTTGCAACTTTGCCTTCTGAGACTCCCATTAACAATAGATCTAGGGACTTCCCTGGTGGTCCAGTGGTTAAGACTTTGCTTTCCAGTGCACTGGGTGAGGGTTCAATCCCTGGTTGGCAAGCTAAGATCCCACATGCCTTGTGGCCAAAAACCAAAACATAAAAAAACAGAAGCAATATTGTAACAAATTCAATAAAAGACTTCAAAAATTGTCCACGTCAAAAAAAACCTTTAAAAATAATAGATCTATTGTTCCTTTACCTCATGTGCGCATTAACAGTAACCAACAGTAACTGAGGAAGCAGAACTGTGGACCCCAGCAATAACCAAAGAAACAGTACTGTGGCTTGGCCAAAGGCTAGGGACTGGAGTTCCAGGTGGACTGGTTTGCCAGCTCAAGCTGACCTGCTAAGCCCTGGACAGCAATTGTGGACTAACGAAGCTCTAAGGATTGGTACTCTGATAGAGCCTCCTGTCAGTCTAGGCTGACCTGTTAACCTTGGACTGCAAAGTCAGTAATAGTGAGAGCATGGATTAAGATCCTAGAGGAACTTACCTATGGCTCTTAGAAATAGCAAGGAAGACAGGACCCAAAGGATTCAGTGGCTACCAACACCTGCATTTCTCGTTGTCTCTGAAACTTCGGATTCCATCGCCACCCACAAAACTGTGAAAAAAAATTCAGCTGAGTAAATTGTGAAGATTCAGGGATTCATGAATTGGGCAGCATCCAATCTAGCAGATAGAAAGGAGTCTGAAGAGCTATAAAAGGCAAGAGATTTTATAGGCAGAAGGGAGCAGGAACAAGGAAGCTTTACTAGGCTAAATAGCAGAGTGGTTATCCAAAGTTTATTTTTCTGATAGGGGATGGCAGGGGTCTATTTGGCAGTTTACCTAACCACTACTGACCAGGTGATTCCTGATTGACTGGTTTAAGATTCTACGCCTGAGAGAACCAAAACTGTGATTATGTTGTCTCAGTTTGGTGACACAGGCCTTCCCATAAATGACTCCATTTTGAGCCTGCAGTCTTGTTTTTAATAGGACTTAGTAGGTATCTAGGTTGTGTAATTTTAGAAAGTCCAGGAGAGTGGCCCTGGCTCTCATTATCTCCCACGTGAAAGAGTAATGATGTAAAACTCCTAGAAGAGAACACAGGCGAAACATTCTCTGACATAAATCGTACCAATGTTTTCTTAGGTCAGTCTACCAAGGCAATAGAAATAAAAGCAAAAAAAACCACAAATGGGACCTAATCAAACTTATAAGCCTTTGCACAGCAAAGGAAACCATAAACAAAACAAAAAGACAAGCTACACACTGGGAGAAAATATTTGCAAATAATGTGACTGAAAAGGTATTAATTTCCAAAATATTCAAATAGCTTACACAACTCAATAATGAAAAAAAAATACAATAAAAAAATGGGCAGAAGACCTAAATAGACATTTCTCCAAAGAAGACAGACAGATGGTCAATAGGCACATGAAAAGATGCTCAACATCACTAATTATTAGAGAATACAAATCAAAACTACAATGAGGTATCACCTCACACTGGCCAGAATGGCCATCATTAAAATATCTACAAATAACAAATTTGCAAACAATAAATGTTGGAGAGGGTGTGGAGAAAAGGGAACCCTTCCAATGTTGGTGAGAATGTAAATTGGTACAGCCACTATGGAGAACAGTATGGAGATTCCTCAAAAAACTAAAAATAGAGTTGCCATGTGATCCAGCAATCCCATTCTGGGCATATATCCAGACAAAACTATAATTCAAAAAGATACATGCACCCCTATATTCATTGCAGCACTATTTACAATAGCCAAGACGTGGAAGCAACCTAAATGTCCATCAACAAATGAATGGATAAAGAAGATGTGGTGTGTAATATTACTCAGCCATAAAAAAGAATAAAATAATGCCATTTGCAGCAACATGGATGGACCCAGAGATTATCATACTAAGTGAAGTAAGCCAGACAGAGAAAGACAAATATCATATGATATTGCTTATATGTGGAATCCTAAAAAAAAAAAAAAAAGATATGAATGAGCTTATTTACAAAACAGAAATAGACCCAGAGACATAGAAAACAAACTTATGGTTTACCAAAGGGGAAAGTCTTGGGGGAGGGATAAATTAGGATATTAGGATTAACCTAGTCACACTACCATAGATAAAATGGATAACCAAAAAGGACCTACTGTATAGCACAGGGAACTATACTCAATATTTTGTAATAACCTATAAGAGTCTGAAAAAGAATATATATATATACATATATATATATATATATATATATATATATATATATATATATGAACTGAATCACTTTGCTGTACACCTGAAACTAACACAACATTGTAAATCAGCTGTGCTTCAATTAAAATATATTTATAAAATTAAAAAAATAAAAATAAATAAATCCATGGAGGAGGTAAGGCATACAGTTATTGTTCTTTTCACCTTAGAATAAATTACTTCATCTGTTTTCTAACTCAGGACTGCAAAGCAAGAATGAGTTGGACAGGCCTGAAAGGGGTTCCATTGTAGGCATCACTTACCAGCCAGGGAGCAGTATGAGAACTCTAAATGGAGTCAAAGAGAGGTGGTTGGATAGAGAAATAAGGCCTAGTCCTAGCTCTGTTATTACCAGCAGGGTGTCACTTCACCTCTCAAGGTCTCAATTCCCTGATTTTTAATAAGGGGATTGGATTAGAATGACTTCTAATTTCCTATATAGTCCTGATGTTCTATCAAGTCTGTCCCCTCCATTCTAAAACTCAGTGATTGATGAGGGAGTCTACATGTGTCCTGTATAAACCTATTATCATACTATGAACTTTGATTTCACCTTATTTCATCTTTTCAGACTAAACAGTCTTAGGTATTTTCTCATACAGAAGCTACTTTACCCCCTATATTACTCTAGTTATGTGTTCTCTCACTTCTCCAGATTTGTTAAGTCATCTTTAAAGTTTCTTGACCCATAACTTCTTTTCACTCTCTTAGAGACAAGATGCATATTAAAGTAACTAAACAAGGCAAGCTTCCTGTTTCATAATTTGCTTCCTTCCTAAAAGTAACTGGTGTTTTTCTTTTGACCAAAGAGCACCCTACACTGATATTTTCAAGGGCTATTGAGACTCTTATCTTTGCTAAGGGATGAGTCACAGTCACATAGTCATTGTCATATTAGTAGAGTATGGATTATTTTTATCTCAATAGGTTATGTTACTTTTGTCCCTACTGAACATTATCTTTGTTTTGTTTTGTTTGTGTTTTGTTTTTTTGGTCAGCCATGACTCGTGGCTTATGGGATAGGATCTCAGTTCCCCAATCAGGGACTGAAACTGGGCCAGTTGTGAAAGCCTGGAATCCTAACCACTACGCCACCAGGGAACTCTCTGAACCTTATCTAATTCTTTAATGCCTAGCTGCATTGCACAGCTCATGGATACTGTTCTTGCTATCTTTTAGGCACTGTCATATTTTCAAGTAGAAAATAAGAGGAACAGAGCTCCTTCCTCAAATTAAATAGTGTCTTTTCATCTTTCTTCTTACTTCATGCTCAAGAATATAAATCTCAGCAGAATCTATAAGAGGGTCTGGACAGCAAACAGGATTATATCTCCCAATGTGAGCTTTAGTGCTTGAACATTGATATGTACAAGTGTAGTGAATGGTGTTGGTGGTTCTGGAACTGGACAGGGACTTTATATGAGTAGCCTTGACCCTGCTACATCTAATTCATGAATCACATGTGATCCCTGTCCCTGTCCTAATGCTCTACTTCTGTAGAGGGAAAACTATCCATACTAGAGAGTGGGAGGGACATCTATAACTTTCACCTCTGTAAGGACATTCTTTTTAGCGACTATTTTTATTTATTTATTTATTTATTTATTTATTTATTTATGGCTGTGTTGGGTCTCCGTTTCTGTGCGAGGGCTTTCTCTAGTTACGGCAAGTGGGGACCACTCTTCATCGCGGTGTGCGGGCCTCTCACTATCGCGGCCTCTCTTGTTGCGGAGCACAGGCTCCAGATGTGCAGGGTCAGTAATTGTGGCTCACGGGCCCAGTTGCTCTGTGGTATGTGGGATCTTCCCAGACCAGGGCTCAAACCAGCATCCCCTGCATTGGCAGGCAGATTCTCAACCACTGCGCCACCAGGGAAGCCCTGTAAGGACATTCTTGATGCCACCCTGATATGTTTTCTATTCGAAAGCATTCTCATCATACTCTTTGTCACTGTTTACTCCTCTTTCAACATCTTTTTGTAAGGTCAGTAGAAAAATAAGATTTAGATCTGTAATCTGCATTGTACCCTTAAATATGTTTTTAAAATAAGTGGGACATGAATCTAGAGATGGGTGTGAAAGAAATGCTCAAATCAATTGGCCCATTTTTATTAAAAACAATTTAGCAGGGCACCTACATTGGTCATGAGACCTTCCTTAATTCAGTAAATATTTAGTGAGTCCTTAATATATTACAAACACTTTTCTATTTGAACAGGCCAACATGGGGGCTCTTTTGGGGGCAAATTTCTCAAAAGGGCAAATAGTTAACAAGTACATATAATTACATATAAGAAAGTAATAAACTTTAAGAATTGAAGATACAGAGAAATTGACTTCGAGGCAAGTAATAACAATAGGAAAGTCATATTGCCAATTACTTTATATATATTAACTTTTAATCTCATAACAATCCGTGTTAGTTTTCTAAAGTTGCCATAACAAAATACCACAGCCTGGGTGGCTTAAACAACAGAAATTATTTTTCTCACAGTCCTGGAGTCTAGAAGTGAGAGATCAAAGTGTCAACATGTTTTCTCCTGAGACTTCTCTCCTTGGCTTGCAGATGGTTGCCTTCTTTTCCTCTGTACACAAATCCTTGGTGTCTCTCCGTGTGTCCTAATCTCCTCTTGTAAACACACCAGTCAGATTGGATTAGGGTTTCCTCTAACTATCCCATTTCAATTTTACCTTTTTAAAGATCCTATCTCCAAATACAGTCACATTCTGTGGTATGGGGTCCAGAGTGGGTGGGTGTTAGGGCTCCAACACATGAATTTAGCCTGTATAACAAATCCTTTGAGGTAGGTACAGTTATTATCTCCACAGATGAGACTCAGAGAGGTTAAGTAACTTGCCTGGGGTTTGAATTTCAAGAGCTATGCATTTAATTACCATGTTCATGTTTAAGAAGACAATCAACTAAGGAAATTAGGAGGTAAGTTATTGGAAATCAGTAAAACTGAGATGCATCCTTCAGCCAAAAACACATGGCATGGATTCAGATGGTCTGAATTCAAGTCCCTACTTTCCTACTTACAAGTTGTGTAAGGTTAAGACTGTTAACCACACTGAGATTTTTTTCTCCTGTCTTCTCTTACCCTCCAAAATAATCCCAATGCTCTCTAAAATTTTCTTTTTTATTAACAACAACAACGAAAAATCTTGGCAGTAATCTGTTAAACATTTCTTTACACACTAATGAGTTGCAGGCCACATTTGAAAAACAGTGCATCATGCAGCTTTTGTGGCCAAATGTAAAATCTTCTCAATTAGTGGTCCTAACTCAGAGTTTTGCAGTTCTGTAGTCTTCGGTTACCTAAAGACAACTCATAAGAAGGAAGTTACATTCTCTTAATGAAAAGAAACACATACAATATGATGACTATGATGCATTAATTTTATTCTTGCTCTGCTGAGTGCTGCTCACCTGTCCTCTCCTCCTGTGTCCCGACAAAGTGGGCACACACGAATTAAGAGCATAGTGATTGGAGATCAGCTTTTTCATGACACTGTCCCTACATGGGTGAATGCTGCTGGGTCCCCTACCTCCCTTCATGGTTTGAACTTACTTAAACTTCTAGGCACAGGAAGAGACCTGGGAGAATTACAGGCTTCTCATGTAGGGTATTGCACATGGCATTAATCACCTCAAGACAGGAAATAGCACTTGTAGTCTTGCAAGGGTGCACACACACATGCACACAATGCTTGTACAGGTGTAAAAGAGCCAAGAACAGAGAGAGAGAAAAAAATTAGCTCCAAGAAATAATATCACTTATGGGCAATGGCCTTAATACATTAACTTGGCCAGTAAACAAACATCAGCTAGTGTATATCAGTCTCTCACCTATCTTCTCAATCAAGTAAGTCTCTCCTCTTCTCTTGGGAAAGAGCTAGTAAAAGGGTGGAGAGAATGATGGCGGCTTCCTCCCCAGAACATCCTCAAGGGCAGTTAAGTATGGAATGAAAATCTCTAGCACTCCCTGAGAGGTCAGAACTATTTGTGATAGTACCTATTTTATGACCCAAGAAAGGAATTTAAGGAGAAGAGACAAGTTCCCTCTACACTTGTCACCTAGCATTTTTAGATATTCTTTTATGTGTGCCACAAAATCAAGGAAATATTAAAACTTCATAAACCCAAGAAGACTAATTATCACCAAAAATTAAAACACAGTGTAGTATGCCCCTGAGGGAATATATCAGAATCTCCTTTAGGTCAAGGATGGAAGAGGTGTAGTTTGAAAACTCCCCTAGTAATTCTGAAAAGTCCCTTCAGCGCTTTTCCATCCCTCTCCCCCTACATGCACAAATTGAGAACCAAGCAAGATTTCAAGCAAGAAGGGAAGAGTGCCAAGAACAAGCCCCTAGGGAATACCAATATTTGTGACTTAAGCAGATGAAAATAATCTTATAAAATAGACCAAGGACCTTCTAGAAAATTGGGAGAATGCCAAGAGAGGATGGACTCCTAGAAGCCAAAAGCATAGATTGTTTCAAGATAGAAAGAGTAAGTTAACAACATCAAATGCTGCTGATTGGTCAGTAACATTGATATATTATTATTTTTAATGATAATAATGTACAAGGTGCTTTGTATGTGTTATCTCATTTGATCTCTCAAGGACTGCATGAGGTAAAAATGAAAATTAGAAGTGTTAAATAACTTGCTGGGATTTAAATTCAGGTCTGTATGATTCCAAAGCCTGCCCTGTCTCCAAGCTGTTCTCAGGTTGTTGGTGGTTTTGATAGAATGTGGGGCATGGAAGGGAGAGCACTCTGATGATACTGTTAATGGGAATTAAGGGAAGGTAGGCAGTGAGGACACCAAAGCTTAACTGTGACAAAAAATGAAAGAGATGGAACCAGAAAGGGGAAATAGAGTCCAGCTTATGCTTCATTTTGTTTATAAGATGCAGTTTTGTGTAGTGATTAAGATCTCTTAATCAAGCATGCTTAAACATGCTCTTCATCCAGACTGGGCTGATTGGAATCCCAGGCTGCTCATCAGCTGGGTATTACTCAGTCTCGCAGGGCCTCTGCATGCTCACCTCACAGGGCATTTGTGAGAATAAAAGGGGAGCAAATATGTGGAAAGTACTTAGGAAGTGTTATTATTTTAAAAGTTTATATGCTGAGAGAAGGGAGGAAGTGAAGAGGAAAACTCTGGTAACAATTCTGTGATTCTATGATTCTATGATTAGATATCTAAATAGATCTTACCTAGGAGAAAAGGCTAGATATAGGCTAAAGATATAATTGATAAAGAAGCAGCAATCACTCCTGTTAGCCAGTGTCTTAGTCTGTTCAGGCTGCTTTAACAGAATACCATTATTCTGAGTGGCTTAAGCAACAGAAATTTACTTCTTACAGTTCTGGAGGCTGGGAAATCCAAGATTCAGTGTCTGATGAAAGCCTGTTTCCTGGTTCTCAGACAGCATCTTCTTGCTTGTCTTCACATGGCAGAGGGAGCAAAGGAGCTCTCTGGGGTCTCCTCTGTGAGGGCGCTAATCCCATTCAAGAAGGCTCCACCTTCATGACCTAATCACCTTCCAAAGGCCACACCTTCTAATACCATCACATTGGGGATTAGGTTTCAACATATGAGTTCAAACAATGTATAGCAGCCAGGACAGGGAATGTTTGGTCATTTTTGTGAATTGGACAAATTTCATGTTTTGGTATGTGTTCAAACATGATTGCATAGTGTTCTAGTTTTTGTCTTGATCTGTCACAGTCACAGAGTGGCCTTCTCTGATGTTAATGTTCTATGAAATTTTAGGCTGCATAAACAGCAAGGCCTAGTTGTGAGAGCAGGTCAGCTCTTGGCATTACCAAGGCCTAGCTGAGTGTTATTTTTGGATTTGGCCTCTTCCCATTATGGGGTCCAAATTCTAAGTGGTTCTTGACACTCACTAATAATTTAAAGGTTGACATATTGCAGAATGTTTTAGAGGATTTAAACCTTATAACTTTAAGACATAATTGATAGATTACTGTTTAAAAATATAAAAATTTAATCTACTAGTTAAGGTGTGCCCTGTAAAAAATTAATTTTTAATCTCTCAATGTAGGATTTCTATTTTACCTTAAGAAAATTTCCCAGAAATTTTCATCTCTTTTACCCAGAGTAGTTACAATCAGAAAACCTTTTAGAGAAAATGTTCATCTAAAATTGAAATAGTTTGCACCAGGAACAAAATCTAGTAAGACAGGCCATGATGGATATTATAGCTCAAATATGAAGTCATAATTCTCTTTTACTTTAATGCTGAGTTAATATGCACTGATATAATAATGGGTAAGATGTTCAAGTTCTTCTTTTTATATATATATAAATTTTTCCAGAGTTAGAAATAACTACTTGATACAGTGGCTTGAGCCTTCTTTGCATATTTTTCCATAATACATCTTTAATATTGCTAAATTGCAAAGGTCACATATTTTGGATAAGTTTTTCCAGTTATATTCTACATTTTTTTTTTTTTGAGCACTAATCATAGGAAAAACAGTATGCTAGATGCTGATGCCCAATTTCATATTTCTTATTTTAAACCTATTCAAAGTGCCCTCAGTTTTGGACTCCTTGCTTCTGTTATAGAGATATAGAGAGAAATATACAGATGTTATTTGAAAATATCTCTTTGACAAGAAAGTAGTAAATCTTAAACTGTTGTTGAATGGCAGTCAGTAATCAGAACCATAAATACAGTTTCTTCCCCTTAGATACTGATGAAATTGTAACAGCCTATTTAGAAATGTTGCAGTGCTCATATTTTACTTTTCTTAACTTTTATCCCAAAGATCTTAAAATAAGTCAAAAACACCACAGAGATTTTACTTTTGGAAGAGTCTCCTGGCAAGAGGATGTGGATGCTCTGGAGAGAATAAGTCATCTCTTTTGACATTGGTACCAGTCAGTGAGTGGATGAACACTGGTGAGGTTCCAGTCAGCAAATTCAAAGGGTTCCTCAACTTTGCTAATGATCAATGTGACTCTCAGCAAATGCTCTCGTCAGTGAGTTTTATATTCTTAAAGTAAATTTCAAGCACTATATATAGTAGTTTTAAAAGATACATTGTTGGAAATAAAATATTAAAATAATTAGTATCATCCAGTAACTTTTTCTTGGAATCACAGAATTTTTGAAGTGGAGGAATGTCACCATTACTGTAATAAGATAAATATCATTTGTTGAGTGTCAATCGTGTGTCATGGATACATTTGATAATTAGTATTGAATTTTAACACTTGTTATTTAGAGGTTAGCATGGAAAGATCTAAAGAAAGGAAAATAATAAAGAAAGAAAAATAAACTGCCTGAAGTTAAAAAAAAAAGAGAGAGATAGTAAATGGTGAAACTAGAGTTAGAAACCAGATGTCTGACTCCAAAGCTTATGGTGTTAATCATCATAGTCATAAAGTTTAATATTTTTGATATTAAAATATCAAAATATTTGATAGTACCTACTACAGGCCAAGCACAGTTCTAATGCTTTACATACATTTTATCATTTACTCCTCACGACAGCCCTGAGAAATGGATACTATTTCATAGGCACCCAGAGGTTGAGCATGATTGGCCTGATAATCATAGACCTAGTAACCAGCTCATTATTATGCCTCACTGACTCTCTGGTTGAATAGCAAAGTTAACTTCAAGGACTTTTAACCCACCCCACATCTGATGCCTGAAGTCTATCTCTGACTTTCTAAGAGAAAGAATGTCTAGTTGACATTTCCAGGGGTAGTAAATTACAACTTCCTAAGGCAACCTAGTCCATCTCTGGACTATCTGTCCTCCTTGAGTTTATATCCATTGGTCAGAATTTTGTCTTAGGACAATATAAAGAAAATCACATACCTCTTCTAATTTGCAACTGAAGGCAGAGTTAGACTTTTTTTCCACGTGGAAAAAGTGATGTGTGGAGTCACAACATGAATTTAAGTGTCTTTAGCATATTTATATTAACTAAGATTTATAAGCTTCCTCTATGCATCGTGTATTTTATTATCTCTTTTTTTAGATTCTATTTATACTCTTTTAAAGAACTTTAAAACGTCCCTTCCACTCAAAAAGTATTTTGTCATAAAAACTTTCAAAACACAAATTAAGCCCAAATATATAAAAACCTCAACATTAATAATTATCAAAGTTTTGCCACGTATACTTCATCCATCACTTTTCCCTTTTCTTTCATGTTGCTGAAATATTTTAAAGCAAATAATAGTATGTTATTCCACCCCTACATATAAATTTCTAAAATTATAGATATTTCCTTATATAACCACAATATGTTCTTTCCATTTTGAAAAGGTGAAGATGATTTTAGAAAAGATTGCTTCGAAGAGGCTTAAACTCCACATTTCGGGAGGAAGGTGCGTTATGGTTTCAAACATTTTATTAGTAGTTATTTATGTTTTTTTCATTTCTAAGTGAATCAGCAGCTTAGAAAGCTTATTACTGAATCATTCCTTTTTTAAATGTTGAAATTGCACGAAGAACATAGGATTTTTAGAGCTGTAAATCATTTACGAATAGCTTGCTTTTTCTTCTGAATGACCAACATGAGAGAAATAAAGTTTAAAATAGCTTGTGGCTCACACAGGAAGTGTAGGGCATAAAGTTAATTGTGTAAAATATTACCCATATTTTTTAAAAAGAGAACAAATGAAAAAGAAACCCAAAGAACTGCTTTTAATTTTCTAACTTTTAGGTCCTATATTTTTCTTCCAGAAGTTTTGTTTTGGGCATTTTCTTAAATTTTACAAGTTTGTTTTAGTCTTTTTTCCCTAATGTGTCATTTCCTTTAATTGTAAAAATAATCAGATGCCTATACTACAGAAGAGTTTTAATGAGAAAAAAAAAGAGAGATAAAAATCACCCACAAATGCCAACATCCAGAAATAACTAGATAACCAATGTTTATGTTAGATAGATTTAGGTAGATATATTAAGTATTTTTATATATTTTGGACATTAGGGTTTTTTCTTTTTTCTTTTTCTTATTTGCTATCGTAAATACCATTTTTTAAAAGCTTTATTGAGATATAATTCACATACCATACAATTCATCCATATAAAGTATGCAATTCAATGGTCTTTAGTATATTTACAAATATGTGTAACCATCACCACAGTCAATTTTAGAATATTTTAATCATCTTTAAAGAAACCCTGTGCCCTTTAGTTACCCCCTCCTTGTCCACCCATCCCATTTCTTCCCCGCCCCCTAACTTTAAGCAACCATCACTACCTTACTTGGTTTTTTGTGACCGGCTTCTTTATTTCACATAACGTTTTCAAGGATCATCCATGGTATAGCATGTGTTAGAACTTTATTCCATTGGTTACACCACCTTTCGTTTATCTTTTTATCAGTTGATAGCATATGCAATGTTTAACAATGAGTAACATTATACATATCTTCATGTTCTATTATTTTCGTTTTATTTGATATGAGAATTTTAGAAGTGGAATTACTTGCATAAAGGGTATGAGTTCTTTCAGGGCTTTTAACACAAACTATCAAGTATTCTCAAGTTTATAGAAAAAAATTGATATCTCAGTTGCTGGTTCAACTTACATTTCTTTGATTACTTGGGAGGATGAGCAATTTTTCATGTTCTTTGATTAATATTTTATTAATTTTAGTGCATTTTGCCTAATTTTATTTTGTGATGCCATTTTTTTCTTAATTGGTTATAAGAGCTTTGTACAAAATGAGGATCTCACCTTTGCACATATGCTGTTCCGTCTCCATGTATAAATTTTGCTCATTTTTCGGTTCACAGTTTAATTGCCACATCTCCCAGCTATCTTCCCTAAGGCCTCAGTTCAGGTTAAGTGTCCCCTACTTTCTTCTGCCTTGCCTGCTTACAAGGAATTATTCAATTGACCTTTTTGCTGGTTTGGCTATGTGCAGGAGAACTGGAGAGCTCCCAGACAGGGCTATACATGTTTCTTGCCCAGGGGCACCAGTTGAGGAGAACAAGTGGAGCCTGAGATCATTCCACAATTTGCAACCAACTGGGGACACCTTTTTCTCCAGTTCTTCCCATAGATGCAACTTTTGGGTAGCAGCAGCCACGGGGACTGAATCTGTGCTGTTTGCCATTGCATCTTCAATTCCTACACAGTATTGGCCAGAATTTAATAAATGTTTGTTGAAGGAAAGAAAGGAGAAAAGGAAAGAAGAAAGGTTATTAACTTTTTACTCACTATATATTTTGCAAATATCGTCCCTCTGTCCTTTGCCAAGTAAAATTTTAGTGTATTTGTATGCACAGGATTTAAACATTTAAAAATTTCAGTTGAATGTAATATTCTCCTTTATGGTAGAGTTTAAAAAAATTTATACTCAGAAAACACTTCTACATTTTTGTTTTTTATTTAGTCTCATAATCCATCTAGAATTTATTGTGATGTTTATTCTAATGTGATAAACTTGATAATCTCATCCAATAACTTGAGTTTCTTCAGAGCTATTTAAAAATTTATTTCTTCCCTGTTGATTCATAATGTTTCCCTGATAAGTACTAAGTTATCATATACACTAAGCTCTGTTTTAGATTTATCAATTCTGCATCATTGTTTAACAATATTTGCAACAATTATCTACTCCTCTATTGTTTTTGCCTTGCAAAATACTTTAATGTCTAATAGGACAAATCTTCTCTCATAATTTCTTTCTCAAAATTTTCTCAGTTTTTTTCACAAACTTGCCTTCGTACATGAATTTTTAAAATATTTTTTTTTTTTTTTTTTTTAATTTTATTTATTTATTAATTTATGGCTGTGTTGGGTCTTCGTTTCTGTGCGAGGGCTTTCTCCAGTTGCGGCGAACGGGGGCCACCCTTCATCGCGGTGCGCGGGCCTCTCACTGTCGTGGCCTCTCACTGTCGTGGCCTCTCTTGTTGCGGAGCACACGCTCCAGACGCGCAGGCTCAGTAGTTGTGGCTCACGGGCCTAGTTGCTCCGCGGCATGTGGGATCTTCCCAGACCAGGGCTCAAACCCGTGTCCCCTGCATCGACAGGCAGATTCTCAACCACCACGCCACCAGGGAAGCCCTAAAATATTATATTTAATTCCACTAATGATAAAACCAGTGACATTTTAATTTGGATTATGTTATATTTATAAATTAATTTGAGATGAATTAAAAATCTTTATAGATCTTTATTATATTTACTTTTCATCCAGAAACATAGAATATCCATTTATTTCAATTCATCATGTATTTTAATAATTGTTAGGATGTCTTCTGTGTGTATTTTTGTGTTTAATAGACCCTGCACACGTTTCTTGTTAGGACAGTCCCTAGGGTTTTTTTGGGAGGGAGGGGTTAATTTATTGTTTTTTAAATGAAACTATTTATGTAAACCCTTTTTTTCCCTATTGAGTTTATGAACTCTACTGTTGTTATATTGCAAACTATCTTTTTAACATAAAGCTTATATTTTATCACTTTAGTGAACTAATTTTAAAAGATTTGTAATCACTCACTTAGGTTTTATAGACTCATAAATATATCACTTGCAAATAATGAAGCTCTTTCAAATAGCCACTTTTTTGTTGTTTCAGTTTATCTTATGCTCTACCCCAAATTTCCAAAAAGCATGCTAACTAATGATAGCAGTTTGCCTCATTAGACATTGAACTATGATCCTGATGGCAAATAATAAGAAATTCTGAGTTCCTTGAGGGCAGAGCTCATGCTTTTCTTTTTGAATCTTCAGCACCTATCACAATACCTAGAATAAGGGAGGTGCACTATAAATATTTATTTCATTAATAAGCTTGTTTATGTGAATAGGAATGTCTCTAAGCTTTGATCCACATTAAAGGTACATCTGTCTCTTCATTAATTTGTTTGTTTTTTAAGTGATGTTTACTAAAATGCTTCGTAATTACAAGAGTAGAAATTGTCAGCAATGATAGTTAAATATTTCTAGAGGATTAGTCCCACTAAAATAAGAATAATCTGTATGTTCTTCTTTAGGATCAACTTTATTGTAGGAATTTATGCCAATAAAAAGAAATCTACTAAGTGCTTATTCATACAAGTATGCTTTGTTATGATGTATTCAGTCTACAATAATGTAATCTGTTCTAATATGGACGTAAAGAGTTGTATGGGGCTTCCCTGGTGGCGCAGTGGTTGAGAGTCTGCCTGCCAATGCAGGGGACACGGGTTCGAGCCCTGGTCTGGGAAGATCCCACATGCCGCGGAGAAGCTGGGCCCGTGAGCCACAGCTACTGAGCCTGCGCGACTGGAGCTTGTGCTCCACAACAAGAGAGGCCGCAATAGTGAGAGGCCCGCACACTGCGGTGAAGAGTGGCCCCCGCTTGCCACAACTAGAGAAAGCCCTCGCACAGAAACGAAGACCCAACACAGCCAAAAATAAATAAATAAATAAATAAAAATTTAAAATAATACAAAAAAAAAAATTGTATGTCTTTTCCAAATGACACAGGTATATAAACCTTAGTTTTTCTGGGAACTATGCCAGACTTTATAAATAACAACAACCACTACAACCATTTTAAGCATATTTCAGATAATGTTTTAGATATTTTATCCATGTTAATGTATTATTGTTAATTTCACCAAAGGATTGGGATGAATAAAATCTGAGTTTTTCTAGTATTTTTTTAATGTCCCTTTTGTAAACTGTCTTCAAGGGATTCATATTCTTCTTTATGAATTGATAATCTTTAAATATATCTATTTTAGACACGTGTGGTAGAGACACATTGTGACTAATATATTATTTTGATCTCTTTTGTTACAACCTTATTTCAGGATATTTGTTGAGTTTGGTTTAATCAGAAGCTCTGTATTTTAATTTAACTTCAGAAAGAATGCTCCTTTCCAATAAAACTCAAATGCATATAATATTCTAATATTTTAATTTATTTTTGTACAGCATTAATCTCTAATATGTCTAATTTAGCAATTTATTTGCTTACTTTTAAAAATAATTAATTTTTAATAATTTTTATTGGAGTATAGTTGACTTACAATGTTGTGTTAATTTCAGGTGCACAACAAAGTGAATCTATATCTATATCTATCTATTTATATATATTCATTCTTTTTCAGATTCTTTTCCCATATAAGTTACCACAGAATATTGAGTAGAGCTCCCTGTGCTATACTTGCTTTTATTTTTTTGGCCACATCTTGGGGCTTGCGGGATCTTAGTTCCCCGACCAGGGATCGAACCCGCACCCTTGTCAGTGAAAGCGCAGAGTCCTACCCACTGGACCACCAGGGAATTCCCTTGCTTATTTTTCTATAGATATAAACCCCTGACTTCCAGTTATTTTGCCTAGAGGTTCTAAAGCTTACAACTTTGTTGGAATGAAAAATTTTTTGCCCATTGCTTATTAATGTAAGAGGTCACAAAGACACACTTTCCTCAAACTCTGGCTTTAAATGTATCTCACATTAAAAGAGTCACAGTGAAGTCTGGAGTAATTGTGGATTAAACCTCTGCTTCTCCTGTGTCACACAGCAATGCTGCATCATTAAAGGTTTAATCTTGTCTCTTATCCTGGAAGATGACCAGAGTGTGTGATGGCTCCCACCTCATTGATACAATTGAAATCGAAGAGTTGGTAAGTTATGTCAGTGACTCCAACCAAACTGCAAACTTACTGGCTTTCAAAGCCTAGGGATTGAAACTCATAAAGCATCTACGGCCATGCAGGCCCTTCACACAGTGTGCCTAGTTTACTCACAGAAGACCAGATTATGTGGCAGTAGGTATTAGACACCACTGTGTAATATCAGCTTATGTCATGATGATCTGGTGGACAGCACTACCGGATATTACAGAGCAGGGAAAATATGGCATTTTATATAAACTCTGTAGCAGCCCATATCATGGGTCCCAAATAGAGTTCACCCAAGCTGATAAAGTTCAAATATAACGAAGTAGTAGATAAATTATCAAGCTAAATGAGCTCAAGAGCATATCACCTTATAAATTAATTTTACTCTCTAGTTGGCTATGAGCTTATTGTGTAGGTTGACTTTTTTCCAATTTGCTTTCCACTCAGGAGTACAAAAAACAGTTTGAGATATTTTTTTGGATCCATTGTCTGCTCTCAAATGTTTGTAACTTTCATTAAATTTTAAGCTACAACTCCATTACACATAAACTCAGCTGAATAACAATGGTTTGTTCATCCAACTGCCTTGAACAGGTAGAGCATCCACCAGAATCTTTCCAGGCTTTGGAAAATAAAAAAAAATTAGCTATCTTTAAGGCAACACTCCTTGCATTTGAACCAGTAACTACAAAGTTAATGTTTAAGGTGTTTTAAATTTTCCAAATGCTGATGACATAGTTGAAAGAAGATTTTTAAAAATATAATCATATAAAATTTTCATTTTAGGAGGGCTCAGATTACCCTACCCTTGAGCAAACCACCCATCAGTGTCTAGCTCCACATTGCCTGGGCCTGTGTAGTTCTGGGTGAGTTGTAAAACTTCTGTCTAATCTGGTAAATCAGTTAATCTGGTTAGTTTTTGAAGGTAGGCTCATTTTCAGAACTGAAATATTAAACCTAAAATGAAAGTAGAACCAAATTTCCCCTTCCTTATTTTAAACAGAAGTGGACCTGAGCTGCCGCAATCATGGGGGTGTTTGATATTGCAACAAAGGAAGTGAAACAGAGATAAAAGAGTCCTATGCAAGGAGGGGCCATCTTCAGGTAATAGCCAGATTGGAAATGGCCTTTTTCTGGTTACAAACATTTGCAACTCGGAACTTCTCTTGTTGCCTATTGCATGGCACAGCTCTTACACAAATGGAAATACTAAGAACAAATTTACACATCAGAGACGTTATTCCTACTGAACCAGTAGTTGTAGCTAGTGTACATGCAAAGGCAATGGGATAAAGAAAACTTTAGAAACCTGATGAAAATTTGTAGATATGAAAAGTTGGAGCAATCAATTAAACACCCAAGTCCTTTAACACTGTTTTCAGTTACTTGGACCTTGGTGGCCTCTATGGACTCATTCATTCTCGCCACTCCCCACCTTAAACTCCATGTTTATCTTACTTTCATCAGTACTCAGTGTACTCTCTCCTCTCCAGGTCTGTTGCTAAAGGAACATTTTCTTGTCTGACTCTCTAAGTCTGAGTTAAGTGGTCTCCTATATCTCTCCTATTTATCTTACTTTATCATTATTCTTAGCGTACTGTATTTAATTCCACTTACTAGTTTACCGTACTGCTAGGCTGCATACGTTGGCATATCTGTCCTGTTCACCATTTTATCCCAAATCCCTGGCACTTAGAAGTCCTTCAATAAGTATTTGTTGAATGAATGAGTTCATTTCTTTGGTGCAGAAGCACCAAAGAAATTTTACATTTAAAATTTAAAAAGTCTTAATAGCAGGATCAAATCTCAGATGGCACACACAATTGTGCAAATATTATCATTATCTTCATTTTGTTTAAATTAGCTGAATTCTAACTCCAAGCTGCTGTTCCACTGGATGGTAGGACATTCGATCTCTGTCATTTAGGGTCTGGATCCTTCCTTGCAGTTGCACAGAATCAGAGAGTTTTATATGTGATCCAGGAAATGGCTGAATGGGCTCCAGGGCCTTCCGGTCCTGCTCCTAGTGCAAGGCTACAGAAGTCTCACCCATCTCTGCTTTTGGTCTACACAGGGTTTCGTAGATCTGAGCTGCTTCTGGGAAGCCCCTGACCAGAGCCCAGCCTTCTGAGTTATACCTGGAAGGAATTTGCTTTAAAGCCTGATCACTGTACTGTCTCCCCAGCTCTCCCACCCCTCAATTCGGACATTTAATTTGGATCTTAGGGAAATTTTACCTCCCCCACTCCTTTTCCTTTTATCCTCCAAATAACACCTTCTCACTTTTCATTGGCATTTAATCTCTTAAAAAGAGTAGGCCTTAGGATAATAAAAAGGAGGGAAGGAATCTTCTCTCTAAGACCCATAAATGGACAAGAAACACAAAAAGCATGAATAACTAGTTAGAAATTGGAAGTGGGGGGCTTCCCTGGTGGCGCAGTGGTTGAGAATCTGCCTGCCAATGCAGGGGACACGGGTTCGACCCCTGGTCTGGGAAGATCCCACATGCTGCGGAGCAACTAGGCCCGTGAGCCACAACTACTGAGCCTGCGCATCTGGAGCCTGTGCTCCGCAACAAGAGAGGCCGCGACAGTGAGAGACCCGCGCACCGCGATGAAGAGTGGCCCCCGCTCGCCGCAACTGGAGAAAGCCCTCGCACAGAAACGAAGACCCAACACAGACAAAAATAAATAAATAAAAATAAATAATTAAAAAAAAAAAAAAAAAAAAAAAAAAAAGAAATTGGAAGTGGAAGGAAAAATACTGAGAGTAAAAATCCAAAATAATTTCAAACAATGGTGATAATAACAAAAGTCTGCTACCTCTTGACTCACGTAGGTGATGGTTTGTGCTATATGGTCCAGGATATAAATAATGTTAGATACAGAATTAGAGATAATGCAGATGGACAAAGAAGATTAGAACATTTCCCTCAGGTACAAGCTAAAGTGGGCAACAATTTCTAGAAAGCAACATCTGGAAATTAAAATCCAAATACACTGTGTTTTATTTAAAGTTATTTTCTCTCTCTTTCCCTTTCATATATTACAATAAGTTTATATATGTGTTTATGTGTACACATGCATACATAATAAATTTTATATAACTATAATAATATATATTTATATAATATAATAATTATATAATATAATCATATATCAATATAATATGTACATTGTATGGCATATAATATGTACTATATATGATATATATACAATTATATATTATAATTATATATTATATAATAAACATGCAATTTGTACTATATACATTATATGCTATATACATATGTGTATATATGCATACATATGCATCTATTTATATGATAAGCTTGTATATAATAGACAAATATATAATAAGCTTAGGAATGAGTATTCTAAGAGGACAACGGAACTAGGGAGACAGGGTTATTTCAAAAACAATGGAACAAAATTCCCCATTGGGTGAGGTATTTCTGAGAACAGCACAGTATTTGTTATGTAGATTGTCCTCTAGTCTGAGGCATAGAATGAGAGGATTACAGAAATCAGGTAAATAAAATCACTATCATTAACATCATTTGTGGGGCATTCATTGCATATGGAGGGCATCAGCAGTTTTGGTTTCAGCAGAATCTGGCTACAATAGAAGGACATGGCTGCTGTTTTCATGGGACTGGAGATAGTCTCCCGGGCTCAGGCAGCAGAGTTCCATGTGCCCTCAGCATGTGGTTAGCAGTAGTCGTCTTGCTTTTGCTGAGGTAGAAACAGGGGCAATCCCCCATTCACAATTAAAAATGGCAATCCCCCATTTTTAATTCAGGGATATCAACTATATCCCTGAATTAAAAAAAAAATGGCTAAGGGTTTTATAGTATCTGGTCTTACATTTAGGTCTTTAATCCATTTTGAGTTTATTTTTGTGTATGGTATTAAAGAATGTTCTAATTTCCTTTTTTTACATGTAGCTGTCCAGTTTTCTCAGCACCATTTATTGAAGAGACTGTCTTTCCTTCATGTTATAGTCTTTCCTCCTTTGTTGTAGATTAATTGGCCATAGGTGTGTGGGTTTATTTCTGGACTTTCTATCCTGTTCCATGGTTCTATATTTCTGTTTTTGTGCCAGTACCATACTGTTTTGATGTCTCGTAGCTTTGTAATATAGTCTGAAGTCAGGGAGCCTGATTTCTCCAGCTCCATTCTTCTTTCTCAAGATTGCTTTGGAAAACATAGGCAGAACACTCTCTGATGTGAATCACAGCAATCTCTTTTTCAATCCATCTCCCAGAGTAATGGAAATAAAAACAAAAATAAACAAATGGGACCTAATTAAACTTAAAATATTTTGCACATCAAAGGAAACCATAAACAAAATGAAAAGACAACCCACAGAATGGGAGAAAATATTTGCAAATGATGAGACCAACAAGGGATTAGTCTCCAAAATTTACAAACAGCTCCTGCAGTTCAATATCAAAAAAACAAACAACCCAATCAAAAAATGGGCAGAAGACCTAAAGAGACATTTCTCCAAAGAAGATATACAGATGGCCAAGAGACACATGAAAAGATGCTTAACATTGCTAATTATTAGAGAAATGCAAAATCAAAACTACAGTGAGATATCACCTCACACCAGCCAGAATGGCCATCATCAAAAAATTTGCAAACAATAAATGTTGGAGAGGGTGTGGAGGAAAGGGAACCCTCCTACAATGTTGGTGGGAATGTAAATTGGTATAGCCACTATGGAGAACAGTATAGAGGTTCCTTAAAAAACTAAAAATAGAGCTACCATATGATCCAGCATTCCCACTTTTGGGCATATATCCAGAGAAAAACTTGATTCGAAAGTATACATGCACCCCAATGTTCATTGAAGCACTGTTTACAGTAGCCAAGACATGGAAGCAACCTAAATATCCATTGGCAGATGAATGGATAAAGAAGATGTGGTACATATATACAGTGGAATATAGCTCAGCCATTAAAGGGGCTAGATTGGGAGTTTGGGATTGACATGTACACACTGCTAAATTCAAAATAAAATGCATTTCCATGAAAAAAAAATTTCCCTTATTGGAAAAAAAATGGCTAAACTCTGGGGACACAGGAGTGAGAAGAACTCATGGACTATCATGCAGTTTATAATCTAATCAAGGAAGAGAAGAAAAAAATTAAGTTAGTTCCTACTTGGTAGTCAAAAGAATACTTTGGGGGCACATGTGATATACATCCTGGGGACTCCAGGCATATTTGGAAGATCATGAAGGACCTGATGTTGGCCCAGAGCAGGGGGTGACAGCTCCAGAGAACTGCTGTTTGTCTGCTGTGACTCTCTGTGGATCCCTAGTCTCGTTTGGCCAATAAAATATAGGTTACATTTTATGATGTGTAAATTAAGTGTGTAGGAACCCAAATTTAGTTCTCAATTTTTGAAAAAGTCTTCTCATTTTGTGGACTGTAAATCGTGAGTCAAAGTCAAAGAGACTTACCTGAGGTTTTAATATGCTTTCAGCCAAAGCAAACCCTACCAACCATTGCAATGATGATCTGGGCCCCAGACCTGCCATGTCACTGGGGGTTTCTCTCTTTCTGTCTCTACATAGTGACTTTTCACAGCCCATTTCTTCCTGGTGAGAATCGCCTCCAGTTACACAGTTATGTGTTTGAATCCCAGCTCCACGTCTTACTTAGGCAATTTATAACTTCTCTAAAACTATTTCTTGAAAAATAGGAGTAATAGCTGTGTCTTAGGATTGCTGAGCTTAAACACGTTACATATGCAAAATGTCCACAATAAAGTAGGATTCATAGGTGCTCAGGAAATTTTGTGTCCCTTTATTTCTAGTGACCCATCCACCCTTTTATTTCCTATGTAGCCATCTGTGACAAGAAAGTTTTCCTGCCCTACATAAGCATTGCTCAACGCCAAGGAAAATGGCTTTAAACTTTGCCCAGGATGTTTTCATAATGTTTTTGAGCCAGAAGTATGAAGAAATACCCCACACGGGAGGAGCACAGTCACTCTCTCATGGCTAGCTCTACATCTACTAGCTGTAGTTTCTCTTTCACTTTCTTCTCTGCTGTTGCAAGTGCTCTGGGCATTAAGATCTTAGCTTTTTAAAGCTTTTTTACTCCTCTTTGGGATCATTTATAGACAGACTGTGCGTGTGTGTGTGTGTGTGTGTGTGTATGTGTGAATGCATAACAATAAAAAATCTGATTTAGCTTTTGCAGCCAGTAGAACTTCTGTTACTGCTTTCACCTTCTCTATTTCTCTTTTTAACTTTTTTAAATTGAAGTATAGTTGATTTACAATGTTGTGTTACTTTCAGGTGTACAGCAAATTGATTCAGTTTTTCCCTTATAGCTTATTACAAAATACTGAGTGTAGTTCCCTGTGCTATACAGTAGGTCCTTGTTGGTTATCTATTTTATATATAGTAGTGTGTATATGTCAATCTCAAACTCCTAATTTATCCTCCTACCCCCGCCCCCCACCTTTCCCCTTTGGTAACTCTAAGTTTGTTTTCTATGTCTGTGGGTTTATTTCTGTTTTGTACATACGTTCATCTGTATCATTTTTTTTAAGAATCCACATATAGGCAATGTCATATATTTGTCTTTCTCTGTCTTACTTCACTTAGTGTGATAAACTCTAGCTCCATCCATGTTGCTGCAAATGGCATTATTTCATTCTTTTTTATGGCTGAGTAATATTCCAACTTCTCTATTTCTCTTACCCTTGCCAGGTCACTATTACAGAATATGATGAAATGTGTATTTTGTATTGTATGGATCCCCTGTGATTTTCTTTTTTAGTATTCTAAAGACCTTGTGTCTAAGACCTTGCTATATTCCTAAAGGACATAATACCTTTTGATGATAAAATCCTACTCTGGATGTTTATATTAACTTATTATTTATTATTTTTTATCATTGAGACTTATCTTTCAGTTGCAATATTTGTACTAGTTGAATAGAAATGTCCTCTATCATTCTCTTCTGTTTATTCTTCAAATCAGAAAAATAAAGGTGATAATTCCTTGAGGTCTTCTCTGATTTTCTTTTCAAGCAACACTATTTCCTTTTTAAAAGATTTTTTTAGTACCTTAATACTATTTTCTATGGTAAATATAGCACAAGAGTTTTTGGTTAATCTTTGTCAATTGTTCAATAATTGGATTGAGTTGCAGAGGAAATTTGTCACAAGAGACTGACATAGCTACGTATACTTTCTATTCTGTTCTATTCTATTATTCCCTCTGCAAACTTTTCATCTTGGCAGCATTTGGCAGTAGACACTGCAGGGAAAGGAGCTAATCTCACTTGTTCATAACCATCTTCCTAGTAGGTAGTAGGTTATCAATACATATATACTGAATGAGTAAATGAAGGAATGAATTGATGTGCCTTTAGAGAAGAAGATGACTGTCAATACATCAGAAGTTTTATTCTATTTTTTGTGAAAATTTTCCCTTTCTGATTCTTTTGGAATTGCCTTAAACTGTTTTCTGTATCTTGTTGTGATACTTCCAACTCTATTTTTCCTAGTTTAGCTCTGGTTTTGGAGGTGTCCCATAATTGATACTGGAAAGTTTAAAAAGAATATATGAAATTCAAGACAGAGGAAAACAGGAACAGTCTGGTTGGCTGTCCTCCAAGAGGTCTTCTCCCAGAGAGCATGGCAAACCTGGCATGGTCCCCTGTGCCCCTGGACTTGATGGCCCAGATACCTAGCCTATATAGACAACACATTCACATTGAACTTGTTCAAGGGCATTCACACAAACCAAACTTACCCTTCCAAGTAGTATAAAGCAAAAATGTTAATGTACTGATTACAATAAGAAATATAACTGCCATGAGGACCAGAATACACATATCATCCTGCATAGTACATTTCTTCCCTGTAATCATAACAACAAACATAGTAATGACTAAAAATTTTTGAGAAAATTACAGGGAAGTCAACTTATAAACACTAGTTGTTTGCTGAGCATGAAATCAGAAAAGTCACTAGATGATTTAAATGTTTAGAAGCAACAGGCTACCTAGTTAAGGTATTCTTCCATTCAATACAAATTGAAAACTTTCTTTCTTCTAATCCCCAACTCCAACATGTTCCCATCCTTCACCCTCACAGATGACCTCACACATAGCCCACCATTACAATGGGAACTCTTCTTATTTCCTGTTATTCCACCTACAAACTTACCTGCCTCCACAGTTCCCCTTCCTCCTTCCTTTAGGTTACTCCAAAACCTCTCTGAGGTTAATTCCAACCCTGCTATTTGTACTCCAGATCTTATGTGCACAGGGCTTCCACTTGGAGTTCATTCCACAAATTATCTCCTCCTGGCCTTTCCTTTTATGTTTCTGTATCATAAAACAATACAGAATGCCCCACTCTTGATGCCACCCCAACACCACCTCCAGGACATATGCTTTCTTTGCTAGACTTCTGCCCCCTGTGGTCTGGCTTCAACCCACACTACCTCCTGGTACGGCTTTTGGTAAGGGAACCCCCAATCTCTCTGCCGGGAATGTTGAGACATGGTGGCACACTTGCCCCTTGAGCTCATTGTCTCCTTGATCTCTTACTGATCATTCTCAATGGGTTTTCCTCCTATATGTTTGGCTGTTCTTTCTTAATCACCTTTTTTGGACTCCTCCTTTCCAGTCCCAAGTGTTTTTTTGTCCTATAGGAGATTTCAGTTTTCCTTCTGGATGATTTATTATTTTTAAGTTGGAGGCAAACCTAAAAAATGTGGAGGCCCACATTTTCCTCTTACCTCTTGACCTATAGATATGGCCCCTTACCACTTGTATGTACCACAGACGTAATATCTATGATTCCAAAACTGAGCTTGCCAGTGGGCCCTGCTCCATCTCTGTTGGTTCTTGGCTTGATGAATGATACCACCATCACTTAATAGTTAAGTTTCATACTTCTTCCTTTTCACCTTCATATCAAACCAATAACCAAGTTCAGTTCATTCTGTGACTGAAATTTCTTTCAAATCCATTGCTGTTTTCCATCTTTACTGCTATGGCCTCGTCATTCAGGTCACCACCATCTCTCTCTTGGATTCCTTCAAGAGCATGCAAACACAATATTATTTTCCTCCAATTTTGTCCTTTCAATTTCTTTTCCCACCCTAAAGAATACCCCTTCCATAGTGATCACTTGAAAGCACAAATCTTCACATGTCACTATTTTAAGCAAAACTCTGCAGTGGCCACCCTGTTTTCCTTACGTAAAAGCCAAAGTCACTAACATGACTTACAATGCCCTTCATGATGTTATTTTGGCTTACCTTCCCTGCTTTATCTCCCTCCTGTCTTGCAGTCATGCTGTAATGCAGCTACCAGATCTGCCTTGAGGACTGAAGCTTTATTCTGCTAGCTCCTGGGACTACTGTTGGCAGACAGCCCTCAGATGCCATCCCTTTTCAGAACTGCCTTAGCTAAAGAGAATTCTCTCTCACAAGGTCATGCCGCTCCCCATTCCCAGAAATACCTCTATCCATTGACTGGTCCACATGGAGGAATAAAGACCTGGTCCCATTATCTCAACTTGGAACCACTCTGAGGGCCATCTCAGCTCCAGAGTCCCTGGTAGGTTTGGCTGAGTCCTCTGCTGACACTGTATCACAGCCCAACTTCTCTCTCTGCTCAACCCTATTTCCTTCCCTCCTTTCCATGCTCCATAGTAAACAGTGCTCTCTAATAATCCCTCCCCACCCGACACTAACCTCTGTCTCAGAATCTGCTTCCTGAAAAATCCAACCTGCATCAACTCTGTTTTGCACTCCTGGCTCTATTCATACTGAATATTGTTGAATTTTTAGAATGCTTGTCTTGCTCTCTGTCACCTCCAGGCCTGTGCTTTCCAGATTAGAAGAAAGGCTTCTCTCATTTTATTTTCCTATTCCAAAAATTCCTTTTTCAATGTACTCTCGTTGTAACCTACACGTACCTCATTATAGCACTTATCACTCAACACTATAACACCCCTGGATTGTAAACTCTGTGTTTACTTTCATATCCCCAGTGCCTGACACATAACAGAGGCTCAATAAACAATTAAGTTCATTCATTCATTCATTCATAATAGGGTAGCTTCATCAGAAGGTCCAAAATCCAATTGTCAAGACGCACTCTCCAACAGTGCAGTCTACTTTTTTTTTTTTGATGTGGACCAATTTTTAAAGTCTTTATTGAATTTGTTGCAACTTTACTTCTGTTTTATGTCTTGGTTTTTTTGGCCACGAGGCATGTGGGATCTGAGTTCCTCCACCAGGGATTGAACCCTCACCCCCTGCATTGGAAGGCAAAGTCTTGACTGCTGGACCACCAGGGAAGTCCCATTGTGCAGTCTGCTTTTGCTCCACTTCACTACTAAAGGTTATCTTAATAAGAACCTCTCCTGGTTGGGCATTACTCAAGTTTGCCTATTATGTTCTTTATCTGTGTTTTCATGGTTGACCACCAATCCCCTTCACATAAATATATTTGTTCTTTAGATATGTTAATGTATTTAACCAGTTAAGTATAGTGTTACCAGCCTGGGTGCAGTTGTGTCTCTTCGAAGTGATTTTAATATATTATTTTTGGCCTCATCTGCTTTTGTTGATTTTATGCTTCATTTTTTCCCCAAGTTCTTGTGGAGGTTAGTAACTCTCCCCTATAGTTCCCATGTTCTGGTGGCCAATAACAGCAAGCCCGTGTATTAACATTTTTCTCTCTTGGCTTTTTCTGGTTTACAATAAAACAAATACATTTTCCAACTGTTGGTTGCAACTTATGTTTTTTAGCAGGATTCTTGCTTGTCCATGGGAAGAAACACTAATTTTGGGGAAAAGGTGACACTAATGGAGAGATAATAAGAGGCAAGAAGTAGATTCAGAATGCTCTTTCAGATACTTGAAATATGAAAAATAACACCTCATTAATATCTGAAAAATACCTGAAGACTAACTGCACATGTAAAGCACTCGTTCCCCTTTGCATTCCTGTTCAGTGAGCACAGCACTCGGGCTTCAGGGCTTGTCCTGCACAGAACACTTGTCAGTAGGGTCTCCCAGTTACCCACACCAGAGTGCACTTCTCAGTCCTTCCTGCTCTTACCTCACTGGTAAACACTTCCCCTTTTACACGCTTGCCTCCATTCTTCCCTTTCCTCCTCTCACCCCTCCCGGTACCTGCTGGGTCTCTTCTTCCACTTTCACTGTGTTGTTCTGCTTCATAATTTTTTGAAAATCTGTCTCACTAGACTGTGAACTACTTCAAGGTAGAGATTGTGTCTTCTGGGTCCCTAACACACGAGCAGAGCTCAAACACAGTAGATGCACAATAGTTATTGACTTAATAACTGAATATCCTAGAATATGTTTATTTTTATAGTCCAAATTTGCCTTACTATTAATGTCAAAAATCACTCTAAACTAATTAAACAATCAAATGTTTAAATAGTCTAGAAAGATATATGCTTCTTATGATAGATTTAAGTAAAATCATTCACTTATGATAGTCATCTAAATTTTTTGGAAACTCTAGTACTAGTGGTGAAAGATATGGTTGATATATATCTCTTCATTTGAAACTTAAGCTTGCATGTGCCTTTATTTTATAACTACCCTTGGCAGGGATATGAAACTATGTTCTAAAGATACCATTTAATTATTGAGTTGTAAAAATAATGTTTCTCCTAAAAAGAAATTTCAAGTTATTTTTTTCCTATGAAGAAATGTGATAAAAAGGATGCATCATTTAATTTTTCTTGTTCTTAATATTATTTTTTCAGTAGAGATTAAGTACTATGAATAATAATTTATTTTTTTCAATTCAAGAAATATTTTTGACCACCTATAATATGCCCAGCAACATAAAGGCAATGATTTTTGGTGAAATAGACATTGAATTGGTTTTCTATGGCACTGCTTTTATTTTTCTATAATACTCTTAACATACATACGTAAGTCTAAAAATTTTAAACTAGAATATAATATTAGCATAAATTTGGAGACTGATTTCCTGAGCAAACCAAGCATGAAGACTGTGGATACTCTGCTGTTCTAATCTCAGAGTAACTTGGATTTAATGAGAGATTATTTCAACTGATAGGGGAAGAATATCACATCACAAGCACAGCTGTAATTTTTATCTCTAGTTCAGAAACCAGAAACAAAAAGTTGCTTTCTGTATATATAAAGCATAGATGATAAAAGGTAAGTGCAGTTTCAGTGAGTAGACAGCCTTTCTCTGGTTTAATGAAACTCACATGGAACAACAAAATGGTGGAAAAAGTTTGGACTGAGAGTCTGGGACTGTCATACAGTTCAGTTCTGCCTTTTAGTGATGACTTGGAAAGATTATTTTACTCCTCTGGTCTTCCATTTACATTCATTCAATTATTCATCCAAGTGACAGATATTCATGGAATGGCTACTCTGTGCCAGAAACTGTTTTGTAGTGTGGGTATAGAACAAAACTCAAGATGCTCTCATGGAATTTGTAGCCATCGATGTAGTATTTCTGAGAACAGGCTTACATTACTTGGATTATTGTTTTTGGGCTATGAAGACTTTTGAATTATAGCATATATCCAGGGAGTCTGCTACAATTCAGTTTGAATTTTCCTGTTTGGCTTGTGCCATGTAAAATATTTTATATTTATTAGTGTGGTAAGTTATATTCTCCAAATAAGTTTTCTACTTATAAACTTTGTATTTTATAAATTTCTTTGCCTTATTTCTTATTATAATACATTATTTGCTGTGAAAAATTTGAAAAATACATGAAGCATAAAAATCACTTATGACCTCACAAGAACCCCTGTTACACATGTGTTTATCTTATCTACTTTCAGTAGTTTATTAGGCATGTACTTTTTTGGTTATTTTTGCAAAATTTGGATCAAAATTCTGTAACTTTATGTCCAACTTTTATGTATTATGAATAATTTATTATTTCCTCATACACTAACTCCCAAACAAATTTCAAGGACTTCTTTGCCAATTTGATGAATAAAAGGAATTCATCTATTTTTTTATTACTTTGAGCACCAGTGAAGTTGAAAATACATTTATTTTTATTATGAAGTAAGTTAGGAATACAGAGCATAGATAACATAATGAACATCCATGTATCCAATAATAAGTTTAAGAAAAAAAATTACAGATACAATTCTAGCCTTCAGTGTATTCTTCCTGGATTCATTTCTACTTTCCTCTCCCCAGAGGTTAACCACTAGCTAGAATTTATTAGTCCCATGCATAATTTTTATACTTTTACTATGGAACTTTGCATGTTTAGTATTAGAGTATTGATATCCCAGTAGGATATATATACTACTGGAACTTTTAAAATGGTATTATATTTTTTTGCTGTTTAGTCATGTTGATACATGAAGGTCTAGTTCAATAATTTTCACAGATTTATATGTCTATTACATGAATATATGAAATGTAAGTGTTGATGGATATTCAAGTGGTTTTCGTTTTCATTACAAGCAAAAAATGCCGAACTGAACATTTTAATACGAATTTCCTATGCATATGTGAGACTGTCTCTAAGGAATATCCTTGGAGAGAAAGTGCTGGGTCACAGAATACTTATATCTTCAGCTCTACTAGATACTTCCATACTGCTTTCCAAAGTGATTTTTCTGATTTATACTCTCACCAGTAGTGTATAAGTGTTCTAGTTCCTCCATATCCCAATCACTGGCATTATCAAACTTTACATTTTTGGTTAATCTGAGGGGTGTGAAATCATATCTCATTATGGCTTTAATTTGCACTTCTATTTTTAGTGGGGTTGGGCATCAGGTTTAAATGGCATTTTCTCTTCTGTAAATGCCTGTTATATCTTTTGTTATATAAAAACTAGCCTGTCTTTTATGATTTATGATAGTTCTTTTTACCTTTTCTTATTAATATTTTCTTGGTTATATGCATTGCAAAAATTTTTCAGCCTGTGGTCATCTTTTAACTTTGTTGATGGAGTCTTTGTATGAAGTTTTAAATTTTAATGTACTTTAATTTAACAATCTTTTCCTTTATGGACTGTGATGATTATGTCTTGTCTTTCCGTATCTTTAAGGTCTTCAAAAGGTCATTTCCCCCTCAAAACATTTAGTTACATTTTTCATATAAAATTGTTCAATCCAACATGGAATCTATTTTTTAATATGGCATGAGGTAAGGGTATGATTTGCGGTTTTTTCTACAACCAAGGGTCTCAGATTCATTTATCAAATAATCTATTCTTTTCCCACTGGTACACAATGCAACATCTCTCATATAATTTCCATATATATAAGGGTATGTTTCTGGGTTCTAACTCTTTCATTGATTTTTTTTGCACAGTACCAGAAACATGCCGGTTAGCTCTTATAGCGTTATAATAAGATTGAACACACTGCTTCATATGTTGTAGAGGTTATGCCCTGCATTAGGACACCTGACTGAAAGGATGGGTGGAGTCTGAAATCCAAATCTTGCTTTGTGCACCCTGGCACAGGGCTGTGTCTGCCTGGAAGGAGGTGCACATTTTTCTAATTCACAGGAAGACATTGTTAGGCACTTTTTCCTCCTCTGGAAAATTGATAAAGGCTATCAGAAGCCCTGAATCAATGTCTGATTGGGCAATTCTCCAGCTTTGTCCTTCTTCAAAGGTGTCTTGGCTCTTCTAGGCCCTTCACTCTTGTTGAAAAAAAAAAAAAAAAATTTGCTTAGATTTCCATTAGCCTTGCACGGTTTCTTTATTACTTTGTGGGGGCATTGGCATCATTTTGATATTTAATCTTTTCATTAATTGATATGGCCTATTCACTCATTTATACCTTGTTAATGATGCCTTTTAATACAGTTTAATAATTTCTTCATAAAGGTTTTAAAAATACTTTGTTAGATCTACTCCCAAGTTCTCTCTTTCTCATTGTTGTTATTATGCACTGATACACACAGAAAATTGAATTTTATAACTATGTGTTACTGATATTTAGGAACACAATTTTTGTATAGTTATGAATATACTTTCCTTATAGCTACTGTCCATTCACAGTGAATTTCCAGTTCAAAACTTTAATCCATTTTTCTTCTGGGGTACCTGTGGCTTGTCATTTCCCATCCAGTGATTTGTAAGAACTTTTAAAAGATTAAGGCTAATTGTTTTTGTCATACGTATTGCAACTTTTTTTTTACAGTATGCCATTTGCCTTTTAGTTTTATTTATGTTGTTTTCCTTGACTGCAGAAAATTAGAATTTTTATGGAGTTACATACACCAATCTTCTGTAGTTTTTATGTTTCCTCATACCAAGATTAAATAACTGTTAATTTATATTTTCTTTTTAGTTATTTTCATTTAACTTTTTAACTCATCTGGAATTTGTTTTGGTAATTTACTGTAATTAGCAATGTCTGTTTTATTTTCTCCTACCAGGAAGTTAGTCAAATGTTCCAGTGCCATTTTATTCTCCACTGAACATTACCTCTATCATGAATTTGTGCTTGAAGTTTTCCTTTTCAGTCTATTAACTATCTGAAGACTTAATAAGTGTTGGGATTTTACTCAATCCATTAAATATTTTTCAAAGCCAAGAAGATACTTTGCCTTACCACTGCAGTAGTTTGGGAGAACGGTCCCAGCAGAGAATTTATGTCCTCACATTGTCTACCCCCAGTCTGGCTGATACAGAGTGGATAATCAATAGGGAAGAGACAGATGAATAAACTGAGGAAAAGAAGAGACATCTTTTTACTTAGATTTATTTTGTTTTGGCAAGGAGATATATTTTTAACTTTTTGCAAGTTAATAATCCAGGATACTGGGAAGGAGAAACTGACACAGAGGAACGGGAAGGAAGGCATGAAAGGGAGCATTCCTAGGAACGTCCTAACTGGTTAGTTAGAAGTTGAAACAAGTTCAGTTAGGGAAAGATACACTTCAGGTATGATACAGATGACAAGGTTGAAAGATTTTTGTTTTGTTTTGATTTTTTCATTACGGAAAATTTTATACAGAGAAAACAGTACAGTAATCCACATGAACCCATTGCTATCATCAACAATTATTCAAAAGTTGGTATTGTTTCATGTCTCCTCCGACGCATTCCACCCTTTTCCCCACCACTGGATTACCTCTAAGCAAATCCTAATATTCTATCATTTCAAATGTGAACATCTGAGCATGTGTCTATAAAATATAAAAAGTCTTTCTGAAAATAAAACATAGTCACAATATTCAGGCTGAATTTGAATTTCCGCTCTACTTACCTAACATATTAAGGAAGCCTAGCTCATTTTGATTAAAGTGGTAGAGTATAAACAACCTTCAATTTGGGGGTAGGAGATCTACCTGCATTTAAGTCCTGACTCTCAAGTTCTCATCTGTGTGACACCAACAATGCTCTTCTCTTATCGACTCTAAATTTCCGTTTCCTCATCAGTAAAAGAAGGATAAGTAGCTGTGCTATCCATTTCAGAAGTGTCGTCAGAATTGGGTAACAGAAGTGAAATAAAAGGATCTAACTTCCAGTCCAATCTTCTCTGTTGTGAATGATCCCCCCCCCCCCCGCCCCCATCCCAGGAGCGATCTTCTGAAGGTCATAGATCATCTTTGTCCAGCCTTGTCTTTAGTTTTTCTTGCTCGGGTTTCTCTTCCTGAAAAAACACATTGCTGTGGTACTTTTTTTTTTGTTTTAACACTTTAGTAATTTTGAATACCAAGAGAACAATGTTTAGGTTTGTATCTCTCACCTCTTCATTTCATTTATCCTGTGTTTTTCTGCAGTTTTTTTTTTTTAATTAATTAATTTATTTTTGGCTGCATTGGGTCCTCCTTGCTGCGCGGGCTTTCTCCAGTTGTGGTGAGCAGGGACCACTGTACGCCGCAGTGCGCGGGCTCCTCATTGCTGTGGCTTCTCTTGTTGCAGAGCACGGGCTCTCTAGGGCAGGGGGGCTTCAGTAGTTGTGGCTCATGGTTTCCAGAGCTCAGGCTCAGTAGTTGTGGGCGCACGGGCTTAGTTGCTCCACGGCATGTGGGATCTTCCTGGACCAGGGCTCCAACCTGTGTCCTTTCCCTTGGCAGGCAGATTCCTAACCACTGCACCACCAGGGAAGCCCTCTCTTTAGTTTTAATTGCACTGAACTGAAACTCAAATTTTCAAAAGCTAATTTTAGTGGCCTTTTGGCCAGCAGAGCTTCCAGATAACTAACAGGAAAAATGTTTTTGTTTCCTTCCCTACAAACAGCCACAGCAACCATAGAAAAGCATTTAACTGGGTACATTTTGGTTGCTTAAATCTTCGTCCATACTTGGGGGGAAATTACTCATCTCCCTATAGTGGTAACTCTAAAGAGAATGTTTTCCTAAAAGGGGCCAACTGGGCGGCTCCCTCTTTTCCCAACGCCCCGATTTCTATTCTTAGATCTGGAGATCCGCGGCAGCTTTTATTTTTCTTCTTCTTCCTAGTTCCCAGACCTTCCGCGGGGTTGCAGGAGTCCAGGCTGGTGGGTCTGGGCGCTTGGGCCCGGTGCCGACCGCGCGCCTCGCCGGCCGCTGCAGGGCTCGGGGACTGGGCACTTGGCGGAGTCCGCTGAGTCGGTTTCTTCCTGCGCGACTCCCGGCCGCGCCGCCGCGGAGAGCGGGATCCGGTCTCGGGAGGCTGCGCCGGCCCGGTGTCCCGTCTCGGCCGGCGCGGGGGCCTCGGCCACTGTCACCCAGGCCGGGCGGGCTCTTGCTGCATCCTGCCCGCCTGCCACGGTTCTGCGGGCACCGCACCTCAGCCGAACCTCTCGCAGGCCCCAGAGCTGTGTTTTGGCCCTGGGTGGGGGAGGGGGAAGCAGAGAAGGAGAGGGAGCGGGCGGGGGAGGGCGGCGCCGAGCGCGGAGCCGCCGCCTTTGCATAAATGGGCGGGCGTGGGTGCAGATGGGGTCAGCCGGGAGCGCTGGCTGCGGGCGGTGAGCTGGGCTCGTCTTCTGACCGGAGCGGCCGGCCTTGGTGCGGGAGGGGCGGCCGGTTTGGAGCAGGGTCGGTCATGGCCAGTGGCAGCTGCCAGGAGTGCGAGGAGGAGGATGAGGAAACTCTGAAGAAGTTGATAGTCAGGCTGAACAATGTCCAGGAAGGAAAACAGATAGAGACGCTGGTCCAAATCCTGGAGGATATGCTCGTGTTCACGTACGCCGACCACGGTAATCGTTTGCCAGGAAACTGTCCCTTTACCGCCGCCCCCCCCGCCCCTCCTTCCCCCCCGGCCTTTTTTACAAACTTTCTCCCCCCGAACTTTGTGGCTGCACAAACCTGGATTCTTGAGAAGCCGCAAACTCTCTACTCCTTAGGGCAGAAAAGAGCTGACAGTTCTAGGAAGGTCTTGAGCTCACTTCTTTTGCTTTCTCCCTCCTTTTCAGACTTACAAGGGGTGCCATGAATCGTGACTTTGCTACTTTTCCCTAACCCCCTTCTTTTCCAGCCTCCAAGTTATTTCAAGACAAAAATGTCCACGTGCCTCTGTTGATCGTCTTGGACTCGTACATGAGAGTCGCTAGTGTGCAGCAGGTAAAGGAGTTGCTTTCATTTCTCCCATTTCCCCTTCTCATTGGAAATAGGTGTTTTTCTATTAATATTCTATACCCAGAGTTCTGGGTTATTTCTGAGATTTGTCCTGACAAACCGCTGACTGTGGTTTTAGGATGGAAGCGTTTTCAAATCATTATCAAATGTTAACGGTGTAAGAGGGCCAACTATGTGCTCCCTAATTGTATTTAAGAAGTAACTTTATACAATCGGCTGACAGAATATGGATGGTGGTGGGAGGGGAATAATAATGGGTTGAGGTTTAGTTCTGACATTGGCTAGATGGCTAGTTCATCAGTGTTTAAATAAAATTATTCTAAGAATCTTCCCAATGTACAGCATGTCCTACAGATGACACAATTGTGAATAGTTTGGGAAAGAGAAATGATGAACAGTAATAGAACTAATAATAATTAAATTAATAAAATGAAGTTAATGGCAAACTCTCATAGGTTTAAGGTTTTCTTTTTTTTTAAACTTGAAGACAGATTTCTAACCTTCTTTAGTTGTAGTACACCTTGTATTATCTAAAGAGAGTGGTGTTTTAGGATTCCCCTATAAATTTAAATCTATACTTCTCAACTGTTTTCATATAAAATGAATGTAAAAGTGAATCTTAGAATCTGCACCGTAGGAAACCCAGAAATTTGTTACATATCTTAGATATATTTAAAAAGGAGCCTTAAGATGATAATTAAGAATGATTTACAGTCAAAACAAAATTACTGCCTAAGGTTAACTTCCTTTGTAGATATTGAGATTTGGGGAACTGAAATTATTTTTTCATTTGCATGTTAGATCCTGAAGGGAAAGAGAATTGAACTTTAAACTCTATCGAGGTGCAGTGTTTCTTAATACCTACTTGAGAGGCTAGACAGGTGTAAGAATTATCTGGATCTCTAAGCCTGTATCTGTCTATCTTATGCTAATCTCTGTGAAACATATATCTAGCTTCTTTTATATGAAGATGTTTATATCTCAGATAAATGGTTACTTTTATTTTTCTTCAACTGAAATATTTCCCATGTGACTATTGATTTTCAGGCTGTTAGCAAATAAGATCATGAAAAAATGGAGACATGATAAAGACACTGTTCTTTTTAACATCCAATGTCTGAATTTTGCGCATGAGACATGAGTCACTCCCTGGCACTGGCCTGTTGTGCTTGCTACTCTCCACCCACATCATCCTTCTTACTTGCCTCTGCTTTGGTGTTCCAAAGTGCCTTGTCTGGCAGCCTCCATTCCTTGGATTCTGTTCTTGGTAGAGTCTCCTCTGCCAGGTACAACTCCGAACAACTGGGCCCTGGGTGGCCTTTGGTCTGCAGGGTCCAGAGGAGGCAGTGCTAGACTTGAGAATCCAGGGAAGCCTGCAACATTCCCACCACCTAATTCTTCTTCATTTTAGAAACTGCCTGAGCCTGGACATGTTTGTTTGGAGTAGTTATGAATGTCACTCAATATCCTTGCCCAGTAGGTACCAGAGATAATTGAAAATAAGGAATTGTCTTTTGATTTGGTAATGTAATGGAATAGAATTATTAGTTTCAGCACAATATATTAATCTACAAAGGGCATTATGTATATTATATCATTTGATTCTTGCTGGACTCTCACTATCCTCTCAGAAATCTCACTGAATGTTTTTTCCTCAGAATAAGTAGCTCATTTAGGATCGCAGAGCTAGTGACAGAGTCAGGACTCAAGCTTCACACACCTTCAGAATCTTTTTCCATCATATAGTAGGTGCTGATATCATAAGATTTTTGCGCAAGTAAAAAGTACAATGGTATGGTACAAATACTGTGGCCGTGCTACGCACAATGACATTATCGATTTAAATTGTCATTGATCTTATCAAAGGGATGTGGAGTGGGGTAGCTCTACTGATATTTTAATACTCCACTTAAAAGAAAAAAAAATTTTTCCTTCAGATTTCTTCATATTACTGGTGAAATTAGTATAGATATTCTTTAAAGCTTTATATCTTGAATCAGCTGGAAGTGCTGAATTAAAAGCACTTGATGAATTTAAGGAGTTAAGGTAAAGTACCCTTCAAAAGTAAATAGTAAGGTTTGTTTTCAGAATTCATTTAACATGACATTCCAGACTCTGAATTTTTATTTTCAATGTCTTTTCATATTTTATTAGTTCTCCTTAATAAATGACAATCTTTAGAGAATTGGTAGTTAGGCTGCTGTCTTATAAATTTCTTTTCCTGTCAGTCATCTGATCATTTCTCTGTGTTCTTCAATTTACATTACTTCTCTTTATCCACACAGTTTCCACCTTTGATGTAAGTGAGTGAAATATATGAAAGTGACTAAAATTTTCTTTAGCCACTAGACTCTTTCCCATTGTGCATTACTTAGATACTTGAGTTTACAGAATAATTATAATAAAGTGAAACTACCAATTTAATTGTATTATAACTGTGCAGGATGGGAGCCTTCTCTTTTTGAAAGATAAGCTTTTAATTGAATACATTAATGGATCAATTGTTACCTCTGCTTTGCTGCTAGCGATTCTATTTAATCTTGGAAGCTCAGTTGCCTCAGTCTTTTTGCAAAGCAATTACTGATACTGCTATTTCATCAACTAAAACAAAACAGGTTTTCTCCTTGAGTCAGCCATGCAGGTGCAGAGATGAGTATAGCATCCTGTGTGATTTATGATTTATTTCCCATCAGAAACTGTTCCAAATGTTAATTTTTGAAATACTTGGGGAAAAAAGTCTTGATGATTTTATGAAAGCACAAAAATAGCCAGTTTCTATGACATCCGGATTGTCAATATCTGTTCGGCTTAAGTGGAGGAGGTTGTCTACTTAAATATAGGTAAAAATAGCTGTCAGAAATTGCTTCCTTTTCAAGGAATTTGAAATCGTGTAAGAGGAAGTGATGACAGAGTAAAGCAATTCATGCTTAATCCAGAAAAGATCTGGAAATAATATTGTAAAGAGATCTTATGTAATCACTTTTATCTTATTAAATACCCCTTGTTTATTCCTGTAAACAAGTAGGAAACGTGCCATTATTCCTTTTTGGTTGCATAGAGATTTCTCCCGTTGTCACTCAACCCTCTGTACCACTCAGCTCCAACTCACATATCCAGTCTCATTTAGCAATGGGCCCCTCTTTGGCAGCCTCCTCACCATTTAGCATCTTACTTTCCTTCCTCACAACTCATCAGTATTAGAAGTTTCCATTTCCCTATTTTGAGTGACCACATTTATTATTCTTTTGAAATCTGACTCAAATTCTACCTTTTCTGTATTATATTCTTCCCTGAGTAATTCTAGCGAATCCTGCTTTCAGGATTCATATTATATTGGTATTTATCACACATCGTGCTTAGGCACTTTTTCATTAATCTCTAGATCTGCATGTATATGCATTTTCTATTTTCTTTTTCTGACCATATCAAGTTTAGTTCTGTAATATAGTAGAAAGAATTGAAGAGTCCTTAAATTTGGGGAGGAAAATATAACAGGAAAAGTGAGTTAAATTTAATCTCCAGTTTGTAATTAAAATATCTTATTTAAAAAAATGTATTTTTTTCAGAAGTAAAGAGCAGCTTATTCAAGTTGGCATCATGTATAAATGAGCTGAACGAAGGTATATTTAAAATGCATCAGTAAGATCATACTTAATTTGGAAAGGTGAGAGAGTTTAGGGACACTTGTGATGTCTAGACCTCATCAGCTCATATTTAGGTGTACGGAAGAAATCTAGAGGGGTCCACTGAGAAATTCTACCTCCTCTCTATCTCATAGTGCCTTTCTCTTTTACCTATGAAAGATGTGACATTGTCATCAGACGATGCTACTTCTTTTGCTATTTTTTCTAGCTCCATTATCTGGGGAGCAGTCTTCCCTGATAACTTATTACACTTTGCCATCAAAATCTCCAACTTCCCCTAATCCTCCATTCCAAACTACTTCATTTCTTCTTATAATTAAAGTACTAAATATTTAGAAGAAAATCTGTCAGGTAGATATGCCTTAAAAAGTACGAAGGCCTGAGAATAGCCTTTCCTGTATTTCATAATTTTGATGTGTCCTCTAAAACTATTTTTTTTGTGTGTTTTATTTCCTTTTATTTAGACAATAGGCAGTCTATTGCCTTCATCATTCAGAAATGTTATAATATTTTTTGTATGCCTTTTCAGTAGATTTTTGAAGAAAGATGTATTCTAAGTATATGAGTTGCTTTTCTCAGCAAGCATTTTTAGAGTATCATTTTGTTTTAAAATAATTATTTTAAAATAATGTAGCCACCTATTCTATTAAGAATGAAGAGATTCTTTGACTGAATACATTCTATTTGTGTGGTTTTTTTTGAAATGTGAATATTTGTCTTTCTTGTTTTTAGGTGGGTTGGTCACTTTTATGCAAATTAATAGAAATCTGTCCAAATACAATGCAAAGCTTAATGGGTCCCCAGGATATTGGACATGATTGGGAAGTCCTAGGGGTTCACCAGTAAGTATGTAAAAACAAACTGCATTGAATATTTATCTGTACATATGACAACCCTTCCCTTGATACATTATATTTGCAATCCAAGACAATCTAGTAAAAATCCTTTAAAATACATATAGTTTTCCTTGAATCAATGATTTACATTTATAGAGAGCTTTTGACTCAGAAGTCTATAATCTATTTGAATTAGAAAACTAACATTTGAGGTAAGAAGTCAGGTGTTGTTATTATTTTAATAATATAATAATAGTTATACAATTGATTAAGTTGTAGACTGTTGATGACTGCTTATGAATTCAAACAAAGGAACGATTTTTTTTTTTCTTTTTTTACTTATTAATAGTAGAACTGACACAAACTACTACTTCTTCAAAACAAAAATATGGGAACTAAGATGTTAGTTCTATAAATAGTAATTTACAAGTTTATGCTTTACTGTCTTTAAAAAGTACATTTATGTATATTCATACATATATATTTAATGAGCTTAAAGTACAGCTTTCAAAATGAAGAAGAAAGGGGAAATTATCTTTCAGCACATCTGCAGCCAAATCTTGATAGCTATTTACCAGCTATATTATTGCAGTTTGCAACATAATGACTTCTTAAATGAGACTACTTCTTTAGCCATAATTAGTTAAGAAAAACTTTTCTGAAAAAAAATGTGTTTCCAGGAAAGTCCTTTTTGGATAACTTTGTTTCTTGACATTTAAGAAAATATCTTCTGTCATCAACGTTAGATGTTCTTTATACCTAATGTGACTTTTCTTTGCCACAGAGAAGTGAATACTAATTGCTTCCAAAGGCATATTGCTTGTGGAAAACGTAATTAATGCAAAACTAAATTTCACATCTTTGCATTATTTATTAGTATTAACTGTGGCTGCAGATTTTGACAAATCAGAGCTGTTTGTTCATAGGCGAGCATGTCCGTGCTTATACATTTTTCCATCTTTGATAAACATGTGTTGCTGTTCTTCGGTTTCTAGCATCTAAAGAGTGTGCTTTGAAAAGAGACTATTTACAGTTAATAGGTGTTCTCATCTCCAAACTAATCTCTGAAATTCTATGAGTCAGTAGTAAAGAATACTGCATTTAATGAGGAATGAGACAAAATATGCCTGCAATTAGTAGTTGTAATGTTATGTGTCCCTTGGTTTGGATGAGAATTTCCAAGATCCCCAAAGATTAGCCATCTATAACTTTAGGGAGCAATGGAAAACTCATCTAGTCATATTCTAGTGTAAACCAAATGTTCAAATTAACTTACATAAACGTTTCTACAGGGAGTTTCATTCACTCATTTATTTGGTCACTCACTCATCATTCATTCCTCTTCTGTTCATCAGGCATTACACTCCTTTAGGCCAGAAGTAGTGTGAATAGTGTAGACACACTCTCTCTACAGTGGAGCATATTAGATCATTACCGGCAAATATTTATTGTAAAACATATCTCCTTATATTCATTCTCCTTATATTCAAGGGCTTTTATCCCCCCAAAGGCTTACAGTACTAAAGGAGAAATCTCTTGTGTGGTGTTGAAGTCAGGAATAGTGGGAATGGTGCAGGGAGAGGTAGGGGCAGCATAGGTAGGAGGAGAATTGACAGAGTCGAAGGACAGGGTCTCTCAATTCCTCACCTCACCACCTGGAGACTACGTGCCAAGTTTCTTGGATCTAGGTGAAGCCATGGAGGCTCTCTCTTCTAACAATAGAAAGCCAAACAGCACTGGGTAGGAATAGACTGAAGATTGTATATTTTAGAATTGATAACTCAGGGGCTCAAATTTAATACATTTGAACTAATTGAATACTATTGATAGACTAGGTTCACTTTCTGTTATAAAATATCAATTTCTCTTTCAAAAATAGTAAAAATCAATAATTTAAATATTCAAATGGTTCTTAATTTTTATATACAAGCTAACATTTTAATTACATCTCTCTATAATATATCAGTGTGTATAACATATAATTCACAAGTTTGTATCACATATAAAATGATTGATCCCTTGGTGCATATAGCTCAATATTATTTTGGATATAGAATTGGGTGAAATAGTTAATAATTGAATTTGAATATTTAGAGGAAAAAGTTATAACTTTTCTGTTGAGACTCATAATAATTCCCTGTTAATCATCATAAACCTGGCTCAGGTTTACAGGGAGAAAAACTACACTAGCTTCAATATAGGGAATGAAATACAATGAGATGAATAAAAATGTAGGTGAGTAAAAAACAATATCTAAAAGAGCAAACATCTAGGTATGATCTTGATTTTTGTTTTTAATTACAGACTGATTCTTAAAATGCTAACAGTTCATAATGCCAGTGTCAACCTGTCAACAGTTGGATTGAAGGCCTTAGATCTTCTCCTAACTTCAGGTAGTATATACACACATTTTTAATGTTGACTCAAAAAAACATTTTAAACCATTTGCTAAATGTGTTTTGATGTTTTTTTTAAAGTATAATCACATAATATAACCTCAATATTGATGATTTCCAAAATTCTGTGTTTCCATTTTCCATTTTTTTAAAAATAAATTTATTTATTTATTTTTGGCTGCATTGGGTCCTCGTTGCTGCGCGCGGGCTTTCTCTAGCTGCGGGGAACAGGGGCTACTTTTCATTGTGTGCGCGGGCTTCTCACTGGGTGATTTCTCTTTGTTGCGGAGCATGGGCTCTAGGCGCGTGGGCTTCAGCATTTGTGGCATGTGGGCTCAGTAGTTGTGGCTCACGGGCTCTAGAGCACAGGCTCAGTAGTTGCGGCACACGGGCTTTGTTGCTCTGTGGCATGTGGGATCTTCCTGGACCAGGGCGCAAACCCATGTCCCCTGCATTGGCAGGCAGATTCTTAACCATTGCGCCACCAGGGAAGCCCCTCCATTTTCTTTCCTTATCTCTTTTCTCTACACTTTTTCTCTCAAAAATACCACCCAACATCTTGGCCTTAAACATCACCTTATATATTACTCCCAAATCTAATTTCTGTCCCCAGGTTTGCTCCTCAGATCTGGTCCCACATCTCACATTCTCATTAGTTTGTTAGCCATACATGTCCTTGTCATGACTGTATTGTACTTCATTATATCGCTAATATGTTTTCTATAATATATGCTCTAGAGTATGACATAATAGTAATATGTCATAATAAAAATATATAGCATTTCTTCTTGAGTGCTTGCTAAATGCTAGGCTTAACATGTAAAATACTTAATATGCTTTTAAAAGCATAATCCTCAAAACATCCCTTGAGTTTAGTATTTTATCTCAGTTTTCTAGAGAACACTGAAGCATAGAGAGATTGCCTCAGCCAAAAAGTAGTAGAACCAGGGTCTGATTTCACATGTCAGGTTCTTTCTCTGAGTAAACTTCTACTTGGAGGATAATGGACCTGAAAACAAAGAATGTTGCTGTGGTGCAATAGTTGTGATCATTGCTGTGACAGACACTTGCTATGATGTAAGGTTCTGAGAAGAAAGGCTGCTTTCAGGGAAGCTAAGCATGAAGGATAGGGTGGATTTCCTTCAAAGTGTGAAGGGTGCTTTAGGTCAAGAAAACAGCATGTGCAGCGTTGCAGAGGCCTGGGAGGGGCGGTAAGATTTTTAAAGGCCCTCATTGGCCGTGCTAAGTGATGAAGGTCCAATAGGAGAAAGAGAAAGGAAGAAAGAGGGTGAAGATCAGAGAATGAACTGAAGAGGGATAGGAAAGGCCAGAAGGTACTCACCGCTTCACCAGAGACTTTTATTAAAATATATAAAGGGATGTACTAACTAGTCTTAACTATGGTTTATTTAAACTCATCCTTGGGATCTTTTTTTTTTTTTGGTGGGTGTGGGGAGGTAAAGATTTATTCTCCATTTGGCAATGGACAGGAGGTTTATGAATTTGAGAAATCTCCCAACATGAATATATCAAGGTTAGCAGCATGTAGACAAATAGGAAATTTGACATGTGTTTTGAAAAGACTAGTTAATTTCTTCCACGTAACATTAAGAATTTTGAGCTTTTAGGAAAGTTTGTAATGTGTTTTAGAGTTCATTTCATTTCAGGTACTTATTAGAGGCTAATTTATGAATCATTTTTTTGTTTGGCTTATTTGTTAACTGAGGTAATAGTTATTGGGCACTTCCTGCTGTGCTGGCTGCTAGAGGACTCTCAGACAGGTGAGGCAAAGCTCCTACAATGTAGAAGTTCACAGTCCAGCACCCCTGTCCAATATAACTTTTTGCAATGAAGGAAATGTTGTATATGTTCAAAATCATGGCGAGTAGCCACATGTGGTGATTGAACATTGGAAATGTGAGAAACTGAATTTTAATTTTATTTAATTTTAATTGATTTAAATTTGAGTTTAAGTAGCCTCATGTGATTGGTGGCTACAGAATTGGACAGCACTGACAAAGAGATAAAAAGCATTTAAAGAAATCATTTCAATGTAATGAGGAAAGTACTCTAACAGAGATATGAAGAAAACCACCATAGGAACAAAGAGAAGAGAGCAGCTAAGCTCATTTGTAGGAGTTAAGAGCATGGTCATGACCTGCTTTAATTTTAATCCAGCTCTGCCTCTTATTTGTTCTACTTTGGGCAAAGTCACTGCATCACTTCTGTGCCTCAGTTTCCTTATCTCTATCTAACATGAGGATTGCACCTACCTCACGGGGTTGTGGTGGTTTACACACGTTAGAGTGAACTATCTAATACTTCAACCTATGTCTGACATTTTATGTGCTGTAGAAGTGTTTGCTACGACTACCACTCCTACAGTTTTTATTGACAGACTAGGTACTGTTTGTGTTATTTCTTGATTTAAGGTAGGGTCATATTTGGTGCAGAAAATGGCAAGGGCATTCCATGCAGCTAGTGCAAGTGCAAAAAGATATCAAAAGAAATGTGTTCATGATGAGCAAGGAGTTTAGCATGTTTGGAGTCAGTAGTGCAGGGAGGGACGTGAGGCTGATGAGATACATGTAGTCTGTGGAGAGTCTTGTTTGTCAGACTGAGGAGTGCGAGAAGGCCTTAGAAGACTTCAGCAAGGGATTTACAGATCACATTTGTGTTTTAGAAATATAATGCAGCAGGTAAACTAGTTAGGTAGGGATTTGGGCCTGCCAGAGCAATTAAGCAATTGTGTTTGCATTCTAGGTGAGAAGTGTTGGGGTCCTGAACAAGACAGAAATGGAGGGGCCTAGTTCAAAAGGAGTTTTTGAGATATTTAGAAGTTAGACTTGAAGGACTTGGTAATGAGTTGATTCTCTGGCTAGTCAGAGAATGAGAAGAGAGAGGGAGGATGAAAGAAGGAAGATGACTGTAGTTTCTCTGGTAACTATTGGATGGTGGTTATTGATGAAGAGATGGAACTGGAGTTGGCTAGGTTTGGGGTGGCCATGGAGTATTCAGATGGTGTTGTCTAAGAGGCAGGTAGAAATGTTTCAGGAATTCGGGGCAAGAGGTCTTGGCTCTGGGTATTGATTGGGAATCACAGAGTTATAGTAAAGCGTACTGGGAATTTATCTCATTTAGAAAGACCGTAAAGCTTGATAGGTCTAACATCTGGGGCAATTAAGTGGTTCATCAAAAAGAGAAGTCCACAAACCATTCATAGCCCTCATGTAGAAATGAAGACATTAAATGTTAAAGCAGCTATTTACTTGGAGCATATTGTTCTCTTTGAAATAGGTAAAATCACTTTGCTGATATTGGATGAAGAAAATGATATTTTCTTGTTAATTTTCGATGCCATGCGCACATTTCCAGCCAATGATGAAGTCCAGAAACTTGGATGCAAAGCTTTACATGTGCTGTTTGAGAGAGGTATTTAAAATGTCAAATTCTTTATTTTGATATTTATATAAGAAGAAAGGGTTTATAGTGGGATAAGTAGGTTATAATTACGATAATAAGAAACTATCTGAAATTGTACTATTTATTAAAAGTTGGATTGTCAGTCAAGGATAAGTAATGGGGTTAATTCAGAAATATTGCTTGTTTTTGCAGAATGAATTTCATTCATGGATTATCAATTATGCAATTGTAGTAAACTTTCTTCCATTGCTTAACAAGGCATAGGTTCACTTTGCAAGCTGTATGTGTAGGAGTTAAGGAAGAAAAAGTAATACTGTGAAGCCAAGCATAGGTTAAGTTTGGGTTTATGATGTTAAGTCATCACCAGAGGTTTTAGAAATTGCTAAAGGCTCTGGATAAAGAACCAAGAGGTTTACAAAGTGTCCCTTAGGAAAAATACTAATATGTATTTTATCACATGGCACTGAGAATGATGACAGAGATAACCATGTAATTTTATAGTTGGTTGGAACCTTTAGTCCTTCCACTGGCTTGATGAGGAAATGGATCAGAGAAGCGAAATGAGCAACCTGCCTGAGAGTACACAGCTAGTTATCTCCATTACAGTTCAATTTACCACAGTTTTTGAGAGCACCTTTTGTGTCATTATGAGAGCCAACAGTGCTAGGAGTTTAGGATAAGAATAACGTATGTGGGCCCTGTGTTCATATCAGTTTACCTACTCTAGTTTCTGGAAGCTCCAGGAATTGAAATTCTACTGTTTAATTCCCTGTCTTATTCCAGAAAGACTTCAAATAGCTTATAGATATTTATAATACATTAGAGGAAAAGAAAAGTGAATGAGGAAATGGGTGAAGGGAAAATGATATGAAGCTAGGTTACATTTACTGCTTACTTCAGATCCTGTATCTTTGCAAAGGGATGGACCAGAAATTTGGTTCTTTGCTTCCTATCAGGCAAAGAGGTAAACATCATTGGTTACAAAGTTACTTGAGATAAAAGTAAACTCATTAATCAGAAGAAGCAATCAGTCTCATGGGAGACTTGAGAAACTACTCCCTTGGGTTTCCCTGGATAAGTTGATAAAATACATAGTTTGCAAGGAACACAAAGTGTATTTTAGTGAAAGAGATTCTATCAAGAGTCAGAACAGCATGGGCATGGGGCTCAGCTCTCTGGTGGTGGAAGAGAGGAATGGAGGAACTGCATGTCTTTCAGGCTGTCTTCTCTAAATGTCATATCTTGAAACTAAGCTTTTGATAAGAATTGGGCAGAATAGAGTTTGAGGAATTACTGTCTTGAGGGCTTATAATCTTCTGTGCTGCAGTTTAAGGGGCACATTCTTATTCATGAAAGAAGGGCTAGCATCACTCACCAGCACTGTGGGATCCATCTAGGACATATGGAGAAGCACCAGGGAATGTTAAAAAGATGATCTTATTTGATAGATCAGCGCTGACAGTATTGTGATTGTAAATGTAGAGTAGAAACATTTCTGAAGTTTTCAAGAATATGAAGTTCCCCAGGACTTAGTGGCCCGTGTAAAGTTAATTTTCAAAATTTGAAACTATGGTCTGGAAACTGTTTCATAAAATGAGAAGGTTTGGTGATACTTCTCATTTATTAGAAGAACCCAGTCAATTTCACATATTATATGGACTATTGGTGTAAAGTTGAACAACAAAAAGTAATGTTGATTATGAAGAGTGACACTAACATTTATGTCAGTGTCCTTCTCAGGCTAGGTAAACCAGATTTTTATACATGTTTTTGAGGTTCCCACCCAATAAAAATGACTCCAAATGAAACTCATTGGCTTGATCCCAAGACTTTAATTATGAAAATTAATGATGACAATTTTTGATCTCTGATGAAGTCAAGACCATTAAGATAAAGTATTTCAAAGTCTAATTACTTGTTATTTGCTAAAGTTCATTCCTCTTGAACTCATGCATTTAGCTGAGCTGCCCTTCAACAATGTACCATTAACCACTCCTTTTTAAGTATTGTGATATGTTCACTTCAGTAGGCCATCTTTATTATTCATTGATTAGTTTTCTCTAGAATCTTTCAAATGAAATTGTGAATAATTTTATTTTTCTGAGAACTGTTTGGTCACTACATGGTCACTACATTTCAAAACATGGAATAACTAATATGGGTCAAAACAAAATTATTTTAACCTCAATAGCTTTTTTTCCCATTATAAAATTCCTAGGAAGGGCTCTTTGCTAAAATATAATTTTCAATTTATGTTTGTTGTATCTACTGTCTTATCTAATCATCATGAATATTATATTTTTGAGTAATTAAACTTTTATATCATGTTTGAGCTCTTTCGGTATTTTGTCTTTCATTTTTTAGTTTCAGAGGAGCAACTGGCCGAATTTGTTGAGAATAAAGATTATATGATATTGCTAAGTACATTAAAAAATTTTAAAGATGAAGAGGAAATTGTGTTTCATGTACTGCACTGTTTACATTCCCTAGCAATTCCTTGTAAGTAGCCTGCATACATGGTTTCATTTTTGAATCTGAAAAATTACAGTATATCTTCTTTCTGAGTGTGTTTCAAAAATATTTTTATTATTTAGAAACTTGTAGATGCTAAACTCATACATTTATTCATTTAATAAATTTTTATTTATTGATGCTGTTCTGCTGCTGGCTATGGGCTTGGTGCTGGAGAAACAGTAGCAGAAAATATAAACATGTTTCTTTCCTTTTCTGACCCCATAGTACCCCACAACATACAGATAAGCATGGAAGTGATTACGAAGTATTATTGGGCAAGTGTTGGCAGAAGTACTTAGGGTTTTGAGGACAAACAGGGAGTGAGGCAAGATCTCTCAGCAGAGTCTTGAATGATGAGGAGAGCTTTGTGTGTGGAGAGGTGTGAGGTGAAGTAGAAGTGCAGGCAGTATCCCAGGCAGTGGGCATCCTAAGCGTAAAGATCCTGGAGCAAAAGAGAGCATAGAGGAATCAAGAGGATAAAAGTAGCTCAGTAAACTGTATTTATAAGTGTGTGCATGCATGCGTGTGTGTAATGCACATGCAGAGCCCTGAGCATCTGCTCCTGTGCCATTTCATGGAGGTAGGGGAAGGGCTTGATGAGAGTCAGTGGATGAGGCTGGAGACATAACCAGATCCTAGGTCCTGAGAAGCCACAGGAAGGAGTTTGAACTTTATTGTGATTCTTGTTTAACATTTGAATGATGCTATGAAATCTAGCCACTTTTATAACAAAAAAAAGTACAAATAAGAAGAAATTAATTTGCTGTGTATGCTACCAGTCAATACTAATGGACTAAAATAATACATCAGATTTCTATTACTTCTGTTTTGTAAGTGCACATGAGCATTTTGTATTTCATGTATTACCCGTTTGGGCTTGTACAGGATTTACACATGCACTTATCTGGTAATAATTTCATCTTCACACATGTGAAGTTGTGAGGATTAAATCAGTTAAATAATGTGAAAAATGTAGAATAGTACCTGGTAATGTAATGTAGTAAGTGTGGTTAAAACACTGACAGTATTACTACATGCTTTGTATTTCATACATATGTAGCTTATTATATATAATATGCATATATGGTTTCAGACATAGAAATCTCACAGATGTGAGACTAATCCCCTTGTGAAAGAATGCCCTTTCTTAATAATGGTTATAAAATCCTTCATTTTCTCATCCATGGAAAGTTAAACTCTTAGAAGTAGATGGGGCAGAACAATAATAGAAAATGGAATTTAAACTTCTCTGAGTCATCTACTGCCAACAAACTGAATATATTCTTCATTTTACCTTTCCTTGGCTATACATTTATTTATTTATTTTGTGCTGGTTGTTTTGAAATTCATTCTTTTCCACCCACATCACCATAACTCCAGTGTAAATGTGCTGATTCATAAAGAAAAGGTCAAAGAAAGCAGCAACTAAAAATAAAAAAAAAGCAAGAGTTTTAAACTTTACCTTGAATCTAGAGCAAGTTGTATCTTTGATTCTGAATAAAAGGAGGTAATTGTGTTGAGGCCATTTCCTTTCTTTTCATTTCCTTCTTTTTCCATATTTAGTGTTTTTTAAATACAACTTAAACATTAAAAATGCAGTTTTTGGAAAACAGTTGGTTAGTTTGATTGTGCCAAAAAAGAAAGAAAAATGTTTTGCAAGCACCTTTTTTTCTGTCTGTTTTAAGAATTGTCAACATTTCATTCAGACATATAAATTAGTTTTCTCCACATAGGTTCACATACTCTTGATTAATTGCCTTTCCCAGTGGAGTCTTTCCTTCCTTTGTGGTTCACCTATGTTTATCCCTTAGTTATACATTTTAATATTATGTCTCTCCTCTCCCCTTCATCCATTCTTTTCCCTGTCTATCTCAGAGCCTTCAGGAAGCTCGGTTTTGCTGCCTTTTACACTGGCTGCTCTTCTGCTGCCCTTCTGGAATGGACAGGAAATAGATGATAGCTGATTCTACCTCTTCTATTGTGTGATATAATCTTGATTTTCTTTCTGATGGTTTGAGGAAAAGGAGCAATTAAAATCCGTTATCCAATGGAATAGTGCCTCATTCGGAAACAGGCCCCAAATCCATTTATTTGAAAACTTACGGCCAAAACTTTACACATTTTGACTTATATAAAAAGCACTCTCAGTTTTCCCTTTATTTTTTTTAAGTTTTTAAGCCAAAAATACAGGAATAAAGCAACTTTCCCTTAATGCTAGAGATGAGTCCTAAATCGTATTATATTAACATCGAACAACAGTATTTTTATAGCTATTTGACAGAACATGATATTTAAATTTGGAAATGTAGCCATTATACTGCCATATATTTAAAATCTCTGTAAGGTATCTTTGTATGCATATTTCAAAGGGGAAATTATTACCTTATTGATAATTGTGATTTCTTTAAATTTAGGCAGTAATGTTGAAGTCCTCATGAGTGGCAATGTCAGGTGTTATAATATTGTGGTAGAAGCCATGATAGCATTCCCTATCAGTGAAAAAATTCAAGAAGTGAGTTGCTGCTTGCTCCATAGGCTTACATTAGGTAAGTTATAATTCTTGGTTAATTTATCGCAGTCTATATGATGTAAGTATATATAGCATACATATGTTTATGTTTATGGATAAGTAACATATTGACATACACTGGATGGAAATATTGTAAATTAGCAAACTGTTCTGCCATTCTTAGGTGGAATTTTAATAGGAGTGGCAAAAATAAAAGTGTGCAATATGAGAAGTCTTATCACTGTTATGCTATATTTAAAGTATTATTATGTAAATAGTTGATACATACAAAAGAATAAGCATAACATATAGAAAATGTGAAGCACAGTGCAAAAGAACTCCTCACCCAACTTAAGTATTAGTACATTACCAGTGCTGGTAAAGCTACTCTGGGGTCTGCCCTTCTTCCACTTTCTCTACAGAGGTTAACGCTCTCCAGAGTTTTGTGTTAATAAACCTTTTGCTTTCTAAATTAAATTTTACTACATTCATTTATCTCTGTAAACAAAATTGTTAACGTTTGCTTGTTTTTGCTTGATAAAAATGGCATCATGCTGAATGTTGTCTTCTGCAAGTTTTTAAAAACTATTTTGTTTATAAGACTCATGAATATTTTTGCATATAGTTGTATGTAGTATTCTATGATGTGAGTATACCACAATTTATTTATCCATTTTCCTATCCACGGACATTGGTTTATGTCTTGTTTTATGCTACTACCATCTGTTTTGCTATGAAAATGTAAAGGAAGGTGAATATCTTTTCAAATATTTCTTTGCTATTGGTGCTTCCTCTTTTTGTGGAGTACCTGATTTGCCTTTTTCTGTTTTCCATGGTATAGTCTGTCTTTTTAAAAATTGATTCTTAGTTCTGGCTAATAATGTTTTGGTGGTCAGTTATATGTATCGAAAATATTTTGTCTTGATTGGTGAGCTGTCTTTTTATCTTCTTTATGTGGCTTTTGTGGTATAGTTTAATTTCATGATTAGTTGCTTTGTGATTTACCCTTTTTAATGTATTTTAAGAAATCCTTCCTTTGCCTAAGATAATAAATGTATTCCACATTTTATCCAAAATCTTTCTAATTTAAGCATTAAAGTGTTAAAATCTGTTTGGAATTATTTTATACAGTAGGAATTCAATTACCCCACCCCCCATTTATAATATGGAGAGCACAATTTATTATATGGTTCATCCATTTCCCAGTAGTATCATATATTGAATATATGTATATAATATGTATGTATCATTTATAGGTTTATAATATGTAATATATGTATGTTTCTGTTTTTGCTGTTCTGTTGTGTTTGTTGATTTGATTTGTCGGGCTCCATATCAAACTGTTTAAATTATTATAGCTCTGTGAGTCCTGATATCTCAAAAGCTAATAGGTAAAGTCATTATATATTCTTATTTTTTGGTTACAGCTTGGCTTTTTTCATGGGCCTTTACAATGCCGAATACATTTTAGAATTAACTTGTCCAGTTCCTTGGAAAACTCTATTTGGATTTTGATTAAAATCATACAGAATATATGGATCAATTTAAGAACTGACAACTTTACATTATAATTTTTTCCATACAAGTCTTGCACATCTTATTAGTTATTTCTAGGTACCCTATTTTTGTTATTATAAACGGTGTCTTTTTTAAAATTGTATTTTTGAACTGTGTATGTGTAAAGAAATGCAAATGATTTTTTGCATATTGATCTTATCTAAACTCTTATTAATTCTACAAATTTATTTATAAATGCTCTTAGGTTTTCTGTGTAGCAGTTATTTAATTTGATTTCCTTGTCTTCTTGCATGGCCCACAATTACTAGTACAGTGTTGAATAGAAGCAGTGATAGTAGGCATCCTTGTCTTTTTCTTGATTTTAAAGGGAATGCTTTATATTCTCCCATCCAGAATAATGCTTATTATATGGGTTTTTGTTGTTGTTATTGCTGTTGTTAATCTTGTTTGTTTTGTGACAAGTAGCTTTTATCAAGTTAAGAAGTTTCCTTCTGATTCTTGTTTGCTTTTATTTTTTTATTATTATTATTTTTTTAAATTTTATTTATTTATTTGGTTGTGCCGGGTCTTAGTTGTTGCATGTGGGCTCCTTAGTTGTGGCATGCAAACTCTTAGTTGCAGCATGCATGTGGGATCTAGTTCCCTGGCCAGGGATCGAACCCAGGCCCCCTGCATTGGGAGCACAGAGTCTTAGCCACTGCGCCACCAGGGAAGTCCCTGCTTTTATTTTAATATGTGGGCCTTTTAAAAAGAATTATGAGTATTGAATTTTATCAAATATTTAAAAAAATTTTAAGATCATTTGTTTTCCTCTTATCTTGATAATATGGAGAATTAGAATTGCATATACAGGTTTTCTAATAGTAAGCCACTTTGTACTCCTGTGATTAATTCAACTTGGTCATTTTATTAGATTTTTTATATATTTATAAAAAAACTCTAAAATATAAAAAATATAAAAAATTTATATATTTATTTTCAGATCTGCCAGGTAACTTTTGACTGACTCTTATTCACTCTTCCCTTTCCCTTTCTCTTTTCTTTTATTCTAATTTTATTTCTTTAATCATTAATACATAGCTATCTTGTGTTCTGTATCTGATAATTCCAATATATGAAGTTCTTGAGAGTTTAAACCTCCTGCTCCTGTGCTGACTGCTTGTCTGTCATGGAGTCTTGTTTTCCTGTATGTTTGTGAGTTTTTCTTTGATTGAGTTTAATCTCTGAGAATCCTGAGGACCTAAACATCTCATCCAGAGATGTTTGCCAGGAGCCAGGGCACAGGACTGACCTGGGGCCACTTTAGAATCTTTTTAAGATTCAAACTTGAAGTGGGAGACTCTGGTTGAGCTACCCTCCTTTGGAGAGACTACAAGGCTAGTCTGATCAAGGCTGGTTGATCACAGTGACTCATACTTTCCCACATGGCTACTCTGGCTTGTCCATTTGCTTTCAGCTCACAGTTCTTGTTTCAGCTCCTTGTTGAGCCTCCCCCAACTCCCTCAATACACACCTTGGAGATTTCCTTGATGTTTTTGTGAGGACAACAACGCATTAAAAAGTAAATGGTTGGTGAATAGTAAGGTAGGATCCTTAACTGTTGGAAATTGGTTCCGACAACCTTTTCTAAAAAGGATCACCAGAAATGTTTTGTGCAAAATCAGGATTATTATAATAGACATTTGACTTTTCATCACTATAACTTTGGGAAAAAAATCATTATTCATTTGAAAAAACTCATTTTTATGTTTTTATTGTAGCAACTTATATTTTCATTTACAGAAATATGGCCATATCCCCTGTATAGTTCAGAATTTGTATAATTCTGCAATTGATTTTAGCCTTAGGAATATTACTAGGTAGTTTCAGTTAAAATGGAATTTTTATAAATTGAATTCTAATTTGCATGCACAACTTCAGTTTGTTTCTTTTCTTGATAAGCATTTATTGAATGCTTATCATATGACCAAAACTGTGGAGATATGAAAATAATGTCTTATTTGCACATTTCTTTCATATTTTCTAAAGTAGTTTCATATATAATATATAATTTTTTGATCCTTGAAACAATCCTGGGAGATGTGATATTTTTATTATCTCTGTATTTACAGATGAGGACCTATTTTAGCAAGTCTATGTGTCTTATCCAAGATCATGTAGTCAGTAAGTGGTAAAGTCAGGCTAAGAATCCAGATTTCTGCATTCCTAAGCAAAACAAAGCATTTCTTCTAAAATGTTGTAACCATTTACTAGTTTATTTCTTTTATCAGGTGAGAATTTTACTCATATTTTCATGAAGAAGCACACAGTTGTACAAGCTAGCTGATATCTGGGAAAGTTTTAAAGTAATTCAAAAGTTGATTCTTAAATCTAGCTAATAGAGTAACACACTAATATAGAATTCTCTATTTCATGTTCTGCGACTTACCACTCAAGTTAAAACTTGCACGACATACTAAGAATGTGAGTTTACCTTAATCCCTTAAATGAGCCAGACGAAGAAGTGGTTTTATTGTCATGATGAGGAAATGGTACTTGATTTTCAAATAGGTCTACAGTAGCACATTAAGGGTGGTTGACATTATACTGTTGAAATTAAATAAACCATATAAACTATCATATCATTTATAAGTTTTATATTGTTCTGTGACATTTTTTGAAAGTAAAAAGTCATCAAATTGATCTTTTTTTTGGCCGCATCTCAAGGCTTGTGGGATCTTAGTTCCCTGAACAGGGATTAAACCCAGGCCCTTGGCAGTGACAGTGCAGAGTCTTAACCACTGGACCACCAGCGAATTTCCTCAAATTGATCTTTAGTTAAAGGTGCTTTCTTAGTGACTAGAGAATTTATTGTCCCTGTTATTGTTTCAAAGAAGCTGAATAAAACTTTTCACTTCTTCCTCATAATTAAAATAAAAACCCAAAGTCAGTAAATAAATACTAAGCATTTTGTCAAATTATGAAATTCAGTTATGGGGTTAATGCATTTAAAGGCCTTATATAATTTACTATGTATTTTCACATAAATATAAATGAAAATAAGATAAGGCCAGTCTCACTGATGTTTACTCAGAGTCACACAGTTTTCAGTGGTAGAGCAACTGTTGGCAGTGGCATGGGAATAATACTAGGGAAAAGGAGGTGAGACAGCCCAAGTTTAGATAAGCTGGTAAAAGTGGAAAAGAACCTTTTTTGAAATGACCCTCCAAGACGAGAGACCACTAAGGGCTGGGGAGTATGTCAGCTTAATGGGTGAATGCGGAAGAGGCATGAACATAAAAAGATGTTGATAAAGAAGAGCTACGCCTAGTTAATCTGCCTTTTCATTTTGAAGCCTTGATTAATATTTAGTGTGGACTTTAGTCTTTTCATGGTATAGAATCTTTTCCAATTCTGGCTGTGTGTCTCAGGGATCATCTAATTACACATATAGCTAACTAGGAGTTTCATTCTTACTCCTAGAAGGAAACTTGGTGACTGTTAGTAAGTTACAGATAAGCTAAGTGGAAGGAGGCACATATTTTTGGACTGTCATTTACAATTTTTTTCCTTATAAGGATTTAGATTTCTATATGATTATGAGAAGAATGAGTATAAAAATGTAAGGGATGTCTTCCTGGGTTGGGTTAGAGGTAGTAAAATATTCTCATATTTTTCTTCTAAGATTATCATAGACAAGATCAGGTAATGATAAGTGTGCCAATGGGTTTTCTGAGCACTATTCTTTAAGTGACAGAAGGCTGTTTCAGCAAAAGCATTTAATGACAAGGGAGGTTTTTTCCCCCCATCTTTTAGAAGGCAGGAAAATTAAGCTATTTTGTACACTGAATATTGTAGTGTCATGAATGACAGATACCTCATTGTTTTAATATGATGATGACATGAGAGGGAGTCAACGAACACAAGTTAATATAACTCAAACATTTAATTTTTTTTTGCCCAGTCAGTTCCGTTGTCTAAGCAAGATAATTGAATGAGTGCATAAAATAAATTTTCAATACTTTATGCAATCCTCTTAAGCTATTTTAATTAAAGTAAATATATGTTTTAATGTCATTAAGAATAGTCATCACTACTCAAATTTGTTGATTTAAATACTGTTATGTGATTAAAGGTAATTTAAGTTCCATGGATGAGAATTCCACTAATATCTCACTTAACTTTTAGGTAATTTTTTTAATATCCTGGTATTAAACGAGGTGCATGAGTTTGTGGTGAAAGCTGTGCAGCAGTATTCAGAGAATGCAGCATTACAGATCGCAGCACTCAGCTGTTTAGCTCTCCTCAGTAAGTAACTTTACTAACAAGGAAATTCATACAGGTGCATTTGATCTTGAATATTAACATTATAACAAGATAACATTATAACAAGAAAGTCATATGTAGAGAAGGAACCCTTAAATGCCTTTTCTGTCTTAATGTAACTCATTTTCCAATAGACGATACTTTCAAGGGGACTAACAGCTGTGGTAAGTACATCCTTCCCAGTTCAGATATCAGTAAATACATCCTTGATTTAGCTTTATTATTAGCAGTTAACTTCCTTAATTAATCTTCCTCTAGCCTATTAGTTTTGTTTGGTACCCTCTTGCTCATTTGGTAATTTATCTAGATGGGATAGCAGTATGATGAAGTGTGTAATATATTAAAAAGGTCTTTTAATTAACCAGGGCCACTACTAAAGAATACCTCACTCTGTTGATAATGTTTCAATATGCGGACTTAGAGTTGGTCATTCAAACTGTAAGTAAGTTACATGTTTACATTTTTTCCAAGCTGAGACCATTTTCTTAAATCAAGACTTAGAGGAAAAGAATGAGAATCAGGAGAATGATGATGAAGAAGAAGATAAATTGTTTTGGCTGGAAGCCTGCTACAAAGCATTAACGTGGCATAGAAAGAACAAGCATGTGCAGGTTGGACTCTTTCATAAATTTTATAGTCGTTCAAAATGGTTTGTTCAATAATTTATTTTTTGACAGGTTTCTTTTTTCCTTCCCTAATCCAGGAGGCTGCATGTTGGGCCCTGAATAATCTCCTTATGTACCAAAACAGTTTACATGAGAAGATTGGAGATGAAGATGGCCAGTCAGTAGTTTTGATTCTATATGATAGAAAATTTCAGTCATATTTTTAATCAATCCACATGAAATACCATAACTGAAATTTTTATTGTTTGAAATATTTTTGATGTAGGCATTTATGTTTTAAGTGTTGCCACAAAATACTTGTGGATATATATTTTGATCCCATTGCCTTGGATAGTTAGTAAAAGGTGGTTTGTTTGAGAGTTATTACTGAGAGATTTAGAATCAAGAGTCATTCAGTAAATTATGAATCATCAAGAAAGAACCTTTCAATTTTCTGGCTAATCATTTAAAATGCCATATTAATTAATCTCAAGTGATAGAAATTGCAGAGCAATCTGTGACCTTTTCTGTTGTGGTTACTAGCCAGCAGGTTGTCAATATCAGGAATTAGATGTGGTTAGAAGCTTCCTATAGTGATTCCCCACTTGGTGTAGCAGTGTTGACCTGTCTTCTCTTGAGAGGGTTATTTGTAGCTGTCAGCTCTTGAGGATGCTTTCTATGGGAGCACCATTTAAACCTCATAAGACCAGTCATCTCTCCCACAGATACACGAGTTCTGAGTATATCAGATTTGTTTCATGTCCGTGAGCAACTGCTTAGATTTTTACTGTTGGCTCTGCATATCCTCTGGATTTTAAATTTTGAATGACTTACCTTGGAAATTTAAATATAATATTCTGCATCTCAAATCCTGACAGCCTGTCAGCAGAGTGATCTACTGCCAATCAGAAGGGAATTAATGACACAGATGCTATTTATTTAAACATCTATTTTGAATGGAAACAGTAAATTTCGAAAAATATATGTTAAACCAGCCTTCTAATCTGCTTTGAGCAATCTTTTAAAGAAATTAGGATAAGGTTGGTTCATGTTGCAGTTTATAAATTTCAGGTCATAGACACTAATTCCTCAAAATCCATAGGAGATCATTAAAATAAATACATCATTAAAACATATTTATGCTCTACATTAAAAAATTCACTTTGCTTCATTATGACTTTTAATTTTTCATTTCTTGCTTACATCATCTTCTTTTGCTCACTTAATCTTTTTACTCTTAGCACCTCTTTATATATCTGCTGAGTCTTTTATTTTCTCCGTCTACTGCTTATCTACTTTGAAGAAACAGAAATACTACTTTATTAGTAGTTCATGGATTTGAATATAATTTTTAAATATAAAACTGTTTAACTGTAATTCACTCCTATGAGTAGAGGTGGCATAAAATATTGTTTATCTGCCCTTATTTGTTGTTAGAGAGATTAGATAACAGTAAGTGAATATTTGAGCTAATTTTTAAAGAGATTACTATTAATATTGTGGTTGAATTTGTGAAAGGTTCCCAGCTCACAGGGAAGTGATGCTCTCGATGCTGATGCATTCTTCATCAAAAGAAGTCTTCCAGGCATCTGCAAATGCATTGTCGACTCTGTTAGAACAAAATGGTAAGAGATACACCATATTTTTTAATAAAAAGAAACACATTTTGTGGTATTTTTTAAATTATAAAAGCAATATATTGTAAAAACTTCAAATATGTAAATATATACATCTGATATATTGATATATAGGTAAAAGGATAAAGAAGAAAATAACATTTTGATGTTCTTCTTCTGGACTTCTATGTATGTACTTACAGATGACATATACAATATACTTTATATTTTTTGGAGAAATGGGATCATATTATAATCTTTTATAAACAAATTTTACAGTTCTTTTTTTATGTTGATAAATGTAAATTCTCACATTATTGTTTTTAATGGTTGTGTAGTTTCCCAATGCATGCCTGTTTCCTATTTTATAGTCCAGTTTCTTGTTGATGGACTTTTAGCTTGTGTCCAGTGGTATTTTTTTTGGATATCTATAATAATCGCCAAATGGTCACTTCTTTCCCCCAGTTTTCTTTATACACTCTATTTTATATATAGTAGTGTGTATATTTTAATCCTGAACTCCCAATTTATCCCTTCCCCTCCTTTGATAACCGTAAGTTTGTTTTCTGTGTCTGTGAATCTATTTCTTTTTTGTAAATAAGTTCATTTGTATAATATTTTTTAGATTCCTTATGTATAAGTGATACCATATGATGTTTGTCTTTCTTCATTTGTATCATTTTTTTAGATTCCTCATATAAGTGATATCATATGATATTTATCTTTCTCTGTCTGGCTTACTTCACTTAGTATGAGCATATATCTTTTCGAATTAGCATTTTTGTTTTCTTTGGATAGATATCCAGGAGTGGAATTGTTGGATCATATGGTAGTTCTATTTTTAATTTTTTGAGGTATCTCCATACTGTTTTCCATAGTGCCTGCACCAGTTTGCATTTCTACCAACAGTTCATGAGGGTTCGCTTCTCTGCACATCCTCGCCAACATTTGTTATTTGTGGTCTTTTTGATGATAGCCATTCTGATAGTTGTGAGGTGATAAATCATTATGGTTTTGATTTGCATTTCCCTGTTGATTAGTAATGTTGAGCATCTTTTCATGTGTGTGTTGGCCATCCCTAAGTCTTCTTTGAAAAATGTTTATTAGGGTCATCTGCCCATATTTTAGTCTTGTTATTTGTTTTTCTGATGTTGGGTTGTATAAGTTCTTTGTATATTTTGAATATGAACCCCTTATTAGATATATCATTTGCAAATATCTTCTCCCATTCAGTAGGTGGCCATTTCATTTTGTCGATAGTTTTCTTTACTGGGCAAAAGCTTTTTAGTTTGATGTAGTCCCATTTGTTCATTTTTACTTTTGATTCCCTTGCCTGAGGAGAGAGATCGAAAAAAATATTGCTAAGATAATTGTCAAAGAGCATACTGCTTATGTTTTCTTTTAGGAGTTTTATGGTTTCAGGTCTTCCATTTAATTCTTTAATCTATTTTGAGTTTATTTTTGTATATCCTGTGAAAAGGAGGTCCAGCTTGATTCTTTTGTATGTAGCTGTCCAGTTTTCCTAACACCATTTATGGAAGAGGCTGCGTTTACTCCATTGTATATTCCTGCATCCTTTGTTGGAGAGTAAATGAACATATAAGTGTGGGTACATTTCTGGGCTCTCTAGTCTGTTCCATTGGGCTATGTGTTTGTTTGTTTGTTTGTTTTGCCAGTATCATACTGTTTTGATACTATTAGTTTGAAATCAGGGAGTGTGATGCCTCCAGTTTTGTTCTTCTTTTTAAGATTGTTTTGGATATTTGGTGTATTTTGTGTTTCCATAAAAATCTTAGAATGGTTTGTTCTAGTTCTGTGAAAAATGCCATTGGTATTTTGATAGGAATTGCTTTGAATCTGTAGATTGCCTGGGGTAGTTTGGTCATTTTAACAGTATTAATTCTTCCAATCCATGAGCACAGAATAACTTTTCATTTGTTTGTGTCATCTTCATTTTTTTTCATTAATGTCTATAGTTTTCTGAGTATAAGTCTTTTACATCCGTAGTTAGATTTATTTCCGATGCAATTGTATATGGGATTGTTTTCTTAATTTCCCTTTCTGATAGTTCATTCTCATTGTGTGTATAGGAACACAATGTATTTCTGTATTTTAATTTTGTATCTGCAACTTTACTAAGTTCATTTATTAGTTCTAATATTTTTTTGGTGGCATCTTTAGGATTTTCTTTATATATATCATGTCATCTGCAAACAGTGACAGTTTTACGCCTTCCTCTCCAATTTGGATTCCCTATATTTCTTTGTCTTGTATGGCTAGGACTTCAAATACTATATTGAATAAAAATGACAAAAGTGGGCATCCTTGTCTTGTTCCTGATCTTAGAGAAAATGCTTCAGCTTTTCCCCATTGAGTATGATATTGGCTGTAGGTTTTTCATATAAGGCTGTTATTATGTTGAGGTATGTTCCCTCTAATCTCACTTTGTTCAGAGTTTTTATCATAAATTGATATTAAATTTTGTCAAAAGCTTTTTCTGCATCTGTTGAGGTCATCATATGCTGTTTTTTTTCTTCAGTTTGTTAATGTGGTGTATCACATTGACTGATTTGTGAATATTGAGCCATCTTTGCATCCCTCAGATAAACCGTGGTGTATGATTCCTTTAATGTACTGTTGAATTCAGTTTGCTAATATTTTGTTGAGGATTTCTGCATTTATGTTCATCAGTTATACTGGCCTGTAATTTTCTTTTGTGGTATCTTTGGTTTTTGTATCAGGGTGGTGCTGGCCTTGTAGAACAGGTTCAGAAGCATTCTTTCCCTTCAATTTTTTAGAATAGTTTGAGAAGTAGGGGCATTTACTCTTCTTTAAGTGTTTGGTAGAATTCATCTCTGAAGCTGTCTGGTCCTGGACTTTTGTTTGTTGGGAGATGGTTTTTTTTGTTTATTTGGTTTTTTTACTGATTCAATTTCATTACTGGTAATCAGTCTGTTTGTATTTTCTATTTCTTCCTGGTTCAGTTTTGGGAGATTGTACATTTCTAGGAATTTGTCCTTTTCTTCTAGGTTTTCCTTTTATAGCCATATAATTGTAGTAATCTCTTATGATTCTTTATATTTCTTTGGTTTCGATTGTAACTTCTTTTTTATTTATGATTTTATTGATTTGGGCCAGGTCCTCTCTCTCTGTCTCTTTTTTTTTTCTTGATGAGTCTGGCTAACGGTTTATCAGTTTTGTTTATCTTTTCAGAGAACCAGCTCTAAGTTTTATTGATCTTCTCTATTGATTTTTTAGTCTCTGTTTCATTTATTTCTTCTCTGATCTTTATGATTTCTTTCCTTCTACTAATTTTGGGTTTTGCTTGTTCTTCTTTTTGTGATCCTTTAGATATAAGGTTAGGTTGTTTATTTGAGATTTTTCTTGTTTCATGAAGTATGCTTGTATTGCTATATAATTCCCTTTTAGAACTACTTCTGCTTGCATCCCATAGAATTTGGGTTCTTTTCTTTGTGTTTTCATTTATTTCCAGGTATTTTTTAAATTTCTGCTTTGATTTCTTCAGTGACCCATTGGTTGTTTAGTACATATTGTTTAGCCTGCACATATTTGTGTTTTTTTGCAGTTTTTTTCTTCAAGTTGATTTCTAGTCCCATAGCATTACGGTAGGAAAAGATGCTTGATATGATTTCAGTCTTTTTAAATTTATTGAGACTTGTTTTGTGGCCTAGCCTTTGATCTGTCCTGGAAAATGTTCCATGTGCACTTGAAAGAAATATGTATTTTGCTGCTTTTGGATAGAAAGTGATACACACACACACACACACACACACACACATATCTATTAAGTCCATCAGATTCATTGTGTCTTTTAAGGCCAGTGTTTTCATATTGATTTTCTGTCTGAATGATCTGTCCATTGATGTAAATTGAGTGTTAAAGTTCCCTAGTATTATTGTGTTGCTGTCAATTTCTTTTTGTATGTTTGTTAATATTTGCTTTATGTATTCAGGTGTTCCTATGTTGCGTGCATATGTATTTATAATTGTTATATCTTCTTGCTGGATTGATCCCTTTATCACTAGGTAATGTCCTTCCTTGTCATTTGTTACAGTCTTTGTTTAAAGTCTATTTTGTCTGATATAAGTATTGCTACTCCAGCTTTCTTTTCTTTTCCATTTGCATGGAATACCTGTTTTCATCCCCTCACTTTCAGTCTGTTTGTGTCTTTAGATCTGAAGTGAGTCTCTTGTAGGTAGCATATAGGTAGATTTTGTTTTATTATCCGTTCAGGTACTCTATGTCTTTTGGTTGGAACATTTAGTCCCTTTACATTTAAAGTAATTATTTATGGTGTGTGCTTATTGCTGTTTGTTTATGGGTGCTTTTTTTTGTAGTTCTTTTTTGTTCCTTTTTTTTGTTCCCTTCTCTTATGATTTGATGACTATCCTTTAGCGTTATGTTTGGATTATTTTCTTTTTTTTCAGTATGTATCTATTATAGATTTTTGGTTCGTGGTTAATGTGAGGGGTGTGTGTGTGTGTGTGTGTGTGTGTGTGTGTATATATAAAATTATTTTAAGTTGATCTCTTAACTTTTTATTTCTCATTTATTGATCAACTATGGATTTATTTTGTTATTATGAGTATATATTCCTATATATATATTATAGATATATATACGGACACACACATACGCACATATAAAACATTAATCTGTTGTATTTTTCTTTTTTCCAATGTTACTTTCTTGAGAAGATGATCTCTTAACTTTGAAAGCATTTTAACATCCCTACATTTTTACTACTCTCTCCACATTCAGTGTTTTTTATATAATATTTTGCATCTTTTTGTTTTATGTATCCCTTACCTACTTACTGTGGACATAGATGATTTTACTACTTTTGTCTTTTAACCTTCCTACTAGTTTTATGAGTGGTTGATCTACTACCTTTACTTTATTTGCCTTTACCAATGAGATTTTTACTTTCATAAATTTTATTTTTCTAGTTGTGATCTTTTTTCCACCAGAGACATCTCTTTAACATTTCTTGTACAGCATAGTGGTGCTGAACTCTTAGCTTTTGCTAGTCTGTAAAACTCTATCTCTCCTTCAAATGAATGATAGCCTTGCTGGGTAGAGTATTTTTTCCTTTTATCATTTTGAATATATCCTGCTACTCCCTTCTGTTCTGCAGAATTTAAGCTGACAGTCTTATGGGAGTTCCTTTGTATATAACTAATTGCTTCTCTTTTGCTTTAATATTCTCTCCTTATCTTCAATTTTTTCCATTTTAATTACAATATGTATTTTTATGGACCTCAATCTGTTGATCTTGTTTGGGGCTCTCCATGCTTTCTGGACCTGGATATCTATTCCTTTCCCAGTTTAGGGAAGTATTCAGCTATTGTCACTTCAAATAATTTCTCTGCCATTTTCTCTCTCTCTTCTCCTTCTGGGGTCTCTATATGAGAATGTTAGTATGCTTGATGTTGTCTCAGAGTTCTCTTAAATTGAACTCATATTTTACAGTTTTCTTTTTCCTTTTTTTCTTTTTTTGTTCAGCTCGTGTTATTTTTCACTACACTGTTTTCCAGTTCACTGATCTATTCCTCTGTATCATCTAATCTACTGTTGAATCCTTGTATTGTAATTTTCATTTCAATTTTTGTATTCTTCATCTCTTTAATTCTTCTTTATATTTTCTAACTCTTTGTTAAACTCACTGTGCTTATCCTTTCTTCTTCTGAGTTTGTTGAGCATCTTTATGATCATTACCTTGAATGCTTTATCTGGTAGATTGCGTATCTCCACTTGGCTTAATTCTTCTGAGATTTTATCTTGTTCCTTCATTTGGAACATATTCCTTTGTTGCCTCATTTTGCCTAATTTTTTGTTTTTATTTGTATGTTTAGGTGGGTTGATTATGTTTCCTGATTTTGGAGAAGTGTACTTACATAGGAACATATTATTAGATCTAGCAGCACCCTCCCCTCTGGTTAACAGCTATATCTTCTAGGGGTGCCCCCTGTGTGGTCTGAGTGGGCTCTTCTGTTGTGGTGAGTCCAACTACTATGGGTGCTCAGGTAGGTGGGGCCAGTTTCTGGCTGGTTGGCCTCCTGGACCTCCTATGCAGAGGCTGCAGCTCCCTGGTGGCCAAGGCTGGGTCATGGCATGGCTGACTGCACAGTCTGGGGATTTCTGGGACTGGTTCTAGCCCACTGGTGGGTGGGGCTGGGTCCTGGCAGGCTGACTTCAGGCCTGGGAGGTCTTGGGGCAGTTGACTGCAGAGCTTAGGGTTTTGGAGCTGGTGCCGACCTGCTGGTTGGCAGTGCCAGGTCCCTGGGTGGCTGGCTGTGTGCCTGAGAGTCCCGTGGCAGCTGACTATGGGCCTGAGGGGTTCCCAGGACTAGTGCCAACCTGCTGATAGGTGCAGCTGAATCCTAGTGCTAATTGGCTAGATGGAGAACTCCAAAATGGTACTTGCCAGCACCAATGTTCTCGTGGTAGAATATGCTACCCAAAATGGCTGTCAGCAGCATCTTTGTGCCCAGGGGGAGTCCCAGTTACCTTCTGCCGCTCTGGGAGACTCTCCAAGATGAGCAAGTGGGTCTGACCCAGGCTCTTTTCAATTTACTGTGTGCTGGGTCTCCAAGTGTGTGAGACTTCGCATGCACACTTTAAGGGTGGAATCTCTGTTCCTACAGCCCTCTTGCTCTCTCACTATAGAAGCCGCACTGGCTTTCAAAGCCAGATGTTCTGGGGGCTCATCTTCCCAGTGCAGTACCCCCAGGCTGGAGAGACCAATGCGGGGCTTGGACCCCTTGCTCCATGAGGAGAACCTCTGCAATTGTGATTATCCTCCTGTTTTTTGGTCCCTTATCCGGCAGTGTGGGTCTTGACTATATCACATTCTACACCCCTCCTGTCATCTCATTGTGGTTCTTCTTTTATGTCTTTAGTTGTGGAATATCTTTTCTGCTAGTCTTCAGATCATTCTCATAGATAGTTGTTCTGTAAATAGTTGTAATTTTGGTATGCCCATGGGAGGAGGTGAGTTCAGGGTCTTCCCTGGGAAGAATCTTGATCTCTGCAATTTTGATCAATCCCTGGGCTGATTCTTATTATGGTGTCTCAGGATTAGTTACATTTGGAGTTAACCTTGGTTTCTTTGTTCAGAATCAGTTCTCTGCTCTTTCTGCTTTCTTACTTCTTTGTTCTTGGTCACTTGCCATGTTAACTTTCCTCAGATCCCTTTGTATAGTCCTTGGAGTTCTGCCTTATGAGAGTATTAAGAACTTAAGTAGCTTGTTCACCAATCTCCATGGGCAACTTGTCATTGAAACACACTTGGGAACATTGCATGTGTAGGACTGGGTATAGTTTTCTAGAAAAAATGACTGGATTCATGGCCAGAAAAACTGGGTTTTGTGATGGTGGTAACCAGGTGAAGGTTCAAGCATCTTGTGTAACATTTTCTTCATTTAATTAATTAGTTAATCAAATTAATATTTATTGAAACTTAGGCACTTGAGATACAGCAGATAAATAGAAATCCCAGGCTCATGAAGCTTACACTCTAGTGGGGAAGATAAATAAAAAGGCTAATTGGCATATATGATATGTGAGGTAACTAAGAAAAAAATACGAAGCAAAGAAGGAGTATAGGGGCTTCCCTGGTGGCGCAGTGGTTGAGAATCTACCTGCTAATGCAGGGGACACGGGTTCGAGCCCTGGTCTGGGAAGATCCCACATGCCGCGGAGCAACTAGGCCTGTGAGCCACAACTACTGAGCCTGCGCGTCCGGAGCCTGTGCTCTGCAACAAGAGAGGCCGCGATAGTGAGAGGCCCGTGAACCGCGATGAAGAGTGGCCCCTGCTTGCCACAACTAGAGAAAGCCCTCACACAGAAACGAAGACCCAACACAGCCAAAAATAAATAAATTAATTAATTAAAAAAAAAAATTTCCCCCATATCTTTAAAAAAAAAAAAAAAGAAAAAAGAAGGAGTATACATATTAGGGTTCAGAGGTGATGAAATTGTGACTAGGCAGTGAGGAAAGAAGGTGACTATTGAAGTGAAGGCCTGGAGGGAGTTTTGCATATTGTTGTTTTTTTTTTAAAATTTTTATTTATTTATTTACTTATTTATTTATTTATGGCTGTGTTGGGTCTTCGTTTCTGTACGAGGGCTTTCTCTAGTTGTGGCAAGCGGGGGCACTCTTCATCGCGGTGCGCGGGCCTCTCACTATCGCGGCCTCTCCTGTTGCGGAGCACAGGCTCCAGACGCGCAGGCTCAGTAGTTGTGGCACACGGGCTTAGTTGCTCCACGGCTTGTGGGATCTTCCCAGACCAGGGCTTGAACCCGTGTCCCCTGCATTGGCAGGCAGACTCTCAACCACTGCGCCACCAGGGAAGCCCCGCATATTGTTATTGGTCTTGTAAAGCAGATAATTTATTGCTAAAATGGAGTGGGAGAAGTCATGAGTATTGTGTAGATAGCTGGTAAATGAGATAAGGTGTGTAAAGTGTTCTATAAACTCTAAAGTGACTCCATGCCGTAATTTTTTCTCCAACGTGTACTGTACGATGGAATTTCTATTCTTAATTTTCAAGTCTCAAATTGAGTTAATGTCCAAGACAGTGATCATTATAGTGTGGTCTCTGGACCAGCAACATCATTTGGGAACTTGTTTAAAATGTAATTTCTAGGGTGCCATATAGACCCAATGAATCATAAACTCTGTAGGTGGAACCCAGCAATCTGTTTTAACAAGTCACCCAGGGGATTCTCATGTACTCTGAAGTGTGCGAACTGATGGTCTAGAATAAATTCTATAATTTAAAGTATTTCCTTGGCTGGAATTTAGCCATTTTAGGAGGGGCTATTAAAACTTCTGATTTGACCGAGCAAGATAACCAAATTCTTTTTTTAATGAATTAATTAAAATCATTAAAAAATTTTTATTGGGCTAACATTAGTTTATAACATTATAAGTTTCATGTGTACAACATTATATTTCTACTTCTGTATATACTACAGTGTGCTCACCACCAAAAATTTAGTTTCCATCCATCACCATACAGTTCATCCCCTTTATACATTTCACACTCCTTGGCCCCTCTCCCCTCTGGTAACCACTAGTACTCTGTTTTTGTTTGGTTTGTTCATTTATAATTATTTTATATTCCACGTGTGAGTGAAATCATACAGTATTTGTCTTTCTCCATCTAACTTATTTCACTTAGCATAATACCCTCAAGGTCCATCCATGTTGGTGCAAATGGCAAGATTTCATCTTTTTTTATGACTGAGTAGTATTCCACCATATATGTATGTCATATCTTCTTTATACATTCATTGGTTAATGGGCACTTAGGTTGTTTCCATATCTTGGATATTATAAATAATGCTGTGAAGAACGTAGGGGTGCATATATCTTTTCAAATTAGTGGAGTTTTCACATTTTTTGGATAAATATCCAGAAGTGGGATACCTGGATCATATGATAGTTCTATTCTTAATTTTTCTGAGGAATCTCCATACTTTTTTCCACAGTGACTGTACCATTTTACATTCCCTTTTATCCACGTCCTCGCCAACACTTGAATAACCAAATTCTTATTATATTTTAATGTGTGCTATTCAGGATGTCTTTAAAAGGTGTGAGTTTTCAGATTTTGCCAGTAATTTAGAATGCATGTTATCACTTCCACTTATTTTTGAGTTTTGTCTGATCTTTTCTTTTTTTCCCAATTTGAGATGCATATCTTATTTTTTCAAAATAGTACTTAAAGCTTTCAAAGTTTCATTTCCTGCCACCTTCAGTGTTGAAATATAGTGTATAATGTTGGAATTGATATTTATATAGAGGTTTCAAGGTAAGTGATATTTATATAGAAACTTTAAGACAATATGGAAACTTTAAGACACTGGATTTGCATTTGGTGAAGAAAGTTTATTATGAAGAGGAAAATTATTTTGTAATAATTATTGCTGGGATATAATTACTTTTCCACATATAATATGCAATCAGTTTTAAAGCAATCTATGTGTTTCTTAAGCTTTGGCATTATTCTGTGAAAGTATGTATTAATTTTGTTCTCTATCAGTGCTTTTCATCACTTTGCATATCATGGCACACATAGAAATGATAATGTTTGTACAGTCCACTGGGGTAAATGGAGAAGGTAGCTCAAGGCTGAGGGCAACCCAACCTGGTTTCAGCCCCACTTCCTGCATCCCCCCAAGAGCCAATAGGATGCTCAGTATCTTCACACATCTATAACTTATTCCCAACTCACTAGTGAGCCTTAGCTCTATATAAGTATGGTTATTTTAGGAAGTTGTTTTAAATATTAGAATGAAATTTAACTTTCATTCTTATTTTGGAGGACATTATTTTAAAATGCATTTCTGCAAAAAATACTCCTTTCACATGGATGACGGTTACATTCCACTAGTTTACTCTGTGAATGAGACTTTAATACTAAAACCTCAACAAATGGTTAATAAATGTGAAAAAATTGGAAATGGTATATATTTTAAATTAAAAAAATTAAGTTGCCAATGAAATATAAATTAAATATGTAGTTTAAATACTTTCCTATGAATTTGGATTATTTTAATAGTATGTGTCTTTTTGCAAGATTATGAGAATGTGCTTTCATTTATACAAGTAACATTTAAAAAATCTTGTAGTTAATTTCAGAAAGATCCTGTTATCAAAAGGAATATATCTGAATGTATTGGAGTTAATGCAGAAGCATATACATTCTCCTGAAGTGGCTGAAAGTGGCTGTAAAATGCTAAATCATCTTTTTGAAGGAAGGTAATACATATTTCTGAATTTATGTAGAATATATTAATTGGACCAGGTAGAATATCAATATTTTGAGCATAATTTTAAGAATAAAAGGAAAAACAAGGCATTTGAAGAGTGAAACATTTTGCAATATAATTTCATGTCAGTGATACATAGACTTATTTTATCTACATATTGAAAGGGATGATAGAGAAAGTAGAAATACGTTGAAGGTTTGCTTTTGTGCTTAATGCTTGGTGTTGACTATGTTTTGAAAAAATGGCAGTTATATAGAACATAACCTTAAACAATTTTTCAGATTATTGTGTTATGTGAAAGGTATAAAAGATAAAATCAGGATATGACTTCTAATTATTATTTTTAAGTTTACCTTAAATTGTGATTTTTATGGTCCTGGCAGTGTATGAACCTTTATATATGAGGCAAAACACAGTGGAATAACTGACAGTTTAAGATTTTGTACATTCTGGGCAATTAATGTTTCTGGCTGTTTTCTCATATATTAAATGTGTAAATTTCCAGTCCTGGGGATTCAAAGTTAACTATGACAATGTGCCTGCCCTTAAAAATCTCCCTGTCTAGTTGGGGAGACTAATTTATAAACAGATAATTACAATACAGTGTGATAATTCAGTGGCAGGATGTGTAAAATCATAGGGTCTTGGTGAACCAAGCTAGGGCTACCAAAGGAGAGAGGCTACAAAGAGGGGATCTGTTTAACCTGGGACTTTAAAGTGGAAAAAAGGGACTATATGTCAGTAACCACAGACCCATGCGAAGTGAGGACACAGTTATGATATGCGGAAGTTTTAGTCAGTAGGGCACTGTGTAAAGCAAGGGCTGCCTCTATTAAAGTTTGTAGGACCTACTGAAATCTACATTTATTTGTATGTAAAAGAAAGTGTAGCTAAAATACCTTAGAGAAACCAAGACTTTAGTGCAAATAAAACTAATTAAGAATACCATATAAGAAGTCTAGTGGTGTTAATCTGGAAGAGGGCAGGTAGTTATACAATAAACAGCTCTCTGGACTTGGCGGTCAGAGTTTGCATTCCAGCTCTGGCTCTGTCACGTTCCAGTGATAGGACCTTGATGTTTAACCTCTGTCAGCCTAAATTCTGTACCTGGAAAATGCAAATAATAACACCTACTTTCCAGGGTTGCTGCCAGTGACCCATGTATAGATCAGAAGGAAGTTGTTAGTTCTGGGAAACTAAATAAAAGAATTCCCAGTTTACTGTAAATTTAACTTCTTGACATCAAAGTTTAACTAAATTAGAATTTAAATTGTGTATGCTCATACTACCAAATTCACATCAGCCTTTTCTGATAAAATAGTTCTGTTTTCTCGTATTTGTTTCAAATTGGTGTTTGTACTGGAATCAGGTTGTACTTTTAATAAGCATTTCAATATTTTATCTCTAGTAACACTTCCCTGGATACAATGGCAGCAGTGGCCCCCAAAATAATAACAGTTATGAGAAGTCATGAGACGTCAGTGTCAGTGCAGCTGGAGGCACTTCGAGCTATTTTACATTTTATAGTTCCAGGTAAGTTACATAACTGATTGTGGGAAGAGATGTCATTTTAAGTGGATTTTTTGACTTTTCATGAGATATCAACTTTCTAGGCAAAAATTAAAGGACCAGTTTCTGCCAACCAAATGTAATCTTTTCACTAGCCCAAAAATTAAAATAGAGGGAAAATGATGATGTGGAAGAGTCAGATAAATTTAGATTAAAATTTAATAAGAAACATCAATAATTTATTTCCAGAAAAAATAACTGCAACATAGTGTGGAGCTTTACCTCCAAGGAGAGTGTCATCTCTGCTATTTCTTTTCTATTTCTGTTGACCTTACCAAGTCCAAGTTTTTTTGTTTGTTTTTTTCCTGTCTGAATTATAATAATACCCAACTAATTTTTACACTTCCTCTTTTGCCTCTTTCCAGTCCTTCTTTTACTCTGCGGTTGAATTAATCTTTCTCAAATATAACCATGTGGCTTTTACTCATGAGCCACAATAGTGTCCATCCTCCCCACATTTACTTCCTGCTTACATCTGTTATGACCTTATTTTTCCTCCAAAGCCCATTTAAAACACCTGCTCCCCCATTCATTCAGCACGTATTTATTAAGTGCCTCTTATGTTCTATATATTGTGATGACTGCAAAGGTCTGAAAGACAAGTAAAGAAAGACATGACTGTACTATTTATAGGAGCCTAGAGGTAGACAGATAGTTAATTACCAGACAGTTGCGAGGAGCTATTATAGATACATGTATTATAAAAGGCTATGAGAGTATTGATGGAGGCACAGATAATTTATTCAAAAGAGTAGGTCAGAGATTGTGATATTTGAACTTGACGGGTGAATAAGGCCGACCTGGTAAAAAGGCCAGGAAGGACATTTCAAGCAGAAAAAGAAAGTGCACATGGTGTGGGGTGAGTGGAGCATGGTATGTGAGGAAAGCAGTCCTGGGGATAAATGTGGAAGGACAGGCAGAGGCTGAGAGGGAAGGGCCTTGAACACAACGCTGAGCAGTTTGTGCTTTTTTTTTAACACAAGTCAATTCAAATTTATTTAAGGTGTTTCAAAATTGCAGTGTCATAACCAAATCTGCAAGTTACAACAGTAGCACTGTGGTGTGGAGAATGATTGGTGGGAGGGGAGCCTCCTGCAGGGAGATTAGGCTGGAGGCTGTGATAGGTGAGACATGGTGGGGGCCCAGTAAAGAAAACAGAGGAGAGGATGGATGTGGGAGATGTTTAGGAGGTTCATTTGACATGACTTTCTGACTACTGAATATCAGGGATGTTATTATTATTTTGCTCTGTAAAAGTCCCAATTCTTTGAAGCCCATTGTTTTTGGCCCTTTTTAAATGAAATCTTCCTAAGTCTACCATTATCTGTAGTCATATTGGTATTTTATGTTTCTGAGTATAAGAGTATTCTCTGTGTAAGAGTATAGATTTTTTCAAGGAGAGGGCTTTCTTTAGTCATGCCTTTTTTTTTTTTTTTTTTTAACCCCCTGGTAACTTGAACAAAAATAACTATTCAATAAATTTTGAATTGAATCATGATGTCCCATTCATAGTTGTCACGCAACTTTAGAGATATAATTTAACAGACATAGTTTTGCTTGAAATATTATTGTGAATATTTTAAACTTTGTAGATTGTAAAAAACAAAACAAAATCCTTTTGATTACCCTTAAAGGTGTCAGCCTTCTTCTTTTGAGAGTGGATTTGAGTTTTAAAGATAACCAAAAGACATTCAGAATCGTTTGTTAGTTAATAACACTCTTTTAGTTCAAAAATAAGTTTCGAATGTAGAATTTCTTTTCTTTCATTGTTCTGAGATTGAGCCTGAAGCGACATTGATAGTCAGTAATAATTTAGATGTATGACATGATGTATTTAAATGTTTTTTATAATAATGTTTAGGTGTATTAAATTATGAAAATAATTTTATAACTTTATGGTGGTACTTTATGTATGGAAACATATTAATAGACATATTTTATAAGCATATCAACATATAAATACATTTCTCTATTAGGTAAAGGCTTAACCATCTACTTCACTCTATGCTAACCTACCATATTACCATACCATACCACACGATACCATACTCTACCATGCTGTAACTGTACCATACTATATCATTCTATATTATATCATTCTGTATGTCAATGAGTAACTATAATATCAGTACCCCAGTAGTTTTGAGGTTGAATATGATTCTGGTTCTGACATGCTGAAGTAGGTACTTATGTTTAGATGTACATGTATTAATTTATTAACTAGACCATATTCAGATTATTAATTGTAACAAAGATGTGCATTATAGCAAATTTGTATAATTTAATTCAGGGCCACATATTGCAGCTAGTATTATGTCTCTTAAGTTTCTTTCAATCTGGTACTGTTCACTTCCTCCTCTTTTTTATAACAATAACTTATTGAAGTGATTGAGCCTGTTGCTTTAAAAAAAATAATAATAAAGATCTACTTATTTTAATAAAATATCATTTGACTTGTTCTTTCTTGATTTAGTGTCAGTTCTAGAGGAAAAAATTCTTTAGGAAAGGACATATGCATATTGGGAAGTGTACAGAGGAAAGTGATTATGAATATAAAACCACATCCTTAAGAACAATAAGAGAAGCTGAATTTGTTTAATTTGGAGAGGAGATAATGCAAGAGGTTATGAAAGCTATTAAAACTCACTCATTTATAGTTAGTAACAAATGTGTAAAGCATTATTCAAAGTACTTTATGTATATAAACTTTTAAAATTCTTGTAGCAACCCATAAGGCAGATTCTACTTTTCCACCCCATTTTACAGATGATGAAACTGAGGCATAAGATATAGAGATTTTAAGGTCACAGCTTATGTAACGGAGCCAGGTTTTCACCCTATGCAGCCTGAATCAGAGTGGGTGCTTTTTAAAGACACATTTGTGCAATAAGTGTATGTGGAACAACTGTTATACTAAAGCACTATGCTTGGAACTCTTGGTAACCTGGAGGTGATTAGGTTATGGATCCTGCCTTCAAAAAGTTTGCAGTTCAAACAATTTAAAGGACTATTATGTGGAAAGGAAATTATATCCATTCTGGATAGTAGAACCTCAAATGATATAACAAAGACCAGAGATGAACTTTTGGGAATATTCATTTGGTCTTAATATAAGAAAGACATTTAATAAGTCTCCTTACATATGGCATGAAGTTTTTACTTCTCAACAGGACTGCTTTTAATGGTCACATCTGCTTGTGATATAATGGGCAGCTTCAGAAATTAATGTGATCTTGGTCACTGAAAATGAGACACTGAGAGTTTAAGTAACTTGTCGAAGGTCATACAGCTGTAGTGAACCTGTTTGAATAAATTTTAAAATGAGGACTGAAAGTTCTAGGAGGGTGAAAATCGTGCCTGTCATATTCACTGTGGTATTCTCAGCATGTAGCAAAATCCCTTGCATGTAGTTGGCATTCAAATGTTTGTTAAGTAAATGAAAAGTTATATGCAGTCAACTTATAGTTTGTGTTAATACAAATTATTGAAGTGAAAGGTTATAAGGAATTGTTTATTAATAATTATTTCTATAGTCATAGGTTTTAGAAACGTTATTTATTCATAATAATTTTACTTATATGTTCTATTGTATAACCAATATATATATATATATATTTTTTTTAACCAATATTTTTTGACTTCCTGTTTTCCCAACAGTTTTGGGTTAGTTCAGCTACAATGTAGCTGAATAAAGAATATGTATTCTTTAAGTTGCTTAATACTTTTATACAGCCTTAGAGGACTTTTAATAAAACTATATGCTCTTTACCATTATAATGCTGAAACTAAAAACTTTTTTTTTCCAGTGTTATTCCAGCTGCTCTTTTATGTCTACATTTCATATGTGACCTTTTTATGTTGTAGTCCAAATAACTTTGATCTTTTCTCAAGTTGTCCATTGTTGCATAAAAATCTTCTAGCTTCTTGTAATGAGTACAGCCTATTCATACAAAAAAGAGACTGTTCCAGAAAATTCCTCCACCGTAGTAACTTCTTGCTACTTTAAATTCAGTGAACATCCGCACACACTGTATTTATTTTACATTCAGTGATGAACTGTTTTTAGAAATTTCTTAAAGCTAAGAGTTATTTCTTTGGTAAGGAGCCATGGACTAGAAAAAGGTATAACATATATATGTATTGTTGGGTTAATTATAATCATTCCTAGTAAGTGACAGTCTATTCAGCCCAAATCTTTATGAGAAAAACATTTGTTTATTTGTTAATTTTTACATTTAGGCATCCCAGAAGAATCCAGGGAAGATACTGAATATCAGCATAAGCTAAATATGGTTAAAAAACAGTGTTTCAGGAATGATATTCACAAATTGGTCCTAGCGGCTTTGAATAGGGTACGTATAATATAGGTTTTCTGCCTTTATACTCTTAACTAGAATATAGAATTGGGGAAGTAGGGGGGCTTTTATTAGCTTAAGTTTTCCATGTTCTGTTTACTATGATAGTAGGAAGTTATATGTTTAGAGACAGAAGATAACAGTAGGGATGTAGCGGGTAAAGAGATGTGCCATTCCAGCTAAGAGAAGTGCACCGTCAACTACAGACTTTGACAGGCTCTTTTGATAAATCCATTCGAGTCTGTTCAATCAGAAAGAGAACTCTAGATGTGCAGCTAAGCCTCACGAGCAATGTCAGGGGCCATGACTGCTATTTTCTCTTTCTGTCCTCCTGGCTGCTTGTCTTTCTTTTCTGGTCCCAGGCTGAAAGGTTCAGTACATGAAGACACACAGGGCACACATTAAAGTCTTTTTTGATTCCCTGTGCTTGTTTTCATTTTACTCCTTAGGGATAACCTCTGAGATGGCTCAGTGTGCATTGTTTTCTTCCAATGTTAGGTATTTACCTATCTATGTACATTTGCAATAATATAATTAATAAATTAATAATCATACTACATCTGAAAAAGGAGAAGAGGAGCATTATTTTTATATTGTGCAGTGCAAAAGGTATTGATGGAATTAAGATGGTTTTGAAATTTAACATAAGATGAATTGGTTCTATATAAAAGATATCAGGGTAAAGATGTAAAGATGTGAAGATTAAGTTAATGTTTTCATGAAAGGAAGAGAGTAGTCAAAGTAATTAATGGAAATAATTCCTTGTGATTTAGTATACTTTGAAAAATGTCATGAATTAATTAGAAGAGCCTGCAGAGAGATCTTCAAAAATGCGATTTAAACTGAACTTTATAATGTAATTGTTTATGATATATTTGAGTCATTTGTACTCAAACCTTAATATGATTCTTGAGTATAGCCATGGGTTGCATTTAATTCCAGAAATATTTGGTGAAAATAAGTATGTGGAAGGAACTGTGTTAGACACTGGGAAGACAAAAATGAATATGCTTTGTATCCTTCTGTAATGGATCTCATAATCTGGCTGGGCCATGCATAAAACATAAAACACATATTAGGTTGTTCTCTATTAGCACTTATGAGCTGCACTAGCTTTATGAACAGTACTTTAGGAACATAGAGGAGAGAGTAGTTAATTTTGTTCATGGTATATGTTGGTGAGAAGCAAGAGGTACCAGAAAAGCCTTTTGGTAACTCTGATTCTGGTTATCCCATCTTTCCTAACATTACTGAATACGGGTGTGATAGAGTGGAAGGAGTGGCCAGTCAATGGAGAAGTACTGTGCTTACTGCCATCAGTACTGTGATGCCAAGAAGATCACTCTGCTCCCAGGTCTTACTTTCTTTTGCTATATAATCCCAGGAGAAGTGGTTGAGAACCTCCCTACCCCTTCCTTTATTTTCCATGCCACACTTGAGTAATGACACACAACTTCTCACTAAACAGTGACTGTCATTTGTGGGCAGGGAATTAAGGTCATGGGGAAACAGAAGTGACACTATTTATTTTAAAAAATCTCCCCTGTGTAATTCCCCTAATTCTTCACCATGGTTGAGAAAAAATGCTCTAAAACATGAATGTATCTTTTTTTTAGTTCTAAAATTCTGTGATTGCATGTCTCACTCTGAATAAATGTTACAAGGCATCAGAGATTTTAGGTCCAAATACTACTGATGTAATAAAATGAATTACCATTAAAAATAAGTCTATTCTTGGAGAGCAGACTTCCAAATAAGGTAGAATTTGAGATTCAACTAAGATTTACAATGCGAAGACTATTAAAAGTATTTATTAAAGTTAATCAATGTTTGGATATATATATATATGTGTGTATGTAAATATATACACATATAACGTGTATATATATATATACATATGTATGTGTAAATCCAATAACATTCAGGCTGAAGTTAAATGTCTGAAATATTGACATTCCATTTATGCTTGATCCTTTTAGCTTTTTCTGCACATGAAAACATTCAGTCACCTTTTCTAGAGAGATCGATTTGCCCAGTATTGTCTCTGGAGAACACAGTAGAAAATGGGACTCTCAGCATTTTGGTCACATCTGTGCTTTGTATGCAGTGACACTGCTGCTGTCCTCAAGCCAGGGAACTTACAAAGTCAAACCAATCTTCTGATTAAATGGACACAAATCAAAGAGCTTGTGTGCTTCTCAAAAACCTTAAAGCAAAATGTACCCAGTTTAAATACTGAAGATATTTATTTCAACTGTAAATAATATGGTGAAAGAAAGAGCTTATTTGCAAAAAGTAACAATAATAACAACAGCAAAAAGAAACTACATAGGAGTAAAGTAATAAAAGTGTATAAAACTACTCTAAAGAAAACTATGAAACAACTGAGAATAAGTACAAAGGAAGAGTTGAACATAGGAAAATGTATATACTCTCTGTTTTGATAAAATTACTAATTTTTTAAAAATGAAAATTGATCTGTATTTATGAACCCTTAATAAAAATGACAATAGTATTTTATGGAACTAGATAAGCTAGTATAAAGTTTTGAGAAAATTAATTAAATAATATACATGACTAACCAGTCAAATTTTGAAAAAGAGGACAATTAATATGGCCTAACTCTAGTAGATTATCAAATGTATTATAAAATTTTAGTAATTAAAATGGTGTGACATTTGCACTGGAGATGGATCAGTGTCACATAATGGTGATTTAGGAAATAGACTCAAATGCAAATGTTCAATTCATATATGATATTTCCCAACCACTGGGGAGGGAAATAGATTGCTTGTGTTGGAAGAACTAATTCTCTGGCCATTTGGAGAAAGCAAAGGAAGCTGCATATTTACCTTACTCATTTAAAGATTAAATCTCATGTGGATGAGATTTAAAGGTAAAAATGAATTTGGCATATAAACACATGAAAAGGTTCTCAAGTACAGTCATTATTAAAGAAATGTAAATTTTAAAAAAGAAAAACCTTTTGGGGGAAATTTAGTAATATCTATCTAAATTAAAATGGACATGTTTTCTGACCAGTGATTTCACTCTAAGAATTTATAATATAGATGTACCTGTACATGTACACAAAGTTTTTTTAAATAAGAATGTTTATTGTGGCATTATTTTTAGTAAGAAAAATGTGGTAACAAGCTAAATGTTTATGTGGTAATCATTAGTGTTGTTTGCCAAATGTTTTCAGTTCTCCACCTTCTGGTGATTCTGGGATAGTATTTATTGGCCCTTTTGTTGTTAGATTGGATCATGTGTCTGGTTTTGACCAAGCAGTTGTAAGTAGAGGTTACATCTGTCATTTCTGGACCAAACATTTAATTGCTGGTGAGGCATCTTACAGAACAGGGGTTCCCAACCCACAGACAATGGAGCAGTACTGGTTTGTGGCCAGTTAGGAACCTGGCCGCACAACAGGAGGTGAGCGGCAGGTGAGCGAGCGAAGCTTCATCTGTATTTACAGCCGCTCCCCATTGCTCACATTACTGCCTGAACTCCGCCTCCTCTCAGATCAGTGGCGGCAATAGATTCTCATAGGAGCGCGAACCCTACTATGAACTGCGCATGCGAGGGATCTAGGTTGCACGCTCCTTACGAGAATCTAATGCCTGATGATCTGAGGTGGAGCTGAGGTGGTGATGTAGTGCTGGGGAGTGGCTGCAAATACAGATTATCGTTAGCAGAGAGGTTTGACTGCACAGAGACCATAATAAATCAATTGCTTGCAGACTCATATCAAAACCCTATCAGTTTTTCTCTTTCCGACTAGCGGATTCACTTTGTTATAAAGCAGAAACTAACACACCATTGTAAACCAATTATACTCCAAGAAAGATGTTTAAAAAAAATAATAATAAATAAATAAAACCCTATCAGTGAGTGGCAAGTGACAAGCTGCATCTGATAGCAGGCTTTAAGTCAGAATCTGACACTTACTTATTTTAGTCCACACGTGGCCCTTCCATTATTTTATTTACCACTTCCGTCCGCGCCTCTTTCCTGCACTGCGCACTTGTCTCAGTCAGTTTTGGTAAGCCCACAAGCTAACCCTAGCCAAAATGAGTAAAAAACAAACATCGCTGGAGAGCTTCTTTGAAAAGGGAGAAAGACCCAATGATGAGACAGTAGAAGACTCTAAGACTGCCAACAAAAAGAAAGCTGCATATAAAAGAAAATACCAAGAGTCCTTAAATTAAGGGTTCATTGCAACAGGTGATTCTCATTTTCCAAGCCCGCTCTGTATAATATGTGGCGACCGGCTATCCAGCAAAGCCATGAAACCTTCAAACCTGCTTTACCACATGGAGACCAAGCACCCTGCATTAAAAGACAAGCCTTTGGAGTTTTTCAAAAGAAATAAATGTGAACATGAAGAACAGAAGCAATTATTGAAGGCCACCACTTCATCAAATGTGTCTGCACTGAGAGCATCGTTCTTAGTGGCTAACCACATTGCTAAAGCTAAGAAGCCCTTTACTATTGGTGAAGAGTTGATCCTGCTTGCTGCTAAGGACATTTGCCGTGAAATTTTAGGAGAGGCTACAGTTCAAGAAGTGGCATGTGTTCCTCTTTCAGCTAGCACCATAACTAGATGAATTGATGAAATAGCAGAGGATATTGAGGCACAATTGTTAGAGAGGATTAATGAGTCACTGTGGTACGCAATCCAGGTTGATGAGTCTACCGATGTTGACAACAAGGCAGCAAAAGCTTGTTTTTGTGTGATATATTTTTCAGGAGGATGTGCATGAGGATATGTTATGTGCACTTTTGTTGCCAACCAACACCACAGCTGCAGAACTATTCAAGTCTTTGAATGATTACGTATCAGGAAAACTGAATTGGTCATTTTGTGTCGGTTATATGCATGGACAGATTGGCTGCCATGACTGGACAGCTTTCTGGTTTCACTACTCCGGTCAAAGAGGTCGCTTCTGAATGTGAGTCTACGCACTGTGTCATCCATAGAGAAATGCTGGCTAGCTGAAAAATGTCACCTGAACTTAACAGCGTTTTGCAGAATGTGATTAAAATTATCAACCACATTAAAGTACATGCCCTTAACTCATGTCCGTTCTCACAGCTTTGTGAGGAGATGGACGCAGAGCACACACATCTTCCCTCATACACAGAAGTGAGATGGCTTTCTAAAGATAGGTCACTGGCCAGCGTTTTTGAGTTACAAGAGCCACTCCAGAGATTTCTTTTAGAAAAACAGTCACCACTGGCAGCACATTTCAGTGACACAGAATGGGTCGCAAAACTTGCTTACTTGTGTGACATATTCAACCTGCTCAACGAACTCAATCTGTCACTTCAGGTGAGAATGACAGCTGTGTTCAAGTCAGCAGATAAAGTGGCTGCATTCAAAGCCAAACTGGAATTATGGGGGTGACGAGTGAACACTGGGATTTTTGACATGTTTCAAACATTAGCAGAGATTTTGAAAGAGACTGAGCCAGGGCCTTCTTTCTCCCAGCTGGTGCATGGTCACCTACCTAGCTTCCAAAAGAGTTTGAGCATTACTTCCCAACCACAAAAGACCCCCGAACTGGGAAGGAATGGATCTGTGACCCATTTGTGAATAAGCCAGGTGAATTGACTTTGTCCATGCTAGAAGAGGATCAGTTGCTTGAGATTGCAAATGGACTTAAACGTATGTTTGAGACAACTTCAAATCTCCATACATTCTGGATTAAAGTCAAGGCGGAATATCCCAAGATTGCCACAAAAGCACTGAAAAGCCTGCTTCCAGTTCCAACGTCCTGTCTTTGTGAAGCAGGGTTTTCTGCAGTGACAGCAACCAAAGCGAGATTACGGAGTAGATTGGACATAGCTACACACTTCGGGTGTCACTGTCTCCCGTCACCCCCAGATGGGACCATCTAGTTGCAGGAAAACAGGCTCAGGGCTGCCCCTGATTCTGCATGATGGTGAGTTGTATAATTATTTCATTATATATTACCATGTAATAATAATAGAAATAAAGTGCACAATAAATGTAATGTGCTTGAATCATCCCAAAACCATCCCCTCCCGCCCTGGTCCATGGAAAAATTGTCTTCCACGAAACCGGTCCCTGATGCCAAAAACGCTGGAGACCGCAGCTACAGAACACTGTCTCAGGCACTGTGACCTGTAATGTCTGAGATGGTGGTTGCTCCATTAGCAGGGCTCCCAGAGGGATTGTGCTGGACAGAGACCCCTCCTGACCGGTAACACAAATGAAGCGTGAATAAGAATTGAACCTTTTCTTTTTCCAGCCTATGAAATTTTGAGATTGTTACTACAGCTTAATTTAGCCTGTCCTGACAATACAATTCTTATCAATAAGTCCTAATTAAATAAATTATATTATTTCCAAATTATGTAGTTCTACGTAGGGATTAAAAACAACTAGCTGAGATTCCCAGTGTGTTGCCATGGAATTATCTACAGTTTTCAATGAATATGAATGTATCACCCAGGTACTCATTTTTTTTTTCCTTCATATATGTTAGCACATTATGCACACTTTTGATAAAATTAGCATATTTTCACATCTTTATGTCTTCCTTCCTTCTATCACTCAATTAAAACAGATTATACGGTGTTTACTTTTATAGCTTTAACTCTACAACATATTCTAATAGTTAAGTGTGTGGGTCCTGGAATCAGGATATCTGGGTTTGAATCTAGCTTTATCACCTACAGACTAATGTATTCTGGACAAGTTATTTACAGTCTCGGTTTCATTATCTATAAAATGGAGACAATAAATGGCTTTTCACTTGGGGTTATTATGAAGAATTTTATGAGATAATTCATGCCATGTACTTGGTACAATGCCTGACACATAGTATTCGGTCAATAAATGTTAGTTAATGTAATTACTATTAGATTTAAAAGTATCTTTTGACCATTGGCTATAAAAGATGAGAAAATTGAAGTATTCACACTATCTTCCACTATTTCTACCTATCTTCTCACCAGCTTTTGTTAAATAAATTAATTCTACATTTGACAAGGTTTAAAATATTTACATTCAGCTCTATAACCATACTTAATAAGTTTGTTTTCATCTTGTTCCTACAGTCATGTGGATTCAGTGTTCACTGCAAGTTCTTTTGTTACAGTTTTTCCATTTACCTTTTAGTTGTCTGTTTTTTTTTTTAAAGTTCCATTTCCTGAACATTTTGTTGTTGTTTCTATATTTGGACTCTTGAAAAAACAGATTGGTTGGTTGCAAAGTATTGGGGGTTTATTTTCTTTCTTTGAAAACTCTGTAGGCATTTCACTGTCTTCTAGCACTGAATGTTTTAGTGGAGCAGTCTGAGACCAACTTGATTCTTTCCTCATTTAAAACAATTTTTTTTTATTTTCACAGGATTCTTTTTCCGTTCTTTTTGACTTATTTATTTATTTTATTTTTTATTTTTTTGGCTGTGTTGGGTCTTCGTTTCTATGCGAGGGCTTTCTCTAGTTGTGGCAAGTGGGGATCACTCTTCATCGCGGTGCGTGGGCCTTTCACTGTCGCGGCCTCTCTTGTTGTGGGGCACAGGCTCCAGACGCGCAGGCTCAGTAGTTGTGGCTCACGGGCCCAGTTGCTCCGCGGCATGTGGGATCTTCACAGACCAGGGCTCGAACCCGTGTCCCCTGCATTGGCAGGCAGATTCTCAACCACTGCACCACCAGGGAAGCCCTTTCCTCATTTTTAAAGGGTTTGATATTTTTACCTGGGACCCCAAAGGATTCTTTTTCTTGAAATCTACTTTATTAGGATATATCTTAGTGTTAGTCATGTACTATGGTGTCTTCTTTCTAGCTGTACATTCAGTTAATTTTTTTTTCTGGAAAGATTTTCTGAGTTGCAATTGACTTAGCTGACAGGAAAGAGACTGGTGTGGGCATTTTCCCCTTGAGCTGGCTAGCTCACTCATTAGCGAAACCATTTGTATTCTTTGAAAAAATTTGGAAAATTGTGAAGCATAGGTAATAGGATGTTTCTAATCAATGTTTGTAGCTGTCCACCATTGGTACTTTCAAAAATTTCATGTGGACAACACTTGCTAGTAAATTAATTTCAATCCCCATTTGAACAACAATGCAATAAATCGTTATTTTCAAGATAGACCATTTGATAAGTGAAAGAAAGTCCATTGTAAGCTTGTAAATAACATATATATATGTGTGTATATATATATATATATTTTTTTTCTAATTTATGAAACTGTCAAAAATCAGACACCACTATTTAAAATCATCAAATAGTTTATTTGAGCTCCATCACATGTAATAATGTGATATTCTGCATTCTCGTTCTGCATAGACAAATCACAGATTTCCTGTTGCTAGTCATTTGTCATCATCGAACTGCACCTGAAATAGAGATTAGGGGAGCTCAGGGTAGCAGAACCAATAGTTGAGTAGAAACTTGTTAGAGGTGATGGTATTAAGACAAGAACAGGTACTTTATAAATATCAGTTTGACTTAACTTTAGCATAAAAATAAGCCTATGGATGCATTTTGAGCTTAAGAGCAGGACCAGCTACATAACTTGTGGGGCCCAGTAACAGATGAAAGTGCAGGACCTCTTGTTTAAAAATTATTAAGTATTTCAAGGTGGTAGCCACAGAGCATTAAACCAGGTGTGAGGCCCTTCTGAGCACAGAGACTGTGCTACTGCACATGTGTGCACCCCGGAAGCTGGCCCTGCCTAGGAGGCAGAAATGATGGTACTATTAATTAAAACAAAGTTCAGAATGACAGTCTGAGTTTTTTTTTTTCTTTTTTTTGAGAAGGTGATAAATTTTTAACTTTGAACATCTGAGTTTAAGATACTGGTGTCAAGCAAAGAGAAACATGGGCTTAGAGCTTAAGAGAGTTCAAACTTGTGCTTTGAGTTACCTGCTCAAAGGTTTCTGTGTCTCAGTTTTTTTTTCATCAGTAACATAGGGAGAATAATTGTGTGTCTACATCATAGGGTTGTTGTGAGGATTAAATGAGTTAATATATATGAAGTGCTTAAAAGAAAGTCTGGCACATAGCAAATGCTGCTTAGGTTTTGGCATTATCCTTATGGTTGTTGCTACTGTTGTTATGGTGACTTGAAGCCATGATAGTGTGTGAAATTCCATCCATAAATAGAAGAGTTTTAAGAAAAGTTCTTTGGATAAAGTCTGGAGTTGAAAGAAGTGATTGTGAAGGAGATGGGTAAATGAATGGTTTTAAAGTTTGAGAATAATTGCCGGGGTGGGGGTGGGGGTATGGATTACTGTGTCATGGAAATCAAGGGAGGAAAAAGCAGCAATTCAGTTGTTAAAGGACTTGTTTCTTTGAATGGTTTTAATTTGGAGTGGTTAGGACAGAAGTCTGATTATGTGAAATTAAGAGGTGGGAAGAATGTGGGGGTCGTGGGTGTAGACTTTTCTATTAATAAGTTTAGAAATGAAGGAAAAGTGGTAGCTCGATGGCATGGAAGACCAAGTTAGGGATACTCTCTCCCAGTGAGAAGGCTTTCACTTTCGAGAAGAGTGTTCAGCCCAAGGCCCGAACTGTGCCATCACTCAATGTTTATTGCATGGATGATGAGTTATCTCATTTCACTCCTAACAACACTGCATTATTAGGTCATTTCAGAGGTGAAGAAGTCGAGACAGACACTGAGCCATCCCTCCAGCTTCACTTTGCACCACTTTGAATTTTTTTATGTTTCTTGAATAATACCTTCTGAGTAAATACCACTTCTCAGGAAATGTTATTTCATTCATTGTTAATGGTCCTCAGATTCATGGAACTATTGAGTGATCAGACAATTTAAACTCAAATTTAATTGGCTCCAAAGCTGATATATTTTTACTGCTCAAGGAGTTGGTAAGACGGAAATAATGATGGGAAAAAATGCCAAGGGAGGCAACGATATGAGTGTCTTGTTGAAATGATAGAGGAAATGATGTCCAAGGTGAGCAGTTACGGGGTGGAGGAGAAGGACACAGGGTGAGAAAATGATGCTTCTCCCCATAACCGATACAAAGAAAAATGCTGAGTAAGGACACTTGAGAGGTATTGAGGGACTAGATTGGGAAATGAATGAAAATCTGTTCATTGACAGTATGGAAGTGAGAAAGGCTGGAAGGTAGGAGGTTTTGGTTGAGGAGACTACATCAGAATTTGAGGTCTGGCTAGAAGCTATTTCAGCTCTATAGTTGAACGTGTGGTGGGGTCAATCAGAGATTTGGAGTGAAGATAACCATGAAACTAGTGTCTGTGAAAGCAAAAGTCCTCAGAAAGATAGCATTGTAATTTTTGAAAGGAAAACTATTAGGTGGGCATTCATATCATAGTTGAAGTTTAAAGAGCACCATGGAAAAGCAGACTGTAAGAGTTAGGTATATGTCACAGACATCAAAAGAGGGGAAGTGTGATTGTGATTGTCACATGGTTGGAAAGTGTGTTGTTGCCTGTTTTCTTCTCAGTCAGTGAGAAGGATGGCCTGGGAAAAGAAGTGGCCTCTATTAGAATAACTGTCAAATAATGTCAAACTCTGGAGGAACTGAGATGAAAAGTTTGGAAGAGATAATGATTAAGATTCTGTACTTTTAAGGCAGACACACTTATATTCAAGTACTAGGACTGACATGTGTTAGCTGTGTGACTTGAGCTCTTGTCCCTGCATCTTTAAAGTCTAGTGAACCTATTGGATGAAGCTGTTGAGGGGGAACAGATGAGATATGGCGTGTAAAGCACGTAAAGAGTAAATTTTCAATTAGTATTTTCTATGGTGAGAGACAGCACTGATTTTTCTGGTTAAGAATTTAGGCTGTGGGAGCAGATGTCCTTGATTTGGTATCTTCCCAGTAGTGTACAGTCTGTGAGAATTTAGGAATAGCTACTCCACCCCGCTAACCCTCAGTGAACTCATCTTTTAATGGGGATCATGTTAGTGTGTGTTTAATAAGAATGCCCTGGAAAGGAGAGCATGTAAAAGTATTTAGTATAGTGCCTGGCACAGAACAGGTACTTAATGAGCATTAAAATGTTAGCTGTTATTCTTAATAATAAATAAAAGTAATTCATGATATAAGACAGAATCAAGGATAGTAATTTTATTTAGACTACTTAGTTTATATTTTGTCAGTCTGTAGCTGGCTTTAACTAAGGTAAGTATTAGAATTCATTTTTTAACAGCAAATATTCTTAATTTTCTTTTTGACTTTAGTTCATTGGAAATCCTGGGATTCAGAAATGTGGATTAAAAGTAATTTCTTCTATAGCGCATTTTCCTGAAGCATTAGAGGTGTTATCCCTGGAAGATGCTATTGATTCGGTGCTTCACACACTGCAGATGTATCCAGATGACCAAGGTTGGTACAATTGAACTCAGGATTTAGATTTTTATAGGCCTTTAGCTGTTGGTTGGACATGTTTAAATTTTTTCTTCAGTTTTGAGATTTAAAACAATAAATTTTGTTTATTTTTTCTTTTTTTTTTTAGAAATTCAGTGTCTGGGTTTAAGTCTTATAGGATGTTTGATTACAAAGAAGAATTTATGCACAGGCACTGGGCATCTGCTGGCAAAAATTCTGATTTCTAGCCTACAACGATTTAAGGATATTGGTGAAATACAGATGAAAGTATGTGCATTATCTTGAAGGGAATTGCGATCTTGTACAGATTTCTCTTTCAGAGCAGCTGGTGTAACTCCCACTTTGCGTTAATGGGTATATTCTAGTTAATTGAAAACCATTTTTATCATTTTGTAGTATTTTAATTATAGTAGATGAAGAGAATTGGATTGAATCTCAAAATATCCTGTTTCATTACTAAATCTCTAAAATTAGTATGTTTATTTGTCATTTATCTTTTCCATGAAAGAGCACAGACTTTGCTAAAGAAATTTCAGCTAGCTGAGCTTTATTTGCTTAGATTTTAGATAAGTAAAAGTTATAATTATTCTGAAGTTTGTCATTCTCTGTGTTTTATTGTTAGCTGCTTACCTAGTAATTTTTCCCCTTGATTTTTTTCTTGCAGTGAAACAATATTTTAAACATTTTTCATCAAGCAAAATTTAAAATGGGATCTATATTAACTGTCTGTAAGGAATCCAAGATACTGGTTTAAGATTAATTTAGGGGAGATTAAGAAGTAAATTGTTTCAGAGTGTTTTTCTTTTAATGTTAGCAAAACAAATAGTTTCCTTAAGAGTTTCTGCCTTGGTTGTGGTTTTTTAGTAATGGAGTTTACAACTTTCATAAACCAAATATTTTCATAAATGGCAGCCTTCACCAGGAGTGGAAATGCCTAAGCTCTAATCTTTGCACAGACATTATTAGTAAATATGATAATGCATGTAAGATTTTAAATTATAAAGTGCTGAACACACAACCAAAAATGTGTTTTAGAACCAAAATGTCTTTTATAAATCTGCTTTTTGTAATGTGCCTCAACCTATGCTGATTAAAGCCAAGGCAGAATTGATTGTAAGTAATCCTAGGGAAAGGAAATTATTTTGTGCAGGTATGAAGCTGTCAGTCAGTATTTATTCATCTAAGCATAAATTTTAGGATTTTTATAGTAGAGGTTGTAAACTATTGACCAATGGGCTAAATTTGGCTTGTCAACATATTTTATTTGGCCAGTTCAGTGTTTATAAGTTTTTAACTTGAATTATATGCCTTCTATGTATTTGCATTACCTGCTTTGCTATTGCATTCATTTGAGTTTGAGGTTAGTGGACCACATGCCGCTCAGACCTGCATAGATTAATACTTTCTCCCGTCAAATGTTAGGAAGCATTTGTAGAAACTCAGCATCTTAAGAGCTCAAAATAATAATTTTAACATTTAGATGATTTCATTAATATATACTAGAAAGATAAAAATTTTTAAAGTTAAGTTGATATTTGGTGAGTTTACCCAAGCTATATAATAGTCAAGTCAGAAGTTCACAACTCTTGGGGTGGTTCTAAAAAGTAATGGTGTACTGATCAGTTCTTTATAAATGATTTGCTACAAGGATGTAAATCTCAAAGTGTCTTTAGAGCTTCTCTCAGATGCACTCAATGTGAATAAAATCTAGGAACTCACATTTGTCTGAGGTTAAAATTTCAGAAGATAGCACAAAAATGTTAGTGGAAATGCTAAGCTATTTAGAGAACCTGATCTGCAATCTTGTAATAAGCAATTCACATCACTGGTCTATTTGGATTTGTGGCACTGCTGACTCTGCTATTCTAATCCTGATTAATATCTGGCTTTCAACCTGTAGGTATGGCTTCAGGCAGGGAATGTTTAAAAGGCAGATTTTTGTGTATTAGGTATTTTTCCTGCTTTGCTAGATGATAGTTTGTTAACTAGCATCTTATTCTCTGTGCACCTGCTTATTTCTTAGTAACGAGAGAGCAAGATGTATTTGTTTCACTGTTTCAAGGTTTATAGCTTTAAAGTACAAATCTAATAAATACATCTACTTAGCTAAGTGAACATCCAAGGTTTTAAGTACCATATACAGTCTCTCTTTCACATTATTTATTTATTCTTTTTTGTCCACAATTGCTTTGTTATTATTTTTGATCACACTTTCAGGGATTTCAGGCAATCTTGACAGTACTGGAATTGTCAGTGTCTTTTTCCAAGCTGCTGGTGCATCATTCCTTTGATTCAGTAATATTCCATCAGTTGTCCTCCAACATCATGGAGCAAAAGGATCAACAGGTACAATGTTTTTCACCTGTATTCTAACTGTTACACATTTAGCTGACTCTAATCCTCACTTCCATTCTTTTTAGTTTCTAAATCTTTGTTGCAAGTGCTTTGCAAAATTGGCTATGGATGATGAGTTAAAAAGTGTGATGCTAGAGAGAGCATGTGATCAGAATAACAGCATCATGGTTGAATGCTTGCTTCTGTTGGGAGCAGATGCCAATCGAGCAAAAGAAGCAGCTTCTTTAATTTGTCAGGTAAATATTCAAGGACTCATTTTTGTCTTTTTTTCTGTAATTTGACTCTGCCATTGTATAGCCCTTATCTACATCCTATTATTCTTCACTACACAATTTACCAGTTTATTGAACAATTGCTTGTGATTTGTAGGAGTTTAGATTCACAGAATTTCAGAGGTAATAGGGTCCCTTAGGTGTTATTATCTAATCATTCATTTTACTTTTCTACCTTGCTTGTTAAGTTGATAAATAACTTTTCAAATGTGTCTCCTACTATGCAACTCTGTGCAAATCGTTCTCCAGCCACACACCATACAACACAAGGTTTTATCTTGTTTTGATCATCTTTCAGCTATTTTCTCTCTGTTTTCAGTTTCTCTCACTAGAAAATTCTCCCCTCAGGGCTACCACATGTGGCGCTGTAGGCTGTGTACTGCACACTTTGGGGCGCTGTACACATTGACAACCCTGCTGTGGGCCACCCTGCAGTTGTGTGGCACTGGGCCTGCTTCCCTTCTCTCCCTTCCCTCATGCACTGTGCAAACACATCTATCTAATTCTTCTGCTTTGCCTTCAAAATCTAACCCAAATTCCTTGTCCTCAATAAAGCCCTCCCCACACCCCCAGACCTCCATACAAAATAAAGATTTACTTCTTGTTACTGTCCGTGACAGTTTGTGTACACCTCTTTATATTTTGTGAGTTATGTGAAGGTAGAGATGTACAAGGTTCATCTATGTATCATTCAGAATATCTAACTCACTGCTTTACATACAGTATGAATTCGGTACATATTTATCAGAGTGCATTACATGTTATTTCAAGTTTGTCTTCATTCTATGAATTTTAGCGTTTATAATAGCATTCGGGAAGCACTACATATGTTTTCTGGATACTTAATATTTCCAACAAAGCAATTATGTAGTGATTTAATATTCATTATTAAATAACCAGCAGAGTGCTGTGTTTTCCAATAATTTACTTTTAAAGCCTTACTTTATTTAATTTCCCAGTCACCTATGGATTCGTATCAATTTGTCAACTGTAAGATTAAGTTAGTACTAATTAGCAATCTACCTAAAAAGAAACTGAACCTGTAACTCATTTTCATGCACAATTAATTTATGCATTAAAACCAAATACATAATCAAATTATTTAAATTAGTCATATTTCATTTAAGCAACATTAAAAATAGTTGCTTCTCTGTTATTAAAGATAATTAAATTATTTTCCTCAATAATTTAGTATGTTTTTATTGTGTATCTTTTGTGTGATCTTGAGATCATTGAGTTAATGTTACTTGGATTGAAAAGAAACTTCCCCTTCAGATTTCTCCTAGGGAAACAACATAACTAAAATCACTTGAGTGCAATTACTGTACATTCCCCACAGGGAGTGCTTTCTACTTTTCTCTCAATTTATCCAAATATATCTATACAAAAGGCTTTTTACCTTATTCTTCTTCCCAAGTTCTTTTGGACTTAATGTACTTATTTATATCTTTTCTTCTTAAAATCAGATCTTTACATCCATGGGTGTATTAAATGTAAAGAATTTATCCTAGTTGTCAGAGATTATTTGTATCTAACAAATAATAAATGTTGATTAAATACTGTGGGTAGATCGATTGAACATACCTTATTTTGTACCAGTGCAAAGTAACATAATCAAGACTATTCATGCAGCAATGCTGCATAATTAAGAACTATTCAGAGCAAGGACAGAGAATCTTGTTAGGTTTTCTGAGGTGAATGTAATAATAATGTAATGTACATGATTGGTAGAGAAAAATATGGAGGGTTAATATTGGGTGTGAAAATGTATGAATAGAGACCTGAAGATGACTCATCAAGTCATGGTGGGAAGAGCAAGTATAATGAATTGTGAATAAATATAATAGCAGACGCTTCTGTGGTGTTCATTATCACCTAGGCCCTGCTCTGAGCCCTTTACTTAATAAACTCCTCACAACAACCTTAAGAATAAGTCCTAGTATTATCCTATTATGCAGGAGAGGAATTGAGGCTCAGAAAGGTTAAGTAACTTGCCTGAGGACACTCTACAGGTAAGTAGTGGAAAATCTGCCTTCTTTAATCTTTTGTTTACATAACAGATTCATGATAGTGGTGGTGGGGGGAGGGGGTTGTACATTCATTCCTGAATGCTGGTTTGAAATATTAGGATATGATTGTGGGCTGAATTATTTATAAATTAGAATATGAGACAAGATAGCAAAGGATTGTAAATTACAGTTTGATAATATTTGAATTATCCTCATTATTAAAATACAAAACTGTGTGTATCTGAGCAGTATTTTTTTTCCTTCTCATGAAGTTGGAGTTACTTACATAATTTTATTTCTTTTGTCTGATACTGTTTCTTATATATTTATCTCTTCATGGCACCATATCCCTGAAATCAGCTTGGATAGCTTGGGTCCCCCGAGGAAAATTCTGCTATAAAATGTATTGAGCATCTTCTCTGTGGAAAGCACAGTGCTAGATAGTCAGTAAAGAATAGAAAAGGAGTTTCCTGTTTCAAAGTGTCTATTGGGATATGGGGGAGGATAAAACATAAATCACCTTAATACAAGGTAGGCAGTAAATGCCATAATTTAGAGGTAAAAGATTGCTGGTCTCCAAGAGAAGAAATGAGTTTTTTGGCCCCTCCCTTCCTCCCTTCCTCCCTCCCTTCCTTCCTTTAAAATTTCCTGTGGGCCCTTAAAGGATTTTAATAATTTGCTAAATTAAATATATTCCTTAGGCATTGTGCTAGGGTACAGAGGCACAAATTGAATTGCAGTAGCATCCATGCCTTTCATTCTAGTTATAAAGCAGATAAGCATGTCTAGTTCAGTGTGCTAAGTGCTATGTTAAACAAAATGGGATGGGCATCTGGAGGAGGAAGGGTGTGTGTGGCCTGGGAAGTTGATAGCAAGGACTTAATGTGCAAGAGAGTTTAAAACTATTCCTTCAAGAATGAACAACTTTTTACTGGCTGAAGAGCAGAATTAGATATTTGAGGTAAGAGAAATAGCATAAATGAAGGTAATGAGGTTTGCAAAATTTCATGTCGTATTTGGGGGAATGGCCTGGAGCAGAAAGGTTTTAGAAGATTTTAAAATAGGATAATGACCTGATCATATCCTGACTAGAAAAGTACTATAGTGGCTCTGGGGAGAATGGGTTGAAGGTGGGTGATCCTGGAGACTGGTGGGCATTAAGTTGGTGCCATCACACCACAGGACTGTCCCCTCAAACCTCTTGGACACACTTTAATTCTGAAGAATTCAGGAATTTTCTCCAACCATCTTGTTCCACCGACCTGGTACCCTGAATCTTAGGGTCTTCTTTCCTTTTATTTTTTAATCCTTAATATTGGGTCATGAAAGGAGCACAGGCTTTGGAGCCAGCAGATTTGATTTCAAATCCAAGTCTCTTATTGACTAGCTCTAAGGGTTTGGACAAATCACATATTTTTCCTAAATATTCATCTATAAAATGGGGGTAATAATTTTTACGGCATAGGTTTTTAAAAAATAAGGATTGGAGGTCATGTGTTTACAGAAGTTAGCACAGTACCTGGCGTATAATATTTATATTATCTATGACTTTGTTCTTCTAGTTGATAACATCACATTCCATTGCCTTTTAGAAGCTGTTGCTGGGTTGCACCAGTGTGCTATGCTGCAGGTTGCTAAGACTTCTCTCTGCTTACTATGGTCACTCTAGTTTTTGTAGCAGCTAGCATGCTAACCCACCTTGAGGACATGCTCTGAAAACTTAACATTCAGGGGAAGGTAGGAAACTGAGAGACAAGATAAGTTTTTGTGGAAATTAAAATTCTTGTCCTGGAAAACCAGAAGTAAATGATGACTGTCCTTTGCATGTGGCATTAGCAAATTTTATAATATTTATACTCACACTTAGTTATTCTATGTCACGAATGAAGGCAGGGCAGTAGCATTTACTGTGTTAAGGTACTAGTTTCCCAGATGTTTTCCAATGAGCAAACAGAAGTCCAAAAGTATGAGAAACGTGTAAATTGTTGGAGCCTCAGGTATTCTGACTTCAAGCCTATGAGTTTTATTTCATATCATGTTACCTTTTTCATGGTAACTGACTCTCATGTGTCAGATTTATTTGATTTATGCTGCTCTGATATTTGTGGTGCTAATCTTATTTTATTTTCCTAATCTATTTCAAGGATGAGTTTTGCCTTATTTTGTTTCATTCTAAATTTACGGATGTAGGGAAAAATCACTCCAAGTTTGATTATCAGTCTCTTAAAAGGAAAAATGACAGGTTTTTAATATGCTTACCTTCTCTTTTTCTTTAATAGGTATGTGAGAAAGCGAGCAGTCCCAAACTGGTAGAACTGTTACTGAATAGTGGATCCCGTGAGCAGGATGTACGGAAAGCGCTAACAATCAGCATTGGGAAAGGCGACAGCCAAATCATCAGCTTACTCTTAAAGAGGCTTGCCCTGGATCTGGCCAATAATAGCATCTGCCTTGGAGGATTTTGTATGGGAAAAATTGAACCTTCTTGGCTTGGTCCTCTATTTCCAGATAAGACATCTAATTTAAGAAAAGAGACAAGTAAGGATTAACAGGAAAAGTCTGTACAAGTCTTAATTTTAGTAGTATTTTTAAAAATCACTAATCTTTTCGTTAGTTTTCATTCCAGTTTGGTTCACCTTAAGCCAAAAATATTGTAAAGGCTTGGATATCTTTTTTTTTTTTGTCAAGAAATGCTTGAAACTGACATTATATTTAAGTTCTTTATGAGCCAGCAAATACATATTTTATAAAGACAGAGCAAAACAGTGGGATCTTTCTGTCAGGTTTCTTTTCTTTGTTACATATTTTATTTTTTATTATAAAAATAATCTATGTGCATTTACAAATAGAAAAACATAAGAATCTTAAGGAAGAAAATAACAACTTATTTTTTCACTTATAGGTAATCAATGTAGATTTTTTCCCTAGACTTTTTGTATGCTTACATATGAATTAAAATATGTGCGTGGAGACATAAACACATATATACTTTGCATTTTCAAGTTAGTACACTTCGCATTTCACTTAAGGATGTATTTTCAAGTTAGTATAGATCTTGTATACATTAAGTACATTGATGACAGTTACCATTAGCATCTATACTAGTGCTTTTCACATAGTAAGTGCTCATTAAATATAGTATAGGCAAATATAAAATTCGGTAAGAAATTATGTTGATAAGCATATGTGGAAACAGGTACTTCACACATTATAGATATGAATTCAAATTGTCCTCTTTTGAGGAAAATTTGGCAATATCTATTAATACTTTAAATGTACACCCATACTTTTTTGACCCAAGAATATGCTGATAGGGATCCATGATACAGGCATTCTTAATGTGCACAAAAATTATGTTCAAGGATGCACATTAAAATATTATTCATAATAACAAAAAATTAGGGAAAAACCTAAGTATTCCCCAAAAGGAACTATTCAAATTAATTATGGTATGTTCATGCAGTGGAATGCGTTGCATTCATTGGGAGAAAAACATCTAGCAAATCCAAATGTCCAGATATAGAATGCATTCTTTCTTTTTTTTTTTTTTAATAAATTTATTTATTTTTGGCTGCGTTGGGTCTTTGTTGCTGTGCACGGGCTTTCTCTAGTTGTAGCGAGTCGGGGCTACTCTTCATTGCGGTGTGCGGGCTTCTCACTGCGGTGGCTTCTCTTGTTGTGGAGCACAGGCTGTAGGTGCACAGGCTTCAGTAGTTGTGGCATGCAGGCTCAGCAGTTGTGGCTCCTGGGCTCTAGAGCACAGGCTCAGTAGTTGTGGCACACGGGCTTAGTTGTTCCGCGGCATGTGGGATCTTTCCGGAACAGGGCTCGAACCTGTGTCCCCTGCATTGGCAGGCGGATTCTTAACCACTGTGCCACCAGGGAAGTCCCTAGAATGCATTCTTAAGGGAAAAAAACACTGTTAGAGAACAGTGTTTTTAGTATACTAGTATTGGTGAAAAGACAATTGGGATATGGTAGTCATAAGTGTTCGAATGTGAAAAGACCATGTTGGGAAAAAAAATCCAGAAATGGGTTCCCTGGTTGCCTTTGGGGACCTTGGAAACTAATGAAATATGATTAGAGTCCATGTTTTATCACTTCAATTGGTCTCATGCCAACAACCTGCTTACTTTAATCTTTGATATCTGATGGAGAGGAATTGTGGGCCTTTGGAGAGGTATGAAGAGAGATATACATTCAGGGTATTCTTTTGTTTCTGTATGAAGTTTTTTACAAGTGTTGACAAGTCTTACCTAATTTAAAAAATATAATGTCATGTAATAGATTGGAGGGCATAGCCATAAGTTTTTTGACAACTGGTCTGAGTAAAGAACATTTTGAATTCAAAGCTTTAAAACATTTTCCAGGTACTATTTGAGTTACGCACACATGTTGTAATGTGAGTTATGAGAGTAATATTTTAAGAAATTTTCCAGGATATATGTAGGACAATGAGAACTCTGCCAACTTATTTCTTCAATATAGAGCATAATATAAAATGCAGTAAAATAGCCAGAAGAATGTTAAGAATTTTGGAATTTCATCAAATTTCCTAATAGAATGAATCACTCAGCAAATAGTTTATAAAAATAAGAATATCATTTATTATCTTCTGTGTTCTAAGTATTTTGCTAAAAACTTCACATGCATCATATTCTTTAATATTTTCCATAATCCTGTGCTGTGTATGTTGTTGTCTTCACTTCCCAAGTGAGGACACTGACACTCAGGGAGCTTGTATAGCTTGCAAGTGACTTGAGCACAGGCCTGTCTGGCTTCAAGGCCCAGACCTTTTTCTGGATCAAGTGTTTCATAAAGGTTCAGTTTTGTCACCAACACCAAAGCTTTGTGTAAATTTTTATGATTTTTAAAAAATTTAAGTTCATTGCCTGCTACTTTATACAGTATCATGATTGCAAAGTGACTTTGAAGTAAGAATAAAAAATTCCCTTAGAAGTAGGAGACTATATAAGGAACTTTGGTATGATATATGTTTATGCTTGTATAATTACTGATTTCTAAAAATAGAACTACCATACGACCCAGCATTCCCACTACTGGGCATATACCCAGAGAGAACTATAATTCAAAAAGAGTCATGTACCACAGTGTTCATTGCAGCACTATTTACAATAGCCAGGACATGGAAGCAACCTAAGTGTCCATTGATAAAGAAGATAAATGGATAAAGAAGATGTGGCACATATATACAATGGGATATTACTCAGCCATAAAAAGAAACGAAATTGAGTTATTTGTAGTGAGGTGGATGGACCTAGAGTCTGTCATACAGAGTCAAGTAAGTCAGAAAGAGAAAAACAAATACTGTATGCTAAAACATATATATGGAATCTAAAAAAAATAAGGTTCTGAAGAACCTAGGGGCAGGACAGGAATAAAGACACAGACATAGAGAGTGGACTTGAGGACACAAGGATGGGGAAGGGTAAGCTGGGACGAAGTGAGAGAATGGCATGGACATATATACACTACCCAGTGTAGAATGGATGGCTGGTGGGAAGCAGCCGCATAGCACAGGGAGATCAGCTCAGTGCTTTGTGACCACTTAGAGGGGTGGGATAGGGAGGGTGGGAGGGAGACACAAGAGGGAGGAGATATGGGGATGTATGTATATATATAGCTGATTCACTTTGTTATAAAGAAGAGACTAACACAACATTGTAAAGCAATTATACTCCAATAAAGATGTTGAAAAAAAAAGTTGTTGCTGGTATATCTTTTTATTTTTAGATATAGGATCCACCCTAGCGAGAATGGTGCTCAGATATCAGATGAAAAGTGCTGTGGAAGAAGGAACAGCCTCAGGCAGCAGTGGGAATTTTTCTGAAGAAATACTTGATAAATTTGATGAATGGACCTTCATTCCCGAGTCTTATGTTGACAACGTGTTTGCTCAAAGTGATGACCTGGATAGTGAAGGTAATTATTACTAAACAATAGAGTCTGTTATGTTTTAAAACACTTACCCTCTGGCATGGAACAGTAGAAATTGGGACAAAAATCTGATTTACTTCATTTGGAAAATCTTGAGGAAAACTGTATTCATTAGTGGAAATAGTTAATGCTTACTATTACTTAACTGCTACTTAAGGCAATGAAGAAAATGTATGTCTACACTTTTAAGTGTTATCATACTGCCCATAATCAGTGAGTGGTGGCTATTGCAGTGAAAACACTGACTCAGACTGGAATTGGATTCCATATTCCATCATTAACCAGATACTTTTGTGGTTTGTGTAAGCCCCTTATCCTTATTAAAGGCAGTGTTGCTAAACTTCCAGGATTATTTATAGGAATTTGGAAAAATGTATGTAAAGTGTCTGGGAGAGTGCTTGCAAATAGAAAGTGCTTAATAAAAAATATTTTTATCTTTATTAGAGTTAAAAATAATATTTTAATAACTCCTGAAATAACAAAAAATTAACATGGCAGGATATTAATGGCAGCGATTAAGGCTGACACTTAACATAATACAGTTTGAAAAATGGGGTGAGGTGCTTTTTTATTAAAATATTATGATTGAAAACTTTGGGTGATAAAGACATTTGAGAGGGCAAAAATAAGGGTTATTCCAAAATCTCATGTCTCAAGTCCAAGCATTTTTTAAAACCAACTTTATTGGGACTTCCCTGGTGGTGCAGTGGTTAAGAATCCGCCTGCCAATGCAGGGGACATGGGTTCGAGCCCTGGTCCAGGAAGATCCCACGTGCCGCAGAGCAACCAAGCCCGTGCGCCACAATTACTGAGCCTGCACTCTAGAGCCTGCGAGCCATAACTACTGGTCCCATGTGCCACAACTACTGAAGCCCACGCAGCTAGAGCCTGTGCTCTGCAATAAGAGAAGCCACCGCAATGAGAAGCCTGCGCACTGCAACCAAGAGTAGCCCCCGCTCGCCACAACTAGAGAAAGCCCACGCGCAGGAATGAAGACCCAATGCAGCCAAAAATAAATAAATAAATAAATAAACAAAAAACCCCCCAACTTTATTGAGATATACTAATATACCTATTTTAAGTATATGTTTTCATTTATTCATCCATGTAATCATCACCACTATTAAGTTATGCAATGTTTCTATCATCCAAAAAAGTCCCTTTATATGCCTCTTTACAAAAAACGTCCCCCCCACCTTGTCCCTTGGCAACCGCTGATTTGCTTTCTGTCACAATAGATTAAATTAGTATTTTCTCAAGTTTCATATAAATAGGATACAGTATGTCCTTTTTTATGTCTGGCTGTTTTCTGAAGTGTTTATACCATATTATACTCCCACCAGCAATGTATGAAAATTCTAGTTGCTCTGAATCCTCATTACACTATATCACTTAGTATCGTAAGTCAGTTTAATTTTAGCCATTCTAGTGAGGCTGTAGTCCTAGCTTATTTGGGTTCAATTTTCATTTCCCTGAAAACTATTGATATTGAGAATATTTTCATGTTCTTATTGGCCATTCATATATTGATATTTTCTTGGCAAAGTGTCTGTTTAGATCTTTGCTAACTTTTAATTGTGTTGTTGTCTCATGTTATTTTAAGAGTTCTTTTTATATTCTAAGTAGAAGTCCTTTGACAGATATATGAATTACAAATATTTTCTTTCATTTATAGCTTGTTTTTTCATTTATCAATGTTATTTCTCAAAGAGCAGAGGTCTTAAATTTTGAAAAGTGCAGTGTTTCAGTTTTTTCTTTTCTAGTTTGTGCTTTTTCTATCCCATTTAAGAAATCTTTTCCTATCTCAAATTTGTGAATATTTTCTCCTATGTTTTCTCATAGAAGTGTTAAATTCTTAGCTTTTACATTTAGGTCTGTAATCCATTTTAATTTTGGTATATAGTGTCAGTGAAGAATTGACATTTATTTTTTTCCACATAGATATCCAGTTGTTTTAACATCACTGTTGAATATACTATATTTCCTCATTGAAGTAATGGCATGTTTATCCTATTTAACTGACCATATAGGTGTGCTTCTATTTCTGCATTCTTTTTTAAAAAAATTAAAAAATAATTTTATTGGAGTATAGTTGATTTACAATGTTGTGTTAGTTTCAGGTGTACAGCAAGGTGAATCAGTTATACATATACATATATCCACTCTTTTTATAGATTCTTTTCCCATATAGGCCATTACAGAGTATTAAGTAGACATACCTGTGCTATACAGTAGGTTCTTTTTAGCTGTCTATTTTATATACAGTACTGTGTATATGTCAATCCCAGTCTCCCAATTTGTCCCTCCCCTCCTTATCCCCTGGTAACCATAAGTTTGTTTTCTACATCTGTGACTCTACTTCTGTTTTGTTAATAAGTTCATTTGTACCCTTTTTTTAGATTCCACATATAAGTGATATCATAATATGATATTTGGCTTTCTGTGTCTGACTTATTTTACTCAGTACAACAATCTCTAGGTTCATCCATGTTGCTGCAAATGGCATTATTTTGTTCTTTTTTTTAAGGCTGAGTAATATTCCATTGTATATGTGTACCACATCTTCTTTATCCATTCCTCTGTTGATGGACATTTAGGTTGCTTCCATGTCCTGGCTATTGTAAGTAGTGCTGCAGTGAACATTGGGGTGCATGTATCTTTTCAAATTATGGTTTTCTCCAGGTATATGCTTAGGAGTGGGATTTTATTCTGTGCCATTGATTTAAATCTTTATCCTTATGCCAATGCCATACTGTCTTGATTACTTTAGCTTAATGAAATCTGGTAGTATAAGTTCTCTGGTGGTGTTCTTTTTCAAAATTTTTCTTATTATACTAGGTTGTTTGCATTTCCATATACATTTTGAATCAACTAATTAATTTTATGCTGGGATTTTTTATTAGAATTAAATCTCTATATACATTTAATATAGAATTAATGTATAAATAATGTATTATTGTTATATAATAAAGAATTAACATATAAATAAAAATTTCTTTAGATTAAATCTAGAAATAAATTTGAGGGAACTGGTGTCTTAATAATGAGTCTTCTGACATATAAATGTAGTATTTATTTCCGTGTATTTGTCATTTAAATTTCTCCCACCAATGTTTTGTATTGCATGTTTTTTGATGCTATTGTAAATAGCATTGTTTTTGAATTCCAATTTCCAGTAGTTCATTCACTGCTGGTTTATAGAAATGCAGTTGATTTCTTTGTATGTTAATATATCCTGTGGGCTTGCAAAACTCATGAGTTCTAACAGCTTTTTGTTGACTCCACATATTTTTCTACGTTCACAATAATGCCATTTGCTAATAAAGACGGATTTACTTCTTCCTTTTAACCTGTATATCTTTTTTTTCTTCTTCTTCTTTTTCGTGTCTTATTACACTGGCTAGGACCTCCAGTACTATGCTGAATAGAAGTAGTAAAAGTAGGCATTGTTCCCTGGCTTCCAAACTTAGGAGGAAAGCATTCAGTCTCTCATAATTAAGTATGATGTTATATGTAGTTTTTTTTTTTCTTTTTTTAATAGATATCCTTCATCAGGTTTAGGAAACTTGTTTCTAGTAATTATTTGCTGAGACTTTTTATCATAATGGGTGTTGGAAAATGCTTTTCTGCATCTGTTGAAATGGGCATATTTTCTCCCTTTATTCTGTTATTTAGTTAATTACATTGATTGATTTTCTAATGTTAAACCAAACTTGCTTTTCTGGGGTAAATCTTACTGGATTATGGTGTATTATCCTTTTAATATATTATTTGATTTGATTTTCTAAAATTTTGTTAAGGATATTGCATCTATGAGGGATATTGGTCTGTAGTTTTGTTTTGTTGTAACTATGAGAGTATGCTAGCCTCGTGAAATGAATTGGAAAGTGCTCCTGACTCCACTGTTTTCTGAAAGAATTTGTGTAGGAGAGGTCTTAAATGTTTAATAGGATTCATGAGTAAAGCCTTGTAGGTTAGGAGTACTTTTCGGTGGGGGGGGAGGCTTTTTAATTATAAATATAATAACTTTAATAAATTTATGGTTCTTTTGATTTTTCTGTTACTTCTTTTGTCAGTTTTTGTAATTTGAAATGTTCAAGGAATTTGTCCACTTTACATAAGTTGCCAAATTTATTGTTTATTGTTATTTATAATCTATTATTGTCCTGTTAATGTTTATAAGATCATTAGTGATATCTGATCTTTAATTCTTGACACTGATATTTTTTGTCTTTCCTTTTTTCCTTCTTCAGTCTAGCTCAAGGTTTATCAATTTTATCGATCTTTTCAAAGAATCAGGTTTTTGTTTCATTGACTTTCTGTACTGATTGTCCATTTTCTTTTTCATTGATTTTTGCTTTTTCTTTTCTTTCTTTTTCTTTTTCTTTTTTTTTTACTTATTTAGATTTTGACTCTTATTTTATAGATTCTTAACATGGAAGCTTAGAACACTGATTTTTAGAGCTTTCTAATTTTATAATATAAACATTTAAGACCATGCAGATCCTTCTGAGCACCATTTTAGCTGCATCCCACAACTTTTATATATTCTGTTTACATTCATTTTTGAAATTTTCTAGTTTCCTTTGTGATTTTTTGACTCATGAGTTATTTAGAAGAGTGTTGTTTATTTTCCAAATACTTGGACATTTTTCCACATAGCTTTCTCTTATTGGTTTCAAATTTCATTTTGCTGTGGTTAAAGAACCTACTCTGATGATTTCTGTCCTTTTACATTTATTGAGACATGCTTTGTGGACTACTGTGTGGTCTATCTTGGTGAATGTTTCATGTGCAATTAAAAAAATGTATTTGGTTGTTGTTGGGTGAAATTGGGTCAACTTGTTTGATAATGTTTTTCAGGTCTTCTATATCTTTACTGATTTTTTTTCTCTACTTGTTATATTTAAGAACAAAATGTTGAGATTGTAATTATCAAGTTCTTAATTTTCCTTTTCATTTTATAAGTTTATGCTTTGTGTATTTTGAAGCTCTGTTATTGGGTGCACATACATTAAATACTATACATTTTTTTGATGACTTAAACTCCTTATATTGATCCAAGTTTGCATCTAGTATCATTTCCTTCCTCCTGAAGAACTCCCTTTTACATTTCTTCTAGTGCACAGCTATAGGAAATCCCTATGCAGATTACTGGAGCTCTTTTTCCATGACTCTCTCCTGGAACTCCCAGCTAAGTTAGTCTCCATGAACACTGATCTCCATTTCCTCATCTCAGGAAAGCCATTGGGCTTTGTTTAAATTCCTTCTCATTGTGCCTATGGCCCTTAAATTGCCTCCAGGCAGAATGCCAGGGTGATCATAAGGTTCACATAATTTGTTTCCCTTCTTTCAGGGATTACACAGTCCTGTACTCTCTGCAGCCCAATGTCTGAAACCAGTTGTTTAAAAAAATTTGTCCAATTTTCTAGTTGTTTGTTGTGGGGAGATTAAGTTCAGTGTTTGTTACACCATCATGGATAAAGAAGAATTCTCTTTAAGTATTTTTAAATAAAGGAAAACATCAGAAATGCTAACGTAAAAATAATTGATTTTTGGATTTGTAAATTTTATAATTTGTTTTGACACAATTAATTCTTTATGCTTCTAAGATAAAAAGTGATAGAATTTAAAATCTCATGAGTTCTTAAAAATGGCTCTACATTATTTATCCTTAAAATATGACTAATATTGATCCTTATTTTCTTGAAAATCCGTTATTTTAAAAGTAATTCTCTTCTCTCTCAAAACAATATTGCCACTAAACTCATTGTGTTTATTTTAATGTCATTTCATAAATGAAACTATAAAATATGTAATTCAAACAGAGATGTACTCAAAATTACTGAATGTTAAATAATTCAGTGTGATTCCAATATTTAAAACAAGATTCGAAAATTTTCTAAGCAAAATTCAGAGAACCAGAAAGGAATAACATTGGTCAGATTTATGTATAAACTTTCTCTGCCTCCTGAACATGCATGTATTTATTGTAGCACTTGTAACTATTTTTTTACTTGGCTCTTTCCTGCTGTACTATGAGCTCATATGAGGCCTGGATTATTTTTCCTGCTTATCTTTATCCTGCACTTACTCAGTGTCTAGTCTGTGACAGCCATTCAATAAATATTTGTGGATGAAGAATAATGTAGTTGAATTTGAAAATGACAAGCTGACATAGTTTATCATTTCTATTTTAAAGATGTTATGAAAGGAATTGGGCAATTTCCATTCATGAAAATGTGTTTAATGTTTTGTGATTGAACTACTATGCTAATCCTAATCATTTTATGATCCTAATCATCTTATGATTAGGTCAGCTTTTCTTACTTGCCTCTATGTTATTGTTTAAAAATAGGAAGTGAAGGCTCATTTCTTGTGAAAAAGAAATCAAATTCAATTAGCATAGGAGAATTTTACCGAGATCCTGCCTTGCAGCGTTGCTCACCAAATTTGCAAAGACATTCCAATTCATTGGTAAGTTATATTGTAAAAACTGCAGTTAAATATTGTATATATTTTTTGACATTCTTTCGATAACTGAAATTGTGTGCCAAAGCTAGGAGCTATTGGTGCAGAAATTCCCTAATGTGAGAAAACTCTCCCTTTTTCTATATATACACGTATGTGTGTCCGTGCACGTATGCTATTTTAAACTTACATTTGTAGACTTTTGAGCATGTTTGGGGCATATAGGTGCTCTGTACACTTTAAAATGGTTTTACTCTTTTTTCTTTTTAGAGCTTCATGTCTATGGAGCCCAGACTAGGTCTGTGTCTTATGGTATGGCTTGGTCCCATGAAATCTTTAGCTGGTAATCTTATAGTGACTCCTAAAGAAACCAGATAGGAAAATGTTCTCTTTGCTCCAAAAAATGATGGTAATTTTATTATAAATATTTAATAGGGACCCATTTTTGATCATGAAGATTTACTGAAGAGAAAAAGAAAAATATTGACTTCAGATGATTCACTCAGTAAGTATTTGAAAGTAATCACAAGTAAATAGATATTTTGAGCAGAATACAGCACTTTGATAAATTTCCTCTGATTATGCAAATTTTCTTGATGCCAATTTCACATAACCTTCAAATTATATTTACCTAATGATTCCATAGACTGTAGAAAAATGAAATTCAATTATAGGTTTAAAAATTTAGCCTTATGATGTTATACAGGCCACTTTTAATCCTTCCTACTGTGTTCCTGAAATGTAAATAATACCCTCACCAATGCCACTCTTGATGTTCTTCTTCAGGTCTGTTGTTTTTTTACACTACTTATACCACCTGATTAAATATTTATTATTTACTGTGTATCTCTGTCACTGTAATGTAAGTTCCATAGTTTGCTTTTCTGTTGAATTTCCAGTGCCTTGAAGAGAGCCTGACAGTAGTAGGTGATCCATAAACGTTTACCATATGAACTTAAATTACTTGCTTATATTTCCATTGTTTGTTTGTTTTTGACAAAAGGAGCATCAAAATTCCAATCACATATGAGGCATTCAGAGAGCCTTTCTTCCCTGGCTTCTGAGAGAGAATATATTACATCTTTAGACCTTTCAGCAAATGAACTAAGAGATATTGATGCCCTGAGCCAGAAATCCTGTATAAGTGGTCATTTGGAGCATCTTGAAAAGCTGGAACTTCACCAGAATGCACTCGCGAGCTTTCCACAACAACTATGTGAAGTAAGTTTAATTTATCCTTATAATTCTCAGGATATTTGAAGAGCTTTTACATTTATATCTAACTTGCATGCTTAAATCTTTAAAAGGAACGTTCTGTTTTTGTGTCATTGGACAATAATTCCCCCATTCTTCTGGTTGTCATACAAATATCTTAGTCTGTGTGGTATTCCAGAAGCATCTTTGGGGGCAGGTAATGGAAATGGAAATGTGATTAAAAAGGAATTCGAGGTTCTGTCCTGATGCTACATGGTAAGTATTAAAGTCTAACAAGGCTATGTGTTGATTATGCCTTCAATTATTTAATTCTAGTAGGACAACTTAAACTGTTTAAATTAGGTTAGACCTGGTTTGGCGGTCCTGGCTCTGCTCAGCTACCAACTGTGTGACAGTAAGAACATATTACTCCAACTGCTGTAGACCCTAATTTTCTTATCTGCAAAATACAGAGGCTCAACTAAACTATCCATAAGGCGTTGAGTTTTAAAATTATGTGCAGCTTAAAAATTGATTTTTATGCTCAAAGTTCCTATTTCATAAAAATTAAAGTATAAAATAGTCTGCTGATAGGGTAGTCCTCTGACTACTGACTTTGTTCATCCCTTTTTTATGTACTATAGAAGTCAAAGAAGATATACGGACAAAACGATCTTAATACAAATGTTTAAATTTTTAAACAAATTCTTGAACTGAACTGCAAGGTTTGAAAAAGAATTATACCTGTTTTTTAAAAACTAGTTTTGTTGCAAGTACATTTCCCTTTTTCTAATTTATAAAATTTACCATAATTTTGACATATTTTAAGAGCAACATTGCATGATTTTTATTTTATTTTATTTTATTTATGGCTGTGTTGGGTCTTCGTTTCTGTGCGAGGGCTTTCTCTAGTTGCGGCAAGTGTGGGCCACTCTTCATTGCGGTGCGTGGGCCTCTCATTGTCGCGGCCTCTCTTGTTGCGGAGCACAGGCTCCAGACGCGCAGGCTCAGTAATTGTGGCTCACGGGCCTAGTTGCTCCGTGGCATGTGGGATCTTCCCAGACCAGGGCTCGAACCTGTGTCCCCTGCATTAGCAGGCAGGTTCTCAACCACTGCGCCACCAGGGAAGCCCAACGTTGCATGATTTTTAAATATATTTAAGTGATATTTTTCCCCTAAAGTTTGTATATCTGGGGAGAGAGAAGAAAAAAAGGTGATCCCTAACCCTACCCCAATGTCTAAAATGTATCCCCACTCTATCCTCCTCTTTACCTGACTAAATCCCCCAAGTCACAAGGGCCTCATTTTTTTTTAACATCTTTATTAGAGTATAATGGCTTTAAAATGGTGTGTCAGTTTCTGCTTTATAACAAAGTGAATCAGCTATACATATACATATATCCCCATATCTCCTCCCTCTTGTGTCTCCCTCCCAAGCTCCCTACCCCACCCCTCTAGGTGGTCACAAAGCTTCGAGCTGATCTCCCTGTGCTATGTGGCAGCTTCCCACTAGCTATCTGTTTTACATTTGATAGTGTATATATGTCCATGCCACTATCTCACTTCGTCCCAGCTTACCCTTCCCCCTCCCCATGTCCTCAAGTCCATTCTGTACGTCTGTGTCTTTATTCCCGTCCTGCCCCTAGGTTCTTCAGAACCATTTTCTTTTCTTTTCTTTTCTTTTTAGATTCCATATATATGTGTTAGCATACCGTATTTATTTTTCTCTTTCTGACTTACTTCACTCTGTATGACAGACTCTAGGTCCATCCACCTCACTACAAATAACTCAATTTTGTTTCTTTTTATGGCTGAGTAATATTCCATTGTATATATGTGCCACATTTTCTTTATCCATTTATCTTCTTTATCAATGGACACTTAGGTTGCTTCCATGTCCTGGCTATTGTAAATAGAGCTGCAATGAACATTGTGGTACATGACTCGTTTTGAATTATGGTTTTCTCTGGGTATATGCCCAGTAATGGGATTGCTGGGTCATATGGTAGTTCTATTTTCAGTTTTTTAAGGAACCTCCATACTGTTGTCCATAGTGGTTGTATCAATTAACATTCCCACCAACAGTGCAAGAGGGTTCCCTTTTCTCCACACCCTTTCCAGCATTTATTGTTTGTAGATTTTTTGATGATGGCCATTCTGACTGGTGTGAGGTGGTACCTCATTGTAGTTTTGATTTGCATTTCTCTAATGATTAGTGATGTTGAGCATCCTTTCATGTGTTTGTTGTCAATATGTATATCTTCTTTGGAGAAATGTCTATAGTTATTCTGCCCATTTTTGGATTGGGTTGTTTCTTTTTTTGATATTGAGCTGCATGAGCTGCTTGTATATTTTGGAGATTAATTCTTTGTCAGTTGCTTCATTTGCAAATATTTTCTCCCATTCTGAGGGTTGTCTTTTCGTCTTGTTTATGGTTTCCTTTACTGTGCAAAACTTTTAAGTTTCATTAAGTCCCATTTGTTTATTTTTGTTTTTATTTCCATTTCTTTAGGAGGTGGGTCAAAAAGGATCTTGCTGTGATTTGTGTCATAGAGTGTTCTGCCTATGTTTTCCTCTAAGAGTTTGATAGTGTCTGGCCTTACCTTTCGGTCTTTAATCCATTTTGAGTTTATTTTTGTGTACGGTGTTAAGGAGTGTTCTAACTTCTTTCTTTTACATGTAGCTGTCCAGTTTTCCCAGCACCACTTATTGAAGAGGCTGTCTTTTCTCCATTGTATATTCTTGCCTCCTTTATAAAAAATAAGGTGACCATATGTGCGTGGGTTTATCTCTGGTATTTCTATCCTGTTCCATTGATCTATATTTCTGTCTTTGTGCCAGTACCATACTGTCTTGATTACTGTAGCTTTGTAGTATAGTCTGAAGTAAGGGAGCCTGATTCCTCCAGCTCTGTTTTTCTTTCTCAAGATTGCTTTGGCTATTTGTGGTCTTTTGTGTTTCCATACAAATTGTGCAATTTTTTGTTTTAGTTCTGTGAAAAATGCCATTGCTAGTTTGATAGGGATTGCATTGAATCTGTAGATTGCTTTGGGTAGTATAGTCATTTTCACAATGTTGATTCTTCCAATCCAAGAACATGGTATATCTCTCCATCTGTTTGTATCATCTTTACTTTCTTTCATCAGTGTCTTATAGTTTTCTGCATACAGGTCTTTTGTCTCCTTAGGTAGTTTATTCCTAGGTATTTTGTTCTTTTTGTTTCAGTGGTAAATGGGAGTGTTTCCTCAATTTCTGTTTCAGATTTTTCATCATTAGTGTATAGGAATGCAAGAGATTTCTGTGCATTAATTTTGTATCCTGCTACTTTACCAAATCCACTGATTAGCTCTAGTAGTTTTCTGGTAGCATCTTTAGGACTCTCTATGTATAGTATCATGTCATCTGCAAACAGTGACAGTTTTACTTCTTCTTTTCTGATTTGCATTCCCTTTATTTCTTTTTCTTTTCTGATTGCTATGGCTAAAACTTCCAAACCTATGTTGAATAATAGTGGTGAGAGTGGACAACCTTGTGTTGTTCCTGATCTGAGAGGAAATGGTTTCAGTTTTTCACCATTGAGGACAATGTTGGCTATGGGTTTGTCATATATGACCTTTATTATGTTGAGGTAAGTTCCCTCTATGCCTACTTTCTGGAGGGTTTTTATCATAAATGGGTGTTGAATTTTGTTGAAAGCTTTTTCTGCATCCATTGAGATGATCATATGGTGTTTATTCTTCAATTTGTTAATATTGTGTATCACATTGATTGATTTGCAGATATTGAAGAATCCTTGCATTCCTGGGGTAAACCCCACTTGATCATGGTGTATGATCCTTTTAATGTGCTGTTGGATTCTGTTTGCTAATATTTCGTTGAGGATTTTTGCATCTATGTTCATCAGTGATATTGGCCTGTAGTTTTCTTTCTTTGTGACATCTTTGTCTGGTTTTGGTATCAGGGTGATGGTGGCCTTGTAGAATGAGTTTGTGAGTGTTCCTCCCTCTGCTATATTTTGGAAGAGTTTCAGAAAGCTAGGTGTTAGCTCTTCTCTAAATGTTTGATAGAATTCGCCTGTGAAGCCATCTGGTCCTGGATTTTTGTTTGTTGTAAGATTTTTTAATCACAGTCTCAATTTCAATGCTTGTGATTGGTCTGTTTATATTTTCTATTTCTTCCTGGTTCAGTCTCGGAAGGTTTTGCTTTTCTAAGAATTTGTCCATTTCTTCCAGGTTGTCCATTTTATTGGCATACAGTTGCTTGTGTAATCTCTCCTGATCCTTTGTATTTCTGCAGTGTCAGTTGTTACTTCTCCTTTTTCCTTTCTAATTCTATTGATTTGAGTCTTCTCCCTTTTTTCTTGATGAGTCTGGCTAATGGTTCATCAATTTTGTTTATCTTCTCGAAGAACCAGCTTTTAGTTTTATTGATCTTTGCTATTGTCTCCTTCATTTCTTTTTCATTTATTTCTGATCTGATCTTTATGATTTCTTTCCTTCTGCTAACTTTGGGGTTTTTTTGTTCTTCTTTCTCTAATTGCTTTAGGTGTAAGGTTAGGTTGTTTATTTGAGATGTTTCTTGTTTCTTGAGGTAGGATTGTATTGCTATAAACTTCCCTCTTAGAACTGCTTTTGCTGCATCCCATAGGTTTTGGGTCGTCATGTTTTCCTTGTCATTTGTTTCTAGGTATTTTTTGATTTCCTGTTTGATTTCTTCAGTGACCTCTTGGTTATTAAGTGGTGTATTGTTTAGCCTCCATGTGTTTGCATTTTTTACAGATTTTTTCCAGTAAGTGAAATCTAGTCTCATAGTGTTGTATTCGAAGATAGTTGATACGATTTCAATTTTCTTAAATTTACCAAGGCTTGATTTGTCACCCAAGATATGATGTCTCCTGGAGAATGTTCCATGAGCAGTTGAGAAGAAAGTGTATTCTGTTGTTTTTGGATGGAATGTCCAATAAATATCAATTAAGTCCATCTTGTTTAATGTATCATTTATGTCTTGTGTTTCCTTATTTATTTTCATTTTGGATGATCTGTCCATTTGTTAAAGTGGGGTGTTAAAGTCCCCTACCATGATTGTGTTACTGTCGATTTCCCCTTTTATGGCTGTTAGCCTTTGCCTTATGTATTGAGGTGCTCCTATGTTGGGTGCATAAATATTTACAATTGTTATATCTTCTTCTTGGATCGATCCCTTGATCATTATGTAGTGTCCTTCTTTGTCTCTTGTAATAGTCTTTATTTTAATGTCTATTTTGTCTGATATGAGAATTGCTACTCCAGCTTTCTTTTGATTTCCATTTGCATGGAATATATTTTTCCATCCCCTCACTTTCAGTCTGTATGTGTCCCTAGGTCTGAAGTGGGTCTCTTGTAGACAGCATATATAGGGGTCTTGTTTTTGTATCCATTCAGCCAGTCTGTGTCTTTTGGTTGGAGCATTCAATCCATTTACATTTAAGGTTATTATCGATATGTATGTTCCTATTACCATTTTCTTAATTGTTTTGGGTTTGTTATTGTAGGTCTTTTCCTTCTCTTGTGTTTCCTGCCTGGAGAAGTTACTTTATTATTTGTTGTAAAGCTGGTTTGGTGGTGCTGAATTCTCTTAGCTTTTGCTTGTCTGGTAAGTTGTTAATTTCTCCATCGAATCTGAATGAGATCCTTGCTGGGTAGAATAATCTTGGTTGTAGGTTTTTCTATTTCATCACTTTAAATATGTTCTGCCATTCCCTTCTGGCTTGCAGAGTTTCTGCCAAAAGATCAGCTGTTAACCTTATGAGGATTCCCTTGTATGTTATTGGTGTTTTTCCCTTGCTGCTTTTAATATTTTTTCTTTGTATTTAATTTTTGATAGTTTGATTAATATGTGTCTTGGTGTGTTTCTTCTTGGATTTATCCTGTATGGGACTCTGTGCTTCCTGGACTTGATTGACTATTTCCTTTCCCATATTAGGGAAGTTTCCCATAAAGGGCCTCATTTTAAATGTCACTTCCTTACCATCTTCTTCCTTTCTTCTCCTTGTCTTCCCTCCAGGCTAGTTTGGCTACCATCTGGTTTACCTTTCCCCGGCATCCACTCTTTTTCTTCCAGTGCTCATTACTATAAATTTTGATCTAAGATATATTGTCCTCACAAAATTGTAAACTCCTTGAGAACAGGAACTGTTTTAGCCTTGTTCATGTGTATCCCCAGTGCCTACTAAGGTCTGACATATAGTAGAGGTTTGATAGATGATTACTGAACTAATTTGTGAAGGAATTAATGACTGACACTTGGTAGACCGTCAATATTTACTAAAGAGTAAGTAAAAGAAAACTAGAATTTAGCCTAGCTGAAACAAAGAGAATGAAGAGCGCATGGCAAGGTGAGATACATTAGGGCATTCAAAGAGTGGGCCAGCTCATAACTTTCTGTAAGGAAATTTCAAGTCAGCACCACTAGATGGGACTTTTTGTTACTGCTTGTAACTGTCTCTACAAGAAAATTTGCTGATTAAACCTTGGGAATAAACAATGTAAAAATCTTTCCTTCTGAATAATCTTGTAGTATCTGAAACAATGATGGAAATTTTGAAACAAATTTTTTGGGCAGTGATCCATTAATAAGCCTTTATAATCATGTTAAACTGTTTAGAATTCCATATGAGAATAAGTACATATATTGATATATAAGGAGGAGAATAAGGAAGTGATTGTTTTTTGGTAGTTTAGCCCTTTGACAGTAATTCATACCAAACATTTTAAAAATTGATATGATACATAAATGGAAGTTTTGCTATTATCATAGTAAAATTAGAAATTGCTTAAAAATAGAAAATAGAGATTTGAAGCAAAACGTTTCATTTAAAAGAGGAGGTTAGGGCTTCCCTGGTGGCGCAGTGGTTAAGAATCTGCCTGCCAATGCAGGGGACATGGGTTTGAGCCCTGGTCCGGGAAGATCTCACATGCCGTGGAGCAACTAAGCCTGTGCACCACAACTACTGAGCCTGCGCTCTAGAGCCCACGAGCCACAACTACTGAGCCTGCATGCCACAACTACTGAAGGCTTCATGCCTAGAGCCCGTGCTCTGCAACAAGAGAAGCCACCGCAATGAGAAGCCCGCACGCCGCAACAAAGAGTAGCTCCTGCTTACCACAGCTAGAGAAAGCCTGTGCACAGCAACGAAGTCCCGATGAAGCCAAAAATAAATAAATAAAATAAATTAAAAAAATAAAAAAATAGAAAATAAAAGAGGAGGTTATAAATAAAATGTGTATTATATACATGACTACTTTATGGTAAATCTTATTTATATTAAAATGTATAACAATTTCTAAAAGCTAGTGTTAAAAACTATATTCCCAGGATTATGTTATACTGCTTATTCATTAACTCATTAATTCAAATATTTGTTGGAGCCTATTATTCTTCCATTTTACTCATTGCAGGAATAGTTTACAAGAAAAGCTGAATTAGACTCTAAACCTTATTTCTGTGAGCCTGCTTTTGACCGTCTACCTGTTATATTTTTCCTGGCTTTACCCATTTTATAGCAGAGCAGGTAGTACCAGTCAGTATACTGAAGTTCTCTTGTAGATTGTGTTTTCAATTTTTTTGAAAATTCTTAATGGTTCTAGTTACCAGAGGTATGGAAGGCAGAAATATTAGCTAATCTTAAGTTGTTCAGGTGGTTCATTTAAAAATTTTAAAATATTGTCTTTCCAGACTCTGAAGTGTTTGACACATTTGGACTTGCAAAGTAATAAATTTACATCATTTCCCCCTTACTTGTTGAAACTGAATTGTATTGCCAACCTGGACGTCTCTCGAAACGACATTGGACCCTCAGTAGTTTTGGATCGGGCTGTGAGGTGCTCAACCTTGAAACAGTTTAACCTGTCCTACAATCAGCTATCTTTTCTTCCTGAGAATCTCGGTGATGTGGTAGAGAAACTTGAACAGCTCATTTTAGAAGGGTAAGAAAGGGGTTCATTGAAGAAAAAAGGGTCACCTCACATTGAAATTTCATAAGGTTGACATACAATGACATTGTTTCCATAGTAATGAGTTTTACATGGTAATGTGATAAAAGACTGAGGAAATTCATAATACAGCTTCTATCAATTGACTTAAATTTTTAAAACTAATTTTAAAATTAATAAACATGCTTTAATGCTGTTTTTGAAGATATTTTGACTATTTTTCTTCAAAGCATGTGAATTTATGCCATTTAATCTTCATTTTGTCTCTTACGACTAGAAATAAAATCTCAGGAATATGTTCCCCTTTGAGCCTGAAGGAACTGAAGATTTTAAACCTTAGTAAAAACCACATTTCATCTCTATCAGAGGACTTTCTTGAGACTTGTCCTAAAGTGGAGAGTTTAAGTGCCAGAATGAATTTTCTTAGTAAGTGTTTTATATGTCTTCTCCTTCCAGTCCTTTTGAGTGTTGTATGGGTCAAATGCAACAAATAAATGTAATTGCATGAGCCATATATGGACATTTTAGGTGGGGATTTAAAAGTGGCATTTCAGTTAAATATTATGCTGGAGTTTTAAATATCAAGTTAGCAGGTTGGTGATAAAAAGAAATGAGCTGTCAAGCCGTGAAATGTGGAGGGAACTTAAATGCATATTGCTAAGTGAAAGAAGCCAATCTGAAAAGGCTACACACTGTATAATTTCAACTATATGACATTTTGGGAAAGGCAAAACTAAGGGGTTAGTAAAATAATCAGTGATTTCCAAGATTTGGGAGGGAGGGAGTGATGACTAGGTGGAGAAGAGGGGATTTTTAGGGCAGTGGAGTTAGTTTGTGTGATACTGTAATGTGGATACATGTCATTATACATTCGTCAAGACCCACAGAATATAGTACACAAAGAGTGAACTCTATTGTAAACTGTGGACTTTAGTTAATAATAATTTATTAATATAGGCTCATCAATTATACATACAAGTATACCAAACTATTCTAGTTGTTCATAATGGGGAAAAGATGCATGTGTCTGGGGTGGTGATGGTGAGGGGAAAAGGTAGATGTGGGAGCTCTCTGTATTTTCTGCTCAATTTTTCTATAAACCTAAAGCTGCTCTAAAAAAGTCTAGTTTTTAATATTAAAAAATTAAAAATTTTAATATTAAAAATTGTATTACAGTATTTAACATGTTGTTATTGTCATAGGCTAAAATGTCAATATCTTGGACTGCAGATAGTCATTAAACTGTGGTTCCTTTTACAGGATTATACTAAAAATGCTTATAGTTGCCTGAGCTGCTTGAAGCAGAAATACTGAGTTTCCTACTGAAGTTTCTTCAGCAGTTTTTTGGAGTATAAGTACTATTATTATTTTTTAGAAATAAAATTAATTATTTAAAAGTTTTTAAATTAGTTTGGTTAATGTGTGTTCATTGAGCTCTTGCTCTGTGCAAAATATTATAATAATACACAATATGATCATCACTTTTGTTAAAAATCCTGGCATACTCTATGTTCTCTTAGCATGTGAGACAACAGGGAATTATGTTCATTTGTAGCCTGTCTGAAAGTTCTAATATTGAGGAACAGAATATTTCTATGGAAATAAATGGGAACTTTCCCTATTTTATCTTCCTTAATGGAGGCCATGCATACCTTGCCACCCACATGCCTATTCTATAGCTGACTTGGTAAAATAATTTTTAATACTGTTTAATAGCAGAATATAGTTTGACAACTTACTTTAAAATATTTTATTTTTCCAGAACTTTGAGAAACTACTAACAATAAAATCCATATTAATTTGCATAGAATTATTTTCCTTCTTTTTCCCTTCCTTCCACCCTCTTTGGATATTGACCATGTTCTTACCATGAGAGTGAAACTGGGGAATAGAGTGATTCACTCACTAGTGAGTAAAGCAACCCAGTCTCTGTCCTTAAGGAACGTGTAGTTAAGTTCAGAAGACTGTCATTAAATAATGATGGAATAAATAAATGTAATTGTATATCGTACTAAGTGCTGTGAGGAGAAGTTTCAAGATGCTATGAGGGTACCTCAAGGGGATCTGATCCAGACTGTGGAGGCAGGGAAGTGTGTTTGTGTCTGTGACGTTTAATTAAGTTAGGTCTGGAAAGAAGAGCATCTGAGGGACCCTAAGGCTAGCTTATGGTCAATATGTTATCTCAGCTGAATCTCACAAAAATCCTATAGGGTAGGATAGGTATGATCTCTGCTTGACTAATTGAGGAAATTGAAGCACTGAGATTTTTGTGTGACATGTTCAGGGGCATAGAATTAATTAATTAGTTGTGAAAGCTTGAACATACCTGTGTTCAAAAAATCTGTTTGCACTGCACAACTTTGTAATAATTTTAGAAGTGGTTTTATATTTGGGAAGACGCATTATGGAGGTCATACCTGAGTGGGACCACAACCATTAAAAATTCCCATGTGAAATGAAGTTTCAGTTCCTTGATTTTATCAGTCTTCCGTATAGAATCTGAACCTTAAGACTTTTAATTCCTAAGTGGAGAATCATTTCTACTAATTTATTTTGCTACAAATACTTTTTGGAAATGGGTGAGGTATAGCATGTACCTTTCTGCTTCTCAGGAAGATAGCGTCTAGTAATGTCCTGGAACATTTTGACCCTCGAAGATTTTCTGGATAAAACATAACTCATATTTTTAACCTTGAAAATGCTAAGAAATAATTTCTCAAGCCACTTCCATAGAACCACAGATTTTCAGATCTCTAAAGAATCTCAGAGTTCATCTGATTTAGCTGCACTATTTTACAGATGAGAAAACAGTCTGTTTGATTTGCTCAGTTTCCAAAATTATGTTCCATAGAATTTTATTCCTTGGAGGTACCTTGTACTATATTTCCCTTTTGGAAATTTATAAAATATACCAGAATATTGACAGCTCTGAGATATTTCACTTTATTTTGCATAATATTTCCCTAATCTCTTTTTTTTTTGTAAAGTATGTATTTTTAGTCTCAAAAGATATAAAATACCTTAGGAATAACTGACAAAATTGGCATATCTGTCTTAAAGGGAAATTTGGCATTTCTAATGAAATTGTAGATGCCCTACTGTTCAGGAATTCTACTAGTGGTTACATACAATAGAGGCATCCTCTCACTGTTCACAGAAGACCCTTTTGCTTTTTGGTTTTTTTGACAATTTGTTAAACATTGTCATAGGCACTGAGTATTCAGCAAGTAAGCATAAGCATAGGAATATTTATTATGGCATTTTTCATAGTAGCCAAACATTGGAAAGAATGTAAATGTCTATCAACAGTAGAATGAATAAATTGGCTGTATTCATACAATGGAAATGCTATGTAGCAGTTAAAATAAATGAATAAGATGCATTTATCAACATGAAAAATAAATCTAAAAAAATTGTTACATGAAAAAGCAAATTGAATATAGACATGTACAATATGATAATATTTATGTAATGCAAAACAGTAATATGTATTACCTGTGGATACATACATCATAAAAGTACAAAAACATGTATCGAAATAACACCAAATTCAAGGTAGAAATCTCTGTGGAGAGGTCCCTAATCTCTTAAGGTCATATGATCAAAGAATACTTTTATTAAGTAACATCCATAATTATTCCATAGAATACTCTTTACAAGATGGTGTTATAGGGAATTTTTATTTTTATATTATATTGTGGATTAGTAAAATATTCCAAAATGTTTTGTTAGACTTACTTCAGAGTAATTTGAATTAATCTATAATTTATGTCACATAATATCACACATAATTTGAAATGAATATTCTAATGATTTCTACTTTGTACAGATGTTGGACAGATGAATTTATATTTAGACACTTTTGTGGCTTTCAGGTTAAAAGAGTCTTATGGTGTATTGTTTTAATGTTTTGTGGTTGTATTAATTTATTTTAAAAGTAGAATTATTTTATTGTCAGTGTGAGAATGGAAATTAAATTATGTGACAGATCATTGGTAGCTGCTCTTATTGTAGAATCTAATGGAAATCTAGTTAAAGTGATTAAAATGTCCATTATCTCACTTTCATTTTCTCTTAGCTGCTATGCCTTTTTTGCCTTCTTCCATGACAAGCCTAAAATTATCTCAAAACAGATTTACATGTGTTCCGGAAGCAATTTTAAATCTTCCACAGTAAGTTTATTATTTTAATTTTAAAAACCACACGAGGTGGAACAGAACCTTCAGAAACATGGTTTTAACTTAGACGTATAAATGTAATTGATTTCTAAATCTACTAAACTTAATGTTTTTAAATCTATGAATGTTTGACTTTTAATATTAGACAAAAGATGTGAATTGTTATTTGGACTTTTTAGCTTTTATATTAATTTAATGTGCTGTTGTATAGAAACAATTTAAGAGTAATTAATTGTTGCATTATTATAATCAAATGAGATTGTACTAGCTGTCACTTTAACTTTTAAAATTTCACTTGCTTTGGGGATTATGTTGCTAAAACACTATTAACTTTGAAATTATACTTAAGTTATGTTTGAGTGACATTTTTGGTGAAGAATAGGATAATTTATGTCGTTCAAAGTATTTGGGGATATTTTTGGTTAATTTCATTAAAAATAAAAGCTTCCTGTTAACTACAAATCCAGGCATTAATTAGATTTCAAATGTGTTGTAATCTTAAATAACTATTCTACTAGTGTTATTTATTATAAATAAAATCCATCGAGGTACATGTGCAAATATATACATATACAGGCAAGTAATACTTAGTTATAATTTAGCCATGGAAGGTGTGAGACAGATGAATAATAGTTAATTTAAGTCTAGGTTTAGAATGTGTCAGACACTGTATTTTACTGCTTAACAGTGGATCATCTTTTTAGTCTTCCTAATAATCCTATGAAATACTTACTGTTATCATCTCCACTTTATAATGAGAACACTATTTCATAAGAGAGAGAAAGTAACTTGCCTGAAGTCACAGTTCTTAAACACTGGTGGTTTGATTTCAGACTCTTAATTCTGACATACAGACATCTATAGAATACAGGTCGTCGGTCCTATATTTTAAACATAGTTTATTCTTGAAAATGTGTTTGGAAGCCACCTATTTATAAAAGCTCATTAGAAGATGCATGTCATAAGAAAGCTTTCTTCCCAGAGAACTAAAAATATTATCCAGTCCCTAATTACACTATACCTTTAGACACCATCTTCAGGTATACATTTTAGTGTTTTATATGTATTTTTAAAATTTATTCTTTTGTTTCACCAATGAGCATGTGGCTGGCCAGCTTCAGTCTCCAAGCTTAGTCTTAAAGCTAAGAGACACTGCCTTTGAACAACCTGATGATTTTCAACTTTGTCTCAGTTGCATTGTTTGTTAGACATACATGTCTTTAATATAGTCAAATTAATTTTCTTGTTTTCAACATTTTTATAAGGTAACTAGGGCAAAATCTAGATCATTTAAAAATTAGAGCAATAATGTTGCTCTGCAGATCTGAATCTTGGTCTAGCAGGCAGTACAGCTATTTGAGCTTAGAATTAATTCATAATACTTCAAATATGCTGGATGAAAGGGATCAGGATACAGTCGTAAAAGGCCAGGCAACCTTTTACATAGTCAAATATACCACAGTTGTTGACTATCTTTATTCTTCCTACACATGTACATTTACAAGTGACATGTGTTTTTCTGCTATTTCCTGCAAACTTTGGGTAGCTATTCCTGCCTGAAAGCAACAAATTTACATTGAGGGCCTACTGTATACAAGACATCATGCTCAATGTTATGATATTTTTCACACTGAGGCAAGCTGCTAAAAATGATAGTAAACTTAAGGACCCAACCTCTGAAGAATCCCTCCAGGTATGAGTGAAATTGAATAGAGAAATGGAGGCTACATATTTGTAAATCTTGTATAGAAGGCAGGAATTTTAATGACTGTTTTTGCCTTTGTTAATTATGATTTCTCATGCATCATAAGTGTTTGTAAAACACTTGGTCTTTCATTATGGTTGACATTTTTATGTTTCTGAAGTAGGGAAATTAGGCCTCAATTTTGTTTTTATTGGTCCTTTTTAAAATGTTCCTATTGAGACATGCCTTTTTTTCCTAGCCCGTATATACCTTTATGCACACAAAAAACCACACGTACGTACTCATATATAAATAATGTTAGTTTTAAAGTTATACCTTCTTCTCACTCTGGTGAAAATTACTTGTGATGTTATTTCATGTATTTTGGAAACACTCATTTGATTTTTATCTTGACATTGTATTGTTTCAGCCTGCGGTCCTTAGATATGAGCAACAATGATATTCAATATCTACCAGGTCCTGTGCACTGGAGATCTTTGAACTTAAGGGAACTCTTGTTTAGTCATAATCAGATCAGTATCTTGGACTTGAGTGAAAAAGCATGTGCATGGTCTAGAGTAGAGAAACTACATCTTTCTCATAATAAACTGAAAGAGGTAAGAGGTCATCTTTATTTGTTTAGAATTATTGCCAGTTTGAAAATATGCTTTTATAATTTGCATTATCACAAATGATCATTTCAAAATCTGTTATTTGATATTGCTTACTTTTTGAATAAGATCTAATCCTACCCTGAGGTAAATGGGTATATTAACAATGCTTAATTTCCTTAAAAAATCACTTTTTGTGCTCTATTTTATTTTGAATATTTATATATATATATATTTAATTATGAATGTGTGTAATGCTTTAAGTGTGTCAATTTATCACAAAATCGCTAATCTGTTAACAGACTCTCAGACACGCTGCATTTCTCAAGTTGTCTCCGGGCCATATATAGCCTGTGTTTTTCAGCTGACATTCTTTTCCACATTCTTAAATTTCTGCATTCACCCAAATGGACAGGTCTCTGTTATAAATATGAAATTGATTATTCATTTGTCCCAGAAAACTTTTTTTTTTTCCAGGTTCAAGTCTATTGCCTATAAAAGCCAAAAAGAGTACAGTGTCTGAAACCATGAGGTTCAGAATAACTGAATATTTTTGAATACCTGACTTTTTTTTCAGCAAATTAATGTTTGCTATTATAGAAGTAATGAATATTGCTTAAAAATTTGGAAGAGAAAAAAATTCCAATATTTATGCCACTTAAGGTATAAACATTTAGCTGTATTTTAAGAACAGTAAGTTGTACATAAGTCTGTGATGATTAGATCTTTAGTTTTACTGAAGAACACAGTGTGAGGGAATAGACTGAAGCCACAGATGATTGGTTTTGGATACATATAAAAAACTTCTTTACTTTCAGTGTTGTGAAGTGATGAAATATGTTACTAAGGCAGAATGGGTTTTTAAAGATTATAAATAAATGACATAGATTGGGGTAAGTCCTTTATATGTATGTTTTCAAACATTTATAATGAAAACTATGACAAGCCTTTGGAAAGTTTTAGAACTCTGTTGAGAGGCTGTGCAAGGTGCTGATGGGATCTCTGAGCCTCTCTTGTTTCCTATTAGCATCTTGTGTTTTGGCAGCACACATTTCTTTCTTCCCACCAACAGGATTTACCCTTTTTTATTTCATTAAGATTCCTCCTGAGATTGGCTGTCTTGAAAATCTGACATCTCTTGATGTTAGTTACAACTTGGAACTGAGATCCTTTCCCAATGAAATGGGGAAATTAAGCAAAATATGGGATCTTCCTTTGGATGAACTGCATCTTAATTTTGATTTTAAACACATAGGATGTAAAGCCAAAGACATCATAAGGTTAGATAATTTTATTTTCATTTGTTTTTATTAAATTTATTTCAGATATCCCTTCTTTGTGACTTTGATGGATATATAGTTACAATTTAAGAAAAAAATGTATAGTACCATCCAACGTTGATATGTCATTTGCCCTTTATTTAATAAATGGGTTTGTTTGGTGCCACTGCAGAGTTTTTCATTTCCTCCTAGCCAAGTTAAGGTTGAGAGAATGGCTTCTCCTTATCATGCTTTTCAGTAGAAAGGGACTCTAAAAGGAAATTATTACTATTTGGTCTCTTGTTACCAGTTATACAATCTAAAGAAATAAAGCATAGTATTATAACTTCTCAAGCTGCATTTCAAATAGCAAACTAGCAAATAGTTATCATATGTCTGTTATATCTTAAAGCATTATAGTTACTTAAGTGATATAAAATTACATCAGTTTTGCCTAGGAAGCTGATAACCTACTCAACTTGATCATTTTTGAAACCACCAAAACTTCCACATATCACTGTTTCTGGTTTTATATTTTATGAACTTCAAATATCTTTAATAATGAACTTTATTCCACTCTTTGTTACTGTTTGAGCACATTAGTTACTGTTTGAGCACATTAGTCTTATTGTTACTGTTTGAGCACATGACTCTTATTGTTACCTACCTGTAAAATCATTTATTTTTATTTCCACAAAACTACTGCTATCTATATTTATCTTACAGGTTTCAGCTCAGTTATCACCTCTCAATGTATCCTTGACTTGCCTATAATGTTCACTAAGTCAAGGACCATGGCTACATTTACTTACTATTTCATTCTTGGCACCAAACACAGAGTCTGGCATACAATTAATAATTGTTGCATTACGAGTGAACTAGTTACCTAAATCTCTTCCTTAAAGTTTCTTAATTTATATTTAGCTTTTTGTCTCTTTTTACGAACAAAGATTTGTTTTTTTGTTCTCCTGAGTGTGATTTAATTTGAAAAAAAAAAAATCTTTTCACCAACTATGCTAAATAAATGTGACTAGCCCTCACCCTACACAATTATTTCCCATGGTTTTCCTTCCTGAAACTGGAAAAGATGTTCATATAAAAATTTGTTCAATTCTTACTAAACATTTAGTAGAACTGGTTTTCGATGTATTATGCTATATTATCAAGCTACTATATAACTAAATATTTTTAAACGTATTTAACATTTTCAGAGAGAACATAGACCTGGAGTAGTTTAGAAATTGTAGTCCTCATTTGCTTTTTTAAAGAATGACAAAGAATGAATTCTTAATAAATAGACATTTGGACCATTGATTTTCTTGTTTATTGGTGATGAAAACAGAACATAAGCTGTATGTGAGAAAATGACTGATTTCAATAACAGCAGGTACAAGATCTGATCTGCCAGATCTTGTTTTCTAGAGCATCAAATAATTCAAGAAAATAATTATGCTTTTTGCTCAGATCATCAGGATTGTTGGACAGATTCCTATTAGTTATGAGAATTAATCAGTCAATATTCCCTAAGATTCACTTGTGATTTAGTTTATTTTTCTAATTTTAAACTGTGGCAACATTTTAACATAGTTAAAATATATCTTTCTATATCCATTTTATTTTTGAGAACATTTAAATATACTATTAATTTAAAGGTGGTATTGCTAGCCACCTGCAGCACTTCTAGTTAGTTTCAATTATTTTCGCATTAAGACTATTAGGAACAGCAACATATTATCTGCTAATAGTATAATCATTTATATGTATCAATTTATAATTTAACCAATATGTTCTCCCTTTCCATTTACATTATGTATATGCATGTATGATATATATGAATGTATACATTATGTATACCATACATGAATATATGTACGCATACACATGTATAATGTGCCAAATATGACCTCACTATCAAAATTTAGTATAGCAGTATGCTTATATACTCTACCTTGATTGTTTATCCTATGAGCTTTGTAAAATTTTATACTTTATAATTTTTAGGGTTTTATTTGTGTTATTTAAAGAAATTGTGTGTGTTTGTGTATAAAATTCTAATGAGTATTACAAACATATTTTGAAATTTTGATTATTTCTGGTGATAGAATGTCATTATATTTGATAATGCTGCCGATCATTATCAACTACACCAACATCACTAACAAAATATATGCATTAATAGTGCATTGAAAGACACATGCATTATTAATTATGTGAGCTATGCACTCTTTTGCATACTGTATTTTAGAACAGTTTGATATTTAAAAGAATTCAGTGCATAAGAATTCACCTATATCATAAGTACACTGCTAAGCAGTTTATTTTATTTTTGTTTTTCAAATACCAGGTTTCTTCAACAGCGGTTAAAAAAGGCTGTGCCCTATAACCGAATGAAACTTATGATTGTGGGAAATACCGGGAGTGGTAAAACCACCTTATTGCAGCAATTAATGAAAATCAAGAAATCAGATCTTGGGATGCAAGGTGCCACAGTTGGCATAGACGTGAAAGACTGGCCCATCCAAATAAGAGGCAAAGGGAAGAAAGACCTCATTCTAAATGTGTGGGATTTTGCAGGTATTTATTTTGCTAGAATTTTTTATTCACACACCTTTTTAAAACAGGGATTTAAAAACTGAATTTTCTGTTCCAATACTGCAAAGAGGCCTGGTGGATCCTATGGAATTATTCCAAAGCCATTTATTTCTCCTAATTCTACCCTTGCCACCAGAATGGAGAAGCCATGGAAGGAAATGTTAGGAACCAGTACGTGCCAGCTGAAGCTAAGTAGCTGACACATGTGAAGAGTTGTCAGTCCCTAGTAAAAAGCCAGTGTAGTCATGTAACCATCATCTTTTTATTGTTTTTCTCTTTCTTTGTGTGATAAATAGTGGATAGTATCACTTAATTTTATTTTTGAAGAAGATGAAGAATTCTTGCCTATTTTCTGGAAGGCTAAAAAATTCTCTAATCTTTATTTAGGTTGTGAGGAATTCTACAGCACTCACCCACACTTTATGACCCAACGAGCCCTGTATCTTGCTGTCTATGACCTTAGCAAAGGGCAAGCTGAAGTTGATGCCATGAAACCTTGGCTCTTCAATATAAAGGTGATCTATTCTAATCATTTGAAAATAGAAAATAATTCTTGGGGTTTTTTTGGTATGTAAGGTAATTTATTTTGGGCAAAAAGGTGCTTCAAATAGTCTCTTCAAATAATTTTTTAAAAGAAAGGAGCACTAAAATTTTGAGTTGGGAAATTTTAAGAGTAATTAAGTTGTGACATGAAAATAGTGTTTTCTATATTAGTGAGAGTTATAGAAACTGGAAACCCTTTTAAGCTATAAAGATTGAGATTTTATAAGTTAAACTATTTTTGATATTATTTCTGTTTTTTTTGGCTGTGCCACGTAGCTGGCAGGATCTCAGTTCCCCGACCAGGGATTGAACCTGGGCCACGTCAGTGAAAGCCTGAATCCTAACCACTAGGCGACCAGGGAATTCCCTGATATTATTTCTTAAGTGTAATATGAACTTCCCTAATTTAAAATAAACCATAGTGAAAAAAAGCAATCTGTGCATCACCAACTCTGTCCTCAGAGGCAATTTAGTGTGAAGTCCTTCAGATCTTACAGTTTTAAATGGTCCCAGATTAATAGTATATTTGGAATTTTGCAATTTTTCCAATTTGTCCCTTGCTGTCATATTGTCAGCTATTACTTTATGTATATATGGTTTTAAATATATATGGCTTTTTAGAATTGAGACCAAAGAAAGAGTGAATGGTCTTTGAATGATGCTCCAGTGGGCTCTTCTGTGAGGCAAGCCCTTAAAAAGATTTGTCAGGAAATTTTGGCTCCATCAAGCTTGTTTTGTCATTTTGGTAATTTTTTTAACTTCCTTTTTTTGACTTTATTATAGCTAGCCAAAGTGAAAAAATACTATAGTCGCAGTAATATTTGCTTTAGTGACTTTTTTTTCATTGTAGACTCCACACTAAATGACTTTAATATGAATTAAGGAGATTGAATTTACAGATAAGGAAGAGAAAATATAAAACAAATTGTATTACTCTGATATAATTTGGGGGTTATTAAATACTATTTTATTTAGAAGACCAAAGCACACTTAGAGAATAACCCGTTTTAAGGCACGGAAAAACGAAAAGAAAAATATACTATTACTGTTACGTAGGCCACCTGAAAGAAAAGTGGTAATAATTGGATAAGAAGGGGCATAAAATTGACTTTTAAAAATTTCTTAAGGGTAAGTTTTTCTTAGGTTTAAGGAAGGAAAGGCAGTTGTTATTTTCTTCTTAGAAGTCTTGATTTCTCATTTCCACTCAAGTGAGTTTCATAGAAAGTGAATGTCAGTGGAAATGTAAGCACTCTTGATTTTAAAACAAACACAAAAGTATTTTGTATCTTTCCCTGTAGGCTCGTGCTTCTTCTTCCCCTGTGATTCTTGTTGGCACACATTTGGATGTTTCTGATGAGAAGCAGCGCAAAGCCTGTATCAGTAAAATCACCAAGGAACTCTTCAACAAACGAGGGTTTCCTGCAATACGGGATTACCACTTTGTAAATGCCACTGAGGAATCCGATGCTTTGGCAAAACTTCGGAAAACTATCATAAATGAGAGCCTCAATTTCAAGGTAACATGGTTCATTGCGGACTTTAGGTAGTAGATAAATACAATTTATTAATTCTCATGTTGTGCAACTGCTAAGAAATGTCAAAAGTCTCGAGAAGAGAACAGCTATCTTAAAATTGTGGGGGTTTTTCAGAGCTGTTAGCGTTATTAAAGTACTTTCAATTTTAAAATTATTTATGCTATACTTTATTTCAAACTCATAGAAGTGGGAATAAAAATAATTTGAGGATACTGAGAGAAGCTAAGAGGATATCTGAGAGGCTGAGAGAATATTCCTGAGAGAATCTGGGGACATGTTTCTGATGCCCTTTCTCTCCCAACTTCCTGTAGTGGTGATTCAATCAAAAGGATAAAGATGAATGTTGGGGTCTTGGGGTTATCTTTCTTATATTTTCCATCTGCTCCTTTCTTTTGGAGTTCTTATTTTATGCTCGCCTTGATTTACTTTGTTGTTCCTTCATGTCTCTTGTCACTGTGATCTCCCTTCCAAATATTTTTTTCTCAATATTGGGAGAAGTTTCTTTCATCTGATCATCAGGGTCACTAATTTGGTTTTCATCAATGTCTAAGCAATTTTCTAGTTCATACAAACTGGGTTTTTTCATTTTAAGAATTATGTTTTTGATTCCAAAGTTTTCTTCTGGTAAGACAAATGTAATTCATAGAGTTCATAAAGCACAAATAGATTGGTTAACAGTGAGAACACTTGTTTTTAATACTTGCAAGAGAAAGAAATTTTACCTGGGTTCTACAGACAGCATGGTATGAACTGTACTGAAAAACACCCTGAATAGTTCAATATAACAACACAATGGTGGATTTCACTGTTAGTCTCTGTTGGTTTAGCTCATTAGCACTAATGATCAAGGCCATGGCTTATAACAAGGGTCCTGTTTTGCCTGGACAGTCCCAGCATAATTATTAATTGTGTCCCACTATATTCTCAGAAGCATTCCAGTTTGGACGATAAATTATATGGTCACCTTGGTTATAACGTGTTGGCTAGTTAGCTTAGTTCTTTTCCATTTCCACAGATTATGCTCCTATCCAAAACCTAATGAGCCATTTATAAACGTGCTGGTCTTTGTGGTGCCCATGGAGAGAATTTGCACATTTGTATCTTTCAGCACATTTATCCCAGTCACTAAAAGCTTTTACAAATGGTGGATCAGTGACATTTTATATAAGAAGAATGAAATATCATTTATTTGTAGATTTTCTTACTTTTTTTGTGGGACATATGACTAAAGAGTAATATGACTTTTAAGAAGCAAATATACAAAATTAATATATTCAATTAAATATTCTCTTTACACAGGGAGTTTTCTTTTGAGACTATACCTGTGCTTACAGAACTTTGTTGTTATTTATAATATTTTAATGGCTTCTCTTTTTATCATTGATGTCAGAACATTTATCATATTTTAAAAAAGACTTCTTGGAGGATGAGTTTGTTTTGAGAAAGGCTGAATGTAGTTGAAGCAAAGCCTGTGGAGAAGGTGGTTCATCAAGATGGACTGGTATTGCTCTAGGCTAACAACAATTTATCGCTATCCATCAATGAGACCAATTTTCTTTCTGCACTTGTACATGAACTCTGAAGGCAATGCCAGATAAGGAAGTAAAATAAATGCTTTGAGAAATGGCAGTATTATTTGAAGAAAGGTATCTATTGCTAATGGATACATCATTCTGGCATATTGGTTTGAAAATCTGTTTGATTGCTTTGCAGAATAGTGATTCAGATGACCCCCAAAACAATAAACCTGCCAGAACTTCAGTATTCTTTCCTCCCTGAGGTGCTTCAACCTGTATTCAGACAACAGCTTTTAATCTACTAGAAATCTTTTTTTTGTTTGCCCTTTCATTTGTTTTTCATCTTTTCCTTTTATCCTGGCTCTTTTCTATTCTTTGCCTGTCTCACCCTTATTAACATGTGTCTGTGCAGACTTTAGAATAAAAGCTTTTGTTTTTGGCTGTTGGTGACCTGATAATAAAGCTTAAAACAAGTAGGACAAAACAGAATTCAGTGCCAACAGTATCCCTCTCAATCTTGTCCAGCCCCTTAGCCGAGTGGGATCCTTTGCTGGCCCTGTAATCCAGCCCTGTAAAGTTCATCCTTTTGTTACTTGATTGCTTTCTGTGAGAACTCTTGTTTACTTTTATATGTAGGTTTCCCTTATTGGGTTAAAACATAAATTTCAATCTGAAGTTCTGTTTTATCTTAATTTATAAATGATGAACAGAGGGAATATGAAAAGTGCAGGTTAGTGAAATTATATTTAATTTTCTGGTTCAAAGAGTACTTTGAAACAATCTTGAATGTTTGGAGGTAAATATGAAAGTAATGGTTACAGCTGCTGTAAATCAAGTTCCTTAAGATTCTAGTTAAAAGTAGAAAAAGAGCAAGTTAAAGTGTGTGTGCATGTGTGTGTGTGTGTGTGTGTGTGTGTGTGTAATAAAACCCAATTTCTATTTGTAATAAGTTGAAGAATTCAAGTAGAAATTATGTTGGTTATTGTCAGGTAAAAAGAATATACAAGAATATATTCATGAGTTGAGAAATGGGGAGAGTGTGCCACCTGGTGGTTCTCAAAGGCATTTTAGTTACTATTGTTAGAGTTGCATTTCTATTTAAAATTAGATTTTTAAGAAAAAAGTTTGGAAAAGATTTTAATTATAGAAACTATCACTTTAAGGTCATTCTTTTAAAATTTTATTTTATGTATCTCTTGATTAGTAGACAGTTGTTAGATTCTAAGTGTAACAGACCCCAAATCATCCTCTCATATCAGAATCATTGGGGTTTAGATGATTTCTTATTTTTCCAAGTTCAAGTTTCCATGAAAAAGCATAGCTTGGGTGAGGAAATTTTATGTCTGTTTCCAGATTTCACTGTTTATATGTACATTCCACTAATACAACATTTTGCAAATAACAAGAACAAAATTTAGTTTTACCTTGGGTTGTGGATCACATTTTCATCTAATAAATAAGGTTCAAACGCTCTTACAATACTTGCTGACTTCTTATGCTAGCATATCTATTGCATGTAAGTTTAATGTCTTAGAAAACAGAAAGTCCTTTATTTACGGTCAATGATTTATCTTGGATTTTGCCATGGATTTTCTGAATAGCTAGATAAATATTTCCATGTAATATTATTTGATAGTTCTTTACATATTGGCTTCTGTGTTCATATTTTTCTTATTTTAAGATCATCTTATTTATTCCTCACAATTTAGTTGGTTTTACATTACATTTTGATTTTATTAAAAAATACAGTTCTGAATGATTAGCATAGAATTTATCACCCACCTGACAAATCGATGAATAAAATGGATTTTCACAGCTTGTCATTTGTAATTTCATAGATCCGAGATCAGCCTGTTGTTGGGCAGCTGATTCCAGACTGCTATGTAGAACTTGAGAAAATCATTTTATCAGAGCGTAAAAATGTGCCAGTTGAATTTCCTGTAATTGACCAGAAACGATTATTACAACTTGTGAAAGAACATCAGCTGCAGTTAGATGAAAATGAGCTTCCTCACGCAGTTCACTTCCTAAATGAATCAGGTTTGTTTATTGCATATTTTTCGAAAGCTCTGCTGTAGTAATTTGTGAAAATGCACCTGAACCTTGTATAGAAGTTACATTTAAAATTATCAGAATATTGACAAAATTCTTTAATAGGTAACTATTTTTTTCTTTTTGAAAGATCATCATGAGCATTGATGTTAAATCATGTATTATGTCATAAGAGAAAAATTTAGAAATTATCTAAGGGCAGTAGTGGAAAAGGTCTCTGAGCAGGAGTTAAAACGTGGGTTGTAGAACTTGACTGTAGTATTCAGGAGCTGTGAGACCCTATGTGGAGGCTATTTGTACACTGTAAAGAAGAATTATTATTGGGATGGTTTAACTTGGCACTTGGAGAATCAGTGGTTGCCTGAGATGATGCAGCTACCGAGTGGCAGATCTTGCTCTGTTGCGTAACATGTTGTCAGCATGACCTCACAGATGAAAACTCTTGAACAGACTTTGGTGCTAATTGTGTACTTGATCAATATAACCTTGCTAGAAATGTGTGAGTTGATTTGTAGTGCTCGGATAAGTGGTTGGGAAGTTGCTTTTGATCCCCAGATTCTGTTGTATGAAAAATAATCTTCATGTGGATTGAATCTGATCAATTCATTTCCTCATCGTTCTTAAACCAGTAGCTCCCTTTGATATTTTGTGTTTCTTACCTGTATGCGAAAATAAGATGTGTCTTTGTAGTGTGTAATTAGAAAGCCAAAAATATTTATGAATTTCTATTTCTCAATACATGCTCTGCACTGTATGGCTTTGTCTTAAATATGCTTAAATATGATCATTTTATATAGTTCAAAAGGTAACTTTTTAAAATAATATTTGGATTTTAGAGCTTGGGAACTGGGATGCCTGGGTTCGGGTCTCAGCTCTGCCACTAATGATGCTGAAGTTTACTCATCTGTAAAATGAGGAGGTTGGACTAGATTCTCTCTAAAGCCCCTTGATATTTGCATATTCTAAATTCCATGTTTCACTCTTGATTTTTACTCCAGGGGTCCTCCTTCATTTTCAAGACCCAGCCCTGCAGTTAAGTGACTTATATTTTGTGGAACCCAAGTGGCTTTGTAAAGTCATGGCCCAGGTTGGTATATTATATTTTTGTGGCATGGGAGTAATGATTGAAGAAAACTACAAATGACACCTAGAGCATTGAGTTTTATAGAGTTTGTGTTCAATTAAGGTAGAAACTACTGTGAATATAGAAAACTGTAGAACAATTTGTGTGGAAGACTGTATAAAGAAGAACTTCATGGAAGAAGAGAAGACATCTTAGAATTTACTTTAATGTCTTTGTTTTCAAGTCACAGACAGGTGTTTGTACTGCTCTGTTCCGTAGTACTTTTCTAGATCCTGATGATAGCTTTGGTTTGGTTACTGATATAATCAATTGAATGAAAATCTTTGGGATAAGTACATATACGAAAATTGGGTTGATGAGCCTCTGAAACCTCAGTCTAGACAACATGGAGGAAAATTTTGACTCTTCAGTGGAATGTAAGTTCTAAATGCTTACAATTAAAAAAATTTTGAATAGTGGTGGTTATGGCTGTCTTTTCTCTATTTATATTTCATATGGAAAATTATTTCTTCTCCCAGTAACAGTTACCAATGAGTTTATATTAATTAGCTATCATAATCCACCTCTATAGATTTGCCACAGAAAACCATTCAAAGAGAACACACTAGCTCAGGGTTCCTCAGTGTCAGCACTATTGACATTTTGGGCCAGATAATTCTTTGTTGTACATTGTAGGATGATAGCAGCATCTTTGGCCTCTACCCTCTAGATGCCAGTAGTACCTTCCCAGTATGACAAGCAAAAATGTGCCCAGACATTGCCAAATATTTTAGGATGCAAAAAATCACCCTGGGTGAGAACTGCATCTGGATGAATCATGAATTGAAGTGAGCCTGGGGAGGGCGTCTCCAGCATGTGCACTCACTGGTGGCTATTTTGTTTATGAGTATAATTTTTTGAGTCACTAAAATGATTGTATTTTTTTAATGTTAGAAATCTCTCTTCTAATCAACTATAATGGTAATTAAATTCCCTCAGGTAATCTTGAATAATAGTTCCTAAATTTCATCTAAGGAAGAATAAGAAAGATATTTTAAAGAGGGAACTCATTTGTGGCTAAATCCTATACCACAGAACTTGAGAATGTATTGAAACATTGCAATTGGCAATTTATTGTAATGGGACAGTTATTACTATTCTGGTAGATATTTTTAAAGTAGATTTTCATCCTTCTGCACATATGCCATGGAAAGTGTGATTTTACTCATCTACCTAATGAGAATGGAGCCAGGAAGGTATAGTGGTGAAGAGCACAAGCTCTAGAGTCAGCATGACCTGCGTTCAGATCTCTCCTAAATCCTTACTAACTTTGACATTTCTTAATGTTTTAAGCTTTTGTTTCTTCACTTGTAAAATAAGGATAATAACAATATTATCTTCAACATTGCCTCCCTAGTTCAGTATAAGTGAATAGTAAATTTTAGCAAAAGTTTATATTTGACCTTTAATTTGGTAATTAAAGACTTATTATTTCAGGAAATGAAAAAAAAATCTTCAAAACTGTAAAGATGTATTCATGTAGTTTTGGAAAGTGTGCCAGGTATGGAGCTAAATAAAACAATATATGTAGGTATATGCACTCTGTGTAGAAAAGGGAGTTTTAATTATACCCTGAAGATTTGTTGTTAGGTGGCACACTCTATCAGAAAATAACTGAACTCTGTATAGTCAAGAAAAGGCTAAAGTTGCACCAAAAAGTGATGTGTTTCCATGTGAATTAGGACTATTTAAAGTTGCACACATGTGGATAATATTAGAGTGGGTACATCTTATTCAATAGAATAACAAGGTGGTTTCCATCAGAATCACTATCTTTTAACAGAAGCAAATTTCCGTCATGATGCAATAAAATCCCTGAAGATACTATGGAGTAATTAAGTTGAAACTCCATGAAAGTTCTCATTAGCATAGTTATACTATTAGTTATACTATAAACATGTTAATTTAATTGAAAATTAGGTCAAGAATTTGAACAGCTCAAGTTATTTTGAAAGATAGATCTAAAGGGTCAGTAAAATTTCTTAATGTAAAAGATAAATGCCATCATTTTTATTTATGCGATATACTGAAATATGTCATTTTTATTAAGGTTTAAAGAGAATGAAAGCCATAAGTAATCAAGTGAAGACAGAATGACCTGCCTGACACCAAACCAGCAAAAATAAATAGGGTTATTCACCTCCATGAGTCATCAAGGCAAGGGAAGAAATAATTTCATGGTGCAGAAGCTCTAATGAGCCCAACCACCCTCTTTGTGCCCAGAGCTGTTAGGTAACTAAACTTATTAAAGAAGTTTCCATCAACACACAGAGAAATTTGCAAAACTCATTAAACTATATGATAAAAGAGATATGAAAGGGACTTATTGGTAGAGTATTATAAAACTTGCATGGCCATTTAATCTTGATAAAAAGTTGTGTGAGAAATTTGGAAAATTTTCTTTCCTTGCACAAGGGCATAAGTTAGCCTTAGAAGTTACCAGGCTGAAGGAATAATAAGAGGTCTTTTAACGGTGATAAAAATCAAGATAAGGTTTCAGTTTTTTATTGCTATATAACAAAATACCCCAAAACCTAGCGTACACAAGTAAACTTGGAGTAAAACATCAACAGCTTATTGTTTCTCACTATTCTGTGGGTTGACTGGGTTCAGCCAAACGGTTCTGCTCCGCATGGCATTGGCAGGGGTCGTTCGCTTGGCTTCCTCATTGAGCTGGGCTGGAGAGTCCAAGAAGGCTACACTCACATTTTTGGTGTGTTGGTGCTCCTCCATGTGGTCTCTCATATATGCCTAGACCTCTTAAAGGCCAGGCCTAGAACTGGTAAAATGTCAGCTCTGCCACATTCTAGTGAGCAGAGCAACCACAAGTCTTGTTCAGGGAAATGGATGGATTCTATATCTTGAAGGATTAAGCAGCCCACATATGTAGGGAGAGAAAAAATTAATGTGTCCATCGTTGGAAACTATCTGCTACAAAGAGTGGTAGTGCAGCATAGATCTACTAGAAAAATCAAGCACAAACTTCTATTTTAAAATCAGTTTGTCGGAGGCCGGGCTACGCTGAGCCCTGCACGTGAACAGCTGCGGCAGGGGCAGCATCCAACGGCGGTGCCAGCAGTTCCAGCCCGTTGCTTTACTTTTTAGCTGCACCAACGTAGTCATTATGCCGAAGAGAAAGTCTCCAGAGAATCCAGAGGGCAAGGATGGCTCCAAAGTAACTAAACAGGAGCCCACCAGATGGTCTGCCAGGTTGTCAGCGAAACCTGCTCCTCCAAAACCTGAATCTAAACCAAGAAAAACATCTGCTAAGGCCCTTATCCTATGCATAGATCCTCACATTAGCCCTACTGAGAAAGAACTGGCAACAAAGGTTAACAAAGGTGCTAAAGGGAAGGAGGAGGAAAAGCAAGAAGCTGGAAAGGAAGGCACAGAAAACTGAATCTGTAAACGAGGGAGAATGAATTGTCATGAAAATCGGAGTTGATTTTATGTACCTGTTGGGACAACTTTTAAAAGCTATTTTTACCGCGTATTTTGTAAATGCTAATTTTTTAGGACTCTACTAGTTGGCATACAAAAATATATAAGGATGGACATTTTACCTTCTCATAGTCATGATTTTTGGAAATTCCCATCATCCTTGAGTAAAATAAATACCAATTTAATATTGGAAGCTGTCTGTAAAATTGATTCACCGTTCCATGCACTTGCTTTAAAAATTTAGTCCTGAGCATACTGTGGTGTTTTTACTGTGTGTATTTGAATTTTTTCATGCAGTTTTTCTAGAGCAATAATCAGTGGTGCTTTTGTACCTAGGTTTTATGTGATTTTAATGAAACATGGATAGTTGTGGCCACCTGCTGACTATTTGTGGTTTAAAATAAAAGGTTTTCCTGCCTGCAAAAAGAAAAAAATAATAAAATAAAATAAAATCAGTTTGTCTAAGTAAAATAAATTAGAATAAGTATACAATAATGGCTGACATATGAGAGGTTACTTATATGCTTTTCAAAGATTATCTCATTTAATTCTCAGAACAACTCTTTTAAAGGGTACTTTATTAGTGCCCATTCTTGAAGATGAAGAAATTGATGGACAGAGAGGTTAAATAATTTATCTAAAGTTACATATTCAGGGAGAATTAGAGTTACGATTTCAAACCAAGCAGTTTGACTACAGTGCCTATGAACCTAACCCTAGGATAAAATGCTCCAAACTTTATTTTCCCCCAGTTCACGAATTCAACAGTATTTATTCAGCACCTAATGATGTTCCAGATATTGTTCTGGTGCTGGGGCTATAGCAGTAGACAAAACAAGTTTCCTGCATTCATGGAGTTGATGTTCAAATGGGAGGAAATAACCAAAACATGAATCCTTAACATGTTAGGTGGTACAGAATGCTACAAAGAAAATATAAAGTATGGCTGGGGGTAGAGAGTGAGTTTGTCAGACAGGCCTTAGCAACTTAAAAAACACTAAAACAGCAGTTTTCTTCACTACCTAAGTTGTAAGAGCAGTTTGGGCTATAAACTATACAATATGGAGGAAGTCCCAAATTATAGTTTTTATTATTTAATGACCCATTATACATTGCATTAGATATCATTATGTTCAATCAGTCATGCATTCATTGATTCAATGACGGTATACGTACAAAATAGAAATATAGGGTTGAGTGAGACAAGTCCTCGGGCCTACAGATTTTACAGTCCAGTATTTTACCCAGCTACATGATAATGTAAATAATGTTTGTTCCTATTTAAGTATCCCTTAACAATTATAGATCTACTAAAGAAAATTAAGCACAAATCTCTTTTTAAAATTAATTTGGCCAAGTAAAATGAATAGGAACATGTAGATAATAATGGCTAACATTTGAGGGCTTGCTATTTGCTAAAAATTGTTGTATGTATTTTGCATGTTTTATGTGTATCTTATTTTGTTCTCATGGCAATCTAAGAGACAGTCACTTTTATTATCTTATGTTACAGAGAGGGAAACTGTGGGTAAAGAAATTAAATATCTTTCCCAAGGTGACACAATTGGCAGTAGAGCCTGGATTTGAGCCTGAGTTCTTCTGAACTTATATTTTTAATTGTTATGATGATGATCAAAGCTCAAAGTATGGTCTCCACATTAGAATCATCAGAGTTTCTTGTTAAAAAAGCAGATTCTCAAGCCTCATCTCAGACCTACTGATCCAGACTGAGTGGAGTCCAGCGAAATTCAGTGGTTACTTATTTTGTTTGAGAATCACTGAAATGTGCTAAGCTACCTCTCTTCTCGCTGATGGAAACCATCTCCTATTATATAAATGTAAAGTAACATTTCTATTGCAAACCTGTAGTGATAACACAGTCTGGAAGATAATTTCCCTAGGAATATACTATTGATGAGACTGTAACAAGGATGTGGGGTACTGGATTGATGTGTTAATTGGAGTTGGGGAAGGCTTGTGGTTCATTGGTTTCAGAGGATCTCCAGAATTTCTGATCTGAATTAACTCCCTTAATTTAATAAATTTTTTTTTGTGTGTGTAGGGAGTACATGCCCCACTGGGCTTCTAGGCTACCTGGCTGCTAGCTAGAGAAATTAGGTCCTGTGTTGTACTTGACAACATTAAAATTGTTTTAATCATTTTTACTGAGCAAAGGAAATGTTTTAAATACAAAACTTTCCAGAAAATAAATTTTAGTGATATATATAAGTTTAAATCTTTCAGATTTTGACAGTGAAAGTGGAGGGCTGTCCAAAACATCCTAAGGGAATTATTTCACGTAGAGATGTGGAAAAATTTCTTTCAAAGGAAAAGAGATTTCCAAAGAACTACATGTCACAGTACTTTAAACTCTTAGAAAAATTCCAGATTGCCTTGCCAACAGGAGAAGAATATTTGCTGGTTCCAAGCAGGTAAGCCAAAACTTAAAATTTAATTACCCTATGGAAATTCACCATATATTATATTGTTTTAGTAGTCAAAGTAACTTTGGTCTGTGATAAATGTACTAATTTTTTTCTTCTTGTGCAAACTTTGTACTGAAGTATAACATTTTCTTTTAATGAAAACACTACATTTGACATTTAAAGATAAAGTAAATGACTGATTTTATGTATTAATTACTATTTGATTTAGCACTGCCTAATTTATTTAATAAAGGTTAATAGTGGAGATAAGTGTGTGTGTGTGTGTGTGTGTGTGTGTATGTGTATGTGTGTCCTTACATGGTATTGGAAGAGTTATTATATTAGGCAGATTCTGGGGATATAATGAGTTTTCAACATAGTCTTAAAATAATTTATGGCTGTGAATTTTCAGAGGATATGGGCAACACAATGGAGGCCTAAGTTATAGCCCTGTACTGTAGAAGTTCTTAACTCCTTTATAAGCACCTGGGAAATGTTATAAAGTAATATGACATTGAAAAGTGCAAATTGCATTGGTTGATGGATGGTAACTAATTCTAAAAATAGATATACACTCTTTTCTAGGACATGAATTTTTTTCAAGTTTTACATAATCCCTTTACTTGTCTATGCATAATGAACTGTAATAATTTATTTATAGTATAAATAAGATTATTGAAAAAATTTCATGCATCTACATCTGAGCATGCATTTGAATTAATTAACCATTAAATTTTGAGTAGGAAGAGCATGTAGCAAAAGAACATTATAAAAAATGCAATTGCTTAGAATATTTATCTTCAATTCATTGATTTCAAGTAGTAAAGCACTTTGGTCAACATGATTGGGTATTTTATGAAGCTGTATAATGACAGTGTCCTTTTATCTTTAGTTTGTCGGACCACAGGCCGGTAATAGAGCTTCCCCATTGTGAGAACTCTGAAATTATCATTCGACTGTATGAAATGCCTTATTTTCCAATGGGCTTTTGGTCAAGATTAATCAATCGATTACTTGAAATTTCACCTTACATGCTTTCAGGAAGAGGTATGTATTTAATGAAGAATTAATATTTAGAGAAGTTAGGAGGAAAGCATATTAAAATTAATATGTCATTTTCCCAGAGTTTACTTGTTTGTAAGGCAGCTGAAAATCAGAAAATAAGCTCAAAAGACCTCAGAGTGGCCAATATAAAGACATACACTCAAATAAGTTCATGCCGTTTGTTAAGCAGAAAATTCCTCAAAGTCCACGTGTACTTATTTTAGACACATTTACAATGCCTATGACTATCTCGCTTTGCAAGCCAAAGCAGACTAGAAGTAGCAATTTTATTTATTTATTTTTTTAAAATTTATTTATTTATTTATTTTTGGCTGTGTTGGGTCTTCGTTTCTGTGCGAGGGCTTTCTCTAGTTGCGGCAAGCGGGGGCCACTCTTCATCGCGGTGCGCGGGCCTCTCACTATCGCGGCCTCTCTTGTTGCGGAGCACAGGCTCTAGACACGCAGGCTCAGTAGTTGTGACTCACGGGCCCAGGTGCTCCGCGGCATGTGGGATCTTCCCAGACCAGGGCTTGAACCCGTGTCCCCTGCATTGGCAGGTGGACTCTCAACCACTGCACCACCACGGAAGCCTGAAGTAACAATTTTAAAAGGTGAAATTAGTAAGCGTCATTAGTTTAAACACACCCACCCAACCTACACATACACACAAACATACACCCACACGCACGTGCGCGCAAAGGAAAACTAGGAATGGCCACCACTGCAGTCAGGGAGTTTTATTTAACAGTGTAACAGTTCCTGACCATTCAGACCATTCTGTGTAGGGACTATAACAGCTCTATTCTGCTGCACAATCCCTGAGGGGTTTACAAAAAAGGATAAAAATGGGTGTTTATAATGCTAGCTCTTCCTCCTGGAAGAAAGAGAGATCTTAGTGCTCCAAAGGGAAAATATAATTTTTTATGTGCTTAAAAATCAGCTTTATGGAGGTGGTACTGTATTCTGAAGTAAACCTTATGTTGCTTGCAGTTAATCGACATATAGAAAGTTACATCACATCAAAGTGTTGGTTTTAGCATGACCACCAACCTCTTTTTAAAAGTTATGGGACCTTATTTATGATTCTCTTTCTTCATCTGTTACACATACTAAACTACTTAACACCATGAACCTGAAATCTATCTTAGGTTGTATACTGGGCATTTTATTTATTTCATTCCAAAATTGAGGATAAAATATTTAATATTATATTTAATAGATATGGATGGGGACTCATATCATTAACGATTCCAGTACTTTCCTTCAAAACAAATATATCTCTCTTACTGTCATTTGTGGTGTGTGCAGTGACTTTTTCCCCTTTAATTTATGGAGCCGCTAATAATTAATGGCTATATGTGGGTTCATTTAAACTTCTTTCAGAACGAGCACTTCGCCCAAACAGAATGTATTGGCGACAAGGCATCTACTTGAATTGGTCTCCTGAAGCTTATTGCTTGGTAGGATCTGAAGTCTTAGATAATCACCCAGAGAGTTTCTTAAAAATTACAGTTCCTTCTTGTAGAAAAGGTAAGGAAATTAATTAAAAACTTTGAATTGTACCACTAAAGAAATCTAAACTTTTAAAAAAAACTTTATAGTTTTGTGACAGAATAAGGTTCTTTCCAGTTTTGTGACAGAATAAGGTTCAGCTAGGGTGTTGATGAAGTCTTCTTTGGATTATGTAGGCTGTATTCTTTTGGGCCAAGTTGTGGACCACATTGACTCTCTCATGGAAGAGTGGTTTCCAGGGTTACTGGAGATTGATATTTGTGGTGAAGGAGAAACTCTGTTGAAGAAGTGGGCATTATATAGTTTTAATGATGGTGAAGAACATCAGAAAATCTTACTTGACAACTTGATGAAGAAAGCAGAAGAAGGTATGTGTTGACACAACTTACAAATGTTTTTAAGTGATCCTTTCAATATTTGTGAAGTGATGTTTGAAATAAATGTAAAAATTATTCTTATCCATAAGGGATGAGTTAGAGGATACTACATTCAATTGTAGTGACAGTTCAGAAAAATATATTTATTAACCAGTAAGATCTTATACTCTAGATTCAGAAAAAATGTTGGTTTGAGAGTTTGAATACTGGCTATTGAGCAACATAACCTCATCTGTGAAATAAGAGTACTGACCAAAACTACATCATAGAATTGTTATGAGGATTAAAATAGATGATACATGGAAGTAACTTAGCAACGTTAACCATAGGCTAAATGCTCCAAGAATGTTGTAAAAGTAAAGAATATATAATTTCCTAGTCATGTATCAATAGTCTAAGGCAGTTCTGAATTCTACTTTCTAGTGAGTGAACCTAGGAATGAGTATTTAAAATTCCTAGTAGATAGGTATTAATTCAACTTTTAAAACTTTCTCAGAGTTTCTAGAGAAAAATAAGATTGGTAAGAAAACCTAAAAGAGTGATTAGAAATCATAGAAAGTATGTGATTATTTCTGTAAATCAAAAGGACAAACTTATGTACAACATTAAAAGTTTGTCTTTAAAAAAAAAATGTTTTATGTACTTCTCAGGAGACCTCCTAGTGAATCCAGATCAACCAAGGCTCACCATTCCAATATCTCAGATTGCTCCTGACTTGATTTTGGCTGACCTGCCTAGAAATATTATGTTGAATAATGATGAATTGGAATTTGAACAAGCTCCAGAGTTTCTTTTAGGTAACTATTTTTGTTGGTTTGAGAATAAAAATTAGGGTACAGCTTTTATTTATAATCTAGAAAATATTTACATATAATTATATTGTCATAGTTTTTAGTGTCTTCATATATTTTTTGTAATGTTTTTCCTTTGGGATAATATATTTTAAAGTAATATCATGTTGGGACTTCCCTGGCGGTCCAGTGGTTAAGTTTCTGCACTTCCACTGCAGGGGGAGCAGATTTGATTCCCTGGCCAGGGAACTAAGATCCTGCATGTGGCATGACACGGCTAAAAAAAAAACCCAAAACTTTTGTAGGCCGGGTTTGAATTGAGGATGGGACCACCATGGAAGCACACATATTTATGAAATATGTCCTTGCATTTGCTTTAATTGTCAGTGATAAGGAAGGCATTTAGGAAGTTTTCAACTGAGTAATGCAGCCATTTTTCAGTCGCAAAAAGAATAAGTAAAGGAAGAACACCTCTATGTAGTCATTGTAGCAATTTTGTTGCTAAGTATGACAATCATAAATTTTCATTAAAATATTCACAAAAAGCCAATTTGAGATTAAAAATTCAGAAGCATTAAATTGGTGATATACTCAAGTTCTAAACATTCCTGAGAGTGCTTGAGAGCTATGGAGAGTATTCAGTTGATTTAATGTAAAGTATTTGAAGACAATTCTGACTTTACTTTGTGGAGTATTTGTTGTTATGTGTGTATACATTTTATTTTAATTAAATTTCCACAGAGAGAATGACTAGACGATGTGTCAGGATAGTAATATTATTAACAAACAATGTCCAAAATTTGGGATATGACATGTAGAGGTAAATAAACTCCTTTGTACCTTTATTCTTTACATTGATTGGGAAATTGTGAATGATTTTAAATGCCTTTGCACTCTGGGAGTGAATATATTAGTAATCGTAGGCTAAGGCAAAATGCTGAATTGTTAACACTGAGTCTTAGATCTTAACCAACACCAAACTTGACTTGTGATTTGAAAGATACAGGCAAGTACCAGACATACTATTTTCTTTCTCTGAAAGAGTTTCAAGCCATCAGATACAGCTCCCCCAAATATACCCTTTTAGTGCACTAAGTTGTGTTTCAGATTAATGGACAAGTTCTGAGCAATGTTATGTAGAAATGTTCAAAAAGTTCATTTTTGAAGCACCTGTGTTTTTCCACCAGTTTTATTGAGGTGTAGTTGACATATAGCACTGTATAAGTTCAAGGTGTACAGCATAATGACTTGACTTACATGTATGGTGAAACGATTACCACAGTAGCTTTAGTTGACATCCATAATTGCATATATATAAAAAATAAAGGAAAAAGAAAAAAGTATTTTTCTTCTTGTGATGAGAACTCTCAGGATTTACTCTCTTAACCACTTCCGTACATAACCTATAGCAGTGTTAACTGTAGTTATCATGTTGTACACTACATCCCTAGTATTTATTTACCTTACAACTGGAAGTTTGTACCTTTTGACCACCTTCAAAAGCAACTGTGTTTTATATTCTTTAACTATGCAGATAGGAAAATGTTTATAAGAGTACTCCCCATTCTCTAGCCCCATTTCCCATAAACTCATAAATTCCATGTTTATTTATTGTACAAAAAGCAATCTAGATCAGGGTTTCTCAACCTCTGCACTGATGCAGTTTGGGACTGGATAATTCTTTGTTATGAGGGGTGTCCTGTGCATTGCAGTGTGTTTAGCAGCATCCTTGGCCGCTACCCACTAGATGTCAGTAGTATCTCCTCACACTCCATCTCAGATTTGACAATCAAAAATGTCTCCAAACACTGTCAAAGGTGGGGGCTGGAGATAGGGAGCAACGTCACCCTGGTTGAGAGCCACTGATCTAAACAAATCAGATAAATCCTTCTAAAAACATTTTACAGTCAGAAACACCCTGGTATCTTTATGCTGGGATGATCTGGGGGAGGTCATTCATCTCCCTCCGTTCGCATTTTCTTTGTCGGACAGGAGTGAATTTTAGGGCTTCAGTTAACCCTTTCCTTCCCAGATAACAGTTACTATTAAGCAGTGACTAATATGACACATATTAATAGATTTGTGAGTATTAGTAGACTTGTTTTTGTAAATACAGTTGACCCTTGAACACCACAGATTAGAACAGTATGGGTCCACTTATCTGCAATTTTTTTTTCAATAAATACAGTACCTGTATTTTTATCTTATAGATCTTTAACTAAATGTAGGGAAAAGTTTGTGTTCAATTAGAGATTATAATGTGTGAAATCAAAAGAACTAGGGTTTGAGTCCTGATTGTATCCAAACTGTTTCAGCTTCCTTTCCTCGGGTGGGACATTTTTCAGTTCTTTTGTTTTTGAGGCAGAGACAGCAGTGTGCAGATTTTCCACTGCACTCAGGGCTGCATTCCTAACCCCATGTTGTGTGTTGTGCAAGGGTCACCTGAATATTTTAAAATACACATATATGGGGTTTTGTTTGTCTATCTGAAGAGTTATGGGAGGGGGTACATTTCCTCTTTGAGGGACTATTTTTCCAGAGAGCCACAATAGAAGATACTTCAGTGGTATTATTTGTCAATTTTTTCACACCTTTGTGTCACAAGTACACAATAGCAGTCCTTAACCTTATTTTTGCTCTTAGTTACTTGAAGGGTACAACAGCCCATACTCCAATTTAATATGGCAGTGATTATGAAATAGGGAAGGGCTTTAAATAATTAGTAATCTCTACTACTCCCACCTGAAATTTTTTGTTTCCCTAGAGTGTATTTCTTTTCTCTGTTCATTAAATTTTTTCTTTGTTGTCAGTAGTTGTTCAGATTGAAGGGAATCAGAACAGGATATGTCTATTATTTAAGTCTCCATCTCTTCTTGTCTCCCTTCCCCCTCCACTTGCTTTCCTTCTCTTTTCCTTCTTCTATTTGCCCAATCCTATTTTGAATCCAATACTTAACTGTTACTATAGCCTTCGTTTCCCCCTGAAACTCCATCTTAGTTCATGGAGTAGAAGAAGGAAGAGAAAGCATTAAAGGAGACTTGATTCAGTGTAACTAGTGGGTCATATTTCTCTTTGAAGCAGATATAATTACAAAAGATACAATTTATTGAGTTTTTCTGCTTGCACAGATTAACCTAAGTGCTTTGTACTTTCTTTTCAAAAGGTGACGGCAGTTTTGGATCTGTTTATCGAGCAACTTATGAAGGAGAAGAAGTGGCTGTGAAGATTTTTAATAAACATACATCACTTAGACTGTTAAGACAAGTAAGAAATGCAACAATATTATTATGTTAAATCATACATTGTTAATCTCCTGGAACTCTTGTTTTGCATGCATTTGTAATTACCGTATTTTCCCCCAAAGTTTACTTGAGTTTAGTTATGAAATCCTACTTTTGTCCTTTCTTTATGGAGTGAAATAGGTTTCTCCTGTTGAAAAACAAAGACAGTATTCTGAGAATTCTTGTTCCAGGCTTTACAAGTACAGAAGAAAGGAGGGTACCTTTTTTGCATTTTTGTAATTTAAAGGAACCAAAATCCATACAACAGTAGTCTATTTAAAAACTTCTCTTGGCCTCAGTTAAGTCACATGTTCTTTTCTCAGCAAGCACCAATGTTCAGGGCAGTACTGTTGCTGATTGGCTTAGGCCTGTGTTACTGAACCAATCACTGTGATAATGAGCAAGGTATTATTTAAAATATCCCCACCTTTCCCTAAAGCTGAGATTGGGGTCAGTTCCCCTTATAGTTCATGGGCTGCTTGGCTGAGGGTTGGATACCTCAGCAAAAGTCAGTACTGTTAGGAAGAGTGAAAGTTGATTGAATGCATAACCAAGAGTGGTCACTCCAGTACCCTCTCTTGTTTTGAATACTGGTGGGGATTTATTTCTTTTTTCTGAGTCTTTCCTAACAGTAGGGATGAGTGAGAGAGACAGGGTGAGAGGACAGATAAATCCATGTGGATTCTGCAGTCTTACACCAGAACTCAACCATATTTTTGAATCTATTCATTCTTATTTTTTTCTTGATTTATTAAAAAAAAATTGTGCCTGAATCTGAATCTAAATAACTTATGTAAACAAAAAAAATACAGTTGCAATATATTAGTTACTCTGAATAATGAAAATAATTTCATGTCTGTGTAAAATATCCTGGAGTAATTTTGATTATTAGTACCAAAAATTACACTGTAGCTCTAGGAATAAGCTAATAAATATTTTGTATATAATATTTTGTAAGTCAATGAACCAAATCTGAGCACAATCTCTTTCTATCTGTAGGCAGTTTGTTGTATTAATTGATTTTTCAGTCTTGATCATTAGTCTTAAACATGTTTCAAATTTTATGTAATGTGCTCAGGGAACCTTGTTGGAAATCAGAACACTAGAAAGGTTTATGGGACTGATTAGTGTATGGGCAGCTAGGTGAACCAAGGAAATGGTAGAAGAAATAGAAACAATAGAGTGTGTGTAATATGCCTCTTTAAAAAAAAAGAAAAGGAAAGGAAAACACTTCAGTGTTCAGTGCTGCATTTTAAGGGTCATTCTACCTGTGGTCATGAATCGGGGCTGATGTGTTACACTCTTTTTCTTCCTTTCTCTTTGCAATCAGTGAGCTGTTTTTCTAGGATAGGAAATTTGGCTTAGGCTCCTGTCTGTGTTTATGAAAGAAAACAAAGCTAACTTGACTTGTTCTCATCAGTTTTAGCCAACTGAGCTAATCAGACATAGAAGAAAAAAAGATTTTTATCTACTAAGGAAGTATGATTGCAGTCTGAAGCTCGTGTTCTTGAAAAATCCCCTCTCAGGGCGTTGAGCCTTTATTCTTCAGCTTGCAGAATTCTTCACACATCAGTTTCCTGATAAATGCAGTTGGCACTGATACTCCTTATCTTTGAAGCTGGTTGTTAAGAAGCAGAGCTTTTGCAGAAATCGTAGTTAAAAACATGAATCAGTTTAATACCACATAAGCTATAAATTTCAACTAAATACAGTTTCAGAGTAGAGTGATATACAGAATAACGTGTATGGAATTCAAAACAACAGTATAATGAAAGAAGTTGTAAAGTCTCACATGATGTGGCCTAGGAATCAGATTGGAGACCTCTCTGTCCCAGCTAACTTCTTGGATTAGGGAGAGGTTGTTGCACCTGGTGATTGCTTTCTTTAGTAAGGGTGGTCCAAGGCAGGTCACTTTGAGGAAGTAAGAGTTTTGAGCTAAGATCTGAATGGCAAGAAACCTTTAGCTGTGTGAAGGGTGGAGGGATTTCTAGGCAGAGGGATCAGCAAGGACAAAGACTCTGTGGCTAGAAGGAAGGAGCTGGATGTGTGCGGTGCTGGGGATTTAATGAACACCAATGTGGCAGAAGGGTGGTGAATAAGGAAGAGAGAGAAAGGAGATGAGGTTTGAAAGATGGGCTAAGGCAGATCAGGTCAGGCCACGAAGGCTGTGTAAGTGCATGGGATCCTAATCTATTGGGTTGGCCAAAAATTTAGTTTGGGTTTTTCTGTAACATCTTACGGAAAAACCCAAACGAACTTTTTGGCTAACCCAATAAAAGTAACAGGAAGTCATTAGAGAGTTTTCAGGCAGGGGCAATGCCATATATTTCTTTAGGCTTAGACATTTCTCTCCAGAAAACTCTCTAGTCATTAAACCAGAGATAATAGGCAGGTTGTACCTCACATGCCTCAAAGTGCAGTTGATTGGTAGTGGCTGCTCAGGATGCTGGGCTGAGAAGGATTCTGTGGCTAAGGAGGATTCAGTAGGTAAGACTGACATGACCTACTAGTGTGCTACAATGTGTGTCCTGTCCTAGCATTAAACGTTCTGATAAAGCAGAGCAAACGGAAAAAGAGAACTTAAAATTTTATTTCAGAATATGGTTGCAAAACCAGTGGTTTAATTCTGAAAATGTGGAAAATATAAAAAAGCTCAAAGAAGAAATGGCAAGTTTGCTATAATCCAGTCACTCAGGGAAAACTGTGCTACAAGTGTTGATGGACTTAAGGAAGGAGACACTTGGGTAAAAGCTGATTGTCTATGACTCTGAAATGATTTTTGACTTTGCAGGAGCTGGTGGTGCTTTGCCACCTCCACCATCCCAGCTTAATATCTTTGCTGGCAGCTGGGGTTCGTCCTCGAATGTTGGTGATGGAGTTAGCCTCCAAGGGTTCCCTGGATCGCCTGCTTCAACAAGACAAAGCCAGTCTCACCAGAACGCTGCAACACAGGATCGCACTACATGTGGCTGATGGTCTGAGGTAATAGATTAGGTTGCTGTTTTCTATTCAGGGCATGATGAGTGTGAGCCCAAAATTACTCTCAGACTTTGAGAAGAACGCTTCCTTGTAACAATGTGTCCTGGTAATATTTCACAAACTATTTGGGTGTAAAACTACCATTTCGCTGATCAGATTTTATAATTTCATAAAATAAGAGTAGGAAAAGCATGCAGATCTCATAGCTAGCAGAAGTAGAGTTGGAACCCAGGGGTCCTTCTCCAGAGCCCATGATCTTAACCCTGTATTCACCTACCTTCCCTAAAAAAATATAGGTAAGGCTTCAAAGTATCAAGGAAAGTGTCAATTATCATGGATAATTCTAGTGAGGAAAGATGAGGCCATATTTCTGAAGGGGACTAGAGTGATTTGGGTTGGGTTGTCCTGTAAGACCATAGTGTGTCTCAGAGGTGCACCCAGCCCCGTGGCCGGATGGCATCTGGACAGAGCCTTGGAGAGTGGAAAGGCCATGGCCTTTGGAGACAGAGGGACTGTCCACACACTTGCTTTGATTTTATATCTCTGATTCTCTCTTTTTTGTAGTCTCTAAACTGTGCCTAATACTTAGTGAATAGTGTTTCGAGTTCTTCTGTAATAATTGAAGACATCCCAAGTTAAACTCTTGATTTCCCCCTTTTCCACTGCTCTCCATCTCCGGTCACCCAGTTGTGTCACCTTGGAATCATCCTTTAGTCCTTCCTTTCTCTCACATCCCACACCTCATCCTTCAGCAAATATCTTTAGCAAACATATCTCAGTGCAGCTCCTTCTCCTAACTTCTCTCCCTCCCAGCAGTGTCTAAGCTGCTGTCGTCTCTTCTCGCCCAGCTGGTCTCCCTGCTTTCACCTTTGCCCCCCATATAACCTGCTTTTCACACGGTAGCCAGAGTGATCGTTCTAACATGGAAGTTGGATCACATCTTTCTCCTGTTATCAACCCTCTCCTACCTCACTCTCTGGTCACTGTGCTCAGCCACTCGCCTCCCCGAGGCTTCTGGAATATGCCAGAGACTTTATATCAGCTATTCTCTTGGCCAGAATGTCGAACCTCCAGATATCCTCTTGGCTCACTTCTCATTTCATTCAGGTTTCTCCTCAGAGAGGGTGTCCCTGACTACCTTGTGTCTCTTTGGCACCTGTAGCACTTATCACTGCCGGGCATTCTTTATGTTTTTATTTTAAAAGTTTGTTTATTGTCTGTCTTTGCCACCAGAATCTAAGTGCCACGATAGCAAGGATTTTTCATCTTGTTCACCGTTGTATCCCAGCACCTAGAACGGTGCGTTCTCATTACACATGTTGCCACTGGGGAGAGAGGGAGGAAGGAAGGAAGACAGTGCCTGGTGCATGGTAGCCACAAAGTGGATGCAAATTTCCTTCTCTTCCTTTCCTTCTTAAATAGTGTCTATTCCTTTCGAGCAGTATCCAGAAATGTAAATGGAATGGATGGTAAGGAAAACAAACACTGATCACAAACAAATAAAACTAAACTATTGATATATACGATATAACTATTAATACTGTATAGGGAATATAATAGGAGAATAACATGAGTAGATTTCCTTTCCTGAAAGAGTCCGGAAGCTATTGAAAAACACAGATTATTATATGAAACAGGAATGCAAAGATTTGGATCTGGGTTGCTACATCTACTTTTGAACACCAGGGGGAACCTTGTACTAAATTAATCTAGATAAAGTACAACTATGTCTTATGTATTTCAAAAGCTGTATTGGTCATTTTCCTTGATTAAACCGACTCCAGGTCCTGGTTTTTCCCTAAATCTTCCACATAATTCCCAAAGTGCTTATTTATAAAATGAATAATTGATTTTTTAAAAATTCATCACTGGTTGAAAGACTTCATCTCTTAAATAACTTGGAGACCTTACTTAAAATAACAAATCCAGCAGTTTCTGATAAAGTAAATGAAATCTCATCATATTTTCCTGTCATTTGCCTGATTTGTTCTCAGCATAATGCCATGGGAGCTTTCTGGGTCTTGTGCTACAAGAGGCTAGTAGATTTCAGTAACAATCGATCTTCTCCCAGCACTAAGTATATTTAAAAATCTCAGCATTAGGGTTTGTCTTCCCAAATATATTTTAGCACAGAGCTATAACTATGGAGGTAGAAAGAGACAATAAAGTCGCACGCCTCTGCAGTCCCTTAAATGATGGAGCTGTTTAGAGTGACATACAAGAACTTTCTTCGTGTTACATATTTTCTCTTTTGCAGTCTTGCTTTCAGCTATTAGCTTACACCTCTAACTGTCTACTGCTTTGAGTTCTTTATTATAATTCTCAACTACCTTTGAAGATATGGTCACCTATATTTCCCATAAGCTTCTGTGTTTCAATATTTTCAAAATTGAATTTGCTTTCTCTTTTTCCTTCCACCATGAATCTGTTCTTTATCTTGTATCTCCCATTTGCCAACAAAAGTCTTTGTAGTCACATCCACAGCAACCCCCTCTCCCACAAAAGTACGTACTCATTTGTCTGCCAGGTCCTTGACTATTTTACATCACCTTTTTAATTGATTAATTTATTTTTATGCCACTACTGCTGACTTGGTCCGGTACCTCTGGGGAACTATCAGAACATTTCTGGTATTATATTCTTCTGAAATAAAAATCTAATTATGCTTGAAACTCCCTGGCATTCCAAGTTATCTGCAGAATACATCTAAACTCCTTGGCCATAGCATCAAAACTCTTTATCTATGCCTCTAGCCTGCCTCTCCAGCCTCCTCCCATTCCACTGCCCTCGTTCTAACCATGCTGAAGGGCTTGACTTCTCACTGACATCCATGTCTGTCTTTGTATTTTGTCATTCCTGTCTTTTCAAAAAATTGTCTGCCTAGAGAACTCATTTTCCTCTAGAATTTGCTCACATACCATCTCCACAATGATGTCTGACTGCACCATGAAGAGTTGGTTTGGCTAACACATGTTTCTTGAGTCTCCATGCAGGACTTTGTGCTGGCTGCTGAAGAGGGAAAGATAGAGATTATATTGCTCTTATCAAGGTTTAAAACTTATAGTCTAGTGGGAGAGTCTGCTTTGCTATCTGTACCTTTGTGCTTTTCTTCCTCTGGCTTCCCTAACATTTGGTACTCATCACATTTCTGCAACATTGTTTGAGCACCTGTCTCTCCTAGATTGTGGCCCCTCAAGAGCAGGGAGAGAAAGATGGCATTATATCCCCAGTGACTGTCCCTCATAGATGCCCAATATATATTTGTTAAATGAATGAAGGCATTCTATTTTTAGAGTAATTCTCTTTAGGATGAAATAAAGTTTACTTTAAGTTATAAGAGTTTCTTAGCAACATTGATGATAATCACGATTTCAAAATGACTAGTTGAGTTTAGACCAGTTTGTTTTAATAAAATATTTGACAATGCTCGCTGTCATGTAATACATAAATTATGGCTGAATTATTCTTAGTAAGACAAGATCTGTACTTGTTAATATTTCAAAAGCTCTTCTGCTATTCTATTAAAAGCTATTAAAACTGCACTTTTAAGATTAAATTCTATAACTGAACATTTTAACTAATCCAGATAATCTTTCCCTCCCACTGACATAATTTCAAATTAAGTTTAACTAATTTTTTTTAACCTTTGGAAAGTATTCCGAGAGAGTCTGTATTCTATAAATATTCTGAAAGAGGCATGCATTATGAAGGATTTGGATGCTATTCAATTATGTATGACTTGGCTTTAACTTTTTTGTTCTTAATCTCCCAGCTTTTCTCTTCAGCAGGGCAAAGTAGCTAATGGCTTTTCAATAAGCCCTTAGTAAATTTTTCTTTTAAGCCCATAACTTATTATTAAGATCAACTTTATTAGTACATCTATCTTACTTTTCAACCAAAAATATGTTTACGAAAGGAATAGGCCTAATGTCAAATGTCTTAACTACATCCTGGAAGAGAAAGAATCTTCTCGTGCATTAGTTGATGCAGTTAAATGATACATACACTCCCATTAATCAGTGGAAAGTTCAGGGTATTGCTGCCACTCTGCTCCTAATCCCCCTAGCAGTGATTGGTATTAGGTAATGGAGTAAATATTTATTGATATAATGTGAACCTAAACCAAAAGCCACAAACAATGGATTTAAATTTACCTCTATTAAGTTCTATGAAAAATTCTTTTTTCAAGGTAGGACATAATGTAGTTGTGAGATCATTGCGGAGCTATGGCAAATTTAATGTCACGGGGCAGGGTAAACAGAGTGGGGGAAATCTGAATTTTGCGAGTGTGTAAGGAACGGTAATAGAGTTACTTTAGTAGTTGGGGCAAAGTAGTAGCTCTTTGGCCATGTTTCCAGAATGGACAAGACCTGGTTGAGATGAAAACTTTTTATTTTTTATATTAACTAGTTTTTATTCTTCACCTACAATGAGCGTCCAGCTCTAGTTGCTGATGGTTGAATGGATCCGTTTCTAAAAGGAAAGACTTTAAAATCCCCCATATCACCTTTCCCAAGACAATGTTTTACTCATTCCAACTCTCAGTCTAAAATGTTCTTTGATAATTTATAACAGAATTGGGTTTTAAAGTAAATTACATCTTCAAACGGTACAGTATTGATAGCTAGAAAAGTCTTTTATTTTGATTTATTACTATTGAAAAAGTAGAAAATATTTTCCAAAAAATTAGGAAATAGTTTAGTCAGAAAAAAATAAATATCAAAGGAGAGATGGAATAGAGAGAATTTTAAAAGCTAAGAAAAACTTCTCTGTGGTTTTAAGAAAATTAAAACTTAAATAAATGGGAGTTATAACAAAATACTATCAATTCTTATTTAACATATTTACATTTTAAACTAATTAAAATCGTCACATGGTATTGAGGGAATTCAGAATTCCTTTTAAGTAGTTATTAAAGTATACAAAATATAAGTCTTCAAAAATTGTTACTTTGCTTAAAGTGGTTGTGCCTTAAAGTTTAAATCACTTATCAGGATTGACATGTCTTTTTGTTTGTTTGTTTTAAAAGCATAAGCTTGCTCTGTAATATTGGACTTGTAGGTTTTGATTTCCTTCTGCAATATCTCTTAAGTTTGAAGGTGAAACAGCACAGAATTTTTGATGCTTTGCATAATAAACATATATATTTTTAAAAATAATGACAAAGGGCTTCCCTGGTGATGCAGTGGTTGAGAATCCGCCTGCCAATGCAGGGGACACGGGTTCGAGCGCTGGTCTGGGAATATCCCATATGCCGCGGAGCAACTGGGCCCGTGAACCACAACTACTGAGCCTGCTCATCTGGAGCCTGTGCTCCGCAATAAGAGAGGCCGCGATAGTGAGAGGCCCGCGCACCGCGATGAAGAGTGGCCCCTGCTAGCCGCAACTAGAGAAAGCCCTCGCACAGAAACGAAGACCCAACACAACCAAAAATAAATAAATAAATAAATAAGTTTATTAAAAAAAACAAAAAAAACAAAAAAAGACAAATTTATTATGGTGTAATCACATTTTAATAAGGTTTCCTGTGCATTTCACGGCAGATACCTCCACTCAGCCATGATTATATACCGTGACTTGAAGCCCCACAACGTGTTGCTTTTCACCCTGTATCCCAATGCCGCCATCATTGCCAAGATTGCGGACTATGGGATTGCTCAGTACTGCTGTAGAATGGGGATAAAAACGTCAGAGGGCACACCAGGTGGGTGACAAGGTTTGTGTGATAATTCCCTCTTCAGAATGGATAACCACTGACTTCAGTTGTGAGTTCAGGAGAATCAAGAGGACACTGTAGCCTATCACACTGTGAACAGATATTTGTTGTGACCAGTACGTGAATAATTGTGACCAGTACATTTGTGATTTTGATCATTATATCCTGTAGGGCAAAAAAATTAACTGATGTAATTTTCCAGGGTAAAAATCAAATTAAAAAAATAGAGTATGTTTTATGTCAAATTATATTTTTAAAAGTTGGACTACTTAAAAATGTTTAAATACTCCAGAGGTGGTGAAAAGGAACCTCAAAGTTTTAATCTAGCTACTGTTAACACTTACCTAAAAATGAGGCAAACCAAATTCAGGTTCGCAAACCCTTTTTTGTAACTCTGAAACCCAAATAACTTTGAAAATCCAAAGTTTTTTTTTATGACTGATTCGGTGGCAAAATCTGACCTGATCAAATTGATCCTTGTTAGGATCTTTATTTCTCATATTCACTGTGAATGTGTGTATGTTTCACAGCAGAAATATAAACATGTTTGTTTGAGTACAGGGTGCTGGCTCTGATCCCACTGAAGTTTTATGTAATTTGTTATATGCATTATTACTAACTTTCTTAAACATGAAAAAGTATAAATTCCTAAATACTTCTAGCTCCAAGAGTTTCAGATAGGGACTTTGGGACTGGAGTTCTTAGTTGCACTGTTCTTGATACAAGCATACTTTCTTATTCTTTTTTAAAAAAATTTTTAATTAAAAAATTTTTTAAATTTTAATTTTATTGGAGTATAGTTGATTTACAGTGTTGTGTTTCAGGTGTACAACCAAGTGATTCAGTTTTACATATACATATATTCATTCTTTTTTAGATTCTTTTCTCATATAGTTTATCACAGAATATTGAGTAGAGTTCCCTCTGCTATACAGTAGGTCCTTGTTGGTTATCTTTCTTATATATAGTAGTGTGTGTATGTTCATCCCAAGCTCCTGATTTATCCCTCCCCACCACTTTCACCTTTGGTAACCATAAGTTTGTTTTTGATATCTCTAAGTTTGTAAATAAGTTCATTTGTATCATTTTTAAAAAAATTAGATTCCACATATGAGTGATATCATCTGAGATTTGTCTTTATCTGTCTGACTTACTTCACTTAGTATGATAATCTCTAGGTCCACCCGTGTTGCTGCAAATGGCATTATTTCATTTTTTTATGGCTGAGTAATAGTCCATTGTATATACGTACCACATCTTCTTTATCCATTCCTCTGTCGATGGACATTTAGGTTGATTCCATGTCTTGGCTATTGTAAACAGTGTTGCAATGAACATTGGGGTGCACGTATCTTTTCAGATTATGGTTTTCTCAGGGTATATGCCCAGTAGTGAGATTGCTGGGTCATATGGTAGTTCTGTCTTGTGTTCCTGGTGTCCAGAGTTTCATCCATGTTGTCTAGTTATTTCATTGTTTTATGCAGAATGGTAAGTCTAGTCCCTGTTATTCTATCTTACCTAGAAGTAGAAGTGATACATGTTTAAATAAATGACTTATTTGAACAGCCTAATACAACAACATACATTTAGGATTTTCGTTAGTACTTAACATTTGTAGTCTTTGAGGGGCATCAATGCTAAACAGGGTATCCGTGTAGTACAGTAGCATGGTCCATACCCACCATAGATCATTCACAGTATTAGATCAGGTTACGACACTGTCCTTTTGTAAACAGGCAGGAAATGTTTCTATTTCTAGCCTTCCAGTGACAAGTAACATTAAAAGTGTTCATTTTCATCCCAAATTAAATTCAGTGGTGAATACGTGGAGTAGCTTGAACTGTTATTCTTCCTGTTACTACTATGGTGTCCAGTATACTGAAATATAAGGCAAAATTTTTTGAAGAAATTGCAGTTGCTTTTCCAGGGAAGTCCTCAGTGATAAGCATACACGTAGAGTAGCTTGGAGGATCTTATGGTTTAGATTGATAGTTAAATGTTATGTTGGTAGCTTAGGTCTTGATGCCCTCAGTCCCCCTCCCCTCCCCATTTTGGTTGAAAGACTCCATGATGTTTTAAATTAAGATTTGATTTGCAAAACATAAGGTTGTGAGTTGAAAGCAGCAAATGCTATTGAGCAGGTCAAAGGACGTGTTTCTAATAAATTAGTGGAAATAATAACACTCTGGCAACAAAGAGATATATCTATATCTAGATTTAGATGTGCTCGAGTGTTTTATATACATACTGTATTGTAAATTCTGCGTGTTTGTTTTCTTTTTCTACTTAATATTTCAGGGACATCTTTCTGTGTCAAATATCAGTTTTAACAGTTACATAATATTTCAGTAATTTACTTAACCACATCTTGATGTATATTTAATTTTTTCTAACTTTTTGATATATGAAAGGCTTTAATTAACAGACTTGTAAATTAAAAATTTCCCATTTATGAAACTAATTTTTAAACATTAAATTTCTAAAAATCATATTGCTGGGTAGGCATATTTTGAATTTTGAAATACTAATTGCCTTCTAGAAAGGTTTATCAATTAAAATTCCCTCAAAACTTGAATTAGAGCACCTATTTCCCATTCTGGGTTTGTTATTGTTTTTAATCTTCATGAAGTTAATAGTCAGAAAGTGATAATTTAATGTTTTTATTTTTCAAATATTTATATATAGAACATGGGTGGTTTTCCTTAGATTGTTGACTATTATAGGTAATGTTGAAATCACTTTTTTTTTCCTGAAGTGATTAAAAATGATTTATATCTATTGCAAAATGAAAGGTTTTATTTTTCTTTAAGAGAATTTCAGGCGTGAACTTACACCTGAGAGAGAGGGCTTTTATTTGTTTTATTTGAGGTTTTCTTTTTAGTGTTCAGTTGGGTTCAAGGAGCAGAGTCACAATTCTTGGAATGATAAGGCCATTAACATTGCAGCCAGGTTAAAGTGAGTTGGAGTGAAGTCTAGAAATCTCCCTCCTGTCTCCTCCTCTGTTTGAAACACTGCTCTGGGAATAGTTATTATTAAGAATGATGTAGACTTTTCCCCCCTCTTAGGCTTTATTTATTTAATTATGAAATATCACTTAATAATTTATTATTGAATGTTTATCCTTATTATTCTTCAAGATCGACCTTGGGGTGAAATGTCCTGGGACAGGACTGTTAATTGACTTGATTAAGATGTCTTCTTATAGAGATGATGTGGCCTGTTTAGAACTCATCTTCCTGTCTCTTCATCAGCACGTATGCCTACGTATATACCTCCCTGGATGTATAAGTTCCGGGGTTGGGCATATTTTTTAATATGTCTGCTTACTTTCAGGGTTTCGTGCACCTGAAGTTGCCAGAGGAAATGTTATTTATAACCAACAGGCTGATGTTTATTCATTTGGTTTGCTACTCTATGATATTTTGACAACTGGAGGTAGAATAGCAGAGGGTTTGAAGTTCCCAAATGAGTTTGATGAATTGGCAATACAAGGAAAATTACCTGGTAAGTTTTATTTTACCTACAATAAAGATTATTATTATTTTTTAATAGTAGCAGCTTCATTTCCAAGTTACTTAATTGTAGTTGTATAGTAATTCATTTCACAGCTGAAAATTTTTTTAGTGCATGAATATTCTTAAATTCTGTGACATATTAATAAAATCATATGAGAAAGATAGAAGTTATAGAGCTTGTTTTTAATATTCCAAATATTGATATATTTGGTATTATATTTAGAAGAATACTCAGAAAAGGAAATACTATTAGAACTCCAGGTTTAGTGACTTTTCTTCTTGTAAGGAGTTACTAAGTGTCCATTAGCTTGGGGTATTTTCATTTTCTTGGAGTGAAGTAATTTCTATGCAGGAATGGAAGCTTGAATTATTTACAATAATAATTTTTAGTAGTAAATATTAGTAAGAATTAGTAAATGAGTATCTAGTGAGATCAAATCTCATTTTGAATGGTTGCCTCATGCTTTAAAGAAATTCTAGGACTTTGTCATTCATTCCTTAACTCTGCAGTTCTCATTCTAAAGTATTCTTTTAAATATATTTAGTTGTTTCTCATATTTTCTGCTTTTCTTTTCATTTAAGAAAAGTTTTGAGTGTATACTATGTTCCATCTACAGGGAATACAGCTTTAACTATCTCCTTCTGGGGGACCTTTAAAGATTCCCAACAGAAGGAAATCTATTATTACTCGACTAAACTTTGTGCACAATCTAGGTCATCTCCCTCATTTTATCAGTTAGCTTTCCAGTGAAAGTTTTCAGGTCTGTATTCTACACCAATCAGAAAAATGGCATACCTCTTATAAAAAAAAAAAAATGTGCACAAAGTGACTCTGAGGGCCACTTTGGATTAAATGGATTAAATGCTTGTCTACATTGAATATTAAAATAAAAACTATTTGCAAAGAAATCTATTATATGAACAAAAGTGTTTTCAAAGTCTATTTGTAATGAAGGTATGAAAGGAAAATCTATTTTTTTTTTAGGAAAATCTATTTTTATTCAATTGGTATTTGTGTCTCTTTTTATACTGTAAAAATTAAGAACTCATTCTTGATGTCTCTAGTGGAGACAGTTAACAAAATTAGCTTTAAGAGTGATTAGCAGATTCATGATATATATGGGATTATAAAGATCAGTGGTTCCTTTGCAATGTCTGGACCTCTCATACACATTGAGAAGAAATAAAATAATTGTTCTGATTTGTCCAGTGTTTAAGCGTGATATGTTTTTTAATGTTTTAGATCCAGTTAAAGAATATGGTTGTGCCCCATGGCCTATGGTTGAGAAGTTAATTAAAAAATGTTTGAAAGAAAATCCTCAAGAAAGACCTACTTCTGCCCAGGTATTTGTGTAGTCAAAATTTATCAATATTTTGTTCAGAACATCAAAAAATATACATGTAATATTCAAATATATATACTCAGACATATAAACACACACACACACACAGTTTAAAACAGTTATAAAGCAAAACTCCTCTATCCCCTCACTACCCCAGGCACAAAATAAAGGGCCAACACCCCAGAAACGCACATATGCCTCTTTCTGATTGCATCACCCTCTTTTCCCTATAGATGTAGCCAGTCTCCTGACTTTCATGATAATCATTGTTTTGTTTTTCTTTTTATGATTTTACTACCCAGTTTAGTTTTCCTGTATTCATAATTTATTTAAAATGGAATCATAGTCACATGCTGTTCTGAGTTTTTTCAGTTGTTCTCCCAACATTATTTTGTAAGCTTCATTCATGTTGTTGAACATAGCTGTTGATTACTTTCCCTACTATTCCATTCCATTGTTTGAATGCACAACAATGTATTTACCCGTGATCATATCAGTGGGTGTTGGTATTGTTTCTAGTTTTTTGCTATTATAAATAGTACTGTTTTGAGTGTGGTCGTACATGTCGCCTAGTGCAAATTGTATCAGAATTGCTTTGTGGTATCTAACCAGGAGTTGAATTGCAGAATCATGGGATTTGGGAATATCTAAATCATTTCCTGAAGAAGTTGTACCAGCTTAACAGTTACATCACCTGTATATTAGGGTAGCTGTTTTTTTAATATATTCTCCCTAAACGTTATACTATCTGACTTCTTAATTTTTTCCAAATAGATTCAGTCTTGTGTATTGATTTACATTTTCCTAATTACTAATAAAGACGAGCATCTCTTTATATATTCATTGGTCATATATATATATTTCCTCTTCTGGAAAATGCCTGTTCATTATTTAGCCATTTTTCTATTGAGTTGTTTGTGTAAAAATAAAATTTAAAAAGCGCTTCTTTATACATTGTATACTAAAACTTTGTTGGTTATATATGTTGCAAATTTCTTTTCCCAATTCCTGGCTTGCATTTTTATTTCCTATAGAGTGCCTTTTGATTAACAGAATTTCTTAATTTTAATAGAGATAAATTTAACAATACTTCTTTTTATGGTTATTAATTTTAGGGTCCTGTTTTAAAAGGTCCTTATCTCTCTCAGAGTCACAAAAATATTTACCTATGGTTTCTTCAAAATGTTTAAAAGTTTTGCTCTTAATAGTTAAGTTCTGAATCCATCAGGAAATGACATTTTTATCTAGATCCAATTTCCTTTTTTCCATATGGGTAACCAATTTTTCCAGCTTCATCTATGAAATTGTTTCTTCCTTTGTCTTCTACTGATCTTTTTATTTTCCATTTCCACTCTGTAATATACACTCAAAGATAAACACACACACATTCTCTTCCATTGGTCAACTTACCTGTTCTTCCTCCAGTACAATCCTGTCTTAATTCCTGAAGCTTTATAATAGTCTCTTTCCCCCCTTATTTTTATCCCTTAGGAATGCTTTAGCTGTTCTTCAGTCTAGTTTTTCCATATAAATTTTTAAATTACTTTGCCAATTTTTATGAAAAATTCTATTGTGCTTTGGATTAGACTTGCATTGAATCTGTAGACAATAGCCTTATGATATACTGTCTCTCTATTCTTGAATATGGGTTATCTCTGTATTTAGGTCTTCTTAAGTGTCTTTCAATAAAGTTTTATAATTTTGCATACAGGTCTTGCACATCTTTTTCTGGATTATCTTGCTATAAATTGCTTTACACTCAATTCCTGGCTTGAGGTGTTTTTGAATCACCCAGGTGATGAGAATCTGGTCTACAAATCTTGAGAGCAAGCTTATTAATTAATAAACAGTTTCTCGGGGTTCTTTTGCTCTCTCCCCCTGTGTCTGTAAAGTCCCAAGGCAACTTTCCTTATAAACCAGTGAGAGTGGGAGTGTGGAGTGGCTTTATTTCTGGTTCTCATTTATTCTAAATATGCAGTCCTTTTGGGATCCCAGTTTTATGGGAACAAGACCATTAACTACATTCTCCACTTTGGGCAGGCCATAGATTTAACTCTTTCCCACTGGCCTCACAAGGCGTTAAAAACCACACACATCAATTTTGCTTCAATAGACAAATGCCTAAAGGGAAAATTGGGCTTCAGGGTTCATCTGACCTCTCTGGATTCTGTCTTTCATTAATATTTTGGCCTGATAATTCTATATGGTGTTGCCAGATCTTTAATGTTTTTAAGAGATTAAGAAATAATTTCTTCAGCATTTTAAGTTGTATTCAGCTGGAAGTTTTGTCCAAATAACCTTTTCCACCATATTATTGGAAACAGAACTCTTACTGTGTTTTAAATGGAACAGATTTTAATAGATCAAAATAAGAGCTGTTTTTATGTTGTGGACTCTCAGTTTTGTACAATAATTCATTGAAAAAATTTTGTTCAATTTTAAATTTCCTACTCAGAAATAGCTGAGGACATGTATATACTGCCTTTATCAAACATCATATAATCATCTTGACTACTTGCCTTACTGGCTTTTTAATTTTGGTTGCTACCAGTGTTAATTACACAGACTTTAAAAAAAAAAATTATCAAAGCAAAATTTTCCAGAGCTTAATTATTGTTTTACTTTTTCTTCTTTTAATTTTCACTTATACTTCACCTGTATTTTACAGATTACATAACAATCTTGAGGGGGTTTTTTTAGCATATGACAGTTTTCAAAAACTTTCACATACCCGTTTAGTCTTTAAAATACAGTGTGTACTAGGCAAGGTGGGTAAACTCATCACCTTTGTTAGATGAGTCACTGGGAGAAATGGAGCTCTCTTGGGGCCTCGTGAGTGGCAGGTAAGTGGCTGTGACACGGGGCTCTAATTCCATTTTCCTGACCTCTGATTCTGTTTCCTTACACTGGCACTCTGCCATCTCTTTAGTTCACTAGTGCTTGAAGGAAAAATATAAAAACAGAATCTAGAGGTGATTTGTGAGTTTTGTTACCAAAATCAAAATGTCTTTTCCCTTCAACTGGTAGGAGGTCTATTCTATTGTGGGCTCTAATGTTTATCTTCAACATGATGCGTCTCTGCAGTATGAAACTGAATGAAGAATAGCTCCTGACTCTGCTAAATTTCTGTTCATTTGGCACTTTTGAGATTTTCTTTTCAAGTTACAAAACATACCATACGTACAAAAGTGCATATATCATGCACAGTTTAAAAATAAGTATTATCTTAATATCTATAGTTTGATTGTTAATCTTGTTGCTCCGAATGGGTCACAGTTTAAATAACAGATTTAGGTTTAGTGCTATAACATTTAATACTACATTATTTATAATGATATGATCTTTCAAGAGGGCATGTGTTAACCTGATGTGTGTTATTTTGTTATTTTTTAACTTTCTCAGGTCTTTGACATTTTGAATTCAGCTGAGTTAATCTGTCTGATGAGGCGTATAGCAATACCTAAAAACTTTACTGTTGAATGCATGGTTGCTATGAATCATAACAGCAAGAACGCAAGCATTTGGCTGGGCTGTGGGCACACTGACAAAGGACAGCTCTCCTTTCTTGACTTAAATACAGAAAGATACACTTCTGAGGTAAGTCCAAGTACCATTTAAATTAGTGAAACTCCAGAAAACTCACTTTGCAAATTATTTTAAAGCATGTACCAATTGAAAATTACTTAGGGGTACTCAGTGTACAGGTGCGAAGGGTCCAGCTGGGACTGGGGGAGGACTTGAAGAACTGGCATTTGGTTTTGGACACAGCTATCTGGGTTCAACCGCTGGGCAGAACCTTTTGTCAGGGGCCCAGCCAAGAACCAGGCCTGTGAGATTCCCGAGGGTGTCCATGACTTTCAAGTGGACTGCAGTGACTGGTTCTTTAAAAAAAAAAAAAAAAGTTACTTATGAGGAAATAAAATAAGAGGTAATACAGGAGTGTTATTAAATTAGCTTCCTGTTAGAACAAGTGTATTCACATGAAATGAAGTAGTGTGTGTTTTGTTTTAAAAATCACAGTATATGTGTGTCTTAGGTCAGGAATGCTAGAAACACAGCCTGAAACAGGGAATCTTATATGAGTGATTTAAGGAGAGAGAAACTTTTAAGGAGGTATGGGAAGCCACATAGATCAGGGGAAGAAGCTTAGCAAAAATGTAGTGTCTGAGGAAGTCTAGCCTCAGTCTTTACCCACAAGAAACTCTGGAATGTGAATAACGGCACAGATTTATCCCTTCACCAGGCAAGGGGTCCAGTATTTCATTCCCACTTATCAGTCAGTCATCAGCTGCAATTTGCCCAAGGGTAGGGGTGGCATAACCTCCCAACCATTTCTGAAAAAGCCGGTTCCCATGGGCTGAAGGTAGTGAAGGGTGCAGCTCTGAGCTCTTAGTAGCCAACACTCAGAGCAGCCAGGGGTGGGTGATAGAGGAGATCTGGGCATGGCTTCTGCAAGATGGATCAATAAATTATATTGGGAAATATAAGGTAAATTTCTAGACTTAAAAAACCTTATATTTTGACTGTTGCCTTGAAAGAAATGTTGTACCTAAACATTATTCTTAAGGTTGAACAATCCTCTTATATTATTTTGATGGAGTGAGAAATGATACTGAGAAATAATTTTCAATTTTTAAATTTTAGTTTCAGGTGCATTCTAGACAGGCATTTTAAAAATTTTTTTGCCAGTTAACTCATTTATTGTTGAAAGTTAAATAAAATTGGCATTATTTTTAAAATTAAAACCAAGAAAGTAAAAAGAGTTAAGTATGTGGATTACATAATATTTTCATTCTATGTAAGTTCTAGTCACTTAAGCTAGAACCAAGTCCTTTAGAGTGTGTTTTGTTTTCTTAACAGGAAGTTACTGACAGTAGAATATTGTGCCTAGCCTTGGTGCATCTTCCTGTTGAAAAGGAAAGCTGGATTGTATCTGGAACACAGTCTGGCATGCTCCTTGTCATCAATACTGAAGATGAGAGAAAGAGGCATACTCTTGAAAAGATGACTGATTCTGTTACTTGCTTGTATTGCAATTCCTTTTCCAAGCAAAGGTAAGGTAGTGATTTTGACCATTGGGGGAAAATTACATATCTTTTAGATGACTTAATTGTGTGCAAAATTGTTACAGTATCAACAAAGGTTGCTCATTTTTAACATTTTTCCGTTGGTTGCATATATTAAAGGGAACTATAGGAAGCCACAAAGATATTTGTATTTTTCTGTATACAGATCAAGCTGAGACAGTAAAAAAATAGGTCAGTCATTTCTTCAGGCTTCCAGCCTTGCTCCTGGTTTTATCTCAACTATGGCTCTAACTCTTCACCACTCAGCACATCAGTTCACTTTTGTAGGGCCTCTACAAAGATGAGGTCTCATTCATTCTTACTTTGAATACATGTGTATCAATAAACTGTTATATGCCAGTCTAAAGCATATCACTTAACTAACTACCAAATTGGAAAAAAACTTCAGTAGATGAATTCAGAAGTTGTCAATAGGTAAAATGGCTTAACCATTATCAGTCGAAAGGATCTTATCTCAGGAATTTATCGAAATGGCAGAATTTCCGGTGTAACAGGTTAGTTGCTGTAATATTTGGGGCAGTATGATTTCCAGGAGCCATTTAGATTATGCACCATATACTTCTCTGGTTTAAGTCAGTACTGGAAAATAAAAAGTATTAGAAAAATGTGAAGTCCAAGTTTTTGGTGGCTAAAATATAAACTCCACTGGCAATTTTGGAGTTGAAATTATTTGGATACTGTCAAATAAAAATTTCATCAGATGAAGTCAAATAGGCAAGGAAGACTTTAAGATTATTGCAGTAGGGGAGAGGGATTGGACTCAGCTCTGCTGAAATAAAAGGTGGGAGAGTTTTTAAACCCTGTAATGAGCTAGTGGAAAAGTACTGGAGGACATTGGGGGAGGAGGAGGGTCAGTGTGATTAGGCCATCTGTGTTTGCTGATTGTTGCTTATTGAAGTTAGGCTCCTACCGTCCCACAAAGACTAGGAGAAGGGGTACCATCCTTCCTGATGACATTTCAGAGAGGGCGCCCAGATCCTTGAGAAAGACATTCTTGAGTTGTAAAACTTGAAGAAGCTCTACAACTTAAATGGGCAGAGAAAGAACTTGCAATTTAAGTTTTCTCAAGTAAATGCTATAAGGAAAAGGAGGTAGAGGCCAATAATCAGGAAGAAACCTATCTAAAGTTTAGTTAAGGTATGTGGGATGTTAAGACCATCTTGGTCAATATAAGCATTATTTTTGTAACAATTTTGACCTTTTTTCTTTTAGCAAGCAAAAAAAATTCCTTTTAGTGGGAACTGCTGATGGCAACTTAGCAATTTTTGAAGATAAAACTGTTAAGGTAAATGTTGAACGCATTCTGGATCAAAATTTAAGTTCTTTGTTTTATGTTTACTCATCACCGCCCTCCTTCTAACTGATTATAAACTCCCTGAGATTCTGGATCATATATTCTGCTTTTTATCTTTTTATTGCTTCAGGAAGTCTTGAACACAGTAGATTCTCTATAAGTACTTACTGATTAACTGTATATTTTATATGAATGAACCAAGGGTGAACTGATAAATGAGATCTGATTTATAAGGTTAGGGTTGGAAATAATTCCATTTTTATATAACTGAAGTAGATAATTTCTTATAAATACATTGTGGAAAAAACAAGGGAAACAAGTTTTAAGTCTGGCTTGCTACCAACCTGTTCTTTTTCTTTTTTTTTTTTTTTAACATCTTTATTGGAGTATAATTGCTTTACAGTGGTGTGTTAGTTTCTGCTGTATAACGAAGTGAATCAGCTATGTGTATACATACATCCCCATAACTCCTCCCTCTTGCGACTCCCTCCCACCCTCCCTATCCCACCCCTCTAGGTGGACACAAAGCACCGAGCTGATCTCCCTGTGCTATGCGGCTGCTTCCCACTAGCTATCTATTTTACATTTGGTAGTGTATATATGTCAGTGCCACTCTCTCACTTCTTCCCAGCTTACCCTTCTCCTTCCCTGTGTCCTCAAGTCCATTCTCTATGTCTGTGTCTTTATTCCTGTCCTGCCCCTAGGTTCTTCAGAACCACTTTTTTTTTTTTTTTTTTTAGATTCCATATATATGTGTTAGCATACGGTATTTATTTTTCTCTTTCTGACTTACTTCACTCTGTATGACAGTCTCTAGGTCCATCCACCTCGCTACAAATAACTCAATTTCATTTCTTTTTATGGCTGAGTAATATTCCATTATATATATGTGCCACATCTTCTTTATCCATTCATCTGTCGATGGACACCTAGGTTGCTTCCATGTCCTGGCTATTGTAAGTAGTGCTGCAATGAACATTGTGGTACATGACTCTTTTTGAATTACGGTTTTCTCAGGGTATATGCCCAGTAGTGGGATTGCTGGATCGTATGGTAGTTCTATTTTTAGTTTTTTAAGGAACTTCCACACTGTTCTCCATAGTGGCTGTATCAATTTACATTCCCACCAACAGTGCAGAAGGGTTCCCTTTTCTCCACACCCTCTCCAGCATTTATTGTTTGTAGATTTTTTGATGATGGCCATTCTGACCAGTGTGAGGTGATAGCTTATTGTAGTTTTGATTTGCATTTCTCCAATGATTAGTGATGTTGAGCATCCTTTCATGTGTTTGTTGGCCATCTGTATATCTTCTTTGGAGAAATGTCTATTTAGGTCTTCTGCCCATTTTTGGATTGGGTTGTTTGATTTTTGTTATTGAGCTGCGTGAGCTGCTTGTATATTTTGAAGATTAATCCTTTGTCAGTTGCTTCGTTTGCAAATATTTTCTCCCATTCTGAGGGTTGTCTTTTCGTCTTGTTTATGGTTTCCTTTGCTGTGCAAAAGCCTTTAAGTTTCATTAGGTCCCATTTGTTTACTTTTGTTTTTATTTCCATTTCTCTAGGAGGTCAACCTGTTCTTTAACCTTGAAGAAATCATTTGACTTTCTGTTATTAAGGTTCACATTGATCATTAAAGAATTAATTTCTCCATCCATCATTCATCTGTGGTTCCATCTAGTCATTCAACATCCTACCCATTCCTACTCTTTGTTATCAAAAAAGCTTATTATCTAATGAGAGACAAAGAAATAATTATAGTATAATCCCTAGGTTACTTCCTGTACAATTTTTGCATGGGGAAGTGAAGAGATTGGTTATAAGGATAACACATTGAATACCATTTGAATTAAATCCTGTTTTTATAAGTCCTTTGAAAAATGTATCCTGAATTTTTATTTTAATACCTCTAACCATTTAAGATGGTAAGTAGTTTTTAGAAAGCTGAAATTTTACACTGTTTCATTCTGTGGATACTCAATTTACTGAATGTGTTTTCTCTTTTTGGCAAAGTGTAAAGGAGCTGCTCCTTTGAAGACACTCAATATAGGAAATGTCAGCACTCCACTGATGTGTTTGAGTGAATCCATGAATTCAACCGAAAAAAACATTACGTGGGGAGGATGTGGTACAAAAGTTTTCTCATTTTCTGATGATTTCACCATTCAGAAACTGATTGAGACCAGGACAAATCAGCTGTAAGTTATTCCTATCTATGCAACTCATTTACCATTTTTTTCATGTTTATTCTTTATAATCAAGTCAATAATGCTATCGATAATCCCAAAGATCTTTCAAAATGCATACTTTATTTTTCTATTGTAAATTTAAATATTCATTATAGAACTTAGAAAGCAGAGGAAAATTAAAAAATCACCCAGTCTAATCACATTTGAGATAAAATATGAAAACTCATAGTAATTTTAGTAGTATCTATCAATCTAAATTTTTATAATTTTCATTATCTCTGTATCAAATTAAATATGGAATTTGAGAGGCATCAACTCATTATTTTACTAAAGATATGGATTTTACACATGTATTTTGTATAATTTTCTTTGTTATTTCTTTTTTTATTGAGGTATAGTTGATTTACAATATTATATAAGTTTCAGGTGTACAACATAGTGATTCACAATTTTTAAAGGTTATATTCCATTTATAGTTAAACTATTGGCTATATTCCCTGTGTTGTACTATATATCCTTATAGCTTATTTATTTTATACATAGTAGTTTTTACCTCTTAATCCCCTAACATTATCTTGGCCCTCCCCCCCTTCCCTATCCCCACTGGTAAACACTAGTTCTCTGTATCTGTGAGTCTGTTTCTATTTTGTTATATTCACTAGTTTGTTTTATTTTTTAGATTCTACGTAGAAGTGATATCAAACAGTATTTGTTTTTCTTTTACTTATTTCACTTATCATAATAACCTCTAAGTCCATCCATGTTGTTGCAAATGGCAAAATTTCATTCTTTTTTATAGCTGGGTATTATTCTATTGTATATGTATATATACCACCTCTTCTTTATCCATTCATCTGTTGATGGACACTTAGGTTGCTTCCATATCTTGGCTATTGTAAATAATGCTACTATGAATATTAAGGTGTGTGTATCTTTTCAAATTAGTGTTTTCATTTTTTTTTTTGGATAAATACCCAGGAGTGGAATTGCTGGGGCATATGGTAGTTCTATTTTTAGTTTTTTGAGAAACCTCCATACTGTTTCCCACAGTGGCTGCACCAATTTACATTCTCACCAACAGTGTATGAGGTTTCCTTTTTCTCCACATTCTTGCCAATATTTATTATTTGTGGTCTCTTTGATGATAGCCATTCTGACAGGTGTGAGGTGATATCTCACTGTGGTTTTAATTTGGATTTCTCTGATGATTAATGATGTTGAGCATCTTTTCATGTGCCTGTAGACCATCTGTATGTCTTCTTTGGAAAAATATCTGTTCAGGTCTTCTGCCCATTTTTTAATTGGGTTTTTGTTTTTTCTGATGTGGAGTTATAGGAGCTGTCTATATATTGTGGATATTAACCCTTTATCAATCATATCATTTGCAAATATTTTCTTCCATTCAGTAGGTTGTCTTTTCATTTTGTTGATGGTTTCCTTTGCTGTGCAAAAGCTTTTAAGTTTACTTAGGTCCTATTGTTTATTTTTGCTGTTATTTTCTTTGCTTTAGGAGACATATCCAAAAAAAAAAAAAATTGTTACAATTTAAGCCAAAGGGTGCTCAGCCTATGTTTTCTTCTAGGAGTTTTATGGTACCTAATCTTACATTTAAGTCTTTAATCCACTTTGAGTTTATTTTTGTATATGCTGTTAGAGAATCTTCTATATTTCATTCTTTTCCATGTAGCTGTCCTGTTTTTCCAGCACCACTTATTGAAGACACTGTCTTTTCTCCATTGCACATTCTTGCCTTCTTTGTTGTAGATTAATTGAACATAAGTGGGTGGGTTTATTTCTGGTCTCTTATATTCCATTGATCTATGTGTTTGTTTTTGTGCCAGTACCATACTGTTTTGATTACTGTAGCTTTGTAATATAGTCTGAAGTCAGGGAGTGTGGTTCCTTAAGTTATGTTCTTTCTCAAGATTGTTTTGGCTATTCAGGTCTTTTGTATTTCTATACAAATTTTAAAATTATTTGTTCTTGTTCTGTGAAAAATGCCATTAGTATTTTAAGAGGGATTGCATTGAATATGTAGATTACGTTGGGTAGTATGGTCATTTTAACAATATTAATTCTTCCAATCCATGAACACAGTGTGGGTTTCCATTGGTTTGTGTCATCTTCAATTTCTTTCATCAGAGTCTTACAATTTTCTGAGTACAGCTCTTTTATCTGCTGTAGTAGGTTTATTCCTTGTTATTTTATTCTTTTTGATGCAGTTGTTAATGGGATTGTTTCCTTAATTTCTCTTTCTGATTGTTTGTTGTTAGTGTATAGAAATGCAACAGATTTCTGTATCCTGCAACTTTAGTGAATTCATTGATGAGCTCTAGTAGTTTTCTGGTAGCAACTTCAGGATTTTCTATGTATAGTATCATGTCATCTGCAAACAGTGACAGTTTTACTTCTTCCTTTCCAGTTTGGATTCCTTTTATTGCTTTTTCTTGTCTGATAGCTGTGTCTAGGACTTCCAGTATTATGTTGAATAAAAGTAACGAGAGTGGGCATCCTTGTCTTGTTCCTGATATTAGAGAGAATGCTTTCAGGTTTTCACCATTGAGAATGATGTTAGCTATGTGCTTGTCATATATAGCCTGTATTGTGTTGAGATATGTTCCCTCTATGACCACTTTCTTTAGAGTTTTTATCATAAATGGATGTTGAATTTTGTCAAAAGCCTTTTCTGCCTCTATTGAGATGATCATATGATTTTTATTCTTCAGTTTGTTAATGTGTTGTATCACATTGATTGATTTGTGGATATTGAAAAATCCTTGCATTGCTGGGTTAAATCCTACTTGATAATGGTATATGATCATTTTAATGTATTGTTGGATTTGGTTTGCTAATATTTTGTTGAGGATTTTTGCATCTATGTTTATCAGTGATACTGGCCTGTAATTTTATTTTTTATGTGTTTTCTTTGTCTGGTTTTTAGTATTGAGGTGATGCTGGCCTCATAGAATGAATTCAGGACCATTCCTTCCTCTAATATTCTGAAATATTTTGAGAAGGATAGGTGTTAACTCTTCTCTAAATGTTTGGTAGAATTCATTTGTGGAGCTCTCTGGTCCTGGACTTTTGTTTGCAAAGTATTCTATTCAGAATGGTTAGGGGATAATATGAAATAATTGCCAAATACTCTAGCCTATTTCTTTTTCAAAATAGTGTTAATCCTTTATATGCATTAAGAACTAACATAATAAGGTTGTATTATATTTAGAAATACTAGAAAAATGAAATGGCATTCTTTTCTTTCCCCCTAGGTTTTCTTATGCATCTTTCAGTGATTCCAACGTCCTAGCAGTGGTGGTAGACACGGCTCTTTATGTTGCTAAGAAAAATAGCCCATTTGTGGAAGTGTGGGACAAGAAGACTGAAAAACTCTGTGAACTGATAGACTGTGTGCACTTTTTAAAGTAAATTAATTTTTTAAAAAATTTTATTGTGAAAAGAATACTGCATGAGACCTACCCACTTAACAAATTTTTAAGTGTACAATATGTTGTTGGCTGTAGGTACAGTGTCATTGGTTCTTTATTTTATGCCTGTAAGAGCTGTCCTTACACTTCAGATTTCACAGAGAGAGGAAGTATGGCTTATTTTTCTTCCTTTCTACTTCTAAATAGAAAAATGTTAGAAAAAAAAAAAAAACAACAACCATCAGAAACAAAATTGTTAATGCTTCTCAGCACCATCTGTTGGTATCCAGCAAATTTCATTTTTGAAAAAAACATAGGCACATAATAGATATGGTTTCCTCAAGGTATTACAAAGAAAAAGTCACAAAACAATATAAAATACGGGTGAAAAAATGTACCGGATTGACCTGTGCACTAAGGAGGGAAGATCAAGATGCCAGGCTGAGACCGCAGTGCTCAGTCTGATGCAGTGTGTCGGAGACTTCCCATCAAGCACATCCCTTGTTTGCTGCTGCTGGCACACAGGACCATTGCCAGCCTTATTTGCTAGCTACTTCATAGTTTTGTTCTGGTTTTACAGTATAGATTTTTTTATCTGCTGGAGAACATTTAGATTATATACCATATCCATAAAATGAGATTTCAGAGTTTACTTTCCTAACACCTTCTTAGTTTTTCTCTGGATGGTGAGGAGATTTATGTTCAGAAGAGCTGACAGTTCTGACTGGTAAAGGGTCCCTTACTTCCTGAAATTCTAAAATTATTACGATTCTTTTACTTCTGGATACCTCATTTTTGTCATGAATTACTCATTAGCTCAGTGAAAAATTCAGTCGTTTGTATTCATATCTTTTACATGTAGATGATTATAATTTTATTTTCCTCTATAACTTTTAGACTTCATAAAAACCTTTTGAAACTAACTTTTTTTTCCTTCATATTGGGCAAATTGGTTCTCTTTTTTTTGCTGGATTACATAGGCTTATTTATAAAAATTGTGTCTATCATATTTATTTCAGAATTTCTTGAAGTTAAGAGGCAATTGTGTTATCTTTGATCATTTATGCTTTATGTAGTGAAACGTGGCTCTTTGACATTCTATATTTAGAAAATTAGTTCTGTACAATTTTAATAGTATGTAATGTATGCTGTCATGTATTCATAATTTAAAATGTTACATATGTGTGTGTGTCTGTATATACAGAGAGAGACACATTTATTTTATCTCTTTATTTCTGAAAAAAGTATTAATGCATACTTTCCTTATGGTTTTTAGGGAGGAGCTGGTCAAAGCAAACAAGGAAGCGAAACACCAAATGTCTTATTCTGGGAGAGTGAAAACTCTCTGCCTCCAGAAGAACACTGCCCTCTGGATAGGGACTGGAGGGGGCCATATCTTACTCCTTGATCTTTCAGCTCGTCGAATCATCCGTATAATTCACAGCTTTTGTGATTCTGTTAGGGCCATGATGACTGCACAGTTAGGCAAGTTTCTTTCCTTTAGATCTTTTTTTTCATATTCTCTAAGACTATAAAAATAAGTTTTTATTTTAAATTTAAGTTTTCTCTTTACTTTCCAATGTAATGTGAAGTGTCTCAGAAGTTCACAGTGAAATTTTGCAGGATGTATTTTGAATAGGGCCCTTAAAAACATGGAGGGAATAGATGTTTTTAGTCCCATAAGAGAAGCAGATTATAGTAACTGAACACAAAATTTGGGTCTTACTTTCTCTTTGTTCTTTATAATTAAGACAAAAACATATAATGTTGAGTATTTTTAAGTTTTTGACCAAAGAAATTAAAACAGATGTTTATTTTGAGCATAGTTTAAGCTTCCTACTAGTTTTTCATTCTATAAATAAATTTATATTCTTGTAGCAATATATGCTGAACTTCACAATCTACAAATATTGACAAATCATAATGTTTTACTCAAGCTTTTATGTTTTTTCTTGTTACTCCTTTTCTACTTAAGTATGAAAAAATCATGATAGCACATGATACTCACACTTATCTATCTTCTTTTGACTAATTATTTGCTTTAGGGAATAGACTTAGTATATATAGAGTTGATCACAAAAATGGGGTTAAGTTCTGCAAAACTAGAGTTAATGTAGCTTTAGCAAATGAGATAAAATGTTTAACAGGGTAAAGAGAATAGTAAATTCCTTTTACAGGAATATATTAAGGAGTGAGACAAATGTTTCTCCTCAACCTCACCCATTTTCCATGAATGGGTGTCAGAGTTGCACAAGAGTTAGAATTAGGTGCTCCTAGTGACTGGTGACTACCAGGACACATGTCCACACCAGCAAACTAGTTGGTGTGCAGGGGGTTGTCCCTCTAGTCTTACTCACCAAGGTTGTTGTATCCTTTAACTTAATTTGTATGTATTGAGTCGGCCAAGAAGTTCATTCGGGTTTTTCCATACGAACTTTTTGGCCAGCCCAATACTTTGGGATCCAAATGGTTGTTCATTACTGACGTTATAGTGAGATTTCAATGGGTGTAATTGATTTTTTAAATAATTTAAACATAATGTACAATGTATGGCATGATCTGGCTTCACTCCAGCTCTCTAGCCCTTATCATTTGCCATATTCCTCTCTGCTTTTTCTGGTCTAGAAGAACATTCAGTCCCTCTTAAATACTATGCTTCACCCTACCTCAAGGTTTTATGTTTTATGTTTTATGTGTTTTGCCTAGTTAACTTAGTTACCAAGTATTAACTAATCTCCTCACTAGACCATAATCTCCATGTGGGTTGGGTCTGCTTTTGTTTGTTCCCTTTTATTCCCATGGCCTAGCCTAGGGCCTAGTACATAGAGGATTTTGATAAATATTTGTTGAATAAATTATTGAATGACTTGAGAACAAAGTATGGTTATGTGACAGGGTATCAGTATATTATCTGTCCATGCAACTCTCTATCCAGATGCTTCACATTTGACCAGTGCCTTGTAGTATCCAAAGCACTTTTGCACACACTGTCTCTTCGACATATAACTTTGGCTGGAGGGGTACTGTATAAATATTGAACCCATTTTGCAGAAAGGTTAAGCTATTTTCTCAGATTCACAAAATTAATAAGAATTATAATAAGGAGTAGATCACAAATTTTCTAACTTTAAAAAATTTCTGGTCATCTTGGAGAGTTTTTTAATTCAGTATAGTTGAGGGATCTCCTAAATAGTGGAATTGTAAGTTAAGTTCCAAGGTTTTTGTGTCTTAAATATGAACAGTTGTACTCTTTAAAGTCCAACTTATTATATTGTTTTAACAGAAAACTTTTATTTTTTGATAAAGGAAGCCTTAAAAGTGTCATGCTGGTTTTGGGGTATAACCGGAAGAGTACTGAAGGTATGCAACATCAAAAAGGTAATGTTTAATAGGATACTGTATTCCAAGCAGAGTGCAATGATGTGAATGATTATAACATATTATGTGTTTATACATTTACAGTAAATATTACATATGCTATAAAACTTTAGGCATTTTTAATTGGTAGCTTCTTTATAGTGCAAATAATTTAGATATAAATTTTTTAAATTAAGTTTTAGTGATTTAGCAGTGTTAAGTATTTATTTTTCAGGTGAAATAGAGATATCAACCACTATAAAATGAGAACTAGCTCAAACCTAAACTAAATGTGGATATTTTTCCTTACATATTACCTGTATCCATATTATGTCTAATTTTCAACAGTGTTTGAAAAATCTTTATTTCTTTCAGAAAATGAAGTGTTATAGGTTATTAAAGGTCCACACTTATTAAAATTTAATAGTTCTATAATGTATTTTAAACATTTTCCAAATGTAATTTCTTATAAATGTCAATAATTTAGTACATTATTTACATATACATATATATACACACACACACACACACACATTTGTCCAAGGCAACTAAATATAAATTAACAAAAAGTAAAATAAAAATGTCTCATGGCAGATCTTTGAAACATGATTTGTTTTTTAATTTTCTAGAGATACAGTCCTGCTTGTCTGTTTGGGACATCAATCTTCCACATGAAGTGCAAAATTTAGAAAAACATATTGGAGTGAGAAAAGAATTAGCTGAAAAAATGAGAAGAATATCTGTTGAATAAGAGGGATCTTGGAAATCTTTGTCTTTGGATGGGAAAATTATTATCTTGTAAATATTCTTTAAAAAATGTTTACATATAAAAAGGGTATTTCCACTACTTGCTGTTTGCTAATGTGTATATGAAGGAATGTGTATAGGTTTTATTTTGTAAAAATGTATAAAATTGTTACCAATGAAAATACTTTTTAAAGAACTATTTAAAATATAATGTTTCTTATATATCCTAATTAATCTTGTGGATTAAGTAATGAGAGGAAATCGAAAAAGTACTTCATTGCAGTGCTCGTACTGAAATTTACAAAGTGGATAATTTTTTGTTTTGTTACTCATAATGAAGGTAAACTTTATTTTACATTCTGTGATTGACAGGTCTATTGCTGGACTACTTTCTAGATAGTCTATAAAATAGAATAAAAATGTTAGAACAGTGTTACATGTAATACATTCCTTCTTAGATTGCTTTTAAATGAAGTTATCATATATGCTTGTAAATAGTCAATGAATTTGCACTAATAAAGCCCTTTGTTGGGACGTGAGTTCTTTTTGTTCCTGATGCAAGCAGTGCATTTCATACAACTTCACTTTATCTAAAAGAAAATGCCGTGAAACATGCTGATAAGAAACCAACATATTGTCAAAATCCTCCTATCCAAGAAAGACATAGCCACTCTCTTTTCCTATATTACAACTCTGCCTTTGAATGTGGAACCCTGAAGTTTTATAATTGGTGTAAATAAAATGTTCAGTCCTTCAAGTGATATTTTTATGTTTTAATTTTGATTCTAAGTTCTAAGCCAGACCCCTGGCTACTTGTTCCTAATCTTCTTCACTCCAAATGTTTCTATTCTTCTTCCTAAATTTGTGACCCTGCAAATTCTACATCGTTCAGGTAGAAACTCTATTTTCAGAATTATAGAATTCTGCAACTCCCACCAAGACCATTGGGACAAGAATGTAACATACCAGTTTTCTGAAGAAGAAAGGAGCTTTAGCTATAATGGGTACCTGTTAACCTAGTCTTCTAAATTATACTTAAATTGTTTAAATAAATTCCCATGGTAGGAGTATCAGGGCCGAGTACCTAGGTAACCATTTAAGTGTCATTTCTGCTTTAAGAAAATACATTTTTGGTAAATCTGTTGGCCCTGGCCAATATTTATAATTCCAAACAATTCCCTATGATAGGATAACTAGCCCATTTAATAATCTCAAAACTGAGAATTTTATTATATGAAGACTAAATTTCTTTATATTAAGGGTAATTAATACATTCTTAAGCCTGAAAGATTCTCCATTTTTCAGAGGACCTATATTTTAATTTGTTGAGTAGTTCAAAAAAAAGTCAGAAATGATGGAGCTATTTGTTCCTGTGGTATTTCTTATTGTTACTTTGTATTTATATGCCAAAGACAATTATGGAGAAATATGTAAATAAACATTGTATTTAAATGAAGCAATGAACATTTTTTAAAGCATGTTTGTGAATTTTAAAACTCTTTGTGATAATGTTTTATTTTTCACATATAAGTCTGTAATCCATCTAAACTTTGTATTCATCTGTGTATGTGACATTCCACTATAGGAAGGAGTTGCTAACTGAAGTATTCTCTTGGAGCTTTATTCAATTTTCTATAGTACAACCAGTTGTCACGATCTCGGTATAAAACCCAATGGGCATAATGTATTCTATTTTCAAATTCTCATAAAAATTTTCTTAAGAAGAATGGTTCACTCTTGAGTACTGTTCAAAAAATAAAGACTTTAGAACTACCGATTTATTTTAAAAAGTCATTTAATTTTTTTTTCTGCTTAGAACCCTAGTGTAAACTGCTAATCATTATCAAAATGTAAGCATTTATCTTAACAGAAAATATACTTTGTGGGAAGTTTAGATATAAAGAAAAGGGAGCCTCTCTGAATCTAATTCTTGCAGGCATTACTGATTACGTGTGAACTATTTATTTTTCATCTGGACGGTAAGACATATTGATGAAACAGAACAAAAGTAGCAAAAAAGATTGCCTTCTTGTCAGTTCTATTGCTGCTTACTGATTTACTTTTCTATCCTACATTGGTCTAAATTCCATGTCGGCCTATTACAGCAAGGGGATTTCCTCGTGTCAAAATGAAAGTGGTACTTGCAAAGAGTTAACAGGATTTTTTTCTGCATTTACTGAAATAAGCATATTAAGTGCAACTCTATCAATGGTATTAGCTATGGACATACTTAATTTTTTAATATGAAGGTCAGTGTAATTGATAGGATTTATGATTTTCTCTCCTCCAATGAATTGCCTGTGGCTGCTGATTTCCGGATGGTACATCCCTATTCTGAGCTGGGTAATGTTTTGTGTACAGAGTGGAGTGAGATTGCTCTGATTTTTTGTTGTTGGGGGGTGGGGTAGGAGTGGGAGTAGAGAGAGCATTGTGGTTGAAGATCATCCAGTGAAAACTCTTCTGCCTTAGTACAGAATTATTTTTTCTATGTAACTTCCATGTATTACTCTCAACATCTCTTTGCTCCCCTCCCTTCCTACAATATGGGTTTTTAAAAAATTTATCTGTTTCATATCCACTATGTTTGAGCTACATTACTGGCTAGCACAATGCCCCTGGCACATAATTATACATGGGAAATTTAATTTGGCATTCAAAAGCTTCTATGAATTTCTGATAATTTCTGGACAGTTCTTTCTTCTTGCAGTAGGAGATTATAAAATAAATGAGATCATTTTAGTTTTATGTGACTAGAATGCTTGAATAAAGGTGGGAGTATCTTTGTTTAGCAAGAGAGATTTTATTTCAAAGATGAACATAAGTTCAGCCACATACAATAGAACGTCTTCACTGATATATGTTTATTTCAAAAGTAAACACAAGTAGTAACAATATGTAGCAATACCCTTAGTGAACTGTTATGTTAGTCTTTTAAGTCAACTCAATCCCATTTTCATAAAATGCCCTCAATTATTTTGTACACTTTGGTGTTCCATAAAGATAATTAGTATGTGTCAATTACAGAGAAATAAGTTGTCCTTCATCCATAACTATTGACATTTTACTCTTTACCTCCACTTTTTGGTTTATTGACTTTATATTAAAGAATATGGTTCTCCAGGTGTTGACTTACTTTCTAAATGTCATGATATAAATTGGTCTATAAATTATTTGTTCCTTCAAATAATTTTTACATTTTCAAGGTAATGTAAATAGGAAGAAAGAAAACTGACATAACTTGAAACAGTGACTGAAGGAGATTTTTATAGCAGAATTGCACATAATGGAAAAAGTAAAGAAATAGTCAACCTGTCTTCAATCCCTAGTTAAAAGCCTACCTGTCAAAAACATGTAGAAAATTCTCCCTTGTAAGTGTACACACACAGAAAAATTAATCTTTTAAAATTTCTTTTTTTGTTCTATGTGTCAGATTCAAATAATTTGTAGAAGTTAGGAGATGTGCTCTGGGCTCTTGGGCCTGCCCCCATCTCCTAGTGCCAGCCGTGTTGCTTAATCTGTCTTCGTGTTAATGTCCTCAGATGTCAAAAGGGACAAAAATACTATCACATACAGTTGTTGTGAGAAGCATATTCCTATCACTTTTATCCCCAAACCTAAAAGAACTGTTAGCTGCTTTATATTTGTTGATGAGAGAAAGGTGAATTTTGACGTCTGAAGCTGGTAGACGGAGCCAATATTCTGCTGATTATTCATTCTACTGTGTTACTTGAGTGACAGACTAAGGCCTCTGGATTATATATCATGGGTATCAGAGATTGAGAAAGCTAGTAACTTGGCATCCTGTCAAACTAATACTTTGAATATTTGCTTAACATTTATTTAGTGGAAGCTGGGAGAAACTGACTTTGTGTTAATAAAAGTAATATGAAAACAAATTGGCTTTGATTTTGTTTCCAGTTGGCAATGATTTGGAGAAGTCCATCTGCTGAAACTAAAAAGCCTAGGTAAAAAGAAAGAAAAGATCTGGTAAGATGGCATAGAAGTATCAAGCTGAAATTAAAGTGAAGGTGAAGACAAAGACTTAAGCAGAACACCAAAGCTGTTTTTTCCTGTGAGCATTTGCTGATCCTAGTGAACATGAGCGGCAGTTTTCTCAGCTTCAAAAGGATTGAAGGACAAAGGACAAATCCCAACACACTCCAAGGTCAGGAATCAAATATAGACAGGTATTCCCACTGGGCTGGAACATGAAGGGATACGTCTCAGTGTAAGCGAGAAGCAGAAGAACTGTCCCATCCTCTCCCCACTGGGGACAGCAAGGTTCTGGGAAGGCCCATAAGTCATCCTTCCTGGAGTTAAACCAAATTCGCATCATCTATATTATTTTTAAAAAATCACCCAAGCTATTAATTAAATGAAAAATGTTTTAAAGTCCTTGAATTAACTAGGGAGAAAGCAAAGTCTTTAGATTTTGTTAGGTATATATGTATATATTGACAATGTATATATTGTCAATTCTTGAGTACCCACTAAAAGAATAAGTACAGAGTATATAATTCCCAAACTAGTTGAGGGGGAAAAAAGAAATTACAAAATATTTTTCCATCCAAATGAAGGTAAGAAATGACTAAATAGAAACAAAAAAAGGGGACTGATAAAAAATATTTCATAGGTATAAAATCTAATGTATCAGTGCTTAAATAAAATGTAAATGAATTAAATGATCCAGTTGATAAGATTTTGAGACTTGATAAAAAATAAAAATCCATCTGTGCATTATGTGATATGTCTAAAATTTAAGTATGTATAAGTGTTGAAAATAAAATAATAGAAATACAGACACACACAAACATGCACATATACAATTAATAACCAAAATGAAGCCAAGGCAGCAATATTAATGTCAGACAAAAAGACTTTGAGGCAAACATCATACCAGAAATAAAGAGGATTATTTCATAATGGCAAAATGTTTAATTCACCATAAAGCCATAAATTTTAAATTTATATGCACAATATGCATTAAAATTTATATAATCATGTATTCTCAAATATTGGGTTGGCCAAAAAATTCATTTGGGTTTTTCCGTAAGATGGTATGCATAAATTAACAAAACTACAAGGAATAGTTAGACAACAGAGTGAAAGATTTTAACATACCTCTCTCAATAATAGATGGAGCAACTAGACAGAAGAAGAACAAATGAGTGAGGACAGGTTTGAACAGCACAGTGAATAACTGACATGATGGACATATGAAGAACATGGCAACCAATATCTTTGCCATATGTGCTTTTTTCACTCTAGATATTTTATTTAAGTATCTTGAATTAACAAACTTATACATAAACTCTCAAAGTTACAAGTTTATTTTGTAATAAACTTTGATTTAAAATGTGTTAGTTTCAGGTGTATAGCAAAGTGATTCAGCTATATATATATATACGTGTATACATATACACACACACACATATATATATATATTCTTTTTTAGATTCTTTTCCATTATAGGTTATTACAAGATATTGAGTATAGTTCCCTGTGCTATAAAGTAGGTCTTTGTTGGTTACCTATTTCATATATAGTAGTGTGTATATGTTAATCCCAAACCCCTAATTTATCCCTCCCCCCTTTTTTTTCAACTGCAAAGAACATTTAAAAAACTGACCATAAAAGGGCCCATACATCATTAATGTCATTTAATTTTAAAGGGCTGAAATCATACAAGTTTATTCTCTCACAAGAATTGAATTAACATAAAATCAATTGCAAAAAGATGTCACAAGTGGGATTCCCTGGCAAGCAGACTCTGAGATAGAAATTATTTTATTTTTTTTAAACACATGCATTTGTTTATGTTTTGGATGTTTCACATTATGGTAGTTTGCATGATTTTTCACTCCCTTGCTCCTTTGTTACATGCTGTTAATTTTATTAATTAATTGATTAATTAATTTTTGGCTGTGTTGGATCTTCGTTTCTGTGCGAGGGCTTTCTCCAGTTGAGGCAAGCGGGGGCCACTCTTCATCGCGGTGCGCGGGCCTCTCACTATCGTGGCCTCTCTTGCTGCGGAGCACAGGCTCCAGACGCGCAGGCTCAGTAGTTGTGGCTCACGGGCCCAGTTGCTCCGCGGCATGTGGGATCTTCCCAGACCAGGGCTCGAACCCGTGTCCCCTGCACTGGCAGGCAGATTCTCAACCACTGCGCCACCAGGGAAGCCTGAGATAGAAATTATTGTGCATGAAGTTCATCAGTTTGTGCTCCCTGAATCCACACGTGGTCGGGGGAGCTGGGGGGAAGCAAGCACAATGGGCAAAGGGAGAAATTGGGTGGTGTCACAAACATAACAGGGCCTCAGTTAACCTCATGGAGACCTGTGAAGCTTCTACATTAGGGTTGTCCTAGGTTGGGGTGAGGGCCCCAGGCCAGTTATTAGATGTGGGGTACCTGAAGAAGGCAGAGTAACCTTGGGCATTTCAACACTTTCAGCAGAGGCATCTCTAGGAGCAGGCTGTCAGATAAGTTTACAACCTTCCCAGCAACTGGGGGAGGGGATCCTGGGTGGCAATGAACAACATCTACGGTTGATAACTAAAATAATAAATACATGCGTAAACAACCAATTGCTTGAGTGAATTTGTTAATTCTGGTGAAATTGGGGTGAGGTTTTGAAGGATTTATAGGGACAGAAGACATAAATGAAGTCCTACCCAACATGGGGTGTCTAGTTGTAGATTCACTCCTCAAATAAAGCTGCAACCCCAAAGAAGTATACTCTTTGAATAAAGGTAAACCAGAACTCACTCACCCCACAATTTGCAGCCTCTCCCTCCAGGTAAAATTGTGTTGGTGCTGAGCATAGCAAGGTGGTGATAAAAGAATCTGAGACATTGTAACTCTGAATTCACAATAGATTTACAGACCAAATTTACATCACATGTGTTTCCAAATAACATCAGGAGACTATTGAAAGCTGTTCCGCTGGTATTGTTTAGGTGCCTGGAAAAAGAAAACTTACATATTCTCTGGAGGAATAGACATTTATCCTTTCTCTTAATTAACATAAATAAGTTTTTCAAGATAATAAGCAGTGTACAGTTTAATAAACAAAGCCTACAAGAAAAGAAGACAACATGACAGAGAAGCTTCAGGATCAACTCAGAGGCCATCTAAGAGTCCAAATATTATTGTAGAATTGTGAAACAGAATCTGAAACAAAGATAAACTTGAAAATTTCTTCAGCGGTCAGGAAACCATAATTATGACTAAGGAGATTTGTAAAAGAATCAAGTGGAACTTCTAAAAAGGAAAAATATAATAATTATAGTTAAAAGTGTCATAGATGAGTTTAATAGCATTTTAGACAGGTGAACAAAAAGTTAATAAACTTGAAGATAAATCCAAAGAGCTTTTCTGTAATGCAGCAGGGATAGCAAAATAGATCAAACATATATACTGAGTAGTCAAGAATCTTGTAGGATGGAGTAAGAATTTCTCACATTTGTCTGATTGGACTATCAGAAGAGGAATAGGGGAGAGGTGTGTTTGAGGAGCTAATGGCTAAGAAATGGCTAGAACTGATGAAAGATACCAATCTTTATACAAGAAACCTTGAAGATCTAAATTAGGATAAATTAAAAGATATCTTCACATAGACAGAATGTCAAATAAAAAGACCTGGGTGATTCTCACAAACATTACACTGAGTGAGAGAAGCAAAACACAAAGAATATACACAGTAAGCTTCCATTCATACAAAAATGAAAAGAAAAACTGAACTCTTGTTTAATGATGCATAGATAGATGGCAAAACTATAAGCAAGTAAAGAAATGGTGATTACAAATGTCAAGAGAGTGATCATCTCTATAAAGGAGGAAAGGAATTACGACTGAGAAGCAGGCAGGTGGGGGATTCTAGCATGCTGGAAAATGTTCTATCTCTAGACTTAGTTGTTGATTAGACGAGGTTTTGTTGTATAACATTTTCTTAAATTACACATTTATATTTTATTTACTTACTCATGCATGTTATCTCTCAATTTAAAAAAAGGTCACACTAATTACTTGCACTTAATGAGGTAAAATTGTCCTGAAAACATTTGCTAAAAATTTTCATAAATTTCTGGAGTTCTTCTTATCTCTTTGGGTTTAATTTTTTTTTTCCCCAGCCTGTCAAGTGTCAGTAGGGCATATGGTTTGATAAGGAATAAATGATTCATGGATAATGAAATGTATCACTCATTTCTAGTTAACATCACCACATACTGCCTTACTCAGTTTTAACATTACAATTAAGACTATACATGTAAAATAATTCTGAACTTTTAAGCTTAGAGTGTTGAGTATTAAGACATACTGGAAAGTAGAAAAGAGTAGCAGGTTTGGGGCAGATGATTATTTCATTTTTGACATTTATTTCAGCTTCTTGTAAAACATACAGATGGGAATGTTCAGTAGGCAGTTGTGAATGCTGATCCAAGACTCAGAAGAAATTATGGGTCAAAGGCAGACCTGGAGGTGATCTGTTGAGAGGTCATCTGTATTGGTTTGCTAGGGCTGCTATAACAAAGTATCAAAGAGTGGGTGGTTAAACAACAGAGATCTATTTTCCCACAGTTCTGGAGGCTAGTAGAAGTCTAAGATCAAGATGTTGACAGGGTTGTTTCCTTCTGAGGGTTGTGGGGAAAGGAACTGCTCTAGGCCTCTCTCCTTGGCTTATAGATGGCTATCTTCTCCCTGTGTCTTCAAATTGTCTTACACATGTCTGTTCAAATTTTCTCTTCTTATAAGAACACCAGTTGTATTGGATTGAGTCCCACATTAATGACGTTTTAATTTAATTACCTTTTTAAAGACCCTATCTCCAAATATGGTTACGTTCTCAGGTACTAGGGGTTAGGACTTCAACATATGAATTTTTGAGGGATCACAATTCATTCTATAGCACCATCATTTAAAAATGTGAAAGTGTGAGATGGCCAATGAAGAGGGTCACATTGGAGAAAGAAGGCTCTGGAACACATCTGTATTCAGAACAGACAGAAGGGGACAGCCCAAGGAGGAGACAGTTTAAAGAAGGTGATGATCAGTGGAATCAAAAGAGACAGAACATTCAATAAGGATCTATCAGGACTGAATACAGCAAATAAATGTGGTGTTGAAGCCGTCCATGGTGACCATTCAGAGGACAGGGTTTATAGGGTGGAAGGCTGATGGAAGTGGGTTGAGAAGTATGTCTAACTAAGAAGTGCAACAAGAATGAAAAGACAGCAGTGCATGTTAAGAAGCAGAAGAAAGCTAGAAAGAGGGAATTGATACAATAAGTGGGGTGAGGGGGTAATTTTAAAGGACAAATGGTAGAGGGATCTTTAAAAATATGCTTTAGATTGAGCACAAGAAACCATTTCAATGATACAAATGCAGAGAGAAGACATAAAGCTATAGTCAGGGATATGGTTTACTATAAACCTCTTTATCAAGAGAAGGCCGGTGTTCAAATTCCTTTTAAAATTTTATTCAGAGAAGTTGACATAATAGCTGTAAGTATCAAGGTCAGTATAATAGCCTGCTCAGAACCCTGTAAAATTTCCCATTTACTCTAAATCACTATCTGAAAGTCTGTTCCAACGTTACCAGTTTCTTCTTCTTACTAAGTATTACTCTAAGAAAATTTGGGGAAGTTAAAATGGAGGTGGTAATTTACTGTAGAAAATTATTTATTGTCTATATCTAATGTTAAATATTAGTTTAATTATTTATATAACTTTGAATAATATTTATTTAAAAATTCAATTGTATTATTTTTTTGGTATGAAGCTTCCTATATAGCAAAAATTTTCTAATTTTCAGACACTCAACTTTCAAATATAATTTCAGGTAATAATATATGAAAGTAGGGAACTTGTTCCACAATCCAAATAGACACTGTTTAACATTTTCTATATTTGCTTCTGGTATAAATGTTGTTGATAAAACAAACTATCTTGCCCATCCTGATGCTATTGTTCTTTCAACTGTTGACTTTTCCTCTGGCAGTATATCACTATGTGTACAGACACTTAAGCCACATCCTTTAAAATCAAGAAGGAAACATTTGACTATTGTTCTTTTTGTTGGATGTGCTTTTAAGCTATGTACTGTAGTTATGCAGTGTATGTTTTAGTATTATTACATGGTTTTATCCAAACAATATACTATTACAAAAGAGTTAATGTTCTTAATTTCCTTGTAAAAAGGAGTTACATAATGAGATGTTCCAGAACAAAAATGAGTCTACCCTTAGAAAAATTATTTTAAGAACACTATTTAACATTTGCTAAGTGGATAGTTTTAATTCCTTTAAAAATACTTTTCCTCTTATAATATCAATAATGGATACTTTGAAACTTTAGAAGGTAAAAAAGAATAACCTGAAGTGAAATCCTAAAAGGAGTGGTCTGAGGAGGAGAGAGGCACTAGGGTCAAACAAATGTGGTTTGTAGCTTACATGCTTTCATGCATAAGCATTGAATTATCTGGTTCTCAATGAAAATTGAAAAAAAAACTCATTCCAAGACCACATATATAAATATAGTTTACTGGCATTTTATTGTCATCTTGACTTTTAGCACCACTGTAAACCAAATTTTATCTATGGTTATTAACATTATAGTGAGAAAATTCTAAGACACATCTTAAAACTTTGTAACAATTTTTCACTACTAGGCAAATCTGAGTTGGTGAAATCAAACAAAACTATAATACTGTTAGTATAGCGTTTTCCCTGTGTCATTAACTGAGAATGAATCTGGACTAGAAGTTTCAAATGGTGGGAACCTTTTCTTAACCATCGATATTTTCTTTGTTTCAGTACAATGTGTCTAACTCAATGCCTGCTACATTATGTTGAAGTAAATCTCTTAATATAAATAGATTCAGTACTAACACCTAATTATGATTATTATTATTGCCATTATTATTGAATGTTTATTTTTGAGCTCCCCAAAATTATTCATTAAATCATTCATTCAATATTTATTGAGTGCCGAGTATGTGCCAGGTTCTTTTCTAGGTACTGGGACTCAGCAGTGAACAAACGACATGAAGATACCTGTCTTAATTGAATTTACATTCTAGAACTAACAACAGACAATAGTTAAATGTATTAAACAGATTAAATCAAAATGTATACATTAGATGGTCGTGAAAACTATGGAGAAAAAATCAAGCAGAAAGAGGGGAGAGGGAAGAAGTGCCATGGGGTGAGGTTTGTAATTTAAAGTATTCAGGGAAGGTGTCCATGAGAAGATAGTATTTGAGCAAAGATTTAAGAGGTGAGGGGGTGGTATTTAGGGGAAGAATTAGCAATTGCATAAAAGTAAAAAATAACTTAGAAGAAATTTAAAAGTGTTTTTAATTTACTTTGAAATTAGAATATTAATTTTAATTAATATTAAATTTAATAGTGTAAAAATAGTAGTAGTGACAAATAATTATGTTATCTAACCATCTTTCTGGACATCTGTTTAAAATATATGCAAATTATCCATAATTTAAATCTTTTACATGTAGAGAGGCTTTAATTCTTCATTCTAAAGTTTAATTATAACCCTGAAAAGAGTTATTCTGGAGGAAAATAATTATAACATATATTTGCAAAATATGTCATTAAAACTCCAGTTTCAATAAGGTGAGCGAGCACAGTCTGTGGATAGCCAAAGAGAGAGTATTCCAGGGAGAGAAACAGCAAATGCAAAGGCTCTGACGTGGGATTCTGTCTGGTGAGCTTCACCGAAGACAGAAGACAGGCCTCTGAGGCTGGAGGAAAGAGGGTAAGAGCGAGTGGGTAGGAGGTGAGATCAAAGTTGGGGCTGATGGAGTGGGCCTTGTAAATCCATAGAACTTGGGGTACAGTCACCAAGGAAGTAAAGTGGCTAGAAAAAAAGAAGAGATTCAAATTTGAGCCTCCAGACCCTCGTGTTAAGAGGTCTTGTAGATGAGAAGGAATCGGCAGAAGAGGGAGTAACAAATGAAGCGGGAAAAAACTGGAAATCGCAGAAGTCAGGTGTACCGGGAAGGAAGAATTGATTAACTGTGTTAAATGAGGTTGAGAGGTCAATAAAATAAGGACTGAAAACTGACCATTGGATTCACAAAAGAATCCAGTGTCCTTGACAAGAGCACATTGTGTGCAGTGCCCGAGCAAAAACAATGGGAGTTAGTCCGTTCCCGAGAGAATGTCAGGAGGTGGAGTCAATGGGCACAGGTAGCTCCTTTGTGAAGTTTAACCATTAAGGGAAGTGGAGGAGTGGGAATAGAACTGGAGGGAAGTGAGTTCATTAGTTAAGAATAACAAGTTTATTGAGATATAATTCAGATACCATAAAATTGTTTGTTTTATTATATTTATTCATTTTTTAGTAAAGACAAATAACAGCATATATTTATACGATTGGGAGTAAGCCAAAGGAGGAGGGAAACCTTGATGATACGGATAGAAATGAGCAAATTACTGGCATGATGCTCCTGGATGGAAACCAGTACACAAATGGGAGATCAAGCTTAGGTGGCAGCACATAGTGTTCATCTGTATTAATAAGAAGGTCGGCAGAGTTCAGGGTACAAATACCAGTAGGTGTGCTTGCGTGGGGATGTAGAGTTTCTCTTTTGATGGCTTTTATTTTCTTAGTAAATTTAGAAGTACTGTCATTGACGAGAGGGAGGATGGGAAGGAGATATTGGCTATTGGGGAAGAGAAAAAATATGAAGCAGAAGAGCATAAAAGCAAAGGGACTACAAAATATAACTGACTGTCTTAAGGATCCACTTGGGGTAATGAATTTAAGTGAGACAAGATAGCATGACGATGTGTTTTTACCCTATCATGTTCATCTGCCTGGTATAGGTAGGGAAAAGGAAAGAGTCTAATTTAAGCCATGGTTGTGGTTTTGCCAAGCAAATATAGAAAGGGTCAAGGGAACTGAGGGTTCATGCAAGGGAATGATAATGATTGACCACAGACTTTAAACCAAGGAGGAAGGTACTTGAATTGTTGAGGGAAGTGAGGGTGAATGAAAGGTAAATAGGCTCAGTGGATTATCGTTCTGAGTGGGAACCAGTAGATCGTTATAATCACATTACTAGAAGAAGTGATCTGGAAAGAGGGAGGACATTGAAATATTTGAAATTGCATTTGACCTTATTCATAATGCATTTTCCACTTGGAATCCTTCCCTGATTCTGCAAGTCCAAGCCTTGGTCAAGGCCTTAGACTATGAAACCATGAAATTTTCCCTGATTCTCCCAAGCTAAAAGAAATCCTGCCTTTCTTGGTACATCTATAGGATTGCCTACTAAACCCAACTTACAGAAAATTTCTATCTTCTGTGTATTCTTAGTTACCCCAAAAGCCTCTAGGTAACTTAATGTTTCATTCTGGTCTCCTACATACCTAAGCCCACAGTCAAGCACATAAAAGAATAATTATGTCATAATGATCATCTGATAAATGGGTGCTCCGGGAGCAAATCTCCTTCACGATGAAGTCATGTATGATAAAGAAAAGGGTGTCTTAAATGGCAGCAGTAATGGTGACAATGTTCCCTCTTAACTATACTTTTATTTTCTGTGTTGGAGAAAAGTCCTCAATGTACAGTCTTTATTTGTAAATTACTAAGACAATCAGAGCTGGGTTTTGGAAAAATTATGGTCTGTGAAGTCAGTCCTTTGTTACCTCCCTCTCTGTTCGTGGCATGAAGAGCCTTCTCCTCAGTGCTCTTGTGTATCCTGTGTGTTCACTCTCCAGGTCTCTGCCTCAAAGGGAAAAATCTGATACTTTCACTGATGTCAGATTAAAAAATGCCTGGCCTTGGGAAAATGTGTTACCTTAAACAGGAAAATGAATTTTAAATACTTAAATCTGTGGAATTCTGCCCACTTTCAAAATGCTTTAAGAATTCAGTAAGTAGACTAAGGAGGTCCTCTGGAGCAGGGAGCCCAGGAGTACAAGCATTCAGTATTTACTGTGGAGGCCCTCGAAGAAGGCAGGCATCGCTTTTTCCTTTAGATTAGCAGAGGCGTGAGTGAATAAAGAAGAAGGAAAGGGATGTTTGGCTACTTTTTCCCTTTCTTGGGATTATTCTGCTTTTCTGGAGGGAATAAAGACTGTTTTCCCTCTGGCTACTGAAGTCTTTCCTTGGTAGTGATTGGGAGCAGATGAGAAGCAGATGGCATCATCAAAACCACGGAGTTGGCCCTTCTAGTTTTCAGGTCCAGCTGACCAGTATCAGGGATTCCTCTAACCGTCAATCCTCTCTACCTTGCTCAGCACAGACTGGGTCTTCTCTTCTTAAATCCTAATTTGAACTTGCTCCCTCTATCCTAGAACATCTACATATATAATTCATGGATGGCGTTTTCTATTCAATTTAACTTTTGTCCTAAAACATTTTTTCAGATGTTCTCATTTTCATACATCTTCTACTTATATATCTGATTATAAAGTTCATGGTAAAATGTATATTACTGGAGAATTATATATCCTTGTGAGTAATAAAGCAATTACTGTAAACATATTGCACTTAACTATGTCTTAGTATGTCTATACCTATGCATATACCTTATGTGATAGCTGCATATTTCTCTAAGGAAATACCTAATAATATATCGATAAGTAAAGAGTTCTTTGTTTCAAGGTAGGTTAATGTTTAAAATTCATTTTCTTGTTAAGGGAGAGACAATTACAATATTTAATCACAGTATTTGAGTTTCTTGAGGTATTAAGACTTTTGCAATGATCAATAGAGTACAGATAAATATATATCACTGGAATATTTGGTTTTTAATCCTGGGACTTTTAGTTCCTGCCTCTGCTGTTTGCCTAGGGTGGCAAGAAGGCATGGTCTGTGTTTGGTGTGAGCTGGACTAGATTCAAGATAGAAGAGGTCACAGAAATGACACTAAACTGACTTGAGATAGATTTGATTTGGGGCATGCTATGATATTTACTTTTGCCCTGTCATCACTAACTTTACCACACCTAGCCCATGATGAAAGACGGTGGTATGTGTGGGTATAAAAACTCCAGTTACAGGAACCCTTGCAGATCTGATTCTCCACCATGACTGTTCTTCGTTTCTAGGTCCCAAATCACCACCATGAAGTTGATATTTTTGTATTTGGTTGTGGTACTTTGCATCTTCTGCAAAGGTAAGGGACTAATTTAAAGAATCCTTCCATACCTTGATAGATCCATGCATATATTTGTTTAAATGTATAGTGTTCTGTATTTCAAATATTTTTCCTCCTGGGAAATCTTTCCTACACCAAGAGTAGGATAATAAGTAAGAAAATTGGATTTGCATTTTATTAGGTATTATTTCAGCTTTTACAAGCCTGTCTTAAGGCAATATGTATATCTGTATCTATATGCTTAGAAATATTAGTGAACAGGTTTTTGATGACTCTGTCTTGAACTTGCATCTACCTTAAGACTAAAGACCCACACTGGTAATTTCAGTTATCACAAATCATAAAGTTTCACCAATTAAAAGGCTGGTTCATCATCAAAAGAAAATTTTGTAGGGAGAATATTTCTTAAACAACTTTCATGGACATTTTAGAAAGTCAATTAATTAATTTCTAGAATTAATTGAAAGATAAGATCATTAATGAATTTTAATTAAAAATTGAGCAAAATGAAAAAAATCTTTAGAAACAAATGTATTTCTTGCCCTTTAGGTTTGTTTCTGAAAAGGATAGGAAAACAATAATATCCAAACATAAGGAGAAAGGTGTGCAAAAGAGAGGAAATTCATAGTATATCTAAACTTAAAATCTATTTTCTAAATTTGGGAGTAGGAAACATTTTGCTTCTCTGTGAGAAACCAGAATAAAGAGGACTACAATTATTTGTTTTGATTAAGAGAAAACATTCCTATCCTTAATCCAGCTACCTGGGGAATTGATAGGCCATTAGAAAATGATTATTTCAAGTAATGGTGACTTTCGTAATCTTATACAGCACTTTGCTGTAATCTTTGCTTCTATTTTATATAAATATAAATATTCTTTGCCTATACTTTGCATAAATGTATGTCTTATGTCTTAAGTAACAGTTCACAAAACTCATTTCAAAGCATTTATTGAATGATATATCACAACAAAATGTGTTTGTATTTGCTAAAGTATGCTAAATTCCCCAGAGAACTGAAGAATATTTCTAAAGTAAATTCCTAGATATCCATGATAATTCTGGTAAATGATTACAAATATTTCAATAGGATTTCCATAGGCTGGTTATTTACTGACAAAATTCAGGTATTTTATGTATTTACTTATAAGTTCATAGTCAGAAGTAAGGAATATACCTGGAAAACTGCTCTTTGCAGAAATTCCAAGTGCCTTAGTTGAAATGAATTTTTATTGCTCTTAGTCAATAAGATTTATGATCCAAACAGATTCCCTTCATCTTCAGTAGGTTACAGGATGGTAAAGAATTGATGACTGGAAGTTACAGAAGACAGATATTTAAAGGGCATACATAGAATCAGTCAGAAGAAATATTTGTATTGTTTAATCAACCGTAAATGTATAGAAAGAAAGAAAACTAATAAATAGTTCCCTGGCTAAGTGGAATAAAGCTTCAGTGATACAAGAGGTAGATTTGGCACAAAATGGATATGCAAAATCAGTTCTTATTTTATTCCCAGGCTATTTTATCCTCTCAGTAGAGTAAAATCTATACAATTGTCTTTTTTCCCTTTTTTGTCTAATTCCTTGCTTATGAACACATTAGCCAGAAAATGTTTAGGGAAAATAAAGTCAAGTGAAATATAGATCAGAAAATAAACTTCACATTGGCAGCTGTAAAAGGTTTGAAAAATGTATAGGTATAAATAGTATAAATAGTATGAAAAAGGTATGAAATATTGGTTAATATTAATTTGTGAGTCTAATTTATTTGGCTACATATAGTCCCAAGAGTACATTGATGTTAAAAACTTTAAGTATGTTGATAGGTAAATGTACTACTTATATATATATGAATAAGATTTATTAAATAAGAAAGCTCCAAAATAATAAATTAACATTGAAATAACATAATGATTATATATAAAAAGTAGATTGCTTATAATGAATTTAAAAGAAGAATGGAAACAACAGAATTAATCTCATTCTCTTAAAAAATATGCTATAGAGAAGTATAAAATGATCTAACTGTTCTCACTTTTTTTCATTTTTATAGATGGGGAAGCCCTATTTTATAGACTAAACTCAGGTCAGTATCTTTCAGAAATTAATCTTCACTTTGATTATAACAAGGTGTATTCTGAGCCCACTTTTGGAACACAGAAATTTTTTCTACCTATATTGAGATATAATTGACAAAAGTTTAAAATATACAATGTGATGGATGATTCAGTATGCATATATATTTAAAATGACTACCACAGTAAAGTTAGTTGACACCTCAATCACCTCACACAATTATTTTGTGTGTGTGTCTGTGTGTATGTGGTGAGAACAATGTAAGATCTACTCTCATAGCAACTTTTAAATACCTGATACAAAATGGTTAACTGTAGTCACCATGCTGTACATTTGATCCCCCAAACTTATTCATCTTCTAATTGGAAGTTTGTACTTTTGATCAAGCTCTTCCCATTTCTCCCATCTTCAATCTCCTGGACACCACCATTCTACTCTCTCTTTTTATGAATTAAATGTTTTTAGATTCCACATAAAAGGGAAATCGTATAGTATTTGTCTTTCTCTGACTTACTTCACTTAGCCTAATTGTTACCAAGTCCAAGCTCCTACTGCTCGCTGCACTACAGGCCAGAAATTGAGAGATGAGTTGCTGGGGTAAGGAATAGAAACTTTATTCAGAAAGCCAGAAGACCAAGATGGTGGACTCATGCCCCAGAATACCATCTTGCCTGAGTTAGAATTCAGGCTTCTTTTATACTAAAAGGGGAAGGAGTAAAGTCAAACATTTCCTGGTTCCCATCAGCCTCCGGAGGGGATGTGTTAATTTCTTCCTCCCTGAAGTCATTCACAGGTGGGCCTGTTCAGGATGTTTCTGATGAGCTAAACAAGGATATTTTAGCTTAGTGCTCATTACCTGGGAGGCAGTGTTCCCAGAGACAGGCCATTATGTATAATTTAAGTTTATAGGCAAATCCCTTTAGTGATAAACTTGTAATAGAATACAAAATGTTCTTCCCTATTACATAATGCCCTTAAGATCCATCCATGTTGCCACAAATAGTAGGATTTTCTTTTTTTATGGCTGAATAGTATTCCACTGTGCATGAGATATAGATATATTCATATATCTATATCTCACACTTTCTTTAGCCATTCATCTGTTGATGGCCACTTAGGTGGTTTCCATGTCTTGGCTATTGTGAATAGTGCTGCAATGAATATGGGAGTGAAGATATCTCTTTGAGATAGTGATTTTATTTCCTTTGGATCTATACTCAAGAGTGGAATTGGTAGGTCATATGGTAGTTCTATTTTTAACCTTTTGAGGAACCTCCATACTGTTTTTCATAATAGCTGTACCAATTTACATTCCCACCAACATGGAATGCAGAAAATTGATGTATTCAGTTTTTATATGTACTTGATTTTGTGAATGAATTACCAGGACTCCTCACTCATTTATTGCACATGATTGTAAACTACTCAAGGGTAGGATTTCTGATCTATGGCTGCAATGACACTCAGTATATGTTTGTTTTGAATTAATAAAATAATTCAGGATCATTGATAAATGATTTGTTCTACATACAAAAATTTTCTATATGAAGGTAACCAAATCCTCTGCAAGATAAACTTTCTGAAATGAACCACAGATGGCCTATCTTCAGACCCAGGGAGACATGGGACTTCTGAACGCAGTTTAACCTTATTTTGAGGACATAAAAATAAATACCAATTATATTATATACCATTCAATGATGCTCTTGGGATTTGCTGATATGCGTGTGACAGTTGGCCCCTACTCTAGAGATAGTTTCTGAGTTTCTATGTTTCTTCTTAATTTGCCTTTCTTTCTCCTCACTTATGTTGAATATCTAGCTTTATATCTTTATAGGGTCGTATGTCTGCTTTTAGCACTCGGTTCCAATTCTTACTTACTGTCTTCAGTCTAGTGTGATGAGAACACCTTTGATCCCAGCTCATTAGCCTCATATATGTTGTAAGGGTATGCACTCTGTGTGAGACCCCAAGGAATTTTTCCTGAAGGGAAAAGTTCATGCATGTGTTTTGTGACATCTTTATTTATTGCAAGGGGGTTTGGGGATGACTCCTGATTGCAACCTACATTTCAGATAGCTAGAATTTTCCAGGTATTTAACCTATATGGGGAATGTTATTGTATAATTTTTCTTTAGAGACAATATTAAGTGTCCCCAAACCCTGTATGTAAACCATTTCTTCTTATCTTTTGGCTAAATGTGTGTGTGTGTGTGTGTGTGTGTGTGTATAACTATGCACAATTTAGTTTTGGCAATGATTTATCAGAACACATAGGAAGCCCTTTGTCTTTTAACCAACTCTATTTGCTGTTTGTTTTAATTTGCACCTATATCTCTCAGATAGATTTGCTGACCATAGTCTTGGATTTCCCAGAAGAGCTCCAATTTCTAAAACTTTATCTTAGTATCAGATCATATGCTTTAACTTTTTATTTGAATGATATAGTCAGTTTGTATTTAGGAAATTTGTGAATTTTAGAACATAGAGAAACACTAAAAAAGAAAAGAAACCTGCAATCCACTAAGTCCCAAAATAAAAATGTTACCCAAAATGGTTTTTTTGAGGTTTCTTGAATATATAATTGGCTGGTAAATTTATACAAAATTATATTGCCATTGCTAAGTATTTTGTTTCACATAGTTATTGAGAAAATTCTTTTGGAGACCAATGCTTTGATGTATTTGATAAAAATATTTTGATATCTCTAAATCTTACTTAATATGTGTGCTTGCATGTAAATCATGCCATTTGTTGTAAAGTACTCATTCTTATTGTGTGTTTTTGACTGTGCTATACTTACTATAGCTTGACAATCTTGCAAATTTACATGCTATTTATTTAAATATGAAGAAAATTCACCTTGATTCATAATAATAACAATCCTGGAATCATCTGTAAGTTGCTATACATGAATTTTGGTATCCAGATGTAAAATAGAAATTATAGCCATTTAATTCACATTAATTAATTTTAGTTTATACAGTACTTTTGTCACATGAAAAACTCTTTTAACTAAATCTACATTTCACCAACAGAATAATAATTTATGCTTTGAAGCAACTTTTCAAGTCATCTAAGAATTATATTTTGCTGTGTTCTAATTCATACATCTAGACTGACCTTATAAACTGGCTGGAGCATTGGTGCAGCCATTCTCCTTTATGGGGCTGGTCTGGACGGGTATTAAGATACCATGGTCAATGGATAATTACTATATTCATGCCTGAGTATTGACTCAGTTAGCAGATGTATATGGGAACACCTCTCAAGACAAGAACTGGCTGCAATCAAGATTCACTTTCTATTGGCAAATCTATTAAAAAATCTATCAATGACAGCAGTTCTCCCTTTTTTTATTCAGATGATAAAATAGCTTAAAGCAAATCAGTTAAATTACTTTGTTTTCTTTTCTTATGCTATTTATGCTAAATATCAATAGAGTGGCAGTGTTTTTCTTTGGAGACAGGACATTTCTTCCATGGAAAATCATTAAAACACCTAAAATGAAATATTCCTTATTAATACAAATGAACATACCATAGTGTGTTTTAACATAATCTGGGCCAGCCATTTAATATTTAATCAGTATTTATGAAGGTGGTGACCTTTGAAATAGGAAAGTGCTCTGGTTATGTGCTTTTTAAAAATTTCTTAAACCTATGAGAAAAATGTGAATGTAGATTTAAAGTTTTACTTTCCTATATTTTTATTGACAGAACATGCTTTTATTTTGTATTCTGCGATTAATTCCTTACAGATTTATTTTAATTAAAATTGATCTTAGTTCCAATAGTTTTACTACAGATTTCTTTGAGCAACTGAATAGCTATGATTATTACTCATTATTTTGGTACAGCTGGAAACTAGGCCGCTATTACCCATTATTTGTTTTCCGCCTCCACCAAATGAAAAATAAGCCACAGAAAATGAACACTACTTTTATGGAATTTTTCTTAAACCTAACGATAGGATTTTTGTCAATATCAATATAGATTCAATTTGATTCTGGTGTAATGTACACAGCAATCAAATAGTCCAAGATTACTTTTATATATTTTTTCGATCTCTCTTTCTACAACCTTAATACAATAAAATGTAATTGGCAAATACTTCCTTTGAGGTAAAACACAAACTGAAAATAAGCAGCAGGTCCACTGTCTCACAAAGAAGTCACTTCCTCATAACTACAAACAGGACTCATTAGGTTCTGTCACAGTGGCATAGCAAGAGCTTCTCTACTTCCTCATTCAGGAAGTTAGAACGAGGCAAGGGAACACTTGGAATTCCACAGCTCTCTGATCCTCTGAAATTATGAGCAATTGGATTTATTCTTTTGTCACTCAGGGAACCTTCCAGGTCTCATTGAGGAGGGACCTGAGGGTCTCTAAAACTAGAGCTGCATTGGATGAATAAAAATGCCAAGCAAGGAAGCCTCAACCCACCACCCAACCAGCCAACATAAAATTGGACAAGCTCCAGAGCTATATTAATCCCACGACCTTCATTCCTAAAAGGGACAAAGTCTCACATATTTGAGAAAAGGATCCATAGGCCACTGTAGTACTTTATACTTTTGATATTCATCAATTTTAGACAACATAACTCATTTATCACCATTACTTTTAAAATCCCCCCTTCCACACAGCTCACTCATATTCTCCTCTCTGATCTGGCAATTTTTCTCCATAGGGTGGGGGCGGAGGAGCAGAATTATGTCTATTTCTTTATTCTATTCCATTCTAAGATCCAAAGTATAAAGTAACTCTTCCAAAAATTTGTGTAAAATGTATGCAAAAAATGTATGCAAAGTATGACTTTACTCTGAAATAAGTAAATGTATGTTACCTACCTTTGAGCTATGAAGTATATGAACATATTTTATTTATCTCTAAGAATTGTATAAGCAATCTGTCTTTAAGCAAGGTGAAAGCTGTGTACCTCTTGCTTAAGAGAAAAGGGTTTCTTGGCAGATTTTACCACCTGATCTTGGGCAAGTTATTCAACCTTTTTAAAATATCAGTTTTCTCATTTACAAGTGAGGATTAATAATAGTACCTACCTCACAGGAGAACCGTGAGAGTTAAAGAGATAAGGCAAGTAAGATACTTTTACACATCTAAGATGTGGTATACAACTGGCCATTACTACTGGTGACCCCAGCGGCAATATTTATATATTGAACAAGTTTTATATAGTAAAATGTGAGAATGATAAAATAGTAGAAACAAATATGGCACACTGGCTAAGATACCAGGCTATTCATTTCAACAACAGAATGAAGAAATAAATTCAGAAGAAATGTTGGTCTAACAAAATAAAGGATCTAATATATCTGTGAGGTTAAACTCAGGAGAGATATGATGGATATAGTGAATACTTATCATGAATTAAATAAGTGAAATAAAATGAATCTGCATGAGTTTGATGTGACAAGCTTGGTGAAGAAAATGAAATGTATTAAAAGATATGTGGCTTTTGACGGTTGACTATTTATGTGCCAGACACTGTGAGAGGTGCTTTCATCTCATTTAATTCTTTTACTTAATTAATAAATATATTATGAAGTAGATATTGTTTTATCCTCATTTATTATGTACTCTCAGTTTAATAGATAAGGAAACTTTGTTTCAGAAGTATTAAATAATTTATCCAAGGACAGGTCAAGGGCACACCCTGGGGCAAGAATAAAAATGAATGTCTACATAGCATATGCATAAATAAAAAGAAAAACATCTAATTAAAATGTGTTTTTTCTTCCACCTTGACAAAAATATATTTGTGACAACCTGGAAGGACTGATTCCAATGCAGAATTTTCAGATCACTGGAATTCAACCCAAGAATGGGAGGCAGTACCCATGCCAATGTTCCTGTCCCATTGCTCTTTCCATCCTTTGCTTTGTCACACACATAGAGGGATACCCTAATGGGAGGCAGTACCCATGCCAATGTTCCTGTCCCATTGCTCTTTCCATCCCTTGCTTTGTTACACACATAGAGGGATACCCTAACCTGCATGTCTCAGTTCCATCTACTTTTCCTATAAACAGCCACCTCCTGGCCATCCCCGCAGGCCTAAGGCTTCTCATCCCTGTGATGTGGTCTAACCTTGGAAAGACTGTCTTGAGAAAGATGGTAACATGCTTGGGACTACAGGGCCCTAGGGCCTTAGTATGATCTACAATGGTGGAGGGAAGATGGCCCTGGCTCTGGGTTAGCATATCCACCTGACCCCATGTCTGTATTCTTTGCCCTCTAAGGAGGACCATGACTCAAGGAAGGCCAGAGTGAAACTTCTGTGGCTTACAGTGGGAACCGCTCTTGTCTCAGTTTAAGGGAGGTCCTATCAAAGGCCATTCTGATTGCAAGTTTGAAAGTTCAGATGAGTCTGAATCAAAAGCTCATATATTTCCCACTACTGAATATGGCCTTATTTCTTTCTGCTTTGCCATCAAACTAAGATATTTAGATTTCAAGGTGCAGTTATAAAAGTACATGGCAGTGAAGAAAGACAGTGAGAGAGAGAGGATAAAAGAGGAAAGGAGAAGAATGTGTAGTGAAGTAAGGCAGGTAGAGGGCAAGCTGAGACAAAGAAAAAAGCTCTATATGGAGAAGAGTTGTAAATGTAATAGTGGTTTGAGGATTACTTAATAACATAATAATACAAATTGGCTGTAATTTAAGCAGCACTTGAATTCCTCCTAAACCAAACACTAATAAGTAAATATTATAATTTCATGATGTCTTAAATGTTGGGAACCTCTTCATCCAACTACGTAGTAGACTAACTCATTACTATTCTCAAAATCATTAATATTTTATTTCTGTATATTGTTTGCTATAGAAAAATAATTTTGCTCTAAACATGGAAAATGGCTAAGAAGTGCAAGAGTAGTTGTTGAGGAAAGGTAATTTAAAACAAAATCTCCTGTCACCACAGAAAACCTCTCCACAAAAGTAGAAGAGAAGGAAAACAGTTTTATTACTGAATAAGCATTAAACCAGAATGTGATGAACATCACAGGCAATCTGACGGAGAGATTGCAAGGATAGAAAGAAATCTCACCCTTTTATAGAGCCAGGCAGATAGAACTCACTACATACCTATCCTCAAGATGAACAATAACTAGTCCTCAAGTAAGAGCACTTGACATCACCAATTGTCACACATGGTTTGTCCTAAATTTGCTTGGTAGTCGGGGTAGCCACCTGTGTTTGCTAATTGCCTTTATAAGAAAAAAAATACTTTCTTGTATCTTTAAAATCATAAAAGAGGTAGGCTTGTGTTTGGATACAGACACCATCTGAAGTTATGTTCATATCACCTAGGACATAGGGGAACTCTATCCCTTGATGACAACATTTCAAAAAGATGGTCACCAGTCCCTTGAAGAAACATTCTTGGGTTGTTTATATAACCTTTAAAAAGATTTACAAACATTTTAAAGAGGTAGACAAAGAACTCACAAGTTTTCTAAAGTAAATGATCTAAAAAAGAGGAGAGTCTCTCTTCCCTTATTGTCAACAGAGAGAATTGTCTCTTATTTTTATTTGTATTGGCTCTTACATAGTCTTCAAGTTTTGCTTACAAATCACACATTTTATTTTATTGTCTAGTTAGTGACCAAAATGCATATCTTCCACAAATTTACAAGAATATCATGGTTATTAAGGCCTAATTCTAAAGTACTTTAATTTTATCATAGAGATTTAAAAAAACATAAATGGTATGACAGAAAGCACAAAATAACTCATGTAATTCAGTGTATATTACCTTAACAATAGGTCTTTGTTGATGAATGCATTTATTAAATAAATATTAATTGAGTGTCCTTTATGGTTCAGGCACCTTTCAAGACATCTGGAATACCCCAGTGAATAAAACAGGCAAAAATCTTGAGTTTATAGAGCTTAAAATCTGGAAGAAGGAGACAGTTCATAAACAATAAACATTATAAGTAGTAAACATGGTATACTACAAGGTGACAATTTCTATGGAATAAATTAGAGTAATATAATGATAATTGGGAGGATTAAAATGGGGGTTGCAACTTTACACTGTCAGAGTATGCCTCACTGAGATGACATTTAAGCTAAGACTTGGAGATGAGTAAATGTTAATTTACGAGTAAATGTTTTCATCTTTTTTCTTTGCAGAAATACGGAAAAGAGAATCAGGTATGTTATTTTAATTTTATCAGCTGTTACTAAGCCAAGGACAGTGTGGATCCAACATGGTAGAATATTTTGATGAGAGGAAGTTGAACAATGGAACTTGGAGCTTAGTGATAGACAAGGAAGCAGATGGGGAGGTTTCTGCCCTGTCCATGAGAGGAAGAATTTCTACTACACATCAATTAAATCTTCACAACTCTATTCATCTCTTTCTTGAAGTCTTAGAACTATGACAAAAAGATATGGACATGGTGATTAAGTCAATAAGGGGTGTATGTTGTTCCAAGTGCCACCAGAATAAAGGCACTTACACAAAATAAAATATGGCTTTTTATAGTGTCACAATCCAATAACCCTTTATAGTGCTAGCAATACTGTTTTCAAATACAATCTTCTGTTATTCGCATTAGGTCCTTTTTGGCTCAGTAGTTTGTCCTGTTGTGACTCAAACAGGAGAAAGAAATCTCTTGTTGGTTCACTCCTTAACACTGGATTTAGTGCTCAAGGAGAAGCTGAAGACAGGTCAAGAGAACCTCAGGATGCTAATAGTTTAGAGTTAAAAGACACCTCAGCAGGTACTGTTGGAGAAAAATACTGACCTAGAAGTGCTTTTTTTCATTTGGGATAAACTGATAATCTTTGTTTTATTTGCAGCACATGACCTTAATAGTAATAGTGAAAAACTAAAGGCACTAATTCCAGTGCCAATGAGAGTGATGAATTCTGTTTTAAGAGAATTTTGGCAAAGCAGTTTACATTAAATTAAATTCTTCCTGATAATTTGTATTTTCTTATGCTATCTTTCTTACTATTATTGTGATGATCAATCATTTTTATAATTATAAAGTAATAATTTAAAATGCTTCCTGGGGCTTCCCTGGTGGAGCAGTGGTTGGGAGTCTGCCTGCCAGTGCAGCGGACACGGGTTCGAGTCCTGGTCTGGGAGGATCCCACATGCCGCGGAGCAACTGGGCCCGTGAGCCACAACTACTGAGCCTGCGCGTCTGGAGCCTGTGCTCCGCAACAAGAGAGGCCGTGATGAGAGGCCCGCGCACCGCGATGAAGAGTGGCCCCGCTCGCCGCAACTAGAGAAAGCCCTCGCACAGAAACGAAGACCCAACACAGCTAAAAATAAATAAATAAATAATTAATTAATTTAAAAAAAAAAAAAGCTTCCTGGACCCAGTTTTAGTGCAGAATCTCTCATGTTTCTGTCAGCAATCACAATCTATTTTCTATGCCAAGATTCTCTCTTGAAATTGCATACTCAGTTTGCCAAGTAATATTATAACGTAGGGTTTTTAGACAGTTTGTGGCCTTTAATTTTGTTTTGTTTGGAAAAAAATTTTAATTTTCATTAGGTGAGGCATGTCCTCTCTGATTCAACATGCTTCTACCTATTGGCTGATTCAAACTTTTCCTTTACTTGCCTGGTCCCTGAAGTTTCTGTATTTTGTACCTCTGCAAAAGTCGGAAAGAAGGAGATCCAGTGAAGTAAATAACTTCAATATTTTATATTAAAATTTAATATTTGAGTCCAGGTGGTGATAACTGAAAAGGGAGAAACAGTTTTAGGTGTAGGGATATGGTTGAAATCTCTTCAGGAAAGACACAAAGGTTTCCTATCTGTTCAGTCATCTGTTTTGGGATTGACAAGCTCAGTATGACTAATAAGTTAACACAGATATTTGCTCTTGTTTGCAACACTGAGGTGTGAATGGTTTGCTCATATTCTATAGGATATATTGAAACTTTATCTTAAATGAACCTAGTGCTTCACTTTTCTTATGGAATTCTCTCAAACTTCATGGTAAATTGGTTGCCATGCACACCCCTAGTTACACTGTGTGGAATCATATATGGAAAGATATGCGGAAGGGAGGGGACGATACTTTCAAAACTATAATGAAGGCCTAGTTCAAGCAATGTGTATAGATTAATTTCTTGTATAATATGAATGGATGCAACTGTTCTCTGATAATGATTATTTTTTGTATGGTAGAGAAAACCAATTTAGCAAGCGGTCTTGCCAACAGTGTCTCGGTGGTACAGAACTTGCGGCACTGCTTCAAATAAAAATAAAATGGTTGGGGTCCGTCTGGCCAAAATGGATTTGGTGTGAATTCAGTAAATGGATTAGCCAGCTCTAATTCTGCTGCTAGTGAAACAAGTATTCTAAGTTGTTTCTTAGTTTCTGCTTTTGACAGAAAAAGCAATCAATTAGCAAAGGAGGAACTGATGGTTATTTTTTGACCAATACAGATTTAGTGTTGGAGGGACTCATGGGAAAGATTTTTAAACTATGTTTGATTCTTAAAGGATCTGTGTTATCTTCAACAGAAATCAATTTAAACATTTTAGTGAAGAGGCAAGTAGATTGAATGCTTTTATGAAGGGGCTTGGACCTGGAATGAAGAGATCCAGTTTCTATCCATTCTTTCCCACTAACCTTCTGTGGACTTTGGAAAAGCCATTTAAACTCTCTTGTTCCCAAGTTTTGTCATAAGAAACAGAAACTTTTTGGTCTCATGTTTCTGTATGACTTTGACTTTTTAAGTTCTATTATTCATATTTGAACTAGTTGTCTTGAAAAGGAATGCCAGAATGTTTGAAACTGTCAGATGTGTATATCTATGGTCAAGAATTAGGAGGTGATAAGCAAAACAAAAGTGCTAAAATTTGTTATAGTGATTTTTATTTCAAAATGGTTTGCAATATTGTTTTATATTATATTTTCAATAAACAAAAAAGGTGTGGATAAATAGCTTTTTATATTTGGAAATTAAAGTCAGTGACAGAAGTGAGGGTCAATAAAGTACAGTAAATATAGGTATTTTTTGTGTCAGAGCAATTTATCTTAAAAGACGTGGAAATTAGTGGAAACAGGAAGAAGAGCAAGGAGTTTGTTTTCCCTGGGCTTTGGCTTTGGCTCTCACTTCAGAGGCTCAGGAATTCTGATCTAGACTCTATTAAGAAAAAACACAAATGATTTACATCCTTTGTTTATTGCTCCTGATTACAGTTTAAGTTTCCATTTAATTTTCCATTTGTCTTTTGATTTTGGACTTGATGGTAAAAAGGCAGGTTAATTTGGATTTGGTCTTGGTAATTCTGGCTCACCCGGAGTTGGTGTCAGTGGTCTTGAAAATAAAAGGCTTTGGTAAAAATAAAACAGGGAGCATTGGAAAATCAAGTTCCAGTGATCTAAGTATTACTCTTTAGGTTTTGTGCATGAAAAGTATTGACTCATAAGTTGTACCTAAATATTCTCTGGTGACAACCTTTTTTAATTTCAGCAGACAGCTGAACATAGGCACCAACATAGGCAGAGGGGCTGGATTTAGTAGCAGTGCCTCTGGAAATTTAGCATTTGGTTTGGGGACATCTGGTCAAAAGGGCTTGGGAATCAGTAGAGCTGATTGGAGTGAAATTAGCAGTAGAGGATCTGCTGGGGGTGAATCCATAGGTTTTAGATGCCTGTAGCTTAGGTATTCCAACTAAGACTCATTCCAGAAAAATTTTAAATTAATTAAATTAACTAATTAGTTAAAATACTTCTCTTTACATTTAACAACAAACTAATTAGTTAAAAAAGATTAATTTTTAATAACATCTTGATTTTTTTCATCAGTTGGAACAGTGTGTTTTGGCTGGGAACTTGGAGCTAGAAGGGGCGATGCTGCATTTGGTTTTAGAGCTTCTGGTTTGAGTTCATATGGTGACAGAGGCTTTAGCAGCAGAACACTTGAAGGAAATTGAGTGATTAGATCTGAAGGATCCATTTCCAATGATCTAGGTATTGATATCTCATTTTTGTGTATACAAACTTCTGAATCATAGAATGTTTTCAGTAGGCTCTATGATGATCATTTTATATTCTTCAGGTGACACCAGTCTGAGAATTGGGAATACCTTTGTTGGTGATAGCTCTGGAAATTTGGAATCCAATTTAGGGGCTTTTGGTCAACAGGGATTTGGAATCAATGAACTTGGAGGGGATAGAATGAGTGGCAGTGCATCTGTTGGGGCTGGATTTAAAGGCCTTGGATCTGATGTCAGTAGCTCAGGTATTCCAATAAAGACTCATTCTGGCAAATTTTAAGTTAATTAAATTAACTAAGTAGTGGAAACACTTTTCTCTAAATAACATTTCACAACAAACTAATTATTAAAGATTGAATTTTAATAACATCTTGATTTTTTTTCATCAGCTGGAACCGGGTCTTTGGTTGGGAACTTGAAGCAGGGAAGGGCAATGCTGCATTTGGTTTTGGAGCTTCCGGTTCGAGTTCATTTGGTGACGGTGACTTTAGTAGCAAAACAGTTGAAGGAAATTGAGTGATTAGATCTGAAGGATCCATTTCCAATGATCTAGGTATTGATATCTCATATTTGTGCATACAAATTTCTGAATCATAAAATATTTTCAATATACTCTGTGACAGTCATTTTTATATTCTACAGATGATACCAATTTGAGAAATGGTAATACCTTTGTTGGTGATAGCTCTGGAAACTTAGAATCCAATTTAGGGGCTTTTGGTCAACAGGGATTTGGAATCAATGAACTTGGAGGGGATAGAATGAGTGGCAGTACATCTGTTGGGGATAGACACAAAGACTTTTGCTCTGATGCCAGTAGTTCAGATATCCTCTCAGTCTCTGTTCCTAAGGAACAGAGACATTAATGTCTCTTGATATTAGACATCTTGAGATTGAACATCTCAGTTCATCTAGATTAATAGTTTTAATAATTCCAGTTTCAGTGAATGCAGAATCCTTTATTCAGTTGACATCTTGAAATGGTACCTAGGTTTCCCAAGTGTAAAACAATTCAAAGTGGGAGTAAGTTTGGTTGAAACTGAAATAACAGACTTGGAACCCTGTCTACACAACACTTTTCTCTTTCCCTGAACAAATTTTAAGGCAATTTATCTGGAATAAAGTAATTTGGTGTCAGTTCATTTAGTAGCGAGGCTTACAATTTTGTTACTCAAGCAGGTTGTTGAGTTGATAATGTTTTTTTCTTATACAGCTTCACGTGGTTCTAAGTCTGCTAGCATTACCATTGTTGAACTTTGATCTATGGTTTATACATCAGATCTAAAAATATTTTTTTCATATTTTACCAGATAAAATTATACACATAAACAGCCTAATCATTTTGTATTAAATAGGTGTCACAAGCTCATCTGACTACAGTACTTCTGGACCACTCAGCACTCCAGGTAGTTTGATTTTTAATGTTCAGTGTTTATAATGTATATGTAAGATGTTCTGTTGATTATTGATTTGCTAGGACTTGATATTATTATGTGTTTCTCATGTAGCATTGAACATCTAAGTGCTTCTCCTCTTCCAGTACTAAAATTTAGATGACCAATTGGATATTTGAAACAATTTTTTGAATAAGAAAGATTAAATTATATCTTAATAGAACCTAAACAAAACAATGCAACTTCCCCTTTATCATTTTAGATATAGTATTTAAAGAATGATTTTATAAATAAATTAAGAATTTAATCTATTATCACTCAACCTGGGCAAAGAAAAGTGGCCTCAAGATATACATAAATGGCATTGTGAAAAATATTTTAAAATTCTATCAAAATGTTCACTTTTTAAAATTGTTGTTACTATTCTATTCTGCTTGCTTTTAAACCTTGCTCTAAGATTTCATGTGTTTACTTGGTTACATAAAAGGGTCAGTCCATTGGAAATAAATGATAATGGGAAACAAAGTTTCAAGGTTATGAATTTTTCCCTTTGATCAGGAGAACTGATTATTTTTATATATAGATGATTGAGTTATTAGTATTATACAGTAGACTGATTTAATAAAATCTATCTTGGGCCTGTTTGGGTAGTATTTCCCAATAAATTAGGCTACAAATATTCTATTTTTGAAGTTGAAAATATAGTTCTGTAAGGGATGCAGCATATGTTATTAATTGTACATGACCCAAAATGAATAAACTGTTAATGATTTCTGAACATATTGTGGCTGATTGCTACAAGAAAAAATATGGGCTTCAGAGATAATCATACATATGACTTTGGCAAATCATAGCTGTCACAAAATCAAATTATATATTTAGGATTAAAAAAAACCCATTGATGGCCTTCAATACCAACTTTTAAATTCCCATGTAAAGACCAAATATCCTGTATATTTAAAGTCAATATATATTTGAAATTTAAGTAATCTATGCATTGTGTTGAATAGGAAAAGGAACCCATATTCCAGAAGCAACCCCCAAATACTCAGAAACAAACACAACTATTGGTAAGTAAAAATGACTCTGATTTATATCCATATTTATGTAACCAAGCCAACCAGTACCTAATGAGGTTTCAAAGTAACGAAAATTTGAAACTGGTTTAAAAAATTTTTCCATCATCTATCTGTTTTATACACACACACAGACACAGACATGCACCACACATACACATAAACATATATACACACACACATATATATGTACATACACATATATGTATAGAGAGAAATAATATAATTCTTTATACTTATTTAATATTAATGGTAACCCACTCAGACAACATTAGAAAAATTAGCTCTACAAAAAGCAAAACAAATGAGCAAACAGACCACGGCTTCCCTCCATATATCCCTTCCCATAGTAGAGACAATTTCCCTTTGGGAAACAAGATGTTTTTCTTTTTTGGTTTTAGCCAACTTTGGGTATTTCCAAGTACTCAGGTATTAATTTTAGCACATTTTGCAGTATGTAAGAAAGAAAAATACAGACTTAAGGTGGATGTGAGAATAGTACCTTTCAGTGATTTTTTTTCTTGGTACATAAACACTTAAAAAAATGAAACTAGAAGCTACATTAATTGTTCTAAATAATAATGAATATTCTACCCTAAATATTTTGTAGGTGAAGCTTCTACTTGGGGCAAAGGAGCATATAAAGCTTTCAATGGCCGTGTCTTTTCCTTTGAGTCTTCATGCACGTATAGTTTCTGCCGTCACTGTGTTGAATCTGGAGGAGATTTCAATATTGAGATCAAACGAAACAATAATAGTGAGATTGAAAAAATAACAGTTATAGTAGACAGTAATGTCATCTCTATTGTTGGCCATATCATTTTAGTTAATGGAGAAAGGTAAATGTCACAGTGTTTTGAATAAAGGCTATAGAATTACTTGAAGTAACCTGAGCAAAAAGAAAATAAAAGGTTGATTAGGGAGAGATAGTACTCTTTTCCAATTTTGATGCTCATATTGATATTTATAATAAATTCTTGTAAAATGTATAAGACTTTGCTATACATGGGATTATAAGATATTATATTTATTCCTATCACAAGGTGGGAAAAAAAGAGTAGTTCTGTTGTTTGACTATTTTGTGTATCTAGATTTGGGGCAACATGGATATTCAACAAAACTGTTAATAGAATATTTCAATTTTCATTTGCATGTTTAATGCTAAATAAAAATTTGAGGTTTTACAATACATTGAAACTTAGGCCATTGTTTTTAGAAGTAGCAATTTATATTTGGAAGGGATGACATATTTGAATATTTTTCAGGATAAGAAAATGAGGCATGATATTCTGCTTGTGAACATTTCAAATTATTTAATCATTTTATTCTTATAATGGACCAGTTTCTTCTTGTTCATTTCTCCAAAGCCCCAAAGATTTATTCATTGTTCCTTAAAAGTCTTTCCAAAATCAGAAGAAAGCCATTGTGTCTCTTCTTCTGAAATGATCAGAAAAAAAAACTTTACTATTTATTAGCAGTAATTATATTTATGATACTAAATATAGAAACACGAATTACCAGAAAAAAACATGATGTAATAATACTGTTCTTACATTTTTTATATGTACTTGTATTTTATACTTTTCAGTGTACAGATACCATATGACAATAAGATGATTCACATTAAAAAATATGGAGAACATAATGTTCTGAATAGCCGTAGAGGAATCCTGTCTTTAATGTGGGATGAAAATAATAAACTCTCAGTAAGTCCATCTATGATCTTCTTATAGTTTGTGCTTTTTGTTCTTTACTTTCAGTTATAAAATAATACAATATAAAGAAAATAAGAGCTAAGGTTTATTGAGAAATCTCTATGTATCAGGCACTGTACTAAGCATTATCTAATATTTAAAATATGGTTATTAATCTTATTTTACAGATGATGGAACTCAGGAAATTCAGGCTAATAAAAGTTAAATAATCCACCCAAAGACACAGTTAGTAAGAGGTGAAGTCAGGATCTTTCCAAATTCTAAATCTAAATCCTTTAGAAAAGGCCCTGTAATACATTCCTAAGTAACCAGCTTAGGTAAAATTGAACATGAAGAGGGCCTGTCTTTTGGTTTGGTTAAAGTTTGTCTTGAGATATTTTCAATATTTTATAAACATACACGTAATTTTTTTTTAAAGCTCACTCTTCACAAGCAGTATCCAACTTGTGGTCTTTGTGGTAACTTCAACAGCATTCCAGGTAAGATTTCAATGCATTTTGCCTAAGAAAATTGCCTCCCAAAAGGAAATTATAAAGTAATTCTTCATATTTGGATAAATCTAACAATTAACAATTTGCATTTGTCTATAGAATGAGAAATTGTTAAAATAAAAAAATATATTTATATTGTCAAGTCCATATTTATCTTGAAAATAATGTGTATATGTATATATATAATGAATATCTTGAAGTTAACACTGTTTTCTTTTTAAGGAGATGATATTAATGAGCACATTGACAATAGTAAAATTCCTGGTAATTGTCCCAAAGCTGTTACCAAAAGCTATCAAGTTTGTGAAGATGGAGTGCATGTAAGAAATATATATTTCATTTAATATCAGATTTCAACAATATTCCCTTTGGTTTCAATTTGGATAGCCGACATCCTCTTCTAACACTCAGACCTTATTAGAATTTTGCCATTGCTTCCTCTCCAATGTCCCTGTAGTCTGTTTCTCTGCTTTAGTCTAGCTGTAGATACTAAAATAAGTGTTTTTTTAAAATGATATTTACTATATATGAGTGTAACAATTCTAATTTCCTTTGAACAGTGTTTTAGTTGGTCTGTAAACTGACATGCTTCACCTCTCCATGATTATTTGTTAACAAGGATTGACTTGACTCTTACAGTTTAGAAATCCCTGTAGTGCATTCCTAAGAACTACTTTCTGCTCTCACTCCCTTACTTTTGCCCCAGATAACCAGTCTGAATTGTCATCTCCAGTATACTTTACCTTCTTTCTGAAAAAGTTACAGATAATCTTTTTGACTACACCACTTGAAAATAGTCATCATTTATTCTGAATTTTCTGCACTTGCAGAAACTCTTAATGTTGAATTTGGTAGATTGCACTCATTTGGTGACTGAAGGAATTTTCACATATTCTTATTTCAATCTAGAACAAAATTCTCAAGACCAAGGTATGTATGAATAGTATAGGTAGAAGAGACTTGTGTTTTAATTGACAATGGGTGTTGTATTTATAACCATCTTGTCATCTTTTAGCAAAGCAAACTAAGGTCATCTGCTATCTTCCTTGTGAAATGCTCCTTGATTTCTTCTGTTAGAATTGCTTTCTCTTTCCTCTGTTACCCTATGTCACTCATTGGTACTTATGATCTATAAAAATTCCTCATGTTTTTCTCACATGTTTCCTAAGAAATTATGAGCTCTGTGATGACAGGGATTAGGTTTTACTGTTGTGGTAGTTGCACAGTGTGTGAGAACTTACGCCTGGTTGCTCAAAAATGTTAGTTGAATGAGTATACAAATTTATATTAAAGCCAATGTGTATTTAGTAAGAACTTACTATGTACAAGACATTGTGTTAAGCCTAGAGATTATAAAGTTCTATTTCTTGCTCCAAAGAAACCTGTAATCTAGTGAGAAAGATACAAAAAGAATAATACATTAAAAAAAAAAAAAACAATCTTTGAAGATTTCATTTCACTTAATTTTATACCTCACTTGGAGAATGTTATCAGTTGTCCTGGGGCTTAATTGGTGCAAATTGTGTTATTTGCTTGCTAGTAGCTTTTATATTTCTCTGAAAACAAACATTGTTAAGATAGAAAAAAGCTATGTGGTAATTAAAATATGTTGAAATTTGAACTTTTTGTGCTTGACAATATATGTCTTTACTTCCTTAACCAACATGAGAACAGATATGTTTCCAGAGCTGACTCACATGGCCCCCACCAAGAAAGCACAGAATCAGTCCATTTTATTTTTTTGCTCATCAAATATAAGCAGACTGACAGTTAAAGGGCCAATATCCCTCTGTCTATTGTGGTATCAATCATTCACCATCCCAATCTCCAGCATTGACAACCTTTCCTTTTCTCACCCCTTCCATTTTCTCAAATTCTAAACTTCATGTCACTTTTAGAGAAATTTTGGATGAGTTTAGGTACAACAAATTTTGAAGTCCTTATATAGCAATCACAAGTATCAGAGGTGAAGTTTTCTTTTAGGAGTCACTGTACCAAATGTAATAATTCAAAACTCCCCATTTCAACCAGTGTTCAAGAACTTTTCCTGTCAAAGCTACAGGGTATTATGCAAAAAAAATTTCTGAAATTATCTTTCCCAAAATACTCATTTGATTCTTCATTTTTCCTATGTTTTCTTAAAACTTCATGCTTCATTTCCTAGCACTGTAACAAAATTATTGGAACCTACTTTGAGAAATGTGGAAAGGTTGGCACTTTATCCAATGACTACAAAATGATCTGCATTGATGAGTACTGCCAAAGTAGAGACAAACAATCCACCTGTGACACTTATGCAGAATTGTCCCGCCTCTGTTCATCAGATGGTCCCGGCACCTATGTATCCTGGAGAGACGATCCCGATGTGGTTTGTGGTAGGTTTTTAATATATTGGAAATTCCAAATCAGGAAGTTTCCATAGCACTTAAAGTTGGGCTATGTTTCAAAGTAATCTTCTCTAATGCCTGTAAGCCCTGGAAAAAACCTCAGAGACCATAATCTTGTCTCTGACATGTACCTGTGAGGAAACTGAGGTCCATTTTGTGGGGTTACTTGCCACAAGTGCTTTGTGTTAAGATCTTAATTGGGAACTTTATAATCAGTAAAAGTCACTGGGAAAAATGGGTAATTCTGTGAAATTCTGTAAAAACTGTAAAAAATAACTGAAAAAGTTATCAAAATATGTTAATGAGTAATTATTTTTTTCAGAAAATTAGAAAACCTAAATGAGTTTCATACAAATATGAATATACTTTTCATTTATACTTAGTTCAATCTTTACAAGTTAAAATACAAATAGAATATCAATTTCAAAGTAAGGTAAAATGATACTATATAATATACATTTCCTCCAAATTAAATATTGTATCATAAAATAATGCATGGGAAATTGGCATAATTTAGTTACTGAATATCCTTAAAAACTGACATATCTTGAAAAGTAGACTCAAAGAATCCCATTTGAAAAGATCCACATTAGAATATTATATATTTATCACATTTATTTTCCTCTAATTTCCATGTATACATATTTCTGTATTTCTCCAGAAAAACCTAGATGCCCAGAAAAACATATCTACAAAGAATGTGGTCCCTCAAATCCTGCAACTTGTTCTAACGTGGCTCCTTTTCAAGGCATCGAATGTGTGAGTAGCTGCACCTGCCCAGAAGGTAATAATATTTACACTAAAACAATTGAAAATGAAGTGACTCAGTTATAGTGGGATCTTGTTTCTAACAAGGTATTTAATGAATAAATTATTACCTATTTATAATCCATCCTTCTAACATACTGCAGGGGAGGGGTAGAGAGACTTTTAAAGTTAATGTGCATTTCTGTCTCTACAATAACTGAGGGCCATGGTACTACACAGATGATTCGCTAGCTCTGTATTAGGCCCGAAAGGACTGCTCTGTGGCTCTGAAAATTGTCTATACTCTTGCCAGTTCTCAAATTTCTTAAATAGAAATTATCATTTTAAGTGCATGTTTACACTTGAAAGAACAACCTCCAAAGTGATTTTGCAATACACTGCTTGAGAATTTACTGATGTTTATATAGTTTCGAGATTAACTTTATATAATGTACTCTAGGTTATCTATTGGATGATATTGGAGAGAAAGGGAGATGCGTGTTGAAGGCTGACTGTCCCTGTGAATCTAATGGAAAGGTGTATCAGTCAGGAGAAATCCGTGAAGGTTCTTGTGGTTCTCAGTGGTATGTGTGTGTGCTTTTTGTCTACATTTTATTGATAGTGAAATAATACTAATATTTTAATGTAATTTGAAGTAATTCCCTAAATCCACATGTAAAATAAACTTTTCAGAAAAAAAAGCAACCTTCTGGCATTTTCTGTGTTGATATTCTGTCTTTTTTGAGGAAAGTTTTGTGTTTTATGTAAAATGTATGAGCTTTCTTTGTATCTTTAAAAGACAATTTTTTTTTACTAACTAAAAGAGTGTTTTGAATAGTAAACCGATTGGTGGTTGCAAAACAGAGCAAAGAATAATACAAAAGTATGGTTACAATAATGAAACAATATGCTAATTGCCAAGAATATTCAAAAATATACAATTAGAAACAACCCAACACTTTTCAAATAATTTTTATACGAGGTTACATTGGTGAAGATACATTTAATCCAGATAGGATTTTAATGTGCCAAAAGTTAGTGTAGATTATTTCTCTTTTAGTTGAATAGCTTGATTCTTCCTTTTGCATTCAGGAACAATATTCTGACCAGAGAGATTTCCCTGTTCCTCATTATGCCTTTTCTCTGAAACGCCACATATCTGCTGGACTTCAGAGGACTTTCTAGAATGTACTGTATCCTTGTGAGGAAATAAACTGACTCAATGAAAACTAATATATTATTTATACTGTAATATTTTCTCAATAAATAGGCAATGTTCTGTTAGCCTGGTAATAATATATTAATAATAATTATGAATAACAAGAGCTATGATTTTTTGAATGTGTATAGCTGTGCTGTCCAAGAGAAATATAATGTGAACCACAAATATGACCCACATATATAATTTAACACTTTTAGTTGATGCATTTGAAAAAGCAAAAAGAAACAAACAAGTGGAATTAATTATAATCATGTACTTTACATATCCAAAATATTATCATTTCGACATGAAATTAGTATAAAATGTTGAGAGATGATACAATCTTTTTTCATATTAAGTCTTAGAAGTCTGTATGTATTTTACATTTACAGCAGATCTCAATCTGGACTGACAAGCCGCATTTCACATAATCAGTAGCTATGTCTCTATACTATATTGGACAGTGCAGGTCTATAATGTGGCATGTAACAGGTGTTTTAATACTAATAGTGAAATGCGTTCCATTTAAACAAACTCCTGAAATCCAGTTTACAAGTTTTTATATGTTTAATGCAGGCAGAAGTTATTATTTTGGTCAATGGAATTAGAGTCTTTTAAAATACCAGGATACCACCGTCAATGAGACATTTTATCAAAGCTGAGATGTTGGGTGGGGAATGAAAATGGTGTAAGAAAACTTAACTAGATGTCATAGTTTAAGTTGTGATTTTTTAATGTTGTGTTATTTATTTTCACCATAGAGAAAGCATAATTGATGACCTTTAACATAACCATTGTATTTTAACAGCACATGCCAAGAAGCAAAGTGGTCTTGCACTAAAATGTTATGTCCTGGAAGATGTAAGGTGGAAGGAAGTTTGATTACCACCTTTGATGGTGTTAAATACAATCATCCTGGAAACTGTCACTTTTTGGCTATCCATGTATGTAATAGTCTACAACACTTGAGAAAACTGATACATCAAACTACATCAAACTATTTCTCAGCCATTTTAAAACACAATCTTCATCTTTATTTACTATTAAAAATAACAAACAGCCCTTCAATCATTGGTTATGTGTTTCAGTATCTGCTTTCGGTCACATATTGACATTGACAATCATTATTACCTGTGCTCCTTAGAAATTCTTGCTAAACAAAAACAATCAAAATCTCCTTCATTACTAATAATTTTCTAAATACACCGGGAAAAGATTTCCTTTTTCTACTTTTCTTTGTATGTGTTCACTAGTGCCTCAAATGAAACTATCTTTTACATTCCATAAAGCATCTTCCTCTTTCATCATTATTCTTTTACATTTATTTTTAGTTTTTATAATATAACAGTATGATAGAGGTTATCATTACATTTAAACTCTTTTCAATATTAAAATTTTAAGTAATCTGAATTTCAATAAAAGGGGGATTCTATTTTGTAGCTTGTACCTTTAGCTAGCATGAGAACAGGCAATTTTACTTAACCTTCCTGGTCAGAAACAAAGATGAGCAGAATTTGTGCCTCCTGAAGCGAGAGATATGGGTCAATGACCAGTAATCTGAAAAATGTAGTTGCTGCTATTAAAAGTCAGTTTTTGAAATCTTCTTTCCTTTTTTGTAATACTCCTCACATAATCCATGAGGATAGGGGATGGGCAAAGTGAGAGGGAAATATGTCCAAATATATAGAATCTTTGCTTCTTATAGATTAGAGATTCCTAGATCTTGAAATGAGAACTGGAAGTCAATGTTTGGTATGACTTTTATTATGGGTTGACAAATTAAATACCTCTCTCATTGGATTTAAGTTAACATCATGGATTTTCCAGAGAATAAACAAGCTATGTTACCTCGAAGTCCTATTAGTCTCAATAATGCAGCGCAATTCTTGTGGAGAAGACGAAAAGTAAAGCTAAAAGAAAAAGAAATGATGCTATGAAAATCCACCAGTTATAGACTACTTAGATAGTCTATACCTTATGCAAGAAACTTGGACCATCTGTAAAGCTCTTGGCCAATCCTGGACTGTACCATTGACTGAACTAGGTTTCTAGTTTCAGAGCAGACTGATTAGATGTAAGCCTTTTGCATATTTAAAATGCAAACATGCATTGTGAATGAATCACATAGTAATAGCATATATTCAATGACATTTTAATGAACATTTACATGAAATGTATTTTTTAACAGGATAAAGATTGGTCTATTAGTGTTGAGCTTCGTCCATGTCCAAGTGGTCAGTCAGGAACGTGCTTAAATAGTGTTACACTCCTCTTGAATTCGGTAAGTAATCAGATGCCTAAAGCAAAATCGAATCAATTGCTCCACAAATTCAGAATTTTCAGGTTGAAAAAGAGAGGTTTTACTGTGTAAATTAAAAGCATAATAAGATTGATAAAGTCTCTGGAAGAGCTGGATAGTTCCAAGGACCCTTAAGTATATCAAAATTATCATAGACACATAACTAATGTGCTAGTTACAGGTCAGTCGTATGTGCTTATTAGATTATTAAAATCTATGACCCATTTAAGAAGGCATTTATATTTGTTTAGAATTTCATGTATTTGGAACTATCATTTTAAGTGGAGATGACCTATATAGGGAGGGAGGTCACCTAGCTTGATCTTTGGTACTTACAAGTGGTTCAACCTTTGGAAATCCAAGTTACCTTCTTGGGTCTTGGTTTCCTCATCTACAAATCAGGGATGAAAAGTCCTTTATAATCCTCCTCAAAGAATTTTTATAAGAAATGCTTTAAAAATGTTCTATATTTTAGATATTTATAAATTAATCCATTACAATTAAACTTTTATGGGAAAAAATTTCAGGTTCATATATTACACTAAAATGAATTAATATTGTAAATTAATATGAACTAACAATGTGTTTTAAATGTTAGTCTGTTCCAGTTGACAAATACATATTCAATAGAGATGGAACAGTCACAAATGACAAGATTAGAAATCAAGGTTATTATTATTCAGGTAAGTTTAATAATACCATTTTAAAATAAATGTAAAATGCATTAATTTATTCAATTTTTAAGGATATTAAATGTTTCTGTTTTTTAAAATCTATTAAAGTATAAAAGCATTTTAAGAAATCAAAAACTGTTTAATATGTCAACTGTTGCTATTAATATAAATTATTACTTTAACAGAAAAAATACAGATCTCCAATGCATCTTCCTCATACCTTCAAGCAGAAACATACTTTCATGGAAAACTGCAAATACAAATTGTTCCTGTGATGCAATTATATGTTTCCATGCCACCCAACCAATTCACAGACACTGTAGGTAAGTTGTCTAGATATGTTTTTATTTCCAAGGTGCTAATGTAACCATCTAGTGTAATTTTCAGTTGTCTCAAGTAATGACATTAGACCATAAGGCATTTTTACTTAATCTTTCCTTTCATATTGCAGTAAAATAATTCTAACATACAGTGAGGACAGCTTTATTTATTACAAAATCTATTTCCTAAAGGTTTTCAACAATTTAAAAATTTTAAGGTTTTTAAGTTAAGGATTTATTAAGTGAGATTTGATAATTTTTGTTATTTCATTTTGCTAATATATGTTACTAAAGGTTTGACTTGTAGAAGAGTAAATGAAAATATTATACATATAAATCTTTTGAAAATCAAGTTTCAAATACAAGCTATTATAACTAGTCTTTCTGCTCATAGATTACATTTATTTTACTGAGTTTTTCTATTATAGAAATCAGCTCTTACATACAGTCCAAATATCAAACAAAACAAAGAAACAATGGCAAATCCCACAGTTACTCATTTAAAACCGTCTAAATTTTTGCAATATACTTTTGCTTAAGAAGGTGACATTTATACACAGGAAAAAAATGTAACTCATGGGTCAGAAGGGTCCAGATAAGAAAGACAATACTCTCAGGTGGCTTATACATGTTCTGATTTGAGCAAAGAACTGAATATGAATCCAAAAAGAAGATGAGAAAATGCTAAAATTTGTTCTGTGCTCTATCCAGGACTCTGTGGTTCCTACAACAACAGAGCAGAGGATGATTTCATGTCAAGTCAGAATATATTAGAGAAGACATCTCAGGCATTTGCTGATTCTTGGGAAATGATGCCTTGTCCTAAAGGAAACACTGCTTCATGCGTCAGTATAGAAAAAGGTAATGTTAATTGAACGTCAAACTCTGTAATTAGATATTTGATACTGGAATTATAAACTTATTCTGGTAATAATATGAGACACCAGATAATCCTGGTTTCAGCTAGCTTTTGTTGTACTGTCCCAGTTTTAGAGGGAACAGTGGAGAAACAATCGGGCTGGTTGATGACACTCTTAGAAAACATGTCTCTCATTGGGGAATGTAGGGAGGAAAAGACACAGCTGTCTTTTTCTATACTCACTCTTTTCCTCCTTATACAGTTTTCTCCATGGTTATAGAATAATAGGGTTAGAGGAGACTTTACCTATCACTTAGTTTATTATTATTCCTATTTTATTTAGTTGTAGAAGTCATCATTTCTTTGAATAGCGAGACTCACTCTAACTGCTAAGACACTTAATGATGCAGCTATAGTTAGATCCAGGTCTCCTAACCACTGCCATCATGTATACCAAACCCCAAATATAGATCTTAATGGGAAAACTGTACACTTGTATGATTCAGCTTATGTTTTAGCTTACCAAAGACTTTCATACCTATTAGTTCAATTTATTTCCACAAATATTCATGAAGGACATGGATGAGGTTATTATCTCCATTAATGTAGATGGTGATAATGGAGTTTAGATAGGGTGTTCTTAATAAGGTGTAACCCAAGTGTTTTGAGTCCAAGTCTTTCTCTGATTGTTTCCCTAGTATTGCTGATTTTAATACATACTTCACTTTATGTTGCTACTTTCATAAGTAATAGAATGCAATGGAAGGTAAGTTAAGATATATTATGATGATATGTTAATTAGTTATTTCTAAATTAATCTGCATATTTGAAACAAATGTCTGATCAGTTTTTAATAATATTTAAAAATTACTAAAGCGATTCCTTTTGAAAGTTTCATCTATTTGTTTTGATTTAAAAGATGAGCTGATAAATGCATTAACATCTACATGGTAATACATATTTCATGGTTTTAATTGTTGTTATTTTGTTTTGTGGGTGTTGTAATGAAAAAATGAGCATAGGTTTCTCATAGAAACCAAGCCAATTTATGTTAAGCAGACTATATGTTAACACTTTTGAGAGATACGTAAATGACTCAATTTTCAGTGTTTTATATATAACTTAATAAAATAAAATACAGAAAATTAAACTATAATAAGATGTTAATAATGTTTACAAAAAAACAGTGATACCTGGTTACAAGTTTGGCCTCATAATTGACCTCAATGTCCTTTAAATAGGTTCAGTCATCTTCCTTTACTGCTTCCTGGTGACAGTAACTTTTAAAGGCCAATCAACAAATAGTTTAAAAAAATTTTAGTAATGTTTGTCCTAGTCATGGTCATCATCCTTAAGAATCTGCAAATCACTGAGCAAAACATTTTCTACTCAGGTGCTATTTTTGTGAATTTTCTCTTGTGTTAATTTAATCTGAGACTAGTTATTTATAAACCAACCAAATATCAATTAAGCAGTTAAAAATAAAATTAACGTATCTGAATTATTGATACTGGTTGTCCTAATGTATGACCTTCAGAAACACTGATCTGACCTACTTGGATGACAGTACCAACCTTTCATAATTTGACATAAATATGTATTTTAAATTAAAAGGTACATAAATAAATACTCTGGTTCCCTTATTCATATTTTTATATAGAAACTGCACTTCAGAAAATGTTAACTGACTTAATATAAAAGTCCAAAGCCCAAAAGTCCAAAGATTTGCCTCTAAGTTTAAATAGTTTCTGATTATATCATGCTATTTTTGTATATAGTGATAATAAATTATAACAAAACACTTTAAAAACACAATTGTTTTAATAAAGACAAAAGTTAAAAATTTACACTTTCTCTTTTAATCAAAAAATTATGACATTATTGATCTAATATGTGGTGTATTAATTTTCTTCCAGAAAGGTTTGCTGAAAGGCACTGTGGAATTCTTCTTGATTTGAGTGGGCCTTTTGCTTCCTGCCATTCAGTTGTGAACCCTAAACCATATCAAGAGGTATGTGAGGGTCTAATATTAACAGCTTTTTTTGAGAAATATTTTGATAATATTAAAAGAAGCATGAGATATTAAAAATGTTCAAATAGCAGCCATTGTCAGTAGATTAAGATATATGTTTAAATTTAACATTGGATTATACTAATTTATTCAATTGTTAGATATACCAACTCAAAACAAAAAGAGGTACTGCAAAATAGCCCCAAATGAGAAAAGTCTTGAATAAGTTTCTCTTTCTGTCTTTTCTAAGTTCTTGGAAAACTCATTTAACAATTGATTTGCTATTTTGTATATTTTAGAACGGAAGTAATTCCAGAAGTTTCAAGGACAAAAGTTTTTCAGGGAAGAGGAGTGGTTATGAACTGATTTGTTATACACAGTTTTCCTGTTCTGAATATTTTCATAATGTAATATAAATTTGTTTCTTATTTTAAAGGAATGCAAAAAATACACTTGTACTTGTGAAAATAGTCAAGACTGCCTGTGTACGATTTTAGGCAACTATGTGAAAGCATGTGCTGAGAAGGAAACTTACATGATAGGATGGAGAGCTGGGCTTTGTGGTAAGCAGGATAGAGGCTTTAGATAACTCTACTTGCTTCTCAATTTTACAACAGTTGTGTGTGAGTGTGTGTGTCTAGGTGTACTTTAAGCATGTGTATTTACAAGTTTGTACTTTGTTCTTTCAAAGATGATTTTATGTTTTTTCAAAAAATATTTTTTGTAATCCTTGCATATTTACTTCTTGGTTTATTTCTTCTATCTTGATTAAATACATTCATATTTTAACAAGAACATAATATATATGCATTTATATATAAATATATGTTTCTGTTCAATTTTTGTATGCTGAAATTTAAATAATGTTCTGACATGCATTTTTAACTGATAGTCAAATATTAATAACTTATTTTGAAAAAATAAATTAGTAAACTAAGGGCTCAACTACTATGTTTACAAAATCTTACTTTGGGGACTTCCCTGGCAGTCCAGTGGTTAAGACTCTACACTTCCATTGCAGGGGGCACAGGTTGGATCCTTAATCAGGGAACAAAGATCCCCCTTGCCACGTGGCCAGAAAAAAAAATCTTATTTTGTTTTAAAATATTTATTACACTAAAGTCAGAAAGAGAAGGAAAAATACTGTATGTTATCACTTTTATGTGGAATCTGAAAAATAAAACAAACTAGTGAATATAACAAAAAAGAAATACACTCACAGGTATAGAGAACAAACTAGTGGTTACCAGTGGGGAAAGGGGAGGGAAAATATAGGGGTAGAGGATTAAGAGGTACAAATTTACTATGTATAAAATAAATAAGCTACAGGTATATATTGTATAGCACAGGGAATGCATCAAGTATTTTGTGGTAAATATAAAATAGAGTATAATCTATAAAAATTTTGAATCACTGTGTTGTACACTGAAACTAATACAATATTGTAAATCAACTGTACTCAGTACAGAAAAAGTGAAAAAAATCTTATTAGAAGGCTGATAAATCCTTCACTTAATGGAAAAAAATGTTTATTGCACTATTCAAATATGACTTCAGAGAAGTACTTGGTTTACAAAAGAGAAAAACTTTTGTAGAAACACATCTCTATAGATAAAGTTTAATACTACATAGCCAATATCCAGTCAATCAGTAAGGTCTGTCAAGTTCACCTCCAAAATTTCTTTCAAATCCATTCATATCTTTCCATCTCTTTTGCCACCAACCTTGTTCAAAAGCCGTCACTTTTCCCCCTGGGTGATTGCAGTAACCTCCTTCAATATCCAGTCTTGGTTCCCTCTAATCCAATTTCTGCAGAGAAATCAGTATAATCTTTAAAGTAAAACCAAATAAAACTAACCTGATCATGTGACATTCCAGTCTAAAACAAGTCAATGGCAATTCATTGCTTTTAGGCTAAAGACCAAGCTGCTTACATGGGCCGTGCAAGTTCTAAAGGCTACTTGTCTCTGGGCTTATAGTTTCTATTCTTCTACTTGCTTTTTGAAAGAATTTCCCTCTTTTGTAATTTAGACATAGAATTACCAGACATAGAATTACCTTTCTCCAGGCTGTCTTCATGCTGTCCATCTACCCCCTCCTTTTCACTCAGTGCAGGTTCCCAGCTGTACACACTTAGAGCTTCCTATCTTGTTTTTTTAGCATGTACCACAATTGTCCTTTCCCCAGGAATATAAGCTACAGGAGAGCAGTGTACTGCCTATCTTGTTTATGGGCTTCATTCTCAGCAGAATGTGTAAACATTAGAGTAGTGTCTCAATAATGACAGAAAAAAAGAATGAAAAAAAGGACAAGTAGCTTTTCCTTTATTATTCATAATCTCAATTATGATTAATTCACTACAATATCTATAAACATCAAGTTGAGGTAAGATTATTAATCTTCCTGCTTATTTACATGTTGACTATTTTTCCCTATACCAACAGATCAATCTTGTCCAAGTGGCCTAGTTTTCAGGTACAATGTAAAAACCTGCAATAGTTCCTGCCGATCATTGTCAGAGAGAGATAAGAGCTGCGATATGGAAGATGTTCTAGTTGATGGATGCACTTGCCCTGATGGAATGTACCAGACTAATGAAGGAAATTGTGTTCCAAAATCTCAGTGTGAGTGCTACATAAATGACGAGGTCCTGCAACCAGGCAAACTCATCCATATTGATGACAATAAATGGTATGGAAATTACAAATATACTTGTTATGACTTTGAAATCAAGGGACTGTGTTTTTCAGAGAAATAGTCTTTGCTAGTATGAAGTCCTCTTTAGACCTATCATATTTAAAATTTTGTATTTCTTATTAAAGTTTGATATTACCTCTTTTACCTGGAGTGTTCACTACACTGTAATGGCCATCGCTGATTTATCCCACTCTTGTTTGGTTTTAAATGACAGTAGAAAAAATATTCTAGCAGCTACTACATACAGACAATGCAAAATGATTTTATATTCAGACAATGTTTCCTAGTTGTCTCTCAGCATTTGTCATTCAACAAAGAGTTATTCAATAAATATCTACTGTGTGCCATTCTTTGTGCTGAGCCGTGGAGTTACAAAGATGAGTGAGCATTGTCTTGGACTCAGATATTGCAAGGAGGTTTGTATACTATCATATGGTACCAAAAAGGGCCAGTTGCTACTGCAGGAGATAAAAAATCTTCTCAGAGGAGACCAGCATTTCAGTTTTCCTAAGGGATGAATCTTTTTCCTGACAAAATTGGGGTGTGAAGAGTGACTTCTAGTGGACTAAACAGAATGAACTGATGTAGGAAATGTTTGAAAAAGTATTGCACATGCAGGTTGTTGTTGCACAGGATTACCCTGGAAAAGAAGGCAGTGACCAGGCCATACTCAAGAGTTTGAACTTTGTTCCTGGGCAGTAGGAAGTGCTGAAGAATTGTAACTTTTTGTAATGGATAAGAAGGTTGTGATTTCTGCAGTCTGGGCAAAGTAGTCTATCCACATTTCTAATTCAATACACATGAATAGCAATTCTTAAAAACATAACTGCAAAATTGAAGCAGCTATTCCAAAAAAACTTTGGATGCACCTTCTCTCTTTTCTTTAGTTCCATAAAGATATCACTTAGCAATGAATAATTTTTCTTGGTCATTTTAAAGGAAAGCATGTGTATCAACTCTTTTTCATCAAATATGTAAAACATTTGGTTGGGGTTTGGTAATGATACTTTCCCTGTAGATGCTGGGGAATCCGTAGATTACCTTTTTAATAAAACTTAGGCCAGCACCTCCAAATTATGGTTGCCTTCATCATTATCCTGTTTCAGACCTCTAAGACCTCTTATTGGCACTACTGTGAGAGCTAACTTGGCTGTTCTTTGCCCTGTCTTTCTGTGTCTCTGTCTCATGTTTCCTGTACTACCACTAGAATATCAAATCTAAAGTACTATTCTGATTGTGCCTCTTAGCTGCTCAAACACTTTTGTTATGGTGACAGTTGCCTAAAGAATAGAAACAAACTTGCATGTCATTTGAGACTATCTGAAATCTGTCTGTAACTTACTTCTAGTACTTCTCCCTGTAATGTATCCTGCCTTCTATCAAACAAGTCATTGGAACATACCTTGTTCTTTCCTTTGTCACACTTTGCATCTTATCAGCAATATCTGTTGAATCTTACTCATCCATCAAGATCAAGCCATCTTTTCCATGAAGTTTTCTGTATGTCCATAAGAACCTTGTTTGTACATTTCTATAATACATACAAGATTATACCTTATAATTTGGTACATTTTATGCATCTTCTGGGAGACTGTGTCTCATTGGTCTTATTATTTGTGATAAAACAGGTGGATTATGAATGAGAGGTTAAAGTTGCTGTAACAGTGTATTAAGAAGCTGTCATTGGAATTTTATTTAAACGTATCATTTCCAGGACTTCCCTGGTGGTCCAGTGGTTAAGACTCTGTTCTCTCAATGCAGGGAGCACGGGTTCGATCCCTGGTTGGGGAACTAAGATTCCTCATGCTGCACAGCACAGCCTAAAAAAAAAAAAAGTATCATTTTCTTTTATTTCCAGCGTATGTCGAGATGGAATTCTTCTTTGCCAGACTCCCATTGATTTAACGCTACGTAAGTTTTGAAATCATGATGCTTAAGATATCTACTTTGGTTAAAATAAGCAGATCAAGAGGCCCTTGATTAACAACTTCCCTTGTTCCACAGAGAATTGTTCTAAAGGGGCTGAATATGTTGACTGTAGGAATCCTAAGGCACAGAGAAGAGTTGACAGTACCTGTAGCACTCGGAACATACCTAGTTTTGAAGTAAGTAACATGGCATTAGAGTTCAGTTTTTTAAAACTTTTGTTTCAGTGAAGAAGGAAATTAAAACATCAATGAAAAGTAATTAGAAGATCATATTATTTTTTGTGTGTCATTTTGATTTGTCAAATGTTGACTCTAAATGTATACTTGGTATATTTCTGCACTGTCAATTAAAACTGATAATGTGATGTATTTAGACTAGTGCCTCATGGTGTATATTTTATATTTATTCCTGTAGGAGAACTTGCCTTGCAAGCGTGGATGCTACTGTCCTGTAGGAATGGTTCGAAATTCTAAAGGGAACTGTGTCTTCCCTGATGACTGCCCATGTTCTTTTGGTGGACGAGAGTATGACCAAGGAAGTGTCACCTCGGTTGGCTGCAACAAATGGTGCATAATAAAAGATTACTACTTTATTTGTTTTGGATATTAGAAAGTGTACAATCTGCTCTGATTTTTATGGGAAAGAAGTCATACTTTGGGATATTTTGAAAAATAATGGTCAAATGTAGTTAGAAAAAATGCTATCTTTAAAATAGAAATTTTACATAGCATTATGTAAGATGAACATCAGATAATGAAGAAACTGCAAAATTTAAACCAATATGAAACATTGTTTTGTGCTTCTTTACAAAAACAATATGAGTACATGAATCTTGACGTAATAAAATTGCCACACTGTATCATTGCTTTCTTTTAGTACTTGCATAAAAGGATCTTGGAACTGTACACAAAATGAGTGTCAAACCACCTGCCATATCTATGGGGAAGGTCATGTTAGATCTTTTGATGGAAAAAGTTACAGCTTTGATGGTCTCTGCCAGTATTCATTTATCGAGGTAATTGCAAGTGTGTTTTATCACAATTTTTCTTTACTTCTTATTATTTATTTGTAGATGAAGTCTGGAGTATTTTATTCTCAAAAAGTGAGATTAAAAAAAAATGGCCCCTTATATGTTTCTCAAAGGCAGTAAAATGTAACATAATGTAAAGATGAGTCTGGAGGCAGTAGACCTAGATTTCACTCCTGGCTCTGCCATTTCTCAGATGTATGACTTACTTTGGGCACATTCCTTAATCTCTCTGTGTCTCAGTTTCCTTAGCTATAAAATGGGGATGGAAATAGCCCCTACTTGAAACCAAAGTAGAGAAAATATTGGCGCACATACTAAATGCTCAATAAATGTTAAGTGTCATTATTTTAACAACAGCACTATCAGCAATGACAGTTACATTTTTTTGAGTGCTTTTGCCAAGCGAATTTATATATTTTATTACATTCAATCATTTACAATATAAAAGGCTTATATTATTATTCCTATGATGGAGATGAAGAAATTGAGGATTAGAGAGGTTAAGCAACATGAACTACTAAGCAGAAAATGCCATATTCAACCTAGATCTGTCTGATTCTGGAGTTCATGCTTGTTCCATACACCTAAACTGCTTCCTAAGTAACATGTAATGGGTGAAATTTGGATTATTTTGCATTAGTTTTGATTGAATATCAAATTTCACATAAATCACTGAGGAAAATAACCCCACATCTTATCTAGCTATTTGCAGAGCCTAGAAATAAATCTAAGACTATAAACTTACACAATTTAAATATATATACATCTATGGTATAATTCTAAACTTGTATAGAGGTAATGGGAAAAGGACTCAGTCAAAACAAGTTAACTAGTTTGGACTCAGCCAAGGCTACAGACCCATAACACAGTTACACCATTGTCTTTTGGAAATTCCATAACAAAACATATGGTAATTTATTGATTACAAGGTGTCACTGTCTAAGAAATGTTTGTCTGATACAAATATTGTAATTGAGTTCCATGTCCCTGATATAAATAAACTATTATTAACATTTTATTTTTAAAGGATTATTGTGGTCATGAAAATGGCACATTCCGTATTTTAACTGAAAGCATCCCGTGTTGTGAAGATGGGCTTACATGCTCAAGAAAAATTATAGTTGCTTTTCAGGTACAGTACTGTTTCTCTTTATTTTCTTTTTCTCTCAGATTATGCACTGCCAAATAAAACTAATGTTTTTGTAAGTCTATCTTTTAATTTACAGGAGCAGAATATTGTCTTGCAAGATGGTAAAGTCACAGCAGTCAAAACTACAGAAAGTAAGGAATGTGAACTCAGTGGAAATTCATACTCTGTTCATACCGTTGGCCTGTACTTGATTTTGAAAATTTTAAGTGGAATAACCATAATTTGGGACAAAAATACAAGAATTTCTGTGTTATTGGATCCACGCTGGAATGTATGTATATCACATTCATATATGTAATAATATAACAGAAGCAAATAACAATAGAAGCAAAATCATTTTTGCTGCTGAAGATCAGAGACATATTCAAATGTGGAAAGTGGGAGAATGGCAGTCTTTGTTATAGAACAAGGCTCCACATCTATTCAACCTTACGTGAAATATTAAATGTAATCAAAGATGATAGAATTTGGTGAAAAATAAATGCAATAAACCTGAAGCATTCTCGTTTAGCCATATGTGGTTGATGGTGTATAGATAGAATTAATGTAATCCTCGGAACAAATATTCTAAGAACCTAAGAGTATACTCCTGTATGATTTGAAGCTGATGAATATAATTATTTTTAAATTCTTAAGGCATTTATCTTGGTCAATACTGCAATATAGGATATCTTGGATTAAATGGGAGCAGAATCTTATCCACAGATTCTGGTTTCCATCCAAAATTTGGAATTTAAAATAGATTTATAATATACACAATCTTAATATCTCTATCATATATCTATCTATCCATATCTATCTATCTCTCTATATGTCTCTAGCATAACTCACTTTTAAAGTTCCCTTTCTGATCTATATAGGGCAAAGTGTGTGGTCTTTGTGGAAATAACAATGGCGATCTTAAGGATGATTTCACAACGAGATACTCATCAGTAGCTGCTGGAGCACTGGAATTTGGAAATAGCTGGAAAACAAGTCAAGAATGTTCAGACACAGTAGCTCAAACCTTCCCATGTGACTCAAACCCATACTGTAAAGCTTGGGCTGCGCGGAAATGTGAGATCATCCGGGACAGCACCTTCAGAGACTGCCACAATAAGGTAGTGGGGCTCTGAGAGCAATGGCAGGCACAGGTTTTGCTCTCAGGTACTCAGGTGCTGTGCTTGATGCCAAAAATCTTGGCTTTCTGTGCACCAATGGTGAAAAGAAATATGGCGACAGAGTTTTGGAGCAATGAGAAAAATGGCTTTAATCTTTGCCTGGCAAAGGGGAAAACACAGCAGGCTAGTGCCTCAAGAACTGTGCCCCCCTTCCCTGGGGAACAGGGAAAGTTTATATAGCCTGGGGCTCATGGTCTGGGGTAGGTGATAAGGCTCAAAGTAATTAAGGTCTTGCACGTCTTTTTTTCTGCAAATTCATGACCAAAGCTGGCGTCAGGCAGCTCAGCAACTGGGTCTGGTGTCCCTGAAGTTACTGCCTGTGACCTTCTTTCTGAAATGAAGAGTGCTACAAGGCAGTATAGGGGAGAAGAAATGCCAGGTGCAAAGGGTAATTCATATGGAGTCAGAGAGTAACTAGCTTTGTGAAGGACAAGTCTAGCTACAAGTGTTTGTTAGTAGTAATAGCTAAAGAATAACCAAGATTGCTTAACTCTTTCAGGTGTGGTTATATTGTTTCCCCAGTCTGTTCATTGTTTTCTTATTTTCCTTGTTTATAAGAAAAGAAAATCTCATTTCTATTTTTGCTGCAACATGGTCTTCATAGGTGGACCCCAGTACGTACTATGATGCATGTGTTGAAGAAGCTTGTGCATGTGACATGGAGGGGAAGTACCTGGGATTCTGCACAGCTGTGGCGATGTACGCAGAAGCATGCAGTGCGGTTGGAGTCTGTGTTACATGGAGAAAACCAGATCTCTGTCGTAAGTCCATATGTTGTTATTCTTCAAAATGTAATCAGACAGAATTGTTTTGTTAGACAACCATTTGTCTCCTCATATTTTCTATAAAATACATATTCTTGTGCATAGACAGGTTTAAACACATGTTAATGTTTGTTTATGATTGGGAAAATTGAATATTGATGGAAAATATTTCTTATTCATACTTAAATGAACAATGAACTGTTTACCTATCTTGGTATAGTTATATATTCTTAAATATTTACCTCATATATCACTTTTGGTTGAAGTCCTCACACATCATCTTGAAAACTTCTACAGAGTTCTAGTCAAGATAAACTGTAAAATGAATATAAACTGAATTTTGTTATGTGTGGAATGTGGTAGCTTTAGTAGAAATTAGTCAACACATTTCCTTCCAAAGGAAGGTATGATAAGAGAAAATGTGCCAAATGAGAAATGTTGAAATTGAATCCTCATTTTATTTAGTTTATTATGTACAACTTTATATATTATATTGAAATCTTTAGTTGCCTCATTTGGGAACTGTTATTTACATATTAAAGAAGCTTGATTTTCCTGGAGATTTATTTTTCTCATTTAAGCTTAGACATTAAAACCATGAATATAGACTATGACCTAAAATAGCTAAAAAATGGGAAAATTAATATTTACTCTTCCACCTCAAACCAATCTTATTGTGAGATGTCACAGAAAAGTGCTATTTTGATTCTATATGCTTTTCCTCCTTTTTTTGTAAGCTGTTTTTGCTCATATGGCAATTTAGATAAAGCCAAAGGGACTTGATAAGACAGAATGATATACTTTAGTTCTGTTTATTGTTAGTATCATTCAAAAACTCTTATAAAAATGCTTTGGAAAATGAAAGTTGAAAATTGTCATATAATGAATGCAAGTAATTTGATATAATTCAATCATAGCTATCTACTGTGATTATTATAATGCACCTGGGGAATGCAGCTGGCATTATGAACCTTGTGGTACAGTGACTGCAAAAACATGCAAAGATAGAGTAATTGGCCAGAAGTTTTCTGTACTTTTAGAAGGTAAGACATATTTTAATAATTTCCATGAAGAAGTGCAAATTATACTGATATCTTAAAACTGGAAAATGTTTTAAGATACTGACAATTCAGTATCTTACATTTTGTAATTTAATGAATAGTTGTTTATCTTTATTATGACATTAATATTTCTACATTTGAAACATTTTGTCTAGACATAAATTATCTATTTAACGAGAGAGGGAGAGAGAGATAGAGAGAGAGGGATAGGGAGAACATAGCGATCTGATCCCATTGGCAATCTTTATACATTTCATTAGACAAGGTAGTTTGTTGAGAATGTAGTTTCAGAATGCAACATATAATATAGTCTCACTTGAATGGAGGCCAATTAACTATATCCCACAGTTAAAAATTACCTTATTCCTAGCATTACATATCTTAGAGAAAAAGAAAGAAGTGGCAAGAAAACAAGATGATACAAAAACTTTCCAAAAGTCACATCTGTGTTAAATCCCAGGCTTTGAGATATTTTCAGCCCATTTTATTATGATTTCTGTTATCTTCGTCTACCCTTGTGAAAGTAGATATTTAGAACTGGCATTGACATTTCAAGACCCATATTTATCCAAGTCTTGCATTATGTTCAACATCGTGGCTGTCATTAAAGTAGTAAATCATTTAAAATATTTTAGGAAACATTTTAGAAAAAAATTAAATCAGCCAAAATTTCTAAATTCTCAGGTTTATATTCATTGCAAGAGGGTCTGAATCCTGTTCAAGTTTTTTTTTTTAACAAAACATCTTTATTTATTTATTTATTTATTTAACATCTTTATTGGAGTATAATTGCTTTACAATGGTGTGTTAGTTTCTGCTTTATAACAAAGTGAATCAGCTCTACATATACATATATCCCCATATCCCCTCCCTCTTGTGTCTCCCTCCCATCCTCCCTATCCCACCCCTCTAGGTGGTCACATAGCACTGAGCTGATCTTCCTGTGCTATGCAAATGCTTCACACTAGCTATCTATGTTACAACTGGTAGTGTATATATGTCCATGCCACTCTCTCACTTTGTCCCAGCTTACCCTTCACCCTTCGCGTGTCCTCAAGTCCATTCTCTACATCTGCGTCTTTGCTTCTGTCCTGCCCCTAGGTTCTTCAGAACCATTTTATTTTATTTTTTTAGATTCCATATATATGTGTTAGCATACGGTATTTGTTTTTCTCTTTCTGACTTACTTCACTCTGTATGACAGACTCTAACTCCATCCACCTCACTACAAATAACTCAATTTCATTTCTTTTTATGGCTGAGTAATATTCCATTATATATAAGTACCACATCTCCTTTATCCACTCATCTGTCAATGGATACTTAGGTTGCTTCCATGTCCTGGCTATTGTAAATAGAGCTGCAACGAACATTGTGGTACATGACTCTTTTTGAATTATGGTTTTCTCAGGGTATATGCCCAGTAGTGGGATTTCTGGGTCGTATGGTAGTTCTATTATTAGTTTTTTAAGGAACTTCCATACTGTTCTCCATAGTGGCTGTTTCAATTTTATATATTTTCGCTAAGAGTATGCTGTTGTTTTGCTATTATCTACTTCGGTTCATGGAACCATTGAAGTAAGTTTACAAAGGTACAATGCAGTTTCAGCAAATAGAGATGAACTGCGGGTCATTTTTACACACAGGCTGTTATGCTAAGTGCCCAGACAGTGCTCCCTTCCTGGATGAGAACACCATGAAATGCGTCAGTTTGTCTGAGTGCAGCTGCTTCTATAATGACATCATACCTGCTGGTGGAGTGATCCAAGATAACTGTGGGAGAACATGGTAAATTCTCTAACTGTCCAGTATTTCTGTTTCTTCCATTTTTATTTAGAAAACAATTAAGAAATAAATCAGTGAATATATTTTTTAACTGTTATTTCTAAATGGGAAGGTCAGCTTTAGGTTCAGTTTTATATCACTTATGTTGGTTATATTGTGTTTTCAGTAAATCCACATATCAACAAATGGTTTGTTAAATCTTATACTTTGTGCAGAAGACAGAACAGAAAATGTCACTATGTACTTTTGGGTAAAAAGAAAGTTTTCATTCCATAAATGTAAGATCATGTTTATAGGCTTTCAGACAGTGACATGGAAGTGAAGAGGGGAGGTCTGTACTAGAGCGGCATGGCCATCAAAAAAAGTCATGTTTGAAACTTAAAATCTAAGAACTAACTTTACAGCTTGACTCCAAACGTTCCTTTAGGTCCCAAGAACTCCTCAGTGAAAAGATTAGGAAACAGTACATGAAAAATACAAAAAAACAAAAAAAAAAACAGTTTGAATCCACAGCATGCTCTTGGGGAAACAGTTATTTACTGTTCTCTTATTTGGTTCTGTTTTGATTTTCACTGTTAGGCAATTTGTTATTTTAAATTTGGGAGATGTATGTAATTAGGAGCTAAAAATTTCAACCTCATTCTTGTTTTTTATTTTGATTGTTTCTTTTTTGTTTATAATTTAACTTTCAGCTATTGCATCGCAGGAGAGTTGGAGTGCAGTGGTGAGTCACTATGTTTTAGTCTAATCGATTTAGGAAAGATGAGGTAAAGGGTTTGGAATCTTTTCAGACCATCAACAGCAGAGGAGTAAATACTTAATGCTTTAGACTGCTCCTCAGTGGATTGAGACAATTCCATTTCATGGTGTTTGTTCATATTGGGTCAGTTCAAAACCAATGTTGTCAAGGCACTTTGAACCACTGGTAGATGGGGCAGTTCTCCTGCCACACTCCTACCTGTCTGTAGGTTCTGGGAATTAAGGGAGTGAGACATCAACTAAAATAGTTTAATAAAGGGATGGAGTGGAAGGTGAGGATTATATAGATAGAATTCAATACTTGAAGGATTACTCATGTGCAACATATATCTTAGAAAGAAATTTCAATAAGCTTCCAAAGAATATATAAACGACTCCTTTTTTGCATTTGAAATTGCAAGAAGTGAAATAAAAAAAGCCAGATAACTCATAGGCAACTTGAGTTTTAGAATTTTTTTTCACAATTTTTCATTCCTGTCAATAATAGTAATTTATAATTATTTCAGAAACTGCTCCTACAAATTCAACAGTTACAGGTAAAATCATCATTGTGGTTTAAATGTGTATTTCTGATGTCTTTTTATGGATAATCATTTATAGTTTCACATGAATCTGTGCCAGTAAAAGATATGCTGGTAAGTACGCTGATATAAAATTTCAAATTAAAATTAACAGTTACTAGAAAATATGTAAAAATATTATTTCATTATACTCCTGTGAATTAGGTTAGAAATATGATTAGAACGTACGATAGGTATTGTATGCTTATTAGTTAAATATAATCATCCAAAGCTTGACATTTTTAGATGATAATTGGAACAAGTGGAATGAAAAAGAAGTAAATGTGATCTCCTGTGAAGTAAATATTTTGAAATCATGATTATACTGGGAGATGACTTGAAAACATAGAAATAAATGTTAATTTATTTTTCTTAACTCATGTATTTGTTGCAAGCTATAATGTTATCTCAGTTATGTCCATTCAAGAGAGTATTGGGCAAAATGCAGTTTAACTTTGGGTTTGGAACTTGTAATACATTGGTGATATAAGTGTACTTAGAGTTGCTACAGTACACTTACACATTCCTGTCTTGTATGATTCAGGGATAGAATTTATTTCCTGTTGATCAATATTTGGAGGTGGTGTCAATTAAGAGATAGTATAGTAAATTGGAAACCTTAGGTTTTGGTAATGTATTTAGTATGTGGTCATCAGTGAAGTGTTATTTCTTTTAGTTATCATTGGTTATTTTCCTAAAGCTAAGGTATCACAAGTCAGGGTTCATTTTGGGCCTGTCTTATAAAGTTCCTGTGAGATTTTGGTTAAGTGGTAATAACAGAAAATAATTAGTTATTTTTGTTGGGCATACAGCAAGTATATAGTGTTATTCATATTGATTTAATGAAAGATTGTTTTGTTAATTAACCTCTGCATACAACTTCAGAAACTTTTATTGAGTTTATGGCAACTGGTTTCTTGAACTAAATTTTCCAGCAAAATTATTTAAGTAATTTATTTTCATAAATATTGTCTTCCCTAAACAGTTTCTACTACAACAGCTACCTCCATACTAAGCGCTGAAGCAGGTAAAAAAAATGCTTATTTGTTTTTTTCTTCTAAATAAGCATCAAAGTGAATTTGCAACTCAGGCATTTGGCCCTTTTCTCAAATTTGTCGTTCTCTATTTATTTCCTACATGCCAAATAGCAGGGTCTACATCCCAACTGTGATATTGGTGAAGAATCTCTTCCCTATTCAGAGATCATGTGTCCTCAAAAGAACATTCTACATATTACTAATTTGGAAGAAAGTGACTACAGAAGAAAATTCTATGCTAAATTCTTTGAAAATAATTTATATTTTCTTTTCAACTGACACCAAGGAATTTTAACTTTAATTGAATCATTTGTAATTAAAGCAGTGGTCAGAGAAGTACAGGAGTACTTCTGGTAAATGAATTTAGCTGTTACATTTCATTATTTATTTGAATTTTAGAGATATCTAACCCATGTCTAAATAAATACTTCGTAATCTTGCCTTTCAACACCATTTTAACAGATATTTCCAAATATTTGTCTCCTCTTTTGCACAGCAATTACACTGGTGACCAGTAGCTCAGGCACAGGCAAGCCATAATCATCAACCGCAACTTAATCAAGAGGGCATTAAAAAAAATTCCAAAACTTCCTTTTTCAGTATTATACCTTTGCAGTTACACTTTTCAGGGAAGACTTTTTTATTTAACATCTTTATTGGAGTATAATTGCTTTACAATGGTGTGTTAGTTTCTGCTTTATAACAAAGTGAATCAGCTATACATATACATATAACCCCATATCTCTTCCCTCTTACGTCTCCCTCCCATCCTCCCTATCCCACCCCTCTAGGTGGTCACAAAGCACAGAGCTGATCTCCCTGTGCTATGTGGCTGCTTCCCACTAGCTATCAGTTTTAAGTTTGGTAGTGTATATATGTCCATGCCACTCTCTCACTTTGTCCCAGTTTACCCTTCCCCCTCCCCGTGTCCTCAATTTCATTCTCTAGTAGGTCTGCGTCTTTATTCCCGTCTTGCCCCTAGGTTCTTCATGACTTTTTTTTTTAGATTCCATATATATGTGTTAGCATACGGTATTTGTTTTTCTCTTTCTGACTTACTTCACTCTGTGTGACAGACTCAAGGTCCATCCACCTCACTACAAATAACTCAATTTCATTTCTTTTTATGGCTGAGTAATATTCCATTGTATATATGTGCCACATCTTCTTTATCCATTCATCTGTTGATGGACACTTAGGTTGCTTCCACGTTTCGGCTATTGTAAACAGAGCTGCAATGAACATTGTGGTACATGGCTCTTTTTAAATTATGGTTTTCTTAGGGTATATGCCCAGTAGTGGGATTGCTGGGTCATATGGTAGTTCTAATTTTAGTGTTTTGAGGAACCTCCATACTGTTCCCCATAGTGGCTGTATCAATTTACATTCCCATCAACAGTGAAAGAGGGTTCCCTTTTCTTCACACCCTCTCCAGCATTTACTGTTTGTAGATTTTTTGATGATGGCCATTCTGACTGGTGTGAGGTGATACCTCGTTGTAGTTTTGATTTACGTTTCTCTAATGATTAGTGATTTTGAGCATCCTTTCATGTGTTTGTTGGCAATCTGTATATCTTCTTTGGAGAAATGTCTATTTAGGTCTTCTGCCCATTTTTGGATTGGGTTGTTTGTTTTTTTGATATTGAGCTGTATGAGCTGCTTGTATATTTTGGAGATTAATCCTTTGTCAGTTGCTTCATTTGCAAATATTTTCTCCCGTTCTGAGGGTTGTCTTTTCATCTTGTTTATGGTTTCCTTTGCTGTGCAAAAGCTTTTAAGTTTCATTAGGTCGCATTTGTTTATTTTTGTTTTTATTTCCATTTCTCTAGAATGTGGGTCAAAAAGGATCTTGCTGTGATTTATGTCATAGAGTGTTCTGCCTATGTTTTCCTCTAAGAGTTTGATAGTGTCTGGCCTTACATTTAGGTCTTTAATCCATTTTGAGCATTTTTCACAGAACTGGAACAAAAATTTTCACAATTTGTATGGAAACACAAAAGACCCCAAATAGTCAAAGCAATCTTGAGAAAGAAAAACAGAGCTGGAGGAATCAGGCTCCCGGACTTCAGACTATACTACAAAGCTACAGTAATCAAGACAGTATAGTACTGGCACAAAAACAGAAATATAGATCAATGGAACAGGATAGAAAGCCCAGAGATAAACCCATGCACATATGGTCACCTTATCTTTGATAAAGGAGACAAGAATACACAATTCAGAAAAGACAGCCTCTTCAATAAGTGGTGCTGGGAAAACTGAACAGCTACATGTAAAAGAATGAAATTAGAACACTCCCTAACACCATACACAAAAATAAACTCAGGGAAGATTTTTTTTTCTACTTTTGTTTTGTTTGTTTTTAACATTTTAGAAGAAAACTTTGGGAAAAAATGTTATACAAACTGTTAAGAATCTTTGACTTTTTACTTGTGGTCTATAGATTTTAAACTTTAATTTTACATTTTGACATCTATTTACCTATTTAATCAAATTTCTCTGAAACATTAATTTCAAGTTGATCCATTTTATATATTGCCATAGATGCTATCAGTAACACAATTTTCCTTCCACATGAAACTTATTTTTTTTCCATTATGTTCTCCAATTCAGCAGCTTCCATTCCAGGGATTACTACATCAAGCAGTGAAATAATAGGTAGGTGAATCGACAAGCCTATAAACTGACAAATATAGGCTTTTACATATATTAAAATTGTTTTTTACATATTAGAATCAACAGACCCACTCTCCTATACTTAGGACCCTTTTCTTCCCCTCAATTAACATTATTTTTCTTTCTCCTGTTATTTATTACCTTCTCCAATCTGTCTGTCTCTGTATATACATATATATTTTAAAACATAATATTTTATTGAGGTATAATTGGCATGTTAACATTATATTAGTTTCAGGTGTTCAACATAATGATTTGATATTTATATATTTTGCAAAATGATCACCACAAGAAGTCTAGGTAACATCCTTGAAGTCACAGATAATGGTTTGCCATCCTTGTATTCCCAATTGCACTTAGTCCCAAGCTATATAATAGTTAGTATTCAATAAATATTTGTAGAATGAATGGATGATTCTTCTTTTCCCTGTCCCAAATTTGTAATTCAGGTTTTTTCTTTTGGCACAGAATTTCTAGTGAAGATTAGACTATTGATTAGATATTATTTATACTGATGAATCTTATAGTTCATACATTTCATTCATTGGAGCTAATATTTCTTCTGTAGAATACAAAGAGGGTGTAAAATCAAGACTACTTTTTGATTATAATTTTATATCATGATATAGAATTATGACTAATTTGGGGTACTTTTGTAATTTTTAGTGTTGTCTGATTTATTTGGTGATTAATACATGTTGCTTATATTCAAAGGGCAAACATGTAACTTTATCACCATCATAGTGTGGAATATCATTAAAATGCCCAACTGACATGTTTAATTTCTATCAAACTTTCTCTTATGTTGAATATCATTAGCAGGTCTGGCTCTTTCAATGTAATTTTAGAAGGACTGACATGTTTCAGAAATATTTTTCTTTATTCTATAATTGTAAATTTATTTCTGAAGGCTTAGTAACAATTTCATCCCAATAGTTGTTTAATATACACTGCATAATGATATTCTATCTATGTATTATCTCAGCCATAAACAATGGACTGAATTCCTAATTCTCAGCCTTTTTCTGTTTCTAAGATAAGTAATTTGGTTCAGTTATATAGGTCTCTTTCAGTTAAAATAAAATCATTCACTCAGCTACTAAAACTTTTGAATCTTGAGGCCATTTAAAGTATTCTTGACTGTTGATTTGATGAACTGTGTAGTCATGCATGAGTCATAAGCAATTTGGATAACTATTTCAATATGATGCTGATATCTGCATCTTGCATTAAAAGTAGGCAATCAGAACTAAGAAGACTGGTTTGATTTTTTCCAGTTTATACATATATTTTCTTTTATTGCCTTTTCTTCCCCAAGCATTCGGTTTTGAACATAATATTCTGGCAATTTAATTTTGTCAACATTCTGTATTGTAGCAAGCAAACTTTTCATATAAAACAGAAGGCCATGAGTAGATTACCTAGAGTTTTTGTTACTTCATCATTAGCAACTGATGAGGTTTTAGATGTAAAATTAACCTTAAAACACTACAGAAATCTCATCAATTGCTTCCACCATAGCATTTAAAAAATTATAAATCTAATGTAGAGTTTAATTATAGGGAAGATTAGCTAGGTGATTTTTTCCTGAATTCAGTTGGTATTATTTATGACTTTTAATGCTTAACCTTACCAAATCTTACCAAATCCTAATGTTTTATTTAATTTCACTGAAACTCCAACAGACATTTCATGCTCTGTTAGTATAATATTATTTTACTAAAACATCTTAGTACTGTATTACAATATATAGCAAATAATAACTGTTAATGAGTGCTTACTATATTTTAGTCATTATATCAAGAACTTTTTATTCAATTTCTCATTAAATCTCAAAAACCCCCTGATTCCACAATCCTCCACAACACACTTGCCCTCATATTTTACAGGAGAGAGGATACAAAGAACTTAAATATTTTTTCCAGCATTACAAAGATCAGAAGAAAAAGGGATTTTCTGGTATGATGTAGAGAGAAAAAAGAGTTGTCTTTTCCTTTTTATCCGTGAAAACAAGAAATTATAGTCAGAAGTTATAATTTCACAGATGTGAATCATTAAGGCTTGCCCCAACGTTAATCTGAAATCAGGAGAAAAAAGTAGTTTTTAGAAGTTCATTTTTTTCATGTTAAAATTCTGTAAATGTGCCACAAATCAAATAAATTTTAAATAGATTTAGTCAAATAATCTCAAGAGAGAGAAAACATTGATTATCAAGTTATAGAATCAGTAGTAACTTTCCAGAATTTTTGGATAATGTAGATGTAGCTTTATATTGATGCTGGAATAAATTAGTAATTGCTTATTTCCCAGATGAATTGAGGCACCTAAAATTTTGTATATTAATTAAATTTCAATTCTAAAATAATTATTAGTGGTTTAATGCTTAGCTCCTCATTGACTATTCCACAACATCTTTTCTGAGAATATGCCCGTATCATACATAACAGGTAGGAACTTAGAAATTATTCAAATAATCATGGATTTAGTTTCATCAAAAACCTGTAACTTGGGGGCTCAGATAGTACCACTTGGTTATCTTTGTTCATTCAATTAACTGCATAACCATACATTTTATTTTATTTAATTAATTTATTTTTAAAACATCTTTATTGAAGTATAATTGCTTTACAATGTCCTGTTACTTTCTGCTGCATAACAAAATGAATCAGCTATATGTATACATATAACCTCATAGCCCCTCCTCTTGCATCTTCCTCCCACCCTCCCTATCCCACCCTTCTAGGTGGTCACAAAGAACTGAGCTGATCTCCCTGTTCTATGTGGCTGCTTACCACTAGCTATCTATTTTACATCTGGTAGTATATATATGTCAGTACTACTCTCTCACTTCTTCCCAGCTTACCCTTCCCTCTCCCCATGTCCTCAAGTCCATTCTCTATGTCTGTGTCTTTATTCCTGTCCTGCCCCTAGGTTCATCAGAACCTTTTTTTTTTTTTATTCCATATATTGTGTTAGCATATGGTATTTGTTTTTTTCTTTCTGACTTATTTCACTCTGTATGACAGACTCTAGGTCCATCCACCTCACTACAAATAACTCAATTTCGTTTCTTTTTATGGCTGAGTAATATTCCATTGTATATATGTGCCTCATCATCTTTATCCATTCATCTGTCCATAGACACTTAGGTTGCTTCCATGTCCTGGCTATTGTAACTAGTGCTGCAATGAACATTGTGGTACATGACTCTTTTTTTTTTTCAACTTTTAGTTTTATTGATCTTTGCTATTGTTTTCTTTGTTTCTATTTCATTTATTTCTGCTCTGATCTTTATGATTTCTTTCCTTCTGCTAACTTTGGGTTTTGTTTGTTCTTCTTTCTCTAGTTTCTTTAGGTGTAAGGTTAGATTGTTTACTTGAGCTTTTTCTTGTTTCTTTAGGTAGGCTTGTATAGCTATAAACTTCCCTCTTAGAACTGCTTTTGCTGCATCCCATAGGTTTTGGGTCGTCGTGTTTTCATTGTCATTTGTCTCTAGGTATTTTTTGATTTCCTCTTTGATTTCTTCAGTGATCTCTTGGTTATTTAGTAACGTATTGTTTAGCCTCCATGTGTTTGTCTTTTTTACATTTTTTTCCCTGTAATTCATTTCCAATCTCATAGCGTTGTGGTCAGAAAAGATGCTTGATATGATTTCAATTTTCTTAAATTTACTGAGGCTTGATTCGTGACCCAAGATGTGATCTATCCTGGAGAATGTTCCGTGCGCACTTGAGAAGAACGTGTAATCTGCTGTTTTTGGATGGAATGTCCTATATATATCAATTAAATCTATCTGGTCTATTGTGTCATTTAAAGCTTGTGTTTCCTTATTAATTTTCTGTCTAGATGATCTGTCCATTGGCATAAGTGAGGTGTTAAAGTCCCCCACTATGATTGTGTTACTGTCAATTTCCTCTTTTATAGCTGTTAGCAGTTGCCTTATGTATTGAGGTGCTCCTATGTTGGGTGCATATATATTTATAATTGTTATATCTTCTTCTTGGATTGATCCCTTGATCATTATGTAGTGTCCTTCCTTGTCTCTTGTAACATTCTTTATTTTAAAGTCTATTTTATCTGATATGAGTATAGCTACTCCAGCTTTCTTTTGATTTCCATTTGCATGGAATATCTTTTTCCATCCCCTCACTTTCAGTCTGTATGTGTCCCTAGGTCTAAAGTGGGTCTCTTGTAGACAGCATATATATGGGTCTTGTTTTTGTATCCATTCAGCCAGTCTATGTCTTTTGGTTGGGGCATTTAATCCATTCACATTTAAGGTAATTATTGATATGTATGTTCCTATGACCATTTTCTTAATTGTTTTGGGTTTGTTTTTGTAGGTCCTTTTCTTCTCTTGTGTTCCCACTTAGAGAAGTTCCTTTAGCATTTGTTGTAGAGCTGGTTTGGTGGTGCTGAATTCTCTTAGCTTTTGCTTGTCTGCAAAGCTTTTGATTTCTCCATCAAATCTAAATGAGATCCTTGCCGGGTAGAGTAATCTTGGTTGTAGGTTCTTCCCTTTCATCACTTTAAGGATATCATGCCACTCCCTTCTGGCTTGCAGAGTTTCTGCTGAGAAATCAGCTGTTAACCTTACGGGAGTTCCCTTGTATGTTATTTGTCGTTTTTCCCTTGCTGCTTTCAATAATTTTTCTTTGTCTTTAATTTTTGCCACTTTGATTACTGTTTGTCTCGGCGTGTTTCTCCTTGGGTTTATCCTGTATGGGACTCTCTGCGCTTCCTGGACTTGGGTGGCTATTTCCTTTCCCATGTTAGGGAAGTTTTCGACTATAATCTCTTCAAATATTTTCTCTGGTCCTTTCTCTCTCTCTTCACCTTCTGGGACCCCTATAATGCGAATGTTGTTGCATTTAATGTTGTCCCAGAGGTCTCTTAAGCTGTCTTCATTTCTTTTCATTCTTTTTTCTTTATTCTGTTCTGCAGCAGTGAATTCCACCATTCTGTCTTCCAGGTCACTTATCCATTCTTCTGCCTCAGTTATTCTGCTATTGATTCCTTCTAGTGTAGTTTTCATTTCAGTTATTGTATTGGTCATCTCTGTTTGTTTGTTCTTTAATTCTTCTAGGTCTTTGTTAATCATTTCTTGCATCTTCTCAGTCTTTGCCTCCATTCTTATTCCTAGGTCCTGGATCATCTTCACTATCATTATTCTGAATTCTTTTTCTGGAAGGTTGCCTATCTCCACTTCATTTAGTTGTTTTTCTGGGGTTTTTTCTTGTTCCTTCATCTGGTACATAGCCCTCTGCCTTTTCATCTTGTCTATCTTTCTGTAACTGTGGTTTTTGGTCCACAGACTGCAGGATTGTAGTTTTTCTTGCTTCTGCTGTCTGCCCTCTGGTGGTTGAGGCTATCTAAGAGGCTTGATGGGAGGCTCTGGTGGTGGGTAGAGCTGACTGTTGCTGTGGCGGTCAGAGCTCCGTAAAACTTTAATCCACTTGACTGTTGATGGGTGGGGCTGGGTTCCCTCCCTATTGGTTGTTTTGCCTGAGGCAACCCAACACTGGAGCCTACCTGGGCTCTTTGGTGGGGTTAATGGCAGACTCTGGGAGGGCTCACGCCAAGGAACACTTCCCAGAACTTCCGCTGCCAGAGTCCTTGTCCCCACGGTGAAACAGAGCCAGCCCCCGCCTCTGCAGGAGACCCCCCAACACCAGCAGGTAGGTCTGGTTCAGTCTCCCCCAGGGTCACTGCTCCTTCCCCTGTCCCGATGCGCACACTACTTTGTGTGTGCCCTCCAAGAGTGGGGTCTCTGTTTCCCTCAGTCCTGTCGAAGTCCTGCAATCAATTCCCACTAGGCTTCAAAGTCTGATTCTCTAGGAATTCCTCCTCCCATTGCTGGACACCCAGGTTGGGAAGCCTGACGTGGGGCTCAGAACCTTCCATGACTCTTTTTTAATTATGGTTTTCTCAGGGTATATGCCCAGTAGTGGGAATGCTGGGTCATATGTAGTTCAATTTTTAGCTTTCTAAGCAACCTCCATACTGTTCTCCATAGTGGCTGTATCAATTAACATTCCCACTAACAGTGCAAGAGGGTTCCCATTTCTCCACACCCTCTCCAGCATTTATTGTTTGTAGATTTTTTGGTGATGGCCATTCTGACCAGTGTGAGGTGATACTTCATTGTAGTTTTGATTTACATTTCTCTAATTATTAGTGATTTTGAGCATCCTTTCATGTGTTTGTTGGCAATCTGTATATCTTCTTTGGAGAAATGTCTATTAAGTCTTCTGTCCATTTTTGGATTGGGTTGTTCAGTTTGTTTGTTTTTTTTTGATATTGAGCTAAATGAGCTGCTTGTATATTTTGGAGATTAATCCTTTGTCAGTTGCTTCATTTGCAAATATTTTCTCCCATTCTGAGGGTTGTCTTTTTGTCTTGTTTATGGTTTCCTTTGCTGTGCAAAAGCTTTTAAGTTACATTAGGTTCTATTTGTTTATTATTGTTTTTATTTCCATTTCTCTAGGAGGTGGGTCAAAAAGGATCTTGCTGCGATTTATGTCAGAAAGTGTTCTGCCTGTGTTTTCCTCTAAGAGTTTTATAGTATCTGGCCATACATTTAGGTCTTTAATCGATTTTGAGTTTATTTTTGTGTATGGTGTTAGGAAGTGTTCTAATTTCATTCTTTTACATGTAGCTGTCCAGTTCTCCCAGCCCCACTTATTGAAGAGGCTGTCTTTTCTCCATTGTATATTCTTGCCTCCTTTATCAAAGATAAGGTGACCATATGTGTGTGGGTTTAGCTCTGGGCTTTCTATTCTGTTCCATTGATTTTTATTTCTGTTTTTGTGCCAGTACCATACTGTCTTGATTACTGTAGCTTTGTAGTATAGTCTAAAGTTAGGGAACCTGCTTCATCCAGCTTTGTTGTTCTTATTCAAGATTGCTTTGTCTATTTGGGGTCTTTTGTGTTTCCATACAAATTGTGAAATTTTTTGCTCTAGTTCTGTGAAAAAAGTCATTGGTAGTTTGATAGGCATTGCATTGAATCTCTACATTGCTTTGGGTATTATAGTCTTTTTCATAATATTGATTCTTCCAATCCAAGAACATGGTATATCTCTCTATCTGTTTGTATTGTCTTTAATTTCTTTCATCACTGTCTTATAGTTTTCTGCACTCAGGTGTTTTCTCTCCTTAGGTACGTTTTTTCCTAGGTATTTTATTCTTTTTGTTGCAATGGTAAATGGGAGTGTTTCCTTAATTTCACTTTCAGATTTTTCATCGTTAGTGTATAGGAATGCAAGAGATTTCTGTGCATTAATTTTGTATCCTGCTACTTTACTAAATTCATTGATTAGGTCTAGTTGTTTTCTGGTAGCATCTTTAGGATTCTCTATGTATAGTATCATGTCATCTGCAAACAGTGACAGTGTTACTTCTTCTTTTCCAATTTGGATTCCTTTTATTTCTTTTTCTTCTCTGATTGCTGTGCCTAAAACTTCCAAAAATATGTTGAACAATAGTGGTGGGAGTGGACAAACTTGTCTTGTTCCTGATCTTAGAGGAAAAGGTTTCAGTTTTTCACCATTGAGAATGATGTTGGCTGTGAGTTTGTCATATATGACCTTTATTATGTTGAGGTAATTTCGCTCTATGCCTACTTTCTGGAGGGTTTTTATCCTAAATGGGTGTTGAATTTTGTCGAAAGCTTTTTCTGCATCTATTGAGATGATCATATGGTTTTTCTCCTTCAATTTGTTAATATGGTGTATCACATTGATTGATTTGCATATATTGAAGAATCCTTGCATTCCTGGTATAAACCCCACTTGATCATGGTGTATGATCCTTTTAATGTACTGGTGGATTCTGTTTGCTAGAATTTTGTTGAGGATTTTTGCATCTATGTTCGTCAGTGATATTGGTCTTTAGTTTTCTTTTTTTTGTGGCATCTTTGTCTGGTTTTGTTATCAGGGTGATGGTGGCCTTGTAGAATGAATTGGGGAGTGTTCCTCCCTCTGCTATATTTTGGAAGACTTTGAGAAGGATAGGTGTTAGCTCTTCTCTAAATGTTTGGTAAAATTCGCCTGTAAAGCCATCTGGTCTTGGGCTTTTGTTTGTTGGAAGATTTTTAATCACAGTTTAAATTTCAGTGCTTGTGATTGGTCTGTTTATATTTTCTATTTCTTCCTGGTTCAGTTTTGGAAGGTTGTTCTTTTCTAAGAATTTGTCCATTTCTTCCAGGTTGTCCATTTTATTGGCATATAGTTGATTGTAGTAATCTCTCATGATCCTTTTTATTTCTGCAGTGTCAGTTGTTACTTCTCCTTTTTCATTTCTAATTCTGTTGATTTGAATCTTCTCCGTTTTTTTCTTGATGAGTCTGGCTAATGGTTTATCAATTTTGTTTATCTTCTCAAAGAACCAGCTTTTAGTTTTAGTGATCTTTGCTATCACATCCTTCATTTCTTTTTCATTTATTTCTGATCTGATCTTCATGATTTCTTTCCTTCTGCTAAATTTGTTTTTTTTTGTTTGTTTGTTTTTCTTTCTCTAATTGCTTTAGGTGTAAGGTTAGGTTGTTTATTTGAGACTTTTCTTGTTTCTTGTGGTAGGCTTGTATTGCTATAAACTTCCCTCTTAGAACTGCTTTTGCTGCATCACATAGGTTTTGGGCCATCATGTTTTCATTGTCATTTATTTCTAGGTATTTTTTGATTTCCTCTTTGATTTCTTCAGTGATCTCTTGGTTATTTAGTAGTGTATTGTTTAGCCTCCATGTATTTGTATTTTTCACAGTTCTTTTCTTGTAATTGATATCTAGTCTCATAGCGTTGTGGTCAGAAAAGATACTTGATATGATTTCAATTTTCTTAAATTAAGTGAGGCTTGATTTGTGACCCAAGATATGATCTATCCTGGAGAATGTTCCATGAGCAATTGAGAAGAAAGTGCATTCTGTTTTTTGGGGATGGAATGTCCTATAAATATCAATTAAGTCCATCTTGTCTAATGTGTCATTTAAAGCTTATGTTTTCTTATTTATTTTCAATTTGGATGAGCTGTCCATTGATGAAAGTGGGGTGTTAAAACCCCCTACTGTGATTGTGTTACTGTTGATTTCCCCTTTCACTGTAGTTAGCATTTGCCTTATGTATTGAGGTCTCCTATGTTGGGTGCATAAATATTTACAATTGTTATATCTTCTTCTTGGATTGATCCCTTGATCATTATGTAGTGTCCTTCTTTGTCTCTTGTAATAGACTTTATTTTAAAGTCTATTTTGTCTGATATGAGAATTGCTACTCCAGCTTTCTTTTGATTTCAATATGCATGGAATATCTTTTTCCATCCCCTCACTTTCAGTCTATATGTGACCCTAGGTCTGAAGTGGGTCTCTTGTAGACAGCATATATGCAGGTGTTGTTTTTTTTATCCATTCAGCTGGTCTATGTTTTTTGGTTGGAGCATTTAATCTATTTACATTTAAGGTAATTATCGATATTCATGTTCCTGTTACCATTTTCTTAATTGTTTTGGGTTTGTTTTTGTAGGTTTTTTCTTTCTCTTGTGTTTCCTACCTAGAGAAGTTCCTTTAGCATTTGTAAAGCTGGTGTGGTGGTGCCGAATTCTCTTAACTTTTTCTTGTCTGTAAACGTTTTAATTTCTCTGTCGAATCTGAATGAGATCCTTGCTGGGTAGAGTTATCTTGGTTGTAGGTTTTTCCCTTTCATCCCTTTAAATATGTCCTGCTGCTCCCTTCTGGCTTGCAGAGATTCTGCTGAAAGATCAGCTGTTAACCTAATGGGGATTCCCTTGTATGTTATTTGTTGCTTTTCTGTTGCTGCTTTTAACATTTTTTCTTTGTATTTAATTTTTGACAGTTTGATTAATATGTGTCTTGGTGTGTTTCTCCTTGGATTTATCCTGTATGAGACTCTCTGTGTTTCCTGGACTTGATTGACTATTTCCTTTCCCATGTTAAGGAAGTTTTCAACTATAATCTTTTCAAATATTTTCTCAGTCCCTTTCTTTTTCTCTTCTTCTTCTGGGACCCCTATAATTAGAATGTTGGTGCGTTTAATGTTGTCCCAGAGGTCTCTGAGACTGTCCTCCATTCTTTTCATTCTTTTTTCTTTATTCTGCTTTGCGATAGTTATTTCCACTATTTTATCTTCCAGGTCATTTATCCGTTCTTCTGCCTCTGCTATTCTGCTATTGATTCCTTCTAGAGAATTTTTATTTTCATTTATTTTGTTGTTCATCATTGTTTGTTTACTCTTTAGTTCTTCTAGGTCCTTGTTAAACGTTTCTTGTTTTTTCTCCAATCTATTTCCAAGAGTTTGGATCATCTTTACTATCATTATTCTGAATTGTTTTTCAGGTAGACTGCCTATTTCCTCTTCATTTGTTTGGTCTGGTGTGTTTTTCCCTTGCTCCTTCATCTGCTGTGTGTTTCTCTGTCTTCTCATTTTGCTTAACTTACTGTGTTTGGGGTCTCCTTTTTGCAGGCTGCAGGCTTGTAGTTCCCGTTATTCCTGGTGTCTGCCCCAGTGAGTGAGGTTTGTTCAGTGTCTTGTGTAGGCTTCCTGGTGGAGGGGATTGGTGCCTGTGTTCTGGTGGGTGGGGCTGGATCTTGTCTTTCTGGAGGGCAGGCCCGCGCCCAGTGGTGTGTTTTTTGGTGTCTGTGAACTTAGTATGAATTTAGGCAACCTCTCTGCTAATGATTGAGGTTGTTCTCCTGTCTTGCTAGTTGTTTTGCATGGGACGTCCAGCACTGGAGGTTGCTTGCCATTGGGTGGAGCTGGGTCTTAGTGTTGAGAGGGAGATCTCTGGGAGAGCTCTCACCAACTGATATTACATGGGGTTGGGAGGTCTCTGGTGGTCCAATGTCCTGAACTCAGCTCTGCCACCTCAGAGGCTCAGGCCTGACATCAGGCCAGAGCACCAAGACCCTGTAAGCCACACAGCTCAAGAAAAAAGGGAGAAAAAAGAAAGGAAAAAAATTTTTTTAATTATTAGAATAAAAAAATAAGAAGAAAGAAAAAGAAGAATAGAACAACCAAACCAATAAACAAATCCACTAATGATAACAACTGCTAAAAACTAAACTAAGATAAATATAAAAATCAGAAACAAGTCAGTCACAGACAGCAAACCCCAAGTCTACAATTGCTCCCAAAGTCCACCGCCTCAGTTTTGGGATGATTCATTGTCTATTTAGGTATTCCACAGATGCCGGGTAAATCAATTTGATTGTGGGGATTTAATCCACTGTTCCTGAGGCTGCACAGAGAAATTTACCTTTCTCTTCTTTTTTCACACAGCTCTGGGGTTCAGCTTTGTCTTTGGCCCCACCTCTGCAAGTAGTTCACCCTCAGGCATCTGTTCCCTGCCCAGATAGGAGGGGTTTAAACAGTGGCTGATTAGGGGGCTCTTGCTCACTCAGGCCAGGGTGAGTGAGGGGTACAGTACTCATAACTGGAATGCAGGGTGAGCCTGCAGTGGCACAGACTGACTTGACGATGTAACAGCCTGAGGCATGCCATGTGTTCTCCTGAGGAAGTTGTCCCTGGGTCATGGGACCCTGGCAGTGGCAGGTTTCACAGGCTCCCAGGGGAGCAGGGGGTGGTGTGGATAGTGACCTGTGCTTGCACAAAGGATTCTTGGTGGCTGCAGCAGCAGCCTTAGTGTTTCATGCCCATCTCTGGGGTCCGCGCTGATAGACACGACTCACACCCTTCTCTGGAGTTCATTTCGGCAGTGCTCTGCCTTCTGTGGGCAGACAGGGAAGGAGTTCCCTCTCCTGTGCACCCTGAAACAATGGTCTCTTGTCTCTTAGGCAGGTCCAGATTTTTTTCCAGACTCCCTCCCAGCTAGCTATGGTGCACTAGCCCCCTCAGGCTGTCTTCACGCAGCCAACCCCAGTCCTCTCCCTGGGATCCGACCTCTGAAGCCCAAGCCTCAGCTCCCAGTGCCCACCCACCCTGGTGGGTGAGCAGACAAGCCTCTCGGGCTGGTGAGTGCTAGTCAGCACTGATTCTCTGTGATGGAATCTCTCCTCTTTGCCCTATGCACCCCTGTTGCTGCACTCTCCTCCATGGCTCTAAAGCTTTCCCCCTGCCCACCCCCCGTTTCCACCAGTGAAGGGACTTCCTAGTGTGTGGAAACTTTTCCTTCTTCGCAGCTCCTTCCCTGAGGTGCAGGTCCCATCCCTATTCTTTTGTCTCTGTTTTTTCTTTTTTTCTTTTGCCCTACCCCAGTACGTGGGGATTTTCTTGCCTTTTGGGAAGTCTGAGGTCTTCTGCCAGCGTTCAGTAGGTGTTCTGTAAGAGTTGTTCCACATGTAGATGTATTTTGATGTATTTGTGGGGAGGAAGGTGATATCCACGTCTCACTCCTCTGCCGTCTTGAAGGTCCCCCCTCTGGAACCACACCAACCATAAATTTTATACTTCAACTTGTGCTATAGATTCCTGGACTGGGTATAAAATGTTGAGATTTAAATGTAACATTTTTGAATTTTAACAATCATAAGAGATAACATGTCCATTTGCTGGTGACTGAAGTATCATAAGAATCTACTTAAAGTGAGGATGGCAATCAGTAAAATCTCAGAAGTATGAGTATGTTTATTGATAGTCTTATTTTGAAGCTCTTAAAAAAACCAAGTTTAATGTTCTATTGATCTTCATTTTTCATGTAAGAATAAAACATTTCATTTTAAGGCACATCAACATAATTTTTAAAAAAACTGGTTTTATAAATTCATCCAATAAGCATCATGCCATAGTAAAAATAAAACAGTTTAAAGTGTTTGCTTTTAGAACACTTTTTTCCTTTTTTTCTTTTTAATTTTTATTGGAATATAGTTACTTTACAACACTGTGTTAGTTTCTACTGTATAGCAAAATGAATCAGCTATACACACACACACATATATATATATATATATATATATATATATATATATATATATCTATCTCCCCTCTTTTTTGGATTTCCTTCCCATTTAGGTCACCACGGTGCATTGAGTAAAGTTCCCTGTGCTATACAGTATGTTCTCATTAGTTGTCTATTTTATACATAGCTTCAATTGTGTATTTGTGTCAATCTCAATCTCCCCATTCCTCCCACTCTACCCTTTCTCCCTTGGTATCCATACATTTGTTCTCTATGTCTGTGTCTCTATTTCTGCTTTGCAAATCAGATTATCTATAACATTTTTTAAAGGAAGTAAGGATCCTTTTTGTGGAGAAATTGCCTTGCACAAATTGTAGGCTTGAAAATCATATCCCATCTCTTTTACTGACATCAGTGATTTAAAAGTTGAGCAGCATTTGACAAGTTGTGATGAATTCATAACTACATAATGATTTTTGGTTTTTAGCTTTCTAGTGGTGAAGCTCTCTTGATCAGTGATGAGAAAAATGGATCCCAAAATAAGAGTTTAGTCATCATCACTAGCAAGTTTCTTGTTTCTTTCTAAATATAGTATGTCTCAACTAAAAATATTTAAATAGACACTGAAAAACAAAATGTAATATTTTCAGATATAATATAGCTAGGAAGACACATCATTTTGAACATGTGTTGCCTCCCCATGAACTGTCTACATTAGATGGAAGGATTTCTTTCTTAGACATGAGAACCCATTTTACCCAGAAATTTAGTTTATAGTCTCAGTGTTCTAAATGTACTTTCATTCTGGATAATATATTTGTCCTTTCGAATTGAACCAATATGATTAGTGGGTTAATTTAATTTAGCCAAAACTCTTCTATTTTTATTTTCTGCATTGTCTTAAGATATCAATGTGGTATGTAAAGAAACCTATGATTCTTGAATAGGTAAGATTTATTTCAAAAAGAGACTGTGCAGAAGGGCACCTTTTTTCCATTATCTTGTTCCCTGGGTGAAGTACTTTTGATCAAGTACTAGATCAAATACTTCCCTGTATCAAGTACTTTTCACTGGCCATTAGTTACTTTTTTGTTTTTGTTTCTCACCTATAACTTGAAAGGAGTGTACAAATTATTTTAAAGTTCCTTCCATAAATTTAAATGACCTTTTCAGATAGATCAAAGGCATTCCTGCCAGATAGAAGGAGAAAAACCTGGGTGCTCAGAAGAGGATTGATGATGTATTTGACTTTAAAACTTTAAAAGCACAAAGGAAGCAATATGCAAAGCTTAAGCTTTTCCCATGCCTTATATATCTATTTTCTTTTCTATACAGTAAAGGCTTTCAAAGTGTTAAAATGCCCTGAGAGATGCTTAGCCAACCATTGCAATAAGTATGTTATTTTTAGAAGAAAAATTGTGCAATTATGTTTTTTTTCTGTTTAGTTTGACAAATCTTGACACAGAGCTAATATTTACTGAGCACTATTATAATTATTTGACACATATTACCTCATTTGATATAGAATTCTATGAAGTGGACACCATTATTTTCCTCAATTTACAAATGAGGAAATGGAAGCACAAAAGGTTAAGTTGTGTGTTGAAGGTCACTTGGTAATAAGTAACAGAGAGAGGATTAAAATCCAGGACATGGTTTTCTAGATTCTAGTCTTAAGGCTTTTGTGTTTTGATATTTTAAAAAAAGTTAAATTTAATTTAAATCAGTTATTGAAGTAGTAGCATATAATTGCAGATTCCAGTTTCAAATTGGGACTTGTGTTAAAACTTATAATAACTTATTTAATAAGTTTCTAATAAATTTATAACTTATTTAATAAGTTTAATAAATTTATAACTTAATTAATAAGTTTCTATTAAAACTAAAAATAGCTCATTGACTAAATGGGATACTAATTCATATAATTAAAATGTAGGTTACTGTTACATAACAATTTGATATCTTAAAATGCATTTTTCTTTTCTCAAAAAATTAAATTTTATCAGAATTTATATAAGTTGTATATAAATTTTATTTGTTTGTATAATGTGCTTATTCTAAAATTGCATCAATCATAGAAAGAAGATAATTGTACCAGGATATTACAGAGAGCCAGCTGAGTGTAGTGGGAAGCAGAAGCAGATAAATAAGAACGAGAATCTCTTCTCTTTTCTTACTAGCTGTATGACCCTAGTTTTAGTCTGTCAAACACTCTGAAGATTAGTTTTCTTACTTTTTCAGTAGGAAAAATATAATATCTACATTACAGGACTTGAGTAGATGTGATAGTGCAGCTTCGTGTAATACATAATAAATACTCAGTAAAGTCAAATTTATTACTAGCTACAATTTTTTAAAGAATAATTCATTATGTAAATAAACTTAAATTTTAACAGAGGAGTTTAGTATTTTTAATAATTAATCACAAACATCCTGCTTCCTTAATTAAAACCAATTTTATGAATTTTAAACTTTTTTCAGAAATAAGATATTTTGCAAAAAATAAACTTTGCAGTACTGAATTTTTTGTTTATTATGGCAAATGTTATAGATACTCCTTAAGATTATCTTTCAAATTTATATTAAGTAAAATAGAATCCATTGAAGAAAAAATGCAAATTAATCATTTATAAACGATTTTGTAAAAATGTAAATGGTTCTTAGAAGTAAACAAAAAACTTAGCAGTAGCTGGGAAATTAATTTCAAGATTTTATTTTAATTATTAAGTTTATTGAGAGGTGAAAAATAAATGAGGTTAAAATAATAAAATAAATTATCAATTTTATCATGAGGTAAAAATAAATGGACACAGTCACTTTGAAAATTGTTAGGGTGGATTACTACTTTGTAATACACAGAGCTATCAATATTTTGGTAAAGGCAGCTCTTTCTATTATCATTTATGTCTTGGCAACAAAGAATCTGTTACACATTAATTCATAACATCAAGTACTTTAGCGTGTATGTTCATCTGCAAGTAATGGAAAAATCAACTGAAATTGTAATGGTTATGGATGTCAAAATTAATGAGAACAGAAATGCTTTATCTATCAGTTTTGGTAATTAAACCATGAAGACAAGTGGATGTGGATTCTCATATATTCCTGTTAGTAGAAGCTTATCCATACCTTTTATTGCTGTATCAACAATTTCAGACCTACCTCTTCCCAAGTTCTTTTGTGGGAAAAGATAACATGACTTTGTTAAAAAACATATGGCAAGAACTAAACCAAAATCTTAGTAGGAAAGTAATAATGGAACAAAAATCTTAGGGACTCTTTGCAGAAAGTCACTGGATTCATGATTCTATTTTCTATAGTAGGAATTGACTGAACAGTTAAATCACCTATTGGTATTAGAGGCCAAGTAAACTTGAGACGAGAAGTTCACTTTATGTTTTTCTCAGGTATTACTAGAACTCCAGTGCCTATCACCTCCACAGCTGGAAGTGTGGGCACCACAGGAGCAGTGGGCCCCACCTTCACCAGTCCTGGGCTCATATCAGGTATATTAAGTTCAGAACAAATATACTAGCCACCCCTAAGCAGCTGGTTTCAGGCAATGCTGCTCAGTGCAATATTATACAAAATAAATGTATCTGACTTATGTATAATCAGATTTGGATGTTCTTTATATGTAATTAAAATGTAGACTCTTTAGTTTTTGCACAAGTTACTTTCTTATTGAATATCATGTTATAATCATATACACCCATTACCTTGAGAGTCGACAGCACACACTTTTTTAACAGAAAAAACTTTGTTTTTTCTTTACCTTCATCAGGGTCAACTGGAGGATCAGTAAGTGCAACCACAGGCGCTGAAGTTGGAAGCACAAGTGACGTAGGCTTCAGAGCAGGTGAGACAAAGAAATGAGTCCATAGCTTCTTTCCACAAGCAGTCCTCCTTTTCAAGTCAAGAACAACTGTACTCTGAGTTCATTAGATAACAGGGGTCTGGTGTCAGCACTAAGTTATCTGGATGACTTCGGGAAAAATTCAAAAATTAACATTTATATAACAAAATATTAGTGACATTTCTACGGCACACTGAAATTTCTGAATTATGCTGAAATATGTAATATGTAATTTAATCCACATTAACATCATGGTAGTTAGGTGTCTTTTTTCCCAAGTGGAAGAAAATAATAAAAGTTCTCAAACTGGCAGAGGCAGGATTAGAACCCAGACCCTTAGCCTCCTCTGTCATAGCTCCACAATTCTGCGATCTGTGCCTAGGAGCAAACATCCAAGAGAAGTCAATGAGTATGCTTGCCCTTGTGCATCACTGACTAAATTTCAACTACTGTTGGTTTCATGAATAAAATATTATTGACTTCTTTAAGTGTAGATGATCTTGATTAAAAACAAACAAACCTGAGTTCACCCTGTCCCTTATGCTGCAAGTTAGTGACTTTAAATATTGAATAACTCTTAAATTTCCTCTGTGCATCACATTTGCCTCTGCTTTTGCTCAGGTGTTAAACATTTTACACCTAGTCTTTACATGCACCCACCTCGCTCACTTTCCTCTAATACAGTGGTGCTCAAAGTGCAGTTCCCAGACCAACAGCATCCACAGCTCCTGGGAACTTTTTAGAAACACAAATTTGGGGGCCTACCTACCTAGAATCAGAAGCTCTTAGTGTGGAGCCAGGCAAAAAGTGTATTAACAAGACCTTTAGGCAATGGATGCTTGTCAATGTTGAGAACTTTCCCACCCTTCCCCACTTCCCTCCCAATTTACACTTTAGTCGATACCACACCAGAATGAACTTACAAAAACTCAACTCTCATCATACCACTCCACTACGTAAAATCTTCCAACTTTTCAGATTGCTTTTAGGATAAATCAAAACTCCTTTATGTACCATTAAAAACCATTTTATAGTGTTTGCATGGAATTTCTCTTTATGCATTTATTAACTAATCCATGGCCTGACTTTATTTTTCCTACATTTATTTTCCCTTAGTAAATTTCTCAATTTAAAATTTATGTCAAAAACTTTTTGGAATAAGATATTGTTTGCATAAAAAATAATGTGTTGAAAGATATAAGCTACAGTAGCACAAATTAAGAAACTATTTAATTCCAACTAGATCAGTGAATTGACTGAAATTTGAGGGTGATGACTATTTAGTATATATTTTCTAGAATTTGAATGGGAATTATTTGGGTGATAATGACAAGTCAGTCCAGGGCTTCTCAAAGTTTGGTCTGCAAATGAGTGCAATCCAGAACTGTTTGTTACTGGTCCATGAAGTGATTGATAAGAACAGAAACAGAAAACAAGTATTTAGAAACATGGCAATTTGACACAGCAATTTTTATATTTGTTGAATAAAAGCTTATGTTGTGTATGGATTTATTTTTTTAAATTTTATTTCTCTCCTTTCATGGCATTTTCCCAAAGCATCAATATGGAAGACTGAAAATTTTACAGAATTGTTCTTTTACCACAGATCTTCTGAGAAGCACATGTTAAAGTATGAACTTAGGTCTAGATTGCCTGGGTGACCTGGAGCAAGTCACTTAACCATGTCTGTTAAGTGGGAATAGTAATATTACCTGCCTCAGGGCATTTTTATAGGATTACATGAGTTGATTTATGTCTAGGGTATTTTTCAAACTGCTATTCTTTACGAACAGGAACAGGGGTCCTACTGCACCAGCAACAAGAGGTGAGGAAGATGGCACACCCAGCGAACCAAGCACAGGAGCAATAAGCCCAGGGAAATTAGGCAATTCAGGATGTGCTCCTTAACCCCTGTTAAATGGCACTGAACATATTGCAGGTTGAACTAAAGATTAACCTCTATGTGGTATAAGACCATCTAGTCACAGAAATCATGGGGATCATTTAAAGATGTCTTTTATGTGAGAAACCTCAATTCTGTCACATTAGAGAAGAGTGGTATGTAGAATCCGGCAACGGTGGAAGTAATACTCATTCCCTGCTGTTGTGTCAGGGACCCCAGGAGTATCAGAGGGTTTCACAACCACGCATGGAAGCAAGAGCACAAGTGGACACTCACCTACCCCAGGCACATCCCTGGGAGGCCAAGCAGGTATTGAAATGGGAAGTCTGAGGCATCTTCTTACTGACCTTAGGGAAGTTGCCAGCACTTCTGAGTTATTAATTACTAGTAAATGCACATATTCGTGACCTCACTATCCCTGCCTTTATGGGATTAATGACAGTGTTTCTCTAACATTAGCTCAGAGGTGATTTATAGCAAAGCGTGTTATGTTTCAGATTCTAAGACTCCTGCCTTTGGACTTCTGAGGCTGTGAATGTGAAGTGGGGCTAAAGTCATGGTTTGCAATCTTGGCTACAAATAAGAATTGACTAGAAAAATTTTTGAAAATACATACTGAAGAGGCTTTTACAGAGTAATTGTATCAGAACTCCTGGAGGAAAGACCCAGGCATAAGTAATTTTTAAAAGCCTTACAGTTGGTTCCAATGTGTAGGCTGGGGCTGAGAATCACTGGGCTAGTGTATCTGTATATTTAATAAGCAACCCAGATGATTCTTATGATCAGTTTTTGGAAAGAGTGAACTGGGAATGTATAAGTGTGACAAGACTTTTGAAAGCAGAGAACAGCATAATCTGTTTGCTTAACTAAAGATCTTTATATATATATATTATATATATATAATATATATATATATAATATATATGAATTTGATATATATTGTTTATTTTGAAAGAGACTACCAGATCATCAGCTGGTGAAACAACTAGAGCACCAAGCAGTGAAGTGACACAATCTGAAGGTAAGTTAGGTGAGTAGAGGATCTCACTGAGGCCACGACTTTTGTCAAAAAGGACAGTCTTTCATCAGAATACCACTGATTGCACTTAGTATTAGTTAATAACATACCATCCAACAAAAGATGTAGAATGTAGAATAGTATAAACATGATTAACATTTTCAAGAAGTTTTTTTTCTGGTTTCTCCAAATCTTCCCTTCAAAAGTACTACAGTACTGGATTGTCATAATAATATATATGCTCTCCCAATACTGTTTATCAGGTGTAACAGGAGAATTTGTTGGAACTACCACTAGAACTGGCAGTGGCATCACAGCTAGACCACCTTTCCCTGGTTCCAGACCAACTGGTAGGTCAGAGTCAAGGTGCAGGTCACCTGGACACTTTGGTGGTGCTCCATCAGCAGTTTAGCTGAGACTCCAAGTTCTCATGAGGAATTTAGGTGAATTGAGGAATGGCTATAGGGCTTTAACAGTTATAATTTTAGGACAAATGAATATGGATAGTTTGAGCATTTTCATCACAACCATCTATGTAGACTAGAGTTGCCAGATAAAACACAGGATGCCATTTAAATTTGAATTTCACATAAATAAGAAATTTTTTTGGTATAAGTATGCCCCATGCAATAATTGGGAAGTGATTGTTGTTTATCTGGAATTCAAGTGTAACTGGGTGTCCTCTATTTTGATATGCTATATCTGGCAATCCTAATGTCCACTGAGAACCATTGTTCTTTTCAATTAGGAACAACTGGAAGGGAAAATGCTGCCACCACTGGAGCTGCTGGTGAAAACGCTTCTGGAGCAGCAGGTACTGAATGAACATAATCAGAATAAAACCAGACAATAGAAATGTGATTTCTTTACTTAAAATTTTGTCAGAGGCAAGGTTTTCTGGAAAATTTAATTATTATTATTTGTGGGATGTCAAAACTGATGAAGATCAGAAATAAATCAAGAGTTATTTATTGTTGTGTGCCCACATCACACTGGGTGCCTTAGAGAAAGTAGGAGAGGAGTAGAGTAAGATACTTATTCTCTTAGAACTTGATTTTTGAGCAGGAGAAATGAATATTTATATACACACAAAGGCAAAAACATTTCCGATAGAAGATAATCTAAATCGAGGAAATGTTCAGTGACAATTGTTGAAGCGGGAACTCAAGAAGACCTTCTAGTAAGAGAGCTGATTTGTTGGGGTTAAAGACAACAGAATTATTCTATTTTGAAAAGAATATGACATTATGATCAGTACACTATGACTGTGTTGACTGAAGAAAAGCACACAACCTAAAAGTTGTGAGTTATGTTTTATTTAGGGACCTCATTGAGGACTATAGCCCATGAGACAGCCTCTCAGATAGCTCTGAGGAACTGTTCCGAAGAGGTAAGGGAGGAGCCAGGATATATAGGACTTTTGTTGAAAACCATACATGTAGTCTTACATCAAAAGATTACAACTAATCATAAAAAAAACAGACATCTCAAGTTAATGATTTTAGTGCTTTTCTGTGTATGGGAAGTTGCAAGAGTCTAGGCTCATTGAAATTATTCCTTAGGTGTTCATCTTAACTATGTAGGGCCAGTATCCTGTTTTTCTCCATTTTGAATTCCCCTGAGGGCGCACTGTTGGTGGGGGAGGCCGCAGTAGTTGATGGCATGATGGCAGGCAACATTCTTTGTTTACTGGAATGGCAGGAGACATTCTTTGTCTATAACTATACACTTTAACTTGAGCAAATATACTCAAAACATAAGTAAGCTGAGTGAAATTTTAGGGATGTATTCAATTTCAGGGGAATAAACAGCAATCATATTTCAGACGTTGGGGAAATAGAATTGAAAACAAAATCTCCCAACCCAGAGACCCTGTCCCCAAAGGTAGAAGAGAAAGAAAACAGTTTTATTATTGAATAAGCATTAAACCAGAATGTGATGCAAATTATAGCCAATTCACTAAAGGTCTATAAAGACAGAAAGAAATCTCACCAAGCCAATACAATCTGCTACATGCATGTTCTCAAGAAAAATAGTCCTTAAGTAAGAGAACTTGACAGCACCATTTATTACACATAGTTCATTCTAAATTCACCTGGCAATTGGGTGAACATCTGGGTATTTAATAACTGGTTTTATACAACAGAAAAATAAACTTGTATCTTGATGATAGGAGAAAGTTTTGTATCTAGAGGGGGAAGGACCACTGTCTTCTTAGATGTTTACGTTTCAAAGAGATAGTGCTCAAGTCCTTGAGAAAGACATTTCTGGGTCATTAAGCTGACAAGAAGCTTATTTAGTTTTTTTGAAAGATTTACATACATTTCAAAGACACTGAAAAGAACTTACATTTACAGATATTCTAAAGTAAATACTCTAAGAAAAGGAAAGGGGAAGTCTCTTCCCTTATTTTCAACAGAGAGAATTAAGCCTCTTATTCAAAATTTTTATTTGTTCTTACACAGGCCATCTTCATAAAATGATCAATTTTATATTTTAATTAGCTAGCTTTTTTCTCCCATTATAAAATTAAGCCATGCCTAGGGTATTGCCTGGAGCAATCCCTGGAGCTGGAGGTGGCAACACCCCTGGGGAACCAGGCACTGGAGCCACAAGTCCTGGGAAGTCAGGCAAGTCTGGACCTGATTTTTCAGCAGTTCTCAACCACACTTCCCTCATCAGTGTCTGATCTGGACTAAGGATGTGATCCTTAATTTGCACTGATGCTCTTAGAATTGAGTAGCATTTAAACTCAAGGAACCTGTGAAAAAAATTTTTTTTAAAATAGAGGAAAATGGTGGCTGCATACATTAGAAGCTACACATACCTCCGTTCACCAACCAGAAATATCAACACAGAGCCCACATCTAGACTATTTAGAGGGGACAGAGAAGACCAAAACCTCGAGACTGGAAAGGAGGGCTCTGGGACTCATAGAGGAACCAAGATTCAGGTCAGAGCATCAGAACAGGGAAGTATAGAGAGGTCTTTAATAGTGGTAGAATGTAGGTAGCATCAACTGGGTTCACCTCCAGAAGGAAAGGTCCTCACCTTGATTAGAGAATACTGAGAGACCTGGGATCTGGAAAGTTAGAGCATTTGTGAATGCGAGGTTGAAATAAAGGATTGGAGAGTTCATGGAATGAGAACTGGCAGTCTTGGGAAGGCATGCAACTGCTTGTAAAGGGGAAGGAGGCATATTGGAAGGTGAAGGAATCCTTGGAGAATGAATGTCAATGGAAAAAGAAAAAAAAATGCTCAGGGTCTCAAGAAAACAGTATAATAATTAAAAATTAGAAGACAGAAAAAGGAAAAGCTCCACTTAAAAAAGAATGTTCCCTTCAATGTAACAAGAGGAAGCCCTTGATCTGAGAAATCTGATGAACCTCACAGAAGCTTCTGTGCCCTCACTGTATAGGATCTCCTGTTATTGCTGTTTTAGGAAAACACAATGCAAAAAAAAAAAAAGACATGAAAAAAATTAAATTCCAGTATCTATTTTAAACTATTCTTTTGTATACATTTTCAGAAATTTTCAGCAATAGCAAGCAAATTCTAAAAATCTAGTCATAAAGCAGAGGAACACTAAAATGTTACTGAACTCAGGTTTGGCTGCTCACTGCTTGAAAGCCAATACTTGAGAGGCAAGTGTTGGTAGAAAGGAAAGGTTGTTTTAATCAGAAGGCCAGCAATCTGAGGAGAGGGCGGGCTCATGTCCCAGAACCAATTCCAAAGATTCTACTCGGCCATGACAGTTTTTAAAGGGAAAACGGGGAAAGAATCTCAGTGAATCATTGAGGCAAAATGTTAGGTTCTGTATCATTTTCCATTGCTTGCAGAATGCCTAACTCCTCATGATTTTTCTTCAGATGTTTTCTTGCTTGCATTGTCTACCTGCAGAATTGCTAAGGGGGAGTCTGGGGGTAGAAAGCTAGTCACTCTTTAACTACTTAATTCTTCATTCCTACTGCTTTTAATCTAGGGAAAGAATCAACAGGTTAGGCAAGGTATTGTGTGCATTCATTAGGGCATAAGTCAGGAGTTAAGTTAAATGTTGCCTAGTGATCTCATTTCTATAAGGTTTGAGAGGAACAGAAACAGGCAACAGAAAAGGGGAAAGGAGCTTCTTACAAATCCCCTCTGTCAGACATCATTCTATTTCTCTGGGGTTAGGGGTGAAGGTCCATGTTCTGTAACTTCTTCATGTTGACATATGGCACCATATTCTTAGAGTGGAAGATGTTGACATGGGTCTGTAGCATCTCTTTGCTGATAATTTTAGTTGCCTGCTTACATTTGTAGGCAGAGCAAGTTATAATTATTTTGATGCCCACAAAGATATAGATTATTATGAGCAATAATGTTAATCCCATTCTCTTGAGGCCAGTTCTTGGAATTGTGCTAGCTATAGATGGCTGACATAGGCCAGCCTATGTCATGGGTACATTCTGGTCATCATGAAGTTAGCTTTTTCCCTCTGGTGGCAGTCATAGTTATCTGTAAAACAACTCAGGAATGCGCACCGGACAATGAAAGATTCTATGACTCTATTCCCTAATCATTAACTGCTTGAACTTGCTCTTTTGTGACTCAGGGAGGCCTGGGAGATTTAAGATTTTCTACAAACAAGAGGCAGGGGACATGGAAGGGCCTTTGTACTTGGGGGAGCCATCTGGGTTCTGCTCAGTTTCAAAAACATAACATTAACACAAACTTAAAAAATAAACAACTGAAGATATAAAGAGACATCAAAACTATAAACTAAAAAACTCAGGGTAAAAACAGATAAATAACAGGAAGATGTTAAATTGGAATTGGATTGGAATTGAGGAAATTCCAATTGGATGGAATTGAGGAAAACTAAGGAGAGATATTGAAAGAAAAAGAAAAATTTTCTTGAAAGTAAAGACCAAATAACAAGGTACCCAACAGAGAATAAATGACTGAAAGTATGGGAAAGGGATTAGAGGGTAGAATTGGAAAGATCACCACCACCCCCCAAAAATTGCAGACACTTTTAAAAAAGGTAAAGTGGATCAGAGTAGGACATAGTTATAGGAAACAGACAAAAATATTATATATATATGTATATATATGTGTGTGTATGTATATATATATATATATATATATAATTGCAGTTTCTGGAGAAGAAAAGGCAATGAAATAGAACTAATGTTTAAAATTGTAAATCAGATTAAGTTTCCTGTAATAAAAAAAGAAATTCAAATCTACACGTTGAAAGGAACTACCTGGAAGAATCATTCCTGAACAGTCAATTCTGTGGCTTATTTTAGAAAAATGTTAGGCTTGAAAGATAAAGAAATTTTCTGGATGTTGAGGAAAAAGACAGTTATTAAAAAAGAAAGAAAATCAGGTTAGCATTAGACAAGAGTAGAATAGCATTTAGATCCCCAAGGAAAGAGAATGTGGGCCAAGGTTTTCATAGCTAACTAAATGTAATTCAAGTATTAAAGCTATAGGAACATGAAAGAATTCAGGGAATTAGGTAGCCATGAGCCGTTCATAATGAAATCACTGGAGGAGTGTTAAGCAGCAAAAAGATGCTTTGAAAACAAACAAAAAGATTGTAACACTATTTTTAACTGTAGCTCTAAAACTATAACAAAGGTTGAAAGAAAGGTGGAAGATAAGTGTTACGTATTTGACCAAGTAAAAACGTCCAAGTATAAATGACCAAGTAAAAACATGAGCATTAAGAAAGAAAATGGTATTTACTTAAATTGGAAACTACAGAAGAGAAAGAGAACAAGGAAAGAAGAAATTATGAGTTAATTTTATTGCTGCCCACAGGGGACAACCAATAGACACTATCTGAAAGAAAATTGGGAGGATGCTAATGGGATTATATAAAAATATCACTATAAAATATAACCTTTCTAACTATCAAAAGAGAAATAAAAAAGCAAAACGCAAAAAAAAAGAAAAAGAAAAAAAGAGCATCTAAAGAGTTTGCATAGCAAAAGACAAATGGCTAAAATTAGAATCCAAAAGTGTATTAAAATAATGTTTAATAATAATTCCTATTAACTTTCAATGAAAGCTTTTCAAAATTACAAAATCCATTAAAATGGTTCATCGTACTAATAGCTCTAAGAGAAATAAAAACAAGTAGTTTTCTACATAGAGGCTAAAAAAACCATTTGATAAACATTCAATAACCATTTCTGATGTGAAAAAAAAAAATAAAATAAACAACTTGCCCAAGCAGTGCCCATATGCAAACACTACTCCTAGAATCAATATCATGTAATTAAGTGAGTGAATCATTTAACCTCTATTACCTTAGTTTTCTTATCTGTAAAAACTGAGTAATGTAATCTATTGAGTAGCATTGTGATGAGGATCAAATGAAATAATGAATAAATGTATGTCAAAGCACATTTATTGAACTGTATAAAGGGTAATAATTATTATTGATATGGAAAAGTAGACACTTCTGTAATCTTTAGTTGGAAGTTAATTTAAATCAGAACTGGTTATCTCATAGTTTAAAAAATTCTGTGAATGAGACTTTTCCATTTTTTTCCCTTTATAACAGTTACACCTTGAACGTCAGGGGATACAACTAGTGTCACAGAGTGTGACAGTGATCTGACAGTTCAGGTGTTCTCCATTACTAAACAAGACTAATGTGGCATTTAAAATCCGATATTCTTATATGGCCAATTTAGAAATCACTGGAATGTTACTTGATACAATCATAGTGGATTTAAGTAAAAAAGTAATAGTGACCATCTTCTATTTGGTCCTTAAATGTTGTCTTTGAGTTAGGGACTTCTTAGGATGTATTTCCCATGCAGTTAGTTCCATTTCTTTATCTAAGATCTGCATTGCACTACACAAAATCACTTCAACAACAAGCAAAAATAAATATAGATTGAAAGTACTAAATAACTACAAAACAATGTTAGTTATTTTTGCATTTTATTGATTGTTAATATAATTTTCCCATTATAGAAATATTTGAGTTCAATAAATTCATTTCTTTCTTGAATAATAGACTGTTGGATATTAAAAGGTTATCAGGCATTAACAAGGATATTCGGATTTAAAGTTAGAGTCTTTTTGCAGTCTTTTGCAAAAATCCACTATCTTTAGTATTAGAAAAATTTCATGGTTCACTAATATTAGAAAGTGTTGTAGTTTAAAATATTAACATATTTTCCCACAAGTTCTTTATTGAACAGAAAAGTGATCTAGAACCATGATGAACAGCTTTCCCAATTTCTGAGAGTAATTTAATAAATAACATTGCCTTCTGAATTGTCTAAAAATTCAGAAAACAATTTGCTCCCTAAAATCTCTACACATTGGTTTAAAAATGTCTTATTTTCTAGAATTTGCAAATGGGACATGACAATACCTCATTTGCTCAAAGCTCAACCCATATTAAACAATGTTTGTGCTTCATAATGCTTAACATGTTTCGAAGGACTAAAGATAGAGACTAAAAACAAATAAATAAATAGGATTGATGAATATTTCTCATGAAATAGGCAAAAAAAAGTGTTTGAGAAACATAATGGTAGAATAAAATAATACTGTTTTTATACCTTGATTTTTACCCAATATATTGATACAACTTAATGGATAAAAATAAAGATATGAGGCAATCATTAACCATTGTATAATATCATTTGTGAGTCATCTTAATCTGTTTTAGCAAAAATAAAAAATGATGAGCAGAAAAAATACACTAAGTGTAAAATGGACAAAATGTTGTCACATACAATTACTTACTTGAATTATACAACCGCCCTGAGCAATTGACAGTATATTCGGAATTATTTACATTTTATTTATGAAAAAAGTAATGTGTTTACTTCAGTCACAGAATGAGTATGTTGTGAGGCCCAAACAGGGCCAACACTGTTGATTCTTCATCCAGTTATTCACCATTACTACATAGGCCACCAACATGGTGAACTTCTGTCAAAAGTATAGAAAGATCTTGTCAACTTGCCTGTTCTTATTTTCAGCTGTGTTCCCAGTACCTAGCTGAATGACTGACTTGATAAATATCTGGTGGATATCTGGTGAATAAGTAAATAAATGAATAGGAACTCCCAGTCTGGTAAAGGATTAAGAGCTTTATTCTTATAAATGAGGCAAAAAAAACAGGTTATGTGAAAGATAATCTTCCAGAAGAATTGGAGATGTGGGAGGGAGTAGGCTACTTGTTGCTATACTCAAGTAGTGGAGCTTTGCATCCACACACGCACACCACTGTGTAGATCCATATCTCTACAAATCCAAGGCCTCCATCCTCATTTGGTCCTTTAGAATTCTTCAGCTAAAGATTTGGAGCATTCTGAGTTATGCCAGGTTGTTGCAGAATTAGTTCCATTAGGTTAAGCCCAGGAGGAGGTAGAAGCACTTTGTAAAACAGTTAAGCATATAGAAGAGTTTTTAAAATCATTGACTGTGGATTCCAGAGGACAGGGTAAAAGTAATTGTGATAGAGAACAGGTTGTGGAAGAAGTAAGGGTTTAGAATAAAAGAGACAAAGCCCAGCATGACTTTAGAATGCCACAGATGATAGAGGAAACTGAAATGTAGGCTTTACTCAGTGTCAAAGAATGACAGGATATGAGGTATGGTGGAATTAATTGCTTCAAGACCTCAAACAGAATACTAATTCAAAGTTGCATGAATGAGAATAAAGTTAAGTTTTCAGAGGCAATCACAGTGTTAGCTGGTAGTTAGCAAACTAGTCTGTAGAAAAAGGCAAGAGCATGACTTGGCGGGTGGGAAGTTCCCTTAAATTGAGCTCAGAAGGAAGCTTCCGGTAGTCAGAGACAAGACAGGCCTAGCGGGCGTGGTTGCATAATCCCTAGGAAGTCAGGTATAAAAAATTTCGAAGATATTTTAGATGTAGATATCTAAATATATATCCTCAGTCTTGGCTTCTCTGTATCTCTAGATTAGCACTTAATCGATAACTTGACATTTCCACTTTTATGTCTAATAGAAATCGCAGATTTAGCATGAGCTAAACAGAATTCTTGATTTTCTTTCAAACCCACACCTGTTCTATCAGTCTTTCCCATATCAATAAATGGTACCATCACTGACTCGTTCTACTCAGGAAAAAATCTTAAAGTTTTCCTTGATGCCTCTCTTTTAATCAGCTCTTTTAACATCAGCTGGAGGATCAAGGACAATTGGACAATCAACTGAAGGATCAGGGACAATTGAACCATCATCTGGAGGATCAAGGACAACTGGACCATCTGTTGTAGGATCAGGGACAACTGGATCATTATCTGGAGTGACAGAGACAACTGGACCATCAACAGAAGAATCAGGAACCACTAAACAATCAAATGAAGTCTCAGGAAAAACTGTACCATTAACTGAAGGATCAAGGACAACTGTGCAATCAATTGGAGTTACAGGGACTACTGGATCATCAACTGAAGAATCAGGGACAACAGTACCATCAACTGGAGTGGCAGGGACTACTGAAACATCAACTGGAGGATCAGGAACAACTGGATCCTCAATTGGAGTATCAGGGGCTACTGGACCATCAACTGGTGATTCTGGGGCAACTGCATCATCAGCTTTAGGTTCAAAGACAAGTGAACGATCAGTTAGAGGATCAAGAACCACTGAGACATCAGATGCAGTGACAGGAACATATGAACCATCAATGAGAACATCAGGGACAACTGGAAAATCTAGGTCAACTGGACCATCTATTGTAGGGTCAGAGACAACTGCTCCATTATTTGGAGCAATAGGGACTACTATTATTGGAAAAAGAACCAGTTTATGGTCATCTGGAGGATCAGGGATCCCTGGATCAACACCTGGAAATTCAATAGCAACTGGACCAAATATTGTAGGTTCAGAGACAAGTGCACCATTATCTGGGGCAACAGGGACCACTGTTATAAGATCAGGAACCAGATTACCCTCATCTGGAGCATCTTGGACACCAGAACCATCAACTGGAGGATCAGCAACAACAGGACAATCTGGTGTAGGTTCAGAGACAAATGTACCATTATCTAGAGCAACAGGAACCACTGTTATAGGATCACGAACAAGTTTACCCTCTTTTGGAGCATCAGGGACCCCTGGATCATCACCTGGAGGATCAGCAGCAACTGGACCAAAGGTTGTAGGTTCATGGACAACTACACCATTACCTGGAGCAAAAGGGACAACTGTTATAGGATCAGGGACAAATGGATCATCCCTTGAAGGATCAATGACAAGTGGATCAACAGCTGGACTGACAGGAACAACTAACATCTCTGTTGTAGGGTTGGGGACAACTGAACCATCATCTGGAACATCAGGAGCAACTGGAACAGCAAGTGACAGTTCAGGAGCAACTCGATCATTAGCTGAGGTGACAGGAACAACTGGAATCTCTGTTGTAGGTTCAGGGACAACTGGATCATCACCTGGAGGATCAGGAGCAAGTGGACCACCTGTTGTAGTTTCAGAGACAACTGCACCATTATCTGGAGCAACACGGACCACTGTTACAGGGACAGGAGTCAGTTTACCATCAGTTGAAAGAACAGCCATGACTAGTTCAGTACCTCGAGGATCAGGGACAACTGGACAATCTGTTGTAGGTTCAGAGACAACTGCATCTTTATCTGGAACAACAGAGACCACTGTTATAGGAACAGGAAGTAGTTTACCCTCATCTGGAACATCAGGGACCCCTGGACCATCACCTAGCAAATCAGCAGCAACTGGATCACCTGGTATAGGTTCAGAGACAAATACACCATTATCTGGAGCAACAGGAAACATAGTTACAGAATCAGGAACGAGTTTACCCTCATCTGGAGCATCAGTGACACCTGGATCATCACCTGGAGGATCAGCAGCAACTGGACCACCTGGTATTGGTTCAGAGGCAACTCCACCATTATCTGGAGCAACAGGAACTGCAGCTATAGCATCAGGAACAAGTTTACCATCGGTTGAGGAATCAGGGACCACTAGATCAGTACCTGGAAGATCAGGGACAAGTGGACCAACTGGTCTAAATTCAGAGATATCTGTGCCATTATCTGCAACAACAGGGACTAATGTTATAGGATCAGGAACAGGTTTACCCTCATCCGGAGCATCAGGGACCCCAGGATCATCACCTGCAGGATCAGCAGCAACTGGGCCATATGGTGTTGGTTCAGAGACAATGGCACCATTATCTGGAGCAACAGGGACTGCTGCTATAAGATCAGGAACCGGTTTAACATTGGTTTTAAAATCAGGGACCACTAGATCAATACCAGGAAAATCAGGGACAACTGGACCACCTGCTGTAAGTTCAGAGACAACTGCACCAGTATCTGGAACAAGAGGAACTGCAACTATAGGATCAGGTACAAGTTTACCATCGGTTGAGGGATCAGGGAGCACTAGATCACTACCTGGAGGATCAGGGACAAGTGGACCACCTAGTGTAAGTTCAGATATAATTGCGCCATTATCTGGAGCAACAGGGACTAGTGTTACAGGATCAGGAACCAGTTTACCAATATCTAGAGCATCAGGGACTCTTCGATCATCAACTGGAGGATCAGCAGCAACTTCATCACCTGGTGTTGGTTTGGAGACAACAGCAACACTATCTGGAGCAACAGGGACTGCTGCTATGGGGGCAGGAATCAGTTTACTCTCAGCTGAAGAAACAGGGACCACTAGATCAATTTCTCAAGAATCAGGGACAACTGCACTACCTGGTGTAGGTTCACAGACAACTGCAGCATTATCTGGAGCAACAATAACTGCAGCTATAGGATCAGCAACCAGTTTACCATCAGTTGAGGGATCAAGGACCACTAGATCACTACCTGGAAGATCAGGGACAACTGAACCATCTGGTGTAAGTTCAGAGATAACTGCACAGTTATCTGGAGCAACAGTGACTAATGTTATAGGATCAGGAACCAGTTTACCCTTGTCCGGATCATCAGGAACCCCTGGATCATCAACTGGAGTATCAGCAGCACATGCACCACCTAGTGTTGGTTTGCAGACAACTGCACCATTATCTGGAGCAACAAGGACCAGTGCTTTAGGATCAGGAACCAGTTTACCATCAGTTGAAGGACCAGGGACCACTAGATTAATACCTGGAAGATCAGGGACAACTGGACCACCTGCTGTAGGTACAGAGAAAACTGCACCATTACCTGGAGCAAGAGGAACTGCAGGTTTAGGATCAGGAACAAGTTTACCATTGATTGAGGGATCAAGGACCACTAGATCACCACCTGGAGGATTAAGGACAAGTGGACGACCTGGTGTAAGTTCAGATATAACTGCGCCATTATCTGGAGCAAGAAGAACTGCTGCTATAAGTCCAGGAACACGTTTACCCTCATCTGGAGCATCAGGAACCCCTGGATCATCCCCTGGAGGATCAGCAGCAACTGGACTACCTGGTATTGGTTCAGAGACAACTGCAGCATTATCTGTAGCAACAGGAACTGCAGCTATAGGATCAGGTACCAGTTTACCATCAGTGAAGGGATCAGGGACCACCAGATCACTATCTGGAGGATCAGGGACAAGTGGACAACCTGGTGTAAGTTCAGGTATAACTGTGCCATTATCTGGAGAATCAGGGAGTAATATTATAGGATCAGGAACAAGTTTACCCTCATCTGGAGCATCAGGAAACCCTGGATCATCACCTGGAGGATCGGCAGCAACTGGAACACCTAGTGTTGGTTCAGAGACAACGGCACCATTATCTGGAGCAACAGGGACTGCTGCTATAGAATCAGCAAACGGTTTACCATCAGTTGAAAGATTAGGGACCACTAGATCAATACCCGGAGGATCAGGGACAACTTTATCAGGTGCTGTAAATTCAGAGACAACTGCATCTTTATTTGGAGCAACAGGGACTCATGTTATAGGATCAGGAACAATAGGGACCCCTGGGTCATCACCTGGAGGATCAGCAGCAACTGGACCACCTGGTATTGTTTCAGAGATAACTCCACCGTTATCTGTAGCAACAGGAACTGCAGCTATAGGATCCGGAACTAGTTTACCATCAGTTGAGGGATCAGGGACCACTAGATCACTACCTGGAGGATCAGAGACAAGTGGACCACCTGGGGTAAGTTCAGATATAACTGCGCCATTATCTGGAACAATAGGGACTAATGTTATAGGATCAGAGACCAGTTTAACCTCATCCGGAACATCAGGGACACCTGGATCGTCAACTGGAGGATCAGCAGCAAGTGAACCACCTGGTATTGGTTTGCAGACGACAGCACCATTTTCTGGAGCAACAGAGACCACTCCTATAGCATCAGGAACCAGTTTATCCTCATCTGGAACATCAGAGACACCTGGATCATCTACAGGAGGATCAGCAACTGGACCACCTGGTCTTATTTCAGACATAACTGCCTTATTATCTGGAGCAGCAGGGACTGCTGCTATAGGATTAGGAACCAGTTTACCTTCATCTGGAGTATCAGAAACCCCTGGATCATCACCTGGAGGATCATCAGCTGCTGGACCACCTGGTCTTGGTTCAGAGACAACTGCACCATTATCTGGAGCAACAGAAACCACTGCTTTAGGATCAGGAACCAGTTTACCATCAGTTGAAGGACCAGGGACCACTAGATTAACACCTGGAGGCATAGGGACAACTGAACTACCTGTTGTAGTTACAGAGACAACTGCACCATTATCTGGAGAAAGAAGAGCTTCAGGTTTAGGATCAGGAACAGGTTTACCTTCAGTTGAGGGATCAGGGAGCACTAGATCACTACCTGGAGGATCAGGGGCAAGTGGACGACCTCGTGTAAGTTCAGAGATAACTGCGCCATTATCTGGAGCAACAGGGACTAATGTTATAGGATCAGGAAGCAGTTTACCATCATTTGGGGCATCAGGAACCCCTGGATTATCACCTGGAGGATCAGCAGCAAGTGCACCACCTGGTGTTGTTTTGCAAACAGCTGCACCATTATCTGCAGCAACAGGGTCTGCTACTATAGGACCAAGAAGCAGTTTACCTTCATTTGGGGCATCAGGAACCCCTGGATTATCGCCTGGAGGATCAGCAGCAAGTGCACCACCTGGTGTTGTTTTGCAAACAACTGCACCATTATCTGCTGCAACAGGGTCTGCTGCTATAGGATCAGGAATCGGTTTACCGTTAGTTGAAGGATCTGGGACCACTAGATCAATAACTGGTGGATCAGACACAACTGTACCAGCTGCTGTACGTTCAGAGCCAACTGCACCATTATCTGGAAAAACAGGGACTAATTTTATACGATTGGGAACAAGTTTACCCACATCAGGAGCCTCAGGAAACCCTGGTTCATCACCTGGAGGATCGGCAGCAACTGGAACACATGGTGTTGGTTCAGAGACAAGTGCACAATTAGCTGGAGCAATAGAGACCGCTGCTCTAGGATCAGCAAACAGTTTACCAACAGTTGAAAGATTAAGGACCACTAGATCAATACCTGGAGGATCAGGGACAACTGGACCACTTGCTGTAAGTTCAGAGACAACTGCATCTTTATTTGGAACAACAGGGCCTCATGTTATAAGATCAGGAGCAATAAGGACCCCTGCATCATCACCTGGAGGATCAGCAGCAACTGGATCACCTGGTATTGTTTCAGACACAACTGCCCTATTATCTGGAGAAACAGGGACCATTGCTATCGGATCAGGAACCGGTTTACCCTCATCTGGAGCATCAGGGACCCCTGGATTGTCACCTGGAGGATCATCAGCAAGTGGATCACCTGTTATTGTTTCAGAGACAACTGCACCATTATCTGGAGCAACAGGAATTGCCACTATAAGACCAGGAACCGGTTTACACTCATCTGGAACATCAGGGACCCCTTTATCATCTCCTGGAGGATCAGCAACAAGTGGACCACTTGGTATTGGTTCAGAGACAACTGCACCATTATCTGGAGCAACAGGAGCTGCAACTATAGGATCAGGAACCAGTTTACCATCAGTTGAGGGATCAGGGACCACTAGATCACTACTTGGAGGATCACGGACAAGTGGACAACCTGGTGTAAGTTCAGACATAACTGCGGCATTGTCTGGAACAACAGGGTCTAATATTATAGGATCAGGAAGCACTTTACCCTCATCTGGAGCATCAGTGAACCCTGGATCATCACCCGGAGGATCAGCAGCAACTGGACCACCTGGTGTTGTTTCAGAGACAATGGCACCATTTTCTGGAGCATCAGAGACTGCTGCTTTAGGATCAGGAACCAGTTTACTCTCATCTGGAGCATCAGGGAACCCTGGATCATCACCCAGAGGATCAGCAGCAACTGGACCACGTGGTGTTGTTTCAGACACAACTGCCCTATTATTTGGAGCAAAAGGGACCGCTGCCTTAGTATCAGGAACAAGTTTACTCTCATCTGGAGCGTCAGGGACTGCTGGACCATCACCTGGAGGATCAGCAGCAACTGGATCACCTGTTATTGTTTTGGAGACAAATGCGGTATTATCTGGAGCAACAGGAACTGCAGTTATAGGTTCAGGAACAAGTTTACCATCAGTTGAGGGATCAGGGGCCACTAGATCACTACCTGGAGGATCAGAGACAAGTGGACCAACTGGTTTAAGTTCAGAGATAACTGAGCAATTATCTGGAACAACAGGGACTAATGTTATAAGATCAGGAACTAGTTTACCCTCATCTGGAGCATCAGGAAACCCTGCAATATCACCTGGAAGGTCAGCAGCGACTGGACCACCTGTTGTAGGTTCAGAGACATTTAGACCAGTATCTGGAGCAATAGGCACCACTCTTACAGGATCTGGAGACAGTTTAACATCATTTGAAAGAACAGCCTCTACTAGATCAATTCCTGGAGGATCAAGGAGAACTGGACTATCAGTTGTAGGTTCAGAGACAACTGTGTCTCTATTTGGAGCAACAGGGACCACTGTTATTGCATCAAGAACCAGCTTGCCATCAGCTGAAAGATCTGTCACCAGTAGTTCAATGCATGTAGGGTCAGGGACAAGCGGACCATATGTTGTAGGTTCAGACACAAGTGCACCATTATCTAGAGCGACAGGGACCACTGTTATAGGATCAGGAACAGGTTTACCATCAATTGAAGGATCAGGGACCACTAGATCGGTACCTGGAGGATCAAGGACAACTGGACCACCTGGTGTAAGCTCAAAGACAATTTCATCTTTATCTGGAGCAACAGGTACTAATGTTATAGAATCAGGAACCAGTTTACCCTCGTCTGGAGCATCAGGGACCCCTGGATCATCGCCTGGAGAATCAGCAGCACCTGCACCACCTGATGTAGGTTCAGAGACAACTGCACCATTATCTGTAGGAACAAGGACTACTATTTATGGATTAGGAACCAGTTTACCATCATCGGTAACATCGGCAAACCCTGGATCATTACCTGGTGGATCACCGACCCCTGGATCACCTGGTTCAAGTTCAGAGACAACTGCACCATCATCTGGAGCAAAGGCAACCACTGTTATAGGATTAGTAACCAGTTTACCATTAGTTGAAGGATCAGCGACCACTAGATCAATACTTGGAGGATCAGAGACAAGTGGACCATCTGTTGTAGGCTCAGAGACAACTGCACCATTATCTGGAGCTACAGGGACCACTGTTATTGTGACAAGAACCAGTTTGTCATCAGTTGAAGCATCAGCCACCACTAGTTCAACATCTGGGGGGTCAGGGACAAGTCGACCATATGTTGTAGGTTCAGAGACAAGTACACCATTATCTGCAACAACAGTTACCACAGTTATAGGATCAGGAAACATTATACCCTCATCTGGAGCATCAGGGACTCCTGGATCATTGCCTGTAGGATCAGCACCAACTGAACCACCTGGTGTAAGTTCAGAGACAACTGCACCATTATCTGGAGCAACAAGGACCACAGTTATAGGAAGAGGAACTAGTTTACCATCAGTTGAAGGATCAGTCACCACTAGATCAATACCTGGAGGATCAGGAACAGCTGGATCATCTTTTGTAGGTTCAGAGACAACTACACCATTATCTGGAGAAATAGGGACGACTGTTATGGGATCAGGGACAAGTTTACAATCAGTTGTAGGATCAGGGATAACTGGATCCACAGTTGTACTGCTAGGAACAACTAGAATCTCTATTGTAAGTTCAGGGACAACTGGATCATTATCTGGACCATCAGAGACAACTGGAACATCAATTGAAAGATTAGGAACAACTCGTTCATTATCTGGAGTGACAGGAACCAATAGAATCTCTGTTGTAAATTCAGGTATAACTACACTATCATCTAGAGCAACACTGACCCCTGAATCATCACCTGATGGATCTGTATCAACTGAATCACCTGATGTAGGTTTAGGGACAACTGGATCATTAGCTGAAGCATCATGGACAACGGAAACATCAGCTGAAGAATCAGGCAAAACTGGAACTTTTGTTTCAGGTACCAGGACAACTGGATTATCAGCTGGAAGTTCAGGGACAACTCGATCATCTATTATAGGATCAGGAACAACAGGACAAGCAGTTGAAGTATCAGGGACAGCTGGACCATCATCTGGAGGATCAAGGACAACTAGAACATCAATTAAAGGATTTGGAACAACTGGTTCATTAGCTGGAGTTACAGGAACAACTATAATCTATGCTGAAATTTCAGGGACAGCTGCACCATTATCTGGGGTGACTAGGACTCTTGTATTATCACCAGGAGGATCAGCATCAACTGGAACAAGTGTTGTAGGGTCAAGGACAATGGGATCATCAGGTGGAGATTTATGGAGAACTGGACCATCAACTGGGGAAACAGGAACCACTGGATCATCACCTGGAGAAACAGTGTCAGGTGGTACTTCTGCTGTAGGTTCAGGGACAACTGTACCATCTCCTGGAGTCACAAGGACAGCAGGAGTTTCAGAGACCATTCAATCATCTGTTATAGGATCTGAGACAACCACACCTGCAGTTGAAGGATCAGGGACAACTGGATCAACAGCTGGACTGACTATAACCACTAGGACATCTGTTGTAGGTTCAGGGACAACTGGACCATCATCTGAAGTGACAAGAACAACAATAACATCTGGTGTAGTTTCAGGGACAATGGGACCACCATCTGGAGAAAGAAGGATCACTGTTATAGGATCAGGGTCAAGTGGATCATCAGCTGAAGGATCAGAGACAACTGGATCAACTGCTGGACTGACTATAACCACTAGGACATCTGTTGTAGGTTCACGGACAACTGGACCATCATCTGGAGTGACAGGGACAAAAATAACATCTGTTGTAGGTTCAGGGACAACTGGACCACCATCTGGAGAAAGAAGGACCACTGTTATTGAATCAGGAGCAAGTGGATCATCAGCTGAAGCATCACGGACAACTGGATCAGCAGGTGGACTAACAATAACCACTAGAACATCTGGTAGGGGTTCAGGGGCAAGTGCACTATCATCTGGAATGACAAGGACAACAATAACATCCGGTGTAGGTTTAGGGACAACTGGATCATCATCTGGAGAAACAGGGACCACTGTTGTTGAATCAGGAACAAGTGGACCCTTAGGTGAAGGATCAGGGACAACTGCATCACCAGATGGATTGACAAGAACCACTAAAATCTCTGTTGTAAGTTTAGGGACTACTGGACCATCATCTGGAGTGATGTGGACAACACGAACATCTATTGTAGGTTCAGGGACAACTGGATCATCAACTGGAGTATTAGAGACACTTGATACATCAGCTGAAGGATCGAAGACAACTAGACCATCAATTGGAAGATCATGGACAACTGGGACATCAGTTGAAGGATCTGGAACAACTGGATCATCAACTTTTACAACCACAGGGGCCAGGAGGACAACTTGGGGGCCAGGAAGTGAGGTTACCACATATGAAGGCAAGTCAAGTTAGCTATATTTAGACAATAATATAAATAATTTTAATTTGATAGAGATCTAATTTTGAACTATATTACTTTATCAGAATTATACTATTTAGAACTAATTGTTGAATAAAGATGGGAATTTTGTAGAATATTATTATTTTAAATTGATTCCTCAGACCCCTTAAGAAGGTTATGTTTTCATCCCTGCTACTTCTTTTGTGACCAGGTGGAATCAGTAGATCAGTGGGAGCTACCAGAGGTGCTGGTAGTGGAGGCCCAGTCGGAGCATCAAGCTTTGGAGCCACTTCTGCTGGGAGCCAAGCAGGCAAGACTCACCAGGGTGCTCCTTTGGTGGTCCAACATGAGCATGGCTTAGGCCCAAATTACAATAATGATTTAAGTTAATTTAAGCAAGGACCACATTTTTGGAAGGCAGCTATGCTCACCACTATACCACCAACGCGGGACCACATTTTTGGAGAAATGATTAAGAGGTGTTCTAGGTTTATTATTAGCATCTAAATTTGAAATTTACTTAAATGGCAGTAAGTTTATAATTTTTACAAAATGAACCATGTGAAGATAATAGTCAGTTATCCTTTTAACCAGACACAACTGAAGAACCATATGGAGAAACTACTGAAGTGGGTGAAAGCATGACCAGATCAACTACACCCAGAAAATCAGGCGGGTGGGAAGGGAAGCTATTGGCCCCAGTTACAACCCAACATAAGTTTTTTGGATAAATCTGATAAATATCCATATTGGATATTAGTGTATTATAAGTTTAGAAATCAGAAAATCTGATCCAAATTATCTGGTATTGAGGACCTTGGATATTTCGTTAGGTGTTTTCAGACCAGTACTGCAACTGCAATACCTGGACTCAAAGTAGTTACGTTGTTAAATGTCCAGGTAGTGTCCTAATAAAATAAGAACATTGCTCATGACTTTCTACTTTTAATCTCACATTCCATAGGAGCCACCCCTAGCTCAACAATTGCACCAGAAAGATCCACTACTACTGGTAAGTAAGTAAGCAGGGGATGTGAGATGTATTTTTTGACTTGTTTTCATGCTCACTGGTTAATTAAAAATGGCATAATAATTAATAACAATTCCAGTTAAATAATACAATGCCCTAAAATCTATTATGTCATTTAAGTATTTAAATAAGTATTGTTATCTCATTTTACTAATGAAGAACTTAGAAAAGATATTACATAAGTTGGTCCAGGTTCTACAGCAAATCAAATAGTGGAGACAATATATATTTTTTAACATCTTTATTGGAGTATAATTGCTTTACAATGGTGTGTTAGTTTCTGCTTTATAACAAAGTGAATCAGCTATACATATACATATATCCCCATATCTCTTCCCTCTTGGGTCTCCCTCCCACCTTCCCTATCCCACCCCTCTAGGTGGACACAAAGCACCGAGCTGATCTCCCTGTGCTATGCGGCTGCTTCCCATTAGCTATCTATTTTACATTTGGTAGGGTATATATGTCAATGCTACTCTCTCACTTCGTCCCAGATTATCCTTCCCCCTCCCTGTGTCCTCAAGTCCATTCTTTACATCTGTGTCTTTATTCCTGTCCTGCCCCTAGGTTCTTCAGAACCATTTTTTTTTTTTTTTAAGATTCCATATATATGTGTTAGCATACGGTATTTGTTTTTCTCTTTCTGACTTACTTCACTCTGTATGACAGACTCTAGGTCCATCCACCTCACTACAAATAACTCAATTTCGTTTCTTTTTATGACTGAGTAATATTCCATTGTATATATGTGCCACATCTTCTTTATCCATTCATCTGTCGATGGACACTTAGGTTGCTTCCATGTCCTGGCTGTTGTAAATAGAGCTGCAATGAACATTGTGGTACATGACTCTTTTTGAATTATGGTTTTCTCAGGGTATATGCCCAGTAGTGGAATTGCTCGGTCATATGGTAGTTCTATTTTTAGTTTTTTAAGGAACCTCCATACTGTTCTCCATAGTGGCTGTATCAATTTGCATGTGGAGACAATATTTTTATCCATTGTTTACTGACTCCACAGTCTGCTCTTTATCACAAGGGCATCCTCCACTAAGGCAAATATACAATGATCTTTAGTGACCCATTAATAAAAGCTTGCATTTAATATTTACATAGCTTAAATTTTCCCCATTTCTAACTATAAAAACTACAGCAGCAGATAATAAAAAAAAGTATAACATTTTTAATATGTTGAGAAACTTTGGCATTTTGCCATTCTGAAATCACAAGATTTGGGGCATTTTAGTTATGAAAATTATAATACTATTGTTTTGCAAATCAAAATTTTATCTCTTCATTTCTTTTTACAATTATTACAACATGACATAAAATTCACAAATACTTATAAGACAATTTTTTCTTAACAATAAATGGACTATTTATTCAAGCCTATAATATATTATCAAGTTTCTAGATTAGTAACACTGGGTCGGCCAAAAAGTTCGTTTGGGTTTTCCTGTAGCATCGTATGGAAAAACCCGAATGAACTTTTTGGCCAAGCCAATATACTCATATTGAGTATATTGGGAAAAACTTCATTTCTCAATTTGCAGGTAATCTAATAGAACCTAGGTTTTAGTGAATAAATTGTCCAATATTTAAAGAATAGATTGCTTATTCTTTCTTTTCCTGGTAAAGATTTACCCTATGTTTATTCTAACTACTCTTATAAACTCCCCTTATATAAAATTATTTTACAAACTAATCACTAGAAAATAATTAATTTGATGCAGACTAAATGTATAATATTATCTATTCAATCTATGGTTATGCTAACCTAAATGAATTGCCATGCTTCATATTATATATTGAACGTCATAATTGTAAATTAATTCCGTAGTTACTAATATGTGACTCCTGGGCACAGTATGTATTTTATCTTTTTTTTTTTTGCATTTTCCAAGTTCAAGACTTTAGTCTTTAAATGGAACCAAAGAAGAATTACATATGTGTAAACATTTTATTTGGGAAAAGGGCAATGCTTTTGTTTATAGTTTGATAATTTGTAACTCATAGATGATTTCTTAAAAGAGCACTTTGCAATTTCTCTCCCAAGAGATCTCTCACCCTGAATAGAATTTCTAAGATGAGCCTCTGTGGAAATGACATATTTCTGTTTTTTAATAAAAAATTTTATATATCATAGCAGTTGAAGCATTGTGGTGAATTTTAAAAATAAAATTCAAGTATATTATTTAATTGAAACATAAATTTAATTTTTCTTTATTAGGCTCAGATAATACAATTCCACCAGAACCTGTTGTAGGTAAGTTGGTATTAAAATGACAAAATTATGCTTTTTCACAATGTGCCTTGAAATAATATTTCTATTTTTTCTACTTGAGCTCTGAAAAATATCTAAGGGACTGTGATATTCTTCTCAAATTTTAACCTAATACAAATTAATCTGTATGAATTGAGATAAATAAAAATGTACATTTATAAATATATTTGTATTTTTAAATTTTAGTGCCACTGAAGCAGCCTGAGTAACAGATGAAAAAATGTCACATTGTAAATGTGGATTTGAAAAAAAATGGTGTTACAGTAACTAGAATCAAATATATGATAGCAGAAGTCTTAATTTATCAGATTAATAAAACATAAACTTCAAATTAGATTTTGGTAGCATAGGGCTCTTGCTTTTTCTATTTTTATACCTTCTTGAATCATACCAAAGATATACTGAATCTCATATATAATTATTAAATTCTACACTGGTTGTGTACAAACTTACAGAACCAATCAACTAAACAAAAATGACTCTAGAAATACCCTCTTTATTAAATAAAAAGGCAGTCCCATATTTCTCAGCATATTATTTGTCACCTACCATTTCCATTAAATTTTTTTATCTTTTATTGCATCCTGGTGTCTCTTTTAAATTTAACAGTTTTAAAAGATATGCAAAAGAAATTTATTTTTTAGAATGTTCCACTTTTTCTTAATTGTTCCCCCTCTGCATTCTTTTAGCATTTACATTTGAGTGTAACCTCCATGAGGACAGACATTTTTTTCTTATTTTGTTCACTGATATAAAATCCCTTTCTGGTCCTTATCTGATGAGGTGTTTGATTTTGATACTTGCCCCCCTGATCCACTAGATTCTACCTTTGTGGAATGGGGACCATTCAATATGCATCACTCTGTTGTCACTCATTGCCTACTATCAGAAACCTGAGAGATCCTTTAAGAAAGGCATTTCCAACACAGGTATGGTTGAAATAATAATAAGAACACCGCTATAGGCACTCAGGACATGAAGCTTTTTGTAGGGCTGCTGTGAAAAAATAATACTAAATGCCTCTTCCCCATATCCCAAATGCCCAGAATTTACTGTTCTCCTATTTTCTACCTCAGAGGCTACAACTTCCAGAGAAGGTATTGGTACTGCTGGAATTGGATTCCAGACAGGTGAGAAGGAGCAACTCCTGTCTTGTTATTACCACTAATTATGACACAGGAGGTCCTAGAGAGAATTTCTGGAGAACAGTTCATATTTACTCTACCAATACTGCATTTTAGGCAAATTAATTATTTTTCAGTTTTGAATTTTTTTTCTGAAAAGTTGCTAATAACAGAATCTAGAGTCGTAGATGTAATCCCTGAAGTTGGGATTGTAGTAATTGTTATGAATAACTTCTCCTGTGGACTTACATGTACCATAGCTTTGATGAGGGAAGAGTGAGAAAACTTTGTATTCCTGAGAAACTGAGAAGAGTTACAGGAACCTAGGAAACATGTCTGTCCCACGTAGATGTATGCTTTTCACAAGGAAGCAATGAAGAGCATAGTATTTTCCCAGTGTCTCAAGTTCTCAGCACACTCATGGCTTCTGTTTTGAATCCAGAGCAGGTACCAGTGTAGCATCAGAAAGCCAAGTCATAGGGAGTAAGACAGGAGAGGGTGGGAGAAACCCACCCTGTTTCCTCGATGTAGAATGCCAGGAGGCATATCTCTGGTTGAGAACATTGTCTCTATGATTGCTTTGGTAATAAAATGGTTAATGAAAACTACACAGGGCTCATCATCAGAGAAGAGTCAGTGAGCAGTCCAGTTAGATACTATGAAGATATACCTAGGTTCTTTCTAGAGGCATGCTTTTAGGAAAGAAACATGAGCACCATGGTGACTACATTTCATTTTGTGTTTCAGGCGCCACTGAGGTAGCCCCTGGCACAACTGTTGCCCCTGGCAGTTTCAACACAGGTGAGTCAACAAGGTGACATAGAATCTTCCACAGTCCTCCCACAAATTAGATGTCTCCTCTGTTACTATCTTTTGCAGACCTACTGCCATATCCTTTCCATGATCCTTAAATATTCTCCAGTTAACTCTTTCCTCCTTCTCTCCTGCAGAAGGAGAAAGTGAAACAACCAGAGTTGGAATAGCTAAAGGTGAGCCCTGCTAAGCTAATACCTGAACTTTATGATAACTTCTCAAAAACAATCTTCTGAAAATATATCTGCACTCTTTATATGTGCTATATTGAGCAAATTCAGAAGAACAAGACAAGACAGTTTCCTTATTTCCTGAGCTTATAAGAGCCTTCACTAGACTATTGTGAAGTCAAACTAGGGACAGATAAACTGGTAATGTGGAGAGAAATTTCCTATCTCCCCTCCAAAGAAAGGGACCTGATAATTGAGCACCTTCTCAGTAAAATTGTAGAAAGACATATTACAAGAGACATATATGGATCACTTACTGGTACTAAAAGTCTCAGGGTTATAGTTTGCTGCTGCACAGAGACTTTAGATTCCTATTTAAATCACGTGGTGAACAGCAATTGAGCTAGTGACCACTGACCCTTTCTTGTTTTACGTACTACTGGTATAGTCTCTGGAAAAACTCTGGAACCTGGAAGTTACAACACAGGCAAGTATGAAAATACATGCAAAATCTGGACAGTGGCACCTTGGGTGATATATTCTGACAAAAGCACAGTGTGTACTTTCCCACACCCTAGTCTTTACTCCTTTCTTTCTTTTCTCTGTCAGAGGTCACCAATTCCATGAGAAGAAGTGGGACCACCCAACCAGAACTTCCAGGAGGTGAGCTCTTTTAGTCTGAGGCTTTGGGACTTTCATCAAATCTCTGTTTGTGTGAATACAGTGAACACATTAGTTGAAAGTGGGCAAAGGAAAGGGGCCTGAATTTCCTCTGGGAACACAATATGCCAGAGTCACAAACCTGGGTCTGCCTAAGAATTCCATGAACTCAGATGTCTCCATCTGGATTTCCAGAGGCCTGGGCTTGCAGAGCTAGTTGTTGAATGGCAGGAATGAGGGTGACCTGCTAGCCAGCCCCTGCCTAGCAAGTCCCCTATCCTTTTATATGGTTTGCCATGTTCTCATAGCACTTACTAACATCTATCACATCGACTTATTATGTTTATTGTTCACTGTTGGTCTCCAGTTGCTAGAATGTAACTTGCATTAGGGGAGGGATCTTTGAATATTCTGCTCGCTGATATATGCAAGGGCCTAAAACAATACTGCACAGAAGAGATGCTTAATAAATACTAGTGGAATGATGAAATGTATACTTATTTTGAAGCTTCACTCTATTTGCTTTAATAGGTATCACCATGTTTTTACCTGGAGCCAGCAGCAGTTCACAGAGTTCCATGTCAGGTAAGACGGACTAAATAAGTTAACCTTATCAGAGTATTAGAGTCAAGGAGATCTATTTTAAATATCTGAATATCAAATTAGCTCAAGTAATTGATGAGTAAAACTTAGAAAAAGGAACCCATCATCTGCCTTTTTCCTCCTTCAGGCAGCTCTGTCACCACTCCAGGGAGCCCAGGGTCTGGAAGTGAAACAGGTGAGGGTGACATATGGTCTCCTTTCACTTTCAGTGGACCCTACGGAAAGGGAACTCTAATAACAATAATGATCAATAGGTGAGTCAGGAAAGGAAATTGTGGGAGTAATTGATGGTTCATTTCCTACAGAATCAAAGGTCTGCAGGAAAGGTCTCCAGTGGTTCAAGGCTGCATAGCTACTTCAGTATTCATTGGGGAGTTAATGCTGTGTTGATCCCTTTATTTTTCTCACTTTAGGTACTTCAGGAGAATTCTCTAAGACAGCCATATCTGGAAGTTCCCACACAGGTAGGTTAACAAGAAGGAAATCTTGTTATTTAACCTCATAATATAGTTAGTAGACCTGTTCTGATAAAATATCAACATCATTCTTTTCTTAATATTCCAAATCCTCAGGCCTCATCATTCATCACTTTATTTCCTCAGAGACCACAAGATTAATAGGAGGCAGCGACACACCTGGAACTGGACTCAGACCTGGTACAAATGGGTTGCTCATAGTTTGAGGTTTAGCATGAATTATGACTCTCCATAGGTTTGCCTGTTGGGAGGTGTGATCTCCTGCAGAGTAGTTTTCATTGGCTTTTAGGATTTTCTTAGATTTAACATGTTATGGAAGAACTTTCAATACTAGCATCTAGCCTCACAGCTGTAACTTTCTAAAGATGGGCTGCTGTGTAATCCGTGTGAGGGGTTTCTCCTTGGAATGGCATATGCATCAGGGGGACCAAGGAATATTACACACCTAGAAAGAAGAGAAAGCAATGTGAATAGGCCTACCTATATAAAGTTTTTCTCGCTCAAATAATCAATAATGATATTCAGTATTTTCCTTGGCACATTCAAATGTTTTTCTGGTTTTCGTCCCACAGTAGATAGCACTGCAGTACCAGGAGGTCAAGTAACTGGGAGTGTGACAGGTGAACCTGGGAGAAAACCACCTTTTTTTCCTGTCTTGGAATAAATGGGTTGTCTGAGAAATTTGCTTCAACTTGGGAACATTTTGATTGCTTTTTTAATGGCATGAGTCACAGAAAAGGCTTATGACTCTCACCTCATCAGGAAGCAGTGAAAGGACCCTTTGATATAGCACATTTCTTCTAGAGGCAGGTCTTTAGGAGACAAACACAAGTCACTGTGAAGACTTTAGACCCCTTGTGTTTCAGGCACCACTGGGGTAATTCCTGGCACAACTGTTGCGCTTGGCAGTTCCAACACAGGTGAGTAGACAAAATGGCAGGGAATCTTCCATGGATCCAGCTATGATGAGTTTACTCCAGTGCTATCCTGTGTAGGAGAACTACCACATATTTTCCATGGTCCTTGCATGGTTTCCAATCATCTCTCTTCTGTTTTCCCCTCTCTCAGAGGCCACAACTTCTGTAGAAGAAAGTGGAACAGCAAGAGTTGGAATAATCATGGGTGAGCACTGCTGAGTCACTACTTGTACTTTTTAATATCTTCCCAATAAAAAGTCTTGTCTGAAATATATCAAAACTCTTTGAATTTCCATATTCAGCATATTGGGCAAAATTTTAGCAGATGTTCAATATTTGACATCAATAAATTCAGTTCAGACACTTCAACTTTTCTTGCTTGTGTTCTAACGAGCCTTCATCAGGGCATCACGGGGCCCACTCCTGATAGTTATACAGGTGATTTGCCCTCAAATCTATCTTCCTTTAACTAGACCCTAAAAGGGGGTCTCAATGGTGGAGGACTTTCTCCATAAATTTGCGAAGGGAATGACATGTTTTGAAGGAAATACCTGGAGGATCTCTTGAAACTAAGAAGTCCAGAGAAATATAGATTCACTGGTATATGGGAGAAACAGTTTTTTTTAAAGTCTATGCCCATTTCACGATGTGCAACAAGTTGACCACAATCCTTTTTTTTTTTTTCTTTTTTTTCTTTCAGGCACAATTGAGAGCATCTCTGGCAAAACTCTGGGACCTAGAAGTGCCAACACAGGTCAGGAGTCCTAAAACGTGGACCTTCAGGAGATATAGACTGTGGAAGCCCAGAATGTCCTGTCCACACCCCAAGTCTTTACTCCTTTTTTTTTTTTTCTTCTCTCAGAAGCCACAAGTTCCACAAGAGGCAGTAAGACCACCCAAGGAGGACTACCAGGAGGTGAGTTTTTCAGTCCAAGGCCTAGGTTCTCATTATTTCTCTATTTGGGTCGCTTCAGTGAGCAAATGAATGGGAAAGAGTATGAGGGAAGGACCTGCCATATTTGTTGGTTCAAAAACTCAGGAGCTTCCTGGGTGAAATCTGAAACTTGGCTCCATCCGCAAAGGGCAAGGTGAGACTGAAGAAAGAGGCAAACCACTCCAGGTTGGTGGGTAGCAGGTTTAATAAGCAAGGAAACTTACATACAAAGCTTGTCTTAGGCAGCCATAAGACAAGTAGATCTCTGCATCTGCCTGCCAGAATCTTAAAAGTTTATACAGAGGCCTTAACTGGGTTCAGTCACATATACCATCCTGAAGGTTTCAACGACACATTGCTCTCTCCAGGCTGCATCCTTGAAAATGGCTCCCACTATGGGAACTGTGGTCAGAACGTAAGTTCCAAGGCCAGGGCAGGGGACGAGGTGTCACTGATTGCCTGGGTCTAGCTTTAGGGTCAACTAGTTGTACATCCTCTCCATGACAATCCTCTTCTTCAAAAATATTGTACCATATGAACCCGGGTAATTATTCTTCTTGGGAATTCCAAGACCTCAGATGTCTCAATCAAGCTGTCCTCAGTGTTCTGGCTTACAAAGATTTTTTTTTTCCTGTAAAAAGGTATGCATACATATTGCGTATATCCCAACCCCCTCACGCAGTACTTCCAATCCTCCTTACCCAGCTTGCCTTCCTGCCATAGCCTGCTGTCTATCATCATCCCTCTCATAGTTATGCATGATGTTTATTATTTATTTTCTATCTCCCCTCGATGGAAAACTTCATGAAGGCAAATGATTATCAAAATGTTCCAAGTTATATCAAAGATTCCTTCTTACAAAGATTAAACCATACTTTATTCCCTCACTTAGGCACCTCTGGCACACCAGGTGGATATGTCCCTGGAAGTAAAACAGGTAAGGGTGATTTTTACTGCTGCTTCCTCTTACTCCATAGTAAAAGGGAACCCCAGGAGCACCACATCCATCCAAAGCTGACTTGGGAAATGAAATGCTGTAAAGTTTTTTATTTTCCATTGTTTTCATAGACAGTCTTCAGAAAAGGATACCAGTGCTTTAGGGCCACACTGATGATTCCAAGATGAACTGAGGAGGAAATGCTGTATTGCAACATTTACTTTTTGCATTTTAGGTATCACTGGAGAATTGTCTGGAACAACCATTGCATCTGAAAGTTCTAACACAGGTAGGTTAACAAGAAGGAAATTCCCCATATTTAATCTCAGATGTCATGATCTCTCTTTTAGGGCTTCTATAATAAAAAATACCCCAATATCTCTTCCCAGTATTCCAAATTCCCAGACTCCATCATTATCCTATTTCTTCCCTCAGAGACCACAACTTCCACAGAAGAGACTAGAACTGGAGCTCAAACAGGTGAAAAAAAAGAGTCTGTGATTTGAGGCCATCAGTTTTAGGACTCTCTAGGCTTTCCTTGAGAAAGTTTGTGTGTAATTTAGGGACACTGCAAGTGAGTCAAAATAGGTTTGCTATTAGAAATAAAATCTTTTTGAAAATCCATTAAATACAGAATTGAGCTTCACTGCTTCAAGTCTAAAGAAGGGATGGGATTTCTCCATTGGTATTATAAATATCACCATCATATTAGCTAGAATCCAAAAAGAATTCTCTTTTTTTGTCAATTCCTTCCGGCTGAAATAATACAGAGTGCAGAGTGATTTCTGCCCTATGGAAATCTTTGTCTGAGCTTCCAAATTCCAGAGTGTTAATATTTTCCCAAATCCTTGAATTCATATACAACAAAATACTCTCTCTCTCTCTCTAAATCTCTCTCTGTCTCTCACTCAATCCCTTTGTCTTGTCTTCTCTTCAGACCATTGTACCAGGGAGCCAGGTCTCTGACAGTCAAACAGGTGAACATGAGAAAATATAAATATGTCCCTGATATTTACCAATATTCAGAATAAGAGGACTCCTAATGTGAAAATATAGTTTTACTTAATTTTTTTCCAAAAGAAATGTACTTGTGGAAAGATATGTGAGGAATCCTAGAATAGGACCTCAATGACTGAAAAGAAACATAATGATTTTCTTCTTAGCTCTTCTTTGAACGTAAAGGAAATGACATATAATCCCTTTTCCTTGGTGATTTTAGGTACCAGTGGTGTAGTCTCCAGCCCAGCTATTGCATCTGGAAGTTCCAGCACTGGTAATGGAATAGATACAAAGGCAATCATCCCTTGTCTAACCTCAGGGAGAAATATGTATCCCCAAACATACTTTCCACTTTCCTCATTTCTTTTTCTCAGAGTCTAAAACTTCCTTAGAAAGCCTCAGAGTCATTGTGATGAAATCTGTGAGAACTAGGATTCCCAGATGTTAGCATTGCCGTTGAGAACCATCATGAGTTTGACTCTGGATCAGAGAGATTGTACAGGAAGGGCAGGCCCTCCAGCTGATATGCAGGGCCCAAAATACTGTTGATTCACAACCCCCAGCTGGTTTCTGGACCAGCCTTTTCCCATGCCTGGCACTGTGGTGTGGATTTCTGAAGAGGGCAGTAGGAGTAGTAATTCCCTGGAAGATTAACCCACTGGATATTATAGGCATTACTGTAGGAGTCAACACTATCCCAGAAGGTTCTGTCTCAGGTAAGAAGATGACTAAAATGAACTTAGAAAACTTTGTTTCCCATTTGACTTGTGTCTTGAGCTTTAAATTCTAAATTGCCTAATGGTTGGTTGCCTCCATGTATGATTAAAGGTCATAACATACACAGAGTCTTTTTCCTGCTTTCAACCATTAGGAACTATCTCTGGAACATCAGACAATCAAGTCACTGAAAGTAAAACAAGTAAATGTGGGAAAAATTCCTCTGTTCTTAGCTGAAGATTTTGTGTTATATTTGCTAAGTAGGCCGACTAGAAAATAGGCTTCTTGAGTAAAAAGTCTTCATTTATTTATTCACTGATGAATCTCTAGTATTCAACAGAGCTCAATAAATATTTGTTGAATGAATGAAATAATTGATATACGAGAAAAACCCACGTGATTCAATCCAAGAGTAGAAAGGCCAACGAAATGGCATGCTTACAGGTCTGTCATCTGGACAAAACGGTCTCTGTGAACAGTGCCTCTGGAAGCTGCCATACACAATGTAACACTGAATGATATGGCCCTGGAAATATACATTTATTTTTATACATTGATTTGATACTCAGATTGCCTCGATGTGGAAGATTCTGCATGATAATCCCATGTCCTTCTCATTTCAGATACCAAGGGTATGGCCTCAGGTACCACTGTTGAACCTAGAAGTTCCAATACTGGTAGGTTAACAAGCTGGAAAGAAAGCATCCTTTCTAGAAATAAGGTGGCAAAAATGTCTTTCACACTGATCTTCTCATGTAAGAACATCATAGCCTATTTTCCCTTCTTCCTAAATCTTTTATCCGTTTCTTCTTTTTTTTATTTACAGAAACCACAACTTCCACTGGAGTCATTAGAACTACTGTAGTGGAATGGAAAATAGATGAGAATTATTGTGTACGTGTGTGTTTGGTGGTGTGTGTGAGAATTTTGGTTGATAAATTACAGTTGACCCTGAACAGCATGGGTTTGAATTGCACAGGTCCATTTATATGTGGGTTATTTTCAATAGTAAATATTATTGTTACCACACAATCTGTGGTTGGTTGAATCCAGGGATGTGGAATCATGGATATGGAATATCTGTGGATACAGAGGGGCAACTGTAAATTATGCATGGATTTTTTGACTATGGAGGGAGTCGGCACTCCTAACCCCCACCTTGTTCAATGGTCAACCGTGCTTTTTGTTTCTTGCAGGACAGTTTCTTGTGGAGGAACTCTTTAGGAACTCTCATCTCAGATCAACAATGTTTTCTTTTGTTACTTGATTTTGAATCAATTTGGGCAGATTTTTGAAGTCCCTCTCTTTCCGTGGTCCAGCCTCATACATGTAGATCCCTGCAAATGAAAGTAGAAGTGATAAATGTCTAGAAAGTTTTTTCTGTTTGCCATTTTAGGTATCACCACGAAATTAAATGATGGAAAGACAGTCCCAGAGGGTTCTATTTCAGGTAAACAGAAGGCTACAATGAACATAGAAAATTGACCTCTGTTCATTAGATTCTTCCTTGAGTACAAAAGTGACTGAAATGTGCAGCGCTTATCCCAATAACTGTCTATGTTTACATTAAAAAGTTTTCCTATTTTCATCCTCTTAGGAGCTACCACTGGAGTATCAATAAATGAAGGAACTGGAAACACATTAGGTGACTATGGTAGGAAGGGGCCCAGAAGAACAAGAAGGCAGAGCATGAATAACCCCTATCTTACTACCATTAAATTCCAGAAGAGGGGCCTCCTATGCTGAGGAATTTGCATCTTTGTTTGATTTGGGAATAAAACTATGCATAAGAGAACACAAATAATTCACAAGCAGTTGAAAAAACCCAAAAGTTGATCAGATTCCCCCCATGGGAGGAAAAGTCACCACTTCTCTTTTTGTTGCAGGTACCGCAAGGGTAGCTTCTGGCACTACACTTGAACCTGGGAGTTCAAACACAGGTGAGCCAACCAACTGGAGAGAATCCTCCACAGGAAAATCTCTACTAGTAAATTATCTTTCATGGTGCTGTTATCAAGAAAACTTTTCTTAGAATGCTTAACTTTCCTGAATGCTTAACTTTTCTCAGAATGCTAAATCCTCTTCATCTTACTTTTTTTTTTTTTTACTTTTCTTCTCTCTTAGAAACTAGTACACCCTCTGGAGGCAGTGGGACCACAGAAACTGGAATAAATACATGTGAGCACACAAGCTTCATAACCTCTCCACTTTTCACTTACAATAGCAATAATAGCTAACTCTTTTGAACACTAACTATGTGCCAGGAACTATTCTACAACTTATTATTATTTCTTTTCCTTCACACCAAACTGTGAGGTAACTACTACTGTGTTCACAGATAAGGAAACCTATGGCAGAGAGATATTAACTAACGTGTGCAAGGTCACACAGCAAATAAACAGCAGATTTCAACTAGGGCCGTCTGGCTTCAAGGTCCATCCACTTAGCTATGCTCCTCTGCTACTACTACCACACTATTTCACTAGATTTCTTTGTCACATGTCTAAACTTTTCTTGCACATTAAAATTTCAGTAACATCAATACTTTACCCAGATGAAAATTCAATGGGCAATCAACCCTTCACTGTTTATTCTTCTAGGGGGATCTAGTAGCCAAGTCACTGGCATTCAAACAGGTAAGTAAAGGAAACTACCTTTGTTTCACTGACATTGATCCCAGAGAAAGGAATGTTATCATTGAGACTCCCACAACCACCTGACATTGCACCTTCCCCCCAACAAAGTTTTATTGGGATGAAATATTACATTAGAAAAAAATATAAAAAACTCTGGAAAATCTATCCCTGAAAACAACATTTTAACGCAATAAAGAATTCTGTAGTTTCCCCATCCTATTCTAGAATATGCTCTTCTTATTGTAGGAATAAAATTGACATAATGATACCATTCAACTTTTTAAAAAACATCTTTATTGGAGTATAATTGCTTTACAATGTTGTGTTAGTTTCTGCTGTATAACAAAGTGAATCAGCTATATGTATACATATATCCCTATATCCCCTCCCTCTTGCGTCTCCCTCCCACCCTCCTTATCCCACCACTCTAGGTGGTCACAAAGCACTGAGCTGATCTCCCTGTGCTATGTGGCTGCTTCCCACTAGCTATCTATTTTACATTTGGTAGTGTATATATGTCCATGCCACTCTCTCACTTCACCCCAGCTTACCCTTCCCCATCCCTGTGTCCTCAAGTCCATTCTCTGCATCTGCGTCTTTATTCCTGTCCTGCCCCTAGGTTCTTCAGAACATTTATATATATATATATATATATTCCATATATATGTGTTAGCATATGGTAATTGTTTTTCTCTTTCTGACTTACTTCACTCTGTATGACAGACTCTAGCTCCATCCACTTCATTACAAATAACTCAGTTTCACTTCTTTTTTATGGTTGAGTAATATTCCATTGTATATCTGTGCCACATCTTCTTTATCCATCATCTGTCGATGGACACTTAGGTTGCTTCCATGTCCCGGCTATTGTAAATAGAGCTGCAATGAACATTGTGGTACATGACTCTTTTTGAATTATGGTTTTCTCTGGGTATACGCCCAGTAGTGGGATTGCTGGGTCGTATGGTAGTTCTATTTTTATTTTTTTCAGGAACCTCCATACTGTTCTCCATAGTGGCTGTATCAATTTACATTCCCACCAACAGTGCAAGAGGGTTCCCTTTTCTCCACAACCTCTCCAGCATTTATTGTTTGTAGATTTCTTGATGATGGCCATTCTGACCGGTGTGAGGTGATACCTCATTGTAGTTTTGATTTGCATTTCTCTAATGATTAGTGATTTTGAGCATCCTTTCATGCGTTTGTTGGCAATCTGTAAATCTTCTTTGGAGAAATGTCTATTTAGTTATTCTGCCCAACTTTAGACTGGGTTGTTTGTGTTTTTGATATTGAGCTGCATGAGCTGCTTGTATATATTAGAGATTAATCCTTTGTCAGTTGCTTCATTTGCCAATATTTTCTCCCATTCTGAGGGTTGTCTTTTGGTCTTGTTTATGGTTTCCTTTGCTGTGCAAAAGCTTTGAAGTTTCATTAGGTCCCACTTGTTTCTTTTTGTTTTTATTTCCATTTCTCTAGGAGGTCGGTCAAAAAGGATCTTGCTGTGATTTATGTCATAGAGTGTTCTGCCTATGCTTTCCTCTAAGAGTTTGATAGTTTCCAGCCTTACATTTAGATCTTTAATCCATTTTGAGTTTATTTTTGTTTATGGTGTTAGGGAGTATTCTAATTTCATTCTTTTACATGTAGCTGTCCAGTTTTCCCAGCACCACTTATTGAAGACACTGTCTTTTCTGAATTGTGTGTTCTTGACTCCTTTATCAAAGATAAGGTGACCATATGTGCGTGGGTTTATCTCTGGGCTTTCTATCCTGTTCCTTTGATCTATATGTCTGGTTTTGTGCCAGTACCATACTGTCTTGATTACTGTAGCTTTGTAGTATATTCTGAAGTCAGAGAGTCTGATTCCTCCACCTCCTTTTTACTTTCTCAAGATTGCTTTAGTTCTTCAGGGTATTTTGTGTTTCCGTACAAACCGTGCAATTTTTTGTCCTAGTTCTGTGAAAAATGTCATTGGTAGTTTGATAGGGATTGCATTGAATCCGTAGATTGCTTTGGGCAGAATGGTCTTTTTCACAATGTTGAGTCTTCCAATCCAAGAACATGGTATATGTCTCCATCTGTTTGTATGATCTTTAATTTCTTTCACCAGTGTCTTATAGTTCTCTGCATACAGGTCTTTTGTCTCCTTAGGTAGGCTTATTTCTAGGTATTTTATTCTTTATGTTGCAATGGTAAAGGGCAGTGTTTCCTTAATTTCTCTTTCATATTTTTCATGATTAATGTATAGGAAAGCAAGAGATTTCTGTGCATTAATTTTGTATCCTGCTACTTTACCAAATTCATTGATTAGCTCTAGTAGTTTTCTGTTAGCATCTTTAGGATTCTCTATGTATAGTATCATGTCATCTGCAAACAGTGACAGCTTTACTTCTTCTTTTCTGATTTGGATTCCTTTTACTTCTTTTACTTCTCTGATTGCTGTTGCTAAAACTTCCAAAACTATGTTGAATAATAGTGGTGAGAGTGGGCAACCTTGTCTTGTTCCTGATCTTAGTGGAAATGGTTTCAGTTTTTTACCATTGAGAACGATGTTGGCTGTGGATTTGTCATATATGGCCTGTATTATGTTGAGGTAAGTTCCCTCTATGCCTGCTTTCTGGAAAGTTTTTATCATAAATGGGTGTTGAATTTTGTCCAAAGCTTTTTCTGCATATATTGAGAAGATTATATGGTTTTTGTCCTTCAGTGTGTTAATATGGTGTATCACATTGATTGATCTGCATATATTGGAGAATCCTTGCATTCCTGGGAAAAACCCCATTTGATCATGGTGTATGATCCTTTTAATGTGCTGTTGGATTCTCTTTGCTAGTATTTTGTTGAGGAATTTTGCATCTATGTTCATCAGTAATGTTGGCCTGTAGTTTTCTTTCTTTGTGACATCTTTGTCTGATTTTATTATCAGGGTGAAGGTGGCCTCGTAGAATGAATTTGTGAGTGTTCCTCCCTCTGCTATATTTTGGAAGAGTTTGATAAGCATAGGTGTTAGCTCTTCTCTAAATGTTTGATAGAATTCCCCTGTGAAGCCATCTGGTTGTGGCCTTTTGTTTGTTGGAAGATTCTTAATCACAGTTTCAATTTCAGTGCTTGTGATTGTTCTGTTTATATTTTCTATTTCTTCCTGGTTCAGTCTCGGAAGGTTGTGCTTTTCTAAGAATTTGTCAATTTCTTCCAGGTTGTCCATTTTATTGGCATATAGTTGCTTGTAGTAATCTCTCAAATACCTTTCAATTTTGTTTTCAGGTACTACTGGAGTGGATCGTGGTAGTACCATCTCACCTTGGAGTTCCAACACAGGTGAATCAATGAGGAAACATGTGCTATAATTTCTTTCTTGGGGCAAATTCTGGAGCAATAGCACATGATACCTTTTTATGACTTTCTATTAGCCTTCATTACTCTCTACCTTTTCACTCTTAGAAGCTACAACTTCCAGAGAAGGAAGCATAACCAAAGAAAAGGAGGAAGCTTGTATTTATGAAAATTATATCATTTCTTCTGGGATAAACCTTATACTGTAATTCTTAAGAGGGAAGTCCAGAAAGGATTCCCTTTGGACATTCAAGCTATTACCTTGGTGTGAGATGGAGGCAATATATGTCCATATAGTTATAAGTAGGGAAGCAGAGATGATGGAAGTAACTCTGGAAGTTTAGGTCTATTAAATTTTGGGTTTCGGATGTTATGAATTTATTCACTTTATACAATTAAATGCATTTAGACAAATATTGTTTTTATTTCTTGTCATTAGGAGCCACCACTGGCACATCTGAGAGGCCAAGCCCTGGAAGTGAAACAGGTAAATATGGGAGAGGCCCAGCGACGTCTGATATTTAACCTTAAGAAGCAAATCATCAAGGCCGGGACACGAGCCAATGTTTTTATTGTGGCCCTGAATTTAAAAATGGAGAATGCACCTCATTTTGACAGGATAGCCCCAAGAAGAGTCTTCTACTTTCATGTCCCAGAGAGTCTTGTTGGCCATGCTCTTCTCGGGATGGTAAATGCATCACTATTGGGATTCTCTGTTTCTCTCTTCTACTTCAGGTACCACTAGTGTAGTCTCTGGCACAACAGTTGCATCTGGAAACTCTAACACAGGTAAAGCAATAACCTAATGGGGAGTATAAAGAACTTCAGTAATGAGATAGCCTCCTCCCTTCAACTCCTTCACCCAAAAACACACATTCCCTACCATACCCAGTGGATACCACCCAACTTTTCTGAGTACACGAGTCTTCCAAATTTAGTATTCTTCTCCTTTCTTCCTTTCACTTAGGGGCCACAACTTCTTTGGGAAGTGGTGAAACCACCCAGGGTAGAATTAAAATAGGTGAGCAATAGCAGTCAAATAATTATTTTTCTCTTCATCTTAAAGTAAATCACGTTGGCTATAATAAAATTAGGGGGAATTCTATTCTACCTGAATCTCTCTTTGGGTACAAATTGTTAGGATGTTAACTGCCCTATATTTTACCCCGTGTGAATTGCCTTTTTTGTATATTTCTAATAAAATGGCATAATAGAAGCCACACTTAAGGCAAGAAGGTTCCTTATATAATTTGTGCTAAACCAAATCCTACTTCAAAACCCTAGTAAAAGGGAATCATAAACTGATTCTCTCCTCTTGTGATTTCAGTTACCACGAGGGTGACTATTGGCACAACTATCACACCTGGGAATATACGGGAGGAAGGAAAAAATTTATAACTGATAGAAGATATAGTGAGGTCAAATGTTGACAGTTTGAGTTTAAAATGCTCTGAGGTGTCCAGTTAGTATGCTCAGCAGGAGTGATAAGTGCAACCAGAACACAGAAGAGAGGCTTGCTTTGGAGATAGAGATTTGTCAAGTCATTCACTTACAAATGATATTTGAAACTGTGGATGCTGGTGGGTTTCCTTATGATGGTCATATAGAGTGAGAAGAGAAGTCAAATAAACGGAAACATGATCCCTTGGGCTATATAGGTGGGCAAAGGCAAAGGAGCCTGAAAAAGGGAGGAGTTGGGGCTCAACAATTGCCAGTATGGTTAAGTCAAATCCATAAGGCAAAGTTTTGGTGTGCTGGAGACTAGATTGCTTCTAATTTTGGGGTTCAGAATGTCAAATCAAACAGGATCAACCAGAATTTGCAGGGGACATGTGTGTTTTTAATATTTTGTTTTTCGGAGAGCCTAGCCTTACAATTATAAAACTTTGAAATTAAAAGGGAGAACTGTCTTGAAATAATTAATTAAAATTTCAAGATTCTTGATCCTTTCCATTTTTTAACCTTCAGGAGTCACTAGCATAATTTCAGGGAGCCAATCTACTAGAAGTAAAACGGGTGGAGTTGGGGAAGTTAAAAAGTTGAAGATGGGAGAGGGACCCAACTCCATGATACTAGTTCCAGAAAAGAAGGATCCCAGAAGACTGGAGTTTACCACAAGAAATGAAACAGATCAATAAAAAAGAATGTTTATTTCACCTTTTGGAACAAGGAATCCTAGAGAAGGAATGCATTCTTTTACAGAAACACATGATTTGTCCTAAACCATGATCTCCATCTAATAAGAAAGACATCCCTGCACATTTCCTCCTCTTTATATTCTCTCCCATCCCAGGTACCACTGGGAAAGGCTCTGGGACATCCTCACCTGGAGGTTTCAAAACAGGTAAGTCAAATAGTAAAAGGAATTCTCCTTTAAGTGGCTGTAGGGAGAAGATCATACACTGCTATATCATTTTCATATTTTCAACCTCTCAAGCTTCTCAATTTTTCCTCCTTTGCTCTTACAGAAGCAACAACTTTCTTTTTTTTTTAAACATCTTTATTGGAGTATAATTGCTTTACAATGGTGTGTTAGTTTCTGCTTTATAACAAAGTGAATCAGTTATACATATACATATGTTCCCATATCTCTTCCCTCTTGCATCTCCCTCCCTCCCACCCTCCCCATCCCACCCTTCTAGGTGGTCACAAAGCACAGAGCTGATCTCCCTGTGCTATGCGGTTGCTTCCCACTAGCTATTTATTTTACATTTGGTAGCGTATATATGTCCATGCCACTCTCTCACTTTGTCACATCTTACCCTTCCCCCTCCCCATATCCTCAAGTCTATTCTCTAGTAGGTCTGTGTCTTTATTCCCGTCTTGCCACTAGGTTCTTCATGGCTTTTTTTTTTTTTTCCTTAGATTCCATATATACGTGTTAGCATACTGTATTTGTTTTTCTCTTTCTGACTTACTTCACTCTGTATGACAGACTCTTAACTCCATCCACCTCACTACAAATAACTTCATTTCGTTTCTTTTTATGGCTGAGTAATATTCCATTGTATATATGTGCCACATCTTCTTTATCAATTCATCTGATGATGGACACTTAGGTTGCTTCCATGTCCTGGCTATTGTAAATAGCGCTGCAATGAACATTTTGGTACATAACTCTTTTTGAATTATGGTTTTCTCAGGGTATATGCCCAGTAGTGGGATTGCTGGGTCGTATGGTAGTTCTATTTGTAGTTTTTTAAGGCACCTCCATACTGTTCTCCATAGTGTCTGTATCAATTTACATTCCCACCAACAGTGCAAGAGTGTTCTCTTTTCTCCACACCCTCTCCAGCATTTATTGTTTGTAGATTTTTTGATGATGGCCATTCTGACTGGTGTGAGATGATATCTCATTGTAGTTTTGATTTGCATTTCTCTAATGATTAATGATGTTGAGCATTCTTTCATGTGTTTGCTTTAGGTGCAAGGTTAGGTTGTTTATTCGAGATGTTTCCTGTTTCTTGAGGTAGGCTTGTATTGCTATAAACTTCCGTCTTAGAACTGCTTTTGCTGTATCCCATAGGTTTTGGGTCGTCGTGTCTCCATTGTCATTTGTTTCTACGTATCTTTTTATTTCCCCTTTGATTTCTTCAGTGATCACTTCGTTATTAAGTAGTGTATTGTGTAGCCTCCATGTGTTTGTATTTTTTACAGATCTTTTCCTGTAATTGATATCTAGTCTCATAGCGTTGTGGTCAGAAAAGATACTTGATATGATTTCAATTTTCTTAAATTTACCAGTGCTTGATTTGTGATGCAAGATATGATCTATCCTGGAGAATGTTCCATGGGCACTTGAGAAAAATGTGTATTCTGTTGTTTTTGGGTGGAATGTCCTATAAATATCAATTAAGTCCATCTTGTTTAATGTATCATTTAAAGCTGGTTTTTCCTTCTTTATTTTCATTTTGGATGATCTGTCCATTGGTGAAAGTGGGGTGTTAAAGTCCCCTACTATGATTGTGTCACTGTCGATTTCCCCTTTTATGGCTGTTAGTATTTGCCTTATGTATTGAGGTGCTCCTATGTCGGGTGCATAAATATTTACAATTGCTATACCTTCCTCTTGGATCGATCCCTTGATCATTTTATAGTGTCCTTCTTTGTCTCTTGTAATAGTCTTTATTTTAAAGTCTATTTTGTCTGATATGAGAATTGCTACTCCAGCTTTCTTTTGATTTCCATTTGCATGGAGTATCTTTTTCCATCCCCTCACTTTCAATTTGTATGTGTCCCTAGGTCTGAAGTGGGTCTCTTGTAGACAGCATATATACGGGTTGTGGTTTTTTATCCATTCAGCCAGTCTGTGTCGTTTGGTGGGAGCATTTAATCCATTTACATTTAAGGTAATTATCAATATGTATGTTCTTATTCCCATTTTCTTAAATGTTTTGGGTTTGTTATTGTAGGTGTTTTCCTTCTCTTGTGTTTCTTGCCTAGAGAAGTTCCTTTAGCATTTGTTGTAAAGCTGGTTTGGTGGTGCTGAACTCTTTCAGCTTTTGCTTGTCTTTAAAGGTTTTAATTTCTCCAACTAATCTGAATGAGATCCTTGTTGGGTAGAGTAATCTTGGTTGCAGGTTTTTCTCCTTCATCACTTTAAATATGTCCTCCCACTCCCTTCTGGCTTGCAGAGTTTCTGCTGAAAGATCAGATGTTAACCTTATGGGGATTCCCTTGTGTGTTATTTGTTGTTTTTCCCTTGCTGCCTTTAATATGTTTTCCTTATATTTAATTTTTGACAGTTTGATTAATATGTGTCTTGGCGTGTTTCTCCTTGCATTTATCCTGTATGGGACTCTCTGTGCTTCCAGGACCTGATTAACTATTTCCTTTCCCATATTAGGGAAGTTTTCAACTATAATCTCTTCAAATATTTTCTCAGTCCCTTTCTTTTTCTCTTCTTCTTCTGGGACCCCTATAATTCGAATGTTGGTGCGTTTAATGTTGTCCCAGAGGTCTCTGAGACTGTCCTCAGTTCTTTTCATTCTTTTTTCTTTATTCCGCTCTGCAGTAGTTATTTCCACTATTTTATCTTCCAAGTCACTTATCTGTTCTTCTGCCTCAGTTTTTCTGCTATTGATTCCTTCTAGAGTAGTTTTAATTTCATTTATTGTGTTGTTCATCATTGCTTGGTTCCTCTTTAGTTCTTCTACATCCTTGTTAAATGTTTCTTGCATTTTGTCTATTCTATTTCCAAGATTTTGGATCATCTTTACTATCATTATTCTGAATTCTTTTTCAGGTAGACTGCCTATTTCCTCTTCATTTGTTAGGTCATGTGTATTTTTACCTTGCTCCTTCATCTGCTGTGTGTTTTTCTATCTTCTCATTTTGCTTATCTTACTGTGTTTGGGGTCTCCTTTTCACAGGCTGCAGGTTCGTAGTTCCTGTTGATTTTGGTATCTGTCCCCAGCGTCTAAGGTTGGTTCAGTGGGTTGTGTAGGCTTCTTGGTGGAGGGGACTAGTGCCTGTGTTCTGGTGGATGAGGCTGGATCTTGTCTTTCTGGTGGGCACGTCCACGTCTGGTGGTGTGTTTTGGGGTGTCTGTGGCCTTATTATGATTTTAGGCAGCCTCTCTGCTAATGGATGGGGCTGTGTTCCTGTCTTGCTAGTTGTTTGGCATAGGGTGTCCAGCACTGTAGCTTGCTGGTCGTTGAGTGAAGCTGGGTCTTGGTGTTGAGATGGAGATCTCTGAGAGATTTTTGCCGTTTGGTATTACATGGAGCTGGGAGGTCTCTTGTGGACCAGTGTCCTGAAGTTGGCTCTCCCACCTCAGAGGCACAGCCCTGCTGCCTGGCTGGAGCACCAAGAGCCTTTCATCCACACAGCTCAGAATAAAAGGGAGAAAAAAATAGAAAGAAAAAAAGAAAGAGGATAAAATAAAATAAAATAAAGTTATTAAAATAAAAAATAAAAGATAATTATTAAGAAAAAAAGAAAAAATAATTTTAAAGTTAAAAAAAAAAAAAAAACCCGACCGACAGAACCCTAGGACAAATCATGAAAGCAAAGCTATACAGACACAATCTCACACAGAAGCGTACATCTACACACTCACAAAAAGAGGAAAAGGGGAAAAAATAATATATATTGCTCCCAAAGTTCACCTCCTCAATTTGGGATGATTCGTTGTCTATTCAGGTATTCCACAGATGCAGGTACATCAAGTTGATTGTGGAGCTTTAATCCACTGCTTCTGAGGCTGCTGGGAGAAATTTCCCTTTCTCTTCTTTGTTCGCACAGCTCCCGGGGTTCAGCTTTGGATTTGGACCTGCCTCTGCGTGTCGGTCGCCTGAGGGCGTCTGTTCTTCGCGCACACAGGACGGGGTTAAAGGAGCTGCTGATTCGGGGGCTCTGGCTCACCCAGGCCGCGGGAAGGAAGGGGTACGGATGCAGGGTGAGCCTGCGGCGGCAGATGCCGCATGACATTGCACCAGCCTGAGGCACCGTGCGTTCTCCCGGGGAAGTTGTCCCTGGATCACGGGACCCTGGCAGTGGTGGGCTGCACAGTCTCTGGGAGGGAGAGGTCTGGATAGTGACCTGTGCTTGTACATAGGCTTCTTCATGGCAGCAGCAGCAGCGTTAGCATTTCATGCCCGTCTCTGGGGTCCGTGCTGTTAGCCGTGGCTCGCGCCCGTCTCTGGAGCTCGTTTAGGCGGTGCTCTGAATCCCCTCTCCTCGCGCACCATGAAACAAAGAGGCAAGAAAAAGTCTCTTGCCTGTTCGGCAGTTCCAGACCTTTTCCCGGACTCCCTCCCGGCTAGCTGTGGTGCACTAACCCCTTCAGGCTGTGTTCACGCCGTCAACCCCAGTCCTCTCCCTGCGATCCGACCGAAGCCAGAGCCTCAGCTCCCAGCCCCGCCCGCCCCGGCGGGTGATCAGACAAGCCTCTCGGGCTGGCGAGTGCTGGTTGGCACCCATCCTCTGTGCGGGAATCTCTCCGCTTTGCCCTCTGCACCCCTGTGGCTGCGCTCTCCTCCGTGGCTCCGAAGCTTCCCCCCTCTGCCACCCGCAGCCTCCGCCCGCGAAGGGGCTTCCTAGTGCGTGGAAATCTTTCCTCCTTCACAGCTCCCTCCCACTGGTGCAGGTCCCGTCCCTATTCTTTTGTCCCTATTCTTTTGTCTCTGTTGTTTCTTTTTTCTTTTTTTTTTTTTAAACATCTTTATTGAAGTATAATTGCCTTACAATGGTGTGTTAGCTTCTGCTTTATAACAAAGTGAATCAGTTATACATATACAATATGTTCCCATTTCTCCTCCCTCTTGCATCTCCCTCCCTCCCACCCTCCCCATCCCACCCCTCTAGGTGGTCACAAAGCACCGAGCTGATCTCCCTGTGCTATGCAGCTGCTTCCCACTAGTTATCTGTTTTACATTTGGTAGTGTATATATGTCCATGACACTCTCTTACCCTGTCACATCTCACCCCACCCCCTCCCCATATCCTCAAGTCCATTCTCTAGTAGGTCTGTGTCTTTATTCCCGTCTTGCCACTAGGTTCTTCGTGGCCTTTTTTAAATTTTTTCCCTTAGATTCCGTATATATGTGTTAGCATACTGTATTTGTTTTTCTCTTTCTGACTTACTTCACTCTGTATGACAGACTCTAACTCCATCCACCTCATTACAAATACCTCCATTTCATTTCTTTTTATGGCTGAGTAATATTCCATTGTATATATGTGCCACATCTTTATCCATTCATCTGTCGATGGACACTTAGGTTGCTTCCATGTCCTGGCTATTGTAAATAGAGCTGCAATGAACATTTTGGTACATGACTCTTTTTGACCTATGGTTTTCTCAAGGTATATGCCCAGTATTGGGATTGCTGGGTCGTATGGTAGTTCTATTTGTAGTTTTTTAAGGAACCTCCATACTGTTCTCCATAGTGGCTGTATCAATTTACATTCCCACCAACAGTGCAAGAGTGTTCCCTTTCCTCCACACCCTCTCCAGCATTTATTGTTTCTAGATTTTTTGATGATGGCCATTCTGACCGGTGTGAGATGATATCTCATTGTAGTTTTGATTTGCATTTCTCTAATGATTAATGATGTTGAGCATTCTTTCATGTGTCTGTAGGCCATCTGTATATCTTCTTTGGAGAAATGTCTATTTAGGTCTTCTGCCCATTTTTGGATTGGGTTGTTCGTGTTTTTGTTATTGAGCTGCATGAGCTGCTTGTAAATCTTGGAGATTAATCCTTTGTCAGTTGCTTCATTTGCAAATATTTTCTCCCATTCTGATGGTTGTCTTTTGGTCTTGTTTATGGTTTCCTTTGCTGTGCAAAAGCTTTTAAGTTTCATTAGGTCCCATTTGTTTATTTGTGTTCTTATTTCCATTTCTCTGGGAGCTGTGTCAAAAAGAATCTTGCTGTGATGTATGTCATAGAGTGTTCTGCCTATGTTTTCCTCTAAGAGTTTGATAGTGTCTGCCCTTACACTTAGGTCTTTAATCCATTTTGAGTTTATTTTTGTGCATGGTGTCAGGGAGTGTTCTAATTTCATACTTTTACATGTACCTGTCCAATTTTCCCAGCACCACTTATTGAAGAGGCTGTCTTTTCTCCAGTGTATATGCTTGCCTCCTTTATCAAAGATAAGGTGACCATATGTGTGTGGGTTTATCTCTGGGCTTTCTATCCTGTTCCATTGATCTATATTTCTGTTTTTGTGCCAGTACCAAACTGTCTTGATTACTGAAGCTTTGTAATATAGTCTGAAGTCAGGGAGCCTGATTCCCCCAGCTCCATTTTTCGTTCTCAAGATTGCTTTGGCTATTCGGGGTCTTTTGTGTTTCCATACAAATTGTGAAACTTTTTGTTCTAGTTCTGTGAAAAATGCCAGTGGTAGTTTGATAGGGATTGCATTGAATCTGTAGATTGCTTTGGGTAGTAGAGTCATTTTCACAATGTTGATTCTTCCAATCCAGGAACATGGTATATCTCTCCATCTATTTGTATCATCTTTAATTTCTTTCATCAGTGTCTTATAATTTTCTGCATACAGGTCTTTTGTCTCCTTAGATAGGTTTATTCCTAGATATTTTATTCTTTTTGTTGCAATGGTAAATGGGAGTGTTTTCTTAATTTCACGTTCAGATTTTTCATCATTAATGTATAGAAATGCAAGAGATTTCTGTGCATTAATTTTGTATCCTGCTACTTTACCAAATTCATTGATTAGCTCTAGGAGTTTTCTGGTAGCATCTTTAGGATTCTCTATGTATAGTATCATGTCATCTGCAAATAGTGACAGCTTTACTTCTTCTTTTACGATTTGGATTCCTTTTATTTCTTTGTCTTCTCTGATTGCTGTGGCTAACACTTCCAAAACTTTGTTGAATAATAGTGGTGAGAGTGGGCAACCTTGTCTTGTTCCTGATCTTAGTGGAAATGGTTTCAGTTTTTCACCATTGAGGACAATGTTGGCTGTGGGTTTGTCATATATGGCCTTTATTATGTTGAGGAAAGTTCCCTCTATGCCTACTTGCTGCAGGGCTTTTATCATAAATGGGTGTTGAATTTTGTCGAAAGCTTTCTCTGCATCTATTGAGATGATCATATGGTTTTTCTCCTTCAATTTGTTAATATGGTGTATCACGTTGATTGATTTGCGTATATTGAAGAATCCTTGCATTCCTGGGATAAACCCCACTTGATCATGGTGTATGATCCTTTTAATGTGCTGTTGGATTCTGTTTGCTAGTATTTTGTTGAGGATTTTTGCATCTATGTTCATCAGTGATATTGGCCTGTAGTTTTCTTTCTTTGTGACATCTTTGTCTGGTTTTGGTATCAGGGTGATGGTGGCCTCGTAGAATGAGTTTGGGAGTGTTCCTCCCTCTGCAATATTTTGGAAGAGTTTGAGAAGGATAGGTGTTAGCTCTTCTCTAAATGTTTGATAGAATTCGCCTGTGAAGCCATCTGGTCCTGGGCTTTTGTTTCTGGAAGGTTTTTAATCACAGTTTCAATTTCAGTGCTTGTGATTGGTCTGTTCATATTTTCTATTTCTTCCTGGTTCAGTCTCGGCAGTTTGTGCATTTCTAAGAATCTGTCCATTTCTTCCAGGTTGTCCATTTTATTGGCATAGAGTTGCTTGTAGTAATCTCTCATGATCTTTTGTATTTCTGCAGTGTCAGTGGTTACTTCTCCTTTTTCATTTCTAATTCTGTTGATCTGAGTCTTCTCCCTTTTTCTCTAGATGAGTCTGGCTAATGGTTTATCAATTTTGTTTATCTTCTCAAAGAACCAGCTTTTAGTTTCATTGATTTTTGCTATTGTTTCCTTCATTTCTTTTTCATTTATTTCTGACCTGATCTTTATAATTTCTTTCCTTCTGCTGGCTTTGGGGTTTTTTTGTTCTTCTTTCTCTAATTGCTTTAGGTGCAAGGTTAGGTTGTTTATTCGAGATGTTTCCTGTTTCTTGAGGTAGGCTTGTATTGCTATAAACGTCCCTCTTAGCACTGCTTTTGCTGCGTCCCATAGGTTTTGGGTCGTCGTATCTCCATTGTCATTTGTTTCTAGGTATTTTTTGATTCCCCCTTTGATTTCTTCAGTAATCACTTCGTTATAAAGTAATGTATTGTGTAGCCTCCATGTGTTTGTATTTTTTACAGATCTTTTCCTGTAATTGATATCTAGTCTCATAGCGTTGTGGTCGGAAAAGATACTTGATACGATTTCAATTTTCTTAAATTTACCAAGGCTTGATTTGTGACCCAAGATATGATCTATCCTGGAGAATGTTCTATGAGCACTTGAGAAAAATGTGTATTCTGTTGTTTTTGGGTGGAATGTCCTATAAATATCAATTAAGTCCATATTGTTTAATGTATCATTTAAAGCTTGTGTTTCCTTCTTTATTTTCATTTTGGATGATCTGTCCATTGGTGAAAGTGGGGTGTTAAAGTCCCCTACTATGATTGTGTTGCTGTCGATTTCCCCTTTTATGGCTGTTAGTATTTGCCTTATGTATTGAGGTGCTCCTATGTCGGGTGCATAAATATTTACAATTGTTATACCTTCCTCTTGGATCGATCCCTTGATCATTATATAGTGTCCTTCTTTGTCTCTTGTAATAGTCTTTATTGTAAAGTCTATTTTGTCTGATATGAGAATTGCTACTCCAGCTTTCTTTTGATTTCCACTTGCATGGAATATCTTTCTCCATCCCCTCACTTTCAGTCTGTATGTGTCCCTAGGTCTGAAGTGGGTCTCTTGTAGACAGCATATATACAGGTTGTGGTTTTTTATCCATTCAGCCAGCCTGTGTCTTTTGGTGGGAGCATTTAATCCATTTACATTCAAGGTAATTATCGATATGTATGTTCCTATTCCCATTTTCTTAAATGTTTTGGGTTTGTTATTGTAGGTGTTTTCCTTCTCTTGTGTTTCTTGCCTAGAGAAGTTCCTTTAGCATTTGTTGTAAAGCTGGTTTGGTGGTGCTGAACTCTCTCAGCTTTTGCTTGTCTGTAAAGGTTTTAATTTCTCCATCGAATCTGAATGAGATCCTTGCTGGGTAGAGTAATCTTGGTTGTAGGTTTTTCTCCTTCATCACTTTAAGTATATCCTGCCACTTCCTTCTGGCTTGCAGAGTTTCTGCTGAAAGATCAGATGTTAACCTTATGGGGATTCCCTTGTGTGTTATTTGTTGTTTTTCCCTTGCTGCCTTTAATATGTTTTCCTTATATTTAATTTTTGACAGTTTGATTAATATGTGTCTTGGCATGTTTCTCCTTGGGTTTATCCTGTATGGGACTCTCTGTGCTTCCTGGACATGATTAACTATTTCCTTTCCCATATTAGGGAAGTTTTCAACTATAATCTCTTCAAATATTTTCTCAGTCCCTTTCTTTTTCTCTTCTTCTTCTGGGACCCCTATAATTCGAATGTTGGTGCGTTTAATGTTGTCCCAGAAGTCTCTGAGACTGTCCTCAGTTCTTTTCATTCTTTTTTCTTTATCCTGCTCTGTAGTAGTTATTTCCACCATTTTATCTTCCAGGTCACTTATCCTTTCTTCTGCCTCAGTTATTCTGCTATTGATCCCATCTAGAGTATTTTTAATTTCATTTATTGTGTTTTTCATCATTGCTTGGTTCCTCTTTAGTTCTTCTACGTCCTTGTTAAATGTTTCTTGCATTTTGTCTATTCTATTTCCAAGATTTTGGATCATCCTTACTATCATTATTCTGAATTCTTTTTCAGGTAGACTACCTATTTCCTCTTCATTTTTTAAGTCTGGTGTGTTTTGACCCTGCTCCTTCATCTGCTGTGTGTTTTTCTATCTTCTCATTTTGCTTATCTTACTGTGTTTGGGGTCTCCTTTTCACAGGCTGCAGGTTTGTAGTTCCCGTTGTTTTTGGTATCTGTCCCCAGTGGCTAAGGTTGTTTCAGTGGGTTGTGTAGGCTTCCTGGTGGAGGGAACTAGTGCCTGAGCTCTGGTGGATGAGGCTGGATCTTGTCTTTCTGGTGGGCACGTCCACGTCTGGTGGTGTGTTTTGGGGTGTCTGTGGCCTTATTATGATTTTAGGCAGCCTCTCTGCTAATGGATGGGGCTGTGTTCCTGTCTTGCTAGTTGTTTGGCATAGGGTGTCCAGCACTGTAGCTTGCTGGTCGTTGAGTGAAGCTGGGTCTTGATGTTGAGATGGAGATCTCTGAGAGATTTTTGCCGTTTGGTATTACATGGAGCTGGGAGGTCTCTTGTGGACCAGTGTCCTGAAGTTGGCTCTCCCACCTCAGAGGCACGGCCCTGATGCCTGGCTGGAGCACCGAGAGCCTTTCGTCCACATGGCTCAGAGTAAAAGGGAGAAAAAATAGAAAGAAAGAAAGAAAGAGGCTATAATATAGTGAAGTAAAATAAAGCTATTGTAAAGCAAAGCTATACAGACAAAATCTCACCGAGAAGCATATACATATACACTCACAAAAAAAAAGAAAAGCGGAAAAATTAATATATCCTGCTCCCAAAGTCCACCTCCTGAATTTGGGATGATTCGTTGTCTATTCAGGTATTCAACAGATGCAGGTACATCAAGTTGTTTGTGGAGTTTTAATCCGCTGCTTCTGAGGCTGCTGGGAGAGATTTCCCCTTCTCTTCCCTGTTCGCACAGCTCCTGGGGTTCAGCTTTGGATTTGGACCCGCCTCTGCGTGTAGGTCGCCTGAGGGCGTCTATTCCCCGCCCAGACAGGACGGGGTTAAAGGAGCATCTGCTTCGGGGGCTCTGGCTCACTCAGGCCGGGGGGTGGGGGGGGAGCGGTACGGAGGAGGCGGGGCGAGCCTGCGGCGTCAGAGGCCGGCGTGACGTTGCAGCAGCCTGAGGGCGCAGTGCGTTCTCCCGGGGAAGTTGTCCCCGGATCACGGGACCCTGGCAGTGGCGGGCTGCACAGGCTACCAGGAGGGGCGGTGTGGAGAGTGACCTGTGCTCACACACAGGCTTTTTGGAGGCGGCAGCAGCAGCCCCAGTGTCTCACGCCTGTCTCTGGGGTCCGCGATGATTGCCGCGGCTCACGCCCTTCTCTGGAGCTCGTTTAGGCGGCGCTCTGAATCCCCTCTCCTTGCGCGCCGCGAAACAAAGAGGCAAGAAAAAGTCTCTTGCCTCTTCGGCAGCTGCAGACCTTTTCACGGTCTCCCTCCCAGCCAGCTCTGGTGCGCTAACCCCTTCAGGCTGTGTTCACGCCGCCAGCCCCAGTCCTCTCCCTGCGATCCGACCGAAGCCAGAGCCTCAGCTCCCAGCCCCGCCCGCCCCGGCGGGTGATCAGACAAGCCTCTCGGGCTGGCGAGTGCTGGTTGGCACCGATCCTCTGTGCGGGAATCTCTCCGCTTTGCCCTCTGCACCCCTGTGGCTGCGCTCTCCTCCGTGGCTCCGAAGCTTCCCCCCTCTGCCACCCGCAGCCTCTGCCCGTGAAGGGGCTTCCTAGTGCGTGGAAATCTTTCCTCCTTCACAGCTCCCTCCCACTGGTGCAGATCCCTATTCTTTTGTCTCTGTTATTTCTTTTTTCTTTTGCCCTACCCAAGTACGGGGGAAGTTTCTTGCCTTTTTGGAGGTCTGACGTTTTCTGCCAGCGTTCAGTGGGTGTTCTGTAGGAGCAGTTCCACGTGTAGATGTATTTCTACTGTATCTGTGGGAAGGAAGGTGATCTCCGCGTCTTACTCTTCCGCCATCTTCTCTCCTCCCCCCTCTTTTTTCTTTTGCCCTACCCAGGTACGTGGGGAGTTTCTTGCCTTTTGGGAGGTCTGACGTTTTCTGCCAGCGTTCAGTGGGTGTTCTATAGGAGCAGTCCCACGTGTAGATGTATTTCTGATGTATCTGTGGGGAGGAAGGTGATCTCCGCGTCTTATTCTTCCGCCATCTTCTCCTCTCTCCCGACAAATATATTTTTTAACACTTTTATTGGAGTATAATTGCTTTACAATGGTGTGTTAGTTTCTGCTTTATAACAAAGTGAATCAGCTATACCGAAGCAACAACTTTTAAAGAACATGTTGGAAACACTGAAGCAGGAATTTCATCAGGTGAGTTTTGGCAGATTTTGGATTCTCAATGATTTTTCCATTTGAATTTACTACATACAGGTTGTGAATGAAAATTAGCATGACTTAAAACTGGTTTCTTTTAATTTAATAGCAGATCATAAGGCCAGCCTAGATTAGCTCCCTGGTTTTTCCTAGAGAACATACTACAGATGTAATTTAATTCTCTAGACACATTCTTTATTTGAAATTTCACTGCTTTTGTTTTGCCAGGCAATAACCCGGAATCAGTAGGAGTCACCAGTAGCCAAGAAGGTGAGTGGAGATCACTATAATAGACACAAGTAAATTTGTTAATTAAGGCTTTGATTGAGATGCCTAACCCTTGATCACAAGTTCAGACAATTTTTTTCTGTTTTTTTTTTTTTTTTTTTTGATGCTGGAAAACCAGGGAGTTAAGTCACTAGAAGTAAATCATGTAAATATAGGACAGACATTCTCTCATTTAATATCAGATTCTAGGTGATTCTAGATCTAGAGAAATAAGATCTATGGAGCAAGTATGACTTTTCCTCTTATATTTTATTTGAACAAGCAGTTATGAGAAAGTGCACAGAAAAATATGCTAGGCTTAACATTTTGTGCAAGAAAAAATTTTAAACAGTTTTCTACTGCTTCAGAGAAACAGGAACACTTGTCAATACCACGCTCTTCTTAGGGTGAGAAAGGCTTTGTGAGGCTCATCCTTCACTCTTACTACAGGTACCACTGGGATAGCCTCTGGCACAACAGGTATTCCTGGAAGTTCCAACACAGGCAAGTAAATATTTAATATGTGGCTCTAAGTAGCTAAGCCTAGAAAAATAAGAGCCTTTCTCTGGAATTTACTGACTGTTGTAGCATCTACACAGCAGTCCTGACTTTAGTCTTCTTTGCCTTTCTTAGGAACTAGCACTGGAGTTGGAACACAAAAAAGTAAGTGTCAGTGGTTCAAATCTGTTGCGTTCTCAGTTAATGACTCTTATGCCTTTGCTTCAACCTAGGGGAATGTTGAAGGTAAAGATAAAGGGCCAGGAAATAGGGCAGAATCTCATTAGAGAATGTCCTCTTCCAGCCATCTAAAGTTGTCTTCTTGCTCTGAATTTCTGGGCTCCAACCAGAGCCCCCAGGTAAGTGTGTAGAAGTACACAAGGGCACACTACTAAAGGGAGGAGTAGAGGCTGAAATCCAGCCAGCATTCTTCAACAAGTTATAAATCCATGAGGTTTCATCTGCCCAGAGGGCTTTTTTTCTGTCGTTGTTTTTTGTTAGTTTGTTTTTACTTCATAAAGTTGCTCTATGGGTTAGCTGCAGCATTGGCCTAGACTTTCATCTGATTTACTTTCTCTTCCTGCTTTTGAGCTTTGAGGCTACCTATAGAAGGTATGTCTGATGTGAATTGTCCTTCATTTGACTTTGCAGGCACTGCTGTGATATCAAGCAAAATTACTGGTGTCTCAGAAAGTTCCAGCCAAGGTAATGGACATGACTGACTCAGTGAAGTTAACATGTTCAGTATTCTTCTTCCCTTTAACACCCAGTTGTTTCAGAAAATGGCTATTTATCTCTATGAATATTAAAGTTGAACTGTAAAAGAAAAGTTGTACCAAATGGAGTTAAATGGGCAAAAAAGACTTTAAGATTATTAAATAGGAGTCAAGAACATTGCAATAGGGTTGAGATTTTGAACTCAACTGTGCTGAAATAAAAGGTGGGAGAGTGTTTAAGTGCTGGAGTGAACTAGTGGAAAAGTACTAGAGGACGTTAGGGGAGAGGTTGGTTTCTGTGATTTGGCCATCTGTGTTTGCTAACTGGTGCTTATAGAATGAAGTTAGGCTCCTACCTTCCCACAGTGACAGGGAGATAGGGGCACTATTTTTCTTTTCTTTCTTTATTGAAGTATAGCTGATTTACAATATTATATTAGTTTCAAGTGTACAGCATAGTGCTTCAATATTTTCATAGATTATACTCCATTTAAAATTATTACAAAATAATGACTATATTCCCTGAAAGTATAATATATACTTGTTGCTTATCTATTTTATATACAGTAGTTTGTATCTCTTAATCCCTACCCCTATCTTGCCCTTTCCTTCTTCCCTCTCCCCACTACTATCCACTAGTTTGTTCTCTATATCTGTGAATCTGTTTCTATTTTGCTATATACATTTGTTTGTTTTATTTTTTAGGTTCCACATGTAAGTGATAACATACAGTTTCTGTCTTTGTATGACTTATTTCTCCAAGCATAATACTCTCTAGGTCCATCCACATTGTTGCAAATGACAGAATTTCATTCTTTTTTATGACAGAGTAATATTTCATTATATACACACACACATATATACATACTACATCTTCTTTATCCATTCATCTGTTGATGGACACTTGGGTTGCTTCCCTATGTTGGCTATTGTAAATAGTACTGCTTTGTACATTAGGGTGCATGTATCTTTTTGAATTTAAGTTTTTATTTTTGTTTGAATATATATCCAGGAGCGGAATTGTGGGGCCATATAGTAGTTCTAATAGATTAAAGACCTAAATGTAAGACCTAAAACCATAAAATTCCTTTAAGAGAACATAGGCAGAACACTCTTTGACATAAATTGTAGCAATATTTTTTTGGATCTGTCTCCTAAAGAAAAAGAAATAAAAACAAAAATAGGCAAATGATTTCCTCCAGAAGCATTCCCGGTTACGAATTACCTCCCTCCTATCCCCTCAGGCTGTCTCCTTGCAGCCAACATCAGTCCTCCTCCCAGGTTTGCTCTCCAATCCCCACGTTCCAGCTCTCAGCCCCCATGTGCACTGGCAGACACACGTCCCAGATTGGGGCATGCAGGGCTATGGCGCGGATTGTCTGTGTAGGTGTCACTCTGTCCTGTCTGCCACACACCCTCCTTCAACAGCCTCAGATGCTTCCCTTCTGTCCCAACTGATTTCCCTGTCAGTGAGGGGTCTTCCCCAGATGTGGGAGTCTTTCCTGTACTTCAGCTCCTCCCCAGGGGCACAGATCCCGTCCTGTTTCCTCTCCTCTTCTTTTTCCCTTCTTTCTTTCATCCTAACCTGTTATGCGGGATCTTTGCTGTCCTTTCCGGTGTCCAAGGTCTTCTGCTAGTGTCCAGCTGGTGTTCTGTGAGAATTGTTCCATCTGTAGATGTACTATTGATGCATTTGTGGAGAGAGATGAACTCTACGTCCTCCTATTCCCTGCACCATCTTGGTCAGAGTGGCCATCATCAAAAAATCTACAAACAATAAATGCTGGGGAGGGTGTGGAGAAAAGGGCACCCTCATGCATTGTTGGTGGGAATGTAAATTGATACAGCCACTATGGAGAACAGTATGGAGGTTGCTTAAAAAGCTAAAAATAGAACTACCATATGACCCAGCAATCCCACTACTGGGCATATACCCAGAGAAAACCATAATTCAAAAAGACTCATGCACCCCAATGTTCACTGCAGCACTATTTACAGCAGCCAGGACATGGGAACAACCTAAGTGTCCATCGACAGATGAATAGATAAAGATGTGGTACATATATACAAAGGAATATTGCTCGGCCATAAAAAGGAACAAAATTGGGTCATTTGTAGAGACATGGATGGACCATGAAAGAGTCAGAAAGAGAAAAACATATATCGTATATTAACGCGTATATGTGGAATCTGAAAAAATCGGTATAGACGATCTTATTTACAAAGCAGAAATAGAGACACAGTTGTAGAGAACAAAAGTATGGATACCAGGGGGGAAAGGGGGGGGTGATGGGATGAACTGGGAGATTGGGATTGACATATATACACTATTGATACTATGTATAAAATAGATAACTAATGAGAACCTACTGTATAGCACAGGGAACTGTACTCAATGCTCTGTGGTGACCTAAATGAGAAGGAAATCCAAAAAAGAGGGGATATATATATATATATATATATATATATATATATACATATAGCTGATTCACTTTGCTGTACAGTGTAAACTAACACAATATTGTGAAGCAACTACACACCAATAAAAAGAAATAAGCTAATGAGACCTAATTAAATTTAAAAGCTTTTGCACAGCAAAGGAAACCATCAACAAAACAAAAGACAACCTCCTGAATAAGAGATAATATTTACAAATGATATGACTGACAAGGGGTTAATATCCAAAATATATAAACAACTCATACAACTCTCCCCAAAAAACTAATATGTGAGAACCAGGAAACCAGGATATAGGAAGCAAAATAGTTAAGTGTGAAAAAAGTTTTTGTCATTAAGAGAAGGGGGCCCTTAAGTGATAAGGCTACCAGGGTCATAAGAAAATACTCAATTCTTCTTTGAGCAAGGAGTTGCTATGTTAGGGCCTGTTCTGTTTCAATGGCAGGAGCATGAACTAGCATTAGTAGGTGTACTAGTACACTCCAGGTGCTTTGAGACTCTTATTCTTTGTGAAGATGTCTTCAGACACACTCTTCTGAGACCAGAAAAAGTTCACTGCTCTTTCCCTATTCATTTTAGGTACCTCCAAGGAAGCATCTGAAACAACCACTGCTCTTGTAATTTCTACCACAGGTAGGTCAAATAATAATAAATGAACCTTGCTTGGTGGCATCTCAGAAGACAGGGCAGCTTACCTGAAGTTAAACTCTAGCTTTTTTAGTCCCTCTACTCACCACGTTTGTGCCTCTCTTAGCAGTCACTGCTTCCACAGGAGTCAAGGAAACCTCTGGAACTGGAATGCAAACAGATGAATGCTAGCAATACAGACTCTTCAATGATCAGTGTGCCTGTGATTATATATGAGGAGTTGAGTTTGGAGGAGAGGAGTGGTGGGAAAGAAACAGGAAAGAAAGACCAGGAAGATTATCCTACATTTCCTTTTGGAATATGGCTTTGAAGTTCAACTAGAGATTTTTTTTTCCTCCAGGATTTTTTGGGTTAGGCTTTTATCAGAACCCCTCACTGGAAGACTTAGTTATGACCTTGAAATCTCTGAGAATGGGATTATGAAATGTGCTATTCCTGAAATTTTAAATATTTCCTTCTGCAGGCTCCACCTCAGTGTCAAATGGAATCACAACAAGCCCCAAAGTGTCCTACCCAGGTAAAATGAAATGACCCAAATGCACTGGATGAATTGTCTCTTCCACATGAAGCTTTCCTTAATCGTGAATGTGTGTGATCATTTGTGCACGCATACACACAGAAACTTGATATGTGTACATGCTATTTAATAAATAAAATGACAGCATTATCCTTTTACAGAAACCACTGTAGTAGCAACAGGAGATCAAGAAAATGAAAATAAAACAGGCGAGTATGGGAAAAGTACTAATTTCTTTGTTACTTATTCAACTAACACTTCTTTAATATCTTATATGTGCTAGACTCTGTAGCAGCCCTTGCCATTTTATTACTTTGTGTGTGGGGGGGGAGAGAGATTATTTTTTTAATATAAATTAATTTTTTTATTTGTTTTTATTTTTGTCTGTCTTGGGTCTTCATTGCTGCGTGTGGGCTTTCTCTAGTTGCGGCGAGCGGGGCCTACTCTGTGTTGCAGTGCATGGGCGTCTCATTGCGGTGGCTTCTCTTGTTGCAGAGCATGGGCTCTAGGTGCGTGGGCTTCAGTAGTTGCAGCATGCAGGCTCAGTAGTTGTGGCTTGCGGGCTTAGTTGCTCTGCAGCATGTGGGATCTTCCCAGACCAGGGCTCAAACCCCTGTCCCCTTCATTGGCAGGCGGGTTCTTAACCACTGCACCACGAGGGAAGCCTGGAAGAGATTATTATGGGAACAGATACTATCGTTATAGTGTATTTAATGCTACTCAAACACGTGCACAACAATTATGGTCCTGGGAGTGCACTGAGACTGTTAATTTCTGTGTATTAGTTGGTAGGGTTGAGTGAAGGCATTAGGGAAGAGATCATTGATTTCAATATTGGCTAGGCTGAGTAGGGAATTTCTGCCAAATGGCACTTAAAAAGACAGAGACTTGAGACAGCATGAGTGACTTCAGGAATCAACCAGGTATTGGTAATATTCGTATGAGGTTCAGGGAAGAAATGAGATTAGAAAGGTAAGCAAAGGAATGTTTAAGAAGGACCTTATTTCCAAACTTAAATGAGACTTTATCCTTATAATAAATGGGGTCTCCTTAAAGATTTTGTTAAGAGAATGATATGATCAGATAGGTTTTAGAAAAATTGCTCTGAAAGAAATGTGGAGAGTATGAGATTGTATCTTATTCCTCCCGTTACAAATTTTTTCAATGAACTGGGAATTCTGGGTAGGGAAATTTTTCTGCTATATTTATGCCTAAACACAATTTCTCTCTGCTGTTGCTGGTTTCTGGTAATCTGTTAAGCATTTATAATCGGAAATTAGTCTAGTGTCCCTTAGTAAAGAGAAATATTTTATGCCCCAAACTTGCACATCTTTAATTAATTTATTTTCTGTTTTTATGTACCTATTAGTTGTTGGGGTCCTTTTACTCAAACATAAAGAAACTTCAAGTTCTTCTCAGATATTCTGTTACTCCTAGTTCAGCCTTCTGCTTGGTAGAGAGAATAAAAATATTAATCTGAATTTTAGCAGTTTGGAAATAGAATTTGAAATTTGAGTGGATTGTTAGGTTGACCAAACTTTGTGATAAGTGAAACCTCAATAAAAAAAAAGTAAGCAGTTTAAAGCATTTTGTGGGAGTGGAGACAGAACAAGATTAAAATATTGTAAGACAAAAAGAGGATAAAAATTCTTAAAGGATTAAAACCAGGCAACTAATAACACATATCTTTTCTATATCTGAGTTATCCTTTTCCTTGTTTGATTATATATTTTATTGTCCTATTTATCAGAACTGTCTTCCGAGAAATTTTGAAGAGAAGTTTACCTTGATTCTCATTCCTCCTTTTGATTCTTATATTTTCCTCCCATTAAAATTTGAAATCTAAAGGAAACACTTTCTAATGGCGGAATATCAAATGCCATGAGGAGTAGAAAGGAAAGATTGATGGGAATATGTCTGTTTGTAAGACTAACAATGTGGCCATGTATTTTCAGTGATTAGAAAACTATATTTATTCCAAACCTATTCCAGTAACTTTAGAGATTAATGTGAGGTGTCTGTTTTTACACAGGATGTCCAGTATCACTTCCACCGCCTCCAGGTAAGCTTACCTCCACTTGAAAATCAATCATCCTACATTAATGGTTTTTCTTGTAAATCAAATTTCAGAGGTCATGCCAATGAAACTCACTAGCTATGGAAGTGTGATAGAATAGGAAAACTTGAAGTGTATGAATTTAGCTTTTATTCACCAAATAAATAGTGAATGATAGTTTGTTTTGTCACACACAATAATAAAGCCAAATAAATAATAAAGCCAATAATAATAAATAAATAATAAAGCCAAATAAATAATAAAGCCAAACCAAACAAATGCATCTTGTCACTTAGTCAAAATAGAGTTTACTAAATAAATTTTTTCATTTAACTATATGATACCATGATCAAAATATTGCTGCTCGATAGTATTTTTTAAGCTAAATAATTCCAGCTTTTTTTGAGGACTGAATTTTAGCAAGAAAAATTAGGTGTAACCAGAGTTCAATACTTTTAGAGGACTTTGAGTTCCTCTAAAATTATCAAGCCAATGTGATGTGCTTTGTACAAAGTGGCAAAAGTTACCAAAAAAATCATTCTCTGATCTTAGAATAGAGTGGGAGTAGGGAGATTTTCAAAGAAACATAAGCAATTTTCATATAAGGCTGAAAATAAATTTCACAGTGAAATATGTGACCTATGTATTATATAGCAAGCACATGTTATGTGTCACACATGTTACATATATTGTATACTTTGGAAGGATTCTCGGGTATTTCATTAGAGAATTGGAATTTGAGAACAATAAGTAGTCTAATTCAGGGTATGTAAATGAAAGAAGTGAGACAAGGTCGAGATGGTAGATTGGAGACATGTTATGGCAACCTCAGAAGGCAGAACGCCAAAATAACGTATTTAGTTTACAAGACTGTAAGGGGTATCAGAAGTTCTTGATCGAAGCAATGATGAAATGAAAAGTAGGCTTTAGGAAAACTATTCTACCTATGACACAGACAATTGACTGGATTAGAAAGAAGACTGAGTCAGACTTCCCCCAAAAAACCAGATTCTGCTAGGTCAAAGATACTAAGGTCCTGCTTAAGGATACGGGGAGGGGGAAGGGTAAGCTGGGACAAGGTGAGAGAGTGGCATGGACATATATACACTATCAAACGTAAAATAGAGAGCTAGTGGGAAGCAGTCGTATAGCACAGGGAGATCAGCTCGGTGCTTTGTGACCACCTAGAGTGGTGGGATAGGGAGGGTGGGAGGGAGGGAGATGCAAGAGGGAAGAGATATGGGGACATATGTATATGTATAACTGATTCACTTTGTTATAAAGCAGAAACTAACACACCATTGTAAAGCAATTATACTCCAATAAAGATGTTAAAAAAAAAAAAGATACTAAGATCCTGGAGTAGTATTGTAACAAGTAAAATCAGGAAAGGAAGGGATTCAAGTGAGGATAAGGATACAAGATTTTGCAATTGGTTCAATGCCAAATGATGGAAAGGAAATAATCAAGATGACTTCTAAGTTTTAAGCTTAAGTATTTGAAAGCATAGTTCAGTCCTTAACAGGAGGTGGCCAGCTTAGATGAAAAACTGGTTTTAGGGGAAAAATGATTCAATCTATTTTGTGCACATTTTGTGCACGTGTCTGAGGTTCTTTTAAATCTGCCGAAGTGCTGTTTATTAGGCCAAGGGAGATCTGGGTCCGTAGCTCACAAGAGATGTTTATACAGGAACTAGAAGTTTGAGAGTCATCCACTTGATGTTACAGTGGATACTGTAAAGATGGAGAAAGGTACCAGTGAGAAGAATAGAGACAAAATGAGAGGGAGGAGGAAGAGCTGCTAACAGGAATTTCAGAGTGTTCAATCTGAAGGAAGAACGTTTTCAAGAAGGTGAGAGGTAAAAAAATGTCAACTATTGTAGGGAACTTGAAAAGCTGAGAAAGAGCACTTGGGACTGGTAATTATGAGGTCTTGGTGACTTTTAGGATTGTGGAGACAGAAGTCAGAAAGTGAAACAATAAGTAAAACAGTAGCCATAAGATTTGTTGACCACTGACAGGAGAGGTCAAGAATTATCCTTTCTGAGGATTGTAAAAATAGGAAATATATATATGCTTGCTAAAGACAGTTTGCTCAAAGTAGGGGGAGGTGATTTATCCACCTTAAAGCACCTTACAATCCTTCATAATTCTGTATCTCTGAAATACTAGTGCCAGTTCAGTATTGGTCAACCTGGTGGTTATCTACAAATAATTGACTGTTATATTTTGCCGAATTTAATTAGCATTTGTCATTTCATGTTAACAGTTTGTCATGGTCCACTGGGAGAAAAGAAGTCTGTAAGTACACAGTTTGTCTCTACTTTAATCCAAATTTGCTGTCATTCCTGTATTCAAATAGAAGTCTAAACTTGGTTTGTTTTTGTAGCCTGGAGACATATGGACTGCCAATTGCCACAGATGCACCTGTACCAACGCAAAGACCGTAGACTGTAAACCCAAGGAGTGTCCTTCTCCACCCACATGCAAAACTGAAGAGAGGCTTGTAAAGTTCAAAGCTAATGATACCTGCTGTGAAATCGGGTACTGTGGTATGTACTCATAATACATTATTTGAATTGAATTGAATAGTTGTTTACTTATTCACACATTCAAGAGATATTTATTGAGCTACTAATATGAGTCACATGCTTGATGGGTGTGATAAATAAAGCAGAATCAATACTTGCCCTCTTAAAACTTACTATCTTTGGAGCAGGGGAAACCCAGTTATGAATGTAATCAGTAGGTTAAAAGGAGATCATGGTGTTATGGGAAGAAACATTATAATGTTTCCTTATTGGTTGGTAAATATGATCTCATATACAATGTCTGTTTTGTAAATAAAAAAATTATAGTATTTATCTTAGGGTAAAATATGTACTTATTTTTCAGAACCAAGAACATGTTTATTTAACAATACCGACTATGAGGTAAGGTCATTTCTACTTTAAAACACTTTTATTAATATAATTATGAATAAATGCAGGCTCTTTCAGCTAATATGAAAAACTCATAGATTATGGTGGAGTGGAATTTGTTTATTTTTTTCCCATATTCATTACAAAAGAAAGGTCAAATGCAATATCCACCATAACTTGCTTCCAAGGGGGCAATATACTTGATCATTAACCTAGCAATGGAGCTTCTGAACAAAATTTCCCATGGGTCTCATGAAATGGAGAAGACATACAATGTTCAAATCAATGAACAGAGTGAAACTGTAATTATAATTAGAAAGATTAGATGGCCGAACTGTCAGAGATCAAATAAGAAAACCCCAAAGACTAGAGCTCTACTATAGGGATATAGCAACACAGTATATTCAGGGCTGGATTTGACAACTGATTTGACATATTGGAAAGTAATTTAACTTTCTAGGAAAAGTATCACAAAGCCATAAAAACCAGATGATTCTCAAACTGATATTAATAAATTTGAACTGGTGATACTAAATATTACAACAATCTAAATATAAAATAAAATATGTGGTATGTTAGGAAATACATAAAACAGAGCCTATGATTTAATAATAATTTAATTTGATATAACTCATTTATTACACTCACATTTCTACCTGAGCTTCTTAAATTTTAGTTTCCAAAGGTTATCTGACTTGAGAACCTATGACAGTTTTGAAATGTAAAATGCGACGATGTTTAAAGAACAAAGAAAAGTTTTACCTCTAATAATTTATATGCAAAATAGTTGAAATAATAAAATTTCAGTTTACCAGAAAGTTCAATTGTGGTTTGAGGGCCTGATATAAATGGAATTTCCCAAACTGATGTTTGAATTTTAAACATAAAGTAATTATAAAGCAATCTAGAGAGCTTTAAAAGCACAGGAACACACAGAAAGATAGAAGATATCTTGTGGGATTTTTCTTTAAAATCCTTGAAAAATATAATAGAGCTACTATAGATGAATCTTAATTTGAGGATTGAGACTCTTGACACATTCTGTGCTCTCAGTGAAGACATTTGATTTATTCATGGAAGTAGAAGACTTTAATCCACCTTTTCTTCAATATTCATCTAATAGCTGAAAGTGCCTCTGGAAATTCACTAAACATTATAAATTTGAAAAAAGAATTACAGATTTTACTGTCAACCTGAAAAAGAAATCAAGATGAATACTCATTTGTTCTTTCCCCCTCCCTCCCACCCAGGTTGGTGCTTCATTTGGTGACCCCAGCAACCCATGTGTCTCCTACTTCTGCCACAGCACAGGTTTCGTTGCGGTGGTACAAGACTGCCCAAAGCAGACTTGGTGTGCAGAAGTAAGTCATCCTCTTAAGCAGTGATCAACAAAGTTCACTTCTCATGTTAAATATAAACGCAACCTGTCTTCTTCCTTATTTGGAAAAGTTTGTGCCTGGACAATAGTTATACATCTCTTGTAGATTCCATTCCAGTTATGTCATACACCTTTTATTGCCAAGTATATTTTTCATATCAAATATATATTTGCAGGTTCTATAAAACTTAATCTAGTGCTAGTCTAGAAGTAAGTTACTGTAGAAAGCATGTTACTGTTTTTTAAAGAAACAAAAAACTATTTTTTTCAAGGTTCATGGATTCAGCTTAATCATTCTCTGTAAAAGAACATATTTTTTAACATAATCACATAAATGTGTACTGTTCAGATCTCTCTTTGTGCCGCAATTTTTATCCCCCGAAAATATGGTGAAGGTTTTGTATTAATGAATGCTTAAGTTTAAATTACTAAGGAAGGTTTAAATTTAACTATTTTTTCTTTCTGAAGCTATAATTGATAATATAGTTTAAAGTTTTATTTTAGAACTCCAGTGTTGGCTTTCAACATTTACTGAGTTTTTACTTTGAGACATTGATAAGTTTGAGGGTATGATAATTTATAAGGCGAAAATCCTGCCCGTGAGAAACTTAGTGTCAAGTAGTAATGTTATTATTAAAGTATTTTTTTTCAATTCAAATAGGGAGGAGTAATTTTTTATTTTTTGGTATTTTATTTTAAAGAAGAATTTAATTTAAACATTGTTTTCCCCTTTCTAACTACTGTTGAAAAAATTTGGTGTCAATAGTCTAATTTTTATTGCTATACTCTCCCGTCTGTGCTGACTGGATCTGAGATCAGCGTGTCTATCTGTTCCATTTCCCGTTTTGGGATGCTATTTCAATAAGTTAACAAATGTTATATTATTTATAGAAAAATACAGAGGTTTTTCAGTCTGTTTCTTTTTCTCTTACCCCTATAGGAAGGCAGAGTCTATGATTCAAATAACTGTTGCTATACATGTAAGTAAAATCAAGTTCCACATACGGAGGAAATGTAAACTGTTGACAAAAATTTAGTGTTTCTTTAAAACAAAATGGCAGATCATTAATAGAAAGTACCCTGTGTTTTAAACACAATAGGTAATCTAACCCATATGCATAAACTAACAATTAATACAAAGTATTATATTTTCTCATGCATGTTGGTTGCAGCATTCTTCCCAGTAAAAACCAGTGATGTTTACAAGGGAGAACATTTAATTTTCATGGAAAAAAATTAGTTTCCTCTCCTAACATCAGTAGGTTATGTTGTAAATTGTTGTATTAGATCATAAGGATGATCAGCAATGAGAAAATGGATATCAGAAACAACCATCTCTCTGCCTTTTCTTCCTTCCCTCCTCTTTCTTCCTTCCTCCTTCTACCTGCTTCCCTTCCTCCTCCTTCTTTTATTTCTTCTTCTCCTATGATAGTAATCATAGAATAATAATATTTATTGAGTATTAACCAGGTACCTTGTCTGGGTGTTGAGACAGTTAATCCCTTTCAATAACATTGTGAAGTATTTGTTGTTATTATTCTCTATTTCATGGTTAAGAAAACTGAGACTTAGCAATTGTTAATGTTGAACATCATTTTTGACTCTGTTATCCTAGGTAAAACTAATTGCAGATCTTCACCCGTGAATGTGACTGTTAACTACAATGGTTGCAAGAAAAAATTTGAGATGGCAAGATGCATAGGGGAATGCAAAAAGACTCTCAGGTAAGTTTTTCCTTGAATGTATACTGTGCATTAATTTTGGAACACTGTGGAGAAAATTAAGCGTTTAAAACATTACATGGACAAATGTTTACATGAGAGCTAATGATCAGGACCTGGTTAAAATGAAAATATTAATACCTGCAAATCAAAATAAACATTTTAAATAGTAATTAATTATTTTGAAGTAGTTTTCTAAATAAGTAAAACATAATACATTTATGACAAATGTATTTATTTTCATATAGTGATTACAGAGATTACTTAAGCAAATACTCTTGCTTAAAAGTGATTTTTTAAAAAGTTGCTTACATTTTAGACATAACATATATTACATATTTTTTCTTTTGTACACTTTTACATGTAGATTAATATATGGAGAATAATAATTTGGTATTAAGTTGTATATTTAAAAAATGTTTTGTTTATATTTTTTGCACCATAATGCTCTAATTATGAAATGGTAAATCTCTCCATTTTGGACATTTTTCATTTTCTTTTTTTTTTTTTTTTTTGGTCTTACATACCAATTATAATGAATCCACACCAGAAGTTTACAGTAAAGGGGGAAATGCAAGGTGTAGGGAAAGAATAAATTTGTTGGAAGACTTGCTAAATCACTTAGACAATTAGAATTTGAACATTGATGTCAATTTATTTCAGAAGACATTCTGAAAATATTTATTACCTAATTTTCTTTTTTTAAGGTATGATTATGATAACTTTCAGTTGAAAAATTCATGCCTTTGCTGCCAAGAAGAAAACTATGAGTTCAGAAAAATTTTTCTTGACTGTCCTGATGGCGGTAAAATACCTTACAGATACAGGCACATCACGACGTGTTCCTGCTTAGACATGTGCCAACAATCTACGACCTCAACAGTCAGTTAATAGTAAATAGCATTACCTTTCCAGTTGTAACAGACCAGGTATTTATTTTGTAAGTGAACAAAAATAATGACTTAAATAATGAGAATAACTAAACATTTGTATGTCACTCAAAATGTGAATTGCCATTATGAGTCTTTTTGTTCTTTTATTGACTGAATCTGAAAAATAAATACAACTTTGCAAGCAATTAGTGAACATATGTATTTATTTGGTAGCAATGAGAATTCTAGAAGTCAAGGAGAAACTGAGTCATATCATGGCTCTCCAGTGTACTCGCTTTCTAGTCTTCATCTGGATGAGGCCATTTTCCTGTTTTGTTCTTTCCCTTCACAGCCAAACTTATGAAAATGTAAATTTTGTTCATCACCCCTTTCGTTCTATGACAACTCCCTCTGCTGAGGACACCCATGGCCTTCTTATGATTTTTTTCTGTAGGGTCTGGTATCATTTTCACTCTTCCTTTCTTGAAACATTTTTCTTGCTGTTTCTGTGACATCATTTTAAATTAGTACTCCTACATTCTGTGGACACCTTCACTTTTGCCAGTCTTTTAAATCTCAGTTCTCCAAAATTGTATCCTGTTCCTCTTCTCATTTTACTGAGGCTCCTTGGACAATTTCATTAACATAGGCAGATGTGTTTATACATGGAGGATCTCCAATCTATATCTCCAGCCCCAAACTCTTCTTGAATTACATTGATAGAATTACATTGATAGAACTCTGAATTTACATCTCTAACTGGACATTCTGTAGGTACCTCAAATTAAGCAAGACCAAAACTAAATTAATGTCACTCCCCCAACCCACTCCTCTACTTGTATTTTGCATATCATTGAGGTAGTTAGCTAGAAGAAGTTGAGGTTCAATAATATCATGACTGTCATCTTCAGTACATTCTACACTTTGCTACCTCACACTCATACCCTTCTTCCTATAGGTATATTTCCAAATGTGTCTTGCACAACATTCTTTATATATGCAAAACATGCACAGTTACTAGCACTCTTATTCCCTTCCCAAACCCAATTTATCATAATCCACTTCTGTACTACTCACCTTTTTATATGACTTGGACTATTGGTACATTTAACTATCATCAAACACTGTATGTCCAGTGGTGGGTGAAGAAACTTGGTTTCTTGGTAACTAGGATCTTGGTAACTGCCAACAAAAGGTGAATAATAACTAAATACAGGTGGATATTACAAGTACTTTTAAATTTGGTCCCAAGGCCTTTGGCTTTCCTCCATGTCTTATCACTGGTTCCAGGTTTTTCTTCTCTCAGTCTATATCTGAGCTGGTCAGTTGGCAAAATATTGCAAATTTAAGCCTTTAAAAATCCAAATGGATGAATTTGTAAGAGTTTTTCAATACATTTTACCTCAGGGAATGATAAACACCAAATCAACTATACACCTACATCTCAGCCTTTACTGCATGACAGTAACTCTATTCTCCTTTGGTAGTCAGAATTGATCATCCCAGACAATATAATGACAGAGACAGATTATCTGCTTAGAAAGGCTGTTCTAGAGTCACAAAAGACCCAAAATGGCTAGCAGGGACTTTGAACAAATGGGAGAGAATGTAAATCTTGATTTCTGGTTCATCTAATATGTCACATAGTGCAATCAGCATATCAACCTCACAAGTTAGTATCCCTCAGCTGGTGTTAGGAGTTCTCAATAGGCCAGTCTTTAAGGTTTACCATCTATGAATAATAGGCAAATTTCATTGATGCTGTATGCACCTATTGCCTTTCCTTTTTTCATTTTGAAACAAATTGTTTTCAGTTGGAAGGAGTGCTGTGCATCATTTCATGGTAGTGAATAAAATATTCAATAAGCTATGGATAGCAGTACTTCCCGAGGCATATTAAACACAAAAAGAAAATTCAAATCAACAATTGGTTATATCAAAGAAAAGGAGTACTGATCTCTTCCCAACCGAAAAGGATCAAAGTTGTCAACTGTTACCAGGTGGCTGACTGGCACTCCATGATGAGGCCAAAAAGGAAGATCACTTTATTGTTGACATTGTGGTATTCATACTGCCTTTAGTGGCAGAAACTTAGGTTCTTGAGCCCATATATCACCTCTTCCCTGCCACAATTGCTACCTTATTCATGAACATCATTGTTGAAGGAGGTCATCAAGAGTACATGATGGCCAGTTGATCTGTGTATGTGCTGAGGCAGTTGGAGGCTCCTAACCCCCTTCCCTGTCCTTTGAATGTGTGTTCTACTTACCTTCCCCTCACTAGCAGCTACCCCAAGGACATAGCCTTGAGATAGTGTAGTGTTATTGAGACCATCCGAATGGTATATGTGACTGAATTCAATTAAGGCCTCTATATAATCTTTTAAGATTCTGGCAGGTGGATGCAGAGATCCACTTGTCTTGTGGTGCCCAAGACAAGCCTTGTAAGTAAGTTCCTTTGATAATTAAAACCTGCCACCTACCAATCTGCAGTGGTCTGCCTCTTCAGTCTTTCCTTGCCCTCTGTGTACAGGGGCCAATTTACAAACCAACACTCATTTAGCAACTACTGGCCAAGATGAGAAAGAAGACTTACTGACAACCATAAACTGTGATAACCATAGTTAACACATACTGTTTGTTATCTGATTCTTGCATGAAAATCCTGGTAAGGAATCTCTGGTAACTATATGCTTACTTATGTTCAGACTTGGATCTATTCTGGTGACCCAAATGATTTTTCTTAATCTTCTTTGTGTCATCCTCCAATTTTGCTTCTTTTAAGTCCTTGGTTATTTCTATCAATTATCTGCTACTTCCCTGAAATCAGTGTAAAACCTGACTTTGAGCCAACCTTCTACTAAGCACAATAGCCAATGAGAAATATCCTTCCCAGTTGTCATCCATGGCGTTGCTTGAGATAGACTATAATACCACACAGAGCTTACTTTTCACTGATACTGGGGTCATTTGGTAATCCAGCCTTGAGTGTTTTCATTTTGTGCCAACTGGTCATAAGCTAGTCCTCCCGTCCAAGCAATAGGCATAAATTCAGACAAAGGTGACAGCCAGATAAATTCAGACAAAGGTGACAGCCAGATATGGTATATATTGTAGGCACTAAGAAACCATCTCATGGATCTGACTTTTGCCTTTGAGATCTGAATGTGTCATGGGGCACCCATCTTGTATATATGACTTCTGACTGCTGCTGGGAATGCCTAACTTCATGGCTATATAGACAAGAAAATGTCCAGTCCAGGATGAGGTGCTTTGGTCATGGTTACCTGTTATTGCTAAATACCAGTAAAAAGCTTGTATTTGTTGAAAATAGCATAGGTGCTCCAGATACTGATGTGGTCTTGCTCCCAAAGCAATTGCTATGATTATATTAAAACCTGTCATTGGCTTCCCGAAGTTTTGTTCTTCTGCTAAAGATTCTTCTAGAACCATTAAATCAGCACAAGTTGTAATAGTTAAAATCAAGGCAGTTTTCACCAAAAACTTGATAACGTAAACAGCTGTTTTTTTGGTCAAAGTCCCTCTAGAGTTAGAAGCTCTTAGGTCATCCAGTAAAAGGACTTAAGAAAGGCATCCATATAGGTTTTATATTTCCAAAATCTAATGGGTCTATCTCCTAGTATAGGGGAACAATTTACAGCAGCATGTCCTTCACTTTGGAAGTGATGGCCCACTATCTCTGTATTATTAGGAATTCAACTGATTACAGAAAACCCAAAATAAGTGACGCAAAAAAAACAGAAGTTTCTCTCTCATGCACAAGACTGGGTATGTGATCTGGAACAAGTATGACTCACCTAGTATCTCCTATCTTGTTTCTCTGACATTCTCAACATGCATCTTTCATTTTCCATCTGTAGCTCATGATGGTTCCCTCCAGGCCCTAGCATTTCAGCCTCATTCAAATCAGCAAAAAAGGGGAATGGAAGAAGGGGAATGTATGTGCCTTCCTTTTAAAGGCAAGACCCAGAAGTTGTACACATACTTCTACTAATATACTATTTGCCAGAATTACAGAGCCACAACTGCCTATGGAGCCACAACAATTGATTCTAAAATGAAGGCCTATGGATTGTCTATAGCATAAGCATTGGGGATCTTTGCAAAAATATAGATTTATGAGCTTCATCCAAGAGATTCCAATTCAGTAGATTAGAAAGCAGGTACTAAATTGGAATCAATATTTATATTGATTCCAAACCAATATTTGGAAACAAAGTTCTGGAGTCCATATTGTTTCATTTGGTTACAGAAACATCTAGAAGAGCAGCTGCAATTCAGTCATCACCAAACTAAGCTTATTGTGAGGGATACTGTGAGGCACTGCTCAGATTCCCCTTCAAAAATAAAGGATTTATTTTCCCAGCTTTTGAGAGTGCTGCCAGAAGATTGCTTTCAGCTGTCTGCTTCCTTCAGGGATTGCCTCAGCTAAAGAAAGCCACAACTCTCAATGTCCTATCCCCTTTCTGGAGAAAAGAGGAGCATCCAGTGACTGATGAGGGGCAGTAGAAAGGTTTGGCCCTCTCATCACAACTTGCATCTTAAGAATGCCCTGAAAGGTTGACTGAGCCTTCCATTGAAGACACATAACGGCTTGACTTCTCCCTCTATCCAGTCTTGATTCCTTCCTTGTCTTCCACAGTTTTGGATTCCAAGAGCATTCCCTAATAAACCTACTCTTTGTTAATATCCATCTCAGAGTCTGATCCTAGGGAACTGACTCCGCATTACTTATGGAAATTTAGCATCATTCTCTAGGGCGGATCAATTGTAACATTCAAGCTTGAGAATTGAATAGGGGAAGAATGCAGAAATGAGTCTACCTATGTCTCTCATTTTTGATGGTGGCCTTGAAATGAGCTAAACATATGAATCCTCCACCACTGCCTCTATCTCTCCTTTTCTCCCCTAGTCTTTCCCTTATATAATAAAAAAGTTTCCCATATGCCAACGAGATACTTTTAATGGCCTTAAAAGACAGATGGTCCTACCATAAAATTAATGAGAGGAAAGAAAGTTGATTATTAATACTCAAAATCTAGAATTATAATTTTGTCAGAACACCTTTAAAACTCAATCAATATTCCTGACTATTCTAATATTTCTCTCCCAACTGTAATTCATCCCACATATACCGGTCACACTCCTTTCCTCATCTGCCTTTATATACTTCATAGTCCTACATATACTTTAGAAAAATATCACTTTATTGAGAGATGATTGTCAAGTAAAAAGCTGTACATGGAATTGAGTAAGATGGTGAAATAGGAGGCTCCTAACTTCCCTTCTCCACTTGGATGTACCAAATGCACAGCTACACAGGGAGCAATTCCTTTTGAAAGAAATTCAAAAACTAGCTGAGTGATTCCTACACATTGGATAAACAAGAAAATATTCACAGTGAAATGAATAGGAAAGGCTGAGATACACTCTTGTCATAGACCCCACTCAGTACAGAGCCATACAATCTGGGGGGAACCCCCAACTCCCAGGTTCTCCTTGAGGAGCAGAGGGTTTGGACCACACATGTGGTGCCCAACTTTCAAGACTCTGACCTGAGGTTGAGCCCCCAAAACACTGAACTCTGAAAGCAAACGGGGTGTGCATCCACAAGACCCACAGTCTATAGCAAACAAAGAAGCAGTGATGGGCACACTAGCAGTCACCGTGGTTATTCCCCCAAGACTCAGTGCAGAGGAAGCAGCCCATCTCCCAGGCTTTCCTCGAAAGAGGTCTAACTGCATACTGTATAAGCTGCGGTCTGAGAGTCTGGCTTCTAAATTTAGCATGTGTCTAGGACCTGGCTGTGACCTCCCTGGAGACCAGAGAAGCTGGCAGACACTTCCTCTGCATTCTCCTTCTGGCTGTCTCCAACAATAAGGCCAAGTTTCTAGTATCTCTCTAGAAGGAGCTAGTACACACATCTGACATCCCAGCATCTGTGGCTGCCACTCGAGGGACAGGTTTCCAGATCAGTTGGCTCTGAAAGCCAATAGGGCTTACATTCATGAGTCCCACAGGACTATAGCAAACGAAGAAGCAGTTCTAAAAAGGTGTGGGAGAGACCCCCCCACCACCGGCCCCCGACAGCTATATACCTGGGCTCAGCGTAGAAGAAGCAGGCAAAACCACCCATCTCTCAGTTTCTCCCTGGAAAGGGCTTAACTACATACTTTCCCAGTTACTTCCAGAGAGTCTGGTTTCTAATCAGCCTGCATCTAGGTGCTGACTGCAATCCTACCTGTTGGGACATGGACAGGTCTTGGCACACCTTAAACTATTGGGAGATACTAAGAACAAAGAAGTCAGCCTGGACAGGAGTTGGGCTCAGCTGATTGGCAAGTCCAATCTCCTCCAAAAGACTACTCTGTCAAAACTGTGAAAGATGGCTATTTTATCTAATGTGCAAAAACTAGCACAAAAATCAAGGAAAATGAAGAAATAGGAATATGTTCCAAACAAAAGGACAAGAAAATTTCTAGAAATAAATCTTAATGAAATGAAGATATGTGATTTAACTGATAGGGAATTCAAAATAATGGTCATAAAGATGCTCATAGAGATCAGAAGAACAATATATGAACAAATTGAGAATTTCAACAAAGAGATAGAAAATATGAGAAGGTATCAAAGAGAAGTCACAAAGCTGAAGAATACAGTAATTGAACTAAAAAATTCAATAGAAAGGTTCAACAGCAGACTAGATCAAGTGAAGGAGAAGATCAACGAACTCAAGGACAGGGCAGTGGAATTCATTCAATGAGAGAAGCAAAAAGAAAATAAAGGGTGAAAAAAGAGTGAAGAGTGCTTAAGGAACTTATGGGATAACAGCAAGAGGATAAATATATATATATATATATATATATATATATATATATATATATATATATATATATATATATATACACATTTTAGGGGTCCTAGAAAGAGAAGAGAGAGAAAGAAAGGGGCAGTTTATTTAAAGAAATAATGGCTGAAAACTATCCTAAACATGGGAAAAGAAACAGACATCCAGATCCAGGAAGCTCAGAAATTTCCAAAAAAGATGAAGAAAAGAGGCTCCACCCAGACATTCTAATTAAGTTGTTAAAGTTAAAGACAAAAAGAGAATCTTAAAAGCAGCAAAAGAAAAGCAACTTTTTATGTACAAGGGAACCCCCATAAGATTATGAACAGACTTCAGCAGAAACTTTGCAGGCCAGCCAATTATATCCAAATAAAGCCGAAAAAAAATGTGCATATTTAATGTATACAAATTGATGAATTTGGAGAAAAGTGTACGCTTATGAAACCATCACCACCATCAAGGAAATAAATATATCCATCACCTCCAAACATTTCCTCCTGCCCCCTTTATTATCATCATTTGTGTGTGTGTGTGGTAAGAGCACTTAACATAAGAACTACCTTCTTAGTAAATTTTAAGTTTGCAATACATTATTGTTAGCTAGAAGTACAGTGTTGTATAGTAGATCTTCAGAACTTATTTATCTTGCACAGCTGTAAATTGGTACCATTTGACCATCACCTTCCCATTTTCCCCTCCTTTCAGGTCCTAGCAACTAATGTTCTACTCTTTGTTTCTATGGGTTTGACTATTTTAGATTCCACATAAAAGCAAGATTATAAAGTATTTGTCTTTCTGTGTCTGGTTTATTTCCCTTAGCATAATGTCCTCCAGGTTCACCCGTGTTATCACAAATGACAGGATTTCCTTCTTTTTTAAGGCTGAAAAATATCCCATTGTGTTTATATATCACATTTTTTAATCCGTTCATCCATTGATAAATATTTAGGTTGTTTCCATATCTTGGCTAAAGTGAATAATGCTGCAATGAACATGGGAGGGCAGGTATCTCTTCAAGATCTTGATTTATATTCCTTTGGTTAAATACTTAGAAATGAGGTTACTGAATCATATGGTAGCTATATTATTAAGTTTGTAAGGAACCTCCATATTTTTTCCATAAAGAATATACCAAGTTACATTCCTACAAACAATGTACCAGGGTTCCTGTTTCTCCACAATCTTACCAACCCTTATATTTTATTTTTAATAATATTCATCATAACAGGTGTGAGGTGATAGCTCATTGTGGTTTTGATCTGCATTTCCCTGATGATTAGTGATGTTGAGCACCTTTTCATATTCCTGTTGCCATTTGTATGTCTTCTTTTAAGAATTGTCTTTTAAGGTCCCTATCCTATTTTCAATTGGGTTATTATTATTATTATTTGCTATTGAGGTATGTATTTCCCTTATATTTTAGGTATTGTTTCCTTGCTGTGCACAAGATTTTTAGTTTGATGTAGTTCCACTTGTTTAGGAGTAGTCCATGAAGAGGGCAATAAGCAAATAAATATGTCAGGTGGTGATAAGTGCTATTAAAAAATAAAGCAGGGTGAAAGTTTAGAGAGCATATCTTTTAGACAAGATGTTTGGGAAAGACCTCTTTGTTAAGGTGATATTTGAGGAGAGATGTGAATGAAATGAGGGAGTTGTGTCAATTTACGGGGTAAGAGCTACCTAGAAAGTAGCATGCAATCTTTGCATACTACATGCGAAGTTACTGCAGTATGACCAGACTATTGTTTAAGACATGAGACCAGACAGATTTTGAAAACCCACAGCCACCATTCTACATTCCCATCAGCAATGTTTCTTTACATAATTGTCAGCACTTGTTATTGTCTCTCTTTTTTTATTATAGTCATTCTATAGCTTATTTAACCTCGCTTTAAGCTCCAGTTTTCTCACTTGTAAAATAGGACTAATAAAAATATGTGCTTCATAGGTTTGTTTGAGGATGGGATGAGAAATATGGATAATGTATAAACATCTGTTTTTCAATCAGTGTTATTATTCTACCTTTCCTCAACACTGCAGGTCAATCTTATGGCAGTTTTATAAAGTGACTTCCACACTGCTTACTTTATTTCAACTTAGAAATTGAGAAAACAGAGATGAAAATAACTTTCCTAAGTATATAGGAAATAACTATTTCATAATAGTAATTTCAAAGGATATATAAATTAGAGGCATTATCATAACTGAGTTTTGTCATAAAGAAATATTTCAATCTTTGGGGGTTGAGAAGATGAAGAAATACAGGGCAACAAAATGTTCTACTATGCTCTAAATGTGGCACTTGCCATTATTCTACAAAGTATATTATATGAAAATAAAAATTTTCAGCTACACTTGTAATAATTTTATTGTGTTCCATAGACAATATTCTATGACTATATTTTCAAAATTTGTTTGGAAATAATTTTTGTTCATTTTAATCCTATTGTTAAGCTGGTTGGTAACTAATCCAGCTAAAACTATGTGGACATCTGACATTTTTCCAGAATTATCAAAAGCCAATTTCACTTTCACTTATCTGTAGAAATCCAAACTTGAGGGTAAAGAAATGCCAAATTTGTTACTGTATGGGAAAAAGGAATGGAGAGACATTCCTTTCCATTCAATTGTGACATAGAGACACCGCCTAAATCATAGTGTGGTTGTAAGAATCAAATGATATACTTGATATTTGGGGTTTCCTGTGAAAACCCTAGTCACACGGAAAGAGCTTTGTTGCCATTCTTATTGCATTCCGTGCTTTCCTTTTTTGTCTCTCTAAGACTCTGCCATGTTCCTAACCTCTATCTACTTTCCTCAGGGCTGGAGCTACTTGATGCCTACCTTTAGCACCAGCCTTGCACAGTCTTTAGGGTAAGTTCTACCAGGCACCAATGATTAAGCAGCTCCCATTCAACTTTCTACATCTTTGTTGTGAGTCTCGTGCTGAATTAGACTCTGATAGCTGAACTTTCACCTTGTTCTTGAAATGGACCCACCTTCTTTTCCAATTTTGAGAAAACACACTTTATTTTCCTAGCACTGGATTTCTTTCTTGGTAACTTGCACATAGCACCATCTCAATTAGGGATTCACCTTGCTACTTTAGTACCTCCCATCCCCACCCTTTCTTTCTCTATCTATCTGTCTGTGTCTCTCTGGGTTTTGGATTCTGCTCTTTACTAACCAATTTTTCCTCTTCTGCTTGTTGTCTGCCTTGATTTCCAAACACATTTTGGCTCAGTTAGGTAATTTCATTAATTAGTATGTGACTTAGGCAACACTGAACCTCCCCCTCCAAGAGTATATTTATTGCCCTAGGCAATAGCTCTTCTGTCAGAGAATGCTCAGGAAATTTCTTTGCTGCTACAGATTATTCATGGACATTGAAAGAGTTGTCCACCCATGCTCCTTGATTCACATGAGCTCAGGAATCTTGTGCCAAAGAAAATGAGATTTCTATGAGGTTTTCAGTCATGAATGGACTGGTCTTTCCATGCAGGTTAGAATCATATTCAACTATATTAGAGATTGAGCTCTTAATGATGTGAGAATCTTCACAAAGCATTAGCCACTATTTCTTATGAGGCTCATGAGAGAGCTACATGCTTTAGGAACAATGAGAATGATATGTAAGCTGCTCTTACACTGTTAGCCAGACTTGTCCTGGTGGCATGTGTGAAATAGTTCCTTCTCTATGGATGGAAGTAGAGGTCAGTTAAGGAGGCAATGTTCTCCTGTCTTCTCTATTCTCTTCATTTTGAGTTAATTCAGTGGACTTAATACCAAATGTATGGTCAATTAGGGTATGGCTGTCTCAGAAAAGAAAAGAAGTAAGTGAGTATCAGGGAAATACTGCTAGCATATTTATTTTCTCTGCTTTCCTTTTCTTGTCCCTCTGGAACTCTGCCAGATTCCTAGCATCTCTCTACTCTCTCCAAGGCTGAAGAGTTTTGCATTGTGCCTATGTGTCCACTTGGTTCTAATAATAAAACGAGCATTTTACTTGTTGTCTTTACACACTTCTGTAATTATGAAGTATCAAAAAATATTTAATTCCTATAAATTTCCCACAATATATTTGGGTGAGAATTCACCTACTGTATTTTGCTTCTTGTCATGCACAGCTGTGTAATCCAATCTGGTATACCAGAGAGTGCTATGTAATAGACACCATACTGATTCCTTCTATAGATATTTACTGAATAGCTGCTATTCTAAGCCCTGGAAATACAATGATTCATAAGCAGATAAGATTCCTTATACAGAGTTTACATTCTAGATAAGTGGGAATATAACAAGATATAAGTGAATATTATTAGGAGTTATGTGGAAAGTGAAACAGATTGTTAGTACAGAGAATGAGAACATGATGAAACAGCTACTTAAAACTTTTCTTAGTGTGTCAGTCACGACAGAAGAGGATACTATAATAACAAATTAACTCCAAAATTGTAGTGTATTATAGCAACACAAGTTTATTTCTCACTCATCCAAAGTCCACCCTGGGTTTTATAAACTCTCCAGGACAGCGATCCTTCATGTATTGCCTTAGTAACCAAAGCTACTTTAATCTTGTGCTTTGCCATCTCAACATGAGACTCTTCAATTGTGACAGAAAGGGAAGAAGGGAGATTAGAATCCTGAGAAGAGAGATTAGAACACTTCTCACGGACTCAACCTAGAAATGACACATTTTACTTTTGCTCATGGTCTGCTGACCAGAACTGGTCAAATGTCCTTAAGCTGTTCCAGTAGAGTCTGGAAGTATAATCTTCCAAGTATCTAGCAAAGAGAGGTGGGCACTACTGATATTTATGCCACATAGGAAGTTCTCTCTGAAACCTGAATAACAAGAAAAACCAGCTATGTGAAGATAAAGGTGAGTAACATTCTACGGAGAAGAAACAGGGAGAGCAAGTGTCCTAATTTTGGAAGAGAAAGACCAATGCACTAAGGGAAGAGTGGTATAGATTATGTCAAAGAGGAAGGCAAAGGACTGATCACATAAGGCACAAAGAGCAAGTAAATATGATAAGAAATCTTTGACAGTGTTTATAAAAAGAAATGATGTGTTTTGATTTATATTTTACAATAGCAGACTGATTCATATACAGACAATTGTTTGCATAAAGGCAAAAGTGGAACCAAGGTATTATTGCAAGTACCCACATAAGAAATAGTAGTTGTTTAGCCTCATGTGGTGTGGTAGACTGAAAAATGGCCACAGATTCCTCCCATCCCTTTTTGCACAACCTTTGCCACAAGGCTTTACCTTTTTTCCCATCAAAAAGTGGAGTCTATTTCTTCTGAACTTGAATCTGGGTTTGACCTGATGACTAGCTTTGGTGTTACAAGCAGAGGCTTGAAAAAAGAACTAGTCTGATGGAGGTTTTGCTATCTTGATCCTGAATGTTCTTCCACTATCATATGAACAAGCCCCAGACTGACATGCTTGAAGATGATGAATGAACACAGGACAGGTGTTCCAGTCATCCCAACCATCCCAGCGATCCCATGTAAGGCCTCAGATGTGTAAGCAAGATAATTCTAAATCATTCAGTCCTAGCCAGACCAGGCCACACTAGAAGAACCACCCATGTAACCCACATAATTGTGAAAAGTAATAAATTATTGGTGTTTTAAGATACTAAGTTTTTGGGTGGTTTGCTATGCGGCAAAAGCTAACTAATGATTGTCAGCTAGTGGTAGTAGCAGTAGTAGTAGTAGTATTAAAAATGGAAGAAGTAAATGGATTTAGAATATGTTTTGGGAGTAAAGCTTGTAGGACTTGCTAATAGTTTAGATACAGAGTAAGAGAGAGAAAGGAATCAAAGGTAGATATTAGGGTTTTAGTATCATTTATTAAGATGAGTAAGTCATCTGTAGGGAAGGGGTAGATCACAACAGAATTATCCATAATACCAACAAATCAAATGCTCCAAATTTACACAGTATTTACTCTCTATCATTATTATTTTTCCACAGAAAAACATATATCTCATAGCAAATTTAAGAGATAAAATGTTAAAAGGTATGCAATATAAATATGAAATGAAGTAAGTTAGGCAAAAACTCTTTATTTTTTCATTTTTAATTGGAAGGATCAGTATGAACTCAGAATTTAGTTTCTTCGTTCTAAAAGCATGCATATTTTCTAGTTTTGTCCACCCAATTTTCTTGAAGCAATAACAACTAGTAGAAAAAAATATACCTTGTGCACAGATTTTCATCTTCAAACATTTCCTACTAAAAGGAACAGGTCTCCTTAGAGAAATGGCAGATTCTTCAACTGGGTACTAAATGTAAAAGATGGATCTGAGATATCTTGTCATTTCTGAAAGCAAGGAAGCTTTCCAAAACTCTTGAGATCATGTCAAAAAGGCACAAAAGCCAGTTTGAAAGGGCTTACATTGGCCAAAGATAGATCAGTTTGAGCATCAAAACAATAATTATTAAAATGCACTGAAATATATATAAAATGTAATATATAGGTTTATAATGATACTTAAAAAAAATATCTTTAGCAACTTTAGGATAATTGTTAGATACCAGTTGGTTTTTCTAGAAACTGATAGAGGGAAAGAATCAAGTATTTGAGGGAGAGGTCAAGATGGCAGTGTAGAAAGATCCTGACCTCACCTCCTTCCACTACACACCAAATTTACAGCTATTTACAGAACAATTATTGGTGAAAAAGCCAAACCTACCAGAAAAGATCTTCTACAACTAAAGATATAAAGAAAGAACCACAAGGAAACTGGTAGGCAGGGAAGAGTCATGATATAGTTAAGTTTCATACCCCTAGGAGGGTGACCACAAATGGGAGAATTGCAGAGGTTCTCCCAAAGGAGTGAGGGGTCTGAACCCCATATCAGGTTTCCCTGTTTGGAGGTCTTGTGCTTGGAAGATGGCTTTGAAGGCCAGTGGCGCTTACTTTCAGGAGTCTCAGAGGACTGGAGGAAATAGAGACTCCACACTTAAAGGGCACATACAAAATCTCACATGCTCCAGGACCCAGGGCAGGAGTAGTAATTTGAAAGGAGTCAGAGTCAGACCTACCTGCTGATCTGGAGTGTATCCTGGAGAGGCAGGAGGCAACTGGAGCTCACTCTGGGAACATAGACACAGGCAGCAGCCATTTTTGAGAGCTTGTTTTACCACATGGACACTGGTTCTGGCAATCTCCAATTTAGAATACTTTCTCTAGCTTGTTAGCCTCAGAACTTAGCCCCACCCTTGCCCAACAGCTTGTAGGCACCAGCACTGAGATGTCTCAGGCTAAGCAATTAACTGGGCTGGGACATAGCCCCACCCACCAGCAGGCAGACTGCCTTAGGATCCCCTGACCCCAAATCACCCCTGGACATGGCCCAGCCCACCAGAGGGCCTAGGACTTGGCCCCACACACCAGTGTGTATGCAGTATACCAGGGGACCCCAGGGTCTTGCCTTCAGAGACCTGGGACCCAGCTCCACCCGCCAGTGGGCAGTCATTAACCCTAGAATTCCTAGTCCTGCCCACCAGCTAGCCTGCTTTAACCTCAGGACCAGCCTCATCCATTAGTGGGCAGACACAGACCACAGGACAGCCACAAACCTGAAGCCTGTGGACACAGCACACCTACCAGCAGGCTAGCACCTACCCTGGGACTGGCTGGGCCCTGGCCCCACTCTCTAGCAGGCCAACACAAGCTTCAAAACACCACAGGCCCCACAGCGAGCTGTGTCAGGAACCAGTCCCACCAATCAGCAGCCTGACACCACCTCTGGAACCCCTGCAGCCAGACCCCAAGATGTGGCTCTGCAAGCCAGTAGTCTGGTACTAGCTTCAGGATCTGGCTTCACCAACCAGTGGGCAGGCACCAGCCCTGGGGTCTCCTGTTCCCCAACTCTGCCCACCAGTGAGCCAGCACTAGCCCCAGGGCCCCCCAGGGTGCTATAGCCAGCTGCATCATGGCCCAGCCCCACCACACAATGGCTGGCAACCTCCACACAAGGCAAAGCCAGGCAACCAACTGGACCAGGGCCAACCAAGCCTACCAGACTGGCCAGAGTAGTCAGCCTGCCAGAAAAGAAGAACTCATGCAGCCCGTATAAGAGGAACCCCGAGACCATGTAGCTCTGATGTCAAGAGGGGTGTGCTGCTGAGATGCCTAGGACATCTCCCACAGAAAGCCACCTCTCTAAGGTCGGGAAATGTAACCAACCTACCAGATACATAGAAATAAAAAAAGGAAGTTAGGCAAAATAAGGTGATGGAGGAACATGTTCCAAATGAAGGAATAAGATAAAACCCCAGAAGAAGAATGAAGTAAAGTGGAAATAGGCAATCTACCCAAGAAAATGTTTAGGGTAATGATTGTAAAGATGACCAAAGAACTCGAGAGAAGGATGGATGCACAGAGTGAGAAATTAGAATTTTTAAACAAAGAGTAAGAATATACAAAGAAAAACCAAACAGAGATGGAGAATACCATAACTAAAATGAAAAATAACTAGAAGGAATCAACAGTATACTAAATGATATAGAGGAATGGATCAGCCAGCTGGAAGACAGAATAGTGGAAATCACTGATGCTGAACAGAAAAAAGAAAAAAAGAATGAAAAGAAATGAGGACAGTTTGAGAAACCTCTGGGACAACATCAAGTGCACTAACATTCACATTATAGGGGTCCCAGAAGGAGAAAAGAGAGAGAATGTGCTTAGAAGAAATAATAGCTGAAAACTTCCCTAACTTGGGAAAGGAAACAGGCTTCCAAGTCTAGGAAGCATAGAGATTCCCAAATAGGATTAACCCAGAGAGGAACACACTAAGAAACACTGTAATTAAAATGGCAAAAATTAAAGATAAACAGAGAATATTAAAAGCAGCAAGGGAAGAGCAAGAATTTTTACATACAAGGGAACTCTCATAAAGGCTATCAGCTGACTTTTCAGCAGAACCTCTGTGGGCCAGAAAGGAGTGCCATGATATATTTAAAATGACGAAAGGGAAAAACCTAAACCCAAAGATACTCTCACAGCAAGTCTCTCATTCAAATGAGAAGGAGAGATCAAAATTTTACAGAGAAGCAAAAGTGAAAATATTTCAGCACCACCAAACCAGCTTTAAAAAAGTCAAAGGCACTTCTCTAAGTGAAGAAGAAAAGGCCACAACTAGAAACATAAAAATTATGAAAGGAAAAAGCTCATTGGTAAAGGCAAATATACAGTAAAGGTAGTAAATCATCCACACACAGAGCTAGTAGGAAGGTTAAAAGACAAAATTAGTAAAATCATATGTAACCACAGTAAGCATTTGAGAGATATATGAAATAAATAGATGTAAAATATGATGTCAAAAACACTAATTGTGAGGAGGGGAGTACAAATGCAGGGTCGTTAAAATTCATTTAAAATTAAAAGATCAACAATTTAACACAATCATGTATGTATAAAGATTCCTATATATAACCTTTATGGTAACCACAAATCAAAAATCTATAATAGATACACACACACAAAAGAAAAAGAAATCCATACATAACACTAAAGATAGTCATCAAATTACAAGAGAAGAGAACAAAAGAAGAAGAAAGGGAAATAAAAGAGCTACCAAAAAAAAACACAACAAAACAATTAACAAAATGTTGATAAGAATATACATATCAATAATTACCTTAAATGTAAATGGACAAAATGCTCCAGTAAAAAGACATAGAGTGGCTGAATGGATACAAAAAGAAGACCTGTATATATGCTGCCTACGAGAAACTCACTTCATATCTAAAGACACAGTGAGGGGATGGAAAAAGATATTTCATGCAAATGGAAATCAAAAGAAAGGCAGAGCAAAATAGAGACACAGATGTAGAGAATAAATGTATGGACACCAAGTGGGGAAATTGGGTGGTGGGTGGTGGGATGAATTGGGAGATTGGGATTGACATATATACACTAATATGTATAAAATAGATAACTAATAAGAACCTGCTGTATAAAAATAAATAAATTAAATTAAATTAAAAAAAAGGCAGAGTAGCAATATTTATATCAGACAAAATAGAATTTAAAACAAAGACTGTTACAAGAGACAAAGAAGAAAGTTATATAAAGACCAATCTGTGAAGATATAACCATTGTAAATGTACATGCACCCAGCATAGAAGCACCTAAATACATAAAGAAAATATTAACAGACATAAAGGGAGAAATAGACAGTAATACAGTAGTAGGGGACTTTAACACCTTACATCAATGGATAGATCATCCAACCATGAAATCAATATGGAAAGATTGGCTTTAAATGACACATTAGACCAGATGGACTTAATAGATTCCATCCGAAAGCAGCAGAATACACATTATTTTCAAGTGCATGTGGAACATTCTGCAGGATACATCACATGCTAGGTCATAAAAAAAGTCCTGGTAAATTTAAGAAAATTGAAATCATATCAAGCATCTTTTCTGACCACAATGTTATGACACTAGAAATCAACTACAAGTAAAAAACTGCAAAAAACACAAACAGGTGGAGGCTAAACAATATGCTACTAAACAACCAGTGGATCACTGAAGAAATCAAAGAAAAAAAAAAACCTGCAGAAAAGTGAAAATAAAAACACAACAATCCAAAATCTATGGAATGTAGTAAAAGCAGTTTTAAAAGGAAAGTTTATAGCAATACAAGTTTACTTCAGAAAACAAGAAAAATCTCAAACAACCTAAATGCATACCTAAAGGAACTATATAAAGAACAAACAAACCCAAAGTTATCAGAAGAAAAGAAATCATAAAGATCAGAGCAGAAAAAAATGAAATAAAGAATTAAAAAACAATAGAAATGATCAATGAAATGAAGAGCTGGTTCTTTGAAAAAGTAAATAAAATTAAAAAAACCTTTAGCCAGACTCATCAAGCAAAAAAAGGGAGAGGGCCAAATCAATAAAATCAGAAATGAAAAAGAAGTTTCAGCTGACACCACAGAAATACAAAAGATCATAAGATACTACTATGAACAATTATATGTCAATAAAATGGACAAGAAGAAATTGACAAATTTCTAGAAATGTACAACCAGACAAGACTGAACCAGAAAGAAGTACAAAATACAATCAGACCAATTACCACTAATAAAATTGAATAATAATTTTTAAAACTCCTAACAAACAAAGTACAGGACCAGATGGCTTCAGAGGTAAATTCTACCAAACATTTAGAAGACAAACATTTGTCCTCAAGCCATTCCAAAAAATTGCAGAGGAAGGATCGCTTCCGAATTCATTCTATGAGGCCAGCATCACCCTGATACCAAAACCAGACTAAAGGAGAAAATTACAGGCCAATATCACTGGTGAACATAGATGCAAAAATCCTCAACAAAATATTAGCAAACCAAATCCAGCAATACATTAAAAGGATCAAACACCATGATTAAATGGGATTTATCCCAGGGATGCAAGGATTTTTCAATATCTGCAAATCAATCAATGTGATTTGCGCATTGACTGATCAACAATTTGAAGAATAAAAACACATCAACAAATTGAAGTATAAAAACCATATGATCATCTCAATACATGCAAAAAAAGATTTTGACAAAATTCAACACCCATTTATGATTAAAAACTCTCCAGAAAATGGGCACAGAGGGAACCTACCTCAACATAATAAAGGTCATATATGACGAACCCACAGCTAACATCGTTCTCAGTGGTGAAAACGTGAAAGCATTCCCTCTAAGATCAGGAACAAGACAAGGATATCCACTCTCGCCACTTTTATTCAACATAGTTTTGGAAGTCCTAGCCATGTCAATCAGAGAAAAAACAGAAATAAAAGGAATCCAAATTGGAAAAGAGGAAAACTGTCACTGTTTGTAGATGACATGATACTATACAAAGAAAATCTTAAAGATGCCACCAAAAAGTTCTAGAGCTTATCAATGAATTCAGTAAAGTTGCAGGACACAAAATTAATATACAGAAATCTGTTGCATTGCTATATACTAAGAATGAACCATAAGAAAGAGAAACTAAGGAAACAATTCCATTCACAACTGTATCAAAAAAAATAAAATAACTAGGAATAAACCTACCTAAGGAAGTAAAAGACCTGTGCTCAAAAAACTATAAGACACTGAAGAAAGAAATTGAAGATGACAAAAACAGATGAAATGACACACTGTGTTCATGGATTGGAAGAATTAATATTGTTAAAATGATCATACTACCCAAGGCAACCTATAGATTTAATGCAATTCTTATCAAAATACCAATGACATTTTCCACAGAAGTGGAAGAAATAATTTTAAATATTGTATGGAAACACAATGCCCCCAAATAGCCAAAAAAATCTGGATAAAGAAGAACAGAGCTGGAGTTATTATGCTCCCTGACTTCAGGCTATACTACAAAGCTACATTAATCAAAACAGTGTGGTAATGGCACAAAAACAGACATATAGATCAATGGAACAGAATAGAGGACCCAGAAATAAACCCACACACTTATGGTCAATTAATCTATGACAGTGGAGGCAAGAAAAGAAATGGAGAAAAGACAGTCTCTTTAATAAGTGGTGATGGGAAAACTAAAAATCAACATATGAATGAAATTAGAACATTTTCTAACACTATATACAAAAATAAATTCAAAATTGATTAAAAATCTGAATGTAAGACGAGAAACCATAAAAATTCTAGAATAAAACATAGGCAGAACACTTTTTGATGTAAATTATAGCAGTTTTTTTGGGATCTGTCTCCTAAAGCAAAAACCAAACCAAAACAAAACAAAAACCAAAAATAAACAAATTGGACCTAATTAAACTGAAAAGCTTTTGCACAGCAAAGGAAACATACTGAATGGGAGAAAATATTTGCAAATGACATGACTGACAATGGGTTAATATCAAAATATATAAACAGCTCATACATCTTAGTGTCAAAAAAGCAAACACCTGATTCAGAACACATGAATAGATGTTCTTCCAAAGAACAAGTACAGATGACCAATGGGCACATTGAAAAATCCTCAACATTGTTAATCATCAGAGAAATGAAAATGAAAACCACAATGATATATCACCTCACACCTGCCAGGATGGTTATCACTTGGTTCCACATCCATGAGTTCAACCAATCTTGGATTGGAAATAGTAAAAAAAAAAAATTCCAGAAATTCCAAAAAGCAAAACTTGAATTTGCCATGTGCCAGCCCCTATTTATATAGAATTTACATTTTATTAGGTATTATAAGTAATCTAGAGATAATTTAAAGTATATAGGAGGATGTGTGTAAGTTTATGCAAGTATTACCCCATTTTATATAAGGGACTTGAGCATCTGTGTATTTTGGTATCCACAGGGGTCCTGGAACCAATCCCTGACGGATATGGAGGGATAACTATATTGTGATTATATATTTCTTTTTAATCCATATCTGTTAGACATATATACTCGAGTATATATTGGTGAATGATATGATGTCTCTGATATGCTTTAAAATCTCCAGGAAAAAAAAAAAGTGATGTTACTCTTGAGTGTTTCCTTTGACACATGCTGGATGGAGTTTGGCAAAAGGAATTCTCTGGAGACAATGAGGCATAAAGGGATTAATATCTGGCTTTGACTACACAAAGGTTTGAAATAAAATTCACTTGTACTTCAGAGAAATACCCAGACCATGGCTTTTTTCTTTTTATAAGAAAGTTATACTAGGTTCTCAACATTTCTGTGTTCATTTCACACTTTGAAATATTACAATTGCTATTGTAAACTTGAAGGGATTAAAAGACCCAATATGACATGATACAAGTCCACAGCATTATAGAACATTCACTCTTACAGTGTGACAATAACTCACAATGTTTGTAGAGCATCAACTCTTACCACACTATTGCCTTGATTGCCCTTCAGCACTGTAAGTTGTGGTTTATTGCCCTGACCATGCCCTCTTATCCATTCACATGTCAAAAGTTCTTAAATATTTCAATAAAAATAAGATCTATTTTTGGTGTCAGCCTGCAAGTTTCACTGTTTGACATTGCCATTATAATATGGATATTCAATTAATTTACAAGGAACAAGAATGTATAGCCTGCCTGAAATGTTTGAGGCAAGCAATTTGAGTACCCAAGGTCACATTACTGTACCTGTTTTGGTAAACATTCCCACTAATAGAGCTACTTATATTTAAAGTTGATTTCCCCTTCAACAAAATATTGAAGAGAAATGAGCCATGTGACATGGTTAAAGCTCAAAAAATTCCTTTGGAATAGCCTGTAGGCTATTTCTTTTAAAATTCAGAAGCATCTTGGAAGCTAATAACCTATGGCACATCATAAAAATCATGTAAGCACTTTATGTAAGGGAATTGGTTAAGTCTTGGTATAATCATACTTAATGACTGCTTTTGTCAGTCAATATGGTTAAAGAAATGTAATTCCATATATTTCCATATGCTATTTAAATCTATACCTGTATATTGGAGAGATTTATTTATTACTTTAGAAGTTTTTGGAGAGAGTTCTAAATTACTGTTGTGTACATGAAGCCTTTAGTAAATAATTCTTTTTTTGACTTAAATTTAATCTCCATCTTCTTGCAATAAAATTATTTACAAGAACTTTCAATAAAATTATAAACACTTTATGTTGTGGTTCGAACAAGGTCCTGATAGATGTGAGAAAGAGAGAAGAAGGGATAGGGCCTGATGAAATAAAAATTCATCTTTTAAGACAGGACAAGAAAAATTTAAAAAAATTTTTTTCTCTGCCCATTTGCCCTCCTCCCTTCCATCTAGTGTGCATTGTGCTTCTGCATTATGTGTTAACCAGATCTTTCCAATGGCAAAAACACCTGCTCAATTAAAATGACCAATTTTTTTCTTCTGGCACCAGCCATGTAACTTCTTAGAAGATAACATTCTTTTCTCAATCTTGTAAGGGGTCACAATGGCCAACCACTCACCTTGTATGTTCAGAAATCTTTGTTGAACGTTATGTACAATGCCAATATATCATTTTCCTCAGTGATAGTGATTGGTGCAGAAAAGACTGGTCAGATGGCCTGGGGAGATGCTGGGTCACACCTAATGGAAGTTCTTAGCTTAAATACTTACTTATGACCTTATTATTATTATAAGGTAGTACTACTATATTACTTTATTCTGACTGTTTTATAAAATTATTGTTTCTTGTATTACCAAATATGTAATTTGGACTGAACCTCCAATAAAAATAATAATGCCTAGGCGACTTGAAATGATTGACCAAATATATAGTTCTACAAGATCAATGATTGTAATAGTGCTGTTCTAGATATGGGAAGAAGCAAAAAACCTCCACACACTATAATTGGTGACCAGAATCTTAGGTGTAGAGACAACTATAGTACCAAATCATCAAAATATAAAAAAGACCAGAGGAAAGAAGGGAAGCCTAGAAAACTTATACCAGAGTTCATACCTGGGCTATTTGGCTGTCTTACCAAAAGGAAACATTAAATTATATAGCTCTAATCATCTTATACAAAATTGTATAGAACATGTGAAGACACAAACTTTGCCCCAGTTCTGGACTATGAGAAGAATTTTTCACCAGACTATTGGAGTTCATTTTAATCTTTTTCAAAAGAAATAGGTGTGGAGAATGTAAGTATTATGAAGGAAATTATGTGCAAAAACTCTTCTTGTTTATATAACTTATTCTGACAGTTTATTAGGAATGATTGTATCTCAGGAAAAGAGACAAATGCTCATTCTGCTTATGCTTGTCATAATTATTATCTATTTTTTGTTAAAATTTTACTGAGCATCTACTCTGTGCCTTGCTCTGCAAACGTGTCATGAGCATGTTCTTGCAATCATGGATGGTTATAAGATGTGATTGCAAAGGAAATGAAAAGGAACTTACTTTAAATATGGCACAACATAAGGTTTGTTCGCGATAAGGTTTGAGATGAGACCTGAAAAATGAGAAAGTGCCAGCCATGCTAAGAATAGTGAGAAGAGCATTATGGGCAGAAGAAACAACGTAAGAGAATCTTGGCATTTTCAAAACCCAGAAAATCAGCTCATGTCACTTAATTTATTAAGGCAGAGAGTATCCTGAGATGAAGCCGAGAACAGGCAGGTGCCAAACATGTAAGGTTTTACCAGGTAAAAGTATGGCTTTTGTATTTTATTCTAATTATAATTTGTATGTATGTATATATTTATAGAACTTGGATGCTACACAGAAAATAAATTGGAAAAGGGCAAGGGAGGAAACATAAATGCTAAACCTAGTATTTATGCATTACACATCTACAGGGAGAAAATTATGACAGATACAGCCTTTGGTTTACAGATAAGTGTTTTTCTTATTATTACTCAGTGAAGTGTTCTTGAATTCAGGTTGCAACAAAATCATTGTTGCTTGCAGATGAATCCGCAAATGCCAGAATTATTTAAATATGTTTATGTCTTCTCTAAACTCTCAATTTGCATTCATACGTCTTTAAGTCAGTAATCCATCTGATGAGTTGGTCATAATTCAACCAGACACAATCAGTGTGAACCAGTCATGATCTCTGTCATGGAGAAATGTGGAATAAGAGCAGGGGGGGCATAAAAACTGACATCTCTCCCCAAGGACAAATTATTGTAAGTGCCTATAAGTAAAAATAAAATAGTTTGGATTTCCCTATGCTGAAGATTGGGCTAAGAATTCATTTTCTAAATTGGATTAATTTGGAAAGAGAGAAAATATTTGCATAATGAAGCAATTAAAATAAAGCTCAGAGACATTTTACTAAGAAGGCTGGATTTCAAGGTCTAAGTGAACTTAATAACAACCTAAACTCTAGTGTAAAGTAGGATCCAAGTCCATCCCAGATCTAACTTTTAGTGATTAGTAATCAAATTCAGTGATGTAGACAATTGAAACATGATGGAAGAAATCCATTCATTTGTAGGAATAATACAGCAGTTAATATTTCCCAGTCTTTTTACTTAAATTTGTATATTTTCAATTTTCAAATAGAGATATTTAAAAGAATTAAGATCAAGTATAGGCAAATAGGTCCTTCTCTTATGACATTCAGTTTTATTAAAAAACAGAAGACCAGCAAGTGTACATTTGAAGGACTTTAGAAACTATTTTATCTACTACCTGGACAAGCTAAGGAAATCTCCAGAGCAATAACATAGCAGGTTAATTTATTTCACATTGACCCAAAAACTAATGTATGCAATATTACTGAAACTTTGTCTATTGCCACGGCAAGGCTAAGAAAGAGGAAGCCCCCTGTGGTTTGTACCCTCAAAACTTTTTCACATTCTCTGAAATATTGATGTGTGTTTCTGCAGAGGTGTTCTCTCTTGTTACCCAAAAACTTATTCAGTTTAGTTAAAAACTAACAAGACATAGACACTAAATAGCAAATTAACAAGTACTATAATCCAGGGTCAAATTTAACCACAATAGTAGAAAGAAAATACTTTCTGAACACCACATTTGGCATCTTAATCAGTGGAATGAGCAGGCAGTTCTCATAAACCACATGCAAATAATCAAAGAATTAGTGTAGGGTATACAAATGATCCCACTCTCAATGCCATCTTTCACACCTTTTATTTTTCTTTTTAGTGCAAATTCATTGGGCTACTTCTTTTGGTGCCTGCCTTTTCAGGAAGAGATACTTTATGATAGATACTCTTCTTTAGTAATTAAATGTGAAGAGTTGGACCAATACTTTTTCTTTCATTCTTTTCTACCAATTTTCTAGTTACTTTAAATACTCAAACATTCTCCGTTCTAAATAATCATAATGAAGTGCTTAGATTTTCTTGAACATGATCTTCTATGTCATCTTTGTGTCATCATTTATTTTCTCTTTCCCTATTTTGTTCAAGTGATAAATACCAACTTGCCTATCATTGCCTGCCCGCCTGCCTGCAAGCCCTTCTCATGAGAATGCATAACTCATGGAAAAAAAAAGTCTTATATATCCAGAGACCCTGCTCCATCTGGGCATAGCTGACTATATCAGGATGGGTAACTGATACAACCCGGGCTAATAGGATTCTCTTTCCCAGGATTTTAGATTTGGGATATGGAGCGGCTGTACCAAACAACCTCAAGATGTACAAAAACAGACATGGAGAGGGACAAAACCAGAAGTGGTCATGGGGGCAGAAAGATCATTTAAAGTGAGTTTAGTTGGCACCAGCAAGCCAAAGCATCATGGAAACTGAAATGATGGCAAAACAGAAACTAAGAGTCTTAAGGAGGAGAAGTGAAAAGACTGGAAAGAAGCAGAATTGAGAGACGATGTTGCCTTAGACAAAGAGGTTGAGAGAGCAAATACATCAATGTGCCATTCTCAAGAGGCCAAGCTGTTTTGTTCTGCAGAGAGAGATTGATTTTCTTCCATATTTTTTACTAAATTCCTTTTCAACTGGAGTATTTGGAGTGGGTTTCTGTACTTAACAAAAATTTGTCTTAAAAATTTTTTTATTTTATTGTAGTATTAGTACTTAATATGAGATCTATCTTCTTAACAAACTTTTAAGTGCACAATAAAGTATTGCAGAGTATAGACACAATGTTGTACAGCTGGTCTCTAGAATTTATTCATCTTGCTTAACTGAAATTTTATGCTCATCGATTAGTTTTGATCAAAACACTGTCCTTCTACATTTACCTCAATTCTACACCTCCAGTTCTGCAGCCATCTCTCTCCAGAACACCTATCTTTTCCTATCCTTCCCCAGTGGAAAGGTCCCTCTATTCTCAGGTGCCTCATACATCCTGTACATGTTCTTTCACAACCCCCATAAACCTTTGCTGGATGAACTATGTGTCTGTCTCCCTTATGTTAGATGGTAAAGTTCTTAAGAGGTGAATTCTATCTTTTTGAGATTTATATTCTGACACCTAGTACTGTGCCAAGCACATAACTTGCACAATAATAAATGTCTATGGAATAAGTAAGTGAAAGATTGAATGGATGAGTAAATAAAATAAACTTTAAAAATCTCAACTGTGTATTCTCTTTCTGTTCCATGCTTTCTTCTTATCATTCTCTTTTTTCCTTCTAGAAGTTCTATACTATATTAGTGTTTTCCAATTCTAGTCCACAAGTAGGTACTTACTTGGTAGCCTAATAACAAGTTGTTAAAAATTCAAATTTAGTGGGACAGAGGTGTGGGCTGTACATTTGTATTTGTAAGCATGTTTGGGAACTCATGTTTTCAGATAATTTGACTTCGGACTGCTTCTACTGTAGGAAAACTACTTTTTCCAAGATGAGTGAGCTTTAAATGGCTAAATCCCACAAATCCTTTTTAGTTATCACCCTGTCAGTGTTACTTTCAGCAACTGCCACTGTTACCTTTATTCATGTAAGAGTCTCTCTGTCCCAGGGAATTTGAAGGTAGTTCTACTTTAATACTCATGCCAGGTTTCTAAATCTCCCTTGATCTTGATCTTTGGCTTCTCTTCTTAAATTTCAAATCATTGTGTCTCAAAGCCTACATACTGGTCCAGTTAAGCAAAGGGAACTGAAAATTTTAAAAAGATACCATAAATAACAAAATAGCCCCAGAGATAGTCCCAGGCCCTGGAAGCGGAGGTTGCAGGGTAGTGTGGAAGCTGGAACAGTAGCACATCAAACTTCAGAGCCTCTGTTCTACTCTTTCTCATAGACTCAGATTTGGATGGATCTCATGCATTCATCTACTCCAACCTTCTTGTTAAAGGTAACTCATCCCTGAGAGGAAAAGTGACTTGCCCAAATTCACAGAATTAGTTGGTGCAGGGCCAGACCTGAAATTTACATCACGGGTGATACAATCAAGTGCTCTTTCTAGGAAATAAAATAAAAAAGAATTTTGTCCCCTTGTTTTATATTTTTAATTGTTTTTTCCTGATTATACAAACAATACATGGATACAATAATTTTGGAAAACTGCTTGGCAGTATCCACTAAAGCTGAGCATTGGAAACCCTGTAGTGTAGAAATTCCACTCTAGGTATACACTCAATAGAAATGTGCACATATGTTTACCAAGAATGTTCATAGCAGCACTAATTTTAATAGCCCTCAAATGGAAACAACTCAAATGTCCAGTAACACTAACATGGATAAATAAACCATACATACTTAGAAAATAAAGTGCTACATAAGTCATTGAGAGTCAAAAAAACAAACTAGCAACTACATATAATAATACAGATGAATTTTACACAAGTAATATTAAGGCAAATAAGCCAGACACAAAAGAGTATATATTTTATGATTCCACTTTTGTAAAGTTCAAAACAGGCTAAACTTATAATAAAAACAGAGGGTAGTTCCCCTTAGGTGGTAGTGTTAGAGGAAGGACTACAGGGCAGAAAGGAGCTTCTGGACTTTCAGTAATGGTTTGTTCCTTGATCTGGGTACTGGTTACACAATGTGTTTACCTTATGAAAATTCATGGTGTTATAAATTTTTCTATGGAGTGTACTTTTTGGTAAATTTATTAAAGTATAAATTATCTTAAAGAGAGGGTAAATAATATCTGTAGAAAATTAGGAACTCACAGAAAATATTAAACAAGCTGAAATCAACTATTAATATTTTTGCATATTTTCTACTGTATTTTCTGCATACATACAATCTGCACTTTTATAATCCCCAAAGTTCAAAACTAAGTTTTTTTCATAGCTCATATAGCAACAAAATTCTGACCTGAGCAGAATTCATTTAGTGACAAATCTTGGCCTCGACTGTTATGAGGTTATTTATAGTTTTTATTTATCCCACTTAGGGTGAATATTCATACATTTCTCACAGAAAGACTAATGTGCTTGAATATGGAATATTGCTGCAGACATCACTGGTTTTCAATCTTTAAATTATCTTTTAAATACTAAAAGTTCTGAGTTCCAAAATACATCTGGCCCTAAGAATTTAATATATAGCTTTATGTATTTTTTAAAAAATGTTTTAAAACTTTTATTCTTACTTTCAGAGAATTCAAAGAAGATATACAGATGAAATCTGACCACACATATGAATTTATTATGGTTTTATGTATTGTAGTAGGCAAAATAAAGGCCTCCCAAGGATGTACACACCCAGATCCCTGGAACCTATGAATATGTTAGGTTACATGGCAAAGGAGAATTAAGGTATAGATAGATTATGGTTGCAAATAAGCTGACCTTGAGATGAAAAGATTATCCTGAATTATCTGAGTGGGCTAATGTAATCATAATGGTCCTTATGAGTAGAAGAACCAGAGAGATGGCAGCGTGAGAAGGACTCAGACCAACACTGCTGACTTTGAAGATGGAGGAAGAAGGCCATGAGCCAAGGAAAGCAAGAAGTCACTAGAAGCTGAAAAAGCCAAGATAACGGATTCTTTCCTAGAATCTACAAATATATATATATATATATATATATATATATATATATATATATATATATATATATTGCCCTATCGACACCTTGATTTTGGCCCAACGAGACCAGTTTTGGACTTCTGACCACCAGAACTGTAAGATCATAAATTTGTGTGGTTTAAGTCACTCTTTGTTTGTAATTTGTTATAAGCAGAGATCAAAAAATTGCACATGTATATACACATATATGCCATAAAATTTATACACACACATATATGCATAAATATGTGCATCCACATACGTAGTTGATATATATGCTTATATGCATTCCTAGCCAATATCTGAATCATGCAATGCCTGGCACAGGGTAGAAACTCAATAAGAATCTTAAATATATAAATGGATGAATGCATGAATAAATGAATAAATTGAATGACTACTCAATGTTTTATATACACAGATGGGGATGGAGTTGCATATGAGTTGATAGTAGAGAGTTAGCTCTTGGCCTGTGTAATAGTCAGTGTTACATAACAAACTCAAAACTTCTGTGGCGAACAACATGAACATTCTATCTAGCTCACAAGTTTTCAGGTCAGCTGGAGTAGCTTAGCTTCACATTTCCTGTCAGATGGGTGGCTTTGCTTTATGTGTCTCTCAGCTTTTTCTCATGGTGATGGCAGAAGAATGGTGGTGACCCAACCAGCTAAGCACATAACCTGCATCAAGGCTGTTAACTCACTGACCAAAGTAGATTATATGGCCAAGTCCAAACTCTAGGGGCAGGAAGTATATTTACCTTCTGTAGGAGGAATTTCAAAGCTACATTAAAAAGGCATGAATACAGGAAGAATGGAATGGAATGGACCCAAAATTTATCATAACCTCTCTTGCTTTTTACCAAGAAGTACTGCTGAAGCCAAATATCGATATTAGAGTATGCCAGATAAGACCTTCAAGCACCCTAGAAGGAAAGTGTACACTGTCATGTAAGAAAGAACATGTGAATAGGATGCAATTATCAAAAAAAGAGGGTTTTATCTGATTATTTGGGAATTAACTAGAAGTGTGGGTATATTTTAAAACAGGAACTTATAAATATCAGGAAAAGCTTTTTTCCTCTTTTAAATGGGTTTACATTGTGGAGCAATTTTAGATTCACAACTGATGAATTAAAACTTATATTTTAAGGCAGGACAAGAAAAAATTAAACATAAAATTCTCTCTCTGTGTTTTATGGGCCTCCTCCTTACTTCCCTAATGTGCAGTGTGCATCTGCATTACACATTAACCAGAGCTCCTCAAAGATGGCAGTGCCTGCTCAACTGTAAAGATTTTTTTTCTTTCTTCCAAAGCTAGCAATGTAATTGCTCAAAAGAACAGTGTTCTTTTCCAGCACTGTAGCGGGTCATGGTGGCTTGCTTGCTGCTTGCTTTGTACATGTTTACCTGAACTATGTACCCTTAGTGAACTTTATGTAAAATATCAGTATGTCATTTCGATGTATGATCCTATGTCTCAAAAATGTATATGACTGTGCCTTTGACTTCTAACAGGCTTCTAACAGTTCTCAGAGCTTTCTGAGAACCTGCTCCCCAGGTTATGATCCTCAGTTTGGCTTGAATAAAATTTGCTTTTTTCTTTTTCACTTGATAGTTAATTGAATTTTTGTCAACACAGCAAAACTGAGCAGGAAGAATAAAGCATTCCAATTTATCTCCTGCCTGCACCCCACATCCCAATACTTATCCTTCCCCACTGTCAACATTCTGCACCAGAGCAACACATTTTTTAACTTGCTGAACCTACATTGACTTATTTTTTATCACCCAAAGTCCATAATTTGTATTAGATTCACTCTTGGTATTGTACATTCTATAGATTTGGAAAAATGTGTAACAACATTTTACCTCCATTATAGTATCTACAGAATAGTTTCACTGCCCCCCAAAATCCTCTGTGCTCCACCTATTCATCCTCTCTCCCCACTACCCCTTGGCAACCACTAATTTTTACTATCTCCATAGTTTTGCCTTTTTCAGAATATCATACAGTTAGAATCATATGCTGTGTATCCTTGTCAGACTGGCTTCTTTCACTTAGTAGTATGCATTTAAGGTCCCTCTGTGTCTTTTTATGGCTTGATACCTCATTTCTTTTTAGCACTGGATAATATTCACTGACTAGATGAACCACAGTTTACTTATTCATTCACCTACTGAAGGACATCTTTGTTGCTTCCAAGTTTTGTCAGTTATGAATAAAGATACTATAAATATCCATGTTCAGGTTTTTGTGTGAACATAATTTTCAACCCTTCTGGGTAAAATACCAAGGAACATGATTGCTGTATTGTATGGTAAGAGTATATTTAGTTTTGTAAGAAACTGCCAAACCATATCCCAAAGTGGCTACACCATTTTACATTCCCACTAACAATGAAAGAATGTTCCTGTTGCTCCATATTCTCACCAGCATCTGTTATTGTCAGTGTTCCAGATTTTGACCATTCTAATAGATTTGTAATGGGATCTTACTGTTTTAATTTGCATTCCCTGATGACATATGATATAAAGCATATAAGCATATGACATATCCTTTAATATGCTTATTTTCCCTCTGTATATATTCTTTGATGAGATATCTATTCAGATCTTTTGGTCTTTTAGTTGGGTTATTTGTTTTCTTGTTGAGTTTTAAGAGCTCTTTGCATATTTTTGGTAAGAGTAACTTTATCAGATGTATCTTTTGCAAGTATTTTCTCCCGGTCTGTGGCTTGTCTTCTCATTCTTTTAATATTGTTTTTCACCAAACATAAGCTTTTAATTATAATGAAGTTCAGTTAATCAATTATTTCTTTCATAGATTGTGCCTTTGGTGTTGTATCTAAAATGTCATCACCATATCCCAATCATCTAGCTTTTCTACTATGTTATCTTCTAGGAGTTTTGTAGTTTTGCATTTCACATTTAGGCTGATAATCTGTTTTGGGTTAAATTTTATAAATTAAACATTTATTTTTAATGTGGATGTCCAATTTTTTCACAACAATTTTTTGGAGAGACTATCTTTTCTCCATTGTATTGCCTTTGATACTTTGTCAAAGATCAGTTTACTATATGTATGTGGATCTATTTCTGAGTCCTCTATTCTGTTACATTAATCTGTCTATTCTTTCATCAATATCACACTATCTAAATAACTATAGCTTTATGGTAATTATGGGTCTTTGCCTCTCCATATAAACTTTAGAATTAGTTTCTTGACATTCACAGAATAACTTACTGGTGTTTGGGTTTGCACTGTGTTGAATCTGTAGGTCTAGTGGGGAAGAACTGACATCTTGAGAATATGAGTATTCATGTCCATGAACATGGAAAATTTCTCCATTTATTTAGTTCTTTGTTTTCTTTCATTAGAGTTTTGTAGTTTTCCTCATATAGATAGATCTTTTACATGTATTTTTTTAGATTTATAATAAACATTTAATTTTGGGGAGTGCCAATGTAAATAGTATTGTGTTTTCAATTTCAAATTCCACTTGTTTATTGCTGATATATAGGAAATCTATTGAATTTCACATATTAACCATGTATTCTGCAAACTTGCCATTATTGTTTATTAATTCCAGGAGGGTTTTTTTTTTTTTTTTTTTTTGACTGATTCTTTTCAGTTTTCTACATAGATAATCATGTCATCTGCAAACAGAGACAGTTTTATTTCTTCTTTCCCAAATTGTATACCTTTTTATTTTCTTTTTCTTGTCTTATTGCATTAATTAGAACTTCCAGTATGATGTTGGAAAGGAGTGATAAGTGGGCGTATCCTTGTCCCTTTCCTGGTCTTAGTGGGAAAGCTTTGCATTTCTTACCATTAAATATGATGTTAGTGTTGATTTTTTGTAGATCTTCTTTATCCAACGGAAGAGAAAAACATTCTTAAAGCTGAAAACTATTAGGTTTAATTAGGCTCCATTAGTTTATTTTTGTTTTTATTTCCATTACTCTGGGAGATGGATCGAAAAAATATTGCTGCGATTTATGTCAGAGAGTGTTCTGCCTATGTTTTCCTCTAAGAGTTTTATAGTATTTGGTCTTACATTTAGGTCTTTAATTTATTTTGAGTTTACTTTTGTGTATGTGTTAGGGAGTGTTCTAATTTCATTTGTTTACATGTAGCTGTCCAGTTATCTCAGCACCACTTATTGAAGAGATTGTCTTTTCTCCATTGTATATTCTTGCCTCCTTTGTCATAGAGTAGGTGACTATAGGTGTGTGGGTTTAACTCTATTTCTGTTTTTGTGCCAGTACCATACTGTTTTGATGACTGTAACTTTGTAGTATAGTCTGAAGTCTGGGAGCCTGATTCCTCCAGATCTGTTTTTCTTTCTCAAGATTACTTTGGCTATTTGGGGTCTTTTGTGTCTCCATACAAATTTTAAGATTTTTTGTTCTAGTTCTTCAAAAAATGCCATTGGTAATTTGATAGGGATTGCATTGAACCTCTTGATTGCCTTGGGTAGTATAGTCATTTTCACAATATTGATTCTTCCAATCCAAGAACATGGTATATCTCTCCTTCTGTTTGTGTCATCTTCGATTTCTTTCATCAGTGTCTCATAATTATTGGAGTACAGATCTTTTGTCTCCTTAGATAGGTTTATTGCTAGGTATTTTATTCTTTTCGATGCGATGGTAAATGGGATTGTTTCTTTAATTTCTCTTTCTGATCTTTTTTTTTTAGCATATAGAAATGCAACAGATTTCTGTGTATTAATTTTGTATCCTGCCTCTTTACCAAATTCTTTGATGAGCTCTAGTAGCTTTTTGGTAGCATCTATAGGATTTTCTATGTATACTGTCATATTGCCTGCCAACAATGACAGTTTTACTTCTTCTTTTCCAATTTGGATTCCTTTAATTTCTTGTTCTTCTCTGATTGCCATGGCTAGGACTTACAAAACTATGTTGAATAAAAGTGTTGAGAGTGGACATCCTTGTCTTGTCCCTAATCTTAGAGGAAATGCTTTTAGCTTTTCACCATTGAGTATGATGTTAGCTGTAGGTTTGCCATATATAACCTTTATTATGTTGAGGTATGTTCCTTCTCTGCCCACTTTCTGGAGAATTTTTATCATAAACAGGTGTAGAATTTTATCAAAAGCTTTTTCTGCATCTATTGGGATGATCATATGGTTTTTATTCTTCAATTTGTTTATGTGGTGTATCACACTTACTGATTTGCAGATATTGAAAAACCCTTGCATCCCTGGGATAAATACCACTTGATCATGGTGTATAATCCTTTAAACTCAAAAGCTTTTGCACAGCAAAGGAAACCATAAACAAAACGAAAAGACAACCCACACAATGGGAGAAAATATTGGCAAATGATGTGACCAACAAAGGATTAGTCTCCAAAATTTACAAATAGCTCATGTGGCTCAATATCATAAAGACAAACCACCCTATCAAAAAATGGGCAGAAGACCTAAATAGACTTTCTCCAAAGAAGACGTACAGATGGCCAAAAGGCACATGAAAAGATGTTCAACATCACTAATTATTAGAGAAATGCATATCAAAACTACAATGAGATATCACCTCACACCTGTCAGAATGGCCATCATCAAAAAATCTACAAACAATAAATGCTGGAGAGGGTGTGGAGAAGAGGGAACCCTCCTACACTGTTGGTGGGAATATAAATTGGTACAGCCACTATGGAGAACAATATGGAGGTTCCTTAACAAACTAAAAATAGAGCTTCCATATGATCCAGCCACCCCACTCCTTGTCATATATCCAGAGAAAAACTTGGTTTGAAAGTATACATGTGCCCCAATGTTCATTGAAACACTGTTTACAATAGCCAGGACATGGAAGCAACCTAAATGTCCATTGACAGATGAATGGATAAAGAAGATGTGGTACATATAACAATGGAATATTACTCAGCCATAAAAAGAATGAAATAATGCCATTTGCAGCAACATGGATGGACCTGGAGATAATCATACTAAGTGAAGTAAGTCAGACAAAGAAAGACAAATATCGTATCACTTTGTAGAATCTAAAATAAATGATACAAATGAAAAATATTAGGTTATTTTAAAACGGTATAAAAACAAAGTATATGCTCATAAAATATTAAAAAGATGCTCAGATTTATGCCATGATTTCTTAATACAAATGTTTTCAATATTTTATGGATTAAGTAATTTTATCATTAGGAAAAATATAAGAGGTCACTTTAGTGCCCTTAACTGTTCCCTTACTACTCATGGGCAAGGTGAGCAGCACCCCATAAAGAAGATCTGCAGATTCTCTCTTATGACTCAGGAAACATTTCCAGGTTCTGCTTCTAGCATCCTCTCTGAATATTCTTTCTTGGATATTCAGTTCTTTCTCATTGCTCTGTATTCTTTGCATTGCCTCTTCAGAATCAGACCAAGGATGCAATTTCAATTTTTATTTATTGAAAGCCTTGTCTCAGTATCCTTTAATCCATCTGCTGTAGCCCATATCTCCATCTTCAGGCAATCCAGCCCCAACCTAGGTCCTCAGAATCCCCGTAGTAGTCCAACAATTCAGGTTCCAGCTTATTGACAATAAGAGATTTAAGGCTGTGAATAGTTTGGACTATTCATAACAAATAAATGTTTTATTTATGGATCTGTATTTTCTTAAAATTCTGTTTCATATATTAATTATAGATGTATGATGCATATATCATGGACAATGCTGTGATCATTTACACATATTGGATCCATCAAGGCCTTTTCAAGACTTTACTCAGTAGGGTCCTTCATGTACCATATTCTAAAAATAAAGTATGATTTTGGCTAATGGAACCAGAAATGATAAACTGCTGAGGAACTTACACTCATTAATAAAATTTCATGAGATTAGCAGTCTCTCAACACAAGTAGTTTTCATGAGAAACCATAATATAAGCATTACTTGGGGAGGATAGTACCAAAACAAACAAGTTGAGGTATCCTGAACCATTATTTCCTGCCATAAAATTCCCCTGCCAGTGCACCTGTGGAACTTGAAACCACTGACCAAGTTTGCATCTCTGAAAAGATGCTTAAGCTACTTACCGATTTCTGTTTCTGTTCCTCCTTTTTCCTGTATGCTATGTGATCTGTCTTCTTTTGCCAGCTCCTCCCTTTGGGTATGTCAATACTGTTATATATGACAAAGTGAGACTTTGAATACATATCTTCACTGGAACTTGGTTGCTCAGGAAACTTCTTTTTTTAATAAACTTATTTTATTTATTTATTTTATTTTTGGCTGCATTGGGTCTTCATTGCTGCATGCTAGTTGCGGCTAGTGGGGGCTACTCCTCATTGCAGTGCGCGAGCTTCTCATTGCCGAGGCTTCTCTTGTTGCAGAGCACAGGCTCTAGGTGCACGGGCCTCAGTAGTTGTGGCTCGTGGGCTCAGTAATTGTGGCTCGCGGGCTCTAGAGCGCAGGCTCAGTAGTTGTGGCGCACAGGCTTAGTTGCTCTGCGACATGTGGGATCTTCCTGGACCAGGGATCGAACCCATGTCCCCTGCATTGGCAGGTGGATTCTGAACCACTACCCCACTAGGGAAGTCCCCAGGAAACTTCTTAATCACCCATGTTCCTGATATCCCATAGGTAAGGTGGTTTTGGATGGTTCATTTTATTTGTTATGTACTGGTGTTATTAGATCAGAAGTTTGGGCTCTGAGGAACCTACCTCACTGATAATTTCAACAACTATTTACTGAATGTCCACTATGTAGGAGGCATTGTTCTAAGTATTGGCAATATAACATTGTTTTTAATTACTAGTTTATGCCCTTATGGAGCTTATGTTATGATGGAAGAAACTGCCTTTAGTTAAGTAAGCAAACAATTATAATATTAGGCTGTGATATGAGCAATAAAGAAAATGCAGGGGATAAACAAAGTTGGAAGGAGGTAAAAGAAGGTTATTTTAGATTGGGCTTTCAACAAAACCTCTCTTAGAATCTGATTATTGAATCTGTACATAAAAAGAATGAGGAAGCATGCCTTATATGTATCTGGTGGAAAATATTCTAGGCAATGAAAACTTAAGTTCAAAGGCAATGAATTATGAATATGGTTGATATTTTCCAAAATGGCAAGAGTGGCTAGAAGAGTGAGTGAGAGGACAATGGCAGGAAATCAGATCATATAGGACTTTGGAGATGATGGTGGGGGGACATTGGATTTTTTTTTCTAAGTTTTATGAGAAACTATAGAAGGGTTGAGAGCAGAAAACTGACATGACAAGTTAAATTTTGAAAGGATTGTTAGTAATCCTTATAGTGAGGATTGTAGTGTGAAGACCTCCGAAGAGAAAGCAAGAAGACAATGTTTTGATTTGCAGTAGTTCAGGCAAAATGTGGTGGCTGTGGCTGTGGCTGTGGCTGTGGCTGTGGCCGTGAGAAAGTGAGAAGTGGAAAGGATGGGATAGAAAAGGTGTAATGTTGACTCTAAAGTTTTGGTCCTGAATAATTGGGTGGTGTCCATTTTCTGAGGTGGGAAATACCGGGAGCGGAAGAGTGTTGTGGGGAGAGTTTTGTATATTTTAACTTTAAGATGCCCATTTAACAACCAAGTGGAGATGCCATAGAGAGAGTTGGGTATCTGAGCCTTATGTTCAAGGGATGGTTTGTACTAGAAATGCACATTAGGGAGTCATATGCAAACTATAGATAATTTTTGGAACCATGGTAGTAGACAAGATCACCTACAGCTTGAGTCTAGTTAGAGAAGTTTTGAGGTTGGATTTCTGGGGCACTCCAAAAAGCAGAGAACGAGAGCCCAGAAGAAATGGCTTGTAAGGGAGGAGAAAACCCTGGGTCTCTAACCATATACCCTGAATGTCTTTGCTGTGCCAATCTATCAATAGAATGTGACTTGATCACTATTTCTCTAAATCTCTAAATTTCATAAATATTAGGAGCAAATATTTATGCCAATAGTTTTTAATAAAATATTGGTAATAAAAATAATTTTGAGACAACTTGTCCATCTCTCTCTTCCACACAATAACTAAAAAACAATAATAAAACTGACTTTTCCTTTAGACACTCCCGATCAAATTCTAAACCTAAACTGGAAAAGAAACCCAAACCCCAAACTTATTGTATATTAAATATGTATAACTCTCACTCCTTTGAGAGTAAACACAACACATTAGAGATATTCCAAACAACACTTATGGTTGGTGTGAGGATTCACTCATGCACACACAGTAATGAGCACTTAGCATACATACATAGGTGCTTTCCATGCTTCATATTGTGTGATAGTCAGATACTGTGTACTGATAATCTAGAAGCAACTAGAACAGGGTGATGAGAAAGTCTGAAGTTGACTCAGATTATCCAAATATGCTCAATTGTGGATAATCTCAATTTTATTTGACTTTTTTTTTGCTCTTCATAATTTGTTTACCATTGTTCAGTTTCTGGAATTTCCAACAGATTTAATAGATTCAATTTAAAGAAATGTTATTAGAAGCAAACATTTAAAATATGGCAAAAGCTAAAAAAATTAAAAGGTTAAATATATACTAAAAATTGAGGCTGTTTGAAAAATGTATGATTTTGTCAAATCCCCTTGAAGAGATTTAGAAAAACTTTAATTCAATCCATTAGAAAAAACTGATTTTTTTTTTTAATAGAAAGAAGTCTCTGGGAAAGAAATTAGTCATAAGGGCCATTAAATCTCCTAAAATGAGAAATTATATAAATATAATTCCACTGGAAATTATATAAATATTCATAAAAATATTACTTTTACCGACAAGATGCCATTTCCTTTATTAAAATCACCTAATTTGAGGAAAATATCCTCAGAGACATATGAGAACACCGGCTGGTAGGAATATTAAATATGATAAATTTTTAAAAGCTTAATCTGCCTCTTTAATACTCCTTAGTTTTCTTATTTTCTTTCTCCTTATTTTTTGTAACAAATGAATTGCTTTAAAACCTGGAAATTATTGTAATGTGTCCTTGGTGTGATGGCTTACTGGCATGGCCAACTAGTTTTCACTGATGAAAGAAGGTTATACTGTCTAAAAAATAGCTTTCCAAGCATGGGATGGCAAATTAGCATCCTTGAATTCTACTTCTGTCTTGTTTCTGGGTGGCAAATTATGCTCAGAAATTGAGATTGTCCTTGGCAAGAATTTATTTAATACAGGTTCACTGTGGGAATTATAATATTTCACAAGCCAATAGCATATAAGATAATGTCTCTTAGTAAGCCAATAAAGAAATAACATACTCCAAACCAATAATAGATTAATTGCACTATTGCTCCAGGCAAGGGGAAGATGATAGGAATAAAGTCCAAATTTAGTTGAGGTGTAACTTTCGATGAATTGATTCTTAGGACAGTGGGTTAGCCAGCTAGGAGGGATCAGCCAGCTGCCCAAGCAAAGGTGAAATCCCTTGTTGCTAGACTGTGTTGCTGGGAACAAAGGCACTGATGTTGGTAGGTAAGGTGGCCTCCCTGGAGGGGCCTGCAGGTTTTCATCACTGCCAACAAAGAGTTTTTATGCCCGGGTTGAAGCTAATGCCCCCAAGGTCTTCAGAGAGAAATTTAGATCAGCAAAGAGTAAACTTGCCCAGGTCAGACACTTGGAGTTGCTGGTCAGACCTCTGTATTTAAAGCTAAATGCCCCCTAGCCATAGTTGCTCAAGCCCCCAGCAGTGCTGGTCACTAGCTGAGCTACTGAGTGCTTACCAACAGCTACAGATGTAAATGACAACATCCTGATACAGCTTTCTCAGTGTAAACATTTTCACTCTTAGAACAAAACATATTCATTCTTAGAAACAAATAAGTGGATTTTAAATCATATCAAGCCAATACACAACAACTTCCAAGTCATTCAAGGAGTTATAAAGCAAAGCATATAAAATTAGGTTTGGTCTATTCACTCTGGATGATCCCGATGGATACTTTGATTTTGAATGATGTAGCCTCACACTGAGTTGCTGGATTCCAGGTGTAGCAATTATTTATACTAGAGTTGGACAAGTAATACAAATTTCTCTTAATTAAAAAATAGATGTGGGGCTTCCCTGGTGGTGCAGTGGTTGAGAATCTGCCTGCCAGTGCAGGGGACACGGGTTCGAGCCCTGGTCTGGGAAGATTCCACATGCCGCGGAGCAAGTGGGCCTGTGAGCCACAGCTACTGAGCCTGCGCGTCTGGAACCTGTGCTCCGCAACAAGAGAGGCCGCGATAGTGAGGGGCCCGCGCACCGCGATGAAGAGTGGCCCCCGCTCGCCGCAGCTAGAGAAAGCCCTCGCACAGAAACAAAGACCCAACACAGCCAAAAATAAATAAATTAATTAATTAAGATAAAAAAAAGATGCTTTGAAAATTATCTTAGCTATGCAAATACGTATTTTTCCATTATGAATCTATGTTGCTGTAGAAAAATTTGTGGCTCAACATATTCTAAAAATCAGCATTAAGGATGTGTCAAAGTTTTTAAAATTGCAAGAAGAAAGGAAAAAGTACTTTCTTCTGAAAATTGTTAACTCACTTTAATTTCTGCTATCCTAGATTGAACTCTCTGCTACTATATGATTTCTACTCTTGAAAGCAAAGTGTCAGACATTAGAATATCATTAGAATTTATCTGCTTTGTTAAAAGATGCATTACTGCATAGTACTTCAAATCCGGTTTAAACACGTCTCCAAAGCAGAAATATCTACCCTTAAGATGTTGGCAATTTTCACCAGGTTCAAATTGTGCTAACCTTTTAAGTCACATGCAACTAATTTTCTACTTTATTCATTCTGAAATTTTACATTATTTTCTGTTCCTATCTTCAATGTTTCTGTCTTAGTTCAGACTGCTATAACAGAATACCATAGACAGAATGACTTAAACAACAAAACATTTATTATATCTCTCACAGTTCTGGAGGCTAGGAAGTCCAAGATCAAGGTGCTAGCAAATTCAATATCTAGTGAGGATACTCTTCCTGGTTTACAGCCAGCTACATTTTAGCTGTATCTTCACATGGAGCAGAGAGTGAGAGCTCTGGTCTCTTGCTCTTATTATAAGGGCACTAATCCCATCAACAGTACTCCATTTCATGACCTCTAAACCTAATTACTTTTCAAAGGCTCTACCTCCAAATACGATGACATTAGGGGTTAGGGCTTCAGTAGATGAATTTGGGGACGGCACAAACATTCAGTCCATAGCATTAAACCAATAATAATGCCAATAACAACAACTTTTATTTGTGGAACACTTGTGCTGAGCCAAGCACTCTTCTAAGGACATTACAAACATACTAGCTCATCTAATCTTCACAACAAATCTGTGAGGTAGGGTAATTATTATCATCTCCATTTTACAAGGAAAACTGAGGAAAAGTGACACCAAGTAGCTTGCTTAATGTCATTAATTTGGGAAGTGGCAGAGTTGGGATTTAAACTCAGTCTGATTTTAGAGCCCACTTTCTTTATCAGCATGTAACATAGATTATTCCTTTACGTCTGTTTTTTTAAAATTTCATTTTCATTTAGCTTAGTAGTAACTTTTAACGAAGAGTATGGTACATAAAACTAAGGAAAGCAATCTCTAGTTCTTGCTTAATAACTGGTCATTAGCTCTAGTGATTCTTAAACATATAACTCCCCCAACAACCAGGGCTCTCCAGCAAATCAGTGACTGTGTTTCAGAGCCCTGCACAATTACGGATTTATTTGATCACTGCTGAGTTGGGATAGCATGCTGGTCTTTGTGAACAACACCCAGGTAATTAATTGCATGTAAGAAACGTGTTTAATGAGAAGATGGTAGAATTAAAGAGAAGGTGGGTATCAGATTAGAGACAGCCTGGGTAAGTCAAATTTCTCTTAATTGGGGGGATGTTTTACTAGTAGTAATTAATATCTGATTTAATTCAGAAAATTTTTAATCTTGAAATTCAATTCGGGAGTTTCTATTATGAATTAACATAGTTTCATGTAAGTATGTGTTTCCCTGGATAGTCCAACAGTATATTAGTAGTAACAATTTGATTAAAAGTGTTCATATCAAAACAACAAATAAAGCATGCTTTTATGTCCTCTTTTCCTTTCAAAACCATTTTGATTATTCAGCCATAGGTATTTTAGAGAAATCCTTAAGAAGATCTTCTGTACTATTAATTTTCAGTTGCCCATAATAGAGTTCTTTGCTGGTCTTCAAAGAGCTTTTCAACAAAATGTTATTACATTAAAGAAAGTGGCAGGCATCACTAACTGTACCATACAGGCAATCGCCCCTGAGTCATAGACATATAATATTGCCTGACATTACAAAGCAAATCAGTTTCAGAGCTGGACTAATGTTCTAATTTGTTATTCATGGCATAATCTGATAAAAAAGTTAAAACTTTTGTGAAATAAAAATAATAATAACCCCCCTGCCCCAGTTCTAACCTGCGGCGAACCCACCAGTTTGTGAACTTACTGTCACGTAGCTCTGACACTTTGTTGTAATAAACGTTTTCAGTAAAAAAAATTTAAAAAAATAACATCATGAAAATATCTGTGGTAGGACATGGAATTGGAGTACATGAAAATTTGTATTTATAGAATTCTTATGTGAAAGGGCTCTTAGGGAACAATGTTGTCAAATTTCCTGGTAAATTACAGGGTAAGTGATTTACCCAAAGCCATACACAGTTTTCTCATGATAGAGAAAGTATAAAATTTCATTTTATTTTCATTCTACGGTTATTGAGAGGATAGTGTATGCCAATTTTCTGCTGTGTGGCAGGAATTCAAGGATGAATAATGCAGTAGGATTGAGAGTAGAGGAGAAAAAGGAAGTAAAAAAAATTGTAATGTGGCATGATTCTATGAGATGGAGAGTCCACCCCTTTCTAATACTGTTCTGCCCCTATAGCACTGCCTCCTCATATTCCAAGTCAGGAAAACAAATGTACTGTTGTTACCATGATCAAGTTTTGAATGGAAATTACTCATAATTATAATTATATTTATACTTCCAAACTAAAATCTGGAAAAGTCAAAGTTATAGCTGGCAAACTGTTTTGTCAAATTTTGTCAACGTTATCTTTCTAGAAAGATTATCCATCAAGTATATATATGGATATAAATGTGCATGTATGTTTATTAACATTATTAAACTTAGTTTATTAAAGTTAAATTATGACATATTGTATTCCTTTAATTCTAACTATTGAGTATTCATGTCTGAGTTTTCTGATCAAATAATCACAAATATGAAGTTTTCCCTCGAAATTTACAATTTATCACTGACTTACAGATGCACATTCCAGCCAAAAAAGGAAACACTGAATAGATGAGGAAGTCCAATAATTAATTTAAATGATTCACTTTAATTTGGGGCTTTGGGAATACGTATAGATTTTGTAGTACATACATAAGCCTAGCAGAAAAATAATAAAATGAGAAAATCATCACTCAAATTAACCTCCAATATTCCTGGAGTAATTGGAGCAGTATTGCTCAATTGTTCTTACTAGAACTGCTACAATCAAAACACTCTTTTAATCCACAAGAGGAATATAAATTTGAGGGGGTACTTTAAATAGTGCAAGCATCTGGTATACATTATGTTTTCCCAAATAGTCTCATACTAAACTTTTTTATACCTGCATATTCTCTTAGTATATACCGCTCTTTTTAAAATTCAAACTAAATTCATACTTCTCAGGGTAAGATAATAGCTTAGAATCTCCTATAACCCCACATTTATTTTCACATAATTGCTTTCCTTTGAGCACATTATTACCATTTCTGATATCTGATCGTCCTGTGCCTGATCCTAAGCATACCAAGGATAGCATATCATTTTCTACAGATGTTAAGTTTATAAAATTAGTTTTGCCAAAACATCTTTAATATGAAAGAAATAAGTCTCACAGAAAGGGCTGCCACTGATTTTCTGAACAGCATTAGGCATGTCACTGAACCTCTCCATGGTTACTGCTTTTTTTCTTTCTTTTTGAACACATCTATTAGGTGTAAGAAGATCTGAGGGCTTTAAAAAAAGATTTCGGAGAGAGAAAAGGAGTGTCCTGGGGAGAATTCTCTTAAAATCAGGATGTGACTAAGGGACGTTTGATATAATGTAGTAGAACATAGAGTATGAAAAAACCTAGTGGAGAAAGTGGAGCCAGAATGATGAGGGGAAATCGGTCAGCTCTGCAGGATGCAATTTCCTGTTTGTTGTTTGTTCTTATAGTATTTCTTTCTCAATATTGTCTCTATTTTAATATTTCTAGATGGATGTATATGTTTAATCTAATTTTTATATCAACAGATGCTATTACACAAAAAAATGTTAAACTCTCAAAAGGTAAGTCTAAAAAGCAAATGTTTTGAATAATAAGATCAATGTGATTTTAAAAATCCAAGCATAGAAAGCTTTTGCTCTTTTGTTCATAGAAGGAACTACTTACAGTAATCAGGATTTAAATCAACATGTAATTTATTAAAGATAAAAATAAAATAGCCTAATTTTCCTTATGCTTTGAAGTTCTGTTTACAAATCTCATTATGGAAAAAAATAAAACGTGAATATTTCCCTTAAAGTTTTCTTGTGTTAGTGTTTGATCAACTTAATTTGAACAGAATAAATTCCTTTAAACAAGAAGTCTCATTTATGAATTTAATTAATTAAATTTCCTGGAGCATTTTACACTGTTTTTAAAAATACAACATATTTGAACTACAAAACATTGCTGAAAGAAACTACAAAAAAAATTGCTGGAAGAAATTAAATAGTATCTAAATAAATTAAGAGGTAGTCCATATTCATGGATGAGAAGACTCAACATTATGAAGATAACAATTGTCCCCAAGTTTGATCTTCAAATATAATGTAAAGCCTATAAAAATCCCAACTGACCTCTATTGCTAAAATTTACAAGCCAATCCTAAAATTTGTATTAAATAGCAAAAAATTCCTGAAATAGAACAAAGTTGGAGGATTTACACTACCCAATTTCAATAACTCATACAAAGCAACAGTAATCAAGACAGTGTGGTAAAGACAGACATATAGATCAATAAAAGAATTGAGGGTCCAGAAATAAACCTCTATGTATTTGACCACTGAATACAGCTAGACGTGCTAGGTCAATTTCAATGGGGGAAATAGTGGTCTTTCCTAAAGAGAATGCAGAGAAAATTGGTTTTCCATATGCAAAAAGATGAATTTAGACTCTTAAATCACACTCTTAGACTCTTACATCATACTCTTAGAATTTAGACTCTTACATCACACTCTTACTGCACAAAAATTAACTCAAAATGGGCCATAAACCTAACTCTACCAGCTAAAATTATAAACTCTTAGAAGAAAACATAGAAGTAAATCTTCATGGTCTTGGGTTAGGCTAAAATTTTTTGGACTGATGCCAAGCACAGGTGATTAAAAAAATAGTAAGTTAAGAACTTTGTGCTTCAAAAGACACCATTTAAAAAATAAAAAGAAAAGGCACAGAAAGAAATAAAATATTTGCAAATCATATATCTGGCAAAGGACTTGTATCCAAAATACATAAAGAACTTTTATAACACAATAAGAAGGCAAATGACCCAATTTGTGAATAGATATTTCACCAGAACAGGTTTCTGAATAATCACATAGAAAGATGCTTAGCACAATTAGTCATTAGGGAATTGCAAATTAAAACCACAAGAGATATCACTTCACATCCACAATAATGATGATAATCATAAAGAAAGACAACAACAAGTATTGGTGAGGCTATGGAGAAACTGGAAACCTCATTCATTGCAGGTAGAAATGCAAAATGGTGCAGTCACTTTGGAAAACAATTTGGCAGTTTCTTAAGGAGTTAAATATAAATTTACCATATGACTCAGAAATTCTACTTCTAGGTACCTAGCCAACCAAAATGAAAACATATATCCACAAAAAGGCTTTTATGTAGATGATAACTGCAGCATATTTATAATAACCAAAATGTGAAAACAATCCAAATATCCATCAACCATGAATGGGCAAACAAATTGTGGTGTATTCATACAATGGAATACTACTCAGCAATAAAAAGGAGAGATATTACAGCATGGATGAAAGAAGCCAAACACAAAGATCATACATTATTTTATTCCATTTATATGAAATGTTTAGGAAAAATATTCCATAGAAATAAAATTAGATTAGGGGCTGCATATGGAAGGGAAACATGGTAGTTGAATAATGGCCCCCAAAGATGTCCATGCCCTAATACTGAAAGTCTGTGAAAGTGTTATCTTACACGGCAAAAGGAATTTTGCATAGGTCATCAAGTTAAGAATTTTGAGATGGGGAAATTATTCTGGATTATTTTGATTATCTGGTTGGGCCCAATATAATCACAGGAGTCCTTATTAAGAAGAAAGCAAGAATGTCAGAATCAGAGAGGAAAATTTGAAGATGTTATGCTTCTGGATTTGAAGAAGGAGAAAGAGGCTAGCTAAGAACAAAGACATGCTAACAGCCTCTAGAAGCTAGAGAACATGTTACTGTGTCCAAGCTCTCTCTGCTCGCCGCACGACAGGACAATAAATCAGGAGACGAGGTGTTAAGGCAAGGAATCCGACTTTATTCGGAAAGCCAAGCATCTGAGAAGGTGGTTGACTAGCGTCCTAGAGTACTATATTCTCGGGGTCTGGATGCCAGTTTCTTTTATAGAACAGAGAGGGGGAGGAGGTGAGGGAGTAAAGTTAAAAGGCCATAAACCTTGCAAAACACCTCCTGGTTTGGCCAGCCTTGGGGAGGGGATGTGCTAATTTCTTCTTTCTTACAGACATTCACAGGCGGGCAGTGTCAGAATGTTTCCCTGTGAGCTGAACAAAGACACTTTAACATTTAGGCAGAGGGGCAGTGTTCCCCGAGGGAGGCCATTATGTATGCCAATAGCTATATACAACATCATTTTAGTGATTATAGTAACAAAAAGCAATGGAGAGCAAAGGTTAAAGTAAAAGAAACAGATCCAACATGGAGTCAGATTTTGTTCTTACTGCTTACAGACAGATTACATAAGAAATGACTAGCAAGGGAACAGATTCTCCCTTAGAGCTTCTGGAGGGGAAACAACTCTGTCATCAACTTGATTTTAGTATTAAAAGGCCCATTTTTGACTTTCTACTGCTAGAACTGTAAGATAATAAATTTGTGTTGCTTTACACCATTAATCTTGGGTAATTTGTTACATTCATAATAGAAAATTGGGCTACATTCTTTCTAGAGACTCCAGGGAAACATTTTTTTTTTTGCCTTTTCCTGACTCTAGAGGCTTGCCTGCCTTTTTTGGCTCATGGTCCCACATCACTGACTTCTGCTTCCATGGTCACAACCCCTTCTCTGACTTCTGCTCCCTCTTTTATTTATAAGAACACTTGTGATCACATTGAGCACACCGACACAAGATAAACCTCCTCATCTCAAGATCCTTAACTTTATTACACCTGCAAAATCCCTTTTGCCATTTAAGATAACATATTTATAGGTCTCAGGGATTAGGATGTAGATATCTTTGAAGGTAATTATTCTGCCTACCACACTTCATAAATATGTTAAAAAACAATATACTTGATTCCTATTTAAGCATTTTAAAAAGTTAAGGTTATAAATATATCAAATCAGTTTCTTGAAACTGTTCCAATTCTGTTTACAAACTAAATAAAATTCTGTTTAAAATCATTGATTAATAAAAATTCAAATTACTCTCATATTTAACATTAAAATGTTCATATTATGAGTTTTATTTATTTCAACATTTCTAAATTTAACTGTAAATCCTCCCAGGGTTGAAAGATAGTAACCCAAACAATTTTGTTGAATATCTTTTCAGTCTCAGGAAGCCTGAAGTTACTGGTACAATTGCTTCTTCATCTGAAGATTAAGATAAGGATATATGAACAGGTGCCACTTATGTACAGGAGTTAATGAGCCCCTTTTTATGGATCTTTAATATGAACGTTCATGTTCACAGCCTTAGATATGATTGGTTTTGCAAATATGTGTTCACCATGTTCAAGTGGCCACTTGCTTAATTCTTTCATACATCAACACTTATTTCTACTTAATATGATTCAATATATTTATTAACTGTCTGATTGAGTCCTGCATTATTTTTGTTCTTCCCATGTAGGTCACCACATTTCTAAAGTCATTCTGATGGTATCTTGTTAGATTCCCACTTTGTTCTTGCTTTTGTAACAAAAATCTCCATACTAGTGGCAACTTGGAGGCTGTGTTGAAGTTTTGCAAATAATACTTCTCTAAACTAGTTTATACCTTTCCTCACTTTTGTGAACAGAGTCTACTGATAAATGGAATATTGCCTGCCATATCGGTAAACCAAGGATGTCACAGTCATCAGCGATCGCAGCCACAGCACGGTGAGCTGGTGAGCCCTGAGAAAACTCAGGAAAGAAAAGAATACCTGCTGTCTAGCAACCATCAGACTGCAGCCACTCCCTAGTGAGCCCTGAGGAAACTTAGGACGTGAAAACACGGGATACTGGCCCCAGATAACTGAGGTGCTTATCAAAGGAATGATTTCAGTGAGCCCAGTCTCTTGAATCTTCCCATACATAGAAAAGCACTAAATTCCTTAACTTGAGATATCTAGTTTTCTTTTATTAACAGTAATCTTTTTTTCCTACTACCTGCTTCCTGTTGTGAAACTCCTATATATCCTAGCTTCCCCCCTCCCCCGCCTCCTCGGAGCAGTTTTCTCAAGGTTACTTGAGATGTTGCCTCCCGGGCTTGATGTCCTAAAAATTCCCACCAAATAAAACATAGGTCTCAACTCTTATGTTGTGAATAATTTTTTAGTTGACACTACCAAACTGAATTTAACCTTTTCTTATTGATAATATATTGTCATTAAAAAAATTATTTCTGTGTTATTGATATTGATGAGTTGCTGTGGTCTAAACTTGTTCCTAGAATATATACCAAAACATTCTTTTTTGAAATCTATGAACTCCATTGGCTTATTTTTATTAAAAGGAATAGAAAATTTACTTGAGAAGTATAACAGGCTTTTTCAGCAAAATTAATTCTTCTGTTATACCTTATAACAATATATATACACATATACATAATATATTGTATCACATATATACATATCACATATATACAATAACCTTATCATTTCTATTTGCTTTATCCCACCTACTGAGCTGTTTGCAACTTGTAAACTCACAAAGTTTCTTCACATTAAAGGATCGATAACACCTTCTTGAAATCTTCAACAACTTATTTCCTGTTCAACTTAGGGATAGAGCTCAGAATCATGTACAGATACCTGGTAACATCCTAAATTAGGGGTATATTTTTCTCATGTATAAATGAGTCCAAAATTCAGTAGTCCGTGATTGGTGCAGTGACTGAATGCAGTCATCAAGGACTTCGGGCCTTTTTAGCTTCCTGATTTCCTAACCTTAACATGAGACTCTCTTCCTCATGCTCATGAGAGTCTATGGTCATACAAAGGCATGTATTGGAGTCACTCCTGTAATCACTATTACAATAGTGTATATATATGTACATACACTATACACTATATATAATTATACATACACTATACACTATAATAGTGTCCAGTCACTATTATAATGTGTATATATATATATACACATACATACATACATACATACACAATGGAATATTACACAGCCATAAAAATTGAAATCTTGCCTTTTGTGACAACATGAATCGTTCTAGTGGGTATTATGCTAAGTGAAATAAGTCAGACAGAGAAATACAGGTATTCTATGATCTCACTTACACATGGAATTTTAAAAAGAAAACAAATGAACAAACAAAGGAATGCAACAAACTCACAGATGCAGAAAATAAACAAGTGGTCGCCAGAGGGGAGGGCTGTGGGGGTATTGAGTGAAATAGATGAAAGGGATGAAGAGGTACAAACTTCCAGTTATAAAATAAATAAGCCACGGGGATGTAATATATAGCATAAGAAATATGGTCAATAATACTGTAATAACTGTATGGGAAAAGATGGCTACTAGACTTAGATTGTGGTGACCATTTTGTAATATATTTAAATGTCAAATTACTATGTTGTAACCTGAAACTAACACAATATTGTATGTTAACTATATTTCACTAAAAATATAAAACAAAATTTGTGATTTAAGAAAAAATAAACCACCAGTGGTTATCTGTATAAGTTGAACTGTAGATGTATTTAGTTTTATTTTTCTATACCTCTAGTTTATGTAACCAGTATGCATTTTTTCATAATGCAAATATAAAATAAAAGTTACCATTTTAAAGGGGGAAATTTAGCTTTCCTTGAAACCTTAACAAAATACACTTCCATTTATATAACCTTGCCCTGCATGGAGTTGTCAGGTCGCTTCTAACTGCCAATGAACTCTGCTCTTAATAAAATTGGGGTTTTGATAATAAATAAGAAGCAAGGGGAGAATGTATTTTGTGTAGGCAAATGGCAGTGTCCAATGTAGATTCAATGTATGCTGAATTTTGTATTTAATTATTACTCACCTGTACCTTGCCTAAAAGACTGATTTGGAAATAGGTGTGTATGCCTAATGATTATATGCAAGTTGGTACCTAAACGATATCAGAGTCATGACATAGTGGGAAAAGCATGGTTGGATTCAATCCTGGGTTTTAATCCCATCTTATCTTCTACTCTGAAAAGAATGAAAATACCTGGTTTTTGGTGATTCTTAAAAAAGGATAAGGCTATGAAGTGTGACCTATATAGAGAGACAAATGTAGGACTGGAATTACCAACAAGGTCGTATGGTTTAGCCATCCACAAGGAGCTTATTCTAATTCTCTCTATATTGTGTTAGGCCTATTTGAGTTCCAGAGGTGGGAAACACAGTTTTTAAGAAATTAATTCTATTGTCTAGCTATCTGACTGTTGTAAAGTTCTTTCCTTTATTGACTCAGATCTGTCTTCTATTTTATAGCCAAGGCTCCTACAAAAGTAAGAACATCTCTTGGAATTTAATAGTGCTGTATGATAAGTAGACCTCTTTCTATTCATAGTGTTGTATTTGGGGTTGTTACTATTTTCAATATAATTTATTTGTTTCAAAGGCAAAATATTTCCCGACATGTTTTCCATTGCAGTAATATTTCTCTTCAATGTTTGTTGCCAGTGTGATTCCAGCAAATAGCTGCCTTTACAAATTAACTTTGATATTACCTAACTAATGAATATGAATGTGTCCAGTTTGTCCATTTCCTTTCAGGCAAAGCACATCTGGTACTCAGAAGCATTGCTGCAATCTCACACAAAGAGGGTTAGTTGATGAAGCTTCTTGAATATCCCAAGCACCAATGAAAGCAACTTGGCTCCCTCTGAATACTCTATTTCATGCCCCAAATACTGTGTGAGTGTCTAAAACTGCACATGTCTTTCAGATAGTCTTTTGCTTCCATGATACCCAGGCCAATATCAAAGGCATTCCTCTATCTTCTTGGTGCATTATCTGAATCCCAGGGCATCTTCCAAGCCTGATGTTTTCATGGAACTGAGAGTCAATAGGCCCATCTGCCCCACCGGAAGTGCCTTTGCCATCTGGCTTGAGGAAATTGGGTCATGTCTAACTTGTTCAAAGTGAATTGGTAGTAAATCTTTCCTATGTGCAGCACAAACACAATCATGAAAAGACTGCCTTTGAAAGGTGGAGAGACACATCTTTGGAGTGATGCTTAGCTTATTTTACCTACATACGCTGATCAGGAAAGCATCAGTCTAATACCATTTATGGAACATCTATTACATGCTAGATGTTTTATGTTCATTATCTTTAATACTCACAAAACCCACATGTAAGTTTTATTTCCCCACTTAACAGATTTGTTCCTAGGCTTAGAGAGATTAATTGAGATGCCCAAGGATGTGCAGCCCAGTAGAAGTGCACATTGGATATCCAAGCCTGTGTCACTTCCATGGTCTCCAGGCACACCTGCATTCCACAACCTAAAATCAACTTGCTGTGTGATTCTTCCAGCTCCTATGTCACTCACTTATACATGGACAACAGGAGTTAACGTTATTTTAATTTGTATTTATTATCTGTAGGGATTTTTTTCCTCTGAAATAATAAACAAGCTTTGTATTTACACAAAACAAAACAGTATTTGGACTCTAACATTTTCAAAAGTCAGAAAAGAAGAGAAAGTCCTTGAAAGATTTCCATGAATTTTCTTTTAGTATATGCTAGTCATTCTGACTTTCAGCTCTTTCTCAATTGCTAAGATTTTTTACTTACTTGAAAACAAAATGTTTTAAGCCAACTTATCAGCATTCATTTGGGCAGAAAGGAAAGTTAAGTAGCATGCAAATGTGATTTAAAAGAAAAAAAAATATTATCTAGTTAAAATTGCTAGATCATTTCAAATGACAAGTCTCAGTCAGGAAAGAAAGAAAGCTAAAGCCAGATGTGTCACTATCTCAGCTAGTGAATAAAGGGTTTCAGAAGGGATTGCTGTTTTGTTTAAAATCATGGTCTATAAGAATTTTTGTAGACAGTGAACTCAATGTACATTTAAACTTGACCCTCTTATCTTTATTGCTGATTGAACCAGACATTCTTGGAGTACAATAGGAAGACAATTTCTTTGCAATTTCCAGGATCAATTTTCTGGTTGAAAGTGCCAAACAAATGTTTTAGAACTTTTAGAATATTAATTTGAGAAGTCATTTTTTTGTGGCAAATTGTATACTACAAGAAAAACATTTCTATGTGGTCTATAGAACAAAAAGCTTTCTATCTCTTTTCAAGTAATTAAGATATAGAAATTGCATTTGCTCTCAGAGTAACTGAGATAATTTTTAGAGAAGTATATAGATGTAGGACAACATAGTAAAATGGCATGACTAGATGCAATACAAATAAAGTTTAAAAATCACTAATTTCATGCAGTCATTTTCTTTTTACTAGCAAATTCCTTCTTTCCAAAGTGAACAGACTTCTAAGAATGGAACCTGAGGTATTTCACTTTTCATGAAGTTCTTTCATGACACCCTTTCTTCCTGGAAGTCTCCAGGTCACCCAATATGCTGCAGTAGACTTAAATTCTGTTGATCCTGGTCAGAGGCCAGAATGGACAGTAATTTAGATTCAAGACTCTGGATGTAAAAGCAACCAGGAGCCAGGGCCCACAGATAGAAAATCTAATTCACCTTAATTCGCTAATGATAGATTCTTAGAGAGAGGCAGGCTGGAGGTCAAACCTGGGAGATGGGATAGAGATTACAGTTTGGAATAGAGCTGGGGACTTTAGAAAGAACATGAGTGGGATACTATATGGTCACACTGGTTTGGGAGAAAGAAACCAAGTGTTAAGTCAATATAACATGATATGATTCCTGCAGTCCTGCTTTGTCTTATCTTCTTTTGCTATACATCTTCCTTAGATGACATTTTCAATTATCATGGATTAAAATAACATCTTTAGGGTGGTCATGACTGAATTTATATTTCAAGTCCATATCTCCCTTTTGAGTACTGATTTCAGAAACTTCTGCCCATATGGTCTCCACCAGGATGTCAGAGTTATAGTCTTTAAAAAAGAAATCTTTCATTTTCCCCCGACTCACTTTTCACTTCTACTCTTCTTCATTTTAGTAAATAGAAACAGCAGTCTCCTGCCAATTGCTCACTTCAAATGTCTTTCCTTTTCTTCACTCACCTAAGTCCTATTGATTTTATTTCCAAAAGATTTCACGACTCATTTCTCTGAAGGTCCATTGACACTACAAAGTTCAAGCTACTATCACCAATTATTCAGATCACAGTGTTAACTCCTAGCTCATTTTATTTTTAAAAAAAATTTTTTTATTGAAGTATAGTTGATTTAGAATGTATTAATTTCTTCTGCACAGCAAAGTGATTCAGTTATACACATACATACATTCTTTTTTAAAGTATTCTTTTCCATTATGGTTTATCACAGAATATTGAATATAGTTTCCTATGCTACGCAGTAGGACCTTGTTGTTATCCATTCTGTATTTAATATTAATAGTTTGCATCTCCTAACTCCAAACTCCCACTCCATCCTTCTCCCACCTCCCCACCACCTTGGCAACCACAAGTCTGTTCTTTATGTTTGTGAGTCCATTTCTCTTTCCTAGATAAGTTCATTTGTGTTATATTTTAGATTCCACATGTAAGTGCTATCATATGGAATTTGTCTTTCTCTGTCTGACTTACTTCGCTTAGTATGATAATCTCTAGTTCCATCCATGTTGCTGCAAATGGCATTATTCTGTTCTTTTTATGGCTGAGTAGTATTCCATTGTATAAATATACCACACCTTCTTTATTCATTCATCTATCTATGGACATTTAGGATGTTTCCATGTCTTGGCTATCATGAATAGTGCTGCTATGAGCATAGGAGCACATGTATCTTTTTTAATTATAGTTTTGTCTGGATATATGCCCAGGATGGGATTGATGGATCATATGGCAACTCTATTTTTAGCTTTTTGAGGAACCTCTATACTGTTTTACACAGTGGCAGCACAAACTTACCTTCCCACCAACAGTGTAGGAGAGTTCCCTTTTCTCCACACCCTTTCCAGCATTTGTTATTTGTAGACTTTTTAATGATGGCCATTCTGACTGGTGTGAGGTGGTACCTCATTGTAGTTTTGATTTGCATTTCTCTAATAATTAGCCATCTTAAGCATCTTTTCATGTGCCTGTAGGCCATCTGTATGTCATCTTTGGAGAAATGTCAAATTAGTTCTTCTGCTCATTTTTTGATTGGGTTGTTTGTTTTTTTTGTTGTTGAGTTGTAGGAGCTCTTTATATAGTTTAGACATTAAGCCCATGTCAGTTTCATTGTTTGCAAATATTTTCACCCATTCCATAAGTTGTCTTTTCATTCTGTTTATGATTTCCTTTGCTGTGCAAAATCTTGTAAGTTTGATTAGGTCCCCATTTGTTTATTTTTGCTTTTATTTCTGTTGCCTTAGGAGACTGACTAGCTCATTTTCTTCCTTTCATTCCTGTCCCCTTATGACACACTGTTAGCCAGCAGTGAGTAACTTAAAATATAAACTGTACCACGTTATTCTCTTGCTTAAACCTTTCCATGGTTTTCTAAATTTAAAATTTTTTTTTACTGAATTCAGAATAAAATCCAAAAACCTTTTAGTGATCTAAAAACCCTGAATTATCTAGCCCTAGCTTCATCTTTCCCACCCCACCACACCTAACATCCTCTATGTTCTGAACATTCCAAGCTCTGTCCTGTCTCATTGCTTTTACACATGCTCTCCCCTGGTATGTACTTATCCCAAATTTCCACACGACTAGTTCATTCTCTTTCTTTAGGTCTCAACTTCAATGTTATATCCTCATGAGGTTTTCCCTGACCACCTTTCCTAATGTAGGGTCTCATCTGATATCACATTGCACACTTGTTTCCTTCAAAACTATTATTATAACTTGCAACTGTTAATTTATTTATTTCCTTTTTCCCACTGTTACTCTCACTACAACGTAAGCTCCATGTCTTCCTTGTATACTGAAATATCTCAACCATTTCTTAAATGAATGATTAAATAAAATAAATAATTTCTGAATGATCAAAAAGCCTCATTTGTTTGTATGAAGGAACATTTGAGAAGATGGACAAGGAGAAACTTCTCTGGTTAGGGGTGGTTTCCAAGGAGTTCTGGGTTGACAACATTCAGGAACAGGAGTTCCTCCAGGATTCCTTGTCAGCTTTGTCTTGATCAAAGGCTGTTGTATCTCTTATATTAATTAATCTTACCGTCATTCCATCTGCTAGCTGTTAAAGAAGAAGTAGGTCATTGAACATTTCAAGAACTATGGAGGTCAGAGTAGCCATGCGCCAGATGCGGCAAATTTTCTTGGGTTCACAATGGACTGTTTGTTGGTAAAGCTGGCCTAATAGCTTCACAGAGGTTTGGAAGTGAGACCAGAAGAGATGGTCTAATGGTAAAATGGGCTGCCATCAGATGGCAACAAATAGTTGTTTCTTCTTGCATGGCTACCTATTAACTTTGCCCACATTTAAGAATATTAAAATATGATTGTTTACCAAATATATTTAAAGCATTAATGGGTTTCCCCATATAGTATTTATATCTGTTTATTTCAAACAGTACCAATTTGTAGAGTCAATGGGAAAACTCCATTGCCTAAAAATGTATCTTCAGAACAAAAAAATTCAAAATTTCAAATTTATTGAACTTAAAATGACAGGTTATCCTTTTCTAAAAAATTATTTTTTCTCTAAGATCTTAGAATAAACATAGGATATATATGATGAATGTTATGATATAAACATTTTATATTTGAAAATGAATTAACTCACTTGACACCAATCTGACTCAAAGAAAATATGTGTTTTTGCATTAGGTACTCTCAATAGTAAGGCACTAACACCTGTGTAATTTTATAAGTTATTATGATTATTTTGCTCCCATGTTAGAATTGAACTACTTCAGGTTGCATGAAAGCCTTTAACATTTTGAACCTGAATTAGCTTTACCAACAGTAACTACAATCACCTCCCTCTTCATCACCTACTCTAGTCACAGAAAACTCACCGTTCCCCAAACACTTCTTTTGCTTCAGTGCTTTTGCTCATGCTAGTCCCAGTTCTGGGAATAATTTCACCAGCTCTTTCTACCTGACAAGTTCTACTTATTTTTCAAAATCCATCTCAGATGTCACTTCCTCTGAAAAGCTTTTCGTCCTTTCACTGTCCTGCAGTGAAATTTAAATTTCTATAATATTGTGTGTGTGTGTGTGTGTGTGTGTATATATATATATATACAGAGAGAGAGAGAGAGAGAGAGAGATGGCACTTCATTCAATCATTCGTCTAGTAAATTATTATTTAATTAGCCATGCACTTTACTGGGTGCCAAGAGATATAACAATTGTGTCACTGCTGGCAAAGACTCTAGCAGAGTAAGGAGACATTATATGGACAATTATAGAATGATGAAGGCTATGAAGACCTTTAGGAAAACAAGTCTTTTGCATATAATAGAGGCTCTCCTGGGCAGTGAATCTAAGAATGAATAGAAGTTAGCTAAAGAGACAAGCATTCCAGGCAGAGGAAAGAGCATGTGTGCAAACCCTCAGGTAGAAGATGACATATATTAGTTTAAGGAAGGACTCAGTGTGCCAGAGCAGGGAGATTGAGGGGAAGAATGACATTCAGATAAGGTAGAGAGTTAGGCAAGGCGTAGTTTGTAAAGGTTGCTTAAAGCCTTATTGAGGATATTGGACTTTACCCAACAGTAAGGAGAAATGACAGAAGCTTTTAAGCAGAGGAATAAAATAAGCAGACACTGTGTTTTTGATGTATTATTCTGATTGCAAAGTGCAGAACAAATAGAGGAGAACACAGAAGGTTTAGGGAAGTATAAGGAGGTTATAGTAATAGTTTAGGCAAAAGATTTCTGTGATTGTACAAGGACCTTAACCATGTGGATGGAGAGGAAGTGGAGTGATTTACGTGTATTTAGGAGGCAAATTGACAGGGCGTGGTGATAGGCGGTGAGTAGTGAGAAAGCAGAAGCAATCCAGGGAGGCTTCACGGTTTCTAGATTGAGCAGCAGCTGGATAGACAGTCTTGCTAATTCTAGGGGTGAATAGATTTTTATTTACCAATTAATATTTAGAATTACATTGATGCTCTATTTTTTAATGTGGTCAAGAAGTATATAATAAGAATGAATGTAATGATACATTAAATCTAGGATATGGAATTTCTAAAATGCATATTAAAAAGACTTTCCAAAGAAATATGAATAGTTAAAATTTTCTGTTATGATAATAAATGTGTATATTGGACTGGGAAATTTGCAGTAATAATAATTCCTGCTATCAAGCTCTTTCTGTGGCTGCTTCTCAAAGGAAGCATTTGTAGCTCTCTCTCTTTATTTTCCTGTTTTTAGTAAGGTTCACAACCTTCTGTATTGTGCATACATAACACCTTAAAAATTAAAAATAGAATCTCCAAGCTGCAGATATTCTAATTGAACATTTTAGTAACATCTTTTCTTTGCGTTAATCAACTTTCTAAAGTGTGAGCTATTTTTAGCACCAGTTACACTTGTACCTTTGGGTCCAATTCTGATTCTCTTCACATCGCAAACGATCTCTCTGCAGCGTTCTCTTTGAAATCAATCAGTGCTTTCAGGAGAGAAAGTTATGCAGCGGAGGATGAGAACTGGGTCACGGCGAGCATTCTCCTCCACATAATGCTGAATTCTTTTACTTCCAGGTGCAGAGACGGGGTAAGATGACTACCATTTAGAGAGCACAAAGGGGGCCATTAAAATAGTGGGAAAAAAAAAAAAAAACAACCTTACCTCAGTAAGGTTACTTCAGACTGGCTGCATTGTTGTTTTGGTTCCAGAATTTTAACTTTACCAACAAAGTGCTAAGTAAAATTGCAATAAAAATATTCCTAGTCCGAAAAAAGGCAAGCAGTTTCTAACGTAGCATATGCTCACACCCGCATTTCCTACTTGGAACCCTGAGAAGACCCAGAAAAGACGGGTAGACAATCTATTCCTTGACAGATCATCTAGTTCCAGGAACTTAAGACATTTCCATTAATTTTAAGTTTGAAGGGATTTAGAATGAGGAATACAGTGATTTGCCCAGTTTTTAAAGGGAAAAATGCAAACCCACTCATCTGAAAAAAAAAAAACTGCAAGATCTTTCATCCTTCCTACCCATCTGACAAAAAATTGCAAGATCTTTCATCCTTCCCCTATGGTCTATCTTCTCATTAGCAGTTCACATTCTGTATCAACCAGAAAAAAAGAAAATAATTTCTGTGTTATTTTCATTTTGATTTTGAAGTCATCAGAGGTGTTTTTTCAGCCTTTCCTCCCCATCCCCATAATTCAAGAAAATTGGGGCAGGTTGGGTTGGGGTAGACAAGAGTCCTGAAGAACCCAGGAGGAGACTTTAATTGCATGCACTACATTCATTCATGGGATTCAGGAGAATATTTCCACATCATAAAAGAGTTTATGAGATGACTATCTGGAGATTGATATAAAATTTGGAGCTATTTCCTCTAATTTTTCACACAGAGGTAATTGCTTATTCATCCACCTACCCATTTACCTATTGATGCAACTGGTCCTTGTTGCCTTCAGAACCTTTCAATTGCCTCTGAAAACGGAAGGCACTAAAAATTCTAAAGAAGAAATAAATATCGGAATGAATTTCTAAGAAAAAAAAAATACGAGGAAGAATGATCTCAAAATGCAAGGAAAGGAAAAATAATTTTGAATTTCCACAATAAACAAGTAAATATAAAAATAGAATCTTTGACTCTCCTGAAACATAACTTGAAGGAAGAAATTGTAATGCTGGACTGGAAAGTGTGTGCATGAAGAGTCAGTTTCTGATTCTGTCCACTACACACACCTTCCTCTTTCATGGCACAGAAGCTAAATAATAAAAGCTCTCTATGTTCAAGGGAAAAGAGCTTGAAATTTGGGAGAGAAGAGCAAGAACCTTCCCATGTGGGTATCTGGGAAAGGTATCTTGCTTTTCCCCCTCTCAAGGCCAAAATCTGGGCTTGATAGATACCTTCAAGTAGGTTTAGCATTGGAGAGCAGGGATGCCTTGTGTCCTATTCTTTATCTGGATTGTTAGGAGGGAGGAGTTATGTAGATCACCTCAGTCATAATGGATAAGAATGGATACAGGGCAGTTCTAGGAAGAGAGAGAATATTACCCATTTTCTCCTGCTCTTCATGGGTCCAGTGTGGATGAGCATCTGAATGATTTCCATGTCCCCTTGAAAATGATACAGAGGAAGGCTGAAAAAGTACAGGTGGCATGCCTTGGGGCTGGGATGAGGAATATGTGGCGTGAACTATATTGTCCTGGCAATTGAAGAGCAAGGCAGTACCATGGATAGCAGCAGCATATGGCAGAGAGGCTGGATGGAGATCATTCAAGGTTAATATGGATCATATATATCTTGGCAAAGGCTTACAAGGGAAGAAAATGGCCATGGTTAGATATGGACTTTTCCTGTGGCCTTAATCATATGTAAGTACCGCTGGAGAGAAAGAAATTTCCCTCTACCCTTCTGACTGATCTAAGAATTAAATTGACATGAGTCAGATTAACAGGAGAAACTCAAACAAAAGTTTACTAACATGTATACATGACAGAGACCCAGGAAAACTAACTCACCAAAATGCCTAAAACCCTCACCTTAAATACTATTTTCAATTAAAAATAAAAGAGGATATTGAGGGTAGTGGTTTGGGACCTCAAAGGGGAGGAAGGCAATTCACATGGAGATGGAAAAGCGAATTTTTGGTAAAGAAATGTTTGCTGGCCAATGCACAGACTATGGGACACAGAGTGGATTCTGATCTCTAGGCCTTGCTGCATTTCTCCCACCACAACTAGCCCATATTCTTTGTGGATATCTCCAGTGATAGCTCTATTCCAGGAACAGACTCTTTAGGCAGCTAAAGGGGAGATAAAAAGAAAGACTTCCTGAGTCTTCGGTTTCTTAAAAATAATCTGCCTAAATTAATCCTCATGTTTTATTTCATTTCTTTTTTGACCATGCCACACGGTTTGTGGGATCTTAGTTCCCCAGCCAGGGATCAAAGCAGGCCCTCGGCAGTGAAAGCACAGAGTCTTAACCACTGGACCGTCAGGGAATACTCAATCCTCGTATTTTAAAAGAGTGAATTTTATGTTATATGAATTATGTCTCGATAAAGTTGTTATTAACTAAAAGGAATTCCTGGAAAGTTTGAAATGGAAATATAATTTTTGTGTTATTAATGAAACACATGAAATAGATGCCATGAGTGCATCTTCATGAAATGATTGCATAGTTAAGAAAGTTACTAAGTGATAAATCACTTTTTATGCAGTAGGGTTTTTTATGTAGGCATTTATTCAAGATGCATGTATTCTATTGAACAGTGACAACCTAAAAATGATTTATTGCTAATGATATGCAGCAAAATCCAGAAATTAGAAAGTGAAGCAAAATCAAAAAGAAGAAATGAATTATTCTGGGAAGTGGATATAAAGCCTTTATGAATGGTCATCCTAGACCATGGTGACTATGATGAAGCATATAAATTAGCTTTTAAGATATCTTATTTTCTTATTTCTGTTTCCTATTACCTATAATTTCTTCAACGTGTAGCATGACTTCTTTTTCTTTCTTCCAAATGGTACAGAAAAAAAATGTTGATTTTTAACTACTTGACAATTAGTTATTTATGCAATGAAAAAAACTTGGATTTTGCTGTTACAGAATTAAAATTAGTAAAAGAGATTTTTACTAGATCATAGAAAGAGAAATCCTAATATGTTTTCGTAATTGCTATTTGATTACAGAGTAACAGTCATCAAACTGGAAACAAGTTTTTATGTATCAATATATTGTATAGCATTTATCAGTACCACTCAGATATACAGCCTCCCTGAACAAAAAAAAAAAAGTTTGCAATAGGGTATGTGGTGTGTGCATAGTATTAAATGTTTGGCTTAAAGTACTGTGTTTGAATTTTAAAAAGAAACTGTGTAGTAGACTAAATTTCAGAGGGAAGATATTGAGGCTGAAGTGTCCAAAAATTTGAGACACACAAATGAAGAGACCAAAACTCTCCAAATTTGAAGTCCAACAAAGGGGCATTACAACTTATGAACTAAACTGAGGACTACACTATAAAGAGTGTAGTTTATACTCACTAGAATATTCCTTCTGAAGCAGCTCTTCAAATGGGAGAGAGAAACGTTTTCCTGCTTTATTAGCTCTATTCAAATGTCTGAGAAACAGAATCTCCTTTGTCTCTTAAGCTGCAATGGAGCCACTATCTCAGGGATTTGGCATTTCCCTTCCTTTATAAAACATGCTCAGCAAACTATCAGTTAACCACAGATCGGTAAATTCGTATCATTATTATTGTGGCATCTGTAGTGTTTTGTAAAGCAACTGATTTAATAAAATCACAAATGTGAGAACTTAAAGTAAATCACATGAATAAGATCCATGCATGTCTGTCAGACTCTTGGGGAGCTCAGGAGAAAAATGGTCATGGTGGCGAGGGTAACATTTACATACAGGCTTCGCTTCACCAAAGTTAATCTGGTTAAGAGTATTGTTAAATGTCCGACTTGCCAAAGCAGAGATTGATGCTGCTCTTAATATACCACATACTTCAGAGGTACCAGAAAACATTTGGTGGCAGGTTATCACTTTGAACCATATGATACTGATTTGTTCTCCCTGGAACAGGCACTTATCCATGGACTTACTGAATACCTTAGTCACAATTTCAGAATTCCTCATGATGTTGTTTCTAACCAAAGGACTCATTTTCTAGGGGGAAAAATGGGACAATGTGCTAGAGCCTGAGGAATTTCCTGGTTGTACTATGTCTCTTGTTACTGCAAAGAAGATATCCTTATAGAGTAATGAAACAATATATTGAAGACTCAGTTATGGCATTTTCTGGAAGGTAGTAGTACCTTGTGAGGTTAAGAGACTTTTTTGGAGAATGTATTGTATGAACTTAAGCAGTGATTCATGCTATAATTGGCCTTGATTTTAAGGAACACCATTATATTAAATACCATTAAAAAGGAAAGAAAAGAAAGTGCTACCAAGTAAACAATGGTTTGCAATTATTGTAAGAAGCAGACCAATGTCAGAGACATAAAAATCTAAAAAAAAAGGAAAAGACAAAATAGAAAGATAAGGTTAATGATACTTTTTCTTTTATAGCCATAATATAAAAGTCAAGGAAATAAGGAGTGGAAATAAAAGTGATGCTCTAACCCACTGCACCAATGTCACCTTCCAAAGAAATCCCTGCCATTAAAAAAAAAAAAAAAAAAAACCTATTCTGGCAATTTAATTATGTGGACTTGTCAAAATTTTATTTCAAGGTTGTTCAAAGAATGAGAACTAAGCAGGCCAATTTAAAGGTTAATCTCTTGCTGGTGACACTTATAGAAAAAAGAGTTGTTAGATAATCAGTAGAAGGCTGGCTTTCTGGTTGGAGGTCATTAGACTTCTAACTGACACTCAGCTGGCAGTTAAATGGTGGACGGGTGACTAATTTTCTAGAACAGATATTATGCTTATTAAAGTTCTTCAGGCAAGTATGCAATGGTACCTAAGCAATTTCATTAGAAATTGTAATTTCTCAGAAAGAGGTTGTGAAATTATACCAGACCTGGTTTGAGCAATATTTTTTTTCAAATTATCAAAAGGAGAAATGTTTCCACAGGGGACATAGCAATGGTTACATTTTAGGCTCTTCTTGCAACAAGCCAAACAAAATAAAATAAAACAACATCAAATGGGATGGGAGTAGAATAACTGTATTTTCCAATGATTTATCTAATTACCAAATGGCAGTAGGGCTAGTTTTTCACAATGAGGTGTATGTATGGAGCGAAGTGATCTTCTGCGTTACCTCTTCTACTTGCTTATGTAGTGATAAAATAACTTACATTCACCAAATGAACATTCAGGCAAGACCATGAAGGAGCCAGACAGCTCAAGATAAACACTTGGATCAACCTACAGACCAAAAATATAAGCCATCAAACAAAACAAAACCACACAAAGAAACAAAACTGACCAGCTAAGATGTTGGATGAAGGCAAGAGGATATGGCATAGGTCTCATAAGTACTTGTAGAAATGACTATTTAAAGAAATACATAAATTCTTTCTGTATTGTGTATATATCTACACCTAAGTAATTTTTTTCTCCTCTTCCCTCTTCTACTCTTTTATGTAGGATGTATCATTGATGTTAAATTTCTAATTGAACTTATAGGTTTGTAAATAAGAGAATAATCTAAGCTGCTATAGTTAGTCCAAAATAAAGTGTCTTAAGGTAAATGTTTATTTTTCTCTCATGTATTATTCTGGGTTGTGGTCTAGGGCTGGACGGTAGTTTGAGCCATTGCCAGGGGTTAGCACTCCTTCATTGTCAACTTTCCCATTCCTAGAATGCTTTCACTGTGTGTCATGCCAAAAATAATCCAATCCCACATCCATATTTCAGCCTGGAGGAAAGAGGAAGGAAAAAGGGGAACAACATATTTAAGATGTCATTTTAGCTGGACAGAAGAGGAATGAGTATCACCCAAAGACGACTGTAGTAACTGATGAGACTTTGATTCTCTCCTCTTGGGGAGAGGGTGACTGCATTTATATCTCTTTGGCAAAGGGTATTTTGGGTTACCATTGTTATTGTTGAAAGTTAAGTATAGAAAGAAATGTGTGTATAAACGTTACTTATCAAAGAGATTGGATATGGCAGATACAGTGAAATGGCACTCACATTCATTCACTCCAACTTTCTCCTAAAGAGGGTTTCCTATACTGCAAAGGTTGGGAAGTTAAAATGACACTTTAAAAACTCTCTTGAAGCTGAAGTTGAGGGTGAGAAGTAGGTTCTGTCAGTTAGATGTCTATTAGATGGAGCTGCCTCCAATATGGAAGGAAGAAGTCTCCCTGTTCCTTTGGGTGTTGTTTCTGGCAGGCACCACAGTATACTTGTTGGTTTTTTCTAAAACTGGGTTCTAACCACTGACTTGTAGAGTGGAGGTTGGTATATTTTTGTAAAGGTCCTCATAGTATATATGCTACGATTTTTGGAGCAAGAGGCCACATAGAAGCTCTGTCTCAACAGCTCAACTCTACTGTTGTCATGAAAGAAGCCATAGACAAGGTATAAATAGAAGTGAGTGGCTGTGTTTGGTGACTGGATTTGGCCTGGGAAGCTCATTTCTAGAGCATGATTTGGAGAGGTAGATGCAAGGAACATTGTGGTCCAAATTAGCATTTCATTCTCTAGTCACTAACTTCATGGGTGACAGCGGATAGTTGTGGAGGTGCTGACTTCTTATTCTCTGAATCACAGCTGTTCTTTGGATCACAGTTTCAGAATTGGCCTCCTTGTTTCTTCCTAATTGGTAAAGATTGTAGTTCCTGGTGGGTCAGTTCCATGGTATTGATCTGGGAGTCATTCCTGGAGACCCAGGCTAAAGGCTGCTTTTCTACTCCTTCAGTGATTTTTGTAAGCACTCAATTCCTTACATTAAACCAATTTTTGCTTAAAATATATATAGAATGTGTTCTGTTTCCTGCAACTGAAAACTGTCTGGTCCTCGCCTATTTCTATACATCAGTCAGAAACCATAACTCCCAATAGGCTACATGCCAAGAAAGAGAAGCAAAGGCCAAGTGCATTCTAAGATATTTGGTTGTCTAAGAAATACACCCGACCCCCATTTTCTCAATGGAAAGCACAAACAACAATGTGAACAGTGCATGTTGGTCTTAGTAAGAAATACTGGCAAGGAAAGTATAAGATCTGACCTTAGACTCAACAAAACCACACTGGATTATGGTTAGGTGTCACAAACTGAGTACATCAGGCTTTTTTTCCATTTGGACAGGAGTGCTACCAGCATCCAAGTGGACAATAAATGGCATAAGAGATGTTCTGCTTTCTTTTTTTTAGCAAATGTTAGGCCTGGGTTGGTTGCTCCCTATTCCAAATTAGTAAAGAGAAAATAATTTATAGCTATGTTAAAAAATGCTGATGATTGAGAGGTCAGTATAGTTCTGAACATTCTTTTCCAGTATAAACAGAACATTAGAAATTGTTAGAAGGCACCTGATTAAAGCAGACATGAAATGATAGAAACCTAGAGGTAAGAAGAAGTGGAGGCAAGGATGCAATGGGAGGCAGCAGAAGTAAAAAGGTATAAATAGAAATACCAAAATCAATCACAAAACAAAAATCAATTTTGCAAAAGAGAACACAATAAAGTTGCAAAATATCAAATCAGTGATATGGTAGAAGAATTTTAGTACTCCTTCATTATACAGAGGAAAAAGACACAGTTGAAAATTAAGGGAAAATGACATCTAAGGAGGAGAGAAAAATAGAGTTCCAATCTAAGAACAATTTACATTCCAAAGGAGACTGGACATAATAAGCAATTACCTTATAGAAAATTTTTCTGAGGGGAAGAAGAATTGCATCTGTGGACTGAATGTACTCACCAAATTCCAGGCAACTGCAATGAAAAAACAAACAAGGAAAGACCCATCAACTTTAGATTTCAAAAAAACAAAAACTAAAAAATAAGTAGCCATAAGAGGGGTTTATCAAAATGATGTATTTAACAACCAATATTGCACAGAACCAAACCAATGAGATAAGTGGTAGCACTGGTTTGGCATGGCCTTACAACTAAGTACTGGCTTAATAGCACCCCTGGTTATGACATAACTGTGTATGTTTTCATCTCTGTGTGAATTCAACAAAAGATATTTTTAAGTATGCAAGGTCTCAGAACATGTATTCCTAAGAATATACTCTTACTGAGAAAACTACTTGGAAGTGTTCCTTACAAACAAGGGATGAATTAAAATCAAGATTTGGTTGCTGTCCTGGGAGTGTGTGGGCCGCCACCACTAAGAGACACAGGAACAGGTGCCAATCGCTACCCCTGCTGACCTGGGAGCGTGCAGGGTGCTGATGCCACTGGGAGACCCACGAGTGGATGTCAATCTCTGCCCTCATCATCCCAAGAGCATGCATGGGCTGCCATCCCTGCACACCCTCATATCAAGGGGATAATGGCCAGCATGCACTGAGGAAAAAGGCAGCTAGCATCCAAACTAAAAGCAACTCCTTGATTCTGGACAAGATGGTGGAGCGGAAGGACTTGAGCTCACCCCCTCTCACAAAAACACCAAAGTCACAACTAACTGGTGAACAACCATTGACAAAAAAGACTGGATCCTACCAAAAAAAGATATTTTACATCCAGCAACAAAGAAGAGGCCACAGTGAGATGGTAGGAGGGGTGCTTTTGTGATGTAATCAACTCCCATACCAGCCAGGTGGGCAACCCACAAATTGGAAAATAATTACATTACAGAAGTTCTCCCACAGGAGTGAGAGTTCTGAGTCCCACATCAGGCTTCCCAGCTTGAGGGTCTGGCTTCGGGAGGAGGAGCGCCCAGAGTATTTGGCTTTCAAGGCCAGCAGGGCATGAGTGCAGGAACTCCACAGGACTGGGGGAAACAGAGACTCCACTCTTGGAGGGCACACACAAGGTTTCACATACACTGGGACCCAGCACAAGGCAGTGATTCCATAGGAGCCTGGGCTAAACCTACTGGCGGGTCTTGGAGGATCTCCTGGGGAGATTGCTCATTGTGGGGGCAAGGACACTGGTGACAGAGGCCCCAGGGAATATTGATCAGGTGAGCTCTCCCAGGGGTCGCCATTTTGGCACCAAGACCTGGCCCCACCCAACAGCCTTCAGGCTCCACTGTTGGGCTACCTCAGGCCAAACAACCAGCAGGGTGGGAACACAGACACACCCATCAACAGATAGGCTGCCTAAAGTCATACTGAGCTCACAGCCACCTCTAAATACACTCCTTGACACAATCCTGCCCATCAGAGGGAAAAGGTCCAGCTCCACCCACCAGTGGGCAGGCACCAGTCCCTCCCACCAAGAAGCCTGCATGAGAACCTGGACCAACCTTGCCCACCAGAGGGGAGAAACCAGAAGCAAGAGGAACTACAATCTTACAGGCTGAGGAAAGGAGACCACAAACACAGAAATTTAGGCAAAATGAGATGGCAGAGAAATATGCTCCAGACAAAGGAACAAGATAAAAACCCAGAAGAACAACTAAGTGAAAGTGGAGATAAGCAATCTCCCTGAAAAATAAATCAGAGTAATGATAGTAAGGATGATGCAAGATCTTGGAAAAAGAATGGAGGCACAGACCGAGAAGATATAAGAAATGTCTAACAAAGAGCTAGAAAAATTAAAGAACAGAGATGAAAAATACAATACTGAAATGAAAAATACACTAAAAAGCATCAAATGCAGAATAACTGAGGCAGAAGAACGAATAAGTGAACTGAAAGACAGAGCGGTGGAAATCACTGCCATGGAACAGAATAAAGAAAAAAGAATGAAAAGAAACGAGGACAGTCTTAAAGACCTCTATATGAGTCCCAGAAGAAGAAGAGAGAAGAAAGGGCCTGAGAAAATATTTGAAGAGATTATAGCCAAAAATTTCCCCAACATGGGAAATGAAACATTTACTCAAGTCCAGGAAGTGCAGGATATGGTTTATGGTTTATGGTTTATAGTTTATGGTTTATCCATACAGGATAAACCAAGGAGGACCATGCCAAGGCACATATTAATCAAACTAACAAAAATTAAAGACAAAGAGAAAATATTAAAAGCAACAAGGGAAAAGCAACAAATAAAATACAAGGGAATTCTCATATGGTTATCAGCTGATTTTTCAGTAGAAACTCTGCAGGCCAGAAGAGGGTAGGACGATACATTTCAACTGATGAAAAGGAAAAACTTACAACCAAGAATACTCTAGCCAGCAAGGTCTCGTTCAGATTCGATGGAGAAATCAAAAGCTTTACAAATATGCAAAAGCTAAGAGAATTCAGCACCACCAAACAAGCTTTACAACAAATGCTAGAGGAAATTCTCTAGGCAGAAAAGAAAAGGCCACAACTAGAAACAAAAATATTATGAATGGGAAGCTCACCAGTAAAGGCAAACATACAGTAAAGGTAGGAAATCATCCACATACAAACAGTTGTAAATGTATATGCACCCAACATAGGAGCACCTCAATATATAAGGCAAATGCTAACAGCCAGAAAAGGAGAAATCAACAGTAACACAATAATAGTGGGGAACTTTAATAGCTCATGTTCATCAATGGACAGATCATTCAGACAGAAAAATCAGTAAGGAAACACAGGCCTTAAACAACACATTAGATCAGATGGACTTAATTGATATTTATAGAACATTCCATCTGAAAGCAACAGAATACATTCTTTTCAAGTGCATATGGAACTTTCTCCAGGATGGATCACATACTGGGTCACAAAGTAAGCCTCAGTAAATCTAAGAAAATTGAAATCATATCAAGCATCTTTTCCGAACACAACACTATGAGTTAGAAATCAATGACAAGAAAAGAAAAACTGTAAAAACACAAACACATGGAGGCTAAACAATACATTACTAAGTGACCAATGGAACACTGAAGAAATCAAAGAGGAAATAAAAAAAAAAAAAACCTAGAGACGAATGACAACAAAAACATGTCAATCCAAAACATATGGGATGCAGCAAAAGTGGTTCTAAGATGGCAGTTTATAGCAATACAGTTTTACCTCAGGGAACAGAAAAATCCCAAACAAATAACCTAACCTTACACCTAAAGCAGCTAGAGAGACAAGAACAGAGCTCAAAGTTAGTAGAAGGAAAGATATCATAAGGAACAGAACAGAAACAAATGAAATAGAGTAGAAAAGATCAATGAAAGTAAAAGTTGGTTATTTGAAAGGATAAAATTGATAAACCTCTAGCCAGACTTATCAAGAAAAAAAGGGAGAGGATTCAAATCAATAAAATTAGAAATGAAAAAGGAGAAGTTACAATGGACACCATAGAAATACAGAGGATCATAAGAGACCTCTACAAGCAACTATATGCCAAAAAAATGGACAACCTAGAAGAAATGGGCAAATTCTTAGAAAGGTAAAACATTCCAAGACTGAAACAGGAAGAAATAGAAAATATGAACAGACCAATCACAAGTACTGAATTGAAACTGTGATTGAAAAACTTCCAACAAACAAAAGTCCAAGACCAGATGGTTTCACAGGCAAATTCTATCAAATGTTTAGAGAAGAGTTAACACCTATCTTTCTGAAACTCTTCCAAAAAACTGCAGAGGAAGGAACATGCCCAAACTCATTCTATGAGGCCATCATCACCCTGATATCAAAACAAGATAAAGGTTCCACAAAAAAAGAAAATTACAGGCCAATATCACTGATGAACATAGATGCAAAAATCCGCAACAAAATATTAGTAAACAGAACCTACTGTATAGCACAGAGAACTCTACTTGTTATTCTGTAATAATCTATATCAGAAAAGAATCTGAAAAAGAATGGATATATGTATATGTATAACTGAATCACTTTGCTGTATACCTGAAATTTACACAACATTGTAAATCAACTATACTCCAATATAAAATAAAAAATTAAATTAAAAAAAAAGTGGAACCATTAAGAGAAAGAATAAACAAACCAGAAACTGGAAGAAAATATTTGCAAAACACATATCTGATAAAGGACTGGTATACAAAATATACAATGAATTTGTAAAATTCAACAGTAAGAAAACAAAAATAGACAATTTTAAAATGGGCAAAAGATTTGGACATCTCACCAAAGTATACACATGGCAAATAAGCATATGAAAAGATTTTCCATATTATATGTCATCAGGGAATTGCAAATTAAAACAACAATGAAATACAGCTACGCACAAGTTAGAATGACCAAAATCCAACACACTGACAACATCAAATGCTGGCAAGAGTGTGGAGCAACAGGAACTTTTCTTCATTGCTGGTGGGAATACAAAATGGTACACACAGTTTGGAAGACAGTTTAGCAGTTTCTTACTGTTACCACACAATCCAACAATCTTGCTCCTTGGTATTTACCCAAATGAGTTGAAAACATGTCCACACAAAAACCTGCGCTCAAATGTTTGTAGCAGCCTAATTCATAATTGCCAGTAATTAGAGCAACAAAGATGTCCTTCATTGGTGAATAGATAAATTGGATACATCTATACAATGCAATAATATTCAGTGATAAAAAGAAATGACCTGTCAAGTGACAAAAAGACATGGAGGAACCTTAAAATGTATATTGCTAAGTGTAAGAAGACAGTCTGAAAAGGCTACATAATATATGATTCCAACTATATGACATTTTGTAAAAATCATAATATATGATTCCAACTATATGACATTTTACTACAGAGACAGTAAAATGATTAGTGGTTAACAGGGGTTTGGGAGGAAGAAGGAGGGATGAAAGGATGGAGCACAGGGAATTTTTAAGGAAGTGAAACTATTCTGTATGATAATTTAATAGTAGATATGTGTCATTTTACATTTCTCAAAACCCATAGAACTACAAAACAGTGAACCCTAATGTAAAATATGGACTTTAGTTAATAATCTCAACACTGGTTCACCAATTGTTACAAATTAACACAAAATGTTAATAATAGGGGAAACTGGGACATGGTGGGGAGGGGTAATATGGGAACTCTGCACTTTCAGCTCATTTTTTCTATAAATCTAAAACTTCTCTAAAAAATAAAGTCTATTAATTTTAAAAAAGATTTGGTGGTGATAATTGAAATTAATTTAATATAGAGATATAAGTTGTAACTACTTCTGTATATATTTATAAAATGAAATGCAAAGCCAAGAACTTTTATTTTCTTTTATTTAGGTTGAACTTATGTACCATGAAGTGCACAAATTATAAGTTTATAGCTTGTTGTAAATATGTATACATCTGTGAAACCACCAACAATATCAAGATGTAGAATTTTATCAGCACCTCCAATGGCTCTCTTATGCTCCCTCACAGTCAATAGTGCCCCTCAAGATAACAAATTTTCAGACATTTATCTTTAGTTTTGCTGGGTTTTGACCTTTGTATCAATATTCTACCTGAAAGATTCATTCATGTTTTTGCATGTAGTAGTAGTTTGTTGTTTTTAATTTCTATATTGTATGAAATTAAGTGAATGTACCACAAGCTATTTAACTTGATGCTATTGATAGGCATTTGACCTGTTTCTAGGTTTTAGTTACTAGTTTTGGCTAATAAAATTGTTTGGGACATTCTTGTGTATGCTTTTTGGTAGATATATGTATTTATTTCTGTTGGCTATATGCCAATGAATGGAATTGTTAGGTCATAAAGTACCGCTATGACCAACTTTCACAGATGTTGTCAAACAGTTTCCCAAGTGGTTGACTCCCCTTTGTGATGGCTAGTTTTATGTGTCAGCTTGGCTAAGCTATCCTACCCAGTTGTCAATCAAATAACAATTTAGGTTTTGCTGTGAATGTATTTTGTAGAAGTTGTCATCATCTACAATCAGTTGACTTCAGGTAAAGGAGATTATCCTTGATAATCTGGGTGGGGCTCATCCACTCAGTTGAAAGGATTTAAAGGCAAAACTGAAGTTTCTTGAGGAAGAAGTTCTGCCTGTGGATGGCGGCCTCAGCTCCTGCCTGAGAGTTTGCAGCCATGTGTAATGCAAATATTTTCTTCCAACAAGTGACTTCACCATTCACTCTCTTAGAGAGTGAACAGAATGTCACTCTCCTAGTGACAGAATTTCTTAATTTATTTAAGGACAATTTATACATCTTTTGTTCTTTGGTTGGTGCTTTATGCTCTGTTTAGAAATTTTTGTGAAGTAAGCCATACAGGGAAAGATAAATATCATATGATATCACATATATGTGGAATCTGAAAAATATGATACAAATGAACTTATTTACAAAACAAAAATAGACCCACAGACATAGAAAACAAACTTATGGTTACCAAAGGTGAAAGGGAGGGGGAGGGATACATTAGGAGTTTGGGATTAACATATACACACTAGTATATATAAAATAGATAACCAACGTAGGGAATTGTACTCAATATTTTTGTAATAGCCTATAAGGGAAAATATCTGAAAAAGAATATATATATATAACTTAATCACTGTGCTGTACACCTGAAACAAACACAACATTGTAAATCAATTATACTTCAGCTAAAAAAAAGAAGAACCAGAAGTCCCAGAAAAAAAATTTGGGGTATATACTAGTTAGTTAAATATCTGTTATATTCATAAATTTGAAGCACAACAAATATTTGCAATAAACAAGGTTCTCATAAAAATAGACAATTAAAAAAAAGAAATCTTTGTTTACCACTGGTCATGAGATTATTTTCCTATATTTTCTTCTAAAACTTGTTATTTCTGTTGCACAATTAGGTTGATGAATTAATTACTGTTTATGATGTACTATGGAAGTCAACATTTGCTTTTTCATATGGAGAGTGCTTGGCCCAGCATGATTTATTGAAAAAAAATCATTTTTCCACTGATTCTCAGTGACACTTTTATCTTTGATTGTATATGTATGTGTCTACTTCTGGATTCTCTGTTCTCTTTTGCTGGCCTACTTACTGTCCTTGTGCAACACTTCATTGTTGTGATTATTGTAGTTTTACCATAAATCATGACATCTGGAATTGTAAGTCCTTTACTTACGTTCTTCATGATTGTCTTGTGTTTTTTTTCTTTCTTTCAGTTTTATTGAGATATAATTGACATACTTGTGGGGGTTTTTTTTAGCCTCTTTTTCATTTCATATAAATTTTAGAATCAGTTTGTCAACTTCCACATAGATACCTACACAAACCTGCTGATAATTTAATTGCAATAGCACTAGATCTATAAATCAATTTAGGGAGACTTGGCATTATACTATTACAAATAAAACAATGGTAATTCTTTTGGATGGATTTTTAATTCAAATGGTTACAATGACTTATAGAAAATAAGCAGTAATTTTAAAGCATTTTTTGAAGTCACTGAGTTTTCTTAGCTTAGAAAGATATCCTGGGCTCTTGAAAGTCAAAAGCAGTAATTTCTATCTTAAGGAAAATACATAAAACAGTGAAAATGTTGCCTGATATACTTTTTTTTCTTCAAAAGCATCCTATATAACTGTACTGATTTATGAGGCTGCTATTACTAGCAAATGCTTACATAGATATTTCTGCTTTAACTATGGTTTTATAAGTGTAATTTTCTGCTATAGTGGCTGGCACAGTGATATTAATAGATGTTATTTAAGTACAATTTGCAACACAATAAACAATGTCAAACAAAGGTCATTTCTTATTGACTGAGAAAATGAGATGAAATTAAAATATTCATGTGTAATGACAAAACCAAGGTTTGTAAACAAAATATCCTAGCCACTGGCCAGGGTGACTAGTAGAAGAAGCAATATGCTTTAAATATTAGCAAAATAATTAAACTTTCATTCATGCCCTGATCAAAATAAAATAATATTAGAGATTGTTTATCTTAACTTGACCCCAATTCCCATTCTGCATTGGAAAGATTGCTGATGGAAATTATCAAGTTGGAGAATACTACTTTCTAAATTTTTACTTCAATATACATCTAATTTGACTACCACCTATCATCTAACTATCTATCTAGCTATCTATCTATCTTTATCCATCCTCTATCTATCATTTTAAATTCCTGTAGTGATATTTGTATCCTTGCATGCAGCATGTAAACAGAACCAGCTCTTAAGATTTCTATTAAGTAGGCAGAGATTTATCTTCACCGCCCTCCTTTCTACCTTTTCCTACCTCCCCTCCTGACCCCCACCTCCCTTATCTTCAAAGGTTTGCATGCTGCTGCTGACAGTCTACTTTCACTAGTTCCCAGAGATGGCTAGATGTTTCTAATATCCATGTTCACCTCTGCTTCCCACTGACACTGCTAATTACATTTTCCAGCCCCTTTCTCAGGTATGGCAATCAGACTGAGTTCAGTGATGTGCGACATTTACAAGTCTAGCCCTTAAAATCTCCTTTGAGATCCCCTTTCTCTTACTCTTCCCTTCTCTGTTAACCAGATGCAAAGCATTCAGTGGAAGACTCAGAGGCCCTCGGTGATAGCCATTTGATAAAAAGAACCTGGGTACCCAAAGGACTATGTGGGGCAGAGCAACCCCTTCCCCACTGACTCTACTTCAACCCACCTCCACACTGGACCTTGAGAGGAATCAAAAGTAGTTCACAATTTTGTTAAGGATTGGGATTTGGGAGTTATCCGTAACAAAAGTTAGCACACTTTGAAAAATACAGTGCCCTTATTTCAAATCATTTGTCCACTCTCTACTTACCCCTTAGGACAGGATTTAGGAAACCACAGACTGTTGGCCAAATACAGCCATGGCCTCTTTTTTGTACAGCCTGCACTATAAAAATGTGTTTAAAAAAAAATGTTTTAAAGGATTTGCTTAAAGAATGAAAAGGAGGCAGAAGAACAGGAATAGGAAGAGGAGACACAATGTGACAGATAGCATGTACATGAAAACCAAAAATATTTACCATCTGGTCTTTTAACAAAAAAGTTTGCCAATCTCTGCTCTAGAATATTAGGACAGCCCCAAATCCTTTGTAGAAGCCTCAGTATTCCAGGGCTGTCCATCATAAGATCTCCAATGTCTATGGTAAGGATGTTGACTGAACTCTACCGCAGCTTTCACTATCCACGTATCCAAAGAACACAGGGCTCTCTGCAGAGATACAAGCTTGGCATTGTGTGGGCACCCTAATGCAGCCCTGAGCCCCACTTTTCAACATGGACCCCCAAGGTAGTTCTCTTTGTGCTCATAGCCTCACAGCTTCCCTTGGAGTAGGGGTATAAGCTTTTGGTTTTAATTCATTATTGGCTGAAAACCAATCTCAAATACCTGGGAAAGGAGAAAGTCCTCACTATCTCTCTCATGGTTGTCATGTTCTAAATTATGTTTGAAACTTCTATCAGAGTAAACTTTGTCCCCACAAAATCTCTCTTGGACATAAAGACATGAAGGGAGACTAATTGATACCCGTTATTTATTTAGGAAGAGTGTATCTGAATGTGGGTATGTTTCATGTGCTTAGGGAGTTGTCTACACTAGCAAGCAGCTGGTTAAAAATAACCTTTTACACTTGCATTTACATAGGGCTGACCATTGAATAAAAGTATTTAAGATTTCAAGTGGCCAGTAAAGAAGGTATCTATGCCAGGCATTACCTTTTGAAAGCGTGAGTTTCCTGTCCCTGATATTATTTTTAAAAATTAGTAACTACTGAGTCAAATATATTTAAGAACATTTTGAGAAGTAAAAACTGAGGTACTGGGGACAGGAAGCAAATACCACAGTTTCTCTTGGTTGGGAAGGTTATGTGTACCTTGTTAGGTTATGGGAGACAGAGTCTTAGTACCTAAGTGTAGGGAAGAACTTTACAATGGTGGTATCTAAGCCAAACTATCCCAAACACTGCTAAGTCTGGCAACCAAGTTATCATAGAATATAAAAAACAATTTTCAATTAATGAAGCATTTTAAAATCTCTTGGAATTCAAACTAATGTTGGACTAAGTCATAGTTCAATTACAATAAATTTAAAGGCAAAAAAATAGTAACAAAAAATGGCTGATTGCCTAAATAATTCCAGACTTTCTGACACCTGTTGACCGTGCATTTTTTGATCTTGTCAATGTTTTGTTGAAAAATAAAGCTTATCCCAGAGATATAATTTTATCTAATCAATCATAGAAATTTTAATGAGTTTATGTTGGAAAAGTTTCCAAGCAGAATTAAGTTTTAAACCCTGGGTTTCAGAGAACATGCTAAACAGGCCAAATGTCATCATGCTCTACAAATATTTTAAGATCACATACCCATACTAGAATAAATCACTTATTTCTCCAAAGTAAATGGACCACTGAATGCAATGGCCCACTCTCTCTTCCATGTCTGAGAGGACTAGCGCAGAGCCGAGAGACTGTGCACAGAAGAACACATGGATGAAACAAATGCTCTTGCCAAGCTCCCACCAACAACTTCCAGGGAATTATCAGTGACAGGTTTCCTGATGTCAGCTCATCTCCTCCACCAGGCTTCTTAGCCATTTTAATTCCCCGATGAATTGACTGGATAAACAAATCCACACTAATTTAGCATCAAAAACTAATGTTTTTTGTGCCTTCAACAAATTTAATAACTTTGGTTTTTTGACAATGTTTACCCTCACAGGGAAGAGATGTCAAAACCTTTTGTCAAGCCCTAAAATTACTCTTAGTTGTTCAAAGTTATTTTAGACAGAATGCTTGAAGACAGGAAAATTGGCACAAACTGTCAGTGTTTAATGTTGTCGGTTTAAACTGGAAGGAACAATGGCATCCATGATTTTTCTGTGTTTCTGGGATAATGGTGATGTTTCTTAGCAGGTGAGAGTCTTAGGATTTAGAGCAGAGATTTTAAAAATTTGCTCTTTTCCCAAGGGAATAACATTATTTTTGTAGAGAACATATTTTAACCTATTTAAATGTATTTTAATCATTCTAAGAATGACTGGCTAATTTAAACTTCAGAGAGGAGCTAAGGATGAACTTCTTAAAAAGTCTGGCATCAAAGATTACACCTGGACAGTGCTAATGTGTTTTGTACATGGTTAAAATCTAAAGCCAGCCATATGGTTTCTATAGGAGGGCAGTTTGCCTGAATGAGCAGGTCTGTACTCTCAGAATGACATACCATCACTTGTTTATAGACCATTCCCATTTTGTCTGTTTGTAATAAAAGAAAGTAAGAGAAATTTTCCTCTGGAATTTTATTCCCTTATTTTCCTAATCACCCTTTTCTTGCCTTCAACAACAGAGCCCCCTGAATGGAGACCTTTAGGAAGATTGCAGTGTCTCTGCCCACTCAAGACCTTTGTCTTGAAATTCTGTAGATATGGATCTCATATTTTCTAGTGTTAATTCTGATTTGATATTAAAGCAGTGTTCCCTAAACAAAAGGTTAATTTCTTTTCCTCCATAATAGTTTAGATTACCTACACATTTTTAGAACTATGTTATAAAAGCTCCTTTACTGCTATTTGATGTATTTTATTTTCCCTTGTATTACTTCATAGTTTATTTGAATAGTGGATGGTTTCACATAAAACTGAGTACAGCTATTTGAGTTTTTGTCTGTTTTCTTTTTTAAATTGATATGCAAAAATTGCACATATTTAACATATACACTTTGATGAGTTTGGATATATGCACACACTGGTGATACCATCACCACAATGAAGGTGCTAAACATCTCCATGATCTTCAAAAATTTCCTTCTGTTTGTGTGTGTGTGTTAGGAACACAACGTAAGATTTTTCCTCAACGTATTTTATTTTATTATTTCTACTTTTTCAATTTTATTTTTATTTTTTATTTAGTTTTAAAATTTTTATTTATTTATTTATTTTTGGCTGCATTGGGTCCTCGCTACTGCGTGTGGGCTTTTGCTAGTTGCAGTGAGCGGGGGTTATTCTTCATTACGGTGCGTGGGCTTCTCATTGCGGTGGCTTCTCTTGTTGTGGAGCATAGCCTCTAGGTGCGCAGGCTTCAGTAGTTGTGGCACGTGGGCTCAGTAGTTGTGGTGCACGGGCTTAGTTGCTCTGCAGCAATGTAGGATCTTCCTGGACCAGGGTTTGAACCTGTGTCCCCTGCATTGGCAGGCAGATTCTTAAACCACTGTGCCACCAGGGAAGTCCCTCAACATATTTTAAAGTACACGATACCATGTTTATCACAGATCTCTAGAGCTTATCCATCTTGCATAACTGAAACACACCCATTGAGCAACAATCCCCCGTGTCCCCTTCTCCCATGTCTATTTCCTTATATTTTCAAAATTACCATGCTTTGGCAAAATGGTTATAAAAATCAACTCTTTGTAGAAAAATCATTTAAAAATAATAATCTTAATAAGCTGATCATTTAATGCAATGCCATATTTTATATCTAAAATTTTGTATTCTTCTGTAAAATACCAACGCATCATTTCTTAACAATGCCTGTGAAAGTGCAAAGTTGTATTTCCCTCATGCCCTGAAGAAGGCAAGAATCGCCTGGAATACTTTGTTTCACAAAAAAAGGCACCTTCATTAGGTCTGAAATGGCCTGTTACCTTGAATAAAATTATTTGAATCAAGCTAAGTGCAAACTATTAAGAGATTTTCAACAAAGAGAATTTGACAGGAATCAACAACAAAGGCCATTAATCACCATGCTAGAGGTAATATCACACCCTCGTGATGTTTCTGAGATGATGGAAAGCCAGGCAGATGGGAAAGATGATGTGGCTGTCAAATGTTCAAGAATATTTTGTCCAAGGAAAAGTAACAGGTATCATGTAGACTTGAAGAAGAGGAGAGGAGACTTGAATTTACTTTCAGGGTAGTTGCTTAAAGACAGCTATTTTTTTGCAGACTTGAGATATTTTGATATATCTAAGATCTTACATTTATAAAGCAATATACAAAAATATAATAACCATACCTACTCAAAAAAGCTTCTGTTACCTCAAAAGAAAGTGGTTGATATATTGTAGGAAGTGCATTCTCACTTTACCTACCCCAAAATAACATTCACAAAAGCAGGGTCAATGGGGAACTTTCTGGGAAATCATGCTAAATTTCAGGGGCAGAGATATTATGAAATAAATTTAATTAAGAAATTTCAAATGCAAGTCAGAATTTAAGCAACAAGATTCTGTGACAAATAGCAGACTTATGTTTCTTGTAAGTAAATGAATTTAGACCTTTATCACACTTTCTAATGACAGATGGGGGATAGAAAAAATAATATATTTAAATAAAATATTCCCAGTCAACATCTCTTGGTAATGACATTTAGTACCTAAAAAAGGAAAGGAAGAAAAGGAGAGAAGGGCAGGGACTGTTTGAGAATGAGGGAAGGAGGGAATGAGCAAAAAGAAAACGAAAGGAAAAGAGGATAAGAAATTTTGGAGATTAATCCTTTGTCAGTTACTTAATTTGCAAATATTTTCTCCCATTCTGAGGGTTGTCTTTTGGTCTTGTTTATGGTTTCCTTTGCTATGAAAAAGCTTTTAAGTTTCATTAGGTTCCATTTGTTTATTTTTGTTTTTATTTCCATTTCTCTAGGAGGTGGGTCAAAAAGGATCTTGCTGTGATTTATGTCATAGAGTGTTCTGCCTATGTTTTCCTCTAAGAGTTTGATAGTGTCTGGCCTTACATTTAGGTCTTTAATCCATTTTGAGTTTATTTTTGTGTATGGTGTTAGGGAGTGTTCTAATTTCATACTTTTACATGTACCTGTCCAGTTCCTAAAAAACTAAAAATAGAACTACCATGCGATCCAGCAATCCCACTACTGAGCATATACCCTGAGAAAACCATAATTCAAAAAGAGTCATATACCAAAATGTTCATTGCAACTCTATTTACAATAGCCAGGACATGGAAGAAACCTAAGTGTCCATCAACAGATGAATGGATAAAGAAGATGTGGCACATATATACAATGGAATATTAACCATAAAAAGAAATGAAATTGAGTTATTTGTAGTGAGATGGATGGACCTAGAGTCTGTCATACAGAGTGAAGTAAGTCAGAAAGAGAAAAACAAATACCATATGCTAACACATATATATGGAATCTAAGAAAGAAAAAAAAAAAGGTCATGAAGAACCTAGGGGCAAGACGGGAATAAAGACACAGACCTACTAGAGAATGGACTTGAGGATATGGGGAAGGGGAAGGTAAGTTGTGACAAAATGACAGAGTGGCATGGACATATATACACTACCAAATGTAAAATAGATAGCTAGTGGGAAGCAGCTACATAGCACAGGGAGATCAGCTTTGTGCTTTGTGGCCACCTAGAAGGGTGGGATAGGGAGGGTGGGAGGGAGGGAGATGCAAGAGGGAAGAGATATGGGAACATATGTATATTTATAACTGATTCACTTTGTTATAAAGCAGAAACTAACACACCATTGTAAAGCGATTATACTACAATAAAGATGTTAAAAAAAAAAAAAAAAGAGGATAGCAAAGAAAATAAACCATTTTCCGAGGACTTACTATGCTTTAGGCACTGTGATAGGTGCTTTCACGTATGTCACCAGATATAATTCGTAAAATAATTTTCTAGATAAATATTATTATCCCATTTATATAGATGAAGAAACTGAGACCCATGAAAAATTAGCTAAAGTAAACTGAAGCCAGGATTCAAATTCATTTTGACTGTTAAGCTCATTCATTTTCCATGCTCTCATAATTCATCCTTTAGAAATCATAAAGATTAATCTTTATGCATTTAAATGACTGATCATTGCTCAGTGAAGGGCATTTAAGTCCTGGAGATGCTCATTTTCCATTCAGATCTTGAATCTCCAAAGGGACCTCTGTGTTTTTGGCTCCAGACCATGTACAGGGAGTTTTAACTGCGGAATCCACAATGTGGGAACCAGCGGAGGCAATCCAAGGAGACTTGACTGTCAAACTGTTAGAATGTACTGATGGAGAAATCCTTCTGTGATGGCTGCTGTTTTCTGAGTTAGGGATAGTGATCTCCCTTTAAGATACAGAGTAGTGTAGCTTCTGAGAGGGAAGAATGTCATTGTGGAGAAACACTCTCCTTTGTAATTAACCTCTGGATTCCTGGACAAGATGTGACTGGCTTTTCATCCCAGGATTTCAATCATTTTCTATACTACTCTCTCTCTCTCTTTGATTTTGTTCCCTATGCCAAGTTGTTCTCCCTTACAATCTCTACTCTTAGTTACTAACCTGTCTTCCCATTCCACATCCTTTTTTTTTTTATCTGATCTCTCTAATCCCTGCTTTGTCTTTTGCATCCTCCCATCATTGATTCCACCTTGACTACTTATCTGGATTTGCCTCTTGACCCACTTTTATTTTATGTCCTGCTCTGTTTTCTGGTTTGGGCCACACTGTCTCCCCCCCAAAACACACTTTGGAATCAGGGTCCAGGATCTTAGGTGATTTCCTTTTTTCTGCATTCATGCTAAAATCTCTGGGGGCCTCATTAAAGTTGGGACTCTGTGAACAATATGAACCTGATGACTGTTCTAGAATATATTGACTTTAGCATTCTCTTGCACACTCTTGCCCCATTTTCCTTCCATTATTCTGACTTTCATTCTCCAGTGGGGCCCTCCATGTCACCCAGCAACTCCACCATGTTTTCTTTTAGTACATTCACTTTTCCACTGCCAAAGATGACTATTTTATGCCTTCATTTTTCTCCTGCAACTACCAGTACCTCCTTGTCCCTTTCCAATCTCAACTGATGGCCTTTCCTCCTCCACAGAAAATAGAAGAAACCAGATGGGGAAATTTCATATGCTTCCAATACCATCCCTAAAAACCTACTGGTAATTTGACTTTGCCCCATCACTATGGATGAAATATACACCATCCTATCTAATTAAAGTCAATCCCTATATTTGATCACTAGATCCCAACCTTTCATGCCAATTCAAATAAATTAATTCAGCTGCTGTCTCATCTCTATGGCATCATCAACTTTCCCTTTTAATAAATCTTTCCCAACATTATACCAATAAGCTATATCTCTAATCTATACCTCTCTTGCTACTGTCCCTTTCCCTCTTCCCTTTCCAGTAAAACTTTTAAAAAATGTTGTCTATATTTGCTGCCTCTGTTATTCTCTTCTAATCTTTTTCTGAATCCAAGCCAATCAGGCTTTTAATTCACTGAATCAGCTCTTGTCAGGGTTTCCAATGACCTGTTCATTGCCAAGTACAATGGCCAATTCTCTGTTCTCATGTAATATTTAATAGGATTGAACATTTCTGCATTCTCATTTTCTTCACTTGCCGTCTGGGATATCTCTCTCCTTCTCATTCTCTGTCTCTCCCTCTGTCTCTCTCCCTTTGTCTCTCCCCCACCTCCTCTCTCAGTTCGTCTCTCCCTCCTTTCTCTTCCTTATTAGCTATTCCTTCACAATCTCCTTTGCTGGTTCTTACCTATCTCTCCTAACTCTAAATTGGAGAGCTCCATGACATAGCTCTCAGATGTCTTTCATCACCCCTCAGGTGATCTCAGGCAAACTCAAAGCTTTCAACATGCTGTAAATTTCAAAGTTATACATCTAACCCAGGTGTCTCTGCTGAACTCCAGTCTCATACACCCAACTGTCTACTTGACATGTCCACTTGAATGTCTAATAGGCATCTTAAACTTAACATGTCCAAACCAAATACTAATTTTCCACATCTCTGCCCCATACCTCCAACCCCCTGCAAGCCACTCTATCTCAGTAAATGGCAATTTTATTCTTTCATTGCTCAGGACAAAACATTACTATTTCCATTCTTTTTCACAATATGAACCAATTAACTAATCCTACTTGATCTTTGTTTGAAATACATCTAGAATCTCACTACTTATCACCAATTCTACCATTATCACCACTGTCCAATCTTGTTTGCATTATAGCAATAAGCTATTAACTAGTCTTACTATTTCTACACTTGTTTCAGTATTCAGTTTATTTACTAGACAGCAGCTAGAATGACATTTTCACAAATGTAAGGTCAGGTACATTTCTGACCAGTGACTTCCCAACTCATTCAGAGTAGCAGCCAGTGGCTACATGGTAGGTCAGATGGCTCACCATAACCCCACCTGATATCCCACCAGCCTATCAACCCCAACAGGATAGGTCTTTTCTGATCGCTCCAGAAGAAAAGTTTCAGAGGAGATTCTTCTTGGCCTGGCTTGAGTCTTGCACTCTTATTCCTGAGCCAGTCACAAGGTCCAGGAAGATGGGAGAACTTTGGCCAGTCCTGGATGATATTTCCTTCTCCATGTTTTGGGGGGGTGACCAGACTCACGTAACCACATAGAATGTGTTCCCCAAAGGAAAGAGGAATTCTATTACAGAATAAGGAGGAAAAGCTTCACAGATAAAAACAATGTACATCTACTACATAGGCAATAAAAATTCAGAATGACAGGTGTTTCACATGAAGAAAGCTTTTTGATGTGTGAAAAAAAGAGAATTCTTTTTGTGTGCCAGGAATGCTCAGAGATGGTAAAGATACCAGTGGAGAGTGGACAGGATGCTATTGTAATATTTATTTTTACCTAGAATGTCAGTAAAAAGCAACAAATGAATAACATCAAACTAAAAGATAAAAGATTAATTCTTTACCACCTTTTTCTTTTGTCTTCCACATGAGTGGCAGGTAAGAATGTGCTCCCCCAAAATAGAATATTAATTTAAAACTAGCTAAACTCAAGATATCAGAGAAATATCAGAGTTATGAATTCTCAATAAAATTTGTGAAAATATAAAGTATTTAATTGCTTAAAAATGAAAATAAAGAGTCGAGGTCAAGATTGTGGAATAGGAGGGCCTGAGGGTCACTTCTCCCCATAAGTACATCAAGAATACATCTACAAGTGGAACGATTTGCACAGAGGACCTGCTGAACACTAGCAGAGGATCTCAGAAACCTAAAAGGACAAGAAAAGATCTCTGCATAACCAGGTAGGATGAAAGAGAAAAAGGGAAGAAAAAGAAAAGAGGAAACGGGATGGGACCTGCAGCCCTGGGGGGAGCTGAAGGAGAGGAGAGGTTACTGTACCCAGAGAGGGCCCCTCACCAGTGGCAAAATATACTGAAATAGAGGGGGCCTCAGGGGCTATTGGAAGAAAGTGCAGTGGCTGTTCTGTGGCAGGCAGGACAGATTGAGACTTGCATGGATTATCTGTGCCATAGCTCTGCATGCCCCAGCCTGAGACAGGAGTCCACCAGTGCTGGTGGGGGCTGGGTGCTGAAGCATGGGGTTAGGAGAGTAGACCCAGGGAGAGGACTGCTGTTGGCTCATGGAGTCAGCCTGAGGGAGTGGGAGTGAGAAGCTCTGCAGCTGAGAATGCTCCTGGATGAATCACGGACTGCCTTGGAAGTGAGGTGTCATTGTTGAGTGGTGTGCAAGGGGCGGGGCTGCCATTGTGGCTTTTCTCCCCACATGCCAGCTCCTGCCTCTGTGGGCACTGGGAGAGACTCCCAACAGAGCAAGTGTGAGTGCCCCAGGTGTTGCCAGCTTGTCCCCCTCATGCTTGAGTGAGCACATGCACCCCGGTCTGTTGCCTCTTCCTGTCAGCCCCTACCTCTGTGGGCACTAGAGGGGGATTCCATAGGAGCAAGTGCATGCCCCAGTCATGGCTGCCTTATCCCTCTCCTGCCTGAGCAAGCATGCATGGCCCAGTCAGTTGCCACCTCTTGCACCTCCCACGTAAATGAGCAAGCATGCTCCAGTCAGTCACTGCCTTTGCCCCTTCTTGCCTGGGCAGGGAGCAGATGCCTGAGTGTGGTCCACATGCAGAGGTGGGGCCAAAAGCAAAGCTGAGCCCCAGGGGCTGTGCAGCTGAGGAAGAGGAACTGAAATCTCTCATTCAGCTGCACAAGCCATGGATTAAACCCCTGAGATCAGCCTGGTATATCCAACACCTACGGAACACCTGAATGGACAACGAGTGCTCCCACAACTGAGACCGGTCTAGCTTTAGCAGCTGTGAACTTTGGGGGCAAGTACAAACAGGAGTTGGGCCAGGTCAGAGTCTTAGCTGGCCCCACAGTGCCCACAGCAAGTCCAGAGACCTACCTAGAGGTCTTCAAGGGCCTCCTGGGGAGGTGGAGGTTAGCTATGTCTCACTGTGGGGACAAGGACACCGATAGTGGAGGCCCCAATTAATTTTTTTGTTTTGTTTTAATTTATAAATTTTTTATTTAATTATTTTCTTAATTTTTAAATTTATTTTTTATTTTTCTATTTTAATTTTTTTTAATTTTTTTGTTTTTGTTGTCTTTTTTGTTTTTTTTTGATTTTTTGCTTTGTTCTTTTCTTTCTCTTTTTTGTTTTTAGTTGTTTTCGTGTGCTTATTTTTTGTTTGCTTTGCTTTTTTTGTTGTTTTTGTTAGTTTTGTTTTGATTGTTTTGGTTTTGGGGTTTTTTTGTTTGGTTCTTTTCTTGTTTCTTGTTTTTGTTTTTGCTTTTTTTTGGTTTAGTTTTGTTTCTATTGTTTGTCTTGGTTTTTGTTCATATGTTTGTTTGTTTTCTTTTCTCCACCCCCCTTTTATTTGGCCATGCTGCGTGACCTTTCGGGTCTTGGTTCTCCAGCTGGGGGTCAAACCTGAGGCCCTGTGGTGGGAACGTAGAGTCCTGGCTGCTGGACTGCCAGAGAATTCCTGGCCCCAGGGAATATTAATCAGGGTGAGCTGTCCTGGAGGTCCCCATCTTGACACCAAGACCTGGCTCTTACCAACAGCCTGCAAGTTCCAGTGCTGGATACCTCAGGCCAAACAACCACTAAGACAGGAACTCAGCCCCACTCATCAGCAGGCAGGCTGCCTAAAGTCGTATTAAGCTCACAGATACCCCCATAACACACCCCTTTACATGGGCCTGCCACCAAAGGGACAAGACCCAGCTCCCCCCACCAGAGCACAGGCACCAGCCTCTCCCACAAGGAAGCCTACACAAATCCCTGGACCAACCTCACCCACCAGGGGCACACACCAGAAGCAAGAGGAACTACGACCCCGCAGCCAGAAGAAAGGACACCACAAACACAGTAAGTTAGACAAAATGAGATGACAGAGGAATATGTTGCAAATGAAAGAGCAAGGTAAAAACCTACGAGACCAACTAAATAAAGAGGAGCTAGGCAATCTACCTGAAAAATAATTCAAAGTAATGATAGGAAACATAATCCAAGATACCTGAAATAGAATGGAGGCATGGATTGAGAAGATACAAAAATGTTTAACAAGGACCTAGAAGAACTAAAGAACAAACAAACAGTGATGAACAATATAATAAATGAAATGAAAAATACACTAGAAGGAATCAACAGCAGAATATCTGAGGCAGAAGAACAGATAAGTGAGCTGGAAGATAGAATGGTGGAAATCACAGAATAAAGAAAAAAGAATGAAAAGAAATGGGGACAGTCTCAGAGACCTCTGGGACAAGATTAAATGCACCAATATTCAAATTATAGGGGTCCCAGAAGAAGAGAAAGAGAAATGTTCTGAGAATATATTTGAAGAGATTATAGGTGAAAACTTCCCTAACATGGGAAAAGAAATAGTCATCCAAGTTCAGGAAGCACAGAGAGTCCCATACAGGATAAACTCAAGGAGAAACACACTGAGACAAATTAATCAAACTAACAGAAATTAAATACAAATTAAAAAAATATTAAAAGCAGCAAGGTAAAAGCAACAAATAACATACAAGAAAATCCTCATAAGGTTATCAGCTGATCTTTCAGCAGAAGCTCTTCAGGCCAGACAGGAGTGGCATGATATATTTGAAGTTATGAAAGGGAAAAACCTACAACCAAGAATACTCTACCCAGCAAGGCTCTCATTCAGATTTGATGGAGAAATCAAAAGCTTTACAGACAAGCAAAAGCTAATAGCATTCAGCACCACAAAACCAGGTCTACAACAAATGTTAAAGAAACTTCTCTAGGCGGGAAACACAACAGAAGAAAAAGACTTACAAAATCAAATGCAAAATAATTAATAAAATGGCAATCAGAACATACGTATCAATAATTACCTTGAATGTAAATGGATTAAATGCTGAAACCAAAAGACACAAACTGGCTGAATGGATACAAAGACAAGACCCATATATATGCTGTCTACAAATGACCCACTTCACACCTAGGTACATGTACAGACTGACAGTGAGGGGATAGAAAAAGATATTCCATGCAAATGGAAATCAAAAGAAATCTGAAGTAGCAATATTCATATGAGACAAAATGGACCTTTAAATAAAGAATGTTACATGAGACAGGGAAGGACACTACATAATGATCAAGGGATCAATCCAAGAAGACATAACAGTTGTAAACATATATGTACCCAACATAGGAGCACCTCAAAATATAAGGCAAATGCTAACAGCCATAAAAGGGGAAATCGTGAGTAACACAATAATAGTGGAGGACTTTAACACCCCACTTACACCAACGGATAGATCATCCAGGAAGAAAATTAATAAGGAAACACAAGCCTTAAATCACACATTAGACCAGACAGATTTAACTGATATTTATAGGACCTTCCATCTGAAAGCATCAGAATACACTTTCGTCTCAAGTGCACATAGAACATTCTCCAGGATAGATCACAGCTTGGGTCACAAATCAAGCCTCGGTAAATTTAAGAAAACTGAAATCATATCAAGCATCTTTTCTGACCAGAATGCTATGAGATTAGAAATCAATTACAGGAAAAAAACTGTAAAAAACAAAAACACATGGAAGCTAAACAATATGTTACTAAATAATCAATGGATCACTGAAGAAATCAAAGAGGAAATCAAAAAATACCTAGAGACAAATGACAACAAAAACATGACAATCCAAAACCTGTGGGATGCAGCTAAAACAGTTCTAAGAGGGAAGTTTATAGCAATACAATGTTACCTCAAGAAACAAAAAAAACCAAATAAAAAACCTATCCTTACACCTAAAGCAACTAAAGAAAGAAGAACAAACAAAACCTGAAGTTGGTAGAAGGATAGAAATCATAAAGATCAGAGCAGAAATAAATGAAATAGAGGTGAAGAAAACAATAGCAAAGGTCAATGAAGCTAAAAGCTGGTTCTTTGAGAAGAAATACAAAATTGATAAACCTTTAGCCAGACTCATCAAGAAAAAAAGGGAGAGGATTCAAATAGATAAAATTAGATTAAAAATGAAAAATAAGATTAAAAAGGAGAAGTTACAAAAGACACCACAGAAATACAAAGGATCATAAGAGATTACTACAGGCAACTATATGCTAATAAAATGGACAACCTAGAAGAAATGGACAAATTCTTAGAAAGATACAGCCTTCCAAGACTTAACCAGGAATAAATAGAAAATATGAACAGACCAATCACAAGTACTGAAATTGAAACTGTGATTAAAAATCTTCCAACAAACCAAAGTCCAGGACCAGATGGCTTCACAGGCAAAATCTATCAAACATTTAGAGAAGAGTTAACACCTAACCTTCTGAAACTCTTCCAAAAACCTGCAGAGGGAGGAACACTTCTAAGCTCATTCTACAAGGCTACCACCACCCTGATACCAAAACCTAACAAAGATATCACAAAAAAAGAAAATTACAGGCCAATATCACTGATGAACATAGACACAACAATCGTCAACAAAATACTAGCAAACCGAATCCAACAACACATTAAAAGGATCATACACCCTGATCAAGTGGGATTTATCCCAGGGATACAAGGATTCTTCAATATACACAAATCAATCGGTGTGATACATCACATCAACAAATTGAAGAATAAAAACCGTATGATCATCTCAATACTTGCAGACAAGCTTTTGACAAAGTTCAACACCCATTTATGATAAAAACTCTCCAGAGTTATTTTTGAGGGAACCTACCTCAACATAATAAAGGCCATATACAACATATCTACAGCTAACATCATACTCAATGGTGAAAAGATGAAAGCATTTCCTCAAGATCAGGAACAAGACAAGGATGTCCACTCTCACCAAGTTTATTCAACATAGTTTTGGAAGACCTAGCCACAGCTTTCCGAGAAGAAAAAGAAATAAAAGGACTCCAAATTGGAAAAGAAGAAGTAAAACTGTCACTGTTTGCAGATGACATGATACTATACATACAAAATCCTCAACACAATACCAGAAAACTACTAGAGCTGATCAATGAATTTGGTAAAGTGGCATAATACAACATTAATACACAGAAATCTCTTGATTCCTATACACTAGCAATGACAGATCAGAAGGAGAGATTAAGGAAACAAATCCATTTACCATTGCACTTAAAAAAAGAAGAAAAAAAAAAAAAAAAAAACTAGGAACAAACCTACCTAAGTAGGCAAAAGGCCTGTACTCAGAAAACCATGAGATACTGATGAAAGAAATCAAACAGATGGAGAGATATATTATGTTCTTGTATTGGAAGAATCAATATTGTGAAAATGACTATACTATCCAAGGCAATCTACAGATTCAATGCAATCCCTACAAATGACCAATGATATTTTTCACAGAACTAGAACAAAAAGTTTTGCAATTTGTGTGGAAACAAAGAATACCACAGATAGCCAAAGCAATCTTGAAAAAGAAAATGGAGCTGGAGGAATCAGGCTCCCAGACTTCAGACTATACTGCAAAGCTACAGTAATCAAAAGAGTAGAGTACTGGCACAAAAACAGAAATATAGATAAGTGGAACAGGACAGAACTTCCAGAGATAAACCCACACACTTATGGTCACCTAATCTATGACAAAGGAGGCAAGAATATACAATGGAGAAAAGACAGTCTCTTCAATAAGTGGTGCTGAGATAACTGGACAGCTACATGTAAACAAATGAAATTAGAACACTCCCTAACACCATACACAAAAGTAAACTCAAAATGGATTAAAGACCTAAATGTAAGGCCAGATACTATAAAACTTTTAGAGGAAAACTTAGAGAGAACACTCTCTGATGTAAATCACAGCAAGATCTTTTTTGATCCACATCCTAGAGTAATGATAATAAAAACAATAATAAACAAATGGGACCTAATTAAACTTAAAAGCTTTTGCAGAGCAAAGGAAACCATAAACAAAACGAAAAGAAAGCCCTCAGAATGGAAGAAAATATTTGCAAATGAAGCAACTGACAAAGACTTAATCTCCAAAATACACAAACAGCTATATCAAAAAAACAAACAACCCAATTAAAAAATAGGCAGATCTAAATAGACATTTCTCCAAGAGGACATACAAATGGTTAAAAAACTCATGAAAAGATGCTCAACATGGCTAATTGTTAGAGAAATGCAAATCAAAACTACAATGAAGTATCACCTCACACCAGTCAGAATGGCTGTCATCAAAAAAATGTATAAGCAATAAGTGCTGGAGAGGGTGTGGAGAAAAGAGAACACTTCTACACAGTTGGTGGGAATGTAAATTGGTACGACCTTAATGGAGAACAGTATGGAGATTCCTTAAAATACTAAATATAGAACTACCATATGATCCAACAATCCCACTCCTGGGCATATATCTGGAGAAAACCATAATTTGAAAATGTTCATTGCAGCACTGTTGACAATAGCCAAGACATGGAAGCAATCTAAATGTCCATCGACAGATGAATGGATAAAGAAGATGTGGTACATATATACAATGGAATATTACTCAGCCATAAAATGGACTGAAATTGGGTCATTTGTAGGGACATGGATGGACCTAGAGACTGTCATACAGAGTGAAGTAAGTCAGACAGAGAAAGACAAATATGATATGTGGAATATAAAAAAAAAGGTTGCAAATGAACTTATCTACAAAACAGAAATAGAGTTACAGATGTAGTAAATAAACTTATGGTTACTGGGGGTGAGGCTGGGGAGGGATAAATCGGAAGATTGAGATTGACACATGCACACATATATATAAAATAGATAACTAATAAGGACCTACTGTATAGCACAGGGAACTCTACTCAATACTCTGTAATGGCCTGTATGGGAAAAGAATCTAAAAAATAGTGGATATATGTATTTGTATAACAGATACATTTTGCTGTACACCTGAAACTAACAAAACATTGTAAATCAATTATACTCCAATAAAAATTTTAAAAAATTAAAAATAAAACACAAATACTTTCTATGTATTAAAAATGATTTACCATTTAACTGTGTTCTGATTTTTAAAGTTATAAAATTATCTGTGTATGTTTTCCATAGAACCCATTATTGTCTAAATTATATTTCACTATTTCTATTTTTCACTTTTTCTATTTGACTATTTTTATTTCTTTAACAGTTAATTAAGAGATGTTTCTCTTCCAGTGTAGGAAGTAAAGACATCTTTAGTAGAAAAGAAAGCAATCAGGTTTGAGGTTATTGGCTGATGATGTATCCTTTCCTTTGTACTACTGCTTCTATCTAACAGGAAGTGAAAAGAATGTACTGGATACAGCATTAATTACCTGTGGTTCAGTCCTGGAAGCCAAACTGAATTTCTCTGAATAATGAGGAACTGCTTAAAATAAACATTAATGATTAATTACATCATTAATAAACAATAAATAATTACATAATTAACATCACATAATCAATAAACACTAAATGATTACATCAAGTATTATTGACAATGAATTCTTACTCTTTGTGAATCATTTTGCTTATGCCTGACTCTTTTATAAGAACTTGATATCCTTCAATTCTTTAGCCTTCTGTGTGATTCCTCTCTTTAAAACCCAAATAACGGTAGTTTGCATTTTCCTCTCTTGCCTTACTTACAGGAAATAATGTCTTTTACCAAGTTTCCCTCCCCAAAGGTTTCTTGGTAAGTTTTAGGAACATTTTCTTGTTCCATGAATGCTTCCTGTATGTCACTTGGCATCTTCAATTCAGGCTGCTTGTCTGGGCTTCTATATAGATCACATCTTGCCAGGTCAATATTACTCTTCCAGGATATTGGAGCCTTCCTATGTGTACGAACACATCCAACCAATGATTCCTTAAAGTTTACTATTTAAGAAAGTTTTACTCAAAGGACTGAGAACAGAAAAAGTTATAATGTAGACTAGGGAAGGGAATCATGGAAATCCCACCATGCCCTCTTTTATCAGGTAGTAGACAGAATAGTTTCTAGAATACATATGCCACACCCTTCCTCCAGGGATCTGCCATCACTCTCCTAAACCCCAGATTGCCACTCAGTTACAGGCACCAATTTCCCTTCCATGATCTTTCCATTAGGACTTTCCTACACAGAGTCCAGATGTGTAAACTCAAGAGATAACTGTGCAGAACATTTGGTACTTCAGTACTCAGAAATTTTCCTTTCTAGAACAGAATTGGATTTATACTTGCATATCTAAAAGTCCTCCTTAAAGAGTTTCCCAATCCAAATCCAATCATACATACATATATAACACATACACAATCTTCATGAAAGAGAATTCTGTTTCCATCACAAAAGCAACATGCAAAGTTGCATGTTAACAATATTTAAGAGGAGAACTCAGTAAATACATTTTAAGATAATGAATCACATTTTAGAAATGAATGTAAAAAACTTAAGCCTCTCTGGGGATACAAGAGACTGCAATGTACCTTCTCATTTTCATGAATATGACTTTGTTAGTCTCTTAGAATGATCCTGACTTTCAAATATGAAAATATATCACTGTGAATTTAGGGAGTAAATGACTGCCACAATTAAATCTCTAATTCTTTCTATAGGCCATTTCTAAAATTGGAATGATTTGGAAGTTTCTGGAGCAGAAAGTGAATTACCAGAGTCTACGTTTGCAAACTGTTAGCATAGTTTGTAGTAGTTCTACATTGATATAATTATGAAAATAATGCTTCCCTTTCTGAGGGTTTGAATATCCATGTTAAACTGAAAGAATAGCAGAAGCAAGATGCAATGTCAGAAGATGGCGCTGCTCTCCAAAACAGAAGGGTTTCTTTTGTCCAGCAAGGTTTCTGCAGTCTTTAACTGGTGGATAACAAGCAACAGGTGGAGAGACAACTGATGTTTGGATGATAAGTGTGAGGCTGAAAACCTTTATGTCTAATTCAAATGGTGGTTGTATTAGAAAATATAATAATTTTCTCTTTTATTCAATGCACAATTTATTGAGTACTTACTATGTGTAATTTTCTGAATTGTGGAGGCTATAAACAAGAAACCATCTGTGCAAAAAGCTAACAGTTTATCGACATTAGATATATATACATATTCATGCATGCACACAGGACTGTTAAATAAGCTATCATGTAATACATACAATAAGGAAAGGTAGAAAATAATTAGGCAGTTCTGAGAAAAGCCATTCTAGGCACAGAAAGAAGGCAGAATTAGGAATAGCAAGGGGAATAAATTATCTGGAAAAATGGAGTACATGTAAATGGAAGGTGGAATATAAGACTGGGAAGATAAGTTGAACTGACCTTGGAGACCTTTGAGGATCACACAAATATGCTTATTTCATAATAAGCATACATTATTTCATAATAATAAGGTTCTACTAAAAGCTTTCAGCCAGGGAGGGACATGATCAGGGCTGTGCTTCAGAAGTCAGTCTGTTTGGTGGTGTGAAGAAGGTAATGTTAGGATAGAGGAAGAAAATAAAAAGTCTGGAAAAAATTTGACATACTAACAGCTGGTTCTTGAAAGTTGTCATTCAGAAATCATTAATGCGTTTCAAGTAGGAAAAATAGTTTGACATTTAAGGGTCTATATTTAATGTTTATCCAGGCTTATGTAAGTTATTAAGCTGAAACTATTCCAGATGTTTCACTATGTTTACTAAAGTTTCTTTCTGGAATTTCTTGTATTTGCAAATATATGGCAATCAGGTGTTAAATGCTTAGAAGCGGGGGAAAAAAGAAATGTGCCCTTCACCCCCCTTGCCATGTCATACACGAACGTGAGTGTGTGAAGCAGAGTGTCTACTGGATTACTTACTCTAAAAGCACAGAGCTGGCTCCTCTGGGCAGTGACAGAGAAAGGAGAAGGCATTCACAAAGGATTCTTGAGAACATATTTGCTGTTTCTTCTTTTCTTTTCAAACCCTTTTCATGCTGAACATTTTAACTGACCTAGCCTTTGGAGAGTTAAGAGAGTGTCTGGAAGATGGAATTGAAAGCTGCCTCGGAAGAATTCTTGTGAAGAAAAAAACCCCACAATGTTGGAGGTGAAGGAGGTTTTATTTATTACACTGTATCTGGTAAAATATGTTGCTAGCATTCATGCTGACAAGTATAGAAGAAGTTCACCATTCTCTGGAACTGAATCTTCTTTATCCATTCTCTCATTTATCTAATAAAGGTTTACGAGTACCAAGCGCACATTACCATGATAAGGCCTGGGAAAACTGTCAGGGACTCCAGCTTAAGGCATAATTAGCAGAACAGCTAAGGAACTTGGGAACAGGAAATAGAATGGTGTGTTCAGGAGTGGGACATGCCAGGGAATGAGGCTGATTAGAAAGCAGAGACCAGATCATATATGCCTTGCATAAATTATTAAAAGGTCTGGAATTTACCCTGTAGCAAGTGTGATTCTTTCTGATGGCCATTTCATATACTGAAAGCCTGAAATGTATAAACTACGTACTTGCAAACAAAGTCTGTTCTGGTTGACATTCCTTTTGATCCTCTTTTGAATTTTTATGACTCACTCAATATTGACACAATAAAGAAAGACAGTCGCTAGAACTAGAGCTATCTGCTCTGCCAGATTTTGGGGTCACTGGTTTAGGCCCTAAATGTGAAGTTGGGCAAATTGAAGTACTTTGCAGTTAGAGGACATTTAGTTGTCAAAGCAGCAACCTCTGTGAGTGAAATTTCGATTGTGAAACATGCGACAGGAGAAAAGCTATGAATGCTTACTGAATTTGCATAAGTAAATGAGCTAATTTGTGTGAAATGCTTAGAGCAGTATTTGGCACATAGCACTCAACAAATGTTAGCTACTAATAGTGATAGTATTATTTAATTTTTAAAAGAGAATTAGAGTAGGAAGAAATAAGAAACATTATAAATATGGAATAGGATTATTTGCTTGTTAACTCAGTGCCAAGATATCCCAAGTGATACTTCAACAAACACTGATCAGCACATCCTCTGTGCCAGGCACTGATGTAGGCTGTGGGGACACAGCAGGGATCAAAGGAGACAAAAAGCCCTGCCTTAGGGAGGTTACATTCTGGGAGTTTGGCTTAGGCTTTGAAGTCTGGAGCCAGGGTCATATAATTGACTCCAAATACAACAATGACTCTTCCCACCTTTCCTGCAAAGCCTAATGAAGAGGGTTCTGGTGAGGGGCAAGATAATGGCCAGAAGAGATGGCACCAACCCAATGGCTATCACCTGAGTGCAGGACTCACTATTTTTCTGGCTGCTGCTTCTGGATCTCCTGGCCCAGTGGCCCCCCTCCCCCCAAATAACCTGCTAAATTCTCCCTCTGTGGAGTGATGGTTTCTTTAGAGTGTGTGATTCTTTTTCTGTAAGAATTTGCTCCTATTGCATGGTGGGTACCAGGAGAGCCGAGTTCAATTATGAACTGAATGCTAATCAATTATCAGATCAATTATAACTTAGAAGCTTTAGAAGCATGTTTTTCTCAGAAGCCTGACCTAATCTATCATTGCAAAACTGATACTTTCCAGGAAAGAAAAAATCTCCCTTTCTTTATTTAAACTATACGCTAAATGTGGGAGCAGATGATGTCAATAGAATGAAGAGTTTCCTGGTCTAAAAATACCTTTATTATTGTTTAAACCATATTTTTTCTTTGTAAAACTAAAATATTACCTGGAAAACTTTTAAAAATTTCACACAAACATCTGTGAAAGTTGATAAATTGATTTTAAGTGATGAGTCCTTTAACTCTGGTCTGAATAATGTCCAAAACTTGCTTTAACACTGCTCTACAGAGCATTCAGTGCATACTTCATCAGTCCAAGCACTTAAAAAAAACCTCTTTTTTGTGTGTCTTTTTATCTTTTCACCCACAGGAATGTAGGGTTGATTATTTTATTGATTCCGAAGTAGTTGTTAAACCAGGAAGTATACTAGGGCTTTCAGGATTGAACATTTGAAATGGTGTGGATAGACTCAAACAACTCTTCGGCTAATAATGGAATCATACTGGATTAAAACATCCAGTAAAAGAACAGGAAATTCAGGACAATTGGTTTGTGAGAATTTAGAATAAGTGTTATTTACTTAGAAAATGGATTTATGAAGTGTAAATCAACCTAAATTATACTTTTTTTATGAGGGGTTGGATATAGATTCCAATAAATAGCTGAATAAATAGCTGAATCGAGAGAATTATATATACTACTATGTATAACTTTCACTGAAATTTTAAACAAAATGTCTCAAGGTATTCTTGAGGAATATCTTCACAGCAATGTATATTGGATGACAATAAAGATAGAATTTTTAAAGTTGGTGAACAATTATTTCCAAATATATTCTAGTAAGATGTACCTTAAGACATCTGCTTCTATTTAACATTGTATCAAGAACAAAGTGACACAAGCTATCTTCCCAAATCTGCTAATCAAACAAAATTGGAAGAGTAATATAATGGATAATACAATAAAAATTACAAAGAACTGTCCAAGACCTCAACAGTCCAAAAGATTGCTACTAACAACCTTACATTTAAGGAGGATTAAGGTTTTCCATTTGAATAAAAAAATTTTTAATTAAAAAAAGAAAGTATAATGTGTGAGGTACCTGACTTCATAGAAGTTTATGTGAAAAAAAGAGTTTTAATTGACGAGATTAATATAAATATTTCACGACTATTAAAGATATTGTATAAACCCAGAGAGGTAAAATAGTTTTAATCTTCAGTGGTCATGATACATGTGGTATATTATATTTAGTACTTAATGTGATATTTTAATAGAAGTGTCTATAAACAATGTTATTTCCAAAGGAATTAAAATGACATGGTGAAAGGAATGGAAACCACTTAATGTGAAGAAGCATTGAGGGTCCTAGGAATGTTTAGACCATAGAAGAAAGCATATGTAAGAGAAATGCCAGTTGTATTCAAATATACAGAGCAACATTAGGTGGATGAGAAATTGATTTATTCTATATTGGTCAAGAAGACAAATCTAGAATCAGTAAGTGAAAATTAAAAAGGGGCATTTGACTCAATGTAAAGACTTTTCTGGAGGTCAAGATGGCATAGTAGGAGGATGGTGAGCCAACCTCCCCTCCAAATGCATCAAAACTACGACCACACATAGAGCGATTCTCACTGAAATCAACCTAGTGGCTAGCAGAACAGCTCTTCTACAACGAAGGTTGTAAAGAAAGATCCACACAGAGTCTGGAAGGAAGGGAAGAGAAGCAATCTGGTTGGACCCGCACACCTAGCACGGGACACAGGAGACAGGCACAGAAGAGGAGGGGTATATCACAGATTCAGGGATCCTCTCTGGGGAGTGAGACATTTGAGCTACATATTAGGAACCCTAGCCTTGGGGTCTCACACAGGGAAGAGGAGCCCCCTAAGCTGGTTTGAAAACCAGTGGGGCTTACTGGAAGGCTGTAAGAAACTGAGACTCTGCTATTAAAGAGTGAGCACACATGCTTGCTTACTCCCAGTCACATTGCGGAGACAGCAGACTGAAAACTGCCTGGGGAGCTGGCAGCGTAACATGGCCAAGCAAGCTTACATTGAGATTATGTGCACATAAGTCATTTCCAAATAATACAACCAGTTTTTCTTTAACATCCACAGCATTCCTTCATTTCAGTTATATATAAGTAAAAGGTTTTTATGTCTGCTTGAAAACATTTCCTTTCTTTTTTCTTTCTTTTCTTTCTTTTTAACCTACATATGGCCATCCCTTTTTCTTCCTTATTTCTAGAGAATCAAATTTACTATCAAAATCACAACCCTAATGTCTTCCGTAGGCCTGTTTCCTGGGAGCATTTTATGGCCTATGCCTTATGCCTTGTCATGTGCATCTCTTCTTTGGGTTCACTTAGAGATAAGCCAGGGGCAGATAACTTAGAGACTTTTAGGCCATGGGGGAAAAGATGTTTATTCTTTTCTTCTGAGAGCTGGAAAGTTAGGAGATTTTTGAGCATAGGATGACATGATCTATTTATATTGTAAAAGTATCATTCTTTCTACAGCTGAATAGGAAAATGATGGCAGAGATCCAAAAGGAGGCAGGCAGCCAGGGGCAGTTATCAAGCCAGAACTGACTGTAGCTTGACCTAAAGTTACTAGTAGGGGTGGTAAGAAACGCTAGGCGTTAGTATATATTGTATTGGGGTTGGCCAAAAAGTTCGTTCTGGTTTTTCCGTAAGATGTTACAAAAACCCAAATGAACTTTTTGGCCAAACCAATATTTTCATATATTTCTCATAAACCATATAACTGGCATGAGAGAAACTTTTGCTACATAAAAACTTGAATTTAGTCTCTGAAATTATTACTTTATGTCCTCTCTCATTTGGTAATTAGTAACATAAGGGAAAGCTTAAAAGGGCACGGTGTTGTACTGGTGAGCATTTCTGCAAAAGGGCTGAGAACAGTTATTAGTCATCAGTTTAGCTTTTCTTTGCCTCTTTTTCTTAGGAAAAGAGAAAAATGGACTCTTTAACACTAAAGTTACCAAAGTGGATAAAGTTATAAACCATATAAGTTATGGTTTATGCATGTGTTCATTTTTGTCTTAACAGTGAACTCACCTATACTACTGTTGGGTAAATAAATGTCTGACTTGGGAAACACATGTATTTTCTGAAAATGTAAACACTTTAGGATATAAATGGAAAAGCTTTAATGAAAACAAAACTACCTCAAAGTAATTGTTGACTTACTGAACTTGAGCACTGTTGAACTTGAATAAGTTGTAGTGAAGTGACACAAAGTAATTGAGAGAATGGTGGAATCGGAGTCTAAATATCTGGATTTGAACCACAGCCCTGACACTCAGTAGATTTATGACCTTGGGCAAGCTACTTGCTTTCCCTGAGTTTCAGTCTCCTCATTTGTAAAAATGAGGATAATGATGCTTGTTTTGAAGATTTATGATGAAATCCTGCCTCAAAAGGAAACTGGCACACAGGCTACTTGAATCTGAGTACTCATTTTTCTTTTATTCCAAGTTGCCTGGCTTCTGCTATATTTCATTATCTTTGAAAGTTTTGGCTTAACTATTTAACTATAACACTTCAAAGTAATTCCAATGTAAGCTGAAGTTAAAAGGAAGGATACTGAATGAGCTGTATATTTATTTTTTCTATTTTCTTTTTCTAGAAAGTTTACCTAAAGTTTTGGAAAGTGTATGTCTTGTTTTATTCTTTTGGTGGTTGCCTATACATTGAAAATTGTCTTTCAACTAATTTATTTAATTATCCATGTGTAAAGCTATTGACTTCTGCTACTTTGTCACTATTATTTGATGCTTCTGATCCAGACAGCTTTTGTTGCTCACTGTCAGGTATTTTATAACAGTTTTTTCCCCAGCTTTAAAAAAATTATCATCCAGATATGTTTGAGGAGCATAAAATATTTAATTGATTTTTCAAAACAAGTAGAAATTTATGATTGAAAACAAATAATAATTATTATAAAATTGAAGATGCATTTTCAAATTATAGTTATGCTTTAATACTTACAATTTCTAGATTTTCTAATATTCTGCCCCTAAGATGATGTTGGAAGAGGTCATTGAGAGGACATGATCCCCAGTTGACACTTGATCTGGACCCAGGCAATCGCAGGGTCCTCATCCCCTCCCCTGGTCTTGGAATGCATGTTCTGCCCACAATTCCTGCACTAGGTGCCACTTCAAGGATGTAGTCTTGAGAGAACAATTTAGTGTTGAGACCATCTGGTTGGTATACATGACTGAACACAGTTAAGGTCTCTATATAAACTTTTAAGATTCTGGCAGGCCGGGGTGGGTGGACATCTCCTCATCTTGTGACCACCCAAGACAAGTCTCATTTTACGTTTCCTTGTTTATTAAACCTGGCACCTACCAGTCTTGTGTGGTCTGCTTCTTTCTTTGGTTTCTCCTTGCCCTCTGTGTATAAGGGCCTGTTTCAGATTTCACCTGGGAAGCTCCTGAGGTTGCAACCAACAGGCGATGTACCTGATCCCTCTACCTCTCCCTCCTGCCTGGAAATGTTTCTTTTAGCTCTGATTTTCCTTTTCTTGATTTCTTTATGTTAATTTATTTCTTGACCAGCATCTTTGTATTTTTTTCCCCTTGGAATGATACATAAGTGGTATACTTCATGAGACTTGCATTTCTAAAATTTTATTTTTTTTGCCATTGCAGATAAATGGAAAAGTGGGTTTGACTCCCAGAAAGAAAGTCAAGATATGGGTCAGTGAAAGCTTAGCGTCAGAATAAGGTACTTTTATTTGCATTCCAATTATGACCAAGACTAGCAATATTAAGTCTTAAGACTTAGAAAGTATTTCTCATGCGATGACTTTTACACCTGTTTCATTATAGTTATTAGCACTAAATACCTCCAAGAAATCTCCAATGTTGTGTGTTTATTTAGTTGGGACAAGAAGAGAGAGGACAAGTTTATAAATATGCTTCTGATCCACAGTGATCAAGTGGTAGCAAAGGATGTGTTCTGGTGGATAAAACTTTCGGGGCATAATAGAGAAAAGGACAAAGGAATGATCTAGAGTATCATCCCAGGATAATTTTTTTTTAATTGAAATATAGTTGATTAACAATGTTGTGTTAGTTTCAGGTGTACAGCAAAGTGATTCAGTTATACACACATACATATCTATTTTTTTCAGATTCTTTTCCTTTGTAGGTTATTACAAAATATTGAGTATAGTTCCCTGTGCTATACAGTTGGTCCTTGTTTGTTATCTATTTTGTACATAGTAGTATGTATATGTTAATCCCAAACTTCTAATTTATCCCTCCCTCCACTTTTCCCCTTTGGTAACCATAAGTTTGTTTTCTCTGTCTGTGGGTTTATTTTGTATACCCACTTTTTTATATAAGTTCATTTGATCATTTTTTTTTAGATTCCACATATGAATGATGTCATATGATATTTGTGTTTCTCTGTCTGACTTGCTTCATTTAGTATGATAATCTCTAGGTCCATCCATGTTGCTGCAAATGGCATTATTCCATTCTTTTTTTATGCCTGAGTAATATTCCACTGTATATATATACCACATCATCTTTATCCATTCATCTGTCAATGGGCATTTAGGTTGCTTCCATGTCTTGGCTATTGTAAATAGTGCTGCAATGAACATTTTCAAATTATTGTTTTCTCCAGATATATGCCCAGGAGTGGGATTGCAGGATCATATGGTAGCTCTATTTTTAGTTTTTTTAAGGAACTTCCATATTGTTCTCCATAGTGGCTGCACCAATTACATTCCTTCCAACAGTGTAGGAGGGTTCCTTTTTCTCCACACACTCTCCAGCATTTATTATTTGTAGACTTTTTGATGATGGCCTCTCTGATCAGTGTGAGGTGATACCTCATTGTAGTTTTGATTTGCATTTCTCTAATAATTAGTGATGTTGAGCATCTTTTCATGTGACTTTTGGCCATCTGTATGTCTTCTTTGGAGAAATGTCTATTTAGACCTTCTGCCAAGTTTTTGATTGGATTGTTTGTTTTTTTTTCATATTGAACTGTATGAGCTGTTTGTGTATTTTTCAGATTAATCCCTTTTCAGTTGCATCATTTGCAAATATTTTCTCCCATTCTGTAAGTTGTCTTTTCATTTTGTTTATGGTTTCCTTTGCTGTGCAAAAGCTTTTCAATTTAATTAGGACTCTTTTTTTTTTTTTCCTGTTTTTGTTTCCATTACTCTAAGAGATGGATCCAAAAAGATATTGCTTCTATTTAGGCCAGAGGGTGTTCTACCTATGTTTTCCTCTAGGAGTTTCATAGTATCTGGTCTTACATTTAGGTCTTTAATCTATTTTGAGTTTATTTGTGTGTGTGTGGTGTTAGAGAATGTTCTAATTTCACTCTTTTACATGTGACTATCCAATTTTCCCAGCACCACCTACTGAAGAGACTGTCTTTTCTCCATTGTATATTTTTGCCTCCTTTGTTGAGTGTGGTTATATTATTAATTTGAGTTCATTTGTTTCTGATTACATACAGTTCTAGGGTTTTTTCTCATTTTTTAAAATTTTCATATTTTAAAATGGAAAATATTAGTATGCTTCTAAATTTCAAAACTATACAAAAATTAAGCTAGAGAAGTATCATTCCCAGCTATGAACCTTCTCCTAGCTTCTTGCTCCTTTTTACCCCTTTCAAGTAACTGATTTCATTATTTTATGGCTTATTCTTCCTGTTTCTATTTGCAAAAGTAAGGACACACACACAGTGTATCATGTACTGATATGCACTTTGCTTTTTCATTACTGTAACCTAAAAATCACTCCATATTTATTCATATAAGTCTTCCTTGATCTTTTTACAGCTGTGTAGTCTTCCATTGTGTGGATGTATAGTAGTTTAACCAAACAATTCCCATGTTTGGACATTTAGGTAGCTTTCAGTATTTTGCAGTTACAAATAATATGCAACTTGTATTTTCATAGTGTTCTAAACATATCTTCATGGTAACTTTCTAGAAGTGAGATTTCTGGTACAAAGTGTAAATGTATATATAATTTTGTTAGATATCGCCAAATTCTTCAAAAGAATTGTACAATTTTGCATTCCCAGAGCAAAGTGTGAGAATACCTGTTTCTCCACAGCCTTGTCAATAGAGTTCATTATTAAGCTTTTGAATTTCTGCCAATTGAATGTTGATAAAAGATATCTTAGTGAGGTTTTAATTTGCATTTTCTTTATTATAAATAACATTGAACAGCATTTCATGTGTTCAGGGATCATATGCTTTTTATGAATTCATCTATGTTCATATCTTTTGCCACTTTTTCTATAGAATTTTTGTCTTTTTCTTTCCCCAAATTAAAAAAAAAAGTTTATTTTTACTAGGCATATTATCCCTTTATCTGTAATATATATTGCAAAAAATTTCTCCTGATTTGCTATTTTGTTTTATTTTTTATGTTGATAACATTATGGAAATTATTTTACTGTCTACCTGATAATTCTGATAAATTTAATTTTACTAATGAATAATCAATTTTATTTACATTTTCAGTTTTTATGCAGGTGTACAAAATTTGCTTCTAATTATATTATACTGTATTATATTATGATAATATATATTTCTCCCTCTGTATCAATAATTATCTCTTTCATGTCTTCTCTTTTTTTTAAAAAAGTGTTCATTTAGCTAGTGTTTTGTCTATTTTGTTGATTTTTTTAAAAGTCAGGAGTTTGACTGAATTTAACAGGCTATTTTCTTTCCTCTACTGAGTTAATCTCTACTTTTTCCTCTATTATTTTCTTTTATTTTCTATTATTATCACTTTATTTTCTATTATTTTCTTTTATCTCTATTATCTTCTTACTTACTTTTTTTGAACTTTTTGAGTTGTGAATTTATTTATTTACTTTTCATCTGTCTATTCACATGGAACAAGAACTGGTAAACTTTTTTTGTAAAGGGCCTATATAGTATACATTTTAGGTTTTGTGAGCTGTTTCAACTCTGCAGTTGTAGTGCAAAAACAGTCATAAGAGAATAAGCTTGACTGTTTTTACAGGTCACACAAAACAGGCATTGGGCTGAATTTTCCCCTTGGGATTGTAGTTTTCTAACCCCTGATATAGATGTTTAAGACTATGAATTTTCCTCTGATTATTACTTTAAATATAGCCCACACATTTTAATACATAGTATTTTTGTTATCATTCTTTTTTCAGAAATTTTGTAACTTATGATTATATTTCATCTTCCACCTGGGAGTTATTTAATAGAAGGTCTTTTATTTCCATGTGGAATTTCTTTTAATTTCTAGTTGTTTTGCACTGTGATCAGAGTGTAGTTGTAACTGTTTCTAATTTATGGAAATTACTGGTTCTTTCTTTGTGACCTAATATATGGATAATTTTTGTGAATATTTTCTGTTCATTTGAGAAGAAAGAATACTCTCCATAGCACTGTGTAATGTTTGATATATCCCCATATATTCTATATTGTTGATTATGTTGTTTAGATTTTCCATGGCCCAATTTTTTTCATTTGATCTGTCTTGAACTGAGAATAATGTGTTAAAGTCTCCAGTTTTTAATATCTACTTCATCTTTCTCTCTCACAGTTTGTTTTAAATAAATGATTAATATATGACCATAGATATTACAATTTTTATTTCTTAATTGTGAATTGTGGCTTATAGCATTTTAAAGTCTCTTTTTTGTTCTCATTTAATGTTTTCTGACTTGAATTTTACTTAGATATAAAAAATACACAAGCCCTGCTTCCTTACTGCTTCCATTTGCTATCTATATTTTTGCCTTTGCCATTATGTTTAACACTATTTTTAATTTTATTTTTTCAATTTTTTTTATTAGTTATCTATTTTATACATATTAGTGTATATGTGTCAGTCCCAATCTCCCAATTCATCCCACCACCACCCTATCCCCAGCTTTCCCCCCTTGGTGTCCATCTGTTTGTTCTCTACATCTGTGTCTATTTCTGTCTTGCAAACCAGTTCATCTGTACCATTTTTCTAGATTCCACATATATGTGTTAATATACGATACTTTTTTTTTCTCTTTTTGACTTACTTCACTCTGTAAGACAGTCTCTAGGTCCACCCACATCTCTACAAATGACCCAATTTTGTTCCTTTTTATGGCTGAGTAATATTCCATTGTATATATATATATACCACATCTTCTTTATCCATTCGTCTGTTGATGGGCATTTATGTTGCTTCCATGACCTGGCTATTGTAAATAGTACTGCAATGAACATTGGGGTGTATGTGTCTTTTTAAATTATGGTTTTCTCTGTGTATATGCCCAGTGGTGGGATTGCTGGGTCACACGGTAATTCTATTTTTAGTTTTTTAAGGAACCTCCATACTGTTCTCCATAGTGGCTGTATCAATTTACATTCTCACCAACAGTGCAAGAGGGTTCCTTTTTCTCCACACCCTCTCCAGCATTTGTTGTATGTAGATTTTCTGATGATGCCCATTCTAACTGGTGTGAGGTGATACCTCATTGTAGTTTCGATTAACATTTCTCTAATAATTAGTGATGTTGAGCAGCTTTTCGTGTACCTCTTGGCCATCTGTATGTCTTCTTTGGAGGAATGTCTATTTAGGTCTTCTGCCCGTTTTCGATTGGGTTGTTTGTTTTTTTTTGATATTGAGCTGCATGAGCTGTTTATATATTTTGGAGATTAATCCTTTGTCCGTTGATTCATTTGCAAATATTTTCTCCCATTCTGAGGGTTGTCTTTTCACCTTGTTTATAGTTTCCTTTGCTGTGCAAAAGCTTTTAAGTTTCATTAGGTCCCATTTGTTTATTTGTGTTTTTATTTCCATTACTCTAGGAGGTGACTCAAAAAAGATCTTGATGTGATTTATGTCAAAGAGTGTTCTTCCTATGTTTTCCTCTGAGTTTTATAGTGTCTGGTCTTACATTTAGGTCTTTAATCTATTTTGAGTTTATTTTTGTGTACGGTATTAAGGAGTGTTCTAATTTCATTCTTTTACATGTAGCTGTCCAGTTTTCCCAGCACCACTTATTGAAGAGGCTGTCTTTTCTCCATTGTATATCCTTGCCTCCTTTGTCAGACATTAGTTGACTATAAGTGTATGGGTTTATCTCTGGGCTTTCTATCCTGTTCCATTGATCTATATGTCTGTTTTTGTGTCAGTACCATATTGTCTTGGTGACTGTAGCTTTGTAGTATAGTCTGAAGTCAGAGAGTCTGATTCCTCTAGCTCTGTTTTTTTCACTCAAGGTTTCTTTGGCTATTCAGGGTCTTTTGTGTCTCCATACAAGTTTTAAGATTTTTTGTTCTAGTTCTGTAAAAAATGCCATTGGCAATTTGATAGGAATTGCATTGAATCTGTAGATTGCTTTGGATAGTATAGTCATTTTCACACTATTGATTCTTCCCATCCAAGAACATGGTATATCTCTCCATCTCTTTGTGCCATCTTTGATTTCTTTCATCAGTGTCTTATAGTTTTCTGAGTACAGGTCTTTTACCTTCTTAGACAGGTTTATTCCTAGGTATTTGATTTTTTGTTTAACACTTTTGACTTACTGTTTTAAGTGTTTCACATGTACACAGAAGAGAGCTGGGTTTGCTTTATGAGCCAATTTGAAAATCTTTTTCTTTGGTAGGTGACTGAAGCCTGTTCATATTTATTGATATGATTGATATGTTGCTTCTTTCATATTATTTATAATTACTATGTCTATTGTGGTATCTTTACTGTACTTCTTTCTGGTTTTTTTTGAGTCTTCTTTCCTCTATTTAAAAAATTTCTTTTGGTTATGAGGAAGTTTTATATTTTGTTTTAATTATTGCCTATTCAAGTTGTACCTTTTATATTACCTTTAATCCACTTATTTCTTGCTTAATATTGCAGTATGCAGTTTGTGAAATTTAAATGATAGTCTTTGATTCCCAGCTATTCACTTTAACAACAGTCAATGATCTTAGTCTACTTTCTCCTTTCTTGTTTTCTCCTTCTATTCATTAGTTACATTATTTCTACTTTTTCAGAATATGTAATGTTTACATAGTATTTTTTTCACCCATGTACCTAAACCTATATCTAATCCCGTATTAGTTCTACAATTAGATGTACTGTATGCTCACCTTCTGTTCTTTTGTAGAAACCTCCCTGAGACAGGCTGGGACCTGGGGCCCTTTGCTGCAGTGCTGCAGTTCTTGCATCTGGACACACCTCTCCTGGAGCAACAAAATATAAAGAAACTGTATGGGACTAAAAATAACTGCATGCATGTGCTGTTGGAGTAAATTCTGGACAAAAGATACATAGAGATGAAAAAACCCAACTGCCACTTTTGAAAAGCCTCGAGCAAAAGCAGGGGGTCAGAAGTAAAAGCAGGGTACTGAGCATGACCCCTGCACACAACATCACCTAAGGGGTGGGAAACCACCCAAGCCACCCCTCCGGCCTGACCCCTGGACACATCTCTACCCTTACTCCATATAAGGAACAAGCTCGTGCCTCCCTCAGGGAGGCAGCAAGTAAGGGAACCTGTTGTTTGTTCTTGCTCCCCCCTACTGCAGCAGGGGCCCCAATAAAGCCTTGCCTGAATTTCTTGTCTGGCCTCTAGTCAATTTCTCTTCATTGGGGAAGGCCAAGAACCCTGGCCGGTATGATCCCCAGTCATTATTTGTTTTGATGAAGTTCATCTGGTAGTAGAATCCCCATGAAGAGAGTTCATGGTTACAGTATATCGTGAGTTCCTTCTCATACAAATTTGTTTATTTTTAGAAGCTTGTTACTTGAAGTATTGCTTGGCTGGATATAAAATCCTTGGCTCACACTTTTCTCAGACTTTTAAAAATGCTGCTATCTCCTTGCTTTTTATGTTGCTCCTGAAAACTCTGGCACCATTGTAATGGTTTTGTCCTTATAGTTTGATATTTTTGTCCAGGAATCCTGATGATTTTGCTTATGTCTTTAAAGCCTAATAGTTTTACTAAGATTTGTCTCAGAGTTTATTGTTCTGAGTCAATTTCCTCAGGTATACAATGGGCCCTTACAGTATGTACATTTAGCATTCTTCTGAAAGTTTTTTTTGGATTATATGTTTAAATACTACTTCTGTTAGATTTTTTTGCTTTTCTTCTTCTGAAACTACTTGTATGCATGCTGGGCCTTCTTTGCCTGCTTTCTGTTTCATTCAGTATCTCTCTAATCACTTTTATTTCCTTATCTTACTTCAATTTCTTGGTTATTTTTTTCCTTCTTCAATGTCCCTTGTTAAATTTTCTTTTGAATTTATTATCTTTTAAGTACTTTGTAATTTATTCTTCTTTTCAGAGATGACTTATCTTTTTGTTAAATTCTTTCCTGAGTTCACTAAACTATGGTTTCTTTCTTCCATGTGAGGAATTTTTTGGTAGTTATTTTTTACACCATTTCTATTTTTACTTTTTAAATTTTTGTTTCTTGATTTTTTTAAATTTATTTTTTAACATCTTTATTGGAGTATAATTGTTTTACAATGGTGTGTTAGTTTCTGCTTTATAACAAAGTGAATCAGTTATACATATAAATATATCCCCATATCTCTTCCCTCTTGCATGTCCCTCCCTCCCACACTCCCTATCCCACCCCTCTAGGTGGTCACAAAACACAAAGCTATCTCCCTGTGCTATGCGGCTGCTTCCCACTAGCTATCTATTTTACATTTGGTAGTGTATATATGTCCATGCCACTCTCTCACCCTGTCACATCTCACCTCTCCCCCTCCACATATCCTCAAGTCCATTCTCTAGTAGGTCTGTGTCTTTATTCCCGTCTTGCCCCTAGGTTCTTCATGACCATTTTTTTTTTTCTTAGATTACATATATATGTGTTAGCATACAGTATTTGTTTTTCTCTTTCTGACTTACTTCACTCTGTATGACAGACTCTAGGTCCATCCACCTCACTACAAATAACTCAATTTCGTTTCTTTTTATGGCTGAGTAATATTCCATTGTATATATGTGCCACATCTTCTTTATCCATTCATCTGTTGATGGACCCTTAGGTTGCTTCCATGTCCTGGCTATTGTAAATAGAGCTGCAATGAACATTGTGCTACATGTGTCATTTTGAATTATGGTTTTCTCAGGGTATATGCCCTGTAGTGGGATTGCTGGGTCGTATGGTAGTTTTATTTTTAGTTTTTTAAGGAACCTCCATACTGTTCTCCATAGTGGCTGTATCAATTTACATTCCCACCAACAGTGCAAGAGGGTTCCCTTTTCTCCACACCCTCTCCAGCATTTATTGTTTGTAGATTTTTTGATGATGGCCGTTCTGACTGATATGAGATGATATCTCGTTTTTTTTCAGTTTGGTTGCTCTCTTCTTTCTTTCCTTTTTTTTTTTTTCCTTTTTATGATTCTTGATTTTTTAAAAAAATCTTCAAATTTTTGTTTGAGGATTTAAAATTCAGATTAAAGTGTTGTGTTGCAGTTTTCTCCTGTTTGTGTATATTTTTTTATTTTTTGAGTAGAAATTTTCTCAACTGAAATTTTTGATTCACATTTTTCTTCTTCTAATAGCTTTGTATGAAATTTATCTTTTTTTTTTTTTTTTTCTACTCTTGAGTATCTAATGGACAAGATTCCTGGTTTGAGGGTTACTTCTTTCAGTTTATCAAAATATGTTAGTTAATGGATACTCTTGTTTCTTTTGGTGATGATAGAGGGTGACAAGTTGTTTTGTTTTTGCCCCCTTTTGTTTCTACAAGCTTATTACTTCCCATTCCCTTCCCCTTTCCTTTCCCTTTACTACCACATCTTCCTAAGGGGTACCATTCTTCTCTATTTACCTTTCTCCTGAAGAAGCAGTTCTTCTCTAAGGCTGCTACCTCCCTTTCTTCCCAGTTTTAAGTACCTTCTCAATGGTTGGTGCAGTGAATTTCCAAGTCTCAGACCAATATTTGGGCATTTGGTAATGAAATTTTTTTCTAGGGGTGTTTTTCTGTATTTCATGAATATACTCTGTCCCTCTTCTCAAGGAATCTCTTATTCTCCACACCCACAGGCATGTAGCTGCAGTGAGAACTTTCTTGGGCTTTGGTACTTATTTCTTCAGTTACAAATAATTTTAATTTAGTGGTATTCTCAGTCTTCTAATAATGTTGAAAATTTGGATCACATATTTTATTTGCCTTCCTTGTTGCTCTTTTTTGGTTTGGTTTTGTTTTGTTTTGGGGTAGTGTGTGAAGAGATTCACATTTGGCAGTCACCATTATCCTCCATACATAAAGTTTTAAATAGATACTTTTTTTTGAAATTAAAATTGTATCAGAAAATACATGGCAAAGCCTCCAATGTACTGTCCTAGCAAGAAAAATCTCTCAGTCTGCAGGTTATATTCTGAAAATATCCATTTCTTTTTAACAGACCAATATTGTGTTGTTTTCCTGGAAAACCACCTTTCTCTGAATAAGTTAATATGTTTCAAGAAATGTTTTTCATAAATATATAACAGAAATAAATTAGAGTTAGTATCTCTGGACTCAATCTTGTGATCCTGGTACTTAATCTGGTCAGTTTATGGTTTAACTGAGTAGCTTTTCAGCTCTTCCTTTCCTCCCTTCCCATAAATTAAGTTTAGGCTTACTCTAGCTTCAGGGAAATTTAGTGTGTGGTAGCGGAGTGAAAGTTTGACTACATAAGCAGAAATTATGAGGGCATTTCCATTATTTGAAGGAATTAGTAAATTACTATCATTAGGAAATAAAACACCAGGTTGTTTAATATAAAAGTGTCAGAAGGCTTTTCTTAGATGGACTGTCTGCATCAGTGTAGTGATAACTAACTCTCCTGAGCCCATCAACTGCCAAAGGAGCAAAATCAAGCAGCCTGCTCTGAGGAGACCAGATGGACAACTTTACAGGACAGTGCATCCAGGGAGAGCTGTCTGTCTGTGACTGGGTGAGTGCTCACCAACAATATTAATTGATTATTTTACTGCCTGCCATGGATATTAAAAAAACAAAAACAGTTACGGTGTCATGATTTTTATTTATGCTAAAATATCTGTTGAGCATGAACCATGTTCCATGCACTGTTCTAGCACTGGAGAGACAGCAGTGAATAAGACAAACCAGGTCCTTCTCCTCATGTAGCATATATCCTGTAGAGATAAATAAATAAGATAAACAAATAAACATTTAAATGCCAGATATTTTCTACAGTAAAGTGCTATGAAGGAAAAACAATAGTGTGATATGATAGAGAATCTGAATTAGGGGATGTCCTTTAGGAGTGTTATCACAGAAGTCTTCTCTGCGAGATGACATTTAAGATTAGACTTTTTATTAATTTTTATTGGAGCATGGTTGCCTTACAATGTTGTGTTAGCCGCCACTGCACAACAAAATGAATCAGCCATACACATACGGATATCCTCTCCCTTTTGGACTTCCCTCCCATTTAGGTTACCACAGTGCATTAGGTAGAGTTCCCTGTGCTATACAGTATGATTAGACTTGAAAACTCATAGAAAGCTAATCATATGAAGAAGCAGAAGAGCTTCTTAGAAAAAAGGAACAGCAACTGAGTTTGGCTCATTTAAAGAACAGAATTTAAGGAACAGCCAGTATGGCTGGAACATATTAAGCAAAAAAACTGAGTGATCTGAGATGTCAGAGAGGTAGAGCGGAGACAGACATATGTAATGGAAAAAGAATTGGACATTTGAACTGTAATGCAAGGCCATCAGAGAATTTAAAATGAGGGAGGACTTTAATGGGAGGGGACTTTCAGAATATGAGGGCATCCTCTGGTGGAGGAATCTGGCTCCAACAACCTTGGATCTCCCATCAACTCTGTTGACCTCTTCTACACATCCTTTCCAAAGAATTGTGGAGCACATAAAAAACTTCAGTCCCCACTCATGATTTTCAAGCCCACGGTGCAAACGAACCACTGTAGCATCTTTTTCCTTTGTATATGACTTGGTCTATGTCCTTTGAGTTCATACTAGAAATCTGCTAGTCAACAAAGGAATTCTTGATACTGTAAGAACTACCTATTTAACCTGGAGTGACTAATAAGGTTGTAAAGTGCAATGGCAACATAGAAAACATTCAGGTAAACTGGGAAAGTAGGTTAAGTGGTTTCTAGCCATATACATATGATTAACATACATACATATATTTTAAATATATAAAATATGTCATGTATATACAAGTATGTCTAATATATATGAAATATATGATATATATATCAACTCCCCCAGATAGAAAACCAGTTGGAGAGGAGTCCCGGCTTTGAGCCAATTTTTTTCAATGTCAAATGGTACAGATTTTTGGGAAAAGAAATAATTATGTCCACATAAAGGTTAAAGTAAAATTTCTTTTAAGCAGAGATTCTCATTTGGTAATTGGATGGCAGTGAAATGTTCAGATTTACTGGTAGTAGGTCATAATTTACTCCTAAGCTATGCTTTGTGCTTTTTTGTGTACTGAGGTACTTATGCTATATGTTCCTCATATTATTACTGAATACTCAAAGGAAGGGCAATAGCACTAATGAAATGGCTTTTCTGACATAATTTTCTTCAAAAACAAACAAATTTTCTTCAATTCAGAGTCCCAAAATATAAATTTTACACATTCTCTCTTTGTCTAGATGGATTTATATTTTTTTGGTTCTTTTATCAGCAAATTGCCATATTTCTCATAATTAACTTTCAAGGTAATAGTTCATTAAGGTAAAACATGATTTATATGTTCTTTTCATAGTAAGTAACTATTAATGTGATCCTAAAAAAAAAAATCTATGCTTTCCATTTCAAATATAAGCAAACAAAAAATTGCAATTTTTAACTATAAAACTGTATCTATGCTATTCCTTACCTTCCGTCTAGTTAATTTATATTTGTTTTTAAAGCTTGAATTCATTTGCCACTTTCCTTGAAGACTTCTCAGATAACACGTAACAGAAGGTAGAAGGGAGTAACTTCCTTTTTCTTTAGTTCTTACCAGGATTCCCAATCAACCAAATATAGCTTTTGCCTTCAAGAAGCTTTTTATTTGTAATGAAGAGAGATATAACAGCAAAAGCCTACAATAAAATGTTATAGTATCATAATAAATTTATTTGTAAAGCATAGATGTACAGAAGAGAAGTAACTGTATCTGGGTGTGGGTGTGAGAGGAGAGCTTGGGTTTCACAAAAGAAATAGCAGCTTACACAGTTTTGGAGAATACATGGGAGTTTATCTGGTTGAAAACAGTCTGAGTAGGGAAGAGGGAAGAATAGTTCACAGGTTGAGAGAACACTGGATGTGAAGACAGGGTCAAACAAAAAGCATGGTATTATGGGTGCTCTGTTTTGTTTGTGTTCCTAATTCTCCATCCTTTTTTTTCCCCCCACAGGCAACAAACGTTTTTTGAGTACCTATTATGTCCCATGGACTGTTTGTTCTAGAAATGAGCACACAACACTGAACAAAAGAGAGTCAATTTAAGCCCTAGTGGAGATTAAATTCTAGAGAGAAGTAAGGGCATATTCTGCAAGACAGGCAATAAACCAAAGGAATACAAAAGATGTATAATATTGTAGTTGATGAAAAGTGCCACTGAGGAATAAGAAGTAGGGAAGAAAACAGGAGGGATGTCAATTTTAAATGAGGCAATCAGGGGTAGGCTCATTAAGAAGATAACATTTTAATAAAAATCTGAAAGAGTTTATACAGAAAACAAGGAAGGACATTTCAGGAAGTGAGATCAGCAAGTGCAAAGCCCTTACCATTGGAATGTGCCTCATTTATTGGAAGAATAGCAAGGAGGCCAATGAAGTTCCAATCCATTTTTTATTCTCTTCATCCTTATGCTTTAGGCATCATCAAGTTCTCTCAATTCTTAAGCATGACTTGCTATTTTACAGTATATATCTTTCACATTCTTTTTCCAACTAGAAATAGCTTCTTAAACTCTGGATACTGACAATTCTTCCTTTAAAAGTCCACCTAAACATCATCTTGTTTTTCCTCTCTCAGACATACTGAGATTCTGTTTTCATAATGTTCCCTTGTGCCACTAAACAAGATAATTATTTCAGTTTGGGTATTTTGAGTTTTATGTGATTTTCAATCATCCAAGTAGAAAAATTTACTAGAGAAATGGATTTGTGAGTCTGCAATGCAGAGCATATCCAATGTTGAGACAGAGATTTAAAAAATTATCTTATAGGAAGATATTAGAACCAGAAGAACTTATAATATCACACATTAGAAAAGGTAAAGAGATAAAAGAGTCAAGAACTGGATATACAATTATTCGTTAAATTAATATTGAGAGAAACAGAGAGAAAGAGAAAAAGAATTTGGGGAAGGAGCTTTAGAGTTCTTAGAGAACTAGGAAGAGAACCAGGAAAGAATTTAAAAGGTAATAAGGATATGTGAGGGCCACAATGGCAAATTTTCAGTTCTCAAGGTCTTGTACTGTAATTAGAGGGAAATGCAGGGTCAGAGTAATTTTTCATGAAATAGACTTAAACATGCTTTTACGAAAGGAGGAGGTCTAGAAAAATGGATATTGTCAGGATAAGAGATATAAATGACAACTGCTGAAAAGGAGACAGAAGGAGGAAGGTGGAGAAGAAAACAATATTTTTGGTTATAATTGAAACTAGTCAGCCTTCAGTCAGAACATCCATGAAAATTCAGGAAAAATCTGTAGTTACAAGAGCCTAGTAAACTAATAATATCAAACAATAATTTGCCAATTTCTGGATAGATGATTTCTTTTCAACTTTTATGTCTCTTAACTTTTTATAGTTTCTATAATAAGCATAATGATTTATTACATTATGTTAGATTATCCAGGAAACTGATTCTAGAATCAAACTTTGTGTGCAAAAAATTTGGGGTGGGGGGTAAATGTCTATTTAGACAAATTTTCTTTTTTGCCCTCAAGCATGGTTGTAGTAGAAGTTTTAAAATCTTTGTCTGCTAATTCAAATATCTGCCTCTACTCTTAAGTATGTCACCTTTTCCTGTTTTTTTTTTTTTTTTCTTTTTTCTTTTCTTTTTGGAGGAGGGGTATCAGGAGCAGATAGGTTTGTCTAGTTATTTTAGATTATATCCTGGACATTGTGACAATACATTGTGGAGATTCTGGATTCTTTTTTCTTTCTTTTTTTTTTTGAAGAGTATTAATATGGTTCACTTTTTGTTTTAGAAGGCAGTTACCTTAGCTGAACTCAAACTTCAAACTCTGTGTCCCGTTTGGCAGGCAGCAGTTGAAATTTCTGGTAAGATCTTATACTAGTTTCCTTTGGCTACTGTAACAAATTATCACCACAACAAAACAAAACAATTATCTTCTCACTTAAAACCACAAAATTTATTTTCTCATAGTTTGGAAGTCCAGAATGTCCAAATCAGTATCATTGGGTCAGGATCAATGTGTCAGCATGGCCACCCTCCTTCCAGAGGATTTAGGGAGTATATGTTCCTTGCTCCTTCCAGGTTTTGGTGGCTTTGAGAATTCCTTGGAATATGGCTGCATCCCTCCAAATTTCAAGGCCAGAATTCTCAAATCTCTCTCTCTGCTTTGTCTTCGCATGTCTTCTGCTCTGTGCATAGTAAAATCTCACTCTGTCTCCCTCTTATAAGGATACATGTGATTGCATTTAGGATGGAGCAGGATAATCTGAGATAATCTTCCCATCTCAAGATCCTTAATCACATCTGCAAAGACTTTGCCATACAAGGTAACATTCACAGGTTCCAGAGATTAAAGAGCATTATTCCGTCTACTACAGTTCTGTTAGCCTTACTTGGGCTGCTCGGAGTCTGCCCTGTGTATCCACAGTTCAGAAGTCAGTTTAAAATTTGGCTTATACTCTCAATTGAGGACTCTCTCTTTCTGTATCTCTCCTTTCTGCGATTTCCCTCTCTCTCATTTTCTTTGTTCCATCATTATCCAGAACTCTGTCCTCTGGTTCTTTAAACCAGAAAAAAAATTTTTTTTTTTAGATTTATCATGTTGTCTTCTGATTCTTCAAGGCAGAAAGGTTTTATTTATTTGTGTATTTATTTATTTTAGTTTTATCCGTCCTGTTTGGAACATACTGGAACCTTTCCTCAAGACCAAAGTTGTATAAAATGGGAAATTCACTCTCTGTCATTTCCCTTTCCCAAGTGTAGACATCTTGTCAAGTTCTGCCTGCTTTTGGCTATTTTCCAGTGGCCTCAAACAGGTTTTATTTTTTCTTTTTGCCAGAGCTTATCATTTGTACCTATATGGAGGATGGTTCCACAATAGCTATTCCTCTGTCACCAGAAGCTGAACTTCTATGTTTTTTAAGAGTACATGGGACTTTCACCAAAAATGCCTTATAATTTTGTATTATAAACAAAGCCTCAATAAATTGCCAAAGGTTGAAATCCTTTCAGAATATTTTTCTGACAACAATAAAATTAAACTAAAAATTTCAAACAAAGAGATAAGTACCCGAAGTGACTATAAACTAAACAACATACTTTAAAATTATCTTTGGATCAAAAAACATGAAAAACAGAAAAAACAGAGTTTAGAAAATATTTGAACTGAATGATAATGAAGATAAGACATATTAAAACTTGTCAGATACACTTAGAGAAAATATTATAGCACTGAAGGCAAATACTAAAAAAAAAGAGAAAGGCTGAAAAATCAATGACATATACTTGGATATCAAGAATAGAGAAGAATGCCAAATCAAAATTGAGTAAAGTAAGAGAAAGGAAGTAATAGAGGTAAGAGCAGAAATCAATAGAATACAAAACAAACATACCAAAGAATAAAATAATAAAGCCAGAATTGATATTTGAAATGATTAATAAAATTTCTAAACACTGGAACACTGACTAGTGAAAAAAACATTATTTATCAAAATTAAGAATGAAAATTGGATTGTATATGCAAATCTAATATATATTAAACACATAATAAGGGATATTATGAATAATTTGAGGCCAATAAATTTGGATAAAATTGACAAATTCATTCCTTTGTTCTTTTCCTCTTGCTTTTTTTTTTTTTTAAAGGAATCATATATATAATATTTTGCTCTGGTGCCCAGAGTTTTATTTTCTGTTATTTTTAAAAATATTTATTTATTTATTTATTTGGCTGCATCAGGTCTTAGTTGCAGCACGTGGGATCTTTCGTTGTGTTGCACAGGCTCAGTAGTTGTGCTGTGCAGGCTCTCTAGTTGTGGTGCGTGGGCTCTAGAGCACGTGGGCTTAGTTGCCCCAGGACATGTGGGATCTTAGTTCCCCGAACCTGCCTCCCCTGCATTGGAAAGTGGATTCTTAACCACTGGACCACCAGGGAAGTGCCCCCCCCCCCTTGCTTCTTTTGGTTGTTTTGAGAGTAAGATATATATTTGGGTAGATGACCTTTTATAAAGATGCTGATACTATATTCTTAGCAAATAGTTTTGTATTGTGCAACTTTGCCCCTCATCTTATGGCATAGGAAACTGAGGTTTAATGTCCAGTCTCTATCCTCTCAAGTTACTAGAGTAGAACGAAGGTCTCTTAACACCCTGTTCTATGGTCCTATGTCCATCTCAGATGGTGAAGGTGTCCATCATTTCAAGGACATACTGAAGAAAACAGAATTTTCAGTATCTATAACGGCAGTTAGGAAAGAAGGGAAAGGACATGCTAATTAAGGTTGTCAGTGAGAGTTCATAATTGTATCTGACTGCCTGCTCTCCATGAAGAGAGATTGAAGGTACAATTTAATAACTGAATTGAGAATTGGCCCCTTCTTATGAGTTCCTTGAGTTAAAAGAATTTGGAGGACATATTGGCTATAAATTAAGGAGTAACGCTCTTTTGTTGCATTACACATTGATTCTTATTATACAAATTAAGCAATATTAAAGAGAAATAGTTGACTTTATTGTGAAACAATGGAATCTGTGTGAAGATATCCTTGCAATGCTAGCATGTGGCTTTTTTGTAAATCTGACCTTCTGGTGCACAGCAGTCACTGACAAAACAAAAAAATAATCTATTCTTACTCTTAACCTCCAAAAAGATTGCAGTGGTTCTGGGTGAGTAGCAAGCTGCTGCTGTTGACTGTATCTTTAGTCTTTAGCACTTGAAAACTATCTGCCCAGCCTGCTTCCCACCACGTGGTACTGACAGTGTGTGTGTGGGTGTGCATGTGGGAGTGGGTGTGCATGCACACGCATCCCTTTGCCTGTGTTCCCAATCGGCTCTGTAAAAGCTAGGTCAGTGGGCTGATGTGATCTTCCTTGAGATGCTGCAGGCTGGGTTTAGCATGACTGTCTTCAAACCAGTTTCTGCTGTGTTAAGTTTGCTTGAAATTTTGATTGGAAAAGCCCTTTTTTTCTTACTCTCCCACCTCTTTCCCATAACAGGCTGTTAGCAACTGTTCTCCTGGGAAGCTTCAAAGTGAGGAAATGGTGGGTTGAGCAGAGGAGAAAGAAAAGGAATACATGCTGTGGAAAGCTGTACTGTTGCTGTAGTTTCCTTTCCTCTCACTGAGATTTAATCACTGGTTGGAGAAAATTGGAATGTTTCAATAATGAGGGCCAGTGCAGGGTGGAAGAAGGAGAGGATGGCAGGAGAATTCAATAATAGGGCCAAGGGGAGATTAGAAATGTAATGCCCAGTAAATAGTGCTATGGAACTCTGCCAGTGATTAGGGAAGCAGAGCCATCCAGGGAACAAGGCAAATTTTCCTAGTGTTTCTTTTGAAGATTTGCAAATAATACCAGGCTGCCAGATAAGGGAGATTGAGACATGTTTCTGCAGTTCTCTTCTTCCTCACTTTAGGGACAATGTGTGCTAGAGGCAATCTGCCTAGCTGACCACCCATTTCCATCAGCTTTCTTTATACTCCTACACCAGCCCCAGTTACTCTGATCCCAATCTCGTGAGGCAGACCCCAAACTTTAAAGCAAACTGAGTCTCAGATACCGATTATGCCCTGCTTAATTTCCAGTTAAAACGGCATGCTTTCATATATATTTATAGATGCTGGAAGATGAGTATACCATTGTGTCTGTTCTGAAAACTTCAATAGACTGTGTGGTTTGGGGAGGAGAACGGCTAAGAACTCTCCTGGACGAGATATACCAGAAAAATGTATTGTTCATTGAGGTGGAAAAAGTAAGGAACTGGGTTCTAGAGCCAGCTTTGCCCCTAACTAGATACACAACCTTGGGCAAGTTATAATGCCTGAATCTCTTCTTCATAGAATAATGGGTGGAAATTGATGACTTCTAATGTTCTTTAAACTTTCATATTTTGTAAGGCACGTATTCATCAATAAGTATATGTTGGACATTTCCTACATATGAAGCATTCTATACACAACTATTTTTTATTACCTTTGGTTTCAAAGGAATACATTTCCATGGCTACTTCAAGTTCCTCAATTGTGAAATGGGGCTAATAATGACTCTCCTTCTTACTTAAGAACATAGATGGGGATTGTATCTGAAAGTGATTTGGAAAATGTAAAATGCTCTGTAGCAGATATTTCTGATATATTCACATACATAATAAACATGTATTCCAGGAACAGATATGGAAGTTTTGCTCTCTGACATGATAACCAATAACCTGGAGGCAATTTGCTTTATCTGAAAATATATGAGGCGCCTATGACAGATGGACTTAACCTAATACTGTTCCCAAGTTGTCTGTGTGTGTATGTGTGTGGGCACCACACCAGCTTGCCTATTTCATTTTTCACTAATATTTGTTGAAGAAATGAAGGAATGAAAGAATGAGGATAGAATAATTTAGTAATCCCATGCTAACCTCAATGCTCAGTGGTTTTCCTTGATACTCTGCCTTCTCACTGCTTAAGTCTAGAGGAGGGTGTGCTATAGTTCATTGTGACTCAAAATAATCTATGCTCAGGGATCAAAAGATGTTAGTGTTGATTATACACACTTCCTCTACAATATTTTACTGTCTTAATTGCTTCTTGAATCCCTTTTTAATAAGTTCAATGTATTATTCTTACTTCATTCCCTAACACCTAACACAGCGTGTGGCACAGATTAAGTGCTCAGTAAATGCAGTAAGTCATGAACAATTTGTCCAATTCAATGGAACACCTGGTGTGGGTGCATAGGTGGAGGCATAAGACTAACAGGAATATTATGTAGAAACATGAATGATGGGATCTTGAAACTTGCCATTACATTTTAGTTATTTCTATTCAGTGTTAAGAGGGTTTCTGACATAAGAGTCTTATCTATTGTTCACTATAAATTATCTCTAAGATTCCTTCTGACTTCCAAATACATTAATCTGATTCCTCCAGTTTCATGAAGAGAACATTGAAGAGTCTGGCTTAACAGTGATAACAACCATATGCACTAAGAGCCTACACTTGCTTAACATTTGATAACAATGTCATCTCCACAGTTGTCCAGTGAGCCGCGTCCATCATAAGCTCTTTGAGGATGGGAGCTCAGTCATGCTCAGCTCTAGTTAAGACAGCTACTTAATTTAGGTGGATGAGGAACTTGGATATTTGCAGAAAGGAAGCAGCCTGTGAGGGAGAATACTGTTTCCTTATATGGCATTAGAATAAGACACCTCCCTACCCCCAATTTTACTTGTGATTTTCTATGATTATTCCTCATCTAAGAAGTCCCTTGAATTCCACAGCTTTCTGACTCCACCTGGACCAGTGGCAGAGATGGAATGTGGGCAGAAAATGGTTTTACCCTCGTCCTCCTTCACCTAAAAGGCAAGCTTGGGATCATATAGATTTGGGTTGGCTTATCCATCCTCTGCTCCTCAGGGTTTGAGCACAAAAAAAATGATGGCCCAGTATCAGAAGAAAGGGAACAGATTAGTCAGCCTGGTAGTGATTGTTTGAAGACTTTTGCCACCAAATGAACTGCCCAAGGCAAGTCTCTTATGCAGTTTGGCTTTAATTGCCTTCTTTTACTCTTTTTTGAGAGGTTATTATCGTAACACTTTTCCATCGAAAACAGTGTTCCTACCAGCGGGTATTTTGGAGTCTCCCTGCGCTACATAATAAGCAGTTCAACATTTTCTCCACATGAAATACTGCCATGTTACATTTAGGGGAAAGAATGGAAACTTGAAATAAAATCCTCATGCTTTTTCTTTTTCTCATGATTTTTTTTCACTTAATTATAAGTATTTTTCTATTTTGCTTCATTCGTTACCGAAGTGCGTGCCTCTCTGTCGAGGCACTCACTGCTCCTGATATTTTCGCCTGTCAAATCTCCCAGAGCAGATGGTCCCTTCAGGGAAGCTCTGGAAAGCGCTGGGTGTCTGGTTCTGGCTGGTCCCTCCCTCCCTCCTGGGGTCTCAGATGACAAGTCAACAAACCAGTTTCCTTCCTCTTAGGGGTCAATGATCCAGTAGCAGCAGGGTTTGGTTCCAGGGACTGCAGAGACCCTTTGCGGTTGGGTTTAGCAGCTACCCGGGTCCGCAGCGAGCCCTGGTCCTGGCGTGAGAGTGACATTCCGCCTGTCCAATCAGAGCCTCGGTTTTCCCTCCGGCGCCCGCCCCAGTTCCCTCGCCGCCCCAATAAGCGCTCTAAAAGGCCGGGCTTCTGCTGTCAAGTAGCTGGGGTGGGCTCGGCCGAGGCGAGGAGGGGCGCCGGGTGGGGAGATGCTCTCCCAGGTGTCTGTGGCGGAAGTGGGAAACCTGTAGGTTATGGTCCAGCTGTGCCGCGCCAAGGCGAGCAGGAGCAGGGAACAGGTAGGAGGCAGGACTTGCCCTTCTTTGCAGACAGAATAAAGAATGCGTGTTTTCCTGCTGCTGTTGCCTCCCTTCCCCTTCCCCCAGCCCCGCCCCGCCCTCGTCACCCCCAGATCTCCTGTAGTCGCCGCAGCTCTCGTCGAGGAGGACGGCAGGAAAGACTGGGTGGAGGGTGTGTGGTGCTGGGAAGGAGGGTTACGGGATGCCGGAGCCCGGGGTGACGGGCGGGGCAGGGCGGCAGTACTATGGGAGAGGGGACCGAGCCCCCTCTCCGTCTCGTCAACTTTCCTCTCGGAGGCTGCGGCCGCCACCGCCGGCGACTCGCCCAAGGGATGCCAAGTCGACCTGGCAGGGGAGGGTCTGGGAGAGCAGACCTGTCAGCAGCAGGGAACCTGCAGGTCTTCCTAAATCGAGAAGAGAAGAGCATCTGCTTCTCCCCACGCCTGTCCGCACCCACTCGTTTCCCCTCTCCTCCCTTGCCTCTAGACTAGTACAACCCTGAAAAACTGGGAACGATTGCGCTGAGGGGAAGAAGGACTTGTATGTTCCCTGGCCCCTGTTAAGAACCGGCTCCTTTCGGGAGTGGGGGGTTGGGAAAAAAGCCTGCAACTCGCAGGGCATTTTCCAGTTAATTACGTCTCCACTGAGAAGACATCAGCCCTTCTCCCCTATCTGCGGCAGACTGAGGAGGGGAGAGGCCAGGAAGGCTTGGCTTCTTCTCTCCTAGCCTGACGCTGTTTGTCGGAAACCACCTTCTCGCCTAGTTCCTAAAAGATGGGTTTATCCTGGGGGAGTTGCGGAGAGTCAAGTAATCGTGCCGGAATGGGCTCCCAGGGGCTGCAAGGCAGCCTCCTTGGGTGACCGCATCTGGGTAGTAGGTGTTGGCCCAGTGCCGTTTCCTGCCGGAGTCAGACTGCTGGAAGCAGTAAGCAGAAGAATTGCAGAGAAATTAGACGCTGCATCACTCTCAGCGACTGATGACACCCTGCTTTGACAATTGCTGAAACATTCGGGTGATGGGAAGGAGGGTGAGGGGAGAAGTTGCAACCTTTTCTCATTTATTCATGCCACATCCAGCATGGGCATTTGTACACGTACTTGTGTGTGCATATCTCCAAGGTGGAGCTATATATAGCTCCTGCTCACCCAGCCCTGTTTGCCTGCTGCTGAGCAGGCTGCCTTGGTCTTCTGAAGCAATCTGGAAGCACTGAGTGGGAGGGGAAAGAGGGAATCAAATTCTCCATTAGGGGAAAAGCCTGAGAAGATGCACTCAGACTGAGGAAACCTTGCATGAAATAATGTTTCTGTATTGCACATGAAGATCAATATTTCCAAATATTATTTTGAATACATTCTTAGAGTGCTATTTGATCTTCATCTATTTCCCTGCATTTTTCAGCTTCACAGTGTACACATGAGCCTTATCAGCCTGAAATGTAGCACATATATCAAATAAATATGAGTCATATGTGGGATATTTTATTAAATTCATCAGAGCGTAATGGTTTCCCTATGCCTGTACCTTGGTTGTTCGGTGGTAAATTTATTTGGGTAGTAAATCACAGCTGGCAGCATTAGGGGATCTGGGGGGAAATCCCAGATCCACCCACTTTATAGGATATAGAACTAAGGGACCTTTGGAATCTTGGAGGGTAATTTTGTTATATTTCTTTGTACAAATTTTACTTGTGGACCTGATATTTAAACTTGTGCTGCTGTTTTATATCATATCTATTTGCACGACATGGACTTTCTTTTATAGATGTATGTGCATTTATTTTTCCCATTGCCTGGAATTAGTTAATCTTGATGAAAACCTTTATTTTCTTAGATGAGAAAACTAAGATTTAGAGGACATAAGTAATTTGTTTAAAATCTTCTGAAAGTCCACTATTTCAACTCTAATATTCCAACAACCTACTGTGAATTAATTGCATAGCAGTTTACCATCAAATAGAATTCTTCAGTTTCCCATGGTTTTTGGTCCTGGTAACAATATTTGATCAATATTGATACAGTATAGACCAAGGTTATTCAGTTATTCAGACACTGTTTTGTTGCTTGACCATTATTTGTATGTCTGATTTGTCTTCTAATTAGGCAGTTAGTACTTTGCAGAAAAAGACCATGACCTACATTTTGTATAGCCTACAGTTCTAAGTAGGCTCAAATATTCTTACTGAGGAAGTATCATCATAAGGAATTGTTTGGATGGATGCAGCAATGATTTTGGGTAATCCATTTATTGATAGAAGGCTATGTGTTGAGAACTACTTTTGGAAACTTCCTTTGGCTCCATTGTCTTCTCCATGAGCAGGAATGAATGACATGAGGCATTTCTATATCCTTCCACAGAATGATTCTATTTCCTAGTAGAGGTTATGACTGTGTACAGGTTATTCTATATATACTCTCATATCTTCTTCCCCTTGAGACCAAGTTGAAAGATAGACAATCCATATTTCTCTACACGAAGCATGCCATGCCATGTACCTTATTTTAAAAAAAGTGATCGACAGGGTCCATCCATTTCTACAGATAAATTGGCCATGATCTATGTCATATCAAGAACCAATCCTCTCTAAGTCATCAGTAAGTTCTTCTTCAAGTCCAGTATTCATTTTCTTTTTATTGGTACATTCATTTTTCTGCCCTTTTGAGCTGCCATTTCTGCTGTATTGTCCATTTCCTCCTTGAAATTTTACTTCTTTGTACCACAATGATCTGATGTCATAATTATTCTCTTACTTTTTATAACCCTGTCTTTGTGCCCCTCTTATGTCTTCTTCCTGCTCCTAGCTTTCAAATGAATCCCCTAAATGGATGACAATTTTATTAGAAATAAAACTTTCCTTTGCATTTCCATTTCTATTCTCTCTTCCATGAGTCATTCCAAAATATTATCCTGGTGGCTAAGAGCACAGGTATTAGAAGGAAGCCTAGATGTGTTAATATTCATATATCACTAGGCAGATAAGTGAATGTCAGTAAGTCAATTGGAAATTACAACAGCACTTATCTCAGAGATTTTTGTGGGATATTTTTCAAGTATTAAGTGAGATAATGCGTGTAACACATTTAAAATAGGTATTGGCCCATAGTAATTACTCATAAGCAATAGCTATTAGTAGTAGCAATAGCTACAGTAATGATAATGTACATAGTGATAACCATTTTTTGCTTTCCCTCCATCAGTTGTCATCACCCTTAAGTTGGCTTTTACCAAAGGATACTGCAGTTTTCTAGGCTTTTCTGATTTGTGATCAGTTTTATTTATTTATTTTTTAGATTTCCTTTTCTCTACCTCCAAATGCCTACCATCCATTCAGTAATAAATTTATTCATTTCTATTCTCAACCTAATTTGTATTTTTCTCTGTTTTCCTTAATACCAATTTCATCTGTCATTGCATGCCTCCCTTAGTGCAGTTATCAAATATCCCAGTGTATAAGTTTCTCTGCTTTAATCTGTCAGGTATTATTATTGGTATAATATATTTTTAATGTCTCTTATTGATTCAATTCTGCTTTGAAACTTTCACTGTACTTTACTTTGTATCTTTTTTTAAAAAAATTATTTATTTATTTATTTGTTTATTTTTTAACATCTTTATTGGAGTATAATTGCTTTACAATGGTGTGTTAGTTTCTGCTTTATAACAAAGTAAATCAGTTATACATATACATATGTTCCCATATCTCTTCCCTCTTGCATCTCCCTCCCTCCCGACTTTGTATCTTGAAGAGCACTGGCTTTGGAGAAAGAATACCTGGGTTCAAATCCTGAGAATAGGACTTACCAGTTGTGTGAACTTGGAAATGTAGCAGGTGAAGGAATGGGGCATTATTTCACTATGGTTGTCTGGATGACTTACTGTGTAAAGTTGTATTTGAAAGTATATTCATTTAATATTACATTTAAATAACATTTTTATGATTATAAGGAAATACGGGATCATTCAAGAAAAATTGGAAATAAAATATAATTCCATCATCATGCACAGAGATCCACTATCAACCTTATAGTTTTATTTCTATGAATATGCATAGGTATTTTAAATTTACAGATTTGAAATTAGAGTGAATATTCATTTTGACATTCAACTTTTTTCCCACTTAACATCATACCATAAATATTAATTTATTTTATTTAATATTCTTACTAACCATGTTTTTTTTATGGCTGCCAAATAATTTTTATATAGAGATTTTAGATAGTTTCCAGTTTTTCACACTTATGGAAATGAACATAAATATTCATTAATCTTTACCTTTATGACCATTTCCTTACAGTAACTTCTTAGATGTTACTGGATCAAACATATAAATATTTCCAGACTCCTAATGCTTATAGCCAAATTGCCCCAGCAAAAAAAATTTGTACAGAAATTGGTACTCAGTTTAAGCTGATTTGGCAATAGTCTTATTAATACTTGGTACTGTGGTTAAAACAATTGCGACTATTTTGATAGCAGAAATTAGGTATCTAGTTATTCTTTGAGTTGTGTTTCTATGATTTTGAATGAGTTTGAGAAATGTTTTCATTTCTCAAATTGTTTATCTGCCCTTTGTATTTCTTAATTTGTGGATTTCATTTGACTATTTCTTTATTGGGGTATTCATAGTTTCTTCATATAATTAGAAATCTGTTGTAAACTGTGAAAATTTTCCCCACCCTGTTTTTTTGCCTTTAATTTTTTATGTGTTGAACACACAGAAATTTGTAACCTTACTGTAGTTTAATCTATAAATCTATTTGCAGTAATAGCTTTCATTTCTTTAATGCTCAGAAAACTTTCTGCTACCTGACAAAGAATTGAACATAAAAGCACACGTTTGAGGGTGCTATTGCTGAACTTCTTTTCTTCTTTGAAGTAGTATTTGGCTTATGTATATCATGTATCTCTGTGTGAAATGGCTCCTGGGGACATAAATACACTCACAGTCTATTGAGATCCCATTATTATTTATGTGACTTTCCCATGAAGTGAATAGTACCTTTATTCTTTCTGAGCTACTGTTGTCCATTTTAAAAGTGCCACAGGGAAAAATGTACTTTGGAAGATATTAAAGACCAGGTTACTCCGCCAGAGCAGGGCACACTGTTTGCACAATTATCTGAATGACTCAGGCACTAAATCTGCTTTTGCCAGGATTATCCAGATGGTCCTTAATTCACTGGATAATTGCTCACCCCTGTACTTGATTTTGATGATATAGACTGACTGTGTCGTCACTTTTCCTGCACTGTTTTATTTGTTGCTATTCTCTAAATACTTAGGGTTTTTCACATTCATCTCTCTTCATGAGAGGCAGTTTCTATGGTCCTAAGAGCACACGTTTTAGAGTTATGCAGAGCTTTGCACAAAACCTAGCTCAGCCACTTACAAACTGTGTGACTTGGGGCAAGTTACTTAATTTCTTTAAGCCTTTGTTTCCTGTGTAGGAAATGAGGATATTCTGAGGATATTCAGAGTTCAGAGCCCCTACTTCAGTCCCCCTCTCTGTAGTCTTCTCAAGAACATTCTCCACACTATAATCAATTGCCTTTCTGAAACCAATCTCAACAGGTGCCTCCTCTGCTGAAAAAATTTTGATAGAGCTCTCTCTCTCTTTCTCTTTTTAACAACAAGATGCCGGAAGTCCTTTAGGTTGTACTTAAAGTCCTTTACTAAATGGTCCTTGTTTACTTCTCTAAATTCATTTCCTAATTATTCCAGTCTCTTTTATCTCCAATCTCCCACAATGCCAATCACATTAAACTGTTTGCATTTCCCCTTATTCATCATATATTTTTCTCTCTTTTCCCAAACTCCACTTCCGCTCCATATTCTATTTTCTGCCAGACATCACCTGTTCCCTTGTCTGCCCTGTAGTTTATCTGCCTAACCTCTTCAAGGCTCAGGTCAGCTGCCACCATCTTAAGGAGGACTTCTCTGAACTTCCAGGCTGAGTTTTTTGTAAGCCCTTGAAGACAGAGACAATGCCGTATTCCTCTTTGTGCCCAATGAAGACCTTGACATATATTTTCTGAAGAAATGAATTAAAGAAGGTTAAGATTAAACACCTTTTTAAGATTTCAACAAGTTAAGAATTTATATCTCTACCTTGGAAACCAAGAAATAAAACTAGAAGCTATGTCAATCTTCTTAATTTGTCAAGGATTAACTTCCTGGTTTTGTTGATTTATACAGCAAGATAGGTAAAACAGAGTCTTTTAATAAGCAATTTGTCAAGATAAGAGATGTCTAAGACATTGAATAATTCCCAAATGCTAAATATGTAGGTAACTCTTTTAAATAATTCTCCATTTTAGAAGGAGGAAGAAATATATAGTTACATGGATAATGTAGATATATAAGCTTAGCTGTGTTTGAACTAAATATTGGTGAAATTAATCCCTTTTCTCTTCATTTAATAAAAATCTTCCATTGGTGTGGTCTCTGGAAGTTTATAAAACATGGTTACATGTATAACCTAGTTGGATCCTTTGCAACAATTCTGAAAGTTAGATTGAAAGGTGTGGTTATCCATTCTTACAGATAAAGAAACAAGCTCAGAGGAATAAGTAATTTGCCTAAGATCACATTAGTGGCAAATCTGGACAAGATATAAGGTAATCTTACTCATACTTGCATGTTTGGTCTATTATGCTCAGCCAAAATATCTCACAGAGAGGTGCAGTCCACCATTCTGTCCAGGTCAAAGACATTGGTATTGAAAGATATAAATAATCCACTGAGAGTCCTGAACAATCCAGTAAAAATTTACTGCACTAATACCTATGTATAGTTGTCACTTTGGTTTTTAATAGCTGAGAAGTAATGCACTGACAGTGATTTTTGATTCTAACATATTGTAAAATCTTGTATTTGTTTAATTGATTGATTATGTATATTTATATATATTTGTTTACATATATATAAAACTTCAGAGTGTATTTATTTTTATTTTTGGCGACAAGTACAATATCCTTTCCCTTATTATTTTTACTAGAATATTAAAATGCTTTTTCTAGATATTCTTAATTAAGTAGAAAATATCCAGCTTTTCAGCAACAACCATTTATTGAGTGCTCACTCTGTGTTGGGCATTGTTTTAAATGTGTTGCACATGATATCTCATAACTTAACCAAACCCAATGAAATGGATTTTATTTATTATTTTTACCATTTTACAGATGAGAAAAAATAGATATATTAAAAAGCTAATGATTAGAGAAGATAGAATTCACATGCAGGTTAACTAACTCTTAAACCTAGATTATTAATCAGTGTGTTATTCTGCTCTCCATGATATCTAGTTTTAGTATTTTGTTAGTCACAGTTTAAATTTCCTGCATTTCAGGTGACCATCTATCCCTAGACTCTCACATGAACTTAACATCAACACAACAGATTAAATCATTCTAAATTTATATATGTTTTATTTATGGAAATCTCATAAACAAAATGGTCTTTCACTACAGTGATTTACATGGGGCAGTTTTCCAAACATAAATTAAGCAATTACAATGCGCTATTTTAAAATTCATTATTTTAACTTTAAACTAAGTAACAGAATTTTGTATGCTTTTCTGCCCTAATTTTGCTTGCTGACATTACAAACCATAAACAGTAATTCTATCCTAAGACATCTAATCAGATCGTATTTAATTGTCATGGTTACTGAAAGTACAGATTTGCTATCAGTAACAGGCAAGATTGCCTGCTAAGATATTATCAATAATATTTATAATATTCCAGTTTGAGGCTCAACTTATTTAAAATAATAGAAATTTATATCAGATGAAAATTCCCATTGCATATTATTTTTATACATTAAACACAATATATTTTAACTGAAAATCTTTAAAAATACCTACTGGATTGATTTACTGTATGTTTCTTTAGCTTTCAAATATTATTTTAGAGGTCATAACAACTCTTTTGGTACTAGAAAATTAACTCATTTTTTCCCAAAAATGTTATTTGGAAACTAAGACATCTATTTTCAATAAAACGTTGCATTGTTTTTTTAAACCTTTTTAATTAAAGAGTAACAGAAATATAGAAAAGCACACAGAAAAGAGTCAGCACAATGAATTATAACAAAGTATTTATATCCATGAAATCAACACTCAGTTCTAAATAAAGAACCTTGTCAGCCCCCAGAAATCCTTCTTCCAGCCACTCCCAATCATTACCACCTTGCTTTTCCCCAAAGGTAATCATTAATTCTGACTTCAAGACCATAGAATCATTTTGCCTTTTTTGAAATTCATACAGACAAAATCATACAGTATGTGACTTTTTTGTATCAAATTTCTTTTGCTCAACCTTTTTGGTGAGATATATCCATGTTTTTGAATGTAATAGTAGTTCATTTTTGTTGTCTTATAGAATTCCATTGTATAAATACTCCAAAAATGTACCTATCTCTTCTACTTGTTAGATATCTGGGCTCTTTTCAGTTTTGTGTAATAGTTTTCCTATGAACATACATTCTTTTACATGTCTTTTGTACACATGTATGTGTATACATTTTTGTTAGGATATAACTAAGATTAAAATTGCTGAGTCAATGGCTAATGTTTAGTAGAAATTGCTAGATTTTCCCAAGAGGTTGAGCCAATTTCCAATTCAATCTGTGGGTATGAGATTTCAAGTTACTCATTAGCTTTGCCTTCACTTGGTATTAATAGTCTTTTAAACTATTATAGTAGTTGGGAATGTGTGGAGCTGGATATCTAATTATGGTTTTAATTTGCATTTTTTTTCATTAATATGTAGTTAACCACCTTTTTATATATTTTTTGGCCATTTGAATATGATGTTTTGCAGTGTCATTCAAAGATTTTGTCCATTTTACTATTGGTTATTTGTCTTTTATTTATTCATTCATAAGTGGTTCCTTATATATTCTGAGTTTGAGCCCTTAGAAAATATTTGCAAATATCTTTTCCCACTCTATAATTTGCCTTATCATTCTCTTAATGTTATCTTTAATCAACAGATGTTCTCAGCTTTAATGTAGTCCATAGTTAGAATTTTTTGTGTTTTATTTAATAAGTCTTTCTTTATTACAATCATGGAAACATTTTTTTTTTTTTTTAAAGGCATTCAGAGAGATACTTTTTTTTTTTTTTAACTTTTTTTGGGGTTTTATTTATTTATTTATTTATTTATGGCTGTGTTGGGTCTTCGTTTCTGTGCGAGGGCTTTCTCTAGTTGTGGCAAGTGGGGGCCACTCTTCATCACGGTGCGCGGGCCTCTCATTATCGCGGCCTCTCTTGTTGCGGAGCACAGGCTCCAGACGCGCAGGCTCAGTAATTGTGGCTCACGGGCCCAGTTGCTCCGCGGCATGTGGGATCTTCCCAGACCAGGGCTCGAACCTGTGTCCCCTGCATTGGCAGGCAGATTCTCAACCACTACGCCACCAGGGAAGCCCCCAGAAACATTTTTCAATATAGTATTTGTGCGAGACACTATATTGTTTTCATCTAAACAAAACCTGTAAAACTCATGTATCAATATTAATAATTTCTTATCTCATAAGAAAATTTCTCAAAAGTTCATCCTTAAGTATTAGATTTTTTAATGCATAATTTTATCAAGTTAAGGAAGTTCCCTCCTATTTCTATTTGTTAAAATTTTAAATAGTTTTAATAATTTTAAATTTAAATTTATTCAGATGATCATATGATTTTTATCTTTGTTAATGAAACAAATTATATTGATTGATTTTCAAATGTTAAACTAGAATCCCCACCCAGAATAAATTTAAATAGTTTATTATGTATTTATTACCTAGAATAAATTTAACTAGTTCATTATGTATTTATTACCTGTTAATGTATATTACTAGATTAGTGTTGACAATGTTTTATTTAGGATTATTCTGGTAAGAGTTTGTGAATGATACATTTTAATTTCTTATAGAATCCACTAGTGAAGCCATTTGGCCCTAGAAATATTTTTGTGGCAGTATTTTAAATTAAAAATTCAGTTACTTTATGTGTTATGAGTCTATTCATATTTCCTAAATATTATTTAATCTTTTTTGTAAGTTGTACCTTTCTAGGAATTTGCCCATCTAAATTTTCAAATATATTGGGCATTGTTCTTCAAAATAGTCTCATACAATCTTTTTAATATGTATAAGATTTGTAATGATGACTGCCTTTTCATTCATTTAAATCCACCCACAGAGCTGACTATTCTTAACATTTTATATATATTTTAAAAGATTTTTATGAATAGAATATAGTTTTAAATATATTGCTACTACTATCAAAATGCATCATACTATATGTAATGTTCTGTCACTCATTTTTTTTATCTTGGCCAATTTTTATTTTCACACATTATAGTGCTAACACATCCTTTTTAGTATTTGCATAATATCCCTTTGCATGAAACAGAATTTATTTATGTCCCCCTTATTGGATCCTTGGGATATTTCTAATTTTTTTTAAAAGAATGCCACAAGAACATTATTCTACATGTACATTTGTACATTCATTCCAATATTTCCCTAATACATTTCTAGAGTGAAATTGCTAGCAAAGAGACACATCTTTTGCAGATTATCAGTGTTTCCAAATTGTTCTTCAAACACATTATAACCATATATAATCCTAGTGACATAAATAAGAATGTTTGCTCTTGAATATCCTCCCTTGTACTGAGTATTATCAATCTTTCAAATACTTTCAGATGTTTTCTTTCCAAATCAGACTATTATTAAAAAAAATATATAAATAAAGCACAATTATCCACCAATGACATCATAAAACATGAATTTGGTATTTCCCTATTGATTGTTTTCTTTTATACATAAAAATATTTTGTCTATTATTGGGATTGTAAAAGATTTCAATTAAATTTGACACTAAGTTGGTTTTATAAAATTTAAGTGCTAAAAAACTCTCCTGCCTTCATTGTTTGTTATTTTAGTATCATAGATTTTCAATATAATATATGGCTATGTTTGCTCATGCAGGAAAGAGTATAGTACTAGCTGTTCAGTAGACATAGATTTAAATCTAAATTCTAGCACTTAGTAGATGTGTATTCTTAAGAAATCTACTTAACTCCTGTAACTCTGAGTGGCTTCATTTCCTAAATTGAGGAAAATAGGTATGAAAGTAAGTTTGCTGTATGTCTGTCATCTGATTATTTACTAGGTTTGATTAAGGTGATTAAACTAGTTAGGCAGGGCATTTTCTCTTTCACTTGCCTATTTATGACCCTCTCAATGTTACTTGTTCTTCAAGGAAAACAGTTTCCAGGTATGAAAAAGGACTGTCTCCCATGAACAATCTATAAAGTAGGTCCTTCTGCTAGAAATGGAAAGAAATAATGTGATTAATACTTTTTTCCTTCATTTATTATATATTGTATTTGTAAGTGGAGGGAAGGAAGAAGCGGAGAGGGAGGGAGGGAGAACAGAAACACACATCTCCTATGTGGTAGGCTTTGTGGTAATGAATAAGTCAGACTTTTTCCTGCCTTCAAGAGGCTTCTAAGGTAAGTGGGGAAAATAGATGAAAAGATAACCCCAAATTGTGTGATAAGTGCTTTAATACAAGGAGATTCAACATGATAAGTGAATATTGTATGCCAGGGACATTTAGGAGAGTATGACTGGTTAAAATAACTGAAAGAAATCTAGTATATGATAGATTATAAACTATAAAGTAGCAAGACATATGGGCAAAGAGGAGAAAATGGTAGATCAAGAAAGTTTTTTTAAAGTGTTTGTATTTTACCCTAGAAGCAATAGTTCCAAGTAAGGCAGTGATTTAATTGAATATCCTAAAATGATTTTTGAGAATTTAATGAAGTAAAATAAAGATATTAGGTATGAGAAGACTTTGTAATTTAAAAAATGTTAAGGAAATTAACTAGATTTGAAGCAGAATGTCTATATAATTCTTGATAAGAAATGTTGCTACAATATTGGCAGAGCTGTACCCTCCAAATCATCTCTTTTAAAAAGCTCTCCTAATAATTTCATTTTGACTTTATTTTGCTATTAGTATGTTATAAAACTTCCTTTGAGTAAATAAGGAGAGAAAATTAAATATATATTTTCATCTCAATCTTCCCATAGCTTCTTTGAGAGCTAGATTTCTGCTAAGACATACATATCTTTTAATTTTTTAATTTTTTTATCATTATTTTTTAAACATCTTTATTGGAGTATAATCGCTTTTCAATGGTGTGTTAGTTTCTGCTTTACAACAAAGTGAATCAGCTATACGTATACATATATCCCCATATCTCCTCCCTCTTGTGTCTCCTTCCCACCCTCCCTAACCCACCCCTCTAGGTGGTCACAAAACACTGAGCTGATCTCCTTGTGCTGTATGGCTGCTTCCCACTAGCTAGCTATTTTACATTTGGTAGTGTATATATGTCCATGCCACTCTCTCACTTCGTCCCAGCTTACGCATCCCCCTCCCCCTGTCCTCAAGTCCATTCTCTATGTCTGCATCTTTATCCCTGCCCTGCCCCTAGGTTCTTCAGAAACTTTTTTTTTTTTTTTTAGGTTCAATATATATGTGTTAGTATACGGTATTTGTTTTTCTCTTTCTGACTTACTTCACTCTGTATGACAAACTCTAGGTCCATCCACCTCACTACAAATAACTCAATTTCGTTTCTTTTTATGGCTGAGTAATATTCCATTGTATATATGTGCCACATCTTCTTTATCCATTCATCTGTTGATGGACCCTTAGGTTGCTTCCATGTCCTGGCTTCCATGTCCTGGCTATTGTAAATAGAGCTGCAATGAACATTGTGGTACATGACTCTTTTTGAATTATGGATGATGGCCATTCTGACTGATGTGAGGTGATACCTCATTGTAGTTTTGATTTGCATTTCTCTAATGATTAGTGATGTTGAACATTCTTTCATGTTTTTGTTGGCAATCTGTTACATATCTTTTTAAAAGCCATAGAAGTGCATGGAAGTTCATAGAAGTTCACTGGACTTTGGATGTCATTTCCAGCCATGGCTGAGAATACCACCATGCTTATTTTATAAACACACATGGTTTACTCTTTGAATACAACTGTATTTGTTATAGGGGCATATAAAATAGCCATTTGTAATATGACTAAATCACTAAAAATGTTGTCCAGTAGTACTCCCAAAAGGTGTTTTGTTGGTGAAGGAACAGGGAAATGTGAAGAGAGAACAATATTTTGGAGTCTTTAGCTTCCTGGGTGATCTTTGGAGTTTACTGGATTGCTAAGAATATTAAAATTAGATTTTTGTAGCATATCCAGTTCTCAGGATGGTTGATAAAAATGAATATTTTATTTACAAACTCAGAGCAAAGAGCAAAGATCACTTGCTCTAATTCTTACATGCATATCAATAAAATGGATGCATTATTTTATATTATGTCCTCCAGTGGCTTTTTAATCCTGGGTACTTTTCTCCAGTGTAAATTGTATTATGTACTAGAATTTTCAGTCTAATTTGAAGTTACATTTTCTTCCATTTATTTGATTTTATGTTTGAGAGAAAACATGGCATATTACTCATGGCTATACTTTTATTTTTGGAAATCAAAATTGTATCATTAAAATGTTCTGTTCACATTTTTCAATACCTATTGGTTTCTGACAATATGCTTAAAATGTTCCACTGCATACTGTCTGATCTGAGGTGGTAGATGTGAATGTAATAACTGCTAGTAAATTGAAATATTTCTTTAGAACCAACTGAGAAACTGTGTTACAAACGTTACCACAAATCATGTTTATTCATATTGCCTTCTATTTTTAAGAAGAATACTGCAGAACAAAGGAATTTGGATTCTTGCTAATATGTAGGGTAAGGAGACAATCTTGCTGGACTCAGCAATTATTTTATTTTATTTATCTTTTTAGATTTCTTAGTGTAATTCACACATAACCTAGTTACTTCTGTTTTTGAGTTTTAAATCCAGCCTTCCTCCACAACCCTTCTGTAACACATTCTGGAAGATGACATTAATATTTATGTTACTAAAAATATCATTGTGAAGTGGAATGCCTTAATTAATTAAATGTTGCTGCACTCAGCATGTCTTCATCTCTACTGCTATCCTTAAGCCTTCGCAGGAGGAGGGATCTCTCCTCTTTCTTAATTCCAGTTCCTCTACTTTTTTTCTGGATCTCAATTTTCTACAACATGAGAGAAAATTTGCTCTTATGTTCATATGCTTCCTCCCCAGAAATGCCAATCTTTCTTTCTTAACTCCCTAATATTCCCCTGCCTTCAAACTTTTCAGTTGTTTTTCTACTAACTTTTCTAGGTTCTTTTTAAAATTTCATGTTTTCTTGTCTCTTCCAGAATTACTAGTCTACAGTTTCTAAATATGACCTCAGCTATAGCAACATTCTCCTTCCATTCGTCTGATTCATTGTAATGGAAGAGGAAAGCCAACTTCTTCATAAATTTTTTTTCTCTTCCTGGGTTTTGGATTACACCCTCCTATCTTTTTAGGGTCCTCACTATATTCATTACCACCTCTTTCTTGGATCTTCAACTTTGATCTTTCTACTGGCTTCCTGATGCCAGCATTTAGGCATGCCTAATTCTCTTTCATTTGAGAAACAATGCAGACAAAATTAAACAAACAAAATCATCCTCCAACTCTTGCCTCCCACAAGCTACTGCAGTCTTTTCCCTTTTCTCTTTCACAGCCAAGTTTCTTTGAACATTTATCTATGTTTGCTTTACCATATTTTGCCTTCAATTCTCTCTCTAACCTTTGAAACCTGGTTCTTAAGTCAGACATTTTAGTAAAACTGTACTTTACAAGGTCTCCAAAACACCCCTTAGTTCCTAAATTCTGTGGGTATCTTTCAAATATCACCTACTTGACCTTTCAGGAGAAAATTTAACACTGTTGAATTTTCCTTCTTGGAAAGGTCTTTTCATAGTTTGGATTTATTGTTAAGAAAATAGTCATTTCTCTTCCATACCCACTGTTAATACAGCATACAGCTGTACCAATTGATGTTGTGTTCAGTCATACGTCTAGCTTTGCCCAATGTAATAGTAGTAGATGTGTACTAAGCAAAGATTATGAATCTGAGTTTGGCATGGTTCTTACACTCAGTCATCTGCATTGAGAAGCACATATTCTGGGAATCTGCTGATCCAAGGTGAAAGTGGAAACATATGAGCAGGCACGAGGGCAATACAAAGCTTGGAGCCAGACCCAGTTACTGTACAGCCTAAAGCATGATTGACCTAGTCAAACTGTGGACCCATGTGCAAGAAAAAAAAATATTGTAAATTTGGGATGTTTGTTTTGCAGCGTTATTGGGCAATAGCTGATTGATATAATTCAATTCCTTGAGATTTCATGAAACCATTTTCTGTTTTTTCTTTTAAGTCTCATAAACCTTTGTAGCCTTTTGTAATCTTTTCTTCCAGAGGCTTCTGCCCTAAACCCATTACCTCAGTTTGAATACACTTACTGTGAGATCATATTCCCAGTGATGGTTCTGATTGCTATCTATATGCTGATAACTTCTAAATAATTAGCTTCAATTTGACCTATACATCAGACCCATCTTGTCAAAAATGCATTGGACATCTTCACTTGGTGGTTTCACAATCACACCAAACTCCATTTCCTGAACACAGTGCTTCTGCTCCACAATACATTTCATACTCAACCACAGCGGGGATAAAACTAAAACAGCTATGTACCACCAACGTTACAAAAATTAGTATAGAGGTTATGATTTATTGCATTTTTGCTTTATGCCTTTAAATGCATTATCTGACTTGTTGCAACAACTCCATGGGTTGTAAATTATTATCCCTCCTTTGATGGACATGAAGTCCAATTAAATAAAATAAGATCAATAGCTAGTAAGGGAGTGAAACAGATCAAATGCAAATCTGTCTGACCCCATAGTGTGGACCTACTTATAAAATTTTATGGGCTGCTTGTTTAAAATTTAAATTTAAGGACCAGACTCTCCAGTGATCTTTTCAAGGTGTTGTACTGCATACGCATATTACCTATTCAACAATAACTACCTCTGTTCCCTCAAGAAAAAACTTTTTTGCTATCCTCCACACAAACCACCCACATTACTGCTTCTGTGTCTTTGTTCATATTATTTATTGTAAATAATGGTAGCTGTCTCCACATATATCCAGATTCTCTCCTTCTCAGATGCACTTCATTTAAAGCTTAAGGCTTTAAGAGATTCTCAAACTATTTCTAATGACAGTGGTTAATTTCTTAAACCCCTATAGTATTTTTTTTCTAATCAGATCAACTAAGATTTATTGCAAATTACTTGCAAGGCATGATCTTAATCATAAGGAAGCTTTTACACTATATATAAATAGTATCGACCCCACAGAAATTTTCAAGTAAAATTATGCAAGTGAAATATTACTAACATATAACTTGTATATATTATTTAATAGTTTCATATTCCAGTTTCTTTAGTTGTGTCTTGAACACAAAGACTTGTGGTCAGCCTCTTTTGTGTTCATTTCAACACCAAGTACATTTCATTGAAAAGTTGAACTGAGTATTTTAAATGAACTGAGTACTTTATTTTTAACCCCTATTATTGCTTTTTCTTTTACTGCTCTCTCAAAAATATCATTGAAGTATCATATCACCTAGAGAGATATTTCTCTCTCTCAAATTATAGATTTATATAATTCATTGAAATAATTATAGGAATTGACTTATTTATGTTATTAAGTAAATGTAAATAAAGTTAGCCAAAATCAAAGCTGCAATCTCAAGGAGCTTAGTTATCAAGGTCTTCATCATACTTGTTTATATGAGACTAAATAAAGTATGTGAAAAGTAGAATAGAGTCACTCTGTGATTTCTATTTCTTTATGCTAACAATTTCTGGATTATTTGACATATTTTAGGTAAGTTTTTCTACTTATGAAATGGCCTAACAGATGTAAATTGTTCAGTGTAGTTTCTCACAAAAGAAGCATTTGATAATAGAAACGCTGGGGAGGTCATGCTGAAGATGTTATGCTTTTAAGGTTCTATCACATTAAAAAAAAGAGTATCATGAAGGCAGAGAAGATAGTCATTATTCAGGGAGAATACCGAGGAATTCTCTATGTACATAGTAAAATAAGTGAAAAAGTAAATAAAACGTCCAACCAAAAACTCTTGTGTTCTGTTACCTTAAGAACCGTTGGGAAGTAAATGTATATGTCTTTTCCACATTTAGTACTTTGGTTTAATCTATTATTAAATGGCAGAATCATACTGTTTTTTCCTGATATTTTCAGATTACACTCTGCTCTATTTCTCCCTGCTAAGAGAAACAAGATGAGTTCAAATGACCTCACTGGGTAGTAATTGGGATTCTTCTGAATTTCTTTCTCCTTGACTACCTAAGTGGTAAGAGATGGGATGATTAATTATGACCTCATTCTATTCTGTTGTTAGACTTTGGGGTACTAACTAAAAAAAATTCAGGCTTAACCACATATGAATATAAGTATGTAGTCTAAAGTCAATATAAAAGTTTAAAATTGTTAGTTTTTTCTTGGATTATCCATATAATAGGTCTTCTCTAATTATGAGGATAACTGAGAGTTGACTTAAGCATCTTGTCTGTTTGAAAATTTTCCACTGATAGGCACACTAAAGATTTTCAGCATTTCAAGAACTAGATATTCATTTTAACCATTAGCAAACCCAGGAAGTTTTCGCAGTTTGGGCAATTCGTGAAAAAATGGAACAGACTTCACAGACTCTTAGTATGGGGGATTTCTGGAATTAATAGGTTGGGAAGTAGCAATTGTAAAATTTTACTCAGAGGATCACATATTACTGAATTATAACCACCCCCCCCCCGTCCATTTCAGGCATGATTAAAATGTTGATCATTAATGGTGCTATGTTATCCATCTTTATTAGAAAGTGAAAAGATACAGTGGCATATCTAATTACTAATTCTTTATTATAAGGATGCTCTCATCTCTTGTGTCTTCTCAGAAATAGATGTTGCTGGACAATATTATATATTGTTTGTTTTAAGAAATGACACTGAATTAGCTTTCCTGCAGGCATTTATTCAATTCTGAACTGGTTACCTTGTAAGATGTAAATTGTCAAGAACTCTAATATGAATTGCTTTATAAACACATATATAGGCATTCATCATAAAGCAACCAAAATGTAAGGCTTAATTTCAGTGAGCTAAAAATGTGTTTATTATGTTACACATTCTGCAGTTCATGCAACTTTTGTATTTTTGTACTATCCAGCTCCCAGGGGATTCTGATTTCTTCAGGACCTGATGAAATAGAATATGACTTTGATATTAAACTTTATTCTGTATTCAATCCACTCAAAAATGGACTGCAAGTGTATTGTTTCTTACAAAAAGGTAAATATTGATCCTTTCAAATCAGAACCTCATCAAGTCCTCATGGTCATTCTGCAGCCGACTGAAGAAATTCCCTCTGCGTGAAAATTATTTTGTAAGCATTTTTATGGAAAAGGAAAAATAGATGCAGAAAGGAATGAGATGACAATCTATAACATCATGGATTATGAACTGAATTTTATTTGCTTTAGATATCCTCTGAGCCTGTGATTCTCCAGCATGAAAATAAGTATCACTGGAACAGTTTGTTAAAACCAATGCTCTCAAAGCTTCTGATTCAGTGTTCTGAAGTGGGGCCTGATAATTTGTATTTTAACAAGCTCTCAGGTGATGCTGATGCTGCCTTCTCAAGAACCACTTTTTGGGTATTCCTCTAATTACCTCTGGTACCAATTCTTTGTTAACTGGTAACACTTACCTTCAGACAATGATAACCACACCAAGAGTATTAGCTAATGGAAGAAATAACAAAACAACTTAGTTTATTGTATAGGATGATGCTGCATTAGCAGGATTCTTTGCCTTGATTTAACATTACTAACACATTTTTTCCTTACTATCAAAAAATAACAAAGGTAATCTTCTAGGGCCTGATTTGATGATTCTTGTGTTGGAGAAAATATTGATATTCCTGTTGATTTTGAGAAATAAATCTGTTATGGTCTCAAGTTTTTATTACAATCAAGTCTGGGGGGAGCAAGTGGGATACCCATGATGCTTTCTCATGAACAAGTAATTTCAAGCTCCTTATAGTCTAGTAGTTAGAGAATATGAGGGTGAATGTAATTTGCTATGAAAACTAGTAAATGTACCCTTGAGATTAATGATAAAATCCCACAAATATTTCTAATATTTTGAAAGTCGAGATGATAGAGTATCTCACAATCTTAGCTGCATATTAAAATCACCCGGGTAATTTAACAATACTGATACCTGGGCCCCACAATTTAGACGGTCAAATTTAATTGTTTTGGGTCTGGTCTTGACATATGGAAATGGGTAGAGGAGAAAGATTAAGGAGGGAAGTCCAGACAGGAAGCCAACTACCATTTCTCAAGACCTGCTTTCCATATGTCAGGAACTACATGAGACATTTTATGAATATTGTCCCTAAACCTCACATAAACTCACAAGATAACTATCAATTAAGAGCTTTTTAAAATCTAAGGAATAGACTTGAATAAAGGGATAAAAGAACTTTCTCATGGCAAGAGGTTGTTTAATAAGTGGGAGATCGGTCACTAGAACCCAGGCTGTGGTGGCTCCAGTGTCCATTCTTCTTCATTTCCTTGCATGGGTACTAGATGCCTCTTTCTTCTATCTCAGGTCAATTCTATTGTTTCCTTGAAGGAGCATTATAACTATAACTTCACAAGGAAAATAGTTTCATAGCTCTATATAAAAAATACAGCTTTGTTTTTCTTGCATTGGTTTAGGTTGAAATTTAGCATTACAATCACCACTGGATAAAATCACTCCTGTAAGCACAGTGTACCTAGTGAATTGGAGGAATCTCTTTTAGTATTTCTCAAGCAAAATAGGGGCCTCTTGTAAGTAATTGTGTTTATGAATTTTTTATAATATTTGGTTTACATATTTAGGTCTGTATTATTCTTTAATCAGGTTTAAAGATACTAAGTAAAATGGGATTTCTTTGGTTGTATATTTTATCTTTCAAGAAAAGATTCTAAATGTTTAATTGACTGACATAAGTACAGTAGATTATGGTTTAATTTTTTTCTCTGTTTTTAAAATTGTTTTCATGTACAATTCAGCCTTTATAATGTTTTTTATCCCACCTGATGGATATCTCTTTTTAAAGCAATGTACAGTCTCATTTGAAACCAAGAACTTGCTGAATAGTTTTAAAGGTGGTCCTGAGGGTTATGAAATTTTTTCAATGCCTTCTCTGGTAAGGAAACTGGAGCTTTCCAGTCAACAGGAAGAGTTGGCTTTAATGAATTCAGTCCTGTCTGTAGAGCCCAAAGTACAGAAAAGAGGCCTCTGGGGAAATGGCTGAAGTACTCTACCAGCCCAGCATTCTGGAACAGCATGATTGAATAGAGTACTTAGGTGGCACTATGAGGCAGAGATTATCCCCTCTTTACAGATGAAGAAACTGAGGACACCTGAGGCTACATATTTAGAGCCGTAAATCATAGGCTGGCATTTGGACTCAGATCTGATGGACTTTGCACCTATCCTTCAAAGTTTTCCCAGGCTCTACTGTTCTCTTTATTCAGACAGACTGGCTTGTGTATTTCTAGGCCCTGGCTATCCATCTGATAAAAATTTGGCATTTCTTTCCATCAAAGCATATTTTCCAAAGGTGTCCTTAGGAAGACAGTCTCATTGAATTTTATTTCCCTTCACCTTAGATGGTATGAGGTGTTACGTCTTTTAAGAGATGCTATTTGAAATCACCGTTATCTGACTACCTGCATGTTACTACAGTTCAAAACTTTTTAAACATTGGACTGTTAAAGTTAATTATATGGTTATTTGTCCCTTGAAGACAGAAGTGTTGCTCATTCAGCTGGAAATAATGTGCTGAAGATGGAGAAGTTAACAGTTGCTGATTCATCACATGGAATAATGCATATTTATGGATATTCTTTTATAATAATAGAGAATGCTAAATAAATCAGTAATATGTGAACACAATGGGAAGGTGGACTAATAGTCACTTTGATTTAAAATTGAGGATAGTTACATTTTCAGAGTATAGTATTTAGAGAAACTTTATATAGAAGCCTAATCATTTAGTCACCACAAAATCTTTTTAGCCCAAGAATTTGCTATATAATTTCTAAGCTATTTGATAAGCAACTTCTAAATAACAGTCCTTCTTAACCTGATCATCTGGCGTATAAAATACAGATACTAAAAATAGCAGTTGAAAGAAGGGAAGCAGTGGCTTTTAAGGAAATGAGCATTCAGCTTTGAATCAGGACCAGAAACTTGACTATATTTCATGGGAAATTGTAGAACTCAACTTATCTCATTGTGCTTTGAGGTCAGAAAAATAAATCATTCTTATTTGCTTAGTATATTCTTTCATGGTTCAGAGGAAGTATATAATATGCTAGCTACATAAGTGCAGAGGCTCTTAGATGGCAAAGTAAGTATTAAGTATCTACCAAGTGTTAGCATCATGCTAAAGTTAAAAGAGTAGAATTCTGTTAAAAGATATACCTTGTTGGTCCTAACACTGACATTCAGCAATGTGGCTTTCTTAGACTAATCTACTTATGAATCTACTCTCTATATTTTTTACTCAAATTTATCTCTAAAGAATGTCAAACTCAGAAAGGTGAGTTTAGAAGAACATACTTATTAGCAGTAATTTGATCTCTTAAGTTCTAGCTTTAGTCACTGTCTTTTAAAGATTTAGTTCAGAGTATGTTTCATTGTTAAACACTATAGATAGATCTCAGTCTAAGTAATAGATACCCATCTCAAAGGTTTTGTGTGTGTGTCTGTGTGTGTATACACACGCAAGAGAAGAGCAGTATAAAAAATGTTATGACACACAGTCAAATAACATTTAGTTTGTATGGCTGTTTTGTGTTTTTGAAAATTGAATTTTATTTGAAATGTGAAGGTAATATGGTTGCCAGATAATTAAATCCTATTATAAATCCCTTTGAAAAATTAACTATTATCAACTAGTTTTTTATGTAATTCAACATTTTTTGAACATAATCTTGTTAGATTATTTAAGCTGAAGCTCAAATGTGATTGTGTCAAATATAAAATAAGGAAAATACATTTTTGCCCTTTGAGAGAACATTATAAGTTGATCCTCTGTCTTCTCTTTCCAAACCCCAAGCATCACAGTTCATCAGAATGTCCTCATTTATCAGAGTTGTTTAAGACAATGAAGCCCACATAAAGAATGCAATACTTTGTATCTCAGTCCTCCTTGAGCATCTCCAGACTCAACTTTTCACCTTTCCCATCACATTCCCTGCCCAAAAAAGTCAACAGAATAAGCTAAATGGGTGATGGCCATAAAATCACTCAGGACCAGCTCCTATTTTCTCTCTTATGTTGGATCTTTTCTTTTTTTATATAAATTCATTTATTTTATTTTTGGCTGTGTTGGGTCTTCGTTGCTGCCCACGGGCTTTCTCTAGTTGTAGCGAGTGGGGGCTACTCTTCGTTGCGGTACATGGGCTTCTCACTGTGGTGGCCTCTCTTGTTGTGGAGCACGGGCTCTAGGAGTGCGGGCTTCAGTAGTTGCAGCTCGTGGGCTCAGTAGTTGTGGCTTGAGGGCTCTGGAGCACAGGCTCAGTAGTTGTGGTGCACGGGCTTAGTTGCTCCATGGCATGTGGGATCTTCCCAGATCAGGGATCGAATCCGTGTCCCCTGCATTGGCAGGCGAACTCTTAACCACTGTACCACCAGGGAAGTCCCTGGATATTTTTTCTAAGTTTTAAAATTCTTTATGTTATATAGAGAACTCTAAAACGTCATCTTATTTTCACTGATAAAGAGAAATGCCAATACGACTTTGATACTCAATCCTAGTACTTAATATATTCTCTCTTTGTAATTTATTGTCAAAGGATGCTGATTGCTATTGGAGCATGTTACGTAAATTTGAACTGTGGGGAACATCACACTTCTCCATCAACTAATAAGTACCTCATGGTGGGGCTACTCAGGATACAAGAGAAGTACAGGTCAACATTTCCTTTCTTATAATTCTGAAATTCAAAAAAAGCTCTAAACATACAGCATTGTGATTCATTTGGTGATAAAACCTGATTTTTACCTGAACTCATTTGGTAGCAAAACATGTTCTGAACTGATTTGAGGCCATTTCTATCTTATTTATTCTATCTGGAGTGAATATACCCAATTTTTGCTAAAGAAATATTGATGTCTTTGATTACATGTTGCTACTCCAAACAGATATATACACTTCCAGAATTCCAAAAACTCCAAACATATTTTAATCCAAAACATATATGGCCCCATGGACTTTGGAAAAGGGATTCTAGGTCTGTTAGACGTTGTCCTTGCACTCCAGCAGCTTGTAGTTTATTGAGGTGTATGACAGGAACACCACCTTCAAACACATAGTCAACAAGTAGTTACTGAAAGTCTACCAGTTGGCAGATATTCACACACATACAGATATATGTATATATTCTATGTATATGTATATATATATGCATAATATAAAACTATGTTTTATATATAATGTATATAATGTTAATTTTGCAACATAAGAGAAAAGTAGTACTAGTTTAGAAAAAGTCTAGTGATATAAAGGGTTTCAGAAAGTAGTAGAACTTCTCTCTTAATCATTTTTGAATTTGTTTCTTCATAAAATAAAGCAAAAGCTCATTCAATAAGGAAACCTCTGTATGTACACTGAAGGTAAAAACAAATAAGCCTGTAAAATTTTGATGAAAACCCTCCAGTAAGTGTGTTTTTCTTTCCATATAATAGAAAGCTGTTTTGAGGATAGATCAGTGTAACAAGTTTAGATCAAAGAAACAAATAGAATTTAGTTGACTTTCATTACTGCCCTTACTAGATATGACTTTAGGTAAGTTACTTAAAATCTTTAAGCCTGCTTTATTATCTGTAAAATATTAATAATAAAAGCAGCCACCACATAGACTTGTTAGAGGATTATATCAGGTGATGCATGTATTGGAGGATGTCTGGCACATAGGAAGCACATTTATGCTGCTTAATATGAAACTGTTCTTATCCAGGCCCAGTGGATAAAGATAGTCTTAGGCTATAGAATTCTATGTAATTCATTCTTAGCTATTCAAGGGAGTTATTTTCATTGCATGTTATATTTTTGTTTGATAGGATAAATTTTTCTATAATCTTTTAAGATTTCATATCTAATAATGAAAGTAGTTATCTGGTGAAGAAGCCATCTTCAGCTGCTCTAGGCCTTTATGTTTATTACTGGAAGTCTCTCAGCTGACTCACATGAGACTTTTAGATTTAAATTCTAGAATTTCTCCAGGAAGCAGAGGAAATTGGAACAGCAAAGTGTTTTGTCTTATGAAATACTTGATGTGTTATTTACTCCTGATGAGCTCAAGTTTAATAGCTAAGCCATTCAATACACTCATAAGGTGATCACACCCTCTGCCCTATAAGAATCTCATTGAAATAAGCAACAATAAAGTATAAAACTAGGTGGTAAAACGGAAAGGGATAATATTCATAATAGAAACTTTGACATATTTTTGCTAGACATAGTGAAGTCATATTAGAATGAAGGAACTTCTAATGTGACCAAGAATCTCTGTATGTGTTAAAAAGACTCATCAAAAAAGGAAGTGGAAGAGATGGTAGCAGGGCCACGTTATGACTTTCATGGACTCCAGGCACTTCTACCTTTATGGGCCCCTTCCTCAATAAAAAATAATTACAAGTGATATTTTACACCAGACTTGTTATAAAGATAAATATAATCCAGGCTGGATTTATTATTATATATTCATTAATAGTATATCTATTTTCTCTTCTTTTAAAGCAAATTAAAATTAAAGCATTTTTTTGAACTCCTAAAAGTAACACAGACCATAGGCATTGTGCCCATTGTGTCTGCCTCACGGATAAGCACTATCCTGGATGCTAGTAGAACTTCACCAATCCTTTTTCTTAAAAGCCAAGTATCAGTGCAATACATGGATTTCTACAAGAGCATTTAACAGGCATAGAATACAGGAATGGCCCAGCCAAACAGCGGTTCCTTCAATAAAGAAAAAGAAAACTCATCTTCAACATAGACTGACAGATCCTGTCCTGACTTTGTGCAGTTCAGCTTAATTTCTTTCCATCACCATCCCAGGCTACTGCGACTCTGGCTTAACAAAATGAAAGTAAAGTAATTGAAAGTGACTCCCTTGACTTTTCATTTGTACTCAGAAGATTTGGAAATAGATCCTCAATGTTCAGTATTGAAAAAGCATAGACCGTCCTCTGTGATCACAAGCAAACAAAAGAACACTTTGGTTCAAAAGACAATGACATTTGAAAATAAGATAGAGTATATTCTTATGCATTTTTTACTTCAACACAGTAGAAAATTTTAGGATATGTTAGGTTGACTTTAAAATGAATCAACTTTTGATTTTAATCAAATAAATAAATCATAACATTGCAATTTAAGAGCAAAAATCATGATGAGAGAATGATCTGAAACAAGAAAAATTGCATGGAGTAAAAAACACAACTGCCAAATTAAAACTCAAATAAGAATAGTGACCATTGATGGCATTTCACAAAATCAGTAATGTAAATGACATGTTTAAGAAATTCTCCCAGCATCTGTTGAATACCTGAATAGACAACGAATCATCCCAAATTCAGGAGGTGGACTTTGGGAGCAGGATATATTAATTTTTCCCCTTTTCCTTTTTCTGTGAGTGTATATGTGTATGCTTCTGGGTGAGATTTTGTCTGTATAGCTTTGCTTTATAATAGCTTTATTTTATTTTATTTTTTTTATCCTCTTTCTATTTTTTCTCGCTTTTACTCTGAGCCATGTGGATGAAAGGCTCTTGGTGCTCCAGCCAGGCAGCAGGGCTGTGCCTCTGAAGTGGGAGAGCCAACTTCAGGACACTGGTCCACAAGAGACCTCCCAGCTCCACGTAATACCAAATGACGAAAATCTCTCAGAGATCTCCATCTCAACGTCAAGACCCAGCTTCACTCAACGACCAGCAAGCTACAGTGCTGGACACCCTATGCCAAACAACTAGCAAGACAGGAACACAGCCACATCCATAAGCAGAGAGGCTGCCTAAAATCATAATAAGGCCACAGACACCCCAAAAGACACCAACAGATGTGGACGTGCCCACCAGAAAGACAAGATCCAGCCTCATCCACCAGAACACAGGCACTAGTCCCCTCCACCAGGAAGCCTACACAACCCACTGAACCAACCTTAGCCACTGGGGACAGATACCAAAAACACGGGAACTACAAACCTGCAGCCTGTGAAAAGGAGACCCCAAACAGTAAGATAAGCAAAATGAGACGACAGAAAAACACACAGCAGATGAAGGAGCAGGGTCAAAACACACCAGACCTAACAAATGAAGAAGAAATAGGTAGTCTACCTGAAAAAGAATTCAGATTAATGATAGTAAGGATGATCCAAAATCTTAGAAAAAGAATAGACAAAAGGCAAGAAACATTTAACAAGGACCTAGAAGAACTAAAGAGGAACCAAGCAACGATGAAAAACACAATAAATGAAATTAAAAATACTCTAGACGGGATCAATAGCAGAATAACTGAGGCAGAAGAAAGGATAAGTGACCTGGAAGATAAAATGGTGGAAATAACTACTGCAGAGCAGAATAAAGAAAAAAGAATGAAAAGAACTGAGGACCGTCTCAGAGACCTCTGGGACAACATTAAACGCACCAACATTCGAATTATAGGGGTCCCAGAAGAAGAAGAGAAAAAGAAAGGGACTGAGAAAATATTTGAAGAGATTATAGTTGAAAACTTCCCTAATATGGGAAAGGAAATAGTTAATCAAGTCCCGGAAGCACAGAGAGTCCCATACAGGATAAATCCAAGGAGAAACACGCCAAGACACATATTAATCAAACTATCAAAAATTAAATATAAAGAAAACAAATTAAAAGCAGCAAGGGAAAAACAACCAAAAACACACAAGGGAATCCCCATAAGGTTAACAGCTGATCTTTCAGCGGAAACCCTGTAAGCCAGAAGGGAGTGGCAGGATATACTTAAAGTGATGAAGGAGAAAAACCTACAACCAAGATTACTCTACCCAGCAAGGATCTCATTCAGATTTGATGGAGAAATTAAAACCTTTACAGACAAGCAAAAGCTGAGAGAGTTCAGCACCACCAACCCAGCTCTACAACAAATGCCAAAGGAACTTCTCTAGGCAAGAAACACAAGAGAAGGAAAACACTTACAATAACAAACCCAAAGCATTTAAGAAAATGGGAATAGGAACATACATATTGATAATTACCTTGAATGTAAATGGATTAAATGCTCCCACCAAAAGACACAGACTGGCTGAATGGATACAAAAACAAGACCCATATATATGCTGTCTACAAGAGACCCACTTCAGACCTAGAGACACATACAGACTGAAAGTGAGGGGATGGAAAAAGATATTCCATGCAAATGGAAATCAAGAGAAAGCTGGAGTAACAATTATCATATCAGACAAACTAGACTTTAAAATAAAGACTATTACAAGAGACAAAGAAGGACACTGTATAATGATCAAGGGATCAATCCAAGAAGAAGACATAACAATTGTAAATATTTATGCATCCAACATAGGAGCACCTTAATACATAAGGCAAATACTAACAACCATAAAAGGGGAAATCGACAGCAACACAATCATAGTAGGGGACTTTAACACCCCACTTTCACCAATGGACAGATCATCCAAAATGAAAATAAATAAGGAAACACAAACTTTAAATGATACATTAAACAAGATGGACTTAATTGATATTTAGAGCACATTCCACCCAAAAACAACAAAATACGCATTTTTCTCAAATGCTCATGGAACATTCTCCAGGATAGACCATATCTTGGGTCACAAATCAAGCCTTGGTAAATTTAAGAAAATTGAAATCGTATCAAGTATCTTTTCCAACCACAACGCTATGAGACTAGATATCAATTACACGGAAAGATCTGTAAAAAATAAAAACACATGGAGGCTACACAATACACTACTTAATAACGAAGTGATGACTGAAGAAATCAAAGGGGAAATCAAAAAATACCTAGAAACAAATGACAATGGAGACACGACGACCCAAAACCTAGGGGACGCAGCAAAAGCAGTGCTAAGAGGGAAGTTTATAGCAATACAATCCTACCTCAAGAAACAGGAAACATCTTGAATAAACAACCTAACCTTGCACCTAAAGCAATTAGAGAAAGAAGAACAAAAAAACCCCAAAGTTAGCAGAAGGAAAGAAATCATAAAGATCAGATCAGAAATAGATGAAAAAGAAATGAAGGAGACAATAGCGAAGATCAATAAAACTAAAAGCTGGTTCTTTGAGAAGATAAACAAAATTGAAAAATCATTAGCCAGACTCATCAAGAGAAAAAGGGAGAAGACATAAATCAATAGAATTAGAAATGAAAAAGGAAAAGTAACCACTGACACTACAGAAATAAAAACAATCATGAGAGATTACTACAAGCAACTCTATGCCAATAAAAAGGACAACCTGGAAGAAACGGACAAATTCTTAGAAATGCACAAACTGCCGAGACTGAACCAGGAAGAAATAGAAAATATGAACAGACCAATCACAAGCACTGAAATTGAAATGGTGATTAAAAATCTCCCAACAAACAAACAAAAGCCCAGGACCAGATGGCTTCACAGGCGAATTCTATCAAACATTTAGAGAAGAGCTAACACCTATCCTTCTCAAACTCTTCCAAAATATTGCAGAGGGAGGAACACTCCAAAATTCATTCTACGAGGCCACCATCACCCTGATACCAAAACCAGACAAAGATGTCACAAAGAAAGAAAACTACAGGCCAATATAACTGATGAACATAGATGCAAAAATCCTCAACAAAATACTAGCAAACAGAATCCAACAGCACATTAAAAGGATCATACACCATAATCAAGTGGGGTTTATCCCAGGAAAGCAAGGATTCTTCAATATATGCAAATCAATCAACGTGATACATCACATTAACAAATTGAAGGAGAAAAACCATATGATCATCTCAATAGATGCAGAGAAAGCTTTCGACAAAATTCAACACCCATTTATGATAAAAGCCCTTCAGAAAGTAGGCATAGAGGGAACTTTCCTCAACATAATAAAGGCCATATATGACAAACCCACAGCCAATATTGTCCTCAATGGTGAAAAACTGAAACCATTTCCACTAAGATCAGGAACAAGACAAGGTTGCCCACTCTCACCACTATGATCCAACATAGTTTTGGAAGTGTTAGCCACAGCAATCAGAGAAGAAAAAGAAATAAAAGGAATCCAAATCGGAAAAGAAGAAGTAAAGCTGTCACTGTTTGCAGATGACATGATACTATACATAGAGAATCCTAAAGATGCTACCAGAAAACTACTAGAGCTAATCAATGAATTTGGTAAAGTAGCAGGATACAAAATTAATGCACAGAAATTTCTTGCATTCCTATACACCAATGATGAAAAATCTGAAAGTGAAATTAAGAAAACACTCCCGTTTACCATTGCAACAAAAAGAATAAAATAACTAGGAATAAACCTACCTAAGGAGACAAAAGACCTGTATGCAGAAAATTATAAGACACTGATGAAAGAAATTAAAGATGATACAAAATAGATGGAGAGATATACCATGTTCTTGGATTGGAAGAATCAACATTTTGAAAATGACTATACTACCCAAAGCAATCTACAGATTCAATACGATCCCTATCAAACTACCACTGGCATTTTTCACAGAACTAGAACAAAAAGTTTCACAATTTGTATGGAAACACAAAAGACCCCGAATAGCCAAAGCAATCTTGAGAACGAAAAATGGAGCTGGGGGAATCAGGCTCCCTGACTTCAGACTATATTACAAAGCTTCAGTAATCAAGACAGTTTGGTACTGGCACAAAAACAGAAATATAGATCAATGGAACAGGATAGAAAGCCCAGAGATAAACCCACACACATATGGTCACCTTATCTTTGATAAAGGAGGCAAGCATATACAGTGGAGAAAAGACAGCCTCTTTAATAAGTGGTGCTGGGAAAACTGGACAGGTACATGTAAAAGTATGAAATTAGAACACTCTCTGACACCATACACAAAAATAAACTCAAAATGGATTAAAGACCTAAGTGTAAGGCCAGACACTATCAAACTCTTAGAGGAAAACATAGGCAGAACACTCTATGACATAAATCACAGCAAGATTCTTTTTGACCCAGCTCCTAGAGAAATAGAAATAAAAACAAAAATAAACAAATGGGACCTAATGAAACTTAAAAGCTTTTGCACAGCAAAGGAAACCATAAACAAGACCAAAAGACAACCTTCAGAATGGGAGAAAATATTTGCAAATGAAGCAACTGACAAAGGATTAATCTCCAAGATTTACAAGCAGCTCATGCAGCTTAATAACAAAAAAACAAACAACCCAATCCAAAAATGGGCAGAAGACCTAAATAGACATTTCTCCAAAGAAGATATACAGATTGACAACAGACACATGAAAGAATGCTCAACATCATTAATCATTAGAGAAATGCAAATCAAAACTACAATGAGATATCATCTCACACCGGTCAGAATGGCCATCATCCAAAAATCTAGAAACAGTAAATGCTGGAGAGGGTGTGGAGGAAAGGGAACCCTCTTGCACTGTTGGTGGGAATGTAAATTGATACAGCCACTATGGAGAACAGTATGGAGGTTCCTTAAAAAACTACAAATAGAACTACCATACGACCCAGCAATCCCACTACTGGGCATATACCCTGAGAAAACCATAATTCAAAAAGAGTCATGTACCAAAATGTTCATTGCAGCTCTATTTACAATAGCCAGGACATGGAAGCAACCTAGGTGTCCATCAACGGATGAATGGATAAAGAAGATGTGGCACATATATACAATGGAATATTACTCAGCCATAAAAAGAAATGAAATGGAGGTATTTGTAGTGGGGTGGATGGACTTAGAGTCTGTCATACAGAGTGAAGTAAGTCAGAAAGAGAAAAACAAGTACAGTATGGTAACACATATATATGGAATCTAAGGGAAAATAAAGGTCATGAAGAACCTAGTGGCAAGACGGGAATAAAGACACAGACCTACTAGAGAATGGACTTGAGGATATGGGGAGGGGGAGGGCTAAGATGTGACAGGATGAGAGAGTGGCATAGACATATATACACTACCAAATGTAAAATAGATAGCTAGTGGGAAGCAGCCACATAGCACAGGGAGATCAGCTCGGTGCTTTGTGACCACCTAGAGGGGTGGGATAGGGAGGGTGGGAGGGACGGAGATGCAAGAGGGAAGAGATATGGGAACATATGTGTATGTATAACTGATTCACTTTGTTTTAAAGCAGAAACTAACACACCATTGTAAAGCAATTATACTCCAATAAAGATGTTTTAAAAAAAAGAAATTCTCCCAGAATTGGGAAAAAGTATTAAGAGACCAAAATAACAAAAGACAAAGGATATGTGACCAAGATAGCCTTAAATTTCCCATCAGTGACTAATTTTAGACAGGCTTGTTCCTGACTGCTGGCCTCTCTGATCTCCCTTTTCTTGGAGGATTTACTTTAGAAAACTTATAATTGAAAATTCTTTCTCTGCCCCCATGAAATGTATATAAATTAGTCCCCAGCCTCTATCCAGTTTTATAATCCAAGAATGTCTTCCTCAAAAACCTGGGAATCATTCCTTTGAAATATAGTCATCAAGAAAGATGGCACCCCATCTCTCAGTTTCTGTGGGAGGGCAGGAAACTAAGCTCAATAAGCAAAAATTAGCAAACAGATGGCCTAATAACACTGACCCTCCCACTAACATCTTTCAGTACTATTCCACTAGCTCACCCCAGCTCTAAAAACTCTCGCACCATTTGTTTCAATGGAGTTGAGTTCAGTTTCTTTTCTTACTGCAATAGTCTTGAATAAAGTCTTCCTTGCCTGCTTAAATTTGTCCAGTACAACTTTACTTTGACACATCAAAGCCAGATCTTTTTGATTCAAAGGATATTTAATAAGCATCTAATAATAATAATAATAAACAAAGTACAGGAATAACTATTGACTGTGGGCCATGCCCAGGGTGAGGCAGGTCTTCTTAGTCCAGGACAATTTTCCAGAGAAAGTGAAGCCATGAACTCACAGTAGCTGGGGGACATGCACTGACCAGTAAAGGAGATCTGAAGGGGGCCGACAGCATCTACTGTAGACATGTTTTCTGTTAAGATTAATTTTGGCTGCAAGAAAGAGAAAATCTGATGAAAGTGGTTAAAACAAAGTAAAGGCTTTATTTTTCTTGTGAAGCAAGAAGTCCAGAGATAGGCAGTTTAGACCTGTGCACGGCTCCAGTATGTCAAGGATCTGTACTCTTTCTCCCTTCCTTCTATAGTGTCCTGCTAAGTGTGTGGTTTCATCCTCATGGCTGCTAAATCTTTGTACATATGACCACATTCCAGGCAGGAACAAGGGGAAGAGCAGAGGACCGAAGGGACAAGCCAATCAGTATACAAGCTCTATAGGTAAAAATCTCTTAGCTTTCCTGGTAGTACTACCCAGTGACTTCAGTGAACATCTCATTGTTAAAACTAGATCACACATACACGCCTAGTTGTTGAGAATTTTAGCTGTCCACCTTCTTGTAGGAAAGGAGGTCAGATGAGAAGGAGGATTGGGATGGCTCTAAACACCCACAGCATTTGCCAAACTGAACAATTTTACATTTGAGTTAAATGACTCTCTTAACCCTTAGGAAAACAGAGATCCAGTTCTAAAATAATATGATATTAAAAGTAACAGAGTAAAAAATACATATAAAATTATGCAATAAGCCTAAGCTATATTCAGAAAAAAATTATGTTACATAGTAAGGACTGAAAATAAGTGAACTAAGTATTAAGCTAAGCAAGAAAAAAAGTAAGAAAATATGCTTAAGGAAAATAAAGAAGAAAATCATCAAATGCAAAAGCTGACATTTACAAATTTGAAAAAAGAAAAGGGGGAAGGGGAAATACCATTGTAAACTTAATCCAATATTTGTTCTTTACAAGGTCAGTAAAATAGACCAACCCTTGGGCAAGACTTATAGGGAAACAAGGGAGAAAGGCACTATATTATGTTAGGAATGACGTAGGGGATATAACAACATATTTTGGGTGATTTTTCCCCTTAATAAAGAAAATACTATGACAATTATATGTTAAGAAAAGGCAAAAATATGGATGAAGTGAAAGTTTTTTTTAGTAAAAGACAAATGACCAAAATTGATCCCATAGATAATAGAATAGCATGGGGAAAATGGTGAAAGCAGTAACTTAGTTTCAAAACAACATAAGTCAGATGGAAATGGAACCAACAATAGAGCAAAGTATTCTCAGCACAATTTAAAAGTAAATTTAAAGATTAAAAATAAAGTACATATCCTCTAGATTAGATATTTTGCTTACAGATGTTTTTCTTGGGGGAAGAATGAGAGGTGTATATATAACTTTATGTGACTAGATATGCAGTGTAGTGCCATTCATTAGCACTATATATTATAGAAAAATATGAGAAATTATTTAAATACACAAATGTAGAGGATCATGGTTCATACATGCAGTCAAATAGATTAGATTGAATTGTATGACATTGCTGCTATCGACCATTTCTAATTTATTATATAAAACCAATGATTTCATATGCTCCAAACTTATAAATACACACACTTATATACCCCAATATTTTAACTGTGGTTATCTCTGAGTGGGGGGATTATTAGTGATTTTAATTGTCTAATTAATTCTAATAAATGAACAAAATGAGCACATAACTTGCATGTATTACTTTGTAATGTTCCACTAAACTATGCACTCTTGGGGAACAGGCATTTGGTTTTAGTAATCATTATATTCCTGGTGCAGGAGGAGCCCTGCAAATATTTGTTGAATCAATGACTGAAAAAATATTTATACTATAAAATAAAAGATTTTAAATTGCAAATGAGGAGAGCTAGAGAAATTGCTCCTTAAATTATTTGCCTCACCATGTGAAAGGGTTAAAGCAATTTTAAGCCTATCATGGCTCAATTTAGGCAATTATTTTTCCTTAATGTATTCTATATGTTTAGTATCTGATAAGATGCTATTATGAGATGTTACATCGACTTTATGGTTCTCTTTGAAAACATCCAATTAAGTTTCACAAATATAACTTGATGTGAGAAATAATGAAAACACCAATGATTAATGGAGAGATACAATCTCAAGAGAAAAATGTCTGCCCAACAGTTCAGAATAGAATGGTAACATAGTATTTGAATCTATAATCATAGTGGTATATGAAATTGTATCAGATACATTTTACTGATTCATTATTCAAATTCTCAAATTTCAAAAATTGTGTCCTGGAAGGTATACCACAGCTTTGTAGACCATGCTCATGGCCTGCCAGGAAAACTGCATTTCAGCACTACAGTTATTTTCTCTAATGTAAAGAGTGGCACAAGAAACCACTGACTGTGATGGTCTTTAGTGCAAAACAAGGTTGAAATCCACATTCGCTCAGAAATCCTATTAGTGCCTCTGCTGAAGAAAAGGCAGAAAAAAGCATTGAGGTGTTAATGATTTGCCTGCAGATTTTTTTCTGTCCATGTGTTTGGATAAGCTGACAGGAGTTATTTACATAAAATTCGTTTCTTTCAAATAATTTCACTGATGTAAAACTTCCAATCCAGTAGCATTCTTTGATAATTCTTTTAAATATCAAAACACTAATTTTTGCTTACATAATATTAATAAATGATGCAGGCATTTTGAATCATTCTCTGGCCTTACTCATAGAGTTGGTATATACTTTAATTAGATACAAAAAATACAACTGCTTTGTTATTTTTACTAGGAAACTTATTCTTTCCGTCATTGATGTGGTAACCTGCCGAAGAATTAGGAGTTTTTGCATTCTTTGCATTCTATTTATAAAAGAGATACAGTTCCTGGGTATGAACTTGGGCTCTGAGTGAAAATAGGTAGACCAGGAGAGGGTATTTATGAATATTTTAAGTAGATGCATTTATATTTTGTGGTTGATGTCATACTTGATTTGCAATTTTTGAAATATAAAATACAGTGTTCTTGGAATACAATGTTGTCCAGTAACAAAGAGCTTATAAACCCAAATGAGATTCCATTTATTTTCCAGTATTGTTTTTTTCTTGGTCATAAAAAAAAATAGCTTAAAATGAAGACTGAAATATACATTCAAAGTTTGGATTCCTTATATGCTATAAAAGTTAGATTTTTTTCCAGATATTAAAATATATTTAGTGGCAATATTTGGCAGCAAAACACAAGGCTCATATTTTCCTATCATGCTGTCATTTTCAAAAGTGTTCAGGTAAGGAGATCTTTTTCCCAAGAGGAAGAATTCCAAGAGATTTTTGTCACCATGAGACAAAGAAAGTCAACAAGCTTAAAAAGCAGCATGGAGGACTTAGATTGATTGTGAAGAAGTTTTTATTTCCAATAGTATTTTTTCAACATTAAACTAGGGAAAAAATTGCAGAATATTTCCAATTTGATAAAAAATTATATAATAAGTTTTAAAAATTATATTTAATAAGAATACATTTTTTTCTTTGTTCTGCCTTTTTACATTCACCCTTAGTACCACATAGCTCCATTTAATTTGGAAAGTTTGTACCTGAAAGAAAGAATACAATCTCTCAATTGATCTCTGTGTTTGTCAAGAGCACTGACGACTGATTTGATTGCAGCTCCAGCAGTTAAAGGAGTGTTCATTTCATGATCAAGTAGCTTGAAAACGCTTCCTTAAAATGAATGCTTCTTTTCTATTTGGTGATTCTTTTAGTGCACATCAGGGTCCTTCTTGACTGGGCTTTCCCTGAAACCATCCTTTTGACATTTCCATTAAACAATAAAAATTAGTGTTTACTGATTAACATCTCACTTTAAGAGCTCTGCTAAAAGTCATATTCATGAATCAAAGTCAGTGTGTACCACTTGTAATTAAATTGACAAAATTCAGCTTTCCAGGCTAATCTTCTTCTGGCCGCTTTATGTAATGGCTGTCAATTCAGATCTACAAAACAATTGCAGTCCACTAAAAGGGAGGGGGGAGGCATAAAAACTAGTGATTAGTCCGTGTTCTCTAGCTGGGAACATATTCTAATTAAAATTCTGAAGTGTAATGAGGAAACAGAAACATTCAAAAATGTTGACTTGAGATTCACATATTTATAATTATATAAACCAGCCTAAATAAGATCAAATTGACAGTAGGGGTTAAATGAGAGTCAATGTAATAAATATCCTAGGGCTTACCATGTGAATGTTTCTGAGCGAGATCCTGAAACAGTAGATCATCTATGGCACTACAGGGCTTTGTGGTTAAGAGTGCTGCCTCTGCAGTGAGACATGCTCAAATACTGGCCTTTTGCTAGTTGTATGATTTTGGAAGCATTATTCAACTTTATTCTGCCCATGTTTTCTCATGAAAAAGTTAGGAAAAAAATACACACCTTGCATGTTTATTTTGAGGGTTAAACCAAAAAATGACCTTAATTCACTGCCTGGCATTTAGTAGATGCTAAATAATTATCATGTATTATAACTCTTAACTATTATTATCACAATCTATTACTTAGAGAAAAGCCAAGTACACAAATTGTTAGAGTATAATATAATAATATAATAAGCATGTTAAGAAATATACAAACAAATTGCCCTTAGGCTTCAGAAATGGAGAACCAATGTTTTGGCTGGGAAATCTTGGAGGAGGAGAAGTTGATTTTGGAGATGTTCTTTAAAAAGATAGGTATAGTTTATCAAATAAGGTGAGGATATCTATTTTAGTTACAGAGTATGAGCAAAATCATGCAGCAGGAAAAGCCTGATGTATAATTGAGGAACAGTAAAGCATTCATTTTACTGGAGCATAAGATTTTGTAATAAAGCAAAAGAAGATTATTCTGCAAGGAAATGTTGGATAAATATTGTGAGTTGAATATATTTAGATCATCAATAGATTGTAGAAAGTTTCAAAGGATATTTTGATCATTTTTTGCAGGCCAAAATATTCCAATATCAGAGAGTCCAACAGAACCAAAGCAGACTGAGCCCTCCTATAAAATCTCAGTTAGCCTCTGTTTAATAATTAAAGCCATTTATAAACTTATAGAGATGAAAACTGCTAGGTTTTATGAAAGCCAATTTAGTACTGTTTTTTAGAAGCAGCAAGAATCTTAAAAATATATGGCAATATGCTTAAAAATGTACATTTGGTTCATACAAAGAAAGGACAGTTAAGTAGAATCTTTTAAATAATATTAAAGGCCTCTATCTTTGTTTGGCTAAGACACAGGTTTTGCTCCTGCAGAACGGCTACCTGTGGTGTTTGTCAGTTTACACAGTTTTTGGACTGACCCTTGAAGATTCTGATTCCATTTGTTTAGAATGCAACTCAAGGTACCAATAATTTTCAGACACAAGGAAATTTCAATTGTAAAAGAAAGATCAAAGACACTTTCCCTTTTTCTACTCTTAAATCATTAAAAGAATAACAAAAAAATATAAACCATGTTTTTAACAAAACTAGGAATATCTGTCGTTTTGAATCACAATTTAAGAAACAGCATTGTCAAATACAGTAAATATCAATCCAGGGTACGGGAAGATCCTGACAGAGGACATATGCAGTTATGTGTCTCAGACACAGCCAGCTAGATACAAACATTGTTCAGACAATTGGAGTATGATAAAGAGAAAAAGCAACAACCCTTGGTGTGAGCCAATGGAAACATGTTTAAACCATTTATATAAGTTTTGAAGACATTAAAAATGATACTGTAAAGTGTTTAAGATCACAAAATGTATAGCAGTAGAGTTTTTAAATCTTTAAGAATGATACAAAACAAATTCAGGCCATTTCTATATCTCAGAGGGTAAGGTTGTCAGATTTAGCAAATAAAAATACATTCAAATTGCATATCACATGAGATATATTAAAAATTGAGTCATTGTTTATCTGGATTTCAAGTTTAACAAAGAGTCCTGTATTTTATATGGCAACCCTACTTGGGAAGTGGTCTAGAGGGGTGTACAGAGGTTCCAATCATATCTGTGATGTTTGATTTCCTTAAGGAAAATCAGAAACAAATATAATCAAATGCTAGAATTTGATAGAGCTTGGTGTTTAGTACAGGCATATCTGTCTTGTAGTCCTATTTACTATTGTAAACATAATTTTAAATATAATGGGTGAACAGACTTCTTTGGTAGTAACAACACAAAGGAGAAGCTACCTTGGCATAAACTTATCAGTAATTGTCCAAGACCCATATGAAGAAAACATACTACACTACTGAGGGTTAGGAAGATAAGCATAGATAGAAAAACATGCTATATTTTGTTCTTGGATAGGAAAACTTATGATGTAAAAAAACCTGTGCTTTCTATGTGAATCAACAAATTTAATGAACTCCCCTACAAAAACTCAATATAAATTTTTTGTGAACTAGACAATATAAGAGATTCTAAACTTCATCAGAATAAATAAATTTGCAATAACTGCCAGATAAATCTGAGAATGATGAATAATAAAGGAGATAACCCAACCTTGTAATAAAATATAAATCTACTGTTGCTAAAATGAGGGCTATGCAGAAGTATCATAATTACATTTTTTAAAATAAATGTATTTATTTAATTTTGGCTGCATTTGGTCTTCGTTGCTGCGCGCGGGCGTTCTCTACATGCTGTGAGCGGGGGCTACTCTTCACTGCGGTGAGCGGGCTTCTCACTGCGGTGGCTTCTCTTGTTGCGGAGCACGGGTTCTAGGCATGCGGGCTTCAGTAGTTGTGGCACACGGGCTTAGTTGCTCCACGGCATGTGGGATCTTCCCAGACCAGGGCTTGAACCCGTGTCCCCTGCATTGGCAGGCGGCTTCTTAACCACTGTGCCACCGGGGAAGTCCCATAATTACATTTGAGTGAAATGGCCATAGAAATAAAATTGTGATAATCATTGCATAACATGGATTTACCCACAGTAAATATATATATGTATGTATATTTTACATTTTTTATTGAAGTATACTTGATTTACAATGTTGTGCCAGTCTCTTCTGTATAGCAAACTGACTCAGTTTTACACATACATACATTTTTTAAAATACTCTTTTCCATTATGGTTTATCCCAAGAGATTGGATATAGTTCCCTGTGCTATACAGTAGGACCTTGTTGTTCATAGTATATTTTTCAGTCTTTGCTATCTTTCTTATCTTTTTTTTTTTTTTTTTGGCTCCAGTTCAGTTCTTTGAGACTTCCCTGGTCGTCCAGTGGTTAAGACTTCGCCTTCCAATGCAGGGGGTGCAGGTTCCATCCCTGGTTGGGGAGCTAAGATCCCACATGCTTCGTGGCCAAAAGAACAAAACATAAAACAGTTCAGTTCTTTATCACCTTTCATCTGAAAATTGTAATAGCTCTTTAACTGCTCTTAGTACTGGCAGGTCTTTTATTCAGGTCTTTTCTTCCACGTCGGTCAAAATGATCTATCACAAACACACATAATGTGTTAACTTCCTTACGTAAAATAGTTTGAGGCTCTCCATTGCATCCTAGACAAATGTAATCATATTAGCATGGAATGAAGGACACTCTAGGACCCAGCCTTACCTATTTCTTCAGTCTTGTCTTTAGCACTCACATAACTCAGAAAGCTTTCCCCCATCTCCTTCCACATACCACACTATTTCTCACTGCCTGGAATTTCTTTTCAACTTGCTTCACCTGGCCAATTTTTTTCATCTAAAAAATTAACTCAGCTACTATACCTGCCCTCCTCAGTGGGTTGGACTAAATGTACCTTCTTTGGGTATCTCCCTGTAAATGTCTATTTTACAGCTCATTACTGAATCTTGGAATTTTTAAATTATATACCAGTCTTTTTTTATTACTCAATGTACTCCTCAAGACAAAATTTCATTTATCTTTTTACACTTACTTCCCAGCATACTGTATACATAACTTATGGTTAATAAATATTGAAGTGACTTGTTGAATGTCAGTTGAAGTCCTTTCGGTAAAATATATCACACATGTGCTCAGACAAGTGATATCTCAAACAAACAACCAAGCAGGCAAACAAACACACTAAAATTCCTGGAATAGGAAGGTGGATAGCAATATTTCTAGTTTTACTGGCTATATCCTTACATCTATTTGTTTATTTTACTTTAAATCAGCTTCAATAATTTTGATTTTGACTTCAATTAAACTTATACATGAAATAAATCAATCATAATCCGTATTTCTTCATTTTTCCAAATGTGGTCCCAAGAAAATCTCTAATGAACAAGGTTCCCTCTTTTTTTGGACCACCCGTCTTTCTTGTCTGTATACGCTCTGTAAAGTATCATATATTTTACCACAAAAAGATATGAGTGATGAACTGAAACAATGGCTTTATTTAGAAATAATCTGACCTTTTAGCTTTAATTAAAGGCTATTGACTAACCCCCTCAATAAGACTTTGAATTTGATCACTTTAATATACTTAGATTTCATTTTAAATGACATTTATTGATTACTTATTTGTACCAAACATAAATATCAACTGAATACTTGAAACAACCTGTGTGTTGCATACTATTTTTACTTTCCTGGTGAAGAAGTATGACATCGAGTGGTGAAGTAAATGTTCAGTGTAACAAATAGTAAATGTCAACTCTCAGAGAAGCAAAGTAGACTAATTCATTTTACTTCAGACTTATTTTTCTTGATCACAAGTATGATCCTGTTTTTACTTACCTTCTGTGATAGAGGTATATTAGAGTATAACTATTACTATATGAATTGAATTTTAATAGAAAAATTTTGAAAATTCTAGAAATAGATTCATAATATATTATCATTACTAATAAAATACATTTGAACTTGTTATTTTGGTTTTTTTAATTTGTTTTGAGAGGCAGAATTTCTTTTCTCTATTCATTCTAGGGGGAAAAAAATCTAGATTTCTAATCTTTCCAAAGTTTTATGTATACTCTCAAGAAATGAAGCAAAACTACTTCTACTTATAATAGGCCTTTCTCTCAAGTTGGACAAATTGGCCCAATAATATCACATTACAATGAAAGTTTGGCTTAAAATGTTTAAAATATAACCTGTGTAACCTAGCCACAGCTGGAGGGAGCCAATAATGTTCTCCTACTGTTTGATGACAAAAAGAACTTCAGGGAAGTTGCATTTATCCTGCTCTTTCACTATGCAGCAAGGTGACTGCCAAGCTGAGTTTCACAATAGTTTAAATGGTCTAAAACTAAAAACATTTGGTGGAGTGATATTTCACCATAGTAGCTCCATTGATCAATAGCTGAACCAAGAGTTTGCACAAAGAAGGAAAGAGGAAAATGCTTTGTCTTTGTTGCAGAGAATTCTATCCAAATTAACTTGCATTTGATTACTTAATACTTCAGAAATGACAAAATTTTCAGTGGAGTATAGTTTGTCTTTGCTGCTTTTCAACTCTCTGTCACTCTATATCTCATCCTCTTTCTTTCCTTTGCCTTATATCCCTAGAGACTTTTCAGGCTTTGCTACTAGTTCTAAGTCTCCTTGACCTTGAAGACTGTCTGATAAGAATTACCCTTTCCATAAATATCTGCTTTATAATATGCTGCTCTGATAATTTTCCGTGTCAATAGTTTATCAAATGTCTGTTATGCCAGAAATTGAGTTAAGTGTTAGCATGTGTTGGATATTCAACTAATATTATTGGAAGAGAAAATGATACAGTGATGAATAAGACCCAGTCCCTACTCTGGAGGAGACTATCGTTTAGTAAGAAAGTTATATTAGCCAATAATTAAATTCTGTTACCTTACAATAGATAATGTGTCAGATACAGTGTTATGGAAATGTGGTGAGCAGAAAAAATTATTCTGCAGGATGCTGACAGAGGGAAGGGAGGCTTCATTGAAGAAGCAACTTTGAGTCTTGTATTTTGCAGGCAGTGATTGAGACAGATGTTGAGGCATGCATAAACTAATGGGGTTGAGAAAGGACCCAACATGTCCTGAGTCTTTCTGTTCAGTTTGGCAGGAACACACGGGGTTGGGTAGGGAGTGTTAAGAGATAAGCTTGGACAATTACACTTGCTCTAGGCTTTCAAGAGGTTTCTTTGAAACATTAATGAGTTTGAATTGTTACCAAATGGGCAATGGGGGACAAAAAATATTTTAAAAAATAATTAGAAAGAGTGACATAGAGAAAGGGAGATAGTTGCAATAATTAAGAATGCCAGCTTTGCCTCTTACTAGCTATGTTAACAAATTACTTATCCTTTTTGTGTGTCAGTTTTGTCTATAAAATAGTGCTAATGTGTATGATTGGTGTAAAGATTAAGTGAGATAATAAAGACTAAGTATTTAGAATGAGTGTTTGGAAAAAAATTTAAAAAACACTGTAGATGAATGAATAAATGAAGTGAGAGTGGAGAAGATGCATCAAATTAAGGAACTTTCTAGAGTAAAAGAGCCTGTAATTGGTTACTGGTTGCTTCTGATAGGAGAGGTAGAGAAAGAAATGAAGTTACTTATTAAGGTTAGTAAGGTTTCCAGCTTGAGAAACAAGTATGGTCACATGAAAGCTTACAGGAGGCCAGGGATGATTGAAGGAATTACTGTTAACACTTTTGTACAAAATATTTTCAAGAAAAGTCTGGCACATTCAGTTCATCTTGAAATACAGAGGACTGGAACTTAGCATAGAGGTAGTCGTTGGGATAGAAAGACTTGGGAGTTAGTGAGAATGGAGGAAGATTGTTTAAGCCATTCAAAAATGAGTGCATGGAGTAAGAGATAGAAAGAACCACTAGGGTACTCCAGTTTTTAAGGTGGACAGGGGAGAAATTTCTAAAGATAGATTTATAGATATATTAGAAATGGAGGTATTCCAGTGCAAGGACACTTACATGGAAGCATAACACATATGCAACATTATATTTTTGAAAAATAAAATCACTTTTTAAATAGAACATTAGAGGGAATAACTTTTACAATCACAACCATGACTATCATTTTACAACTCTATTTTTAAACTTCTGTTCCCTAAACAAATGTTTCTTTACATATTTGTGATTGGATTATAATAATTTACAATCTGCTTCTTTCACTTAACATTTAATATGATCATCCCCCCCAAAAAAACTTAATATGATCCATATTGTCACATAATCATAATCAGCACATTTAGCAGCTATAATAGTCCATGTTGAATTGTACCATATTTATTTAACTATTTTTAATTGGGAGATATAATTTTATTTATTTATTTATTTTGTTCTGGCAAATATTTTCAGACCTAAAACTCCTTTCTAAATTTCTCATTTTTTCTTAGGTAGTTCTATTTATGAGACCAAACACTGATCATAAAATGTCTATTCAACAGAATTACTATTTACTTTTACAATAAACTACCACATAAAACTTTCCAACAATTACCATTTTCATACTTAATTATTATTGTCATCTTCAATCCCTTCATTTTTCAGTGGTTTTCATTCAAGATATGGGTACTGACATCAAATGCTCCATTTAAAAAAAAAAATCATATTTTGGCCAGTCTTACTATTACCAAATAGTATTTAATTGTTAAAACACTTCAAAATATTAAAAAATACTGCTTCACAACCTAAGTGTCCATCGACAGATAAATGGATAAAGAAGATGTGACACGTAAATACAATGGAATATTACTCAGCCATAAAAAGAAATGAAATTGAGTTATTTGTAGTGAGGTGGATGGACCTAGCGTTTGTCATACAGAGTGAAGTAAGTCAGAAAGAGAAAAACATATACAGAGTGCTAACACATATATATGGAATAATAAAAAAAAAAAGGTTCTAAAGAACCTAGGGCCAGGACAGGAATAAAGATGCAGACATAGAGAATGGACTTGAGGACACGGGGAAGGGGAAGGGTAAGCTGGGATGAAGTGAGAGATTGGCATGGACATATATACACTACCAAATGTAAAATAGATAGCTAGTGGGAAGCAGCTGCATAGCACAGGGAGATCAGCTCCAGGCTTTGTGAACACCTAGAGGGGTGGGATAGGGAGGGTGGGAGGGAGAGAGATGCAAGAGGGAAGAGATATGGGGATATATTTATATGTATAACTGATTCACTTTGTTATAAAGCAGAAACTAACACACCATTGTAAAACATTTATACTCCAATAAAGATGTTAAAAAAAAATACTGCTTCAAATAATCTTAGATATTTGTTTAAAAAACTTAATTCTTTATTCATTATTAAAGAACTAACTATATGAATCACAAATGTATATGAATATAGGATAAATAGGCATAATTGAGGAAATTAATTTGATAACATAGGTCAACATAAAAACCCATTCTGCCTCTATCATTTCGTTTCCCATTGAAAAAAGTCATATTTCCTTTGGTCTCACTTGTTGCATTTTTTACAAATGAAATAATCACCTACCACATTTCTATCTCATTTTTTCAAACCACTTGAATTTTGTATATATTGTAATAATATCCTGGGACCTCTTAATAGTATTGAGGATCTTTTAAATTGTTTCATTTCTTCATTTAAAATAATCATTAAATGATAACTATGTGCCCAGCTTTCACTCACTCACTCTTGTCTACTTTTTTAAACTTTTCAGTGTAAACTTTAGCATCAAATTTGAGTGGGGGGAAGGAAAAAAATAGCTCAGCAAAACAGTTTGCTGTTAGAAGATTTTGAAAATACTTTGGTGTGAATTATTTTGGTTTCCTTTGAAGTTTTAATACTGTTTGTGTTTTTACTGATTTGTGTTCCCCCCATTCTATATTATCACAAAGAGAAATTTGTTTGATGACACTACAAAAAAAAAGTTTAAAAGCCATTGTCTGGGTTTAGAAATATACACTTGACAGAAAGTTCCCTTGCAGGGTTTACAGGACCTGGAGTTAATTAATTCAATTCGTTTAGGATCTGCAGAGTCTTGTGGTTTAGTTAGATTTCAATGGGGTTGAAATTTTGTACAAAATATGGCTGATGACTTGCCAATAAAACCTCAACATAAAGTAAAATAGATTCTCATAACACACTGAATGAGAAACCAGATCTTTTATAAAACTGGTAGAGGGGTATTTTTATTTTATGTTCTATTTTCTGCTTCACTTTGGAAATTCTACTTGTTTGCACATAATTCAATTCTTAACATTCATTTTGCTTTAACCTGTCATTCTACTTAATTAAAAACAAAAACAAAAACAAACGTTTGAGCACCTATCATGTTCAAGCCACTCTACTGGATTCAAGAATATTAGAGCATTCAGACAACTCTGTTTCCTTAAGGAATTCATATTCTAGTTAAGGAAACAGACTATATGCTTTTTGGCAGAAGGATTAATTTACTAATTGAACAAATGTTTATTGAGCATTTCCAATATACTGAATTAGAGACACATTTGTAAAAAAGATGAGGAGTTGGGTGTTTGGTAGCATCAAAAAGTAATAAAAGTAAGTTCAGATAATGATAAATTCTAAGAAGACAAAAAAGCAGGGGAAGGGTAGAGAGTGGTTATGTGTGCATGAATATGTGTGTGTGTTTGTGTGTGTGTGTGTGTGTGTGTGTGTGTGTGTTTGGGTGTGTGTTGGTGAATATTTTACAAAAGATGGTCAGAGAAGGTCTCATGAGAGAAGTAGGCCAGGAAAAGATGTGGAGAAATTAAAGACAAAGAAGGATTACAGTGCAGGGGCCCATGAGCCTAGTGAGTAAGGGCAGAATGACAAATCCCAGAGCAGAAATGAGGAGGCAGTGTGGGTAGGTACAGAGTGATGTGTGATGCTTTTGTCTTTTCTTCTAAGTATAGGAACACACTAGAGGGTTTTCAGCAGGGTTGTGACCTGATATGATTGCATTTTTAAAATATCAGTTTGGCTGCTGTATGGAGAATGAATTGCAGAGGGCAAAAGCAGAACTAGTCTAGTCAGAAGGCTATTGCAGTAAAATAATAGCATAAACAACAATACAAATAAGTTATGAGAAAAAGTAAGTCATACTTAATGCCAATGGACTTAACTTTGATTTGTGTTAAAGAAATGTTCCTTAATAGGAGTCTGTGATACAAAGAAGGGCAAGTCCATCACAGGCAATGGAAAACTGTTTTGGTAAAAGAGGTCTGAGTTTACATTACCTCTTTCTGGGCAATGAGTAGTACTAGTTGAGTGAAATGGAGTATCTATGAAGAAGAATATTAGGCAATAAATCTGTGTAGCCAAGAGACCCGGATTGTGGAGAACATAAAATACAAGTTTAGGAATTAGTTCATTCTGTAGGCAGCAGAAATAACTGTAGATATCTGAAGAGGACAATGGAATGCACAGTTTGGTGCTTTAGACAAGTTGATCTAGCAGTGGTTTGTAGTATTTTTTGAGGTACTATATTGGATGCAAGAGGATCTACTAGGGAGAAAAGTATCCTGAGGATATGAGGTTAGCATCTGGGCAGAGGCCAGGTTTCACTGTTAGGTGAGAGACAATGGAAAGAAAGTATTAATGTAATGGGTTGAAGGAGAAGGAAGGATGAAAGGTAACTCCAAGTTTATATAGAATATACGTATCACCTTTAATTCTTCAACAAACTGATGACGTAGGTAATATTCTTATTTTACAGATGAAGAAACTGAGGTGCTCAAGGCATAATAGCTTGCCAAGTTCTCAGAGCTAATGAGTGTCAGATGGGATTTTTAAACCCAGGTAAATTATATAACACTGTGCCCAAAATGCTCTGAAATAATTTAACGTTTCTAAAGATTGATTGTGTATGCATATTGTATTGTGTTCTCAAGATATTTATTTTCATGGAATAGTCGTTATACTTGATAACTGCTGTGCTCATTTACAAATACTGTTGATGGTGTACTCCAGATATTTAAAGCAATCAAAACTGTGTTTAAATAGAAATTTGGCTTTTCTCATTGTTTTCATTTAATCACAAAAATAATATTAATGTATTGGTTTCTAATGTCTTATATATTATATGTTTTATTGCATCTGTTCCCTTACTGATTTAATCAACTATAACACTCTTATTGTAAACCAACACACAGATAAAAAAGTGGGATAAAGTCAAAGGAATCAAATTGAGGAAACAATTTAGTAGAAGAGAAAATGCTTTTACAATAAGTTTAAATAGTTTAAACTTATAACTTAAAATAGTTTAAAAATTATAGGTGCAATATGTGTTTTTAATCTATCTTTTCTTGCCAAGTTAATATTAAAATGTGTTAGACCTGAAAATAGATAGAACACCCCTTAGGTTCTTATACCTGGTCTTATACAATAGCATTCTTTGATATTAATGAACTATTTCAATTTAATTCTTTCAGTTATTATAGAAATGATGAACTTGGTGTTCTGACTTATTTGTTCTATCTAAAGAGCACTAATACTTTATTATCTCTCTGGAATTTGATTCCATTTTGTAAGAACAGTTCAGGGACTGAATTATGTACTAATTGTACAGAACTGACCCTTTCTAAATATTTAATGTAAATCACCATAAATTAATATTTATTGATTTCACACAGTGGACCAGGTATTGTAGCAAATTAGATCTACAGTATATTTAAAGTAGACAGCCTATATCTTCATTGTCCACCTTTCAATGATATTTTTGACTGAAAAATATTTCTTTTGATTGTTATGCTTAGTCTTATACATGTTTTTGCAAATAGTATTGTGAATTATGTAAATACTAATTGAGATAGCTTTCAAATGAAGGAAATAAGGCTTCTGTTGGGTGGCTATGAGCCAGAATATAAGTTCAGTTCAATAATTTTTTTCATTAATAACCTGGTAGGTGTGAGGTCCTGAGTGAGCACTGAACAAAAAGAATATCTATATAACAACAATAGTGATAGTTACACACATTAGTTCATTTAATGCTCCTAACAACCTTGGGAACCTGATCCTATTTATGATCACCCCATTTTCATGGATAATAAAAATGAGGTTCTAAGGTTAAATAACATGACCAAAAAAATGGGATGGCAGAGCCACAATTATAATCCAAGTATGTATGACCATGAGTGCTATAAAATGCTCTTAAGTACTATATTTTTAAAGCAATTAAAAGGTATGTCAATTGGCTAATGAAAATGATCGATAAAATAAGAATTTTCCTAAATTTTGATCAAGCCATGCAAGATATTATATTGATTGTTCCTTTTCCTTAGAATGTTACCATTGTTGTAGATTTATTTACTATATAATTTGGTCTATTCTTTGGAAAGATAATAGCGTGGAAAGTAGATTTAAAGGGAAAAAATTGATATAGAAATATATATTTGGTAGTCACATGATATAGTGCAGATAAAAATTAGGAGGGTCTGAGATAAATTCATTAATTAGTATACTGGTGTAAATAGTAAAAACAAGTAGTATAAACAATATTTAGTGAGTGCCTAGTATGGGCTGGAGACTGGTGTAAGCACAAAGTCCTCAATCTCATTGAGCTTACATTTCACAAAAAGTAAATGCATGTCAGGTGGTAATAGGTGCTGTGAAGAGCTGGGAGCATGCAGAAGAGGGGCTTTGGGGTTGGGGTGTTGGGGACAGGATTTTCACTATTTTTTATACTTGGTTAGGGAAGTCTTGAAACTGTCTTGAGATAGATGGAGTGATGTACTATGTCAAAGACTCCTACTACCTCCTATAAAATGAGAACAAAGGAATGACCATTAATTTGATGGTGTAGAAGTCTCCAGGGTCTTGAAAAAGCTATTGTATGGATTGGTAAGAAGATAAGCCTGATTGAATTGATTCAAGACGATATGAGAAGAGGAAGGGGAGATAGTATTAACAATTCTTTGAGTTTTGCTATAAAACAAAGCAGAGAAATGGAAGAGTAGTTGGATAGGAATGTGCATCAAGGAAGATTTGTTGTAATTTTTAAGATGAAAAATTTTCTTAAATCAGGTTGCGTGTTGTTGATGGGAATCATCCAGTAAAGAGGAAAAATCAAGGAGACAGGAGGTAGGGTGATATTCTGGAGTATTGTCTTTGAGTAGCTAAACAGGTATGGATGGCTTCCAAGTAGAGGAGGGATTAGCTTTAGGTAGAAGTAGGGCAGCTCATGCAAATTAACCAAAGAAAATATGTAATATATGGATACAGATGAAAGTAAGTGGGTGGATGTGGTACTAGCAACATTTAGAAGTTCTCTCTTGATTGCATTTTTTTAAAGAAATAGAAATCATAGATAGCTGAGAATCAAAAATAGAGAAAAATTCTAAAGAGGGGATAGAAGTGAGAAAAGTCAAGAGAACTCAGTTTGGTGAAAGAGAATTATACAGAAAAAAATGTATTTTGAGGATGTTATGTTTAAGGTCCTGTGGGTCATTCAAGAAGAGAGGATATGCAATCCTTTTGCTTAGTCAGGAGATGAAGACTAGAAACAGATATGGGTACTAGTGGCATAGTTATAGTAATTTAAACCATGATGTAAAAGATATGGCCAGAGAGAATGAGCAAAGTGAAGAGAGGAAGCCAAGGTCATAATTAAAGTATTTCATCATTTGTTTAGGTAAGGGAAGAGTGCCAGCAAAGGAGAAAATATAAAACAACAACAAAACAGAGAGGGATAAAGAAAACTAGGATAAGGTAACTAGATGAACATTTACAAGAGAGTGTTCAGTTTTTGGTTTTGTTTTTAACATCTTTATTGGAGTATAATTGCTTTACAATGGTGTGTTAGTTTCTGCTTTATAACAAAGTGAATCAGCTATACATATACATATACCCCATATCTCTTCCCTCTTGCATCTCTCTCCGTCCCACACTCCCTATCCCACCCCTCTAGGTGGTGACAAAGCACTGAGCTGATCTCCCTGTGCTATGCGGCTGCTTCCCACTAGCTGTCAGTTCTACATTTAGTAGTGTATATATGTCAATGCTACTCTCTCACTCTGTCCCAGCTTACCCTTCCCCCTCCCCATGTCCTCAAGTCCATTCTCTACATCTACGTCTTTATTCCTGTCCTGCCTCTAGGTTCTTCGGAACCTTTTTTTTTTTTTTTTTTTATAGATTCCATATATATGTGTTAGCATACGGTATTTGTTTTTCTCTTTCTGACTTACTTCACTCTGTATGGCAGACTCTAGGTCCACCCACCTCACTACAAATAACGCAATTTCGTTTCTTTTTATGGCTGAGTAATATTCCATTGTATATATGTGCCACATCTTCTTTATCCATTCATCTGTTGATGGACACTTAGGTTGCTTCCACATCCTGGCTGTTGTAACTAGAGCTGCAATGAACATTGTGGTACATGACTCTTTTTGAATTATGGTTTTCTCAGGGTATACGCCCAGTAGAATTGCTGGGTCATATGGTAGTTCTATTTTTAGTTTTTTTAGTTTTTTAAGGAACCTCCATACTATTCTCCAGAGTGGATGTATCAATTTACATTCCTACCAACAGTGCAAGTGGGTCCCTTTTTCTCCACACCCTCTCCAGCATTTATTGTTTGTAGATTTTATGATGATGGCCATTCTGACCAGTGTGAGATGATATCCCATTGTAGTTTTGATTTGCATTTCTCTAATGATTAATGATGTTGAGCATTCTTTCATGTGTTTCTTGGCAATCTGTATATCTTCTTTGGAGAAATGTCTATTTACATCTTCTGCCCATTTTTGGATTGGGTTGTTTGTTTTTTTAATATAGAGCTGCATGAGCTGCTTGTAAATTTTGGAGATTAATCCTTTGTCAGTTGCTTCATTTGCAAATATTTTCTCCCATTCTGAGTGTTGTCTTTTTGTCTTGTTTATGGTTTCCTTCTCTGTGTAAAACTTTGAAGATTCATTAGGTCCCATTTGTTTATTTTTGTTTTTATTTCTGTTTCTCTAGGAGGTGGGTCGAAAAGGATCTTGCTGTGATTTATGTCATAGAATGTACTGCCTCAGATTTTCCTCTAAGAGTTTGATAGTGTCTGGCCTTACGTTTAGGTCTTTAATCTATTTTAAGTTTATTTTTTGTATGGTGTTAGGAAGTGTTCTAATTTCATTCTTTTACATGTAACTGTCCAGTTCTCCCAGCACCACTTATTGAAGAGGTTGTCTTTTCTCCATTGCATATTCTTGCCTCCTTTATCAAAAATAAAGTGACCATATGTGTGTGGGTTTATCTCTGGGCTTTCTATCCGTTCCATTGATCTGTATTTCTGTTTTTGTGTCAGTACCGTATTGTCTTGATTACTGTAGCTTTGGAGTATAGCCTGAAGTCTGGGAGCTTGATTCCTCCAGCTCCATTTTTCTTTCTCAAGATTGCTTTGGCTATTCGGGGTCTTTTGTTTTTCCATACAAATTGTGAAATTGTTTGTTCTAATTCTGTGAAAAATGCCCTTGGTAGTTTGATAGGGATTGCATTGAATCTGTAGATTGCTTTGGGTAGTACAGTCATTTTCACAATGTTGATTCTTGCAATCCAAGAACATGGTATATCTCTCCATCTATTTGTATCATCTTTGATCTCTTCCATAAACGTCTTATAGTTTACTGCATACAAGTCTTTGGTCTCCTTAGGTAGGTTTATTCCTAGTTATTTTATTCTTTTTGTTGCAGTGGTAAATGGGAGTGTTTCCTTAATTTCACTTTCAGATTTTTCATCATTAGTGTATAGGAATGCAAGAGATTTCTGTGCATTAATTTTGTATCCTGCTACTTTACCAAATTCATTGATTAGCTCTAGTACTTTTCTGGTAGCCTCTTTAGGATTCTCTATGTATAGTATCATGTCATCTGCAAATAGTGACAGCTTTACTTCTTCTTTTCTGATTTGGATTCCTTTTATTTCTTTTTCTTCTCTGATTGCTGTGGCTAAAACTTCCAAAACTATGTTGAATAATAACGGTGAGAGTGGGCAACCTTGTCTTGTTCCTGATCTTAGAGGAAATGGTTTCAGTCTTTCACTATTGAGGGCGATGTTGGCTTAGGGTTTGTCATATATGGCCTTTATTATGTTGAGGTAAGTTCCCTCTATGCCTACTTTCTGGAGGGTTTTTATCATAAATTGGTGTTGAATTTTGTTGAAAGCTTTCTCTGCATCTATTGAGATGATCATATGGTTTTTCTCCTTCAGTTTGTTAATATGGTGTATCACATTGATTGATTTACGTTTATGGAAGAATCCTTGCATTCTTGGGGTAAACCCCACTTGATCATGCTGTATGATCCTTTTAATGTGCTGTTGGATTCTGTTTGCTAGTATTTTGTTGAGGAATTTTGCATCTATGTTCATCAGTGATATTGGCCTGTAGTTTTCTTTCTCTGTGACATCTTTGTCTGGTTTTGGTATCAGGGTGATGGTGGCCTCATAGAATGAGTTTGGGAGTGTTCCTCCCTCTGCTATATTTTGGAAGAGTTTGAAAAGGATAGGTGTTAGCTCTTCTCTAAATGTTTGGTAGAATTAGCCTGTGAAGCCATCTGGTCCTGGGCTTTTGTTTGTTTGTTGGAAGATTTTTAATCACAGTTTCAATTTCAGTGCTTGTCATTGGTCTGTTCATATTTTCTATTTCTTCCTGATTCAGTCTCAGAAGGTTGTGCTTTTCTAAGAATTTATCCGTTTCTTCCAGCCTGTCCATTTTATTGGCATAGAGTTGCTTGTAGTAATATCCCATGATCCTTTGTATTTCTCAGTGTCAGTTCTTACTTCTCCTTTTTCATTTCTAATTCTGGTGATTTGAGTTTTCTCCCATTTTTCTTGATGAGTCTGGCTAATGGTTTATCAATTTTGTTTATCTTTTCAAAGAACCAGCTTTTAGTTTTATTGATCTTTGTTATTGCTTCCTTTGTTTCTTTTTCATTTATTTCTGATCTGATCTTTATGATTTCTTTCCTTCTGCTAACTTTGGGGATTTTTGTTCTTCTTTTTCTAATTGCTTTAGTTGTAAGTTTAGTAGTTTATTTGAGATTTTTCTTGTTTCTTAAGGTAGGACTGTATTGGTATAAACTTCCCTCTTAGAAATGCTTTTGCTGCATTCCATAGGTTTTGGGTCATTGTGTTTTCATTGTCATTTGTTTCTAGGTAGTTTTTGATTTCCTCTTTGATTTCTTCAGTGATCTCTTGGTTATTAAGTAGTGTTATGTTTAGCCTCCATTTGTTTGTATTTCTTAAAGTTTTTTTCCTGTAATTGATATCTAGTCTCATAGCATTGTAGTTGGAAAAGATAATTGATATGATTTCAATTTTCTTAAATTTACCAAGGCTTGATTTGTGACCCAAGATATGATCTATCCTGGAGAATGTTCCATGAGCACTTGAGAAGAAAGTGTTTTCTGTTGTTTTTGGATGGAATGTCCTATAAATATCAATTAATTCCATCTTGTTTAATGTATCATTTAAAGCTTGTGTTTCCTTATTGATTTTCATTTTGGGTGATCTGTCCATTGGTGAAAGTGGGGTGTTAAAGTCCCCTACTATGATTGTGTTACTGTCGATTTCCCCTTTTATGGCTGTTAGTATTTGCCTTATGTACTGAGGTGCTCCTATGTTGGGTGCATAAATATTTACAATTGTTATGTCTTCTTCTTGGATTGATCCCTTGATCATTATGTAGTGGCCTTCTTTGTTTCTTGTAATAGTCTGTGTTGTGAAGTCTATTTTGTCTGATAGGAGAATTGGTACTCCAGCTTTCTTTTGATTTCCATTTGCATGGAATATCTTTTTCCATCCCCTCACTTTCAGTCTGTATGTGTTCCTAGGTCTGAAGTGGGTCTCTTGTAGACAGCATATATACGGGTCTTGTTTTTCGATCCATTCAGCCAATCTATATCTTTTGGTTGGAGCATTCAATCCATTTATATTTAAGGGAATTATTGATATGTATGTTCCTATTACCATTTTCTTAATTGTTGTGGGTTTGTTATTGTAGGTCTTTTCCTTCTCTTGTGTTTCCTGCCTAGAGGAGTTCCTTTAGCATTTGTTGTAGAGCTGGTTTGGTGGTGCTGAATTCTCTTAGCTTTTGCTTGTTTGTAAAGGTTTTAATTTTTCAATTGAACCTGAATGAGATCCTTGCTGGGTAGAGTAATCTTTGTTGTAGATTTTTCCCTTTCATCCCTTTAAATATGTCCTGCCACTCCCTTCTGGTTGCAGAGATTCTGCTGAAAGATCAGCTGTTAACCTTATGGGGATTCCCTTGTATGTTATTGGTGTTTTTCCCTTGCTGCTTTTAATATTTTTTCTTTGCATTTAATTTTTGATGGTTTGATTAATATGTGTCTTGGCATGTTTCCTCTTGGATTTATCCTGTATGGGACTCTGTGCTTCCTGGACTTGATTAACTATTTCCTTTCCCATATTAGGGAAGTTTTCAACTATAATCTCTTCAAATATTTTCTCAGTCCCTTTCTTTTTCTCTTCTTCTTCTGAGACCCCTATAATTTGAATGTTGGTGTATTTAATATTGTCCTAGAGGTCTCTGAGACTGTCCTTAATTCTTTCATTGTTTTTTCTTACTCTGCTCTGCAGTAGTTATTTCCACTATTTTAACTTCCAGGTCACTTATCCGTTTTTCTGCCTCAGTTATTCTGCTATTGATTCCTTCTATAGAATTTTTTATTTCATTTCTTGTGTTGTTCATCATTGTTTGTTTGCTCTTTAGTTCTTCTAGGTCCTTGTTAAACGTTTCTTGTATTTTCTCCATTCTATTTCCAAGATTTTGGATCATCATTACTATCATTATTCTGAATTCTTTTTCAGGCAGACTGCCTATTTCCTCTTCGTTTGTTTCATCTGGTGGGTTTTTCCCTTGCTCCATCATCTGCTGTGTGTTTCTCTGTTGTCTATTCAGATATTCCACAGATGCAGGGTACATAAAGTTGATTGTGGAGATTTAATCCGCTGCTCCTGAGGCTGCTGGAAGAGATTTCCCTTTCTCTTCTTTGTTCGCACAGCTCCTGGGGTTCAGCTTTGGATTTGGCCCCGCCTCTGCGTGTAGGTCGCCTGAGGGCGTCTGTTCTTTGTTCAGACAGGATGTGGTTAAAGTAGCAGCTGATTAGGTGGCTCTGGCTCACTCAGGCCGGGTGGAGGGAGGGATATGGGATGCGGGGCGAGCCTGCGGCATCAGAGGTTGGCATGACGTTGCAACAGCCTGAGGCGCACTGTGTGTTCTCCTGGGGAAGTTGTCCCTGGATCACGGGACCCTGGCAGTGGCTGGCTGCTCAGGCTCCCAGGAGGGGAGGTGTGGAGAGTGACCTGTGCTTGCTCACAGGCTTCTTTGTGTGTGCAGCAGCAGCCTTAGCATCTCATGCCCGTCTCTGTGGTCCACGCTGATAGCTGCAGCTCACGCTTGTCTCTGGAGCCCGTTTAGGCGGTGCTGTTAATACCCTCTCCTTGCACACCACGAAACAAAGTGGCAAGGAAAAGTTTCTTGCTTCTTCGGCAGCTCCAGACCTTTTCCGGACACACTCCTGTCTAGCTCTGGCTCACTAGCCTCCTTCAGGCTGTGTTCATGCAGCCAACCCCACTCCTCTCCCTGGGATCCGACCTCCGAAGCCAGAACCTCAGCTCCCTGCCCTCACCCCCCAGGGGGAAGGAAGCACCTATTCACCTCTCAGGCTGGTGAGTGCTGGTCGGCACTGATCCTCTGTGCGGCAATCTCTCCGCTTTGCCCTCCACACCCCTGTTGCTGCGCTCTCCTCCGTGACTCTGAAGCTTCCCGCCTCCGCCACCTGCAGTCTCCGCCCGCGACGGGCCTTCCTAGTGTGTGGAAACCTTTCCTCCTTCACAGGTCCCTCCCACTGGTACAGGTTTGTCCCTATTCTTTTATCTCTGTTTTTTCTTTTTTCTTTTGCCCTACCCAGGTACGTGGGGAGTTTCTTGCCTTTGGGGAGGTCTGAGGTCTTCTGCCATCACTCAGTAGGTGTTCTGTAGGAGTTGTTCCACATGTAGATGTATTTCTGATGTATTTGTGGGGAGGAAGGTGATCTCCACGTCTTACTCTTCCGCCATCTTGAAGCTCTTCCGAGTGTTCGGTTCTTAAATGAGTTCGAATAGGATGAAGACTAAAAATAGACCATTGCATTTTGAAAATTAGGAGTCTATTGATTATCTAACTGGCAATTATTTCTGAGGAGTGGTGGGTGTAAAGCTATAATCTAATTGGCTGAAGTTTTAAGGTATTTGGCCATGACTGTGGAAGGAAACATCCTAAGAGGTTAGTAGCTGTAAAATGAGGTGGATTCCAGGGATTATTTAGATTTTAATAAAAGTTTACTAAATATCCCCTCAGTGCCAGACACCATCCAAGGCGGCCTTGAACAAAGTGGATGCTGTAAACAGAAGTGACAAAACACCAGTCCTCAAATATCCTACATTCTAATTTAGGTTATTTCTTTAGCCTGAGAATCCTTGAGCATTTTTAAATTTTATATTAGGAGAAAGAGTCAAAAGAGAGAGAGGAATAAAAGAGGGGTGATTCAAGGCGTGACAGAGTGAAGGGAAGTTCACAAAGTGCATGGAGTCATTGATAAGAGGAAGCCACTATAAAATGCAAAAAAAAAAAAAAAACCTGGATTTTCAGTTTATGGCATTTACGTGAACAAGGATTTTGTACAGAAACACAGTGGTTCAGTGAGAACAATATAATAAGTTTCAGAAGATTGAGATTCTATCCCCACACTTAACTATCTATACAAACAGAGGAAAGGCCCTTGAGGGACCATGGTTGCTTCTGTGTAAATTAACGGTATCTGTTCAATAGCAAGGTGTTCTTACATTGGTTAAATGAGATTATAGATTCTCTAAAGAGCCTTATAAGTCAAAACTTTTATTATAAGAAAATGGTAATTGACAGGGCACATCTGCAAATCTTGTGACCTATATTTTGTGGTTCTTACAATTTAATTTTTATAATCATTATTTTAATTTATTAGACTATAATTGTAGTAAAAATTCATATTTTTATTTGATATTTTAATGTTTTTATATTTGTAAAATACGTTTACATTTATAAAACACTTGATTGTTTATTATGAGCAAGTTAACAAAATAAATTTACAATATATAATTCCCCTTGACAACTGTGCACTAATACAAGAACAAAGACATTATTATGCCTTGTATGATCACATGTTACAATAGATGAGCCTTGACTTACAAGGACTGCTTTGTCTGATGTTTATTAGCCCATGCCTTGGTGCAGTTGAACTTGTCCTAAATTCACTGTTTCAGAGCTACAACGTGTATAGTACATTCATTGTCCTGTGAATAATACTCTCTGGCTTGAGTCAAGAGACTATAAACTTAAGACTTCTAATGTTCTTTTCTTATAGGTTCTAGAAACTCCTGCTAAAATGTTGAAATACGTAAAGACATTAAAATAGTTCAAATGGAGGAAACTTCATCTGATACGATTTTGAAAAATAACTATGTAATCTGTATAGGATGAGAATTATCCCTCATTTTCCCTCTTGGTGCAAGCATTAATGAATGTCATCTGAGTGTGGATTTCAATTTGTCGTTACTCTATTTAATTCCAAATAAGACAATTCCATGATACACTAACTTTTTTATAATTCTAATCACTATTACTGGGAGTTTCCAATAATTCTGAGATTATTACTTATGTTTTAAAATGATATCACAAAAGTTAAAGACAAAAAATTTGAAGTGTAATATTTTAAATGCTAGAATGCCTTAGAATCTTCTTAGACATATAACATCTGATTTATAAAAACAGTAATGCTCTTTCCCCTTAATCTCTTCTATATTACTAAGTAAACAAATAAACACTTAAATTCAGAAATATTCTATGACTGCCCAGCTACATGTTTGGAATGTAGAGCCTAGAATCTCTTCACTACTGCAGTATATGTCATTGCTTTTGGTGGTTTTAATAATTAATTCTGCAAATATGGTGGTGAGGATAGAGTGAGATTTGGCTCAACCCTGCAATAAGCTAGTTTTTCCTGTGCAAGGGGCTGCAAACCATGTGTCTACCCTGAGGCTCTGGTGATTCTGCCCAGTTCCCCCTAAACAGGGTGAAGAGAAAGAAACTTTATTCTCCTTCCCAACTTGCCTCCTCCCTTTTCACCATCTTCATCTTCAATATTTGTTGCTTTCTTAACTGCTATATACTGATTATACTTCTATAAAAAAGGTGGAAAATACTAAAGAAAACTATAATTACTCATAGCTCTGTAACTCAGAATAACCAGTCTTAATACTCTATCCAATCATCTTTTGGTATATTATTTATAATGAACACTGTAATGAATATTTTAGAAAAATTAGACCACTTACTTGATACTGTTTTTTAACCTATGTTTAGATTTGGCAGTGTGCTTGGAGCAACATCATCTATCCTTACATATTCTTCAAGATTATGATTTTTAATTGTTCTATCACATGCTAACATAAGGATGCATTACAATTTATTTAGTTAATCTACTGTTGGAAATTTATATTGTTTTTAATTTTTTGCTGTTATAAAATAACCATATTTTTTAGACTTTGCTTCATATTGCCAAGTTACCTACAGGAAGTTATCAGTTGATATCCTAACTTAGTATGAAAATCCTCACTTCCTTGTATGTTTCACAATACTGAGTACACTATACTTATAGATAGATATATAAATAAAGAAGTCTGTGTGTGTATGTTGTATATGTGTATGTATGTATATATGTGTATATATGATAAAATATAATATATAAAACATATAAGTAATGATGGTGTTTTATTTTTTGTTTTATTTTATATTATTAAATATTTGTAAAGTGAAACTTTCATATATTACTGCCTATCTCTATATCTTCTTTTGAAATTATTAATCATGTGTGCTGCCCAATTTTTTCTTCTGAGCAATAATCTGTAAGAGTTATGTGTGTTTTAATGATATTTTCCTTTTCCTATTATCAGTATGTTGCAAATTTTCCCCAGATTGTCAAAAAGTTCATAGTTTAAAAAAAATCTACCTGCTTTCTTTTTTGTTTTGAAATGCCATAATTATTTCATCTGATGTTAGGTCTGTTTACATACTTCTAGTCCATAAAAAAATTCTATTTCTATTTTATTACCATTTTTATATTATTGTTGCTTTATAGTAGAGTCTAATACTTTTAATACAACCACACCCATATAAATTCTGTTTTTTAAATTGCTTGATTATTCTTGCTATTTATTCATTTATTCTTCCAGAAAAAAAAAAAAAACACACCTATTTATTTTCTTTTTTCTTATTTACTCATTTCTTACTTTACTTATTTCTTTATTCTTCTAAAAAAATATAGTTTGGAAAAGAGAAGTAACAGCAAGTTTGTATGTTAATGGAAACAAACAGTAGGTGTTGAAAAAAATTTTTGCTACAGGAAGAAAAGCGGAGACTTAATTGAGTAAGCTAGAGCAATGGGATCTTATGCACAAGTGGAAGTTCTGCTTCTGTAGAATAACACATGGTGTTTACTCAGTAAGGATGGCTATGGGGGAGGAAATGTTCACAGTCTAAGGAGAGAAAAGTAAGTACGAAACAGTAATCTAGGAGAATCTAAGAGAGCGAAAGGCCTGGTTTAATAGCCCTTTTCAAAATATTGTTCATGAATGTAAGGTGAAACCATTCAGTATGATTATACAGTGTGATTTTTTTTTCCAACCATGTTTAGATACACGGCTGTAGGGAAAACAGGTGGAATTGATTTTGACTTGGGTTGGATTTAGTTAAGAATAGAGTGAAGCAAGAAAGAGACAAGGGAGTTGGAGTTTTATACAGTGAAGTGATTTAAGTGAAGTATCATGAAATTTATCACCAGTAAGGAAAGTGGTGAGGAGCTGAGTTGGGGATGAGGGACAGAAAACAGGTGGTACCTCCATAGATTGTAGGTCCTGGTGGGGAGGAGAATCACTGGAGTCAGGGTACTTAGAGTGAGTGAACTGGGAAGAAAGAAGGTGGTAATCAAGGAGTATGATGCTATAAGCTGAGACTATGGTGGGGTTTTTTTATTGTTATGACCAGAGGAGATGAAGTAGTGTTGATAACAAGATCACTGAATGAGTGGAAATCAAGGACCCTAGAGGCCAGTGTGTTGAAGGAGTTATGGGTATAGATATTAAAACCACCAAAAGCTGATATAAAATTAGTGTTGGAGATTGTGACAATAAGCAAAGATTTGTGAGAAATGGATATGTAGTTGTACGGGTACTGGATGGGCGACTTAATATTATGAGATTCAAAACTGAGGGTTGTTAAGAAGACCTAGTGCACTAGATGTTTCCTATGCCTAGAATGTTTTCCCCCCAGACCTCCCAATACTTTGCTCCTTCTTATTCATTTATTGGGTCTTTGTTCAACTATCACCTCCTTCAAGAGGCTTTGCCACATACTCTAATCTAAAATAGTTCCTCAAGGCATGCTCTACTTTGTATTTTACTTGTTTTATATTTTAATGACATTTATAACTAATTGAAAATATCTTGTTTCTTTACTTCTTTTTATACACTGGTTCTCTTATAGAATATAAATATTTTGAAAACAGTGATTTTTCTTATCTTGGTTGTGGCTGATTTCCCAGACTTAAGATTTCTGGAACATAGTAGGCAGCCAATAATTAGTTGTTAAATGAATGAATGGATATTCATAGGGTTAAATAGTGTCTCCCACTTTCCTGTGACTTCTTCCAGAATCCAAATACACTTTCTTAAGGCCACCTTCCAATTCAGAGTATTCATTCTTATAAAAATTCCTATTTACAATCCTCTCCTCAAGAAAGATGAATGAAAAACACAAGTAGGAAAAGGTACAAAAGTAAGCTTGTTCTGTTTGCCTTGTGATAGTTATTAAAGTTAGGACTCAAAGCTGTTGTCACTCATTACTTCAAGAAAGACTCACCAGTGGGATAATGAACTTGAAGTATAGTTATTTTCTGATTTATTGTTTTCAACTATCACTATACTGTTATACCTAGCAAATAACTGCCCAAAGATTAACACTCCACAACAGTAAACTTGATGCTCCTCTCAGTATGACTATACCCTTTGCTCACTTTTTTTTGGAAATCAGACTAAAGATAAATTTAAAATCTTATTAGAAAAAAAGAAGGAAAAAACCCATTTATCTGTCTTCAGTTGTTCTTTCTTTATACAAAAATCTAAATATCTTTATATTTTTGTGCTAAATACAAAGTACTAGAGATAAACTTATGTTCTTATGTTTTGAGTATAATTAGAAATATCAAGTAAATAATTAACATGCTATTTAGTTTATGTATAATAAACTAGAAATAACATGGTATAGAAGAATGAGCTCTTGGTGTTGTCAAGGATTAATTAAGATAACAAATGTAAATTAATTTTCCCTTCTTTTCTTTTTAACATACCAAATATGTGTTATTTATCTTCTTACACAGAATAAAATTATCCACCTTAATTTGATGCCCTAGGCAAGAAATTTTTTCCACATTGTATATGGTTATTATGTAGCATGATTCTAATTGTTGCTGTCCTATTTTTATAAAGTGTAATTCTGTAATCACATCAGTAATTTAATGTTTCTAATCATTTACATTTTAAGCCTCTGGTATTATGAATATTTTACACAGTAGTTGATTTATGTTTATATACTCAGAATATTTCAAGTTCAAAACAAAGTGTTCTTTTGGTGTTTTGAGTATTTTATAGACAACTGAAAGAGAAATTTGCTTCTATTTTCAATTCTGCTGCCATTTATTGAGCACCTATCAAGTGAAAGGCTCTGTATTAGTCAGCTTGGGCTGCCATAGTAAATACCATAAACTGGGTGGTTTAAACAACAGAAACTTATTTTGTCACAGTTCTGGAGGCTGGGAAGTCCAACATCACGGTTGGGTTCTGGTGAGGGCTCTCGTCCTACTTTGCAGATGGCCACTTTCTCAGGGTCTCCTCACATGACAGAGCGAGAAGAGAACAAGCTCTTTGGTGTCTCTTCTTCTAAGGACATTAATCCCATTGTGAGGGTTCCACACACATGACCTCATCTAAACCTAATTATCTCCCAAAGACCTCATCCCCAATACCATCACTTTGGGGGGTTAGGGCTTCAACATGTAAATCTAGGGGAAACAATCCAGACCAGAGTAGACCTTAAACTAAGAAACACACACTATTTTTTTGAAGTAAAAATCAGTTAGATTGCAATTGCAAGAGTTTACCACTATTTAGATTTCCTGTTGGAATGTGGTTCTTTACAGCTGCTTGAAAATTATGTTTTCTATAGATTATGAAACACTTATGGGCACTCTACACTATAAGGTTTTGCATCCAAACGGACTATGCAATCTGAGAATTTTTGTTCGTTTTTCTGTTTTATGAAAAAAAGTTTTTATATGTACAAAACTAGACAGAAAAGTTAATGAACCCTTATAAACACATGACCAGTTTCAACAGCTATCAACTCAAGATGAATGTGGTTTTCTCTATACTTCACCCGCTTGTACGCAACTTACCGCAAATCTGGAATCAATCATTGTCTCCAAGTTCTATTATTTCTTTAGTATTTCAAGTTTTCAATTTTGCTACTGGGGGATTTTATTGCTACTAAGTTGGTTATTTTTTTTTTTTTTTGCTTGTTTTTCAGTTGACAGAGTAAGATAAATATGTTTTGTTTTGATTTTGAAAATCATATATATTCTTAGTTTCTACTGATTTTTACAATTGGAATTCAAGATTTGAGGAATTTTAGTTAATTACTTCGATCTTATATTCTCCCATGTCAAGAATCTCTGTGTCAGGAAAATCAGGGGTGATAAATTTATATTATCACAAAATCACATATTTATTTCTTCTAACGTTGTACATATAACAGTGTCTATAATGCCGACACTACCACCAACATTGTTATTACTGATAGAAGGTAATTTGCAGTTGTTTTGCCCGTAGAATAGCCCACTAGGAATCTGAAGTCAAATTACTGTGTATGTGTATTTTTAAAAAGTTTTTTTATAGTGAAAAGAATATGAGATCACCCTTTTCACAAATTTTTATGTGTACAATACAGTATTGCTAACTATAAGGACACTGTAGTACAGCAGATCTCTAGAACGTATTCATCTTGCACAATTGAGACCTCGTGCCCATTGGTTAGCAACTCCCCATTTGGAAGAGTTCCTCTCAGTGTGGTCATACCACCAACTGGGTACACATTTGGGATCCTTGGTTTCATTTTAGTTTTAATTTTAGAATCTCCTTGTTTAAAATTTGGTTTTGTTTTATAGTCACCTGAAATATTTACATGGGTCAGTGACAAAAATGTAAAACAAATTATATTAAAAAAAACTAACTAGTAGCTCATGTCTTATATTCCATTCTTTTCATCCCCTTATTTATCAAAAAATGTTTCCACTTACATTGTCATATATGTGTGTGTGTGTGTGTGTGTGTGTGTGTGTATATATATATATATATATATATATATATATATATATATATACATACGCATACATATCAGTAGATGAATGGTAGCCCAAATAGGCCATATATATATGTATGTATGTATATATATACACATATATAAATATATATAGACACAGAGAGAGAGAGACAGAGAGAGAGATGTTATTGAAATGACAATCTGCTTTTCTTTCTCTAAGTGATTTGGTCATTGTATATGGATTCACCTCCCCCCAATTTTTTTTCTTTTTCTTTAAAGTCTGATAATTTTACTAGGATATGTTTTGGTGTGGGGTAGATTATTTTCCAAGGTATGTAGTATGAACTTTCAAAATATAGTTTCAAATCTTTTTCCTTTTTTTCAGGAAATGTTTTAGAATTGTAATTTTTGGTATTTGTTCTATGTTTTGTTTTTACTTTATAAGGATATAAATGAGCTACAGGTCAAATTATTCAGTTAATAGTGATTAACATAAGGTTTACCATATGCGATCAGTTTTGGCCAATACAATCAGAATTTTATTAGTTCTAATTATAGGTATGTTACACAGTATTTCCTCTTTGATCTCATAGTCAAAGACTAGGGATGCACTCTGTTACCTGGGTTCCCCAAATTCAACTTTACCCAAACTATGTGCCACAGAACATTGAAATGTTTCTTTGGTAAAATACTTACTCTATAAAATAAGTTGAGAAAAAAAGCTAGATTAGTCAAATTAAGCAGGCTTATTGAAAATGTGCATTATAATCTTCAGAGAAGATTACATGTAGCGTTCTTCTTCAGAGAAGCATATTTGTAGCATTTCACAAATGTATGTGACAAGTAACATTTCTACAATAAACACATTAACATCTCTGAGATACAATTTGGAAGATATTGACTTAATTCATTTGCTATGGAACTGTCAACAAATTTATATAAACACATTCAATTTTTAGTGTTTTTCCATTTGTACCAATTTTTAGAAAAATATAATCTACAAATTAGTGCAGTAACACATTCTTTTATTTATGCAATGCTTTATTTTCTCATAAAATAGTAGGGTATCTTTTTAAAGTATCTTTGAAAATTATGATAATATAAGATTTATCTTTTCTCAATACTCACTAGAATACTTTTACTCTTTCATCTGCAGTTTTCCTTTTTCTTTCTTTTCTTTTTATTTTTTGCCTTGTAAAGTGTAAAATTTTAGTAAACTATTTCTAAGATATATGAGTCAATGAATTTTGATTACTGGCTCTCAACTTGGCATTGAAAATGTAGCATTAGACCATATTTTGAGTTTTATGTTATTTCTTAGATGGATGAGGTTAAGATACTCTGAAGAGTAAGAATTTTTTTTACCTCTGATCTATAGGAGTTGCAAATACTAGTGTTCATTTGGTATTCATTTTATTATGATTATTATTTTAAACATCATTTTTACCTTAGCTAGAATTTTTTTTTTCTTTTTTTTCTGTTCATTTGGATTTTGGGGAGCTCTGGTTTTGCAATAAATAATCATTAAAAGCTGGAATCATAGAGAAATTAGAGTGTTGTTTTGAATATGCTAAATTTGTAAGCTTAATCAAACTTTCAAATTAACAGCAGAACTTTAATATAAGCTGAGTGGCATGGGGGATAGCTGATTGCTCTGTGTTTGTCAGCATCAGTTGTTACCATGCACCTTGACTAGCATGGGCACCACAAGGTCTCCACGTTCCAGACTATACACTTTTGATCCCTCTTTAGTTCATAATCAAGCTCGACTGTATTACCCTTTGGGTTACTACAATTAAGCATGTATTTAACTTAAACTAGACCTTTTTTTTTCCTTGAGAAGAATACTGAGTACCTACATTATGTATTTCACTCCTGTAAATACAAAAAGTTCACTCCTAAGTTAGCCATCTACAATTTCCAAAGAAGAGGAAATTCACTTTTCGCACAAGAAAGACTGAGGGCAAGCTCTTGACATTTTATGGAATTCATTCATCAGAGATGGATTGCTAAGTGCACTCTTTAACTTTGTAAGTAATAATTAAGATGAGAAAGAAAAGAATTGGTCCATGGGCACACAGTAGACACTATCACCTTAGAGAACAGATTAGAATTTAAAATGATCTTAAAAATTCAAAGAAATGATCAGAATTTATCCAACATAAAGTTCTACTTAAGCAGAAAAAACATCTGCAATATTTGAGATGAGTAATATGTACAATCACAAAAACTGAGCATGGGTTAAAAATAAAACAAAAAAAAGCAAAAAAGTAATCCTCCTTATATAGTGTCCAAGGGTAAATACTCTACTGCATATAATAGTGAGAAAAAGAATGGACTTGTGTTTAAGGAGCTCAGTTTGAATCTTCACTCTTTATGTATAAGAACTGACAGAGAGCCTGCTTTGTGCTGCACCATGTGCAGCGTCTGGAGGTACAATTGTGAGTAAAATCGTGCATGGTCCCTTGTCTTCTATGTCTTATATCTAGTGGATGAGACAGAACTCAATCACATAATAATAATAATGAAAATATATAGTTAAATAGTGAGATGAGTGATCTGAAGACAAATAAGATCAGATTATAAAACTGCATATTAAAGGAACCTTAACCTTGAGTGAAGGTTAACAAACACTTTGCTGATAGAGGAATTTAAGTGAAAATCTGAAGGTTTAGTAGAACTTTATTAAGTAAATGAGGTGAGGCGGGAGGAGGTCGTGCAGCTAAGAATATTCCAGGGTCAGAAAAAATAGTGAGAGCAAATGTTATGTGGAGGAAAGGAGCATAGTGTATTGGGAGAATAGAAGGAAGGTCACTGTGGCCAGTGTGCAGAGAAAGAAGAGAAAATGGAAGGAATGTGAGGATAAAGAGGTGACTGGCGACAGATCATGGAGGGCTTTGCAGGGGCATGTTCAGGATTTTGACCTTAGTTCAAGGTGCCACACAGAACAAGATGAGGAAAACAGAGTGGGGCTTCAGAAGGATGTAACATCCATGGTATATTAATTGAAAGACACATGTATTTACTGTGAGTAGGTTGCATTATCTTCAAAATCTCAGTGGCTTATAAGGATACTTATTTCTCACTCATGTGTCTGGCATTGCCTGGAGCAGCTTTGCTCCAAGCTTCAGTCTCCAAGTTTGGAGTCTCTCAGAATTTCTCATTAGGGATTCAGTATGTACCCGGGCATGCCTTTCTTATATCAGGGGGTGGAGGAGGTGTGGGTGGTGGATAGGAGTCAGGGACAGGAATAGCATGGGCCAAGCCAAACCAGGCAAACACTTTTAAATGCTTTGATCACAGATGCCTCATTCACATCTGCTTACACCACTGCTTCCGCTAGCCAAAACTAATCACATGGCCAAGTTCAAAATTCAAAGAGTGGGAAACATGTTCCTTCTATAGGGGCAGGGGAGTAATTATTTGGTGAACAATAATATAATCTGCCACAGGGCTTTTCTAGAAACCATGGGTTGAAGTATGAAAGAAAAATTACCCTGGGCCAGTAAAACAGGCAAGGAAGACTTTATTAAAGACTGTTGCAGGGGGCTTCCCTGGTGGCGCAGTGGTTGAGAATCTGCCTGCCAATGCAGGGGACATGGGTTCGAGCCCTGGACCGGGAAGATCCCACATGCCGCGGAGTAACTGGGCCCGTGAGCCACAACTACTGAGCCTGCGCGTCCGGAGCCTGTGCTCCGCAACAAGAGAGGCCGCGATAGTGAGAGGCCCGCGCACCGCGATGAAGAGTGGCCCCCACTTGCCGCAACTAGAGAAAGCCCTCGCACAGAAACAAAGACCCAACACAGCCATAAATAAATAAATAAATAAAAATTAAAAAAAAAACAAAACAAAAAGACTGTTGCAACAGAAGAGAGAAACTTGCAATGGGGAAAAGAAAAAGAATTAACAGTTGCAAGTTTTCTAAAGTAAATGCTCTAAGAAAAGGGAGGTAAGGGGCCTATCGAAAGATATCTGTCTAAAGTTTAATCAAGCTGAGAGGAACTTTAAGGCTGTCTTGGTCAGAAGGATGAACAAGCTTACAGTTAGAAGCAACTCAGAAATATCCCTTATAATCTTTCTTTATGAAATGATACACTTCCAGGCATTGTTTAATTTCTTCTTTGAACCATGGATTATTTAGCAGCATACTGCTTAACTCCTCAACAGTTGAGGATTTTTTAGATACCTTTTTGGTAAACTTCCATTGAGATTAGAGAACACACTCTATTTGATTTGTGAGTCTTGCTTTATGGTCCAACATAAGAACAATATTTTTAAACGTTCCATAAGCGCTTGAAAAGAATGTATATTTACAGTTACTAGGTGTGGTGTTTCATATTATATACTTTAGGTCACACAGAAATATAACATGCAATACACGTTTATATAAAGATATTAGGTCAACTGAGGATATTGCTAATGGGACTTGATAATAGATTGTGTATGGGGAGACTAGAGTTAATAAAGGAATCTAGAGTAACTTGATTCTTGTTTTATGGTTTGAGCCAGAGTGTGAATGGTGATTATATTTGCTGAGGAGAAGACTCAGAAAGGAACTAGTTGGAAGAATATGTTAAGTTTGGCCATGCTGAGTTCAGATACTTATTTGACATCCAAGTGGAAAAGTCGATCCACAGCAGTAGGAGTTCAGAGCTCAGGGGTAAAGATGGAAATGGATATATAGATTAAGGAGTCATATAAATGATCCTTAGCAGCATGGATTTAAAGAGGTCATGTTGGGGGAGTGTTTAGTCAGAGAAGAATCCTAAAGCATTCCATCTTCAGAGATAGAACAAGAAGAAAGAACCATCAAAGGAGAGCAAGAAGAAGTAGTTAGCAGAGCAAAAGGAAAACCATATGAGTTTGGCTAACAGAGTCAAGGAAAAATGTGTTTTTAAGATGAAGTGGTTAACTTTGTTGAATGCTCCCAAGAGGTTAAGTAGTATGAGAATAGAAAGGTGACCATTGGTTTTGATAACTGGAGATCCTTGGTAACCTTAACAAGAACAGTTAGGAAAAGCTTATATAACATTTATCTATATTTTTTGCCAATAGAAAATTTATAACATTATTTAATCATGAAAGAATGAATGGAAGATTAAAAACTATAGTTTATACCTTAAGCTCATAGTTTTGAAGGGAATAAGACATGCAAAAAAATTAAAATAAAATTTCACAAGTCCTATACTAAAGATATATCCCATTCTATGGAAGATGGAGATGTGCATGACCAGTGTAGCTCAGGGAAGCTTTCAGAGAAGGAAAGGTCCTGCAGGCTGAGGCTTGAGAAGTGCCTGGCAGTTTTCTAGACAGATGTTGGAGGAAAGAGGTTCCCAAAGGCACTGGCGAGTAGGTTCTAAAGACTCAGAGGCAGGACATTTAATGAGATATTTAGAGAACCGTACATTCACCCTCTGAGATATGTAGAAATGTGTGTGATAGGGAGGTTGGTCGTGCCAATGACTATAGGGTGTTACAAGCATTTAGTAAGGGGTAGTAATACTAAATTTCCTGGAATCTTTGAGTGGATTCTCCTGCTCAACTTATCCAGTAAACCCCAACAGAGCATTGCTAAACAGAGAAACACTAGAGTGGAGTATGCTACATGGCTGAGAGGATGAGTATTTGGAGAGTGGGAATGAAATCCAATATGACAAATGTTTTAGAAGTAGAATCCATTTAATTTGATGACAGATCAGATGGGTCTGAGGTCACGCAAGGCTGTGACTGCCACATTTTAGACATAAATCACTGTGTGGGTAGCAGTTATTTTCAATCAGATAGAAATATAGGGACAGAAGCAGATGTCATAGAGTGGGAGATGATGAGTTTGTTTTGGAACAGGCTAAAGGGTTTGTGGTACATATCCAAGTATAATGTCCAGCAGATAGTTGAAAATAGGAATGTGGACTTCAGAAGAGATTGGGAATGGAAATAGAGTTGAAAATCATATGTTAATATTAAAGGAAACCCAGAGTAGGTAACATTTCTCAGGGAGAGTTAGTAAAATAAAGAAAAAAGAGAAATTAATCAAGATAAAAAATAAATTTTAAGAATTCTATATGCTTTATTCAAAATTCTTTTGCCATACAAAACTTGTCTGTGTTTTATAAAGTTGTTTTAAGGAAAGTAAATGTAGTGATGCAAGGAACTGTTTATTTTTAATATACTCAATCAGAGTATTTGGAAATTTCTATTTTATTTTACATAATATCTACTCTGATAATTACTAGTGGTCAAGTAGTACTATGAGGTAAAATGTTTACTCTTCAAGTATTCCTTAATAATGGAATTGTTTTATTTTTAGTGTCTATTCTTTTCATGTTACTTAAATACTACTTGGAAAGTTACCAAACTAAGATAACTATTTATCAAACTAAGATAATTTTCCATCCACTTTTCTAATTTTTTCCTGTTTTTTTTAACTGAAAATAGCTTTTAAAGTGTTTTTTCTTAATGAAGTGACTTTCCTAACCTAGTAAATTGTAAGAATCATGAATAGTTCTTCAATCTTTGAATTCATATTCCCAGGAGGGAAAATCTTAATGTAAGAAATGACTTCATTGCAGTATCTTAATTTACCATTTTATACTTCTGTAGACTGATAACAATGATTTTAAAATTAATTCTCTTTTTATTACAAATGGAGATTGGCTTTACAATCTTACTTCATATTCTTCTTCTATTTTGTTATCTTTTAAATTCCTCATGACATTTGTGTAACATTTCATAATTTACAAATTATTTGTAGTTACCATGTTACTTAATTCTTACTACAACTTGGTGACATGGGAATTAGTAATGCCGTTTTATGGAAAAGGACACTTCAAATGAGAAGTCAATGTTTTACAGCTCATAAGGGTAGAGTGGACCCTCAGATCAGCTCCTCTTCTTATATGTCCAGAGTACTTTGACCACACCTGAGCAATTTCAAAATGATATCATATTTTTATTAAAGCACTTGCTCATGCTGCTTTTGCAAATCCCTTGTGAACACATACTAAATTAGAAAATTGTATCCTTTAAAGAAAATAGCTATGACATAATTGATTCCACCATCCCACCCCATCCCTGACTTTTTTTTTTTAACTAGGTACAAAGGTCTCTGATGAGATTGAAAAGAGTACTACATATTTGGGGTTATAACAAAGAAAGGTTATTTTCATCTCCAACAGTTTCTGGCTGATCACAGTGTTCCATGCCACAGAAAGGCCTGAATAATTTCGTTAAAGAAAGCACTGAAGCCAAGAATTAGCATTCTTTCTGGGTGAACTGCAATTGCACACAGGTTGGCCTCTCGTTTTTGCAGCAGTGTTTTCATTATGTCAGTTGAAAGGCTGCCCCCTCCGTTCAAAGCAAAATGAGAAACTTACACAAGGAAGTGGATCTTCAGCAAGAAAATATCTCTATGGCGCCCGTTGTCTACTTTTTTCTCAAATTTTAAATAATTGAAACTTTGATGCTTGTTGCTATCAAGGACTGTCTATTTTGATATTATTATACATAAGGCTGTGTTCTTTATATGTAACTATACAAGCTCTGGTGGTCTTTTCCAAAACAGTGTGCTATGATGGTCAGTGTGAGCCACTCCTCCAAAAGCAGCATCAACAAAGGGTCTGAGATCATGTCAGGGTCCTCTAGTTGTGACTTATTATTTGTAAATTACAAAGTCACACTTACTGTAGTGCTTCTGTGTGGAAGTATAAAAAAATTATTATTGTTATTTTTATTTGTGGACTCAAAATGTTTGTTAAAAAATCTTAAAACTAAAATAAGTGTAATAAGTCCATCAAGGTGAAATTAAGTAGTTATAATTATATCTTTATCTCAAGCACATGCACAATTTGATTATTATTAATAATGGGAGAATAGCAATATACTAATTTGGACAACCTAGTAAAATGATTTTAATACTATTCAATATCACAAAGAATTGTGATTTTTTTGGAAACAACAGCAGAGTATAAAGTGCATCTCACATTTGCCCATGGCCAACAATTAAAATTCCATTTATAAGGAGGACAAACAATAAAATTGTAGATTTAGTGTTTAATGATATTTGTACCAACATTTATGAATTGAACTGTAGTTACTCTACAATTAATTAAAATGAAACAAGTGACAAGTGTAAGGACTTATTTAGCTAGATATAGTGTCTAAGATCTTTATTTAAAAATTTAATATTTTGTTCATCATGGATTTTTGCATTAATTTTGAGGTTTTAGACTATTACATTAAAATGTTACTTATCTTGATTGCTAATTTTGGGAGGTTGCCCTTAAATTTTGCACTGGAGCAAGTGCCTTATTTTTATCACTGTGGTCCTGGCCCTGGACTGTGTTTAGATATTTTTAAGACAATAATAAATTTTGATATTTGTAAAATATACCTCTAGGAAAGGTTTCATTCCTAGCCTGTTATCTTAACTAGTTGTCTGTAAATATCTCTGACACAATGTTAGTTGGAAAAAAAAAGAGAGAGAGAACTATATATCGAGAGGTTAAGACACAAGTGTTTCAGAATTGTACTGCAGAGAAGTGAGAAGAGAGTTCTGCCAAATTATTTTGTACTCTGGTACAGCATTCTTTTTAGAGGTTGTGAAACTGAAACCATAATCCTATCAAGTTTGGAGAAACTTTGTAGCCTTAGGTAAGCCAAGCTTTGAATTTCAATAAATATTAGCAAATCATTCTTCTTTACGAAGCAATCAAATTAGTTTAGCACCACAAAGGATGTCAAAGTTACCTGGAAAGAGGGTTCCTTGTGGAACACATTGGCAGTCTTTGCAGGCCCAATCATTCTGGAGAGGCAGATTCGCCAAGTCTGCCATTTAGAAAAAGAATAGCTCTCTGGCCTGGTTTTTTCAGAAAATTTTCAGAGGAATTAAGATTCTTTTGAGCTACTTAGTTGTGATATTGTTTGGAACTGGAAATAAAACTTGTGCTAGAAGAATTAAATTTGTCTGAAAAAGTATATAAAAATAAAACCAGAAATTTTCTATTTCAAAACTTGTATAAAATATTGCCATTAGATTTATTAACTATATATCTGTATGTAGTCAGAACTTTGGATGTTGAAGTCATGAAAATAATTTTTAATGCAGTTTATGCCAATTTGCATTTCAGGGTTCAAACTGACAATTTAGGAGCTAGATGCTGTCATAAAGCCTTAAGAGATAACATATAATTAAAAATATAATCACAAGAATTTCCAGAATGTGGGTATAAAAGGAGATGATCAGAGACTATGCAAAAGAGATGAGACTGGCTTGGCTTAATTAATGCTTTTTAGATTACTTGAGATATATTGGATAATCTAAAGCACATGCTGTGTGCAAAATAATAAATATGAAATATGAAGCAATTATATTTTACTAGTGACAGTGAAATAAGCCAAGGCAGGTGCATTATAAAACTAATGGTATGGAAACTTCCTTATTAGGGTTTCAATTTTAATTAATTGTTTTCCAATCCCATGAGTTGAATCTTGCTTTGCTTGTCAAGTCAGAAGTCTCAGTGCATTTTCATTTGTCGATAAAATATTTTGTGACATACTGAAGGAACTTGCTCCAAGGGAAACTCGGAAAAGATATCCAATAAGGTCTCATGAAACCCTTAGACTTGTATGTTATTCTAATAGGAAATCACATTAGAAATAAATCTCAATGTAGTATAGCTAAAAAAAAAAAAAAAATGTTGCCTGTGAAATATTGTTGACTTACTCAGAATCACAGTTAGAACATATTAGAAACTGAGCTGAAATCACTTATGGGCTACAAACCAGAATCTTTTCCTCTTCACCAGCCTTACTCCCTGTAGTCTTGCCTTGAATGGTCAGTCTGTACGTTTCTCACATTGGCTTTAGTATAGTTAACTGAGCAGCTTAATTTTCAACTAAGCTAAAGTCAATGTCTAGTGTTATTTATTTTATAATATTATTCTTGTATGTATTCTGCTAGAGATGGGAAACTCTGTATATTTAAGAGGATATAGAGTTTAGACAGTTCAGAAATAAGAAATGTAAGAATATTTAACTAATCTACGTTGCTGTGGAAAGTCCTTAATTTGGGATCAATTAATATAATTGTAATAAGTGAGAAAGGTTTGCATTTCTGTATTGGTGAGCATCTGACCTGCAGCGTTAACAAGCAGGATGGGCAACTATGAGCTGAGGTTGCCTAGAGCACTATCCCAGGAGGAGAATGGCCAATTGTAAAAGCAAAATTGGCTTGGGTGGGTGGTGGAGTTCTAGCATAGGTGACTGAAAATAAAATATAGAATAAGTTGTTATTATTTAATGATACTAATTATTTAAATATAACAATTTTATAAAGATTTTTAGTGGTTGCAAAAACAATGTAAATGTTCCTTATCTTCTCCCTCCACCCCAACTGCTATCTATTCGAGGAAAGATGTAAACATGGAAGTGGTTGGGGGAGTGTTTTTCTTTCCCTTTGGGAGTGGCCTCTATAGCACCAAGAAAGTGTAAGGTAGCAGTGGGAGAAAAAACAATGAAATTCCTTTGGAAAATAAATTAAATACATATTTTCTTCATTTGAGGTCTTTATCCCTCATCTTAGACTACTTTGTATGCATTCTATTGGTCTTCTCAACACTTCTGCAGTAATACTGAAAGAGTAGACTGCTTTCTAAATTAGGACATATGGGATATACACAAATAGCAGTTTGGATGGAGTCACATGGCAAATGTCAGAGGATGGTTAGAACCGAAGTCTCAAGGGCTGCTGATGCCTCAGATTTCTCAGGAAAGCATGTGTATACTTTTATATGTTAAAGTAAGTTTGCTTGAGAAGAAACCTGGATAGCCAGAAATTGGAATATTAATATTAATATCACCTCTAACATTTTTCTCATATTTATGTTTTATCTGTAAAATAATGTAGATGTTATATAGAACTGTGAGTTATTCAAGTGATTCTAAATAGAATTGTTTCTAAACTGCCTTCTGAGTCTTAAAGATAAATGTATTTTTTGCATATTGTATAAGTAAAAACAAGGAGAATATGTTCTTTCCTTGATTGAAACAATCACATTCATTTGTCTATAATCATACTCTCTGTTGCATTCACTTTATGATAGATGAATTACATAGGCAAGTATGTGGAATAGGAATTTTAATTATAATATGAGGAGCTTAAAGCCAAAAATTAAATAACTAAAATCTACTTTGGAATTAACATTAGGAAAGAAGAAAAATAGAAGGCAGGAATGTAATACTTGTTCAAGTGCTATATGCTTTGAAGATTAACTTTATACCTGCAGGATTTTTGCCATGTTTCCTGTCACCTGAGTAATCCAACACACTGAGTTGAATATTTAGGGTCACCAAAAGGCATGTGAGTATCATTCTGTACCTTCATAAGCTCAAAGTTAATAGTCAGCAGATGTTGGGAAGCCATTGAATGTATCTGAACAGGTCAATCAGGTGATTAAGGCTGTGACATAAGAATTTTATCTGGAAATAGAGTGCTGGATAAAGTAGAATGAGGAGGCTAGTTAGAAAGTTGTGATTATCTAAACAATAGAAAGGAGTGCTTCATTAGGGCAGGACAGTGAGACTAAAATGGTGTAGACTCCATGAAAATTGCCACTTTACATGCACTTACCTTCTAAGAGAAGTAGAAGCAAAATGCACTGTTTCAAGCTGAGATAGTGAGGAAGAAGGGATGAATGAATACTGAGCCTTACTGCGTGCCATCCACAGTATGTCATTTACACATATTATTTCATCAAATAGTAACAGAAGTACAGTCCACAGGAAAAGAAAGAAGTTATGAAGGGGATTAACAAAGAGGGGCACCATGAGTTTCAGACACAGAAGACCTCTAGCATAATTTGGAGAAGACCCCTAGCTCAAGAATTGAGCATCAGTGATTCTGGAACTAAAAGGAAACATCTAGAAATGATCATTAAAACTTTGAAAGTATATAAAATAACTCATGTATGTTCAGAGAAAAAAATAAGAGAATGCTGGTCTAAATTTTAGTTAATGTCTGTTACTTTTATTGGGTGACAGAAAAAACACAGGCCAATGATAAGGACAGATAAGCCAAGAGACAGCTAGCAGAATGTCCAAAATAGTGCTGTATCATAAAAACCAGAGAAAAAGAGAGTTTTAAAAAGGAAAAATTGAACAAAAGCAATATATGCTGTAAAGAAAATGAGGAGAAAGAGGATTAAGACAAAGCTTTATATTTTGAAATTAGAAAATAATTGGTGATACAAAACTTTGAGAAAACAGGAACAAATTTGTAGCCCCTTCTGAGAAAAGTCAGCAATTCACAGACCAGGCCAGGATATAGCAGATCTAATGCCAAACAATATTTTTGAGCAGAGGATCTTGTTGAAAATGCCATATGGGAAACTTCTGGGAGCACCATTGGGGAATATAGCCAAGCTAAGGCATTCAAACTGTTTGATTAATAGACTTAGAGAAAATAGGTCCAGGTTCAATCTGGAAGGGATTGAGAGATGAAGCAGAAGCAAATCAGGGAAATAGATATCAGTAACATTTATGGGATGAGAAATTCTGAATAACCTCACTCACCAAGGTTCAAAAAAGGCAAATGAACGATTATGATCAATAAAGAATTCTGATACTGCAAATGTGGATTCTGGGTTTAAAAGAAGAACCAATGTCTTGCTGCAGGAAAGAAACTGTGCCTTGCTGGGTAATATGTTATGGTCTCTGTAACCCTGGTCCTCAGCAAAGTGCGTGGCACAATACACTGTCTGTAAATGAAGCAGGAGCTTAGTGAATGAATGAAAAATAGTGCGTTTTGAACAGGAGAATGAAACGACTAGGATAATATTTTAGAAAGGTCACTCTGTCTGCAATAAGGAATAGGTTTGCTCTGGGAATGATTGTAAACAGCCAGGCTATTGAGAAACATATACGAGAGCTGTAGAAGAAATAACCATGATTGTTTAAGTGGAGATAAAGAGAAGTGGGTAGATTTGAGAGATGTTTGAATTGATGAATCACCAGAACTTGGTTATCAGAAGTATGAGGTAAGAGTGAGGGAGGAGCTGGGATGGTGCTCAGATTTCTGACTTGAGCAGTAGGATGAAATATGATGCCAACAGACAAAGCAGGAGAATATAAAAGGGATTAATTGGGGGATGGGTAATGATATGATAATGAGTTCAGCATTAAATTTGTTAAATTTGCTATCTCTGTGGACCATCCAAGTAAAGATGATCAGTAGGCAGATCTCAGAAAAGAGCCTTGGACTAGCAACATTGAGATAAGGGTTTTATCAGCCTAGATTTGCTTATTAAAACCATGAAGGGAAATAAAATAGCCCACAAGAAATATACATAGGCAGGAGATAGAAGGACAGATACATGTCTGAGGAATGTCTTCGCTAAAGGATGGGCAAAGGAGCTCACAAAAGAAACCAAGGAGTGGTTTAGGGAGTGGAGACAAAATAAGGAGAGTATGGCACTGCTGAAGGAAAAATTAAGGGTGATACAGCTGCATAAAGGTCAAAGAAGATCAGAACTAAATACATATGTACCTTTAGAATTGCTTTTATTTAGGCCACTGACCTTGATGAGAGAAAGTTCAGGGTAGGGAAGGAGGAGGGAGCTATCTGCAGTGTTAAGAAGTGGGTGGAAACTGAACTCTCAGAGTCAGTGAGCATGTTGGGGAAGCGAGACAGGGTTGGGGGGAGTGATGTAAGATTCAAATAGAAGCCAGGAGTTCAAGCTCCTCTTTTTAGAAGTTGGGTGTTGGATGATGAAACAGGGCTACAAGTTTATATTATTATATTAGATCCCCCAAACTGACGCCTGTTATGTGGAGTGACTGTGGATAAAGGGCCAGGTCCAAAGCACTAACTGTGGTTTGTTTGTTTGGTTGTTTTTGGTTTGCAATGTTATTAAAGGCTGTGGACAGGAAAGAGAAGAAGCATTATTGTGAGTTATTTTTTTCTAAAAGCAGACAAATCCCAGTTTTACCATAATCCTTCCTTCATTTCATTATTTTCTCACTTTCCTTATCTTCCTGCTATTCAAACCAGGCCAGAATATTTTGTCTTTCCTCCACCTAAGACATAACATAAGGTTTTAAAAGTACTCCTTTCATGGAATTTTGAATTACACAGTTTACCCAAATTAATTTTATAGCTTATAAAAACTTAAAAGTGCCAAAATGGATTATATTATTATGCTTTGAGTCCTCTTCCTTGAGAATAAAATATATATGAATCAGAGTGGTATTAAAAATGTTTAACAACAAAATAAGTCCTATCTATATGTATATCTTAATCTTTATCCATATAAATATCTATTTATCCATCTATCTATATGTAGACATTTGCACAAGCTTTCCATAGTTGGTCTTTCATAGGCAAATGTGCAAAATTTTGAACCTTGGTTGGTATATCATCCTTTTTAAAGATTATTACAATGTAGCCACCGTATCTCTTGACTCTGATCTTAATATTTGTATAAAATAGCACCTTCAATAAATTTTAACTCCATGAAAATTGATACCTGAATTAAAGAAAACTGAATTCCACACTTGTTATATGAAACAAACTGCTGATAAAACATTCTATGTGAGCCTGTAGCCTATTCCCTTTCTGCACTGACTGGGCTTGGCAATTCCAATTTGAGAAAATGGCAATATGGTTAAGTGCATTTAAATTTTACTTTCATATTCATCCTCCACAATAGTGTGGATTCAGACATTTTCCATCCTTTCAAATCCTCAAAATCTATATTTATTTTTTAAAATATAAGAATGGATGTATAAAACTAGGAGATGATTTAATTATTCATAGTATAACATTTTATTGACTTTTGTATGTTAAATTTCTTCTATTGTGAACAGTAGAGAGTTTCAGAGACTTCAAAAACCAAAACCAAAACCAAAACAAAAATTAAACAAAATGTATTAGCTTTAAGATGGTGCTCAGCATTCTTAAAGTTTTGTTCTGACCCTGCTTTGTTCATGTTGCTATTCTAAGTACTTTGTAGCAACTGTTAGACATTACCCTTGCTTTTTTTTTTTTTTTTTAACATCTTTATTGGAGCATAATTACTTTACATTGTTGTGTTACTTGCTGCTGTATAACAAAGTGAATCACCTATACTTATACATATATCCCCATATACCATCCCTCTTGAGTCTCCCTCCCACCCTCCCTATCCCACCCCTCTAGGTGGTCACAAAACACCAAGCTGATCTCCCTGTGCTATGCAGCTGCTTCCCACTAGCTAACTATTTTACATTTGGTAGTGTATATATGTCCATGCCACTCTCTCACTTCGTTGCAGCTTACCCATCCCCCTCCCTCATCCCCAAGTCCATTCTCTATGTCTGTGCCTTTTTTTTTTTAACATTTTTTTTGGAGTATAATTGCTTTACAATGGTGTGTTAGTTTCTGCTTTATAACAAAGTGAATCAGTTCTACATATACATATATCCCCATATCTCTTCCCCCTTGCATCTCCCTCCCTCACACCCTCCCTATCTCACCCTTCTAGCTGGTCACAAAGCACTGAGCTGATCTCCCTGTGCTATACGACTGCTTCTCACTAGCTATCTATTTTACATTTGGTAGTGTATATAGGGACATATATGGACATATATACACTACCACTCTCTCACTTTGTCCCAGCTTCCCCTTCCCCTTCCCCGTGTCCTCAAGTCCATTCTCTAGCAGGTCTGCGTCTTTATTCCCATCTTGCCCCTAGGTTCTTCATGACCTTTTTTTTTTTTTTTTTTTTTAGATTCCATATATACGTGTTAGCATACAGTATTTGTTTTTCTCTTTCTGACTTACTTGACTCTGTATGACAGACTCTAGGTCCATCCACCTCACTACAAATAACTCAATTTCGTTTATTTTCATGGCTGAGTAATATTCCATTGTATATATGTGCCACATCTTCTTTATCCATTTCTCTGTCGATGGACACTTAGGTTGCTTCCATGTCCTGGCTATTGTAAATAGTGCTGAAATGAACATTGTGCTACATGTGTCATTTTGAATTATGTTTTTTTCAGGGTATATGCCCTGTAGTGGGATTGCTGGGTCGTATGGTAGTTCTATTTTTAGTTTCTTAAGGAACCTCCATACTGTTCTCCATAGTGTCTGTATCAACTTACATTCCCACTAACAGGGCAAGAAGGTTCCCTTTTCTCCACACCCTCTCCAGCATTTATTGTTTGTAGATTTTTTGATGATGGCCATTCTGACCAGTGTGAGGTGATACTTCATTGTAGTTTTGACTTGCATTTCTCTAATGATTAGTGATGTTGAGCATCCTTTCATGTGTTTGTCGGCAATCTGTGTGTCTTCTTTGGAGAAATGTCTATTTAGGTCTTCTGCCCATTTTTGGATTGGGTTGTTTGTTTTTTTGATGTTGAGCTGTATGAGCTGCTGTTATAGTTTGGAGATTAATCCTTTGTCCATTGCTTCATTTGCAAATATTTTCTCCCATTCTGAGGGTTGTCTTTTTGCCTTGTTTATGGTTTCCTTTGTTGTGCAAAAGCTTTTAAGTTTCATTAGGTCCCATTTGTTTCTTTTTGTTTTTATTTCCATTTCTCTAGGAGGTGGGTCAAAAAGGATCTTGCTGTGATTTATGTCATGGAGTGTTCTGCCTATGTTTTCCTCTTAGAGTGTTATGGTGTCTGGCATTACATTTAGGTCTTTAATCCATTTTGAGTTTATTTTTGTGTATGGTGTTAGGGAGTGTTCTAATTTCATTCTTTTACATGTAGCTGTCCTGTTTTCCCAACGCCGCTTATTGAAGAGGTTGTCTTTTCTCCATTGTATATTCTTGCCTCCTTTATCAAAGATAAGGTGACCATATGTGCATGGGTTTATCTCTGGGCGTTCTATCCTGTTCCTTTGATCTATATTTCTGTTTTTGTGCCAGTACCATACTGTCTTGATAACTGTAGCTTTGTAGTATAGTCTGAACTCAGGGAGCCTGATTCTGCCAGCTCTGTTTTTCTTTCTCAAGATTGCTTTAGCTATTTGGGGTCTTTTGTGTTTCCATACAAATTGTGAAATTTTTTGTTCTTGTTCTGAAAAATGCCCTTGGTAGTTTGATAGGAATTGCATTGAATCTGTAGATTGCTTTGAGTAGTATAGTCATTTTCACAATGATGATTCTTCCAATCCAAGAACATGGTATATCTCTCCATTTGCTTGTATCATCTTTGATCTCTTTCATCAGTGTCTTATAGTTTAGTGCATACAGGTCTTTTGTCTCCTTAGGTAGTTTTATTCCTAGGTATTTTATTCTTTTTGTTGCAGTGGTAAATGGGAGTGTTTCCTTAATTTCACTCTCAGATTTTTCATCCTTAATGTATAGGAATGCAAGGGATTTCTGTGCATTAATTTTGTATCCTGCTACTTTACCAAATTCATTGATTAGCTCTAGTAGTTTTCTGATAACATCTTTAGGATTCTCTATGTATAGTATCATGTCATCTGCAAATGGTGACAGATTTACTTCTTCTTTTCCGATTTGGATTCCTTTTATTTCTTTTGCTTCTCTGATTGCTGTGGCTAAAACTTCCAAAACGATATTGAATAATAACGGTGAGAGTGGGCAACCTTGTCTTGTTCCTGATCTTAGAGGAAATGGTTTCAGTTTTTCACCATTGAGAACAATGTTGCCTGTGGGTTTGTCATATATGGCCTTTATTATGTTGAGGTAAGTTCCCTCTATGCCTACTTTCTGGGGGGTTTTTACCCTAAATGGGTGTTGAATTTTGTTGAAAGCTTTTTCCACATCTATTGAGATGATCATATGGTTTTTAACCTTCAATTTGTTAATATGGTATATCACCTTGATTGATTTGCGTATATTGAAAAATCCTTGCATTCTGGGATAAACCCCACTTGTCCATGGTGTATGATCCTTTTAATGTGCTGTTGGATTCTGTTTGCCAGTATTTTGTTGAGGATTTTTGTATCTATGTTCATCAGGGCTATTGGCCTCTAGTTTTCTTTTTTTGTGACATCTTTGTCTGGTTTTGGTACCAGGGTGATGGTGGCCTTGTAGAATGGGTTTGGGAGTGTTCCTTCCTCTGCTATATTTTGGAAGATTTGGAGAAGGATAGGTGGTAGCTCTTCTCTAAATATTTGATAGAATTATCCTGTGAAGCCTACTGGTCCTGGGCTTTTGTTTGTTGGAAGATTTTTAATCTCAGTTTCAATTTCAGTGCTTGTGATTGGTCTGTTTATATTTTCTATTTCTTCTAGGTTCAGTCTCAGAAGGTTGCACTTTTCTAAGATTTTGTGCATTTCTTCCAGGTGGTCCATTTTATTGGCATATAGTTGCTTGTAGTAATCTCTCATGATCCTTTGTATTTCTGCAGGGTCAGTTGTTACATCTCCTTTCTAATTTCTAATTCTGGTGATTTGAGTCTTTTCCCTTTTTTTATTGATGAGTCTGGGTATTGGTTTATTAATTTTGTTTAACTTCTCAAAGAGCCAGCTTTTAGTTTTATTCATCTTTTCTATTGGTTCCTTCATTTCTTTTTCATTTATTTCTGATCTGATTTTTATGATTTCTTTCTTTTTTCTAACTATGGGGTTTTTTTCTTTTTCTTTTTTTAGATGTTCTACATCTAATTGCTTTAGGTGTAAGGTTAGATAGCTTATTTGAGATTTTTCTTGTTTCTTGTAGTAGGATTGTATTGCTATAAACTTCCATCTTAGAACTGCTTTTGCTGCATCCCATAGGTTTTGGATCATAGTGCTTTCACTGTCATTTGTTTCTAGGTATTTTTTGATTTCCTCTTTCATTTCTTTAGTGATCTCTTGGTTATTTAGTACTGTATTGTTTAGCTTCCATGTGTTTGTGTTTTTTTCCTGTAATTGATTTCTAGTCTCATAGTGTTGCAGTTGGAAAAGATACCTGATATGATTTCAATTTTCTTAAATTTACCAAGGCTTGATTTGTGACCCAAGTTATGATCTATCCTGGAGAATGTTCCATGAGCACTTGAGAAGAAAGTATAATCTGTTGTTTTTGGATGGAATGTCCTATAAATATCAGTTAAGTCCTTCTTGTTTAATGTGTCATTTAAATCTTGTGTTTCTTTATATATTTTCTTTTTGGATGATCTGTCCATTGGTGAAAATGGAGTGTTAAAGTCCCCTACTATTATTGTGTTACTGTCAATTTCCTCTTTTATGGCTGTTAGCATTTGCCATATGTATTGAGGTGCTCCTATGTTGGGTGCATAAATATTTACAATTGTTATACTGTCTTCTTGGATTGATCCCTTGATCATTACGTAGTGTCCTTCTTTGTCTCTTGTAATAGTCTTTGTTTTGAAGTCTATTTTGTCTGATATGAGAATTGCTACTCCAGCTTTCTTTTGATTTCCATTTGCATGGAATATCTTTTTCCATCCCCTCATTTTCAGTCTGTATGTGTCCCTAGGTCTGAAGTGGGTCTCTTGTAGGTAGCATATATATGGGTCTTGTTTTTGTATCCATTCAGCCAGTCTATGACTTTTGGTTGGAGCATTTAATGCATTTACATTTAAGGTAAATATCAATATGTATGTTCCTATTACCATCTTCTTAATTGTTTTGGGCTTGTTATTGTAGATCTTTTTCTTCTCTTGTGTTCCTTGCCTAGAGAAGTTCCTTTAGCATTTGTTGTAAAGTTGGTTTGGTGGTGCTGATTCTCTTAGCTTTTGCTTGTCTGTAAAGGTTTTAATTTCTCCATCAAATCTAAATGAGATCCTTGCTGGGTACAGTAATCTTGGTTGTAGTTTTTCCCTTTCATCACTTTAAATATGTCCTGCCACTCCTTACTGGCTTGCAGAGTTTCTGCTTAAAGATCTGCATTAACCTTATGGGGATTCCCTTGTATGTTATTTGTTGCTTTTCCCTTGCTGCTTTTAATATGTTTTCTTTGTATTTGATAGTTTGATTAGTATGCATCTTGGCATGTTTCTCCTTGGATCTATCCTGTATGGGACTCTCTGCACTTCCTGGGCTTGAATATTTCCTTTCCCATATTAGGGAAATTTTCAACTATAATCTCTTCAAATATTTTCTCAGTCCCTTTCTTTTTCTCTTCTTCTTCTGGGACTACTCTAGTTCGAATGTTGGTGCATTTAATATTGTCCCAGAGGTCTCTGAGACTGTCCTCAATTATTTTCATTCTTTTTTCTTCATTCTGCTCTGCAGCAGTTATTTCCACTATTTTATCTTCCAGGTCATTTATCTGTTCTTCTGCCTCATTTATTCTGCTATTAATTCCTTCTAGAGAATTTTTAATTTCATTTATTGTGTTGTTCATCATTGTTTGTTTGCTCTTTAGTTCTTCTAGGTCCTTGTTAAAAGTTTCTTGTATTTTCACCTTTCTATTTCCATGATTTTGGATCATCTTTACTATCATTACTCTGAATTCTTTTTCAATTAGACTGCCTATTTCCTCTTCGTTTGTTTTGGTCTGGTAGGTTTCTAATTTGCTCCTTCATCTGGTGTGTATTTCTCTGCCTTCTCATTTTGCTTAACTTACTGTGTTTGGGGTCACCTTTTCCCAGGCTGCACATTTGGTGTTCCTATTGTTTTTTCTGTCTGCCTCCAGTGGGTAAGGTTATTTCAGTGGGTTGTTTAAGCTTCCTGGTGGAGGGCACTAGTGCCTGTGTGCTGGTGGATGAGGCTGGATCTTGTCTTTCTGGTATGCAGGATTTCGTCCAGTGGTGTGTTTTCGGGTATCTGTGAACTTATTATGCTTTTAGGCAGCCTCTCTGCTAATGGGTGGGGTGGTGTTCCTGTTTTGCTAGTTGTTTGGCATGGGGTGTCCAGCACAGGAGTTTGCTGGTCATTGAGTGGAGCTGGGTCTTAGCGTTGAGACGGAGATCTCTTGGAGAGCTCTCGCTGACTGATATTGCATGGGGCTTGGAGGTCTCTCGTGGTCCAATGTCCTGAACTTGGCTCTCCCACCTCAGAGGCTCAGGCCTTACACCCGGCCAGAGCACCAAGACCCTGTCAGCCACATGGCTTAGAAGAAAATGGAGAAAAAAAAAAGAAAAAAGAAAATGAAGTAAAATAAAATAAACAAATTTGTTAAAATAAAAAATAAAAATATTATTAAAATGAAAAAATTTTAAAAAGTATTAAAAAAAGAGAAGAAAGCAACCAAACCAGTAAAGAAACCCACCAATGATAATAAGCACTAAAAACTATGCTAAGATAAATTTAAAAATCAGAAACTAGTCAGTCATTTACAGCAAACCCCAAGTCTACAGTTGCTCCCAAAGTCCACTGCCTCACTTTTGGGATGACTCGTTGTCTATTCAGGTATTCCATAGATGCAGGGTACATCAAGTTGATTGTGGAGATTTAATCCACTGCTCCTGATGCTGCATGGAGAAACCTCCCTTTCTCTTCTTTGTTTGCACAGCTCTTGGGGTTCAGCTTTGGATTTGGCCCTGCCTCTGCATTTAGGTCACCCTCTGGTGTCTGTTCTTCGCCCAGACGGGAGGGGGTTAAAGGAACGGCTGATTAAGGGGCTCTGGCTCAGTCAGGCCGCGGGGGAGGGAGGTGTATGGAATGTGGGGTGAGCCTGCACTGGCAGAGGCCAGCATGATGTTGCAACAGCCTGAGGTGTGCCGTGTGTTCTCCCAGGGAAGTTGTCCCTGGATCACAGGACCCTGGCAGTGGTGGGCTGCACAGGCTCCTGGGAGGGGAGGTGTGGAGAGTGACCTGTGCTTGCACACAGGATTCTTGGTGGCTGCAGCAGCAGCCTTAGCATTTCACGCCCATCTCTGTGGTCCACGCTGATAGCTGTGGCTCACACTCATCTCTGAAGCTCATTTAGGCAGTGCTCTGAATCCCCTCTCCTTGTGCACCCCGAAACAATGGTCTCTTGACTCTTAGGTATTTCCAGACTTTTTCCCAGACTCCTTCCTGGTTAGCTGTGGTTCAGTAGCTCCCTTCGGCTATGTTCACATAGCCAACCCCAGTCCTCTCCCTGGGATCTGACCTCCGAATCTGGAGCCTCAGCTCCCAGCCCCGCCTGCCCCGGTGGGTGAGCTGACAAGCTTCTCAGGCTGGTGAGTGCTGGTTGGCACTGATCCTCTGTGTGGGAACCTCTCCACTTTGCCCTCTGCACCCCTGTTACTGCACTCTCCTCCGTGGCTCTGAAGCTAACCCCCCCGCCTATCCCCCGTCTCCACCAGTGAAGGGACTTCCTAGTGTGTGGAAACTTTTCCTCCTTCACAGCTCCCTCCCAGATGTGCAGGTCCCATCCCTATTTTTTTGTCTCTGCTTTTTCTTTTTTCTTTTGCCCTACCCAGGTATGTGGGGAGTTTCTTGCCTTTTGGGAAGTCTGAGGTCTTCTGCCAGCATTCAGTAGGTGTTCTGTAGGAGTTGTTCCACATGTAGATGTATTTTTGATGTATTTGTGAGGAGGAAGGTGATCTCCACATCTTACCTCTCTGCCATCTTGTAGGTCCTCTTTAAATCTTATATCCTGATGAGGGGTAACATATATAAGTATATTATGAATAAGCCATGGTTCATGTTCTTTTTTGTACTGTTTACATTTTACTTTATTTGAAGAACCTTTCCTCCCAATTCCAGGTAAAGCAATGAGCTGTAAGACTAGAAATCATCACTCAGGAACAAAAGTGTACAAATATCTACATCCATGAATTTAATGCAAGACTACAGAGAGATACATGATATTTTGTTATTTGTAGGCACCAGCAAGTTTTCACAACCTAAGATCAAGGTTGAACACAAAGAATTATTACAATGGCTACTTGAAATGATACAAAATTGCCCTGAGAAGTATGGCCAAAAACAAACCAGCAAACAAACAAAAACAAACCTTAGCGGTCAATGTAAGGCACAAATGTACTGTAATTAGTACATTACTGCATAGTTACTTTATAGGTCAGTTACAGATCTAAATAGATCTTAATGGTAGAAAAAAAAGTTTATTTGAGTCATAAGTGTGGCTTATTATTATCTATTGTGAAAGCTACAAATGCAACTATTTAGGGCATTTACCTCATTCCACACAGTGACCTGTAATGTTGATGCAGCCCATAGCACTGACATTTCTCTATTATTCTTTTATTTTATATTTCTATCATCATGATTAAGTTGGGAGGTTCTACCATATTCTAAGACAGATGAGATCTTATGGCTATGTCAAATATTGGACACATAAAAGTAAAGCCTCATAAAAATACTAAAATCCATTGAATTGTACACTTAAAATGTGTCAATTTTATGGTATGCAAATAATATCTAAATAAAGCTCCTTAAAAAAAAAAGATAGGAGCAGGACAGGATATCACTTGAAGCCACTACTGATTGATGGCTTGGGATTCTTGGGTCTTCTGTGAAATACAGTAGTGCCAGTTATTTATCCCCAATGTTTTATCTTAAATTGCTTCTTTCCTCCAGATACTTTTCCAGCTTCAAAAATGTCCAATCAGCTTCAGCTCATAAAAACAAATATGAAACAGAACAAATCTTTATTCCTCTTTCCTCCTTTTCTGCCTTCTCTTAGGTTTTAGATTTTTTTTTAAAAGTCTGCACATTCTATTTCTTCATCTTTACCCCCCACCAAGTTCTGGCCCCTCACTTTACTATTGGATTGAGACTGACTGTGCAGAATTCACTAGTTGTTCTTGGATTGCCAGATGTAGTGATTTCTGCACAGTTCTTATCTTCCTGGAACTCTCTGAAGTAAGGGACATTCTTGAGAATCTCTTTTCATTAACACATTTTTTGTTTTTGGCTTCAGTGATGCTATTTTTAACTTGTCATATCCCTTCTCTAATTAGAGTTTTACAGTGTTATTTCTTTTTTTGGCTTATCTTGTAGGTCCCACTTCTCCCAATCCTAGACGCTTCCCAACTACATTCTCTCATTCTCTTGGCATTAGCTCTCACACTTCTATGAAAATGACACCCAAATCCCCAGCTCTATTCTTACTCACTGTCTTAACTTTGGGTACATATTTTCCACTTTCTTTTTGATTTCTCCATCATCTCATACTGAACTTCAAAAAAGGCATCTTTCCTCTTCCCCCAGACTTTATCTCCCAATCTTAATTAATAATATATTCATACATCTAGTCAACCATCTTATGATGTTTATATTATCTATAATTCCTATCTCTTTTTTATTCTGTGTATCCAGTCAGTTACCAGGTCCTGTCATTTCTATCTTGAAATTTCTTTCATGTTATATAAAACCTTTCTCTGTTTTCATAGTTATAAACTATTCCCAGGACTTTAAGGCAGGGAAGGGATGGTTACATATACAGTCTACTAACACAGAATTCCCTCAAGACCTTATTTTTTGTAACACTCCAGGAGGCTGTCCTGACACAAAGTTCAGCATTATGTGAACGAACAATGTCTTTAGAATCAGGCCAGGACTGGAGCTATCACATATGGTGCATGGCTGTAAATTAGAAAAATAATCCTAAAATATACATCTTTCTATCAAAAAATAGTCATAATATTGATTTTGCAAGACGAACTCTATTGACACCTGTGGGAAATTTTCAATAATAAATATACCAATCTACCTCATCTATACCCTTATATGTAGTGTTCTAACAAGTGCAGAAATTACACAACCATACACGGTAGCACTGCATGGGTCTACATTGTTCAAATCCCGGCCCTACAGCTATGTAACATTGGTAATATACTTAACCACTTTAAACTTCAGATTTACAACCTATAAAATGTGACTAATCCTACTATCTCTTTCAGAGTTTTTAGCAAGGGTAAATACGAAAAAAAAAAAAAAAAAGAATATATATATATATATATATATATATATATATATATATATATATATAAAATTAACAACTTTAAGTTTACCTGCATACATTCTCAATCTACTGCCCCAATAGTACAAATCATTAAAAGATGCCAGATTGTGGAATTCCTTACACTAATATAAAGATGAGATGAAAATACTGTTGATTTTAACAGCTCACTATAAATCATTAAAATTTTTATCTCTGAGAATATTTCATGGAGGACATTTCAAAAGAATTAGAAGAATACATGTCCTATTTTTCCAATAACTAAAGGTGTAGCCCAGAGCCTAATGTTTATACCTGAAAGTTGCTGTTAGCTATTTGGACAAAATGATGAAAAGGCTTTTAACACAAACAAGAAAGTGTCTTAGATTCATCATTTCCATGTTATGATTATATTTTATTATTCTTTTATTTTAGAATCAGCAAACTACAGGCCATGGGCCTTATGTAATCTTTTTGTAAATAAAGTTTTATTGGGACACAGTCACACACATTTTTATATGCATTGTCTAGACTGCTTTTCCACCACGATGGTAGAGTTGAGTAGTTGTCACACAGAACTGTTGGTCCACTAAGCATAGAATATTTACTATCTGGCCCTTTTCCTAAAATGTTTGCTGATCCCTGCCTTTCTGGTCACTTTAAAAATATTAATTCACTTGAACTTCGATTTTGCTCAATTTTACACATATGAAGAAAAAAGATTGTATTAATCTGGAGTATGGTGAGCCTTATTTTTCCTTCCAAAGTATATTTTATGGCTCAACAATGGAAAGCTAGTTTCTGTATGCTGCCTTAAACATGTACAATTCTCAGGGTATTTTTTTCAAAAAAGAAAACAATACAAACAAAAACCTGTTTCTCTTCACCAGATTTTTATTGGCATTACCTAGAAAATGTTTCCTGTCAGAAATAAGCTTTTCAACAACTGATATTTTCCTTTCTTTTAACATTAAAAAGTGATAGTAGGGAAACATCCATTTAATAGTCAGAAGAGCCATGAATTTGAAGACGTAGTGATGGAGTTATTTTCCTGTTGGAAACTATTTTTGAATGAAATTCAGGGAATTCGTGATTAACTATTTTTTTCATTAAAGCAAGTAGTTGAAACCATACTTTTCACATGGGAGAACAATTCCTATTTTGCAAGATTTAAAAAAATTAATAATCTACATTAAAAGTTCAGTAAATAATGGTTTCTCAATAGTAGTTATTTTTTTATTATAAAGATTAAGTTCATTCAGTAAAATATGTCAAATTATTTCAGCATACCCTTCAAAAAGTCTATTTAATGCTCAACTCCGCATCAGTTTGTTTTGAATTACTTAACTGTTCCTTCTGTGTGCTACTTCTCATTTTCAAAAATGAATAAGAGTTTAACACTCCTCACCTTTTTTCACCTGTAACTTAAAAGACTTCTACCAAAGACATTTACAATTTAAAAGCTAGTTGTCTGGTGTCATTTGGATGTGTAGATATACCTAAAGGTATAATTAGTTATGGAGCAAGGAAATATACAGCAAACTTTAAGAGATTTATTTTTTATCAGGCTTTCCAATTTCCTGAATATCAATGGCCAGGGAATGGACCTTAATTATAAGAACATCCTCTAAGAAGTTTGCTGTCAGTTAAGACATTCTTTGTAGTGTGTTTTAGAGTCAAGTCATGAAAGTTAAGTTTTCCTATTATTAACTGTGACGCAGTTAAGAAATACTTTGGGATCCAATATAGAAAATCCTCAAAGTTAAATAAAATTAGTAGGAGAAATGAAATCTCTTTTTAAAAGAAGAAATTGATTACAAAAAGGTAGCATTTCCACTGATATCAAAATATAGGTACAAAGCACAACAGGGTGCATGTTAGCTGGATTATGAAAGATATTCATAGACAAGCATAGTTCAAAGCAATCTAGTTCTGGTTCCTGCTCCTGCCATTGTTATGAGGATTCATTTTAGCTGGAAAGATAAATCTCCCAAAAGTCACAGTAGTTCTTGGGGCAAATATAAAGAATTTGAGGTTAGAATTTAGTCTGGATTCCTAAGATCTTTTGGACCATGTATCTTTCTCCTGAAAAAGATTCAGGCCAAATTTTAGTCTATATTTTGTATCGTATTCTAGACTGTGGTCCTACAAAGCTTAAAATGTATCTCCTTTGGGGACTATAGCTCATCAGCACAGGGATATGAAAGAGTTTTTCTGCACTCTTATTATACCAGGAGTGCTGCTCACCAAAACAATCAGTTTATTCAAGTAATTGGAAACCAATGTGAAGTATTTACACACAGTGAACACAGCCTAAGACAAAAACTATAGTTTGGGAAAATAATAAGAAGTTAGGGTTGGACAAGATGACCATGAGAAGTTATCTATCTCATTTTGTATAAGAAAGGCATACTGGAAAGATGACAGATAGACTTGCTGTATCCACATTGCAGTTGGGAAAAGGGATAAAGAATCACCTGAATGATTAGGCTTTAAAGTTTAAGGCCATTAGGGATTTGGAATGTCTGAGATGAAAGATCTGAAACATCAGCCAAGAATTTATTTAGTTGTCAATAATGTGGGAAACTATTGATACAATATGGTTCTGGGATATCCAACATAGAAAATAAAATTTGAAATTGTTTCTCACACTTGTCTTTGTCTCATATTTTTATAGTTTCTTTTTTGAGGTGAAAAAAAAAAAGACCAAGCCTCATTTTAAGGTTCATCTCAAAATTCCATGAATGAAAAGAGAAGGACTTTAAGGAAAGGTCAAGGCACTCTAGTCAAGCGTCTTGTTTTGGTTAGAGGTTCAGGGCTTATTGAGTAAGAAGATGTGATGTGTTTTCTGGAATGACCGATCGCACTAAAGCGTAGACTTTCTTTTTAAAGAATTTTATGCAAGGATGACAGAAGCCTCTTTTCTTTATGAAGATGTATGACTCATGAATGAATCAGTCTTTGTCTTACACTAGACAGCAATCACATGCTCACTAGTAAGGTTGCTTCTGTTAGCAAGAACTGTCTCACCCATAAGCAGCTAAAAGTGGAAGCCAAATACATGAAAATAAATTGAATGCAAAACAAACTCAAGATCTTGAAATGTAAGTGATCAACAAAAGGAATGATAATCTTGGAATATAAGTAATGACTGTATTAGGTCTATTAAGCTATCTTTGAATAGATGGGTAAAGTGCTAGGAACAGGCAAACCCACAACCATGTCTGGGACAAAGGGTCTCAGAAGAGACAAAGGGATGAAGTCAGATGTGAAGAGATTTTTTGTAAGCCACCAGAAGAAACACTAACACTGCACTCTCACACTTGGGTCTCTATCTCATTGGGCATCTGTCTTGATCAGTCAAAATAGAAAATGTTAAATCTCAGTTCAGGCTGGGCCATTACACATGGCCCCAATCCTATGCTGAATATGTGGCAGAGATCCCTGGGTAAACTTACCTCTCATTTCCTAAGGGTTCCATTGGAGACAAGTTTTCCCCCCACGTATTAGGAGCAACTTACATGTAGAATGAATTCTGTTTTTTTAATATCTTATGTGGGTTAAGGGGAGAGTTGGCCATTGTTATTTCTTCCTTCCATAAAATTAGTCACCAAAGTGAAGTACTGGAAAAATAGTACTCAAAACAACATCATTAGGTGAATAAAGCAGCATAAAAGGCCATAAATTTAATTATCTCTGTGTGTACACTGTCTTCTCAATTGTACCCTATTACAAAGTGGATTCTTATTGATTTACTTAATGTCTGCTTATATTTTGATTTCTGCATCTGTTGTCATTTTCCATAAGGAGAAAAGAATAGCTTTCCCTTAGAGTAGCAATGTAAATGATCAAAATAACAGATCTTTGGAAACTAAGTTCTCTTTTTTTCTGTTCTCTTCCTTCTACTGTTTTTCATTAGTCATCTCAGGAGATTAAATTTTCTTTAGAATACTAATTGGATGTAATTTTGCCTTGTCACTTAAGAAATTGTTAATCCTGGAAGTTAAATTTTGTGACAAAACAACATTTTAATTGGTTTACTTTTCAAATCTTCTGTAATTAACCAAATGTGTCTAGTTCTTGAGGAAGAGGTCTATAATTCTCCTGTATGAAAATATCCAGCAATGAAAGTCTATCTGGAAAAGATTTTTCTCCCCAGCCAATCACATGATTTTTCCCCTTAATTAAAAAAAAGGGAAGGCTTCCCTGGTGGCACAGTGGTTGGGAGTCTGCCTGCCAATGCAGGGGACACAGGCTCGAGCCCTGGTCTGGGAAGGTCCCACATGCCGCGGAGCAGCTGGGCCCTTGAGCCACAATTACTGAGCCTGCGCGTCTGGAGCCTGTGCTCTGCAACAAGAGAGGCCGCGATAGTGAGAGGCCCACGCACCGCGATGAGGAGTGGCCCCCGCTTGCCGCAACTAGAGAGGGCCCTTGCGCAGAAACGAGGACCCAACACAGCCATAAATAAATAAATAAATAAATAAATAATAAAAGTTAAAAAAAAAAGGGGGGGGGGTATTCTAAATGCCAGCTGCACTTTTCAGTTGACCAGAGGAAAGCCCATAACAGCCTCCTCTATCTTACTGAATGCAGCGAACATGCTTCAGTCCTCATCAGACTTGTTCTCTGCAGCCTCCACACCCTTGCCCAGTCAAGGTCCCTCCTTCCACAGATCTTTCTTCTTCATGTCTTCCATCATGCCGTACTCTGTTGGATTTTCCTGAGTTTCTTTGTTTCTCTTCAGTTTCCCTTGCTGGTTCATTTTCCTCTGCACATTCTTTAAATGTCTGCATTCTCCAGGGCTCTGCTGGCATTAGCCTCTCTTCTCACTTCCCAACTCTCCTACCTTATGCAGTACAGCTAAGTCTTTAACAACACAGGCTACATAAACCGACTACCTACGTTTAATCCTGTGCATTAGTTGTTTCCTATTGTTGTGTAGCAAATTCCCACAACTTTGTGGCTTAAAACAACACTCATTTAGCATTTCACAATTTTGCAGCACAGAAGTCTGGGTGGAGTTCAGCTGGGTCCTCTGCTCAAGGTCTCAACAGGCTGAAATCTAGCTGGAAGCTAGGGCTGAGGACTCATCTGAGAGGCTTGAATCTTCCAAGCTCACTAGTGCTGGCAGAATTTAATTTCTTGTGATTGTAGAACTGAAGGCCCCATCTTCTTGATGGCTGTTGGCCAGGGCCTAGTGTCAGTTCTTAGAAGCTGCCTGTGATTCTCTGCCACGTGACCCCCTACCTAGACCTTCTAACACTTCCAATTTGACGTTCTTTTAAAGGGATGAACTGATTAGGCTAGGCCTACAACATCTCCCTTTTGTTTTTAACTCAAAGTCAACTGATTAATAACTAAACAGTAGGAATTGTATCCCATCACATTTACAGCTTTTGCCCTGCACAGGAGAGGAAATTGTGTGTACAAGGTACATACACCAGGGGTTAGGAGTGTTTGAGGCCATCTTAGAATTCTGCCTATCACATCCTAGTTCTGCCATTTACTAGCTGTATGAATTTAGGCAAGTTATATAATTTCTCTGTACCTTGGTTTTTGCATCTTTAAAGTGGGATAATAAATAAAATATTCTTTGTGGAATTATTTTGAGGATTAATGGGATTGATACATGTAAAATCCTTAGATCTGTGCCTGATACATAGTAAGAGCCTGCAAATTTTCAATTATCATTATTAATCTATTTTCTCCCCATAGATATTGCATCCACTCCCATGGCTTCACACAGTTACTGATATTCTTATGATAAATATTGCTCTTCCAAAAAATTGCACTTTTTAAATCTAAACTTATGACTTCACTTGTAAACCTGATCTTTTCTAGTGATTCTTATCACAGTAAATAGTACCATTTCATGAAGTTCCTTATACTTTCCAATTTTCTCTCCATTTCCTACCATTCATTCATTAAAAAAATATTTTTTTGAGTATCAACTATGTACAAAGCATATGATGGCAGAGGATATAATGGTCAGTAAAAAGATACAGTCTCTGCCCTCATAGAACTTAGAATCAAGTTAGAGAGACAGATTATACTGTATCCCACAAAACTTATCAAAACAAACCCATTTTCTCAATATCTTTTGCAAACACTCAAGTCAAAGCCACTACCTCTCTTTCCTGAACTAGAGCAATAACCCTTCACTGGGTTCCTACATTCACTCTTCCTCCACTTTTTTCCTCCTCTCAGAGCTACCGTCTTCAAGGAAACCTTATTATGTCACTCATCTGCAGAAATCTTTTCAATGGCCTCTTGTAATATGTACGATAAAAACAAATCTTCTTCATAACCTGTCATGCTCCTGCTGGAGCTCTCCAGCTCTGTACACCCCCACTCACCCCTCCCTGTCTGGGCTTTAGCCCTATGGCCTTCTTCTTGCTCCTCCATGGTGCCTCGCTCCTTCATGCCTCAGCACTGTGCACCTGCCGTTCCTTCAAAACTGGCCACTCTCTCTCTTTCCTGCTCTGTCTTTGCCTGATCATTCTCAGTTTAAATTTTATTCCCTCCAAACTAAATCAGGATCCTCATTATACTCAAAGTACCATATGAGTCTTCTTCATCGCATTTACTATAACATATAGTTATGTATTGATTTGAGTCATTATTTGAATAATATCTGCCATCATTCTGAAGAAGGGATGTTTGAAACAAGATCTAAAAGAAGAGCTTCAGCCACATGAAAAGTTAGATTTCATAGATTTCAAATGTGTTTTTGTTTATGAGGGAATATGACATAGCTTGCATTTTAAATGTAAAGGCTAATCTCAGAATGGGGATTTGAGGGGCAAGCTTCCTATGTAACTACCTCTGTGTTAATTCAGACCAAGCTTATCTTGATTACACCCAAATACTTGGTTTACTTTAGCAAATTATTTAGGTCTACCTGTGTTTTTTTCCATAAATTTACGTGTTATGTGTGTGTGTGTGTGTGTGTGTGTGTGTGTGTGTAATACTGTTTTATCTATCAATATGTAAACATACATTTGGAATACACACTCACACATATATATATGGTGTATATGTGGTGCATATGGTATATACACATGCTTCCTATAATATATTTTAGTCTAGTGTTCATTATCATAAAATGGGTCAAGTTCAGCAGTCCTATTATTATAGCTTTATTTAAAATGTTAATTTTTAATACAATTCAATAATGCTTAATAAGATGATATTTGGGATATAACCCATCAATAGGCTTTGCAAATAGTGCAACAAGTCAAATTCCTTTAGCTTAAAAGTGTTTACTGATTTTTAAAATATATTTTATGAATATTCCAAAACTTTAGTGGTCAAGGCAATAAACAAAAACTTCTAGATGATGAATATGCTACTAATTTTTTGTAGAAAATATTAAAAATCATTGCTAAAAGTAAAAGCACCTTTATATTCAAGCTAACTGACTGTAGTTTCATAATTATTGATTTGTAGATATCTGCTTTGGATGGTTTCTGAAGCTAAATTCAGAACAATCTTAAGGTAAGCTGTTTACTTGGGGGATGTGTATGTTTATGTGTGTGTATTTTAGTTTTAAAGAATAAAAATATATGCCAAAACCGTGTGTAATAGAATATTCAAATGTATTTTTAGTAACTGAGCATTGAGAAATTTTCCAGTTCATGATAAACACTCAATGATATTGGTTCTGTATTATCTTTTTGTTATTTCTCAACTTCAAAAATATCAAAACGTGATAAATTGTTTGATGACTACTTATTAAATGTCCTCTCAGTGCCCTCTCGCACAATAGCCATGCAAGTAAATCACTGTGCAAATACATAAAACAAGTAAAGGACAATTAATACTGAATTATGTAGTGCTCAATATTGCTGAGTTAATAGAGGTTGGAATGAGTTATCAAATATGGGCTGGAGTAATGGGGACATCATGGAATTAATAATAATAATAATGATGATGATAATAATAGTAATACCATCAGCAATAATCATACTATTTACTTAATGTTATAACACAGGCACTCTACTAAACACTTTATATGCTTTAACTCATACAATCCTCACAATTTTACAAAGCAAAAGTATTATTCTTATTACTATTATTAATCTCATTTTACAATAAGAAACCTGAGGCTGGTTAAAGTTATGTAGCTGGTAAGTGGCATAGTTACAAGCTGAGGCCTAACTAACGCCCAAATTTTGGTTTCTATCACTGTGTAAACTACCTGGAAAAGATAAGAGTTAAACCGAATTTTGCAAATTTTCTACTGAGGAGACAATAAGAAGGGAACGTTTTGTGCTATGACGACCACTAACAAAAGCGTGAAAAATCCTATAGATATGCAGTGTGCTAGAGTGACAAGTTGGAATGAAGAGCATTTGAGAAAAATATAATAAAAATTGTATAGCCAGAGCAGACCGAGATTACGGACATACTTTGATGGATAATATTGAGTGACTATTCCAGTGTCATCTCTAGTGTCCTCTACCTGCAAACTATTAAATTGGATTATTACCATTGGAGTTGGGTACAAGAATCCACAATGTGGTCAGGGTGATCAGTTAAAAAAGATAAAAAGTATTGAATTAAAAGGGATCTTTGAAAATTATCTAGTCCTGTCAAGGCATGAAATGATGTCCTAATTCTAATAGAGGCCTGAAGACCTGGAAGCAAACAAAAATGACAGCTCTTTATGATAGATTAGACAAAAGGAATAAAGGGAGGAAGAACAGAGAGGGTTTTAAGATTATTCTCAGAGCAAAAAAGGAAAAATTTTAAAACTGATAGAAAGGGAATATAAACAATTTTGTTAGAGAACAGAATGAGTTTGGTTTCTCTATTTTGCATCTGAAATATTGAAGGGGACCCACATTCACTGTTCTTACAGGACATAGAAAGTTAAATGAAGAAAGGGGTGAAGATTGGGTCCTAATTCCGTTAAATGTATTTATTACTTTAGAGGGGGTGATTACTATGGAAGGATAAGTATAAAAATAGAAGCACATGGGGCTGATATTTAAACACCATTTTCAGTTGAACATATTAAGAACAAAATATAGGGTTGTAAGCTTGAAAAGTATATGTAAGAAGATGTAACTTGTATGCCTTCTATATGTAACACTAAATTCTCAGAGGTTTTATTTGTTTGGGATTTGTTTATTTCTTTGTTTGGCAACATAGTGTATTTCTTTTAAAAGTAAGTAATGCAAATTACTTAAAAGTCAGCTCTGGAAAACATTTATTTTAAATGTTGGCAATGTTACTTCTTTTACTTTAAGGATTTTCTTTCATTGGGCATTACCATTATCCTGTTAACAATGTTTCAGGCAAAATACAATTTTAAATTACTTTTATTTAAGAATCTAAGCTTTCATTCATTCATTGTGCAAAGAAATATGTGAATTAGATGATAAACAGGAAGAGAAAGAAAGAAGGGAATCTCTACTTAGAGTACAAATTACTTCATTTGGAGTTATCTCTCTCACTAATGCTGGCCTACAATTCTATAATATTTCTAATAATACTAAAACAATTTTTCCTAATATTAGTTTAAAATACAGGTTAAAATAATATGCATACAGAATTATAAACTTCTTACATTTTACTAAACATACTCACTCATAGATTAAATTCATCAAATACTTATTCAGTACCTAAATTCAGTGCTAAATTTTGGGCCCATTACAATACTTTTAATAGATATGGTTTCTCTTTTCAAGATGCTCACAGTCTAGTTAAAAAAAAAACAAAACCCAAATATATAAACAAATTATTACATCATAATGTAATCCCTTGTTATGGAAGGACAAAGGATTGGATTACTTCTGATTGAGTGGATCAAGACTGGTCGTAAATATCATCAAGGAAATGTAGATCTTTAATTTACAAACCAAAAAGTAAATATACTTTCTAAATCTAAAGACTTGAGCTTAATTATGTTTATTTAAAATATAAAAGCAGTACAAAGACTAATTGAATTTCTTAGAATTTGATTCTCAAAGACTATGTGTTTTTTTTTTTTTTTTTCTATATTTGGAGTCTGGAGGAGAGTCTTTATATAGTGCTATCAATACATTTTTAGAAAGTAGAGATTTAAAATGTGAAACATATTGCCTGTGGTCTGCTACTTATTTTTCTTGACATTAGTACCATCAGGAACTGTGCTTGTTTTGGGTTTTTTTTTTTTATTTTAAAATTTATTTATTTATTTATTTTTGGCTGTGTTGGGTCTTTGCTGCCGTGCGCGGGCTTTCTCTCTAGCTATGGTGAGTGGAGCCTGCTCTTCTTTGCAGTGCATGGGCTACTCATTGTGGTGGCTTCTCTTGTTGTGGAGCATGGACTCTAGGCATGCGGGCTTCAGTAGTTGTGGCAGGCAGGCTCAGTAGTTGTGGCACACGGGCTTAGTTGCTCCGCAGCATGTGGGATCTTCCCGGACGAGGGCTCGAACCTGTGTCCCCTGCATTGACAGGCGGGTTCTTAACCGCTGCGCCACCAGGGAAGCCCTGTACTTGTTAAATGCATCAAGAAATTGAATGAAAAAACTATCACTTTGATAACAGTTTTACTTAAGGTAATAAAACCCTTGTACAGGCAACAAACTGTATTACTTCAATTTTTTAAAAATAAATTTAAGTAGGATTAAAAATAATTTATAGAGTGTTCCTTTTCTGGCAGCTGTTGAATGAAAAACTCTAAAAATATGACTATAAAATACTTCTTTTTAAATGCTTTTCTGAAAGGGTAAGAAAGCAAAGAATCCAAAGGGGATAAAAACAAAGTGAAAAAAGCAACCCAAGATGTAAGTAAGGGTAACACTGGGACAGAATATGAAGCAAAGGGCTAACTCTAGTTGTAGTCTGATAGAAGTGTCTCTCTCAGAGAATCATAACCCTTAAGGACAACACTCTAAGAATAAGGGTCTACACAAAATAAACCTACCACCAAGAAGGTACATCAAAGAAACATGCCTATCTAGACCTTGCATTCGGTGGAGGGACACAGATTTGTCCTTAGAACTCAGAATTATTAGATGGCTTTCACTGAGATTTGGTGGCAGAATTTACCTGTGTGATCAACGAACTTTATCCAATAATTTAGAGTGGTTCCAGATTCACAGTCAGTGAGTAGAAGCAAAATAAATCACTTGCTTTGTGAATCCAAATTGAATGATTCCAAGATAAATTTCTAAAATAATTAGTTACCAATTTAAAAATTACAAAGCATAAAGAATAAATTAGACTTGAGAGAAGGCTGAAAAAAACCATGACAGAAGACAGTCTTACAAAGATACATTGTATTGGAATGATCAGATTCAGAAAAGAAGTATGTTGAATATTCTAAAATTAAAAGAGAAATTAATTTTCTATTGCCATTTTTATTTTCTATGACAAATTACCACACACTTAGTGTCATAAAACAACACATTGTACAAGTGTACACCAGATGAAAATCAAAGTATAGGCAGGATGCAATTCATTCTGGAGGCTCTAGGGAAAATTGAATTAATTTCTTGTTCATTTGGGTTGTTGGCACAAGTCAGTTCTTTGTGGTTATAGGACTGAGCTCCTTGTTTTGTTGTTGGCTCTAGGTTGAGGGTTTCTCCCAGTTTCCAGATGCTGCCACATGACTTGACTTTGGGCCCCTTTTTTACTTTCAAAGCCAGCAAAGGCAGGTTGAGACTTTCTCACATCATATCTCTCTGACCTCTTCAGTCCAAGTTGGCAGTGTCTCTGCTTGTATAAGATTCTCAAGAGCTCTGTGGATTTTCCATAGATGTCACAAGGATTCAATCCATTAGACAAGAGGCTCATGCGCAGATCTTTCCAAGAAAATCTCTACTTTTGGCTTCTGATGAGATGACTGATGGGATTTATGATAACTTCTTAATTTTTTCAAAGAGTCTTTTATGTTACTGATTACTCATCTTTCGATCTTTCTGAAATAGCTCAGAAAAATAATCTCTTAATTTTTAAATAAATTTAAATTTAAATGAATATCTTAATTTTAACATTTTGCCATATGGGAAGGCTGAGAATTTCCAAAATCATCAAGTCCTGATTCCTTTTTGTTTAACAGTTCCTCTATCAGTTTATCTCTTTCCTCTTGCATTTACTCTAAGGAGAAAGAAGAAATCAGTCTGCACATTCAACACTTTACTTGGAAATCTCCTCAGTTAAATATCCAAGTTCATTGCTTACAAGTTCTGTTTTCCATGTTACCTGCATGACACAAGCCTGCTAAGATTTCTATGTAACAAAAATCCCTTTTCCTCTGGTTTCCAATAACATGTTCTCATTTCTTTCTGAGCCCTCACCAGCAGCATTCTTAAAATCCATGTTTCTATTAATAGTTTGTTCATGACCATTTATATTTTCTATGAGGCAATTTAGGACTTCTCTGTAATGCTCTTTACTTCCTTCTGAGCCCTCATGGACATTCTTTAATGTCCATATTTCTGCTAACAGTCTATTCAAAGAAAACTAGGCTTTTTCTTCCATACTTAATAAAATTCTTCCAGCCTGTACCCACTGCCTGATACCAAAATCAATTTCACATTTTTAGATATTTGTTACAGAAACACCTCAATTCTAGTACTAAAATCTATATTAATTTTCTATTGCTGCTAAAAAATTATTACAAACAGTGGCTTAAAACAGCATAAGTTAATTATTTTATAGTTCTATAGAACAGAAGTCCAGTACAGTTCTCATTGGACTGAAATTAAGGGTGGCAGATATGTTCCTTTCTGGAAGCTGTAAGGCAGAATCAGTTTTCTGCCCATTCAAATTACTGACTGACTTCAATTCCTTGTGGATGTAGGACTGGGGTCCCCATTTTCATGCTGACTATAAACTGAAGGTTGTTCCAACTTCCAGAGGCTGCTGCCTTTCTTGGTTTATGGCCTCTTCCTTACCTTTCTACAGCCAGCAACACTGGGCTAAGTCCTTTTCACATGGCATCTCTTGACCCGTTCTTCTGCCTTCCTCTTCTGCTCTTAAGAGCTCATGTGATTGGATTGGGACCATCCAGGTAATCCAGGATAATCTCACCATTTCAAAGACACTACCTTGATCACATCTGCAAAGCCCCTTTTCCCAGGTAAGGTAGCATATTTGCAGGTTTCTGAGGATTAGGTCATGGGCATCCTGGGAGTGGAAGGAGGACCATTATTCTAACTACCAAAAATATATTTAAAGAAGAAAATGTCTGAAAATATGAGCAAGGAACCAGATAATGTAAAAATGAGAAGTGGCTTTGGAAAAGAATAATAGAAATGAAACATATTATAATTGAAATTATACACTTAAAGAACAGTTTAATAGAATTGACCCAGCTAAATTTGTGATCCAAAGAAATAATTATCAAAGAGAGAAACATCACAGAAAGAAAAAAATGCAAATTACCAGAGAGACTATGGACCATGGAACAGATGATGAACAGAATGAAAAGATGTAAAACATGTAATCAGTGTTCTAAAATCAGAAAATAGAAATAAGGAAGAGGAAGAAAGACTTAAAGAAGTAACAGCAGAGAATTGTTGAAAAATACTTAATCTTCAGATCTTGGAAGCCTAAGGAACCTGAGACAGGATAAATTATAGGAAAGTTTACATGTAAACACATAAAAATGAAACTGCAGAATGCCAATACTAAAAGAAGAACTGGAAGCAACTAGAGAAACAAGACAGCACTGTTAAATGGAAGGTGATTAGATTAATGGACAACTTCTAAGTAGCTAAAATGGAAGCCAGAGTTACCGGGATATGGGATCTATGAGAGAATTCCATTTTTCTGTGAGCAGCCCGTACCTCACGCTACTCTCTTCTTCCAGTTATGGGTGTTATTGTGAAGGCTTATTTGTATTTCTTCACTCGACCTTTAAATACTGTGTAGTATTTCTAATATCTAACAAATATGAGCATAAATAAAAGTATAACACATATAACTATCGATTTATTCAACAAATATTCCTTATCAGCTCCCTGTGATGCTTACTAGAATGCAGGTTCTATTCTAGGCATTGGGGATATAAAAAAAAATCTATCCCCGTCAAGTTATCTACTTATATCAATCTTTCATGAATTAGAGGTTGTAAGCATAAAGTCACACCTTTTTTATTTGTAAGGTAACTCCTCTCATTTGCTTGCTGGTCATAAACCTTGATATCTTTATAACTTTTATATGATTTTCAACAATTCCATGCACTCTCCTAAATGCTACAGTTTACTCAGGACTTAGCAGCTATCATCAATCAAAAGTAGTTTGTTTAACGCCAAATATGTGCTCACTCTTGTACTTGGCACTTTTGGGAACAATGGGAAAAACACTATAGCCCTAGTGTATCTTTCAGTGCCATTAAGTACTATCTATTATAATGAATTTTGGCAGACTCGCCTTGTTACTTCTGTTGCACAACTGAATTATTTTAGATGCTTAATAAAGTTTCTCATTAATTATATTAGAATGAATTATTGAATAGATATTAAAAGCTGTGGCTTTATTTTTTGAGCATGGCTAATGTAAGAAAACTGCATGAATTTTTATTCCATTTCATCAAAACAATAATTGTTTTCTTCAATAAAAGAAAATCCAGGAAGACACAGGGGATTTAGTGCCTGAGATTCAATGAAGAATAAAATAAAATGACTGTGAACTTTTCATAAAGCAAACATAAACTTTATTTTCTCCCAGAATTGCACAACAGCATTCATCTGGAGTTTAAGAAAACATTTTACTAATTACTAGTGTATAATAATTTACTAAATTTTGCTAGAGGTATAATTTTATCTGGAAAATATATAATGTCTTATGACATCTCTTTTGTAGAGGATAGAAGATTAGTGTCAAACAGAATTGGTTTGAATTCTAGCTTTGCAAATTACTAACTGTGGCTGCTTAGGCAAGCTATGCATCATTTTTGAACCTTCTCATGATAAAAAAAATAAAAGCAACTGGAATTCAAATGCAGTCACATCTCTTTTATTTTTTTTCACATAACTTGAAACTTGGCATGCCCATATTAGCAGGAAGTCCAATGCCTCCCTCCTGAGGTCCTTGCTGCCCTCACTCCTATTGCTGAAGATTCCCAGAGGATCACTCTATCTAATGTAGTCTGCCCTGCTTCCAAATCCCAAGCAGAAAGAAAACAGGGGAGTCCATCCATTGCTTTCCATCAGCATACATGGAGCTGCTATGGAAAACTGGTCCCCCAGCAGATTCCACCTGGTGATTTTGCACTGCTACAGGGATGTCCTGTCTGAACTGATCCCTGCACACTGTGGACTTAATGATTCTATCTGTCATCAGCTATCGTTCCTGCAATTCTCACCATCATATATTGGCCAGGACAGGAAAGGCTGCCAGCCTCAACCTTTCTCCAGGAATCTCTAAACCATGGTTCTGAGCTTGGGTCAATGGCCTTGCGCTCCCTTGCCACAGGGTGACCTTGTTGAGGCTCCTGATATCCTTTCCTGCTGACAACCTCAGTCAGAAACAGAAATCCTTTAAGGAGGTTTCAATAACACTAAATCACAAAAGGATATTCTCCAACCCCAAGTAACCTCTTGGAAAACTTACTCAGTGACCTGCTCTTGTGGGAGGTGAGCCATAATTTAGCAGGTCGTAAAAGGTTCTAAATAATCTTTCCCCAGGAAGATAGGTACCTACTAGGTTACTAAGGACAAATCAAATGACTCTTTAAAAAGAGATTCTCTCTAGATGACTCACTGACTTCACTAGAGAAGCTTCTTCTCTTCCTCTTAGGTTCTGCCTCATCAGTTACATTGTACACCCTGTTGCTGAGAGAGCAAATGAGATGACACATAGCAAATGCCTAACAGTTCCCACTATTTAGTCGACACTTAATAGATTCTAATTTTCTCCTTTGTCTTATATTCTTAATTTTTAGTTTAAATCTTTACTGTTATTTTGATTATTCACATATATTTCATAAGTGAGATTAAAAAACCGATAAGGGAAGAGAATTATGTCTTGTACATTTCTTAAGCCTCAGCATAATACCTTACAGAAAAATATTAATTGCTATGTAATTATTGATTTAGTTATTACTTTGAAGTTTATTTTTCTATATGCAGATAATATAGTCTGCTTTTTAAATTTCCTTGTATGACTTTCTGCTATCATACTAAATTATTATTCTGAGCAGAAGCTTGGCATGGAAAGGATATGAAATTCTAACATATATATTTGCATTTTGATTACTGAATCACCTATCAGTCAATAGCACTTAAATTGCTTAGAAATTTTCACAAACCCTTGAAATGATGGGTTTCTCATAAATGGTGAGACAAGAATACATTTGTATGTGTTGCAGTGAAAGGAACTGAAAGGAACTTAAATTTGAATTCTAGGTCTCTGCTGACACCTGTAAGAGTATAGGCAAGCCATTCAATGTGCCTCCTATGGCAACAAAACAATAAAAACATTATTATAATGATTAGAGGAAATAACTGTGTAAGTGCGCTATAATAGGAGCCCTTTAATTTAAAAAATGCACACTTATTTTGAAAAAAAATGGAGAATAAGTGAAATAACTCATAATCTCACATCTCAAATATAAACTTTTGTTAACATCTTGAGATATTTTGAAGTCACAGATACATAAATTTTAACATTCTATTTTTTTAGTTCATCTTATAGTGTGTTGAATTTTGAAATTTTTCATGTCAAAAAATTTTCAAAACCATTTTTTAATATTATAACTTATATAATTTGGCCACTTCTCTTAGTTACGTAAGTTTTTTTCTAATGTTTCACTTAAAGATAATTTTATTTTTAACATCCTTGCAATATTCTTATATTCATGTATATGAACATTTGTAAGATTCTTACATTTTAGATTTACATCCTTAATATTTGCTACTTTAACCTTCCTTGATCCATTTAATCTTGAAATACCTCCATAGACCCATGACTTGTACAAATCTATTATTTATTTTACTGAAGTCCACACTTGGGTGCTGCCCTGGGCTAGTGTTAATAGTACTTACTTCATCTATTGAAGTCTAGTGGCTGCCTGCCCCTCTCTCACTCAGCTTAATTTTTCTCCCCTTTCTATGGTCCACATTGAATCTATCTTTACTAGAGTGTTATAATAATTCATCAAACTGTGCTTCCACCCAAAAAGTATTCTTTTAATTCATTTGATTTTCTAGGATTTTATTTATTTATTTTTTAGCACTTAAAATCACATCTATATTTTCTCCCTTCTGTGCTTTGCTTGTTAAGTTTGGTGTCAGAGCTGTAGTTCTAGGTTTACACAATGAAAGTGGTAGCCTAAATCATATTCTACAGAGTATAGTGAAAACATGGGAAAGTTATATATAACAACTTGCCATTACATAGCCCAGTAGATAATACTTTGGAAAACAGAATCAATATTCAATTTATTGCAGCAATTATAACACTGAGCTCAAACCAAGAAAAAATATTACAGACATAAATATAAAATGTTTTCTTTTATACTTGAAAATATATTTCTATAAATATGGGGTGGTAAGGGATCTGACTTGACACCAATTTATATGAAATAAATAATTGTACTTTTTTAGAAGGACCACAAGTATACATACCAACAAAGCACACTAGCTGCTGATATAACTCGTGTCAAAATACATTGTGTTTATAAATCAGAAGAAGGGTGGCACTTTTCTCACCATGTTTCTGAGATTCTTTCCAGCAGCAAATTCTAGTATATGAGAGACTCTTACAAATATGTATGACTCCTGCTGTTAAGGCCTGCGTCCAGTTGGTCTTTGGATCTTGTCCTATCCAGCTGATACCCTTAGCTGCCTCTAAAGGGTAACACAGATGATGTTTAGGAGTCAGTGAGTTCCCCCTGCAGCTTCTGAGATGGGCAGTCTTATGGATAGGAAACCACATTCCCCTCTTATCTCAGAGAACCATCCCTACCTCTGTGATACTATCACTTCATTCTACCAGGAAACCTCTTACAAGACTGTTCCCTAAGTTACAGCTTCCAACTGTGGTCGTAGACTACCTAACTCATAGAAAACTTACAGTTCTTGCCATGCATCATGGAGTCCCACAGGAAACTAGAGTGGGCTTTGCTCTCTTCTCCCTGTCTGTGCCTTTTGGCCATCTCCCAGCTGTCCAGTTTCCAGGCTCTGACAGTACCGGAAATATCTGGGATTCTGCTGCTCAGTAACTTGCAAGCAGGAAGGAGAGCCAGCACCCCACATTCAAAATCACATCCAAATCTCAAGGGAGGGTTTTCTGTCCACCTCTCCTACACCCTACCAACACCCAACAGAGTCAGGGGAGCAATGTGAGTCTCCTATTTCTCCATAAATTCTTGTCTCCAACTCTCTTTCTTAACCTTCTTTTAAAATTTCTTCTATGTTAAAAGATCCTAGGAAATCAGTTCTGCCTATTTCCCAAGGAACCACGACCCTAACCCAAACTTGAGGGAGGATCCTTTGCAGCAGTTAAGGGCTGGGCCTTTATTCTCAGCCAGCTGAGGATTGTCACCACAGGACTGAACCCTGCCTTTTCCTTTCAGACACAACTTATAAAAGAGGCTTACCACTAGTCTATGGCTGAGGTTAGGAAGGAGCACTTTCCTCAAATCTTTATTTTATGTTGTTACAGCAATTCTTATTACTTACTGCAGTTAGAACTAATAATTTTCTACTCTTTTAAGTGCTATATTTGACAAATTTAGAATTATTACACACGTTGATGCACATGATATGTATGTAGTTTATCAACTGGTTCCTTTTTACATTTTAACCAATGAAAAGGTGATCACTTTTAAAATGTCATCAGTTTATCTTTGATTTTGCTTAAGCCATGTCACTGTATTACTCCTGGTTTATCACCTTGATCTAGCAATAAGTACAGGCAGCATTAGTGCTCATCTCTATTACTCCTCAATGCATCTCAAATTCTCTTCTATGGTCTGGAATTCCCAATGTTCCATTTATGAATGCTCTTTGTGACCAAAGCTGGACCATTTTCCCTAGCAAGACAGTTAAAATACATATGGGCATTGATTTATTTCTTTTGAAACTAGGATATTGATTCAATTATCATATTGGAGGAGGTTCATGTCAGTAAATTTATATCACTTCTCTTATACATATCTAATAAATGTTCCACAATTCAGGATTTTACTTAGGAGTATGTAAAATGAAAAAATATTCAGGACCTTGACAAAATAAGGAGTTTAGTTTAATATCGCTGTCCTTGCACAATGAAGAAACCACCTGAGATAAATACGTTCTTTGAGCAGCACTATTCATGAATATTTTTTAGCTATTCCTGTAAGAGACAGCAACATTATTTTTGTATTGCTGAAGTGCTTTGAGAGTAATGTCCTGGTGACAGCATAAACAAAACACAAAGGCCAGTTTGTTTTTATATCTAAATGGGGGATTGTTGGTGAAGAGCTGTGCCAGCCAGTACAGAGTGGGGTAATGTTTTATTCCTCTCAAGCTAGATGGATTGCTGAATTGCCTGAGTTCCTGCTGTTTTATACCTTGCCCCTTGAATTTGAAAATGAACAACTGCTCCTTTTTTTCTGAATGGATAGTGAGAAAATATATAATTTCAGTAAAACTCAACTCATAATATTGTCATTAAAATTATGTCCACCTAGTATTTTATCCATGCAATATATTGCCAAAATATTAAATGTCTTATTTATTAAATATTATATTTTTAGTAAATTATATCATTATAAAACAGGGAATGGGCAATTTGCCAGTGTGTTACACTTTTAAAATGTTCCTTCAAATGAAGTGAATTAAGTTTTACATCATTGATAAAGCCATTATTTGAAACTTTTTTGCTGGGAGATAATAAATTCAACAAATGTCTTTTGAGTGCCACAGTGAAAAGACTCTGTAGGGGACAGACATAAAAAGAAAGCATAGTTCCCACAATCAAGGAGTTCTAAACAAATAGAGAAAAATTATTACATGTACAGAGGATTATTACAGAGGGATGCAGGAAAGTTACAATGACTATGAGACAAAAAAGAGAAAGTACTTCCCATGGAGATGAATAATTGGAAACGATGGAACTTGGAAAAGGAGTCTCACAGCTGAGGAGGGAGAAATTAGAAGAGAGAAATGGAGTTGGATCATGGAGATGATCCTTAAATACAAAGAGAGAATTTGACTTTTGTCCTGTAGATATAAAGGAGTTATGATGGCTAGTTTTATGTGTCAGTTGACTAGGCTGTAACATCTAGTTGTTTAGTCAAACACTAATTTGGCTTTGCTGTGAAGATATTTTGTAGATGTGGTTAGCATCTAAAATCAGTTGACTTTAAATAAGTAAGTTATCCTCCATAAGGAGGGAGGGCTTCAACCAATCATTTGAAGGCCTTAAGAGGAAACACTGAAATTTCCCAGAGAAGAAATTCTGCCTTAAGTCTGTAGCATCAACTCCTGCCGAGATTCCAGCCTTCTTGTCTACTCTAGGGATTTCTTACTTACCAGCCTGCCACACACAGTCACCTGAGCCAATACCTTAGAATAAATCTTTTTATATATAAACACATATATATCCTATATACTGTACATATATATTCTATATGCTATACATATATTCTATATGTTATACACACACACACATATTCTGTTGGTTCTATTGTTTGTTTCTCTGGAGCAGCCTGACTAAATCAAGACTTACTACAAATTTTAAACAAAACTGTGTTTATAACTATTATGACACAATTAAGTCTTGTAATTTTAAGCTTTTATTGAACATTAATTTATGCCAGGTTTAAATACTTTGAGAAAAAATAAGCATAAAATATAGTACCAGTTTTAGTAATTTTCTGCACTCCTGTGTGGCAGGAAAATACTCTTTTTTCCAAATTATTTCATTTAACCAATCAACACAACATTTCTATAAGACAGATATTAATAATGAGGCTATTATTATCTTTCTAATTTTACTAATGAATAAACTGAATTTACAGCTAATTTATGTGAGACTCAGGGCCAAACTGCATGCTACAGCTCATGAAATGTTGTGTATTTAACCACTAAAGTGCACATCTTCTCCTAATATAAAACAAATTGACTGCAGTCAATGACACGTGATCAGAATAAAACTATGCTTTTAAATATTCATAAAAGAAAACATAAACAGGTATATTTGTTAGAGAAGAGAATTTTTAAGCAGATAAGTCTTCATGGGTGGTAGAAGGAGTCTGATGGCTTCAACAGTGAAAATAGGGAAGTAGCTTCGATCGTGATTACCAGACCTAAGAAAAGTTAAAGCAATTGTAGTGTTTTCACAACCTCAGACAGCCACCTTCCACCAGATTTTAACAAATGTTGACAAACTATTACAGTAGTGCTATTCAAAGTCTGATTCTAAGACTATCAACATCAGCATCATGACCCAGGAATTTACTAGAAATGCAAATTTGGAAGCTTCAACGCAGATTTTACATATCAGAATTTCTTAGAATGAGGCCTGGAAATTTGTATTTTAAAAGAGTTTACCAAATGATCCATGTCATGTAAAGTTTGAAAAGCACTGCACTACAGTAGCAAGGACCAACAAACAAGATGTGAGGTGAGATTCGCCAGGACACCGGAATAAAAATACCAATTTGGAAATAACCGGAATTAACAATGGTTGATGAATGTTCTTAGTATGATACAAGATAAGAATCTGGGACCACAATAAATCCAGAAGGGACAGAACTTAAGTAGTATCATGGAGAAGATGAAACTCTCCCACTCAGGTGAAGATGAGTTTGGACACAAAGAATAGGTTACATAACATAAGTGAAAGTGGTCAGGGTGATATGCATCAAGGATCAAAGCAGAGTTAAAGATTAGAGCAGATGTGGTAAGCTGAGGAGACAAAAATCCTGGGACAAAAGAATAGCTATTTTAGAGTGTGACTAAAAATGTAAGAATCCATAGCCAAAGGTCTGAAGTTGAATATAAACTGTTTATTTGGAAGCAGGCAGCCCAGATCTGTTAGGCCAACCACATCACAGTTGCCAATTTTCCATCCTGAAGAATTAGGTCTTGTTAATAGATAATACTATCACAAATTGTGCCACTGAATCATATGTCTATGGAGCCACAAAAGTATTTTCGGAACTCTTTATGTGCCAAGCTCAGTGATAAATAACAGAGATAAAAAATTAAGTGAGACAAGTGTGATCTCTGCCATTAGGAGAGTCAGGCATTAAATACACAGTTATTATACAAGTAAGTAATTATGATTGCTGTAAGTATTACCCAGAAAAAAGTACAAGTATTGTGAGACTGAATCACAGGATACCTAAGCTAGCCTGCAAAGATGAAGGGTAGGAGGATGATCAGGAATGGTTCCCAGAGGAAGTAAATTTTAAGTTATAACCTCAAAGATGAGATGAAGTTGATTAAGACAAGAGCTGGGGAAAAAGCGTTCTAGGCCAAGAGGGCAGTCTGTACAGAGTCTGTACATTGGGGAAAAACATGAAGATGGCCAGGGTGGTTGGAATGTAGTGAATAAAGGGAGAATGCACAAGATGAGATGAGTGATGATACAGACCCGTTATGCCCTGTTGAAGAATTGAATAGCATCTTAATTGCAGTAGAAAAACACAGGACAATTTTAAGCCAGTAAATAATATGATGACATCTGCATTAAAAATATATCCTTCTAGGTGATATGATAGGGTATTTGACATGAATTACACAGGGAAAACTTTTAGGAGGTTATCATACTAGCACAGGCAAGGCATGGTGATGACTCAGATTATGTTAATGGTAGTGAGGAAAGAAAGAATAGACAGATTCAATATATGTATATTTACCAAGTACAAACCAATGGGCTAGTGGCCAAAGAGGAAGAAGAAAATATAAAGTATACAATCTAGGTTTTTGGTATGAGCAGATGAGTAGAGATTTGTACCATTAACTAAGATAGGGAAGACTGGTGGAACCAAGTTTCAGAGAAAAGTCAAGAATTCAATTTTGGACTGGCCAAGTTTAAGATACCTATCAGTTACCCAATATAAATGTAAATATAAAGTAGACCAATGGATTGATGGGTCTGAAGCTCAGAAAAGACACTTTGCCTGAAGATGTAAGTTTGGATTCATTGTACTTGGAAAGTCAAGTTTTTAGGGTGGATGAAAATGCCTAGGAAGAGAAAATGAAATGAGAAGAGATCTCTTATCTTTCAGTCTCTAAAGGATGATAATAAAAATGTTGCACTGGCAAGGGAGACTGAAAAGGAATGGTTAGAAAAACAAGAGGCAAAGATGAGTGCAACAGAAACCAGTTGAAGAGATGTTTCAACTAAGAAGGAGTCAGTAAATACGAGACAGAGAGCAAAAGGATTAAAAAGAATGAAGTGAATAGGACTGACCAATTTACAATCCTTTATTTTCCTGCATTTATTGTACTTTCTTAATCAATCTCAGTTACACGTGTCCACATCCACTGATTTGTTTCAAGCCAGAATCCTCAATGTCATTTGTAACATCTTCTCTCTAATCTCCCACATACAACCTACATCTTTAAAGAATAGCATCTTTAAAATACTGAAAGAAAATGGAAAAAAAAAAACCTGTCAATCTAGAATTCCATACCTAACAAAATATCTCTCAAAAATGTAGGATAAGTACTTAATAATTTTTTAGATAAACAAAAGCTAAGCAAATTCATTGCCATCAGACTTGTACCATAGTAATGGCAAAGGAAGTTCTTCAGGCAGAGGGAAAATGATACCAGATGGTGTTCCCTAGAGCTGTGCAATACAGAAGCCCAGAGTATCAAAGCCCATATTCTATCTACACTACTTTTGCGTCAAGCTGAAAGCGATATGGGCATAAACCCAGTTGTCATTTAACTTATTTTTTAACTTTTTATATATTTACAAATTAACACTAGTAAATTAAATTAATGTATCAGTCTCAGATTATTGGAGCATTACTGAATGAAAACAAAGCGTTGGAAGGTTGGTGATGGAATTATTAGATTTGGTAAATCATGTAAGGTACTTAGGAAAATTCCTCACAACAAAAAATTCAATATTTGTAGCCCATTATTACTTGACAAAGGTACATGCTAAAATCTGTTACCTATAATAAAATCCACTGTTTGATGTCTTATATGTAATTGATATTTTATGCACAATAAAATCTATTATTGAGTAGTTACTTAATAGTGTATACATAATACAATCTCTTACTTAGAACTTGCACTAAGATTAGTTGTTTCACCATGCCAGAATATAAAATAAGGTTATGTTATGTTCAATACTTAAGTTACTTTAAAACCCTGATAATTTCTTTTTCATCTTAGCATTAAGGAGTTAGTGAAAATTTGAATAAAATTTGAATAACAAATACTTTTAAAAGGTGTTCATATCATTTTTTTTTTTTTGGCAGAAAGTAACCCTTGTGCTTCTACAAATGGCTTTCCTAGTGGGAGGTAGTATTTTATTTTTCTTTTTTCTCTTAGAGTTTTATTGAGATATAATTGACATATAGCACTGTAATGGTTAAGGTATACAGCATAATGATTTGACTTACATACATGATGAAATGATTACCAAAATAAGTTTAGTGAAGATCCATCATTGCATGTGGGTACAAAATAAAAGAAAAAAATATTTTTTTCCTTGTGATAGAACTCTTAGGATTTACTCTCTTAACAATTTTCATACATAATGTACCACAGTGTTAATTATATTAATCATGTTGTACATTACATTCCTAGTACTTATTTATCTTATAACTGGAAGATTGTATGTTTTGAAACACCTTCCTCTAATTTCTCTTCCTCCCACTCTTGGCCTCTGGTAACCAAAAATCTGAAAAATGGGTTTGTTTATTTGTTTATTTGTCTTTTGAAGTATAATTGACCTACAATCCTATATTACTTCCTGGTGCACAAAATACTGATTCAATATTTCTATGCATTACAAAATGTTTGCCACAATGTTTTGTTACCATATATTACCATTCAAAGATATTACATTATTATTGACTATACTCCCCACACAGTTTATTTCACCCACATGACTCATTTATTGTGTAACTGGAAGGTTGCACCTTTTAATTTCCCTCACCTATTTCACTCATCCCCCACTCCTTTCAATTTCCCTTATGCTTGTTCATTTACTTTGCTCTTTTATTCTATATAAAGGTGAAATATATGATATTTGTCTTTCTCTGATATATTTTACTTAGCACAATATGCTCTAGGTCCATTTATGTTGTCACAAATGGCAATATTTCATTCTTTTCTTATGGCTGAGTAACACTCCAGTTTTTATTTATACCACTTCTTTATTCATTCGTCTATTGATAGGCACTTAGGTTGCTTCCATATCTTGGCTATTGTAAATAATGCTGCAATGAACGTAGGGGTGTATATATCTTTTTGAATTACTACTTTTACTTTTTTTTGAATTATTGAATTTTATTTTATTTTTTATTTTATACAGCAGGTTCTTATTAGTTATCTATTTTATACATATCAGTGTATATATGTCAATCCTAATCTCCCAATTCATCCCACCACCACCACCCCCTGCCACCTCCTCCCCCCTTGGTGTCCATATGTTTGTTCTTTACATCTGTGTTTCTATTTCTGCCCTGCGAACTGGTTCATCTGTACCATTTTTCTAGGTTCCACATATAGGCGTTAATATACAATATTTTTCTCTTTCTGACATACTTCACTCTGTATGACAGTCTAGATCCATCCACGTCTCTACAAATGACCCAATATCATTCCTTTTTATGACTGAGTAATATTCCATTGTATATATGTACCAAATCTTCTTTATCCATTCATCTGTCAGTGGGCATTTAGGTTGCTTCCATGACCTGGCTATTGTAAATAGTGCTGCAATGAACATTGGGGTGCATGTGTCTTCTTGAATTACAGTTTTCTCTGGGTATATGCCCAGTAGTGGGATTGCTGGGTCATATGGTAATTCTATTTTTAGTTTTTTAAGGAGCCTCCATACTGTTCTCCATAGTGGCTCTATCAATTTACATTCCCACCAACAGTGCAAGAGGGTTCCCTTTTCTCCACACCCTCTCCACCATTTGTTGTTTGTAGATTTTGTGATGATGCCCATTCTAACTAGTGTGAGGTGATACCTCATTGTAGTTTTGATTGGCATTTCTCTAATAATTAGTGATGTGGAGCAGCTTTTCATATGCTACTTGGCCATCTGTATGTCTTCTTTGGAGAAATGTCTATTTAGGTCTTCTGACCATTTTTGGAATGGGTTGTTTGTTTTTTTGATATTGAGCTGCATGAGCTGTTTATATATTTTGGAGATTAATCCTTTGTCCATTGATTCATTTGCAAATATTTTCTCCCATTCTGAGGGTTGTCTTTTCATCTTGTTTATGGTTTCCTTTGCTGTGCAAAAGCTTTTAAGTTTCATTAGGTCCCATTTGTTCATTTTTGTTTTTATTTCCATTATTCTAGGAGGTGGATGAAAAAAGATCTTGCTGTGATTTATGTCAAAGATTGTTCTTCCTATATTTTCCTCTAAGAGTTTTATAATGTCCAGTCTTACATTTAGGTCTCTAATCCATTTTGAGTTTATGTTTGTGTATGGTGTTAAGGAGTGTTTTAATTTCATTCTTTTCCATGCAGCTGTCCAGTTTTCCCAGCACCACTTACTGGAGAGACTATCTTTTCTCCATTGTATATCCTTGCCTCCTTTGTCATAGATTAGTTGACCCTATGTGTGTGGGTTTATCTCTGGGCTTACTATCCTGTTCCACCGATCTATATTTCTGTTTTTGTGCCAGTACCATATTGTCTTGATTACTGTAGCTTTGTAGTATAGTCTGAAGTCTGGAAGCCTGATTCCTCCAGCTCCATCTTTCTTTCTCAAGCTTGCTTTGGCTATTCAGGGTCTTTTGTGTTTCCATACAAATTGTGAATTTTTTTGTTCTACTTCTGTGAAAAATGTCATTGGTAGTTTGATAGGGATTGCATTGAATCTGTAGATTGCTTTGGGTAGTATAGTCATTTTCACAATGTTGATTCTTTCAATCCAAGAACATGGTATATCCCTTCATCTGTTTGTGTCATCTTTGATTTCTTTCATCAGTGTTTGTAGTTTCCTGAGTAGAGGTTTTTTTACCTCCTTAGGTAGGTTTATTCCTAGGTATTATATTCTTTTTGTTGCAATGGTGAATGGGATTGTTTCCTTAATTTCTCTTTCTGACCTTTCATTCTTAGTGTATAGGATTTCAAGAGATTTCTGTGCATTAATTTTGTAACCTGCAACTTTACCAAATTCATTGATTAGCTCTAGTAGTTTTCTAGTGGCATCTTTAGGATTCTCTATATATAGTATCATGTCATCTGCAAACAGTGACAGTTTTACTTCTTCTTTTCCAATTTGTATTCCTTTTATTTATTGTTCTTCTCTGATTGCTGTGGCTAGGACTTCCAAAACTATGTTGAATAATAGTGGCTAGAGTGGACATCCTTGTCTTGTTCCTGATCTTAGAGGAAATGCTTTCAGTTTTTCACCATTGAGAATGATGTTTGCTGTGGGTTTTTCATTTATGACTTTTATTATGTTTAGGTAGGTTTCCTCTATGCCCACTTTCTGGAGAGTTTTTATGATAAATGGGTGTTGAATTTTGTAGAAAGCTTTTTCTGCATCTATTGAGATGATCATATGGTTTTTCTCCTTCAATTTGTTAATTAGGTTTATCACATTGATTGATTTGTGTATATTAAAGAATCCTTGCATTCCTGGGATAAACCCCACTTGATCATGGTGTATGATCTTTTTAATGTGTTGGATTCTGTTTGCTAGTATCTTGTTGAGGATTTTTGCAGCTATATTCATCAGTGTTATTGGTCTGTAACTTTCTTTTTTTGTAGTATTTCTGTCTGGTTTTGGTATCAGGGTGATGGTGGCCTCATAGAATGAGTTTGGGAGTGTTCCTTCCTCTACAATTTTTTGGAAGAGTTTTTGAGAAGGATGGGTGTTAGCTCTTCTCTAAATGTTTGTGAAGCCATCAGGTCCTGGGCTTTTGTTTGCTGGAAGATTTTAATCAGTGTTTCAATTTCATTACTTGTGATTGGTCTGTACATATTTTCAATTTATTCCTGGTTCAGTCTTGGAAGGTTATACCTTTCAAAGAATTTGTCCATTTCTTTCAGGTTGTCCATTTTATTAGCATAGATTTGCTTGTAGTAGTCTCTTAGGATACTTTGTATTTCTGCAGTGTCTGTTGTAACTTCTCCTTTTTCATTTCTAATTTTATTAATTTGAGTGCTCTCCCTCATTTTCTTGATGAGTCTGGCTAAAGGTTTATCAATTTTGTTTGTCTTCTCAAAGAGCCAGGTTTTAGTTTTATTGATCTTTGCAATCATTTTCTTTGTTTCTATTTCATTTATTTCTGCTCTGATCTTTATGATGTCTTTCCTTCTACTAATTTTGGGTTATTTTGCTCTTCTTTCTCTAGTTCCTTTAGGTGTAAGGTTAGACTGTTTATTTGAGGTTTTTCTTGTTTCTTGAGATAGACTTGTATTGCTATAAACTTCCCTCTTAGAACTGCTTTTGCTGCATCCCATAGGTTTTGGTTTGTCATGTTTTCATTGTAATTTGTCTCTAGGTATTTTTTTGATTTCTTCAATGATCTCTTGATTATTTGGTAACGTATTGTTTAGCCTCCATGTGTTGTGTTTTTTACGTTTTTTTCCCCTGTAATTGGAGAGGGAGATTCCCCTGTAATCTCATAGCGTTTTGGTCGGAAAAGATGCTTGATATGATTTCAGTTTTATTAAATTTACTGAGGCTTGATTTGTGACCCAAGATGCAATCTATCCTGCAGAATGTTCCGTGTGCACTTGAGAAGAAAGTGTAATCTGCTGTTTTTGGATGTGATGTCCTATAAATATCAAATAAATCTATCTAGTCTATTGTGTCATTTACAGCTTGTGTTTCCTTATTAATTTTCTGTCTGGATGATCTGTCCATTGATGTAAGTGAGGTGTTAAAGTCCCCCACTATTATTGTGTTACTGTCGATTTCCTCTTTTATAGCTGTTAGCAGTTGCCTTATGTATTGAGGTGCTCCTAGGTTGGGTGCATATATATTTATAATTGTTATATCTTCTTCTTGGATTGATCCCTTGATTATTATGTACTGTCCTTCCTTGTCTCTTGTAACATTATTTATTTTAAAGTTTATTTTTTCTGATATGAATGTTGCTACTCCAGCTTTCTTTCAATTTCCGTTTGCATGGAATATCTTTTTCCATCCCCTCAGTTTCAGTCTGTATGTGTCCTTAGGTCTGAAGTGGATCTCTTGTAGACAGCATATATATGGGTCTTGTTTTTGTATCCATTCACAAGCCTGTGTCTTTTGGTTGGAGCATTTAATCCATTCACGTTTAAGGTAATTATGGATATGTACGTTCCTATGACCATTTTCTTAATTGTTTGGGTTTGTTTTTGTAGGTCCTTTTCTTCTTTTGTGTTTCCCACTTAGAGAAGTTCCTTTAGCATTTGTTGTAGAGCTGGTTTGGTGGTGCTGAATTCTCTTAGCTTTTGCTTGTCTTTAAAGATTTTGATTTCTCCATTGGATCTGAATGAGATCCTTGCCCAGTAGAATAATCTTGGTTGTAGGTTTTTCCGTTTCATCACTTTAAATATATCATGCCACTCCCTTCTGGCTTGTAGAGTTTCTGCTGAGAAGTCAGCTGTTAACCTATGGGAGTTCCCTTGTATTTATTTCTCATTATTCCCTTGCTGCTTTCAATTATTTTTCTTTGTCTTTAATTTTTGCCAATTTGATTACTATGTGTCTCGGCGTGTTTCTCCTTGGGTTTATCCTGCCTGGGACTCTCTGAACTTCCTGGATTGGGGTGGCTATTTCTTTTCCCATGTTAAGGAATTTTCAACTATAATCTCTTCAAATATTTTCTCGGGTCCTTTCTCTGTCTCTTCTCCTTCAGGACCCCTATAATACGAATGTTGGTGCATTTAATGTGGTCCCAGAGGTCTCTTAGGCTGTCCTCATTTTCTTTCATTCTTTATTCTTTATTCTGTGCCACGGCAGTGAATTCCACCGTTCCATCTTCCAGGTCACTTATCCGTTCTTCTGCCTCAGTTATTCTGCTAGTGATTCCTGCTAGTGTATTTTTCATTTCTGTTACTGTATTGTTCATCTCTGTTGTTTCTTCTTTAATTCTTCTAGGTCTTTGTTAAACATTTCTTGCATATTCTCCATCTTTGCCTCCATTCTTTTTCCGAGGTCCTGGATCATCTTCACTATCATTATTCTGAATTCTTTTTCTGGAAGGTTGCCTATCTGCACTTCATTTAGTTGTTTTTCTGTTTTTTTTTTTTTTTTTTAACATCTTTATTGGAGTATAATTGCTTTACAATGGTGTGTTAGTTTCTGCTTTATAACAAAGTGAATCAGTTATACATATACATATGTTCCCATATCTCTTTCCTCTTGCATCTCCCTCCCTCCACACCCTCCCTATCTCACCCCTCTAGGTGGTCACAAAGCAGCGAGCTGATCTCGCTGTGCTATGCAGCTGCTTCCCACTAGCTATCTATTTTACATTTGGTAGTGTATATATGTACATGCCACTCTCTCACCCTGTCACATCTTACCCTTCCCCCTCCCCATATCCTCAAGTCCATTCTCAAGTAGGTCTGTGTCTTTATTCCTGTCTTGCCACTAGGTTCCTCATGACCTTTTTAATTTTTTCCTTAGATTCCATATATATGTGTTACCATACTGTATTTGTTTTTCTCTTTCTGTCTTACTTCACTCTGTATGCCATCCACTTCACTACAAATACCTGCATTTCGTTTCTTTTTATGGCTGAGTAATATTCCATTGTATATATGTGCTACATCTTCTTTATCCATTCATCTGATGATGGACACTTAGGTTGCTTCCATGTCCTGGCTATTGTAAATAGAGCTGCAATGAACATTTTGGTACATGACTCTTTTTGAATTATGGTTTTCTCAGGGTATATGCCCAGTAGTGGGATTGCTGGGTCGTATGGTAGTTCTTTTTGTAGATTTTAAGGAACCTCCATACTGTTCTCCATAGTGGCTGTATCAATTTACATTCCCACCAACAGTGCAAGAGGGTTCCCTTTTCTCCACACCCTCTCCAGCATTTATTGTTTCTAGATTTTTTGATGATGGCCATTCTGACCGGTGTGAGATGATATCTCATTGTAGTTTTGATTTGCATTTCCCTAATGATTAATGATGTTGAGCATTGTTTCATGTGTCTGTTGTCAATCTGTATATCTTCTTTGGAGAAATGTCTATTTAGGTCTTCTGCCCATTTTTGGATTGGGTTGTTTGTTTTTTAGTTATTGAGCTGCATGAGCTGCTTGTAAATCTTGGAGATTAATCCTTGTCAGTTGCTTCATTTGCAAATATTTTCTCCCATTCTGAGGGTTGTCTTTTGGTCTTGTTTATGGTTTCCTTTGCTGTGCAAAAGCTTTTAAGTTTCATTAGGTCCCATTTGTTTATTTGTGTTTTTATTTCCATTTCTCTACGAGTTGGGTCAAAAAGGATCTTGCTGTGATTTATGTCATAGAGCATTCTGCCTATGTTTTCCTCTAAGAATTTGATAGTGTCTGGTCTTACATTTGGGTCTTTAATCCATTTTGAGTTTATGTTTGTGTATGGTATTAGGGAGTGTTTTAATTTCATACTTTTACATATATCTGTCAAGTTTTCCCAGCACCACTTATTGAAGAGGCTGTCTTTTCTCTACTGTATATGCTTACCTCCTTTATCAAAGATAAGGTGACCCTATGTGTGTGGGTTTATCTCTGGGCTTTCTATCCTGTTCCATTGATCTATGCTTCTGTTTTTGTGCCAGTACCAAACTGTCTTGATTACTGTAGCTTTGTAATATTGTCTGAAGTCAGGGAGCCTGATTCCTCCAGCTGCATTTTTCGTCCTCAAGATTGCTTTGGCTATTCGGGGTCTTTTGTGTTTCCATACAAATTGTGAAACTTTTTGTTCTAGTTCTGTGAAAAATGCCAGTGGTAGTTTGATAGGGATTGCATTGAATCTGTAGATTGCTTTGGGTGGTAGAGTCATTTTCACAATGTTGATTCTTCCAATCCAAAAACATGGTATATCTCTCCATCTATATGTATCATTTTTAATTTCTTTCAACAGTGTCTTTTAATTTTCTGCATACAGGTCTTTTGTCTCCTTAGGTAGTTTTATTCCTAGATATTTTATTCTTTTTGTTGCAATGGTAAATGGGAGTGTTTTCTTAATTTCACTTTCAGATTTTTCATCATTTGTGTATAGGAATGCAAGAGATTTCTGTGCATTAATTTTGTATCCTGCTACTTTACCAAATTCATTGATTAGCTCTAGTAGTTTTCTGGTAGCATCTTTAGGATTCTCTATGTATAGTATCATGTCATCTGCAAACAGTGACAGTTTTACTTCTTCTTTTCTGATTTGGATTCCTTTTATTTCTTTTTCTTCTTTGATTGCTGTGGCTAACATTTCCAAAACTATGTTGAATAATAGTGGTGAGAGTGGGCAACCTTGTCTTGTTCCTGATCTGAGTGGAAATGGTTTCAGTTTTTCACCATTGAGGACAATGTTGGCTGTGGTTTGGTCATATATGGCCTTTATTATGTTGAGGAAAGTTCCCTCTATGCCTACTTTCTGCAGAACTTTTATCATAAATGGGTGTTGAATTTTGTCAAAAGCTGTCTCTGTATCTGTTGAGATGACCATATGGTTTTTCTCCTTCAATTTGTTAATATGGTGTATCACGTTGATTGATTTGCATATACTGAAGAATCCTTGCATTCCTGGAATAAACCCCACTTGATCATGGTGTATGATCCTTTGAATGTGCTGTTGGATTCTGTTTGCTAGTATTTTGTTGAGGATTTTTGCATCTTTCTTCATCAGTGATATTGGCCTGTAGTTTTCTTTCTTTGTGACATCTTTGTCTGGTTTTGGTATCAGGGTGATGGTGGCCTCGTAGAATGAGTTAGGGAGTGTTCCTCCCTCTGCAATATTGTGGAAGAGTTTGAGAAGGATAGGTGTTAGCTCTTCTCTAAATGTTTGATAGAATTCGCCTGTGAAGCCATCTGGTCCTGGGCTTTTGTTTGTTGGAAGATTTTTAATCACCGTTTCAATTTCAGTGCTTGTGATTGGTCTGTTCATATTTTCTATTTCTTACTGGTTCAATCTCAGCCGGTTGTGCATTTCTAAGAATTTGTCCAGTTCTTCCAGGTTGTCCATTTTATTGGCATAGAGTTGCTTGTAATAATCTCTCATGATCGTTTGTATTTCTGCAGTGTCAGTGGTTACTTCTCCTTTTTCATTTCTAATACTATTGATTTGAGTCTTCTCCCTTTTTCTCTTGATGAGTCTGGTTAATGGTTTATCAATTTTGTTTATCTTCTCAAAGAAGCAGCTTTTAGTATTATTGATCTTTGCTATTGTTTCCTTCATTTCTTTTTCATTTATTTCTGATCTGATGTTTATGATTTCTTTCCTTCTGCTAGCTTTGGGGTTTTTTTGTTCTTCTTTCTCTAATTGCATGAGGTGCAAGGTTAGGTTGTTTATTCGAGATGTTTCCTGTTTCTTGATGTAGGCTTGTATTGCTGTAAACTTCCCTCTTAGAACTGCTTTTGCTGCATCCCATAGGATTTGGATCATGGTGTCTCCATTGTCATTTGTTTCTAGGTATTTTTTTATTTCCCCTTTGATTTCTTCAGTCATCACTTCGTTATTAAGTAGTATATTATGTAGCCTCCATGTGTTTGTATTTTTTACAGATCTTTTCCTGTAATTGATATGTAGTCTCATAGCGTTGCGGTCAGAAAAGATACTTGATATGATTTCAATTTTCTTAAATTTACCAAGGCTTGATTTGTGACCCAAGATATGATCTATCCTGGAGAATGTTCCATGAGCACTTGAGAAAAATGTGTATTCTGTTGTTTTGGGGTGGAATGTCCTATAAATATCAAGTTCCTCTTGTTTAATGTATCATTTAAAGCTTGTGTTTCCTTATTTATTTTCCTTTTGGATGATCTGTCCATTGGTGAAAGTGGGGTGTTGGAGTCCCCTACTATGATTGTGTTACTGTCGATTTCCCCTTTTACGGCTGTTAGTATTTGCCTTATGTATTGAGGTACTCCTATGTTGGGTGCACAAATATTTACAATTGTTATACCTTCTTCTTGGATCGATCCCTTGATCATTATATAGTATCCTTCTTTGTCTTTTGTAATAGTCTTTATTTTAAAGTCTATTTTGTCTGATATGAGAATTGCTACTCCAGCTTTCTTTTGATTTCCATTTGCATGGAATATCTTTTTCCATCCCCTCACTTTCAGTCTGTATGTGTCCCTAGGTCTGAAGTGGGTCTCTTGTAGACAGCATATATACGGGTCGTGTTTTTGTATCCATTCAGCCAGTCTGTGTCTTTTGGTGGGAGCATTTAATCCATTTACATTTAAGGTAATTATCGATATGTATGTTCCTATTCCCATTTTCTTAAATGTTTTGGGTTTGTTATTGTAGGTGTTTTCCTTCTCTTGTGTTTCTTGCCTAGAGAAGTTCCTTTAGCATTTGTTGTAAAGCTGGTTTGGTGGTGCTGAACTCTCTCAGCTTTTGCTTGTCTGTAAAGGTTTTAATTCCTCCATCAAATCTGAATGAGATCCTTGCTGGTTAGAGTAATCTTGGTTGTAGGTTTTTCTCCTTCATCACTTTAAGTATATCCTGCCACTCGCTTCTGGCTTGCAGAGTTTCTACTGAAAAGTCAGCTGCTAACCTTATGGGGATTCCCTTGTGTGTTATTTGTTGTTTTCCCTTGCTGCTTTTAATATGTTTTCTTTATATTTAATTTTTGATAGTTTGATTAATATGTGTCTTGGCGTGTTTCTCCTTGGATTTATCCTGTATGGGACTCTCTGTGCTTCCAGGACTTGATTAACTATTTCCTTTCCCATATTAGGGAAGTTTTCAACTATAATCTCTTCAAATATTTTCTCAGTCCCTTTCTTTTTCTCTTCTTCTTCTGGGACCCCTATAATTTGAATGTTGGTGCATTTAATGTTGTCCCAGAGGTCTCTGAGACTGTCCTCAGTTCTTTTCATTCTTTTTTCTTTATTCTGCTCTACAGTAGTTATTTCCACTATTTTATCTTCCAGGTCAGTTATCCATTCTTCTGCCTCAGTTATTCTGCTATTGATCCCTTCTAGAGCATTTTTAATTTTATTTATTGTGTTTTTCATTGTTGCTTGTTTCCTCTTTAGTTCTTCTAGGTCCTTGTTAAATGTTTCTTGCATTTTGTCTATTCTATTTCCAAGATTTTGGATCATCTTTACTATCATTATTCTGAATTCTTTTTCAGGTAGACTACCTATTTCCTCTTCATTTTTTAAGTCTGGTGTGTTTTGACCCTGCTCCTTCATCTGCTGTGTGTTTTTCTGTCTTCTCATTTTGCTTATCTTACTGTGTTTGGGGTCTCCTTTTCACAGGCTGCAGGATCGTAGTTGCCATTGTTTTTGGTATCTGTCCCCAGTGACTAAGGTTCTTCAGTGGGTTGTGTAGGCTTCCTGGTGGAGGGGACTAGTGCCTGTGTTCTGGTGGATGAGGCTGGATCTTGTCTTTCTGATGGGCATGTCCACGTCTGGTGATGTGTTTTGGGGTGTCTGTGGCCTTATTATGATTTTAGGCAGCCTCTCTGCTTATGGATTGGGCTGTGTTCCTGTCTTGCTAGTTGTTTGGCATAGGGTGTCCAGCACTGTAGCTTGCTGGTCATTGAGTGAAGCTGGGTCTTGATGTTGAGATGGAGATCTCTGAGAGATTTTTGCCATTTGGTATTACGTGGAGCTGGGAGGTCTCTTGTGGACCAGTGTCCTGAAGTTGGCTCTCCCACCCCAGAGGCACAGCCCTGATGCCTGGCTGGAGCACCAACAGCCTTTCATCCACACAGCTTGGAATAAAAGGGAAAAAAAATAGAAAGAAAGAAAGAGGATAAAATAAAATAAAATAAAATAAAGCTATTATAATAAGAAAAAAATTATTAAGAAAAAATTTATTAAGAGAAAAAAAATTTTTTAATTTTTTTTTCCAGTTTTTAAATTTTTTAATTTGTTTCAAAGTTAAACACAAGACACATTGACTTCATAGGAAGTACACTGAGAAATGTTATTCTAGGCTGAACACCTCTTTCCCTTTAGTGTCCCCCAACAGAGTATGCACATGTTATTACTCAAATTTTATAATCACTGCTGTCCCACCACTATACCAAGATCACCTAAACTGTGTGTGTAGTATTCTGAATCTTCTTAGTTATACCCTAATTTCACTAACTGCAAAAGATCTTCTGGGATACCCTGTCACTTGAATTCTCTGACTACTTTTGAAGATGAAGTCCAAAGAACTCTTAAATGATTCTCCTTTGGTGGGGGAGGGTGGTATTTTATAGGAATTAACAACTAGCACCTGGAGCTGTGCTGGTCCCAGCTGGCATCACTGGGTGGCAACCTATAAAACCAAAGAATCATTTGACGCAGCAGCCAACTAAGAGACTCAAAACTGAAGGTTAAATTTAAAGAAAAAACTAATTTAAAAAACAGTAATCCTAGAGGAACTCATTATAAGCAATCAATCATTGTGTGTGTATGTGTGTGGAAGGCACAACCAAATCAATTCAGTGCAGCCTGGTAGGTCCCATATGACTCTCCTTTTTGGGAGACTGTGATCTGAGGGGGCAGAATCTGGCAAGTGGCCAATACCAGTGAAGAGCAGCCATGAAGTGCTGGCAACATTTATATTCAACCCCCCTCTGGAGTCAAACCTACAGGTTCGGGAATTCCCTGGTGGTCCAGTGGTTAGGACTCATCACTCTCACTGCCAAGGGCCAGGGTTCAAGCCCTGGTTGAGGAACTAAGATCCCACAAGCTGTGCGGCGCAGCTTAAAAAAACAAAAACAGAAACAAACCTACAGGTTCACTTGGGTCCCACAGAGCAGTCAAGTCCACTCAGAAGCAGACTATAACCCAGCAGGTAGATTTCCCACTTGCTAACACGTCCTTTTGCTTTGTTTTATTTCCAGCTAAATAAAAAATAAGAAAAAAATTATTAAGAAAAACATTTTTTAAATTTTTTAAAATAAAAAAAATTATTAAGAAAAATTTTTTTTAAAATAAAAAATAAGAAAAATTATTAAGACAAAAATTATTAAGAGAAAAATTTTTTTTAAATTCTTTAAAATAAAAAATAGAAAAAAATTAAGAAAAAATTTATTAAGAAAAAAATTTTTTAATTTTTTAAAATAAAAAATAATTATTAAGAAAAAAATTTTTAATTTTTTAAAATAAAAAATAAGGAAAAAATTACTAAGAAAAAATTTATTAAGAAAAAATAAATTTTAAGTTAAAAAAAACAAAACAAAATGGACGGACCGAACCCTAGGACAAATGGTGAAAGCAAAGCTATACAGACAAAATCTCACCCAGAAGTATACACACACACACTCACAGAAAGAGGAAAAGGGAAAAAATTAATATATCCTGCTCCCAAAGTCCACCTCCTGAATTTGGGATGATTTGTTGTCTATTCAGGTGTTCAAGAGCTGCAGGTACATTAAGTTGTTTGTGGAGCTTTAATCCGCTGCTTCTGAGGCTGCTGGGAGAAATTTCCCTTTCTCTTCTTTGTTTGCATAGCTCCCGGGGTTCAGCTTTAGATTTGGACCTGCCTCTGCGTGTAGGTCACCTGAGGGCGTCTGTTCTTCGCTCATACAGGACGGGGATAAAGGAGCAGCTGATTCAGGGGCTCTGGCTCACTCAGGATAGGGGAAGGGAGGGGTATGGATGCGGGGCGAGCCTGCAGCGGCAGAGGCCGGCGTGATGTTGCACCAGCCTGAGGCGCACCGTGCGTTCTCCCGGGGAAGTTGTCCCTGGATCACGGGAGCCTGGCCGTGGCGGGCTGCACAGGCTCCCTGGGGGTGCGGTGTGGAGAGTGACCTGTGCTCGGACACAGGCTTTTTAGTGGTGGCAGCAGCAACCTTAGCGTCTCATGCCCATCTCTGGGGTCCGCGCTGATAGCCTCAGCTCGTGCCTGTCTCTGGAGCTCGTTTAGGTGGCGCTCTGAATCCCCTCTCCTTGCGCACCACAAAACAAAGAGGCAAGAAAAAGTCTCTTGCCTCTTCGGCAGCTGCAGACTTTTTCCCGAACTCCCTTCCGGCTAGCTGTGGTGCACTAACCCCTTCAGGCTGTGTTCACGCCGCCAACCCCAGTCCTCTCCCTGCGATCTGACCGAAGCCCGAGCCTCAGCTCCCAGCCCCCGCCCGCCCCAGCAGGTGAGCAGACAAGCCTCTCAGGCTGGTGAGTGCTGCTTGGCACCGATCCTCTGTGCGGAAATCTCTCCGCTTTGCCCTCCGCACCCCTGTGGCTGCGCTCTCCTCCGTGGCTCCAAAGCTTCCCCCCTCTGCCACCCGCAGTCTCCACCCGCGATGAGGATTCCTAGTGTGTGGAAACCTTTCCTCCTTCACAGCTCCCTCCCACTGGTGCAGGTCCCATCCCAATTCTTTTGTCCCTGTTATTTCTTTTTTCTTTTGCCCTACCCAAGTACGTGGGGAGTTTCTTGCCTTTTGGGAGGTCTGACGTCTTCTGCCAGCGTTCAGTGGGTGTTCTGTAGGAGCAGTTCCACGTGTAGATGTATTTCTAATGTATCTGTGGGAAGGAAGGTGATCTCCGCATCTTACTCTTCCGCCATCTTGCCCAGACCCCCTTTTCTGGGGTTTTATATTGCTCCCTCATCTGGTACAAAGTCCTCTTCCTTTTCATTTTATGTATCTTTCTGTGAATGTGGTTTTCCTTCCACAGGCTGCAGAATTGTAGTTCTCTTACTTCTGCTCTGTGCCCTCTGGTCGAATTAGTATTTTCCTTTGGAAAAAAAAAAAAATCCAGAAGTGGAATTGCTAGGTTGTATGGTAGTTCTGTTTTTAATTTTTTGAATAATCTCCATACTGTTTTACAAAGTGGCTTCACCAATTTACCTTCCCACCTACAGTACACAAGGGTTCCCTTTTCTCCACATCCTTGCTAACAGTTGTTATCTGCTGTCTTTTTGGTAAAAGCCATTCTGGGAAGTGTGAAGTGATATCTCATTGTGGTTTTGATGTGCAGTTCCCTAATGATTTGTGATGTTGAGCATCTTTTAATTTGTCTTTTGGCCATCTGCATGTCTTCTTTAGAAAAATATCTATTCATGTCTTCTGCTCATCTTTTAATAGGGTTGGTTGTTTTTTCATATTTAGTTGTATGTGTTGGATATTAACTACTTATTAGATATTTCATTTACAAATATTTTCTCGCATTCAATATGCAGCCTTTTCATTTTGTTGACAGTTTCCTTTGCTATGCAAAAGCATTTTAGTTTGATTAGGTCCTGTTTGTTTATTTTTGCTTTTGTTTCCCTTGGCTGAGGAGACATATCCAAAAAACTATTGCTAAGAGCAATGTCAAAGAACACACTGCCTATGTTTTCTTCTAGGAGTTTTATGGTTTCAGGTCTCACTGAATGGATTTAACTCTAATCCATTTTAATCTTATTTTTTTTATATGGTGTGAGAAAGTAGCCCAGTATAATTGTTTTGCATGTAGTTGTTCAGTTGTCCCAACACCATTTATTGAACAGCCTGTCTTTTCCCCAGTGTATATTCTTGCCCCCTTTTTGGTAGATTAATTGACCATATATGAGTGTGGGTTGATTTCTGCACTCTCTATTTTTTTCCACTGATCTATGTGTCTAATATAGGTTGAAATCAAGGCATGTGATGTCTTCAATTTTGTTCTTCTTTTGCCAGATTGTTTTGGCTATTTGGGGTCATTTGTACTTCCATGCAAATTTTAGAATGATCTGCACTAGTCTATGAAAAATGCCATTAGTATTTTGATAAGGATTTCACTGGATCTTAGATTGCCTTGAGTAGTATGGTCATTTTTAAAATATTAACTCTTCCAATGAGCATGATATATCTATCCAGTCATTTGTGTCACCTTCAGTTTCTTTCATCACCCTCTTATAGTTTTCTGAGTACAGGTCTTTTACCTCTTAAGATTTATTCCTGGGTGTTTTATTGTTTTTGATGTGATGGTAAATGGGATTGTTTTTAAATTTCTCTGATAGTTTGTTTTCAGTGTATAGAAACACAACAGAGTTCTGTATGTTAATTTTTTATCCTGCAACTTTAATTAATTTATTTATTAGTTCTAATAGTTTTAGGGTGGCATCTTTAGGATTTTCTCTCTCTATATATATCATGTCATCTGCAAACAGTGACAGTTTTACTTCTTCCTTTTCAACTTGAATTCCTTTTATTTATATTTTTTGTCTGATTGTGTGGCTAGGATTTTAATACTATTTTGAATAAAAGTGGTGAGAGTGAGTATCCCTGTCTTGTTCTTGATCTTAGAGGAAAGGCTTTCAGCTTTTCATCATTGAATATGATGCTGGCTTTAGGTTTGCCATATATGGCCTTTATTATATGGTATGTTCCCTCCACACCCAATTTGTTGAGAGTTTTTCATCATAAATAGATGTTGAATTTTGTCAAAAGATTTTTCTGCATCTATTGAGATAACCATATGATTTTTGTCCTTCATTTATCCTTTGTGTATCACATTGACTAATTTATGGATATTGAACCATTCTTGCATTCTGGGATAAATCCCACTTGATCATGGTGTATGATCCTTTTAATATATTGTTGCATTCAGTTTGCTAATATTTCATTGAGGATTTTTGTATCTATGTTCATCAGTGATATTGGCCTTTAATTTTCTATTTTTGTAGTGTTTTTGTCTGGTTTTGGTACCAGGATGATTCTGGCCTCAGAATGAGTTTGGAAGCATCCCTCCTTCAATATATTGGAATAGTTTGAGAAGGACAGGCATTAGTTCTTTTTTAAATGTTTAGTAGAATTCAACTGTGAAGCTGTCTGGTCCTGGACTTTTGTTTGTTGGGAGTTGTTTTTTTTTTTTAACTACTGATTCAGTTTCATTACTGGTAAATGATCTGATTTCCAGGTATTTGTCCATTTTTTCTTGGTTGTCCATTTTATTGGTGTATAATTGTTTGTAGTAATATCTCATGATCTCTTGTATTTCTGTGATGTTGGCTATAATTTCTCATTTTTCACTTCTGATTTTATTTACATCTCTTTTCTCTCTCTCTCTCTTTGATGTGTCTGGCTAAAGGTTTATCACTTTTGTTTATCTTTTCAAAGAAATAGCTCTTTCATTAATATTTACTATTTTTTTGGTCTCTATTTCTTTATTTCTGTTCTGATCTTTATTATTTCTTTTCTTCTACTAACTTTGGGTTTTGTTTGTTCTTCTTTTTCTGGCTCCTTTAGCTGTAAGGTTATACTGTTTACTTGAAATTTTTCTTGTTTTGAGAGGTGGGTTTGTATCACTATAAACTTTCCTCTTTGAGCTACTTTTACTGCATCCCATAGATTTTGGATCATTGTGTTTTCATTTTCATTGGTCTCCAGGTATCTTTTGACTTTCTCTTTGATTTCTTCAGTTGTTTAGTAGCATATTGTTTACTCTCCCCGTTTTTGTGGTTTTTGTAAGTTTTTTCCTGTAGCTGATTTCTGGTCTGATAGCATTTTATGGTTGGAAAAAGTGCTTGATATGATTTCAGTCTTCCTAAATTTATTGAGGCTTGTTTCATGGCCTAGCATGTGATCTCTCCTGGGGAATATTTCATGTGCCCTTGAAAAGAATGTGTATTCTGCTGCTATGGGATAGAGTGTTCTTTATATATCTATTAAGGCCGTATAACCTAATGTGTCTTTTAAGGCCACTGTTTCCTTATTGATTTTCTTTCTGAATGATCTCCCCAAGGATGGAAGTGGGGTGTTAAAGTCCCCTATTTTATTACTGTCAGTTTCTTTCTTTATGGTTTCTAATATTTACTTTATGTATTTAGGTGCTTCGATGTTGGGTGCATATATATTTACAATTATTTTATCTTCTTTTGATCGATCCCTTTAGCATTATATAATAACCTTCTTTGCCTCTTGTTACATTCTATGTTTTAAAGCCTACTTTGTCTGATATGAGTATTGCTACTCCAGCTTATTTTCGTTTCCATTTGCATGGAATTCCTTTTTCCATTCTCTCCTTTTCAGTCTGTGTGTCTTTAGATCTGAAGTGAGTTTCTTATAGGCAGCATATATATAGATCTTGTTTTTTTATCCATTCAGCCAGTTTATGTCTTTTGACTGGAGGATTTAGTCCATTTACACTTAATGTAATTATTGATAGGTATGTACTTATTGCCACTTGTTAATTGTTTTGGGCTTATTTTCGTATTTCTTCTTTTTTCTTTCTTCCCCTGTGATCTGATGATTGTTCTAGTGTTACATTTGGATTCCTTTCTCTTTTTTGTGTGTGTATTTATTGCAGATTTTTGGGTTTTGGTTACCATGAGATTTACATATACTAACCTATATATGTGTATACATGATTATTTTAAGTTGATGATCCCTTAAGTTCAAATGCATCTAATAACCCTGCATTTCTACTACCCATTCCATATTTAATGTTTTTGACATCATATTCTACATCTTTTTGTTTTGTATATCCCTTTACTTATTGTCGCTATAGTTGATTTTACTACTTTTGTCTTTTAAGTTTCCTACTAGCTTTAAAGGTGTTTACTTACTACATTTACTGTATATTTGCCTTTACCAATAAGATTTTTCCTTTCAAAATTTTAATATTTCTAGTTGTAGTCTTGTCTTTTCCACTTAAGGAAGTCCCTTTAACATTTCTTGTAAGGCCTATTTAGTGGTGCTGAACACTTTTAGCTTTTGTTTCCTGTAAACTAGCTTTTAATCTCTCTTTCAAATCTGAGTGATGGCCTTTTCCTGAGATAGCATCTTCTGAGTCATTAAAATCTGATAAAACAAAAAGACTCAGAAAGAAAATCTGGTTGAATTTATCAATCAATCAATAAGAATTTGTCATAAACTTATTTTATGTAAGCTCTGTGTTAGATGCCTATTATCAGCAGTATAAAGCATGATGCTAGATTGCAAGGAGTTTATGCGATAAAAGTAACTAACAAATGTTAACACTCACTATGTTGAAGTGCTATATGAGGTAAGTTTTTTTCATGTTCTTTCATTTAATTAAATCTCACAGTATTCCTATTATGGAGGCATTATTATTGTTATTTCATTTAACAAATAAAAATATTGAGATTTAAAGGGCTTAAGTAACTTGGCTATGGACAAACAGCAAGTAAATGTAAAACATGATACTAAACTCCAGGGTGTAAGAAATTAAAGCTTATGCTTTCAACTGTTAGATCCACCACCTCTCTCTTTACAACACATAGGAAAAATATATTTGAAAACAATGAACAATGCAAGTTAGGAGAAAAAATACTCTATTATTTTTCTTTGTTTAGACAACATTCTCTACTGTTAAGCAATACTTGTGAACTTATTAAATTGAAAAATATTATTAATAAGCATCTTCAGCAACTAGGGCTTTCCCAGTTTTAATGAAGAAGGAAACAGACAGCTTAATCAGTGAGAGTACAGAAATAGATCACACCCTGAAAACCATAAGTTAGATATATTCAAGCCATCAAGGCTCTTTCAACATCTCTGGCAGTTATCGCCACACCAAATTTGAACACATCAGCTTTAAACTACTAGAAATTTAAGAGCCAGCTAAGAAAATTATCAAAAGGCTAAGGAGAATCTCCCTAGAGAAAGTAAAGTTAAAACAACAGCTAAAGTTGTTAGAATTAATAGAAGTTAATCAGTGTTCTGTTTTAGGCTGAACCGAAGTGGGTATATAAGACAACAGAGAATTCAAGTAGGTCAGGACATAGGTGAGGTTGTGGAGATAATAAAACTTCTCCACTTAGGATAAATGAGTTTGGACACAAAATCAGAGCAGAATGTCCAGCATGAGTAACAACAGGTCAAAGTCTACTGACCGGTACAGGTTTGACAAGCTAGGGAGTCAAAATCCTGGGACAGAGATAAGTGGTGCAGAATTTTAGAAAGCAGTTTAATACACAAGAATTCTTAGCAAAAGATCTGAAATAAATGAAACATTTATTCAAAGGCAAGCAGCTCAGTTCTATCTGTTCAACTCTATCATAGTGCCTGATAATTCAAACTTAAAGAATCAGACCCTCTAATATAAGCACACACTGTGATTGATTCATTCTTCCATGCATTCAGCACATATTTGGTACCCTGTGTAGTAATCACAGTGATGCACATCATACCTGTGATAAATGAAAGGCAAATGAAACAAATATGATCTTTGCTGTAGTGAAAATTACATTATAGTGGAAGAGTTAGACATTAACTAAACAATTATAAAAGTGTGGTTTTAATTATAATTTTGATCAGCTATAAAGGAAAGTTACTGAGTATTGCAAGAGTGAATTACAGAAGGAAGTATCCAAGTTTGCAAATTGGTAAAGTAGAATATACAGCCTGAAAGATAAGTCAGTTAGCCAAGCAAATATTTGGAAAAAAAATTCCTGACAGAGGAAGAATAAAGTCTTAAAGTTAGGAAAAACAGGAAGATGGCCAGAGTTGCTAGAATACAGTGAAGGAAGGGGAAAAGAGAACACGATGAAGCTATAGGGTTGGCTAGAGACGAACAGGACATTATATGCTATGTTGAAGATTTTGAATATTATCTTAATTGTAGCTCAGGAAAACACTGAATATTTTTATACCAGTAAACAATATGATGACATTGGCATTTTTAACATATCCTTTTAGGTGATCTCACTATGTATTTGGTATGGATTAGACAGCAGCAGAGTAGATATAGGGAGCTCATTTATAAGACTGGTTCAATAGTCTAAGTGAGAGATGATGATAGCTTGAACTTTGCTATTGACAATAAAGACAGGAAAAAGTAGATGGATACAGTATATAATTAGGTGGTAGAAAAGAGGGTTGAAGCTGTAGGCTTTAAGCATAAATAGGATGGTGTAGGGTGATGTCATTTACTAGGACAGGAAGGACTGGAGATGATCAGATTTGGGGGAAATATTGGGAATTCAGTTATCTAAGAGTGAGATATAACCAAGTAGAACTATGAAGTTGATGTGTTGAATTTCAGAAAAGATCTCTTGCCTACAGACAAAATTTGAGTTTATCAGCATATAGATGATCTTTCAAGTAAAAAAGGTGATATCTCAGTTTCTGGAATGAGTAGATTAGTAGATGATGGTACCATTTCCTAGCACAGAGGAGAAAAAGGAAAACTAAATTTAGAGAAAGGAAGTCGAGTTCATTTGTGAACTGCCTGAGATATACAAGTATAAAACATCAAGTACAAAAGTAGGCTGATGGGTCTGGAGTTCAGAAAAGAAATTTTGGATGGAGATATAAGTTTAAATTCAGTATACATTATCTGTCAAGTTATGCAAGTACATAAGGTAAAGTCTATATCAGTTAATTATTAATGATGACTGTCTTTAACAACTATCTTGCAAAATCCTGAAATTTAAAATGGTATCTAACAATGGGCTGGCTCCAACAGACTACTGATTCTAAGTTAGATTTTGACCTATAGCCCATGTCAGTGAATATTTCCCACGTCAATGAATATTTTTAGAAAAAACAAGTGCTCAAGTCAATGTTAACTGGACTGGAAGAAAGGTGTTTTTGCATTAATACCTGCATGCCCCAAGCCAGTTTTTTTCCTTCTATTTCATATACCTGTTTTTCTTTGTATTGTTTATTTGGATGATTTTTCAACATAATTTTTACTGGGTCATATGCTAGATAAGAGTTTTGCATCTGACAATTTTGCACCAAGGGTCAGTCTAGATCATATGTTATTCTTATATTTAAAATAAGACTTTCAATCCCTATGTTCAATCAATCATCTATTTTTAATTTAAACTCTTGTTTATTTCAGTTAAGTGTCACTTTGTTCAGAAAGATCCCCATACCCACTCCCTACAAATAAAATATTAGTTATATTTTAAAGATACTTTATGAGTGCCTCTTCAATTTAACAGGACAAATGTCTATAACAAAATATTTTTCAGGAAATTACAGTTGCAAGTTTAAAGATAAAACTCCTTATGAAGAAGCAAAGTTGATTGCCTTATGCAATGACTCTATGAAAACCAATATTTTACAAAAGGACTTGCTGGAATATTAATATCCTGCTATGAGACCTAGTTTTGGTAGAAAAATAAAATGCATTGCAAAATATTCATATAAAAAAGAACTTATACAAAATTGCCTTATTAAATGAAAGTATAACATTTACATTTTACATTGAACCTGTGGTCAAAAAAGAATAGAAAGAGTGTGAATAAAAACTTCTGTCCAAACTTATTTCTGAAATGATTTTCTATCTAGAGAATTCTACAGCACTAGACATTGGTTTTTAAAGGTTGTGTAAAAATTCAGGTGAAACTAATCTAGAATGTTAGCCTTCAGGACAATACTATCTTTGTGGGTGGTGGAGGATGGAAGGGAGAATACAGGGCCTCTGGGCTCCTAGTAATGTATTGTGTGTTGATCCGAGTGTCGGTGACATAGCTGTGCTGGTTTGTGACAATTCAACAAGTTGTATGATGTTACATGTACACTAATGTAAAATATAGTATACTGCCATTAAATTTTTTTAATATTTGTATACATATGCACATCCACATATATGCACACAATGTAAACTTCTGCAGTATAATCATGATGTGGTAATTTTTAAAATACATCTATTTAGAAGTTTTTAATTAAGTACTTTTTAGTCATAGTGAGGCTAAAACTTGTATAAAGTCCATAAAAGGAGTCTGTGTTTTTAATGGGTTAATCAACTATTGTAGTGAATGTGTCATTTATTTTGTTGTTGACATTTATTCATTTGTGAATTCATACAATAAACCTTATTTTTCTAAACCTTCTTAAAGAAGTTACTTACGAGTCAAGTCATTCTTTTCAAAAGCTCAAAATCTTAAAGACCTAAGAGAGTACACACTTTTCTTGAATAAAATAAATTGAACATAATGAAGTAAATCTAAATTGTCTTGAGACTAGATATTTATTTAGACCAGACTATTTTGCAAATATTTAAATTTGTTACTAGAAAAAAGAAGCAGGATTAAACTTGTAAAATTATTTTTTAATGTGTATCTAGAGATACATACTGGCATGTTCACTGAGGTGTTCAGTGAATCTCATGGGATGGAACTGGTTGCTGGTATCTCTGACTTGAAGTTAAATATGTCTTCTTCCAAGGGTATTTAGTACCTTAAAAAGGAAAACTGCTTCTCTAAAAGTAACTAAAAGTAAATATAATTAAATAGGGATTATTATAATTATTTAGACTTAAAAAACTTCATAGACTGAAAAAACTTCAAGTTATATTTTTCAATTATACTTGTAACCATTAGCAGAAATCTTATTAGGTTCATTTTATATGCAAGTTGAACTACAGTTGGGTGATTTGTATGAGACCTTGGAAATCATTTGGGTATATTAAGCGCTGTACGCTAACTGAAATATTGAGAAAATTTGGGTATATTAATGGAACTAAGAATTCTTTAATGTTGTATGGACAATGTACAAGTATCTCAAATTTGGGGACATGTTTGGATACCTGTTCCCTATAGCTATTTTCTTCTTTATTTAACTGAAAGATGTGTGCCCACTACCAGCTTAATAAATAAAAGTAATTTATGCAAATAAAATTCTCTATACCCTCCCCCCCCCAATAATACCCTTCCTCCTCTCCCCAGAAGTAAGTACAATCCAGAATTTGGAATTTATATCCAGACCTTAATTTTCATGTATCTTATTTACATATACCTTTAGGCAAAATATAATATCATACCATTTGCTTATTTTTAAATTTTATGCAATTGGAATTATGATATATGAGTTCTGCACTTTTTTTCTTCAGCATTAAGCATGCAAGCTCCATCTATGTTGATGGTTGTAGCTCTATTTTGTTCATTTCTTGGTGAATTAAAAAACAATGTTGTTAAAGGATATTACAGTGTAATAACCCTGAGCTTTGGTCATGTGGAAATTTGTCTTATTCTTTAATCTATGTACCCTTAAGAAAGTTACTGAAAACTATTTCAGCCTGTTTTCTTACCTATCGAAAGCAATGGTAATGTCTTCTTTATAAACTAGTTTAGACATAATTACATACTGTGCATTTGGAGATAAATATATAGATATATAAAATATTATGTATTTGGAACAATAATAAATGATTTTTCTTTTCCATATTTTAATTTTTTTCTCTTATTTTTAAAACAAGTAGTGATTACCAGACATACTTGTTTTGTATACTTTTAATACAAAACTTACTTTTTGTTGATCTTCTGGGATGTATAAAAGCAGAGATGGAGAGAATGCATTCTGTTAGGACTGTGGTTCTTAGAAGTGGTTCAGCAGCTTGATGTGGTTTAAGGTGTGAATTGTGAACTTGGAAAATCTAGATGTGACTTCAGGCTTACCTGTTCATTGGTCATGTGACTTGGTCAAATTTCTTAGCCTTTCTTTGAGCCAGAGTCTTCATTGATAAGTGGAGGTAAATGTTACTTATCTCATGAGAGCTTTGTGATGATCAAATCAAAAAAATTTATTAAAGTACTAAGCATGTTCTAGCCTTATAGTATATGTTTAACATATATTAACAGGTTTCCCTTTTGTAGTCAACTTATTAATTATGTCAAGATATTTATTTAATTTAAGGCTTTTATGTACATTTTCTTATCTACATCTCAGGGTTTCATCCTCCACCTTCTTTTCTCTGTACACCTTCAACCCTGAGTTGTTTCCTCCACTTCCATAGCTTAAACAATTCTGGCCACTTCCAAACCTATTTAGTGAGCTATAGCTTCGTTATCCAAGTGTCTACTGGAAGCTCTATAAGTGTCCAATTCTTTACCAACTCTTCATCTTTCTTCTGGTTTGCCTCTCCTTTGTTTCATTTAATATTATAATCTCATTACCTCACCATCTTCTCATAATATCGGTGGTTCTTCTTTTCTTCTTCTTTTTTTTTTTTTTCTTGGATAGGGATGAGAGAAGGACACTGAGTGACTCAAGTCCTAAAGTCCTAAAGTCTTCCATCATTTCTCCCTGTCTCTTAATCCTACTTAGTCCTATGCTCTAATGTTTAAATATCTCTAGAATATCCCTATCTCTGCTTTGTGCAGGCCCTCATCACTTCTGGTAGACTAAAATCATATCTTATTAAACACATTTTTTAATCTGGTTACTGCATCCAATCTATCCTCTAGCCACAAAATCTAGTCGTTTTACTCTCTTGGTGAAATCTTTAAATATCTCTTTCTCTGTAGAATAGCTTCAAACTCCTTCCCAGATTAAAAATGTGGTATATAATCATGATATTAACAGTTTTTAAAAAGAGTCCTATACTATCGGATTTTGTATAATTTTGCCTCATCACCTGACAAAATGTTTATTGTATCCAAAATTGTCATAATATAAATACTTCAGTTTCTCAAGCATATCATGTGATGTCCTGTCTCTACAAATGCATACTTTTCTCTTTACTAAAAATGGCTTTCCCTTCAAGCCTTTTCTTCAAGACTAAGATTTTGTAGAAAATAAATTAATGTTTCTAAAGTCCTCACTGTGTCAGAAACTGTGTTAAGTGATACAAAGACATTTTAATATTTGAATTTTCTAATAACTCTGTGATGGCAATGAAATTTCCATTTAGAGATGAGGAAATTAAGGCAAGATTTAAACTCTCATCTGGATGACTACAAAAACTGTATTTTTAATTATTGTTCTGTAAGCCATTTATTTAATTCTTATAAAAAGATAAAGAGATAGATATTTAACTAGATTTCTACATGATAAAACTCATGCTCATGGAGTATGGGTAGCACGTCGAAGGTCACATGAACAAGACCTTATTGTGCTTTCCTGCAACAGATCCCTCCGCCCATATTTTCTCCCTGCCTTTTGTTTGTTGAAAAGCTGTAGTCTTCCAGGCATCCCCTGAGTCACAAAGGCCTGGCTCAAGAATTAATGATTGATGAACATTGGGGTACATGTGTCTTTTTGAATTATGGTTTTCTCAGAGTATATGCCCAGTAGTGAGATTGCTTGGTCATATGGTAGTTCTATTTTCAGTTTTTCAATGAACATCCATACTGTTCTCCATAGTGGCTGTACCAATTTACATTCCCACCAACAGTGCAAGAGTGTTCCCTTTTGTCCACACCCTCTCCATCATTTATTGTTTGTAGATTTTTTGATGATGGCCATTCTGACCGGTGTGAGGTGATACCTCATTGTAGTTTTGATTTGCATTTCTCTAATAATTAGTGATGTTGGACATCTTTTCATGTGCTTCTTGGTCTGTCTTCTTTGGAGAAATGTCTATGCACTATTCACAATAGCCAGGACATGGAAGCAACCTAAATGTCCATTGACAGATGAATGGATAAAGAAGACATGGTACATATATACAATGGAATATTACTCAGCCATAAAAAGGAATGAAATTGAATCATTTTAGAGATGTGGATGGACCTAGAGTCTGTCATACAGAGTGAAGTAAGTCAGAAATAGAAAAAACAAATACAGTATATTAACGCATGTATGTGGAATCTAGAAAAATGGTACAGATGAACCTATTTGCAGGGCAGGAATAGAGACACGGGCGTAGAGAACAGAAGGGTGGACACAGTGGGAGAAGTGGAAGGTGGGATGAATTGGGAGATTAGGATTGACATATATACAGTACCATGTGTGAAAGATATAGCCAGTGGGACCCTGCTGTATAGCACAGGGAGCTCAGCTTGGTGCTCTGTGATAACCTAGATGGGTGGGATGGGGGGGTGGGTGGAAGGGAGGTCCAAAAGGGAGGGGATACATGTATACATATAGCTGATTCATTGCATTGTACAGCAGAAACTAACACAACATTGTAAAGCAATTATACTCCAATAAAAAAAAAAGAATTAATGATCAAAAAGATGTGAACAGGTAGTGACAAAAGTAGCAGTTGAACCAGGAGAACTGGTAACAATTTTAACAGTAAATCAGCCATGTGGCATTCACAGACTCTTTAGTTCCTCCCTGAAATGCCTAGATAACGGTATCTGAAACATATTTCGTGAGTTTTCTAACAGATGCTAACACCCCCACCAAATGGAAGAAGTTAACTACTTGATGACCTTGATCTACTGGAGCCTGAGGATTGATAATGTTAACCCCTGTGACACTGCCCTCTTAACTCACCATCAACCAATCAGAGAATTGTGCACAAGCTGATCACATATACCAGGACTCCCCTCCCTCACCTTGCCTTTAAAAATGTTCCCTGAAACTCATCTGGGAGTTTGAGTTTTTTGAGCATTTGCTGCCCCAGACTCCTTGTCTGGTGTCTTACAATAAATGCTACACTTTCCTTCACTATAACCCAGTGTCAACCTTGGCTTTACTGTGCAGGGCAAACGGACCCAAGTTTGGTTGGGTAGCAAACTGAGGAAGCTTGAACTTAATTTCAAATTTGTCAAACATTAAAGCCCATGTTAGTTCTATTTACCACACAGTTTCTTTAAATAGCACCCCCTCCATGAATCATTTCCTAATGCCCTATGAGCAGTTGGTGATGCCAATATTTCTTCTGCTTCTATGCCTCGTATATAACACTTATCTATCAATTACTTAGCATACAGGCACAGCATACTTTAGTAATTACCTCATTTGCATACCTTAACATGTATCAGAGGTAATTGTATTCATCATTCTGTATCTATGTCTTTTCTTGTTTTCCTCACTAAAGAATGAATACCTTGGGGGCAACCACTATATATATTTGTCTTCCTAGCATATAGTACAATTTGTTTCATACAGAAAGTACATAATAAATATTTTTTGATTGAATGAATGTGTTATGATTAGGGGACAACTATGTTATGGGTAGGACAGCTTGAGAAAAGAGGAAAGAATGTCTTAAATCTCAGAGAATAAATGCAGTCTGCTCCCACAACCCTTGAGTTCAGAAATGTAGAAACTTTGGCAGGCTAAATTATTTTCCTACTTCTACATGGCATTATGTATTCTTATAGTGGATATAAATTATGCATTTTTTCCAAATGACAGGCAGGCTAGGTATATATCTTATTATATAGAGATATTGCAAAATTAGCAACTAAATATGTTTTGACTTATTCACAAATTTTGATTCATTTTATTGACCCATTGTACATTACAGAGTTGACTCCATATTTTACATGCATTATAAATTTAAAATATTGGAAATCCTCTAGATCTGCAAAGAGATCAAATTCATCTAAAAGAGCCATCTCTGTTTTCCATCCATTTGAAAAGATTGGTTAAGTGTGTTTCTCAGGCATAGCCAGACTTCTGGAAAGTGGAAATTGGTTCTTATTACATTCTCAGGCTTCATCTTATCTGGGAGTACAACTGATTATTTTTACTCAGGTGTTTCCCTTCAAGGTTTACTTGCTGCCCCCACTCTGATTTCTTAGGGACTTACTATCTCCATAGCCTTTCTTATGCCATACTCTTCTCTTTGCTGACTCTAATCTTGGTCTTTTCTCGGTTGATGATGTGTGTGTGTGCGCGCGTGTGTGTGTGTGTGTGTGTTTCATCTCTCTCCTCAACTTTAAAACGATTGAATCTGAAAATTCACGAAGTAGATGAAAAGTTGCCATCACCATTTTAGACTTGGGTCTTGGATATTTGTATGTGAGAAAAGATATTTTCCTTCCTCTCACTCACTGCAGAAGAAGAGAAGGACAAAGCTAATGCTTTTCCTATCCACCTGGTTATGCACTATTGAATTATGTCATTTCAGAGAACTTAAATTTCCAATGCTTACGTTTGTAATTATTTTTGGTTTTTTCAGCAATCTATATCTCTTAAATGAATGTACTCTATATCCTTACACATGATAACTTAAATTTCAAAGTTTTCAATTTTCTACTATTTTTAAAAGAGATGTTATCTTCATATAAAATTGCTTCTCTAAATGATTAAATTGATACAACTCTTGGCAGGAAATTAATCCTTAACTATACCTTCTGTAATTTTTAAGTGTTTGAGATCTTCCGTATAAAGAATATTACTCTGATAAATGTTATAAAATAAGGTCTTGTAGTTTACTTGAATTTTATTATGTAAATTTTATTATGTATATATGTAAACACACAAAAAGAATCTGGCTTGGGCAAAACAAAACATTGCAGAATATGGAATATATAATGTACCTAGTAATTGGATAGTTAATTTCTCAGACACCTTTAGAATATTTTAGCATAATCTTTATCAGCTAGGTGCACCTATTTTCTCAATGGCCTAGCAGGGATTATGCTCTTACTGTACTTGGAAGGAAGAGCCATCTCCCTGAACATCCCTGAACTCCATTGCTATTGTCATCAGGGCTCCTACTACCCTCTCATGCTGGTATCAGTTGTTACTGGCTTATTGACTGCAAATCACCATTGAAGAGGCTTTGGAAAGACATGGCATTAGGCTTCTAAATGATCTCAATAACATCAGTCCTCTTTGGTGTATAAAGCTTAATTCGTTTTTACAATTAAGATACTTTGGGAAATAGACAAACATTTCTTGTACATAAATGCATTTGCTATTTTACATGGATCTCCCATTATGGTAATTTTAAAAAATATTATACTACTGTGATATTTTAAAATGCTACCTATGTTTTCTCCTGATGAATATTAGCATAATAAAAAGCACAATTTGTTTTAAAGCTTACTTTTTTGAGGCAGTGAAAAAAGACTAGTAGAAATCATGGCGTGTTCTTAGGAGCTTAAATTCTGAGAGAAAGGGCTCTCAGAACTACTGACACACCCAGAGCACAGGTGCTCATGATCCAAAATAGTTAACAGTGAGGAACAATGATGTACCCACTATGATGATTTAAAAAAAAAAGAAATCCTCCTCCACATTATTGAAATAAAAATTAAATGTTTTTAAGTTAAAGTCTTCTAAGAAATGTTATTCAAATGAAACCAGAGAAAAACTTCTATGATTTATACCAATGCACCATTCTTTGTGTTTTATTTTTTTCTTAATTTTCCGTTTAGCCCTGTTGATTTTCCCGAAAGGGTAGGAAAAGATCAACTCTGTATACTTCACTTCTAATATAAAATATTCAGCCTAAACCCACAGAAAGTATGTATTTTGAATAAAAGAAAATAGATGCAATAGCATTTCTGCGGAAGAGTCCAGTTTAAACATTCTGCAGTATGCAAATGCCATCTCGTTTATGTGAATGTTTTACTCGAGTGGATGCTGCAGGGTTGGAGGCTTCTGCCTGTGATTTAGGTTGTAATTTTATTTGTGGAAATAAACCAATCGTGTACCTCCAATTGTCTTAGCGATGAGGTGATCAATAGCCCATTACTGGATAGAACAGAGGCTACAGGAAGTGCATTGAAGATTTTAATGCATGAATTATGCATGCGGTGCTCATTCTTTAGTCTCCGAACAGAATGACAGGGTTTGTGAAGTCGCCTCAGATAGTTTCTTGCATTAAGTGACTGCAGTGAAATGCTTAATATTTTCAGGCATAGAAGCAGCATTGACTCTAGCCAGCTGAATTTGGATGTAAATCCCACAGCTCCCAGCACAGAATGCTTTATTTGAAAGTATTGCTATGTAGAGAGCCAGCTTTACTGTCATCTAACCTGCTCTCCCCAGAAGGTTGGCTGAAGGATGGGAGCGGCTGTGCCTGCCTCTGAGGTCACAGCTTGAAGTCCTTTTAACTTGCTTTCTGCTGCAGGAGAGAGACGTACTGTGGTGTAACTGTCGCTGCATTCATTCAAATGGACAGTTTGCGATAAATACTATACCCAGAACGTCAGATAATTCAACATATGAGGTAAGTCCGAGATTTTTCTCTAGGTTAGTAAATTCCAAGGGAGAATGTGCTGAGTTAGGATAAGGGTGATGCAGTATTAGTAGGATTGACTCACACCTCAGTATTGCTATGCAGTGTCAGGGTTCTCAATTTTTATCTTAATTGAAAGCTGATTTTATTTTATATTTTTGACAAGTTTCCGTAAGGTATTTTATTTTGCATGCAAAAGCTTTTCAAGAATGTACCAGAGCTCAGCTGTGTGCATCTGATAGACAGAAACCTGCAAATTGGGGAGGGGCAGCACTGAAAGTATGAGCTGAATCAAAAATTACCTCCCGTGGAGAAGTTTTAGCAGGGCTGTGGTATTCCTTTGGCTCGTATTATTTCCTTAATGTCAATAATTTCAAATTATGGTAAAAAAATGTTGGTAAACACCAAAAATGCTCAATCCTTTCCCCAGAAGCAGAGGAAAGCACTGAGGTACTCAAACTCAAATACTGTGTTGCATACAAATGGAACAGATGGAATTAAAATAATTTGGACTAGTTTGTCCTTGAAGGAAGACCTTGTTGTCAGAAACAAAACAGTTTGACTTCTACCTGTAGTGTTTTGGTTTTTTTTCTCTCTTGTCCATAATGCCTTACTCCAAAAAGAATGCATAGATGTAATATTTTGAAATTTATGCCCCCCCCCCAAAAGTTTTCTTTCTTTCTTGGTCTTTTAAAAATTAAGCTTATACAATTGCAGAACCCACTGTATAAAAGCCAAATAAAATTTACAAAAACTCTGCAAAACTGAAAAATATAGTTCTATCTACTACTATATTTGCCAGTCTTTGTGAATTAAAGCTGCTTGCTTAAATATCATGACAAATAATTAATAAATATGCAAATAATGTGCAGTATGATATAAATTCCTAAACCTTTCTTTAGGGTGGAAAAATAGCATTTAATAAACATTCAGCAAGAAACTCTAGATATAGTAAAAATTTTTAAGGATGCTTTTCAACAGTACATTTATACTATTAGTATATATATGTATACTAGTATATATATGTATAAACATATGCATATATGTACACATATGCATACATACATATATAAACTATAATATATAATTTATAAAACATAATATATAAGGATTATTATTAAAAAATAAAAATTAAAAAAGGAAATAGGGTAATGATAGTAAGACCACAGGAAAAATACCCTTCAAGCATTTCACAGTGCATTTCAGTTCTGCTACAGTGTTACTCTGTTACTTGGCTTTCCTGTCAACTGTCTGGTGGTGGTGTGGCACTGCGCTCCCAGCACTGTAGAATGTGTTTTATGAGGACACTCACAGGTGGAGTGGAGTTTTTACTTAGGAAGGGGAAGAAAGGGAGGGTAGGTAACTGCCTATACGTCTTAGAGGTCTCCCGTTGCTGAGTCATGGTGTTCAGTTCTGCTTAAATGCCTCCTGGATGAGGTGGCCCCTTAACGGCTACTAAAATGGAATCTAAAAGAAAATGAGAAAGAATGGAGGGAACAGAAACTTAAAGGTATTTACTACCTAATGACATACTATATTCTGAATAATGAGTATAATGGACGTGCTACTTGTTGGAGCTGGCTGAGGTGACAGTAGAAGAAAAGCCCCCATGGTGGGTGACAAGATCATAGCAGTAAAATTAATGGACCAACTTGGGGAGATTTTATAGACAAAGGGGTCTATGTAACATTGCACTTGTACTTACCTAAGCCTCTTTGTCTTTGTTCTAGTCTCAACCCAGGCCATTAATCAATCTCACTGAAATTACCTAATGGTTTTGATAAAGAATATTTCCCAGGTCATGTGAGGGGAATCTGGAACGAGATGTGCTCAGTTCCCAATTCCCCCATTAGTTGCAAGTAATTTTTTATAGGTTATCAATTGGGAGAAAATAACAAGAGATTAATGAGAATATTTGAAAATCAACCACAATATATGAGGTGAAACACCAAAATGAGTTTAGATAATGATTATTATGGCAAAGTATAATAGTATTAAATTCAGTTGGAAAGGAAACTGAAGATATAAAAAGGGTATAATGGAAAGAAGGAAAATGGAATGAGAAACCTATATAGTAGTGAAATATCAAATGTAAAATTTTTGAAAGAAAAGTGAATTTAATTCATAGTTGATATATATTATTAATGCCTCTAAAATCAATTTATAAGAATTCTGAAATATTATGATTCACTAATATATGGTTTTGTAATTTATCTTAAAAATGAATTTTAAAGGTGACAGAGTGATAAATCAGTTGAGAAGAATATTTTAAACTGGTAAACAAGCAATTTTCTTATAGAGAATAAATATGTATATTAATAAGGGATGTTTTCACCTACATTATAATAAATCTAAGAAGAAAACTGTATCTCTATCTATACTATATTCAGCATTAAATAAGATTATAGAAAAGTTATGAATCATTTATGGAAGATTGGAAGAGTAAAAGATGAGAGATTATATGCCCATTTTCCAAACCTAAAACACACATACGAATTGATTAAATCTGAATTTACATTTATATGACAAGGTAATCCCCTATAGGGTTCTTTAGTAAATAGTCCTGATGTGCTACAAGCTTTGTAAAATACACAGAAAACTTTTTCAAGTATGAATGTATAACAAAGAGTGATACCAAGAGATTTTGTATTCTTTTCTCTTACATTGGAGAAAAATGATAAAATTAGTTCCTCCTTAAAATATTTTCCCTAAGAAATTACAGTTTATGAAACATTTTCCCTTTATATATGCTCTTAGGAGTTGACACTGTTGAGTGTGTCATTTTAATAAAGCTTCATGCATGTTTCACCAATTTATTCCCTCTGATTATAAGTATACATTTTACCCAATTATTTATTGTTTCCTAATCACTTTAAGACAACTCGGTGCAATGAAGAAGCATTTATTAAGGTCTTCTTGTGTGCTTTTTCTAGGTACTCACTGTAGATGCAAGAAAAAGATGAAGGGCTATGCTTTCAATAGAACAAATAGTTCAAATGCAGGGAAAAAAATTAGAGCATAGCATCAGGTCAAATACTTGGTTAAAAGTTTTAGTGTCACAGGAGAAAGGAGGAACCAAGCTCAGAAATGTTAAATGGAGTCCAGGAGAAGAATGTGCATAAAGGGGTGGAAACAAAAATCAATATTATATATTCTGGCGTCAGGACTGAAATAGAGGAATTGTATAGGTGTAGACGAGAATAAACAAGGTGGGAGCAGGTTGTTAAGAACTTAACCACCAGAATAACTTGTTTAGACGTGGGTCTTATAGTTATTGGGTACTCACAGACATTATTTAATCACACTGGAGGCATTTAATGCTAAAGATATTTCTAATCTCTGAATCAGATGAATTCTCAACATTTCTTGTTAATGATTGTTAATCCTGAATTGAATATTGTATTAACTATATACTTTTTCCTGTATTCTAATGCTTTGCCTTGCTAACCCTGGAGGGACTGCACCTCCCAGAGTGAGCCAATCATGGGAGTTAGTAAACCACTGGCCCTCAAGTTCCCTTTTCAAATGCAAACCAACCAATCCAAAGCCCTGCCTTTAACCTTCTTATTAGAATTCTCACATCAAGACAATTAGGTACAGCCCCAATGCCCCAGAGCTCCTTAAAATAATTCAAACTGGCCAATCCTAAATCCACTTTTATCTTGCCTTCTTCCCGAGAAAACCATAATAAAGGCTCTTGCCCACAGTTGCCCTTTTCCCTCTGCCTCTTGACAAAACCTGCACCCTCATGCTTCCTTGTGTGTCCCCAGGCATGTCCCGCCTTCTCGGGATCTGTGAATATAACAAGCTATTTTTTTCAATGACAGTCATCACCAGATCTATTGGCTTTACCATACCTAGATAACAATAAAACATATTAAAATAAACATGAAAAACTTATCAACATCTTCTTTAATCTTAATTAACATCAATAGAAGTATTACATTCCTAGTATTTAAAATAAATCAGTCAAGTCTTTCTGAAATCATTACCTTTTTATTAAACTGCTATATTGTTAGCACAAGTTCATATGCCTGCAGCACAGTGAGGCCAAACAAACCGAAACGTCGGAATTTGGAGCAGAGAAAGGTTAATTGCAGGGCCATGCCAGGAGATGGATGGCTCATGTCCCCAAAACCTCGAACTCCCCAAAGGGTTTTAGCAAAGCATTTTTAAAAGCCAGGTGAGGGAAGGGGATTGCAGGGTGTGTGATCAGCTAGTGCACAATTCTTTTGTTTGGCTGATGAATGAGGTAACGGCCGTATCACAGGGGCTAACATTATCAATCCTCAGGCTCCAGTAGGCTTGGGGGCTATGTGCTTGTGGTCTTCAAACAGTTAATATTTTCCATTTGGTAGGGGTTTTTCACATCTGTAACACAACTCAGGAAATGTGCATCAGATACTGTAATCTACATACTCCAGAGAGGAGCTAAAGCAGAGGATATGGGGGGAAGGCCTGTCCTGAAAGACCGCATAAGGGTCCTGCTCCGTTACAATATTATTTTGAATATAAAGGTAATTTCTAAGTGAACCTCCTGTAAACACAAGCTTAATTCTTTTCTAAGTTGTGGTTGATAGAGGAAGGGTATTACTCCAGAAATGTGAGTGGACAATTAGTTTTTAGTCTCATGACAAGGTACATAGGTCTAAAGTTTTAAATATTTTCCTGAGTCCACTTTAACTTGTAGTATGTTACATCTGCTACATGAAAATAAGCATCTACCTCATCAAACAACTAAATCAATGTCAAGGGAAAATGCCACCTTATGCTCCTTAAATATCAAATTCTGAAACTCTAATAATCGAATACTAGTGTTGTTTATATAACCTCTTTGGCATCCAGTAGGCAACTATAACACACATCCTAAATAAAAAATATTTCTGCTACATTAAGCCTAAAAATTTGAATTGAACTGTCTTGAGAATGTGGTGTTCAAGAAAAGGTTGTTGGTAATCAGTGAATGCAGAACTTTGGAACAATGACAAATGCACTTAACCACAGGACTAAGAAGAGTTGAGCCACACAGAAGTAGTGTGCAGAAGAAATGTATATGAAAAGACATTAGTGGTATCTTTCAGTAGTGCACACTATTCCTTCAAAACATTATCATTAAAAGAAGCTGAGAAAAGTAAATGACTTTAAAGGGTAGAAGAATTAAAACATTAAATGCATGTTTGAGGGTTTTGGCGTTTAACTTCCCTATCTACTCCAAGATTGTGTGATTATAAGTAACTATTGCAATCACAATAGTCCTTTAAGAGATAAACTTTTGATAAAGAAATTCAAGTAGATAATTGGAGACAATTTAGATTGGGAACAGGTTAGAAAAGACACTAGTCATGCTAGCAGATGGAAGGGCAGCAAGGTAGGTGGCTGGGAGAGAATCTGGAGGCGGAGCTGTGCCAGAAAGAACATAGGAATTTAAACAGATGGAAGATGATATAAAGTTGGCAACACGAGAAGCTGGGTGACAAACAGAAGAAATCTGTTGAAGAACTGAGTGAGCAGGAAACCAAGAGGTGAATTAGGCAGACTAGTGATAAACTAAGTAGGTCAGCATGAGGGCACCCAAGTTCCAGAATAAATAGGTAAGAATAATGGAAAACTGCAATTTTTCCCTTTACTTGAACCTAGGAAATGACTTTTATTATAATTTTTAAAGTGCTTTGAAATCATGATGAACACTGGTCTTCTACAGAGGAACAGTTTTAGTAGAAAATTCTGAGATGCTTACTACTGAGGAAATGTATTCTGTGAAATTATCATGAACATAAAATTTATTTATTATTTACTAGTTTTGTGTTTCCTATAATTTGAGTTCTGGCCCTGGCTTGGAGGATTTGGCTGGAAAATAATACTGAGAGGTTATACCTGTAGAGAATAAGAAGTTTAATCCTTACCAAAAGAGGATTTATCAGGCTGTGGAAAATCTGAACATAATATTATCCTTAGAAAAAATTTCTTATGTTGTCCTTGCCTGTTAAAAGTGATAGTAGCTCTGTCTCAGTGAACATTAAGAAGATGATTACAAGTCATTTTGCCTCATTTTTGTCTTCGGACTTATCTATCCTTAAATCAGTATATTCATGAACAATTATCCATGCTTACAAACACTTGGTAAAATTATATAACATAGTTAAGTACTTTAAAATTTTATTTGTCATTATAGACTAACATAAAAGTGCCGTATACAGTAACATTTGTATGAGAATCTTGGCATTATGGCTATCTTGATTGATCTTCAGATAGATACATGGGTTCTAAGTGCAAGAGACACTGTCATTTGCCACGTTTATAAATTTAGAATTAACTCCACTCTTTCCTTTTTTCTCCAATCTAACCTATAAACTTATTTTTCTGATACATTAACTATATTTCTCAGGCCAATTTATTGCTATCTATTTTACTAGCCAAAGCACTTATACCACTGTGCCTAAAATGCTTATGTTTATTGCCAGCATAATTATTTCTAAAATATCTGCATTCCAATTAATCCCACACACAGAAGCAAAGATCATTTATCAACAGTTGTCTAGACTGTATGACTGTTCTTTTTGAGTGATGCATTTAGTTGCAACTTCAATCCCTTGAATTAAACTTTTGAGCACAAAGCTAGTAGCAGTATCTTCCCAAGTTCCAAGTGCCCACTTCATGTGTGTGTGTATATGTGTGTGTACGTATGTGTGTGTGTGTGTGTGTACACACACACAACTCTCCTGAACTGAAGAACCATATTTGGCAAATCTTGCACATATGCTAGCTACTATGCCAGACTTTGGGGATACAAAAATGAGTACAACATGAACCTTTCCATCAAAGAGTTTATATTCAGATGGAATAAATAGATTTATATATACCAGATACTACGGTACAATCTAATTGATGGAATGCTGTTATATTCATATGTAATAGATATGTATATTACCCTACATGATTGTGAATCTGTTGAGGTCAAGGAACACACTAATTTATTAATTCAGCAAATTTTTATTAAGCTCCTTTTATGTGCATTGGCTATGCAAAGGGAATTATATTACCTGTTTCCACGGACAGAATAGTCTGTTAAAAGAAGGAGAGAAAATAACTGAAAGCTCACTGGACAAAGCTAACACTTGTAAAGATAGAAGCAGGTACAGTAAGTGCATATAAATTGGGCTCTAGCTAAAATTAAGGGAGGGCATCAAAAATAACTTCCTGAATGAGGTAGTAAAAGGATACTTAAAATAGTTTAGAAATATTGGTATAATGATTTAGTCAGTGTATTATGAAATAAATGGTGTTGACTGTAAATTTCAGAGGTTCACACTAAAAAGAGATAGGTAGTTAAAGTACAACTTGAAAGGAAAAAAGGTTTTGCTGAGATCATGCTTAAATGAATAATCTCATTTAATCCTCTCTAGGAGACTATGAGATCCTCGCTTTAAAGATGGGAAAACTGAGAGATAAAGGTTATACTGTTACTAAAACTCTAGGTTCAGGATTAGGAGATTAAAGTTTCTTTTCTATATCCCCATAATTTTACTAAATTTTCTTGGCACTCTGCAGGAATCTTCAAATGTCAATGCATGTATATAATCAGTGACATTTTGAACCCCTATGTTCATAAGTTTGTTCATCTTCCTTTCATTTTAACTAAAATGGGCATAATGGAGGCAGTGAAAAATTGAAAATTAATTTTTATTTTGATTTACTAGAAGAAAGTCAAGTTTAATTTGAAAAAGAAACTATCCATAAGCATAATATAAGGTCAAAAATGGTCACTTTGCTCAAGTATGGAAAATCTGACTAGTGGATAAGGAACAAAATGACACTTGAAGAAATACATAAATTTTACAAGATGTCCAATACATGTACCCAGCTTATTGCAGAGTAGTCTGATGAATAATGTTTTTAATAAATTTATATTAATTAGTTCATTATTAGTTCCTCTAAAATATGAATTAATGATGAGTAATTTTAAAATTCTTTTGTTGGGGGAAATGCTTTAGAACCCTTTTCTTCTTCTTAACTCCTTCAGGAGAAAAAATGATATTAACCAGGGGAGTCTTCTGTATTTGATTGAAGAATAGAAAGGGTGCCTGCATTCCCAGTGTCTAGCACAGTGCCATGAACATAGTAGATGTTCAATAAATCTGTGTTGAATGAATGTTCACATGAATTAATGTTATCACATTTTATTAATTATAAGACACTACTGTTTAAGTCACACTATCAAATGAATAGACTTTGGGGATAATATTCTTTATGTTAATTATACATATCAAATGCAAGATGAATCCTGTAGTAGAAGATTTTTTTCTCTTTTTTCTTTTTTTTTATTGAAGTATAGTTGATTTACAATATTACACAAGTTTCAGTTGTACTACATAGTGATATTTTTATAGATTATACTCCATTTAAAGTTATTATAAAATAATGGCAAAAATCTATCTTGAACTAGCTTAAGCAAAAAGGGAGATTTATTGGAAGGATATGGTGTCATGTGACTCAAGGCTGTACAAGCAAATGTTGGGAAGGATGGGTTGTGATGTAGCTGGACCTAAAGTATACCTGTACCTGGATATCTGATTGTCATGTCAAAAGTGTCAACTTCTCTATGAGTGTGGTTTTCAATCTCAGTGAAGATCAACTTTGATATATGCCTTAGGAAACATACCTGGCTACCAAGATTTAGATATCTCTCTATCTTGTAGCCCCTTCTTTCCCACCTCCACCACCACACTCACCAATAGGTGAGTGTATTTTGTGATAGTTTTTACAAAACTATGTTGAAATTGGCAAGTTCAGGTGATTAGAATGAACAAAGTGTTTTGTTTTTTTTTTTTTTACATTATTGATTAGAATATTAATGCAAAAATATTTGGTGCATTAAAACTTGAACAAATATTCTGTCCATCAAAAGTGCTGTGGCTATTTTAATTAAAGATAAATTATGGCTTATGCAGAAGTTATGTCAATAGCAGAGATGAAAGTAATAAAAAATGTTTTAAATTATTTTTAATGATGTTCAACATATTTTCAGACACCATGGGAACAATTGTTCTGTTTATGTCCATATCTCCAGCATTTAGCACATTGTCTGATATATTGTAAACAGCTGGTAAATATTTGTCACTAATATATTGATAATAAGGTCTTCTTCATTCACATAATTAATTCATAATAGTAATAGTGAAATGGACTACACTGAGGCAGTAAGAATGTTAAGAAAGTATTTAAAATATCAGTGTGTGTATTCCATGTTGTGACCTATTCACAGCTAAATGACAAATTATATAAAACAAATATTTAGATGTAAGTGACCTGCAAGATAAGTAGAGATCCAAGCCAAAAAGAATGTGTCTTGTTGAGTCTGGATTTGTATCATGTATTAAAGATGACTTGAAATTGTACATTGGTTCTTTGGAACTTACTCAAGATGTTAAATACATAGAAAATTCTTGAGGGGAGTAGAACTAAGCAGAAATAATAATAAAGATACTGAGAGAAGTGGTTATTTGTGCCAGAATACTCAGCTAGAAGAGAGAAAACATGGCCAATTGTTTGCATAGATATATTTGGATAAGACCTTTACAGAAGAGGATGAATACCAAATACTGTTGATTTTTTAATAAATGATATACTTTAATCATTTTTGTAGCAAAAAAGAAAATTCTTTGGCACAGTGGTTATTTTGAAGTTATTAAATGCAAAAAAAAAAAATCTAATCTAATAATTTTCTGTCTCTTTTTTATTGCAGTAGGATATAGCCCTCACCTATGCAAATGTTAATGCTTTCAGGTGAAGCCCTCCTTTTATTTAAATTGAACTTAAATAGATGCTTCATGCAGTAATGAAGAAAATATTTTTGGTAATCCAAGATGAAGATTATTTAGAATTTGTCTGTCTAGTCCCTCATCAAGGATAAAATGAAATTTTAGAGTTAGAATGTGTCAAATGAAATTGTGACTAATCCTTAATTTTTACATGTGGAAACTGAGTTTCTAATGATTGAGAGTTACAATTTAAGACCTTCTATTTAGACATACCTACATATAGAAAAACAAGTTTCAAAGCATACATGGTTAAAAAGTCAATAATAACATAAAAATTGCAGTAATTTTTTCCCTTAACTGTAGAATTCTTGTTCAAATGTAATGTTCTTCATGTAATTAATTTCTTAGCTTAATGAAAAATGTTTTTTTGTTTTTTTATTTTTTGAATTTATTTATTTTGAATTTTTGAATTTTATTTTATTTATTTTTATACAGCAGGTTCTTATTAGTTATCTCTTTTATACATATTTGTGTATACATGTCAATCCCAATCTCCCAATTCATCCCCCCCACCCCCCACTGCTTTCCCACCTTGGTGTCCATACGTTTGTTCTCTACATCTGTGTCTCTATTTTTGCCTTGCAAACTGGTTCATCTGTACCATTTTTCTAGATTCCACATATATGTGTTAACATACGATATTTGTTTTTCTCTTTATGACTCACTTCATTCTGTATGACAGTCTCCATGTTCATCTGAAAAATATTTTTAATGAATTGCTTTTGCTTCTCTAAATTATCTATCTCAAGAATCATTCTTAAGAAAAGAAATTTTAAATGAAAGAAAATTATTTCTCTGTGATTCAGAACATGTATAATTCTTAGATCTTAACCACAGAACTATAATGCTCATTCATGAACATTGATTAGGAAATGGGCACCCCTTGAGACATGTTCAGTATCAATATAAACTTAATTCTTCTTTAAAAGAGCTGGTCATGTGTCAATCGATGTGCTGAAAATAAATGCTTTGGTTATATGACTTAAAGACAGAATTTTCAGTAGCTTATAACTTAGGAAGAAACAGGAGTAAATGTGTTAAAGCTGAAATGGAGGTCATATGAATTTCTATTGCTCATATGGAAGATTGATTAGGATTAAACTGGCCCAGCAAAGTGTAGATATGCAATAGATACTAAATGCAGAAAAACGATGATCATAGTGCCTAGCAACTGCTAAAATAGGGAGAATGAAGAACACACATTTGTTAATTGCCTGTAGATGTTACTGTTTCACAGCAAAATTACTGTTTATTGTGTTTTGTTGACAGAATAAAGCATAATTTAAAGAGGGAAATTGGTACACCAACATTTATTCATTTTTCACTTTGTGCTAGGCATTGTGATAAGTGTTTTGCATATTTATTAAAATGTTATCACTGGAGTAACAATAAATATTTAAAATGTTTTAAAAAAACCCAATATTTTAATTTTGTATAAGAAATGATATTTTTGTCATATATGTGTCAAATATAGGTGATTAGTTATTTAAAAATAATTTAGTATTAAGTCTTTATTTATGCAATACATAACTGCATATGAGACAAATTACAAAGAAATATAGCCTCCTATTTATTTATTATTTTGGTAAGAATAGAGCAATTAAGTTTGAGCTCTAAAGAAACATATCAAAATGCATTTGAGTAGAATGGAAATCAAATATTCCACATAGGCAGTAAAAATAATTATACACAGATTGAGTTAATTGGGGAACCTAAATCATGTGTTAATTTTAGAGCCTGGTCTAAATAAAATGAATTCAGCAGACAAATCAATGGAAAAGATCCAGTTTATTGATGATAGAAGAGATTACTTTAGCAATGCACTGCAGTGGAAGTTAGAAAAACATATTGAGATTTGATAATTGATATAAAAAGAAGAGAGCAAATCTACCAGTAGTTGGAAAAAAAAAAAAAAAAGATGGAAAGGATTGGGGGTGAGAGTGTTAACAACTCAAATGCTTCCATTAAGTTTCCTTAAAGACTTAAGTATCCACTTCCTTTCTTCCTATGGATCATCATCCCATAGAGCAGTTTTTCATTTTCAATATTTCTAACAAAGTAATTCAAATCAGCCGAAGCTTTCTTTTTTGTTTTCTACTTGCATATTTCAGAATGAAAATTGAATTTACTAGTGGTTGCTCCTTCTTTCAATCTGTGTCACTTTCAAACATTGTGCATCCTACTCATGCTAACTAAAAATGTGAACTAAAAATTATTTGAATTTTATTGTTTGCAAAGATCTTAAGAAAAGCTTGAAAAATAGTGAGTTAATAATGTGACTAACAACTAGAATTATATCTTACTATTTATGCCACAGACACATTCCTAAATAGGGAGCAGTAGAGTTAAAGCTTGAAGGAGTGAGTTGTTCCTCCAGAGCTTCTAAACTTCTAAACTATACACATATATTGTCATAGGAGAAGAAAGCTTTATGCCTGCATAGAATGAACTCTCACAGCTGCAATTTGACACCAGAATTAAGATAAGAATATGTATATGAAGAATGCATCTGATTTTTTCTTTTAAATTATTTTTTTTCCCAATGACATTTCTATAACATCAAAATTTTTCTTAGTGTTCAATGTTAGGAATTTTTTTTTTTTTTGCATTGTCAGCTAGGCAGATTTTAGCTAAATATTCCATTAAGTTAATACGTAATGTGCCCTAAGCTAGGTTACATGATTTCCTTCATACTGGGATCTCATTCTTCTATCACTGTGTTAAAAGCTTCATTTACTATGTAAGCTGTAACAGATTCCTTTTGGAAGCATTAGTGAATATATAATGAACAAATAAATATGTGAACAATTTATGAGAGTTAGCATCTAGACCTCACTGGTTTTGATTGAGTCAAGAGATTAAAGTGTTACTTTGGAATTTATGAACAACACTAATCTGACCACATATAGTTCTCTTTAAAAGAGATAAAATGTAATAAAATGAAGAAAGAATACTTCAAAGATGCTTTTCTGATTAATTATAACTTTTTTTCAGGGCTTTTGCTGGATGTGTTTCATATGTCTGGCAGCCAGTATAGTCTTTAGGGCTTCTCAAAGATGAAACTCCTACTTAAGTTGTACAGTACTGAATTATATATCATGGCTTTGTAGTACAGACAGAATCTAGAGCATCTGGAAAAGAAAAAAAGGCAGTAGGGACTGGTTATAAAGGAGAAAAATCACTTCTTTCTCTATGAATTGACCTCTCAGACAAAATAATCAAATGTAATATAAGACTATAATATGATAACATTTGTGATAGATCCATATAACTAAGCAATAGATAATGAAGTATCAAAAGAAAACATCTCTGTGCGGTTAAAAGTATCAATAAATACGAATGTGGTAGTATCATCAAACTACTGGACTGATTAAGAACCAGAAAACCTGAATGTATTCCCTTTGAAAATTTAGACAAATAACTTAATCCCTCTAAGCTTCAGGTTACTAATCTTAAAATGTGAATTAGTAATATTGGCCTCACCAATTCTCAGACTGCTTGTGAAGTACACATAAAAATTTCATGGAATTGTTAATAATTTGTACACCTCTAAAAGAAAAGGTATAAAAACCAAAAAAGTAAACTTAACATTAATAGCAGCAATAAAACTTATACTCTTTGGTAAAGAAGGATAATTTAATATCATCATTACATATATTTATATGTTCATATATATATATATATATATATATATAGTCTCATTCAGGGAAAGTAAAACATGAACAAATGCAAAATTTACATTAATAATTGACCCCCAAAACAAGTGTATTGTAGGTTGGAAATCATAGTCAATTTTTGAACCATTTCCGGCAAAACTGACTCACAGTTATGCTCCAATCCAGTCTATCCATCTATCCTCTTGTCCTCCTTATCCTCACAAATACTAATAAGAGCGCTTGGTTGGGATTTACAAGGGGAAACAGAGATAACACCTTTGTAAATATTTTTGTAATAATTATTAATACCTAATAGTGATTTGTATTATTAAAATAAAGATTTTCAAACAATTTCTCAGCCATGTCAGGTACAACCAAAGCAAAACAAACTCAAATTAGGAAGACTCTCTCTATTTTTTCTGCTGTGAGACATAGAGTACTATCCTAGTGGGAAATGTATAGATGAATTAGTAAAGAATCAATCAATCAACCAATCAACTCTTTAGAGGATATTAAAGTTGTCTATTTGTTGATGCTTACAACTTTAGCATTATAAGTGCTGCTTGTTGATTTCTATTTAAATTAAATTGTGTTTTATACAAAGGCACCTCACAATTTGCACATTTTTTTCTTAACATTCTTACTATGGATATTCCTTACTATGGATACTATACTGTTCATTATGAAATCAACTCACAACAAATCTAATTGTTCATTTCATATTTTTAAAAGACTGTCAGCTTAAAGTTTTTGAGAACTTGGCCAGAATTATTTTTTCTCTTGATTTTTCAGATAAGAGTCTGAATTGATTCAATACTTTTCAAATGTTGCATTAGCTGCAATCCAAAGTCCTGCAGGGCTCCCCAGAAGGAGTGTGGCAAAAGGAGTGAATAGTAACTAAAAGCTCTGCTTTTTTATGTCATAAAACAGAATGGAATTGTTAAAGCCTCCAATCTATTCCTTGATTATGCATTGTATTTTAGAAGAAGCTTTCACAAATGCAGACACACAGTCTGAATCTATTATTGTTCCTTTTCAGCTGACATAATCAAAGTTATCCAAAGTGATGATATCAAAATATGAGCTTGTCTGGAGTAAGTTGCTTGTCTAGATAAATAAGATAGATAGTTTTTGTATTCTTCAGCTGTCTATGAGATTATACTTGGTTCAGATATACACCAATTGACTTGAAAGTATTTTTTTATAGGAGTAAAGTATTTGTTAATGGGAGTTGTGGATGAGGCTATTTATTCATCTTTGCATTATTACTGCACTAAACTAAAACCGATTACAAATTATCCAGTCTCCTATTTTATTATTTTTCATTTTTAGCTTTAAAATACCCCCCTTTTTGGCATAAGGATGATAAATCGAACTCAGTGTTAATGGTTATGTCCATTTAGTTGCCTTCAACAAGGACATCTAGACCATTCATCTAGACATCACTCATCTAGATCACTTTCAGACTGTATGACATAAAAGGGAAATATTCCAATTGGGATTCTGTTTGGGATTGTATTTATCATACAGTGAAATTTTGATTTTCTACAAAGTCATTTCCAAAGGCTTTGCATAGACTGCTCCTCAAAAAACTAAAAACAGAACTACTATGTTGTCCGGCAATTCCACTCCTGTGTATATATCTAGAAAAAACAAAAAACACTAATTTGAAATGATAGTGCACCCCAATGTTCATAGCAGCACTATTTACAACAGCCAAGATACGGAAGCAACCCAAGTGTCCATCAACAGATGGATGGATAAAGATGTGGTATATATATATATATATATATATATATATATATATATATATATATATATACATACACACACATACATACACACACACATATATACATAAAATGGAATATTACTCAGCCTTAAAAAAGAGTGAAATTCTGCCATTTGCAGCAATGTGGATGAATCTAGAGAATATTATGCTTAGTGAAATAAGTCAGAGAAAGACAAATACTGTATGATATCACTCATATGTGGAATCTAAAAAATAAACCAAATGAATGTATATAGCAAAACAGACTCACAGCTATAAAAATCAAAGTAGTTTTTACTAGTGGGGAGAGCAAAGGCGGGAGGAGCAAGATACGGGTATGGGATTAAGAGATACAAACTATTATGTATAAAATAGATAAGCAAGAAGGATGTATGTATACAAGCACAGGGAATCATAGCCATTATTTTGTAATAACTTTCAATGGAGTGTAATCTGTAAAAATTCTGAATCACTATGCTGTAACACCTGGAAATAATATAATATTGCAAATCAACTATACTTCAATAAAAAAATAGACTTCTAGTACTGGTGGAAACTGGAGCTCTTCAGATCAAGCTCTTAGTGAAAGGTTTTGACAGAGCTCCCATGTACCTGTAGTATCAATGAATACTTATGCAAAAACAAGGCTTAGAAATAGAGATGACTTGGTCTTTAATTTGCATGTACTCTTTTCACTTTTCTCTTTCCTTCTTATGCTCTTTGCTTTTCCAGTGCATTAGGGATGAAAGCCCTAACTAACATCTTTTATATATATATATATATATATATATATATATATATATATATATATATATATATATATATATATATATATATACACACACACACACACACACACACACACACACACACGTGCAGTGCCTGTGTGCGTGTATTTGCATGCACGTGTGTATGCTTTAAATCATATTTCACAAAAGAGTAGATACTCATGTGAAATAACCAGTCAAAAAGGAAGTTCCATCAACATTTTGGGAGCCCCCTGGGACATCTGACTTTTAACCTTTCACGTCTTAGGCTCTCTGGGCTTAATCTTGCTACAGAGCTACATGCTCATTTTCGTTAAATCAAGCTTTAGTTTGTAAAGTTGTTATATATATATCTTATCCTCTCATAATAATTCCTCAACTATTCCTAAGATTGGTGTGAAAGATATTTTTATTACCATTTCATAGATGAGGAAACAGATTCAGAGAAGTTGGCATCATAAACGTCATGAGACCGAGAAGCAATAATTATTTTTAATCTAGACCAGTTCTGCCTGGGATCACTGCTCTTTCTGTACATGGTATGATTGTGGCTTGGCTTCCAAGCTTTTTATCAGATTTATTAGATTTCACTTTATTTATCCAAAAATGTTTATTAATATTTATGAAGCACATGTGTTTTTTTTAGCATGATGTTTTCTTCAATTCTTAATGGCATGTTTCCCCCATTTTAATGCTATTAAAATTAAGATGTCACAAAAATTAATGTCACAATGACATTTTTACAGAATCTGAAATTAAATTGCTAAAACAAATGATGTGAAAGATCTGAGAAGGCAGTTTTTTGTGTCCCTGTGCTTAGGAACATACATAAAATGTCTTTGATTCTCCTCTCCCTGCTTTTGCATAAAATCTTTATATGAAGATTCAAATACTATTTCATTATTTCTGTTCTTATAATTCCCCCAAACCACTGTCAAATCTTACTTTATTAATTTTCATAATCTTCTAAACTTGTTTTTCTAAGTTACTTGATTTCCTCCTGAGAAGGTAATTCTCATTGTATAGTTTTCTTTTCTGAGAGAATTTGATCTAATATCTCAGTTTTTCAGTGATTTCACTGAATAGTTACTGAAGTTTTTCAATAACAGCTTGATTTATTGGAGTCTCTTTTCTCCATTGTGTTATTTTGTTTTGTTTTGAATTTTATTTTATTTATTTTTTTATACAACAGGTTCTTATTAGTTATCCATTTTATAAATATTAGTGTATATATGTCAATCCCAATCTCCCAACTCATCACACCATCACTCCTCCCCACTTTCCCCCATTGCTGTCCATACATTTGTTCTCTACATCTGTGTCTCAATTTCTGCCCTGCAAATCCGGTTCATCTGTACCATTTTTCCATGTTCCACATATATATGTTAATATACAATATTTGTTTTTCTCTTTCTGACTTAATTCACTCTGTATGACAGTCTCTAGATCCATCCATGTCTCTACAAATGACCCAGTTTTGTTCCTTTTTATGGCTGAGTAATAATCCATTGTATACGTGTACTGCATCTTCTTTATCCATTTGTCTGTCGATGGGCATTTAGGTTGCTTCCATGACCTGGTTATTGTAAAAAGTGCTGCAGTGAACATTGGGGTGCATGTGTCTTTTTGAATTATGGTTTTCTCAGGGTATATGCCCAGTAGTGGGATTGCTGGGTCATATGGTAATTCTATTTTTAGTTTTTTAAGGAACCTCCATACTGTTCTCCATAGTGGCTCTATCAATTTACATTCCCACTAACAGGGCAAGAGGGTTCCCTATTCTCCACACCCTCTCCAGCATTTAATGTTTGTAGATTTTCTGATGATGCCCATTCTAACTGGTGTGAGGTGATACCTCATTGTAGTTTTGATTGGCATTTCTCTATTAATTAGTGATGTTGAGAGGCTTTTCATGTGCCTCTTGGCCATCTGGATGTCTTCTTTGGAGAAATGTCTATTTAGGTCTTCTGCCCATTTTTGGATTGGGTTGTTTGCTCTTTTAATATTGAGCTGCATGAGCTGTTTATATATTTTGGAGATTAATCCTTTGTCCAATGATTCATTTGCAAATATTTTCTCCCATTCTGAGGGTTGTCTTTTCATCTTGTTTATGGTTTCCTTTGCTGTGCAAAAGCTTTTAAGTTTCATTAGGTCCCATTTGTTTATTTTTGTTTTTATTTCCATTACTCTAGGAGGTGGATCAAAAAAGATCTTGCTGTGATTCATGTCCAAGGGTGTTCTTCCTATGTTTTGTTCTAAGAATTTTATAGTGTCCGGTCTTACATTTACATCTCTAATCCATTTTGAGTTTATTTTTGTGTCTGGTGTTAAGGAGTGTTCTAATTTCATTCTTTTACATGTAGCCGTCCAGTTTTTCCAGCACCACTTATTGAAGAGACTGTCTTTTCTCCATTGTATATCCTTGCCTACTTTGTCATAGATTAGTTGACCATAGGTGGGTGTCTTTATCTCTGGGCTTTCTATCCTGTCCCATTGATCTATATTTCTGTTTTTGTGCCAGTATACCATATTGCCTTGATTGCTGTAGCTTTATAGTATAGTCTGAAGTCAGGGAGTCTGATTCCTCCAGCTCTGTTTTTTTCCCTCAAGACCGCTTTAGCTGTTCAGGGTCTTTTGTGTCTCCACACAAATTTTAAGATTTTTTGTTTTAGTCCTGTAAAAAACGCCATTGGTAATTTGATAGGGATTGCACTGAATCTGTAGATTGCTTTGGGTAGTATAGTCATTTTCACAATATTGATTCTTCCAATCCAAGAACATGGTATATCTCTCCATCTGTTTGTGTCATCTTTAGTTTCTTTCATCAGTGTCTTATAGTTTTCTGCTTACAGGTCTTTTTTCTCCCTAGGTAGGTTTATTGCTAGGTATTTTATTCTTTTTGTTGCAATGGTAAGTGGGACTCTTTCCTTAATTTCTCTTTCAGATTCTTCATCATTAGTGTAAAGGAATACAAGAGATTTCTGTGCATTATTTTTGTATCCTGCAACTTTACCAAATTCATTGATTAGCTCTCGTAGTTTTCTGGTGGCATTTTTAGGATTCTCTATGTACACTATCATGTCATCTGCAAAGAGTGACAGTTTTACTTCTTTTCCAATTTGTATTCCTTTTATTTCTTTTTTTCTCTGATTGCCGTGGCTAAGACTTCCTAAACTATGTTGAATATTAGTGGTGAGAGTGGACATCCTGGTCTTGTTCCTGATCTTAAAGGAAATGCTTTCAATATTTCACCATTGAGAGTGATGTTTGCTGTGTGTTTGTTATATATGGCCTTTATTATGTTGAGGTTGGTTCCCTCTATGCTCACTCTCTGGAGAGTTTTTATCATAAATCAGTGTTGAATTTTTTCGAAACCTTTTTCTGCATCTATTGAGATGATCATAGGTTTTTCTTCTTCAATTTGTTAATATGGTGTATCACATTGATTGATTTGCGTGTATTGAAGAATCCTTGCATCACTGTGATAAATCCCACTTGATCATGGTGTATGATCCTCTTAATGTGCTGTTGGATTCTGTTTGCTAGTATTTTGTTGAGGATTTTTGCATCTATATTCATCAGTGATATTGGTCTGTAATTTTATTTTTTTGTAGTATCTTTGCCTGGTTTTGGTATCAGGGTGATGGTGGCCTCATAGAATGAGTTTGGGAGTGTTCCTTCCTCTGCAATTTTTTGGAAGAGTTTGAGAAGGATGGGTGTTAGCTCTTCTCTAAATGTTTGATAGAATTCATCTGTCAAGCCATCTGGTCCTGGACTTTTGTTTGTTGGAAGAGTTTTAATCACATCTTCAATTTCATTACTTGTGATTGGTCTGTTCATATTTTCTATTTCTTTCTGGCTCAGTCTTGGCAGGTTATACTTTTCTAAGAATTTGTCCATTTCTTCCAGGTTGTCCATTTTATTGGCATAGAGTTGCTTGTAGTAGTCTCTTAGGATGCTTTGTATTTCTGTGGTGTCTGTTGTAACTTCTCCTTTTTCATTTCTAAGTTTATTTATTTGAGTCCTCTCCCTCTTTTTGTTGATTAGTCTGGCTAATGGCTTATCAATTTTGTTTATCTTCTCAAAGAACCAGCTTTTAGTTTTATTGATCTTTGCTATTGTTTTCTTTGTTTCTATTTCATTTATTTCTGCTCTGATCTTTATGATTTCTTTCTTTCTATTAACTTTGGGTTTTGTTTGTTCTTCTTTCTCTACTTTCTTTAGGTGTAAGGTTAGATTGTTTATTTGAGATGTTTGTTGTTTCTTGAGGTAGGATTGTATTGCTATAAACTTCCCTCTTAGAACTGCTTTTGCTGCATCCCATAGGTTTTGGATCATCGTGTTTTCATTGTAATTTGTCTGCAGGTATATTTTATTTTCCTCTTTAATTTCTTCAGTGATCTCTTGGTTATTTAGTAAGGTATTGTTTAGCCTCCATGTGTTTGTGTTTTTTAGGTTTTTTTCCCTGTAATTCACTTCTAATCTCATAACGTTGTGGTCAGGAAAGATGCTTGCTATGATTTCAATTTTCTTAAATTTACTGAGGCTTGATTTGTGACCCAAGATGTGGTCTATCCTGGAGAATGTTCTGTGTGCACTTGAGAAGAAAGTGTAATCTGCTGTTTTTGGATGGAATGTCCTATGAATATCAATTAAATCTCTCTGGTCTATTGTGTCATTTAAAGCTTCTGTTTCCTTATTTATTTTCATTTTGGATGATCTGTCCATTAGTGTAAGTGAGGTGTTAAAGTCCCCCACTATTATTGTGCTACTGTCGATTTCCTCTTTTATAGCTGTTAGCAGTTGCCTTATGTATTGAGGTGCTCCTATGTTGGGTGCATATATATTTATAATTGTTATTTCTTCTTTTTGGATTGATCCCTTGACCATTATGTAGTGCCCTTCCTTGTCTCTTGTAACATTCTTTATTTTAAAGCTTATTATATCTTATATGAGTGTCGCTACTCCAGCTTTCTTTCCATTTCCATTTGCATGGAATATCTCTTTCCATCCCCTCACTTTCAGTCTGTATGTGTCCCAAGGTCTGAAGTGGGTCTCTTGTAGACAGCATATATATGGGTCTTGTTTTTGTATCCATTCAGCAAGCCTGTGTCTTTTGGTTGGAGCATTTAATCCATTCATGTTTAAGGTAATTATCAATATGTATGTTCTTATTACCATTTTCTTAACTGTTTTGGGTTTGTTTTTGTAGGTCCTTTTCTTCTCTTGTGTTTCCCACCTAAAGAAGTTCCTTTAGCATTTGTTGTAGATCTGGGTTGTTGGTGCTTAGTTCATTTAGCTTTTGCTTGTCTGTAAAGCTTTTGATTTCTCCATTGAATCTGAATGAGATCCTTGCTGGGTAGCACAATCTTGGTTGTAGGTTCTTCCCTTTCATCACTTGAATTATGTCATGCCATTCCCTTCTGGCTTGTAGAGTTTCTGCTGAGAAATCAGCTGTTAACCTTATGGGGTTCCCTTGTATTTTATTTGTCATTTTTCCCTTGCTTCTTTCAATTATTTTTCTTTGTCTTTAATTTTTGCCAATTTGATTACTATGTGTCTCGGCGTGTTTCTCCTTGGGTTTATCCTGCCTGGGACTCTGCCCTTCCTGGACTTGGGTACCTAATTCCTTTCCCATGTTAGGGAAGTTTTCAACTATAATCTCTTCAAATATTTTCTCGGGTCCTTTCTCTCTCTCTTCTCCTTCTGGGACCTCTATAATTCAAATGTTGCTGTGTTTAATGTTGTCCCAGAGGTCTCTTAGGCTGTCTTCATTTCTTTTCATTCTGTTTTCTTTAGTGTGTTCCGCAGCAGTGAATTCCACCATTCTGTCTTCCAGGTCACTTATCTGTTCTTCTGCCTCAGTTATTCTGCTATTGATTCCTTCTAGTGTATTTTTCATTTCAGTTATTGTATTGTTCATCCCTGTTTGTTTGTTCTTTAATTCTTCTAGGTGTTTTTTCTTTAATTCTTCTAGGTCTTTGCTAAACATGTCTTCCATCTTCTCCATCTTTGCCTCCATTCTTTTCCCGAGGTCCTGGATCATCTTCACTATCATTATTCTGAATTCCTTTTCTGGAAAGTTGCCTATCTCCACTTCATGTAGTTGTTTTTCTGTGGTTTTATCTTGTTCCTTCATCTGGTACATAGCCCTCTGCCTTTTCATCTTGTCTATTTTTCTGTGAATGTGGTTTTTGTTCCACAGGATGCAGGATTGTAGTTTTTCTGCTTCTGCTGTCTGCCCTCTGGTGGATGAAGTTATCCAAGAGGTTTGTGCAAGTTTCCTGATGGGAGGGACTGGTGGTGGATAGAGCTTACTGTGGCTCTGGTGGGTCCAGCTCAGTAAAACTTTAATCTGCTTGTCTGCTGATGGGTTGGGCTGAGTCCCCTCCCTTTTGGTTTTTTGGCCTGAGGCAACCCAACACTGGAGCCTACCTTGGCTCCTTGGTGGGGCTATTGGCAGACTCTGGGTGGGCTCACGCCAAGGAGTACTTCCCAGAACTTCTGCTGTCAGTGTTCTTTTCCTCACGGTGAGACAGAGCCACCCGCTGCCTCTGCAGGAGACCCTCCAAAACTAGCAGGTAGGTCTGTTTCAGTCTCCCCTGGCCTCACTGCTCCTTCCCCTGGGTCCCTATGTGCACACTACTTTGTGTGTGCCCTCCAAGAGTGGAGTCTCTGTTTCCCCCAGTCCTGTCAGAGTCCTGCAATCAAATCTCGCTAGCCTTCAAAGTCTGATTCTCTAGGAATTCCTCCTCCCGTTGTTGGACCCCCAGGTTGGGAAGCCTGACGTGGGGCTCAGAACCTTCACTCCAGTGGGTGTACTTTTGTGGTATAAGTGTTCTCCAGTTTGAGTCACCCACCCAGCAGTTATGGGATTTGATTTTATTGTGTTTGCACCCCTCGTACTGTCTCATTGTGGCTTCTCCTTTGTCTTTGGATGTGGGGTATCTTTTTTGGTGAGTTCCAGTGTCTTCCTGTTGATTATCGCTCAGCAGTTAGTTGTGATTCCGGTGCTCTCACAAGAGGGAGTGAGAGCACCTCCTTCTACTCCACCATCTTGAACCAGTCTCCTCCATTGTGTTATTGTAAACATTACCTATCTTGAAACTTACCTGTATTTCATGATATCTCCCCAGTACATTTTCAAATTAATGGGGAAAATATAGGTAAAAAAACTGAGCTTTAGAATTTCTTGCTGAACTTTTCTATCTTTGCCTTAACTTTTGTAGGTTTTGTTAGCAGGGATAACAGGACCTGAGCAAAGTGAAAGTCAGAGTTGAAAAAAATTAAAGTGTCCAAACAAATGACCCTAAGAATTAGGGGGAAAGCAGACGTAGATAAGATTCCAAATGATTGCACTCATTCAAACTCAAAGAATGGCTGTATTTTGGGTGGCAAATTAAAGCATAGCATAGGAAACTGAGGATGAGTCCTTGTTGAATGGACCTACCCATATGGTAAATGTTAGTGAAAAACTCAACTGAGGGCTCAATCCAAGACACATATGAAGTCAAAACTATTTTCTACAATTAACAAAACAGAAATCATTCATGTGTTTATTGTCTTGGTATGATTTCATTGATTCATTCAACATCTGTTTATTGAACACCCACTATATGTGAGATGTTATGCTAGGCATTGGAACCTCAGTGCTAAGCAATAGATATACTGTCCTTTTTCTCTATAGATTGTCACCTAATTTAGATGAAGGTAGAAAGAGTCTTGGTGGAAGTGTGAATTCAATTATTTTGAATACGGAAGGGTAAGGATTTTTTTCCAAGCCAGAACATGGGGGAATAATTAGGAGTTAGCCTCAGTCCCTCTTCTCATACTTCTAGATTTACAAATTTGGTCTTGTTTTATGAAGATATGAATTAACTTAAGTTTACCTGTCTATAAACCTGGATCAGAAATCATCTGGAAAAATAAGAAAACAAAAACCACCACCATGTAAACATCTAACCATTTAAAATATGAGGATTCAAGGAGCCAAAGCAAGATGAGCAAGTGAAAGTGTTACGCTTCCATTATAATTTCTGTTTCTTAATCTGAAGTCATGTGCTATGCCAACACATTAAGGGGATTTCTAACTCATAATTGGAGGGCCAAGGAATATTTTCTAAAACAAGTGATTTCAGAATTGAGACCAGAGTGATGATTAGGAGCTAATTAGGAGAAGGGCAGATGGTGGAAGCAGGGGAAGAGGAGGAAGGGAGTGAGAATGAATCAGAAAGGGAGAAGAATTTGAGAAAGGGCCCAGAGACAGGATGCTGGGATGTCTTGTAGTTCAGTTTCCATGGGACGGTGGTAAAGGGCATCAGTGGCAACAGTAACTGGAAAGGTACACAAGGAAAGACACTGAGAAACCATGTATTGTATTAAGTAGTGACTTGATTGAATTTTTGCATTTAAGCATGATCACTCTTGCTGCAGTTTTGAAGACATTTTTGAGTGGGGAATGGCTGCCAAGCAGGAAGAATACTAGAAGATATTGCAGTAACCTTGGTGAGAGATAATAATGGCTTAGACTAGTGGTTTTCAAACTTTTTTCCTTAAACACTCCCTAAAGAATTTTTTAAAGTTAAATATTCTCTCATATACTTATGAACTGACTTACAAACTCATCATAAGTTTAAACAGTTGCAAAAGATGTAAGTTTCAGCATATTGTAAATTTTGACATTTTAAAATAAATCTGTTGTTTCACTCCTAAATATATCCGTTAAGAGTCTGAAGAGTATTCAGAGTCCATGCTCATCATTATTCATTTAAAAATATTTGAAATAGCTCTTGTAAAACAAGCAATTCTCCAGATACTAGCTGGGTATCCAAGAATTCAACTCAATTTTGACACTATCATCACCCTGGAGATAGCATCGAATTCTAACCCTTTAATCACATTGTTGGCTCCTTTGGCAACCAGCCCCCATTCTCAGGTGCTTTCCAAAAGTCACCTTATTAATGTAGCAAAAGACACCTGTATCACTTTCAACACTTTGGAAATATCAGTTGTTTGGGGAGCTATGAGCCTGGAACTGTGGGCAAAGACCAAATAAAAATGAAAAATATATTTTGGCCATCTGAATGACCACATGTATATTACTTACAAATCACGATTCCATAACACTCTTTTCAAAATCAAGTGGACATAAAGGTAAAGGTTTATTCCCATACTCTGAGTTCTATTCTATTGATTTATGTGTCTATCATTATACCAGACTACACTGTCTTGATTACTGTTGCTTTATAGTAAATTTGAAATTTGGAACTATGAATTCACCAACTTTGTGCTTATTTTCACGGTTCCTTTGACTATTCTGGGTCCTTTGGATTTCCATATTAATTTTAGGATTGACTTGTCAAATTCTGCAAAAAAGCCAGATAGGATCTTGAAAGGGATCACATTCAATCTGTAGAACACTTTGGGGAATATCAACGTCTTAAAGATGTTAAGACTTCTGATCCACAAAAACAAGATGGGTGTCCATTATTTTAGGTCTTTTTTAGTTTCTTAAACAATGTTTTGTAATTTTCAATGGAAAATTTTTACACTTTTGTTAATTTATACCTAAATATATTATTCTTCTTGATGTTATTATAAATGTAACTGTTCAAATTTCATTTTCAGTGGTGATTGATTTTTATATGTTGATCTTGTATTCTGCACCCTTGCTGAACTCATCTATTAATTCTATAGCTTTTTTTAGTTGGGTTCCTTGAGATTTTCTGTGTATAAGATCAGTCATTTGCAAACAGAGAAATACCGCTAGTTTTATTTCTTCCTTTACAATCTCTTTTTTTTTTTTTTTTTTTGCCTAATTGCCCTGGCTAGAACCTTGACCAAAATATTCAACAGAAGTGACAAGAGCGGACATCCTTGTCTTGTCCCTGATCTCAAAGGGAAAGCATTTCAATCCTTTATCATTAATATGATGTTAGCAGTGTTAAAATGTAATATTAATCATTACAGTAATATATAAGCAGTAATATGATTCATAGCTGCCCTTTACAAATTGAAGAGTTCCTGGCTATTCCCAGTTAATTGAACATTATTATTGTAAAAGGTGTTGGGTTTTCTCAAATGTATTTTTCTGTGCCTTTTGAATTGATCATGTGGTTTTGTTCTTTAGTATATTAATAGGGTGTATTGTTTCTATTGATATTTGGATTTTAAACCAACCTGCATTCCTGGGAAAAATCCCACTTAGTTATGATGTATAATCCTTTTTATATATTGCTGGATTCATTTTATTAGTATTTTGTTGATAGTTTTTACATTTAAGGGTCACATTGTTTCTTTTCACATCTCATAAACTTTTGTTGGTAACTGGATATTTTAGGTAATAATATTATAGCAACTCTGGATACCAATCTCCCCCTATCAGGAGGTTGTTACTGTTGTTGTTTGGATTTGGGGGGACATTTGTTTATTTTTTTAATGACTTGGTTGAAATATTCTGTGAAATCTACTTCTGTGCAGAATTGTTTAAAAGGCCAAACTTAAAAGGTATATATACACATCTGCCCCAATCCCAAATGCCAGAATTCACATGCGTGACCCAAACCTAAGTGCCAGAGGGGCTGGGAAAGGTAGAGAATTAGTGTTATTTGGTGAATGTCAACAATCTCTGCCACAGTCCAATCTTCCAGTCATCCTTTTCCACACACGTGTGCCCACCACCCTCTTCTCTAGGGGGGGTCCACCCAAAATTACTGCATCCAATTCAAACTCCAGGAACTCTCAGGTCAGCATATGCATCTGCTTGGTCTACTGATCTGAAAAATAAAAAGACAAGGTCTTTCTCCCCTCCTCTGCATTCATAAATTCACCTAGCATAAACAGTGGGGTGGGGGCAGAAAAAGTATAACCACATGTACCATTCAGAAAATGGAAGCCTGGATAACATACAAAGATGACTTGCCTACAGAAATGTGGCGACTTGACAATTTGTGCAGTCTCTCTGCCCTGGAAGTGGGGAGAGTCCCCTGATAAGACTCATGCTCTGCTGTCCAGAAGAAAATTTCTTGTCTGTTTTCCTTTCTGGACCCTTGCTCTGCCCTCTTCCTCTTCCTCACTGAGTGCACGTTTTGGAGTCATACCGTTGGGGAATCTACAAAACTTTCATAGTTTATGGACAGTTTGGTTTAGGTTTTCAAATTCAGAAACTTTGTTGGCATGAGTTCTTAGAATCTTTGGAACAAAATTCTCTCCACAATTTTAGTAAGACCTGATGTTTTACTTCTGGTTTGACCATGTTCTAGTAAACACACCTCAAAATATTTTCTAAGCATTGTTCTGAAATCCGATTTATTTTTTTTCCCTTTATCATGACACTTCCTTCATCTGCCTATCAACTCTATGGCAGCTACCAAGGGTATCTGGAACAATTGATGAGAAGGCCACACCCTTAATCAAGCTTTTCTCTACTCTATTTAAATGAGAAGTTTTCCTGGGCCTTTGTCATTTAAAACCTGTTTTATTATTTTATCTTATCATTTGGTATCTACAAGCATTTGTCTTCTTCAACCAAGAAAGACTATGCATTTCTGGACTTACTCTATTCCTTTATATTCCTCTTGCAAATTGGCCAGTTGTTTCCTGAGCTAATTTATTTTTGATAATACTTAGCCAAACACAACCAGCAATAATCAACACTCACTACAACACTTTATATGCTAAGCCAGTACTCATGTGATCTGCTTCCCAGGATTCTATAAGAAACATCTTTACCAAAATTTGCCATTGCTTAACACGAATCAAGGTCTTTCTAGCATCCAGTATTAGCTTCCCCACTGCTCACAATCTGACCATTATACTCTTGTCTCACACTTTAGGAAGAGTTTTGAATTTGCAGCAGCATCCCTCTTTAAGGTACCAATTTCTTTATTAGTCAGACATGTTAAACTATGCTGTAGCTATAAACAATCTAAAGAGCTCTTTCAACCTAAAAGGCTTATTTACTCACATCACATCTGTTACTTTGCCATTTGGAATATGTGGCCTCCAAGGCCACTGTGTTAGGGAGAGAGATGGCTAGAGAATTTTAAGGGCCAGGCTTAGAAAAAGGCCTTATGTCATTGCTATCTACATTTCATTGGCCAGAAGCAGTCATAAGGCTCTAAACTTATAAATGCAGAAGAGAAGAGCAAAAAGATAGTGTTTGTAGTCTCTGCCAATTATTAAAACATTTTATCATCATAAAATCAATATGAACCTACTATTTTACCAAAGCCTTCTTTCAAGCACAGTACTGTCAAGCACAGTACTGACTTTCTAATCTATTCATTAATTAATGCTTTTATTAAAAAAATATTTATTTAGCACACACAATATGCTTAGAACAATAGAAGCACTTAGAAAACAAAGATAAGGAGTACTGGGGACAGACATATAAATAATCAGAAGGTAATATAATATGTACATCATTATCCAAAATGCTAGACGGATACAAGAAGAGACAGTGTTTAACTTTGCCTTGGGCTATTGGAGAAGTTCAGGTTTTAATTCTCAGAGTCAAACGAAGTGACACATGAATCCTGTCTTTCTGGATAGAGAAAGGATAATGGCCTTCCAGGCTGAAAATAATTGTGGCCTAGTCAGATTTTAAAACAATAAATCAAGTTAAATTTTAGTTGCTCCTGAATGGATCATGTTCTTGATTGTGCAGTTATGAATCACTTGTATATACTTAATAGCAGCTCCATGCATCTAATTATAATTATCCTATAAACCTTAAATGAATTTCCCCAGTCATCTTGATTAGAGCATATAGAAATATGTGAGTGCTTTAAAAATGTTAGTAGTTTGTAGAAGCCTAGTACTGAAGATCAACATACTCAAAATTTATTTTCTTCAAATTTGTATTTTGCTCTTTGTTAAATATTTAATAATATATAAAGGATCAATGCTGGCTCCTTTATGTAAAGGGAGAGAAGAATAGAGGTGGCCTTTCTGGATTTATTTATTTATTTATTATAATTAATTTTTCTTGGTGATATCATTGGTGGTACTTTTATGTTCACTTTAGTATGAATAGAAACACCTTTGGATTATTTCTTAACTTCAAACGTTATGGACTCGTAATTTATAGCTTTGCCTTTATTAATAACTACTTGAAAAATTACCTGCTTGGAGGAATTAAAAGTTTCATTAAGCAAAAGTCACAATTTACTAAGATTTTTTACATTCCATTCTTTCTTGAGATGATGGCTCCTGTTTCCTTTGTTAGTTTTTATTTATAATGTAATTCCTTTCTTCCAGTAGATAAGATCTTTATCTCCATAAACCAAAATAATTGTCCCCATGGAAATTTTATATTAATTAGTAGGTGTTCATTTGAATGCTAACTTTTCTTTATACAGAAGCCATTAAGATTTTATGTTTTGTTTTTTTTTTAACATCTTTATTGGAGTATAATTGCTTTACAATGGTGTGTTAGTTTCTGCTTTACAACAAAGTGAATCAGCTATACATATACATATATCCCCATATCTCCTCCCTCTTGCATTAAGATTTTAATTGGGACAGATATTTGTAATTCGTAAGTAAAATTTCAAAGCAAAGCCTATGATCTAATTTGTTAAACAGGATTACAGAGTGTATCTATTTATATTATTGCCATTTGAAGGAACTTTGAAAGTTATCTACCCCACCTTCCTTTCAAAGTAATATCTTACATAGAGCCCGCTGATTATGCCAAGGTACTTAGTGACGTAAATATTTTTAAGCCCTCTTATCGTGAGGTCACAGGCTTCAGCAGCTATCATTGACATGCTGAACTGTGAAGAGATCAGTTGGAAAACTGTATTTCCTTTGTGTAAGGTGTGTAAGTTATAAATGGAGAATTTAAGATTTTTTTTAAAAAAATTGGGCCTTTGAGAAATGATTAGGTCAATGATCAAAAAGCCCTCACAGATGTGATTAGTGCCCTTATAGAAGAGGCACTAGGAAGCTCTCTTTCGCTTTCCACCATGTGAGGACTCAACAAAAAGACCACCATCTATGAGCCAGGAAGTGAGATTTACCAGACACCAAATCTGCCAGTGCCTTGATCTTGGACTTCCTAGCCTCCAGAATTGTGAGAAATAAATTTCTGTTGTTTATAAGCCACCCAGTCTATGTTATAGTAGTCCAAATGGACTAAGACATCATTCATCTCCAAATATCTTCAAATAAGTCAATGATTCCAATATTTTCTATGCTTGCCTTATTTAAATATGCCAATACACATAGAGATATTTCCACAAATCAGTCAATCAAAACAAAATATGTGCAACATTTCTAACCACATCTAACTCAAATTCATTTTTTAAATTAGGAAAGGTAAATCAATATTGAGAAATCTATCACTTTAATTCATCCAATTAATAGACCAGAGAGTGTTCAAGTAACCAGATTGGTCTGCATTAAAATAAAAATTGGAAACAACAAGGTCCTACTGTGTAGCACAGGGAACTATATTCAATATCATGTGATAAACCATAATGGAAAAGAATATATATATATATATATATATATATATATATATATATATATATATAAATAATGTCTATATGTGTATAACTGAGTCACTGTGCTGTACAGCAGAGATTGGCACAACATTATAAATCAACTATACTTCAATTAAAAGATTTATATTAAAAAAATAGTAGTTTAAACCTAATTTCTAAAATAAGTCAGGGTATAATTCAGAGAGAATGTGAATGCTGTGTAAGTGAAAACTAGAGAATCTGAGGATTGTGTAACCAACTACAAGGGATGTGTAGTTATTTTACGCAGGATTTTTTTAATCTATCAAGTGTCAATGAAATAATAAATATTTCATGTATTTTTACTGGTAAGAATTTTAGATTTTTCTCTGGTTTGTATTATTTATTTGTTTGTTACCCCATCCATCTTCAGCATTAATATCTTCTAAAGGATACCTACTTTCTTGTTCATTTGCTGTAAGGATTAAATAAGTTAATTATGTGAAATACTTCAGATATACAAAAGCTATAAAGATAATATAATACATATCAAAGTAGTCACAGTGAAACTGAAAAGATAGAGCATTATAAATCATTTGAAACATAAATGTACTCATCCCTAACTACATTCACCTCTTATCTTCTGCAGATATAGCTATTTTTAAAATTTCAATATTTATCCTTCTAATGCATGCTTGTATTCATTTGCTACAGGGGTATAAATTATTAAACAATATATGGAAATGGTTTCAAATTTTATAATGACTAAGACCAACTATATTCAGTACCCCAGATTTTAATGATAAATATTATGTTTGTGTAAGTCATCAGAATTATTATATGAAGTTCTGGCTCCTTTAATTTCACTACTATCTAGTGTTCTATTTCATGAATGAAACAAATGTCTTCATCTATTCTCTTACTGATGTATATTTATATTTGTTTTCAAAATTTTACTCTTTCATAAACTGCTACAGAAATAATAAAATGATGAAAGTAATATAAAACACTTTTCTCGTACTTACTATGTTTTAGGCACTAAGTAATTTACATATATTAAATCATTTAGTTCCACAGCAGTTTTATAAGTATTAATATTTTATACCACATACATATGAGGAAACTGAGTCAACATCACAGAGCTAGTATATGATGTTGCTAGAAATCAAATGAGAAAATTTGGCTCAAGAGTCAGTTCTCTTAACCATATATCTCTTTAGGCACACAAGTGAGAGCAGGTCTAGGACTGGCTCTCAGTCCTGTCTGCAAGTTAGAATCATCTAGGTGCTTAATTAAAAAGGACATGTGCCCAATCCTCTCTCTGGATAAGTTGACTCAAAATCTCTAGGGATAGGATCTGTAGATAAATATTTTTTAATCTTAATTTAAATTAAATTTTTATTTTGAGGTAATTGTAAATTTACACGCAGTTGTAAGAAAATAATACACAGCAATCCCATGGACCATTTACCCAGTTTCCCCCAATGATAAAATCTTGCAAAACTATAGTACAATATCACAACCAGGATTGACATTAATAGTGTCAAGACACAAAACATTTCCATCACAATGAAGATCCCTCCTATTGCTCACCTATAGCCACACCCATTTCCCTCCCACTGACTCCCCTCTTAAGCCTGGGCAACTCTGTTCTCCGTTTCTATAATTCGGTCATTTCAAGAATATTATGTAAATGAATTATACAATATAAAACCACTTGGAATTGAGTTTTTTTCACTTAGCATAATTGTCTGAAAATTCATCCAGGTTGTTGCATGTATCAAAATAGCTTGTTCCTCTTTATTGCTAGTGGTTTTCCATGGTATGGATGTGCTGCGGTTTGTTTTGTTTAACCATTCACCTGTTGAAGGACATCTCCATCATTTCTAGTTTTTTGGCTGTTACATATAAAACTGTTATGAATATTCATTTATAAATTTTGCTTGAGCATATATTTGCATTTCTCTGGGATAAATGCCCAGGAATACAATTGCTGGGTCATATAGTAGTTATGTGTTTAATTTTTTAACTTCTAAACAGCCCTGATGTGAGTATTTTCATAGCTTCTCATAATTTGGGTATCATTGTGCTAGGGTTTATACCTAGGAGTGACATTTCTAGGGCATAGGGCATATACATTTTCAACTTTACTAGAATTTGACAAATTGGCTTCCAAAATGAAAGTGACCTTTTACACTCCTGTGTGTGAGTCTGTTGCTCACTCCTCACCATCACTTGGTATTTTCAAAACCTTAAAATGTTTGCAGATTGATGAGTGTTTAATGACATTTTACTATGGTTTTGTTTTGCATCAATCTACTAGTGAGATTAAACATCTTTCTATACATTTATCAACTTTGCAGCTTTTTCTAAGCTTCCTGGTCAAAGTCTCTGCCCAATTGTCTACTTCTTTTCTCTTTTGTCTTTTTCTATACTAATTAGTGTGACTTTTTTCAACATGTTCTGGACATGAAACTTTAATTAGTTATATGAATTGCAAATAGGTTCCTCTGAGCTGTGGCTTGTTTTTATTTTTCTATTTTGTTCATGGTGTCTTTTGATGAATAGAAGTTTGTGGGTTTTTTTTTTTTTAACATAGCCAAATTTATAATCTCTTTTCATTGTGATTTGTGCTTTTATTTCTTTAAAAAAATTATTTCCCCTTATGAGGTCATAAGTATGTTTCTGTATTTTTTAGAAGTTTTATGCTTCAAATGTTTTTAAAGAAAAATTAAAAGAAAACTAAACTTGGAATTAATGTGAGGTTAGGGTAATCATCCATTGCTTGGATCATCAGTTGTCCCAGCTCCCAACTATTAAATGATCCTTCTTTTCCCTACTAGTTGCAGGAATATTTCTATCATTGATCAGCTCTCCTTGTATGGTGGGTCTGTTTACGGACTTTCTATTTGGTACTGTTGGCTTATTATTCCACCCTGGCACTGTTACTATGTTGACTTAATTCTTATAATATTATAATAAATTGTGGATCTGCTGAGGTAAGGACTCCACTTATTTCTTTTTTTTTTTATTAGAGTATAATTGCTCTACAATGTTGTGTTAGTATCTGCTGCACAGCGAAGTGAATCAGCCATATGCATACACACATCCCCTCCCTCTTGGAGCTCCCTCCCCCCATCCCATGCAACTAGGCCATCACAGAGCATGGAGCTGAGCTCCCTGTGCTATACAACAGGTTCCCACTAGCTATCTATCTTACACATAATAGTGTATTTATGTCAAACCTAATCTCCCAGTTCATCCCACCCTCCCATTCCCCCACCGTGTCCACATGTCCGTTCTCTACACCTGCCTTTCTATTCCTGCCCTGCAAATAGGTATATCTGTACCATTTTTCTAGATTCCACATATATGTGTTAATATATGATATTTGCTTTTCTCTTTCTGACTTACTTCACTCTGTATGACAGACTCTAGGTCCATCCACATCTCTACAAATGACCCAATTTCATTTATTTTTATGGCTGAGTAATATTCCATTATATATATGTACCATATCTTCTTTATCCATTCGTCTGTTGATGGGCATTTATGGAGGTTCCTTAAAAAACTAAAAATAGAACTACCATATGACCCAGCAATCCCACTACTGGGCATATACCCTGAGAAAACCATAATTCAAAAAGACACATGTATCCCAATGTTCACTGCAGTACTATTTACAATACTAATTTCTTTTTCAAAATTGTCTTGACTATTCTTAGTCATTTGATCTTCAACGTAAGTTTTTAAATCATCTTACTACATTCTCTACTAAATAGTGTTGATATTTTGACTGGAATTGTACTGCATTTACAGACTAATTTGGGAGAAAATTGAAATCTTTAATATATTGAGTTTTCCTATCCAAGGACATTTAATACTAACTCTAAATTTAAATTAGCTCTTCTCCAAAATCTTTTAGAAAAGTTTGCAATTTTCTCCAGAAAGGTTTCACACTACTTTTGTAAAATATTATCCTGGATGTATAATAGTTTTGTTATTAACATAAATATTATTTTTATGACGTTTTAACTGCTTGCTGCTTGTCTATAGGATTGCAACTAATTTATATAATTGATCTTATAGAAAAATTGCTGTACTATTACTATTATTAGCTATAGTTAGTAATTTTTGTTTTAGATATTTTTGTGTAGACAGTCATACTCTTTGAATAATGATGACACTCTTTCCTCCTTTCTAGTTCTTCTGTCTTTTATATTTTTCTGAGCTAATGGCTCAAGTCTCAAATATAAAGTTGTATAGAAGGAATAGAAGCAGACATCCTGACTTATTCTTGACATTAAAAAAATTATGTTAGCTCGCCAACCTCTTTCTTTGATCACACTTGAAGGTAAAATTCAGTGTCTATCTCAAGGTAAAATTAAGTTTTTTTACTCTGAGGATTTTTTTTTTTTATCACCAACCTTTTATTTTTAATTTTGAGTATAAATGTTATTTCTAAGATCTTGGAAAACATGAAATAGCCACAGGTTAAATACTGTTAGCATTAGTTAATGAAAAAACAGAATTTATTGTTTAAGGTTTTCTAGTTTATGATGCATACTACTAGTTTACTAGAAAATTAATATCATTATGCATTCATTTTCCTACCTTTGTTTTCTAGATATAGCAGATGAGAGAAAAAACAATCTAAATGCTTAAGCAGTGTTCACTCTCCTACAACAAAATTAAAGGAAGTGTATTTTTCTAATAATATGTTCATTGACTTGAAATCAAAATAATAGGGATGCTTTGAAGAAAAAAAAACACTTTTTAGAGTAAACTGGATATAAAATGACATTTAAACTTTATAGAATCTCATGGAAAACTTGAATAGCATTGAATGATATTCACATCCTAGAAACATGTAGTATCTTCTGCTAAATTTGACTAATCCATCAATAAAGCCACCTTTATTATCAAAGTTGGTTTTTTTTATAACACTAGAGCCAACAAAAATAAAGCATAATGCCATAGTATGGGAAATATAATTAAATTATCACAGAAATTTTTAAAATTTATTACAGTTATTTAAATATTTTAATATGTCTATTCCTATACCAAAACATTTCCTACTAAATATATGAACATATATTAGCTGTTAGCTTTTCTTTTCCTACCTGCTGCAAACAGAGGTTTCTCTGCTTTGTCAAGACAGAAACATAATTGTATTATCTTCCTCTATAGGAAACATATTATTTTCCTCTTTTAACAAAACTTTAATAGAAGAGCTTTGTGATGCTATCATTTTCATGAGTTTAGCATATTTATAAAGGAACTGATAAATCCAATGTGTTTGTCTCTGTGCATTATTTTTCTTTAAAATTTAGCCTAGATAATTATGAACTATTTACCTATATATAATGTTTTGAAGCCTAAAGTTTCAAGTGTATCTTAATTTTCTATTGAAATTTAATCACCTGGTTTTGAGTTGCTCTAAGAACTGAATTTCACCAATATAGTTGTGAATGTGAATTCTCTTGTTTTGTGACCTTCTTATCATGACATCTTCGCTTGTTTCCCCTTCATCAGCCCTCATCATCTGCCAATGTGCCATGATAACTAGCCTAACATTTAAGTTTAATTCTCCTGCTTTGGGATCAGTGAAGGTCAGGGATATTTAATCAGAATTTTCCATGTGAAAGTTGAAATTTTATACCTTGAGTTTCCTTGCAGTTGCTGCTGTGCCTTTAGTAACTATTCCAGGTTAATAGGTAAAATGGTGTGTTCAATTAAATAGACTTATGAATGATTAGCAAATACAACCACACCATCTTGCTATAATTCTTTAAAATTTTAATTTTAATCGAACACTGGTTTTTCAACCTAGAATTTCTTTTTGTGAAAGAATGAAAGTGAGAAACCTAAACATGTTTTTAAGTCTTTCCATTCAAAGGAAGAAATCATCTTAATCTTTATGAAGTTGGCATGCTTAATGCACTTTCTATCAGTTAATGAGATTTGTTCACACTATTTAGCTTCCTATGAGATTTCTTAGGTTAATTCTTTTGTACTCCATCTAAAATTAATAGTATTATGAAAAAAAAAAATCAACATGACCGGGGATTCTGAAGGTTGGTAAGGTCAGAACTCTCAGCCTTGGTTTATTCAGAGATTGATTAATAACTAACTGTGCCTTGGAGTTGGCTCATGTGCAGGAATTAAATCAATGTAATGGTTTTTCAAGTTGAGATTTTAAAGTACCAAGATGACCTTAATTACATGTATTAAATCATTTATCAAATATTATACACAGCACATTTTGCTCTTTTCTTCACCTAATTAGTATTTTATTTACTATTTCTCTAAAAGATTTTCTTATATTCCCCCTACAATAAAGAAAGTTCCATTTCTCTGGCATATGTTCTTTGGAATCTCTTAGCTTATTAAAAAATTCTGAGAAAACAACAAAGATCCTGCTGCTAGAAGAAATAACAGATACGGGATTCCCAAGAAGAGAAATATTTTATGTCGCCCCCAGAGTGGTTCTCCTCTCCTTTCTTTACATTTATGCAAAATAAATCCAAGAGTTGGAGATTAGGAACAAGAGAAGAAAATCAGGAAAGAAGTGAGAAGTTTAGAATTGAGGAGGCAACTAGTGTTACCACTCCAAAATAACAAGACATATGTTCCAGGAAGCAGGAAGGGATATAGAGAAACTAGCTGAAGGATGGAATAAGAGAATCCTCTCAGTCTTGTTCTTGATTTCCCATGTATAGGAGGAAAGTACAGTCTCCTATAATAAGAGAGAATAAGAGGGTCATAGAGATACATAATTTTTTGTTACAATTAATTCTACATATATTGTGACTTTTACCTTGAATACAACTTTACTTCATAGTTTGTCCATCTGTTGGGAATCTTCAATTTTGTAACAAGAGAAAGAATTAAAAAAACAGTTAATTCTGTAGAAGCAAGAAATTCTTAGTGATAATTGTAAAAATACCTGTAATTATACCTGTGCTCTGGGGAGCTAATATATGTAAGGAACACAGTGTAATACAGAGTGTTCTCCTTAGGAGCAAATTTACTTGGGGTGATAAATATTCATAGATAAAGTAAAATTTATGCAATACAGAGATTAGACAGAATAGCAATAAAGAAAAGGCAAATTATTTAGATAATACATACTGAGTATAGTCATTAATTCAACAACTATTTGTTGTTGAGTATCAAAAAATCCAGAATCAACTAGATTTTAGAGGTTGAAAGGTCATTGTGAGTTATACGATTTAGGAAGCCTTTTAGGAGAAGGATTCTCTTTTGCTGAGTTCTTATGGGTAGGTTGGTTAGAAGAAGAAGTGGGAGAGCATTCTTTCTGAGTATGTGTACATTTACTGAGTAAAGCAAATTCATTGCTTTCTCAGGGTTTAGTAGCAGTAAATTACTTTGGCTAGAATGCAGGGTACAAATAGATTTGTGTTAAAATAATATAGAAGTGAAAGTTCTAGAAAAGACAAATTTTAATCACTAGCCAGGATATTTGCAATTGGTGTTATGGGCAAAAATGAATCTACTCTTAAGCAAGTAAACGGCATCGTGAAAGAGTGTGCATCACTTAGAACAGAAAACCCAACTACTGTTGACTGAAGAAGGGGTTTGTCTGGTACATATCACGGAAAAATTCGAAGGTAAACAGGGTTTCAGGAATATCCTGGGAGTGATTTAATTAGGAATTAGTTTTTATCCTTTTCTTGACATTGTTTTCATTCTCAGGATCCATATCGTAATTTCCTTCAGTTTTAGGCTCACATCCTCCCAGGATTAAGTCCAGTAGAGAAGAGAGAGAAATATCTAACTCCTGAATAATGTTACTGTATTTTATGCTTGAAACTTCTAGAGTCACAAACTTATCTCTGAGCCAATCATCATGGCTAAAAGGACAGAATTATATAGATTTACCAGGTGTGGATCACAGACCTATTCTTGAACCATACCTCCTGTGAATAAAATAATTCAATAATTCATTATTATGAGTGATTGGGCATAGATCCTGTGTACCCTCCCCACTTCCACATGAATAAGAATCAAGGAAGGCTTGTTTCTCAGAGCAAATTTCTTCTTGAGGGAGAGAGAGAGAATGGAATGTGAATTTTGGTGCCAAAATACCACTCCAGGATGTTGTTGTAGAGTGGATTGGAAGAAAGAAAGCCCCAAAACAGGAAGACCAAATACCATTGACATAAATTGTATGAATCCAATCTATATAAATTGGAATGGAAAGGGTAATATCGATATGCAAAATTTTCCAAGGATGACTTGGTATAACTTGTTAATTGATTAGCTACCGGTGGTAATGAAGGTGGTGGTGGTGATGGTGATGATGATGATGATGATGGTTAGCTTGTTGATCCATTAGCTATTCCAATAGTAGGTATTTTCATAGTTATACATGATTTAGAGTTATACTATGGCCCAGAGGCTCCCAAACCTTTTCAAATTACAGTAGCCTTAGTATCTGAGTCATTTTTTGTATGTTATCCCTACACCAAAATAAATACCTAAGAGATCTGTTTAATAAGTATTTAGGTCTGAGAAATAATATGGTTGGGTTTCACTCCAAAAATTTTAAATGCCCCATGGGACCCATCTTTTTTGAACCACAGCTATAGTTATTGACTTACAAAAGTGTTTCATTACTTCTTAAGAGTAATCAGGAAATCAAAATTAGATAGTACAAGAGTTTCACAGATACTAGTTCAGTAACATTGTGTATAAAAGAGTATCAAACTCACTTATGCAGATCTTAAGTAGGTAATTGGTATATACCATTTTGTCCAATTTTTCCCAGTTTAAGTTCTGGTTAATGAAGTCTGATTAGAAAGTAAAAGTTGATAAAACTAATTTTACAAGTAAGGCATTTGTAGTTGGAGAAGAAATTGATTTCCTTTCTATATATTTAGTCTAGACCATTTTGCCCCCCTTTGCAAATTGTGATTTGTTTTTGGACATGTGAAGTTATTTTTATGCCATTTATAACTTACTGTAAATTATCAGAAAACAGTTTTTTGTTGGGAATAGAGAAACAAAGGATAGGAGGATGATGGCTCATTACAATGGGCAATAGGTGGTGAGATAAAGGGGCACAGGGACAGGAAAGATACACAGAAGTAGAGTAAGAATAACTTATGAGTAACCTGGGTCACTTCTTAGTTTTCTAAGAGTTAACCTTGATTATGGTTGGATAAGGCAAGAAAAGAGCCAAGTAAGTTTCAGGAAAAGAGGCATACAGAATGATATATAGAGAAAAAGTTGAACTAACAAGCATTTTTAAATCCTTTAAACTCTCTTAGTGATTCCTTTTGATTATTTAAACACATGAGTTAAATAAACCTCATCAGTTTATTTGTGTCCCTTCTTAATTTGATTCAAAGACTATTACATATGAGAAGAAACGTCATTAACAACAATAAAAGTAGAAAACTCTAAAGCACTGTAGAGTGAAAATAAATGGTGTAGTGTCCCAGATGATTTTTGTTTTCAATTCACTTTCCTAAAGAGTTCTCTAACAGACTGGCTGGAATGTGCAACCCAGAAAACTGAGTAATATGAACACTATTCTAGATCTTCTCTCTTCTAAGACCACTGGATCTAACCCTATCAGAGGAAACAATGTCATCTGGACCTCTTTCTCCTATTGCTCACCCTTTAGGATCTGTGCCACATTTAATTGTATGTTAGAGCTCAAAATAATATTCCATCTTCAATAAACCCATGTGGTATGGTCACCTTTCTATAGCCAATATAAATATTAACACACAATTGCACACATAATCTCCTTTTAAAATGCTTTGAATTTAACATACTCCATATTTAGTATAAGTAAAATAGTTTATAGTAAAATGAAGACATTTTAAAACTATTTCTTCATTTCTTACTTGCTTTTAACATATGAGGCATTGATTTTTTTATTTGGGGTTCTTTATTGTTTTATTATTTGAACTTTACATTTGAGTAATTGTAGCAAATCTGTGTTTAAATTAATATACTTGAGATATGCCCAGGTATCATCTTTCACTCATTTTTTAAGAAACTTTATTCATCACTTACTAAATGCCTTGCACATTGTTAGGGAAACAAACACTGGTACTGTGAACACTGTAATAATGCAGTGGTTTTCAATCCAGGCTCTACTACATTACTATCACCTGGGGAGATTTTAGTCAAGCCTCACTCCAGAAATAATAAGTTGGGTTTTGAACCAGGGCATTGGTATGTTTTAAAAGATTTCTAGGTGATTCTACCTTGTATTTAAGGTAGAGAGTGAGTGATCTAATGAGAAGGTTGATTTTTTAGGATCAGTGGCTATTTCAGGTCTTGAGAGAAAAGCAATGACATAGTTATGGTTTCTGTTCTTTTTCAGTCCAAATCCTTGACAAAGAAAAGTGTTACTGAAATTATCTAACTATGAATGAAAAATTCAAATATATTCCCCCAAACTTAAAGCATTATAGTATACCAAAGTGAATAAGAGAATGCTAGTGATTACAGAATTGATATTCCTTTTCTCCCTTTGCAGCTGCCTACTAGCCTAATTCGCATTGTTTCTTCACAGGATGAAAGAAATGTTTTTAGGCATTCTCCACAGAAGGAAGTGAGAGATATGAAAAAGACACTCTGGCTTAAAGAGTGTTGCTAAGAAACACAGTTTGCAGATGAAATGTCCTACAGAGCTGTCTATCATCCCATAACAAGAAAGTAAAGTGGTAGCATGTCCTGATTTAAAAAGTAGAAAAATAATCTGTTAAAGTGTAACCAAAGGGAATCTGTTATAGTTCCATTTAGGAAATAGTTTTGGTTTATTTATGTTACACTGAAACTTCCAGATATTCTGTTTGTGTGTGTGTGTGTGTAAGGATAAAAATGTAAGCATATAATAATATTTTGTCAAAATAATCACTTTTAAAAGAAATACACATAAATGAAAAATAAACTCATCTTAATTTTTGCTTTAATAATAATTTTCTGACAATTTATCACAGGAAAATTTGGATATATGGAAAATATAAAGAAGATAAAGATCATCCATAATGCTACCACACAGAAATAACCATATTTTGGCATTACTTCTTCATACTTTATTTCCTCTAAATACTCAGTACATCTTAGCTAGGGTTTATAAAGATTTTTTTTTTTTTTAAAGTATGTCCCCAAGAGAAAAATAAATATCGTATATTAACACATATATGTGGAACCTAGAAAAATGGTACAGATGAACCAGTTTGCAGGGCAGAAATAGAGACACAGATGTAGAGAACATATGTATGGACACCAAGGGGGTGAAGTGGTGGGGGTGGTGGTGGTGGTGGGATGATTTGGGAGATTTGGATTGACATATATACACTAATATGTATAAAATAGATAACTAATAAGAACCTGCTGTATAAAAAAATTAATAAAATAAAATTCAAAAATAACAAACAAAAAAAATAAAGTATGTTCCCTGCCTTTTAGCAGATAAATTAATTTAATCCATTTACATGTATTGCAATTTCTTATGCACCTTGATGTACTTCTACATTCTTATCTATTTATTTATTTTTTTACTTCCCATACTGTTTCTTTTCTCTTTTTTCTCCTTTCCTGTCTTCTATTTGATTGAAAGTCTTTTTATACCTTGTATTTTTGAGGTCATACTCTATAATATTTAGTTCTGCTTTTTCACATAATATAATAGAATAAACTTTCTCTGATTCTGATTCTTATTATTATAAAGCACTTGCAAGCATAATTTTAAGGCCTCCCTAATATTTCATCATATCACCTTATCATAATGTAAATAACTCAAATTATTTAATTATAGTAGATTTCTCTGTAGAGAATCACTGTATCAAAATATCTGAACTATTTTAAAACCTTTAATGTATAGTACAAAATTATTTTCTCAAAAGATTTTCTTAGTTACTACTTCTTGAATCAATACAGGAAAATATCAATCATTGTATCTATTCCAACATTGAGTACTATTATTTTTAATGCTGTGAAAATTTGATCAAATAAAATATACATAGCATTTTTAAGAATTTGTATTTTTGATTAATTTATTAGTCATTCATATTTAGTCTTTCCTATAAGTTTGTAAACATGTCCTTTATCAATTTATCTATTGTGACGTTAATATTTTTTCACGTCTGTTACTGTGGGTGCCTTATAGCTGAGCCTATAATCTTTTTGAAGCTTTTCCCGTTTGTATTTTAACTTTTAAATGTCTTCATCCCTTTTTGTATATGCAATTTAAAAATTCTTCTTTGTGTTTTCTTCTAGTCAGGGACTAATACATTTATTTCCTTTTTCTATTAGCTTTTTAAAGTGGGTTCGATTTTTATATTTCAATGTTTAATTCATCTGAGTTCATGTTGATGTATGAAGCAAGATTAGAACATTTACTGATTTTTCCAGCTAGCTATCTGATTACCTAGTGCCTTTTATTAAATCATATTTCATATCTTTATCTGTTAATGCTTTTACAAATGGAGAATATAGCAGTATGAAATGTAAGCATGGTTTCAAACTCACTTCACTACTTGCTAACACCATCATTTTGGGCAATTTGCTTAATCTATGTGTCTCTGTTGTGTCATCCTGAAAATAAACACAAAGAAAAAGTATAAATCACAGAGATATTGTGAGGTGTAAGTGATGTAATGTATCTAAAGTATTGGTACATAGTAAATGCTCAGAAAAATGCTATCTATTATTGAATCTGTTTATATTAGAATATCATCACACTTTTATTAATGGAGCTTTATTATAATTTTCTATCTGTTGATATTTTTCTCATTTTATTAGCCTTGGGAAACAATTTGGCACAGTATTTAAGCACATGCATTCTAGAGCTAAACTACCCCAGTGTGAATCTCGATATCCAAACTAATTAACTGTGTGACCTTAGGTAAACTACTTCACATCTTTGTGTTTTAATTTCTCTATTTGTAAAACTGAGATATTTATGGCATTTATTTCAGAGATTTACTGTGGGGATTAAATGAGAATTAAATATATTTAAAGTTGCTAGTGGTAAGTGTGATGGTAGCATTAGCTATTATTTGTTTCAAGATGTTCTTAATGACCTTTTCATCCATTTATATTCTCTAATGAAATTGAGATATTCTGTCAAGTTCAGAGAGATCTTTTTTTTTTTTTTTTTGATTGAACTGTACAGTATTCTGGAAAATTTTAATAATACTGAGTCTTATTATCAGGGGAAATGGTATATTTCTTGAGTTTTTCAGTGATTCATATAGATCTATTAATAGATATTTATAGCTTGTTATTATTTTTCACACTAATTAAGAGCATTACTAGGTAATTAATTATGTGTTCTTAATATTGTAAATAGCATCTATTTTTCTTATTTCTAAGTAGTTAATTGTTGGTACACAAGAAAACCATTGTTTGGTTTATATTTATCTTCTGCTTAACCATTTTGCTGAACTCTCTTAATTCTAGTATTTCATTTAAATCCATTTTCTTTGCTATTCTGGTATATAATCATACTGTATGCAAATAATAGTTTTGCCTATTTCTTTTCTAATTGTTGAAATCCGATTTTTACTTCATTTTAAACTGTATTTGCTTAAGCTTCCAGAATAGTGCTAAATTCATTGAACAAATATTCATTGGGTGTTTTCCATGTTTCAGATACTGTGGATAGCACTTGGGATAAACTAACAGACAGCAAAGCCAAAGGGCTTGTCCTCATAAAACTTTAAATCTAATCCTGTGGTCTTAACATGGTATCAATCTATCAAATGTTTTATGTGGGTTTACATTATTTAGAGAAGATGTTACATAGCTTCCATTAGATAAACAAAAGAGTTAATGGCCATAAGAAGTTAAGAACCATTAACCTTAATGTATAGCAATAAGTTGTAGCCTTAGTTATATCCTGATTAATTTTACTTCATGATGATTTAAATGTTCTTATTCTCTATTATAGACTTTTTAAATGTGAAAGAACCTGTATAGTGCTACTAGTTTCCTTATAGGTATATATCTTAAAAATAATCCACATTCTCAAAAATCAGTTACTGATTTTCCATAGAAATATGGTAAAGTAACCTATGCAGAACTCCAAAATAACCTAAAAAGGACTCTTTATAGATACATTAGTTTAAATGTAAAAATAATAATATTTGAATGTTAAAAGATAATACTGAAAACATAATTCAAGTGCATAATCACCGATTGATCAGTTAAGCTTCCTAAGAAACAGAGGAATAAGTTGGGGTATGACTTTCAATCATAACTTGTGGCTCTAGACAATAGAATTGTAAAGAAATGTATTTGATAAAATAAAAACCATACAAATAGCCTTGTGTGTGTTTGTTCTTTTTCACATTTCTATTGCTGAAACAGAGAAAAGATAGAAAGTATTTTCTCTAATAAAATTGCCTGATTCATAGGGAAGGCAGAGGTCTTTCTCAGGTTGTGCTGGAGAGACTATGGGAACACTTTATCAGAGTAAGGGGTGAATAAGCCAAGTGGCTCTCAACAAACAAGATCGAGCCCTGTGAGAGATGCATCAGAGGGAAGAGATCACCTTTCTTGATTTAGCAGCTAGGAGAAAACCTTCATAGGAAGGGAATGCATCAGGACAAAGAACAAGTCTTCCTTCCCTGACTGCCTCTCAGTTCACTCCACAATATTCCAGTGAGGGCACAGGTTTGGGCCTGCAGATATTCGCTTCATGGGGCAGGTCATTTGAAATTTCTTAAGTATTCTGACTAGAGCTGTAAAAAATTAAAGCATTTAAAAATTCCTTCTCAGGTTATTCTCTGTAAGGGTTCAACCTTGTCTTAGGAAATTCACTTCCTATCTATCCACTTAATGTAGGAGAGAGATTCATTAAAAGGTTGGTGAGAAGTAACTAGGCCTACAATAAGAATCACTGGCATCATTAACTGAATTTTAGACCATAATGTGAAGCAGAAAAAACAAAAATTTTGAATATTATGAGTGGTTTAAAACAAAACAAAATTACTAAGACAGTTTAACATGGTGGTACAGTTAGAATGTGATTGAAGAAAGGAAAAGGGCACTTGGTATGTCATTACTTTTCAGTCTTCATTTTATCCCTTCAGGTATTGTGCAAATATTAGCTAATTATGCTTGTTTTTAGGTCAATAGATTAATTATGACTTTTAAGGCATTTGTTAATTTATACATTCAGAGATTATTTTAATGTTTATTAAGCACTTCTTCTGTAATTAGGCATTATGGTAGCTTCCAGGAGTTTTATAGTTTGCATTTTATATTTAGGTCTGTGATCCATTTTGAGTTTATTTTTTATGAAGAATGTAAAGTCTGTGTCTAGATTCATTTTTTTGCATGTGGATACCTCATTGTTCTAGTACCATTTGTTGAAAAGATTATCATTGCTGCACTGTAATGCCTTTGCTCCTTGGTCAAAGTTGCCTATATTTATATTGATCTATTTCTGGGCTCTGTATTCTGTTCCATTCATCTGTCTCTTTTCTCACCAATATCAGTGTCTTGGTTACTACAGATATATACTAAGTCTTGAAGTGGGGTAGTGTCAGTCCTCTGACTTTGTTTTTCTTCTTCAGTATTGTGTTGGTTATTCTGGGTCTTTTGCTTCTCCATATAAACTTCAGAACCAGTTTGTCAACACACAAAATAACATAAAATAACTTGCTGGGATTGGGATTGGGATTATATTGAATCTATAGATCAAGTTGGGAAGAACTGACATCTTGACACTACTGAATCTTCTTCCCTATCTTTTCATCTTTGCATGAAAATTTGCTAAAATATTTGTTCAATAAAAGAATAAATTGAACTCCTCCATACCACAGCCATATCTCAAAAGTTTATCTTCCTTCCACAGTTTAACACTGGCCAAATAACCAGCTGGCTAATGAGGTTAAACAAAGTTCTACCACTGAGAGGCTGCATCTTTGCATCAGGCCTGTCTGAGGGTGAAGGATGTATAGATTAGAAGTATTTAGCAGAAAGTGTGAGAAAGAACATAATTACAGTGTAGCTGAACTTACCTCAGGTTCAAAATCTATATGATTACATACACTCCAGAAGAGTCAGGGGAGCTTCTCATTCTCAACAAAACATTGTTTACCAACTAAGAATTTTTTCTGTGAAAGGCTATATTATTGACTCCTACTCAAAAATATTAATTGCAGAAAACAAAATGGCATCCTCCCATAAAAGGAAACACACCAACAGAAGAGATAATAGAACCATAACTAAATAATCATTACTATTGGCATTTTTAAGGAAGCCCTGAGGATGAATGCCTATAATAACTGACCAACCTTCTTGTGTATGTCAGGAATAACACCTGATTTAGTTGAGATATTGACTGTCCTTTGATGGAAATGCTAATCATTTTTGTGACATAACTTATTCAACAACTGCATACTTATAGTTTCTTAAGTGGAAGTTCACTTCTCCAAGGGCAAGAGATTTGCAATCTGATATTTTGTAAATTTTTAGCTGAGCTGTCTGTGAGGCAACTTGCCAACATCTCATTATATAATGTATTTTTAAAGAAATATAAAGGTACTTTATATGGTACTTTTTGTTTCTGCTAGAATGCTGAGAGGTTTGGTTCAGCAGAATACAAATCATTACAAATACCCTTTCCCAGAAATTCAAGACATCAATCAAAACAAATGTAACAAAAATGAAAACAACTGGAGGGTGAATAAAGAAAAATATGATGGAGTTGAAAACATAATGCATTTATTGATTGGAAAAAAATACTTATTAAGATAAAAAAATTAAGCATAAAGATTCTGGTTATTATTATTATTAAAGATTTCAGATATTGTTCAAATACAAATAAAGAATGAGTGGTCACTTAGATAATTCAAGTAAAAGTATTGCCTTTTGCCTGAAGTTTCCTGATTAATTACAAAACCTTCCTTTTCACCTTAACTGTAGAGATCGTTATATGATAGTCATGTAAGGAATTTAATTTTCAAGTGAAATCAAAAATCCCTTAAATGTCAAGATAATTCAAGATTTTGGACAGAAATATGGACATATTGAATTCAACACTGATAGTTAATTAAGACTAAAAGTGCTTGATTAGCCATGATAAACCTTATATTATGCATTCAAAATTAGTTCATAAAACAGCAGATACATTTCTGCATTCTAAAACTTGTGAGATCTTTAAGAAACTGAAACGACACTAGTGTTATTTATTAAATCTTCAAAACACCCAAGAAACTGTTTTGTAAATCTTTTTAAAAAATCTTCAGCAAGAAATTTTTTTTTAAACATCTTTATTGGAGTATAATTGCTTTACAATGGTGTGTTAGTTTCTGCTTTATAACAAAGTGAATCAGTTATACATATACATATGTCCCCATATCTCTTCCTTCTTGCATCTCCCTCCTTCCCACCCTCCCTATCCCACCCCTCTAGGTGGTCACAAAGCACCGAGCTGATCTCCCTGTGCTATGCGGCTGCTTCCCACTAGCTATCTATTTTACGTTTGGTAGTGTATATATGTCCATGCCACTCTCTCACTTTTTCCCAGCTTACCCTTGCCCCTCCCCATATCCTCAAGTCAATTTTCTAGTAGGTCTGTGTCTTTATTCCCGTCTTGCCCCTAGGTTCTTCATGACCATTTTTTTTCTTTTTTTTTTAGATTCTATATATACGTGTTAGCATACGGTATTTGTTTTTCTCTTTCTGACTTACTTGACTCTGTATGACAGACTCTAGGTCCATCCACCTCACTACAAATAACTCCATTTCATTTCTTTTTATGGCTGAGTAATATTCCATTGTATATATGTGCCACATCTTCTTTATCCATTCATCTGTTGATGGACACTTAGGTTGCTTCCATGTCCTGGCTATTGTAAATAGAGCTTTCAGCAAGAGATTTTGAACAAAAGCCAAAATATTTCTTTTAACCTCATAAAGAAAGTAAATAATTCTGGCATGAGTGCAAAGAGCTGCAAGATTCCTGCCAATATACAGCTGTAGCTGCTTTGTTCTTTTATTTTATTTTTAAGTCAGTGAGCAGGCCATGATGGGTGAAAAATTAATCTCAGGTTTATATTTCTATTGTTTAATTTATCTTCTTTTCATTTCTCCACTGTATAAAACAAATTGGTAAGGAGGTTCTACCAATTACTGAACTTCAAAAATATTATCTCTATGCAGATCCCTTTCAAATACCTGTTCCCTCCCCCAGCTTGTCTCCAAATTCTGGTCTCATTTACTCAAGTGTCACTAGATATCACAACCTGGATGTCTAATGGGAAACTAAAACCTAGCACATTCAAAAGTAAATTCTTCGTCAACTCACTTTCCCACCAAAACGCTACCTCCCCTTTGCCAAATGGAAGCATCTTCCACTCCCATGGGCAAGCCAAAAGATAAGGACTCATCTCTGAACTCTTTCCTTTTGCTCACCTCCTACTTCTAATCAGTGTTAATTTCTCACTGGTCCATACTTGAAGCCAAGGACCACATATTTTGGCTCTATTAAATCTCTAGGATCTAGCCCAGTGTACATGATAGACACAAATATTTTAAAACAAAGTTGCCTATATAACTGCTTCTACTACTACTACTGCTAAGTAAATTGCTGATTTTACCTACCTATATTGCAAATTGTATTGGCAGCTGCACTGCATTAGAGAAGTCATTAGGTCTTGGAAGAGAAATGGTATCATTTTGTTCCTCCCAATTGGATAAATGCATGGAATTATCCTCAAGTCAGGGTTAACTGTTTAACAGTGATTCTTGTGCTTTAAGTGTTCTAAATGATGGCAGCTTCATAGCCATTCATAACTGTGGTGATTTTTCTTTAGTTATCAGCTTTCTTCTGCGACATGTTAACCTTCTGTGGCATTACACATACACACACATACTCACACACAAGTGCACACACATATATTTATTAATCACACCTTCCATGCAAAGTATTTAATCCTTAATAAGAATACAAATATATGTATAAGGTATGTTCTGTTCCCTAACTTCTAATCTAGTTCGGGGTAATTAGAAATTAGCACAGATGTCTTGTGTACAGTTTTCAAATAATTCTCACAATTGACATATGCTGGAATAACTTGCCCAAAATGGACTAGCTATATGAGTGAGTTCTGACTTTATCCACACTTTTGTCTCTCAATCTCATTGCCTTTTGATAATACAAAAATCTAAAATACTGTGACCATATGTATAGATTTCCCAGGATAGTTTCATAGTCAGATATTTTGCTCTACTTATTATCTTCATAAGCCATCAAGACCTATCAGAAATAGCTGATTTGGGGCTTCCCTGGTGGCACAGTGATTAAGAATCTGACTGCCAATGCGGGGGACACGGGTTTGACCACTGGTCTGGGAAGATCCCACGTGCCACGGAGCAACTAAGCCCATGCACCACAACTACAGAGCCTGCGCTCTAGAGCCCATGAGCCACAACTACTGAGCCCATGTGTTACGACTACTGAAGCCCGTGTGCCTAGACCCCGTGCTCCGCAACAAGAGAAGCCACCACAATGAGAAGCCCGCGCAGTGCAACGAAGAGTAGCCCTCGCTCGCCACAACTAGAGAAAGCCCGTGCACAGCAACAAAAACCCAACGTAGCCAAAAAGAAAGAAAGGAAGAAAGGAAAGAAAGAAAGGAAGAAAGGAAAGAAAGAAAGAAATAGCAGATTTTGGCAAAGAAACCATTTCTCCAAAATACTTTTTTTCTCAACCTCTTAAATTGTCTTCAAATGTTTAATAATCAAATGTCCCTATATTCATTTGGAAGTGGCCTTGCATTTGGAAGACAAGCAAGAACATAATAATAAGGTATCAGTGAGTCAAACAGCTGCTCCAAGACTTTAGACAAGGGATAGGACCTCACAGAAGGATATTGTCAGAGGACAGTTTTTCTTACAAAGATGATCTTGATCTAGGTCTTGATAATAGGAGAGGTTTTAGTTTTCTCATCCATAAACTGAGGTTAATAGTAGTAGCTGCATTATTGGTTCATGTGAAGATTACTTGAGTTAATGCTTAAGCTTCTAGAACAAAGCCTGGCTTACAAAATGAGAGGTAATAGAGTGTGGATATCTTAACTACTAAGCTAAAAACTTATAATTGAGTTTTTTTATTTCTGTAACATAGTATAATGTGTACCACATACAATAGATACTCAATAGTTATTTGTTGAAGTGATGGTGTATCACTGATAAATTTTGAAGCAGAGAGTACAAGTAAGTTAAATTTTCTAAAGATAAATTTAATTTTACATTATTCACTAGGTTTCAGATATTTGGATACATGTTCATTAAAATAACAAGCGCACAGGCAAGAGTTCCTCTTGGTAGCAGGGATCAAAGGCAGATCCATTGAGACTGCACTGATTCTTGTGCTTAATTAGACTCAAAGCTTCTGAAGTTTGAAAACTTGCCTCTACTTCTATTTGCATCTGGGCCTTGTATAGGGACTTTCCCATATTAGGTACCCAATCAGTATTTGCTGATTGATAAGACTTGGGTTTGATACAAAGAAGTCATTACTTACATTAAGAGAGCATAAAATTATTTTCAGAAGTTATAGATCCCTCTTTTATGTTTCAGTTTTTTAATAATCTACATCTTTGTTCTGTAATTTCATATAAATGGAGAGATATTCACTCTTGCCTTACTGGCAATTTAATTAATCTTTGATAAAAATTTGAATAAAAAGGGTATAGCCCAAGACCTTGTTGTCACTATAAATCTGAAACCTTGATGCTGTGAGGACATAAGGATGCAGGAGTTAGGGAGTTTCACCAATAACTGTTCTGGTCATGGAACACTGAAAAGGAGCCTGAAGAACAGTGTTCTTCAACCAAAGAAAGCACTTAGGATTAAACATTATGATGACATTTTCTTTCAGAACAATTCAGCAATGGAAACTTACTCACTGCCTGTGGAAGAAACCAAAAGTTCAACACACGACATTTAAGGTCCTATAATTTGACGATATTTTCTCCCCACTTATCTTTCTTAAATGCTCCCATGAGCATAGGCCCTGGCCATATTAAATACCTGAGTTCCCTGAATTTGACATATACTTTCCTACTTTATGCTTTTACTATTGCTACATCCTCCTGCTTGCTTGGCTCTGTGAGCCAAATGTACACCAGTGATTTACTTTTAGTAATAGCTCAATAAATTTATTCAACAGATGTTAAATTGAGCATCTTCAATGTGTAAGACATCACATCAGGTAATATGGGGCATTGAAAAATACAATCTTCTACTGAGGTATTTATAACCTAGAAATTCCCTCACTGAATATACGTCTTTGATTTAACAGTACTTATGTTGCTGCTGCGAAATGTCTCAATTTGGTAGCTACTTCACAAATATGTATGGAATTAATGAATGAATAATTAAAAATTACCATCCAGCTACCTTTATATGATTATTTTATTTTATACTCTTCAAAAGAAAATGAAACAAATTTCTCGGTCTTTGAACAGCATTCAATAAAAAACAAGTTCTATTAAATTGCACAAACATTCAAAGACATCCTCTTACATGTGTTTCAAAAATAAATACTTATTGAATTGTTTGAATTGAAGCACATTAAAAAATGATTCTCTTATGCTGTTTCTAGAAATAAGGGCCTAAATTATCTGGGTAGAAATCAGTCATGAGTTTAAGTACTCATGAAATGACAAGAGTCAGTGACTCTTCCTTGTTATTTAAAATAAAATGTCAGCGGTTACATCTTGTTATTTCAGAAGGTCTGTGCCTTCCTTGTGGTATCTCTCTTAACCTGAACAGCAGCTAATAGGAGTTACAAGATCATCAGCCTCATTCTGCAATCATGGATGGGTCACTTGTCAGAAAACAGTATGAAATTCTATGTACCTTTAGATTGGTGAGGTAGAACAAAGGTCTGCTCTTTTATATGCAGGACATACAGAAAGATCTGTGCAGTAAGGAGCAGTCACTCACATCATGGGCCTTTGCAGTTGCTTTAGGGAGAAGGACTTAGAGTGGAGCCTCAATAGCAGAGTGGCAGCAGCAATGAAGTCTTGTTATTAGACATGGCCATTTCCACAGAGGAATAAAGCCACACAAAGGGGAGATTAGGGTCCAGGAAGTCTTTAATAAAACTCCCAGTGTAAATTGAGTGAGTGGTTTCAACCTGCCACCTTTTCTTCACAGGTCTTGTCCTTTGGTGCATGTGTGGGAAAGCAAAAGTTCTATCTTGCTGGCATGGGAATTTTTTCTGCTGTCAAAGACTTATTAAATCCTACTTTGGATTTTTAGATATGATTCACAGGGAAGGTATCACAGAGCATGTTTCTTTGTAGTAGTCCAGCTATCTCAGATCAGTTTGACTTCAGTTAGGCAACAGGAGAGGTTAATAGAATGTTCAATCATGTCATTATAGTCCAACAAGAGAATCTTATTTAAAAATAGGAAAACTTCCAGGTATTTGTCAAAGCAATATATCAAGATGCCTTGTTCATTATGATAAATCAGAAGTAAAGTAAATCAGATGTAGACAGAGAGGATATTCAATTCTCACCCAGACCAAATGCCACAACAAGGTATAGTGCAGACATAATTTTAAGAGGTAGGTTATTAAGTGTTGCATATCTTTTGATTTGGAGAGTGCACTGGCTAAAGATGTGGCCTAATGAATTCAGAACACATTTGCATGTTCTCTGCGAGTAGTGGAAATATTCCAACCTTCACTTAACACATTAACTGCAATAGTTCTTGAACTTTAGTATGCCTACAAATTACCTAGGAAGCTTGATTAAAATGCAGATACCTGGACTATTCCCTTAGAGACTCTAATTATTCTTGGGAGTTGTCAGAAATCTGCTTTATTAACAAGCACACCAAATACTGTTAATGTAGGTGGTCCCTAGACCATATTTTGGAAAACACTGACAGTGTTTTGAAAGATATGTTAATCACTGAGTGTACAAAATATCATTTCTTATGATTTAGAGCAAGAACAGATTCTAAGTATCTTTTAAAAAAATTAAACAGTAGAAAATAAAGTATTTAAATCTGCCTGGAATAGAATTCAGACCCGGCTCTGTTACCAGCTGTGTGTCTTTGGGCAATCGCCATGATCCTCAGAACTCGTTCTATTTGGCAAGCTCTAATGAGATAATATGTAGATTGGGAATTTGTAAAGTTTTTAGCACATTTACATGTTATTGCTCCTTAATTGTTCCCATGTGTCTGAAGTTACCTTGTTACCTTCAGTTTTCTTATTCATCCACCTGGCTCTGTTCAGTTCCTTCCAACATGTACCATAATGTAAATCATTGACAACAGAGGGTTTATTAGTTCCACTCCCCACTGTCCTTCCCTAAGTCTTACTAAAACTCACCAGCTATGTTTTACTTTTCATTTAATATTCATCTGATATTTTGTGCAGCAATTCTTTGCCACAACTAGCACTAGATTCTGAGGATTCAAAGTAGAATAAATTATGGAGTTGAATAATAAACTGATTCTTTTTTTATTTAGTATCATTGATTTAAAATATTATATTAGTTTCAGGTGTACAACATAATGATTCAATATTTTTATAGATTACATTCCATTTAAAGTTATTATAAAGTATTGGCTATATTCCCTGTGCTGTACAATACTCTTGTATCTTATTTTATACATAACAGTGTGTACCTCTTATCCCCTACCCCATCTGTCTTCTCAATGGTAACCATCGGTTTGTCCTCTATATTTGTGGGTCTGTTTCTGTATGGTTATATTCACTTGTTTATCTTTTAGATTCTACACGTAAACGATAGCATAGAGTATTTATTTTTCTCTGACTTATTTCACTAAGCATAATACCCTCCAGGTCCATCAGTGTTTTTCCAAATGACAAAATTTCATTTTTTTAATGGCTGAGTAATATGTATTATATAATATATATATTATATTATATATAATTATATTATATTATATTATACATGTATATTATATGTATATAATATCATATCATTTGCAAATATTTTCTCCCATTTTGTAGGAAATCTTTTCTTTTGTTGAAGTTTTCCTCTGCAGTGAAAAAGCTTTTAAGTTTAATTAGGCCCAATTTGTTTATTTTTGCTTTTATTTCTTTTGCCTTGAGAGACTTATCCAAGAAAACACTGCTACAATTTATGTTAAAGAGTATTTCACCTCTGATCTTCTAGGAATTTTATGGTTTCAGGTCCTACTTTAGGTCTTTAAACCATTTCGAGTTTATTTCTGCATATAGTGTGAGGGAATGTTCTAATTTCATTGTTTTAAATGTGACTGTTCCATTTTCCCAGCACCACTTGTTGAAAAGACTGTCTTTTCTTCATTGTTTATTCTTGCCTCCTTTGTAGTAGATTAATTGAACATAAATGTGTGGCCTTATTTCTGGACTCTCTATTCTGTTCCATTAATCTATTTGCCTGTTTTTGTTCCAGTACCACACAGTTTTGATTATTGCAGCATTGCCATATAGTCTGAATACAGGGAATGTGAAACCTCCAGCTTTATTCTGTTTTTATTAATCAAGATTGCTTTCACAGTCTTTTGTGATTCCATATCAATTTTAGGATTATTTTTTCTACATCTGTGAAAAATGTCCTGGGTATTTTGATAGGATTGCATTAAACCTGTTGATTGCTTTGGGTAGTGTGGACATTTTAACAATGTTAATTCTTCCAATCCATAAACATGGGATATATTTCCATTTCTTTGTATCATCTTCAATTTCCTTCAACAATGTTTTATAGTTTTCAGAGTATAGGTCTTTCACCTCCTTGGTTAAGTATATTCCAAGGTATTTTATTCTTTCTGATGTGATTTTAAACAAGACTGTCTTCCTGCTTTCTCTTTCTGAAAGTTCATTATTGGTGTACAGAAAAGCAACAGATTTTTGTATGTTAATTTTGTATCCTTCAATTTTACTGAATTCATTTATTAGTTCTAATAGTTTTTTGGTGGAGACTTTAGGGTTTTATATATAGGGTATCAGGTCATCTGCTAATAGTGACAGTATTACTCTTCCTTTCCAATTTGGATGCCTTTTATTTTTCTTGTCTGATTGCTCTGGATAGGACTTCCAAAACTATGTTAAATAGAAATGGTGAAAGTGAAAATCCCTGTCTTCTTCCTGATTTTAGAGGAAAACCTTTAGTTTTTCACCATTGAGTATGATGTTAGCTGTGGCTTTGTCATAAATGGCCTTTATTATGTTGAGATATGTTCCCTCTACACCAACTTTGATGAAAGCTTTTATCACAAATGGATGTTGAATTTTGTCAAATACTTTTTCAGAGTTATCAAGAGGATCATGTGATTTTTATCCATTGTTTTGTTAATATGGTATGTCATATTGATTGTTTTGTAGATATTGAACCATCCCTACATCCCTGGAATTAATTCCACTTGATCATGATGTATGATCCTTTTTATATGTTTTTGAATTTGATTTGCTAATATTTTGTTGAGGATTTTTGCATCTATATTCATCAGAGATATTGGCCTATAATTTTCTTTTTTTTCTGTAGTGCCTGTGTCTGGTTTTGGTATCAAAATAATTGTGGCTTCATAGAGTGAATTTGGGGTGTTCCCTACTCTTCAATTATTTGGAATAGTTTGAGAAGGATAGGTATTAAGTCTTCATTGTACATTTTGTAGAATTCCTCTATGAAGCCATTTAGTCCTGGACTTTTGCTTGCTGGGAGATTTTTGTATACTGATTCAATTTCACTATTGTGATTGATCTGTTCAGATTATCTATTTCTTCCTAATTCGGTCTTGGAAGATTGTATGTTTCTAGGAATTTATCCTTTTTTCTAGGATGTCCATTTTTTGCCACAGTATTCCTTATTATTTTTGGTATCTCTGTGATAACAGTTGTAATATTTCATCTTTCATTTCTTATTCTGCTTACTTGTGTCCTTTCTTTTTTTTCATAATAAGCCTGGCTAAAGGTTTATCAATTTTATTTTCTTTTCAAAAACTAGCTCTTAGTTTCTTTGATCGTTTCTATTTTTTTTTTTTGGTCTAAATTTTATTTATCTCCTTTCTGATGTTTATTATATCCTTCCTTCTACCAACTTTGGGCTCTGCTTGTTCTTTTTCTAATTCCTTTAGATGATAGGTTAGGTTGTTTATTGTAGATTTTTTTTTGTTTCTTGAGGTAGGCCTGTGTTGCTACAAACATCCCTCTTAGAACTGCTTTTGCTGCATCCCATACATTTTGGAAAGTTGTGTTTTCGTTTTTATTTGACTCAAGGTATTTTCTGATTTCTTCTTTGATTTCTTCATTGAACCATTGGATTTTTAGTAACATGTTGTTTAGGCTTCACACGTTTGTGTTTTTCACATTTTTCCTCCTGTAATTGATTTCTAGTTTCATACCATTGTGGTTGGAAAAGATGCTTGATATAATTCCTATCCTCCTAAATTTCTTGAGATTTGTGTTGTGGTCTAGAATGTGATCTATCCTGGAGAGCGTTTCATCTGCAGTTGAAAAGAATGTGTATTCTGCTGGTTTTGGATGGAATGTCCTATAGATATCTATTAATTCCTACTGGTCTGATATGTCTTTTAAAACAACTGTTTCCTTATTGTTTTTCTGTCTGGATAATATGTCCTTTGATGTAAGTGAGGTATTAGAGTACCCTATTATTTTTGTATTATTGTCAATTTCTCCCTTTATCTATTAATATTTGATTCATATATTTAAGTGCTCCTGTATTAGGTACATACATGTTAACAAATGTTATACCCTGTTTTTGTATGATCCCTTTATCATTACATAATGCCCTTCTTTGCCTTTTGTGTTTTGTAACTTTGGTTTAAAGTCTACTTTGTTTGATATGAGTACTGCTAACCCAACTGTTTTTCATTTCCATTTTCATAGAATATCTTTTTCCATCCCCTTACTTTCAGTCCGTGTGTGTCTTTAGCTCTGAAGTAAATCTTTTGTAGGCAGCATTTTTTTGTTGTTGTTTTTTGTTTTGACAGAGACATCAATGATTTTTTGGAGAGAGGGATCTTACAAGTCTAAAACAAAGGGTTCTGGAGCAACACCCGACAGTGTACAGCAGGCAGCAGGCAGGAGATTGTTTTGTTTTTTTATCCAATCAGCCACCCTATGCCTTTTGAGTGGAGCGTTTAGTTTGTTGACATTCAGTGTGATTATCGCTGAGTGTGTACTTATTGCCTTTGCTTATTTGGTTTCAGTTTGTCCTTGTAGTTATTCTCTGTTCTTTTTTTAGTTTCTTCCTCTGTGGTTTGATGACTATCTTTAGTGTTATACTTTGGTTCCTTTCTCTCTGTTTTTTGTTTATCTATTGTATGTTTTAGATTTGCGGTTACCATGGAGTTCACATATGTTGACCTGTAACTATATCTACTTGTTTTAAACTGGTAGTCATTTAAGTTCAAACACATTCTGAAAGAGGTACAGTTTTTACTCTCCTCCCCCATGCTTTATGTTTTCAATGTTATATTTTACATTATCATGTCTATCCCTTAAGTGTTTATTGTGGTTATATTGATTTTACATTTATTGTCTTTTAATCTTCATACTAATTTATTTAAATTGTTGATCCACAGCCTTTATTATATATTTGCCTTTACTAGTGGTATTTTACCTTTCCTCTAAATTCTTCTTGTTGTAGCCTTTTCTTTTCCAACTAAAGGTGACCTTTTATCACTTCTTGTAAGATCAGTTTAGTGTTGATGAACTCTTTTAGTTTTTGCTTGTCTGAGAAGTTATCTTTCTCACCTTTAATTCTGAATGATAACCTTACGGGTTAGAGAATCCTAGGTTTTAGGTTTTTCATTTCAGCACTTTAAATATATCATGACACTCCCTTCTGGCTTGCAAAATTTCTGCAGAAAAAATCAGCTGAAGCTTTATGGGAATTCACTTGTAAGTGACTCTTTGTTTTTCTCTTGCTGCCTTTAAAATTCTCTCTTTATCTTTAATTTTTGCCATTTTAACTATGAGTATTTTTGGGTTCATCTTGTTTGGGACTCTCTGTGATTCCTGCACCTAGAAATCTGTTTCTTTCTTCAGCTTCAGGAAATTTTCAGTCATAATTTTATCCAATACATTTTCTACCCCTTTCTCTCTTCTCCTCCTGGGATCCCTATAACACATGTTAGTGCACTTGATGTTGTCCCCAAGGTCCTTTAAGCTGTCCTCATTTTTTTAAAGTTTGTTTTTCTTTTGCTCTTCTGATTAGGTGATTTCCATAATCCTATTTTTCAGATCACTTATGCATTCTTCTGTATCACTTATTCTGCTGTTAGTTCCTTCTAGTGTATTTTTCAGTTCTGTTATCATTTTCTGATCTATTTGGTTTTTATATTTTCTAGTTCTTATTAAAATTCTCACTGTGTTCATCTATTCTTTCCCCAAGTTCAGTTAGCATTCTTATTACTACTTGTTTGAACTCTGTATCTGGTAAATTATTTATTTCTATTTCATTAGGGTTTTTTTTTCTTTTTTTGTTCTTTCATTTGAAACAGTCTTCTCATTTTGTTTAACTTTCTCTGTCTCTACGATATTAGGTATAACAGTTACCTTCCCCAGTCTTGAAGGGTTATCCTAGTGTGGGAGCATTCCTATGCAGTCTGCATGTATCCAGTGACTTTGGTGGGAGAGCTAGACCTGAAGTGAGCATGGGTCATGTCTTCCCTTGGAGTGTGCTGGCAACTACCACCTTGGAGGGAGGTAGGACTGAAGATGGAGTGGCTAGGACCAGAGCCAGGTTTAAGCCAGGGCTTCTCCTGTGCTCAGTGGCAATCAGCCCCCTATCAAGGGCAGGGATGGTGCCCAAGGTGCTGGAGCAGAAGCCCTAAAATTTGTATCTGAGCTGGTTTTGTTCTAATTGTGTAAAGTCTCCTTGGCAATGGCAGCTTTCACCCTAATGGAGAGCAGCACCAGTGCAAGAGAGGCTGGATCCAGTGCCTGGTATGGGCTGAGGTGCATGCTGGGATGATCACAGGAAACTGGTCAGAATCCCAGGCAATTTTCAATCTACAGCCTCTGCACCACTCCTGGGAGTAAGCAAACATCTGCATGCACTCTTCACAAGAAAAGTCTTGGTTTCTCATAGCCCTCTGGTAAGTCTCACAGGTTTTCAAACCAGCTAAGGGGACTCATCTTACCAGGGTCTGACTCCAGGGCTGGGGTGCCTCATATGTGACTTGATCCCCAGGGAGGATCCTCAAGCCTGTGATATCCTCATCCCTCTTCTGTGTCCCCTGCTAGGTGCTTGGACCCTGACCCAATCACTTCTTTTCCCTTCCTACCTGATTGCATGTGGATCTTTCTTTAAAGTTTTGGTTGTAGAAGAGACTTTCTTGCCAGTCTCCAGGTTGTTTTCAGCAAGAGTTGCTCCATGTGTAGATGTATTTTGAAGTGTTCATGGTGGAAGGTCAGCCCAGCATCCTCCTGCCCTGTCATCTTGATCTCCCTCATAAACTGATTCTTATTAGTACACTGATGAGAAAGAGGTTGAGTGGAATCCCACATGTATATGTTTGAGTTTTAAATCTTGCTTGACAAAGCAGCCCCTCTCTTATTCTTTGACTGAATCAATGATTTTTGGAACTGCAAATAATGAAGAAATCATATTGCATTATTTGCTTATTATTACTATTTCTATTTTCCATTAGCATCTCAATTTTGTAATTTCAAGCAAAATAATTATGTAGTATTGGTACCATGTCAGTTCCATTGGGGAGATAGTTTAGAATCAGCAGGAACTTTCTGCATTTTCTTGAATTTCAAGAGATATCTAACCACACATACACATACTCCTGAAATGTGGGACAAAATATCTGTAGGACTCTCTGTTTATGTATCATATAAAAATGATGGTTTCCTGAAACTATCCCAACAAAAAGCATGACTACATCAGTTATAATCTTGCATGACATCATGGGCTGGCAAGAAATATGTGCTATAAATATCACAAACAGGGTTCCATTATTTTTTAGTCCTTCTGCAGGCATTACATCATTTTAGAAATAAGCAAGTAATTAATTTAATCATAAATCCAATTATCTAAACATATGAGCATTCAGTTTTCTGTAAAATGCAAGGTGTGCTGTCAGCATGCAATAAATACCCATATCTTCAGAAAGCCTTCAGATATTTTTCCTTCAGCAGCCTCCAAGTCATTAATTTCACAGTCTGATAATTTTATATTTATTGAAATGTTTTCAAATGTATTTATTATATTGCTTTTCTTTTTACATATACTTCACACATAATCAAGTGGCAGGCTGCTTCAGCAGCTAAGGCAGTTGCAATCTGAAAACCATCACATTCTACCTGTTAGATGAGCAGTGTATAACTCTATTCTGGAAAAGAAGGATAATGTTTATAATCATTTTCAGAAAATGTGGTGTTTTTCTTGGCTGTGTACTGTTATTCCTTGGCTTAGAACAGCATGTTCTTCAAATTTTTTTACATCTGTAAGCTGCTAAAACACTGTTAAAAACTATTAGACTGAGACAATAATAATTTGATAATAGAGTTTAAAGAAGTCAATATGAGGCTGGAGAAGACCATCTAAAGTATGCAATTATATAGCTATGTTTAAATTGTTTTTAATAATCTGAAAATTAACTGGAGCTGTAAAATATTGATATACAAATGCTTAATGTGTAGTATATACAGTACCTCCTTTCTAAAGGATAAGAATTTTTAAATATATAATATTCCTTTTTTAAAAGATTCTCATTTTTTAAATTCAAAACTGATTTTGGGACTTCCCTGGTGTTCCAGTGGTTAAGACTCCGTGCTTCTACTGCAGGGGGCATGGGTTCAATCCCTGGTCAAGGAACTAAGATATTTTGTATGCTGCGTGGCGCAGCCAAAAAAAAAAAAAAAAACTAATTTTATTTCTGGAAAATTTTAGTTAATTTCACTTTAATGTTTTGACTTCTGTTATGTACAGATGTCAAAGGGCTTTTACTTACACACATGTATCCATATGCATACATAATTTACTCCTCACAAAAATCTTCTGAAGAATGGGCTTGGATTTCCATTCTACAGACTGGGTGACTGACACCTCAGGAAAATGAAGTGATGTGTGCCGCAAAGGCAGAATTTCAGATTGAGTCGAGGATAAAATGTCCCCTGGTTTTGTAGAGTAAGAGCTATTGATGTCTTTTCACCTAGGATCATCTGTGCTCAACACCAGCAAACTTCCTCTATTTTCTGGAAACTGAACTCTATAGCAAATGTTCTTTAGAACCAGAGCAGAGTGATGAGTATCATAAATAAAATTTTAGGTTAAATATTTTTTGACATGGCCTTTCATGAGCTGTGTTGAGGATAAATCAGAATAGATTCCTGATATCCCCCCAAATCATTTTTCTTTCTGAAAGAGACGTGACAATTTGCTAATACATATTAGTATTTTCTCAATATTTCTAAAATTTTGTTCTCTCTCAATGTAAATGTTTGTATAGACATCGGCTCAATGAAATATTAGATTTATTGATATTGATGGAACAAACTTTGATTATACAGCAGCACTAAATACTTTGTGAATAATTGTTAGTGGCTAAATGTTTGCTAATGTACTGTTGAAGCTTTTTTGAATAATTATATGGCTATCTCATGACAGAACAAAACAGGGCAAGAACTAGATTATGTCTGTCCAGGAGAAAAATGTATACATAGATATGGACCAAATTTCTCAAAGGAGAACCATAACATCATCTAAAGTAAAGAGAGAAAAGTTGGAGAAAGAAAAGCATGGAAAGACAGAAGGGAGAATGCAGGAAGGGAATAAAGATTGTCACCCTGTGTTGCCTTATTATATTTTTGTTTTTGTAGTTGCTTAAATACATGAGTAAGAGATTTAGTAAACGATGTTGGAGAAAAGAAGTTAAGTTCTTTGGAAATTAGTATAGTTGCAATACATGTTAGACAAACACCAGTCACTGGACACCTATAGAGATGTGATGGGTTTTGGGGGGAAGCATCTGCACTGCCTGGTGTAAGGCCTAGGCTGAGAGTAGGAGAAACTAGCCAGCACAGCATGGTCTGGGGACAGGAAAGCATCCCCGGGTTCCAGGAGCTGGTCATTCTGTTCTTCTGGTTATTGAGAAGGAAAATGTTTACTCTTTTAACTGGCACATCTTTGTCCGACTTGTTTTCTTCCTATGCCACTTCACTTGCTGCAACACTTTCAGGCCCATGGGGGCTGGGATCTGTCTGTGGATTACTGAGTGGCAGGTCCTAAAGGGACAATTAAGAAGAGCCATTTCTTCCACACTAGGAAGCATGGGCACAGCCTTGCTGCCTCTCTCCTCTACTGCACTGCTGAGAGGATAGGATCAGGAGTCACAGTGATGGGATAACTGGTGACACAAGAAAACAAATTAGCAGCAGAAAACAAATGGGTGCACAACATGCGAGAGATGCTTTTATACTGAAACAGCAAGAAAACCATTAAATAAAATAAAATACGTGCTGTCAGAATGAGGACTCACTATCCTATTGAAATATGCAATATTTTGGAGTGAAGGAAAAGATAGTGTGGCTCAAAATAATGAAAAACGTTTCCTTCTGACTAGAGTGAGCATATTCAAATCAGAAGACAGAGACTTCCAACAACACTCAATAAAGTGCATATTAAAAATGCTTTAAAATATTTCTACTTAGAATATTCCTCTTCTAGAGTGTATTTATATGCAGCAATAATCCCTATCAAAGACCAGAGCCCCAGTAAGAGATACTCCTTATTACCTATTGTCAGCATCCTATCCTTATTCTAAGGAACTAAAGTTCAATTTTTTTGTGGCAAGTGTTTTGGAATACAGTTATGGAATGGTCCAGTCAATTCTTCATTTATTCAATAAATATATATCAAATGGCTTCTATGTGCCAGGCATTAGAGGCATAACAATAAACAATGACATGTTGTTTTCTCCTGTAGCCTGATGGGCCTAAGATCTTGTAGAACAATAGTTAATATTTATCGAATATTTTCACAGTAAACATTTCACATTGCACAATCTTATGCAATGCTTGTAATAGTCCTATGAAATAGACATTTTTTCATACTTTGTGCATGAGGAAAATTAGAGTCAGAGCTTGAGTGATTTGCCCAAAGTTACAAGCTAAATAATGGTTGAGCCAAACTTCAGACAAGATCTGGCTGACTTCCCCTGATCTCTTTTTACTATGCCTTACCTCACTTTCCCATATACTGTGGGTGTTGTCTAAGAAGGAAATGTAAAATAATATCCTTGACCTAGAAACTCCTTCTGTACCTTATTTACAATTTCCTGAAATCACTTGCTCTCTGTAGACACAGCCAATCTTCCTTTAGACCTGCCCTCTTTCTTTCCCAGATTCCCTGTAGACTCAATGAGGTAAACAGACCAAAATCTCACTCACACAATTCGTCAAAACTAATAATCTGAAGGATACTCTCACTGTAATTGTCCTTCATTTTTACCTGATTCTTTTTCTTTCTGGTCAGTACTGCTTCCTCTACACACAATACAAAAAAGGCAGCAACATTCCTTGCTCTTTCGTTGAATATTATTAGTATGTAGAGTTACTGTTTAGAATTACTTTAGAATTATCAATTTATAACAGTTTATTAATTGATAAATTTGAACTATTTAAAATCCAATAATTACTGCCACATGAAACCGAACATGCTTTGTAATTTGCAAAATGTTTGCAAATATATTATCTAAATTAATCTTTACAAAAATAACTGTTTGATTGACACAGCAGTTTTGGCACAATTTATGTTTGCCTTTCTACCTTCCTCCTCATTAAAGGAACTTGTCCTAATTAGTGTGCATAACTCAATGAAAGGAATTAGAAACCAATAGGTCAAGAAAATGTTTAAATGTACATTTTTCGAGACAAACTTTAGGAGACATAAACAATGTGCACAAGTTTCAATAATTTTAATTTAGGTTATATTTAAATATTAATGATAACAAAATAAAAAGCTAATATCCTTCCATAGATCATTTCATTGATTTCCCTGCCTCCTGAAGGAATTTTTTTTCATTCTTCACCTTTATTTACCTGTTTCTTTTTCTCTCTGATAGGTTCTGCTTAGTAAAAGAAATAAAATAAAATTTAAATTTAGAAGTGTAGACTTAATACAGTTTATACAGATGTGTAGTTCTCACCTTCTTACATATGTCCAAGAGAAATAAATTGGTCATAAATCAATCTTGGCATGTAAAAATTATCTGTTGAATATTTTTCCTCTTGCAAAGATATTTTAAATATCTCCTGTTGTTAAGTTGACCCATTTCTGCTATGTTTTCTCTAAGAATTCAACACAAATTTTTCTAGAAATAAATGATTTTTCACTTTAAAATAACCTATACACCAAAAGGGACAAATATGTTTTTCCTGGTCCATGTAGTACCAACTAAATATTTTTACCAGTCTCTGCAAATGTTAAGATTCTGGCAAATTAGGGGGGGTAAATATAGTCTTTAAATCCATCATATTAAAAAAAATAAGTAGTCCTTTACATGTCATTATGATGCAACAAATCAGTACAGTTTTATTTTTGCTGTTTTGGATAATATTTAAATATATTTATATATTCATCATCATAACATTACATATTTTCTTTTCAGAATTGCTTTTATGCTCTATCTTAATATTTTACATTCAATTTTATGTCATGAGGTTTTTCTATCCTATTTCTTATATATTCTTTGAAAACTTGATTCAATATCCTTTCAAATTGAAGGGCCTACTGTGTCCCAATTGAAGAAGTCTCTTTCTAATGCCCTGGAACATTAGAAAATTTGTTATACCTCCACCATAATGCCCTGCCTGTCACCACCAGGCCCATTCCCACTGTGATGTATTTTGCAATGCTTTTAATTAAAATGATTAACATGTTTTCAAGTTTAATAGCATGTAGATCCAAAAAAGTTTCATTGCACTGACTTGTGTACACATAAGTGTTCCTATTGATCTGTGAACTTCTTAAGGGTAAGCAGACTATGTCTTTCTTATAGATTCCTTTATCTGTATGCTTGGTTGCAGATGGATTTACAAAGAAGATGACGAAGCTTAAGTCATGGGACCCCTCACTTACATGGGGCTATTTCAGCGCCCTGATACCTCACCAGTATAATCATGTGGTCATAAGTTTTTGCAGAATTTATAAAAGCAAGATATTTTATTTAGAGTGCTGCATAGTTTCGTAGCTTAGTTTATATTAGTAATTTTGTCTTCTTATCTTTAAAGATGGTTCTCCAAATTTTAAAGATTTGGCCACACAAAACCTAGATTCTTCCTTATAAGGAGTAATTATTTGCTTTCTGTTAAATGAATAAAAGAAAGAAATGAAGAAGGGGAAAGGGAATGAATATATTATTAATCAATATATTTTAATGTCTAAAAATTAGCATTTCTGGCAAAAATTTTGCATAAGCCACCACCAGGCAATGCTAACATATAACTCTTGTACAGTGTCTATGCATTTACAAAGCCCTTATACAAATATATCTTTTATTAAATCTACCAGCCCTTCAAGTAAATTTAAACTTCAATTAAAATAATTGACATTGAAATGTTCGCAACTGTGCTATTTGTAAAAAAGATATTACTATGCTCAATTATTAAAAAGTTAAAAACTAAAACATATCAATTGAGTGACTTGCTCATGTTTCTTACCAATGCAATACTGGGAGGCAGCTGAAGCCCTGATGCAGAATCTACTCTTTTCATTACAACATGGGGTTTACAAATGTACATAAATAAACTAAAACGTTCTACAAATAAGAAATATAAAATAAAATAGAATTGATAATGTTGTTGACCCCAAATGATGAACATTTTCCCTTCCTTTTCTTCCCTTTTCGTTCTCTTCTCTTCTCTTCTCTTCTTTTTTATGCAGGTGTTTCATATTCTCCAATTGCCATAAAGTTAAAGCTTTTTTTTGAAAATTGAACCTAACCTCTACTGAACACAAGATGAAAATGTGGTTGCTGGTCAATCACCTTGTGATTGTATCTTTTACAACCTGTCTATCAGGTAAGAAATATCCTTTGTACAACCTCCATAAATTATTGCAATGTAAACGATATGCTGTTCACTTCATTGAATCTGGTGTATAAAGTTAGAATTTTCTTTTGACACCTGGGTCAGACAAGTAAATTCATATATATTAAGGTTGGCCCTTGTTTTCTTTTTTTTTGTTTTTTTAGTTTCAATTATTCACAAGATTTAGTCAATCAGTCTTATATAGTGATGTGCTGGTAAATGTTTAAAATCTGGATCTCTGGGAGGAAAAGAAAAATCCCTGTTGTGTAGCATTTGCCAATTCCTAGAGAGTAAATCATCCTACTATTCTCAATTTCAACTTGAAATCATTTAATGTGGCGGCAGAAAAGATATGTAACAGCTCACCATTATACAGTATGTTCACTATATAGTTATAATAGACTTAACCTCATTAGCATACATAAAAGTAAAATATAGTAAAATTATTAGAAAATAAAGGATTTTAAGCTTTTGCTACCTTTGTTCTTTTTTATTTATAAGTTAATATAATTTAATTTTTATTATTGGCTGGTCAATCTTATGAAAAACAATTCAGAAATAATCTACAGTGTATTCAGGGACTTAAGAATAACAAAGCAGTTTTAAGAATGCTGTAGTTTTAGGACAAACAAATACTATATTTCTATCTTTCAAAGGCAAGTGTGAAAGATTCAGAAATATTTTCTACAAGGAGAGGTACGTTGTATTTTTATCTGAAGCAGCATGTTTTCTAACAATCAGGTTTTTCTGATACCTTTGTCTCAATTACCTTAGGTCAGTGCTTGTTGAGTTGCTATTAAGTTCAAGACTTAGCTGGATATCAACTTTTCATTTATCAGTCCCCCTTGATTGCTTTAATGATGAACTTGATAGGCATCTTATTGTATTTCTTATTTATTATTAAGGAAATAAAAATGCTATTTTAATTTAGGGAGTAATTTTTATTATGATGACTTCAAAATCAAGAAAAATATAACAATTTTATCAGTACTTAAGAATTTTAATGACATTGATATAACCACATAATTATACACACATATACACACATATATAACTATATGCTTATATATTATATAAATGTAAGAAAGAAAAATTTTGTGGTAAGGTTATTATTGCTGTATTACCTTTATGAATAAAATAAAACAAAAATAATCTTATTAGTACTGAAAATCCATACTAATTCTGTTGACCATAAATTTTAGTGCTACAACTATAAAATTGCAAAGACGAGAAATAAATATTTGCAAAGATATGGTGATACTTCAGCCTTAAAATGAAAGGCCAATAATCTTATTTCATTAACTAATATCTCAGTTATCTGAGTAATGTTTGAAACCACAACCTGAAGAGCTGCTTTGGGGATTAATTATTTTTCATTTTCTTTTTCTTTTTTTTCTTTTTAGAGTTTACATGGCACAGAAGGTATGGTCATGGAGGTAAGTTGATGAAAGGGGTAATTTTTAAATAGCTTTCCTCAAATAAATCATATTTCATCCCTCTTTAAGCTATTAATTCTCCAAACTTAAATCAAGTGATTAATGTTAGAGTACTTGGAAATTTTGTAAGATGATGTATCTAGGGTCTTCAGGCAACTTGTTTGATTGCCGGAATGAATGAATGGATACACCACAAACAAATATCCAACTAGAAGATTGTAGCAGATGGAATATATTCAATGCAACCTGTATTTTTTCCTGCATGCTTTGTAACAATCCTATGCTACTAAATTTTGAAGCAATATCTTCAATATTGTAAAAATCTAGCTTATTTTGAAAGCCTCCTGCTTTGCTGCACACATCACTTTAACTAAAGTTAATGAACTTGGAACCTTAAGATTCAGTTTAATTAGAAATCCAAAGACCTTGCAAAATTTATTGTTTACTTTTTATTGAGTATAATTAACAATCCTGCTAGTTTAGATTCTATTTCAACCACTGAACAGTTCTTGCCAGAAATATAGGCAATATAGTAGACTGCAAAAAAAAGAATCTAGAGTAAGGCCAGCCTGGATTTATATAGTCAACCTGGTATTCACTAGTTATGTGATCTTGTGCAAATTATTCAACTTCTATGAGACTCAAGTTTCCAATATGTAAAAATCACAGGATTCTTTTGAGAACTAAAAAAATAATGTTACAATAGCTTCCAGCACAGTGACCTACATAGTACGTGCTCAGTAAACATAGTAAAACTGGTAACTGATAAAAGCCACAGCATAGTGGTAGGAGAATGAATAATTAGGAAGAATAACTGAGCAACCAATGCAACAACTTCCATGCCAAAGCAAGATATTCATGCCAGAGTGGGTCTGAATTTCCATCTGTAGGGGATTAAGAAAAAGGACAGTCCTAACATGAAGCACATCAAAGCTATTTCTGTTTCCTCCTTGTGAGTTAGGAATAACTACATTTAGGCTATATAAAGATCAGTGAGATATGTTTCTTGACTTCAAGAACCTTACATATAATAGGGAATAATAAAAGTAAGTAGATTAACAGATTTATAAGAGAAATAAGCATTTTAAAACAATTACTTTGAGGAATAAATGAGTATTTAATGATGGAGCTAGTGGGTAAGGGAAACTTGAAGTATTTCAATTATTAGAAATGGAGCTAATTCTTAGAGGCAGTAGCACAAATAAAGTACAGATGTGGGCAAATATGGGCTGTGTTAGATCACTAATTCAAAGAACTCTTGTTTTGCAGGATGTTAGTAAGACTTCATTGTCAAATAAATTTGAGAAAGGCTAGTTCATTGAAGTTCGACAGTTTATTATTAAGTGTAATACATGTATTAGTTTCCTAGGACAGCTATAGCTATAATAAAGTGCCACCAACTGGGTGGCTTAGAACAACAGAAATTTATTGTCTCACAGTTCTAAAAGTCCCAAACCAAAGAGATATCAATCAGGGTCATGCTTCTGCTAAAACCTGTAGGGGAAAGCTCCTTCCTTGCCTCTTTCAGCTTCTGGTACCCCCATCATTCCTTGGCTTGTGGCAGCATACATAGGTAGACATAAGGTAAGTGTGGACAGATGCCCAGATAGTTATGCAAAACACAGTGTCTAGAGCTTCAGGGTTGGACCATAGGTCAAGGAAATTGTTGCCATCAAGAAATGTGATAGGCTCTTCTTAGGCAGGTAATGCCATGCTAAGGAAAATTTAGTCAACTTAACCATTCTGCTAACCAGATCCTAATCTTCCTTCTAATTATTGGATTTCTGCACATTCTCAAGGCCAACTCCTTATATTTTAGTTATGATAAATTACGGCAATGTTACCTGTTACCCATGAGACTAAAGAATTAGGGCACCAGAGTATTCAAAGCCTAAGACCTAAATGTCCTTGTTCTCTTATCAGTGGGGAACGATTGACAATGAAGACAAGAAGCATGCTTTGAGCCAATTTAAATATTGTTTCATTTGGAGAGTTTCTTGTATTTCAAGAGAGCCTACAACACTCCCTATCCCATAACCACTGTAGCATTGTAAATATTGTAAAAATTCTAAGATTAGACTGCATTAAAATTTTGTTTTCATTGCTTTTTTCTAATAGATTTTTTCCTAAGAATCTTATTACAGCATACTTATATAAAATTATGTTTGAAAACTAACAAATTGAGATGACATATTACAGAGTGAGAAATAGGATTTGATTCATAATGAATATAAAATGAATAAAAAATAACTCTCAAGCACAGATAGTTATTATACTTTCAATTTCCAGAGATAAAATAGGATAGCAAGGTTACAGTGGACCATCTCTATATAGTGAGAGGTGAAGTAATACCATTTAAGATCATACAACTAACTGATTACATTAACCATGAAACTGAGAATGCTACTGAAAAAAGCAGCAGTTTTTGCCTGTTGCTCACATCTGTGAATTTGACAACAAATATTCGTACATGATTTCTTTTTTTCTGTTAATCTTCTTGATCACATTTAAGAAGTGAACTTACTTCTGCAATATATTACCACTATATGGTAGAAAATACACAAATTTTCATTAAGAGTAGATCAAAAAAAGAGTGAAGTGCTGTCTTCAATTAGCTTGAGAAGTCATCTATATAATTGTGTGCTCCTTTTTAGAAGAATATATCGAGTACAAAAAAGAGCACGTGTTTTAAAAATAATTTTATTTTTTTTAACATATTATCCATGTCATGTGTTTCTTGTACCCTTTAACCCCATAATACTTCCAAAGCATGATAATTTGTCATCTAATCATTTCCATGGCCCTAGAAGAAAAGCAAGGGATGGCTTAATTTTTGTTGATGGAGATTATAATGCTTATATTAATGGATCCTTTGCTGAACCTTGTGTTGTATTCCCCCTGAAAGTTCTTTTTCCTTGATCTGGGCTCCCTAGCTGAGCTAACAGAGCAATGAGCTCAGATAGTCTTCAAGGGGGTTATGAAGTTCACATTCAGAAGTTCACACTGAGCATGCCACAACAATTCAAAACCTTGTGTTGAGTAATTTATCTTCCCAGAGCCCAAATATGTTCTCAAAATAAAATGTATAGAGTAATTAGTAAACCACCTAATGGAATATTATGCATTATTTTAATCAGGCTCGAAAATTTTACAAAAGCTAGAAATGTACATTTATAAAATATACTGAGTAGAAACACTAATGTGATGTGGTGTGTCACATTCTTCTTTTTGATCTAGAAAGTGGGCAAAGGGAAATATCTTAAATGTAATATTTTCTCAAAGTGAAAAATAAATTAAATATTTTATCGGAAATTAGCTTCATGTTTTTATCCCTTAAATGTTTTGTTGTCTCTTCCTATAAAGGGCAGATAGAAGTGGAGTACTAGGAAATATCTGCATATAATTTTGGAAAAGCACTTGTCATTGAGAAAAAAATAGCATGGGGCACTGATAATATCCAGTTTGGCCTATAAACTTCAACCCAGCTCATCCCAAAAGTGTTTTATCGTTACATCTATCCTTTGAGGGATTGCCTATCAATAGATATAGTCCCATCATTATTAACATGTGGCATTCCATTATTTTCAATGGAAATATTCATTGCTGGTAACTTTTCCAGAAAAAAAAAAAAACTAAGCATTATGATCATGATGAAGAAACTATAAACATATTTTCAGTTTACTAAAAGATGACCGATTTTTATCTCAAAGGAATATACCTTAAAATCATAGAGTCAGAAAGTACATTGGTAGATTCCAGGGGCCGGGAGGTGAGGGGGTGGGGAAGGCGAATGGGGAATTGTTAGTGTTTAATGGGGACAAAGTTTCAGCTTAGGAATGTGAAAAATTCAGGAGATGGATGATTGTGAGAGTTGCACAACAGTGTGAATGTACTTAGTGCCACTGAACTGTACAGTTAAATATGGTTAAAATAGTATGTTTTATACTATGAGACTTACCACAATAAAAAAAAATTAAGAAATAAAATAAAGTAAAAATGAAAAAAAGATACACTATCAAAAGAAACATTAAAACCATGCATTTTATGAAAATAGGCAAATCTACTAATCTCTACCTCCATATTGATGTGTGTTTGTGTGCAGCTGTCTTTGTTGGATTTCAAAGCACTGTACAGTACTTTAAATAATCAAGACAACTTGGAATGAACAAAACTCACTTTATTTCAAAGTGATAAAAGTATTTATTTCAAGAAGGCTAATAAAATTATAAATTAAATTGAGAATTCAGGATTATTACAAACCCTATACTGGCACTACCAGAGGGCACTCTAGAAGCAGGTGCTAGCAGGCCAGGATTAACTATTTCTACATTGGAAATACAATACTGTTGAAGAATCTTTAGGTAATGAAACCCTGCACCTATTGAGATGAGTTCAAATTTTGTGAAATAGTGTGTAATCACCATTATTAAATGAAGTAGATACTTAATTAGTTGACAGTCTTTTCAATTTGCTGCTTCATGCAAAATTCTCCAATGCAAGTTGGAGTCGACCTAAAGAAAAACCCTTAACCTTAAAGACCTGAAATTCCCTTAAAAGTGTCTTTCATAGGGGACATCGCTGGTGGCACAGTGGTTAAGAATTCACCTGCCAATGCAAGGGACAGGGGTTCGAGCCCTGGTCCTGGAGGATCCCACATGCCACGGGGCAACTAACATGTGCCACAACTACTGAGCCCATGGGACACAACTACTGAAGCCCATGCTCCTAGAGCCCGTGCTCTGCAAGAAGAGAAGCCACCGCAATGAGAAGCCTGCTCACTGCAACAAAGAATAGCCCCCGCTCACTGCAGCTAGAGAAAGCCCACACTCAGCAACGAAGACCCAAGGCAGCCAAAAATAAATAAATTAATTAGCTAATTTAAAAAATAAATTTTTTAAAACAGTGTCTTTCACAGAGCATAACTTTTAAATTTTAATAAAGTCCAACTTATCAAATTTTTTTCTTTCATGGATCATGCTTTTGGCATTATATCTCAAAACTTCACCATATGCAAAGTCAGAATCAAGTCATTGACTGAATTAAGGACAACCAACACCTCTAGTTCACCAAACTGTAGCCTCGCAGATGACCATCTAAAATTCTTATGCTGCCACTGATGTAATAAATGGAAACTCAAGATCTAATCCAGTGCAGATCAGTGGGCTTCTGTTTAAATTATATGCATAATTGCACCAAACATCCATTCCTCTTTAAATTTGATGATCTTTTCTATTGGTAATGATAGTAATACCATAATCATCAGGCTTGTATATAAATACAATGTACTTAGAAGATATTCATGAACTTTAAACTCCCCTAAACACTATTTATTTTTAGTATTCTAAATATTTAGTCTATTTAGGTTTTTTTTTTAATTGCTCAAAAATTTCATACAAAGCTCATAATTTATCATGGGGTAAAGTGAGAATAGAAGTCATCTTACCTTCCAGAAGAGAATCAAAATATATTAATAAAATTGAACTCCTCTGCTTGTCTTTGTAAGCTTTTTTTTTTTTTTGGTAATTGGGAAGAAACAAGAGACTCTCCAGGGCAGCAGTGTTACTAAATTGCTCCAGTCAGAAAAGCTGTGCAAATGGGAGAGACTCAAGGAAGAGCTTATGAGATTGTCCAAGTGGGAAGAAAAAATAGCACATGATTTTTATCATAGATAAGCACAAGGTCATTTCTTTCAGAGATTAGAAAATCTAGACCCTACATCCAAACGAAGGTCTAGTTATCAAGGATTTGGGTCTCATTCCTCATTTTTCCCTGGTGTGCTATTACATCCTGAAAGGCCAGAAAACATTGGACATCATCAGGAAAATTACAGAAGCAAAGCAGAAAACATTATATGCATTTCTAGTTTTTACAACCTCAGGGATATGGAACGAGACACAGCTTAGAGCAGGACTTCAAAAGCATTAGCAGAGGACTTCTGTGAACACCTTGCACTCATTGTCTTACTTATGGTTGCAGTAGGCCTGTGAAGTCCTTAGGGCACGTGCCCCTATTCCTTTCTTTTTTTTAAACTGTAGATACCATGTAGAACAAACAACTTGTATAAAACAACGGCTAGAACACTGCACAGCCAGAGCTAAATCCCAGTTTCTCTGGTTCCTCCAATTCTGATCCAGAAATTTATCTGCGGTCTGAAATAGAATGGTGGTTTTGGAATGTAACTAAGGTCTATAAATTCTTGAATGGCAATTTCAGCACATTCCAACTAAAAATGAGGCTTCTCCCTTTGAAATATTTCAGGTCAGTTTAGAAAAATTAATGCTTCATACTGGGAGAAACTAACTGAAGGTTTTTGTTAGTCATCTATATACACAGAAATATGTATTGACATAATGCTTATGGAACCAGAGCTACAAGAATGAATAAAATTTGGCTCCTGAAGCTTTTGGAATTAGTCTAAGAGCTGATATACATAAGATATTTAAATTAAATTTTGAAAGGATTGGCAAATTCATGAGAACGTTGGTAAAATCAGTAGTTATTGATTACTGACTACATGGGTTGTCTCAATGTAATTCTCACAATAGTCCAATGAGATAGATTTTATTATTATCCACATTTTATAAAGCATGATATTGAGTCTTGGAGACATTAAATAATTTTTCCAAAAGCACTGCTAAACAGTACTAAAGCAAGATTTTAAAGACGTAATTAAACTGCTTGTTAAGAGAAACTGGGAGAAAGCTCTTATCCTTAAGTTTAGTGTTAGAACAACCAAACTTGCAGTGTAGCATTTGCCTTACACTCTCTCTTAAAAAAATAAATTGGAGGCTTGAACCATAGCTTTTGATCAAGCAGAGACATTACAATGATCCCATGTAAGACTATTCCTCATTTCTAGTCATATACATCAGTATTAATTCATTTGGGGCATATGGCTGTTAGCTGTGTTCTGTAAATGGTGCCACATTGATGACATGGGAGTGATTCTCTTCTCCTCATCCTGCTATGAGGTGTCACACCTGCCCTCCAGAGAGGATACACAGTCAGGAACAACTGCTTCTCAACACTGGTATTTTTGTGGTAGATTTTAAACGAGTTAGCCAGATCCCATATCATGTAATTAGTTTATTGATTGTTCTAGATGTTGCTAAGTACTAGTGCTGGTCACATGTTTCAAGATAAAAACAAAAACAAAACAAGAACTGACCCCAAAAAAGGACTCATTTCCCCAGAGCATCTAGAAATTCATTCATTATATTGTTCAAAAGTTGTTAAGCACCTAGTATGTTCCAGACCTGTCCCCAAGCATCTGCAATCTAGTGAAACAGAAAGTTGTATCAAGAATCACAGCAGGTGTGTTAAGTGTCATAAGCCTGATAGGGAGTTATGAGAACATAAATGAGGACCAACTAAAGCTAGGAGGGGTTGGAGAGGTGGTTTCATGAAGGAACTAACTCTATGACTAAATCATAAAGGAGTGTACAAATTTTGATAAGAGGGGAAAAGTCAGATGGTGATTCCAGAAAGAGGAAAAGTATGTGCAAAGTGTCGGCATGACAGCATGACTTGTATGAGGAGCCGTAAATAGTTGCCAAAGCATGGCAATGCAGAGTGCTTTTGGAGAAATGATGAGAGATGGGCAGAAAAGAATTTTGAATAAAGAACCTAAACGTTTTCCTCAGGATTATAGTGGCAAATATCTTTGGTTTGAATGAAAATGGAGATTCCATGTTTCTGACCTTTTTTTCAAAAAACTTTTTTTTTTTTTTAATTTATTTATTTATTTATTTATTTTTGGCTGTGCTGGGTCTTCGGTTCGTGCGAGGGCTTTCTCTAGTTGCGGCAAGTGGGGGCCACTCTTCATCGCGGTGCGGGGACCGCTCTTCATCGCGGTGCGCGGGCCTCTCACTATCGCGGCCCCTCCCGTTGCGGGGCACAGGCTCCAGACGCGCAGACTCAGCAGTTGTGGCTCACGGGCCCAGCTGCTCCGCGGCATGTGGGATCCTCCCAGACCAGGGCTCGAACCCGTGTCCCCTGCATTAGCAGGCAGATTCTCAACCACTGCGCCACCAGGGAAGCCCCAAAAAACTTTTTAATGCACCCAAATTATCTTTGATTTGTAAAATAGAACAATGTAAAATAATTGTATTTTTCTTATAGTTTCTGAGGAAGACAAAGGATTTGGACCAATTTTTGAAGAACAACCAATCAATACCATTTATCCAGAGGAGTCACCGGAAGGAAAAGTTTCACTAAACTGTAGGGCACGAGCCAGCCCTTTCCCAGTTTACAAGTAATGTACCTCGTTGTTCTTTTCAGAATGAAGTGTTGGACTAAAGATTACAGATCAGCATCTATGACCCTGTATCTATAGAGAAAGCTATGGCATAAAGCTTTCTACGGAGTCCAGGAACATTAACAAAAATATTGTCATACAGGTTATTTTTTTAAAGTTATTAATACCCAAATAAGCAGTTTTCTCAAATATATGCAAATAATTCACTTCCTATTTCCTGCACAGATAATGCCAGTGTCATTTGACATTATCCACTTAAAAACTGGCTAACGGAGATCATGCTATTAAGTAAGAAAATGGTTATATGAATAATATGCACAATTTAAATATATGCATTTGAGGATAAACTGGTTTTGTATGTATTGGCCTGGATAACTCATACCTACAGATGATGGATAGTATTTCTATATTAACTACATTTAAAGATCTTCTTACATAGATAACTCTAGAAAGCACCATTTTTTCAGTAGTCTCAAATCTATATTCCAGACAACAAAGCAAATTCCTTAAATGTCTCTACATATCGGACAATCTATATAACATACCTCTTTATGTTTTTCTGGAGTACATATTTATGCTATCAAAAATAACTTTATAAAAAGTAACATTTGGTTCTCTTGCTTCAGAGTGTTCAGAAAAGTATACTAACAGTTTCTAGCCTGATGCAAAGAATAACATTTAAAAATTAAGCAAATGCCAATGGATTTTGGTTCCAGGAAAACAAAGCAAGTGATTGATGGGGAAATTGGGGCTCTAATGTGTTAATGTCACCTGAGTTAATTGAAGGTTGTCATTCAACAAAGTTGATTTTAGTACTAGATTTTTCTTTTCATGGATAGAAAAATAACTTCCCATTGTTTTAAAAAGTTGTTGTCATGGAGAATACCCCTTCCCCCCATTTAATTATACTTGAACTCATTTTCTCTCGCCTCTGGCTATAATTACAGAAATTTTCTTAAAATAAATATAAATTTATATATAAAATCACCATCTCTTTAAAATCATTTTTATAATTTTATAAAAGTAGAAGTAGATATTTTATAAATTATAAATAACACATTTGTTCTGAAAATATTTGATGGGCTTCATTTATTTCTACCCTTAAGTCATATATAATGGGAGTTTATGTACATAACCATGGACATGGCATAGTATAACTAATGGGGGATCTAGAGAAGATTTAATCCAAATACAAAATTTTATAGGAGAGGAAGCTGAGTCCTGAATAAGTAAGTTGACTTGCTCTGCTCCAGGGCTAGTAAATCACAGATCTAGGACTGAAATACAGGTTTTATGACTTTCAAAGAAACATATAATTTTTTTCAGTATTTATCTATCTAGACGGGTCAATAGCATTTCAAAAGCTATTTCAGTGACGGTTATTCTGTGACAATTATTCTGTGACAGTCTGTCCTTGACATTCATACATGGAACCTAAGCAAATCAGCCTCCAGGCTCCAATGGGAGAGAAAAGAACAGCAGAGGTTGTTCTCAGATAGTGTTCTACGAACATGTACTTCTCTTTGCTGCCACCACTACCACCATCCAGCAGAGGCAGTAAGAAGCAAAGTTTTACATCAATAAAATTTTGTACATATTGATTAGCACCTCTCTCTAGCTCCCTCCTGCTAGTCCCACTTAGTCTTCTCATTAAAATATAAAAAAGAACAATGAAAAGCAAAACTTTGCTTGGCAAATACATCACCAACTCCCTCCCAAAGGTTGCATCGGCACTTAAGTCCCCAGGGCAAGTACAACCTGATTATCTACACGTTAATTTAGAGAGCTGAAAGGGAGAAGTAGACATTTAATTGTTAGGAAGGTGATCTGCATCTGACAGCAAAATAAAAAATATTCAGCTCATGAAGCAGCTTGTCAGACAGAAGAACACTTGCAGTTATGAACATTTACTTAATATTCAGGGCAAGCCATACTTACCTTGGTAATCATGCAATTTGTCATTCACATAGTACTTTTATATTTATGGCATGTTCTGTGATAATTTGTTATTCGTGACAACATCATGAAAGTTACAACAGGGAACTTTACCTTTCACTCATCAGCCTTGAGGCTTTCATTATCTTGCCTTGTCTCCCACAATAACAAGAACTCCAATAAAAATTGTGTTTAAAGCTGTGTAAAAGGAATTACAACAAAGGTGAATCTTCCTAAAAATAAAATAGACCGGTGAACTTACCCAAACACAGCAAAATTTAATCATTATATGACATCAAGGGCAGAATCAGACCCACTTGGAAGAAGTTAAAGCAAGAAATAAAAATTTAAAGTAAATATAATGAGGGGGCATAAAGCCTAACAATTGGAACTGCCTAACAAGGAAACCCATTGCCTTGGCAAGTACTAAGTGACTTGACATTGGCTGGTTCAGTCAGGGACAATATTGCCATCAGCCGGGATGAGGGGGATGATTTACTCATTGGGTTGGTATTTGGTAGGTTTTCAGAAGCAAAGCACAGTTTTCTGTTGTTCACTTTTGAATTACTTCCTACACAGTAAAAATTAAAACTAAAAATGTTCCAGTAATTTGATTTATTAAAAAATATTCTAAAATCAATAGACCTTTTTGGCAAGATTCTGACCCTAATCAGAATTGTGCAGCCAGGCAATGAATGATGGGACCACAGCCCACTGGTTGACCATGGCTCTTGTCTTATAACATTGCAGAAGACATGGAACCTTAACCCTGATAGAACATGATTATAAAATTATGCAGGTGGTCAACTTAATTGACAACTATTTTATATATGCAATCTTCTCATCATCTCACCAAGAAAGTTAGACTCCTGTTTCTAGTTGGTGTATTCATAACATCATCTCCATATAAATATACCTGCAATAGTGTATTTGTGGCTTGGAAACGAAGACCCAGTTGACTTTAATCATGTTCAAATAGTGTGATTGACCTCTAGTGGTCAGAATATGACATTTACTGAGAAGAATCCTGATTTCAATTAGTATGTTTTTTTTCAAAAATGACTCATATTTAGAATCAGATATTGATTTTTTATATTTTTATTTCTGCTATAAGAATGTTTTTAATATGTTATACAATGTATCTATATGCATGAATCTAAACTAGTGCATAAATGGTTATCATTTATAATCCATGTATATCTGCTAAGAAACCAGTTTATGTGGCAAAATTCAATGAAATATTTGTCCCTTGGGATGCCTCATGAAAAAAAAGGAAATTATTCATACACTTGAACATTTACCTTTCTGTGCCTGAGATGAATTATAAATCATGAGCCCAGAGGCACAGAATTATAGGATGTGAAGAAATACTACTCTGAGTCAACTACTTAATCATCTGACTTCACATGGAGCTATACTCATATTATTTTAGAACAATGTTAGCCCGGTACACTGTTTGCAGTCTTCTTGGCCTTTGATATAACATTTATTTCTTTTTGTCATAGATGGAGAATGAATAATGGGGATATTGATCTGACAAGTGATCGGTACAGTATGGTAGGAGGAAATCTTGTGATCAACAATCCTGACAAACAGAAAGATGCTGGAGTATATTACTGTTTAGCATCAAATAACTACGGAATGGTCAGAAGCACTGAAGCAACCTTGAGCTTTGGATGTAAGTAATTGTAACTTTAAAAAGGGCAGATGCATTTAGGCGAAGTAAAACTTAGATGTTATCATAAGAGTTTAACAAAAGGAGAAATCAAGAAAAAAAAGAAAGTGAAGGACTCCGTAGATGAGGTGGGTCTTACCAGATTAGTGGGCCTTAATTGTGTGGAGAAGAAAAAATTTCAGGAGAGCAAAATGTCACGAGGGGTATTATGAACGTACTTGAAGTAGTGAAAGATAACACTGGAAAATAAACTAAGGCCATGTTCAAAATGGTCTTGAATGAGTTTCTAAAGATTACTATCAATGGAAATGCTAAGTTATGCATTCTCAGTGGGGGTGATATCACCCCCAAGGGAGTGAAAATTGGATTTTGCAGTGGGGGGAACCATCTTAGATATTACAACATAATGGTCTATGGCTCTCCAAAGCTCAGCCCCACCCAACAAAATCTTATTCCTTAGTATTTAATTTTTCTTGTTAGGAATAAACTAAATAAAAATTTTAATTGATTAATTAAATAATTAATTTTAAGTTTAAATTAAATAAAATTTCTCATTTTGGAGACAATAATAATGAAAAATATTTTGAGAAACGTTGTGCTAAACTAAAAGTTAGAGGTTATTCTGAAAGAAGAATGTGTGTTGGGAGAAGAGCTGGACTGGGTGTTCTCCATGCGTGATTTTATGTCAGCATTTAAATATTCTGCAAAATGAATTATAGGATGAAAGTGACATTTTAAAAGGACTCAAGTGGTAGTGATTACCAGGAGGGAGTGAGACAGGGTCAGGAAGTGCAGTCAGATTAAATTGGTGTGGTGACAGTGGGAATGTAAATAATAAACTCAGTCCTTGAAGAAATACACAACAGATTGCATTGCATTGAAAGAAAAAGACCTTCAATATTTTCTTAAGGAAAGTCTAGTCAAAAGGCAGAAACATTCTGCTCTCTTTAAAATGGAATGGGCACAAGTAAAACCAATTTCAAGGATGGGAGGAAGCATTTAAATTGTCGCTTCACATGCAGAGGTGACATTAAGTTATCTACAGTGAGATAGATGTCAGCTAAGTTTTGAGGACAGGGATGGCATTCCAGTGAGGCATCAGGGCAAGAAAAGTAGATTTGAAGCATTCTTTGCAAAAAGGTTATTGGAATGATAAATTTTCAGGGACATAATTATACTGAGAGAAGTAAAAATTAGATTTTATAATTTGAGTACTGATCACATGTAAGGAATAGAAGATGAGGCAAGACTGAAACAGAATGAGAACCAGTAAAACAAATGAAGAATCAAATAGTAGGCTATCAAAAAAAAAAAGCAAAATGTGAGTTCCAAATACACAGGAGAGAGTAGAGGAAATAAAAACAGGAAAACCCAGAATTTGAAAAAGAGCAATAGATTGTTGACCTTAACATTCCTCAACTAGGATCCTGCCCTTCATCTTTATTCCTTCTCTCCACTGGAGTCCTCCCTTAGACTTTCTCTGGTAGAGCCCTGGGTTTGTCTGAACACACTATTTCCAGATACTCTTATGGAGATTCTTCCTAAATCTGAAACAAAGTTTAGGAAATGCTCAATCTTCGGGGTTGTCCAAATAGTTATCAGGTGCTACCAATGTCCATACTCTTCTGTAGTGTGTGCACATCCCAGTGTGTGTACAAGGAAATTAATTGACTTTGATAGGTTTCACCAAACCAACAGAGAACTATTGTATCTAAAAGTGAGTTAGTAGCTGAAAAATAAACTTTAATGAGTATCAATCTTTCTATTGCCCAGAGAGTGAATGTTTTCCTTTTTGTTTTCATGATTAGATCTTGATCCTTTCCCACCTGAGGAACGTCCCGAGGTCAGAGTGAAAGAAGGGAAAGGAATGGTGTTGCTCTGTGACCCTCCATACCATTTCCCAGGTAAACTTATCTCTTCTGTGATTATAAGCACCTAGGAAATGAAATGGGGAAATTTCTATTTTCTTTTTTTTTTTTTTTATTTTCTTAATAATAATGGAACATTTATAATTAAATAAGACTCAATATTTGCATAACCTTATAATGCATGACTTACTAGTGCTTATAGATGCTTGCTTTTTTAAGTCCTTAATAACTGGGCCTTAACTCCAAAAATCTATGGTCATTTCAGTTTATAAACAATATATATGTTGGATTATGTCCCTATTAAAGTTCCTGTTACACAGGAGAAAACACGGTAGATTTTCTACAAATGACTCCTGAAATAGAATAGTACCAAGGAAAAATATATAATCAATCATTTTATTAACAATTTAGCATCTACAGTATACTGTGAACTGTAATTAAACACTAGAAAGGAATAAAGACATAATAAATTATTAATCTCTGTAGGAGTACCAATCCACTAGAAAGGGGCTAAATCAAGTGTCATCTATTACAAGATTCAACTTTTGAATACATGTTTTCAGTAATTTGATATGGCTAAAAGAAAAGCCACCAAAGTGTTAATTAAAAGATGAACACTGTCTACATTTCACTTGTTTTATTTATCAAATATCCTCTTCAAACAATATATTAATACCACTTTTCTCACAGAAAAAAATGTTTTGGGTTCTTATAGTTTTAATATTATGTCATGAAATTGTCTTTAAATATCTCCATAGAGAATGATTCATAACAGGCTAGTATAAATCATTTTGTACAGAATATATTAATATGGCATATATATACATATATATATATACTATTCCAATTATGTATATATAAATTCAGATTGCTTATTGATCATTTTCTTTCTAATAACTATGGGAAAAAGATAATTGATAAACATAGGAGGAATTTATGAATCCAAAATGTTGTAGAAATATTTCAAAGAGGGAGTAGTCTTTTTTTTGAAGAACTGACAAAACTCTGAAAAAAATCCTATCATGTTCATAGTGTTTCCCACAAACCGAATGATCATAAGTCACCAGTGTCTACATTTGACCATATTCAACACTGGATGGGCTTCATTCAATCACTCATTCACTCAACAAATCTCTTGTGAGCACTTGTTATGTATCAGGCACTGTTTACACCACAGAAATACCTCGGTGAGCAAAATAGAAAAAGCCACTCTCCCTCAGAGACCTTCTACAGGGAGAGAGACAATAGACAAGATAAATAGTTAACAGACATAGCATGTTAGATATGAATAGATAAGTGAAAGGGAGAAAAAATAATCCAGGAAAATGTGGAGAAGAAGTGTTGAAGGGATGGCTAAACTTTTATAAAGGGCATCACTGAGATGGTAACTTTGAAATAAAGCCTGAAGGAAATGAAGAAGCTAAAATGCAGATATTTGAAGGAAGGACATGCCAGATATATGCCACAGCAAGAACAAAGGTCTGAAATGGGAGTATGGAGGAAGATAAAGTGAGCCAGGTTGCTGAAATGGTGAATGAGATACAGGGTAGCAAGAAATGAAATCAAAGGGATACAAGAGATATATTGGGTGGAACCTTATAATCCATAGCAATTACATTGGCTTTTACTTTGAGTGAGATTTACATTGAAGGGCTTTAAGCAGAAGAGTCATATGACATCACTTAAGTTATAGAAAGTTAAATCTGGCTACTGTTGTAAGAAAAGACTCAGGGGAGGGTAAAAGTGAAACCAGGAGATCAGTTAAAAGGTATTGCAATCATCTAGGCAATGAACGGTGGACCAGAGCAGTGGCACTGGAGGTGGGAAGAAATGGTTAAATTCAGGATATATTTTGAAGGAAAAGCCAAGAGGACTGGCTGGTAGACTTTCTATGAGATATAAGAGAAAAACAGGAGTCAAGGATGACATCAGAGTTTTTGTCATGAGCTCTTGAGAGGATGGAGCTGCGATTGCCTGGAGGAATAGCTATGGACAGAAGAGTGAGGTGCCTGATTTAAACTTTCAGAAGGAGTTGGCAAATTGGCAGTTCTGTGAATGTGGAACCCAGGGGCAATATCTGAGCTAGGAATATCAGTTTGTGATACATCATTATATAGTTTTAAAAGCCATAGGAATGCATGTGATAACTTAGGGAATTAGTATAGATAGAAAGGGGGGAAATGTCCAGGGAACAGGCTTTGAGATTTTTCTGAGATCAGTCTTGTTTTCAAGTCTCTGTGACATCTTTACTACTGTGCCGAATGAAGAATTTCATGGACCAAAACAAGGTTGATAGAAGCTTCAAATCATTAAGCCAAATGACTGAATTACCTCTTCATCCTGATAAAGATACATATGTTTATATGGGCAGGGGCAGGACAGGGAACTAAGTAGGTCTTTTAAATAAGCTGGAGAAACATCATTAATCATAGAATAGAATCTGAGCAGCTCTTCATCTCCTTTTGTCCAATTGTGTTCTTAGCGGATTATGACCCCTTTGAACATTAGACATGCCATCTTCAAACATAAGAATGGACATATGCTTCAAAACCATAATGTGTGTATGTATGTGTACTAGTTTACCATCTCCATGCCATAAATCTATCTTCCTCCTATATGCAGTTAAGTTAAGGTTTTGTGTTTGCAGTTTAAAACTTAATGGCGTTGAAGGTGTAAAGGAACCTGCCTTTGGATTCTGAGCCTCAAAGAATGTTATATATGCAACTATTTATATTTGTCAAACCCTGTTGCTCTACTTGGTGATCTTATAACCTAGGATTTAGTCCTTACTAAGTCAAGTCAACTTAAACATATCTACATCTCAATTTTCTTGTTTAAAATTTGGGAATAATAATTCCTGTGCCACCTACTTCATAGACCTTGTTATGAGATTCAAATTTAATAATATATTTTAAAATGATAAAATGGATATATAATTAAAATGGATTATTATTAAAGTAAATAAAATACATTTAGTACATTTAGTATTTTGAATCTTATTATTAAAGCAAATAAAGTACTTCTTACTCTACGAAGAAGTTTTTATTCACTATTAATAGCAATGTTGTCTTTCTCATTTATGCACAGGAAAAAGATCTAGGAGAGAAGTCTCATTGTTTACAATCCATGACATTTTTCTCTGGATTTCGGTGTTCTACAGTTTCTTGCAAAGAGGAGAACTCTGATTTGAACCAGTTTACTTATTTATCAAGAATACTTATACATAACTATATCAGTACAGATGTTGATTCAATTTTATAACAACATTTGATATACAACGGATTGCCTAATGCCTAGCACAGAATAAGTGTCCAAAAAATATGTGAGGAATGAGAGAGTGAAAGAGTAAATAAATGTGTTCATTAAATTGGTGGATATGTAGTGATTACAATTTCATGAAAAGATAAATTTTCCTGTTAAGATTTTGTTTTATTAAATAGCAATCAATAATTCATGAATGTGTAAGACTTCCTAAACCCTTAGACCCTCAGGAAATGAAAACATGATGCTTTGTTTCTGGCCAATTTTCAGAACCATCAGAAATTGAGTTATACATCTCACAAAATAGAAATCATATATGTGTATATTAAGTGAGAGAATAAAGCTGAAATCCATCTTCAAAGGGTGGATACTATTGACAAAATATGGAATACCTAGTAATAGACATGGTGTGAATTTTTAAATGAATAAGAAAGTGGGAATACTCCTAAGAAAAATAACTCATGAAATGTTGAATATGATACTGAATGAATCTCAATAGACTAAAAAGGTAAGCACAAAAATAGACACGAATGCCAGAGCATGGTAGGGAGTATATGAGCGCACGGTATAACTTGGTATAAATTTCTTTCTAAAAGACTTTAATGTATAGTTTACTGTGAGTATCAAAGAAAAATTATAAGCTATAGTGATTTTATTGGTATAGGTAAATTCTGTTCTATTGAGGTTAATTAACAAAAAAAATACAAACATCTTCTAAAAAGTTTGTGAATTATTCATCCAGGGAACACTTAAGTACTTTAAATCTATTTCAAGGAGAAATATATAGTATTTATAAAGGTTATATAAGTGATGTATTTCAAAGTAATACAATGAAACTAGTCAGATGCACTATAATTGGCCAAAACAAATCCCCCTGTAATATGGTCCAGACTCTCTTGAGGCAAAGGAAAAAACATCCCAGACATCTATCAATAAAAGTAATGTTTTTGAAACAGGTGCTGGTACTTACTACTTTTTCTAAAAAAGTAATTTTATAATAATTTATTTTTTAAGCCAAACAGCAGGGCTATGAAGAAAGCAGGTGTTGGCTTTTTCAGAGATGGTTAATTTTACCATCTGCATGGGGCAGGGGAAGACAGATAATCCATTGAGTCCCTGTGAGAACTGGGTCAGGGTTTGGCTCTTGATTGCCTAAATTCAGTCTCATTCTTAAGTCCGAGCAGCAGGGCCACTACCACACCAGTCGTGGAACCGTTTTGGTAGTTCTGGGGTGGAAAGGGAAGTTAGAAGATCTGTTCTGCCTCCCTACTGCTCTATATCCCTGGGCAAGTCAACTAGCTAAAGCTCTGTGTCCCTGTTTAAAAATGGCAATAGCAATTCCTACCTTTGTTTTAATGAGAAATGATAGCTTCCAACATATTGCAATTATTCTTTCATCCAAGCAGATGGCTTATCAGTAGGCAAAAATTCGTTAAATAAATTTAGATTAATTATTAATATTACAAGTCCCATAAGGACAAAGACCAAATCTGTCTTGTTTAGTGACACATAGAAGATAACTCAGTAAACTGGAGAATCCACATTGGGCATTAAATCAGCCAGACCAGTTGTTCTGTAGTCCAAGACTTATGTTTCTATCAACATCATGGCAATAACTTCTCTGACCTAGCTTTTTTCCCTTGAAGATTCAGATGGTAAAACATTATCCCATTCCTCTTTTCTAATGAGTGGTAAACAGAAAACTTTCTTAAAATTTATAGAAACTGAGTAATATAGTAATTAAAATAGACTGACCAAAGTCATATTTAGTCTAGAATTAAAATACACTTCTCCATATTCACATAACTATGGAGTACTCAGACTATTCTGAATGCATTTTGTGTGTGGTATCTTGAAATCATTGTATAACTAAGAAAATCCTTCTTCTGTAAGGAAATCTATACTTTCCTGACTCTTTCTGACTTTTTTGGAATTTAATTTTGTGCAGAAATCATTACAAAACTAATAATTTTCTTTTTAGGTGAGAATACAAAAAATTATTTCAAAATTAGACAGGTTTACAGTTTTAACATATAAATATTATTTTGGATCAAAGATTACATGGAATTATTTGTTGTCCAATTCCAAGAACCTGGTTTCAGCAATTTAAGCAGCCCCCCAATTTTCTTCTTATTTTGTTTCTCCTGTGGTTTTTACCTGACCTTAAATCAGCATAAGAATAACAATTAAGATAACAGAATCATTCACAGATATAAATGCCTAGAAAGATGTATGCTAACAATGATAACTCTGAGTTGGAGAATTATGGTGGTTTAATTTTCTTTCTCTTTTTAACTTTATCTGTATTTCCAATTTTTTTAATAAAAATAAACTTCTATAATTAAAAAGTTAAGATGAAAAAACAGAATAATCATCTTCATTTGCTTTTATGATATTGTATATTGCTGGACAAAATTACATAGCTAATCTAAATGGAATCCCCTGGATTATTGTTCTCAAGCATGCTGGATGTATATAGTGTGCAATTCTTATAGTTTTTCATATTCAGCTCAATTTCACATTCCCTTTAGCAGCTTCACCAATCACCTTGAGTTCCCTAAAGCAAAAGGGTATTATGTCATGATTATTTCATTTTTAAAAGATCGTGACTTTCCACCATCTTACATCTAAAATCCTTTCTAACTTGAACTAAGAGATCCCCTCTTTTTCTGAGGTGATATTCCCAGTGGCAGTTGTCTTCACATGGTTATGATGTTTTAAAGGGAATCAGCATTTTGTGACTGAGAAATATGCATTGCACAGAGTTCCCTCTTGCACATTACTGCTGCACATGACTACTGGGGGGGTCATTCCTCAAAGCTGGAAGGGGAGATAGGCATAGAAAACTGCATGAAAAGCAGCAATTTAATGAGGAAATTCAACTTTTGGCCTAGCCAGCCAGTATGTATAACCAAAGGAATTTCCTACAGTTAAAAGTTACCATATGATCTGCTTCCTAATATTTAAGAAAACAAGTAAGATGCTTTCCTCTGTTTCTGTAGTTTTCACTTTTTAATGTGGCCAGAATAGGCTATGTAAACTCATTCCTAAATCAATCATTTAAAATAGGAGTATAAAAATAAAATGATATAGAGCCACAGAATGGTTAGTAATCTTGATTTTATCTTTTAAATGCAGTAAGGAAGATAGAATTTAGAATTATTAGACCTGGATTCAGAATCCTAATTCTTCTTAGCCATGAAATTCTAAGCAAGTCATTTAACCTCTCTGAGTTTCATTTTGCCCATCAATGAAATAAAAAAAATATTAGTAATCCATAAATAATTGAGAGAGAGATAGATATAATTGCTTAGAATCACTTTATACTCACTCAAACTACAGTAGCTTTTAGAAAATTTGCAGTTTATCTTGGCCTATTTCCAACTTCTTGGCTCTACAAAAGCCTAGATTAGATTATGTGCTTATTACTAGAAAATAAAATCTTTGCTTTTGGAGAAGAGCTTAACACTTAGTCAACAATATTTTCTTCTAGATGATCTTAGCTACCGCTGGCTTCTAAATGAATTTCCTGTGTTTATCACAATGGATAAACGAAGATTTGTGTCTCAGACAAATGGCAATCTCTACATTGCTAATGTTGAGGCATCAGACAAAGGGAATTATTCCTGCTTTGTATCCAGTCCCTCTATTACAAAGAGTGTGTTCAGCAAATTTATCCCTCTCATTCCACTACCTGAACGTAAGTATCATATTTGTTCCTCTGTTTTTGCAAGGTTGTCTGCTTATGGCATACTTACAATAATGAAAAGAAATATCCAGTGGGGAGAACAGCTGACTGCTCCGTAGGTGCAAACAGAGGATATGTACTTTGTAAGCCTTGCCCTTCCTTAGTTTTTCCCATAGAGAAGATTTACATCATAAAAGTGTCCTAAGGTTGTTGAGTTTGGACTGGTTGCCTCTAGCTCAGGGAATGCATAGAGAACCAATCAATTCATTAGCAAAATACCAGTATATCATTTACAATGGGAATCACCAGCAACTGCTTTTTGTTTCATGTCCAATCCTACTTCTTAGTAAATTCATGAAAGAGAATGAATGATTAGATCAAAACAAACTATTGTGATTACAGAATTGGGGGGCAGGGGGAAGAAGGCAATTGGATTATTTTGATATTTTTAAGGAACTATTTACATGAAGCAAATAAGTATATAAATTACCTTTCTACTGTAAGTAGTGTAGGGTATGACTACCGTGGAGCCATATTTGATGACCACTAACATTCTTGACTGGCCTTTTCTCAGGCTTCAATTGAATGAACTACCTTCCATTTTTTAATGTACCACTTCCTGAGAAAATCAGATCACAATATGCTTCCTTACTTCACATTATTTTTATCTCAGTCCTGCTGCTACACTCATATGACTGAGTTCAAGCTTCTGAGGAAATACTGGTACTGTTGTTGGCAGACTTAGGTTTGATTCCTACCTCTACCCCTAAGTTGTGTATAGCAATGGGGAAAAGTCCATCATACCACAAAGATTCTATTTTTATTATTCTTCTCAAGATAGCAGTCACATGGTTAGAATTCAATAAATATCTTCTGATTTTCTGGCTTTTTTTCCCCTCCCAAATCTTAGGAGATACTCTCACCACTACTTCACAGAGTGAAAAGGAGCCATCATGTAAAAATTTCCCTAATTTTCTTCCCTATGCTTCCCTCGAAATTCAGTGCTTCTTTCTTTCTCGGTGGAAGAAGTGTTTCTCCTGCTGCTCAGGCTGCTTCCTCCAGTTGCCCTGGTTCACAGTCCATTTGATTCATTTAAGGACATCACTACATCACTCTTTCCTTTCTTTTCTGAATCTTCAAACTCTCCTCCATTCCTTTCCCTCTGCGTATTATTTTGTATTCAATGAATAAGCGAAACCACTTCTTATTTGCTAAATCCAAAGGACATTTACAGGCGTGATACTGTATGAATTTTGACACTTCTTGATCTCTCTGCCTCTCTTGAACTCTCCCTTCTTTTCCTATTTTTTCTGACTACTTCTGCCTCCGTTCATCTCCCACCTGCCTAGCTGACAAATTCTCTGCAGTATCCTTCATCAGATTTTCCTCCTTCTAATATTTCTTTCTAATCTCTTCCCAGATATTCTCACTCATTTACACCTTTTTTGCTAGTAGCCCTATGTGATGACTCCAAATTTGCATCTCCAAAACTTTTCCCTGTATTTAATCCTGAATTCTACCTACATCCTGGGCTTGACACACAGAAAGTTCCCAAGGATGTTAAGTTTGAAATATTCCAAGTACATCTTTTATCTCCTCTCTAAACCTCCTCTTCTGGTGTTCTTCATCTCATTTAGCAATACTGTCATATTTCTCATTTAGCAATAACTCGGGAGAGCATTTTTAATCATCAACTCCTCTCCACTGCCATCCTCAGGACAGTGAACACAGTGGTTCCAATTTAGGACATAAGCACTTGGGAAGTTTGAGGAAAATGTGGAACCCAAAGATACTGATTCAGCAGACCGAGGATGTGACCCATCCTAGACCCCTAGGATGTGATCTGCAGGTTCATTGAGCATCCCAGGTGATTCTGATTAATTGGATTTTTGATCTGTACCTTGAGAAAATGTTGATCCAAGGGGCAGTCCTTTTGATTCTGCCTGTAAAATACAACTTGGATCTGCCCTTTCCTTTCTGTTCCCACTGCAACTGTGCCCTCGTTTAGTCCCTCATCTATTTTTCTGAATTTGTGAAACACACTCCCTTAGATCTTTGACTCTCTGCTATTTTTCTTCTCCATATTCCTTCCTTTAAAACTGACAACAAGATCTTCTACTTAAACCAAAATTAAGATTCATATTACTTCTTTTATCATAACCTATTAGTAGTTACCCATTGAGGAAATTAGCTTCAAAATCTTTCATATCACAGTTTCAAGTCTTCTATGTTGTAGGTTCAAGCTCACCTTCAACTACATATGCTTCAGTATCATTTTGATTCTTAGACCTTTTATAATTCCCTGCACACTCCTGAAGTTGTGTCATAATATGGTATTTCCTCAACTTGAACTGGTCTGGTTCAAATGCCCTCTTTGCTTGAAATTCCCTTGGCCCCTATATACTTCCAACAATCCTCCTTGGCTGCCACTCTTTCAGAGCATTTACTTTTGTTTTGGCTGGTATTTCAGGTCTTTGTGTATCTATTTGTCTTTCTAGTGTTATACAATGTAAAATACACACTCATGTTGTGATCCTAAACAGTGTATTTAGCCTTTCTGAGCTTATTTCTTCCACTGTAAGATAGAGGGAATTACCTCTTTCAATACTGATATGCTAAATAAATGTTGCCATTGATGAACACGGTGATATTTAAATAAACAATTTTCTTCTTTCCTTCTCTCCTTTCCTCTTAAAATTGTTTTCTCTTTGCCTTCATCTCCATGGACACTCCTTTATTCTTTTCTTCCTCTTTCTTGCCTTGCCTCTTTCTTTTGCACTCTTCTCTCTTCTTTCTTCCCTTATCCCTCATTTCCTTTCTTTTTTCTCTTTTTTCCTGATTCCCATAGAGTAACTGGCAGATCCAAGTTGTATTTTAGAGGCAGAATCAAAAGGAATGCCCCTTGGATCAATGTTTTCTCAAGGTACAGATCAAAAATCCAATTCATCAGAATCGCCTGGGATGCTCATTTTATACCTACTTGATGCTTGTTTTATACCTATTTGATGCTTCCTAAAGAATTGTTGATTTTTTTAGTGATTTGAGCCAAATTGGTTACACCTTTGTCAGAATGAGCCAATATGATTGAAAATGCTTAATAAAATTCATACTGTATGCATACTATGCATAAATAAACAAATCTATACATTGTGACATGATCAGATATTTTCCAGTACTTGTACAGAGAAAAGTCTTCCATACTGAAGCAATTCTAATCCTATAAAAACCACAATGTTAAACAAACACTACTCTGCTTACTAATTAGTTGATATTTTTGTTTTTCTTAAATTAGGAACAACAAAACCATATCCTGCTGATATTGTAGTTCAGTTCAAGGACATATATGCATTGATGGGCCAAAATGTGACTTTAGAGTGTTTTGCACTTGGCAAGTAAGTATACTCACAGTTTTTATTAACATATATAGAAATACATTAAATTTTGTATTGTTAGGAAATAAATGTTTTAAATGTTTAGTTATAAACATAGAGTAAATTGTCTTTTAAGCATTGTGGACCATTAGTTCTTACTTTCTCCTATTTAAGTCCTGTTCCTGATATCCGTTGGCGGAAGGTCCTAGAACCAATGCCAAGCACGGCTGAGATCAGCACCTCTGGAGCTGTCCTGAAGATCTTCAATATTCAGCTAGAAGATGAAGGCACATATGAATGTGAGGCTGAGAACATTAGAGGAAAGGATAAACACCAGGCAAGAATTTATGTTCAAGGTAGAGATATTGTTTTAATTTTCCATACATTTAATCAATATCTCATTGAAAGCCACTTTCATACTTGAAAAACTAGCATAAAATGATTAGTTTAAAAATAGTGATGAGCATTACATTATGCAAAAGGATAAAATATTCATCTTTATGGCTAATTAAGTCACAAATATGAGTATATAAGTTAAGAATTTATGCCACTGGTATCATAGGAACACCAATGGATCAATAGTAGTGTTATTGATAATTTTCAGAAGATATAATTCATATAGTTTGTAGACATTCTTCAAGCTCTCTTTTTTAGTTGTACAAGAACCTATGCATTATGACTTAGTTTAACCCAGTGGTTCACAAACTTTAGCATGTTTTAAAATCATTTGGGGGCTTATTAAAAACACAAATTGCTGGTTCCCACCCTCAGAGTTTCTGAATTAGAAGGTCTATTTGGGACCCAAGAATTTGTATTTCTAACAAATTCTTGGGAGATGTTGATGTTACTGGTTCAGGAGCCACACTTAGAGAACGAATGGTCTAAGGAAAATTTTTCTTTAATACAATTATCTTGGCACAAGTGTTTGATTCTCACACATTAAAATAAGCTTATGTTAGGGAGGAGAGAATGTTGTTTCTCAGTCAATGCTTGAAACTTTTCAGACTGAAATCATCCCTACAATGTTCCACAATGTGAAATTTGCAGGTCACATCTAAATAAACATCTAAGGCTTCAACAAGTGTATACTGAGTGTGTCCTCAGAGGCAAACACTATGATAGGAGCAAGGAAAGTTAAAGGAAATATTCTGTCCTTGAGGAATTCATACTCTAGTCATATCATACAAAACCCCCAAATTTATACAAGCATATACAGTCAAATAAATATATACCCCCAATATATATAATTATAAAGAAAATAGTGAGAGTGCGATATGGAAAATTACATATGATATTGATAAAACATATGGCAAAGGGGTACCTTAGCCTCATCAAAAAGATGGATGATAAGAAAAACTGGAGATGATGCCTCAGCTGAACTGGAATACCAGAAGGCTGAAAGGGTACTGTGACAGGGTCAAGACCAACCCCTACCCCCATCCCTCACACCCCAGGCCTCTGTCTATATCAGAATAAAGTAAGTGTCTCCGATGACCCAGGATATGCAGCCTCACCACCACCATCTCATAAAGTCCACTAAGATTAGGATCATTTTACCTTCACCTTTTGCATTTCATTTGCCTTAAGATGCCCTTGGACCCCAGGGCCTCCTTATGGCGTACACTTTAATACCCACAGAGCTCTGCACATGTCCTACTTAGTCTCTATTTCCCCTTCATTCCCAGCTTCTGAAGTCTTTATACTATGCTTCTAGAGCACATAGTCCATTATCAGATTCCCCTATATTCTTAACTTCTTCTTTGAACATTCCCTTTATTCTCTTGCTCTAACTGAAACTTGGCTCTCCCTTAAAGACACTTTCCCCTGTAGACCATGCAAGCAGTGGCTGATTTTTCTTTCACAGCCCTCATCCCCAGGAGTGACTGGAAGTACTGCCAGTACCTGCCCTCCCTGCTCTTCACTGCCATTGCTAGACTATCTTTCTTTTCCTTTAATCATCCAGTTTACAATATTATGTCAGGTCGCCCCTCCTCAGCCCCCATTGCCCTAAGATTTTCACTATTGACAACTGTCACCAACTACAGCTCTACTCCTGACTTCATTCTTGGTGACATAAAATCATGTAGACTATAATAACTTTTCCAATAGTGTGCCTTCTCAGTTCCTTTGAACTCCTTTCCTCCAATGATCTTGTCCTACAACCTTCCTCAGCAACTCACTCCCACTGCCATGCTTCAGACCTTATTGTTACCAAGTTACAATCCCTTTACGATCTCAAGTTCAAGCATTTCACTCTGATCACCACCTTCAAGCTCCAATACCCAGGTTCCTACAATCCTTTGAATCTACCAGCAACTATAATCAGTTAATCTTACTCTGTTTTAACTTTCTCTGATGTCCCCTAACCCTGCCCATCTCTTTCCTAAATCTGGGTTCATTCATTATCGTTCCCTTGCCCACCTGCTCAGCTCACTTTCCTCTCTCCACTTTTCTTTACTACCTTGGCAAAGGCTAATCCTGGAAAAATCTAGCTCTCTGCCTTAGTGCCAGAACCAAGGAACTTGAATATGACTTGAGATCAGCACTACCAGGCTGATTAGCCCATTTTGAATTAAGCATCATTAACTTTAAATGGATCCTTAATGTTGCCTGGCAACTAGACTGCATTTCTCCAGATTCACTTACTCTCTCACTCTCTTAGATGACCATTTCATGCCTTCGTGATTTCCTTCAAACCCACAGTACCTCCTCCTTCAATATTCCTCTCAGCTAATAACTTGGCTTCCTATTTCACAGAGAAAATGGTAGTAATTAAATTGGAGCTTTCACAAACTCCCACTCCACATCTACTGACACCTGCATCTCTACCCTTATCTCTTTATACTCTAGATTCAGCTGCTCTCTGAGGTCAACATCTCCACTTGTACCCTACACTCTACCCCTCTTACATAATAAATTAACACATAATTCTTTAAAACCTTATGTGTCATTTTGAAAGATTTACATTATAAGAAAAAGATCAATTATTTTAGTGCTATTCATGAATTAGCTTTCCAACAAAACATGGTTCACAAGTAGAAAAACAATTATGAATTGAATTACAGTTACCTAGTGCTGTAATAATGTAGGATAAAGTTTACCTGCTGACCTGTAGAAATTCAATTTCACTGACTCTATCATTGATTTTAAGACACACAGAGTATTTGATGTATTTTCCAGAAGAAGATCAACTAAGTGTAATATTTGTCCTCTTGAGATGATGATGAATGTTGACTTGCATTTGACAATTTACAATGTTCTTTACTTTTTAGCATTTCCTGAGTGGGTAGAACACATCAATGACACAGAGGTGGATATAGGTAGTGATCTCTACTGGCCTTGTGTGGCCACAGGGAAGCCCATCCCTACCATCCGATGGCTGAAGAATGGATATTCGGTATGTATGTTCAAGTGCTTTGCAGTTCTTGAGCCTATGTTCAGGTAACATTTCTGGGTGATCCTGGGATAAAGTTAGCAGGAGTGTCAATAGATTAAGGGCATCTAGCCCCTGAAATATAAAAGAAAAAAACAGAAAGTGAACATAAAGTGTCTTTTTTCAGCTTAAACAATTTTCTGTAATCTTATGTCTACCTTCTCTCTCTCTCTCTCCTTATTGTTTCCTTTGTTCCACTTTTCACCCTCTTCCTATGCATCCATCTCTACTACCTGATATTGTCCTCTTTTTCTTGCCACTGTTTCCCTGACCCCACAGAAACAGAGGTAAGAATGAAGGTCCTACCTTTAGCCCTGGGGACAAGTAGCAGCAGTGGGGTCCTTCTCTACCTTCCCACTGTAATCTCCCAGCTGGGCCAAGAGGGAAAAAGGTGGACTCTCTGCTCTGTAGGATGAATAGAACAAGAGCCACTGGGCATGGTAAGTGGGTTTTACTTCCCCATACCATGAAAACCCCACTTCACTAGACTTAGTTAACAGTGGGGGCAAAAATAATGTACCTAAATGGAAAGACAACCAAGCCCAAAACCAAATGAAACCATTTCTATTAAAGTCTATCAAGAAAATGTGTTTTACTTTGTGTTCTTTCCAGTATCATAGAGGGGAATTGAGACTGTATGATGTGACCTTTGAAAATGCTGGCATGTATCAGTGCATAGCTGAAAATACACATGGAGCCATTTATGCAAACGCGGAGTTGAAGATCTTGGGTCAGTATTATTTCTGGTTTCTGTTAACAATCAGCAAGAAAGCAACATGTTAAAATGATACTGCGTTATATACAGATTATATTTAATTTCACATTACTTTCTTGAATTAAAAGTTAAACATTTCTAAAATGTGGTTTGGAATAGAATGATATTATTATTTTCCTTTCATTAAAGAACAGTAAATAAATTGGAGGCAACATGGAGTATAAAGGATTTTAAGATTTTTTGAATGGTAAAGCAAACTTTACACGTGCCAGTTTTTATGTCTTGTTCTCTCCTATGTTTGGGCAGCTAAACGCTGCCAGGACATCACGTAGTGAAGATTGATGCTTCCGCAAGGCCTGTGAGCCAGCCTCAGATGAGTGTTTAGCACTTGGTAGCTTTATCACTCCCTGGGTCCCTGGGTTAAAATTGCTATTGAAAACCTTCAAGACATTCCTCAACCCCCTTACCCCACCCTCACTCCTACTTTCATATTACTTTCTTACTTCTCCATGAAAATTGAAAACCATTGAAATAATATATTTCAACTTCCCATCCCTCTTCAAAACTATCTGAATCTTTACTACACTTGTCCTTTCAATACTCTTTATCCAGAGGATGATGTATCTTGTCCCAAAATAATCCCTTTATCTCTGCCCTCAACAGACATCCCTTCTTCGTGTCTCTGTGTGTGTGTGTGTGTGTGTGTGTGTGTGTGTGTGTGTGTGTGTGAGTGTGTGTGCATATCTCTCAAGCTGCCTCTGTTTCTGGTCATGATTTCCTCTTGAATTCTCCTCTCTTTTGTCCTTGGTGACGCCATGCTCTGGTACCTCCCAGATTATTTTTTCTTGATTGCCTTCAGTTTCCTTTTTACCCCTTCCCTGCTCAGTTGGAAATCTTGCTCTCTTCCAGAGATCCATTCCTCTGCTTGCATTCCATTTTCTTACTCATTCTTTCACGTATTTTATAATATTATTCCTCAATTATTATTATTATTAAATTTTTTAAGAAACGTGGATGATATCTTCTTCTTTGCCCATTAACTATAAAGGACCCCTTAATTTATACCTCTAGCCCAGAATTTTATCCTCAGCTTCAAGCTCACTATAAAAGCTTCTTGGTAGAAATGGTCATCTGGGTAACTTCACAGATATCCCAAACTCAGCATGTCTGAAACCGAATTCATTATTTCTCACTCATTCACATTGTCTCTTCCTGAAATATTTACTGTTCTAAAGAATGACACAATCCACTACATACTTTCCCCACTTTACATCTATTAAATTTCTCATTTTTATCCCATAAATCTCTCTGAGATTTTTTACTTTCTTCTTATTTTCATTACAACTACTTTAATTAAAAGTATCATGTCCTTTTCATACTATCATGTTCTTTTCATACTATTTGAAGTGTCTGTCACCAAGTTTAGTCATATTGTAAGTAATGAATCCAGGTGGGCAGGATTTCTCTGCTAGAAATGATTACTGAAAAGATAAAACAATGACTCAGCGCAGCCTCTTTTATTCTTGAGACACCAAAGGGAAATATTTTAGAACATTGGTATCACTACAAATTGAGTGACACTAAAAGAACATGAAAGACAGTGAGATAGTTAGAAGAAAGTATTAAAGAAAGCTATCTTTAAAAAGAGTTGAGGCCTTCTTGATTTTAACTTTTCCTGCCTCTTCTTATAATGCTGAGTATCATATTCCATTTCTTCCCCCTAAAGTCAAAATTCCTTGCTAATATATTTAATCTAGTTTCTTTGGGTATCAAGGAAACGTTTAGGCTTAAGCTTCATACCCTATCGCTTTGGTATGAAGTGCAATAAAATCATTTTGACTCTTAGAGAAGATATGAGGTGAATTTCAATTCCTTCCAAATGTAAACCCTTTTGTTTTCTGTTAAAATTTCTTGTTAATTGTTATATATTACAAGATAAAATGAAAATTTAACAGCTCAGACTGAAAGATCTCTCTGTCTTCAAACCTAAATCTTGCAATCATTAATCTATTAAGGTAGTAATTAAGCAAATTGATCATTTTGAGACTGAGATTAATTCCTGAGCATCTTTATATTTGTTTCAGTCTAGTTTTGTTTATTACCTTTAGGAACAGTGTTTCTCTCTCTTCTTTCCTGAGTTATTTAGTTAATTCATATATTCATCCACCAAATGATTACTGAGTGCTTACTCTGCACCAGATACTAGTCTGTAATAGGCTCAATAAAGAACAAAAGAAAAAAAAAATATATATATATATGTATACATGAACATGCTCTAGATTCTGTCACTAGAAATTCAAATATTAGATAAGCATGGGTCATTTAAATGACTGCACCAAATCAACGATTTTATTAAGACTGAACAGATTCAGAAAAATGTCTTATTTTCTAGATAAATTTAGACTTTCTAAATATAATCTGATTAAAATTTCTCTCATATTTTATAAGCAATATGTCACCCACAATATTTATTGAGCCTATACAAAATACCACATGCTGTGTTAGGTGTACAACACAGGTTGGTTGTTTACTTATTTATTTCCAATTATAAAAACTCAGACTAAAAGAAAAATGGGATAACCTAAATCATTTTTATAAAAAGTGTGTTCCTCAGAGCTTGTTGGAAGTGCTGAATCTCAGGTCCACCCCAGATCTATTAAATAGCATTTTACCAAGATCCTCAGATGATTATGATGCACAAATAAAATTTGAGAATCATGGGACTAGACGATGAAGGGTAAAGACCTGGATAAAGATATATTTAGGCCTAGAAAAGCCCCCAGAAAGGACAGTTTTATAGATGATTGGGATGTGTGGAAATAAAAAGATGGAATCCCCCTGGAGTCTGCAAAATGACAAAGAGATTGAGAAATGAGCTAGATGTGGGGACACTAAAGAAAATTAGAGCATATCATCAAGAGAGTAACATTTTATGAGACTCTATAGCCTGTTTTCATAATTATTGATCTGTACTTTGAGGTAAGGATGAGCTACAGGTGCATAATGTACTTCTCAATTAATTGAAAACATCATTCCCATAACTGTTTGTAGGTTGGTCCTGAAGGCAGGGGTCTCTCTGTTTATTAAGGCCTCTCATAGTGTCTGCACGCAGTTGGTGCTCAATAAATGTTTGTATAATGAAGGAGGAGTCATATTGTTTACTGAAAAGAGCATGCTTGCAAATCAGACGGATCTAGATTCAAATGTAAATCCCATCTGATATCTTACTGCCTGTGGCACCTTTGGCAAATTATATAATCTTAATAGATATCAGTTCTTTCATCCGTAAGCTGGGTACAGTTCATTCAAATTGTGGCTACGATTACTGATTATGAATATGTGTCAATATTAATAATTGCTCAACTCCTCTATCCTTTCACTTAACTTCCCTTGAGCAACTGAGTCAAGACAATTGAATTAGGTATTACCTTCAAGGTAAATATGCATACAGCATTTGATTACAACTTAAATGTGTAATAATTAATTCAGTTATCACCAAGAATTGTACATTTAAAATGGGTAAGTTTTTGACAAGTAAAATATACCTCAATAAAGTTTTAAATAAAAGAAAACAGTTATTATTATTAGGCATGGCATGTCTGTTGGTCATTGCTGATAACATTTGGTGAGATTAATCTTTTCTATTGATTATTAATCAAAAGGGAATAAAAGATGCTATAGTATAGAAGAAACTTTTGTTTCTATTTTAGCAAAAGAGGCAAATAATAGTTTACTTTCTTTTAGCTTTGGCTCCAACTTTTGAAATGAATCCTATGAAGAAAAAGATCCTGGCTGCTAAAGGAGGAAGAGTTATAATTGAATGCAAACCTAAAGCTGCACCCAAACCAAAATTTTTATGGAGTAAAGGTACAGAGCGGCTTGTCAATAGCAGCAGGTCAGTCCAGAAACTAGAAATCCAATTGCAACTCAGTACTTGGGAAAGTTTACTTTGTAGAGAACTTGTTTTCATATTCATAATATAAATATTTTTTGTTCTAACTTTTCTCCCCAGAAGATATCACAGTTCTTAGGTAAACAGAAATACCCATCACTGTCAGTATCTATTATAAACAGAATTCAATTTTTAGACTTCTAGAGTTTATAAGGAATTTTTAAAATTGAGGCTCAGAGGTTTGTGACAAATTACCCAAGGCCACAAAACTAATTAACAATGGGAAATAAAATAGGGTCTTTCTAATTTTTCCCCTAATAAGGGCTTCTATAGCCATTCATATTTGATTTAATTTTATGCAATTAGCCTATTAAATATTTCAGTAGGGAAATAAAAGGTGATTTTAAAGTACAAATCACCTCTTCCCTCTTCTGAAGTGAACAGGAACTTCTAATCTTCCTAACTATCTATGGGGAGAAGGAATGTTGGGAAATAGGAGAATTGGGATGTGAAGGTTGGGGAGCAGCAAATATTTCAAGCAGGGAGCACAGCATGTGCAAAGGCCCTAAGGCAGAGAGCAGAGGATGTATAAGGAATGTAAGAACTAAAACCAACATGGCTGTCTTTAGAGTAAAATGGAGAACAGTTTTAAGGGATGACACATAGTAAGCCAGGTCATCAGTAACAACATTTTCTGTGGCTTCATCTAAGAGTAATAGAAATCTGTCTAAAGGCTTAAATAAGGGAGGAAAAAAGTAGTTTTTGCCTTTAAAAAAATATTCTAGCAAAAGTATAAAAGATAAATCTTTACAGTAATCCAATAAAGAATGTAAGGTGGGTGTTATCTCTGTTTTGATGTATCTAAAGCCTGGAAAGGTTAAAGTGACCTTCTGAAAATATATCAGTAATCTCCAAGCCAGAACTCGAACTTGTGCCATGCTGATATGGAATGAACATATGGCAACACAGTTCTCTTATTAGGATAATCACAAGTATGGTTGTGCATGAGACAAAGCTGTGGTTGGGGAGGGGTGTGCAAGGACAGCAGCTGCTTCCCTGAATACATTAAATTCTACAGGTAATATGTCTGACTAAGATATACTAACACTTTAACAAAATGATACTAGAAGAATCAGTGTTAAAGGAAAAGTCAATCTGTGCAATACGGGGTTGAAGCTTTAGCAGTCAGATAATGAGTGATGCAGACCACGATCAGAAGGTAGTTCCAATTTTAGGTATTCATACTGCAACAACCTCAAGCATAGAATTCCCTGTTGGCTGCACTATTAGCTCTCTCTCCTTAATGAAAAGAATCTTGCTCTGATTCTAATGAGGACTCATGCCATGAGCCTCTGCAACCACAAATTTCTCAGAACCATGCTTCATGGATTTGTTTTTCCTAAACACCAACATGTGTTCAAAAAAAGAAAAGTCTAGCTCCTAAAATCTTATTATTTTAGTCCTGTCTTAATATTTTTAAAGTATTTGAATCAAATTGTATGACCTTTTGATGAAAGAGTCTATAAATCTAATTTTTGCTCACTATGTTAACCCATTAGTATCTCAGATTATTTAAGTATCTCTTTATTATAGATTTGGTATTTCATGTAAAAATAAGTTTGAATGTTATAAAATAGTATGTATTAAGAAAAGTTAAACTAATAATTACTTTTAGAGAAATATTTCTGTTGAAAATAATATTCAAGGAGTAACTGAATAACTATCTTTGAGCATAATTATAATCTCATTCTGATTAATATAATTACCTAAAAACTGTTCCACATTACTAAGTTATCTCTGTGCCTGGTAAATGGTTTGTAAAATAGCATATGCAGTACTTGCAATCAGGAGAGAGGAAACATAAATCTTGATAAGTTGTAATTAAGTTCTCAACTGTATGATTTTATTTAAGGTTAAAATGATATGCATTCTCCAACAGAATTTCTTTGTAGCTGTTCATTTATATCCAATGGACTGCTATCAACTCTAAAATGGTCTTTATCTGAGCCATTTATATGAGAGTCTCTCCAAGATTCTTTTCTACCCCAGAGTTGGTGTGCTTTAAACATTAACAAATAAGATGGAGGTTATACTGGAATAATTTTGGCAACAATAAGTGACTACTTTATTAAAGACCAGATGGTTCCTGGCTTGTTTGACTGTTTATCTATATGATATAATCTGAAAATAAGGGTAAGATTCTGATAATTTAACTACATTGACTTTAGAATATAGATCATTATTCAAAAACATCAAGTTCCCTAAATACTCTTACTGAAATAAATTTTAATGTCATGGACAAAGTACCTGAAAGTGTAGGTGAGCTGAACAACACAAGGAAGTATACCCTTTAAAGATGACAATGATCAATTGAGAGCTAATATATGTGAGAAAACTAAGAATATAATGTGGGTTTTAGAAAGATTAATTGTTGCTATTGTTTCCATTGCAACTTGATGATAATTTTCATTGCTTTACTTACAAAATAATTAAATGGGCGGGGATGGAAAATTGGCTAAGGACTTACACTAGAGCTTAGTGAGAAAAAATGAGACACATTAATGTTAGTACTGTGTTAATATGAGTTCTATGAGAAGCAGATGACAATGCGGGATTAACCATGCAAGAGATTTATTAATGGCAATGCCTAGGAAGGAAAACAGAGAAGACTCTTGGTGAAGGCTGGGACAGCCATCTGAGATTCAGGTCTGCTTCCGAATGAAGGGGAAAGGGAAGGAAGGAAGAAAGGCTGGGTAGAAATGGACTGCAGTGCAGATCTAAGAGAGTGTGGTAAGACCACTGGAAAGCGTTCCAGCTAAAAATGCCCGTCAGAGGAGCCTGATGTCTACCTGGAATATGCAGCCTTAAAATTCCTCCTGGACTCAGTCATTGGCTGAGAGCAACCTGTGGAAAGTGTTGTCTTGGCTCAAACACAGTGATGGATTTCTGAGTGCAGCAGCTGGAGCTGTGGATCAGTTACACTCCTCACAGTTGGAGAACATAGAGGGGCATTGGCATAGCTTCCACAAAATCAAATAATTACTTTTATGTTTATGTTTATATTATGATACTACATTATTTCTTCAATAAGTAAAAAGTATTCTGAAATGAACTTAAGTTGGAACTGGAGAGTTAAAGATGAGCAAGGAAATTATGGAATATATTATTGGTGAAATTTTTGGTGTTTTCTTATATGGAGATTTTTATTAATAAGGTATGTATGTAGTAATTTTCCTTTATCAAACTCTGCTCTTAAAATGGAATATATGGAGAATTGTTGGCATGTGTTTATATGAAGCTTCAGAGATAAATTAAGGTTTTAGAAATTATATATTTAAGGAAAGTAAAAATCAGATCTAAATAGACATTTCTCCAAAGAAGACATACAGATGGCCAATAGGCACATGAAAAGATGCTCAACATCGCTAATTATTAGAGAAATGCAAATCAAAACTACAATGAGGTACCACTTACACTGATCAGAATGGCCATCATTAAAAACTCTACAAATAGTAAATGCTGGAGAGGGTGTGGAGAAAAGGCAACCCTCCTACGCTGTTGGTGGGAAGGTAAATTGGTGCAGCCACTCTGGAAAACAGTGTGGAGGTTCCTCAAAAAACTAAAAATAGAGTTTCCATATGATGCAGCAATCCCACTCCTGAGCATATATCCAGACAAAACTATAATTTGAAAAGATACATGCACCCCAATGTTCATACAGCATTATTTACAATAGCCAAGACATAGAAGCAACCTAAATGTCCATCGACAGATAAATGGCTAATGATGTAGTATATATATACAGTGGAATATTACTCAGCCATACAGAAGAATGAAATAATGCCATTTACAGTAATATGGATGGGCCTAGAGATTATCATACTAAATGAAGTAAGTGAAAAAGAGAAAGATACTATATAATGTCACTTGTATGTGAAATCTAAAATATGACACAAATGAACTTATTTACAGAACAGAAACACATTCACAGACATAGAGAACAGACTTTTGGTTGCCAGGGGGGAGGGAGATGTGGGGGGGATGGATTGGGAGTTTGGGATCAGCAGATGCAAAGTATATATATAGGATGGATACACAACAAGGTCCTACTGTAAAGCACGGGATAGTCAATATCCTGTAATAAACCATAATGGAAAAGAACATCAAAAATTTAAAAATAAAGTAAAATCCAATGACAGGCAATCCAATATTGAATGTAAGTGCAAGACATTATATAGTAAAGTTATATAATAAATATATAAATTATATGTAATATATCGTAATATATGTAATATTAATGTAATATAAATTATATGTAAGAGTTAGGTATAATAAGGTTACAAATAATAAGTTTTGGGTCTCCTGACTCCAAGGAAGAGGCAGACAGGCAGAGGGAATACATTTAAGTTCTATTAGTATGAAACATTTAGTTTCTGTTCATAGAAGAATTTCCTAAAAGTAATCTGTTACAGAAGCTTTTACTAAGGTAGGTTTTACAGTATCATTCTTTGAAAGTTCCTAGAATTAAAATATGTTTGTATTCCTCTGTGGCTGTGGAAATGACAGTCTGTTCTAACTACCAAGTCTGAAGTCCTGGGGTCACGTTCTTGGAAGATCTGGGCTCATTTCTTTCAGGCCTATGACTGGTCTAAGTCTGTCTCACAGTGGTTTAAAAGTCATTTTATGGTGGCATGTAGAGAGCCACTGCTTCAGTTAAACTCCATGTAGTTCATACGTCCAAAAACAGGTTGATCGAGTGCCTACTCATTGTTTTGTGTCTCACTCCTTAAGGAGTTCCTGGAACATAGTTTTTTGTTTTTTGGTTTTTTCCTAATGATTGTATACGTTAATGAATATGTTACCTTGAGATGGGACCACAAACAAAGCAGATACAAATTCCTGACATCAGGATGTTACCATCTAATGCAAGGATAGATTAATAAGTAAAACTGAAGTATGTCTGATGAAATATGTGTTAGGAAGAAAAATCTGGGAAGAGGGATAGCATGGGGAATGCCAGGACAGCAGCAGTGCCATGGGTGGGTGTGTGCATGCCATACTAACTAGAAATTATCAGACAAAGCTTTACTGAAGGTGTCACTGTGCAAAACCCTGAAGACTGTGAGAAACAGATTGTGAAAATGACCAAGGCCTAAAAGGGCAAACCAAGGGCTGTGGCTTTTACTATGCATGAGATGGAAAACTCACTGGAGGCTTCTGAGCTGTAGAGTGACATCACTGAACCAAAGAGTGACATTGTATTACTTATGCGATGTATGTCTTCATGTCTGTCTGACATGTGGGAAAAGAAACTGTGTAGAGGCAAGGTTGGCAGCAGGAGGGCAGTTTGAGATTACTGTGATAAGTCCAAGAAAAAGATGAAGGTGGTTTTCCAAAAAAACTTGATGCTGAGAAAGAATAGTCTAAACAAAGTCTAGAATGTTTCATCTTGAAAAAAGTCTCTGTCAAGCAATTTATGTAAAACTTTAATGATACTAAGATGTTAGTGTTTTTAATCTAAGACATAGAATAGTAACGTATTTCATTAAATTAATTTTGTGAAATATGTATTTCTTTCATTTCAATAGAATACTCATTTGGGAAGATGGCAGCTTGGAAATCAATAACATTACAAGGAATGATGGAGGTGTCTATACATGCTTTGTAGAAAATAATAAAGGGAAGGCTAATAGCACTGGGACTCTTGTTATCACAGGTAAGAAACCATTAGATTAACTTTACTTTTTTTTTTTAAGTTTGACAGTGCTTAATTTCTAATGTACTATAAGATGTGATTCAGCACTAAGCTTCTAAGACAATCCACATTTTGATGTTTCCATTTCAAAAGCCTTCTGGGCAAATCTCTTGTTTGATGAAACTATTCTTGGAATTTGAATTTGTAAGCATCTTATTCTTTTGCACAGAGATTTCAACTATATTGATTTTTATTTTTTAATGTACCAGGTAATATGGTGTCTCGTATTTTTTTGAATTGTGGTTTACTCCTTTATTTAAAAATGTATAGATCCCACACGAATTATATTGGCTCCAATTAATGCCGACATCACTGTTGGAGAAAATGCAACCATGCAGTGTGCTGCTTCCTTCGATCCTGCACTAGATCTCACATTTGTTTGGTCCTTCAATGGCTATGTGATCGACTTTAACAAAGAGAACATTCATTACCAGCGGAATTTTATGGTATGTGTTTTATTTTTCATCTTATTAACATCCCAACGCCCCCCCACCATGTGTCTGCATTGCAACTGCTGTTACCATAATCATGTACATGAGACTGGAAAACAGGCAAAATTTTTTCATGGGTCTCCTTATATTAATTGTAGTATTCCTGAACCTTTCTAAAAATGGCTAGCCCTGAGGATTTTGGTAGCGATATTAATCAATAAATATTCGTTGTGCTTTAGGTCCATTTCCTCTTTATTATAATACAATTTTTATATTAATGTCTACTCTGCCTCATTATATCTGTACTACAGGTTCTGAGTGCCTTCACATTCATTTTAAACGAAGTAAGAGCACAGAACTTATCCTTTGTTATAGTGATGACTTTATGGCATTTATTTTATTCTTTGAGGGTAAGAAATAGACAAGCTATATATGTGGGAGTGTTTGGAGAACTAGTCCATGCAATTTTTAAAAGGCTTAAATGGCTGTATTTTAAGAATAAGAAAGCTTACATGATACAAGTCCTATAATTAAGCATAGTGGTATCGTTGTATAGAAATGAAAATAGAGGAAAAAGACTGGGAAGTAACGCAAGTATAACAACTTGCATAGGAACACACTTATTGCGCTGATAGGGCTGCCTAAATTACAGTGTATTTAAAGGGCAAACTGATCACTGCTCCTGCCAGTCTGTTCTTTAGAAAGGCAATCATTCAGGAACCTAAAGACCTATTTAGAACATATGCTTAGTTAAGAAAACTTTAATTCTAATTTTAGAAGTCAATTATTAATAAAAGTTTGAATTAACTCAGTAGAATATTTAAGATTTTCAAGTCCTATGAACTCTGAAGTTTGATATGTATCTATTATAATATTATGTTTTCAAATTGTCTAACTCTTTTAAAAAAATTCTTCTAGAACTTTCCACTTTAAAAAGCCAAAACAAGTTTTCAGTCAGGGTAAGATGGTTTTTAACTGGATGGAAACATTTATTCTTAAATTTTTATTAGATAGATTCATAGAACAATTATCAATACAGTATCAATGTTTGTGCCTTCTATATGTTAACTGTATTTCCAGTTTCTTTCTTTTTAATCTAACAGATTTAGCTAAAACTGTACATCTACAGTGAATCTACTGTCTTTCAGTTTCTGAAACAAATTTATATTTTAAAAATAAACAACTGGGAATTTGTAGAGAATGATTTTAACATTATACCATGTGATATTTTTTCATTATATGTCTATTTTGATGTGCTTAATTATAAGAATGCCCAACATTAATAAATTTGGCACCATTGTCCTTAATAATTTCTTCAAATTGTGTTTTGTTTTGCAAGAAAAGCAAATACCACTCAGTTTTTACTCATTTGAAGAAAAAAAGTGAGCTAAACAGAGATTTTATTTTAAAAAAGTAGACTTTTGAATTTACTTGGTGTTGAATATTGAATATTTTCTAAAATGCAACAAGCATAGTTTATACAAGTAGTTACTTATAGCTGCAGTAGAGTCTCTGAAAATAGATTTGAAGGTATAAATTACCCTAAATGAAGCTGAAACTTCATATGTGGAGCCTCTTTATGTTCTTTAAAATAAGTTACTTTATGTTGATTGATGTAAATAAACATTTCAAAAAAAGAAATGAAGGAAGGGAGGGAGGGAGGGATGGAAAGAAGAGAAAGAAAGAGAGAGGTGCAGGGGGAGGAGGAGGAGAGGGAAAAAGAAAGAGAGAAAAAGACAAAAAAGAGAGAAAAAGACAAAAAAAAAAAAAAGAGAAATAAGATAAAAGAGACCCATGGCTTGAAAAAAGAGAAAAGTAAACCACTGAAAGACTAATTAAGAAATAAATATTAAATTAGGTCATAACAATGTAAGAGACTTTGGTCATCACTAACTGTACTCCTTCCTTTTGTGGATGTTAGCCACAGGGGTTCAGGTTGCTGCCCCTCAGGGAAGCCAGAGCAGACCCTGACTGTGAGCCCATGCTCTGGCTTCAGGGGCTCAGTTTCAGCTTCATTCCACCAAATAAGGAGCATAATAACAATCAGCGGCATAAAACATACTCACTGGTTAAGTAGGCAACTTCAGTGAGTAAAAGTATCAGAGACACATTTTTAGCACTTTGTAGATGGGCAAGCCGATTTAACTCTGTAAATAATTTAAAAACCCAGATAAGAAATGTATTTTAAATTATTAAACTTAATTCTGCCTTTTGAACCTAAGAAAGATCTTTGAAGCTTTCCCTTGCATCCTCCTTCTCTTTTAAAGCAAACTTCACAGTCACACTTCACTGCTAAATGTACCACACAAATTTGAGTAAAACACCATATGTGTCTGATCCACCTTTTGGAAGACAGTCCTAATGGCTAGTAATTGCTTCTGGGGTCACTAATAGAACACTCAGAAGGAAGGGCTCTTCCAACCTAAAGCTCAGTGAATGAAAACATAACAAGGATGGCAGGTACTGGGGAAAGCAAATTCGAAGGAAGGAACGCTGCTGCCTGCATTTGTCTGTTATTCAAATTGCACTAGCAAATACATCAGTATATAATTTTTTGGTATTTTAAATCATGTTTCTATATTTTATTTAATTCTGGCAACATTTCAATTATTGAATATCACTTGTTCATTTAAAAATATAGTACTGAACCCATACCACAGCAGGAACAGTGATAGGCACTAGGGTGTATAAAACAGTGAATAAGACAAACACAGGCACTGTTGAGGTCTATCCCAATGGGACTTTTTCTGCAGACCTATATTGTTGGAAATGCCTCACAGAGTAACTGTGTGGTTTCCTTTACTGAGAGAACTATGTGTTAGATCTGTGGGAAAGAACTTCAAGACAGAGCTGCTAATAAACTATGAAAAACCTAACAGTCAAACTTTTTATGTTGGGTATTGGCATATCCCAACGATCTGTACTGTTCTAAGGTGTGATAGCTTAAGAGTGAATATGGTTTGAACTTAATGCATGTTTAGAAGGTGTCCAAAATTCAGTACCAGGCAGATCCGTCTCCTTTGACCCTAAATATGGTCCTAAAGTAAATTGCTTGAGGAAATTGGGTCCCAAAGATTACAGGTGGGGAATTTTGAAGTGTGTCCATATTCCACGTGAGATCAAAGAAAGCCAACTAAAAGAATTGTGGACCGATGACATGACTACTGTGGATTGAGACAAAATTCTTTTTGAAAGTGTTATCTTGAAAATTATGGATCAGACATTGGAGAAATCAAGGTGATTGGCAGTGGAAGGAATCAGAACATGTGAAATTCCTTAAAAATTTATTGACTTAAATAATTTTGCCTGTGTTACACATAATAAAAAAAAAACCTTTACACTTTTTGTAGGAAAAAAAGACAAGCACAGGCTCTGATCCAAAATAAATCAGAGGTACCCTATGAGTTTAAAATTTAAATATAAATGACTTGGTAGCTATCACAGTTAACAAAACTGATGTCATTATCACCATCATGTTTTAATAATTTTAATTCCTAAAAATTAATATCAGAAACTCTAATTCATGAAGAATATAGACATAAAAATTTAAACTTTTAATTTTAAGAACCTAAGTTTTTATTTTCAAGTTTGGCTTCAATAATACGTTATATTCAATAATCAAGCATGTTGTGAGTTTAGCTTGCTATTCTTGATCTTGACCACCATGTGGCAACCGTGCATAAGGTTTCAAATTTCACAGCCTGACCTACTTGGAACTTGAAGCTTTATGAAATTAAACAAATTATAATATATCTATTATATATATAAAATTATAATATATCTAATATATATCTAATATATCTATATCAAATTAATTATATCTAAGACGTGTGATTTAAACTTTTTTCTTTATACTTTTTCCAATTATATTAATATAATTATCAGGAAAAAAGTAAGTATATATTTTTGAAGATGTGCATTTCTTTTAAGAATTTATAGTGACCTATAAAATTTAAATATATAAATAACATTTCTATTACATTTATGATCCTGTTTTATGTAAAACTCTTTTGAATTAATTAGTTTTAAAATGTAGCTATTAATTTTTAAGTTGTAAGTAAATAATACCGATTATAGAAAAATATTAAGAAGTTAAATATCTAATTTACCTGTCATGTTATTTATTCTTTCACTATTCAATAAATGTTCACTGAGTGTTATATCATTATGTAAATAGGGTCAGTAAATGTTTCATTTGAACTTGAATTTATGTGTTGATGTTAAGTATATATATGTATATATACATATATATATGAATTACAAATTTCATAACTTTGGAGCTTTGATACAATAAGCTTATAAGTAGTTTATCTGTCATTCTTTTATTCTGTCAAATTTATATGGCAAATACCTATTTTTTCAAGTCCAAATATAAAATGATTTCTATTTTGATTTTCCAGTTCAATAGCTACTTACTCGTTTAGAGTAAATACAAAAGCAGAGTCATTTTACTTACCAATTTAATTTATAATCCCTTTTGTTCTATAAAGGATGTAAGACTATCCACCAAAAAATATGTATTTGTAATATATCATTTTATGCCTCTCTCATGGTTGTACCTGATCTGCAGAAATTTTTTTTCAGGAGCTACCTAACTTTTGACACCCACTTTGAGTCATTTTCCTTCAACTATTTGACAGTTCTCCCTGTCAGAGCCATTATTTAAGTTAACCACGTTGACTTTCTTAAACTTTCTAATTCTGGTATTGCTGCTATAATAGCTTTTTTTCTGATTACAAATAAATGTTAAAATTATAGTTCAGTTAGAAGATTTTACATACCTGCTTTGAATTCATAAATATCATATGAATTGTTCAGAGACTTTGCCACAATCAGAGCTCTAGGCTCCATTAGGCTTAATCTAGAGTCAGTGATTAAGCCTCTCTAAGTTTCAGATTTCCCCCTCTGTAAAATTTTATTAGTAATGCACTTATTTCATTCAGGTTACTTCATTGGGTTTGCAATACTGGTTACTTCATAACATTTTTGTGAGAATTCAATGAGAGAATGCCTATAAAGTGCTTGGCACAAGATCTGGCAGATTGTAAGTGGTTATTACTAATACTTTTTATAATAGAGCAAACATTCTACATCGAAAATTCCAGAAGCTTTTGCCAGATAGTTTTTTTCTGGTTATAGATCTCATTTTTCATGATTTATATTTTGCACTGCTTGCTCTACTGGATGTCTAGTTTGAGACAAAAGATTCTAGGTATTTCTTTGCTGAGGGCAATGGAGTGGTAATAATAGTCAACATTTTACTGAGTGCTTGTTGTTTAGCCAGCATTGGATTAAATGATTTTCATGTATTTCTCAGGTGATCTTAATAGCAGTCCTCTATGGAGCACATATTACTGTGATTGTTTCTCAATTTCTGAGGTGGGGAAACAAGATTTGAAACGTTAAGTAACTTGTCTAAAGTCATACAACTTGCTGGTGGCAGAGAGAGGATTTGAAACCAAGGTGGTTTGATTGTAGACCCTGTGGTCTTCACCACTTGTTTCTAATCCATTGACTGGTGCTCATGTCTATATCTATTTAAATAACCTCCCTCCCATTATTTGAAACACCATAAGACAGTAGTTGAACAGCAGTTCAACTCCTAACTTATTCTATAATCTTGTTTAATGAACTTTTTATGTTCAAAGTTATCCAAATTACTTTATTCTCCCTACACGATTAGCAACCTTTGCATTACATTGGAAGTCAAGTCTACAGAGTTTCAGATTGTCTAACTATAAAATTCTAGGCAGTTGTTAGTGATCTCCTTTAGAGAGATAGGTTATGTGTGTGTTTGCAGGTGTGTGGACATGCATTTGTTCTGACTGTGTAGACAGCATTCAAAACAAAAGTAGACAGACTTCTTACCCTAAGACTGAAAGAAAATATTAATTCTACTGAACATGTCACAAAAGTGTGTTTAAATCTGAAACATGTATCTCATACTAGAAGATGTTATGAATTTGAACAGATGTTTTGCTTCTGTGCATGCAAAAAGAGAGAAAGAGAAGCAGTAATAAACAGAAGTCTTTTTTTTTTTTTTTTCAATTTCATTGGCTCCCTGTCATTATTGAACAAGAAGGTAAAGATTGTCCAGAGTTATGGGGCAACAGGTTACAGCAGAAATGGAGTATTAGGCCATAATCCAGACTAAGACAAGAATCAAATTAGAGCTGAAGAAACAACAGAAAACAAAGCAGGCACAGTGAGATGATGTAAGCCCTAAAATGGTTGTTCTAAACCAGGAACAATTTTTCTCCCTAAGGAAATTTGGTCATATTTGGAGACATTTTTGGTTATCACAACTGCAGGCAAGTGGTGTATTATGGGCACCTGTCTAGCACGGGTGCTGCTAAATATCCCATAATGCCGAGGACAATCCTCCACAACAGAGAATTAACTGGTCCAAATTATCCATAGGGTCAAGATTGAGAAATGCTGTTCTCAAGGGAGATTAAAAAAAAAAAAAAAAAGACTTAAGAATAAAGGGACTGAAAAGTTTTAAGCATAGTATGTTGGAAACAAAGAGAAGTTATATTATTTTGAGCAAATGAGAGTGCTGAAGACAAAAAAAGAAATTATAAGAGGATAGATAAAACATTTTTCAAAATAGTATCAGTAGTAGAGGATAGATTGCATGTGTTTTGCGAAGTCAAGACTCTTAAATTTTGGGAGAAAGAAAGAAGTGTGTGAAATGTCCCCTGACATAGTTCTGTGGTCCACACAAAACTCACAAAGGCAGGCTACCTGTGCCCAAGTTGTTTCTCTACTAAGAGTAATTAACTGGAAAAGAGAGAATTCTATCATCCCTCATTCTGTCTGAACTTTCTCTACCTCCCTTTCATTACCCTAATAAAACTTTACTTACACCTAACTATTCTATTTTATTTTGCTATTTTCCACCAGTAAACATGGAGGGAGGAAGGCACCTATGCTCACTAGAGGTATCTATACTTGGATTGGCTTCTTCTAGATCATCACACTTCCAGGGCAGAGATCATGCCAGCTAAAGTTATTCTCTAGCAGAGACTCCCAGAGTCTAGCCTTTAGGAAGCATTTGTCAAAGATAATGTTAAATAATTGGAATTAAGCACATATAGCAGCAAGTCTTTTTTTTTCAGAAATGTACCGGTTTGGAGAAATTTCCAAAAATTCATTCAAAATTAAAGTCCCATTTGTTTTACATAGAACTCCTTGCATACTTAATCATCACTGGAATAATTATTCTGGCTCTTTATGCTTGCAAAATACAGTATGTATATAAAATAAAAAGAAGGGGAAATAAACATATAAACTTTTGGTGTCTTAGGAATTTTATTTTATAATTTTACGTTGTCAGTTTTGATGTTTTATTTACTATATAACACTAGAAATATACTATTTTGTCATTAGCTCTCATATTCCCAAAAACCTAACTAATATTTTTAAAAGCTAGTTTTTAAAACAGAACATTATCTAAAGATCTGGGATTTTGTTGTTGTTTTGCCCTTGACAAGTTATATGATATCGGGCAAAACAGTCAATCTGTGCCTCAGGCTTCTTATATGTCATATGAGGAAGTTGGGCCACAGCAGAAGTTTTGAAAAACAACAACAGAAGGTTTTTAGCAGCAGAATTCTTTCTGCAAAGAAAATTTAAATTAGAACCCCAATAAATTTCAAAGATGAAGGTAAAGTTGGTCTGACTAAAGAAATTGTACCCACATTTGTGAGCATATGTAGGAGACCAAAGCCTTAACTGTAGGGCCTCTCACATCTTCCTATCCCAAAACACATCCCATTCTGATCTCTTCTTTCTACCAAGTGATCCATGAAGGTCTTCAGAACCCTAAGGCTAATGGAAACCAATTTAAAAACCATATAAATTAAACAGTGTTCAAGTTTTCTTTCAACTCGAAAATGTGGGATCTAAACCCAGGGTTTGATGGTTTTGTCCATCATTTAAAATGCTTAGTAGACATCTAAAAGAAAATTTCCTTCCTTGTGAGTTTTCATTTAAAATGGTCCGATTGATCAAAATTGAACTCTTCAGCCATCAAAATAGCCAAATTTAGGGATATTCAACATCTCCATTGATCGTGTAAGTACGGGGTGATCTCTCAGTAATTATCCTCAACTATTTCTCTAATATATTTAAGTGTGTATATTTGTAATGATAATACTCATTTTCATAAGATTTTGTAAGTTATATCTTTTTAAATTTTTTTTACATTCAGGTAAACTTAATGCTGATGCATTACTTAAAATAACACTAACTTGAATATTAGATCATATTAGGAAATTAATGTTAATTATGTTGTGTGTGAAAATGGTTCTGTGATTATTTAAGAGAATGGTCTTACCGTTTTGGAGATTCAATTTAATGTTTTGACAAATGAATTATGATGGTATCAGTAATTTGTTTTTTAAGGGTTCAACAATAGATAGACAGCTAGATAATTAGATAAAGTGAATATGGCAAGAAGTTTACAACTGTTGAATCTAACTGGTTAGTATATGGGTGGTCATTGTACTATTCTTTCTATTTTCTTATGTTTGAACATTTAAATAGGTTAAAAATTAAAGAAAGAAAGAAAGAAAATATAACATATTGTATTTTTCTTGTTATGAGAAAATATCCACTTTTACCTACCAAACTATGACTCTAAATTCAATTGTTTGATCCATGAAGCACTACTTTGGCAACAGCTTAACTTGGGGAAAACAGGTTAACTATTGAGCCTTCTACCAGTAGCTTAACTTAAAATCTAAAATTCCTTATCTGTAAAATGGAAAGATTAAACATATCTCCCTGAGTCTTATAAAAATTAAATAGGAAACATATATGTAAAGTAGCTAGCACATTGCAAGGCATCTTAAGGGCATTTAATAAGCTAGATCAGGTATTAGTAGGAGTTCATAGTAGCTACAGCAATGGCAGTAGCAATAGCAGAAGTTGTAGTAGCAATCTTAATATTGATACTAGTTGCAGCAGTAGTAGTATCCTATTAACGGCAACAGTGGTAGCAGTAGTAGTGGTTGTAGTTACAGTATTATTGTGTCCTCATCTCTAAAATACAGTTAAGAATAGTACCTCTTTCCCAGGGTTGTTGGTATAAGTGAATTTGCACATGTAAAATATTTATAATAGTCCCTGGCACCTATAAAACCCTTACATTTTTTCTTTTTTTTTTTTTTTTTTTTTGCTCGTGTGTTGGTGATGGTGGCGTTAAAGTTTGCAGTTACATCTGATGAATTTGCTACAGTTATTCTTTCTTTAACCTAGCAAGCCAAACGTAAAAAAGAAAAATGTTTATTTTTCATGGATATAGCATGTATCATACATATTTAATAATTTTTGCTTACAGGTTTCTAGAGTATTCTCTTTAAAGGCTATGCTTTCCTCCAATCTTCCATATTTGTCTCTTCATTCTGAACTTCAATGGAACAAAAGAGATGATTTTATAGAGCCATTATGACCTCTAAGCTTTATCTAGACCTTGTATATACCTTATGGCATATTTCTTTGTTCATTATGATTAACTGAATTTGTTAATACAACTTAGTAATTCAGACTCATTTGTACTGCAGGACTGATTTTTCAAAGTTAGTTCATGAGGGAGTGGAAAGGAAGGAATAGGCATTTATATTTTGGAAGTCTTTTGATTTAAACTTGGGAAATTTCTAAGTGGTAAACCACATATACACTTTGGAACATCCCTGAGCTGTGCTATCACAATTTCCAGTATGTGATTCAACTCTCCTCATATGAAGGGAAGCATTTTGTAATTCAGCCAAGCTGTGGTTTTTAGTGAAAATATAGAGAGCATTCGTATCTAATTTGTGGCTAGAATGTGCTGAGAGCCATGATCTTTACTTGCTTTGTAAGCGTTCTGTCGACCACTGAGAACCTCAACTTCTCCTGAGGTATGGAAAGTGCTAGTGCCATTTATAAAAATTTCAGCAAAGCTTTTATACATACACAACTCTATTGGAAATGATATAGCATATTTTTTCTTTACTTTCCTTTTGAGGTGTTTCAGTGCCACACCTTCACCAAATATAGATTGAATGAGAATAAATGCTAAAGTCGCTTATTACTGCTTTATGCAAATCGGCCTATCATTACTTACCTAAGTCCTAATGTTTAAAACAAGGCTAACTTTTAAAATGAGTTTAGCATTAAACTTTTAGAATAGTTTAATTAAAAGTTTTTAAGGAGTTTATTCTGAAGATTCAATAAGTATAACTTTAATATGATATTTTAAGACAAAATAGTTTGTGTTTTTCATTACATGTGAAAAGTATGAAAAGCATGACCACATTATTTCTCTCAGGATTAAATAAATGAATATGAAAACAGCACTGTGTTTCAAACTGAGATTTTGGGGGAAATTATAGCAATTTCATTAAAGAAGATTATTAGGTGTACAGCATTCAAATATTTTACAAAGGATAATTATGGTGTCGCAAATGTTTATTTTTATATTATTTTTCTGCTTTCATTTTTTTATTACAAGGTTGAATTTTTTTTCTTTTAAGGTTGAATTTTTTTTTTAATTTTAATTTCTGAAGTATTTTATTTTTTAAATTCCAATCTAATCCCATGGTTCATTGAAATAGTGGAAGTTTAGCAACAGGATTATCTTTCATTTAGATACATGAAGCAACCCACATAGTGAATTCACATAATAAAAGCATGCAATAGAGCTAAGTGCTTTTCATTTTATGCAAACATTATTCTTTCTCAAATATAGCTATTATCTTGTGTCATAATAGTTTAAAAATATTTTTTAATATCTTTCCATTAATGAATATTTACTGTCAAAGTTCAGTACTATGATATATTGAACTTTAAGGATGTTAAAGCACATTAAAGCAGTCTGTTTTATTAATATATAGTGTTTAAATTATTTTATTTTACTATAATTATTTTATATTATTTTATTTTTTCTCACTAGAGATTTTCTCAGAAATATTTGTCAGTTAGCGTGTACAATGGCTCAAGAAAAACTCTTTTATTATTACCTTCCCCATATACACAACTTTACTCTCTTCTTACTTTAAATATTTTAAAAAAGAGAGCTATAGGTAATAAAATAATATTTCTTTACCACCCCCCTTAGGTGAATTCTATTTAGTATGATATGTGGTATTGGCCAACTACAAAGTCAGGCAGAGTCCTCAAGACCATCTTCAGTTCTGAAACCAACTGCAAGTTCCAGGAGTTGCCAAAACCACCCTCAGTTTCCTTGTGCTAGAGGGAACTCACAGAATTCCCTGAAAGCTATTATGCTCATGGTTACAATTTATTACCCAAATAGCATGCAGATTAAAATCAGCGAAGGGAAGAAATGCATGGGGCAGAGTCCAAGAGACGTACCAAACATAGAGCTTCCATTGTTCTCTCCCCATGGAGTCAGGATGCATTACTCTATCAGCTTTGGTCTGTGGCAGTAGGCACAGAGTATTGCCAACCAGGGATGCTTTCTTGAGCTTTGATATCTAGAGATTTAACCAGGGCTTAATCATGTAGGCCTTGATTGATTGATTGATTGCCCAAATGATTAATCTCAATATCTAGGTTGACTGATAACACATGACCCAAAGCCCCTACCCTAAGTCACAATGTTAGTCTTTCTGGCATGGTCAGTCCCTACTCTAAAACTATACAGGTGTGGCTAACTGTCACCCTAAATCACATGATTAGAACTATTCAGTATGACCCAAGACACCCAGGCAAAGAAAGAATACTACAGGTTACCTTCCAGAAGCTGAGGGAAAGGGCAGATCTCTCTGTAAATTTGTGATTTGTATTACAAATTTTGAATTTGTAAAGGCCTAATCCTTTACAACAAATATGGGTGGTTGAAAAACTTAAAAGTGTCCATTTTCTTATATGTCAACTGCATTCTTTTCTCTATAAATTTACACATTATTCCTAAAACGTTTATATTTACTCATGAAATTAGTTTACAAATAATTTGAAATATATTATTAATTGATAGCTGATCTCAGGTATATAGATAGCTATAGTTGTTCTCAATTCAGCTATTTTATCTTATAATATTATTATCTTACCTGAAAAATCATATGAAATTACTAAAAGAATTTAATAAAAACATTTTAGATAATAGGTATTTTAATTCATTTATGCAATATTTATTTGTTGAATTCCTCCTGTATGTCAGATATCACAATACATAATTTGTATGTAATAATAAATAAGACCTAGTCCCTTCCTCAAAGAATTACAGTCTAGTAGAAGAAATGGACAACTAAATAATTAGAATAGAAAGGGATAGTTAAAATGAAAATATGCAAGGGGCAACCACCTAACCAGGACTTTGGATTCTAGAGAAGAAAGGGGCATCTAAACCACGACTTGAAGTTAGCCAAGTGATAGCAGTGGGAGATGGGAGAATCCAGGCAATGCAAGTGATATGTACAAAGGTCTGCAGGAAAGAGAACACATGGTAAAATGTAAGTTTATGGGGCACAGGAAGTGGGAAAAGAGGTAGCAAGAGTGTGTCCTGACATCAAAGTGTCTCATTATGTGCTTACAAAATTCTGCCATTGTGATGAGCTATATGAACTTGCTATCCTAACTCTGCTTGTACCTGAAAAGAAGTAAACATGTATTATCTTAAGAGCAGATGCCAGAAGTCTTAATAAGCATGCTGAATAGTGCATTCAAACAATGTATATTTGGTGTTATTATATCCCTGGGACTGTGCTGGTCTTAGGGATACAGCACATACAGCTGTACACATGTAACACAGGGATACAATGCTGAAGAATTCAGGCATGTTTCCTCCTCTCATAAAACTTACAGTCCTTCAGGGAAACCAACTTTAATCATATAATTGCAAAAATATTTTATTGTAAATGAGATATATAATATCACATTAAGTAAAATGTGCTATGGCAAAATATAACAACAGAAAACAGAAAGACTTGCTTAAGGAAATGATTTGAACTGATATTGGTGGGGGATGGTAAATGTTATTTAGATGAAGGTGGTAAGAGGGTGGGGTATGAAGAGATCAAATTCCAGGAAAGGAAACACCTTGGAGAACCAGAGATAGGAGATAACAAGATACATTTAAGGCCTTAAAAAGGGAGTGTTCTTCTGGAGAGCGGAGTGTAAGTGAAATGGTGGCACTAGTTGAGCTGGAATATTGGACAGAATTTAGAGAACGGAGCCAAGTTGACTATCATAACACTTACGGCTTTTATTCCAAGAAGTGAAACATTTTTAAAGGTTTTAGTTTGCTTTTTATAGAAAGGGATGATTTGATCATAATTTGCATTTTTTAAAGGTCACCCTGAGTGCTAAGTGGAGAAAAGAATAGATGGGACAGGGGTGAGGGTCATGACCAAATGGGACATAGTAGTTCAGTGAGAGATGTTGGTAGCTTGGACAAGGACAGAGGAAGTGTTGAAGAAAAGGAAGGGATAAATTCAATAATTTATGATGGAATTATAAGGAAGTTGAAGAAGATGAGAGGTTAAGAATTTTCTCAAACTTTCTGGAAAAATGTGCCATCACAGATGACTAGAAAAGTTGGGTGTTTGGGGAAGGAAGGTCAAATGCTATTAGAAGTCAAGTAAAATGAGTTGAAGAGTTGGGAACCAGATTAAAATGGGCTGAGGGGTAAGAGGTAAAGAAACGGCAAAAGCTAAAAACAGAAAGTAAGGGTTTGAGGAAGAAGTATTGTCAGAATCCAAGCAACCACCCAACAATTAAGCAGCTTAACATGAGGAAAGAAGAATAGTTGTTTGTTTCCAAGGGAAAGAAGAGAAGAGCAGAGAGAGGTAAGATATGGGAGTGGGAGTGAGTGCCAACAAGATGATAGGGAACAGAGAGAGGTGAAGGTCACTGAGAAATCCTTAGTAAAGGTATGACCAACAGGACTTTTAAAAATAGAAATATACAGTGGATGATAATTGCCCTACTTTGTGGGATACAACCAATTCCATGACCTTTAACTCTTTAGTACACCTACTTTACTAGGGAATACTTCGTGCTAGTAGGTTTCATGGCAAAATAGAGAAAAGGCTGGTCTGGAGCTCCTTGGTCAAGAGAACAGAAGGAAAGAATTCCCCTACCTTAGGAATTTGAAGAAATTTTGGAAACTGGATTTTTACCCAATCTTAGACCGCAAGGGACAGGAAGACCCCAACTAACATTAAATTGTATGACCTCTAGTTTCATTTTTACAGAGATTTTAATTACTGAAACCAAGGAACAAGGTGTGTGGCCACTGACCAGTTCTTTATATGGAGATAGTAGTATTCTATTACAACCAACTGAATCAATCTGCTCAGAAGATAACTATCTATTATTTTTAATTAATCTTATTAATAAAGCAAGGATTGCAACCCAAATACTTTCCAAGACCAGCAGGGAATTTAATATGTGAAGGGGCCACCAGCAGAACCAATGGTGGAGCAGAGCATTTATTCCACATATAGTCATTAAATAATCAAAATTTTAAAATTTGCAGGTCTGTCATGTAACAGAAACAATATCTTCATCTATTACGTGAAATATTAACCTAGTCATTAGTTTTTCATCCTTTAATCTATCTGGATATCTATAATTGCAATAGTAAATCAATATTTTTGTTTCTCAGGAAAACCAAATGTCTATTTAAAAATCGAGTTTTCCAAATTTTTCTCTTAAGAGAGTATTTTGGAGATAATGAGCATGGACTATGTTACGCTCCTCCAACCAAGCAAACCGAGTAACCATAGTTAAATTACTTGGATACTCTAAGTCTCACTTTTATCTTTAGTAAAATGGACAAAATAGGACTTATCTCATAGGACTGTTTTCAGAAGAGAATCCCAGGATCTGTATAGAGGAGGCATTCGATAAATATTAGCTATTTTTAGAAATTGCATTGGGATGGTGCCTTATCATTCACAAGCAAAATTCCCTCAAGCCTCCTTAAAAAAACATATGTTAAACACTATTCTAAGCACTGGGAATAGAGCAGTGAACAAGACAAAAATCCTTGCCCACAAGGAGGTTATACTTGGCCAAAACAGAACGTGTTAGTAGAATTGTCCATTTTGACAGTTTCTGCACACTTTTAGTATCTTTGTAAAATGAACCATGGCACGTCTTGAAATTAGTTGTTTAGATTGGTTTTACATAACCAAATTAATAATTCTTCCTAGCCATACAGCATTTATGTATCTTCATTGATATTCAGCATCAAGATTTTTGGACCTTCACATTTCTTTTTAAAAGACATCAATGAAATAGTTTCATCCTGTGTTTTCCCTCAAAATGCCCTCTGATTATATAAATAATAGAATACTAAAGAAATTAAAGCTAAAAAGGACCTTAGGTAATTCACTCTATTTTTCACTTGAGACACCAAAGCCCAGAGTTTAAGTAACCTAAGAACACACAGACAGTTAACACATCTAAAACAGGTGTTCATTTTCTTAGGGGAAAATGTACCTCTCATATCCTAAATACCATTTAGTTGGTGAAAAAAACGTACTGATTCGAATGACTGCTGTTTTTGCCGACAGCTGGATTCCAATGGGGAGCTGCTTATCCGAAATGCCCAGCTAAAACACGCTGGGAGGTACACGTGTACCGCTCAGACAATTGTGGACAATTCTTCAGCCTCAGCTGACCTTGTTGTGCGAGGTAAGAGTTTCAACATTCTGGAATCACAAAAGCAAAGCTATTTGATTTACATAAATATGTATAATCTTCTGGTAACTCTGGTATGAATTCTTATATATTTAGAGTCTCGATCCTTGAGAACAGTTCTTCACCCATGCCTAAGACTGATTTATGCCAGCCAAGTAGTAAACAGAACTGATTTTGTTTTACTAACTACGTATTTTTTAGCAACTTACACCACATACCTCCTACTAAATGTTTGTGCTTTTAAACTTGGTACTTAGCAGAAGTTCTCAGTTCCTGCTAACACTTTTCATGTGTTGAGTAGAGTTTTGTTTCCTTTTTTATTTTTTATGGAAAAAATATACTGCTACTGTTTATTATAACCTCAAGTGTTATACATTTACCAGTATCATCTTAGAATAAAAAATGATTTGTACATGTATCGTGTTTCTATTTGTTGCTGATTTTCAGACTAGTGCTTTTGTTCTTATAAATGATTGAGAATGTGCTTGGATACATGCTTATTGAAAATACAACGCCTTTGCTACTGGTCTCTGCTATATAGCTGTGAGGCCAGCTCGGAACATGCCTTACTTTATTTAAAATCATTCATCGGCTCTTTACTCCCTGCCTACAGAATGAAGACCATTCCTTTTAGCTAAGCGCCCAAGAAGTTCCATGAGGTGTGGTGACCTCGGCCTGTTTAGCTTTAATTTCTCACCATTCCTCCTGACCAACTAGGCCACAGAAATACCCTAGGATTTCTACCTCTCTTCCTTGGTTCACAGCATTCCTTCCACAAGCTGTTTTCATTGATTGTTGCCCAAATCTTATCCATCCTTCAAGACTTGGCTCAAGAAGTAACAAACTCATGAGTCATTTTTTTGATGTCCCAAATATGAGCCCTCTCTTCTAAACTCTCATAACAATTACTACTTTCTCTAATGTGTTTTATAGCAATCTGTACATATGAGTTACCTTCTCTACTAAGTTGTGAAATTCACATATGCATTTTTATTAATATTTAGTGAGTTGCAGAATTCTATCTCATAGTTTCATTGTTCTCTTTTTCCCTCTGTCTCAGTGACATGTTAAAATTTGTATTTTTTTCACATTTTTACCTACTAGAAATATTTATTGACCATTTTTTTTTCAGTCAGCTTTTGCACAATCAGGTAAACAATTAGTAAATGAGATGATATTCATGGTTTGTCTTAATACCCATTCTGGATCCAGATCAATATAATTTCACTTAATCTCGTACACCTCCTGCATTTTCCTCTAGAACAATGGTAATATGGAGTCCGTCAGTCACATTGGAAAATATTGAAAACCCTCTTACTCCAGTTGAATATATTCTTCAGTAGAGTAATGGAAGTCTAGCTGAAATTTCTTTATCCAAATGAACTTAGGCATTTATTACACACAACCCTTATTGAAAATTAATAAAACTCCAAGGCTACAAAATACTAAATTAAAGGAAGTTCATTTAGGTTCAGTATTTCCATTAGGAATATTTTGTTATCTGGGACATCTATTGTCTGTGAGAGTTATCAGGGAGAGGGACTATTCACTGTTCTTTCTAGTCAGACCACTAGCTGTTAAGCCACTTCCAGCAATAGTCTATGCTTATATTTAATTGAAATTATTTGCATATTAAAAGATTATCATTAGTGTTACAATAAGGGTTATATTACAATGCATCAGTGTCTTCATATAACTACACTGCAGTAAGCTCCCAGTATTCACAGGGAAGATGAAGTTTTACAGATGTAGTCAAAGAATATTAATAATCTTATCCACTCATACTTAGGTAATTAATAATCATCATACTCTGTATTTTTTTACAGTAAAACCAATATAAAAAAGGTATAGCAGGTATTATGTGAAAATATAAAGTTGTTTTTTGTTCTAAAGCCCTTTAGTCATAGGAAATATAACTTAAAGCAATGCAACCTGGCAAGTGCACTTAGTAGAAATATGATATGATATAGCATTTTAAGTCCCTGCACTATAGCAGGATGTTGAAAAAACTATACAGGTAGATAAAAAGTATTGCTTAATACTGATAAAAGTCTGAAAGTTGTAATCATTCTCCAAACATTATTTCTAATAATATAAAAGATATTCATTTTATATCAAGAGAAATTTGCAATTCAAATAGTCAAATACATTTCTGCATAGCTTGTGTCAAAAATGTATATGAAGTAGACCTTCAAATATGATTTGCATATTTAAATCATGGAATATAAAAATAAAGTTTTCTTTATTTCTTATAATAATGATGAGTAATATACAAAATGGCATAGTATGCCTAATGTAATATTATTGGTCCATTTACCCACTTAATTATGTTTTTTCATTTAGTCTAGGAAATCATAACCTGGAGTCCATGGACAGATTTCAAGGGGTTCATGGATCTCCTGAAATTGAACTGAATTGAGTTTAGGATGGAGGCATTGAATTAGTTAAATATGAGTGCTTCTGTAACATTGCATCTGATTTCATGGAGCTTTTTACCCAGAGAAAACTCACTCCCCCACTTATCTGTTTAATGTTTGGTAGAACGGAGAACCAAGGAAGACAATAGCAATTGTTGTCAACTAAAAACAATTTATAAAAAACTGGCCCAATAATCAAATATAAGCCATTGTCTTTTTGCAGTAGTCTTAAGTGTTTACTTGTAAAAACCTATAGTACTTCAATTTATTTACCTACTAATTGAGTCCACAGGTGCTCAAGGAAAAGAGACCATAAAATTGACATACATTGCCTATTTCTCCAGTTATGCAAACAATTTCAAGTCATGAGGTAGTACTGGCCATGTAATTTTCGCTTTTGATGTCCAAAACTGCCTTTTATACTAGTTCTATCCTTTCAGTTTGGAAATATTTCTCCTAGTATTTCTATAGTATAGACATTATTTTTGTAAAAGTAACCTTTATTTAAACAAAGTTGCCCTGGAAGCCTAATATATAGAATTCAAACTGCACTGATTGAAAGAAGTGAAAACTGTTTCTTATGGCAAAATGTTCATTCACTGTTCTAAAAACTTCACTGCTCTAAAAGCACCAAAGATTTTAGATAAATCAATAAACATTCTTCATCACAGCCCTGACAAAAGTAAAGGATTACACTCCCTGAAATAGTGAGCATTCAACATAGCCCCTTTAGGATTCTAACAAATTTAGATAAATCAAATATGGAATTATGCAAAAAATGACAAGCCATAACAACAGAGAATCAGGAAGGGTTAAAAACAAAACAATATAGTTAGAGTCTAGAGTACATCAGATACTCTCATCAACAGAATAAGAATAAAAATAATCATGCCTAAATATTTAGATAAATAAGAGAGGAAATGATAAAAATGAGTTGGAAATAAGATACTATAAAATGAGGCAGTGTGGGGGGAAAAGGAAGAACTATAAAAAATAAACAATCATTGAAAATAAAAAACATCAATGGATGGGTTAAACAACAATTAGAGACCAATTAGGAAAAAATTAGGGACCTGAATGACAGGTATGAGGAAATCATCATACTTCATCACAGAAAAACAAAGACTAATTATGAAAAAAAAAAGATTATGACATTAATGACACAATGAGAAAGTAATGCTAGTCCCATTGGATTACCAGAAGAAATATTAGAGAAAGTAAGACAGAATAATTTTCAAAAAGATAATGACTATAGATTTGGGAGGATTAGTGACAATTATGACTTCTTTTCAAGGGTCACAATGAAACACAAGAAAATTAATAAAAATAAATAAAACTGCAGAACATTCAAGACAAATAGAAGATTATAAGAACAGCAAGAGTAAAAAATATTTTTTGCAAAGACATAACAATTCTGATGGCCAACTACTCAGCAGCAATAATAAAAGTCACAAGGTAATTGGGGGATCCAGACTTCAAGGTGACCCTCAGTGATCCTTGCTTTCTGATAAACCAGCCCCTGTGTAATCTCTCTAACACTTAGGGTTGGTGTATGTGCCAGCAGAAGTGACAGTGCTGAACATTGTCATAAATCACATTGCTGCTTCTGCCTTGGTTTTTGGAATTCTCATTCTGGAGGAAGCCAGCTGCCATGTCATGAGGATATTTCAGCAATCTTGTAGAGAAGCCCACATGAAGAGGAAATGAGACCTCCTATTAATAACCAACACCAACTTCCCAGTCATTTGAATGGGTCATCTAGAGAGCAGATCTTCCAGTCAAGCTTTCAGATGACTGTAGCCTTGGCCAACAGTTTGATTATAACTTTCATGGCAGACCCTGATCAAGAACTATTCAGCTAAGCCACTCAAGAATTCTTAATCCACAGAAACTGTAAGAGATAACTGTTTATATGTATAGCTGATTAACTTTGTTATAAAGCAGAAACTAACATACAATTGTAAAGCAATTATACTCCAATAAAGATGTTAAAAAAAAAAAAAAAGAGATAACTGTTTACTATTGTTTTAAGCCACTCAGGCCTGGGGTAATTTGTTATGCATCAGTAGATAACTAATACTACCATGGAATGTGCTGAAAGAAAAATAACTCTGCACCAAGAAGTATATATACAGACAAGTTATCATTTCATAATGAGGAAAAATAGTTATATTTAGACCAACAGAAACAGAGTTTATTTCCCAAGAGACTCTTATGTCTAAAGGAATATTTAATGGGTAAATTTCAGGAAGAAGGAAAATAATGCCAGAGTAAAGTTCTGAGACATCAAATAGCATGATGAACAAAGAAAACAGTAAACATATCCAAATCTAAGCAAACAGAGCTAAACTAGACTTCAGAATATGCTGTGGTCTGTGTTTGAGAACTGGCAAGAATAAGTTGCACACTGATCAAGTTGATAGTTGCTTTTACTTCAAGTTTCTATTAAAACAACAAATCTGACATATATATGTATGTATGTATGTATGTATAGAATATGTGTGCATATTTTATATGGTCAAATATAGAGAATGAATGAAAATTATAATCACGAAATATAGGGGAGTGGTTACCTCTGGGTTGGCGATAGGAGAGGAGGTGAGTGTGGTTAAGGAGGGAGGGGACCCACAAAAGGCTACATCTGAATAAGTAATGTTTTATTTCTTAAGCTGAATGGTGAGTTTGTAGGTGGTCATTTCTTATTTTATACAGCTTTACCTAAACGTTAAATATTTCTCAATATATTTAATTTAATTAAACAGGGTGACCTGCTATCCCCTACTTCCTCTCCACCAACCTTCTCAGCAAAGATTCATGAAAAATCTTTGTGTAACCTCTGGGCGCAGGTGCCAGACTTGGCTGTACATCAGATTTACTACTACAATTAATTTTAAATACACAATTCTAAGCCCCTCTTGGAAGTTTCTAAATTAATAGCTCTGGGATGGGTTTAGCAAAGCTAGATTAAAGATTGGCCTGGTGAACCATGGTGCATCAACACTGGATACAGAAATTGACCCATACACATATGCTCAAAAGATTTTTAACAAAAATGCAAGTTAATTCAGTGGAGGAAGATTAGCCTTTGCAATAAATGGTGCTAGAACAAATGAGGATTCATAGTCCAAAAGAAAAAAAAGAAAAAGGACCTTGATCTAAACCTCAGACCTTATACATAATTAACTTGAAATGGATCATGGACTTATGTGTAAATTTTAAACTATGAAACTTTTCGAAAAAAAAAATGTATAGGTGAAAATCTTCAGCTCTTAGGGCTAGATGAAGAGTTCTTAGACTTGACACCAAAAGCATAATGCATAAAATGAAAAAGTGATAAACTGAACTTCATCAAAATTAAAAACTTTTGCTTTGTGAAAGTCCCTGTGAAGCTGATGAAAAGACAAGCAACAGACTGGGAGAAAATATTTGCAAACCAAGTATCCAAGAAAGGTTTGTAAGTAAAATATATAAAGAACTCTCAAAACTCAAAATTAAAATAACCTAATATGAAAAAAGACAAAATACGTGAACAGACATTTCATTGAAGATGATATACAAATGGTAAATAAACACATAAAAGATGTTCAATGTCATTAACCATTAGGGAAATGCACATTTAAAGCCATAGTGATAGATAAAATAAAATCCAAATCAAGAGGATTGATACAAATTTCCTTTTTGTTGTTGTTATTGTAATAAAGGCTGTACTTAATAGGTTCCACAAAAGTGTATTTTGGGTTGTTTCATCAAGTAAGTTTTGGTGCACATCAACAGCCCTGTATGAATGTTTTTAGCAAAAGATGTTTCTGGAGGACTTAGTGCTTTTCAGTTAAAACAAAAGTGTCATTTAGAAGGAAAGGTGTTTCAGGATTTATCTGACAGCACTTGTGGGAACATTTATGTAGCTTGCCAAATCTAAATTCTCTTTTATGAGTGCACTTTTGGACAACATTCAAAAATGGACCATAAAATTAGGCCACAAAACAAGAAATGAGGCTTTGACATCTGTGTTTTACTACTTTCCATGGCATTTCTGCTGTATTATAAATATCCTTGGCAATGCTACCGACTGTTAGGAGGACCTTCCTGACACCTGGCTGAACATAACGTTTGTCACTAAAATTGCCAAAACAGAAAATGCAATCATGATTATACTTTTCACCTCTGCCCCCTCTTTTGCATCTTATATACCATATTAAACAAAATTTCTTAATACAAGGCTGAGATTTAAAAACAAACAAAAGGAAAAAGACTTTCACTCTCTGAAACTTTTAGTCTGATTCTCAACACTAACCTGTGCTATGTGAAATTTGGAAACATTCAGGAAAAAGTGTAACTAAAGGTCCAGTGGATAATACAAAACTGTGTAAATCATTGTACCCCCAAATTAAGTTTGTATTGTTTATATTTTTATATTAGAAGCTTATATTCATAGTTTTATGTAGATTTTTATTTAGATTAGAATATTGTGTGTGTGCATGTGTGTATGTATGAATGCCAAAATGTGTGTGTGAGTGTATTTCTAATGCCAAAATACAGTTGAAGAATGGAAATGGATATGTTAGATGTCATCTTTATTTGATGTAATCCCCTGAAGTTTTATTACTTGGCCTAATGACATGGTTACCAGATTCTTTCTTAAGGAGGTCATTTTGGTTGATGACTAACCCACTTTTAAATCCTGTGTTGGCTAAGTTAAGGTAATATAGCCAAATAAATAACCTGCTGGAAGCTGTCAATATACTTTTTAGTCTGAATAATACTGCTGTATTTTAAACAATCATAATGGTTGGCCAATGGTCTTTTCTACAGAAAATGCTCTTGAGTATTTGTTACTCCCAGATGATCTATGTTAGCAGAGTTCATATCCAGAACAGACCTCTCTTCGCTATCCAGGCAAACAATTTTGAACCACTTACTTGGAGATGTTGTTCCAGATTAATTAGTACTCTTTCTTAAAAAATATGAAGTAAACATTTTCTTTGTCTCAGATAAAAGGGTTCTAATGGTCCTATTATTGGAAAATCATGCACCAGTTACATCTTTTTTCCTTCCAACTTCTTCAGAGTAGCTACATGAAATATATGCATTTATGTTAAAATTGGAATATACAATTTTAAATCTAGAATTAATCCTGGAGGTCATCTAGAAAATTTCCATCCCTTTATACTACAAAATTTAGACTTCAAGAGAAAGAGACTTGTCTTGTATTACCCATCTATTTTGTGACAATCATTTTGGAACCTAGGCTTCTTCCAGACAGTAGGAATAAATAAAATCTATAGTTAATTTCTAAAACTTCTGTAGTTAGTGCTTTAAAATTTTAATACTTTAATACTCTAAACTTTCAATAGTTAATTTGGTATAGTACCCAAACGATTACCAAGTCTGTTCTAGAATTGCTGCTACTAAATAGTGAAAGTTACTGACTGCAGTTCTGCTCTTCTCGCTTTCCCATCCATTGTCCAGCACATGCTAATAAATAGTAGTTGAGTTTTTAAAACATTGTGGGAAAAATAAAGCCAAAGACATTTATTTAAAAGGGTTAAATTACCACCTGTTGGATTATTTAGCATTCTATTTGTATGGCTAACTCAGGGACCCTGGCTATTTGTGAAAGCAAAAGGACGGTGAGTCTGCCATCACGTTAAAAGTTAGTGGAACTCTTGGTGCTAAATCAGGATTTAGATTTCTGCGGTATCTGGCATTAATATTTACCCAGTGCTCAAGAATTCCTATATTCAAGTTATTATTAGATAACCAAATGTGGATTTATGTTCGAAATTATTATTTAAGCATGGCATGCCTAAATTAATTCAAAAGGACTTTTAAATTAATTAATTTAATCACTATAAAATTAGGAAGAACAGATTAAAAAGTTGCACGTGGTGCGCACATAAAACCAGACAGATGCACGAGTACACACACAGCTTACCACCTCCACCCGCCTCACACACACATGCATATGTGAAGACATCCAGAAAAGAGATTCACTTATACAAGCAGAAAGATGTGTCCAGATCATCAGAGTCAAATCAAAGAGAATAGTTGAGGTAGTTTTTCAAGTATTTGGGTCAGAAAAACACACATTTACCTCAGATACTTGGATAATTGCCTCTGCTTTCCACTTGCTTTGGCCAAGAAAGTTTGCCACAGAGACAGACTCAAGATTCCATCTCGTCAGTCCTTGCAGGACTGAGACAGGAAAATGGCCCTCGCTGCCCACATTGGCTGGAACAACGACTGACAGGGCGCCATTCGGAGGCATCCTGACCCCACTTGGCACTAAACCACAGCTATACATCTATTAATAACGAAGCCTGCCCAGAAATTAAGCTTTCTCATTTCCGTTGAGAATCAACAAATTCAAAAGCTGCTAAGGGCCAGTTCTCCATAACTGTTGTAAGCTAAAGCTGAAATAATGAGCTGAAAGGCGTATCTGTTTATAATAAATACAGAATTTAGAAGGTAGCTTGATTGTTTCAAAGCTAGAACTTACAAGTAGTTTTATTTGATAAAAGTTCTAGTAAAAGTAGCAGCTTTCCCAATTACTACTAAAGTTATGAAGTACATCAATAATTTGAAATTGTATTTTTCAAAGTCAGTTCAATGTAAATTGACATAAATTCAAGGAAGTGTTCAAATATATCAACAAAGTATGTAGTTCATTCAGAATGAGTCATGATATTTAAGCTTTAAGATGGATCTTGAAAGTGATTTAGTTTAACCCTTTGTTTTACAAATTCAAAAATTGAAACATAACTGTGTGAGGGCTATAAACTGGTAGATGACACTGTGAAGGATGCACTGATATAAATTTAGATTACTTTTCTTTTTCCTCACTGGAGTACAGTGAGAGAAGTTTCCTTGTAGGATTTCTTATCTTCTTCAATTAATTGCTCCTGACTCTCTGTCTTATAATCAAACTGGTCAGCTTTTGGCAAACTGGAATTTATTCTTTGCTACACAGTCAGTCTGTATCCATGATTCCCTTAAAAAATAATCAGCAAACTTGCTTCTCCTCACTCTGATTCCAGGAGAGAAAGCAGGAAAGATATACAGAACTTAATAGCAGGGTTTTAGACACTCCACTTCACTGGCCCATCATGGGCTTTATACATCAGTGTCTACTTACCAGACAGTAGTGTCAAATTAAGCTGACAATTACATCAAATTACAAGCAGTACAGATAACCAGTGATATCCAAAAGTCTTTACGGACATGAATAAATGGCAATTAGTTCATATTTTAAAAAATAATTTTAAATTATGCTGGCAAAATATTATGTTTCCAACTCTAATCTTTATCCTGTGAAAAGACATATATTATGAACATAAAATAAAAAAATAAAGGTATGTAATTATATAAGTTAATGTATAATATATGACATAATTATATAGTATATTTTATAACAAAATACAAATTACGTAGCATATATTTATTATATTATGTTAGGATACATAATATTTATTAAAGCCTTATTTTTTTAAATTTATTTTTTGGCTGCGTTGGGTCTTTGTTGCTGTGCATGGGCTTTCTCTAGTTGCAGTGAGCGGGGGCTACTCTTCGCGTGGTGCTCAGGCTTCCCACTGCATTGGCTTCTCTTGTTGCAGAGCATGGCCTCTAGGCACACGGGTTTCAGTAGCTGTGGCATTCAGGCTCAGTAGTTGTGGCTCGTGGGCTCTAGAGTGCAGGCTCAGTAGTTGTGGTGCACAGACTTAGTTGCTCTGCAGCATGTGGGATCCTCCCAGACCAGGGATCCAACCAGTGTCCCCTGCATTTGTGGGCAGATTCTTATCCACTGCGCCACAAGGGAAGTCTCTAAAGGCTATTTTAACAGCACTATTTTAAGAGATGGGTACTATCATTATCCCCATTTTACATATAAGGAAATTGAGCACCAGGGAGGCTAAGTTACTTGCCCAAGATCATTTAGTTACTAAGTAAAAGGACAAGATTTGAATATAGGCAGTCTGGCTTCACATATAACATCCAGTTCATTGCTGTAACATAATATAATCAAACACTAATTCAGATATATTCAATGAGATAAAATAATCAATGTGGAAAAATTAAAATGTAGGCCTTTTTCTTTCTTGGTAAGAAATGTTTATTCTATAGAAAAGTTACTGATGCAGATTTTGCAATTTTATTTTTGCCCATAATATATTTATGAGTGGTCTAATAAAAAGGGAAAGCTATAATAATTAAAAATTTTTTTCATGTAGTCAATGTCATACAATTATAATTACAACAGCAAAAACAATAAATCATAGTAGATGGTTTTAAGCTTGATTTTATAATGTGTTCTTTGGCCTTAAAAATAGTACATTCAAAATGTTTAAGTGTTTTAGATTAGAATGTATGTGTCTACAGGACTTTCATATAAATTTTATAATGTCATCCTAACAAAACTGCTGTGTGGTAGTCGTGCAAGGACTGGTAATCCATTCACAGGTAAAGGAAGTTTAAAACAGAGGAAGAAAAAGAAAATGAAAATATTCCTCAGAGTTCACATGATCAAGCCAGAACTTGGCCAGTTATCAGTGTTTCAAATTCACTACATAACTTACTTTTTCTCACTTCTCTTTAGTGTTTAACTGTCCAAATATAAAAATCAGATCAGATAATTTTATTGTACATCTGTTTCACGTTGTTATATGGTTTGTTTGTTAAATTGTCCACCCCAAAACTCTGAAGCACTGATAATTCAAAGTTAATTCAGAGAGTAAAATTTTAAGTTATTTGAAATTAGAATTTGATAATATCTTCTCTTTTTGGTTCATTTTATTTAAAAAAGAAGAGAAAATGCCTTAGCTTCATTATTGAAAAAATAACCAACAGAAGACTCAATGGTATAAAATCTCTTTTAAGCAAAACAATTTTTTTGGTGTGATTTTTGTAAAGTCTGCCATTTCAAGTCTCAGGAATGTGCAATTATTTCCTCATGGTGCCTTTTGCAGACTGGTTTCCTGCCACCACCATCTATCTCCTTCCCACCAGCCAACCTCACCAGCCCAGGCCCTGGGAATTTGATTGGGTCACAGAATTTCTTACACCTAAGCAAATGAAAATGAAGGAAACTCAGAGAAGACTTTTACCCTCTAAACCTGTGGTCAGTTTAACAAGCTGTAGAGAGGAGATTTTAGTCCTTTTAAATTCCTATCACATAGGTCCTCAAACTACCATCATCACTGGGATTAACAGAGACATGCTCAAAGGGAAAGGGAGAAATGTAAAAGGATAATACAACCAACTATGGAATCTCCATTGGTATCCTACAAATCCAGCTATTTCATAGTTTGCACCTTCCCTATTTCCTCTTCAGAGGTGACTACAGGATCCGGTCCTTGTGTGACAGAACCTCCTCTCCCATCCGTTATCTAAATTTGGCTTAGGACATCTCATTAGATCAACACAGCGGGGAGCTCCCAACCTTCTCTCTGCCACAGCACCTTTCCATTATAATGTTTAACTGCCCAATACACTCATGAGTGAATGCAGATTCTGGAATAAATGCAAAGGTTTTTTTTTTTTCTCCAAAAGATTAAAACACCATTTTAATTTCTAACTGCCCAATGCTTGTCATGGTCACTCTGTTGACATGGGATGAGGTGAGGGACTTGGTTGTGGCCCACATGCATTTCCCAGGGCACTGCTGGAATACCAACTCCCTTATCTGAAAGTGCATTGGGATGAAAGTGAACAGTGAACAAGAGCTAGCATAATTAAAAGGATAACCTTGAATCCACTTCATTTTTACACAAAAAAATAATGTACAAACTTATGAATTTTCAATATTATTAGTAGCAAATAACTTGTGACCCACTAAAAGGTAGTGATCCCTGGTGTGTCACTGAATAGTCTGGCCTCTGTCACACTGAGGACTACACTTCTGAGCATCGTCTCACTACAGTCTTAGTGGCTCTCAACAGCTAGTGCTTGAGCCCCCCTGCACATCCCTGAGAATTTCTGTGGGGCAAGGCACTGTTCCTGTTTGGAACACACCAGGTACTTCTGATGTTTGTGGTTTAAACAAGTTAGAGGACCACTGTTTGATATGTTCCTGCAGAGGTTGGAAGCCTCTGTTACTAATTCAAGAAATGGCGCTCCAATGTGCAACAGTTTGGGGAGGCTTCCTGTGTGACTGTTCACAGCCCCCTCTCTCTGCAAAACTACCAAAACTTCATTTAAAAGGGAGAAAAGAAGAATATATTTAAAATTAGCAATTTCAGTTCTCATCAAAAGACTTGGAAATCTCTTACGTTTGAAAGACAAATGTAAGAGACAAATGCGTTTTGTGACCTTTGTTACCATTTATCATAGGACTAAATTTGCAATAAGCAGTCAGCAGTTTTCCTAGATACTATTTCTCCTACTTAAATAACTATAACCAGGGGGGCGCTAGTAGTTATAAAGTGGTCTAATTATAATAATCAAACTATCCCTAGTTATGGTTAGAGAACATAAGAGGATGATCATCTTGTTAATACCATACTTATCTATAATAATATAGTTATACTAATATATGCATATAGTCATTAAAAGATCCACATGGCACAATGGAAAATGTATGGCTTTTGGCATTAGGCAAGCATAGATTAGAAACGCACTTCACCTGCTGAATAACCTGTGGTCTTAGGTCAGTCAGTTAATCATCATAAGCCTCAGAGTCCATATTTATGAGAGAGAATAATAACAACTCCAGTTCACACGTTGCCCATGTTGACTTTCTATAAACATTTTCTTTTACTTCCCTCCCTTTTGCTATTAACGTCTATATAGACATAAACAATAAATATAATATTAATCAAGACACAGGTTCCCATGACTTCCAGCCCCAACCTCTGATTAAATTTCATAAATCTCTGCTTAAATTTATCCTCAGGATTTTTTTCTTACTTAGAAGCCTTGAAGGCATGAGCATATGTTTGGGTAGGTAGACTTGTACTATGTGGAGTGGAATTACAAAGGCTCTAGGAATTTGAGTTTTTTTTCAAGGGGAGGAAGGGATCCAGTTACAGCTCTTGTTCTTTACAAAGTCAGTCACTATTTCTGAGGGAAACAGGTTTGATTGGGCCAAAGTTTGTCACTTCAGCCTTCTCCTTTTTGGACTCCCATCTACAGTGTTTAGAAGATGTTTTTCTTTGTTCGTTATTTCAACTTACCCATTAAGGATACTTGGCAAATTCCTGAAGTATATGGCTTCCTGCTCCTAAATGGGCATCCACACTTGCCCTTCAGCCTTGATCTTTCCTCTTGCAGGTCAAAACAGAAAAGATGGAGAGAAAAACATGGCGGATCCTTTTCTCCCCGTCTGTGCAAGCCTGCCTCCAACCTGGTGATCGTTGACACTCACTCTTTGTGGGAAAACCTTTTTTTTTTTTTTTTTTTAACATATTATACTAGATTTTACTAATTAACTCAATCTTGTAGCTTCTGCAGTTTCCCCTGCCAAAATCTAGTTCTTAGAGGATTTTTTTTCCCTTTTGAACATCTAAACATACTTTGAGCAGAATGATATTTAAAAATATAATTGTATAGCTTCATTAATATCTGAAAAATGCCTACTGAACTAACCCAGTACATCATATAATGGCCAAGTAAAATTTTCGTGTTTTCATGTCCTGTTTTTCTTTGAAATTACATATCTCAGAAATTAGCTCATTATCTGAAAAAAAAAATGAAGAACTGGTGAATTATAATACAGGAGTGTTGCCACTGAATGGACTGTTTGATTTACCCAAGCAGGTAATGAACACTGTTGTTGTCAAATTCACTAATGAGTCATCTTAATTAGGATGTAAGCTAAGGGGTATTATTCCAGTGGTCTTTTGTATCCTGGTGCCATATATATTCTTCGGCAAGAAAAGATGAAAAACAGCAATAAACAACTGAAGACTGCCCATGGCTCTGTAAGGTTTTTGGAACAATTCCTGGGACTGGGAAGTGAAATTGGTCAGCATGTGGAGAAAACTGTCATCTCAGTAGCAAGATTTAAGTGAAGATGACTAAGCCATTAACAGCACGTATGCATATTTAATTCTGTTAACTCCTAGCATTAGCCTTCTTGGATCTTTTGTTTTGAGAGGAAGGTCAAGACTTTTTGGAAGGACATGAACAGAAATGGCAGATTAAAATTGAAGTGTATATAATTCTTTCTGGAACTGCTTAAATTTCATTTTTTGAAAATATTTTCATTTCCCCCCCCCCTTTGGTCAAAGAGACATGCTTAAAATTCTTATTTCTTCACAAGAAATAATTTGTTCTTCTTAAACAGGTTTATGGTTAAGGGTGGGATATTATATGAACTTCTCGTTTAGTAACTCTAGAATTCCCATGTGTGGTTGGAAGAACTCTTAGGAAAGCTTTGAGAGATATGTAATGACCCCTAAATATGTATGTAGTTAAAAAATAATTGATTAGTCATCATAAAAGAATACATGTCTCTGGCTCAAAATGTTACTTATTTCCACCATTTTTCATTTTCTAGTGTTAATTATTGTCACAGAAGGAAGCATCTTAGGATTTAGACTGGAGATCTAGGGCAATTGTCATTTTAATAAGATATTTTAAAATAATTCAAGATTGTCATGTATCCATAAATATTGCCATGGAGATGTGCACAAACCAGCATTGTGGTCCATAGTCCATCACTGAAAGTATACCACCAAGATCAGATAGGAATATAGTTTGGGAAAGAAAGAATAAAAATTAGAAAGGAAACCACATGACAAGTATGGCAAGTGACAGGAAAAGGAGAATATTTTTGTTTAGATAAACTGCATCAATATCAACTAGAATTACATAGATTCATTTAGCTCCTTTATCCTCATTCTCATTTCTAATAGGGATCTACGTTCATTTTTAACAATGTACGAGGTTAAAATACCAATTTTAGAGGTTAAAAAACTACTATATTCCTATTAAATGGTAGAGATGTTTAATATTCAGCTTCATCTTAGTACAGTCTTAACGCTTTAACAAGAGCACACAAATTTGTGTTTTATTACCTTATAATAAAGCTGTTGTCTTAACTAATTTTCAGCGCAAGAATGGGCAGGTAGTAATAAGGAGACTCTAACTGACATATTTTGGTAAAGAAGAAGCCATGTGCCTTAATATAACTGATGTTCTTTCAGCATTGCTATTTTCAGATTATTTTATTTTAAAAGGGATGGTAATTTGTACTGAAAGTTTTTTGTTTTTTTAACATTTAAACTTTTCATTATATTTGCTTTTTTGGTAAAAATAAACAGTGAACCAGAGGATATTCGTATGTGGTGCTTTGCTTTTAATTACTTACGGAGCAATTACAAATGGAAATAGGATGACACTGAGATGTCTTTCCTGCTTAGCGCCAAGGCTTGCATTAAATGTGTGCTATGTGGAGTGGAGTCCCAGAAGGACCAGCAGTTTTTTTGGGTCCAGTTCCAACTACAGTTATTTAGAGAGCCGGTCAGCCTTTCGGAGGGAGAAAGTGCGTTAGGGTTACTGCCTAAGTATTGGCGCTGACTCAAGTGACGCCTGGGGTATAGTCATGGCTACTATGCATCGTGTTTAATCCTGGAGGATCCCAGTTTCAAATCTTCTATCCCACTTGACTTATGGGAAAATTAGTCTCAGTTATTGATTGAGAAAATATAGTCAGCTTATAATGTGTGAATAATCATTTTGAAAAATATTTTCCGGCTATTTTTCCTCAAATGTCTAAAAACTACTTCACTGAGTGTTACTACATTCCTAAAGAAGAAATAGCAGAATCGAGAAATAATTGTATTTATGTTCATTTTTCCTTCTAATCACTTTACATATGAAAGAAAACTGAGTGGAAATCACATCTGTATTTTGTTCACACATAGGTATTTTTTTCTAAAAACACTAGTAAAATTCAGGAAAGTTTAACAAATCCCTTCATGATAATAAAAAAACTGGGCATGTAGTAGGAATTTATAAATGGGTGATATCTTTACCTTCACTTATCTGAATTAACAGATCACAAAAAGATTTAAAGAGCTGTAGTCAATATATCACAGTTTTTGTCATTTTTCCCACAATATACACTAGTGCCCAAGTAATTCATATTCTCCCCAACAAAAAAGGTCTCTAAAGGAAAGCAGTAAATACAATTTTTGAATTTGAATCTGATAATGCTGTTTTTAAATGATTGTTTTTACTATAGTTAATGAAAAGTCTCCTGGCAAATCAGTTGAGTTCAAGTCTTAGCTTTGCCGTTTGCTAGCTGGATGACTGTGGTTATTTTATTTAATCTGTCCATGTCTGGGTTTCCTCATTTGTAAAATAGTGAAAATAATAGTGCCTACATCATAGGGTTATTTGTAAGAATTATAAAAGATTTAGCAATGACTCAGCTATAATAAGGACTTAGTAAAATAAATTACTTTTATTAAAATAGACAATATAAATATCTTTTTTTGGATTCACTAGCATTTTATGCTCTTATGAGTTCATACTTTTTAAAAAATGCAGACAAATCCAAGAGAACCACAGTATAAATGTGTCAGTTATCAGGTGGTTCTCTGCAGGCTTTTTGTGGACAGACACGTTTGGGCTGCATGATTTGAATTTCAAACGGGCTTCTTCTCGCCTTGCCTGGGTTGTACCAGGAAAGCCAGTCTCTTGTCTTTTTCTGTACTCTGTCACAGACCAGCTGTGTGATTCTGGCAATAACCTTTCTGAACTTCAGCATCCTTTTGTAAAATGTACAGGTATTGGCTTCAGTGATCTCTAAAGTGTGTGTGATCTACATTACATAGCCAAATGTTTTCAATATTTGCCTGTAGTCAGTGATTTAATAGTAAAAACACTGAGAACCTAGAAAAATTTAGGAAAAGAGAATATGGATGTGGCCAGTGAAACTGCATTGAACCACAGATGATAAAGGACCATTCTGGCTATTTCCAAAGTCCTCCACTATGTAAAAAAAAGTGACAGAAAAAAGCCTCAGTAATTATAGATTCCTTTTGCCTGATTTTGAAGAACTCACAATGTAGAAACATAACACTAACGAGGATCTTGATAGACTACTAATTATCCCCCATAGGTGAGGTTTTTTGGAGCTTTCTCAGTCAGTAATCTCTGAGAGATATATTTAAAGCCAGAGAGAAAGGTTATAATGGGGGAAAAACAAGAATTGAAAGATAGAGGGTAATGCAAATAAAAAAGGAAAAACAGTCCATAGTGGCAGCCTCTACCTGAAGAAGTACTGAAAGGTAGTGGTTGAACACTGTGATATTGAAAAGGAAAAGAAGATGCAAAGAATCAACATTGAAGTCTGTACTGTTAATTTATAAAGGAGGAATTTAGTCAGCTGGACGGGCCTAACACAGTAAGTGATGTCCACACTTAATGACATCTGTCAGCATTTGGAAGAATCGGAAAACAAAAATAGCAGCACTGTTTTACGGACACGATATATAAGCTTAATAAAATGAATTTCAGAACTCCAGGGCATGGGGGGTATGTAGCGACAAGCAAGTGGTATAGATGAAACCATATTCATAAAAACTAAAAACAAAAAGCATACTTGGAATAACTTTTTATCCTCTCCTTCTTATCTCTTTTTCTCTTTTTCTCATTTTCTTCTCTTTCCAACTCCCTTAGTATTTACTAATAGTGAGAAGAACTGATGAAAAGCCTTTGCCAGGGCTAGTCAGAAAAATATTCCAGTTCCTTCTTTTTTTATTCCCACTATGGATCATTAATGATAAAGACAAAAGACAGAAATAAATGGAAGAATAAAATAATTTGTCATCTAATATACTTAGGCATTTAAAATGCAGGTCAAATTCCAAAGGTCCTTTCCCTCTGACCAATTGCTCTGTTTCATGATAATTTAAATTTGGTATAAATCGTGTTCTTAGCGATCATTAGCTATCTGCCTGAGGACACCTAAGAAACTGGAAAGGTATACCGATAGAGTAATAGTGAAATAACCTGCATCTAGCTATCCATTCGCTTACATTTTCCCTAGCTTCAATTCTTTCCTTAAAGATTTCTTGAAAGTGTTTGCACAGTGATGAGAGCTTAAAAAAGAAACAAACAAACTCTGAGTCAGAATTATGTATTGCTTTTTTGTCACTGAAGAAAGAATCAGAAGGACTGCCGGCTCCTAAATGCCTGCCTTTGTGCTGAGGAACTAGTGGCTGCATTATTTCATTTTCTACCACAACACTTTTTTCTCCATTCTGAACAGAAAATCTGAACAAGTAACATCAGCTACACTGCTTAGAAAACCTTCCTTCTGGGAGACAGTGCAAGGCTGGCCCAGTTTGTCTCCATAGAACCACTCTATTTATGCTGCATCTTGATTCCTTAGTACACATTAGAGGACCTTCACATCCCCAGCCATTCCTTACCTCCATCAAATTTACTAGAAACATCTTACTTTTGAGTGGAAACAAGTGATAAATGAACAATCTGGTAAACAAATCCCTGTTAATTATTAACAAGTATTACTCCTGTCCTATCGCTCAGATGCCCAGAAAGCTCTTACAGGTGTAACAGTAATAACATTAATAGCTAAAATTTACTAAGGACTTCCTGTGGACCAGGCCTAACACTACATTCTTTAAAGATTTTATTTCAATCCTAACAACAATCCTATCTGGTCAATTTTTATTATTCTGATTTTATAGATGAGAAAATGAAAGTTTAGTAAATTTGAGAAACTTGCCCAAGATAAATCAAGGCACTGGATTTAAAGTCAAGCCTTTTTTAACTCTAAAATCTCTGCTATTTAATAGTATATTTTCTCTCAGGTATTTTCTGGGGGATATTTGTAGTTAATTACTAGATGGAAAAATCTACTTTATATCAAAGTGAACCATTACCAAATAACATTGCCACACGGTGGTTTTGGGAATATCAACCAACTCCTTTCCATTTTTTTTCTCAATTTCACCTTCTTATGATGATACAGTACTTCAATACAGATTGTATTGTGGATGACTGTTATGTTTACAGAACTGTCTGAAGGTCAATGTGTTAAATTTATTTATGTCGTCACCAAATATTTACTAAGAACTCACTATAGGCCAGGCATATATCAGAGAAAAAAATGCATAAGTATAATTACAATCTTTTGCTCAACAATATTGTTCCTCAGTGAATGGGTGACTGGATAAATTATCATGCATATAATGTCCCAACAGATACACTAATTGTACGCGACTTTAATCTGACTTTGCGAAGGTCATTCATTTGCCACCAAAGAACTTCAGAGAATAATAGCAGGGAAATGATTTTCACTTTAATGGTAAAAGACTAACCTTTGGCAATTTTGTCTTAAATTCCCTTTAACATTTTCTGAATGCCATAATTTTATGCTCAGAAAAAGTGTCTGAATGCCTTCACTATAAGACTTTCTCTTCCTTTTAAAATTTATCGTTTTTATATTTCATTTCTAATTTTTAATTTTAATACTCTGAAATATTCCACTCAGTAATTGACTTGGAATGATACTTCATGTGAAATAAGGAACTTCGCGGTTCTGATCAAGAATATGCATTGTATTTCAATGTGGTTTTTACATATGAAAAATACAATGTGTTCTTTCTGAATATCAAATGTGCTTTATATAATTTATGTGGCTATTTTCATTAATTGTGGATGGTGTATTATTATTACTTTTAATTAACATCAGGAAGTATAAGAATACTATTACAGATTATACATTTACAAAAATTTATTTACCTTTATTAATTTGTTACATAATTCCAAATAAAATTTACTACCATCAATAGGCTGTGTCTTGTGTTATTTTAATGTTAGTAGTAATGCAGTTGTGTTGATCTACACGCACGTTTTCCTCCTTGGGACCAACCGCAAGGAAATTGGTAAAGGTTTGCGGTGTTGTCTATCCTTTGCAAAGACCAAAGCCCATGTGGAGAAAAAAGGCCAAGTAGACAAAGCATCTGATCTGACATTTAAATAGGAAGGCACTTATTTTCAGCTAAAAGATTAAAACTTTGTTTTATTTAATACTTTTTCAACAACAAAAGTTGCCACTTAACAAAGTTGTTGATTATTATATCCACTATGCCTAATTCAGTTGGGGATGGCCTCCTTTCTGGTGCAAAGAAAACAAGTGATGTCATTGTCTGAAATGTCTATTCTAGGAGTTCTCTGGCAACTGAGAGCCTTCTTTAGCATTGTAAGTGATAGATGCCACATTACCACCTAAAGGACTTTTTTTTACATTTTTACAAAGAAGAAATCATGATGCAAAGTATAAGTATCTTGTATACCATGTATGCCATAATCCTGGCATTCACTACTGTCTATTACTGTTATTTATTTACCGGGCCAATTCACCCTTTTCAAGACAAAGTGCTGTTCAAAACCTAAAAGTTATGTCTCATTTATCTTGTCATCTCTACCACCCAGAACGGTGTTCTCAGTTTAGAGAATAATATTAATACTGAATTATGAAGCATCTCTGAAAGCCTATTTTTAACATTGTTTTATGTTCTGCAGTAATAATTCTTCTGGCCTAAGACTCTTCAGTATATTATTTGATGTTTTCAGATCATTCCTCGTATACCTGAATTGACAGTTGTTTTCTACATTTTATATAAATAGAAATATTTCTTTTAATATCATTTATTTCTATTAGTTTAACTAACATGAAATGTATTATCCAAAATGGTACATACAATCATTCTCAGAAATTTCTACTCCAAGTAACATAAATTGTCTATAACATTTAGAGTTATATGTCCTGCCTCCTTTTGGGTAGACAGAATGAAACATACGACTGACTATCCTCGTATCTGGACTGTGCTGTCAGCTCTGATCCATGCATTCAGCAAACATTCGTTAACTATCGCTATGCTACAATCGGTTATGTCAGGTTCCTTTGATGCCAACTGCATTTTATGAGTCAAAGAGTATCGTATGTATGATATAATAATAACGCCATTTTTAAAGGACAGAATTTATCTCCTTTCATAAAAAGAGACATCATGAAATCATTTAGTAAAAACCATAAATACCATTATTACTGCTTCTTATAGTTTATGTTTAGATGGAATGTGACACCACTGATTTCATCGTGTAAATGTTCTTTAGATTAATTGCAAAGAGGGCATTTTTGTATTCTAATGTGCACTTAATTCACTAGCTGGGATTCATTGATTCATTACTCAAATTTTCTTTCCAGGCCCTCCAGGCCCTCCAGGTGGTCTGCGAATAGAAGACATTAGGGCCACTTCTGTGGGACTTACTTGGAGCCGCGGTTCAGACAATCATAGTCCTATATCTAAATACACTATCCAGACCAAGACTATTCTTTCAGATGACTGGAAAGATGCAAAGACGGGTGAGTTTTATTTGTTTGATTAATCTGTTCATATTTTGAGATGAATTCTTTCATCAAAAACAAACAAACAAAAAAACCTGGATGTTTTAAGAATTTTATCATCGACCCTGAAAATTTTCTTAAAACAAACAATCCCAATGTTTTAGTAGTAAAGAAAACCACAGCAAACTAAATGTTTTAAAGTTATAGGGGAAGAAGCAGTATGTCTTAATCTATAATGGGGAAGTAAAGAGAGGTCTCCTGGGTTTCTTATTTGAGCTATGTGTTAAGTCTAAGATGTATTAGGAAAAAATTATAAGGAAGGTGGATTTGGCAAATGGCATCTATAACATTATTTATGACCCTTTTTATCCAATTATATAGGCACTATAGTTCTGCATTCTAAAAAAAGACACAATTGATCATAAAGATTAAGCACCTAAATCTTACCACCATAACTTTTTACTTTCTGAATATGTTCTTATCTGGCTTGAATTTCCTCAAAAACAGGTTTTTAAAGAAGTTTAGTACCTCAACCATTTTTGTTTCTCTCATGTTAAGATTTTCTAACAGACAAAAACTAATTAAGAGCAAGTGGGTACTTTTCCCTGTGTATAAGTTATTACCATTGCCATTTGTCATCACTAGTCTTCAAATATCACACATCAGTGTATTTTCTCATAGAACATGAAAGAAGATAGAGGATTGTTTTGATAAAATAACCTGTTTATCTTTGTCATTGTTGACAATATTTTTAACCAAACTTGCAGTAGTCAGAATTTCTTTTACATGCATAAAGAAGAGGCATAGAAATATGTCCTCAGTTGTCACCAGAGGGGAGAAAAAAAGACAAAAGTGAATAGAATGCTCCTCTTTTTTAAAAAATGAAAAAGAATTAATCCCAGCATATCTTAAACCTGCTCACTTTAATCTTAACATAACAGAATTTATTTGTATTGCTCCCTGAGAAGTTTTAATTTAGATTCACCTTTTTTTTCTGATAATTTCTTCCTATCATGGGAAATAAATGAAATATAAACTTGAAATCTGTTACAAGGGTTTAGGATATATTTTAGCATTAAGTAATTCTCCACATAAGTGTATGAAGTTCAAATGAATTAGAAACAAGTGAAACATTTCTATTACATTATGCTTGTGAGTGTAAGAATTATCTGTAAATATACTTGGCAAAATCAGACCTTTTGAAAAACAATTTTAAAAACCGTTTAGATATTAGATAAACATAAAGCATGAGCAGTTTCTACTTCTCTAAATAGAATGAAAATGGATGATAATGATAAAACCATAGATAATAATAAATATCTAGCCAAATTTACATTAATTATAGATACTAGAGAGCAAATGAAATAAATAAGCATATGGTTAAAATTTGGTTTGGCTTTGAAAAAGGAATAATGATTGCAATCATCTCCATTAGTGCTTACCATGCTTACCACATTTGCTTACCATATGGCTCAATTAAAATATGCTTCCCATTAAAAAAATTTTTTCCACTATAAATTAAGTTCCATGAGGGCGAAGACTTTTGTTTGATTCACTGTGCTATCCCTAGCAACTAGATCAGAGCCCATAGTGCTCATTCATTACATACATATTTATTGAGCTCCCACTGTGTGCCTGAACCTGTCCTAGATACATAGTTGACCAGCAGTGAATAAAACAGAGAGAAAAAAGAAAGTCAAAAGAAAAGCCACAACCCTACCTCCAAAGAGCTTACATTCTAGTAGGAGAGATGGTAATAAACAACTAATTAAAATTTATAATAAGTCACGTGGTGATTAGTGATACAGAAAAACAACAGAGAAGGGAGATGGGGAGGCAAGAGTTGCATTTAAATAGGATGCTTCTAATATTAGTATAGCCACTCCAATTTGTTACGGTTCCTGTTTGCACGTTATATCTTTTACAATTGCCAACCTATTTGTATATTTGAATCTAAAGTATATTTTCTGTTGACAGCATATATTTGGATCTTATTTTTTATCCAGTCTGACAATCTCTGCCTTTTGATTAGATTCTTTAATCCATTGATATTTAATATTATCATTGATGTAGCTGAATTTATATCTGCCACTGTATTTTTGCTTTCTAAGTGTTTCATTTGTTTATGTCCTTTTATTTCTTCTTTATTGCTTTCTTTTGCATTAAGTGAATATTTTCTAGTGTAAAAATTCAACTAATTTAATGAAATTCTCTAAATATAAAAACTTAATGATTACTCTAGAGCTTACCTGGTATAATGGAATTTATCACAATAAACTTCATATTTTTACCAACAATATCAGTGAGATATAGAAACGTTACTCTCAGCACTATTCCATTCTGCCCCTTTTTTGTGCTATGGATTATTATTCATACATCTATATTGTACATATTATACACCTATGTATGTTGCAAATTCAATAAACTTCTGCTGAAATTATTGCTTTCTATAATTTTAATGTCTTTTAAAGAAGCTAAGAGAAGGAAAACAAGTATATATTTATAGTTTGTTATATTAAGTAACATATTAAATATTTAACATTTCTGATCCTCCTCATTTGTTCCTGTCAATTTGAATTATCATCTGATGTTATTTTCTTACTGTAATACAACTTCGCTTCTACCTGTCCCTTTAAGTTATGTCAAATATATTACATTTCTCTATGCTGTAAGCCCAACAACACAATTTTATTACATACACACACCATATATATACATTTATACATATGTATATGTGTATGGGTAGATGCATAAGTAGATAGATAAAGATAGATAAATAGATAGATAGATATTCTCTACAATGGCCTTTAAATCAGATAAGAGAAGAAAGAAGAAATATGTATTTATACTTTTCTAATTACATAATTACCTTTACCAGTGCTCCTTATTTTTTTGGATGGTTTTTTCAAATTACTGTCAATGGTCAACTGCTTTCAGCCTGAAGAACTTTTTGGAGTATTTCTTGTAAGTCAGGTCTGCTCCCAGCAAATTCTCTGTTTCTGTTTATCTGGGAATGTCTTTATTTTGCTTTCAGTTTTAAAAGGTAGTTTTATTTTCTTGGCTGACAGCTGTTTCTAAGTCCTTCATATTTACCAATATATTTTCTATTTCTGGGTTTTCCATTGCTTTCTGTAGAACTGGATTTCTATCTGTTATAATTTTTCTAAGTAAAGAACTTCTTTTAACATGTCTAACTCTTCAGGTTGCTGGAGTCAAAGACCTTCAGCTTTTTTTTACACTAACAAATAGTTTTCTTTTAATATTTAAGTGATTTTTTTGGATATACGTTCTAAGCTGCTTTTTTTGAGCACTTAATAAAGTGTCTTTGTCTTTTTGCCTTCATTGTTTCTGACAAGAAGTCAACTATTCTTTTTACCTTATATTCCTGTATTTAGTGTGTCCATATTCTCTAGCTGCTTTCAAGATTTCTTTTTGTATTTGCTTTTCAGCTTGATGAGAATATATTTATCCAGATGCAGTTTACTGGCATCTTAGACCTTTGAGGTGATATCTTCCTTCAGCTTTGGAAATTCTCAGACATTAACTCTTTAGATATTCCTCTGTCCCACTCTCGCTCTTCTTGGTCTCTAGTGAAATACATGTTAGATTGTTTGATGTGTTCCACAGATTGTGGACACTGTGTGTGTGTGTGTGTATGTTGATTGATTTTCAAACATTGTGTGTAAAAGAACAGTAGAGGCTGAGTAAATGTTTTTTTCCCAGGAAAATTCATGTCATTCTTTCAAGGGTTGAGTCAATCTAATCTGTCATTGAGATGATCTGAGCTTTGCTGTTAAATACAGTTCTATACAGGCTTCAAGTGTTTTGAGTACAGGATCACAACCTTCCCACCATATTGCATGTCTGGAGGTTTTCCAGTCTTCCTATCAGACTTCAGCTTTCTTCTCCAGCTTGGACATCAGGGAGGGCTCTTGCTCCTCCCCTGCTCCTGCCCCAGACAGCTGTTGTCTGATAATCAGTCTAAAGAACAGAGTGCTGGGGCGGTGGGGGAGAATTTTCTCAGTTCTCCTATCCTTCCCTCAGACTTCACAGATCCAAAGCACCTGCTCCTCAGATGGGAGGCAAATCTCTGTTACCCTCTTACCACTCACCCAGCCACACATGGGCACTCACTTATATCCAGTGTAAGCCTCAGAGTGCATGCAGGGTCTCAATTTTCCTTCTCTGCTCTTAGATTTGAGCAGATCTGAGGTGTCTGTGCCTTTAAGGGTGGTCTCTCAGCACTCTTGTCCGGCTTCCAAACTTTCTTGAATGCATCTGTTAAAGCCTACACAGAAAGAGTTAGTCAACAGGTAAGGACTCTCCTTGATTTGGGGCTCCCAGGGATTCAAATTAGCCATGCCAGCCTGCACTTTATCTTTAAATATCTATGAAAAGTTAAACTGCCTTTTTCTTATGAACGTCTATGACTAAATCCTCCTCTCCCCATGACTCTGCTGCTGATGACTTTAGTTCATTAGATTTCTTCACAAACTCAGCTCTCCGTTGGGCTCTGAAAAAACTATTATTTTGTAGATTATCTTGCATGTTCTTCCTGTTAGTTGGTCAGTAAAGTTCTTGTGACTGTGTTCTAAGTGGAAGTGGAAAAAAAAAAAAATTTACAACCACTGCAGAAATAAAAACCACATGGTTCTTATTTACTGTAGTGTCCACTGAAAAAAGAAGGTATAGGATTAAATTCAGTTTCATGCAGGTAATTAGTTAAGGTGTCCAATAAATATTTTTCAAACATACCAACTTTCAACATTCCAGTGATTAAGTTTAGAATAATGAGATGAAATAATAGACTGTAGATCTTTAAAACAATCTATTGTAAGTATTACTTCTCTGGAACTTTTTTGGGGATGGACAACAGAAACCTGATACCATTCCAGGTGTTCTACAAGATGCTCAGGTCACGTTTAGAATGTGTGCTGGATTCTATGCTGCTACTTTCAGAGGAAAAATTATAGAATATTGTTGGTGATGGTATGTGTGTGTGTGTGTTTGTGTGGAAAAGGAATGTTGGCCAGAAAATAAAATGGCCTGGAAACTGTGCTATGAGGAGCAATTGAGAGAACCTCAGATATGTTCTTGAAAAAGGAGAAGAAAAGTGTCTTTATATTTAAAATTCTGTCTTGTGGAACACTGGAATTAATTGTTACCAATCCTCTGCAATTATCGTCACGGCACATAAATGTTCCTCTGAATTTTAGATTATTTCCTCAGAATAGACATTTGTGAGTTAAATTATTTAGTGTAAGCATGCTTAAGCCCATGAGCTTACTACAAAATTACACCGTAGAAAGGTGGAATAAGTTTTATTCCAATCAACAGTATATAAGCGTCTCTTCCACCATACTTTTACTTAGTATTTTCTTTTTAAATCTTTGTCAAATTGATAGGTTAAAATAATGAAAAAGCATTAGGCTCCTTGTAGGAGATTTACATTTTAGAATTTACTGTTTTATTTTTTGCCTTTCCATAGCTTCACTTTTGTTGCTCTTATTTCAAAGATAAACTTCTGGGTTTTTATGAGGCAGCATGCAGACTTTCCATAGAGAAGAATCAATGAATCACACTTTCTGGGAATTCAGAGAACAATCCGATTCTCTTTCTCTGCAAGGAACATTGTCATAACTCTGGCTCTTCTCTGAGTCCTGCCAGATGATGTACAGGTTGGGTCTAGAGCCTCTAACATCACACTGATTAGTTGTGTCAGAGCCAGAGAGAGACCTTTAATTGTCCATTTTCATTCTGAAACAATGGACCAGCTTTTTCAGCTAGATCCCCAAGTGGATAATTCTTTCTGGGTAGTTTCAAATACTTGGGTTTTAGATTGAGATGGAGGATCCTAAGGAGTCAAACTGTATTTAAACCCAGAGGAAATAACAGAACTCGCTATGGCAACTTCCAAGAACCTAGAACAGGTGTGATTATATTACCTGGAGTTACTTTTGAAACATCTGCTTTTTAGTCTGGAGGTCATTCTGCCTAGTTCTGAAGCTGCTCAGGGAACTAGTTGTTGTGGTCTGAAGGCAGAGCACCACAAAGCATGGTTGCCAGGCAATTGTGACTATTGGCCTTGGGATACCCATGAGGCTTGCTTCTCTTTTCCTCCAAAGAATACTCAGAATATTTTTTATTCTGAGCCTTATGGACTAAAGGTATTTGAAAATAGATCTGTAGATTAGTGCTCATGGCTGGTTATCAAAATAAAACCTTCTAAAGGGGGTCTTTTGGCCTGAATATTAAAGTAAGAAGTATGTCTCTTATTCTGTATCCCTTTGCTTGAAATTTACACTTAGAAGTAAAACCAAGATTTAAATACCTACCAGGTTAATATACAACATTTTAGTTTTTTATAGAAAGAAGCCTCTGACAGCCTTTATACAGTTAAAATCTGATTTCCAAAACTGAGATTGTCTGTAAAAAGTGGCCTGACTCAGAAATGACCCAGTTAAAACTCAGGAACTTGAGACCACAGTCCTGATTCGTGGTACTTGCCACTACTTTGCCAAGTACTCTCCTCTCTTTCTGACTCCAGGAATAGCAAACAGGTTGCAAGGAACTTGGCTGAAGAGAGGGAACACAAAGTCCCTCTGCTCCTGGTTATTGTGCATTTGGCTTGGGGCAAGAATCTCTCTCCAAAGCAAAGATGACCTTTGCTTCCAACCTATCTGTGTGGGGGGTTTTGGAAAAATGAAATACATCCACTAGTTCTTACCAGGGCTGAAGGGGTTGGAGAAGGTACAAATCCTTTTATAGGGACATTTAGGGCTCAGAATAAAATACATAAAAATGTGTACTAGAGGTAAAACACAGTAGCAGTGGAGGAGAGAAATTGAAAAGGATCAACTCAGAGTTAAAGAGGGTGGGAGAGAGCTTAAGAGGATGGAGACGAGGTCTACCCTCTGCTTTAGACAAGGCAGGATGATTTATGAACTAAATACAGGCATAAGAGCCATAGAGCGTGGATATTTTGTGGTGGGACAAGGTAACAGAGTGCCCTCTTTTCTTCTACCAGTTGCCTGCCTGATTCAGGGTTGAAGGAGACAATAAAGTTATACACACAGTTGTGCTTCTTGCATTAAGACATTGTCGACTCTAAATAAGCACAACTTTTGTATTTGTAGTTTATTTTTAATTTTTACAAATATTTATTAAGTACTTCTACTTACAAAACATCATTCTAGGTGTACCAGGCACTGAGTGGTTCCCAAACATGAATAAGAAGTAAAAGAAACATATGTATGTCCATAAATAATAACCAGGAACAAACAAGGGGGGACATAGAGACATGTTATAGGTGTGTCCTGGTATGGACATAGCAGGTCTTGAAGTTCAAGTTGTAAAGTGGTGATATGGTCTACTGAGCTCAAGATTGGACTGGAAAAAAGTAAGAAAGCAAACTTTTAAACCCTGTTCTTATGATGTGGTATGCGTCCAAAGTCCTGTCCCCCTCTGGGGAAGGAAAGCAGGCCAGATACAGAACCATTTTTAATTCTAAATACATTTTTCTAAAATGATTGGCATTAGTCATTTTTTGCTAAGTTAGCCCTACTACTTATATAAATGGTTTTATAGAGGGGGTATTATAAAGATATGCCAAAAACTTATTTGTTTTAGATACTTATCTTCTCGTAAGTACTGATGTTAATGTGTATTAACAAGAATGATCATAATTGGTTTTGTTCTAAAAAGAGAAGTGTTCACAACTGTTAGCTATCCTTGTAGAATATATTATTAACTTATAGATATCGGGGCTTCCCTGGTGGCGCAGTGGTTGAGCGTCTGCCTGCCAGTGCAGGGGACACGGGTTCGAGCCCTGGTCTGGGAGGATCCCGCATGCCATGGAGCAGCTGGGCCCGTGGGCTACCATTGCTGGGCCTGCGCGTCTGGAACTTGTGCTCCGCAGCGGGAGATGCCGCGATAGTGAGAGGCCCGCGCACCGCGATGAGGAGTGGCCCCCACTTGCCACAACTAGAGAAAGCCCTCGCACAGAAACGAAGACCCAACACAGCCATAAATTAAATAAATAAATAAATAAATAAATAATTTTTTTTAAAAAACAAAAACTTATAGATATCAAATTCCTTCCTTAATCATTCAGAAGGTACATTCTGGAAGTCCATCTTCCTAACATCCACTTCCAGCTTCCCCTTTTGAAAGTTGTTTGCATCACTGGGTCAAGGGTTTCTCAATGAGGTCTGTCTTCTCATGGTTCTAACTCCAAGGCTTTCTGCTTATTCTTCTTCCTTTCTTCATCTCAGACTTCATTTAGTCACAGGCCTTACTCCACATCTGGAATCTAAAACCTACCCTAAAATGACTCCAGTTGACTTTTCTTTCTTTATCTCTCACCATTCTTCCAAATGTTTTCTGTAGTAAAGTATGAATTTCTACTCTTTGAACATATTCCTGATCTTCCATTTGTTTGGAGATATTTTCATACTGGAGCCTCATACATGCTCAGAATCAGTCTATCAGCTGCAGTTTTCACTGCACATCCATCTGGCTCTTCCTGTTCTGACCCAGCCTTCACCTGCCCCTACCTGTTGACTGCCCAGCTGCTTGGAAAAGCGCCAGGGTAGCCTTTACCATCATGAGAACACCATGCCCTTGCCAAGAGGGACCCTTTAGAATGGTTCCCTCATTTCCATTCTTCAAGCATTTAAATGGTGCTAGGGTTTTGCAGCATAAGAAGCAGGAGCGAGGATCACACTGCCTCCTTGACCCTTTTATTATACTTTTTTACTTGGACTCCCCAGGCTCACAAACTCACAAACATTTCCATCAGCTTCAGCCTCTAAACCTGTGTATTAATTCCCTATGTCTGTCATAACACATTACCACAGATCTGATGATTTGAAACAACAGAAGTACAAAACTAAGGTGCTGACAGGGCTGCACCTTCTCCAAGGATCCCAGGGAACAACCCATTCCTCGCCTCTTCTAGCTTCCAGAGGCTCCAAATACTCCTTGGCTTGTGGCTGCATCACTTCAATTTCTGCCTTTGTGGTCACATGTCACTCTCCTATATGTCTCTTTGCTGTGTTTCTTTTATAAGGACACTTGTCATTGGATTTAGGGCCTATCTAGATAATCCAGGATACCTTCCTTATCCAAAGATTCTTAACTTAATTTGTCTTAAAATTAAAATGGTCTACAAGATCCTTTTTCCAAATAAGGTCACATTCATAGGTTCTGGTGATTTGGACATAGACATATCTTTTGTGGGGGGAGTCACCATTCAAGCCACTACAATGGCTCCTTCTATAGGAGGCTCAAAATCATAAAAAGGTATCTAATGAAGAAGGGGGCCACTCTACCCAGTGTCATACAACCAGTTCTGTGTTTTCCTTTTCTCCGTGAAGAGTCCTTCGCAAATCAAAACTTCATCTTCCCTCTTCCAATTACCTAAAATAACTTCCTATGTATACGAAGTAAGACAAACAAATCCCAATTTGGTGTGAGGAAGGGGTAGAGAAAACAGGAGATAAAGAGGCAGAATTAAAACAGAGGAAAAGGAAAGCCAAACTTTTAATCAGAAAGTCAAAAATATATGTCAAATGTATAAAACAAATTCCTAACAAAATAAGAGACTGGATGGCAAAATTAGTGTCTAGGAGAGTTATGCCACACGTGCCACACATGACAGTGTGAGGCATGGGATAGTCTGAGCCATTAAGAATTTGTCTAAAAGTAGAAACTGGACACTGGGATGCTTAACATTTATTGTGACGATGGGTACAACATCTTAAAAAGCTACTTATTCATGGTCTGCAGTGCCAGATAAAAATTCCTTAAGTAATAAGATAATGAGTCATATATAAGCCTAAGGGAACACATTTTCCAATAAGTGATGTACAGGTATTTACATGCATATGTATGTGTAGGTTAATTATTAAAAACACATGTGAGAATATTTTAGGAGAGCTTAAAATAATGTATAGTCCTGCCTTGGTTGTATGTTTTATCATACCTCAATTAAATAAGCAATCTTGAACATATCTTACCCCTAAGTGATAATTTTCCTGTTAGTATCTAGTAGCATAAATTCTGAGAAATACTTAATAAATCTGAATGAATTATTATAACCTTTATTATCAGTGCCCCAAATGATTTGAGTATAGATCTAAAAATCTAACTACAAAATAGTATAAACATATAGGTACCTTAGTAATAAACCATTCACTACCCATACACTATATCAGTGGCAGTCCATAAAAATTTTAACTGCACAAGTTGTACCTTTGCCTCAAGAAATCTTTCTGGATTCTGTATTCAGAATTCAGCCGCTCGCTGTTCAGGTTGTAGCCAGTGTACTAGCAGCAGAAGCAAGAGCTGGGAGCCGGTTAGAAATGCAGAATCTCAGTGCTCCCACCCTATACTTAATAAATAAATGATACATGTGCACATCTCTTTTTCTAACGTGTTATCTATTAAGGACCTCTCCTCTTACTCCCTTGAACTTAACATTTTGTCATTCCTACTTTTTATTTTTATTTCAACTCAGTGGAACATGTGCCATTTTCTCAAAACAGTAAAATAAAAATAGAGAATTATAAGAATGATGCTACTCAACTAATATTCTCTATTTAATATTTATTTTATTTAGATCCCCCGATTATTGAAGGAAATATGGAGGCAGCAAGAGCAGTGGATTTAATCCCGTGGATGGAATACGAATTTCGTGTGCTAGCAACCAATACATTGGGTATAGGAGAGCCCAGTATACCATCAAGCAAAATTAAAACAGATGGTGCTGGTATGTAGAAGAAACTTTTTAAAATTTAAAAGTTTATAAATTCAGTGACACTTTAGCATATAATTGAATGTATTTGGAAATAATGCTCTGAGGTAAGTAATTTATCTAAAAAATGTGTGTATATGTATCTCACACAGGTGTGTGCATTCTGTGTCAAGACAGTCAAAAACCAAAAGAGAAAATATAAAGCTTTAGAATATTCTTACATAATTAATGGAAAAGAGGTAAATGGAGGCAACTATATGATCCACTGAACATCACTTAAATGAAGTTGGTGTTTAGAATATAAACTTTAATGTAAATTGTGAATCTTAACCGGGCAGAGTCATGGTTAAGCAGATTGCATGATTTAGAAGGCTCACAGTTTGTTGTATCTCTCAAAGACATGGATAACCGAACAGCCACGTGGATGGAGGGTATGGGCAGGAGAGTAGGGTGAGCCTGGCAAGGAGGGAATGTGATGGGGTCTCTTAGATCTATACCACCTGGGGAGTCAGAGCATCTCAGAAATAGCTATAATGTGTTCTTTTAATATTAGATGTCACTCTAAATGTGCTCTTTTATCACAGCTCAACCATGGCTATTCTTCCAATTTAGGTTCACATTTTTATGCTGAATACCAACTCCATTTTAATAGCCTTTTATACAAGAAATACCCCACTCTGTTTTCCTTCTCCCTTGAATTTCTAGGCAAAAATATTGTTCTGATTCTAATAATAACTCTTCTTTATTATTCCCTGTCTATGAAAAATAAAATGTTTTGTAGACTCTCTGAGTTTATTTTTACTGTGCCTCGCCAAACTTCAGTGCTTTATTTGGGGGAAAATATTTTAAATGGATGACAGAATGCCATTAAAATTCTGCTGTGATATCTTAATATCACTTATCCACATTTCTGGCTACATCAATTCCTTGGCCTAACTTCTAAATAGAATTATGAATTGTACTGTCTTTAGTTTTTAAAGCCAAGTTATTCAGAGAGACTGCCATCAATAAACGATCTCTTAAAGTTTCATGTAATTTATCAGATAAAACTGATGATTCTGTAATAAAGGAATAACAGAAACACTAAAATACTGATCTGTGCTGAGCATTTTCAGATACATTTCAGTTAATCCTCACAATAATATTTTGAGGTAGGTATTACAATCTAATGCTCATTAATAGGCAGTAGACTCAGAAACACTAAACAGTTTACCTAGGTTAATATAACTACTTGCAAGATTCAGAATTCAAACACAGACCTGATACCTTCAACTTTCTCTCTTAAAGGTGTTTTCCCAAGCAGGACTCCTAAACACACAGCCATTTATATGAACCTTTATTTACGTTCTAGTAGAAGCTCATATTTCATTCTCAGTTACAGAGCTAGATATGACTTAAACACCATTTTTTGTTTTAGTATATCCACCTGTGAAATGAAAACAATTGTTCCTTTTTCTCTGCCTCATAGAAATCTCATTAGGATATGGAGGTAATATATGTTGCAGCTTTAGAGAACACAGATACCACATAACCAGGATCCTTGTGTTTGTTTGGTTTTGATTATTCCTTAGAGCCTCCTATGTTTGTAATAGAAGTTTCTGTGTGATGGACTGAACACAGTTGCCCTTTCTTGAAAAACAAAAATACAAAGGAACTGGCACATTATCTGACTGGTGGTTTCAACCACATAATTCATGCTGAGAGATCATGCACTTGCTTTGATATAACAAGTATTCATTTTCAAAATAAAATTGCAAAAATATTAAATGATTAAGTTGGTCTAAGCAAACTTATTTCAGTTAAAAATTATAACATGCTTATCTCAGATATAGGCCTTTTTTATCTCATTGAGCTTGATTAATTTTCTGTGATCTGTTGACTAGTACAATATGAATTAATTCTGATCCAAAGACAACATTGTTCATGGGGAGGGAAGATACTTTCTCTGGCATTGATGATAGGAGTAGACCCTCCCCTCTGTTACCAAAAAATTGTAGGAACTCTGTTACCAAAAAATTATGTATAATTTATTTCAAAAATGATTGCTTTAGTATACTTCAGTTGATCATTTGGACAGAATTATAATAACTTGGATTTTTTTTTTTTAATCTCAGTGTATATTTGATTAAATTAAATATGTTTTTAAGAACAACAACAGCAAAACATGTTTCAGAAAGAAAGATTCAATCTGATTCTTTCATCTGTGAATCTATAAATATAATTTATATTTAGTATCATATTTAGAAGATAAGAATACTTTTTGATGTGCTTGCTACCTGTAGTTTGTAGGTAACTCTGAAGACTTTCCAACCTTAATGTCTTCTTATCTTTAGAAATGCTGGGAAAAATTTGTTTTAGTGATATCAAACCTAAAATTTTGGTAAGGTTGTTACTTTCAACTAACAACTTTTGGCTTCACCTTCATTAAGCATGACCTCTAACATGTTTGCTCAAATGGTATTTTGTTAAGGAATTAATTCTCTCTCTAGTGTACTTGGAAAATAACTTCTCTTAAAAGCCTTCAGACACAAAACAAACATATGAAGTGATAACGGTCTTATTCACAATGCAAGATTTGGCCCAATCGTGATATAATAAGATGATGCCTTCCTTTCAATTGTGAAAAAATAAATCCTATAACTTCTAATACATTTGTTAATCTTTCATAAGAAAATATTTTTGGATCCTTTATTAATCAAGTTTTATGGCTACTATCATTTATGCACTTGCTGTATGTTATCACAGAGTGCTAAACTCTCTACTTGCATTGCTCCACTTAATTCCCACAATAACTTTATGCAACTGGTATTATTGTTCCTAATTTTACAGACAAAGAAGTCAAGATTACACTTGGTTAATGTGAAGCAGAGCTAGGATTCAAATTCAGGGCTTTGCAATTCTAAAAGCTTCATTCCTAAATAATTTTCTAGGAGGGCAATACGCAGTATTAAAGCTCTGGGACACTGATCCTTTAGTAGAATACTGGTTCCATCATTTAAAACTCTGTGATTAGAAGCATGTTACTTAACCTCTCTGAGCCTCAGGTTTCTCACCTCTAAGTGGAAATTATTTATCTTATGAAATTTTTTTATGATTAAAAACATGTAAGGAAAGCAAAGTTAGTGCTGTCTAGTGCATAGTATTTGCTGAATAAAATTTTTATTATGCCATTAATGCTCATTTTAAGCTTTAATATGCTTATAAGAAAATATTGTCTAGTCTAATAGATCACCTCTTTTGGCAATATATTTGCATTTTTATTAACATAAAAGAGGATCATATAATTTCATGTAATTTTAATCATCTTAAAGGAATAATTTATATATTTAATACAATACAATCCAACAGACTTTCTCTTTAATTTCTGTTTTTCATTTCATCCTGTTTTTGAAAAATTGAATATTCATAAAATTGGACATTTACATTTTTTATCCTTACAAAAAAATAAAAATACTTTCTGAAACAGGGGGATGTTTGTCTCGTCATGTACCGTTATAACAACTCTCTAAGAGATGCCAGCATATGTTATGTGGGATAAAGGCTGGTTCCCATTTGATGGAAAGGTTGCTCCTGTGCCTCATTATACTGATTGAAAGACAGGACATTATCTAGTGAGGCATATGCCCTTAATTGTCCAATTACTTAATTTTAAGATTGCCAGGCACAGTTGGGTATACTCTTTGGTTTCAGACAAGTGCATTATAAAATGGATGGCCCCAAATGAAGAATTAGAAGATGTGTTTGTAATCATTGTAACCCATTTAATTTTGACTGTAAATAAGAGATAACAGAAGCATCCTTCAAAGTGATGTGTCATTGTAAGATATACCCCCATAGCTAATAGCTCTGCACGTGCAGTTGGTAAGTCGATACCCTAAAATGGTACATTCACGTTTGTTTTGACAACTTTGCCATTTATTTGCCAGATCAAACTAAGAAGGAAAAGAGAAAAAATAACATAACACTGTAATCAGCACTTTCTTACTATGTAGAGAGCTTTAATTTCATGTCTAATGAAGCTATTCAGCTCTGTCATTTATTTTTATTTTTTATTTTTTAGATATGTTTGATAAAGGAGGCGGATGGTGCTAAGAACATGTTTTATAGCTAGTAAGGTGCTATGTTAATGTTAGTAGCTGTCACTAGTTATGTAATAGAAAATTCTTTTTTTTTTTTAAAGAAGCAAAGAGTGTAGATTTTTAAGCCATCAGGAGGCCTGAGTTAAAGTTGCAGCTTCTCTACATGTGAGTAGTGTGACCTGGGCTAGTTAACTAACTACTTTTGGGACTCATTCGCCTTTTTTGTAAAAAGAGAATAATGCTACTTTTCTGTATATTTATTTTAAAGTGCTTACCTGAGTATCCCATTAGGTACGATATGTAAAAATCATTTCTAAGTTCTAGATGAGTCTTTTAGTAAGCTGAGCTTTTTTATTCATTCATTCATTCATCCATTCATCCAGCAAATTTTTACTAGGGATTTTTACCACATTGGGGATATTTAACACTTTGAACTAAAACCAGTTGTACATATTTAATTTTACTACATTAGCATCTTCAGAACCGGAATCAGATTTTATTCATATTGTTAACTTTAGTGCTTAACACAACACAGTGTCTATAATTGGTGCTTAAAATTATTTATAGAAGGAAAAGAGAGGAACAAGAAGGGAAAGAGGATGGTTCTTGCAATTGTAAGTTAATAGAGGATAATGAAAAGTAGTGATCAAAGCTACTGTGATATTTGCATATTAAAATTTAGAAAAATACATTACCAAATATAATTTGTTTTGTTTGAAACAAGGTTAACATATGCATTAGATGCTTTTGTTTTTAATACACTGAGATAAACTAGGAAGTGTTCATTCTTTCACTTAAGTGAAAAATCCGTAATCGGTTTGGGTTCTTTATAATAAATTTACTATGCATTATGCTTATTTCAGTTTGTAGCATTCTTTTCTGCCCAACTAAACATTCCCCCAGATGACTTGTCTTTAGACTATCATTCTATTGAGCAGTTAACGGATTTACTCTGCTACGCCCATTTAACTTTCCTGTTTGAGAACACAGTCCAGATTAATAAGCAAACTACAATTTTGGCCTGATAAGATCTAAAGACATTAATGTTTTTGTGAACTATTTCAGACCCTATATAATTTTTACCTGGGAAGAGCATCACTTTAACATGGTAGATGCATAAAGAATGTTAGCAATCTGGTCCACCATCAGAGCAGGAGATCATAAGAATTATGAAGAACTCATTTGAATATCCAAATATTATACAGTTCATTTGATTTTATTAATGACTCTTCAGAAAGAAAATATATTTATAGATAGAATAAAAGCAGATGTAAGGCTTTAATCCCTTTGTTTATCTAGACCCTAGAGCATTACTTACATACCATTTTGAATCTCTTACTAAAAATTTGTTTTAAATCACAGTGAAATTCTGATGCAAATTGAAATGAGAAGCTACATTCATGGTAACTTTATTTCTGTAAAACTGGAAAGCAATAATTAACAAAAACTGAGTAGTCCATATATTTTAAATCAAGGGCTTTTCTTCCTATACTCCATGATTTTTATAATTTAGGATTTGTCACAAGGCAGTTTGTACATTATTAAACAAAACGCCAAAGCCCCAAATGTTACTTACATGCAAATTATTTAAGCATTCAAATTTACAAGTAAAATTGGCAACAGTTTCTTTTCATAGGAAAGAATAATCATGACATTGGCTTGATTTTCTTTTTAAATATTTTTTAGATCTACAACTGAAATACGAAAGCCTTCCTATAAACATCATTAAGGAATCATTATTAGACTGAAATCATGGCAAAAAGACAAGTTTAAAAGCCTCACTATTTTTAATTGTTTATTCATTGTTAATTCAAGAATTTTGTATTTTTCCTAAATATTTGTTTAAATTCTTTTTAATAATTTATTGTTAAGAGAAAGTCTATTTTGCTCACTGTCAGATGCCCTGGAGCCTAAAGTTAAGTAAACTTCCTTGTGCTCAGGGTGATTTACTTCCCTGAAAGGAATCAGTATTTGGCCAAGTCCTCCTGTTTCTGCAGGGCTGAATACAAATACAGAGTAGTTAGGTACTCAGATTCATGTCAAATATGTAGGTTATATGCCAATTCCACTTGTGAAAAAATGTCCCTTAGCTGCTAAAGCTACAAATGAACGTTCAAAGCTTAAAGAAGGAAATTAAAATATAAAACACTTTATTATTCCAAGTAAGATATAAAACATTCTATTAAGACATATAGCTACCTTTATTTCTGTGCTTTTGTTTTGTCTTATTTTCAGCATCATGAACTCAATGGATGATCTTTGAAGAGCAAAATAATCTTGAATTACTTATTTGAAGTGTGTTAGACCTGAAACTAAAAGTGATGAAATGGGAAAAATATTCACTCTAACATAAACATACTCTATTTTTAGCTCTGTTCTAAATAACAAAGGTTAATATTGATTATAATTAAAAGGATTATAGTGAAATGCTTTGGCAAATAATACTTGTCCTGATGGAGGCAATATTTGATTCAACAAATTGCAATATAATAAATTATTCTAGAGTTATTTTTGAAATTATTTGCCTGTACCCACAATATTTGTACTTAAACACAAAATTTGATTTATTCATTGATTATAAGACAACATGTTCTTTGTTTCTGTATAGCATGTAAAATTTTAACCTCAGAATATGAGTTATGGGGCTTAAAGGGTTTCCAGCAGTATTTTAATGTCCCAGCCTTCAATATGTATTTCATCTAAAGTGCTACAAGTAAATTACCTTTTAACACCCCCATGCACTCAATTTAATTTCTAACACTCAAGTGGTGACAGTTAATAATAAATAATAAAATAATAAAATAAAATACAATAATAAAATAAAATCTCTCAAACTTCACATTAATTTCTTAATCAGGAAAGGAAACCATATAGTTTTATAGATGTAAAGAAAAGCCTGTATTTTGTTTGTTTCTGTGCAATTAATGTACATAGTTCAGCAAAGAATTTATGTGGCTAACATAGAGGAAGTTTTGAAGTATTTATCTGTGAATCACAATTACTTGTTAGGATCTGTAATTCAGTAAATGAATACTCTGTAGAAGGTGTGACTGTTTCCTTTAGGGAAGGACAATCTGGGGAGTCATGGAAGAACTGACATTTCATCTGTTCTTTAAAATGTTAAGAGAGCCGGGAATGATATTTCAGACTGAGCCACAGCGGTTGTGTGGGAAAATGTATGTTCTCAATAAAAACACGGTCTTCATCTGCATAGCTGGGTAGCTGGTCTCCAACCGCCTGGGGTGCAGGAACAAACTATGATTTAGTATTATCTGTACAACTCCAATTAGATGCAAATCCAATAAGGTAAAGCCTACAATAAGATAGAGTATACAAATCTGATAAGATACAGCACCCACCTTGAAGGACTTCCAAGGAGAGAGAATAACTCGGAGAAAAGCAAAGAGGCCATTGCACTTGGTAGTTAAAAGCAATTTTGTGATTTTTGAGAGAGTGATTTCAGTAATATGAAGAAGTGGAAACAGATTATGGGTTGTTAAAAAGTGATTATGGAGTGAAGTATAAAAATAGTCATATATCATTCTTTGCAGTTCAGTGACAGGAAAGGGTGAGATTAAGAGGAAAACAGTATTACAGGATAACTTTTAAGGCTGGAGAGACTGAAAAGGATAGTCATTACAGTAGAGACTGAAAAATAGAAGGATGATGTAAAAAGATAGGAGTAGGGGAGAACTGGAGTCACTGATGGGACAGGGTTCCAGAAGAGATTTAGGCATTGAAAATAAGAACATAAGAACAGCATTAGATTTCTGTTTCCAAATATCTCAGGGAAGCATAATCCTATGTTAATGCACATGCACCGTTTCTTAACAGTTATTTGTAGATTGAGGCATAAAACTAACACAACGGTGAGTTGTTAGGTCATAGAGTTCAAAACGAGCTGTGAAATATTTTCTCAATAAAATACGTCTAATCTTTCAAAACCATATTAAATAAAAAGACACAGAAAAAAAAAGATGGGAAGGCAAATTTGCTTCACTACTTTGTTGAAGGAAACTAGTACATTTCCTATGGCACTGAATCAATTCTTTTCTTGGCAGTAAAACATTATTACAGCAACTATGTGGCATTGTTAGTATATCTGAGTGGATCATGTGTGCAACTTGTCTTTCCTGGTGAAAGAAAAATGTACAGTTTCTAAGTGAATAAGAACTCTAATGTCAGAAAATAATTACAGGGCCTCTCATTTGTAGCTTTGTTTATTTGTTTATTTGTTTCAGCACCTAATGTGGCTCCTTCAGATGTAGGAGGTGGGGGTGGAAGCAACAGAGAACTGACCATAACATGGGCGGTAAGTGCTAAGAAGTTACATATGTTAATAGGCTGCTTTACCTACACTTAATCTCAAACACATTTTGCTTCCTGAAATAAATTGAAATAGAAGACAATGCCCCAAACCTAAACAAGAATAAATTACTAAAATGATTTTTTTTTCTTAAATGCATGCCAGATTTTACCTGGCTTACTATGGCTTAGTACAGTTCTTATACCAAAACAGATTATTGATGCTAAAGTATCTGTAAGTTTAAAGATTAAACAAACATTCAACTCTCTCATTCCAGAGATAGTTTGTACTCACTGTGGCCTGGTAACCCAATTGCAATTCATAACATTTGCTCTGGACTTTCAAAACTCCGAAGATTCAGTTAAAAAAATCTTTTGTATCATCATCTGTTTTTAAATTGGAACTTACTTTCTCGCTTGAGACTTATTTTCATCACCATGTGTAATCTATCATTAGTCAGTCTTAGAAGTCCCCCCAAATGACTTGTTATTGAGGTGTCCAAAACGTTGTATTAAATTTTTATGACCCAAAGGGAGCTTTTTTTCAGAGACTATAATGTCTGGAAAACAATGCATCTTAGCTGAATTTTTGAAGTGAGAGAGATATTGGGGGTGGGGAAGGCTTTGGCAGCATAGATTTGTCTGAATTAGACATCTGGCATTTATCTAGGTAACATGTTTTGTATAGCTCTATGTATCCGTTAAATATTTTTAGTATTTAATCACTGCAGAAAGTCAAAGAACACAACTGAGGCTCCAAAGGATTCTGAGAACTACAGGAAAAATGACAGGTTTTATTCTTTACATGAGTTAAATTGATTTATATAATAAATGGATATTTAGCAGAAATTGACTTCACTCTGTGCTCTGTAGTCATATTTTATACTTGGCATTTAAATCACATTTTTAAGTAAGATTTAGAAAAAAATTGCCTTTTCTTCATTCAAATCTCAAATGATTTGTCAGTTTTAGTGTCAGTGTATCACACAAAAGTGAAGATATTGGAAAAATTTTAACATCTTACTCCTTTCTTTAGGCTTGATTTTCTTAAACTGTGTAGGTATCTGCCTCACAATAAGATGAGGAGCTTGTCAAAGAATTCAGAATTGGAAATTACTATTCCAAAAATTTGAAATCAACTCTCTGAGACTAGGGCCTGAGAATCACTAACTTTTGAAAACTCCGTAGCTAATTCTGATCTACTAAATTGCAAAAATTAAGTATAGAACTATCAATAAGAAAAAATGTTTAAATTATGGTGGGAATGTTAGGCTATTCTATTAATAATGTAAAATCATATTTTGTACATCCTTGTGATCATGCTTCAGGATTTCTATATCGTGCAACCAAGAACAACTCCTTTTCCCTTTTAACTTTGTACATTTGCAGGCATTCCTGTTTAACCTATGGATATTCAAGCCACTGTGTTGTATTTAGTTAAGGTTTTTCCTCAAGACACCTTAACTTTGATATTCTGGTGAAAAAATTCAATATACAATGGGCACATTTACTTTATTGGCTAAAAATGACTAAATGATGGATACTCAGTAGAACTTGCTTTGAGTCGGTATTTATAAATAATGGATTGTTAGGGCTGACACAAACTTCTTTATTGAGCAATTGTTACGTAATAATAACTCTGAGGAAATAATGCAAAACAGAGCTCTTACTTCAGCACTGGAGTCACACGGGGCCCATAGCCAGCCTCCTAAAGCTGAGTGTGATGTTATCCCTTCCTCCTTTTGCATTCTTTTTCCTCTGACCAGTTTCTATTGCTTGGTTACAATACAGATATTCCAGAGCATTGTTAACTGTCTTACCATAGCCTTTCAACTCTAAAGAAATTCATTTACTTATCCATTGAATAAATACTACTTGAGGCTTTGTTCTAGAGTCTAGGTAAATGAAACTGACAATAACCCTGCCCTCATGAAACTTATGTTATACTAGTGGAGAGAGACAGTAAAGTAGACAATAAGTAAAATATGTAGTGTAGATCATTATTATTGTATTAAAGAGAAAAAAATAAAGTGGGGGCATTCTATATGGATTATTGCAGAAAGAGTCTTGAAATGGCAGATCCTGTGGCCAGGGAAAGCAACCAGTGGCTTTTTAACCTCAAGAAAGTGAGAGAGGGAGCTTCTGACAAATGTGAAACATCCTAGAAGGAAGGAACTGAAAGTAAAAAAGCCCAGAGTACTGGCCGCTATCTGTCCATGGAATATTCATTTCATGAGGGCAGGATTTTGTCTGTTTTGCTCTCAGTGCCAAGAAGAGTGGTCACTAAGGAAATATTCACCGAGTGCTGATAGAAATAATGAAGTATGCTCAAATAAAGTGCTGCAACCTGGCTTTCTCAAGACCATGTTTCTGAGATAGAACCACAAAAGCAGCCCAAGGTTTTAGCCCCCATGGGGTGTTCCAGAAATAACGAATTTGGTAAATAAAGTCACCACATGTTGGAGCACATTTGTGCCCTGGCCTTTTCAGGCAGCTCTCACTTACGAACTAAGAATGTTTTTACAGAAAGCATGATTCCATGTGTAGCATATTTATTGTTTGCATAGGATTTTCCCCGTGTTAACCGTATTGCTTAAACCTATTAAATATTTCAATTTCTATTCAGCCTTTGTCAAGAGAATACCACTACGGCAACAATTTTGGTTACATAGTGGCATTTAAGCCATTTGATGGGGAAGAATGGAAAAAAGTGACAGTTACTAACCCAGATACTGGCCGCTACGTTCATAAAGATGAGACCATGCGCCCTTCCACTGCATTTCAAGTCAAAGTCAAAGCTTTCAACAACAAAGGAGATGGACCATACAGCCTCACAGCCGTCATCCACTCCGCGCAAGACGGTAGGTGAAAGAAAGACCCCACTGTCCTGATGAGGGATTCTATTTCTCCAGTAGGCATTTTGTTTGCTGTCTTTCGGGCCTACTTATTAAGATCTTTTTAAGATACCACGCATTTAGTAAATGAGTTAGTAAATTTTGAGCCAAATTAAAGTGTCAATCTCTTTATTTAAATGACAGGAACGTTGCCAAAATCTCTTTCATCCTTTAGATCATGTTTATGGTAGTTAGGAAATCTCCATTAAATTCCTTGGCTTAGACCCCTGTTCCTGGACTCTTGATTATAATTTTGCAGTCAGAAATTCTCCAGACTCGATGGGAATCTCAGTATGTCTGTGCATTCATAAAATTCACTACTTTACAAACTCCTTAACATACGCTTTTTTTGGATACGATTTCTCCTTTTAACTCAAAATTGTGTATTGTATCATTTATGTAACTTCTTTGGTCATTACAGTAGCATGCTAGAATTTCATTAAAGGGAACTTAGGCATAATTCTATGAAAAAGGAGTCAGAAAGCCAGTTGAAATTTTTTTCTTGGAAAGAAAAAAAGATATCTGAAAGGCTATTCAGGGGAAAAAAAATACAGATACTGGCTCTTTGTTTTTCTAGAAACTTTAACTGAACTGAGCATGCTTCTGGAGGACTTTATATATCTCTGCTAAATTATACATATTTTTATATTAACCTTAATTACATTGACTTCTATGATTTCCTATTTAAGCTGCTACACTTTTTTTATTATTTATTTTCCTATTTAAAAAGGTAAGACTTCCTTATTATACCTTTGTACTCACGTGCATTATGTAAATAATTAATGGCTAGAAAGGCAAGTAGAGATTTTCATTGTCTTCTGACCTAACACATTTGTGCTTGGACAAGTTTCCCTTTGCACATGTGTGAGAAACAAAAATGGAAGGGTTTTAAAACTTAAAACTATGTGAAATACTCTTCTGATCTCTTAGAGGAAAAACACTATCTATTAATTTACCCAATTTACACTAATTTTAGTCCACAATAAACATTTAGCTATCCCTTAGAATTTATGCTCTTCAGTCATAGAGTTATTAGCTTTCATATTTGTTAAAAATTTAATATCTATTCAAATCATCCATGATCTTTACTTTCAATACAAACATGAAAGGCAATCATATATACGTATATATGTTTACACACACACACACAAACACGTGCATACTTTTCTAAACTTAGCTCAGTTAAATACATAGAAAGAATAACAAGTAGAAATTTCTAAGTTAATAATCAATTCAGGACTATTTAATCCTGAGTAATTAATCCCACATTTTCCACACTCATTCTGATTCGGCAGAAGTATGATAACTTGACTGAATAGTTTGAACAACTTAAGTACATCTCACAGAGAAAATGAAAGTGTAAAGCATTTTACAAGTTACCTTCTCACCCAATATGATTTTTTTTTTTACTGTTTTATTCGATGCTAAAGTGATCAGGCAAAGGCCATGCTTGTCATCTCTTTGGTTATGGCCATCTGTATTTAATTACATTTCTTTCCTAAATGTTTCATGAGTCTCATAAAACGTGCATGTGACAAAACTTCTTTAAGTGTTCATCTTCACTGCTACTGCTAAGAAATCAGTCACAGTGCCACACATTTACCTTGATTTGGAATGACGACAGTGTTCATGTGCAGGACATTTTAGCATAAAAGAGGATTATGGCTTATTAATAAAAGACAATAAAAATTGATCACTCCTGCTTAAGATTTCCTTAGTTGCTTTGTGTAATTTTTGTAAGGGATGTAAATTACTTTTTTTTCACTGAACAGAGCCTTTTGATACATATTTGACTAGATGCCCAGTTGGACAATTAGACTTATAAAGGCTTTCCTGAGCACAAGAAGCGGTGGATGTCACAACTTGTTTCAAAGGATCTTAAAAAAAATACAAAAGAAAAAAACTTAGTTTAAATATAAAAGAGAAAGAGGGAAGTATTGCTGTATATCTTTAGCTCATATTAAATAGGAAGTGTGAGAAAGTTGAAAATTAATTGTAATGACTAATTTTCTATAATAAATACCAAATTTCCTATCTTTGATAATATAGAGTCGATAAGCTAAACATAATAAATTTTAATTTGCATCCACAGGCTTTCATAAACAGGTTAGTTAAAAGAAATACAAAAATATTAGTATGGTTCTTGCTCACAGATATCAGAGAAATCCTTATGGATTTCCATATTTTGTAAAAGTGTGTGTGTACATGTGTATGTATATGTATCTGTATTAATATTCATGTATATGAATATGTGTGTGTGCATGTATTACTGATGACCACGAAATAAGCATCTTATGTAAGAATGTAATGTTCTCATCAAATTTCAGCTCCCAGTGAAGCCCCAACAGCAGTAGGTGTAAAAGTCTTATCATCTTCTGAGATATCTGTTCATTGGGAGCATGTTGTAGAAAAAATAGTGGAAAGCTATCAGGTGAGTTCAATTTTTACCTAACTAAATACACTTGCTCATAATTATCAGCATACCTTTTCAAATATGTTGCATCTCTCAACATTCTGTGTCCTTCTGATTTATGTGACAACTAACACTATATTCTCTGTATTTAATATGTTGGACATTTATTAACTAACATGCGTAAAGCAGGGGTTCCCAACTGACTTATCTATAAGAGATGTAGAGTCCTGTGTGTAGGTAAACAATTGGCCAAAGTAAAAACTAAGGTAATAACACTCGGGCTTAAGCACAATCTTCTGAAACAAACATTCTCATAAAATGCTAGTGAATCTCAAGTTTTTGGGAAATCATTTTGGTAATTTGGTAATTTAATTTTTTTTACCCTATTTGACTCATTAGTTCCACTTCCAAAAAGCCCTCCAAAGGAAACACTTCTAAATATACTAAGTATGTATCCCATTATGTTATCTATGAAGGCAGAAAATTGGCAACATTCAAAACGTCTTAAAGGAAACTTCCTTCAAAATAAGTCTTAAAAGTGTAGAAGGATTTAGCCAGAAGCATAGGGGAGGACTTGTCTTAGTCAACGGAAATAAGACCTAGGGAACTGAAGCTAGTTCTGCTGGGATCTTTAATATGACATTTAGACTTGATTTTGTAGGAAAAGTGAAGTCATCTCATATTTTTAAGCACAAAGAGTGAAAATTAAGTGGAACTGACATCGTCCTACCTTTGCAGATGAGAAAATGGATGTAAAAGAGATTCAACAACTGGCCTTAGTTAGCACTAAGTAAAAGCGTCAGGTGTCCTGATTCAAAGTTCAGTGCTTTTTGCCAGATCACAGACTCCCTTTTTTTAATTCAGTGAGTGGACGGTGAGTGGCCTTCTGGAGCCATGGCTGGTGAGCTGCCCTCTCAGTTCTTGTGCTTCATCATCTGTCCATGGAATATTCATTTCATGAGGGCAGGATTTTGTCTATTTTGCTCTCAGTGCCAAGAAGAGTGGTCACTAAAGAAATATTCACCGAGTGCTGATAGAAATAATGAAGTATGCTCAAATAAAGTGCTGCAACCTGGCTTTCTCAAGACCATGTTTCTGAGATAGAACCACAAAAGCAGCCCAAGATCTTAAGTTTTAAACTCACAAGCTAACAGGAAGCTTTTTATCTTGGTATCATAGGTTATGATTTGGCTAGACATCAAAGTGTTTTCAGATCATCTTTGCAAGTGATCAGCTGAAGTTGTCACCAAGAGAGCGGCATTATAGGAGTGGACTGTGAAGTTCCAATATTCATAGCTTATTAAACTTACATTTGCAGCTGGTAGAAAAGGAATGGAAATGGAAAAGAGAGAGAAATTCACTACATGTTAGAAAGCCCTGTAATAAATAAGTCTGAGGTATCCTGGGAGAACACATCAATATTTAGAGCTTTCAAGCCATATTTTGGACATAGGATTTCTTCTTTTTTAATATTATTCATTTGTAAGCAATAAAAAAGAGAAAAAAAAGATTATTTAATATATAACCCATTCATTAACTCAAAGTGCTAAAGATGTATTATTACTTTGCTAAAAACATGCCACAGAAATAGATATTTTCTTTGTCTGAGAATTATATGTTGACTATTTTATAACTTCTGACATGCAGAGTAAAAAGGAAATATGAAATGTGAAACAATGCACTGGTACCAGTGAATTTAGACAATAATCAGAATATACGCTCTTGATGTGGAATAAGCTAAGTAGAGGATTCTCAATTAAATAGCAAAAAATACTCTTAACAGCTAAGATTTTCTTAAATCAAAAACTGTATGTCATGGAGAAGTTTAGTTTCACAGATTTCTGACGTTTTGCAACTCCATACTAGAAAATTATGAGCTCTGCTGCTGAACAGACATGGGTTTATCTCTCAGCTCTGTCACTTCGAAATTTTGTGGAAAATTTATTCAAACTTTTTGGGCCCTAGTTTCCTCACTTGTAAAGCTGAGAGTAATCAATGCCTCATATCCTGTTGTGTGGAATAAATGAAATAACCTGTGTTTAATGCTTTTCCCTGTTTTATATCATTGGACATTTGAAGACAATGATGATGATGATGACGATGACAATGATGATAATGTTAATAATGATAAGAATGATAATATTTGTTGAGCCCTATGATGTTAACATTTAATTAAGCTCATCGTATTGAATCCACACTATCCCAGGGGATAAACACTATTATTTTCTCCATTTTAAAGATGAAGAACTTGAAGTTAAAAACATTTATCTGAGTAATAATTGGTATAAACTGACTTGAACCTAGGTCTTGCCTCTCCAGAGAATGGTTAATTAAAAATGTTGGAAATAAATCATAGAATTATTGTTTCCATTTATTCTTTCTTTAAAAAGCTTTTAAGTCTTTCACACAGAGCCTTGAATATCAAAGAGACAAGCATGAAAGCTTAAAAGAGAAAATCTGTAACATTTATTCTCCTGTAAGAAAATGCCCCTTTATGGGGGAAAATCTTGACTCACTATAATGCCGTTATTGTTACTATTTTTAAATATGAAGGAAGAAGCCGATGGTTTAACAAGATAGACGATCAAGAAAACTAATATCCTACTGCACTTCCCATGAAAATGTACTATGGGTCTAAGTTATAAAGAAACAGAGAAAAAAAGCAGGACATTAATAAAATAAGATAAATAAAAAGTTGGAAAAGCCCAAGTCCTGTGTGATTGACCCCATCTCAAGGTTAATTTCCTGACATTTCAAGTAAGAACTGCAGGCAACTGGGTTTAAAAAAATCCCTTGTGGTTTTAAAGTGTATCTTGTAGAAAGTTTAAGTTTTATTCTTTTCCCCCCCTGACCTAGTTAAAGAGCTCCCCACTTTTATTCTTAATTTCCTGCAGTGTAGGTGAACTAGAAGAATGCAAGAAGTATTTCTTATCAAAGGCTTATTAGAAATTTAGGCTCCTGCCCAGGAATCCACAAAAGACTTAGTTTACTCACCCAGCAGGTAAAGAATTCACTTAATGAAAACAAGCAAAGTATTCTATCGGGAATAATAAATACAAAACCTCTTAGCAGCTGAATTGGAGATTAATACAGATGATTGATTTCACAATTATCTTAAAAGATTAACCATCCTGAGTAGTTTACACAGATGTCTTTAAAAGTTAAATTATTATGGTGAGCATAAGTTCATATTTAGGAAGTGCTGTATTTTCTTATTTTGGAGAAGGCATCTATCTTCATCTGGATCTCCCCAAAGCAAAGTCTGACACACAGGTATAGAAAAAGTTAGTGTTTTTGTTGTTATTGTTGTTTGTTTGTTTTAAATATGATCCCAGGGAGCAGATATGAGGAAAAAGCAGAATGAACAGGAGAGGGTTAGAAAAATGCTTTATCTTGTTGGCAACCACTGTGGGCACTGGTACTCCATCCCTTGTGATCTTTAAGGAGCTTCATAAATGTGGTTGAGAATTACCCCACATAGAATGAAAGGGGAAGCGTTCATCCACTGCTATTCCCCATTGGTTAAGAGTGGCCCCAGGGGCATCACCTCCCCTCCCTGCATTGATCACAGGGCAAGGTTCACACTGCAGCATCAAGGATGACCCAAGACAGGGAGTGAGAAGTTAGCAGCAATAGCAGAGGAAAAATGCTAACTGGTAGTACTTATGGGAAGCTGGTTGAAGCCTACATAGAATTGTTTGGTTCCTGCACCAATGGCTAGAATAAAAAAGAACTTTGAATAGGTCCCAAAAAGTGTGAGAATACAGATTTTCAGTGATATATATATTATTACTATTCCTAACCCATAGAATGTACTAATACTTGAATTAGTCTGGGATCTGGATAATATAAAGTTATTATATAATATCTTTTTAGATATTTTTTCACTTAAATAACCGTATTTAGATTTTTTTCCTAAAAACTGTATTAAATCCATAACAAAAGAATATTCAGCTGCCAGAAGATATTTTTTTCAGAAAATTCAGAAGTTGAAGAAGAAAGTTTGGAAATCTGATACGAAAGTTTACTGAAGTAGAAAATAATAAAATGGAGCAAGCCTAATTTTCAAAAGTACTAAGTATCTTTAAATACTTCCATAATTGTAACATTCAGGTTTTATTCTAAGCTTCTTTGGAGAAAATGAGATTAAAGAGCTGCTTTTCAGACACATTTCTTAAATTTTCCTCGGAAGGGATATAACTATTATCTTTGTACAAAAGTGGTGTTATTGTAGTTCATAAATGTATGGAAATTATAATTATTCTTTGTTATATGAGTTAGCCCTTTTTCTGAGGCTTTTCTTTTCAGCTTCCCAATACTGTTATAAAGAGTAAATTTTCTTGGGACAAAATTATACACTTAGATCATTCCATCAAATATATTAGTAATTTTATGTGAACTTAAACATTTTGATTTCTTACTTTATTTATAAGATCTATGGAGGAAAAAACATGTTTGCTTGGTTCACTACTACATTCCTAGCATCTAGCACATAGCTGGTACAAAGTAGATACCCAGTAAATATTTTTTCAATGAATGAATGAGTGCCATACATCAAATGCAGTCCTATGTACACAGCATTCGAAATAATGAATACCTGTCCTCAAGGAGTTTATAACCTAACAATAGTGGAGACCAGTAATGAGGTAATTCCATAATTGTTTAATAAGCACTAAGATAAGTTAACACTAGACATGGGGTGTTGTGGAGATTTTAGGAACATGTAAATAGAGTTAAATTTATATAATGTCACAGCGTTAAATAGAAATAAATACACTATATGTTGCTCTAGCATGTGAAAATGAATTTATGGTCTACTGTCCATAAAGCAGGACCTGCTTCATTTATTTATTTTTTTCCACAAGTTCATCCAGCCTGCCTTTTGGTCTCCCTAGTGATTAATCAAAAGGAGTGCATTTGTTCTGCTCCATGACTACGGGTTCAACCCTTCACTCCAAACAATTTTCTCACAGATTAATATTGGTTCTTCACCACAATGGGCAACTCACTGAAGGGATCAAACACAGTGGTCCAAATTATCTATTTGGAAATTATTTCTAAGTGCATGGCCAGTGCCTAGTTCAGATGAAAAATAAATAAATAAATAATGCTACATTTCACATATATCCACTATTTATTTTAGAATTCTTTGAAAGTATTGCAAGTTAAATCTAAATGTATGCTTTAAATTAAGGAGAGACAGATTATTCAACCAAAATAATTTTTTATCAGATGCTTTCATTAGTAGAGGTTTAAAATACTGTAAAAGTGTCTGTAAAAAATCTCATATTCTAAAATAAGAAAGTCAGAGATTATTTGATACCCTCAATAACTCTCTCTGTTCCCTAGTTACCAGGGCGTAACTAAGGCACTGCTTTAATTTATTGTGAATTTCGATGGAGACTGTGTAATATAGATCCCTGCCAAAATCAGATGAATAAAATAATTGGCCATTTAAGATATAGGTGCAAAGTGTAAATTAAAGAAAATATTGTTCTTCCCTTTTGTATCACCAAAATGCCTCCTGGAATTTTGGGTAAGATGTCAAAAAATTTTGTCACTTTAAAAGTCCTCATTTTAATACTTAATGTCTTAGAAATGGTCTAATTAAAAATCTTCTCCTCTTTAAAGGGATAGAAAAGTTGTTTTAATGAATGACGATTTTAAAATGTGCTCTCAGTCAACAAGCATCCACATAAAAATGTCTGAACCTCGAGGACGTCAGTTTTGATTGCTATAAAACAGGCTAAATACTACCATTATTGGTTTGTTGAGAAAATAATACACGTGGATGATCCTACTTTAGTACCTGGCATTTCACTAGAATATAAATGTTCATTTTATTTCCCTTCAGTCAAGCAGTGGAAGAGGCCTTACATGTCACACAGTTCAAATTTCCACTAAAATATAGGCCGTCTTCCTCCTTCTCAGATGAATGTAAACACTGCCTGGATGTTTCCAGCACCAGGAAACTCATGCCTTCACAAGGAGGGTCCCCATCCTCATAAAGTCTTTTCTCTGCCAACTGAGATCTGCCTTTGGAGCCACTTGTAATATTCCACTTCCTTGGTTCTGAAGTCATCCTTCTGGTCAGAGGACAGAAAAGTCAAAGAGATTCCATCAAAACTATTAGGAAATATATTATTGGCATCAGAAAAAATGAGCCCTAGTAAACAAAATAAAAATATTGCAAAGGAAACCAATAAGCAATTAGTAACTAGCCTTTGTTCTGAAATGTGCTCATTCTTCATATAAACCTCACTTTGTTACTAAGGGAATTTGAGCCATCCAGTTCCATTTTATAATGTTTTTTATGTGTTTACGTAAATAAAAATTTCAGGATTATATAAATATTAGATATTATCTTCTAGTATGTTGGTTAATTGTGAAATTAAAATACCATTGTTTTATAGACAGGGCATCTAAAATATAAAATTGCAGTATACTTATAAGCAATCCTCTCCTTTTTATTTATCACTGAGATGTAATTATAGATTTTTAACCAATAAAACAGCCTTTTTGGAAGAATGAATATTATAATTCATAGCTTTTACTTAAACTTTAAGAGACAAGGAAGGCTGTCATTGATATGCTGGTTGGTAAAAGTAATCATTTCTAATCACAACATGAATGAAATTTTTTAAAACTTATTTTAAAGATAATTTCTACAACTAATCAAGTTATTAGGTATAATATTTCTTTGATATCTGGCTTCTATATAAGTTCAAAGGAAATAATTTTATATACATACTTCTGAAATAAGCTGGCAGAAAGTAATTAAGCTAGCATGTTTTAGGCCACATGACTATTTTTATCAATGGCCCTTAACAAATTTGCAATCATGTAAACAGAAATAAAGCTGGAAATAAATGATATAAATTATTGTGGCAAATACTTCCAAACAGAAACCAGTTTTATAGTTTGAGAGCAAATCTTATGCACATTTTTTTGCCTTTTTCTCTTTTTTCGTCTGTGTGTGACTATTTCAGGCAATGAGGTGAGCCTTTAATTTGCTTTTGACACTTCTAATCAGATCTGCATTGTGTGCCTTGCCATTTTCTAAGACTGATAGAAATGTAAGTAACATTAAGTAACATTTGAGAATATGATGCTCAGCCAACATCAAGTGTCAGAACAACTTGAAAAGAATTATTTGCAACTGAACTGTCTGAATCATGAAAAAATATTACTCAACTTGTATGTTTGCAGATTCGGTACTGGGCTGTCCATGATAAAGAAGCAGCTGCACACAGAGTGCAAGTCACTAGCCAAGAATACTCTGCCAGGCTGGAGAACCTTCTGCCTGACACCCAGTACTTTATGGAAGTCAGGGCCTGCAATAGCGCAGGGTGTGGACCTCCCAGTGATATGATTGAGACCTTCACCAAGAAAGCACGTGAGTCTCAATATTTGCATTTTATACTTGTCAAAAACTCCCAATTGATTCAGTGATGATGCAGGTATATTTGAGAGAAAATTACTACCTAGCAGTCTGAGCACTTTTGGTTTTCAATTTTAACCTTTAAAATCACACAAGATTTAAAAAAACAAAAACAAAAACAAACAAAAACATTGATAGTTATTGTAGATGATGAAAAAATGTGGAGAATATCTTCACACATTTAATGTTCCATTACAGAACCTCCCTTTGTAAAGACTGCCCACAAAATTTTGTATCATTAGACAATTAATTTGTTATTGTTTTAAACTTGGTTTTATAGGAATGCATCAACAACATGAGAAAATGAAAATTCTATAATTTTTCTATGCTTTGATTTATAAACCTTCGTCACTGCACAATGCAAATGCAAGTTAAATGTTGTAGCATTCTGTTCACTCTCTTAGTACTGTATGTTCTCATTGTTAATATAACAAGACCACCTGCCCTGCTCACATTTTTTGGTCATACCCATCTCCCTGGCTTCACTATGATAGCTCTTTTTTGAACCCAAGTTGAAGAGATGGAAGAGGAGAACTTATATTCAGAATTTAGGGAAACTTCACAAGAATTTGAAGACATGATTACCATTAGAGTATGAAAATTTATGAAATTCACTTGGGGAAAAAGAAAGTTCTAATGAAATAATAGAACATGGTGGTGAGATACAGGCTTTGGTATCAGACAGGGGTTTCAAATCTGTCTCTAGCACTTACTCAATGTGTGACAGTAGACATATTACATCAAATCAATTTATTCATTCATCAAAAATATGCTATGTGCCCAGAACAGGTCTAGGTGTTGACAATACAGAAATGATGAAGCAAGACCCAGATCCTCTTCTCACAGGGTTTAACAAACTAATGGAAAGAGAGGAAGAGAGAGAGAGGGAGATAAATATGACAAATAAATAAGTATATCATCAGATGACGGAGCAATAAAGTGAATAAACAGATAATATGGGATGAGGAGACCAAGATGGCAGAGTAGAGGGCCTGAGCTCACCTCCCCACCATGAACACATTAAAAATACATCTAGACATGGAGCAATTCTCACTGAAAACAAACTGGAGATTGGCAGAAATACTCTTCTACAACCAAGGCTGTAAAGTAAGATCCACATGGAGTCAAATAGGAAGGGAGAAGAAGTAATCAGGTTGGGACTCATGCCCCTAGTACGGGACATAAAAGAGGAGGGGGATATCACAGACTCAGAGATCTCCTGGGGGGTGAGGGGTTTGACCCACATATCAGACACCCCAACCCTGGGGTCCAACACCAGGAAGATGAGTCCCCATAGCAGATTAAACCACCAGTGGGACTTACAAGAGAGCTGTAGAAAACAAGACTCCACTCATGAAGAGTGTGCACACACAGTTGCTTACTCCTGGGAACAAGATAGAGGAATCAGATTGAAAATCCTCTGATGGCTTTCCTTGGACTTTCCCAGCATGTGTCCCAACCTGCACGAGTTGCCTTATTCAGAAAAGTTCCCAGATAGGACAAAGGCTACATTGCCAAGGAGAGTGTGCAGTTGTGGGGGAAAGAACTGGAAAAGAACCAGCACTGCATCTGAATGGGTCAAGGGCCGCCATTACTTGTGCTCACAGAGGCTCCAAATTGGGAGCTGTGTTAAGCTCTGACTGGCTTGCCAGGACTGTCTTATCACATGCTCTGGCCTGCACTGGGCCCCACTCTGGCCCCCTTGCTCTAGCACTGCTCCCCTCTGAGGCAATGATTCTGTTGCTGTGGGCAGGGAGAGGACACATTTAGAGGGAATGGAACCAGCTTAGGCCTGACCCTCAGGGCTTCTGCTCCAGCACCTTGGGACTCAAAACTGCCCCCAGTAGGGTGGTGATAGCCACTGAGCATAGGAGAAGCTCCAATACACACCTGGCTCTGGAACTAGTCCTTCTGTCTCCAGCCCCACATTCCAGCAGAGTGATAGTTACCAGCACACCATAAGAGATGTGACCCATGCTCACTTCAGATCCTGCTCCCCCACCAAAGCCGCTGGACACACAGAGATTGATAGGGGCACTACAACACAAGAACACCCCTTCAAGAACTGAATAGTTAAATGTTTCACCTAATTTCAAAGAGACTGAGAAAGTTAAATATGAAGACAGAGAAATTAGTTTCAAACAAAAGAAAAAGAAAAGAACCTCCATAAAAAACAACTAATGAAGCAGAGATAAAGAGTTTAAAGCATTAGTAATAAGAATGCTAACTGAACTTGGGAAAAGAATAGATGAAGACAGTGAAAATCTTAACTAGGAATTAGAAAATATAAAAAAGAACAAGTTACAACTGAAGAATGCAATAACTGAAATGAAAAACACTAGATGGAATTAGCAGCTGACTACATGATACAGAAGAACACATAAGCAATCTGGAAGATAGAATAATGGAAGTAATCCAATCAGAACAGCAAAAGAAAAACAGATTAAAAAAAAATTGAGAACAGTTTAAGTGACCTCTGTGACAATATCAAGCATACTAACTTTTTTTTAAATTAATTTATTTATTTTTGGCTGTGTTGGGTCTTCGTTTCTGTGTGAGGGCTTTCTCTAGTTGTGGCAAGCGGGGGCCACTCTTCATCGCGGTGCATGAGCCTCTCACTGTCACAGCCTCTCTTGTTGTGGAGCACAAGCTCCAGACGCACAGGTTCAGTAGTTGTGGCTCACGGGCCTAGTTGCTCCACGGCATGTGGGATCTTCCCAGACCAGGGCTCGAACCTGTGTCCCCTGCATTGGCAGGCAGATTCTCAACCACTGCACCACCAGGGAAGCCCCCATACTAACATTTTTATTATGGGGGTCCCAGAAGAAGAAGAGAGAAGGGGGTCAAAAGTGTATTTGATGAAATTATGGCTGAAAACTTCCCAAACCTGAAGAAGGAAACAGATATCCAGATACAGGAAGCACAGAGGATCCCAAATAAGATGAACCCAAAGAGACCCAAGTCATATCATAAAGAAATGTCAAAAGTTAAAGATAAGGAAAGAATTCTAAAGGCAGCAAGAGAAAAACAAAGAATCACTTACAAGGGAACCCCCATAAGGCTATTAGCTGATATTTCTACAGAAGCTTTGCAGGCCAGAAGGGAGTGGCATAATATATTTAAAGTGCTGAAAGGGAAAAACCTACAAACTAGGATACTCTACTCAGCTAGGTTATCATTCAGAATTGAAGGAGAGATAGGAGAAGCAAAAACTAAAAGAGTTTATCAGTACAAAGCCAACCTTACAAAAAATTTTAGAGAGTCTTCTCTAAATGGAAAAAAAAAGGATACAACAAGTAGTAAGAGTTGATATGAAAGAAAAAACCCTACTAGTAAGAGCAAATATATAGTAAAGGCTGTGGATCACCACTTACATAAGCAACTATGAAGATTAAAAAACGAAAATTATAAAATCAACTATAACCACAATAGACTGTTAAAGGATAAACATGAAGAAGCAAAATATGACATCAAAACAGAAAATGTGTGGAAGGGAGTTTAAAAAGTAGATCTTTTAGAATGTGTTTGAATTTAAATGATTATCAGTTTAAAACAAGTAGTTATAGTTGTAGGTCAACATATATGGACTCCATGGTAACTACAAGTCAAAACCCACAATTATAGATACACAAAAACTAGAGAGAAAGGAACACGAGCACACCAGTAAAGAAAATCATCAAACCACAAGGGAAGAAACTAAAAAACAACTACAAAATGACCAGAAAACAAGTAACAGAATGGCAATAAGTACATATCTGTCAATAATCACTTCAAATGTCAATACACTAAATGCTCCAATTAAAAGACATAGAGTGGTTGATTAAATAGGGAAAAAGTCCCATCTATCTGTTACTTACAAGAGACTCGCTTCAGAGCTAAAGACACACAGAGACTGAAAGTGAGGAGATGGAAAGAGATTCATGCAAATGGAAACCAAAAGAATGCTGAGGTAGCAATACTCATAACAGATACAGTCTATAACAAAAGATAGAGAAGTGCATAATATAATTAAATGGTAAAGGAAGTGATACAAGAAGAGGGTATAACATTTGTTATCATGTATGCACCTAAACATATAAATCCAATATTAACAGACAAAAAGGGAGAAATTGACACTAATACAATAACAGTAGGGAACTTTAACATCCCACTTACATCAATGGGTAGATTATCCAGACAGATTATCAATAAAGAAACAGTGGCCTTCATCATCAAAAAATCTACAAACAATAAATGCTTGAGAGGGTGTGGAGAAAAGGGAACCTTCTTGCACTGTTGGTGGGAATGTAAATTGATACAGCCACTATGGAGAACAGTATGGAGGTTCCTTAAAAAACTAAAAATAGAACTACCATATGACCCAGAAATCCCACTACTGGGCATATACCTTGAGAAAACCATAATTCAAAAAAACACATGCACCCCAATGTTCATTGCAGCACTATTTACAATAGCCAGAACATGGAAGCAACCTAAGTGTCCATCAACAGATGAATGGATAAAGAAGATGTGGCACATATATACAATGGAATATTACTCAGCCATAAAAAGAAACAGAATTGAGTTATTTGTAGTGAGGTGGATGGACCTAGAGTCTGTCATACAGAGTGAAGTAAGTCAGAAAGAGAAAAACAAATACCGTATGCTAACACATATATATGGAATCTAAAAAAAAAAAAAAAAAATGATTCTGAAGAACCTAGGGGCAGGACAGGAATAAAGACGCAGACATAGAGAATGGACTTGAGGACACAGGGAGGGGCAAGGGTAAGCTGGGACGAAGTGTGAGAGTGGCATTGACATATATACACTACCAAATATAAAATAGATAGCTAATGGGAAGCAGCTGCATAGCACAGGGAGATCAGCTCTGTGCTTTGTGACCACCTAGAGGGGTGGAGTAGGGATGGTGGGAGGGAGATGCAAGAAGGAGGGGCTATGGGGATATATGTGTATATATATAGCTAATTCACTTTGTTATACAGCAGAAACTAATACAACATTGTAAAGCAATTATACTCCAATAACGATGTTAAAAAAAAATTAAAAAAAAAAAGAAACAGTGGCCTTGAATGACACATTAGACCAGTTGGACTTAATAGATATCTATAGAACATTCCATCCAAAAACAGCAGAGTACACATTTCTTTCAAGTTCAAATGGCATGCTTCCCAGGATAGATCACATGCTAGGCCACAAAACAAATCTCAAAAAACTTAAGAGGATAAAAATTATATCAATCATCTTTTATAGTGAAAATGGTATGAAACTAGAAATCAATTACAGGAAGAAAAATGGGAAAAACATAAACCTAGGGAAAGTAAAACACATACTACTAAAAAACCAATGGGTCAATGAAGGAAATCAAAGAGAAAATCAGAAAATACCTAGAGACAAATGAAAATAAAAACACAGCTTTCCAAAATCTGTGGGACACAGCAAAAGTAGTTCTAAGAGGGAAGTTTATAGCCATACAGGCCTACCTGAAGAAAGAAGAAATATCTGAATAAACAACCTAAACTACCATCTAAAGGAATTAGAAAAAGAAGAGGAAACAGAGCCTAAAATCAACAGAAAGAAGGAAATAATAAAGATAAGAGAGGAAATAAATAAAATTCAGAACAAAACAAATCAATAGAGAAGATTTAATGCAATTCGTATCAAAATATCCATGATACTTTCACACAACTAGGAGAAATAATTCTAAAATTTTATGGAACCACAAATACCCTGAATGGCCAAAATAATTTTGAGAATGAAGAACCAGAGCTGGAGGTATCATGCTTGCTGACTTCAGACTATACTACAAAGCTACAGTAATCAAAACAGTATGGTAGTGGCACAATACAGACACATAGGTCAATAGAACAGAATAGAGAGCCCAGAAATAAACTCATGTTCTTATAGTCAATTAATATATGATAAAGGAAACAAGAGTATACAAAGGGGAAAAGACAGTCTCTTCAATAAGTGGTACTGGGAAAACTGGATAAATACATGCAAAAGAATGAAATTAGAAGATTTTCTTAACACCATATGCAAAAATAAGCTCAAAATGGATTAAAGAGCTAAATGTAAGACCAGAAACCATAAAATTCCTGTAAGAAAAGATAGGCTGAACACTATTTGACATTTTTTTGAGTCTGTTTCCTCAGGCAAAGGAAACAAAAGCAAAAATAAACTAATGGAACCAAATTAAACCTAAAAGCTTTTGCACAGCAAAGAAAATCATTGAAAAAATGAAAAGGTAACCTACTGAGTGGGAGAAAATATGTGCAAATTATATGACAGATAAGCAATTAATATCAAAAATATGTAAAAAGTTCATTCAACTCAATATCAAAAAAAAACAAACAACCCAGTAAAAAAATGGGCAGAAGATCTGAATAGCCATTTTTCCAAAAAGACATACAGATGGCCAATAGGCACATGAAAAGATGCTCAACATCACTAATCACTGACAAAGTCAAATCAAAACCACAATGAGATATCACCTCACAGTTGTCAGAATGGCTGTCATCAAAAATACTGCAAATATCAAATGTTGGCAAGGATGTGAAGAAAAGGTAACCCTAGTATATCATTGGTTGGAATGTAAATTGATGCAGCCACTATGGTAAGCAATATGAAGGTCCTCAAAAAACTTAAATCCAGCAATTCCACTCCTATATATATATCTGAAGAAAATAAAAACACTAATTTGAAAAGATGCATGCACTCTAGCATTCATAGCATTATTTATAACAGCCAAGATATGGAAGCAACCTAAATGTCCATCAATAGATGAAGGGACAAAGTAGTTGTGGTATATATATACAATGGAGAATTACTCAGCCATTAAAGAAGGAATGAAATTTTGCCATTTGCAACAATGTGGATGGACCTGGAGGGTATTGTGCTTAGTGAAGTAAGTCAAAGAAAGTCAAATACTTAATGTTACCATTTATATATGGAATAAAATATAAAACAGATGAATGAACATAACAGTATAGAAGCAGACTCACAGATATAGAGAACAAACCAGTGGTTGCCAGTGCAGAGAGGGAAAGGGGGTGGAGTAAAATAGGGGTAGGATTAAGAGGTACAGACTGCTATATATAAAATAAATAAACTACAAAGCTATATTGTACAGCATAGGGAATATAGCCAATATTTTATAACTTCTAAAGTGGTAGAATCAATAAAAACATTGAATCACTGTTGTACACCTGAAACTAATATAATATAGTAAATCAACTACACTTCAATTAGAATTAAGTAATAAATAAAATACAATAAAAAAACAGATAATACAATTTAAAACTGCCTGGGTGGGAGCCAAATTCCAATCTGATGGTTGGGAATATTCTCTTAGAGAAGATGCCATTTGACCTAGGATATGAGTAATAAGAAGGAGGTCTTTGCAGAGGAGATTCTATCAGGCAGATAAAATAAGTAGCACAAAGCCTTTATATGAAAAGAGTGCGGTATGCTTTACTTGTAGAAAGGCCAATAGTTCCAGAGCATAGGCTCTGAGTTGAGGAGGAAGAAGTGTGCTGGAGTCATAATAAGAAGGGTCTTATAGATCATAGTAAGGAGTTAAAATTCTTTCTAAGTGTGATAAGAAATCATTGGAAGATAGTAAGGCAGAGAGGGATATCTAATTTATGTTTTTTTTAATTGTTCTGGGTAGACAATGGAATAAAAGTGAAAGCAGAATAGCAAATTAGGAGACCTTTTTTAGTATTTGAGGCAGAATAGCAGATTAGGAGACCTTTTCTAGTATTTGAGGAAGAAACGTTGGTGACCAACACTAGGTGATAATGGAGATAGAAAGAAGTGGAAAATTTTCTGCAGGCAGAGTTAACAATTTGCAGCTAATTTGGATGTTGGCAATAAATAGAATGGAAGACTGAATCGATTTTGGCTTGAGAAATTGGGGGTTTGGTTGTACCGTTTAGTAAATATGGGAAAGTTTCAAAGAAAGGCAGATTTGGGGGTACATAGTAAATGTTCTGTCTTGATTATATTGCATTTGAGAAACCTTTCAGACATTTAGGAGGAGATAGGAAGTTGCACATATATGTCTAGAGGTTGAGAGAGAGATGAGCTTGAGATAAAATTGTGTGTACTTAAAACCATGGGCCCAGGTGTAAGGTTTAGGGAAGATTCATATATAGAGGAGAGAAGCGTGCTCAGGATCAAGTCCTAAGTCATTCCACCATTTGGAAACTGGGAAGAGGACATGGAGCTAGCAAAGGATGATTAATGAGAAGGAACAACCTGAGAGATAGGAGGAAAGATTATAAGAGATTATGAAATTTAAGAAAAGATATTCAAGAAAGAATTGGAAGGTCAACTCTGTGAAATACTGCAAAGATGTTAAGTTTTAAAAGAGTAAAAAAGTGACATTAGATTTGGCCAAGTGGAGATGATTGATGACCTTGAAAACAGAAGTTTCAAAAGACTGGTGGAGAGAGACATCCAAGTGAAGGTTGATGAGAAGAGAATAAAAGATCATTTTATTACCTACCTCCCAGGGTCACAGAGTGCATTAAATGAACCCATGGATGTAAAGTGCATACCATAGTGCCAGGCATACAGTACAAACATCAGAATTAGCCATTGTTGTTGTCACATCATTATCAGTATTATAATTCCCAATGTGATACAGCTTGCAGAATTAAAATTGGATATGGTGACTATCAGTTGCATGTTATTACTTTCACAGCTCCAAGCCAGCCTCCAAGGATCATCAGTTCCATAAGGTCTGGTTCACGCTACATAATCACCTGGGATCATGTGGTTGCACTATCAAATGAATCCACAGTGACAGGATATAAGGTATATAAAAGATTACTAGATTATTTCCCACACAAGCTTCATTCTTACAAAGAGCGACTGATGTTTGGTTTTTTGTTTTGCCAAAACCCATCCAGCTCTCTCTTAATCTAGCTGTGTAGCAGAATCAGATGACATGATAAATTTTGAAATGAGAAACGATCTTCAGTGAATTCTAGAAAAATGCTACGTCAAATGAGCAAGATAGATAGAATAACTGCTTTAAAGAATAGAGTTGTTAGAATAATTAGTGTTTAAAAAAGAGAGAAAGAAAGAATCCATTTTTGTTTGACAATGATTAAGATAGTGTCACCAAGCACACAGTGAATTCTTTGATGTATGAGGTACCCTCTGTAAATGAACAAAAATGGAAAAAAGGTTATTTCTATATATTCTCTATATCACACTATCACAGTTTTCAGTCAACACTAACTTTTAGAAACAGTGTGAAAAAATTTTAATTGCTAGGCAATTTTTAGACTAATTTAATATATTGAAAGAGCCCTCATTTTTTTACCTTTTTCATAAAAGACATTCTTTATCTCTATTTTGGTAATTTCAAAAAATAAAGTTTAGATGCTTAAGATGCATCCTCTTGGATCACCCTAAAAATAGATGAAATCAATTCTGTGAATTAAAAATAACGTGAATTTTCCAGCTAGTATTACACACAGCTCCCTAAGATTTTTTTTTTTTAATTAATAAAAGTATATCACTTTTATTTTATTTAATGTTAGGGCATTGGCTCCTTATTGCCAGTTTATTAAATATACATATTTTGAAACTTTTAAAGGTACTCTATAGACCTGATGGCCAGCATGATGGCAAGCTGTATTCGACTCACAAACACTCCATAGAAGTCCCAATCCCCAGGGATGGAGAATATGTTGTAGAGGTTCGTGCACACAGTGATGGAGGAGATGGAGTGGTGTCTCAAGTCAAAATTTCAGGTAAGCCAATCATTTAAGGCACGTTTTAATTAAGTACTCGTAAGTTCTAGGCCCATATGGCTTCTCAAGGGTAAATGTGGGACTGATATTCACACTAATATCAGTATCACTTGTAAGTAGATTTGAAATGGTAAGGATGCCCTGAAACTTGAAACTTCTCCCTTTGTAAGTCACAAAAGTACATTTGCAACATATCAGATACCTATTGGTTATTATCTGGGCGGCAAAGCACAATTAAAATACCATAATGCATTAAAATGGTACATGATACTAGATCATTAGATAATAATATCCAAACTTCTCTTATATCAAAAGGAAATTCACTGGACAACTATCAGGATTCTTCTCACCCCCTTTTCTTTATCTTACACATATTAATATAATAAGATAGAAAGACAGTAGATGATAGTTCCTTCCTTTACCAGTATGTCTATTTGTCTCAGTATAGCGATTCCTTTTCTGCAGACTCTAATTACTTCTCACAGCATTGGTTAATTTGAAATAAATATTTAAGGCAGTTATTTCTTCCTGTAAAACTCTACTAATTTTAAAAATTTTGATATTTTCTCTCACCCTGTATGCATGGTATAGTTTAATTATACTGAATTAAAATTGAGGTCATTTTGAGAATTTTATGAGACTATGAAGTGCTAGAAGATGCTAAAACAAAGATGGTAATAATTGATGTAGAAGAAAATTTGGTGATTTATAGCTAAATAGATGAGTATGTTACATATGAACCTAAAATAAAAATCCTTTAAAACAATTGCAGTGTTTTTTGTCCAATCATGGTTATCTAAAGAAACTGTTGAATTAACATTAGGAAATGTCAGATGTTAGGTGAATAGTACCATTCTAGACTTTTTAAAATATGTTTGGATTTATTTGCAAATTATTTAAATTATTTGTAGTGAGAAAGCATGTAAATACAAATGGAAATTTTAGGTTTTCTTATAAATTCAAATTATTTACATTGAAAACACTTTTAGTTTAGACATTATTATGTCTTTTTAGAAAATTGCTAAAATATGAAAGGAAAAGAAAATAGTCATATTCCAAATACTCTAACTGCTTAACTAATGTTCAGTGGAATTTACTTTTAGTTACCCTATATACATATATAATTTCATGTGTTGGCTTCTATTGAATATATTGTGTCATATCCAAATTTTATCAATTATGTTTTATGAACATCCCCCATGTCATTGAAAACTTTATGTATTTTATTTAAAATTATACATGATATTCTCTCAAATGTACAAAAGTTATCTACCCGTTTCAGTTTTTCCTATCATAAATAACACTATTTTGAGTGCATTTTTATAAATGTTTCTGCAGGTTAAATTTAAATAATCTTTCTGCAGGTTAAATTTAAACAATAAGTTAAAGAGTTTTACTTCTATATTTCAAAATATATTTTAAAATATTTATCAACTTATATTCCTATTATCATTGTGTATGAGTACTAATGTTGCACCACTCCAACATTAGTCTCTTTCTTTTAAGTCATCACTATTTTAATAGAAGAAAATGGCATCTTTTTTATTTTTGAAACTTTTTCTAAATTTTGAACTTTGATAACACACAGCTTCAATAGTTTCACACTTAGCAGGGCTGTTTCACAAAAGGAAATGAGAGGCAAATGTGGATATTATTTTGAGGGTGGTAAAATACAAACGAACTAAATAAAGTACTTTTGAACACTGACCTTCCCTGTCTAAAAGCCAGCTGTGGCACACTGTTGCTCTCTTCATTTTTACCCTTGATTCATTCCTAATGCAAAGCAGAACACAGTTTCTGGAATTTAGACTATAGAAGTTCGTAGCAGGGACAGATGCTGTAGCAGTGACAGTAGCATTAGTACAGTTATAACTAGTGGTGTGCTGGTAAATGTTAAACAATTGACTGTCCTGGGTAGGAGGAAGCCCTGGTTTATAGTGTTTGCCAATTTTTGTGATGTAAATATTTCATCATGTCCGATTTCAAGTTTCCCACATGATGTCACTAAATGTGGAGTTGGAAAGAGGTGGTTAGGAGCACACTGTGATAGGATTGTCACCATACAGACGCAATAGGTATAACCTCAAGAGCACTGATGATAATTAAAATGTAGTAAATAATTAGGAAGTGAAGAGACTGAATACTTACTACCTTTGTTTTAAACTTTTTCATTTAACTAATAAGTTTACATAATTTCAATTTTAATAACAGTGTTTTCAACAACTCACTCATAAACTTCCTTAAAATGTAATGGTTGCCTTTTGGAAGGTAGTATGGACCAGCTGCAGCACACCAACTTTATAGTCTGATTGCCCAGTGTAAATAGCCCATGTGCAGAAGACACAGAGTATGATTTTTTAGAAACCTCAAACATAGTTTCCTCTTTTTTTGCTAAGTAATGGAAAATATTCTTATTAATGCAGAATTTCTATTATTTATCTCAATCTGACCATAACTGTACCAAAAAAAACAAAAAACAAAACTGTAGAATTAACATTAGGAAATGTCAGATGTTTGATGAATAGCACCATTCTAGAATTGTCTCATTTAAGTTTGGATTTATTTTCAAATTGTTTAAATTATTTGTAGTGAGAAAAGCATTTAAATACAAATGAAAATTTTAGGCTTTCTCATAAGTTTAAAAGACTCCCAGTACTTTCCTTTGTTTCAGTTTTCATGCCTAATATATGTAGCCATGAATATAATACACTGCTACATTTTCATATTTATATGCATTATGCTGTCATTCATTCATTCAACAAATATACATTAAATGCCTAAAATATGTGAGGCATAGTTTACATACTTAAAATGTGCTACCGTTTGTATATTTCCAGATGCCTTCGAGTCCACATCACTATCATTCCTCGCTGGCTCTATTACAATTCTAAAAATTTTTTAGGCTTCCAGTTTTGACTTCCTATAGTCCATTCCCTATGCAGCAGCCAGACTGATCCTTTCAAACATGTCAAATCATATAACTCTCCTCTTAGAAAGATATCCTATAAAATGAATTCTAAATTCCTCACCACCTACCTTTATAATCTGGCCCTGCCAAACTCTCTCCCCTCAGTTAATTGATTTCACCCTTGGTCCACTGACCTCTTTTTGCTTCTTGAACATACCAACATTATTCGTATTACCTTTAACCACCTGTACTTTTTCTTGCTGCTGCCTGGGATTCTCTGGCTCTTGGCACAGCAGATCATTCTTGTCATTTTTGTTTCTGCTCAGATGTCACCTTCTCAATGAAGAATTATTATACAGCCATCAATGTAAGATAACCCTCTACTCCAATGTTTTGTCATATTGTGTCACTTTTTAAATTTATTCATAATATTTATAGCTATTTAGAATTATCTTATTAGTTGATACTGTTTATTATCTATCTTTATCTTTACTTGAATGTAAGCTCTGAGGGAGCAAATTCTTGCCTGCCTTGTTCAACCCTTGAATCCCCAGCACTCAGAGTACATATCTGGCACATAACGGTTTTAACAAATAATTCTTGAATGAATTCATGATTTCTGTATAGAGTAAGAATAATTTGGCAAATTAAACTATAATTTAGATGTCTAGAACGTTGATATGCCTTCCCATTGGGTACATGATTTACATTATGACATACTCACCCACAATTTGATTCTTACAAAGATTAAGACAGTATTAGAGATATTCTAGAAAACTTATTAGACATGGTAATCTGTAACTCCACTTATCTCTGACCTGAACACTGTCATCTGCTGTCTTAATAAATTGTTCCCTATCAGATGTTTATAGTTCACAGTGAGGCAAACATAATACTGTAAATGTTTCGTCACAAACATACTATGTCTAATACATTCTATATTGTCTTTTAAGAATCTTTTGTTTTTATAGATCATTGTGAGTTAAATTAAGAATCTGGTGAAATAGCTACAATATTTTAAATATAAATTTTAATAAATTAATTTAGCTTATGACATATTCACTTACAAATGTTAGAATATAGATTAACAAGGATCTTTGGTCATAAATAAATGTCCACAGAGAAGCGTGTATTTCATTACTAATGTGTGAATGTACATATTTTGAGCTTTTATTTTTCTTTTAGTTTTAAACACACTATAGCTATCTTAGTCAAATGAAGACTTTCAAGGACATTTTAGAGTCTGGACTTCTTCCTGAGGGCAAAAAGTAGTCATTTGACATCTTTAAGGTGGGAGTAATATGATCAGATATTTGCATTTGAAAAATCACTTTTGTGATTATGGAAAATATATATAGTAGGGGAGTAGATATAAGGAGATGAATTACAAGGTTATTGTCATAGAAGGATTACGATGATGATGGTCTGGACTGGAAAGTGGGTAGTGGTAAAGTCTAGGGTAGGTTCTAAAAGAACAAGGCATCTTTTCCACTTGATTTAAAGGTACTATATATTTATTTTGTTGACTTCATGTCTTCGAATAAATCTGTAATTTATCCTGATGTCACCATAGATGATGTAATCTAAACATTTAACCTACTATTTTTGGTAACTCCAAGCTATTAAATTAAACTATATATATAACCAAAGCCACTGACTTCAACACTGATGAAAAACACATTTTTTTTCACTTTGTCCTTTCTTCCCAGTAGCAGAAGACAAAGGGCTAGGAAACCAGTCTTTAGGTGGAATCTTTAGATGTTTGATTCCATTACTCACATGCTCCCTTCTCCATTACCCGTGTAAGTAGTGTGGTATAAAAGGAACAAGAGGATAGTCGGAATGTTTAGATTTAATTCATGCTTTATGAAATTAAAATTCATAAAGAATTAATGTCAGCAATTTTGCAAATATATCCTTGGTAAGCGTTTTCAAAAACCAAAAATAGTTTGAGCATCTAATTTTGTACAATAACCTGTATATAGAAGGAGAGGGTAATATGCATGGTGGTCTTAGGTTTACTTTATCCTGCCTTCTTTAATGACAGGATGCTATATAATTAAGTGATCCCCAAATCTGTAACTTTGTAAATGTCCTGTATCATTTGGAAAAATAGATTTCCATAAATAAATTAACTACTAACCTAAAATTTTGGAATGGTATATTATATGACAATAATGTTACAGTTGCATGCCATTTTTATAGGTCCACCATCATAACTTTAAAGTCTTGTATTTGTGATTATGACACAATCAGATACTATCATTCAGGAAATGCTATCACCATAACTATTTTGAAATTATCAAATATTTTGTTTTACTTTGCTACATGTTGTGTGGGATTCAAGAGTTTAAGAGGGTGAATTCAACCTCTGTATTTCTAGGCTGATAAGTAGCTTACATTCAAAATTACCTCTAAAATATAAATTCCTTTTATTACCATTCAGTCCTGACTACACACTTAAAACCTTTCCAACTGTAAAGCAGTACTTGGCATTCCTCGTTTTACAAAAAGCTTGAAAAAGGATGATAAGTTATCTGAACAAACTAATATTTTTTCACATTTCTAAATTTGACTTAGGACAGTGACTCACTGCCTTGATTTTTGTTAATGTAGCTCTATAAATGACTCAGGGTTATTTCAGCAGTTGATGGACAGGGCTAGGAACTCCCAGCAAAGGGAGTTCTCAGAGGTTTACTTACTCTTCAGAAGCTTTGAGCAGTAGTTCTGGAAGCGGATTTTGCCACTTTGTCAGGCCATGGATGGCATCTCTGTGTCTAAATTAACTCGGGTTCTCCTGAATCTTCCCCAATGTTTTTTTTAGCTACTAGTAAATTCACACAACAGTCCCAACATAATTTGTTCATTTACTTAGATTCAGACATATTTTGATAGGAAAATTAATCAGGGGAATACATTATAAAAATAGAAGGGAAAATTAAAAATAATCCTCCAAGATTTACTTACTACCAAAATAATTTTGGTTTATAAAATTTGGTCTCAGTCTCTGAAGCTATACTTTAGTGTTACAATGTGCAAATAGTTTTTTCCTCTGATAAATAAACCTTACTCTTAAAATATTCCATATTTGTATAATACTTTTGCTCTCCAGGAAATTGATTCATTCAATAAACATCTACTGAACACCTACAATATGTCAGGCATTCTGCTAGGTTACTGGTTACAATAATTGGCAAGTCCTTCTGAAGCTTACATGCAGCAACATGGGTAGACCTAGAAATTATCATATAAGTGAACTAAGTCAGACAGAGAAAGACAAGTATCATGTGATATCACTTATATGTGGAATCTAAAATATGATACAAAATGAACTTACTTACAAAACAGAAAAAGACTCACAGACATAGACAACAAACTTATGGTTACCAAAGGGGAAAGGGGGTGAGGGAGGGATAAACTAGGAGTTTGGGATTAACAGATACACAGTACTCTATATAAAATAGATAAACAACAAGTAACTACTGTATAGCACAGGGAACTATATTCAGTCTCTTGTAATAAACTATAATGGAAAAAAATATAAAACTATATATATATAAAACTGAATGACCTTGCCATACACCAGCAGCTAACACAACATTGTAAATCAATTTAAAAAAATAAGAAAACTAGTAGATATCTGGAAAATAAAGAACTAATACCAAATAATAAAGTTTATTTATATTTAGCTTTATTAAGGATTATAAGGAAAATATAAGTGGCTAATATAGAGAATAAAAGAGGTAAAACTGATTTAAATGAGATGATCAGTTCAAGCATCCCTTAAGCAGGAAATGTTTGGGCTGAAGCCTAAAGAAAAGGAACTAGCCAGACCACTCAAGTGGGGCTAAGAGTCCCAGGTACAGGGAAGGAGCCTGACATGTTCAAGGAGACCAGTGTGACCATTACGTAGAGATGTGGGATGAGTTGGAGAGATGAGAGGGGCAAAGCCATGAACGGCCTTGATTCCATCTCAGACTCATCTCATACCCTTCTCCTCTCATTTTAACTCTCTCCCTCATCCCATCCTTAAAGGCTTTTGTCAGAAATTTGTACCTTATTCTATGTTCAATGGGAAAACATTGAGGAGCCTTTAGGAGATGAGTGATGCAATCTGATTTAAGATCATTTTTGCTATAGTGCAGAAAATAAATTGAAGTGGAACAAAAGGGGAATTTGTGGGGCTGGTGAGAAAAGAGAAAGTCTGAAACCCAATCAGCACAAGCAGATTCTTCTTCAGAAAGAATCGATATATAGGATAGTTTAGTTTTTTCTTGCTCTGCAAAGCAAAGCAAATTACAAGATCTTTTTGAGGATAAATGACTAAAGAAGACATTATATACTATTCAGAGGGTAAAAATGTACATTTTAGAATGTTTCTTGTAAGAATTTTCAGGTGGAATATAAAAGTTAGAGATAAAAATATTATAAAAGTATTCATAGGCTTGCTGGAGGAAAATGTCTAGACCATCTTGTGCAACTCCTTCCCAAGGGCTGGAATTCTCTGCAGGACATTGATGACTTATGCTCTCTCAACATCAGCTTAAACACTGTTGGTGATAAGGAGGGAATTCACCCATTTTACAAGCAGCCCTTAGACAATCAATAGCTTTAACCAACAGATTACAGATCTCTGATCAATTCTATAATGATTGAACTAGTTTCTAATAAAATCAGGATCAACCCACATATACTATAAAATTCTTTCCTCTCTCTCTTCTGTCAGTGAAAGATGGTGCAGCTTTCAGGAAAAATGAAACCTCTCTGGATAATTTAATCAAGTATTAGAGTCTTAAAAAAGAAAATCTTTTATAAGAACTGTGAGAATGAATGTCTGTTGGCTTTAAGAAAAGCAAAATAGTTGAAAGGAACCCCCACTGATGTGCCATCTGCTTGCGGTCCTAAAGTAGGGGATCCACAGATGAATCCCAAAGGCAGTGGCACCACCTTCCTTTGATATCAGCTGAGGCCCACAGTCCTGCCTACCACAGCCAGAGCAGCAGTGGCTTCTGCTTTTCTATGACCTTCCAGTTCACCCCCCTAGTGCCTCTCAGTGGCAAGAGAATCTAGGAAATATTGTTTTCACATTTTTACCCCAGAGATAGTCAGGAGATCATAGGGAGCAAGAAGAATGGTGCTGAAATTCCAAGAAAAATACGTCCTCCAAAAATAAGTAGGTTTACATCAAAACTAACAAGAAGAACCAACCTAAATATGGATTTTTAGGGAAAGTTAAATTAAATAAAAGAGAGACAATAAATATGTTTTAACTTCTAAACTGACTTCATGATATAGAAATTCATATTATTAGAAGCACCATTAAAATTATAGGATAAGAGAAGCTGCAGATATTAAAGCTATATCATGAAAATATCTAAAAGGGAGATTTGCCCAAGATATGGAAAATAATTATTAATATCACCTGATCACTAGGACTCACAGATAACAACGTGGCTACTATATTTAGTCACTCCCCATATTTCCTTTCTCAGTATTATGATAATATCATAATGGATATTATTGTATACAGACCTTTTTTCTGAATTTCCAAGTTTTTCTTAGAAAAGATTCCTAGAAGTGGAAATACAGGATTAAAGGGCAGGACCTTTCAAAGACTTGGCAAACACTTGACAATTGCCAAATTGCTGTCCAAATAGCGATGCCCACATTTTATCATTAAACAAGTCTTTTTTTTTACTAGCATCTTGCTATTCAAAAAATTTTCATTAATTAAGGAAAGATATTATCTCATAATTTTTATTATTTAATTACTATTGAGATGAATATATTAACGTTTAATAGTGATTTAGTTTCAGTTCTATGAAGTTCTGTTTATATTCTTTTTTGTTTGCTATTAATAACTTTCTTTAAATTTTTATGACCAATTTATAAAGCAAGATTTTTAACATTTTCATGCCATATTTGTAGCAAATATTTTTCAAACTTGTATTTAAATGCTATTGACACTAGACTGATATGTTTTATTTTTAAGCAAAATAATGAATAGTTATAAAAATTCTCAAATACTTAATGTACATAAACAAGAAGTAATAGAATAATAGATACAATGTAAGTTTATTTATATGAAGTTCAAAAAGAATATAATAAAGCAACCTTTAAAGAGGTACATATATGACATGTAAAACTTCCCCCAAAAGAGAATGATTAACACAAAATTCAGCACAGTGTTGTGAGGGGTAATCAGGAAGAGGTTTATAGGATGGTAACAATGTTATCAATATTTGTTTGCCTGCTGATAAGTATACAGGTGTTTTCTGTTGTTTTTAAATAGTATTTTAAAAAATACTAATTTACATAATTTATTTCAAAGTTGTAAGACTAAAAAGGGGTTTGACGAAATTGAAGAGTGGAGAAAGACTATTGAATTTGGTATTTTATAGGTCTGTATTTGTTGGCTAGGCCTGCCATAACAAAGTATCACAGACTGGTTTAAACAACAGAAATGTATTTTCTTTCAATTCTGAAGACTATAAGTCTGAGATGAAGGTGTTGGCAGGTTTGGCTTCTTTGGAGGCCTCTCTTTTTGGCTTGTAGATGGCCATTTTCTCCCTCTGTCCTCACATGGTCTTCCCTCTGTGTAGGTCTGTGTCCTAATTTCCCCTTCTTATAAGAACACCAATCATATTGGACTAGAGCCCGCCCCAATAACCTATTTTAACTTAATTACCTCTTTAAAGACTCTGTCTCCCAATACAGTCACATTATGAGGTACTAAGTATTAGGGCTTCAACATATGAATTTTCAGCGGTAAAATTCAGCCCATAATAAAATCATTGGTAATTTCAAGAGAAAAACTTCCATAAAATAGTGTGGGTGAAAGTCTTATTTCTCTAAGCAAACCACACAGAACTTACATACTATAGGGAGGAGGTAAAATCAAGCTATTGATATATAACATTTTGTCAGATAGAGATAATGTATGAAGAAAATAAAGCAGAGGCAGGTGGGTAAGGAGGGATGGAAGAGGGCTAGAGCCTATGTTTTCTTTTTCTTTTTTTTTCCCATGGAAAGGCATTTTATTTTAAACATAGCAGTGTGTACATGTCAATCCCAAACTCCCAGTCTATCCCTCCCCTCCACCCTTCCCGCCTGGTAATCATAAATTCATTCTCTAAGTTTGTGAGTCTGTTCCTGTTTTGTAAATAAGCTCATTTGTATCATATTTTTTTTAAGATTCTGCATATAAGTGATATCATATGATATTTGTCTTTCTCTGTCTGACTTACTTCATTTAGTATGATAATCTCCAGGTCCATCCAGGTTGCTGCAAATGGCATTATTTCATTCTTTTTAATGGTTGAGTAATATTCCATGGTATATATGTACCACATCTTCTTTACCCATTCATCTGTTGTTGGACATTTAGGTTGCTTCCATGTCTTGGCTATTGTAAACAGTGCTGCAATGGACATTAGGGTACATGTATTCTTTCAAAACATGTTTTTCAGTAAGAGTAGCAGGAAAAGCCTGCTCTGATGGGGTAACAGTGGAAAAGAAAATCAAATGAAGTGAGGAAATTGTCCATGCAGTAATCTGGAAAGAAAAGTATTTCTACAAGAACATTAAAAAGCCCCAAGCAAGGAGTAGGTTTGAATGTTCAATGTTCCAGCAAGGAGACCAGTGTGACTGGGGCCGAGCAAGCCATGGGGAGAGTGGGCACAACGAGTCTGGAGAGGTAGATAGGACCTGAATCATAACAAGGTTAAGGACTTTGGAATTTACTCTAAATGTGACAAGAAACTATTGAAGTATTTTAAAATGTGGACTGATATGATCAGATTTATATTATACAAGTTGTATGTTTGCTATTCTTTGGAAGGAAGCAGAAATCCTGTGAATTGTAGGGAAAATCTCTGTAAGTATCAGAAAATAAGGAGGGCAGGAAATAGCAGCCAAAAGGTGATAATCCAAGTAAGAGATGAAGTCAGCTCTGACTAGTGTGGTCACCGTAGAAGAAGTGAGAAATAGTTATAGTCAGGATTTATTTGGAAGAAGACCTAACAATATTTTCTGATGATAAGGGGTGTGAAAAAGGAATTGGCATAACTCTTAGGAATTTAGATTAACCAATGGAATCATCTACTTAAATGGCCAACAGAATATCTACTTAACAGAATCATCTACTGAAAATAGATAACTGGAGAAAATAATTAGGAGTTCAAATTTTGACATGCTAGCTCATGCTACATCTATTAGACATCCAGGTGTATATAGATTAAAAAAAAAATTGTCTAGCAAAACTGAGAATCCAGCTGAGATCAGATAATAAATTTGTCAGAGAACCACTTGGCATAATTGTATAAGTATCTACAACCCATACCAGCCTGATACAGAAATAGAGATAGCAGATTGTTGTTGGTGTTGCCCAAAGTTATTGTTAATATAATAGGAGATCAAGGGAAAAAAGGATTCATTACTTCTAGTTTAAGAAAAATTTAAATAGCTGGACAGAAAATTTGTATCTATTAGAATATTTTCAGCTGTCAGTAACAAACTCTCAACTCAAAATTGCTTGAGAGATAGGTAGGCCTTATGTCTTTCGTGGAATCAGTGTCTCAAACATATAATCAAGGACCAGTTTCCCCCTCCCCCCTCCCCAGCTTTCTCTACTTGGGAGGTCTCAGAATCAGGTTCATTCTAAGGCTCATCTAAGGCTCTCTGTGATATCAAGATGGCTGCTGCAGTGCTAGGAATTATTACAAAGAGGCCTGATGATGTCCAAGAAAGAAGGGGTCTCTCTCTTTTCAAACTCTATTCTTAAAATGAAGGACCTTTCCCAGAAGGCCCTCAGAAAATATTTCCCATATTGTCTAGAACTGAGTCACAAGTCTACCCTTAAATAAATACTATGGCATTTCCATGATTGCTCAATGTGATAAAATTTACCACAAATCTGAGGATGGTAAAATCTTCCTTGAGGAATGAACATCTGAACAAAAAATGGAGACTGTATTCACAAGGAAGCAAAGAGAAAAAGATTTCTGCTTAATATTAAAAGTTAAATAGCAGGGTAAATAAATGTGGATATAGGAAAAGGAGGAAGAAGAAGAAACTAGGTCAAAGAGCAACTTCATTAAAATGCAGAAGAAAAGAGGGGAAAGTTATAGGAAGGATAGAAAGTTAGCTTCAAAAGCAGAAAATTTAGGCAGGGTTATTTTTTATTTAGGTAATAAGCGGTGATCACCAACATGGATCCTGAGACTAAAACAAAGATTTATGATGTCAAATCTAAAACAAAGATTTATGATGTCAAACAAGTAACCAAAGAGTATGTCAATAAACTAAGTTGAGAGAACTCTAATCCAAAGTCAGTAAACACAAGTTTATCCTTAAAATTATATATTTGTCACTACCACTGTTAAAGAACATATAAGTAGGTAAATAGGCATAGGAACAGTTTAAGTTATTACTGTCACAGGAGAATTCTACATGTCTTTGCTTTGTTTTGCATTTTAGATTATATACTCCACAATACTTAAATCTGTGAGACAATCCCTTCCCCTCAAGAGTTGCATTTGGTGGTATTTTCTACATTTAGGAAATTATACTAGGAGGATGGAATCTGGAAAGAATACTGTTGATGTAACTAAAATTGGAACCTAGCTTGAGAAGGGATTTCCATATGTAATAAGTGCTTTCCAAAGCAGAGTCGTAAATTAAGGAATTTAACATTTTTGAAGAATGTAAGTACATTGAAGAAGTTTCAGAAAATGAACCAATGGTGCATTCAAAATGGGCTTTCTTTTTCTGAATTTTGGGTATCAGCAAAATTACAGTCTTACTAAATAGTAATCTGTTTATTTTACCTTGTTTGCATATACCAAGTTTTGTGGAATATAAAGTTTCAACAAATATTATAATGGGTCATAATATTATGCATCAACAAATTAGTCATAAGATGGGTAATCTTGTGCAATGGTATATCTTAAATGTATAGTTTTAATTATTAGTAAACTCAATTTTGCATTTTATGAATGTTTATATATTGGTGGCTTAAAATATTACATTAAGATATCTGTTCTGTACACTCAAATGGGTTGGAAATATTCTATAATCCTAAGGGAGGAATATTAGGATAAATGTACCTCCCCTCAAATTATAAGATATTACTTTACATTCTCTCCTGAAAGAAGAGCAACAAATAAGTGAATTAAAATAATTATATTATCTTAAAATGATATATACATCAACCATTAAAACACCATTTCAAAATTAATTTTCCTATGAAAAATTATAAGCTCTCTTGAAATTTGTAATCTTCTTAGGAAAATATAGAGGCAATTGTCTGTGCTGAGAAAGAGAGTTGGGTTTTAAATTTTCTCTCCTGAGGTTTGACACTTATTCACTGTAACATAAATCTGAAAACCATTTAGAAAAGAAAATGAGTTTGTTATTTTTAAAAATAAAATCCTACAAAATTCTCGCAAGTAGAACAGGAAACCTTTAATGCTCCAATAAGAGAGAATATAACTCTTAAACTGGAAAGTGATATATCAACATATTAAAATGGTCCATTTGATAATACATTAGGGACCAGCTTTAGTGATTGATGAAGGAATGTTTAGGTCTCAAAGTACTTCTCATAGTTGAGTACGGCTAAAAGCCAGATTCTTTGGTAGGTTATTCACAGTATAAACACAATGTAATGAAGCAAATGACATTCCAAGGGCACTTTCTACAGACACCTTCTGCAAAATGAGCCAGATAAAGAGAAAATAAATCATTTGGAACATAATCCAAGAGTATGAATTTCTCCATCCAGTAGTCTTTCTTCTACAACCTATCACTCCAGGCAGACCCTGAATAATTGCCTCTCATCTCTAAAGCAAATCGCCAGCCTTCCTCCCGTGGCTGTGAGAAGCAGAAAGAAGGAAGGGTGTTTGTTGTACATTACAGAGGACTCAGGAAGAGTCAAGGATACTGTAGATTACAAAGGAGTAGTGCAACAAGACACTTAGCCCAGAGTCATTGCCTCAAAGTCTAGATATACCTGGAAGTTCTGAAATCTTTGGATATCAACATGTGTGGAGATGATCCTTCCAATGTCCTGGCCTCTTAATTCCTGTTTCTTGGTGATCTTGCCCTCTGCCTGCCTCAGCCACCCACCCATGATTACAGTCTAGACAGGGCTTCACAGACTTGAATGTGAATTAGAACTTGAATGGTCCTTGAAACTTGACTGAGAAAGAATTAATAAAAAATTTTATTAATTTCTAAGTAAAATTTATGATTTCTTCAAATATGAATTTAAGCTACAAATCAGTATCACCAGTAACAATCCCAGATATTCTCATATAATAGTTCACCTGTTGCAATATCGCTTCTTCAAAAAATATATTTATTAGACTGTATCCTAGTTCTTATTATGTAATGTTCTAATAAGCACACTATTTCGTGTGCTAACAAACATATATTTGTTTTCTTGATATTTTAAAAATGCATTTTAATATAATGTGTTTCCTTTTAACTCTATGTATTGTATTTTATGTACATAAAAGCATTATTTTCAGTGTTCTCAGAGATTCACAGGATGCCAAGGTGTCTATGACACAAATATCCTCTCAAATCTTGGCTTTACCAATAGCTACAAAAAATTAAAAATTTAAATTTAAGCTTTTATTCTCTGACCACTAACTGTTATCTTTCCAGTTTATTCCTTCAAATCTCCTTCCATCTCCAACAGTTCTTTCACCCTCCCCCACCCAGACCTGCCATTGACCCTATCACTTGTTTTCCTTTACCTCATTCTCCTTGATGTCCTCAGCTGAGTCCTTAAAGAGCTCAGATTCCATAGTTCATAATTAAAACCACTGTACCTTGCCTCATTCTCTCTTTATGCTCCTCACATGGTTGAATCCAAATTTTGATTAAACACAACTTTCCTCATATTTTATGCCTGCATACAAGCAGAACTCCATGTGCTCCCACCAAGATCTCCTCTTCAATCCCCATCCCCAACATTAACTACTTCCCCAGCACTATTGCCTGGAGACCCTCAAGTCTAACAGATTAATACTACCCTGTGCCCCATTTTCTGGCATCATTTCTGTCCAAACTTAATTCTTAAAACCTTCCTACTCTGCCTCTGGAATTCATTATCAGTCATCAGTAGTCTCCTATAATATTCATCTCTTCACTGAATGTTTCCTTTACCTTCTTAATTTATCAGAAACCTTACTTCCGCCCCCCCCCCTCGCCACTCCCAATGATGTTGCCCCTCCTGCAGTCTATTCATACACCTTGAACACTGGGCCTCGTGGCAAGATAGGTGCTCTCCTTCCTTCCTGATGATGCTTCCATTGTATCCTCCTTCTTTCTTGCCCCAAGTTCCCTGCTTAGAACCTCATATCATCTGCTTCTCTCACATATTTCCCCTTCCTGAAGCTGTCTATGAGTACCTGAGATCTTTCCTACTCATTCCTTGAAGATTTTGGTGCACAGATCACTGGCACTCTCTCCAACACTTCTTCTCTCCTACCTTTTGCTGATTTCCATATACATGTCGATGATCCTTACATCACACTGTCCTCTCAGTTCTTTGAAACACTTACTCCAATTTGTGTTGCCCTTGCCATGGCTCCACTTTTACCCTTATCACTGCTGTCTTCATAATCTCAAATATTCTCGTCTCTGAAAGACACCTATCTTTCTTCTCATTTTTTTTAGTACTCAGATTCCTGAAATATTTTGACACACCAGGAACCACAAACCCTTTATCTCACCACTTTTCCTATGTCCCCTACCTTTCTCAATCTCTCCATATCTAACTGAAATCGTACAGCCGTAAATTATCATTACTCCTTGGCGTACATACCAGTACCCTTTTACTTCTCTCACTTCATCATACTCACTTGGAAAAATTGTGGATTAAATCTAACTGTCCACTTACTCAAAACCTACACTCTCATATTTAATGGTGGCTAGAGAAAAATACCCCAAATTAAGACTGGTTACACCTTGAGCTCATGACCATGTCAAGTGGACCCACAGTGCTCTTGGGCCATTCCACTAGGTTTTCCTAGTACCTTTATTCTTCTCTCCCTTAGACAACAATTACATACATCCTTCTCCTTCCTTAAATTTCCAAAGTATCTTTCCTATGTTCCCTTTTTAGTCAATAACTTGCTTCCTGTTTCCCTGAGAAAATAGAAGGAATTGGAAGCAACCAACACATAAATATGTGTCCATGTGTTCTGCCTTCCTTCATAATGCCCTGGCTGAGTTCCATATTCTTATCTAATGTCAGCCATCCACATGTGAGCCAGATGCCATCACCTCTTGTTAATTCATGAATATTGCTTCCGCCATTCTTTCTTTTCTCTTCTGCATCATTTTTCTTTTTTCTGTTTGATTTGTCTCATCACTATGCAAGCATTCTGCAATATTGCCCATTGTTCAGGGAAAACAAAAACAAACAAACAACAACAACAAGAAAAAAGGAAAATCTCCCCTTGTAACTAATGCATTGTTCTATGATTTTCTATAGAGCAAAATGCAAAAATAATTTGTCCCTCTTCAGTGTTTCTAATTCCCCTTCTCAAATCATATTTTGAATTTGCATCCTCCCAACACTCTATCAAAATAGCCCTTGTCAAGATCACCAATGACCTTCATGTTTTTAATGTAGGAGTTAGTTCTCTCCTACTCCATTTCTTAGCAGCTTGAATACAGTTGATCACTTTCTCCTTCTTGTCTTTCTGGGCACCAGTCTCTTGTGATTTTCCTCCTCCCTAATAGGATGCTGTTCTACGTCTCTTTTGCTGGTTCTTGATCATCCTTCCAATAACTCTTTCCTTCTTAGTCCATAAGCAATCTTACTGTTTCAAGACTATAAATGCTAAAAACTCTCAAACATAAATCTCTGATTTATCCAACTGTCTAATCACTATCTCCACTTAGATATCTAAATTAAACTTTTTTCTTTATATATATGCTTTTCCTACACTTTCACCTGTCTCAACAATGCATCTCCAGTCTTCCTGGAAGTCATCTTTGACTTCTTTTTTCCTCTTATATACTAGTTTCATTTCATCAAGAAATCCTATTCGTTTTACCACTAAAATATATCTAGAAACCTCCACCTCTGCTGCCACCATCATGATCCAGCCATCATGCTTTGTCTCCAGGATTATTGATTAGCCATCCAACTGTTTTCTCTGCTTTGCGCTTAGCTACAACCCTACAATTCATTCTCAGAAGAACGACCACAGTGATCATTTTAAAATATGTCAGGTCTTATCTGTGCAAAAACCTCCAATGACTTTCATCTTCCCAGAATGGGACTAGATCATATTCATACTTATATTCTGTCTGATTTTTGTCAACCTTGGTCATTGCCATTAACTTTCTAGCTCATAAATCATAAATCTGTTTCTGTGTGATTTTAAATTGGTTTTCCAATATCTTGAAAATTTGCAAATTTAACTCCTCTAATCAAGAGGCCTACAATATTCTTATATATTTGTATATATTTTTATTATTTATATGGTTTGATTATTTAGCATAGGTATGTTCTATATTTTACATGTAGAATGGGAACAATAGTGTCCGTATTTTTTGTGAGTAATAAATAATAATAAATAAATAATAAATAAATAAATTAAAATCTATTTTCATGTACCTTACATCTTTGCCACCCAATTCCAAACAGAAGAATGATTGGGAGAGATAATACTCTGTACCAAAGTTTCTCAATCTTTTTTCATTATTTTTCCCCCTAATAAGCCTTTTTACATGTTTTTTCTTAGCAGCTGTTACCACCCGTGAAATTTTAATACCACAGAAATACTGCATATCTGTTTATGTACTGTAGCCCTTTGGAGATGCAAAAACCATTGTAATAGCCCAGATATTTTTCACCTCACAAGAACCAATTTTCACCTCCGTGGAAGCCATATTATCCCTGTAGAGAATGCATGGACTATGGAGATACCCCCTTCCATCCATTCCCAGGAGATCCATCAATTTTATAAACTGATCAATCCAAAACTTCAGTGAGCTGTGTCTTTAGAAGACAGTGTTTTCCATCTTCATAGGATTGATTTTTGTTGAATTGTACTTTGGTATTGTGCTATTGGCTTATATTGAGGAACATTATAGGAAAAAACCAACAAAAGCAAAAAACAGTTACACGAAATCTGCTACCATATTATTCCTTGATAGTTGAGGATATGTTTTGCTGTACTACAGTGTCCTCCTTTTATGGAAACATTATTGAAAATTTTCTCAGGTGAGGCTGAACCTAGAGAAGTGAACACACTGGGCCAGGCTAATAAATAAATATTTTAAAAAATGTTTGATATTTAATATTAAATCAGTATTTTTCAAATTCCTGTACACAATTTAATGGAGAAGGTGAGATCTTATTAGAGGAAGTATATGAAGGAAGACCGCTTCTTTCTGAATACTAGAAAAATTTATCTCCTCAACACCACCCCATGCTTCACTCACACACACACACACACACACACACACACACACAAGAAAAATTCATACAGCTAAATAAATCCATTGTCCTCTGTAGGCACCTTAGATTACTTACTGGACCATATTTAATAGGAACCTTATTCTCCACACATACATACTCTAAATAGGTTATCAATATCTTCCTTCAATACAATACTCTCCTTTAGAAGATCTAGGGGTGATGGGAGGGGGAGAAGATGCATTTCCAGTATTGTGTAGCATCCTTTATCTCAGGTACTGCCCAGCTAGACTGTCCCTTAATCTGCATCCTTTCTCTGGTCTGAGGACCAGAAGTAGAACACTTTTCTTGAGCACAATATTTGTTTTTATCTTTCAGATAATCAACTTTATGATTGATCTATTTTTCTATTTGAATTGCCTGGCCAAAACTCAGTGCCATATTTCCAACATACCTTCAGCAAAGTATCAGTACATAGAGCATTGTATATTTTAACTGAATATAGGTGAATATGGGTAAAGTGTTTTTTAATAGTAGCATTAGTGTGTTGTTGCTATTTATGTATCATTATCTCGGCTTTGTCTCATTTTTCCTAAACTTATTTCCCTTCCCCTCAATTAATATTTTTTCTTTATCATAATTTATGTATCTTTGTAAACTATCTTAAAGCCTTTTTAAAATGAGGTAGCATATAACTCATAAGTAAATATTTATGTTTTATTCTCCAAAGAACCTGGCAAAGAATTTTGACTCAATATTTATTTTTTCAATTAAACTAGCAAAAATAAGTGATCTAAATTAATACTGATGTACTAAAATGCTTCAAAGACTTAGATCATAAATGCCTTAAGAACATGTGTTGGCCCTCTAGAACTATAAGACACATGTATCTGATTCCCAATATATGCTTTATGATTAAAATGTAAGTTAAAAAGAATTCTTAAAACATATAAAGTCATAAAGAATGTATTGTAAAATGTAAGAGCCAATAAAATCTAAAGAAAAAATGCTAAAAAATGAAGAAAAATTGACGCAATTTAAAAGTGCTTATATTTTTAGTATAATAATTTTCATGACAAATGGAGAACTGACATATGTGATTCTAAAATTACAAAGATATTGTAATCCAAGGAGCAACCCAAAACATAAAGCAAACACATTTAAAAGAAAAAAAGATTGGAAGCATAAAAAAATGATGCCACCACGTTTGAAATACACAGCCATCATAATTCTTATATTCTTCCAAGTACATCAAGTAATTTAGTAACTTCATGTATTCTAAGGTTTTTGAGAAATCTTTGGTTTTTATAAATGAAAACGTGTTCTTTCTTTTTATACTGTCACCATAAGTGGCTGCCTAACCCTCCAAACATATAAATATATTGTCATGGGTACCTAATATCCAAAGTGAATTTGATGTAGAGAATAAAGTACTACACGGATAAGTTATTTAGCTTCTGTCTCTTATGTTTTCACTGAATATATTTTTCTGCTGATAACACAGCGTTGGTCCTTTAGAAGATTGCTCATTTCTGGGAACCCTGGTTATTTTATGGCTTTGTTAATAACTTTGCCTTTTATATGGATGATTTTGATAGTTGAACACATCTTTTTGCAGCTCTTTGAAGCCACATATTATTTTGTGTTTTTCTTAGGATTAAAAAACTGTTTATCAAAAAATTTTAAATGATTATTAATATATTTAAACTAAGGTATATTTAAATTACATTACAAAAAAGATATCTCATATTTATTCAGTTATTACACTTTTGTAGAACTTTAGGTTCAGTTAAAAAATAAGAGAATTATTTAACATAGAGTTAAATGATGAATATTTATTTGACTAAAATTTGAGATTAATAAAGTTAGTAATTAGTAATAAATTATGCTAGGAGTTCCAGCATTGATATTGGGAAGAAAAATAAGGCATATATTTTACAGGCAATATTAAATTCAGTGTTATAAGTATTTCCTAGAGCACATTAGATTGTAATCATTTCTCTATAAATCAATGATTATTGTCAATGCCTAGTATTCTAGATTATATGTTTTGCTGTCATGTCAGATGTATGAGGCAATGTTAGCTAGGTAAAAGATGGAAAATCACAGTGAGAATATGATCAGACAGTTTTTGCTTTAGCAAGAAATGAAATGGTATTCTGTCCTTTAAACTTGAGCAAATTTCTTGTCTTTAAAACTAACCTATTGATAACATAGGCAAGAATGCTTATCACAGTGCATAGAAATTACTCAATAATTTTATTTAATCTTCAGCAGTTACAGTGAACAGTACAAGCCAGTACATGAATAATGTACTTTACACAGAATAATGTCTTCATACCACATTATCAATTGCTATGTCATATTTAGAGAATTATTTTTTTAGTGACAAGATGAACTAAATGTATTTATATACATTTAGATTTATATTTAGAGATTGTCAAGTCATAGGATGCATTTGTGCAAATTTGATAAATTCTTATTTATTTGTGTTAATTTTAAAATACCACGTCTCTAATGTTTAATATATTTTCTATACCGATATGCTATATGGTCAGTGAAGAGTATATCCCCTGTGGCTTATCCTCAGGCTTTTAAAAAGTAGATGGAATGCAACATCGCCAGTTTTAAACAAAAGATTTTGCATTTTTCCAAGTAGCAGATGTTTCTGTTGTGGCTATTTTCCCAGGTTAATAACTTCTCTGACATTGAGCAACTATATTTGAAATACAGTCTAACAAAATATATATTCATCTTCTATTAAATTTATGTTCAAGAAGATCATGATGAAATATCTTCTTAAATTTTAAAGGATTTTCATGTTTTTATAATTTTGGAGTGTTCTATAGATTAATGAAATGGAAATTAATATCTCTGAGGGGATTAACTATAACTAAGTTAAATTAGATTATTATAAAGCAGTGGCTTAGAATAAGAGTTTATTTCCTTTTGATTATCAAGGATTACTTTTCATTAGATTCTCTGTTTTTAGTATGCATTTCTTGGTAAACATTTTATTATCACAATAGAAGGGCATTTGCGAAGCACATACATATATTTTGTCCCATCTCTTCTTTCTTAGCTCAGGTCCCTTTTCCTCCAGAAAACTCCATTTGTGCCACCACCTGCAGCTGCCCCTCATTTCAGTTTTGTGTCCATGGTGTCTTGGGCATTCTGAGTACAAAAAACACTGCAGTGTGGTTGACTTGTGATTCAGTTGTGATCTCCAGGGGGAAGAAAGGCTGTTTCTGCCCTAGCACTGGGCAAAATAGTAGTAGGCTCTCATTATGTGTAAATTGAATTCATGAACAAATATTAGGCAGTTAAGCTCTTTCTATTCTATGAAAACTTAGAGAAGCTATCTTAAAAAGAAAAAAAAAATAGAAGCAGAGTTGATCAGAATTAAATTTCAATCACATCCAGATGGTTACTGCCTACTTAGCTAAGACATCCAGTAACTCTAACTACAAGGTAGATCATGTCTGTGTACCTTTCTCATCAGTGACTTCCTTCTCTGTCTTCTCAGCTTCTAGTTGGGGCATTATAGCCTAGGGTCTGCTCTTACTTTAAAAGAAGCAGAGGCCTCACTTCAGTACCTAAGGTTGGTTTTCAAGTTTGTACAACCTTGGAAATCCAGAGTGGTTAAATTGTAGTCAGTAGACTGTGATGCCTCATGGCTAGTCTTGAAAGGTTTTCTAGATCTTAGTTGTTACCTTGCAAATGCCCTTCAGTTTGGGCTTGGCCCAGTACCTTTTCCTTCCTGAGTCAAGTAAAGAATTCTTTGGAATGTGGCCTGCAGCTACCACAGATAAGTGGCAATCTATTCCTTGACAAATGGAACAGATCAGAAAAACAACTTCCCAGTAATTTCAATAGGAAGAGCTTCCAACTCTGAAGTATTTTTATATAATAGCAATGCACTTTCTGTACCTTTTATTGTTATAAGACACAATTAGGTAAAACTATCCTCATTTGACTGATGAAGTAACTGAGCATCAGAGTTTAAGTAACTTGCCCAGAATCGCATTGCTGTTAAAGTGAGACGCCAGGATTCAAATGATTTATAGCTCTAATACATGTACTCTTAATCTCTATACTATGTCCAGAGAAGATTAATTTTGTGTGGCAATTTTTAACAAAAACCTGATACTGGGAAATGACATGGCACAATGGAGGATAAATGAAAACACCAGAAATACCAAGGTCTTTCTATAAGTAATTCATTATTGCAGAATAAGTAATAAATGCCAGATAGGAAGAACTGAGATTTCCAGCAGCCAAACACAAACCACATTTTGTTAACTAGGTAGACAGGACCTGTCACAGCCTCTACCATTATCTAATGAGGCAGCATCCAAATGGTCATTGAAAAAGTTAAATAAACTCAGATTACTTTCTTTTAATTATTTAGACTCTATCTGTACAAGTGGAAAATTTTTTTTTTTTTTAATGTCTGAAACATTTATATTAACATGTTTCCATACAAATAACCCAATGAAAGTTTAGTATTAGTTGTTTTGTTTGTTTTTTTATACTGCAGGTTCTTATTAGGCATCAGTTTTATACACATCAGTGTATACATGTCAATCCCAATCGCCCAATTCAGCACACCACCATCCCCACCCCACCGCAGTTTTCCCCCCTTGGTGTCCATATGTCCATTCTCTACATCTGTGTCTCAACTTCTGCCCTGCAAACTGGCTCATCTGTACCATTTTTCTAGGTTCCGCATACATGCATTAATATACGATATTTGTTTTTCTCTTTCTGACTTACTTCACTCTGTATGACAGTCTCTAGATCCATCCACGTCTCAACAAATGACTCAATTTCGTTCCTTTTTATGGCTGAGTAATATTCCATTGTATATATGTACCACATCTTCTTTATACATTCGTCTGTTGATGGGCATTTAGGTTGCTTCCATGACCTGGCTATTGTAAATAGTGCTGCAATGAACATTCGGGTGCATGTGTCTTTTTGAATTACGGTTTTCTCTGGGTATATGCCCAGTAGTGGGATTGCTGGGTCATATGGTAATTCTATTTTTAGTTTTTTAAGGAACCTCCATACTGTTCTCCATAGTGGCTGTATCAATTTACATTCCCACCAACAGTGCAAGAGGGTTCCCTTTTCACCACACCCTCTCCAGCATTTGTTGTTTGTAGATTTTCTGATGATGCCCATTCTAACAGGAGTGAGGTGATACCTCATTGTAGTTTTGATTTGCATTTCTCTAATAATTAGTGATGTTGAGCATCTTTTCATGTGCTTCGTGGCCATCTGTATGTCTTCTTTGGAGAAATGTCTATTTAGGTCTTCTGCCCATTTTTGGATTGGGGTGTTTGTTTCTTTGATATTGAGCTGAATGAGCTGTTTATATATTTTGGAGATTAATCCTTTGTCCGTTGATTCATTTGCAAATATTTTCTCCCATTCTGAGGGTTGTCTTTTCGTCTTGTTTATGGTTTCCTTTGCTGTGCAAAAGCTTTGAAGTTTCATTAGGTCCCACTTGTTTATTTTTGTTTTTATTTCCATTACTCTAGGAGGTGGATCAAAAAAGATCTTGCTGTGATTTATGTCAAAGAGTGTTCTTCCTATGTTTTCCTCTAAGAGTTTTATAGTGTCCAGTCTTATATTTAGGTCTCTAATCCATTTTGAGTTTATTTTTGTGTATGGTGTTAGGGAGTATTCTAATTTCATTCTTTTACATGTAGCTGTCCAGTTTTCCCAGCACCACTTATTGAAGAGACTGTCTTTTCTCCATTGTATATCTTTGCCTCCTTTGTCATAGATTAGTTGACCATAGGTGCGTGGGTTAATCTCTGGGCTTTCTATCTTGTTCCATTGATCTATGTTTCTGTTTTTGTGCCAGTACCATATTGTCTTGATTACTGTAGCTTTGTAGTATAGTCTGAAGTCAGGGAGTCTGATTCCTCCAGCTCCATTTTTTTGCCTCAAGACTGCTTTGCCTATTCGGGGTCTTTTGTGTCTCCATACAAATTTTAAGATGATTTGTTCTAGCTCCGTAAAAAATGCCATTGGTAATTTGATAGGGATTGCATTGAATCTGTAGATTGCTTTGGGTAGTATACTCATTTTCACAATGTTGATTCTTCCAATCCAAGAACCTGGTATATCTCTCCATCTGTTGGTATCATCTTTAATTTCTTTCATCAGTGTCTTATAGTTTTCTGCATACAGGTCTTTTGTCTCCCTAGGTAGGTTTATTCCTAGGTATTTTATTCTTTTTGTTGCAATGGTAAATGGGAGTGTTTCCATAATTTCTCTTTCAGATTTTTCATCATTAGTGTATAGGAATGCAAGAGATTTCTGTGCATTAATTTTGTATCCTGCAACTTTACCATATTCATTAATTAGCTCTAGCAGTTTTCTGGTGGCAGTTTTAGGATTCTCTATGTATAGTATCATGTCATCCGCAAACAGTGACAGTTTTACTTCTTCTTTTCCAATTTGTATTCCTTTTATTTCTTTTTCTTCTCTGATTGCCGTGGCTAGGACTTCCAAAACTATGTTGAATAATAGTGGTGAGAGTGGACATCCTTGTCTCGTTCCTGATCTTAGAGGAAATGCTTTCAGTTTTTCACCATTGAGAATGATGTTTGCTGTGGGTTTGTCATATATGGCCTTTATTATGTTGAGGTAGGTTCCCTCTATGCCCACTTTCTGGAGAGTTTTTATCAGAAATGGGTGTTGAATTTTGTCAAAAGCTTTTTCTGCATCTATTGAGATGATCATATGGTTTTTATTCTTCAATTTGTTAATATGGTGTATCACATTGATTGATTTGCATATATTGAAGAATCCTTGCATCTCTGGGATAAATCCCACTTGATCGTGGTGTATGATACTTTTAATGTGTTGTTGGATTCTGTTTGCTAGTATTTTGTTGAGGATTTTTGCATCTATATTCATCAGTGATATTGGTCTGTAATTTTCTTTTTTTGTAGTGTCTTTGTCTGGTTTTGGTATCAGGGTGATGGTGGCCTCATAGAATGAGTTTGGGAGTGTTCCTTCCTCTGCAATTTTTTGGAAGAGTTTGAGAAGGATGGGTGTTAGCTCTTCTCTAAATGTTTGATAGAATTCACCTGTGAAGCCATCTGGTCCTGGACTTTTGTTTGTTGGAAGATTTTGAATCACAGTTTCAATTTCATTACTTGTGATTGGTCTGTTCATATTTTCTATTTCTTCCTGGTTCAGTCTTGGAAGGTTATACCTCTCTAAGAATTTGTCCATTTCTTCCAGGTTGTCCATTTTATTGGCATAAAGTTGCTTGTAGTAGTCTCTTAGGATGCTTTGTATTTCTGCAGTGTCTGTTGTAACTTCTCCTTTTTCATTTCTGATTTTATTGATTTGAGTCCTCTCCCTCTTTTTCTTGATGAGTCTGGCTAATGGCTTATCAATTTTGTTTATCTTCTCAAAGAACCAACTTTTAGTTTTATTGATCTTTGCTATTGTTTTCTTTGTTTCTATTTCATTTATTTCTGCTCTGATCTTTATGATTTCTTTCCTTCTGCTAACTTTGGGTTTTGTTTGTTCTTCTTTCTCTAGTTTCTTTAAGTGTAAGGTTAGATTGTTTACTTGAGCTTTTTCTTGTTTCTTTAGGTAGGCTTGTATAGCTATAAACTTCCCTCTTAGAACTGCTTTTGCTGCATCCCATAGGTTTTGGGTCGTCGTGTTTTCATTGTCATTTGTCTCTAGGTATTTTTTGATTTCCTCTTTGATTTCTTCAGTGATCTCTTGGTTATTTAGTAACGTATTGTTTAGCCTCCATGTGTTTGTCCTTTTTACGTTTTTTTCCCTGTAATTCATTTCTAATCTCATAGCGTTGTGGTCAGAAAAGATGCTTGATATGATTTCAATTTTCTTAAATTTACTGAGGCTTGATTTGTGACCCAAGATGTGATCTATCTTGGAGAATGTTCCGTGCGCACTTGAGAAGAATGTGTAATCTGCTGTTTTTGGATGGAATGTCCGATATATATCAATTAAATCTATCTGGTCTATTGTGTCATTTAAAGCTTCTGTTTCCTTATTTATTTTCATTTTGGATGATCTGTCCATTGGTGTAAGTGAGGTGTTAAAGTCCCCCACTATTATTGTGTTACTGTCGATTTCCTCTTTTATAGCTGTTAGCAGTTGCCTTATGTATTGAGGTGCTCCTATGTTGGGTGCATATATATTTATAATTGTTATATCTTCTTCTTGGATTGATCCCTGGATCATTATGTAGTGTCCTTCCTTGTCTCTTGTAACATTTTTTAATTTAAAGTCTATTTTATCTGATATGAGTATAGCTACTCCAGCTTTCTTTTGATTTCCATTTGCATGGAATATCTTTTTCCATCCCATCACTTTCAGTCTGTATGTGTCCCTAGGTCTAAAGTGGGTCTCTTGTAGACAGCATATATATGGGTCTTGTTTTTGTATCCATTCAGCCAGTCTATGTCTTTTGGTTGGGGCATTTAATCCATTCACGTTTAAGGTAATTATCGATATGTATGTTCCTATGACCATTTTCTTAATTGTTTTGGGTTTGTTTTTGTAGGTCCTTTTCTTCTCTTGTGTTTCCCACTTAGAGAAGTTCCTTTAGCATTTGTTGTAGAGCTGGTTTGGTGGTGCTGAATTCTCTTAGCTTTTGCTTGTCTGTAAAGCTTTTGATTTCTCCATCAAATCTAAATGAGATCCTTGCCGGGTAGAGTAATCTTGGTTGTAGGTTCTTCCCTTTCATCACTTTAAGTATATCATGCCACTCCCTTCTGGCTTGCAGAGTTTCTGCTGAGAAATCAGCTGTTAACCTTATGGGAGTTCCCTTGTATGTTATTTGTCGTTTTTCCCTTGCTGCTTTCAATAATTTTTCTTTGTCTTTAATTTTTGCCACTTTGATTACTATGTGTCTCGGCGTGTTTCTCCTTGGGTTTATCCTGTATGGGACTCTCTGCGCTTCCTGGACTTGGGTGGCTATTTCCTTTCCCATGTTAGGGAAGTTTTCGACTATAATCTCTTCAAATATTTTCTCTGGTCCTTTCTCTCTCTCTTCTCCTTCTGGGACCCCTATAATGCGAATGTTGTTGCGTTTAATGTTGTCCCAGAGGTCTCTTAGGCTGTCTTCATTTCTTTTCATTCTTTTTTCTTTAGTCTGTTCCGCAGCAGTGAATTCCATCATTCTGTCTTCCAGGTCACTTATCCGTTCTTCTGCCTCAGTTATTCTGCTATTGATTCCTTCTAGTGTAGTTTTCATTTCAGTTATTGTATTGGTCATCTCTGTTTGTTTGTTCTTTAATTCTTCTAGGTCTTTGTTAATCATTTCTTGCATCTTCTCAATCTTTGCCTCCATTCTTATTCCAAGGTCCTGGATCATCTTCACTATCATTATTCTGAATTCTTTTTCTGGAAGGTTGCCTATCTCCACTTCATTTAGTTGTTTTTCTGGGGTTTTTTCTTGTTCCTTCATCTGGTACATAGCCCTCTGCCTTTTCATCTTCTCTATCTTTCTGTAACTGTGGTTTTTGGTCCACAGGCTGCAGGATTATAGTTTTTCTTGCTTCTGTTGTCTGCCCTCTGGTGGTTGAGGCTATCTAAGAGGCTTGTTGGGAGGCTCTGGTGGTGGGTAGAGCTGACTGTTGCTGTGGCGGTCAGAGCTCAGTAAAACCTTAATCCACTTGACTGTTGATGGGTGGGGCTGGGTTCCCTCCCTGTTGCTGTGGCGGTCAGAGCTCAGTAAAACCTTAATCCACTTGACTGTTGATGGGTGGGGCTGGGTTCCCTCCCTGTTGGCTGTTTTGCCTGAGGCAACCCAACACTGGAGCCTACCCGTGCTCTTTGGTGGGGTTAATGGCAGACTCTGGGACGGCTCACGCCAAGGAGAACTTCCCAGAACCTCTGCTGCCAGTGTCCTTATCCCCACGGTGAAACAGAGCCACCACTCGCCTCTGCAGGAGACCCCCCAACACCAGCAGGTAGGTCTGGTTCAGTCTCCCCCAGGCTCACTGCTCCTTCCCCTGGGTCCTGATGCACACATTACTTTGTGTGTGCCCTCCAAGAGTGGGGTCTCTGTTTCCCCCAGTCCCGTCAAAGTCCTGCAATCCAATTCCCACTAGGCTTCAAAGTCTGATTCTCTAGGAATTCCTCCTCCCGTTGCCTGACCCCCAGGTTGGGAAGCCTGACGTGGGGCTCAGAACCTTTACTCCAGTGGGTGGACTTCTGTGGTATAAGTGTTCGCCAGTCTGTGAGTCACCCACCCAGCAGTTACGGGGTTTGATTTTACTCTGCTTGCGCCCCTCCTACCGTCTCACTGTGGCTTCTCCTCTGTCCTTGGACGTGGGGTATCCTCCTTGGTGAAGTCCAGGGTCTTCCTGTCAATGATGGTCCAGCAGTCAGTTGTGATTCTGGTGCTCTCGCAAGAGGGAGTGACAGCACGTCCTTCTACTCTGCCATCTTGGTTGCCAAGTGGAAAATTCATCTGATTTAAAGTTAAAATTCTTAAAGCACAAATTATGTATTCAAATTAAAATATTATCTAAATATGTCCCTTTAAAGGAACAGTCTTGTTTTCCTGGTCCAAGATTATATTCTAAACATAGTTGCAACTTAAAATTGGCCAAAACACTACAGAAAGCAAGAAAGATGTTAAATAACACTTAAAAGCTCACAAGTTTATTAGCAGAACTCTCACAAGAGGAAAAAATAGCAAAGTTTTAGTGTGCAACTAATTTCTCTCAGTGAATTCTATTTCTTTTTTGATCCAAATTATAAAATAACCTCTGGCTAACAGTCATCCTCAGAATATGGACTATCAGTGAAAGGCCTTGTTTGTTCATATTTACATCTTGAGCACTCTACTGGATGTTGGTTAAATGGGATGATTGCTTGATTTTGAGTCTACAAAGAAGTGGAGATTTGATAGGGAAAACAATTCATTGCACCACATTTTCTCAGGAATGGTCCTTCTCACACATGCCTAGAGAAAGAGAGATCATGGTTAGAATGACAGCAGAGGGGGGTCCGAAGAAGGACCATTAGTTCAACTCATTCAACAAAAATGTACTGAGCACCACGTGTCTTAGGTAGGACTTGGTCCCTGGAGGTTGGAAGATGAATAAGAACATGGTCCCTGTTCTTAAGGAACCATAAAGTCACAGATAAATAAGACAGGTGAAAAAATAATTGGCAGCACAATGTATTAAGTGTTGTACAAGCAAGCACTGAGGAGGAAGTCATTAAATTCATGCACAGTTACCTAAAAGAATGATACTTTGATGACTCTTTTAAGATCAATGAGCATTTTCCAGTCATAAACAGGGGTAATAGGGCATATGAGTTTGAGGAAACAAGTGTTAACTCTGAGAATACGTAAAAATGGCATCACATTCAGTGAGTCTCTAATGCAGGATTCAAAAAGTAGAGGGAGGTAGAATAATTGGAGTATAGGTTATATACAGACTGTGAAAAGGGAGCAGATTGGATTTGTGGGTTTTGGTTTTTTCATCTTTTTACTTTTTCTTGTGTTTAAGTAAGAGGTGACGAGGTCCTGGATCACTATGGCAGAGAGAGGAGAGAAAGTGGAGCAGAGAGATTCTAGAGCGATGTTGGAGACGGAATCAATTGTACTTGGTGACCAAGACAGTGTATTGCAAGTGAGGGGAAAAAGCACTTTGAAAATGACTCTATGTTTAACATTCTGATTTCATGGCAATCATTAACTGAGCTAAGTAATTTAGAAGGATGGGAAAATGCTATAAGAATAAGGATGGAACAGATGGTGTCAAGGGCAAGAGAAGTGGTGCCCTGACAAACTCTGAAGAACCTAATATGGAAAAGCCAGGGAAGGGAAACAAGAGGTAAGACAGTACAGGTGAAATAAATGTCAAAGCAAATCATTGGTCTCAAACTTCTTTCTAGATTTTATATTTCTTTCAATATCTTGAAAATTAATTATGTTATTTTAAGCATATTAGTATATCATTATCAATCAACATCCAAAAGTCCCTCTGTATAAAACACACTCTCACGAGTCATAGAGACACAAGGCACAAGTCTTATGGAGAGATAGTCAATAATGACTACCAAAATTTTATAATGAAATGACTGGGAGAAGACTGATATTACTGGTTAGAAGTATAGATGTTGACAAAAGAATTTCAATTTCCCCTCACAGTGAGAGAATTTGACTTGTTCAGTATAAACAAAATGGTTTCTTAAAGCATTCCCCAGAATTCCTGTTGGTTAGCAAGGAGTAACTACTCTGTTGATTTTTTAAAATAAACTCCTTACAGACGTAATGAAAGTCAACCTTCTTTTTTTCCACTTTTTTTAACCTAAAAAGAATTTGGAAAGAACTTAAAATTTCAGGGTTTAACACCATGAAAACATGACTAAGAATGAGCCTTCTGGAAACTCTGAAAAATATATAAAAAGAACAAAAATTCCATGTAGATGCCATCCAAAGTGATTGAAATTATTTTATATCTTCTACTGAATAAGCACAAACTCTTAGAAATCCTTTGGAGTAATTAGTGTTGATTTCAGCCAGTACCTCCTTACATGTTTCAGACTATTGTGAAAATAGCTGAGAAATTGTTTCTTCTGTGAAAGTACAAAAAGAAGATTCAGTTGATTTTGATACTCTTAATAGTTGTGAAGATTCAATGAATTCAGACTGTTTCTTATAAGAACTTCATGTGCATGTGGAAAAACAGAGAAGCACCAATTAATCCTTGCTCATAGATGGATGACACTGAATCCTACAGTAAGTAGGGGGCCTACAGTAAGGCCCCGAGGTCTGACAAACAAATGAGTTCAGGATTATATTAGGGATGAAAATCTTAAATAACAAAATACCACCTCAAACAGGTGAGTCATTCATTTGTCATAGCCCCAAAGCAAAGCTGAATCAAGAAAAATCAAATGGGACTTTTGCTCTGGTTTGCCCTGGGAAAGCTTCCCAGGTATTTGTGACTCTGAACCCCCACATGAAACCAGTGGGGGACTAGGATCCTTGGCTGTTGTGACATGGGGGTGTTTATATACTGATAATAAAATCCAACTCTCAACTCATTACATTGAGGAAAGTTGGACCACTGCATTGTCTGGCCTTATTAAGAAGGATTCATGAAGCATCTGTGGGGTAGAGAAAATAGCACTGGGCTTAGAACCAGGTTTTAGTTCAATGACAAATTTTGCCTTGTGCTAGGTGGGCAAATCTGACTCTTAGACCTTTAATCTGCAAATGAGGATAATGAGACATACTTCAACTGTATTATAAGAATTAAACAAAATAACATGTTGCAAAAGTTCCCTGGACAGAATAGGCACTTAATAAATTAAAAAATAATAATAATCCATTGAACAAATATTTGTTGAGGACATGCTGTAGACCAGACTGTCCAGAAAACTTATGAATAAATGATTTAAAGAAAACTTCTTATTATTCTTATATCATAGCTATCTGTACATTTAAATTTTTGGAGTTTCCCTCACAGATGAGGATTTGATTTAAAAGAAAAGCAGAGGTAATACTTAAATTGAAATTAATCTGCATCTATACTTTGATAAAACCTGACATGTGAATTGGAAACCACCCCCAGGAAGGCCAGCTGGGTGAATGATGGCTTCTAGTTCCGTCCCACAAAAGAGTCACATGAAACTGGATATAGTTGCCACTTTGGGGCTCACAATGCCAAAGCTTAACAGGGGCTTTTCTGTGTCATCCCATCCTCTCATCTCTTGAAAAGCCTGCTGTTCTAGGCAAATTTAAAAGGCAAAATACCTATCCTTTCCTAGAACTGGGGAATGATTTGTCCCACAAATATTGGTACTAGAAATAGGCATGCAAATATGTGTCTGCTAAAAATATGTCATCTCTCCTATAATTTTAGGGATGCCTAAACAAAATAGACCCTCTATGAATAAATAGTCATGATGTCCAGGAGCATGATAGACTAAGCCTTTTTAGTTCCATGGTCTCACCTACAAGCAAACGTTGTGCCCATCATGACCTTGAGCATGAGTATTAAAATCAGCAAAAGATCCTTTACTCAAATTTATGTAAAAGAACAACTAAGAAAACTTCAGTGGGCTTTGTGAGAAGACATACCTGCCTGCTTCCCTTTGTTTAGCTTTCTTTTGATTACATACACTGATAAGTTTAAGGAAAATTGACTGTCATGACCAACTAGTTTTACTCCTACTCTTCATTGTCAGTACCGCAAAACACCAGTTGTTCTCCTAAAAATGTAAAGTGGCAAAACTATAGAAGAAGCAAGTATGTCTGTGGCAGATGTAGGAGAGGTGCAGGGAGCAGTACTTCTTCTTAAGTAAACCTGGTAGGGTATGTGTCTGTAGCTCCTGAAGATGTCTAGGAAGTCTTGGTCATAGATGTGCTCAACTGGGCCCTCAAGCCTAGCACTAAAGAGGAACCATTAGCCTTGGCATGGAGCACACACAAATTTTTCAACTTTTTCTCTGGCTCTACTTGTTATCGCTTTGCCTCAAAAACTGATTGGGGAAAGGCAAGGCTGGGGCAGTGGAGGGAATAATTTAATATTTGTTTTTATGAATATTGCAAAATAGAATGAGCATCTGAAAGTCCCCAGGCTCTCTAAATTTTATTGATGTTGAGAAAAACTGATTCCAGTCCTAGTTTGATGCATTCCGCAAAACCAGGGCTAGCCACGTAAGAATATTCTGCCAAACAGCTATTTCCAATACCAAATGAGAAGATGATCTAATAAGCTGGCTCTGGTTGTTTGTGAATAAAGAACTTGAGTGTTATTTGTTAAAGATTTTGTATAAGTTGTGGAAAATATTAAACCCATGAAATCCATTATATGTATGTTGACCATTTTATAGAATAGGAGAGAGTTCTGAGTCTCTTATGTCTCATCCCATGCTTAGTGTATTCTCATATTCACTAGATAATAATTTTTAAATGAACACACTAAATTTCATATTTCAAATTCACAATTATCAGATGGCGTTTACTATGTATTTTTAACTTTTTTTTCGTTTAATTATCACAAATATCCTGCTGTGGAAATATTGTACTCCTCATTTTACAGATAGGGAAATGGAGGCTCTGAGAGATTAAGTACCTTGCAGAGGTCACACACTCAAGTGAGGGCAACAGTATTCAAGTAGAATTCTTTCTAATGCCAAGTCTCAAGCTTTTGTGAAAATCTTACCTTGCATTTCTAAAAAAGTAGGTAAACCAGTTTTAAAAGTCCTCAGAATTATAGTCTCATCTTGCCCAAAAATTATATCAAAATTAGGTTATTTAGAATGTGTTTGTTAGCGAATGGACTGTTAGAAGTTACTTTTATATTTCCCAGCAAATAATTGGTCATCACTCTATTGGAGATGCTTGATCCTTTCTCAAAGAAGAAATGCATCCTTGCAATCTAACATTTCCTGATAGAGAAAGGACCAGAGTAAGGAAAGTATATGACTGCCAGGATAAGCTGTCAGCAAACCATACACCCTTGCCCAAAAAAACCCAAAAAACTATTTTGTTTGACATATGTGTTCATAATTGCCAAATAAGTAGGAGCAGCAAGATTAGTGGGTTTCACCAGTTTGAAAAAAAACCATCATAACCACTATCACTTATATGATCAAGCTTTTAATGTATATATATAAACAAATAACAACTTTATCATAAATAAGGGGAAATATAACAAATATCTTTGCAAATTTTAGGCTCAGTGCTTGATATTCTTAAACACATTATGGTTTGCATAGAATCATAGGCTGATGGCAATGCTAGGAACCTAAGGAGTTATAATATTGAACCCTATCATTTTACAGAAGGAAAAATCCACAGCCTTGACAAGTAAAATGGCCAAAGATCACACCAGCCTCAGAGCCATATTCTGAGTCCAAATATTCTCTTTTGCCCAAAGTTACACAACTAGCTATTGACAGAACTGCAAATAGGTCTTAAATTATCTTTTTTTTTCTTCTTCTTCACATAGCTTAGTATTTTGTTATCTCAAAGAAGCATAAGGAGATAAAATTCTCAAACACAGAATAAGCAAGCTGATACACATAGACACTATAATATAATAGATATCAAAGGCAAAAAAAATCATCAAATATAGAAAGTCTACTGTATCTCAAAGAAAAAATCCATTTTATTTTCTGATTTCTCTTTTGTTTTCATTTCCAGAAACTCTTAAAACCGATTGGGGTAAATATCCATAACTCCATTTTGTCAAAAGCAGGTAGTTTTGCTTATAATAATGGATTTAAAATTGAATACTGTAACAGCATTTTCCCCAAGAGACCTATTTGAAGCAGAGTCAACTAACTTTTTAAAAAGATACGTCTTTTAATTCTTAATAAGCATTAGACAATTTATAAAAATAAAAATTCTGATATATGACCCAAAGAAAATTTTAACACTAACCTCACTGAGTTACAGGAGTTTTATTCCAAATTCTATACCAGTTTCTAGGCAAGGGTAAAAAATCAGGTGTGAATCAGGAAAAGGGTGGGGGGAATCATGAAAAAGAAAATGTGAAAGGGAGAAGAGACATATAAGATAGAAATTCCAGAAATGAATTAACCAATAAAGAATCTATAATTGTTTTGTCTCAGACATTCTGTAAAATCCCAATAGTCAAGACAAATTTTGAAATACTTGTTTTTGCCTCAATGGCTTCACATCCTTCAAGTGTTAAGTCCTGAAAGAAAATTAGAGTACACGAGTTTTTTTAAAAATTTTCTTGGTCAGAAAATTCATTCATACATTAAATTATGTGTCAATATCTGAAAGTAAAAAGCAGCTCTTCCTCCTTTAACCTTTGTTTTCACCCATTTCTTCCACAAAATTTAAGAAAATAAGTGCCATTTTCTCATTTAAACCTCACAACAATCTAATGGGTAAACGGACACAAATAATTTTCCAAAGGGTACACAGCCAGTAAATGATAGACCCAGAATTGCCAATGGGTCAGGCTAACTCCAAAAACAAAGCTCGTAATCAATACCTGAGATCAGAAAGTGTTGACGTCTTCTTAAGCGACCCTCCTCGTTGGCCACAGTGATTGGTTGAGGGATGGGAACCTGTTCCAAGCTAGTTCAATCACACAAATGCACTAATTCAGCCACAGTATTGGTCTGAAAGTAGGTATATGACTCAGACTTTGCAAATAAGGATCTTTACTTGAGAGTTTTGTCACTGGAATTGGGGTAAAAAAAAATATCATCTCTTTGATCTTGAGAATGTATGATTGTGAACTTGACTCTCTTGTCTGTCTTGAGAAGTCAGTCTGAGAATGTGAGGCAATCTGCAAAGGAAGAAGACATGAAAGTCAGAAACGTGGCAGACGACACAGGTATTCAGTTAACTAGCTCTAGTTGTCCAAAAGCAGTGCAAAATCAGCTTTTTCTTCAGTTGAGTTCCAGTTACTTAAAACCAAAGATCCCAGACTACCATGTCACAGAGGAGATCAACTTGAGCTAGACTACTACAGAAAAGTCCAATATGCCCCATGTTTATAGGTGAAAGGACATTTCAGGAATGTTTGTGATCTAAAAGGACACAATGTGTGACTTGGGAACAGTAAGTAGACATACATGTCTCAAATGTAAGTTGTCTGCAGGGGACACCTGCCTTATCTATTGTTTTGCTTTGTTTTTATCCAACTACTTTTCAAAAAATACAGTGTAGGACTGTATAAAGAGATGAACAACATCAAATGTAGTATGAATCACTATCATTTACAGAAGTTTTCTACCAGCTATGCACTTTTTGAAGTGCTCTACATAAAGCAGCTGTTTTCAAACTGTGATATGCAGAGCCCTACACATTGCCTGAAGTGATGGGCTTGGGGGAGTACAGGTACAAGCATGAACATAAAGGAGGCAACAAATCTGTGGTCTCCTGCCCCAGGCCCATCTTTAAATAAAGCATCCCCTCTCCCTGCTTGTTCAGTAAATGGGCTTCCACATGTGATTGTTTCTGAAGAAAGGTTATGCTGCTAAAATATATATAACAACCATTGATACACATCTTCTCCATACTCACAATAAAGTGATGAGATATATTACCCCTGTTTTATACTTGAAGGAACTAGGGCATAAAAATATTAAAGAACATGCTCAAGATGACCTAGCCAGTAAAAGGCAGAGGCAGTATTTGGACTCTCGCTTTCTTTGCCTGGTTCTAGAGCCCCATTACACTATTCCCAGTATTCCCTTACATCTCCTGCTAGGACAGTGACCTGCTTACAGACCCTCATATTTCCCTGTTTGTTCTCAAAATCTAAACAACCAAGGACCAGTTACAAAGCTGTAGTCTGATAGATAGTTGGACTACCTGTAATTGACTGGATGTAACAAGGAAACGTACCCCAGAGCAGTCGTGGAACACCACTCAAGTGGGAAGGAGAAACATCTTATGTAAGGTTTGAGTTCTTACTGAAGAATCCAGAGGAAGGTCTAAGGGAAGAAGCAATCAGTTCTGGATCAGTTGCTGTTTCCAAGATGAGGACAGGAGTATCAGGAATGAACTAGGGTTGGGAGCCGTCTCAAGGGGAGAGTAGTTAAGCAATTGGGTGTTCCTAGTGAAAGATGGGAAGAGTAAAGCAGGTATGGAGTATCACTGGTAACACAGCACTAGCCACTCAATGAAGGGGTCATTTGTGCATTTTCCAGCTGCTGCATGACCTTGGCAGTGTCTCCATTTAAGTTCAAGCTGGCATTATCTGTGTCTGTCATACTACTAACCTGAATAAAGGCAGGTGACTTTGTTCTTTTTCCCTCTGAGCTGATTTTTACTCTCAATCCCAAACAGACTTTTACTCTTATATTTCTCTAAACTTGCTGCTATCCCAGCAGGGGTTTTATTGGATTTGACAAATTTCAACAGCAAACACCCACTGATGTGTACCTAACACACCTAGTATATATGAAGCATACCCCTAGGCATGGGGATCAATCGTCTTATCAAAACGCTTTCTTCCCTCAGCCCAGGGTTATAAGGCTTTGAAGGAATCCAAAGTAACATCCTATCAAGACAAGCTGGAGAACCCCTTGGACTGAGCAGTAAAATAAGGCCTTTCTGATACTGCAGATTTTTAATATCATCTCTCTGATAAGAGATGCAGGTCGCAGTGGTTGACTTTGTCTTCTTTAAATCCCCGTGTCCTACCCCTTCACTTTCTCTCCCACTTTGTGCTCTGCAATCAGAAAAGGTTCAGGGCTTTTAACTGGAAGAATTATTCATATTATAACTTTATGGTTCAAGAACTCACTATATGCTGGGCTTGGTATTAGACAACACTCCTGAAAATATGATTTGGATATATTCCCTGTCCTGAAGTTGTTCACAATCTAGAGATATTAACAGGTGTGATTATAAACATGACACCACAAGGAGAAAATTCCAAGTATTAATAGTAAACATTAGCAATTTGGTTTGGACCATGGTGTCTAAACTTAAGCATCAGAAAAGAGATTTGTATTAAAAACTGACTAGAGGGGCTGTCTATTTAGCATAAAACCTGAAGAGATTGTTAAGCACTGCTTAATTTTTAATTAAATTTCTCTTCTCAATATATAACTCTCTCTAGCAGGAATCCTTCCTGAGGGAAAAATAAATCTGGGCAGTTTAGGTTAAAAAAAATCAAGAAATCCAATGGAAGAGACATAGTATTCTAAATTGGCCTTACATTTGTTCTTATAGGCAAAAGTAATTAACCAGACTGATGATTTTTTCATGTTTGATATTCAGTAGCTATGTGAAAAGCAAAATATACGTTTACTACATACCATGTTAAGTACTGAAATTATGCTTGATATACATTTTGTTAGATGGAAAACAAATATATGTTTTAAACCCCTCAAGAATATAGGGATCCCACATTTAAAATGACTTTAAATAGTAATTCAGTCAGGTCTCTAATTTGTGTTTGCAATGTGGAAGAGAATTGAAGATGAAGACCACAATTACATAAGCTTGAGCCATTAGAGAAATTAAATATAACACACATAAACATGAAGATTTTATTTTAAATAAATCAAATATCCTGATGTTGAAGCCACAAATTATGAAATTGTGTTTGGTTTTCATACTAACACCAAAACTTCAAAATGGCATCCACAATTGACTAACCTTCTTTCCGTGGCCACAGTTTGTACTTAGCCAACCCACATATTCAGGCAAATACATGAATGTGTACCCATCATTGATGTAATTCGTGGTCAAAGACAGAGCATTGCAGAGACCCTGTAGTCATTCTCAGACAAAGGTCTTCAGGAAAGATCTTTTAAATTAGGTCAGACAATGAAAGCTAATGTTTTTCTGTGTGATTAAGGTTTATTATTGGTCATCTTATTGAATAAAATAATACGTGGGCTGTGGCATAGTTTTTAAATATCTGTGTAGAAAAATAGAGGGAAAAATACTGCAAGAATAAAGACACTTTGAAACAGCTTAGGTGCTCTGCTTTCCCATATGTCATTTATTTTCCCCCTGTGCCCTTGCCTTGACACTTTAAGTGCAAGATGTAGTGTCCTAATGCTTTTCCAGAACTGGTACCTTTCCAAAGCTATCTATAGAAAGTGCCAGAGAGGTAGAAAGAGCATGGACTTTGGAGCCAGGCCAATCTGAGATCTAATCCTGGCTCTGCCTTCTACTGGCCACTGGCCTTGAACAAGTCATTTTACCTGAATCTGAGTTACATAATCTATAAAGTCAGGAAAATAAGATCTGCCATCATAAGCTATTGTATAAATGTCATAATACATATAAATGGCCAGTGTGGTGTCTGTCTTGTGGCTGTAGAACAGTGAATAGCAGCTATCATGGTCATTATTTGTGTCATCATTGCTACCGATAATGCCGTTATGCATTATCATAAAGAGGCTATAAGCAGCTACTCGAGGGATGTTTATATTGTGCTTGCGGTTCTGCCCTCACTTTTACTTTCACTGTCCTGCTCATTTCTAAGAACCCCTTTATCAGTGTCTGATAATGTTTTCTCTCTTATACTTTCCATGCAGCACTGAATGCTGCTAACAGGGCAATAGCGGAATGCAGGTAGACACAATCATCTTCCACCTTACAGGGAGTATGACTGTGCCTTCAAGGACCAAATTCGAGAGAAATGGCCTTGAATCTTCCTAAACGTAAGAGGAATATTCCAAAGAAAGGTCTATTTAGGCAACTATTGATATAGTAGATAACAATGATTTAAAGTTTCAAATTTAGAGAATAAATTTCCCAAAATGGACACAAGTCTATTATATTTACAAGCTGTATTTTTTGCTCGTTGAAGAGAGCACCTAATAATTGTGGAGAGTTGAAAGGAAGAGTGTACCTTCTTGGTCCCACTTTTCAGCCCTTTCTCAAGAATTCCAGTGAAGCTGGACTTGGACCCATAAACTTACCTGACCACAGGAAGAGCCCTTCTAGGCGTCATTCAAGACATAATTTAAGTCTGTAGAATATTACATCATTTTTATTCTTCATTTACATAACATCTCTCAGGGCAATTGTTCTTTGGATAAAAATTTGAATAGATTATTTATTATTATCAAAAATACATTTCTAAAATCATTGCATATAAGCCCCTAAATGTTTTAAAACCATTAGGATATGAAATCATGTAGGATCTTCCAGTATACCTATGATGTCACTGCCCCATGTAATGTTATTAACATTTTTGCTGCATCTCTTTATCTTATTTTTTCACAGCTTACTTACGATTTTTCACTTATTTATACATGTTTCCTGACCTAGTGCCTTCTGGTAGGAGTTCGGGACTGCTGGATCACAGGAAAAACAGAAACATTTGCGATCTTATTATCGTAAATGATTTATATGAGCTTTTGGTATAAACAGTCCACACAGTCTCACATGCAAAATCCTTGATCAAATATTTTTGTTTTTCTTAAGTCACTTAAGACTAAGTGAAGCTAGTATTTTTTTAAAGGAACCACTTGGGTTTCAGGGTTTCATAATACCCATAGCAGGGTAAATGAGCAACAGTGACTGTTATCAATGAAATAATATGCACTTTTTTGGTTTACATTATAGGTGCGTCCATCCTATCACCATGTCTTCTTGGCTTCCTGCTGCCTGCCCTTGGCATCCTTGTCTACTTGGAATTCTGAATGTGGCGTGACAACTGCTGCTCCCAGCCCAGTTCAGAGGACACCCTGCATCTCTGTGATGACTACAATTCCTTCCAATTCCTGCAACTCCATCCTAAGCCAAATAAATTATACTTTAACAAACTATCCAACTGATTTACAACATATGTTATGACTGAGGCATTCAGGAACCCCTTCATCCAAAAGAATAAACTTTTAAATGGGTGTAAAATGATTTTTAACTCGTTCCAATATGCCTTATAAACACCACTTAACCTAATTCTGTGACAGTTGCATGATTTAATCCAATGGGACAATTTACAGTGTTCAATTCAATACCATAGGCTGTAGAGTGAAAGTAAAATCACCATACACAGGTGCTTTAAATTTAATAACAAGTTGTGAAATATAATAGAGGTTGAAACGTTGATTGTATGTGGTAAATGTAAGAGTAATACAGTCTCTTGTACTATCCTCTCTGTTTTGGGTCCTGCATATTTTTGAATGGCCCCTATCATTCATGGCATTTTGAGTTTTCTTTAAAAAAAAAGTATAACTAAAGCATTTAACATAATTTCCAATAGCAAATCATTCTACTGAATGAGTTGGATGATTTTGAATATTGAAAACCAAATTCTAGAACTTATTTTCAGTATTCTTATTTTGGAAGTAAGTAATTTTCTAAATATTTGGTTTTCAGAATCAGTAATACTCTTAAGTTAGTTTTTTAATAGTAAAATTAATATACTACATGAAGTTATTTTTTACTTTTGTATTCTACTCTGACATTATTTTATGCTTTTCTTATCATCAATTTCAAACCTCAAAAAATCACAGCTCTTGTGTTAGAGTATCATCATGTTGCTGTATTTATTCATATGTGAAATGATGAATTTTGAGAAGTAGAGTGCTTCAATTTTTTAATTGAGATGTGACAGTCTTTACACAGCTAGGAATAAATGACAGTTAAGTGAATATCAGAATTAAATAATATTCTAGTGACTTTTTGTTTTTGTTCTTCATTCTAAGTAAAGCCTCTCTTTATTAAAGGTATGGAATCAAGAAATCACCTGTAGCTTGGAAAAACTACAGTATTCCCTATTTTTTTAAATTTAGTTTTAAACTCATTTCCTGCTTCAATGCAATACCGAAAACTGGCTATGAATACCAAATCAAGATGTTGCTAATGGTACTTTGAAGAGTATGCAAAACTGGAAGGCCGGGAGGAGACAAATAACGTGTCTGTCCAGTGGTCTCCCAAGTGTTGGTGCTTTAGGTTTTTATAAGTTGTGAAAAGGAAGATGCACATTTCTTCATTCTCCATGGTGTGCACGGAAATGTGTTTGAGTGTGGATGTGAAAGAAATCGAGTAATAAAGGATTAGCTGGCTTATGAAATAGTGCAATGTCTGATGCTTCAAGAGGTATAATCCTATTTTATTAGCACAACCTTGCTAGCTAATTAGAGATAGAGTTTATCTTTTTAGAAAGGATACCTTATAGGTTCATAAAAAAAATATTTACAGGAAGCAAAATAGATCTATTACTATTTTACCCCCCTTTCTTTAATTTGTATAATTTTTGTACTATATATCTATGTATAAATGTTTAGGGTTTTCATTATGAAAATACCAATAAATATTTCATTAGTTTACATTTAACTCTTTGTTATAAAATGAAACTTTTTAAAAGTAAGTGAAAGGGGTGATTCTCCAGTGGAAGTATGTCAACAGTCTTGAGATCGTTACCAGATTTCATAAAATATTTAATTATTTGAAAGAAAAACAAAATCTCTTCATACTTTAGGGAAACGAATACTCTGTGAGCCTTCTGTACAAATGTTTGTGTTTTCATTGTTACACTTTGGGGTTTTCCTTTTGCAATGTGACCCATGTTGGGCATTTTTATATAGTCAACAACTAAATCTTTTGCCAAATGCATGCTTGCCTTTTATTTTCTAATGTATGATAATAAAGAGCAAAACTGGTTTTGCATGAAATGGTTCTGAAAGGTAAGAAGAAAACAGACTTTGGAGGTTGTTTGTTTAATTTTAAATTTGTGGCAGAGATAAGGTAGATTAAAATCTCTCATACACCGATAACTCAAGCTTTTCATTTCCTCATACAAGTGTACAAATTTGACTGGGACCATCAGTTTTAAACTGTTGTCAAACTAACTAATGTATCATCTGCTTTAAGACGCAAGATTCTTAATTAAACTTTATATAGATATAGATACATCTGTTGTTTCTTTGTATTTCAAGGAAAGGTGATAGTAGTTTTATTTGATACTGATAAATATTGAATTGATTTTTTTAGTTATTTTTTATCATTTTTTCAATGGAGTAGTATAGGACTGTGCTTTGTCCTTTTTATGAATGAAAACAAATTATAAAGAAATAAATGTCTTACTGTTACCCAAGAAACAACAATTGTCCTTTCAATTTACCTGAAGTTGAAAATTCATTTTTAGAGGGTTTTCATTAAAGGTTTAATAGCATGGGAGAAAAACATTACATGTTAAACAGCAGTTCAATGTTTGAAGCATTCTACAAAAAATATACACACAAACATAGAGCTACACGCATACGCACACACACAGGCATTATTACAGTGAAATACTATCGCCTGGGAGATAACTTCAGTTTATGGAGAGGTCAGTGCATTTCACTCAATCTAATGCTGGACACTAAAGCAAGCTGCTAGATGCTGAAAAAATAAGAGACTAGATAAACCCTGAATGAACTGATACCCTTAATAGAAGAATTTACATAAAAGCATAACTCTACAGACAGGAATCTGGTTCAGGTAAAGCTTTCTCTGAGTCCTGAGCCAGACTGAGCCCCAAATTCTGAATGCCAGAGCTTCCTGTGTTTCTGGCTTACAATCCTCCCCTGTGTTCTGATTGTGATTTCTCATTGGCATTCTGACCTCCTTTCCTGTTTCATGAAGCTTGCTTCCACCCTGCATCCTGGTTTCCCTTTTAGACCCTGCCTCTGTTTCTTGACCTTAAGGATTATATTACTTCCATTCTAATATTTAGCTTTTGGTATTTGACCTTGGATTGACCCCATCTCTAATTCCCCAGGCTTTGGGAGATCAAAGCTTCTTTCTGTGAGAGCATTTTCCCTGTTAGCTGTTCTCAAACCTGGTCGTCCATCAGGATGACCTGGAGAATTTGAAAAAATAAAATAGATTCCTTAGGTGTTAGTTCAGACTTACCAAATCAGAATCTGGGCAGTGAGGCATAGGGATCTTTCTAGGTTGTTCAGGAGTGTCTGAAAAGGAGCCAGGTTTGAGAATCACAGATTTTCATCATTATTACAAGGTAGATTAACTGCTGTTTTAAACTGAATCAACAATATTAACATCATGGATACATAATTTAAATATCTCTTAAGAAAAAAATCCATTCTCTTGGTTTGTCTAAAATGCTAATTTGTTCATTTGCTCTCTTTTGCTTCTACATCTTAAGTATCAAAAGGCTATATACTTTTTGTCTATTAAAAATATCCCCTAATTTGTTTGTGTCTAAAATCCAAGCAGCAGACTGAAATGCACTTCAGAAGATTTTTTTCTCTAGAGGAATGTGGATTTTACTTTCTTCTTTCTTTTTTCTTCAAGTAACTTGGAAAGTTAATTAAATTTTAATACCTAATTTCCTGAGTCTCTAATCTTCTGGAGATGCTTAATAAAAAGATTGATGAAAGGTGCCCCCTCCCCAACTTGAACATTTTTTTTTCTTCACAATGGGAAACATGGTGGTTTTGAATGAGTTGACTTTAAAATTAGTTGATGGGGAGGCCAAAATTAGGTTTCTACATTGTTTATCATATTTTAAAAACAGGTTTCACTTTTCAGTTACCAGTAATAGATTTGATGCTTGGGGAAATATACCAGTACCCATGATGCTATTACAGTTTGGCTTTAGAATTCAGTCAGGCTCATCCTAAGGCAAAACTGTAAAGTGAAAGAACTTGGTCTTCATCTATCCTATCTCCTCAGTTAGGCTCTTTTGCTTGATGGAAGCTGCCCTAAAAGCAATCCCCTATACCGTCATACCTTCTTGCATTAGTTTCCTAGGGCTGCCACACAAATGACCACAAACTGAGTGCTTCCAATAACAGAAATCTATCTCTTACAGTTCTGGAAGCTGGAAGTCAGAAATCAAGGTGTCAGCAAGGTTGGTTCTCTGAGGGAGAGTCTGTCTGTTCCGTGCCTCTCTTGTAGCTTCTTGTGGTTGCAGGCAATTCTTGGTGTTTCTTGGTTTGCAGCTGCATGTCTCCAATCTCTGCTTCTATTGTCATGTGACATTCTCCCTTTGTATCTTTGTGTCTAAATTTCTCTCTTCTCATAAGAGCACCAGTCATTGGATTAGGGCCCACCCTAATCCAGTCTGACATCATCTTAACTTGATTACATCTGCAAAGACCTTATTTCCAAATAGATTCCAGCTGGATATAAATCTTGGTAGAATATTATTCAACCCAGTATACATTCTTTTCATCTTTTTAAAACCTGTATATGCCCCACTCACACTAATGAGGATATGATTGAAAAGCTGCTCTAAGCGTGCTTTCATAAAACATTTATGTTGATAACATACAACAGTATGGATGAATTTCAAATGCATTATGCTAAATGAAAAGAAGCCAGATTCAAAAGGCTGTGTGATTCCATTTATATGACATTCTGGAAAAGACAAAACTCTAGGGACAGAGAACATGTCAGTGGTTATCAAGCATTAAGAGTAGGAGGGGGGTTTGACTACAAAGGGACAGCATGAGGGAAGTCTTGGGGGTGCCAAAACTGGTGGCAGGGACACAAATCTATTGGTCAAAAGTCATACAACTGTACAACAAAAGGGTGAGTTTTACTACGTGTACATTTTAAAAACTTTTAAAATGCAGTTATGTGAAGATCATGGGCATTGGACAAACCTGTGATCATGTTCTAACTCTGTTATTACCTTGTGAGATACCTTGTGAGACCTTGGGCAAGTAATGTGACATTTGGAAGATAGTTTCCTTTCCCATAAAGTGAGGATAACACTTTTCAATCATTCAGAATCGTTTCAGTTGCAAATGACAGATACTCAACTCAAATAAGCTTAAGAAAAACAAGGAATTTATTGGCTCAAATAATGGCATCTGCCAGATATAAGGGCAGGATTTAAAGGCTTAAATAATGTTCTCAGCAGACTGTCTCTCCATCCACTGATTCTAGTTGTCTCTGTGCACACATTTCATTTTTAGGCAGGCTATCTCTTTGTGACAGGAATCACAGGTGCTGACCGTTCCAAGCCTACATTCTGCTGGCTGGTGGCCCCAAAGAAATAGGGACTCTTTTTCTGAGCTAATACAGATACCAAATCTCATTAAAGACTCATATTATCCCCAGGAGGTTGGCCATCAGGGGCCATCACTGGCCTCCTGCCTGTCCTTCTGAATAATTGGAAGGTGACAAGAGCACTGTAATAGAAATTCCACCAGGGCCACATGGAGTGGAAAGGGATGATTCCCCTAAAAGAAATATCAGGTGCTATTAACAGAAGGAGGGTATTGGACAGACAAAAACATTCTCCACTCCACTTATTCTTCCTAAAATTCTATGAGTTAAAAAGATGATAGAGTTAAAATGCTTAGCATATAGTATTAATATATTCCCCCAAAATCTTAAATTTCCTCTCCCACCATGACTTTTCACCAGATATATGCAAATTAGCATTTAGGGCTTCTAAAAATCTTAACTCAGGTGATTGCATAGCTGTCTGTTTATATCTAGAACAGAGCTTAGCATTCAGTCAACTCAAAGTCACCTATCCTTGGTCAGGTAGAGCTGATTTAGTTGAACCGAACGCAATAGCAGAATTTAAAAGAATAAGGAAAAGGGTCTGTTGGCTCTGAAATCTTCCTTTTACTACATTTAAATGTATAACATTTTCAATGATGAGGTGTGAGGAGAAACCACTGTCAAGCAGTCCTGTCTACACTTTTTTCATTATTTCTAAGAAAGAATGATGTGTATATCCAGACATAGCACAAGTTTTCAAGGGACTTTAGAACTTCAGTGGAAAATCTTATCCACATAGATCATCATGCCAATTAATCAATGGGAAGGGGCATACCATATTAAAGTGGTGAAAACACATACACCATTTTAAGTGAACTATATTAGTTATTTATCGCCACAATAATGCTGCAGAAACACAACCCCAAAACCTCAGTGACATGTAACAATAAACATTAATTGCTTACACATCAGGGTGAGCAGATCAGAAATGTGGCTTTGCTAATGTGAACTGGGCTTTCTCACTCGCTTGAGAGCAGGCTGACTGTCAAATGTTAGAGGCTGCCTTGAGTTGGGGCCTTTAGGGCAACTTGGATCTGCTCCACTTTTCTCTCATCTTCCAGCAGGCTAATTCTGACATGTTGTCATGACAATGGCAGAGGTGCAAGGAAGCAAATGGAAACGTGCATGTACATTTTCAAGCCTTCTCTTGCCTCATGACTGCTAATATCCTATTAACCAAATCAAGTCACATTATAAAACCCAGAGCCTAGGAGCAGGGCAGGTCATTCACGTATGTGGGTGGGTACTTTATAGCTACAAGCAAAGGGTGTGGATATAGGGAATACTGACGAATTGGAGCCAAACGATGCAGTCTACCACAGACATTTACCAAATCCCATTGGATCTAAAAGGCCATTAATTTTACCATTAAGAAAGAAAAAATACTCCTAATTAAATTATAACACAACGTTTGTTTATCATGTAGAATTTTATTTTATATTTATGGAAATAGTTATTTACACAAAAATTTTTATGACTTGTGATTCTTATGCATAGACAAGAAGGAAACTATGTACAAAATAAATTGTGTAATATAGTCCTAAATACTTCCACATTCAGAATATGACTCTTCTAAATCAATCTTAAACTCTGAGTAATTGATATTTGTGTTTTGCCACAAAATACTATTCTTTGGTGGTATTGGTATATGCATGATTTCTTAAAAGAATGCTCCAGTATTTATTCCAAGCTTCTGATGCTCATTCTGCCAGTACTTTCTCAATCTTATCAGGCATTAATAGACAGTTATTAGGGCCATTTAAAAAATATGTCCATAAATTCTTTGATAGTTCTCCCTTCAGGAGGTAGAAACTAATTCTCCTCCTCTTGAGGTTGTGCTGGATTTAAGGACTCATTTCTAGTGAATAGAATAAAGCAGAAGTGACAGTGCAGGACTTTGGAAACTAGGTAATAAAAAGCCCATGTGGTTTTCATGGTTTCCATTTTGGTCTGTCTGTCTGTCTGTCTGTCTGTCTCTCTCTCTTTCTCAGATCAGTTGTTCTGGGAAATGCTAACTGCCATGTTGAGGAAGCGTTCAGGCAGCCCTATGAAGATGACCACATAGTGAGAAACTGAGACCCCTACCAACAGGCATGTGAGTGAGCCATCTTGCAAGCACACCTCAGTCCCAGTCAAGCTTTCACATGACTGCAGCCTTGGCTAAAAGCTTAATTGCAGTCTTCGAAAGACACTGAGCAAGAGCTACCCAACCAAAATGCTCCCAGGTTCATGACCCTCAGAAACTGCATGAGATAACAAATATTTGATGTTTCAGGCCACTAAGTTTTGGGGGTAGTATGTTATACATAGAATAAAATAAAGACTCCTGCTGACAAGAATTTTAAGCAAATGAAATTGTCTGATCTGGCCAACAGGAATAAAAAATGTTATCCTTATATGTCCAGATGCTCTATTTCCGTAAATTTCTGTACATAAAAAAATTTTTGGTTTTAATGATGAATCATAAGACATTTAAAAAGCAATTAAACTCAACATGTGTTATCCCCCAAATACTCCTAACTCAACTGAAGTAATGCCAATATAAACAGCTATGACCAAAGTCACATACGCGCAGGCAGTGACAACTAAGTCATTATTGTCTTCTGGCTGACGGCAATTAAGAGATGCCATAAATTGTAAGATGCATTCCATTTTCAGAGATATTAACATGTAAAAATCACTGGGTGTACTAGAAATGATAAAATATGGTATTTAACAACCCTTATGAATACTTACAGCTTCTGGACCAAATTTGAGTTAAAGAAGATGAGAGTTATGTTTAGGTTAGGATGCTGAATTTCATTTGTTTAGTTCACTGAGGAAGCAAGACGCCAGCTTAGGTGGCTGGAATCGCAGTGGTGAGCTGAGATGAGCATGGCTGCCAAGGGAAATAGCCTCTCTACATTTACATCTGCCATAAAGATTACAGCTCAAAGTGTTCCACCAGGCTGAAGTGTGTTTCTTTTCATCTTCATAGAGCAGCATAAGACCTTGTATGTAATAAGAACTCAGTACATATATATATATCTATATTGAATGGATTATTGAATGAAAAACAAATTTTTAAGTTTTCAGTGTTTTCAGTACATGTTTCTATAAATAATTTTCATATTGCTTGATTGATAATAATAATAATGATAATTACATATATTCTAATATTGCAATATTTGAATATTCTAATATTACAAGAGAATAATAAGCTTTTGACAATGTTGTGTTTACAAGTCTGAGTTTGTGAAAACATCTGGGTGGGGAACAGGTCATCACCAAAGAGGAAGAAATTCACCTACACTTGTACTTTCAGGGAATAGCCAGTACCTCCTTCTCTGAGTATTATTTCTGTAACACTTTATTTCTAAATGTTCACACCTCAGGAGCACAGGATCAGGTTGATATGATCAATAATATTCTGCAATTTGTGGCACACACTAAGTACTGTCTGAGCACAATGTCTCTCATACTTATCATTTATTTATTTATGTATTTATTTATATATTGTATTATGTTTTTTCCATTTAACTCCAGTTCCATATCCTGCCATGCCTTCACTGTCACTTCAGTTCATCTTTTTTGTTTTATTTACACATGTTGTATGAACAATAAGTAGTATTGTTATATTTGGTTTTATTTACATAAATTATACTTCACTGCATATTTTATTCTGCTTCTCAGTTCTTTCAATTAATATTATTTGTTCTAATCTGTCCATGTTGTTCTATGTCGGTTTAGTTTATTCCTCTAGCTGCCTTTATTACGTTTCATTCCTTCATTGCCATTCTCTTAAAATCTCCTCACTAAAAACAATTTGAAAATAAACATCTTTTTACATGCTTTTTTATGTGCCTCTGGGAGAACTTTCCTAGGGTATATATTCAGTGTGGAAGTTTATTAAGTTATAGTATATATGTATAACTTATATTGTCTTATACCTGTGGTTGAAGGTATAGCAATAAACAAAAGAAAGTGACACCAGTTTAAAATGGTGGCTCCAATTTTTCTTCTTCCAGCACCTGATGGCTTCCATTTTCCCATCTGAACTTAAAGTTACATAGATACAAAGTTTAGCTTGTCTAACCAGGTGTGAAGTGCTTTAATTTATATTTCTCTGATGACTAAATATCCTGAGCATCTCTTCGCATGATTATTATACGTATATTCTTCTCCTATGAATTGCCTATAAAAAAATCTTAACAGTCTATAGAAACCTTGAAGATGAAGATATGCATATCCTGTGAATAAACAATTTCACTCATGGGTATATGTGATAGAAAAATGTGTGCATAGGTGTACCAAGTTAGCAAGTACCAATGTTAGCATTGTTCATATAACTCAAACTTGGAATCAACCCAGATGCCCGTCAATAGTGGCTTAGATAAATTCACTATGGTATTTTTAATATAATGGAATATCATACAGTAAATAATATGAATATTCTACTGCTACACACAATAAGAGTGAATTTTACATGCACATGTTTTTCAAGCTAGACACAAAAGAATACATGCTGTACTGTTTTAAAAGTTCAAGATTAAAGTGTTCAGAACTGATCTGTTTCATTAGAAGTCAGGATATTTGGTTACCTTTGAGAAGATGGGTAAAGGTAGTGACTGGCAGGGAATATGAAGAGACTTCTGGGGTGATGGTTTTTCCTGATTTGGTGGTAATTGTACTGTGTGAAAATTCATTAATCTCTACACTTAGGACTCATGCATTTTTCAATATGCATAGTATGTTTCAAAAAATAGATTTGGTTAAAAATTCAATAAACCTAATTGTGCATAAGTCTGCATTTCTCATTATGTCTTAAATTAACATTGTTAGGAAATGTGACTATCACATATATCTCCCACAAAGGAGTTATAACGCGTTATTCTTAATCAAAAAGAAAGATGACTGAAGAAGAAATTATAATCAAGTATGATAAGTCCTATGATAGGGAGAAGTCAAGAAGCTATCAGAGTAGAGCGGGCTTGGCAATGCAGACCAGGAATCAAGAAAAACTTCTCAGAGAGGATAGTGTTTAAGGTACTACCTGGTGTGTGTGGGGTAGCAGCGGGGGGAGGCTGGGAGAGAGTGTTACACTGAGATGAGAAGAGTGTGCCTGGCAAGGGAAAGTCACTGTGAAGGGACCAAGTTGAGAGTGGCTCGGTGAGATTTAGAAGTTGAAATGTATGAGGACCCAGGCTGGAGTGATATCTTCGTGGATCATGAGGGCCCTTGAGTCCTGGTAATGAAACTGTGCTTTAATTTACCACATTGGAGGGTGAAATAATGTTTGCCTTTTAAGCCTAGTTCAGACTACAGTGTAGACAGTGGCTTGGAAATGAGCAGTACTGGAGTGAGGGAAACCAGTTAGAGGCCAGTAGTAGCAATAATCCAGGTAGAAAGGATGGTGGCCTGAAATCCTTTTGTCGTGGAGGAAAATAAAGAAAGTAGACAGACTTTAGAGATGTCTAATAAGCCAAATTAAGAGAACTCATCATTTGATTGGATATGGTAAGTAGAAGAAATGAAAAATGTTGAGAATTATTTACTTGTTTCAGGTTTAGCTATTTTTCCTAAAAAATAACCAATGCTTTCAAATGACTTCAGAAATGATTTTGAATACTTTTAAATATTTGCACTGAATCTTTATAATTATAGCATTTATATTATGCTCATACTGTTCATGGCCATGACTAGAAAAAAATAATACAATATCTGGAGGAAGACAACTTAATGCATGATAATCTGTTGAAGTAAAGTAAAAGTCTGAAATACCTTCATGAGACTGAAAAGACTTGCCTACGTGAGCAAAGATAAATCAGATTGTCCCAAAGTTTCTCTAATTTTTTTGTGGTTTGTCCATGATGAGCTTTCAGATCTCTCTTGAGAACATGGTCATACAGATACTTTAAAAGAGAGTAAGTTAACATTCCCTCTCTCATTTAACCTGCCGTCCTTAGAAACATTCATCGACTGCTTACATGTTGGCCATTTCCAAAGCTAAATATTGGAAGGCAGCTTCTAGTACTGTGTGATTTGAAAACTGCCAGAAGGACATCTGTCTAATGAATCTTAGACTTCTGTATTATTTATTCTTTTGGCTTTGTGGCCCTTAAACTTGAGAAAAGCACAGCTAAAATCAAACAACCACAGCTAGCTACGTAAACTAAAATTATTATTATTAAAATGTTACCTAAATATATACAGCACAAAATTAGTTATAAATTTATTGTACTTATAACTCACACCAAAGTACATTTAAAAATTATACAATGAACTTCCCTGGTGGCACAGTGGTTAAGAATCCGCCTGCCAATGCAGGGGACATGGGTTTGATCCCTGGTCTGGGAAGATCCCACATGCTGTGAAGCAACTAAGCCTGTGTGCCACAACTCCTGAGCCTGCACTCACTCTAGAGCCCGTGAGCCACAGCTACTGAGCCTGCATGCTACAACTACTGAAACCTGTACACCTAGAGCCGGTGCTCCGCAACAAAAGAAGCCACTATGGTGAGAAGCCCACGCACCGCAACGGAGAGTAGCAACAGCTTGCCGCAACTAGAGAAAGCCTGCGCGCCGCAATGAAGACCCAACACAGCCACAAATAAATAAATAAATAAATAAATAAACAAAGATACAAGGCAAGCAATATTGAAATTAATAATTGATTTAATATGATCATTGATGTTGTTTTGCCAAAGTTAATTTGCTGCTTGCAGCCCTGTACCAGATGACTGACTTCTTCGGCCATTTCTCAATGCTAATTACAATAAAGATTTCTGGCAAGCAGTGCTGACATTTGGGCATCACTTAGTGCAAGCTCATCATACACCATTAAGTGCATATCTCTTTATTTCTTATTATCCAGAGACAACAAAATAGTACCACTTGGCACCAATGGACTTGTAAATACAAATTCCAGGGCTAAAATTATAGGAAATATTAAGCTACCCAGCAGTCATTCAGAGGATGCAGAACATGCTTACAGTATTTTTAAAGCTATCATCCAAAGATGATCAAAACTTTTACATTCTCCTTGAGAACTCTCAGAATTTGTGAAAAGCAATTTCTCTGACTAGACCCAGCTTGAGGAACACTGGATTAAGTCTTGATAGGCAAGAGCTAAAATGCAAATATTATTCAATATTTGTAAAGAATAGCACACCAGATCTTTTCACACTCTGACTTAAACAATTAAAGTAGAGAAGGGAAAGACCTTCAAGAAAAGGAAAGACAATCCTCTTTGGCTGGAGTTAAGGGGTTAGGAATTAAAGCATTTGTAAGTAAAGCATTTATAATGATGATATGAAACTTTTGGAAGATACTAGAAGGCACTAGGTAACAGAGACCAAAGTGACCATAATACAGGAGAGAGAAGAAGATGATTAAAAAGGATCTGAGGAAGAATGTAAAGCATAATATGGATACTTAAAAAAATTTGTGACATTAGTAAATATTATAGATGCAGTATATTATTCTATTCAATTCAGCCATGCTGATATAGAATTAAAGTACTCAAAAAAGCAAAGAGGTAGACTTCTAAAATAAACAGTTTCAATCCTCAGAGAGATATTTTTATGTTGCTAACTGAGGCAAACAAGCTTTCAGAAAAGATTTAATGATTGGCATTTTTGGCATATGAAATGCCATTGAACCTGCATGTTCATGATTTTCTTTGATTTGAACAGAAATGTTTATTTTTTAAATAATTCTATTAAGAACTGACAGATTATATACTTTAGAAATTGTAAATTTGGTATGAAATAGAATATTCCAAGCAGTCCAGTTTGGGAAGGATTTTACCATTTGAAAAATCTTAGGAAATACAACAGTTCTTTGACACAAATAATTTACCAGAGTCTTAAAACACAAATCTGAGTCCCAGATCTAGTGATATTGAGCTAGCTTCACGATTCCTATGGGTTTAAGTTTTGTTCCCTGTATCAGGAGGAAGTTGGCAAAAATAATCACGGGCTCAAATCCTCTGTATCATTAAACCTACAGCTAAAGAAATTTCTTTTAATCCACATAGTAAACCTCTCAAAAATTAATATTAAACAAAAAGAGAAATAAATTATTTCTCCCTATAATTATTCCATTGGATCTCACATGTATCATATAAAGAGTATTTCCATCACACCCTAAAAATGTGCTTGCTCCTAAGAGCCTGTGTGCTAAATCCTAACTGACAAACAAGCTACTTCTGTGCTTCAATTGCAGAAATACACTATATAATAATGCTGTTTTTATTGTCTCAATCTTTGAAAAAAAATCATTTTGGTCTTTTTTATTGCCACCCCCAGGAAAAGAACCTATCCCCAGGACTCTACAATGAATTTATTTTCCTGTTTATTTAGCATAATCATTTCTCTTTCACCAGAGGAATGGTGCCTCAAGGCCACTGCAGAACTATACAAAATCTTCATTCATTAATGGTCAAATAAAGAATGTGACCTTTCCAACTTCCTAAAATATTTCCTTGCTAAGAATCTGTTTTGGCTTTTTATTTTGATTTTTTTTTTCTTTCTTTTCTCCCCCCTAACTCCTTTTTTTAAAATTTCTAATTAATGTAACAATGTTTTTCCTATTGGAGTCTCTCCAAGGCAAACAAAACCAAGATGGTTAGATCTCCGTTTTTTTTTCCATGACATAATCTGTTGTCTGGCACTCAGAAAAGCTTAGTTTGGGTGGCCATTCTAGAGAAGCATAAAATGCCACGTGGGTAGGCAACACCAAAAGCAAAGCGTTGCCTCAGATTTCAGTGGCCTGGAATAGTCTCAGGAAGCTCTTTGATCTCCAGCTTGTCCCATCTGCCTCTGCCTACTGAAACAGGCTCGCCTTAAGATTGGGTGCCTAAGCAGCTTCTGTTTTCTGCGCATTCTTTAGAATCTGCTATCGAAAAGGAGATCTTAACATTCATTCTTTCATTTACCTGAGTCATTTCATAATACTTCTAAAGAACCTAGTGTTCTAGAAAGTTCCTATGGGGCTTATATGATGTCAATATTTTATTTAAATATGCAGCCACTTTAAAAACTAAACCACAGAAAATCTGGCAATTGCTATTTGGAAAATAAATTTTAAAAGATTGGAGGTTGGACTGTTCTGGCTTTAAAGAAGCAGACCCATAAAATCAAGGGAGGGTGGAGAGGTGAGTAATAGGCAACATTTGCTTCTCATGAGCTGAAGGGCACCTCATGACACACTTGAATGCAGACTATTTTAAAACAATTAAATATATTTTCTCTTTATTTATTTAAAGAGTCTACCAGATTTGGTAGGATTTGGTTAGATTTTTAGTTATTATCTCTGGGAAGCTGATCCAAAAGGTGTGCAAAGGTAAACATAGACTTATTTAAACTTTCACAGTGAATTTCTGTTATTTTTTCCCGCAACCAGTGGCATCCAAGAATTATACAATTGTAGATGACATATAGTAATAGCTCATTAGATAACTTCCAATGTATAATGTCTTAGGTGGCAAAATTGATATTTCTTTAGAAAATAATTACCATCTCCTTTGATAACTGTATTAGATTCTTGTGGCTGCTATAACAAATTACCACAAGTTTGGGGGCTTAAAATAATATAAATTTATTCTCTCACAATTATCGAGGCCCGTGGTCCTAAATCAATATCACTGAACTAAAATCAAGGTGTTGTCAGGGCCATACTCCCTCTGGAGGCCCTAGTGGAGGGTACGTTCCTTGCTGTACATTCCTTACCCAGTTTTGGGTAGCTGTTGGCATTTCCTGGCCTATAGCCACATCATACCAATCTCTGCCTCCACAGTCACATCAAATTTTCCTCTTCTAGGGGCTTCCCTGGTGGTGCAGTGGTTGAGAATCTGCCTGTCAATGCAGGGGACACGGGTTCGAGCCCCGGTCTGGGAAGATCCCACATGCCGCGGAGCAACTAGGCCCGTGAGCCACAACTACTGAGCCTGCGCGTCTGGAGCCTGTGCTCTGCAACGGGAGAGGCCGCGACAGTGAGAGGCCCGCGCACCGCGATGAAGAGTGGCCCCCACTTGCCACAACTAGAGAAAGCCCTCGGACAGAAACAAAGACCCAACACAGCCAAAAATAAATAAATAAATAAATTAATTAAAAAAAAAAAATTTTTCCTCTTCTATATGTAGTCAAATGCCCTTCTACCTCCCTCTCGTAAGGGATTGCATGTAGGGCCACTCTGATTATCCAGGATAGTCTTCCCATCTCAGTATCCTTAATCACATCTGCAAAGTCTTTGCTGTATAAATTAGCATTTACAAGTATAAATTTGGATTACTGGGATAAGGATCTAACATCTTTGGGGGCCATTAACCAGCCTACAAGAAAAATCATCTGTTCTTTCAACTTATACTTCTTTTCTAAGAGTGACAATTCCAATAAATAGATTCCCATAAGCAATTTGAGCCTTATACAGTTAATGATTTATGTTAGTTTTTTAAACATCTTTATTGGAGTATAACTGCTTTACAATGGTGTGTTAGTTTCTGCTGTATAACAAAGTGAATCAGTTATACATATACATATATCTCCATATACCCTCCCTCTTGCATCTCTCTCCCACCCTCCCTATCCCACCCCTCTAGGTGGTCACAAAGCACCGAGCTGATCGCCCTGTGCTATGCAGCTGCTTCCCACTAGCTATCTATTCTCCATTTGGTAGTTTATATATGTAACTGTCTCACATGGTCCCAACTTACCCATCCCCTTCCCCATGTCCTCATGTCCTTTCTCTACAGCTGCGTCTTTATTCCTCTCCTGCCCCTAGGTTCTTCAGAACCATTTTTGTTTTTCTTAGATTCCATATATATGTGTTAGCATATGGCATTTGTTTTTCTCTTTCTGACTTACTTCACTCTGTATGACAGACTCTAGGTCCACCCACCTCACTACAAATAACTCAGTTTCATTTCTTTTTATGGCAGAGTAATATTCCATTGTATATATGTGCCACATCTTCTTTATCTATTCAACTGTTGATGGACACTTATGCTGATTCCATGTCCTGGCTATTATAAATAGAGCTGCAATGAACATTGTGGTACATGACTCTTTTTGAATTATGGTTTTCTCAAGGTATATGCCCAGTAGTGGGATTGCTGGGTCATATGGTAGTTCTATTTTTAGTTTTTTAAGGAACCTCCATACTGTTCTCCATAGTGGCTGTATCAATTTACATTCCCACCAACAGTGAAAGAAGGTTCATTTTCTCCACACCCTCTCCAGCATTTATTGTTTGTAGGTTTTTTGATGATGGCCATTCTGACTGGTATGAGGTGATACCTCATTGTAGTTTTGATTTTCATTTCTCTAATGATTAGTGATGTTGAGCATCCTTTCATGTGTTTGTTGGCAATCTGTGTATCTTCTTTGGAGAAATGTCTATTTAGGTCTTCTGCCCATTTTTGGATTGGGTTATTTGTTTTTTAGATATTGAGCTGCATGAGCTGCTTTTATGTTTTGGAGATTAATCCTTTGTCAGTTGCTTCATTTGCAAATATTTTCTCCCATTCTGAGTGTTGTCTTCTCATTTTGTTTATGGTTTCCTTTGCTGTGCAAAAGCTTTTAAGTTTCGTTAGGCCCCATTTGTTTACTTTTGTTTTTATTTCCGTTTCTCTAGGAGCTGGGTCAAAAGGGATCTTGCTGTGATTTATGTCATAGAGTGTTCTGCCTATGTTTTACTCTAAGAGTTTTATAGTGTCTGGCCTTACATTTAGGTCTTTAATCCATTTTGACTTTATTTTTGTGTATGGTGTTAGGGAGTGTTCTAATTTCATTCTTTTACGTTAGCTGTCCAGTTTTCCCAGCACCACTTATTGAAGAGGCTGCCTTTCCTCCATTGTATATTCCTGCCTCCTTTATCAAAGATAAGGTGACTATATGTGCATGGGTTTATCTCTGGGCTTTCTATCCTGTTCCATTGATCTATATTTCTGTTTTTGTACCAATACCATATTGTCTTGATTACTGTAGCTTTGTAGTATAGTCTGAAGTCTGGGAGCCTGATTCCTCCAGTTCCGTTTTTCTTTCTCAAGATTGCTTTGGCTATTTGAGGTCTTTTCTGTTGCCGTACAAATTGTGCAATTTTTTGTCCTAGTTCTGTGAAAAATGCCATTGGTAATTTGATAGGGATTGCATTGAATTTGTAGATTGCTTTGGGTAGTATAGTAATCTTCACAATGTTGATTCTTCCAATCCAAGAACATAATATGTCACTCCATCTGTTTGTATCATCTTTAATCTCTTTCATCAGTGTCATAGTTTTCTACATACAGGTCTTTTGTGCCCTTAGGTAGGTTTATTCCTAGGTATTTTATTCTTTTTGTTGCAATGGTAAATGAGAGTGTTTCCTTAATTCTCTTTCAGATTTTTCATCATTAGTGTATAGGAATGCAAGAGAGTTCTGTGCATTAATTTTGTATCCTGCTACTTTACTAAATTCATTGATTAGCTTGAGTAGTTTTCGGTAGCATCTTTAGGATTCTCTATGTATAGTGTCATGTGATATGCAAACAGTGACATTTTTATTTCTTCTTTTCCAATTTGGATTCCTTTTATTTCTTTTTCTTCTCTGATTGTTCTGGCCAAAAATTCCAAAACTATGTTTAATGATAGTGGTGAGAGTGGGCAACCTTTTCTTGTTCCTCATCTTAGTGGAAATGGTTTCAGTCTTTTACCATTGAGAGCTATGTTGGCTGTGGGTTTGTCATATATGGTCTTTATTATGCTGAGGTAAGTTCCCTCTCTGCCTGCTTTCTGGAGGGTTTTTATCATAAATGGGTGTTGAATTTTGTCAAAAGCTTTTTTTGCACCTATTGAGATTATCATATGGTTTTTATCCTTCAATTTGTTAATATGGTGTATCACATTGATTGATTTGCATATATTGAAGAAACCTTGCATTTCTGGGATAAACCCCACTTGATCATGGTATATGATCCATTTAATGTGCTGTTGGATTCTGTTTCCTAGTATTTTGTTGAGGATTTTTGCATCTATGTTCATCAGTGGTATTGGTCTGTAATTTTCTTTATATGTGACATCTTTGTCTTGTTTTAGTATCAGGGTGATGGTGGCCTTGTAGAATGAGTTTGGGGATGTTCCTCTCTCTGCTATATTTTGGAAGAGTTTGCAAAGGATAGGTGTTAGCTCTTCCCTAAATGTTCGATAGAGTTTGCCGGTGAAGCCATCTGGTCCTGGGCTTTTGTTTGTTGGAAGAAGTTAATCACAGTTTCAATTTCAATGCTTGTGACTGATCTGTTTATATTTTCTGTTTCTTCCTTGTTCAGTTGCGGAAGGTTGTGCTTTTCTAAGAATTTGGCCATTTCCTCCAGGTTGTCCATTTTATTGGCATATAGTTGCTTATAGTAATCTCTCATGATCCTTTGTATTTCTGCAGTGTCAGTTGTTACTTCTCCTTTCTCATTTCTAATTCTATTGATTTGAGTCTTCTTCCTTTTTTTTTGAGATGAGTCTGGCTAATGGTTTATCAATTTTGTTGATCTTCTCAAAGAACCAGCTTTTAGTTTTATTGATCTTTTCTATCATTTCCTTCATTTCTTTTTCATTTATTTATGATCTGATCTTTATGATTTCTTTCCTTCTGCTAACTTTGGGGTTTTTTTGTTCTTCTTTCTCTAATTGCTTTAGGTGTAAGTTTAGATGGTTTATTTGAGATGTTTCTTGTTTCTTAAGTTAGGATTTTATTGCTATAAACTTCCTTCTTAGAACTGCTTTTGCTGCATCCCATAGGTTTTGGGTCATCGTGTTTTCATTGTCATTTGTTTCTTGGTGTTTTTTGATTTCCTCTTTGATCTATTCAGTGATCACTTCGTTATTAAGTTGTGTATTCTTTAGCCTCCATGTGTTTGTATTTTTTACAGATTTTTTCCTGGAATTGATATCTAGTCTCAAAGCGTTGTGGTCGGAAAAAATATTTGATATGTTTCAATTTTCTTAAATTTTCCAAGGCTTGATTTGTTACCCAAGATATGATCTATCCTGGAGAATGTTCCATGAGCACTTAAGAAGAAACTGTATTGTATTGTTTTTGGATGGAATGCCCTATAAATATCAACTAAGTCCATCTTCTTCAATGTATCATTTAAAGCTTGTGTTTCCTTATTTATTTTCATTTTGGATGATCTGTCCATTGGTGAAAGTGAAGTATCAAAGTCCCCTAGTATTACTGTGTTACTGTCGATTAACCCTTTTATGGCTGCTAGCATTTGCCTTATGTTTTGCGGTGCTCTTATGTTGAGTGCATAATTATTTACAATTGTTATATCTTCTTCTTGGATTGATGCTTTGATCATTATATAGTGTCCTTCTTTGTCTCTTGTAATCGTCTTTACTTTAAAGTCCATTTTGTCTGATATGAGAATTGCTACTCCAGCTTTCTTTTGATTTCCGTTTGCATGGAATATCTTTTTCCATCCCCTCACTTTCAGTCTGTATGTGTTCCTAGGTCTGAAGTGGGTCTCTTGTAGACAGCATATATACAGGTCTTGTTTGTGTATCCATTCAGCCAGTCTGTGTCTTTTGCTTGGAGCATTTAATCCATTTACATTTAAGGTAATTATCGATATGCATGTTCTTATTACCATTTTCTTAATTGTTTAGGGTTTGTTATTGTAGGTCTTTTCCTTCTCTTGTGTTTCTTGCCTAGAGAAGTTCCTTTAGCATTTGTTGTAAAGCTGGTTTGGTGGTGCTGAATTCTCTTAGCTTTTGATCGTTTGTAAAGGTTTTAATTTCTCCATTGAATCTGAATGAAATCCTTCCTGTGTAGAGTAATCTTGGTTGTATGTTTTTCCCTTTCATCACTTTAAATATGTCTTGCCACTCCCTTATGGCTTGCAGGGTTTCTGCTGTAAGATCAGCTGTTAACGTTATGGGGATTCCCTTGTATGTTATTTGTTGATTTTCCCTTGCTGCTTTTAATATTTTTTCTTTGCATTTAATTTTTGATAGTTTGATTAATATGTGTCTTGGCATGTTTCTCCTTGCATTTATCCTGTATGGGACTCTCTGCCCTTCCTGGACTTGACTGACTATTTCCTTTCCCATATTAGGGAAGTTTTCAACTGTAATCTCTTGAAATATTTTTTCAGACCCTTTCTTTTTCTCTTCTTCTTCTGGGACCCCTATAATTTGAATGTTGGTGTGTTTAATGTTGTCCCAGGAGTCTCTGAGACTCTCCTCAATACTTTTCATTCTTTTTTCTTTATTCTGCTCTGCAGTAGTTATTTCCACTATTTTATCTTCCAGGTCACTTACCCTTTCTTCTGCCTCAGTTATTCTGCTATTGATTCCTTCCAGAGAATTTTTAATTTCATTTATTTTTCTGTTCATCATTGTTTGTTTGCTCTTTAGTTCTTCTAGTTCATTGTTAAACATTTCTTGTTTTTTTCCCATTCTATTTCCAAGATTTTGGATCATCTTTACTACCATTGCTCTGAAGTCTTTTTCAGGTAGACTGCCTATTTCCTCTTCATTTGTTTGGTCTGGTGGGTTTTTACCTTGTTCCTTCATCTGCTGTGTATTTCTCTGTCTTCTCATTTTGCTTAACTTAGTGTGTTTGGGGTCTCCTTTTCACAGGCTGCTGGTTCATAGTTCCCATTGTTTTTGGTGTTTGCCCCCAGTGGGTAAGGTTGGTTCAGTGGGTTGTGTAGGCTTCCTGGTGGAGGGGACTGGTGCCTGTGTTCTGGTGGATGAGGTTGGATTTGTCTTTCTCGTGGGCAGGACCACTTCCAGTGGTGTGTTTTGGGGTGTCTGTGAACTTATTATGATTTTAGCCTCTCTGCTAATGGGTGGGGTTGTGTCCTGTCTTGCTAGTTATTTGGCATGGGGTGTCTAGCACTGTGGCTTGCTGGTCATTGAGTGGAGCTGGCTCTTAGCATTGAGACAGAGATCTCTAGGAGAGCTCTCACTGATTGATATGTGGGGCCGGGAGGTCTCTGGTGGACCAATGTCCTGAACTTGGCTCTCCCACCTCAGAGGTTCAGGCCTGACACCCAGCCGGAGCACCAAGACTCTGTCAGCCACACGGCTTTTGGGAAGTCTGAGGTCTCCTGCCAGTGTTCAGTAGGTGTTCTATAGGAGTTGTTCCACACGTAGATGTATTTTTGATGTATTTGTGGGGAGGAAGGTGATCTCCACCTTTTACTCCTCTGCCATCTTGAAGGTCCTCCAGGAGTGGAGATCTTGAAATCATAAAATGGAGAATTCAAGACAAAAACATTAGCCAAATGACCCAACATTAGCCAAATGACTAAAAGGACCCATTTTAGTATTAAAGCCATGGATATTCTATAATGAAGATGTGAGTTATGAATATTTTGCAACAAGTAACACAGCAATTACCTATATATAACAGAAACTACAAGAGATGCAATGAGAAGTAAATAGAAACATACTAATTATAGGAGACTTTAACATATTCTCCTCTGTACAAGATAGATCAAGCGGCCAAAAAATAAATAAAGACATATAAGTTCTACACAATGTAGTACTATAGATTTTTTTGATATATATCAAATACTATACCTCAGTAAAAGATAATATATCTTTTTCTCAACTATACTTGAATAGTCACAAAAATTGACTGCTATTCGGACACACACACATAGAAAAACAGTAAATTCCATGAATTAGAACTATTCAGAAGCACTCTTTGATCTTAATGAATACAGCTAGAAACCAAAAATGAAACCAAAACACAAAAATGCCCTCCCACCTAGAAGAATGGACATATAAATATGATATGGGGCAAGGCAAGAAAGAACCCCATGGGAATGAATTGGAATTGCATATAATAGTGTAAATTCATGATTTCCAAAATACGTGTATAATGTATATATACGTGTGTGTGTATAAATACATATATACATATGTATGAATGTGTATATGTGTTTATCTACCTGTGTATGTGTGTATATGAATATGTCTTTACATGTATGATTATCTACATGAACATACATATGATGTATGTGAGTGTGTATGTATGTGAATATGCATGCACATATTTTTAGCCCTCTCTACTGAAAGGACAAAGACACCTCAATAGCAATGACTGCAAGGAGCATATTCAGCTCCCAGATTTTAGTCTCTACTACCATTCAAATTTAAAAGGGACCAGAGCTCTTCCGACTAATGGCTAATTCCAGGGCTAAGGCAGAGTAGATAAAGATGCACCTGGAACACTTGTTATGCAGGAAAGTAAGAAGATAGCCAATAAATGACATGGTGTACTTCTCAAGGAAATGGGAACTGGCTTTAAGACTGTCAGTGTTACAACAAAAATAGAAATGAAGTTTTTCCTCTCCTGAAAACAAAGGAAGTAAAGGGGACAGTGAACAGGCTAGAGAAGAAACATAAACTGGCCTGAAAGGGTTAATCAATCCTAGTTTTATTTTAACTGTTACTAATCTGTAGTGTCTCTAACTAGATTAGTTCTTCACAAAGCTAACCTGTCACCCCTAATTCTGTGTAATTTACATCCTGAACCTGGCATTTACTCTCCCTGTAATCTCTTGTAGCAAATCACTCCTTGTAGCTGTTTACATTTCAGAAAGGAGGTCACAGGCAGATAATCCAGAAACTAACGGACCCAATTAACAGGCTGCCAGACCCAATTACTGGGTTGCCTGACGCCAGTGGTGACTGTTTTGAAACAATGCAAAAAGAAGAAGAATGCAAGACCTTCACCATTTTGATCCTTATCACTCACTTCGGACTGCGAACTCCCCCTATAAGAATCCCTGTAATTCCCCAGGAGAGGGGGGCACAGTTCTTGAGGTGCTAGCCTGCTGTGTCTTCCCTTTGCCTGGCAAAGAAAATAAAAAGCCTCTCTATTTCTTGGCCTCCAAATCTCTGTCTCCATATTTCTATTCAACATCGTGCACTGGGAGCCAAGATTTTTGGCAACAAAATTTGGGGGGCTTGTCTGGGATCTGATCACGGGCAGGTGGCCCCACAGGGCCCCTCGGCTTGAATAGATGCTTGGAGATTCCTCTCCACACTAGCCTCCTTTGGGAGCCCACAGGGTTGAGGGATTTCTCTGAAGCCAGATAGCCAGGGACTCCCTGCGGCAGGACCTTGCCTCGATCACACCCGACCTGCCTACTCGGCTGCGGAACTCCGAGTCTGCGGCGGGGAACGGTGGAGAGGTTGCCCTAGCAGCTGCTGAGGCTTTCTCTGCTTGGAGGACACCTTCTTTTTCCCTTCCCCACATCGGCCCGGACTTCTACTCCGAGAAGGCATTAATTCTTGGAGGATCAGAAAGAGGGCATTTGGTACAACGCGACTCACCCGCCAGCATTTTGGTAAGTCCCCGGGGGTGCACCCCGAGATCTTTTGACTTTGTCCATTTTGGTTACTTCGGTTACAATCTGGGGAACTCTCCCTGTGAAAGGAAATTCCATTTGCAAGGTGCCGCTTTGGACAAACGTCACAGGTTTAGCAGGACTTGGAAGTCACGTTTGGGGCATTTCTGCCATTTGGCTTTTGATTTCTGGGCGTTTCTTTGCTGTTTGTTTTACTTTGTGACTTCCTGCTGGAGAGGTTTTGGTTTGGTTTGGTTACTTTGGTTTCAGCGCGCAGACATCTGGTACTAACTCCAGCTAAAATGGGAAGCGCTTCCTCTAAGGTTCCACCGCTACCTGGGAACCCTTGGGGAAAATTTTAAATGACTGGTCGTCCTATAGCTATGACCCAACGACAAAGAAAAATGGCCTGAAAATAGGTCTCCTACAATTAGATCTTTATTGCCACAGGATTGGAAAAATGGACTGAGGCTCCCTTATGTCTAGGACTTTCTCCTATAATCAAAAGCCTGAACAATCAGAAAAACTCTCCTCACATTCTAAATGATCCCCTTCTAACTCCTCCCAACTCTCCGGGGCAGGGAACAAAGCTTCCCCGACTCCTGAAAGTTCCCTTCCTCCTTCAGATTCTTCTGACCAAACTAAGACCCCACCTCCCTAGAGGGAAAATTCCTGCTGGGACAACATTTTATCAGCCAGTCTGCCCCTGTTATCAGAGTCAATTTGAGCACTATCTGGTTTACATTTTAGCTATGAAACCATGACCACAGAAAGAGAAAGATGATTTTTGACAGTATGGCAACAATATTCGTTAAACTCCGGAGAAAATTGGTTAAAATAAAACTTTTTTAAAATTGCAAAACCAGTTCTTTTTGCATGTGCCATTAGAAAAAGTTAGCTTGTTAAAATACTTTTCAAAATTCTGGCCCTGAGAAAACAAAAATATGCCTAGGACAAAGCTTGAAGTTAATGCTTATCCTGTCCTTGAGCTACAAACACAGCCCACTTTGCCTGAGACTTCAGCCTTGGGTTATTTAGTAGAACTTCAAGCCAAGAGAAAAAAAAAAAAAAAAGAGGCAAAGAGACATTTTAAATCTCAAGTGGAAACTATGATGTCTCTGTCTGTCTGGATATATGTGTATGTCTCAGTATGTGTCTTTGTCTTTGGGTAATATTGTCGAGGTTAATTTGTAAATGAGCTCTGTTTAATTGGCTTAAAAAAAAAGTAAGCGCTTACAAATCAAACAATTCTAAATACAAGGGAAAAGACTCCTGTCGAAGAACAAAAACGGGAGCCTAGGCAAGAGAATAAAGAGGATAGGGACAAATTAGACTGAGGTCAATGTGCATATTGTAAAGAAAAAGGGTATTGGAAAAAGGAATGCCCAAAGCTGAACAGACAATACAGAGAGACCCAGAAGCTTGGGGAAAACAAAACAATTGGGGTCTAGAGTAAAGAAAGCTCTGAGGAAGAGTATAGTGACTGTGAATGAAGGAGCTCAGTTTCCTAGCTATGTTAACAGCTCCCATTAACACAGCAAAAGAGGAGCCTTGGGTACAACTAGCAGTGGGGAGCAAAATGATGGACTTTTTGGTGAATACTGGGGCCACCCACTCAGTTCTCAATTGCAAACTGACTTCCCTGAGCAAAAATGCAATATCAGTAGCAGGAGTCTCAGGGCAGGAATGGGCAAAACTGTCTGTTCCTGAAACCACTGGAATGTCAGATTGGAGACAAAAAGCCTCTACATGCCTGATTGTCCCATTCCTCTATTATGGAGGGATATGCTGTGCAAAATGAATGCTCAAATAACTTTCTCACCTGAAAAGTGGCTTTTGTGCCTAGAGATAATGCCAGAAAGTGCCCTGAGATTTCACCAATCACTGGAAGAGGAAGAAGATAAAACGGAACCGATTCTGGAGCAAATCAAAGAAAAAGTGAGTACAGCTGTCGGGGCCAATGGGGTGCCCGGGCATGCCAGATTTGCCACCCCAGTTTCCATCACCCTACAGGATGGAGTAAAATGCCCCAGAAAGAAACATTATCCATTAAAAAGGGAAGCAACTCAAGGAATCCAACCACTGCTGACACGATTTTTGGAACATGGTCTCATCAGACCCTGCTGATCCCCATGCAATACGCCAATATTGCCGGTAAAGAAACCCCACACAAATGAATACTGGTTAGTTCAGGACCTAAGAGCCGTTAACGAGATCTTGGAGGATATTCATCCCACGGTCCCCAACACATATACATTGTTCACTAACATTCCAGGAGACTATGAGTACTCCACCGTACCTGACTTGAAAGATGCCTTCTTTTGCATACTGGTAGAGGAGGAATCACAGTTGCTATTTGCACTTGAATGGTAAGACCTGAGAACAAAAGCAATCAGTCAGTACTGCTGGACAGTACTGCCCCAAGGATTTAAGAACTATTTTCAGTGAAATTCTGGCCAAAGATTTACAGGGACAACATTTAAACCAAGGAGTCCTCCTACAATATGTGGATGATTTGTTAATAGCAAGCTCAGATATAGAGCACTGCTTATCTAACACTGTCACAGTATTAAATCACTTGGCCTGGTGTGGCTGCAAAGTCTCGCAAAAGAAAGCTCAAATCTGTCAACGACAGGTCACTTACTTAGGATTCCAATTACAAGAAGGACCTCGGAGCTTGTTAGCCAACAGAAAACAGACTATCTGTAACTTAGACATTCCAAAAAGCTGCCGGCAACTCCGGGGTTTCCTAGGGATGGCTGGATTTTGACGCATATAGATAACCAACTTCGGGTTAATTGCAAAGCCTTTATATCATGTTTTGAAAGGCGCAGATTCTGAACCCTTGGTTTGGACAGAAGACTGCCCAAAGGCTTATGAGACTTTATAACTCAAACTCATGACTGCATCAGCCCTGGGCCTGCCCGACCTTCAGAAAGAATTTAAACTGTATGTACATGAGAGACAGGGGTTGGCCCTGGGCACACTCATACAACCGGTGGGAGACATCCCCAGACCAGTGGCTTATCTTTCAAAACAACTGGATACCACAGCCGCCGGCTGGCCCCCTTGCTTACGCTCAGTAGCCGCCACCTGTGATCTGCTAAAATAGGCAGAAAAATTCACTTTGGGTCAGCCAACAGCAGTATATGTCCCACATCAAGTCTTAGTGCTCCTGGAACAAAAGGGTGGATACAGGTTGACATCAGGGAGGATGTGAAAATATCAGGCAATTCTCCTTGATGATCCCAATGTCACTGTTCCAGTGAGCAGCTCTTTAAATCCTGCTACCCTGCTTCCCTCACTCCCTGAAAAGGACATCCTCCATGACTATTTGAAGGTATTAGAGACTGCTTATTCTAGCTGACTGGATTTATCTGATAAACCTCTGAGCGAGGCTGATTGGGACCTGTTTACTGATGGCAGTAGTTTTGTGAAGGAGGGACAAAGATATGCAGGATATATGGTGGCTACAGAACAACAGGTAATTGAGGTGTCGACCCTGCCCCAGTCCTCCCGGCACCTCTGCACAGAAAGCAGATTGCTCTAACCCGAGCCCTAACCTTATCAAAAGGGAAAAGGGCCAACATCTATACAAACTCTAAATATGCCTTTATGGTTTTGCATGCCCATGGAGCCATATGGAAGTAACGAGGGCTACTGAATTCAAACAATAAGGACAGCAAACATGCTCCATAAATTCTAGCCCTCTTGAGAGCAGTGACTGAGCTAAAGGCTACAGCTATAACGCACTGCCCAGGACATCAAAAACCTACATCATTCATAGCCAGAGGGAACCAAAACGCAGATGCCACAGCAAAATGAGCTGCATTAAAAAGGGTAATGGTGGGACCCTTGCTTCCCCAAATAGACTGGTCACAGTACCATCCCCAGTATACTGTGGAAGATAATCAGAGAGCAAAAGAGTGAGGTTTTGATTCCACAAACCTGAGTGGACAATGGAAAATTAACCCACATGGTCTTATCTTGCTGCCTGCTGCCCTAGTGTGGCCAATAATAAAACATCTACATGACAACACTCACTACGGCCAAGAGGCACTAATGGATTATATCAAACCTCATATATGTGGACCAAACTTACACCAAACTATACAAAGGGTAAGTGAAAGCTGCCCCATTTGTATAAAAAACAATCCTAAACCAGGTAAGCTAGGATTACCTGAAGGAACCCAACATGTTGGAGAACACCCAGATGCTGACTGTCAGGTAGATTTCACCCAAATGCCAAAGACTAGGGGCTGCATAAAATACTTACTTGTGTTTGTTGAAACCTTTTCAGGTTGGGTTGAGGTCTTCCCAACCAGGACTGAGAAATCTCAAGAAGTGACAAAAGTCTTACTTAAAGAAATTATACCCAGGTATGGCCTTCCTTCATCCATACGAAGTGATAATGGATCGGCCTTTATAGCAGAAATAACTGAAACCATAAGTAGAATTCTAGGAATAAAGTGGAAGCTTCGCTCAGCCTGGAGACCCCAATCAACAGGAAAAACAAAAAAGATGAACCACACGTTAAAGAAAACCTTGCCAAGCTATGCCAAGAGACTCAGCTAAAATGGGACAAAGTGTTGCCTATTGCTCTCCTCCGCATACGGGTGGCCCCTAGAAGCAGTCTAGGTTTAAGCCCCTATGAAATTCTTTATGGGAGACCATTCTTTGCTCATCATAGGGAATTAGGAAATGTTACTCTCTTACATGAGTCCAAAGTAAAACACTATGTCCAACAGCTCAATGATGTTATAACTTCTATGAATGAGTTTATATTTTACAGGTCCCCTCTGCGCCTGTAAGTTCCTCTACCTCCCTTCAAGGCCAGAGATCAAGTGCTATTAAAAGTGTGAAAAGAACAAGGGCCCGATCATCAACTTGAAGAAAAGTGGAAGGGACCATACGACGTTCTTCTAACCACTCATACGTCTCTCGAGCTTGAAGGGGTGAAGCCGTGGATCCACCACGCCCGGGTGAAAAGACCTCCAGAGACGGGCCCACACCCCGGGACTTCAGAGCTGACTTCAACCACTGAAAGGAAGCCTCAGGAGTGGACTTCACATCCCACTGGAGACCTTAAGTATCACTTTAAGCAAAAGAAATGATGGCTAGAGCTTTGCATTATACTGGTAACTATGTTCTCTCCTAGTTTAAGAAGTATCTTTCTGCAATGGGCTTATTCATATGCTGACTCTTTTAAGCACTCTAATTGCTGGATATGTTGCCAACTACCTGTGTCTGCGTCCTCCAGATTGCCCTGGTGGGTTTTCCCCCTAAAGGCTCTGATTGGAAACATTTGGCAGAATTCATTCTTGAAGTAATGGAAGCTGGGGATGTCACTTCTGAAGTCACCAATTTCCTCCCCACTGAATGGCCAATTAAAGACACAATCAATCAGCCAGGCCATAATTTCACCTTCTCTCGTGGTGCCACAATATACTTAGATGTGGCAACCGCAAAAAAACTAGAGAAAAAAAAAAGCCTGGGTCAGTACAAAACCTATAGCATATAATAGAAGGGCACACCCAAATTTGGTATGGACTATTTTGGCTAACCCCTGAATATGGCCGCCTGAGTGACAGGCACTGTTGTGCTGGGAACAGAGAAACCATTCATACCAGCACTGGATAAATTCCACTAGACATCTGGGTTGAATGCCTCTAGAACATTGTCAAAACATCATACTATTAAGGAATAGTGACTGGTTTGCCACACATTGGGGTCTAAGACCTGGTATTTATTGGAGAGCCCCCAGTGGGACCCGCTGGCTTTGTGGAACCTGCTGGCTCCCTCTAGGGTGGATAGGCAAATGTACGTTAGGATTTCCATGGGCCCAAGGACACCGACAAGAGTCCTTACCAAAACCAAGATTGCTAATTTACAGTATATCCACTCTAGATGGGCCAGATCCATTTTTAAATGGTATGATCACCTAAATTTCTTTGTCCCAAATATCAGCCTAGAAAGTGTGCCATTACATATAGAAGCATTAGCTAAATTTACCAAGCAGGCCCTCAATGGTACTCAAAAAAGTCTGTCTTTATTGAATACTGAGGTTACACTAATGTGAAAAGCTGTCTTACAAAACCGGATGGCCTTAGATATCCTAACTGCAGCCCAGGGGGGAACATGTGCTATCATACATACTGAATGTTGCACTTTCATACCAGATGAATCAGGAAGTATATCTTTGTTTCTGAATGATTTAAAGAACCAAGTCCAAACTATAGATAATGCAGATGCTTACACTACTGAAATTTTGTCCTCAACCAGACAAGAACGATGAGCGTTTCCCTTCCTCCATTGATATGGAGGAAATGAACTAGCAGTGTGGAATTTGTTGCAACAAAAATAGAAATGAAGTTTTTTTCTCTCCTGAAAACAAGGAAAGTAAAGGAGACAGTGAACAGGCTAGAGAAGAAACATAAACTGGCCTGAAAGGGTTAATCAATCCTAGTTTTATTTTAACTGTTACTAATCTGTAGTTTCTCTAACTAGATTAGTCCTTCACAAAGCTAACCTGTCACCCCTAATTCTGTGTAATTTACATGCTGAACCTGTCATTCACTCTCCCTGTAATCTCTTGTAGCAAATCACTCCTTGTAGCTGTTTACATTTCAGAAAGGAGGTCACAGGCAGATAATCCAGAAACTAACGGACCCAATTAACAGGCTGCCAGACCCAATTACTGGATTGCCTGATGCCAGCGGTGACTGTTTTGAAACAATGCAAGAAGAAGAAGAAGGCTAGACCTTCACCATTTTGATCCTTATCACTCACTTCGGACTGTGAACTCCCCCTATAAGAATCCCTGTAATTCCCCAGGAAAGGGGGGCACAGTTCTTGAGGCGCTAGCCTGCTGTGTCTTCCCTTTGCCTGCAAAGAAAATAAAAAGTCTCTCTATTTCTCATCCTCCAAATCTCTGTCTCCATATTTCTATCCGTCATCAGTGCACAGGGAGCCAAGATTTTTGGCAGCACCAGTAGTCAAATCCAGGACAATTTGAACAAGACAATTAAGAACAGTTAAATGAATTACAAATCCTTAAAAAATGGGTATCCATGAGCCCATAATGAGAAAAGAAAGAGACAGAGAGAGAGGAACAGAGTGAGAGAGAGAAGGAGAGAGGGTGGTAAAGGAGAGAAGGAAGGGAGGAAGAAAGGGACAAAGGAAGGGAGGAAAGGAGGAAGGGGGGAAGGGAGGGAGGGAGGGAAAGAGGAAGGAAGAAGGGAAAGAAGGAGGGAGGGAGGGAGGGAGGGAAGGAGAGAGGAATGGGGGAGGAAGGAAGGAGAAATGAGAGAAGAAATGAGGGCTCTTGCATACAATAAAATGAGAGGGGCTGACTAGTAAATTGTCATGTTTTTTCTTTATTCTACTAATATTGTAAATCATATTGATTGATTTGTAAAAGTTAAACCAATCTTGTATTCTTGGGATGATACCAGTTGGGTGTGATGTATTATCATTTTAACATATTGCTATTTTGTCCATTTTTATTGAGAAATAATTGACATATGTCACTGTATAAGTTTAAAATGTACAGCATGATGGTTTGGATAACACATATTGTGAAATGATTACCATAATAGATTTAGTTAACATCTATCATTGCAAATAGATACAATAAAAAGAAAAAAGCTATTTTAAAATTTATAAATGTATAAGAGATGAAGATTTAATATCTCCACCTGTCCTTCTTCATTCTCTAACCATTTTATCATACTTTTAATTACATCAGTAATTAGCATTTGCATCATTATGATGATGTAAATGTTGTCCACTGCAGAACCTATTAGAACACTGTAATTACATGTTTTTGCTTTTTTTAAATTGAAGTATAACTGACCTACAACACATTGTTAGTTCCAATTGTAGTGATTCAAAATTTCTATACATTACAAAATAATCATAAAAATGTCTCGTTACCATGTGTCACCATAAAAATTATGACAATATTATTAACAATATTCCCCATGCTGTATATTTCATCCCCATAACTCATTTATTTTGTAACTGGAAGTTTGTACCTCTTAATCTCCCTCACCTATTTCACTCATTCCCCCACCCCCTGCACCTGTGGCAACCATCTGTTTCTTTTATGTATCTATGAGTCTGTTTCTATTTTGTTTTGTTTATCCATTTGTTTTCTTCTTTAGATTCCACATATAAATGAAATTGTATGTATTTGTCTTCCTCTGTCTGACTTATTTCACTTACAATAATACCTTCGAGGTCCATGTATACTTTTGCAAATGATGAAATTTCATTCTTTGTGTAACTGATTAATTTTCCATTGTGTATATATATGTATGTGTGTGTGTGTATATATATATATATATATATATATATATATATCTTCTTTATTCATTCATTTATTGATGGACACATTAGTTACTTCCATGTATTCGTTATTGCAAATAATGCTGCAATGAACATAGGGATGTATATATCTTTTCTAGTGTTTTTGTTTTCTTTGGAAAATAACCAGAAGTAGAATAGCTGGATCGTATGGTAGTTCTATTTTACTTTTTTGAGGAATCTCCATCTGTTTTCCATAGTGGCTTTGCCTATTTACATTCCCACTAACAATGTACAAATGTTCTTTTCACCATATCCTTTCCAACACGTGTTATTTGTTTTTGTTTTGATAATAGTCATTCTGATAAGTGTGAGGTGATATCTCATTGTGGTTTTGATTTGCATTTCCCTGATGATTAGCAGTGCTGAGCATCTTTTCATGTTCCTGTTGGCCATCTGTATGTCTTCTTTGGAAAAATGTCTCTTCAGGTCTTCTGTCCATTTTTTAATCAAGTTGTTTGGTTTTTGATATTGAGTTGTATGAGGTCTTTGTAAATTCTGGAAATTAACCCTTTTTCAGATACATTGTTTACAAATATCTTCTCCCATTCAGTAGGCAGTCTTTTCATTTGCCGATAAGTTTCCTTGGCTGTGCAAAAGCTTTTTAGTTTGACGTGATCTCAACTGTTTATTTTTGCTTTGGTTTCCTTTGCCTGAAAAGGAAAAAATATTGCTAAGACCAACATCAAAGAGCATATTGCCTTGTTTTATTTTTCCTAGCAGTTTTATTGTTTCAAGTCTTTGATCCATTTTGAGTTTATTTTTGCATATGTTATGACAAAGAGTTCCAGTTTGATTTTTTTGCATGTCCAGTTTTTCCAACACCAATTATTGAAGAGGCTGTCTTTTTCCCACTGTATACTCTACCCTCCTTTGTCATAGATTAATTGACCATATAAATGTGAGTTAATTTCTGGGCTCTCTATTCTACATGTGTGCTTTTGTGCCAGTATCATACCACTTTGATTACTGTAACTTTGTAATATAGTTTGAAATCAGAGCAAGATACCTCCAGATTTGCTCCTTTTTTCTCAGTATAATTTTGGCTGTTTGAGGTCTTTTGTGTTTCCATACAGATTTTAGAACTATTTGTTCCAGTTCTCTGAAAAATTCCATTGGTATTTTTGATAGGGATTGCAGTGAATCTGTAGATTGCCTTGGATAGTATTGTCATTTTAACAATATTAATTCTTCCAGTCCATGAGCATGGTACTTCTTTCCATCTGCTTGTGTAGTCTTACACTTTTTTCATCAGAATCTTATATGTTTCTGAGTACAAGTGTTTTACCATCTTGGTTAGATTTATTCCTAGGTATTTTTTGTTTATTTTGAATACAATGGTTAACAGAATTTCTTCCTTAATTTCTCTTTCTAATAGTTCATTGTTGTATATAGAAATGCAGCAGATTTCTTTATATTATTTTTGTATCCCACAATTTTACTAATTTCACTCTAGTTCTAATCATTTTTGGTGTCATCTTTAGGATTTTCTATATATATCAATAGTATCATGTCATATGCAAAGAGTGACAGTTTTACATCTTCCTCTCCAGTGTGGAATCCTTTTATTTCTTTTTCTTGTCTGACTGCTATGGCTAGGACTTCTGATACTATGTGAAATAAAAGTGGTGAAAGTGGGCAACCTTGTCTTCTTCCTGATCTTATAGGAAATGCTTTCAGCTTTTCACCACTGAGTATGATGTTACCTATGGGTTTGTCATATATGGTCTTTATTATGTTGAGGTATGTTCCCTCTATATCCACTTTCTGGAGAGTTTTTTGTCCATAAGTTGATGTTGAATTTTGTCAAAGTATTTTTCAGCATCTATAGAGATTATCATATGATTTTTATTTTTCAGTTTGTTAATGTGGTACAACACATTGATTGATTTGCAGATATTAAACTATCTTTGCATCCCTGGAATGCATCCCGCTTGATAATGGTGTATGATCATTTTAATGTATTCTTGGATTTGGTTTTCTCATATTTGTTGAGGATTTTTACGTTCCTATTCATCAGTGATATTGACATGTAATTTTCTTTTTGTGTGGTGTCTTTATCTGGTTTTGGCCAGGGTGATGCTGGCCTTATAGAATGATTTCAAAAGTGTTCTTTCAACTTCAGGATTTTAGAACACTTTGAGAAGGATAGCCATTAACTGTTCGTTAGATGTTTGGTAAAATTCACCTCTGAAGCCATCTGGTCCTGGAATTTTGTTTGCTGGGATTTTTTTTCATTACTTATTCAATTTCATTACAGGTAATCAGTCTTTTCATATTTTATATTTCTTCCTGATTCAGTTTTGGGAGATTGTATGTCTCTAGAAATTTGTCCAGTTTTTTCTAGGTTGTCCATTTTATTTGTGTATAACTGTTCATAGTAACTTCTTATGATTCTTTGTATTTCTCTTGTGTCAGTGGTAATTTTTCCTTTTTCATTTCTGATTCTATTTATTTAACCGTCTCTCTTTTTTCTTGATGAGTCTCCCTAAAGGTTTATTAATTTTTTTTTATCTTCTCAAGGAAGCAGCTCTCAGCTTTGTTAATCTTTTCTATTTCTTTTTTAGTCTCTATTTCATTAATGTTTGCTCTGATATTCATGATTTCTTTCCTTCTACTAACTTTGGGTTTTGTTTGTTTTTATTCTATTTCCTTTGGGTATAAGGTTAGGTTGTTTATTTCAAATTTTTCTTCTTTCCTGAGGTAGGCTTGTATTGCTATAAATTTCCCTCTTAGAACTGGTCTTGCTGTCCCATAGATTTTTGATCATTGTTTTCATTTTCATTTGTGTCCAGGTATTTTTTTCTCTTTGTTACTCAATGACCCATTTGTTGTTTAGTAGCATACTGTTTAACCTCCATTTGTTTGTAGTTTTATTGCAGTTTTTGTCTTGCAGTTGATTTCTAGTCTCATAGTGCTGTTATTTCAATCTTCTCAAATTTATTGAGACTTGTTTTGTGGTCTAGCATGTGTTCTATCCTGGAGAATGTTCCATGTGCTTTTGAAAAGAATGTGTATTCTGTTGCTTCTGGATGAAATGTTCTGTATACACCTGTAAAGTCCAAATGATCTTGTGTGTTGTTTAAGGCCAGTGTTTTCTTAATGGTTTTTTTGTTTTTTTGTTTCTTTATTTGTTTTGTTTTGTTCTTAGTCTGGATGATCTGTCCATTGATGTAACTGGGGTGTTAACAATACCTACTATTATTGTGTTACTGTCAATTTCTCCCTTTATGTTTGTTAATATTTGCTCTATGTATTTAGGTACTCCTAAGTTGGGTGAATATTTTATCTGATACAAGTACTGCAACCCCCACGTTCTTTTCATTTTCAATTGCATGGAATGGTTTTTTCCATCCTATTACTTTCAGTCTGTGTGTGTCTTTAAATCTAAAATCTCTTTTAGGCAGCATACAGATATATCTGAATAAATTGCCATATTTAATCATTTCCAAGCTTTTTTTTTTTTATCAAATCAAGCTTTGAATTTTTTCTTTTTTTAAATATTTATTTATTTATTTATCTTTGGCTGCATTGGGTCTTCGTTGCTGTGTGTGGGCTTTCTCTATTTGTGGCAAGCGGGGGCTACTCTTCGTTGCAGTGCGCGGGCTTCTCACTGTGGTGGCTTCTCTTGTTGCAGAGCACGGGCTCTAGGCACGTGGGCCTCAGTAGTTGTGGCTCGTGAGCTCTAGAGTGCAGGCTCAGCAGTTGTGGCACCCGGGCTTAGTTGCTCTGCGGTATGTGGGATCTTCCCGGACCAGGGCTCGAACCCATGTTCCCTGCATTGGCAGGCAGATTCTTAACCACTGTGCCACCAGGGAAGCCCCTATAATTTAATATATTTTAAATGAAGTATCACAATTCTGGTTGGACAGAGGCACTTTAAAGTAGATGACCTTGGGCTTCCCTGGTGGCGCAGTGGTTGAGAATCTTCCTGCCAATGCAGGGGACACGGGTTCGAGCCCTGGTCTGGGAAGATCCCACATGCCGCGGAGCAACTGGGCCCGTGAGCCACAATTACTGAGCCTGCGCATCTGGAGCCTGTGCTCCGCAACAAGAGAGGCCACGATAGTGAGAGGCCCGCGCACCGCGATGAAGAGTGGCCCCCGCTTGCCGCAACTGGAGAAAGCCCTCGCACAGAAACGAAGACCCAACACAGCCATAAATAAATAAATAAATAAATTACTTTTAAAGTAGATGACCTTGTCTGAGCATGCGAGAACTTGGTCATGTTGTCAATATTGTTCTCACTACAGTTAATTAATGAGATTGATTGACACTCTACACATTTGGTTTAATTACATTTAAAATATCTTGATTATACTATGAATTCATATTTATTTTTAAATGATTGTGTATGCAAAAACACATAAAAGCAACAGCAGTGCATAAATGTTTTATTAGTGAATTTAATATTCATCATTGAAGAAATGACTACAGGCACCAACATGTGATGAATGGGTAGCAGTGGCTTGGAAAAGTATATCTGAGACTAAAACGTACTCCATCAATTACCCTCTCTCAATTAGCCCAGAGAATCAAGAATACTGATAAGTCTGAGAAAAAAAGTGATTCACAAAATGAAGAGGATTTAGGTATTCCTTAGTCAATTTATTTCACTTATATTTTTCTTTTTATGTTCAATAGTGAAATATGACAAAAATGAATTTGTAAGTGTATCTAAAGGAGCTTGTTTACTAAATATAAAAATTTCTAAGTGAAAGGAAAGCATTATCTGTGTAATTGTGCCCCTTTTTAGGTGATACATGCAATAATGGTGCATCTCGCATGTATGGCATCTTAAACTGATGAAATCTGAAAATCTGAAATGTCTTTAGCACTCCTATATTTTTAGGTCCTTGTAATTTTGATTGAGATTCAGATTCCAAAGAGGGCACTGAGGAGCCTTACTTAAACCATATGATAATCCCTTGTCCTTGGGGAGGGTGATCGGTAGTTCCAACAAGATTTAATCCAATGAAAATGAGTTGGCTTCCCAAAGAAATATCAGAATTTTATTACAAAAAAAAAGGGTGCATGGATATTGAATAATCAAGACAATTGGGTAAAAAAAGTTCATTATTATTACTTATAACTAGGGTATTCCTAGGATTAAAAAAAACTAAAGCAATTTAAATTGATCAACAGATACGAGAATATTAATATCCCAGAATCTTCATCAACACTTGATATTACCACTTTTTTTCTCAATCTGATGGGAGAATAAGATTTTTCACAGTTGCGTTAATTTGCATTTCCTTGCTTCCTATTTAAGGCAAACATCGTTTATATGTATTTACTCATTTGTATTTCCTCTTTTGCAGATGGTTTGGTCAAAATTTTGCCTATTTTTCTGCTGTGTTTTTGTCTTTTCTTATAGACATTATGGAATATTCTGGCTATTTATTTTCTGTTATATGTTGTTGCATACTTTTTTCAGTCAATGATTTTACTTTTAACTTTGCTTACATGGTGCTTTTTCATATAGATAATTGTTATTTTGATATTGTCAAACATATAGATCTCCTAACTCACAGATCAAAGGCAATTAAGCTCAGAAGGCAGAAATCAGTTAGTATAACTGGGTTCAGTGCAGCTAGAGAATGGAAGCAGAGCCTCCAATATGCTGAGGAGATAACTAATTGGGCAATCCAAAATAGCTAAGGGTCGGGGACTTCACTCAGAGCTTCAACAGAGAGGTAGGTCCCACATAAGTCACTGGTCTTCAGCGCCTTCTTCCCTTCTGCCATGTTGTAAATAGCAATACACAGAAGACATCTTTCACTGGGTCAGTCTTGATCCTTGAGGATTCCCAGATTCCAGGAATGTGTGAATCCTACCAAGCCTCTTGTATTAGGTTAAAGAATCCATGTGCACTCCCAAACACCCTTGTCCAACACTGACTTTATTCCACTATTTCCATGACATCTTTGGAAAGAGAAGACCACAAGCATGTGGAACTTTAACCTTTAAGACATGAAGACATTTTTTCTGTCTGGGCTAAACTTCTACTTCAGCAGTAAAGTGATAATTATGTAAATGTAGTATTTACCCCAAGTAGTATTTATTGAGTATTCAAAAATTCTCAAGATGGAAAATGTGTATATAAAATTTTGCAATTTAGAAAATAAGACCAATAATCAATCAACCAAATATTTTGAGTAGATTTTTTTTAATACACCCTGATTTTATTTTTTGTGTTTTATAATTGGTTTGTTTGTTTTACTCTATAAACAATACTAAGACGGATAAGAAAATTCTTAACTCCTGAAATATAACTAGGAAGACTATATTTTCAATTATACAACATAAAACTTAAATTGTGTCTTCAACTTTCATGCAACAAGATGGGAATTTGTTTGCAAGCACATATTTTAAAACTTGGAAAATGTGAAACCAAATACCTGAAATAATGCAGAAGAGGGAATCATTCTGAACTAAAATGTGCAAAGCATAGCTGCTTGCAACATCAATCTCATCACAAGTTCTTGGAACATTTACAGAAAGCAATTCCAAGTTCACAGAAAAATGCGTTTTAAATGCTGATGAATAATGATATATATGTGGTACTGGAAACCACAAACACTATTATTTTTGAAAAGCAATTAATATAAATTATTGGTATTAAATGGGTGTCAACAGAGTAACTCATTAATATAAATGCTTTTCCCAAGTTATGGGGAGAGGTGTTGATTATTCTTAGGCAGAGGAAATTAAGTAAATGCTAATATCTAAGGCCTTGACATTTTGCTTAGTAAGCAAGAGATATTTTAAACTAATCTATGAAATTGGTTGGCTGACTGCCATTATTAGCTCAGATCCTGAGTTGTTAAAGAAAAAAGTCATCTTCCAAAGTAATGTACTTGATGCAGGCACTATTTAAATTCCCAGAAATAGAAAAATTATGCCAATACATCTAAGAATGAACTTTCGATGTGTTCAATTAATATTTTTATAAGCTTTATAAAACGCCTCAAAAACAAACCTAAAGTAATGAAAACTTTTTTGCATTTATTCTGAATTATAACTTTCATGATCCTTTGTTGTTAGATTAACCCTATATGCAACTCTATGGCCAATATATATATATATATATATATTTTTTAAGGAATTCCTTTATTTTTATTATTTATTTATTTATTTTTGGCTGTGTTGGGTCTTCGTTTCTGTGCAAGGGCTTTCTCTAGTTGCGGCAAGCAGGGGCCACTCTTCATCGTGGTGCGTGGGCCTCTCACTGTCGCGGCTTCTCTTGTTGCAGAGCACAAGCTCCAGACGCGCAGGCTCAGTAGTTGTGGCTCACGGGCCTAGTTGCTCCGTGGCATGTGGGATCTTCCCAGACCAGGGCTCAAACCCGTGTCCCCTGCATTGGCAGGCAGATTCTCAACCACTGCACCACCAGGGAAACCCCTATGGCCAATATTTTTATATTCAGATTTGAAGATTTTTTCAGATCCTTGTTAACCCTGGGATCAGAGCTCTTTCTACAGTGACATCATCAATTGAAAGTCAACTTTAACGCCTGCTCACAAGAAGTTATTTTTCATATTTTGTTCCAAATTCTTACAATAGTTAAATCACTGGATAATGCATAACATACCTTGATTTTTTTGCAAAGGCAATTTTAAAAAAGTGATCTAGAGAAATAAAAGAGAGATAACACATTTCAGAGAAGCATTTCAAAAAACTTTCTTCATGGAACAAAGCACTGTCCTTTAGAACATTCTGAGATAATGAAAATTTTCTGTACCTTCAAGGTTCAAAATGGTACCCACTAGCCATTGACCACTTGGAATGTGCCAGTATAAGGAGAAACTGAATTTTAGGTTTTATTTAATTTTAACAAATTTAAATTTAAATAACTTCATGAGTAGTGACTACTATGTTGGACATTGCAGCTATAGGCTGTAGCCTACCTACTCAACCAAAGGAATGATAATTATTTTTAATTATAAGAAAAGAGAAACAGTGAAACTAATTGAAGCAACTCAGCTCCTCTGGGCAGGAATGGATAGACAATGGATTAATTCATCCCAAAATGGATAAACCAATTGACTGCTTTACTCTTACCTCTGGATGTTGTTTGGTGTCAAACATTCTGCTAGTGAATAATCAGGACTCATTATTTAATGTGATAAACTACTGGTCAACAAAAGTGATTATATTCACTTACTTTCTCAAACAAAATAATACATTAATCACCTTAGATAACAGAGGTGTTTGTTTATAAGTTTACCACCATCGATGTGGTAAATATAGACACACCTAGGCATGAGTCTGGCTTGGAGATGGGTTTCCCAGAAGTACCGTCAGATATTTTGCTTAATATTTTGCAAATTTTAAAAATATGAAATAAAAGAAAACCACTTGTATAATCTGTACTTTGTTATTACCCTTAAATATAGAAACTCCTGTACGTTTATTTGAAGATAAAATTTGCATGTTTAAAAAATATCCAAGCCATTCAGTGTAAAAAAAAAAAAGTCTAAAAAAACAACAAACTATTCCATCACCTGTATATAATCATTGTTAAATTTAAGTGACCTTAATCCAGACATTTGTCTATTCCTACATAAACATAGAGATACAGATATCTAGATTGAGAGACCAAAATAATGTTATTAAAATGGAACTGTACTTGCTTCTTTTATTTTAAAAATTATCAATGTCATTTTATTTTAATTTAAAAGAGAAAAGCTGAATTGAAACTAAATGAATTATTGAAGTTTTGGTAATTGTTTCTTCACCAAAAAAGATAGCATATCCTAAAATATCTTTCCAAATTCAATTTTAAATGTTCATGAAAACCTAAAGATGTTATATCATTTTTTGAACTAAATATCTCAGGTTCAGGGAGTAGTAACTGACTGCCTATTATTAAGGTGAAGAAATGAACATTCGAATTCCTCCTGCTACCACCTACCTCCTGTTCTTCCACATAGCTAAACATTTGTTATACTGTCTATGTTTCTTGTTTGTTTAGATGGTATTTTGCTTTTTATTACATTATGAAGGTATTATATCACTTACACTCTATTCTGTGACTATTCGGCCTCCTAATAAGCCTTTCAAACTTTATTATGCCCAACACCCAGCTCGCCAGGAGTGTAAAACCTATTCTTCCACAGTCTTGTCCATCTTGGTTATCGGCAGCTCTAGTCTTCTGGTTGCTCAGTACATGAAACCTGGAGTCGTTCTTGAGCCTCTCCTTCTTTCTCACCCCACATCCAGACCGTAAATAAATCCTGCCTGGCTCTGCCTTCTAAGTATATTCAGAATCTGCCCATCTTCTCAGCACTTTCACCCCCACCACCCAGGTACAAGACACCATCAATCTCACCTGGTTCTTTGCAACAGCCTCCTACCAGGTCTCCCTGCTTTGCCCTTGTACCCCCTCAGTCACTTCTCAACACAGAGCCAAAATGATCCTTTTATAAAAACAATACAGTTACGTCAACCCTTTGAGGGAAACCCTTCAAAGTCTTAACAATGGCCAACATGGCCCTGCACAATCTCACCCTGTTCCTCATTTCACTTCATCTCCTACAACCTCACTCCAGCCACACTGGCTTCCTCAAATATGTCAGGTAGCTGTGGATACTATTGGACATGGTCCTTGCTACACATTTCGCACGTTTTTGTTGGATACATACTTAGAAATAGAATGAGTCATATGATATGTCTATGCTCAACTTCATTGACAATGCCAAATGGTTTTCCAGTGTGGTTTTACCAATTTACACTTTCACCCATGATGTAGGAGAATTGCTCTCACTCCACATATTTGCCAAAAATTCCAATTGCCAGTCTTTTTATTTCTAGCCACCTGGTGGGTGTGTAGTAAACCTATTTGCAGGCTTGCTCTTATATCTCCAATTACCAGTGAGGTTGGGCATTGTTCTGATTTACCTGTTCTCAACTTGGCATCACTACCAAGATGTTCCCTTTGTTACAGAGGAGAAGCCAGAGATTGTATTTCCAAGAACTTCCTGTCTGTTTGATTCTGGATTAAAGTCTGACATTGAGAGAATTTTAAGAAGGGAAGGAAAGGTCATATTTTCCAGAGAAGGCTGTAGTCAGACTGACAGACAGACATGAGATGTCAGCAGCTTCTGATGAGCTCTTGAGCACAGCTCACTTTACTGATGCAGAGGAAGAGATGTGGGAGCTTCCCTGAGCTTTACTCCTCAGACTCTTTAAATGTCTATTTAAGCTTCTAATTCACGATAATAAAACCCTTCATACCCCAAATACATAATGTGGCTTCTGTTTTCCTGTCCAGAACTCTGATGGTATCAATACCCTTTCGCATATGTATTGGCCCTTGAGAGTTTTTTGTGAAGGGCTTGTTCAAGCCTTCTGCCTTTTTTCCATGCTGAGTTGTCTTTTTCTTATTGATTGGTAGGAATATTTTATATTACCTTGGGATTCAGTTATAGATGATGTAAATACTTCTCCTACTCTATAATCTGCTTTTTCACTCTCAAATGGTATATTTTGATAAGATTTACTTAATTTTGAAGTAGTCAGTTTAACAAACGCATGAATAATGCTTTTTTGTTTTATTTTAAAAACCGATATCCTACCAATAATCATGAAGATATTCTTATTGTTTTTTGTTTGTTTGTTTTGTTTTTAATTTTTGGCCACACCATGTGCCTTGTGGGACCTTAGTTCCCCAACCAGGGATCAAACCCACGCCCCCTGCAATGGAAGTGCAACATCTTAACCACTGGACCGCAAGGGAAGTCCCTTTCCTATGTTATCTTTATCTTTGTTTTTCCTTTCACATCTATCCTTAAAATCTAAAATCTATCTGGAAATAATTTTTTCAGTAAAGCATGAGGAAGAGGTCATTTTTTCTCCCCACATAGCTATCCAATTGACTCAACACTTTATCAAATAGACCATTTTTCTCCCATTTCTTGGAAGTGCTAACTTTTGCATAGATCAAATGTCTATATCTAATGTGGATTTCTTTCTGGGTTATTTAATCTGTTGCGTTGGCTTATTTGTCTATTCTTCAGTCACACTCTCTGTATTACCTTTATAACAAACATCGATATCCATTAAAGCAAGCCTTTCTACCCTTTCTTTGCCTTCAAGATTATCTCAATTATTCTTGGTTTTTTGTATTTCTAAATAAATTTTAGAATAAGGTTGTCAATTTCCATTTTGAAAAACCATGAATCTATTTGCTTTATTTGTTCTATTTTGGTTTGATTTAGTTTGGGGAGGGAGGGGGTGCAGTATTAAATCTATAGTCCCTGCCACCAGAGCTATCTGACACACAAATATATCACCCTTTCAATTTTAATTCCTAAAGTTACACTCCCTCTAGATAAAACCTATAATACTTAGATTGTTAGACTATTATGCAAGACCATATACTGACTTATTTTTTACTTCATTTCCAGCCACAACATATGCCAAGAATAAAGCTTGGGAACTACACGCTGGATTCATCCTCTTCCTTTAGGTATTAGCCTAGTTGTCATGTTTTTCCAGAAGGCTTTCCTGAGTTCCTCAAACAAGGCTAAGGTTTCTCTTCTCTGGGTTATAGATAATTGTACAAACCTCTATACTTACTGCCTGTATATTACTCTGTAGCCTTAAAATTATTTAGGCATTATTCATATCTCCCTAATAAGAGGACAGAGATCCAATATAATCATCTTGAACAACAAATACTTAGGGCCAATGCCTCTACTTTAGAAATATAAAAAGATAAATACACAGATATTTAGATAGAGAGTTGGCATTTTAGTCTGATATCATATTAGTTTACACTATTTTTCTGTAAGTCACTTCTATATACTTTTTCTGATGATTATAAAGACACAAGGACACAAAGCAACATTAAAAATAGACTGGGGATTCTATAAGGAAATGGCTCCGCCATGGTGCCCTAGTGATTTTACCTCCACATAATCCATGTGGCCAACTGTGACCATAGTCTAACCCAAGTTTTGATCCAGAGTCCTGTGACTCCTTTTGGAGCAACCAGAGGTAAGCCTTGTGAGAAATTGCCACAAGGCATTTTTTCATCCTGATCTTGTGAAAGACTGACACAGAGCTAATTCCTGGTCATCTCCCTAGTTTCAGCTGAGCACAGGACTTTCCACCGCACCTCATCCTCTGTAGTATAGCTGCAGGCTTCTGTGTAAATTTACAAAACTGCTTGGCTGTGGTTTAGAAACTGATCCCCAATGTCAGAGTGACCAATCACCTGTGTTGTCTGTCATCTGACATTTCTGGTTTAGATTCATAATGTGAAACTGAGAATTTGGGGAGCTGGGACCATGCTGATCTCACTTTGCTTTGACATAAGTAGTAAACTGTCTAAATCTATTTGGGGCCATTGACTCTGTACTGGCCAAATTGATGGTAGGGTAACAAGGCAACCTGTGGCCTGTTACAACCATTATGCTGCTTTTGGAATGTTTGACCACTTGATAGAGTCTTCTTAAAATGCCAGCTGGTTAGCAAGCTGTGCTGCAAATTCTGCCAACTGTCAACAAAAATACTTATAAATATTCTGTTAAAAATTGAAAATCCATGATATCACTAAACAGAATTTATAATCTACCTGTTGAAATAGAAGTAACAAAATAAAGCAATAGTGAAAGGATGGTGGTCTATGTGTATCAGGTTCACTTGCAGGGAAAATCATGCTTCTTATCTCCTTCACTAAATGGTTTCTGTTTCACAGACATGAGATTTGTGCCAAGTTCTTTTCTACCTCAGGACATTTAGCAGGCTGTGTTCCTTCTGCCTGCTCACCATCCCAGCTCTCACCTAACAAGCACATATGTACTCATCACATGATTAACCCTTTTTCATATTTTAGTCCTCAGCTAAAATGCCATTTACCCAGAGAATCATTCTCTGAACCACTAATCTATTTAACACTCTGTTCTCTAATGGCATTCTATACTTTCCCTTTGTCATATTTACCACACTTTATAATAAAAAATAAAAGGAAACCTGAGAAATAGAAAAATAGATCTTAATTATTCATGTTTACTTCCTACTAGAATGTGAGGTCCACGAACACAGAGATCATAGTTTTTTGGTTTTTTATTATTATTATTACTTTGCTAAGGCTGTATTTCTACCACCTAGCTCAGTCCCTGGCATATAGAGAAGCCTAATTGTTGGGGTGATAAACTAGAAAAAATGAACCATTGACCCTCAATTTCTTGGGTACTAATTCTTCAATGCCATATTTCTCTTTCCCCTTAAACATTTTTTTTTTTCCTGCTATATCTAGTCAGGGGCTTAAAATTCCAAGAGTATTTGATATAAAGCATGTGGGGTGGTGGGGATTGAGTTGGGAGTTTGGTGGAAAAAGGCAGTGTTATTGAAGGGAGATAGGTAGGTAGGAAGGAATGATATTAGTGATGTCATGTTGTAACTCTGGAAACAGAGTTCCCACAAGAAAATTATATAGGTAGAGTAGACACTGGAAAAATGTGGAAATATTAACAGTGAGGGGGTAATTTTTTAATATATATTTTTGTTTTATGTCAAAGTAACATGCTAAGAAATTCTAAGATGTTCCATATCTGCCCCTCAGATATAAATTAGGCATTGATTTTGTGGTTTGGAGCTGTAGATATCCAGAAGCAATATATCTGACTAGTTGTGATCATCACTTAAGTGACAAGAGTCCATATCAACCAAATGAACAGAGCAAATCACTAACTTCAGTTTTCTGCCTGTGTCATGTTCTGTAATGATCTCTGTGAAGCCAAGGATGAGTTTTTAAAAAGCCATACATAATGACCATGCAAAATTATTGCAGAACAAGTGAAAAGGTCCAGCAGCATAAAGATTCAGGGGAATACCAATGTTTACTAAACCAGATGGAAATTTTAGGAAATTGACATCATAATTAAGAAAAAAAGACCCAGACTCAGGAGCAGAAAACATTATAAAAGCAGGTATAGATTCAAAGTTCACAGATAAGAGAATATAGATGTGATAGACATAAATGGGGGAGAGGAAAAAAAATTTTTAATTTACTAAAAAATGAAGTAATAATGAAAATCAATAGCTTGAAGACAGACTTTAGAAACTCCCCCAGGTTGGAGATGGAAAAGACCGTTAAAAGTAGTAAGATATAACGTAAAGGAGAGATAATGGTGAGTGAACTCAAGTATTATAGTTATTCCTGAGGAAGCTACCACAACTATTAGAACATAATCCAGAATCCAACCTGCAAAATTTCTAAAAGCAATCTTCTTTCAAGGAAGGTAATATAATTTGTTCAAAGGAAAAAAATTATCTTGAGATACATGGTTGGAAGGGAAAATATGTGTGGCACACAAGCTTCACCATAAATCATTACAACAATTATTTTTAGTAAAGCATTAAAATAGAGGACAGACTCATGTAGTGAATACCAGAGGTCCATGGAGAAAACAAAAAGAATGTGGACCTAACTAAACTTGGGTAACAGGATCCCGAATGGGGGGAATTTACTAATATGTGTTTATAAAACATGCCTTTTTTTAATCTTCTACCTATAAAGTTTATATTAACATTCTCCCCCATTACCTATAAAAAAATCATTTTGTGAACATGTTAAGTGTTTTAAATACCATAGACATAGTTTGGCAGAATTATGGAAATGGAAGCAGCCCAATGTAAGAAAAATAAATAATAAGAATAGGAAATGAAAAGTTATTTCATAAAAAGTTACAGAAATATTGTGGAATTTTTGTATCTTTAAATAAACATAATTTTAACTGTATTCTGAACACTTTTAAAGGAGATCTGATAAGAATTAATTCAGATAATTAATTACTGGCAGTTTGTTTAAGAATTTAAATAAATACATTGTAAAGAATAATTAAAGGATAGAATGATGAAGACAGCTGTTCTGTGAATAGCACAATGTCCAACACAAACAATAGTATGTTGCATCTAACTTTACCCACCAGATTATAATGATGTGCCGCTTTTAATCTTTAATTTTAATAATTTAATTTTATTAAGTTATTATTTAATAACATAGGTTCACTTTTTTATGTTTTAAAGGTAAGTCATGTCAGTTTATAGGTCATAAATCTTTAGGTTTTTTTTCCCGGACAGAAAATTGGAAATTATAGGAGAGCAACATGATCTCACCACCCAACAGAACATCTAACTACAATCATTTTGTTATAATCCAATCTAATAATTCTCCATATATTACTTCACTTACTTGCAATCCTTACACACATGTAATTTTATATCGTGATTTTTACACTGTAGCATTTACACTTACTTGTTCATGTAGCAACATAGTTTTCCTAATTATTTTAACAGTTACATACTATTCCATTTAATAGATGTATCATAATTTTCTCATCCATTTTTCTTCATTTTAATATTCAAGTTGTTCTTATTTTGGCAGCAATAGGAAACAAATCATGCACATCATTTTCATTTTATTAATTATTTCTTAAAATGGTTTTCACAAATGTTACTACTTTATTCAAATATAAATTATAGTCATTTTATATTGCCTAATTAAACTAAAGCATGGTCTTCCCAATATGCATGTATGAAAGTACCAGTTTTGCTGCATGTTTTTATCACATAACATAATTAAAAATTATTTTTGTAATTTGAAAGATAATGTGTTCCAGTATTTTAAAAAAAGATATTTGAAAATTAACAAAATTGAAAATTTTCCATATATTTGTTTATTAGTTGTATCAGCTACAATATTTGATAACTAGGAGTAGAATATAACAAATAACCAACCTAAAAGTTAGCATCAACTTAGTGGAGGCAGAGAGGAGATAGATATTGGAGGTTGGAAACCTGGTAACTCTTGTTAAGAAATGGCAAAGCATTTGTTCAAAATATCATGTACAGTACTTTGGAAGGCAGATCAAGTGCCAGCCAAGACTGTAGCATTAGGTAGATAACTAGTGAAAAAAGCAGAATGGCCTTATGTAACGGCTGCCAATTTATACTTCCAGTAAACAAATTAATCAAAAAATTTCTGCAATGAATTCACATTAGAGTGAACTAGTCTGCAAGCAGAGACAAAGGGAAATAAAGCTTTGTTAAGAAAGATACTGCCCCTGGCCTATAGTCTAAATTGACTGAGAATCCAGGAATTTGAAATCTTAGTGCATGAAATAACCAATAATATCTATACCCAAACTGAAGCCATCCTTAGAGACTAGTATCTACAAAACTTTGTGAGACTGCTGATAAAGATAAGATTAAGGGGATTGTCTTACTATTCTCACCTATTATTTCAGAGTTATTGGGGTATGGGCAAAAGAAGAGAGATCAGAAACCAAAATACCATGGTCTATGTCTAAATGATGGTTACCCCATCCTAGTTCAGGCTCCTGTGACAAAGTGCCATAGACTGGTAGGATTATAAACAACAGAAATTTATTTCTCACAGTTCTGGAAGATGGAAGTCTATAATCATGGTGCCTGCATGGTCACATTCTGGTGGGAGCCCTCTCTATGGTTGCAGACTGCAACTTTTCATTGTATCCTTACATAGCAAGAGCAGAGAGAGGAAGCAAGCACTCTCATGATGTTATAAGGGCACTAATATGACTCATGAGGGCTACACCCTCATGGCTTAATCTAATGTTAATTACTTCCCAAAGGCCCCACCTCATAATATCATCACATTAGGGAGTAGGATTTCAACATATGAATTTTGGGGGGACACAAATATTTAGTGCATAACATTCTGTCCCTGGCCCCTCAAAATTCATGTCCTTCTCACATGTAAATATATTCATTCCATCCTAATGACCCCAAAACTCTTAACTCATTCCAACATTTACTCTAAAGTCCAAAGTTTCATATAAATATCATCTACATCTTCTCCAGCTGAGAACCTGTGAAACCAAATAAGTTATATTTCCAAAATACAATGGTAAGACAGACATAGAATAGATATCCTCATTCCAAAAAGGAGAAACAGGAAAGAAGAATGGGTGACAGGTCCCAAGCAAGTCCAAAACCTAGCAGAGCAAAATACATTAGACCTTAAGGCTTAAGAATAAACCTCTTTGGCTTGATGCTCTGCTTTCCAGGCCCACTGAGGTGGTAGTCCTGCAACAGTAGTACTGCACCCACCAGAACTCTGCCAGGTGGCCCAGCCCCCAGGGATTTGGGCAGAGCCAACTGGCCTGTTGAAAGCAAGATGATGGTCAGTCTCCTTTTTGAAACAAAGGGCACAGCCTGATGATCTCTGAATCACCTTCAGGGTCATTCTTCCCTGTCCTGAAGAATAGTGCAAGTTCAGAGCTGAATAGCTCTATGATCCTGTCCTATAAAATCCAAGAAGTCCAACAGCCTTCCTTCATTCTTTCTTATCTACTTCCTCTTCAGTTCAAACTGGCAGTTTCCTGCTGGGGTGGCTGATTGAGTCTATCGTTCACATATATATTAATCTTGTCAACCAGATGCTGGCCACATCTTTACTGTTTTCTTCTGAACATACTTTCTCATTTTTCACGATATGGATACTAAGAATTTTCCAAATCTTTTAGCTATTATTTCGCTTTGCTAAAAAATTCCATCTTTAAGTCATTTCTCTCTTCTTACATTTTACTATAAGCAGTCAGAAGCCAAGCTGCACCTTCAGCACTTTGCTTAGACATCTCTTCAGGTTAATATCCAATTTTATCACTTGCAAGCTCTTCTTTCCACAAAAAACTAGGACACACACACAACCAGCCAAATTCTTTGCCACTTCACCTTTCCTCCATTTTCCAATAATACATTCCTCATTTGTGTCTGAGATCTCATTAAAATGACCTTTACTGTCTATATTTCTACCCATTCTGTTAAGGATTCCTTATGCATTCTTTAAAAAGACTAAGGCTTTCTCTATGAGTCTTCTCTTTTCTTTCTGAGCTTTCACCAGAACTGCCTTTAAAGGCCCACTCAAAGCAATGTACGCTTTTTGTAGCAAGCACCTCAAAACTCTTCCAGCTCCTCAGATTTCAGGCCAAGATGATGGAGTATGAAGACCCTGAGCTCACCTCCTCTCACAGGCACACCAAAATTGCAACCATTTACAGAGCAACTATTGATGAAAAAGACAGGAATCTAGCGTAAAATATCTTCTACAACTAAAGATATGAAGAAGAAACCGCTATGAATTGGGTAGGAGGGGCAGAGTCACAGTATAGTCAAGACCCATAACCCTGGGTGGGTGACCCACAAACAGGAGGATAATTACAGTTGCAAAGGTTCTCCCCTAGGAGCAATGGGTCTGAGCCTCACTTTGGCTCCCCAGCCTGGGGGTCCTGTACTAGGAAGATGAGCTACCCGAACATTTAGCTTTGAAGGCCAGTGGGGCTTACTTTTGGGAGATCCAGAGGGTTGTGGAAAATAGAGACTCCCTCTTAAAGGGCACACACAAAGTTTTAGATGCTCCAGGACCCAGGGCAGAAGCAGTAATTTGAAAGGAGGTTCAGACCCACCTACTGAACTTGGAGAGTCTCCCAGAGAAGCAGGAGGCAACTGGAGCTCACCCTTGGGACAAAGACACAGATGGCAGCCATTTTGGGGAGCTCATTCTACCACATGGACACTGGTGCTGGCAAATGTCATTTTGGAATCCTTCCTCTAGTTTACTAGCACTGGGACCCGGCCCCACCGGCCTTTAGTCACAAGTACTGGAACACTTTAGCTCAAGCAACTAGCCAGGAGGGGACACAGGGCCACCCACCTGAAGGCAGGCTGCCGTAAGACCTCCTGATCCCACAGCCACCCCGGGACATGGCTGTATAAACCAGAGGAACGGGGACCCAAGCCCACACACCAGTGTATGAGCACCAGCCCTGGGACCCCCAGGGCCCTGCAGTCAGAGACCCCAGTACACAGCTTTGCCCACCAGCAGGCTGACATCAGCCCCAGAACCCCTGAGCCCCGGCCCCAGCCCCACCCACCAGCAAGCCAGCACCAGCTTTGGGAAACCTTGGAACCTGCAGCCATCCATGTCAGGAAGTGACCGCTTGACAAGCAGGCTGACAGGATATCTGAGAACGTTGGCACTAAAACCACCCCAGAACCCTGCTCTGACCATAAGTGAGCCAGCACTAGCCCTGTAACCCACCAGGATTCCTCAGCCAGCCACTTTGTCACCCAGCCCCAACAACCAAGGGCCAGCAGCCTCTGCACAAGGCAAGGACTGGCAAACACAAGTCAGTGGCCTACCACACCTACCATAGAGCCTACAGTAGTCAGCCTGCCACAACAGAGAGTCACACACAGTTCACACAGGGGGTACCCCTGGAGCACATAGCTCTGGTGACCAGAGGGGAGTGGACTGCTAGGACTCATAGAATTTCTCCTACAAAAGGCCACTTCTTCAAAGTTGAGAAATATAACCAACTTACCAGATACATAGGAATAAAAAAAAGCAAATTAGGCAAATTTTTGGTGACAGAGAAACATGTTCCAAATGAAGGAACAAGATAAGACCCCAGAATTAAGTGAAGAGGAGACAGGCAATCTACCTGAGAAAGAGTTCAAGATAACAATTTAAAGATGATCTAAGAATTCAGAGAAGAATGGATGAACAAAGTGACTAATTTAAGAAAGAGTCAGGAGAAGCCAACAGAGCTGAAGAAAATAATAACTGAAATAAAAAATACAGTAGAAGGAATCAGCAGTGTATTAGAAGATATAGCAGAACTGAAAGGTGAGCTGGAAAATAGAGTAATGGAAATCATTGGAGCTGACGAGAAAAAAAAAGGAAATGAGGACAGTTTAAGAGACCTCTGTGACAACATCAAGCATACTAATATCTGCATTATAGGGATACCAAAAGGAGAAAAAAGAAAGGGGCAAAGAACATATTTAAAGATATAAAAGCTGAAAACTTCCCTAATTTTCTTGGGAGAGGAAAAGATTTCTAGGTCTAGGGAGCACAGAGAGTCCTAAACAGGATTGATCAAAGAGGACCAACCCAAGACACATTGTAGTTTAAATAGCAAAAATTAAAGATAAAGAGAGAATATTAAAAGCAGCAAGGGAAAAGCTATATACAAGGACACCCGCATAAGGCTACCAGCTGATTTTCAGCAGAAACCCCAGACCAAAGGAGGTTACATAATATATATAAGGTGATAATAGGGAAAAACAACCAAGAATACTCCACCTGGCAAGGCCTTTTTACAGATTTGATGGAAAAATCTAATGTTTAACAGACAGATAAAAGCTAAAAGAGTTTAGCACGCAAACCAGATTTACCAGAATGTAATTTACCAGAAATGTAAAAGGGAATTCTCTAAGGAAAAAAGAAAAGGTCACAACTAGAAACATAAAATTACAAAAGGAAAAGGCTCATTGGTAAAGATAAATACATAGTAATCATAGTAAATTAATAATGTACAAAGCTAGCAGTAGAAAGGTAAAAGACAAAATAGTAAAATCATCTATTTCCAGAATAAGTAGTTAAGGGAGGCACAAAACAAAAAGCTATAAAACGTAACATCAAAAACAGTAATTGTGGTGGTGGTAGAAGTACAAATGCAGGGTTGTTAAAAATTGTTTCAAATAAAGATATCAGCAAATTATCATATATATATGGTATGTATATCATATATATCATATGTATATATTAATATATATGTATAACATAAATAAATATATAATAATATATATTATATATGTAGATATAACATATAGATAACATATATATTTATAACAATATAATAAATATATGTGAATAAAAACGTAATAAATATAATAAAATAAATATATACTAATGATAATAAAATAAATATACAATTTATTATTATATAATAAATATGTAGTAATAATGATAATAATTTAATAAATAAAAATTATGTACCATATATCATTTATAATATATGATATGTTATATAACAATGTAATTTTATAATATTATGAATATTAATATAATATATTGTATGCTATTATAATATATTATATAATTGTTAATAAAATAATTTAATATATAATATATAATATTGCAATATATATTATTATATATCTTATAACACATATAATATATTATATTGGTATATTTATAAATCATATATTTATGAATACAATATTTTAATATTTATAATTTATATAGTTATAAAGTTAATAGTATAATATTTAATATTATATATAACTATATATCATATTATACATAAGATTGTTAATATTAATATAGTATTAATTATATAATTATATATATATTATAATATGATGTAATAATATAATAATATATATAATATATAACAATTTTCTAGTATTATATTATAAAATAATCATATATTATTATAAAACACTATACAATTATATTATAATATACAATATATAATATATTATATATAATAAATAATAAAATATATAATTATATATGTATCATATTATACACTATGATATATATGTATATATGTATATATGATATATATGTATATATATTATTATATAATGGTAGAACAGTAACTGCAGTGGAGGGAGTAGAAATGTAGGGTTATTTAAATTTGTTTGAAATTAAGACATCAGCAAATAATCATATGTATAATATATATACATACATAAATATATATTATATATATTTACAAATATAAAAATAAATATTTTTAAAATATATATGTATAATATATAAACATATATTATAAATATATGTACAATATACATATATAAAATATATAAATGAAATATAATTATTTATTATTATAATAATATAATACATATATTAATACATATATTTATTATATATGCAATAAGTATAACATAAATATATATTCATATATATACAATAAATATAACATTATAAATATGTATTCATAATAAAAATTATTATTTAATTACTATTGGTAGTATTTTTAATTATAATAATTATAATATATATTGAATTATATAATTTAATTACTATCATTATTATTATTCATAATAATAAAATAAATATATAATTTATTATTATATAATAAATATATCATAATAATACAACATAATAATATAATAAATATATCACAAATATGATATATACTATATATATCATATATCATTATATACATATCATATATATCATGTTTGATATATATCATTTTTAAATATATATTTTAAAAATATATATATTATGATATATAATATATGTATGATACATATATATACACAATATATATCATATATTATCATATATATCATATATAATATATATTATATCACATCACATCTTATATTTTATATGATATATATCATATATGTTATATATGTATACTAAGAGAGAGAAAGAGAGAGAGATTGCTATATATAAGATTCATGGTAATAAAAACCTAAACTCTATACTATATCCACACACAAATAAAGAAAATTCAAACATAACATTAAATGTAGTCATCAAATCATAAGAGAACAAGTGAAGAAAGGAACAAAAAAGAACTATCAAAACAGCCCCAAATCTTTTTTTAATATGGCAATAAGTACATACTTATCAATAATCACTTTAAATGTAAATAGACTAAATGCTCCAATCATAAAACATAGAGTGGCTAAATAAAAATGAAACCAAGACTCATATACATGTTGCCTACAAGAGACTCACTTCAGGTCTAAAGACACACAGAGACTGAAAGTAAGAGAATGGAAAAAGATATTCCATCCAAATGAAAATCAACAGAAAGCTGGGATAGCAAAATTTATATCAGAACATAATAGAGTTCATATGATGTTTGTTTTTCTCTTTCTGACTTACCTCACTCTGTATGACAGTTTCTAGGTCCACCACCTCTCTACAAATGACCCAATTTTGTTCCTTTTTATGGCTGAGTAGTACTCCATTGTATATAGGTACCACATCTTCTTTATCCATTCATCTGTCATTGGACTTTTAGGTTGCATCCATGACCTGGCTATTGTAAGTAGTGCTGCAATGAATATTGGGGTGCATGTGTCTTTTTGAATTATGGTTTTCTCTGGGTATTTGCCCCATAGCGGGATTGCTGGGTCATATGGTAATTCTACTTTTAGCTTTTTAAGGAACTTCATACTGTTCTCCATAGTGGCTGTATAAATTTACATTCCCACCAAGAGTACAAGAGGGTTCGTTTTCTCCACATCCTCTCCAGTACTTATTGTTTGTAGGTTTTTTGATGATGGCCATTCTGACTGGTGTGAGGTGATCCCTCATTGTAGTTTTGATTTGCAATTATCTAATAATTAGTGATGTTGAGCAGCTTTTCATATGCCTCTTGGCCATGTGTATGTCTTCTTTGGAGAAATGTCTATTTAGGTCTTCTGCCCATTTTTTGAATAGGTTGTTTGTTTTTTTAATATTGACCCAAATGATCTGTTTATATATTTAGGAGATAAATCCTCTGTCCATTGATTCGTTTGCAAATATTTTCTCCCATTCAGAGGGTTGTCTTTTCACCTTGTTTATAGTTTCCTTTGCTGTGCAAAAGTTTGAAGTTTCATTAGGTCCCATTTGTTTATTTTTGTTTTTATTTCCATTACTCTAGGAGGTGGGTCAAAAAAAGATCTTGCTGTGATTTATGTCAAAGAGTATTCTTCCTATGTTTTCCTCTAACAGTTTTATAGTGTCCAGTCTTACATTTTGGTCTTTAATCCATTTTGAGTTTATTTTTGTGTCTGGTGTTAGGGAGTGTTCTAATTTCATTCTTTTACATGTAACTGTCCAGTTTTCCCAGCACCACTTGTTGAAGAGACTGTCTTTTCTCCATTGTATATCCTTGCCTCCTTTGTCATAGATCACTTGAACGTAGGTGTGTGGGTTTATCTCTGGGCTTTCTATCCTGTTCCATTGATCTATATTTCTGTTTTTGTGCCAGTACCATATTGTCTTGATTACTGTAGCTTTGTAGTATACTCTGAAGTCAGGGAGTCTGATTCCTTCAGCTCTGTTTTTTTTCCCTCAAGATTGCTTTGGCTATTTGGGGTCTTTTGTGTCTCCATACAAATTTTAAGATTTTTTGTTCTATTTCTGTAAAAAATGCCATTGGTAATTTGATAAGGATTGCATTGAATCTGCAGATTACTTTGAGTAGTATAGTCATTTCAACAGTATTCATTCTTCCAATCCAAGAACATTGTATATCTCTCCATCTGTTTGTGTCATCTTTGATTTCTTTCATCAGTGTCTTATAGTTATCTGAGGACAGGTTTTTACCTCCTTAGGTAGGTTTATTCCGAGGTATTTTATTCTTTTTGTTGCAATGATGAATGGGATTGTTTCCTTCATTTGTCTTTCTGATATTCTGTTGCTAGTGTATAGGAATGCAAGAGATTTCTGTGCATTAATTTTGTATCCTGCAACTTTACCAAATGCATTGATTAGCTCTAGTAGTTTTCTGGTGGCATCTTTAGGATTCTCTATGTATAGTATCATATCATCTGCAAACAGTGACAGTTTTACTTCTTCTTTTCCAATTTGTATTCATTTTATTTCTTTTCCTTCTGTGATTGCCGTGGCTAGGACTTCCAAAACTATGTTGAATAATAATGGTGAGAGTGGACATCCTTGTCTTGTTCCTGATCTTAGAGGAAATGCTTTCAGTTTTTCACCATTGAGAATGATGTTTGCTGTGGGTTTGTCATATATGACCTTTATTATGTTGAGGTAGGTTCCCTCTATGCCCACTTTCTGGAGGGTTTTTATCGTAAATAGGTGTTGAATTTTGTCAAAAGCTTTTTCTGAATCTATTGAGATGATCATATGGTTTTTATTCTTCAATTTGTTAATATGGTGTATCACATTGATTGATTTGCATATATTGAAGAAACCTTGAATCCCTGGGATAAATCCCACTTGATCATGATGTATGATCCTTTTAATGTGTTGTTGTATTCTGTTTGCTAGTATTTTGTTGAGGATTTTTGCATCTATATTCATGAGTGATGTCGGTCTGTAATTTTCTTTTTCTGTAGTATTTTTGTCTGGTTTTGGTATCAGGGTGATGATGGCTTCATAGAATGAGTTTGGGAGTGTTCTTTCCTCTGAAATTTTTTGGAAAAGTTTGAGAAGGATGGGTGTTAGCTCTTCTCTAAATGTTTGATAGAATTCACCTGTGAAGACATCTGGTCCTGGACTTTTGTTGGAAGATTTTTAATCACAGTTTCAATTTCATTAGCTGTGAGTGGTCTGTTCATATTTTCTATTTCTTCCTGGTTCAGTCTTGGAAGGTTATACCTTTCTAAGAATTTGTCCATTTCTTCCAGGTTGTCCATTTTATTGGCATAGAGTTGCTTGTAGTAGTCTCTTAGGATGCTTTGTATTTCTGCGGTGTCTGTCGTAACTTCTTTTTCATTTCCCTTTTTATTGATTTGAGTCCTCTCCCTCTTTTTCCTGATGAGTCTGGCTAATGGTTTATCAATTTTGTTTATCTTCTCAAAGAACCAGCTTTTAGTTTTATTGATCTTTGCTATTGTTTTCTGTGTTTCTGTTTCATTTATTTCTGTTCTGATCTTTATGATCTCTTTCCTTCTACTAACTTTGGGTTTTGTTTGTTCTTCTTTCTCTAGTTCTTTTAAGTGTAAGATTAGATTGTTTATTTGAGATTTTTCTTGTTTCTTGAGGTAGGATTGTATTGCTGTAAACTTCCCTCTTAGAACTGCTTTTGCCGCATCCCATAGGTTTTTGATGATCGTGTTTTCTTTGTCATTTGTCTTTAGGTATTTTTTGATTTCCTCTTTGATTTCTTCAGTGATCTCTTGGTTATTTAGCAATGTATTGTTTAGCTTCAGTGTGTTTGTGTTTTTTTGTTTTTTCCCTGTAATTTATTTGTAATCTCATCACGTTGTGCTCGGAAAAGATGCTTGATATGATTTCAATTTTCTTAAGTTTACCAAGGCTTGATTTGTGACCCAAGATGTGATCTATCCTGAAGAATGTTCCATGTGCACTTGAGAAGAAAGTGTAATCTGCTGTTTGTGGATGGAATACCATATAAATGTCAATTAAATCTATCTGGTCTATTGTGTCATTTAAAGCTTGCGTTTCCTTATTAATATACTGTCTGGATGGTCTGTCCATTGGTGTAAGTCGGGTGTTAAAAGTCCCCCACTATTATTGTGTTACTGTCGATTTCCTCTTTTATAGCTATTAGGATTTGCCTTATGTACTGAGGTGCTCCTATGTTGGGTACATATATATTTATAATTGTTTTATCTTCTTCTTGGATTGATCCCTTGATCATTATGTAGGGTCCTTCCTTGGCTCTTGTGACATTCTTTATTTTAAAGTCTATTTTTATCTGATACAAGTATTGCTACTCCAGCTTTCTTTTGATTTCCATTTGCATGGAATATCTTTTTTCTATCCCCTCACTTTCAGTCTGTATGTGTCCCTAGGTCTGAAGTGGGTTTCTTGTAGACAGCATGTATATGGGTTTTGCTTTTGTATCCATACAGCAAGCTTGTGTCTTTTGGTTGGAGCATTTAATCCATTCACATTTAAGGTAATTATCAATATGTATGTTCCTATTACCATTTTCTTAATTGTTTGAGTTCATTTTTGTATGTCCTTCCTTCTCTGTCTTTCCCACTTAAAGAAGTTCCTTTAACATTTGTTGTAGAGCTGGTTTGGTGGTGCTGAATTCTCTTAATTTTTGCCTGTCTGTAAAGCTTTTGAGTTCTCCACTGAATCGGAATGAGATCCTTGCCAGGTAGAGTAATCTTGGTTGTCAGTTCTTCCCTTTCATCACTTTAAGTATATCATGGCACTCACTTCTGGCTTGTAGTTTTTCTGCTGAGAAATCAGCTGTTAACCTTATGGGAGTTCCCTTGTATGTTATTTGTCATTTTTCTCTTGTGGATTTTGATAATTTTTCTTTGTCTTAATTTTTTTCAATTTTATTACTATGTGTCTCAGCCTGTTTCTCCTTGGGTTTATCCTGCCAGGGACTCTGAGTTTCCTGGACTTGGGTGGCTATTTCCTTTCCCATGTTAGGGAATTTTTCAACTGTAATCTCTTCAAATATTTTCTCGGGTCCTTTTTCTCTCTCTTCTCCTTCTGGGACCCTATAATGAGAATGTTGGTGCAGTTAATGTTGTGCTCGAGGTCTCTTAGGCCATCTTCATTTCTTTTCATTCTGTTTTTTAAATTCTGTTCTGTGGCAGTGAATTCCACCATTTTGTCTTCCAGGTTACTTCTCCATTCTTTTGCCTCAGTTATTCTACTATTGATTCCTTCTATTGTATTTTTCATTTCAATTATTGTATTGTTCACCTATGTTTGTCTGTTCTTTAATTCTTTTAAGTGTTTGTTCTTTAGTTCTTCTTGGTCTTTATTAAACATTTCTTGCATCTTCTTGATCTTTGCCTCCCTTCTTTCTCTGAGGTCTTGGATCATGTTCCATATTATTATTCTGAACTCTTTTTCTGGAGGTTGCCTATCTTCACTTCGTTTAGATTTTTTCCTGGGGTTTTATCTTGTTCCTTCATCTGGTACATAGCCCTCTGCTTTTTCATTTTGCCTATCTTTCTGTGAATGCGGTTTTCATTATACAGACTGCAGAATTATCGTACTTCTTGCTTCTGCTGTCTGCCCTCTGGTGAATGAGGCTATCTAAGAGGCTTTTGCAAGCTTCCTGATGGGAGGGACTACTGGTCGGTAGAGCTGAGTGTTGCTCTGGTGGGCAGAGCTCAGTAAAACTTTAATCTGCTTGTCTGCTGATAAGTGGGGCTGGATTCCCTCCCTGTTGGTTGTTTGGCCTGAGGTGGCCCAGCACTGTAGCCTAATGGGGCTAATGGTGGACTCTGGGAGGGCTCACACCAAGGAGTACTTCCCAGAACTTCTGCTGTCAGTGTCCATGTCCCTGCAGTGAGCCACAGCCATTTCCCATCTCTGCAGGAGACCCTCTAACACTAGCAGGTAGGTCAGCTTCAGTCTCTCATGGGGTCACTCCCTCCCTGGGGTCCTAATGCACACACTACTTTGTGCATGCCCTCCAAGAGTGGAGTCTCCACTTCCCCGAGTTCTGTGAAAATCCTACAATCAAATCCCACCAGCCTTCAAAGTCTGATTCTCTAGGAATTCCTCCTCCCTTTGATGGACCCCCAGGTTTGGAAGCCTGGCGTGGGGCTCAGAACCTTCACTCCAGTGGGTGGACCTCTGTGGTAGAAGTGTTCTCCAGTTTTTGAATCACCCACCCAGTGGCCATGGAATTTGATTTTATTGTTATTGTGCCCTTCCTACTATCTCATTGTGGCTTCTCCCCGTCCTTGGATGTGGGGCATCTTTCTTGGTGAGTTCCAGTGTCTTCCTACTGATGATTGTTCAGCAGTTAATTGTGATTCCAGTGTTCTTGCAATAGGGAGTGAGCGCATGTCCTTCTACTCTGCAGTCTTGAGCCAATCTCCCTAATAGACTTAAAAAAAAGACTATAATAAGAGACAAAAAAAAAACATTACATAATGATCAGGGATCAATCCAAGAAAAAGATATAACAATTATAAATATATACGCACCAAAATAAGAGCATCTAAATACCTAAAGCAAATATTAACAGACATAATGGGAAATTGACAATAACACAATAATAGTAGGAGACTTTAACACTCCACTTACAACAATGGACAAGTTGTTCAGACATTAAATCAATAAGAAAACTCTGGCCTTGAATGACACACTAGACTAAATGAATGGATGCGCATATATAATGTGCATATGACATTCCATCCAAATGCAGTAGAATACACATTCTTTTCAAGTGCATATGGAACATTCTCCAGGATAGATCACATGCTGGGCAACAAAATAAGTTTCAGTAAATTTAGGAAAATTGAAATCATATCTAGCATCTTTTCAGCCACAGTGCTATGAGACTAGAAATTAATTACAAGGAAAATACTGCAAAAAAACAAAACCACATGGAGGCTTATCAATATACTGCTAAATAACAAATGAAGAAATCAAAGAAGAAATTTTAAAAATACCTGGAAACTATTGCAAATATAAACATAATAATCCAAAGTCTATGGAATGGAGCAAAAGCAGCTCTAAGAAGGAAGTGTATAGCAACAAAAGACCATTTCAGGAAACAAGAAAAATCTCAAATAAACAACCTATTCTTACACCTAAAGGAACTAGAAAAAGAAGGGAAAAAACCAAAACAACAAAGCTAGTAGAAGGAAAGAAATTATAAAGATCAGAGTAGAAATAAATAGACTAGAGCCAAAAAAAAAATTTAAAAGATCAATGAAACTGAGAGCTGATTCTTTGAAAATACAAACAAAATTTATAAATCTTTAGCCAGACTCATCCATAAAAAAAGAGAGAGGGCCCAAATCAATAAAATCAGAAACGAAAAAGAAGTTATAACCAACACCACAGAAATACAAAGAATCATAAGAGATTACTACAAACAACTATACCCCAATAAAATGGACAGCCTAGAAAAAATGGCAAATTCCCAGAATTGTAAAATCTCCAAAGATTGAACCAGGAAAAAATAGAAAATATGAACAGACCAATTAAAAGTAATGAAATTGAATCAGTAATTAAAAATAAAAAACCAACCAACAAAAGTGTAGGACAAGATGGCTTCACAGTTGAATTCTACCAAATGTTTAGAGAAGAGTTAACACCTATCCTTCCTGAAATATTTCAAAAAATTACAGAGGAAAAAATGCTTCCTAACTCACTCTACAAGGCCACTATCATCCTGATACTAAAACCAGAGAAAGATATCACAAATAAAGAAATTTACAGGTCAACATTAATGATGAATACATATGCAAAAATCCTCAACAAAATACTAGCAAACAGAATCCAACAACACGATAAAAGGATCATACACCATGATCGAGTGTGATTTATCCCAGGGATGTAAGGATGGTTTAACATTTGCAAATCAATGTGATACACCACATTAATAAACTGAAGAATAAAAATCATGTGATCATCTCCATAGATGCAGAAAAAGTTTTTGACAAAATTCAACATCCATTTATGGAAAAAACTCTCCAGAAAGTGGGTATTGAGAAAACATACCTCAACATAATACAGGCCATATATGAGAAGCCACAGCTAAAATTATGTTCAATAGTGAAAAGCTGAGAGCATTTCCTCTAAGATCAGGAATGAGACAAGGATACCCACTCTCAAAAATTTTATTCAGCATTGTATAGGAGTTCCTAGCCACAGCAGTCAGACAAGAAAATGAAATAAAAGGAATCCAAATTGGAAAGGAAGAAGTAAAACAGTCACTGCTTGCAAATGATATGAAAATACATTGAAAATCCTAAAGACACCACCAAAAAAACTACTAGAGCTCATCAATGAATTTCGTAAAGTTGTAGGATACAAAATTAATACAGAGAAATCTGTTGCATTTCCACACACCAACAATGCACTATCAGAAAGAGAAGTTAAGCAAACCACCTCTTTTATCATCACATCAAAAAGAATAAAATACCTAGGAATAAACCTGCCTAAGGAGGCAAAAGATCTGTACTCCAAAAACTAAAAGACGCTGATGAAAGAAAGACAACACAAATAGATAGAAAGGTATACTGTGTTCATGGATTAGAAGAACTAATATTGTTAAAAGGACCATACTACTCAAGGCAATCTACAGATTCAGTGCAATCCCTATCAAAAAAGCAGTGACATTTTTCACAGAATTAGAATAAATAGTTCTAAAATTTGTATGAAAACACAAAGCACTCGAAGTAGCCAAAGCAATCTTGAGAAAGAACAGAGTCAGAGGTATCACACTTCCTGATTTCAGACTATACTACAAAGCTACAGTCATCAAAACAGTTTAGTACTTGCACAAAAACAGACCCATAGATCAATGGAAAAATAGAGAGCCCAGAAATAAACCCATGCACTTACAATCAATCTATGACAAACAAAGGAAGAATATACAATGGGGAAAATATAGTCTCTTCAATAAGCGGTGCTGGGAAAACTGGACAGTTACATGTAAAAAAATGAAATTAGAACATTCTCTAACACTATATACCAAAATAAACTCAGAATAAATTAAATATCAAACTGTAGGACCAGAAACTATAAAACTCCTAGAAGAAAACACAGGCAGAATACTCTTTGACATAAATAGTAGCAATGTGTTTTTGGATCTCTCTCTTATGACAAAGAAAACAAAAGCAAAAATTTTTAAATGGGACCGAATTAAACTTAAAAGCTTTTGTAGGGCAAAGGAAACCATTGACCAAACAATGGAATGGGAGAAGATATATGCAAATGATATGACCAATAAGGGACTAATATCCAAAATATATAAACAGCTCATACAACTCAATATCGAAAAAAATTGATTAAAAATGGGCCAAAACCTAATAGACATTTTTCCAGAGAAGACATACAGATGGCTAACAAGCACATGAAAAGATGCTCAACACCAAAAACCATCAGAGAAATACAAATCAATCACAGTGAGGTATCACCTCACACCTATCAGAATGGCTATCATGAAAAAGTGTACAGATAACAAATGTTGGTGAGGATGTGGAGGAAAGAGAACCCTTGTACACTGTTGATGGAAATGTAAATGAGTGCAACCTCTATAGAAAACAGTATGGAAGTTCCTCAAAAACAATAAAAATGGAACTACCATATGATCCAGCAATTTCATGCCTGGGTATTTTCCAAAGAAAACAAAAATACTAATTTGAAAAGATACATGCACCCCAGTGTTAATAGCAGCATAATTTACAATAGCCATGACATGAAAGCTACCTAAGTGCCCATTAACAGATGAATGGTTAAAGAAGATGTGGTATATATATATATACACAATGGAATACTACTCAGTCATAAAAAAGAATGAAATTTTGCCATTTGCAATAACATGGATGGACCTGGAGTGTATTATGCTTAGTGAAATAAGTCAGACAGAAAAACAAATACTGTATATTATCACTTATATGTGGAATCTGAAAAATAAAACAAAGGAATGAATACAACAAAACAGAAGCAGACTCACAGATGTAGAGAACAAACTAGTGGTTTGTTCCACTAGGGGAGAGGGGAGGGGGGAGGGGCAAGATTGGAGTAGGGGATTAAGAGGTACAAACTACTTTCTATAAAATAAACAAGATACAAGGATGCATTGCACAACAGAGGGAATATGGCCAATATTTTATAATAACTTTAAATGGAGTATAATCTATAAAAATTTGAATCAGTACGCTATGCACATGAAACTAATATATTGTAAATCAACTTTGCCTCAATTTTTTAAACCATAAGTCTTCCAGCCCCTACTCGTTACCCAGTTCCAAAGCTGCTTCCACATTTTTAGGTATTTGTTACAGCAGCATTCCCACATTTTGGTATCAATTTCTGGCTTAGTTCAGACTGCTATGACACAGCACAATAGACTGGGTGGTTTAACAATTGAAATTTATTTCTCACAGTTCTGGAGCATGGAAGTCCAAGATCAGGTCATTAGCATTTTCAATTTCTGGTGAGTGCCCTCACCAGAGGGCACTGCAGCCTGCCAACATCTTATTGGTTGCAGCCTGGTTGCAGCCTGCCAACATCTTATTGTATCCTTACATGGCAAAAGCAGAGAAAGGAAGCAAGGTCTCACAGGACTCTTATAAAGGCACCATCATGAGGCTCCACCCTCATGACTTCATCTAATTCTAATCCCTTCCCAAAAGCCTCACCTTCTGATACCACCACATTGAGAGGTAGGGTTTCAACACACCAATTTGGGACAGACACAGTCAATCCATTACACCCTCACATGGAACTGTCCAGAATAAATTATGAATCCTTTTGAATAACATACAATACGTTACCTTGCCCTTGCCTACCAGTTTCAACCATTGCTGCTATCTTTCCATTTCCCACTATCCTACAAAATACAAGACATCTTCTATCTTCCAATGTGTCTCACTTTATTGAAAGCCCATTTACTTTTACAAATAGCTCACTGTGACCATCACTCCCTTTCTCCCCTTCCCCTGATTAAACTTCTACTAATCTTGGCATCCACAGTAGTATCTCTCACAGTGCCATAAATAGTGAAATAAAAATTCTATAAGTTTTAATTGATACAAGTCACAAAAAAATGTACCTTCTTCTATTGGTTCATAATAGTAGAGGGGGCACCTTCATCTAAGTGGGACTGTTTCATCATACTTTTTCTGTTAAGTTACGACTGAATACATATTTTTATTTAGGTAATTTATAGCCAGCCATGGCAAGAATAGAAGAGTAAGGGAAAAGTCTCTCTGTCTCTGTCTCTGTCTCTCTCTCACAGACACACACACACACAAATAATACTTTTCACCCATTATTACATGACGCATGTTAACTGAATATAAACCACATGCCCCAAGCTGTTCTACTACCAACAAATTATTGAAAAATCACTTGAAATAAAATCTGGCAAAAAAAAAAAACAACTGGCATATTGTTGCTAGCCCATGAATCCAATTTTTTCTTATTTTTCCCACATTTTTGTTATGCCAGGTATTGCCATGACAACATGTGTGAAACTCAGAAAGGCTCTTTTCCTCAGGGTAGCCCCACAGCAGTCAGGAAATTTTCTTGTATGAATGGCAGAGCATAAAAACCTCAGAATTACAAATCTTATCCCATTGCAGATATAGATCCATTCCCCGTCTTAAAATGACATTGCTCCTTTTACAGAACAGCAAGCCAAATGTGAACATATTCACAAAGCAGTAGGCTGAAGAGCATGTGGAATGCTGAACAAATAATAAACAAGAACGTAAATGAAACTGGGCGTTCTGCCTAGAAAACAGAATCTATGTGCAAACAGCAGTATTCAGTGCCAAATTTTAGACCCTTTGAGAGCCCGTGTTCCACAACAAGAGAAGCCACTGCAATGAGAAGCCCACGCACCGCAATGAAGAGTAGCCCCCACTTGCCACAACTAGAGAAAGCCCTCACACAGCAATGAAGACCCAACACAGCCAAAAATAAATAAATAAATTAAAAAAGAAACCACTCTGTAAATATCAGGTGCTATTATTTTTATAGATAACAAGGAAGAATAAGTGCATTCCAAAGAAAATAATGCTCAATCAGTTTGCAGATCCTAAATATGGCAGTAGAAAGTAGCCAGGCCACATTTGGGAAACAAACAGTATACATCTCTGGTTGGCCTGATAAATTCCACAAATATTTTTGAAGCTTCCACTAGTCTGTAACTATTAGCTCAGAATAACTATACCTTCTTTTGATTTTGATGGCTTTTCCAACTTATCTCTCCACAGGCAGTTAATTCTTTGCTATGATTATTATCTGAAAATTAGAAAAAAGAACCAAGCTTCTACCTGATTTTAGGTCTTGTGACCGCAGTTTCTCTCCATTCCAATCCATGTCAAAATTTCTCATATATAATTTTCATGTACGTGCTGAAAATTCTACAAAAATTGACTGTAAAAAGCCCACTATTTTAGGTCCATTCCCTACCAAGATTTCAAAGTCCTGTATTATCTACCCCCACTCAAACAGTCTAATTTCATTTTCTGTCAAATTCTGGTCAGGGCAATTCCTTCCATTTCTGGAGGATGTTCTTAACCAGATCCACCTCTCCTCCAAGGATTTCTCCTGAAATCTCTTCCTTGTCTTGCTGCATCTTTATTCTTTGCCCACTCATCAAGGGCAGGCGGCCTTGAATTCTCTGCCAGTGTTTGCAGCCTATTTACTCCTATGAATTCATTTAGCTCCTTCCAATTATATCACACCCCTTAACACTTGATTATATTTTGTCACATATATTTCACATTTCAAGATGGCCCAATTAGATTATAATTAGGCACAGGAAATTTTGCTTTTCCCATACACTGTACATGCCTCAAAAGGCAGGCTGATTGATGTATTAACTGATTAGAAGTGAATCTGGAAAATGATTCATAGGTCTGAAAATAAAACAAAACGGTTCCTATTTAACGTTAAATTCATACACTTGCCCACTATCTCCCTTGACGAAAGGCTATTGGACTTGGGACTGTACCTCAAAATTACAATGAATGTCCATGGAGATAAAGGAACCTTTTTTGAAACAAATTTGTAGGCTTAAGCAACCACTACAAAGGAAAGAATGCTTTGTTTAGAATAACAAATTATCTCTTTTGAGTTTCATGACAGGATGTGCAATAAGTTTCCTCTAAGTGTTAAGATATGATTTAAATGTATTAGTGATCCATACTACTCTAAAATCAGAAATGTAGCTTTCTGAGATGGAAACTATCTGTTACAGTGTAAACTATATGGTCAGCATTATTTATATTTAGCATTTAGATTTTACAAGGAATGAAAAAATGTCATACCACAGCTAGAAAGGGTGTGCACATTGAATGCAACACTCATGGAAAGGTCTGTGTCTTGACAGTATTTTGGTGTTTTTTTTGTGGTGTCGTGTCTTCGTTGCTGTACGCGGACGTTCTCTAGTTGAGGGGAGCAGGGGCTACTCTTCATTGCAGTGCACGGGCTTCTCACTGTGGTGGCTTCTCTTGTTGCGGAGCACGGGTGCTAGGCGCGCATGCTCAGTAGTTGTGGCACGCAGGCTTAGTTGCTCCGCGGCATGTGGGATCTTCCCGGACCAGGGCTCGAACCCATGTCCCCTGCATTGGCAGGCGGATTCTTAACCACTGTGCCACCAGGGAAGCCTTTGACGGTGTTTTTGATAAAAGCTGTTTCCATAGTTACAATACTATTACCCAGATCATGCACTCTGTGATAAGCCACTGTACTTTTTAATGTTACTTGGTTACTAAAATATGAAATTCAATTTAAATGATTGTTTAAAATTTATATTGAATATATGTTTAAAAATAAAGGGGCCAAATCTTCTATGCTTTTTTCTGTTAATGAGGAAGACATTTTATTTTAAAGTTTCATATAATTTAGGGACTTCCCTGGTGGCGCAGTGGTTAAGAATCCATCTGCCAATGCAGGGGACACAGGTTCGAGCCCTGGTCCGGGAAGATCCCACATGCTGCGGAGCAACTAAGCCTGTGTGCCACAACTACTGAGCCCGCGTGCCTAGAACCCGTGCTCTGCAACAAGAGAAGCCACCACAATGAGAAGCCCCAGCACTGCAACGAAGGGTAGCTCCTGCTCGCCGCAACTAGAGAAAGCCTGTGCGCAGCAACAAAGACCCAATGCAGCCAAAAATAAATAAATAAATACTATTAAAAAAAAAGTTTCATATAATTTAGTCTTTTGGAGATAGATATGGCTAGATCTACTCTCAGAAATTATCCCTTCTATACAGCTTGATTTGAGGGACTACATTTATTATTAGTATTTGATTTTACTATTAACCTATTAAGTAAAATAATACTGTGCTTCAAAAGAATGAATCCATTCTCTGGATATGCAGAGTACATACTACTTACTGCCTCTTTCAAAAACAAATTAGGCCTAGTTTTTATGGAGAAATTCAGGGAAAAGATGAATAGAGGCTTCAGCCATGGAAAGGAGTGACACACTGTTCCTTCTGACAGTTTCCAGTTTTACAGCCCTAATTTGATCTATTTTAAAGAGCTGTGGCCTGAAGTCAGACTAACAAATTTTATTATGTAACTGAAATATTGCATGCCTTATGCCTTAAGCTTGGGGAATTCCTTCCTCAGATAAAATAATCTGAGTCTCAGCCTGGAGGAGTGCAACAGTTTGGGCAAGAGCACATGACATGCAGAGGTTCGCAAAAGCAAAAGGGATAGGTATTGGGTGAAGGAAAGGACAAGACGGAAGAGCAGAGGGAAGAAGTGCTGGGAAGGCACGTTCTCCCTGACGCCCCCACTCCCTGCAGGAGCTCCCCTGGGGAAGCCGGAAGATTCATCACATCCTGAAATAAATTCAACAGTGAGCTGTCCCCTGGATTAGAGTTTCCTTGGTTATTTCCTCCTGCAAAGAACTTTTGTTACCATAGAGAAATGAAAGCACATTTATATCCAGAAACTTCCAATACTCAAACCTCCCTGCATTTTATCTACTGACTACATATGTACAGATTAAATATGGTGGGTGTGAATATCAGGAAGTGGTTGAAATAATAGCAGCAGTGTAGTATAAGTTAACACTAACTTCATCTGATCCATCTGTCCATGCCAAGAACGCCAAAGTAATTGCCATTTAACAATCCCCGCACCTGGGTTCTGTATTAAATTTCAGGTGGGTTTTTATACAAATTTCACCTTAATTTAATACCAAAACCGTGAAATGAAGTCACCCTAAATGCACCGGTGGGCTCAGTCAAGTTAGATGCTTTGATATGATAGCTACAGTTATGTATTATAAAAAGAAGTTTAGAGCTATTATATTTCCATGTTTATTCTCCAGTTAGTCATATAAAATTTTAATGTTCACATAATTTTCCCAAAGGAAACTTGAATTTCTCTGCATGGCATTATGATAGTCATGGCACTATTAGAAAAATAATACTAATTGTACCTCTGATTTATGGAATTGGGTGAGCCATATATATATATATATATATATATATATATATATATATATATATATATATGATATTAATTGAGCAGGATGAAATCCAGAAGCAAATACTCATCTTCCCATCTCTGCACAAAAGTTCTGAATTCTGATCTGCCAGAAACATTATTTATTAGCCCAGTAGATGCTTCAAGCTCTGAAATGCTCACAAGTCTGTCAGCACATTCTGCTTAAACCTTTGAATGTCCCTATCCACTTTTGCTCTTTTACCCTGTTTCTCTCTCTCTCTCTCTCTCACACACACACACACACACACACACACACACCCCATAGCTTACACTTACTTTCTCAGTTTATGATGCATTTGCTTTTGTAAATTTAAATACTCAAGGGAATTTGGGGACTGTTGATCTTGTTTATTTTTTACTATTTCATAAAAAAAAAGTTTGAATCAACAAACTTCCCATCAACACTTTGTCTTTTCATAGAGCTGAATTTCCCCCTCTCAATTTCCTTTAACTCTACGGGGAGAAGAAAGAAACTTTTAGCCAGTCCCTATGATGAGACAGGCACTGTTTTAGGTACTTGCTGTACTTACGTCATGTAATCTTCAAACTGCTCTGAAAGATTCACTCATTTTATTTCTATTTCTGTTCAAACATCACTCTATCAGGAAAGCCATAGAGATAAAGTCTTTATAAACCTATCTAAATAGAAATTCCTCCTATCATCTCAGTCCCTTTTTCCTAAGTTATTTTTCTTCTTAGCATTTATTATCATCTGACATATTATATAGATTTTGTTTGTTTTGTTTCCCCCCCGCTACATCATAAGCATCATGAGAGTGACCATTTTTCCTGCTTTCATTCTGAGCTCTGTCCTCATTGTAACCTACACTTAATAGATGTAAATAAATATCTGTAGAATGAATGATTAGATAAGTGATTGAACTAGGGGTAAAGAACAAAGACAGCAATCTTAATGTCTGGGCTCAACTCCCCATAAAGTCAATGTAAGGTAGCTGTTAAAGCGTGTAACCCTGGAGTCAGACTGCTTGGGTTGGAAGCCCAGCTTTACCATTTACTTTACCATTCTTTGTTATGTGACCTTGGATGAGGTACTTCACTGCAACTGATTTCAACGTTCCTCATCTGAAAGATGGTGATCATAGTAGCAACCATATCATAGGGTTATGTGAAAATTGTATTAATGAACACAATATACTTAGAAAAGTATCCGGTGTTCCACGTTAAAAGTTGTCATTAGGGGCTTCCCTGGTGGCGCAGTGGTTGAGAGTCTGCCTGCTAATGCAGGGGACACGGGTTCGAGCCCTGGTCTGGGAAGATCCCACATGCCGCGGATCAACTGGGCCCGTGAGCCACAACTACTGAGCCTGCGCGTCTGGAGCCTGTGCTCCGCAACAAGAGAGACCACAATAGTGAGAGGCCTGCGCACCGCAATGAAGAGTGGCCCCCGCTTGCCGTAGCTAGAGGAAGCCCTCGCACAGAAACGAAGACCCAACACAGCCAAATAAATAAATAAATAAATAATAATTAAAGGTGCTAATAATTAAAAAAAAAAAAAGTTGTCATTAACTTCAGTTCGCAGATGAAGAAACAGAGGTTCAGAGAAGTCATAGTACATATTAGGTGAGAGGGTTTCAAACAGAGCTTCTGATGCCACAGATGACTTTTTAAACTATAGATAGTTATTTTTTTCCTCTAAACTGAATTTTTTCTCCTCTTCTTCCTCTTTTTTCTTTATAATTTTAATAATATGATTATTAAAAGTAATAGTTGGATTTTGAGGTATTACCCAAATGTGAGCATTGTATGTTGTAAATAAAGTGTTCTTCTCTCTTTAAGGAGATAATCATGCAAAAAGATAATAGGGTGAGAAAAATACACTTATATATGTAAGAGGAATAATAATTCATAGTCTCATTTTTCTCTAAAATCTTTGAATACTAAATTTTCTACCTACAGAGAAAACTTTGACTTGTTATTTAAAAAATGCTTGACCATGAAGTGTTATCCTGTAAGAGCACCACAAATATAGGTTCTTTTAAGTGTTAATAAGGCTGCTTAATTTTAGTAATCTTGTATTAGGTATTTCATATGATGAAAGATATTTTTGGCTTTGCAGATTTAAAAAAATATGTAGTAGCATCTACCTTTTATCCTATCATAACAATCATTTCTCTGATACTCTGTAGTAGTTTTTGTTTTTTTTTAACACACTTCTTTTCTCTTTTGTTCAGTGAATCCTTTCTTCATAAAGCAATTTACCGGAATCCAATATAAAAGTAGAGTCACTCTGATTGAAATAAGATTGGGCATTGCAGAGTCCAGCTCACTCAATCCCTTCTCTACCTCAGCACAGAAATGCCCTAAAACACAGAGAAGACTCCAGGGTAAGACTGTCATTTCAAAAGAAATACTGTGAAGCAGAACATATTTTCCAGACCCCACTTTGACCTTTGGGAAACTAATCTAGACACTGCAATACCCAACTGGCCTTCAGGACAATGAGCCCCTGGCCAGGCTAGTCCATCCAGACCCCATCCTGGGTGCTGAATGACAGTCACCTCAGCTCAGAGGCTGTCTGCCTGCTTGGAAAATTATCATCTGTGAGATTATACTTAGGGACATTTCCCCGACAGGGAAGACGTGAAAATTTCTTAGATGTTGCCTACAATGATGACTAAACATCAATTTTTCACAGTTTCAATAAGATGGGAGTTTATTTAAAGCAGGTCAAGAAACTGATTTTTTTTTCACAGTGTTGTCTAAAATATATCTCAGCAACAAATAATTTAGAAGTATTTCTTTAATTTTGGAACATTTTTTCTAATAACTTCTAAATGTACAAAAATTATTTCATGTGTTTTGGGTGTATAATTGTGGTTTGGGTTTTTTTTTGCCCAAGGTGGGATATTAACTTGATATGTTTGCCTAGTAATATTTCCAAGTAGAACAGAGAGTCATCAAAAACTGATATTGAGTAAATGGTGATGGGATTGATTGCCTCTGACTGCACACCATATATGAGTGAATATTTTAAATTGCCTTGAGTGAATAGAGTCTCTTAAATATATTCAATTTCCAACCTGATATTTGGGATATAGTATTAATTTGTTAGCAAATACTTTTTAAGAATAAAATACTCAAGTTTGTTAAAAACTAGTCCAGCTACAATCATATGGTGAATTATTACAAACTGTATTAAAGTTTTGTTGTATTGACAAAGCTGAGATTTCAACAACACAAAAGACACTGTTTAGCACTGATAGCAACAATTTTAATTTTATAAAAATTGAGAAAAGACAAACACAATGGAATGTCTGCACATCCTTTTAGAGGTGTGTAATTTTCTTTCTAAGCATATCTCATGTTCTAATAAAAGGCACAATCCTTTACTCAGCCCCACATGTAAGGGCTTAATAACTGTTTTTTGTTGATGAGGGGGTGGAGAATGATTAATAATGGGGAGAATTTAACTTAATAAATATTCTGTATACTTTGTATTAAGAAGAATTAAACTAGCTGTGATCACTAGTTTTGCAGACATCTGCAACTACAAAGTTCACCAGGTGACCAATAGCTTCAGTGCAGCCTCATAAAGATCACCCCTTGATTGAGATTAGAGCTGATAAATAGCTCTTTAAAAAAAAAAAAGAAAAGCTCCGTTTGCTGCTTGGCTTCACTTCAGGTCCTTTTGTTACCACCTCATCCATCATAAAGCTTGGGTTGTCTCTTGTGATAGCAATTTCCCAAAGGGTTGTAATATGGCACACCGTGTGGAATTTCCTTCTCTAGGTTCTTGAGGAATGTCTTTGGTCCATCCCTCTTGTTTAGAGGTGCTGTATACCACCTGTACCCTATTAGCTATTCTCTCAATAAAATATATTATTATATTAAAGTGGCGCTTAACATATATTGGATACTTAATATGCAAGGCATTTGCGCTAAGCATCTTAGGATCCCTAACTTATCCCAATTAAACAGATGTTGAAACTGAGACAGATAAGGTCATTTTTCCATGGTTAATATTAGTTAATCAGTGTCAAAAATGGAATTCCAATCTAGATCTGATTCTTACATCTTGACAATATATTGCCTCTAAATACTCAGCTTGTATTATTGTGTTAGTTCATTCATTCATTGGTTTAACACACATTTATTAAGTACCAACAGTAAGGTGTTGGAATATAAAATGCATAGAACAGAGTGCCTGGCCTCTCAGGTTTCTCCACATGGTGAGAAATTTTAAAACTTCTAAATAATAATATAAACAAATAAATAATTGTCAAATGGATAGGGAGGAAAACACAATTCAATAATTGTGGAAGCCAAGGATGAAGTTCTCAAATGGAGGTGATATTGGAATTGATTCTTGACGAATGAATAGGTATTGGGATATAAAAAAAGTAGGTTGACTTTGAAGAAGAACATCAAGGCTAAAGCACAAAAGTGGCAAAACTTGAGAGATAGTCATAACTTGTTTACATTCTAATAAAAATAAATATTATTCTAGATGTAGGGTAAACAGATAGATATAGGGTAAACATGAGAGTATTTTAAGCATCTCTATGACTATAGAGTACGCTCTCTAAGGATTCTCATCTCGGCATTCAGCACTGATCCTAGCCTTTTAGTAGGTGCTCAGTAAATGTTTTCTGATCCACTTAATGGGTTACAAGAAAGGGATGTAAGGAAATTAAGTCAAAAATAATTTAAGGAAAAGCCCATGAAAGGGAGACAGACAGGTGGCCTGGGTTGAGAAGAGCTTGAGCACAAATGCACTAGTTATTGAAAATTTGAAGAAAGTGGAAATTTGAATATGTGAATGTGACAAAGCACTGTGGAGAGAGTAAGTGATCACACATAAAACTACATATGAATACAAAATATGTAAGAGGATGTAAAACCTGCCACACAGTAAGTGTTCAATATGCATTGGCTTAAAAAAAAGTAAATGGATGAATATTTATCAGGTAACTGGAGGAAGAGTGAAAGGATAGGCAGTAGAGTGAATAGAGAGTTAGAAATACTAAGGATAAATTGAAGAGTGAATGGGTAAACCAATAATGAGAAAATGTTGCTGATTCTCCATATGACGAATTTCCAAATGATGACTCCCAGTGATAGATTTCTTAGACAGTATAATACTAGTATCTGGCTCTTCTGAATAATTTCCTGTTTTACTCCTCTTTAATAATAATGACAACTTACATTTGAATGGATTTCTATTTTGTAAAGTGCTTTCATACCCATAATCCCACTTAATTGTACAATAATTATGTAAGGCACTCAAAGCAGTTATTACTCCCATTTTACAAATGAAGAAGCAGAGGATAGGCTCAATCATTTGCCCAATGGTACTTTCCAGTCCATGTAGGAACCAGAGCAGACTTGCAGATCACGGCAGCTGGACACTTATTTTGCAGATAAAGAACAGCCTAAGGTACATGTCTGGACCAGCTCCAGGGTAAAGAGATGTTAGCCAGGCCTGCCTATCTCATATCTCCCAGTCAAGCACATTTCTAATTTATCCAAATTTTTTCTTTATTATTGTCTACATCATAGGCTTTTAAAATGTCAGAAATTTTCATTTATCTTTGTGTTACATTTTGAGATTGATAATATCCCTGTATTAAAAGATTGTACCTCATAACTTTGTCCCAAGGCAGTTTTATCTGCAGAAGCACTGACAGATAAGATTTTGTGCAGATTGTCTATCTAAGAAAGTGAGGTGATCCTGTTCTTTTTTGGTTCCTTAGCTGAACCAAGACAATGGGTAAGAATTTGCAACAACAACAAAAAATTATATAATACGTCATTCTTCCTGGCATGGCCCCAGTTTTGAGGCCCTTCCCTGTGGCTGCTAGTATCTGCCTTATTAAGGAGAAGGTGCAGAGGAAGGAATCAACATGCTCCCCAGGTTTTATACAAACATATTTGAACCGCCACCAACCCCAGTCCCATCCAACTAAACACAGAAATCTAAGATTAGAATTCCTTCTGTTTATTGACTACCAGTATTTTATCTTTAAATATCTGAAGAAAGTCCTTGCTGATTATTCAACAGAGATAATTCCATATCTAATAGTTTATTTTATTAAAAGGTTTATTTTATGAGTATTGCATGCAAAAAATATCCAGAAACAATGGAAAAAGATGCACTTCAAGTTTGGGGGGAAATATAGACTTCATAGAAGGTAGAAAAACAAGAAAAAAATTAAAAACCTTTCCTCAAAGGGCTTTTGTGATGGATAACAAGCTAATGTTTATATTCAATTAATGATGAGAATCTGTCTTACATTGCAAGTAAAAAGCATTAATAATGTTGTCAGGTATTCCCGTATAACAAAGATTTAAAGTTATAGGTTTAGGTCTGCACAATGGAACGTTTACTGCTCAGTTTGAAGAGTTCTCAAGTAATACTCTTCCAGGTAAGGTAAAACTCAAGATGCTTAGTTTAATTCAGGCAACATGCTCTTAGATCAGTCAGAAAAGAGCAAAAATCCCTGCTTCTGCTTTGCTTAATTTTGTCTTTTAGATCCAATAATCTCTAAATATTTTAAAGAGACAAATTATCGTAATGATTTCCCACCTAGCTGCTGGATTAAAGCAGGGATATTTGTAAATGTTAACACTATGACTATTGTGAGAAGAAATTATATTTATTAAACTTGACTTGTTTGACTTCTGCAACTCAATTTCAGTTTGCCAGATACAAAGATGTTAATGCACCACAGAGATTTACCACACCATCCTACTCCACAACTAGAATCACCATAACGTTTCAGCCAGGATTTCATTTTTCAAAGTTTGCCATAGAGAGATGCAGAAGTAAAATGATTTCTCAGTAAAATGCGGTTTGACTAGAATAACCCAAGAGAAAACTTTGGAGAGTAGATAGAGACAGGAAAGGAGAGGAGAAAGAGGGAAGAGGGGGAGAGAGAAAGAATGGTAATATTTTCTCCCTACTTGATATACATCCTCGCTTATAAGTCCTTTTTTTTCTCATCAATAAGACAATTTATTAAGTGGTGAACATTTTTGGTCTACCCTATCACTTCCTTTAAGGGACCATCTTTTCTCTATATATATGTTCCTGGTGGAACTGTCAATTATCATGCTTCACCCATCCCTAAAGGCATGCATAAAACTATTTAACCCACAGTTCTCTATTCCTCAGGATATAGTGATTAGTACAGGAGCAGGCATGTGACCTAGGCTAATCAGAGTCTTTCTGAAAACTAACAGAGAAAATCTCAACTCCCTTTGGACTATGAGATATAAGAATGCAAGTTGGAGTCTGCCAGCATCCTTCTTTTTCATCCACGCAGAAAGAGGTTGCCTGAGATTTAAGTTCACAGAAAAACCTAGGGAATATTTTTCAAGTCTCTGGTTCTAACTGTGTTTAGACTTCCCAGTAACATGAGTCAGTATGTTCTTTTCCTTCCTCCTCTTTTCTTTTATTTTTTAATTAGGTTAACTTTACCGAGTTTGTTACAACCTCCCAAATTTGACAAATACAGCCTTTATATGGATTTTTCTCAATTAATCCTCTCAAAACCTAATTTTACAGATGAGAGGCTTAGTGAGGTTAAATAAACTATCCAAGTTCAAAAGTAGAAAATGTCACAGCTAGATTCAAATCCACATAGTCTGACTGGAGTTTCCTTGAACACACTTCCAGTGCCATTAAAAGGCTGGACCTGACATTCATGAGGGTCATATTTTTTCACTTTTCTTTGGTTTTTATTTTTGATTTATTCTATTATTTATTTTAATTAACATGTCTTTATTTCTTTTTATTCTAATATATATTTCATAGATGTTCAACTTTTTTCAACAATTTGTCCCCTGCCAGTAGAAAAAACTCACTGTTAGCAAATATGAGAGTATGTTGCATATATAACTTGATAATTTAGAATAATTTGCAGCAATGAAGAACAAATAAAACAATGGTTTATGATTCTCAATTTATATTACTGATATTGTGCACATTTTATTTCATTTCTGGTATTTTTTCTAAGGTGTTTAGGGTAGATGTTGAGAGAGAATTGTTAGGCAGCAAAAGATTGTCATGTCTCCTATATGTCCCTTCCTTCTGTCACTAAATCCAGCTTATTCTTTCTCTACTCCACCCATGAAGTCTCTTTTCCAATGTCATGATCACTAAATCTTTGCATACATAAATCAAAAAATTCCTTTTCCTAGCCCTCTCTTATTCCTCTTTCCTTGGTCTCACTGTTCCATTCGCTGTTACCACAATTATACATAATTAATATTCTACCTGCCTACTTGCTCTGCCACATGTGAAAAAATTGTATTAATTAGGGACTTCCACTCTGCTCAGCCATGAATATGCAAAACTTATGACATGATCTATTGCCTTAGAAGCAGTATGTTTAGTTGGGTAGACAGACATGTTAATAAAATTCTATAGAGAAGCCATTAGTCTTATGTAATGGGTATATACAACTTTCAAAGGCAGTCCAGATATCAGACCAACTAACACAAACAAGACCCAGTGAGAATTTTAGATCTCAGTCATCAGGGTCAGACAAGGCTGTAGAGACATAGTTGGAGAAGGAGAAGTTGTGTCAAACAGAGGCATGCCAGACAGATGACACAACAGGCACAGAGACATGAGCCATAAAGGAATTTGCTTAGGTCACAGAGACATTTTTGGGATGTCTACCCTATTTATAATGAATCCTTTATCAACAACTCCTTTCCCTGACACTTCTCATCCATAGTAGTTGGTCCTCTAGCAGCTATATTATACTCTATGTCTATAACTACACACTCCTGATTACAGTTCATTAGACCAGAGTGCTGCCTGATCCAAGTTGAATACATAAGCATGCCTCCCACAAGAATTTAGAATTTGGCTTAAAAGAGAAGAGAGATTTTAAGCTATTAAGTCTATACTTTGTGAGTTTCTCTAGTAGACCTGTTATGTGGAGGAGAGAGGCAAAGAAAGACGTGAAGCCATGAAGAGAACACGGATTAGACTGGAACAGGGAAAGTCCTGATCCATTCATTCATACAACAAAATATACTACAGAATTATGATATGGGAGGCATTGTGAAGGTTCAGAGAGCAAAAGGGTAAGAAAGAAAATTCAGGCTCTGCTCTCATGAAACCAGAAGCCTAATGCAAAAAATAGACAATCTCCAAACAAGAAGACATCAGACAGTGATTAAGGCTGTAGTGCAATAAATCAAGGGAATGTGGAAAAGAATGTCTTGTGGACTGATTTGGACTGGGGGGTTTAGAGAAGATATCTATAAGGAAGTTTCATCGAAACTAAGATTTAGTGACAAGAAAAACTCATGAAACTATGGGGAGGAACTTTCCAAGCTGAGAATACAGGAGAGAGTAAATTTAGCATGTTACAGGCACAGAAAGAAGGTTAGTGTGATTGGAGCTTAGAGACTGAAGTCAAGAATATTAACAGTGAGATAGAGAAGAAACAGGGACCAGAGGAGGTAGGATCTTTTTGCCAGGTTAAGGATTTGGAATTCTATTTTAAATTCAATCATAACCCATTAAAGCATAGTAAGTAGGCCAATGACATGCTCTGATTTAAGTGCTAAAAAATCACTTTAACTTGCAAAGTGGATTTTAGTAAGGAAAGAGGAAAGCAAGGAAGTCAGGTCACAGATAACCTGAAATAGCTCAAGTTAAAGAAAATGGAAACTCTTACCACCAAGCTAGTACTACTGTAGATGTAAGAAAGGGTACATAGGGAGATAGATAGAGAAAAGGCTTGCTAATAGATTGGAGATAGAAGGTGGAGAAAAAGGAGAAAGCAAGAATAATTCCTTGGCTTTTGGATTAAGCATTTAAGTAGATGAAGATGCAATTTTCTGAGACGGGTATGACCGTGAGAAAAACAAATTTGAAGTTTAGTGGGGTGACTTAAGAGTTCTGTTTTGACCATTCTGAATTTGAGTTGCTTATGAGACATCAAGGTGGATAGGTCAAACGGGCAATTAGATATTTGAGTCTGCAGTCCAGAACAGTCTGCGGTAAAGATATAAATTGAGTGTTAATCATCAAATAGATAATATTTAAAGTCCTGAGCTGGAGGATATCACCTAGACAAAAAGTATAGATAGAAGAAAAACCCCTAGCCAGTTATAGATTAGGACAAGGAGAAAAGTCTTCAAAGAAAACTGAGAAAGTTGCCAGTGTGGTAGAATGAAAACACTGGAGTGCGATATTTCAGAATCCAAGAGAAGAAAGGGTTTCAGGAAGGCTGGAGTATTTCCCTTTGCTGAATAGTCTGGGAAGTTGAGTAAGATGAGGATGTGAGTATAACCACTGAGTTTGGAAATGCTGAAGACTCTGATTTGTTGACAGTATCAGTGTCAGGATAGTGATGGGGAGAGAGACTGTACTGGAGCAAGTTGAGGAGAGAATCAGAAATGATTTAGTGGAGGAGTTGAATTGACACAACTCTTTCAAGATTCTCTTGTGAAGGAGACCAGAAATATTCAATAGGCTGGAGGAGTAAATTCCCACAATATGACTGTGCTGTTGAGAATGAACCCGTTGAACAGTAAAGACAGTGCAACATGATGCAGGAGGGAGGGGAGATAGTTGTAGGAGTGAGGTTCTTGAGACAGTGGTAGGGGGTGGGACCAGGGAGTGAGTGAAGGAGTGACCTTTGTTTGAGTGGGAGCATCTTATCTATTGTAACGGGGGAACAAGCACAGGGTGCTGGTATCCATGCCAGGAAAGTGGTAGAGTTGGGGTTATGAATGTGTGGGAGTTCCTGCCTCATTCTATTTTCTCCATGAGGACATTAGCTAAGAGTAGGAAAAGAAGGTAGTTTGAAATAACTGTTTTAGAGAACCAGAGACCAAAGCTTCTAGGGTAGAATGTAGGATTCCTGACCAAAGTTGAGTGTTAACTTGAGATCTGTGGTCATGAATATAAGGTGAGACCAACTGGTTCAGTTGACCAGCATCACTTATTTGCTCAAGTATTAATAGGGGAATAGCTGGGATTCACCAGAGGTAGAGCTTTCTCACCCAGGAATTAAATGAAGGAGAGAGGTGCACGATAGTTATGGGTTTTTCAAGAAAGTGATTTTAATTATTGGACATGAAATCTAAGGTGTATAACCACAGCAATGAGAATTAGAGGGGTATGGTTGATATAAGAAAAAGAAGTAAAGAATTAAAAGTCTCAATAAGGACAAAGAATTACTGGAGTAGAAGAACTAGAATAAGCAAGTTAAATGGGTAGGAGGTGCTAGGTAGATTCTAGAGATTGAAAGAGAAATTCTGGCAGCATTTGGGTGTTTGAAAATTAGAAATGTCAAGGGTAAAACTGTGGGTGTTGGTAAATGAGATAAGGTTAAAGAAAAAAAAGGGGAAGTGAGGCCAAAGAATTAAGAAGCCAAGGGATTAGATAGATATCTAAACAGATACTGAGTCAGCAAGAACTACCCCAGAGTAAATGTGGTGAAGATGAAAGGGAGCAAGGGCTCAAGTCATCTTGAATGAAAGGGGAGTGGCTGGAGGTTGGCAGGTGAAACTCAAAAGGAGGGTAAAGTTGATAAAGTTTGTTGGCATAAACTTCAAAAAACCTGTACATTTGAAATGGAAGGATGGAGGCATTTTGGAAGCAGCATGAGGCAGGGCAAGTAAGATGCAGGCCTTCCTCTTCCCTGAGCTCCGAGGTATATGGAGGGAAAACACAAACAACCTTTCCACTCTTGAGTTCTGCCTGGAGTACAGCATCAGTAGGAGATGGCCAGTTTCATTTAGGACAAGAAAGGAGAAAGAATGTTCAGAAAAGAAGTTACTGAAAAAGAGGAGTTGGCTGCTAATCTGCCATATGCTCCAAAAGGCACAACGGAAGGTACTGGAGGGTGGAAGTTGGTGACAGACTGGGTCACATCAGCCTCTACAGTGTTAGCTTGTAATCCACGTAGGGATAGAATTTAATTAAAGACCCAGCCCACATACGGGCATGCATATATGTAACTAAAAGCAGCTTCACAAAACAACACTTGCCTATTTAGTATGTGTGGTACACTCTGACCAGTTGCAATCAGTTATAAATGAAAACAATGCCATTCTGGAGCCACTAACTCACTTTCACAAGTGGCTGATCGCCTGTACCTACCCAGGGTTGGAAAACACTGCATTGGGTCCTACTTTTCCTTCAGGTTCTCTGAGAGGTTTCCCTGTGGTTTTCTAAAGTGGTTCAGTTATTCTCTATCTTCTTTCCTTGCTTATTTGCTTTGTGATGCTTCTAATTTTCCCGTTTATCTTTCTAGTTATTATTGCCCACATTCTCTAAAAAAGTAAACTCTGTGGGACAGGGGCCTGTCAGTCTTTTCACCACGAGCACAGTACCTAGTACATAACACACGCCACATATATACTGAATAGATGAATTCTTGAGAATACCAATTTTACATGTTCTGGACTAGAAAATATCTAAGTTGTCTCTAGCACTACGTTCTAGACCTCAGCTATGCTCATTAAATAAATACCCTCTAGAAGGTGCCTAAAAGTTTTTCTTCATCCTTTTGCTTAGCCTATACATCAAACAATAAAGAAGAAAACTCAGCTAGGTATTGACCTTCTGCCCCTCCACATTCACTTTCTTACCCTTTTCACTCTGTTCTGTGACCCTCTGTTGACTGCATGTCCTCTGGCTTCCAGCTGGCTCTGGCCTGTAAAGGACCCAACAGGAGATCCAGAAGTAGGGAAGCGGGAGGCCAGATGTTTCTTCACCAGACTCTCTGACTCTCTCCCTCCATGGACGCAGGTTGCAATGGCTGTGTTCCTTCCTATGCCCCTTCTGTTTGTCCCTTGAGGCCTGGACGCAACAACTGTCCTCTCCCCACCCCAGCCACAAACAAGCCACAAAACCTTGTTTCATTCTCTTACCTCTGTCCAAGGCTTTCTAAATGATTTCTTCTTTAAACTCTCCCCACTCATCTCATTTGAGTGTACCATTTGTCTCCTGCCTGGACCCTGACTGAAACAGAAATATACTCTATTTAAAATGTAACAGAACCATCCTAGGTGCCTCTGGGTTTAAAAGTCATGCCAAGGGCATTTCTGAACAAGTCTATAGATGCCTAGGAAGATACATTCTGCACACTCCACATCTAAACTCATAGAATTAAGAGGGTGTTTTGTAGCTACAGGCAAACATTCCATTATAACCACAGTAGTGTCATTCCTTCAATCGAAAAACATTTACCAACCACCTACTATGTGCTGGCTATTGACACAACAACAAATAGGTTACAGTGCCTGCTGTCAAGGAACTCAATATGTTCTTGTGAAAATCCTAACCTATGCTTGGTATTCAAAGCAAAACAAGGGTTGAGGGTAAGTGTTGAGAGCAATATTATGAAATATAAAAATATTCAATGTGAAAGCTCAGGAAAGAGCAACTAAATATATCAATGTTATAACATCTCAATTTGATAATTAGATATTAGTGTTTTGACAGATAAGAAGTAAAAATACTAACTCTTTTGCTAACTAACACTTAGGTGTTATTTGATATAGAATTTTAAAAATCAGGAAGAATATATGCACATGTATCTTTCTTCCTCTGAGGAACAAAAGAGTAAAACACAGTTATAAAGCAGAAAGGAGTTACTTAGCTAATTTGAGACTGATTTTTTTAGATTAGGTAAGAGGCTATCTTCAGTGTAACATTCAAATATGAAGCACTTGCACTTCTGTATTAAGATCTGTTACACAAAGAGATTTTTATTAGGGTCCATTGAACTTATTTTGTTGTGTGCACGTCATTTTGGTCTCAACCACTTAGCTGTAATAGACATTTTCATCCCACCTCAAGGGGATACTGAGAGTGACTCATGAATTGGGTTTTGAGATAAAAAGGTATTAGTGGAAGTTTCCAAAGTAAACCTTAGATTCAGTCCTTAGCAACCACCTTACTTTTCATCATGAGTAAAGAAGTATAGACTGGTAATTTAGTGCTCTCTAACACATGCTAAAAGGTTTCTCCATATTTCTTTCCTGTAAAGTGAGGAGCCATTATTGATCCTTTGATACTTGTTCATAAATTGTTAACATAAATGAATCAGCAAAATCAAAAAAGTACTCATGAAAATTAGGTAATATTCAATATCATGAAAAAAAGAAAAATCCTTTAAAAGTCACATTCAGATGACAGTTATGTTGGGTTTATTGAATTTCTGTTGAAACTATACAAAACCTTTTCTTTCCCTTATTTTTTTCTGTAAGTTAGAAAAACATACCAATTAAAATAAAATAAGAAGCTTGAAGTTGATTGTACAATATCTCAGGGGAGCTGAAATGCTTGGTATGAGATGTGTGTGAATTGTTTACCCCCAAAGATATACTGAAGGTATCTGTGAATGTGACCTTATTTGGATACATGGGGTCTTTGCAGATGTCATCAAGTTAAGATGAGGTCATCCTGGATTAGTCTGAGTCCTAAATCCAATGACTAGTTACTTTATAAGAAAAGATAAGTTTGGACACAGACACACAACATATTTCTATCATTTTAAGCCACCCACCTTGTGGTATTTTGCTATGGCTGCCTTAGGAAACTAACACAGTATATAAGGTTTTCACAAGTGATCAGATCTTTCTTATTCATAGATAAAAGCCAAATACACACATTAAGTTAAAACAAGAAAGCAGAATGTAAATAATTATGAGAAAACCATAAAAAAAACATGAAATCAGAGTAGCTACAGTAGAGACTTTGGAAGTTCCAAGGCAAAACCTTTATTTCACATTCAGCAGGAACTTAAGGCTAGAATGGTAAGAAACGCACAATTCATCTTAAAATTTTATTATTATGTATATAATAAAGATATATATATGTACATCCTTGAAATCGACATACCATCAGAGACAACACTCAGAAGTAACTAGTGTATTGGCATCTCATTTATATTTCTGACATGGGAGGTATATGGTACTAATTACGTTTTCCCTGATGTTTGCCAAACTTGAATAAAGGCATTGGTATGAACTCACAGAATGTATATATCAACTGAAAAAAAATGCACAACATGAGAGTTGTGAATTAAGTTTTATCTGGGGCCAAATGAGGACTATAGCCCAGGAGACAGCCTCTCAGAGAGCTCTGAGAACTGCTCTGAAGAGGTAGGGGGGAAGTCAGTATATATGTGATTTTAGTGAAGGCAGATACGTGCAATGAAGCACACATATTGGCAGAAGGTTGCCGCTAGTCACGAGGAGCAGATGTCTCTGTTAATGATTTCGGTGCCTTTTTAGATATGAGGAGATATAAGAAAGTGGACTCATAAAGACTCCTGAAAATATCTAACTATCTGAAGGCCTATGCTGCCAGTTTTTCCCAGAGCACAGACTGCCTCATTCCTGACCTCCACCCTGAACTCCTATCCGGGTGTGTTGAAGGTCAGCAACTGCTATGGCTAGTGACCTAATCCTTGTAGAGGCAGATGGCAAGTGACAATATTTAGTTGGCATGTAGAAAATATTTTTGGCTTGAAAAATACACAAATATTTTATGACATACCACAACATACTCTGCTCAAACCAGCACCTTATCTATCTTTTCTGTTCTTTACATCCCTATTGCCCACAACTTCTGCTTCATTTTTTTTTTTTTTTTTTTTTTGGTGTAGTACAATTCTTTTGTAGCAACATTACAATTGCAACTCCATGACAATTGGACAATAAAAGCATGTAAATGAACTGATATTAATAGTGTAGTAGTCACTAGTGTGCTACATTTGTATTAGTAAATGCAAAATATACATTTTATAAAAGACAAATTTTGTGTTATGTTTTTACTTTCATTGCACTGTATAATATTGTAAGATTATTTTATATCCTAATTTGCATTATAATTTTTTACTACATAAAAGGATCAATATAGCAACTTTGTATAAAAATAGTTTATTAGATTTTTAGTTTTTTTTATAAAAAATTAACAGAGGGACTACCATTGCCAATTGTATATGAAATACGAATTTTACCCCCTATGGACAATTTATTTTATAAACATTCCATATTTGTCTAATAAAAGACATAAGTGATACTGTACTGTACATAAATGTTATTCTAATTCTTTTTCATACCAGCATTTTAAACTTTGGTTTGCATTTTTTTTTTTTTTTTTTTTTTAAAGATTTATTTATTGATTGATTGATTACTATGTTGGGTCTTCGTTTCTGTGCTAGGGCTTCCTGTAGTTGCGGCAAGCGGGGGCTACTCTTCATCGCGGTGCGCGGGCCTCTCACTATTGTGGCCTCTTTTTGTTGCGGAGCACAGGCTCCAGATGCGCAGGCTCAGTAGTTGTGGCTCACGGGCCTAGCTGCTCCGCGGCATGTGGGATCTTCCCAGACCAGGGCGCGAACCCGTGTCCTCTGCATTAGCAGGCAGATTCTCAACCACTGCGCCACCAGGGAAGCCCTGGTTTGCATTTTTAATATTGGCAAAACTTACCACTGTTGACTAAAGCTTGTTGCATTTGTAACAACATCTTTTGCCTTCTATCTCTCCCCACCCTTGTTCTGACTTTCTCCTTGTCAGTGCCAAATTCAAACACTTTGTAGCACGGAAATAAGAAAGTGAGTTACCTATGTACTAGTAAGTGATAGGGCTAGAATCTGAACCTACATCTAAGGTCAGATTTAGGTTTTATGGGCCTAAAGTTTATACAATATGTGGTGGTAGTTGTTATTTAAGCAAAAGAAAACAATAATATGAATACAAAATGCCTGCATGGGGCAAGTGAGAGATCCTGAAGCTTAAACTCATTTTGTCAGCTCTTGTCTGGGAATCTCTGACTTTAGGCATTTTCTTCCAGGTATTAGACACGTAATACAAGTTAGTTAAAGAAAAAATTTAAATACAATTAATTATTTTTTAAATCACTCAAAATTCAACCACCCAAAGTTAACTACTGTTAACTACAAATATTTATATATCCTTCCAGAGATCTTTCCATACATATGCATTTATAAGTCTGCTTTTTTCCACTTAATATATTATTGATATTTAAAATGTAAACCAGATCACAACAGTCCCTGTTCATAACCATCTAATGGCTTCCATATACATTTGTATTACTTTTGTTTGTATCAGAATGACATGAGTTCTTAATTAAAAAAAGAAAACACTGCTAGAAAGCTTAAAGTTGATAACAAGAACTCCTTGTCACACTATCATCAGATTCCACATCTTAAATGCAACCCCTTTACATTCTTTAGCTATTTTTTGTGGTTTCTCTAAAATATAAATAAGGTATTTGTACAGACACCATTTAAGATATTATCTACTGAACTTCTAACATGGAATATATGAATTCAGTATTTTTATAATCCCACTTCACCAATTTTCTCTCCTCTCACTTTCCAAGCTATTTTGGTCAACTCGATATTCAGTATACACCTTATGATGATTTTGGTAATGTTATTCATTGTAGAGCCAAGAGATACATATTTTCTTCTTGTGCAACTGCACCTTTTCTTATAGAGTTAATAATTGTCTTTATTATTTGTTATTCCCTTATTACTGCAGATCAAAAATATTTGAAAAAAATTCCAGAAATTTTCAAAAAACAAAACTTGAATTTGGTGCGCACAAGCAACTGTTTACATATCATTTACATTACATTTACAACTATTTACATAACATTTGCATTGTATTAGGTATTATAAGTAATCTAGAGATGATTTGAAGTATAGGGGAGAATGTACTATATCCAAATACTATGCCATTTTATATAATGTACTTGAACATCTGTGGATTTTGGTATCTGAGAGAGGTTCTGGAACCAATTCCCTGAGGATAGCAAGGGAAGACTGTATTCCTTCTGGAGTTCCAAACACACTGCTGTCCTCTTGACCTGCAACACAGCTGCTTCCCTGACACCTCTCAGGGCTTCTCTCATAGGTTGATCCCAATGTTTTCTTTATCTCATTATCTAACTTCAAGGTGGTTCTTTCTTATTTCTGCTCTCATAACAAGGCTCTTGCTTGTTTCTGCATATCCCCTTTCTCCCTCCAAGTCTCTTTTTTAATGTAACATGCTCTTTTTTCAAGTATTCAAAGTATTATCTTATTTTTCTGAGGATATTACCTATAGTGTTTTTTTTTTCTACTGCCTGCATCGTTTCTGTTTCCTCTAATATTTCTCTTTCTCTAATATTCTCAGAAAGCTTGTTTTGTCCTTTGTGTTTCATGTGAAAATCTCTCCACAAATGTCTGAAAATCCTTGTCTATCTATTCAAAGTACTTAAGTGTGGGGCACTAAAATGCTAATTGAAAGTTCTGTGTACATGGGGGTAAACCTTATCAGTTGATAGGTTTCTCAGAGAGCGATTATTTCAATGTTTGGAGAGTGAGGGGGAAAGCAGGTTTAGTGGTGTGTATGCTTGTCTGTATTCTTCTTGAAGCCTCACAATTATTTGTTTACTTTTACACAATTTCCTTGTTTCAGTACAAGAGCTGAGCTTCCCAATTAAGTACTGCATATGAATTTCACATGTTCCTGAGATATTGATTTCTTAAGTCTTTAAATGGCCAGTTGGAGCCTGGGTAGGGTCATCGTAAGGTAATCGTATTTCCCATTAGGCTCAACAGCCTTTGTTTACACCTTTTGCCCCAGTGTAATTAAATAGCACCCCCTTGTACACTTAAATGTGTCCTGGTTTGGATGATAAATTATAATTTGGTGTTATTTAACACCAATTTACATTTTTAATGTAACATTTACATTTTTAATGTAACAATTTACATTTTTAATCAAAAATTAAATCAAATTTAATCAAAAATTTCATGAAGTCATTTTAATTAAAAAAAACTGATACAAAAATAGTCATTCAGAGTGACAACCTCATTATTAAAAATTAAGATATTTTCTATGACATCTTTATACAAATTTAATATTTAATAGTTCCCAAATACTTTGCTTTCCTTATGATTATTAAATACAAGTAAAGATATTGAATGTTTCACAAAACTCATGTAGATGTTTGCCAGCCACTCTGAGGGCCATATACATTTTCATTTTATATCTTTAGCAAGATATATTAAAGGTATGAGAAGCACTTTCTAGCATCACTTGGTTTGTTAGAATCCTCATAACAAATTTCAACGTTTCCCATTTTTATCCCTCAACTCACCCTGCTTCCTGGTACCTCCAATTCTAGAGCCTTTCCAGGGTTCTGTGGTGTTAATCAATTTGCTTTTCATTGACATTTGTACTCAACTTTCTTCTCCCTGGAAACAATTCCATCCTCTTTTAAATTTTAAAAATGTGTTCACATCTTTATATCACCATTTCACTGTACCTTTCTCTCTGTACTGTGTGTTTGTACATTTTTATTACTTCACCTTAATTTTACTGAAGTCTTTTATGAGAAAATAAAAGAGGTAAACATATATATCCATTGTGTGGTGCTTGACTGGATGGTCAATCCATTTTAAGTGTCTATACTTTCCATGCAAAATATATCATAGCACTTGAGATCATTATTAGAAATCATACAGCCTGTTTGGCATTCCAGCTTCTTCTCTTTTGGGTGATTCTAGGAAGGTTGCCTCAAATCTCTAAACCTCAGGCTCCTCATCTCTAAATATTAATTCTCTCTCTCTTCTTAAGAATGTCATGAGAAATAAATAGTATAATGTATGTAACATACTTAGCACAGAGCTTGATAGCATAATAGGAACTTAACATGTGCAAGAATGTTAGTGGCTTTGCACTGCTTCATACTATATTTTATACCAGATTAGTTGCTATTTGCCTTATGTTCTTTTGGGCATATTATACTGTTTAACTCAGACACCTAGTTAATGCAGTTGACAATTTAAAATACACAACTAACTTTATGATTAAAATCTCAGGTAGCATATAAAATTATTTCTTGGTTAACTAAAACACTGCTTTCTTTCTATCTGTAAGCTTGATGCCAAAGAGAGAAAATGAAGAAAGATAATATAAGAATATATGAAAGAGAACATAAGCAAAAGAACTGAGAGTAAGTGTGAGAGAGTATACCAAATAATCTACGTCAGTGGTTCTCAAATTTTAGTTGAATTTGTTCAACTTACATACAATATACTAGCTTATACAAATAATATATTTTCCTGTTCCAACTCCAATAAATTATGATTAGGTAGCTCTGTGGGAGGACCCAGGAATGCATAAAGTTAATAAGCACTGTATATGGGCAGCAGGTGGCTAGTGGACTATATTTTGAGACACAAAAATCTTCCAAGAGCAAGGTATGAAAACTGAGGACAAAACACTACTGGCCTTTTATTACATAACGATGTAGTGCATATGCTCCAAGTTGTGGATGAGAGAACATAGCCCCATAATACAAACACTGAAAGATAAAGATATATGAAAAAATCATATAGCGGTCCAAAATAAATTTAACACAGTTGTGTACTAACACCTCTCAGAAATAACATCACGACCTCATAAAATCATTTGGGAAACTTGGACTCAATAAAAAGAAACAAATAAGTAGAATGGTAAACACTTTCAACTTTCAGTTTGTGCCAATAACTGACTTAAAAACTTAAGTGAGTTAGTCCTCACAACAACCCTAAGAGGTAGGTGCTTTTAATTGTCTAAAGATGAGGAAACTGAGGCACAAATAGTTATGCAATTAATTAGCTTGAGGACACACAACGATTAGGTGGCAAATGCAGGCACTCTGTCTCCAGAGATATGCTCATGACGACATTATAACTAGCAAAAGGAATAAGATAGACTGACTCCAATTCTAATATTTAGTCTTGACCATTATATAGCTTTATGTATTTTACTGAAATTAAAGTTTAGTTTTCCTTTAAATATCTTGTATTTTTTTTTCTGTTTCTTTCCGAACATTTCAAGTTTGCATATTTGAGTTCGTGACGAACATCAAAGAACAACAAACCCATGATATCCTAAGCTCTTTGTAACATTAATGAGTTGCTCTGTTCTCACAAATTGGATTAGACTTCCATCACACTACTTCATAGTATGAAAAACACCATCAGAATCTGCATTGTTATTCTATATAATGCTGAAGGGCCAGTTTACTGTGTTCACCTTTAGCACTCTACTTTTTAATGGTAGAAAAAAAGTTTTTATTTTTTGAAGATGTTTATCTCTATTATGATATACCAAAATAGTCACCAAAGCAATGATATCTGCAATGGTCATCTTTGTTTTAGAAAGAATAGGAGTGCTATCTGAATGCTTCCAGAATGTTCTAGATAATATGCAAACTCTCTTTTTATTCCACTATCCAACTTTTCCAAAGATTGATAATACTTTTTATTTCAACAAATCCACTCATTCTGGTCTTTGTTTCCTTTTCTAAAATGATACCAATGACTTACTGTTTGCTGATCCAATGTTACTTCCTATCTTGCTTAAGCTGCCTTGATAGTGTTAACTACTTACTACTTTTGGCACCTAAGATGAATGATTTTCATCTCTCAAAATCTATTGTCATATTTTACATAGGACTCCATCCTGGGTTCTTTGTTCCTGCCTCTGCGTCCTGTTACTCAAATTTGTGTTGATAATTTCACAATTATCAATTATGTTCAGACTTGTGTTCATAATTTCAATTGCCATTTAAGTGCTAATGGCTACAAAATGCATGACTACTTATATAGTTTTTCATTGCATTGAACTTTTGTGTCCTAAACAGTTGGTGGAATACACAGCTGCATTTTTTTTTTTAATTTATTTTTGGCTGTGTTGGGTCTTCGTTTCTGTGCGAGGGCTTTCTCTAGTTGCCGTGAGCGGGGTCCACTCTTCATCGCGGTGCGCAGGCCTCTCATTGTCGCGGCGTCTCCTGTTGCGGAGCACAAGCTCCAGACGCGCAGGCTCAGTAGTTGTGGCTCACGGGCCTAGTTGCTCTGCGGCATGTGGGATCTTCCCAGACCAGGGCTCGCACCCGTGTCCCCTGCATTGGCAGGCAGATTCTCAACCACTGCGCCACCAGGGAAGCCCCACAGCTGCATTTTTATATGCTTGTTTACCTAAGTTTTTATGTGCTCATTTAGAAAGTCAGCTTGTAGGGACAAAATAGGCCACTGAAATGCCTTCCATTCACACATCTTCTTGAAGTTTACCTTCTATGCAATGTTATTTTCCAATAATTCCAGCTCACATAGTTCTGCTTATCCTTAGATCTCCTATAAAAGTTCATTTTCAGCCATTGAGCTTTTGCTTTTTGTTTTAAATCTGTTCATTTTCTTTACCCAATCATATTGTAAATTCATGGGGAACAGAGATTATATCCTCTACCATTATATCTCCTCCATTGTCCTTTATGGGCACTGTGTAGGTACTCATTAAATACTCATTGAAAGCTTTTTAATCATATTGGTGAGATTTTTAACCCATACTTAGGAGTCAACTCAATCATCATTTAATACATATCCTTTCTTAGTAAAAAAATTACTAACTAAGACTTTTTATCTGGTTACTGGCCTTTAATTATGCTAACTGCCACTATTAAGTTGCATAACTGATCCAAAGAAAATACTGATTGTTGGTAATTTTCTGACTTGTGATTGATGAAATGTTATTGAGTAACATTAGTCATATTCTTTGTCAGAATATAACTTGGTATTTGGCAGCTATACCATCAATTAGCATTACGCTGATAACCTCTATTTATATAGCAAGTAATTTGTTTTTCCATATGAGCTGGGAGAAGGGGAGAGGAAATGATAGTTGCTCATTGCCACAAGTAATCTGCAGTAAGAACAATAAATTAAAAAATATTTTTTAAGCTTTTATAAAAATCTCTTAAAATCTATGTTGTTAAGTACATGCAGCCATGCACGCATGGTCATCTTGATAGGATTTCTGTCTACCATTAAGTATTAACTTATTTTTATTGCCCGCTTTTAATCCAGCACTTTGATGCTTCATTTCTTACCTAGATTTTTGGATAAGTCAAATAATCCAAGTCTCCATACCAAGGTTCCACAAGCATTCACAATGCCAAACCAAAGAGTTGCTAACTTAGCTTATTTTTTCCCCTTTTCTGAAATGCATTTTAATGAAGCAAACTCAGATCTCAATGTTTTTACTCCACATTCCAAAAAAGGCGATAGGTATTTATTTAATGTCTACTATGTGCCAACCAATGTGGTAGGCATTTCTCGTAAGTTTATAAATGAGAAAATAATAAGCCCTGAATAACTTAAACCAAAATAAAGCATAGCTCTTTAGGTGCCAATCTGGCTTTTAATCTTCAATCTTTTTCACTCCCAAGTCCAATTTCCAACTATTGCTCTACCACTAACACAGACACAATCTTCCTTCTATACAATTCTGGAATAAAAATTGATATTAATATTCTAGGGAACATATTAAATAATAACTTTTATGATCTTGAACTAGTACAAGGTCATATTCTGTAATGTTGATTGAGTAATATTACATTGGCATAGACAAAACTTAAAAAGTCTCAGAGGGAAAAATTAATTTTCAGTGTGTTAAGTACCTTACAATTAACATGCAACCAATAAGAAGAATCATCTAGTTTGGAATTAGACAATCAAAATCATCTGCATTAGTAGTATGATCTTAGTTCCTATTTTCCCTTAAAAATAAGAATTTTAGAGAGTTTTACACCAATCCAACCTCTTTTTAATATTTACCAAGACTATCAGTTGGTGTGGGGAAATATAAATTCAAGATGGATTTCTAAAAAAAGTAAAAACAAAACAATTCATTCCAAGCTCCATATATATATATATATGGATGGAAACTGAAACACTACTTTGGGTAAGTAGAAAACACCAACAGTTTTTATCTAAGGAGTCATTATTTTTCAGATTTCCAAACTAAGTGAAAAGAAAATAAGGGATTAATGGCTTAAAGTCAGATTTACAAAATCTAACACACTGCTCTAACTGATTTAATGCTTTCTACATACAAGCTAACACATTTTAAAGATAAAGTTAGGCATTATTCCCACTAGCCTTCACTTCTTAATGCACTGTAGCCAATCAGTAAATATTGACCAACCATTCTAAGACCCACCCCCATCAGTAGCCCCCGCCTGCCATGCCTATAGACTCATATGTATTTGTATTGGCAATCTAGATATACATCCAATACATGGTGAGGTATATTCAGGCACACATGAATGCACAGAATATAAGTGCAGACTCTAAAGAGCAACGAGTATAAAGCGCAATGGAAACCAAGGCATTCCATGTAATTTGGAAAGCAAAAAACTGCATTTTTCTGAATTACATCTGTGTCTAAATTCTAAATTATAATAGTTCTAAGAGTTATTTGAGAGTGGCAGTGAAAATCCACACCCAAACAGTTACATTTAAGAATGATGTGGAGACCTTTTCTGCATTTATTTCTAAATGAGCCCTTTATACAAGTACACCTATTTCTTTCTCAATAATTTTAATTTGTTCCTGAAAGCTCTTCTGCTAGGTGAAAAATTAGTAAATGAAAAAACGTTTTCATTAATTCTAGTGGGAAAAATTATTAGATATTTCATGTCACCCAAAATACCCCAAACAGCTTTCATAGATAGAATTATGTATCAGTTAACTGAAAACAAATTTATATCATAAAAAATTGAAAGTAAATAAATATATTTTGTACATGAAAACAAAGATAATAGAGGTTTATTGTATTTCCCAAAGAAAAGAACATTAGTGGATTAAGGTTGGTGAAATTAGTAGAAGAAGGGTACAAAGAAGTCATTCTCTGGAAGATTGTGGAAATCAGGTGATCACCTCCTGAGCAGGTCTTCAATATTAGAGTCACAAGTGTTTGATGATAACCATAGAGTAAACAGGCCCTTTGAAACACATGAAAATAGCATGCAGTCAAATAAACTGAAGGATTTAGAGGATGCTATCTTTTTATCTTGCTTATTGGTGTACATTTGCAAAGAAAAACATTTTAGTTTCATCCAATTATGACATTCAATCCAAATTTGTTCCAAATACAGGCATTGATTAGAAACTCTGTTTCATGTTAAATGATGAAAATAACATATTATAACATATTTATTGTGTGTTTGAGTGAAAAGAAGAAAGTATATATGGAATTATTGTCTAAAAAGTTTTTTCAAGCATGATTGGACAAAAAATGATTAACTGAACAGCCCTTATGTGGAATAAGTCTATATAACTTACAGAGAAAACATACAACAATCCAGATGAGAGGTGATAGGGCTCAAATCAGACTGGTAACTATGGCAATGTTGAGAAATGGCTGATTATGAGTGTATTTCTATGTTATACCCAGTATTTCTGAAAAAGTTAAAATGGAGTATGAGAGAGAAAAATCAAGGATAACTACATGTTTTTTAGCCTGAGCAACTGGAAGGATGATACTGAATGTTGGGAGTAGAGCAGATTCAGGTGAGAAAATAAGGAACTCTGATATGAGTTTGAAATGTTCATTAGATACCCAAGCGGAGATGCTGAAGATTGAGGAAGAGGCTTAGCCTGGAGATACAGATCTGGTAGTCTTTGGAAGGTAGATGCTATTTAAAGGTGTGAAACTGAGCCCTGGGGTACTCAACCAATGAAGTCAGGGAGAAGAGAAGGAACCAACAGAGGAGATTGGGAAGATGTGACTAGCATGGCAGAAAGACAATTTGGTGAGTGCATGATCCTAGAGGGAACCAAGACAACAAGGGAAAAAAAAGAGAAAGTGACCTACAGTGTCAAATGCTGATGATAAGTCAAGAAATATGAGGAATTAGAATTAATCTTTGAATTTACCAACATGGGAGTCATAGATGACCTTTAAAGTAGCAGTTCCTATGGAGATTAATAAAGTCTTATTTATTTATCTTTTTATTAATTTATTTGTGATAGGTTCAAATTGTTCTTCTGGAGTATAATGAGTTAGGTTAACTATTTCAAATAGAATAAGCAAGATCCTTATTCAAAATAACTTGAGATATTGAATTTTACTGCTTTAGCACCAATATTTAACTACAAATTCTTTTCCCTATTTCAACTAATTATTATTCATCTCCTCTATAAATTATCCACTTTTTAACACACAAAATTAAATTAGTTACAACATGTAAATAATGTTAGATGATAAATTTATTAAAATATTTTACTTAGTTCTTTGTCATGATTAAATTTTAAATTATTTGTATTTAATCTTACTCCAAAAATATATTTTTAAATTATTTAGTAAAGAAATAAAAACTCCTGCTTACAAGGCTAGCTTTCTCATTGTATAATTCCTTCCATTAGACCCAAACACATATTCCTCTGCAATTTTCTTCATTCTACTATTCCACATCTGAGAAACATTTAAAATTCTACCTTCTGCTGTATGATATATCATGGACCCTGGGTTGATTTACTTTTTTTTAAGAAACACTGTTGCTTCCTTCTTTAAAACATTTTTACAGTTTTTTAATGTGTACTGTTTACTTTTCTGAGCTATGTAGCTGACAAAAATAATACAATCAGTTGATTTGTAAAGTATCAATGGGTTACATAAGAATTTGAAAATAGACATAATCTTCTGATAAGGATAATGAGGTATATGGCAATCTTGATGTAATTATATGATGTTCTAGAGCATTTTCTGTAAAGAGCCTATAGGTGATAAATATTTCAGGCCTTGGGAGCCAAACAGTCTCTGCTGCCATTGTAGTGTAAAAGCATAGACAATACAAACACAAATAAGTGGAGCTTTATTCCAATAAAACTGTATTTACAAAATTGGTGGCAGGTCAAATTTGACCTAAGGCCATAATTTGCCAAAACTTCTCTAGAGAACCAGATTTTCAGCTATGCTATGACCTCCAGATTAGACTGAGCGATTTTAGTGACACATGCTCTTTTTTTTTTTTTTTTTTTTTTTTATTAGTTGTTTGTTTTTTTATACTGCAGGTTCTTATTAGGCATCAGTTTTATACACATCAGTGTATACATGTCAATCCCAATCGCCCAATTCAGCACACCACCATCCCCACCCCACCGCAGTTTTTTTAACATTAATAGGTTTGAAACTGGAAGAACATTCAACCTTATCCTCAAAGTGCATGTGGTAGATTATCTCATGAGTGTAAAACTATCTTATTAAAAGTTATTTTGGACTCTGAAAAACTAAACTAATTTGGATGTAATTCAAGAAATGTTTGCCTATAAAGAATTCTGTCGGGAGCAAAATTTAAAGCTTCATTTCACTATGAATCAGATAAGTTTAGGTTCACATCCTCATAAATTAATATCTTTTATTTTAAATGTTAAAATACTTGAGATTTTGTTCAATTCAGGGTTAAATAGGGAAGGAAAGGTGGCATGCAGAATTTTGAAGTTGCTGAGATATGATTTATTCAGGGATGTTTGTGATGTTGATTAAAAACATAATTTTAAAACGGCATTTTAGAAATGGAGTAGGGAGTATCTGTTTAGAAATAAATTATTATACTAAAATGTAGGAATTAATGACTCCTTTTAAAAAGTAAAGGGAATGAGTGCATTCAGATATTTGAAAAATGATACAAAACCTATAGGTCTTGGGGAGAGATAAAAAGTTTAGTCCTGGAGTTGGGACATAAAGCAAAGGAATATATTCTCAAATAGTTAATAATGACATTTTATTTTTATTATTATCAGTTAGAGAAATTTGAGTGCAATTTAATGCCAACACAGAAAGAGTGTGCTATTGACCAATGTGCACATCAAAATAATCTATTTGAGAAAAAGGAGGTAGTGAGGTTTCCCTCCAAAGTGTTCTCTGTTGTAAATCTGCTTCAGACAGGGTTATTAGGTTAGGCTTTAAGCTCAAGCTGAACACTGCCAACTATAATATATACAGAACAATTAAATTTGAGAGATATTATGAGTCAATGGACAAAAAGACTACACAATTAAAACCACTCTGGTGGATTATTTTCTGAATACTAAATAATTAAAGTATGTTTATCCATAAAGGCATAAAGTGCATATTTTAATATGACTAATTTTTCTCTTTGATAAGTTCCATAATTCATTTAGACATTGAAAAAAACTAAAGAACATTAATTTTGGAAAGTGCATACCAGTAGAACAAGACCTACCTAAACTTAGATGCCAAAGTTCATCAGACAGCAGCCTAAATTTGCATGCAAATGAGAATAGAATTTTTCAGAAACACAAGAGTTAACTTTCTTTTGGCAATTTGTTCGATATAATTAAGTAAAGTAGAATTGCTAATATTTAGCAAAGAATGTTAACTTGAAGTTTAGCAATAAGTATTCTGTTGTGATTGATATTGTATTGCATGTTATTTTTCATTTTAGATCATGTATATTAATTTAATATTTAGATAATTTCCTTGCAATTTTCACAAGACTGCTGCTAACTTTATTAGCAGCTGTTCTAGAGAAATATGCCTGTCTGGGGTCCAACTGTTTACAGGAGGTAATGCAATAAGTGCTCAGCTGACAAGAAGTCAATGTTAGTGTTCATCAGATTAATGGAAGGCAGTTAGAATAGGTGGTAGAAAAACACGATATCGGAGGTTAGTGAAAAGATGAAAGACTGTGGAAAAGATAGGATTCCATCCTCACCTGACTACATCACTGAGTTTGCAGGCAGTAGGGATTATGTCAAATAAGTGGAGGTATCAGAGTTGAGGATATGGTGAAGAACAGAGGAGGAATAGATTTTAAAACTGCTATTGATGACCCAAATCCTGCCTACATACCCATGTTATTTAAAAGTAGATGGGAAACCAATTTCTTTACTAAATCTTTGCTTATGAATTTTCTTCATTCATTCAAAAAATATATGTAGAATATCTACCATGTGCCAGACATTGTTTTAGACATCAGAGTTACAACAGTGAACAAAGTTAGATAAAAATCTCCACCGTCATGCAGGCTTTTATAGAATAGGTTAAATAATGAAAATACATATTTTATGAAACAAAAGATTTTTTAGAGGTCAAGATTCTCACAGGCTAGAACACAGGTATTTTATTAAATAGAAAGCTATGCCCCTTCTTTACTTCCTAACTGAAGCTGAATTTATACACAGAGTCTAAGAATCATTGGTAGGAGGATTGCAGGTGACTTGTTTTTGAATTAAATCCAATGGTCCAGTTTATTGTTCTGGCTGAAATGTTCCATCTCACTGAGTTGACTTAACTTTTTTACATAGCACTGATATTAGAGACCAAGAGGTTTCTGGTCAAACATACCTGACTGAGTGGGGTTTTTTGTTGGTTTTTATTTTTAATTTTAGGGTGGGGGGAAAGTGTTTTAATGGTCTAATTGCCATTTATATAAAAATAGGCTTTGTGAAAAAATAAGGTCAATAGGTATTATAAAGTTTAAAAATATAGTTATTTTGTGTATAACCTCAACTTTGAGAAGATATTTAAGAAGCAAAAAAGGCAATAGTTCTTGGTGCCAACCTTTTTAAAACTAAGGAGGGGGAAAGCTAAATAGTTTAAATATGGAAAAAAAGCATCAATCAAATTCTAAAATTAGATGACCAAGGTTCAAATTCCAGCCTGTGACTTTGGACAATGCATTTAAAGGTCTGGCACTCAGTTTTTTCATCTGTATAACAGTGATAATAATAACTGTCCTTCCTTGTACAGTTGAGAAGATCAAAGACATATTGGATGTAAATGTGCTTTGTAAAAACTCAAATTCTATAGAAATTAGAAGAATCATTGTTACTAATCTATAAAATACTATTGAGAATAATGTAATGAGACCAATTTTAATTTATTCATTTTAAGAGTCAGATATTAAATGTATTGATTCCTTTAACTTTTATCACTTCCTCATTTCTTATGTCTAATGTGACTCCTGTCTAAACAGAGGAGAAAAATAAATATTATAAAATAAGGTCAAATTGACGTTTCTCTCTCAAACAGTTTTTGGTTTTTAACTTTTTTCTACTTTGCTTTTAAGAAGACATGCTGGATTATTTTCCCTGATTTTTAGGAATACATCTTGTGCCTAGGTCAAGCAGTAACACTTACTATGATTCTCTTCACAGATTCTTTTTTGCTTAAATTGAAGTATAGTTGATTTACAATATTGCTTAAGTTTCAGGTATGTAGGATGGTGATTCAGCATTTTTGCAGATTATATTCCATTATAGATTTTTAGAAGATACTGGGTATAATTCCCTATGTTATATAAGAATCCTTTTGGCTTATCTATTTTATGTATAGTGGTTTGTATCTGTTAATCCCACAGCCCTGATTTGTCCCTCCCCCCTCCCTTTTAGTAACCATAAGTTTGTCTCCTACTAATATAGTCTTATTGTCAATTTCTCTATTTATGTTTGTTAGTATTTACTTTATATATTTAAGTGCTCCTGTACTGGGTGCATATGTGTTAACAAGTGTAATATCCTCTTCTTGTATTGATCCCTTTATCAGTATACAATGCTATTCTTTGTCTTTTGTTATAGCCTTTGTTTAAAGTCTATATTGTCTGATATGAGTATTGCTACCCCAGCTTTCTCATCATTTCCATTTGCACGAAATATCTTATTCCATTTCTTCACTTTCAGTTTGTGTCTTTTGCCTTGAAGTGAGTCTCTTGTAGGCAGCATATTGAAGAGTCTTGTTTTTTTTTATCCAATTAGCCACCCTGTGTCTTTTGATCAGAGCATTTAGTCCATCGATATTTAAAGTAATTATTGATAGATATGTACTTATTGCCATTCTTCCTTGTTTTCCAGTTGTTTTTTTAGTTCTTCTTTGTGCATTTCTTCTTCTTTTTGTTTTTCCTGTTGTGGTTTGATGATTTTCTTTTGTAGTATGCTTGAGTTTCTTTCTTTTTGGTTTTTACGAATCCATATTAGGTTTTTGATTTGTGGGTACCATGGGGTTCATGTATGTTGACTGATAATTATATCTACTTGTTTTAACTGATAATTATGTAAGCTTAAACACATTCTAAAGATCTACATTTTTAATTTCCCTCCCCAACATTTTGGGTTTTTGATGTACTATTTTACATCTTCAAGCTTACCCTTTTACTCTTTATTGTACTTATAGTCACTTTTATAATATGGTATTGTTTTTTAATCTACATATTATCTTATTTAAGTGATCTTCAATCCTTACTATATATTTGCCTTTCCTGTTGCTATTTTTGCTTCCCTATAGATTCTTGTAGTATAGGCATTTTGACAATATTGATTCTTCCAATCCAAAAGCATGGCATATCTTTCCATCTGTTTATGTTGTCTTTGATTTCTTTCATCAGTGTCTCATACTTTTCAGAGTACAGGTCTTTTGTTTCCTTAGGTATGTTTATTTCTAGGTTTGTCATATATGGCCTTTTATGTTGAGATATTTTCCCTCTATGCCCACTTTCTGGAGAATATTTTCATGAATGGTGCTGAATTTTGTCAAAAGCCTTTTCTACATCTAGTGAGATGATCATATGGTTTTTATTCTTCAATCTGTTGATGTGGTGTATCACACTGATTGATTTGTGGATATTGAAAAATGCTTGCATCCTGGGATAAATCCTACTTGATCATGGTGTATGATCCTTTTAATGTGTTGCTGGATTCAGATTGCTATTTTGTTGAGGATTTTGTGTCTATTTTCATTAGTGATTTTGGCCTGTAATTTTCTTTTTTGTGGTATCATTGTCTGGTTTTGGTATCAGGGTGATGGCAGCCTCATAAAATGAGTTTGGGAGTGTTCTTTCCTCTGCAATTTTTTGGAATAATTTCAGAAGGATAGGTGTGAACTCTTCTGTAAATGTTTGATAGAATTCACCTGTGAAGCCATCTGGTCCTGGACTTTTGTTTCTTGGGAGTTTTTAAATCACAGTTTCAATTCCAGTACTTGTGATTGATCTGTTCATATTTTCTATTTCTTCCTGGTTCAGACTTGGGAGATTGTACTTTTCTAAGAATTTGTCCTTTTCTTCCAGGTTGTACATTTTATTGGCCTACAGTTGCTTGTAGTAGTCTCTTAAGATCCTTTGTATTTCTGTGGTGTATATTGTAACTTCTTTTTCATTTCTAATTTTATTGATTTGAGCCCTCTCCCTTATTTTCCTGATGAGTCTGGCTAAGGGTTTATCAATTTTCTTTACCTTTTCAAAGAACCAGTTTTAGTTTCATTGATCACAATTCCCCACTGTCAATGTCCATTCCACAGTCTTGTGGAAAAAGGAGTGACAACTGTTCTAATTGCTTTGTCAGATGGATCTTTCTGGGAGTGTCCACCATCTGTGCCAGCATTCCAAAGGTTGTTTCTTTTGTTCCTCTCTGGAAAGTGTGTCCTTTACACCTGTAGACTTAAAAAAAATTCACAATCTAAAAGATGAGAGTTATGATTTATTTGGCGGGAATTTTGAGGACTTCAAGCCCAGGAGACAGCATCTCAAGTTAAGGAGTTTAGTGCTATTCTATGTATGAGAAGTTGAAAGAGTCTGGGCTCACTGAAATCATTCCCTTGATATGCAGCTCAGCTATCTGGGACCTGTATCCTGTATTCTCATATCCTGAGTTTCCTCAGGGCTCACCATAGGGAGTGGCTGCCGTCTGATGGCTGCTAGATGGCAGATATTCTTCTCCTTCCTGAGTTTCCTCAGGGCTTTCCTCACATTGGAAAGCTATCACCTCTGATGACTGATATGGCAGGAAATATTCCATTTCTCAGATCCTCTCCTCTTGGTCAGGAATTTGACCAATATTTGGGAGACATTTCATGATCAAATTTTGTCCCGTGGTTCTAGGAGGCTCATCCCAGATCAGGTAAAAATTCTTGATATGCCACCCCAAGTGCTAGTTTTTGGATTAGGCCCTATTGATAATTAAAAACTCTCTGGATCCTCTATCTAATTATAGTCCAGGAGACATTTTCCCTTGTTGCTTCTTCCCATATCTAGAATCAGACTATTACAATTATTTTATGTTATAAAAGTGATCTATTTTCTCAAGATGTTTAGCCATAGAAAATTTTTTGGAGGCCTGGTTACACATTGGGTACTGTAAGAGACAACAATCTTATAGAATAGACAGGATGTAAGTAATGTATCTAGTAATATTGACAAAGACATAGTGCAGCAGGGAGACACAAAGCACAGACAATTTGGAAACAAAGAACAAATTAAAACAATGATGAGTATAACTAGTTATAATCCAGTTGTAATAACGAGTGACCAAAGGTACCATACTGATGTAATGAGCCATCTGCAGTTTTATCATACTGGCCATGCATACTTAGACATACATGGCTTAATCTTCCAGACAAGCATATGCTACTGGCAGGATCAACCAGGAAGAGAGAAAAAGATAAATGTTTCAATTCTGCTTACAAAGGTATAATTTACCAAATTACTGTAAGTCATAATTAGTTTAAGGGGAAGGTTTTCCTTACACCTGGAAAACCCAGATTTAAACCAGTCATTTTTCAGATAGAAACCATAAAAATTATAACCATATTCACCATATCACTCAGTCCTATGTAACTAATTCTTTTTGTTAATAGCTTTATGAAGCCATCAGCTTTTCCATTAGAATTTTTCAATTTCTTACTGCATTCAACATTATGGTCTGAAAGTCAGAAACTTATATTTAGCCAAAAGTCCTTTCTATAAATCTTCTTGAAGAGGAAGCATTTTTGAAAAGGCATCAGAGTGAAACCATAACTTGTCTATAATGACAAAAGACTTAAGAAGGCACATTTAAATCTGATTACAATGCAATTGACAAAGTAACTTGGTTACTGCTGTGACATACAACATTTTCAGATAATAACTAGAATTATGACTGATAACATTTTACCAGGACATATCAAATTTTAGGAACTCCATATAATCCCTCGAATACCTATATCATTTGCCATACTATACAACCTAAGAAGATTTATTACTTATTTGACAACATTTCCCATGGAATTCAATATATCAAGTCAACTTAATTAGTTAATATCTCTCTTTGGGGTGTTTCAGGGGCCCTTTGAATCATCCCAACGTTAGCTAGAGGTCAAAGGAACTTCATTAAAATTTGATTTGGGAAGATTTGTCAAAAAAAAAATCAAAAGTGTTTAAAACACTCAGTCAGATAGGATAACAGGTCACTGTGAAACAGCAGTTATTCACTTAGCCAAAGTAACAATAAAAGATTTCAAAGGCAAATAGAGAACAGATCACTTAAAAGGTAAAGAAACTTAAAATCTGTTATCAAAGGCAGATCAACATCTTAAGAAAACTTGTCTTCTTAACAGAGAGAAAAGCCAAATTCAAGTTTTGCATTGGCTTACTTTTAAAATTCATTTACTTGATTAAACTTATTTTAAACTTAGTCAACCCTGACCATGCACAAAACTCTTTTCTTGGGATCCACTTTCCATAAACCTTCCATCACATAATTTATCTTAGCACAGTTCTAACTTTCAAGTTGTCGAATATCTGGAGAGATAAATTTTAGGTAGACATTCTTAAAATATAATTATTTTTAAAAGTTCACCTAAAGCTCTTATCTCATTTGCATTTTCTTTCCTTAAAATTTCTTCACATCAAGTTACTTTCCTTGCTGACAAATTTGTAACAGATACAACAAGATTTTATTTAGCTTATGTTAAACCTAGGCACAATAAAAGTATTATACTTAATGTTGATGACTTTAAAGACATGTCTAGGTTAAACAATCATCGACAGGAAGCCACTGGAACTCACCAAGAAAGATACCCCACATCCAAAGACAAAGAAGAAGCCACAATGAGATGGCAGGAGGGGGGCAATCACAATAAAATCAAATCCCATAACCGCTAGGTGGGTGACTCACAAACTGGAGAACACTTATACCACAGAAGTCCACCCACTGGAGTGAAGGTTCAGAGCCCCACGTCAGGCTTCCCAAACTGGGGGGTCCGGCAAAGGGAGGAGGAATTCCTCAAGAATCAGACTTTGAAGGCTAGCGGGATTTGATTGTGGTACGTCAACAGGACTGGGAGTAATGTGGTACTTTGACAGAAACATTGATTCCACTCTTGGAGGGCACACACAAAGTAGTGTGCACATCAGAACCCAGGGGGAAGGAGCAGTGACCCCATGGGAGACTGAACCAGACCTACCTGCTAGTGTTGGAGAGTCTCCTGCAGAGGCAGGGGTCAGCTGTGGCTCACCGGGGACACAAGGACACTGGCAGCAGAAGTTCTGGGAAGTATTCTTTGGCGTGAGCCTTCCAGGAGTCCACCATTAGCCCCACCAAGGAGAGTGTGGGCTCTGGTGCTGGGTCTCCTCAGGCCAAACAACCAACAGGGAGGGAACTCAGACCCACCCATCAGCAGACAAGCAGATTTAAGTTTTACTGAGCTCTGCCTGCCAGAGCAACACTCAGCTCTACCCACCAGCAGTCCCTCCCATCAGGAAGCTTGCACAAGCCTCTTAGACAGGCTCATCCACCAGAGGGCAGACAGAAGAAGCAAGAAGAACTACAAACTTGCAGCCTGTGGAATGAAAACCACAGTCACAGAAAGATAGACAAAATGAAAAGGCAGAGGACTATGTACGAGACGAAGGAACAAGATAAAACCCCAGGAAAACAATTAAATGAAGTGGAGATAGGCAACCTTCCAGAAAAAGAATTCAGAATAATGATAGGCAAGATGATCCAGGACCTCGGAAAAAGGATGGAGGCAAAGATTGAGAAGATGCAAGAAATGTTTAAAAAAGACTGAGAAGAATTAAACAACAAACACCTAGGAGAATTAAAGAACAAACAAACAGAGATGAACAATACAATAACTGAAATGAAAAATACACTAGATGGAATCAATGGCAGAATAACTGAGGCAGAAGAACGGATAAGTGATCTGGAAGAGAGAATGGTGGAATTCACTGCTGGGGAAGAGAATAAAGGACAAAGAATGAAAAGAAATGAAGACAGCCTAAGAGACTTCTAGTGCAACATTAAACTTATCAACATTCACATTATAGGGTCCCAGAAGGAGAAGAGAGAGAGAAAAGACCCAAGAAAATATTTGAAGAGATTATAGTCGAAAACTTCCCTAACATGGGAAAGGAAATAGCAACCCAAGTCCAGGAAACACACAGAGTCCCAGGCAGGATAAACCCAAGGAGAAACACACTGAGACACATAGTAATCAAATTGACAAAAATTAAAAACAAAGAAAAATTACTAAAAGCCACAAGGGAAAAACTAAAAATAACATACAAGGGAACTCCCATAAGGTTAACAGCTGCTTTCTCAGCAGAAACTCTACAAGCCAGAACGCATTGGCATGATATATTTAAAGTGACAAAAGGGAAGAACCTATAACCAAGATTACTCTACCCAGCAAGGATCTCATTTAGATTCAATGGAGAAATCAAAAGCTTTACAGGCAAGCAAAAGCTAAGAAAAGTCAGCACCACCAAACCAGCCCTACAACAAATGCTAAAATAACTTCTCTAAGTGGGAAACACAAGAGAAGAAAAGGACCTACAAAAACAAGCCCAAAACAATTAAGAAAATGGTAATAGGAACATACATATTGATAATTACCTTAAATGTGAATGATTTAAATGCCCCAACCAAAAGACACCTACACAGGCATGCTGAATGGGTACAAAAACAAACCCATACATATGCTGTCTACAAGAGATCCATTTCAGAACTAGGGACACATACAGACTGAAAGTGAGGGGATGGAAAAAGTTATTCCATGCAAATGGAAGTCAAAAGAAAGCTGGAGTAGCAATACTCATATCAGATAAAATAGACTTTAAAATAAAAATGTTACAAGAGCCAAGGAAGGACACTACATAATGATCAGGGGATCAATCCAAGAAGAAGATATAACAATTATAAATTTATATACACCCAGCATAGGAGCAACTCAATACATATGGCAAATGCTAACAGCTATAGAAGAGGAAATCGACAGTAACACAGTAACAGTGGGGGACTTTTAACACCCCACTTACACCAATGGACAGACCATCCAGACAGTATATTAATAAGGAAACACAAGCTTTAAATGACAAAATAGAACAGATAGATTTAATTGATATTTATAGGACATTCTATCCCAAAACAGCAGATTACACTTTCTTCTCATGAGCGCATGGAACATTCTCCACGATAGATCACATCTTGGGTCACAAATCAAGCCTTGGTAAATTTAAGAAAATTGAAATCATATCAAGCATCTTTTCCAACCAAAACGCTATAAGATTAGAAATAAATTACAGGGAAAAACACGTAAAAAACACATACACATGGAAGCTAAACAATACGCTACTAAATAACCAAGAGATCACTGAAGAAATCAAAGAGGAAATCAAAAAATACCTAGAGACAAATGACAAAGAAAGCACGACAATCCAAAACATATGGGATGTAGCAAAAGCAGTTCTAAGAGGGAAGTTTAGAGCAATACAATCCTACCTCGAGAAATAAGAAAAATCTCAAATAAACAATCTAACCCTACACCTAAAGGAACTAGAGAAAGAAGAACAAACAAAACCCAAAGTCAGTAGAAGGAAAGAAATCATAAAGATCAGAGCAGAAATAAATGAAATAGAAACAAAGAAAACAATAGCAAAGATCAATAAAACTAATAGCTGGTTCTTTGAGAAGATAAACAAAATTGATAAACCTTTAGCCAGACTCATCAAGAAAAAGAGGGAGAAGACCCAAGTCAATAAAATTAGAAATGAAAAAGGAGAAGTTACAATGGACACTGCAGAAATACAAAGCATCATAAGAGACTACTGCAAGTAACGATAGGTCAATAAAATGGACAACCTGGAAGAAATGAACAAATTCTTAGAAAGGTATAACCTTCCAAGACTGAACGAGGAATAACTAGAAACTATGAACAGATCAATCATAAGCAATGAAATTGAAACTGTGGTTAAAAATCTTCCAACAAACAGAAGTCCAGGACCATATGGTTTCATAGGTGAATTCTAGCAAACATTTAGAGAAGAGCTAATACCCATCCTTCTCAAAGTCTTCCAAAAAATTGCAGAGGAAGGAACACTCCCAAACTCATTCTATAAAGCCACCATCACCTGGATACCAAAACCAGACAAAGACACTACAAAAAAGAAAATTACAGACCAATATCACTGGTGAATATAGATGCAAAAATCCTCAACAAAAGACTAGCAAACAGAATCCAACACCTCATTAAAAGGATCATACACCATGATCAAGTGAGATTTATCCCAGTGATGCAAGGATGCTTCAGTATACGCAAATCAATCAATGTGATAAACCATATTAGCAAAATGAAGAATGAAAACCATATGATCATCTCAATAGATGCAGAAAAAGCTTTTGACAAAATTCAAAACACACTTATGATAAAAACTCTCCAGAAAGTGGGCATAGAGGGAACCTATCTCAACATATTAAAGGCCATATATGACAAACCCACAGCAAACATATTCTCAATGGTGAAAAACTGAAAGCATTTCCTCTAAGATCAGAAACAAGACAAAGATGTCCATTCTCACCACAATTATTCAACATAGTTTTATACGTCGTAGCCACGGCAATCACAGAAGAAAAAGAAATAAAAGGAATACAAATTGTAAAAGAAGAAGTAAAGCTGTCATTGTTTGCAGATGATATGATAGTATACATAGAGAATCCTAAAGATGCCACCAGAAAACTACTAGAGCTAATCAATGAATTCGGTAAAGTTGAAGGATACAAAATTAATGCACAGAAATCTCTTGCATTCCTATACATTAACAACAAAAGATCAGAAAGAGAAATTAAGGGAAAAAACCCATTCACCATTGCAACAAAAAAGAATAAAATACCTAGGAATAAACCTACCTGAGGAGGTAAAAGACCTGTACTCAGAAAACTATAAAACACTGGTGAAAGAAATCAATGGTGACACAAACAGATGGAGAGATATACAATGTTCTTGGATTGGAAGAATCAATATTGTGAAAATGATTATGCTACCCAACACAATCTACCGATTCAATGCAATCCCTATCAAATTACCAATGGCATTTTTCACAAAACTGGAACAAAAAATCTTAAAATTTGTATGGAGACACAAAAGACCCCAAAGATCCAAAGCAATCTTGAGGGAAAAAAACTGAGCTGGAGGAATCAGACTCCCTGACTTTAGACTATACTACAAAGCTACAGTAATCAAGAAAATATGGTGCTGGCACAAAGACAGAAATATAGATCAATCGGACAGGATAGAAAGCCCAGAGATAAACCAACACACCTATGTTCAACTAATCTATGACAAAGGAGGCAAGGATATACAATGGAGAAAAGACAGCCTCTTCAATAAGTGGTGCTGGGAAAACTGGACTGCTACATATACAAGAATGGAATTAGAACACTCCCTAACACCATTCACAAAAATTAACTCAAAATGGATTAGAGACCTAAATGTAAGACTGGACACTATAAAACACTTAGAGGAAAACAAAGGAAGAACACTCTGATATAAATCACAGCAAGATCTTTTTTGACCTACCTCCTAGAATAATGGATATGAAAACAAAAATAAACAAATGGGACCTACTGAAACTTAAAAGCTTTTGCACAGCAAAGGAAACTATAACAAGACGAAAAGACAAACCCTCAGAATGGGAGAAAATACTTGCAAATGAATCAATGGACAAAGGAGTAATCTCCAAAATATATAAACAGCTCATGCAGCTCAATATTAAAAAAGCATACAACCCAATCCAAAAATGGGCAAAAGACCTAAATAGACATTTCTCCAAAGAAGACATAGAGATGGCCAAGAGGCACATGAAAAGCTGCTCAACATCACTAATTAATTAGAGAAATGCAGGTCAAAACTACAGTGAGGTATCACCTCACACCAGTTAGAATGGGCATCATCAGAAAAATCTAGAAAAAACAAATGCTGGAGAGGGGGTGGAGAAAAGGGAACCCTCTTGCCCTGTTAGTGGGAATGTCAATTGATACAGCCACTATGGAGAACAATATGGAGGTTCCTTAAAAAACTAAAAATAGAATTACCATATGACCCAGCAATCTCACTACTGGGCATATACCCAGAGAAAACCATAATTCAAAAAGACACATGCACCCCAATGTTCATTGCAGCACTGTTTACCATAGCCAGGTCATGGGAGCAACCTAAACGCCCATCAACAGACAAGCGGATAAAGAAAATGTGGTAAGTATATACAATGGAGTATTACTCAGCCATAAAAAGGAACAAAATTGGGTCATTTGTAGAGATGTGGATGGACCTAGAGACTGTCATTCAGAGTGAAGTAAGTCAGAAAGAGAAAAACAAATGTCATATATTAACGCATGTATGTGGAGTCTAGAAAAATGGTACAGATGGACTGGTTTGCAAGGCAGAAGTTGAGACACAGATGTAGAGAACAAACGTATGGACACAAAAGGGGGAAAGCGGGGGTGAGGGTGATGGTGGTGGGATGAATTGGGAGATTGGGCTTGACCTATATACACTAATATGTATAAAATAGATAAGTAACAAGGACGTGCTGTATAAAAAATAAATAAAAAATTTATGTTATCATGTAATAAATTATTAATAAATAATATTAACTACTTACGGATTACCTTTGAGTTGTGGAAAATGTGCAAACAAGTGGTTTCAGAAACCCAAAGGAGAGTTAGAGTGGTCCCTGTTATCCACTGGGGATATGTTCCAAGATGCCCAGTGGATGCCTGAATGTGCAGATAGTACTGAATACTGTATATACATGGCTTATAATTAGGCCCAGTAAGAGACTAACAATAATAACTAATAATAAAATAGAACAATTACGAGAATATACTGTAATAAAAGTTATGTAAATGTGGTCTTTCAAAATATCTTATTGTAATCATCCTTCTTTCTGTGATGATGTGAGATGATAAAATGCCTATGTGATGAGATGAAGTGAGACGAATGACATAAGCATTGTGACGTAGCATTAGGCTGCTATTGACCTTCTGATGACACCTCAGATGGAAGATCATCTGTCTCCGGTTATCCTGAATCATCAAGCCATGATGATGTTGATGGTTGGGGATTCCGAGTGGGATGGAGTGGAATGGCGCTACACAGAATGCTGTGCAATTTATAATCTATGAATTGTTGATTTCCGGAATTTTCCATTTAATATTTTCAGAATGCAGTTGACAATGGGTAACTGAAACCATGCAAAGCAAAATCACAGATAAAGGGGAGCTACTGTACTGAGGGTAAATGTGATTAGTGACATATTTCCTAGTGTTGTCTTCAAACCCTACTTACATTATTAGTTTTACGCTCTGGTCCCCACATCATTACAAGAAGTAGTAAAAACCAAAAATGACATTCAACAGAATAAGTTGTTGGCTTTCACTAAGCAACAAGTTTATTTAATGAATTTAACATATCTCAAAATTTTGCAACTTTGTGGAGAAACAACTAGAAGATATTCAGTTACAGAAAATTTTCACTGAAGAACTAAACAGAAAATAAGAGTTCAGTCAAAATATATAGTGATTGATTAAGCCAGGATTTAAGGAACTGGGACAATTGGTTTATTATATAGAAAACTCCCAGCTATTTGAGACCAGTTATATGGGACAAAGTGATCTAAAAATATAACCACATTGGTATTACACAGAACAATTAATAGCATAAATATTCCCATTCATATCAATTACTTAAAGACCTCTAATACATATGACCCTAGGTTTTCCCTCCTTAAAGAAAGGAAAACAAAAAAGTGGTAGCCTTTGAACAATGGAATTCAAATAGACACAGTTATAGCTTCAATTCACAATCAGGCTTGATATGCACATTTTATCCTAAAATAACTCAGCAGTCAAGATGAAAAAAAAAAAAAAAGTCATTACAGTGTAGTGTTTGAGTGAAAGGTCTTTAATGAGGCAGATCTTGGTTTAATCCCAGGTTCTGCCACTTTCTATTTGTGTAAACTTGGGCAACTTGTGGGAATAATAACAGTATATACCCAAAATGGTCATTGGGAGAATTGAAAGAGATTTTGCATGTAAAGATTGCCTGCCATATAGTAAAGAGTTATTACACATTACCTCTTATAATTGTTTTTGATGACTTCCCTCTTTGTCAGTGACTGTGACCCACAGAGATATAGCAAAAAAAATCAAGGTTAATTAAATACAGGATTTAATATATTTTCCTGTACAAACCATCTGTCACAATAGACCTCTCTTAAATAGGATTATAATGTTACCTTAACTATTGTCTCAGTGATTTTAGAAAGTTAGGCCATAAGTGAATTGAAAGTTGCCAAAATTTTTAATTTAGTATCTTACTTTAACTCAGTTTTCTTCAAATTCTCCATTTCGCTTTGTCTGACAGTTCATTTCCACAGAGACTGCACAGTTACTGTAAATCATTTACTGCATTTGGTGTGCATAACAGTTTTGTTCATATCACTTTATTCCTCTTAAAAATAGCATTCTGGGACTTCCCTGGTGGTGCAGTGGTTAAGAATTGGCCTGTCAGTGCAGGGAACATGGGTTTGAGCCCTGGTCCAGGAAGATCCCACATGCCGTGGAGCAACTAAGCCCATGCGCCACAACTTCTGAGCTTGTGTGCCACAACTACTGAAGCCCACGTGCCTAGAGCCCGTTCTCCGCAACAAGAGAAGCCACCGCAATGAGAAGCCTGTGCACCACAACCAAGAGTAGCCCCCGCTTGCCGCAACTAGAGAAAGCCCGTGCACAGCAACAAAGACCCAACACAGCCAAAAATAAATAAGTAAATAAATAAATAAATTCATAAAAAAAAATAGCATTCCATACTGTCATGATGCCCCTTCTAACTCTTCATTTTGCCAAAGGCAGTCAAAAAGCAAGATAATAGCAAATAACTCCTAAAGACAGGGATTGTAAGGAATGATACTGCTCTCTGTTCTCTGGGTGTAAGCAATTCTCTATTTGCCAAAGAGTAAAACACAAATCCCAAAGTGTCTCTTATTTGGCATAGTATGTTATCAACCTATCTTATAAAAATACCTGCCTTGTTTTTAGTAGGCTTTCAGAAACTCAACTTTAAAGCATCTTTCATTGTTTTTATCAAGTTTGGAATTTTTAAATAGTCTCAAGTTGACCTTCTTATTATCTTATGCTTTATGAACATATTTATTTATGCTACTAGGTACAATTCTGGTTCTAGATTATGATGCAAAAACTATCAAGATAAGAACAAAAGTGAACGTTAGTTTCAATCATACAGGTAAATATATTCCACAGGAACTATTTTAACCTGAAGCAGCTGGCTGTTTTTGTCTTACCTATCAGAGTAATATTATATAGTTGTAGCTTAAATTTAGGGCACTTTGGGAAAATGTATTAGATTATAACCCATAACATTAATTCATGATAAATGGTCAGGGAATCAGAGAAAAGAAAATATAAATGAGATTTCACGTTCTTATAACAGAAGATTTAAAAATTACTCTTGTATTAAAAGTACCAAATTATGCTATATGAGCATATATGAAATAAAGAAATGACTTATTTAAATTTTTCTTTGAAAAAATTTCCCCAAGCTTCCTGATCTTATGATTCTTAATCAAATGCATGAGACAACATGGCACAAATCACAAATGAGTTGGTTTAAAGTACTATCTATGCATGGGGTGGAAAAAAAATATCTCTTCCTTATTTTTCACATCTCCATTCATCATTTGTGAGTCTTGGAATATAGTAGTTCAGTATTTGGTCTTTTAACATTTGACTCTTAGCAATAAGTAAGTCTCTGATTCCCTATTCATCCTTGGCAGTAGGGATGACTCAGAACTGGGTTGGAACCCTGCCTCTTCTCACTCAAAACACACACAGGCATACTTTAGTTTCATTACTGCTCTAGAAATTAGCCCAAAGAATATAGCAAGTTAATTTTTTAATTTGTTTTCATGAATATATGATTCCTGACAGTGAATTGAAGCAAAAACTAGCTCCCGAGCTCAAAATTCCCAACCAAATACTGACTATTTAAAGATATTTTGAGTCAAGCCAGAGTCCGTGGCTTGGAGATGAACTAAGTCTATTTACTATCTTTCTCTTGTCTCTCAGTTGGCCACGCGTATTCTCAAGTTCAGTCTGAAGGAAAGCTTATAAGAAAGGGGACAGGCATGGTCTTGGCCACAACCAGCAGGACAGCTAGACAAGAAGGAAGACAGCAGCTTACCTTTCAGCTCTTCCTCCAATATTGCTATTCAGTCTGAAAACTTCACTAACCAGGCATTCTTAAAAGAAAATTATGATCAGTGAAAACATAAGGATATGCCCAAGCTAATGATGCAAGGCGCTAATTTGTCTCATTTGTCAAAAGACATTCAAATATTACTGGATCTGTTTTGCTGAAATATTTTGCATATTTAAAACTTATTCCAAGTGCTTCCTTTGCTTACATCAGCTAATTACCTCAATCTAATTAGGCTTCAAGTTTCCAGCTCACCCAAGCTTTTCCCAGGTATTACTATTTTCCTTATACATAGAATAATCTTTTACAGTCTGGGAAGTGAGATCAGACTATTTGGCTCAACTGATGTTACAGATTTTCAGATGGGAAGAGTCCATGGGGTTCACTTTAAGTGTGTCCATTCCCTTAGGGTTCAACTGTTGTAATATTTTTCTCTGGGTACTTAACTCTTTTGGACACGCTCAGGCTTGCATTTTCTCAGAATTAAAAGATTTTTCCCTAGTTCCTTTTGGCCTACTTCATTACTTGGCTTCACTTCACATGTTCTCATTTTTGAACTTGTTATTCTTTGTGGACAAGGTCTTTGACATCCATCTTCTCTTTAACAATCAAAATGTTATATATCCTGGAATAACTCATACCATAATCTGCTCACATTCCTAACTTTTGCTACAAGAATTGCATGGCTGGACCAAGGGCATCACACAACCACTGTTTTATTTTTTCTTTTCAAGTAACTGCAAGTCTAATTTTCCTAATATCTCACTAGGATATTTTTAGATTCCATCTCTTCATGCTCTCTTTTAAAAAATGTTCTCACTTCCATTGTTTTTATTGTGAAACAATAACTGTCAATCTCCATCTATAAAGTCATAGCTGTAAGTCGTAGCTTTTTCCAACAGCCTAAAAAGATGGAATAGATGCCTCTGGCCCCAAATTATTTGAATAAATTCAATAAGGTTCTGCTTTTCCTGATTTACCCAATTCCCAAGTATATGTACATGCTGTTCTTGTTAAATGATTTCTTATTTATTCAGGAATTTATTGTTTATTTAGTTGGCCAAAGGGGAGGGTGAAATGTAGAGCACTGTGGCAAACGTTACTTTATCATATATCTGTATGTATAAAATATGAAATATAGCTTTTTATTTTGAAGCAAGTTTAAAAACATATCAAATATTTGGCAAGCCACCCCAGGATCCTCACTTGCTATAACTACTCTAATGAAATCTCCTCTTTCAAACAGAAAAAAGGCTCAGAAGATTCTTATTAGCCTCTACTATTAGCGTTTGCTAATTCTTCAGTTAGTGCCAGGGATTTAAAGAAAAAAGTCTGGAGCCTCTTTCATGTGTTTCAACTGATACATTTTGGCACTACACCAAAGTACTTGATTTTCTGGGAACAATGAGAAATCGTCAATGACTAATTTAGGAAGCTCATCCTAAGTTATGTGGAAGTAGCTTCAGGATAATGGAAATAAGTGGTGTGTAGCCCGGCCATAGGGTTGCTTTGCATTCCTAAGGTTCAGAAGATGGTGAAGGAAGCTGGGGCCGGAGGGCTTGGAGGGTTCCCTTACTGCATGTTTTCTGTAAGGCCTGGCTGCTACACACTTTGAAGAGTCAAACTGGAGGGAGGGGCAGTTTGACCTAAATTGTATATTCAAGACAAATAGAGGGAAGCGGTTCATTATTTTATTGCTATTATTTCACTTCTTTCCTTCATCATCCTTTCCTTTAATTCTCCTTTCCAGGCGCCCAAATGATCACATTCCCATTCCCAGTGGTAAAATGCCTGTGGAAGTAGAAGACGGATGGTGTGGCGATTGAATCTGAAGCCAGACTGCCAGGTAACAGAATCCCAGCGTCCTCCCGCCATAGGAGACCTTGAAGGGCGGTTCAAGTTCTCCCTAAGAGGGTGGTGTCCTAAGGCGAGCACCTGGCCTTTTCCTGGGCTTTGCTGTCAGTCATTATCCCGCCTCGCTTACACTCACCCGATTTCTGGATCGTGATTTGAGAAGCCTGGCTCTGGAGATACCTCACAGTGATTTCCTTCGGTCGCAGCCACTTAGCTGATGATTTTGTAGTTGATTGGAAAGAACAGAAGTGCATCGATTTCAAACACGTTTATTGAAGAACGACTGAGTGCGGGGACGATGACGATTCGGCGAAAAACCGAACAAAACATCCTGCCTTCCGGAGGGAGCTTTCATTCTGGTGGAGTTGTGTTGTTTCTCAACACCCGCGCTGTGCCCATTACCAGCTCTGCCCAAGGACTGCTTGAATTTCACTGTTCAGGCAAACGGGCACACAGCTTTCCAAAGGACCACTGTAAGCTGGCCTCAGCTCTCCGCAGACAAAATTTGAAAGAACATAAATTGCAGAGCAGCGAAGGAGTGGGCAGGTTGGGAGTGGGGTGGGGGGAGGGTGGTTGGGGGGGAGGGAGGCCACTGGAGGTGGCGTCTATTCGTGTCAATACGGCAGAGTCAGGGGACCTAGTCGGAGCCAGAAAACTTCAAGCCAAACAAACTCTGAGATCACAACCCCTCACCCTTCTCCTCCCCTCCGACGAGCCACCGCAGCGGGTGCACTGTCCCTGGGGTAGTTCGTGGGGGAACAAGGGGTTCGGAGAAAGTGGACTCCTCTTTCGCTCCCCCTTCTCCCCCATCCCTACCATGGGCTTTGCCCTGGAGCGCTTCGCCGAAGCGGTGGACCCGGATTTCCAGTGCAGGCTGTGCGGCCAGGTGCTGGAGGAGCCCCTGTGCACGCCGTGCGGGCACGTCTTCTGCGCCCGCTGCCTGCTGCCCTGGGCGGCGCGGCGGCGCCGGTGCCCGCTGCAGTGCCAGCCCCTGGCGCCGGGCGATCTGTACCGGGTGCTGCCTCTGCGCAGCCTCGTCCAGAAGCTGCGCACCCAGTGCGACTACCGCGCCCGCGGCTGCGGCCACTCTGTCGGGCTGCGCGAGCTGGCGGCGCACGTCGAGCGCTGCGACTTCGGCCCTGCCCGCCGCCGCCGCCGCCGCCGGGGCTGCGTCTCCGGGCCGGGCGGCCGGGGCGGCGGGGACGCGTCCGCGCGGGGGGGCTGCGGCTCAGCGCCCGGGGTCCGCCGCGGCGGGACGCCGGGAGTCCGTGGCGGGAGCGGGCGGGCGCCAGGGCCTCAAGTCCTGGCCTGGAGGCGGCGCGAGAAGGCGCTGCTGGCGCAGCTCTGGGCGCTGCAGGGGGAGGTGCAGCTCACGGCCCGCAGGTACCAGGAGAAGTTCACCCAGTACATGGCTCACGTCCGCAACTTCGCCAGGGACCCGGGCGGCGGCCGCGGCCGGGTAAGCGCTGAGGGATTGGCACCCGGGGAAGGGTCGATCGGGGTGGAAAGGGGAACGGTTCTTTCCGGCACTTCAGAATTCCTTCGCAAGGTGACATCCTTCTTTATGTGGTAGGAAGAAGCATCCACCGCCCTGATCATCCTTCGAGTGTATTAGTATTGCAGTTTACAAGGATTGTCCCCTTTCCTCTTATATTGGGATTGGAAAAGAGTTAAACAGATTAAATTCCAACTTTTCTGCGGAGAAGGAGGAATTAGGAAAACTCCTTTTCCCACCCAGACCCTTGCTTCCCATCTTTCACTCTCCTGCCTACCCTCTCTGCGTAGTTTTTGTACCTTCGGCCTCGGCCTGAAGCCAGTTAGAGAAGGAAAGCCAGGTAGCGAGGACCTCTCCTACCCTGCCTCCCCTCTCCCGCTGGCTAGCACCCCGGGGCGTGTCATTCCCACACCTTTAGCTCTGCATGACTTAGTTTCCCTACCAAACCACCCATATCAGCCACTTTGTACTCAGCACAGGGACTCAGGGATACGGGAAACCAGGATAACTTGGAGTTAAGAAATTAAGAGATGGGATTTCTTAGACCTGCAGGGTTCTTTTCATCACCCTGACCTTCCCTAAATAGTCCTTAAGTACTTCCAGATTTCATTATTAGTGGAACGTGAGTGGGTGAGTATGAGACTTGGGGAACCTAGTGTTAGAGCTCACATCTATCTGCGCTCAGACTAGCCGTGTGAGCTCCCGGGATGTTTCCCTTCTTTGTCGAGGCTGCTTGCTGGCCCTGAACTGTGTTCCTGGACTGCCCGCTTTCTGACCGAATAAACAAGCCTCTTTGCAGCGGCTCGTGACAAGAGGCTTGTTTATAAAGATGTTCCTTTTCTTCTGAAGGACTTCTGCACAGTGTTTGACATTGTTGGCCGCTGCCCTGGTGAGCAGGGATTTAGCACAACTTACACTCCGTTCAAGGAGCTGTTTTCATTCCCCAACCTCCTGGGGAGGAGCAACCCAGGGTGATGCCCATTTGGAACTGCTTTGCGTTGCCTCCAACTCAGGCACCGAATTTAGAAGCTTCTGGCCTTGAACCTAAAAAGGATAATTGAAGTGTGAGGGGCTGAACTGTTTCTACTCTGATAAACGGAAGCACACGCTTATTAAAAGTTTCGATGCTCTCTATGATTCTTTCTCTCTCATATTTACATCCAGGTAAATTTACAAAATGGGAGGACCAGAGAGAAGCACAGAAATATGGTCTGTAATACCAGTTCAGGGTTCAAGGTCTTGGGGAAGCAATGGTTGGTGGAAAGGAGCAAGGCTAGATTATATGACAGAGAAGTCCATGCAACAAGTCAAGAAGTCAAGCTGTGGTTCTGAGAAGTGAGGCAAAACTGGCCATGATCTGCAGGCTGCTTCCCAAAAGGCTTCTCCGAGCTGCTCAGAAATGTTTTCCCACTACCAGCAGGGGCTGCTGTGCACACTGCCTGGGAAAAGTTCCTGGGAAAAGGTGGTGATGATGGTAGCAGTGGTGATGATGTTTATGGAAATTTATCATTCTGAAGTAATTGCCAAATATGTAATTTCCTAGGATAGTCAATAATATGAATAACCATGAATAAAATTCATATAGCCTTGCATTATTACATCGTATGTTTAAATTGGTCTTTTTTTTTTTTCAATTTTAAATTTATTTATTTATTTATTTTTGGCTGTGTTGGGTCTTCGTTTCTGTGCGAGGGCTTTCTCTAGTTGTGGCAAGCGGGGGCCGCTCTTCATCGCGGTGCGCGGGCCTCTCACTATCGCGGCCTCTCTTGTTGCGGAGCACAGGCTCCAGACGCGCAGGCTCAGTAATTGTGGCCCACGGGCCCAGTCGCTCCGCGGCATGTGGGATCTTCCCAGACCAGGGCTCGAACCCGTGTCCCCTGCATTGGCAGGCAGATTCTCAACCACTGCGCCACCAGGGAAGCCCTAAATTGGTCTTTTTTAACAAGCAGGTTTGTAGATATAATTCCTGCTTGTTTAACTGTTATTTGGCCATCAGGAAAGCAGTACATTCTGATTTAGTTAGCATAAATCCTCTTTTTAAAATTCTGCAGAAATTATGCAAAACCAAATGAAAATACCGTTTAAAATTACGATTACTGTAACCTACAAAATCCTGTATTTCAGCAGCAATGTGAATATTAATGTTGAAATAAATTTATAAATAGCTCACTATTATTTACAGCCCTTAAGATTTTCCAAAGTGAAATTATTACATAAAATAATTCTTAGATTCTTTAACAATTTATTTTACTCATCTGTAATGGAGGGAAAAAATAAGGATACCTGCATCGTTGAATCAGAAATCTGTTTAAGTTACAGTGGAGTCAGAATCAGATGCTGAGTTAGGATAAAAGCTGCATGTATAAACATGCAAAGCCATTTAGTCATTTTTGAAAATAGTTATTTTTCTCACATGCATGCTTGTTCCTTCAAATACATACTTTCAAAGTAAATTCAGGAAGAAATTAACTTCCCAAATTCAGCCATCCTTAATTTTAAGATTTTAAGGTTTTCTCTTTTTCAAATCAATTTATTTACAGTTACAAAACACCTTTATTGTAGCATTGTTTTTCTTTAATATTTTTTAACTAGTCAGTTATTTTATCCCTTTTTCTTCTAGGATGGAGAACATAAGCCATTCACTATTGTGTTAGAAAGAGAAAATGACACTTTGGGCTTCAATATTATAGGAGGTCGACCAAATCAGGTAACCCACCCTGTTAATGCATAACTCACTCTTTGCTTAAAATAATAGAAGACTTAGCTTTCATTTGTGGATTTTAAGTAAAAAAACAAAAACAAACAAAAAAAAGAAGGTTTAATCTTTAAAATAGTGCTTGTCATCAAAATGCAAATGTTCCAGTATAAATATTCCAGAACAAACCGAGAATTTTTTTGAGAAAAATAAAACAAAACAACAGCTAACAAACTTTGCTACTTTAAAAAAAAAAAAAAAAAAAAGAGTACATTTCACATTTTACCTACATCACACAGCCCTGTTGGCAAATTTCTTAAATAAACCTATTTCACAGTAACACATATAGGCAATTTCTACTTGATAATCTTAGACAGGTGCATTGCTTGCTTGTACCTCTTGTTTATTATGTCAAATTGGTCAGTTTTCAGATGCTAACACAGGCCAGACAGTTTATAAAATATCTTGAGTGAATGAATGAAGAGTTAAAATAAGTTGAAATGGGGGATAATTGTTTTCACAATTACATAGGTAATAACATGTCTAAAAAAGATAGTTGATTTGATATATTTTTGGCTCCCCAAATCAAATTTTTTATTAAATTGAATGAATAATTTTTTTCTACACTGATGTCAATTGTTTTCAAAATGCATGAGTTAATAAACTTATACCAAATACTGTAGTTGCAATGTTCTTTCATATCCTTCAAATAGTACATCAACTTAATTTTCATCCTAACTAGGAAAGGTGGTGAAGTTTTTAAAAAATCATGTTCTTTCATTTTTCAATCAGCTGCCATGAAAGTTTGGCATCCTGCATTGCAGATGTTGGCCACAGAAACTGTCTGAGCGTTGTTGGACATATGCTGTGTTCAGGCCAGGATGGCAATGACATATTTCCTCTTTGTATTTAGCATTTCGAAAACCTAGCAACTAATGACTGCTGTATTCTGTTTCTAGAAGAGTTGCCATTTATTATGAAAAGATAAAAGTCTTTTCAGCATATCGTTTTTGTTTTCTTTTCCCCTAAGGAATATTTTTATAAATGCTAGTAGGGTGTTTGACATTTAGATGACACTAGACACTTTTAAGAGCCTCTTAAAATTCATGTTAAAGAAGGCTGATTAAGGAGAAATAATTTTGTTTAACTTGCTATAAAGCGAAATGACATTTAAAATTATACAGTGTATTATTATAGAATGTTGGACATTTTCCCTAAATAAGTTTTTCAGGGTAATTGGTTTTCTGTGACTTGCTAAAATGTCCTATATGTATGATATTGGCTATGCGTTTGAGGTTTAATTAATCATTAGTCTCATTGTACCTGGAACTGTGTAAAGATTAGCTTTGAATGGGTTCTCCTACAATTTGGAGTTGATCTTTTGGGATTTTACACTTGAGTAAGCTCCCAGTCTCCCCTGTGAATAGATACAGTCAGAGCTATATTTCCAAATCTGTTACATCGTGAGGCTAAGTTATATTTTCAGAACTATGACCACATTTCAAACCAATTATAGAGTTAGGGTGGATATGCTTTTTGTTTTCTTTAACTTATAGCCCTTTTTAATTGCTATACCTCTTTATACATGAGATGTTTTATAAATAGTACTTAGAAGCCCATTGTTATCACCTTGTTCATGCCCTTTCCCCATAGCTTTTATGTATACTGAAAAACATGAGGTAACTAGATAATCTTGTCAAAGATGTTCATTCATTAAAGCTGTCATCTTGATTAATGACTATTTGGTGTTAAGTAAGTTAAAATTCAGTACCAAATCTCCAGCTAAGAAAGAGAATTGCATGTTTAGAGAGGCTTGGCAATGTTACATTTACTAAATTGTTTTTTTATCCAACTTAAAATTTTGTTTACATCTTTCTTACTGCTAAAGGTTTTATTTTTTAAAGGATAATCAAGAAGAAACACCAATGGAAGGAATTTATGTTTCAAAGATTTTGGAAAATGGACCTGCTGATAGAGCAGATGGCTTGGAGATTCATGACAAAATCATTGAGGTAAGACAATAGTAAAGCACAAATAGGATCTGTGGAAGAAATATTTGGACATTTAAAATTTCCAAACATTGCTTTTCCTTGGTGTGGTACTTATTAGAGTGTGTATCTAACTAGAGTGTGTAACTAACCTGTTTTAATTATTAGATATTGGAATAGAAGAATGAATCACCCAAAGTTTCCAAATGTGTTAATGAATATCTCCATTTTAATAAATTGCCTCTCCCCATGAATTATAAAGATAATTGTGTGATTATTAAGGGATTGATTTGTTATAACATCTCAAAAAAGGATAATAAATCTCTGCTGAAGAACATTTTGACAAGTAAATATTACTATCTTTAAACTTGTAATTAGTATGTTATATGTAGAATTACTTATACATTCTCTTTTTACCATTTCTTAGTTTAATATGGTTATCTTGTTCATGTATCTTTTACATGAAAAAAAAAAAAGAAGCAGCTATTGCAAAAACTTGGTGGGAACTCTTCATTTTCTCTAATGTACATTGTGGCTGAATTGTTTGTATTTAGGGTTGACAAAGTAAATACTCACAAGTTAGTGAAACTTGAGCTGTGATAATAGAATTTTGGGTCACTGTCATTTACCACCTCAGCTCTTTTGAAATTTTAACTGGTTGAGATAGTATTATTTGGCGTAACTGAAAATTAGGTTAGTTTTGTCAGTGGAGTTACTTCCAATGTATTAGTAAAGGCATAAGTAGAAATTGGGAAGGTATACTTGACTCCACTATTCTTTTGGAAAAATTCTGTTTTTTCTAGGTTATATAATCATTTGCACTATCTTTCTGAATGTCTATATAAACTATCTGGATGGAGACTTTTTCTTTATTAAACTTTGAATAAAGTTTTAGATGTTCATTTATCATTTGTGCATTAAAAAAGTTGAGTTTCAAATAATTTGACCTAGGATGAGAGTAAAGAGTAGAGAAGAGCCTATAGTTTGTTGTTGACTCATAACATTTAGAAATTAGCTGATTAGACACTTTGGGGAAGAGAGAGGAGTAGCCTTTGGCTGAAAAACTGTGGTTTTTAACTGAAGAGGTCTCTTGTATCAAGGTTTTCTCTTTCCAGTTTTGTAGCCAAGAAAGTATGGAGCTGCTTTCACTGATGCTATCCAGTTTGTCGTGACAATTTGCCTGGTGGAAGCATTTACATGCTACAGTTTCTAAAGTTAGAATTTTTCTGTTTCTACTCATGTTTGTGCAGTATGATATAAAGGACAAGATAACTTAAACAAAAAAATTGTTCTTTTTACTTTCTGCCTTATTGCTAGCATTTTGGTTTTTCCAGTTAAATGGAAAACAAATGCCTACATATGCTACTATTAGAAGGGCTGATGGAACTGGATATGTATATTCAGCTAGCACACACACTCACATATACTCATAACAGAAACACATACTGGGGATTTAAAAATAATTTATTCCAGCTAGGTAACAATGTTATGTATGCTTCATTAATGTTGCATGGAAAAGGAGGAAGAAGAATTTGTCTTTTATATTGTGATATAGCATATTTGTTAAAAATTTACTGGTTTTGTTAATGTATAGATGCACTTTTATAAAAACTATGGTTGATTAATCAAGTGCATCTTTATATCTAATACTGTTACAAATATATGTCAAAATAACCTTATTTAAATAATGTAAGATAAAGAGAAAAGAGATCAATCATGGAAATCTAAATTATAATTTATAACCAGCTGCAGTATTATTATTTCACCTTGATGTGCATATATTAGCTGCTAATGACAAGAGCTTGAAACTTGCCTCTATGATAGAGATTTATCAATGCATCCTTTATGCCAGGGTAAATTGGTATTATGCATATTTTTATTATAGTTCTGTAATGGATTCATGTGACCACATTTGCAGTTAAGAAATGAGTTAGGTGGTATACATATTTCTGGAATGTTGTCTGGTAAACAGCATGAAATATTTTGCAGGGAAGATTATTAGAAATAAATCTCTCATATTTAGTTGCTCAGTGATGCCATCAACTTTTTTAAAGTGAAAGATATTTGTGTGACCTTATTTCATATACATATATAAATAAGCATGCTTGTTCTTATGCATATATATGTGTAAGATATCCCTATGTACCAATTAAAGTAAGAAATATTTGATTCTTGTCAATTATTTTAGTTCATCTGCCATTATGGTACCAGTCAACTTTATAGAGTTTATAATAATGGGAAACTAATAAGAAATATATTGATTAATTTAAAATGTGCAGAGACAGAAAAACAGATTTTATATTAGAGGAATTTCTTTTCCGTTTTTTTGTTCTCAGTGATTGTTTAGTGAACTAATTTGATGGACTGTTTTGTTTTTTTTTTTTCAATTTTTGAATTTCAAATGGCCATGCTGATTTAAAACTAGTGCAACAAATAAATTTGTTTGTAGAATAAAGTACACAAATAGTTCCTATATTATGAACTACCCATATGACTTAACTCCCACAGTCTGACACATTACTAAATGCCTTGAATTCAGTGATATGTAACTTAAATAAAAAATAGAAACTGTTTGATAATTTATTTTTTACTTAAGTCAAGATATACTAAAAATATTTTGTGTAGTTAATTGCTTAAAGCACTCATTACAACAGGTTTGTGAAATAAATTTATAAAATAAATTTTTGTAAATCATTCATTTGAAGGAGGAAATAGATATGTTAAAAGTTTGGTTCTACTAATACTTAAAGAAATTTTACTAATCCTAATAAAAATATTAGCTATAACAATTTTGTTAAAATTTGACAGAAGACAAAAACTCCAAAAGTATTGCTTTTTAGTATTGCACATTCTACTGAAGCTGAATTCAAGAATTATAAAAGAAAAAAATCATAGTCATGAGGTAAAGCCATGTCATATTTTTCACATAATACAAGGCAAATTTATTTTTGGAGCCAGTCTCCATGAGCAGTCATGTTTACCAGTTTCTAGATGTTTACATGTCCACATTTGTTAAAATATTTACATGTGTAGATTCAGAAAAGACATCAGTTGTGATTATTTCAGTTACATTAGGTGTCAAAGTATCACCGGAGACTGAAAAGACAGAAGATGTTGTTAAAGACATTTTGAAACATCACAGAAGTTCACATAGACCAGGAATTCACCAGAGTGTACATCTGAATAAAAGCATCTTTTACAAGCTGTTTTTCACCCTTTCAAGGCTCAAAGGACCACAGAAGATCCTTGATACTATCAGAGGCTTTGGCACAATTCTATGCAGGCAATACCATTACAATCCTTATCATCATGTTACGATGCCTGAGGGGTACGTGGGAGGGAGTTGAGAGTCAAAGTTCACTGCTGCCATCAGCAACTATTCCTCTATTATTATTTCTGTGATGCTGATAGTGGGCTACACAACTATAACCCCTAAGTGAGAAAGTGAATAGAGGGGGGGATAGTCATTCATGGCTCTTTGTTCACATTTTCTTCTCCCTCCCCCAACCCCCTTCCCGAGTTCCTACCAATGCCCTGTGACTGTGACAGGAAAGTCCGTCCTTCTTTCAGCTTCTGGAGACCAGGGAGTCGGGGTGGAGTGCTGTGAAGTCTTTGAGAAGAACAGTTTGGAGCAGAAAGCAGAGTTTTCTTCAGTGTATATATTAAAACCTCTTCTATTCATTTAGTTTGAAATTCATTATGAAATGCAACACACAAGACATTTCCATTTACTTTAGAAACAATTCCCACATGGAATAATGTCAGTGTAGCACTTTCTAGAAAGTGCTGAGTTTAGTACTAGCAGAAAGAACTTTACAAATGTCTCTACAAGACCGTCTTAACTATTCCAGACTGCCAACTACAATTTATTTTAGTTCTGTAATGGTAGACATTCTGCATTCTCTGTCACTACTTTCTCCTCCACTAAAGTGAAAATCTTTGGTGGTTATCATGTTTATTTGCCCAAGACTCTGCATAGTTTTGTTGTAGCTATTAACACAGGAAAGTTAAATGCAGATCAGAGCTAAACATTCAGGAATGCTTTTGAATCAGTTCTTCAATGTGGCACCCCTGTATGTGCCTGATGGCACAGTGTAATTTACCACTTCATGAAGCAGCCATGCTGATTTGTTTATGCATTAGAAGCATTTACAAGTTTTGTAGGTCACTTGTAATCTGGTGGGCAATTAGACTTTTTGACAAATTGCTATTTAATTCAAACATATCACTGAATTTGTCAATAAAATATTATCATCCTCACACATCTTTAAAGTGTATTTTAACTGTTCAAATAACATTGACTGATTGTCTGAAAGAATTAGGAAAGAAATAAAGCAATCCTGTTAATGCAAGTAAAGAAGTACATTGTAATGAGTTTTGTAATCATGATTACATTTGTAATACATGATTATCATTATATAAATTGTATAATTTAATGTATCTTGAAAAGTACTGAGGTGCAATAAGAGCATGAATTCTGAAATCAAGGAGATCTGGCTGGAATTCCTGTCCTGCCTTTTAAAATGTGTGGCCTTGAATAAGCCAGCTGTGCCTCAGTTTCTATGCCATTCATACTTATTGTGTGCACATAGTGCCTGGCACAGGGCAGATTCTTGGAACCCGCTATCAGAGCCTGATGTGTGTCATTCAGCTTATGCAAGTAGTTTGCTCTCCAAAGCAGATAGACAATGCAGGGAGAGGAAGGGGAGTTGTATTTTTCTTTTTTGGAGAATTCAGATCACTCTCTCCAGCTTTCAGTCATTCCCATTTCCATAGGCACCACAGTTTGAATGAGTAAATGTAGAAAGTTTTAAGTTGTACATTTCACACACTCATATGGACCTCAGATGCAGAAAGGGCTGTGGGAGAAAACATTACACTTATGATTTAATTCAGTCATTCAACAAGTATTTTACTAACTGCCTATGTGTGTCAGCTGGCATACCCTGTGTTGTGGAAATAAGACTCATTCTCTGCTCTCAAGTAGCCCGTGGTGTAGAGGTCCTGTTTTCTGTCTATACAAGGCAAGGTAGGCATTTATGTGAAACTACTCTTTCAATTGTTATGAACGTAAATGGACATCACCATCTTGTCTGAGTGGAATGACATTATGGATTTATTCTAGTTTTCCTGTTCTCCTACAAGTACTTCATTTCATTTTGAGACATCATGATAAGGGGCTAATAAAAGAGTAGAATCTGTGGATGTAACATAGCATTGTGGTTTCAGGAGGAGGTGCAGGCCTTGAACTTGGGTCTCGGCCTTGAATTTGAACTGGGTTATCTCACGAAGGTTTCTCAATTTTTCTTATTCCCAGGTTTGTGCCTATAACTATGAGGGTAACAATAGCTAGTCCCTCAAATTTTCTATCCAGTTATTCATAGTATTTTGCCACTCCACTGAGTTTCCATTATTGATAAATACAGTTTTGTTTAAAATGTAGTTTTATTTTAGCTTACAAAAGAAAGGCTGGAAAGGTCTTTAAAACCTTGAGATTTAGTGTGTTATGCACTGATATATCTGTTTTAAATTTATAAGATATGAACTTTGATTTCTTTTTTTTTGAGTACTAAGCTTCTGAGAAAGTAAACAGGGTCACCACATATGACTATGCAGTTTACACACTACATAACTACATGTGATGTCCCTGTCAGAAGGTCTAACTGTGGCTCCCATTTCCCCTTTTGTTTCCTGCTACAAAAATCCTCAACAGAGCACTTATAACATTTATTTTTATTTAGGTGATTTTTATTAGGTATAATTGACATACAACATTATATTAGTTTCAGGTATATAACACAGTGATTTGATATTTTGTATATATTGTAAAATGATCACCACAGTAAGTCTAGTTGAAATCGTCACCATACAGTTATAGAATTTTTTCCTGTGATGAAAAGTTATAAGATCTACTCTCTTAGCAGCTTTCGAATGTGCAACACAGTATTATTAACTATAGTCACCATGCTGTACATTACATCCCCATGATGTATTTATTTTATAACTGGAAGTTTGTACCTTTAGACTCCCTTCACCCATTTCCTCTACCCCTCACCCCCAGCTTTGAGAACCACTGAACAATCTGTTCTCTGTATCTATGAGGTTTTTTTTTTCAGATTCTGCATATCAGTTAGATCCTATTGTATCTGTTTTTCTCTGTCTGACTTATTTCACTTAGCTGATATATATATATATCTCACAGTTTCTTTATCCATTCATATATCCATGGACATATAGGTTGTTTATATATCTTGGCCATTGTAAATAATGCTACAGTAAACATGGGGGTGCATACATCTTTTTGAATTAGTGTTTTTATTTTCTTTGGATAAATACCCAGAAGTGGAATTGTTGGATCATATGGTAGTTGTATTTTTAATTTTTTGAGGAACCTTCATAATGTTTTTCATAGTGACTGCACCATTTACATTCCCATCAATAGTGCACAAGGGTTCACTTTCCTCTACCTTTTTTCCAACATTTGTTATCTCTTATCTTTTTGATAATAGTTATTCTAACAGATGTGAGGTGATATCTCATTGTGGTTTTGATTTACATTTCCCTGTTGTTTAGTGATGTTGAGCATCTTTTCATGTACTTGTTGGCTATCTGTATGTCTTCTTTGTAAAAAAAAAAATGTGTTTACTGCCTCTGCCCATATTTTAATCAGATTGTTTGATTTTTAGCTGAGTTGTAGGCATTCTATATATGTTTTGGATATTAACCCCTTATCAAGTATATGATTTGCAAATATTTTCTCCCATTCAGTATGTTGCCTTTTTGCTTTTTCTCCTTTGCTGTGCAGAAGCTTTTTAGTTTGATGTATTCCCACTTGTTTATTTTCGCTTTTGTTCCCTTTGCTTTTGGTGTCAAATCCCAAAAAATTTGTTGCCAAGACCAGCATCAAGAACCATATTGCCTATGTTTTCTTCTTGGAGTTTTATGGTTTAAGATTTTACATTCAAGTCTTTAATCCATTTTGCATTAATCTTTGTGTATAGTGTAAGATAGTGGTCCAATTTTATTCTTTTGCATGTGGCTGTCCAGTTTTCCCAGAACAATTTACTGAAGAGACTGTCCTTTTCCCATTGTATATTCTTGGCTCCTTTGTTGTATATTAATTGATTATATATGCATGAGTTTATTTCTGGGCTTTCTGTTCTGTTAATCAATGTGACTGTTTTTTAATATCAGTACCGTACTGTTTTGATTACTATAGCTTTGTAATAGAGTTTTTAATCAGAGAGTGTGATGTCTTCACCTTTGCTCAAGCAAAGGTTAAGATCACTTAAGATTACTTTGGCTATTTGAGGTCTTTTGTGATTCCATACAAATTTTAGGATTGATTTTTCTTTTTCTCTGAAAAATGCCATTTGAATCTGTAGATTGCTTTGGGTAGTATGGACATTTTAACAACAGTAATTCTCCCAATCCATGAGCACAGAATACCTTTCCATTTATTTGTGTTCTTCAATTTCTTTCCTCAATGGCTTATAGTTTTCAGTGTACAGGCCTTTCACTTCTTCAGTTAAATTTATTTCTAGGTATTTTATTCTTTTTGATGCAATTGTAAACAGGATTGTTTTCTTCATTTGTCTTTCAGATAGTTCATTAATACTGTGTAGAAATGCAACTGATTTCTGTGTATTGATTTTATATCCTGTAACTTTACTGAATTTATTTATTAGTTCTAACAATTTTTGGTGGTGTCTTTAGAATTTTCTATATACAATTGACTGTCTGTATACACCAGTTCTGTATCTGCAGATTCAACCATGGATTGCAAATTAAAAAAAAAAAAAAAAAAAAAAAAGGAAAGTTCCAAAAAGCAAAACTTAAATTTGTCATGTACCCACAACTATTTACATAGCATTTACATCATACTTAGAATTATTTACATAGCATTTACATTGTACTAGGTATTGTAAGTAATCTAGAGATGATTTAAATTATATGGGAGAATGTACATAGTTTACATGAAAATACCATGCCATTTTATATATGGGACTTGAGCATTCACAGATTTTGGTGAGGGCTGGATCCTAGAACCAATTCCACATGGATACCAAAAGATCACTGTATAAAATTATGTCATCTGAATATAGTGAGAGTTTACATTTTCCTTTCCAACTTGCATGCTTTTTATTTAATTTTCTGTCTGATTGCTGTCTGATTAAATCTTCCAATACTATGTTGTACAAGTGGTGAGAGTGGGCATCCTTGTCTTGTTCCTGATCTTAGAAGAAAAGCTTTCTTCTTTTTACCATTGAATATGCCATTAGCTGTGGAATTGTCATATGTGATATTTATTATGTTGAGGTAGGTTCCCTCTGTACCTACTTGCTTGAGAGCTTTTATCATAAATGAATGTTACATTTTGTCAGATGCTTTTTCTGCATTTACTGAGCTGATCATATGCTTTTATCCTTCATTTTGTTAAAGTGGTTTATCACATTGATTGACTTGTGGATACTGAATCATCCTTGCACCTCTGGAATTAAGTCCCACTTGATTATGGTGTATGATCCTTTTAATGTATTGTTGAATTCAGTTTGCAAATATTTTGTTGAGGATTTTTAGATCTGTGTTTATCAGGGATATTAGCCTATAATTTTTCTTTCTTTTGGTGTCTTTGTCTGGTTTTAGTATCAGGACAATGTTGTCCTCATGAAATGAGTTTAGAAGTGTTCCCTCCACTTCTGTTTTTTGGAAGAGTTTGAGAAAAATTAGTATTAATTTTCCTTTGAACGTTGGTTAGAATTCACCAGTGAAGCAACCTGGTCCTGGACTTTTGTTTGTTGGGAGGTTTTTGATTACTGATTTAATCTCCTTACTGGTAATCGGTCTGTTCAGATGCTCCATTTCTTTGTGATTCAGTCTTGGATGGTTGTATTTCTAGGAATTTATCCATGACTTCTAGGTTATCCAGTTTGTTGGTATATAATTGTTCATAGTAGTCCCTTATAATACTTTGTTTTTCTGTGGTATCAGTTGTAATGTCACCTCTTTCATTTCTGACTTTATATATTTGAGTCTTCTCAATTTTAACTTTTCAAGAACTAATTCTTTGTTTCATTGATATTTTATATTGTCTTTTTGCTCTCTATTTTATTTATTTCTGCTCTGATTTTTGTTATTTCTTTCCTTCTGCTAAATTTTGTCCTTTTTCTAGTTTCTTGAGTTGTAAAGTTAGGTTGTCTACTTAGGATATTTATTCTTTCTTGAGATGGGCATTTATTGCTATGACCTTTATTTTTAAAACTTCTTTTGCTGCATCCCATACGTTTTGGTATGTTGTATTTCCATTTTCATTTGCCTCAAGATATTTTTTTTTAATTTCTCGTTTGATTTCTTTGTTGACCCATTGGTTGGTCAGTAGCTTGTTTTGTAATTTACACATATTTGTGAAATTTCTAGTTTTCTTGTAATTGGTTTCTACTTCAATACCATTTTGGTCAGAAAAGATCCTTGATGTGGTTTCAGTCTTCTTAAATTAGTTAAGACTTGTTGTGTGGCCCAATGTGATCTATCCTGGAGAATGTTCCATGTGCACTTGAGAGAATGGCTATTCTGCTGCTTTTGGATATACTGTTCTGTGTAGATCTGTTAAGTTCATCTGATCTAATGTGCCACTTAAGGCCAATGTTTCCTTATTGATTTTCTGTCTGGATGATCTATCCATTGTTGTAAGTGGGGTATTAAAGTCACCTATTATTATTTTCTTCCTTTAGGTTTGTTAATATTTGCTTTATATATTTAGATGTTTCTATGTTGGGTGCATAAATATTTACAAATATTTAATCCTCTTTGTGTGATTGACCCCTTTATCATTATGTAATGCCTTTCTTTGTCTTTTATATTAAAGTATATTTTGTCTTATATAAGTATAGCTACCTTAGCTTTCTTTTGGTTTCCATTTGCATAGAATATCTTTTTCCATTCCTTCAGTTTCAGTTTGTGTGTCCTTAAATGTGAAGTGAGTCTCTTGTAGGAAGGATACAGATGAGTCTTTTTTTAAAATTTATTTTATTGAAGTATAGTTGATTTACAAAGTTATATTAATTTCTACTGCACAGCAAAGTGATTCAGTTTTATATATATATATATATATATATATATATATATATATGTTCATTTTCATATTCTTTTCCATTATGGTTTATCACAGGGTGAGTCTTGTTTTTTTATTCATTTAACCACTCTATGTCTTTGATTGGAGAATCTAGTTCATTTACATTTAAAGTAATTATTGATAGTTATGTACCTATTTCCATTTTGTTAATTGTTTTCTGGCTGTTTTGTAGTTCCTCTGTTCCTTTTTTCTTCTCTTGCTCTCTTCCTTTGTGGTTTGATGACTTTCTTTAGTGGTATACTTAGATTCCTTTCTAATTATCTTTTGTAAATTTACAATAGCTTTTTCCTTTGTGGTTACCATGAAGGTTAAATATAACAATTTATATTTACAACAGTTTATTTTAAGTTGATAAAAACTTGAGTTTGAATGCATTCTAAAGTTCTATATTTTTACACTCCCCCCACCCATGTTTTATATTTTTGATGTCACATCTTACATCTTTTTCTCTGGTGAATTCCTTAACAAATTATCATAGATAATTATAGTTATTTTTAGTACTTTGTCTTTTAACCTTCCTACTAGTTTTATAAGTGATTAATTCACTATCTTTACTATATATTTACCTTTACCAGTGAGATTTATATTTTCATATTTTTTTTGTTACTAATTAACACCTTTTTTTTTTCAGTTTAAAGAAGTCACTTTAACATTTCCTGTAATGCCAGTTTAATGGTGATGAACTCATATAGCTTTTGCTTGTCTGTAAAGCTATTTATTTCTCCTTTAATTCTGATTGATAATTTTGTTGGGTGGAGTATTCTTGGTTTGAAGTATTTTTTCTTTCAGCACTTTTAATATATCAGGTGACTCCCTTCTGGCCTGCAAAGTTTCTGCAGAAAAATCTGCTGATTGTCTTGTGTGTGTAACAAATTGTCTTTCTCTTGCTGCTTTTAAGATTCTCTGGTTGTCCTTAACCTTTGACATTTTTAATTATAATGTTTCTTGGTGTAAGTCTGTTGGGGTTCATCTTATTTGGTACCATCTGGGTTTCCTGGATCTGGATGTCTGCTTCTTCACCAGGTTAGGGAAGTTTTCAGCCATGATTTCATCCAATAAGTGTTCTGCTCCTTTCTCTCTCTTCTCTTCCTGGGACTCTTATAATGCAAATGTCATTTCACTTGCTGTTGTCCCATAGGTCCCTTAAACTATCTTCACTTTCTTTCATTCTTTTTTCTTTTTGCCCCTCTGATTGGGTGAGTGTCTTTGTCTTGTATTCAAGTTCATTGATTTTTTTCTTCTGCTTTATCTAGTCTGCTGTTGAACCATCCTAGTGTATTTTTCAGTTCACTTATGGTATTCTTCAGTTCTTTTTAGTACTTGTATTTTCTATTTTTTTATCTTTTTGTGAATTTTTCACCATGTTCCATCCACTCTGCTCCCAAGTTTGCTAAGTGTCTTTATGATCATTACTTTGAACTCTTTATCTAGTAAGTTACTTATGTCTGTTTCATTAAGAGTTTTTTTTGAGGTTTTATCTTATTCTTTCATTCTCTCTTTCTTCACTTTGCTTGATTCTCTGTGTTGGTTTCTATGCATTAGATGAAACAGCCACCTCTCCCATTTTTGAAGTGTTGGCCTTGTGTAGATAACCTTAGTGTTCAACTTTGCCCTAGCTCTTGGCTGTCTCCCAAACCTTTGTGATTGTCCAAGCATCCTATTTTATTTTTAATAGCTCCCAGTGTTATGGGTGTGCCAAGACCAGTTATTGTCCCAAAGGGGAGGCTCTCAGTCATCACCTAGATTCAGGCTGATTGGAAGCCAGACCCTCAGGCAGCAGTTTTGAGACTACACAAATATATACAGTCCTGTTGGAAGACAAGTGTAAACTCTCCTGGCCATCAGATTCAGGTGATGTATAGGTGTCATCTGGCAGCAGCAAAAATCAAGACACCATACAAGTATATAAGCCCCTTTCTGGAAGATACCAGTGAGCTGGAATGAAGCAGAGGGAGAGTGCAAAGATTACATCCACAGCATCAGTTCCCTGACAGCATCTCCGTTGGCCCCTTTAAGTGTGCCAAACCAGAAGCCTGCCTCACAGGCCAAACTTCTGGATGCACAACTAGGCCTCTTTCTCAGAAAGACTAGGCATGTTTCTGTCTGCTATCTGTGCAGTGCCCTGGGAATGGCAGCTTGCCAAGAACTGTCTCTCCAATTGTTACAGTCCCATGGGACCCAGGAACACAAGGCTCCCCCGGTCTCTAGAGCCAGGCAATCAAGAGGTGTTCTCTGGATGATAGCCACCAAAACTAGGTTACCTGATATAAAAACTAGGGCACCAAACATGTGCAGAAGCTTTCCTTCAGGAGTTACTGGCACCCTGGAGTGTTTCAGAAGGACAGTACAAAAATGGCACCCTCTGAAAAAAAGAAAAAAAAAAAGATGGCTCCCGCTGTCTTCAGTATAAAGATGGCACCTGCTCGAAAAGAAAAGAAAAAAAGATGGCAACTGCCGGCTTTAGTGAGGCAGAAGGAGAGCAGAAAGATGGCACCCACAACCTCTGTCCCTGGATAATATCCCAGCAGGTCTCTGCCACTCAGATCAACATTTTAAAATGAGCAAATTAGTCTCTTTTAAGTAAAGGCTGGGCATCGTTTTGCACAACAAAGGAAACCATAAACAAAATGAAAAGACAAACAATGGAATGGGAGAAAATATTTGCAAATGATGTGACTGACAAGAGCTTAATATATAGCTCAATATCAAAAAAAAAACAAAAACCCAATAAAAAAATGGCCAGTAGACCTAAATAGACAGTTCTCCAAAGGAGACACACAGATGGCCAACAGGCACATGAAAAGATGCTTAACGTCGCTAATTATTAGAGAAATGCAAATCAAAACTACAATGAAGTACCACCTCGCCCTGGTCAGAATGGCCATCATTAAAAAGTCTACAAATAATAAATGCTGGAGAGGGTGTGAAGAAATGGAACCCTCCTACACTGTTGGTGGGAATGTAAATTGGTACAGCCACTATGGAAAACAGTATGGAGGTTCCTTAAAAAACTAAAATAGAACTACCATATGATCCAGCAATCCCACTCCAGGGCATATATCTGGAAAAGACAAAAGCTCTAATTCAAAAAGATACATGCACCCCAATGTTCATAGCAGCACTGTTTATGGTAGCCAAGACATGGAAGCAACCTAAATGATGTCCATCGACAGATGAATGAATAAAGATGTGGTATATATATATACACACACACTCACATACAGACAAACAATGGAATATTACTTGGCCAAAAAAAGGATGAAATAATGCCATTTGCAGCAACATGGATGGACCTAGAGGTTATCATACTAAGTGAAGAAGGTCAGGAAGAGAAAGACAAATATCCTATGACATCACTTATATGTGGAATCTTAAAAAATGATACAAATGAACTTATTTACAAAACAGAAATAGACTTACAGGCATAGAAAACAAACTTATGGTTACCAAAGGGGAACGGGGGGGCAGGATAAATTGGGAATCTGGGATTAACATATACACGCTACTATATATGAAATAAACAACAAGGACCTACTGTATAGCACAGGGAACTATAGTCAGTATCTTGTAATAACCTATAATGGAGAAGAATCTGAAAAAGTATATATATGTGTGTGTATTATACATATATACATTATATATATATTATACATATACATGTATGTATAACTGAGTCACTTTGCTGTATGCCTGAAATATTGTGGATCAACTACACTTCAATTAAAAATGTTTTTAAAAAAGAAGGGAAAAGAAGTCTAGGCATCTTTAAAGGTCTGTTTCTACACTGGGCCCTGGGGTGGGTGAGTCTGCACATGAGCCCTTTAATAGCCTTTTCTCAGTTTGCCACAGCCCTGCAGTTCTCATGGGTATAAGCCTTGTTGGTCTTCAAAGCCAGATGTTTTGGGGCCTCATCTTTCAGGTGCTGGTCTTAATAGTCAGCGTGCTCGCTGTGAGGTATGAACACTTCACTCCACAGGGAGAAGCTCTGGATTTTGATTTGGGTGTGGGGTTTAGGGTGACATTATGTCTCAGCCTCTCCTACCTGCTTCGATGTGGTTTCCCTTTCATTATCCTGATGTAAGGTGGTCACTTCACCAGTTTTTAGGTTTTGTTCAGAAGAAATTGTTCCATATACAGCTATAGATTCTGTGGGAGGATGTGAGTTCAGGATCTTCCTTTGTTGACATCTTGAACCAGGACCTCCCTATAACATCGCTGGGATTTATGTTAAAATGAGATCCAGAATTGATTTTAGGTAAAATTTCAAAGTGTGCCATATCTTACTGAATTTTGCCCTCTTTTTTTTCCACCAGTAATCCTAGCAATCTGGCATCTTCCTTGTCATGTTCTTATTTCTTTGCAGCATTTGTCTTTAGGAAAGTATGTTGTTAAAATTCACTTATACCAATAGATATTTGAATGATAAAAGTTTGCCCTACTCAGGATATCTGAAATTAACCCAGAGATAATGCCATCATGATTCTCAAGTGTTTATCATTTTCACCTGAACCAGCACAGTAGCTTCTTGAGTAAACTTTACCCACACCCAGTCTCTACCACGTCAGCTCAACTTGCTTACTATTGGCAGAGTTGTTACTTTTTTACTCCTTTGCTGCAGGCCCTTCATTATCATTCTATTGTCAATAGGATAAAATCCTAATTTATCAGTGAAGCAAAAATGGACCTTCAAAATCTTTACTTTTTTTTCAGTTTTCTTTCTTAGACTCTCTACTGTAGTCACATGAAACTCCTCCCCTTTTTTCAGGTCTCTCTGCCTTTATTCCTTCTTTCCCTTTTACCTGGTATTCTGGCCTTCCCCCCACTCCACATCTCTTCTTTCTCTGGCAAATTTCTGAGTATCCTCAAGAATCCTCCACTCCTTGAAGCCCTTCACAATTCACTAAGGGGAATTATTTTCTTCTCTCCATTGCCAGTAGATTTTTATACCTCTCACTTTCGTAACACTCTTCATAAGCTTTGCTGTTTATTTATTATGTGGTGTTCTTCCCTAACAAATGTATGGATTTCTTAAAAGTGGTTTAGAATTTTATTGGACTTAATAGTTCTAGCACCCTTCCTGCTCTCAGCATTGTGTCTGGCAAACCAAAGGTTCTCTGTTATTTATCCTTGAATTATGGAATAAATGAATGGATAGACCTCAAGGTCAAAATTTTGGGCATTATGGTCTAGATCTATGGATTTTTTCAGGCGCCAGGTGGGCAGCCCCTGAAGGCTATCCCTGTTACACCCTGTTCCTTCTCTTTGCATCTTTATCACAAGGTCAATCAGAGGTTGAAAGATTCACTGTTTCTTAAGTTTTAAAATCCCTAAGATCTAGTGTAAATGGACTGAAGCAATTTTATTTTTCTAGACTGTTTTGTCTAGCCTGTAAATAGGAAAGAACTCAAGTCTGAAACACAATGTTTCAAATTCTGTTTATGTAGATGCTTGAATTGGATCTGAAGATGTGTATGTTTGCCTTCAGATTTTTTGTCATTGAACTTGAAGAACACTGGTAAAGCTTACTAAATTCACATGCTTGCCTACAAAGCAGATTTGCAGAAAATGGTACTGGACTGAACATGGAATCGAACAAAAACATGATTAACCACAGAAGAACTGAAAAGATGAAATGTGTTATCAATGTTTCCAAACCTTGTAAATGGTTTGGTGAAAAGACAGACTTCGGAGCTTCCTAGAGCACTGGGGAGTGGCTGTGGAGACTCTTTGAAGTTCTCCTGATGAGAGCTGCTTGGAATAACTAACAGTAGCCCCAGCTGTGAGCTGTTCTGAGGAAGAACTCACTAAGCTTGTTGTTTGGAACTACTTAAGGCAACTTTTATAAAGTTGTGCTTTTGTAGAATATGTACTGTTGTACTCCTTGTAGATTCTGGTGCTTTTACAGAATTTTATACATATTTCTCCATTTTTTTTCTAAAATTTTGTTTTTCCTACTGCCTTGAGAAAGCATCACAGAAGAGCAAAGGGCAGCTGGCATGTGTTGGGTGGATTTGATCCTCTTAACCTATGAATTACTGTGGCCACGTCACAGTCCAATGGCTGTATGGACAGTTCCTTTAATCAGCTTCCCTCCTCTTTCTTAAGCAGTTAATAGTGTTCTTATGAAGCTTATCACTCCTTTAATAATCAGCATCTCACAGGTGATTCATTATTATCTTCAAATAAAAAGTACCCCAAAGAATAGACATTATGCATTATGTTTAAAATATTTTATATAATTCTATCTTGCTATAAAAGACGTAGGAATAAATCTCCAACTCATGAGATTAAATGAGCAATTTAAATGAGCAATTGACTATTCTGCTCACTTTATAGGGAAATGATTATAGTTCATGATATAGATTAGGATAAAATTTAGCACTGTATAGTTGGAAAATATATATAATTTTAAATTAAATTTTAAAGGGATTTTTTTGGGTAAAATTAGGTAATTCAATATTATACTTACATAATCTGTCATAATGAAGTAAAAGAAAATAAATTTTCTTTATGAAATCATATTTAGAAAAGAAATCATTAGTTAACAAAAATTTGTTAGTCATATAAAAGATAATCTGTTTTCTACTCTGTTTCTATGAGTTTGACTTTTTTTTTTTAATATTCCATAAGTAAGAGATACCATGCAGTATTTGTCTTTGGCCTATTTCACTTAGCATAATGCCCTCAAGGTTCATCCATGTTGTCACAAATGGTACATTTTTTTTCTTTTTCGTAGCTGAATAATATTCCTGTGTGTGTGTGTGTGTGTGTGTGTGTGTGTGTGTGTGTGTATTATATGTTCTTTATCCAGTCATCTGTTGATGGACACTTAGATTTTTTCCATATCTTGGCTATTGTGAGTAATGCTGAAGTGAACATGTGGATACAGATGTTCACTCTTCAGTATCCTATTTTCAGTTTTTTTGGATGTATCTCCAGTAGTGGGATTGCTGGATCATATGGTAGTTCTATTTTTATTTTTTTAGAAACTTCTATATTGTTTTCCATAGTAGCTACACCAATTTACATTCCTACCAACAGTACACAGAGATTCCCTTTTTTCCACATCCTTACCAACATCTCTTACCTTTATGGTGATAGTCATTCTAACATGTGTGATGTCATATTTCACTGTGGGTTTGATTTGCATTTCCCTGATGGTTAGTGATGTTGAGCACTTTTTCATGTACCTGTTTTTCTATTCAGTTCCTCTATTTTTTTAATCAGATGGTTTGGGGGTGTTTTTTGGCTATTGAGTTATGTAAGTTATATATTTTGGATATTAGTCTTTTTTCATATATATGATTTTAAATATTTTTTCCATTCTATAGGTTGCCTTTTCATTTTGTTGATGGTTTCCTTTGCTGTGCAGAAGCTTTTTAGTTTGATGTAGTTCCACCTGTTTGTTTTTGCTTTTGTTGCCTTTGCTTGTAGTGTCATATCCAAAAAAAGATTCTCAATACTGATGTCAAGGAGCTTACCCCCTATGTTTTTTGTTGTTGTTGTTGTTGTTTTTTCCTAGGAGTTTTGTGGTTTCAGGGCTTACTTCCAAATCTAATTCATTTTGAGTTGATTTTTCTGAGTGGCGTATGATAGGGATGCAGTTTCATTCTTTTGCTTGTGGCTATCTGTTTTTCTTAACACCATATTGAAGAGACTTTCCTTTCCCTATTTAATATTCTTGGCTTTTTTGTCATAAATTAATTGACCATATACATGTGACTTTATTTCTGGGCTCTCTACTCTGTTCCATTGATCTATGTGTCTGTTTTTATGCTAATGCCATACTCTTGATTACTGTAGCTTTGTAATATAGTTTGAAATCAGGACGTGTGATGCCTCTAGCTTTGTCCTTCTGTTTTCAATATTTCTTTAGCTATTCAGAGGTCTTTTATGGCTCCATACAAATTTTAGAATTGATTTTTCTCTTTCTGTGAAAAACACCTTTGGAATTTTGATAGGAATTGCATTAAATCTGTAGATAACTTTGGGTAGTATGGACATTTTAACAATAGTAATTCTTCCAAGCCATAAGCGCAAAATATCTTTCCATTTATTTGGGTCTTCTTCAATTTCTTTCATCAATGTTTTTATAATTTGTCTTTCACCTATTCAGTTAAATTTATTCCTAGGTATTTTATCCTTTTTAATGTAACTGTAAGTGGAATTGTTTTCTTAATTTCTCTTTCTGGTAGTTCATTATTTATAGAAATGCAGCTGATTTTTGTATATTGATTTTGGGGGTGGAGATAATAGGGAAAGGTTGCCAAAAGGATATAAACTTTCATCGCTGAGGTGAATGAAGTATGAGGATCTAACATAGAACATGATGATTACAGTTGAAAACACTGTATTAGATAATTGAAATTTGCTAAGAGAATAGAACTTAAGTGTTCTAAATAAATAAATAAATAAGGTGATGGATGTGTTAACTAAGTAGATGGTGGGAATCATTTTACAATGTATACATATATCAAATCATCACAGTGTGCACTTTGTCTTACAATTTTGTTTTCAATTATAATTCAATAAAGCTGATTTAAAAAAGATAATCAGTTTTCACAGTGAAATTTACTATACACATGATTTACTAAGTAATTAAACACACTTGAATTTCAATAGGCTTTTGTTGCTGGAAGTAAAAAGACCAGTTAGTGATTGTACTTACTTCAAATACCTTATAATCAAGACACGAAGACAGTGTATATTAAAAAACAAAAGCAAAAGAACACGTGATGAATGACTAGCACAGAGGGACTTCTAAAAAGACCTCCCTTTTATTATGGTGGCCAGAAGCTTTAAGAATGAAATGGTAGTTTAAAGGAAAAATGAGAGATTGGGAGGGAAGAGAGTATGGAGTAAGGGCTTTCCATATTTAGGAAGAATGCCATGAGCCAAGTGATAAGGCAGGATTGACTATGTCTTGTTTGGCAGCCATTTTGGCTAATTAACATAATGAAAAAATAATAATCAATACCTATTGATTACTGTGTGTCAAATACTCTTCAGATGCTCTATAGGTATTAACTCGTTTCATCCCCACAAAAACTCTATGAGTTGGTGTTATAGGTACTAGTAGTGTCCTTATTTAGCAGACAAGAAAACTGAGGCACAGAGAGATCAAGTAATTTACCAAGGTCACAGAGTAAGAGTTCTTGGGTCTGTGCCCTTAACCATAATTTGATACTGCTATTATTGAGTTATATAGGTGATTCAAGGTAGATAATGTGTGAGAAGTCATTTGAATTCAGATTTTGGTGAAATTAATGGAAGGCATTGTATGTTTGGCTAAGGAGTTAGATTTTACAGTACAGGCAATGAGGAGTAAGCAATCATTTTCAAGCAGGGGGATGACATGGGTAAAGCAATGATTAAAAGATTAATCAAAAAAATAGGTTTCACTGGGATGTGTAAATAGATTGAAAAGTTAAGGGACTTGATCAGAAAGAGTAGGTGAGTACCACAGGTGTCCATATATGAGGTAATGAGGGCCTGTGGCAAACACAATAGAAAACTGCCAGAAGGTAGTGACAACCCCGTTACTCTATTCATCATACTTATCGTAATGTTTCCCCTTGTCTTCACTTGCCTACAGTATGTTCTCTTCAATCAAAAATGGGGGCGCTCAGTGCAATTTACAAAGTTTTAAGTAAATTTGTCACAGAAGAGTCACAAATGATAAGCGTCTAGTGCAATAAAAGATCAGAAAAGTGAAGTCATCCATGTAGCCAGCTTCCTGATCAAGACACAGATCATTCCAAGCACACCAGGAGTCTCTTGTATTCCTCTCTTCCACCATTGCCTTCCTCCTAGTTTGCCTATTTTTGAATTGTGTTTAAATAGAATCACACAATAGGTATTCTTTAGAGTATAGCTTCTTTTTATTTAACATTATGTTAATGAAATTCACTGACGTTGCATCTGTCATTTGTTCATTCTCATGGCTGTTTAACTTTTCACTAAAGCACAATTTAGTCATCAGTTGTATCATTAGTGGAATTGCTAACTCTGTGTTATTACAGTAACTTACTCTGAGTATTCTTGTGTGCACCTTTTGGTGAATATATGCCTGCATTTCTGACACACATGCCCCCCCATCCCGTACATTTGTATGTTACAGAGTCAGAGGATGGACACACACACACACATACACGCACACACACACACACACACACACCAGGAGTACATTTGTATAATACATCACAGAGTCAGAGGATATATATGTGTTCAGCTTTAGTTACTACTGCCGAATAGATTTGTTAAAATGGTTGTAACAATTTACATTCTTACCAGCAGTGTCAGAGCTCCAATTACTCCACATTCTTGCAAGGACTTGGTATCCTGTGTCTTTTTAAATTTAATCCATCTAGTGAACTGGTATATGTACAATTCCTTGATGTCTTATGAAGTTAAACAAGTTTATATGTTTTTGGCCATTTCAATATCCTTTTTTGTGAAACACCTGTTGGCATTATGGTGAACGCAGAAATCCTACCTTTTCCTGCACCTTTAACACCTTTCACACTACCTGCAATGCAGTTGTTTGATGAATGGATTAATACATACAAGTTTATAAGGGTAAAGCCAATCTAACGTTGCTATTAAATCCCTATGCTTAACATATGTGAGGCATCCAATAAATATATACTAAATGGATGAAAAAAGCTTTCCTGTTTCTTTTAAACATATCTATCACAAAACAATTATACTCTTCCTATATTACCCTTCTTCCTCCATTTTAGAGGAAGAAGTAATAATTGTGTTTCCTTTGACGTTATCACATTTGATCATCTTGGCATGGTCAATTTTTAATGTTACTCTTTTTGTAAAGCCAGTCTTAGATTCTTTGTTACAGTGTCACAAAGATTAATATGATCCCTAAATAAATACTTTTGGCCAAGATACACTGTGTTGCAAACCCTTTCAGCTTGCTGAATGTGTGGGTGTTGTTTTTTCAGAGGCATAATCCTTTCTAACAGATAAGAATGATCAAAGAAAAGTCTTTGTTCTTCTGCTTACCCAAGCTTTCACCTACAGGAGATTTCTTTTTATAATACAGAACTTTACAATGCATATCTCCTCCTAGAGAGGTATAATTTTTCTTTGAGTCCAAATTAGAACTCTGGGACTCTCAGAGCCTACTGATTCAGAATTAGGTTATTGAGGCATACTATGTCAGCCCTACGATAAAAGTAGGTTCCCGGACATACAGATGGTAATACTATAGAATCTTAGAGCTGAAAGAAATGGTTAGTTGAGGGTTGTTAAGTGAACAATTGAAAAGTGATTTTTATATAAAAGTAAAAAATGCTGAATACTCTAGTGATATTTTACATATCTAAATATTTTATAAGGTGGAAACATGAGCTGTCAAATAAATTATCTGACTATAATTTATACTTGTAAGTCTGATACAGAGAAAACTCATAAAATATATCTCAACACATAATTTAAATTATGTACAAAATGTCTATTTATACCTATCTAATAATGATAATGATAATGATTATAAAGGTTAACAATGGCCCTCACATTTATAGAGTCCTTATTGTGTGCCAAACGCTCTGCTAACAGTAATACATAATAAATATATTGGTGCAATTAAAGAATGCCAGTGAATAACAATGATTTAAACTTGATAAGGTTCAATTTTATCATAATCAACTTTATTACGTCCAAGTTTATTTGGAGGACTATTAACCATGAACTAACATGTAATGGAGACCTGTGCAGTTGATAGTTCCAACAATTCTTTAAACCAGGAAATAAAGTTCAAGGTAATTACGATATTAACCAAGCTTACTGCTTAACAAAAAATCAAGGAAATACAATGATCATTATGTCTTTTCTTTGTAGTATATAAAGTTTGTTTATATACACTTAGTGGAGCAGGTTACAGATAGTTTTATACTTAGCTCTGAATTTCCTGTTTTTTGTTGGTTTTAAGCTTTGTACGCATTAAACTGGTGTCCACAATTTTCTCTGTTCCCAAGATCCAACTGTTAAATCCCCCAATTCATAATGTACTAGAGATGTCTGGCCTACTAAAATAAAGGTCTTTAAGTATAAGCTTTACAATAAAGACTTGACTATTTGGTTCAAGAGAAATGTTTTAATTCAATTCCAGGAATAACTTGGAGAGAGTTTTCTGCTTTGAAAATGTGATTCCCAAAGTTTAATATTCCTAATGCCTTTCCACATGAAATTTTTTCACTAAAGAAATGTCTGTTCCAATATATATGCCATTACTTTTTTTCTAAGAGGTTTGTACTGAATATGTCAGAAATATTTGTTTGCATCTTTTTAGGGATTTAGCTTTTTGATTTTTGTCACTTACTTGACCAGTAGCAGCTGATGAAATTTGACCTTTCAGAATGATCACAGCCTAACGTGTTTGTTTATCATCTTTCACCATATTCGGATTAATTCTTGACCTGGAGCTGGCTTTGTAGTGTAAAAAACTAAGAAGGATATATGATTTTTGTTGTTGTTTAATAAAAGCTTGAGCCTTGGATCTGTAGGAAACATGCTCTGTAGTTCATTTTCCTCCTTAAAAAGAATCTGATAGTAAGATGCTTATTGTTTATTCTCTGGAAAAGAGGCCATATTACAAAAAGGAAGTGAACATTATTAATTTTTACAAATATTTTTTCTTATTCTTTATGTTGCTGGAAAAAAAATTTTTCAGAAGGTTTACATGTACAAGATAATGAATTCTTCACCTTCATTTTTCATACTCTAGATGTTTAGGACTGTGCAGTTTAAATTACAGGCAGTTAAGAAGGTGTGTAAACCCTGTGAATTTCCCTAAGTTTATTTATTAGTGTCTGCAGGCACATGTGTGTGTTTCCTCTCTCTTTGCCAAGTCTGAAAGTAATGTGTCAGCACTTTGATTTATTATAAGGATAATTTTTTATCCTTATTTTGGAAAGAGCTCCAGGGATACAAATGAGTGTCTGAGTTAATGAACCATAAGAAGTAGTGGTTTATTTTGAGTGGAAATGAGCTAAAAAAAAAATCAGCAGTCACTTTGTTAGGCTTCTCCAAGGTCATTTGGATACAGATGAAAGACATCCTAAAATTAGACATCATTTTATCAACAAGCAAGTTATTAGTAGCAAGTTATCTGTTGAAAGTGTTCAGGAAACAATATTGTTTCACATTAGTATTGGTATCTTTTTGAGGGGAAGGAAGTATTAAAATATACTTAAAATCTTACAACATTCTTAAAAATGCAATAGAAGCATCATACTTTGTATCTATTACTCATTTCCAGCAATTGGTGGATGTTTTTAAAATTTTAAATATGTGTAAGAAATATTTTATAATATTTTATGTGTATACAGTTGTTGGAAAATGAAACCAGAGTGTAAAAAACGCACTTAAAATTACTTTTTTTTTTTTTTTTTGGAGGAATATTCTTGGGAATTCGGAAAACCAAGTAGAAATGTGAACTTACAGAGTGCTCAAAATGGAAGGCTTATCATGTTCTTTGTGTAGTTCCTGGTATTGATTGGTACAGTGAATTTTGCTGAAGGTTTGAAGTCCCAGAACTGCTTAAATCATTTTAAGATTTCTAACCCTTTTTTTAAGAAGAAACTAAAGTCCCCAAATTAGTTAACTAATTTTCATTCTGAAACATTGAAATCTATTTCTGCTAATTATGTATAGTTCTTCTCTCTGTGCCAAGCTGTTATTCAAACATAATCTCTAAAACGTTGTACATTTTATAGATAAGTTATGTTTACACAATGTCAGGTAGTACAAACAATTCGTAATTAAAAAAAAACAACAACAATGGTTTATTCCCTTAGCAAACATGTACAATGTCATTGTCAGTAGTCCCAACTGCCAGAGTTTTCACATAAGGGTACTTTACCGTCACTTTATTGAAAGAATTGTCAGTAGCCCTTTGGTTCTTGAGGGGGAAAAAATCACAGGGTGTAGAAAGCTTTTTGGATTCCAGATTGGGATTTATTCTTATTTAAATTATTCAGAAGCCAGCCCAGTCCTGGGATTGTTCTTAGAAGTTAACTTCAGATTCTATTGCTTTGGTTCATTTTAGGAGAAAATCTGTTGTAGAGTATAAGGAAGGTTGTTATGTCTTTTGTATTTGTCTATTATTTTTCTTTCTTTCTGTCTATGGTACTTATATCAACAGAAAGCCTGGGTAGATCTGTTTTCTCTAGTCATTCCTGCATTGTTGAAGAATCTTCTCTGACGTGCTTGTGTAATACCATTAGCATGAGAAGTGCTAATCATTTAAACAGAGAGAGATAATCTTAATAAAAAAACTATTATCCTGAAACTGCAACCCTACCAAAATCAAAAGAAATACACAAAGAAGGCCATCTGTAGATTCTTTCCACTGATTTGATAACTGGATGGTTTAGGGAGTAGACATAGAAGCCTGGATGTGTGAAAATGCAATTGAATTTGATGAGTTGTTGGAAGATCAATGTAGGCAGAGTAAAAGCCATTTATTTCAGCCAAAATCAAAATGAAAATATAGTTTCAGGATTATGGTTTTTCATGAGACCAAAAACCCATAAGAATTACATTAATCATTTTTCTGTCAGGGCCTCACTTTTTATTAATCTTTTTTTTTTTAATTTGTATGTGACTCCTAAAATCAGTATATATGCCTTAAGTCTTTACGTTTTCTTTAAAGAAAACTTTATTTGCACTTTTTCTATTTTCTTGTATACTGCTGTACGCTGGAATAGAATAAACCTTTACTGGGCACTGTGTCAGTCCTCCTAATGGTGAGAGAAGCCCTATCTGATATTAATTGGATCTTGCCTTAAACCAGTATATGTTCCAAAATCTCTGTGGGCTGTAACTAGATTACACAGTTATTATGGGAACATAAACTCCTTAATAGATGTTTAAGCATTTGTGTTGTTCAGACCAAAATATTGCTGTCATGTAGATTTATTATGGTATCAATGCAATGGTGTTTTTCTACCACCTATTTTTAGTGTTTTGCTTGCTTTTTGTTCTGTTTTGTTTTTTGTTTTTGTTTGTTTTGGTGAACTAGTATTTCTACAAGAAGGTTCTTGTTTAGGTTGGTGGATTTTTTCCTACTATGTGTATTTATTTTATACCATTCCAAGTAGAGTACCTATGCCCTTTAAATATAGAAAGATTGACATTCCCATGTTATTTTTGATGTGCTTTATATAAAAATAGTTGTCTGAAATCAAACCAATGCTTTCTGTGACAGTATTTATTCTATAATTCTCTTTTTTAAAATATTCATTGTCTCATTCATTCAATAAATATTTACTTAGTTTCTCCTATAAGCCAGCTCCCATGCTAGGTACTAGTTATACTGCACCTAAGGAACTGTAATTATGGTAAAAAGATAGAGGCAGAAGTTACAGATTACAAATTGTAGCAATATATAAAAGAAAAGTTTGAGCTGCCATCTGAGGAAATAATGATGGTAAGGTGAAGGTGGTTTTTATTTGAAGAATCAAGGAAATCTTCTTTGAGGAGTGTTATTTATAGCATAACTTGAAACATGAATAAGTGTTAGGCAAAGATTTGGAGACAGAGTTTTTTAAACAGACAGATGGGTATGCACAAAAGCTCTGAGGTGGGAAAAAAATACAGTGTATTATAGGAATTGAAAGAAAACTGGGTAGAATAATGGCTCTTAGTGAGGGCTGGAGCATTTTGAGGGGGCTACTTCATGCAATATCTCTCAAGCAGGGTGACCATACATCTGGGTTGCCCTGGAAAGCCCTGTTGATCTGGCAAAATGATTAATAATGCCTCTACTATCCAAAGTGCCCAAATTTGATGCTAAATTATATGGTCACCTTATTTATAAATCAGAGTTTCTTTTAATCCTAAGAAAAATAAGAACCCTTTAAGTATTTAAGTAGTGAAGTAAAAAGATCAAATTCACATTTTAAGAAAATTATTCTGGCTGCAAAGTTGTAGGTAGATTTGAAGAATCAAGATGGAGCTAGGGAGACCAGTTGGTCGGCCAGTGCAGTAGCTCAGATGCCAGATGGCAGTGGTTTGGATTAGGGGTTTAGCAGTGGAGACAAAGAAAATTCATGGACTCAACATATATTTCAGGGCAGGCTCAGGAGGGCCATAAACAACAGGCATCCCCCATTGGTCTAGGTATAACAATACTACCTTTCTTCGTTTCAGTAAGAATTCATAAGGGAACGCAGTGCCCACATTGAAATTACATTTGTTTATTGGGAGATTTTTGATTACTGATTCAATCTCTTTACTGGTAATCAGTCTCAGATTTTCTGTTTCTTCATGATTAGTCTTAGTATGTTATGTTTCTAAGAATTTATCCATGTCTTCTAGATTGTCAAATTTATCAGCAAAACAAATTCAGTTATTTTGAATAAAAATTTTATCTCTGGTACTAATAAGTGAGATCCATTTCCATGGGCCAGATTAATTAGGTACAACTAATAATTATTAAGCATCTAGTATATGCAAAGTATTGTTCTGGACAATACTGGAGAAATAATGAGAAATTAAAAAGCAGTTCTTGATACTGTCATAGAGATTTCCTAAAGGAGGAAATAAGAAGAAATACAAACAACCGTGATGCAAGTTACTATATAATCAGTGCCAGTAATAATACAGAAAGTGCTGAGGATGGGAGTTTTTACAGAAAAAAGTAAAAGATGGAGTTTGAAGGACTCACAAGTGACTCCATATGGACCTTAAAAAGATGGGTAGGATTTCAGAAGATTTTATCAGTGTTTGACTTGAATATAAGGTAGAAATAATTTCTGAAGTATATTTTAGCTTCAAATTTTTGAGATTTGAAACCAGGAAAAACTTTGAGTATATTTTTCTTTCATCTTTTCTTTTTTTAATTTTAAAAAATGTGTTTTGCTAGATCACAAACCTGCATATTCAGAACTTTAAATTTATGTTGTGCCTTGCATTGGATTTTTTAATAGTAGACAATAATTGAGTAATTATTCTGGGTCTGCTAATCTTTTTTTTTTTTAATTAATTAATTAATTTATTTATTTATTTATGGCTGTGTTGGGTCTTCGTTTCTGTGCAAGGGCTTTCTCTAGTTGCAGCAAGTGGGAGCCACTCTTCATCACGGTGCGCGGGCCTCTCACTATCGCGACCTCTCTTGTTGCGGAGCACAGGCTCCAGACGCGCAGGCTCAGTAGTTGTGGCTCACGGGCCTAGCTGCTCCGCGGCATGTGGGATCTTCCCAGACCAGGGCTCGAACCCGTGTCCCCTGCACTGGCAGGCAGATTCTCAACCACTGCGCCACCAGGGAAGCCCTGGGTCTGCTAATCTTATCTGCCCATTTATAATTCATCTCAGAGCACAGAACCAGATATTTATCATTTCTTTTTTTCTTTAGGAAATATGGAATCATCAAGCATGAAATTTTAAAAAAGTCATTGAGTCAACATGTTAAGTTTAAATTAATGTCCTTTTATTATTCATAAAAAGGAGTCACCAGCCTTACTAATATTCATGGTAAATGCTTTGCATGGAGGAGCCTGACTCAAATGGAAATCCATCTTTATCTCATGAGGAAATTAACTCCCCAACATCCTCTCCTTCCTCAAACAAATAGGCTAATTTCAGTTTCTTCCCTTTGCCATGAATGATCCTTGCATTTTCCTTTCTCATTTACCTGGGCAAAATCTGCTGTTTTGAAGCTAGTTTAAGTAGCAGATGAGGCAGAGTATTTCTCAGAGCTGTGCCTTGGCTTTCAGCTTAAGCTCAAGTGGCTCCCAAAGTCGAGGTCATTGACCCAAATCAGAGCAATTCAACAAATCATATTCTGTCTTTGTTTAAAATTTATGCAGAGATGAGCAAGCCGCTCCGGCTGCGCTGGTGCCCTGGGCATGCACCTGTGCAGTCACACAGGCCCTACCTCAAAGGGCCCTGCACTCATTTCAGTGCTTTGCTGTCACCATCTTGAGATTCTGAACACTTTTGAGCTGGGAGCTCCATATTGTCAGGTTGTACTGGGTTCTGCTCTAAGACTTCTACCCCTTACTATGGTGGCAATCTCAAAACTGGATGAAAGTACCAAATAGGTACTGTCATTTTTTAACATGAAGAGGAAGAGAGCAGAATTTTGGAGACCCAATCAGTTGGCATGCCAAATTTTCCCTAGCCCATTCTAATTAAAAGAAAACATTTACATGTGCAATAGTCAAGGAAGATACAGGTAAGTTTGATCAGTTTAGCAAGTACTTCTGACAGCCTGAAGGAAAACTATTCTGTAAAACAAAGACCATTTTCCCAGCCCTACTCCAGGGTCCCCTTTTCTCTTGCTGTTTTTTTTGTTTGCTTCTCTTTAATGATACACACAGGCCCCAGGCATCCTAGACATTCTTAGCGTGGGCTGCCAAGAAGATAATGCTGCGTATTAGCCTGTTTCCCAGTTTGCAGAGTTCATCTCCTTGCCCCCAAGACCCTTCTAAATCCCATCCTCAACTTCCCTGAAGAAATGATGAAGGGGAACACCACATTATTTCTATAAACTTCCCACAGAGCACCACCTTCCCAGCCCAGATAGGAAAGGACTTGGGCAAGTCAGCTCCTGAAGGGCTGACATGCTGTGAAAAAGGATTCATTCCCCACCTTGAAACTTTTGATAGGGGTGAGTTTTAGAAGCAACTACCTTATCTTCCCACAATTCAGTTTGCTCCTCTGGCATAAGGAAGCTGTTGAAAGGATTAAGGCAGTTTTAGAAGAACAATCTTTATTTTGTCTGAATTGTAGGAATAATTAAAGCAAAAGCCTAATTTCCTTTTGTGTTGTTAAATGAATCTATACTGTTTTGCTCTCTCACTGCTTCATTTGATTTGTACTTCAGTTGATAGCTTTCCGCTTCATCAGAGGAGGGTAGGATGAAGTAGATGGGACACAGAACAGAAATATGTTCTAAGAGAATTAAAACATGTCAAAAGAGGAAGAACAGGAATATTATTTCAGAGCAGACCTGCTCTCTGATTTTGAAAATGTTAAAGGTAAAAGAGTTCATTCCACAGCATAAATCTGCTGTAGTCACAGATGTGACACTCACTTCTGATGTTTGTCTTGCATCCAGGCACATTTGTTTCAACATATTTTTAAAGGGCTAGATAAAGGCTTACAATACAAAAATCTGATATTGTAGTAGGTTTGAAAGAACTGACACACCCTCTGTATGGAGCATTGTACTATCTCAGTAATAAGGATTCGAAGTAGGAAGTCATTCCTCAACAAGGACGCACTCTCAGATGATTTGGTTGTACATGCTGAAGTAAAATAATATTAAATGAATTTACTTTTATCATTAACTACAGCTCATTTCCAGCAAACATGTATCACATATAAAGTTTGAACTATGGTCAAATATCTCTCATCCACTGCTCCTTACGCATTTTAATTTAACTTCTACCCTTTTATGGCAAATTCAAATATTTGACTAAAAAGTGAATAAACCTTAAAGTAACTGTAGAAATATTTCTTAAACCTTAAGCAGGTATCTAGGAATAATAATACTATTCTGATGGGTGAAAATAAATGCTGCTTTATTCAGCATACATTTACAGAGGCTGCTTTGTATACCCAGATACAGCCTGTGTCTTGCAGGAGTCGGGGCCAGCATAGAATTATAGCGCTGCGTCCTCAATGCTGTTATGGAAACTGGGAGAGGGTGAAATCATGCCCTAGTTCTACTGGAAATGGTGCAAAGAAGCTGGGAGAAGACTGAGGAAAGTTCCTGGAGGATGTGACCTCTGACCTGCATTTCCATGATTAAGTAGGAGTTCAGTCAAGGTTAGAGGGGGGAATGGCAAGGAGAAGAAAGCTGGGTAGTCTCAAAGCTCAGATCAGATTTATTCCGAATGGTATTTTTTTGTAGATATTTTATTTTTAAAGTAGAGATCAAGGAGAAGAAATAATCTAGTGGGATGCACTAGAAGTTGAAGCATGGTACTCTTAACAGTGGGAGTATAACTTCTTTGCTAATCAGTTGTAGCCTTGGCAATGTCCTGGATAATCTGAATCTTAGATGGTGCAAATGCTTAAGAGAAATTAGTTTAATGTTAGGTGAGGTGTTAAAGCTGCTAAGTGATAAACCTGAACTTGCCTTGAGGAGAGACAAGTTTACTGCTCGATAAGACGTACAGTAATGCTTCAGGAGTTTACCAGTCTGGAAGTGACCTTGACATGATATTTAAAAATTAGCTGTAGGTATATGCTGTTTTTGCAGAAAATGGATTTTTTTTCTTTAAATGAATATTTTAAAGCTGTATAATGCCTTCCAAAAATTTCATTAGGAATTCCATATATGTCAGCACATTTTTAGATGCTGTTGTTAGCTGCTAATATAACCTACAACATTGACTGGGAAAATTTTAGAGGCTCTTCTGTGTCAGTTTGACCTAGAGACCTGTCTGACTCTGCTCTCAAAGGGAGGATAAACCAGGGTGGGTACTTTCCAGAAAGGCTGCAAATACAGATCCTAAGGGACAGGAGTAGTTGGGGGTGGTGTTGCTGAGTGGAGGAGGAGTAATAAAGGAGAGCCACGAAGCCAAGCTCCAAGAATGCACAGGATTTTTATCTGTTTTTTCCTAGGTGAAATCTGTATTAGTTTGCTAGGATTGCCATGACAAGGTACCACAGACTAGGTGGCTTACAGCAGAAATGTACCTTCTCACAGTTCTGGGGGCCAGAAGTCCAAAGTCAAGGTATTGGCAGGATTACATTTTTCTGAGGGTCTCTCCTCTTGGCTTGTAAACGGCCATCCTCCTTCTGTGTCTTCTTGTGGTCTTTCTTCTGTGTGTGTCTTTGTGTCCTGACCTCCTCTTCTTAGGACGCCAGCCATATTGAATAAGGGCCCACACTAATGACCTTATTTAACCTCTGTTATCTCTTTAAACACCTTATCTCCAAATACATTCACATTCTGAGGTACTGTGGTTCAGGGTTTCAACATACGATTTAGAAGGGGAAGCAATTCAGCCCATAACAGAATCCTTAGTGTTTAGAACAAGGATCTGGCACTCAGTAAACTTTGTTTTGAATAAACGTTTGAAAGTATAACTAAATAGCCAGAGAGAAGCTGATGTCAGAAGCTGACTTGGATCTTGTGTCCTAGACTATGGCAAGGAAATACGTAATACATTGGTCATCAGTTCTGTAGTGCCCAAAGGTTAAGAGAATGGAATGAGGAGGTAATGGACTACACCACGAGGTTCAGAAAAAAGTTGGGCTTGAGTCAAGAAAGTTGATCCATAATGTTTCGGTCTTGACACTTTATATTTGAGTATTTTGGCCCACTATAACCATAATTTGGAAGGAAAACAAAATACTATCGAGAAAAGCATCTTTTTACCCAGAGGGTCCATCTTCCTTCATACTCTGCCTGGAACCTAATTATGGCTGCGGCAGTAGTGTGCATTTTCACATTGTTTTCCTTGTGGGTGCACTCGAAGCCTACATTTCACCACTTCCCTTGCATACAGGTGGGCAATATGACCAAGGTGTAGCCAAAGGAATTTAAGTGGGAGTAATACTACTTCTAGACCTGGCCATAAAACATCCATACAACGTTTGCCTTGTTCTCTCTCTCTCCCCCCACTCCCCCCACCCCCGAGTTTGTGTTTAATTTAACCAGTCACACAGGAGAAAGAAAGATGAATAACCTCTTCCTCTCTAGAGGCTCACCCTCAAGTTATAGAATATAGTACATGTGTGGTGCTCTGTTTATTTTTAAAAGTATATATTTTTTGTATTCCATAAGTTCCAAATCAGAACACTTTTTTGTTGTTAAAGTAAATGGTAAAAATAAAATAATATTGACTCTGGGAGTTATTGAGCAATTAGATGTAGAGGTAGTCAATTCGGACAATGAGTCAAAGTAAGAATCAAACCTTTATTCATTTACTGCCACAGTACAAGCAAGAGGCAAGAAGAGCTGTCTGCCCCCAGTGTTCCATTTTTTTCCTATGGAATGGCACTGGGTGAAGGTCAGTGGGTGCAGTGGTAGGGGAATCATCTCGCTGTTGAGCAGCCCAGATAAGACTCCTGCCTCTTTATGGACCTGTGGGTCCCCAGGGCAAGGAGAGGGTGAAGGGCTATGATCGGAAAGGTACTGAGTCAAAGTGGAGAAAAGTGCCTCAGCCAAGGCCCTCCAATAAGGCCTCTGAGGAGGTTCCAGGGCTCGGGATGCAGATTTTTATATACACATGGCTGGTCTGGGAGGAGGACTGAGTCCTTCATTGCAACTCTCCCCAGAAAACTACTAATTTTGATGTGGTGAGGACAGTTCCCACACCCCTACCCCTGCCATGAGGCCTGCTAGGCAAAGTTGTGGGGTTTTTTATTTTCTGAATATTTATTTATTTATTTGGCTGCGCCTGGTCTTAGTTGCGGCACGCAGGATCTTCGACCTTCGTTGCGGCATGCGGGATCTTTAGTTGCGGCACGTGGAATCTTTTAGGTGTGGCACGCAGGATCTTTTTTTAGTTGCTGTATGCGGGGTCTTTTAGTTGCTGCATGTGGGATCTTTTTTTAGTTGTAGCACACAGGATCTTTAGTTGCACTATGCAAACTCTTAATTGCGGCATATGGGATCTAGTGCCCTGACCAGGGATCGAACCCGGGCCCCCTGCATTGGGAGCGCGGAGACTTAGCCACTGTACCACCAGGGAAGTCCCAGGCAACAGTTTGCAGTTGGCTATGATTGGACCTGAAGGATCACTCATAGGGTTTTGGATGAGAGCTGGGGTCTTTGGGTGCTCGCTATGTGCCAGACATTGAGGCATTCAGTTCCCATGAAAGCATATGGGAACTGAATGCCTTACTCCTAACTGATGGGTAAACTGATGTTCTGAAGATTAAGTTACTTACCCAGTATTGTGCCTTCGAATTTGTCAGCTAAAGTGTGCCAGGTTATACTTCATCTATTGACATATTCATAACATTATGTTTTGTTACCCTCTTCAAAGTTTATTGTATTAAACATTAATGCCAAGATTAATGAGTCAGTTATTTTCTGGGGTGTGGTGGAACTCTTCCTAAGCAGGGACACAATAAAATTACAGGCTCAGATGGTTTTAATGAAGAGGTGACCAAGTGATAGTGCTTTCATTGGGATTAAAGAACAAAAGAAAGAGAAAGTCAAGAGAATTTCTGTTCCATGAAGCATAGAATTATAGATCTTTTATGGTTATGGAGATCATCCCAATTTTATTGGTGAAGAGAATTTACGTTTGTTTCTTAGAGTAATATATCTAATAGTAAAGATGGGACAAGAGGTCAGAATTCCTGACTTAGCTCAATTCACATTTTACTATGTAACAATTTAATTCCCCTGTCTCTTCTTTCTGGATCAATATGGATGATTCCATGTCGTAGGGTGTTAAGAGACCACTGAGTATGGGGTGGGGGACCTGGAAACTTCACCCCTTACCTCTGAGTCAGGAGTCAGTGCAAGACCTTGCCATTCCTCTTATCGATTTTACTGGATCCATTGTCTCAGCTTGTTTTGCGTGTTAGGTGTAACAGCTATTAAGGTGTTCTAGGATTTGGCATCTCATCTTCATTTGCATCGTATGCCTTCTCCTCTTCTGGGCTATAGCAGAGCCAGGCACCTGGGAGGCAGGTGACCCTTGTCAACAGCATACACATGCTTCCACTTGTATTCTTCTTCTCCTGCTACTTTCACCTCTCCAGGCATTCCTGCTGGTCTTCAGTTTACCTGTTCTGAGTCTCTTTCTCTTAGGACCTGGTTAAATGCTGCCTTCAAATGCTTGAGCTGATCATTTGACATTATGGTTCTTAACATGAAAACCTTGAAATTTTCTGAAAAACACTGTGTGTTGTATGCTGTTATGTGCATTATGAAATGAAGACCTTTCTGTGGTCCACTCACTCACGAACTTCATGGCTTTACTCAAATAACATTTTCTTGGTGAGCACGTGTCTAACCACCTCCTTAATTGCAGCATCTCTCTACCCAAGGCACTCCCTGCCCCCCTTACCTACTGTTTCTCCCCAGAACACTAGCACCTTCTAATGGACTACATAATGTACTTTGCTATTTATCTTCTGTCTATTCCCTACTGGATCTAAAGTTCCTTGAAGGCATGTTTTGTTTTGTTTTGTTTTTTGTCTACTGCTAAGAACTCCAGAGCCTGAACGAGAGACTGTTACTTAGTAGATGTTCAATAAAATTTGTTGAGGTAACTATATAATTATGGGGGCATGCAGCTTTCATTAGATTCCAAAGAGGGTCCATGGACTTAAAATAAAGGTAAAGAAACCTTGACTTAAGGTGTTATCTCATAAAGTAAAGCATAGACCTGCCTGATTTTAAGTGTTGTTTTAATGTATAAAACAGTGCAAGTCATAAAAATTTTGTCCATTTCTCAAATATTGGCCATGAGATTCCAGTTTGCAACCTATAGCTTGAAGTATTACTCTTGCCAGGCATATTGATATTTTGATAATGTTGAGGTTAGAAAAGTTAAGTTCCAAGAAAATACCAAATCATGAGTGGCTGACTACCATAATATCATGCACTGTGACTGAAGAGGAAAGACCTTTGCCCTCCCTCACCCATCCTCCCAGACCTGTCTCCCTGTGGTGAAATCATCGCCTGCCTTTCAATCACACCATTTACCCCTGAAAGGCCTAGCTATAGCATTCTTTCTCATTCTTCTTGTGTCAGTCAAACCAATCTTCCCTTGACCATTTTGTATTTGCTGTTTTGCTATTTTATACAGAAGTAGCTTGCCTGTTTGTATCATGCAGGTATAAAATATCCCAAATTGCAGATAGGTAGATGCATCTTAACTTTTCTCTATACAAATTTGTAGATTCAAAACCTATAGACCATCTACATATTTAGAATGAGAGCTGTTGTTATAGTAATGTCAGATTACTTTTCATAGACGGTTAATAAAATAAGCAAAATGGTGGATTTAAAAGATATCAGTGAGAAGTTTAGAGTATGAGATCTTTGTTCAGTAGTGGTAGAAGTAATTTTGATTTTGTATGAGGTTTGTTCTCTTTATCTCGCATCAAAGAGCTAGGATCCCTAGTGATTTTGAATAACCCTATTGCTTCTCCTTGTTTTGTCAGGGCCAATATGGAATTTGCAAATGACCTATCAAGCTACAAACTGGTATATCAAAGTCATCAAGATCTATAGTATGAACATATGAGATATATGCTGTGTGGTGTTTAATGAACAATAAACTACTTCTCTTCTATGTAAAATATGATAATGAGAAACAAAATATCCAGAAGTAGAGACAAAAGGGAAAAGCACAAATTATGTCTTAAAAAAAAAAAAAAACACAAGTTATATCTTAAATAAGCAAAAAAAATTCACACACACACATACATACACAACATATATATATGTATATCACATCATGTATTCATCACAAGAGTTGATTCTGTGTATTATCATACACTAAAAATATAGTAGTTTTCAGAGAAGATATTTACTACTAGTACTATTTAGATAACTGATTAAACTATACAAGAAAGGTATTTGATACTATTTATGATATAAATAAAAGGATACGAGGAATGAGAGTCATCTAGATTGAATTAACATGGAGCCAGAAAGACTGAGCTCTATATCTACTTATTACCAACAGTTATGAACAGCTGTCTTCAGAATCTGCCAGAGCCCAGTGAAGATGTTTTCAAGTGTTTCTCCAATCAGATGAACAGTGGTAGCCATTCATCAGTACCTCACCATTTATGTCATCATAATTATCTTAAAGCACAGAAGGGAAATTCATAAGGGTTTCTTTAGGCCGAAGGTTAATTTTAATTAAGTATTGGGGCATAAGTCAGACTTACTGACTACAATATAATTTTTGTACTACTCTGAGAATTTGTGAGTATCCAAGAAAGTTTACAACAGCATTAGTATTATATGAATAGCCTGTTTAACTTGGATATAATAGGTCAAAAACAAAAACAAAAGAAAAAGAAAAACCTGACTCTAACCATACATTGTGAAAAGCCTTTTGCCAGGAAAAGAAAAAAAAAAAGATTGTGCAGTGGGTTAGACTGTTAATTGAGGGGATTAAAAATCCCCAGGAGAATTTTATCATCTTCCTAAATTAAAAGGCTACCTTTGTTCAGGATCTGTCACACTCAAGGAACTATGATGCTCTGATTTTTATGAATCAAGCAACTGTAGTGTCGCTGACAAGTATAAGCCCGAGTTTTCTTAAAGGGAAATTGAAGTTCCTTTGAGTATGTCAACAAAACAATGTTCCTTAAAACTTCATTGAACTATTTCTACAAAAGTCAACGTATAAAATGAGATGAGGTGATTTTCTTAATATCTGTGCTTTTATATGTAGAGCAAATGAAATATTTCCATGGAGATAATTTTATAGAGTTTAAAAATTAGACAGAAGGAGCGTTATGCTGGACTATCACCCTGGATGGGATTTTTTTTTTTTTAACATCTTTATTGGAGTATAATTGCTTTACAATGTTGTGTTAGTTTCTGCTGCATAACAAAGTGAATCAGCTATATGCATACGTATATCCCCATGCCCCCCCCCCCTTGAACCTCCCTATCCCACCCCTCTAGGTCGTCACAGAGCACCAAGCTGATCTCCCTGTGCTATGCAGCTGCTTCCCACTAGCTATCTATTTTACATTTGGTAGTGTATTTTCATTGTCATTTGTTTCTTGGTATTTTTTGATTTCCTCTTTGATTTCTTCAGTGATCTCTTGGTTATTTAGTAGTGTATTCTTTAGCCTCCATGTATTTGTATTTTTTACTGATTTTTTCCTGGAATTGATATCTAGTCTTATAGCATTGTGGTTAGAAAAGATACTTGATATGATTTCAATTTTGTTAAATTTACGAAGGCTTGATTTGTGACCCTTCTATTAGAATGTGTCCATTCTATTTCCAAGATATGATCTATCCTGGAGAATGTTCCATGAGCACTTGAGAAGAAAGTGTATTCTGTTGTTTTTGGATGGAATGTCCTATAAATATCAATTAAATCCATTTTTTTTAATGTATCATTTAAAGCTTGTGTTTCCTTATTTATTTTCATTTTGGGTGATCTGTCCATTGGTGAAAGTGGCGTGTTAAAGTCCCATAGTATTATTGTGTTACTGTTGATTTCCCCTTTTATGGCTGTTACCATTTGCCTCATGTATTGAGGTGCTCCTATGTTGGGTGCATAAATATTTACAATTCTTATATCTTCTTCTTGGATTGATGCTTTGATCATTATGTAGTGTCCTTCTTTGTCTCTTGTAATAGTCTTTATTTTAAAGTCTATTTTTTCTGATATGAGAATTGCTACTCCAACTTTCTTTTGATTTCCATTTGCGTGGAATATCTTTTTTCATCCCTTCACTTTCAGTCTGTATGTGTCCCTAGGTCTGAAGCAGTCTCTTGTAGACAGCATATATACGGGTCTTGTTTTTGTAACAAAAACAATTAAGCCAGTCTGTCTTTTGGTTGGAGTATTCAAACCATTTACATTTAAGGTAATTATCGATATGTATGTTCCTATTACCATTTTCTTAATTGTTTTGGGTTTGTTTTTGTGTGTCTTTTTCTTCTCTTGTGTGTCCTGCCTAGAGATGCTCCCTGAGCATTTGTTGTAGAGCTGGTTTGGTGGTGCTGAATTCTCTTAGCTTTTGCTTGTCTATAAAGGTTTTAATTTCTCTGTTGAATCTGAATGAGATCCTTGCTGGTTAGAGTAATCTTGGTTGTAGGTTTTTCCCTTTCATCACTTTAAATATGTCCTGCCACACCCTTCTGGCTGGCAGCATTTCTGGTGAAAAATCAGCTGTTAACCTTATGGGTATTCCCTTGTATGTTATTTGTTGCTCTTCTCTTGCTGCTTTTAATATTTTTTCTTTGTATTTAATTTTTGATAGTTTCATTAATATGTGTCTTGGTGTGTTTCTCCTTGGATTTATCCTTTATGGGACTCTCTGTGCTTCCTGGTCTTGATTGACTGTATCCTTTACCATATTAGGGAAATTTTCAACTATAGTCTCTTCAAATATTTTGTGTCCCTTTCTTTTTCTCTTTTTCTTCTGGAACCCCTATAAGCCGAATGTTGGTGTGTTTAATGTTGTCTCAGAGGTCTCTGAGACTGTCCTCAAGTCTTTTCATTCTTTTTCCTTTGTTCTGTTTGTTCTGTTTCCTTTGTTCTGTTCTTTTTCCTTTGTTCTGTTCTAAGACACTATTTTGTCTTCCAGGTCACTTATCCCTTCTTCTGCCTCAGTTATTCTCCTATTGATTCCTTCTAGAGAATTTTTAATTCATTTATTGTGTGGTTTATCATTGTTTGTTTGCTCTTTATTTCTTCTAGGTCCTCGTTAAATGTTTCTTGTATTTTCTCCATTCTATTTCCAAGATTTTGGATCATCTTTACTATCATTACTTTGAGTTCTTTTTCAGGTAGACTACCTATTTCCTCTTCGTTTGTTTGGTCTGATGGTTTTTTACTTTGCTCCTTCATCTGCTGCATATTTCTGTCTTCTCACTTTGCTTAACTTACTGTGTTTGGGGTCTCCTTTTCTCAGGCTGCATGTTCATAGTTCCTGTTGTTTTTGGTGTCTGCCCCTAGTGGTTGAGGTTGGTTCAGTGGGTTGTGTAAGCTTCCTGGTGGAGGGGACTGATGCCTGTGTTCTGGTGGATGAGGCTGGGTCTTGTCTTTCTGGTGGGCAGGACCGAGTCCAGTATGTTTTTGGTTCTCTGTGAACTTATTATGATTTTAGGCAGCCTCTCTGGTAAGGGATGGGGTCGTGTTCCTGTCTTGCCAATTGTTTGGCATGGGGTGTCCAGCACTGGAGGTTGCTGGTTGTGGATTGGAGCTGGGTCTTAGCGTTGAGATGGAAATCTCTGGGAGACCTCTTGCCGATTGATGTTACATGGGGCTGGGAGGTCTCTGGTGGTCCAATGTCCTGAACTTGGCTCTCCCACCTCAGAGGTTCAGTCCTGACACCCAGCTGGAGCACCAAGACTCTGTCAGCCACACAGCTTTTGGGAAGTCTGAGGTCTTCTGCCAGTGTTCAGTGGGTGTTCTGTAGGCGTTTTTCCATATGTAGATGTATTTTTGATGCATCTGTGGGAGGAATGTGGTCTCCACGTCTTACTCGTCTGCCATATTGAAGGTCCTCCTCAAGATATTTCAGACATGCCCATCTTTTTGGGCCGCCAAGGTAGGTGAACGTAAAGGTGGAGTCTGAGTATCTGAAATTGGTCAGGGTGAGGTCATAGCAGGGCCAGAGGTGCTCGAGGCATGGGGCAGCCCTACCACCTGGATGGGATTTAATTCTTAGAGTTCTGAACAATTTGGTATGACATTCTTCTCCTTTACAAATTATAATTTTCTACCTGGAATTGGAAATAAACCTATTACCTCAATCAACTCCTGTGTCATGCAGGGCTTTATAATTTCCCCTACAGTATCTCATTTAATGTTTACCCTGATAAACTAAGAGAGATAATGTGTATTATTGTGCTCGTTCAACTTGAAGATTATCACCTTGCGGTGGGTACTCAGAAATGTGTTCAATGAAAGGTTGAAAAGTTTGCTGTCAGAGATCAAACAAGGAGTACCAACCAGGATTCTTAGACTGTTTCATAACCAAAAATGTCAGCAGCTTCAAGATCAGGAATTCTTGGTGCTTTGTAATTTCTATTATATCTGCTTTCCTATTTCAGAGCAGATCTTCTTTTCAAATAAGTGTGAGGTGTCTGTTAAGGTTGTACACTGTGTTAATATTGCTGGAACTAGGTTCCACTCTTTCTTTGTGATGACACAAAGGCAATTTCAACGTCCATATATTTTTTTCTTAATAAAAACCTTGAAAAAAGCAATTGAGAAATTTACAAAACCCATTAATGATAATAGAGCAGTCTGGTTGCGCTATTAAAAGGTCAGGCTGTGACCTTTTCCTTGTCTTATTTCCTACCTACTATATCAGAGCATAGGAATAGATGCAGTGCTGGTATCTACTTTCATCCAGTTTCACATTATTCTTTAAAAGAACTCCGTAACCACTAGCACCATTGTTTTATCAGAATTTTCATTTGTGACCTTTCTTGTGCTGGGCTTTGGAAGCCTTGGGAACTCTCAGAGCTTGAGGCCTGAGAGACTTCCCATTTTATTCACCAACTTTCTTTTCCTCAGGGTCCTAGGTGAGGTCAGTGACATTCTTTGCATTTCTCACTAGGAGGATTGCTTTTTTTTTCAGACTGGATGTTCAGGCATGACCCAACTTACACTTTTAGGTAAAGTTGGTGCACTTTGTGATTTTTCCCATTTCCACAAGTAGTTCTTGGCAATAACAGTTAGTGACCTGATTTTCATTGCTATGTCAGGGTTCCTCTATAACTGCACTGTAACTGATTTCAAAACCATCCCCCTCTCTTGTGGAGGCCAGAAATTGCAAACCTGATAATATTTTTAACAGAGTGGACATTGCTGCTGGTGATGTTGAATGCTCGGCCTCTGTGCACTGGTGCCAAATTGAATCTTGGAGACAGAGTTTTGGAGGAAGGAGAAATGAATAGCTTTATTGCTTCGTCCGGCAAAGGGGGATACAGTGCGTTCCTGCCCTCTGAAAACTTTGTGTCCCAACCCCGGGAGGATTTGATGAGAAGTTTTATAGCAACGGTTCAAGGATGGGGTTGTTGTTAAGATTAGGGTGTGTACAGGGTCTGAACTCCTTCAATCTGGTCTCAGGTAATCTTCTTGATGAGCTTCTCTGGTTCCTGGCCTCAGGGGGTTTCTCGGCTGCTCCTCCCTTGATTAGCAACTGTTCGAATCTGCCCTTTGGAACTCAAGGAAGGTCATGGAGGCTGGATTCTGTTCCCTACAAATGAGAAAATGGGGGACAGAAAGGCTTCTGTGCCCTGGAGCCCCACAGGCTCCTGCTTGGTTTCACTGGGCAGACCATTATGTAGCACAGTTTAAAGTGGGAACCCCTCTGCTTTAATTTGACCAGGTAAAGTACATATGCCCGGACTTCCCTGGTGGTGCAGTGGTTAAGAATCTGCCTGCCAATGCAGGGGACACGGGTTTGAGCCCTGGCCCGGGAAGATCCCACATGCCGCGGAGCAGCTAAGCCTGTGTGCCACAACTACTGAGCCTGCACTCTAGAGCCCGGGAACCACAACTACTGAGCCCGTGTGCCACAACTACTGAAGCCCGCACACCTAGAGCCCGTGATCTGCAGCAAGAGAAGCCACCACAATGAGAAGCCCGGGCACCGCAACAAAGTGTAGCCCCCGCTCACAACCACAACTAGAGAAAGCCCACGCGCGGCAACGAAGACCCGTAGCAGCCAAAAATAAATAAATTAATTAATTTTTTAAAAAAAGTACATATGCCCTTCCAGTGTTTGTTAAGGGATGGTGCATCCCATGTACAAGTAGGAAGCTTTATGCCATGTTGCGTTAAAGGACACATGTATCTATGATTTTATCAACTGTGGATTTTTTACCCCTGCCTGTCTTCTCAAACCCTCTCCTTATCACTGGATTTTGTCCAGGCAATAGAGCTATAATAAATATTAATTAGCCCGAAGAAAGCTTAGTTAGGAAGGTGCATCTGCTGCTAAAATGTAAAATCAAGATCATACAGTGCATTCCAAAGGAATTATTTGTGCTTTCTGGGTTACCACTACACTGGATTATTTTTATTTCTGCTTCCCTCCATTGGCATATAGTCAAAATATTGACTGTATCATTACTAATAAGTTATAAATGCAGGCTATTATGAATTAAGATGGCATATTGTAATAATATGGTGGAATAAATAATGTCCTATTCTGCCATCCTTGGAAATGGTAGATTGCAAGTAAAGTATGTTTCATCTGTATCAGTGGACTTGAAAACCCTTCATCTTTTTCAAAGTTATTTGTTACTTAAACAGTGTTTTGATTATTTTAGACATTTTCAGAAAAGTAGATTTTGTCTTTCATTTCCAACTCTTGTACCTGGTTTTATTTGTAACAGTCACATACATGGTAGTTCTTTTATTTTTACACACAGCTGATCTGTTTTTACCCAGGAGACAGGAAAATCTGTATTTCAGCCACATTAAAAGATAACAGTATACTCTTTGTTTTGTCTTTGAGCTGTCTAATTCTTCTAGGATAAGATTAAAGTAATTTCTGACACCTCCTCCATGGTTTAATGGAGTGTGTAGGGGTGTGTGTGTGTGTGTGTTTTCAAAAAAAAAATACTGAAGAGAATAGAACAGAAATCCATTCATGAGCATGCATTGCTTCCATTAGTTGCACATTCATCTTAAATGAAAAACACTGATTAGGGCTGAGCAGATACAGAGAATTGGGAGCTGATTTGGACTTCATAAGCCCTTGAGCAACCAGACTGCTCTATTATCATTAATGGGTTTTGTAAATTTCTCAATTGCTTTTTTCAAGGTTTTTATTAAGAAAAAAATATATGGACGTTGAAATTGCCTTTGTGTCATCACCTTTAAAAACTCACTTGTTGGCATGTACATTGCTTTATTTCCCAATGACACTACTTGTTGCAGAAAGGATTGGATTTACTGTGTTCTGATCTAAATATAATAGCAAAAAAAAAAAAAAAATGGCAAGATAGTTAACTTGCTGATCTATTTAGTTTGACTCCTCTGCTGTCAGAGTTATGGTGGCATGCAAACAGGTTTCCCTGGAGGTATAATTATTCCAGAGTGATGGTTTTTCCTGATCACGTACTGAAAGGTACAGCATCTTTTCTTAGAGACTTTATAAGAATTTACTTAGTCATTTTTCTGTTTAAAATTTTATTATTGTTTTTTACTTGATAGTGTATGATGGAGAAGCCTAAAGCTATGATTACATGGACCCCCCAACCCTAGGTTTGCTGCACGACAATGAGCAATTCTCACACTTTCTGAGCTGTGATTCCTTATTTGTCAATTGTAGTTGCTAGAATAAATCTTGAGTTATGGTCAGTTCTACCAAAAATTTATGATTCCATGAAAGGAAATGGAAAGTCTTAGTGTTGAAGTTATTCTGCAAAATGCAGGGTAATTTTATAGAAATGTTTTCAAAATACTGCGGTACTGCTTATCACTGAATTAAAGAAGTTTATTACATTTGAAACTGTGGGAATTATAATTGTTTTAATGAGATATTTATTGAAAGATGTATCTGTATTAATTCTTTGTTTCTTAACATAGACATAAACATTTTGACTGTTTCTAAGAGGCCATTTTTAGAAAAACACAGAGGTGTATTATGTATCTGTAGCAGCAAGCCCACTTAGATTACAAATCTGCTCGAAAATTGCATTTTAAGAAGCATGTGTTCCAATTTAAATCCCTAGGTTTTGATGAAGTGCTGTCTTTATCTACTATTGCTAAATATTTACTTCCATAATAAAACAGGTATAAATTGATGCCCACGTAGCCTCTCCTGCCCCTCTGCATAAGGATGAGAAAGAGGGGGAGAGTGCATTATTATACACTCCTTGATGAACATTCAGTGTGAAAAAGATCCCTACGCTATTTTCCCATATACTGTGTTTGAATATGTAAGGGTGTGTTCAATAACTGTGTTATCAAGGCCTAGAATTTAGTAACACCTTACTACTAATTTAGTAAGCAATTTACTTAGCTTCTAAATAAAGGTACTCCTGTCCTTACATGTCTGGCACATGAAGAGATGCATAGCCAAGAAATAATTTCAAGATCAAGCAAAGAACCCCTCTTTGACTGGACTCCATGACAGAGCAATATTGGCCCTATGAAGAATATCCACTTTAGTGAATTTGCTTTTCCTTGATTAATAGAATCCTCAAGAAGCCAAATATGGAACACCATAGGAAAGCATTTTAGATAATATATCCTATTAAAACTCCAGAATTCTAGGGCTGTCTGTAATTTCATAATATAGTTAAACAAGTATTTTTAAATATTTTAAACAATATTAATAATTTTAATATTTGAATGAGAGGAAATGTGAATGAGCACAAGTGAATAAATGTGAGTAAATATTTTAAACAAATTACATGAACGTGTAATATAATGTTAATTATGTAACAGATATCAATATTATAATTTTATTATTTAGAGGGACTAATAAGATCATGGTATTTTACAAAATTATTTTGGCAAGTATTTTGGCAAGTATTGAGACCTGTAATTTTCTTTATCTTCAAATGATGTGTAAAGAGAGTAACTTCTCTGAATTCATTCAGTTTGGATTCTTATGTAAATTATGAATATGAGCAGCCAGGATTAAGAGAGAAACTCAAAACCTTCGGTCAGAAAACCATCTTAGAAAAGTTTAAATATACTTTTCAGAGCTTCAAAACAGAATCCCAGGTCCATGGCATAGGATATGGGTGAATATCATTCGTGAAGTAGGACTTTCATAATCACAGTGTAAAAGAACTCTTGCAGAAAATATTAAATTTCCATTTTATCCAACAAATGTAGGCATCTTACAAGAGAGTTCCTTTAATGGTGGTTTCTGGATTGCTGGGATGAGGGAGTTGTAGTCACACATGAGTACATAGGAAGCCTTTGAGGTTCACCTGTACATGCATCCGTGTCTTAGACAAGATGGAATAATCACAACCACAAAAACCCTAATGGACAATGTTTTCTTTTCTGGATTCCTCTTTAGTTGTTATATAAATGTGTCCTTTAAAAGTTTCTTGGATCAGAGCTGTATTTTCTAGCTCATTGAATCTCCTGAAATTGGAGATGGTTATTTAACCCTATGACAGATGGAGACAGCCTGTCTCAGCCTTCAAAGATGAAATGTGAATGAGCACAAGTGAGTAAATATGAGACTAATTGAAGTGGACCGACTGAGAGACCAAGGAAGGGTGCATTCCTGGCACTCCTCAGACCCCAGCTTTGAAGCCAGCCACCAGTCTGTGTAAATGACCCCACTAACCTACAACGGAAGGGGTTAGAAGGTTACCTAAACACACAGTCCTTTATAAGTCTATTAGAAACACCTTTAGACGTTAGTATTCCTAAATATGTCTGGTCTGTCTTATCAATTATAAAATAAGAATTAGGAGTACTGATTTTAAGACGATCACTACAATTTTATGTTGTTCAGATAAAAACTTTTAGTGTTGTACAGTTGAATATTAACTCTTTGACTTGACAACAATGGTAGCATTTCAGGCCCTACCACCTTCTCACCTGAAGTATCAATACACCATTTTGTTCCTTTTGCAACAATATTGCCTTCCTGGGAAAATAAGAAAATAGCCAAATAATGAAACAAAGTTGCAAGCAGTATGGTTCAAAGTCTAACTTATAAATTGTAGCATTTCATAAATATGTGTTAAACCAGTGAAGAAGAGAAACAGTTATGTTAACCAGGGCCACAAATTCAAAATGCCTAGAATGGCCAGGAAGATTCCACTTGGGGAGTAAGTTGATTTGCACACACTATGCATATGAATCGTGAGAACTGTGAGAAATTGGACATATATATTACTTTATACGTATGTGGGCCCAGAAATGCTAGACTTTCTGTTCTTTGTCTAAATTTGTGTATAAAACGTATCAGTTGTTAAATGTTGGTTCAAAATTTTTTAAAAACCCTCTATGGGCCAAACCACACACACACACACATATATATATGTTTTCAAGGCCCATTTGGCTCTGAGGCTACCAGCTTGCAAGCTCTGATCGGTGTATAAACACACACAGACATAAAGCTCTGTGGGTAGCAGGCATGTGAGAGATACATGTTTAACTGAGTGGAACATAATCCGGCATCAGAGGTACAGGCTTTCATTTTCAAATGTATAATACTCATTTTTTCATGACTGAATTTTCAAAAGTCAAATTAAAGCTATGTTAGATATATTCAACTATGTAAATTAGTAACTTAGCCATTTCAGGAATCAACATTGATCCTAGAGAAAATAAACCCTAAATTCATCTGAAATATTTTTTCACAGTCCAGTTAAACCATGTTTACTGAGTATCCAGATTAAAAGGCACTGAAGAGGTGATTGAAATAGAGCTCCTAACCAAGGTAGTTTGCAATCCAATGGATGAGAAAGACTAGCTTTAATATGGCACAGATAAAGGCAAATGTACAGATGTCATGAAAGAGAGAAAAAAATGATCTCCTTTGTGCCTTCATAGTACAAAGGAAGGAAAGATCAATTCTTTGCAGAGGTCAAAGATCAAGGAAAGCATCCTGAAGGAGGTGGCATTTCAGATGCATCTGAGAGAGTATATCATTGCAAATTTCCAAATTCTTGGGCTGAGCGATGGTAAATGGTCTGGCCTGGCTGGAGCACTGAGGAACCAGAGTGTGGGGGAGTGGGAGGCTAAGTTGGAACAGGACTGCAGAGGGCCTTGAGTATCATATTGGCACGTTTGGGGATTTTTTTTTTTAATAATTTATTTATTTATTTATTTATTTATTTATTTATTTTTGGCTGTGTTGGGTCTTCGTTTCTGTGCGAGGGCTTTCTGTAGTTGTGGCAAGCGGGGGCCACTCTTCATCACGGTGCGCGGGCCTCTCACTATCGCGGCCTCTCTTGTTGCGGAGCACAGGCTCCAGACGCGCAGGCTCAGTAGTTGTGGCTCACGGGCCTAGTTGCTCCGCGGCATGTGGGATCTTCCCAGACCAGGGCTCGAACCCGTGTCCCCTGCATTGGCAGGCAGATTCTCAACCACTGCGCCACCAGGGAAGCCCACGTTTGGGGATTTTATGCTGTAGAAAGAAGAGACCTAAGGACTTTTAGTAGGTACAGTCTCTGTGTTAGAAGCTAGTGCTGGTACATTGTAAAACATGGATTAGAGATGAAAGAAGAGACTGACAACAGAAATATCAGTTAGGAGGCTACTTCAATAGAGTAGACAACAGATAATGAGGACTTGAGCTGTGTAGGGACAGCAGGACCTGAGGGACCATGGATGTGATGTCAAACTATATGACAGTCCAGGGACTGTTTTTTCTTTCTTGACAACACTGTCATTGAAATAATTTGACCTAGATATTAGGTTTTTTTCTTCTCACTGTCAGCTCACCATTCTTTCTGGATTTCAGCATATGCAACTAAATAAGGAAGAAATGATAAGACTGTGGGTATTTGGATTTTCCTACATAGTCAAAAACAAGTTCTATTTTCAGCTTCTGGGCATAGATTCTTTTATAAATGGGATTTATTGAGGAGGGTGGACAAAAGGAAAATATTTTGTTCTGCTTTTATTATAGGCTCTAAAGTTGGAGAACTGATAATATTTCAAATGCACACACAGGTAAAAGTTAAAATACATGATAATATAGATTACAAAAACAAAGACAAGGATTAGAATTTCCAGAACTAACTTACATCATCAACAAAATGAAACATGAAAATGAAAGCACAATAAGGCAATATCATTTTGTAATCACCATACCTTCTTGATGATGGTTTCCCCTTGTAGATACTTCTTAGGAAAACTAGAAATCAAGACCTTTCACATGAACAGAGTATACAGTCCAGAGACCGTTGAAGAAATGAAAATATTATTTATAATACTTTAAAAAGAAATCTAGTCCCTCCTTTTTCTTTATGAAATGGAAGTATAAATCATCTGGTAAAATTAAGATCACTAAAGATAGTCATATTCAGAGTGAATATCTTTATGGAGCATGCTATAATTTGGCCGTATTAATTGCTGTAGGTGTTCAAATAAATGTCTGAACTAAAATGTTTCATAATTTTATTACTGTTATTAGTATGTGTTGCTTTGTTATGAGTGGTAAAATAGTTTAATGCTTCAGGGCACAGAACTGTCACCTGTTGTTTCCCAATTTTGAAATAGTGTGATGACACAGGGAAGTAGTTGCTTTCTTTATCTACTGTGTTCAACTCATGCACCAAAAATTAATTTGAGCACCTTTTAGGTAAAAGGTGCCACATGCTATTGGAGTTATGAAGGTGACAAAAGAAATACTGAATAAGTGATTTTCAAGAATTTTGGGTTTCTTTGAAGCTTTAGAAAGTCAGACTAGCCTCTCTTATAGCTTTTTGTTTTCTGCTAATTCACTGGGCAGCAAGGGTACTGGAAAGACTAGAGGAATGAAAAGAAAAGGTTATATAACTTAGGATTTTGAAGAATATAAAGAAATTCTTAAAAGGACAAATCTTAAAAATAAAGAACAATCATAAAGCTTATTATTGAGCTTAGAAGTTTCCAGAGGAAAAGACATCCAATAGTGTTTTAAACATCTATAAATCCATTATGGGGCTAATTTTTCCCTTTTAGAAAATTCTAAAGTGTATATTTGGGAGAAGGCACACACTGCACGCTAGCACACTGAGCAGGTGACAATTCCTCTTGCTGAAAATGTGGCAAATTGTACTTCACATTCTGTTCTTGCTCGCTGCTTTGAAAATTTGTAAGTATTGCGATGATAGTTGAATTCAAATTAATTGTAAGCATCTGACAAGTTTCTAGCAGATGGCTGCCAGAGTATTTTTGTGGGTGATCATTCCTAAATATTTGTTTCTTGTTACCCCATCAGCAACATATCGAGATGCGATTCTCACATGTGCATCTGAGGACCATACCAGGCCCCGTTTCAAAGCTGAAGGAGTATAATAACTTCAGTTCGTCAGCACCATCCTAAAAAGTAAGAAGCTAAAATCTAAACGTGGGAGGTGCTTTAACTGGAAGTAGCTAAAGAGCCAACTAATTCACATGTCGATTGTAGTTGCTTCAGGCTGCCAAGGGGCTGCTGTTATAGTGAAGACAGTAGAACATCAACACAGGCTGCAGAGTCAACTAATTGCTCACCTACCAATTCTGTATAGATTATACAGTCTTAGAATGGATGAAATTCAGTGTCTATGCCCTCCTCTCCCTCCTCAGTGCTTTTTTTTTTTTTTTTTTAACATCTTTATTGGAGAATAATTGCTTTACAATGGTGTGTTAGTTTCTGCTTTATAACAAAGTGAATCAGTTATACATATACATATGTTCCCATATCTCTTCCCTTTTGCATCTCTCTCCCTCCCGCCCTCCCTATCCCACCCCTCTAGGTGGTCACAAAGCACAGAGCTGATCTCCCTGCGCTATGCAGTTGCTTCCCACTAGCTATCTATTTTACGTTTGGTAGTGTATATATGTCCATGCTACTCTCTCTCTTTGTCACATCTTACCCTTCCCCCTCCCCATATCCTCAAGTCCATTTTCTAGTAGGTCTGTGTCTTTATTCCCGTCTTGCCACTAGGTTCTTCCTGACCTTTTTTTTTTTTTCCCTTAGATTCCATATATATGTGTTAGCATACTGTATTTGTTTTTTCTCTTTCTGACTTACTTCACTCTGTATGACAGACTCTAACTCCATCCACCTCACTACAAATAACTCCATTTCGTTTCTTTTTATGGCTAAGTAATATTCCATTGTATATATGTGCCACATCTTCTTTATCCATTCATCCGATGATGGACACTTAGGTTGCTTCCATGTCCTGGCTATTGAAAATAGAGCTGCAATGAACATTTTGGTACATGACTCTTTTTGAATTATGGTTTTCTCAGGGTATATGCCCAGTAGTGGGATTGCTGGGTCGTATGGTAGTTCTATTTTTAGTTTTTTAAGGAACCTCCATACTGTTCTCCATAGTGGCTGTATCAATTTACATTCCCACCAACAGTGCAAGAGTGTTCCCTTTTCTCCACACCCTCTCCAGCATTTATTGTTTCTAGATTTTTTGATGATGGCCATTCTGACCGGTGTGAGATAATATCTCATTGTAGTTTTGATTTGCATTTCTCTAATGATTAATGATGTTGAGCATTCTTTCATGTGTTTGTTGGCAATCTGTATATCTTCTTTGGAGAAATGTCTATTTAGGTCTTCTGCCCATTTTTGGATTGGGTTGTTTCTTTTTTTGTTATTGAGCTGCATGAACTGCTTGTAAATTTTGGAGATTAATCCTCTGTCAGTTGCTTCATTAGCAAATATTTTCTCCCATTCTGAGGGTTGTCTTTTGGTCTTGTTTATGGTTTCCTTTGCTGTGCAAAAGCTTTTAAGTTTCATTAGGTCCCATTTGTTTATTTGTGTTTTTATTTCCATTTCTCTAGGAGCTGGGTCAAAAAGGATCTTGCTGTGATTTATGTCATAGAATGTTTTGCCTATGTTTTCCTCTAAGAGTTTGATAGTGTCTGGCCTTACATTTAGGTCTTTAATCCATTTTGAGTTTATGTTTGTGTATGGTGTTAGGGAGTGTTCTAATTTCATACTTTTACATGTACCTGTCCAGTTTTCACAGCACCACTTATTGAAGAGGCTGTCTTTTCTCCACTGTATATGCTTGCCTCCTTTATCAAAGATAAGGTGACCATATGTGCGTGGGTTTATCTCTGGGCTTTCTATCCTGTTCCATTGATCTATATTTCTGTTTTTGTGCCAATACCATACTGTCTTGATTACTGTAGCTTTGTAATATAGTCTGAAGTCAGGGAGCCTGATTCCTCCAGCTCCATTTTTCGTTCTCAAGATTGCTTTGGCTATTCGGAGTCTTTTGTGATTCCATACAAATTGTGCAATTTTTTGTTCTAGTTCTGTGAAAAATGCCAGTGGTAGTTTGATAGGGATTGCATTGAATCTGTAGATTGCTTTGCGTAGGAGAGTCATTTTCACAAAGTTGATTCTTCCAATCCAGGAACATGGTATATCTCTCCATCTATTTGTATCATCTTTAATTTCTTTCATCAGTGTCTTATAATTTTCTGCATACAGGTCTTTTGTCTCCTTAGGTAGGTTTATTCCTAGATATTTTATTCTTTGTGTTGCAATGGTAAACGGAAGTGTTTCCATAACTTCACTTTCAGATTTTTCATCATTAGTGTATAGGAATGCAAGAGATTTCTGTGCATTAATTTTGTATCCTGCTACTTTACCAAATTCATTGATTAGCTCTAGGAGTTTTCTGGTAGCATCTTTAGGATTCTCTATGTATAGTATCATGTCATCTGCAAACAGTGACAGCTGTACTTCTTCTATTCTGATTTGGATTCCTTTTATTTCTTTTTCTTCTCTGATTACTGTGGCTAACACTTCCAAAACTATGTTCAATAATAGTGGTGAGAGTGGGCAACCTTGTCTTGTTCCTGATCTTAGTGGAAATGGTTTCAGTTTTTCACCATTGAGGACAATGTTAGCTGTGAGTTTGTCATATATGGCCTTTATTATGTTCAGGAAAGTTCCCTCTATGCCTACTTTCTGAAGGGCCTTTATCGTAAATGGATGTTGAATTTTGTCGAAAGCTTTCTCTGCATCTATTGAGGTGATCATATGGTTTTTCTCCTTCAATTTGTTAATATGGTGTATCACATTGATTGATTTGCATATATTGAAGAATCCTTGCATTCCTGGAATAAACCCCACTTGATCATGGTGTATGATCCTTTGAATGTGCTGTTGGATTCTGTTTGTTAGTGTTTTGTTGAGGATTTTTTCATCTATGTTCCTCAGTGATATTGGCCTGTAGTTTTCTTGCTTTGTGACATCTTTGTCTGGTTTTGGTATCAGGGTGATGGTGGCCTCGTAGAATGAGTTTGGGAGTGTTCCTCCCTCTGCAATATTTTGGAAGAGTTTGAAAAGGATAGGTGTTAGCTCTTCTCTAAATGTTTGATAGAATTCACCTGTGAAGCCATCTGGTCCTGGGCTTTTGTTTGTTGGAAGATTTTTAATCACAGTTTCAATTGCAGTGCTTGTGATTGTTCTGTTCTTATTTTCTATTTCTTCCTGGTTCAGTCTCGGCAGGTTGTGCATTTCTAAGAATTTGTCCATTTCTTCCAGGTTGTCCATTTTATTGGCATAGAGTTGCTTGTAGTAATCTCTCATGATCTTTTGCATTTCTGCAGTGTCAGTTGTTACTTCTCCTTTTTCATTTCTAATTCTATTGATTTGAGTCTTCTCCCTTTTTTTCTTGATGAGTCTGGCTAATGGTTTATCAATTTTGTTTATCTTCTCAAAGAACCAGCTTTTAGTTTTATTGATCTTTGCTATTGTCTCCTTCATTTCTTTTTCATTTATTTCTGATCTGATCTTTATGATTTCTTTCCTTCTGCTAGCTATGGGGTTTTTTTGTTCTTCTTTCTCTAATTGCTTCAGGTGCAAGTTTAGGTTGTTTATTCGAGATGTTTCCTGTTTCTTGAGGTAGGCTTGTATTGCTATAAACTTCCCTCTTAGAACTGCTTTTGCTGCATCCCATAGGTTTTGGGTCATCATGTTTTCATTGTCATTTGTTTCTATGTATTTTTTAATTTCCTGTTTGATTTCTTCAGTGATCACTTCGTTATTAAGTAGTGTATTGTGTACCCTACATGTGTTTGTATTTTTTACAGATCTTTTCCTGTAACTGATATCTAGTCTCATAGCGTTGTGGTCAGAAAAGATATTTCATAAGATTTCAATTTTCTTAAATTTACAAAGGCTTGATGTGTGACCCAAGATATGATCTATCCTGGAGAATGTTCCATGAGCACTTGAGAAAAATGTGTACTCTGTTGTTTTTGGGTGGAATGTCCTATAAATAGCAATTAAGTCCATCTTGGTTAATGTATCATTTAAAGCTTGTGTTTCCTTATTTATTTTCATTTTGGATGATCTGTCCATTGGTGAAAGTGGGGTGTTAAAGTACCCTGCTATGATTGTGTTACTGTCGATTTCCCCTTTTATGGCTATTAGTATTTGCCTTACATATTGAGGTGCTCCTATGTTGGGTGCATAAATATTTACAATTGTTATACCTTCTTCTTGGACCGATCCCTTGATCATTATATAGTGTCCTTCTTTGTCCCTTGTAATAGTCTTTATTTTAAAGTCTATTTTGTCTGATATGAGAATTGCTACTCCAGCTTTCTTTTGATTTCCATTTGCATGGAATATCTTTTTCCATCCCCTCACTTTCAGTCTGTATGTGTTCCTAGATCTGAAGTGGGCCTCTTGTAGACAGCATATATACGGGTCTTGTTTTTGTATCCATTCAACCAGTCTGTGTCTTTTGCTTGGAGCATTTAATCCATTTACATTTAAGGTAATTATCGATATGTATGTTCCTATTCCCATTTTCTTAAATGTTTTGGGTTTGTTATTGTAGGTGTTTTCCTTCTCTTGTGTTTCTTGCCTAGAGAAGTTCCTTTAGCATTTGTTGTAAAGCTGGTTTGGTGGTGCTGAACTCTCTCAGCTTTTGCTTGTCTGTAAAGGTTTTACTTTCTCCATCAAATCTGAATGAGATCCTTGCTGGTTAGAGTAATCTTGGTTGTAGGTTTTTCTCCTTCATCACTTTAAGTATATCCTGCCACTCCCTTCTGGCTTGCAGAGTTTCTGCTGAAAGATCAGCTATTAACCTTATGGGGATTCCCTTGTGTGTTATTTGTTGTTTTTCCCTTGCTGCTTTTAATATGTTTTCTTTATATTTAATTTTTGATAGTTTGATTAACATGTGTCTTGGCGTGTTTCTCCTTGGATTTATCCTTTATGGGACTCTCTGTGCTTCCAGGACTTGATTAACTATTTCCTTTCCCATATTAGGGAAGTTTTCAACTATAATCTCTTCAAATATTTTCTCAGTCCCTTTCTTTTTCTCTTCTTCTTCTGGGACCCCTATAATTTGAATGTTGGTGCGTTTAATGTTGTCCCAGAGGTCTCTGAGACTGTCCTCAGTTCTTTTCATTCTTTTTTCTTTATTCTGCTCTGCAGTAGTTATTTCCACTATTTTATCTTCCAGGTCACTTACCCGTTCTTTTGCCTTAGTTTTTCTGCTATTGATTCCTTCTAGAGTAGTTTTAATTTCATTTATTGTGTTGTTCATCATTGCTTGGTTCCTCTTTAGTTCTTCTACGTCCTTGTTAAATGTTTCTTGCATTTTGTCTATTCTATTTCCAAGATTTTGGATCATCTTTACTATCATTATTCTGAATTCTTGTTCAGGTAGACTGCCTATTTCCTCTTCATTTGTTAGGTCTGGTGTGTTTTTACCTTGCTCCTTCATCTGCTGTGTGTTTTTCTGTCTTCTCACTTTGCTTATCTTACTGTGTTTGGGGTCTCCTTTTCACAGGCTGCAGGTTGGTAGTTCCTGTTGTTTTTGCTATCTGTCCCCAGTGGCTAAGGTTGGTTCAGTGGGTTGTGTAGGCTTTCTAGTGGAGGGGACTAGTGCCTGTGTTCTGGTGGATGAGGCTAGGTCTTGTCTTTCTGGTGGGCACGTCCACATCTGCTGGTGTGTTTTGGGGTGTCTCTGGCCTTATTATGATTTTAGGCAGCCTCTCTGCTAATGGATGGTGCTGTGTTCCTGTCTTGCTAGTTGCTTGGCATAGGGTGTCCAGCACTGTAGCTTGCTGGTCGTTGAGTGAAGCTGGGTCTTGATGTTGAGATGGAGATCTCTGAGAGATTTTCACCATTTGGTATTACGTGAAGCTGGAGGTCTCTTGTGGACCAGTGTCCTGAAGTTGGCTCTCCCACCTCAGAGGCACAGCCCTGATGCCTGGCTGGAGCACCAAGAGCCTTTTATCCACACGGCTCAGAATAAAAGGGAGAAAAAATAGAAAGAAAGAAAGAAAGAAAGAAAGAAAGAAAGAAAGAAAGAAAGAGGATAAAATAAAATAAAATAAAGTAAGATAAAATAAAATAAAGTTATTATAATAAAAAATAAGAAAAAAAATTAAGAAAAAATTTTTTAAGAAAAAACATTTTTTTAATTTTTTAAAATAAAAAGTAAGAAAAAATTGTTAAGAAAAGATTTATTAAGAAAAAAATTTTTAAATAAAAAATAAGAAAAAAATTATAAAGAAAAAATTTATTAAGAAAATTTTTTTAAATTTTTTAAAATAAAAAAAGAAAAAATCCTTAAGAAAAAATTTATTAAGAAAAATATTTTTTGATTTTTTAAAATAAAAAATAAGAAAAAAATTATTAAGAAAAAATTTATTAAGAAAAAAAAATTTTTAAGTAAAAAAAAAAAAAACAAAAACGGACAGACCAAACCCTAGGACAAATGGTGAAAGCAAAGCTATACAGACAAAATCTCACACAGAAGCATACACATATACACTCACAAAAATGGGAAAAGGGGAAACAATAATATGTGCTGCTCCCAAAGTCCACTTCCTCAATTTGGGATGATTCGTTGTCTTTTCAAGTATTCAACAGATGCAGGTACATCAAGTTGTTTGTGGAGCTTTAATCCGCTGCTTCTGAGGCTGCTGGGAGAAATTTCCCTTTCTCTTCTTTGTTCGCATAGCTCCCGGGGTTCAGCTTTGTATTTGGACCCGCCTCTGCATGTAGGTCACCTGAGGGCGTCTGTTCTTTGCTCACACAGGACGGGGTTAAAGGAGCAGCTGCTTCGGGGGCTCTGGCTCACTCAGGCTGGAGGGAGGGAGGGGTACGGATGCAGGGCGAGCCTGCGGCAGCAGAGGCTGGCATGACATTGCAGCAGCCTGAGGTGCGCCATGCATTTTCCCGGGGAAGTTGTCCCTGGATCACGGGAGCCTGGCAGTGGCGGGCTGCACAGGCTCCCGGGAGGGGTGGTGTGGAAAGTGACCTGTGCTCACACACAGGCTTCTTGGTGGCGGCAGCAGCAGACTTAGCATCTCATGCCCGTCTCTGGGGTCCACGCTGATAGCCGCGGCTCACGCCTGTCTCTGGAGCTCATCCAGGCGGTGCTCCGAATCCCCTCTCCTTGCGCACCGCGAAACAAAGAGCCAAGGAAAAGCCTCTTGCCTGTTCAGCAGCTCCAGACCTTTTCCCGGACTCCCACCCGACTAGCTGTGGTGCACTAACCCCTTCAGGCTGTGTTCACGCTGCCAACCCCAGTCCTCTCCCTGCAATCCAACCAAAGCCAGAGCTTCAGCTCCCAGCCCCCGCCCACCCTGGCGGGTGAGCAGACAAGCCTCTCGGGCTGGTGAGTGCTGCTCAGCACCGTCCTCTGTGCGGGAATCTCTCTGCTTTGCCCTCTGCACCCCTGTGGCTGTGCTCTCCTCCGTGGCTCTGAAGCTTCCCCCCTCTGCCACCCGCAGTCTCTGCCCGCGAAGGGGCTTCCTAGTGTGTGGAAACCTTTCCTCCTTCACAGCTCCCTCCCACTGGTGCAGGTCCCATCCTTATTTTTTTGTCTCTGTTGTTTCTTTTTTCTTTTGCCCTACCCAGGTACGTGGGGAGTTTCTTGCCTTTTGGGAGGTCTGACGTCTTCTGCCAGTGTTCAGTGGGTGTTCTATAGGAGCAGTTCCACGTGTAGATGTATTTCTGATGTATCTGTGGGGAGGAAGGTGATCTCCATGTCTTACTCTTCCGCCATCTTGCCCAGACCCCCCAGTGCTTTTAATTCTTTCCTTTATATTACGCAGGTAGATGATATCTGGGTAGAGATCTGGAGCTCTCAAATATTCTGCTTGGTTCTTATGACCTGCTTTTACTCACACTTCTGACACCAAATATGTGCGTTTTTTCCTCACACCAACCAGCTCTTCAACTGTATGGACACCAACTGGGTGTCCTACATTAGAAATCAGTTCTGACACTAACTTCCTGGAGTTAGTGCAGACCTCACAGGTTAAAGGCTCAGTTCCACGAGATTGCCCCCATTTCAAATGCCAATTGCAAGTCCAAGCCACCCTTACTTCTGACTTATCGATTATAAAGTCTTGGGGGATTCCTGCAATCCCCTCCTCAGACTCAGTGATTTACTAAAATGGTTCACAGAACTCAGGAAGGTGCTTTATTTACTATTACTGGTTTATATACATGGTACAACTCAGGAATAGCCAAATGGAAGAGAGGCACTTGTCAAGGTAGGGGCTTGTGGGGGGAAAGGGGGCAGACGCAGAGCTTCCATGCTTTCTCTGGGTGTGCCACTCTCCCTGCACCTCAATGCATTCACCAATCTGGAAGTTCCCTGAACCCCTTCCTTTAGGGTTTTTTAATGGAGGTCTCACTTTGTAGGCATGATTGATTAAATCATTGGTCATTGGTCACTAACTCAATCTCTTGCTCCTTTCCCCTCTCCAGAGATCCTGGGGGTAGGACCAAAAGTTCCAACCTTCTAATAGTCTAGTTTGTTCCTTTATTGACCAACTCCCATCCTGAAACTATTTAGGGGCCCACCAGAAGCCACCTAATTAGCATAATTAGCATAATTTCACATGGTTGAAAGGGGCTTGTTATGAATAACAAAATAATGCTTCTATTACTCCTATCACTTAGGAAACTTCAAGAGGTTTAGGAACTGTGTGTCAGGAACCAGGACAAAGACCAAATATATATTTCTTATTATGCCAGTTGTTGATTTTTTTGTGCATCTAGATTTTGGATTTATTTTAAGAGGTTAAACAGACTACTAAAACATATTAAAATCAAACTGTCTTACAAATCAATGCTTAGTAGAAAGAGCATGGGCTTTTGTTAGCAGATTGGCTTGAATTGACCCTTTGGTAGCTAGTTCTACCACATACTAGCTCAGTAGTTATGGGTAAGTTACTTATCTTCTCTGAGTCTCAGCTTCCTCAACTGTAAAATGGGGGTAATAACTACATTGCAGTGTTGTTGTGAGGATTAAGTGAAATATAATAAGACACTTAGTATAGTTCAGGACATATATTAGGAGTTCCAGAAATTTTCTTTTTCTACTCTTATAAACCATTGGTGGTAAAAGCTTGTGTTTCACAAGACAAATGAAATAAGTATTTATTAGCATTCACTGACTTTACGTCTTTGTATCTTGCTCAGATTTTTATAAGTAATATTTTCAGTTTTAAACATTTATATAGATGTTACTCTTTAGGTTTGGATTAATTGTTAACTCTGGGTCAGCTTTCCTTATTGTTATGGTACTACAGTAAATAATTGCAATTTTAAAAATGAATAAGTACAGTTTTTGGTAAACTAAGAAAAAATATAGATCTTAAAATGTTTTAAATGTATGACCACATCTCCTGAGTCATGACAAAATAATGACAAAGCAACTAGTTCAAAAATAAAAAAATCGTTCAAGCAAGTTATGTTACAGAATATGAGAAAATTAAAAATATTTTGTCTTAGAGTTCACACTTAAAGCTAAATAGATTTACTGAAGCCACCTTATATTTACAACTGTGATCCAAGTAAAATTATCTTTCAGACTTTCATTTGGGGGGGATGATTTTTCTTACTATGTGTTGCAGATTTAGTGCTTTTTAAATTTCCATATTGGATAGCATTGCCTTATATTTGATTCAAAAGAGAATAGAATAGAAATAGAATATATTTTTATTTTGGTACATTAGATTATAGTATGGGATTTCACATGTAGAGAATATATCCCTATAACTAACAAAAAAGAAAGTATCTAATGTTCCCATTTTGTAACTTTAGCTAAAATATCTACTCAAACATCCCACATTCCATTCTCGTATTCTCAATCTATAATTGCACTCCTCAGTAATCTGACCAGAGGAGACCTTTTTTTATTTCCTCTCTAGCTTTAGATGATCTCAGCCAGGCCCAAGGCTGAAGGAGCCTTAATGGCTACTAATATTTTATATGCAGTTCTGACCTCTAACCTGGACTCCATCTGCTTTCCCAGCATTGCCAGTTGGACAGCTAATAGGCATCAAATTTTCCATATCTCAAAGCAAACTTTTGATTTCCAACTCTTGGTCCCCAAGCCATCTCAGTAAATAGCAATTCTTTTCTTCTAGTTGCTGAGATCAAACCACTGGCGTCACTGTTGTCTCCTTTTCCCGTACCCTACATGAAATTCTGTCTCACCATCTGCACTAAGCCACTGTATCTCTCTCCTAGAGTATTGCAGTAGCCTTCCAACTGGTCTTTCTCCGTCCTCTTCTGCCCCAGTATACTGCATTCTCCATACCACAGCCAGGGTGATGCTCTTGATGTCAGAGGATCATGATATTCCTCTGCTCCATGTTCTTCAATGAGTCCCATCCCAGGAAAATCCAGAGTTCTTTCCATGGCCATATCCCTACATGATCCACATTCCACACCCCCGCCGCCACTGTTGCCTCTCTGATGTCATCTCCTACCCCTCACCCCTTGGCTTACTCTGCCTCTAGCAAACCAACACCTTTCCCATTCCTTTAGCAGGTCAAGTCAACTCCCACCTCAGACCTGTGCTGGTCCTTCCCCTGGAAGGGTTTTTCCCCAGGTATACTTTTGACCTGACCCTCACTTTATATTGATCTCTGATCAAATGTCTCCTTATCAAAGAGGTTTTCCTGGGTCATTCCATATAAAACAGCATCCCTACTTTCCACCTTGGGCACTCTCCTGCCCTGTGGCCTGTGTTATTTTATATCATAGCATCGTCACCACTTTAGCTGTTACATATTTATCAATTTAGTACACCTCCCCAGGTTAGAGGAGAAGATTTCTGAGCACAGGAACTTTGCCTGTTTTGTTCACTGCTATTTCCAGGACCCAGAATAGTGCTGCCTCCTATTAAGTGTTTAATAAAAATTTGTTAAATGAATGAATGAACAAATGTATTATTTTGTCAACAAACATATTGACTGTATGCCTGGCACTATTTTAATTGTTTAGTATTCAAATATGACTAAAATATGGGCTCTGCCTTCAAGAGGGAGAGACAGACATGCCAAAAATTACTTAGAATATGATGTGACAACTGTAGTAGAGCCTTGTGAGAAGTTCTTTGCACACTGAAATATTTATGGATGACATGATAGGATATCTAGGATTAGCTTCAAAATGGTATGGAGGGGAGGGTTTGTTTATTTATAGAACAATGTGTTCATAATTTTTCAAGCTGGGTAGTGGATACGTGTGGATTCATTACACTATTCTCTCTACTTTAAAAAATACTTTACATTTTCAATAAGAAAATATTTGTTAATCCTGTGGTAATACAGTGGATGAGACAGTAACTTTTCCTACGGGGACAGGGAGTCTTTAAAGGGAAACTGCTATTTCAGCTGGCCTCTAAAGGAGATGAGGCAAAAAGAACTCATGAAAGTGGTGAGCAGACAGTTGGAAAAGCACTGCGCCCCTTTGCCACCATCTGCTCTGCAAAAAAGAAGAAGAATTCAAGGGCTTGATGTTTTTGAGTGTGGCTCAAATCAAACAAGATGCATGATAAAGTGAATTAGAGGAGTGCTTGAGGGAAAGTAGCCAAGGACTTTGCAATATGAAGGGACGTGGAATTATCCCATAAAGAGTCAAAAGCCAGCTGAGATTTTAAGACTTCAAAATTTAGGGAGGTAACTCTAATACCACACACGTTGAGCAGCGACTGGTAGCCAGGAGACATTTTACCAACTGCAGAGTTCATTCTCTGGCTAATAGAACATCTTTGACAGTTTGCTTTGAGTGTTACTTGCCTGCTTCATTGCAATAGCTCTGTCTGCAGAGAAATTTTAAAAATATAATAGCTGTTTTGTCACACTGGACATGTCAAAGTTTTAAAAGAATTGTACAATTGATAGTGTATTTCAAAATTCACTCTAGATTGAAAAGCTTTGATGACATGATAGCTAAGTTTTTGCAAAGAGATTGTACTGTGTGGATAGATATGGATGGCTATTGATCTAAGTCTGATCCTCTTGAGGAAATTCTTTATATTCTGCATGTTATTGGGTTCTTTCATTTTCAAAGGAAGTTTTCATCCTAAATGTTTGGGGCGTGTTGTCTTGCTATATTTTATGATGTCATGACTATATCTAAGCTTTTCGGTTTGTTCATGTGTGGTTGGCTGATAGGTAGATCAGGTAACAAGATGTAGGCATTAGAATCACAACGAATTTCACTATGGCGCTTGTTTCTCTTCTTATTTTAATCTTTACTCTGTAAACCTTCTCATTCAGTGAGAATTATAAAGCAGCAAGTTTGACTTGAACCCTACCCTATTATTCTTAATGCCTTGGGGCGTTGGCATAATCAGTCCAATTATGCCATTGAATGTGAAATATAGTGAAGATAATGACTTCTAAATTGCTTAAGAACCTAGCAGCCTTGGTCTGTACAGAGATCCTACACAATTTCCCCTTTTACTCTGAAACATAAGTAGATAATTTTACATGGAGTCTTCAGCTAAGATATTTTGCCTCACTTTGTTTTCATTCCTTCTGGAATGAATATGCCCTTCATCCATTCCTTCCTAAATTTAAAAAATTTTAACAAATATATTGAAAGCTAATATAGCCAATGTTCTGTGCAAAGTACTATGAGGAATGTAATGTTGGTGAAACCCTAACCTCCAAGAATTTAAATTTAGTAAAGGGATTAACAGGTTTCCAAGTAATTATGGCCCAAGGTAGAATATTATAAGAAACAATGCTTTGAGAATACAGACGAAGGATGTATCACGTCTGGTGTTTGGTTGAGAGCTCTAGAAAGAAGATGCTAAACATATTGCCTACTATCATTTCTAAGTGTGGTATGTGGATTTGTAGAATCAGCATTCTGTGAGAACTTGCTAGATATGCAAATTCTCGGGCCTCAACCACACTCACTGAATTAATCACAGTCTTCGGAAGTGCAGCCTTGAAATCTGTGTCTTAAGCTGATTTTTACATAAATATAAGTAGAATTTTGGGGGAGGTGGGGATTTCATTTAAGTATTTTGCATAATAAGCAAATGCCCCTCCTGTGAGGCAGAGTTCACTGAGCACTGCCTTTTGTCTTACTCTGGCCTTGGGCTTGGCTTTGTTAATGACTAGTTTGCACAGTTTGATAAATCTCTAACATACTGATTGTTATGTGTTTCTTGACATAGTAGGCTTGCAGAGAAGATAGAAAGTAAATCGATGGAACAGATTTTTTTAAAAAAAATGTCCACTCATCTTCCATTCTTTTAAAAAATATATATTTTTTTGAAAAATATATTTTAAAGATTTTTAAAAAGGAAACAAAATACCCTTTGTGCTCAGCATAGCCAATTTAAAATACTGGTACTGGAAGTTGTTTTTAAAAGATCTAGGCTCAAACTAAGATTTTTAAAGATTCAGGTTTATTTTAGGATGATTAGGACATTAGTACAGTCATCAGGCATTTCAGCTACAGAAAGCACTGGCATTAGGCCATGTGCTGGGAGAGGTTATAGATGTGAAATTTACTGGACTGTTGTTTTAGGCAGTCAGGGTGAAGCAGGACATGAACTGAACACAGCAGGCTGCAATGAATTGAAATGACGCTAGTTCTTGCAGGTTTACTTCACCAACTCATTATGATATTTAAAGTGATGTTGCCCAGAGGGTTAGCAACTATTTTGGGTTTTGGTTTGTTTGCTTTGCTTCAGCAAATAATAGTTTGTAAAAATTATGGATTTGCTTCCAAAGGCATTTTGATGAGTTCTTTTAGAGTCCAGTGAGACAAAACCCAAAGTGCTGGATAAAATATGTAAACCTAAATCATGCGTTATCAAGGCTTTCTATAAGGGAATCAGAAATGTTTTGGCTTAGATTTCATCATCATGCACATGCACCATAGGTTTTATGAATTGCCCATGCTATGCTGAAAATAGGGGTTTAATGCAAATGGCAAGAAAAGTAACATTTTCATTGCTTGAAAAGAAAAAAGTTTACTCAACATTTGGTGGCTAAATTCAGTAAGTTAGTGTATAATAGACAGTAATCGCTGAGATTTTATCCTCCTGCTCAGGAAATCCACTGTGAAACTGTAAGCTTAGAATGGCAGTAATTAATCATTATGGTAGACTGTCAAAAAAAAGAGTTCCAGTCATTTATGTTAATAATTTCAGTATGCAGTGTTTGACGTTTACTGTGAGCCCTAACATATTTCATATATAACAATTAACCATAAAGGCAAACATCTGGAAAGCAGTCTGAATTCTTAGAAGTGGTTAAAAAAAAAAAATATATATATATATATATATATATATATATATATATATATATATATGCACACACACACATGCCATTAGAAGATACCTTAGTGTGAATAATTGTAACATAAAAGAGTATTTTAAAAATAAAGTGAAACACAGATAATTTACTTAACATAAAGTAATTTGCCCCAGAGCAATTTAAATAATGTTGTCAGTAACTACAACACAGATTACATAGCTATATTTGTTTGGTAATAACCAGAGAGCATTCATATACCTAGGTTATCATAGGAACCATGTATGCATTGCACCCTGGCAGATGAGTGAGCATTTCCAATTCCCCAATATTTGTTTTAAATTGCTTTGAAGTAAAAACTTCTTGGTTATTACCAAACAAAAATGACAATGTAATCCATTTTATACATGCGTACATGCACAGAAACACTCACACAGAATCAATTCCAAAAAAGGATAATTATTTTATAAGATTATATGCCTGAACATGCAGATAGATATGAAAAGAGGGACTGTGAAATGTGTTATACCAGGAAAAGTACAACTCCACTGTTAGTATGGTGGGTACTAGGCACATTTCATGAAGAAGTACTTTGCTACCAGTTAGGAAATGTTTCTGTGTTGAGGGTGACTTTTCAAGATTGTATATAACATGTCAAAATAAGTTGTTTGGGGAAAAATAAATTTTTACATACACCCATTGAAGGCCCCTGGCAGATGGCAGTACTCCTATAAAACCTGTGGTCTGTCTTTAGTACCAAATTGTGGGGATTTGGGTTAAAACGGAGAAGAATGAGTAGTTTTAAGGCTGGAGAGAAGTCATTAGCAATGTGACAGGAACATAAATATGATGCTTTGAACACACGATTCCCTTGCTCATCCAGGTTCCTTTTAGCCTAAATTATTTAAGAAGCATAGCAATGGACTCACCACTGTCCAAGAGTGCTTTATAGATGGGCTGCCTGAAGTAGTATGCAGCCTTCCTTTGCTTCTAAGACTTCTCCCTTTTTGACATGTTCTATGATTTAGTCCACACAAAGCTAAGAACAGCACAAGATAGTAGGGAGGTAAAGAGGAAGTAGAGGTCACTCATAGATACAGTATTTGGATTTGGTAACTGAAGCCCTTTCTTTATATATAGGATAGGTGTGTGTGTGTGTGTGTGTGTGTGTATTTGTGTTTAAATTTCCCCAACAAGTTTTATGGGGAATCAGCCAAATTTCCCCACAGTTTACACCCAGCAAGCATAGTTGTGAGATATAAAGCTCATTTAAGGACAATTTTATTTAGACTAATCCCTTATACAATTCTTCTAGATGGTATAGATAACAGTGGAGAAAATGGGTAGCGTGATGTGCATAATTTATTTATTTGCTTTTGACTCAGTTGTTCAGATTGTTATAGAAACGTTACAAAACAGCCTTCTAGCCACCCAAGACCCATAAAGCATTTTTTTGCAACTAGATTCTACTTCTGATTCATTCCATGTTCCAGCAAAGATGAACAACTGGTTTTCAGTGAAATAGTTGGGTGGGATGGAAAGACAGTTGTTACCAGTATAGCCTTGGCCATTTGTTCACTTCCAAAAACTTTTTCAGAGAAACTAGGATTTCTCTGTTTGAAATCCTGTGCTTAGAACATACTAAGATATTTCTTGATTATTTCACCATTAATTGTTTTATTTTTACATAAATGCTCTACGATAAATCACTCAGGACCCCCGCCCCCCATTACCTGAGCTATTTATAACTGTCTTGTGTGGTCAGATTACAACATAGAGCAACAAATCCTTAAACAAAATTGTAAAATTTAGAAAACAAAGTAATTATAAATGTTATATTTAAGATAAGCATTGCAGTGCAACCACTTTGGAAACTTTTGGCAGTGTCTTATAAAGTTATGCATATGTTACTGTATGACCAGTAATTTCACCCTTAGGTATTTACCAGGAAAAAAAGGAAAAAAAAAAAACAGGAGTTTTTTCATAATAGCAAAAACCTTGAAGTAACTCTAATGCTCACCAACAGGTAAATGGACAAGCACATTTTGGTATGTCTAAACAATGAAATACTACTCAACATTAAAAAGGAATGAACCACTGATACAGACAAATCATAAACACTAACCTGAGTGAAAGAAGGCAGACATGGAAACTTTGTTTTATGAAACACTTAAACAAGCCAAACAAATCTGTAACAGAAAGCAGATCAGTGGTTGCCTGGGGCTGGGAAGCAGATAGGAAGGGTTTACTACAAAGGAGCATGAAGAAACCCTCTGGGGTGCTGGAAATATTTCAGATCTTGATTCTGGGTTGGTTACAGGGGTGTCTACATTTGACAGACTCATCAAACTATATACTTAAAATGGATGTATTTACTGTATGTAAATTTTACCTCAATAAAGTTGATTTTGAAAGGAAAAATGAAAAATTGACATTGAATGTGTAATAACAAATGAATATGTGATGGAAGTCATGTTGCAATACAAAATGGTAGGAAATAACACCCCTGAAAGAGCTAGACTTGAAATTGTTTTGAAGTAGAGTAGAACTGAGATAAAAAAATTAAAATTGAGTGCTGACTGTAGAAGTCAGCATTTTCTTTAAAACTGCCAGAGAGATCAGAAGAAGAAAAGGCACAGTGCAGACATTATACTGAGCACTTTATAAGCCTAACATTATTTAATCCTCCCCAACCCCCCATGAGGTAGGTTGCAAAAAACAAAGCTTAGGGTCAATAAGTAAAGTACTCAAGGTCACATGGCTGATGAGTGAGAGGGTTAGGATTCAATCAGACTGACTCAAAACTATACATGTTTGACAGTTATACTCAACTAAAACTTTCCGAATCATAGGTTCTTACATCATTATGGAAATACTAGTATTTAGGATTGTTCAAATGAGACACATAAAAGCATGTAGCAAACAAAGAGTAAACCATTATACTCATTTATTCAATAAATATTTGACTATCTGCTATGTGCCAGAAATTGTGCTATGTACTGGGAACATGACAGATCCCCTGTCCTTGTGAGTTTAAAGACGATAGCAAACAGAAAAGGTAAAATACTCTTCAAAGAGGGAGTCACATTGCTGTGAGACCACATTAGAAGTATGATATCTGAGCTGATGGATGAATAAGAGTTTGTTCTCTTGGTGTGGGAAGGGGGCAGGGTGGTAATTGCCCCAGAAGAAATTAATGGTAATGTCTAGAGGAGAGAAAAGTTCAGTAAGGCAGGTTTAGTGGGCTGGAGTATAGAGTGCAAAGTGAGGAAATGGTGAGGGAGAGGGTTGAAGTGGTCAGCACAGGCCAAACCTTTCAGATCCTTAATCTGTGATCCAAACCAGAGTACCTGAGGGGGAAAAGGGCACTGTTGATAAGTATGCTAAGACAACAGATCTAAATTGGGGCTGTCCATGGCCAGTGGGATACTCCACATGCCTTGAAAGGAAGTTTGAAGTTTTTTAGGGTAGTTGGCACAATTGGAGGGTTTTAAGCAGAGAAGTAAATGATTAGATGAAATTCTACCTTGCCTCATGTCTATTGTGATGCTTTGGGGAGGGGTTGAAGTACATTTTAACTTCCTGAAGTGTATGTATGATGCCTTTTATTTTATTTTATTTATTTATTTTTTATTGAAGTATAGTTGATTTATGATGTTTTGTTAGTTTCAGGTATACAGCAAACTAATTGTTTTTTTATGTGTGTGTGTGTATATTCTTTTTCAGATTCTTTTCCCATATAGGTTATTACAAATTAATGAGTATAGTTACCTGTGCTATACAGTATGATGCCTTTTAAATATTCACATTCTCAAAGGAAATTATAGTCACTCAAGAAATAGTTAAGGAAAAAGAAATACTGAATTTAAAAAGTGCATTAATAGCCAAAAGTGTAAAGATAATTTAAAAAATAAAATTATTTATTTTTTCCTTTCCTAGTCATGTAAACGTGATTTTAAGCAAATATTCTAAATAAAAGGGCCTGAAAAATTAAAGAGAAAATAATTTTTCCAAAATGGCATTTTAAAATTTGTAAAGGTTTGTTTCTGGAGCACTTTCTAAGGCCCTGCTCTCCCAAAGCCAAATTTTGATGATGCTGTATAATATAAAGGAAAGTATTTAAGACTGCTATTTGATTTTTAAAAATTGCAAAAGCGGTGGTAAAAAAAAAGAACACTTTAATAACTTTTTATACACTGAGACTGTGTCTTCATTCATCTGACTATTCCACACAGAGGTATGCAATGCCTAAAATGCGTTATGAGAACCTGTAGGAACAGATTGATCTCCCTAGGCACAAGTGCACACTTACACTCCTTTTCTACCTTCCTGAGATCAGGCAGATAAGAGCAGAATCTCAAAGGGCTTTATTGGTCATGTTCAGTAGTTGTGTTTTTGTCCTTGAAGCACAGAGAAATCATTGAGGCGTTAAGGAGCATATTTATAGATCTAAAAACGTCACTCTGGCTGCAGCTTGGAGAAGAAGTTAGTTGGGGTTTTGGGAGAAAGTGAATATAAGTAGGCCATTCAGGAGACACCAGCCAAGAGAGAAATCCGATGGCCTGGGCTGCGCTGACGGTGGTGGAGAGAAGTGAGTAGATTCAAGACATATTTGGGAGGCAAAAGCACTGAAATATAGTGACAGATAGAATAGGAGAGGGGGAGGAAGAGGAATTAGTCAGAGATGACTTTATGGTTTATTTGAATGGATGAATGGTCGTGCCATTACCTGAGATAGGCAGATTACAGATTTGGTAGAAAAATTCACAAGATTGTTCTGGACCATCAGAGAGGCCTTGAGACGCACAAGAGGACAGTCAAGTAGACAGCTGATAGGCAAGTCTGGAGACAGTTATGGTCTACAAAATATAAATGTGTAAGTCAACTGCATAGAGGGCGTAACTGAAGCTCTGGGTGTGAATGGCCTTAGAGGGAATAGATCTGAGAATTCCCTGGAACAGACATTAGAGGGAGAAGAGACTGTCCATGAAATTCAATATTTAATGACCAGATGAAGGAGAAGGAACCTTTGGAGACAAAGAAGAAATGGCCAGAGAGGAAGAAGTAAAACATGGGAAGTGTGGTAAGATGTAATTTAGTAAGTGATTTGCCAAAAGATTGAGTTTTCAATTGTATTTCGTTCATTTTGAACTGATTTTACTGTTGCTCCAGATGGAGACAGTGTTCTCAAATGGAGAGCAGCTGTGATTCGCTTGTCCCTTTCATCGGTTTACTCATTTTTTTTTCTCTTCCTGTGAGTGGAACCCAGGTAGTACAAAAATTGTAAGTAGCTTAGAAACTGCCTAGGTTTATAAATTTAACAGTAATGTTGGAAGTAACAGTCAGCACTTATTATATGCCCATGCTAAGTGCTTTAGATGCATTTTGTTTAATCCTTTCAACAAACTGTGGGATAAGTAGTATCATTATCATTTTTATAAATGAACAGTGTAACAGAGAACTTGAACGACTTGGGCATGACCACACAGCCAGTGATAGGGCCTGGATTCAAACAAAATGAGCTACTCCCTATGCAATAACTTCTAACTGAGGGTTATCCCATCATGTGTCATAACGTGAAGCTGGTGGAGATTATACTGGGTAGTTGGTATTTTCTAAAACCCGTTTTTTGGTATTATGTTGTTTTACTCACTATCCCTCCTTCTAGTATCCAATGACAAAAATGTCCTGTTTAATTTTGGCCTTTTAAGCTAATAATATCTATAGTCTCAATGTTCTTATTCAGGTAAATAGAGTGAGGGAAGGAGAAATATAGAAAGAGAGAGAAAGAGAAAGCGGTGGGGAAGAGAGAAAGTATATGCTGGAAATGAAATGCCTTATTTTACACATGATTCAGAGTAAGAGTCATTGGTGATAGAAGGCCTCTTCGTATAGACAGCTGTAAGGAATCTTTCCTCTCCCCTATGAGAAGATCATAGCCCAAGGTGGGAAAAAAAAAGCAGGAATTCTTTAATAAGTACTACTTTAAACCAAAAATATTTGTTAAAAATATAAATACTACACTTAAAATTAAGTACAAAATTATGAAACTACATTTAATTTATTCATCCCACAAACATTTATTGAGTGCACGCTATTTGCTGAGATACTTTTCTGGTACTAGGGATATAGCGATGAACAAATCAAATTCCCTGCTTTTACGGAGCTCACATTCTAGTGGAAAAGATAGACAATAAGTAAATAAAGCAACAGATATATAGTATGTCAGGTGGTGATATACATCATGATCAAAAAGCAAGATAAGGAGAAAAGGGAATAATGGGACTGCTGTCCAGTTAATGTTATCAGACGATGATATACGAATACAGACTTTGGAAACATTACAGTGAGCACACTTATTTACTACAGGTTGAGGCATCAACTTTGAATACAACTGCAAACATTTAGAAATTAACACACATTTAAACACACACATAGGGACTTCCCTGGTGGCACAGTGGTTAAGAGTCCGCCTGCCAAAGCGGGGGACACAGGTTCGTTCCCTGGTCTGGGGAGATCACACATGCCATGGAGCAACTAAGCCTGTGCACCACAACTACTGAGCCTGCGCTCTAGAGCCTGCAAGCCACAACTAGTGAGCCCGCGAGTCACAACTACTGAAGCCCATGCACCTAGAGCCCGCGCTCTGCAACAAAAGAAGCCATCCCAATGAGACGCCCACACACCGCAAGGAAGAGTAGCCCCCTGCTCGCCAGCAAGTAGAGAAAGCCTGTTCGCAGCAACCAAGACCCAACGCAGTCATAAATAAATAAATGTATTTTTTAAAACACACACACACACACATAAAGGAGACTAGAAGCAAACACCAAAATGGTAACAATGGCTATCACTGGCTTATTTTTATTTTCATGTTTATATTTTAAGCATTTAAGATAGTTCTATAGTACATAATTCTTTAATAAAAGAAAAATAACATTTAAACATTTTTATATTGAGCCTATTAAGGAGAAAGGACATAGTGGAAAAAAGAAAAGAGAAAATAAAGGGAGAGGAGACAGAGAGACACTCACAGTTTCAAAAAAAAGACACATAAATGCAAATACACACAAAGAAGTAACCTTTATGTTAAGAAAAGGAGATGCAGAGAAAGAGACATGTTGGTCGTATGCTCACGTAATAGCTCCATGTTAAAGTCTTTTAAATGCAGCCCTTAAAGATTATAATACTGCTTTTCAACAGGGCAAGCATATCAACAAATATTGGAACTGGAAAACTGTCATTTGTGTTGAATGAAATTGACCAAATGTTGGGTCCACTCGAGAGTAGAATTAAAACAGTAAGTTTAAACCTGGGCCAGATTCCTACTTTGGTTCTCAGATGACCTTTTTTGTAGACTCTAATCATATATGTGAACAAAGACTTCAAGGCACGATAGAGACAACTCTAAAAAGTAGTTATGTTAAGAATTTAAGATAAAAATAAAACTTTAAAAAAGTGAATATATTCACCAAACTAATTATACTACGTAATTATTTCATAAGTGAATTTAGTCTAGAGGGCTACTTTTTTGAGCGAATCAGCTTAATCTTAGCTCTCTTTTGTGATATCTTTATCACTAAGTATTTCACTTACTGGGATTATAAATTCTATTTATTTTGCAAGTTAATCTACAGAAATCGAAGTGTCAGTTATATACATCTTTTTCATCTATATTTTTGATAAGGTTCAGAAAAGACTGACCTTGAAGAAACAGCTTAGACTCATATTAGGTCATTTTCTACCCTGAATACTCTAGTAAACTGATTTGTTTAGAATATCTGAGAATTATCTTAGAAATTGTTTTCATATGTGATTAATGAAAAAAAAATCTAATGCATTTTCTATCAAAGATATGGAAAACAAATTTGCATTTTAAAGTGAGATTTTTCAGACAGCTTTTTTTTGGTAAACTCTTTGGATAATAGTGTTAAGAAGATTTGCTTGTCATGTTTTGTTTTGACTTGTATATTGGAGGTGTGAATTTTACACACCCTGTTTTCTAGGAGAACTTTGGTATAATTTCCAGCATGACAGCAGAGATGGGGATGTGTGTGTCTATTCTGCTACAATTTATATGAAAAAAAATTAGTTTTGATTCCCTTTAAACAAAGGCCATAAGAAGTGTCATATTCTGGGTGGTCTCTGATTAAACAAGCTAGTGCTATTGAGTGAAATTGCCATAGTTTATTTAATTTTGAATAAGGTAAACTCAAGCCTTAAGGAAATTCAGAATGTAGCAGATCCAAGGTATGACTTCAGTTATACACAAGTTCATGTAAGATTATTTCCATTTTTATATAATAGCAATATGTAGCCATTGTTAGCTCATGTAATTATTAATAATTATAATTATCAATAATTCCTTAATACTAAAAATTACTATCTGGTACATCGTCAACAAATAAGAAGGAATAGTCAAGTATATTAGTTTCATTAAAATTTAACTGAAGGCCTGTTGTATGCATTATGAGGCTAGACAATGTGATACCATTATATTTTTTTAAAAGTAAGCACAGAGAATCTTACCAGAACTTGTGAACAGTTGAAGTCATAACTTGGATCTTCTGTAGTCTGCCTTTCCTTTGTTTCACCCACAGAGAAACGTTAGTATTTCTTATACTTTTCCACTTGAAATACCTCTAAGGACAGAAATAATGAGCTTCTAATCTCAGGGTTCTGCCAATCTACAAAGTAGCCCCCTGCAATCAAGATATTTTTTAAATCTTGTGTTTTTTTTAAAATTAAACTCCATGGTATATCTCCTTTCTAATTACAAAAGCAATATGTTTCTACTGAGTAAAACGGATGATCCAGAACGATGCATCATGTTTTTGTTGCTTCAAGAATTCCATGGCATATCCTAGTTTGAACAGATAAATAATTCTCCTGTAGACTCATTAGAGCTGTACATAATGTCTAGCAGTTCTGGAATTCCCTAGAATTCCTCACACTAATTTATGTGGATTTTTATCACAAACTAATTTTTTTTAGCTTTTGAAAAAAATATATATTTGTTATACTTGTGAAGAATGTAAATTGCAGTACTTAGCAAGGAACAGTTACAGCTTTCTTTAGAAAACATCCAAGGAAAACTGGGCAAATCCCGTTCCACATGGATTGTTTGTTGGAAATCTAATGACTTGTGATAAATTAATTATGCTACATCAAAAGTCATAGGCTTGATTAATCAAGATTTAGGAATTAAAGGAATCAGATCCCATTCTTCTACAAAAGCAGTCATAGTAGTTATATTTCCTTTGTTATTGTTTTGAAATCTCAGTTTGAGGAAACAACAAATTATAGTGAAGTGTAATGTGAGAAAAATGAACACATACATGCATTCGCAGATCCAAGGCAGACAGCATGAGAATGGGGAGGGCAGTATTTATTACGGTGGTGAGCAAGGGTGATAGGGTACAGTGATAAGGAGGGGCAGACTTCAGTGTTGAAGATGGACCTAATGGCTCCTCATTGAAATCTGTGTATTTATCCTGTGATTGCAGTTTCTTTTCCCATCTTAATCCTCCCATTGTCACATCCCATGATTCCATTTGCAGTCCTTCAATTTTCTTAGATGTTTGGTATGGTTCCCTAAATTAGTGTCTTTTCCAACATCAGGACTTCTGTAACTCTTTTTTTTCACTTCCAAATGGCACTGATGACATAGTGCTATAAGATGTGACAATTATCCTAGCTCTGCCTGCTGAAGGACCATAGCCACACTCCATCCTACGGCAGAGCCTTGAGATAAGCAGTCACCTGCGTGTGCACAAAGCCGTCTTGAGGTCCCTGTCTGATGTGCTCGTATACATTTGGTTCTGTTTAAGGAGATTCTATTGAGTGTCTTTATGAAATGTCCATGGGCTGGGTATACAAAATGAGTAAGATAAGGTTTGATCTTTAGGAATTCTTTTTTTTTTTTTTTTTTTTTAGGAATTCTTAAGTTAGTGAGAGAGAGGGACAAAAACAAAACAAAAAATCGATTTCAATATATTATAACATGTACAATTCTTACAATAATATTTATGTAATAGAATGATAATGGTCTTACAAGTGCTGGCTAGTACTCATAGAAATAGAGAGTAGATTGGTAGAAGGGCTGAAGGGTGAGGTAAATGGGGAGATGTTGGTCTAAGTTTACAAAATCCCAGCCATATGATTAGCAATATGATATTATATATTTGAAAGTTGTTAATAGAGTACACCTTAAATGTTATCACCACACACACATGCAAATGGTAATCGTATGAAAGGATGGAGGTATTAATTAACTTTATTGTGGTAATTATTTTGCAATATATACATGTATCAAATCATCACTTTTTATACCTTAAACTTATATGTCATATGTCAATAGTATCTCAATAAAGCTGGAAAAAGAAAGAATTACTAGCTAGAAGGTACGGGAGCTACACCTTTCCTTGAGGAAGTGGAATTTGAGATGGTTTTTGACGGTTGCATTAGATTCTGAAAGAATGAAATTGCTGCTGGTTAATAACCAGCATTGAGTAAAACCGTAAGTGATCACTGGCATAAGAAACACAAGGGGAAACTCGTTCATAGACCGAATACTATTTTTTAGATGTTCTAAATCAAAGTAAAAACAAAGAAAAATAAGAGTAACTAAGAGAGCAGGGATAGCAGAGACTACTTCACATGCTAGCTCGAATTGATAGGTAGTAACTGCTCAAAGCATTGCACAGGTCTTAGGCTTCCTCCAGACCCTGTGAAAGGAACGCTTTCAATTTTCGAGGCCTGCCTTGGGCTTGAAACTCAGATGGAATGGCGTTCATGCTATGGATGTTTAATCCCTGGTTTAGAGTGAAATTACCCTCCTTAGACATGTGGTAGACATGTGCTAGATTATCTCAGTAATTAAACCTCATTTTAGATTAATTCTAGGTGAAACTGGTAGGAGGTAAATGTAGATCACTAAAGTAAGTAAGATAAAATGCTGGGGTTTTAGAATTAAACACAAATCTTAAGGATTAATAAGTAAGTCAATTGAGTTGCTGTTATTAGCCTGATTTTTGAAGCAGGGATAAAAAGCACTATATAGATATAGTGCTTATATATATATATGTATGTATATATATACATACATATATATATATACACACACATTTATCATTTTCTATTTCAGTAAAATTTACATAGTATTAGACGGTAACTTCATGTTACCAATGAAACCAATGAAACCAAGGAACTATGGTTGTTTGTGAATATTGGGTAAATAAAATCATGGAAAGGGCTAATTTATTCAGTTTAATTATTCCTCAAAATTGTAACTGATTTCTATTAGTGACTCCCAAAAGCAAAAGGAATATGTATGTGTGTGTTTGCACACATAGGTATATCAATGAGACATATAAAGTAATTCAGCCATCCTAATTTTTTTTTGAATGTACTAATATAATCATCTTTATTGAGTTATATCTTATATTCATTTTAAAAAAGTGAAAATAGAGTCTATCAACTAGATAAAAGCAAAATGCTGATGGAGAAGAAGAATTGGCAATCATATTAATTTTTGTGCCTATATTAAATTTTAAAACTATTAGTTCAAATTATGCAAGAAAAATGTTTGCCATATATAATCTCATATCTTAAAATACATGAAGGAGACTCCACCCCTCCCCTGGCACTGATAATAGGTTGCATGGATCCATAAACATGCTTTTACATGTGTGATCAAGGCCTATCCCGCATGGCAAGTCAAGCTGTAGCCCAAGAAATTAACTGCCCCTATAAAACCTACACCTTTGGCTTAGCATCCCAATCCTTTGAATTCTCAGAACTATTTAAAAATACAGAACTATACTTAACAAGTGTCCATACTTACAAATATCCCAATTTAGAGGAAGGGAAAAAATCATTTAAGTTCTATCATTTTTCTGCTATAACTATTTGAGGCTGTAGGTACAATGAATACATTACATTCTTATATGATATAAAATAATGAAAAGATTTTATTTGCAAGACTAATCATAATCTCTAATTGCAAAGATCAAGTGACTGTGGCCTTACAAAAGTAAACCTCAAACTGAGCACATATAATTTACAAGGTGACTATATTAATTGGTTTTAAATCATCATGAATAAAATATCATACCAAAGGGGTTAAGGCCACCTTATATTGGTTATAGCTCTTGGAAATTTGCTTATCACCAGTAAAATGTATTCTTTGTGCCATTTCTTTTTATCTGCATAGTGGTTTGTAGTGGTTCAAAAAACCCATTAGAGGGCGATATAACATTACTCTGAAGCTGAGAAAGTAATGAAAGGGCAAAATTGCCTTGCCTCTCAGCATGAGAGTTTTGAAAATGGGCTTCTTAATAACAACATAAATTAGTTTTACTCTTCCTTTATTAGTGTTTTATTTGTCTGAAACACAAAGCCTCAGCTGATTTTAAGCTTTTTTAAAAAAGTTAGAGTTTAATAAGATATTATTCTAAATTTGTATTTCTATCTGTGTGTGTTTTGATATAAATAGCACAGTAAATGTCCTCAAGTTTTATTTTAAAAGATTTTTCACATAATATAATGTAAAATTTTTCTTAAAATTGAATAAAAAAACTTGTTTGCAATTTTAAAACTTAGGTGTATATATATATATATATATATATATATATATACACACACACACACACATATATATATATATGCATTCGTATATATGTGAATAATGAAATAATTCTGGGTCTTTTAAAATTGATTATTTATATTAAAGAACATATATTTTACATCTATGGTTTATAAATAGTTTAAACTTGTACTCAATCATGAATGCAAGTTGTATCTGTAAGTTTGAAAATACAGTCTTAACTCATGTAACCAAATAATCTATATAATTTAATATATCTTTGTTTTAATTAATTGAAATATAATTATGAGTATGCCATGAATTTGATTTTACTTTAAAAAACTGTTCTATATGACACCAGAGCACAGCAGGGACCTGTCTCAAATCCTGTCTTAAATCCTATTGGTTAAAGTGTATTGCACCAAAAAAAAAAAAAAAAAAAAAAGGGACATTTAAAGAAAACACTAGGCATTAATTAAAGAACTATATTAGGACTTTTGCTTTCTTCTGAAACTGTAATGAATCAGTTCTGGATTCTTCTCGGCATAGGGGTAGTTGATGACTGAGACAAGGGTGAGCATCTGAGTGACACAGACAGCCCTTTTGTATAAAGGCTGGTGCCGGTCTGAACTTGATGAAGGGGGATGGTAATTAAGTAATCAATTAGACTGTTTTGGGGACTTGGACTAGACCAGTGCCCCTCAAATTTTTAGCCGTATCCACGTACCTCTTGTACTGTTTACTTCATTGAACCACTTTTTAAACTTAAATCAATGTATTGTAAAGGATGCCATTAGCATAAATTGAAAACCAAAATGATATGCCATAAATACCAGAGAACAAGATAACTCTTTTTTTTTCCTTTGTGTTAATGTTAAATGGAACTGAGAATCCCATGGCACTTGTGCACCTAGCTGGATATAATGGGCCAGATTGCAATTTACATTTTTAATTACAGACACAGGACCTGCGAGCCGTGGGAAGCAGGTGTGAAGCAGGAAGGTAGATCTCAGGCTACTATTTGACCCAGGTGAGATGCCCATCTCAGGAATAGATATTTCAAGACTGAAATTATACAGCTTCCATTTCACTCTACCCATTGCCAATACTCATTCTGTGCCTGAAGTGGAGAAGTCCCCGAAAGGGGAAGGGCCTGTGGCTCACCTAGTACTCCTTTGTTCTCTGCATGGTCCAAGGCCCAGGAAATTATAAAAATCTGCGCGCCTCCATCACCTTGCTGTGTATGAATCCACAGCAATCAGGCTACTAGCCTGAGATCCAAGGAGAAAAAAGTCCCCTCCAGCCTTCTCATCAATCTTAGGAAAAGGACAAATATTCATCCTTGTACCATTTAAAATTATTTTATTGGCATATATGTTCATATATGGAAGTTATGAGTCAGAGAAGAATCTTGCAAAGACCAACACTGGTGAAAATAGAATTGTAGGTAGTGGGTGGTCCTTGTGACATTTCAGCTTTCTAGATCAGTTCATCCATCACCTTAGGCTGATCAGGTCTTTTCATCAGTGTTACCTGAGTAAATATCTAAAAATGTGCTTATTTGTTGGAAAAGAAAAACTCCTTGATCAAAAATAGTAAAATAGTTTTGAGGAATGTATTCAAATCTTGTATCATTAATAAATGATGTCATATTTTAATAATAATGTATCAGTAGTTTATGAATAGTTTTTAATATAATACCATACAGCTGTGTTCTTTTGAATATGGTCACAAAATTTTTTATTAAGTGTTGTCAAATATCTGTTAGTTTGTCCATCCATCTGTCCATCCGTACATTTAGACAACCAGCCTGACATCTCCATGCATTAAAGCATTGTTGGCTCAAGGCATTCTTCAGCTGAGGTGCCAGACAAGCTGTTAATTAAAAATAATTCAGTGCTGGTCTATGAACTCTCTGAGACAAAGCTATCTAGCCTCTGGCTGACATCTTAAGTAGATAATGTAAAAACTGCTTATGACTTTCAGCATATAATGAAGCAGAAAGATAGCTGTAGTAGGATTCAGATAGAAATGACAAGTACTTGGCACACATAATTTATTCGCCCCCTCCTGTGCCTTTAGCAGATATTGCTAATTGATCATTCCTACTGAACTTGATCAGAATCCGTCTCCAGACAGCCATTACCAACCGGCTGGAACAGGCATGTTATTTGAAACCTTGATGCCATTCCTGTATTTGGAGGAAGAAAGAGAAAAAAAGGCAAAGGTAAGGATATGGAATGGAAGAAAGAGGAAAGGGAACCAGGGTTTCCCATTGAGTCAGAAATTTAGGAATGTGCTTTCTACGTGCTGCTGATAAAAATTGGAGTTGAGGCAAAGGGAAGGAAAAGAGATGGCTAAGAAAGTTATTCTTCCAATCCCTTTCAACATAGAAAAAGAAGCCTACACAAAGTAGCCAGTTACCATGGTGAGCTAGCTGGGGGAAGCTAGAGACCTTTACTCTCCACTCCTCTGACTTTGTTAAATTAATTTTTTTTTTCTTTTTAAATTTTTTTATTGAAATGTAGTTGATGTACAAAATATGTTACATGTGTGCAATATAATGATTCACAATTTTTAAAACTTATACTCCATTTATAGTTATTATAAAATATTGGCCATATTCCCTGTGTTGTACAATATATCGTTGTAGTTTATTTTATTTATTTATTTATTTATTTTTAACATCTTTATTTTTTTTTTTTTAAATGAGGATCTTGAATCAGATGCGTATGTTTGATTTATTTATTTATTTATTTATTTTGGCTGTGTTGGGTCTTCGTTTCTGTGCGAGGGCTTTCTCTAGTTGTGGCAAGCGGGGGCCACTCTTCATCGCGATGCGCGGGCCTCTCACTATCGCGGCCTCTCTTGTTGCGGAGCACAGGCTCCAGACGCGCAGGCTCAGTAGTTGTGGCTCACGGGCCTAGTTGCTCTGCGGCATGTGGGATCCTCCCAGGCCAGGGCTCGAACCCGTGTCCCCTGCATTAGCAGGCAGACTCTCAACCACTGCGCCACTAGGGAAGCCCTTAACATCTTTATTGGAGTATACTTGCTTTACAATGGTGTGTTAGTTTCTGCTTTATAACAAAGTGAATCAAGCTATACATATACATATATCCCCATATCTCCTCCCTCTTGCGTCTCCCTCCCACCCTCCCTATCCCACCCTGTTAAATTAAATTTAACAAATATTTGTTAAGTGACATTATGTATACTATGCATATGTTCTTACTATGCTAGGTTCTATGGTAGATACAAAAAAGGAATTTAAAAAATTAGCTCCAGTTATGTGCTAGGCACCACATCAGGTCATTAACATATGTTATTTTATTTAAATCCCCAAACATCCTTGAGCCCAAGTAGTATTGTATCAGCTTTACAGATGAGGAGACTTTGGGGGACGTTAAGCCAATTTCCAAAAGTCAAACAGCTACCAAGTGAGGCCAGACCTTGCACAAAAATTCAGTCTTTTCACATGTGTTGCCTTGCATGGCCGATAAGATAGTTGCACTGTTCTTACATATCTCTGGATTCACTGAAACAGCAGAGGAAGCAAAAGAGCAGAGGTGGCATCATTTTGCTTTCTGCATTATTTCCTTGGCCAAACCATATAGATTTTAAAGGATAAAAGAAAAAGGTAAAAGAAAAAATTTTAAAGGTAAAAGAAAAAATATCAGTTACCAGTGATTGACTCCCTATTCTGGTCTCGTTACTTGTGGTCTTTAATTATTTCTAGGTTTGAAAAACTTTGATTTTTTTTTTCCCTGAAAAATAACTGCTTATTAAACTTCATTGTAAATAAGATTTAGTAACTTAAAGATAGCCACCACATTAGGAAATCACATTGTGACTTACAGTTAAACACATCATTCTCTTACAAGATAGTGTGAAGAATTTTGGAGTCAAAAATCATCTTTTAAGAAATGTTAATGTTTTAATGGAGCCATCCTTTATTTGAAGAGATTGAGTTATTTTTAAAAATCCAAATTAAATTGGAGGAGTGCACATAAGAGGAACATGATAAACGAATCACTGAGGGGTAAAAACATGGAAAACTGCATGATTGAAACTTAGACATTCCACTTTGTACTCTGCCTTATAAATTATCAACTGGATAATACAATTCAGTACAGGAACCCTCGGTCATTAATTTTTCATTTAAAATGTATTGTCTGCTTCGCCTAGCTGCTTGCCTTGAGCTTGGAGAGGACAAACAAGAATATTTGGGTTTAGCCTAGAGCAACATAAAAAGAAATGGAATAAAATCTTCTCCAGGTCTCTGTGTAGCTAGTGGCCTACAGCATACAGAGTTGGGGATATAATGGTTCCAAAGCTAAGAACAGTATTGCTGGTGTCCACGAAAATGGAGAGCAACTATAAAAATGATTGACACGTTCTATAAAGTAGACTTTCACTGTCAATCATCTAAATATGATTCATTAATCATACTATAAGCATTTGACAGCTGACTGACAGTAACAAATTCTCCCCAGAGAAAGCTATATAGAAACTTAAGAGCAGCTTATTAATGTTGATACTATTTAAGCCGGATGTTATGCATCGTACAGGAAGCAGATAGCTTCTTGCAGCCCAGCATAATTGATTCCAGCAGAACTTTTATTACCAGAGTGTGCATTACACGGCTTCTGATGCATTCTCAATTACAGAAGACTGATTGGTTTTATGAAAATCTTTTTTCAAAGAGAAGAAGAAAAGAGAGAGAGGGAGAGAAAACATCTCTGATCTAAATTAAACAAATTATTCAAAATAGACTTTTTCTAAAAAGTGCATTTTCCATTTATTTTAGCCATTTGAGAGTCTTAGTATTAGCAAAACAAAAAACATGTCAGGCCAGTGTCACTTCCTTCACGTGGCCTGACAGTGTGCCAGAGTTCAGGGCTTCATATGCTGTATGTTGAAATTTTTTAAGAACCAAAGGCTGTTTGCATCAGACTGCTGTTTCCTGATGACTGCAAAGAAAGATGCAAAGTCAAACTTTAAATCAAGCACAAGATAGGAAGATTAAGGGTGTAATAATAAAGACTTGTTATGCATAGACCCAGGGGTTGTCCTTGGAGAAAACATCGGTTAACACTAGATTTTGAACCATGATAAGCATGCTGATACACACACACACACACACACACACACGCACACACACAATATTGCTATAAAATTTCTAGAAAGTTAATTAAATGCCTCATAGAAGATAAAAAGCCTCTGTTTTTCTCCTCCCTTGCCCCCACCTCTGCCCCATCTCTCTCTGGGGTTTTTTGAATAACTTCTCATGGGGCATTGTTGGAGAGTGGAAAGAGTTAGGCATCACACAAACCTGGATGAATTCATGTTTCAGGTTTTGTCCATTTAATAGATATGGGTGAGTCAGTTATTCATCTCCAAAGTAGTAGTAATTATTTCCCCATCCCCAAGATTGTTATAAATTAAATGAGCTCATAGATGTAACAGCACCTAAGCTACTGTTCAGTTAATATTGCTATTATCCAGGTTAATTTTTTGATTGTAACTATTGTTTGTATGCATGAGTATATGTTTGTTTAGAATTAAATTTTCAATGCATATAACCTGGCCGTAATTTAAGCAATTTATAAAAATCTAGACTCAATAAATTTTCCAGCTAAATGAGTTGTTGAGATAATCTAATTCTCTAATGGCAAGGAGAACTAAGTCACAAAATACTTAAATCGTTTGCCTAACAAAAGACTTATCTCTTTAATTTTTTTCAAAGGAATTGTGTCCTAGAGTTTTTGACTTTCTCAAAGTCACGGCTTGTTTTCAGTAAAGATATGAGATTGGAATCTTTTTGTTTGCTTCCATCTTGCCATCATTGCAGTTTAAGGATTCATCATTCCAAACTAATCGATTCACTTCATAATAAATTCATTCACTCCTGTGGTAACTACTTCTTGATATTTTAGATCCTAATAGTATAGAATAAAGATGAATCTCATTGCAAGAAATGCATTGCAAGAAGTGCAAATTCAGATTAAGAAATCTCAAAATATTTGTTGTGTGCATACCATAATGAGGGTATAAAAACTCAGTATGTGCAGTGGGGAAGTAATATTTTTAATGAGAAGGGCTCTTTCCTAAAGTGTGTCTCATATTTTTCTTTAGAATTAGAGACAACTCTGAATTTAAAAACAATACATATAGTAAAATTGATCATTAAAAGGTCAAACTGTGTTTATTATTTCAGGTTGAAATTATTATCATTTTAGAAATCTGAAATATAAAGCCTTTAAAGAAAGCATCACATGTAGTTTCCCAGTACTATAAATAATTCTATTTGACTTACAGAATTTGCTTTTATATTATTTTTCCTCTTGTGTTTTATTTTATTTATACTTCAAGGTATAAGATATAGTCTCATCTCATCAGATTAAAATAATATAGTTATTTGTTCTTGAGTAACTATATTTAGAGATTTTTTTATTAAAAAAAATGACATAATAAATCCACTCCCTCCTTCCCCAACAAACAGAAAGTAGAGACAGGATACATTAAATATCTTCAAAGTTGATTATTTTGTGAATAGCTGATTCTCATTATACTTAGCTACTTTCCCTTGTGTACCAAAAATATGGGTCAAGTTCCATTTTCATGGCCTTATTAAATCACAACTGCAGGTAGCATTTTTCAGTATCCATGGCATTGTTTTAAAGATATCTTTCACATAAATATGTTTATTTTTAAGTCAGTCTTCTTTGTGTTTGGCATACTTGTTTTCTCTTCTTCCCAAACTCAGATTTTTCAGCCTATTCTGTTTTAAATATTTTGCATCTTGCCAATTAAAATGCTAGCCTCTTGGCCTTAACTTCCTTTCCCTTATTCTCAGCAAGCATCTGTTTTTCCACATTCTTTATAGTTTAGCTCAAAATGCCAGTCAGCGATGATTGATCACACTTTCAGACAACAGTCTGGACCCTGGTTCTGCACTCCACGTGCATTTGCCATTTTGATTAATGAACATAAATCAGGGGTGACAATTCACATTTGCAAGTGGATGCAAAGAATTATTAGAAATACAGCATGTTAGTAAGCTAAAGCTTCCCTTCATTCTATTACAAGTGCATTGAAAACAAATACATACCCCTCAGAGAACCTTGTGGTTATCATTAGGGAATATCTGAAATATGGAAATAAAACACATGAGCCCAGCCTGTTTTCATTGTTTTGATCTCATAAAATATCTTATGGCATAAGCACCAAATGATCTTTAAAAATTTCTGTATCTACGTAAGCCTCTATTATATAGAAAGTCTCCAAGAAGCAGTTTTTTTCTCTACTGTTTAATGAGTCCATAATTTTTTTTGGTATGAAAGAGAGTATTAAGCAGACATTTAAATTTGTTGTCTTAACTCACCTAAACAATAAAAATTAATGATTTTAAAATGTCCATTCAGTGAATTATTTGCTTCTTTTTTTCTCTACCAATATTAACTTTGGAAACACAAAATTTGTAATAAACAGCCCCTTTTAAAGCCAAAGTACCAATGGTATATGAACAGACCTAAAATTACGTGGTGAAAGTACCTTGTTTTCTTTGACTATAAAAATTTCTGATCTAATTGCAACTTGCCAGTCTGAATCTTCACATAAAATATTCCTAAGTGGTAGACATATAACGTGTAATTCACAGACCATATGTATCGATTCTAATAGTGACCTGAATGACATATTAATTTTAAAGCATCGTAACTATAATGGCTCATTCATTGTATTAAATGAGTATTAAATCTTTACAACTACTTAAACTCATTTTAAAGGGCCATGGATCTAATTGCCTCACCAAACAGATACCTATACCCGTGGTTATTCCCATCTCCACAAAAAGTGAAAGCACTACAGAGTTCAATAAAATGTAACCCACTCTTCTGGTTAAAAAAATTGATATGCTTTTAAAGCACATGTGCCAGTTTGAATTTTTACAAACTTCATCACTGTTTGGAAAGTTTAAAAATATTTGTCGTATTTTGATTAAGTCTCTATCTTTTATCATAACATATAATGTTTACTTAGGAAATACTTTGTTTTTATTCTCCTTTGTGGCAGTCAAATTTTCTCTTGAAGGCCTCTGGAGTAGACATGGTAAGAATTAGTTAAATTGTTATACATGTGAGGGAACAGCAAAATAGGTGCTGTTCAGTGTTAATCTCAATTTCCAGAAGTTACATTAAAGTTAAAGTCCTACTAATCAAAGCATGTAGGAGGAAATAACTTCTGCAACCAGTGAGAACTATAGTCTTGGGAGTCCCTGAAAGCCTCGCTTTCTTGGCATCTTGCTTAAACTCATCTGGCTTAGTACTAAGTGGTCTTTCGTGTTAAATTTATATAATAATTGGCATGAAAAATTGAAGTGCTGAGTGTCCATTGGATTAATTTTATTCATGCAAAAGTATATATTTTATGAGGGAATGCGTTAGGTACTGCAGATAGAAATATCAAAGAGATTCAGTTTCTGCTTTCAAAGTATCTTAATCTAGAGAGGAAATATTCATGTAAAGAAAATGCGTTGTAGTCCAGTGTGATAAGTACAGTAATGAAAGTATGCCTAAGACAGAGTGCTAACAAGAGGAACAATGATCAATCCTGAAGGGGGGGTGGGTCATGAAAGACACTATAGCTAAACCCTGAAAATGCAGTTCCCCTGACATATCAAGAAGGAAGGAGTATTATGAGAAGAAGAAATAGTGAATTCAAAACAGAGAAGAAGGAAATATGCGGCTTGATAGAAAACTACAAGTAGTCTTAACTACAAATTAAACATGGGGCATGAGGCAGAGATGGAGGAAATGATAAGGGATGATATTAGTAAGAAGCTTCAGAGTTTAGAATTATTCTAAAAGTGATGCAGAAACAAATGCATGAGGTATTTCACTGAAGAAAAACTATGTTGAACCAGAAGTAGTCATTTTAGGACTTTTTGGAATACCTATGAATATAAAAGCATATTTGTAATTGATAAAATATTTTGTCAGTTCCACCAACAAAAATCTGGCTAATCTTAAGACATGTCTAATTGCAGTGAAAAACCACGATATTGCATGCAATGTATCATTAAATTTACCTTCACTGCAGCAGATGCCAAAGAACTAGTTCAGCAATTATTCCTAATGTCATTCCATTATCATTTATCATTTTTCTTAATGCATCTAGACCTAAAGTGTAAGTCCATGAAGGCAAAGCTTGGTCAGCAGCCATAGAAATACGGGGTTCTCTTTGCTTTTCCTCTCCTTTGTCATAAAAGGGATCTTGCCTTCTTCTACGTGAGAGTGGCATTTAAGTTCATATAACCTTTTAAGTGAGTACATTATTTTTTTTTCTCATTGTGAACTGGGATAACTACATCACCAGTAAGTGGTAGAATAAATTGTAACCACATGTCAAAAAGTAGGTCATCCTAATGAGTATGGGTAAAGCTGGTGTTTTCCTTTAGGAAAAATTGGTTTTATTCTTTCACAGAATATATTTTATTAATAACTGCTCTGTGTATTGCATAGTTAAAATTATTGACTTTATACTTCCTTAATGTCAAATATTATTTAAAATAATCAATCCATTAAACATTAAATTGACGTGGCATCAAAGTGCAATTTGAATTAAAATATGTAGATCTGATATCTATAAATGGAAAACCTTTTAAGTGTTGAGCTTGTTTCTGTGTTTGTGAATACTTTGTAGTTGAAACTAGAAAGAAATAAAGATTGCTTTGAATTAGTAAAAGGTCTGAATTAGAGAACACTTTGGAAGAAAATATAGTTGACCCTTGAACAGTTCGGGAGTTAGAGATGCTGACCCTCCACACAGTCGAAAATTCATGTATAATCTACAGTCAGCCCCCCAAATCTGAGATTCCTCTGGATCTGAGGTTTCACATCCACGGATTCAACCAACCATGGATTGTGCAGTACCGTAGTATTAACTATTAAAAAAAATTATCTTATAACTGTCAGTGCACAGTTCAAACCCATGTTGTTCAAGGGTCAACTGTATAGTACCATAGTTTTTCGGGACACTAGAGATCATTTTTTTAACCACCACCTGAAGTCTATATGACATCCACAACATCTCTGCCTGTTGGCTCCCTGGACCTCATTCAAGCACCTGAGTCAGTGATGGAGCACAGATTTCTCCAGGCAGCCTGTTGCTTCTTCAGATGTCTCCATTAGAAAATGCTTCCTTATATGATTCCAAAACTGTCTCCCTGCAGCCAGAATTCCCTGGCCTGAGTTCTGCCTGCTGGAGCCATATAGCCCTATAAATATCTGAAGACAACTGAAGATGAATTTCCTTTCCTTTTTATTAAATCACTAGATTGGCCACCAGCGAAATATGATAGACAAAATACTCTGAAATCAGCCAAATATTTGCAAAATCTCTCCCTGGGTTATTATAGACAGAAAAATATTGGCTGACAGTACAATTAAGTAGATTTGTAACTAGAGGCTAATGAATGGGTTGGCGTCAGCCTGGAGAGCTGAAGTATCCATGGAGCTTGGATGCCGAATGATCTGTGCTTTAGACTAAGATGCTCAACATCTGAATTCATGACTAAGCTTGAGGACCTTGATTGACATAGGATCAAATAGACTTTTGAGGCAACTCTGAAAGGGAGAGTGATGTGCTTACTGACCGTTATCCCTGAGAACTGTGTGTCTCATTTCCTCATTTTATTCAAGTCTCTGATAAAAAAAGTCCACATTTCCCATAGGCCCTGTCTGATCACCTTAAAGAAATTAGCATTCTCCCTCGATCATAAATCTGCACCTGCTTTATTTTTCTTCACTGTACTTATCACCACTTGATATGTTGTATATTTAGTAGTTGACTGGAAATTCTTCCACTAGAATGTAAGTTCCAACATTTTTTAGTTTTCATCGCCAACAGTTCAAACATTCAGTTCTTTCCCATAAAATGGCTTAATGGTCAAGTCATTGGCATGAGCTGTGCAGTAGACTGAACAATAAAACTGGAGGGCTTCCCTGGTGGCGCAGCGGTTAGGAGTCTGCCTGCCAATGCAGGGGACACGGGTTCGAGCCCTGGTCCGGGAAGATCCCACATGCCGCGGAGCAACTGGGCCCGTGAGCCACAATTACTGAGCCTGTGCGTCTGGAGCCTGTGCTTCGCAACAAGAGAGGCCGCGATAGTGAGAGGCCCGCGCACCGCGATGAAGAGTGGCCCCCGCTTGCCACAACTGCAGAAAGCCCTCGCACAGAAACTAAGACCCAGCACAGCCATAAATAAATAAATTAATAATAATTTAAAAAAAAACTGGAAAAAGCAAGCTCACGGAGTGACACAGAAGGGAAGAGGAAACAGATCCCCTCTGGTACACATCCTTACGCAGTGCATGCTAGGGTCTATGCTAGAGTCTATGTTATTTATCTCCTCTGATAAAGGGCGTGTTGTAGACATTAAAAAAAACAGAACCTGAGATATTATTTTATTTTATACAATTCTATGGATATATAGTAAGTAAAGGAGAGAGGATTCAAACTCAGATATGATTGATCACAAAAGCGTTTTTAAATGTCTGACTATCAGGGTCACAGTGATATGTGTAAAGGGGGTTTTGTAGAAAAAAAAATGGAGCATAATTTATCCTCAGGAAATCATTTAGGGAAAAGGTAAGGCTTGATGTAAAGAATAAAGGGGATTCTGAGGGATGTGAGAGTAGGGAACGCTGAGAGCACTGTGGGTTTCAGAGTTGGGTAAAGGTTAGGTTACAGTCACGGGAAGCTCCAGATTTTATATCTCTATCTTGGTAAATGTAGTTGACCAGCAGTGATTTCATAGTTATTAAGAGGGTGAATGGTGTGATAGGCCTAAAATATTCTCAGTGGGGATGATTATCAGTCCCAAAGGAGCAAAATTGGTTCTTGGAGGACAAAAAACCAAAACAAAAAACATAAAAAACAGATGTTACAATGGTTCGTGGCCCTCCAAAGGATCATGATATATAAACAGATGTGTACATCTGTATACCTGTGCTATTAAAATATCAGGGGGGAAGGAGGAATGATAATGAAAAAAAGAGAGAGAGAAACACAGACCTACTGCAAGAGAGTAAGAGAGTAGAAACCGTAAGAGAAAATAGTTTATACAAAGGGAAAGCCAAGTAGGCAGTTCTACAGTGTTTTAAGAACTCTCTTTAGTATATTATAGTGGCTTAAGGAGTAGAGTCTGTTCCCAGATAGACCTGGGGATCATGTTATACTTAATCTGTGCTATAGACTCTTCTAAATGTTTCCCATGTATTCATTGATTTAAAGCCTTGCAATAAATTTATAAAAAGTTCTATGAATAAAATTTGCCCACGGTCAAGTGTTACAATGTTAGGGCTAACATCACCACCAGCTTTACTTTCCTGATTAGAAAAAGGGAGCTAACAGGATAGTAATAGCTATTTTGTACGTTGCTATGAGAATGACATGGGATAATGTATGTAAAGCAGTTAGCACAGTGCCAGGCAGGAGTGGTAGCCACTCTTATTACCCATCTGTGGTTGGTACCCTGCGTCTGTCTGGATAACCACAGTCAGCAGCATTTGCTATTTTTAAAGATCCATTTCTACTTTAGTTAATAATAATGCACCAATACTATTAGGTAGTGTGACAAATGTATCACACCAATTAATGTAGGATGTTAACAATGGGGGAAACTGGGCGTGGGCGTGTGGGAAATCTTCGTACTATATTTACAAGTTTTCTCTAAATCTAAATCTATTTGAAAATAAAAACTTATTTAAAATATTCATTTCTAGCAATGAATTGAGTATTTCTTTTAACTTGCAATTAAAAAAAATTCAGCTTCATAAGTCCAGCTGAACAATGCAAAAGTCTGAAAAATCCTGTAATGAGAGTGCCCCAGAATTTTAAACATTCCGTATGTAAGCCAGCAGATGGCAGAGTACCCAAGCATCTGAATTTGGACCTAAAACTCTACTTCCCATCAAATGAAGCCTTTGCTTTTTTCATAGAGTTTTCGTTAAATTGTAATGACAAAATATAAAATCTTACTGCCTGGAAATACAGGGCTGTTGCTGAAATGGGCGTTGAGTGGTGGGTGGATACTTTAGCTCAGAGAGAGGACCGTGGTGGTAAATTCCCCACTAAGGGGAGAGGCAGCTTGGAGGCTGAACGTTGTGAACTCAGGTGCTTATTCACAGTCGGGTGTGATGTCCACAAACAGATGGTGAGACTTCTTGTCCCAGTCTCTTCTTCACCTTATGCTCACTGTGGTGATTTCTCACCTGGTCCAGGTGCGTGGATGATCGACTCAGTAGACTAGAACAACTGGACTCATCAGTGATCTCCAGCTGTGCCGGAGCTAATCTAGTTACTGCTGGAACGAAAGTGTAACCTCCAGCTGAAATAAGGTTGGGGAGTGGCTCTGGTTGCAACGACGGAGGATACTCTGCTGCTCTTAGGTGTGTAGGGAAAGCAATGTTTGTTATAAGAAATCAATTTCTCTTTGGCAGATTAGTGACTATGGATGGAATTCACACACATATGGATAAAAATGAATTTTTCTTATGTCTGAGAGAGAGGAAGATAATTTATGTGAGCAAGTGAAAGGTAATGTAGAATAAAAGGGATATTAGTTAGACATTTTAGTCCTCAGCAAAGAATTTAAGGCTAATGGCCTCCATCTGATCCAAAAGCCAATTATGTTAATGGCTCTCTTAGATGTAAAAGCCGTGGCCATAAGTCAGCAAGACCTTTGGCACTCAGTATGTTTGCATAGACACTTGGGTGATTCTTTTCCTCCCTTTCCCTGGCTGTACACAAAGTTAAAATAATTTTTACCCTTTGATATATGCATGACCTGTAAGGGTAATAGGACTGAATGGAGTGGAGGCTTTAATAAGGCCATGAATGAATACATCCTGCAAACTGAGTCTTATGGGATATTCAAAAGCCATGGAAGAAAAAATAGGCACAAGATGCAGTGAAAAGAAAAGTTGTCATCTTTCTATCCAGGATGATGTTTTTCACTAAATGCAAGGAGACTTTTTAATTTCTTTTGTGCAGAAGGTTAATTGTTGAGCTGGGTTAATGTACAGGCATTAGTTAATCATAGCAGTCTGTTAAATGAACAGGTTTATTGACTTTACAAAAGGTTACTTTGTGTAACGATTACATTGAAAGAGCAGAACTCAATAGAGTGCAATAGAAAGCAGTATTTTTCCTTCTGCTGTCCTTAAAACTGCTAGGTGGGCCAGTTATCTCCAGGAAATGTCAAAGCAGTCCCACAGCTTCAGCACTTCTAATTACAAAAATGGTCTCTTAATAATCAAAACTCCCCACTTTACTCAAAGTTAAACGTTCTCCACTGTGGTTCCCTTAAGACTCCTTTTACTCAGCTAGAAGTGAGGGAATGGGGGAGGCACTTCAGTGCCTAAGAAATTCTATCCCAAAGCATCCCATTTCCTGGCTTTTCTAATTTCTAAATACCTTTAAAGTATGGATTGAATTAAGGGTCTCAGTATTTGTTGTTGGAAATCATTTTTGCCAGTCCTGCCTGGTGATCTGGCATTCACTTGGGTTATGGGAATAATGGCTCTTATCTCAGCTGTTGGGCCTTCAGCCAAAAATGGAGAACAGGTCCCATTTAAATATCCTGTCATACTGATAACTCTGGAGGATTTCTGGGACATGAAAAATATGGCAGTGCAAATGTGAAAATAGTGATGTGCTAGGATTTTTGTTTAGTGAATTTAAAGGGGAGAAATCAGAGTCTCCTGCAGGGTTTGGGTGCACACTGTTTTTCAAGTGTTTGGGTTGATAAAGTTTGAACCTCTTTTCTTGTCGCACTTTAAGCAAATCAAACATTCTTGACATAAAATAAGAATGTCGAACTAAAGAAACGTTTAAGGTTTCCTTTAGCTCAAAATTATTTACGAATGACAAATCAAACAATAAAAAAAGAAATAAAACTGTCAAAGTGTTGTCTAGTTATCTTAGCTTTGATTTTATTCATACAAAGTAGGCAGTTATTAAGCCTAAAAAGCTAAAACACCTTGGCACAATTTATGAACCTAAATGAGAAGCAACAAATCTTCATTGTGTAACAAATGATGGCTGTGGTGGTTAAAGATAAGGGCTAATTCCCAGTAATAAGTAGGAGCAACTATTATTGAATTAATTAGTTTCTATTTGGATTTCTCTAGAGAAAGCTTGTAATATTTTTTCTTAAGTCTTTATATCCTCAGGTGAGAATATAACTGAACCAGGGTCCAGTCTGTGTGAAAGGTGAATTTTTAAAACTGAAAATGTGGAAATCAAACATATTACCATGATATGTGAACACTGATGCTTTTGATGGAAGAAAGAGATTTGTTGAAACAAAGAAACAGAGTTGAAGATCATCTAATAGTGTTGAGGAGAGACTATAAAGAGATTATAATGATTCATAAAAGGGCACCTGCAAGGAACATACAAAGATTTTTAAAAATTTGAAGATTTCCTCTATCACTGTGCAGGGCTAAGCATCCTATTTGGTAGAAAACAGCAACATAAAATCTGACTTAGATCCTAAGGTAGATACTAAATAAGGCATTTGATAACTCAGAAGGCCCAGTTCTCCTTTACAGGTAATGTTTTGTTTGCTGGGAGCTCACTGTAAACTTCAGCAGCCGTGGGAGAACTGCCTTGCCCCACTCCAACCCCCTTAGGAACTCTTTTTTTTCCAAAACTTTCCCCAGCTTGTCCCTGACCTGTTTGTTGATAAACTGGGCACAAATTCTAAGTTCTATACTGTACAGTAGCTGTTCTACGATTCCATTTCATTAAATGAAGGCAGGCTCTGTTTAAATAGTTTCTGGTTCTCTGTTCTTGGAGGCGAGTGGCTGGCTGGGTGTCCTCATGCGCCTGTGTAAATGTTTGGGCATCCAGTAGAAGTCTGTTTGGGGGCATTGCTGTTGTTTGCAGAAGACCCACAGGGCAGTGAGAGAGCACTGTGAGAGCGCTGAGTTCATTGCAGCAGTTTAGGATTTCATGGTAAATGAGTCTGATGATATATGATGAGACGCCCCATATACACAAAACAATGACAATTTCCTTTTTCAAAAAAGATTTATTATTTGTTTTTATTTTATTTTTGGCTGCATCGGGTCTTAGTCGTGGCACGCGAGCTCTTCCTTGAGGCATGCAGGCTCTTCGTTGCGGCGCACGGCTTCTCTCTAGTTGCAACGTGCAGGTTTTCTCTTCTCTAGCTGTGGCACGCAGGCTCCAGGCTGCGTGGGCTCTGTAGCAGTGGCACGGGTTTCAGAGCGCGTGGGCTCTGTAGTTTGCGCCACAGGGGCTCTCTAGTTGAGGCGCCTGAGCTCAGCAGTTGTGGTGCGCAGGCTCAGTTGCCCTGCGGGCATGTGGGAATCTTAGTTCCCTGACCAGTGATCGAACCCGCGTCCTCTGCATTGGAAGGCAGGTTCTTTACCACTGGACCACCAGGGAAGTCTGACAATTTACTTTTTAAAATATATGGCACATTGTTCCATATTAATCATTTAATGTTTTATACCTACTCTCTGTGGTCTTTATGTCATCTAGGTCTGGAAATGATGCATTTGTTTTTACTTTTTCAATCAGTAAAATGTTTCTCAGACGTAAAAACACATCTAAGGTAGCTTTTGTAGTCTCAGTCTAGCTAGCCTCTGCAGAAGACCCCAGGCAGCAACATATTTTGATGTTGTGATATGTAGAAATAGATAATTGTATTCAAACATTATTTAAATCATTTAATAATATTATATATAAAATAGCATTTTAAACTCCAGTAAGGCCACTTGGAATAATAGAAAGACTAAATTAGAAGGAGACAAACCTGTGTTCTAATCTTAGCTCTGCTAGAGGCATAACCCAGAGAAGATCACTTGACTTATGACTTCAGATTTCTAATTTGTAAAATGAACTAAACTGATGAGCTCTAAAATCATTTTCAGCTCAAAACTGTATCAGTTGAATGCTTGCTGTGTAAAAGTAACTTGCCCTTATTGAAAGTATCAGTTACCCCAAATTAGCTTTTATTCATTACATTTAAATTATTTCTTCATACATGGAACAAAAAAGGAAATTACTAAACTTATTTGCAAAGATCCAAATACCATTTGGCTATGCAGTCTAACTATTATGAAAAAAAACCTTGAAAACTTGAAAACTGCCAAGGAAGTCTGAGTTGTTGGAAAATCTCTAGTCTTTTTTTTTTTTTTTTTTTATTTATGGCTGTGCTGGGTCTTCGTTTCTGTGTGAGGGCTTTCTCTAGTTGCGGCAAGCGGGGGCCACTCCTCATCGCGGTGCGCGGGCCTCTCACTATCGCGGCCTCCCTTGTTGCGGAGCACAGGCTCCAGAAGCGAAGCCTCAGTAATTGTGGCTCACGGGCCCAGCCGCTCCGCGGCATGTGGGATCTTCCCGGACCGGGGGCATGAACCCGCGTCCCCTGCATTGGCAGGCAGACTCTCAACCACTGCGCCACCGGGGAAGCCCCTCTAGTCTTTTTTAAGAACCTCCTCAGAATGTGTTTTAGAATTAGGCACTTTACCATTTGAAGCAAGGAAAGAAAGATAAAGAAACCAAGTAAAATAATAGCAAACTCTGATAGGAACTCTTCTTCATAAGGTAGACTTTCTGTTTTTTACTTGAGGACCTGCATTTCCCACAGAAGTCTTACTGTTTAACATAGAAGACCCCCTCCCCGCCCCCAACCGCAGTGAATTTGGGTAGAAAATTACAAATATCTCTCAGGGCTTTTGCCAAATTTCTCCCTTATGTAGCACTGACATTTCTGCAAATCCCCTCTAAATATTGTGAGAGAAAGAAGTGGCTTTTTTTTTTTTTTTAGAAGTGGCTTTTTATTTGGAATGCACGTTGTGACTCTGGATTATTGGTGAAGCCCCTTTGTTTGGGCTTTATTGAAGCATGTCAGCAGCTGTCAGCAATAATACTCCCTCCGCCTGCTGTAATGTGATGTATTGATATGTATACAACAATATGTTATAAATTGAAATAAAATATGCATTTTTTCATAATTTATCAGCATTATGATGGCACAAAAAAGGCAGTCTTATGAATAATACAAGCTCTTCAGCAGGCATTATGCACTGTTGGTAATAAAGGCAGCCTCTCCCCTGGACTGCCAGGAGAGTTCTAAAGCACAACGCATTAGTTCAGCTCTGTGATAATAAATCATTTTAGTATGTCAGGAGGCTCTGGCTAACTTTTACTCCTGAGGTCTGAAAGAATAGTGTGCCATACGGCTCTGGATGGTTTCTGAAGTGTTTAGACTGGCTCCGATTCTCCTGGGTAATGTTTTGAGTGAGCGATATGGTTAGATAACAAGTGGCAGTATTTCTCAGGTATCGATATTGTGATGCCTCCTGTTGTTTTATTGCCTGGAGTGGCTGATTTTGTCCTAATTGGAACTGTAGTTCTTCTTTGTGTCTCTATTTGCAATATGGCACAGTGTTTCTTTAAAAAATAAAAGTTGTTCTGTAATACGGTGGAACCACTCTAAGTGGGACCACCTGGCCTCTCAGTTATCTTTGCATGGATAAGAAATCAATAAGGCCTTACTGTTCTTATTTATCCTCTTAAAAATAGAGATACCCTTATGGGAACTGTTTTTCTTGGAGCTACAATGGCCATCAGTTCATCATTACTTCATGTCATTTGAAAGATGACAACCCAGCTTAGTTGGTAGCAAATCTTGATAGTATATGATTTCAGGAATCATGTTTATACAGACTTCGTTAGAATACCCAAGCCTTCTGTATGTATTAATTTCTTCTAGAATAACAGCAGAGGTGATGGTTGTTATACATATACAAATGATCCAATTTAAAATCATTCTTTTGGCTGAGAATATACACCTTTTTCAAAACATGTTACAATTTTCTCATACGGTAACAAAGATATGAAAAAAATTATAAGAAACACCAGATGGAAATTAACAGCTATTCTGAAGGAGGTGAGACATATATATTTCATTTTGCCATTATTTTCTTTTGTTACAACTGTGTAAATTAATTCTGAAAAGTACTTTAGCTCTTTTTGATGCATACGATTGCTTACCAAGCCTCTGCTGTCTTGATCTAAGCATCCATACATTAAGTTCATGCTGATCTCTGAACAGTTAAGGAAACAGTGATTTGATGCATCCACACAGAACCATTTACCGCAGTGTAATATCATGGTTTATAACTTAAACCTGTTTTGAACATTCAAACTAATTAGGGTCATAAAACTATAATAATAGTGTATTTTAATCCACCGCCATATTCACCAATGTGGAGGGGGCATGTTTTTCATACAAAAGATCATGAACTAGTCTTAAAGAGTAGTTGGGTTGAAACAGGTGGGAAATAACAGTTCAGGCCCACTGCTCCTTCATATCCTGAAATAAAAATGCAGGGACTGCATACCAGCTGAGCTGCAGAGAGATGGCCAGTTACTAAGGAAAGCAGCGTTTATGGAATACAAGGCCTTTTAGAACACATCAACTTGACTTCATTTGGAAGCAAATATGTAACTGGTGCAGCTTGCGAGGCACGGCCTGGCTCTCTCCTGTTTCAAATGGCTTTCGCGGCCTCTGTTCTGTACCAGCGTGTCCTCAAACCTGGCTCCCACGGTAAAGATTGCTGCAGTCCAATATAGGAATTAGGAAAGCATGGAACACTATGGTGACAGCAATTTTGAAGACAGTTGCCTTCTATATGTCTCCAGATTAGGGATAGTAAAGAAAATAACTGGGCAAAGTCCTTTCCCATCAACTTGCCTCTTCCTTTTGCTTTGTGAGTGTACCCTAGAGAGGAAAGTGGAATTCTGGCTGCATGATGGAAGCTGGATTTCCAGTGATTGTTAAGAAATAGTTAAAAATTTTGACACCAAATAAGGCATGCCTTCAAATATTAAGCTTAAGAGTGTCTACTTATTTGTGAAAAGCCACTGTAGTGTGTAGGAAATGCTCATGAGGGGACTTTCCTTTCGGTTCATGGGTAGCCAGAGATTTATTTGATGTTTGAGATCCACTGTGCTTTGGAATAGAATCCTCTTAGCGTCCTTACCATTAGCTCAGATAAAAGATGATTTAAGTGCTGTGGTTGGCTAAGATGCATTATTGCTTCTACTTATGGGAGACATTTTTTTTTGATAAAAAAATTCAAAGCAAAATATCAAATATGCTTTAGTAGGGATATTTATACATCATGAACGGAGGCTTTTCTTAAAATGCTTTTACTCAAAAACATCTTTTTTTAGAAAATAGAAATTCTGAAGCTGGTTACCCTGTGTCATGACACTTTAAAATCAAAGTAAATACGTCACTGATTTATCACATTTTCCGTTAAATTCCTTTTTTGCCATTTTATTTCGGAAAATATAAAAGAAACAGAAAATCCCTGCACATATACATGAAATAAATCACCCTTAGGGAAAAAGGCATATGCATTCATACACATGTGTTCTAGAACACAGACACACATTCTGACATACGGAGAAGCACTTTAACTGCGGGGAAAGAGTTGAAAAATACAAAATCCAATATTGATATTATTTAATTAATTTTCATGAAATGGTAATTCTGAAGTAGCTCAAAACTAAATCTTTGAGGGATAATTTCATATATTTACCCTAATCCCAGGAAAATAGGCATCAAAATCTTTCAAAGAAATGATTACCCATTGTGCCTCACAGTCTTATCAGGGTCTTGCAAGGATGCCTCCTCTTGTACTTTCAGACTTTTCACCTTCATTTCTAAAAATTCATAATTTTCTAATTCTAAATAATTTGATTCACTTCTTAAAGTTTTTTTAAATCCTATTTTTATCTCTCTCTAAATTTGACAAAGCATAAAGCATAAATTTAAATGAGAGAATAAAAGACTTTTTTTAAGAAATGGGATATATTTTGCTTGTTGCCAAAGTTGCTTCTTTTTTTTTTTTTAACATGCTAAAATTAACCCTGGGTAATGTAAATTCTGAGAGAACTTAGAGAATATTTTCAAGATATCCAAATATTGTTATCTATTGGATTATAAATATTTTTGTACAGATCTAATTTGAAGACATTAAAGTTCCATTTTACATGGTTACTAGGAATATTATGGCCATTAAAAATGTTGATTGATTTTTGATATATTGGTGATCAGCGACACAATAATTTGTTTTTTTAAAATATTTATTTATTTTTATTGGGGTATAGTTGCTTTACAATGTTGTGCTAGTGCACAGAGACTTGAACCAGCCATATGTATACACATATCTCCTCCCTTTTGGGTTTCCCTCCCATCCAGGTCACCACAGCGCACTGGGTAGAGTTCACCCAGTACTATATGGCAGGTCCTCACTAGTTATCTGTTTCATACCCATCGGCGTATATATGTCAATCCCAATCTCCCAATGTTCTAATTAAAAAATGCTTCTAAAGCATAAGGTTTAAATGGAAGAAACCAATAAAGTCATAGCCTTGCCTTATTTGTTTTCCTAGGTGAGGGACTTTGTGAACCTTGCACCATTTCTTGGACTATCGAACCCCCAGTGTTCTCATTCAGTAGCTATGCAAACCTGGTTATGTTGCTTAGACTCTCTGAATCTCGATTTTGTCATCTGTAAATTGGGAATAATGATTCTCAGAGTTTTCATAAGATTTAAAATACTCGATAAATATTCTTTTCTCTATATATTGTATAATTTAAAATATAGCGCATCCTGATTCTGCCAAAGCCAAAAGTCAGCCCTGAAACATCGGAGGTGCTCAATACATGGTAGTCATGTAGTGTTGATAATTTTTGAGTAGGGCCAGATCTATATGAGCATTGGTTTGTACAAACAGTGGCTGTGGATGGAATAAAGAGATAGGTGACTTTGTGTATACCATGAGGAAGATCTGTTGCAGGGTAGGCAAATACTGGGATTACTCTTTCTCCATGGAGACCCCATTACATCAAACCTGGTACGTTAGATGCAGCCCCTCTGAGAGTCTCATCGTGGGAAACCTAAGCACCAATTGTGGGAGGAAGCCAAGATTGGGATAGTCAGAAATCTGCTGGCATTGGGGAAATAAGCCAAAGAGGTCAGTATCAACTTAAGTGGTATTTGGTAGTCTTCAGCATATGTGAAACAATCAGCAGGCAGACAAGCAGAAATCAGAGCATGAGTACCGAGGGTTAGAGAAAAAAGTGGATCAGGTATAATGGCTCTTAGACAAAGAAGAGATGTCATCCATAATTGTGACCATGAAGTTATGAATTGCAATGAAGAAAGGAACAGAGAAAATTGGGCGGAACAACAGATTTAAGGAACCAACCACAGAGAGTTGTTAATTCCTACTACAAGGTTCAAACATTCTTACCGAAGGGGCAAAAAACTGTTCCAGAGCTTGGCCTTCCTGGGGACCGTATGTACAAAGAGCTAGTTCCATGTTGCCTGAGATTATGTATGTGTAGAAAGTGAGAATATCAAGTGCACAAGGGTCAGAAAAGAAACGATAAATAGCCTAGTGAGAGATGCTCACTTACAACATTTCATTATATTTCTGAGGCCATCTGAGGGATTTTTTTTCTGATTTGATTCTTACATTTCAGGATGCCTTCTGACTGTATCTGGGCTTCCTTTTGCCACTACTTTAATAGAATTAGTACTTCAAACCCCAAATGGTCCAGAAATTCACTTTTTAAGGATACATGATAGCACCTTGGCTGTCACTGGAAGCATGAGACTCCTTTTCAATTCTTAAAATGACTTTCCAAGTATGGAAGCATGATGCCTCCCTGTTACCTTCATTCCTTAAGGAGTTTGGAGAAGAATGTGGCACATTAAGTGTGACTTTAATTAGGTTCAGCAACCTTGGAAAAAATGTCCCAGAGAGCTGTGGTTTGACAAGATCAGCTACAGGTTGGAATAAGCAACCTCCAAATCTCTGTGACTTACCCCAGTAAATGTTTATTTCTTGCTCATGAAAAGTCCAATGTGGATGTTTCCAGTCAGGCAGCTCTCCTTGGTGGCTCTTTACTGAGATATGGCTCAGAACTCTGAGGTCCTTGCATCTTGTGTCTCCACTACCATCTTGGAGTCTCTTGCTTCCAGCTGCTTAATCCAGGTGGGTGGTGAGTGGGAGATGGGAGAGACAGTGGAAAATGGAGGTTCACTTTGAATATTTTACAGCCAGGCCTGAAGAAAGCATTTATGACTTTCATCCACATTCAGTCACAGAAGTAAATGATGAGGTCCAATCAAGATGTAAAGTGTCCTGGGAAAGGTAGTCTTCCTAGTGCTGTCAAGGAAAAGAAACTGGTTCAGGGCACACATAGTGTTGTATCTGTCATAGCCTCCACTCAAGTGACCAATCTGCTGTTCTTTCCCCCTCTCCATCACCTACAGTTTCTCCCCTACTGCCTGTGCTTCTGCTCTATGGCAGTTGAGAGCTATCACCAGGGATGTGTATGAAGCCAGAAACTGATGGTCACTCTCTGCTACTATTTAGAATAAGTATCATGGCAAGGTGCTGGCATTTGGGGGAATTTCCTTAGAATTTTAAACTGCTCCCCTCTTGTTTTGAAAAAGTAAACTCACCATTAACGCATATCCCTAGTATGTTGTACTCCAAGTAGTGGCAGAAATAATTCATCCTGGCAAAAGGAAATCACCCTGGAAATTACCAGAGGATGTGACATGGATTATTTAGTGTAATGGCTGAAGGTGTTTTCAGTAAAATGCAGTGTATGCTGTGTTCCCTGATCCCATTTGTCCTCTTAAAATTAATTTCTGTAGTGTTTCACAGTTACCTGTTTAATTATTCATTCTGGATGTCATGAAGAATGATACAGTACTGCAAAATAAAGCCAATAAAACAAGTTTCTAATGCTAAATATTGAAGCTGGAAAATATGACCATTACAGATAAGCAAGGATCTGTCTTCCCTTTTCATAAGTATTCTACAAAGACGTGCCATGCAATAAACAATAGTGTTGCTTGGATTAATTTGAAGATGTTTGCATAAATATGCTCAGAGTTTTATAGTTTTTTTTCCCACTACAGTTTGTATCACAAGAGTATGTGTTTCCAGGGCAAAATATTCACCTTAATCTATCATGCCATTGAAACTTCCACTTCTTTCTGCAGTGTAGTGTTATGGGGGGAGGCATGAGGTTTTGGATTCAGACAGATCTGGGTGTGAGTCCTGGCTTTATCACACTTGATGTGTAGGTAACTTGCCATCTCTCAGACTATTCTCATTTGCAAAATATACTTTGCAAAGTTGTTGTGTGTATTAAACTGAATGGTAGGAAACAAAACCTGAATTTAATATCCTGACTTGCCTCTCTCTTAAAAAAGGATTAATTTCCACTAATAATTTTATATGAATTATAAATAACATGATTGATTTCAAAGAACAAGTATATAAATAAGAACAGTAGGAGAACTGTTATGACTTTAGGAAGATTATTAAATGATAAAGGGATTACTTTATTTTGAATATTTAACATTTAAAATTATTAAAAATGTTATGATATCAAATAGGGTGACTTTGAAACTAAATTTTTCAGTAAAATAGAGATGATCAAAACTTAAATATTATCTCATTTCTAATATGAGCCTAAAGAATCACACTTCACCAGGAGGAAATCTCAGAAATTAAAGCAGAGACCTTGTGTATCAAAACCAGGATAATAACAAAAACATTTTTTAAAGTCTGTTATACCTGGAAGATAAAGTTGAAGAGATCTCTAAGAGCAAAATGACAAACATAGATAATCTCAGGAGGTCAAATATCCTTAACAATAATTCTAAAAGTAGAGAAATGGGAAAACGGGAGGGAAGAACTTATCAAAGAAATGATAGAAGAGGATTTCCTATAGCAGTACAAAGACATGAATTTTTTTCAAAGAGCTTCAAGTCTTCCAGAAAGGAAAAAGTGGACATCATCAAAAAGGCATAAAAATCACAGTAGCATCGGATTTCTCACTACTAACACTGCAAAGACAATGGAGCAAACCTTTAGAATTTTGAGAGGTAATGAGTTTCAAAGTAGAATCCCACACCCAAATCAAACCTTTCATAAACTGTGAGGTCAAAATAAAGACAGCTGCCAAAATGCAAGAATCAAAAAGTTTACCTTCCACTCACCGTTTCTGAGGAACTTACTTCAAGGTGTACTCTATCCAAACAGCCATGGGAACCAAAAAAGAGGAAAGTGTGAAATATAAGAAGCATTGGAACCAATCCATTGAATTCAATTACCAAAAACATTCCAGTTTTGTCATCCGTAAATCAAAAAATAGTCCTCAAGTCAACCAGAAAGCATAAAACAGAAGAGTAGAAACTGATTTAATTCAAAGATAAAATGACTAAGATGCTAGAAGCTGTTCACTATAAAGGCATATGTTTTTTCTCAGCAAGACAAAAGAAATGTACTTAGGAAAGCCAGAAAGAGCAAAAGAACAAATAAACAGAAATGTGGTACACCTACACCCCTTGAAAACTAAAACACACAAACAAAAATACAAAAACTCTATAAGAAAAGCATGGCCCAAAATATATTAAAAAAAAAAAGTGTAGCGTACTTTTGAGTAGTTGATAGAATGTAAGAAAAAATTTGATCATAATGTTAAAATATTTGAATTCTAAATAGCACAGAAGTAGTAACATTGGAATAGAAGAAAAAAAAAATCCTTAGCCTAGGGGATAACGCATTCCAGTCCCCTGGTTCTGGCCCTGGCCTTGTCCTCACTCCAGCTTCACTGTTGTGAAGTCTGTCATAGTGCCTTTGCTTGTTGTTGTGACTTTTTGCTAACAAATGTACAAATTAAAGCCTGTTCTCTGAAGCTTACTTTAAACTCGTTCTCACACCATTAAAATTTGGGGCAGACAGTAAACTAGTGCTGGCTGGCTTAAAGGGCGGTAAGACATTGAAAAAATAATTTGTTAAGATGTACACTATTTACCCAGTGCCATTGATGGGACACACAAAATAGTCCTCTTTAATGGGGAGGAGGGAATCCTTCCTTCCCCCTCATTCTCAAGCCAACCTCAATGGAAAACTGTGCCCCTTTAACTTGTGCCCTAAGCCACGTTCATGTGATACACAAACACAGCCATTTATTGGGAGTAAAACAATACAAAAGTTTTGACTAAATAGACAGGTTAAAAAGGAAAATGTGATATTTAATTATAGTCAAACTTCAAGAGACATGGGAATCCGGAATGAGGAGGAAATTCCAAGAAGCAGCTTCTAGGCAGCCTGGAAAATGCCCCACATTAGACTTACTGCCAATGAGATGAGATGGTGACATCTTTGCAATCCCCCTAAAGTAGATTTGTTGCTGTTTTTCACTACCCTTTCAGACCCTATTCCTAGTCTATCCTATAGAGCAGAGAAACCCAATACATATTTTCTAGTTCAAATATATATTTTAAACTTTAATGATTATTTTTATAATGTAGGAAATTAAAATTCCCAATAATTTCACCCCAGAGAACAGTACTGTTAACAGATGTATTCAAATGTAATTTTAAGAATTGAATTCCAAGATTGTTTCCAGTGACCATTTGGAGCTTAAAGGTTCTTTTTGTGTATTCACAGACTTTTACTATTTGTATATTATACATTCCTGTTTTCCTGGCTAAGAATGTGCTATTCTGGTTGAATAATCCTGAGTTAATATATTTGAAATTTTAACAATGTCATAGCTGCATTGCCACTCAAGTTCATGTTTTAATTTGGTGTTTGCACGAACTATTGTATACATTTTAAGCTTAATATTATCTGTTGTCTTATGAATTTTTTTTAAATGATGATATGCTTTTTGTAGTAGATTTCCTTACAAATTACCTGATAAGAATTGTATGAGAAATGGTATCTAATGGAGCTAGAATATAAGTTAGAATGCAGTTAAAAAGGTATTCAAATTGAACCAAACCAGTGAAATAGACTAGTATAATGTCTTCCAGAAAGGAACATAAATGTGTCAGATTAACATTTGAATTTCTATTATTTTTCAATTAAAAAGATAAGATTTGGGGGGAAATGTTTCTTTTTCTTTAAGAAGGCAGTCTCTACCCCTCTGTCCTTTGAACTGCTTTAGTGGAGCTCAGTTCTCTGAGTGCCCATTCCTCACTCCCTTTCGAGCCCTACCAGTCTGTTGTGTGATCATGCATCCCCCACCCTTCAGCCTTGATCCTAATTCCTGTTGTTTTGCAGCACTTTTTTTCTGACAATATCCAAATAGCATTCTCTCAGAGGCTAGTGCCAGATGCTCCATGCATCCTTCAGTAAGAGCAATAAGCAGTTAGTAGCCCTGGGTTTTTGGAGGAATTCTTCATTTTATATACCAGTCTAGGGCAAATGACCATTAAAATTGGTTAAGCAGAGCTTGCCATCTTCTGTAGCTGTTTAAACCTCTAAATATAATTAATCAAAAACTTTCTCTGAAATTCTCTTTGAGCTGGTTTCACAGTAGAAAGTTAAAAAAAAATGAGAGAGATTGAAAGTTTCTGCAATTAAAAAGTCTTGACCTGTACACTCATTTCTCAAGGCTTTTTGCTTGGGAGTCAATATTTTTCTCCTCTTTTGTAATCTATTAACCATCAAGATTTTTTGAATTTCAGAATGCTCCTGTTTGACACATATTTAACTTGTGAAGTTATTTTTTTTTGTTTGTTTTGTTTTGGAGTTTGATGAGTAGGTCTTTCTTTTTTTTTAACATCTTTATTGGAGTATAATTGCTTTACAATGGTGTGTTAGTTTCTGCTTTATAACAAAGTGCATCAGCTATACATATACATATATCCCCATATCTCCTCCCTCTTGCGTCTCCCTCCCACCCTCCCTATCCCACCCCTCTAGGTGGTCACAAAGCACCGAGCTGATCTCTCTGTGCTATGCGGCTGCTTCCCACTAGCTATCTATTTTACATTTGGTAGTGTATATATGTCCATGCCACTCTCTCACTTCGTCCCAGCTTACCCTTCCCCCTCCCCTCAAGTCCATTCTCTGCGTCTGCTTGTGAAGTTATTTTAATTATTGGTTCTGACTTCACATTCAAACTGAATTTCCCAGAATTCATTTACATATTTTATAATCCTCATGTTTTTGAGGTTTAGATGATATCCTTATAATCTCTGTTAGTAGCATATTATGCTTCATTATTCAATGACAGATTTGCTATACCCTTTTGTACGTTGGTTCTTAAAGAGTATAACTTTTAGAGCATATTTTCAGGTAATAAAATTATTTAATTTAATCTTATCGGAAACAATTATAAATAATCTTATTGTGCTTTTACATTTTCAAATTGAATTTGTTTTCAAAGCATATTTCACTGTGTATTTGTGTTTCATGATAACAGAGTCAGCAAATTCAGCCACTAAAAGCCACTTAAGTATTTTTATATATTAAGATCTTGTACAATTTATAGTTTTCATCTTTATGAAGCAAGAATAATATTTGATAGAAAATACTATTTTATGATGCTTTCTTGAACAAAAGTATCTTTCAAAAATAGGTACACATCACCATACCTGTTAAAAACAGACTTGATGCATATATTTTGTTTGTTTTGTTATTTTGACCTCTGAGTAACCTCTACCAGTATTATTCCAAGATAAAGTGTATATTATCTATTAATTTATATGTTTATTTTTATCATATTTTATATATTACATATTATGATATCGTTTTTATGTGTGCATTACTAATAATATATTCCAGAAAGGAAAATACAACAATAATAGCAATGCCACATTACTTTTGCATAGCTCTTTTAACTACTGCTTTAATATGTATTTTCTTTTATCTTTTTAAATCTTTTGAAATAAGTAGATTTATAATCACATATATTAGTTTTAAGAAATGGAGATAGTATAACAAGAAATGATATGCCTGATAAACTCAGTACTAGAGTTAACATACAGTTTTCCTGAATCATATTTCAATAATGTTTCAAGTACAGATGGTCAACAGTAAGGATTAAAATAACTTTAACAATTCTATCTGAAGATATGTGTGTCTGTATGATATATTTATGTGAAATGGTTCAATAAGCTGCCTGGCACACCCAGAAATGCCTCTAATTAAAATCGAACATATACTAGAAATATTTCATAATATGTAGGTTTTATTTTTTCCCTTGTGATCATTATCTCTTCTTTGAGAAATGGCCTCTAATAAAGATATTCATTTGGCCCCAGGATATGTGTACATTAAGGAAATAAAAACCTCAAGAGTTCTCCCTTTCCTATTAAATCCATAAGATATTTGTCAAATATCCCTAGGGCCTTTCACATACCGGTCAGCTGTACACAGAGATCATTATGAAAACTTCATGTAGTTTTGCAGTACAACTTTGTGATCCTTCAGAGCTATTATGTCTTCTAAGACTTCCTTGTGCTTTATTGAAAGCTTCAGGGGAAATAAATATGTCTTTCTAGACCCAGTGGTCTAGAGACAGTGAACTCAAGAGATCAAGGTTATCAAAACATGAGTTCTGTGTTACGGCTTCTGTTTATCTGAAGGAAAGCTGCCAAGGTGAAAGGGGTTGTTGTTATTTTTAAAGTACTGAATTATGTGGAAGAGGAATTTCTTATCAGTAGAGATGATTTTTGTTGCCAATTCTAAATGTTGACCTTATTTTTGATATAATCTCTGTCCTTTGACAGTTATTAGCTTATAGATAATCGCTGCAAAATAGCTCCCAAACTTGTTCACCCAGGACTTTATTGGGGATGTTGGGCTATGTGTTTGCTTTCAAAGAGGGGGAAAGAAAGGAGGTTGAAATGATGAGAAAGGAACACAGACAGACGTTATACGTGTCAGAATACACTGCCTTGCCTTCTAGATACCCACTTTCAGGATTTCTAGTGTTTTGTATTTTATATACTTAGCTGTTCTCAAATCTTCAATATTTGAGGAGTTCCCTTTGTTCTGTGCAAGGGTGGAATCACTGTTTTAGTGCCATGATGAGGATTGTTGTTTCTGTCTTAGATATGATAAAAGGAAAATCTGACTATATATAGACTGCAGGATATTTATATCATTCTTACATAAAAGTGAAATCAAGTTATTGGGACTCTATCCCTTCCTTACATAATTCAGAAGTTTTCAATATCTCACTTAATCCAAGGGCTTATTGTAGTCATTCATGCTAAATACAATAGCTGTGCTATCAGTGATGGTTACCAAAATTCTTTTTTTTTTCTTTTTCACTGCAGCATAGCAAGAGAAAACAAGGTTAAATAATGGTTAGCAGAATTTAGATATTAGGAGTTCTAACACCAAAATGTGGGTGGAAAGAGCCTGGGGTTGGTTTTAGCACCTAAGATACTAGGTTTGAAATCAAGCTTTGATATTTAGTAGCCATGTGGTCTTGGGCAAGTTGTTTAACCTACTTAAAACTCACATGGCTCATTTCTAAAAGTGGCCTACTACTAATTTTCAAATTTGTTGGCATCATTACTTGAAATGATGTATTTAAGATGCTTAGCACAAGACTGTAGCACACTAAGTAACAATATCTGCTCGATGATTTTAGATCTTATTCTCTTTTCATTTTTTTCTTGTTTTGATTTTTAAATTTATAGACTGTTTCACATGATGTATGTGTGTTTATATGTGTATATATGTACATATATGTGTATATATGTTTGTGTATGAATATAAATGTTTGTGCATATACATGTATATATTTGTTTATATATGTGTGTATGTTTTTGTGTGTACATATGGATATATATATATGGATATATATGAATATAATATACCTTATTCAGAATATTTGGACTAACCTCAAGAGTGATATTTCTTTGACGTTTCTTGTTTAATCTTAAAAATCCATATAAATTATATATTCCTTACATTACTATATACTTAATGTTAAAATAGTATCTTTCACATTCATCACATTTTAAAGTAAAATTGTCTCCTCCAAAAGATGCTCAATATTGATTTTGTGGTTTCTTGTGCCTTTTGGGCATCAATGTATATCCAGGAGAAAAGGTATATACTCCAGTTTTCAAAGCACAACATTAGGTGATATTTTGAGGATGATTTGTATGCAGAGCATTTTTAAAAGATTAAAGATGTAAGGATGCTGTTAAGAGCTACTTGATCACTGCACACCTCTTATGGACACTTAATTATCCCTTAGGTAGTGAGTTTTTATAGGATCAGATTCATAATCCTCAAAGGAAGTTAAATCTGTTTCACTCCTGCAGACTTTTACACAGTGGGTTTTGGAAAAAGTTCCTTTACAAAGTTAAAAGTTTTCCATACATTCAGTGAGATATCACAGCCTTGCAGAAATAGTTTCTGTCTACAATTTTTATAACCCTGAGGTTATCAATTGTTCAGTTTCTGTCCTACCCCCATCCATAACGGATGACATCGGGTGCAGCAATCTGAGTGAACCTTCATGTGTGTCCTAAAGGGTAAGCCACATGTTTAGATATATTATAAATGTTCCTGCTCAAGAGGATGCTGTTTTACTGGGCCCAGAAGAATTACGGGCCTTGGCTTATTTATGTGAATCAGTATAATATGTATATAATTTTGTTTACTGAAAATTTAAAAGCTGTAAGTATTTAGTCCATGACACTGGCCTTGGTACTGACAGTCATTGAGCCATAACATACATGATCTGAGGACTTATCCGCTGGAAGCACATGAACTCATGGCAGCATAAAGGCGATCTTCAGGGAGACCTCCACGGCAGTTACAATTACTGCTCCAAGTCTTCTATTTTCATAATGTTGTCAGTGTTGGCCAGTAAATCAGTAAAACCACCAGTCAGACCATGCCTTTGGCAAAATATGATGCAGCATAATTACAAAGGAGCTTTTTAGAGAAAACTCCCCAGAGTCCTTTGTGCTGAGTGCCAAAGGGGGTTTTCCTGCTGGCCTGCGATTTGATCACAGTCATGGGTGCATCACGTGCCTCCAGGCTTCCTAGAAGTTCTCTTTATCCACGAACCATATTCCAAAATTTTTACATCTCTACATAAGACAAAGGCTATATACATCCAAGTATAAAAATGACGCTTATAAATAAAAATAGTAAAGAACCCACCTGTTTCCTCTGGAAATCTCACATTCAGTTAGGTTTCAACAAGAATTTGATCTAACTAATCACTCAAAATATTGTTTTTTATTTGGATGTTAGAGGAACCATGTGTAATTTCTTATCATCCTGCTTACTTGAAAATAATGCTAATACTGATATTATTTGAGCATTTGATTCAAAAGATTTTTGCAGAATTTTGACATGCATCTAGAATACCACACATCCGCTAAAGGCAGGTTTTATTAGAAGATGTGCTTTTGCTTTTCCAGATCAGCTCTTAGTGAGCTTGGGGTTCTGGATAAGTTAGCTGGCAGGTTCTTTATTATCACTCTGTGTAGCAAGGACAGGAGGACAGACATGCAAGTGCCTCACTTCACATTCTCTTATCAGCTTTTAGAATTCATATGGGTCTCATTTTGGTACCTACTATGAATAAGACACAAACTCTGCACTCAGAATTCTTTCACTCTAGGTAAGGAACACAGGCATAAAGACATTATGAGAGTGGAGATATATACATTAGAGCAGTTTTCCCTTAAAAAAAATCAGGGCATACTTCACAAAAAAATGAAAAATTCTGTTTTGAGAACTTGCTGAGTAGAGAAGAAAAAAATAAGGAATTTTGGTGACATAGTTCTGAAGCATGAAAGCGTATGCTATTTACATATTTTTGAGTTTACGAATATATTATATGCTTTAATCTTTCACCAGCCTTGTATGATAGTAATACGTCAAGAGAAGTTAAATGACTTAGGCAAAGTCACCCAGATAAAAAGAATCAGAACTAGAGTTTGAATTTAATTTATTTCTTTATCTACTCAAAAATATTTACTGAATATTAACAAAAATAAAAATAAACCTTAATTTAGTGCTTACTTCAAAGCAGTATTTCTCAATTCTACCTTAGGAGACTTTTTTAGACTTTTTTTTAACCTAATTGCCCTCTCCCTAAGAAATTTTAATACCTTGGATATACTATATATCCGTTTTGTATTGTAGCTCTTTGGAGGGCCACAAAGCATTGTAAGAGCTAAAGTTTTTTCAACCCCCTTCCTAAGTTTTGCCCCCTTGAACGTGCTATCTCCCCCATTGAAAATGCATGTTTTAGAGACATTCTTCTAAATACTGAAGATATAAAAATGAGTAGGATATGGTCCTTTCTCTGGGTCACTTCAATACTAATGTATAAGTACAAGCAAACAAATAATTTCTACAGAAAGTAGTGAGTGCCACAACAGAAAAATGTACAAGGTACAGTAAACGCACAGAAGAGTCTGTCTGCAACTTTGGCTGGGAGTAGTTATAACAGACTTCATAAACTCCCTTCATGGTTATGGCTTACAAGAGGAGAAAGTGACCATCAGGTGGAAAAAAGGAGGATATTGCAGACAGACCAGAACCACAAAGGCAAAAGGGGTAAAACAACGTGGGCAGTTTTGGGGTCTGCAAAAAGCTTAGGAGAAGAGGAGAGAGCTGTAGAAGTGTCAGGATCATGTCATAAACTGGGAGTCTAGACTTTCTCATGAAAGCAGTGGAAGGGTGACATGATCAGTTTTGTGTCTTAGAAACATCACTCGGGTGTTTCACTTCTGGTTCAGGGTGGCTGAGGAAAGCCGGAAAGTTTCTCTCTTCTCCTTCCTGCAAAAATCCTACTGAAATCACATGCACACATGAAAATCCACTGAATCATTGGAAATCTGGAAGGATGCCATCAGTAAACCAGAAATGGTGAGAAAATTTTGGAAGACTTGGGAGGATAAGTGGATTAAAGTACATGAACAGTGCCGGACATAACAATGGTACTATTGTTAGCTATGATTTAATGGGAACAGCCAAGCGGCCATGGTTAAAGCAAGACATGATGAGATTTTTACCTGAGGCAGGAACTTGGGCCAGGGGAGGGGAGCTGGGTTTTTTAAAAAATAGCTTTTTGCATCGTACCATAGCTGCTTCACACAATCCAGGAACTCATCTGTATTGTCTTTCTTATCATATTTCTTCCACAATAGCCTTTCCATGATATCTTAGAAGTCCCCTCTTGGTTACATATTAAAACATCTTTTGTCAATATGTAACCATAATAGTTTACATGTATTGACAGGTTATGATGTGTCAAGCATTGGGATAATTATTTTATAGACATAATTTCATTTAATCCATACAGCACTTCTGTAAGGTTATCACTGTTATTATGCCCATTTATATATGGAGAAACAAAATGAAAACAAACAAAACAACTACCTAGGACTCTGGCAGGTTAAGTAATTTTCTCAAGTACCTGCAGTTATTAAGTGGTTAAATTTAAGATCATGACTCCATAACCCCAGCTCTTAAACATCTGCTGTTCTGCTTTATGTATTATTATGTTCTGATAACATTCTTGTCTTAATCAGTTTGAGCTGCAGTAACAAAATACCACAGACTTGGTGGCTTATAAGCAGCATAAGTTTATTTCTTACAGCTCTGGATACCAGAACATCAAGATCAAGGCACCAGCAGATTTGGTGTCGGATGAGAGATCACTTCCTCGATGGCCATCTTTTTGGTGTAACCTCACCTGGCAGAAGGGCCTCAGAAACTCTCTCTGAGGCCTCTTTTATCAGGGCATTAATTCCATTTATGAGAGCTCTGCCCACGTGACCTAATCACCCCAAAGGGCCCCACCTCCTAATACTATCATTTGGGAGCTAGGATTCCAACATATGAATTTTGAGGGAACACAGACATTCAAACAATAGCAATTCTCATGACTTTTTTAAAATAAGAATTTTCTACTTAAAAATTGACAATATTTCTAAATTCTTTTTAATTATTCATGTCATTATTTCAGTTTACTTTTCATTAAGCTCGAATTAAAGGGTATTCCTGGCCCATGTGAAATGTATGTGTTTTCAGGAAATGGAAAAGATAAGGCATTAATATTTATTGTCTTGACTGCTATGTACGAGACCCTATAATGGACCTTTTCTCATTTCCTCTCATTTCAGTCTCACCTTGATTTATGACGTAACATTAGGAGACTCAAGTATCAGATGAGGAACCTTGAGATTTGGAGATTGATTATTCTCACTTCTTATATACCACAGTATTTACATGTGCAAAAGAAAAATGCTTACCTTTAGTACTCACAGTTCAAAAAAGTGAATCATTTGGAAATTAGATTTTAATATCAGAAGCAGGAAATCTCAGGAAGTAATATCAAAGATGAAATTCTAAGGCAATCTTAAATTCCAAACTAAGAACTAGAAATGAATCCCATATTGTCACCTTGATTGTCCTTATAAATGGGAAAAAGCAGAAGTTTGACAATTTCAAGCAGTAAATAATCCAAGTATATATTCATGTGATTTTAAAAGCTTTTGGGTGGGTGTTTGTGTTCTATAAAGAGCATCTGCTTATATTTGAATATTTAAGTGACACATATTCCAGATAATTTTCAAAGAAGAAAGTTGACTTAGTGAAATTAGATTCATATTCTCTTTTTATATTTCACACAATATTCTGGGAATAGAGAATGCTACTTCGTTTCTTTGTAAAAATGCTGCTATACAGAATATGATTTGTCAACCCATGAGCACATTTATAATAAAGTATTTCAAGGTATTTTACTGTTGACATTTTAATTGGGGGAAAAAGTTTATATTCTTATTTAAAGTGATACATAAAGATAAATTCCAGAAGGATTAAAGACCTAAATTTAAATGAAAAACTCTCCTTAAAACAATACTATAAAAGTACTAAAAGAAAATATAGAATATCATGTTTCATATTCTTTGAACAGGAATCTTTAAGCACCACAAGAAATCCGGTTTAAAACTTGAAAATGAAAAAAGCATAAGCAAAATAAAGTTAAAAATATGGAAATATTTGCATCACGAGTACCAGAAAAGGTTAATGTCCTTAATATACAAAGAGCTGATACAAATAAGTAAAGTTAAAACAATCTTATAGAAAGATGAGCTAGGGCTAAGATCAGGTAACACTGCATAATGGTAAACATGCTTTTAAAAAATACCTCATACTAATGATCAAGTAACTGCAAGTTTTCAGTTATCAAGCTGACAAACGTGTAAAAGAATGATAATATCCAACATTGTTGAAGATGCAAAGAAAAAGTAAGAGCTCCCTTTTCACTGTTTGAGAGACTATGAGGAACTTTCCTGCGTGTGTGTGTGTGTGTGTGTGTGTGTGTGTTTGAAGTGTTATTAAAATTTAAATGTCTGCCTATGGATTAAAAATAATACAGTGATGGACTTTACATATTAACGATATCTAGCATTTTTTAAAGATCCTGTCATGCTTTTAACCTCATCTTCCTTTTCCTCACCCTGTGACTTGCTGTTTTAAAGAGCTCTGTTCAGTGGCTCTTAACCCTTCCAGACTGGCAAAGAGGATTTAGCCTGGATCATAGTTGCATTTGCAACCGCCATCCTCAGGACCTAAGTACATTATAACTGCATTGATGGTTCCATTATCACAGCTTGATCGTGCTAGACTTTATATGGTTGCTAGGTAATCAGTGTCAATTGTTGCTCTTGAGGATGGAGGACAAAATATTTCTTAAGATAAGAAATAAATCTTAAGATAAGCGTTATGAAGAAACAAATGCTACTTTTCCCCCACAATATCCTATTTCTAAAGCACTACCATGTTTTAATGTTCTATTCATTAGACAAATTCTTAAAAATATCTTGTCACTTTCTTTAGCAACTTTACCTTGGAAACCACTTACATTTAGGGCAAGTGGTTCTACAAACATAAAAGGTTGTTTGCATGTTCACAAAGTTCATATAAGATTAAGGGAAACATACAGATCTAATGTTGAATCTCATGAGCATATGACTGTTCTACTATGAACTTCCTCTGATCTGGAATGTAAATGAGACCTCCTGCTAATAATATATTTACTTCAGCACACATAACTACTAATTAAAATTCTTTTCATACATCTACAAAATTTTTTATTGCACTGAATCATCAAAAATAGATGAAAGCATTGAACGGTTTAAATATTCTTGTCAACAATTTAGGATGCTATATGACTTGGCTCAAAACTAACTCTCCAATACATCATTGTATAGCTAAATTTGGTTTCAGTAAATCTTTAAAAAATCACATCAGTTGACAAATCTCCATATTGAGTCTGCTGTACTCTGTTACAGGCAAGGAGAGATTTAAAAAAAGGCAAGACCCTTGTTATGTGGGGAAATTATACCCTTGCCTATGAAAGGTAATTAGCAACACAAAAGACATTATCTTAGTTGTTTAGAATGGGTGGCAGGGCAGTGTTGTGTGCTGGCATTTTCAGGATATAAGAACACCTGTTTGGCTTCAGTAATTTGAGATGGACTTGAATATCTGAAATTTTAAAGGTCCACAAGGTGATTTTGATATGCATCTTGGGTTGAGAACTACTTCACTAAAGTGTGTTAATACTGAAATATTAGGTATCACTGTGAAGGAATTAGAATGATACATTAAGCTTTTAGTGCTTCAGAGACTTGACTTCCCAATTTACTACCTAGTCTTATAGAATACACGATGCCGTAATAAAAAGTCAAAATTCATTGATCCTCTGGAAGCTTGTACAACCAATATTCAGATTCAGGAATTTGGATGAAACATTCCCTGATTTGTTTTACTTGTTATATGGGATATTGATGTCCTACAGAACCAGAAACAAATCTTTATCAGTTATACAAGTCTTCTCATTAGACAAAGCCTCAAAAAGTATACAGTGAATTTTAAAAGAAAATATATTAGAAAATGATTGTGTTCATTACAAAGGAATACTTAGCTTTATAAACATATTTCAATTTCTTTTAAACATAGAACATATAAGAATATTTGATTTGAAAAAAATGGCAGTTTTTATATTTGAAGAAGACATTCACTGCCCCTGATTCAGCATCGCACTTTTTACAGCCCTCAGCCAGTCAGGTGAGAGCCATGCTTGGGTTTATCCTGAAAATCAGATTTCCCTCAAACAGCATTAGGGTTCTTCTTCTACCGCATTCAAATACTAACAACTTAAATAGTATTACTTTAAATACAGTTGTTGTACAGTGCATTCAATTTTGTTTAAAATGTCTTCATAAACATGATACTTCATTTGTCATTTTTAACTTTTTCTGAGTATTTTCATATTATGGGCAGTCTCTCCTCTATGTCAAATGCTTTTATGGAAAAATACACATACATACACACATATATTTTACATTTCTCTGTAGCAAAAAATAACTTCCAAAGTAAAAGTTTAGGCTTATTTTTTTTTTTTAATGGATTCAGGTCTTGTAGCATCTTCGGCTACCTGCCTGTAAATACTTTGCCCTCTGTACATATTCTACCCCTGAGACCAGGCATATGGCTCCTTTTCTTCTTCCTCTCTGTTCTGTTCCTGGGCAATTTAATTCATTCCTACAGCCGCTAGAGACAGGTGACTGCAGTGTGCATTACTGCCAAATCACACTGCTTTCTTTCATGTTAGACCCAGATACTCTGACTGCCTACCAGACATCTCCCAACTGGACGCCCCATAGGCAAAGTAAATTCAGGGTATTAAAAGGGAAAAGTACTGCTTTATTTCCAGACATTTCCTCCCTCCTGTGTTATCCATCTAGGTAGACTAGACCACCACTTACACTCACTTCCAAATCAGAAATATGAAAATCATCCTATTAATTAAGGATTCCAATCCTTAAATGCCTGTTGTATCCCCCGTCTCATATTCAATACTAACTCCCAAACCTTTCTTGAATATTCTTTCCTCATTATTCCCACTGTGCTACTACATTAGTTCACCCTATCAACAGCCTTTGTCTATTACAAAGGATTCAAAATTCTCCTTCCCAACTCCAGTTTTCCACCTCTCTATTGCCAGAATGATCATAATACATGCAAATGTGCTTTTGTGATTTCCTTGCTTAAATTAAAGAACCCTCCTGCCTCAGACAATGTTCAAGCTCATGAGTTGGTCTTGTTCATAGGCCCTTCTTATCTCCAGTGGAGTCTCACCGTTGATAAGACCTGTATGGGTTCTTAATTCTACCTCTACTTTGCTCATTCTGTTCCCTGTGCTGGGAAGGCCCTTTTTCTTTTACTGTCTTTATTTATCCTTGTTTATTGGAAAAAGAATCCTCTGAGACCACTCGCTACTTCTTGTCCCAGAAATTGCAATCTATTTTTCATAATTTGAAGGCCTTAAAATCAGCAAAATGACAATACAAATTACAATATAGCATAAGTAGTACAATTTAAGGATGTAGACTGTGGTGGTAACATAGTCAAGGAGGTGGTTATTTCTTGAGCAGTGAGGGACTTTTACCAAAGAATTGACATTATAACTGAACGTTGAGTGGGAATATTCCAAGTAGAAAGAAGGAAGAGGGCATTCCATGCATGAACAAAGATTTAGACATCAGAAAGAATGTGAAACATTTGGGGAAGACTGGAAAGTTTGTGCGGCTAAAAAGTTGTGCTTTGTAAAGATTTTGTTTGTGGGATAGTTGGTCTCTGTCTTGTGTCAATTACTTTTTTTGAGAAGATTTTTTTTGTTTATATTTCCCCTATTCAGATTCTCCCAATATTGAGACACCCAGACTCTATACTTTGTTTCAGGTCTTTAAGTTTCATATGGTACTTGTCCAGGCTAAATCTTCTGAAAAGAAATAAAGTGCTTCATGGGAGATTTTAGAGCTTAGACATCCATGAAAAATAGTTGAACACTACCATTAAGTCATTAAGAATGGTAGCTCATGCAGGCAGAGGTCACGAGGCAGAAATGATGATTCTCAGTGATCTCATTTTCTTGGTACCCAGTGGTGTACACCCAGCCAAAGCTGTGTTCCTGAGCGCTTGGGAGAATTCTTCACACAATTCTTCACTCCTTTCTGAACACCATTCTGTTATATTATACATATCTTCAGTCTGAAAGCATATGAAGCCAAACTCACAGGAAATGAGAGAGCATATATTTCTTTGTGATCTGACATTTTATGAACTCTCCGTGTCCTTGTTCTCATGCATGCCTACTTCCTAACAATGAAAACCTCTTCTGCTGACCAGTATATAAAACCCAGTTTAGTTTATTCTTTCTACTGTCATGATCATGATAGTGAAAAAGCCAAATGACATTTGATTTTTTTCCACTCTTGTTTAATACATTTGATCCACACCACTGGCATTTGACCTTTGAATTAAATGAAAATGTATATGAAAGTTGTGAGAGCAAGTGAACATTATAACCCCTTTGTCTGAAGTGAAATGTAAGCAATGAAATGAATATAAACATAAAGATTTCAATATTATGTGTTACCATTATCATTTGATTTTTAATCTTGGTTAATAAAGAGCTCTAATTTGTGTGCTTTTCTTTATTTAATACACTGTAAGTGAAGTTTTCATGTGAATAAGTTTGTAATACTGGGAAAAATAAAGATCATGTAGTGATAGGATTTATAACAGTACTATGCAGGAGTTGTAAAATACAGTAATTATCCTGTAACCATATAAAGTCCTATTTAGGTAGATTGCCCTTATTCTAAGGTATTGTACTCATTTATATTACATTGCAGGTTGTTTTTCTTTTGTTGTAGTTCTTGCTTTTCAGACTGGAAAGGTAGAAAAGTCCTGGTCAGAACTTAAATTTGCAACCCAACATAAATCAAAGCTCCATTCTCCAGGCTGAAAGCTCCTGCCCCTGCCGTCACTCCCGGTGACCCTGTGAATGTAATCTTTTCAGAGTCAACCTTGAATCTGGTCTAGACAGCATGTGACTTATGAAGTGAGGTAGGGTGAGGTGTCCAGGGAGAGAGGCAAATCCTTTAGAAATGAGTCTCAAAATAATGTATTTTCTTTCTTGGAACCCTAAAATAGGTAAACTGTAACCCACTTTCTTTTTTTCATAAGAAAGCTGTTTACTCAGATTTGAATGCCTTCTTTTCCTTCCAATATTCATGCCTAGTGTTTGTAATCCGTATTACATTGTTTCTGTTTTTTGTTTACTAATCCCCCTGGGTTAGAGAACAAGTCAATAAAAATAAGTACTCTTGGGTAAGACTCAAGTTTTATTAAAAGTGAGATAAGGTAGCAACGACTAAGAGAATTTGCTTTTTCCTTCTTAATAGTTTGAATGGTGCTTTCATTGTATACTAAGTAGCCACCATAAGGAGATAATCTGGGAAACATTTCTAATGAGAGTTCTGAGGCCAGTCTGATTACTGGAGAAAAAAGGTAAAAAATATAAACTGTAATTCAGGACAGTGAATTTTCTACAAGGATAGGCTATACCTAAATAATGCTTATTTCAACTTATGAAAGTAACGCAAATGTCAATTTCAAGAGTATTCCAACTACACGCCTCAATGAAAGTGATAGAATCACAAGAGCAGCTATATTTGTATGGCTCATAAGATCTCTAATATTCTATCTTTGTTAGTATTCTTAAACAATTGAATCCAGTTGGTTCTTATAAAAGAGGTTGAAATCTGATTCCACGTGGCATTCAGGAATCCCGATTTGGTAATGTCATTTTAAATTCTGGTACCTTTAACCATTCATTAAGGTTCATTCATTGTTTAACCTTTGCCAGAAACACGGCTATCCACCTCACCACCCTGCTCAGGGTCTCTGTTAATGCTGAATGCTCTGCTACTGCAGCATATAAGGTCCAAAACAGAAGCAATGACCATCTTACTATGGTGGAAAAATTTTTGTCATCCAACATCCAATATCATTTGTTCATTTTTTTTTTTGTTTGGAGACTGGAAGGTGGGCTTTTCCTTTGAGAAAGAAAAGCAAAGAAAAGCAGAATAAACAAAAGTACCTCTGAGATTTATACATATTGCCCCTAGTTGGCAGATAAACTGTCTCTCTCATGTTTTCAGTGTGACACTTCTGGACAGCTTTGCACAGCTTCCGGGCTAGTGTTTTTCCACTGTTCTCAAATCCCACACACTGAGAGAATCAAACACATGAACATCAGGAACAGTGCCTCCCTATCAGAGAGATTTTTCAACCAAGTTTCCCATTTCAACCACTGGTTTATCTGAATCTAGGAAAAGAGAGTAGCAGGTGGTGCAAAACGTTCATGCAAGTCTGTGGGTTTAAAGTACTCCACAGGTGATCTTGATGTCCCCCATGGAGGCAGATATAACCCCTTTACCCTTCTTTTTCTCTTTCCCTTAAAACAATAAGTGGTTTGTTGTTATTATACATAATATTAAAATATTATAATACATAATATTAAAATATTAATGTATTTTTCATGGCATTGCTTATTTAATAAATATTGAATATCACATTAAAAAGCAATCCAAAAAGTTGATATAGCTGCAAGAAAACTGTTGTTTAGACGGCTTATTAATACCTAGATTTGGGTACTGGGGGCAGTTTTTAAAGGACAATCAAAATGAGTTGGGATTTAGTGTATTTTCCTTCATTGTTTTCCTTATAGACATGTTTATGTAATTACCTATATATACTGCTATTTACTACCTTTTCACTATGACTACTCAAAAATCATTTCCATATTATAATAAAAGTCTTAAATTTAAAAATTGAATCTGCATTTAATAACTGTTTTTATGATTAGGAAAGATGCAAGTTTATTGTGGAAAATTGGGAAAACAAAGAAGAAAATAAAAATCACCCATTATCCCAGTACAGAAAGGGAAATAAAAATGCACATTTTGATGTTCTCATTGTGCTGAGTCCCCTGGTAAGTCAGTGTGGGGAGATGTAAGGATTCACCAGCCATGTACCCCTGCAGTGTTTCTCAGGCTGTCGTTCAGGATCCCCACCAGCCAAGAGCATTTGTATTAAGCTTTAGTTTGTTTTATTATTTTTTTTGTTGAATATCATTTTTAAAATTTATTTATTTATTTTTATTGAGTTATAGTTGATTTACTATGCTGTGTTAGTTTTAGGTGTACAGCAAAGTGATTCAGTTACATATACATATATATTTATTTTTTCAGATTCTTTTCCCTTATAGGTTATTACAAAATATTGATTATAGTTCCCTGTGCTATACAGTAAGGTCCTTGTTGGTTATCTATTTTATATATAGTAGAGTGTATACGTTAATCCCAAACTCCTAGTTTATCCTTCCCCCAGCCTTTCCCCTTTGGTAACCATAAGTTTGTTTTCTATGTCTGTGGGTCTGTTTCTGTTTTGTATATAAGTTCATTTGTATCTTTAAACAAAATGAAGCTTTACTTTCTAAAATATGTATAATGAAAACAACAGATGTATCGGTTATGCTTTCTCAAACTATGCAGACCCAGATTCTAATGACCTCCTCCCTTACCTCCCCTCCCACTTCCATTTGTGAATTAGAAGTCTAATCCGAAAAAAAAAAAAAATTAAAAAATGAAAAACCAGAAAAACAAGGAAGCCTCTGATTGTTCTGACTCCATTACTTACAATTGTGCGATGTTGGGTAGATTATTACCTCCCTGAAATTTATGTCAGAGACGTCAGTAGTCATTTTTTAATAATTTGTAAAGTGGCTATGAAGATTAAAATGGAAAATGCATGTAGGGCTCCTTGCAGTGCTTCTTGGAAAATATTAAGTAACTTCTTTATTCCAGGACCTGTTTTGGGCCCTATCACATATTTTGTGTAATTAATCTCAGAGCAACTATGACCTAGAACAAGTATATGAATTTTTGTAAAAAATATATTAGAGTATAGTTGATTTACAATGTTATGTTAGTTTCAGGTGTACAGCAAAGTGAATCAATTTTATATGTATATATATCTCCATTCTTTTTCAGATTCTTTTCCCATATGGGTTATTACAGTACATTGAGTAGAGTTCCCTGTCCTATACAGGAGGTCCTTGTTAGTTACTTATTTTATATATAGTAGTATGTATATGTTAATCCCAATCTCCTAATTTATCACTTCCTCTCACGTTTCCCCTTTAGTAACCATAAATTTGATTTTGAGATCTGTGAGTCTGTTTCTGTTTTGTAAAAAAGTTCATTTGTATCATTTTTATTAGATTCCACATATAAGTGATATCATATGATATTTGTCTTTCTCTATCTGACTTACTTCACTTAGTATGATAATCTCTAGGTCCATCCGCATTGCTGCAAATGGCACTGTTTTATTCTTTTATATGGCTGAGTAATATTCCATTGTATATATGTACCACATCTTCTTTATCCATTCATCTGTCGATGGACATTTAGGTTGCTTCTATGTCTGGGCTATTGTCAATAGTACTGCAGTGAAGAGTGGGGTGTATGTATCTTTTAGAATTATGGTTTTCTCTGGATATATGCCCAGGAGTTGGATTGCTGGATCATATGGTAGTTCTATATTTAGTTTTTTAAGGAACCTCCATACTGTTCTCCATAATGGTTGTACCAATTTACATTCCCACCAACAGTGCAGGAGGGTTCCCTTTTCTCCCAGCACCCTCTCCAGCACTTATTGCTTGTAGATTTTTTGATGACGACCATTCTGACTGGTGTGAGGTGATACTTCATTGTAGTTTTGATTTGCATTTCTCTAATAATTAGTCATGTTAAACAAAATGGACCTAATTAAACTTTAAACCTTTTGCACAGTAAAGGAAACCATAAACAAAACAAAAAGACAACCCGCAGAATGGGAGAAAATATTTGCAAAATAAGTGACCAACAAGGGATTAATTTCCAAAATATACAAAAAGTTTATGCAGCTCTGTATCAAAAAAACCCCAAACAACTCAATCAAAAAATGGGCAGAATATCTAAAAAGACATTTCTCCAAAGAAGACAGACAAATGGCCAAAAAGCACATGAAGCATTTGAATGTTTACATGTAAGTGGAATGCCTCAGGCCTCACCATTCTATGAGAGCAAGTGAGATCACAGTCACATTACTGCCTAAATTAGGACATTTCTTCAGCAGCCCGCATTCACAGAGCACCTCAGCCTCCCTTCCAAATCTTCCTAGTTCCTCTGAGTCTGGAAGGTTATTCATGTTCATCAAAGTCGCCTTTGATGCTTTCTGTGGAAATCTACATCCCCCAGTGGAGGCTATAACAGTGAACGCCCAGGATGTTCGCTATTATACTGTTCACTGTTATACTGCCGGCTGTGTTGGCTTGCAGAAAGGAGAGAGAGGAGGGCCCGTGATCTGCTCTCACTCTGCGATGAGCTAGGTCTCTGGGGCCTGGGTTCCCAGTGTATGTGGCCACAGCCCCACAGCCTCACATGAATACTGTCCCTTCCTCATCATTCCGCACAAACCACTTGCTCCGGGGCCACTCAAAACCATCCACTTTCCTTCCTCAATGCCCACATCTGCTGTCTTTCCCCAGCAATGTGCCACAATTCTCTTTCCTTCTCCTTCCACCTAAAGACAAAAACCCAGAAGCATCTGTGCAGACCCTCCCATGAATAACCAGCCCATCAATTCCACAGTCAGCTGGCCTTTAAATTCCTGTTGTGTTTGGTTTTGTTTTCCTCTCAGATAGGACATGTTGGTTCATTCAGAGAAGGAAACTGAGGCTGAAAAATAATTCCTAAGTATGCCTAAAGGTAGAAACAAATTCATCTCCCCTGCGAGCCCACGATGCATTTTCAGGAGTCTGGCCCCTGCTTTTCAATCTGATGGTTGCCCTCCCCTTTTCTGCAAAAAGAGCCACTCCATCGTTGATGCTTGTCTCAGGTGTGTCCCTCCTGTTGCTTCCCAGCAGCTGGCGGCTCTGCAGCACAGTTTTGGGCTGTACGTCTGCACGTCCTTAGGCATTGACTCTGCCTCCTGGGCTTTGCAGCCACCCTGCTCTCACCTGTTGTACAGCTGCTGCCCGGGTTCCTGCTGTTAGGCATCTTCAGCAGTCCCACCTGGGGCCTGAGGTAGGGAGAACATCATTTCAGTCCCTTGGCCGTGGTCCAGGGACTCACTGGTGGGTATTGCCATTGACACTTCCTGCGGCTCAAAGAGGATTCCGAGGGGGCTGCTCGATGCCCAGACCTGTGTGGTGTGCTACCAGTTTCCTTAGATGTGTCACTGGAGCAAAATCAGGTACAGTGTTGACACTACACTGTCATTTCATGTCCCATGATGTGTGCTGACTAAATAGATTCCATTTTTTCATTACATCTATCAACAAATACTCAGATTTCTTGCTGCTGAAAGCCAGTTATGATTATCAGCTTTATATCAGAAATATTCAGGAAAAGCTTTTTTATCCAGGATGTTGTGGGAATGGAGGGTATCAGTTAGGCAAAAAATGCCGTTCATGCTGCCTTGAGGTGTCTCCTTATCACTCCTTGCTTTCTTTGCGGTGACCAATAAACGGGTACCTGGTCAGAAGGGAGCAATACTTATTTGCAGCTGACTCCAGGCTATCCTGCAGTCAGAGGCAGGCAGATATCAACAGTGAGATGGTTGGCTTGGTATAGCTTTGAAAGACTGAAAGTGTGAAAATTTCTTTAAGTTGGAAGTGACAACACAAGGGAGAAATATTATCTCTCCACTTGAATGACAATCTGTGAATTAAAATTCATAAGAGTATATGAGTAAAGTTCATTAGAATAAATAATCCTATAACTATGGAAGTGTCAAGAAGATATCATACCAAAAAATTAACAATGGTTATTGCTAAGTGATATAATTATATGTAATTTTTAATTTTCTTCTTGTTCCTTGCATTTTCTAGCATTTCCAATATATATGTGTATATATGTGTATATATATATATATATATATATATATAGCATTTCCACCCTATATATTTACACATATATATGTCACTTCTGTAATATATATATATATAATTTTTTGTAATAAAAATGATATATATATTAAAACTTTTATAAGTTTAAATAATCATACCCCCAAAACATTTAAAAATAAAAAAATCCTCTTCACTTTTCGGCATGTTTCTAAGATTTTTCTCACATACTAGAAAATCTAACATGAACAAAACAAATTCTCACATGCACCTTTCAAAAATAGTGTCTGCTGTTTATGTGACAAATGCTGTGATATGCAGCTATACAATAAATTGCCCTCCAGTGTTTGAGTTACCCAGAAAGCCATGTCCCTGGACCACATCACCTCAATGGCACAGAAACACCTTCACTGAGGGATGATTTAGTGGCATATTCTCTGCTTCTAACCTTAGAATCCTTTCAACATTATCTCTGGGTGAAATTTTAATACTCTAATTTAAAATATTGCCCAGACTCATCGTTCTTTACATTGCCCAGACCTACCCAGAAATCTCTTTTGTGACATTAGTCCCAGGAAACAGTTCTTTTCTATAGACAGATTTTGTGTATCTTCTTATGGCAAAATGAAAACTACCTAACCCAAATCTGCTTTGCTTTAGTTCCTAAAAATCCAAGTCAAATTCACTGTTCATTTATTTATCTGTATATTCACCTAATAGCATCTACTCCTTTGCTTTGTTTACCTCTTTACTTGTTTTGGTTTTGGTATTTTGGATGGAGTCTAATATGCCTTAAGCACTGTGTTTTAAATAAATAGACTGTCTTATATTTTCTTAGAAGATAAATGCATAAGAAGACAGTGATCACATGTATAAATGTGACATATTAGCCTTTAATTTCTTTGAACAGATGAGTCTCATCACCAAGAACACTTTAGAATTGTTATAATTTTCTAATTTGAATAATTATATTGGGATTACTGGTTGGAAAACTTACAATTTTATCTTCACATGGGTGGATATGGTTATAAACCAATGGAACTGGCTCTTCCTCCTGCAAGAGAATCCAAATGTATATATTTAAAACTGGTTCGTTATAACATGCTTCATGGATGGGTTGGTCCACCAATGCTACCATTTACCAAAAACTTTTGTAACTAAACTTTGGGGATTGCCTATTGGGCAATTTTATACTCATACTAGAAATGTACTCCAAAATGTATAGCTGAAGCTCATTTTATAAAAATAAATGCATTTGTGAAATGTGTAAAATTAATTTGGTAATGTTAACTCTATGAGAGTCATTAGAAACATACTTATTTAAAGGAATCTGGAGTCTGATCACTTTCTTTTTCTTTTTTTGTAAATCTTGAAAAAAAAGGTTATTTTTTAAATCTTGAAAATAGTTATCTACTGCATTGCTAGGATAATGAAAAACATGGCAGAGGAAAAATAAGGCCAATCCAGTAAAGAAACGTGTTTCCTCATTCCGCTGTCTGAGTAGCGATGAAGGTGGCTAGATTAGTGGTTACATTACTTTTGCTTACGACTTTCTGGATCTTATCAAAATATTGCATTTCTTTTAAGCCCAGCAGGATAAAGCGCTATCCTTTACCCTCAAGGTTTGCATCTCACTTGCAGCTTCAAATTAACAAGAGTTAGATGATGCTCTTTTATGGACAGAGTATGCCTTAAAAAGGAAACATCTAAATAAAATAATTCCTCATTGTTATTGGAATGAAAGATCAAATTCAACTTTTAAAATACAAATATTTTAGCTTCTTAGTATTATATGAAAATATTGATCCCATTCTTGAAATTTACATAAGACCTTTAGTTGAGTTTGATAGGCATCTAAAAAAGCATATGATAAAAGAACAGTAAAATAGAATAAAGTCAAAAGTAATGAAGCTATTGAAATTGAATGCTCCTAAGGTAAACAGAAGATGAAAAAGTAATATTTTTGGCCAGATGAAGAGATAGATAGGTCTTCTTATTGTATTGTTCAGACAAATGAAAGCAAGAAATAATCATAACCAAGCTGTAGAATAAGATAAATTTTCATACAAATTGAAATGATAATATACTTTAAATCAGTCATAAAATTATTTGTTATCCAAAAAATGTCACTGATTCAGAAACAAATGCTATAGTTTACACATTTAAATTTTTCTTTTTCTAGTAAAGAGTTATAAAATGTCTGAACATTATCTGCACATTTTTATAGTGCCACACATTAGTTTTATTTTATCAATAAGTCTAGCTATAAAATGTCTCATAGAGGTGTGATTTATATTAATTTATTTTAATTTTCTAAAATTTTAAAGATAATACACTAAATGACAAGTTGACCTGTTACATTATAGCATATTATTAATCTCAAACAGAAAGCATGTTGTAAAACCACTATGCAAAAATTTAGCTGCATGACTGTTTACAAACAAAACAAAACTGCTTGGGTTTATTTCTTTTGAATTCTAGGTATTTAGCTATTTTAGATATCCATAACCTTGTAATTAAACTTCCATGAATTATTTATATATAAGATTACACTTTCAGTAATATATGAAAAAGGATTTTTTTGGTTACAGCTAATGTTTTTAAAATGATGTCATAATATACTATAACATAGAAAGGTTGTTTAAATAAAAGCTGTCTCTAAATAAAAATGATCTAATTTTTCCTTCTTTTATTCCTCTGCATGAGATTTTGCAAGTATCAGCATGTACTTATATATTTCCTTAATCATTATACTATTTATATCTCACTTTACACATATATTTTACAAGAAATATAGCTGTGCAAATTTATATATAAAACAGTTTTTGAAAATTAGGCCATATTTTAAATTCAGGAAAGAGGTTACTGTTTAATCAGTAGTTTGTTGGGCTCTTGAAATAACTGGATGTTCTAATGCTTTTTGTGAAACATGAAAGAACAGAAATGTTACAAATTATATGAAAAATACATTTTAATTGAGAAACAGTATATCCATTAACTACATTTTTTGTCTTATGACTTCAGAAAGGTATTATTATTTTTCCATTGTAGACACCTGTTACTATAATCCAGCCACCAGTTTTCATAGGTGCATCCATCAAGAATAACTGGTTAAAGGGACTTTATGGTAAATATTCCTATAAATCAAAACATGTAGTCACCTTCCGGATCTGTAGTTTCTAATATGGTAGCATTAGCTACACATGGCTGTTTGCCTAATTAAAATAGTGCAGGTCTGAATTGAGATTTGCTGGATTTTAAGACATTAATTTTTATATTGATTACATATTGATATGACAATATTCTGAGTTAAATAAAATATATTGTTAGAGTTAACTTCAACGTGCTCCTCTTTTTTTAATGTGGAAACTAGAAAAATTAATATTTGAAATTACATAATATGACTCTCACCTGTGCTCATATTATTTCTATTGGACAGCACTGGTCTAGATACTCATCTCCAGTATATCTATTTTATAAATTAATATAGTAGAGCAAATATCTCTCTTTAAAGTGAGGCTCAGCTGTGGGGATATTTAAATGTACTTTATCAATATTTGTGAAATGTTTCAAATAGTATAGCATGATCATTATTTTTATTTCTCTACTATATAGTAATCTTAAAAACTAAATATTTCAGTGTAAGATTAATATTTAATCTTAAAAATAAATAAATATATGCCATATGATGTGATGCTTCAGTGGCATTTGAATCCTTACTTTAAAACATTAGAAAAACTAATGCTAGAAATTAACATTCCTTTGAGAGTTGTTTGTGCCAATGTGTTTAAGCATGGTACAGTTTGGAGATTTTTCTGAAAAGGGAAGGAACCAAAGTTAGTTTGTATGCATCAATGATTATGATATCTTTATACATATTATTTCCTTTAACTGAAACCTCAGAAACAGTATAATAGTTGATTTAAAAAGCATATAACAATGACTCTCTGAGGAAATAAGATGAGATGGGCTGTACTAGGGAAGAGGAGATCAGGACTTGGTAACTCATCTTAACAAACTCATGTCAACGGGAGAAGGTTGACTGCTATGCCGAGCCAGAGAGGATAGAGACTCCTTCTAGAGAAATTAGCTAAGGTTAGCTGATGAGCAATACTAAAGACCCCAAATTTAGAGTTTCAGCCAAAGATCATTTGCAAGAGAGTCTAACCATTGATCTGTCTCAGTTAATGTTATTTTTGGAGTTTAGGTGTTATACATACAAATTGTCCAAGTGATTCAAAAAAAGATTTTAGCAAATGTTATCATTCCTAATATGCGACATAGACTATGATAATAAATAAGCAGTTTTAAAGTGTATGTGTCTCAGACAAATTGAATACAGTATTTATTATTATCAGATAAATTGAAAAAGCTTTCTAAGATAATTCTATTGGGATGTTTTTGACGTTTTAGTTTCGTGGATAAGTATTCTTCTACCATAGTGATTTTCAAAGTTTTTTAACCATGACCAACAGTAATACATTTACCTCACAGCATACACACACAGTTTACCTAACCATATTTTGCCATTATTACAGCCGGTAGACTTTAATATTTTCTATCTAGTTTATTCAATTTCATTTCCTGGTTATGATCCACTAAATTGACGTCACAACCACAACTCCTCATTTAAAACACCCCTCAATTTGAAAAAAGAAAATATTGTTCTATGTGTAGATGTCAGGCAACTGGAATAATAAGGCCAAGCTGCAAGACTGAGCAGCAAAGGATTAAAAAGCAAGTAGAAGGTTTAAGATCAACAGACCCCATCCACAGCAAGGGCAAGGGCATCAGAAGGTTCTGATCACCAAACACCTGTGATTAGAGTCAAGCATAATTCTGATGCAGTTATCTTTTACCTGGTATTTTTTCCTTCGTGAAACCTAAACAACCCTAACCAGATGCATCAGATAAGGCAATATACCTTCCTGCCCTAGAGTTGAAAAATGAGAATGAAAAGAATTTCTCACAAAAGCAGGCTATAATTGAAAATTTTAAAGAAAGAACAAAATATCAATTGCTAAAATGAATGGCATTATATAATATACAATTTAGGATATTTAGGTACTCATAAAATACATGAAAAATAATTTTAATGTTTTAATTAAATTCTGATTATAAGCGGGAAAATGAAAACAAATAAGGCTGAATGATGTATTACTTGGTTATGAGTGTGTGAATTGAATTATTTATCTTCTCATCTTTTCAATCAGTTTCTCTCCAAAGGCATATAGTCATTTACAATTTCTATTTCTCTTAAATGTGCAATCCCACTTTATTTTTATTTTTTCTGCTTTCCTTCTATTAAAGAGAAGGCTTTTTTCCTTTCCAATTTTAGTACATATTCCACTTTGCTAAACTGGGGTGGTAGGTGCAGTATTGTCCTTGCATCATTCAGACCATTTTTAAATTTCTCTCTATTCCTAACACCCCTGCTTTTTCCCCACTTTGGGGAAGTGGTTGTAGCTGTGAGCATCAATCAAACTGAGAGGTCTGTTCAAGTTGAATAAAACCTTTGTGCAGCTTGTGAAGGAGAAGGGTAAACAGTGAAAAGCCTGTGAGTTCTTAACTCATCCCTGAACCATTGGATAAGGCCTGGGGTTTAAGGTTGAAATGGCCACTATCTTTTAGCTCCCTGTTGGTACAGAGCTCAAAATCTTTTCAATAACTACTACCTCTCAGTGGTATCATTTTTGAAAATGAAAATCACATGGTATATAACTGGGATATAAAATAATGGTAAACTGCTCTCACTATATGTTGAGATATATATATATATAGACACACACACAATACCAATAAACATACATGCGTATATATGATACCTTACATATCCATTTTTATACATAGTTATGCATTCAAATATACTCGTTTAAGCTTACTGAAATAACCAAAATGCTTTTTCTTTTCTGTCTATGCTGGGGCATGGTTGATATTAAAAAAAAAAAAAAAAAAAACTATACGAGTCAAATATGAAATAACCTGGTAAATATCATTATGAATCCAAACTGCATTTAATCTGGCTCAGAGGACAGGAAGAGGGTTTATCCAACTGTATTAACCATGTATTTAAAAAGAACAATGGAAAGTAAATCTAAATGCCAAATCTAATTTCCAGTTATAAATATGGTTGTTTTTAATCTTTTGTCAGAGCCACTAGTATTGTACACAATGTAGAGTAAGATTGCTTTGTGTTCCTTGACATTTGATGGCTGTATGCTAGCTGACATGTGTTCAGAAAAATATATTTGATATAGACACACACACATCATTTAAAAATATAGAACTACAGGTTTGGGGAGTTTGTTATCAAACAGCTCAACTTGTTTAAAAGGTTAGCTGTCAAACTTCTGCGTATACCTGGCTGGATCTCCTCTAAAAAGCAGTGTCCAAGATGTTTCTAAAAGTCCACCAGCATAGAGAATGGGGCTGCTTTCACTGATGTACTTACTATTTCCATATAGCTATCCTCCCTCTAGGGAAAGGTAAAACGTATCAGGGATTGAAAGCAGGCAAATCTTATGAGTCTTATGAGACCCAGGAAGGTAAGAGACCATCATGGGGAGCATTAGGTAGAGCCAAGTGGATTTTATTTTGGAACTGAAAGTGAGGCTTTTCTTCTTTGTTACCTTATTTAGCCAGGAGGTGAAGACTTAGGGTATTATCACCAGTACTCCAGGGAGCAGCATTCATGGAAAGTTCACTAATGGCTGCAGCTCAAGCAAATTTGGACACAGTAACACAGAATGGAACCACCTTGATGAACTTGAGATGACTGTTTTCCTTTTAGATACTGGACTTGCTCCTTACCTCCATTTCACCTTTCAAGTTCTTCCTCTCAAGTAAATATATGGGATCTATTGCATATTCTTGATAGCACCCTCTGCTAGTTATTTGGTAGTACAGCTTCACGTTCATTCATTTGGGAGGCATCAGAGATGGGAACTTCCCTTGAAGCAATCCTAGTCGCCTATGTTTTGCCTATTCATTCTCCCAAAGCAGGTGGGAGTATATTTAATAGAGGACGGTGTTTTCAGTGTGCTCTTCCTTGGCTAAAGCCAATGTTAACACCTACACATGCTATGCTAATACTTCATGTATGCTAATACACTAATACGTTTTTTCCACTTTATGCTTTTAAAAAGGAAAGTTCATCAAAGAGTATATATTTGTTAGAGCACATATATACAAATCCCATGGTAGCTAGTGGAATTAATTCAGCCATGATAGTCACTTTTAATCAATCCTCTAATCATGTTTTTAAAAGTCAGTTCAGCATATTGTTCATGACAATAAATATATCTGTTGTTATTTTTGGTGTGAGTATGTGTAGTAATGTAGTGTTGATGTGCTTTTTTTTCCTTTAATATCATCATGGAGTAATGCTAACATAATGACTACTAAGAATAGGCAAAATGAGATACTTAATTGCTGATTAAATTTCTTTTCTAGTTTCTTTAAGTAAATGTTGTTTCATCTGGCATTGCTTATACAAATTCACTCCATTAAACTTATGAGAAAATATAACATAAATCACCATGCAAAGAAAATATTTTAGTAGATTAAACTAAAGAAAATATTTTAGTAGATTAAACTATCACTTAAGCTAAATACTGTTTGTACAAAATTACTCAGACCTGACTCCTAAAGGTGAACCCACACTCCTTCCCTGAAATCTTTTATACCTGATTCTCTCCTGATAGCAACTGGCCAGTCTTTGCCTAGAGGCCAGAACTTTGATTAATCTTAGAATTATAGCACACAGAGACATAATGTGCTTTTTCATGTTTCCTCAGGAGATAAGCTAGACCATTTAAGGATCCTTTGTTATGTGATTCTCAGTAACAATGAATAATTTAGGATTAGTATGTATTGTTTAAAGAACTATTTTCCTTTCATGCTTCTAAGTTAGCATAGTGAGTATTATCAGGATGAGAAAGTATGAAGAATTATCTGATAAAATCTGAACAAGTTGAACCATTGATAACCCAATGTTGCAGAACTCTAGTTAACATAGATGAAAGTTTCCCATTGTAAGAAAAAAAGGGTTATCTCGACATTTCAAGTGTTGCTAAGATACCATTCTGAGTGTTAAGTCCAGTTCTTGAGCCATACAGACCTGGGTGTGACAGAAGCCTTGAGTAATCAACTTCACCTCCCTGTACCTCAGTATCCTCATCTGTAAAATAGGGTAGTAAAGTTAGGTTAAATCATAAAATTTCAGGTGTATAGGTCATATATGGTAAAAAACAATAACACCAGACACTATAGTTTGCCCTAATAGTACCTATTTTTATAAGGTTGATGAGAGAATTAAAAGAGCTAAAGCATGTAAGCTCTTAGCACAATGCTAAGTATGCTGGAGTAAACTTCCACTTGTTCTAGTTACTATTCTTATTATTAGAAGAAGAAAAGCCGAGAAGCATTTGGTCCATCCGGGAGTGGAAAAAAAAAATATATATGTATATATTCAAGGTAATACTGTCCAGCAGTCCAAAGTAATTCAGAATACATTCTTTTCTTACATTTCTCAAAGTAGGGATGATTAATATCTGCATTTGCATTTCTGGAAAGGAAGTGTTGTTGCAGAGTATGCATCCGCATGACTTGGTATGTATTCGGTGCAATAATCTTTCAACAAGTCACCTCCCAAAATATTTTTGATACTGCATTTAGCTCATGTCATCAAAAGGTTTTAAGTATCCAGCTTTATATGATAGCATATTGTGTAGTTTTAAGGTAGCTATTTTCTTCCATTACAACTGTGACCAAAAAACTTGAAACAATTACTAAAGTGAAGTCAAACTTAAAACATCTGAAAACGGAATAGTCTTTGGGAAAGACCAATTCACATCACAAATTGCAAATTACCCCCAGTTGATTTGAGAAGTATAATCAATGCAGTGAACTAATTAGAGTGAATATAGGGGATATTTAGACTTTGAGAAATTGAATTTGATGATTATTAGAAGTAGAGAAGCAGCAGGTATGTTTGTACCATATTTCTTTTATTTTGCTTCGTGAAGACCTGTCTCATAGTTTTAGAAATGTTAAATATTCTTAATTATTTCATATACTTTAGTTAGGATTATATATCTGTTTACAGATGAACATGCCTCAATACAAATATATCAACGACCACATAAACCCAGAAGTAATTATACCCCCAAATGTCTGTGGACTTGAAGCGTGAAAACTATTGGATCTAAGTTAGAAGTGGGAGTAAAAAGCTTGAAAGAGAGGCCAAAATGGAATCCGAGCATTTATGAAAGGATTGGCGTTTATATTTCTTAGATATAAAAGATGGGAAAAAGAGAAGGTATGTGGGTATGTAAGTGATATCAACAAAAATAATCAGTACACAACCTATAATAAGAGTAGGAAAAAGTTTTATTTGAGCCAAACAGAGGACTGTAGCCCAGAAGACAGCTTCACAGATTACCCTGAGGAACTGCTCTGAAGAAGCATGGTTTTCAGCACAGGTTTATATCTTGTCAGAAGAAAGAACATTAAACAAGTCAAGGACACATTTCTTCAAGGTTTCAAAAAAACAAACAAACATACCAGCACATACATAGCTAATCAGTATGGCCTTGGCACCTAGTAAGGGAATCTTATCATCGAAGGAGTACCAGCATTGGCATCCCAGGAAGGCAGGCATTTAATCTTTATTTTTAACATAGACATTCTTTACTTTTGGTCAATGTTCCCTTTTCTTTAATAACTAAAGCAGATGTACAATGTATGTTTGATAGGCCACAAACAGGCTGTTCTAGTTAACATAAAATTCAAGTTAACTCATGTATAAGTCAGAATGACTTCCCCATACCTCAATATGTGAAAATGTCTTTTATCAGTGAGTTTGCAGATGTGTTTATAAGGAACTCTGCTCTGGTAATTATTATTTTCACAGTAAAATATGAGGTGGGGCCATTAGCTATGAGTGATTAAGAGTGAGTTTGGAAAGGAGAGAGGATAATATATAAAATAGTCATCTCAGGTATTAGAAAGTGAGCTGAATTGATAAACATCGAAGAATTGCTGAGTAGTACTGAGTCCATTTGAGATGTGAGGCCATGAAGTTAAAGTAAAAACAGTATGCCTGGTTATATAATTTTCTCCAGCTACATTCAACTACTCAGGAAGGAATATTAAGAAAGCAGATGGTTGTGTTCATCTGGAATTTGAGTTTTGCAAAGAGTACAATGAAGGAGGAGAGAAACCATGTAGTTGAAAGTATGATTATAATAATAAACTTTGGCTTGTAAGTTGGAGAATGAAGCCAGGGGGAAGTTGAGAGAAGATGAAAACTTGGTGGGTCCAGTACCCTGGGGACCATAACATTGTAAAGAGAGTACTATTTGAATAAGGAAGAGAAAAGTATAGGAGGCTGTGATTCCACAGTGGAATGTTTGCATTTCAGATTTGGAGACGGTGCAGATTCTGTTGATGATGAAATCTCGGGTATGATCCAGAGAAAGTACACTGAGGTACTGTGAAGGACAAGATCATCTGAGATAAGGAGGCCAAGAACTTGAGAGTCTATTAAATTGGATGGATAAGCCTGATTGCTGATCAAGTTATCAAGACTGGATAAAGTTTGTATGACAAGGAAGACAAGGCCCAGAGCTAAATTCGTGAATTAAGGGAAATGACCAATAAATGGGTAACAATGGCTCCAAAGAGGTGGTGAGGGCAGAATAGCAAGTTTTGCAAGAGGCGGATGAAGAAATGGTCTGGAAGTAGGGTATTGGGGTAGGTAGGGCTAAGAAGGAAAATTTCTCTACCTCATTGACCTGAAGTACATGAAATAACAACAACAACAAAAATAACAACAATGAAAATAGCTATCGAGAACTTACTGTGAGTCAAGTTCCTGTTCAAAATGCTTTATGGGGATTCACTCATTTAATCATTACATAACCCTTTGAGAAGTAAGGACTGTTAATAATATCTCCATTTTAGTAAACTGAGGCAACAAAAATTTAAGTAACTTTGCCAAAGACAGACAGCTAGTAAGTGAGACAACCAGGGTTCAAATACTGGCAGCCTGACTTCAAAGCTAGTGCCTCTAAAGCACTACATGGCTGCCTTAGTCCTTAATTGGGAAGGGAGAGAATTAACATTTCTGAAGGAGAATGTGTTCATTGGGTTTCAGGTTGCTCTGGGACCATTTGGTATCAGTAAGGTAAAGCTCTGAGATAGGAAAGCCTACGTCTCAGACCCTTGCTTCAGTCCAGGCCTCCCTGTAACCCTTTCTTTCTCGGCAGCCACATGCTCCAGAACAACTGCGTCTCACACCCCCTCATCTACCGCCACCCAACCTTGAACCTGGGTGGGACTCCATCTGAACTTCTGCTTCGCCAGTTGTTGGAGCAGACTGCTTGGTCCATGACTAGGGAGAGCTCTGCCCCTCAGTGGTCTGACAGCAGTTTCTGTCACTTGGTTCTCAGACCATTGCTTGTTGCTTGCATGCTGGATCCTGTTTTCCAGTCTTCCACTCTGCCTCCTGTCCTGTCTTCAGTCGATTCAGACTTTCTTCACTCTCATTCTGCTTTTACTCTGTCCTCCATGGCAAATCCCCAGTATGGCTTGCAATTTGATAAAAGAAAAAATAATTATGGACTATCTTGTTATCTTTTATTCCTATAGCATTCCACCAGAAAATCTCTCCAGTTCTCACTGGCTATTGAACATTAATTGTTTCCAAGTCCTATTAAATAGTTTATATTTGAGAAGAGCTATGTGAATGAAAGCATATCATGATTTGTGTAGTTTATAATATTTTACTTTGCTTTGATCTGACTATCACGGTACCCCAACAATCTTTGTTGGCTCAAGCTGGATACACTTCTCATATCTAGTTATTTTTGTGTGAGGTGCAAACTGACTGACAATTTGGACAATTAAGCATTCTACAACACTAGTCCAAAGTGAAATTTCCCTCTTTCTAATTCCATTGGGCTTTCAAGTTGCTGACAGGGACCTCTATTACTTAGCTTCATGTCTACCCTTCTATTGATAGTATTTTTGTTATTGTTTTCACTTATGCACACCTCTTGGGCAGAGGCCATCCTTTCTCTGGAATCCTTCAGTAAACCTTTGCCTCTTAATTAGCATTTGAGTCTCTGGGAGCCTGTAACGCAGCCTTTGCTAGCATCTCACCAATCTGAGTCCATCAGAATAGTATCTTTCACAGTTCTTCTTGCTGCTGCGTTTTCATTATTCTCAGATCTTTTCCATGTTTTTGTTTGGTTTGGTTTTCTTTGCTCTTTAATACTGAGAGTCTGTCTTTGGTAGCACACAAAATGTAATGAAGCTTTGGAAGTATTCAGTGAAAAGTTAAAAAAAGAAAGAAAGGAAAGGAAGAAAGAAGCCAAATTGATGAGTGTTGTTCTAAATGCAGATGGCACTGATTAGTTTGCTGAGATCCTTCTCTGAAATAAGCTCAGTACCATCACCTTCTTATCTCCGAATCAGCCTTCCTGCCAGAAGTGATGGCTGGGACAATGCAGATGGCTCTCAAATAGGAGCTTCTCTCAGAACCCAGTCCTTATCACAGCTTTGACTGGCAAAGGCTGTCATTCATGCTGTCACTCACAGTGGGTACACAATGGATCCTGTCTGCCTTGCACATCATAGATAACTAGACTAACGGGGGCTGTATTTAATTCCTTGGTTAAAGAAGAAGTGAAAAGATAAATCACTGATTATAGAACATCTGATTTTCCTTTAATTTACTTGTCACTGAAACTGTAACCTTGTGTTCTAGATCAGTTAAATTGGTCAGCATCCCTAATAGAAACCGCCATTTTAATAAATTTTTCTCAAACTACCACATATTTAAAAGTCCATATATGTGACTCTTTCAACCCTGTGTCTGCGTAACAGTCTTTCCTTGGAAAAACAGCACTGTGACTTTGATGTGCTTTGGAATTCTTATCCTAACGTTTTAAAATAAAATGAGCACTAATGATCTTGATAGAGCATTCTTGAAAAAAAAATTGGTTAAGTAAATATGAAAATATGAAGGTATTAAACATAAAGGTATTTTGTGTGAAAGTCTACTGTTTATACAATACTCTGAATGGTGACAGCAGAGGATTCATTTACACATCTAAAGCAGCTTTGTATATTGACAAAGAAGGTGTTCAAAACAGAACCATAAAATAATCACTATGCCCATTTGCTACCATGTTATGTTATATATCACAAATGTTGTACTCCTTATAATATATTAAAATAATCTGATAAAAGGAGCAGTAACTCTTAGCTAGGTTAATTATGGAGTTTTTGAAAAGCTAATTAATGATGTCTGACCTGATTTGTTTTGCTGTTGAAAGAAGGTATTGAAGATTTTAAGATATGCAAACACTCCGTAGTATACAATAAAACATATTTATAATGTTTGCCCAGGATATTAGTTTTTTCACTGGATTACTACACTGAGAATGAAGAGGCTAATATTACTTTATGGATATTTCTTTGCTCAATGGTGGGAAAATAGCCACCATATTCAGGAAAATACATGAAGTTAATGTGCCCAAGATGTAGACATATGAATTTTATTGGAGAGCATGACTAAGAACATGACTCTTGATATCCTAACCAAACTAATGTGGTAGCTTTACCTGGATATCTAATTTCTAGTCATATTATTATAGTTTTATGCTTATGTTCATTTACCCAGAGAATGTTAACTAAAAAAAAGACCTTGCATGTTTTATTAAAATGTTAACTGGAATAAGAGTTCTTTTTGGAAATAGCATACACAAAACTACTTATAGGATAAGGCATTTAAAAAAGTATTCTTTTAGAAAGAATCATAGCTCTTTCAAAGATTTAAATATCTGCATGCAAATTAAGGAGATATTTCTCCTCATTTAACAGTTCTCATTCAGAAATATTTATTGTGTGCTTATGAAAGACAAAATCTATTGCTCTTACTATTCAACAAATGTGGCCAATAATATGCCTGATTCTACACATTATCCCCTAGAATAGTGTGTCAACTAAAGGCTGGTTCATTTTGGCATGTGAGATACAGAGAAGGGAAGAAAGAGTTGAAAAATAGAAGCTTAGGGAAAGGAGAATAATGCTCTTACAAGTGTGTCAGCACTTGTAAAATCAAAAATGAAAAAAAAAGGTGTTGTTCTGCCTGAAGTGCAGTAGTGCCCTTATACTGCTCTTGCAGTGACCATTATAGCTTACTGGCCAGCTCAGGGATTGGTTACCCTTGAGTCAAATACCACAGCACTCCCCACCTGGTCCAATCAGTGGCCAACTCCACGTAAAGACCAGGCTGGTACTACTTCCCAGGAAACAGGGCTATGTACAGGGAAGTGGCAGCCAGAAGAAGAATTTGAACTTGATAGTCATGTGACTGATGTGTCCAGAGCATCATCTCTCTTATATATGTGAATCTGACTCTGAGAGAATTTGAGAATTTGTAAATTTGTACTCACTTCTGTACTGGAGAAATGTGATCTCTACTCTGCTTCTCTATCCCTGCCAAGTGTTTTCAGTTTCTTAACCAGTACCCAAAGTCGAGGCGGTCCAGGTCAGAGCTGCGTCCCTCAAAGAAGAAGGGCAATATTACCAAAAATGGGTAAGGTGACTGGACTACCTAAGGCTAAGAAGTATGGGATCTCCAACCTGGCCATGTCCTAGTTCTGTACAGTGACTTGCGAATTTAGGGATGGCATGTAGCATTCAGAACTCCAAGGGTGGGCAGGCTGCAGGAACAACGGAGCCTTGCCCCTGGATTTTGATTTTATATGTAGGTGAGTTCTTCAGAGGAAGCTCAGAGGATTTTCATAGCCTGTCCAGTTTATCATATTACAATAATTATCATCTTGTGTCAGTTTTTACAGTTTCTGCTCTTCTTTGTCTGAGCCATGTCTTTGTTTATGTGAAAACCTCTCAGATGACCTTGATCCCAGGATTCAGCTTCCTTGGTCACCTGCCAGGATGAAAATGAAGTCATTCCTTGGAATCCAATAGAGTTAAATAATCTTTGACCCTGTCCTCTCCTGGAATAGACAATACCAAGACTATAATGGATGCTGGGCTACCAACATAGATGACTTAGTTGCGGCCTCAGGATTCATTCTCTTCCTAATGAATTTGCTTTCTTACAAATATGACGTGGATGACTATTCACAATAAGAAAATAACTGGAGGAAAGATTTTCTATAACCTTGTTCTCTTAGACATATACCATATCTAGATATGTGGCTACAGCATATAATTTTGTTATTTAGACAGGACTGATTGATGTTTGTTCTGATCATTTGTTTCCACATTCCACTTCAATAATAAAATATAACCTAGGAGTACAGTAAATTAGTTCATTCATTTATTCATCTAGTGTTTATCTAGTGCCAACTATTCTGGTTCTCATAAATCTCAAAATTATGAGGTCCACAAGCTATGTATGTAGGTTAGCATTTTGAACTTATTTTAACAGAATGAAAATGTTAATGTGAAACTCTTGTAGCATTAGTTTTCCATTTTGAATATTATTCAAAGGATTCTTTGTAGTGTATGCAGCAAAAATGCCATGGGTCACAATAGATCAGTCATTTTTGTTTTGTTTTCTTTTGGTTTTAGTTGTATAACTTACGCAGGCATAGTCCTGCATTGGGAAAAGGAGGGAATTATCCATACCCTGGGTCTATTAACCCTGGGTCTATTAGGTTGGACAAATTGTAGTGCACTAGACAGATAACATATCTATTGGCAATGGAAATGTATCACTCTCTTTAGCACTATACCTATTCTTTTTGGTTGCAGAATGCTAGCAGGAACTGTGTTAGTTATCAATCACTGCATAACAAACTTAAAACAACAAAGACTTATTCATCTCACACAGTTCCTTAGGGTCAGGAATCTGAGAGCAGTTTAGCTGGGTAGTTCTGGTTCATTGTCTCCCATGAGGTTGCAGTCAAGGTGTAGGCCAAGGCTGCAGTCATCTAAAAGCTTGACTGGGGCTAGAGAATCTGCTTTCTACCTCACTCCTACGGCTTTTGGCAGGAGGCTTCAGTTCCTTCCTGGCTGTTGGTTGGAGGGCTCAGTTCCTTGCCACAGGGTCCTCTCCATAGGGCTGCTCATCACATGGAAACTGGCTCCTCCCAGAGTAAATGATCCAAGAGAGAGAGTGATTGATTAGACAAATAAGAGCTACAGTGTTTTCATAAACCCATCTCAGAAAGCATATATCATCACTTCTGCCATATTCTATGGTTAACACAGACAACCCTGGTACAGTGCGGGAAGAGATTACATAGGAGCTCACATACCAGGAGGCAGGGATCATTGGGGGCCATATTGGAGGCTAGGATCAAAGACTTCTGATCCAATTCCCAACTGTTTTCTGGAGAAGTCTGACCAAATTAGGCCTCTCTTTAAAGCAGTGATTCTCAAAAGAGATGATGAGGTACAGAGTTGGAAAAGCCTGTTCACATTATAGTGTAATTTTATATTTTAAAGTGAGAAAACACACTGTTTTTAATATGGGCTACAGAAAATTAAATTTAACTATTATCCTTCTTTGTTTGTGGAAATACACAAGTACATGCATGTTAGTGATTTTTTAGGGGAAAAACTTGCCTTAGAATCAGTGTGTGGAGGGGATTTTTATTTTTATTTCAAGGAGCAAGGTATTTTTTAATGCTGAAACTAAAGCAAAATTAGAAACTCATGGTGAAAACATAAACCAATTATTAGACTAGTTATCAATTACTCTTATTAATCAATCATTTCATAGTGCTTTGATTAATAAAGATTTGTTCAGGTTTAATAAAGAAGTTAGTTAAAATATTTGTATCAAGTCATGTAAAGATATCAAGGATTTCTGGGAGCCTTATGGTATATAGATCTAAAAATAAATTTTAAAATATTATTGTAAAATTTAATTATTCAATCCTAAAATACACAAATATTATAAGATAGTATATGTCTACTCATTATTAACACAGTCATTTTATATGTGATTGCTTCATGCTAAAGCAGCTTCCATGAGTTGGAGCCTATACCACAGATCAAGGAAGCTGATTATATTATTCTGTTATAGTAGAACAGCAGGAAGAGTTCAATGAGGCTTTTTATCTTAAATTATGTTTTCAACTTGACCTCATTAAATTTTTTTCCTTTTGTTTGTCATTGTTAGGCTTACTATTTTTCATATTTCCTCTCGGTCCCTTTTTAAATTATCCTTTAGAAATATTTCTGCAATGGAGAGTTCATTATTTCTCTAGTGACAACATATTGAATGCCCTAATATACTGATTTCATTGTGCCTCATGAACTACATTTAGAAAAATTCAGGTAGATTTCTTAGTTGCTGACTATTTCTTAGAAAATCATTAAATGTCAAAAGCTATTTTTCTGTTTATTCATGTCTATTTTCAAATTTATTTGTAAAGTGTCCTTAGGAGAGAAGTTGCTGCAGTCTAACAAGTGAAAAAATCTCTACTTTTTTGCCTAGATTTTGTTTTTTAGAGTGGAAAAATAAATAGGAGATGGGAGAATTTTTTTCTCTAACAGATGACCTAAATTTCTGTTGCAATGAAGCTGATCTGTTTTCTGTGAATTTTTGTAGTAATTAATCTATTTTTCAACTATTGTGTATGTAACATGGCAGTAAATATATATTTTAAATATTTCATGTAAGTATCAATATGGGTATAATTTTGATTTGAAAATAAAGTTAATCTAAATGAAGTGCAGTTTTCAAGCATCCTTAAAAAAGAAGGGAAAAAAAATGAAATGTAATCAGATGAGCCAATGTTATTAGACACAATGACTGGAAAGACTAAAGCAACTCATAATGAATTAAAAAGAAAAGGGCCATTAAACTGGAGAATCCAAACAATCAAGTGGAGACATTTCAGGCTCTTCAGGCATCACTGCTGGAATAAATACGTTATCACACTAAGCTTTTATGAAAGGCTGTTACATTTTTACCAACTTTAATCTGTTTCATTTTTGTGTTTAAAGGATGGGAGTTGCATTAAAATAAAAATTCCATTTGGGTTATTATCTCCCCAGCTGTCTGTACAGACCACGGGGCTGGCCAGAGAATATTCTCATTATGTGTGTGGAGCAGTTACCCAGTGATTGATGCTGCATTAATGCATAGTGCAGACGAGGTCCTTTTGTTACTGAATATTAGACAAATTAGTTCTTGCAAATTCATGACCCACAGTCCCCCTCCTTGTCGGTGTGTCTTCCTCCTCCTTCTCTCAGTTCCCTACCCATCTCCCCTGCCTTGCTGCTGGGCACCTGACTTGACTGCCATGGAGAGTTTATATTGTTAGTAACCTTCGGTGGAAATGAACCGAGGCAGCAGGAGGTGGAGTTTGACAAAGGACGTTGGTCCTTCCAGTCACACAATGTACAGCAAGGTTCTAGTCATTTTCCAAGATACCTCAATGTAGTCATGACAAATGAGTGTTTTGCTGTCATATTCCCAAATTAGTTTTCCTTCCCCCATTTTATGTGAGGAACCATTTATCTTCTCAATTGCTTTAAATTTACTTTTGTCAGGATAGGGAGAGAGGGGTCAAAAAAAAAAAGTTATAGACAGTTTCTTTAACCATGAAACACAGTATGGGAAGGCGTATACCTCCCTTCCTTTTGCCCAAAATGTTTGTATTGGAATTCTTCCTGGAATTGTTTTAAAAAGCAGTCCAGATACTAAAACTGAAAAGTAGATTTCTGGGCATGATCAATAGTTTCCCATTGGATTATGTGTTTTATATATATGTGTTTTGTTGTGAAAAGGTATGCCATTGATTATCAAATGTTTAGAGTTCTAAAAATATATCATTACATGTGTATTACTAGAAGAAAATATTTTGTGCTAAAGCTTACTGTTTTCACATTAAATCTTGAATATGGCAAATTTCCATTTGTTCAGATGATGAATCAAGCACAGAGAAGTTAACTTAGCCAATGTTACCTGGTTAAAATAGATCCTGAACCTGTCTCCTGAAAAAGTGGTCTACAGACTATATTTGATTTATGAATGAAAATGAATTAAAATTTATTTTATTTTCAGTTCAACAGTTTAGCTATCTCTGAGGATTTGTTTATGCAGCTTCTTAATGTTCTAAATTTTAGTTTCTAATACAGTAAATACCGATATGTGAATATTGTTATATTTATTTGATAAACATTGATTATAGTTCACTAACCAAAAGCTTGGTGGGTCCTGCCTGAATAATTTTTTTAAGTATACAATTCAATGGTTTTTGGTATATGTAAAGGATTGCACAATAATCTCTGCAATCTAATTATAGAACACTTTTGTTTTCCTAAAGGAAACCCCACACTGTTAGCAGTCATTCCCCACTTCCCTCCAACATCCTCCTACTAACCTACATTCTGTCTCTATAGATTTGCTTATTCTGCACATTTCATATCAATGGAATTACAAAACTCATACAGTATGTGGTCGTTGGTGTGCGGTTTCCTTCACTTAGCATAATACTTTTAAATTTTATCCACTTTCTTGCACATATTAGTACTTTATTTTTTAAATTGCCAAATAGTATTCCATTGTATGGGTATATCACATGTTGTTTATTCACTTATCGGTTGATGAACATTTGGGTTGTTCCTACATTTTGGCTATTATGAATTATGCTACAGTGAATATATATGTACAAGGTTTTATATGGACATTTGATTTCATTTTTCTTTGGTATATACCTAGGAGTAGAATTTCTAGATCATATGGTATCTCTATATCTAACCTTTTGAGCAAATGCTAACCTGTTTTCCGTAGTAGCTGCACCATTTTACATTCACACCAGCAGTGTATGAGGATTTCAATTTCTCTATATCCTACCAATACTTGTTTTTGTGTGTCTTTCTGATTATAGCCATCCTCGTGAGTATGAACTTGTGTCTCATTGTAGTTTTGATATGTATTTCCCCAATGATTAATGATATTGAGCATTTTTTATGTGCCTATTTGCCATATGCATATCTTCTTTGGAGAAATGTCTCTTCAAATCCTTGGCATATTTTTAAATTAGGTTAGTTTTCTTTTTATTGTTGAGATGTAAAACTTCTTTATATATTTTGGATATAAGTATCTTATCAGATATATACTTTGCAAATATTTTGTTTCATTCTATGGATTGTCTTTCATTTTCTTGATGGCATTGTTCGCAGCACAAAAGTTTTAAATTTTGAGTAGCCCAATTATATTATCTTTTATCTTTTGCTGTTTATGCTTTAAATGTTATTTCTAAGAAACTATTACCTAACTCAAGGTCACAAAGATATACTCCTGTTTTATTCTAAGTAGTTTTAGCTCTTAAATATATTGCTAAATTTTATTTGAAACACTCTTTAAAGGACACCTTGTGGTGTAGGCCTAATTCTTTTTGGCTTTTGGCTATTTTTTTTTTTCTTTTGGCAGTGCAGCGCGGCTTGTGGGATTTTAGTTCCCCCGCTAGGGATTGAACCCAGGCTCTCAGCTGTGAGAGCACAGAATCTTAACCACTGGACCACCAAGGAATTCCCTAATTCTTTTTGGCTTTGCCAATTATATAAGTCAATTCAAAAAACAAATATATGTGAGCTTCTGTTATGTATTCAAGGCATATAGTCAGAATTATTTCCTAGAATCTCATAAGTCTGTACTGAAGGTATTCTGCCTAACAAAGAGTAACAGACCTAACACAAATAACTAAATTTAGGGTAAAATATGACAAGGACTACATGAAAGGAATTGAGTCCATATGGTGGGAATTCAAGGAAGATCATCTGTGGTTGTGGGAAGTGATATTATTCATGTTTGACTTAAATTTTGAAATAAAAATTAAGGTAAAATTTTGGCAGATTTTTCCTGATTTAATAAAGATCAAGGACATCACTGATTAGTCTCACTGGCATGGGGTTTCCAGAGTGGACTCTCTTGAGACCTTACCTGCTCTGTGCCATAGAGCAGTAATTCTAAAAGCATTGGCAGAGCAGTGAGGGTCCCTGAGATCCTTCTAGGTGGCCTGCTAGGTCAAGACAATTTCCCTAATAATATTCAGACATTATTTGCCTTTTTCATTGTATTGACACCGTGCTGATTATGCAGAAGCAATGGTGGATGAAACTGCTGTGCGTTAACAGGAATCAAGGCAGTGGCACCAAACTGTGCTAATAGTCAGTGTGTTCCTATTGCTACAGACTTGTAGTGAAAGCTAAAACTAAGTCAGTAAATAAATAAAATGCCAGTTTCACTTAAGAACATCCTTGATGAAGCATTAAAATGATTAATTTTATTAGCTCTTGACCTTTGATTGCATGTCTTTTTAGCAGTCTGTGTGATGAGAGGGGAAACCCATGGAAAGCACCCTGCTGTATGCTTAGATCACCAGGTATGCTCCAAACCTTACTGATATAATTATTCTTAGTCCCTAATAGTATGGGCAACTGAAGCAATTCCAAGGTTTAGTTTCAACAAACCTGCGATTGCTGTGACTTTGGTGCCTAGACAAGATGACACAGAGAGTAAAACTTGTTCACAATTTATCTTGATTGGAAAACTAGATAGATAAGAAGTCCTTAAAGTGCTCAAAATAGATTAAATAAAGATACTCTCAAGGGTTCAAAATAACATTATTTATATAAACTTACAAATTTGATAAATTTAATTGGAAAAATGCTACCCAATGACAAAAATAATAGGATTCTAGAACAAATACATTTTAGTTTAATTTGAGCATAACTACCTGTTTTTTTTTTTACTTAATAAGTAGCCCCCCAAAGGAGATTCAGATAAAACATGGTTTTCTGGAAAGCATATAGGAAACAGTAATAACTTTTTAAAATGTAGTGTTAATAGCTTAGAACTTTGTATACATTTTTGGAATCTATTCCCCCAGTCAGGTTAGATATGTTGTTATTATATCTACGTTATGAATGTGGGAGCAGAAGAACTGAAGCCAGCCCCAAACTGGGTCTGAGTTTGTCTGACCCAGAGCAGGCTAACTTCTCGTCAGGGTGGAAACAGTGGTGCCACCTTCGTCCCTTCATCTGCACCATACCTGGGAGGGATCTATATATATCACAACCATAATTTGGGGAGTGTCAAAGCTTTATTCTGATTCTGGGAAGGTTTCAATATTTGACAAAAGTCCAATCTAAAGGAGGTGAAATAGGTGCATTTCTTCTGGAGTTTTGGGTCTTGGACAAGATTCTGGTTGTCAACGGGCATTAAGTTTTTAACCAGGAATCAGCTGAATATATGATTTGGGCTCCAGAGAGAAATCTGGGCTAGAGATGTAGACCTGAGTCATTACACTATAGGTGACAGTCACTGTAAGACATGGCATTGTATCAGAAATTCCAGAGAAGGGTTGTTATCAATTTCATTTTAACAAAACAGAACAGGTGAGGAGTGCTCTATGTTAGGTAGCAATAAGCCTTGTAGGTAAACTAGCTGGAAATGAGTGGGGGATTGGGACATATAAATAGATGGGAAAGTATGAGGGGAAAAGGTGAAGGACAATAATTTGGGAAACATCCAATATTTGTATTCCATTGTTCCAGCTTTACTGAGATATAATTGGCATAGAGCATTTTGAAAGTTTAAGGTCTACAGTGTGTTTATTTGATACGCTTATAAGATGAACAATTTGGGGGGACCTCATGGACAAGATGGAGAACATCCACTATTAAACAGGTGGATTGAAGTAGGGGAGGTCTCTTAAAACTTTTTCAAGGAAGAGAGATGAAGAAAGAGAGCTGGGAAAGAAACAGTATGAAAGCTAAGGAGGAGACTTTTTTCAAAACAGTGGGAGTGGCCATTGGATCTGGTTACACCTAATGGTCATGTTAAGGGAAATTCTGAGAAAGGTGCACTGAGGTTCACAAATGAAAGCTACATGGTGAAGTCAGTGTTAGATTAACTGGAGTAGTGTTGCTAACTTGCACAGTTTTGGGGATACAAAGACAATGAGCACGGGCTCCACGTCTAAGAAGTGCGGCTATGAAAGGAAAGAGGATGAGGGAGAGCGTCATCCTGCAAAAGGACAGTCAAGAAAGTGCGTCTGTTGATTTATACGGGACAGACTTAAGCATGTCAGAAGCTAACGGTAAGAGCCAGTGGCAAGGGAGTGATGGGTGATTTATTTGGTTGACTGGTAGCTCCTATTCTATTTGGGATAAGAGACCTTGAGTTCTTTTTATTTAAATAACATGGCAGGGCTTCCCTGGTGGCGCAGTGGTTAAGAATCTGCCTGCCAATGCAGGGGACACGGGTTCGAGCCCTGGTCTGGGAAGATCCCACATGCCGCGGAGCGACTAGGCCCGTGAGCCACAATTGCTGAGCCTGCGCGTCTGGAGCCTGTGCTCCGCAACAAGAGAGGCCACGACAGTGAGAGCCCCGCGCACCGCGATGAAGAGTGGCCCCCACTTGCCGCAACTAGAGAAAGCCCTCGCACAAAAACGAAGACCCAACACAGCCATAAATAAATTAAAAATAAATAATAAAATTAAAAAAAAAAAAATTCTGGGGCAAGAGCTAACATTTAAATAACATGGCATTTCTGCCCTGGATAAACTTATTTTTCTCCGTTCTTTCCCTTTATGTCTTACAGAACTTTTGTTACATGGTTTAAAGTAAAAAAAAATTATATGAGAACAAAATAAATTATTCTAGAGGCTTATTATGATAATGCCTCGATTAACAGAAAAACAGTTAACTTATTAACCCATTTTTTTTCCTACACTTTTTGTTTTATAGAATGGAAGTATGTGGAGGTGGGTGATTAAAATTTTAATTGAAAACCTACTTCAGCCGCAGAACAGGCAATCAGTAAGCATTTATTATGTGCTTCTCTCCCCAAAATATGATGATGTGTTCCCGAGTTGCTGCAAAGTATTATAACACATGGTCTTATTGTCATGAAGGTTGCAATCTGTGGATATAAAACTACACACATGAACAGATAGTTAACGGTTTGACAGTATGAATGATAAACACCAAAATGAATGATACAGATTAAATGCAGTAGGAATTTAGAAAAAGCAGCTAACACTGAGTTGAGTGTTCAGAGATAACTCCTTGGACAAGATGGAATTCAAGTAAATCCTCAGGTTGGGTAGATGTGAAGATAGAGAAAAAGGCATTTTGGCTGGAATAGAAGTAGTACTTATTCATGAATTAGGAACTACTATTTTTTGGTGAGATACTAGATGTTTTAATATGCAGAATCATAATTAATTCAATGATTTGTGAAGGTGAGGAGGAATAGGACTGAATATACCATAGATTAGTGGGTTAATGGTTTGGTTAGGACATTAGTTAGCCAAAAAGCTCTCTTGTCCTCTCTCTCTTTAACTGTTTATTTTCTGTTCTCCTTGCCATGTGAGTTCCTGGTTGGGGAATTCCCCCCATATGAGCATTGGTAGCAAGCAGACTTACTTCTCACTCTATAAATGGAAAGTCCAGATACTTGCTCCTTACCCTTACACCAAAAGATTGGGCACAGACATAGGTTTGTCCAAGCAGAAGGCTTGTCTGGGACTTGGGATCAGAAACGGGGCAACTTTGTAATGAGGTATCCATTCTGGTAGTAGAAGCGGCCACATACATTTTCTGTGGCAGCAATGGCAGTATACCCAGTGTTGACGTCAGCAGCGTTGGTGACAGGAGTGGCAAGCTATGGCATCCAGTGGTCAATGGTGGAAGCAGCAGTGTCCTTGCCAGAATAGTTTGGTGGCATGATTTGGAGCTGGTTTGGGCTGCCTGGCCTCTCTTCTTTATTTCCGTTTTTTGAGCCAGGTTCTTAGGCCTACTCAACTATTACGTGAGCAACCCAATGAGTCTTCTAACAAATGCCTTTCTACTTTAAGTAGTTAGAGTAGTTTTTGTGATGCTTAAAACTAAGAATTATGCCAAGTGGAAGAATTTAGGGAAAAATTATGAGAGCTCTTAATGTCAGCCTAAGGAATTTAAACTTTATAGGAAATTCCCAGTGTTAAATGGTTTTGAGTAGTAGGATGGAATTACCTAGTAAATGATGCTTTATGAAGATTACTGTCAGTGTTACGTAGGTCGAATAATTTGAGAGAGAGAGACTATAGCTGGAAAAGTAATATAGGAGAGATGGGTCATATTAACAAGGGAGCTGGTTTTCAGGGGAAGAAGTTAAACAGGTTGAATTTGAGTAGATGCAACAAATATATAATTAGGCAATAACAATATGGGACTGGGCATAGATTAGAAAAGTGAGTCAAAAGTTTAATAATATAATAATGTGTGTGTTACTGTTCTAAGTAAAGAGATTATTGCTCTGATAAAGAATTATAGAGCATTGGGCTTCTGTATAAGCTACTCTGACATGCCTGAGGGCTAACACATGGACCACACACAGGGACAGTGGTTCATTCTGACAGTGGTTCTCTGTATTCGGCTTTGCCTCACTTGCAATATGTATTTGAATCTGGGGGCAGGAGACACGTGTCCATTGAGAGAGATCCAAAGATGAGTAAATAAGCCCCTCCCCCTGCAGTCCCCTACACTACTCCAAATGAGTTTACGTAGGAGTCTCTTTTTTAGACAGTGAAAAAAAAAAAAAAAAGACAGAAACAAATACTGGCTATCCTTACGTTATGGGCTGATAGAAAGAAAATGAATTCATAAAAAAAGAACAAGAAGAATCATCCAAGAAGCATCAGGATTGCCAGAACCCTTGGCAGCCGAATTCCACCTGTTTTCATATCTAGAAGCCTACTCAGAAAGTGAGACAGGGTTTTATAAAGAGTATGAAATATCAGGCTTAAAGTGATTTGTTTATTTTGCATCTAAAATCCTTGCACTAATGAATAGGAGCTTTAACCCCTTTCAGTTAGGATATTAAAGGATGATAATGCTCATAAAGGATACTCTTCCACAGCACTCTGGTTAAAAAAAAATTCAAAAACACAACTTTCTGGCTCTTCCAGAACAAAGGGCAAGTGACAGCATACCATTAAAAAGACTTCAAGATGTATTCCCCCATTACTGTAATATAGTAAATTGAAAACTAGATAAATTCCATGTTAGTAGGTGCAAAGCACAGAGAGTGGTGGGAAAAAGCACTATACTATTTAGTCAAGAGTCTTGTTTTCTACCAGTTGTTTGCTCTGAAGATTTTCTTGCCTTTTCTCTGCCTCAGTTTTCTTCTCTCATAAGTGATGAGGTCACAGAGGACCCTTGGGGAAAAGATTGAGAAATTGAAAGAAAATAAAATTGGCTACAAGAGGGAATGAACAGACATGCTGCAAGATGAAACTGCAACCTTAAGAGCAGAAGTTGAGAACAGTTGCTACTTTGCTTAAAGGTCATTGCTCATATTCCAATAGGAATGGGTGGCGATGCCACATCGAGAACCTGTTGTCTTTGTCTAGCGTGGGCCCTACCCTTTTCTAGCAGTTATCTGTTTACCTTTTAATATAATTAGGCAGACTAGATTGGTATTTAGTCTTGTCCTGACAACAGCAAATTAGGCTTAACTCTTTAATTACAATGAGAAGGAAATCACCTTTCTGATATCCTTCAATTAGTTCAAGCAGCTGTTAAGTTATAATTAAAATTTCACATGGATCATTTGAGTTCTTGGAATGTTTCCATTTAATAACAAAACATTTGCATATATGCATTCAGTTTTCAACAACCTTTTCAAATCTGTCAATGGTAAACCAAGAACATTGATACAGTATTAAAGAAAATCTTTGTAGTCTTGTAAGCAGACAGCTGGGTCCTTCAAAATGAAAAATGGAAATGGAAGAAGGTGATCAAAAAATATTAGTGCCTCCAAGTTTTCTGGAGCTTGTTCAGGGAGTTAAACTTTTGCTTAATTCATAGTTATCCAAGAGGGGAGAAAAACACTAACCAGGAGAGAGTGGTTATTTGGTGCTTAACAAATGAATTTGCATTACATGCAGCCCCTTACTCAGTACAACAGTCATCCCACGATGTCTTTACAACTGGATTCTTGCCTCCATAGACTTTCAAAAATATAAATGTGAGGGGGAAAATTACATGTGAAAATTCAAATATCTCTTTTGTTTCTATTCTGAGAATTGAGTTCACTAAAATAATTACTCTCTTTGAGTTGCTCTGGCCAATATCTCTGATACAGCTATGGATTCAACTATGTATGTAAGAAGAAGATGGAAGAATAAACATATATTAAACATGCTTAGAATTTATATTTTAGATATCTTTGAAACACTAAATGCTGGATAAATTAAACTCAATCCAATTGACGCGTCATAGAAATATTTTTAAAATTAAGTTTAGAAATTTGAATTTATGACAGTTGAATGGCAGAAAACTGATTAAAACAAGAGGATATAAAACTTTTCTCTATTTTTTAAGATATAATTTGTATTTTCTATTCTCTAACATTGGTAGGAGGAAATGATAAAAAATTTTGTAGACTAATAACAATGTTGGGCAGTGATAGCTTTTAGAATCTATGTCCAAGTCCCAAAAGCTATTTTTAATAAGCCAGGATTCTATTCATGCTTACTCACTGATAACCTATATCGACAAGTAGAATTCTATATTGGCTAAGAACCTAATGATGTCTTCCCAACCATCAGTCTGTAATGTACATTATTGAATTTCAACCACCAAGATAACTGTGTCCCTGGGAATTAAAGAATGCATGTAGAGAAAGAAAAGAGATGAAAGAGCGATGTCTTCTATCACAATTGTACCAGTGTGCACACTTTGGGAGCTACCAGCTGTTATCCGCACATTTTCCATCTGCCTTTACTAATTTTATTATGACCTTTTAGAACTGACTTCATCTGGTAGAGAGTTGTCTCTAACACCTTCACATAGTCAATTCTATCCTTGAACAACTAAAGGGAAGAATGAGTAACAAGTGGGAGTCTATTCAGGAAAACGTTCCAAAGTAATATCTCATTATTCTTTTGTTAGGAAATAATGTTGTTGAGTGATTTGAAGATTCAGCTCAAATACTTACGTTACCATTTGGCAAATCCACAGGTTACCTTAGGGAATCAGGGTGAGAGCTAAACTCTCAAGCAGTTTTCTGTTCAGGATTCTTTGGAAAATGTTTGTTTAAAGGGTTTTTACATTTTATGCAGATGAAAAACAGAACCCTAAAAGGTAATTTCATTTATTCTGACTCCAAATCTAGAAAGATTTACATTAACTTTTCTCTCCCCACCTTCTCCCTCTCATACATACACCCACACACACAAACACACACACACTCACACCCTCTAGACTAATATCAAGGTGTTTAGAGCACTTACTGTGTGCTCTAGTTCACTTACTGTGAACAAACAACTTTATTCATCCCAACAACCCAACAAGCTAGTTTATATTACTGTACACATCATACATAAGAGGAAACCGAAGCCATTAGAGGTCGAATCTATGAACTTAAATCTACATGTGTCTTATTCTAAAGCCCATTCTCTGTTCTCCTAACCAGAATGGTATTATATTCATTCACTCATTATCTTGACAAGTTAGCATCTACTTGATCTCAAACTTTTCTAGAATCTAGGAATACAAAGGTGAGCGAAATGGACATGGACCCTGTCCTCAAGGTTTGACAATATGTGAATAGTGTTCTCCTTGTAAATTGATCATATGTTGATGAGTAGTTTCTCCACATTCATAGGCTTTAATCCTAAGCACATGCTGCATGTGGTGTTTAAGGATGACGCTGAGGCCAGCAACAATGCTGGGAACTTTCTGAATTCTATAAGGCAATATCTAGAGTCCACTCTTTGGTGGCCGTTTTAGCCTTGGCTGGCTGTTTGGGTAGTAGCAATAGCCATGCAACCATAGAAATGTTTCAGGACCCAGCCATTAGACACAGGATCAGTTTCTGAGTTGCTCTTGGGATTTTCCTCAGTTGTCTAACAATCTGCATTCCATCTAGCCACCCTTTAAGGGAGGAATACCCTCTCTAGTTCCTGGTAAGCTACAGGCTGCATGAAACCCAAGAGGAAAGTTTTGATGTCTTTTGCTCCCACCAAGATAAAGGATGATACCTTTACCCTGACCCAGGCCTTGGGGGCAATCAGGAGGAAGGGAAGATGTGAAACACCAGGGATCCAGATCTGAAAAAGTTCTGTTCTGAACAATGTGAATTTGCTGACTTGTGGTAATGCATCTGATGGAGTCATGGTAAGCTCAGAGGAACTCCATCAGTAGGATTTGATATTGAAAACATGAAGAGTCTGGGAAATAGCACAAAGAGGCAAAAAGTACAGCCTCTGAATTATAGCCGTTTGCATACTGTTTTTATTCCAGCTATTTGTTACCAGCTGCCACTTCCATCCAGTTATATATGCTGAATAGAATAATTATATTTAGGATTGCCAGAACTCATATACAATTCCGTGGCATAGGAAGAGAGTCTTCTGATTAAATACTATATTCCAGTGTGTAACCAATAATTTTCCTAATTATTCTTCTCATTAAAAACATCATTATTATTATTATTCTTTTATTGAGGTTTTAAAATGTGCCAGGTAGTATCCCGGGCAGTCCCCATACACTCCATCCTCACACCCACTCACTTTTCTCCATTGTGTGGATGAGGAAACTCAAGCTGGGAGAGGTTGACTGACTTGCTAATCTCCCTCACAGGAAGGCTGTCCTGCCCCAGCTGCTGTAGGTCACCTATATGTGGAAACTGCATGTTCTTATTTATGGATTTTCTTAATTTTTTGTTAAGTTATATTTCTATGTTATATGTTTCTTATGTTTTTCTCTCACTCTAAAGCACAAATCCATGGGTTAGCGTATTTTGTGTAGATATTTTTATCTTCTAGTTGTTTGAGGGATTTTCATGCTAATTTACAGATTGTAAGCACATATCAAAGTGAGGTTATAATTCTGTCTTTTACAAATAGCCACTCAGTAGAGATTTTTTTCTTCTGGGTTTCATTACTTAATATTTCTCAAATAACTATGCCTTTAATTATTTAATTTATTTAAATTATTTAATTTAATAATGGAGGCTCTGGGATTGATTTTTCTAAAAAAGTTTAGAACATTGAACTAAACGGTGGTCCCTTAATGATACTACCCAAGACCTTTCTATCCCTCTCTAGTGGTTATTTATATTTTACTGATAACTAGGTGACATCACAAATCTGTCAATATCTCTGAGCTACATTTCTTATACAGAATAATGTTCCTGCTACTTTCTTCAAAGGCATTTTCAATCACCAAATCTCTAAAGTATTTTTTTAATTCTTTGAAGGAAGGACTGGTTAACTGTATTTTGGTGGAGAAGAGTTTGGAAATGAAATTGGAAGACTAGAAATCTATTAAATATCTACTTTAGGTTAGAAATGGGACACTTCCATATTCAAATTACTACATTCATATCTAAAATAAATAAATAAATACACACACACACACACACACACACACACACACACACACACGTTCCTAATACCTTTTTAGTTCTGTCTTCAAAAAGGCAATCTGTTATAGGCAATTCTCATTTGGGGTTAATAAACCAAACCTTTATCAAGCTAGGACCTATTGCAACTTAAGACTAACAGTTAAAATATAGTTGATAAGGTATCTTGCTTTGTGTGATAGGTTTCTCCCAGAAGTTTTGTGTGACAATTAAAAAAAAAAAAATCATTTCTAAGAAGCAGCAGTGGATTTTTCTCTCTAAAGGAATATTTGATAAAGATTTCCATGGGGAATAATCAACACATGCCTGCACACTGGTACTTTCTAGGTCTACTGCCTTTTGGCATTTATTGTAAGCATCATTCAATATGACAATTACTATATTTGGTTAATACTTAATATGGTGTATGTCTGTTTCCTACTGAGATGATTAACTCAATAAACATAAAAACTATGTCATACTTCTTTATATTACCATACAATACCTAGTATAGAGCTAACCATATCATAACATTATAATAAATATTTAGAGGATTGTATAAATTTGTATTAGAAATGTGATGTATTTTGCTTAAAGCAAGAAACGTCTGTAAATAATACAGTTATTCTAATGGTGCTGTATATTTCATATAGCTGCTAAATAATACATTTAAAATACCTTTTAGGCAATGTTTAGATACAGGCCTCCATCTTTCATGGTTCATTAGCTATCATCTGGGGAACCTTATAGCAGAATCTTATGCAGAAGTCTGGGCCCCAGTCTCAGAGATTCAGTTCCAGCATACTGGGGGTAAGTCATAGGCATATTTACTTTTAAAAACACCACAAGTGATACTAAGGTACAGCCAAAGTCGAAAGCCACTAGCATAAGGTGACTACAAAGAATTCTATAGAAATTGTCCTAAGACAGCATAGTGAGTTATAAGCTTATTTGGTTAAAAAATTAATGAATAACTGACTTGCTTTTTATACATTTTTCATAAACTGAATAGACTAAAGGCATAATTGTCACATTAGTAGACTACTTCAAAGAGGCTTGCTTAAAAATTACTCTTATGCATATGATAGACCATCAAAGACAGGGAAAGTGTGCAAAAGACGACATCTGAAATATCTCATGTCCATTGATGATTATCTCCCTTATGTTACACGAGGTCTTCTACCTAACTTCAGGGTCAGAAAATTAAAACAACAACAAAAAGAACCCGTCGATTTTTCCAAAGAATTATTTATATACCTAAATATGTATGTAACTTATATCTACATATATGTAGATATATAATGTGTGCAAACACATATATTTATATGTTAAAGACTTTCAAGCATCTTACAAAGGTTTTTCTTTTTTTTTTTTTTAAACATCTTTATTGAAGTATAATTGCTTCACAATGGTGTGTTAGTTTCTGCTTTATAACAAAGTGAATCAGCTATACATATACATATATCCCCATATCTCCTCCCTCCCGCATCTCCCTCCCTCCCACCCTCCCCATCCCACCCCCCCAGGCGGTCACAAAGCACCGAGCTGATCTCCCTGTGCTATGTGGCTGCTTCCCACTAGCTATCTATTTTACATTTGGTAGTGTATATATGTCCATGCCACTCTCTCACCCTGTCACATCTCAACTCTCCCCCTCCCCATATCCTCAAGTCCATTCTTTAGTAGGTCTGTGTCTTTATTCCCATCTTGCCACTAGGTTCTTCATGACCTTTTTTTTTTTCTTAGATTCCATATATATGTGTTAGCATACTGTATTTGTTTTTCTCTTTCTGACTTACTTCACTCTGTATGACAGACTCTAACTCCATCCACCTCATTACAAATACCTCCATTTCATTTCTTTTTATGGCTGAGTAATATTCCATTGTATATATGTGCCACATCTTCTTTATCCATTCATCCGATGATGGACACTTAGGTTGCTTCCATGTCCTGGCTATTGTAAATAGAGCTGCAATGAACATTGTGGTACATGACTCTTTTTGAATTATGGTTTTCTCAGGGTATATGCCCAGTAGTGGGATTGCTGGGTCATATGGTAGTTCTATTTTTAGTTTTTTAAGGAACCTCCATACTGTTCTCCATAGTGGCTGTATCAATTTACATTCCCACCAACAGTGCAAGAGTGTTCCCTTTTCTCCACACCCTCTCCAGCATTTATTGTTTCTAGATTTTTTGATGATGGCCATTCTGACCAGTGTAAGATGATGCCTCATGGTAGTTTTGATTTGCATTTCTCTAATGATTAATGATGTTGAGCATTCTTTCATGTGTCTGTTGGCCATCTGTATATCTTCTTTGGAGAAATGTCTGTTTAGGTCTTCTGCCCATTTTTGGATTGGGTTGTTTGTTTTTTTGATATTGAGCTGCATGAGCTGCTTGTAAACCTTGGAGATTAATCCTTTGTCAGTTGCTTCATTTGCAAATATTTTCTCCCATTCTGAGGGTTGTCTTTTGATCTTGTTTATGGTTTCCTTTGCTGTGCAAAAGCTTTTAAGTTTCATTAGGTCCCATTTGTTTATTTGTGTTCTTATTTCCATTTCTCTAGGAGCTGGGTCAAAAAGGATCTTGCTGTGATTTATGTCATAGAGTGTTCTGCCTATGTTTTCCTCTAAGAGTTTTATAGTGTCTGGCTTTACACTTAGGTCTTGAATCCATTTTGAGTTTATTTTTGTGTATGGTGTCAGGGAGTGTTCTAATTTCATACTTTTACATGTACCTGTCCAGTTTTCCCAGCACCACTTATTGAAGAGGCTGTCTTTTCTCCACTGTATATGCTTGCCTCCTTTATCAAAGATAAGGTGACCATATGTGCGTGGGTTTATCTCTGGGCTTTCTATCCTGTTCCATTGATCTATATTTCTGTTTTTGTGCCAGTACCAAACTGTCTTGATTACTGTAGCTTTGTAATATAGTCTGAAGTCAGGGAGCCTGATTCCCCCAGCTCCATTTTTCGTTCTCAAGATTGCTTTGGCTATTCGGGGTCTTTTGTGTCTCCATACAAATTGTGAAATTTTTTGTTCTAGTTCTGTGAAAAATGCCAGTGGTAGTTTGATAGGGATTGCATTGAATCTGTAGATTGCTTTGGGTAGTAGAGTCATTTTCACAATGTTGATTCTTCCAATCCAAGAACATGGTATATCTCTCCATCTATGTGTATCATCTTTAATTTCTTTCATCAGTGTCCTATAATTTTCTGCATACAGGTCTTTTGTCTCCTTAGGTAGGTTTATTCCTAGATATTTTACTCTTTTTGTTGCAATGGTAAATGGGAGTGTTTTCTTAATTTCACTTTCAGATTTTTCATCATTAGTATATAGGAATGCAAGAGATTTCACACAGGTTTTTCTTTGACTGTAAAGTATAGGGTATTTTGTTTGGTGTGGATACTTTCCTCTTTCAATTGCATGAGAAATTTGCATGCTAGTTTACAGGTTTGCGTACTAGTGTACGGTTTATTAATTTTTTAATAAATTTATTTATTTTTTATTTTATTTTATTTAGTTTTGGCTGCATTGGGTCTTCGTTGCTGCACGCGGGCTTTCTCTAGTTGAGGCGAGCAGGGGCTACTCTTCGTTGCGGTGCACGGGTTTCTCATTGCGGTGGCTTCTCTCATTGCTGAGCACGGGCTCTAGGCACGCAGGCTTCAGTAGTTGTGACACGCAGGCTTCAGTAGTTGTGGATCGCAGGCTCCAGAGCGCAGGCTCAGTAGTTATGGCTCACAGGCTTAGTTGCTCCGCGGCATGTGGGATCTTCCTGGACCAGGTCTTGAACCCGTATCCCCTGCATTGGCAGGCAGATTCTTAACCACTGCGCCACCAGGGAAGCCCCGGTTTATTAATTTTGTCTTTAAGAATAATCACTCAGTAGGGAAAAAGGTACATAACAAAATTGTATAAATAATGAACAAATTATAAAATTCACTTTAAGTAACCTCATTCTGAAATTTAGGTGTTATTCCATGTACTTTTAATGCAAAGTCATTGGACATGCTAATGAATATGGCATAGTTTCCATATATATTGGCAAGGTTTCCTTCTAATATAATAGAGCAAAATGGCAAAATTTCTGCACAGACTTCACTTTTCATTTTTACTCAAGACATGCAAAAGAGGCAACTTGTCTGTGAATTGGTACTGAGCTTGCTTGTTATGAGTTATGGATGTTTTAGCAATAAAATTTGGCTCTCTGGAACGAATGGATGTTCAAACCTGATTTTATTAGTGTGGTTGAACATTGTGGAACTAAAACAAGGAAATTTCTGCATATTGCCACAATTTGAGGCCACATGGATCATAAACTTTTCTATTTATATTTCACTCATGGACATAAATGGCATTTTCTCATCAGGAAAAGAAGGGAAGCAAGGAATACACAACTTTAGTTTAGAAACTGTACATCTTGTTGCTGAATGTCAGATAAAGGTGAAACTTTTAAATCAGAGGCTCCTTGATTTAGTATCTTTAATGTGCAGAGGAAGGGATGTGCAGGGTGCATCATTAATGTGACAGGGTGAAGGGGCAACACGTTTCTTCTGTTGCTCTGGGAAGAGGATGGATCTGGCTCAGCTCTGATGTCAGAACCTCCATCACCTTTCTCACAGATGATGTAGATTTTAATTGTATTCGGGGCTGACTCACATCGCACCAGCTCCTACGTGACATTGAGATAGATGAAGCCATTTGTTGACATTATCAGAGCCAGCTGTGTGCTTGGCTGCAGCTACAGTAGGCATTTTATCTCATGCATAATCCTCTCATTGAGAGGGGATCACAAGCATCTGAACCATATGGCAAATAATTTTATTATGATCAAAAAAGGACTCTTGAAGCTAGTTAAACAGAAGAGTCCTTGAAATTCAATCAGAAGTTTTATTTTCATGTTGCACCATCTTCCTAAATTAATTGTTAGTACTGCCTCAATAAATAGAGCCAAGACTCCCCCCAGCCCCTGCAAAGTGAGAATAAACTTAAAAATTACTTTATTTCACCTGCAATTTTTTTAGTCTTCTCAATCTTGGAGAATTTATTTGGATTTAGAGAATAGAATCTGGATTTCTAAGCGTGAGGGCAGCTTCTGATTGAAAATAATAATAAAAGTAGTAATGATAATGATAATAATAATACTAGCTCTTCAAATAAGAGAACCTCATACCAAATGAGACAAGCTTGAATTCATATCCTCAGTGCTGCTATCCTAACAGCCACATAAGATGGAGTTTAATTATTTTTTCTTTAGGGGAAGTAAAGTTTTAAAAGAAAGAAAATCTGTTCTTTCTCAGGGTTGCCTAATGATCCCGTAAGTTTAGCGTACATCTTCAAAGGAAAGAAGCAAACTCGTCTTTTCCACATGGTGGGATTTCCTGCACATTGTCAAGGAGATGCATGGGTCTCCATAGCGAAGGCGTGTCATCCACTGCCCTTCTGTCCAGGGAAGTGATGGGAAGCAGCTGTTACAGGACAGGCTGGGCTCTGCTTAGGGGGAATTGTGTGAGGCTGTGGGAAGCAGCTTAGTTGTTGCATCAAGAACCAGAACTGCTTCCAGCTGTCATATTCCTACGTTAATTGTGACTTTTATTAATCACAAAGCACGTTTCAGAACTCTAGTTCAAATGTTACAAAGCCATAAAACAGCTACTTGCCTAATCTTACCTTGTGTATGGTATGTATGTTCTGTTCTTTTATTATGGTCTTCCTTTCCAGAGGAAAGTGTGTAAGGTTTGGGCCATAGGGCACCTGTTAGTGATGTAAAGGTATTATCAGCAACTGCCACACCACAGTCTGAGAACATAAAGTATCACAAGGTCCAAATGGCAACAGCTGACTTTTCTGGAGACTAGTCTTTTATCTGGTATTTTATTGACAAACAATAAAAGCTAGTGATTGGACTGGGAGACGAATAGAGCCACCTACTTTACAGGAACCTTAATTTTCTACTACTACATGCCTGAAGCAGCTTTTTGTTCTTATCACCCCTTCATGACCAAATCAGAGTATCTGTCTGAACTGTTCAAGTGCTTTAAAATATGTCTTTTCCTCTTCATTGTTTAAGAGCATGTTTAAAAAAAATACGATTATTGTGAATTATGACAGTGATTCCTTAAAAAGACAAAAAAAAAAAACAAAAACAAAAACAAAAAACAGCACCATGTGATCCTGATTGTAAAGCCAGGATACATTTGTTTGGGAAGCTTTCTCAAGTCCCTGTTCCCAACTAAGGGATGTGCACAGGAGCCAGTAGAAAAAGCTGGCAGAAAAGCAAGACTACAAGTTTCCAGTAACTGCCAGAGGCAGGCTTTCCACACCAAGAAAGTGGTCAAAATGTACATCTCCTCATTCTTCCAACTTCTTTATCAACTTAGCAATTTAAAAAAAGAGGGAAAAAGAAAAAATGATTACATTGGGCCCTTTATCTGCTTGCCTACTACTGAAGTGATGTTGTTATAAGCTCAGGCTTGCATTTTTTGAGGTCGCCCCAATCCCCGTCATGATACAAGGAAGATCATGGAGATTTGATTGCTCTACAGCAAAGAAAAGGCATTTGGGGCCTTACAGTTTCACCCAAATGAACTTTGTTAGTATGGAACAGCCACTGTATTCTCTGGCTAAATGAAATGTATGATTTTGTCTGGGATAATCCTGGTGCTTTTTAAATGTTTTGTTTTTTTCCCCCTCAGAAACAATTTACACAGTGTTGAACGATCATTATCCACTACATGCTTTCCAAAAGTTTTTGCTAAGTATGTAGCGAAAATACTACATACTTCACAGAGATTTCGCTGGCAATGAAGGCTGTGGATAAATAATGGATGAAGAGGGGTGACAGGGCCTGAGCACTGGGGACTTGACAGATTATCCTGTGATGTATTACAATTAGATATGCATCTGTGTCACTTCACTTATTCAACTAGGAAGAGTGCATAACTCTTTGAAGGTAGATTTATTAAAAGCTGTAGTCATGTCTTTTCAAAATTTAGAACTGATTTCTGAGCATCTCTAACAGCTTTCTAAATCACCTACCCTTTATGTTTTTTTTAAGTTGGAATTTTTTGAAAATCTTTACTAACTAGGCCAAATTTTTGATTGTATATTTTATTTGTGCTCAAGGCAGTTGTTGATGACAGATCACCTTGTCACCAGCTGGTCAACAGACCGAATGGGCCTTTGGGAAGAGAGAGCATCGGATTGTTGTATGGGAATCATAGGTGCTGATCGACGGCAAAAAATAGACATCATAATAAAGAGCAGTTTTTTCCATTAGAAATTTTGTATGCATGCTTTCCAAGTAGGCATTAGCTTATTCTTTTTGCAAAAGAGATGCCAGCGGGGGGGAAAAAGATATAAATCCGGGATGTTAAGAAGCACTTTTAAATGGAACCCTCTTTCTAAATTATACAAATGAAGTTTTTCTAGCCCCCTAGGGTGAATTACGTAAATTAGCAATGACCCTCGTGCTTAGGCCCTGAAATTGTGAGGGCAGTTGAAACTGATCAGGATTTTAAATGTGTTACTTCTTGTCTCCGTTTCACATATTTTTTGCTTGAAAACTTAGATCTGTGCCAGATGTTTCTGTTCTCTTCGAGCTCAGTGATATGAGAAATAGCAGAAGATATTGGGAATGGCTAACAAGAGAAAAATTGCTATTTTTAAATGTGAGTGAGGCCCATGCTGATTTACGGTTATGGACCCAAAGTTTCTAGCAGACCGTTTTTCTAGTGTATCCTAGATCATGTTAAATCAGGTCATTGAGAACTTAAGTATGCATAAGCACACATCATTTCTGCTACTACAGTGTACTTTTAAATTGCATTTAAATAGATATTTCTAAAATAATCTATGATTGCAAAAACTCCCAACCTCTTTGGCCAGAGTGAACCTCACCTTTGAGAAATTTAACTCTTAAATTCTTAACTTGATGAGGCCTTCTTGAATAATCTATCATTAAAAAATAAATTATGTGGATGCCCTCTGAATGTTTATTTTTTGGCAAAGTGTATTGTGTGACAGACGGTAAGTGGTTAGAAAAACAGAAGGAATCCAGAATTATCAAAACTTCCCCTTCCCCCTTTTAGCCCAAATCAGTCTCTCCAGGGGTCTGAATAAACAAACATGCTTGTCACTGTAGGACAACTTTTTCATTCTTCAGATAAGGGCAGCTCAGTTTGTGGTCAAATTATACTAGTAGCAAAACTGATCAGAGCAAACAAGGTTTCTGAGGATTCACTCACTCTTGTAAAACTGATTATAATTGATGAACGACCAGCTTGCTAGACCCTGACAGGCTGGTTGCCTGGCCTTTGCTCTCTGCCAGTTCAAGCCTTACAAGTGTGAAATAGCCAATTACTGGAATACCTATTGAAAGTAATAGGCCAATGAGCAAATTGCTACTGTGGGACACCGTGGCAGTGTAGATGGAAGGAGGCCAAGATAAAGTTCTGCTTTGAGCAGCTGCTCCCAACACAGATTGCTAATACTATTGGATGACCAAGAGATGAGAGCAAGGTATTTTCCCATTCAAACTGCAAGTGTCCTGCCTTGTATTGACTTAAAGTTTATGATGCATGATACCATCTTGTTACCCAGGTCCTAATTTGCTGAAATAAATCCTCCTTTTAAAAGGTAGTTAAATAGGTAATAAGGATAGTCATGGCCATAGATTTTGTGCAAAAACATTAAATACAATTTTTGCAGGGAATGAAAAGTCATATAGTGTGCAGAGTGTTAATACTTGCCAGCCATTTGCTATTGACAGAACAATTTATCTTGATAAAGGACAGTGAAAAATTCCAATCTATTCACTGACATCACATTATCAGCAGTAATATATGACTGCATCTAAATATAAGGTTGAGATCTGATACAGTTGAGAAGTTCCTGGTAATTTTCCTGTAAATATATTGTGTACTGGACAATGAACAAGTGACATATTTACCATGTAATTCGATAACCTATTTTTATGTGAAATTTTAAGTTTTGCGGTGTTTAATGGAATATACGATAATATTTCCTTTTGAAGGTAACCTGTTTCCTTAGTAAGACTAGCAATAAAATGGGTATTACTGAGTTTGATAGAGAAGAAAGGATAGGCAAAGAAAGGTTAATTCTAAACATCTGCACAAGACAATAAGCCCTTTCAGTATTTACTACCATAAGAAAATTACCTTAGTACTTATTATAATTTTTGATTACATTGTAATTATTACTATATATATATGTATATCTTTTGTGATATTAGGAAATTATGAACTGTTTTTGAAATAAGTGTTTCTTTTCAAAATGCTCTAGCATAAGTCTGAATTATTTGAAATGTGCCTGAGTGGGTCAGAATGCAGTAAGGTCAAGGTGGGCTGACGTGGAGCGTGAATGGTGCTGGGAAAGGTGTTTAGACCTATGTGGAGCTATTTGAGCTCCATTTCTCCCTAGGTTAGAGGGCATGCAAATTCAGCTCAGCAAGATTACAAAAGGCAGAAGCGTAGACACACACAAATCACCTCTATGTTCCTACGTACAACTTTGCCCCTACATCCCTGAGTACACATGAGTCTCAAATGAGGAAGACTCAAGTCCATCATTGCTTACAATATGAATCTTGAATTTATTGGTAAAAAATGCTACATTTGCTCGCAAGCCTGTGTAAACTTCCACAGTGTCTCACCAGTGCCTTTTCCTCTTTCTACTTATCTTTTATGAACACTTTCACAAAAGAAATGAAAATTTGCTGTTATTAACATAAAATAGCTTGGGTGTATGTAATATGTGTGAATATGTGTCTTCCTTTCCTTATCACTGTGGGAAAATCCGAAGAGTTTACTATTTTTAATATATGTCTTGCCTGTTTTCAAGAGGATTTGAGGAACCTACAAACTATTGTGTTGGCCCAAAAGTTCATTCCGGTTTTTCTGTAGGATGTGATGGAAAAACCCAAACGAACTTTTTGGCCAACCCAATAAATTAGATCATAACATAAAATCTCTTATTTAGGTATTGAAAACAAATAAAAACAAGGAAAAAAATCCCAAAGTAAGTCCATGAGGCAGAAGGGATGAGTGATACCAAGCCATCGAGAGAAATGTTTCACCATAATTGGCAGTGAGTTTGTGCTTGCTAAGACAACAGAAGAAACCTGTACACACCACAGTGCAGGGAAAAAGTAAGGTGCCCTCTGTTTCTAATATTCTAACATAATATTCTAATAGTCACTGTAAGCACTTAAACTGCTTCCTGATCTAATAAACAAGACACTCAGTTTCCTACTTTCTCTCTCTCCTCTTGAAAAAAAAAAAAAAAAAAATGTCAAAAAGCCCAATCCTACTTTTAAAAAGAAGGTGAGGGAGGAAGGGAGATCTGAAGAGTCAGATCAACACTCACCATTTGACTGCTTTTACTTCTGTCTGCCACAAGGTGTCACTGTTGAAAACAGGACCTGCACAGTTTGTTGTCTTCCTGTCCACAGCTGTGGTTACATTCTTGTCGGTCCATATCCCTGTGCAGGACACAATGGCTTCCCTGGAAAAGATAGTCCCACTCCATCCAGCACTTTCCACTCCTCAGTTTATGCTTCTAACTCAACCATATCCCCCCCAGCACACCAACAGTGCCCAGAGACAGGATAAGAAAGGGCTTCAGACTCATGCTACATGAGACAGCTAGAATATCGTACCTTCCTCAATGAGTTGTACAAGGGTAAGTATTTGGTGAGGTCTAATGAGTTATATCCACACACATACACTTGCACACTTAGAACAGAGGCTACTAGCTGTTATAATTATTATTCAAAGAACTCAATGCAAGACCACCTTGAAGTTGAGCACAGGGCCCAGTTCAGCCGTCTTTCTTTCCTTACCTGCAAGTTTTCTTTAGAGGCTTTTGGCATCTTTCTTGTCTGCAGATTTCAGTTGTATTATCTCAATCCATTCAAAAGATTTTAATAATATTAGTCCTTAAAAAGGAAGGTGAGCTCTTTACATTTTCCATCCAGGTGCTTCTGTATTTTCTCATCTTCTCTCCAGTGGATGGCAATATAATTGAGGGCAAGGGGCTGCTCTTGTCCAGAATGTAGAGCCCCCTTTTCCTGGGTGTTTTTCTGGGACATAGAAGCCAGCTGGCATATATTTATATAACTGAGAGAGGTTACTCCAGATTGAATTACAGAAGCAATCTCTCAGGTAACTTTCTATTTTGACTTTAAAGAAAGCCAGCTAACCGATTTCAAGTATCAGTGTCTCTTGCTAAAAAAATACTACACCTATTGTATTCACTTCCTGTTATGAGAAAATTTTCTGCAATTCTTTTCTTGTAGTTAGATAATTATTGTGTCATATAAAAAGGATATTGAGTAATCTAATGACTCTACCTTTATTATGGCCTATGATATGAAATTTGTAGAGAAGGGAAAATAATGTTTCTAGATATTACAAACAAGACTTCATTTTATCTTCACAACCCTCAAGGGAAGTTGTATTATCTTGGTATTTCAGGTTAGGAATCCATGTTCTAAGAGTTTATGTTAAATGCTCAGAAATCACATGACCAATGTAGCTTGTACTTATGGAAACCAGAACTTAAACACAGGTCACTGCATAATTTTCATAAATAGATTTTATATACAATGAATTTTGCTGAAATCTTTTAATAATCTGTGAATTTATAGATTCTTTTGGATATTTCATTCATACAATTATACTTTCTGCAAATAATGAGATTTTTGTTTCTCCCTTTCCAATTATTTTCCCTCTTATATATTTTTCTTTTTTACTGCACTGGCTAGGGCTTCTAGTGCAGTGTTAAATACTTTACAATTACAAAAGTAATGACAAACATCCCTTTTTTATTCTTGATTTTAAAGAAAAATCTTTCAGCTTTCAACACTTTAATTCTAAGAATATGTGCTATATATTCTCACAGCTAAGGAACTTATGTTTTTTTTCCTCTTTTTAAAAGATTTTTTAATACAAATGAACATTGATTTTTATTTAAAGAATTTTATTATCCGTTGAAATTAACATGTAGTTTTACAATATTAACTTGCTAATAGTGGATATTATGTTAAAAGATCATTCTAATGTTAAACAATTTGCATTTCAAGGGTAGTTCATAATCTATAACTTCTTATTCATGTCCAAGCTTGCTTTTTTTCTTGAATTTTATTTTATTTATTATTTTTTATACAACAGGTTCTTATTAGTTATCTATTTTATACATATTAGTGTATATATGTCAATCCCAATGTCCAGGCTTGCTTTTGGTATCAGGTTGTACTAGACTATTTATCTATTTTCTGCACCAGTTTGCTAGAGATGGAGATTACCATCTTCGGTAAAAAAAAAAAAAAAAAAAAAAAAAAAAAAAATGCTCATGTAAAACTGGGGCTGGTGATGTTTGAGGGTTTTTTCCTACCTACTGATTCGATTTTCTCATCTTTATAGTCTTAGTTAACATTTCTACTTGCTGTTAAGCCAATCTAAGTGATTCATAGTTTCATTTCTTCAAGAATATGTCCACTATTTACAGTGTCTATACTGAACTGGTGTTTGTAAAATAGCTACTCTATTAATTGCAAATAGAAATGTCCCCATCTTCCTTTCTACCATTCTCTATATATTTTTCTTTTTTTCTAGTCCAGTATTGTCAACAGTTTGTCTTCTTTGCTAGTCTCTTCATATTATTTTTATTGAATACTTGTAATCTTTCTTTGTTTCCTGTTTCAATAATTTCTACTCTTTATTTTCTGCTAATTCTGTTTCTTTCAGGTTTACTTAGTGGTGTTTTCCTTGATTCATAAGTTAAATACTTATTCACGTATTAATTTTCCTTTCTTTTTCCCTTTTCTCTCTATATGCCTTTTAGACTGTATATTTCCTTTTATATACTGCATTACCTGCATACCACATGCTTTCATATGCAGAATTGTCATTGCTATGACAAGCAAATATTTATAATTTTTTATAATTATTTCTTCATCATGAAGTTTTAAGAAGTATGCTTTTCATGTCTCAAACTTATGAATTGTGCCCTCACCCATTCAAATTTATCACATTTTTGTCAAAAAGCATGTTGTATGCTCTGTTGATTCTTCTATATTTATTGATAGTTCCTTAATCATGAACGTAATGTACTTATAATCACTTGTGATTTTTTTAGTAAGTTTTAAAAGAATGTTTCTATAATTTGGGGGTACAAAGTTATTTCTTTTTCCTTCTCATTTGTGTACATGTGAGCATAAATATGTGTGTATGTGTATATAATATACATGCATATTCATATATATACATGTGTACATTCACACATACACACTTACACATGCACTAATATGCACACACATATGGTAGCTCAAGCTTGTTAATTATGTAATTCTACTTTGTATTATTCACACTACTTCTCTGTCTGTTTTCAGTTTCTTAGAATGGTATGGTAAGGTCTTACAGTATGATTGTGGATTTATTAATTCTTCCTTGCAATTCCCTTAAAATTTTCCTTTATGCCTCATGAGGAGATGTGGTTAAGTGCACGTATGATCAATATGGTTACCTTTTACTCTTGCACTGTTCATTTAATTTATAAATCAAATTGCTCTTTTTTGTTAATGACCTTTTACTTTAAAGTCTATTTTGTATGCAATCAATACTGTTGTATCAGTTCCCTTTCAGTTTTTATTTCACTCATATCTCTTTATTATTTCCTTTTCCGTCAAACTTCTTATATCATTGAGTCTTTAAGTGTGTATGTTCTAAACAATATATAGCTGGATCCTTACTTATTTTAAATCTAATTTCAGAATACTGGTCTTTACTTTTTTATACTGTTTTAAAATTAAGTAAACCAAATGTCCAAAGCACAATTCCCAATGCTTTACATGTACTCACTCATTGAATATAGCTATCTATCGTTTACAAATGATAAAGTTTAAGACCTAGAGAAGTTACGCAACTTGATTATCATCACACAGCTAGTTAGTGGTAGATGCTCCCTGCTCTAATCTCCTATGCATTGAACCAAAGAATGGCACAAGCAAATGGGCAACCGAAGTAAGGAATTGCAAATTCAGGGAAGAGAACCTCATTGAGTTTTGCTGAAACAGAAGGTTCTTTCATTCATTTGTCAAATATTTATTAAAGGCCAGTCCATATTCTCACCAAAATCTTGATTCTTTTTGGAGACCTACCTTGCAAATTAAGCTTAGCCCTTATACAGAAGAGAATACTGAGACTTTAAATTACTTGGTAAAGTTCACATAGGGAGTATCAGCAGTCTCTTTAGTTTTCCAAAGTGCACTTTTTCTGTTGTACTATTTGGCAGGTTTTTGGAAGCCTGGCCCAAAAGATGGGGGAATTTAGGTGTAAATATACTGTTTTTTTTTTTTAATACAAGCAATGTTTTTCTACAACTGGCCTTTTAATTTATATCTTCATTTATAGCTTTATGTCACAAGAGCATGTGAAGAAAAGGCAAACACTAAAGAATATTAAAAAGTACACAGTTCATTTGCTAACAAATGCATTTATCCTGACATTGAATGAAACTCTTCTTGTTTTATCGGTTGTCATTTTGTAAACAAACAAAAAAAAGTGATTCATGACCTTTTCTTCTCATCTTTCCTCATTGGGGTTTCCCCCCAGAAAGAAAGTAAATGAGCACAATATATTCACTTAGGTCCAACCTAAGTGAATTCCATTTTAACGTTGTGATTTTGTAACTCATTGAGTGTAATGCATTGAGCCTCAAATATGACTCCTCAGGCGCCTGATTATGCCTTCAGACCCTCAGATGTGTGAGGCCAATCAAACAGAACCTTCTGTGCCCTTCTGCTCTTTAGAGCACCAAATGAGGACTTTTGGCACCCAGCTTGGAAATTTGAAGCACACTATTTATTCAGCTTTTGCCATGTGGATACTCCAGAAATTTTCCTCCTCCCTTCTGCCAAGGCAATAACTCCAGCAAAGCTGTTCTGTGGAGGCACTCTAGGGGAAAAAGGCAGAAAAATGGGCTCTGAAAATATGCTGAGCATTTTAAAGTAGTTAGCTGATAGAAATAAACACTCTATATTTTATGATTAAAGCACCAACTGAAATATTTATGACCGTTCAGAATGCATTCATAAGCACCAAGTCACACTGAGTTTTCATGATTAGCAAAGATACATTCCAGAAAACTTTGGAGCCCAAAAGGATCTGGGAAAACTCCCTCTCTTCCTTCAAGATCAGCTCAAATAATCCCTGCTCTATAAAATTTTCTCTTTTTGCATAGATTAACCACTCTTTTATCAGTGTTTGCTATTACTTTGTACATGTTTGTATTATAATATTTGTTGTGTTGTATTATAGGTAAATTTCTCCTCATAGATTTTAATTTTGCCTAGAATATATTGAGCTGATTAATGCTAGCTCAGTTTTAAGAAAGACTGATACATTCACCAAGATGTTACTTTATTTTCTGAAGGGTATTGGAGATGCATGGAAAAGCCTTTTTATGAAATGGGGTACTCAATTTCCGGTCCTCAAAGTACCTCCTGGTAGGGTCCCTTAATAAACAGAGTGTTTCAAGTTGATGGAAGAATCAGAATTTTAAGTTATTAATATCAGTTTCAGCATAGCGACAGTTTTAAGGGATATTTTTTCCAAGCTGTGGAAAGATATGGTAAGCATTTCCTGTGCCACTCACACCAGAATAAACAATTTTATTAAGCCCAGAAGTAACCTTCTCCTGACAGTGTTTTTTTCTCCCTTTAACAAGGCTGGATTTAACACTGCCAAAAACTTTCTTTTGGAGACTTCCTATTTTTTGATTCAATATAGGTGAAATTAATACTGTCTTCAGAGAGAATTTAATAGTTCTGGATAATTTTAAGTTGTTAAAATTATTTTTCTAACTGTGTAAAATTAGTCTTGGAGGGACCCTTCTGTCCTGTGCTCTTGGAGTTAGCTACTTCTGAAGACGGCTCAGCCTAGCTACTGTTTATTACAACAGTTGACCCTTATTTCTTGGCTTGAGGGGCTTTTCCTTAGCACTTAAAATAGTTTATAGTAAAGGTAAAGAGAACAGGGACTGCTAAAGCGGATTAGAATCATACATCAAACTCAATTTTCTCACCTAGAAAAGGGAAATAATAATACTAGAAGTAATAGCAACACTCAACTCCAAAAGTTTCAGGAAGACTAAAGGTGATGTGATATATCTAAGCACCTAAAATCCTGCCTGATAAGTGTTCTTGTCATGCAACATACACCTGATTGCTTTAGAACATCATTATGCATCTTACATTGATTGATTGATTGATTCATTCATTCAGTCAGTCAGTCAGTCAATAGTGCCTATTTGATGCCAGACAAGATTATAACATTGATCCTACAGCATTTAAAAAATAAAAAGTACATTCTGTCAAAGAATCATGCCCTACACTCTCTAAGAAAAATAGATATTTTTGGCTGGTAACCTGGGGATTGGTAAGAATTTCTGAGCCAAAAAAGGAAAAGCTTTTTTCATATTTCCAAACTGACGATTCATGGGGCTCAGACCACACACATCCTTCTAATTGGGCTAAGTAACATGTCATTATCCCTTTGATACTTGGGATACTCTTATCTCCCAGGAGGTTGTTTGATAAGAATAATATAACAGTGGTCTAGAGTCGGTGAAAATTTACAAGCCCCTGTGGTGTAAGCAATTTCAGAAGCGAGTAAAACCAAATAACTGACACAAACAGCTTGGCAATAGTATTTATTGTCATTTATTTTAAAACAAAAGAAGAAGATACCATGGACAGTCTTATTTTTTCTAATGCTAAACATAAGTCACAGATGCAGAGAGGAAATATGATTCCATCATGAACAATAAAACAAACTTTGCAAGTTCTACACTGTAGCTACAATTATGGTTGCTCCCCACTATCAGCCCACAACTGGATGTACAATTTCAAATGTCCTAGGACTATTGCAACTTCCATCCCTTCAAAAAGTCCAAAGACTTGGTTTCTTATTAAAATTCCATACTTATAAGCTTCATATTTCTTATGACTTCACCTGTTATGTCACCCTCACTCTTGATAGAAACTTATTTGGATAATGTCTGGAAGCAAAGCATTCCCCCGCTGAAAATGGTTAGGGATGGAGGCACTCTGTCAATACCTGACAGGTGTAAATTTTTTAATGTATGAGCAGTATATGAAAATACAAATCACCACGGAGAGCCAGCCTAAAGCAGACTGAAAAGCTGTCATAAGCAATTTTCAAAAAGCATGAGTTATTTGGTTCCCTTCCAGGGGGAACAACTCCACAGGCATAAATTTGTGAATGGTACTTGACAATCTTAACAAGTCCTGCTCTCTCCCAGCTTACTGTATGGCCAGTATGTGATGTGAACATTTTGCTCACCTGTATTCTGAGACCAAGGGAGAATTGACACAATAACTGGGAAGGGCTTGAGCCACCTTACGTACTTGAGACACACGTCAGGGAACAGATTAAATAACCTCACAATCTGGGACATTTTGAAGCAATTTATTTGCCTACAGATTATTTGTGGACCCTCCTGATAACATCAATTCACTGAGTGGGGGTATGATAGCGTCTGGGAAATGGACCCCTCCCCCAATCACTAGTTTATAAGCTCTAACATTGTCAGATTTTTTTTTTGGCCCTGGGTTCATTGAAAAATCTTTACTAACTGAATAGCCTTCTCCTTGGTGTGAAAAGGCTGACTTTAGCAAAGGAGTGCATGATGGACGAGTCACTTCTAATTGAATAAGTGTCAAGGTCAAAAACCAACAAGTGATGAAGATGAGGAAGCCCTGGAGTGATGTTTGTTTCAAATCATATTATATCTTTTATAGTAGCACAGGGCTTTAGGGAGAAGATGTAAAATTGAAAAAATGGGAAAGTTATAGTATAGCTTTATGTTATAGATCTTATATCCACTAAAATAAAGAAACCTGTATTTTGTGATTCTTAATAAAATTAGGCCATATAAAATGTACTGATATCAGAATTCTTGAGAATTTAATGCTTAGGGATGAATTAAATCATGAATATGTCCTGAAGGATTTGCTTTGATTAAAGAGTAGAATAAAAGCTTTGGTTCCGTAATTCCAGATCCCCCAGTACCTTCTACTGATGTTCCCCTAGGACAGTGGTTCTCAAACTACTTCGATCATGACCCAGAGAAGGACAAGCTTATTCACTGGGATTCAGTATACACAGAGATATATCATACACCCACAACTTAAATATTATTCAAAAGAGACCTACTATTTTCTGTGATGCTCTTTGATACTTTATTCTATTTCAATATTTCATTTAAAAGACTGGTTATGTCACACTAACTTGATGGCACAGCTTGCCAATGGTTCACAAAAAGGCTATTTGAAATGCATTGTACCTAAAGCCTCCTTATTCCCAAAATGTTCACTGTGTGTTCCTCTCGTTGGATCTATGTTTACACCATTATTCCTTACAGAATGTCCTACTTTTACGTAAATCCTAATCATCTTAGAAGTTACCAAGAAAGAGAACTATCTATCACCGATTGAATAGTTGTAAGATTAATGGCGTATGGTCAGAAAATCCAGGAACACTGGAGCCTTATCCTTTACCAGCCATTTCTTTCAGCAAGATTCCTAATGGAGCTACAGGAATTGCAAAAGAACAGTTTACTATTAGCTGTGGCTTTACCACCAAACCACAAGATGAGGTAGCCCGGATTGTGTAAAAAAACCCCTTTATCTAACTTTAGAGTTAGCCTGTAAACAAGAATCAAGACAATACACTTAGTCACTGAATTCTACTAGCATGTGCTATATGCATCCATTCAAAATTCATTCAGATGTATTGAGTGCCTGCAGTGCCCTGGGCATCGTGTATTTACTGTGATAATACTAGGAGAGTGGTCTCCTTACCACCAGTAACTGTGGAATGAAAACACTCTCTATTCTACTAAATCCTTTCAGCTCCTCTCTTTGGTTCCTTCACTGAGTGCTTATCTTAATTGATAGGATTTACCATATAGTAAGTAGCACTTTCCCCTCTTTTTAAATCATGTTAGATTCTTGTAGTTGTATACAACACCTAGCACAAGTAATGGTTATGTAACAATTATTTTCTTTTCAACACTATAATTGGTCTGAGGCTAGTAATTGTTTGTTGGGTAAATGCATGAACATATTAGATTTATTTAAAAGGCTTACTTCGTTGTCATGGCTATTTGTAACTGTGGTGTAACCCAATTAGTTGTAGTAAGTATTACATATTTGGAAAACTGAATGGTGGGATGCTTACTCCTAATTAAAAAAGAAAAGTGGGCTTCCAAGGGTCTAGGAGCTCAGCAAAGTGTTTGGAACTCTTCTGGTATGGAAATGGTGGCTTTTCTGATTATGTGTCACTGTGTAACCGAATGCTTATCCTAGAATAGAAATGGTAACTATAGAGGTAGTTATATAATAAGTCCTCCAAACTTAGTGGCTTACCACAGCAACCATTTTATTATATGTCATGACTTTGTTGGGCTAAGAATTCAGGCAAGGCCTGAAGAGTGAATGTTCTCTTTCTATTGGGTTAACTAAGATTATGTAGTGATATTTGGCTGGAAGATGGGCTGATCTGGAGGACCTAAGACCACTTCACTCCCATATCTGGTGCTTTAGCTGGGGTGGTTGTGTGGCTGGGCTCAGCTAGGACTGATAAACAGGCACCTACATGTGGCATCTTTACAGTGACAGTTTTAGGGCAGTCACATTTCTTATGTAGCAGATCAGGAGACTCCCAAAGACAGTGTTCCAAGAGTGAGCCTTCTGAGAGGAATAAGTGGAAGCTCTAAAACTTTATATAGTCTTGACTCAGAAATCCCTGAATATACTGTCTCCACCTTCTAAGAACAGTGTATTGTTTTAGTGTTATTATTATTATTAAACAACAAATTTCTCCAAAAGGTAGCAGCTTAAAACTACAAGCATTATCTTCTCACTGTTTCTGTAGGTCAGGAATCTGGCAGCATTTTAGCTGCCTGATTCTGGTTTGGGGACTCTTGAGATTGCAGCCAAGCTGTTGGCCAAAGCTGCAGTCTCACCTGAAGGCTCAACCGGGGAGATTTTGCTTCCAATGTCACTCACATGGTTGTTGGCACTGACTGATGACCAAGCACTTCACTTCCTTACCAATGGGCTTCACTACAGTTTGCCTAAGTGACTTCATGACGTGGCAGCTGACTTCCCCCAGAGCAAGTGATCTGAAAGATATATGTATATCTATATATATCTATATATATCTATTTATCTATATATCTATATATCTATATAGATATATAGATCTATATATATATATAGAGAGAGAGAGAGAGAGAGAGTGAGAGAGAGAGAGAGAGAGAGAGGGAGATGCACCCAAACCAGAAGCTATGGTCTTTTGTGACCTAATTTAAGAGTAGCATAGCATCAGTTCTGCCATATTCTACCCATTAGAAGTGAATTAGTAAATTCAGCCCACGCCCAAGGGGAGGTATAATACACTCCACATCTTGAAGGGAGGAGTATCAAGAAATGTGTGTAACCACCACAGTCCACTTTCTGGATGTAAGTTTATTCACATTGCGCCCACAAGCAAAATACACTCATTTTTCCCAAGGCCCCCCAAGTGCTTCAAAGCATCAGCTCTAAATCCAGAATCTCATCATCTAAATCAAGTCTAGGTATGGATGAATCTCCTCCACTATGGATCTTAAACAAAGCTTCTTGAGTACAGTTCCTCTTAATATGTAGATCTATGAAACTAAAGAGGCAAGTTATCTGCTCCCCACACATCCAAAATACAATAGTATCACAGGTATTAGGTAACTGATATAGACATTCCTGTTCAAAAAATGGGGGAAATGGGAGACATAAAGGAATTGCTGGTCCATAGCAATTCCAAAGTTCCTTGATTAGGCCTCAAGGTCTGGGAATGAGTCTTCATAGCTCTCAGCTCCACTTTCGGGCTCTGAGTCATCCTTCATTTTTCATGCAAGTTAGTACATGGCTGCAGCTGAGTAGTTTTCTTTGCCTGATTCCAGCAAGCAGGAAATGGTAAGAATTCTCAAAACTATCAATTCCCATCTCCTTTTAACAGTCCTTCCTTTAGTTCATATTTATACTTTTGCAATTTACTCTAAGCAGGAATAAGAAACCAGAAAGCAACTTTAACACTTTGCTTGGGCATGCCTTTTACTAGACCACTCAGTTTATTAGATAATTCATTTATTTCCAAGCTACTGAAGGTAACAGGGTTGCTACACTTTACTGCCACTACGTAACAAGGATCTCCTTTTCTCCAATTTCCAGTAACATTTACTTCACTTTGCTGCAAATCCTCCCCTACAGTCCTATCAAAGACCACGAGACAGTTTTTTTAAGGCACTCTAGGCTCTTACTAGCACACTCCTAAAAGCTCACTGCATGGTCTCAGTGCTGCCTCCACATTTGAGTTTGCTTTTCATGGCAGCACTCCACCTCCAGGCACCAAAATCTGTATTAGTTTTCTCTTGTTATGTAAAAAACCCCAAATCTAGGGACTTCCCTGGTGGCGCAGTGGTTGAGAATCTGCCTGCCAATGCAGGGGACACGGGTTCGAGCCCTGTGTCTGGGAAGATCCCACATGCCGCAGAACAAGTAAGCCCGTGTGCCACAACTGCTGAAGCCCACGCACCACAACTACTGAAGCCCACGTGCCTAGAACCCGTGCTCCGCAACAAGAGAAGCCACCGCAATGAGAAGCACGTGCACCACAACGAAGAGTAGCCTCTGCTCGCCGCAACTAGAGAAAGCTCATGCGCAGCAATAAAGACCCAACACAGCCAAAAATAAATAAATAAAATAAATAAATTTATTTTTAAAAACCCCAAATCTTACCAGTTAAAAACAACAAACATTTATTATCTTACAGTCTTTGTGGGTCAAGAATTCAGAAGCAACATAGCTGGCTGTTTTCTGGCCCAAAGTCTCTTGTGAGGTTACAGTCATGGAGTTGGCAGGGCTGCAGTGTCATCAGAAAGCTGTCCTGGGGAATATCTACTTCCCAGCTCGCCTTTGTAAGTAAATGAAAAAGTTCTTTATGCCCATGGCATTTTCCACTGTCTATTCATATGCTATCCTAGAGAATCTAGGACATATTTTAAGAAAGTTACAAAATAGAGTGCTCAGTGAGAAAGTCATGTAATTGAGAGTAAGTTTTAGGGTCAGTCTTATTAACGTTATTTTATGAAGCATACTAATTAGAAATCATTACAGTGTAATATAAATAAAAACTGCACAAATACAGTTTTTATGATAATTAGTTTTTACTCTTTTGCTCATGTGAGGCAGTTTTAAAGTGGCATGTGTAATTTGGCAGGTATATACATTCTACTAGTAAGCAATAAATGCTTGTTTTAAAGTACCTTTTTTTTTGGCAAGTTCTACTTTTAAATCATTCTCATATTTGATTTTGTTAATTGAATGACTTTGTGGTAAAATAACACACTCATGAAATATTAGAATCACTTTATTATCTTTCTTCTTCCTTCACCTTAGATAGAGTTGTGATTTCTAAGGGTGTGTTTAGCTTTGTACTCTACTGTATCTTCATCCTATTTTCAATCCCAAAATAGGCACAACAAAGGACTCTTTCTTTGTTCCATGCTTATAAATGACTGGCAAAATGAGTATATCTTTTGAAAGCAATTTCTACTATTATAACAAGCTGGAATCAAATGGCCAATCAGTAATAAGCCAACCCTTATTAACTTGCACTAAATTATTTTCATTTGGCAGATAAAATAACCACTTTTCTGCTCTTAATTAGACTTTGGTCTAATAGGATTGACAAGTCAAGCTGGGGGAAAAATGCTGTGTTTAATTATTTTAGAATTCAGTATTTTTTAATAGATTCAGTTTTGAGAAAGTGCCAGAGAACCTTGAAGAACCCACATTTTGTTTTCCAGGTTACTGCTGCTCTTAAAAACCAAAATAACTCTAGCAGACGGACATTTTAAAATTGTGCTATTATATATTGATCTCTATGCCCTTACAGAATTTCGATTATTATTAAAAAGTGGTAGTTTGGGCTTCCCTGGTGGCGCAGTGGTTGAGAATCTGCCTGCCAATGCAGGGGACACGGGTTCGAGCCCTGGTCTGGGAAGATCCCACATGCCGCGGAGCAACTGGGCCCGTGAGCCACAACTACTGAGCCTGCGCATCTGGAGCCTGTGCTCCGCAACAAGAGAGGCCGCGATAGTGAGAGGCCCGCGCACCGCGATGAAGAGTGGCCCCCGCTTGCCGCAACTAGACGAAGCCCTCGCACAGAAACGAAGACCCAACACAGCTAAAATAAATAAATAAATAAATAAATAATAATTAAAGGTGCTAATAATTTAAAAAAAAAAAGTGGTAGTTTATTTTATAAGCCACTTATATTCTCTTTTTACTCCTTTATTACATGAATATAAGTTATTCTGCCCCTTTGGACTGTATCTTATGGTAAAAGGTACACAAAATGGCCACTTAGAGAAAAGAGGTATATGGTAAAAAAAAAAACCCACAAGCTTTAGAGCCATAAATACTCAAATTCAAATCCTAACTCAGCTGCCAACTAGCTGGGTGACCTTGGGCATGTTATTAACCATGTCTGTGCCTCGGAGATGATGTAAAGAGTAGAGGTATAAACATAATGCTTCTAGCAAAGTATCTGGTACATAAGATATGATCTGTGAATTTTGGTTTTTATTATCAACACTATTACTCCTCTGTTCTTAATATGACACTGAATTTTAAAATATACCCATGTTGGCGAAACCCCTTTGCTTCCCAAACCAGGTCGCCCCAGGTCCCAAGTCTGGCTGGCATTGAGAAAGAGTGAGTTAAGCAGTCATGAGACTAGAGATTTAAATTAGGTTAGATAGAACTTTTAATAACAGAAGGTGACTGGGAAACTACAGGATTTGCTGAAGGTGTCATAAAGGGTAGGATAGTGGGACAAAGAATATGTGAAGTCAGTGATTGGAGAAAAATAACTAGTTCAAATTTGGGAAGGAAGTAAAGGGAGAGAAATAAGAAGAACCTAGATCTGTTGTTCCTTTTCTAAGAAAATATTAGACCACCATGTGAAGAAATGAACAGATCAAATCATAACAAAAAGATGCATGATGTCTTGAGCTGTTCTAATTTGAATCAAGAATTATGACTTACAAATGCCATAAGCTATAACTTTTTATAACTTCCAGTTAGTAAACTTTTTGTGCTTTTGTCAAATATCAAATATTATATACTAGTTTAATTTATATTGAAATTGAAGCCTAGTCAATTTCCCAGGGGGTTAGAAATTCAAAGATATAGAGTTTTCTCCCCATTTATTTCATACAAATAAATTACAATATGAAAGTATTTATTCCAGAAATTACAAGATTGTCTGACACATAAGGTGCTCAGTAAGTATTTTTTGGTTGCATGAAAGTTGACTTAACTAATTTGAGAATCTTCCTTTACTGTCCTAGTTCTAAGGTAATTTTATTAGGTTAAACTCAAAGAGAATATTTTCATCTCATCTGCACAAATGTATCCATAAAACATTCTCAGCTATAAAACAAGCAGTTGCAAAGACAAGCTCTTTCAGTATTTTTCCTTATTTGCATTATGTTTAAGGATTTGAGTCATTGGGTCTTAGGAAAAAGTAGAAAACAAGAAAGGTGCAAAAATAAAGTGTTTATTATATGTACTAGTATATATAATATATCTACTACAATAGTATTATCTATAGTATATATAATATTATGTAATATATATAATATATATCAGTATATACAAGAATGCTGATACTTTATTTGATCCGTTAAAATTTATGAATTGTTTTTAGTACACAAATAATGATTTTTGATTGTCAAAAATAAAACTGACCAAAGTATGTAAAAAGAAGAAAGAAAAAACTATCGTCATTAAAAAAAAAAAATCACTGTTAACAGATGTTATAATGTAAAAACGTAGGCTCACATAAGAATGATAAAAGAATATCAAAATTCAAATGGTAAATTGTGTCCCTTTATCCTGTTTCTTATTTCTTCTGCCTATTTTACTAACTTTTGACAGTCATCTTCCTGGTTTTTTTCAATGCTATACACTTAAATTTTTACAGATCTGTAGGTTTTAAAATTATTCCAACCCATGGTGATGTACGATATTAATATCAACAGAAGAGGAAAAAAAGCAATAATTTCCCCCTTGCATTCCTTTCTTAATTGTTCCGTGGGCTTTTCAGTTTTAGGGTAAAATCCATTTATTCCTGTTTGGGTAGATGCTTCAGCTCCCTTAGCCTAAAAATGCAAATTCCGTGCATCCTACAAAGGACTCGGCAAAGAGGAGGAGGCGAGACAGGGCAGAGGAATAGAAGGTCCTGGCCCCCTATGCCAGCTTCATATGTAAAATGGCATTCTCTTTTAAACTGGAGCAATTGTGCAACTTCTCTAAAGGGATATTGGAGCAGCCTTCAGTTATGAAGCTGTTATCAGATAACTCAGGTTCTGGTTGCAAGACTCTGAGAGCAATACACAGATACATGCTCTTTGTTTCTATATCTACTGAATCTGCTGTTTTCTGGCAGCTATTTTTCCCCCTGTTGTGCATTTAACTTAAATCTGACAGAAACCATAGATGAATTTTTTAATAGACACTGTTGGTACCTAAGTCCCAGAAAGACATTTTGGATAGGCTAATATCAGCAAAATTTTAGTGGGTAGTCAGGGAATGATACAGAAAACATGTAATTGGCCTTCACGTGAAATAGTTGACTAACACTCTTCTGATGAGCCTTCAGATTCATCTAAATGTGAATAATTGGTCTTAAGTGATTTGCAACACATTCGAGGCACTGTCAAGGGTGCGTTCTGGGCAGAAGGCATACTTTAGAAATTAAGACCTCATGGGTTTTTTTAGTTTTTTTTTTTTTTCTGTTTGAAAATATATTATTATATGTTCCGTTTTGTTCTGGGACTGTCACACAGCCCTAAAATGTTTACAGCTTTCAACCAGAGGTAGAGATGGGGGGGTGAGGGACGGGTATAGCCAGGGGAAGATAACTTCATAAAACTTCCTTAGTGCATCATTTTATCCTTTCTTACAGTGAAATCTAAACTAATCCTCACTGAAAAATAATTTCATTAAGACCTGTTCTATAAAAGTGTCTTTAGGAACAGATGTTGCTTTACAAGTAGTATAAAACAATTTTTTAATAAAACTGTCCAAGAAGCTAAAATAGTTCTGAAGAAATATAGCTTCTTGCTTAAAATTGTGCCTTCTTTGATTTACTTGCATCTATATCTTTTGTATTTTTGAGGTAGATCTAAACCTGACTGTAATTAGGCTTCTTTTTTATTGTATTTTTGAGATTCTGGATTCTATAGTAGAGTTGGCTTTCACATTTATTTAGGATATAAGCATTTAAAAAAATTCTTCCTAAGGACTTAAATGTGTACATTTGAAAAAGGTAGCTGGCCATAACGTGCTTTGGGTGTAGCAAAAATCCACTTACTGGCAATTCAGATTTTCTATGTAAATGATAAAAGTTTGTCCTTATAATTACTTGGATCTGCTTGCTAGATAAATTTAAAATGTCGATGAAGCCATAGATTGTCATCAACTTAACACTTTGCATGCTTATAGCCAAACAAATAGATATACAATTTCCCTTATTCAGGAAACATTTCATGAATGTCTACTGAGAACTAAGGGAAGCTGTTTGAAATGGAAAGCTTCTCTCCAGTAGCTCGTGGTAATAACATCAGTTTCTCTAACATCTGTAATAAACACGTTTCAGTTGTTTCTTTAACTTGCCCTTATATTGTGCCATGTGCTAAACTGATTAGTTTTATTATGAATGTGTAAGTTACAAAATGCTTTCTTTACATGCATTCGCTGTCCATTAGTCATCCCATCAGAAATCTCAGACTGTCCCTCAGCTTCTTTCTCCCTTGACCCAGCTTTCTTTACTGAGACAGATTGTTGCCTTCACAGGGCTTCTTAAATCCATTGCCTCTTTGCCACTCCCACTCCCCACTGTTAGGCAGGCTCTCCTCATACTTTATCTAGCTTGTTCTAATAGCCTCTTTATGGATTATGTCCTCCAGTCTCTTCAGTGTGGCAAGAATTTCTCCTTGCCAGCATAAACCCAAGCATGCCACTTTCCTTAATACCAACTGCATTATCTGCAAGATGAAGTCCAAAGTCTATAGGCTATCACAAAATGACTCTGTCTCTGACTTCCATCTTAAATCGAATCTCCTAAAGTTCTCCCCAAACTATGCTTCAGCCAGAAACAGTCCACCCTCTTCACTTTTTGAAACCTTAAATTCCTCAGGACCCTTGCACATTTTGTGCCCTTCAACTATGGGGCCTATTCCTCCTTTCTCTCTCATGTAAAAAATTCTCTGCACCCCTTGAGGTCAGTATATAAGTCTTATGCCCAGTGGATGGGCCCCTCCCTTATTACTACAGTCCTAACTTCTTCCCATTCCTCTCACCCTGGAGCATCAAAAGTATTTGAATTTATTGAGCACTAATACTCTCTCAAAAATCAGGATTGTCGATGATTTTGATCAGCAGGGATTAATCAGAGATGAAAAGATTATTTTCTATTTTGTATAAGAAAAACATTAACAGAAAATACTAAGCCCTTTGAGGGCAGGGTCAGTATCTTATGTATTACTTACCTTTGCCCATTACAGCATTATTCACAATAGCCAAGGTATGGAAACAACCTAAGTGTCCATCAATGGATGAATGGATCAAGAAAATGTGAGATAGATTAGATAGATAGATAGATAGATAGATAGATAGATAGATAGATAGATATACACACACAGGGATATTATTCAGCCTTTAAAAAGAAGGAAATCCTTTCATTTGTCACAATATGGATGAACCTGGAGGGCATTATGCTAACTGAAATAAGCCAGACAGAAAAAGATAAATAATGCATGGTATCACTTACACGTGGAATCTAAAAACAAAATACAGCTCATAGAAACAGAAAGTAGAAAAACAGTTGCCAGAGGATGGGGGGGGGGGCGGGTGAGGGAAATAGAAAGAATTTGGTAAAAGAGTACAAACTTTAAGCTCTAAGATGAATAAGGTCTCAGGATCTAATGTATAACATGGTGACTATGGTTTGTAATATTTAATTGAAATTTGTTAAGAGAGTAAAACTTAAATGTTCTCACCAAAGAAGATTTTTAAACGGTAAATATGTGAGGTGATAGATGTGTTAATTAACTTGATGGGGGAAATCCTTTACTAATGTATACATATTTAAATCATCATGTACACTTTAAATATCTTACAATTTTATTTGTCAATTATATTTCAATAAAACTGAAAAAAAGAAAATGGTTTCGGATCTGATCTTCCATGTGTTCTTCTCATCTACCTATTATCTGCTGAGCACTCCTCATTCTGACCTGGTTTTCAGTTGACAGTTTAGGTGAGTCATCGTTCCTAATATCCTCATTCAATGTGATGGACAATTTCAGGTGTAGCTCTCTTTCATTTACTTCTCTGCTGCTCTTCAAAGAATTCTCTTAAAATACATTGTCTAGTTTATGATTTTTCCCCCCTGTTTACTGTCTGTCACATCCCCAAGATTAAACTTTGAAACTTAAATGCCAAGAATGTATTCTTTAATTTTTTTTTCAACTTCTTGACCTACTACTGTATCATTCCTTCTTAGAATAAAAAAAAAGGGAGTTATCCACATTAATTGAAAGGTGGGGACAACAAAGAGGTACAAGGGGTTGAGTAGGCAAAGAACTCAAGAGTATGCAAACTCTTGAGTATGCAAAGAATATTTTGATATTTTAAAATATCCTACACCACAAAGAAAACAATACATGAAAAGACTTGGAGGCAGAAGAACTCATGTACTAATCAGGAACCTAAAAAAATAGTTCAATTGGCTACTCATATGTCTACTTTGGAGAAATATCTATTCCAGTCCTTTGCCCTTTTAAGTTGAGTTGTTTTATCTTTTTGCTGTTGAGTTGTAAGAGCCCTTTATATATTCTAGATACTAGAACTTGTCAAATATATGATTTGCCACAAAAAAAAAAAAGTTCAATCTTACCAGAGTTTAGAGAAAATACATCCTGAAGTGACTAAGAATAAGACTGAAATGTTAGTGAAGTTTGGATCGTGAAGGGTCTTGCATGCTGTTTAAGATGATTAAACTGTGTCTTGAAGGCAATGGAGAAGCATTAGAATGTTTAAAGCAGAGAAGTGATGACCTGACCAGACTTATGCTTTATAAAGATTAATTTGGTTGCCTTATAGAGTCTGTATTGGACAGTGAGACTGAGTCTATCATGATCTACCATGATCTAGGAAAGATCATGAAGGCCTTGGACTAAGATAGAAGAATTGAGCAATATGAGAGATTTTAATTCGATGGTATGAATAGCACTTGGTAACTGATTGAATGTAGAGAATGAGGCAAGGAGAGGTAACACAGATGACACCCCAGTTCTAGGATGGGCAGTTGGGTGAATGATGTTACCTTTTTTTTAGGTTTAAAAAAGATGGGTTTTATTTCTTTCAAAGTACATGTTTATGGCTAAAAAACTGAAATATATGACAAGGTTTGTAGTGAAAAAGAGGAGTCCCATGGTCTATCTCATCCCCACATCCCAGACCTCTACATATTTCTTCTGATATTTCCTCCATGTTCCTAAATACTTTGCTTATATTGCTGCACATTGGTTTTTCAATCTTGGGAGAAATCTATTGATTGCATACTGTGAAAGGCCAGGATTTAACCTCTTTGACGTATTCATGTACCAGCCCAAACCCCACTAGCTCTACACATAGAAAACTCTGTTTTCTCCATCTTCTGAGAGTTTTCACAATTTTCAGATAAACCAAAGCAAATAAAATGCAACAAAATACAATAGTCATCGTATTATAAACCTACCATTTTGTAGTATAGAAGACAGCTATTGGTATGGGGAAATGGTAAGGGCAAGGAAGAGAAATTCAATTAATTCAATGAGTTCAAGATGGAGCATATTAAATTTGAAGGGTCTTTTTGGTCATCCCAGTAGAAATCCCAATAGAAATACCCAGTAGACCATTGGCTATGTAGGTTTGGAGCTCTGAGTAGAAATCTGTAGAGAGAGAGATTTGTTTGTTATCAGCATGTACAAATGTAAAATTGAATTTCCTGTGATTCAGGTTAATTGAAATTTGTAATAGCAAACACTCTGCCTAAACTGTGGTTTATTTAGACTTCTATTTTATTTTAAATCTCTACTGTAGATTAATAAATTTGATTAAAACTAATTAGTACAAAATGATCAGAAACATGACATACTATCATTACTTGCTTGAGTTTCCTCCATATAAGAAAAAAATGTTGAATGTGGCATTTTTTCTTAGCTTAAGATGAATTAAAATTAATTTTGTTTTGGATCTCTCTCCTTAAGATTATAAAATGTCATAAAACCGGTGTTGGGCATCTCTGGAGAATTTGGATAGGAACTTGAAGATGAGTTGCTACTACATGTGAAGAATGTGATCTTTGGTATCCATTCCTGTGGAATTTCACCTATAAAACATTGAATGGATGTAAGATTCAATCTAACTGCTGTTCCCTTTGAGTGATGATACATTCTTCAGAAAAACTAAAATACAAGTGTTAGATAAGTCTAACAAAGTATTCTTGAGTAAGAATACTAAAGCTCTGCATTTCCAGAATGTCTTTTGAGAGCAAAGTTATATTTAGCAAGAAGAAAAGAAACTGAGGAAATGGAGCAGTTGAAAAGAAAAAAATCAAAGTTTACTTGTGGCAGCAGGGTAGCTCCCTTCATCTTGACCAAGCTATTATGATGTCCTTAATTAGTTGTTTTGATATGAAATTATGGTTTTACACTCACCCCGGGTAACTCATCTTAAAAATACCAACATGTAAACCTCTCATGGCCAAAATGCCGAGTGTAAAGCCAAAAGTTAAGAAGAGACACGTCAACTAGAAAAATTACCTTTTAAAATATTTTATTTAGAAAGACTATTTTCATCTGAAAGTGTTATTTTATTTTATTTTCTGTATGTGACAACAAAAAAATAAAAGAGAAAAATGCAACCCCTACTCTGTCTTCACAGCGTGAATATTGCACTGACAAGAAATGTTACAACCTTTAGATGATGCAAAACTGCCTGATTTGTGAGCCTCGTTCCTCCTAATGAGTTGTGTGTTGTGATGCAGAACTTATATTCCCCATGGACCCTGTATTCTCAGAACCATTAATTTATCTTCTATGAATTAACACTGCCTTTGTTAATGGTACAGTGTCCAGCCCTTGGCAAAGTCCTCATCCACTTGGGAAAAAAAAAACTGAGCTAAAATATCTCAGCTTGGTTTTAGGTTAGTACTTTGGACCAGAGTGGACTCACCCAGCAAGAAAACCCTTCTTTTCTTTATATGAAAGCTTCTAAGTTCTGTGATATAACAGGAGCCTGTAGTAAGCGGAGAGCTATTTGATGCTGAATTCTGAGCAAAGGGTTCTTTGTGGGAAGGTCTGTCAAATAGCAGAGTTACCATGGCAACCCTGGCTAGATAACCCATTTGGGAAAATACTTGTAGGACCTAACACTCTATCATCTGTCATTCAATAATTTCATGTTCATAATAACTAGGAAATCAATGGCTGTCCTCTGAGACAGTTTGTGGAAAGGGCAGGCATGCTATTGGCAGCGCACAGCTTACATCTGCGTCTACTTTGCGTCTACTTACATTTGTGATTCTCGTGCCAGGTTAGGAGTGTGAGAAAGAACTTGTTTGTTTGGCCTGGCACAAAGATTAAAGGCAGGTTCAGTTCTGCAATCTAATTACAACTGTAGTGTTTAAATATACAAAAGAGAAAGAACCAATGGCATATTAACAAAGCCTTTGCTAGACTATTGGTAAGTAAGGTTCACCTAATATTAACGTTTTACATTGTAAAATTCTGCAAGAAAAGACGAGTCCAAGTTATCACGTGACTGGCATGAACAAATTCATTAATGTAAAAGGCATTTTTCTTATCTTAGCTTTCTAATTAAACCGCTTATCATTGTAGAAGCTATGTTACCTGGCTGTTATGTACAGAATATAAAGTGATATAGAAAAGTAATTAAAATTCTTAAACATGCAGTGCGTTGGCTTTACATACAATTAGTTTTTAGAGTGTGAGGTTTAATAATAAGGCCAGTTAGCTGAGTAAAGAAATATACACTTAATAATTACCTTGACAGTATTTATCAACTGGAAAAAATGACAGGAATAATTTTAGTAAATGGATATTATAAACAAGAAAGCATGATGAACTGAGACCATGAAGCGAGTAGAAGAGAAGAATTAAGCATTTTGTATTCTATGAAGAAAGGGATATTTCACATTCATGGAAACTTTTGGAAGATACTGATTTGCACGTATGAAAAACTGAGTGTTTTCAACTTAGAAGAATTTTGAAATATAAAGATAAAGATGCTTGTAAATTGCTTTCTTTTCAGCACAACAGTTTTTTATTTTAAGCCATTTCCAGTGAAGTACTGCTATCATATGGGGAGCTGTGATTCTGCAAGTTTACAGAGTTCAAGGGTTGTCAAAGTGGAAGTATGGGAGCTGATTAAAACATCATCTTTTCAACATAAGAGATGAAGTCTTTGAAAGTGAACATGGTATTTTATCCAAAGGAGGGGTACTTCTCTAAAGAGCTGTGCTGAATATGAGCACATAAAACGGAAAGATTATAAGACCCTTTTAATCGAAACCTGAGGTTTACTGAAGACTTTTTAAGTCAGAATTTTATACATTTTTCCCCATAAGCAATCTGATATCTTTTGGAATTTTCAAAGATCTATTGAGCAAATTTACTGTTTGCTTCTCTCTTTCTCTTCCTTCTTTCTCACTCTTGAACTTTCTTCCCTCATTCTATCTCTCCATATTTTCTCTCATTATTACTTTTGGGACTGAAGAATATTCATTTCTATTATTGATGCTTACTTAATTGAAAAATGAAAACTTATGGTAGCTTTATTCGAAAAACTTCTTCAAATAAATGTTCCAAGCTACTTGAGTATATGACTGGAATCCAAGTGGTATCAAAAACAAACTATTTATATTATGCAATAAATTTTGACTTCAAATAGTTTTCCTTTTAAAAGGGAATGGACATGTGGACACAGGGTGGGAAAGGGAGGGTGGGACGAACTGGGAGATTAGGATTGACATATATACAATACCATGTGTAAAATAGATAGCTAGTGGGAACCTGCTGTATAGCACAGGGACCTCAGCTTGCTGCTCTGTGATGACCTAGATGGGTGGGAGTGGGGAGAGAGGTCCAAGAGGGAGGGGATATATGTATACATATAGCTGATTCACTTCACTGCACAGCAGAAACTAATACAACGTTGTAAAGCAACTATACTCCAATTAGAAAGAAAGAAAGAAAAAAGAGGGTTGATTATATTTCTAAATGTAAGAATAGAGATAAGAAGTGGAAATCTACAAACAATAAATGCTGGAGAGGGTGTGGAGAAAAGGGAACCCTCTTACACTGTTGGTGGGAATGTAAATTGATACAGCCACTGTGGAGAACAGTATGGAGGTTCCTTAAAAAACTAAAAATAGAACTACCATACGACCCAGCAATCCAACTACTGGGCATGTACCCTGAGAAAACCATAATTCAAAAAGAGTCATGTACCACAATGTTCATTGCAGCTCTATTTACAATAGCCAGGACATGGAAGCAACCTAAGTGTCCATCAACAGATGAATGGATAAAGAAGATGAGGCACATATATGCAATGGAATATTACTCAGCCATAAAAAGAAACAAAATTGAGTTATTTGTAGTGAGGTGGATAGACCTAGAGTCTGTCATACAGAGTGAAGTAAGTCAGAAAGAGAAAAACAAATACCGTATGTTAACACATATATATGGAATCTTTAAAAAAAGGTTCTGATGAACCTAGGGGCAGGACAGGAATAAAGACGCAGATGTAGATAAGGACTTGAGGACACGGGGAGGGGGAAGGGTAAGCTGGGACCAAGTGAGAGAGTAGCATTGGCATATATACACTACCAAATGTAAAATAGATAGCTAGTGGAAAGCAGCTGCATCACACAGGGAGATCAGCTCGGTGCTTTGTATCCACCTAGAGGGGTGGGATAGGGAGGGTGGGAGGGAGAATCAAGAGGGAGGGGATATAGGGATATATGTATAGGTATAGCTGATTCACTTTGTTATACAGCAGAAACTAACACAACATTGTAAAGCAATTATACTCCAATAAAGATGTTAAAAAAAAAAGTGGTACATATACACAATGGAATATTACTCAGCCATAAAAAAGAACAAAATAATGCCATTTGCGGCAACTTGGATGGACCCAGAGATTGTCATACTGAGTGAAGTAAGTCAGACAAAGAAAGACAAATACCATATGATATCACTTATATGTGGAATCTAAAAAAATGGTACAAGTGAACTTATTTACAAAACAGAAATAGAGTCACAGACGTAGAAAACAAATTTATGGTTACCAAGGAGGGGGAGGGATAAATTGGGAGATTGGGACTGACATGTACACATTACTATATATAAAATTGATAACTAATAAGAACCTACTGTATAGCACAGGGAAATGTACTCAATACTCTGTAATGACCTATATGGGAAAAGAATCAAAAAAGAGTGGATATATGTATATGTATAACTCATTCACTTTGCTATATAGCAGAAACTAACACAACATTGTAAATTAACTATATTCCAATAAAAATTAATTGAAGAAAGAAATATAATAAAAGTTGAAGTTAGTAATATTAAAAAGAATCATCTATAGCCTTTATATAAAGGGATTTACCATGCTTTTGTTTTAGGAAATACATTTTTTAAAAATTTTTATTTATTTATTTATTTATTTTTGGCTGTGTTGGGTCTTCGTTTCTGTGTGAGGGCTTTCTCTAGTTGTGGCGAGCGGGGGCCACTCTTCATCGTGGTGTGCGGGCCTCTCACTGTCGCAGCCTCTCTTGTTGCGGAGCACAGGCTCCAGATGCGCAGGCTCAGTAGTTGTGGCACATGGGCCCAGTTGCTCCACGGCATGTGGGATATTCCCAGACCAGGGCTCGAACCTGTATCTCCTGCATTGGCAGGCAGATTCTCAACCACTGCGCCACCAGGGAAGCCCCTCTAGTCTTTTTTAAGAACCTCCTCAGAATGTGTTTTAGAATTAGGCACTTTACCATTTGAAGCAATTGGGTGGTTTAAAACAACAGAAATTTGTTGCCTCCCAGTTTTGGAGGCCAAAAGTCTGAAGTCAGGGTGTCAGCTTAGCCATGTTCTTACTGAAGCGTCTGAGGAAGGAACCTTCCTTGCCTCTTCTAGCTTTTGGTAGAGCCTCGTAATTCCTTAGCTTGTAGCAGCATAAGTCCAATCTCCACCTCCGTCTTTACATGCTTTCTCCCTGTGTCTTTACATGACTGTCTTCTCCTCAGGACACCAGTCGTATTGGATTAGGGGCCCACTCTACCTGATCTTAACTGATTACATCTGCAATGACCCTATCTCCAAATAAGGTCACATTCTGAGGTACTGGGAGTTAGGACTTCAACATAGTTTTTGGGGGGCACAATTCAACCCATAACAGTATAAAAACTTCCACTTCAACTTTCTACCTTCTTGAGAAAATTAAACACGGTAAAAATGTGAACAATGACACATGTTTTCTTTCAGAAGAATTTCTAATACTCTTTTTTCATGTTTTGTTGGGCATGATAATGTACAGCCTTCTTTAGTGTTTTTGCTTGACAACCATAAGCATAAGACTTCCTAAAAACCCTCTATATTCTCATATCCTGGAAAATACATATACACACACATAATTAAAAAGATAAAAATGGCTATTCTGAAACTTCTGCCTAATAACTCAACCTTTAAATACAAGCCACTACTTGGAATTCTTTATCATAGGCAGATATAGTTAACATATCTAGTGCTACACCATTTTACTATTGAGCCTTCTAATGTATTCTTGGCCTAGGCTGAAGTGAAATTTTAAAAAGTTGTCATATTCGTAATTTAATTGATACAGACTTTTCTTTAGCATTTAGGAGGTCAGGAAGTGTATTCTCTTTGGTACCCTGTCTAGGAGGAAGAATGCTGCAGTGAGATGTAAAGGAAGACTGATTTAACTTGGAATCCTGTTTTGGCTTAATGGCTCTGACTGTTGAATCTCTCTTGGCCTTAATTTCCTCATCTTTAAAGATGAGAAGGCTGTTGTCAGGATTAAATGACATAACATGAGAAAGTGCCTCTTTCACTGTTGCCCATAGAAGCTACCTGGGAAAGGGTTGGTCATATCCGGTTGGAAATGTCATACAAGGGGAGCCTATGCTCTCCCAACCTAATGCCTAGAAAGTGAGAACAAACAAAACCAGGGTTACCCCCTGATGTAAGTACAGCTATCCTATCTGCAGCACCAGTCTTCCTTTCTAGCCCCACTTCCTTCATCTTCCCATTTAAGACAGAAATGTGAAGAGGAAGTAGAAAGATGGCAGTCCCACATGCCACGTTAGAGATACACTACCTCCCCTGGTGTTTCTCTATTTTTAGTCATGGGTCAGATTAGTAAAACTCACACCTGTGAATGAGAAATAGCATTGATCAGACTGACTTCTCTCACTGGCTGACAAAAAATCAATTGATTCCTCATTTATTGGGCACTCATCAACCAAAGCACAGACATTGCATCATGGGGTTGACTTTTTAGCATGTTAAAGAACTTGGAGGGTAAGCAAATTCTGGCTTATTTTATTCTATTGGTTTATTGCTTCACTGGATACTGCTTAATTGAAGCAGGAATGCTATTTCAAGTAAAAGACATCAAAAGACATTTATTTAAACCTAGTTAATTCTTCACAAGGCCCTATAGGTAAACAAAATAGAGTAGCTATGTCCTTCTAGTTTCACTTTCTTCCCCTATTAATTTCAGTTCTTAATGCGATCAGCAGCTTTTCTCCCAGGTTATAATAGCTCAGAGGAACTCTGCTGGTTAACAGGAGACAAAGAAGTTGAGGAGAAAGGTTAGAAAAGAAGGCCAAGAGCCTAAGATCTCAAGCTAGTCCAATATCTGCTATTCATTTCTCTGTGATCTTAGGTAAGACAAGTTATCTCTCTGGGGGAGTTTCTTTAGCTGTAAAATAAAGAGATTGCATTAGACCAACTTTAATTGATATCTCTAGGGTTATAGTTCCCTCACTGAAAATCTAATAATTCCTACAGATATTTCCCACCATATCTGGGTATACAAAAATACAATTTTATGTGTAATGTATCAGTCACAGCAGACCCCCTTGAACCACATATATGGGCATACCTGGCTTCCATTCCCAAGGTCGTGTTATGGTCCAAATGACTGCTTCATCTCCAGTCATCATGTCCACTTTATTTCTGCTGGAAAGACGGCAGGAAGGAGAAAGGGATGATGAAGAAAAATGAACAAAGGGTATGAGCCAGCAGTGATTTTAGGAAGGTTCCTGGGAATTGCCACATGACATGTCACTTGCATAGCATTGATCAGAAACGTGGCTGCCCTTGAGAAATGGCTTTTGGGTAATCATGTACCAAGTTAGAAGTTGGAAGTTCTTTTACTTTGGAAGAAGGGATGTGTGATAGCAAATGACAACTAGCAGTCTCTGTTGTAGAGATAACATAGATACATATGAGTAAACAAACAAAAAAGAGGAAAAACAAGACATTGTGTAAGAAAGGAAATGTAATCAGAATATACCACAGGGCTTGGCTGTGATATATATGTGAAGTAATGACTAAATATTGACTTAAACAAAGAATGTGATATAACAATTAATATCAGAGAGTTGGAAGGGGAGTAAAAGGCTAAATGTTCATTGTTCATTGTAAAATATCAAAACATAATATCTAAAACTTAAAAATCTAGAAGTAAGAGCTTACTTAGGAAGATAAGTATTAATTAAATTTCCACAAAAATAATTAAAACTATGATAACTTCCATGGTGGAAAAATACAGAATGCTACAGTGATGTCTAACTGACAATAATCTCATTTTGAGCCTAAGGAAGGGTGTCCCAGAAGACATTGTGAGATGAGTAGGTATTCATGAGACAAAGAAAAGGGGTTTTCGTTCAGGACTGGCATAGTCAAAGGTCCTGAGGTTGCGGGGATTAGGGCAGAGCACACTTGAAGACTTGAATGAAGGCTATGACTGAAGAGAACAGCAAGAACTGAGAATGGAAACGCATAGAGTTAATCATGCTGGGCCTTGCAAAACACTGTTATGGATTTAGGCATTTAGTCTTAAGACACCAGGAATTTACTGAAGCCTTAAGGTAAGGATGTGGTCCGATCCAGTTTGTATTTTAAAATCTACCTGTATTACAGATGAACTAAGAAAGTTGTGTGAGCTGCTGGAGGAGGCAGGGCGTATGCAATGGGGCCAGCTTTGCACAGTTCAGATGATGATAATTTCACCTTGGTTGATTGCAGTAAAAAGTGTCGACATAACATGTACCACAATGTTCATTGCAGCTCTATTTACAATAGCCAGGACATGGAAGCAACCTAAGTGTCCTTCGACAGATGAATGGATAAAGAAGATGTGGCACATATATACAATGGAATAGTACTCAGCCATAAAAAGAAACAAAATTGAGTTATTTGTAGTGAGGTGGATGGACCTAGAGTCTGTCATACAGAGTGAAGTAAGTCAGAAAGAGAAAAACAAATACCGTATGCTAACACATATATATGGAATCTTTAAAAAAATTAAAAGGTTATGAAGAACCTAGGGGTAAGACGGGAATAAAGATACAGACCTAGTAGAGAATGGACTTGAGGATATGGGGAGGGGGAACGGTAAGCTGGGATGAAGTGAGAGAGTGGCATGGACTTATATACACCACCAAATGTAAAATAGGTAGCTAGTGGGAAGCAGCCGCATAGCACAGGGAGACCAGCTCGGTGCTTTGTGACCACCTAGAGGGGTGGGATAGGGAGGGTGGGAGGGAGATGCAAGAGGGAGGAGGTATGGGGATATATGTATATGTATAGCTGATTCACTTTGTTATAAAGCAGAAACTAGCACACCATTATAAAGCAGTTATACTCCAATAAGGATGTTAAAAAAAAAAAGAAAGAAAGAAAAATGTCGACATGAGAGTAGAGCTGAGAGATATTCAGAAGGAAATGTAAATGGGACTTTCTTCATATGTACATGAAGAAAACTGTAAATTTTAGTTACTGGTTTGGAACTTTGCCTTTTCTTCCTAGAGTCCAGCAGTATACACAGCCCACATACAAATAAAAGTTCAATGAATAAATTTCTTAGTCTGTATATAGGAAAATATTGACAACCATCAAATTTGTAAAAGCTAACATCCTTTGTTGTAAAGCATCCAACATTTTTGGTGAAATTTCAACTTTGGGAAAGTATAGTTAAGTATAGATATGCTTTTTTTATGTATTTAAAGGAAGAAATTGGTTACCTTGTGGTAGATAAAACACAGTTATTTGGAAATGAGGAATTGTGTCCAGAAGGCATGCTTTACCATAGCAACCTTAACACTGAGTTACGGTATGTCTTTCAGTTTTACAAAGGGTCATTTATCATGGGAGGAATTTGCTGAAAATGTCACATTTTACTATCTGCTTAGATAATCAAGATCTTGACTCTCGAAATAGAATTATTCTAAGTTTTGTCTATTTTCGTGCTTGCAAGTATAATATGTGTATACTTTATATTCATTTTAAATTTTAAGTAGATTGAAAGAGACTAAGTCTGGCTGGCAGACACAGGACCTAGAAGCAAAGCCATTATTTTAGTTTTCTGCTAAGACTTTACAACTGTATGACTGATGGAGACCCAAATATTTCCTCTGAGATTGACAAATATATTTTTCCTAAGCTAAGCCATTAAAATTTGAGGGTTTAAACATAGTATAAATTGGAAAAGAAGATTTGAATTAAAAATGCAAACAAATGTACTAAATTTATTTTCGTAGTTACTCCTGCTTCCTCCACATACTTGTATATCCCTATAGTTTAAAGTTTGGTAACTAAGTTTTTATTTTAGAGATGTATTTTTCTTCTGTTGAAAATGAGAGAATCTTTTTCTTCTTTCTGAAGACCAAGAATGGCAAAAGAGGGACTTTCTGATTAAAAGCATTTTTTTGTTTTTTTTTTTTTTTTTACTTTTCTCAACATGTATTTTTTTTTTATATACAACTAGAAATTTGGACAGATTTAGCAACCGGAAAGGGTTACAATGCCTGGAATGAATTGTTTTTCTTCCCTGGGTAAATGTTCTAGCTGGTCTGAAGGTATGTGTTGGATTAGGCCTGTAGCAGCTCTAGAAGTTGAGTCCAAATACGTGCAAACTTTTCCCAAAACACTACCATAATACCCTTACCTAAAAGCATCCTGTGCCTTGATGTTTAAACTTACTGATAAAAGCATCCTTCTTAGTCTGTTCTGGACTGCTGTAACAGAATACCATAGACTAAGTGGCTTAAAAACAACAGATATTTATTTCTTACAGTTCTGGAGGCTGGGAAGTCCAAGATCAAGACACCTACAGATTTGGTGTCTGGTAAAGCCCACTTCCTGGTTCATAGATGCTGTCTTCTCTCTGTGTCCTTACATGGTGGACTAGCTCTCTGGGATCTCTTTTATAAGGCACGGATCCCTCTCATGAGAGTTCTGCCCTCATGACCTAATCACCTCCCAAAGGCCCCCATCACCAAATTCCAACACTTTGCACTTAGGTTTCAACATGTGAATTTGGGGTGATGGTAGAAACATTCAGCATCTAAAGAATGTGTTCTAAAAGAAACTGGAATTTGACTTCCTGCCTTATAACCTTGTTTTGTCTTTTGATAAAAACAAGCGAGGATGCAACCTCTTGATCGCTTTCAGAGACAGAATATCAAGATGAATGCTATAGCCCAACCAAGGATGAGTTCCATTCTTACTTGGAAAAGAAACTGCCATATTTCCTTAATTCTAAAGACACACAGTTTTTAAATGTTTTAACGTTTTTAAAAATGGTAAACAGGCCTGTAATTCATACATGCCTTTAATGTTGTAGTATTTCCTTTCCTCCCTGCACCAAAAATAAGCTGATGTTAAATTAGTGGTCATTTTATAGGCAATGCCATCTTTGGTCACAGGAAATTTGGTAAGTGCCATTGTCAACACAAACTGAATAACATCGGCTACTTTCATGGAAAGCAATTGGGAAAACATTGACAAGGCTAATAGTTTAAGAGATTTATGTATGATGTTCTTGCTTAATTTGACCACTATTTTAGTTTCACACACTTCATTCAATCATGCATTAGTACATACTGTGTATCTGTTACGTGCCAGACGGTATTCAAGATGCCAGAAAGGCAGAGATGGTGTTTGTCCTCCAAGATGTCACAACCCAGCAGGCAAGTAAGGAGGTAATGTTAGAATTCCTAGAATAGCGATAATTACAACATGGTATGGAGATACAGAGATAGAGGCACTGCGTTCAGCTTCAGAAAGAAGTAAAAAGCTCACAGAAGGGATAAAATTTGAATTCTCAGATGAGTAATTGTAATCAAGGTAGAGGAAATAACATCATCAAAAGGACACAGGGAGAAAGGTGCAGGAGAATGTTGTAGAATGGCAAGACTGTACAGTATTTGTTGAGTAAGTAGAGGGGGTTGAAGGTTGAAGCTGGATGGCACATTGTGTGGGTCTTAGGATTTAGCCACACTTTCAGATAATGTGTATGTGTGTGTGTACATATACATATATGTGTGTGTGTATGTACATAAAAATACATATACATATATGCATATGCATATGTATATGTGTGTGTATATAGAAACATATATATATATAATGACAAGCTTAGTCCAACATGTTAACTCCCTTGATAGTTATGTAACACAAAACTCTATTGTTTAATTTCCTAATTATTCATCCTTGCAACAGATAATAAGCAGCCTTTATCTTATATATGTGACATATAACTTGTATAATTACAGGTTTGTGTATTTTTATTTAAAAACTAAACATTAAATGACAAAGTAGAATTTATGCAGTTCTAATAAGGTTATTTTTTCCCTGCTTCTAGGAGCATACTTCTGCAGCAGATTATCATTTATTTGAATTTATAACTGACATTGACAAACAACAAAAGTACATTGATGTTTGCATGTATGAAATTTTTTAAAATAGAAACATGCTGTAAAATCTAAATTGAAAAACTTGGAAACATCGCTTTCATTCTATGGAACAGTAATGAAAGTGGAATGTCATCCTAAATGAAACGTTGGTATCATTTCTGCTGGTATATTATCAGGAAAGAGTAACTGGAAGAAAGATACTGTGGTATACACCTTCAAACACTAACAATTCTAGCTTGCATCAAAACAAGGAAGTAACTGTAGTTACTACATATGGATACCAACTTGAAAACTGCCCTTAAGGAATTTTATTCCTAGTAAAAAATCCGTGACTTTTTAAAAATTGTGTGATCATGGTTCATGCAGATCCAAAAGCAAGCTCTATAAACAGTCATGACTTTGTCCTATTTAAAATGGTTAAACCGAAGATTCTGTGAGATTCACTACATTTTGCCTGTGGCTACTTTTCTACCCCGAAATTTCAGAGTTGGCTGTTAGGTAAAACAAAGCAATTTCACTGCAGTGCACCTTGGAGGACAGCTCTGATATATGAAGGAAGCATTGATCTATTGCTGCTTCCCTGAGTGGATACAGCAGCAGCCAAAGGAAAAGGGCTTGGCTGGAGAAGAATAGTCGGGTGACCAGTGTAAGATGTAGGTATCATTGGCAGGGTGACTGCTGTCTCAGATCAGCATCCAGCTGACAACCCACAGTCTGAGAACCAGTCAAATGTGACAAATCTCCCCTTGCAATTTGTTGGGATACCCTGCTTGGCTTCTTGTAGCCAGAAGAAAAGCAGATTTCAGATTAAGGCTATGTAACTCCATTCAGAGATAAAGCAGGATTTTCCATGCTAATTTGTACTCTTTTCCATAGGAAATGAGAATAAAAGAGAAATCCTTTGTTAAATGGGCTTGAGCGATAACCCTGTCATAAGAGCCTTTCTTTTCTCCTTGTCTTCTTGTCCTGAATGCTGGTTTTATATCTGGTGTTTTGGTTTTACGCTTTTTTAAAAAGTAGGATGGCTTCTATGAGAGTCGCCATAAAGCTGTCGTTGGAAGACAAAGTGCTCACTGCCAAACTAGTAGCTCCGTGTGCTGTAATCCTGTTAAGTACCTGTACAATCATGGAACAGCTGGTGCAGGCTGCAGTCGGTGTGTTAGTGTGCTATGTTGGGACTTGGGATCCACACAGACGATGAGCCAGGTCAGCTTAGAACAGACCTAAGCACCCCTCAGACAGCTGGCCCAGTAACTATACACTAGCCAATCCTGGGAGAGAGACTCATGGAAAAACATTAATTTTCTTCTCTAGCAGACGGTGAGGTAACTGAAGCCAGGTTGATTATGCTGCCTTGGGATTTTTACCTAATGATCTTCTGGAAAGCAGGTGCATTGGCAGGGATTTTAAGCTTCTGAAAACTCAACTAGTATTAGAGAATAAACCTTTGCTGCCATGGGGGTTTTATAGGAGTGGGGTGCATTAATGTGAGATCATTACAAAGCATTTTGCTGACTACTACAGAATTAATGGCACTTTTAGGACTTGCGGTTAATGACTGTCAAGAAATAAGAGTTTATATCTGTTCAAATTGTAATTTTAAATCAAACTAGCCAGCCGTCAGATGCATCCAGCATATGAGGACTCCTTCTTGGGAATATTTGGTGTCACAATTTTAGATCATTGCTTGGAACCTCAGTTGTTCTGCATATGCTTGATATACGTTTTATCATGACAAAAGCAAAGCAAGTTGTCACTTCTAAGAGGGCAGTTTCCATGTTCCTGTGGAAACTTAGTTTTCTTCAGCATTGAAGTATGTTAAATTGTTGCTATTTGTTGAGTACCTCCTGATTTTGTAAGTTAAGCTTACTATTTTTTTATGTTAAACTCAAGAAAACTGTAGCCTCACTTCCTACATCACTGAATGCAAAGACGTCTGCTGTGAGCTTGTTCAACTCTTTTCCCTTCCCACACTTCTAAATTATCTAATCTTTACTCATCTCTGTCTTCTGCCTGAGGAAAAAAAAATCTTCCTCCAATCAATACCTATTGCTCTTACCATGCTCTCATCCTATTTACTCTGACTTCCTCTACTTTTGTGTTCCATCTCTCTTTAGCATCTTCAATCTCTTGTTTCTTCCATTCATCCCTATTTTAAAACAAGCAAACAAACAAATCCTTTCTTGATCCTACCATCTCCTACAATAACATTTTAGCTTCCTCTTCTTTCCATTACAAACTTCTTGAAAGAATAGTCTTCATCCACTATCAACACTGCATCACTTGCCCCAACCCTCATTCAACTCTGTGCAGATTCCTCTGCCTTCCTCTAATCAGCCTCTCAAGGATGACTGATGCATTCCAATCCACCACTCCCTGCACTGCACCCCTACCTGGAATCCTCAGCCATACTTGACCCTATTAATGAGCCCCTCATTTTTGAAACTGTATTTCTGTGGATTCTCGACTCCCTTGACTCTTGACTTTCCTCTCTGTCCCGTCCTCTTCTGATTTCTTTAGAGGTTCAGTTCTGGATCCTTTTTTTTTTTTCTATATCTTTTTCTTTGATATTTTCCCAACTCACTACCTTCAGATACATATTGGTGACCTTCACATCCGTATCAGTATCATTATCTTTGTCCTCTCTAATCAAAATTTCAACTCCATAGAGGACATCTTATTCTAAGAAGTACCTCAATATCATCATACCCAACTCCAGTCTGTTTCCATAGTAACTCTTCCTCCTGACCTCCTTATCTCTATTAATGACATAGCCTTGAAATCAAACACCCAATCTTACAAATGTATTCATTGTTGATTCCTTCCTATCCCTTGCCAATCACTTGGCAAAACAGCTTGGAACCTATGTCTGCAGCATTTCTCTCATTTACTCAGTATACCCCTTCTTTCCATTCCCATTTTTCATGACCATTTACATACTATTGTAAAAGGTTTATTTTTTTATTATTAATACTGTTATTAGATTCCTCTTTGTTTCTTCCAGTTCAAGACTCTTGAAAGATTGAAATAATGGCCTATATGTTGGCACTCCCTTACACAAAATCTTCAGTAGTTCTTCATTACCCACTGCAGAAAGAACAAACAAGGACCCTCAAGACTTTTCACCCAGTAGTCAAGTTCATCTCTCCTGAGGAGATTCCAAACTTTACCCTGCAGACTAAATTATATGTCATTCCTTTAATGTTCCCATGCTTTCTTAAGTATTCATCTTTTCACTGTTCCTTCCACTGACAATTTTTCTACAGCTCCTCCATCTCTCCTCGCTAAATATATCCTATCTTATGTTTTTTCTGAGAAATACTCAAAAATTACCAACAATGAAATACATATACATGCATCATATATCTATAAGTAAATAATATATATATATATATAAAATAGATCCCTCAACCAGCTAATATCCCACAGTGATTAGTATACTATATCTCTACTGAGAATTCTGTTTTAATGATTTATTTATTTAATTATTTAAGGTTAACAGAGGACCCATGTGTGTCAATAAATACTTGTTGAATGAATAAATGAATTTAACGGATGGTTTTTAATTAGAATCTCTTGGCTCATTACCTTGGTATTTCTTGAGCCTGACAGAGTTATCAATTTGCTTTTATTTGTAGTTTTATTCTTACTGAATTATACATCATTTTATGTGCTACACATATGGAAATAGTTAAATAGGTTTATCATTAAACCAAAAAAAAAAGAATCAACATAAATATAACTAATTTTCATTTTACTAATTAATATTAGAAGAGAATATTGTGTATCTGCCATTACATGGCAAAAATTATGAAATAAATTCTCAAAGGAGCTATGTCTCACAGATACCTAGCAGATGGCCTGGCACTTCAATGAACTTTTGTTGGTTATCATTATTGTAATAAATTTCCAGTAATAAACTCCATTAGAAATCATTACTAGTGTCCAAAATTTTATGAATATACGCATACACACAAAATATACATATACATCTCATTCTCCATCTCTGTGCATGTGTGCACACATCGTACATGCATAATGGGAATTTCATTTGTCAATATGACATTTATTCAAGTCATGATTAGCTAAGCTCCTATCCTCCAGTAGCTTCCCTCTTTTTACGTATGCTTATTCTGATTTTCCTGAACTACTCCTCATTTCATTTGTTCAACAACTCCTCTTTGTTCACTAAAAATTAGCAACATAGGCTCAACTCTGGGTTTTGGGGTTTTTTTGTTTTGTTTTTTGCACTGCTCAGCAGTGATTTAAGTTAGATAAATCTTTAAGTTTCATTCTACTACAAAAATTTTCCCAAAATTTTACTGAATTTGTGTAATCCTATACCTCTGATCTTTTGCACATAATACTGTATATTCTTGAGACGTACTGCCATGAAAATGTTTCCTAACTTCTAATATTAGTTTCATAACATTGAGTCTTTCCCAAAATCATAAGATTTTACTTTACCTTGCCATTAGGCCCTCTCCACCCTCAGCAGTTAAAAAGTCGATATTTTAACATCCTTACCTGTTAAGATTTTGAACAAGTTAGTAATTGTAACCCATCCAAACCATTCAGAAAGCAGTAAGGCTCTTAGGAGTTGTGATAGGAAAAGATGGTCTTATATGAGGAACAAGTTTTTCATGTAATGCTATCAACAATGCCACAAGGCAAAAGCTATTAACTCTGCTTCCCAAAGGGAAACTAAGACTCAGAAAGTTAAGCATGCTACTGCAGCTCAAATTGTAGGGCTGGGCCTTAAACCCATGATTTTTTGGTTTTGAAGCCCATGTTGTTCCATTACTCTCTGTTGAGAAGTTCATCATGCTCTGGAAATTCCTATTCCATACTAAAACCATTCCATCCTGTGTCTGGTTTCCTTCAGGTCCTACTCTCCTTTATTAAAAAATAATTCATCACTTGATTAGAAATGAGCTTAACTTACTTATGCTATGTTTGTTTGGTAATACAAAGTTGCTGTCTTAATGCAATTAAGACACAAAGCCACTCTGAACATCAGTATTTCTAAAATGGGCAAGGTTTTGCTCCAAGGGGTAATTAGTGCTGTGTGATCACACTGTGCATATATTTAGTCTGCTTATATAAGACTGTCCTTATGTTGGATTTATTCTCCCTTCTTTCCAAAAAAAATATAGCTTATCTTTATGGTTAAGCAAATGATCTGATGAAAATCTGGATGGCTTATTGGGAAACCTGACAATTTTTATACTGATATTTCTGAATATTCATTCAATTATGCTAGGTAATGTTGCTATATTTCTTTACACAAAATTGCTTAAGAGGTTCCCAGAAGCCATCATGACTTGTTATTGAGTCATGATGAGTTGAGCATTTTCATGCTAAGTGTATTTATTTAAATACATGAACTCAGACGTGCTGTCTCTGAGTCTTAGTCATACTAAGCTATTTTGGGGTAACAGTTTCAAATCTTTAGTGGTTTAATGAAGTAAAGATGCATCTCTCCTTCATACAGAGTTGGATGCAGGTCTGTAAGATCATCTGAATGTCTTTCTCCAAGTAGTGAATCTGGGATCTAGGCTATATTCACCATGTGACTCCACTACACTGGTGAGTTTTGCTTGTAGGCATGTGGTGGATACACGTGGTCCCTTCTCACTGGATTTAATCACTAGACTTGTGGGTCTACTTCAGGCTAGCTAAGAAAGAGGCTTACACATAGCTGGATTAAAAACAAAAACAATTTTAAGAATTCCAACCTGAAACCACAATTTCCAAGGTATACCCTTCATTATCCTCTGATACCATTAGCTTTATAACCTCAATAACCTTAAGTGTTTTGTCATCACTCTTTGAAAGAGATTTCAAATATGGAGCAACTAAGCTCCAGACAGGTTGAAATTGGTATCTAGAGATACTGAAAATCAAAGAAGACTCATATCTTTCAGAAGAGTATATGGATTCATACTTTTACTTAATCAATTATGGTGCATGATGGAAAATCATCTCATTAACATAGAATCCAATAAGCAGTCACTTAATTCCCTTTGCCTGGCACCAATATCTCTAATTTGGGCCACTCACTGTCCCTCTAGGGGGTGGTGAGTTCTTCACGTTTAACCACATACCTGATTCCCAGAAGCTAAAACCCAGCCTTGCCACAGGTCTGGTAAGAATTGCTCATAGGCATAGCCCATAGTTAAGACATGTCTGGTGAACTGCAAAAAGAGGCAATGACTCTGATTCAAGCCTACCTCCCACAGCTCTTCGTTCACAGCACATTCATCAAAGACACTGTGCTATATGAAGTGGGCTCTATTGCCTTACTTCCTGAGGGAAGTGAAATATCTTATTGGAAAAGACACAGTCTTAGAGTAAAGCCCATCTGGATTTAAACCTCAGCTTTGCCACTTACCAGCTATGTGACTTTCATCAAATCACATAATACTCTGAGCCTGAGGTTTCTATGTTAAAAAATAACCATATATATCTCATAAAATTTTTGTGAGACTTAAAGCACATTTGCCATAGTAGGTGCTTTGGAAATGTTAGTTACTTTTTAAAATTAGTAACAAAGACCCAAAGATCTTCATAATCACATGAGTAACCATAATAGAAATTCTCCTGATGGAGGCATTCAAGAGAGTGTCTGGTTTAACACCTTACTTCTAGGTTTTGAGGAGGGAAAGGGATGCACATATCTGAATTATCTGTGGATTGTTTGAAAATGCGTATTTCTAGGTCTCATCCCAGATTTGCTGACTCGAAGCCCTGGGACTAGAGCTTGTGCATGTGTCACTTGAGAAAGTCTCACAAATGAGCCTACTTAAGTATAGCACATTCTAGAGGCCTGCACAGGGCATGGTAAAGAGGAAGTGCTCAGCAAATATTCATGGAACTCAGAGGGTCCATGTCTTGGCCCAGGTCCTACCTCCCATAACCAGGTAGTTCTTTTCTGCTCCTTCCTGGCTGCCAGACACTATGATATCAACCATTTTTTAATCTTAGAGGAATCCAACTTTTCCCCAGTGAAAATTGATGTTTCAAAGTATCCTTCCAGTCATAGGCAAAAACGGTAGACAAAACAAAAATATAGCTGCCTCTCTTTTGGATATCTTCACAATAACAGAATTTAGACACTTCAGCAAGACGATATTGTAAGCTATAATAATGTTAGCCAATATTTATTGAGCAGCTACATGGAGCAGGCTGCAGGTAAAACACATGTTCACACAATCCCTTTGTGGTAGGTACTGTGAATATCCTTATTTCATAGTGAGAGCATCGAGGCATCTAAAGGATATGTAACTTGTTCAAGTTTGTACCAGGAAGTTTTTTAGAGTGAGGTTGAAAGACATTTCTAGATAAGTTCAAAGTCTTAAAAGAACTCAGGTACTCATTCTGATGATAGGTGTTCTGAGCCAGAGTTGTTATACAATCAGGCATTCTATATTATCAGTTTAACAGAAATTGATGTGGTATTAGCATATTGATTTGTAATGCTAATGTTTTAAACAGCCATATTAAGGCCGTTTTCATGATAGAAAAAAGTGGCAATGGGATGAAGTAGGTCTGAAAATACCAGGACTACAATAGATAACTGATTTCCTAGGGTCCTGAAGGTGGAGAAAACTTCACACCCTGAAAACCCTATTAAAAGAACCTATCTCTTTACTTGCTATTCCCTTACCTGCCTTATTTTTCTTAATTTATATTTACTTGATTATATGTATGCATGTATGTCAGAAGGCAGGGAATAAAAGAGATATTCCAGACTCTAGAGTAGCCAAGAAGGATGACCCAATCACTCACCATCACATCACTCTGTGATAACCCCTTTACTTGCCTGGATATTTTACGTAATGATTATCTATTTATTTATTTACTGCTTCCTCTCACTATAAAGTTTACTCCATAAGATCCAGGAGTAAACTTTATATATCTTGAATATTATTATAATGACTGAATAGGTGAGCAGAATCCAAGGATGAGAGAGTATATATCACAGTACTAGATAGAAAAGTAGAGTCTAGACTCTGTTAAAGTAAAAAAAGAGAGATACCAAAAAGACCTAAAGAGTGGTGTTGACAGAATTGTACTCTCCACCCCTAGAGCAGCAATATTCTGTTTTATACTTTCTTTTGTGTATGTGTGTGCATGTTGGAGGGGGAGGGAAGAGAGGGGGAGAGAGAGATAGGTAGGTTAGGGGCCAGGGAACTGGGGGTAGCTCAATATCAAAAAAAAAAAAAAAGAATCAAAAAATGGGCAGTAGATCTTAATAGACATTTCTCCAAAGAAGACATACAGATGGCCAAAAAGCACATGAAAAGATGCTCAACAACACTAATTATCAGAGAAATGCAAATCAAAACTACAATGAGGTATCACCTCACACCAGTCAGACTGGCCATCATCGAAAAATCTACAAACAATAAATGCTGGAGAGGGTGTGGAGAGAAGGTAACCCTCCTACACTGTTGCTGGGAATGTAAATTGGTACAGCCACTATCAAGAACAGTATGGAGGTTCCTTAAACAACTAAAAACAGAGTTACTGTATGATCCTGCAATCCCACTCCTGGGCATATATCCAAAGAAAACCATAATTCGAAAAGAGACATACACCCCAATGTTCATTACTCAGCCATAAAAATGAATGAAATAATGCCGTTTGCAGCAACATGGATGGACCTAGAGATTATCATACTGAGAGAAGTAAGCCAGACAGAGAAAGACAAATATATGATTTTGCTTATATGTGGAATCTACAAAAAATTATACAAATGAACTTATATACAAAACAGAAACAGACCCACAGACATAGCAAACAAACTTACGGTTACCAAAGGGGAAAGGGGGGAGGAGAGATAAATTAGGAGTTTGGGATCAACATATAAACACTACTATATATAAAGGAGATAACCAACAAGGACCTACTGTATAGCACAGTGAACTATATTCAGTGTTTTGTAATAACCTATAAGGGAAAAGAATCTGAAAAAAATATGTATGTATGTATAACTGAATCACTTTGCTGTACACCTGAAACTAACACAGCATTGTAAATCAACTATACTTCAATTTTTTAAAAATTTAATTAAAAATGAAAGGCTTATAAATGTGTGTTTGCAGGCAGAGAGAAGCAAAAACCCATCAGGTCGTTCCTTATATGATTCTAAACTCCAAATGCTCTTGAGTGAATGAAGGACCCAGCCGAGAAAAGGTAGTAGTAGCCTGAACCTGGGAGAGTGGTCTGGGAAGGAAGGAAGAGAGATGTAGCAGTTAAAATTGACAGTGCTTGGTCATTAGGTGTAGGGAGAGAGAAGAGCCACGGCAGATGCTCAGACCTCGAACTTGAGCCCCTGGGGATGGTCAGGCCATTCTTTGATGCAGAACACTTGTAAAGCAGCAGTTTTGGAGGGAGAGGATTATGGCTTACGTTTTGATAAATTGAATTTAATGTGCTATGGACAACCCAAATGTTAATGTATTAGTCAATGAATAAGGGGTTCTGAAGCTTAAGAGAGAAATTAAACCTGGAGATTCAAATTTGGGAGTCATCAGCAAATCTGTATACCTTCACTCTTCTCAAAACCTCCAAATTTACGTAAGCAACTGTTGATAATTTCTTAATATCGAGATATGACTGCCCTACTATTAATGCATTTAATATTTATTAATATTTATTACAGAAGGAAAGATATTCTATGGTTGTTGGTACATATTCAGTGTAGCAATCCTCCATCACCAGTGGAGTGGAGTAAGGTTATGAAATTGCTTAGATTTATTCAATCTATTTTATTCAGCCATGCTTGAGGATACAACTTGGAACCTGGGAGTTAATTTTAGACTACACTTCTGGTCCTTGGGGAAATTCTTCCATCTCAGTGTGCTACAAGCATCACCAGAATGCCTTGTTCTAACCATCTAGGAATTTGTCATAATGATGATTATCTCTGAGTGACAATCAGTATAAAGTACTGATTAAGCAGTGGACCCAGACTGTTTGGGTTTGACTCCTAGCTCCCCCATTTACTACTAATGTGACCCATTTTCTACCCATGTCAAGAGAAGATATTAATAGTACTCACCTATGCGGGTTGACATGAGGATTAAACCAAATTAATAACACATAGTGTCAGAATGATGACTAGTATACAAAAACTGTTAAATAAGTGTTAGCTTTTATTTGCAAAAATGTGTAAGAATTATCACCATTCTCTACCCATCATGGTGTTCAAGAAATTCTGGTAAATGAAAGGATTTGCTGAGCATTTACTAGGTCACTTTTGTAGAACTAAAAACGGTGATGGTAGTGTGCTGGGAAATCCTACATACTATCCATGATGTTGCTAAACAGTGTGACATTACCAAAACATGATACCCTGGAATGTACATAGCCAATTGGCCTATACATGATCAAATCAAGAAAGCCAATATTATACTGGGCTAGATTAGTAGTCGTTAAATTTCTCAAAGAACTACCTATTTCACAGTTGTATGAATCTTGCTTCAGATGTGATCATCAGTTTCTTGTACACTTATGTTCACATTATTTACACATTATGCATTAAAAGAAGTAAATATAACATCAGGGTTATTACTCTGAATGTATTACATTACATTCTTTACACAGAAAAAATTTTTATGCGTTTACAAAATGAGCCACTATTTCTGTTATACAAGGGGCTGGGAAACAGCCTTTCAGAAGTTGTTGAATGACCAACATGCAAATGTACAATAGCAAACAAGGTGGACAGAAGTATGGCTATGATGTTTCCATGAAGTAAATTTGAAATAATGTAATAGAGATTTATTATGATAGAAAAATTAGAAATAGATAACCTGGAAATTGGAAACAGAGATCATTATTATCATTACCACACTACTTGTATGATTACTAGTAGCCAGTAGGGATGGGGGTACAGCCTATGTGCCAGGTATACATGACACATTATCATCACAGTAACTTTAACCCTTGCAGTAATTGTTTGGTAGATGCTATTATTATCCTTGCTTTAGAGCTGAGAAACAAAGAAACAGAGAAGGTTAAAAAATAATAACTTGTCCAACATCACATAGATAGAAATTAGGGGAGCTGGGACTTGCCCCAGGGCAGACTGATTCTAGAACCCATGCCGAACCATTGCCCCAATATAGACCAAATACTTCATGGTTAATGAATCCCTTCTCATGTATTTTATCTCATTCCATCTTCACAGTCAGCCTGCAAGGTAAGTATTATTTCAGAGTATGTAAGTTGCACAAAGTGACACAGGTAATAGTAACAAAGCTCAAATGGAACCCTAGTCCTATTCCTTGCAATCCATACCCTTCTTTCCATTGGAATCTAGTCTAATAACTTGACATTCTTAGGAGTTCATAAGTTGGTAAAGCACTCTTAGTTCTGCAAGCAATGATTGTAGATACAAAATGAAGATGGTCACCTAGTGATTACAGTGTGAAAAGGATGCTCCACTACACACTGGTCCTTGGAGCTGTAACTAAGCTAATAGATGTCACGTGTGTACTATCAACAGAAGCATTTTTGTAAATTCATGGTATTAGTTGATATTGCATAGTGTTCTGGAGAAAACACTGGTTTAGAGCCAAAAGACAAAGGCTCTAGGTCTCCTGGCATTGGGAATTTCAACATCTAATAATTTCTGCATTAATAAATAAGGGATAATATCTGACACGTTTACTTCAGAGAAATTGTAAACATCAAATGAGATGATGTATAATTTCGAACACCTTGCATTATTATACCACCAGACATAAGTGCCCAATAAATATTTGGGGAATAAATAAATGAATATGTGACTAATATGTGGAACAAAGTATAACCTAGTATGTATATATATGAAATAACTGATAAAACACATGTGATCATACTTTACTTATCTGTGTACCTGGCACAAAAAATTCTATTTCATGGATTCTCGAATTTATGTTTATAGAATTGAACCAGATTAAATCTATCTTAATGCTTATGATTCTTCAGTCCTTTGACTTAATGTTCTTGAACCAGCCCTAATGGGGGAAAAATGTCACCTGGAAATTAGGTATAGAGTAGAAACACAAATGTATGTCACTTTGCCAGAATCAGGTCTGTTCTCATATCCCAATAACAGTCATTCATTCACTATGCCTCTATTGCAGACCTGCAGTGTGAAAGACACCAGGCTATTATTTTGAGGAAGTCAAAGATCAATTGACCAACTCATCTCAGGTTGCCCAGGACTTATGTTACTGCCGTCCTCACATGTCTCATAGTCCAATAAGAGGGGTAAAGCATGTATGTAAAAATGATGTAAAGTAGAAGTGTTATGTGTCTTGAGATGGATACAGATAAAATGCACTGAGAATTCACAAGTTGAAGGGATCACTACTTCAACTCCAAGAGTCCAGGAAGGAGAGAGCATTTAAACTGAACCACAATAGCTTGATTTGTGTTTCTGAAGAATAAGTAGGATGAAGTAAAATCTGGGCCAACAGTAGGAAGAGATGGGGACCCGTATACAGACGTTTGGCTTTGCTGGAGCCAGAAAAAAGAGGTGTGCATTCCAGGGACCAGTTTGCCGAGACTGTAGGCCTTCCAGGATAGGGAACTTTAAGCTAAAAGCCAGGGAAATCCCTGGCAAACCGGGATGAATTGTCCTTTCTTCTACTTTCTACTGCGTACTCGGGGACCACACGCAATGAAGGCTGTGGAGGGGTTTTAGCTAACTGAAGTGATTTAGCTGTGACATGTTAAAATTTTTTCGGTAGTTTGATAAAGTTTACATTTTTAACTACAAATCATTTTCATTGTTTCAGGCTATATCTATCTTTTTAAAGGTTTGTTCATTCTCTCTCTCTCTCTCTCTCACTTCATTTCAGCACTTTGAAGGGCTAGTCTTCATTTCCTGTCATCAGGATCATGTAAAGGCATATTGATGTAGCTCTAGCTTCTTCTACAAGAGAGATAGCTCAGCACACTAGCTATCAAATTCAACCACAGAATTTGTAATTGGAGAACTGAGTTCCGATCTCTTTACTCAGTTTAACCTTGAGCAAGTCCCTGTCTCTCTGAGCCTCAGTTCTTTGTGATTGAATATAAGATATTAACTTTAGAAAATGTTAGGCAGCTAAGTGTCTACTCAAAAGTGCCCAGATACATCCCTAAAATGAATGCAAGTTTGAGACTAGGGTGGAAATTTGTATACTAGGTGTCAAGATAGGTAGTCACAGCCTAGTTAGAAGATCCACACATGACTGTGGCAAGGATAGAGAGAGGGTCAGAGAGTGGAGTTACTTACCGAACGTCCACACCCACATAGGGGAAACAGCCCCAGTCATTGCAAAGGCAATAGAGAAAGAATCATATGCAACTGATGGCAGCTGTCACAGACTCAAGGGGATCGGTGGCTCAAAATAGGCACATTTGGACTGTCCATCTCTCTCTGGTAGGGCCTGCAACTGTGTACTGTGTTGACCACCAGGGATGGAACACAGGTGCACCCTCTTTGTTAATTAGTTTTTTAAATCTTTTCTTGTAAATGTAGCAAAAATATAGAAAACATATAAAACAAAGCTCAATTAAATGAATTATCACATGGCCACCTAGTAAAACCACTCCCCAGATCAGGAGTTAGAACTTTGTTAGCCACGCTGAAACTTTCTGGTGTCCCCTCTTAAACGCAGCCCCCTCTCTCCCCCTAAGGAGTAACCATCCTCTTGACTTTTTTGGTAATCATTTTCTTAGGTTTATTTATCATTTTATCACCCAAATGATTTGCATACCCAAACATATATCTTAGTAATGTCTGTTTATAAAATGTCATTAGAGTCTCTTTTAATCCGTAGACTTCCTAGCCATCATATCTCCCTCTCTCTAGCTCCCTTCCCCTCTTCCCTCTCTCTTCCTCTCTCTCTCTCTCTCTCTCCCTCTCTCTCAGAAACTGGAATGTGTATCTATTGATGTTGAGTTGCCCACAGTCTGAATTTGGCTGACTGCATCTCCATGGCATAATTTAACATGCTCCTTGGTCCTCCCCATTCCATGTAATTTGCTCAACTTGGGGAAAGACTCGCTTTTGGAAAGGTGTCGTTTTCTTCTGTCAGGTGGTACACAGTGTCCAGTTATCTCCTGTGTGTGTGCGTGAGTGTGTCATGTCAGCAGCCATTAATTCTCACTACTAGGCCCATTAAATAATTAAGGGCTGCTGGCATGGGCATGCTCTATCATTCCTTTTTTGGTTTGTTAGCTGGCATAATTCTGTAAAGAGAAACTTCCTCTCATCTACTATTTGGTTAGTCTAGTGGTACCGTTTGTATAGGAAAAGCAAGATAAATGCTGGATTCCTTTCTTTCATTTACTTCTCACTGAGCCCTCTTATATAGCAGTCCAGATCTTGATGAACATCTCCTGTTTTGAATGCCACTGCGTTTGAGGGGAGTAAACTAACATAAATTAAAAGCAATTAAAATAAACAACTATATCTTGAAATATATACCCAACCCAACATATATTTTTACACTTTGATGAATTTGTTCCTAAGGATATTTGGGAAGATAAACATCTATTCTCTGTTTATTTTTAACCCATACTATTCCATATTATTACTGTCGAAAACAGATAACATCTAATCTATTTGCATTGTTAAAACATTGTTCAGGTTAACTCATTTGTCTCTATCTGCTTCATACTTTATATTCTAATACAAGATTTCACAGTTTAGTCATTGGAAAAATCTAACCCTCATTCTCTATTGAAATTTAGAGAAATTTGGAATTATAGTTCTTTTTTTCAAATTACCTTTCAATTCTCCAGGATGAACCCATTAGGAGCAAAAGATGGAATCTTTCCAAGGTGCATGGGCCAAGGGCAGCATTTGATAAATGATTGGAGAAGCTACCCTTGCTTCCTGAGATAGAAATTAAAGAATAGCAGAAATAGTAATGAGTAAAGAAAACAGCCAAGAAAGCTATTGCTGAAAGAATAGCTTTAATTTGAAAGTTCTTACTTCACTGTTCATTCTTTACTTTTTTATGACTAAGAAAATATTTTAAAGCTGTGATTATTTAATTTTTCTTTACAAGCCAACTACAAAATATTATAAGAAAGCCCCAATAAGCAACCATAGCTTCAATGATTGTTTCCTACTTAGCTTTCAAAATCTGTTGTATAAAGACTTTTATCAGTGAAGGAAGCAAACACTTTCACTGATAGATGAGTGAACCATCCTTGCCTTACTGCATTCTAATTCCTTGATCTGAATTTTTTTTTTTTTTAATTTATTTTTGGCTGCGTTGGGTCTTCGTTTCTGTGCGAGGGCTTTCTCCAGTCGGCGGCAAGCGGGGGCCACTCCTCATCGCGGTGCGCGGGCCTCTCACCATCGCGGCCTCTCTTGTTGCGGAGCACAGGCTCCAGACGCGCAGGCTCAGCAACTGTGGCTCACGGACCCAGCTGCTCCGCGGCATGCAGGATCCTCCCAGACCAGGGCTCGAACCCGTGTCCCCTGCATTGGCAGGCAGATTCTCAACCACTGCGCCACAAGGGAAGCCCGATCTGACTTTTTAAAGCACAGAATTTAAACATCTGAGAGTCATTAATTCTATCACAGCTCAACAATATAGAATCCTTCAAAAAACAGTCAGTGCTTACTTTGAGGATGTGATCTCTAGCATAAGAACACTTCATGGGAAGTGGTGTAGAGACTCAAAGAGAATTAAAATTTTAAAAAGCATCAAACATATATATTTTACAACTGCGCCTAAGGAGGTTGCATCTGTTTGTGGCCACAACTGACTTTCACAAAGGTTCCCTCAAATACTTCCTTGAAAATATCCTTTTCATAAAGGAATCAAAATAATTAATATTTACTACAAGTGGTTTCTAATTTGCAGGAAGTCCTGGTAAACTTTGTTCGCATCAGGTCCTCAATTATGATGCCGCTTTCATCTAGTTCTCTTAGCTTGGCTTTCATCCAGGCTGTTAGGTGAAATTAGGCCCAGAAAATCGGATTATTACTTCCCAAGGGAAATGACTGATAAGCAGCAGATGATTGCTCATCTCCTGGCTCCTTGCTGGTGTTGAGGTGTTGCTAGTTGCAAAGCCAATTTGTTAACAATTAGTACTCATTAGAATCATTTCCTGTTATCGATTCTAAACATTTGACAAAGCACTTTTAGGAAATTGGACCCCGCAAAGTAGCTATCCATAAGTGTTGAGCAATTAAAAATCTTCAGGATCCAATGTAATTCCTAACCAGAGTCATCAGTTTCCAAGTAATTATTTTTGCTTTGGAACCCACCTGCTATCCTGTCCAGTTTAAAGATGTGCTGGTACAAGGACATACTTCTTAATTAGCAGAGGTTGTGGATAAGTCAGTACAGGAACAAAAGGAATTTTCTTTTATTATCTGCTTTAGCTGTTTGCAGCATATCTTTAAGGGACAAAAAATGCCAGCTTGCAATACAATATATATATATTGTGAGAGTATGAAATTAAATTCATTACTTCTATTATCTAAACATTTAAGTTTAGTTTTTAAGTCTGTGTTCACCTTTGTATATTATGAACTCTAAGTATAGAATCATAAGTGGAGTCAATGTGCATTACATTAGAATTTAAATATTACCAGTGTCAGCTTTCTGAAATATTATATATGACTTTAATAAAATTAGCATAAATACTATATGCATGTGAAATTTTTCTCAGAAAAGGCATTGTGTTTATCTAATTTTTAAATATAGACCTGCATGTATTAAGGGCTGCAAATTTACATTCAATAGATATGCCCCATTATCTAATTAAAATATTTATTATCTGTACAAGTATATCTACTGATACTTGCTTAAATGTTCTTTATTTAGATTAAGAAATTATGCCTTATTTCCTCCCTAGTAAGTAATGGTCTTTACATATGAACTATTCAGTTATTTTTGTAGGATCAGGATTAAAACTCTGAATGACACCCCCCCGTCTTCTGTTCCTTTCCCACATCACTCCCCAAATTTTCCTTTGCCTCTGTTTATTTTATAAATTTAAATAATTGCTCCTATCCATCTTCCCCTAGACTTAATAATACTGAAAATATTTCTTCTAATTGTGACAAGACATGGAGATGTGAACTAAGTATAATATTTCTGTTTCTGAATTTCTTACTCCCATATTAAAAGCTTACATTAATGGAGAAATTAAGTGTATGTTCTTCTTTGAAATGCCCTATGCTCAACCCCTCTATCCTTAATAAACAGAGATGGTATTGACACAAGTGAATTTTGTTTAACCACACTACATTTGCTTCTTAATTAGTGAATATTCATCTGTCATCAGCAGCAGCTATGACACCCCTCCCTGCTAACATGTTCTGTCATAAATAATCAATGAGGCACTATTAATATTCATGAGCTGGAATCTGTGTAGTCATGTGCACTGATGCAGAGACAGGGGGAGTGTTGCCATGAACTGACTGGAAACTCTGTGTGTGTGTATCCGTGAGTGCAAGATACTTAGGGAAAGCGAAGAAGAGCATGCTGCTACACAGCACCCTGGCTTGTGCTTCCAGCTAACAGCGGTTTGTCTGTGTTTCTGGACTGAAGTGACTGATGAAAAACAGTAGTCAAGTCTGGAGGGTGATTCCCTTTCAGTTCACTTGCCTTTCAGTCCTGGGGAAATTAGAAGATTTGCGCTCTCTCTCTGCTTCTTAGAATGGGCTGCAATTTGTGCACTTTTCAGAAAAGAGAGGAACACTACAAACTGCTGTATGAAGTTTCCCAGGTGAGTGCAGGGTCTGTTACCAGCAACTAAATAGCCAGGCTTTGTGTTTGTCTGAAAAATGGTAAATGAACTGTGGCTAGCTTTATTTTTTCTTTCTGTAGATTTCTGAAGGAAGGGCAGACTTGCTGGCTGGGGGCTTTTTATTTTGGCTTGGGGTGGCAGTTTTCAGCTTCCTTGCCACTCCCCCTTCAGATGACTTCCTGTGGGATTCTTTTTAACATTTTTCTGTGTCTACTGCCAAGATGTCAGTTAAGTGAAAGGAGTAACACTGATATCCATGTCTGTAATATTTTGAAGCCCCTCTTTCATTTTGGAATAGTGTTAACATTTGAAAATCAAATGTATCATTGTATAAATATTGGGATTTAATAGGTCTGTGAGCTCAGTTATTTGGAATAGACAGGAAAAGTTTCTTGCCAAATCTTGTTAGTCAGGAATTATTTGACTAATTAGGAATTTGTGCTTTGGTTTTAAGAGGAAGACTTGGTATATTTGTATTTTATGAGAAAAAATACATGCTATGTCTCGGCTTGGATTAAAAAAGTGGATAAAGGAATTTTCTTATCGTTTGTTCTTGGATCCATTTTATAATTTTTTTGTCTGTAGTACTAGAAATTAATTTCAAGAGCTTATTACAATATTTGTATTGTAAGAAAATGTGTATAAATTTGGATGTACCTTTAATGTATATATGAGGGCTTTTCAGAATAAAAATAAGAAAATGATATTCCCAGCCTTCAGAGTTTTCATAGGATTCTATTAATTCACCATTTTGTTTAGGCAGGTTTCCCTGGGGGTGTATGAAGTCCAAATTTCTTGTTTGGCAAAATAAAGTTTATTTCTCCCTTCTTCCGGTTTGTCCCAGATGTGACACACTACTACTTTTGTTTTTAGATGATATTGCTGATGAAAGACAATGTTTGGGACGTTGGTGGTCTGTGGGCACAGCAGTAGCCAAGTGCCCACTGCCTACTGGTTCCCTCAGATTTCCCCCTGACGTGATTCATTTCACAGTGGGCTAATTACAAAGTGGATTTGCTACACATGAAACAGCCTCCTTAGTTGCAATGTTAATGCACATTTTCATGGTAATGTGATCAGAGGCTCATTAGCCACTTTCCAAAATGATCCTCTGCATTAATTAAATATAAAAATGACTCCTTTATCACCACAGAGAGGAAAAAGAAGATTAACATTGTTAATTACACCAGGGGCAATACCTTTTGCTTCTCTTTTTGCTACAAACTTGCGAGCCTAGGTTAAAATCAGCTTCATTCCTAGATAAGCTCTCATCTGCTTGGACTCATGAAAACAGTCTCTAGGTGGAACACTTCCCTTTAGTTTGGTTTATAAGAGTTTGAGTTATACTATTGTTTTTCTTCGGGTGGTGGAGGAGCAGGGGAGTGGATTAATCAATCTAATTTTTCTCTGAATTACTAAATTGACATAAAAGTATAATATGGAGGAAGTGGTAGGTGGCATCTTCCCTGATTATGCCTCGGTTAAGCTGTTTATCTTCTGCTGAGAAATCAAGCCAGATTTCTGCATCCAGAAAGGACCACTGTATTTGTTAAGGAGCCTTTGTTGTAGAATTTTAAAGGGCTTGTCTGTAGTTTTGCCTTTAAGTGCTTCCTAAATCTTGAGAAAATAGATAAGCCATACTCTTTATTGCTTCCACCTGTACTCCTTCATATATTTAGTTTATTTTCTCTACTCCTGAATTGAAGTACTTATGATCTTTAATAAAGGGGGTGAAAACGAAGTAGTAGCTTCCATTTAACTGGCTTTTATTCGATAAGTTAAAACCCCAGCTTAAAGGTCTTGTGTGTGTTTTCCAAGGGGAGCCCTCCTACAGTTTGTCCTTAACTTTGCACTCTATTTTATTGAGTTAATGGAATAGATAAGATATCAAAGGAAACCAGTGATAGGCTCATATCATACACTGGAGCCCCGTGTGGTGTTGCAGACTAGTTTCTATTTTTATTTGGAGAAGCAGCAGCTCAGAGCACACATGAAAGTAAGCATGTTCTTAACCAGGTGTTCACGAGGGCACATAGCTGCCCCCAGAAGAGAGGATACTATATACAAAAGTGACTTGGGATTGGAAGCCTGCATATTTCTAGCTGGTATATTAAAGCAAATTAGCTCACACAAACATCAACACCTGATGGTCCAAACCATATGTATTTATTTATAGACGTAATTCTCAGGTCAACTGCCTTTTTGTTTCTTTTGTTATTATTTCTTACAAGCTAAGGCAAATTAAAGTTTATCAGGGGATGTGAAAATTTAAGACTAGCCGTGAATACTACCTACATGACCAAGAGCAAAAAGATTATTTCTCTATAACAGAATCATTATGACATTGAACTTTTTAAAATTTTCTTTCTATATTTCTAGATTTTGCTATCTGATAACATGGGCCAAGTAGAATACAGTTTCAGATTTGTAACCTCAGTAAACAAAAGCAAATGTGCTCACTGAGGAGTCTAGTGAAACAATCAGAATAATGTACCTAGGTGTGAAATGAGGTCAAGTTTAAATTTGGTTGATATTTTTTGTTCCTACAGAGGAGTTAAGGCTTTCAGTTGGCAGAAGAAAAAGAATGTTGCTTCAAGAAAATTATTTTCAGCTGGAGTTGGGCCAATCCGGCCCCAGTATGAACACAGATGCAAGAATCTAGGGTTTGTGTAGATCCAGTAACCTTCATACCAAGCAATTTTCATGCATCTATTAACTCTTATATGTGCCAGGAACACAATTGTTATCTGCAGTGATTTATTTTATTCAAAGTAGGTTATTTATTAACCTCTTAAGAATTAATAAATGGGTAATTTGAACAAGGCCCTTCTATTGACACGAACTAAATTGCCTGTTTTGTACTAATCTGATTAAATAGCCAGCTGGACCAAGGGAGCTGCAGTAGCTTGTTAGGCATTTCTGATCTAAAAACAGATTTATTTATGAGGGAGATTGTATGGTAATATCTAAATCTGTTGACTTCTAAGTTTGATTTTTCATACATAAATCGAATATAACTTTTTGATTGATTAAATAATGGAAATTTATCAATGGGGTGTTCATTGGTGTTGAATAACATGTTCCAAATGGGGGCAAATATTGACTGGTTTGGCACAACTGGAAGGTCCCATATCCCTCAGAAATTTATTTTGTTTCATACTATGTAAACCCAACTCATAATGTCTTAACCTCTTTACCCAAATGTCATCCTTCCCCCACACTCCTTGGTGCTAGCGAAGGTCTCACCATCATTCTTGCTATCAGTGAAACTCAGAAACAGCGAATTAAAATAGGTTCTTCTTCATCCACACAGAGACCTTCTGGTTATTTTATTTCTGCATGTTCCCCAGCATCAATTCCTGCCTTCCCATAATCACAATTCTTTTTATTAACTCTCTCTGATATTATGGTAACAACTTTTCCACTTAGAATTTGTCAGTGTGCCAGTCCAGTCTGATTGCTGTTGCTAAAACAATATTTCTAGAAAGTATTCAATGGCTCCCAATTACTATATAATGAAGTAAAACTTCTTATTCCAATATATTCAAGGACCTTCTGAGTCGGCGCTAGGTTCCTTTCTGGCTTTCTCTTTCACTGATCTTCCCCCAGGGCAATTTATAATCTCTCTAGACCAATCTTTTTGCTTTTCTCTTTAAGTTGACTTCCCAACTTAGACCCTTGTAATGTAGTTCTTTTCCTTCAGCCTCTGTGGAATGCCCTCTATATCCACTCCCACCACTGTCTATTTTCTTCCATCACTAGCTATTCAAACCCTGCCCCATTGGCTTGAATGTCTCCTTGGGCAGAGAGCTTTTTGCAATTATTGATTTTTTAAAAATTGATGTCTTCCCACCTTGGAACTCTCATAGCATTTTGCTTGCACTTTTTGAGTTTCTTGTTTTTTACATTCATCTGTCTGGTATTACCATCAAGTGTGTGTGACTGAATTGTGCACTCCTTGAAGGCAGGTCAGGTGCTTGACTGTCCTTTAACCCCCACCCTGCCAGCACCCCACTCCACTCACTGAGTCACTGGTTCCTTGAAAGACCATAGCCTCTGCCCCATCCATAGCTTCTAGTGAAAGACCATATCACTCTGCCTTCCTCTCTGCCCCATACCTAACAGCTGATTAAACCAGGACCAGTCACCTAGTACAGGAAGTTGAGGGTGCAATTAGATTTTTTTCAGTCTCAGAAATATTTATTGGGAAACAGGCCATTATTACTAAGGGGTTTAGAATGCAGAGGGAGAAAGAGAGAGATCAAGAGAGGGAGAAGGCTTTAAGTAGATTGGGAAGCTTGAGGGTCTGTGGTCCACCAGATCTACGAGGATCAAATATATTGAGAATCAGAGACATTTGAGAAAGTGTCTCTACGAGCACATGGGTCATGAGAAAGAGAAACGTAAGTAATAAATAGCAGATCTTCAGAGAGGCCTCATTTCCCCAGTTCCAGTACGTTTCTATAATAAATTCTCCATTCATTTTAATTTTCTTGAATGAGGTTATCTATCCTTTACAATCAGAGGAAAAAATAAGGACACATCACAATAATGTCTTGCTTTTGTCAACCAATTAGCAGCTGCCTTAAACTCTAGCCATGCTGTTCAGTTCAATAAACTACTTTCAGTAAGCTTCGATTGTCCAATACGTGGCAAGTCCTCATTTTTTCCATGAGGGATGCAAAGACAGATGTGACAGTCCTTGCTTTTGAGAAGCACACACTATGGCAGTAGAAGAAAGACACACAAGCAGAGCATTTTCATATAATGTGATAAGTGAAAATGTTGAATTAACAGAGATGTTGACAGACTTCTAGAGGAGTGCAAAGCGACTCGATGTGGGGGGCATTAGGGGGGATGAGAAGGGAGAGGGAATCAAAGAGATGGAAGGGTAAAGAAGTCCATGGAGGTGGCAAACAGGTGCTAGGTGTGAATGGACCTGGAGTAGGGGAACTACAAGTGACAAGTGTTACTAAAACCTCAAGTAGCAGGCAGGTTCTAGAACATGGCCTGAGAGGCGGTGGGCAAGACCAGGCTTTGGAGAGTATCCCATGTCCCAGGATTGTGTCTGTTTGTTGGTTTGTTTGTTTTTAAAGAGGAAGAAATCACTCTGTTAGGAGTTAAGAGTGTAGACTTGGCTGTGGTGTGTGTCTGGGGACATTGGGCTTGGGTTGGGGATGGGGTAGGTACCACAGCAAAACTACAAGGGAGGCTAATTTGGAGGCTGTTGCAGAGTTAGTTAGTGATAGAAATCATGTAAAAGCGAGGACAGAATTGAGACCCTGAGGAGGTAAATTCATTAGGTTTCTGGCTTGTGAGACCAGGGAGGTATAGTGAAATTTACAAAGAAGAAACAAGAGAAGGGAAGTGAGTTCTGGAAAGAGGAGAGAAGGCCACTGAGTTCATCATGAGCTATCTGAGCAATGCTGGCAGACAGTGAATATTCAAAATGAAAACCTGGCATATATGTGTTTGGTGGATGAGATCACCCAGAAGGATGTAAAAAGTGAGGAGAAAAACTGAACAGTGAGGAGAGTTGTGAACCAGGGATACAATATTAAGAAACACAAAAAGGAGAAGAAAGAAAAGGAGAAAAAGTGAAACTGTTATAGAGTGAGAAGGAAGAGGAGAAGAATAGTGGGAGAAGCCAAGCAGAGAAGGTGTTTAAAAAGGAGTGGCCAACGTGATCAGACAGGATAAGAACTGCAGTGTCTTTGGATAGGAAAATATGTGGTATGCTGCCCAGGTGCCTCTTCAGGAAGGACTTGTTGCCCCAGCTGCTGAGAGCACTGTCAGCCCCTCAGGGACTGTCTTATCTGCAGAGAGCCCCTCACCCAAGGTTATTCCCCTCCCAGGAGACTCAATCTCTCCAATGGCAGATGGATGCAAGTCTACACGGGCCTGGGCATCTCAGCCTGAATTGGGACCCTCTGAAAGGCAGCTCGAGCTCCAGAGCTCCCTGCAGCTGTTGTTGGGCCTGCGTCATAGTTCAGTTCCCTTCTGCCCAATCCTGCTTCTTTCTCCTCCCTTCCACAGAGGGAATGCTCCTCAGCTCTTACCCACTAAACTCTGTCTCAGAGTTGGCTTCCTGGAGAACCTAACCTGGAGCGAGGTCAGTGGTGACAATTACAGAGCATCTAAATAGAGAAATGTGGACAAAATCCAGAGAGTGGTGGATTCAAAGATGAGGTCGAGGGCTTCCCTGGTGGTGCAGTGGTTAAGAATCCACCTGCCAATGCAGGAGACACGGGTTCAAGCCCTGGTCCGGGAAGATCCCACATGCCGCGGAGCAACTAAGCCCGTGCACCACAACTACTGAGCCTGCGCTCTAGAGCCCACGAGCCACAACTACTGAGCCCCCGTGCCACATCTACTGAAGCCCGTGCGCTCTAGAGCCCGTGCTCTGCAACAAGAGAAGCCACCACAGTGAGAAGCCTGCGCACTGCAATGAAGAGTAGCCCCCACTCGCTGCAACTAGAGAAAGCCCATACACAGCAACGAAGACCCAACACAGCCAAAACTAAAAAATAAAAAAAAATAAAAAGAAAAAAAAAAGATGAGGTCGACTGCACTTTCAAGAAGTTTCTCTGGGATAAGACAGATTATATAAAAAATGGAGTTACTACTAACATTGGAGTACGAATTTTTTTAGCCCTGATTTTTTTAGAATGTAAAATTGCTTAAAATTGTGAATATTAAAAATGAAAGTCATCTTTACTTCTACTTTGAAAAGTAAGATAAATTGATTTCACATTTGAACTATGATGTTCATAGGGTGGTGATAATATAGTGATTAAAAAATAAAACATGTACATTTAGTTAGACTTTACCTTATCCAAGCCTTTTGAAGAAAACCTTAAATGTTAGAGCATTTTTGATATGAATAAAAATAAATATTTTAATGATTTAGGTAGGTTTAATAAATGAAGTGCCTTCTCTACTATAAGAATCAAAATATCACATATTTTTTTAAATGTATACCTTTAATTTCTTCAAATTTTCACTACTTATTGAATTGTTCAGACCCAGGAGAAGATCAGCTACCTCTAGTTGCATATCTTTCTATTTAGAGGAAATACTGGAGGAAAACATTTTCACTGGTTCCATGTTACACACAAAGGAGACATGTTGCTGAAAACTTAGCTAATAGATATGCTGAGATATTTGACTCTTCAACTCACCTGAATTTGCTAGTTAAGTGGGATAATCTGATTAGAAAATTCTTTAATTTCAATATTTGTTGAAAATATTTCTAAAATACGTTATTTTATTTACATCATTACATAACATATGCATGTTTTTATTCACTTCCAGTCCTGTTAGATAGTAGCAAATGGGCTGCTTATCTTTAGCAAACTGTGATTTCAGAACTTTACAAGAGGAACTATTTATGAAGATTAACTGATAGTGAAAAATCTTTGCACAACAGCCAATCACTGTTCAAAAAATTCATTTTATGTGGGTATATTTTCATATATTGAATTTTTACAAGTCATTTACTAGGTATTCAATCAATCCTATTAAATGGTTGAGGAAGATACAAAAATTAAATCACTAGGTACTCAAGTAGAGGCCCTAGACTGTAGTTCTATGAAGGATTCTGCCCTTGAAAAGTTTATAATTCATGAAGGAAAAGTAAGTAGGTTGCCCAGAACAGGCTCTGCCTCAATCACTGTTTTCTCTCATAACCCATTCTGTGGCATACACCATAAGAATTTCAGGTGTTATTCTTAATAAATTTCTTCTTCTTGTGACTAATAAGGATTTAGGTACCACTGGGTGGAAATTTTGTCTTCAGACTTAGAATTCTAGGTAATTCAAATACAACTGTGATTTTCATATCTTAATGCAACATTTCCAAAGTCATCCATATAACCTGCTCCATCTCCATCTCCCTTCCAGCTGTATTCATTCCTTCTCTCTTAATTCTTTCACTCCCAATGTGGAATAACAGCTTTAAAGTTTGTTATGAAGAGTTCTTTGTTTCTTTCAACAAAAAGCTTAAGAGGTAGCAGCCCCATATTCTCCTGTGTTCCAACATATAACATCTAATTGGTAATTTGTGCCATTTTGTAACAAGCTGTAAATCTTGCTTAATGGTAGTTTGGGTCCTAGTGAAGAACATCCCCTACTTCTGCTTTATGTAGCTTTTTAGAAATACTGTAGGAAATTTTTAGAAACTTGCTCTCATCTCAGTGGAAATTAGATTTTTTCTGAACTAACCTTTTACTTCTAAGGCTCTTAAGAGTCTGTCTCAGGTACCTTTACTTAAATAATAAAAATTTAAAAAGTTCTTTTCAAGGGTATATGAACAAAGAGAATTACTAAGTATGGTTAAAAAAATAATAAATCCATGGATTAAAGACCACTATTGTAATCAGTGATAGTAATATTTTCCTATAATTGAATTATGGTAGAATTCAGATATTAATGTTTTTTGAAGTAAAGGAAAGTTTGGGAAACTTTGAATAACCACAAATAATTACTCTGTACCTGCTTTGTGCTCAGTACTGTGCTAGATAGCAACAGAGCTTGCAAAAGAAGCATAAGCTAAGAAGCCAGTCTTCAAAGTGTTTTATCACAAAGCAATTAGAAGATAAATGTGGAAATGTACAACCCTAACACAGCAGACATTACAGAGAAAGGGCAGTTCTATATGGGTAAGGATAATCTAAGGGTCTTCATGATTGTAGTCCTTATTTAGAGTGGCTTAGGTTAGGAGCCAAGGCTTGTTTTTTTATTTTTTATTTTTTTTAATTAATTAATTTATGTATTTATTTTTGGCTGTGTTGGGTCTTCGTTTCTGTGCGAGGGCTTTCTCTTGTTGTGGCAAGCAGGGGCCACTCTTCATCGCTGTGCGCGGGCCTCTCACTATCGCGGCCTCTCTTGTTGCAGAGCACAGGCTCCAGACGCGCAGGCTCAGTAGTTGTGGCTCACGGGCCTAGTTGCTCCGCGGCATGTGGGATCTTCCCAGACCAGGGCTCGAACCCATGTTCCCTGCATTGGCAGGCAGATTCTCAACCACTGCGCCACCAGGGAAGCCCGCCAAGGTTTATTTTTAAATTCAGCATGATTATTGTATATCCAGTCAGTCAATGTAGTATGTTTGGTGTCCAGGATTTATTGTAAAAGCAAAGTCATAGAATATGACTAATTGGACGTATTTAGGGAAAATGGGGCCAACGGCCTGACCAAAGCAGGATATGGGATGAGGATAGTTGAGTACCTTGATCTTCCTGCAAAAATGAATGGACTTGGTGCCAGGCATCACTGCAGGGCTCTATAAACCATAAGGATGCAATCAAATAGCGTCTCTGAAGTCAATTTAAATGATAGAATATGTGTAAATATTGTTTTCTTGGCACTTTATTTAAAAGAGCACAGCCATGCTAAGTTGATTTGCAATGGATAGATTTTGCCATTCACTCCTTAAGTGTGCTCTGTATTTCCTTAGCAGCTCATATTTTTGTTTGTTTGTTTGAAGTTGGTTCTGCCTATGCAGTTGTGAACCTCACTGTTAAGACAACATGGAAAGTAGTGCCCAAGCACAATGTGATACATAGGAGAGGCACTGAGCACAGAAGAAAGAACAGAGCCTTTGGAATCAAGCAATAGCACCACTTATTTCCTCTCTGACTGTGAATTAGTTACTTAACTTCATTGAGCCTTTGTTTAATTGATTAATATCAACCTTGAAGGGTTTTATTGAGGATTAAATGAGATATATTTAAAGGGCATAACACATTATGGGGATGCCATAAATGGTAACTTTTGAGGTTATGATCTCATTTCAGTGACCCTGTGAGTTAGCTAATATTGTCCCCATTTTACAAATGAGAAGACTGAGGCACAAAGTAATAAAATGACAAATTCATATTGTCAGCAAGTAGAACACCTGAAATTCAAACTGGGATTTGCCTAATGCCAAAGTCCATGCTCATTTTATTATAAATATCAAATAGTCTTCTCCCTTTGAGCTTTCCATACTTATTCACTAAACTTATACATAAATACTGAGCTTCTGGCACATTGTAGGTCCTCAATAAACATCTGATAAAGGAAGAAGGAAGAAGAAATGGGAGGGAGGGAGGAAAGGATGAAGAAAGGCAGGGGGATAATAGATGCTATTTATATTTCTTCTCAGAGGATTCTACAGAGATGGCCTTTTCAGTATAACGAAGAGAAGCAGGTCCTCTCTACTACCACTTTCCCCGTCTGTTTTAACAGCTTAAATCAAATTGTCTCACCTATGAGAGCTCATCAGTATGGGAAAGTGACTTGACACTCCCACTTTTGAGAGCTTGAAAGCCTTTCCCCACTTTCCCATAAATCTATGCCTGGCATGAATGATCCTTCACAATCTGCTATCTTTCCTCATACATTCCTAACAGCCCAAATTTTCACCAAACCAAACTATAATTTCTTATTTGAAAACAACGTGATTTTCCCCATCTCTTTGCTTTTCATTGAAATGTCCCTTTTTCCTTGTGTGTTTTTCATACCCCTACACATATTTTGATAAAAACCCTAATCCTTTGTAACTCAATTCAAGGCTCACAATCTGGGAAGTTCTCTCTGAACCCAAGACAGAGTATGTTGTTCTTCCCAAAGCTCCTCCAGAATTTGAAATATAGTCAGATCCTTCTGTATTTATGTTTAGTTTTTCTGCATCTCTGCATCTCTACCATATCATACAGTGCCTGGTATTTAATACAAATAGGGTCAAGGAATAGGAGTGGGGATATAGCTACAACTGCATTCACAAAAGAAACCTTTTGTCTCCAGTATTCACTGAGTTCTCTTTGAAAACAAGATGATTTGAGAAACTACAAAATTATGTATTTTCTTGATTTTGAAGATGTCATCTGTTTTACGGTATTGTTACTTGCAAGGCTCATCATCAAGTGTAAGGACAGCTGGAGTCATGCAGCGTTGACAAGCTACCACCTTTATTATCCATATTGATTGCAAGCTGCATCCCCATTTCAGAAACAAGAAGATATTGAGGAGAACTCACATCTTAAAACTAAGGAAAAATTGTCATTGCTTTTCTAAACAAAACAAACAAACAAAAAACAAACAAGCCCTATCGGCCCTTCTTTCACCCCTACTGTACTCCTATTCCCTGACCTTTTCTCCCAAACTGAGGATTTTATTACCCAGGTGGATTCAGCATATCAGGTCCTTTTCTCAAAATTGCCAGTCATGATGGATAATGATACAATTTTTATTCCTCAATTGTCAAACTGACCAATATACCTTGCTGTTCTTTCTTCCTAGAATTTCCCCATTGCCCTTTAGCTCACTAAGTTGTAGCCCTCCTCAAAGCCTGGGTCAGGTACCACCTTTTCCAGGAAATCTTCCTGGAGTCCCTGAACTTAAGAATGCCCCCTCCTTTTTCCTTCCAAGGTAACCAGTGCTTTACCTCTGTCATAACATGTACCAAATGGTATCCTTTCTCACTTTACTTGTTTGTGATTTTCACTGGTCTCTGAATCTCTGGAGGGCAAAAACCCTGTTTCAATCTAACTCAGTACTCACATAGATATTTCTTGAGTAAAGGATGAATGGCTAAATTCCAAGTGAATTCTGCATGCAGGGCAATTTGTTGAAGGTGCTATAAAAGCAGAATAAGATGGGATCCCTGCCCTCAAGGTGTTTACTGTCCTGCAGTCTCCAGTAATACGCACTTGTTCACAAATAACTATAATGCAAGGTACAATATTAGTTCTATGAGAGAGAGAGAGAGGAACAAGGTATCATGAGATGTCATCGTGATAATGATTTACTATATTATAGATAAAAATAAAGTGTCTAAAATATAATATGTATACATGATATAAAGCAAAACAGTGTTTTATGTGTGATGAGATTAATTGATTATTGATTTAGTAACTGTCAAGTTTCTTCATTTGCTGCTTTCCATGCTGTAAAATTGAATTAACATTGGGATTGACATATATACCCTAATATGTATAAAATAGATAACTAATAAGAACCTGCTGTATAAAAAAATAAATAAATAAAATTAAATTAAAAAAAATTGAATTAGCTATTTTGTGTAAAAATGGCTTAATACATACTTCTTTTTATTTTACATGATTTATATCCATCACTGAAATAGTAAAATATGGCTAAATTATTACAATATTCATTTTATCTCTGTCCCTCCTTACTATAAAAAGAATTCAAAGTGATCATTATAAAATACACTGCAAAATGCCTGAATTTTTCCTGATGATGTTGCCTTTGGTTTCATAATTACTCTAGCACCAATATGAGAATTTGTCCAAGTGCAGCTATCCCAATAAAGGTCATATAAAGCAAAGAGTAGCCTAAGAAGACCATGAAAATCATTTTTAAAACTTTAAGCTTTAAGTAAAACCTAGTCCAGTTCAATAATATACTAAAAATAGATTTTTTCAATAACTCAAAACCATATTTATTTTACTTATTAGACATTATTACTTGTAAAGTGAGGATATTCTTTGAGCCATGAGGAATATAATGAGAGTAAAGATAATGCCCCTCATATACCCAATATCAATGAAGCTTTTCAGGAAACTAACTCAGTGACCCCCAGATAACTTGAGACAGAAAACTCAGAAAGGGTAGTAGTTAAGTTTTTGAATTTGAAAAACTCGGTATTTTAATCAGGATTAATTTTCTATTGCCACAAAATTAGTTCTAAACTGTAAAAGAAATGCCCGACATATTCTAGGTCAGACCAGACTCTTATCCAGATTCTAGGGTAATCTAAAGAGGAAGGCAAAGAAGAAGGAGATTTTACTGTCTTGTTTGTGGTGATCATTTTAAGAACTAAATATAAGGGTGGTGTCTCTACTTGAGGGTAAATTACTCTCAATTAACCTTCAAGAGTTTGTAAAAATAAAATAAAAATTAAAAAATTTTTCAGAATTGCACTACATAATATTTAATGCAGTTGGTAGAACCTAGAGAAAGTAAGTCAATGACAGTATTCCATGCAATACAGTCATACTTCACTGGATGTGAAATGTAGACTAAAAAGTGTTGGGAAGTATTTCCTCCTGAACTGGCATAGATTAGATGGCTTAATTTAGTCTTTTCCATTCCACCTTCTGAAATAAAACATCACCAGTAAAAACCAGTTATCTTAGCAGATGCATAAAAATCACAGATTCATTTCTATGATGCTCATGTGCACAGTAGATTATTCACAGATATATTTCAGTGGAGCCTGTGACTGTTAATTCTTTTTCAGATGTGTGGGATCCATTTGGATACTAAGTATTCTAAAAAGTTGTTAAAACTAAGTTAAATATTAATTTAGAAAGAAGTGGCCTTACGAATCTTTCATACTGTCATTTCAGTCTCTTGAAAGCAAGGTAACTAGGTCCTAAATCTCAGGAAAATGAAACTGTGGTTTCATAACTGATTAAAAACAACAGTGATAAAAGCATTTAAAGCAAATGCTATACATAAATAGCCTCCCCAGCAATTTCTGTGTAAGATCACATTCATCAGATGATCTTCTTGATGGATTATCATTTTCTGGCTAATTGACACCTAGTGACTGATGAACTGACCATTGGCATCACTGAACTACCCAGTAACACTGTTATCAATGTGCTGATGACTGGTCCCCAGAGCTTCCCCATAAATACCCGGTTCCCCATAAATACCTTTATTTATTTATTTATTTATTTATTTATTTATTTATTTATGCCCCATAAATACCTGGTTCTCACTTTCCACAACAACCAGAAAATCATTTTAAAACTGGGCCCTTGCTTTGAAGTTTGCTTTGATGGCTTTGAAGTATTCATGGCTTTCCAGCCAGTATTATCTGTGTTTCATAGATCACAGAAAATCCTGAGAGAGGGAAAAAAAACACTATTAATTTGAGATGTAGAATCTTCCGCTGCTATTTTTCAAATAGATTTAGTTCGAATTTTAGATATCTTGTTATAAAGTGTTGCTTTTAGACAGTGCATATGAGACAAATGTCTAGCAGGACCTTAAAGAAATATCTACATAAATTTTACTAAAAACATCATAGTATTCATAAGTGGGAACCAATGGGCTGTCATATATACGATGCCTAGTGTTGCCTTGAATCCCTCAAATAGGAAACTGTCAGGACTAGTAAATGGTACCTCAGCCCCTGAGTGTGTTTTAATACACTTCGATTAGTTCCTGGATTACATAAAGATACAGAGGCCCACAAGAATCAAACTGCATTTAAATTATTAAATATCATATGGTTTAAATTTTTTAAGTTATATAAAAAAACATCTTTTTGTCTGTGTAAATCCTAGCAAAGTCACAGTACATTATTTACCAATTGTGAATATGAACATCTGTGGTTATTTCATTCAGCCCAGTATTTAAATTACCTTAATTCTCTACAAAGAAAAATGGCTCTTTGATTATATATACTGTCAGGTTACGTGGCCTGGGAAACAGGTTCTGAGACAAAGGTTTGTACATGAGATGCTTAAGAGCTTTCTCAGGAACAACCCCTGTGTGGGAGTGAAGGCAGTAGGATCCGGCAGAAGGAAAAGTAGACTGGAATGCAATCCCAACAGAGACCTCAGATAACGGCAAGGGTTGCTGTGAAGCTGGGATGACCCTTCAGAATTGTTCCCATAGCCTGGCTTTGCACTCCTGCATCATCTAATCTTTGGAGGTGGCGGCTCCTGGCGAGTGGGCATAGCTTTGCACAAGGCCGTTGATTCCCTTTGGCTGAGCGCAGCACCCAGAGCAGGGCAAAGCTCTGAGGCAGCAGCACCCAGCGCCCGCAGAGGCTGGGTAAGTGAGTGCCTCGGTCCTGAAGGTGGGATCTCAGTGCTCAGCAAGCATCCACCGCATATACCAATTCATCCCGTAATATAGGGGCATAATTTCTAGGCTATAATAAAACCCCCCTTCCAAAGGAATTCTAATCACTTATAAGACAAGGTCAGGTTCCTTAAGGTTAGATTGTCTTTCTTCTCTTTATCCACCTCTTTGCCAGATTAAATCATTTTCTGGAGTTAAGAGTGTCATTGGAGCATATTTTGAGAATGTGACTTTGAAAGTCTGACCTGTAGAAATGTAATAAATTGTGTTTGGAGATTGATTTTGTTGACTGCTAATACCAAATCGTGGAGCAACGTAGTTTCACTTACTAAATATTGCCCAGGCTATATTGTTGAACTCTGGGCTGCCACGGTCACCTCATCAGGATATTTTCTGTCCTGTGACTAGTGGCTTCAAATATACTCATCCATCTTCTTGTCCTATTACATTTTGTGTGACTGATGTTCTGTACCCATTAAAATTGATGGGAAAGAACAAAGAGAAGAAAAATGCGCCCTTCAATTGATTACTTCTCTGAAAGAGCAAATGAGAATTCTCTAGTACCAACAAGAGATTTAGACTGGTGGGTTTTCCGCCATTTATTAAGTGCTTTAATTAGCTAGGTTTACTAAACAGAGTCTCCTATTTATAAGAGCACATTACTCAGTATGCTTTAAAGTTCAACCTCCCTCTGAAATGTTTGATCTTTATAAGGCGAATTAATAGCTGTTACATTGTTTATAGTCAGGAGTCATTTTGGTGACTTCTCAGTATTAGAATCAATTAGATCAGATGCCTTCAATGTCAGATTTTTTCCCCTCTGATAAGCTATCGTAATGGCTCATTTTATATTCCGTGCTAGCTGGTAATTAAACTTACTATTATTGTAAACTGAAGCCAAAATCACAGTGATTTTGGAAGGCCCAATCATCCTAGGTTTTTCTTGGATCTGTTGAATGTTATCTTTGTTCTCAACAAATTGCAGAATAGCAAGGTATTTCTGCAGTGCTCGCAAAACATTTGTTTAATTACAACATCTAATGTGTTGAGGGGAGGGAAACCTGCCCACTTGCAATTACCAGGCTTTGGCCTCTACACCTCATTTCTCCTCATGTTCCTGTGTTTGAGTTAGAGGAAACAGTGTGGACTTATTTCTTAAGTGACAGGAGAAATTCACACTTTTTTTTTTTTCACACTTTTTAAAATAATTTGACCAAATGAATTATTTTGGAATTACCTTAAGAGAATCCCACTGCCCAGGGATCAAAGGGGTTATTTGAATACTATGGATAATATGGTCCAAGGAAAGTCAGGAAAGTAAAAAACATTCTTCCATATTGACCTTGGTCACAAGCATGGCAGGAGCTATTCTGAGACTTTGACCATAGGAGCATGTCTGTGAACAGCTGTCAAATTGGATGTGGCCTAGCTCGTTTACATTTTTAGCAGTGTTAATGCTCATGTGCTATACAAATACTTGGACCAACTTTGGGGCAAATGGAACTAATCAGACTACAGTCAGCTCCTTTCACTTATGTAAAAAAAATGGTCTCAACTAACACCATCCAAGAGAAATTTCTTTGTTGTTGGGAGTATTCTACATCTGTGTTGTTGAATAGTATGGTAGCCACTAACCCACTAACCACAGGTGGGTATCGATTGGTTAAAATGCGGCTAATGTAACTGAGGAACTGAATTTCTGATTTTATTAATTTTAGTTAATTTAAATTTCAGTAGCCACATGTGGCTTATGACTACTGCATTGGATAGTACAGTGAGGCTATTGCACTGGATTTGATTAAGGAATCATATCCAGTGCAACAGACTTTAAGATTTTATAGCCTTAAAGTTTACAGTTCAATTTTTATTCTATCCTAGCATTTTAAAAAATCTCTCTGTTGATTTCTTTTGTGAGGTGGGTATTTTGTTAAAAACATGTACCGCTTCTTTAAAAACTGAAATAAAATATAAGCTCAGGAAACAAGCATTAAAAATAGGAATTTATGGAGTAGCCTACAAAGAGGTGTCTTAGAAACTAGAACACTGAAAGAACCCCCTCACAGAAAAGTGTTTAGTAAGTATTTTGGTTGTAAAATTTCACACACACACACATAAAAACACCAGTCTTGCCATTTTATAACTTACAGATCTTGAAAGCCTGGGTCATTGTACATTAGTGGTGGGAATAAAGAATGAATTCATTTTAATCCAAATACAAAAGAGTTGTGTTTCTAGACCTCAAAAAATTATCATCAGTTGGGGCATTCTGAGAAAAACAGTTCCCTTTCAACTGTAACAACAAAAATAAAATAATAAAATGACAAAATAAATAGCAGTATAATTAGAGAAGCAGTTTGTACTGAACCTCCTTTCACACTCTTCCCCAGTTGTAGGATTCCGCCCATCAATCACATACATTGATCTGAGAAATACTTGTGAAGTGCTGTTTCTTCCAAGGCCTCATTAGTTCATTTTGGCTCTAATAATATTTTCTATTATGTGAGTATTATTTTATATATATTCAGTATTTACTCCAAAGTATGTGCAATTCAGACTCATCATTCAATAGTAAACCAATCTCCTTTGAGTATAAATGTACTCTTTTAACCTGGTAAGGGTATCATAAGCCATTCATTCACTTCAAGTCCTAAGTTGTGAGTCATTGTCTACTCACCTGTGTCCCACATTCTCTTCTCCCAACCAACATATTCAAATTGTCAAATTCTGTGATTCTTCCTCTATAATATTTTTCACCTCCACTCCTCCTTTCCTTTACTGCCAATCTTCTCGATTTATTGAATCCACACTTTTCTCCACTCCTAACGTATCTCGATCCTGGCCTCTGCGCTTTAAGTCATCTTCCACCTGCGGCCAGTACATTGTTCTTCAGGCTCCTTTGCTCAAAAGTCTTTCCTGACAGATTTCCACTATCTGCAGGACACGGTCCTGTTATACCAGTTACACCTGGCTCGGAGAACACTGAATCCTGAAAGCCTTCCACAATCACCTCAACTGGAACCAGTTTCTCTCTTCCCTACATTAGTTGACTGTATTTCTTTTCAGAATAACTCCAAAATGTATAAATTAATGTCATTAGTGGAGAATTATTATTTTAGATATTGCAAAGCATTTTCAATGCCCTACCTTATGTTTAAGTTTCCCTAGTAATTCTGGGATCTAAGTAGGACAGGCAGGATTGTTTCCCCATTTTGTAAGGAAGGAAACCAGCTGAGGTTAGGAAAGTGAGAGAGTAATTCAAGATTACACAGCCGGTAAGAGATCCAATTTCTGCATTCTTTCCATATTAATAAAATAAATGTTTCAATAAAAAGAATATCTCCAGTGCCTAGAATAGTGCCTCGCATATAATAACTGTTAAAAAATATGTGTTGATTGATTGAATGAATGAAGGCCATTGCTAAGGGCCTTTTGAATATCATGACTGGTATTTGAACTGGTTTATCTAGGCAATGAGCAGGTGATCCAGTGATCATTGAGCAGGAGGGGTGCAGGTAAATTTGAGAAAACGATTAGGAAGTGAGATAAAAACTTCATACAGTGAGACAGTGGGAACCGAGATAAACAGGGGAGAGTGAGAGACATTTTGAAGAATGAGTTAAGAATTATTGCTTCTTGACACTAATTGAACGTGAGGTCAAAGGAGAAGGCAGAGCCAAACATTCAGCCATTGTGTGGCAAGAGTGGTACCCATTCCAGAGAGAGATAAGCCTGGAGGAGGAACTGTTTCCCTTGAATATAGATGAGCCTTTATCTGCTAAGCCCTTTGGCATCTGATTATACTATATATTGTCTCATAATCTTTATGGATCCACGTCTAATTATTCACATGTGAAAATGTTGTTTTCCTCTATCTTTTAGTACTTTATTGTTCCCATGGCACCTAGGCCCCTGCTAGGCAAAAGGTAGACCCTCCAAGAGGTATGGAAATTGATTAATTTGAATATGATATAAACACTATGTAATTGAATTATGCTGCATCCTTTATTACAATGTAACTGAGGCTCAAGTTGTACAATTGAAAGTATTGTTTTTCAGAAAATTAGCTCATCTGTAAAATTCCGGCTGCATTTTTCTCAAATATGTTTTGCTACTGATGCTTTTTTTTTTTAAATCATTCCCACTTTCTTTTTTTTTTTTGATATTTATTTATTTATTTATTTGGCTACACTGGGTCTTAGTTGCAGCAGGCAGGCTCCTTAGCTGTGGCTCACCGGCCCCTTAGTTGCGGCATGCAACCTCTTAGTTGCGGCATGCATGTGGGCTCTAGTTCCCTGACCAGGGATTGAACCCAGGCTCCCTGCACTGGGAGCGTGGCGTCTTATCCACTGCGCCACCAGGGAAGCTGCTACTGATGCTTTTTGAAGTGGAATAGAAGTACAATGAAATGCACAAACTAACCTGTCCATACAGGAAAAGGTACTTGGATTTTAAAGATTATTTTTTTCAAGTTTTCTCCATGGAAAACTAAAATAAACATTTAAACATCCTCAAGCTTTATAAGAAAGAAATGTTCAAGTCATGAAGCAATGAATAATCTCTTCCCACCCCCCTCTTTTTAGCTGTAGTAGAATAAAATGGCTGGATTATTGTAGCCATTTGAGTCATGTGATTATAACTACAGTTTCTAGGGAACCAAGACTTTTTCCATCAGTGCTTATATTTGTCGTACCAATGTCAGAAACATGGCATTTGTTTTAAATTAAATTAAAATAATTTAATTTATGCTTTTAAAATCTATCTCTTATAAATAATTAAGTGCATTAGTGACTTTTTGGTGTTATGAGTAGTAAATTAACCCAATGGTTGATAGTGACTATCCAATTAAATGCAATATAGATTTTAAGTGCATTCTTGGTGCAAGGCTGCTAGCACAGTGGGGCCTCCGCAGGTGAATAAGACAGGAAATGGACCCTCCAGCGGCTTCACATCCTTAGGATAAGTCATTGTAGTGAGGCAAAATGCAACTGATGACCAGGAAAAGGAGGGGGATTGTAACTAAGGCAGCCACACACAGAAACCTCATGAAGAACATATAATTCAAGCTGTTCCTGGAACATCAAACAGATGGGGGTCAGCATTCTGGCCATAAGGACAGTGAAAGCTAAGGATCAGAATTCGGGGAATCTAGACTGTGCTGGTGTGCTGTGGGGGGAAAGGCAAGAGGAGGAAGTGACCAAAAAACAAGACAGGGGCAGGTGGTGGGAGATTCTGAGGGTCGAGCTGAGGAGGGTGAGTTTGCTTTTATATGTAGTTAGAAACTTTCAAAAGATGTTGTTTTTTGAGAAAGCAGTGGCAAAATCAGATCTATGCTTGGCTAAAATTAGTGGAAGTTACTATTGGCAAGACAGGTGTAATTATCGTACCAGTTTTTAGGAATCGAATCTTTTCGATTGTTTGTTTTCCAAATGAAATAAGGAGCTTCAATATATAAAACAGAGTTGCCTGGCTGAGTCTGGGAAGTTGAGGAGGATGGGCTGGACGCTGCGAGCCTCGGGGAGGCCCCTAAGGCTCCTACAAGTGGGAATGGTGAGGAAAGCAAACGAGGGAGGCGAGAGATTACAGAAAAATCAAGAGAACCGAGAGGAGGGACTGGGGCTGGCTTGGAAAGGGTGGCTGCGAGAGGGAGCCAGGCCAGAGCATTATGATTTGGTAACTGAGTCCAGTGGAGGAGGTTAGGGAGAAAACGGCGGCAGAGAAGTTTCTGATGTTTCACAATGGAGGAATTGGGAAGAGGGAAGTGGCACCAAGAGGAAATACAGGTCTTTAGGAGTAAGTGAGGACTGAGCATGGGACCTGCGTTCAAAGAGTCTATAGAATAGTGTGTGTCAAAAATTCAGACAAATATTGGCAGCTTCGCTCACTGATTTGAACATGTTAAATATCCGATTGCCCAAAATCATGTCGGCACAGTCCAGGTTTAAACGAGGTGATTTGTTTGTATTTATTACTTTTTTTTCTTTAGTGTATCCTGGAGCTTTGTTGTCCTGATCTTTCACGTTAACATTTCAAAACAACTTGAGAAATTACTAGAGGAAAGTCTTGACACCTGGCATATGATCCAGGCTGATGGAACAAATTTTAAAATGTCTTTTCATGGGCAAGTTAAAAATGTGCAGCTTAGACAGTCGTTGAAACTCCATATGCCTCTTTTGGCCAACACAGTAATGCAGCTTGTGGAAATAGAAATGAACATTCAGAAATTGGAAGCATGCCTTTGTCTAAAATCTGGGCAATGTTTAAGCCTTCTTACACACTGCAACCTTTCAATTAGCCGTTACCAGACTTAAGTAAAGAAGCAAATAGCTGGTGCTGGGTCCCTCATCCTGTCTGTAGCTGAATCAGATTCCCTGGCTAAAGAGATGCAATGTGTTTAATAGCCTTTATGAACAGATTTATGCACCCAAAGATTCTGTTATTTCAGGAAGCTGTTATGAACAACAAGGCTCTAAATCGTGAATGCTTATTAGACACTATAAATCATTTTCCCTTGCAATAAACATCAATTAAATGCACTTCACGAGCCGCAATGCATGGAACAGATTGATTCTGGAGACAGCACAGCCCTGCGTTACCTACAGTCAGGGATGTAGAAAAAGAATACCCATTAAATTAACATTAGCTTAAGAAAAATGAAAACTTCTGGAACAATTACAGTTTTACTGTTTTAACTGAGGGGAAAAAAATGACCTTTGTTCCAAGAGATGTGACTTGAACAATGCTATTCTGCATGAAATTGAGAAATTGCCCACGTTCCCAACCTGACTGATCGTGTGCATGAGATCTTAGTTCTGCTTCATTAGGCTCACGTGAATGAGTGGTAAATTTTCCCTATTTATACATTTTCTGTCAGGATATCATAAACATAGCCTGCCTAGCACATGTTTTTACTGCTGCCTTTTTATTTATATATTGGTTGCAGCTTTGACAAAGAGTTAATTCCTGAATTGAATAAATATCCTCCTTTTCAAATATTTAGATAGGTATTAGGAATAGGTTAAAGTATATACACTTGCCACTTTTTATAACGTTATACATTAACTATGCAGTATTTCAAGATTTTAATTTTTCAATGAATGAAAATAAACATATTTAACTGGTTTCAAACTTTCTAATGCATAAATTTTAACACACTGGAAATGAAGCTTAATGGAGAGGCATTTCCTAAATGAAATTTTTTTTCTTGTTCAATTTGAACAAGGCAAGTCTGGAGAAAGTGAATTGTTCACAGATGAATTCACTTGGATTTTATTTTGAGAAAAAAATTAAAGCAAGCTGTCTGTATGAATCTTCTCAGAGCCTATTTGAATACATTTTTGAAATATCCAAATGTCTCTTAGAAATTGTGCAGTGTTTTCCAAGTAACACGTTACTAATAATTGTATAAAAGTACTTAATGTTCACAAACCATGTTTGTGTGCGCGTGTATGTGCGTGTGTGTTTGTGTGTGGAGAAAGAGGGAGGGAGGGAGAGAAGTGTTATCCTATAACTGCATTGTTACTCCCTTGCATTCCTATATGCTTTCTTGAGCGGGAAAGAAAAGAGTAGAGTTCCGTCTTGCTGTAAAATGCACACATAACCCTAGATGAATGGGATGTGGAGATGTGTCTGTCTGTCATGAGCGGACACCACCTTCTTGTTGCTGGACTGAGGAACAGCAAAGTGGATCTTTAGGGTTCATCGTAGTTTCAAATTGTTAGGTTGGAGTCCTTCCCCTACAGGGGGTCTCCTCAGGACAGCTGTATAGTGTCTCTTTACCCTGGATCGTGTTCTGCAGAGTTTCTTGTGTAATCAAGTGGGAACTTTCCTGGGCCTTGGCTTTGAAGAGACCCCAGTCATTTGACTAGGGCTGCAGGGAGACAGCCCATCTCAACCAAACAAATGTCGAGCACAAAAGCAACAGCAAAAGCGACCACTGAGCTACATGGGCACAACTTCCCTAAAGAGATAAGTTAGGAGGCTCCCGACAACCGCACCTCCAAGTCTTACTCCCAAGTGATATCTACCTCTAGGAACATTTAATGTAGATATATATTAGCCAGATTTTACCCATATAAAAGAATTGGGGAATGAGTCTGATATGGTCCTTCCCTTACTTCCTTACCTTTAAAGATCCTATCTCATGTTCAAGACCCAATTTAAATGCCACCTGCTTCTTGATGTCTTCTCAGAGCTCTAAATAGAATCAATGGATTCTCCTCCCAAAATCCATAATATTGCCTGGGCCACTCTTATGGAACTTTCACCAGGTGCTTTGTATTTTAATTGAGTGCATGCCTGTCTTTGTTCTCCAGAGCACGACCTATCTTTTTCATATTTGCTTCATTCCTGCACCCCACCCCAAATCCCACAGAAGAGTGCTTTGCACACAGTAGGTGTTCATTAAAATGTCATTCATGTTCACGTTCAATGTTAACCTCACACTGTGCTCCCAAGGGTTAGATTTGGATAATGGCACTGATTATATTCAGTCTTATATGACTATACAATGTCTGTCTTTTCTGTCAACTAGTAGGCAGCCTTCTAAACTTGATTTTCAAATCTGTTTAGGATTAAAAACAAATAAATTAACTTCTATACTGAAAAGTCCTTGAGGGAACTCTCCACTTCATATATCATTTTTGTATCGCATCGATTTGCTTAATACAGGACTTTTAACAAAATAGATATTCAGTCAGTGTTTGTGGAACTAAATTGTTAAATCAGGAATACCTATAAAACTCACATGAGTCTCTTGACTGCTGAGCATGCATTTCTCATGTATATTTCTCATAGAAAGTTAATGTACCAGGAAGACTTCATTAAGTTTTCATTATACCTTAACTCTAAAAAGGTATTGACATGGTTTAGAAGTCATTGATCATTAGTCACAAGATGCTGCTAATTTCTCTACCTGAGTAAAACAAATGAAGCTATCCAGGTTAAAAAAAAAGTGGTCATCACTTAGTTATTCCTTCAGAAGATTCCTGGACTATATTTAAGGATAGGCATACCTCTGCCTGAATTCCTAGCCAACCTGTGAGAAAAAGACACAGCTATTGATTGTCAAACTTTGCCAAATCAAGTAAAAAATAAACGAATTTTTGAGGGGGTCCTTTGCAGTAGAGAGAATAAATCACACACACAAAAATGATGAACACAATTATGTGTCAGTAATTCTGTCATTTTTTTTTTAGGAAATGGTCTTATAAAATAAGAAAACACAGGAATTACAGTAATTCAGCAGTGATATTTGCAAGAGCAATTGGCTGGGTGTGAAAGTACTTGGGGGTCTGTCCACTTCCAGATCCTGGGCTGGGCACCTCCCAGTTTCCTTGCAGCCAAGATGGGGTCATGTACCCTGAGTTCACTTCTAGCATTAGTAAGTGCAGCCGGTGAGTCCTTGTCACTCCATTGCCAAATACATACTCTTAAAAAACATCTTATTGTATCATTCCCTTGCTCAAGAAAACTTTAGTAGCTCTCACTTGCCTATAAAATTACAAAACCAGGTATGATTAACAAGTGTTTTAAGATTTCAGTGCTATGATCAAAACCACTTTTCTCTTAATCCATATTTTCCAATTCTTCCTAATATACAATGGCAAACTAGGCAGGTGGCTGACTTCTGACTTTATTTTGCACTTTGCCCATTCCATGTTCTCTGCTGGACACATTTTTCCACCTCAGGAATGCCTCCCCAGCTCTGAAGTCTTTCTTGAGCTCCTCAACTATACTTTCCTGGTTAATAATGAAGTTCATCACACTCTGAACTGTATTAGAGTTATTCAGATTTGGGGGACTCATCCTTATATTTCCTTGAAAGAGGGGCCCTGTCATGGATTCTTCGCTCCTTCCACAATACCTAGTACAACGCCTTATTCATTGTGGATATAATCTTTAAGTAAACAAATGAGAACCCACAGTTCTGGACCCTTGGAGGGCACAGTACACACAACAGATGTACAGAACCACAGAATTATATAGAATATTATATGGTCAAGACCACATTTATATCCAACATATGACTCCCTTGATAAATCAGTGTAGGGTACACTGTCATATATTTAAATTTAAACAGAAATTGTAGGCTACTCACACCCATTTGGCATTAAAGTAAATTTTTGTTTCCTATTCCTATAGAATTGACCATCAGAAAGCACCTGGACTTAGACACAGTCTCTGATAAGATGGAGGACCATATCCTTTCCCTCCAGTACTTAAAGATTTGTGTCAGTAAGATATAGATTAGCCACTTCCATCTAACACAAGGCTCCAATCTGGCCAAACATAAGGGGGATTCTGGGAGCTCAGCTAACCTGGAAGAAGGCACAACAGCCCTGGGGCATGGAGACAACCCGGGCTTTCATGGCTTCCACAGTGAATCTATGGTGAAGGTTACATTGGCATCTCCAGGGACATTATGGGAATAGAATTCAGTCACTTCCAGAAGTGGCTGCTTCCTCCTCCACACTCCATAACACCAGCCACGTTCAACTAGCAGAGTTAAGCCAGCGCAGTCTTGAATGAACACAGGAGCAAAACTTGATCAACGGATGATGCCCAGTTGAAGGCCAAGAGAATCAACCCAGTTCTGGGCTTCCACTGCACTAGCTTCCAGAGAAAATAGCATGTGGCTTTCATATGTTGGTCAGTTCTATAAAACAGAAGAGCACAAGTGAAGTGAACAGAATGGCCACCTGTGCCTACTCACCGTTCCCTTTATGATGCCATTCAGTGGAGCCACTTGTTCAGTCAACAGTGTCTGGGGAGGTGCCAGTCCAGACCTGGGATTAAAATACTTAGAAAATCATAAACACAATTAAGATGCATTCTGAAATATTTGTCATGGGCTTTTTCCTTAAGATTTTTTTTGGTATATATCGTTACTTTTTCTCTTCTGAATTAAAGACATATTTTGCTGTAGAATTTTGCGTAGATAATTTGTAAAGAAGAACAACAAAGTACTAACTTCCGTATTTTTCTCTTTAACTAACTCACCTGGTGAATTCATTCATCACTCTTAGAAAAAGGAAAGACAGCATGTGATAATGAAGATATTATGTGGTAACTGTAGCCTGTGTAGAACCACTTGGGTTGAATTTCATTGTTAAATGAGTGAATGAATGTTATGGTGTCTCTTTTACTTCTTGTCCGCTAAGATAGTGAGTGAGTGTGAATGGACAACTGTCATGCCCCCAAATTATACTTCTTTTTCTTTAAGGGCATGAGAGTGACCTATAAGCATCTCCCTACATGGTTTGCCTCTGTGTTGTGGGGTAAAGAGGGACCATATACTGGATCAATGTAGCAGAGACAGACATGGTTAAATTATGACACCCAAGCACGTCAATGAACAACCACAGACTCCACTTATAACTCACTACACCTGATAACTAAAGTTACTTTTCTTTTTTTTCTAAATTTTTTTCTAAACCAAAAAACTTAATAAAATGTGCATGTTTCCAAAAAATTGGCCAAAGAAAAGCTATGAAGAAATATTATGTTAACAAACTTAGAAATGGAAAGCTTCTGTGTTGAAAAAGATCGCAAATATGCTTGTTTGCTTACTGTTAGATTAGTATGATAATAGCATCATTTAGAGACTCTTTTTGTGTCTTAGCAGCTGATCCTCCTTAAATGGTCCCCGTCCTTCCCCTTTCTTTAGCCCACTGCCATAGTCGTGCTTTACATCTGGACAATTGTAGCACTAACTTGTCTCTCCCTGCCTCTAGCTCATTGCGGCATTGGGGAGGAAGAAGAGGAGGATGTGAAAAGTGTTTACTTAAGACAATTTCAATTTCCTGCCAACTGTTAATTTATAGAATCTCACCCAGTGACACTTAAATATAGCTTAAAAGTTATAATGCCACCGTGTTTTCACAAAGCATATGCACGGCCGTTTTGGGTGTTCTTTTAAAAATAGCCTTGGTTTCAATGCCCTTATCAGTTCATTATCAGTGAATTGTTTGTTTCATTGTCCAGCACAACTGTCTGATAAAATCCTTCATTATTAAGTATCTGATACTACTATCCAAACTGCTTTAATTACAGCACATTTTGTGTCTTGTTTTATTACGTTTCATGCCAGAATGCCCTGGCCAGGATCTTTAATAAGGCCATATTAAATCTAGGCTAGAGGTTAAAACTCATGAGGCAGCCTTGATTCTCTGCCTATTGTGTAGAGAATCTCATCAGAAAAGCCCCAAACTTCATTAAAGACCGCTGGATGTGGGCCCTCCTATATTGCCATTTACTTTAAGGGCTATCACTCAGGGGCAATTATTGGTGTGTTCCTCGTGATCCCTGTTATATTAAGGCAATTTCTACACCTAGGTTAGGCATTAATACCGCCATTATCTCCAACACAAATCCCCTGACAGTTAGAAAAGCAGGAGAAATTACAGAAGGATTAATCTCTAGTGCCTGTCCAAAAAGAAAACCTTCCCCCCGAGGATAGAGACGGCCGTGTTGAACTCAGTTAAGCTGTGTTAGATGTAATGAGAAAGAGCCCCCTGTGCCTGCCTCTGTCGGGGACGTTAGATGACCCTTTCTCCACTTGTCAATATCCCTTTTGGGCTTTCCTTCTCTCCACTCCTCCTAGGCTTCTCTGAGTCTTAGGGCATCTTTAAATTATTATGTTTGTGCTTAAAAAATAAAAGAGAGAGAGCGAAAACAACGAAGCTTATCCATGTGGGAAGGCTGGACAAAGTAATCCATTTCAGCCAAAAAGAAGTAAAAGATAAAAAAAAGAGCCTGGTGTTTTCACAGATCCTTTCAATTTCCAGTGTGTTTTTCCAGATGTGTTTGTGGGGATCGCACCATGAACCATGCTGAGAAAAGCAGATCATAGAATAAGGACAAAGAATCCCACTATGCACAAAGGAGTCGGAAGACAAGAGGCTGCAGTGACTTGGCAGGTCATTCCCCAAGCACCCTGCCTCGCCTGATAAGGACACCTTTGACAGTGGCTGATGCTGCTCCTGACGCACCTCTGTGCTTGCCACAGAATTGCTGGGGTTTGGGAAAGGAATGATAAGGAACACAATGCATAACTAACAAAGCTCCTTTGACGAATGCAGTCATTTGCATTACAGCACAAAATAGCTTTGCTCCTGACGGGGGAGTGGCATACCTAACCACAAATATTATTTGTGTCCTTCGATGACATATAAGGGCAGTAGTAGACAGAGTGAGTGTTTGGTGGGTGGGAAGTTTTCATTCTTTACATCATAACTGTGCCAAAAATGTTGACCCAGCAAAGAATGTTTTAGATGTTATTGACCTCAAAAACTAATGAGGTGTTTTGGTTTAAGGGAAAATATTTTTAATAATAATATACTTTCAAAAACCATTATAGTTGAAATTAATATCTCATATGTCCTTTATATAACGGTGTTAAAGGATGATTCACAGTTGAACGGTCTGCCTCAGTGCTACAAAAATGCTATTTTAACTCATTTTTTTCCCTATCCTACTCAGTAGGACAAAACGGAAGGAGGTTTTGAGTGTATGAGGTTGAACGTAAGGGAATTTCTGGGTTGTAAACTTTTTCAGAGGAAGCAATTGGATATATTTGTCACTTTCAGGTGGTGGAGCCGTTTGCCTAGAACACAGCAGAGATTATTGAATTTATCCACTCTTGGGTTACCACAAACTAGAAAATAGAAGATTGTGACCCAGAGCAGTTACCAGCCATATCTTCATCCCTTGTCTGGATCTGCTGCCTGGTGATGACTGGTGACTCCCAATTCATAATGCAGAATGCCCCAGGGACTCAGCACTTGCTGGCCAAGTAAAAGCTAATGTAAAGTGAGAAATCACTTATTCCACAAATCACTCCTAATTCATCGTATGCTCCCCTTTTTTGTTGGTAAATTAGTTGCTATTCTCACTGAAAGTTTCTTTGCTCCTTTAAATTGCTTAAGTAGCATATACCTTCTGTAACCTTTGATATTCTAACATTCACTCAACAAACATATAGTGAACATCTACTAAGTGCCAAGCATTGCATTTCATCAATGGAAAAATACAAATTTCTCCTTTAATAGAGGAGGAAACAGTATATATATATTTGCAATGGACCATACTTTGATACTTCATGTGCACCATGAGAGCACAGAGAAGAAAGGGACAATTTCAGAGAAATTGCAGCTCATCTCCAGAAATGTGAAAACCAAAAATGAGTCAGTGAATATTTAGAAAGACTTCCTAACTTAATCATCTATCCCTTGGACAGAGTGATTGAATCATATAAACTATTCAGAAAAGTCATTCATGGAGACATGTGGGCATTAGAAGGAAACTTTCTCACCTGTTGGAAATGAGGGGATTTTTCTCTTTAAAATACTCCAGAGTATTGCTGCCCTCTGTGCACAAAGCCCCAGAACAGTGGAATATGAACTAATTTAACCTCAAGGACAGACATTCTTGACTGAACTTTAACTAAAAAGGAAACTACCAGAAAGACTAAAATATCAATTTCCTCTGCTAAAAATATATGTTCTTTGCTCACTGCCATTTATCCACTGCAAATATATATTCTTAAATAATAGACACACTTTCCCAAGTAAATTTTTTTTCTGCTGCTTCCTTTTGAGTTGTAAGAACTATGATTAAATTTTAAACTTTCTGGGTCTTTCCCCCCACACACATAAATGTAACATACACTTATCAGAATGTAACCTTTGCATAAATGTATAGCAGACAAACTAAATGTATAGCAGACAAACTAAATGTATTCCATAATCTCTTTCCCTCATCTACAGTGACTAATTAGAAACAATCAGAATCAATTCTATCACAAACTATCTAGTAAACCTCTTTTTGCTCCCTTTTGGTTTTTGCCTTCAAGTTTTGTTACTTAAACCATTCAACCTTTCCCCTAGTCATAGCCATCCTTTTCTCAGTTACTTTGTGGTACTAGTTTCCCTGAATGTTACAGCAAAGGAATACCAGGTGAAGAAGTACTTCTCTTTAGAATTAGGGGCAGTGTTTAGAAAACTGACTTTTCTTCTAAGTATTTAAGTAACATTGTTTTGCCTGAATAGCCAGCTAAAGATTAATGTCTTTGAAATGTGAACTAAAAATGCCACCTGCCAAATCAGTAAACAAAGATGCTGCAGCCATCAAGCCATCGCATTACAGCCAGCCCGCTGGTGAGCCCTGAGGGAACTCACGATAGAGGCAGGATTTGCCCCCATCTAGCAGTCAGCCACTGCAGTCACCCTCGGCAGTGCACCCTGAGGAGACTCAGGGTAAGAAGCACACGATACTGGCCCCAGAGCGCTGAGGTGCAGATCAAAGGAATGATTTCAATGAGCCCAGACTTTGCATCTTCCCATACATAGAAAAGCGCTAAATTCCTCAACCTGAGATGGTTTTCTTTAACTGACAGTAATCTTTTGATGTTCTGACTACCTGGTCTTTTGTGGCAGAAACTCCTGTATATACTGGTTCCCCCCAACCCTTGCTCTTTGGAGTAGTCTCTCAGAGTTATCTGAGATGCTGTGTCCCCGGCTTAAGTCCTCAGTTTTGTCCACTGAATAAAATATAACTCTCAACTAACTTTTAGGTTGTGCATTTTTTTTTCAGTCGACAGAAGAAAAGTATGCCTAGAATAGTTGAGAAATTACAAAAAGAATACTATAATTAGTGAAAAATCTATTAACCAAATGTATAAAATCAAAGAATATCAACTTACCTTGTTGCTAGTTGGATTAATTGATGTGCATCTTACTCTATACGTGCATAATTTTTTTCTAAATTCCAACTTGGCTGTAAGTGAAAATAAACAGAATTAAGTGATTTGTATCATTGTGTTCCCTTTACTAAGTAGACTCTGTAATCGTTTTTGAAAAATTGCTGCCTAAATTGAATTTTTTTTCTTTTTCCTACACATTAATCAAACCAGATCCATTTTTTGCTGCTCTTAGGGTATCTGCTAATTCTTGTGTGCCACAGACTGAAAAATCAGATAAAAAGCTTGCTAAGCTACTTTCTAAAATAAGAGTAGACTCAGAATTAGATCTTATAGCTTCCCTTTTGCATTATTGCATCACTTGGTACTAGGAGGTTTTGACATTTGACTACTTGAAGGCCTTTATAGATGTATTTCTGGGTCTCTAGTGAGCTTTGTTTAGATGAATTTGCCAGAAATTTTCCAAATTCCTTTTAGATTTTTGGCCACGATTGAGATCTCTACCTACAACATTTCACCAAGGGACATAATTAAATAAACCATCCTCACTCTTAATAAATTTGTGATAGTGGTGATAAGAAAGGTCGAAATGATCCTTATAAAGAGCCTCTGCAGGAGAGAAAGAAAGTTAACTTGGGACTGGTCATTCTCTTGTATTGGTGGGACCTTCGTCCGTAGGATTCAGGGGCTCAGGCCCCTTCCATTCTGTGCCTCTGTCATCCCCTGTGGCTTCAGAACCCTCTACTTCCAGCCAGCAGAACGGGAAAAGGCAGAGAGTAGAAAACCCCATCCCTTTCTTTAAAAAAGTCCTGACGAGAAATGATATCGATCTCTTCTGCTCTTACCCTTTCGGCAAGGGCAAGCCGTATGGCCACACCTGGACACCAGGGGAGAGTCAGGAAATACAGACTCTGGCTCAGCGGTACCCGCAACCACAACCCCCCACTGGGACAGCATGACTTTATGGTAGATAACCAGCCACCTCAGCTAGCAGCTGGGAAGATGAGGGAAGATGCACAAATAGATAAGAATATGCATATACACAGATAAAATCATCTAGCTCCGCCAATATGCAAATTACCTTCCTAACAACACTCCGATCGAGTTAATCATGTGCTCTGAATATTGTTTTCAGTGACAGTGGTGGTTTGACATGCTCCCTCTCCTCCCAAAAAAGTTGCACATGCAGAACTACAGTGACAAAGAAACTGTCTTAGTGACAAAGTGTACCCCATGGCAGCCTGTATTAAACAACTCAAATGTTGTTAAAATATAAAAAATTGCCAAAGAATAAGAGTAATTTTTTAAACTAATGCCATGTTCTTTTTCTTCTCACTTCTGCTGAAGTTATTTAAACATGTTTCATTGGTTTATTTGGTTCAGCTATTTACTGTCACATCTAACAAGTGATGTCAAGGAGAAATGTGAAACTCAGTTTCTACAGTATATTATTTCTGATGCTATATCTGTAGGGTAGCTTAATTTAGCTTTAAAAAAAAAGGATTTATTCTTTACTTTGGCAGAGAGGAGGATTTATCTTTTGGTTTGTCTTTTGAATCATTCCCCTTTAGATAGTAGGTATTTAATAAATATTTGATGAATTTAAATAGGCTTTAGATGATGTTGATCATGATGATTGTGATGACTTTTATACAGAAACTCAGAGATAGTTGTATGTATTAATGAATGCAGGTTGAAATTGTTTTAGCTCTTATGTTGTTCTGTATCATAGTCATAATCTTCATTATTATGATTGTTATAGAGTGATGATTATAAACATAAGTCATTGATATGATATGCCAAGAGTATACTTCATTTATTATAGAATGTTCTGCTTTTACAAAAATTTCTTTATAGAGGTCAATTTGCTTTTTTAAGAATATATTTTAATACTTAAGATTCCCCTTGAGCATAATTAATGGTATTTCTAATAAATGTTAATATAATTGATAAGTGACAAATGATATCATCAATATGTCAGTTCAAGTAATAAAATGTACATACATTTAACAACTATTGTTCTGTAAAACTTATTAAAAACACCCAATTTTCTTTAAGATATCTCATATCACACAGCACTATTTGTTGATCATCTGTGACAAAAGATGATAGATACACTTTCCTGGATAGATATCTTTGCTAGGGCACATCTTACCTCCTCAGGAATATTAAAAAGTAATTCACTTTCTTCGAAATATTTTGAAAAGAAGTATTCTAGGCTCATTGCCTCCCTTTTTAAAAATTTTTTTATTGAAATATAGTTGAATTACAATGTTGTGTTAGCTTCAAGTGTACAGCAAAGTGATTCAGTTATACATATATATATATATATATATATATATATATATATATATATACATACATATATTCTCTTTTTACATTCTCTTCCATTACAGGTTATTACAAGATGTTGAGTATAGCTCCCTGTGCTATACAGTAGGTCCTTGCTGGTTATCTATTTTATATATATTAGTATGTATATTTTAATCCCAAACTCCTAATTTACCCCTCCTCCACTTCCCCTTTGGTAACCATAAGTTTTTTTTCTATGTCTGTGAGTCTATTTCTGTTTTGTAAATGAGTTCATTTGTATCATTTTTTTAGATTCCACATATAAGTGACATCATATGATGTTTGTCTTTGTCTGGTTTGCTTCACTTGGTATGATAATCTCTAGGTCTCCTTTTTACCGTGATATATGTTAAGATAACATTAGCTAAGATTTATGGAGTTTTTACTAAGTACCAAGTGTCATTCTAAGAGTTTGAAGCGTATCAACTCACTTGATCTTCCTGATAGATGTATGAGGTGGTAGTAATATTATTTCCATTTTAACAGTGAGGAAGCTGAAGCATAGAATAGTTAAATAACTTGCCCAGAGTCATCATACTGCTAACTAGAGGAGTAGGATTTGAACCCACGAAGCTGAACAACAGAGAACTTGGTCTGAGCCACACTAAAGCTGCTTCTCTACTAACAACAACCAAAATGTTGATTTTGTGGTACTTTTTACAGAATAGTTTTTGCAATGTATCTAAGTACCCCTGATATCACTGAGCAACCAATCATCGAATGGAATGCATATGTAGTTCATTACTACATTTAAAAGACAAATTATAGTAACCATTATTTCTCTTGATTTGAAAAATATTTTGATTTTAGAAGATTCTCATAACAGGTAATATTGAGGAAAGGGAAAAAAGTTGAGTGTTATTTTAATCTGCCTTATAAGTTAACTAAAATGACAGAGTTTTGGGTTTTTTTCAGTAAAGTAACCTGGAGAACACTAAAAATGTATTCAATTGAACCATATGAAATTGCCATTTTGAGGGTAAAGAAGGGTCACATATTGGCAGTTCTATAAGATTCAAGCTATAGCCAACTGAATACCACAGGTATTTGTTAAAGAGTAGGTCAGAAATTATGATGGGGAGGTGAAAGGATTCAAAAGGAGTAAGACATGGTCTTCATGAGGGCTTACAATGCGAGTATAGGAACAAGACAGACACACCTGTAAATGTATGATGCCCCTCAGGGGATCTTACAGAGTGAAGTCGTGTCCAGATGCTGACTCAGAGAGTTTTCTCCGTAAAACCAGTAGATGCACAAAGGCAGGAATGAGCACCCAGTCTTTCAAAAAGGGCCCAGCGACTTCACTGTACCTCCGATGGACACATTGAATGCTCCTGCCTAACTTCGGTAACTTCTGCCTGTGGGTCCTGCAAGAACTTCACACACTCTGATCTTTCATCCAGATTTAGGCTTGCACTCCAGCTAAAGTCTGTAGTTATGTACTTAGCTTCTCCAGGCCAGGCACCAGTACCCACCCCAATCCCCATCCACTATGCCCGCCTCCAGCATCTGACTTTTGTCTCTATCATGCAGGGGAGCGAGCTCCCATGTCCATGCTGATACCCTGATACGGCTCAACCTATTCCGTGGCCAAGTTATTAATGTTACATAATAAAGTCCTTCAAAGTGACCAAAACAGGATTGTAATTTGAAGGAGAGACAGTCTTTGAGAATCAGGGTATCTAGAGAAAACTTCACTGACATGGGTAAGCATTGAATGGAAATTTGAACAACAGAATTTGGATGAATGCAAAAGTAAAAGGCTATTCAGGCTGTGGAAACAGTGGAGTGAAAAGAACACCACAGAGGGCCCATGGCATGTGGAGGAGATAAAGGATCATCCAGTGAGAGTGAAGATTTCATGTAGTTAGAGATAAGAAAGATGGATTAAAACAGTTTGTGTCAAGTCCTCAGTGTTGGACTGAAGGCCTTGAGTCACAACCAGTAATAGCCACCATGTACTGAGCACCTACTATGTGCCAGGTACTGACACTTTCTATTTTAGCAGATTAGAGAAATCAAAGATCAACTAAACAGATAAGAAGCTGAGATCCAGAGAGGGGGTGTTATCAAAGGCTAAATTTTTAAATAACTTTTAATCACTTTTAAAGCAATTACTATTTAACAGGCTCAGATCTAAGTGCTTAACAAAAATTAACTCATTTAAGCTGCACAGCAACCCAGTGAAGCAAGTACTATTACCATTATTCTCATCTTCTAACAGAGTTAAATGAGGTGCCCAGGGGTTACCTAACTCGCTCAAGGTCTTACAGTTTATAAATGGTGGAGCCAGGGTTCAAACACAGGAAGCCTTGCTGATTCAGGATCTGTGCTCTTATGTGCTCTTTTTTTTTGGAAAAAAAAAGGAAGGGGGGGAGCAGCAGGGCACTAAAAAGTTTTAAGCAGGATAATTGCATAACAAGTGGCATGTAAGTATTCTTAGATACTTAACTGGGAGGTCAGGTGGAAGATTATATCTCTATATTTTTTAAAATATTTATTTATTGTTTATTTATTTTGGCTGCTCTGGGTCTTACTCACGGTGCATGGGCTCTTCGTTGCAGCATGCGAACTCTTAATTGCATGTGGGATCTAGTTCCCTGACCAGGTATCAAACCCAGGCCCCCTGCATTGGGAGCGTGGAGTCTTAGCCGCTGGACCACCAGGGAAGTCCCTATATCTATAATTTTAAACTGAGATAGTTGAGTCCTGGATTAGGGCAGGGTTGTGAGGGCAGAAAGAGAAAAAATATGAGATATTATGCAGGCAGAATAAAGCAGATGTGGGAACTAATTAGATATGAAAGGTAAGTGTGAAGGAGTGAATTATGAGGATGTACACCTGACTAGCAAGAATTATGATACAACTATCTGAAAAAGGAAAAAGTTGCAAGAAATGTTTTGAGACAGATTTTTGTGTCTGGGCTGGAAAATACAAGAGGAAATATCCAGTCAACGTTTGCAGATAGATACCTGGGGTTCCCATTTTATATGGGATGTACTCATGTCATATTCAATACCATGTTTCTGTATCTTTTTCTCCTGCCTAAAAGGGATTTCCAGGCCTCATCCCTTTGAATCCTCAATGCCAAGCGCTGGACCTGAAAACATAGTAGATGCTCAAAAAAATATGATTGAATAAATAACAATTGCCCAGATAATAATAATAGCTGCGGTCTTGTGTCTCTAAAAAAATTGTAACGAAATGAGAACCAGATGTCAATTTTCTTTCTTCTGGAGATTATGGTTGCAGCTCTCTTTTCTTAATAGAATCAAAACTTGCAATCTGTGATACTGTAGAGTAAAATTTATTACCAGATGTTTAACAAAATATTACCTTAGAACTCTCTTAATGGTTTACTAGTTGGAATCAATACATGTCTATTACTTTTGTGTCTTTAATTACGTTTATCTAGAGTACTTGATTGCCAGGCTGTAAGTGGTGTGGAGAAGCAAATTCTTTGCAGCTCTAAATGATATTGCAGTAAATTTTCATAAGAACATTCATGTACTGAGAGTGACTTTTATTTTTTGATTATAAATAATAATGCATTTTGGCACTATGACCTTCTGAATCTAAAACCACCCTGAAAAGCAGACTGATGGCACAGTATTCGCAGTTCAGATTTTAGGGAGTTTTCTTCATACATAATATCATGAAAGGTATGATTCTTCTCCTATGCTTATAATGTTTGAGATGCATTAGGAAACTGGAGTTCTTGCCTGATGTCTTGAACTGAATACTTACAGAGCCCTTTCTCCTTATTCCCTTCTCTCTCTTCTCCCTCTGTTTTCTTCGTTTGTCCTCTAGGAATATATGTTGTCTATACCATTCGTTTGCTGCATGCTACTTGGTATTTTAAGCTATACTTTCACGCATAGAGAATTTCAGTTCCTTGAGGATGTTGTGTTTCAAGCTTCCAAGGATTCCCCTTAGCACCTGCAACCCCCCATACACACCACAAGCCTGTGTGTGCAGAGCGTGGCCAAATGCCGATTATGGTTGACAGCCTTTTGTGATCCCGTATCTCAGAAATAGTCTTTTAGTATCCCCTATAAGTCCAATATTTTTCTATAATTATTATGATCATGAAAACATTATACATGAAGAAGGAAATAAGATAGTGAAATAAAAATTACCTGTAGAAATGTGGTTGTAAAATGAAGCCAGTCTTTTTAGGGGCTGGTCCAACACAATTTCTATGCCTGATTTGTTTCTCTTTCCTAGGCTGACTTCAAATTTGTAATAGCTGTTGTTCTTTACAAAATTGATGGAAACCATTTATCTTCATAGTATGTATGCATTGCTAAAGAACCATCATAGCAAACCAGGAGTAGAATTACAATTAGAAATTAAAATTAGGAGGTTCGAATCTCATTTTTATTCCAAGTTGTTAGATGAGACCCCAAATGAACTAGTGGTTAAGTGCCATTCATTATAAAAACTGAATTAGGGGACCACTCAAATCTGAAACAGATGACCCTTTTACTTAATTATTGCTTCACCCACTTGGTCCTCTTCTATTGTTTGTTTTCCCCAGGCAGAAAGACCTATACTGCCTGCCCTTCAGACTACTGCTTCCCCAAGGACACCCTGAAACTTTTGGTGTACTCAAAGAGCTCTGTTTGTTTTATTTATAAAAAGCTCCTCTCATTCGGGTGTTTCACTCTTACAGGAAGGTGGCACCTCGTTGACATCTCTGATAGCAAAGGGAAATTGACAAGCCTGAGCACCTAGTGTCCCCAACTACCTGCTAATGGTTGTGGTGCCCAGACCTGCCTGGCAGCCTCGATCTCCAATTAAGCCTCTGTGGAAGCTAGGAAGCAGGCCTCTTAATTGGGAAGCTGAAGATACAAGGCAGGTTACAATTTCTGCAAAGACATGTTTCAGTCAGGCCAAGCTTCCTTCCTTCATCCTCATTCTTGCATTTGTATTTTGTTACCCCGCAAGCCCCCTGCCCAGCCCATACTGCAAGACATGGAGGTTATTTGGTGAACAATCTGAATAAAAAAAAGTCATTTTTCATGAGGAACTTTGAGCTCCATAAATAACCGCCCACTGAACCAGGATCTGTGGCGAATTTAATCCTAATTGCACCTTTTTCTCACCCTACCCCCCACCTCCCATTAAGATATATTGTCTAGGACACATGCAAGAGATCTGCTTGCAGCTATCTTTTACATAGAACTGATTGTTTAATTGCAGATTAAAGATTAATGCAAGTATAATGATTCCAGGAGGACACTTCAGACAAAAGCATCCTGCATCAGGCTGCTTGCCTCCATTTTTCAATTTGACCATAAATTTGGCTGAGAATTAAATAGTAAGTAGCCGTGATTGCAACTCTGGTCTCTGATGGCACTCACGGGAATGAAAATAAATGAACAGGCTCTCACACAAAGCATGTTTCATTATGGTCATTAGTGGGCAGATTCTCAGCAGTACTGAAGGTGAAATTGTCTAGCAGAGATGTTGGCACATGTCTGTTAAGAATAGCTAAGTCTTTATCTTTATTCCTAGACGCAGACATAGAGAATGGACTTGAGGACACGGGGAAGGGGAAGGGTAAGCTGGGACGAAGTGAGAGCGTGGCATGGACATATATACACTACCAAACGTAAAATAGATTAGCTAGTGGGAAGCAGCCGCATAGCACAGGGAGATCAGCTCAGTGGTTTGTGACCACCTAGAGGGGTGGGATAGGGAAGGTGGGAGGGAGATGCAAGTGGGAGGGGATATGGTGGTATATGTATACATATAGCTGATTCATTTTGTTATAGAGCAGAAACTAACACAACATTGTAAAGCAATTATACTCCAATAAAGATATTATTAAAAAAAAGAATAGCTGAAAAGTATGGTAAAAGGTATGGAAGTGGGCTTGGTTGGAGAGGCATTGTAGCATACGTTTTGAATTTTAATTCCTTTTGTTTATTATTATTGTTTAAAAAATTTTAGGCATCAGATACTTATGCTACAGAATCACATAAATGTAAACGTATTTCATACAGGTTCAGGATTGGCATGGTGTAGAATATGAATATAAGTATAAATGAGGGTTAGTTGCTAAATATACCAACTCTGCATAAAACAGCCAAATAAAAAATATTAGTGATAAATGCGACGTCATGAAAAACCCCCAGGGACTTTTACCATATTTGTGATAATGATTTTGATTGAGAAATGCTTATCTTTGAATTGCTCTTGTGTTTTTCAAGTAAGAGCGGGGTTTTCCTTAAACCTTTGGCTTTGTGACATGTTGGCCCTCCATTGTGAGCATGAGATTAAATTTATTTCATCATTTTATTCTCTTGCTTATCAGTGAGCACATTAACCTACATGATTATAAATAAGAGGACAAATCTGGCTGCTCTGGTCTTTTTTTCTTTACCACTGGTTTTATGCCCCCAAATAAGATATTTCATCCACAGGTACCTTGAATGTTATTACACTAATAAATATGTTCATTTAAAGAGCCCTACACATACTCTAGCTTATTTAAGTTATGTTGTTATTTGGGAAGATGGTTTTTACTCTTTACAAAAGAATAAAATTCCAGAGACTATTCCTATTATGATATGTTAATGCATTTTCAAACATTCTCACCTGTTGATAATTTATATGAAAGACATAAACTAGTCTGACAAGACACAAACTTTCCTTCATGTTCTCCACAGACTTATGGAAAACCTCTTATTGAACAAATACAACTGTATTAACAATAATGACCCAATAATGATTGGGTCAAAAAAGCTAAAATGTTGTATAATCACAATGAGTTTGTTCTCTTATATAAGACACACACACACACACACACACACACACACACACACACACACACAGTTTCTTACCATTGATGATATCTAGGGAGCTCTCCTGGGAAAAATTGATGGAGCTATGCTAAAGCTTGATAAACTTTTTTGTTAAAACCATATTGCCTCAGAAACACACTTCAGTGCCAAGGCTTAGCTATTAGTAGTGATATTCCAGGTCAGAATTCTAAGGGAAGATACTAGTGTTTTTAGTTTCTAATGAGTTAAGAAATAAGGACCAAAGTAATACCTACCTCCCTTCCCAAAATAAAATCAAGCAGTTATAAAGAAAAGTTTTGTTTCTGTTATGAAATCCATTCAAATATTTAACATCACAATTGACATGAAGATTTCAGGAAAAGAAATAATGACTTTTACCAATGGCATATTAATGAGATACAATGAGGACACTGGCAGATGAAAAGAATGTGATTACATCCTGACTTGAACATGGGTATATATTTTCAACTGATACACAGAAGGAAAATCTGACTTCCTCTTGAGACTGGGGCAATATTGATTTCTCAGGAAACTAAAGTAGATGACACAATATTTTTTTCTTTTTTTTTTTTTACAGTCTAATAGATCAGTGAATATAGTTATGATAGTATTATGATAATATATATCTATCCACTTTGACTTGGTTCCATTATCACTTCAAAATTCTTATATGGCTGAGAGAATGATTGAGTAACTCCTCATGTGCACGAGATTATTTTATGAAAGAGGTTAACTAGCTGCTCACCATTTTCACTGAACAGTGAGAAGGAAGAAATAGTTTCAACTGAAGTAGCAGGTCCCTAAGTTGCATGGGAATCATGATCATGGACATCATCCTATCATCTGTCCAGAGCCTCCCTACACGTGAGTTCATGCTGGACACAGAGAAGAATGCCTCCTCTCTGGAAAGGTGGTTAGATGCAAAAAGGCTTGACAAAAGAAATTCTGGAACAGCCATTTGTATAGATCTCTTTAAAGAAACATAGATATAGACATGTCCCTTTGTTCAAGATATCAATAACAATTTTACATTTAAAAAAATGAGAAATTGTGAGAAACGTGGAAATTAACACATGCACATATTAAAATACTTTTTCTATCCTTAAAACAATTCATTTGATCCACCTGACTGTTTATCTCTCTGAATAACTCTTCTATTAAATGTGAGTGAACATCACTGGTCCATAACTTTGTAAAACTAGATCAAATGAATAGAGTAATTTCCATGAACCAAAATGGTTTGTCTCTTGGGACCATGAAGTTCTTTGCATGTTTCAAGTCTGTATGTTTCATGCTCATGATATATTGGTACAGGAACTTTTCTTCTCTAAATTACCTATTGTGATTAGAAGGTCAAGGGCATGGTTTTGAATATGTCAGCAGTTTCTTCTCCGCTCACGGCAGCCATCTCCTTCACCAGCCACCTGTTGAGAGAGCAGCTGGCCTATTTATTGCCTCAGTGGCCTTGGTGTCCTTCCGATGTGAGGCTAGTTTATCAACCCCATCCTAGTTTTGATACTGTTCACAAGACATATGTGGCTGACATTAGCTCACTGCTAAGTCACCAGATGGCTGGGATATTTTCCACAGTCAAGTTAAGTTGGAACAGAGATTTGGAATTCTTGGATAAAGAATTCCTACCACTTTGTTTTATGTATGCTTATTGTACTAAGAATATAGATTTTCAATGGTGTAAGAGATCTTGCTGAGATTTTGATCTTTTTGAGACTTATTCTAGATTGAATATCAAAACATAACATGCTATGAAGATATAAAGTTGTTAGTAGTAGGTTTTATTTCTCATCCCAGAAATAACCAGAAACCTTCTGTGGGAAGGTTTCTACTGTGTTTGTACCTCTGCACAATGTAGCTTTAATGAAGGTAATAAACAAAAACAAACTTACAAAAACATCATTGCTATATAAGTGTTTCCCAGTGTCAGGCTCAATTACCAAATAGAAGCTCTTGTATAAATATCTTATAATTTCTTAACTCTTCCCCTAGAAGATATTCTTTTCAGATAATCAGCACAGTGCAAGATAAAGGAGAAGAAATAGAAAGGGACACTCTGATCAACTCCAGTGAGAGCTCTATGTGGGCACTGCTGATATTGTGTAGAATGGGGGACAGATAAAATTTCAACAGGGGGTAAAATGGAGAAGATAAGAGATTTCAAAACATGACTCAATAGTTACTGTGTTTGATAGACTGAGAAGCCTCATGATGTCAGGCAAATAAATATAAAAACAAAAACAAAATCTTAAATTACAGATAGTATTTTTCTAATAAGCCATATTTCAGAATTATCTCCATTTTGTTCCTCTCTGTGTAAATGAAGGTGAGCTGCACATGAAGAAGTATGTGGTGGTGAAAGAATGCCGCCAAGCACATGTACCCCAAAAATATCTATCCCACAGCTTCCCATAATGCTTCATATTTCCACCATGGCAGTTGTTCTCCTGTGAGCTAAGTCATGACCTGTTAGTTCCTACCAATGTCACCCATCAAAGCACCTCTAGTCATCTGTTCATTTCTCCTCCACTCTAACCACCCATATTTAGACATTCAGCTCAACAGCTAGGTTCTCTAACCCTCAGATTCTCTTCCTGCCAAGGTAGCCTATAGAGTCCTGCCAAATTAAACTTCCTCAAGCATGAAGAAAGTTACTCATTTTACTCAAAACCATATTACCTACACAACCAAGTCCAACTCATTAACTTGGTGTTTAAACCATTGCGATCTTGTGCTTGCTACCTCTCCCTGTTCCTCTACAAGAAAACTTGAGTCTGGCAAATTGGTCTCATCACATCAAAAATCTTCCATCTTGTGTGCCATTGATCCAGCATCTTCCCTTATCTTTTCCTTTATTTTCCATTTGAAAGCATTCTCCTTAAAGCCTCCTTTAAAACAAGCTCAAATCCAAGGCTTCCACAAACTTTTCCCTGGTCATCAGTAATCCTGAGACTTAAGTTCCATAGCACTGATCGTTTGCATCACTAATGTAGCCCTTTTTTTATTTATCATTTTTATGTACACACCCTATCTCTCCAAGTAAATTAAGAGCCTCTCCAGGACAGAAACCATTTTTTTTAACATATTTATTGAGTATAATTGCTTTACAATGGTGTGTTAGTTTCTGCTTTATAACAAAGTGAATCAGCTATACATATACATATATCCCCATATCATCTCCCTCTTGCGTCTCCCTCCCACCCTTCCTATCCCACCCCTCTAGGTGATCACAAAGCACAGAGCTGATCTCCCTGTGCTATGCGGCTGCTTCCCACTAGCTATTTTACATTTGGTAGTGTATATATGTCCATGCCACTCTCTCACTTCATCCCAGCTTACCCTTCCTCCTCTCCATATCCTCAAGTCCATTCTCTACATCTGTGTCTTTATTCCAGTCCTGCCCATAGGTTCTTCAGAACCTTTTTTTTTTTTTTTTTTAGATTCCATATATGTGTGTTAGCATACGGTATTTGTTTTTCTCTTTCTGACTTACTTCACTCTGTATGACACACTCTAGGTCCATCCACCTCACTACAAATACCTCCATTTCATTTCTTTTTATGGCTGAGTAATATTCCATTGTATGTATGTGCCACATCTACTTTATCCATTCATCTGTTGAAGGACACTTAGGTTGCTTCCATGTCCTGGCTATTGTAAATAGAGCTGCAGTGAACATTGTGGTACATGACTCTTCTTGAATTATGGTTTTCTCAGGGTATATGCCCAGTAGTGAGATTGCTTGGTCATATGGTAGTTCTATTTTTAGTTTTTTAAGGAACCTCCATACTGTTCTCCATAGTGGCTGTATCAATTTACATTCCCACCAACAGTGCAAGAGGGTTCCCTTTTCTCCACACCCTCTCCAGCATTTATTGCTTGTAGATTTTTTGATGATGGCCATTCTGACTGGTGTGAGATGATATTTCACTGTAGTTTTGATTTGCATTTCTCCAATGATTAATGATGTTGAGCATTCTTTCATGTGTTTGTTAGAAATCTGTATATCTTCTTTGGAGAAATGTCTATTTAGGACTTTTGCCCATTTTTGGATTGGATTGTTCATTTTCTTTTTGATATTGAGCTTCATGAGCTGCTTGTAAATTTAGGAGATTAAACCTTTGTCAGTTACTTCATTTGCAAATATTTTCTCCCATTCTGAGGGTTGTCTTTTCCTCTTGTTTATGGTTTCCTTTGCTGTGCAAAAGTTTTAAGTTTCATTAGGTCCCATTTGTTTCTTTTTGTTTTTATTTCCATTTCTCTAGGAGGTGGGTCAAAATGGATCTTCCTGTGATTTATGTCATAAAGTGTTCTGCCTATGTTTTCCTCTAAGGGTTTTATAGTGTTTGGCCTTACATTCAGGTCTTTAATCCATTTTGAGTTTATTTTTGTATATGGTGTTAGGGAGTCTTCTAATTTCATTCTTGTACATGTGGCTGTCCAGTTTTCCCAGCACCACTTATTGAAGAGTCTGTCTTTTCTCCATTGTATGTTCTTGCCTCCTTTATCAAAGATAAGGTGACCATTTGTGCGTGGGTTTATCTCTGGGCTTTCTTTTTATTTTTAACATCTTTATTGGAGTATAATTGCTTTACAATGGTGTGTTAGTTTCTGCTTTATAACAAAGTGAATCAGTTATACACATACATATGTCCCCATATCTCCTCCCTATTGCGTCTCCCTCCCTCCCACCCTCCCTATCCCACCCCTCTACGTGGTCACAAAGCACAGAGCTGATCTCCCTGTGCTATGCGGCTGCTTCCCACTAGCAATCTATTTTACGTCTGGTAGTGTATATATGTCCATGCCACTCTCTCACTTTGTCACAGCTTACCCTTCCCCCTCCCCATATCCTCAAGTCCATTCTCTACTAGGTCTGTGTCTTTATTCCCGTCTTACCCCTAGGTTCTTCATGACCTTTTTTTTTTTTCTTAGATTCCATATATATGTGTTAGCATACGGTATTTGTTTTTCTCTTTCTGACTTACTTCACTCTGTATGACACACTCTAGGTCCATCCACCTCACTACAAATAACTCAATTTCGTTTCTTTTTATGGCTGAGTAATATTCCATTGTGTATATGTGCCACATCTTCTTTATCCATTCATCTGTTGATGGACACTTAGGTTGCTTCCATGTCCTGGCTATTGTAAATAGAGCTGCAGTGAACATTTTGCTACATGATTCTTTTTGAATTACGGTTTTCTCAGGGTATATGCCCAGTAGTGGGATTGCTGTGTCATATGGTAGTTCTATTTTTAATTTTTTAAGGACCCTCCATACGTTCTCCATAGTGGCTGTATCAATTTACATTCCCACCAACAGTACAAGAGGGTTCCCTTTTCTCCACACACTCTCCAGCACTTATTGTTTCTAGATTTTTTGATGATGGCCATTCTGACCAGTGTGAGGTGATCCTCATTGTAGTTTTGATTTGCATTTCTCTAATGCTTAATGATGTTGAGCATTCTTTCATGTGTTTGTTGGCAATCTGTATGTCTTCTTTGGAGAAATATCTATTTAGGTCTTCTGCCCATTTTTGGGTTGGGTTGTTTGTTTTTTTGATATTGAGCTGCATGAGCTGCTTGTAAATTTTGGAGATTAATCCTTTGTCAGTTACTTCATTTGCAAATATTTTCTCCCATTCTGAGGGTTGTCTTTTCATCTGGTTTATGGTTTCCTTTGCTGTGCAAAAGCTTTTAAGTTTCATTAGGTCCCATTTGTTTATTTTTGTTTTTTTTTCCATTTCTCTAGTAGGCGAGCCAAAAAGATCTTGCTGAGATTTATGTCATAGTGTTCTGCCTATGTTTTCCTCTAAGAGTTTGATAGTGTCTGGCCTTACATTTAGGTCTTTAATCCATTTTGAGTTTATTTTTGTGTATGGTGTTAGGGAGTGTTCTAATTTCATACTTTTATATGTACCTGTCCAGTTTTCCCAGCACCACTTATTGAAGAGGCTGTCTTTTCTCCACTGTATATTCTTGCCTCCTTTACCAAAGATAAGGTGACCAGATGTGCGTGGGTTTATCTCTGGGCTTTCTATCCTGTTCCATTGATCTATATTTCTGTTTTTGTGCCAGTACCATACTGTCTTGATTACTGTAGCTTTGTAGTATAGTCTGAAGCCAGGGAACCTGATTCCTCCAGCTCCGTTTTTGGTTCTCAAGATTGCTTTGGCTAGTTGGGGTCTTTTGTGTTTCCATACAAATTGTGAAATTTTTTGTTCTAATTCTGTGAAAAATGCCAGTGGTAGTTTGATAGGGATTGCATTGAATCTGTAGATTGCTTTGGGTAGTAGAGTCATTTTCACAATGTTGATTTTTCCAAGCCAAGAACATGGCATATCTCTGCATCTGTTTGTATCATCTTTGATTTCTTTCATCACTGTCTTATAGTTTTCTGCACACAGGTCTTTTGTCTCCTTAGGTAGGTTTATTCCTAGGTATTTTATTCTTTTTGTTGCAGTGGTAAATGGGAGTGTTTTCTTAATTTCTCTTTCAGATTTTTCATCATTAGTGTATAGGAATGCAAGAGATTTCTGTGCATTAATTTTGTATCCTGCTACTTTACCAAATTCATTGATTAGCTCTAGTCATTTTCTGGTAGCATCTTTAGCATTCTCTATGTATAGTATCATGTCATCTGCAAACAATGACAGCTTTACTTCTTCTTTTCCAGTTTGGAATCCTTTTATTTCTTTTTCTTCTCTGACTGCTGTGGGTAAAACTTCCAAAACTCTATTGAATAATAGTGGTGAGAGTGGACAACCTTGTATTGTTCCTGATCTTAGAGGAAATGCTTTCAGTTTTTCACCATTGAGAACGATGTTGGCTGTGGGTATGTCATATATGGCCTTTATTATGTTGAGGTAAGTTCCCTCTATGCCTACTTTCTGGAGGGTTTTTATCATAAATGGGTATTGAATTTTGTCAAAAGCTTTTTCTGCATCTATTGAGATGATCATATGGTTTTTCTCCTTCAGTTTGTTAATATGGTTTATCACACTGTTTGATTTGCATGTATTGAAGAATCCTTGCATTCTTGTGATAAACCTCACTTGATCATTGTGTATCATCCTTTTAATGTGCTTTTAGCTTCTGTTTGCTAGTATTTTGTTGAGGATTCTTGCATCTATGTTCATCAGTGATATTGGCCTGTAGTTTTCTTTCTTTCTGACATCTTTGGTTTTTATCAGGGTGATGGTGCCCTTGTAGAATGAGTTTGGGAGTGTTTCTGCCTCTAGTATATTTTGGAAGAGTTTGAGAAGGATAGGTGTTAGCTCTTCTCTAAATGTTTGATAGAATTCACCTGTGAAGCCATATGGTCCTGGGCTTTTGTTTTTTGGAAGATTTTTAATCACAGTTTCAATTTCAGTGCTTGTGATTGGTCTGTTTATATTTTCTATTTCTCCCTTGTTCAGTTTCAGAAGGTTGTGCTTTTCTAAGAATGTGTCCATTTCTTCCATGTTGTCCATGTTTTTGGCATAGCGTTGCTTGTAGTAATCTCTCATGATCGTTTGTATTTCTGCAGTGTCAGTGGTTACTTCTCCTTTTTCATTTCTAATTCTATTGATTTGAGTCTTCTCCCTTTTTTTCTTGATGAGTCTGGCTAAGGGTTTATCAATTTTGTTTATCTTCTCAAAGAAGCAGCTTTTAGTTTTATTGAACTTTCCTATCATCCCCTTCATTTCTTTTTTATTTATCTCTGATCTGATCTTTATGATTTCTTTCCCTCTGCTAAATTTGGGGTTTTTTTGTTCTCCTTTCTCTAATTGCTTTAGGTGTAAGGTTAGGTTGTGTATTTGAGATGTTGCTTGCTTCTTGAGGTAAGATTGTATTGGTATAAACTTCCCTCTTAGTACTGCTTTTGCTGCAACCCATAGGTTTTGGGTCATCATGTATTCATTGTCATTTGTCTCTAGGTATTTTTTGATTTCCTCTTTGATTTCTTTAGTGATCTCTTGGTTATTAAGTAATGTATTGTTTAGCCTCCATGTGTTTGTATTTTTTACAGATTTTTTCCTGTAATTGGTATCTAGTGTCTTAGCATTGTGGTCAGAAAAGATACTTGATCTAATTTCAATTTTCTTAAATTTGCCAAGGTTTGATTTCTGACCCAAGATATGATCTATCCTGCAGAATGTTCTATGAGCACTTGAGAAGAAAGTATATTCTGTTGTTTTTGGATGGAATATCCTATAAATATCAATAAAGTCCAATTTGTTTAATGTATCATTTAAAGCTTGTGTTTCCTTATTTATTTTCATTTTGGTTGATCTGTCCATTGGTGAAAGTGGGGTGTTGAAGTCCCCTACTATGATTGTGTTAGTTTCGATTATCCCTTTTATGGCTGTTAGCATTTTCCTTATGTACTGAGGTGCTCCTATGTTGGGTGCATAAATATTTACAATTTTTATGTCTTCATCTTGGATTGATCACTTGATCATTATGTAGTGTCCTTCTTTGTGTCTTATAATAGTCTATTTTAAAGTCTATTTTGTCTGATATGAGAATTGCTGCTCCAGCTTTCTTTTGATTTCCATTTGCATGGAATATCTTTATCCATGCCTTCGCTTTCAGTCAGTATGTATCCCTAGGTCTGAAGTGGGTCTCTTGTAGACAGCATATATTCGGGTCTTGTTTCTGTATCCATTCAGCCAGTGTATGTCTTTTGGTTGGAGCATTTAATCCATTTTCATTTAAGGTAATTAGCGTTATGTGTGTTCCTATTACCATTTTCTTAATTGTTTTGGGTTTGTTATTGTAGGTCTTTTCCTTCTCTTGTGTTTCCTGCCTAGAGAAGTTCCTTTAGCATTTGTCGTACAGCTGGTTTGGTGGTGCTGAATTCTCTTAAGTTTTGCTTGTCTGTAAAGGTTTTATTTTCTCTGTCAAATCTGAATGAGATCCTTGCTGGATAGAGTAATCTTGGTTATAGGTTTTTCCCTTTCATCAATTTAAATATGTCTTGCCACTCCCTTCTGGCTTGCAGAGTTTCTGCTGAAAGATCAGTTGGTAACCTTATGGGGATTTCCTTGTATATTATTTGTTGCTTTCCCCTTGCTGCTCTTAATATTTTTTCTTTGTATTTAATTTTTGATAGTTTGATTAATATGTGTCTTTTGTGTTTCTCCTGGGATTTATCCTGTAGGGGACTCTCTGCACTACCTGGACTTGATTGACTATTTCCTTTCCCATATTAGGGAATTTTTCAACTATAATCTCTTCAAATATTTTCTCAGTCCCTTTCTTTTTCTGATCTTCTTCTGGGATCTGTATAATTTGAATATTGGTGCATTTAATGTTGTCCCAGAAGTCTCTAAAACTGTCCTCAATTCCTTTCATTCTTTTTTCTTTATTCTGCTCTGCAGTAGTGATTTCTACTCTTTTATCTTCCAGGTCACTTTTCCGTTCTTCTGCCTCAGTTATTCTGCTATTGGTTCCTCTAGAGAATTTTTAATTTCATTTATTGTGTTGTTCATCATTGTTTGTTTGCTCTTTATTTCTTCTAGGTCCTTGCTAAACATTCCTTGTATTTTCTCTATTCTATTTCCAAGATTTTGGATTATCTTTATTATCATTACTCTGAATTCTTTTTCAGGTAGACTGCCTATTTCCTCTTTATCTTGTTGGTCTGGTGGGTTTTTACCTTGCTCCTTCATCTGCTGTGTGTTTCTCTATCTTCTCATTTTGCTTAACTTACTGTGTTTGGGGTCTCCTTTTCGCAGGTTGCAGGTTCATATTTCCCGTTGTTTTTGGTGTCTGCCCCCTTGGCTAAAGTTGGTTCAGTGGGTTGTGTAGGCTTCCTGGTGGAGGAGACTGCTGCCTGTGTTCTGGTGGATGAGGCTGGATCTTGTCTTTCTCATGGGCAGGACCACGTCCGGTGGTGTGTTTGGGGTGTCTGTGGCCTTATTATGATTTTAGGCAGCCTCTCTGCTAATGGGTGGGGTTGTGTTCCTGTCTTGCTGGTTGTTTGGCATAGGGTGTCCAGCACTGTAGCTTCCTGGTCATTGAGTGGAGCTGGGTCTTAGCGTTGAGATGGAGATCTCTGGGAGAGCTTTCACCATTTGATACTATGTGGAGCTGGGAGGTCTGTGGTGGACCAATGTCTTAAACTCGGCTCTCCCACCTCAGAGGCACAAGCCTGACATCCAGCCGGAGCACCAAGACCCTGTCAGCCATGTGGCTCAGAAGAAAAGGAAGAAAGAAAGAGAGAAATGAAGGAAAGAAAGTAAAGTTATTAAAATAAAAAATTTAAAAAATTATTAAAAATAAAAAATAAAATTTTAAGTAATAAAAATAGAATTAAAAAAAGAAAGAAGAGAGCAACCAAACCAAAACACAAATCCACCAATGATAACAAGTCCTAAAAACTATACTTTAAAAAAAGAAAGAATATATAGAGCCCGAAGACAAATGCTAAAAGCAAAGCTATACAGACAAAATCACACAAAGAAGCATGCAATACACATTCCCAAAAACAGAAAAAGGAAAAAAAAAATAAAAATATATATATATATATATATAAAAGGAGGAAGAGAGCAAACAAATCAATAAACAAATCTACCAATGATAATAAACTCTAAATACTAAACTAAGATAAACATAAAACCAGAAACAAATTAGATGCAGAAAGCAATCCCCAAGTCTACAGTTGCTCCCAAAGTCCACTGTTCAATTTTGGGATGATTCGTTGTCTATTCAGGTATTCCAGAGATGCAGGGTACATCAAGTTGATTGTGGAGATTTAATCCAATTCTCCTGAGGCTGCTGGGAGAGATTTCCCTTTCTCTTCTTTGTTCACACAGCTCCTGGGGTTCAGCTTTGGATTTGGCCCTGCCTCTGCATGTAGGTCGCCTGAGGGCATTTGTTCTTTGCTCAGACAGGACGGGGTTAAAGTAGAAGCTGATTAGGGGGCTCTGGCTCACTCAGGCCGGGGGGAGGGAAGGGTATGGAATGCAGGGTGAACCTGTGGCGGCAGAGGCTGGCATGACATTGCAACAGACTGAGTTCTCCTGGGGAAGTTGTCCCTGGATCACAGGACCCTGGCTATGGCAGGTTGCACAGGCTCCCAGGAGGGGAGGTGTGGATAGTGGTGTGTGCTTGCACACGGTCTTCTTGGTGGCTGCAGCAGCAACTTTAACATCTCATCCCCATCTCTGTGTCCGCACTGATAGCCGCAGCTCATGCCCATCCCTGGAGCTCGTTTAGGCAGTGCTCTGAAGGCCCTCTCCTGCACACCCAGAAACAATGGTCTCTTGCCACTTAGGTAGATCCAGACGTTTTCCCGGGCTCCCTCCTGGCTAGCTGTGGCGCACTAACCCCCTTCAGGCTGTGTTCACGCAGTCAACCCCTGTCCTCTCCCTGGGATCTGATCTCCAAAGCGGAGCCTCAGCTCCCAGCCCCCGCCTGCCCCAGCGGGTGAGCAGACAAGCCTCTTGGGCTGGTGAGTGCTGGTCGGCACCGATCCTCTGAGCGAGAATCTCTCCGCTTTGCCCCCTGCACCTCTATTGCTGCATTCTCCTCCGTGGCTCTGAAGCTTCCCCCCACCCACACCCTGTCTCCACCAGTGAAGGGGCTTCCTAGTGTGTGGAAACTTTTCCTCCTTCACAGCTCCCTCCCAGAGGTGCAGGTCCTGTCCCTATTCTTTTGTCTCCGTTTTTTCTTTTTGTTTTGCCCTACCCAGGTATGTGGGGAGTTTCTTGCCTTTTGCGAAGCCTGAGGTCTTCTGCCAGCGTTCAGTAGGTGTTCTGTAGGAGTTGTTCCACATGTAGATATATTTCTAATGTATTTGTGGGGAGGAAGGTGATACTTACTCCTTCCGCCATCTTGAAGGTCTCCAGAAAACATATTTTAGACCTATGGTCTCGCTAGTATCTATCACATTGCCCTACTCAGATTAGCCACTTACTTGGTGTTCATGGATGCTAAGGATCAATTTACCAGGTTAAGAAGAATGAATTGATTTTCATAATACCTTATATCTACATATATAAAACTAAAAAGTTTTATTAGTTTTTATGCTTTTTGGCTACAAGTAACACAATATCTCACTAAAGGTGGGTTAAATATAGGAGTTCAACTTCATTTTGATCACATGAAAACATTTCAGGAATAATTGTTCCCAGCCTAGATCAGTGGACCAATGATGCCTAGGCCTTGGGTTGGCTTCCTGTCTTTATCTTAGCCTTCTCTTCATTGTCACAAATGTGTACTGTAGCTCCAAGCATCACATCCTCCCATGGCTAAACTTAAGCTGGGAAGGCAGATAAGGTGTTTTTCCTCACCATCTTTCTCTTTTCTCAAGAAGAAAAATCCCAGAAATACTTCAGTAGACTTCCCCAGAAATAGTTTAGGCCAGTGTGTGATTATATGCCTGTCTCTTAGCTATTAAGAAAGCTGGAAAAGAAGTATCTGAAATATTTAGCTTCCATTATGGGAGCTGGGGTTCTACAAAAAGGAAGAAGGGAATGACTTTTGGGCAGGCAATCAATCATATCTATAACCAGTAATATTCAGAGTCAAGTAACAGTGGTTAAGTACCTACCATACTAGCTACTTTCACATATGTTGAGTTATTTATTTCTCAAAGCAATTCTGTGAGACTGGTAGTATTTTCCATTTTACAGATGAAGAAACTGAAGCTCAGAGAGGTTACAGAGTTATCAAAATTAACTAAGTAGGAGAGATGAATTTTTAAGTCCTTCTTACAAGGCCAAGGCCAGAGTGTTTTCTACTGTGTCTCTGAGTCTCAAAGCAAAAAGTTTTGACGATAGATGGAGAAGAAAATATCTAACCAGAATAGGGAAGGGAGTGTACCTAGCATATAGTGAGAGGGGAACTAGAGACAGAACAAGTAAATTGGCCTTCTGACAGTGAGGCTGCCTATAGAGGATGGGGGAAGTTTAGCCAAGGATCAACTCTATTTAAGAGTTTTAAGAACTTTTCAAAATTATACAATTATTTCTATTTATATAAATGGAAAAATATTTAACCTTTTGAGAAAATTCATCCTGACATTATGTATTATGTATGTACAGTTGACCCTTGAACAATGCAGGTTTGACTGCAAGGGTCTGCTTATACACAGATATTTTTCAATAATAAATACTGCAGTACTACACTATCCATGGTTGGTGAAATCCATGGATGCAGAGAAACCACAAATATGGAGGACCGACTATAAGTTATATGCAGATTAACCCCCATGGTTGTTCAAAGTTCAACCGAATAGAATAGCATTTGAGGAGCTGTCACGAAGTGGAATTTTTCAGAAGATACAATGTATGGAGAATCTAAAGGATAGCCTGTATTTCAGCTGAGCTTTTAAATATTCTCAACATTTTGTATTTTATCCTCTTTGTCCAAGAGTAGAGAGTCCTCCATAACCAAGGATTATGTTTTTTCTTTATTTTTAAATTTCATTGTTTAAGGTTTTCCAAAAAGTGGCAATTTATTTTCATTTTCTCAATAAGTTTACACAAGATTTCAAAGGGAAGAATCTCAAAAAGAATAAAAAACAATATATGCCTCTTTTGAGATTTCTTTAGATTTTTATGGTGCCTTAGGACTTCTGGAAAACAGCATCCTAAACACCTTTTTGTTGTTGTTGTTGAAGCAGTTGGGGAGGAGAAAGGAGACTGTGGCTGGAGTTACCCCAGCCCCCATCTAGAGCTTCAGAGCAGTGTGTACAATTGATGTATGGTATGCTGTTCCTTTGTAAAAGCACCAAGAATATTAAAATCCTCCTATTATCTGTGCTTAGCCTCAAGCTTCTTCTAATGATCCTCCCAGATCCTGCAAGAACTCAGACTAAATCGACTCTATGTGTTCAATTGGGAGCATCACATTGACAATTAATAGTTTTCATCAGGATCCCTAAATTACGACATCTAGCTGCAAGTCATTTTTTCTTTCAAAGGTTCTTGGGCAGCTTATTAAAATATCTAACCTTTGCTCTGACCTTCCTTCTCAAAGGAAAAAAATAAACAACCAATCAAGTAGAAATTCTTTGTGACTTATTCAGGGTCCAGTAGTATGCACATTACATTTATGCGAATGAAGCCCTCTTCGTTTGTCATTTGAACTTGTATTATTTTCATCTAAATTTGTTGTGCTTATTTTTTTTCTTCTAAGTTTTATTCTGCATCCCACTCTGAAAAAAAATACATTTTTTTAAGTAGCTAAATAGATGAAAATATGTTAAGAGTTTATGGGTAAGATCCTGCTCTTCTTGTTAGGCCCATCAAAAAAGTTCAACAACTTATTTGTAGAAGAAAGAGAAGAATGATCTGCATTATATAGATGACTTTTGAGTGTCCTAAAGCAAAATTGAAGGAGTGCTATTCCTCACAGCTGAGTTTTCTTGCTCTATCATAATGTGAAATTGAGAAGATATATTTGGAAATACATAATCCTAAGAGATCAAAGCAAATCCATGTGAACTTTTGAACCTGAACCTACCTTAATCAAAATTGCAGGACTGAAGAGGTCATTTATGTGCTGGCTTCTTCCCACTACAACCAATTGACTAACTTGATATTGTCAATATCAGTGCCTTTTCTCATTTCAGTACAGTAATTAAGAATTTTGGTTCAAAACCTGACTCTTCATGAACTAGCTGTGTGACTTGAGATCAGCCACTTAAAATCACTCCATTTGTTTCTCACCCATTCAAATAGTATAATAGAGGGGTCATTCTACCACAATGAGTTTTTTTTTTTTAGTTTTTATTTTATATGGGAGTATAGTTGATTTACAGTGTTGTGTTAGTTTCAGGTGTACAGCAAAGTGATTCAGTTGAACATATGCATGTATCTATTCTTTTTCAAATTCTTTCCCCATTTAAGTAATTATAGAATATTGAGCAGAGTTCCCTGTGCTATGCAGTAGGTCCTTGCTGGTCACCTATTTTAAATATAGTAGTGTGTATATGTCAATCCCAAACTCCCAATTTATCCCTGCCTCCCCCCACCTTTCCCTTTTGGTAACCATAAGTTCATTCTCTAAGTCTGTGAGTCTGTTTCTGTTTTGTAAATAAGTTCATTTCTATCAAAATAAGTTCATTTGTATCATTTTTTTAAGATTCTGCATATGAGCGATATCATATAATATTTGTTTTTCTCTGTCTGACTTACCTCACTTAGTATGATAATCTCCAGGTCCATCCAGGTTGCTGTAAATGGCATTATTTAATTCTTTTTAATGGCTGAGTAATATTCCACCATATATATATATATATATATATATATATATATATATACCACTTTAGCCATTCATCTGTTGATAGACATTTAGGTTGCTTCTATGTCCTAGCTATTGTAAATAGTGCTGCAATGAACATTGGGGTGCATGTATTCTTTTGAACCATGGTTTTCTCCAGATATATGCCCAGGAGTGGGATTGCAGGATCATATGGTAGTTCTATGTTTAGTTTTTTAAGGAACCTCCATACTGTTCTCCATAGTGGCTGCACCAGTCTACATTCCTACCAACAGTGTAGGAGGGTTCCCTTTTCTCCACACCCTCTCCAGCATTTATTGTTTGTAGACTTTTTGATGATGGCCATTCTCACCTGTGTGAGGTGATATCTCATTGTAGTTTTGCTAGATTACATGCTGAATACATATGAGGAAAATATTTAACACTTGGTGACTAGTAAGTACTAAATGAATGTGAGCTATTTAAATTATTATTTTCCCTATTTTCATCTCACCTAATATAACCCTGACCAAGCCAAGGAGTCCAAAGACCAGACAGATTTCAGTTCCCCAGATTTGCTACAAACTGTGACTTTGCACTACTCACTTAGCCCTTATGATTCTGTTTCCTAACTCTTAAGGTGAAGTTTCGGGTCCAAATATTCTTTGAGAACACATTAGCATTTTACTCTGAAATCATCACCGTATATATGTACCACATCTTCTTTATCCATTCATCTGTTCATAGACACTTAGGGAGACAAACACCAGAAGAAAAGCATGCAGTAGGTCAGGTGTGCCTACACAGCAGTCCACCCACTGATTTTTTGTGTTCATTCAAACTGCAACCTCCCTCTGGCCTCTACAACTGGTCCCTACCATGCTCCCCAGTCTGACTCCCTAATCATCCATATCAAGCTTCAAAAATGGCCCCCCTCTCCAACCCCAACCTCTTCCTAGAAAAATATACTTGCTCTGGACCCAGTTTTCTTAAAATCTTAGTGTTGACACAAGTTGGCCTGATTAACTCATCTACAGTAAAGTGCAGTGAATGTTAATCTGTTACTATTCCCATACAAAACATGTGTTGTTTTTATTTTTTAATTGGAGTTGGGGGTGGGGAGGATAAGGAGAAAGAGGAATTTCAGGCACCATGGCAGAAGAGGCTACAGAGGGAGCCGGAAGAAGCCTATCTCTGGGCAGGCAGCACTTGCATTATCCTGTCCTTGACAGAAGCCAAATCAGACAGCCTGAACCCCTTACTTATCCTGAGATGACTAGATCCTTGAGATTGACTGTTCCTGTGTGTTAATTCCAGTATGGAAATGACGTGCCAGGAAATTCGCAGAATGCCAGGACTCACTAGAAGTGTTACTATTTTTACTGCCACCTGTTTCCTACATTACTATTTGTGTTTATTTTGAAATATAATTAGAGGCAAGGCAGCTTAACCATCTCTACGTCTGCCTTGGCTACAACTTAACTTCAAAAACAAAATTTAACCAGAATATACCTAAAATATTTTTCAAATTTAAAGCTTAATGAGATAAACTAAGACGAAATACCATTTAGAAGAAAGAAGAGAAAACTAAAAGGAAATGGTAACTTTTCAATATTAATATGTGAAAAATCACAGCCAATAGTTTCCAGTTTTATGTAAGGTAAAACAATGGAATAGCGTGGACCTATGTTATAACATAGTGCTATTTTTAAAACATTTTGATACTTTATTGCCAAAAGTTTTCATATACAGCCTAGATGACCACTTGGCATAGATGCTATAAAAGAGATTCAGATACTGAGTGGGGGTTAGACAGTATGACTTCCAAGGCCTCTTCTAACACTGAAAAATAAATTTGATAAGACTCCTATTCTGTTAAATCCACCGTTTGAAATACTTCTTGAATTGAGTTGGGGATAGAAAAGCCAGAAAAAACAGGATAAACATCTTAGAGTTGGAATCAACCCAACTGAGGTTCAAATCCTATTGCTTATGAATCTTTCTTGTGCAACATAAGCAGAAATATGTAACTTTTAGGTGCAGTAATCTAAAAGAGTAATTGTAAAAATTGAATTAAACAAGATTGTATCTAATGCATCATGCTGGACACAGAGTAAGAGATGAACGAATGAGGCCTCATTATTTGTATGTACAGTCCACTGGGAGATGGCAAGAGAAATGGCAATAGGAGGAAAAGGCAACAGCTGGGAGAATATGCGTGATGACAGAGAATGAAGGCGGCAGATTGACTAAGATGGGAAAGTGGAGAATGAAAATAGGGAAAAGAAATCAAAGTAAGTAAAGTGGGGAAAGCTTTCCCGGAAAGACAACCAAGAGTCAAAGCCACATCCATACAGTGGACTAGTATGTGTCCAGTTACTGTGAGTTCAGCCATCACTCCTCTCCCCACTCACTCTTCTCCAGTCTCCTTTCCTCTCTGCTGCCCACAGATGCACAGAATGCTTCCTCCTCTGGGCCTTTGGAATGGCTGTTTTTCTCCTCAAGTTCCTCCAGATAGACACATGAGCATTCCTTTTTCTTTTAATTAGGTCTCTGTTCAAACGTCAGCACCTTCTCAATGAGACCTACACGGACCACAGAAAGAAAAATTACAACTCCCCTCTCCCACTCTCAATTCTCCTCGTGCTGCTCTATTTTCTGCTTAGCAAGTAACAGATAATTATCTTTTCATAGCACTTAACAAGTAGATGAAGTATTTATTATATTTATTGTTTGCTTGTTTCATTAAAATGTCAGCTCCATGAGGTCAAGGATTTTGTCTGACTTGTTCACTTATATTACCTCAGTGCCTAAAACTGTCTAGCACGTGGCAGGTGCTCAGTAATTTCTTTTATGTGAATTCATGAATGAAAATTGAAGGGAAAAAAAGGAAAAGGAAACTAATCACAGACTCAGGAAAATTATTTTCTAATTTTTCATTTTAATTAGTATTCCCAGTGCTATGACAGGAGTATAACATTACACACTAGAAAGGTCTCAACATCTAATTATATTTTAAATTATAATTGTTAGCTTTGAGTTTTAATAACATCATTTGCCTTCTATTCTACTGTAACTGACTCTAAATAGGCCTAGAACTTGAAAGACTATGAGCAGGGAACCTCAACTATATGTATTAAAATGTTTAATATTGTAAACTCTAAAAATATGCTGGTTTCCAAAAATTAGCTAATTATGCAAAATATCTACTTACATGTTTGGTTATATACCAACAATATTCTTTAATTTATAAGGCTTGTCTCTTGATATCTAGTAGAAATATTTGAAGCTCTGATATCTAGTAATTAAAATTATAGTGAAAGCAACTAGTGTAGACAGAGCACAGGTTTTGCCACACTTGATCACCCTTTTCTATATTATGCTCAACCACCCTAATGAGGTAAGATGGAAAATGTCTCCTAGCTGAGAGGTGAGCGTTTTCTCAAATTGGAGTTCTAAAGTTGAAAAAGTAGTTCCTTGTTGGGTAAACATAATAATTGACTTTTGTAGCCTTTTAGAAAATATATACATATGCAGCCTTTTTAAATCTAGAAAGAAATGCGTTATATATGAGTGAATGAATAAAAAATGAGTCAGCTATGTTTCTTTCCATTAGCATCCAAAAAAACAGTACATAGTCATGTCAAGGGCTCCAAATAGTTAACTACTATTTCCACAGTAAATGTTACCAGGTATTATTGTTAATCTGGTGATGCTTCACAGCCTTTTAGTCCTGCAAAAGTACATTCTGTTATCCCTTCCAAGTTTCTTTATCCAGCATCCTAAATCCTGTCCCAAGTCAGCAATGCCATGAAGTGTTCAGATCATCAATGTGGAGCAGAGCATTTCTAAAAAGAGTACATGGAATCTCAAACAATTTTTCAATTCATATTAACAATGCTTAAGCTATTATTTATTAGGGTGCATATTACAAGCATATGTGGGCCTCACTACTTGGGGAGGATGTGGAAAACTTAAGTTTAGAGGAAATTATACATTGAATAAAATATAGAAAATAAAATCTATAATGAAAAATTATTGAAACACAATATTTGTTGGAATAAATATTTCAGGTCACCTGGAATGCAGGGATCCTTGTCATCTGGCCATCACCAACAAAACGTGATCTTACCACTTTAATGATAACTCAAAGAATCCAACATATAGTAGCTGATGGACAAGTGACAACTTCTGGGTCTCTATACCAGGACAACACCATGATGAAAGAACCCTGACAATCACATTTAACTTTTCTTGACTGGCAGAAAAAAAACGAACATAATGAGAGCACCCTCCCCTTTTTTTTTGGGCCCCATGGCATGGCATGTGAAACATCCGTGACCAGAGATCATCAAACCCATGCCCCCTGCAGTGGAAGAACAGAGTCTAAACCACTGAACCACTAGGGAAGTCCCAGAGACCTTTATATAAGTACTATTGCTTGCTATTTTACTCAGGTTATTTTCCAGGTCAATTTTTCCCCTTAAAATATGACTATATATAATTATAAAATTTTAAAAATCCATGAAATAGAGGTCAATTTCTGCCCTTCAACTTCTATGTTAAGCAGTGTTTCAACATTCTTATAATAAACCCAGGTGTCTATTAGAGCCAGCATTCTTCAACCTTAATGGAGTAAAGTGTCATTAAAATGAAGCTTACAACTGGGCATGATCTCACCCTCTAGGAGACATTTTTGGTTGTCACAATGGGTGGTGTGTGTGTGGTGGTGGTGGGGGGGGTGATGCTATTAGCATCTAGTGGGTAGAGGCCGGGGATGCTGCTCATCGTCTTTAAGGCACAGGAAAGCTTCCGCAAGGAAGAATTCCCCAGCCTGAAATGCCAGCAGCACCACTGTTGAGAAAGCCCAGCCCAAAGGCGATTGTGCTATTCCGCAGTCCAGTCACCTGGGAAATCATTTCCACCAGCTGCTCCTCTCATGCTTCCTGTATTAAAGTAATTGCAGGGGTAATGGAGCAGTAGATGTGAATGGAACTTACCTCCTTGTTTGGAATCTCATCAATTTACTCACTGTTTAAGCAACAAGAGGAAGTCAACTCGCCATTCTTTAAACTAAATTTGTTATTTTACTTTATTTTGAAAGACTTAGACTTCATAAATTTTGGATATTTTACTGAGATTTTTCTTCTAAACAGAACTCTTAACTTTCTGAAGCTGTCATTTGATAAGTTTAGGAAATTAGTAAAAATGTCATGGTGACATCAGTTGACCGTGATCCTGGGCTTTCCAAAAGTTATCAAATTGTACATTTCACAAGGGCCCAGTTCAGCCAATAGTTCTGTGCTCTGGTTTCTAGTTAACTCAGAAATACTTATCAGAACTAGGAAATCAATAATAGAATCTCTCTTCTTGTTTTCATTGCCTTCTTTGATAAGCAGTTTTGCTAAGAATGTAATATTTGGATTTAAATTAACAACCATTTCCTATATGCTGTACAGGGATTAATTAACTAATCCAGGCAACAGGTTGAGAATGAAGGAGAGATGCCTCGTGGTGGCATAACAAGAATGCTGAGAGCCAGCCCAGGCTTTAATCCCACTTGTTGTATGACCTTGGCAAAAATCAATTAAACCAATATTTACCTCCGATTTAAGATGTGGATCATCTTTAAATCTCCTGTGAGTAGGGAGATAAATATTGGTGAGGCAATTAACTTATAAATTGCTAAATAGATTGGAAATATCAAGCACTAACTTATCTGTACTGACTTCACATGTATTTGAAACTTATAATAAACTGAGGTTTTGAGGGCTTAAGTGACTTTCCAAGTGTACATTGGTAACAAATGGTCTAGAATGAGGAGTCAGGTCTTCTGACCACTAATCCAATGCTCTCTCTCTGTATAACATTTTACTTCTTTAAATTTTTACCATCCAAAAATCTCCGGAGCATGCTTTCTCAACATGTCTAAACGTGCCATAATTATCACTCTCTGATAAACATTGGATAGAGAACCCTTTTGAATGCCATGAAGATAAGAAAATAATATAAATAATTTCCATATTTTGTTGAATTCCTACTCTATCTCACATACTGGTTGTTTTATTTATTTTCTCATTGCTTTGTCATAACTTTTAGAGATCAGCATTATTATCCCCAGTTATATAGATAGGGAAACCAAAGTTCACAAAAGTCATATGATCAACCTGAAGTCACACAGCTGCCAAGGGGCAAAGCTTGGAATCAAACCTAGGGCTGAACAGTCATACTTTTTCCCTTTACTTTACTTTGCCTTTGTGCATTATAATGGCACATTGATGAATATCTTGTCATGCACTGTTTAAGCAACCTAAACCCTCAAAATAGTACTTTCTCTGGGTTAGGGTTAGGGTTAGGGTTAGGGTTAGGGAAATAGTACTTTCCCTTCTTTACAAGGATGTCATGTGCAGCATTGGACGTAAAGAGAAGCTAAGTATGTAAGTATGGCTCAGGTCTCTCCTTCTCTCTCCCTCTCTTTCTCGTTCTCTCTTGCTTTCACTCTTTCCTCCCTTTCCCTTCCCTTTCTGTCTTCTCATGACAAGAAGGTTTAAAGAAAAGTAAATAACTTATGACGAATACACATAAAATGAAGAATACTTTTAAATATGGCATCTTTATATAGTCTAAAAAAAAGATGTTAAAGTCCCACAGGAGCATCATCTCATGAGTTCACCTGAGGACCCTGTCTTTAGGATTGCCTGTCCTCTAAGATCCTCTACTTTGAACTTCTGTTTTGCGAATCTCCCCACACATTTCAAGAAATACCTACCATCTACCTCTTGGTGGAATTGCATTTCTTAAGTTTCATCTTCTCAACCCTAATAGTACATAACCTCAGGTCTGAGTTATTAGAATAATCTTCTGAAGGTTCCAACAGGACAGAGCAGAGTAGGCTTTTGTACTGTGAGGGGCACAGAATATTCCAGGATGAGTGTGGGCGCTGCCGGGGTCTTTGAGGTTTCTCTCCAGATGGCGCAGCACATCTGCCACTTTACTTTTCTGAGTGTCCAGTGGGTAACTCTTAACTCATACACACACACGCTCACTCACACACACATACGCACCACATGCCTAAGTTATCCCAGTGCCATATGAATCCTCAGAGAAAGTTGGTTCAATCAGTAAGTGAAAATTGAGGCAAAATAAAGTAATAGTGAATAATGCTGCCTTTCACTGTCCAAGTGAACTATTTTCCCCTGTTCCTTCATAGATAATTTTAGTGGGACATTGGGAGAGCCTGTGTCACGAGTCGCCAACTAGTCCTAATTCTAAAAGGAAAAGGCTACCTGTGCAGTTTTTTAAAATTGTCTTTAACACTTTTGTTCTCTTTAGAAATTGCATGTTATACTATAAACTGATTAGGCCCTGAAGGCATCTTCATGTATTTAATAAGAGCTACTTTTGATCATATGATATTAATGGTGGCCCTCAGGAGACAGGCAAATTTTTACCTCTGCACTTTATTCTCTTGGTCTGGTTCCTAGATGTTTATTAATGCCCACTAGAGACTGAAAAAAGATATTTTCACTTGATATAATTTTAATTATCTAATTCATATCTGTTTCATTCATACATATTCATATGAAAACCACATAACTCCCAGAAAAATGGAATGTATGCTATGAATTGATTAGTGTATCAAGCAATTGTATCAGATGCATACAAAAATGTGTGTTCTCTGTGATGTTAAAAGATGCTTTTTAAGTTAAAGATTTATTTATTCAACCCCCCGTAACTCCTACATGCTACCATTAAAATCTTAAAAATACGAAACAATAATGGCAAACTGATAATTAATTTTCACATATTAAAACATCTTTAAAAGATAGGAAAAACCCATCATCTAAGATTAATTTTTATGTTATCTCCTTACTTATGCAAAACTCTTGGAATTTATATCTCGCTTGCAAGAAGAAAGAAATCTTAGGTCATATGCAAAGCATGTGACTATTAGAGAGTTTCTCTCCCCAAAATTAATGAAAGGGTCATAAGAACAAAAATATACTATGCTTAGCAGGGAATCTTGAAGAGCAGAGAGGAATGTGTGTGTGTGTGTGTGTGTGTGTGTGTGTGTGTGTGTGTGTGGCACTCAGAGTAAAATCTATCATAAGGAAAGGGTGTTTCAACTTGGCTCTGTGATTTGAGCATTTTACCGGGATGCAGGTGGTAGAAATCTCTGAGTCCCGCTCTGCCATTTAAAAGGAAATGAAGGGAAGGAACTGTTTAATGCTGAGTTTCACCAGCCTAGCAGTCATATTAAAGTGGAACTACTTCAAGTTCTCTCAAATGTGAGATCTTTGTGGTGCAAGAAAAATCAGGCTTCATTTAGCATTCTACTAGTCACTCCTTTTGGATTATTCTTTACACCTTTGAAATGTCCAAGTCACTCTGGGATAGCTGTTTGTAAGCTGCTACTGCAAGATGACATTTAAAACGAATGAAAAAGATATAGACAACATCCTCTCTAAATAAACAAAATCAAACTCAGCTCGAAAGCTGGTGTGGAAATGCTTGTTTCTGTCCCACTCTTCCGTGCATATGGCATTCTGGAAATTATAAACTCTGTTTTTACAGAACTACAGTATTTATTACCAGAGGAAAATAGATTATTAATTACAGCCAAATGCTGCTTTGATTAAATATACAATTAATTAGCTATGCTAAGCTCATCCATCCCAGAGCTCCTAATATTTTCAGCCCGATGATTCTTCTAGTACTTTTAATTAAAATTGTTTTAAAAAGCCGCAAGTCAGTTGCATGTGCACTTAGAAGTTATCTCTTCAGTGTTTCACTGGTTTCCGTATGCCATGTAATTAATCTTTAGTGATTAAATGTACATAAAATCATTGGAGATGCAGTGTAATTTGTGCAGACATGAAACAATGGAGAGCTTTTTACCAGGACTTGGCAGGATTGTTTTATCTGCTGAAAATTATTTGAAAATTGTACATATGTTAATTGTTTGAAGGAACTAAAATTACAAAAATATGCCCGTCTCCCCCACTCTTCCAAACAGAGCAAAATAAGAATCAACAGTGTTAGTACAGAAAAATGTTTGTGGCAGGTTAAATTTAAGAATATAATGACTCTATCTGCAATTACATTTGCTCTGGTCCTCAGTCTCATTTGCTTCCTGAAGGAGAGATAGGGCCGTGTAAAACACAGTTTTCAAAAAGTGCCCCCAAATACTGTTGTCTAATTTTATATGCATGCCACTAGAGAGACCCAAAGCCTTGAGTTGGTTTCAGTTTTTCATACAGTCCAGTTGCTGTTTTGGAGAAGTTCTTTCTGTGTGAACCACTTCCTGTAATATGTCCACTGAGGTAAAAACACAAGAGAACCCAGGTGGTCTTTTCTCTGGCAACTTTATCCATCACACCTCAGTGGGCCACTGAACTGCTGTGAGGGAGTAACAAAACTGTGTCACACCTGTGCGAGGCTGGGCCTTGAACCGGGCATCTCAAGGTAAAAGTTCAATGACAGATTGATGGGTCCTTGAGTCACCTTCATGTCTGAGATTTACTTGATTCGCTTATAGAAAACAAATGGGTGGGGGTTTCTTTTGAACAAAGTTTTAAATGACTTCAGTGTTGCATAAGAATAGTGCATATTCATGCTTATGTATACTTTTATAGATTTTCTTAGGACTGTGAAGGTCTTTGAATAGCATCTTGTCTAAACTATTCATTTTACAGAAACATTTTTTTCACTGTTCGACTGGAGTTTTCTTGTCCTAGGGACAGATGTTGAGACAATTATCTACACCCGTGACTGCCTACAGTTGATTACTTAATTGTAGTCTTATGAATTATTTACTAAAAGAAAATAGAAGAATAAACCCACCAATCCTCTTGTCCAGTTTTTAGAGCCTCTGTACTTCTACTGATGTGTAAAAAGAATTAATAGGAATTTTAAGAAAAATCTTGGGATTTTTTTTTTTTCACTCAGGAACTATGTGATCTTGTGGAAATTGCTTAAGCTGTTAAAGTTTAGTTTCTTTATCTAGAGGATGAGTTTAATAATAATTCCTTCACCTCTAGGAGCAGAGAGTACTGAGTGGAGTATGCGGTACACAGTAAGCACTCAACAAATTTTTATTATTGTTATTATCTTTATTATCCATTTCAAGGTACACATAGGGACAACGAAGTTAATGAAATTACTGGGGCAAATTCCAGCTATTTTATATAAATAGTATCGGTTACTATTTTAAATGCATTTACTTTGTCTTTTGCCTCAGGCAGCTATCTATTTTTTTTATAAATATAGAACAAAATATTACTTTTCAAAGTTCATGAATTTGAGGAATTTGGAAACAGGTGTTAGGAAGGTTATGGACACAAATTCAGGTGGCTTTACTTGTAGATATAAAAGCTTGTGAATTTCCCTGGGGAAATTCCCTTTTTACCGTAGTTTCATGTCATCAGTTGAGCTCAACAAGTGTCAGAATGAATTCAAATAGCAGAATTGATTGCTGAAAATGATTTAAACCTCCCACTTCTAATAGGGTGATGGCTGTTTGTTCAGATTTTTGTCCTATCCTTTCAAACTGGTATGAAAAACCTTTCATCTTCCCAGCACTAGGTTAGAGATGCTGGTAGTGAAGAGGCAGTTATATATCATACAAGTTCCACTTTCTTGTGTTAATCCCCATGTTCTAAAACTCCTATATATCCACTTGGGTAAAATATCTTTCTAAGTTTATATCCCACACAAAGCTATAAATGATTCAGGTGGAGGACCGTAGAAAGCATAAAAGTGTTTGTATGTGTGTGAGTTTGTGAGTTTATATGAGAGAGAGAGAGTTGTGAGAAAGAGAGAGAGAAAGAGAGTGAGCGTGTATGGTGTTTATAGTGAGAGAGTTACCCACTTTGCTAGGTGGATACTAAGCAGAAAGGCAGTTTCAGAACATTGGAAGAGTAGTTTTTGATTTCTACAATAATCGCTGAAAATATAAGTCCATAGGAGATGAACAACATCTACTTAGAATGCCTTTATACCTTTATACTTAAAAAATCAACTTCTACAGCTTGTATGTCTTTACAGGATAGATTTAGTCAATTGGAGTAGAAAATCTTCCACTCTGCTAGGTCCCATTGGAATATGCATGAATGAGAGTATCAGAGTACCATTTTACAGCCCTATCCATCCTCCTTCATTTGGACCATCCACACTGTCCCCATTTTGATTCAGGCACTGATCATTCTCTCCAAGTAACTTCCTAAACGGTTTCCTTGCTTTCATTTAGTTACTTCTCACCATAGACTTCAGAGTTACCTTCCCCAAACCCAAATGAGACCATGCTACCTTTCAGATGAAAGGTGTTGTTTAGCTCACAGGGAACATCCTGACCAGGCTCACCTGTGAATGACTGCAGGGAGGAAGAAATGAACACATCCCCTCCGGAGGCTGATGAAAACAAGGAAATGTTTGACCTTACCTTACCTTACCTTTGACCATGGCCCATTGAAGACACTGGGATCTTGTCAAAGCCTCCTTTCCAGCCTCTTTGTCCTGCACTTAGCCAAATGCCTCTGTACTCAGTCACACCAGATCTCTTACTGGTTCCCAGAGCACTTTCTCGTTTACACCTTTGCCCTGGGATTCCCTTCCTTACTCTCATCTTTGCAACTTATGAAACTCTGCATCTTTTAAGACCACACCAAATGTCAAGTCCTGGAGTCAAATCACAATACTCCCAAGTATAGTTGGCCCTTGGAGCTTCCATAGCACTCTATTAGTACCTTTATGTCAGCTCTTTACAAGTTTGCTTACAATTACAGATGTGTATGTTGTTTTGTCCTAGAAGATTGTGAGAGCAGGTGCCCTTCCTTATACCTTCTGCTCTTCAGCTTCCACAGCTTTCAGTTGGGGATAAAGTTCTTACCTCACACAACTGTTCTTGGGTGTGAACAAGATAGTAAAGGCCAAGGACTTTGCTCAGCTCCTGGCATTTTGTGAGGAATGCTCAGTGCTAACCGGTAGTATTGTCATTATCTCTGCCAGGCCTTTAAGTACAGGTATTATCTTCTATCCCCAGAGAATCACCCGGTCTCTGTCACTCAAGAGTTACTCAGGAAGGAAGGGAGGGAAGGAAGGAAGCATGAATCAACATCATAGCATGTCAGCTGCCTTAGCTGTATTATTTATGTGATCCCATCCACAACTCTCTGGTGGGTATTATCATCTCCTGTTCCAGATGAATTAACTGAGGCTCAGAGAGTTTACACAACTTACTCAAAACCACACAACTGATATTGAGAACGATGTTCAGACCCCAGTCCTGAATGATTCCCACGTCCTTGTTCTTTTGTACTATAACACTGAATGATGGGTGGGGCTCTTGAGCAGAGCAGCTGATGCCTTTCCTTGCCACTCAAATCCATTTTTATGGTAGATTTAAGTAAAAGGAATAATATGGATAACTGGACTACAAAATAGAACTGGGCAGTGAAAGGCATGTAGTTTGCACATAAACACAAGTAACTTTAATGACAAATCCAATCACATTTCTTTTAACATGAATCTTGATAGAGAAATCTATGAAAATTTATTTAACACATTTTTTTGAGTGTCAAGTACGTGCCAAGCATGTTTGGGGCCCTTAAACTACAGTACTAAACAAAACAGTCAGCTTCTTGTCATTTAATGTTTGTTTCACAGAAGCATTTAAATAGCTAAGCATTAGGCCACTCTTACAGATAGGGGACAGCAAACCTCCGGTGAAGATGTCCTCAGCATCTTTGATGTTGTCATGACTGATGCCCTGTTACAAATAATTCACTATCTCATCCTTCATTAGTAACTATGTGGAGTACTAATATTCCTTTCATTTAACTGGTAGTTATTTTTAGCACTTGTTTGGCACTGTGCTAGTGTGGCTGAGACCCAAAGTTATGTTCTTGATATCCATATATGCTCTTATCACAAAAATGGGACCAAGAGATCTTGTCCAAGCACTAAGAGCACATTTTCTCTTGTTTAGGGAACATGAAAGATGAATAGCTCTGTTCGAATCCTCAGTTGCTGATGCTGTTTATAGTAATTTTTAAAGAAAATCTGGGTTATTTAATTACAATGAAGTTTCTACCCAATGAAACAATTTGAGTTCATTTTAACAGCCTTTGCCCTATATATGCCTTATGTCTTTACACCCTTAGGCCTGCTGTATGAAATTTTATGTCTTCATCAGAATTTCTCATTAAGTTTAACATACTTGGATCTGATGTGTCAAAGCTCAATGGATAGGTTTATTAATAATCAACTACATCAGCTTAGTATTATCTTAGGAAGTAAAAGGTCAGTAAGTAGTTGTTATCCTACCATTTCATCAGTGGACTCTTCTCCAAAGACTTCAAGTCATTATTCACTGCTTATAGAGTCACTTGAGATATAAAAAGTCTTTTTATAGTAATGAAAGAACTCCTACAATTAGCCAGAAGGCAGTCATCTATCTTTTTAAATAGCTCAGCTTGGAGGAGAACAGGATTTCAGGTGATACTCAGTAGATGAATTGTTATGACAATGATAAAGTTGGTGATAGCAATCTGTGTTTTTCGCTGTAGGGGTGTGTGTGTGTCTGTGTGTGTGTATGTGTGTGTGTGCCCAAGAAAAAAGATATTCAGTTCAGAGTAAGAATTTATTCCTCTTAAAGATATGCAAACACAGAAACAAACTCTGTAGGAAGCCTGGTATCCATCAGTTTCTTATTTGCTAACTCTAAATGATTATAGCATAAATCCATTTGTAGCTAATAACAATATAACAATATTTTGAGACATTTTATTTTCATGTAACTTCAGTCTCATCAAAAAGTTATGAGTAGTACAAAGAATTCTCAAATACATTTGTCTAGAATTTTAACATTTTAAAATTTAACATTAACCTCTTACGTGTACTTTAGATTCATTCTCTCTCCCTCCTCTCCTCCCCACCCCATCTCTTGCTCCCTCTCTCTGTCTCATCAAGTCATAAAGGTTAATATCACCAATAATGTGGAATCTAATAAAAGGGTACTAATGAACTTATCTACAAAACAGAAATAGAGTTACAGATGTAGAAAACAAACATGTTTACCAGGGGGTAAGGTGGGGGAGGAATAAACTGGAAGATTAGGATAGACATATATACACTACTATATAAATAATAGATAACTAATAAGGACCTACTGTATAGCACAGGGAACTCCATACTTTGTAATGGCCTATATGAGAAAAGAATCTAAGAGTGGGTATAGGTATATGTATAACTGATTCACTTTGCTGTACACCTGAAACTAATACAACATTGTAAATCAACTGTACTCCAATAACAATTTTATAAAAAAGGGAAAATCCATTGCTTCCCGATAGAATAGACTGAGAAAGACACTTCTAGGCCTTGCTGACAAATGTATACAACATGAATCTAATCAAGAAGCAACACTAGACAAAGACAAACTGAGGGACTGTCTACAAAATAACTGTATACATATAATATACAAATACTTTACATCTGTTATATGATCCAATAAAAGTTATATTTTTAGTTCTCCCTTAAAAATGTGTGACTTTTGCTGAATCTGAGAAACTAGAAATTGTATTTTTCAATGCAACTCATTTTGATAGTAAAGTTAATTTGCAAAGGTGGTAAATTTTAGCTTTTACCATATTTTTGTTATTGTTTAAATCAGACGAGTTTCATGTCTAGTTAGTCAGAAGAAAACAGAAGGCACACTCAAAGGGTTTCATTGAAGAAGGCTGTATGAAGAAACACTTACAGAGATATGAGCAGAGCTAAGAGAACAAACACAGGGAGTAGCAATAGAAAGAAAACTCCTTTCTACCCGCAGACATGAAGGAGGAATGCAAGCCAGGGTGCGAACCAAACCTGGCAAGAGCTGCCATCCTGAAAGCCAGGTGGGGAGGGGCTGGATAAAGACAGAACATTACTTCTCCTACTATTGGCCAAACCAAACAAAAGACGTAAAGCAAGGGAGCCTGGTGACATGGAATACGTTATCAGCATCCCAGGGTATACAGAGCTGGGTAGAAAAGAGTAGACTGTGGATCTCAGGGACTAACCAAGAAACACCAGCTCATGTGCCAAAAAGTAGAAGCTTCCATTTCTTTCATTGAGGGGAGGGAAAATAAATTCATTTATAATGAGGTAAATAAAACTATGTTGTATATATTTTAATTTATTTCCCCCAGTAAGAATCAAAACTATCATAACCTGTTCCTTAATAACAGGAATAATTTATATAGAAAACCACTCTTCAGATTTGTTAAATCCCAAATGGGAAAGCTTGGAAGAGAAGTGTGGCAATGAGAATAAAGACAGAAACATAATACAGAAGAAGGGATACAAAAATTAAGACAGAGAAAAGATTATAGGGGGAAAAGCAATTATGAAAGATGCATCCCCAAGATTTCCTATAACCAAAATTATAAATTGGTTCAAGAACAGCTCTGACAAATTCACAAATAACGGGTCTATAACATCTTAATAAGAAAAGTTGAAGATGAGTCTTGCTTGCATTTGGGAACACCTCGCCATCAAAATGTACTATGAAAGGGACCAGGAAACAGTATACTGTCCTACCATAGTGACCTCACAGTGTCACAATCAATTAACTAAATGTAATATTAGGCTTTTAAAATATCTCATTGAAGTCTGCAATTCATTAATGTTACATATGGAAACATTTTGAATAAATTCAATTCTTTAGGTTGTAAATGTGTATTATGTCACACAGGGTCCATAAGGGCAAATCCTACAATGTCACGAGTTATAGGTTAGGTTACCGTCTCTGTTGGGGGAACATGCAAATCAGGAGTCAGTAGCACAGAGGGGACCTGAAACTGTTGGACATGCACTGGGTCTGTATTCCAGTGGAGGGACCCCACCCCACTGTTGTTCTCTTATAGGCACACTGTCAGTAAGGAAACACAGAAGGTTCAGGCTGTCTGAGTTAGAAGTCAGTTATTTCCAGTTTTCTGGGAAAGCCAGCTACGCAGCACTGGGGGCCTTTGGAGCTCAAGGGAAGCTGCAACACCCCACACACCAGGAAAATGAAGCTAGCAACCCTGTAGTCCAGACAAGCCAGAAGGAGCCCCAGGATCACTTCTGAATAAGTCTGCTCATTAGATCCTGTGTGGTAATTACCATATTCTCTTCCCAAAATCTAGTAACGGCACTGGTAAAAGAACACTGAACTACGCAGACTTTTTGGTTTACACTTCTTACCTTCTCAACTTCTAAAATTATGTGATTATCACAAACCTACCAGTGATTGTTTTGTTCATTGATAATGTTTTAAAAATGGTCAAAATTAATTTTAGTCAGTCTCTCACCAGGTTTTCTCCATAACATTTTGCACAATTCCTATTCTGTGAGTTCGTTTTACTATAAATAATTTTTTATGCTGTGCTGTCCTCAATTTACATAACATGTCCACCTAGAATCAAGCATACCAAGTTTAGAAAAAAGCAATATGCTTTAATTCCTTAAAATTGTTTTATAGATTGTATATGACAAGTGTTTTCACGAATATAGAGTTCAGAGTATTTTAAATTCCTTTCATACCAAACATTTTAGTAGCAATTTAAATATTGCTTCTTCCTTACATAAACTGTTATTAGGCCATGTTTTTACAACACCTTTGTAATTATCAAGTAAAGAATTTGATCAGCATTCACAGAGGGACTCTAATCAAAATTAATTTCACAGTTATTCATGAGGGTGGGAGTTCTTGTAAACTGTCATGCCCAATCAGAATTACAATACTCAGGTCTGAGGATCTAATGTAAAACATGGGACTGTAGTTGATAACACTGTATTATAGAATTGAAATTTGCTAAACGAGTAGAACATGAATGTTCTCACCTAAATAAAACTTAAGTAATTAATTGAAGTGATAATTAATGTATGTTAATTAACTAGTTGTTTGGAATCCTTTCACAATATATACATATATCAAATCACCACCATGTACATATTAAATATCTTAGAATTTTGTCATCTATACCTCCATAAAGCTGAAAATACGTGAATGAATGAAACAATAAAGTTTTATAAACATTAAAAAAACAATATTCAAGTGTTTTATGCTTGCTTATTTTCAACTTGAAATTGTACATAATCCTTGGTATTCTATACTTCTTCTATTGAGTATTCCCATATGTATTCTCCCATGAAAGGCAGAGATGCTTAAACATCCTTATTTTTTATAAGAGGCACGGAGGTTTGGAAACCCTAATCATCCCAAACAGCTAACTCTGGAAATGGAACCTCACCAGGGTGACTTGGTCATTTATGCACTTGTTTGCACTTCAAAAGGAAAAGAGAAAAGCCTGTTTGCTTTCTGATACTCAAGAAAATTTTGCATGTGTGTGGATTTGGAGGACTAATCTAAGTAGAGGAGCTCATATCCAAGCTGAGGTCACCAGTCACACTGGGGAGGTTCTTGAAAAGTAGCTCAGATTTTGCAATTTATCCCAAAGGGTAAATTGATTGTTCATTAAACAGAAGCTTCATCAAATGATGCTATGATTTGGTTTACATATGAAAAGCTATATTCTTTATTTAACATTCACAAGTTGCTTATGGATTAATTAGCCCATCTGCCACAACAAATGTATTCATACTTTTTTTGCATTAACTGCTGAAAAGTTACTAGTTTTCTCCTATTCACTTCTCTCTATCAATAAAATGGAAAATATTTTTTTAGAAACAAGACACTTTTTTCATAGCAGTAAAAATGTGTATATTTTTCAACTTATCAACTTAGTTGATAAAGTAAGTGCAGGGGTGAGAGGAAGACCTTCTCTGGAAATGGTTTCCCATGATTAGTTCTTCTTTCAGTCACTTATCATCCGTTTATTTGTTAGTTTATCTGAATGTCTTAGAACTGCTTCAAGTTTGGCATGATTAAGGCTACTCTTTCCACTTGCTTCCAATCCCAAATCTAGTTTTTATGAGGCTAACCACATGTCTCTATTTCTCCTCAACTTCTATCATTGGCACCTTCCTTTCCTCTTTTATGCCGTTACCAATTCTGATAACCTCTTTATCAATAATGTGCCTCATTTACCTCAAATCAGGTGACTTAATCACCATTTCAGAGTCCAGTCACCCCACTCTGGGGCCGCAAGCCTCTTATCAAACAGCAATCACATGAGTCTTTTCAGTTATGCTCTAGTTGCTAGGTAGCTTTAGAACCAAATCAGTTTTGGCCACAGTTCTCAAAAAGCCAGATGTTAGAGTAATAGAGGGTATTATCTCATATACTTCTCTTGTTTATTATGACGCTCTAACCTCTCACTCATTCCACTTAACAACCACTTTAGAAAAAGGTCTTGTTCTCTACACCCTGCTTAAATCAAATCACCAGGCTTCTTGAAACCCTTCCGCATGTACACTTCAAAGCACACCCCATAATACATTGGTATATCTTTTTTAATTTTCAAATTACCTTTCATTTTCTCCCATCAATTTTGCTCCCAACACTCTTCATCCAGTTTTTTTCTCCTGAAAATCAACTTCCAGCACTTCTGCTTCCTTCTGTTTACTAGGCACCTAGAACAGTTTGGATCGACACTTTTAACTACCTGTATTAACTGGAACACATTTAATAGACGGCTTCTCCTTCTCCAGCTTCATTTCACATGTCCATTCAAAACCAAGATTGAGACAGAGAGGAAGGAAGAGGGAAGGAAGAGTAAAGGGAGGGACGGAGAGAATATGATGGAAAATAAACAAGAATGATAAGGATATGGCACCATGAAATACCAAATACCTTGTTGGTTTAGGATCTAACCATCTGGAAAAAAACAAAGTTTTGCTATTCATTTATTTGTTAGTTTACTACAGAATTTTTCTATAGGATTAAAACCTCAGGTATTCTTCCAACATTATTCTTCTCCCTAGCTGAAACTGATGATCACTGAGCAAAGCATCTGCCAGAAAATCCCAATTAAAGCTAATCTTTTTTTCTGTTGTGAAAGGCATAATTTATAAAAGGGTGACCTTTTGGTAGGCTAACAGTATGTTGATGAACTTCAAGTGAAGTGAAAAAAAAGTGTTTTGTATCATCAGTGCTTACATTTTCTAAGGGATCACATGGGGCAGCAGAGCCTTTAAAGGTCATAGACTTCTTTACTTCGAGAGATATTAAATAGCTTATGAAAATAGAGGTCAGCTGCATGATAACTGGAAGGAAAGAGCGTTCCCAATGGGGAAGTAAGATACTTGAGATTATATTGACTGTCCTTTTTTAAGACTGTATTTGATTATCTTAAAGGAAAAAAAATGAAATTTGCATATAAATGCCATGATTGTAAATGAATGAATGTACAGTTCTTAGAATCAATAGCTATTGATCTTGCTGTATGAAAGCTAATATCTGCATATACTAAGCACTGCAATAAGAACTAATAATTTCACAGCCTAAAATACTCTCCAGCAGTTTTTATGTTTCTGCAGAAATTTTTATACTTTTCTGAACTTTGCAAAAATAATCTTATTTACCTTATAGGAACATAAAATAAATAATCATTATCAGTAAGGAACTCACTTTTTAAAAATTATTCTTGCTTTGAAGATCACTAAAACAGATAAGAAACAAAGGAATATCAAGACTAGATTGTAGACAAGGTACTGAGCCACCTTGGGGAAGAAATAGAATAATGGCATTTGTCTGTTCATTATTTAATGGCACAGAATTTATGCATTAGTAGGATTTAATGTATGACTGGAAGAAACCATGGCCACAAATTATTTTCCCTTTACCCTCAGATACTCCTTGAAGTTCCTTCAAAAAGGGCTTTGTCCTCTTTCATTCTGCCATTGTTAAGAGTTACTCCAGATGCAAGGTTTATAGGAAAAGGTAACATTATTGACATAATTTCAGTAGATTTTAAATAGTTGATAACAGATTGTGACCAGGAGTTCTTTTCAGAGAAGGAAGGGTATGAAATCTTGTGCGAGTGAATATTCACTAAGTTGAAGGGACACCATGAAGCAGGAAATGTGTGGACAAAAGGGCAATTCTTCCCTAACACATAGATACTGACAGAGCAGTATTATCTACCACTGGATCATCTTCCATAACCCTGGAATTTATAAATACTGACCACAATATGAGACACAGAGGATGATGCTATTCATCATGAGAGGCCAGATTTTAGGTTGTGCTTTTCCATTCTGGAACTTCTCTTATCGTTTGCTGACTGCAGGTCCTCAGGAGTGGTGGCCGCAGCCCAGAGTGCCTGTCATCCAACAGCAGCTCAAGGAATGAATGCTGGTCAGTAGGTGTCCCGCGTTCACACCCTCCTGTATGCCCAAAGTCATCAAGCCATTCCAAGGTTGTGCCAGACAAAACTCAGTGGGAATGTTTAAGTTTAGTTCGTGGAGAAAAGAATGAGAGAGTAAATGCACAGATTAGTGAGTGTGCACATTGGTAGGTACACACCCAAATCTCCAACTGATGTTTCTTACTAGTTATTCAAGAGCTGTACTGGGTCATATGGTGCTGGTGAGGAAACTTAATTACTCAATTTCTGAAGGCACATTAACTCTTTCAGGGTCGATTGAGCAAATTAGCTCCTCCAGATCATTAAGCCTATCTCTACATGACATGATGATTTCTACCTGGCATTGTATCATTTACCCCGAAATGCCCCACATTTGCTTTGAGCACGCACATATTCTTTGTCTACTCAGGGAGAGAAAATGTGCTCATTTGAATGTCAGCCAATCACTCTCTGGCTGCAACTCAGTGATTCCCTTTGCTTCTTTTGAAGGCACCCAGGGATCTCTAAGGATTTACTGGTGCATAGCAGTTATCAGAGCCTCACCAGCAGGCGGGTAGTTTAGTTGTCTAGAAATGGTATAATTTCAGGGGTTTTGAGCACAGTACTGTACTCCCAAGTATGTCTTCCTATTTGCAAAAGCCAATATTATTGATTCATTTGGGGTGGGAGTTGTGAAGTTCTTTCAGGATTCTATAGTCCTTTATGAAAATACAACTTCCACTGAGAGGCTGTGTTATCTGGACCTATTTTAGGGGAATAAATTGATGACAATTTGAGAGCAGTCTCTGTACTGCCTCTCAAGAGGGTGATCAGAAAAGAGTGCGGCTGTTTTGGGTGCCACAAATATGGGGGAACATCAATGGCCCTAAATAAGCAGGTGTGGGAGAGTATCACTAAAAGAATAATTTTTATCTCCCAAATGCCAATGGTTGGCCCAACTGAGAAGCAGTGATGGAGGGCAAAGACAAACATCACCTCTTCCTCTGTCATGTCCAGGGCTACGCTGGAGAGTCATAAACTGGTATAAATGAAAACAGGCGAGGAAGCAAGGGACATGGTATACTCACTCAGAGGTGTTTTCGAGCAGTGCTACTTTCTCGTGCGTATAAATCACCTGGAATCTTGTTGAAATGCCAATTCTCATTTAGTAGGTCTGGGATAGGGCCAGGGATTCCGCATTTCTAATCTCTTATGCTGCTGGCCTACGGACCACACTTTGAATAGCAAGGATTTAGGATAATATGCACATGAGCAATAATTTGGTCTTGGATAAAAATGATGAATATGAAAGAAATTTGACAATATCCCCCAAAATTAGATTTCAAGTCAGTAAGACTGATTAAATATTGAAAATACCACCCAGAGATTGATAGATCATTTTTTGAAAAGGATATACTTAACATTTCTACCTAGCTGAAGATTTTGAACATTTTCTGAGGCTTGTGTGCTGCTTAAGTTTTGAAATCTTTACTAATAATTCTGATGATGTGCTTCCTAAAGGTATAAGAAATAACTGTTTTCCTAGTCTCCTTCACTTTCTCCTGCTGGTGAAGAGTTCAATAAATGTCAATGTCTGATTAAATATTCCTTTACAAAATTCATAGCAGAGCTGGTTTAAACCTCCCCTGCCCACTTTTTTTTAATCTATCATGACAGCCTCTCTGTTCTTTCCTCTGAGATGAGCAATGTTCTTTTATCTTTGCAGGTCAATGGGAAGGATCTCTCAAAGGCCACCCATGAAGAGGCAGTGGAAGCTTTTCGAAATGCCAAGGAGCCCATTGTGGTCCAGGTGCTAAGGCGAACACCTCTCAGTAAACCAGCCTATGGGACAGCCCCAGAAGTGCGGCTCGTGAACGCCAGCACTCAGACGGACATCACCTTTGAACATATCATGGCCCTGGCCAAACTTAGGCCACCCACTCCTCCAGTGCCCGACATCTGTCCATTTCTGCTCTCAGACAGGTATTTTTCTGTCATTTCTCCCAAAGCCCTATTTGTTGTCATTCGTCATTGAAAGTAGGTGTTGGGAAGAAACAGTCACTGTAGCAAGTTGACAATTATGGAGACAAGCTCTCAGTTCTGTTTGGAAAGTGTCTGTAACTGTGTCTCCATCCAATTAGTTCTCAGCTGTCCTGCTCTTGCTTTTCCTGACCTGCACGGTTGTTTCAGCTCAGGAATCATACTTGCTGAGATGCTGAGTGAAAAATTCTGGCTCTGATTAGTTCATCTTCGTATTTCCAGTCATCACAAGCCTCACACAGCTCATGAGCACTGGTCAGGGAAATAGCTTTTCTCACCGAAGCTGCCAAAAACCTTGTTAAGACAGACCCAGAAGTGGCATGTTGGCACTATATTCTTCTCTGTGGGTTGCCTCTCTCTTTTTCTCTTTTGCTTTTCTCTTCTTTAAAGGAGAAGCTAGGAAATTTATTAAAGTGCAATTCTCCAAAGGAAGCAATTACCCGATATATTGAGACGTGAACCAAAGATCCTGGCTGTCCGAGAGGAAGTATAGAGCTACAAAATAAGGAATTATTAAAGGAATATTTCTTTTCAATTTTTACCTGAGTTAAAGGCAGTTAGAGATAGTTTATTCTAATAATGCTACCCTTGCAGCTTTGGAAGTCTGTTTTGCTCCACACACTTTGTTCTGTGAACTTTTAAGCAAATATTCAAACATTATTGAGAGCTTGATTTATAAGAGCAGTAGTCTCTTTAGCCTGCATTTTCATTGCCTACTGCAATCCATGCTCCATTTAGTAAAATGTACACTTGGTCCTGACACCCGCCTGCCCTTTAGTGGCTTCTGTTAAGTCCATCTCAGTGGTTCACACGTGTACATTAGAATCACCTGGGAACTTTGAAAAGCAGTATCAATGCAATGCCCAGATCAATCCCACCTCAGGCCAAAATCCAGGCATTTGAATTTTTCAAAAATTTCCCTAGGCAATTTTAATGTGCAGCCATGCTTTGGAAACCACTCTTTGAAACTTCAAGTTCCAGGAGGGCAGGGGATCTGTTTGTCTGACCTACGATTCTAGTCATCTATCCCTTACTTATTAAATAGCCCCTTGTGTCAGGCACTGGTACTAGGTACTGGGCATAAAACTGGGAACAAAAAATAAAGCCACTGCCTCCTGGAGCTTATATTCTACAGGGGAGATGAAAAATACACAAGCAAACAAATATACAATATTCATTAGTACAGTGTGACACAGAGTAGCCATCCAATAAATACTTTCTTGAATGAATAATAGTTAACATTTATTAGCTAACTTAACATGTTTTAGGGAGTATTCCAAGTGTTTTACAATTATTAACTCATTTACTCCTCATAAAAATATTCTGAGGGAGTACATTATATTATTACCATCCCCATGTCACAGATGAGGAAACAAATGTTAAGTAATCGGCAAGGTCATACAGCAAAGAAGCGATAGGGCCAGGCTCCTGAGCCCAAGAGGTCTGACTCCACTGCCCACTCCCTTAACCAATATGCTGTGTCCTCTTCCCAAGTCCTGCAGATCATAGCTGAAAGGTAACCTCTTCTAGCAGACTTCTTAGGACTGTAGTAGGTACTCTCATAGTGCCTCTATTTTCCCCTTAATTATCTCACTATATTAAAATTCCCACTTTGCTGCTCTACCCAATTAAAAAGACACCAACCGATTTCCAGCAATTGGCATAGGGCCTGGTATCTGGTAGATACTTGGTAAATGTTTACTGAATTAATAAGGTGTTCTTCACAGCAGGGCTTCCTACTTACTAAGTCAAAGACCAGGGAAACACATCAGATGCACCAAACAGCAGGCTCTGATGTTTTACCAGCCCAAATGGGCTTCTCAACAGGGAACTCTGCTTATATTATGTAACAACCTAAATGGGAAAAGAATTTGAAAAAGAATAGATACATGTATATGTATAACTGAATCACTTTGCTGTACACCTGAAACTAACACAACATTGTTAATCAACTATACTCCAATATAAAATAAAAAGTTTAAAAAAAAGCCAGTCCAGCTTTAAGCTAGGAGGGTTCACCTGTTAGACCAGCAAGCAAGATACTACCTGTACTGCTTTTGCTATTTGTGTGAAAATTAGAGAATATTAGAGTATAGTGAGAAGAGGCTGGTAGAATATTTACACTGACTGTGTGAGGGCACCAGGATGAATCTCTCTGGCATTTCAGCTAGTGATGAGGGGACTAATTTATGCTACTAACTCCAGTTTTTTCATAATGTCCAAAATGGCTGGGCTTAGAGGTCTCACCTGAAACCAACTTGGTTAATTGCACTTAGGCTTTTTCACTGACTTGGAAATTCTTATAGAGGACCTCAGGCCCTTTGCTGTTCAACTGTGCTTAGCTTTCATACTGTATAATGTATAGTGTCTCTATCATGGCATATAGCAATTTGAAAGCACTTCTATAAATTATGTAAAACATTTCCCAAAAGTTAAAGGATACATAGAAGTAATATACAATGCCTTGGGTCCTCTTCATTTCCTTTACTCCATCAGTTCTCTTTGTCCTGAGAAATTTTCTAAAGGGATTATGAAAACCTGTGGCTTATAGGAGTTTCCAGTGAATTATCACCATGAACGTTCTTTAAGATTTGTGGACATGCCCTTTATCAAAGAGGGAAAGATGTGGGTTATGAGGGAGAATGAGGAAGGAAATCTTAAGAAATGGGGGCAATGTGAGTACAATTTACAATCTGAAAAACACAGTGCCCACCCTACCTGCACATCCACGGGTTCCGCATCCAAGGATTCAACCAACCTCAGATTCGATTTTTTTGGGGGAGGTACAGATAACAACTTTATTTGTCCACGCCAGGATTAAGTTGCTTAACAGAGAGACAGAGGGTGGTGGGAGGTTGGCATACACAGTGCCATTTACGTCGAGGAGGCAGAGCATCACTCCTACCACGGTACCACGGCCTTCATCCTCCTCCTCGTCCTCCTCCCTCCTGAAGTGCCCCTTGCAGTCAGCAGGCCCCTGCCCCACACTCACCAGCACTCACGTGCTACCGCGCTTCTTCCCCCTACTGTCCCAGTACAGAGCCCACCACGTCTGGAAACGTCTGTCTTTACATTCATCTATCCACTGGGCCCTCACATGGCTCCTGCGAGGTAGCTGGGATAGCCTCAAGGTTGGGAATAAGACTAAAGATTCGATTTTTTGATCCGCGGTTGGTTGAATACTAGGATGCAGAACCCAAGGACACGGAGGGCCGACTGCGTGTTTAAAATCAGACTTCAGAACCGGTTTGAGGCTGTAATTAGGAAATTGGGAGTACTTTGTTATAAAATACCCACCTTTGGGTAGACTGCAGTCTCAAATGCCACACGCCGATGCGTGGAGCAAGTCCATTCGATGGAATGGAAGGAGGCCAGAGTATCAATATAGCACCACAGCCGGGGGAGGTCGCACATCTGCCCCTTCAGAGAATGAAGCTCTGACCGTGAGCCATTATCTTAGTATTCTCTCAGAAAATCAAATTGATGGACTTCATATAGGGCGAGAAAGAAAAGCAATTGCTCTTTCTGCAGTGTAGTTCATTTAAAGGCTAGATCACGAAAGGTCTTATTGGCGAGCAGTGAAAACTAAAGTGAAATTCTAAAATTAGTTTTAATCTTGGGAACAAGCCTTTTGATCCATTCCTATCATATTGCTACATTCCCCATAGCTGCCATTCTCTTCATCCGATGGAGCGTGAATTTTATGAGGACAATGAGTATCTTTCCAGCTTGCCTGCTGATGCAGACAGAACAGAGGACTTTGAATATGAGGTAAGATCATTTTCACACCACTTCACATTTCTTCATGAAGTTATGGTTGAGGCGTTTTGCATAACAAAGAAAAAATTAATTTATGACTGTGAGAACTATTTTGTCTATTATATATCTAAGGTAAGAGCTTTTAAATATTTGTTTCAGCTATTTGGCACTAGTATTTTAAGTATATTGGAAAACATTTTTATAATACAAGCCTGAAAATAATTTGCTCACATTTTTTGTTGCTTTGTATAAATAATATTATGGCAACTACATTTTTTTTTCTTCTTTCTGTAATATAAGAGAATTTCCAGGTAGAGTTTGGAAAAGAAATTATATTTAAAACCGAGACTGTATTTACTATTTTCATTCATTGTGTAGTATTTTGATTTTAACTGATAAACTAAATCTTATATTATTTTTATTCCCTTTCACAAATTCAATTTTTTTTAATTTTTTTAATTTATGACTCAAGTACTCGAAAGAGCAGTTTCCCTGACTTTCTAGATTGAGAGATGACCTCATGTCCTTTGTTGTTAAACCATGTTTAGCCTTCACACGGTACCTGTCAGAGTATCTGTACTGTGTTATGAAACAACTCCAAAAGCCCATCTGTTAATTACTTAAAAGCTTTCACAAAAGTTAAAGAATTTATCCTAATATTTCCTCTGCTTCTTCAGTCTATAAATCTTTGAAAGGGTTCAGACTACTCTGACATTTGGAAATAAAGTAGATTGAGGAGGTAAAGAAGCTCTGGTAAACAGGCAAAGAACCTGTGATTATCTGCCCTTTTAATGCTTTCGATGCTGTCATACAAGTTCAGCAAAATGTTCTTTTCCATTTTACAACCAGGAAATCCTGAAATCTCTTCCCTTAGGAGGATCTGAAATCAAATAAGGCCGATTCAGTGAAGCTCACCTAAAGCAAATAGATGTTTATTTGAAATCTTGCCCCTGCAAAAGTCATTGCTGGGGATTACAGAAATCATTATTTCTTTTCAGCCAGAATTTGGAAGGGTGTGTGATGATACCTAGTATCTGAGTTGATGGTTTTGTTGCTGTTGTTCATGTTAATTTCTTATCCCCTCCTCTCCATTAACTTGATTGAAAAGTTTTATTTTGTAAGTCTGCTTAAGTACTGGTATACACTGAAATAGCCATTAAGTTTTGCCCATTCATGCAAAATAAATTACAGAGTCACTTATCCAAATAATTCAAGATTAAATGATGTTTTTCTTTCAGTTAATTAATTGCTTTGGGTTTGGGGAATGGATTTATCTATATCACTTCAGCTTTTTATTTCATTTGTGCCTTAAAGCTTTATTAAAATACATCTGTGTGCTAGGGGAGGACATGGGAGAAAGACTTGCTTAGGCTAAGCAGGTTCACAGTAAAAATTCTTTTAATTAATTAGCATATCTTTGACTATTACAATACAGACAGATTCTATAGTGCTTACCATTGCTGAACTGCATCCTCTTTTCTGACCAATGTCAGTCCCTAGTAGAGGCCAGCATCAGTGTGATGACAGTGGTAAATGCTCAGACAGGCCTTCTGTAGCCTGCAGCCTCTACTAATCACACCGCCATAGTCATTGCTTTGCTGTCAGCTGTGATTCTCTTGCCAAAGTCACCTTTCTGAGTTATTGAAATAAAGAATATTCCCATGAAATTTAAATAAGGAAGAAGTTACTGTGACAGGCTTCAGTCTTGAGAAGGGATACATTTGAGAATATCTGCATGGCTAAAAGTAGGGGTGGAGGCACTGGGGCATACCCCAAGGATAACTGACCAAGCTTAGGCGAGAATGGCTCTACCCAGTACACCTCAGTCTGTTATGCTAACGTGGCAGAGTGCCACACGCCATCCCTCTTGTTGGCATCAGATGAGACTGTGAGATCTAGTCAGTCCACTGCTATCACCAGAGCTGACTGTGGACAGGGAGATTTAGAAATGCTGCCTTTACACAGTATTACACTTAGAAGCAGGCTGGTCAAGTGTTTCTGTGACAGGCTCAGATGACCCCAGCTCCTCCAGGAACTCTGTTATAACCCAGTAGCTGTGGGGATGCAGTGGGTGCAGTGGTCCTTCAGGAAGGACCCGTTTTGTGCCACGTAGAGAGTATTATGGGAAACAGAGGTCTAATGGCCACACAGAAGACTTCATCTCAGGAAGAGATACTCATTCCTCTTCAACCTAAACATGAAAACACATCAATAGGTGATCGGAAAAGTAGAGACAGGACTCCTTTCCATCTGCTTTCATTCAGTTGTACCATAAATATTTAATGAGCAGTTAAAAAAATACGCCAGGTTCTTATCTAAGTTTGGGATTGATGAAGCCTCTGCCCCAGTGGAGTTTAACCTTTAGGAGAAAGAGATGGACAAGAAACAAGTAAGTAAAGACGTATTATATCAGATGGTGATTAACTGCTAGTGGGTAGCCAGCAGTGTGGGTAACAGAGGAAGGAAATGCATGGTGTTGGGACGAGGTGTTGCTCTCTTATACAGGGTGGTCAGGGAGGGCCTCTCTCATAAGAGACCTAAAGAGAGTAAAAGAGCTAGCCCTGTGGATTCTGAGAGAGGAGCTTTCCAGACAGAGGGAAGGGCAGGTACAAAGGACCGGAAGCAGGACCACAGCTGGTGGGCTCCAGGAACAGCAGAGGCCGGTGTGCTCTGGGGGCAGAGGCAAGGGCGACGGGCAGCGGTAGGAGGTGAACTCAGAATGAGTAGCTGGCGGAGAGCAGGGCCGGGTTCTGCAGCCCTCGTAAGATCCCTCTGCTGCTGAAATGAGCTTTACGATGGGCAAGCAGAGCCTCCAGCAGAGCAGTCGGAGGAGGTGGGGGGGAGGCTGGAAGCTGACCGGTGACAGAGGCAGGAGTAAGACATAGTCTGAAAGCACAGCATTCAGCCTGGCCTGGAGGGCTTTGCCTGTGTGTCTGCACTTCCATTCCTCGCCTCGTAGCTTTAATATCGTTTGTGCTCGGGCGGGTTTTTTCTTCTGACTTTTCGAAAGCAAAATATCATAGGCCAGAGTGAAACTCAGCTTCTGGCATCCACTGGAACTAGCATAATAAATCTACTCTTAAAAGACAAAAAGAGTACAGAACTGAATTTCTGAACTTGCTGAAAAACAAACTATGCAACTATTTAGGCACCTTTTTAAAGGCCTACTTACTATGGACTCAGTGAACCAAAGCTGATCTGTCTATCTTCTGAATACATATTTAGGAACTTTTAGTGTGTGGATTATTGACCCAATAGACCAAAACAGATCTGACTATCTTGTAAATACATATTTAGGGACTCTTTAACACGCAGATTATTGCATTGATAGATGGTAACAGCTCCCTTCAGAGTCATGATAGACAGCAAATGCTTCTTTGGAGATATTATAGTCAATGCGTCAATGCTATGGTGACTCTGGTGTGTTAGGGACCACTATGAAATTTTTATGACACCCATATCTCACCATGGCCTATCACCACTTTGCCTCAGAAAATTATTTGACTGGGTTTTAAATTTCTCCCCAGTGCTTCAGAAAAGTCTCAGCAGACCAACCTGTATTAACAGACTCACAGCTTGAAATTTGATCCTTTTAAAAAATGATGGCACTGTTTTCTAATTAAAAATGTAAAGGATTTTCATTTCATTTTTGAGGGAAAAAATAAAGATATCAAAATTTACTCAATGCAGCCATCATAAGAGTCAGGGTGCCGACTCTTATTTCCACTGAAATACCGAGGATTAAGCACTCCTTTTTCTGTATTTTCAACTTTGTTCATTTTTTTTTTTTTCCTAGAGCCAGCTTGAAATAGGTTGAAATAAATCATAAATAGCCTTTAGCAAGTCAGAGGCAGATCTCAAATCCGGCCTTTACCAGAAATAATTTAAAGGGAAAGGCTTTGAAAAAACAGAGCTCTTTTGTCCAACTCCTAATAAAGGTATGTTTGCTACTGTCGGAATGCAAGGAAGACACTGAATTTTCTGCACCATTTGCCATCAATTCTCAAAACTCAGTGTTGATAGAGGAGAGTCAGAAAATTAATAAGTACAACATTTGGATAGTATAAAACATCATGTTAGCCAAGACAAGCAAGTAATTTAAGCAACATTTCTGAGCTTGGTGATTTTTATCATTTAGAAATGCTGCTTGAAGTTGTTTTTATTCCTCCCCCCTAAGATTAAGCTGAAGAAACATACCCAATAGCCTGAGTTAAGTGCACATAGAGTTGCCTTTGTGTGTACATTGTCATCACTATGAAAGAGAATTTAGAAGTTTGCTTGGAGAGGTATTAAAGGTAGAAAAGAGAGAAAGACAAGTATGTGTCAGAGTTCTATATAATGTTAACTGAAACTCAAACTTGGGCTAGTATCTACAAACAAGAAAGAGCATTTAGCATATTAATTAGCTTCCTCTTGGCAGTTCTTATGTAAAGCATAAGTAAACCCTTGTGCTATGCTGAGAAGTGTCATTTTGCAAAATGTATTTCCCAGAGCTGGATTCCTGTGAATATGTGCAGAATATTTGTGAGAATTTAAGTATATAATCCTTCTCTTGCACAGTTAAAGAAAAGAATTATGAATCAGGAAGATGTTCATTCAAAAAAGTAGTTAACAAGAGGATAAGCATTAGTGAGATTTTAATCATATCTTTTTGAGCAACTTCATGATTTGGGAGCCAACTTTCAGAAAAGTTTCCCTAGTGTGCACATATAGGGCTGTGTGGCTCCTTTCTAGGCGGTGAGGGCAGAGGCCTTACCTGTGTGTTCATCATTGCCTCACATCACCTGTCTCATAGTGGATGCTCAATATTTGATGCAGGAATATATGAGGAGTCCCATTATTGTCTGCATGGACCAACCTTTGAGCAGCACAATCCCTTTCCACCTTCTGCACAAGGGAATTGGAAAGGAGCTTGAGACCACCATGCAGATATAACAGATATCCTCTCCCTTCCTAATAGCTATTTGTTCTTTTTTTCTTTTAAAGTTTGTACTGTTTTACTGACCTCTCCCTATTTACCTCACCCCCCTAGCCCCTGAAAACCATTTTTCTACTCTCTGTTTCTAAGAGTTTGACTTTATTTTGTTTTGTTTATATTCCACATGAGTGATAACATGCATATTTTTTTTCTCTACCTAGCTTATTTAACTTAGCATAATGCCCTCAAGGTCCATCCCCATTGTCACAAATTACAGAATTTCCTTCTTTCTCATGGCTGAATAATATTCCATTGTATGTATATACATACACATACAATGGACTATTAAATATTATATATATGTGTGTGTATATATATATATATATATATATATATAAACCACATCTTCTTTATCTATTCATCTATTGACAAACACTTAGGTTGTTTCCATATCTTGGCTATTCTGAACAAAGGTGCTTGTTCTTTATGTCAGGGGTTCAAATTCTAGTGCCATTTTTGTTTCAGTTAAACATTTTTAAGGAAAGGGTTAAAATAGGGAGAAATAAAAAGAAATATGCAGTGAGATAGATTTTTAATGGCATCCATGAAAATTTACTTCTGCTAATCATATCTTATACATGCATAGAATCTCATATTTGATATGAATTTGACATGTTCTCTAATCCACTCCTATACCCAGTTTGTAAGTTCCTCATCAAGGGATCATTCAGCAAATCTGTGAAACACTATAATGGACAGAGAACTGAGAGTCTCCCCAAGTAGACAGCTCTGACTCTTACAGTCTCTGAGGAATGTATCAAGGAGTTTGAAAAACAGTGGTAGCAGGAATATGTTTGGGTATGCAACATAACTCATAAAGAGACTATATGTTATCCATACACTGTGGTAGATATTAGGGAAAAGAGAAAATAGTGTGCAGAGTGTGAAAGTGTAGAATCTTCAGAATTCTTAAATTGAATGGATGCTTTATAGTTCACCAATCCCTTTCCTTCCACTTATTAGTCCCATTTTAGAATTATTAATAAAATATTTAAAATAACTTTGTACCACTTACCACTGGGGCAATAAAATCATCCATTAAAAAAAATCATCTTAATAAGTTTCATTCTTTGGGGAAATGTACTGAATTGAAAACTAATCTAGATGAAGTGTGAACATATTTTTATTACTTTGAACATTTAAGATAAGATGCTGTTCTGTCATTTTGGAGTTGGTTTAGCGAAGTATCTAGTAATGACACCAGCATCTTCACTTCAGTTCACCATATCAATTATATCAGATTAAAATCCTAATCATGGAGGCCAAACCAGTCTGGTTGTCATATATTGGGGCTTATATGTCCAGACTTTCTGTGGCATGTTTCTCCTTTATATCACGACTGTTTCCTCCCTTGTCTAGGACATTCCTCTATCTCTAGGCTATGTCTTGGTCTCCAGGGGCCAGTCCCTAGTCTGCCGTCCATCCTATTTCCCATGCCAGACCAGTCCTTCTCAAATGCACTTCTCATTGGATCACTCCCCTATCCATCATGTTGTAGGACTCTATTCCTTGAATTAACTCTAACGTTCTCTGACTGGCATTGAAGATCCTTTGTAGTCTGTCATCACTCTATTTTTCCAGGTATCTTGGGGTCAAACTCTAGCAGTGTGCTTTCCTTTCTCTGTGCCTTTACTTATGGGCCTCTTTGCTCCTGAAACACCTTTCTCACTATCGCTTTCCCACCACTGAACTCCCCTACTACATTCTATAAATATTTTTGTCATGATTTCCTGGGTTATAGTTATTTATGTACTTATCTTTTTCTTCTAAATAGTTTTTATTTCTTAACAGAAGTGACCACTTCTAATTATCTTTATGTCACCTGGAAAGCCTAGCACATGCCCTAGTTCATGGGGGGCACTCAGCAGCATTTGCTTGATAAGTGAACAAAGTATTGACCATTGCTGCTACTGTTCTTATTTTATGAGTCCTGAAAACAAATACAAAGGGTTACATGAAGGGAAGGAAGAAGAGAGCTGATGTAGAAGAGAAATTTGAAATAAAGTGTGAAAGTCTTTGGGTTTTTTTTCCCATAATAATTCAGCTAACAGCCCAGTTGTTAAACAGTTAACATACACTTGTGCCAGATCATAAAAGAAGAAAATCTGGATGTTTTCGGTTGCCTTTCTAACAAAGAATATGTGCGTGTTTTACCCCAAACTTATAAGCTGGAGGACCCTAGTAAATAAACATGCTAATTTACGTAGGTAAAGAATGACTGGGGTTCAGTTTGTGTTAGGATAATCATATGCCCTGGTTTGCCCTAAACTGTCTCCATGTACGACTACTATTCAAATTTAATTATGAATAGCATCCTCTTCCATTTTCAAAAATGTCCTTTTGCACAATACCTTGTATGGTTGTCCTAGTTTTTATATTTGTTGAGCCTTAATGGAGTCTGAGATTTTGTAATCCCATTTCATATAATCCTAATAGTCCAAGCAGAGATGACTCAGAAGTTCCTAATTTGAATACCCATGTTTACTAAATTGAACAATTTTCCTAAGTCATGACTTTCTATTTAAAAAAAAGGCCTTCTTAAGGAGTGACTAGAGAGAAAACGCCACAAAGTTGGAAATAGTCATCAAAGTTGTTGTAATTCTTTTAGATTTCTTACTGAAAGAAATGAGATTAGTATGGCTGTTAATTTGCTCATGTAATTTCATAAAACAAATATGAGGCAAATCTGTCTTTTGCCTCACTGATTATGACAACACTAAACTTTATTTCCTAAGAAAACAATGAAAAGCAAATTGAACCTTCCAAGTTGGTGATTAAACAATGTAACCAAGGGCACATTTCTTTGACTAGGAATCTAGATATAAAATGAAGATTCCTTACGCTACGTATATGAATTTTATCAAAATGCTGACATTCAGTTTTTGTTTGAAGATACTCAGTGATACACATTCATATGATTTCCTTGCATTACTGAAAGGTGTTCGTGAAAGGTTGGGTTTAAGGTGAACATTTGCATATGAAATCATATTTTCCCAATGACTTCTATTCTGCTTTCAAAGAACAGTTTTCATAGGGACAAAGAAAGAAGAGCTATCTTTTCCAATATAAAGCAAATCACAGATAAGCATTCCTGTGTTCCTTTCAGAGGCAATGTAATCAAGTGAAAGGAATCCAAACTAGGAGTCCGGTCCCAGTCTAGCTCTGTTTCTTGAGGGGACCACTTACCTCTTCAATCACAGCATCCTCACATGTGAGCTCTGTGAGGCCACCAGTGTTGGTTATGGAATGATTTATCAGCATCTAGTTCTTCCATGTAATACACAAGCAAAGTGACACAAATGCATAGTCAAATCCTTAAAATTTTTACAAATATTTTAACATTTCAAACATATCAACCGACACTTTATGGGTTTTTATAAAGAGAGCACACACACACGTAAGGCTACACATTGTGAGTAGTTGTTCTGGTCTGTACAGACTGTACAATAGTCTGGTCTGTTGTACCAATTGTAGCAAGCAGCACACCCTCTCGTCCTGGCTTTAGCTTTAGTGTTTAGAACAAGTTAACTCATATACATTTGCCAATTCAGAATGTCAGATGCAGTCTGTAGGCACTAGAAACAAATGGTTTTATTTAAATACAGTGTTTATTTTTTAATTAGAAAAATACAGAAAATAATTCTAGTTTGGATTTTTTTCCACCAATTTATTATCTCTGAAAAAAATGTTGGAATCTTTAAAGAGGATATGTTTTGTATTGGCATATTGTTCTCCCTTTTCTCCCTTAAGACATAAGCTATCAGTGATGCCCTAGTTCTCAGTTATGTGGTGAGCCCACCGGTATTCACTATGTATTAAATAACATAATTTAATATAGATAAAGGGGAAACTTGCGTGTACAATACAGATGGGCCAAGAATTATGGTAAATCTGATCTATGTGTTTGAAGTCCAAAATAAAAAATTTAAATATCATTATCTGCAATTGTATTACCTGAGTTAACCACAGTCAACATTTAATGTGTTTCTCTCTTTATGTACATTGTTTTTTTTCTATAACTGAAAATTTACCTTTTTGTTGGGTATTTATTTTTCCAGATTTTCTTGGCTATCATAAAAAGCTACAGTGAAGTGATTTATACATAAATCTATCTGTATTTTTTCCAGCTTTATTGAAATATTGAGTTGGCCAACAAGTTTGTTCGGATTTTTCTGTAAGATCTGGAAAAAACCCGAACGAACTTTTTGGCTAGCCCAATATAATTGCTATATAACATTGTATAAATTAAAGATATACAACATAATGATTGATACATGCATATGTTGCAAAATGATTACCACAATAAGGCTAGTTCATACATCCATCCCCTCACATGATCACCATTTTTATGTGTGTGATGAGAACATTTAAGATCTACTCTCTTAGCAACTTTCAAGTATATAACACAATACTGTTAACTATGATCAAAACGCTGTGCATTAGATCCCCAGAACTTACTCACCTTATCGTTGGCAGTTTGTACCTTTGACCCACATCTCCTCATACCCCACAACCCCCAGCCCCTGGCAACCACCATTCTACTCTTTGGTTTTGAGTTTGGCTTTTTTAGATTCCACATGTAAGTGAGAACACAATATAGCCTTTCTCTGTCTGGCTTATTTCACTTAACATAACGCCCTCAAGGTCCATCTACGTTGTGGCAAACAGCAGGATTTCCTTCTTTTTATGGCTGAACAATATTTCATTGTGTATGTGCATATCATGTGTATGTATGAGATATATATATATATATATATATATATATATATATATATATACACACACATATATATCACATTTTATGTATCCATTCGTGGATTGATGGACACTTAGGTAGTTTCCATATCTTAGCTATTGTGAATAATGGTGTAATGAACATGGGGGTGCTGATATCTCTTTGATATCTTGCTTTTGTTTCCTTCGGGATTGCTGGATCATTTGGTAGTTCTATTTTTAATTTTTTGAGGAACCTCCATACTGGTTTTCATGATGGCTGCACCAATTTACATTCCCACTAACAGTGCACTAGGGTTCCCTTTTCTCCCCATCCTCACCAACATGTTAGTTATCCGTCATTTTGACGATAGCCATTCTAACAGGTATGAAGTGATTGATATTTCATTGTGGCTTTGATTTGCATTTCCCTGATGATTAGTGAAGTTGAGCACTTTTTCATGTACCTGTTGGCCATTGTATCTCTTCTTTAGGAAAATGTCTATTCAAGTCCTCTACCCCCATTTTTAATCAGATTATTTGTGGTTTTGTTGTTGTTGTTGTCTTTGCTGTTGAATTGTATGAGTTTCTTATGTATTTTGGATATTAACCCTTTATGTGATGTGTGATTTGCAAATATTTTCTCCCATTCTGTGTATTGCCTCTTTATTCTGTTGATTGTTTCTTATTCTGTGCAGAAAGTTTTTAGTTTGATGTAGTCCCACTTAATTATTTTTGCTTTTGCTGCTTGTGCTTTTGTTGTCATACCCAAAAAATAGTTGCCAAGACCAATGTCAAGGGGCTTTGTCTTCATATTTTCTTCTAAGAGTTTTATAGTTTCAGGTCTTATATTTAAGTATATAATCTGTTTGAAGTTAATTTTGTGAGTGGTATAAGATAGGGACCCAATTTCATTCTTGTGCATGTGATACCCAGTTTTCCCAGTACCACTTATCAAAGAGACTGTCTTTTCCCTATTGATTATTTTTGGCTCCCTTGTCAAATATTAATTGACCATAAATGCTTGGGTTTATTTCTAAGCTCTTCACTATGTTCCACTGGTCTATGTGTCTGTTTTTATAGCAGCATCATACTATTTTGATCACTATAACTTTGTAATATGGTTTGAAATCAGGAAGTGTGATGCCTCCAGCTTTGTTCTTCTTTCTCAAGATTGATTTGGCTATTTGGGATCTTTTCTGGATCCATACAGATTTTAATTTTTTTTTCTATTTCTGTGAAAAATACCATTGGAATTTTGATAGGGATTGCATTAAATTTATATATGGCTTTGGATAATATGGACATAACGATATTAATTCTTCTGATCCATGAACATGAGATATTTTTCCACCTATTTGTGTCTTTTTCAATTTCTTTCATGAAAGTCTTACAGTTTTCAGTGTACAGATCTTTATTTCTTTTTCAGCTATTTCATTGTTAGTGTAGAGAAACGGAACTGATTACTCTATGTTGATTTTGTATCCAGCAATTTTATTGCATTCACTGATTAATTCAAAGTTTTCAGTGGGATCTTTAGGATTTTCTGTATATAAGATCATATCTTCCACAAACAGAGACAACTTTACTTTTTCCTTTCTGCTTTTTATTCTTTTTTTTGCCTAATTACTTGGGCTAGGATTTCCAGTGCTGTGTTGAGTAGGAGTGATGAGAGAGGACACCCTTGTCTTGTTCTTGACCTTAGAGGAAAAGCTTTCAACCCTTCATCATTGAATACGTTAGCTGTAGGTTAGTGATATTTGGCCTGTATTATGTTGAAGTACATTCCTTCTATACCCAATTTGTTGAGAGCTTTTAATCATGAAAGATGTTGAATTTTGTCTAATGCTTTTTCTGCATCTATTGAGATGATCATATGATTTTATCTTTAATTCTATTAATATGGTGTATACAGTTATTGATTTGAGTATGCTGAACCACTCTTGCATCTGAGGGATAAATCCCACTTGATCATGGTGTATGATTCTTTTAATGTGCTGTTGAATTTGCTTTGCTAGTATTTTGTTGAGAATTCTTGTGCCTACGTTCATCAGGGATATTGGCTTATAGTTCTCTTATTTTGTAGTGACTTCATCTGATTTTGGTTTTAGGGTAATGCTGGCCTTATAAAATGAGTTTGGAAGTGTTCTTTCCTCTTCAATTTTTTGGAAGATTTTGAGAAGTACTGACATTAATTCTTCTTCAACTGTTTGGTAGAATTCACCAGAAGAACCATCTGGTCCTGGGCTTTTCTTTGTTGGGAAGTTTTTGATTATTGATTCAATCTCCTACTTATTATTGGTTTGTTCAGATTTTCTATATTTTCATGATTAAGTCTTGGTAGATTGCATGTTTCCAGGAGCTTATCCATATTTTCAAGGTTATCCAATTTGTTGAGTGTAATTGTTCATAGTAGTCTCTTATGATCCTTTGTATTTCTGTGATCTCAATTATAATGTGTTCTCTTACATTTCTGATTTTATTTATTTGACTTTTCCTTCTTTTTACTCTTAGTCTAGCTAAAAGTTTGTCCATTTTTTATCTTCTAAAAAAATCACCTCCTACTTTCACTGATAATTTATTGTTTTTCTGGGCTCTATTTTATTTATTTCTGTTCTGATCTTTGTTATGTGCTTCCTTCTGCTAACTTCAGGCTTAGTTTGCTCTTCTTTTTCTAGTTTCTTGAAGTGTAAAATTAGGTGGGTTTTTTTTTGTTTTTTTTTAGTTTTTTTCCCCCTTAGTGTCAGCATTTATCACTAACTTTCCGCTTAGGACTGATTTTGCTGCATCCTGTAAGTTTGGGCATGTTGTGTTTCCATTTTCATTTGTTTCAAGAAATTTTTTGATTTCCTCTTTTATTTATTTTTTCATTATTTGTTGTTCAGCAGTATGTTCTTTAATTTCCATATATCTGTATATTTTCTGTCTTTCCTCCTATTATTGATTTCTACATTTATACAATTGTGGTCAGAAAAGATACTTGGTATGGTATCAGTCTTCTGAATTTGCCAAACTTGGTTTGTGATCTGACATATGATCTACTCTGGACAATGTTCTGTGTGTGCTCGAGGTGAAAGTGTATTCTGCTGCAGCTGCTGGATTGAATGTTCTGTATATGTGCATTAGGTTCACTTGATCTAAAGTATACAGTTCCCCCTTCAACAGTGGGATTGGGGGTAGGTGCACCAACTGCCCCATGCAGTCAAATATATATAAAAGTGTGTAACTGTACAATCAGCCCTCCATATCCATGGTTCCACATCCACAGATTCAACCAACCATAGATTGTGTAGTATTGTAATACACATTAATTTTTTTAAATTCCACATGTAAGTGGGCCCCTGTAGTTCAAAACTGTGTTGTTCAAAGGTCAATTGTATTTCAAGTTCAATGTTGCTTTATTGATTTTCAACATATCTTTACTGATTTTCAATGTTTCCTTATTGATATCTTGTTGATGATCTGTCCATTGTTGAAAGTGGGGTATTGAACCCCTCTATTATTATTGTATTGTTCTCTATTTTTCCTTTCAGGTCTTTTAGTATTTGCTTAATAAATGTAGTTGCTCTGATGCTACATATGTATATTTTTACAATTTTTATATCCTCTTGACAAATTGACCCCATTATCATTATATAATGAGCTGCTTTGTCTATTGTAATGGCTTTTGACTTACAGTCTATTTTTTCTGATCTAAATATAGCTCTTCTTGGTCTCTTTTGGTTTCCACTTATATGGAGCATCTTTAACATGGTGGAATTTGAACCATAGGAAGGCTGTAGAAGCACATCTGATTTACTTAACAGAGAAAACTAAAGCCCATGAAGGTTAAAGATTCACCTAGCACAGTTACTTATTAGCAGATGCTGGACAAAAATTTCTTCTTTTTCTTAAAAATAGAAGCAAAGCATTTATTATAACAAAAGTAATAGATATTCATTATTTTATTTCCTTATTCATATTCCCCTTTGGCATATATTATACTCTTGAAAATTATACACTCTAGAAAAGAACACATACTCAATAATTCACTTTTCTTTTATAAACAAACCCAAACTAACACATCCTAAAAAGTGATCACTTGTAATTTATCTTCTGAGAGAGGTCTAAAAGTCCTAAATAACCATTGGAAGGATAGTGTGTTTTGAGGGGATTTTTATGAGTAACTAGAGAATCCACAAACAGCTGTTGAGACTTTTTGCAGCCAGGGAGTTCATAATCCTTAAAGAATTTTTTCTTCCATTCACTTATACGCGAGTACCTGCCAAATAAAGGCAGTTGTGAATTCCCTTAAGGAAAAGTTTTAAATTCTTTTAATGTTTTAAAGTTCTTTAAGTTCTTTAAAAAAAAAAAAAAGAACATGAGAGAATTTAGCTGGGAAATTCATAAGAAAACTATGATTTCCCTGAGTGAAGACACTACTGTTTGTAGTTAAGAATGATTTAATCACTTCCTGTCTGATAGGCACAGAAATTAATATAATCTCTTCCTTCAAAATGAAAGTGAAAGGGACTCAAACCTTTTTTCTCTCCTTCAGATATCCCAGATGATCATCAGAGTTCCCATTACTGACTTTCTTCTGTGTTAATTTAAAAGTCCAAAAATTTCCAATGATATGCTTTTATTCACCTTAAACAGTTTTTAGTAATGCAATAAAATCTGATGTAGGATAGGTAAACTATATAGGACTCATAGTAATTCACAGAGGTGGCAACACATGTGAATATTCAGTTAGTTTTACTCTCTGATTCTCAGAGGAGGACATACATTAACATTATCTCAACCCAAAACCAGACTCGCCATTCCATATGCAGGTTGTATTCTTTATGTCTGTCAAAAGAAGAGAAAGCCAGATATTCTCTCAGGGACTTCTCTCAGGTGTGGGGAAGTTATTTTTAGTGTCATTTCTTGTCACTTTTCTTATAGGTCTTGAACACATGCATAACTATGGTAGCCATATAACAAAGTATAGACTTCTGTAATATAGTAATGAAGGTGATCAATGTCTTATAGATATTAGATCAATCACCTGAAAAAGATACTAGAAGATTTTCTGACACCCAAATTATCTTGCTTATATTCCAACTGTATAAAATAAATTACCTTCATTAGGTCCTCATTTTTGTCCTTTATAAATAACCTACCCATTAATTTGGAAGAAAACCCTTAAAAATTGTATTACTCACAAGCGAAGGCCTAATTATATCACTCTGATGCAGGAAAAATTATATTTAGATATATTAGGAATCAGCCTGAAGTGGGCTCAAGTCAAACTCCACTGCTTAGTACTTGTGTGACCTCTTGCTGCCTAAGGTTCCTCATCTGTGTGAAGAAAAGAATATTAGCACTAAGTATTTCTTAAGATTAAATGACATAATATATGAGAACCTGTAGTACAGTGACTGGGATATATATTTATATTTATATTTTGAGTGTGCATATTTATATGTATTTTCCATCATTTAACCATTGTAAGTCTCAATTTCATCACCTTGAGTGAAGAATATTTAAGAAGGAAGGAGAGAGAGTTGATGTCTCCTCACAACTAGGGCACCTACCGGATGTTGGTGAGGGACCTCAACACCCAAGAGGACGGGAAGAACCCCCGAGTGACTGGGTAGGACGTGGGGGGAATGAGAGGGGAGGAGAAGTGGAGGCAGGATTGGACCAGCACCCCTGAGGGGTGGCTGGGGGAGGGGAAGGGTTCCCACAGCTGGAGAGTCCCACTCACCACAAGGGGATCAACAGGGACAGGGAAAGACACTCGGGTGTTCAGAGGATTGGAGGGGAATGGAGCTAGTGTTTTGCACACCCACTCAGGCCCCAGGGAGCCTGCTGGTGTCCCAGGCCTGGTCCTCTGCACTCCTGGGCCCCCTCTGGCAGTGTGGGTCCTGGGGGCAAGGGAGGGAGGAGGGGAAGAAGAGTAGAGGTGAATGGAGAGGAATCCTAAGGGATAAGAGGATGGGGGAGGAACGTGGCTAGCGTTTCCCCCACCCAGTCGGGCCCCAGTGAGCCTGCTGAGGTCCCAGGGCTGATCCTCCACACTCCAATGCCAAAGGCAATTTGGGGCCCCCTCCTGCCTCTCTGAGCTTAAGCCCCGCCCCCCACCCACCAGTACCTTTTCCTGCCACGTAAGTCCTGAGTCTAGACCCCACCCCCACCTAAACCCAGCCCCCACCTAAGCCCCCCCACCTAAGCTCCACCCCCCACAGCAAAAGCCTTTTCCTGCCTTTTTTTTTTTTTTGCTACAACAGTTCTGTTTTACCTTCCAGTAGTTGTTTCACTTATATATTTATTTTTTCTAATATATATGCTAGTTTTCTAATCTTATTTTATTTTTTATTCTTTGTTATTGTTCTGCTCCATTTTTTTTTTTTTCTTTTTTTGGCCACACTGCGTGACTTGTGGGATCTTGGTTCACAGGCCAGGGGTCAGGCCTGAGCTCCTGTGGTGGGAGAACCAAATCTGAACTGTTGGACTAACAGAGAACCTCAGCCCCCAGGGAATATAAATCAGAGTGAGGTCTCCCAGAGGTCCTCATCTTGGCACAAAGACTAAGCTCTACCCAACTGCCTGCCAACTCCAGTGCTGGAAGCCTAAGGCCAAACAACCAGTAAGACAAGGACACAGTCCCACCCAACCAAATAAATGAGATGACAGAAAAATACAGATGAAGGAGCAAGGTAAAAACCTACAAAACCAAATAAATGAAGAGGAAATAGGCAACCTACCTGAAAAATAATTCAGAATAATGATAGTAAAGATGATACAAAACCTCAGAAATAGAATGGAGGCACAGATCGAGAAAATACAAGAAATGTTTGACAAAGACCTAGACGGAATAAAGAACAAACAGAGATGAACAACACAATAACTGGAATGAAAAATGCACTAGAAGGAATCAAAAGCAGAATGAGGAAGAAGAACAAATAAGTGAACTGGAAGATAGAATAGTGGAAATAACTGCTGAGGGGCAGAAAAAAGAAAAAAGAATGAAAAGAAATGAAAACAGTCTCAGAGACCTCTGGGACAACGTTAAACACACCAATATTCGAATTGTAAGGGTCCCAGAAGAAGAAGAGAAAAAGAAAGGGTCTGAGAAAATATTCAAAGAGATTACAGTCAAAAACTTCCCTAACATGGGAAAAGAAATAGCCACCCAAGTCCAGGAAGTGCAGAGAGTCCCATACAGGATAAACCCTAGGAGAAACACACCAAGACAAATATTAATCAAAATAACAAAAATTAAATTCAAAGAGAAAATATTACAAGCAGCAAAGGAAAAGCAAACAATAACATACAAGGGAATCGCCATAAGGCAATCAGCTGATTTTTCAGCAGAAACTCCGCAGGTCATAAGGGAGTGGCAGGATATATTTAAAGAGATGAAAGGGAAAAACCTACAACCAAGATTACTCTACCCAGCAAGGATCTCATTCAGATTGGACAGAGAAATCAAAAGCTTTACAGACAAACAAAAGCTAAGAGAATTCAGCACCACCAACCAGCTTTACAACAAATGCTAAAGGAGCATCTCTAGGCAGGAAACACAAGAGAAGAAAAAGACCCACAAAAACAAACCCTAAACAATTAAGAAAATGGTAATAGGAACATACATATCGATACTAACCTTGAATGTAAATGGCTTAAATGCTCTGATCAAAAGACACAGACTGGCTGAATGGATACAAAAACAAGACCCATACATATGCTGTATACAAGAGACCCACTTCCAACCTAGGGACACATACAGACTGAAAGTGAAGGGATGGAAAAAGATATTCCATGCAAACAGAAATCAAAAGAAAGCTGGAGTAGCAATACCCATATCAGATAAAATAGACTTTAAAATAAAGACCAAAGAGATAAGGAAGGAAACTACATAATGATCAACGGATCAATCCAAGAGGAAGATATAGCAATTGTAAATAGTTATGCACCCAGCATAGGAGCACCTCAATACATAAGGCAAATGCTAACAGCCATAAAAGAGGAAACCAACAGTAACACGAAAATAGTGGGGGACTTTAACACCCCACTTACATCAAAGGACAGATAATCCAGACAGAAAATAAATAAGGAAACACAAGCTTTAAATGACACAATAGACCAGATTGATTTAATTAATATTATAGAACATTCCACCAAAAAGTGGCAGAATACACTTTCTTCTCAAGTGCGCACGGAACATTCTCCAAGATAGATCACATCTTGGGTCACAAATCAAGCCTTAGTAAATTTAAGAAAATTTAAATCATATCAAGCATCTTTTCTGACCACAACTCTATGAGATTACAAATCAATTACAGGAAAAAAAAAAACTGTAAAAAACACAAACACATGGAGATTAAACAGTGCACTGCTAAATAACCAAGAGATCACTGAAGAAATCAAAGTGGAAATCAAAAAATACCCAGAAACAAATGACAATGAAAACACAATGACCCAAAACCTATGGGTTGCAGCAAAAGCAGTTCTAAGAGGGAAGTTTATAGCCATAAAATCCTACCTCAAGAAACAAGAAAAATCTCAAATAAACAATCTAAACTTACACCTAAAGCAACTAGAGAAAGAAGAACAAAGAAATCCCAACGTCAGTAGAAGGAAAGAAATCATAAAGATCAGGGCAGAAATAAATGAAATACAAATAAAGAAAACAACAGCAAAGATCAATAAAACTAAAAGTTGGTTCTTTGAGAAGATAAAAAAAACCTGATAAACCTTTAGCCAGATTTATCAAGAAAAAAAGGGAGAGGATGGAAATCAATAAAATTAGAAATGAAAAAGGAGAAATTACAACTGACACCTCAGAAATACAAAGGATCATAAGAGATTACTACACCAACTATACGACAATAAAACGGACAACCTGGTAGAAATGGACAAATTCTTACAAAGATACGATGGGAGTGTTTCCTTAATTTCTCTTTCAGATTTTTCATCGTTAGCGTATAGGGATGCAAGAGATTTCTGTGCATTAATTTTGTATCCTGCAACTTTACCAAATTCATTGATTAGCTCTAGTAGTTTTCTGGTGGCATTTTTAGGATTCTCTATGCATAGTATCATATCATCTGCAAACAGTGACAGTTTTACTTCTTCTTTTCCAATTTGTATTCCTTTTATTTCTTTTTCTTCTCTGATTGCCGTGGCTAGGACTTCCAAAATTATGTTGAATAATAGTTGTGAGAGTGGATATTCTTGTCTTGTTCCTGATCTTAGAGGAAATGCGTTCAGTTTTTCACCATTGAGAATGATGTTTGCTGTGGGTTTGTCATATGTGGCCTTTATTATGTTGAAGTAGGTTCCCTCTCTGCCCACTTTTTGGAGAGTTTTTATCATAAATGGGTGTTGAATTTTGTCAAAAGCTTTTTCTGCATCTATTGCGATGATCATATGGTTTTTATTCTTCAATTTGTTAACATGGTGTATCACATTGATTGATTTGCACGTATTGAAGAATCCTTGCATCCCTGGGATAAATCCCACCTGATCATGGTGTATGGTCCTTTTAATGTGTTGTTGGATTCTGTTTGCTAGTATTTTGTTGAGGATTTTTGCATGTGTATTCATCAGTGATATTGGTCTGTAATTTTCTTTTTTTGTAGTGTCTTTGGTTTTGGTGTCAGGGTGATGGTGGGCTCATAGAATGAGTTTGGGAGTGTTCTTTCCTCTGCAATTTTTCAGAAGAGTTTGAGAAGGATGGATGTTAGCTCTTCTCTAAATGTTTGATAGAATTCACCTGTGAAGCTATCTGGTCCTGGACTTTTGTTTGTTGGAAGATTTTTAATCCCAGTTTCAATTTCATTACTTGTGATTGCACTGTTCATATTTTCTATTTCTTCCTGGTTCAGTCTTGGAAGGTTATACCTTTCTAAGAATTTGTCCATTTCTTCCAGGTTGTCCATTTTATTGGCATAGTGTTGCTTGTAGTAGTCTCTTAGGATGCTCTGTATTTCTGCGTTGCCTGTTGTAACTTCTCCTTTTTCATTTCTAATTTTATTGATTTGAGTCCTCTCCCTCTTTTTCTTAATGAGTCTGGCTAATGCTTTATCAATTTTGTTTATCTTCTCAAAGAACCAGCTTTTAGTTTTATTGATCTTTGCTATTGTTTTCTTTGTTTCTATTTCATTTATTTCTGCTCTGATCTTTATGATTTCTTTCCTTCTGCTAACTTTGGGTTTTGTTTGCTCTTCCTTCTCTAGTTCCTTTAGGTGTAAGGTTAGATTTTATATTTGAGATTTTTTCTTGTTTCTTGAGGTAGCCTTGTATAGCTATAAACTTCCCTCTTAGACCTGCTTTTGCTGCATCCCATAGGTTTTGGATTGTTGTGTTTTCATTGTCATTTGTCTCTAGGTATTTTTTGATTTCCTCTTTGATTTCTTCAATGATCTCTTGGTTATATAGTAACGTATTGTTTAGCCTCCATGAGTTTGGGTTTTTTACATTTTTCCCCTGTAATTGATTTCTAATCTCATAACATTGTTGTCAGAAAAGATGCTTGATATGATTTCAATTTTCTTAAATTTACTGAGGCTTGATTTGTGACGCAAGATGTGATCTATCCTGGAGAATGTTCCGTGCGCACTTGAGAAGAAAGTGTAATCTGCTGTTTTTGGATGGAATGTCCTATAAATATCAATTAAATCTATCTGGTCTATTGTGTCATATAAAGCTTTTGTTTCCTTATTAATTTTCTGTTTTGATGATCTGTCCATTGGTGTAAGTGAGATGTTAAAATCCCCCACTATTATAGTGTTACTGTGGATTTCCTCTTTTATAGCTGTTAGCAGTTGCTTTATGTATTGAGGTGCTCCTATGTTGGGTGCATATACATTTAGAATTCTTATATCTACTTCTTGGATTGATCCCTTGATCATTATGTAGTTTCCTTCCTTGTCTCTTGTAACATTCTTTATTTTAAAGTCTATTTTATCTGATATGAATATTGCTACTCCAGCTTTCTTTTGGTTTCCATCTGCATAGAATATCTTTTTCCATCCCCTCACTTTCAGTCTGTATGTGTCCCTAGGTCTGAAGTGGGTCTCTTGTAGACAGCATATATATGGGTCTTGTTCTTGTATCCATTCAACAAGGCTGTGTTTTGTTTGGAGTGTGTTTTGGTTGGAGCATTTAATCCATTCACGTTTAAGGTAGTTATCAATATGTATGTTCCTATTATCATCTTCTTAATTGTTTTGGGTTTGTTTTTATAGGTTCTTTTCTTCTCTTGTGTTTCCCACTTAGGGAAGTTCCTTTAGCATTTGTTGTGGAGCTGGTTTGGTGGTGCTGAATTCTCTTACCTTTTGCTTGCCTGTAAAGCTTTTGATTTCTCCATCGAATCTGAATGAGATCCTTGCTGGATAGAGTAATCTTGGTTGTAGGTTCTTCCCTTTCATCTCTTTAAGTATATCATGCCACTCCCTTCTGGCTTGTAGAGTTTCTGCTGAGAAATCAGCTATTAACCTTACGGGAGTTCCCTTGTATATTATTTGTTGTTTTTCCCTTGTTGCTTTCAATAATTTTTCTTTGTCTTTAATTTTTGCCAGTTTGATTACTATTTGTCTCGGCTTGTTTCTCCTTGGGTTTATCCTGTATGGGACTCTCTGTGCTTCCTGAACTTGGGTTGCTATTTCCTTTCCCATGTTAGGGAAGTTTTCGACTATAATCTCTTCAAATATTTTCTCGGGTCCTTTCTCTCTCTCTTCTCCTTCTGGGACCCCTATAATGCAAATGTTGTTGCATTTAATGTTGTCCCAGAGTTCTCTTAGGCTGTCTTCATTTCTTTTCATTCTGTTTTGTTTATTCTGTTCTGCAGCAGTGAATTCCACCATTCTGTCTTCCAGGTCACTTATCCGTTCTTCTGCCTCAGTTATTCTGCTATTGATTCCTTCTAGTGTATTTTTCATTTCAGTTATTGTATTGTTCATCTCTGTTTGTTTGTTCTTTAATTCTTCTAGATATTTGTTGAACATTTCTTGCATCTTCTCGATCTTTGCCTTCATTCTTTTTCTGTGAACATTTCTTGCATCTTCTTGACTTTTGCCTCCTTTCTTATTCCGAGGTCCTGGATCATCTTCACTATCATTATTCTGAATTCTTTTTCTGCAAGGTTGCCTATCTCCACTTCATTTAGTTGTTTTTCTGGAGTTTTATCTTTTTCCTTCATCTGGTACATAACCCTCTGCTTTTTCATCTTGTCTATATTTCTGTGAATGTGGTTTTTGTTCCACAGGCTGCAGGATTGTAGTTATTGGTTCTGCTGTCTGCCCTCTGGTGGTTGAGGCTATCTAAGAGGCTTGTGGAAGTTGCAGGATAGAAATTTAATGCACAGAAATCTCTTGCATTCCTATACACTAACAACAAAAGATCAGAAAGAGAAATTAAGGAAGCAATCCCATTTACCATTTCAATAAAAGGAGTAGAATACCTAGGAATAAACCTACCTAAGGAGGCAAAAGACCTATACTCAGAAAACTATAAAACACTGCTGAAAGAAATCAAAGATGACACAAACAGATCGAAAAATATACCATGTTCTTGGATTGGAAGAATCAATATTGTAAAAATGACTATACTACCCGAAGTAATCTACAGATTCAATGCAATCCCAATCAAATTACCAATGACATTCTTCACAGAATTAGAACAAAAATTTCAGTTCACATGGAAACACAGAAGACCCCGAAGAGCCAAAGCAATCTTGATAAAGAAAAACAAAGCTGGAGGAATCAGGCTCCCTGCCTGACTATAATACAAACTATAGTACAAAGTACAATACAAACTGTAATACAAAGCTACAGTAATCAAGACAATATGGTACTAGCACAAAAACAGAAATATAGGTCAATGGTACAGGATAGAAAGCCCAGAGATAAACCCATGCATCTATGGTCACCTAATCTATGACAAAGGCAGCAAGAATATACAATGGAGAAAAGACAGCCTCTTCAATAAGTGGTGCTGGGAAAACTGGACAGCTACATATAAAAGAATGAAATTAGAACACTCCATAACACTATACACAAAAATAAGCTAAAAATGGGTTAAAGACCTAAAAGTAAGACTGAACACTATAAAACTCTTAGAGGAAAACATAGGAAAAACACTCTTTGTCATAAACCACAGCAAGATCTTTTTTGACCCACCTCCTAAAGTAATGAAAATAAAAACAAAAATAAACTAATGGAACCGAATGAAATTTAAAGGCTTTTGCACAGCAAAGGAAACCATAAACAAGCCAAAAAGACAAGCCAAAAAGAATGGGAGGAAATATTTGCAAACAAAGCAATGGACAAAGGATTAATCTCCAATATGTACAAACAAACAGCTCATGCAGCTCCATATAAAAAAAAAAAAACAACCCAATCAATAAATGGGCAGAAGACCTAAATAGACATCTCTCCAAAAAAGACATACAGATGGCCAAGAGGCACATGAAAAGATGCTCAACATCACTAATTATTAGAGAAATGCAAATTAAAACTACAATGAGGTATCACCTCACACTGGTCAGAATGGCCATCATCAAAAACTCTACAAACAGTAAATGCTGGAGAGGCTGTGGAGAAAAGAGAACCCTCTTGCACTGTTGGTGGGAATGTAAATTGATACAGCCACTGTGGAGAACAGTATGGAGGTTCCTTAAAAAACTAAAAATTGAACTACCATATGACCTAGCAATCCCACTACTGGGCATATACCCTGGGAAAACCATCACTCAAAAGGACACATGTACCCCAATGTTCATTATAGCACTATTTACAATAGCCAGGACATGGAAACAACCTAAATGTCCAAGGACAGATGAATGGATAAAGAAAATGTGGTACATATATACAATGGAATATTACTCAGCCATAAAAAGGAACAAAATTGGGTCATTTGTAGAGATGTGGATGGACCTAGGGTCTGTCATGCAGAATGAGGTAAGCCAGAAAGAGAAAAACAAATATAGTTTATTAACACATATATGTGGAATCTAGAAAAATGTTACTGATGAGCCTATTTTCAGGGCACAAATAAAGACACAGGCGTAGAGAACCTACATGTGGACACGGGGTAGGGAAGGGAGATTGGGATGAATTGGGAGATTTGGATTGACATATATACACTACCATGTGTAAAATAGATAGGTAGTGGGAATCTACTATAAAGCACAGGGAGCTCAGCTCAGTGCTCTGTGATGACCTAGATGGGTGGGATGGGGAGTGGTGGGAGGGAGGTCCAAGAGGGAGGGGTTATATGTATACATATAGCTGATTCACTTCATTGTACAGCAGAAACTAACACAACATTGTAAAGCAATTATACTCCAAAAATAAAAATAAATAGAGAAGGAAGGAGAAAATGAACCTTCAGAAAAGAAACCCCACATCTTATGCATGATAGGGTCTGCAAGCCCTTGAAACATGAGTTATGAACTGCACACAAAGAGAGATGCTCTGAGTGTCACAGTGGACCCAAACACATTCAAAAGTCCTTTATGTAAAAGCAAAAAAAAAAAAAAAAAGACCTTTAGTGAAGCCTGTTTGGATCTCTGACTTTCATCTTCTCTATTCTTTTTCTGCGACATGTTAAAAGAGGAGTTTGACTCTCTGCCACTTTTGAAAAATCTCATTTATTTCTCAGTGCATTAAAATGTGATATGAGGATGACAGGTAATAACAGAATGACCAAATCCAGTTATACCATCTACTTCCCTAACCTTTCAGCTGCATTTGGTGCTGTTGCCCATGTGTATCTTCTTGAAATGCTCTTCTTCCTTTGTCTCCATAATACCGCACTGCCTTTCCTCCTAATTCCAGAACAGCTCCACCTGGGCTTAATTCAGTTTCCTATCTCTAAGTTTGGAGCTACTACAAGCTTACTTCTTAGAGCTTTGGGGAGAGTTAAGCAAACTGCCCCGTGGCTCTTGGTGTTCCAAGCTGGCAGGGAGAATGGAGCTGGAGGAATCCTTAGTGTGCAGTACGCCACCACCCTCCTGTGTGTCTGGAGGCTCCCAGCCCAGAGCCTTGCTAGTTCACTGTTACTTTAGAATCGAACCCTTGGTGCTCATTCTCCCTTGTTTGAGCTTCAGGCTTTTATGTGATCCCTTCTGCTTTTCATCCTTCAGAGATTTCTCACAGTTTCTAATCCATCAAGGGTTTCCCTTCTTATTTTAAAGTATGGTTATGATTCTTTTCAATATATACTTTTTTTTATACATTCTGGGGTTTTGCAACAGGAAAGGAGATGCTAGTCTATGCCAGCATCAATGTATGGTAGTTTCTCCCATTCAACTTTTGGCCCTTTACTTCCAACTTTGCATGTCTCTCATAATTATTTATGTGTTGAATGGTTTTTTACTGTGTGTGTATTTTAAAAGTAAGATGAAAAGTATAAGTTTTCTTTTCAGAATAGGGTAAGGACAACACTAGTAGTAGTAGTAGCAATGAAAAATGAAAGTCAGGGTTGGAGGCATATATATCAGAAGCAAATTTGAAGACTTGGTAATTATTAGAATGTAGCAGATTAAGGAAAGCCCTGGCACAATATTAGATGTTCTTATTAAACTTAAATTACAGCAAATTAAAGAAAAATTTGCCAACATTTACTAAATTACTTAAGTGTTTCATTGCTTTTTAAGTTTCACAAAAACCTGACATGAGAAAATTATCCCAGTCCTTAGTTTTACAATTTCACGCACATGGTAGTCAGTGATTTTAAATTGCACCCTAATAACTGCCACATGATCCAGCAATTCCACTTTTGGGTATATATCCAAAGGAAATGAAATCATTATCTCAAAGAGATATCTACACCCCCATGTTCATTGCACCATTATTTACAATAGCCAAGACATGAAAATAACCTAAGTGTCCATCAAGGGATAAATGGATAAAGGAAATGTGGTGTATACATACAATGAAATATTTTTCAGCCATAAAAAGAAGGAAATTCTGTCATTTGCAAAACATGGATGGGCCTTGAGAATATTATGCTAAGTGAAATAAGTCAGACAGAGAAAGGCAAACACTGTGTTCTCAATTATATGTGTAATCTAAAAACGCCAAACTCAAATTAATAGAGTAGAATGGTAGCTGCCAGTGGCTGGGAGGTGGGGGAAATAGGGAGATGTTGGTCGAGGGGTACAAACTTCCAGCTACAAGATGAATAAGTTCTGGGAATCTAATGGTGATGATAATTAACAGCACCGTATTATACATTTGAAAATTGTTAGGAGAATAGATATTATATGTTCTCCCCACAAAAAAGGTAATTATGTGACAGAATGAAAGAGTTAAGTAACCTTACTGTGGTAATCATTTCACAATATATACATATATCAAATCATCACATTGCACACCTTAAACTTATACATGTTATATGTCAATAATATCTCAACAAAGCTGGAAAAAAATCAGAAAATAAAATAAAATTGCACTCTAAGGTCTCAGTCCTTCTGCATACAACACAGATCATGGTATTCCCATAATACATAATTAAACATGCAGGTTTTTTACATTTTATTTTTCATATGTCATTAAATTTTGTTTTTAAACCCAAAGATGTTTTAATGACTCCCGCTTCTATGATATAAAGATGTTTTCCTTTCAGCTTCTGGTAACCATGGTGACCCAGTTAAGTTCAGAAATAAATATTTTTGAGCAATGTGTGCAATCTCAGATTCTATGCTGAGTATTGGTAAGCCAAAAATAAATGAGATACTGTCTTCCATCAAGGAGCTCACAGGCTAGATGTGGAAATGTTACCGAATCAGGTCTGGCCGCTTGCCGCTCGAAAATCAATACACGAGGGCGAAACAAATGTTGGTAGAAAGGAAAGTTGCCTGTAATCAGAATGTTGGCAATCTGGGGAAATGATGGACTCTGGTGTCCCCCAAAAAACCACCTCCGAAGATGCTGATTGGCCATGAAACCTTTTAAAAGGAAAAAAGGAAGTAAGCTCAGTTAATCATTGAGATGGAGGTCAGAGTCGTTGCCATCCCCCACTGTGTGCAGGCTTGTCAACCTCTTGTGATCTTTCTTTAGATGCTATGTTGTTCACACAGTTTGTTCACACAGTTTGTTCACAGTTTGAGACTACTGAAGGGGAAGCTAGGGAAGAGATCTGGCCATCTGTTAATTACTTATTCTTCATTTCTACTTCTTTGATCTCCAGGAAGAACCAACAAGTTAGGCAAAGTACTGTGTGATCAAAAGATTTGAAAGGTGTGCTCCAGCCGAAGATAAGTAGAGCTTGGGGGTGCCTGGTTAAAGGTTAGTGACAAGACAAAGGGGCCTCCTGCAGAGAGCGCTTTCCTGCAAAAGCTGCTTACAGAAATAGGAAGATATATATAATTACACTATTCTGAGACATACACAATAATAAAATACAGAAGTGGTACAGAGAAACCAGTGACTAACTCTTTGGGAAATGGTCAGAGAGGAAATGGTACCTGAGGAGAATTTGGAACAAGCCAATGTTTAAGTCAAGAGTAAGTACAAATGTGTGATGGCATCAACAAACACAGCAGGTTCATAATAGTTCAGTCTAACTAGAGAGTGTTTTGGGAAGCGAAGAAAGACACAAGATAAGGCTGGACAGGTATGCAGGGGCCGGATAAGGAAAGAATTTTTATGTAACAACTGGGAGCTTGGACTTTATACTACAGGCAACTTTATATTACAAGCAATGGGAAGACACCTCCATGTTACAAGAGGCCTGAGGGATCAGATTGTTTCCCAAATCGACCCATTTTTGTAGGAGTGTGGAGGACAAATTTGAAGGAACAAAACCCAAATAAGAGACCCAAATTTTCATAGTCTATGTGTGAAATGAAAAGGCCTTGAACTAAGATGGTGAGAATGGTAGAGTATAGATTCAAATAAATAAATAGTTGGCTTTTTAAAAATAAACAAGAATTATTTAGGTAGAGTGTTCTCCTTTCCCTGCATGACAGATAGGTGGTTATGAGCCCTATTTTCCTTACAGTCAACTATTAACCAAAGTCATTCTGGCAAACTTGACATTCAGCACGATTTGTCCTCTTTGATAAATGTTCTGGGGAGTCAAGACAGTCACCTGTCAAAATTGATAAGTGAGACCACATTGGGGAATGCTTTTCTCTGTAACGACACAGCTGCCAGCACTGGCAGCCTGTTTACCTCTAGACTGGTCTGTCTCGCTTCAAGACTTTTCTATTTCCACCCAGATAGCCCCCAAACGCATCGAGGCTATGCCTACCTACGTGATATATTCATTCCAGAGCAGTCTGCACATGCAGGAGGAGGATAAAGCGGCCACTTTCATTAGGCTGTTTTCACAACTGAAGAGTTTCAATAGCTTTAAAAGGAAAAGCATGAACTTGACCAATTCTCTGTAGGCATGTAGCAAAATAAATAGTAAATTCTGTGAAATAGAAAAGCCCAAGGGATTACTGTGAAGCATCCTTCTAAGATCCTAAAATGCTCATTACCTCATGCATGGAAGGTATCTGAGGAATAAGAAGCCATTTTTTGATTAAAAAGACTTAGTTCTGAACAATAGAGTGGCTGGTATTTTTAAATTAAATACACAGGAAGGCACTTAAACTTCATCTTCTGCTTTAGTGAAGGAAAGAAATGAAAGTCTCTGAGGACCACCCCAGCGCTGATGAGAAGTCCGTTCTGGACAATAAACGTTTTCTTTCTTTCCTCTTTACAAATGGGATTGTGATTATCTATGTACATGAACACATTGCTCAAAAATCTAGGAAGGAAAGAGCCAAAATCTGAATAGAGTAACAGCAGACTGTGGTCTACCCATAGCGTGGTCATTAATAAAACTTGCATTCACAGTGGAAACAAAAAAAATTCTTAAAGTGAACTTTCTCTTTAAATGAGATGCTAGCAACAGTTAGTAAAACTCTAATTATGGTAGGTGTCCACTGCTTCTCATTTACCAGACCATCCTGTCTCATACTGTTTACTTCAGGAAACCATATTTTGAAGATTAAACTGATTTTTTCCCTAGAAAGCAAGTAATGATTTTTTGAAACTACAATGCCCTTGACCTTCCTGTACACAGCAGCGAATTGCAAGGTTTTCTCTGTCACACATAAGTTTTCAACAATAGTTGTAACCCTGGTAATGTTCTAAAAGTACTGCCTTTCCTCTGCTGCAGAAGTTTGCCCTATTGAAACAGTTGAAATCGAATTTTTCCTTGATATTTTTAAGTCCTTCCTATGGTACAGCCTTCGTATCTCCTGCTGAGATTACTCCAAAGCCTAACAGACTCCATTATTAGAAAACATTTTATAGTACTTAAATTGGCTTTTCCTATGTTGAATTTCATCCAGTTTTTCCTCTCCATTGCCCATTATAGAAGTAATTTGCAGAATTTCTGCATTTTAGCCAGGAGCATTCAGAAGGAGCGACTACCTGGGGTGTTGGATGCCACTGGCATCGCCAAGCTGGAAAGGACACAGCCTTTTAGGGCTGGTATATATTCCAGAGGGGTGTGATTTTGTGTGCGTGTATATCTGGATTTCCATCTGTACATAAATTACTATCTCTTTATATTATACGTTTCTTGTTCCCTTTATAGGTTCATGGACATGCTTGCACAGGCCCCTTCCCAAACCCACATACTTGTCCTAAATTAGCTATTGAGTTAAATTTGGATACACCTAATGGTATTAGGAGACTAATAGAACGGCACTTTTTTCTGCAAAAAGTCATGTGCCTTCTTTTGTTTTTAAAAATGGTATCCCTAATATCTAGTATCAGATATACTTAAAAGTTGCTTTATTAGGAGTTCTGATGGATTTTTGCATTCATTCATGAGTTTTTTATATCATGTAAGATATTATTATGATAAAAATATATACAATCTCTGCCCTCAGCAAATTAATATCTATTATTCATTTTAAGTGCATAGATAACAGTACCCACTTTCCTTAGAAAATGCCTGTGTTTAGAAAAAAGCACAGGCAGTAATAAAACAGTGTTTTTCTGGCTATACCCTCTCCTCTAGTTTTTTGGGTTCTTCAAATCACCCCTCAAAACCCTTCCAGAAGCTTCTGGGAATCCTCATGGTATGGCACATATGTACTCTCAAACTGCCAAGTTGCTACCCCATAAAATCTGGCATTTTCCTTCTTTCTGACTTCAACTATGATGATCATATCCCCTGCTGGACCTGATGTTCTGGGGCCTGGTCTCTCTCTCTTTCTCCATTTCTTACTGGCCCAGGCAGATTGTCGGATCACTGTGCACCTGCCACGCCGTGTTCCAAGATTTACCTCCAGGAGAAAAAGTAACCAGTGCCTATCTTTATGCTTTTGGTGTTACAAAGAGCTAAAATCTACCTTTTATTTTCACTTGTTCTCATTGCACTTTTAGAACAATGGCATGAAATTGTAATATCAGGTCTAAAAATAGTCTGAGTAATACTATGCTACAGTGTCAACTTTCCTTCAAACAGAGATGCAATAAATACCTGTCTGCTCAGTACTCAGTTCTAGAAAAAGAACATTACCATGATATTGCATGCCCCCTCCCAATGTTGTTTCTGTACTTTCTCCCTCGGAAGTACCCACTGTCCTGAACGAAGGAGAGATCAGAACTGAGACAATTCTAACTCCTGCCAACAGCCTGGCAGTGCTCCTGGGTGCATGGCAGATAAGAGCACAGACTCTAATCCCAGCTCTTCCATTTTCTAGTTGTTACCTTGAGAAAATCACTTAACCTCTTGGTGTCTCAGTTTTCTCATATATAAAATGGGGATATTTATATACCAAACCCTTAGGACTGTGAGGATTAAATGTATTCTAACGTGGTTAAAACACTGCCTAGCACAAATTGAATTTAATGTGTTTATTATTATTATGCTAAAGCGAACCGTTTCATAAAAGGTCAATTCATGCCTGAAAATAATATATATATTCTGCCTTTATTGGGAATTATATTCTATAGCTATACATTAGATCAAGCTTGTTAATCATATTGTTCAAATATTCTTCATCCTTAAAATTACATTGGCTGATTTATCTATCAATTGCCATTACAGTGATTGATCTGTCAAATTCTATCTCTAAGTCTGTCATTTTTGTTTTCTATAATTTTAGGTCATGATTTGAGGTGCAACTAAGCCCAGAATGTTTATCTCTTCCTGGTCAATTTAATTTTTCTTTAAAAAAAAATGTAGTGACATTTTTTGCGATTATCTTTGTTCTACAATACAGTCTACTATACTAATAACATAGCTACACCAGCTTAGTCTTAGTATTTTGTGGCATAACTTTTGCCAACTTTTACTTTCAACTTTTCTGAATTGTTATGTTTTGCATGCCTTTTTGACAATGTCTTGTTGCAAGCCTTTCTTGTACACTTTTTATATAGCTGGAATGTTGTTCTTTTGTGCTAGCGGCAGTGGTGGTCTGTTTGCATTTATATTTTGTCATTTTTTTGTCTTTTAACTACATGATTTTGTCTGTTTACACTCATAATTATTTATAAATTTGGGCATAATTATATTTTCTTATACTGTGCTTCATTTTCGCTTTTCTGTTTCTTTTTCTATCCTTTCTTGTCTTTAATGTAAATTGATTGTCTATCTTTCTCATTCCAATTTTTCCCCTCTGCTGGATTACAATATGGTAATATGAACTATTTCTGTTGTTTTAGTGCTTATCTTATAAAACTTAGTGTATTGATTTTTTTTTTCCTTTGTAATTAACAATATCTTTACCCTCATCCTTAACAGGAATACTGTATAGGGACTCAAGAACACTTGAGCAGACCACACCCTTCCTGACTTATATGATACCTTTATAAGCATTTTAATTTTTCCTGGCCTTCTTTGAACCCCTTAAGCCATTATATAGTATGAGTTGTTATATACACTACATATTTGTTTAGATTTTCTTTATTCTTCATTTCTTTTTGCATCTAAGACCTTCCATCTGAGTTTTCCTTCCTTCCTTAACGTACATCTTTTAGCTTTCTTTAGCAAGAGTCTGCTACTGGCAAAATAGTTTGGTTTTTTTGTTTATCTGAAAATATCTTTATTTTACTCTCGTAAAAAACATTTTCCCAAGTATAGAACTCTAGGTCAGCAGATGTTTTATCTCAGCACAACAAAAGTACCATTCCACTGTATCTTTACTGATACACAATACAGATAACACATGTACAGTACACAATAAAGGTACTGATTCCTGATTTCAGTGGATTAGTGGTTTTCATCAGTTCTGGAGTATTTTCAGCCTTTATCTCCATATTTCTTAACTCCTGTTTCCTATTTTTCATTTCCTTGTCTCTTTGTGTGCATTCTAGATAATTTTGTCAAATCTATCTTCTAGTTCACTAATTTCTAGTTGAGTGATTCTCTCCTCAGGTCTGTCTAAACTGCTCTTAAACGCATCCTTTAAATTTTAATTCCAATTATTATAATTTTCATATCTATAAGTTCTTATTCTTTTTTATTAGTTATTTTTATACGCATTACTCATATTTACCATCCTTGCTCCTATTTCTTTCATTATGTTAAATCTCTCTGTATATATTCACAATGTCTTTCCAGTTATGATTCCTGTTTAATTTTTTTTTTTTTCTCCTTCTGGATCTCACTCATATTGCACTGTTTCTTTGCATACTTTGTGAAATTTGACTCTAAGCACATTTTAATTCCAACTTTGTCCCTGGCACACGTTGAGACCTGGGTTTCTCCAGCCAGAAAGCATGAGTTTGTTTCTGCCAGACTCCTGGGGATATCACCCTCCCAGGACTACTTTAAACTTAATTATCAGCTTGAACTGTCATAGATACCACCGTTACCCCTCCAGGTAGTCTGAATTGGAGGTGCAAACATCCATGAAGTTTGCGTAGGGGCCAGCTTGTTATTGCTTATTCTCAGGTGAGACTTTTCTCCCTTTCATTCAAGACCAAAATTCACGATAGACAGTTCTCTTTGCAATGACCTGGGAGAGAGGTGTTGTGTTTCTTTTTCACCATAACACTAAGTCAATAGCTCTTGGGCCTCCCAGCTTCCTTCCTGTGGTCTCCTGTTAGACTCTTTATCTTGGATAGGCTCTGGACATTGTCTCCTATTCTTTGTGCTCTGTGAAACTGTGGACATTGAGGCCTAGCTTCACTTAAATCAGTAAATACTCTCAAGGATAAAATCTGCTTCCTGATTATTCTTTTCCAAATCTCACCTTCACTCATTTGCTTTGTCCTCTGAGTATTTACTGTTATTTTGTCATCCTAGTAATACTTTAAAAATAAATAAAAGAAGTAGGTCAGCCTCATTAGTTGTTTTCAGCAGGAAGGCTCTTCAAAGTACCTAGCACAACATAACTGTCAAACAAAGAAGTCCTACTTTGTGAGTACTATTCTTTGAGTCTTTGTATCCTTTTTCACAGGGAGATTCTTAAGCCTTCTTACAAATAGGTCCTAGTGGTTCATCTATACTAGTCTTCTAGACATGGTCAGATGCAAGGAAATCCTAATGCCTATAAACTGGGAATGCCCCTGTCTTCCATAATGACATGTAAGGCCGAGTATGATTTGTATTGAATTAGAGATGCAGAGACCACTGTGTACCCAGAGGGATGAAGAGTACTTCTGGGTGATAAAGAGACTGTGATACAGGTGTGGTTTGAAATGGATTCATTTATTTAGCAAACAGGCACAAGTACTTACTACTTGCAAGTTCCTACTATCAACACTGAGATACAAAGTTGAATATATTTCCTCCACCTTTCGGAAGTTCATAATTTATTAGATGTTAAATATAGGCAGAATTTTAATAGGGATAGTAAATGAAGCACCATACATTTTGGTAAGGAGGAAGAAAGTCTGGCAGATCTGGGAAATGATTTCTACTCCAGTTTGGCCAGGTCATCAGATCTTTAAGCAGAAGAATAAGAGATGTTGTACAGATGTTGTTTGGGATCAGATTACAGAGAGTCTGGAGAGTCAGTCTGAGAACTTTTGACTTAATTCAGTAATCAGTGGGAACCATTAATGCTTTTGAGCATGAAATAATGTGTTAAAGACATATTAATAAGATTAATCAAGCAATAATCTTCCAGATGATTCAAGGGGATTGAACAGGTAGAGAAGAAAAATTACAAGACTGAACCAGAGCAACAACAAAGGGAGTAGAAAGAAAAGGAGAAAGGAGAATCATTTTATTGGCAATGTTAATTATCTGTAAAAGGCCACAGTTGGAGAATACAAAATAACGGTGAAGACCTAAATGGGGCTGACTGACACAATGGTAATGTCATTAAGCAAGTTGGGAAAGAAGATCAGAATTGTGGAGAGTCGATAAGTCTGACGTGTTCATGTAGATTTGGCCCTAGTACAAACACAAAGAACTTCAGGCTCTGACGCTCCATAACTGAAAAGCTTGGCTAAATTTGGGGCATTAAAAAACAACCAAGGTTTAGTGTCTGTGTCTCCTTTAGATGAAGATAATGCCCATAGTACTGCCATTGAGCTTCTTACCCTCACACAGTGTTTCTTTGATGTTTATGTTTAGTTTCTTCTCACTTCACTGAATTGATCAAATTACTTTTTTTTCCTTGCTTTTTAAATTTATTTATTTATTTATTTTTGCTGTGTTGGGTCTTCTCTTCTGTGCGAGGGCTTTCTCCAGTTGCGGCAAGTGGGGGCCACTCTTCATCGCGGTGCGCGGGCCTCTCACTGTCGCGGCCTCCCTTGTTGCGGAGCACAGGCTCCAGATGCGCAGGCTCAGTAGTCGTGGCTCACGGGCCTAGCTGCTCCGCGGCATGTGGGATCCTCCCAGACCAGGGCCCGAACCCGTGTCCCCTGCATTAGCAGGCAGATTCCCAACCACTGCGCCACCAGGGAAGCCCTTCCTTGCTTTTTAATTAGTATTTTCTAGTAAATAAGATGATTGTGTAGAAGGGAAGGATTCGAAATCTGCCAGCTTCCATGATATACAGAGCACCCATTTGTTTTCAAAGATTAATATTTGGTTTTTTTAAATAATGCTTATTTTTCTGATTCTAGGTAAGTATATACTCACAGAAAATATGCTTGTAAATACAAGGATCTATTAAAAAGAAAGGAATCATGATCATAATAACAGCAACTAGAGCTAACTACTCATATTTTCTTCCAGGAATTTTTCTTTGAATATAAGACTAAAAAAACACACAAAAGGGAGATGGTTATATGTTATATAAATTTGTGTCCTGCTTTAGTATTTAGTGTTTATTATTATCATTTCCCGTGTTATGAAAGTTCTCCAGAGTCTTAATATTCCATCATTCAGATATTCCCTTATTTATTTAAGAAGTCCCATATTATGGACGTCAAGGACATTTGTGATACTTTGCTATTATAAATTATGCAGTAGTGAACAGATGCTGATATACTTCAGATTAATTTTGATGATCCATGTTTTTGTATGTAGTTACCAAATCAGGCTGTAGAATACATAATGCAATGATGGAAATTAATTTTCAAGTGGTCAAAATATTCAGACTGATCTCATTAACAACAAATAGAGAAACATGTCTATTCTTCAAAGGCCCAAGGAAAAAGCAGTTCATAAAGCAGTTGGGCAAATAACCATAAAATAATTTTAATAAATAAATATGTAAAATAAATAAATAATTTAATCTGATCATTATTTATTTAATTGTCTATCCAATATAATAAATTACTAGTACTTTAAATGCCACAAACTGGCATCATGGTTATACAAACATACAATTATACACCTATGCACTAGTCATTGGGGAAATTATACCATCTAGAATAAAAATTGATACATATATGTGAGAATATGTGCATTCTTACGAAACTTTGCAAGCTCTGAAAAATCCATACCATTACTTATTTTCCATTTTTAAAAAATAGATCATAGGATACTATGTGATAAACATTACAAGTCATTGTTAATTATGAATCGTACAGGTACAGACAAGGAGCTATGACCAAACTTAGAAAATATGTATACATGAAATTATACCTGTAAATAATGTTATGTACATTTTGAGAAAGCTGCTCTAATGTTTAAAATGCACATACCTCTCCCAAATGAACTTTCTCCCTTCTAAGAATGGTTGTATTTCAAATGCTTACATTGCTTCTTTTTTTTTTTTTTTTGAAGAAACTACAATTATTTTTATTGAAAAATGTGAAAGTGAACTATTATATTTATTGAATTTTTTAAACATCTTTATTGCAGTATAATTGCTTCACAATGTTGTGTTAGTTTCTGCTGTATAACAAAGTGAATTAGCTATACCTACACATATATCCCCATATCCCCTCCCTCTTGCATCTCCCTCCCACACTCCCTATCCCACCCCTCTAGGTGGACAAAAAGCACCGAGCTGATCTCCCTGTGCTATGTGGCTGCTTCCCACTAGCTATCTATTCTACATTTGGTAGTGTATATATGTCCATGCCACTCTCTCACTTCATCCCAGCTTACACTTCCCCCTCCCCATGTCCTCAAGTCCATTCTCTACGTCTGTGTCTTTATTCCTGTCCTGCCCCTAGGTTCATCAGAACCTTTTTTTTTTTTTTTTAGATTCCATATATATGTGTTAGCATACAGTATTTGTTTTTCTCTTTCTGACTTAGTTCACTCTGTATAACAGACTCTAGGCCCATCCATCTCACCAGAAATAGTTCAATTTTGTTTCTTTTTATGGCTGAGTAATATTCCATTGTATATATGTGCCACATCTTCTTTATCCATTCATCTGTTGATGGACACTTAAGTTGCGTCCATGTCCTGGCTACTGTAAATAGAGAAGAAATGAACATTGTAGTACATGACTCTTTTTGAATTATGGTTTTCTCAGGGTATATGCCCAGTAGTGGGATTGCTGGATCATATGGTAGTTCTATTTTTAGTTTTTTAAGGAACCTCCATACTGTTTGTTCTCCACAGTGGCTGTATCAATTTACATTCCCACCAACAGTGCAAGAGTGTTCCCTTTTCTCCACACCCTCTCCAGCATTTATTGTTTGTAGATTTTTTGATGTTGGCCATTCTGACCGGTGTGAGGTGATACCTCATTGTAGTTTTGATTTGCATTTCTCTAATGATTAGTGATGTTGAGCATCCTTTCATGTGTTTGTTGGCAATCTGTATATCTTCTTTGGAGAAATGTCTATCTAGGTCTTCTGCCCATTTTTGGATTGGGTTGTTTGTTTTTTTGATATTGAGCTGCATGAGCTGCTTGTATATTTTAGAGATTAATCCTTTGTCAGTTGCTTCATTCGCATTGCTTTCTGATTTAAGAAGAAAAAAACTTACCAACTATCTTGAGCTCTTGGAGAAAATGTAAAAATGTTGAATAAAATGCAAAGCTTTAACTTCCACATTTTTAACCTTTTGTTGAAGTTTGTAAGAGAAATGTTTTTAGGATTTATTTTCCTTGGTTAGATCAGAAATATCTATGGCAGTAATGTGAACACATTTGATTATATGAAAGTGCTACTTTAGCAAACAAGAAAAAGAACAGGAAAAAAATAATTTGGGAATAATTATTATAACTTTTATGGGATCTTGACAGGTTTAAAAGTCTTGTACATTTTCCTGTTATGATGACCACAGGAAAAGCTCCCTAGCCCCCACTGTAAAATGGCTTAGAAGAAAACTCGCCATCATAGCCCAGTGCCTCATTAGAAAAGCCTGTATTTCCTGCTCCAATAACCAGTTGATGGAAATAAAGTTCATTTTGTCAACAGGTTTATTTATTTCCCCTCTTCTTCTGCTTTATTAATCTTCCTTTTATGTTTCCTTAATAACATATGCTGGAAAAGTTCCTAAATGCTTTTCAAATAAAGAGAAGTTCTGAAAAGGACTGACAAATTTCTGTTGTGTCAACAGAGACATGGGCGTCTCGCAGTCTAGAATTCAATGTATAATATCTGAAATAGATTAATGTAGGCCCTCCTTGTCTCATTCATTAGATCAGGAGATATTCAGGTCTACTAATTGGTTTTAATGCATGTTATTAGAATTTTATTGCCAGTACAATAAAGATGCAGTGCATTTCATGTATCATAACAGACTGGCCTTAAAAGATAACTAAGAGAGCTGGCTCCATAAAGAAGGGATAGAAAAGGAAAAATCTAGAATCTGTGCTATCAGATGAGTTCTTTGAACACTTTGGATAATGGTCAGTGGCAAAACATAGAACCTACCAAATATGAAATAATGCATGAATTCAGGTTCAGCCTGTTACCTACAATTAATCACTATGTATTTACAAAGAAATTTATTATTATTATTATTCACTGTGTTACTAATCTGGAGATGTGGGACACCAAACATCTTTTCATAACGAATCTTGTGGAACAAGTTACTTACTGACCATGAGATGCTTGAATAAAATACCGTATTTTTGAATGATCATGGTAAGGCAGACGATATTTTGGATTTTTGTAGTTAGAAGAAAATTTAATTCATTATTTGATCATAGTTTCAACCAAGGTCTTAAATATTAGGTATGAAAATATAATAACATCAAAGACTTCTTCCTCTGATCCACTTCCAGGAACACAAATTTATTCTATGTAATGTTTTACAATGTGAAATCTTTGTAGTTTCTGTGTAAGTTTTACACTTAATTTCCCTACCTATGAAGAAAACAGTGGGTTTGCACTATTTTTAGCAAAAAATTTCCATTGCATATCAACGTATTGACCCAACATGGAGCATGATAAATGGAATATTATCTGATAAGTTTAGATTACTGTCTCCATTCAAGTTCAAAAAGTAGTCTTTGCTATCATGCCCCAGATCCTTTCCTTTCTTTAACTTTGGTTCACAATAAATCTACCATCTCTACTAAACTCTGGGCCCTTTGGAGCAGTCTTTTAGTCCTACCCATCAAACATAAATATATTCCTTCTTGGGTTTACCTTAGACCACAGCCCTGTAGCTCTTCATTCTGCCTTCTTTGCCACTTTGTTCTTATCTATATATCCTACCTGTCAAGGGATAGGCTGTATATCAACTTCTGTGCCAAATATTTAACAGGGCTTCCAATATTCCAAAAGGTTAGCTTCCAAATGACGTTGTTTTCTCTTAGATAAAGCAGTGATAACTCTGTCACCCAGTGTTGATATTTATAACCTATTTCAGTCCTAGTTTACTCAATTCCCTTGTAGGTGCTCCTGAGGATCATTTTGTGAATGTGTAGATTTTACTTTTATTCCTCTACTATGCTCACTCTGCCACCCAGAGTAGCTATACGTTGTCTTATATTTACGTAAAAGATTTTTTTCTTTCTCAAGTAAATATCTGCTCTTCAAAATGATTTTTTTGTTTTACTTTAAAACAGCACCCCAAATAGTAAATGGTATCTCTTTAGCTGATCTCCTTTATGGAAAACATGGCCAAGCTCAAAAGCATGGCGGTGAGTGGAACCAAGAATTACAATCATTGAATCAAGGACTACCATGGCACAAAGGGTCGCCCGGTCATTTTCGACTATTTACTTTTCAGAATGCACATGACTAATATCAAAGAAATGCTGTTAACACTTTCTTTTGAAAAAGCTAGTTTCCATAATTCAAAGAGAAGAGAGCTTACAAATGGCAGGAGTAGAGATACAATAAAGACAGCAGGACCAGGTGAAATGCGGTACTATGAGAATGACAATAGGTGTTTGAGCCTCTCAGAGAATGGACAATACTTTTATATAAAAGTTTAGTGTGCTTTTTCTTCTTTTTAAATCTGCTATAGACACAAAGGGTTGAAAGAATAGTTTTAAAAAAATGTCAACTCAAGCCCTTTTCTCCTCGAGTCCTGTATCATCACCCTGATTCAGTTTACCTTACAGCTAACATCACTTGTCAACCTTGTTCCTGCTTCCACACATTTCACTTAGGTAACCCACTTCCATCAGCTTGTCTCATTTCCTGCAGTGATTTTCCCATTCCCATCACACTCTCCTCCCTGCACACCCCAACTGACCATCCCAGGTGAGAATTACGTAAAGAATAATATAAGAACCAAGAGATAACAGTAAAAAGAGCGATTGAATGAAAGTCAGGAGACTTGGCTTCTATCTTAGCTCTGCCACTAAATCACCAGGTAAATGTGGGAAAGTCATTGCTATTGATAAAAGTTGGAGGACAAGTTAAATTATGTCTAAAATTTCCTTCCAAGTAATCCTATGAAGTAAATTATGATTATATTAATTTTCTTAAAATGTAATCAATATTAAAAATAAAATAGAAGAAATTTATGCTTCTGCCTCAGTTGAATACCAGAAAATCAAGTCCTTGCTTTCTCTCAGCAGTCCTAGTTTCATAACTTTTTGTAGTTTATAGAAGCTGGAATGCCCCAAATTTTGCATATTGACCTCCCTCTCCCTTTTCTGCCCAGGACTTTGGTTATGAGATCTTTTAGACTTTGGTCCTAACTCACCTCTCTAGCGTCATCTCTTAGTACCCCCCTCAGCAACCCTTTGCTATAGCTGCAATGAACTTCTCACCCACTGCGTGAAAGTAGCTTCTCTCTGGAACTTTCCCTCTTTTGGTTCATCCCTTGACTCATCTATTTTCTACCATGTAGCCCATTGCACTTTTCTGAGTTCTTGTAGTGTTTAAGCCTCAGTCTAAAAATGAGCTCTTAAATCATCGTTGGACTAGAAGAGTGTATTGATTGAAAAAAAAAGCTTTGGAGTAAAAGGAAAAAAAAACCCATATATTCAATTTCTGACTCAGACAAATAGTTGCTAAATAACCTTAGGTAAATTACTTAATGCTGGTCCTGAATTGTTTTATCTATAAAATGAAATTTATACTATCTACCAAAATCATTTGGGACTCTGATCCAAAAAACAGAAGGCTCAAAACAAATACTTACAGAGAAAAGGAAGATGTATTGACTCTCTGAATTGAAAACTCCAGAAGTTTACTATTTCAGGTATAACTTGATGCAGGGGCTCAAACGATGCCACTAAATTTTAGTCTTTCTCCATCTTTTGGCTTTTATCTCCTCTTTGTTGCATTTACCCCCAGGCTGTATATATTGTGGGAAGATGAAGATTTGAGCTGCTCCTATAGTCTTGCAGGTTCAAGTACGACAGGGAAGGCAAGTGTTCTTTTCCCAATAGTTTCAACAAAACTCTCAGGTCTGATATTTATGGGCTTGAACCGTATCAAATATCCATCCTTGAAATGATCACTACAGCTAAGGAAATAAAATACACTCATTGGCTGATATCTAGGACACATGACTGCCCCTAAAGCTGAAATCAGTGTTGAACAGACATATAGACAAGGAAAGAAGAAGGTGTGATTCTGCACAAGAAATTTAGGGTCATGCTTTCAAAAAGAGAGAGAATGAATGCTGGTTGGACTGTAAATAACTGTGATACACTATATTAGCCTGTCATATTTTTATAAAACTAAATGTGACAGTATTCCCAAAACATTTATCATTATGGTTGGTACATAAAAGTTTCCAGTGCTAAATGAGGGCCTTGGCACATAGCAAGTGCTAAGAAAGTATCAGATGAATAAAGTGAATAAAAACTAAATGTGCTAGAAGAATTCTTAGAATGAGTACTTGATAGTTAATTTTGCTTGATTTTTCTAGTTCACTGTGATTAATTATCTTGTTGGCAGAGATTGTAAGAGAGTCAGTCACATTTATTGTTTGAACAGCTTTCTGAATCTATTCTACTTAATCTAATGCAATTATACTGAGGTACAAACATAGCCAAAGCAATTATAACCTAAATCCAACTTCACTATAGTAGTTAACTCATCCAGCAGATGCCTGGGGGGCTTCTCATAAATTCCCAGATTCTGCTGGTATTAGGAATGCAAAGAAGATGGCATGGCACTGTCCTCAAGAGCTGAGTTTCCTTCTTTCGTATCTAAGGCTTGTGGGATATAATAAACATAACAGAAAATATCTGCTTATAGAATAGTAAAGGAAACCAACAATAAAAATAAGCAACTTAATAAAATACAAATTTGCTAATAAAAAAGAATAAATAATCATAGTTGTCAAGAAGTTCTAAGCATTGGTGAAATTTCTGTAGAAAATTTTGGAGACCCTGCTTCAGAAAGAGTGATGGAGAGGGATACTATCCAGGATATTATTTAAGCTGAAAACTGAAAAATGAGAAAGAGCTGTAAATAGAACCAGAGCAAGGAGCTGTTGAGAATTCAGGATGAGTCCTTTAGTTAGGACTTGAATCCCAGCTCTGCTTCTGACTTGCTGTGTGACTCTGGGCAAGTTACTTATCTCTATGCCTCATTTGCTTCATCAATAAAGTAGAAATAATAGTAACGTTGTTTAAGGACTTATATGACACGGATTACATTCAAGCTCCTACCTTCTCTTGCATGAACTGGTCACATTCTCAACTTGTCTCTGCATCTCTTAACCCCTCCAACTCACCCGCCATGCTACTGCTGAAGATATTTTCCAAACTGCAAATCAGACTATGTTATTTCCCTTTCAGTGAGTCTTCTTTACTTTTTTACAGAGTCCAAAATACTCAATATAGTGCAGTCATTCTTCTATGATCTTGCCACTTCTCCAGTTTTATTTTTCACCATGCCCACTCACCCACTCCAATCTTCAACCCTTAGCTTCACACACATTAATTACTTAAGGCCCCTCTAACATGATATGTTGTTCCCTATCTCTGTGCCTTTTCATGGTCAGTGTTCTCTGCTCAGAAGTTTGGCCTTGGTAAGCACCAAGTCAATTCTATTATGTCTTCCAAGGCATTTTTTTTTTTTTTTAATATTTATTTATTTATTTATTTTTGGTTGCATTGGGTCTTCGTTGCTGCGCACGGGTTTTTCTCTAGTTGCGGCGAGCAGGGGCTACTCTTCGTTGAGGTTCGCGGGCTTCTCATTGCGGTGGCCTCTCTTGTTGCAGAGCACAGGCTCTAGGTACACGGGCTTCAGTAGTTGTGGCACGTGAGCTTCAGCAGCTGTGGCCTGTGGGCTCTAGAGTGCAGGCTCAGCAGTTGTGGCACACGGGCTTAGTTGCCCCGTAGAATGTGGGATCCTCCCGGACCAGGGCTCGAACCCATGTCCCCTGCATTAGCAGGCTGACTCTTAACCACTGTGCCGCCAGGGAAGCCCCCCAAGGCATTTTTATTTGATTCTTCCAGCAGCCCTCAACCTAGAGCTGACCATCATCTTTATGGGGTTTCCTCCCGCCCCATCCCATATGGATGATATTGTTCCTTTGTGTGTGTGTGCCTGGCAATGGGAATGATCTCATAGGGAAAGAGAAACTGATAATGCAGGAGAAAGAGAAGGAATAATTCCAGGAGGAAAGAAATTTGTAAAAAAAAAAAAGAGGAATGGTTTACCAAGTGTGAGTGGAAGCATTGGCCTTTGATAGAATTGGTGATCTTTCTTCCACTGTAACAGAATTCTTGCCTACAGGGTGGATACAGATAAACTTAGATTAATATGCTGAGTGGAGGGAAGATACAGTGGTTTCCATTTCATGGCTTCTTTTTTCTCCACGAAGTGTGGAATAGAATGATTGGCTACGAGTGAAGAGAGAGAAGGCACCATAGCAGAGTTGCAGAGAAACGGGGTGTGAAATACTCATCTGGGAGAGTGGAAAGTTGAGGTAATAAGAATCTCTTAGCATCCAATGGTTTCTGAGGGGAGGTCATCAACTGAGAGTGGGCAGGTTGTGTCGGAAAATTGAGGAAAGAGGAGCAGCTTGACGAGGGAAGCATGTACGATTGTCGGGCAGTGTTGATGGCCCATTTGAGGTTTGTGGGAATGAATTTACAGTGAAAGCAGTCCGTGTAGTTAGCATGGCTGTGCCTTTTCCTCCAGGACCATACAGCCGCTTAGGCGGGAACACAAGGAAGTGAAGAGTTGGGCTCAACAGTGATTGACCTTTGCTGGGTGCTATGGTGAAGGCAGAGAATAGCGAGGAGGTTGTGGATTTTTATAAGAGTATCATGACTAACTGCACTTCCAAGCTGGGCAAGGAGAGAGGGGAGGGTGTGAGGGAATTATTGATAGTGAAAAGTGGAAGGGTCAACAGGTTCAAGGTCCAGTGAGAGAGCACAAATGGTGGAGGGGGAATGGAAGCTGCTTAAAGTGGATATTTTAGAAGTAAAGCAACTATGGAAATGACATTTTGTGAGTAGTCTTTTCTGTACATTGTTATGATATGTTGAATTATCTTGATGTAGACCCGCCAACAACTAACATATCGATCACAAAATCTAGACACAAATGACTATGGATATTTAGCAGTGCCATTCGTAAGCTAATAAATGATCATTTTATGTTTTGTTCAAATCTCAAGAGTCAACTGTGAAAAACCCTGAATTTCTGGATTCTTACAAAGGTAAACCACATGATCCTAATACTTAAAAACAAGTGCAGCTTTCTCAAAAGATACAACATCAAAATAGGAAGGAAGAAAAAAAAAAACATGTCTGATGTAAACAGCACGTTTTTCTGGTTTCCTGCCCTGCCTTTGCTCTTTGGTATAGACAGAGCAGGACTGGGTGAAAGCCCATTAAAGGGCAGGTGCCCATGCCACTGGCCTGATTCTCTAGTTGACACAGCACAAGTAACGATACAAAATACAAACCACTTCTGACAGTCACCTTGATTTTAAGTTTCCCATTTCTATTCCTGACATGGACTCTTAATTACTGGCCTCGTGAATCCATTCCCTGACCCAGTTAAAAGTATAAACAAAATTAACATCTTTTTCTTTGTTAGGGTGTAAAATTGATTACAAATGGGTAATTTAAGACTTCATAAGGCAATTCAGAGTCCACAGTGAGAAGCAGACAACCTGGATCTAGACAAATGTGGCAGTTTTATTTCTCAAAGGATTCAGAAAGAGAAAGTCGCTAAGAATAGGATAGGATTAAACACTGCCTATATTTCACAACAATATCATTGAAAAGGGAAAGTGGCTGAGTGAGGAGGTGAGGCTAAGGGTGTTAGTGTAAAGACAGGACCACGTGCTTTCAGTTTTACCCTAATGTCTCTATAAAATGTAATTTATTTACTAGTTGCAGCAACTTGTTTTGAATGTTTGGAGTTGGGGTGTCCGAGCCTGAAATGATGTAGTCATAGCAATTTGGGTATTCCAGGAGTTTTGTCGTTTATTTTTTACTGAGTTTTATACCTGATTTCCACTATCCAGGAGAGAGTGAATGGAAGCAATATTTTCACAGTAGAGTATCTAGGCTTCTCTTAGCTGTGAGGGTTAAAGTTTTCATATTTCCTACTTACTTCATTTTTAATAAAGGTTTTGTTGGAACAACTAAGCATGGTATTTCACTAGTTACTAATCAACATTACAAAATTTAAGACAATGATATATGATTAATACTAAGCTTGTGTAGTAATGGATATGTTGTCTGATAAATAAAAACCAGAAAACAAATAAAATTACAAGAAAGATATGGACACAATAGACCCCTCTCTCGGGATTGTCAGTTGATATCAGTGACCATCTTGTCTAGCCCTGGTTTTCATTCTGACTTGTGTAGTACTGATTGCCTCTGAATTTTCTCACTCATTCCATGGGCCTCAGAGCTCTTTAGAGTGTGGAAACAATTTGCTTAAAAAACCATTGCAGGCAGCTTCAAGCCTCAGTTCTTCTTCCAGCAAGAGAATCCCATCTAAAAAGCAAAAGTGTGTTTTTTTTCTTTTTAAGTTCCTTGTTCCACCTCAGACCCAATCATAAAAAAATATAAAATATTCACAGCACTGTAGTGCAACCAATTTATGTAAAAAATCCCATTCTTTCTATAATTCGAAGGATATTTCACAGCAAACTTTACTAACTAACTTTAATCTCCTACTCCACCCTCAATCTCAATAATCAGTTTCTCACAGGATTAGATACCGTGATTTGATTTTTTTAAGGGACTGTACATATTCCCAGAACATAGCATCTTAAAGCACATTCAAGCCAAAATGAATGTGGTTTCATCGGGTATATGAAGTGATTCTTCCACTCCAGTCACAAATGACTTATGGAAGGTTAGCAGTGCCATCCGTGCGGGCTTGCCTTTGATTTGCAGATACCCAAGAATTGTCTCCGTGGAGAAAATGTACCGAGGTAGCATTTCACTTCTGTGTTTTTCATCAAACAGCTTCCTCATGACAGAGGGAAAGGTATGAAAGTTGTTAGGGAAAACGTTCTCTATTACCAGAGGGTTGTTTCTTCAGAAGTCAGAGGCTTGTGTGCACTGTGAAGGGAATACGAAATTAAACCTGGGTTAGAGTATTCTTTTCAGATAAGCAGCCTTTACAAAGCCACCTTTACCTCATACAAACAAAATTGTCAACAGGTAGCTGCTTATAAGTTATTTTGTCATAGAATTAAAGAAACTTTGATTCTAAAATGTATGCTTTTGTGTACCAATACGAAATATGTAGTATCTGAAACATTCTCAACCAAAGAAAGAATTGCAAGTCCACACTTGGGGCTGGTGTTCGGTGATTTATGGGATCCAAGAAATCTCACTTGCGCCTCCTCTGGAGCCTGGAGTCTTATTTCCATAAGTTCAGTCCTTTGAATTAAGGCTTGTAATAAAAATTGTATTTTCAGTCTTTATTGGTGTGAACCAAACCCTGGATGGGGCCACATTTTAAATAATTACTAATGATGATCCCTTTAAGAAACATTTATTTATCAATTATCTTTATATCTCAAGAGCTACTCGTGAGAGAATGGAAGACTACACCAAATACCAGGTTTTTCTAGGAGATGATTAAGATGGCAAGCCTGAAATCCCAATGGCTTCCTAGGTAGGCAACCTCAGGAACTCCAGGAAGCAAAAGAAATAGTAGGAGGGTGCCCAGTATCTTAAAAGGGGGAGGGGGTGATGTTGAAAAGAAAGATGCTGTGGGTAACTTTGAGACCTGCTTCACAGTTTTGCTTAGGTTCAATAAGATGACAATATTGAAAAGTTCTTTTGACCTCAGGATCTCAGATTTCTGTTTCCCTGTGATTCTTGGTGATATTGATGTTGTATGGGTGGTTCTACCCTTTTTATTTTAATAGATTGGTTCCATTTTACTACAAAATATTTAGATATGCATCTTCTAAACAAACACCAAACCCTATTACACCGTGGAGAGTGTAGAGAAAACACTCACGAAAGGAATGCTTCCCTCTGGAAACAACTTCCCACAGGATGGGGTGTTTCTCAGTGCTACTGGAAGGACATCGAAAGTCAATGGATTTCAGCTCCGAATACAGCTCATTTGCTTTAATTTAAAGGTCCCACTTTCAATTCTTTATGGGGTGTTTAGGTTTCCTTGTAGGCCTCTTAGGAATCACAAGCTTCTTTACTCCTTAACTGTATACTTCATTGCTATAATCGAGCTCTTTTGTTGCTATAATTCCTTCCTAATGTTACAGTTTTAGTCAAGTGTTCTTTCCCTCTAGAGGCATTAATTGTTGCCAATTTTGAAAATGCCCTTGATTGGTGTATACTTTTTGCTTCTGGTGCCAAAACATGTCACTGTTTGCTATTCTTCCTCTAGGTGAAAATACTTTTTTTCTTCTTGTTCAACATACACCAAGCCCTTTTTAAGCTCTGTAGTGTGATTTAGAGTATCTTTGTCCACCAGGTGGAAAGTCAGCATTCTTCATGCTTTCATGTACTTCGCCAATTTGCAGTACATGTCTCAGGATAGAAGACTTAAATTTTCTTTTATTTGCTGTTAGCTGTGAAATTATTGGTCACTGGAGCTTATGACAGTCTATCCATGTTAAGGATTTACCTTTGGTTTGTATAGTATGTCGTTAAAATAAATAGTTATTTTCCAATGACAAGACCTTCACTGAAATACGAAGTTAAAAGGGAAGATACTTCTTCATATGTAGCAGAGAGTACTGGAAAATATCCTCTAGTTGGAAATTAAGTGAGTTTCTCGTTATTTAGTCCTGGTAACTATTTCAGATCATATACAGTTAAACGGATACTTTATTAACTAACTTTATTCCCTTCATTCATACACACGCATGCGCACACACACACACACACACAAAATCTACCTCCAGTTAAAGAGGAAATATTATTTAATTATTGTTTTACAAAAAGTTATAAACACTAGGATATATTTTGAAATAAAAGACATCACCCTTCAACCAGCATTAACTGAGTCCCCACACTGAACTGTCCCCTGTTCCAGGCACAAGAGAAAGAGCATTAAGCAAGACAGACAAATTTGTGACTCCCACAAAGCCTGAGTTTTAGAAAGATGGTCTAGATTTCATTTCCAGTTTAAATCTATTCTGTTCTTCTTCATCTGATTCTTTACTAAAGGTCCTTATAAGCTCCATCCAATAGGAACACGTTCTCCATGATGAGAGCACCAATTTGTGTTTCAGTGCTTGGACTTATGCAATTTATTCTAAAAGTCATCTGCTTCTGAGAGTAGTACAAGTCTATTTCATTATATAAAAATGAAATACACTGAAATTTATTATTATTTTACTGAATATAAATCAGGAAATAGATTCAATATACATTACCTAAGGACTGACATTTCAAGCCCCTTAGCCATGTGTTTCAGTAAATGTGTTTCCTTGTTCATTTACTGCTGCATTTTTGAATCATTGCCTCTGCCCATATGACTGTTGATGTCTCTCCCTACAGCCTGGATGAACCCATTTCTTTCCAAGGGTGAGAGCTGCTACAGGATAATAGAAAACCTTGGCCTGAGCTACACAGAACTCTTGCTTATTATAATGTTGTATAGAACTCAAAAGAAGAATTGATGTACAGTTTAGTCTTTTTTTATTTGAACTTTATTTTATTTTATTAAAATACAAATAAAAACACAGTACTCTCAGTAGTTTCATAAACATTTTGCTACCTACTTTAACATTCTCAAATATTTTCTTGATTCCACATTTTTGATTTCTACATATTTTATTTAAACTTCATTTGTGGTTTTGTAAAGTTTTATGATTTAATACAAAAAAGTTGCACATCTCCAACTTTACAATGAAAAGTTAAAACACTGGCCTGAATATACAGACATACATGTTGAGAGTAAATTGTGAGGATTCTGGTAACATGGGTTAATTTTAGATGTTAGGCAATAATTATGAAGACTTCCCAGGATGGCCTAGAGAATATCAGTGAGTTCTCCATCCTGCTGCGGGATTTGATTTCTCTCTGAGATAAATGTCGTTCTGTGTGTGCTTTTCTCTCAGGAGGTCGAGTTGTGTCGTGTTAACAGTCAAGAGAAGCTGGGCCTGACAGTCTGTTACCGAACGGATGATGAAGAAGACACCGGCATTTATGTCAGCGAGGTGAGAAATGCCATGGAGAAGAGGTTAGGGGAGGCAGACAGCGAGCAGTGGAGTGAAATGACTCACAATGAGAAAATCCTTGGGAGGCTGGAATGGGAAGAATTGGCCATGTACCAGTAGTTGTCACTTTCAATTAGGAAAGTAAATTATGTTGCCCAAGTAATGGAATTATTATCAGCCTATTTAATGTGGATGCTTTCACCACTGAATTCCAGTAAGGAGAAGTGCAAAAATTGTAACATTGTCTAAATCTGAATAAAGTCCCTTAAGTACGCAGGAAGCCAAGCAAAGTTTTTGATCAGCAAACATTTATCCTTCTGTTCCTGCTGCGTCCTTTATCTGTCCTGTCAACAATAGCATTGACTTTTAAATCTGATATTCACAATAATCAGATATTTTACTCTGCTGACAGAATTGATAAATTTAAATATCATATCCAAGAAGTGCATCCATTGGTTTGTTTTATTCAACCCCATAATCACTTTCAAGAAGTGAGGTACTTACGCAGGGAACTGTATTCAATATCCTGTAATAAGCCACAATGGAAAAGAATATGAAAAAGAATATGTACATACATGTATAACAGAATCACTTTTCTGTACACCAGAAACTAACACAACATTGTAAATCAACTATAATTCAATTTAAAAAAGTGAGGTACGTAAATGTGAAATACCCTCAGTGTTAATAACTTTGAAAACATGTGAAGCAAAATTTATTATTACAGGTGATTTTTTGAAACTCCCAAAAGAATCATTTTATGAGAAGTAGTAAGGTATTATGTTTGTGTGTGTGTGAGATATATATATACATACACATACAAACATATTTATAATTACACATATACATGCAAATACATATATGTACATACAAGTATATATAGATAAGTTATCTAACTCCTGCATATATGTATGTATACACACATATATGTGTGTGAAACCATGTATGTATATATGTATGTGTATGAACCCAAAGTAAATACTGATTGCTGTTCTGTGCTGTTCCAAAGTTTCTTGGCTATGACTTTGAAAACATTACATAACTTACTGAGCTTCGGCTTCCTCACCTAGAAACTTAGTATGACAATGCTTATCACATTACTTTTATAGAGGTGTTTAGACTCTGGCAGAGATAATATAATTAATGAACTTAGAAAACTACGCAGCTCTATAAATGTATCATTTTACCAAAGAATCTACTGACTCGCTCTCACTATGGAAAAATCTCCAGAGAATACTTGACTTATATACTTCTTTTAAATAAACAACTATGATAACCCCTCTGCTTATGGTGAGGAAGTATAAGGAAACACCTGCAGCATTATCCTTTGTAGTACGTATGGAGGTACAAATGCTGAATTTTAATATTAGTTTGATTACTGTTCTGAAGACAAAGTTTTAGATTGTGAATGGCTTCTAAATAGGATACAATTGATTAATCATCCCCTATTTCCTTCAAGTAAGTCTCTGTTTACTATTTAAACATGTCAGCTTTGGAACTTTACTTTTCAGGGATAATAAAAAAGCCACAGGAGCAGAACAAAATTATTTGGAAAAAATGTTTCCCTATACATCTTACATGTAATTATAGTGTCTTTTGTTCTTGATTGATCACTTAAAACTCATTTATTGGCTGGTACCACCTAATTAAAAAGTAATATCTAACATCTGGATAGGATGGATCAACCTTACCCTACACTTGAAATACTTTGCTTAAAAAAAAAAAAAAAAAAAAAAAAGGCTTTGCTAGAATAAGCTCCAATAAATGGTTTGAAGCCTTCATGTGAAATGTGATAGATGGAATTACCCCCAGTGAACAGTAAGTCATCACTGAAGTTTGGCCCATTAAAATGTTGATAAACTCTTAATAGAGCTTTAAATATCTATTTATTCTAAAATAAGTGACAGTTAATATACTTCACCCTATATGTAAAGTAGTGTCTAGTAATAATCTACATGGATAGGATTTTTTTTCACTTCTTGAGCTACATAGATTATAAATCTCTTTATAAATTAATGTGCTCATAACACAGAAATCCCTTTAATAAGTATGGACTTAGAGTATAGCTATCAGGTTTTCTCAGACAGCTAAGATAGGATTTAAAAATCACCCTAGCAGAAAGTAAATTTCCTGGGTCCTAGTATTAACATCAGCTGAGGATCATGTCAGCTGAAGACCATGTCTGACAGTTGGGATACAGAAATGAGTGAACAGATATAAAAAAATAATATAAAATAAAATTAAAAGGGGGGAAAGGATAAAAGGAAGGAAGAAACATAGAGAGGCAGGGAGAGAAAAGTGGTCTACAAATCAAGATGTGCTCTAGTACTCTTTAATTTTATTGTAATTAATTCTAAAATAGTTCATTTACATTTTTAGAATCAGTTGACAGAAGAAAAATTTGGCACGCACTCTATAAATCAATAGAAAAACTTGAAATACGTTTTTTAAAATATTTTTTAAAACCATATTTTTAAGTTCCTGGGAGGATATTGCATATCCACTTGAAGCTGTGTGTCCTCTCCCTTACAGGTAGATCCAAACAGCATTGCTGCCAAAGATGGCCGGATTCGAGAAGGGGATCGTATTTTGCAAGTATGTGGTGTGGTTATTTCCTTTAATTTCCTACTTTCTGTCCAATAGTTTTAATTTTATTTTGTTCCTTGAAAAATGTTAGAGAAAATAATTTGTCTTTGTTTCTGCATAGTAACATCTACAAAACTAAAAGTGATCATTTAAACCTTTTTAAAAATAAGGATAGTGCCATTTATTAAGGATTAGTAGCTAATAATTAGTGAGTAAGGCATAATCTCTGGACTCAGATACCTCGACTTCAGCTTCCAGCTCCATCACTTACTTGGGCACTTTACTTAACCTCTCATTGTAAGCCTGTTTCCTCATCTTAAAGAATGATAATAGTAAAATATATTGTTGCAAAGGTTAGATATGATTAAGCATGTGATGTGCTTAGCACACAGTGCATGGTGAGTAATAAGCATTAACTGCTGTTGTTACTAGCATCAGCAGCAGTTATTGCTGCCTTTTCCACAATAAATTAGGTAAACAGGGATCCCAGTGTTCCATTACTATGAAAGTTTAGAAGTCTGAAGAAGTCTTAATTATTTATAAATGAGTTGCTGGGGACATGTGGAGGACGGAATGTGAAAACATAGAGGCTGACTGAGTTTCAGTTTAAAAATAGAGATGGTAAGCACCTCATAGGGGGTGTGTAGACTGGAAAGAGTTCCCGGCCAAACCAGGAAAAACTGCAAAAGCCAAAGTTTCCATCCTAAATCTGCCTTGACCTGCTCTATCCCTTCTGAATCCTTTCTTATAAAGGGTGGCTGGAGGAAGACACAGCGCCCCAGCTCTTATGTCCAGTTTAACCCAAAATAAGAACGGAGGTCCTTGGGGGTTGAGTTTCACTGCAGATCACAACTGCAAGACAGGAAGGAGGACTCAAATGACAAATTGAAGAAGCTACAAACTGTTAAAACATTCTGCAAAACTTTTAGTTGTTATGACAGATCTGTTGTTCCCATTTCTCCTTCCTAGATATGAACCCCTAACGAATGTTTCTTTCAGTTCAGTACATTTGGATTCAACACTCTACCTGGAACCAGGGCTTTAAAAATAGACAAGATTCCATGGCAGCCTTTGGGGCATTCCCTGTGTAATTAGGAAGACAGCTGCTTATGCAGATGATTACAGTACAATGCGACGTTGTTGTGAGAAAGTTGTACCACACGAGGGCTATTCTGCCCAGCCTTCTGCTGGTCTTCTTTCCTATCTTTGGGGGGGGGGGGTACTCACCGAATCACACCACTTCTCCATACCCCTTCCCTTCTCTAGCAAGAGGCCACAGAACTCCTTTTTCATCAAGGACCCTCTACTAAGGCTCCAATGAGGAAAGAATAGAAGTATGAATTAGAGGTTATGGTCCCACTAGTCTTCAGAAAACTTCAAGAATACATAATTTCTACTTTAATGAGCTCCCTAAGTGTTGACCTGTAGTTAAACAAAATGGGATGTGTCTATCACTGGATAACTCAGGGGCAGGAAAAGTGAATCAAGAAACCAAGACTTAGTCTTGTTTGCTACCATATTTTCAATGTTTTTCTCACACTCATGTGAGTAAACAAGTGAATGAAACACGGGTATTCAGTAGAGAGAGTGATAGGATAGATGGAAGAATAAAATCTGCAGTAAAGCTATACTTATACATCCTCATTAATAAAAAGGGGTACCATCTGCATGTGTCATCCAGATAATGAAAGCTTCAAAAATATTTCATTGAGTTTTTGATTTAGAAATCATTTTAAATGTGTTGTTCACTTTGTTAACATCTCCAGTTAAATATACTGAAAAGAATGTAACCTTCCTTTGATGCTGAGAGTCACGTCACACCCAGCAATCATCACACAATGCTATATATAATAGAGTAAAATGCTCAATGGCTGAAAGATCTGGAAGATTGTGTGCCCTGATATTAAATGACCCTAGTTGGCTACTTTTTCTGATGCATTGGGTCTATGTTTTGTCATTTTCCTCTTGCTGTTTCCAGCTGTCACTTCTTCCTGTCACCATCTACTCACCACGCCCCGTACCCACTACTGTGCACTCACTGGCTCACTTCCGAGTTTCCAGGTCACCACCTCCCATAGGCTAGATACACAAATACAGTTAGTAAAATGGTGTCTATTAGTTCTGTGGGTAGAGTTTGATAGAAATAAAGTACATATGTTTCCACAGATGCACACTATGTATTTTGACACTTCCTTATTTTTGGCTATATCATAGGCAGGTAAAGTTTTCAGATAAGATATTTTCTGGGTAATAAGGCATTCCTTAATGGACTTGATTCATTGAAAAAACAACAGCAGGATTGATAAAGTGCTGTGGTTTGCCTGATTAGTTTATGTTTAGTGACAAATACGTCACATCTAATGAATAAATACCTGTCACATTAAAAAGCCTAGAATTCAATTCTATCTGCACACACAGGAAACAAAGAATCTTAATGGTGATAGTAAAATTATATAAAAGAAAACTGTGACAAAATTGTGCCGATAGACAAATAGCTCCCGTGTGGCTGGTAAGGAGATTATGGGATACCCTGTAATGAACAATTAATGACTCCTTTCCCAGGGAGATGAGAGTGGGGGAAAGAGAGGATTTCTTCTCATCCTTTAAGTTTCCTGGCTGGCTTTGATTTAAATGAATCTTATTAGAGCAATCGGGATTTTAATTTCCTGTTCACAATGACCTAAGTAGAGTATTTCTATGGTCCTTCCTTCATTGTGTAGCTAAAATTTTCTAAGTGTAGTGCTCCACGGTCCTGTCAGAGAACCTCACCTAATGGCACCACACACACAGGTAATCACATGATATTGTTAGAAGGTAGGGATCATGCAGAAGAGAAACCATGATCCACCTTCGTGAGAACACATTCTAGCTCTCATGTGTTTTTTCTTTGCAAGTGCTTGACAGTTCTATTTGCTGTGCTTTTGCCACAAACTGGTGGTATCAGATGTGTTCCCAGGAATTAATATGGGGAAGTTCTTTTACAAAATTGCCGTGCTGAGTCAGGAGAAAAATTAAAGACATACATGATCAGCCGTCTAAAGTAAAGAGTGCTCTAGTCTCACGTTCTCTTTGGCATATACTATTCCATGTAAGCAATCTAATCTCATGTTGGCCAGAAAAGTCAGTCATGTTTCTAAGGATTATTCCCTGACAAGACCCTGCAAAAGCTCAAACAGTGGAACAATAAGACTTCTAATCAGCTCTCTTTCTTTCTCTGCCCTAAACTGGTCCTCACCGTTTCTTCCTACTCTTACTTTCTTCCCTTTGGATAACTGTTTTCCCCTTATTTCTGTTCTTTTCACCTCTGTATTTCTATTCTTCACTTACCTTCTTTCTCTCCACACTGAAATATAAACACATTTGAAATAAAACTTGTTTCTCTTGCCTAAGATTCCTGGGTTTTCAAATAAGAAATTCTATAGGTGGTTGAATGCCAAGAACTGTAGTTGCCTACCTGCCTATGGTACACTGATACAGGAAACCTAAAAATTGGCATATTCAAGAAAAAAGGTATATAAATATATTTCTAGACTTTTAGGGTTTTACACACAGACACACACACACACTCATATGCCCGTACAGGTGATTAGGCCTAAAGTGGAATTTCGGCTGATTTCTCTTTATAATTGCCACAAATCTCTCCTAAGCCAAGAAAATATCCATTTTGAAACTAATATTTGCATATACCATGCACAAAAAATGAAACAGATATATTATCTAGCAGTTTTTCCTCATTTATAACAAAGGTTAAATATTGCCTTCCTCCTTGCTCTCTTTCCCTCTCTTTTCTTGAAACGGAAGTCTTCCATTAAATTGTGCTGACTCCAATTCTCATCTATGCCCTCCCCTTGTTTCTGGATCCTTCGCCTTTCTGTCTGCATGATGTTTCCAGGCACAGCAAGCTGCTTTCCCACAAGCAATCCTGTAGCTATGAGCCATCATTCAGGAACAAGAGCAAATGAAGGTGGAAAGCTCTCTCTGATTCCATTCCTCAAGTCTTTTTCATTCCTTGAGAGGCATCTTTGATGAAACCTATGGTTGCGTTTTTTGCCTCAATATCAATCTGGGTATCAAAGTAATGTCCCGAGTACAACGGGATCTACCAACCAGGTGGCTAAGGTGGCCTTTATTTTGAAAAATAAACAAAGATTACACTTTAATGCCAGTATTCTGTGGCAGATTTCTTTCATTCCACATATGATTCTGGATGTAAAACTGTTTCTACAATGTATGATCTGTCTTCCCAAAATAAGAACATAATGCCAGGACTGGAGACCATAGCTCTTGTAGTATGAGTTCACAGAGGAGAGAGAAGAACACCAACTATAAAGGAAATCAAACGCAGCCATATTGTTTCTTGATGGCCCTCTAAAAATTAAAAATATATATGAGATAGATATCTTTTAAACTAGAACCATGTTTCCTGCTATGGATTTCAATGTTATGCATGAATTTTATTCTATTTATTTTTTTTGAATTTTATTTTATTTTTATACAGCAGGTTCTTATTAGTTATCCATTTTATACATATTAGTGTACATATGTCAATCCCAATCTCCCAATTCATCACACCACCACTGCCCCCCACATGAATTTTAATATATTTGCTTTGTTTAGAAGAAAAGAGTCTTTCTGAGGGATTAAAATATAAATAATCATAGTAATAATAATAACAACAATAGCATTAACAGTAATATGTGCAAGCTTGAGCACTTTCTGTATACCAGGCACTTATTTAAACTCTTCACATATATTAACTCTTTTAATCCTATAACAGTCCTCTGAGAAAGGCACTATTATCTGCATTTTAATAGAGGAAATGAACAATAACATTAACATGAATGAAGAGTGTTTAGATTAATGGTAAGTAAAGTTTAGATGAAGAATTTGGAAGTATGCATATACTCAAGTGAAAAAGTAGTAGTGAGAATTGTATTTCAAACAGAAAATGTTAAGTTGTGTGAGATCATCCAACTCAGTCTCCTTAGGATCAATGCCTACAATGGAGGGAAGATGAATGATAAGGTCCATAATTGATAGACAAATAGATGCATCACAGATATACTACTAAGTATTACTATGAAATGGATACAAGCCCTCAAAACTGAAAGAAATCATTATTTTTAAACTACACGCAATTGAGGTGGGGGAGGTGTAGTGGAACCCATCACTGCCAATTTATGTTTATTTTGAAGAAAAAAAGGCCTTGGACTCAGTACAAAATTTTCAGGTATACATTTACCAAAAAAACCCCACAACATATCCTTCTTGGTCATTAGTCCCCAGTTTAGGATCAAAGTTTTCATTTTCTAATTTAGTGAATTTTATTTGAGAATTGCCAAAAAAAAAAAAAAAAAAAAAAGGGAATGTACTTAAAAGTTATAAAAACTGAATTTCCTGTCCACACATACAAGTGAAAAACTAAGGAGCTATTCATTTGATCACAGTAAGAAAATATAGCATGAGGTTGTGTGATTTTTCCCCCCTTTGACTATCATTGTCTGCTTTCTTTGTGCTAAATATGATTCTAGGAATAATAATCATTTATTATGGTCCACAGTTGAGATTCCTGAGCTTGTCTTCAGATAATTATGTCTGTCTTCATGAATCAGCCAGAATCCCAGAGACCCACAAGGAGAAAATGTCAGGAGTCTACTTCATGCTTTTAAGCAGAAATTCACAGTGAAAGATGTTAGATTAATTATTGGAAAAAAATGGTCAATGCAGCCACACTTTCTGAAATAATTAATACTTATTTTAGATAGAATTACTTGACCTCTTCAATCGAAATTTCTTCCCACATTTTTGATGATGTGTTATGGATCAAAAATCTCATCTCTATGGAATTGAGCAATCAATAAAATAAAATAAATTTAAAATATCCAAAGAAAAAAGTGTATCAATAAGAGCTAAATACATTTGAACATGAAATGTAGTTTAAAATACAAACTTTAGGAACCTTATTTTCCCTGTAGAACTTAGAAAAAAGAAAAAGGTACATTTCAAACACCACTAGAATCTTTTGTTTTAATCAAAAGTTTACTCAAGCTTGGCTTCTTTCAGTAAGCATTCTTATTTAAAAAAATTTTTTTTTTATTTTATGTTAATTTTTAAAAAATTTTATTTAAGTATACTTAAGAGATGAGCCTTAAGATATTTCATTAGTTTTGTTGTTTTAGGGAAGCAGATAGAGCCGAGAAAGGAGCTGGAGTAGATGACGATGTTACTGATGAACTGGTTCTTCGTTTGATTAGTTAAGCACTGAAAGATATCCCGAGAGTGATTTGGGGCAACTGAGTCAGACCCACACGCAAATACGAAATGATTAAATGAAAATGCAAGCAGCCCGGGAGCATCGCCCGGTGAGAGATAACGCGGCAGCTCGCTAATTGGCTCACAGCAAGCGCGCAGGATGAGGGATTTCAGTTGTGGTATTGCTGGTCCTACTTCCCCCTGCACCATTATCTCAGAGTGACACTTCCATTACTCTGAGCGGAGAAAGATGAACGTCACCTGTCAGGGGCTGGTTAATTGTGTTGCTAGATGTATGTTGCCAGGGCGCAGGTTGGACATTTATGAACATAACTGCTTCCTCTGATGTCCGCCATCCTTCAGGGATCGATACGGCTCTTACAGTAAGCGCGTAATTGAGTGAAGGCACTTACCACTGAGGGGCTGAAGACGAGCCCATTGTGTGAGCTTCATGTCCATACATTTACCATAAATGAGCTGATATTTGCCATTTATTGTGTGCAGCATTGTGGAAATGGAAACTAATGCGCCACTTTCATTTGTTTTCTAGATAAATGGGGAAGACGTCCAGGATCGAGAGGCGGCGGTGGCCCTGCTGTCTAGTGATGAGTGCCGGAGAATCGTGCTGCTGGTCGCAAGGCCGGAGAGTCAGGTCAGAACAGAGAGAGCAAAAGTCTTGAGACTGCACTTTAGGTTCACTGTCTGCTATTCTATAACAGATCAGTGCCACGGATGTTTGTAAAACCAGGCATACAAAATATAATTGAGTCATCTTTCCCAACTGGCCAACCTTATCAAAACAATTATAGGTAAAGACTCCTTAATATTGCTTCACAGAAAGGCAGCTAAACATCTTATTTTTTTTAAAAGAACACAAAATTGAATCATTACTCTCTCCTTCCACTTGCCAGTTATTTAAATTAATTCATAAATGAAAAATGATTGACTTTACATGATATTTAATTCTGTGTGGATCCTTGCTTTAGGTTTTCATCTAAAAATACTTAATTGGCATATTAAGGTATCTTGAAAGAATCTCTAATGAGAGAAACATTAGCATATCTAGCTATCAACTTAAATCTTTTTAGAGTAACTTTATCAAATAAAATACCTTAAGTAGTACAGTGTAGTTCCATGTATAGTAAATGAATTTTTTCCAAGTTTAGTGTGACAAAAACAAATTGAGAGCTTTTAAAGAATTTTTTTATGTATTTACAGAGGGAGATGTCATGAAAGTAAAGGAGAGGTAATGGTGGAAGAAAAGTACTATTGGTACTTCTTTTTATATCCTTTTTATCCCCCACCACAAGGCAGAAAGGACATTACATTGTCACCATTCTATCCATCTGTCAGTGCTGGATAACCAACTTCAGTGAGTGAAGTTGGTTATATCACCATTTGTCTTTCAGGTTATTGATCTGATATATTTCAGACTCAATAACTACATACTATCTATAAATTACATTGAGTAAGTGTATTTCAGTGTCAGGCCGAATCCTGTCTTGAATATAGTGGTTTTAAAAGATCACCCTTTCCGCATATATTTCCATTAGGCCCTTGACCATTCTGAATGTTTCCCATAAAGCCTGCCATAGCCTAGGGCAAACTAAAGTTACACACCTGAGGTCCTAGGAGTGGGAAAGGAAACTCCATAACTGGCTGTGCTGTCTATGTGGGAGTGAATTATTAAAATACATATGAAATTGCGCTAATTACCTGGAAATTTTGCAAACCGGTTAATCTCAATGACCCCATTTTCTTGAAAAAGAACAGAATAAAGGGGCTAAATACATATTAGTGAAATTAATGGTAAATTGAAGAGTACTCAATAGTCATCCTTGCTGTAGAAAAGATATTTCAACTTTATAATGTGGTTTCCCTGCCCTTTCCATGTAACTGCTAGAGAACCTCATTAATTTAGAATTAAAGCATTTCCTTTACTATGCCACATAACAGCTATAACATACTGTGGAAAAAATAGAAATTAATAACATAAAACCAGATCCTGTTAATCTTTGATGGCATACATATGCTTGGTAGAACCACTGGCGTTTCTGAATATCTGGTTACACTCCTGACCCAAGAGTCAATGTTGGAGCATGAATTTTCAAACAAGACTTTCTTTCCACAGTTGATAAAAGATGGTTGTCTGACTCTGTAGCATATCATCCCGTCTGTCAAAATCAAGATCTGCCCTAGCCCCTTGATCCTGAAGAAGCTGTCATGACACTGGAAGGCAGCTAATTGCCTTTAGAAAATCAGATTTCTAGAAAAATAAGGAAAGAAAATGCATTTTAATACCATAATTAAAAAATGTAATTTAAGCAATACATGCTATAAGGTGGCAAAAACAACATAAACTTGTATTTATATCACCATATTTTCCCACCAGTTTCAGTATATCTCATTATTGCATTTTTTGCATGTTTACTTTATTTAGAGAGAGTATAGAAGTTTTAGTGTGCTTTTTCTAGCCATTTTTTTTTTTTTTTTTTATGTTTCAAATTCTCTCTACATTCTCGGAAATGATCAGAGTTGCTGGGGGCAGTACTGTGCAACCGTGTAATATTTTTAAATAACTCATTTCTTTCATTCCCTGTCAACTTACTTTCATTTTCTGCCCATTTTCTTCCTGAGACCATTAAAGATATTGCTATTCTGTCCTATTCCCCTTGGGACACTGGGGCAGAGAGGACTCTTGTAAGAACTGTAGAGAACTTTTGAGACAGTGCAGGTTGCTTCTTTCTCTGAAATGCCACATGTGAGCCTCTACTGTGCAGACAGATCCCCCTGTATAATTATGACAGTCCCCCTTTTCCCATGGCTCAACTCAAGGGAAAATTCTGTCTCTGCCACAGCACTGAACTCAGACTGCCATGAATGTGTGTGTAGGGGGAAGGGAAATGCGACAGGGAAGGGAGGTGAGCCAGAAGAATCTCTCCTGACTTAGTGTGCTGTGTATTCCTCCAGCCTAGAGGGAAGCCTTAATCAAAGTAGACACACACTAACTACACATGGCAACTCAGGGATCTGTGGGGTTAGTTAATAAGAAAAGAGTTATAGGAAAGCATTAATTTCTATCATTTGTTCTCCTTGTCTTCCCCATCCCTTCATTTCAATTTCAAAAGACTCTGTTCCATCATTCACTGTATCAGTGTTGGCAGATATTTTGTTTTGACCTGATTAAAGAAAAAGTCCTTGCTGTGCTTATAAAAAATAAACATTTCTAGCTTTAAGTAATTTCTTTTGGAGCCTGGCATTTGCAGCTTCATGAAACTTAAAAGGGATTAAAAAATGTAAAACTTGGACAATTATGAATTGGACTGAATTTAAATTTTTAGTCAGCTTAATCTTCATAGCTCATCTGCATATCAAAGTCACTGGGGTGGAACTTGGTCAAGTTATTCAGGCCACAGTGACATAAATGAGGATGAATAAATGCATTGATGCTTTTGGCCCAGTCAAGTTTGAAATAATTTAAGGTCTAGGTAGCCTTTAGTAAATAAAAAGAAACCTATGATTGCCTTCATTTAATGAATGTGATACATAGACACTAATGCCTCTTCTGGTGCAATTTAATGTCCTCTCAGGTTCGTTTGTTTTTAAGTTTTAGAAGTTCAGTTCTCTTAAAGACAAGCTTATTTTTTGTGTTTGGTGCTTACCCATTTGTCCGGTGGTGAAAACATCTCCCACCGTTGTCAATTTTGACTCACTAGAAAGCTGCTGTTTCTTTGTAACACAGAGCAAAGGGGAGCTTTGACAATAATTCAGTTAATTCAATCAGCATAGACAGCTAATTTATGTAATCCAGCTCCAAAAACCCACTTTGAGGCAAATTATCTAAATTGACTGTCAACACTTATCATATTAGCAAGGTAACCACCAGTTTTCCACTTCCTTTTGTATTGAGAAGCCAAAAGGATTTGTTTGGTTTAGTTTGTGTAAGACTGCCACAAGAATACCTACCTTCAGCACCCACAAAGAAAACCCTGCATGCTTCACACGGCTCCCTCACCCTTACATGCAACATTTAAGGTCTTTTTCCTTGGAACTGGGTCTGAGAAATGAATCACAATAGTCATGGCACAGCATCGCTCTCTATTGAGAGTAACTTAGAATTTTCCTTTTTTTTTTTTCAGATGAAATAAATGTTGTCCGTATTTGTGGCAAGCAGCCATCTTGTTAACTTGAAAGTCAGCCGCCTAAAAATAAAAAAGTAGAATGAGGGTAGCATCAGTGTGTGTGTGTGTTGGTGGGGGGTGATTTGTGTGGAGTTGCTTTGGGGGGGTGTTGTTAAGGAAAAAGGCCCGATTGTCTCATAGCCCTATTAGTACCATTGCAGTTCTTTAACACGGGGACAGTTGGGAGTAATGAGCGTGACAGCTGTGGATTATGCAGTATGCTTTTCATACACTTTGAAAGACGGTGATGTTCTGTGCTGTGAGGTCTACTCAGTTATGAGAGAAAATCTGTAGCTCTGTTTCAGGGAAGGATAAAAGGCATGAGTCCAATTTTTTTTATCACCTTTTCTTCCTTCTGAGAGGTGAACCATAGGAGGCTGGTATTTTGAAGAGAATCATTATGATAAAAGGAACTGGTCAGGCGTCACCATTTAAGTTTACCCTATCTTAGCTTGAGTTCTCACTAACCGAATGTAATGTACTAATGTATTCTTTTGCAGCTGGATGAAGGCTGGCTGGAAGATGAAAGGAATGAATATTTAGAGGAGTTAAACTTGTCGATGTTGGAAGAACAGCATAATGAAGCAATGCAGCGCACTGCCGGTGAGGTGGAGCAGGTAGGGCCACAATCTGAACTCCAGCATTTGAAATGATGCTGGTTCTTTTTTAAATGTGTAACCATAAATGGAATAAAAAAACAAAATCAAAGAGTTTGACCAAACATCTCTGTGACGATAATTTTTGAAAGCAAATGATCATCTCAAATGAAGCAAGAGGGAATAAATACAATTTTTTTCTATTAAGAATATTTCTACTTTGGGAAGCTTAGGGGCCATTGTGGAGAGTACAGTAGTATTCAAATGCTGACCCAGGTACTGTTCAACCTAATTCGGAAATTTAATAGTAAAAATGCATGTTGCTTCTCAATATACCAGCTAGAGATAAACTATATCTCATGAGGTAACCCCTCCCCCCAAAAAAAGTAATTTTGTATTTTAAAATATTAATGTATGTATTTGAATAGTTAGGCAACTTTAGGAAGATGATGACATGATGTAAGCCATCAACCTTATTTGGGTATTTGGTATCATGATTACACCTTTATACTCCTGAATTAAGAGTAGTTCAACTTGAGATTATTGACATCATTTTGTCTTAAGGTCATATATTCATTCAACAAAAAATTCTCAACCCCTAATATGTTTCAAGTACCACGTTTGATCCTGAGAATACAAAGAAAATGAGCAAAGTCCCTGCCTTTAAGTAATTCATAACTAGTGAAAGATCACAGTGTGGTTTGTGGCAAACCGAGTCTTAGGATTCTTTTCATTTTTGTTGTTGTTGTTTTTCTACTAGATAAAATCAAGATCAATATAGCCTAGATCTTTTTATGTCAGATTCATGTCATTCATTTGCCTGATATAATCTTATTAACACTTCCGCTGTCAGTCTGCTTATTTGTTTAATTATCATCCTATTCTCAACATTAATTCTTAACCCACCCTAAAAGGTAATTAAAAAAAAAAATCCTGGCAGTTAGGCTTAGGAATATAAAACATAAAAATCCTATCACTTTACCAAACTGAATGATGAGATGCATTGACATGCTGGCATCCCATAACAGAGGTGTGTGTGTGCGCATGTGTGTGTCTGTGCATGCGTGCTCATGTGTATATGCTAATAAATTATTAGGTTGCAAACTACAGTTGACAAAGCCATGTGTGCTACACTCTGTGCTCACCATGGATGCTCAGTGGCCACTTCACAAACAATAGTTCATGCTCAAAAGCAATGCTGCTACAGCAATGTAGCAATTGCTTTTCAATATAAAGAGGACAGGTTGAAATTTTAATGTATGACTTCAACACTGGCCACAAATAAAGATATTTTTTGGTGGCAGCTGCTGGTTACAAGCAAGAAAGTCCTTGCTCCAGGCTTTTTCTCTCTTAGATAAAAAATGTGACCTGATACAAAATTGACAGGAGGATGTTGGAATAAAGAAAGAAGGGAGAAATCCTGTCCAGGTGAAGTGATATGGTGTCAGATGCTGCCTACTCATCAGATGTAATACAAATGCTAGGTCTTTTGAGGTAACACAAGATGTCCCTGAGGTGAGATTTTCATTGTGTAGAAATTTTTCTTCACGATGAGACTGAAAAATGATGAGAAGTACAGAAACCTTTAAAAATCCTTTGCCCTTATAAACAATAATACTACATTAGAAATGCCTTGGTAGAAACATTGCCTATCACTATGATAATTCCATAGGGAAATGATAAATTATAGAGTAGCATTATATCAGAAACCAGGAATTCTAGGTTTGAGAATAGAAAACTGTCTTCACATGTGCTCATAAACCAGTGACAAAAGAAAGGGAAATTCAATTAAAAATTGCATATCCATATTTAAAAACTAAAATACATATCCATCTGAAGGTTTACTTCACATGCTGTCCTTGGTCCTGTAACTGTTGTTAACACACATTTTGCTAATTAATTTGTCTGTATCATATATTGTATGAAAAATAAGAAAAAATACTGCCTTCCTGTATTTTTTCAGCCTACCATTAGATAGGAGAAAAAATATAAATGTAAGTTATATGGTATATAAACTCAAATGTCCAATATCAATAATATCCTCTGGGAGTTTTATGGCACAGTGGGCAGATGTCACCACATTTGATGCTGTTGTCACCTTATAGCAAGGGACATAGGGATGTATCAAGCTTTCCATTGTTAGTTACAGTTACTTATGTATAATATTATTTTTTATCAATAGACATTTTAAATCAATCTCAGTATGTTCTTAAGAAATGAGGAAAAATATTTTAGGGAAAGATGGAGAATCCTAGAATAACATGATACCTGCTCATGTTCTCCCCCCAGTTCATTACACTTTGTTCTGCCATTACTTAGGTGGAAGAAAACAACAATTATCTTAACCTTCCAGACCTGTTTTACCTTTTATCACCCATTCTGTCCTTCTTTGACACTAACAAGCTTAATTATATTTAATTATATAATTTCCTGCTAAAGAAAAAAAAAAAAATATATATATATATATATAAAATAGTGAGTAAACTTAGACATAAGGAGAATACAATCTAGAAACTGCCATGTAGACTTTTATAAGAGAAGTGGTGGAAGAACGAGTAACTTTACCCTATTCAAAGAGAAACAATTAGATGTGCACTTTCCTAGGGCAGTGACAGTTAATTGTTCTGCATAAAGAGCCAAAAATTACCAGGGAGTGAAGTTCACATATATTTACATACCTGTCTCAAAATATGTTTTTTGACATTATGCCCATGTCTGGCAATCAGTGCTGCTCAGATTTTCAGGGGAACCGTCATTTTACTCTCAGTAGAATAAAACTCACCTCTGAAGGAAATTACTGGTTAAGAGTAGAAAAATCTTTTAAAGTAACCCAAGTGAGTCCGAAGACATTACTGTTGCTTTTGAGCAACGTGATTTGGAGATGCACTGAGGTCAAAGTACCTGTATGCAAGAATACAGCATCTTGGACATGTAAGAAATCCTGGCCCTGGGGGATGGCATTGGCCCCCTAGACCTCTAGCCTAAGAAGCTACATCCATCTGGGATTAAGTTTCCTCATCTATAGATGGAAGGTCCTGGGCTCCAGTAACGAACCTATTCCTGAAATTTTGTGATGTTTGGCTTATCATTGTCAGTGTATTACTAGATCCAATGAAGTCTCCTCTGAACTTGAGAAAAGTTCAGGAAAAAGAAAATAGTAACAAGATGATGTGGCTTCTGAACTCTAGGCCTTCCTATTTCTGAAGACTATTTCGGCACTCTCTCTTACTCATCCTTTTGTGTGTTATCACCACAGAAACTCATAAAGTCCTCATTTACACACCTTCCCTCCAGTTTCCCAACTAAGAGAAAACCTTAAGACAAGAATCACTTATTTAAATGTGTCCTGTTTTATTTATCCTCAAGTGAGTAGCATAGCCATATTCAAGCAGCTTTTGTTTTCTTTATATTCAAGTATAAAAATCTGCCATGAGCTAATTGCCTTTATTTCTAAAAGTGTTATGGATACTAAAATCAGGGCAGCTTTCTAGGAACTGCACTTTTGCCAAGAAGCACTGTTTTTTCAAGCAAGTTTTCCAACAATTGGTGTTTTTCAAAATAATTAGCTTTCTTTCTTCTCTCAACTTTATTTTCTTAGCCAAAAAAACAAGAAGAAGAAGAAGGCACAACAGACACGGCAACATCTTCATCCAACAACCACGAGAAGGACAGTGGAGTGGGGCGCACAGATGAAAGCTTGCGGAACGATGAGAGCTCAGAGCAGGAGAATGCAGCCGAGGATCCCAATGGCACATCTTTGAAGAGCAAGAGAGAGCTGGGGCAGAGCCAAGACACTCTGGGAAGCATTGAACTTCAGTGTAATGAGAGCTTCGTGTCTGGTGAATACATTGACTCAGACTGTATTGGCAACCAAGATGAGGAGTGTGAAAGGTTTCGGCAGCTCTTGGAGCTCAAATGCAAGATTCGGAAGCATGGAGAGTATGACCTGTATTACTCAAGCAGCACAATAGAATGCAATCAAGGGGGACGAGAGGGAGTGGAGCACGAACTACAGTTGCTTAATGAAGAACTAAGAAACATTGAACTTGAGTGCCAAAATATCATGCAGGCTCACAGGCTCCGGAAAGTGACAGACCAGTATGGAGATATCTGGGCATTGCACGATGGAGGATTCCGAAATTATAACACCAGCATAGATACACAGAGGGGAAAACTAGATGACATCCTCGAACACCCAGAAAAGTCAGACAAAGACAGTTCTAGTGCTTACAACACAGCTGAAAGCTGCAGAAGCACTCCACTCACTGTGGACCGTTCCCCTGACAGTTCCCTTCCAAGAATGATCAACCTCACCAATAAGAAAAACCTGAGAAGCACAATGGCAGCCAATCAGTCCTCTTCTGGACAGAGTAGTAAAGAGTCAACCAAAGCCAAAACCACTGAACAAGGTTGCAGCGTTGAAGGCAAAGAGAAGAAGACTTCAGAAAGCAGCAAGCTTTCTGATCCAGAGAAGACCAGCGGTGAACACATCCCTTACCTCTCTCCTTACCATAGCTCCTCCTATAGATATGCAAACATCCCAGCACATGCCCGGCATTATCAAAGCTACATGCAGTTAATTCAACAGAAGTCCGCAGTCGAGTTCGCTCAGAGTCAGCTCAGCTTGGTGAGCGTGTGCAAGGAGTCTCAGAAGTGCTCAGAACCCAAGATGGAATGGAAGGTGAAAATCAGGAGTGACGGGACACGGTACATCACCAAGAGGCCCGTGAGGGACCGCATTCTGAAGGAGCGTGCCTTAAAGATCAAGGAGGAGCGGAGTGGCATGACGACGGATGATGACACCATGAGTGAGATGAAAATGGGGCGCTACTGGAGCAAAGAGGAGAGGAAGCAACACCTGGTGCGGGCCAAAGAGCAGCGGCGCCGCCGAGAGTTCATGATGCGGAGCCGGTTGGAGTGTCTCAAGGAGAGTCCCCAGAGTGGCAGCGAGGGCAAGAAGGAGGTCAACATCATTGAACTGAGTCACAAAAAGATGATGAAGAAGAGAAACAAGAAAATTTTGGACAACTGGATGACAATCCAAGAACTGATGACCCATGGGGCCAAGTCCCCTGATGGCACACGAGTCCCTAATGCCTTTTTGTCAGTCACCACGGTATGACCGAATGGATGGAAGGCAGCTGACTTTCAGAGGGTGCTACCAGTTTCGGTAGAGGATGCTTGCCTCGTTCAATGTGGCGTTTTTATATATATTTTGTGACTCTTTATAGTTTAAATTTTTTGTAAGCAAAAATACCTGCTAATTTTTCATTTGTTTTTCATATACTGGTACCTTCATTTTGGCTGAGATTTTTCTTTAACTTGTGATATATTCGTATTACTCATTTATATATAAAAACAAACAAAAGGAAAGAAAACAAAAAAAAAAAACAAACAAAAATACTGAGGAGCTAATTAATTTCCTATTTTAATGTATCTATTGTAGATCTGGATTTATTTCTCTAGTTTACTTATTTTCTACTTTAATAACAACTCAATGCCAAGACATTTCTCTGCTTGCTTCTTGGCATAACACATATGAAATCAAACCTGTTGATAAATCATGTGCCACATCTTGTCTTATACATAAAAGCCACCTCTTTTTAACATCCCGTTGTACATTTAACACATAAATGGCCGTTGTCTTTGTCTCAGTAAAGTGTAGGTGGACAATCTTTCTGTGGTATGTAGTGACATTGGTCATGTAGCTAGATAGTTGTGGTAATTGTGACAATAAAAGAGAAATAAATTATTGATTATCCCTGAGAAAAGCTATCAAGGAGTGTTTTATTTCCATTGTTCACTGTGGTTACCAGATATAAATTAGTTATATATGTATACTATTTAGAAGACTCCTAATTGTGGATTGTAAAATGCATACATTTTCTATCCCTTTTTTTTCAAGAAATTGCCCTGAAATACTTCCCACAGATTATTGTGTCCCATATTCTTACCAGGATTAAGTTAGATAATGTGTATAGAGCATCTAACAGATGCTGACTAAGCATTCAATAAATATGAGTTCATGCTCTCCTTGACTGCCACCCACGTAAGGAAAAGCCAAGAACAATTTAGGGGATGACATGGACAGAGAAGATCAGTGGAGTATCTGAGATTGTTTGTAAGGACACTGTATTAGTCAGCTCAGATTACCATAGCAACATACCATAGACTGTGTGGCTTAAACAACAGGAATTTCTCACAGCTCTCAAGTCTGGAAGTCCAAAATCAAGGCACCAACTGATTCAGCTCCCTGATGAGGGCTCTATTCCTGTTTTGCTCATGGCCTCCTTGCAGTGTCCTCACATGGTAGAGAGAAAAAGAGAAAAAAGCTCTCTGGTGTCACTTCTTTTAAGGCCACTAATCCCATCATGAGGGTCTCACCCTCATGACCTCATCTAAACCTGATTACCACCCAAAGGCCCCATTTCCAACTACCATCACATTAAGGGTTAGAGCTTCAACATATGAATTTGTTGGGGGAAGGTGACACAGTTCAGTCCACAGTTCTACATGCATTTATTTAGTTCATCCTTTGGAAAAAAATTTTTGGAAACTATCGTTTTAATCATTTTCAGCATAGTCAACTATAAACGCCTTATTAAAAAGTGAGCTTGTTAAATTATCAGATAGGTTTTTTAATCTGGCTTTTTATCATATAAACATCAACCATATTATATATCAATCATAATGCCTCCAGAGTGAAAGGTCAGATCAATGCATGCATGAGTTTGATCAAATTTTCATTCAATGAAGAAGTTTGTTTTAACATAATGGAGACACAACATCCAAACATTTTTGAAGCTACTTTCCTGTTTAAAAACATAAAGTGGCTCCTTACTAGCTCTTGAATCAGACTCTGATGCCTCAGCCTTATATTCATGGTCCTCCATTAACTTGCCCACCTTGCCTATTGCCCCTCTTCTTTAGATTTTCTCTGAGTTATTCTGGCTCCTGAGCAGTTTGCCCCTTTTCACTGAGGTTATCTAATGCTACTCTCCCATCTGGGGTTTCTATGCCAAATCCTACACCCCTCTTAGAAGGTAATCACATATACATTTTCTCTTTGGAGCCTGTTTTGATGACACTGGGTTTTCTCAGCATTTTGGCATACACTATGATACACCTGCAGTTTATTTTACCTTGGAAATTTTATTCTTCTGTTATTTGAATCACATAGACAGAACTTATTGTCTCCCTGCACGGATATTATGTTCATGGAGTTTGGCCCTTGCATCACCCCTGTCTTTATAAACCTCTGGTAGAATGCCATTTAAACAATAATGAATGCTATTTATTTTATTCACTTATCTCACAGATTGGTCCTTTTGTTACTGTTTTCCATACTCATCTACCCTTCTAAGTTCTTACCTTTTAAAGGGCTAATACATAGATGGAAAGAAATGAATCTTATTTACATATAATAAAAAGCTGGACCCAAAAATTTTAAGATAGTGATAGTAATAGCAACTTAAGGCAATTGAAAATTTCACCACTTCTAACTTTAGCTATTGCTAATCCAATCGATAAAACTACTCTGAGTGCACCTAGAGTTAATTTTTGACCAGATGGTTTTAAATAAGAATGCCTGTCTATCTTAAAAGCTCAGTTCCTTCCTGACCTAATACCTATGGTATTGTTTATCCTCTTGGTACAACTGGGTTTAAATATTCATTGAATTCAAATTACTCCTATAGATAAATGGGATTTGGAACCAACATGTTGATTTTTTTCCAGAAGAAACATGTACACATCTCACAGAATGCAGTGTTTCCAAAGTCAGCAGTTTAATTTTATTTTTATTAAGGCCAAGTGTGCTTGCCAATTTTTTTAAAATGTGCTGTTAGTGTTTTTCATGTCTGTGTTTATACAATTCTATGAGTTGAGAAATGTCTTTTTCAAAAATCAGTGAAAATCCAAGAAGTGTTATGTTTTACCTTTCTATATAACATATCTTTGTGCTAAACATGTTTTTTTTTTAGTAAGTGAATAATAAATCTGCTGCTCAGCAAAGAAAAGTAATTGACTGTATGTGAGATACTTTATTTTAGTTCGGAAGACATACGTGAATGTGAAGAGGAAAAATATTTTACTTAGGCTTAAGTAATTAGAAATTCCATCTTTTTTTTGAATTTTATTTTATTTATATTTTATACAGCAGGTTCTTATTAGTCATCCATTTTATACATATTAGTGTATACATGTCAATCCCAATCTCCCAGTTCATCCCACCACCACCACCCCCCACCACTTTCCCCCCTTGGTGTCCATATCTTTGTTCTCTACATCTGTGTCTTTATTTCTGCCCTGAAATTCCATATTTTTTATTGACAGAAATGGTGTTAGGATCCATATGTGAATGACCTAAGGAGGGGGAAAACAATGTACATTCTACGGGCTTTTCTTCACTGTGTGCCATGAAGAAGACTATTGTTGCCATCTTATTTTGTGCAGACTGTCCCTTTAGGAGCACATAATATGGACTCCTCTAACGTAACCTTTCCGTAGCTACATACTGATTTAATCCATGTCTTGTTGGTGTGTCTAAATCTTCCATCTAAATACATTTTTATGCTTCCAGTGAGCTGCTGCTCTCTACTTCAAATTCTTTATTTTGCGTTGGTGCCACCGTTGGCCTGCTCTGTCATGCTTATCACCTGAGTCTTCTTGAATTTCTCTTTTATCTGGTAAGGCAAAAAAGCAGTGTGAATTTTTCTTCAAAGTATTTCAGGTTGTCTTCGATACCCTTACCCAGTCACCTTTCGGGCTAGACTGTCTCCGTCTCATGCCTAATTACCACCACAGATCTAGACCTGCTCTCCCTGGACAGTGTTTCCAGTCTCTCCTACATGTGGCAGCAACACTGGGCCTCCTAAATATTACTTTCCGCACTGTGCTTGGATACCTTCAGGAGTCTTGTCCTGAGCATAGGATAAAATCTGGGTGCCTGAGACATTTATCAAGGACTTCATAATTTAACCTCAACTTTTTTTTCCACCTGATTTCACACTTCTCTCCAGGAAGAATTTCTAACTCAGACCTCAAGAAACCTGTGTCTTAGGTAGATGAATAATTTGATGCACCTTCAAACTAATATTCTTCCAATTTTAATTAAAATTTAATTAAACTTCATTTTCTATTGATTTGTACTCTATTAATTAGTTAATTTCCATTATTTTTCTATTTCTATGAATAATCATTAATAGAATTGGTATGATATCAAAACACAATAATTATTATTAAATAATTTCTATTAATTTTTGATTAATAAATTTGAACACTGCAATAGGTTCACCGACTAATTCACTTCTTAAAAAATAAAGTAAAAAAAAATTTTTCCAGCAAATTATTTTCCACTTACCTGAAGTCTGTTCTCTCTACAGTTTCTTGTCATTATTTTCCAAATGTATATCTTTGGAGGTATATTAAAAGGACTTAAAATCTAGATAAAACAAACCATTTGCTCCTGTAAATATGCATGAAATGGCTTCAGAATTTCAGTGAATAGTAGCTACAGCAAACTACGGACAAAAATAATTGACCAAAATAGTCCTCAATAAAGTAGTATTTGGGGATTTATTTATCCTTTTGTTTTTTGCTGTTTCTGCTCAAGTATGCTCCCCTTTTCAGCAGGACCAGTTTACACTGTAGCAGGTTTGTAAGAAGTCTCCTTGTAGAACTGAGTAAATGGGCCCATAAAGCTCATTATTTGGGGTATGTTTTGTGCTACTTCTAGCATCCCACTCAGATTCTGCTTTAGTTAGACAGGACTCCCTACAGTTTTTCAAACATGGCCATTCTCATTTCCAGAGCCACACTGCTTGTGGTGCTTTCCATGTCAAATAAACCCTTCTCCTTTCTCTTTGTGCACGTCTTCCCATCTTTCCAGGAGACTTTCGTTAACTCTTGCTAACAGCCACTTATTTCTGAACACACATAGGTGGTATTGTCTTATCACTCCCTTGGCTTTCTACCCAATAGTGTCTAATATTTTTTTCCATAATGTGTCTCTCATGAGTGCAGTGTGTTGCACAGTTAATAACCAATGCCACATATATCCTTCTGGCATTTCTTCTGTTTTACCAACAAACAACCGCTCAGGATTTTTAGTGTCATGCATTTTTCACATGTCCCAGTCAACAGTGTTGTGTTGCAACAAGCATTGCTCCTGGGTTCACCGGCCAGCTATGAACTAGGGTCCTGCTTACTATTCAGTACCCTACCACAAGTTTTTAACTTATTAGTAACCACTACTTACTTACTGCCTTCCAGCTCTGCCACTTACAAGGTGTGTATTCTTAGGAAAGTTGCTTAAGCTTGCTGCTGCTGGGTACAGGGGAGATAATTGTAGACTTTTTCATTGGTTGGGAATTTTGAGTTAATACATATAAAGAAGCTAGATGAGTGTGGGCACAGAGTGGGCACTCAGTAGATATTAGATTATTTTTATTTACACATGAGCAAGCTGTGGCTGATATAATTTTAGTCATTTGCCACAAATTCCAGAGCTAGTAGGCCATAGATTAGGGATTCAAATCTGTGATGGTCTGCCCCCCAAATTTCTCTTCTTTCTACTACTTGCAGCATCTAAGTTAATTAAGAATGGACATGAGAGTTAACAGCAACTTGTTCACTAAACTCCATCTGCTTCTGCTTCAAACAGAAGTCCAGACACTGCCACCATTTTTTCTGTCATCAGAGGTGCTGATGAAACAGGAGGGAAGGGGGCAGGGCACAACCTTTAAAAGAATGACATAGCCATTGAGGATATGACAAAAACTGGTTAGAACCAACTAGGTCCAAGATGGTAGAAGAGTCAACTTCCAGTAGACCTTGAGCCTCATTATATGTTCATTGTAATACATCAGCATGCTAAAGGACACACCCACCAGCATCATGACTGTTCCAAGGCCAACAATAAAAGGTCAAAAAGTGGGCGGTGACCCAATTCCTGGAAATCTCACCCTTTCCCCCGAAATAGTTGGGATAATCCTCCCACTCATTAGCCTATGAAATTACGCAGCACATAAAAACTAACCACCCCATATTTTGGAGCCTCTTGCCTTTTGAGATGGCCCACACTCAGTCTGTGTATTGTCTTTCTCCCAAGGCTATTCTCGCCTTTTAAGATGGACCACATTCTTTCTATGGAATGCGCACCTCTCTAAATAAATCCACTTCTTACCTATCACTCTGTCTCTCATTGAATTCTTTCTGCAATGAGACATTGCAGAAGAATAAAGAACCTGAGCTTCATCAAGTCCTGGGACCAGGTGTGTGATCGCAATTAAAAGACCATGGGTTGAAGTCCCAATCTGTGTTTAGGGTGGGTTCGAGTCCCATCCCATGGGTTCAAGTCCCAATCTAAGTTGCACGGTTTCACTGACTTTCTTCATTTTGCTCTGTTTTACCAGTCAGCCTATTTTTTGAATTGTGTGTTGTCTGTGATGAGGATTACGGTGGTAGATTTTGATTTTGATCAATAAGCCTATGATTGTTTCTCTAGAGCTAACCAATATATAACTAAATTCTGCCTCAAGTTTATTATCACCTCTTTCCATTATGCTGCCTGCTATGTCCATTATCAGAAAAGTGACACTTGTAAAGAAGCTATTGGATATCCATTTATAGAACTGTCACAAATTCTTAAAGCCTGGTATTTTAATATGAAACATTGTCAGTGCTAGATATTCAATCCTAAAATGTGTTTGAATAAGCAATTTAATAAACCAAGACACTTATTCAACTTTACCTCGTTGATGGTGATAAGAATAGATTAGATGGGATGCAGCTTCCCAACACATCTTGGAAAATTTGTGAGGTACTCTGTGAAGCAAAATGTACTCAAATATTTCCAGAAACTAGCTCTATCCTGATGTTCTCATTATGGAAGTGCCAGTGAGTAGAGCATAGATTTCTATTTTTGTCCATTTAATTTAATCTGACTTCATTTTTGAAATAGAATGCTAATTAGAAAATCAATCAGACAGAGGACACACAAAAATAGAAATGGTACAAAACAGTCAAGAGAAAGAAACATATTTGAGATCCTACAATGTTCACTGTGTTAGATACTTTACACGGGGCATTAATAAACTTCTTGTCCTGGGAAGATGAAATGTGAGCATGTGAAAAGAAATCTAACTGTATAAAGCTATTAGTGTAGGGTGACAGAGTGAGGAACACAGGAGGGTTAAGGGGTGTGGGAATTTACGGGTTATCACCATCTTTGGGAAGCCTTCCCTGGTCTCAGAGCCTTGAGTAATGATTCATGCATAGAACAATTCTCATCAATTCTGTGATCTTGAGCCAGTATGTCCCTTCTATGAGCCTCCATTTTCTCATCTGTAAAATGAGAATATTAGAATAAGTGCTTTCCGACACCCATTTTATTTCTAACATTCTAAAAATTGGCAATAAATAATGAAACATTTTATTCCAAATTTCCTTTTGTTGCAGCCATGCCACAATTTCTTATGGAGCTATCTTAAGTAAATTCATCATCTACCAGTGAAGAAAATAAAGATTTTTCAAAAGGAAAAATAAGAAAACAATCCATCCACCTCACTACAAGTAACTCAAATTCGTTTCTTTTTATGGTTGAGTAATATTCCATTGTATATATGTGTATCACAACGTCTTTATCCATTCATCTGTCAATGGACACAGCTTGTTTCCATGTCCTGGCTATTGTAAATAGTGTTGCAATGAACATTGTGGTACATGACACTTTTTGAATTATGTTTTTTTCCAGGTATAATAAACTCAAAATTTATTAAAGACCTAAATATAAGGCCAGATACTATAAAACTCTTAGAGGAAAACATAGGCAGAACACTCTGTGACATAAATCACAGCAAGATCCTTTTTGACCCACCTCCTAGAGAAAGGGAAATAAAAACAAAAATAAACAAATGGGACCTAATGAAACTTCAAAGCTTTTGCACAACAAAGGAAACCATAAACAAGATGAAAAGACAACCCTCAGAATGGGAGAAAAAATTTGCAAACAAAGCAACTGACAAAGGATTAATCTCCAAAATATACAAGCAGCTCATACAGCTCAATATCAAAAAAACAAACAACCCAATCCAAAAATGGGCAGAAGACCTAAATAGACATTTCTCCAAAGAAGAAATACAGATTGCCAACAAACACATGAAAGGATGTTCGACATCACTAATCATTAGAGAAATGCAAATCAAAACTACAATGAGGTATCACCTCACACTGATCAGAATGGCCATCATCAAAAAATCTACAAACAATAAATGCTGGAGAGGGTGTGGAGAAAAGGGAACCTTCTTGCACTGTTGGTGGGAATGTAAATTGATACAGCTACTATGGAGAACAGTATGGAGGTTCCTTAAAAAACTAAAAATAGAACTACCATACGACCCAGCAATCCCACTACTGGGCATATACCCGGACACTTGCGAATTTATAGGGAAGATGAAAAGGGAAAGGAATCATCCTCCAACTGGATAACTCTTAGCTTTGCAGTCAAGGTTACAACCCTCCTAGCATGAGAAAGCTTGTTGCTAGGCTACTTGAGGGAGAGCCTCTGTGGTCATCTAGCAGACATATTGGCTAGTTTCTGCACACAACGTGTAGAATTAAATTAGAAGAAGGATAGGACAGTTAGGCAGGAGCCAAGTCATGAAAAGTTTCATGTGCAAAGAAGTGGGAGAGTTAAAGTGATCAAATATATGTTTTAGAAAGATCAGTCTGTTAGCAATTTATATTGGGTGGGGAAACATTTGGAAGAAGGACAACCAGTTAGGAGGTTTTTCCAATGATACGGAAGAGAAGAGACAAGAGCTTGAACAAAGAAAGAGTCGGTGAGTACAGAGAAAGGATTTGACAGATGTTAGGGACTAGGGTTACAGATTTAGAAAATAAAATACAGGATGCCCAGTTAAATTTGAATTTCAGAAAGAAAAAAGTGAATAATTTTTTCGATGTAAGTATACATTGGGGACATACTTATATTAAAGTTACTTGTTTTACTGAAACTTTCATTTAATTAGGCATCCTAAATTTTATCTGCCAATCCTGCTAGGGAAGTAGAATAGCTGAGTCTTGGGAACTGATAGGAAAATAGAATGGAAGATAAGCAGATGGAGGAAGAGTTTGAGGATGTTGTCCAGCTTTCTGGTTGGGGACTAAGTGAATGATGGTACCACTCAGCAGGACATGCCTAGCATGAGAAAGATGTTCTGGCAGAAAAGCTGAATAATTCAGTCTCAGGTATGTTGATTTTAGGGTGCCAATAGGACAATACAGGGAAAAGTGTCTAATGGGCAATATAAAAAGCAGATATGGAATTCAGAATAGGAGATGGGAACTCGAGGAATACATGTTGGTGGCACCCATAGTACCATCCACTGGTTCTCTGTCTTTTACCAAGGCCCTTCCATGGCCACAAAGGTCTGGTTACCAGGAGAGGAACAGTGAACAGGAACCTGTTGGTGTCAAGGAGGTGACGGGTATGTCAAATTGCCATTGCCCTTCCTCCTCCTGTGCCCTGTCCTGCTTATATGGGGGACCTGGTTTGCAAATATCACATCTCTGCCTCATTGAGAATGGAAGGTTAGATCATCCCATTCACATGCCCTCCCAGCTCCGCAGATTCTTTAGAGCCACGTTCAAGTCTAGAGAACAGGTTTTAGAAACGTTCCCAGTAACATCTGAGAAAGCACCCCAAAATCAAATACATTAATATTTTTTACTGAAACATATGACTATTTAAGTTATAAATATCCCCTTGCAAGTTCAGTTCAAGTTTTGCAACCCAATTATTTATGAAAAAAAGTTCTGTTTTCAGAAACTTATAAATTTTAGAATTTCAGTTGAAGGATTATGAACCTTATTTACATCAATGACAGCATAGCTGAACAACCACTTTTTACTTAGTATCATTCCGTATCAGTCCACAAAGAGTCTCCTCATTCCTTTTGATTGTCTTCCTTTTTTAAAAGAATAATATTCCATTGTATTGATGTACCATAAATATATTAATCTATCACCCATTTATGTATACTTTGTCTCTAATTTTAACTATTGCAATCAATGTCTTAATTAATAAACTTATAAATAGATCATTTCATGATAAGTTTCTAGAAGTGGAATTACTATGGCTGTGATCATAAATACTACCCCTCCACAGAGGTGGCACAATTTTTATTTCAACTGCTATCAACAGAGTATGAAAGGACCCTTTTCACCCACTTCCTTGCTGTGACATTTGGCCCTATTTCTCTTCCCCTACTCCTCAAATTCTCATGGACTGTATGTCCTAAAGCTGTCAGGTCAGCTGGTCTTAGTCAATGGAGGCAATGACAGAAGAATAGAGGACAAAAGGAAGGAAAAGTCACGGCATTTTCCTTCTTTCAGGAGAATATTTCAGGTTTTGTGGGACCTGTGGCTTAAACACTCAAAAGTTCTAATTAGAAAGATAAATTTTAAAATTCTGAATTCAAAATTAGGCACAAAACCAAATATGTATTTAGAATGTGGAAAGAAAATGCAAACAACTACAAATTTTGAAAAGTTTATAAATGTCAAATCACAAAATTTTTAATTAATTTTTATTAATTATCTGTCAAACAGGTTTAATATCCATTCTACCTATGTTTTTGGCTGCCTACTTTAAAATTTTCTCTTTGTATGATAATTATTTTATGATTACCTGTATGGTGAGAATAAAAAGATAATATTTCCTTTATCATAGTTGATCAAAATTATTTGATTCCTGATAGTTTAAAATATTTCATTTTCTCAACTCATTATTGGTAATGTCGTCTAAATTTTTAGGATTGTTGTGAATTTAAGGAAACCCTCTTTTAAGTTTCTTTCTCACATAAGCTGAAAAATATTTTTAAAATTTGACCCTAGATTCGTTTCTAACTGTATATTTTAAAGCTTTTTTCTCACCCACGACTCATATATTTTCACTGCTAGGAAGTGAAGAACAAATTCACAGCCCAATAGGAGTTCTGGCCCTCCTCTTTTGTATAATGTCACACAGTGAGTCAGGACAGAGGATATTTCTATAAATTATTCCTATGCCAAGACAGCTAGAAATAACCTAATTATATACATAAGTAACTGCGAAACATGAAAACATATCCCAATAAACCAAAAAAATATATATTGTCAACCCACCTTCTCTTTAGTCTGAGCCCCAAAATGTCCATGGCTATTCTATCACCACCTGACAGGAAGGGAAATGTGACAGGGAGAAAGCTGAGTGAAAAAAAGCAGAAGTCTTAACTGATAACAGTTATAATCTTAATTTTACAAATTTTACATAAACATGTGACCATGTGAACACATTGACCAAGCCCGTCCCAGGAACTTACAGAGCAAATGAGGCTGAAACTCAACCCTCCCTGGGCTCTACCCTCCACCTCCTCTGGCTCTTCCTTCTCTCCTGGGAGAACAGCTCTGGCAGAAGCTGTACCTCCTCCGTGGCCACATCTCCCACCAGACAAGGCCAACCAAGCTTCCAGATTCCAAGGGACCCTAGCCCCTGAATGCCTGTAACACCTGCCTGGGAATGATAGTGTCTTCCCACTGTTTCTAATTTATGGATTGTCTCATTCACACTTTTTCATCTCCCTTGATGAATTCCTTTTATTAAACTCTCTTATTTTAAGCAATTTCTATTCTCCTTCTTTAACTAACTAATACGGTTCTTGGTACTAGATATGGTTCCAGTAAACAAACTCCCAAATAAGATTCTCGAATAGAGTTACTCTCTTGTTTGTGTGTGAACATATTCATAACCTCCTTGAAGATGGAAAATGAGACCTTAGTAATGTAGGAATGCAATATATCATCTATAGTTGCTTAGCATTAAGTACCTGTTGAAATCATTATTTTAGGAAACCAAATAGTTGCTAGGTTGTTATACTTGCCCAGTAAGGAAGTATTGATGATTACAAAGATGTGGGATGAGGTAACTATTTTTGACAGCACTAGGGAACTTATAAGGGGAAAAACACTAGGGAAAAGGCCTATTTTTAATAGAGACTCATCGATGGGCCATCAGAAATAACCACTGTCAGTCTTACAGTGTATCTCTCCTGGACAAGCTAAGCTTCAGAGTGCCTAAAGCATCCATAGTTCCCTTCTAAGTAGGTTTTTAAAAATTATTTACTAATGATTTACATTTTAAACTTTTGTGTCAAAATAAAACACACATAGAAAAGTCTAAATTATCACAAAATGGGCACACCTGTATAACCAGTATCCAGGTCATGTAATAACACTTGGCCAGCATTCCAGAATCCACCTCCCAAATATTACCCCTCCATCCTTTCCAGCTGTAAACACTATTCAGGCTTCTAACACAACAGATTAATTTTGCCTATTTTAAAGTTTGTATAAATGGGATCCTACAGTGTGTATTCTTTGGATCTGGCTTCTTTTATTTAACACTTTTTTCGTGAGGTTGATCCATGGTGTTATATGTATTTGTAGTTTGTTTATTTTCATCACTATGCAGTATTCTGTTGTGAGATGACCACAATTCCTATATCTATTCTATAGCCGACGAACATTTGGGTTGTTTTCAATTACTGATTATTACACTTAACATTTTGAACATTCTTCTATACATGGTACACACTTGTTCATTGGGCATATACCTAGAAGTTGAATTACTGGGTCTTAGATTATGCATATGTTCAACTTTAGAGATATGAAACAGTGATTATAACAATTTATATTACCACTAGCAGTGTGTGAATTCTCAGTATTCCACATAATTACTAATACTTGATATTTTTTAAAATCGGGGGGCAGAATTTATTTTCTTACAGTATTAATTATTCATGCCAACTCAGAACATCCAAAGACTATAAGAAATACTTATTTTTAGTATGCAAACGATCCAGTTTATTCAAACAATTGACCCAGTTTAGTAGAACATCCCTTATTGTTCTTTCCTTATTTAAATTTTTACCAGTTCTATTGATCTATAACTGGCATATAACACTAAGTTTAAAGTGTACAACATTTTAATTTGATACATGTATACATAGCAAAATGACTACCACAATAAGGCTAATTAACACATCACATAATCACCAATTTTTGTGTGTGGTGAGAACATTAAGATCTACTCCCTTAGCAACTTTCAAGAATACAATACAGTACTGTTAACTATAGTCACCATGCTGTACCTTAGATTCCCAGAACATATTCATGTTATAGCTGGCAGTTTATACCCTTTGAACAATATCTTCCCATTTTCTCCACCCCGCAGGCCCTGGGAGCCACTAGTCTACTCGCTGTTTCTATGAGTTCAACTTTTTTAGATTCTACATATAAATGAGATCACACAGTATTTGTCTTTCTCTGGCTGGCTTATTTCACTTAGCATAATACCCTCCAAGTCCATTCATGTTGTCACAAATGACAGGACTTTCTTCTTAATTGCTGAAAAAGATTCCATTGTGTACATACATATATACATTTTTTTAATCCATTCATCTGTCAATGGATACTTAGGTTGTTTCCATGTTTTGGTTACTGTGAATAATACTGCAGTAAACATGGGGGTGAAGATATCTCCTTGAGATAGTGATTTTTTTTTTTTCCTTCAGATATATACCAGGTATGATTCAGGTTGCTAGAACATGTGGTAGTCATATCTTTAATTTTTTTAGGAGCTTCCATCTCGTTCTCCATCGTGGCTGCACCAGTTTACATTCCCCCCAACAGTGTAGGAGGGCTCCCTTTTGTCCACATTCTTGCCAGGACTTATTATCTCTTGTTTTTTAAATAGCCATTCTAACACGTTTGAGATGATAACTCATTGTGATTTTGATTTGCATCTCTCTCATGATTAGTTATGTTGAGCACTTTTTTATGTACTTGTTGACCATTTGTATAACTTCTTTGAAAAAATGCCTATTCAAGTTCTTTGCCCATTTTTAATCGGATTATTTATTTTTTTGCTATTGAGTTATAGTAGTCCATCTTTTTTTTTTAACAACTTTACTGGAGCATAATTGCTTTACAATGTTGTGTTAGTTTCTGCTGTATAACAAAGTGAATCAGCTATACCTATACATATATCCCTATATCCCCTTCCTCTTGCATCTCCCTCCCACCCTCCCTATCCCACCCCTCTAGGTGGTCACAAAGCACAGAGCTGATCTCCCTGTGCGATGCAGCTGCTTTCCACTAGATATTTTACATTTGGTAGCGTATATATGTCAATGCTACTCTCTCACTTTGTTCCAGCTTACCCTTCCCCCTCCCCATGTCCTCAAGTCCATTCTCTACATCTGCATCTTTATTCCTGTCCTGCCCCTAGGTTTTTCAGAACTTTTTTTTTTTTGATTCCATATGTACATGTTAACATACAGTATTTGTTTTTCTCTTTCTGACTTACTTCACTCTGTTTGACAGACTCTATGTCCATCCACCTCACTACAAATAACTCAATTTCATTTCTTTTTATGGCTGAGTAATATTCCATTGTATATATGTGCCTCATCTTTATTCATCTGTTGATGGACACATTGGTTGCTTCCATGTCCTGACTATTGTAAATAGTGCTGCAATGAACATTGTGGTACATGACTCTTTTTGAATTATGGTTCTCTCAGGGTATATGCCCGGTAGTGGGATTGCTGGAGTCATATGGTAGCTCTACTTTTCGTTTTTTAAGGAACCTCCATACTGTTCTCCATAGTAGCTGTATCAATTTACATTCCCACCAACAGTGGAAGGAGTTCCCTTTTCTCCACACCCTCTCCAGCATTTATTGTTTGCAGATTTTTTGATGATGGCCATTCTGACCAGTGTGAGGTGATACCTCATTGTACTTTTGATTTGCATTTCTCTAATGATTAGTGATGTTGGGCATCCTTTATAAAGTAGTCCATCTTTATAGGTCACCTCTAACCATACTGATTGGACCAGAGGATGGGCATCTAACACAAATATATCCAAACTTCAGGCCAGCCATCTGTCTAAGAAGTAACCTAGAATATAAACATTGTCCAAACAAGAATAGTGATCAAGTGGATCAATCAAATTTCAATTGGAACTTTGAGGAGGTCATCAGTTAATTACTAGCTGATGTTCAAGCCAATAGACACTCAGAGAAAAGAAAGGAGTCTCCATAATGGTGAAGAACTATAGTAGGGATGCATGTGTTCTCAAAGTAGGACAATACTGTGAGTGGTTATCTAGTTTCTGTCTCCATAAAGCTTGACCACTGCAGTTTATGCTTTTTTAGTAATAACTGGTATAAAGTTTCTTCTGTTTTAACATGAGGTCTGACTGTGTGATTGAGATTCCTATATTCCCTATGTTCATGTGTATGTTCGTGATGGGTCACCATTATATTAACCTGAAGAAGTTTCCAGTAACTGCAACCAGAAGAACCCACCTAAAACAATGTCCTTCTAAAACTTTCTATGCATATGTATAACTTTTTTTTTACAAAATCAGATCATATGATACAAATGTTCATGTCCTAATGTTTGACTTAACAATATATTTTAAATATCCACCTATAACAATAAATGTTTATATGTAGTACATTCAGTGTTTAGAGTATCCATTATATGGCTGAACAATAACTTATTTAACAATCACCCTTTTTCCTTTCTCTTACTATTTGCTGCTGGTATAATAAATAATGATTCAATAATCATACTTGCTCATACATCTATGTATGTATTCTATGTATGTCTATATTCTGAGTGTGTATTCTATGTATATTTTGTATGTATGTATTCTATGTGTGTATTGGATTATTTCTTTTGGATAAATAACCAGGAGTAAACCTGCTGGACTAAAGAATATGATCATTTAAAAGACTTTTCAATCATGTTCTTAAAATGACCTCCCGAAAGTTATTAACAATTGCATTCTCAAAAGCAATGCATGAGAATATCTATTTGCATGAAAAAATAAATATTTACCTTAGGATCTCACTATCTCTGAGGAATATCCCCAGTTGCAGTGACTACACATGCCAAGGGAGACCTATTATTGAGGGAGGGATTTGGCGTTGAATAGGTCTATTGAATATAAACATGCTAAGTGGCTAGTCAAATTTTCAATAATTTGTTGAAGTTGTTGAATTTGTTGCTGGAAACACAGCTTTCTAAACACTTTTTAGGAAAAATAGTATATACTTCATGGAGGGTTAACCAGAATTTCTTTCATATATGAGTTTTGCTTTCCTAACATAGGAAAATTTGAAAGTTCTAGTAACTATTTACTTTCCTCTTGAGGTATATTTCTAAGTAATGAAAGACAAAATGAGGCATTTTAATATATGGATATTTCAATTGTGTAAATAAATATATATGGAAAAATACATATTTGTATAAATAGTATGTGTGTATGAAAGAGTGTTTATTTGATATATCTAAGAGACAGTGTGATATGGTGGAAAGAGTACTGAACTAGCAATCAAAATACTAGACACAGCTCTCTACAAACTTTGTGAACTTGAGCAAATAACTTGAACTTTTAGAGGCAATAAAATAAAAGAATTAAGCAATAGAATACTTTCTAGCTTTTAAATTATAAGAAATGAATCAGACAATGCATATTATCAATAAAAGGTGATTAGAGCTATGAATTTCTTGAGAGGACTCAAAAAAGCTTCAGTGATTTAATTTGTGACCTGTGTAAGTTGTCAGTCAAGGTAACCTGACAAGAGCCCTATGTGGTGACTGACAATGAGCTAGAAGACTGAGGCTTCACTCTGTAGTCCCCAATGGCACTGGCATCACACGGGCATTGCTAAAAACCCATGGCTTCTCAGTGAGAATCCTGCCAAGAAGGCTGCATGAATCCTTGAGTCCACTGTTTGAATTTAGTCCTGAAAGTGTTGAGAAGCGTGTAAATAGAAGATCCATTCATCTTCTTCCTAAATGAGAAGTCATACACTGTGAATTAAATTTTTATGCTACAAAACAAAAAGGTTGACACCATATTTATGATGGCTGGACCTTATTTGGCAGTAACTGTAGAAAAAATTCAAGTAGGAAGTTGAGCAGTCAGCAAGCTCGTGAAATTCACTAGAGATCAAAACAGTCCCTTTGGCACTTTAAAGGTTTTCCTCTTATATTCCGAGGTTATTTAACCTTGCTGCCAATCTCAACTGTGCATAAATATTTTTGTTGCTTTGAAATCACCATCTTAATGGCATATAGATGCTATACAATGAACAATATGAGGTGTATAAATATTCATATCAGTCAAGATGCTGTCACACCTTAGACAGGATGGGATCTCCAAAATTAAAATATAAAAAGGATAATTCCATTTCCCCTCCCTCTTTGTCTTTGACTTCATACTAAATGAACAGTGAGGATAAAGAAATGGACCCTGAAATTCATATCAATGTGTAAGAAATTAAAACTAAAGACCAGTTCAACCCGACAGTTTAATTTACTTCTCTTAAGATCTTTAATACCAAACTTATCAGTTCTCTCTGTTAGGCATTAACTTGTTAAATGAGTCTTAATTATACATAAGCAGATGGAGATTTGAATTAAAATTACCTTACACTCGAGTGGCTTTAGTTCATTATAACATATCTTCCTTTTAATCATTTAGGCAGTCTCATCATCTTTCATATAGAAAGTTATTAAAATATTCCAATTTCCATATTTCTTCACATACAGCCACTATTAAATGGCAAGTAATGCACATTAGTAGGTGACTTATACCATCCAAGAATTGGTGAATTATTCATGTCAGGACAATTTTTGTGCTTTTCTGTCATCTGTAGCATTTTCTTTTAAATACTTTATATTTACTTGATACGTGGAACCTCACCTCATTTAATTTTAAGTACCAATTTTAATTCCATTCCATTTTCAAAGGGACGATGAAAAAGGACTCCATCAACTTTATTTCGTAGTTTGGATCAGCAGACTCCAGAAAGTCGAGGTATAGGAGCATGTTCCTTGAAAACTCATAAAATGATCAAAATTAAGTACCTCTTAACCACATTAGCCTTCAAAAAGACTGCTGCATTCCAACGCAGCACATGTATGAAAAAAACACAATGCTTAAAATTAGCTCACATACTGCAAAATATTGAGAAGTATCTCAGGAGTAATTTTACCACTGGAAATTAATACTTCTTGACTAAACAACCAAACCTAAGATTTGTTCTTCTTCAAAGTTGCTGAGAATGCTGAGACCAGGCTCCACCCAGATCTTGTTCTAAGGCCAAAAACTCCAGTGTGCAATGAAGCTAACTTAGGCCAAGTACTAGCACTTTAGTATTCCTGAAAGTGAGGAATTACAGCTATTCCCATAGGAACCCTCTTGAGAAAATTTCAAAGCCCGACACTGCCCTTTCTTCCTTCAGAAGTCGAATTCCCCGTAGGCTGTTATTTTATACAAGTAATCAATCCACATCCCGTAATGTTCTGTTCCTGAGGCGTCACTGGATTTACAGGCAGCAATGACAGTGGCAAAAGAATCAAACTAGACAGCTGACAAGAGTAGAAGATCCTAAGTCTTGGCTGAGTCATCAAAAGTTCAGTCAGTCTTGTCAAGCATCGTCATATTTTATTTATAATAAAATAGCATCCTTGACATTTCACAAAACTCAATATTCAGCACAATGCTTTCTGCACTGCTTAGACTGTGTGAGTGAAGACAAATGATGTATCTCAAACCCATGAGTAACTTAAAAAGCAGAGTAAACTGGGTCTGAGTTACAATGAGCTGTAATAACGTCAAGCGGGATCTCAGTAATACTGTTCAGAACAGCAATTCTGAGAGATTACTCCTTGAATGAATGGAGACTTTACTCTAACCAGCAAACCAGGGTCATGTTAATTTTTAAATGCCACACATTAGCAGTTTGACATCACAGCTTGCTAAGGCACGTTTCCATAGGAATGTAAAGTAAAAAGTATAAACATATTTACACCTTGAAAGCAAATATTGAGAATATAAGATGTGATAGAGAAGAGACCTTCAAGATGGCGGAGGAGTAAGACATGGAGATCACCTTCCTCCCCACAAATACATCAGAAATACATCTACATGTGGAAAACTCCTACAGAACACCGACTGAATGCTGGCAGAAGACTTCAGACATCCCAAAAAGCAAGAAACTCCCCACGTACCTGGGTAGGGCAAAAGAAAGAAGAAAAAACAGAGACAAAATAATAGGGACAGGACCTGCACCTCTGGCAGGGAGCTGTGAAGGAGGAAAAGTTTCCACACACTAAGAAGCCCCTTCACTGGCAGAGACGAGGGGGCGGGTGGTGGGGGGAAGCTTCAGAGCCATGGGGGAGAGCTCAGCAACAGGGGTGCAGAGGACAAAGTGGACAGATTCCTGCACGGAGGATCAGTGCTGACCAGCACTCACCAGCCTGAGAGGTTTTCTGCTAACTCGCCGGGGAGGGTGGGGGCTGGGAGCTGAGGCTCTGGCTTCGGAGGTCGGATCCCAGGGAGAGGACTGGGGTTGGCTGCGTGAACACAGCCTGAAGGGGGCTAGTGCACCACAGCTAGCCGGGAGGGAGTCCGGGAAAAAGTCTGGAACTGCCTAAGAGGCAAAAGACCATTGTCTTGGGGTGCGTGAGGAGAGGGTATTCAGAGCACTGTCTAAATGAACTCCAGAGACGGGTGCAAGCTGCGGCTATCAGCGCGGACACCAGAGACAGGCATGAAATGCTAAGGCTGCTGCTGCAGCCACCAAGAAGCCTGTGTGCAAGCACAGGTCACCATCCACACCTCCCCTTCTGGGAGCCTGTGCAGCCCACGACTGCCAGGGTCCCATCATCCAGGGACAACTTCCCCGGGAGAATTCAATCTGTTGCAATGTCATGCCGGCCTCTGCCGCCACAGGCTCACCCTGCAGTCCATAACCCTCCCTCACCCCGGCCTGAGTGAGCCAGAGCCCCCTAATCAGCTGCTACCTTAACCCTGTCCTCTCTGAGGGAAAAACAAATGCCCTCAGGCAACCTACATGCAGAGGCGGGGCCAAATCCAAAGCTGAACCCCAGGTGCTGTGCAAACAAACAAGAGAAAGGGAAATCTCTCCCAGCAGCTTCAGGAGCAATAGATTAAATTTCCACAATCAATTTGATGTACCTTGCATCTCTGGAATCCTGGAATAGACAGCAAATCATCCCAAAATTGAGGCACTGGACCTTGGGAGCAACTGTAGACTTGGGGATTGCTTTCTGCAACTAATTTGTTTCTGGTTTTACATTTATCTTAGTTTAGTATTTAAAGTTTATTATCATTGGTAGATTTGTTTATTGATTTGGTTGCTCTCTTCCTTTTTTTATATATATATAGATATATGTATCTTTTTCCTTTTCTTCTTTATGTGAGTGTGTATGTGTATGCTTCTTTGTGTGATTTTGTCTGTATAGCTTTGCTTTTACCATTTCTCCAAGGGTTCTGTCTGTCAGTTTTTTATTTATTTATTTATTTTTGTAGTATAGTTTTTAGCACTTGTTATCACTGGTGGATTTCTTCTTAGTTTGGTGGCTCTCTTATTTCTTTCCTTTTTTTCTTTTTTGTATTACTTTTTAATTTTTTTATTTTTAATAATTGTTTTATCTTTTATTTTAATAACTTTATTTTTTTTCTTTCTTTCTTTCTTTTTTTCTCCCTTTTCTTCTCAGTCGTGTGGCTGACAGGGTCTAGGTGCTCTGGCCAGGTGTCAGGCCTGTGCCTCTGAGGTGGGAGAGCCAACTTCAGGACATTGGACCTCCAGAGACCTCCCAGCTCCACGTAATAGCAAATGGTGAAAGCTTTCCCAGAGATATCCATCTCAACACTAAAACCCAGCTCCACTCAACAACCACCAAGCTCCAGTGCTGGGCACCCTTTGCCAAACAACTAGCAAGACAAGAATACAACCCCACCCATTAGCAGAGAGGCTACCTAAAATCATAATAAGATCACAGACACCCCAAAACACACCACAAGATGTGGTCCTGCCCACCACAAAGACAAGATCCAGCCTCATCCACCAGAACACAGGCACCAGTCCCCTCCACCACGAAGCATACACAGCCCACTAAGCCAACCTTAGCCCCAGGGGGCAGACACCAGAAGCAACGGGAACTACGAAACTGCAGCCTGCAAAAAGGAGAATGCAAAAACAGTAAGTTAAGCAAAATGAGAAGACAGAGAAACACACAACAGATGAAGGAGCAAGGTAAAAACCAACCAGACCAAACAAATGAAGAGGAAATAGGCAGTCTACTTGAAAAAGAATTCAGAGTAATGATAATAAAGATAATCCAAAATTTTGGAAATAGAATGGAAAAAATACAAGAAATGTTTAAAAAGGACCTAGAAGAACTAAAGAGCAAACAAACAATGATGAACAACACGATAAATTAAATTAAATATTCTCTAGAAGGAATCAATAGCAGAATAACTGAGGCAGAAGAACGGATCAGTGACCTGGAAGATAAAAGAGTGGAAATAACTACTGCAGAGCAGAATAAAGAAAAACTAATGAAAAGAATTGAGGACAGTCCAGAGACCTCTGGCACAACATTAAACACAACAACATTTGAAATATAGGGGTCCCAGGAAAAGAAGAGAAAAAGAAAGGGACTGAGAAAATATTTGAAGAGATTATAGTTGAAAACTTTCTTAATGTGGGAAAGGAAACAGTCAATCAAGCCCAGGAAGCACAGAGAGTCCCATGCAGGATAAATCCAAGGAGAAACACACCAAGACGCATACTAATCGAACTATCAAAAATTAAATACAAAGAGAAAATATTAAAAACAACAAGGTAAGAACAACAAATACATAGAAGGGAATCCCCATAAGGTTAACAGCTGATCTTTCAGCAGAAACTGTGCAAGCCAGAATGGAGTGGCAAGACATATTTAAAGGGATGAAAGGGAAAAACCTACAACCAAGATTACTCTACCGAGCAAGGATCTCATTCAGATTCGACAGAGAAATTAAAACATTTACAGACAAGCAAAAACCAAGAGAATTCAGCATCACCAAACCAGCTTTAAGCCAAATGCTAAAGGAACTTCTCTAGGAAGGAAACACAAGAGAAGGAAAAGACCTACAATAACAAACCCAAAACAATTAAGGAAATAGTAGTAGGAACATACATATCGATAACTACCTTAAATGTAAATGGATTAAATGTTCCAACCAAAAGACATAAAATGGCTGAATGGATGCAAAACAAGACCCATATATATGCTGTCTACAAGAGACCCACTTCAGACCTAGAGATACATACAGATTGAAAGTGAGGGGAGGGAAAAAGATATTCCATGCAAATGGAAATCAAAAGAAACCTGGAATAGTAATTCTCAAATCAGAAACAATAGACTTTAAAATAAAGACTATTACAAAAGACAAAGAAGGACACTACATAATGGTCAAGGGGTCAATCCAAGAAGAAGATACAACAATTGTAAATATTTATGCACCCAACATAGGAGCACCTCAATACATAAGGCAAATGCTAACAGCCATAAAAGGGGAAATTGACAGTAACACAAACATAGTAGGGGACTTTAACACCCCACTTTCACCAATGGACAGATCATCCAAAATGAAAATAAATAAGGAAACACAAGCTTTAAATGATACATTAAAAAAGGTGGAATTAATTGATATTTGTAGGACATTCCATCCAAAAACAACAGAATACACTTTCTTCTCAAGTGCTCATGGAATATTCTCCAGGATAGATCATATCTTGCATCACAAATCAAACCTTGGTAAATTTAAGAAAACTGAAATCAGATCAAATATCTTTTCCAACCACAACGCTATGAGATTAGATATCAATTATAGGAAAAAATCTGTAAGAAATACAAACACATGGAGGCTATACAATACACTACTAAATAACCAGGAGATCACTGAAGAAATCAAAGAGGAAATCAAAAAATACCTAGAAACAAATGACAATGAAAACACGATGACCCAAAACCTATGGGATGCAGCAAAAGCAGTTCTAAGAGGGAAGTTTATAGCAATAAATTCCTACCTCAAGAAACAAGAAACATCTCAAATAAACAACCTAACCTTACACCTAAAGCAATTAGAAAAAGAAGAACAAAAACCCCCCAAAGTTCACAGAAGGAAAGAAATCATAAAGCACAGATAGAAATAAATGAAAAAGAAGTTAAGGAAACAATAGCAAAGATCAGTAAAACTAAAAGCTGGGTCTTTGAGAAGATAAAAAAATTGATAAACCATTAGCCAGACTCATCAAGAAGAAATGGGAGAAGACTCAAATCAGTAGAATTAGAAATGAAAAAGGAGAAGTAACAACTGACACTCCAGAAATACAAAGGATCATGAGAGATTACTACAATCAACTATATGCCAATAAAATGGACAACCTGGAAGAAATGGACAAATTCTTAGACAAACACAACTTTCCAAGACTGAACCAGGAAGAAATAGAAAATATAAACCGACCAATAACAAGCACTGAAATTGAGACTGTGATTAAAATTTTCCAACAAACAAAAGTCCAGGACAAGATGGCTTCACAGGCAAATTCTATCAAATATTTAGAGAAGAGCTAACACCTATCCTTCTCAAACTCTTCCAAAATATAGCAGAGAGAGGAACACTGCTAAACTCATTCTTCGAGGTCACCATCACCCTGATACCAAAACCAGAAAAAGACGTCACAAAGAAAGAAAACTACAGGCCAATATCACTGATGAACATAGATGCAAGAATCCTCAACAAAATACTAGCAAACAGAATCCAACAGAACATTAAAAGGATCATACACCATGATCAAGTGGAGTTTATCCCAGGAATGCACGGATTCTTCAATATACATAAATCAATCAATGTGATAAACCATATAAACAAATTGAGGGAGAAAAACCATATGATTGTCTCAATAGATGCAGAAAAAGCTTTGGACAAAATTCAACACGCATTTATGATAAAAACTCTCCAGAAAATAGGCATAGAGGGAACTTACTCCAACATACTAAAGGTCATATATGACAGACCCACAGCCAACATCGCTCTCAATGGTGAAAAACTGAAAGCTTTTCCTCTAAGATCAGGAACAAGACAAGGTTGTCCTCAAAACTATTATTCAGCATAGTTTTGGAAGTTTTAGCCACAGCAGTCAGAGGAGAAAAAGAAATAAAAAAAAATACAAATTGGAAAAGAAGAAGTATAGATGTCACTGTTTGCAGATGACACGTTACTATACATGGAGAATCCTAAAGATGCTACCAGAAAACTACAAGAGTTAATCAATGAATTTGGTAAAGTACCAGGATACAAAATTAATGCACAGAAATCTCTTGCATTCCTATACACTAATGATGAAAAATCTGAAAGACAAATTAAGGAAGCACTCCCATTTACCATTGCAACAAAAAGAATAAAATACCTAGGAATAAACATACCTAAGGAGACAAAAGACCTGTATGCAGAAAACTCTAAGACACTGAGGAGAGAAATTAAAGATGATACAAACAGATGGAGAAAGCAATCTAGAGATTCAATACAATCCCTATCGAACTACCAATGGCATATTTCATGGAACAAAAAATTGCACAATTTGTATGGAAACACTAAAGACCCTGAATAACAAAAGCAATCTTGAAAAGGAAAAACAGAGCTAGAGGAATCAGGGCCCCAGACTTCAGACTATACTATAAAGCTACAGTAATCAAGACAGTATGGTACTGGCACAAAAACAGAAATATAGAGCAATGGAACAGGATAGAAAGCTCAGAGATAAACCCATGCACATATGGTCACCTTATTTTTGATAAAGGAGGCAAGAATATGCAATGGAGAAAAGACAGCCTCTTCAATAGTGGTGCTGGGAAAACTGGACAGCTACAAGTAAAAAATGAAATTAGAACACTCCCTAACACCATACACAAAAATAAACTCGAAATGGGTTAAAGACCTAAATGTAAGGCCAGACACTATAAAACTCTTAGAGGAAAACATAGGGAGAACACTCTATGACATAAATCACAGCAAGATCCTTTTTGACCCACCTCCTAGAGAAAGGGAAATAAAAACAAAAATAAACAAATGGGACCTAATGAAACTTAAAAGCTTTGGTACAACAAAGGAAACCATAAAAAAAACTAAAAGACAACCCTCAGAATGGGAGAAAATATTTGCAAATGAAGCAACTTACAAAGGATTAATCTCCAAAATTTACAAGCAGCTCATGCAGCTTAATATCAAAAAAACAAACAACCCAATCCAAAAATGGGCAGAAGACCTAAATAGACATTTCTCCAAAGAAGAAATACAGATTGCCAACAAACACATGAAAGGATGCTCAGCATCACTAACCATTAGAGAAATGAAAATCAAACTACAATGAGGTATCACCTCATACCAGTCAGAATGGCCATCATCAAAAAACCTACAAACAATAAATGCTGGAGAGGGTGTGGAGAAAATGAACCTTCTTGCACTGTTGGTGGGAATGTAAATTGATACAGCCACTATGGAGAACAGTATGGAGGTTCCTGAAAAAACTAAAAGTAGAACTACCATACAACCCAGCAATCCCATTACTAAGCATATACCCTCTGAAAACCATAATTCAAAAAGAATCATGTACCAAAATGTTCACTGCAGCTCTATTTACAATAGCCAGGACATGGGAGCAACCTAAGTGTCCATTGAAAGATGAATGGATAAAGAAGATGTGGCACATATATACAATGGAATATTACTCGGCCATGAAAAGAAACAAAATTGAGTTATTTGTAGGAGGTGGATGGACCTAGAGTCTGTCATACAGAGTGAAGTAAGTCAGAAAGAGAAAAATAAATACCGTATGCTAACACATATATATGGAATCTAAAAAAAAAAGAAAAATGTTTCTGAAGAACCTAGGGGCAGTGCAGGAATAAAGATGTAGGGAATGGACCTGAGGACACGTGGAAGGGGAAGGGGAAGGTGGGACAAAGTGAGAAAGTAGCATGGACATATATACACTACCAAACGTAAAATAGCTAGTGGAAAGCAGCTGCATAGCACAGGGAGATCAGCTTGGTGCTTTGTGACCACCTAGAGGAGTGGGATAGGGAGGGTGGGAGGGAGACGCAAAAGGGAGGGGACATGGGGATATATATATATGTATAGCTGATTCACTTTGTTATAAAGCAGAAACTAAAACACCATTGTAAAGCAATAATACTCCAATAAAGATGTTAAAAAAATGTGATAGAGGCATTAATTCCATTCTGCTTTGTTGTTTTCTTGAACAGAGCATCCACCTACATATATATATATATATGTATACAGATATATATATATATATATCTGTATACATATATATATAATATATATATACAGATATATATATATATATTCCTTTTGCCAGACCTCATGGAAATAAAGATTTTCTAAACAGGCCTTTTTCCTTTTCCTTTTTGTATTTGTTTATTTCACCTACTGTCATATACTACTGAGGAAAATCAAATATATAAATGTAATAAATATAATGTGCTCTCAAAAGCAATTTAAATTCGTCAATAATCTTTAGAGGCTTTGAAAACTGTCCAGCCAGAACAGCTTCCTGCCAAGGGTGGAAGATTTCAGCATGGTCACTTCTCCACTGAGAGCCCATACATTGTTTGGGAATCCTCCAGCCAGCTCAGGCTCTAACTCCAACTAATTAAGTTTTCTGCTTGCTGCCATTGGAAGCTTCAGTCAGGTATAATTAAAAGTGAGCCAATGACAGCAGTGGCATTTGTCAGAATCATCCAGTGGTTCAAATACCAGTTCTGACAGAAATGTCAAACTGATAGCGCTCCCATCTTCCCAGTGCATGCAAGGGAAGAGCAGGGGGACTTTTATTATAAATGCTTGGCTGATAACCTTTTTGAATCCCAGAACACCAAATGCCTCACATGAAATTTCATTATCCTGGAAGAAAATTCAGCTCATAAATGCTCCCTTCCCATGAAGTAAAGTTCAATCTAACTCGATGGTCTTTACTTCTATCAGGTCTTTTAGGGAATTTTGAAATTAAAAAAAAAAAAAAATGTCAAATAGTCATGTGGAAAAGAATGCTTAGTTGTAGATACATCAATCTCTAAGGGAAAATTTTCTCAGACTTAAAACTGTGGTTATCAATCAAATTTCTAGGTACATTATTAGATTTGAGTTTTGTCTTTTGTTTCAGTAATAAAAGATCACCCAAAATTAGTGAAGGCACCATCCTGAAAGGGGAAAAGCCACAATCCCCTGGCACAGACCATCACTGACTGATTTTATGATCTATTGCCTCACATAGTTCCTGGTGGTGCTCAAGGTATGCTTTGTGAGTTAAACAGTGAATGAATGAACCAATGAATGAATCTCACACACATTCTCAGGAAGATAATTTCTTTTTTTTTTAATAAATTTTATTTATTTATTTATTTATTTATTTATTTATTTATTTATTATTTTTTGGCTGTGTTGGGTCTTTGTTTCTGTGTGAGGGCTTTCTCTAGTTGCAGCGAGCAGGGGCCACTCTTCATCGCAGTGCGCGGGCCTCTCTTGTTGCGGAGCACAGGCTCCAGATGCGCAGGCTCAGCAGTTGTGGCTCACGGGCCCAGTTGCTCCGCGGCATGTGGGATCTTCCCAGACCAGGGCTCGAACCCGTGTCCTCTGCATTGGCAGGCAGATTCTCAACCACTGTGCCACCAGGGAAGCCCAGAAGATCATTTCTAAATCACAAAATGAAAGTGGTCATAGTGAAAAGACAACTTTGTAATCATTTATTTTTAGAGGTGAGAAAGATGGGTGATGAAAAGAAGTTATTTGTCTTCCTTCTCTTTCTGTGTGAGTTCATGGTATTGAAGATTGGATAAAGTAATAAATATAAAACACTTTTGTCAGTCTTATGGCCAAGAAAAAATTACTATGTCCAGAAGCCAAACAATAACACATAAGAAATGGTTGAATTAAAACACTTGAGCTATTGTATCTTAAAGAAAGATTTAACATTATACACAGGGAATGTCATGACTGCATATTTTTCTCCATATTTTGTCCATATGTTTCTTAGTTTTATCCCAAGAAAAAGTGTTGTGTTCTATGAAAAAGATTTATAAATACCTAGCTGTGTGTGTGCATGTAAAACTATAGAGTTAGGAAACAGAAATCAGAGAAAGCTGCAATGACACAGAGCTACAACTCAAATAAAAAGTCAAAAAATACCAATATGCCTGGTACATTTTTTGGAGATACTCAAAAAATACTTGTTGACTAATGAGAAAGAAAAAATAAAAACATAAAAGAGGAATTTGTTTAGAACAAAGCTCAGAAAGCCCTTCAAGAGTAAAAGATGAGATTAATTGAGTCATCTCTCAATTATGCATTTTTATAAAGTCTTTCATTTAATTATCTCACACCCAGAATTGCTATACATCAATATTTTTCCAAAATATTTCACAAGAAAGACCAGTCCACTGGGATATCAGATATCTTTCAAAAACAACAAACAAACAAATAAACAAATAAAAACAGTCAGAGGAAGGGGATTTCAGTTCCTTTGTAAAACTAGTTTGCGGATACTAAAATGACGAAAATAATACATGATTCTTCACAGCAGGATTTCTATGAAAGCCTTAAGTATGCTAATCTCCAAAAGAGCGGTTGTATTTAGCAGTGTTACCTAAACATTTTTGATCATGGGCTCCTATTTCCATTGAACATCTTAAAACACTCATCAGTATTCTTTGAGAAACACTAGCCCGTGCTCATTGGATCAACCCATGAAACGGAAATTAACCTATTTGGGGCCACAGATACCTTTGAGAATACCTTAAAAGCTTTACACTCTCTTCCCTCCCATTTATACACATATGACTTTGAAATATTCATATGACTTTGAAACAGGAATAGAGAGTCCTGAAATTCAGAGGGTTTTTAGATATTCAAAAGATACTTATTATATAAGTATGCCACAATTTATTTATCCATTCTATTGTGATGAACATTTGGGATGTTTCCAGCTTTTGTTTATTAAGAATAATGTTTCAATAACCTGTGATAAACCATAATGGAGAAGAATATGAAAAAGAATATATATATATGTATAACTGAGTCATTTTGCTGTACAGCAGAAATTAAACACAACATTGTAAATCAGCTATACTTCAATAAAATTTAAAGATATTAAAAAAAGAATAATGTTGCTATGAATATCTTTTAGGTCACAAACGTACATATTTCTGTTATAAAAATGAAGCATAGAATTATTGGGTTATAGAGTGTGCATATATTCAACTTTAGAAGATATTGCCAGATAGTTTTTCAAAGTAATTTAACCAGTTTACATTGATACCATCAGTGATAAGAGTATCATATACAGTTGTCCCTTGGTATCCACAGGGGATTGGTTCCAGGACTCCCACGTGGATACCAAAATCCACGAATGCTTACCTAAAATGGCAAAGTACAGTCAGCCCTTCTTGCCTGTGGATGTGGAACCCACTGATATGAAGGCTTGACTGTATCCTCCTTGCCAATTATTTTTAATATCAACCATATCCCACTTGGTAATGACAGGTATTTTGACTTTAGCCATTCTGGTGGGGATATAGAAATGTATCACTGTGGATTTAATTTTTATTTTCTCAATGAATAATAAAGTTCGGCACTTGTCATGTGTTTATCAGCCAGTTGGATAGCCTCTTTAGTGATGGTCCTGTTCAATAATTTTGCCTGTGTTTCTCTTGGGTTGTCTGTAGTTCTCTTATTAAGATATGAACCTTTTGTTGATATGTGTATTACAAATATCTTCTAGTTATGGCTTACCTTTTTTTCTCTTTCGGTAGTGTCTTGTAAATTTGCAGATCTGATCAATGATCTCCTCAAGTGCTTGGAACTGAAAACCTTCAATGGCTCCCAATGCACTTTTAAAAATTTTCTTGGCTGAAGTGTAGGGAAGACGTCAGAGGGGCTGCAGTGAGTTGAGGGAGACAAATGAGAAGTCCACTGGATGATGCCAAACTGACAGAGAGATGGACAAAGACCAATATTTGAACTGAAAACCTCATTGGTCAGGGTCCTAGCCAGAGGAAGACAGTCTTGAATGGAAAAGACACTCAAGGGGCATCCCCTGTGTGGGCTGCATGCACCTGCCAGGTTTAGTGAGGCAGTGGGAGAGCACAAGACTGAAGCATGCCCTCTGGCTTTAGCAAAACTGGGAGACATTTTGGGTGCTGATCTCTCCGATGCAGGTTCCAAGTGTTGGGGTGCCTGAGGCACAAATCCCTTATTCCTCAGGGAGAAGCTCCATATTGTGAGATCTTTCCCAACTGTGGGTCATGGTTCCAGGGGTGGGGTTTTTGGCAAGACCATGACTCTGATTCTCCTACTCATCTCAATGTAGCCCTCTTATCCTTTGTTGCAGAGGAGCCGTTAGCTAGTTTTCAGGTCTTTTTCAGAGGAATTGTTCTATATGTAGCTATATGTAGATTTGGTGTGTTTGTGGGAAAAGGTGAGTTCAAGATCTTCCTACATTACCATCTTGAACCTCCTCTCTACCAACAGTTTTTAGTTATAAATAGATGTTCAATTTTATCAAGTGCATTTTCTGCATATATTGAAATAATTGTATGATTTTTCTCATTTATTCTATTAACGTGTTATATCAACTGTCATATGTCAAAGGAAACTTGCATTGCTGAAATAATCTCAACTTGGTCTTAAATATTATCATTTCTAGACTTCGTCTTGTAATACTTTATGAGGATTTTTTACATCTATATTTTAAAAGTTTGTTCTGTAATTGTCCCTTCTTATAATGTTATTTACAGGATTTGGTATGAAAGTTATGCAGCCTTCATAAAATGAGTTGTATTGCCACTTTTTTGTTCTCTGGAATATTTTTGTCTAAAACTGAAAGTATTTCTTTCTCAAATATTTGATAGAATTCAACAATTAATATATTTGGACTTGGAGTTATTGTGAGAGAGAGGGCTTTTATTTATAGATTCAATTTATTTAATAAATATGGGATTATTTCTTCTTGAATATGTGCAAACGTTTTCTAGGAATTTGTCTACATTAAAATTTTCAAATATATTTGTTTAAAGGGCTTTAGAACATCTTAATATCTTTTTTTAATGTCTGTAGGATCTATAGCAATGTTCCCCTTCATGTTTCTGTTTTTGATAACTTAAACTTTCTTTAGTTTTTTTTTTTTTCCTCATCAGTCTTGCCAGAGATTTATCAGTTTTTATTATTCTTTTCAAGAAACCAAGTTTGTCATTTTTAATAATCTCTATTATACATTGATTTCCTTTACCCTCTTATTTTGTGTTAGTTTTCACACCTACATGTGGCCTCTCCAGGTGGCTAGTTTGGGCTTTCTTGCCACATGACAGTGAGTTCCAAAAGCAAGTGTCCTATGAGAACCAGGTGGAAACCATTGCCTTTTTACAAAAAGAAGAGCCTTATTGAGATAAAATTCACATAATATACAATGGAGCCCCTTAAAGGTGCAATTCAATGGTTTTTAGTATATTTACAGTTGTGCAACAATTACCATAATTAATTTTAGAACATTTTTATCTCTACAGAAAAAAAAAGTTTATATTTCCCCAATCTTCCCATCCATAGGCAACAACTAATTTATTTTTTGTCTCTATAGATCTGCCTATTCCAGACAGATCATATAAATTGAATCATACAATATGCAGTCTTTTGGGTCTGGCTTCTTTCACTCAACATAATTTTCTTTGATTCATCCATGCTGTAGCGTGTACTAGAACTCAATTCCTTTTTTATGGCCAAATAACACCTCATTGTGTGATATACCACATTTAATGTACCAGTTCATCTTTTGATGGACATTTGAGTTGTTTCCAATTTGAGGCCATTATGAATACTGCTGCTATGAACAATCATATGCAAGTTTTTCTGTGGGTTATATATTTATTTCTCTTGATTATATACCTAGGAATAAAATTTCTGGGACATATGGTATTCTATGTGTAAACTTTTGAGGAATATTGGACTGTTTTTTAAAGTGTTTTCACAATTTTACATTCCTATTAGCTGTGTATAGAGGTTACAATTTCTCTACATTCTTGCTATCTCTTGTTTTTATTAATCATTTTGCTGCTTGTTCTATCACTTAGGAAGAGAAAGAGAAGTATGTTAAATTTCTCTCCATGATTGTGTTTACAACTTTTTCTGCTTTTAGTTCTTTCAATTTTTGTTTCACATATCTTGAGGCTATATTATTAGATCCATACAAATTTAGAATTGTGATAATTTTGAGTAGAATGGCACTTTTTGTCTCTCTTTATCATTAGTATTTCTTCCTACCTTAACATTTACTTTGTTTTTTATTATTAAAAGGATACTAGCCTGCTTTGGTTAGTGTATGTAAAGTTATCTTTTTCCATTCCTTTACTTTAATCTTTACATAATCTACACCAAACAGCCTATAGCTAAGTTTTGTTGTTTTATCCAGACTATAATAGACCAATATTACCTTCGATTTTTAATAGAAATATTTAGTCCTATTAATTTAAATATAATTACTGACATATGTGGCATTAAATCTACCATCTTGTTACTTGTTTTCTGTTTGTTCTGGTTGTACTATGTCCCATTTTTTCTCTTTTCTTGCCTTCATTAGAATAATTTATTATTGTTGTGATTATTTCCTTCTATATAAGTTTTATTATTATATTTACTATTTTATTCCATATGCATTGCTGACTTACTAAAGTCTAATATAATTTACAACTTCCCAAACAATGAAGGGAACTTAGAACATTTTAACTCCATTTACCCATCTCCCATCTTTACGTTACAGTTTATATGTATTACTACATACATTTTTAATGGCCATTGACATTGTTTTTATTATTTTAATCAATCATTATTCATCTAGACTTACCCATATATTTACACATTTTATCGTTCTTCATTCTTTTTTACATCTGTCTGTTCCATCTGGGATAATTTGTTCCATCTGGGATAATTTTCCTTTCACCTGAATAAATCCCTTTTGTGTTTTCTTTAGTTCAATTATATTGAGAATTATCTCATTATTGTATTTTTAATATATTTCCATTTTCCTTTATTTTTAATGTCTTAATTGAAGTATAATTGACCAAAAAAGCTAAAGATATTCAGTTTATAGTATGCAGTTTGATAAGTTTTGACATACATATGCACCCATGAAACTATACCACAATCAAGAGAGTGAACATATCCATAAATCCCAAAAAGTTTTCATATGGCCCTTGTATTATCTCCCTCCTGCCCCTAACTGCTCTCCCATTCCAAACAATCACTAATCTTCTCTTTGTCACATTAGCTTGCATTTTCTAGATTTTTATATACATAGAATCATGAAAGTATGTATTCTTTTCTGTCTGGCCTTTTTCACTCAGCATAATTATTTTAAGATCATCTTTTTTTTATGTGTTTCAATAGTTCATTATTTTGAATTGCTGAGTAGTATTTCATTGTATGGATATATCACAAAGTATCTATCCATTTATCTTTTAATGGACACTTGGACTGTTTCTAGTTTAAGGCTAATAAAAATAAAAGTGCTTTGAAAATGTGTGTACAAATATTTGTATGGGCACATGCTTTCATTTTTCTTAGGTAAATATCTAGGAATGGCATGTTTGATTCATATGGTAGGCATATGTCAACTTTTTGAGAAACTGCCAAACTTTTCCAAAGTAGTTATGACATTTTACACTCTCACCAGAAGTGTATGAGAGCTCCAATCTCTCCACATCCTTGCCAACACTTGGTATGATCTGCTGGTTTAATTTCAGCCTTTCTAATAATTTTGTAGTCAGATAAAAATTGTGGTTTTAATAGTCTCTCCTCTAATGATTAGTGATGGTAAGCTCTTTTGTGTTCTTATTTGCAGTTTCTATATATTCTTCAGTGAAAAAGTCTATTCAAATATTTTGCTCATTCCTTATTGGATTATTTGTGGTTTTTTTCCATTAACTTTTGAGGGTTTCTCCTCCCTGTGCTCTCAGCTGAAAAATCTTTCAAGTCGTTAAGCTGGGGTAACTATAGTGCTTACTTCATTTGTTTCACATCTCTCAGGGATCACTCTTTCATTGTCTTTATGTCCAGTGTCTGCAAAACTTTTGTTTTATTTATCTTTTCCAATTTGGGGGATTTTTTTGTTTGTTTGTTTGTTTCAGACAGGAGGGTAAATATGGTCCCTGATACTTCATATTGACTGGAAGCAGAGGCCCATATCTGTTTTGCCCTATTTTAATCCTACTTTTGCTGCATATAAAAATCTTCAGCACTTTGAAAATAACATCCTGTGTTCTAACTTGCATCATTTCTGTTGATGAGTCATCTCTCAGCCCTATTGTTTCTCCTTAAAATGTATTATAACATTTTTCTCTGGCTTATTTTAACATTTTTTTTCTTAGTCTTTGGTATTTGGCAGTATTATTATATGTCTCTATGTAGTTCTCTTTGTATTTATTCTGCTTTGAGATCATAACACCTCTTGAACCTATTGCTTGATGTCTTTTTTTCATTTGGACAATTTTCTGACATTGATCCTTCAAATATTTCTTTTCTTCCATTCATTTATTCTCTCTCTGCTTCCCTCTCCTTCTCTCTTTCTCCCTCTCCTTTCCTTCTTCTCTCACTCTCTCTTCCTTCTATAATCCCAATTACTTATATGTTAGACTTTTTGGGGGCATCCCATACCTCCAACACTTTTTCCTGAACTTTCCAATCTATTGTCCCTTTTTGATTTAGTCAAGATATTTTCTCCTAACCTGTACTTTACTTAAATGAATAATTCTCTCTCCAGCTGAATCTAATCTGCCATTAAACACACCAGCTGACCTCTTATTTGGAGGTATATATTTGTCAGTTCTAGATTTTCCATTTTAGTAAGGGAAGATGTATTACTGCTCTCTTCCAAAATTCTTCAATTGTCATATAATTTTTGGAACTTGTATTAATCATACTCACTTTAAGTCTACTCTAATATCCATATTTCTTGTGGACCTGTTTCAATGGTTTTGTTTGTTTTTGTCTCTTGATTTCTGGCTAGTTTTTACCTTTTTTATCCTATTATTTTTAAAATCTGTCATACCTTTTGTGTGTGTGAAAAACTGCAAAAGAACTTGAGGCTCTGGATGATGTTATATCCTCCAGAGTACATTTAGTTTCTTGAAGAAAGTTATTTGGGAAGATTACCTTAATATAATCATAGATTGAACTTACTCAAAGCTGAGTTTTTACCCTTTATTCCCATTCTATGCAGGAATTTTAATTAATTCCTTTAATTAATTCCATGTATTCTCAAAATCTAAGAAGGGGGTTCAGATTCCGGGAAACTAAAAAGAATGACAAATGCTCACCTAGCATATTATCTGAAAAGTTTAAAATCTAGGAAAGTATGGATTCTACCAAGTTTTAAATACATGTCTAGTTGAGTGTATAAAAAACTAATTTGATCTGTTCAGAAATAACTTACCAATAATTGTCCTGGTGACCTGACACATTCATCAAATGTGGGACTCTAGATTTTATGCTAAGAGAGTGATAGAAGAGCTCCTTGTCATTTTAATTTTTCTGTGAACTTCAAGTGACACAGATGAAACAGAGAAAATGTACTTTTTTTTCCTGGAGCATAAATAGTTGAAGATTATCAATAGGATTTAGAGCAGCAGATACTAATCTTTTGTGGGGTAGATATGAACTCCTTTTGGGAGCCAGTGAAAGCTATGGACTCTCCCTCCAAAAATGGAAGTGCACAATCCACATTTACATTCAACATTATGTGTACCACGTCAGAGAGCTTAGATCCCAGCTGAAGCTCATGAGTGAGCCCAGTATTAAGAATTCCTGCTCTACAACAAAGAACATTTGTTCTTTAAGAATGAACAAAAGATACAACATTGGAGTTTCAACATTGCTTTCTCATTCAGCACTTCAGTTTTGTGTGTCACAGGACCCATATTCCACATTTTGCCTTTTATTTTACCTGAGAATTGACAATTCAGAGTCACTAATCATAGAGAGAAAAATTCATTTAACCTTTAGATTTAAAAATATAATAATATATAATAATAATGAACAGCAATTCTGCAAGCACATACACTGAAGGATAGACATCTATCTTCCAGCAAATAGATTTCAAAGAATGAGAGGGTCGGGGCCAAACCCCTTGTACCACAGTGGTAAACTGTGAGCCTAAAGCTGTGTCTTGCTCACAGACAGTCCTTGTTAGGTCCACACAGTAATTTCAATTTAAATTATTCATACACACTTAGAAATCGGGAAATTACATGTAAAATTTTCTTTTTCTGTCTCCTCTTGAAAAGTCAGAAGATACAGGCACAGTTGGCCCATACTTCTGTGTAGCAACAAACCATAGGGGCTGAGTAGCCACTACCTGTTTCCCCAGCTCACTGCAATCTGCAGGAGCACCTACTTCACTCTTACTTGTTTCTAGTAGGTAGAGTTGGCATTGGAGCTTGTGACCCATTGTAGTCAGCCCCTGGACATATTGGCAGCCTTTGAAAAAGTGGCTGTCGACCCAGTGTCACAGGACACTCTCAGCCTGCTTTTCCCATTTCCTTCCAGCCTCTAATACACCTCATTCCTTGACAGGAGATTCCAAATTCATCCCATTCTCTCTGAATTCATCTCTACTCAATTTTTTCCAGGTAATTTCCAGCTGACCTCCCACCATGCTCATCCAAAGAACAAATCTTCCTTCCTGCAAGATGAAGGAGGAAGGACTAGGCCTGGAATGCTAACCTCCCGGTTAACAATCTCCATGGTGTTCCCATTTCTCTACACCACTTTTCCTTTCCTCGTTTTGCTTTTTGTTTTTTGTTAATTTTGACCTTCATTGGAAAGGTTAGTATACTTCATGGGGATACTTTGTGCTTAAAGCTATGTCTGAAAGGACTATATTTTTTAGTAAAAATGTCTAAGAGATCATAGTTAGTATTTGTAGCAGAGCTGGGTCAAAATTAACATATTACAACAGCTTATGTCAGCCTGGGTTGCAAACTTTCCTGAAGAAAGGGCACGCCAAAAGGTCACACTCGTCAGCTTGTACCACAGAGAACTGCAGAATTCTAAAAGATGATTTCTTCTCCTTATAAATAAAAGTCACTGATTTCCTGTTGCTCCAGCCACCACCCTCTCCTGCCTATACACTGGACTTACATACACACCACACTCCCCACTGTCCAGCTACAGGAACAGCTACTTTCTCTCCTATCTGTTTCTGTGAATTTAAGTCTTTGAGCCAGTTCCTAGCTTTATTAAATAGGTGTTCCATTGTTCTACCTTTTCGGTTTGTTTGTTTGTTTGTTTGCTCTGATGGAAATGCTTCTTTAAATCATTAATGAGCCACTAGCCCAGACATGGACAATGCCTAGTTAACAACGCAGAGTGCCCACTCTCACTACAAGCAGCGTGTGGTCTGTGTCTGTGCCTGTTCTGGCCCTGAAACTTCTTTAACACCTCGTCCCATTCTGCCAATACCACAGATGCCCTATTTCAGCTGTTGACGTGCAGGCTGTGGATCGGGTTGCACAGCCCGTCAGTGAGACTGGCAGAGTGTGCTGGGCCGCGGGTTGCCGCAGAGATGGATGTTCAGTGGATTCTGCCCTCAACTAGACGGCTGAGCCTGACTAGGCCGCTCAGTCAGCATGACAGCAAAATGACAGGTTATTTTTCTGTTATTTGTCCTCCACTATTGGATTCATTAACCCTTGGCTTTATTAAGGTTGGTGAACGAAAGATGCCTTTACTTTACCACTAATGTTATTGCACTCATCTGTCCAGGTGAGAGCTGAGTCTCTGAGAGCCAAGCTGTGTCCTCCAAGAACAAAAGGTGAGGAGAACTTAAAGCACCTGCTGGGATTTTCCTTTTCTCCACTGGCTCCGGCATCACTACCAGAGAGCAAGCCAGTGTCTTCAGTTAGAAGACAGCGGCTAAAAGGTGCAGTAATTGGAAAACATTTCAATTTCCAGGGATCTCAGAAAGTCTCAAAGTCTCATGTCACCAGGCATAATATTTGCTTAGGCTACCCAAAGAGAGACCTTTGATTTTGCAAAAGCCTATCTTTTTCACTGAGGTTCCATCCTTTCCATGCCCTTCATCCCATACCACCACCTACTCATATTACATCCTGTGCCACTAAAATAATCTCTCTCTTTCTCTCTTCTTCTCTTTCTCCCTCCCCTTTATAAAGCGTGCTTTCAATTAACATAGTGATGACCTATTGTCACCCATTACCATGCTAATCCTGAGCTGGTGTGAAATTACTTTATAATAAACACTATGGAGTTCTGACTTTCAATTAATTTTTCACATGCTGCACTAAATCAGATTAACTCTCCCCCCCCCCCCCACCACTACTTTTGACCACAGATGTAATTCTTTTCTTATAATGAAATGGAAGATTAATTTATATGAAGCATATCTGTACACATTGGCAAATAAATGTAAAGATAAACTTTGTGCCATATTTGCATTATGCAGCGTTGGGTCTAATGCAGACTCTCTGAGATGATTAATTTTTTGTGTTCACTGGGGTGGGGAAAGACATTTCTAGTTGTTGTTGTTGTTTCTCTGTTAAATTCAAACTAAATATTTCCACGAAGAAGAGGCAAAGAAATGCTCACATATGCTGAAAGAGTGGTGACTTCTCCCATAAATCGTACAATACCACACTAGGAGAAGCTGGAGGAAAATGTAAACACTCTGAAATGGAAACAATAATCATTAACTACTAAATTGATTGGTGCTCTCCCTGGATAGGCACCTTCACATTCATTCCTAATAAAGGGGGGGGATGACTTTTTAAATGACCATTAAATGGAAGGATTTTGATGACATTTGCAAGTAGATGATGGCTCATGCCTCTTGAAAACTAATACAGCCCCTGCACTAAAGTATATTTTTGGTGAAATAATTATTTTCATCTTTGAAACTCATTATTAGAATGGAGTGAAGGAAGATGAATGTAGGCGCACACTAAATGAACAAGTTTGTGTTAAAAAAATTAATCATGCTACCCAGATGCTGGGCTATATTTTTTCTTCTGTCAGTCTCCAGTGTATTTCATTCAGCTTCTTTTATTACTACAAAATATTGATAGAAAAATTTGCACAATACATATTTTTTTGACACCAAATGAGAAAAACTGCCAAAAGAACTAAAGGTATGGCACATATAAGAGATAAATGTGTACTTATCAAATCCTTTTAAACCAATCTTTTATTAACCATAGAAGAAATAAAATCTTGCTCAGTGTTGCAATAATGAAAATACTTACCATTGAGTTATTTTAAGACAGACTAAGCAAATCATGTCTGGCAAATACTAGAAATTTATTCATTCATTCAACAGGTATTTATACTATGCCTGCTATGTGCTAACGACTACTTTAAGTATAACTGATAAATCAGTGAACAAGACAAACTCCCGTGCCCTCGTGGAGATTCCCATCGAGGGGGATGCAAACTTGAAATTATAAATAGAGTCTGTCACCATCTTCCTGATCATTTATTGAGCTCTTACTGTGTGCTCACCACTGTGCTGAATGCTTTCCATTTACATATTTCAATCCTCATGTTTAATACTTTCCTTCTAGGTTATTATCATACACATTTTATAGATAAATTTGTTACTGACCCTCCCCCATTTGGTCCCCAAGAAAGGTCCTCCTTCTGTTCTGCAGCAAAGGAAAGCTTTGTTCTTTGATCAGAGAATGACGGAGATGCGAGCTCAGGCTATGAGGCCCATGCTCTCCCAGGCAGGCCGTGGGCGGGGCTGCTTTAGAGGGATCTCATCAGGTGGGGAGGGAGTGGAGTTCTCTCTGGGCACGTGCAGCCGTGTGTCTCCTCTCAGTGCTGGCGAGACCTCTGCACATGTTCCCCTATGAGTAAGTAAAACTAGGCTAAGCACGAAGGGAAAAAAGCTTAGATATCATTTTATTACCCAGATTCTGTTTTTATTCCCCAGGAATTGTTAATGAGCTTTGCCGCTGACAGAATAACTAAAGCTTAGAAGTTAATTTGTCCTAAACCCACAGATACAAAGTGGCAGAGGTAGAATTCAAAACTAAGTTTTTTGGACCAAAACTCCTGTGTTATACTGCTTCTGCTGTTCATTGTCTCAAAAGCACATATCATCATCTTGTATTTGTTCAAATTTTAGTTTTTACACTATAGTGGGTGTAAAATAGTTGTAAGGTGTAAAATAGTTGTAAGGTGTAAAATAGGGTGGAAAAATAGGCACAGAAGGCACATCCCTCACCTAAGATTTCCAATCTATTGGGAGAAAATTACACAGTTATGAAACAACTAGTTTTAAATTTTCTTTGGACAGCTAAGTTTATAGTCCATGGACATGAAGTGTGCATGTTGAGGGGGAAAGGGACAGGATTATTTGCAGACATTTATCTCTGTTTGAATAGCATACTCAACTTTTATGAATTTACCCATTGTAGAGTACATTATTAATTTAACAGAAGCTTTTAAATAAAAATTGAAATAAGACAACATTAAATGTAGCCATTATATGCTATACAATGTGTCCTGATTTCAATTCTATGGAATTGTGAGAAGCTTGATTCTTAGAGTGGAGGATGTACAGCAGCATAAGAACAATCTGTACCTTGAAGGTTGAAAAGACTTCACTTTGAAGCTGTATGGACCCAGCACATTTTAACAAAAGATCTTCTGGCTCACTCTGGTAATCTCTTTCATGATATTATTAAATTTTGCTATTTTCCTAGATATTTCTTCCAAGTTTTCAAAATATATCATAAATGCAATCAAAATATATCTTTATAACCAAATTAATCTTGACATCTGCAATTATTTCTAACTTTTAATGCTTATTTTTTTATTTGCTTTTTCTTTTTTCACTTGATCAGAATCATTAGTATCTTATCTCCCTTATTGTGTTTTGGTTATCTTCTTTATGGTTCTTCAAAGAACCATTTTATTCAAACTGCCAATTCTTACATTTGTTTTTCAATGTTCTTTATTTATTAATTCATTCATTACTGCTTTTATGCTCATTAATTATTCTACTTGCTCTACATAGGTATATTTTTCTTCTTTTTATAATTTCTTGATTTAAATAGTAATTTGTAATTGTAATTTTTCCTCTTTAAATCCTGTGAATTTTCTTCCTTGGCTGTATCTCATGATTATTTTCCTAGATATTCTGTATTTTAAACAGTTTTGAGATACTTCTTTACCTAAGAATTTTTTAGAATAATGTTTCCCAAATGATTCAGGTTTTTCTCTGTTCATACTTTCAGTATTCATTCCAGTTTTAATAGAATGCAGTTCAGAATGTTGTCTAATACTTCATCACACAGGTACTTGAAATAAAATGCTTTTGCTGTTCATATAGTATAAAGTTTGATGAGTATCAACTTAAACAAGTTTAGTTATCATTCAGGTTATCCATGCCCTAGTTATCCTTGAGCATTTTATTTGAAAATAACTGAGAACATTGTGTAAGATCTTCTAATGCTATCATATTTCTGTTCATTCCTTTTTTATAGTTGCAGTAGTTCTACTTTTAAATTTTAATACTGTGATATTCAAGATGTAAATATTCATAATCATTGTGTCTTCAGCAGCAAAACTGACCCTCTGGTTTCATGTAATAAACCAATATACTGGGATACTTAATGAGATGTTGTTTGTGACAGAAAAGATTTGAGGCAGACTAAAGGTCCATCAGTAAGGGCTTAGTTAAATAATTTATATACATCCATACAATCAAACATGTATACTCATTGAAAATAATGAGAAAACCCTATATGTACTAATTAGCGACAATCTCAAAGATCTAGTTCTAAGTGAACAAACCAAGGTTCAGAATAATGAATAGAGTATGTGTTATCAGGTCCATGGAAAGCAGAGTACCACAGTGGTAAGAAATCAAGTTCTCATGTTAGTCTGCTTAAATGAATCCTGGCTAAAACTCCTACTAATTGGTTGACCTTAAGGTAAGTTACTTAACATCTCTTCATCGTCACTTGTAAAATGCAAACAAGAATTAAATACCTATCTCTTGAGTTTTGGGAAGGATTAAATGAATGAATACAAGAAAAGTGCCTAAAATACTGCCTGGCACCATGTGCTCATAAATGTTTATTTGTTAACATTTAAAGCAAAAAAAAAAAAAAAAAAGGCAAAATTTAAAAACCCTCACATACATAAATATGTATGTGTGTGTATATATATATATATATATCTCATAACATATAGTTTGAAGGTACAGTGGAGTGATAGCAAAAGCATCTCTGATCCTTTACCCCTCCCTGTATCTGTGCCTTTACAAGGTGATTTACAGCTCCTCCCATCAAGACATGGAATCTATTTCCTCAGCCCTTGAATCTGAGCTGGCCCTAAGTATTAGAATGTAGCAGGAGTGGCAGTTTGCCAGTTCAGAACCTAGGCCTCATGAAGCCTTTTGTGCTTCTGCTCTCTTTCTCTCAGACCGCTGCCATTGCCACCATGGGAACAAGCCTGGGTTAGCCCGCTGAGTAAGGAGAGGCTACATTGGGGTACTCATCATCCTACCTGTCCCAGCCATGGTCATCACAGGCCAGCCACAAACTGACCAACACCACCCCCCCAACCAAAGATGCATGACTGAGCCCAGCTGAGACCAGAAAACTGCCCAGCTGGCTCATAAAACTATAAATGCTTACTATTTTAAGTGACTGGGTTTGGGATGGTTTGTTATATATCAATAGCTAGCTGATAAAGAAGAATACATGGCAACTGACAGCAAGGATTATCTTGGTGTATGAATTTTGGTTCATATGAATCAGGATGGACTGAGAAACAGATTTCACTGTAGACCTCCTAGACTTTTTTATGATATACAGGTATCGCCAATTTTAAAATATCATTATTTTTAAGAGAATGAACCATGCACTCACTAATTCTCAATATAAGAGACCAGCTAGATCTAAACTATATATTTGGTGTGATTCTAAACCAAAAAAGACGATATAGAATTTTAAGATGATCCTGCAGTGATAAAGGTGTGTGTCATGAAGGCTTACATTCCTGCCACAGCCATACAGATGATTCATGAAAGATACCTTGAAGAGGCATAAAGAGTTTGTTTGACTCCTTGAATGTCAAGGAATGAAATTAGAATGTTCTCTAACACCATATACAAAACTAAACTCAAAATGGGTTAAAAACCTAAATGTAATACCAGATATGATAAAACTCCTAGAGGAAAACATAGGCAGAACACTCTTTGACATAAATCACAGCAATGTTTTTTTGGATCCTTCTCCTAAAGTAAAGGAAGTAGAGGCAAAAATGAACAAATAGCATTTAATTAAACTTAGATACTTTTGAACAGCAAAAGAAAACAACACAAAAACAAAAAGACAACTTACTGAATGGGAGAAAATATTTGCAAATAATATGACCGATAAAGGATTAATATCTAACATATATAAATAGCTTATACAATTCAACATCAAAAATCAAACAAACAACTCAATTAAAAAGAGGGTAGAAGAACTGAATAGACATTTTTCCCCAACTATTGCAGATGGCCAACAGAAACATGAAAAGATGCTCAATATTGCTAATCATCAGGGAAATGCAGATCAAAATCACAATGAGATATCACCGCACATCTGTCAGAATGGATATTATCAAAAAGTCTACAGGGAGACCTTCAAGATGGTGGAGGACTAAGACATGGAGATCACCTTCCCCCCACAAATACATCAGAAATACATCTACATGTGCAACAACCTACAGAACACCTACTGAAGGCTGGCAGAAGACTTCAGACTGCCCAAAAGACAAGAAACTCCCCACGTACCTGGGTAGGGCAAAAGAAAAAAGAAAAATCAGAGACAAAAGAATAGGGATGGGACCTGCACTTCTGGGAGGGAGCTATGAAGGAGGAAAAGTTTCCACACATTAGGAAGCCCCATCACTGGCGGAGATGGTGGGGGGTGGGTGGCGGTGGGGGAAGCTTTGGAGCCACCGAGGAGAGTCCAGCAACAGGGATGCAGAGGGCAAAGCGGAGAGATTCCCGCACAGAGGATGGGTGCTGACCAGTACTCACCAGCCTGAGAGGATTGTCTGCTCACCCACCGGGGAAGGTGGGGGCTGGGAGCTGAGGCTCAGGCTTCAGAGGTCAGACCCCAAGGAGAGGACTGGGGTTGGCTGCGTGAACACAGCCTGAAGGGGGCTAGTGCACCACAGCTAGCCAGGAGGGAGTCTGGGAAAAAGTCTGGAACTTCCTAAGAGGCAAGAAACCATTGTTTCAGGGTGCGTGAGGAGAGGGGATTCAGAGCACCACCTAAACGAGCTCCAGAGATGGGCACAAGCCCGGCTATCAGCATGGACCCCAGATACGGGCATGAAACGCTAAGGCTGCTGCTGCAGCCACCAAGAAGCCTGTGTGCAAGCGCAGGTCACTATCCACTCCTCCCCTCCTGGGAGCCTGTGCAGCCCACAACTGCCAGGGTCCCGTGATCCAGGGACAACTTCCCTGGGAGAACACACAGCGTGTCTCAGGCAGTTGCAATGCCCCATCCTGTCTGAGCAGGGAACAGATGCCAAACGGCAACCTACATGCAGAGGCAGGGCCAAATCCAAAGCTGAACCCCACAAGCTGTGAGAAAAAAGAAGAGAAAGGGAAATTTCTCCCAGCAGCCTCAGGAGCAGCAGATTAAATCTCCACAATCAACTTGATGCACCCTGCATCTCTGCTATACCTGAATAGACAATGAATCATCCCAAAATTGAGGCGGTGGACTTTGTATGATTTTGTTTGTATAGCTTTGCTCTTACCACTTGTCCTAGGGTTCTGTCTGTCCATTTTTGGGTTTTGTTTTAAGTATAGTTTTTAGTGCTTGTTATCATTGGTGAATTTGTTTTTTGGTTTGGTTGCTCTCTTCTTTCTTTCTTTCCTTTTTTTTTATTACTTTCTAATTTTTTAAATTTTTAATAATGTTTTTTTATTTTTTAATAACTTTCTTTTCTTTTCTTTCTTTCCTTCTTTCTTTCTTTCTTTTCTTTCTTTCTTTCTTTCTTTCTTTCTTTCTTTCTTTCATTCTTTCTTTCTTTTTTTCTCCCTTTTCTTCTGAGCCATGTGGCTAACAGGGTCTTGGTGCTCTGGCCAGGTGTCAGGCCTGTGCCTCTGAGGTGGGAGAGCCGAGTTAAGGACATTCATCTACCAGAGACCTCCTGGATCCATGTAATCTCAAACAGCAAAAGATCTCCCAGAGATCTCCATCTCAACACTAAGACTGAGCCCCACTCAACGACCAACAAGCTACAGTGCTGGACACCCTATGCCAACAACTACCAAGACAGGAACAGAACCCCACCCATTAGCAGAGAGGCTGCCTAAAATCATAATAAGGTCACAGACACCCCAAAACACACCACCAGACACGGTTCTGCCCAACAGAAAGACAAGATCCAGCCTCATCCACCAGAACACAGGCATCAGTCTCCTCCACCAGGAAGCCTACACAACCCACTGAACCAAACATAGCCACTGGGGGCAGACACCAAAAACAATGGGAACTACAAACCTGCAGCCTGCAAAAAGGAGATGGCAAACACAGTAAGATAAGCAAAATGAGAAGACAGAGAAACATACAGCAGATGAAGGAACAAGGGAAAAACCCAGCAGACCTAAAAAATGAAGAGGAAATAGGCAGTCTGCCTGAAAAATAATTCAGAATAATGATAGTAAAGATGATCCAAAACCTTGGAAATAGAATGGAGAAAATAAAAGAAACGTTTAACAAGTACCTAGAAGAACTAAAGAGCAAACAAACAGTGATGAACAACACAATATAAGAAATAAAAAATTCTCTAGAAGGAATCAATAGCAGAATAACTGAGACAGAAGAACAGATAAGTGACCTGGAAGATAAAATATTGGAAATAACTACCACAGAGCAGAATAAAGAAAAAAGAATGACAAAAATTGAGGACAGTCTCAGAGACCTCTGGCACAACATTAAATGCACCAACATTCGAATTATAACGGTCCCAGAAGAAGAAGAGAAAAAGAAAGTGACAGAGAAAATATTTGAAGAGACTGTAGTTGAAAACTTCCCTAATATGGGAAAGGAAACAGTTAATCAAGTCCAGGAAGTGCAGAGAGTCCCATACAGGATAAATCCAAGGAAAAACACACCAAGACACATATTAATCAAACTATCAAAAATTAAAAACAAAGAAAAAATATTAAAAGCAGCAAGGGAAAAACAACAAATAAAATACATCGGAATCTCCATAACGTTAACAGCTGATCTTTCAACAGAAGCTCTGCAAGACAGAAGGGAGTGGCAGGACATAATTAAAGTGATGAAAGGGAAAAAGCTGCAACCAAGATTACTCTACCCAGCAAGGATCTCATTCAGATTTGATGGAGAAATTAAAACCTTAACAGACAAGAAAAAGCTAAGAGAATTTAGCACCACCAAACCAGCTTTACAACAAATGCTAAAGGAACTTCTCTAGGCAGGAAGCACAAGAGGAGGAAAAGACTTACAATAACAAACCCAAAACAATTAAGAAAATGGTAATAGGAACATACATATCGATAACTACCTTAAATGTAAATGGATTAAACGCTCCAACCAAAAGACATAGACTGGCTGAATGGACACAAAAACAAGACCCATATATATGCTGTCTACAAGACACCCACTTCAGACATAGGGACACATACAGACTGAAAGTGAGGGGATGGAAAAAGATATTCCATGCAAATGGAAATCAAAAGAAAGCTGGAGTAGCAATTCTTATAACAGACAAAATAGACTCTAAAATAAAGACAATTACAAGACACAAAGAAGGACACTACATAATGACCAAGGGATGAATCCAAGAAGAAGATTAAACAATTGTAAATATTTATGCACCCAACATAGGAGCTCCTCAGTACATAAGGCAAATGCTAACAGCCATAAAAGGGAAAATCGACAGTAACATATACATAGTAGCAGACTTTAACACCCCACTTTCACCAATGGATGGATGACCACAAATGAAAGTAAATAAGGAAACACAAGCTTTAAATGACACATTAAACAAGATGGACTTAATTGATATTTACAGGGCATTCCATCCAAAAACAATAGAATACACTTTCTTCTCAAGTGCACATGGAACATTCTCCAGGATAGGTCACATCTTGCATCACAAATCAAGCCTTGGTAAATTTAAGAAAATTGAAATTGGATCAAGTATCTTTTCCAACCACAACGCTATGAGACTAGATATCAATTACAGAAAAAATCTGTAAGTAATACAAACACATGGAGGCTAAACAATACGCTACTAAATAACCAAGAGATCACTGAAGAAATCAAAGAGGAAATCAAAAAATACCTAGAAACAAATGACAATGAAAACACGATGACCCAAAACCTATGGGATGCAACAAAAGCAGTTCTAAGAGGGAAGTTGATAGCAATATAATCCTACCTCAAGAAACAAGAAACATCTCAAATAAACAACCTAACCTTACACGTAAAGCAATTAGAGAAATGAGAACAAGAAAAACCCCAAAGTTAGCAGAAGGAAAGAAATCATAAAACACAGATAGAAATAAATGAAAAAGAAGTGAAGGACAAATAGCAAAGAACATTAAAACTAAAAGCTGATTCTTTGAGAAGATAAACAAATTTGATAAACCATTAGCCAGATTCATGAAGATAAAAGGGGAGAAGACACAAATCAATAGAATTAGAAATGAAAAAGGAGAAGTAACAACTGACACGGCAGTAATACAGAAGATCATGAGAGATTACTACAATCAACTATATGCCAATAGAGTGGACACCCTGAAAGAAATGGACAAACTCTTAGAAAAGCACAACCTTCCGAGACTGAACCTGGAGGAAATAGAAAATATAAACAGACCAATCACAAGCACTGAAATTGAGACTGTGATGAAAAATCTTCCAACAAACAAAACCCCAGGACTAGAAGGCTTCACAGGCGAATTCTATCAAACATTTAGAGAAGAGCTAACACCTATTCTTGTCAAACTCTTCCAAAATATAGCAGAGGGAGGAACACTCCCAAACTCATTCTACGAGGCCACCATCACCCTGATACCAAAACCAGATAAAGATGTCACAAACAAAGAAAACTACAGGCCATTATCACTGATGAACATAGATGCAAAAATCCTCAACAAAATACTAGGAAACAGAATCCAACAGCACATTAAAAGGATCATACACCATGATCAAATGGGGTTTATACCAGGAATACAAGGATTCTTCAGTACACGCAAATCAATCAATGTGATAAACCGTATTAACAAATTGAAGGAGAAAAATCATATGATCATCTCAATACATGCAGAAAAAGCTTTGGACAAAATTCAACACCAATTTATGATAAAAACTCGCCAGAAAGTAGGCACAGAGGGAACTTACCTCAACATAATTAAGGCCATATATGACAACCCACAGCCAACATTGTGCTCAATGATGAAAACTGAAATCATTTCCTCTAACATCAGGAACAAGACAAGGTTGTCCACTCTCACCACTATTATTCAGCATAGTTTTGGAAGTTTTAGCCACAGCAATCAGAGAAGAAAAAGAAATAAAAGGAATCCAAATCAGAAAAGAAGAAGTAAAGCTGTCACTGTTTGCAGATCACATGATACTATACATAGAGAATCCTAAAGACACTACCAGAAAACTACTATAGCTAATCAATGAATTTGGTAAAGTAACAGGATACAAAGTTAATACACAGAAATCTCTTGCGTTCCTATACACTATTGATGAAAAATCTGAAAGAGAAATTAAGGAAACACTCCCATTTACCATTGCAACAAAAAGAATAAGATACCTAGGAATAAACCTACTAAGGAGAAAAAAGACCTGTATGAAGAAAAGTATAAGACACTGATGAAAGAAATTAAAGATGATACCAACAGATGGAGAGATATACCATCTTCTTGGATTGGAAGAATCAACATTGTGAAAATGACTATACTACCCAAAGTAATCTACAGATTCAATGCAATCCCTATCAAACTACCAATGACATTTTTCACAGAACTAGAACAAAAAATTCCACAATTTTATGGAAACACAAAAGACCCTGAATAGCCAAAGCAATCTTGAGAAAGAAAAATGGAGCTGGAGGAATCAGGCTCCCAGACATCAGACTCTACTACAAATCTACAGTAATTAAGACAGTATGGTATTGGCACAAAAACAGAAATGTAGATCAATGGAACAGAATAGAAAGCCCAGAGATAAACCCACACACATATGGTCACCTTATTTTTGATAAAGGAGGCAAGAATATACAATGAAGAAAAGACAGCCTCTTCAATAAGTATTGTTGGGAAAACTGGACAGCTACATGTAAAAGAATGAATTTAAAACACTCCCTAACACCATACACAAAAATAAACTCAAAATGGATTGAAGACCTAAATGTAAGGCCAAACACTGTAAAACTCTTAGAGGAAAACATAGGAGAACCCTCTATGACATAAATCACAGAAAGATCCTTTTTGACCCACCTCCTAGAGAAAGGGAAATAAAAACAAAAATAAACAAATGGGACCTAATGAAACTTAAAAGCTTTTGCACAGCAAAGGAAACCATAAGCAAGACAAAAAGACAACCCTCAGAATGGTAGAAAATATTTGCAAACAAAGAAACTGACAAAGGATTAATCTTCAAAATTTACAAGCAGCTCATGCAGCTCAATATCAAAAAAACAAACAACCCAGTCCAAAAATGGGCAGAAGACCTAAATAGATATTTCTCCAAAGAAGATATACAGATTGCCAACAAATACCTGAAAAGATGCTCAACATCACGAATCATTAGAGAAATGTAAATCAAAACTACAATGAGGTATCACCTCACACCAGTTAGAATGGTCATCATCAAAAAATCTAGAAACAATAAATGCTGGAGAGGGTGTGGAGAAAAGGGAACCCTCTTGCACTGTTGGTGGGAATGTAAATTGATACAGCCACTATGGAGAACAGTATGGAGGTTCCTTAAAAAACTAAAAATAGAACTACCATATGACCCAGCAATCCCGCTACTGGGCATATATCCTGAGAAAACCATAATTTAAAAAGAGTCATGTACCACAATGTTCATTTCTTCTCTATTTACAATAGCCAGGACATGGAAACAACCTAAGTGTCCATCGACAGTTGAATGATAAAGATGTGGCACATATATACAATGGAGTATTACTCAGCCATAAAAAGAAACAAAATTGAGTTATTTGTAGGAGGTGGATGGACCTAGAGTCTGTCATACAGACTGAAGTAAGTCAGAAAGAGAAAAACAAATACCGTATGCTAACACATATATATGGAATCTAAAAAAAAAAAAAAAATAGTTCTGAAGAACCTAGGGGCAGGACAGGAATAAAGATGCAGACATAGAGAATGGACTTGAGGACACGGGGAAGGGGAAAGGTAAGCTGGGACAAAGTGAGAGAGTGGCATGGACATATATACCATTGGTGGTATACCATATATACAAAAATACCATTTAACTGAAAACTAATGAATAATAAAAAAGAGATCACAGAATATCTGAGTTAGTGTTAGGCATCACACTATATAATGTTTAAAAACTAAAAATAATATGGTCATTGTTGGTAAATATTGACTGAGCTTTTTCTAAATGTAATGAACTATATTTCAAAAATATGAGACATTATCCCTCCCCTAAAAAGATTAAGAATCAAACACTACTATCAAAAAAGAAGTAATAACCTTTTCAGCATTTTCTATGTATCTGATGAATAGTGCACAAAATAAGCAGGAACAAAAGAAGAAAGAGCATTTGCTCAGTTTGGAGGGAAAGGAAAAGTCTTGGTGCAGAAAGGTGGGGTAGAATTAGGCAAGGAAAGAGATGAGGGTAGGATATTGCAGTCTGAAGGGCCAATGTGAACCAAAGGCCTCAGGTAGAAAGTGTGTGTGTGTATACACATATACGTGTGTGTGTGTTATGAAACATGTATCTGTGTATCCATGCTACTTAAATGTAGGCATACATATAAATATATTGATATGTGCATCCATTTAAGGTAAGTCATTTAGTTCACCCTACAATCCACTAGACTCAACTCCTTGATACCTGAAACCTCATATTTGTCAGCAACTGTCATAATGTCTGATACATATTAGGTGTTCAATAAATATTTGTTGAATGAATTAAAAAAATGAATGAATGAATAGACACTGTAGGATAGGTATGAAAAACCTGAGAGTCAAGGTGTGGCTTTCCCAAATTAAGGAATTAGTAAAATGTATTTCTGACAGTGTTTTCACCTCTATTTCCTTTTTACTCAAAGTCATCCATGGGCCAGCAGCAGCAGCATCACCTGGGAGTTTATTAGAGATTCGGAATCTCAGGCCCCACCCCAGACCTACTGATTCAGAATCTGCGCTGTAACCAGATCCCCAAGTGATTTGCATGCACTTTAAAGTTGGAGAAGCACAGCACTATCCTCACTGTATCCTGGAAGAAGAAGATAAATTAGAGAATTCTGGAGATTTGTGAAAGAGAAAAATGAAGAATAAATGTGGAGATGTGAGTGGGAAGCACTTTGAGGAATACTATGAATTCAAAGCTAAGGAACTTCTCTTATAAACCAGGGTTTCCAGAGTGTCTTGACCCCCAGCGGTGCACTAGGCAATCAATCCACTAGGATGTGGGAAGTAAACTTTAGAACTCATTAATATTTAATTTTTATCTAAAAAAGAAAGGAATTTGACTTTACTGATATTTAATATTCAGATAGACCACTGTACCCTCACCAGGTCTGTTACTCAGGTTTCAATTCAGGTATGTCACAGGGAAAACCACAATTCTATTGGCCGTGTTCATACACTGGGTATTGAAATATAGGCATGCTTTACCTAAGAAAACACTTGTATTAGTTATATCATTTTAATTAAAATAACATTCACAAAGTGGACAAGTGGTTCTAAGTGGTTCCTGAGTAAGAACTGTGCAGGTACACATGTGCACACACCAGTACACGCACATACACTCACATCGGATAGAGGATTAAAAATGCAGCACAAAGAAAATAGTAGAGCTAATCCTCCCCTTAGCATCTGGTAAAAGCTCTTAGCCCCATTACAAGGGGAAAATTATGAGAATCTTACCAACTCTGACAAGAAGGCAGCCAACAAATGAAAAATATAACTGCTTTTCAAAAGAGACTTATGTCATGAAGTTCACATGTTGAAAATGGATGTCGGGAAATATGGATTGTGTTTTTGTTGACAATAATAATGTAAGTGTGTCTTCTATAAAAATTTGCATATATGCATATTTGAAACTCTTGCAAACAAATTTCTAACTTTGAAAAAATCTTCTAAATAGAATGAGTTACACTGAGTTTAAACCAATGTAAAAATTCAGCATCTTCTATTTAGTTTGCAAAAACAACTGATTGACATAAGGAAAGAAAGATGAAAATTTATGAGCTGGCTTTAAGCAAAAATGTTGGCTTTACTGTTTGTTGGGGTTAAATAATGAATATTGTGATTTAGTAAGTGTAGCTCATCTTGAACTTCTTTAGTTTAGATGTACATATCCTTGTGAAGTAGCTTTCTCAATTATGACATAATACCAAGTACTTAAATAAACTGAATTTAGTACTTAAATAAACAAAAATTTTTTTAAATAATGAAACATATTCAACCACATTGTTCTAAGTATATTATGAGAGCTAAGAAGTTTTATGCCACTAATAAATTTTTAATTAAATATTTAAATATTTACTTTCTTTACATAAAAATTTATTTTTATCTTTGTGTATATTTTACAATGTTTGGTATTATAAGTTAAAATATGTCACCTTATTTCATCAAATATAAACTGCCATCAATTAAAATAGGTTACATAATTATATGTTCCACTAAGAAAGGCAAGAACACTGTAATTATTGTAAGATGTCATTAGTTGTAAGAAGCATTCAGATTTTAGAGATGTTAAAAAATCTGGTGGGGTGGGGGAGAAGGGCATATAGAGCAATTATGATTAAGTTTGGGAGCTAATAACAACAACAAAACAAAAACAGCAGTGGTCTTAACAATAAAGGAGTCTTTCTCTTTCTCATATAAAAGTCTGGAGATGTGCAGTCTAGGCACATAGTGCTGTTTCTTCTTGAATGCACCAATCACTTTATTGCTTTGGAGCCTGCACCCCTACATCCCTATTCCTTTTGTCTATGGAGCATGCCTCTCACCTACTCTGGATTAATTTCTTCTCAACCATCAGGTATCAATTTAAATATTCTTCAAGGACATCTCACTTGACTCATAATCCAAGTTAGGTTGTCCTCCCTATTACCTCCCATGTTCTTTTCTTTCCTGGCACTCATCACAATTTGTCATTATACATGTGTGTGTGTGTGTTTGTGTCTGTGCCCCTCGCTCCCCCTGGAAGGCAAGGACTGTGTATGCTTGTTTCACTCTCATGTACTCACTGTCCAACATGGTGCCTGGCAGGAAGTACATGCATGATGAACAGTTGCTGAAGAGCTACAGAGCTAACAGTTATTGAGCCCTTACTCTGTGCCAGACACTCTTCTAAGCTTTCCATCCTCACCTAAGGCTCAAACTCTATTAGGGAGAAACTTCTTCTACAGATGAAGACACCAAGGAAGAGGGGTGAAGTTACAACCCAAATTCAGTTCTTTCTTCAAATACTCTTTGCACATTTATCGAACACCTACTGTTTCAGTCACTTAGGCTACGTCAGTGAGTGAAACAGAGAAAATCACTCCCCTCAGAAATCATACCATCTCTCAGATAGTAAATGACAAGCTAGGGCACGGACACTGCAGTGACTCGGGAGTCTGAGGGCTTGGTCCCTACTCCACACTCCTCCCCCACGCTTCCGGAAGGGATGTTATGGAGAGACTATAACAGACACTTCATTTTGAAAACCACACTTACCTAACTTACTTCAGGTTATTCATTCATTCCACTTTCAATTTGTTTGTTCTTAAGTTTCTCCTGATTTCTCAAAGAAAAATGATATGTAAAACTCATTTAATCTCCCGTAGAACCTTATTCTTCTTTATATCCCCAGTACCTTCATCTGTTAAGCACAGAGTAATACTAAAACACACATTTATTGAATGAATGAATGAGGAGCAATAAATTGTTCTCTCCTATGTGCATCAACCACCCATCTGTAACTGTGAAGAGCTTCTCTTATTTTTTGTTTTGATTTTTTAGGCAATAGACTCCGTACTCAGCTCACTAAGACCATGTCTTATCAAATACATGAATATTTAGAGTGATAACTGGTGTAGTTTTCACCCCTGCAGGGAAGACAAGAGCATCGTGGAAAGTCTCAGGAGAGGACAGAGGCATTAATCTGCAAGTGTATTTGACAACAGGAAGCAGGCCAGGCGATGGGGCTCGTGAGGAAGGGGAAAACCAGAGAGGAGAGAGTGAGGAAAGAGGGAAAGACAGAGAATAAAGGCACCAGTGAGAGTGAATACATGTAACAATACATAGTGGTATTTTTATAAACAAAAATATTATTTACAGACTATATTCCTTGCCTCCCTCCTTTCCCTGATCCTTTTTCATTAACAAACATAAGTATTTACATTTAATTTCTTGTCGGTTCAATGTTTAATTTTTTATGTCTAATGAAGTATTGCCACTTGAATAAATAATATTTAATATTTATTAACAAGGATTCAAAAAACAGAAACCATTCACTTGCTTGATACAATATCCATGTTTTTTCATAAGATGAAGAAAAACATTTCCTAAAAGAAGCTTCACACTGTGACCATATGCCCATCATACTCAATGTATCTGACTATCACTGTATTCTAAAAAAATGTCCTGGCAAATTTGTCAGATAGTCTGAAAGGTAGGGAAGGGGGCAGTGATGAAAAGTGATTTTGCATCCCAGGAATTCCTTCTAGACACATCATTTCATCACTCTCACACCCAGGAGCTTAAGCTGCATGGTTGAGTTATATAACATATAACACAGTAAAGCTAAGTCAATTTGTTTCACTCTGGACTCTCTCCTGACATTTCCATGGTGGTGTTAACTGTGAAATGGGCTAATCTGCTATCACATCCTAGAAAAATGGAATAGTTTTGTGCACTGATGAAATATAATTCCTTTGATTATTGATTGTATTCTCCGATTTCGTACATTAATTGGTATATAACATGCATGTCATAATGACATATTGGTGACTATTGATTAAAAGCAAGGTTCTGGAATACTGTATGCATTTGCATAATTCTAAAGCAGTGTTTTGTAACACTATCCTGGTGAATCTCTCCACCCATGGTTACATTTTCAGGTCCTACCTTCTTTCGCCATTAGACACTAGAAAGAATTGTAGCACCAAATTCCAAGCTGGACAGTAAATCTCAAAACCAAAAAGATGAGGTTGACTCTTTAATGCGGCATACGATTCCCCATTCTTAAGGAAACAGTGAGAAATCAGGGAGAGGATTGAAGATAGGAGAATCTTGTATCATAACAATATCACTTAGCAGCTATCAGAAACCACAAAGGTCATTCTTCTCCAGATCCTCTTGAATACAGAAAACTGACCAAACAAAAACAGCCAGGGTAATCCTGGCTTTTCCATGTTCCCATAGTTCCTAAGATGCCACAATGGAATATACATAGCTTTGATAAAATAGAAAGTAAATGCATGTAACAATCTTCTTCAAAGGGAGGTCAAGTCATTTTTCCTGAACAAGAGGTCTTCAAAAAATAAGAAGAAACTGGAGCCTTAAATATTTCAGAATAAAGCCTGTAACTTTCACAGAGATATTTATTCCAGCTGTGTTCACATTCATTATAATGACTCTGGAGAACAGCACTGACTCATTTTAGATGATGACTACATAACAATTCATTTATAATTAATGAGTTTATTCCACCAGGTATATGATGAACTCTAAACAAATAGTGTCATTGAATCACACATGTCAATAAATTTGAGTACTAATCTGATTCCACCTAACAAAGGTAATGATAAACTAGAAGGAAAGAGAGCTGTGTCTAATTAAGGAAAATGCCCTTTGTATTTTCTAATGGTTGAAACATTAACTTGAAAATGGCTTTCCCTGCAATAATTTACAGATAGACATTCTTTAATGGGAAAACAATTCAAATTTATGTGCAATTGAACTACAATTATTTGATTAACTTTATTAAATTCTTGTTGATTCTAGAGTCTGGGTGAAGTGTATCATTTTTTATGAGTTTCATACGTTGCACTTTTAAGTTTTTCAATCTGAAGATTCAGTTGATCCTGAGAATGTCCTTAAATACCTGCTTCCGTGATTAGTGGACAGAACAGAGGTGGCTAGGATTCATTTCACTTGTTTCTTTCCATAATGGTCATCTTATTTTTGTATTCAAGAAGCACTTGAAGAAATTTAGTAGCAGCATTTACATGACTCTTTGCTGCTTTGTGTGTATTTGAAACTATGGGAAGCATTGTTTCCCATTGACTGAAAGAAACTCCATTCAAATTAAATGAAATCCATGTTCAAATGCTTAGTTTTAACTAGATACTACTGAAAACTCAGATATTCTCTGCTGTATTTTCATGTAGCATGAAAGGCTTATATTGAAAAAAGAGAAAGGTCCCAAATCAATAACCTAAACTTATGTATTAATAAACTAGAAAAAGAAGAGCAAATCCAACCCAAAGTCAGCAGGAGAAAGGAAATAATAAAGGTAAAAGGGGGGAAAAAACCTAAAAACAGAAAAACAATAAAGAAATAAATTAAACCAAAAAAAGTGGTCCTTTGAAAAGAGCAATAAAATTTATTAATCCTTACCTGAAGTGGCCAAGAAAAAGAGAATACATAAATTAACAATATCAGGAATTAAAGAGGATACATTTTTATAAGTATAACAGTAGAAAAGGATAATCGGGAAATATTATGAATAACTCTATGTCCATAAATTCAACAACTTAAAGTGGATGAACCACTTGAAAGATGCAAACTATCAAAACTCACTCAAGAAGAAATAGGTAACTTGAATAGTCCTAAATCTATTAAAGCAATTGATTTTGTAGTTAAAAGCTGTACAACAAAGAAAACTCCATGCCAGATGAATTTACTGGAAAATTTTACTGAACATTTAAACAAGAATTAATATAAATTTTACACAATCTTTCACAGAAAATAGAAGGTAATACTTACTAATCTTTTGAGACCAGCATTACCTTGATTAAAAAAATAAAAGACAAAAACATTACAAGAAAAGAATATTACTGATCAATATTCCTCATGAAAATAAGCAAAAATCTTTAACAAAATGCTATCAAAATTGAATCCACCAATATGTAAAAAGGATAACACATGACAACAAAGTAGGGTTTATGCTGGGAATGCAAGCTTGGTTCCACATTCGAAAATCAATGAAATTCAGGATATTAACAGTTTAAAGAAGAAAAGCCACATGATCATCTCAATATATACAATAAAAACATTTGACAAAAATGCAAAGAGTTTTTAGATATGACTCTAAAATCATGATCCACAAAAGAAAAAAATTGATAAACTGGCCATCATCAAAATTTAAAACTCTGGGTCTGAGAAAGACACTGTTGTGGGAATGAAAAGACAAGCCACATACTGGCTTAGCAATTCACATATCTGACAAATGATTTATTAGCAGATTATATAAAGAACTCTCAAAACTCAACATTAAGAAAACAACCTCATAAAAAAATGGAAATGATTTAAACAGACACTTAACCAAAGAAGATATAAGGATGATAATTAAGCTCATGAAAAGATGTTCAACATAGATCATCACTAGAAAAATACAAATTAAAACCACGGTTAAATAGATACTACCACATATCTATTTGAACGACTAACGAAAACAAAACAGACAATTCCAAATGCTGCCAAGGTTGCAAAGCAATTGGAACTCTCATACATTGCTGGAGGAAATGCAAAATGAGGTAACCATTTTGCGGTTTGATCGTTTCTTATAAAGTTAAACATTCACTTATCATATGACTCAGAAATTCCACTCCTAGATATTTACCCAGGAGAAAAGAACATGGTCATACAGTAAAATCTGTATGCAAATGTTTAAAATCGTCTCATTTACAATAATTTAAAGCTGGAAACAATCTCAAAATCCTTCAACTCGTGAATGGATAAACAAACTATTCAGTAATATTAAGGAATGAACTGATGTTACAACAAAATGGATGAATTTCAAATGCCTCATGCATGATGGAAAAAGACAGACTCAAAATGCTACCTACTGTATGTTGCCATTTTGAAAAGTCACAACTATATGGGCAAAGAACCAATCAGTTGTTTCCAAAGATTAGGACTGGGTAGAGGTGTCAACTGCATAGAGGCAGGATGAGGGAACCTGTGGGGCGTGAGGCTGAGGTGGTGGTATTTACATGACTCTGTGCATTTGTCAAAACTCATAGCACTGTATACCAAGAAGTGTGAAATGTGTGGTGTGCAAATTAAAAAGAAAATAAATCCATAGAGATCTAGATTAACTGAATTTCACCTTATCTGATATTTCCATTTGTCTTATCTTGCCCCTAAATAAAAACTCTTTACTTATTAATCCATCATAATAGGTGGAATCACCTTTCTTCTGATCCTTGATTATCATTATCTCCCTATCTTTGACTTAACTTCTTACATTCTGCAGCATTGCATTTCTAATCAATTACCAAGTTCTGCCAAATTTTCCTATGCAATATCTTTCATATTCACCTTCTCTTTCTCATTTTTTTAGCTACCATGCTTTCCCCTTTTCACCAATCAATCACTATGTCCTACTAGCTAGTTTGCCTGCCTATAGCAAGTAGTTTGTCTTTTTGTAATATCATCTTTAAATATCATTTTCTTTCCTCTGATAAGAAGTCTTCAGTGGTTTCCCATTTTTTATCATATCTGTTTCCAATGCCTCAAAATTATTGACTATCCTACATACCATTTTCATCTTCATGACTTAGAAATCTCCATTCATTCCAAACTAATACTAATAAACCTAGTATTTACTCTTTATTCTTATTATATTTTATACCCCATGCTAAATTATCTCTTATTATTTCTATTTAATTCTGACAGCAATTCTATGATGTAGATTTATCCCCATTTTACAAATGAGAAAACTGAGACCCAAAGAAGTAATTGTTTCCTAAGATCAGACATCAATCAAGGCTACAATGGGATTTAAACCCAGTCTCCAAGCCCTGTTCTTTTAACTTCTAAACTCTTTAAAGTCCTTCAAATTTTACTTCACTTGATCCTTGACTGTCTTCTCAAATTATTTCTTCTACTGAAAGATTCTTTTCTTCCTGGCTGATCTTTGCCAAATTCTTTAAGAAGAGTTCCAGACTACCCCACACTACCATTTAATTGCCCTCAGCAAAAGTTTTAAAGATATATATTCTTGCCACAAATCACACATTGTTCCATAATTATTCTCTAAGATATTTCACATGTATATGTTTTATTTTCTCCCACCTCACAATCTTATTCATTCATTCACAAGAGAAAGTAATACAGATTTAATGAGCACCTATTCTATGCCTAGCAATGAGCAGGATAGGTCACTGATTCAAGGAGCTCACAGCAAATTCTTGAGAGCTTGAATCATGTCTTTTCCCTTTTATATTTCTGCCTTCCTTCAACCTCCCCAAGAACCTATTATGCTGCATTCCACATGCTTTCAGGGCGGATGAGTGAATGCACTGGTTTGCCTTGGTCACAAATACACAACATCGGAGTGCCAGGAAGGGCTATCACAGCCCTGTGAAATTTTATGTTGAAAAACTGCTAATGATGCCATCAGGCCCAGTGTCCTTCAGGGGAGAAAATGAGCTCTTGAGGCAAACATGTAGAAGGTGCAAACCATTTGTAATCCGAAAGTGAAGTATGCAACAGGGGAAGCTTGCCAAGCTCAAGGACTCAGTGGCTTTAATGATGGGATGGTATTACCAGTGGAAATCAAAGTTGCCTACCAGCTGGATTAGCTCATCTTCACAATGAGCTTTGCTGGCTGATAACCACAGGGTCCTGAGAAATTAAGCAGACCCACAAATTACCTGCATAACATTCTGGCTAGATGTCAGAAAGTTGAATTAATTGCCTGAAAATAAATGAACGGGGCAGGGCCAAGAATTGCCTCATTAGTATTCAGCAGCACTGCTGTTTTAGGAAGAAAAGAAGAGGAGGTGGGGGAGGAGAGCAAAACAATGGGAAGTAGGGAGGGAAGGGGAACTGGGAAGGATAATGAGAAAAATCATTATTTTACAAGTGCATTATGGGCACCCTGTTTTTTCAGAGTAGTTACAGAATTTCCTAAGCTAGCCCAATTCACAATTTCTACGAGGACTCTACTCACACTTTCCGATAGAACAGACGCTCTCGGCAGCCGAGCAATTGATACATGTGCAAAATACAAATCAGGCACATGGACCCTTTCCCTTTATCTTCTGAATGAGAGTTAGCAGCATTCAGGTGTTTTTCTTTGGCAAGAAAGTGGGGAAATGGAGAGAAACAGTGCCCAACATGTACACCACTGAAACATTTTCATCAGTGGCTTACTTCCAGCAAACGCTAGAGCTAAAGCCTGGATCCTTCAAGAATGAGTACGCTTTCTCTTACAACATGTTTAATTTCTTCAATTAATAATTCTGCTCACTCTTAAAAACCACAGTTGCAAAGCCATGTCTTGTGATGCTCATGTGCACAACAAGTTTCTCCAAAACTTCCTGTTAATGCATCATTAGAGGACACTGCTCCTGTACAGCCCCTTGGAAAAAAAGCCATGCAAATGTCATAATATGAAGGGGATGGTGAGGCCACCTTGGTGGCCAGACGCTGACATTGGCAAGCAGTTTCCTCCCTAAAAATGGCAGTTTACCAGTAACTTACTATTTCTTCCTGAAAACCTATGGAACCTTCTGTTTGATCTTTGCAGTACAATCATTTCCTAAAGTCAGGTTTTTTCAGGATCACTGACATCCTTATGAAATTTCAAAGCCCTTTTGCACTGATTTTATGAAGCCTAAAGGTAAAACTGCTACAATTCGGCTTCATTCGTTTGTGAGCTGCTTTCCTTTGTTGTCAGGAGTGATATCACTTTGTATGATGTGTGTGCTTTGAGTAATTTATAACTAAATGCTTTTCTTCATTTTGAGTGCTGAGAATATGCCTGTCCAGGAGACTTAAACCTGCATTTCTCTTTACACCTCAAGGAAGATTTCATCTAATTGTCCTCACCACACCTTTTAGACTGTATAGCACCATAAGAGTATGCAAAATAAAAATCATTATTTTTTATGTTCCCTCTAAGTTCCTTTGTCTTTCAAACATCGAATTGGCTATTTTGCTCATATTTTTCTTTTATACCCCTAAAATTCTTCTGTATGCTGGCAATAATCTTAAAAAGCAAAAATATTCTCTCTGACCTATGATTTATCTTGGTGAGGATGCTTGCTTTACTTTCTTTATATCCAGTAACAGAAAAGTGAATATCTTTTTTTATCATACATAGATAGCAAAAATATTTTAACCTCATTTCAAAAAAACAAAGGAAATTTTGAAGTGAGAAATCAATCATCACCAAGTATATGTTGAGAATCTACTTGGGGCACTGGCCTATGCACTCTGAGGTATGTATTTACATAGAAGAACTGGGAATCCAACTTGTTTTATGGATGTTTTCTTCTGCTTATTTCAAGAAGCTGGGTGCCAATGATTACACAAGTGATTCATAAATTGCCACATATTTTTTTTTCCCGAGTAAGAATCTCTTGTGACTCTATGCGTATTTCACTTGTCTCAGGCTCAGCCTAAACATTCTCATTTTAGGAAGTCTGTCAGCCCCAGGAGATAAGCTTATGCTTTCATGTTTGCCCTTAAGTTTTCATATTATTTTGGACTTGATGAATTCTTTTACCTGTTAGAGTGCTTTGGCTTGTAAACATAAGAATATCCATCCCAAACCAACTTGAATAATAAAGAGCACTTACTGACTAAAGTAACTGAAAAAGTCCAAATTTAGAGTTGTAACTAGGTGTGGTTTGAGTGGAGCCACAGCCTATTTTCTGTTTTCTTCATCCCTGTCCACTGAGTGTCAGCTTCATCCTCAGAATGGAAGAAAGAACATCTTCTCACATCTTATGTCAGGGGTTGACAAACTATGCCCCGTGGGCTAAATCCAGCCTGTCACATGTTTGTATAAAGGAATGTACTCTCATCCATTTACATAGTGTCTATGGCTGCCTTCTCGCTGTGAGGGCAGAGTTGAGTAGTCGCAACAGATACTGTATGGCCCACAAAACCTGAAGTAGGCATTGTCTGCCCCTTTACAAACAAAGCTGGCCTTTCAACTCTTCTTGTGGCTCTTTCTTGAGAGCTAAGAAACTTCTTTCCTACAATGTTGGTAAATCTCTTGCCATCTCATTAGGCCACATGGCAGTAAATAAAGCAATCTGTGGCCATATAATGCCGAACTAGTAGGCTTAAACCCACCGTGGCCCAGAGCATGGGACTGTCTGTAGGTTAATCAGATTAGTGGTCTGCATGGGAGAGAGTCCTAGGAGTAGGTATGATTGCTCTATCGTTAGGACAGAATAAAGAGAAAATGTACACAGTGTTATGGGTTGCATCCCCACCAAATTCATATGTTGAAGTTCTAGTTCCCACTACCTCAGAATGTGAGTGTATTTGAAGATGTGGTCTTTACAGAGGTAACCAAGTTAAAAATGAGGTTATTAAGGTGGACCCTAATCCAATATGACTGATGTTCTTATTAAAAGGGAAAAGTTGGAGAGAGACTCACACGTAGGGAGAATATCATATGAAGATGAAGGCAAAGATTGGGATGATGCTTCTAGAAGCCAAGGAAAGCCAAAGACTGCCAGCAAACCACCAGAAATATGAGGAGAAGCGTGGAACAGATTTGCTGTCACAGCCCTCAGAAGGAACCAACCCTGCCAAACACCTTGATCTCATACTTTTATCTGATGAGATAATAAATCACTGTTGTTTAAGCCACTCAGTTTGTGGTGCTTTGTTACAACAGCCTTAGAAAACAAATACACATGGCAAGACAATTAATAATGTCCACTACCTTACCATAAATTTCCCCATCTGGAAAGTGATCTGAAAGACCACAAGAAACAAAATACCTCTTGAATCTTTCTGTGAATGACTTTCATGGTTACAACAGCCTAGTGGTACCATGATAGCAAAGAGTACATGTCAGGAGGAAAAGGATACAGCATGGGACAGACACAACCCCTAGACAAAGAATAAATATACCTTTGGGATAAAATTAAATAGTCTGAGAAGACTCCCCACCCAATGGATCACTCAACTGCCTTCTCCTTAACCTTTGGGCATTGTCTGATTCTTTTTAAACTATCCTTTGTTACACTGTCTAAATCCATCAATCAGAGATTTGTCTGAGTTTAAAAGCACTCTGTTTTTAAAACATAAATATCCTGAAAGGGCTTCTATCCATTCCTATTCACACTGTTGGCATTTAGAGAGATTTGAGATTTGGGAGTGAGAAGGAGTTAAAGCGAACAAGAAAACCAAGCATTATTTCTGTATTGCAGACTCAAGTAAGAAGAGTTAAAAACACCAGCCATTGATATTGTAGTCCTGAGATTTATTCAGTCACTCAACAAGTATTTATGGTGTTCCTATTTCCATATTAAATGTTAAGAATACAAGAATGAACAAAACAAACATGGTGTCTGTCCTCACAGGACTTAGAGGTTAGTGGGGGAGAAAGGTACAGAAAGTAAGAAGAATATTACAATATGGTGTGACAAGTGTTAGTTTATAAAAAATTGCAGAAGTTTATGATTCATGGGTACACATTAGGGCATGTAATCTGATTTAGAGCAGGTCTGGGGCAGTTTTCTAGAAGAAGCATTGTATAAGCTGAGACTTGACAAATAATTAGGAAATCTTCAAGCCAGAAGGAAGGGTATAAGTGAGAATAGGGGAGGTCATGGGTAGTGATAAAAGCCATCTTAAAAAATTATAGTCTTTATCCAGAAGAAAATGTGGAGCCATGAGAAGAAATATAATCAGAGAGTCAATTTAAAATGATGGTGTCAGCTCAGAGCAGTAAGGATGTCATGCTAGGTTTGGCTTTGCTCTCACAAGGAATTATTTCTGAGTCAAGTAAAAGATACATGACCCTAACTATGGAGATTTATCCCTTAGTTAACTCAAGTTAAAACTATCAATTAAAAATTATCCAAAGCTTTACCCACCCAAAATAGTCAACTTACCAGTCATTACATGCAAGCCAAAGTAACCAGAGTAACTTAAGAAAGTATTAAAAAGGAGTTTTCTTCAGGAATGGGAACACCATGATACAACCTTTAGGCAAAATGATTTAACTTGTTAGTGATGATTGCTAAAAAAGATCACAGCTATTTAAAACATGATATTAGAAATCGCACTACAGAGGGCAGATAGCAGAAGCAAGAAGAACTACAATCCTGCAGCCTGTGGAACAAAAACCACATTCACAGAAAGATAGACAAGATGAAAAGGCAGAGGGCTATGTACCAGATGAAGGAACAAGATAAAACCCCAGAAAAACAACTAAATGAAATGGAGATAGGTAACCTTCCAGAAAAAGAATTCAGAATAATGATAGTGAAGATGATCCAGGACCTCAGAAGAAGAATGGAGGCAAAGATTGAGAAGATGCAAGAAATGTTTAACAAAGACCTAGAAGAATTAAAAACAAACAAACAGAGATGAACAATGCAATAACTGAAAAGAAAACTACACTAGAAGGAATCAATAGCAGAATAACTGAGGCAGAAGAATGGATAAGTGACCTGGAAGACAGAATGGTGGAATTCACTGCTGTGGAACAGAATAAAGAAAAATGAATGAAAAGAAATGAAGACAGCCTAAGAGACCTCTGGGACAACATTAAACGCAACAACATTCACATTATAGGGGCCCCAGAAGGAGAAGAGAGAGAGAAAGAACCAGAGAAAATATTTGAAGAGATTATAGCCGAAAACTTCCCTAACATGAGAAAGGAAATAGCCATCCAAGTCCAGGAAGAACAGCTAGTCCCATACAGGATAAACCCAAGGAGAAACATGCTGAGACACATAGTAATCAAATTGGCAAAAATTAAAGACAAAGAAAAATTATTGAAAGCAGCGAGGGAAAAATGACAAATAACATACAAAGGAACTCCTATAAGGTTAACAGCTGATTTCTCAGCAGAAACTCTACAAGCCAGAAGGGAGTGGCATGATATACTTAAAGTGATGAAAGGGAAGAACCTACAACCAAGATTACTCTACCTGGCAAGGATCTCATTCAGATTTGATGGAGAAATCAAAAGCTTTATAGACAAGCAAAAGCTAAGAGAATTCAGCACCACCAAACCAGCTCTACAACAAATGCTAAAGGAACTTCCCTAAGTGGGAAACACAAGAGAAGAAAAGGATCTACAAAACCAAACCCAAAACACTTAAGAAAATTGTCATAGGAATATACATATCGATAATTACCTTAAATGTGAATGGATTAAATGCTCCAACCAAAAGACACAGGCTTACTGAATGCATACAAAAACAAGACCCATATATATGCTGTCTACAAGAGACCCACTTCAGACCTAGGGACACATACAGACTGAAAGTGAGGGGATGGAAAAAGATATTCCATGCAAATGGAAATCAAAAGAAAGTTGGAGTAGCTATACTCATATCAGATAAAATAGACTTTAAAATAAAGAATGTTACAAGAGACAAGGAAGGACACTACATAATGATCAAGGGATCAGTCCAAGAAGAAGATATAAGAATTATAAATGTATATGCACCCAACATAGGAGGACCTCAATACATAAGGCAACTGCTAGCAGCTATAAAAGAGGAAATCAAAAGTAACACAATAATAGTGGGGGACTTTAACACCTCACTTACACCAATGGACAGGTCATCCAAAATGAAAATAAATAACGAAACAGAAGCTTTAAATGACACAAGAGACCAGATAGATTTAATTGATATTTATAGGACATTCCATCCAAAACAGCAGATTACACTTTCTTCTCAAGTGCGCATGGAACATTCTCCAGGATAGATCACATCTTGGGTCACAAATCAAGCCTCACTAAATTTAAGAAAATTGAAATCATATCAAGCATCTTTTCTGACCACAATGCTATGAGATCAGAAATGAATTATAGGGAAAAAAGCATAAAAAACACAAGCACATAGAGGCTAAACAATACGTTACTAAATAACCAAGAGACCACTGAAGAAATCAAAGAGGAAATCAAAAATACCTAGAGACAAATGACAATGAAAACACGATGATGCAAAACCTATGGGATTTGGCAAAAGCAGGTCTAAGAGGGAAGTTTATAGCTATACAAGGCTACCTCAAGAAACAAGAAAAATGTCAAATAAACAATTTAATGTTACACCTAAAGAAACTAGAGAAAGAAGAACAAACAAAACTCAAAGTTAGCAGAAGGAAAGAAATCATAAAGATCAGAGCAGAAATAAATGAAATAGAAACAAAGAAAACAATAGCAAAGATCAATAAAACTAAAAGCTGGTTCTTTGAGAAGATAAACAAAATTGATAAACCATTAGCCAGACTCATCAAGAAAAAGAGGGAGAGGACTCAAATCAACAAAATTAGAAATGAAAAAGGAGAAGTTACAACAGACACCACAGAAACACAAAGCATCCTAAGACACTACTACAACCAACTCTATGCCAATAAAATGGACAACCTGGAAGAAATGGACAAATTCTTAGAAAGGTATAACCTTCCAAGACTGAACCAGGAATAAAAAGAAAATATGAACAGTGCAATCACAAGTAATGAAATTGAAACTGTGATTAAAAATCATCCAACAAGCAAAAGTCCAGGACCAGATGGCTTCAGAGGTGAATTCTATCAAACATTTAGAGAAGGCCTAACACCCATCCTTCTCAAACTCTTCCAAAAATTTGCAGAGGAAGGAACACTCCCAAACTCATTCTATGAGGCCATCATCACCCTGATACCAAAACCAGACAAAGATACTAGAAAAAAAGAAAATTACAGACCAACATCACTGATGAATATAGATGCAAAAATCCTCAACAAAATACTAGCAAACAGAATCCAACAACACATTAAAAGCATCATACACCATGATCAAGTGGGACTTATCCCAGGGATGGAAGGATTCTTCAATATATGCAAATCAATCAATGTGATACACCATATTAACAACTTGAAGAATAAAAACCATATGATCATCTCAATAGATGCAGAAAAAGCTTTTGACAAAATTCAACACCCATTTATGATAAAAAACTCTTCAGAAAGTGGTCATAGAGGGAACCTACCTCAACATAATAAAGACCATATATGACAAACCCAAACATCATTCTCAATGGTGAAAAACTGAAAGCATTTCCTCTAAGATCAGGAAGAAGGCAAGGATGTCCACTCTCACCACTATTATTCAACATAGTTTTGGAAGTCTTAGCCATGGCAATCAGAGAAGAAAAAGAAATAAAAGGAATACAAATTGGAAAAGAAGTAAAACTCTCACTGTTTGCAGATTACATAGAGACTCCTAAAAATGCCACCAGAAAACTACTAGAGCTAATCAATGAATTTGGTAAAGTAGCAGGATACAAAATTAATGCACAGAAATCTCTTGCATTCCTGTACACTAATGATGAAAAATCTGAAAGAGAAATTAAGGAAACATTCCCATTTACCATTGCAACAAAAAGAATAAAATACTAGGAATAAACCTACCTAGGGAGACAAAAGACCTGTATGCAGAAAACTATAAGACACTGATGAAAGAAATTAAAGATGATACCAACAGATGGAGAGATATACCATGTTCCTGGATTGGAAGAATCAATATTGTGAAAGTGACTATGCTACCCAAAGCAATCTACAGATTCAATGCAATCCCTATCAAATTACCAATGGCATTTTTTACGGAACTAGAACAAATCATCTTAAAATTTGTATGGAGATACAAAAGACCCCGAATAGCCAAAGCAGTCTTGAGAGAAAAAAACGGAGCTGGAGGAATCAGACTCCCTGACTTCAGATTATACTACAAAGCTACAGTAATCAAGACAATATGGTACTGGCACAAAAACAGAAACATAGATCAATGGAACAAGATAGAAAGCCCAGAGATAAACCCACGCACCTACGGTCAACTAATCTATGAAAAAGGAGGCAAAGATATACAATGGAGAAAAGACAGTCTCTTCAATAAGTGGTGCTGGGAAAACTGGACAGCTACTTGTAAAAGAATGAAATTAGAACATTCCCTAACACCATACACAAAAATAAACTCAAAATGGATTAGAGACCTAAATGTAAGAGCAGGCACTATAAAACTCTTAGAGGAAAACATAGGAAGAACACTCTTTGACATAAATCACAGCAAGATCTTTTTTGATCCACCTCCTAGAGTAATGGAAATAAAAACAAAAATTAAAAAATGGGACCTAATGAAACTTCAAAGCTTTTGCACAGCAAAGGAAACCATAAACAACACGAAAAGACAACCCACAGAATGGGAGAAAATATTTGCAAACGAATCAATGGACAAAGGATTAATCTCCAAAGTATATAAACAGCTCATTCAGCTCAATATTAAAGAAACAAACAACCCAATCCAAAAATGGGCAGAAAACCTAAATAGACAGTTCTCCAAAGAATACATACAGATGACCAAGAAGCACATGAAAAGCTGCTCAACATCACTAATTATTAGAGAAATGCAAATCAAAACTACAATGAGGTATCACTTCACACCAGTTAGAATGGACATCATCAGAAAATCTACAAACAACAAATGCTGGAGGTGGGAATGTAAATTGATACAGCCACTATGGAGAACAGTATGGAGGCTCCTTAAAAAACTAAAAATAGAATTACCATATGATCTGGCAATCCCACTACTGGGCATATACCCTGAGAAAACCATAATTCAAAAAGACACATGCACCCCAATGTTCATTGCAGCACTACTTACTATAGCCAGGTCATGGAACCAACCTAAATGTCCAAGGACAGATGAATGGATAAAGAAGATGTGGTACATATATACAATGGAATATTACTCAGCCATAAAAAGGAACGAAATTGAGCCATTTGTTGAGACGTGGATGGATCTAGAGACTGTCATACAGAGTGAAGTAAGTCAGAAAGAGAAAGACAAATATCGTATATTAACGCATGTATGTGGAACCTAGAAAAATGATACAGGTGAACTGGTTTGCAGGGCAGAAGTTGAGACACAGATGTAGAGAACAAATGTATGGACACCAAGGGGGGAAAACCGCAGGGGATGTGGGGATGGTGGTGTGCTGAATTGGGTGATTGGGATTGACATGTATACACTGATGTGTATAAAATTGATGACTAATGAGAACCTGCTGTATAAAAAATAAATAAAATAAAATTTAAAAATTAAAAAAAAAAAAGAAAGAAAGAAATAGCACTACATGTAGAAGGTGTAGGTACTAAACCAGCAGGACATTGTCTAAGTTTACCGAGGTAGTCAGTTACATTGGGAGCCCCCAGTGAATCACATCCTTCATGTTTACACCCTTGTAGCATCTCCTCCCTTGAATCTGAAAGAAAACTATGGTTTGGCTTTAGCCAAGAGAATTTGGCAAATATGTTACTGTACAAATTCTGGACCTGACAGCCTTTGTTTCTATGGTCCTGGAAACCTTGAGCCACCTCATAAGATGTCCAGCTACTCTGCTTAAGGGACCATGGTGAACAGACCATGCAGGGAGGCCATCTGGAGAAGAGTCCTGCGATTACAGGAAGAGAGAGTCCCAGCTGCTCCAACGTCTTAGCCAAGCCTAAACCCAGGTGGCCCACACTGAGTGCAGTTACCTGAGAGGCCGCTGGAGTGATCTCAGTAAAGATTGCAGGACCGTCACAAATAAAATGTTTGTTTGAAGCCACAAAGTTTTGTTATACAGCAATATATAACTGAAGCACTCCCCATCATCCTTTTAGAGGCAGAAATAATAAAGATTATAACTACTATAAGAAGAAAATGGAAAAGATCCAGAATAAGTGAGGCGATCGTGAGTCTAACAAACCAAGGACACTGGACACCAAGTCTGGCATCTGACCTTGTGGTGAATAGAGTACTCTCTGCTCTCTTACTGTATTGCGTTGTGTATTATGTATGTACTCATAAGACCAAGAGGTTTGGGAAATCTTTACTACAGTGCTACTTTACTACTAACGACTGAAAATCCTTTCTACTGATTGCATGTCACTCACAGTGTGAAATGAGTGTGTTTCACACTGTGTGTTTCTGAGAAAATATTTCTCAAGTCTTACAGGAGTTGATCAGCTTACAGAGTCAATTGACATCAACAGGCACCCAGTTGACTCCCGACAAGGTTGCACAAAAAGATAACAGTACTTCAAGATTCTCGAGTGGATTAGTTTTCCCACGTGAGGCTTCCTCGAGGTGCCTAATAATAAGGCCTCTTGGGTTCTTTCACATTGGCCCACGACTCATGCCTTCAGAGGCATTTTATAAATAAGTTACCCTATTCTCAAAAGACTCTAGATGGGAACACTTTAATAGAACAGACCTAATTTTTCAATCTCACCTTTTGTAACTGAGTATGAATGAGCTATTCTTCATGTTCTTGTAGCTTGACAGGAACAAGAAAGTGTACCAAATCATTAATTCTCTAATTTGCCCACATAACGTAAAACCAGCTGGCTTTTAATATTTAATTAAATTAGTGTGCTCACCGACTGAGTTCTAATATTCCAATTTCAATTTTCAGCACAAAGCTAATATAAAACCAAAGAAGCACTGAGTGATGTGGAAAGGGAAAATGTGAGCTTGGTAGGATAATGTGAAGACGTCTACAGATGAAAAGAATCTTTTTTTTTCTTAAGAATCTTTTTTTTTTTTCCTTTAGCAGTATGTATAAGATGTCCAACTAAAAATATTGCATCCTCTTTTAAGTAGCATCATGTAGTAAAAATATGTGCAAATTGGGGGACCGTTTCTTTTTTCACTAGTTAATTCCTTTGTCCACTCATTGGACATATCTTTCGCCTGTTGTGTGTCAGGTATTGTACCGAGAGTTCAAGGATGAGGGTGAATCACACCGTCCCTACTCCCAGGAGGACTTACCGTCCCTACTTCTTGCTAGGGACCTGTATATCACTTCATGTAATTTATTTAACCACTTGCCTACTGTTAGATGCCAATTTCTCTTCATTTAAAACAGTATTGTGATGTACATCTTCATAAAGAAATTTTTTCAGATTGACTGTCTTTAGAAAATCTTTAAAATATTTCCCAGTACAAAATAACATAAATTTATTTAGAAAATCTTAGAAAACACAGCAAAAAACAAATAACATAATGCCATTATTTAAATACAAACATGGCTCTATTTATTATATTTCCCTCCAGTCTTTTTTTTTTCTCTTATTTAGGTGCTTTTAAAATGGTTTCAATTATGATTTTGGTTTTGCTTTTTTCATATAACAAGCATTTTTTCATACCATTTTATGCTTAAAAGGTTCTTTAATGGCTTCATAATAAATAGGTTCATTAAGAAAAGAAAAACAGAGACTTCCTTGACAACTCCTTCCCTTGTGTTTGGTGTCTGGACTTTGTAATAGAGTACAGCCTAAGTTGCTGGAAAGCAAGAAAAGAAGGAAGGATGGAAAGAAGGGAGGGAAAAGAAAAAAAAAGATAAGACAGCAGCTTAACCTAGCTGGAAGTTTATCTATCACATGACAGTCCACATGTAGACAGGGGTCTGAGACTGGTAGGGTGGCTCTCCCTTCCTCATCATGGCTTCCACTTGTGTGTCCCAGTTGGTTAGTCTAGCTCTCATTATCTTTCAGTCAGCAAGAAGTGGGGAGAGGACTGGGAAGTGTCCTCATAATCCCTTTGATGACAAGACCTAGGAGTGGTACACATCACTTCCACCTTGTACTTTTGGCATTAACTTAGCCTTACGGCCACATCAGAAACAATGGAGGCTGAACACCTTACTTCCTTTAAAAATAAAAAACTGTATTGAATTAAATAACACTGATTCAATAGGCATTGTGTGCTCAGGACTTTCAGCAATTACTTCATTTAGTATTCCCTTACTAGATATTATCAGCAGCGTGGTACCTGGGGGTTACAGAGACTACAGATAGATAAAATAAGCTGACCAAGGTCACTGCCACCTGTCACACACCAGAATCTAAATCCAAATCTACTGCTCTCTGACTACATTATTATTGCACTTCCTTATTAACCTAAAGAATTGAAATTTAAAAACATGTACAAGGTTTTTTTCTAAGATGTCTGAATTTTTAAAAGTAACTCTTGTTGAATAGTCTCTGTCATGCATCCAAATACTAGTTTAGTAGAAAATATTTAGGTGGTTTTAGAATAAGTGCAGTCTCTGGGTTTCTGAGATGGGTCAAATAAATAACTGGTGTTTATAATCCTTCAGTTTGTTCCTATGTAAATTATGACAATGACAGTTATTGTTTTTCAAATAATTCTAGATCTTAGGGAATAGACGTTTTGGTGACAAAATAAACTGGAAAAACACTCTCCCAATACACTAGCACAATAACAGTGATATTACTGTTTTGCTAGAGGCAAGTTCAAGTCATAATCATAGGAGTTCTGCTCTTTTTTCATATGATGAGAAAATAAATAGAAACGTGGCAAAATGGACTTGCTTTTTTTTAGGAAAGCTAATGAGCCAATAAACTGTGCCACTTTCTAACTGGGAGACTGGTCTGGTATTGGATCACCTCCTTTCAGGTGCACTTACAGGACTGACGCCTTCACATTTAACTTGCAACTTTGCAGGACACAAGAAAGGACCAGAAAGGAGGAATAACTTCCTTCAGGGCATAACAGAGTTCCTCAGAAAGTGGGTGGGCCACATCTTCTTTATCCGTCATATACAATGGAATATTACTCAGCCATAAAAAGAAACAAAATTGAGATATTTGTAGTGAGGTGGATCGACCTAGAGTCTGTCATACAGAGTGAAGTAAGCCAGAAAGAGAAAAACAAATACCGTATGCTAACACATATATATGGAATCTAAGAAAAAAAAAAGTCATGAAGAACCTAGGGGTAAGACGGGAATAAAGACACAGACCTACTAGAGAATGGACTTGAGGATATGGGGAAGGGGAAGGGTAAGCTGTGACAAAGTGAGAGAGTGGCATGGACATATATACACTACCAAATGTAAAATAGATAGCTAGTGGAAAGCAGCCGCATAGCACAGGGAGATCAGCTCGGTGGTTTGTGCCCACCTAGAGGGGTGGGATAGGGAGGGTGGGAGGGAGGGAGACGCAAGAGTGAAGAGATATGGGAACATATGTATATGTATAACTGATTCACTTTGTTATATAGCAGAAACTAACACACCATTGTAAAGCAATTATACTCCAATAAAGATGTTAAAAAAAAAAAAGGTGGGTGGGGTCTCTCAACTAGGAAAGGGGAATGAGGCCAGAGAAGAAGGCGTGCTGAGTATTCTGCTTTTGGGAGGACTAAGCCATAAGCAAACCCTTCCCTTATGTAGTTCAAGAACATGACTCAATTAGAGTAAATTACAACCTCTGTGCTCCCATAGACCATATTGCCTTTTTTTTTTTTTAACATCTTTATTAGAGTATAATTGCTTTACGTTGTTGTGTTAGGTGTTGCTGTATAACAAAGTGAATCAGCTATATGTATACATATATCCCCATATCCCTTCCCTCTTGCGTCTCCCTCCCACCCTCCCTATCCCACCCCTCTATGTGGTCACAAAGCACCAAGCTGATCTCCCTGTGCTATGCAGCTGCTTCCCACTAGCTATCTATTTTACATTTGGTAGTGTATAAAACTTTGTACACTTTCATTATAGAAGGTTTGGTCTTGGGAAGACAGTCAAAACAGTAGTTACTCAAAGAAAAGATGGCAGCTGCTCTCCCATCAACTTTCCAGGGCTACTCTTGACAGGGGAGGCTGGAGATTAATTCTTTGATTGCAACCCCCCAGGCCTGCCTCACCCCCTCCTCTCCACCACCACCCAAGTTAAGCAAGGAACTTCCTTCAGATTAGAAAAGAAGGAACTCTTTTACAAAAGGCTACATATGCATATGGTAAACCCAACTGAAAGTAATAGACACTGGTGCAAAATGTTGAGGATTTACAATTCCTATTGCCTCTCAGTGAGAGTAGCAATGGTTAATTGAAGGGAATACACAATCATTAAATAATATGAGGGGGTTTTGTAATATTCAACATTAGCTTCTAAAAGGCTTCTACTGATTATGTTTTATTACCTGGTTTGTTAAGCATCTATTGTAAAGTGCTGTTAAATTATAATGAATTAGCTTTCCTTCCACAGAAGTGTCACCTGAACATACTTAGCTGGCTCATCCGTGCCACAGATGTGTAATTATTTATTTTATTAGGCTGTTTTGTTGCCTTCTACGCAGTATGAAGTGCTTTTTCATTAGTTTTACTTGAAAAAAAAACGATTATTGTAAAGTGCAGAGTTCTTAGCTACAGTTACATACTCACAAAATTCCAAAGTTCTTAAAGTTTCTTGGCCCTCTGATACTACATTGAATTTTACTTTTGATCTATAGATCAAAGACCATAATGAGAATCTTATTAAAGCTATGAAACTTCTCCCAAGAAAATGAATGTAAACAGAGAATGTTACCTAAAGCGTCAGGGTTTTTGTGGATCCCCAGAAAGCTATTCTCTGGATGCCCAGCCCAGGTTAAGATATTCTGAGTTAAAGGATTTTGAAATTCTTGATAAATTATGTAAACAATGAATTTTCTGATATTCTACGCTTGACTTTTCAGGTATTTATGCAGTAAAGAAGCAGAAGACAAACACATATCACCGTAATGGCAGGGACAACAAAGGTCACTTCAGTCTGGATTTTGTTGGTTGAAAAAATAATGCTCCATTCCCTTAATTTTCCCTTATCAACCAAGATTACATTGTCCAGCACCTTCTCTCAGTTGAAATTTACATGAAAAAGAAAATTCCTTCAGTCATTTCAGCTGTCAAGTCTTGAAGAATTGAGAAAGCATGTCTTGGTCTAAAATCACCGAGTTCTTAATGAAATAGTGCCATGGACCTAGAGATTGTAATACAGAGTGAAGTCAGAAAGAGAAAAACAAATATCATATAATTTCACTTATATGTGGAATCTAGAAAAATGGTACAGGTGAACTTATTTGCAAAGCAGAAATAGAGTCATAGATGTAGAGAACAAACTTATGGTTACCAAGGCGGGGAGGGGGACAAATTGGGAGATTGGAATTGATATGTAGACACTACTATGTATAAAATAGATAACTAATGAGAACCTACTGTATAGCACAGGGAAATCTACTAAATGCTCTGTGGTGAACTAATGGGAAGGAAATCTAAAAAAGAGTGGATATATTATGTATACATATAACTGATTCACTTTGCTGTACAGCAGAAACTAACACAATATTGTAAAGCAACTATACTCCAATAAATACTAATTTAAAAAATAGATACAGTTAAAATAAAAAGTGTCATTGAATTAAAAAAAAAAAAGATAACCAACAAAGACCTACTGTATAGCGCAGGGAACTACACTCAATATCTTGTTATAACCTATAAGGGAAGAGAATCTGAGAAAGAACATATATATATATATATATGTATGTATCACTGAATCACTGTGCTGTACACCTGAAACTAACATGATATTGTGAATAACTATACTCCAATTAAAAAAAGAAAGTTATTATAAAAAATAAAAATAAAAAAATTTTTGAAAAAATAAAAAAATAAAATTACTGAGTTCTTACTTTTGCTAGACATTGTGCCAAGCGCCTCCCATGCATTATTGCATTAATTCTTACAGCAAGCATATGAGAAAGTTACTGTTTTTATCTCCATCTTACTTATAAAGAAACTAAGAAGCACAGTAACTTGGCTGAGGTCACATGGTTGGTGGTAAATGATGGGGTTGGGACTCAATTTTTCTTTTCCAATTTGGCAGTCAGGCAAAACCCATCAGAAACAGGCATCTTTTATCTGAAGTTCTGTGAAGTAGGAGCAGTTTTATTTCATTTCAGAGAAACAAATGACCTAAATCAATTTGCTCCTGCCCTTGATTTTGTGCAAATTTATTTATAAGAAATTGTGAAGGAAGGGAAGATAGTACTAAATTCAGAAAAATTTAAATAGTCTTAAATCAAGCAGGTAACGTACAATGCCATTTGTCCAGAAAAGAGGCAAAAGGCAGAACAGTAAATCTTTCCAGAGCAAAATTATCACAGGTCTATGCAGACTCTTCCAATCTCACTTTTCCCCTTTGAATGGAAACTGCAAATCACTGGGTTATCATGTGTTCTAAGTAGTGAGTCCATTAATCTCTTTCGCTCGTCATTTGTCTCGGATCTGATTTGACTTTGTGATAATGCATCACTCTGATCACACTATGCCCTCCTTGTTACGGAGTCTCCAGAGAAAGCTACAAATAGACAGAGAAAGAAGGCTGGAGGCTCAATCCCCGCAGGGTCTCAGGATGAGGAATGGCCATGTTTGGAAGCATCTTCAACATAATCGTGGTGCCCAAGGGAACTTTCAAGATATAAACCAGCAGTAAAATACCTGTAGAAGTGAATGGTAAAGCAGAAACTGAAAATGAATTATTATAACCACTCCAATTCAGTGTAAACTTTTGCTGCTAAGGATATAATATTCAGATACCTGCTGAGCATACAAATGTGCATCTAAAAAGGCACCACAGCGGTTAATGAAGAGAAAATGCAAGATTGGGGGTTTTCACATGAGAAGGTAGGGTTTAGAATACTTGAATTACTTGAAATCTCACTGAACATTGTTGGTGATAGGGCTTATTCCAATGTATGCTCACTATACTTCATTCCTACGCTAGTCTACTATAGACCAGGTGTTGGCAAGCTTTCTCTTGGAAGGTCAAGTAGTAATATTTTACACTTTGCAGGCCTTTCTGTCTCTGTAGCAACTACTCAACTCTGCCATTGGAGCACAGAAGCAACCACAGACAATTAAAAAAATGGGCACATGTTCCAGCAAGACTGTATTTACAGATCTGGCCAGCAGATGGTAATTTACTGACCCCAGATCTAGATGACAATTTCCAGTTCTGCCATTTATTAATTATGGGCTTTGATTTAGTGTTTAGTCTTTCTCAACCTCAGTTTCTTCCCCCAGTGAAATACATTGCTTTCCCAGTAAGGAAACAATTTTTCTCAGATAAGTTTATCGAAAGTAGTTTCCATAGAATATGGTCTGGGAAATACCACTGTTAAGGTTTATAAAATCACATATAAATATGTGGTGTATATGTGTATAATTTATTGAATACTATTATGTGCTAAACATACATTTAATACTTTACATCTGCTGTCAAATTCAGTCCTCATAACTGTCTTCCATGTAGACGTAAGGTGGTTCAGAGACAGTAGCATCTTTGGCAAAGTTGCACAGCTCACAAGTGGTAGAACTGCAGTCAGTTGCTTTGGAAGCTTCACTACGCTAAGCTGTCTTTTTACTGTCTTATTTTATTTTAAATTTTATTTTATTTCACTTTATTGTGAAAAGAACACAATAAAAGATCTACCCTACTAAGTTTTTAAGTGTACAATACATTGTGCTGCACAGTGTTGTGCCGAAGATCTCAAGGGCTATCGTCTTGCTTAACTGAAACTTTACACCCATTGGTTAGTAACTCACCATTTCTCCCTTCTCCCAGCCCCTGGAAACCACCATTCCACCAATCTTTGCTTCTATGAATTTGGCTATTTTAGATACCTCATATAAGGGGGATCATGCAACATTTGTCTTTCTGCAACTGGTTTATGCACTTAGTATATTGTCTCCTGATAAGGACATACTGGTGATCTTGAACAGTCATGAGGGGCAGGAAGTGTCATGTACATTGAATATAAGTTATTTTTGTGGGGAATAGCCTTCTGCCCAGATCCAAACATTCCTTGGGCCACGTTTTACTAACGAGTAAAATGACAGTACTGAAGTTTAGAGTTCAGATACTTTCTCATCCTGTTCCTGCTTCCTTTTCTCCTTTTAGCTACAGGGACCCCGACTCTTAAAGAGAAAAGTACAGGTCATCTCCTCTCTGATCTCTCAAAGGAATAGGTCATTTTCCCACCATAGACTATGCAGCCAGTCATTGGGGCAAATTTTTACTCTCTTGCAATCTTGTTCCTTTTACCCTTGGAGTAGTGGATAAACTTCAGATTCACTTTTTCTTGCAATGAAATGGTAAAATCCTATTCTCAAATCTGAGATGTATAATAGGCATAGACACAAGGAAAAAGAAGTAGAAAGCTCCAATATGGCATTAGACCTAAACTATATGCTATAAGGTAGTTGTTAATTTAAGCTCTGCATTAAGAGGTTTGGGAAGTTCTCTCAGGTTAATGAAAACAATAATTTTTCTACCATTTGACCACAATCTTTGTGCTTGAGATTCCCTTGGCAGTGAATGCCCCAGAGGAAGAGGGATAGTGGCCCGAAGACTCATGTAGCCCTTCTACATTTAAAACAAACAATCAAAACAAAACCAAAAAACCTTCCACTGAAACCCTGCATTAAGCATTTCTCATGGGTTCTAGTTCCTTCATCTCTTTTTCATCTTCCTCAATCATTGGCTTCCACCCTCATATTCCACGGGAACTTTTACCATTACATTTACCAATGGCCTCCACATATTCAAGTCCAATGGCCATTTTTCAATCTTCTTAACCCACTTGATCTTTCTAGGATGGTCCTTGTTTTTGGAAATCCTCTCCTCCCTTTGACTCCCTGAGAGCACTTTCCTTGTTCTCTTACAGCATGAGTCAAACTGGAATGCTTACAGGGGGCAAGGAGATGACATAAATGACTGAAGTGGTCTCTCATGTTACATTCTTTCAAAACAGTTGCATTTGTACATCTATCAAACATGTAAGAGTATTCTTATCTCCTGCAGCTAACATGGTCTTGCCCATTGTTCTTGAAATTTGTGACCCGCATGTCTGTCCTTAATTTTCCCACTTTTGATGGAAACATGGATACAAGAAAAGTTTCACTTTCCTCTTACCTATACTATAAGAAAAACAGCTGTCACCTAGATGATAATTAGCTCCAGACCCTTGGTCCCAGGATAACAGATTATGGTGAGACTATGGCAACCTAGAGTACACAAATTCTACCTAAAGAGGAAGTTTCTACCCAGCTTCAGGTTATTGTTTGCAAGTCTTGTTATTTGCAACAGGTGCTAGAAAGCCAGATTTTATGTAATCTCTGAATTTTTAAATGTTGGCAACACTGTGTAGGTCAAAGTCAAACCCTCTAAGTGTGAGGGTTAGGATGCTAGTTTGCCACATTTGTGGTCAGAACCAGATGGTTTCTTCACTCACTCCGTTTCCACTAGTGTATCTCCTGGTTCCTCCTTGAACCATGTTCTTATTCCAAATGCTCTTCTTTTGAGAAAGTCCATCCCTTCTGCCACATCTTCACCCCACAGCACTTTGTTGTAACTTTATTCTCACACATTATATTCCTCCTCATATTATAGTTATTTATGAAATTATCTTATGAGTCTCATATGCTTGAAGTTTATTATGGGTAGTAACCAATTGTATTTGTATATGCATTCCACGTAGCTCCTAGATCCATTGTTTTGCACAGGAAAGTTTTGTCATAAATATATCTCGATTCATTAATATTTACAGTCTCAATTTCTATAAAGAAAATGTTAAAAAAAAAAAAAAAGACCTGCTAAATTCAAATGGTTCCAAGATTATGCAGGTATCCCACGCTGTAGATCTCTATTTGTATAGGGGAATAGTTCCTTCCTCAAATTCCTGCAAAATCCATATAGGGCCTAGGGCACCTTTGTTCCCTAGGACAGTAGTTTTGCTAAAGGCAAAAAGTATTCTGTGGGGGGAAAAAAGGGCGTGTTCCATGGTCAAAAAAGTCTGAGAAGTTCTGGGTTAAACAATGTTTAACAGATTTCTTTATTGCAGCAGTTCTCAGAACTTTACTGCGCTAAAATGCACTGTGAGTATCTAAAAGAGTAATAGAGTGCTTTTCAGACATTTTAACTCTGGAACCATTTTGTGAGAATCGATATTAAGATCTCATGGGATGGGACCACAGTTTGACTGGAACACAGTTTGACCTAAGAGTCTAAATGCTTGCAATACAAGGTCTTCTATGAACCATCTCCTACCAAAATTTTCAGTGTTGTTTCCTACTAAACAAATCCTCCATCCATTCCAAAATTCAACTTATTCTTTGTTTCCCATACATATATGTTCCTACTTCACATTTTCTCCCCAAATTTCCATAGTCTGAAGTATGATTCTGCCTTCACTAAACCTAAAGTGTTATCTGTCCTTCAAAACCCAGTTAGATACATACTTTTCTAAGAACTCATCGGAAACCACTCCTGCCCTCGCTGACCTCTCTTTCCTCTAAGCAGCAGTTACACTAATTTTCTTTATCGGACCTTTGATATATAAGACAGCCTATGCTAACTTTGTTTGTTATATTCGTCTGCACGTATCTCCTCTCTCCTCTTTAGATTAGTATCTTCTTAGGAGCTCTGTCTTTTTACCCAATGCCTTCTTCATAGAGGAAATTCAATCAGTAACTTTCATGATAAAAAACAAAACAGAATAACTTGGCAACCTAAAATGAATGTGATTACAGATTCTGAGAAGTGAAGGGGAGGAAGTGACTGCCAGCGTGGCTGAAGTTTCAGTGTAGCACAATACTCCCAGCAACCGTGTGTACAAGAGAGCTTTTTATCTCTCCTATAGAAACAGTGGAGACCTGGAATTCAGACTTTCAAAATAACAAAGACAGACCAAAGAACCCCCTACAAGGGGAAAGAAAATACCCTACCTAGAGGGCAGGAAGTGCTCTCTCAGGGAGAAAACATGTGTCCAGATGTGAGCGATTGTTGAGAAGGCAGAGACTGATACAGGGTAGAGTCACACAATTAACTCTTGCTGCCATCCAGCCTGCTTCTTGGAGGGATTTAGGATATGTTCTTTAAAAGAGAGTCAGAAGCTGGAAGAGTACTTTCTGAGGTTTCAAAAAGACCAGGCAGACAAAGAATGTTTGAAAGAGCTCTCATGTTTAGAAAAATTTTCCTTTTACCTACAAGATTTGGGGGTCTATCCAGAATGAAACACCTGGGCGCTATGACTGAGGACTAGGAATGCAAATGGCTTCAGTGAGGATCATGAAGACCCCACAGAAGGGACACAACCAGGGAGGGAATCTCTGTATCCGAGATGGGAGAGGTACCAGGGAGCTGGTACCCCAGGAACAAACTGAAGACCACCTCGAGCCAAGGTCTGTAAGTGAAACCCTTACTGTCGTTCTCCTAGCCATAACATCCTGAGGAAAGAAGGTTATACTAGAATGCAGCACTTTATTTATCCCAATAGAGTAAATGTGTGGAGTCTAGAAATTTATTTTGCATGCCGTTTCATTTCCTGGCCTGTTACTTTCTCAGAAAGAAAAAAAAGGAATTCGAAAGTGAGAAGTATTTACTTATGTGGGAATAAATATGCATGAAAATGCTTTAAAAAAGTGCAAAACCAGTATTTATGCCCATTTGCATGAATTTTAAAGCAATATGAATCAAGAGAGTTTCTAATATTATCATTCTGACTCTATAATGGAACAGAGAATAAAGTAATATATACATTTAAAATGTATTCTATGTAGGAATAGATAAATATTATGTGGATAAATTTCTTTATGAAATAATTGACTATTTTTTTCTTGTAAACTTAATAACAACAGTTTGAGATTATCAAAATTAAGAGATCAAGCTAGTGCAAAACAAAGTGAAGCATTTTAATCTGCATATGTAAATGAGGTAACAGCAGCACGTTCAACATCTGTCAGGCTCACAGTAAATAGTGTTCCTTTCATGAAGTTTGAAATACAGGCAGGAGTGTTATGAAGGAGAATATATGAAGGGTTCTCTCACATAGAGAACCCTATGTGACATTTTTTTTCATTTCATATTTACACTCTGCTGTGTGTGTAAATAAGCAGGTATTTTAATATCTGTACCAAATGAAAAAATATATTGCACTACTTTGAATTCTGATGAACATGGTTTATATATGTAGTTTAATTTTGAAGAAGAAAATGATGGCGAGCCTGGAGATTATCAAAGTTACACCAAGAGAAATGAGAAATTATCACCCTAGCCACCTTCCTTGTTGAATAGAAGTTCACCTGGAAATGCATTCTTTTTTTTTTTTTGTAACATCTTTATTGGAGTATAATTGCTTTACAATGGTGTGTTAGTTTCTGCTTTATAACAAAGTGAATCAGTTATACATATACATATGTTCCCATATCTCTTCCCTCTTGCATCTCCCTCCCTCCCACCCTCCCTATCCCACCCCTCTAGGTGGTCACAAAGCACCGAGCTGATCTTCCTGTGCTATGCGGCTGCTTCCCACTAGCTATCTATTTTACATTTGGTAGTGTATATATGTACAGGCCACTATCTCACCCTGTCACATCTTACCCATCCCCCTCCCCCTATCCTCAAGTCCATTCTCTAGTAGGTCTGTGTCTTTATTCCCGTCTTGCCACTAGGTTCTTCATGACCTTTTTTTTTTTTTTTCCTTAGATTCTATATATATCATTCATTTTTATATAAACAGAAAACACTCTGTTGCCTGGTAAATAGTTGCATATTATAATATGTAGATTATTTCTAATTAACAAAAAGAAAGACATTGCCTTTTAAAGCCTAGGAAAATTATCTTATGGTTTTTGTCACAACTGATCTTTATTTAATTGTTCCATTTTAAGGATTATTTATCTTGTTTTAGCCTCTTTGATTGCTTCCTTCTAGTGCCTTATAAATTGGAACCACTATTAGCAACATCACTAATTTCCCCTAAAGATCATCTGAGCTTTCAAGCTGAAACATTGCACTCAGTTTTATTTTTCATAAAATTGAAATGGTTTTAGATGGCTAATTTTTATCATCTTTAATTTAAGCCTCAAAGGTAGCCAATTTTTTTTTACAAATAAGTAATTGCTTGGACTGAAAAATTAACTGCAATAGTTCAAAGGGAAGATGATGCTGAAATGGTGTTGGTTATAATAATTAAACCCTTTGTTCAATCAAAAATAGACTCTAGCTAAAGGCCACTAAACTTTATGAGGTATATAACAAATCATGTTTCAATTTATTGAACACAGATTTTTTTCCTTCCCTGTGTTTAGTATGTCATTTAGGTACATAAATAGAGAACTAGATTCTGAATAAATTAAGCATAGCAATAATTTGTGGCAGCTCTGATAAATCATATATATATGCATTGTGATTACGTGAATTGAGAGGGCCATCACACATCAGGCTGATAAATTGCTCTAAGTCCAGAAAGGGTTGGTCTGCAGACCAGCTCTCTTTTCTTTCTCACTCAGGCAAAGACATTAGCTGTTTAACTAGAAAACCTTTACCTAATACTTGAAATAAACTTCAAAATATTACCAGACCTAGGTGGTATTCACCTATTAGGATTAAACACAACAAGAAAAAAAGTATCATTCCAAAGACAGAACTGAAAACTAAAGTTGTGTGACACATTTCACTGAGAGTGAGGAGACTTGCCTGGCTGATGTAGAGGAAAAAAAATATGATGTAAAGGATGATAAAATTGGAACAGAAAGCTATGGCAACGTTGTAAGAGGGATAAGGATGAGACATTTAATTTATAAGTAATGGGGAGCTGCCTTAGTCAGTTCAGGCTTCTATAACAAAGTACCATATGCTGGGTGGTTTATAAACAACATAAATTTATTTCTCATAGAAGTCCAAGATCAGGATGGTCACGTTCGGGTGAGAACTCTCTTTCTGGGTTGCAAATTGCCGACATCCTCACGTGGCTGACAGCAGAGAGGAAGCAAGCTCTCTCGTGACTCTTCGAGGGCACTGATCCCATTAATGAGAGCTTCACCCTCGTACCTTGATATAATCCTAACTACCTCCCAAAGGCTCCACCTCCTAATACTATAACACTGGGGGGGAGGGCAGTTCAACATATGAATTTGGAGGGTACACATTCAATCCAGAGTAGGCCACTGTGAATTTTGCGTGGGGTGGTGTGTAAGGTAGGCAGCATTTTCTGAAGAGTGATCTGGCTGCTGTTAGCAGGAGATACCTTACAGAGAAGGGTCTGAATGTAGGGACACACTTTAACTGTAGTGGTTCAAGAGTGAAACGAGAAGTTGCTGAACACAGGTGTTGGCAGTGGTCATGGATAGAAAAGGATATTTTGAGAGATACTGTGGAATAAACATGGACAGGGCTTTCTATCTAATATATATGAATGCTTGAGATGATTCCAGAATTAAAAACTGGAGGTGGATTTGGGGACAAGAAAGTTTATATTTTCTGCATATCAGTTGAGATGGTCTAAATTGTGCTACAGTAACAGAGTCACCAAATCTTATGCTTGAAACACCAAAGCTGTTGTTGTTTGTGTTTCCTGCTCACACTCCATGCCTACAGTGGGCAGCGGGGTTCTTGCTCTTCACTGTCAGCCTCATTTGGGGACATAGAGCACTGCTAGTAAGTCTTGCAAAAGGAAAAGAGAAGGAGGAAGCAAATACTGTCTCTTAAGCTTACACATGGGAGGGACACATGAGACCTCTTGGCACGTGTCATTAGTTAAAGCAAGTCACATGGCTTTGCCTGATTTCAAGGGGATAGATATTGGAGATCTGTAGTGCAATCTACCACTTTCTCTTTTGCAATGGGCCTGCACACTTGATGTGTAAAAACATTTTTTCTAAACTATATTCTACAAAACACAAAAAACAAAGCTCTTTTCTTCTTCTCTTAGATGACAAATAAGTACACATGGACCAATTTAGAAGGAAATGGAAATGTAATTAAGTTATAAAGAAAGTCCCCAGCTATGCTGCACAGTTGGTTTTATCAATATCCGATCTCCAAAATATTTGGTTTGCCACTTACTAGGACTTTCTATATACAAATTAGTTTCTTACGGCTGCTGCCACAAATTTGCACAAACCCAGTGGCTTAAAAACAACATTCATGGGACTTCCCTGGTGGCACAGTGGTTAAGAATCTGCCTGCCAATGCAGGAGACACGGTTCAATCCCTGGTCCTGGAAGATCCCACATGCTGCGGAGCAACTAAGCCCGTGTGCCACAACTACTGAGCCTGCATCCTAGAGCCTGCAAGCCGCAACCTGAGCCTGCGTGCCACAACTACTGAAGCCCGCATGCCTAAAGCCCTGCTCCATAACAAGAGAAGCCATTGCAATGAGAAGCCTGCACACCACAACGAAGAGTAGCCCCTGCTCTACGCAACTAAAGAAAACCCACATGCAGCAGCGAAGACCCAATGCAACCAAAAATAAATAAATAAATAAAAATTAAAAAAAAAATTCATTCCCTTTGAGTTCTGGAGGTCAGAAGTTCAAAATCAATTTTACTGGGCCAAATTCAAGGTGTCAGCAGAGACACACTCCCTTGAGAGTTTCTGAAGGAGAAGAGATTGCTTGCCTCTACCCACTTCTGGTGGCTGCCAGCATTCCTGAGGTCTTAGTTGCATCATTCCATGCTTCATCTCCATAGTCTCATTGTCTTCTCCTCTTCTGTGTGAATTCTCCCTCTGCCTCCTTCTTGTAAAGACACTTGTGAGTACATTGGGTCCACCCAGATAATCCAAGGTAATTTCCACATCTCAAGATCCTTAACCTAATCACACCTGCAAAGTCTCTTTTGCCATATAAAGTAATAGTCACCAGTTCCAGGGATTAGGACCTCAATATATTTGGAGGCCATTATTCAGCCCACCAAACTCATCACAGAACAGTACATTACTTCTTGTGGCTCCCACTCTGTTTGGATAAGCATATGGAAGAAAATCAACTAAAGCACCATTAGCATAAGCCTGTTTGCGAAAATGCCAGGCACAAGAAGACTCTAAAGCAATATTCTAACTCAGGGCAAGAGGGTGTAACTTTATATAAGGCTTAAGGTGGAAGGGTCAACTAAAGCTCATCTACCTTTGGGAATAGTTGGTCAATGAACGTTCTTGGAAGAGGCAGGATTGATCCTGTGGCTTAGCAGCCAACAGTATAAACTTTATTCCAATGGGTGGGAGGGAACAGTTAGGGGCTAAAATCATGCACAACATTTGCAGATGAAGAACATCTGCAGGCAAAGAGATTAGGTGTGAGGGCCACAATGAAAAATTCCCAGGTTTTCTGTATATCTTACAAACATAGTAGGGAAAAAAATTAATCTGTATTTGTTTATAGACTTCCAGTTGTAGAAGGGGCTTTGTCTAGGTAATGGAGCAGCTTCTCCTACTATATGGGAAGTTTCTATGTAAACTTGACCCTTTGCTCTCTAAGCTTTCTGTCATATTGGTCTGAAGAGAATAAAAAGAAACCCAGAAAAACCAGACATTTATACGTTAGAAAATGCAAAGAGCTTTCTGTGCAAGAAAATAATAGATCTAGAAAAGCAGTGAGTAAAGGGAAGAACTAGGACAGGTTGAAGAACAAATAGGAGAAATGGGGAAAGATCATTTTAAATAATTGTGCATGTTGTTAGGAATGTAATTTTTATTTACTTTTTCTAAAAACTTCAGAAAATACACAGATTGCCAAGACTAGATGCATATTCCCTACAGAGAAACTTCCTACTAATTATCTAGCTTTATACACTAAAATCCAGCAACTCTTGTCTTGAATATTTTTATGTGACATTTTGGAGGTTATATTCTTTCTCATTTGGTAGGCATTTTCCAGTTATAATCTTACCATAGATTTTCTTCACATGTAGAAACCTGATAACGCTTGTTGTGTAAAACCATTTTGGTCACTTAGGCGTATCTGAATGACCACGTCAGAAGAACCAAGCAAGGATCTTAATGATTGCTCAGCAAGCGGCCATAATTAGAGAGCCAACAAGAAATGAACAAAAGATCGAATGATAAATTTGTTCATGTAATAAACAAACTATAAGATTTCATTTGTTCTTAGACATCATATCTGTCCTGAATCCAAAGGATGATAGTGAATATTATATTCTAATCATATTCTAAACAATCTCTTTCTCTCTCTCTAAATCATCCCACAAACTATTGTGCATGGAGTAAAGATGATCAGACTCTGCCTAGGTTTAGAGGGAAAGTCCACTCTGGAAAGTGACCAGAATCTTCAACTATAAATGACAACATATATTATCATTTTGGATTTTTCTAGAGAGTTGTTTATAGCCCTTAATATTTGTTATTTTCTTTGCAGCTCACAAAATCCCTAAGAGTCAGTAAAAATAGCCATTGCATACTGTTTGGTAAAGAAACTGCTTAAAAAATTGATGTCATTTTTATTTACTGCAGAACAAGTTCTAGAACACAGGTGTCCTTCTACTACTCCCACACTGTCTCATAACTAATTCTAAAAAAAACCAGGCATTGTCTTTTTTGGTTGGCAAATAGCTCATATTTACAAAATCCCAAGGGCATAGATCAATTTAACAATCCTTATACCCCAAAAAATTCAGCTGAAAATTGGTTTCTGAATATAAAGGCAGTGTTGGTCAGAAGTAACTTCTGGGCTGGTAGGCTGGAGAAACTCCATCTCAGTTGCTAGGCAGAAGGCCATTATGCTATTTGGTCTGATTTTCCATGCAATTTAAGTGCATATTCTTACCTCTTAGGTTCTAAATCCAAATAAAACCCAAGAAAAAAGTTCTTCCTCAAAGGTTCATTATAGCAGCCTGTTTATATACTACAGAATCCCTTTAGCAGACTTCATTAAATATTTTTAGGAAAATGGCAATTAAAAATATTTTAAGAAAAATCTTTGTTTAATAACATTTGCATTTTTGGCAATATGTTGTATCCCCAAGAACTTTCTTGGTCGTTTTTCACATTAAAGTCTTGAATTTTCTCGATTAAACTGAGGATGTGAAAATAACTCTGTGTAAATAGCAAAAGACTTCAATGGTGACAGCTTTAACATGAAGGGGACATTCATTATCACTTACTGACCGCCCACTTACATGTGCACATACCACACACATAATCTCCGCCTCATTCCCTACTCTATTTATTGTGCAATATATTTTCTGCATGATTATTATATACTAATGGACTGTGTAATATCCTTTCCAGATTTCATTGTAGGTATATTATAAAAATGAATAGATTCAATTATAGAAAAAAATATTAAGTCCTTGCCTACTGCTGTTTATTTTAATTGTAAGTAGTTAGGAATTTACAACTTGCACTCTTTGGCTTGGACCTAAATTATATGAAGGGTCGGATTCACATTTGGAACTCTTTGGGCATTACCTTTGCATTATAGATAGGCCAGGATGTAAATTTCTGCTATTATGTTGTACCCATTACAACCAAAGCATGTAAATAAGCATTTGTCATCTTCAGATGTTGCAGTTGGAAAAAGAAAGTTTCATTTATTTATTCATCCATTTCACAAACATTTATTGCCTGCCTACTATGTACCAGGCACTATTTTAGGCACTGATGAAAGATCATTAGAAAAAAAAAGAAAAGATAACTATCCCTGCTGTGATGAAACATTCATTCTAATTGGGGAAGACAGGCAATAAATAAACAAACTAGTGAAATATATAATATGCCACACAGCTAAACATACTAAAGAGGAAACTAAGGCACAGAAAGTGCTGGGGAGTTCTAAGTTGTTGCAATTTTAAATAAATTGTGGCCTTTCTCAGAAGCTATCATTTCTGAATATACCCAAGGAAGATGAAGAAGCAAGCAATACAGATATCTTGGGGACATTGCAGGTAGAGGAAAGAATAAGAGCAAAGGCCTTGAGGCAAAATTGTGCATGGTGTCCTAAGGCTAACCCAGAGGCAGTGTGCCTGGAACAGAGTGAGCAAAGGGAAGAGTAGTAGGAGATAAGGGCAGAGAGCTAATGGTGAAAATTACACAGGTTTTGTAGGCTACTCTAAGGACTTTGGTTTTCACTCTGAGTGAAATACAGAGACATGATTTAACTGACATTCATTTGAAATGTGAAGTAGGTTGTCCGGTGATGCTCTAGGTGGCCGTCCTCTGCATGGTGATTCAGCTGGATCCACGATGATCCAGCCTCTACTTGTGGCTTTATTATTTTAACACAGCTGACATATTCATTAGGAAGGAGAAAGTGAACTGGAAAGTCCACAGACGACTTTTTCTTCTACTAACACTCCATTGCGAAGAACTAGTCAGAAGGTTCAAGAAATACAGTCCTCCCAGGAGGAAAGGAAAACCAGATTTCAATGAGCACTAGGAATGTCTACCACTGGGACAAATGTAGAAGCAGCAAAGCCAGTAAGAGAATATTGCAATTATCCAGGAAAGGAGATGACAATTATTTGAACTGTTTTGGTAGCAGGAGTCAGATTCCGGATATATTTTGAAGGTAGGAACATTGGATATACTGATGGTTTAAATGAGGGATTTTAGATAGGAAGAAATTGAAAGCATGGAGTTACTATTTACTGATTAGAGAAGAATTCAGGAGTAACATGTTCAAGGGGCATAGCAAGAGTTTGGTTTTACAACACTAAATTTTTCATGGGATATCCAAGTTGAGATGTTGAATAGACAGTTGGGTATATGCGTCTAGAGTTCAAGAGACAAATAGATTTAGGAACCAGCAGCATAGTGATAGTATTTACAACAATGTGACACAAGAGACTTAAAGAGTGAGTGCAGGTAGAGAAGAGGAAATTTCCAAGGACTGAACTCTAAGGCACTCCAATGTTTATAAGTATGATAAATAATAAAGGCAGACAAAGGAGCTTGAGAAGAACAGCTATGAATTAGTAGAAAAATCAGCAGTGTACAGTGTTCCAGAAACCAAGCAAAAAGGGTATTGCAAGGTGAAAGTCAAATCCACACTGTCAAATCCTGCTGATAGACAAAGTTAGATAAGGATTGATAATTGACCATTGGATTTAGCAACATGGAGGTCATTGCTGACCTTGACAGGAGCTGTGGAATGGGGAAGACTAAAGCCAAAAGTTTTTTGGGAGCAGCAAAGTTAGGTGGTAGTTGGAGTGGGATATGGAGAAATTCAAAGTGGATGTATGCTGATGAGGATGAGCCATCAGAACGAGAACAGAGGAATACCCAGGAGGGGCAGGGGGGAATGTCTGGGATGATGTCTCAGGTAGATTAGAAGAAATACGATCTGATACATTGGTGGGAGGATGGAAGGGGTTCATCTCTGAGTGGAAAATAATAGTTTCATCTACTGAAGTAGAAAGAAGACAAAGTGTCTGGGCACAAACGTAGGTGGGTGGGAAGGGGTGATGGTGGGAACATGTGGGACAATCCTCTGATTGCTTCTATTTTCTCAGTGAAATAGGAATCAAAGTTATCACCTAGAGCTAGAATGAAGAGAGAAGAGATGATGACTTATCACCTAGAGTGTGGATGAGTAAATGGACTGGGGGTAGAATATTACTTCCATGCTGCTCCGAGGAACCACTTGAGCTCATGAACTTAAACCAGTTAGTGTGTTTGTATGTTTTTCTCAAGCCATGGTCAGCTAAGTAGATACAAGGGCAGGTGTGAAATAGAAAGCTGGGTTTTAAGAAGTCTCATTTTCATTGATCATGATCTTGCCATTAAAGTCTTGATTATTTGAATGGTCTCCTTTCCCACAGATGCTCTTGAGACTGATGAATCACTGTGGATTCGGCCTCCCACAGTCCACTCTAAATTCACTTGCTCTCACTCCTTTGGTTCCAAACCCATTATCTATACCTGGTTCCCCCATAGCACCCACCTCCTTTGCCAAGATTTCATCTTATTCCCACTTGGCCTCTGAAGGATATGGTTCCAATTTTCCTCAAGTGCAAATGAAACTGAGCAGGACACTGTGGGGCCCTCCCAGGTACAAAAGTATTTCTGTGTCCCCTGTTTCTTGTTTGGAGGAAAAAGGCTTCAACCTCCTAGGCCTTCCCTGAGTTCCAAATGGCAGATTCAAACAATCAATAATTAAGGAAGTGTGGGAATGCAGAAACAGAGGAAAGGCAGTCAAGAAACAATCATACAGCAACGGGCAGGGTCCTGGGTCCTCCTTAGGGGATGTGCATAACAATCTGATACATAACTTCTGCAGGACCTGGGGCCCCCACCCAGGTGGAGGATGGTAATCTCAGGCTAAGCAAAAGCTTGTGGACCCCAGACTGGTTGGAACCAGAAGGCTGATGATTGAGATTCCTGGAACACCCCTGTTACCTCTCCACCAACCAAACAGAAGAAAGTCACACACTCTGCAGCCCTCCCTCCGCCAATTTTGCCTTTAAAAACTCTTTGCTGAAGCCCATCAGGGAGTTTGGGCTTTTTGAGCATGAGCCACCCATTCTCCTTGCTTAGCCCTGCAGTAAATTTTCTCTGCTCCAAGCTCAGGTGTTTCGGTTTGTTTGGCCTCACTGTTCATTGGGCACACAAACTTGGTTTCAACAACACAAGCCCAGCAGTCTCTGAGCCAGCTTCCCAGTTCTCTGTCTCTCCCCATTCCTCCTGTTAAACCCTGTATGCAGCCACTAGTCTGGATCATACCCGGATTCAGGGAGTTCAGAATATGGATTTGAGCAAAGAGTCCTACTGCAGAGACCTGTTCTCAAATAAAATAAGAATGAACTGAATACCACTGAGGGATGAAGCCAGAGGTACCAGGACCCCATCTCACCACTGAGGGATGAAGCCAGAAGTACTAGGACCCCATCTCACCACTGAGGGATGAAGCCAGAGGTACCAGAACCCCATCTATACCACCCTGCTTTCTGAGTCTGCCTTTCTCCTTCATCCAGAAGCCAATTTGGAGGCAGTTTCGGCTGTGAGTGACATGAGGTGACAGACTGCATCATGGAGTCTGTGCTCCTCACCTCGAATTGGACCACTTCTTTCACAGTCCAGATGGTTAATGGTGCTGTAAAGACCTAATCAACATGTTGAGTTTACCATCTTGAGTAAGTCACTCCCAAGGAAATGTGAGAAATGGTTATCTAAACAAATGGGAGGTCAGCTTGTTTAGTTTGAAAAAAAAAAAAAGACTCTCTACAGAAACATTTGGGCAGGTTTCAATTTAAGCAAAAAGCATTTTATTCATTTCATTTTAACGGTCTCTGTTGAATAAGCATGAAAAATGGTTTTCATTAGTCCTTCTTCCACATTATACCTGACAAGCAGGAGGAAAACATGAATTTTTCCTGTACTTAACAAATATTCTGTAGTGATATGGAGCAGCAGGAGAGATGCAAAAGGAATAGTAATTTTGCAAAATGAAAGGCTTGGGCCCAAACAGATCATTTATTCCCAGGAAGGAGCAAGAATATGCTAGCACATGATAAAAATAAACTAATGAAATTTCTAATATTGGAGATTATGATCAAAGATAATTTATAATTGGTCTGAAAATGAGGTGAGGAGGAAGGCTTCATTTTCATTATTTTCCTCAGCCTTATTTATTTTCCCAAGCCCCATTCATTCAGCAGGGGACCCCCAACACTCTCCATAGGTAGAACTTTTTGCCTCATGCCCTGGCTAAAGCTCGCTACCACACAGCTTATTTCACAAGCTACTTTTCTTGCTGGATCTAGGATTCTAACACTCATGTGATTTTTTTCTTTCATTTTAATGCTCTGAGATTAATTGTACTTGTGGAATGTCTAGTTTCGAAATGTAAATGGCTTTGACATTTTACTTTAATTCTAATTTGGATAGTAATTTAAGGGTTTAATTAACAATAAAGATGAATCAACCAATAAAATGAATACATAAACAGGGAACAGCAATATACAAAAATGAAAAACAAAATTTTCTAATGTATTCTCTATAGATTCGTATTGGTGTGAGAGAGTAGTGTGTGTTTCTGTACTTCATCACACAATTTAGGATAGAGACAACCAAGCCTGAAATATTGCCTATTCAAATAACATTTTAGGCCAGTTATTGGCTGTGAATACCAGTAATAATAAATAGGAAAAAATGGCTATTTTGAAGAAAGAGTTACTAAAGCAAATAAGCAGTAAAAGTCTAAAAACAAAACAAAACAAAACCACTTCCCTTGTTTACATAAGCAAAAACGAGTAACTCAGTAAAGTATGACAGAATTTGTATTGAGCTCTAACTATGAGCCCAGGAATGTGTTAAATACTTCACTTGTATTGCTCATTTATCCTCATACAGCTCTATGAGATAGATCCTATTATTATTCCTAGTCTACAGATGAAGAGACTAAAGTTCAGAGAGGTGAAGTAACTTGCATAAGATCACACAGCTAGTAAGCAGCCTGGACAGGATATAAATTCAAGTCAGTCTGACGCCAGACTTATTTAATACAAAGATCATTTCTTAAAATCTATTTTTCTTTATTAAAAAATCCTCTCGAAATATATAGAATAGTATTAAGTCTGATCATGAAACTGCATACCCATTAAAATCAGATATATATTGGCACAATTGGGGCACAATTTGAAAAGAATTTTCCCAGAGGCTGTGATACCAATTCTTGTGCCAATTTTACTTTCTAGAAGCTCTCAGGAAACTGTCAGAGGTGGTTACTAGCCTGCAACATTCAAAGGCTACAACCTTCTTACAAAAACAAGCTGGAGTATCCACTCTGGAACTCTATCCTATAAGGTGCACAGAGGAAATTGGCCTCATCTCCTCACTGTGGGAACACACATGCTCCAGCTCATTAGGGATGATCTGGCAGAATGTATTCCTTTAGGTTGTTTTGGTAAAGGGGGAACTAGAATAATATTTTCAGCGCACACAAGTCAAATGGCATTTTTCTTTGCAGAAACTGACATGTCAACAAAAGATTCAGTCTTTTTCCTTAGAAAAGCAGGAAATAGAAAGGAGTTATTTTTTAATGTGGAACATAAATAGGGAAAACTAAGTAGATAGTATGTTAAGTATTTATAAGCTCTTACATTACTATAGCACTTGACAGTTTATACAGCGCTTTCAGATAAAATTCATGCATTTTGATAAAGATCCCTTGAGTTGGGTGGGGCAGATTTTATCCTGCTCATTTAATAGAAAAGATAGAGGCTCAAGAAGGTCTAGGTGCTTGCCCAAGGTTACCTGGATTTTAAGTGATAATATTGGGCTCCAGCACAGGTATTTTGATTCCATCAAGATTTAATATTGATAAAATGCTTATTATCTGGAGGCTTTTATGGGCAATTATTTCTCTAAACAGAAAGCTCCCTTGGGGTTTTTCCTGAAGATTAACGCTTCTCACTACATACTACCCACGCCACAACACTTCACAGTACGAAATTCCAAGGATAGGACATCATCAACATCTTAATCCCCAGATCACAACAAATTTCACTTCCTGGGTTCCTCTGTGTCAGACATTTTCAAATTTTAACTTTTTCAGTCATCACAAAAACCCTAATGAGGTAGGTATCCTTACTCCCTTCCATACAGAAGAGGCTGAGAGAAGAAGTAATTATCCTAGCAATGCTATTAAGTAACTGTATCATCAGACTATGCTGCAGTTAAAAACAAAAAATAAAAACAATCAGACAATAAACACTCCATGGCTCTTAACTACAGAGGTGCACTTTTTATTTGTTGGCAGCGGGTCTGGTGTGGCTCTGCTCCCTGCCCTGCTCACTCCAGGATCCCACCCGTTGAGGCAGCCCTCTCTGGGACCTTATGGTCTGCTCAGAAGTTCATGTCCCTTCTTCTCACAGCCTGAAGCAAGCCACCTGAGCAAGTCTGACCTCAGTGGGGTGGGGATGTATCATCCCTCCATAGAGAGGGAGCACGTAGTTTGCACACAATCACACTTTACCAAAGTCTATAATCTGGGTTACAACTAATTGCTTCTTCCTTTATTGGAGTCAACCCCCAAATTTTATCTTGACATAAGACCAGACTGAAAGTCTAGGATTTTGTGAGGGTTTGTACCTAGTCTGGGTATCGCTCCTGTGGTTGTTGAGACCTATGAACAATCAATCAGTTGGTCAGTCAAATTAAATATGTCTGCTTCATCCTCACACCAGTGGTGTGTTGGAACTATCTTATCCTTAGGAGAGTCGATTGTTAAAATTTTCAGGAATTTTTCAAACATCACATTGGTAGTTTAAAATTGGTCGTCATTGGAGTATTTACACCACAGAAAGAGGCAGATGCTATACAATGGGGCTTTTTTCACTAGAGAAAATTGTACCACATTTATCAGCATATCATTGCACATTTGGCATAGACTGACGGCATAGGAACAGGATAATGGCAATAAATTCTCCCGTTTGGAAAGAAGACAAAGGGAAACCACACAGCGGTCCTTGGCCCACAAGAATTCTGGAATGACGCTGGGCAGTTTTTGCAAGAGTCCCTCACCCTAGAGGTGGGGAACGTTCCTCTATTAACTGTTTCTGTTCCCTGGAAGTAGCTCTCCAGGAGACAGCTCTCAGTCACCTTGTCTCTGCCCTCCGGGTGATCCTTTGTTTTCCTTTTCCTCCTTGGTTTCATCTAAAAAATACATTGGAAACGGCGCTCCTTAGAGGTTGTGCAGCTCTGGCTGCCTGCTTCTTGCACACAGAAGATTAGCTCTGTATCTGCTTAATTCCAGTCAGTTCCATATGCCAGTAGTCACACCACCAGTTCTTTTCCAGATATGTCCCCTTTAATAGCTAATAATTTGAACCTATCAGGCTTCTGTGGGATAGTCTGGAAGTCTCTTTACCTTGAGCCATGTTTTCCATTTGAAAGAATTTCCTGGAGACCAGCTGAATTGACTCAGATTTCAACAAAGAACATGGAAGCCACACCCTTGATTTGGTTTTTGCCAAGAACTGGGGTTTTAATCAGTCCTTGTAGCTCAAAGCTTTTCTCAGTTTTGTCATGTTTGGTTTTTAACACAAGTCCCAGAATTTCTGGATTCTCTCTATTCCTTTTTACTTCTTCTTATAAATCAGTTGATTCTTTCTTCAAGTACCTTATCAAATACAACCAATAGTGACCAGTTTATGCTACAAACGTTCTACTTTCTTATCACCTAAAGTTACAAGTTAATTAAATACATTATCTGCTTTCCAAGCCACTGTGGGCAACCGTTTTGCTAACTGTTTCACTACTGCATTCAACGGCTTCCTGCCTGCAATGAGTTTCTTTGCCACCCTCTGACCAGTCCCAAAACAAGTCACATATTTCAGGCATTTTTTAATGGCAGAGATTCTACTTCCAGGACAATTTTCTGTATCATTCTGAACAGGCTAGTTTAATGGTAAGAATATCCCCAAATCTCAATGGATTACACTAACAAAGTTTATTTCTCACTTATGTTAGTGTTGGTTACAAGGGAATTGTGGCCCTGCTTCACTCCCCCTTCATTCAGGGATTAGAGCTGAAGGAGTAGCCTTTATCTGGGACATCATTGGCCCCAAGGCAGAGGAGAAGGAGCTCAGGTGGTTGACCGTGAACTGGATCACTCCCGCTCACATTCCACTGACCAAGAAGGTGATAGGATGTGCGTATCCCCCATGCGCAGAGACTGTAGGGAGAAAATATTTTGGAATACTAATGCAGTGTCCTGTGGCAGTAGTCTGTCTGACTCCAAAGCCTGTGTTCTCAACCACTATATCATACTCTTGGCTCCCCAAACTATGGCTTAGCTTCATTTTGTTATTTGATTAGTAACAAAAGTTCAAAGAATGCTTGGTGACCCAGAGCGATTACTGTTGTGCTTTTTATTTTTAATTCAATAGAATTTTATTTTGTTAGAAAATATGAGGTTATATCCAACTTTTTTTTTTCAGATAACTATCCCACATTGGCACAATGCTATTCAGTGTATGATACATATTTTCTTCACTGACTTGAAATGTCATTCTTTTTATATATATGACAATGATGATTTGCTCAGTTTTCGTATGTGATTTATTTATAGGGTTTTGATTTGATTCAATTTTTTTCTTTTTCTTTTTTTTCTTTTTTTACCTGTATCTATTCTTTTTCAAATTCTTTTCCCATTTAGGTTGTTACAGAATATTGTGCAGAGTTCCCGCTGCTATACAGTAGGTCCTTGTTGGCTATCTATTTTAAATAAAGTAGTGAAGTCGTGTGTATATGTCAATCCCAAATTCCCAGTTTATCCCTTCCCCCTGACCTTTCCCCTTTGGTGAACTTCCCCATAAGTTTGTTTTCTAAGTCTGTGAGTCTGTTTCTGTTTTGTAAATAAGTTCACTTGTATCTTTTTTTTTTTTTTTTTTTTTTTGCTACAGTTTCCTTTCTTAAGTGACACAAAGGTAGTAAACAGTCAAGGTTACCAGTCAAGGCTGAGCTTTCCTCAAACTAGACTGAGACAAAGTTTATTTCAAACAGTGAGACTTAAGCAAAGGGGTTTGCCCACAGTAATAGAAGGTATATGTCTGCACCCTCTTTAGAGCAATGAAAAAGTTAAATCATAAAAAATTATGTTTTTAAATGATGTTTTTCATCTTGAGAGATTACTTGTAATTACTTATCATTAGCTATGATTTAAAGCACTTAGGGAAATAAATACTTTATCCCTCCTATTTTATAAGTTAGGAAATGTAAACCACGTCTGTCATTTATATATTGGCACAAAAAATTTGGAGTTTAAAGCAATTATACAGATGATACATATATCACGTATATATATATACACACACTTTGGAAATATATATATATATAGCTTTTTTCCCCTCATCTTTATTTAGCCGTGGTAAATCCAGCCCCAAGATCCTGACTCTCAAAAGAATATTTTAAAAGAAAGAAGTTTGGATTGTACGTTGGAGCATCATTTTTACTGAAGACTTGGTTTGGGAGTGGAGTGCCTCAAATGTCTCCTTCTATTTCCAGTGGGTCTGGGGTATATGGTGTAATGTGGGACTCAAGAGGCTACTGGCAAAAGGGAGTTGCAGTGTCAAGATTAGAGTCAAATGAGTGGGCAGCAGGTTTAGGTAATGATTATCAGTGTGCAATTTTATCATTTTCTAAAGCTATCAGAACCAGGGTCATGCAGGGGTTCCAATCAAGATGGGAGTATTAGGATGTGAAACTCACCTCCTCCTACAAATACATGAAAAATACATCTACAAATGGAACAATTTTCACAGAACACCTACTGAACACCAGCAGAAGACCTCAAACACATGAAAGGACAAGAAAGATTTTCACATAACCGGGTAGGAAAATAGGAAAAAGAATCAGGGTCATGCAGGAATTAAAGTCATATCTGGGCAGTGGAGGTTGAATATGTCCCAAAAGGGTCTTTGACCATTGTTTTTAAGCCTGTGAGATAAAGACTGGGGAGGAAGTTGTTATTTAGCTCGATGGAAGTACTGATGTCCTGGAAACAAAATCAACCTAATTGATCACATAACAATCACTGGTTCTTTGGTCCTACTTTTCTCTCCTGATTTCCAGGCTGAAGTTTCTATTGACTTCCCACATTTGCCTACTGCCTTCCTAGTACTGATCCCCCTGAAAAACAGTGAGGTCCCAAGGGCAACGATGCAGACATCTTATATAATGACCTCTAATAATGGCTTCATTCTTATTTAAACAATTTCTAAATCATAATGAATTAATTACTAATGTATATTCTACTAATGAGCAATAGATATTTTGAACTCGACACTGTCAATAGGCTATTTAAGCCCCACACTTGGTACATTTAGATCATAGATAGCAATAGTTTATTAGTCCGAAACAAAAGATATTTAGGAAAACAAGAACTTTTGAAGATTATACCCTGGAAGATACCTCTTCCCTCTCAAAAGCCCTCCCTTCATGTGATTTTAAGTGGTATAACCTTGAGGTATATGGGCAATTAGCTGAATTCAAGGGACCTTGTTTTATATTCTTCCTAGATTAGAAAATCACAATGAATTAACACTTCTGATTTTTTGGCTTCTACATGGGCTCACCACAAACTGAAGTAGAGATCTGGGGTAATTATCCAGAAACATAAAATCCTAGCTTTCTTAGATGTATTATGATGAAAATATTTTCTACTATTGAAAGCACTAGCATAAAAAGTAACTGAAAATTTTAATCAACAATAAGCTCATTATGTGAAAATATTAAACACACTCGCCTCACAGATCCTTGGCCTTGTGATTTCCAAATTCATTTCAAATATGTTTCCAAGTGGTGCTTCCTCATTCTTTCCACAGGCCTCATCATCACTTTCAATCACTTATTCTGCTATCTCACAAGGGAAAGATTCTTTTCTAACCATTACCTCTTCCGTTCACTTTCAAACACTTGGCCCTTCCCTTTTCTCTAAGTTCATTATCCAGCTTGGATCCTCTGATCATTTCTTCCTAGCTTGGTTTCCATAGCACCTCAAAACACCTTTCCTCCTTTCACCAAAACTGCAGTGTATTATGGGTCTAGACCGAGACATCTTGTGAGCCACGTTGTCTTGATGGTGGCAGCATGAATGGTGACAATCCATTCTGCATGGGTACCTGAAGTTCTCACCAGGAGAGAAAGTGTCCCACAAGAAAAGATTTAAAAAGCTATGGCCTTGAAGGATATATGTCCTGAAGACTTTAAGAAAGAGAAAGAGAGAGAGAGAATATATGTGGACACCAGTAAGGTGGCCTGAATAAGGAGTAAATGAAACCCTGAGCTGGTCTGGAATATTTCGGATCTTTGGCAGTAGATTGCAGTACCAGATGATGACTTTATTAAACCTCAAAGCCTTGGCTCCCCAGTCTTCCTTTACACAAATAAGACAGGTTTTCCAAAAGTGAAGTGGAAGATCTAATACACCACTCCACATGTTGTTGATCTAGTATCTTGAGAAGCATACCAGGCTGGGTTACAATACCTTACCTTGATTTTCAAGGTAACGTGCTTGTTCATGATTGGGTTTACCCTCTCCCCCCATTTATAGCCAGAACTCTTTTCTTCCACTGGATCTTCCACATACTTCTGTTTCCACAGCTTGAATTTATTCTCAAACAGATCATGACAGTGTAGCTGTTATCAAAGTTTCATCTTTTAATTAAAGAGCATGTATACTAGTAAAATGTGAGTGTGGGAAGAAAGAAAATTGTTTTTATGAGTAATTGAATGCTTTGGAAAGACAGGGTTATAAAGAATAATCAATTGCTAAAAATTTAGACATCTGTATTAGTCAGGGTTCTCTGGAGAAATAGAACCAGTAGTGTATGTATACATTACATATATAGAAAGATATTTAGGAAATTGGCTCAGAGAATTATGAAAGCTGAGAAGTCCCAGGATCTGCAGTTGGCAAGCTGGAGACACGGGAGAGCTAATTTGTAGTTCCAGTCTGAAAGCCAGCAGGGTTAAGACCCAAGAAGAGTCAATATTTCAGTTGGAGACCAGAGATCAGAATATACCAATGTCCTATCTCAAACAGTCGGGCAGGAGGAATTCCCTTTTACAGCAAGTCCCCTACATACGAACCTCAAGTTGTGAACTTTCAAAGATGCGAAAGGCATTTGCATGTCCAATCACATAAATTAGTTCATGTGTCTGGCGTACATTGTCACATGCGTGCATCCTTTCCAAGTGGTTGTGCTTTGTGTACTTTACTGTACAGTACTGTATAGAGTACAGTAGTACAGTATCTTTATTTCAAGCTAGATCTGCAGCATTCATTGAACTCCTTGCTGTGCAACACGAGGAGCTTACTAATGAAGACCTGATGGAATTGGAGGCCCAGAGAAAGGACGAAGAGACACAAGAGGAAGAAGTAACTGAAGAACTGAAGAGATTCACGACACAGGAAATAGCAAGGGGATTTTCTTTATTTGAGGAGGCACTGTTAGTTTTTGAGGCACAGCATCCAAATGTAGAATGGTACACCGTGGTTGCAGCAACCGTTCAGAATGCAATCCAGTGCTACCGTGTCATTTATGAGGACAAAAACAAGAGCTACTATCCAGACATCACTGGATCGTTTTTTCAAGAGGGTAGATCGAACTGAATCCAGCAAGGAACCAGAACCTGGTCATCAACATCAAGTGTAAGTGAAATTGCAGCTTGCCCTCCATCTCCTATTGCTGAAAATCCTTCAGCTCTACCATCTCCCACTTCTCCTCCCTCCTCCAGTCAGTAACTCTTCTTGCCCGTTCACTTGATGCCAGTTCCTGTATGCCAGCAGTTGTACTGTACTACTGTACTTTTCAAGGTACTGTACTGTAAGATTAAAAATGTTTTCTTTATTTTTTGTTTGTTTTTTATGTATTATTTGTGTGAAAAGTATTATAAACCTATTACAGGCTAACTTTGTTGGACTTACGAACAAATTGGACTTACGAACCATTCTCAGAATGGAACTCGTTCGTATGTAGGGGACTTACTGTACTCAGCCTTTTTGTTCTATTCAAGTCTTCAGTTGATTGGATGAGGCCCACCCACATTAGAGAAGGCCATCTGCTTTACTTGAGTCTACCAATTTAAATGTTAATCTCATCCAGAAACACCCTCACAGACATATCCAGAATAATGTTTGACCAAATGTCTGGGCTCTGTGTGGCCCAGTCAAGCTGACACCTAAAATTAACCATCACAGCATCATCACTGTGGCATTTATTTTAAAATTAGAGAAATCCACAAGAATTTTGAACTCAGATGCAGTGTATGGAAATTATAGATGATATATTATGTGTACGGTTTATGTAAAAGAGGGGATAAAAGACCTTATGAATATGATTAGATTTATATCCTAAAAAAAAAAATCTATGTTCTACATTAAACATTTTGGAGAATAAACATGTTTTAAGGTAAAATAAAATGATGTTTGTATACTCTAACTTTTTTATGATTCTTCACTTTAATAGAATTTTTTAAATTAACCCACCAAATGGCTATTCCAGATAACATTAGTTAAGAGTAGCTCTGCTGTATAAGACCGTAAAATTGACAAGTACAGTCAAGGAAAAGAGACACATGACTGTCAGAACTGTTTATGAGGACAGCTTTATTTTGCCTAAATCTTTTTACCCTGTACATCCTACATATATGTTAACTCTTGTTATTTGGTGTTTTAAAGGTCACTCCGAACCTGAAAATATCCATCATGGCCATTTCCAGCCTTGGGTAATGTCAATCATCAGATCACTCTTCTCTTACTATTGACAGCTGAGCAGTGTTAGAAAAAAACCACATAATCGTGCCAGCTGCCGTTACTACCAATCCACATTACCCAACATCCGCGGGCCTATCAAGACTGCTGGGCAATCGTTTATCTCTAGCTGACTCTAACTTCATGCAATTTTTGTTAAACAGCTTTCCTGCTTTTTCCACTCATATAGAGTTCCCAAATGCATGTGCATCTCGTCACTTTCAGCAAATGGGTGTCTTGCCTCCTACTTGAGAAGATAAAGACCATATTACATGAATTGCCTCCACTCCCCTCAATTCATCCACAGTGAATATCACCCCTCTTTCTCTCTTACTTTCCTCTGCCTTCAGGATTTTCCTCACTCTGTCCCTTGGCAATCTCACTCATTCCTACATTATAATGGCACAAGCTGTCATTTGAATACTGGGTGTCCCCAACTAGACTTTCTGCTTATGCTTTAAACTGAGTGCCCTTAAGTTCTTTAAGATTCCTTCCAATTCTTTAAAATGTTGTGGGGTCTATAAAATTATCTGGATGGTAGTCTTTATCCTCCAATTCATTTATTCAGGTCAAGATAAGTGAGAGGGTTGTTTTTTTTTTAAATCTCTGGCACTAGAACTCCATAATCCTTTTATTGTGTAGAATCCAATACCCTATCAAATTCTTCCTCCAGGACTTAGTCGCATAATGCATTCACTGTGGCCATCTTAATTATGAGTTTATTCCTGTTCTAAAGTGAGTTTGCATTTCCCTGCTTCTCCAAACGACAAGCTAAATGAAAGATCTTTGCCAATAGATTTCTTAAACGATAACTTAAAGTTGCCAAAATGCTCTCCTGAGAATTCTCCCTTCACTCGAATAGGATCTAAGTCTGATAGACACGAGCCCCCTGAAGGCCATACCTGCCAGCTGTCACCGAGTGCTTCCAGGTGGGCATCTCAGCTAATCGTCAGTGCTGTTGGAGGAATCAAAATCCAATTACAGTGACTCACGGCAAAGGCAATTTACCTTTCTTTCACAAATGGAAGGACAGAGTGCCAAATGCAGCAGGTTGCATATTTTTGCTCATAAAATACATAATTTGTCAAATTATTTTTCTCTAAACATTTTTAATGGAAATCCTTGGCAGGCCTATACACTAATGATTTCCATGTTAATTTAGACTCAGGTCTTTCATTTTATCCTCAAACTCTTTGCATCTCTCAGATAGTGCTATTATGCTTTTATTATAATCACATACAGACCATTTTCCAAGGAAGAGGGCATCTCTGTTACATTTAAAGTGCTCTGTGATTCTCCTTGGATGGCTTGTGCTGAAATTAGTAATTAGAGGCTGGATCAACTGCAGGGCCACATTGAATAATTTCTTGCATGTTGAATTATGTGGACCCAGAATAATGAAGATAAACATTAACAAGGCAAAGGGAAAGGGGAAAGAGAGTTTTCAAAGTTATGAAATCTCTTCTGTCAAACTTACCTTATTAAAAGTGATTTCCAGATTTCAAAAATATTAGAATATCATGCATTTTACTGATAAGTTTGATTTTCTTTAGCTATTTCAAAAACTTTCCTCAAATAAAATTTAAAAATTTTATCTCACCTCCTAATGACAGGGGCATTTTGGCTGCCAACTTGATAAAGGAATAGAAAGGGAGAGGAGGTGTGTTTTAAGAGAAAAAATCATCACCTTCCATTATATAATAATAGACCAAGAGTGAAGGTTCTTGGGCTCTGAAGTCTATGTGAGCTACATCAGTGCTCTTATTAAAATTCATATCACATTGCAAGTTTGTTTCTGCTGAAAACTGCTCTGCTTAATCTATGTTATCAGTCAGATTTTAAGCAGCACTCCTCTTACTTTTAAGAATGTGATAATGTGTCCTACTAAGCCATCAAACTAATTTTGTATTTTGTTTAGTTTAACCCTTCAAGACACTGTTGCCAGAAGGGTAGGGAGCCCAGGGGAGGCCATTCTGTTTGCTACACAAGTGCTGGCTGCCCACCTTCCAGGTATGCATCTTCTATGTTTTCCGTGTCAAAGCTAAGCTATTCAAATTTCACAGCCCTAACAGTTTTTCTTCTCTTTTTCTCTCTTTGCCCTCAAGATATTCTCAGAGGGGCTTTACTCAATGCCATATGATGCTGAAGCTGTATAGGAGGATATGGTAATTGCATGCAAGCTACAGTTAAGGCCTAATGAACATTATGTTTATGAAGAATGTAGCTCTGATTTCTAAAAGCACTTTGGTAAATTATACAAATTAAATATTCATTACTTTGTACTTCATTAGTTCACATTTGTAACACTTTTCCTTCATTATAATAGCCTGGAGTAAAAGCTTTTTGGCTTTTTTTTTAATATATTTTATTCTGTTATTTTTCAGAAACTCTTTACTTACAATATCAGGGGAAAGCTGTATTTTTCCATGGGAGGGCAATAATATTCAGATTTTTCTTTTTTAAAAAAACTACATATTTATTTCATACAAAGAAAGTGAAAATGTGTGTGCTTGCTGTTCTTATTTCAATAGTCAGCATAAAAATATGTAAACTTTTCATTCTAATTTTCACTCAGAGTTTACTTACTACATTTATTCCTATAAAAAGTTGCTATTTCATTAGGGAGAACCCTTGGTATTAAGTTAAAAATACTTCAGAGTTATAAAGAATGTTTATTTTTCATGTTGGAATAACTTTCCAGTGATTGATTAGTCATCAGACTCTGAGAAGTTAAAAACCCTTTAAATAGTAGGTTGTTTGTCCGAGATAGGTGATAAATAAACAAGCTGCTCTGGCACATGGAAATTAAAATAGAAAAAAGAGTTATGATTGGAGCTACTCTTGTCCACTTCTAAATACCCTAGTTAGCTAAAATGTATTCTTCCCTCAATGTATTCAGCAAACGTGTGCATGTGAAATACTGAAAATAAGTAACTGCTCCTCAAATTCTATCAATCGAATGTCTGTTGCAGCCAATCATACAGTTACACTCCAACAAATAGAAACAAGTGACTTAAAAATGTACTTGTAATCAAATTAAATGTCTCTAGATCTAGAGATCTTCAGATTTTTTTCATTTAAGATTTACACAAATGGCAATTAATGTTGGGTTTTTACTAAAAGATGTTGGACAGAGAAATGAATTCTGAGAAAAGATTTTTAAAGATTACAGATAAAGTGGTCTGCCTGACTTGAAATGAAATGATATTTAAATTTTAGGGAGCAGTGATGGGACAGGAGACAAAAGACCTGAACTTGAGTTCTGGACGCATCATGTAGTCTTGCAGTCTTCATAAAACCCCGTAATATCTTTAGACATTCAGTGACCTAACCTGGTAAATGGGAATCATAATACTTGTTTTGCCCACTCCTCTGGTTTATGGTGAACATACAGTGAGATTATGAAACATTAAAAAAAACCTCTTAAAACATAAAATATTCTATAACTTAGTGATATTAGAAAACCAAATCTTGGGCTCCATAATTTCATATACAAAGATATCAATAATAAAACATTAACTCCATTTTAAAGCTTGCAAAGTGAAGAGAGAACTGTGGTCCAGGCAATTAATGAGATGCTATCTCCTCATGAGTGCTAGCCATATCCTACTCTATGAGCAAGCTTCAGAGGGTCATCATTACATCTTTTAGGTGAGAGTTTATTCATTATTCTTTTTGCTTCTAGAATTTTTTTAACTGACTTTTATCTCCTAGGGAATTTAAAGAAAATAATAGGGTCATAAGAATAAGCTTTCAGCAGGAACTTGAAACAAAAGATAATGGGTGGCTTTGTAGGTGTTAAACCACTTATTTCAAAATTGAAGGAATCCAGAGAATGTCATGAAGTGAGGAAAGGAGCAATGTGATGACTCAAGAAGCTAGAGAACAAAACAGGAACTAGAACACAGGCTAGGAAAAATGTGTTGGCTGATTGTTTTGTTTTTGCATAAGTTGGGAAAGAAGCTCTTGAAAGCAACTGAGAAAGAAGAAAGGTAAAGGTAAAGACCCTACTTCAGAAAACTATGTGAAGCTTTGATTGGGATAGAAGTATTTTGCCTGTATCAAAGAAAAAATTACTAAAAGGAAGAGAGTCTTAGAAGCCGGAAAAGCAATCTACAAATAGATTCTGCTATGTTATAAAGAAACAACATCTGAATTTGTCAGCAAGATTCCTTTGAGGAGAGAATGGTAATTGGATAGAGTCAAACACAATGGGGAAATTGCAAGTTAAAGCAATGGGATGGATATAAGGAGCTTCCTACAGGATAGAATGACAGGCTAGGATAAATATTAAGACTAGCAAAGAGTTAAGCTATAATCCTGTTCTCTATTGATCTAAGTTCATTCCTGACATTCAAACTTGTTTAAAATTCACTTTACTCAATGTGCCTTTTTTTTTTTTTTCAGAAAAATCACAGAACCATGATACATATTTCAAGTAGTTCATTTAGCCATCCACTCCTTGAATCCTTTCAATAGCATTCCAGCCAATGGAATGTCTGGCTTACATATAGACACCTCCAGGGATGAGATAGTCACGGTTTCCTGAAGCAAGATATGCCACATTTGGTGACTTTGTGCGTGATAAAAGTCTTACATTAAGCAGAAATCAATCTGATACAGCTTCTTCCCATTGTGCCTGTTCTACTCTCTTAGGGTCGCACAGCCTCCCAGCTCTGCTCAGTTCTGTATTTTTTACTTTCTCATACGAATGTATGGAACAAATACACAAACATTATATACTGTGTTATTATAATCCATCTCCCCTTTTATCTCTACAATGGAGCAGAGACCCCACCAAGATCCATGTCTTGACATCACCACAGGTCCAAGGTTCTGTGACAAACCCACATTTCCTCAATTTCCCGGGAGGAAGAAAACTTACATTTGATAAATCCTGTGATGTCCCAGGGATATGACATAGATTAGGTCATTCATCAACTCTATAAAACAGGTAATGTTATTAACCATTTTAAACAGATAAGAGTAGTCAGTTTTATCCTTTTACACTTAAGAGACTGACTATATGATTACTTTCCCAGGCACTAAGTTTCCATGTGTACTCTTGAATTCCCTAATATATATTCTCTTTCAGTATTCATATTTTTATTCTTTTTTATATTTGTTCTTCTAGAAGTGTTTTCCGATGAGGCAAGATATAAATAAAACAGATGGTATTTAAAATTGGCATTTCACAGACAGAGTGCTGAAGCTCAAAGAGGTTGAATAACTTGACCAAGAGATGATCAGACTCTGGAAAATGGATTCTCAGTAACTGAACTCTTGAGAATCTAATTTATAAATATAAAGTCTCATTACTACTTTTAGTGGAAGATCTATTGTGGAAGGACTACTGATGCCCACCATTGATTGCACAAACACCGGAAGACCAGGTCACAAATCAAATCACTGAAAATGGAGTTTATGATGCCAAAATGATATTTACATAAATATAAAATAGCTTAACTTTTAGTCTTTGTCTAGAGATATTTCAAGCTAAGAAGTTTTTTTAAATGCACACTAAGATTATAGCATTAAATCTCAGATATTTTTGAAGCAGACTATCCAGGCTTTATTTTTTTAATTTCTTTTCTCAATGTTACCAACTAATCACCTACATTTTCAGCCACAGGGCTTCCTAATATTGTAATTTCAAAACTCATGGTAAGCTAAATATACTTTAAATATTTAGGGAGAAAATATTGTTAATATTCAAAAATACCACATTTATTTCGGTAAAAATTTTTTTTTCCATATCAGGGTACAACATTTTATGACCTCATTCCTACATAGTAGGGATATACTCTGTCTAAGACATGGAGGCCTGGCCACATCCTGTGAAATGAGTGGGATGTTTCCTTTGAAGAAAATGGGTGATAAGTAATGATGGGAAAAAATCTAGGACCAGGAGGAATGGATTCTGAAGTCCAGGGATGGAGGACTCTTTCAAAGAACCCAGGTTCAGAGAATAGGCCACAGTCATAAGGACACAGGCCTGGGGCTGAGAAGGAGCCAGTCTGGGGGACCCCTAAGATGAGAAGGGCAGGGTGATGAACTCTAGGAGTCCCTATTTCTCTCATAGCACTCTAAATTTTCGTATTCTGGTGTATAATCTTATTATGGAATCCTCAGGTCTTCAGGGAAATTTTCTTAAAATGTCACTTCTAAGTGTTGTGTTTGGTGGATTTAATGGAGACGCAAACTTGGATTTCCTTAGGAAGAAGGAAGGGGATAATGAAAATTACATAAGTGACTAACAATATTTGCCTCAGAAAGTGAGCCACAGAATTGGGAAAAAAGTAGTGTTTCTCCTGATGGTATCTATAAATATTGTCTTGAATTTTAAGTTTTGACAGTCTCCATTGAATTTTCCAAATTATGTTCATAATAAACCAAACTCCCAAATGGATATGTAAAATCAGGGACACATGGTTTTATTTTATTTTTAATATTCATTTATTTACTTGGCTGTACCAGGTCTTAGTTGCAGCACTTGGGATCTTTGTTGCAGTGTGTGGCATCTAGTTCCCTGACCAGGGATGGAACCTGGGCCCCCTGCATTGGGAGGGTGGAGTCTTAACTGCTGGACCACCAGGGAAGTCCTCAGGGACACACGGTTTTAGGAAGAGAGATAAGTATGGCAATTTGTTGTACTTACACTGATAATACCATCAATAGAAAACATACCCCTCTTCTTGTTTTATAATTATGCAAATGAATAATAAATGATCATCAAAGGGAACTTATAGCCATTTTAACTTCATTATAAAGCTAGCTGTTACATATTTTGAGATTTTTTTCAACTAAGGCATCTTTTATATTTGAGAACCAGATTTTTTAGCCTCTCAAAAATCAAAAATTTTACATTTCTAAAACATCATTCACTAAAATTGATTTGAAATAATTTTAAAAGTTTTCTGCTATCAGAGACTTCAGAAGCACATAATAACTCATATTAGCTTATATTACTCTTTAACCTACAGGAATTAGGAAATTAAAATTTGAAGTAAGCTCAGTTCAATTATATTTTAAAAGCTAATCGGTGCTTTCAACTCTTTTATCTTTCTTAGTCCTGTCATATAAATATATGTTATCAAGAGTATTAAGCTCATCTGAGAGGAATACAGATTTCTTAGGCTATGGACTCAAATGTGCAAAAAATGTCAATTTAATTTTCTATAATTGCACTTACTTTCTGTCTTGAACCTCTGTTCTATCTGATATCTACTTAATCTTTGTCAATTCAGAGTAAAAAAATAACTCAGAGTTTTCTCAGTCAATTGACACATTTTCTGAGTCAACTTTTATTTCCCTTTCAGCCCCTACCATTGTGTACAAGTTTTGAGAAGGCTCACACAATGAGTCTTACATAGACTCATGCCAGCTCCTCTAACTGTCCTTGTGCATGGCTGGTCTCCAGTTTTTAGAACCTGGAGGCCATCTGATTTCTCATCCAGTCTCCATTCACAGATTGCAGTCAAACTTGCTACTGCATTATTCTCCCAAGTAATGTAACGCTATTTCTGGTCTATAAGATCCTTATCAACTACTGCTGTGTTTTTCTCTTGTGCATGGGTAATATTCAGATGCTGTCCAAAACCCCTCCGGACCTAAGCGAAACACACTGGGTTATCTCCAGCCTTCTCTGATCAGATACCTGGAGGGGCAGCCCTATGACTTAGGTTAGGGCTCTTGGTGTGACTTCCTAAGATGTCTGGGTAATTGACTGATCTTATTCCACCAAGACTGGTCGAGGAATGTGCTCACAGCCGGCTGCATGAGCATGGGGAGGCTGAGAGTGATGGCCAAGAGGTATCAGTCCTCAGGGCATTGTGTTCTGTTCTTCAATAACTATAAATTCATTGTATACACCAGATTCCTGTGAGTCCAGGTGAATGGTTAATTTTCTTGTACATAGGAAAACACCAAGCCCTTCTTAGATATTTATTAGCATCTAAGCTCCCTCTTGTTCAAAACTTGCCCCATAGTCCCTCCCTATGGAATTTTTATCTTCTTGACAACATCATGCACTTCTCTTACAAGATGTTTATGGAAAAACCCCTTGGCCATAAGTCCTCCAGGGCCATGGATTTTGAGATAAAAAAAGAAAGGCATTGTAATTATTTCACAATGTATATGTATATCAAATCATCACATTTTACATTTTAAATATATACAGTTATATTTGTCAATTATTCCCCAATAAAGTTGTGGAGGGAAGGTATTGAGACTCAGAAATGTTCTCTGTAAACTTTTATCTCTGCCATGAATTTTAAAAATCATTATATGATTCAAGGATGTATTAGATCATTTTAAAATACTCTGGAATTTAAAAGACTATAATTTATATAATTAAACATATAAATCCATCCAATTTTATTATCAGATAAACTCTTACCTTAATAACCAGCAACTGTATAATTTTCTCTGAATTATAAATAATTTCAACTTAAATATGACATTGTGCTTTCTTGATTGGAAAAAGTGTTCTCTTGTTTAAAAAAAAATTTTCTGAGTCTGTTTTCTAACACTTTCTCAGCATCAGCTCTTTACCAGTATTTAGAAGATTTTTTTTTTTTCTCATGCTAGTCTGGTTTTAACTATAGAACTCAGTCTTATAACACAACTTCAAAAATACTCTCTGGAATCCAATTTTTAGACAATTTTCTTGCAATTTTCAATTTATTATGTCATTAAATTTGTACCCTCATTTGATAATGCATTATTTCTAGTATTTTTGTATCACCTATGATTTTATTTCTTTAAAGGTTTGGCTTTATTTTATTTTAGTCAAACTAACCTACATAGGGAAGGACTGAGCCCAGTTTTTCCTACTTATTAAGGCTGGGAGTTAAGATTTCTATCCCATAATATAAAAATGACTTTCCTAGTCACTTTCTAGAATGTAGATCTTAGGTCATTCTTTAGTAAATCAGTAAAAACTCCAGATTTACTTTTGTCAAAGTGCTTTTCACATAAATACTCTCCTCCGTGCAAAACACAAAAACACGAACTCTGACATATGTCAGTGTCAAATATATGTCAAAGTCAAATATATGACTGTGGTCTATAGATACTTTCTAAGTAGAAATCACTGCTGATGGGAGTATCAAACAGTATGATCACTAGAGTAAATAATTCAGCAGCATTTAGAAAATTGAAAAGGAGTTACCTAGCAAATCCATGTCTAGGTAAATACCTTCAAGAGACTTAAACATGTGCATAGGAGACACTTACAAGGATGTCATTACAGCATTCTTCCAATGGTTAAAATCTGATATATTCCGAATGACTTTCAGTAGAGGAATCAATAAATACAATATCAGTACTTTAAAGCAGCTAAAAATAAATGTGATCTATATCTACGAGCACTACTAGATCTCAAAAACAATGCTGAGAAGAAAAAGCAAGATGCAGTTTCAGATTAGTACATAGAGTGTGAGATAAACTGCATGCATTTAAAAGCACACAGAAATAGAAACAACATGTTATTCATTTGCATATATACTTATAGGCATCATACAAATTAAAAATGGATACACATCAAATTCTTCATCTAAAATGTAAAATATTCTTGGTCAGAAACGTTAGTCTTTTTTTTTTTTTTTTTAACGACGTCTTTCAAGCATCTAGAATTCCCTCTGACACAGAGTAGGGGTTCACTAAATACTTACCAGAAAATGCATTTATGATAGTGATTGCCTGGGAGTTGGTCTGGGAGGGAAATTAAATGGGGAGTGAGAAACAAGAGCATCAACTTAATCTGTAATGAAATATTCCTCTTATCTGGAAAGAAAGAACAAAAGAGAATGAGAAAGAGAGAGAGGAAAGGAAGGAGGGGAAAAAAGACTTGTAAATATTAGTAAATTAACAAGTTTCAGTTGTTAATTGGTCCATGGATGCCTCTTATAGCTTCCGTCTGCTTTTCTGTGTTGTTTAGCTTTAAAAAAAAATGCAGTCTCATAAACTGCAACACATAATTTTAGAAGCCATGGGACTTGAAAATTAATAAGGAATTTTAAAGGAAATTCAGCAGGAACACCTTCACCCTTAACTCTAAGCCCCTGACATTTTATAATTATATTCTAGTTGTCTCATGTGTATTCGTTTTGTTTTCTTCTTTAAATTGTGAGCAACTCATGTAGAACCCCTCCATCTTTAATTTGCCAAGTTTCTCTTAATCTCCTGATTCAAAAGTCAGAATATTTGGCTTCTAGCCTCAGTTCCACATGTAACTAGCTGTGTGACCTCCATCAAGTTGCTTAACCACTGTGTAACTTTGCTTCCTCCCTTGAAAATTAGAGTCATTGCCAGTGATCTCTCTCTGAGCTTCTCTCATATTTAAGATTTTACAACTTTACAATCTATACTTCCTTTTAGTTCTAAAATTTGATATTGATTTTCCTACTAAATTCTTATTACACGTTTTGTAACTTTGCTGTAGCAATAAGCACCTCTCTTCCCGGCAACGACTGCACAGTACATAGGAGGACACAGTAAAGATTTGTTGTTTTAGGGTGAATAAGTCCTGGAGTGCTAATTAAAATTGTTGAAAGAATCAACTCTAATGTTAGTTTTATGTATTCATAAATGTTGCATTAATTCAAGCCACAAGGCTATGAGAGAAGAGGCTGTTTATTGGATTGTTTGCTTAGGGCAAGTCAGTGGTGGAATACATATTATTTCGTCTTAATTTTGCAACATATTGATATGAACATGCATATTGCCCATAGTTTTCCCCCATGCCTTTGAGCAATCATAGATCAAATGGCATGTAATCTATGACTGAATCTCTGCCTTTCTCTGGCATGATGCTTTTGAAGCCAGTGCAAGGTAGACCTGTTTCTGTGTGACTTTTAAGTTCCATTTCAACAGCCCTGCTTGAAAATCCAGTTACTATGGTGATATGTACCACTGCAAATAATCTCCTTCTCAACGATTGAAGTTATACCCTATTCAGTAAAAGTGGTATCTATGGCTTAATGGTTCAGCAAAAGGCCAACAGATCTATGGTCTTATTTCCAACTGAGAGGTTTTTAATAAGTAGTTTGAGCTCCTGAAATCTGAGAAGACTGAACAGGCTCTGTCTAAATTTAGCAGGGTCAATCTTTACACTTCCTCCACTGATTAAATACTGTATAAATTGGCATATGCTGAATCGTCATGCCAATATTTGACTCTTTTTGGAGGCAATGGAAGAGAAACAAACCGAATAATCCCTGGGTCTTTCAAAAGAAAAGAAAACTGACTTACAGGGAGTGGACACCTCTCCTCCAGAGTGACACTCCTGCCAGGAGCCCCAGCTCAGCCCAAACTCACCCAGCGGGTCACCCCCCAGCCTCCTGGAGCTTCCATTCTAGCTCTCACTCTCTCAAAAGATAAGGAGAGGGGCTTCCCTGGTGGCACAGTGGTTAAGAATCCACCTACCAATTCAGGGGACATAGGTTCGAGCCCTGGTCTGGGAAGATCCCACATGCCGCGGAGCAACTAAGCCCGCACACCACAACTACTGAGCCTGCACTCTAGAGCATGTCACAGCTACTAAGCCCGTGCACCACAACTACTGAAGCCCACACACCTAGGGCCCATGTCCCGCAACAAGAGAAGCCACCGCAATGAGAAGCCCGTGCACTGCAACAGAGAGTAGCCCCCGCTTGCCGCAACTAAAGAAAGCCTGCATGCAGCAACAAAGACCCAATGCAGCCAAAAATTAATTAATTAATTAATTAATTTTTTAAAAAAAACTTAAGGAGAGTGCAAGAAGAGCAAGTTTCCTATCACTGCAGAGAAGTGATCTTCTTGTCACTCTGAGTGGCATCTCTGAGTGCATTTTTCTTAAACATATTATTTTACATAAGGATTAGATTCAGTAACAGCATATGTCATGGGTTATGTAGGACTGTGGTTGATTTGTTGCATTAACACCTTTTATGTCCTATTTATATGACAAACTACATGCTCAGTTTGGAACCACTGCCTTGAAATGGAATTTTTTTAAAAAAATTGCTATGGTAGATAACTTTGTAAACTGCTACCCTATGAATACCTCAAAGGACAGAAACCGCTTTCTTCCTCTTCATACACATCCAGCAATCAGCACATGCCTGACTAGCATAATGATAGGCACATGGCACCTCATAGTGTTTTGGTGTGAATAAGATAAGTGGGTAAGACATGAATAAATTTAATCAGAAAGTCTTCTGATATGGGAAACGTTTCCAGATACATTCCATCTGTTTATCACGGTTTATTTTCAGCTTTTTTTAGGAGAGATTTTTCTAAAGATTAGGTAAAACTACCGGTCAAACCATCCCGTGAAGGTACCAGCAAGTAAGGAAAGCAAAGAAGCTATGTGTGCATAAAATGAACCAATAAAAATTACGATTTTAATCAAGGACTGCAAATTAACAGGGTCGCATTCTGTAAAGAGCACATCTGATGACATAAGCAATTAGTATCTTAAATTAATATCTGCTCTGAGATAACTACACAGCTTGAGGCAAAATGCAGGCTGCTGGAAACACTCTAGTGTGCACTATTGGTGGTAAGGCCTGAGTCAGCAAATATTTTTATCATTAGATGGTACTTCTACCTTGGAGACTATGGTTTTAATTGTGATTTCTATTTATAATTACTAATCAAAATTCTATGAACCAAAAAAAAAAATCTCTTAATAATATGGCACTATATTTTCACTGAGAAAAGACTAATTCTTCACTTCATGTGGTGTGTATGTGTGTATGTGTGTGTGTGTTTTCCAAGTTTGGCTACACAGTCTCAGTCAGCCATGAGTCCATGTTTATTTGAAACCCTTCCTAGGTGGCTAAATTGTAAATAACTCCAGATCAAAATGCTGAGAAACTTGTTACCTAAGCTCAGTGACCATTTTCCCAGCTTACTTAGAGATAATCACAGTTTCTTTGAATCCAACTTTAAAAAAGGTCTTTCTGAACATGAAATTCATGAATTGTATGGTTTTCGATCAAATCATTTTGCAAAACATATTAAAAATAGGTTTCTAAAGCATCCGATTGATGTGGTTTCTCTCCTTCCTTAGCTTCCCAAGGAGTCCACAATCCTAATTGTCTTTCTTTTTTCTCTGCTGGCTCTTGCTGTGGTCCCTTTTCCTCCAGTTTTATAAATATAAATGCTGTTTAATGTACTGTCTTAGAGCTTGGCAATCACATTTTATTTCCTCTGTCATTTCAACAATTCCCCACCTCTTCAACTGTAATGCTATGGATGTGACTCCCTAAATCTACATTCCAATCCTAAATGCTCTTCTAATTCCAGACCTGCCATCTAGAACTCTTTATTAAAATAACATATCTGAACAATATGTATGTGCTTCCCCTCACCCCCCCAGTAATCTCCTCTTGACATCTCTTTGACTTATAAATACCTTTTCCAGGCACTATCGCCCCAAATCTCAAATCATTGTTAATTCTTTCCCTCCCTTGACCCCCACATCAAATTAGTTCCATCCTGTAGTTTATGTCTACATTATTCTATTTCTTCCTTCCTGATCATTCCTAGCCCAGCTGTCTTTGTTCAAGTTCTCATTACTTTTCACGTATACTATTACTCGAGTCACCTAACTGGCCACCGGATTCCTTGCTCCAAGTAACTAAAGTGACTCAAGTACATAATATATAACATTATATAAACAGCTGAATTTTTAAGTCATTCCCCCTGTTGTGTGTGTGTGTGTGTGTGTGTGTGTGTGTGTGTGTGTGTACATCTCCATTTATACCATTTGACCGTTTAAGGTTTCTGTGTCATTTGCTCTAATACCTGGAAGTCTCATACACTGCTGGTGGGGATATGAAATGGCACAATCACTAAGAAACTGTTTGGCAGTTTCTTATAATGTTAAATGTGAACTTACCATATGTCTCAGTCATTCCATTCCTGGGTATTTATCCAAGAGAAATTATTTAAGTCATTTTGATAATCACCCTAATGCATTAGATTAACCAGTTTTTAAACCAGTATTTTTCAACATATAATGATAACGCACAAGTGTGCTTATGTAATGTTTCACAGCATCCTAAATCAAGCACATTAAAGTGCTTGGAAGAAATAGAACTTCACAGAGAATGGAATGTTTGGGGAAAACATCCTCTCTAATTACATTAAAGAAACAAGCAGGAATATGGTGCTAACTTCATTATTTCTCCCCCAAAGAAATTGAACTTGTCTTCAGTTTTACTGGCAGACTTGATATGTGTGAGTTTATTCACCGGCTCATTGATGTGAGCAATTGTATTTACAGTAGACAAAACTAATGAATACAGGGAAGGGGTGACTGTTGGGAAGTAGCAAACAGGAATTTTTAGTCATTAAACCTGTATAGACTCTGTCAAGCTCCTTTCCCTGAATACCTCCAGGACTTTACAACTGTTATTTATTAAATCTGTCTGATCCTGATGCAAGAAGAATAATGGCATCACCACCTCCTTTTTGGAGTTAGAAAAAGAAATACCTCTAACAGAAAAAAAGGAAGACATCTCTTTACTAAATGAGCTAAGGACAGGGAAGAGCACAGAACCTTGTTCCAAGGCTGTGGCCTCTGAACCTCAGACATCATCAGCTAGGTGACTTCAAGTAGGCCAATTACATGAGAGAAAGGAGAGGGATTTAGCTAACCATTCACCCAACTTTTAACTTTCTCAATTATCACATGTAACACCATATCTTCCTTTGTATCCCCCATATGTGACACATGATAGGTACTCCACATTTTTTTGCATTTTAAAACTTTTATTGAGGCATACATGACATATTATAAAATTCACCCATTTAAAATATGCAGAATGATTTTTAGTAAATTTACAAAGTGACACACTATCATCACATTCCAGATTAGAACATTTCTATCATCCTCAAAAGTTCCAACGTGTCCTTTTGTAGTCAGTTTCCTTTCCCTCCCCTAGTCCCAAGAAGCACTGATCTGTTTTCTGTACTTATAGTTTTGCATTTTCTAGAAATTTCATATAAATTGAATGATACACTATATAATATTTTACATCTGAATTTTTTCACCTAGTATGTTTAGGTTCATTCATGTTTTTGCATGGAACTTTTTTTTTTTTCATTTTTATTGTTGGGTAGTATTTGATAGTATGAATATGCCACATTGTGTTTATCCCTTCACCAGTTGGTGAATTGTGGACTGTTTTCACTTTTTGTCTATTATGAATGAAGTTCCAATGAACGTTTGCATTACAAGTCTCAGGAACATATGTTATTTTTCTCCAAGATATGTACCAAGGAATGAAATTACTAGGTCAAATGATAATCATATGTTTAACATTTTATGGAACTGCCAAATTGTTTTCCAAAGTAACTGTACCATTTTGCACTACCACAAGCCATGTATGAGGGTTCTGGTTTCTACATATTTTCTCCAACATTTAGTATTTTCAATGTTTTTTATTATAATTAATTTAGCACGTATATATTTAGCTGTATCTCACTGCGTGTGTGTTTTATTGGTAGCTCTATGGACATATAATTAAGATACAATAAACTGAGTATGTTTAAAGTATATAATTTTTTAAGTTTTGACATATGTATACAACCATGAAATAATCACCACAATCAAGATAACAAAGATATCCATCACCAACAAAAGTTTAATTTTGCCTCTGGGTAATTCTTCCATCGCACATTGCCATCTCTACTCCATGCCCAGGAAACCACTGATCTGCTTTCTGTTACTGTGAGTTAGTTGCGTTTTCTAGAATTTTATATAAAAAAATTAATTCATACAATATACATTCTTTTTTATCTGGCTAACTTCATTCAGCATAATTATTTTGAGATTCATCTATGTTATTGAGTCTCTCATAATTCAGTCTTCTTTATTGCTGAATAGTAGTGCATTGTATGGACTATGGTTTACCAATTTACAAGTTGAAAAGCATTTAGGGTGATTTTTTTCCCCAATTTTTGGCTATTACAAATAAAGCTTCTATGAACATTAATGCCTAAGACTTTGTATGTTCATATGCTTGCATTTCTCAAGAGTAAACACCTAGGTGTTGAATGGCTGGAACATAGGTAAGTATATGTTTAACTCTTTAAGAAACTGACAAATTGCCTCCCCAAATGGCTATATTTTATGTTCTCACCCAAGGGATTAGAATTCTAGTAACTCCATTCTTACCAACACTTGGTATAATCAATCTTTTTAATTTAAGGCATTCCTGTAAGTGTGTAGTGGTATACCACTGTGGTTTTATTCTCATTTCCTAATGACTAATGATGTTGAACATCTTTTCATGTCCCTTTATGAAAAATACTTGCAAACCAATATCTGAAGGAATTATAAAAAGAATTCTCAAAACCCAATAGTAAGGAAACAATCCAATAAAAAGTAGGCAAAATACTTGAACAGACTCTTAGCCAAAGAAGGTATACAGAGAGAAAATAAGCACATGATCTGAGCTAACTCAGATAATCTCACCTCAAAATCCTTAAATTAATCCCAACTGCAAAGTCCTTTTTGCCATGTAAGGTAACATATTTCCAGGTTCTGGGGACTAGGACATGTACATATTTTGGGGGGCTGTTATTCTAACACAAGTGGCATCCCATACATTTTGGTATGTTATATTTTTATTTTCATTCTATTCTAAATACTTTCTTATTTCCTTTTTGAAGTCTTCTTTGACCTACAGGTTTTATTTAAAAGTGTGCAATTATGTTCCAAATATTTATAAATTGTATAATATCCTTCTATTATTGATTTATATTTAATTACCTGTCATTAATAACATTCTTTATATGATCTAATCCTAAAATTTTTGAGACTTGTATTATGGCCCAGAATTTGGTCTGTCTTTGTAAATGTTCTAAGTGTGCTTGAAAAGAATGTGTATTCTGTTGTTCTTGGGTTTAGTGTCCTATAAATTAGGTCAAGTTGATTGACAGTGTTGGATATTCTTACTGATTTTCTGTCCACTTGTTTGATCAACTATTGCTATTGGGTGTTGAAATCTCCAACAATAAATGTAAACTTGTCTATTTCTCCTTGCAATTTTTATATCAAGTATTCTGAAGCTCTGTTATTAGGTACATAATATATTTAGGATTGTTATATGCTCTTAATTAACTAGTCCTTTTATAATCTTCAAGAGACACTTTTTATCTCTTATAATATATTTGTCTTAAAATCTACTTCATTTGATAGTGATATAACCACCCTGGCTTTCTTTTGCTTCATGTTAGAATGGCATATCTTTTTTTCATTTTTTTACTTTAACCTATTTACATCTTTATACTAAAGTGTACTTCTTATAAGCAGCATATAGATGGATATTCTGTTTTATCCAACATTACATTCACTGCCTTTTTATTGGAATATTTAGACCATTTACATTCAATTTTATTATTGATATTGCTGTGCTTAGATCTGTCATCTTGATATTTGTCTTTCATTTGTCCCATCTTTCCTTTGTTCCCTTCTCCTCTTTAACTGCCTTTCTTTTGGATCAAGTAATTTTTATAATTCCATTTTATCTCTTTTGTTGGCATATTAGCTAGAATTCTTGTGTTAACATTAATGATTACTTCAGGATTTATTGTACATTTTTAACTTATTAAAATCTACTGTCACGTGATATTATATTACTTTACATTTTGGTATAAGAACAATAAAACTTTATACTTATGTTTTCCCTCCTTGTTTTTATGCAATCATTGTCATACATTTTACTTTTACATATGCTATAAATATTATAGTAAGTATATTATTGCTATTTTGGTTTTAAACTATAGATTATCTATTAAAGAGATTCTTTGTGTAGCTCCATCTTTTTGACTAATTATATTTTTCTTGTGCTTAAAGGACTTCCATTAACATTTCTGGAAGTGAATGTCTGCTGTTGAATTCTTTCAGCTTCTGTATGTCTGAAAAGGTCTTTATTTCACCTTCATTCTTTAAACAGATTTATTGAGGTATAATATACATAGTATAAAGTTCACCCTTTGTAAGTATACAAGTCAATATATTTATAATTCAGTACATTTATAAAATTGTGCAAACATTCTAAAATCAAGTTTTGAACATTTCCATCATCCAAAAAATTCTATCATTCCTTTTTGCAGTTAATCCCTGCTCCAGGTCTCAGCCCCAGGCAACCACAAATTTTTTTCTGTCTATAAATTTGCCCCTCCTAAGCATTTCATATAAATGGGATTCTACTATATGGTCTTTTGTATTTGCCTTCTCTGAAGTAATATAATGTTTTTGTGGCTCATCCATACTGTAGTAAGTGTAAGTAGTTCATAATTTTTATTGCTAAATATTTCTTCATTATATGGATATACCACATTTCATTTTTCCTTTCACCAGTTGATGAGCATTTGGGTTGTTTACAGTTTTTGGTGATGATGAAGAATGTTTCTATGGACATTTGTGCATGTGTCTTTGTGTTGACATATGTGTTATTTCTCTTAGGAGTGATTACCTTCATTTTTGAAAGAGAGTTTTACTGGGTGAAGAATTCTAATTTGACAGAGATTTTTTTTCTTTCATTATTTTAACGATATTACACCACTGTCTTCTAACTTGTATTCTTTCCCATGAAAAATCTGCTGTCATCCTTATTTTTGTTTCTCTCTACATAAAGTGTTCTTTTTTCCCTCTGGCTCCTTCTTAGGTTTTCTATATGTCACTGGTGTCAAGCAATTTGATTTTGAAGTGTCAGTGTAGTTTTCTTCATGTTTCTTTGTGTTTCATGTCTGATAAGCTTCCTCAATCTGTCAGTTTATACTTTTCATTAAATTTGGAAATTTGGGGCTATTATTTCTTCAAATGTTTTTTTTTTTTTCATCCACATCTCTCTCTCATCCCCATCAGTTTTGCTTCTCAATAGTCCTAATGTCCACTACTTTCATTCCTCCTCATTTTCAGGTACAGCCTTCCACTAACTGTCCTCTCATCACAGACGTTTACACCTACCAGATGGTGGTTTGTTCCTTTTCTTCACACTCCCTACACTGTGCACTGCATTGATGTTGAGTGCAATAAACATTTCAGCTGTTCAAAAACTGTTCTAAAATTTATGACATAGTTAGCTTTGTTAACCATTGTTAACCATGCTGGTTGTCATGAGAGACTGAGCCTTGGTTAACCCCAATGACTTCTCCAAATGATAATAAGTGACACATTTTAAAAAAGAAGTACCTTAAGAGAGTACTAAACACAGTGGAATGAGTAACTCTGAGCATGGAGGTGTGTAGGATTTTCTTAAGAAAGCATCATGGAAGAGGTGATGTTTGAATTGCATCATGAAGGAAGAGTAAGAGTTTGTCAGACAAATAAGAAGGGAAATAACATTCTAGGCAGAGAAAACACTGCATTCAAGACTCAAAAAGGGAAAGAACTAAATATCTTTTGTGTACAGTGAAAAGTTAAAAAATTCTGTAACATGTGGAGAGGTTATAAGGGCAAGTTGTTGAAGCACTATTCCAAAGATAACAGTCCTATTAAATCCTTTTAGAATGTTTGTTCAGTAAATGGTGTGCTAAAAATATTAAAACAAACAAACAAACAAAAATAAACACTGTTGGCTTTGTTTTTTGCACCTGGAATTTCTCTAATTGTCCACCACAGATAATTGTTCCAGGGCCAGGAAAGCCCAGTCTTTCCCTAGCTCCCTCTCTGACTGCCTTTAGTATAGACAACTTTAATAGACTGATGACTCAACCTCCACACGGATCTCCCTCCAGAACTTGACTTTTGTATATGCCTTCTGGTTCTATTGACCATGATCTCTGGAGAGAACTTTATGCCCTCTTCTTCCCACCCCCATCCCCCTGCCCCCCACCCCCACACCCTGCCTTGGGTTACATAGCAGTTACCTGCTGGGTCTCCACTCCCCCAGCCTTCCTCATCAGACACTGGGATCAGGCAATTAGCAAAACAAAGTCAAAGAGTGGATTCAAGCAAAGAAAAAATGTGTTAGAGTCATCAAGAGTATTAATATTGGCCTTTCCCCCCCTTATTAAACATAAAAGCAACAGTCATTAAAATATTAGAGTTCAAAGAAAGCCAGGTAATGCAACTTCAACAAATTTTCTCAAGTGATAGGCCTATGAATGGCAAGTTTTTACAAATTAATTATGGGTATAATAACACACTCAAACACAATAAAAATAGTAAACTGTACAGGTTTTTTTCAGAATTAAATATTTGTCTAATATCCGTTTTCTCCACTGCCATGAATTTCATTAACCAAAATAACATGAGAAGCCAAGAAAAGAGACAGAGAAGGAAGAGTGTGGTATAAGATAACAAACATGAGTACTCATTATTGGACTGTAATGCAAAGTAATATTAAAATGTAAATCCCCATAGCATGAATTTAGAGAGATTTGCATGATATCAATGTCATTTATTATTAGTTTTTCTGCACTTAGAGATAAACGTAGCCAAGAAAATCTCCATTTTCCCGGCTGCAAATTTTCTGACTATGGTGTAATATTAAGCTATTGAATTGAAGAGTGTTGTCTGCTTTAACTACTAGTTTTGAATATAACATAAGTAATCAGCATGAAATAGTATTCTTAGACCCCTCATTGTAATCAGCATGTCATTGTTACAATATTATGGTACCCAAATAAAGTAGAGTCTCCTCATTCTTAATGTTTGAATAAGTGTCTAAGGCACAAATTATAATAATTTCCAAACACATGAAGGACAGCTTTGTAAGAGTGCATCTTTCTCCTAAAAATGATAAGAAATTCACTAATGAGTCCATTAGACAGAGTCCATTAAAGGTGACAGGACAAAGATCTCTTGGAGACCTCATCAAGCGGAGACAATATGCAGGATTAATTCAATGTCCATTCAGCTTTCTGTGCTCAGACGGGAAATGAGATTTGAGTGACAACTTTATTTAGCAAGCCAAAGACTGCTGAAAATTTTATGAAATGGTGCAATTCACATGCAAAACAGGGCAGAGTATTATTAGGAGAGTTTGATATGATACTGTGAAAAATGTGAATAATTCTCATTAGATATAAGTTAATAAAAGTCATGAAATATAAATTAGTTTCAGGCTTGACTTGCATAAAGTTGAATTTGTGTTTGTGATAGTGGTGTTATCACTGTACATTTATTAAACGGGATCTTAGTTATTGTTCTGTCTCCTTTTATACTCAACTCATTTGAAATCATAATGCTTCCTATTAGTTAGGCTTCATTTAAAACTATCATTGATTGTTTAAACATCCATCCTTAGAAATTTATTTATAATTGCCATTTTTGGTTCTCAGAGATTTTGCTTCATTCAAGAACAAATTTTTAATTTAAGAAAATGTCTTATATACACAGATATACAAAGCAAGGGTTATGGATACTTCAACAATTGGAAGATTGAATTCTAAATTTTTAAGGGATTAGTGGAAATATTCCCATCTGAAAAAGCATAAAGCTGTATGAACTAAAACCCACTGGGAACAATAATGCACATGTATAAATTTTATAATAAATATAAAACTTATTAAACTATATTGTTATATTACATATTATTATAAAAGAAGCTAAATTTTAAACAAAGAATATGGAAGCAAAGCCTAACTTTATTCTATTGTATTCTATTGTAATCATGATAACACAACTCAATGTTCACAGAATTGTAAACATAAAACATTCACTAAATAGTTTACATTTTTTAATATCTTAACAATATATAAGTTCAACAGATATTTGTGTACGTTTAAGGATGTTTTGACAAAATAACCATTCTAAATTGTTAATACATTAACCAAAATAGCACTATTAAAAAAAAAAAAAAAACAAGATGTGGCTGGCATTCAGTTTATGCTGATTTCTATTATTTCAAACAATGAAATTCTTAGTGTTAGGTCCATTTGGGGGGTATTTTAGGGGTATTAATATACCACTATGTCCCAGGACAGAAGCCCAAGATACATAAGCCTGAAAATTCAAATGAGATCACTTTCACAATAGTACTCCAATCATGGATTCTCTGGCCCCCCACCACCTCTTTAACCATCAAAAAGTTGGCATCAGGCTAGTTGTCTGACGAATGTCCCACAGCACAGATGTGTTCATTTCCTGTGATACATTTTGCTGGTTCCTCTGAGCCCTATATCTTCTGTAGATAGGTAGTGAATTCAAGTTAAATATGTTTGGCAAGAATATTTTCTAAGGGATGCAGTGTACTTTGTATTATATCACATCAGGAGGCCCCTGATGTCTGGTTTTCCCACTAGTGCTGTAAGTTTGATCACTGGATTAAGATGGTGACACTAGGATCTCTCTATTATCAAGATAAGTTTTTCCATTTGTGGTTAGCAAACAATCAATAGGGTGATACTTTGGCATCATACGAAGTCTTTTGCCTAATGGTTTAGCATCATGTGATAATGCTTGCTTGAATCAAATATTATGTTAGAGGTTAAAAATGATTTGTTTAATTGCATCATTCCTTCTGCATTTAAGTTGGCATTCTTCTATGAAGTTCTTGAGAGAACTTCAACATGAGTTATTTGCTTACCCTGAACTATAGTCCTAGAAAAAAGGTAGGATAAATACTTAATTCTCTCTTTTTAATTACCAACTTCTAAAGTAAGGAGTTCATTTAATAGTACTTGCCAATGGTGACAAATGAGAGTTTAGTGTTCTGTTTTATTGTAGTTGTTAAATATCAATATAAATTCATGATTTTGATATATTCAATGACTTTCAATTAATTGCATTATTTATGATGATCAAATTTGGTAAGTTGGCGTCCTTTCAAATTGGTTCCCATATCCATTTGATATGATTTCTTTGATTACTTTTTTACTTTCTGGCACAAAATATCTCAAACCTGGAAACAGCTATTTTTCCAAGAATTTTTTTCTATATAAAGTGTTTAGAAATCATGGTTCAGACACCAAGAGTTTCTTTGCTCCTGGGGTATCAGTGATTCTAGGCTTTCTCAGTGGACAGAGTTAGAAAAAATATACATTCTAACATCATGAGTTCATATGGATAGTTCTCATTCAAATGTAACATTTCAGAGTTTTATTTCATTTCTTGGATTCTGTACTTATATTTCTTTTCTCTTATACTTAAAATTTGTTTCCTACTAACCTTAGTATTCATTCTTGCTCTATCCTACAATATTAACAAAAATAAATTCTAAATAACTGTACCAGTATTATCAATACTAATGGTGAAACTACTGGCTGTAGTTTAATATTTTTCACAGTTGTGTTTTGTCCTTAGAATATATACCAGTAAAAGTATTCAGAGTCTAAAGCCATTAGAAATACTTTTCTTTGCGTGTGGTTGTTTCCAACTTGGCATAGAGTTAAATTCGTTCTCACTCAGAAGGTTTCCTTTAGTTACAGCTCTGCAGTGCTTCATTAAAGGCACATACCATGGTTGACTCAACCATCCCCCTATGAATGTCCCTTTGTGTTGTTTCCAATCTTTTGTTATTACAGTTTGCCTTTAATTCAAATCTCACCACGCACCTCTGATACTATGACCTCTATTTAAATACGAAACTGAGGTTCAGAGAAATTGAGTACTTTTCCCAAGTTTGGATAGCTGTCTGAAACCAAAATCTTGCTGTTCATTTCCAAGTACAGTGCCCCTCAGGCATCCCCATCACCATAATCGTTAACCGTTTTCTGTGCTTCATTGTTTCCAGGCATCTTTGTGAAAATGAACAAACAAATGAACAAAAGAAAAAAAGCAAGTCTCTACAGGCACATTTGGATCCAAATGAATATGTGAAGAAGGCCTGGGCGGGAAGTGTATTATCTAACACCTATGGCTAGAACTAGCTCAATACCACCCCTACCCAGCCACCTCCTAAGGCATAGATAATTCACTATACACCCTCACTTCTGCTTAACCAAAATGCCATATCTAATTGCCAGCAAAGTGTAGTGGAATGCACAAATCCTTTGTGACAGTGGCTACTGATCCTATCTGCTTTGGTATCAGTGTACAGAGTTACATTGAAATAATACAGTTTTATTAAAATTTCTCCCTATTCAACAGTATGAGATCCACCGATAAAGTACCTGATATGAGTCTAGGTATAATATATGAAGAAACAGTACATGATTAAGAATTTGTTTTAGAAGCCCTAATGAATTTCCTGACCATAGACTGTTTTCACATGACAAAAATTAGCCACAACTTCAAAATGGCCACTAAGATGTCATTGTTTCAAAAACAGCAGAAGCCCACACACTCTACAGGAGTGGCTTGATTTCCTGTAAGGGTGAGTGTCAGAGATTCAAGGGAAAGATTCTGCAGGCCCTTTTCCACTGATGCTTTGTGGTAGAAGTAGGGGGAGGTAGTGAACTAATTGTTCCTTTGCATATAGAAAAAAAAAATAGAAACTCCTCTTGGTTTGAATTTATATTTCATTTTCATCAAGCTTACTTTGTCCTAGAAGATAGTGTATTACAAAGTTTCACCTCTGGGATTCATGGTGGCAATCCATCTCTTTCCCACATCTAAAGTTAGAATTGGCAGTATTCTCCTTATTCTGTGAACTACTTTTAAATGACATGCAGGAGAAGAAAGACACTGTAGTTAAATATATAAAAATAAATTTTCTTGGCTTACTGGAGTAGCAAACAAATATCTATGAGTAATGCCCCTATATCGCCAGCTAGCAGGGCACTTAATAAAACCCAAACAACTGTCACACACAGGTTATAAGGTCATTTCTCACATGTAAGATAAACTAGAAATCTATCCAAAGGATAGAATCACGGAGAATGTTATGAAGTTTGCTGGAAAATAAAAAACGAGTTTCACATGTTATTTCATTTCCCAAGGCCACTTTGATAAGCATACACACATACTGTCAATGCATGTTGGGCCCCAGTGCATGTTATGGACACAGAAACAAGCAAGTTCAAAATAGTAAATGTCATTTAGTAACAAATTAAATATTTGCCACAGGTGACAGGAAAGCAAATAAGTAAAATAAAGCTGTATTTTTTCTGGTTGCCAGCAATGTGGAGAAAGACATAAATGTAAAATATAAAGACACTGTCCTTCAGGAAGGTAATGATAAGGTTTATATTTATAACATTTTCATTTAAAATAGTCACAGAGGCTTGCACCTGTCCATGTTTGTTGAATGAATGAATGAATGAATGAATGAAAATAAATGTTGTGGGAAGTGAGTTTATACTCACTTGTAAGGAGAAAAGGGAGCTCATGGACATTGTTTCACAATGGTTTAAGAAGCAACAGATTTCCAAATAAAATCTAAGACTAAAGAAACCATTAGTTTTCAACACTTTCCAATACTGTGCACACATGCACAACAAAAATTCTAACCTAGTGGTGTTTAAACTTCTGTAACACTAAGATTCCCCTGGGGCATTTAACCAAAATGGAAATTCTGATGCAGGCCCAGGAATTCGCATTTAAATGCAGCCCATGTGATTCTGAGACAACGTGGCCCAGAGGCAGTACTTTGAGAAACACTGTTCTATATACCAAGTGGCAGGCTTGAGGAGAGGTTTGGGTTTCCCCTGTCTCCTCTGTGGGTTTTCTTTGATAGCAGTTTTTATTTTGTTTGTTTTTATTGTCCACACCACACCTCACTGTCCAATACCATACAGCCTTCTTATTGGGAAATGCTATTTCTTAAGCTCAGAGTTCATATTTGGAATGTATTTTAAATTAGAACCATTCCCACAAAAGCTAACATTTAAACAGAGAAAATTAGTGAATCAAGAGTTTTGATTCTGTGGTAATTAAATGGAATTTGTAGTGGAAAATGTAACATGTAAAAATTATTTTCTTTATATTAAAAATTAATTAAAAGTAATTAAAATACATATAAGGGTTGTCTGATAAAATACAGGATGGTCAGTTAATTTTGAATTTCAGATATACAATGAATACTTTTCTAGTATAAATATCATCCAGTATTTTTATTTGTTAAATATGGTAACTCTAATACTTCCCATGCAAAACTATTGTTAAAAACTACTTCTCTGGGGGCCATGGAGTGAAGAGCGTGAGTGATGTATCTTTGAATGGATCCCTGATATAACTGGGATCTGACTTCCACTTGAAGGAAACTTTACAAGATATTTCCCCTACCTTGGGAACTACCATTTATATCAAACATCCGAGAAATTTCCACAAAGACTATTTTACTCAATCAATAGAATTCTCTACCAGCAAGATCCTCTTAATACCCCACAGACCTTTTTAATGAAAGTGTATAGAGGGCAGTTCAATGCACATTCATTTTTAAGTGTATATAATTATCTAATAACAATGTTGTATACATTAGGCTTTCTCTTCTTTCCCATGGAAAATTCATTTGTGCCTTCTTGTTTTAAACATTCTAAGTTCCGAGTTTTTGGTGTGTGTCTCTGGTTTCCTCAAGGCATCCTATTTACTTCTTTACAACAACAAGCTTTTGTTTCAATTCAGCACTATTGACATTTTGGGCCAGATAATTCTTTGTTGTTGGGGGCTGTTTTGTGTATTGTAGGATGTTTAGCAGTGTCTCTGGCTTCTACCACTAGGCAGCAGAATCACTGCCTGAGTGACAACCAAAAATGTCCCCAGACATTGTCAAATGTCTCATGGAGGGCAAAATCACCCCCACTTGAGAAGCACTGCTCTGCATGAATAGGTTGTAATTCATTGCAGCTTCTCTTCCTTCCCTACTGTGTCTTTCTTTCTTTCTTCCATCCTTCCTTCCTTCCTTTCTTTTTCTTTTTCTTTTTCTTTCTTTCTTTCTTTCTTTCTTTCTTTCTTTCTTTCTTTCTTTCTTTCTTTCTTTCTTTCTTTCTTTCGAGGTGGGAAAAGATGGTAATTTACTTTGCTTCTTATGGGAAAATGAAAGTGAAATTCTTTGTAGAATTTTAATTTTTAAAAATATGAACAGTCAACTACACCCAAAAATGGGTTAGGAAAAAAATCAGTGAATGACACTGGAATACACTGATAAGCAATTTAGGAAAAATATAGAACATTAAATTAATTACATATCAAATAAATTTTTTAACTAAAAAAATATATAAACTGCTTGAACACAGTATTGGGTATTTATAAGTATTGCATATTAATAACTTGGTAAACTATTTGAAGTGATAAAAAATAAATCATGAAGGAACGACTGAAAGTTTAAACTCTATAGAGGTTATCTACTATATAATGTTATTTAGCATAATAGCAAAAGTGAAAATACTGCAAAAATATACCTTGCTAATATCTAAAAGTATATATACATATAATTTATTATATAGTAGAAACCCTCTTACCTGAGGCTATTGGGACAGTAGTTATTGAGTTCATCAAAAATTTCAAGTTCAAATTATTCATAAGTACCTGAAATACGTTAGTTTAACTTAAAAACATGTAACTGTACAGTTATTCAGCAGTCTTCTGTTATACAATCACCCCCAACATTTTGAGTATTAGCCCATCAATAACTTTCCACATTTACTTTACTGCAGAAAACAAAACCAAAATGCATCTGCAATTGTTTCCAGGGTATTTTTCTTTAAGTAAGATAGAATTTGTTTTAAGTATGAGGGCAAAAAATCCTTCTCAATATTTATAATGTCTTTCAGTATGTTGCAATTATCTATACCACTCTAAATTTAAAAGTATTTTTCACTTAGCAATTAATCTTTATTCTGTCTTTCTGAAACATTCAACTTAATTTTTACAGAAATACCTCTCTTTGGCACTCATATTTTGCTGTTTTAAATAATATGAAGTTGAACATTAATTATATAATACATATAAATTTCAAGTGGCATGAATGAGTGTGGGAAGAGCACAGTTGACTCGTGGTAAGAATACGATAAATACACTTTAAATAAAACTGTACAATTGGCAGGAGAACCTCTAACACTAGTGGGACCCTAATTGCAAACTAAGAAAATAGATTAGTGCATTTCAGGAGCTTTTCGACCATAAAGATTGAAACATAAATCATCAGGTATAAGAATGAGTGAACTCTATAATGCTCAAATGGGTTGGTGTTTCGACTGTACATTGCTGTATTATAAAGAGGAAGGAGGAGACCTTCAAGATGGTGGAGGAGTAAGACGTGGAGATCACCTTCTCCACACAAATACATCAGAAATACATCTACATGTGGAACAACTCCTACAGAACACCTACTGAATGCTGGCAGAAGACCTGAGACTTCCCAAAAGGCAAGAAACTCCCCACGTACCTGGCTGTGTAGCTGACAAGGTCTTGATGCTCTGGCTGGGTGTCAGGCCTGTGCCTCTGAGGTGGGAGAGCCAAGTTCAGGACATTGGTCTACCAGAGACCCCCACAGCTCCACATAATATAAAACAGCAAAAACTCTCCCAGCGATCTTCATTTCAACGCTAAGACCCACCTCTACTCAACAGCCAGCAAGCTACAGTGCTAGACACCCTATGCCAAACAGCTAGCAAGATAGGAACACAACCACACCCATTAGCAGAGAGGATGCCTAAAATCATAATAAGGTCACAGACACTCCAAAACACACCACCAGATGCAGTCCTGCACACCTGAAAGACAAGATCCAGCCTCATCCACCAGAACACAGGCTCTAGTCCCCTCCACCAGGAAGCCTACACAACCTATTGAACCAACCTTAGCCACTAGGAGCAGACACTAAAAACAACTGGAACTATGAACCTGCAGCCTAGGAAAAGGAGACCCCAAAAATAGTAAGTTAAGCAAAATGAGAAGACAAAGAAACACACAGCAGATGAAGGAGCAGGTAAAAACTCACCAGACCAAACAAATGAAGAGGAAATTGGCAGTCTACCTGAAAAAGAATTCAGAGTAATGGTAGTAAAGATGTTCCCATATCTTGGAAATAGAATGGAGAAAATACAAGAAACATTTAACAAGGACCTAGAAGAACTAAAGAGCAAACAGAAAATGATGAAAAGCACAATAAATGAAATTAAATATTCTGTAGAAGGAATCAATAGCAGAATAACTGAGGCAGAAGAATGGGTAAGTGACCTGGAAGATAAAATAGTGGAAATAACTACTGCAGAGCAGAATAAAGAAAAAAGAAAGAAAAGAATTGACGACAGTCTTAGAGACCTCTGGGACAACATTAAATGCACCAACATTCGAATCATAGGGGTCCCAGAAGAAGAAGAGAAAAAGAAAGGGACTGAGAAAATATTTGAACAGATTACAGTTGAAAACTTCCCTAATATGGGAAAGGAAATAGTCAATCAAGTCCAGGAAGGGCAGAGAGTCCCATACAGGGTAAATCCAAGGAGAAACATGCCAAGACACATATTAATCAAACTCTCAAAAATTGAATTCAAAGAAAAAATATTAAAAGCAAGAAGGGAAAAACAACAAATAACATACAAGGGAATCCCCATAAGGTTAACAGCTGATCTTTAAGCAGAAACTCTGCAAGCCAGAAGGGAGTGACAAGACATATTTAAAGTGATGAAAGGGAAAAAACTACAACCAAGATTACTCTACCCAGCAAGGATCTCATTCAGATTCGATGGAGAAATTAAAAATTTTACAGACAAGCAAAAGCTAAGAGAATTCAGCACCACAAAACCAGCTTTACAACAAATGCTAAAGGAACTTCTCTAGTCAGGAAACACAAGAGAAGGGAAAGTTCTCCAATAACAAACCCAAAACAATTAAGAAAATGTTAATAGAAACACACATATCAATAATTACCTTAAATGTAAATGGATTAAATGCTCTGACCAAAAGACATAGACTAGCTGAATGGATACAAAAACAAGACCCGAATATATGCTGTCTACAAGAGACCCACTTCAGACCTAGGGACACATACAGACTGAAAGTGAGGGGATGGAAAAAGATATTCCATGCAAATGGAAATCAAAAGAAAGTTGGAGTAGCACTTCTCATATCAGACAAAATAGACTTTAAAACAAAGACTATTACAAGAGACAAAGAACGACACTACATAAGGATCAAGGGATCAATCCAAGAAGAAGATATAACAATTGTAAATATGTATGCACCCAACATAGGAGCGCCTCAATATATAAGGCAAATGCTAACAGCCATAAAAGGGAAAATCGACAGTAACACAGTCATAGCAGCGGACTTTAACCTGACTTTCACCAATGGACAGATCATCCAAAATGAAAATAAATAAGGAAACACAAGCTTTAAATGATACATTAAGCAAGATGGACTTAATTGATATTTATAGGACATTCTATCCAAAAACTACAGAATACACTTTCTTCTCAAGAGCTTATGCAACATTCTCCAGGATAGATCATATCTTGGGTCACAAATCAAGCCTTGGTAAATTTAAGAAAATTGAAATCAGACCAAGGATCTTTTCCGACGGCAATGCTATGAGGCTAGTTATCAATTACAGGGAAAAAAATCTGTAAAAAAAACAAACATATGGAGGCTAAACAATACACTACTAAATAACCAAGAGATCACTGAAGAAATCAAAGAGGAAATCAAAAAATACCTAGAAACAAACGACAATGAAAACATGACGACCTAAAACCTATGGGATGCATCAAAAGCAGTTCTAAGAGGGAAGTTTATAACAATATAATCCTACCGAAAGAAACAAGAAACATCTCAAATAAACAACCTAAACTTACACCTAAAGCAATTAAAGAAAGAAGAACAAAAAACCCCCAAAGTTAGCAGAAGGAAAGAAATCAAAAAGATCAGAGCAGAAATAAGTGAAAAAGAAGTGAAGGAAACAACAGCAAACATCAATAAAGCTAAAAGCTGGTTCTTTGAGAAGATAAACAAAATTGATAAACCATTAGCCAGACTCATCAAGAAAAAAACCGAGAAGACTCAAATCAACAGAATTAGAAATGAAAAAGGAGAAGTAACAACTGACACTGCAGAAATACAAAGGATCATGAAAGATTACTAAAAGCAATGCCAGTAAATTGGACAAGCTGGAAGAAATGGACAATCTAATATGCCAGTAAAAGACAAGCTGGAAGAAATGGACAAATTCATAGAAAAGCACAACGTTCCAAAACTGAACCAGGAAGAAATAGAAAATATAAACAGACCAATCACAAGCACTGAAATTGACTGTGATTAAAAATCTTCCAACAGCAGCCACATACACTGGGAGATCAGCTCGGTGCTTTGTGACCACCTAGAGGGGCGGGATAGGGAGGGTGGAAGGGAGACACAAGAGGGCAGAGATATGGGGATATATGTATATGTATAGCTGATTCACTTCGTTATAAAGCAGAAACTAACACACCATTATAAAGCAATTATACTCCAATAAAGGTGTTAAAAAAAAAAATCTTCCAAAAAACAAAACCCAGGACCAGATGGCTTCACAGGCGAATTCTATCAAATATTTAGAGAACAGTTAACACCTATCCTTCTCAAACTCTTCCAAAATATAGCAGAGGGAGGAACACTCCCAAACTCATTCTACAAGGCCACAATCACCCTGATACCAAAACCAGACAAAGATGTCACAGAGAAAGAAAACTACAGGCCAATATCACTGATGAACATAGATGCAAAAATCCTCAACAAAATACTAGCAAACAGAATCCGACAGCACATTAGAAGGAGCATACACCATGATCAATTGGGGTTTATCCCAGGAATGCACGGATTCTTCAATATATGCAAATCAATCATTGTGATACACCATATTAAAAACCATATGATCATCTCAATAGATGCAGAAAAAGCTTTTGACAAAATTCAACACCCATTTGTGACAAAAACCCTCCAGAAAGTAGGCATAGAGGGAACTTACCTCAACATAATAAAGGCCATATATGACAAACCCACAGCCAACATCGTTCTCAATGGTGAAAAACTGAAACCATTTCCACTAAGATCAGGAACAAGACAAGGTTGTCCACTCTCACCACTATTATTCAGCATAGTTTTGGAAGTTTTAGTCACAGCAATCAGAGAAGAAAAAGAAATAAAAGGAATCCAAATCGGAAAAGAAGAAGTAAAGCTGTCACTGTTTGCAGATGACATGATACTATTCATAGAGAATCCTAAAGATGCTACCAGAAAACTACTAGAGCTAATCAATGAATTTGGTAAAGTAGCAGGATACAAAATTAATGCACAGAAATCTCTTGCATTCCTATACACTAATGATGAAAAATCTGAAAGAGAAATTAAGGAAACACCCCCAATTACTATTGCAACACAAAGAGTAAAATACCTAGGAATAAACCTACATAAGGAGAAAAAAGACCTGTATGCAGAAAACTATAAGACACTGATGAAAGAAATTAAAGATGATACCAACAGATGGAGAGATATACCATGTTCTTGGATTGAAAGAATCAACATTGTGAAAATGACTCTACTACCCAAAGCAATCTACAGAGTCAATGCAATCCCTATCAAACTACCAATGACATTTTTCACAGAACTAGAACAAAAAATTGTGCAATTTGTATGGAAACACAAAAGACCCTGAATAGCCAAAGCAATCTTGAAAAAGAAAAATGGAGCTGGATGAATCAGCCTCCCTGACTTCAGACTATACTACAAAGCTACAGTAATCAAGGCAGTATGGTACTGGCACAAAAACAGGAACATAGAGCAATGGAACAGGATAGAAAGCCCAGAGATAAACCCACACACATATGGTCACCTTATTTTTGATAAAGGAGGCAAGAATATACAATGAAGAAAAGACAGCCTCTTCAATAAGTATTGCTGGGAAAACTGGGCAGCTACATGTAAAAGAATGAAATTAGAACACTCCCTAACACCATACAAAAAAATAAACTCAAAATGGATTAAAGAACTAAATGTAAGGCCAGACACTATCAAACTCTTAGAGGAAAACATAGGGAGAACCCTCTATAACATAAATCACAGAAAGATCCTTTTTGACCCACCTCCTAGAGAAATGGAAATAAAAACAAAAATAAACAAGTGGGACCTAATGAAACTTAAAAGTACTTGCAAAGCAAAGGAAACCATAAACAAGACGAAAAGGCAACCCTCAGAATGGGAGAAAATATTTGCATATGAAGCAACTGACAAAAGATTAATCTCCAAAACTTACAAGCAGCTCACACAGCTCAATATCAAAAAAACAAACAACCCCAAAATGGGCAGAAATTCTAAATAGATATTTCTCCAAAGAAGATATACAGATTGCCAACAAACACATGAAAGGATTCTCAGCATCACTAATCATTAGAGAAATGCAAATCAAAACTACAATGAGGTATCATCTAACATTAGTCAGAATGGCCATCATCAAAAAATCTAGAAACAATAAATGCTGGAGAGGGTGTGGAGCAAAGGGAATCCTCTTGCACTGGTGGTGGGAATGTAAATTGATACAGCCACTATGGAGAACAGTATGGAGGTTCCTTAAAAAACTAAAAATAGAACTACTATATGACCCAGCAATCGCACTACTGGGCATATACCTTGAGAAAACCATAATTCAAAAAGAGTCATGTACCACAATGTTCATTGCAGCTCTGTTTACAATAGGCAGGACATGGAAGCAACGTAAGTGTCCATCAATAGATGATTGGATAAGAAGATGTGGCACATATATACAATGGAATATTACTCAACCATAAAAAGAAACAAATCTGAGTTATTTGTAGTGAGGTGGATGGACCTAGAGACTGTCATACAGACTGAAGTAAGTCAGAAAGAGAAAAATAAATACTGTATGCTAACACATATGTATGGAATCTAAAAAAAAAAAAAAAAAAAAAAAAGTGGTTCTGAAGAACCTAGGGCCAGGAGAGGAATAAAGACACAGATGTAGAGATTGGACTTGAAGACACAATGAGGGGGAAGGTTAAGCTGGGACGAAGTGAGAGAATGGCATGGACTTATATATACTACCAAATGTAAAATAAATAGCTAGTAGGAAGCAGCTGCATAGGACAGGGAGATCAGCTCCGTGCTTTGTAACCACCTAGAGGGGTGGGATTGGGATGGTGGGAGGGAGATGTAAGAGGGAAGAGAAATGGGGATACATGTATATGTATAGCTGATTCACTTTGTTATAAAGCAGAAACTAACACACCATTGTAAAGCAATTATACTCCAATAAAGATGTTAAAAAAATAAAAAATAAAAAAAGAGGAAGAAACATGCACAATTTCACACTTAATCAAACAAATTAGAATCAGTGACATCTAATATTTTCAATTATTTCCTCACACAGTAAACTGTTTCCAACTTCATAGATAAAACATATTAGAATATCTTTATAGTAAAGTTTATTTTTCTTCTAAAATTTGGAATTTAAAATTTTTAATGCAATATACTTTACATTCACAAAAATATTCAGAACTCAAGAGCACTGACATTATTTAAACACTTTGTTATGTAAATTTTAAAACTGATTCAAATAAATCCATATTTAAATTTCAAAACAAAACTGTACAATTATCATTTTTTTTCTTTATGTATTGTACTTTTGGCATCATATCTATGAAACCTGTGTCTAACCCAAAGTCACCTTTTCTTTTATATTACCTTCTAGATTTTTTATAGTTCTCATTTTTACACACTGATCTATTATCCATTCTGAGTTATTTTTATACACAAATATTAATAGTGTAAAGAATAGATTGGATTAGAATTTTCTGCTACTCAAAACACATTTAAGAGCATGAAAAGACAAGCTACAATTGGTGAAACTTAATTTTAAACTCACCTTGTCAAGTTCTACACAGGAATAAACAAACAAACAAATGAGATTTTGATTTGAATTTTATTGATTCTATAGATCAATTGGAGAGGAACTGACAGTTCTAATATGTTGAGACTTCCAAACCATAAATGCTCAATTTATTTAGATCTTTCTTATTTATTTATTTATTTATTTATTTATTTATTTATTTATTTATTTAATTTTTGGTTGCGTTGGGTCTGCGTTTCTGCACGCGGGCTTTCTCTAGTTGCAGCGGGTGGGGGCTACTTTTCATTGCGGCACACAGGCTTCTCACTGCAGTGGCTTCTCATGTTGTGGAGCATGAGCTCTTGGTGCGCGGGCTTCAGTAGTTGTGGCGCACGGGCTTAGTTGCTCTGCGGCATGTGGAATCTTCCTGGACCAGGGCTTGAACCTGTGTCCCCTGCATTGGCAGGCGGATTCTTAACCACTGTGCCACCAGGGAAGTCCTAGATCTTTTATCTATCTCAATAATATTTTGCAGCTTTCTGGGAGGCCTTAGAAGTACTTTCTGTTTTATTCATAGGCATTTCATATTTGTTATCTTATTATAAGTAGCATCTTTTAAATTCTTTTCTCTTCATATTTCTGTAATTTGGTATATGTTTTCTCTATGTTAATTTTGCCCCTTTTTTCTAATGCTGTGAATTATACAGATTTTTTTCATGCTGAACTCAAGCTGCATTCCTGTAATAAGCCCAACTTATATACTTTCTTATAGACCTAGTTTCAATCTGACTATATTTTGCTTAGAATTTGCACATCTGTGTTTATGAATAAAATCGGCCTGTAATATTCTTTCTAATAATGTCCTAGCCAGGTTTTGATATCAAGAATATGCTAGTCTAAAAAATAAACAAATGGGACCTAATCAAACTTAAAAGCTTTTGCACAGCAAAGGAAACCATCAACAAAAATGAAAAGACAACCTACATAATGGGAGAAAATATTGGCAAACAATGAGATGGATAAGCGGTTACTATCCAAAATATACAAACAGCTCATACAACTCAATATCAAACAAACAAACAAACAACCCAATCAAAAAGTGGGCAGAAGACCTAAAGAAGACATACAGATGCCAAACAGATACATGAAAAGAGGCTCAACATTGCTAACTATTAGAGAAAGGCAAATCAAAACTACAATGAGGTACCGCCTCACACCAGTCATAATGGCCATCATTAAAAAGTCTACAAATAACAAATGCTGGCAGGGGTGTGGAGAAAAGGGAACCCTCCTACACAATTTGTGGGAATATAAACTGATGCAGCCACTATGAAAAATAGTATGGAGCTTTGTTAAAAAAACTAAAAATACAGCAACCGTATGATCCAGCAATCCCACTCCAGGGTATATATCTAGAAGGGATGAAAACTCTAGATACATGTACCCCAATGTTCATAGCAGCACTAGTTACAATAGCCAAGATGTGGAAACAAGCCAAGTGTCCATTAACAGACTTAAGAAGATGTGATATATATATTTATCTGTATACACACATACACACACACACATACATACACACAGAGTGGAATATTACTCAGCCATAAAGAAGAATGAAATACTGTATTTGCAGCAACATGGATTGACCATGTTTACATTATCATACTAATGAAATTAGTCTGACAGAGAAAAACAAATATATGATATCACTTATATGTGGCATCTAAAATATGACACAGATGAATCTATATATGAAACAGAAACAGACTCACAGACACAGAAAAAAAACTTTTGATTACTGAAGGGGGGGGCGGGAAATTAGGAATATGGGATTAACAGATGGAAACTAGTATACATAAAATAGATAAGCAACAGGATTTACTGTATAGCTCAGGGAACTATATTCAATATCTTGTAACAACATATATAACTGGGAGGAAAATGACAACTCTGCATTGTGATTGTTGTTGAACAATTCTGTGGGGCATTTGTTGGGTGGATGGAGTTCCTACCTTTCTCATTTTAGTGACAAACTTCCAATAGAACTTCCCTTCCTAAAATGTCCATCCTAAACGTTCCAATAATTACAGTGATCTTGCATTGTGTTTGAACTTTTATAATGCTGTAAACTACTCGAAAATAAATGGACCAGAAATAAAATTTTTTAAAAAAAGAAAAGAATATGCTCATCTCATGAAAGGTTTGGGAATTGTTCCTTCTAGTCTCTGGAAGAGTTTGTGTAAGATTGGTGTTATCTCTTCCTTAATATTTATTAAAAATTAGTCATTAAAACCATCTAGTCAGAATCAAATCTTTAATTAGTGCAAGTCTCTTCTAATTTTCTATTATTTCTTATGCTAAGTTAAGTAAGTTGTATTTTTTTAGAAATCTATTTCATCTAAATATTCTAATTTATTGACATAAACTTGGTCATGATGACAATCAGAATACTGATATTTTCTGTGGTATATGTAATAATGTTCTTTTTATATTTTACTCCTCCTATTGATTATTTGTCCCATTGCCATTCTTCACTTGATCAGTGTAGTAGAGGGCTATAAACTTGATTAGTTTCTTAAAACAGCCAACCGCGAGCTTTGTTGTTTCTCTTGATTGTATGTGTTGTCGATTCTAATAATTTCTACTTTTATGTTTTTTTCCTTTCTCCTACTCTCTTTGGATATAATTTGACATCCTTTCCCTAATTTCTTGCTATGAATTCTTAGCTCATTAACTTTTAGTCTCTTTTCTACCTTTGGACTATACTTTTACCTTTAAAAAGTTCTAATATGCAGTATTTTCTTTTTCATTTAATTCAAAATATTTTCAAATTTCCATTCTGATTTCTCCTTTAACTCATGAGTTATTTATAATTGCATTTCTTAATTTACAAAAACATGGGGATTTTTTTCATTTTATTCTGTTATTTGTTTCTAGTTTGATATCATTGTTGTCAGAGAACATACTCTCTATAATATTATGCTTTAAATATATTGAAATGTGATTTATAGCTTAAATATAGGCATATTTTTATCAATATTCTATTCATACTTACTTTAAAAGAGTGTGAAATCTCCAAATTTTGTGAACAGTGTTCTATGTACGTCAAGTTTTCTAACAACCTTATTCAGATATTTACTACCTTTGGTAATTTTTCATCTGATTGTTCTACTGTAAATAAGAGAAGTTACCCACATATTTACTATTTTCACTGCTTTTTTATTACTTCTACCACTCCAATCCTTCATCAAAAATATTTGTTCTGCTTGAAGAACAATTTTTGTTACTTTCTTTAGTGTATATCTGCTGTCAAATAATTTGCTTTGTTTTGTCATTATTCATCTAAAAATGTCTTTGTCTTCTTTCTTGTAGGGTTTTGTTTGGTTTATTGGCTGATAGGTTTTTTGTTTTGAAGGGGTTTTTTTTTACATATATAATTCTTTCAGCACTTATAGACATCATGCCATTATTTTCTGTTTTCCATTGATTTTTACTAAATGACAATTATCAATCTAAATGTTGCTCCCTTAAAGACTATCTATTGTTTCATTTTATGTTGTTTAACTGCTTTTAAGATTTTTGTATTTGTCAGTCTAGAGAAAACTGACAATATTGCTTCTGTCTAATTGCTCCTCTCCTCTTCTGCTGGGCCCCTGATCAGTTGTGTTACCGAGTTGAGGCTCATACTGCTCGCTGCACGTCAAGACAATGAATCGAGAGACAAGGTGTTGGGGCAAGGAATAGCGACTTCATTCAGAAAGCCAGCAGACTGAGAAGATGGTGGACTAGTGTCCCAAAGAACCATCTTACCTGAGTTAGAATTCAGGCTTCTTTTATACTAAAAGTGGAAAGGGTGTGATTGGTTGTTGCAGACATCTTGATGCCAGATCCTTCGTTCTTACAGCTATCCACATAGTTTTGGTCATGATATTCCTGTAAAGTTCCAATAAGACAAATGTTATTCTCTGTTCCTTGACTTTTTAATCTCTATTTGAATGAAAAGTGTTATATCTTTAAAAGTCAAGCCTGGGAGGCAGAGCCTTGAGAATGGGCTATCATGTACATTTCAGGCTCTAGGCAACATTCCTTTAGACAAAGGTGCAGAGCCAGCGTGACTAAGCACAGGCAACGGAGCATAGATGTTAGAGCTAAAGGAATAGTTGTAATATGGAGTCAGGTTTGGTCTTCTCTGTTACACATCTATATTAGACCTTATCATTCTCTTATCTATGTCTCTTAATCCTTTCTTCTCTGCTTTAAATCTCTTATTTTTCATTACTTTTTTGTTGTGACTATTCTAATTGATCTTCTTCAATAAATCTCAGTTTTATCTAATGTGCTGTTATTCTCATCTTTGTGCTCTTAATTTTGATTATGATACTTTATTGCACTAGAATGAACATTTAATATTTTCCTATGGTTTCCAATTCTCTGACAAAATAATCATGTACTTTTTCAATTATAAACGTATATTTTTAAAAGTCTCTGTCCAATATCTTCATCCTTCCAATATTTGAAGCCCTTATTTGTCTATCTCTATTGTTTGTTATTTCTACTGTTTGTTCATGTTGTATTGTCACCTTGTGTGCCTGATTTTTTTTAATTGTATGCCAGACATTGTATTTGCAAAATTGTTTGTAAAATTAACTTGGACCTAAAAATTATCTTTCTCCAGAGAGAATCTGGAACTGATCAGAACCCTGTGCCCCCACTCCCCCAGTACAAAGGACCCTCCATGTCCCCTTCACCTTGTTTGTCAAAAAGTTGAAATGTCCCAGGCCTCCCTGAGTCACAAAAGGGCAGGCTCAAGTCGTTAAAGATCAGGGCAATAGAGTCACAGATTCAGTATCTGATGTACCTTCCTGAGTTGTTTTACAGATGCTATAACTGCCACCAGAGGGAAAAAGCTAACTGCACAATGACCATACTACAGCCATGACATAAGCTGCTCCATCTTGAGCAATACTGAATCTATGGCTAGCACAGTTCCAAGAACTGGCCTTAAGAGAATGGGATTAACACTATTGCTCATAATAATCTATATCTTTATGCGCATCAAAGTAATTGTAGCTTGTCCTGCCCATATATGTAAACAGGCAACTACAATTGTCAGCAAAGAGATGCTACAGACCCATGTCAACATCTTCCACTCTCAGAATACAGCGCCCTATGTCAGCAAGAAGAAGTTACAAAAGATGGACCTTTGCCCATAATCCCATAGAAATGGAATGATGTTCTAACAAGCAGGGATTTGTAAGCAGCTTTTGGCAGGAAAGAGCTTTCTGTCGCTTGTCTTGTCGCTTTAGCAAAGCTATATTGTAACTAACCTTAAACCAGGCACCACATGCTCTGCTCATCTCCAGCACAATCACACCTTTTAAATCTTTTGATCACACAATACTTTGCTTAACCTGTTGGTTCTTTCTGTAACTCAAAGAAGTAGAAATGAAGAATAAGTAATTAACCAATGACAAGATCTCTTCCTTAGCTTCCCCTTCAGTAATCTCACAAACAGTGTGAACAAGATAGCATCTAAAGGAAGAACACTAGAAGTTGACAAGCCTGCACGCAGTGTGGGATGGTGAGCACTCTGACACCCATCTCAATGATTAACAGATTATTTCCCTTTTCCCTTTAAAAACTTTCATGGTTGGGTAGAATCTTGGGAGTTGGTTTTTGGGGACGCTGAGTCTGCGTTCTCCCCGTATTGCCAGCTCTCTGATTAGAAGCAACGTTTCCCATTCTACCAACACTTGCCTCACAGGTATTGATTTTCGACTGGTGAGCAGCCAGACCTGAGTTTGGTAACAAGTCTGTTGTTTTTGTCAACTATTTGGGGCCCCTGGACATCTGGGACCACCTTCTTTTAGTTCAGAAATAAAAAGTATTTGTAGGAAATCCAGTCCTTTCCAGGGCTGTTTACTCTGGTCTGTCTTTAGTCCTATAATGTAACCCCATGGAGTATGAGACCAAAGCCAGAAATTTTCACCAGAACATGTTTGCCCTCTTTCCTTCCAGCCCTGAATTCAAACTTCTATTCCTTTCAGGGCTGTCAAGACAACCAGTATGGTTCTCAGTCTCTTATTTCTTTTCTCTAGAACCAACAACACACACCCACCTAAGGAAAGCAGCCCCAAACAGGGAACTCACTTCTTTGGATCTCAATCCTTCCAGGTTCTAGCCTGATTTAACTCTACTCTCTTGATAACTTTCTGATGTCTTCACTGATAAATCGCTGTTGCCCTTTGGAACCTCTGAGCCCAGCAAAGTGGGGCCAGTTTTCCTATGTGAGTCGTAAGCAAAAAGCATCATTGTAACATCAGTGACAGTAGAAGCTGAGAATGAGGTTTCTTTCTCCAATATTCCTTAACCACATAAGACCCATGTTTTCTCCTTGTATTCAGTGGAAGAATTTCCTAAATTATTTCATAACAACAATTACAGAAGTGGAAGCCAACTCGTCTGTGGTTTATGTCTTTTTGGTTCCCTTTGTTACAGCAGTTTAGGTTTCAGACTGACTAATAAAACACTTATAAAAGTTGACCCATGAATCCTATTTCTTGGGGAAAAAATGATATGCTACATGATATGTATTGTAGCATTATATACATGATAGGAAAATCTACTGAGATGTGAATATGGGCCTAATTCTTAGAGGACAGATAAGAAATTTTTTTTCCCTTCCTTCCTTTACACAACGGACGTGTATGACTTTGTAATATAAAGTTCAAGGCTCTTCTTGGAATGGAGTTCCTGGGTGCTTAACAAGCTCTTTTTGTTCTCTTTATTTCAGAAGCTGCCCTAAAGTAAACTCCCACAGAGGCCTTGATTTGAGAGGTCTGGATTTATAAAGGAAGAAATTAAAATTGTCTGACACAGGATGGGAACAGAAGCTGGAACCACTGGAAGAGCAAGTTAATGCCAGAAGACTGCAAGGAGCGTTTGGGTTCAGGTTTTTTATGGGGGAAAAACTGTGCATATGATTGAGTACAGTGCTCCAGAAGTAGCAGAGGGAAAGTGGTTACCTATCAGAGCTGCTACCAGTGGGGCAGGGCTTCTGTGAACAGTCATCACTGCTGTTGTTTGGAGCATCCGTAAGAGCAAGATGGTGGGGACCAGCCCCCCACATTGGACTGTAACAGAAAACAAAAGGAACAAAGATGAGCTGAGGTTAGGAGCCCTTCTCTAATTGTCTTGAGTCACATTAGCCCCAGGTTTCTGGTAAAACCAATGAAAGACACAGAAACTGTTTCAGAAATGACTGGGATTGTATTTCTCATTAACCTTCACAGGTGGGAGCCTTAGCCAGATTTCATTTGATTTAGACAAATAAAGAAAAGTGACCTTTCTAATACTGGAGGGTCATGGAGCAATTTATTTAGGTTAGATTCATAATAGTAAAATATAGAAAACAATCTAAATGTCAGACAACAGGGCAAAGATAGTCGCACTATAGCAAATGTAAAATATTTTATGCAGTTATTAAAAACTGTAACTCCTCAGACTATTTAGAAATATAAGGAATGTCTATGCAACATTTTAAATGCCAAAAGAAAGCAAAATTTCATCTATGATATCAGTTTTTCAGAAATTGTGTACAGATAAAAATGAAGTATGGAATAGAATAGAAAATAATATAGATGATCTTTGGGTAATATACTTTGGGTTAATGCTTTTCTGTTTTGTTCATCATCACTACTACTATTATTATTATATATCTTATCCCAAAGTTAAGTGATTTTTATTTTTTAATGGTGCATGATTTATTTGTCTGCAAAGATTCAGTACATCTGAATTCTATTATTTGGTTGATTATTAATCATTAATTCATTCAAAAAATGTTTATTAAGCACTTAAAAATGTACCAAACACTATTCTGGGTGATATTATTATAAATATTATTTACAATAAAACTGAACAAATCTCCCATGGACCACAAGCTGGGAGGGGGTAGACATAAACAAAGCAAAAGTACAAATATGTATTTCAACTTTTAACTGTTATTATTCAAATTACTCCTTGCTAAGAATGAGTGGCACATAACACTCTTCAGGGAACTTTGAAATTAATATTCAAGCTGATACTTGAAAGATACGGAGCTGGTAAGAAGAAAAGGGAAGAAACAGCCTTAGAGGAGATGTGTCAGAAAGTATCAGGCCCCGTTTTGAGGCTAGAAATGGGAGCAGAACATAGTAAGAGAATGGGAGCTGTTTAATGGTTTGAGTTTCCCTGGTGTGCATCATGTTTTCTCAGATGAAGTATTAGTCAAAGAACAATCTCCATGCCATGCTCTCTCATACAATTTTAATTTCTTCCCTCTATAAATTGGTCATTGGAGGAGAGTTTAATAATGGAACTACGTGTAGGGACTCATAAAGACAGCAAATAGGGAAGCCACAAGGTGTAGTGCAGTATTCTAGGACAAGTAATGGTAGGAGGCTGTACATGTCCCAAAACTGAAAGATGGAGGGAAAGAGCAATTACCAGAACCTGAAACAAGTGTTGTGTGGAGAGGGCCACCTGAAAGGGGCTGTGACCTAGGGCCTGGGCTACAGCCAACTGGCAGCAACCCTGAAGAGAGGGGATAATTACCTTCACTTTACTGTCTTTCCTCCCATTGATCTCCGGATGGTGTTCCTTATTGGCCAAACCCAACTGGAAGCTGAAGAGCAAGAGAAAACTGGAATGCATGACACACAGGTCAGGCTCCCAGGACAAAAAGCAGTGAGGAGAAGGGTAGAGATGGGAATCTGGAAAGGCACATGGAAAATATCCAGCATGGATGATAAGTTGACCTTGGCTTTGCTGTTGGACAGAGAACCAAGAGGTCCAGCAGTCATGAAGCCAAGGTCCAGAAAGGGTCACTGCTATTGCACCCATTGCCGGCCACATCCAATCCAAGGTCTAACTGGTCCTGAGACATTCTTGCTTTCCAGGGTAAGAAGTCAGGGGAAAGACAGTTGGTGCCACCTCTACTTTTTCAGTCTTCTAAACCCACTAGATTGGCTTCTGTTCTATGAAATAACTCTATTCAATTGGTCCACATGGCAGGTTAGGGAGAATCAGGGTCAGCTAATGTTCTTAACCCACCCTTCCAGCAAAGGTGCACTGAAGCATTCTAAAGTCCTTTTTACTCCTAATGTGTGAGTCATAAATATTTTTAGTTTTCTATATCTTCTCAAAAGTCTTCTGTCAACTAATTATGGATAGATTTTCCTTCCCTTTTTCCTTATATACATTCTGAAACATTCTTACTAGTTCATTCCAGGGTACCAAAAAGCCCATTCAGCTTTGAATGTCAGGTTAAAGGATATATCAGTCCATCTTAGGAACTGCTGTGATTTTAATGCACTGCAAATGAGTGGAATCAGTAATAAACACAATTGCTGTACCCCTTTTGAAAAGGAACAAGAACAATCCCACAGCAACTGCCATTGTGTTGAAAAAACTCTTTCCTCATAACTAAATGAAGGAGTTGACTTCTTGACTAGGGCTTTAACAATTAGCTCCTCAGGCTGCTGGTTCCTTGAACACAATTTGCAAAGTATCTGCAAAGTCACAATCAAAAAAACAGGTCCAATATTAAAATGGGCAAGGATTTATTAAATAAGATACAAGGTAATACACAGAAAAGTGATAAATTTGATTTTCTTAAATAACTTCCATTATAAAGAGACATCATTAAAAGAGTAGAAAGGTAACAGACTAGGAAAAATATTTGTGATAAACATAGCTGACAAAGGACTCCCATCCAAAATATACAAAGACCTTCACACACCTGTAAGAAGGATATTAAATAACAAAATTTTTCAAAATGGGTACCAGACAGATGCTCCACACATACCTACACACACAGACACACACACAGAGAGAGAAAAATGACCAATAAACATATGAAAAGGTACTAAGCAACATTACTTATCAGGGAAATGTTCCCTAAATGAAATTCAGGAATATATCACCAATCCCTCACCAGATTAGCTAAACTTTTAGAAGACAGACACAGTCCCAAACAGTGAGGATGTGGAGCAGGTTTAACTCTTACACTATCAGTAGGAACATACACTAGAAAAGTCAGTCACTTGGAGAATTATTTGGCAGTATTTATAAAAATTATGCCTAGGCCTGCCCAATGGTCCAGCATTCCCACACTGAAGTATATATTCAAGAGAAATGAATGCATAGATCCACCAAGACACTCAAGAACATTCACAGCAGTTTTATTCACAGTAATTCTAAACTGGAAACAACCCAGATGCCCAAAAAGAGAATAAATGAATAAGCTCTGGTATATTCATAGAGTACAATACTGCTCAGCAATGAAACAAAATAAGCTGTTACACACAGCAACATGGATGAATCACACAGACATTATACTAAGTGAAAGAAACAAAAGTCAAAAGACTATAGAGTATAGGATTCATTTAGGATTCATTTCATGAAGTTGAAGAAGAGATTAAACTAAATCAATGGTGATAGAAGTTCAAGGTGGGAGTATAGGCTGGAAATAAGCACAAGGGAACCTTGTGGGAGGCAAGAAATGTTCTCTGTCTTCAGCAGGGTGGTTGTGATGTGCGTATACATATGTAAAAATTCACTGAGCTGTACACTTAGGATCAGTGAGCTCTCTGCTCATTACTATGTGTATGGTATGCTTCAATTTTACAAAGTAAAAAAACGATCAGGACCCATTCCCCAAATTTCCTCCATCAGGAGAGCCTCATGTGACTTTAGCAAAATTAAAATGAATGCACTTTGCAGTTCCCTCAGGTGAAACTCTAACATGACAGACCACCACAAATTCCAAGTGTAATTGAATTGACTCAATACTCTCTCATAATGAAATTCTGCAAGTTTGGATTTAGCTGAGAGCACAGAGAGACTCCAAAGGAGCTGTTAAGAAGGATGGTTGAACAAGCCATTACATTCTTTCTCAACATATTTTTAAATGAAATAGGTATTTGAATACGTATTTTTAAATGAAATGAGTATTTAAATATACCAGTTATGTAGGTCAATGGAGATCCATTATCATCAAATAAACTAAACCAAGGACTCTGCAATGGTGAAGGATGAGAAAAAAATTTTTTTGAAAGTGCTTTGTGCTCATTTGCAGCCAAATTCAATAGCTTTCATGCAGAAACCCAGGGGAGTTTTTGTTTAATTCAGTCCTTGAATTGTTTCAAGTTAACGGTCTCACTTCTATTTACAGCATTATTTTCTATTAAAGGACAAGCCTGGAAAGTCAAAGAATTTAGAGCTACTGTTTTACTTAAATAATCAACACTTCCTAGGCTGCCTTTATCGTTCCCTTATAAAAGGATGGAAATCAAAATGACTGCTTTTATCAGTTGAGCTGAAACTTTCCAGGAACAGGGATTTGCATAAATATATATATACAGTAACTTTAAAAATGTAATCAGCCATGAGAGGAAGCCAGTTATGATCCTATAATGGAAACAACTGGAATCAGTGGCCTCCTCACACTGAAAGATGGTGAGAAGGAGGCTCAGTTACAGCTCAGCTTCGCCATGACAGCAGATCTCATGTGGAGACACTTTGACTTTGTAATGCAACCAAAATATTTGACTTAAAGTTACCTTCTAAATTCTGAAGCAATCTTGAGCAAATCTCAAGAAAAACCACCTCTCATCACTCACTGATCTAGGAAACAACCAAATAACTTATTCTTTTAAAAATCAAAATTTGAACAAGTTTTCATTTATTCCAGAATCCTTCACCTTGGTACTAAAGGCTTTGAAAAATCCCATCCCTGATCACTTACTTTGAGGGGGTTACCTAGGCATTTATACCGAAGTTTTTCTTTTAATTTTTTTAAGGGAATTATAAATTGCAATCAAACCGTGGGTTTAAGTGACCTTTCAGAAGTAATATTCAAAAGCCCCAAGAGGACATATCAGGACTTCAAATCCTGTGTTTAAAACATATGATGGTTTTTATATTAGTTAGCTGTCAAAACACTGGAACAAAAACTCAGATCTGATCATTTCTAGACCAAGCCTTTCTCTACTAACCACAGTGACCCTCCTCCGCCCCCAGACATCTCTACCATTGACCTTGAAATTTCTTCCATGTTGTAATGCAAAGAAGTATCTGGGATAACAAATTTATTAAGCTATTGCCCATTGTTATACCTACTCACCCTCAGGAGAGCAAATCATCCTAGAAGCATCGAAGGTTTTTTCCCTCCAAAGAATGGGTGTCTGACCCTGGACACCACTGAGAGTAGCTGCCATCAGGAAGATGAACAAGTGGCCAAGTAGCTCCACTGTCTGCAGAAAGTGGTGCAATCACATCTTTTTGTGTTTTGAGAATTTAAAAGAGATACCACCAGACCCTCACATAAGAGACTGGAAGAAGGAAAAGCACCTGGGTTCTGGTAAATTCTGACCTGTGCTCTGAGCCAAGGTGTAACTGTGGTCTTGAAGGTTCTATGTATGTGGACAGAGAAGAACTTCTGTAAATGGTCACTAGGGCTGTGACATAGCTATGATAGAAGACCCAGCTTGACACCACTGTAAACTGATTATCTTATTACTAGAGCTAGACTATCATTTTTTTTTACTATTATTATTACAACTACTACTACTACTACTACTACTTGTTCTAAACTGTCTTTTGGCAACCCAAAGTCACTATCACTTTCTTCTAAGATCTCAGGATAGGAGCCAGGAACAACAGTTTTTAGTATTTCTTCTCTGAATGGTTCCAGGTTAAATAATAAGAGACACTTACTTGGGATTTGAAAAGTGGAAAAGGAAAAGCCACTGTTCTCCAGAGGCAGCTGCAAGCAGATTTGAGCTTCTTTAGAGCAGCTTCCAGGGAAGCTTTTAAAAACTACCCTCTTTAATGCTTCAGGCTGATAATCTTGCTGGAGGCTTCCTTGCCCTTTGTTCCTACAGACTTTCTAAACATCGTTTAAGACTTTACTTTCCTTATTAAAATGTTTTTCATTTGAAATACAGAGAGTTGCATATGTTTTCCTGACTGACACTTTCCATCTCAAAATTCTGAGATGAACTACTATAACATCGTGAGATGCTGGTATTACCATTTTTCTTTACAAAACAATTATGCAGTCGAACAGCATTATTCATGGTAGTTACGTCCTACCAAGTCACCACAAACACTCAATCTGTGAATACTAAACCACTGCTCCTAAGGGAAACACAGGGTTAGGTTCCTGTGAGCCTCTGGGCACATTTTCATCAATCAGTCAATACATTGCCTTGTTTTGTGTGTGTTTCTCTTTAGAGACACTTCATTTAATATATATTGTTACTTAATTAACATTGAACTCAGGGCCAACAGCACTATAACTCATGTCTGAATGAAATGTAGCTAGCACACATATTTCCTCCAGAAAGCACATCATAGCCTTCTTGCACTTAGGAACACAAAACAGCCTTGGGCACTATGCAAAGGGGGTTATTTGGAAAAGAAAAGTCACCAACAAAAAAGCAAAAATTGGAACAAAACGTGGCACTTAATAGAGCATGAGAAGACACTTGTTTACAGCATAAGAGCTGAAACCTTGTTTGATCTCAGCAGGGAACATGTGCTTAGGGTGACAAGTTTATCATTGCTCTGTGCCTGTCCACGAATAACAATAAAAGTACCATGAGTATTGATTTGGGAGTTACAAATAAATTTTAGCAAGTAGGCAAATTTGCAAATATGGAATTATATTTGAGAAATTAAATGCCTTCACTTACTGACATAGTCAGTGACAGAATTAGGACCAGAATCTCTGCCTTCTGCTTCCAAACCTGCTGTCTTCCCTTCCTATGCACATCTGTATTATCTCTTCTCTTTTTATTGCATCCATCCTGTAGGACCAAGAAGCAGGGCTTACTGTGTTTATAGCTTAAGAAATAAATTCATAACTCAAAACTACTCTGAAAACAAAAACAAAAACGAAAGTCACTCAAGACACACTGGGTGGGAAAGCATGTGGAAAGCTATCAGCAATGTCACAAGTTTCTGCAGACTTTTTTGTTGTTCAATCAATTAAAAATATAAGGAAATTGCAAAGAAGTAGGAATGAGTTAATACTAATTCATTGGCCCATATTTTTATAAGTATCTAGTTTATTCTGACCTATTAATAAAAGATATACATGTAGAACCAGGTTTCATAGCAAACAAAGAGAGGGCAGACCAGGAGTTTACAAGCCCATCCAGAGAAGAGCTTGGTGGACTGTGGTTCCCCTTCCTGCCACATGTAAAGAATCCACACATTGTGCACTTCAGTGCCTTCTTATCCTCACCTTTCCTATGACCAAAATAAAACTTCTGTATTGTTTCATCAACTAGTGACATGGTGGTTAACAACACATCCATTGTTTTATCTCTATATTCTTTAGAATTTCAGGGAGCTATGTTCAATGCTTTGGGGTCAGTTGTGCACATAAAGTATTTAAAACAGATTGCATTCCAGCTCTCTAATGCCTGAACACTAAAAGAGATTCTGTCTGTTGAACTAAAAGCATTTAACACCTGTGAAATGCAATGGGATGAATCTGTCCAGAACCAAAAGAAAACCTATATTTATAGCAGCTGATTTATTTGGTTGATATACATTATGTGCAGTGGTTTATAACTTTTAAGGCATGTGAACTGGGACACATTAGATATTACAGAAAGAGTGAGTTGATGATTTACAAGACTTCATATCAGGCCTATTGACCTTCTCAATAAGAAAGGTTGGTGGTCATAAGAGCACTGAAAAATGCAGCCCTCGGGAGTCAATTTAATGTAGAATAAACTCTTTAACAGCCAGCAAGATGACCATATCAGCGCTCCATCTGCAGATTATGCTGCTGTTGTAAAAAGCACTTTTTAATAAAAAATGCATAGGCTTTATTTTTGAAAACATATGTTTCCCCTACCAAACCAGCAGTTTCTCCCACATAAGCACCCTTGCATTGCAAGAATACTGGGTGTTAACAAAAACAAAAAAATGAGGGGGGGGGGGCATGCCCTATTTTCCCAATACAAAGAATGCTGGCAGCAATTTGCTTAGTGTCCTTCTAAAAGTTAATTATGGGTCACAAAACAGAGATATACCTGTGTGCCCTTTGTTCTGATTAGACACAGTCATCTCACACTCAATGCAAGCAATATTAGTCCATGTACAGCCCAATACAATCAATAAATGGACTCAGCAATTGATGGTACTTCATGTTAACACCCTCACTCTAAAGTTGATCTTTTGAGGACTTGATGTCTCTCTTAATTACCAGAGTCATATGTTAAGGGGATTCCATACTAAACCTGTCTCAAACATAGTAAATCAAGGTTGAAAAAAACTCTAAAAATCTTCTTTATTAGCACAGATTTTCTGGGAAATCATTCACCTTTAAACCACTGGAATTAAAAAATAAAAATGCATTATAACTTGCATGGTCTTTGACTCTGTTTAGGGGAGGGGGGTGTTTCCAGAGCATTCCATAAGCAATTAGCCAAAATCACTCAGGGAAAAAAGAAAAAAAGGACGTATGATTGAGCCCTGTAGAAAAAGTCAAACTTATAAAAATTAAAAAATATTTTTGTTTATGCAAACAAAACAGTAGTTGAGTGAGACTGAATCTGTAAACAACAGTAGAGCATTGGGATGCAAAGTGGAAAACTGAAACAATAGATAGCATAATCTAGTATTTGCCGAGCAATGAGTTTGGTTGAGTCTTCTTACTGTGTCAGGTTTTTGGATGATCAAGACAAAGCTTACCATCCCACAACTTTCCTTCAAAGATTTCCTTTTATTTGTAAATCCCTGTGTCCACCCCTCTATCTTAGAACTTATGCCATTGCCAATTTGTGTCTCCGTCTCCCTATTATGTTGTGAGGTCTTTGACATTGTGACCATTTCTTAGTGATCTTTGAATTCTCCAAACCTAGCATAGTATATCTAGTACATAGAAATTCAATAAATATATTTCAATAAATATATTTTAGATTGAATAAACTGTGTATATGCAAGTCCTTTCAATACTAATGGTCTTTTCTGTAGTCAGACTCACTGGTACTCATCAGAAGTTCTCTGGGATGCAAGTATCCTTTTGAAAGTATCCAGTAAGCCAAAATTTAATCAACATTCATTCATCCAACATATCGATATATTTGTGGAGCAGCTGCTGTTTGAAGTCACTCAAATAGGTTATGTCGAGGATAAAAAGAACGTTAAGATGTTGTCCTTGCCTTCAGTAAGACTTTATTCAGAATGAGGATATAAAGTTTAAAATCTAATAAGGTAAAAAACACAGAAGACTTAGGAGTCGCACGGAAATGGATGAATAATTACCAGGTTAATGGAACAGGCAAGAAACACCGAGGGGCACAAACAAAGGAGATATTTCTTTAAGCTGCAGACTGGATGATCAGGAAAAGGCATATAGCAAGTAGGATTTGAGGTAGGTCATAAAGGGAAAACGTGCTCTACTTAGCACAGAAAGCCCGGGAAAGCAGCTGAGTCGTTTGAAGGGATTTTATATTCTTTCTCCAACTTCCCTTTCCGCTCTATGCCATTTCCGGTCAGGACTAAGATGGAGTAGCGGCAGAACAAAGCATTTTAAAGCAATGATTAGTATGTTCGGGAGTAAAACACGTAGGCTGTGCTGCTTGTGGGGCTTCTCCTTCTCCAGCGAGCACAGGTGAACTGTCTCCAGGGGCGCTGCGGCCACCTCCTCCGGTGGGAAAGCTCTGTGCCTGGCGGAACACGCCTTCCTTCAGCGCTGCTCTCTAGCTCCCTGGGGGTCTTCTAAGTCTCCTTTTCTAATATGAATTCTGGTTACAAGGAAGCTTCCAGAAAGGCAAATATCATAAAATGTGACTTTTTAAAAGATAAAATACATTCTAAAAATGTTTAGTTTTAGTCTGGAAAAATGCAACCTGGCAGATACATTTACAGTACTTCATATACTACAACAATGCATAGGAATTTTTTTGTCCTCAATTCAACTGATAAATCTCTCTCTCCCCTCTCCACACACAGACAGGGAGAGAGACACGTACATTTCATGGAGCAGTCAGTCATCCAAGGGTCTTCAGGACACTATTATGAATTCTTGATGAATTTTTTCTAATAGAAAAAAGGAAGGAAAGGCAATTAATTTTTTAGGTTGGTAATCTCCAAAATATTTAAATCTCAGTGCAGGTACACATTCACTAATTGATATTTAAGTAAACCTTCAGAAGTTCTTAACTTGGATATCCTCCAAGATGGCCTGCCTGCCGGAGAAGTTAGGTCAGTTTTCAAATGTCGGTTGCTAGACGTTCCTTCTGAAATAGTCTGACTCTGGGTTTGAAGCCAAGTTTCCTTAAAATAGTACTTCTCAGTCTTTTCCCTTAAAGCAGGCCTAATAACAGAGGGTGAACCCATTCTCAAAAAAGCCTGAGGGCATCAATTGCTTTGAAGTCTCCTGTTTCACACCAGTGTCATGCTTATCTTAATATAAAATCAGTTTCAAAAAAAAAAAAGGTTGGGGGGAATAGTGCTCTTAAAGATGTGCATTTTAGCATCCCATCTGGCACACTGAGATACCCTGGTGTTTTGTGGTCACCCCACAGAGGCAAGATCAAGCCCCCAACCAAAACTGGTCAGGATGTTGACACTGATGATGCCACAAACTCACTGATCGGGTGAAAAGGTTAATGACTCATGTAATGAGGCTCTCTGTGGAGAGTAGGGTAACTTCTGGTCCAAAATATCTTGAACAAAGGGCAGGATGAGTGGTTTGGGAGTTTTCTTGTGGTTGGGGAATTAGGCCAAGGTGAGAGTTTCCACCGGAAGTCCAGGGTTTTTTTTGTTTTTTTAATATTATTTTTTTTTTAATTTTTTATTTTATTTGTTTATTTATTTATGGCTGTGTTGGGTCTTCGTTTCTGTGCGAGGGCTTTCTCTAATTGCGGCAAGTGGGGGCCACTCTTCATCGCGGTGCGCGGGCCTCTCGCTATCGCGGACTCTCTTGTTGCGGAGCACAGGCTCCAGACGCGCAGGCTCAGTAATTGTGGCTCACAGGCCTATTTGCTCCGCGGCATGTGGGATCTTCCCAGACCAAGGCTCGAACCCGTGTCCCCTGCATTGGCAGGCAGATTCTCAACCACTGCGCCACCAGGGAAGCCCCTAGTCCAGGGTTTGAGTGGTTTGAACTTCTGACCCAAGGGAGGGAAAGTGGGGGAGTTTCTTACCAGCTTTGCCAGATTTGGGACAAGAGGGGAAGAGGTAGTAGAAAGACCTGAAAGATATCAGCAGTCAAATATCAAAACCTGAGTCAGAGTCTTCATTAAAATTCACCCCTGATGTCTGACCAATGATGGAAATGTGTCATGTCTCCTTTAATTGAATTGGGACTCGGACTCGTTGAAGTAAACAATGATGGCACTCTTTGAGGTCTGCCGTATGAGGTCAGTAAGAGTCTAGCATTGTGCACTTTGAGAAGTGAGTGGCATTGGGTATTAGTTTCCTATGGCTGCGGTAACAAATTACCACAAACTTGTGGCTTAAAACAACGAAAATCCATTATCTTACAGTTCTGGAGGTCAGAGGTCCAAAATCAGTCTCTGGGTTAAAACCAAGGTGTCAGCAGGGATGGTTCATTCCTAGAGGTTCTAAAGAGAATACGTTTCCGTGTTTTTTTCCTGCTTCTAGGGGCTGGCCACGTTCCTCACGTTGTGGCCCCTTCCTCCACCTTCAGAGCCAGCAGTGTAGCAGCTCTCTCTCTGATTTTCTGGTTTCTATTTCCACTTTCATAGCTCCTTCCCTGACTCTGGTCCTCCTGCCTCCCTCTCATAAGTACCCTTTTAATTACTTTGAGCTCATAATCAGGAATAATCTGCACATCTCAAGAGTTTTAAATTAATTGCATCTGCAAAATCCCTTCTATTAGGTAACATATCCACAGATTCTGGGGATTAGAACGTGGACATCTTTAGAGGGTTATTATTCCCTATATCACAGTTTGTAACCTTCAGTAGTGTCTAGAACTTCAAAGGGGATAAGAAATGTTAGTGAGGCTATGTTCTATGGCTTTAGTATATGCATAGACATGTGTAGCCTTAATTTATATTTTGGATATCTGTGAGACAAGAAACTTCCAGAGTTTTATACCTCAAAGAGGAGTACCTTGGATATGGAATTGTTGATATTGGTAGGACTAGACAGCCAGACCATTGGTAATGGGCCAAAACTCTAAAATTGTACACGTGGAGCTGATTGTTGGCCAGGGCAGCCTCTAGTGCTAAGATAATTGCCTGAAGTTCAGCCTGCTATGCTGACTTTCAGATCTCATGCTTGATCAGAGACATCCCAGTCAGGGGATGGATAACAGTAGTGTCCAGCAGACTATAACAAGTGATGGTGACACTACCATCCATAAAGTGCACAGACTCCCTTCTGGATTACTCAGGTGATCTCCAGAGGCTTCCCAAGCGGCCAGTGGATCCAAAAGACAGGTGACTTCCTTTCATGTAATTACACCCAGCAAGGAACTGAGGACAGGGGAAACCACTTCCTCCTGTAAGTGGGATATGCTAGAAGGCCAGGAGTTGGATCTATCTTGTGAGTACCGTTTTATGTCAGTAAGAGGATCTTTGTGGCCGTGGCAATCCTGAAGGGTGCTGCCTCCATGACCTAAGAGGTAATGGGCAGCTGGGGGCAGGGAGAAGTCACAGGCTCAGGACCCATGAGAGCCTCTGTCTTCAAAGGGCCCAGTATATGGCCAAGAGTTGCCATCCTAATGGTGTGTGGTGTGGACTGAGAAGGGCAATTTCTTGCACTAGAAGCTCATGGGCAACTTATGGCCATCATGGGTTGTCCAGGGACTCCAGGAGGCTTGAGAGGAGACTGCTAAAATCTCAACAGTGAAGGGATCTCTGGGGATCACTAATAGTTGTATTGCAATTTAGATGGATTTTAGAGCATTCCTTGTACAAGACTCCACTCAAAATAGGCCAATTTGTGGGACAGTATGAATGGGCTTAACTAAAACTTAGAAATAAGAAACATGTTGCATCTAAAATCTAAAACGACCTGTTTCAATATTGGGAATGCTAGGAGGGACATCAGTTGCTTCCTCACAGTGTAGAGACAGAGCACATCAGTGGGTGTCCAAATAATTAGCAGAAATTTTACTGAGGTGTCCGGACCTTGTAATTTGTATAAGGCAATGGGCCATCCCTTCTTGTGAGAGCTCCTTTGTAATTGTAGGTCCTGAATGGATGTGTTCAGTGAATCTCCTTGGAGAATGTCATCAGTAGGATGTCAGACCTGTGTTCCTGGGGAAAGTTGGATGTGGCTGAACTCTTGTCTGCAAAGATTGTGTGCACATAAAACCTATGTTGTAGAGGTGCAAAAGCCAAATGATACCCCTTTTACCTTTTTTAGTTTTGGTTTCTTTCTTTTTTGTCTGTTTTAATTTTTGTTTCCTGTCCTTGGGTCAAGGTGTTTTGTTCTGGTTTGTTTTGGTTTGGTTTTGATGGTTACGAGATACACTTTGGGAAGCTCTACCCTGCTCACATTGACAAATTTCTTCCTCCAGGGATTGCCAAATCAGTATCATCAGGGTAAAAGACCTCCCCCGTTGCTCTACTGAGTTTAGGGACCCTGGACTTAACCCTTTGCTGTGTTGATAAGCTGCAGCACTCAATCAAACCCAGAGTCTTTGTCTATCCATTTTGCAGGTGTTCCATAAGGCAATGGTGTCTTTGCATCCTTTAAAGGGCATGGGGTAAAGCATTAGGGCTGCCATTCTTAAGGGTCCGGGCTATGGGTGCATTCCCTAAAATCCAGAGGATCACAATCTTCTTGATGACAGAGGTCTGGGCAGCAGCAGAAGAATTATTTTGTAGAGTCCTAATGAGCCATGGGCTTTTTGGAGTATGGACCTCAGCACTCCACATAGTGACTACTCTTCCTCATGTGAGTGATCACCTGAAGAGCCATATACTGCCCAGAATAGAGTCTTTCCCTTGAGACAGAACAAAGGACAATGCATACTTGAGACAGATCCAACGATCACAGGGTAAGAGTCATTCCCCTCAGTCCAGTATCAATTACTGCTTATGCTGAAATTGAGACACACAGTTTAGTCCAAGACTCATAGATAGATCCAGGACAAAACACATGGCCCATGGCCACTTAATAACCAAGACATGGCAATAATAAGTGTCCATTGACAGATGAATAGATAAAGAAAATGTGGTATATATGCACAATGGCATGTTATTCAGCCTAAAAAAAGAAGGAAATCCTGCCATTTATGACAACATGAATGGACCTTGAGGACATTTTGCTATGTGAAATAAATCAGATAGAGAAAGACAAATACTGTATGGTCTCACTTATATGTGGGATCTAAAAAACCCAAACTCACAGAAACAGAGAATAGATTGGTGGGGAGCAGGGGCTGGGGGAAATGGGTGAAAGTTGTTAAAAGGTACACACTTCCAGTGATGAGATAAGTAAGCTCTGGGGATGTAATGTACAGCCTGGTGGCTACAGTTAACGATACTGTACTGTATATTTGAAAGTTCCTACGAGAGTAGATCTGAAAAGTTCTCATCACCAGAGAAAAAAAAATGTAACTATGTGAGCTGATAAATGTTAACTAATTATTGTGATAATCATTTTCCAATACATACATATATCAAATGAAAAAAAAAGAAAAAGAAAGAAAAGGAAATAAGAGAAAGACCCAGTCTTTTCCTCCTGTCCCTAGGCACCAGTTACCAAAACTTCCAACAACTTGGGTCGGTGAAATCTATAACAGAAGTTCAGTAGGACTTGGGAAATGTAGTATAAAGTGGGACAGTTCAAAGCATACACTAGCCAGCAGGCAGGAGCTCAGAGTGCACGCTCACTGTTAGCCAGTTAGCAAACAAAAGCCAGAGAAGAGATAGTCACCACCTAGACCATCCTGCTTATAACACCAATCATTTTGTGGTTGCCCTCAGACAGCAGGATCAATGTCCCACACACAACTGGTTCAGATGTTGAGATTATTCATGCAACACATGCACTGTAAAGGTCTGAAATGTTTATTATTCACATAATGTGGCTTTCTGGGGAGCCGGGGCAGACACCCAAGCTGGTCCAAAATGGCTTGAGTGAAAGGAGTGAGTGGCTTTGGTTTTTACTGTGGTTAGAGTGTAGGGCCATGATGAAAGTTGCTGGCACCAAGGAAAGGAGTCCACAGCTTCCATACTGGCTTGCCCAGATGTGGGTATAAAAGCTGTCAGCAATCAACCATCAAACATGGAGTCAGACTCTTTACTCCACCTCAAGAACCATGGGATTTTTTTTTGTTTTTTGTTTTTTGGCCGCACCATGCAGCAAGTGGGATCTTATTTCCCTGACCAGGGATCAAACCCGCACCCCCTGCAATGGAAGCTCAGAGTCTTAACCACTGGACCACCAGGGAAGTCCCCAAGAACCATGGTTTTAAGTTAACTGATTTCAACATTTTTCTTGGTTTATTTAGTAACAAACTAAACTTTCTTCTCTCTTTACGCTGATACAGGAATGTCTAAGAAATCTATTCTTTGATTCCCTGAATCTCCAGATATTTTCCTAGTGCCAGGAGCAGAGATTCAACTCTACATGTGCAAAACATAAATAGTTAGAAAAAAATCTAAGTCTTCAGCAAAATGCAACTCAGTGATTTAAAATGCCAGAAATTGATTTATCCTATTCTTATGCTAGAATCAAGAGTAATTAGGAATTACTTTTTCACTTTTTCCCAGTCAAAAATGAATGCATTCTTTTTATTTTGAAAGGAAAGCTGAAAATGTATGATTTTTGTGACATAGAATCTGGATCCAAAAGACGACGAAAGCTTCCAGAGAAATAAAGCATTTTGGTGTCATTATAGCAATTATCCTTCTCAAGGAAAAAAAAAAAAAAATAACTTTCCAAATTAGATACATCAATAAAGACTGAACGTTAGTCTGCAAAGAGCACAGGTCATGTTTTTACGTGGTCACTGACTCAGATCGTTTCCAGCTTAATTTTTTTTCCAGCCAACTTAAAAGACTTCTTCAAAATCAATGGAATCAATGATCTAGTCAATTCACTTTAGTTATTAAGGCAGGTAAAAACAATGGATTGACTATATTTTTGATCCAGTTGTGTTTGGGGAGATATTTCAGTCAGAGAGAAATGGCAATACATTTTCTTTGAAAGGAAATCTGGGTGGGAAAAGAAATGGCAGCATTAGCTAACAAATGTTGCTTTTCAAACCCACTAATGCTCTCATATGATTTATCACCATTTGAAAGCTTTGGGCTACTTTACCAAAGAAAATGCATCATCCCTTGAAGTTGTGTAAAATTTTTCTCAAAGTCACATTTATAAAACCGAATACCACCTGAAACGCACAAACTCAAAGTTGTCCAGCTCCTCGATACCTAATGGCCGACAACAACAAGGCAGCCTGAAGGATCTTCTGCCGTCTCATTTCAAAAGGTGAGATTTCACATATCATGTATCTCCAGATGCTGGCTTCCCATACCCCTCTCAGAAAGGCGTCTAACTGGTGATAGTATTTGAATGGTCGTCACAGAAGTCTCCCCAGAGGTGGTATCTGGAGTATTCACTCCCATCTATCTGATGAGAGAAAGATGGAAAAAAAAACCCCTAAGAAACAAGACTTTGGAAGACATTACTCTATTTCGAGGACTTTTATATGGATGCCTGTATGGTTTGCCGAGATAGAGCTCCCCTGATCATCCACAGCCCTGTCGAGTCCCAGCCAGGCCTCGTGGCGTGAGACAGCCAAGAGATAGTCAGTCCATGGTAGGGCAAAGGAATATAAACAAATCCCTCCTGCTTTGTTTTCAAATCAATGGCAGGATTTTTAAATGAAACAGTACAGAATTTGGCTGGCGCAGTTTCTATCAGCAGCAGCATCAGAGGAAACTTCAACCCCTGAAAATGAAACAGGCTATACTATTGATCATTCACTGAAAGTTCATTGACATTCCATGGTTTACTTTTACCCTTCTTACCCCAGGTATAATTCATCAGAAAACACACATGGTCTTCTAAATTTTTATAAAGAGGTGACTGTCCCAGCTGAAAGTTAAAAAGTCCCCCAACCACCCCCCCCCAAAAAAAGAGAGAGAGAGAGAAAGATGTGAAAATAACCTGAAGTGAGGTTTCAAGCAGATAAGCTTCCTCTTTCTTCCGCAAGTCCAAGTTGAGAAATCTCTTTCTCGTTTAGTAATAAATAATTACTGAGCACCTACCGTGTGAAAGATGTGAGACCAGGCTCCATGGTCATACACACAAAAACTGATAACTGTATCATGATAAATAATAAATAAGTGATAAAGTGTATCATGGGCGATAGAAGACTTGCTCAAGAGGGGAAAAGTGAAGAATTGTACCATATGATTAGCTATTCCATTCAATGTAAATAATCACTCATGGATGCATGGCTACTTGTTTATTTATTCATTTGACTCTATGGATTAAAACCTCATACTATCATTATTTTGTTGCTTAACTCTTTCAGTTTGGGCCATTAAAAGCTCCTTCAGGTTGGCTCCTGTATTCTTTCAATAAGCACCACCACTTCCAGGTTTTTTTGAGCATTTCCTTACTTTCTGGCACCACAAGACATTCCAGGCTAAGTTTGTATTTTCCCTGCAGCATCCCCAGCATCAGCCACTTCTGCAAGGAGCCTTGGCTCCTTTTTTTTTTGAAGAATGGTGTTTAGAAACCAAGATCTGTGTGCTAGACGTCAGTGATTCTTGGTCCACTCAGCAGACAGAAGTGTATGTATGGAAGTGTATGTATGGACTCTATCCCACCTCACACACATACCTATATTTATGTATTTATCTACCTGTATGTGTAATAAAAACCAGGAGCTCATAGTGACACCTCTGATTCCGATCCAGTCCCGCAGGGTTCATTTTAACCTTCCCTTTTCTTTATTCATAACTTCTTTCTCTAACAAAGAGAACCCAGCTTTCATTATCTACTATCTATTCACTTATTTATGCAATTCTAGTTAAGTGCTTAAAAGAGTTTCAGAATTCCCAGTCCAGATCCTGGTGACAGAGAACTGACCTACTTTTACTAACGAGATGGCTGCGAGCACGTGTACTGTTCTTTTGCGTTGGCCTCAGAGTAACTAATCCAAGACGCTGTTTTCCAGTTACTTAAGTTAGGTCTTTTCTTTCCCGCCCCGTCAGTGTGGGTATGTTATTTGTCTGTAACACAGTAGGTTTGTTTGTTAGTGTTTGTATTATTCCATTTTGTGTTCCTCCCACTGCCTGCTTGCTTTTCATCGCTTACTAATTAGGTGTGTGAAATAGTACTATGATTCTAAGAGTCAGAACAAAAATTACACTCACAAAGTGTCATCCCTCCTTGTCCAGCTACCCTTTTCCCATGTCCCCTTCTTTCCAGCCCATCCCCTCCCATCCTTTAGGAAACCAGTCCCTTAAGTTTCTGGTTTATCTTTCCTGATTTTCCTTTGGCAAATATAAGCAAATATCTATGTAAGTACCTATATCCGCTTCCTTCTTACAGGAAAGGAATAACTATAGGTATTCTTCTGAGCTTTCCTTTTTTCACTTAACAGTGTGCTATTGCTGCAACTTCTTGCTTAGGCTTCACTCCTGGCTGTATCTTTGGTAAAACTTATTCTTTGTATGGAGTTTACAGGGTTTCCTCTGACTTCTAGTTTCACTGAAAATGTCATTTATGGGCTTTGTTTTTGTCTTCTCCTTGTTGCTCTAGAGGGTTTCCAAGAGGGAAAGCAGATTTGGAACTAAGCTGTTGCCTTATTCCCACTGAAACCAGAAACCCACAAAGTATTTGCATTTTAAAATGTTTCCCCTAGAAGAAGACTGAAGACAATGACTTTATATTGCAGTTTGAAGCATTGAGTTCCTTCCTGGAGATGTTTGAATTCAGTGAGGAGGAGGGGCCTTTATAAAAACAGTATCAATTCATTACTCAGGCAGAGTCGCTTAGCAAGTAGTTTTCAGTGCCTACTATGTGACAGCATTGTTCTAGGTACTGGGCATACATCAGTGATCAAAGCAAAGATCCCCATCCTCATGGAACATACTTTCTAGAATTCTTTCTATATGCAAGATACTATACTAAGGACTTAAAGGAAAATAGATATATAAAAGATAGAAATACATAGGTCCCTGCCTTAAGAAGTTTCCATTCTCACTAATAGACAATATGTATACACTTTTTGAAGGGAACTGATGTGCACGTTCATGAAAAATACAAAGTGACATCCTAAGTTCCAAATGATTAACATGAATTTCTTTCTTCTTTCACTTAAATATTTATGGAGCATCTACTATGTGGCAGTCACTATTCTAGGCACTAAGGATACATCACTGAACAAAAGAGGAAAAAAATCCTGTTTTCATAGAGCTTAGAGTTTTGTGGTGGTAGAAACCCCATTGATCGATCAAAAAATATAAAGTCAAAACACATCAAATATCAGGTAATATAAGTGATCTTAAGAAAAATAAATAAATAAATTTTTTTTTTAAAAAAAAGAAAAAAAAAGGAAAAAGAAAGCAGGAAAGGGGAATGGGGTGGTTGGGATACAAATGGAGCTGCAAAGTCTCAGAAAGTTCATTTCAAGGAGTAAAGACCTAAATGATGTGAGGACTGAGCCATCTGGAGAAAAGCATGCCCAGGCCAAGGGAGCAGCTGGGGGGATTTGGAAGGGAGGAAGTCACTTGCATTGGTTTCCAGGGAGACCTCGTGGGGGAGGTGCTGTGTGTCTAGGCTTTGAAAGATGACTAGCCTCTGGGATGTGGAGAGAATAAGAAGGTCATGCTAGGCAAGGTAATAGAACTAGTAATGGAGCACAGGCAGGTCCAAATGAGTTAACCCATCTGATTGTAGAGGCGAGTTTGGGTAAGGCCAGAAGAGCAGGTTGGAAACAGTTACGAAGGTGCTGAGTGTAGACCAAGGAGTAGTTCTTTTTCCTGTAGGCACTGGGGAAACCATTAAAAGAGCCTAAAAGCAGAATACACAGTACTGTACAGTTAAACCTCCATTTTATTATCAGGGAAAAAAAGCACATGTATGTACCCTCAGAGATAAAAGTCTACAAGGACTATGCCAAATGATAACACCAGTTACTCCTGGAAGATGGAAGGGTGAGTGATTTTTATTTTTCTTCGAATTCCTCTACATTTTCCAAATTTTCTGAAAATAATAATTATTACCTTTACAATCAGAAAAAAAAAACAAGCTTTGCCATCCTCACAAAAGAAAGATTTAACCTGGGCATAGCCCCAGGAAGTGTTTTAGAAAAATTAACAACAGTGGATACAGATGGACAAAAGAAGGAAGGAGAAGGCTACTCTGTAGGAGCATCATTTGAGCTCCAGAACCCCAGCTCCTTTCTCCTGTAAGGCTGGCCCTGGTGCTGCTATTGAAAGTCAGCAATAAGACAGCTGTGCGGATGGTGGCACTGCTCCCCATTTCACCCAGCTGTAGGCAGCAGGCCCATTTTCTCCCTTCTCCAGTGTGGAAGGAGAATCTGCTAAATTGGAAAAAGAAAATATCCAAATCCAAAATCCATTAAGATACAGCTCCTATGTTTATTCCTTTTACATATTTGTGTTTCACAGCTCACATTCCAATCTAAAAGTGATAGAAGAATGAACATTCCTTGAGAAGTGAGATGGAGTCTCCAATGTATGAAATTCTTCCTCTGGGGTGTGCACAGAAGCAGTCATCCTCCTTTATGTAACTTTGGGAAATGAGATCGCATGGGAGAGGATGTCTCTCATGGAAACTGTCAGGATTGGAGGGCATTATATGGGCAGGTCTTTGTCCTCAGATCAGCAGTGCCAGAAGCTCACCTTCTGCTGTGGACTGAATCATGTCCCCCAGAGTAATATGGTAGAGCCCTAACTCCAACCGTGATAGTATTGGGAGACAGGCCTTTGAGGTTAAATGAGTAATTAAGGTTAGATGAGGTCATGAGGGTAGAGTCCTCGTGATGGAATTAGTGCCCTTATAAGAGGAGATAACAAAGAGCTCGCTCTCTCTCTCCACCACATAAGGATGGAATCCCCTTTTCTATGCCAGGTAGCTGGATGTTGATGGGGAAAAACACACAAGGTAGTTGACTAGTCAGTGCTGCCCCAAAAGCCTATCCCATTTCTTTAGTAGACTCACATTACCCTCCACTCAATATTTCATACCTCTTTCACTCTCTTCAACTCTATCACACCTCAATCCACTCACAGCATATGACCTTGCCATATACTCTAAGGAAGTATAAGCCATCAGATCTAATATCCTACATCTGCCCACCCCAAACCTACCAACTTAGTTACCCATGTACGCATCCTCTTTACTCCTGGTACAGTGGGGAAGAATCTCCCCCTGTCAAAGGACAATTGCATCCACCCTCTTTTCCCTTCAAAGATTTGGCTCCTTCAATTACCCCCAGTTATTCCCTTTCTCTAATTTGTATGAGTATGGATCATATTCTTGTGTAGCTCTCACTTTTTAAAAGTATATATATATTATATATATATATATATAATATATATATACATATATATATGTATATATATAGTATATATATATCACATGTACGTATACACATATTCCCACACCCATTTCCAGCTACTGAACCATTCCTCTTCTCCATTTCATAGCCAAATTTCTGGAAAAACCTGCTTACAAAGGCTGTCTCAACTTCATCTCCACGTACTTCATACCCCACCACATACCATCATCTATCCCAGTCCTCCACTGAGACTGCCAAGGTCATCAAAGACCTCCGTGTTGCTGAAACCAATGAAAATGTCTCACTAGGCTGAAACACTAGGTGGCTCAATCAGTTTCCATCTATGCATATCCCATTTACGTCTCTAGTCTACAGCATTTTCTGAGCTCTAGAATTGCATTTTGTATTGCCTAGTTGATACCTTTGATACTGAAACTGGCCTCTGTACACTGACACTGAATTAAATCTCAGAGATAGAGTTTTGGGTGAAGTGGAAAGAATAGCTTTATTGCTTTGCCAGGCAAAGGGGACCACAGTGGGCTAAAGCCCTCAAAACTGTGTGTCCCAACCTGGAGGGGGTATTGAGGAATTTTACAGTAATGGTTCAAAGTGGAGGGCGTGATCAGCTCATGGACATTCTTCTGATTGGTTGGTGGTGAGGTAACTGGGAGTCAGCATCATCAACCTTCTGGTTCCAACCGGACTGTGGTCTACGTGCTTATGGGCAGCACACAGTTAACTTCTCTTACCTGGTGGAGGTTTCAGTACCTGCAAAACAGCTCAAAGATATTGTTATGTGTATCCCTTGTCGGGGAACCAGGACCCTGCCCCAAGGCTGCACTATTGTTTCTTGACTGTTCCTCCTTTGTCTCTGCATCCCCTCCCTTCCCTGATTAGCAACTGTTTGAACCTGCTTGTTGGAACTCAGGGAAGGTCATGGAGGCTGAATGAAGCCTATTTCCTGTAATCAAGAAATGGGGGACAAAGAAAGGCTTTTGTGCCCGGGAGCCCCACAGGGTCCTGCTTGGTTTCATTTTCCTTTGGATGTCTGACAGTCTTCTAAAACAGCCCCACAAAGTGACCTTCCTTCACCTCAGTCTTCCTCTTCTCAGTAAATGTTATCATTGTTCATTCAATTTACAGGACAGAAACCTAGGAGATATTATTTTTTGGTTGCTTCACCCTTTTCATGGATATCCTCCCAGCGTATATTTCCAAGGGTGTGAAGAGGCTGTGCTCTCGGCTCACCTCCACTGTAACCCTCACAGTGCAGCCTCCGTTATCTCTGTCCTATGTGACAACCTCCTCCTATCTTGTTTCCTTCATTTCTTCTCTCACCCATCCCATTGCCCACTTGCCTGCCAGGGTGATCTTAGGAAATAGAAAACCCTCTTCTTCCATGGGTTCCTATGCATACTGCATAATTCTGTCCCTCCCTTTCTCTCTGACTACGTCTCATCCCACTCTCACCAAATCCACCGAGCTCCAGCCACAGTAGTCTCCTTTCAGTTTCTAGAACAGACTATACTATTTCTCACCTCAGGATCCTTATTCATCTTGTTTTGTCTCCACACAATGTGCTTCTCTCCCTCTTTAAATGGCCAAATTCTTTCTCATGCTTTATGTCTTAGCTTTTGAAAGAATGGAAAATCAATCTTCAATATTATGGGTGTTGGGTTTTAGTTGATAAGAATGTAGAATGAATATCAAGCAGGATGAGGGGGAGAAGGAAGAAGAAGAAAACAATAGAAGAAAATAAACTAAAATTGATGAACACATCACGTATGAGGTGCTACCACTTGAGCAGATAACAGAGATGCATACAGGAGCAAAATGAGACTTAGAATGGGGCCAGGGAAGGGAAGAAATGAGCAGAATTGAGGATGCCCTCATTCAGGGAGACTCCACCTCACTTTATAATAATAACCACAAGGGTGGTTGTTGGGGAAGACAGGAAACCAGTAAATGAGCCAAAGAATGACTGATGTCATTGACCAGCCTCAGAATTTCACTTAGAACTTTAGTGTCCACTCATCATAGTTTCCTTCCAAGCGTCATGAGAGAAGGATGGGCCAGGCTGAGCAAGCATGTGTACATGCCATGTTCAGACACCAGCCCAGGGATATGAGCAGTGGAGCACCATCCACCCAGCTGGGGTGGAAGATGGGTACATGGCGGGGCAGACAAAGGGCAGGAGAATGGGTAAGCCCAAGGACAAACACTTAAACTCCATCCCAGAGTAACTGCTCAGTGAGTATATGTACAGCACCCTAAGTCTTTAGCATAATGAAGGTCCTTAGAAACTCAGAAAAAACATTTTTTTTAAATGCTGTAACTGAAGTCTCAAAATTAAAGTTGTGTGGTTCTAAGAAGTTACACCTTAAACCCGCTTTTCCAAAATTTAGCAAATTAGAAAAACATCTTTGCTTTGAATATTTTACAATACTTTGTTTTTCATTTTTCATGTTAACAGTATTTTATAGAGATACAATTTACATAAGACTCATATGCACACGGCTCCAGTACCCAGGTCCGTGACTGCTAACATATGTATTCACCCTCTGTCACCACTGCCGAGCCCAAGAGGACAATGCAATACAAGTACTACCATTGGTTCCAAAGTGAGAAATACAATTACTTGTGCTAGGCAATACCCATTATCGGTGACCCCCCCCCAACCCCGAACTTCAGTCTAAGGGAGCCAAGGTAATTTTGGTATGGTTGAGTTAATGCCTGGCATAGAAAAGCCATTTTCACTGAAGTTACCTGTACAATGTCAAAAACCCAATAGATACCATTCTTTTCTAAAAGAAGTGCCAACCATAGTAGCTTTATATTTAGAAGAAAATGAGAAATATATTCTTATGCTTTGGGGAGTAATTTGTGACCCTGCTTCTCTGAGTGGGGTTTTTCCAGGTTATTCTGTTTCTTAAAGCCACTAATAACCCCAGCTCTACCGGTTTTCCTTACCCTGTGCCCCCAGAGGGACATATGTACAGTCCTGCCAGGTGTAAAAGCAGAGGGACAAGAGCCTTTTAAAAAATCTGTTATTACACTGCTTTTGCCTTTGTGGGTCTCACCCTAGTGGGAGGGTCTGTGGTTTCCATAGCAATGATACCTGGCATCAATGCTGGGCAGCCTTCCAGGGACTGGGGTTGGAAGCTGTGAGGCTAAAATACGTCTGTCAGAGGTAATGAAGAGTTCTCTGTGTAAATATTTCTATCTGTCTGCTCCACTCAGCCACGTGAACAGGTCCAGAAGGTAAAGCGAATGATGCAGGGGTAGGGATCAGGGGATGGGAGTGTCAGCCTGAGACTAACATAACACGTATCACACAGAGCATCTTTATTGCATGTATCATGATAGGGCCAACACTCCCACCCAAATGGATGGCTTATTTATCCAGATAATAAATTAAAAGCTGATGCTGGGTGACTGCTGGAAGTCTTTGCAAAAATTTGCAACAATTCTCAGATTCAACTCTAAAAGTTGAATTCCCTGTGTTCCTACTCCCTGCCATCTTTCATGAATTGTTTTCCCTAAATTTACTGTCTGTTAACACTATCATCATTTTCCTATGCATCTAATGCTTCAAGTTGGGCTTTCAACCCATTTTTTAAATTGAAGTATAGGTGACATAAAATAATAGTTTCAGGTATATAACATAATGATTCGACATTTACATACATCACAATATGATCTCCACGGTAAGTGTAGTAACCATCTGCCACCATTCAAAGTTATTACAATATTGTTGAGTAATTTCCTGTGCTGTACATTACAGCATGACATTTATTTTCTGACTAGAAGTTTGTACTTCTTAATCCACTTCACCTATTTCCATTCCCCCTCCCCCTTCCTCTCTGGCAACCACCAGTTTGTTCTCTGTATCTATGAGTTTGTTTATGTTTTGTTTTGCTTGTTTGTTTTGTTTTTTAGATTCCACATATAAGTGAAATAATACGGTGTCAATATTTGTTTTTGTCTGATTTATTTTGCTTAACATAATACCCTCTAGATCATACATGTTGCTGCAAATGGCAGTCAGAATGGCTATTATTAAAAAGACAACAAATAACAAGGGTAGGTTGGGGGGTTGTGGAGAAAAGGGAACCCTCTTGCACTGTTGGTGGGAATGTAAATTGGCGCAGTCACTATGGAGAACAGTATGGAGGTTCCTCAAAAAATTAAAATAGAACTACCATATGATCCAGCAATTCCACTGCTGAGTATCTATCCAAAGAAAACAAAAAACATTAAATCAAGGAGATATAGGCACCCCTATGTTCATCACAGCATTATTTACAGTAGCCAAGATATGGACACAACCTAGGTGTTCATGAACATACGAATGGATAAAGAAGATGTGGTACATATGTATAATGGAATATTACTCAATCCATTTTTCTAATTGAGTCAACAAATAATCCTAACAGTTTCTACTCCCCATTTTTATATCAGCCATTTATATCCATTCATTTATTCGTGCATCCATTCACTTAAAAAGTACTGAGGATGCAACAAAGAACAAAATAGAAAAAGAAAAGTTCAGTGTCTACAGACAGACTAGTGCACAGAACGAGGTGAGAGCTGTAACTCTCTATTGAGACAGCTCAAGTCAGATTTCTGCCCACTAGACTAAGAATTTTTCCAGTTGTAAAGATCAAGTAATCCTCTGGACTTATGATGAATTAGCTACCAGGAAATATCCTTTTCAGGTCCATGTATTCTGATAACATTCCTGTTGTTATTTACTGTTTCTACTCTGTTGGTGCCTTATTTCTGGAAGTAAGTGCTGGTGTTTGATCTCTGCCACTGTAGAAGCCCTTCATCCCCATCATAATGACAACATCTCCCACCACCAACCTAACCTACAGAGGCAGCTTCCATTGAGCTTTTCAAGAATGCTGGTAATTGATTCACTAGTTTATTTTTTAGTGCCTTCATGAAGTGAGTACCTCGTGGGATTACCAAAGCACATCCACCACAAAAGAGGCTCTTAATATCCAGCCATTCAAGGAGGTGTGTTTTGTGGCAGGTAGCAGCTTTCCCCAGCCACCTCAGGGTTCTTAATGGCAGGGATGGAGGAGTTTACGGTCATGGAGTTCCACTCTCCAAAGCTGAACTGGCAATCACTATGGCTGAGTGTTTAACCTACCAATAGCATAGACCAAAACTATCATTTGCGCAGAAACCAAGTAGAGAGAGCTACCTAGTAGAGGATTACTTGTACTGGAATGCTTCATCATAGGAGAGAGCCACTTGTGCTGACTGGAACATACACGTATTAGAGTATGGACTTCTCTTCCCTATTTCTAACGTTTCTGCCCATACCATTATCCTTTGACTCACATAATGCCTTATTCACCAACCTGGTATCCCACACAGTATTGCTTTTAACCAAGGAAATTATTTCATGGCACAAGAAGCATAGTGGTAAGTCCATGCCCATAGAATCTACTAGTCTTACCAGGTACCACATCACTCAGAAGTAGTTGCTCTGATCAAATGGTGAAATGCCAATTAAAGGCCAGTTGAGAGAGAAAACCCTAAAAAAATCTAGGTTCTATCCTATTGGATGAAATACATGCTTTCATCCAGTGACCAATACATGGAGCAATTTATCCCACAGGCATAATCAAGAGGTAGAATTTGGGAATAGACCCTCCTACAAATACATCTTATAATCTACTGAGATAGTTTTTGTTTTCTGTCTCTACAGTGTTGGCTTTGCTGGTTTAGGGCTCTTAGTTCACAAGGAAACACGATTCCACTTAAGCTTCTCTGACCATTTGGGTTTCTCATGCTACTGAACCAAAAGGCTCAAAAGAGTCTCATATACTGCTGGGAAATTTGGGTTCTGCTCCTCATGGGGGCAGAAAGGACTATGTGTGCAAACTATAGTCTTCTATGGGTATCTCTTAGTACTTACATATTTAAAATTTGTGGAAATCTACATCAACCCACTGAAATAATGACTTCTGGGAATTCAGACCCTTTTAGGAATAAACGTTTGAGTCATGCTACCAGTAAAGAGGCTTTACCAATTGAGTTGCTACCTTAAGATAAAGGGAACATCAAATGGGTAGTGGAAAGGAAATTATAAATATCAATCATGGCCTCATAAACAATTACAAAAATGTCACTGTTATAAATATTTTCTACCATGTTTGTAGTGTAGACATTGCTAATGTTAAGTCATGTTTTTCCTCACACCTCCTTTCTCCTATTATTTTTCTTAAGCACTACTGTTGGTGTAACAAATCTGTAACTTTTTCTTTACATTACAGAATATTCAGATATATGTGCATATGATTTCTGTAGGAAATCTTTCCTTTTGGGGAGAGAGTACAGTCTTGGTTCATATGAAAGATAATTGCATCTTTAGTCAGAAGCATAAAACTCTATCTTGGTTGGGAGAGTATGGATGCTGATTAGCTGAGGAGATAGATGGTATTGGTTATTTACCTGTTTTCTCAGTGCCCCCAAGTGCTTCTGTGCTCTGGGCCTAGATCTGCATACTCCATTCTTCACAGTAGCTTGCCAGTTGGCATAATAGGTTTTGCTGATGGGAGGCACCAAAGGAATGGAAGGTGGCAAGAGGAGAGAAGGGACATTCCTCCTATTTTCAGTCCCTTTAGCAAAGCTCCAGCAAACACAGATGATTGAGTCCATCCTCCAGCCTTCTTCACTATTCCCAGCATCAGCCTTTCCACGCACCTTCATAGGTACCAGCAATAGTGCAGCTGGGGATTCTTTGGCATTCCAGTACTAACCACGTCACACTCCCTCACCTGCTGGGCCTGGCCCCCCTCCACAGTCTGCACCTGTCAGATCATGCTGACTCTCAGAAGTCCAAGCACCCGCTAGGTCACACACCAACTTCAGAGGTCCAGCACTCACCTAACTGTACCCTTCCTCAGAATTCTGAACACCAACAGTGAGGGGGTGTTTTATTTTTTGTTAATATAAATTCTAGTATTGCTTTAAAAGTGATAATATAGTTCTATATGTTTTCATTACCAAAACAGAGTTCTGTCTATAATAGGAGTATCATGTATTCTAATAGTAATCAATCTTTCTAAAGAAGATCCCGTCTTCTCTGTTTGCAATAAAACTGGCATTCATTCAAACATTCCTGATGGAGGGTAGAAAGTGGGAAAATGATGTACTCTCTGTTTTAAATGTCTAGTTTCTTAGGTTTTGTGGGGTTTTTTTTTTTTTTTTTTTTTTTTCTGACTGGACCCTGCTTGATATAGAGAAGAGTGTCAGGTTTGGAGGGGAAACTAATTACCACCACCATTCATTGTTACTGTATTCATTCATCCCTTCCACATTTGATACTTACTGGATACTTATTAGGTTTTGGGATTATAAAGATGAGCCAGGCATTGTTCCTTCCAGCCATCAAAGAACTTAGAGTTAGTGAAGGAAACAGGCAATTAAAGCAGCAAGAGAGTGTAATAGATGGTAGAAGAGTGCTTATCTCAGTCAAGGGTTGGGGGAGAGTGAGCATAAGCTTCCAGAAGCCATGATATCTGAACAGAAACACAAAGTGTGAATAGGAACTAACAAGGTAGAAAGTGGAGGTTGGGGAGAAAATGTTCCATGCAGACGGAACAAGAGACAAGAAAAAATGTTTAAGAAAATGTGACAAATTTAATACAGCAGTAAGGATGGAGCTCAGTTTGCAGAGTGTGGTGGGCCAGAGCTGGAGGGGATGGCAGGGAAAGTATAGAGGAAAAGCCAGGCAAGAGAACAGAGGCTTGGGGGGCTTCCCTTGTGACGTAGTAGTTAGGAATCTGCCTTCCAGTGCAGGGGACACGGGTTTCAGCCCTGGTCCGGGAAGATCCCACATGCCATGGAGCAACTAAGCCTGCGAGCCACAACTACTGAGCCCTCGTGTCACAACTACTGAAGCCCGTGTGCCTAGAACCCGTGCTCCACAACAAGAGAAGCCACCACAATGAGAAGCCTGCACATCACAAGGAAGAGCAGCCCCCACTCGCTGCAACTAGAGAAAGCCCATGCACAGCAGCGAAGACCCAACGCAGCCAAAAAAAAATGAATTAATTAATTAAAAATAAATGAGCTTCCCTGGTGGCACAGCGGTTGGGAATCTGCCTGCCAATGCAGGGGACACGGGTTCGACCCCTGGTCTGGGAGGATCCCACATGCCACGGAGCAACTGGGCCCGTGAGCCACAGCTACTGAGCCTCCACGTCTGGAGCCTGTGCTCCACAACGGGAGAGGCCACGACAGTGAGAGACCCATGCACCACGATGAAGAGTGGCCCCCACTCGCCGCAACTGGAGGAAGCCCTCGCACAGAAACAAAGACCCAACACAGCCAAAAATAAATAAATAAATAAATTTTAAAAAGATAAGAGTGTGGCCCAAAGCCAAAGATAGTGAGAGCTGTTAAGTGTATGTCAAGATATTTCAGATCAGAACAAATGTGTATCCAAAAAATAAATAAATAAATAAATAAAATAAATAAAAGAGAGAGAACAGAGGGTGGGTGGGTAGGAGGAGGGGAGCCTGATGGCTCTTGTAACCTCTTTTCTTCCTTCTCTTGTTCCGTACAGTGTTCAGAGCTCGACACAAAGAGGTCATCTTACCCGTGGAAAAGGAATAGTGCAATGAACTGGAGCCCCCCCACTCCAAATTCATATGTTGAAATCCTAACCCCCAAGGTGATGGTATTAGGAGGTGGGGGTCTTTGGGAGGTGATTAGGTCATGAGGGTGGAGCTCTCATGAATGAGATTAGAATCTTTATTAAACAGACCCCAGAGAGTTCTTTCCATCATGTGACTTTGTTATAGCAGCCTGAACTAAGACGAGTGGAGTGTGATTGTAACTGAGCAAGACCCTATGGGCCCTTCCCAGGAACAGACACTACCCTCCCCCATGTCTTCTGCCTGCCTCTTGTTTGTAGAAAAACTTTAGCCTCCTAGACCTTTCCTGAGTTCCAAAGAATGAATATAATCAGAGAAGTGAGAAAATGCAGAAAGAAAGGAAAACAGTCAAGCAAGAAAAATAATAATAGTTTAGCCATTAAACGAAGTCAAGGACTTTTAGTCCCTCCTCAAGGGCTATGGTTAATATTCTGAGGCATGTCCTTTGAGCTGTTTTGTAGGTACTGAAACCCTAACCAGGTGGGAGAAGTTAACTGTGTGATGCCCACAAGCATGTAGACCTCAGATTGATTGGAACCAGAAGGTTGATGATGTTGATTTCCAATTACCTCACCACCAACTGATCAGAAGAATGCCCACTATCTGATCATGTACCCCACAATCCCCCTCCCTCACCCTGTCTTTTAAAACATTTCCTTGAAAGCCATCAGGGAGTTCAGGCCTTTAATCACTAACTACCTGGACTCCTTGCTTGGCACCTGCAGTAAACTCTGTACTTTCCTTCATCACAACCCAGTGTCAGTAGTTTGGCTTTACTTTGTGTGGGCAAGTGGACCCAAGTTTGGTTCAGTAATATGATGAGTCCCTTACTCAATTCTGCAGCCTCAGTCCAAGAGTACCAATTACAACACTTCCCAAGTAAGTCTTCTCACCTTCAGGTTACTTAGCTTCCCCTCAAATGTGGCTCTCCACTTCTATTTCCCTCTAGATTTTTCTCTCCTTTGTTTTTCCTGGGCTTTTTCCTTCTCAGACTCTCCTTCTTCCTATGCAAAGCAATCTTGTTCTCCCTCGGCTCTCCCAAACGTGCATCATCACCCCCATCACATTTATTCATCCTGTTACAAGGACCCACCCTCCTTAGCAGGCAGCCAGATAACATGTGACAAAGCATATTTTCTTGTTGGACTTCCCTGGTGGTGCAGTGGTTAAGAATCCACCTGCCAACGCAGGGGACACAGGTTTGAGCCCTGGTCTGGGAAGATCCCACATGCCGCAGAGCAACTAAACCCATGTACCACATCTACTGAGTCTGTGCTCTAGAGCCCGTGAGCCACAACTACTGAGCCCATGTGCCACAACTATTGAAGCCCGCATGCCTAGAGCCCGTGCTTCCTAACAAGAGAAACCACTGCAATGAAAAGCCCGTACATTGCAACGAAGAGTAATCCCGCTCACCACAAGTAGAGAAAGTCCACACGCAGCAACGAAGACCCAACACAGCCAAAAATAAAATAAATAAATAAGTAAATTTATAAAAAAGAATATTATCTTGTCATTGAATGAATACAGTAAATAACTTGAGTAAGTGTTAGGAGTGTGTTAGAAAGTCATTTGAAGAAATTCTGTGTGAAATAGCTACCTCTCCTTGCCAGGCTCACAGTGAAGTTGGCAGCAGAAAGAAATACTCTTAATGCCTGGTGAGTATTCCCAAATCCAAGAAGATTGTGAATTCATCTAATTACTTTCTAGTAAAAGATTTTGTGAACAAAGTACAACCTAAGTACCTTAAATGATTTTTAAATCCATTTCAAATGCTACATTTGAAGTTACAGGATTCTTTGACTTATATGAAGGGTGTATTCCACGTGTAATTAAAATTTTGTTAATGAAATTCTACCTCCCCTTGACTGCCACATTTAAGCCATGCCTATATTCCCTCACAAACTATATCCTGGCACCAACATTTGGATATTCTCGCCACATGTCAGAATGCCCAGCCATCATCCCATCACTTGAAATCCAGAGCAAACGCAGAACCAGACAACCATCCAGTCACTGTTACGAAGAGAATCACCAAAGTAAGATGCAAAATTATGTGTGTAAAAATAAATCTCTCTCCCTCACACATGATCTCACTCCAGGCTTCCTTCTCTCAATACTCTCTATCATCAAATATGGTGGCACCATGAATATATTTTTCTATTTTCCAAACTGTCTACAATGCAAATGTATTCCTTTGTAATTATGTAGTAGAGCCTTTACACAAGGTATTCAAATATCTGGGAATATCTGGCGAACCAATGGGGTCAGCCTTCCTGATATGTATTTGCATGAGGAATTGAAGAGACTTCTCAGAGAAGAGGTCACAAAACAGAGCCAAGAATGAGAGTCTTGACCCAGCAAACAAGCCATAGTCATCAAAAGGGAAGGATGATCCTGAATACATCCTGATATGGGTTATTGGATGTGTCTGTCAACTTTGCTTTCATATCTGAGTTTTTTAAAGAAAGTGTGGCTGAGATAAATGTTAACATCTCTGTATCACTGAACATCCTTCATGACACTGGGGTACAAGTAGCCCAGGTTCAGGACCCCTCTAACTAGGTACAACACAGGGACAAACATTCTTCCCTCATTCACAATGGAACTGCCTTGGCACCTGAAACAATCTGGTGGGAGACTGTGATGCCCAGCAAGAGGATGTTGGGTCTGGAAGTCACAGAGATGCTCAACTAGGAAGAGAAGTGACTCTCTGCAGAAGCAGTGGTATTACAAGATGATTCTCACAGAAGAAGCAAAAGTGCCTATTAGATGTGAGAGGTACCAGGTGGACCCTGAGGTCGTGTCCAGAAATGTCAGACACAGCGGTGTGCTTGGCAGACTTGATAAACCACTTGAGGAAGACAGTGCCAGGAGAAGACGAATAAAATCCCCAAGCCACGTGGAAACACATCAGACATTCCTTGGGGACTCCCAGGAAAACACAGCAAGAATTTTCAGGATGTCAAAGCAAGCTTTTGAGAAGGACATCTAACAGTGTCTCACACAGTGTAGGCATGCAAGCTTTTTCCTTTAGAAGTGTGAGTTTAAATGCCAGTAGAGCAGGTAGAGAGTATGATACAAAATGAGTGACTCATATTTGTAATGAGGTGGATGGACCTAGAGTCTGTCATACAGAGTGAAGTAAGTCAGAAAGAGAAAAACAAATACCGTATGCTAATGCATACATATGGAATCTAAAAATACGGTACTGATGAACCTCGTGTCAAGGCAGGAATAAAGATGCAGACGTAGAGAACAGACTTGAGGACACGGGGGGGGAAGGGGAAGCTGGGACAAAGTGAGAGAGTAACATTGACATATATACACTACCAAATGTAAAATGGATGGCTAGTGGGAAGCTGCTGCATAGCACAGGGAGATCAGCTCGGTGCTTTGTGACCACCTAGAGGGGTGGGATAGGGAGGGTGAGAGGGAGGCTCAAGAGGGAGGGGATATGGGGATATATGAATACATATAGCTGATTCACTTTGTTGTACAGTAGAAACTAACACAACTTCATAAAGCAATTATACTCCAATAAAGATATAAAAAAAAACAAAATGAGTAACTCAAATTTATAAACGTATCCTCTAAATAGTGTTACAATCTGCTGGAGGAAATGTCTGTCTTCTGGTCCTTGCTCTGCTCTCCATAGCAGTGACTTACCAAACTGTATTTTATGGATTATTGGAGGCTCCTCAGAGGGAAAGTGAAGGTCTGTGGGAGGGGCTCAGGGGTGATTTCATAACTGATTTTGCTGACATAAAAAAAATAAAAAGATTTTCTCAACTTAAGACAAAGTCACTGCTGTATGGCCTCATAATATAAGACAACTTATTCTTCAAAACCATAACCCTTAAGATATTTGAAGACAGCTGTCATGTCTCTGCTGAGTCTCTTCTGAGGCTAAACACCTTGGACATCTGTTCCTCAGATAACACGGCTGTGGTCCCTTCCACATGCCAGTTGCTTTCCTACGTTGTCCTCTGGTTAGTTAATACACGTCTTTTTGAAAAGGTGTGTGGCTGAATCAGAATTCACAGATGTTGACACAGATGTGCTTTTTAAGAAGTTTTTATTGTCGACAATTATTTTTGTCTTACTCACAAGCCCCTTTCCTAATCATGAAAAGAAAAATTAGACTTTCCAAATAAATCTATTTCTCCTGATTTAAAATATAGATTATTCTGTTACAATGCACATTTTTATAGCCCCAATTATTCATACATGATTGGTTAGTAGGAGAATGATGTCAACATAATGCAGAAGTTACTTTGGTTCATACATCATTCCTGCTAGGCAAGGGAAGCAGAATTAGCAGGGAGAGAATTAAAACCATCAGCAGAAAAAGAAAACACCCTCAGCTTGACACCTGCACAAGCAGGAGCCTTCTACTCTGCACTTTAAGAAAATTAAAAATGGGTCTCTACTAATGAATTGTTTGTTTGTTTGCATCAACACCAGGGGCTCTTCCCCGTGCTCAGGACTCCAGCTCACCTGCCTTCCCTCTGCACAAAAAGCCTGTGCCCTTGCACTATTGTTTCTCAGAATTCTTATTCCCTAAGGTAGCCTGAGGTCATGGATCAGTGCTGGGCAGCCCATTTCAGCCCTTAAATAGATATGATTGTTTGGTTAGTGCTCTGATGAACCAGGCACATAGGTTTTTCGAGTGGTTTGTGCCTAAACTTATTTTTCATACAAACTTGCTATTCTTCCTGAGCAATTTTACAGATTGAGAGGTTTTTCAGGTACAGGTACATGGAGTTGTAACAGAAAGACCCAGAGACTCAGCCATGTCAATATTCAATCAATTCAAAGGTTAGCCTCTCCATAAGGCTGTTTCTCCCTTCTCAAAGCAACTCCCACCCCCATGCCCTGCTTTTCCCAAAACAGTGTGTAAGTTCAGAGGCAGCTTTTGTATCCTAATGGCAGTAGAGATGGGCAAGGGCCTCCGACCTCATTCAGGACGATCTCTGAGTCATCACTGTCCTCTGTGGAGATGTTCCCTCTCATCTGGTTTCTGGTTCTCTGGGCTGCCATTAGCATGCCCCGTCCTTCCTAGTGTCTCTAGGTATTATGTGAGCACCAACTGCTAAAAACCCTGATCCTTCCTATACCCTTCACTCGCAAAGTCCGTCAACTGACCCAAGACCTTGCCTGGTCCACAGGCCTCCCAACCCCTCCATCCCCCACTGGAAGAGGCAAGAACCTCTGGGTACACTGCTCAGTCTTTGTAGGATGCAGGCGACCAGCAGCATAGCCAAGACCCCTCCCTCCACACTGCTGCTCTTCTGCTCTGCACGGTGTTAAACAGTAGTGTGGCAGGAACTCTCCTTATACCTTATCCTCCACCTTCTTAAGATCTGCCTTCTCTTATGACTCTGTGCTCAGACTGTCATAATCCACCCTGGATAGCTAAAGGGAAACATGGAAATTTACAACCCCTTTTTGTCTGGCTTTCAAGATTATTGCCTCTCTATATTCTCAAGAATAGTCAAATTTGAGTCTCAATATTGAAAATTATCTTTCCAGTTTTTTTCCCATCCCCATAAATGGCTAATAAACAGCCATTTATTAGGCTGTTATTTTCCCTTCCCCTGAAACAATGATTGTCAATGATTTGGGATGAAGGAGCCATGGGGCAACAAGGAAGTCAGGAACATCGGGAATCAAAACATTGGTGGATATGTTTCTAAAGTTTATCAAGGTTTCATGTGATGTCCAGAACTGAACATGGAGGTCTGACCAACAGAGAGTTCAGTGGGACCTCTATAAAGGGCCTTCCTTTTTTTACTACGCATATCATGTTTTTGATTCATGTAACTAAGTTAAGTGACTATTGTGAAAGGGAAGATGTGGTCCCCCCTTGGGTCTGCAGGGTCCCACACTAGTCGTTTCCTGAGCCAAAGATCCTGCTGAGATTTCACCATCTGCTGTTATCATCACCATGAGCTGCCTCTGCTCCAGGCCCTAGTGATCTATTAGTTTTACTTGTTCTATTACCGTATGTCTCCAAGTTCCTTTGCTCACAGGAGTTCCCTGCAGCTGCCAAGCACAGGGAACAATGATGCAGCCTTCCCCACAGGTAGCTGACCCAAGCCTCCCCACACCAGACACCATGGTCGAAGAGCTCCCAGACCTTCGGGAAGAGAGGCTGACCTCATCCCATGCCTGCTCTCTCTGCTCTCCATGGGTCACCTAGCGCCCTTGCCTGCTCCATGCCTTGCAACCTGATCAAATACTCCTGTTATTTTTTCTTCATTTTCAATTAATAAACTTCTAGAAGAGGGTTTCAGCATCTAGAAAGGGCTACACCAAATGGCAAAGTTCATGTTAAAGAAGAAACAACACAGAGATGGGTGTTTCTATGAGGAGCACTACCTAGTTTCCCCTGGTGGCTTCCTTCCAACATCCCTAAATAAGGAGCATCCCTGCCAAGGAGCCTGTCAGACACCCTGCACCTGACATTCAGATCTCAGTGTCCTCTGCAGGGGAAATGTTTTTTTATAAAGTTTTAAAAGCTAATTAATATTTTTTATTGTCATCATTTTAGTAGGTGATTTCACTTCAAATGAAATAATTGCCCATTTTTTGACTAGCTTTACTTTAATTGGAACAAGTATTACAATAAGGTTAGGGGAGGCCTCAGGATATGAAATGGCAGACTTGCTCGCTCATCATTTGACTCTCTTTCTCCCCTAGAAATGAGAGAGAAAAAATTGTATGACAGAATGAATTCATTAGTGACAAAATGAAAGCAAAATAGGATTTTTGCTCTTAGAACTGGACTCTTGAAGCCTAAGAACTACATTTTAACAAAAGTGTGTTATCTGTCTAAGGAGGAAGTAAGGATACACGACAAGGCTGAAAGGACTGGAGGAAGAAGCCAAGTTTGAGATAAACCTGGACCTCCAGGAAACAATGAAACAGAAAAGGAGTGAAACAGACCACAGCTCTGCATGCCCAGAATCTTGTTACCTGCTCAGGTGTCCTACAAGGAATCTATTGTGCTCATATGCCCCCAAATACACACACCTGCAGTCAGCCCTCATCAGAAGAGAGGTCTTCTGGATGCAGGGCCACCCACATCAGCCACCTGTACTCATCAATAGAGCGCTCCACTTGCAAAAAGGAATGGAACACCCAAAGAAATCCAAAAGAATGGGAGAACAGAGAGGGCAGACAGCAGAAGCAAGAAGAACTACAATCCTGCAGCCTGTGGAACAAAAACCACATTCACAGAAAGATAGACAAGATGAAAAGGCAGAGGGCTATATACCAGATGAAGGAACAAGATAAAACCCCAGAAAAACAACTAAATGTAATGGAGATACGCAATCTTCCAGAAAAAGAATTCAGAATAATGATAGTGAAGATGATCCAGGACCTCGGGAAAAGAATGGAGGCAAAGATTGAGAAGATGCAAGAAATGTTTAACAAAGACCTAGAAGAATTAAAGAACAAACACACAGAGATGAACAATACAATAACTGAAATGAAAACTACACTAGAAGGAATCAATAGCAGAATAACTGAGGCAGAAGAATGGATAAATGTCCTGGAAGACAGAATGGTTGAACTCACTGCTGCGGAACAGAGTAAAGAAAAAAGAATGAAAAGAAATGAAGACAGCCTAAGAGACCTCTGGGACAACATTAAACGCAACAACATTCTCATTATAGGGGCCCCAGAAGCGGAAGAGAGAGAAAGGACCCGAGAAAATATTTGAAGAGATTATATTTGAAAACTTCCCTAACATGGGAAAGGAAATAGCCACCCAATTCCAGGAAGCACAGAGAGTCCCATACAGGATAAACACACTGAGAAACACACCAAGACACATAGTAATCAAACTGGCAAAAATTAAAGACAAATAAAAATTATTGAAAGCAGCAAGGGAAAAATGACAAATAACGTACAAGGGAATTCGCATAAGGTTAACAGCTGATTTCTCAGCAGAAACTCTACAAGCCAGAAGGGAGTGGCATGATATACTTAAAGTGATGAAAGGGAAGAACCTACAACCAAGATTACTCTACTCGGCAAGGATCTCATTCAGATTTGATGGAGAAATCAAAAGCTTTACAGACAAGCAAAAGCTAAGAGAATTCAGCACCACCAAACCAGCTCTACAACAAATGCTAAAGGAACTGCTCTAAGTGGGAAACACAAGAGAAGAAAAGGACCTACAAAAACAAACCCAAAACAATTAAGAAAATGGTCATAGGAACATACATATCAATAATTACCTTAAACGTGAATGGATTAAATGTTCCAACCAAAAGACACAGGCTTGCTGAATGGATACAAAAAGAAACCCATATATATGCTGTCTACAAGAGACCCACTTCAGACCTAGGGACACATACAAACTGAAAGTGAGGGGATGGAAAAAGATATTCCATGCAAATGGAAATCAAAAGAAAGCTGGAGTAGCTATACTCATATCAGATAAAATAGACTTTAAAATAAAGAATGTTACAAGAGACAAGGAAGGACACTACATAATGATCAAGGGATCAATCCAAGGAGAAGATATAACAATTATAAATATATATGCACCCAACATAGGAGTACCTCAATACATAAGGCAACTGCTAGCAGCTATAAAACAGGAAATCGAAAGTAACATAATAATAGTGGAGGACTTTAACACCTCACTTACACCAATGGACAGATAATCCAAACAGAAAATTAATAAGGAAACACAAGCTTTAAATGACACAATAGACCACATAGATTTAATTGATATTTATAGGACATTCCATCCAAAAACAGCAGATTACACTTTCTTCTCAAGTGCTCAAGGAACATTCTCCAGGATAGATCACATCTTGGGTCACAAATGAAGCCTCAGTAAATTTAAGAAACTTGAAATCATGTCAAGCATCTTTTCTGACCACAATCTATGAGATTAGAAATCAATTACAGGGAAAAAAATGTAAAAAACACAAACACATGGAGGCTAAACAATATGTTACTAAATAACCAAGAGATCAGTGAAGAAATCAAAGAGGAAATCAAAAATACCTAGAGACAAATGACAATGAAAACACAACGATCCAAAACCTATGGGATGCAGCAAAAGCATTCTAAGAGGGAAGTTTATAGCTATACAAGCCTATCTCCAGAAACAAAAAAAATCTCAAACAATCTAACGTTACACCTAAAGGAACTAGAGAAAGAAGAACAAACAAAACCCAAAGTTAGCAGAAGGAAAGAAATCATAAAGATCAGAGCAGAAATAAATGAAATAGAAACAAAGAAAACAATAGCAAAGATCAATAAAACTAAAAGCTGGTTCTTTGAGAAGATAAACAAAATTGATAAACCATTAGCCAGACTCATCAAGAAAAAGAGGGAGAGGACTCAAATCAATAAAATTAGAAATGAAAAACGAGAAGTTACAACAGACACTGCAGAAATACAAAGCGTCCTAAGAGACTACTACAAACAACTGTATGCCAATAAAATGGACAACCTGGAAGAAATGGACAAATTCTTAGAAAGGTATAACCTTCCAAGACTAATTCAGGAAGAAATAGAAAATATGAACAGACCAATCACAAGTAATGAAATTGAAACTGTGATTAAAAATCTTCCAACAAACAAAAGTCCAGGACAGGTGGCTTCTCAGCTGAATTCTATCAAACATTTAGAGAAGAGCTAACACCATCCTTCTCAAACTCTTCCAAAAAATTGCAGAGGAAGGAACACTCCCAAACTCATTCTATGAGGCCATCATCACCCTGATACCAAAACCAGAAAAAGATACTATAAAAAAAGAAACTTACAGACCAATATCACTGATGAATATAGATGCAGAAATCCCCAATAAAATACCAGCAAACAGAATCCAGCAACACATTAAAAGGATCATACACTATGATCAAGTGGGATTTATCCCAGGGATGCAAGGATTCTTCAATATATGCAAATCAATCAATGTGATACACCATATTAACAAACTGAAGAATAAAAACCATATGATCATCTCAATAGATGCAGAAAAAGCTTTTGACAAAATTCAACACCCATTTATGATAAAAACTCTCCAGAAAGTGGGCATAGAGGGGACCTAGCTCAACAGAATAAAGGCCATATACGACAAACCCACAGCAAACATCATTCTCAATGGTGAAAAAGTGAAAGCATTTCCTCTAAGATCAGGAACAACACAAGGATGTCCACTCTCACCAGTATTATTCAACATAGTTCTGGAAGTCCTAGCCACGGCAATCAGAGAAGAAAAAGAAATAAAAGGAATCCAAATTGGAAAAGAAGAATTAAATCTGTCACTGTTTGCAGATGATATGATACTATACACAGAGAATCCTAAAGATGCCACCAGAAAACTACTAGAGCTAATCAATGAATTTGGTAAATTTGCAGGATACAAAATTATTGCACAGAAATCTCTTGCATTCCTATATACTAATGATGAAAAATCTGAAAAAGAAATTAAGGAAACACTCCCATTTAGCATTGCAACACAAAGATTAAAATACCAGGAATAAACCTACCTAGGGAGACAAAAGACCTGTATGCAGAAAACTATAAGACGCTGATGAAGGAAATTAAAGATGATACCAACAGATGGAGAGATATACCATGTTTTTGGATTGGAAGAATCAGTATTGTGAAAATGACTATACTACCCAAAGCAATCTACAGATTCAATGCAATCCCTATCATATTACCAATGGCATTTTTTATGGAACTAGAACAGAAAATCTTAAAATTTGTATGGAGACACAAAAGACCCTGAATAGTCAAAGCAGTCTTGAGGGAAAAAAACGGAGCTGGAGGAATCAGACTCCCTGACTTCAGACTATACTACAAAGCTACAGTAATCAAGACAATATGGTACTGGCACAAAAACAGAAATATAGATCAATGGAACAGGATAGAAAGCCCAGAGATAAACCCATGTACCTATGGTCAACTAATCTATGACAAAGGAGGCAAGGATATACAATGGAGAAAAGACAGTCTCTTCAACAAGTGGTGCTGGGAAAACTGGACAGCTACTTGTAAAAGAATGAAATTAGAACACTCCCTAACACCATACACAAAAATAAACTTAAAATGGATTAGAGACCTAAATATAAGACTGGACACTATAAAACTCTTAGAGGAAAACATAGGAAGAACACTCTTTGACATAAATCACAGCAAGATCTTTTTTGATCCACCTCCTAGAGTAATGGAAATAAAAACAAAAATAAACAAATGGGACCTAATGAAACTTCAAAGCTTTTGCACAACAAAGGAAACATAAACAAGACGAAAAGACAACCCTCAGAATGGGAGAAAATATGTGCAAATGAATCATAGGACAAAGGGTTAATCTCCAAAATATATAAACTGCTCATGCAGCTCAACATTAAAGAACAAACAACCGGATCCAAAAATGGGCAGAAGACCTAAATAGACATTTCTCCAAAGAAGACATACTGATGGTGAAGAAGCACATGAAAAGCTGCTCAACATCATTAATTATTAGAGAACTGCAAATCAAAGCTAAAATGAGTTATCACCTCACACCAGTTAGAATGGGCATCATCAGAAAATCTACAAACAACAAATGCTGGAGAGGGTGTGGAGCAAAGGGAACCCTCTTGCACTGTTGGTGGGAATGTAAATTGATACAGCCACTATGGAGAACAGTATGGAGGTTCCTTGAAGAACTAAAAATAGAATTACCATATGACCCAGAAAGCCCAGTACTGGGCATATAACCAGAGAAAACCATAATTCTAAAAGACACATGCACCCCAATGTTCATTGCAGCACTTTTTACAATAGCCAGGTCATGGAAGCAACCTAAATGCCCATCGACAGACAAATGGATAAAGAAGCTGTAGTACATATATAGAATGGAATATTACTCAGCCATGAAAAGGAACGAAATTGGGTCATTTGTAGTGACGTGGATGGATCTAGAGACTATCGTACAGAGTGAAGTAAGTCAGAAAGAAAAAAATCAAATATTATATAATAACGCATATATGTGGAATGTAGAAAATGGTACAGATGAACCAGTTTACAGAGCAGAAGCAGAGACACAGATGTAGAGAACAAACGTACGGACACCAAGGGGGGAAGGCCGCGGGGGTTGGGGGTTGTGGTGTGATGAATTGGGCGATTGGGATTGACATGTATACACTGATGTGTATAAAATGGATGACTAATTAGTAAATAAATAAATAAATAAACATTAAAAAAATAAAATAAAAAGAATGGGAGAACAAAGACCAAGATGAACAAAAAGAAAAACAAATCTGAGAAACAAGGGCAGAATAAGACTAAGTTGTACTTGTCCACAAGGACAAATTGCTACAATAAAGGAACAATTCGAGAACAGGAAAGATTGGAAACGTTATGGTCAACTTAATGTAAAGGATAGATTAAATGATAATAAGAAAGTAGTCAAAGATAGGACTGGTGATATATAAAATAAAGTCCATAGCTGTGCACAGGCCTCTCACTATCGTGGTCTCTCTTGTTGTAGAGCACAGGCTCCAGATGTGCAGGCTCAGTAGTTGTGGCTTATGGGCCTAGTTGCTCCACGGCATGTGGGATCTTCCCAGACCAGGGCTCGAACCCGTGTCCCCTGCATTAGCAGGCAGATTTTCAACCACTGCGCCATCAGGGAAGCCCTTAAAGAGAGTGGCCCCTGCTTGCCACATCTAGAGAAGGCCCTAGCACAGAAACGAAGACCCAACATAGCAATCAATCAATCAATCAATAAATCTTTAAAAAAAAAAAAAAAAAAAGAGACCAGGAAATCCTCCAGAATGCAGAACAAAAGTCAAAATAATGTAAAATATGAGAGAAAAAGGACAAGGTTGATAAATTTTAAAACTTTAGTATTCATTTGATAGTTCCAAAAACACAAAACAGAGACACTAGTGTGGAAAATATATACACATATAAAAGAAATAGTAAAAGGTGATTTGCCTCAGTTGAAAAGGCCAAGGTCTGAAGATCCACACAACTGGTCATTTCCTACTGAAATTTTAAGATAAGATAAATTAAGATCTGAGAAACTTCCAGAAAGAAAAAGAAAGCAGGCTAACTGCAAAGGAAAAAGCCACAGTTGATACTACAGAATAAAGAGCAGAGTCCAGAGAGGAAAGTTGTCTCTTGAATCTAGAAATCTATGCACAGTACAGCCAAATTCTGAACCACAGGTGAGGAGTTTTTTGATGCAGGATATCACAAAGTTTAAAACCCATGTTCCACATATGAAAAAAAACTTAGAAGTATATACCAGCAAAAGTAAAAAATCAAAGACATCCAACAAAGAAAGGACATAAAATAAAAGGAACAAGAGCAACTGTGACACAGATATAGTAAAGGAAATGAGATGGAAAACAAAAGAAACTCCTTAGGCTGCTAAACTCCGAAGATTTTATTTCAAACAGCAAAAATTTAATTTGCTAGATTATATTTCAATTCACTTAAATCTAATTATTCTATGTAGTTCTGGAGTAAATAATAGTTTATAATTGTAATATTGAAAACATTAATTAATTTTCTTATTTTAGAATCAGCCTATGGACAGAATATGAGAGAGTTAATTATAAGCACAGAACTGCAGGACAAAATGTAAATGTTATAAATAATGTACAATAATAAAAACCAGGAAATAGATGGGGAAAAGTAAGAGTAATGTAGTTGGAAGAATTGATATTATTAAAATGACCATACTACTCAAGGCAATCTACAGATTCAGTGCAATCCCTAGCAAAAGAAAAATGGCATTTTTCGCAGACCCAGAAGAAATAATTCCAAAATTTGTGTAGAAACACAAAACGATCTTGAGGAAGAAGAACAAGGCTAGAAGTATCATGCAACCTAATTTCAAACTATACTACAAAGCTACGCTAATCAATACAGTATGGTACTGGCACAAAAACAGACACACAGATGAATAGAAAAGAAAAGAGAGTCCAGAAATGAAACCACATTTATATGGGCAATTAATATATGACAAAAGAGGCAAGAATATACAGTAGAGGAAAGACAGCCTCTTCAATAAATGGTGTTGGGAAAACTGGACAGCTACATGCAGAAGAAACAAACTGGACTACTCTCTCACACCATGCACAAAAAAAATTCAAAATAGATTAAAGACTTAAATATAAGACCTGAAACCATAAAACCTCTAGAAGAAAACATAGGCAGTATGCTCTTTGGAATCAGTCTTAGTAATATTTTCGGGGCTATGTCTCCTCCAGCAAAGGAAACAAAAGCAAAAATAAACACACAGGACTATATCAAACCAAAAAGCTTTTGTACAGCAAAGGAAACTATCAACAAAACAAAAAGGTCACCAATGAACTGGAGCAGGTATTTGAAAATGATATATCTGGTAAAGTGTTAATATCCAAAATATACAAAGAACTCATACAACTCAACACCAAAAAAAACCAAACAACCTTATTAAAAACTGGTCAGAGGATCTGAATAGACACTTTTTCCAATGAAGACATACAGATGGCCAACAGGCACCTGAAAAGGTGTTCAACATCATTCATCATCATGGAAATGTAAATGAAAACAATGAGATATCACCTCACATCTGTTAGAATGGCTATCATCAAAAAGACAACAATAACAAGTGTTGGTGAGAATTTGGATAAAAGGGAACCCTCAGGCACTATTGGAGGGAATATAAAGTGGTGCAGCCACTATAGAAAACAGTATGGAAATTCCTCCAAAAATTAAAAATAGAACTACTACTTGGTTGAGCAATTCCACTCCTGGGTATTTATCTGAAGAAAATGAAAACACTAATTAGAAAAGATATATGCGCCCCTATGTTTATTGCAGTATTATTTATAATACCCAAGATACAGAAGCAACCTAAGTATCCACTGATAGATAAATGAATAAAGAAGGTTTGGTATATATGACGCAATATTACTCAGTCACAAAAAAAAGAAAGAAATCTTGCCATTTGGGACAACATGGATTGACCTAGAGTGTATTATGCTAAGTGAAATAAAGAGAAAGACAAATACTGTATGATTTCACATATATGTGGAATCTAAAAAACAGAACAAATGAACAAACATAACAAAACAAAAAAAGAGTTATAGATACATAGAACAAACAGGTGGTGGCCAAAGAGGTGGGGGATGGGAGGAAGAAAGAAACAGGTGAAGGAGATTAAGAGGTACAAGGTCCCAGTTGCAAAACAAATAAGTCATGGTTATGAAATTTACAGTGTGGGGAATATGGTCAATAATTATGTATTAGCTTTGTATGGTGGTAGATCATGACTAGACTTATCATGGTGATCATTTTGAAATATATAGAAATATCAAATCACTATGGTGTGTACCAGGAACTAACAGTGTTGTAGGTCAATTACACTTTGAAAACAAGCAAACAAACAAACTCATAGAAAAGAGATCACACATGTAGTTACCAGAAGCAGGGGGGTACATGAAGGGGGAATTGGATGGAGGCAGTCAAAAGGTACAAACTTCCAGTTATAAGATAAATAAGTCATAGGGATGTAATGGACAACATGATAAATATAATTAACATCACTGAATGTTATATATGAAAGTTGTTAAGAGACTTAATCCTAAGAGTTCTTATCACAAGAAAAAAAACTTTTTTTTTAAACTTTTTTTTTTTTAAAGATTTATTTATTGATTGATTGATTGCTATGTTGGGTCTTCGTTTCTGTGCTAGGGCTTTCTCTAGTTGCGGCAAGCAGGGGCCACTCTTCATCGCGGTGCGCAGGCCTCTCACTATCGTGGCCTCTCTTGCTGCGGAGCGCAGGCTCAGTAATTGTGGCTCACAGGCCCAGTTGCTCCACGGCATGTGGGATCCTCCCAGACCAGGGCTCGAACCCGTGTCCCCTGCATTAGCAGGCAGATTCTCAACCACTGCACCACCAGGGAAGCCCAAGAAAAAAAACTTTTTTAAATTTAATTTTGTATCTATGTGGATACATATAGATGTATGTTCACTAAACTTATGTGATAATCCTTTCATGCTGTATGTAAGTCAAATCATTATGTTGTATGCCTTAAACTTATACAGCACTTACACAATTATGTCTCAATAAAACTGGAAGGAAAAAAGAGAGGAAAAAAAGAATAAGGTAAGAACACTAAATTGCTCATCTTTCGTAGGAAAGTTAATATATAATGTTTAAAATTGATAAAGCAAGAGATAGAGGCATAAAAATATTATTTCAGTGTATAATGGAAACCTCCAGAGGCACTAAAAACCAAATCTGCCTCCACAGTTGCCTCTGGGAGCTAAGACTGGAAACGAGGTGTGGCGAGACCAGGAAATTGTATGTTTCACACTATACTCTTTTGTACCGTTTAAATCGTTTACCTTTTGGATGCACTCATTCTATTACTTAGTACAAAAATGTGGAGAAGGAAGCACTATACATGAAGAGCATACCCTTAATCTTTAGTGTATATATTTTGGCTATTTAAATAGAAAAACAAAATAGGTCCCATTGTATGTTTAAAACTTTGTTTTTACAAATCCTGAGTTTTCAGAATAAAGTCTGGGAATCTTTCCATTAGAGGCCCAAGTAGCTATGGGTCCACCAGACCTGTAATCCCCACAGTTATTTGCAGCTTTGGATTTAGACATGGAAGGCATTGGCTGAAATGTGCAGTAATCTGCAAGAACAAGGTAATTGATATTTAACCCTTTGTTAAAGGATTGAGAATTTAGCATAAATTAGTCAATCAGATTAGCTAGTGAGTCACAAAGATGCCCAAAATTAATTGGAGTTTTGGTTTGGAAACAAATGGGACAGTAAAATGGAAGAGCTCCCCTAAAAAGAATGTCCCATTAAGGACCAAGAGGATACCATAGAGTCATTTGACACCTAAAGAGGGGAAAAGGCAGGAAGGAAGCTACCTATTTCACAATATTGCTTTGGGTCAGCCCTGACTGTAAACCTGGACAAAGCTGAAGTCTTATCTGAGGTTTGAACATCACATTTTAGATCACTTTGCTAAAAATATCATTGATATTTTTATCACAGGCCTCTAAAACAAAGCTTTATCCAGTCATCCTCAGAAACCAGGGCCAAAGTAACGAGTCTATTTAGGCACAATGGGATCCATAGTGACCAGACGCAGGTATACTTTGTAAATATCAAAGCTGACCCCAAAGCACATTTAACAATGAATCTTTTATAAGAATGAAGACTATCAAAAGGGCTGTATGAGATATTAAGGTAATAGTCACACAGTATTAGGTAATGGTTATAAATGCTTTGAGGAATAATAATATTTACCAACGTGTGGTATATTGGTTTTAAGTGTAATTGTGTAAGGTCATTTGCATAGAGTTCTTTTTAGCTTATCATCTCTGTGTCTTTTCTCATTCTTTGAAAATTCGTTTCAGCTATGTAACTTATGGTATCTCGCTGGATACAAACAACTACGTCAATCTGAAGGTGACACTCAGCACAAGAAGAAAACAGGTGACAAACACAAATCAAAGGTGTTAAAATAAATCATATGGGATCACCTGAGTGAGAAAATATATTAATAAATGGACTAAAATTTTTGTCACTTATATTTAACCCTATGAGTGAGAAAAAGTAAGTGTTAGAAAAATTTGATCTTAAGGCCTCTAGAGCAAAATCTGTACATTGACTAGAAGAGCAAGGGAAGAAGTAGAAAGGCATCTTGCTATCAAATGCAAACAGAGAGGACTTTCCCAGAGCCGTCAATGAAGTGACAGTCCAGGTGTGTCTGGGGTTGGCTGCTGAAACACCTCTCAACCTCCATCCAGCCCTTCCTCAGGCTCCACCTGCCCTGTAATGACACCTCCCACCACTCCACAGTTGCCTCCAGGGCTCGCCTTGTAACCCTGTTTTCTTTGTATGTTTGGGAAATCCTCAGTTTGACTTACTTTGGGAATTCACCTCTATCTCAAATCACCTGGAGGAAATCTTAAAGAATAAATCTCCAAGAGAATAAAATATCTGATTAGCTGATCCAATCAGTATGACAAAATTTAAGGAGAGCAACTCTTATTCCAATATGGTTTCTATTTCTTTTCATTTTCATTTTGAAGGCAAACGGGACATTTTTTAGTAACATATCTCTGTACTACAAAGATGGCATAGCTTTAAAATTTGCTGCAATTGAATTATTTCCCATGTTTCTCTGACTCTTTCCTTGTATAGGGTCTGAATTTCTGTATCATATTTATTGGATAATTCACCACTCACCAATGCCAGCATCTCGCGAGCACATGAAAGCCCTGCTAATTACCGATCTGAAGCATTCATTAAACTATTCTGAAACACGACAAGCACCACTCTATCACATAAAATAAGGCGCAGGGTACACATGCATGCCTGCTTGTTTAGTGGTAATACGGATTTTAGCGTGCACTTGTCATCCACTTTAGGTTCTCATTACTGTCCTGCTCACCCTAATTCAGTGATGTATCATCTTCCTGCATTTGTCTAAATCGGTTCAGCAGCCGATAAATCAAAGCTTTTCTTGCCCTTGTCCTTCCAAACTGTTCAAATCATCCATCTGACCATGGAAGAAAGGAAATAATCACTTGCTTGGAAGAAGAAAATATCTGCATTAACTCTACAGTAAACTTCTGCGTCAATGTATGCAAATATGCACGAGAAGCGTGTATGTGCACATATCCTACACACTGACGTCACACACCTTGGGTCAGGTTCTGAAAGAAAAACATCAAAACCTCAAAATGTTGCACTTTTTTTTTTTAAGGAAGGAGAAAAGCCATTTTCAATTCTCTTCTTTTAAGAATAGAGTATGTCCTCCATTTCAAAAGCCATGTAAGATCCTATTTTTATATCCTCATGAGCTGTAGGAGCTGGAAATTAATTGGTCCTTTAACTGGCAAATCCTTTGACAGACAATACACCCTGGCATTTGGAGGCCTAATACATTTTTCTCTTTGTGGTTCAACAGAGCAAGAATCCTAAACCAGGAAAGACTTCCTGGGTAGACCTAAAGAAGGCAGCACCGCCCTCTTGTCCTTTTCATTCCCTTTCTCCAGCCCACTCCCACTTTTTGATATTTTATTTTACTTTTTTTTTTTTCTTGCCTTTGGAGCTTTTGCTTCTTTTTCTAGGAAGAATGTTACTGGAAAATAAAAAATATAAAGAGAGAAAGCAAGGGCTACGGCTGTGACAAGGGAGACTAAAGTTTCCACCATATCCTCCGCTGGCATCTGCTCCATTTCCCATGTCTCCCTCAGGACAGGGGTTACACAGCTCTTCCCTCTATCGCAGAATTAACTCTGCTGCTCCTGGAGCATTTGCTGGCATGTCAGAAATGAAATCAGGGCATTTGTCTTCTTTCACATTCTGTGGGGTATCACGCAAAACTCCAGTTTTACAGAAACAGTAAAATAAACGGACAGGAGTCTCCCCGTGTTCTGGAAGGGATCCAAGCGTGCTTCTCTGAACTGGTTTTACTGTGTCACTTGTGCCCAGGGTAGAATCTAGGTTGAACTCTGGAAACTAGGATTTTGAATTTCTTTCTCTGGAGGCAAAAGTAGCAGAATGTGGTTGTATAGTATATTTATTTCAATTTGTAATTTTATAAAAAATTGTACTCTCTCCCCATCTTACTTACTCTTTTGTTTTATTATTATATGTGTCTTTATACATATGTTCTTTCTCTTTTTTTTAAAGACTTTTTTTAGAGCAGTTTTAGGTTCACAACAAAATTGAGAGGAAGGTACAGGGGTATCCATATACCCCCTACCCGAGCACATGATAACCTCCCCCAATATCAGCATCCTCCGCCACAGTGGTACATTTCTTACAATGGATGAACCTGCACTGACACGTCATAATCACCCAAAGTCTACAGTTTACATCAAAATTCACTCCTGGGGTTGTAAATTCTATGGGTTTGGAGAAATGTATAATGACATATGTTCTTCATTATGGTATCATACAGAGTATTTTCACTGCCCTAAAAATCCTGTTCTCTGCCTATTCAGAGCCCGACCCCAGCCTCACCCCTGGCTATCATGGATCTTTTTACCATCTCTATAGTTTTGCCTTTTCCAGAATGTCATGTAGTTGGAATCATACAGTATGTAGCCTTTTTCAGATTAGCTTCTTTCACTTAGTATATTGTGCATTTAAGTTTCCCCTGTGTCTTCTCATGGCTTGATATCTCATTTCTTTTAGCTCTGAATAACATTTCTACTGTCTGAAGTTGCTACAAACATCTGTGCACAGGTTTTTGTGTGGACATAAGTTTTCAACTCCTTTGGGTAAATACCAGGAGTGTGATTGCTGGATCGTATGGTGAGAGTATGTTTAGTTTAGTAAGAAATCGCCATCAAATGGTCTTCCAAAGTAGCTGCACTATTATGGATTCCCACAAACAATGCATGAGAGTTCTTGGTGCTCCACATCCTCATCAGAATTTGATGTTTTCAATGCACCTTATATTTTATATAAATTAATTTTCTCAGCTATGAGCCTAATATTTTTTAATTAACTGATAAAAGTAATATATATTTTCTTTAAAGTTTTCATGTCATGTATCTGTGGGTGTAGATACACACAAACACATACGTTCTCTCTCTGGTTTTGGAGAGCTTTTCTTTTGATTCTTTATGATTTCATCAACATCCCTAAGCTTAATGCCTCTGTATTATTCCCTTTGTATACTAATTCTGTCTTCTCTTTCTTATCCTAAAAAATTCTGTCCTAATGTTTCACTGGACAGCACCCAGAGGAGAGAAAACCTCCATAAGCCTGCAGGTTCATTTCCTCCTTGGATCTGTTAGTAGTTAGGAGAGAGCTGACTCAATTCCTCTGAGTTAGCTCAAGAGAACAGACTGATAGAAATCCCTGAGTTCCAAAGGTTTCCCTTTCTCACAAAGCCACTGCCCTGATCAGGGAGCACAGCTGTAACCTGCTCCTCCAGTCCCTACGGTACATACAGCATCACACGTCCCAGGCTCTTCTCTATGGACCGCTGGCCATGGTGCACGCAGTTCACCTATGGCCCACACGAGCTGTGGGATAATGAGATTTTGATGGATTTGTGTGCACTCTGCTACCTCTCTGCTTCTGAGTTTTTCCTCAATGAGGTCTATTTTATACCTGCATCCCCAGTGGCTCTGGTGGTCTATTTCCTGACTCCTCCTCACATAGTTCAATCTCTAGCTGGTAACTCTTTACCTAACTTCTTATGAGGCATCCCTCACCATCTAGAGGAGTGGCTTATAAACTATTGTACAAGTTTCTCAGGCTAGTTCCAAGGCGTGCATCTTAACAGCATTAATGTTTATTTCACACAATGACCTTGTTTCTGATTCAAGCAGTTTTCTGACAACATCTCTCACAAGAGAGCCATCAAGGCAAGTCCCATTCTTATAAGAATTTGGGAGGTTATGAGCACAGAACCAAATGAGTGAGGGGTGTGGTTTTTGTCCGGCCACAGTTATCTGCAGATTAAGGACATTTGACTCTGGCTACTCAGATTCCTGCCCTTGTTGTCCCTTCACTAGTTGGTTTGTTCTCTTGATTTAGGGCAAGCGTATGTGTGTAGAGGGTAGGGTGAGATGATAGCATATGTTAGTCACGATTCTAATGTTTTTCAAATTGTTGAAGCACGCATTTAGAATACTCACCAGTCATTGCCTGTTGCCTCTAAAAACATTTAGAATTTTTCAAATAATCAGGCAGAATAAAAACTCACAAAGTTATCATGCATTATTTTATATATAAAAACCCCAATTAAAAATTATAGCTAGAGGTTTCAAACATAAAAATAAAAATTAAGTAATAGTCTGTGTTTGAAAAAGTTTAAATAAAGATATCAGCAACTCACCAAATATTTTACGTACTAAAGGGAATTTAAGGAAACATAATTCCTTATCTTTCTATGTTTCAATGAAATCTTACAGCAGCACATGTTCTACACAATTTAGTCAGAAACCTCAGAGGATTCAGAAATATAGTCATGGGAAGAGTGCTGTTCCAGAATGACAACCCGACAAGAAGTGAAAACAAAATAAATGGATTACAACAAGCGTACTAAAAAAGGAAAAATAATGTTAGATCAATTTCCCCAAGAAACTAGTGCTAAAGGAATAGATTTTGCCTGGTTTTTTAATGTGCTTTGTTTTCTTATTTCCAAATAACATGTGCAGTTCAAAAAATAAGATAACATCAAATAGCATTATTTTCCAGTTTATCTCAGGGGAACTTAGTATTATAAAATAACAATAACAAATAATAATACATCTCAGGGCTTAGGACTGATTTATTAAGAGATTCAAATTATAGAAATCTAAATGGGGGGAAGACAAAGGATATGGTACATTAATAATTCTTTGTAAGTAGCAAGCATCCCTAATGGGAAAATAATTTAATTAACATAAAGGCAGTGAACAATTAGTGGTCTTTATCTGGCTCAGGACCCATGAACTCAATTATCACTAGTCATCCCATTAGTTAAGGTTAAATTTGAGAAACTTCGGAAACTGTAGACAGGAATGTGATTCAGCTTCAGTGTTTGCCAAGTTTGAACACAAAGTACCAGGTAAGGGAGAGCCGTGCGCCCCCCTACATTTTCACTGCTGTATGTTACAGCTGAAACGTAGTATTGATGCCAACAAAGTGTGGTACAGTGTCCAGCGAGGGCTGAAAAATGTGGGAACAAGGGGCATGGTTTATTTTACTTTCACTTTGAGAGGTGGAGTTTTGGAAGACAGGCATGATAGGCTCAAAAAATTCTCAACCTACATACACCACTGTTACTTCCCCTTAACCTCTTTGAGAGCCAACCTGGGGACCCTTGGGACATCTGTTGTGATGTTGGTTTAGAAACCACTGGTTGGCAAGAGTAAGTGCAGAGAGTGTCAGGGATGGAGGTGTGAGTGGACAGGTGAAGGAAGTACTTCTAAACTCTTCCATCAAAGAAAAAAATGGTGTCAGTGTCACCAGCCTATCATAAAGAAAGCATTGCAGGCCAGGTTAAAGATTGTGGTCATCCTCCTAAAAGCATCAGGGAACCCCTGAAAGATTTATGTGATGTGACTCTATCTCACTGAGGATTTATTGGGTGTGAAAATAGTCAGATACTTGAAAGCATACAGTCTGTCCACAGATGGACCTTTGGAATTCTGCCATGTTTCTTGTACGGCCAAGAAGCCCAGACTGCCAAGCCCTTAGGCATCGTGACATGTGCTGCTTGTGCAAGATAACACGCCCACAATAGAGGTTAGTAAATACATCGACACTCCAGAAACCAAACCAGAGGAATGGGGTCCATCTGGATGTCATTGCCATGCACGATTCAGAAAATAAGACAAAACCATGATAATTGCCACAAAGCACTGTAAAAGCCTGTTCTGCATCAAGACCACATTCCGGGCAACGTTGCAGAACAGGTGGGACATCACAGGGATAATTCTGGTCATTCCAACACCTTTTCAGTAAAACAATATGTATAGTATCTTCTTAGCCCCTCAAACCCGGCTCACCTATTTACTTATTTCCAGAAATGGGGCTTCATATAAAATTGAGAAGCACTTATCTGAAAGTGGAAGAATCAGGGATCAGGGGAGCAAAATTCTTAAATCAGAGCATTATTTTTCAGATTCAAACTAATTAACAGCGATTCTGTAATAAAGTTGCTTTTCTTTTAAACATGATTTTTTTTATACAATTCATGTGCTTAGATTAGAATTAGTGGGTAGTATTTTCATTTTAGCTTGGCTAATATATATTTTCTTTATCATATTTCCCCTTACATTGACTATGTAAATTCATGTCTTTTTAAATTAACAGATAGAAAAATAGTCTTTTCCAACAATCCTTTAAAAATGTAAAGCTGTATTTTAAAAATAATTACGAAAGACCAAGGTGGCAGCTTGAGCCTAGGCACCCAAAGACAAAGACTCTCTTTTGACTAAACCTGAGTTATACTACCCTGAGCCCATTTCTCTACTAGGTCTTGACCTTGGGCTCTGTCCTTGGCCTGCTTAGTCCAGTTTTAACAAGAATCCTGCCAGGTCAGTTTAATGGAAATCCCCCACTCTCAATATCTAACCAAATTCCTTATCCCTCACCCTGGATACCTTATCGCCCTGGCCTGCCTTCAGCAAGAATTCCTGTCAAGTTAGTTTAGCCAAAATCCTCCCTTACTTCTGATGTTTCCTCTTAGTAATTGTCTATCACTGACCCCACCCTGCTTCTTTGCTCTAAATCTCCATTTGTTTTGGCTGCATTTGGAGTTGAGCCTGATCTCTTTGCCTTACTGCAAGATCCCCCACTGAGTTGAAACCCTCTTGAATAAAGTCTTCCTCACCATTTTTAACAAGTGTCATAAGTAATTTTTTTCTCTAACACCAGGATTCTTCAAAATTCACATAGAAATGATCAGAGAATGTTCTGAGAGAAACATCTTCATCCTTACTGCAATCAGGAATGATCATCATACATATACCAGAGATCTGGATGAATTTCAGTTAGATGCAGTCTCTGTGGTGTGAATTGATGAAAGGCAGGGACCACCATTGTCAGCATCCCTTGGAGAGAACAACATTGGGAAATTAGTGGAAGGTGACACCAACACTTGCAAAAACCAGAGTTGCAGTAACGGTAGATCAAAGTAACGAGAAGGGTAATGAAGAATTTTGGTACTTTGGTTCTTCTGGCCTCTATAGCCATGTGATCCTACCAGTCAGAAAAGAGGCATAAGGGAAACTTTCTCTGGAAATACTGTCCCTGTCAGTGTCCTTGAAAACCTCTCAGCTATGGCCCTGGTCCAGCTGTCTCCCCAGTCCCCAAAACTGCTAATCCTATGATGGTTCTCTCCTGCTTTACTTCTTTCTGTACATTCTAAATAGAGAAATCTTTCTATAAAAATTATTGGCAGAGAAACATACATCAAACTGTGTTAAGAACCCAGCTTAATCCTACTTAACAAAAAGTCAATGAGATGGTTTCTTATAAAGCTAATCATACACTTATCTTGCAACCCAGAAATACTACTCCCAGGTATTTGCCCATGTATTAGTCTCCTATGGATGCTGTTACAAATTATCATAAATTTAGTGGCTTAAAAACAACCCGAACTTATTATCTTACAGTTCAGAAATTCAACACAGGTCTCACTGGGCTAAAGTGAAGGTGTTAGCAAGGCTGCATTTCTTTCCGGAATTTCAAGGGCAAAATCTGTCTCCTTGCGTTTTTAGCTTCTAGAGGATGCTTGTATTCTTTGCCCCTTCTATCTTCAAAGCTAGTAACAATGGATCAAGCCCTTCTCAAGCTGCTATCTCTCTGGTTTTCTACAACAGTTAGGAAAGGTCCTTTTCTTTTAATAACTTATTAATAACTTATGTGATTTGGTTGGGTCCACCTGGAAAATCCAGGTGGTAAGCTCATTAGCAACTTTAATGCCATCTGCAACTTTAATTCCCTTTTGCCTGTTATGTAGCATACTCACAGGTTTGAGGATTAGGGGATGGGCATCTTTGGGAGCCATTGTTCCGCTGCTACAATCCAAGAGAAATGAAAATATATGTCCATACAAAGACTTGTATTCAAATGTTCATAGCAGTTTTATTCATTAAAGCTGGTAACTAGAAACAATCCAAATGTCATCAACTGGCGAATGGATAAACAAATTGTGATACATACATATAACAGAATACACTCAACAATAAAAAGGAACAAACTACTGATACACACAAAAAATAAATTATTTTGAGTGAAAGAAACTAGATATAAAAGGCTCTATACTGTATAAATCTATTTGTATGAATTTCTAAGCAAAGCACAACCATAGTGTTAGAAAGCAGTGATAGGATGCCAGAGAGGAGAAGAGACTTACCACAAAGGTAGAGAACTTTTTGAAATGATGGGCATGGTTTACATCATGAGTGTGGTGGTGGTTACACAATCATATACATTTGTCACATCTTATTGGATCATACCTTAAAATTGGTGAACTTTATTGCATATAGATTAATTAAAATATATAAATAAAATATATAATTATATAAAATATATAATAAAATATAAATTCCATTTAAAATATAAATTACATTAAATATATAAAGGAACTGAAATAGACTTTAAAAAGCCACTAAGAGGACTATCATAGACTTCCTAGTAAGAATGAGTAAAGAGTCATGAGGTCCATGAAAAATTCTGCAATGCAAAAGATAAATACAAAAGAAGAGAACTCTGGAAACTGACTTCCTCTGCAATAAATTTTCTAAAAAGACCAAAAAAATCAAAATAATATCTGATTTTTATTTTCACCTAGAGAAACTGCACCTATGAAAGAAGAGGAAAACATCATGAAAAAGAAGAATCTAAGACAAGGAGAAACTGGACAGAGATGTTAAAAAGCCAACGTCATATTGAAATTAAAATCCACAGACAAGACACTTTTCCCCACGTGAACTAATTGTGTTTACTCATTTGTTTACTTGGTGATTGTCTCTTCCCCCGATGTAACCTGTGAGCTCCCTAAGCACCAGAACCTTGTCCTCTGTGTTCACCTTCTGCCCTTGGTATCCAGCACAGCCTTGCATTTTCCAGGTCTCCATAATACTGGTTGATTTAAAGGATGCATTATTTAAAATTAGAAAAAATAAAATGAGTTATTACACAAAATGGAGGGATACACAATGAAAAAGAAACCAGCCCCTCCATAAGAAATCAGTGCCACTATCTGTAACTAGAGAATTACCAGGAAACCTCTGAGAGCCCTTCAGAATACGAGTGGGCAGAAACCCTCTGTATGCAGCCTTTTTGAAGTTGGCTACCTTAAGATTGCAAGGTTCCCCTTCCTTTCCCCTGCCGAACATGAGCTCTCCTCTCCCCCCAGTGAGTATTTCCTCCCCTACTTGTCACAAAGCAATCTTGGAGAAAGTCTTATGTTGCACTCGGGTATGACAGTTTGATGGGAGCTGGGGTGTGGCGAGGGCCGCTGCCAGCTTCTTTGCTTTTCTTCCTTCCTCCTACAATGCTGTTCTTGTACACGACATCTTACTTAAACTCTTAGATTGTGGTCTTATTTTCTACAAGAGTAGCTATTAAGGTAATGCTAATAAAATTTTCTCATCAGGAAAATGCTTATGATGTGACATTAAATTTTTTAAAAGCACTAGATAAAAATACACAGAAAAATACTGGGAGAAAATTAACTATGTCGCTAATAATTGTTATTTCTGTGTGGTGAAATTTGAGTCATTTGAATTTTTGTCTTTATACTTTTCTAGTGTTTTTCTTTCATTATTTAAAAAAAATTTTGAAGAAAGAAAATGACAAACAAAATAATACAAGAGGGGCTTCCCTGGTGGCACAGTGGTTGAGAATCTGCCTGCCAATGCAGGGGACACGGGTTCGAGCCCTGGTCTGGGAGGATCCCACATGCCGCGGAGCAACTAGGCCCGTGAGCCACAACAACTGAGCCTGCGCGTCTGGAGCCTGTGCCCCGCAACAAGAGAGGCCGCGATAGTGAAAGGCCCGCGCACCATGATGAAGAGTGGCCCCCGCTTGCCGCAACTGGAGAAAGCCCTCACACGAAAACGAAGACCCAACACAGCCAAAAATAAATAAATAAATAAATAAAATAATATGAGAGTTCTAAATGAAGTGTGATCTACAAAGGAATATCAATTTTGTTTAATATTGAGCACCAGCTATGTCTAAACCCTAAGGATTCACAGTCTAGAAGGGATGCCCACATACACACTTATACCTATAGTAATAGGCAGAATGTGGTAAGTACCACAGATAACACTGCATGGGAGTTTCAAGCATGAAAACATGAATGTGAGCACTTTATAACAATACTGAGAACTGTTATACTTGACATATAAGAGAGGATGTGGAATTTTTCTGTATTCACTTGAAATCATTAAAGTAGTTCGGAGACTGGGAAGGAGAGAGGGACATAGATTTCAACCAGTGGTTTTCAATCAACATGATTTTGCCCTTCAGCAGACATTTGGCAATATCTTGGCGATGTTTTTGGTTATCACAACTAATGGAGCGGTATTACCGGTATCTAATGGGTAGAGCCCCAGGATGCTGCTAAAAATCCTGCAGTGCATAGGACAGCCCTCCACAACAAGGGATTACCCAACCCAAAATGTCACCACTGCCAAGTTTGAGAAACTCTGAATTAGACAGATAATATTGTATTGGGGTTGGCCAAAAAGTTCCTTTGGGGTTTTCCATAACATCTTATGGAAAACTCCGAAGGAACTTTTTGGCCAACCCAATATAAAGCATGTATGTATTTACATAGTGGAAAATTCATTTGAGGGATTTATAATTTGTTAGATATATAAAATTAATACTTTACCCTGAGATCACTAATAGGTAGTTGAGTAATCCTGCCAACACTTATACTATTCCCAATGACCATATCCTAAAGGATTTTGAAAGACTCAAATTCCTATACTAACATCAGATTAAAACATGAAAGATTGCTTAGCCCAATTCCTGGATGTTGACTGGAAATAACATAATTGGCTATGCAAACATAAATAGGAGAAAGAAGATCTGTCTGATGTGTCTCAGATATGATATTCATCCTACAATTACAGATTAGAAGGTGAAAGGGAAGAGAAAGAGCCCATCATTCTCTAGAGACATTTTTCTGAGTACTTACAGCTCCCTGGGAGTAATCTTTTGTTTGGTAGATAGCAAAATTTGTGCAGCTCGCTGAGTCGGTCATTAAACATTTGCCTGAAGATCTGAGTGTTAGCATCAGTGACAGGGTTTCCTAAACATGTCACATTTCCTCCAGCTGTCATGAAGAATTATAGCTTCTGTGAGTCACATTATAATAGCAGCTATTTGTGATATTTTAACCTAATGTACAGCCCCAGAGGAGACACAGCAGAAACAATAAAACATCTGCCAGGGACTTGCTTGAAGGAAGGGCTTCTGAGTGTTCTCAGGATTCCAAATTAAAGAGTAAAGTCTCAGGTGTCAAACACTAAAGGGTCTGCCTTTATTAACTTCCCAGTAATTTATGTCTTGATTATCTCCATACCCCAAAGGGGGACATTCTAATTCACCTATGTTGGCTTTATTTGGTAAAATCATAGGCAAAGCCAGAAAATGTAAAGAGCCTAATTTTGTTTTTCTATTTCCACGGGCTGGGGTGGGGCAGGGGAACTACTAAACTCAAATACAAAAAAAAATCCTCTTTAATGAGAGTTTATTCTTCTGCGTGGATTCCTGCCATGGCTAGATTTTTGCTGTGTGGCAGGAAGGGAGGGTGGCAAGGGAATTGGTCGTTTTCTTTTTTAATGAGAAGCCCAGTGTCAAAACCACCGTCAGAATTTCTCCTTTCTTCCTCTTCAGCCTGTCAGAGCCGAAGGTTCGCAACAGGCTCTGGAGAAGCGAGCACCAGCTTTGGAGAGACCAAATCCACTAAACAAAATAAACCGTGTCATTTCATGCTAATTCAAAGACTCATTCCAACTGCTGTGTGATGAGGAAGCCAAGAACCGAACTGTAACCCAAACACAAACACATCGCATTGCCAGGAAACGGCTAATGCGGCCTCCCATTACGCAGAGCTTTCAAAATGTTTTAAGCGTTGATGAATACCTCGTTTTGGAAAGAGTTCAAACATATGCAGCATTAATTCGACAGCTATATCTTTCTTTCAAAAATAATCCCCCTTGCCTCATCCACATGAGGAAACGGGGCCTTTGAGTCGAGGCGCGTGGACGGTGCCTCCCGGTGGTTTACTCACCTGCAGTACGGTGCCCAGTTCCTGCAGCCTCATTAGAGCGTCTTCCACTGCATTGATCTCCCTTTCAGAAAAAAGCACAACCATGCTAGAGCCTTACTCTTCAAGACCGGGAGGTACATTGAAAGTCTCTTTAGGGTGCTCTGTGCAATTGCAGGCTTCAGGGACAAAGACACAAGTGTATTCACTTTAAAATTCATTTTTGAAGAGAAGGAAATGTGATCCCCTGTCCCATAAAAAGGAGTATATGAAGACTGATAATCCCCTTTGTGCCCATTTACAGGAAGGGGCAGCAAAATCCACAGGGACTATGGAACATAGTGAATAGCCATCGGGTACCATTTGCAAAAAAAAAAAAGCTGCCCCTAAAAGTAGAAGGGCCACACCAGGTTTGGCACAAGAAAAATATTCGTTCATCGAGACCCAAACACTTACCAATATCAAGCCAGTTGGAAACAATTTCAATCTGAGTTGAGCCCTGGACTTATTTTAGTCTACACCTAGACGGCTAGCGGACCTGCTTTTAAAACTCAGATGAACACAAGAAGTTCCTCTTCCAAAGGTTCTAACTGGGTGGGGCCAAAGCCAACGGGAAGACCCTCTGGTGAACTGAGGAAGCCACCAGGTTAAGTTAGCTGGTGCTTCACAGTGGGAAGGAGGAGCATTTCAACCTGGCTGTGCCAGTTTGTTATTTACCTGTTTTCTCTCCACGCTAAGGAGGAAGGGAGGGGACAAGGGTAAAGGAAACCTGGGTTTATGGAGAAGTCAAGGTTTTCCACTTGTTGGAGGATCAGCTAAAAGTGAGGCTGTGGATCAATGGTGTCCAATAGTGATGTCCAATAGTGATGTCCAATAGTGATGTCCTAATGTCCAATATGGTAGTCTTTGAAAGATGGCTAGTATGACTCTGGGACTGAACGTAAGTCATTTTTTGGTATTCAGTTTGGTTATGTTTAGAACAACTTAAGTAAGTGAATGTACTCTTTTAACTGCACATTTTATGACATCTATATAGAGATGAATTATCTCTGATGAAAAGGTTGCATACAAATTGAGATATGCTATAAGATACATGCTGGATTTTGGAAGCATCACATTTTTAAAAAAGAATGTAAACATCTCATTAATAATTTTTCACAATGATAATATGTTAAAATGATACTATTTGGGATATATTGAGTTAAACTAAAGGTATTATTAAAATTAATTTCACCTGCTTTTTTTGTCAGTGTGGCCACTAGAAATGTTTAAATTACTTATGTAGTTTCCATTCTATTTCTATCACACCATGCTGCTCTGGGCTCTGATTTCTTATACCCTCAATAGCCAGGTTCTTCATCCAAATACATTGCTTTAGTTATTGTGCATTTGGTAGCACGTAACAAAAACCAACTCTGGAGAGTTTAATAAGAACAAATTGCTGGATACCAAAGCAACAGCAAGCAGAGTAGAAACCTGAAGTTAAAACACTAATGTAAAAATGTCTGGAGAACCAGCACTATCCTGAGTTTGACACCAAAGAACTCAACCTCTGTATACTTCCTCACGTCCCAACATGCTATTGTAGAGCCAGATGGCAAACAAAATAACAGAAACACATAAACAGCAATGCCAGATAAAAGAATATCCCTCTAAATTCAATCTAACAGTTGCAGATAATTAGCTTATGATGTCTGAGTCATTCAATATGCTTTCAAATTTCACAGCAAAGTCATCCAAATGATTACAACTCATTTGTTATGAGTCAAGGTTCACCAGTAAAATAGAGTGAGAATTCTGGATTTGGGGTTTCAGAGGAAGAAATATAGTAAGATAGCATCAGCAATTATACCATACACTTAAATTGTACATTTCTGTGTATTTCCATAAGACAGGTTTCCTATTAATGTTGTCTCTTTTCTAATCATAAGAAAACTAGTTTGCATACAGAATTTTTCTATGTTATAGCCAATATGTTTCCATTACAATTCTTTAAATTCTGTAAGAACCTACAGACCGATCGAGTAATATGCAAATGCTTATTCAATGTCTACTAGGAAACAAAGCACTAGGTGAGGGGCTTGGGTGTTGAAGAAATAACCATGTCTTCTTGGCAAGGAACTTGCAAATGAGAGAGAGTGAGAGAGAGAGAGAACATACAGAATACTACAACTTTAGCTTTGGAAGAACCTTAGAGGTCACGTAATCTAATCTTCTAGCTGATGGATTATTCAGCTTCTGCAACTGTCCCTGTGAATATTCAGCTTCTGCTTAAAGCTGCTTAAACAGGAACAGATAATTCACTACCTCGGGATCCTGTCTACTCCATGTTTGTACTGCTTTGATTTTTAACAAGATCTTTATGCTAAATCAAAAAACGCACGCTTATAATTTCTACTCACTGTTCCTTTTTGTGTCTTCCTTTACAATTAATAGACCTTCAAGTATTTAAAGTGCCTTATCATATTTCTGTCTTCTTTTTTATTGGCAGTATTGTCCTAGTATGTTTCATGAAAGGGAAAAGAGAGCATTCCATGGGGAAATACTCTTATAAAATAGAACATACTTTAATCTTGTCTTGAAAATACAACTTTTTTGAAGCTCTGAAGGTTTGAGCAGTAAGGAAACCCATCTGACTGTACTGCACTTTCCAAACCAATTTGACCACAGAAATTTGATTTCTCCCAATTTTACCCTTTTAATATCACACAGATCTATGGTTCAATGGAAATTTTATCTATTCATTCACTCATTCAACAAATATTCAGTAAGCATCCATTTTGCACTAGGCATCGTGGTATGTGCTAGAACGCTATAGTAGACAAAACAGAAATGATTCTTGATGTCCGAAAGCTTAAAGTCTAGCATGAAAAATGAATGATTAAGCAAAAAACAACATAAAAAGTTAACATAGGAGTTGTTGGGGAAGTGCAGTTCCATGGGTACACGCTTTGGGTATTGCTCCTCTGTGCTGAACAGTCTCAGATTTTTCCCTGGTTCTTTTTACATCAGAGTTTCCAGAGTCTGTGCTTTCCTGATTCTTTGCACACCATCTAGTTTGTCAATGTCCCTCAGAAAGGGCCCCAAACTAAACATAATACCACAGGAATGATTTGACCAGTAGAGCCTTGGGCAAGATAATATCTTCCTTGTTCTGGGCATTGAATGCCTATTAACACAACCCGCTACACAAATATAAAACACTAAAAACAACCATAAGAGAAAAAATAGCTTATTGCAAAAAAAATTAGAGCTGCTCCAAGAAATCCCTTTATACTAATTATCAATTACATGGTAGACCAAGGTGACTATCAGAAAAGAAACCTCATCTCCATCATGAGAGACTAGATAAGACTTCAAGAAATATTTGAGTTAAATCTCGATAAGAGAGTAGAATTTGGATGGGAAATGCCTTTAGATTGTTCACAGAAACATAAAAACTAAATGAGATCTGGGAAACTCAAGCTTAACCAAGATCCCTATAAGCTGCTTAGAAATACAGAAAACAAACTCAGGGTTCAGAAACCAATTTGTGGCATCTAATCATAGATTCAAAGCTTTACAATGAAAATGGGTGGCATATCAGACAATTTGTGTTTAGAATGGCCTTGACTGAACTTTCAGATTCCTCAGGAGATCCAAGGATCTGCCTCCTCTCACCTAATGGAAGCTAACAGTGAGTACAAATGGTGCTTCTCATCCTGGCAGTGGTTCAGGATGGGAACTACTCAGCATAAGGAAAATCTGTGCTTGAATGGATAAAGAAGATGTGGTACATATATACAACAGAATATTACTCAGCCATAAAAAAAAAAAGAAATAATGCCATTTGCAGCAACATGGATGGACCTAGAAATTATCATACTAAGCAAAGTAAGTAAGTCAGAAAGAGAAAGACAAATACCATATGACCTCACTTATATGTGGAATCTAAGATATGACACAAATGAACTTATCTACGAAACAGAAGCAGATTCACAGACATAGAGAACAGACTTATGGTTGCCAAAGCAAGGGGGGGAGGGAGGGATGGATTGGGAGTTTGGGATTAGCATATGTAAACTATTATATGTAGGATGGATAAACAACAGGTCCTATTGTATAGCACAGGGAACTATATTCAATATCCTGTAATAAACCATAATGGAAAAGAATATGAAAAAGAATACATATATATGTATGTGTATATATATGTAACTGAATATATATATATGTAAGTGAATCACTTTGCTGTACACCAGATACTAACGCAACATTGTACATCAACTATACTTCAATTAAAATAAATAAATAAATAAATAAGAATCTGTGCTGAAACAGAGATCTTAAACTAACCTCAAAGAAGTGACCATCTTTTATGTTAAGATGGCATCATAACTAACATGTCAGTACTATTAATAGGTAAAAGCAGCCCTGAAGGTAAAATGTGAAACAAACAGACAGGCAAAACTGCAGACCGACTTCCTCATTGCCCACATAGCCCTCTGGAGCCCTTGATGTAACCAATACTGTGCTTGCTAAATCTTCCCCACCATTTCCAAAGGAAAGAATAGATAATTCAGCCCTTTCTACTCCTCTGGCTAAATGGTAGAGGATATTCAAAGGAATAGCTGAGATTATTTTTTATTATTACTATTATCATCCTGGTTTTCATTCATCCATGCCTCCTGTCTTCCCGATTGGCATGGATAATTGAGAGCTGGATGTGGTATGCTGCATTTAAATCAGGAATATCTAGTACTACTAGCCTGATCCTCTTTCCCTCTCCTGACATCACACCACCTGACAGCACCTAATACACTGAAGGACACAAATGCCCTGATATCATAATTGGCCACAACTTATTAGTTACACATGAGAGGCCCTCCTCTGTTTACTTTTAATTTGAGTTTCAGAAATTGTTCTATTCATCATCAACAATGGAGAATCCACAAGGGCAAACCAAAAGCTGTATGCCAAGTACTCTGATGAATGAAAATTTTCAAACAATCGTCTGAAGAGGTTTTCTATACCAGGTAAAGCCTTCAAAAGTATGGGCACTTTTAGGTAACTGACTGAATTTTTCATATTTAATTAGGTTGCTTGACCTCAGCATTTATTTACATTTCCCTAGCTGGATATGCCAATAATCTAAATTAGCTGTGAAAATGACCAGCAACAGCCAGGTACGCTTTATTTCCAGCCAGGCTAAATAGAAATATCATTGGAGGGAGGGAGAGGAAATTGATGGAGGCTAATGGAACAGAGAAAGATGAAATGGAAGAATGAAGGAAGGGAGAAGGAAAGAGGGCCAACAAGCAAAGTGCAGAGTAAATCACTTCTCACATGCCTGATGCATGTAGGGACTGCAAAACCTTCATTAGTTTTTCTATGTGTTTGCTCATTTAATTGATGAGATTTTCTGTTGAGTGATGAGCTTTTCTATTGGTAATATTATGAATGGATGCAAAAGAAAATGAGAGTCACTGTCTTGGCCTTAGATCACTTCTTCCAGGTTGTCCATTTTATTGGCATAAAGTTGCTTGTAGTAGTCTCTTAGGATGCTTTGTATTTCTGTGGTGTCTGTTGTCACTTCTCCTTTTTCATTTCTGATTTTATTGATTTGAGTCCTCTCCCTCTTTTTCTTGATGAGTCTGGCTAATGGCTTATCATTTTTGTTTATCTTCTCAAAGAACCAGCTTTTAGTTTTATTGATCTTTGCTATTGTTTTCTTCATTTCTATTTCATTTATTTCTGCTCTGATCTTTATGATTTCTCTCCTTCTACTCACTTTGGGTTTTCTTTGTTCTTCTTTCTCTAGTTGCTTTAGGTGTAAGGTTAGATTGTTTATTTGAGATTTTTCTTGTTTCTTGAGGTGAGATTGAATTGCTACAAACTTCCTTCTTAGAACTGCTTTTGCTGCATCCCATAGGTTTTGGGTCATCATGTTTTCATTGTCACTTGTTTCTATGTATTTTTTAATTTCTTCTTTGATTTCTTCAGTGATCTCTTGGTTATTCAGTAATGCCCTGTTTAGCCTCCATGTATTTGTGTTTTTTACAGTTTTTTTCCCTGTAATTGATTTCCAATCTCATAGCATTGTGGTCAGAAAAGATGCTTGATATGATTTCAATTTTCTTAAATTAACTGAGGCTTGATTTGTGATCCAAGATGGGATCTATCCTGGAGAATGTTCCATGTGCACTTGAGAAGAAAGTATATTCTGCCACTTTTGGGTGGAATTTTCTGTAAATATCTATTAGATCTATCTTGTCTATTGTGTCATTTAATGTTTGTGTTTCCTTATTTATTTTCTGTTTGGATGATCTGTCCATTGGTGTAAGTGGGGTGTTAGAGTTCCCTATTATTATTATGTTACTGTCGATTTCTCCTTTCATGGTTGTTAGCATTTGTCTTATGTATTGGGGTGCTCCTATGTTGGGTGCATAAACATTTATAATTGTTATAACTTCTTCTTGGATTGATCCCTTGATCATTATGTAGTGTCCCTCCTTATCTCTTGTAACAGTCTTTATTTTAATGTCTATTTCATCTGATATGAGTATTGCTACTCCAGCTTTCTTTTGATTTCCATTTGCATGGAATATCTTTTTCCATCCCTTCACTTTCAGTCTGTATGTGTCCCTAGGTCTGAAGTGGGTCTCTTGTAGACAACATATATATGGGTCTTGTTTTTGTATCCATTTAGCCAGTCTGTTTCTTTTGGTCGGGGCATTTAATCCATTCAAGGTTATTATCGATATGTATGTTCCCATTACCATTTTCTTAATTGTTTTTGGGTTTGCTTTTGTGGGTCTTTTTCTTCTCTTGTGTTTCTGGCTTAGGGAAGTTTCTTTAGCATTTGTTGTAAAGCTGGTTTGGTGGTGTTGAATTCTCTTAGCTTTTGTTTGTCTGAAAAGTTTTTGACTTCTCCATGGAATCTGAATGAGATCCTTGCTGGGTAGAGTAATCTTGGTAGTAGATTTTTCTCTTTCATCACTTTAAATATGTCTTGCCACTCCCTTCTGGCCTGCAGAGTTTCCACTGAAAAATCAGCTGATAACCTTATGGGGATTCCTTTGTATGTTATTTTTTGTTTTTCCCTTGCTGCTTTTAATATTTTTTCTTTGAATTTAATTTTTGTTAGTTTGATTAATATGTGTCTCAGTGTGTTTTTCCTAGGGTTTATCCTGTATGTGACTCTCTGTGCTTCCTGGACTTGGGTGACTATTTCCTTTCCCATATTAGGGAAGTTTTCCACTCTAATCTCTTCAAATATTTTCTCAGACTGTTTTTTTTCTCTTCTTCTTCTGGGACCCCTATAATTCAAATGTTGGTGCGTTTAGTGTTGCCCCAGAGGTCTCTGAGATTGTCTTCAATTCTTTTCATTCTTTTTTCTTTATTCTGCTCCTCACAGTTATTTCCACCATTTTGTCTTCCAGCTCACTTATTCGTTCTATTGCCTCCGTTATTCTGTTATTGATTCTTTCTAGTATATTTTTCATTTCAGTTATTGTGTTGTTCATCTCTGTTTGTTCTTTAGTTCTTCTAGATCTTTGTTAAACATTTCTTGTGTTTCCTCAATCCGTGCTTCCATTCTATTTCTGAGATTCTAGATCATCTTTACTATCATTACTCTGAATTCTTTTTCAGGTAGATTGACTATTTCCTCTTCATTTACTTGTTCTTGTAGGTTTTTACCTTGTTCCTTCACCTGTGACATATTTTTTTGTTGTCTCATTTTTTTCTTTTTTTTTTATGAGTGGGATTGTGTCCCTGTTTTACTGGTTGTTTGGCATGAGGCTTCCAACACTAGAATTTGTAGGCTATTGGGTAGAGCTGGGTCTTGGTGCTGAGATGAGGAAGTCTGTGAGACCTCACTCTAATGAATATTCCCTGGGATCTGCGGTTCTCTGTTAGTCCAGTGGTTTGGACTCAGAGTTCCCTCCACAGGAGCTTCCCCCCGACCCCAGGCTGTGAATCAAGATCCTGCAAGCCACATGGGGTGGCAAAAAAAAAGAGAGAAAAATAACAAAGTAAAAAATAAAATTAGACTAGGAAACTAACAGATATGTTAGAAAGAATGTAAAAATAAAAACATAGATGAATTGACAACCAGAAGGTACATCAGTACCACAATAGTAAAAAAAGAGGAGGGGGGAAAGAAAAAAAAAGGGGGAGGGGAAGGCCTTGGCTGTGGAGAGCAGGGTTTGGGCAGTGGGCAGGGCCAATGCTCAGGACCCACAGAGCTGGAAAAGGCCCTGGGGGCTGTGGGGGGTGGGGCTTAGGGTCAAGGAACAGAAGGGGCCCAGGCATGCCCCCCAGCCCAGTCTCAGGGGCAGGGGACCTCACCTGGGAGCCTAGCAAGCTTCCTGGGCTCAAGTGGGTGGAGCAAATGTCCTCCTCTCCTCTCCTGCTCCTCCAGTCTGGGGTCTGAGAGGACCCCTCCCACCTGCCTCTCCTGATCTCCCCAGCCTCCCTCCTATGCCCCCAGGACCAATATGGCTGGTGAGGGGGGAGGGGGACCTTGCAGGGCAGGGGCCAGCCTGGGAGCTCAGCAGGCTCCCCTTGCCCAATTGGATGGGGCAATCACCCTCTGCTCCTCTCCCACTCCTCCCTGAGGGCCCCTCCTGCTGCCTCTCCTGTTCTACTCTTGGCCTCCTTCCTATGCCTCCAAGGACCCACACAACCTAGAGGGGGCTTTGGAAGGCAGGCCTGAGAGGTCAGCAGGCTCCCTGGACCCCAGTGGGCAGGGCGACCACCCTCCTCTCCTCTCCTGCTCTTCCTGGATGGCCCCTCCTGCCTGCCACTCCTGATCTCCCTGGCCTCCCTCCTATGCTCCCAGGACCCACGCAGCTTGGATGGGGCTTTGGATGAGGCAGAAGCAGCTTGGGCGCTCAGCAGGCTCCCTTGCCCAAGTGGGCCAGGCGATCATCCTCTGCTCCTCTCCTGCTCTCCCCGGAGAGTCCCGCCCACCTGCCTCTCCTGATCTCCCTGGCCTCAGGGGCACTGATCTTGTCTGGCCTCCACTTCTCCTCCCTCCTCAGTCCCCCTATATCCTACCAGTTCACTTTGGGGTTCGTCCTGTCTCCTTGGGGGTCAGAGTCCCCCACCAGCGGCCAGCAGATGCCCTAGTTGTGGGGAGGCACTAACTCCGCATCTTCTCACATTGCCATCTTGACTCCTCCCCCCGAAATCCTTTTAACAAATTCATTTTCTGCTCAAAATCAACCAGAGTTTTTCTGTGATTGCACTGAAAACCCTGACTGACAATACTGCTATCTGAGTTAGAGCTCTTCGCTGTCTTTGTCTAAAGTTCTCACCTATTCCAGGAAGCAGCCAACCTTCCATTGTTTCTATGTATTTTCCTTCTTACCCCAAATGGTACCTCACCCTGTACAAGACCATGTTATTCACTTGGCTTGATGATACTCTGCCATGACAGTGTGTGTCTTACATCTTATGTATATCTTCACTTAAAGCAAAAAACAAACAAAACAAATTTTAATACATATGTATCTTCATTTAAAGCAAAAATATATTTTAAATATATATATTTAGGAATGTTAAATATATCATAAATATCGATCTCAGTTGCATACTTATGAACTGTATGAGGTGCAGAAGTGTGAAAAAACACTGAGTTAGTTAGAGTATGGAGAATGGACCTACTCAACTTCTGGAGGCAGAGAAGAGAGCCTAGGGCAATGGTTACCAATCAGATGATCATTAGAACATTCCAAGAGCTTCTGATTTTAAATATAGATTCCAAGTCCCTCAGAGAAACTTATTTTATATATCTAGCATATAACCCAGAAATATGAGCTTTTATAATGCTTAGCAGAATCAAAAGAGACTGTCCAAACCGACCAAATAAGAATGGAGGTTCAAGTTACAAAGGTAAGCAATAAAAAGATTAATGTAAAATATAACTAACAAAACTTGGGAGAAGTGTTGTAGAGTAGAGAACTATTATAAGAAAGCTAAATACTTCATCTTTCATGATGAGGGCTCAATAGATAAGGACTAAAGATGGTAAATCTACAAATGGACTTATAAACCTTATCACTCAGAATTATGGCAGCAACCATCTGGAAAAACTAAAACTGTATCTTTTCAAGGTTCTGGCCCAATTAACTTCATCCACAGTCTCTTCCTGCCCATTATGCTCTTTTTTCTGCAATTCTTTATACTTTCTATTTGATAATATATTTTTATTTGTTTATTTCTAAAGTTATAGCAAGGCCCATTAGGCAAGGATCTTGTCTGTCTTGTTCTTTGTGTCCCCACAATTGGAACAGTGCCTGTATATAGCAGGTGTTTAATAAATTTTTGAAGAAGGAAGGAAGGGAGGGAGGGAGGGAGGGAGGGAAAGATGGAGGAAGGAAGGAAGGAAGGGAGGAAGGGTGGGAAGGAGGGAGGGGGGGAGGGACGGAGGGAGGGAGAAAGGGAGGGAGGGAGGGAGAAAGGGAGGGAGGGAGAAAGGAGGGAGAGAGGGAGAGAGGGAAGGAGGAAGGAAGGGAGGAAGAGAGGGAAAGAGGAAGGGAGGGAGAGAGGGAAAGAGGGAGGAAGGGAGAGGGGAGGGAATGAGGGAGGGTGAAAGGGAGGGAGGGGGAGGGAGGAAGGGAGGAAGGAAGGGAGGGAGGGAAGAAGGGAGGGAAGGAGGGAGGGAGGGAGGGAAGGAGGGAGGGAGGCATATGTAATGGTAGATACTCCTGGGGAGTAGAATAAGTAATGCAGAATTTTACACTTTATTTATGCTATTCTGGACCATTTGAACATACTTTTCCATGAAAATGTATTATTTTCTAATAAAAAAATGTAAATGCTCTCCTAGCAGCTCTGATGTGTAGCCAGGTTTGGGCACTGGACTAGGGCATGAAAGAAAATACCTATATGGTTAGAGAAGGATTTAGAGTCAACTTAGATGTGTGTGTGTGTGTGTGTGTGTTTGTGGAAGGGGTGGGTTTGCTGATTTTGTTAGTAAGCTTTTTTGTTTTAACATTTTTTTCTTCTTTTTTCTGATTTTGTTAGTACTAGGCTGTCCCCCGTATTATGTGATGCGAATAGCCTTGGAAAGACAGTACCCAATCTTCTCCTAACAATTTAAAATTATCCATTCTTTTATTCAAAAAACTTTTCCAGATTGTTTATTCTAGTTGGATGCCCACTTCAGTCCTCTTTTAAAATGCGAACACTCTATAGAGGGGTGGCACACATTATGTGATCAGTATCTTAGTGTGAATTTCTTGTGTGGTTTAATCATCTTCTCACTCTGTTTAAATGCCAAAACACAGAAAAAGGAGATAAATCTCTCTACAGGATTCCAGCTATGAATGTTTCATATGATGAATGATGAATTTGATCTTCTCTTTCATATTTGCATTTACACAAAGGCTGAGAGTAAATACGGAACTTTCAACTTAGCCTTTTTTTCTTTTTTGAAAACTGATTTTTTCTTTTTTATTGAAATATAGTTTATTTACAATGTCTCAGGTGAACAGTAGAGTGATTCAGTTATATACATTCAGTTATTTATACATATATATTCTTTTTCAAGTTCTTTTCCATTATAGGTTATTACAAGATATTGAGTATAGTTCCCTGTGCTATACAGTAGGTCCTTGTTGGTTATCTATTTTATATATAGCAGTGTGTATCTATTAATCCCAAATTCCTAATTTATCCCTCCCACTCCCTTTTCCACTTTGGTAATCATAAGTTTGTTTTCTATGTCCATGAGTCCATTTCTGTTTTATAAATAAGTTCATTTGTATCAATATTTTAGATTCCACATATAAGTGATATCATATGACATTTGTCTCTCTCTGTCTGACTTACTTCACTTAGTATGATAAACTCTAGGTCCATCCATGTTGCTGCAAATGACATTATTTCATTCCTTTTTATGGCTGAGTACTATTCCATTGTATATATGTACCACATCTTTTTTATCCATTCTTCTGTCGATGGACATTTAGGTTCCTTCCATGTCTTGGCTCGTGTAAATAGTGCTGCTATTGAAACCACACTCCTTCAGATGGGGCTCGAACCCAGCCACACCTCAGATTGGGACTTGAACCCACAACCCCTGACTTAGGTGGGGACTTGAACCTAGTGTCTTTTAATTGAAACTGCTCACCTGGAGTCAGGACTTACTGAAGCTCAGGTTCTTTTGTTTCAGCACAGAATGAATTCAGTGTGAGGCAAACTGATAGGCAAAGAGTGAGTTTATTAGCATAGGATGCTTGTGAGAGATACAAGCAGGCAGGCAAGGGAGCACAGCCCAGAGAAAAAAGCGGGCTACATTTTTATAATCAAAGAAAAGGGGGTGGGGGGGGAGGGAGAAGACCACCTTCTTTCTCATTCTTCTTCCTCATTCTTTGGTAAATGTCAAGGCTTACACTATGAACATTGGGGTGCATGTATCTTTTCCAATTAGAGTTTTCTCTGGATATATGCCCAGGAGTAGGATTGCTAGATCATATGGTAACTCTATTTTTACTTTTTTAAGGATTGAAAACCGATTTTATTTTATTTTATTTTTTATAGGTTATTACAAGATATTGACTATAGTTCCCTGTGCTATACAGTAGGTCCTTGTTTTTTTTTTTTTTTAATATTTATTTATTTATTTTGGCTACACCGGGTCTTACTTGCAGCACGTGGGATCTTCATTGAGGCATGTTTAATTGCGGCATGCAGACCCTTAGTTGTGGCATGCATGTGGAATCTAGTTCCCTGACCAGGGATTGAACCCAGGCCCCCTGCATTGGGAGTGTGAAGTCTTACCCACTGGACAACCAGGGAAGTCCCTGAAAACTTATTTTAATAACAAGGTAGTGAAGCTTTTGACAGAGTTTGCCTCATATCTGTATGAGCCCCATTTGGAGTCAGTGTCATATATTCAAGTGTACCAATGATTCAGTATTTTTAAAAGAAGAGGAAATAAGTGAGTGGCATGGCTTGCTTTTGCTGATACACTCTTATATCTACTTGCTCTGAAAGAGATGAAAGCTAGTGTATACGGAAAGTCCTCCCACACAGACACTGCTGTGGTGCATTCTTCAAATCACTTCCCTTCTAAATGGAAGATCAGGCAGCTCTTCTGCCCCTAATATAGATTCAGGGCTAAGGACTCAGGGTGATCCAAGGTTGCAGAAGCCCAAGAGTCAGGTCTCAGGACTTACAATACAGGTTTCTGGAAGTAACAAGGTCACCTTTCAGTACCTGTTTCATCCATTTTCAGGTCAGTTTGTTTTTCTTCTGCATATACTACTTTTTCTCACTTTCCAGTGATGACCCAAAAGATTAGAATCTACACACCATGAGGAGGATTTTGCTTTGATTCAACACAATAGAATTCTCTATCCAAATAAGTTTTACTCAATTAAATACTTATCTTGGGAAGCCAAAGATTCATTCCACTGATGTACCATATTTCAGAACATTTTCAGAGGTCCTTGGAATTGTCTTCAGGGCCTAGAGTACTTTTTTTTTTTTTTAAGTTCAGAGTGGTAGCAAGTAAGTCTTTAGGAATTTAATTGACTTAAAGCAGCAGGTCTCAAAATTTTTGGTCTCAGGATCCTTTCACACAGGTAAAAATTATTGAGGATTCAGAAACTGTTTATGTAAATTGTTTTACAGTATAAATATTTACCATGTTAGAAATTAAAATAGAAATTTAAAATTTTTTCATTGACTAGTTCATTTTAAAATAATAAACCCATTAAATTTTTATAAAAATAATCACTATGTTTTCTCAAACAAAAATCTTTTGTGAGAAAAGTAGCACTATTTTACATTTTTTTTTTTGTAAATAATTTTAATGTCTGGCCAATATAACACAGCTGGATTTTTATATCTGTTTCTGCTTTCAATCTGTTACAATGTAATTTTAAATGAAGTATATGAAGAAAATCCAGACTCACACATATGTAGCTGGGAAAGAAGGATTATTTTAAGAGTTTTTTTCAAATAATTATGGTATTCTTCTTTGACACTTTACTAAACTCAACAAGTGGTAGTTTCTTAATGATTAGTTGCATAGTGAAATCTGAAACCATATCAATAAGCTTTTCATATTCTATTACATTAATATCCCTTGGTCTAACTTGCACTTTGAAAGAATTCTTTATCCATGCATAATTTTGTAGCATCATGCACTGGCTATTTGGAAACTGTCAATTCACTGAGTTGTGCAGATCTTCCAAATATCAATACATTTCATTATATAATGGTATCACGTGCCATAAAACCTCTGGAAAACTCCACTGTACTCTCATGAGAGTAAAAGAAAAAAGACAAATAATGTCTCAGTATTATTAGTTAAAAACAGGTTTGACTTTATTGACCCCCCTAAAAGAGTCTCAGGAACCCCAGAGTCCCCAGACCACACTTTGTGAACCCAGACTTAGAGGATAAGCTAAAAGTCTTTCAGAGTCAAGTTTTATAAGACATGTTTTCAAATTAAGCAACACAAAGCATATCATTTAGGAACTTAATAATTTCAGCTACTTTAGCAGCTTTTGTGGAAAAATACATTTCAATGAATTTTTTCTGCTGTCAGGTGTACTGATTAATGTCAAGTTTCATCCCCTTACATCATATAAGACAGTTCATGATGTTGGCCCATTTTAGGTGCTAGAGTTGCCCTAAATCACACAGCCAGTTAGAAACCAAGCTGGGTCAAAGTCCACAAAATTTAGCACTGTCACAACAAAAATATTTTTATTTTCTAAACCCCACATGGGGCCCATTTACTTCAAGAAATGTACAAAAGGACCATGGTTAGTATTAGGAATAATGTGGATATCCTACAGCGTTTACTGGAAAAGGATTTTCTATAGCTCTAATGCAAACATTCCTGTCTGTTCTCTTTTTAAACTGTGATTTACAATTGTAGAATTGAAGAGCTATAAAGAACTAAGAGGCAATCTAGTCTAATGTTCTAATTGTACAAATCATAAAAGTGAAAATCAGAAAATCAAAGCTACGTATCTACTCTGAGGCAGAGCTGAAATCAAAATCCAAATCACGTGGCATCTTGCCCAGTATTCTCTGCATAGACAACGAAGGTTCTCAAAAAAAATTATCTTAGCTTTGTATTTTCCATTTATCACCCAATCCAAATTGGAGATGTGCAAAAATGTGTCCACTAATTTAGAAGCATTTTAGACTTTTTTTCTTCCAGAAACAAGTATGTCAGTTTTTTTAAGTTACATTTTTGTAACCGACCCAAAAGTTATAAGTGACATTTTATAAGCAAGGGATGAAGAAATATTGAAATAATTTGGTGAAATGCCCACACATTGCAAAGCTAACCAAAATCAGAAAATTATTATCTATTTTATCTGCCTTGGTGATATTCTTCCAAACGTAATAAACTAAGGTTCATGGTCTTGAAATAAGCAATAAAAATGATACTTAACAAGAATGACTAAAGATAGGTGGAGTGCCATTAATTAAGCAATAATCCCTTTGAAATCAGTCATTACCAGCAGTTTTTCTTATGGGCCATTACCACTCTAACTAGCAAGTCATTAATAGTGGTAATAACCAATTCTGAGGGGATTGTTGCTCGAATAAACTATATATAATGATTTTTAAGCTTTGTAAAAATTTTCACACTTTTATGTTAACCTTTGAATAATAATTATGAAAGGAATTAGCTGAGAATATTACTGGCTAATTTTTTAAAACATAAATATTTATCTCTCTCCATCTATTCCTACGTATTTGTCTATCATGTCCTTCACATCTGAGGGTGGTGCTCCTGATACTCCAGTATATAGAGGGTTTTGCTATCCTCGTTTTTTTTTTTTTTTTTATTGAATTATAGTTGATTTACAATGTTGTGTTAATTTCTGCTGTACAGCAAAGTGATTCAGTTATACATATATATATACATTCATGTTCATATTCTTTTCCATTATGGCTTATCACAGAATATTAAATATAGTTCCCTGTACTTTACAGTAAGACGTTGTTGTTTATCCACTCTATACATAATAGTTTTTTTCTTTTGTTTTTTGTTTTTTTATAAATGTATTTATTTATTTATTTATTTTTGGCTGTGTTGGGTCTTCGTTTCTGTGCGAGGGCTTTCTCCAATTGCGGTGAGCGGGGTCCACTCTTCACCGCAGTGCACGGGCCTCTCACTGTCGCGGCCTCTCTTGTTGCGGAGCACAGGCTCCAGACGTGCAGGCTCAGTAGTTGTGGCTCACGGGCCTAGTTGCTCCGCGGCATGTGGGATCTTCCCAGACCAGGGCTCGAACCCGTGTCCCCTGCATTGGCAGGCAGACTCTCAACCACTGCGCCACCAGGGAAGCCCTATACATAATAGTTTGCATCTGCTAAACCCAAACTCCCAATCCACCCCTCCCCACCCCCCTCCCCCATGGCAACCACAAGTCTATTCTATATATCTGTGAGTCTGTTTCTGTTTCATAGATAAGTTCATTCGTGTCATATTTTAGATTCCACATGTAAGTGATATCATATGGTGTTTGTCTTTCCCTTTCTGACATTTCACTTAGTATGATAATGTCTAGGTCTATCCATGTTGCTGCAAATGATATTATTTCATTTTTGTATGGCTGAGTAGTATTCCATTGTGTGTGTGTGTGTGTGTGTGTGTGTGTGTATACACAGCACATCTTCATTCATCTGTCGGTTGTTTCCATGTCTTGGCTATTGTAAATAGTGCTGCTATGAACATAGGGGTGCATGTATCTTTTTGAATTATAGTTTTGTCTGGATATATGCCCAGGAGTGGGATTGCTATCCTCTTTTTATACAATCTTTGTAATGACTGTGTGGTGGTTTGCAAACTGCCCTCACTCGTTTAGAGCCCAGCATTACTACTGACTTCATCTTTTAAAGTCCAAACCTGCTTGAAGTCATTTTTTGTCCAATTTCATCTAGGTCACTTTGCTGATTTTTCTTTTTTTTTTTTTCGGTATGCCTGTAACACTGAGTATCTTCAGTAATGTAGACAACCCCTATAGCTTGCTCTAAGTGCAAAGGGCCACACCCAACACAGAAACTGACCCAATTTAGGGGAGGGGGATTGGTAAAAGGGTTCCCGATTTTTTGATCCATGATGGTAGCCTACAGGTAAAGACATTGGTCCTGGCTTCCTCCTTTCTCCCCAGCTCCTGGAACTCCAGCAGGGCTTTTGGTGGTAGCTTTACCTTAGTTGCCTAGTTATCATAACTTGTTCTTTTTTTCTTCATGCTGCATCTAGGTCAAAGAGGGGATGGGTGTTGGACCTCTCTGATATAGTTCACATCACAACTTGACTCAGATAATTTTACAAATTATAAAGCAATATTGGGTAAAATAGACCCCCCACCAAAAGAATGAGTCAAATAATGGGTATAATAACTATTAATGGGCTATAACTTTTAAACACTGTGAATCACTATGTTGTCCACCTGAAACTTATATAATATTGTACATCCATTATACCTCAATTTTTAAAAAGTTTAAAGAAAAAAAGAAAAAGAAAAATCATGGGATACATGAAAAGATCCTGGAAAGAAAAAAAGAACACTGAGTAGGGAAAAGAGAAACACCCATCTTCAAAAGAATTAAAATTTTTTCTTTGCTCAGAAATAGTGTTAAGGCATAAGAATAAAATCTTCCATTTTGTACAACCCTTCAGAGAGCCCTTATATTTACTAGATGGGAAGCTGCCCGATTTGTGAATCATTCAATAACGCCAATTCGATCTTCAAATTGACTCAGTTGAATTTTGTTTTTTAACACTACGAATCTGGGTTGGAACATGTGACTACTTTGACCAATAAAATATGAAGAAGCTATGCTTTATGACTTTCATAGCTAAGTTACAGAAAGGATACAACTTCCACCTGGTGATTTCTCACCCTGCGATGCTCACTCTAAGAACCCAGCCCCGTGATGTGAGGAAATCAAGCAGACACATGAAAAAGCCATGTTCCAGCTACAGCCTCAGCTGTTTCAGTCTCCCCAGTCAACCACCATTCTCAACTGCCAGACACCTGATGGAGCCACGTGGAGCAAAGATGAGCCTTTCCCACGGAGGCCTCCCTACATTGCAGATTCATCAGCAAAATAATGTTTCTTTACCATCCTTACGACTCTCATCTGTGTTGGTTTAGAAGTCTCAATCCCCCCCAAACAAATGTTTCCAACAGGGGCTACCATGATGGTCCAGTGAACTGGAAGTTATTACTACCACTGAGCCACTCTGACCTCTCCAGGCTACTGAACCAACAGGCAAAAAAGGGACTACAGTACTGACCTGGGAAATTATCATTATTTACAAGGGGAAATTGGGTTACTGCTCCACTTTGTGGGTAAGATGGACTATGTCTAGAACACAGGGGATTCTCTGGGGCACCTCTTAGTAGTTCCTGAGTAATGTTTAGGATATGGTTACTGGAAGTTTACAAACTTTCAAAGTAATATGCTAAATCTTTTGGTCCAAGGTGAAGACCAAAGGGACAATCTTGGTCACCAACTTTACACACAGAGCCCAAACACAAAGAGCCTATGCACAAGAGGGGACAACCGTGACCACCTAGGTCTTAGAAGAGTGAATCCCTCAAACTCAAGAGAAGATCCCTCTCTGAAGCATCGAGTTTTGAGAAGTTCAGGTTGCCAGATTGGATGGAAGGAGAGAGGGGGACAAAGTAAGCTTGGCATCTGCCCCTATACACTTACACATTTCATCAGTTCTAATTCCAGTCATGGATACATTTTTATCTTTCCCAATCATAATTGCATAATATGATTTACAAAAACCATCTTATGAACCAATTATGCTCACATATAAAAATTAGAATACATTTTCCATTTCTTTATGGAGGTTCAAATATTCAGAATCTGGTTTCTAAACAAGATTTCATTACTAAAGAAAAGAAACTTTTAAGGTTAGAAGCAAATAAGTCTTTAAATAGAAATTCTTCCTCCATTTGGACTCAGCAAAAAAAAAAATAGTGACTTGTCTTCTATTTTAAAAATGGGGAGGTTCAAGCTGGTGTCAGAACACCTATGGAAACACAAGAGAAAGTTGACAAAAACACACAGCAAGTGAGATAGTTGAGAGAAATGCAGGAAGGAAGAAAATACTTGGTTGAATATATAAGTTTCCTCTGTCTGAATTTGTCTAATTTTTTTCATGTCCCCTGAAAACTGATAACTTATCTTAAGCTACAGACCCCAGCCAAAAAACAACCAAAATATGTAGATAGTATTTAAACAAACTACCATGTAACCCAATTTTCAGTCTTCCCTCACTTCATGGGTCACCTTCTTTGTCAGATTGCTCATGTATTTCTTTTTGCTCATTTATCCTTTAAAGGAATTTTGAAAAATGATGTACCCCCCTCACCTATTTGTTTAGTTTAAAATTAACTTTTTTATAACTTTTCATGATTGCAAAGGATCTACTTTCCTTTTTTAAAAAGGAAAAATATTAACATTAATAGATGTTAAAATAGATGTTAACATTAAAAATGTTAAAAATATTAACATTTATAGATATAATTGTTACTGCACTCTTTTAAATATATCCAACAGATCCTAAGTGTTATGATTTGGGGTGTTTTTTCAAATTTTAACATCTCAGAAATTGAAATGAATCTCATTATTGCTCTGATCAGGTAGCAGGTGTGCCTGTGTCAGTCACTAGGAAGAAAATTCTAGAGAAAATAGCATTTAAGAAATGCTGTACCAAGGCTTTTGATGACTCACCCAGACACTGACAGCTAAGCAAAAAAGTTTATTCAAAGACTGAGACTCTGAAAATTAAAAAATTTTAGTAATAAAATATTCTAGTACTAGTTCTAATGTGGTGGGGGTGTGGTCAGGGGGATAGAGTGCCACACCACCAAGCAATTCTCCGACACCAGATGGGAGTCCTACATTTCAATTCAATTCTGACATTATCTACCTGGACACAGCATCAGATTCCACAGGTTAAGGTCTCAGTCCTACAAGACAGCCCCCCCATCCCCCTACTTCAGACACCAGTCACAAATCCAGGTTGTGACTTCTGACCGACAGGCTGTCGATATGAGGTTCCAAGGACACCCTCCTTGGGTCTGATTAATTTGCCAGAGCGGCTCACAAAACTCAGAGAAACATTTCACTTACTTGATCACAGGTTTATTATAAAAGGATACAGTCATCCCTTGTATCTTTGGGGCATTGGTTCCAGGACCCTTCTCTGATGTGAAAATCCTCAGATGCTCAAGTCTCTTACATAAAATGGCATAGTGCAATCAGCCCTTCATATCTGCAGGTGCAGAACCCATGGATACAGAAGATATAACTCAGGAACAGTCAGATGGAAGAGATGCATCGGGCAAGGTCTGGGGAAAGGGTACAGAGCTTCCATGCCCTCTCTGAGCCTGCCACTCTCCTCAAATCTCCACCTATTCACCAACCCAGAAGCTCTCCCAACCCCATCCTTATGGGTTTTTATTGAGATGTCATTACATAGGCATGATTGATTAAATCATTGGACATTGGTGATTGATTTAACCTCCAGCACCTCTCCCTACTCTTAGGAGGTCGGGTGGTGGGGGGGTGGAACTGAAAGTTCCAACCCTCCAATAATATGGTTGGTTCTCCTGGCAACCAGCCTCCATACTTAGGCGGGGTCCAAAGTTATCCCATTAACATAACAAAAGACACCTTTGTTGCTCTCATCTTTTAGGAAGTTTCAAGGGTTTTCAGAGCTCTGTGCCAGGAATAGTGGATGAAGACCAAATATATATTTCTAATAAATCACAATATCACAAGTAGTATCTTAATTAATTTTTTCTGTTCATATTTCCACATATACATGAGTGTATTTGATGGTAAAGATCCAAATAAGTCTAAAAGATCTGTTTCAGTAATAATAGAACAAAATTTGTAAGTGATAAAAACCATCATAGTTTGTTACAGATTTTTTCTGACTTAGTTATACAAAAGTAATAGTGCATCTAAACAATCAGTGGTATCTAAGATTTAATAAAGTATGAGACTAATGATTTAATACCCACAGATATTCACTTTTTTAAAGTTACATGAATAAACTCTTCTTTTTATGTGGTAAAATATACATAACACAAAATTTACCATTATAACTATTTTTAGTGTACAGTTCAGTGGCATTAAGTACATTTGTTTTGTTGTACAATCATCACCTGTATCCATCTCCAGAACATTTTCATCATCCCAAACTGCCACTCTGTACCCACTAAATAATAACTCCCCATTTTCCCTCCTCCCTAACCCCTGGTAACCACTATTCTACTTTCTATCTCTATGAATTTGACTATTCCAGGGACCTCATATAAGTGGCATTGTACAATATTTGCCCTTTTGTATCTGGCTAATTTCACTTAGCATAATGCCTTCAAGGTTCTTCCATGTTGTAATATGTATCAGAATTTCCCTCCTTTTAAGGCTGAATAATATTCCATTGTATGTACGTACCACCTTTTGTTCATCCATTCATCCATTGAGGGACATTGGGTTATCTCTACCTTTTGGATATTGTGAACAATGCTGCTATGAACATTGGTGTGCAAATATCTGTTCAGATCCCTGCTTTCAATTCTTTTGGGTATCTAACCTGAAGTGGAATTGCTGGATCATATGGTAATACTATGTTTAATTTTTTTAGGAACCTCCACACTGTTTTAAAAATGCTTTCTTTATAGCTATTTCCATTCCACTTCTCCCACGAGAATTAACCTAACATAAAAATATTTTTTGTTTAAAATTTTTTGATTATTTATCATAATCTTCTACAAAAAATAATATAAATTGAAACATAAATTTCCTATTATCATAAAGACCTAGGTGTTAAAATTTCTTCTAGATTGAGTTATCAATAACAGTATTACACATTTGATCAAAACAACATAAATGGGTTATAGATTTTATAAATATTAAGAAAGGGATTATTTACAAGTCAAATCATTTTAACTTTCAAATGAAATTGGTATTACTTTAGAATTTTAGTGAACTGCTATGAAGATTGGATGAATGTATCTTTTCAAATTAATGTTTTTGTTTTCTTTGGATGTATACCCAGGAAGGCAATTGTTGGATCATATGGTAGTTCTAATTTTAGTTTTTTTGAGGAACCTCCACACTGTTTTCCATAGTGGCTGAACCAATTTACATTCACACCAACAGTGTAGTAGGGTTCCCTTTTCTCTACATCTTCACCAACATTTGTTATTTGCTGTCTTTTTGAGAATAGCCATTCTGACAGGTATGAAGTGATATCCCATTGTGGTATGATTTGCATTTTTCTGATGATTAGCAATGCTGAGCAACTTTACATGTGCTAGGTGTCCATCTGTATGTCTTCTTTGGAAAAATGTCTATTGATGTCTTCTGCCCATTTTTTAATCAGGTTGTTTGTTGTTTTCATATTGAGTTGTATGAGCTGTTTATATATTTTGGATATTAACCCCTTATTGATCATATCATTTGCAAATATTTTATCCCATTCAGTAGGCTATATTTTTGCTTTGTTAATGGTTTCCTTTGCTGTGCAAAAGCTTTTAAGTTTAATTAGGTCCCATTTGTTTATTTTTGTTTCCTTTGCCTTGGGAGATAGAGTCATGAAAATATCACTATGATTTATGTCGAAGAGTGTTCTGTCAATATTTGCCTCTAGGAGTTTTATGGTTTCCAATCTTACATTTAGATCTTTAGTCCATTTTGAGTTTATGTTTGTATATGGTATTAGAGAATGTTCTAATCTCATTCTTTTACATGTAACTGTCCAGTTTTCCCAGCACCACTTACTGAAGAGACTACCTTTTCCTCACTGTATATTCTTGCCTCTTTTGTTATAGATTAATTGAAAATAAGTGCATGGGTTTATTTCTGGGCTTTCTATTCTGTTCCATTGATCTATGTGTCTGTTTTTGTGCCAGCGCCATACTGTTTTGATTACTATAGCTTTGTGGTATAGTCTGAAGTCAGCCAACATGATACCTCCAGCTCTGGTTCTTCTATCTCAAAATTATTTTGGCTGTTTGGGGTCTTTAGTTTTCCATACAAATTTTAAAATTATTTGTTCTAGTTCTGTGAAAAAAAAATGCCATTGGTATTTTGACTGGGATTGCTTTGAATCTGTAGATTGCCTTGGGTAATATGATCATTTTAACAATATAAATTCTCCCAATCCATGAATATGGTATATCTTTCAATCTGTTTGTGTCGTCTTCAATTTCTTTCATCAATGTTTATAGTTTTCCAAGTAGAGGTCTTTTACCTCCTTAGTTAGATTTATTCCTAGGTATTGTTTTTCTTTCTGATATGATTGTAAATGAGATTGATTTCTTAATTTCTCATTCTGATAGTTTGTTGTTAGTGTATAGAAATGAAACAGATTTTTGTATATTAATTTTGTATCCTACAACTTCAACAAATTCATCGAGTTCTAGAAGTTTTTTTTTTAGTGCTGTCTTGAGGATTTTCTATGTATAGTATAATGTCATTTACAAATAGTGAGAGTTTTATGTATATCTCAGAAATAAATAAATTTCCTTGTCAATTTCATTATTATGAACTTTCATCAAATCTTTAACCATGGTCATTTTTAAGTCTTTTGTCATTTACAGACAGTTCTGGGTGTACTCTGATGTTTTTGCAAAAATGTTCCTATAAAAGGGTTTCATCTTCAAGGAATTCATTGAAAAGATTCTGACAAGTACCAGTTTCTGGTAACTGACTATACTGCTGAACTGAATGAATAAGCATTTTCAGAACTCTAACGGAAAACTGATAAATTCATAAAAGTGCTAACAAAAGATCAAGATAAAAAAATTAATTACATGGGAATGAGTGAACTGATGAGGATGATTATAATTTTGGGGACTTTCTGTTTGAATAAAAAAAAAAAAGCAAATAGTGAGAGTTTTAATCCTCCCTTTTCGATTTGGTTGGCTTTTATTTCTATTTCTGCTTGCTGTGGCTAGGACTTCCAATACTATGTTAAAAAGAAGTGGCAAGAGTGGGCATCCTTGTCTTGTTCCTGATTTTAGAGCTCTTTTTTAAAATTTTATTTATTTTTATTTATTTATTTTATTTTTGGCTGCGTTGGGTCTTCATTGCTGCACACAGGCTTTCTCTAGTTGCGGCGAGTGGGGGCTACACTTTGTTGTGGTGTGCGGGCTTCTCCTTGTGGTGGCTTCTCTTCTTGTGGAGCACAGGCTCTAGGTACACGGGCTTCAGTAGTTGTGACACGTGGGCTCAGTAGTTGGGGCTCGCAGGCTCTAGAGTGCAGGTTCAGTAGTTGTGGTGCATGGGCTTAGCTGCTCCGTGGCACATAGGATCTTCCTGGACCAGGGCTCGAACCCGTGTCCCCTGCATTGGCAGTTGGATTCCCAACCACTGCACCACCAGGGAAGCACAATTTTAGAGCTTTTAAAGCTTTCAGCTTTTCACTATTGAGTATGATGTTAGCTGTGGATTTGTCATGAATGATCTTTATTATGCTGAGAAATGTTTCCCTCTATACCAACTTTGATGAGAGTTTTTATCATGAATGAATGTTGAATTTTTGTCAAGTGCTTTTTCTGTTTCTATTGAAAGGATCATGTGAGTTTTATCTTTCCTTTTGTTAATGTGATGTATCACATTGATTGATTTGGGATATTGAACCATTCTTGCATTCCTGGAATAAATTCCATTTGATCATGGTGTATGGTCCTTTTTATACATTGTTGGATTCAGTTTGCTAATAACCTGTTGAGAATTTTTGCATCTATATTCATCAGAGATACTGGTCTGTAGTTTTCTTTTTTTGTAGTGTCTTTGGTTTTGGTGTCGGGGTAATGGTGGCCTCATAGAATGAATTTGGGAATGTTCCCTCCTCTTCAATTTCTTGGAATATTTTTATAAGGATAGGTAGCTCTTCCTTATATATTTGGTAGAATTCTCCTGTGAAGCTGTCTAGTCCTGGACTTTTATTTTCTGGGAGTGTTTTTATTATGATTTCAATTTCACTACTAGTTATCAGTCTGATTAGATTGTCTGTTTCTTCCTGGTTCAGTCTTGACAGGTTGTATGTTTCTAGAAATTTGTCCATTTCTTCTGTATTGTCCAATTTGTTGGCATAAAATTGTTCATAGTATTATCTTATGATCTCTGTAATATTGGTTGTTATTTCTCCTCTTTCACTTCTTATTTTTTTTATTTGGGTATGCTTTTTTCTTGATAAGCCTGGCTAAAGATTTATCAATTTTGTTTAGCTTTTCAAAAAAAATAAGTCTTGGTTTCATTGATCTTTTCTGTTGTTGTTGTGTTTTTTTGTCTTTATTTTATTTATTTCCTCTTTCCTCTCTGATCTTTATTATGTCTTTCCTTCTACTACTTTGGGTTTTTTGTTATTTTTCTAGTTCCTTTAGTTGTAAGGTTAGGTTGTTTGAGATTTTTCTTGTTTCCTAAAGTAGGCTTGTATCACTATAAACTTCCCTCTTAGAACTGCTTTTGCTGCTTCCAATATTTCAAAGTGCTCCTTTGACCTAAAGTTTAAACACCCAAGGACAATGTACCAAGCAGTGCATCTCAGTAATATTTTAATGGGTGAGAGATTTGACTCTTTTGTAAGTTGGAAGAAAGAAAGTTTATAGCTCTGGCAAATCTAGGGGAAATGGAACTTGTTTCATACTCACCCAAGTCTCAGCTAAGTAGCTGTTCCTGCTCATCTTGTCACCCCTCCTTGGGCATCTGCCAGCTTCATCATGGTCACACCTTGAATTACAAACTATTCTTATCCTTGATAGTGCTGACCTCACTGAGAGGCTGAAGTGGGAAAATCCTATACTTTCTTTTGTGGTCTAATCCTTAATTCCCTTCAACTACCCCAACATGAGGCATTGCAATAACAGGTTTTAGGTTCTAAGATGCTATAGACAACAAGAGAAATTGCAAAGCAGAGGTAAAAACTTGAAACTGCACTATTCCCACAATCCAAAGAAAAAGCTGAATAAAACAGGCAAAAATTTAGAATCTTCCTTGGGTGCCATAGTGGACACACTTGCCCCTGTCTCAAGAATCAGCCTCCTCTCCTTCTGTCTGAAACAAATCCATCCTTATTTTTTCCAGTGCGAATCTCCATACATTGCTGCATTTGGAAAATTTAATCTACTCAGAAGGGATAGCCATGTCCTCTCTCTCTGAGGGGGGGGCATTCCAAGGCAAAAAATTACCATCAGTAATACCTTTCCTCAAGCTTAAATTAATTAATTGAGAATAACATCATGAAAGGCTCCAGGTAAACAGTCCAAATTGGCTTTGTTACCTTAAGTCTTGTACCACTCAAGATCTCTCTGCCAGTGAATTATGTTTATATTCATCCCCTTCTCCCTGTAGTCTTATAGTGGTACATATTGGACCAAGCACACACACACACAGACACACACACACACTCACTCCTTTTAAAGAAAAAAATTACAGTAAGTCCCCTACATATGAACCTTTAAGTTGAGAACTTTTAAAGATACAAACGTGCCTCTGGTTCCAGCAAGGAACCAGAACCTGTGCCATCAGCGTCAGGCATGAGTGAAATTGCAGCTTGCCCTCCATTTCCTATTGCTGATGATCCTTCCACTCTACCACCTCCCACCTCCTCTCCCTCCTCCAGTCAGCAACTCTTCTTGCCTGTTCACTCGATGCCAGCCCCTGTATTCCAGCTGTTGTACTGTACTACTGTACTTTCCAAGGTACTGTACTCTAAGATTAAAAATGTTTTCTTTATTTTTTGTGTTTGTTTTTATGTATTATTTGTGTGAAAAGTATTATAAACCTATTACAATACAGTACTATACTAGACTGTATATATAGTATAATACTGTATGTATACTGTGTGTGTGTGTGTATATATATATATATAGCCGATTGTGTTAGTTGGGTACCTGGGCTAACTTTGTTGGACTTATGCACAAATTGCACTTACAAACGTGCTCTCAGAATGGAACTCGTTAGTATGTAAGGGACTTACTCTATTTCCAAAGACAGTACACATTAAGTCCATATTAAAATAGTATATCCATTAAGATAAGAATCAGCTGCAAAGAACCAAAGACCTAAAGAAGTGACTTTAACAAGGTAGAGGTTTCTTTCTTTATCATAGTCTGGAAGTCAGCAGTCCTGAACTGGTCTGGTTAGGGCCCACGCTCTTTCCAACTCCCCACGTCCCCAAGATCTGGCTTCATCCTCATGGTAACAAGATAGATGCTTGAGCTTCAGCCATCACATCTGAGTTCCTGGCCCTCCCTTTGAAAGGACACCTCTGGAAAATTTTATATAACTCTTCCATTTACATGTCATTGGCCAAAATTTCACAAATTTCCCTGCCCATAAAAGAAATCAGGTTTTACATTATGGTACCAATTATTTTATCAATACCTTAGGCCTCTCATAAAAACAGGACTCATAGCAATGTCTTGCCAGAAGCAAAACTGTATTATCTGATGACCATTTTAGTTATACCTAAGCCTGGAAGAAGCATTGATTTGTTTTCAAATTTGGATCCAAGATAAATTCCAGTGTTGAGCATCCTTCTCTCACTAACATTTATAATCTGAATGGAGTCCATATAAAGATTCATTATGCTCTTTAACAAAGAAAATCCTCTGTGGTCAGAGAGAAAGTGAGGGGTGGGAAAGCTCATTTTAGGTTTACTCACATCTTGCCACTTTCTTAATTTTACTTATCCTTAGACTGTATGTGTCTAATGAGTGGCAGTTTTTTCTTTTCTTTTTTTTTTATATAATATATGGAATATACTTCCAAGTGTAACACCCAAGTAAGCAAGTTTTAAATGGCTCATTGGGTAAATTGCAGACTACTATGAATGGGAGTGAGAGAAGAGAGCAACTGTAGTAATGCAACAGTGACTCAGTGACTTCTGCAAAAGGGGAGATGTTTTCAGTTAACCATCAAATTGGAAGTTTTCTACTTTCCACCAAAAGCAAAAATTATCTATATAATCCCTCCCACTGATACATCACAGAAAATAAAGAACTCTCTTCAGGTGTTAAGACCCTACATCAGGCATTTTTCAGAAAGTTCACTGAAACAGTTTTCAGCATCTCATTGTTGCATAGATCCACACAATAGAAATTTTAGAAATTCATAAATAACATTAATAACTCCCTATAGTTAAAGTGTGAGTTTTCAACAAATAAATGTAGAGTTTCTGAGAATTCTGTGTCCAGGAATGAGTGAAATTTGGAGCAGCATGGAAAGAGAGGAAGTAACTGACAGATGATCAAAAACCCCTTGAAAAAGAAAACTCAGGAAGAATTAGAACACAGACATTTCTCTTAAACAAATGTAACAAAGTATGTGCCTGATTATTCAGTGAAAAATATTAAAATTAATTAATAATAATATACTACACTGTATATTATTTCTACTTTGTTATGTGTAAATCCATTTATAAGACAATATTTAAAATATGGTATGTAACCCATATTTCTCCAGGTCACACAAACCTGCAAATACAAATCAGTTAATATAAACAGCATAGTGGTAGAAAAGAACAGGCTGTGGACAGACTATCTAACCAAAAATTAGAATAGAGAGTTCAGAAACAGTCTCATACATATATGGTCATCCAATTTAAGACAAAGGTAACACTGCAGTGCTATGCGGGAAAGAAGGCCCTTTCAGTTAATGGTGTTGGGGCAATTGGATATTCATATGGGAAAAAAATGTACCTTGACCCCCAACTTCACACCATACATTTAAATTAAGTCAAGATAAATTACAGATCAAAATGTGAAATGTAAGCAATAAACATAAGAGAACACATTCATGATCTTAGGGTAGGCAAAGATTTCTGAAAGAGAATGTATAAACACTAGCCATGAAAGAAAATAATTGATAAACTGAACTATGTTAAAGTTAAGACTGTCACTGTTCTTCATGATGTCTTCATAGAATATCATAAGAAACATCATAAAGACACCATAGTCTTCATAGGAACATAAGAAAGTTAAAGGCAATCCAAAAAGAAGAGGACATATCACAACACATATCCAACTAAGGATTCATATCAAGAGTATAGAAAGAACTCCAGTACAGTGGTAATAAAGAGACATATAACACAATAGGAAAATGGGCAAAAGTCTTGAGCATACTTTTCACAAAAGAGGATAAACAAATAACCAATAAACATGAAAATGTACAGGGTAAAGAGAATTAAAACTACCCACAGCATGTTACTGCTCCAATCCTGCCAAAATGGTTAAAATGAGAAAGATAGGAAATAACAAGTGCTGACAAGAATATGAAGCAACCCTAACTCTCACATGCTGCTGGTGCAAAAGCAAACTGGTTCAACCACTGTGGGAAACTATTTGACAGTACCTGCTAAAGATAACATACATCTACTCTGTGACACAGCAGTTCCACTCCTAGGTAAATACCCAATAGAAATGTATAAATAGATTTACCTAAAGACATGTACTAGAATATTTACAGCAGTACTATCGTCAATAGTCAAAACTGAAAACTACCCAAATGCCTACCAATAGTACAATGAATCAAATACTATACAGCAATAGGAATGAACTAGCATGCAAAAACACAGATAAAACTGGCAAACATAGTGTTGTGTAAAAAAAAAAAAAGCCAGACATAAAAGAGAATACTGTATAATTTTACTTATAAAGGGTACAAAAACAGTTAAAGCTACTCTATGCAATTGGAAGTCAATAGCAACTGGAAAGAGACATGAGGGATCTGGGACACTGGTCGTGATCTGTTTCTTCCTCTGAGTACTGATTACACATGCATGTGTGGTCTGTAAATGTTAATTTGTACAATTAAAATATGAGCACTTTTCTGTATGTATATTACACATTAGTATAGAGTTTTTTTAGAGTAAGTTATAGATTGAGACTGCCTAATTTCACATTCACTAGCTGCATGATTTCCAGTAGATTAACTAATCTTAGAATTTCATGCTGATAAATTGGGAATAAAAGTAGTATCTACTTCAGATAACTATAGACAAGATTAAAACTCCACCATAATGTAATAAATAGGGGCCCCCAAATTCAACTAGGTATAAATATAAGTCACATTGAAAGGTTAATCAAATGGCAAGGCAGTCCTGTGCAACTCACCACCTGGGGGCTCTAGGAGTCCAACTATACAATTCAAATCCATCCCAGTCCTGGCAAATGTAGGCGTTGGTTTGAATATAATGGAATCCAATTATAATATAATATAATTATAGTATAATAATTCTGGATTATATGGATAGCCAGGACTTCCAACACAAACAGTTAGTTGGTGCCCATTTTGTCACCCACGGAGAAGCTAGGTTGGAAAAGTCTTGGGTCTCTACCTTCTTGCTTCCTGAGCCAAGATTGCCTTCTGTTTCCTAACTTAGCGTGACCCTCTCTTCCATTTTCCCCCTCTCTTTGAAGAGGAGAACTCTATCCCATCCTTTTTATTGAGAACATGGGCTGAGCAGAGGACAGGAGAGAAACATAAACCCCCTAATATCTGAATTTGCATGTTGCAGGATAGGAAGTTATTAAACATATAAATCATGTGAATAACAAGCACACAATAAATATTAGCTATTTTCCCCTTCCTGACTGTTGACCCACCCACTTTGCAAGACCTCTGAACCTCCTCAAGATCTTTCCCAGCTATTCCTATAATCCTCAGAGGATATTTGGAATTTTCTGCCATGTACTGATCCCATCATCCCTGAGACACTGGGCTAATAAACATTGTAACTCTTCATTTATTTTTTTAATAAATTTATTTATTTATTTATGGCTGCGTCAGGTCTTTGTTGCTGCGTGTGGGCTTTCTCTAGTTGCGGTGAGCCGAGGCTACTCTTCATTGTGGTGCGTGGGCGTCTCACTGCGGTGGCTTCTCTTGCTGTGGAGCACAGACTCTAGGCACGTGGGCTTCATTAGTTGTGGCACACGGGCTCAGTAGTTGTGGCTCGTGGGCTCTAGAGTGCAGGCTCAGTAGCTGTGGCACACGGACTTAGTTGCTCTGCTGCATGTGGGATCTTCCTGGACCAGGGATCAAACCCATGTCCCCGGCATTGGCAGGCAGATTCTCAACCACTGCACCACCAGGGAAGTCCCAGCACTGGGAACTAGATCACCACACTGCATGGGGCTCAACCCCTCCCCTCAGACTGACATTTTGTTATTGGGCCCAGCTAGACTGTTTGTTTCCTTAGGATAATCTCAGCTTCTGTTGCAAACACTCCTAGTCCATTAGACAAATCTAGATATGTCTGAGTCCCCAAAATGAAGGCACCTGTATTCGAGGAGAAACTCTCCCTAAAACATTTCATTACATATTGTTGGCTTTATGAAACGCAGAGCTTAAAAAACACTTCATACTGCTCTGAAGATGGATGTCTGAACCAGGTGGATCCAGTGGATACATGGGACAAAAGCACTGGGACCTGGAAGAGCCTACAATACTCAGCAAGCTTTAGGCCATGTTATCAAACTCTCTTTCAAGGCCACATCTTCTTGATGCTGACACAGTATACATCCAGAGTCCACACAATTCCGAGCACCCACACAACGTCACCCCTTCTCTCCCACTCAAGAAAATGTGTTCGAATGTAAGAAAGTATACATGGTGGTTAATCATAAATATAACCTCGACAGTTCACTAATCTACTAAAGTAGGAAAACATTCACAGGTTTTAGTTCTTCCTTATAAAGAAAACACTACTGCCACCACTGCACCACTGTTGTTTTGGCCACTGAATGCGTCACGTTCCTATGACACTAAGACTCACTACCTGAATAAGACTCAATTCACCAAGATTCATCAGTTTACAAAGGACAAAAACCCAAATCAAATTAACTTGGGAAAAGGGGAGTTTGTTGAGAGTATATAAGGGAACTTCACACGAATGCAGGAAAGGAGCAGGGTAAATCTGGGCTCCAGAGACAAGTTTCATGCTGTCTGGACTCGCCTTGTCTTTCGTATCTGCTTCATTCTTTCCTGGAAACCAGTTTCTTCCACATTGTACAGAAGGTGGCCCTCTGAACTCCTGTGGCTCTCACAGCCAGAGAGGGGTCGCTGTCCCTTGGTTACCACGTGAAAATCCATGGAGAAAGCGATTGGCAGCACTTCTGTCAGATGTCTACCCCCAATCCAATCAGCAAGGGCCACAGGGTTTGTGTTCCAGGGGACAGACAACTTTACAAACCAGAGCCAATCCAGAGAAGGAAAATTATTGATATCTATTACAAAGATACATTTCTGTCTGGATGCAACATAGTTTCTATTCTGATTATGACATTTACCGAATGCAGGGGGTAAAACTAACAGAATAAGTCACAAAAGAAGGCAAAATCAGATCCTAAGAAGTAGAAACCAATAAGTGGTTTTCTCAGTTAAAACAGCAAATTGAAATCAGGGTTGGATTGAATATCACAGCGGTGTGAAAGTGAGTGAAAGGAAGTTGTTTGTGACAGCCTGATGGCTCCCCATGATAAGGCACTGATCCCCATCTTTAATAATAACCAATAATAAGCACACTGCACGACTCTCTTTTACTTCTAATATTATGGGTAAAATTGTGCAGGCCGAATCAAATGCAATTACCGCTTAAGGCAGAATGGATGAAAACCCACAGCTCCTACACATTAAAAAGATTCAGTGGGTGAAAGACCTAAAGGGAAAGATGTAATAATGTTTTTTATGATTATTACTTCCATTGTTATTATTTTGGCTTGGGTTATTATAATTATTATTATGATAATTACTTTTTTATTGATACTTCTCGTTATTTTTATCTTGAGACAGAAACAATAACTGCCCAGCTCTCCTTGTAAAAGTGCCAAGGGAGTAGTTGGAAGTAATGATGAAAAAGTCTTTTTCTTTTATATTAGTTCTGCCATAAAAGGGGTGGTTACTCTTTCTATAAAGGTAGCTTATGTCGCATAAAATAAAGTCATATATTTTTTCCAAAGCTGTTCACTCAAATCTGGAAGTAACTTCTTCTTCCTTATGAAAAGGCATACTTGAGTGATTATCAATCAAATCTTCTGAACTTCCCTTCCTCATATAATATGCGGAGTTAATAAAGAGGCATGGCCCCTGTTTCTGTGCCTGGGTCCCATTTTCCCCCATGTTCCGGTGCTTCGTTGACTCCATTGATTAAAGAGCTCACATAGCAGGGTTTCATGTGACCAGTGTTTTTCAGGAGGAGAAGAACAGGGATTAACTGATCTTTTGTCCCTGAATAATATTAGATGATAGAAATTTAATAGGAACTGGTAGATTTCAATTTCACCAGGAAGCCATAGAGAACTTGACATTTCAATTTGTTTCTGAATCATTCATACAGGAGAAAAGCCAGGAATATACATACATTAATAAGCTTTCTGACAGAGCAATGAGGAGAGAAGGAGAGAAAGAAATACACGGATCATTCATCCATAGGAGACTCAGCAAGAAATGAGTTTGAGCCGTGTGTAGAGATTTCTTTTCATCCGTGTTTACGAGCTGGGAATAAATAAGTGTGTTACTCTGGGGGATTATTCCACTGAGAACCCAAATTTAAGGTAATGCAGATTTGGGAGATTTTAGGGGACCTGGGCAATTCCTTGACCCCTGCTTCCTCCCCAGCTGAGGCCCCTGTCACCTGCACTGAGCGTGGACAGTGGGTGAAGCTAGTGCCCTGTGCCCCAGTACAGTCCTCCTGCATCCTCCTTATCAACACCTCCTTCCGCCTCAAGACCGTCTCAGTGCCCAGCCCCTGTAGTCACAGCAGGAAGCAACCTAGATAACCCTCTCTTTTCAAGGCAATAGTGACTTGTGTCACCTCGGGGTGGGGGAGGATTGAGCTTAATTATCAAGAATGACCTAATTACGGGTGTTCCTGCACCCTGCAGCCCAGTACCTGACAAGTCCTGCTACAGAGGACACTGCCTCCTGCAAACCCCTGGATGCCATAGGGTGTGCTCATTAGAAAATAATAGCTTATAATCTAAATAAAGATATAGATTTTTCCTAACTTATCTTTCAGAGCACCTAGATGAGCCCTCCTTAACTAATCTTGATAATAGACATTTTAGAAAATTTTGCTTTAAGGTTCTTGGTAAAGAAAGTCCATTCAAGTATTTTTTTATGTAAAAAATTAATGTGCACACAACTTTTTAAGAAAAAATTTTTTTGAATAAAGAGAGGTTTGCCACGCGTACATGCGAACACCCACCCTTGTTAAAAGATGAAAAATGGACAATTAGACCACATCCATTTAAGATGTCTCCATCATGGGAACTAATAAACCATTGATGCCATCTCTGGCTTTATGAGCTGTTTACACCTGGGGCAGCCTATGTGGATAGTAATTAATCATCATACATCACCAAGCTCCACTCACTGCCTAACAGATGAACCCTCTGCAACCCTCATGGTTTCCCCACATTTCTTCATCTGTGAATTCATTTAACCTTCAGAATACTGCACAATTGAGTGATACTGCATCTCAAGTAACTTTTCCTTCATTTTGACTTTTTGTTGGAATTAACATTAGCCAGGTGTTGTAAGAAAAATAATGCCCACCTACCCCCAAGCTGTTCACATCCTCATCCCCAGACTCTGTGAAGATGTTTCCTTATATGGAAAAACAATTTTTGCATATGTGAGTAAATTAAGGATCTTGAGATAGAGACAGTATCCTAGACTATCTTGTTGAGCCGAATGATGTAATCACACGGTTCCTCACAAGAGAGAGGCAGAGGGAGATACTATGACCAAAAAGAAGCAGGTGATGTGATGCCGGCAGCAGAGACTGGCAGAAAGCATGTTGAAGATGGAGGAAGGGACCACAAGACAAGGAATGTAGGTAGCCGCGAATCGGAAAAAGGCAAGAAAATGAATTCTCCCCTCGTAGCTTCCAGAAAGAGCCAGCCCTGCCAACATCTTGACTTTAGCCCAGTGAAATTGATTTCAGACTTCTGACCTCACAAACTGTAAGATAATAAATTTGTGTTGTTTTAAGCCCCTAAATTTGTGGTAATCTCTTACAACAGCAAAAGGAAACTAACATGCAAGACAAATGTTTTGTTATCTTGTGAACAAATGCCCTTAAAACTAGGAGGGCATTTTTAACCTCCTATGATGTATGTTATTTGGGAAGCATGCAAATAATACTGGCATTCGGGATAAAAATGAAAACAACCCATCTCATAGTTATATGGATTATTAATCAAAAAGTATTTACTCAATACCTACTTTGTAGAATGCATTGTATTGTGAGAGACAGTTGCATAAGTACATTGCCCTTGAAGAACTTTTTCAAAATGGTAGGAAAGCTAAACATGCATAAAATTAAATAACTTTGAGTATTGTTTTCAAATCACCTGTTAATCTCCAAAATATTTTCTGGAATATAGTAGGAGCTATACGTATTCTATTGCACTATATAAATTAAGTTCGTGTGATGTAAAACAACAGTGCAAGTATTATTGTGAAACAGTGCAAGTATTATTGTGATTAGCTGTGAAATTGTTGTTATTTTAATTAATAGCTGAGGAACAGAGAAAGAGAAGGAAGAAGAAAAGGGAGGAGAAAGGAAGAGAGGGACGGAGGGAAGGAGGGGGAGAGGGAGAGAGGAAGGTGGGGAAAGGAAGAGAATTCTACCAGCTGGCTTTCCAAACAGACTAGACTAGAAGGTGAGTGAACTTCTCAGGGGAGGGCCTACAGGTGTACCAAGGTTTGGCCTTTAGTGGTGCATGTTCAGGCCCTCAGTTTACTCAAGGCTCATCGGGTCCTAGAAGATCATCAGGTCTGGAGGTTGTATTTGAGAATCCTAAATTTTAAAGAAAGGTTATGCATCTGAGTCTGTACATTTCACGTGATGCTGCTGCAGGGGGTACAAGCTGAAAAATCCAATCACAAATAAACCAACAACAGGACCCTGTTTGGTTCAGAACTCAGATGGCAACCATAAAGTTACTAGGCCTGGGGAGTGATTAAAGCCAAGGTCAGGGCAGGAAAATAAGGCAATGATGACAAAACACTTACAAATGATACAAGCACATAGATGCAAGAATGAAGGATGGGAGCATAGGAAAGGATAACAACAACTTCCACACCCAGAACTTGGTGTCCAGAAGAAGACAGTGTGGCAAAATGTAACTGAGCATGTGCAGCTGTGAGATGGTTACAGAACAGGCATCATGAAAGTGACGTAGAAGAAAACAGAACGGGCACAAGAGGAGTCCAGGACTCAGGCCTAAAGCACCTCATGTGTGAGGAGGCTGAGTGTGAGTAGCTTGAAAGTTTCTTCGTGAGTTGGTTGGGTGGTAGTTATCTGTGGCCAATCCTCAGAACTAGCTATTTTGGCTGAACTTAATCCAAGTCATAACAGCTAACTTTTATTAAGAACTTGCTATTCTAAAGACCACATTTCATTCATTCTCCCCAACAACTCTATGAGGTATATACTGTTATTACCTCCACTTTATAGGCGAGTAAAAGGTAGCATAGAGAAACTAGACAGCTTGCCCCAAATCACACAAAGAAGTGGTGGATCTCAGATTAATTTTCTTTTCCTGAGCTGTCAGCATCATTATCTTAATCCTCATGCTATTTCCAGACCATGACAGGTCATGACTGTCATCAGAACAAGTGTTCACATCCACCTTCAAATTATACCCCATAATCTGACCTTTTTTTTTTTTTTTTTTTACCACCTCCACTGTTACTGCCCTAGTCCATGCTATCATTTAGTCTCACCTGGATTATTAAACTAACCTCCTAACTAGTCTTCTTCCTTCCATACTTGTCCCTAAATAGTCTATTTTCAACACAGCAACCACAGCAATGCTTCTCAAATACACCACACTTCACAAAAGAATCTATCCAAGTAACCAGTATGCACATGGAGAAGGGGTGCTCAATACCATCACTCATCAGGACACTACAAAATTAGACCACAATGGAGTGTCACTGCACCACCCCCACAATGTCCAAAATGAAAAAATAGACCAAACCAAGTGTTGGCAAGAATGCAGAGCAGCTGAAATTCTCATATACTAGTGGGTACAATCACAGCGGGAAACTATTTGACAATACCTACTAAAAGTAAGCATACTCAAAAAAAAAGTTAAAGGGAAGCATACTCTATGACCCAACAATCCTACTCTCAGGCATAGATCTAACCAAATGTATATGTACATTCACCTAAAGGTACACAAGAACATTCAGAGCAGCACTGTTTATAATAGCAAACTCCAGAAAAACTCATAAATTCATCTATAACTGAATGGATAAATAAGCCCCATGGGATTTGATTGTGCCCCATAGTCACATACATACAGCAATGGGAATAAACGAAGTACAGCTACATGAATCTCACAATGTTGAATGAAAAGAGCCAGACACAAAATAGGACATACATTAGATTCCAGAACTAATTCTTTATGTTAGAAGTCAGAGTAAAGGTTACCCTTGTGGAGAGGGAAAGGTTTGTGACTGGAGAGAGGACACAGAGGAGATTCTGGGGTGCTGGTAGTGGGTTTCTTGAGTTGGAAGCTAGTTACACACATTGAGTTTTCACTTTGAGTAATCTCACTGAGTTGTATACTTATGAACATTTACATATGTAATATATTTATATTTAATATATGAGATATATGAGATATACATCATATAAATATTATTCAGTAAAAAGTTTGCAAAATAAATATATGTCATATCATCTAACTTCACTGTTCAAAACCCCCAACGACTTCCAATCAGATTAGTAAAGGCCAAAGTTCCACTGTTGCTTCAAGGCCTTGCTTGATCACCATCACCCATGTCTGATCTGACCTCCTATGACTTTCCCCTTGCTCACTGTGTGCTAACAACACATGCCCCCTTACTCTTGCTGTCTCAGCACCATTGCACTTCCTGTTCTCTCTGCTCTTCCCCCAGATATCTGCATGGCTTGCTCCCTCCTCTCCCTTAGGTTTTGTGCAAACGTTATATTTACAGTGAAAAATTTCCTAACCACAATGTCTGAAATGACAAGCCCTCCCTCCTGGGACTTTCTATCTCCTTTTCTGCTTCATTTTTCCTCATAGTGTTTATTACCTTTTAATTTGCCATATTATTTGTTTGTTTGATTGGTTTGGTTTTTTTACCTGTCTCCTCCACACTAAAATGTGCCCTCCCTGATGGTGAGGATATTTGTCTGTGTCATTCATTTCTGTATCCCCAGTGCTTGGCATATGGTAGATGATCAATTAATATTTGTCAAATGAATGAATATAGCTCTTATACCTTTATTACATTTGTTAGTTATGGGTACATCTGTCTTCTCCAATAGGCTGTAAATAAGTCATAGGTTATATATTAGTTTCCTAGAGTTGCCATAACAGATTACCACAAACTCAATGGCTTAAACAGTAGAAACTTATGCTAACAGAGTTCTGGAGACCAGAAGTCTGAAATGAAGGTGTCAACAGGGCCACTCCCTCCAAAGGCTCTAGGGGAGAATCCCTTCTCACCTCTACCAGCTTCTGGTGGCTCCTGGTAGAATGTGTTATAGGCCTGGTTGTCAATGACACACAGAGGAGGTCAGTTGGATTAAAGGCCTGGACTTTGAGTTCAGTGAGGGACCCAGGCAGAAAAGGCCATGCATACCCTGACTATCATATGGCTTCTGTGAGAGAGAGGAATCAGAGCAGGATTCACACAAAAGCAAAGTATAGCAAATTGTGTAGAAGGAACAAAGGTAAAGGAGGAAGGTAACGTCTCAAGGTAAGAGTCTAGGAACGAATAAGACTACATATTATGAAACTACAAGGCAAACTCATAAATATAATTGACTTCATGGATAACAGGTAAAGAAGGGATGGACTTCATGTGCATTGCTATAATGAGCTGAATTTATGGTGCTGTGTAAGTATATAAATTTAATGGGGATGGTTTAATAAAACGTCATGATTTAGAATGAAAATAATTTCTGTTGTGATATGGTTCTATCTGATTATTGATTACATTGACTGTGTAGTTTTACAATTAAGATAATTGTCCAAATTTTGGTCTAAGCTCTGTCTCTCATTCTGCAAGAGGAAAATATAAAAAAAAAAAAAAATCACTGAAGTATCACCATTTATATGCTTTAACCATATTGGTGACTTGTGGTTAGCTGATGATTTTTTAAAATCCTATCTTCTATGCCCACTCTTACCAGCAGATAACCTAACATCACTTCTGGCAAAAGTAAGCATGGGCCCCACAGCCCTAGGATCCATTTTAACAAAAAAATCAGGGGGAGTCAAAACCCGTTAGCTCTAGATTCATGTGTGATCTCATGAAACATAAGTCCAAAATGGTGACCCAAAACCTTTTGGGATGTGGTAAAATTTAAAGCTTAGAAATTTCTTATTTCTTCAAAAAAAATCTTTAACTCTAATAAAACCATATGGTGAGACAAGAGTCTGACTGTAAGGTCTGCTGGTAAGGAGAGATCAATAGTTATCTGAGGCACAAAATAACTGAGGTCACAATCTCAGAGCCTAATTGAAATCGAAAAAGTTTATCTTCCTGCATGAATATCTTAATAACAACCCTCATATATTGAGTTGGCCAAAGAGTTCATTCGTTTTTTTCCATAAGATGGCTCTAGTAGCTCTTAGTTGTCTTTAACTTCATTCAAAACAATTTTGTCAGATTGTATTGTGACAGCTGTCATATCAGTGTGCATTTTTTTAAAAATCAAAATTGGTGAATTTTTGTGTAGCCATTTTAATATTGAAGATGGAAGAAAAAAAACAACATTTTCAGCATATTATGCGTTATTATTTCAAGAAAGGTAAAAACGCAACTGAAACACAAAAAAAGATTTGTGCAGTGTATGGAGAAGGTGCTGTGATTTATCGAAGCTGTCAAAAGTGACTTGTGAAGTTTCGTGCTGTAGATTTCTCGCTGGACAATGCTCCATGGTCGGGTAGACCAGTTGAAGTTGATAGCAATCAAATCGAGACATTAATTGAGAACAATCAACATTATACCACACAGGAGAGAGCCAACATAGTCAAAATTTGCAAATCAATCACTGAAAATCACTTGCACCAACTTGGTTATGTGAATCGCTTTGATGTTTGGGTTCCACATAAGTTAAGCAAAAAAAAACCTCTTGACTGTATTTCTGCAAGCGATTCTCTACTTAAATGTAACGAAAATGTTCCATTTTTAAAACAAATTGTGGCAGTCGATGAAAAGTGGATGCTGTACAATAATGTGGAAGGGAAGAGATCGTGGAGCAAGTGAAATGAACCACCACCGACCACACCAAAGTCCAGTCTTCATCCAAAAAAGGTGATGTTGTGTATATGGTGGGATTGGAAGGGAGTTCTCTATTATGAGCTCCTTCCGGAAAACTAAACAATTAACTCCAACAAGTACTGCTCCCAATTAGACCAACTGAAAGCAGCACTCGACAAAAAGCATCCAGAATTAGTCAACAGAAAGTGCATAATCTTCCAGCAGGATAACACAAGACCACGTGTTTCTTTGATGACCAGACAAAAACTGTTACAGCTTGGCTGGGAAGTTCTGATTCATCCGCTCTATTCACCAGACATTGCATCTTTGGATTTCCATTTATTTCAGTCTTTACAAAATTCTCTTAATGGAAAAAATTTCAATTCCCTGGAAGACTGTAAAAGGCACCTGGAACAGTTCTTTGCTCAAAAAGATAAAAAGTTTTGGGAAGATGGAATTATGAAGTTGCCTGAAAAATGGAAGAAGGTAGTGGAACAAAACAGTGAATGCATTGTTCAATAAAGTTCTTGGTGAAAATGAAAAATGTGTCTTTCATTTTTACTTAAAAACCAAAGGAACTTTTTGGCAACCCCATAGCACAGCTGATTCTAAAAGGCTGAATAAACACCCAGTGAAGATATTTGGCCTTCAAAATATTTAAAGCCCTCTCTGAATGATCAACTCTATCTTTGCTCTTATTAATCCCTCACACTTGGTCCAGTCTATGGACAGAATGCAATTTGTCCTATATTTAAAATGGAAATTGCTTAACCTTTCACAGTTAAAATACCCCTCCGTTATTTCAGCAAGGGGAAGAGAGAACAAGGGAAGAGACATTCCTTCCAAAGTGCAGTGGTTTCCTGCTTGAATAATCTCAAATCCAGCCCCTCAAGCTACTGTGGTCTATGAGGAGCAGGTGGGTTCACCTCAGAATGGACCTATTCTGGACCACTGTTAACAATTGACAGTCTTCATGAGAAATCTGCTAAGGATTACATTCAATTATTGCAACTTTTAACCATCTTTCCTCAAACTTTGACTCTGTGCTCCTGAGTTAGAGAATGTCAGATTTTTCTTTTTATCTCACTTTGAACTGAGGTCCCAAGAAAATAGAAACCCATGACTCCCACATTCCAAAATGAACTACTTGATCACCTATAAGATTTACAAAAGAAGTGTTCAAGAAAGTTGTACAATCCTTCACTGACCACCTACATTCAGTCTATAAAATTTGCTGGCAAAGATAAGAAAGGAGGTGGAAATTTGAAGCTGTTTATAGTCACCTCCTGAATTTGGGTGAGATGATGAAAAAACCCATTGAACTACACTCAAAATACCAATAGACAACCAAGAAACATAATTTAAAGAAAAAAACAAGATAAATGAGAAAAATAAAGAAGAGTGAGTAGAACACTAGATTTCAGCAGAAATAGCAGTTAGGCAGCATAAAAGGACTTTTCAATATGTTGAATATCCTCACAGACATTTGAAAACAATTTGCATCCCGAAAACAAGAATAGGCTGCCATAAGGAGAGAATCAGAAAACAAGAATTAAATGTTAAAAATAAGAAATAAGTGTGAAAACAAGAATTAAATGTGAAACAAGAATGTGAGACAAGAATTAAATGATAAAATTTTAAATGTAATAGAAAGACTGGAAGAAAAAGTCAAAGAACTCTCCTAGACTATAAAATAATAATAAAAAGAAATAAAGAGCAAGAGAAGAGCAGAAACACAGAGAATCTGTGAAGACATCCAATACTGAGGTTCTAGTAAAATAGGGAAAACAAAGAGACAGAACTTGAGAAAATTGCCTAAAGCTAAAGAAAGAAATGCTTCTTTAGACAGAAAGTCTAGTAAATGCCAAGAACAAGGAATGAAAAAGGACTTCCACCTAGACACAGCCTCATGGAATTTCAGAACACCTTAGACAAAGATCCCAAATACTTCCAGAGATATAAACATGTCTAGAAAGAAATAAAAATTATATTGGATTTAGAATTCCATTAATAACAACAGATGTTAGAATGAAAACTTCAAATCAATGCCTTCCATAGTTTGAGGAAAAAATACTCTAACTCCAAAAGTCTAGAATTCTAGACTCAGTTTAAACTATTAATCAAACGGGGAACAAAATAAAGATACTCAACAACAAAGAAATGTTTACCTCTCAGGCATTCTCTCTAAAAAACTTACTTGAGGTTGTGCTCCAACAAAATGAAAAATATCCACTCTTTTTAGATCCAAGAACAAAAAGGTATGAGACCTCCCACCCCACTCACACACATAAAGAATGTATCTAACCCACAAGTGGCATAGAGAGTCATATTAGGCTGATGACCGTACCACTGGCATAAAGGGCAGCTAGCCAGAATCAAAGCAGGAGATGAGGGAAAGGGGTACCAGGCTAAAAACCATAAAGAAAAGAAGACAAGCACCTTAGCATAAAGTTAACATATAGTATGGTTAGAAAGTTGGATTATTTTGGTGATAAATTGAAGGCATTTGCTTACTTCTCTCATTTACAAAAAGAAAGAAACATCAGAAAACTTAAAAACTATATGAGAAAACTGATGGCAAAATGAAAAACAAATTAAAATGTGGTATTCTCTGATAAACTGTGAGAATTTATTTGCCCTTAATTGTCTTAACATTTAAGCCTTACTTGTCTTAACTCCTGGGTGCACAGGTCTAGCAAAATATCATGGGCTTCCCTGGTGGCACAGTGGTTGAGAATCCACCTGCCAATGCAGGGGACACGGGTTCAATCCCTGGTCTGGGAAGATCCCACATGCCGCAGAGCAACTAAGCCCGCGCGACACGACTACTGAGCCTGCGCTCTAGAGCCTGTGAGCCACAACTACTGAGCCTGCACACCACAACTACTGAAGCCTGCGTGCCACAACTACTGAAGCCCACGCGCCTCGAGCCCGTGCTCTGCAGCACTGAGAAGCCCGTGCACCGCAACGAAGAGTAGCCCCAGCTCACTGCAACTAGAGAAAGCCCACACGCAGCAACGAAGATCCGATGCAGCCAAAAATAAATAAATTAAATAATCTTTAAAAAAAATAACATGAATCTCTTTCCCTGGGGTTCAAACCATTTTTGGTTCTATGATGAATAATATATTAACATGTCATACTAATATAATGCTCTTAATTAATTTTGTAGTTTTTGGATAACTTATTAAAGCATGAAAATACATAGTTACAAAATAGAGTATAAATGTGAGCGGCTTCAATAATACAAAATAATGTATCAATCTATATGAAAGAAGGTCATGTGTGATGAAGAGGAGGTGATGTGAGGAAGGAAAGGAAGGAAAGGAAAATGTGAGTGTAATCATTTCCTCGTCATCTTTCCTAGTGAAAATTTGATGAGTCTTAAAGTTGATAGATTAAGAAATAAAACTTAAAACAAAAATGGTTATGAGAAGTATTTCTGTGGGGCAATGCACTACAGATGGGAGAGGGATGTAGGAGAATTTGGCTTATATTTTTATGATTTTCTGAAAGGTTTCAATTCATTGTTATTTACAATGTATCTGCTATTGCTTTTAGTCATGGGAGAAGCAATTCAGAGAACACGGGTTAAAACAGACTCCAGAGACAAAACATGGGCTCACATCTCGGCCCTGCCACTTCCTAGCTGTGGGGACTTAGCCAAGTTAAACACTCTGTGCCTCGTCTATGAAAAAGGGATAATAACAGAATCACTTCACAGAGATGTTGTGAAGATGAACTTCTTTTTAGTATGAAAATTTTAAAGCATAAACAAGTATAAACATAGTGGTACCCATATACCTCATGTTTAATTATATTTTATTTCACATTATTTGTTTCAAATCATTGGGTATTCTTTTAGGAAATAAGATAATACAGTGAACGCTCCTAACTGACCCCAGTAGACTCCCTCCCTCTTAAAGGAAACCACCCTTAAGAGTTGGGCATGTATCTTTTATATCCTTGTTTTTATATTTTTATTACATTTATACAGACACATGAATAATACATGGCATTGAATGTATGTTTATAAGTTACATAAATGATGTTTGACTCTATAGATCTATTTTCAACTTGTTTTTTCTCATGATTTTGAAGGTTATCCATTTTCACATACATAGATGTAGTTCAATCATTTTTATCTGCTGTGTGATATTCCATCACATGATTATAGTACAGTGTAGGTATCCATTGTCTACTAATGGGAGTTTATGTTTTTCCACTATAATCTCTTTCTGCCTTAAAATATTTTTCTAGCAGTTATTATAAGCACTTGCATACAGTTTGTCCTAACTAATCTCTGTCTGCCTATTGCACTTCCTAGCTACTCTTCCCCATACCACCAGAATGATTTTTCTGTATATAAATCACACCCAACCACTCCTTAAGCACTTTATCATCTCTAAAAACGAAATCCAAGCTCTTTGACTAGGCGTGTAAGTCTGGCTTTTGCCCAGCCTCATTTTCTGCCACTCCCCACTCACTCCCTATGCTCCCCACAGGTCAGCCCTGGCACACTACTGCAGATTCCTGAAGGCACCATGCTTTTTGCAGTTACCTATGAGGTCTATGCCTTTTTTTTTTTTTTTTCTTGCCTGGACTGGAAACCTCCTCTGTCCTCTTCAAGCAGAAATAAATGCTTCCTCTTCTCTGCTCCCGGAAGACATTGTGTATAATGCTACTAAAATGCTTACACAATTCATCGTCATTTTTTTCAGGTATGTCCCCCTACTATTCTGTATATTTCTGGGAAGGAGGGTCTGTATTCTAGTCATCTTTGTATCCCCAGTGCACAACAGAGTAGGAGCTTAATAAATGTTGACTGAAAGAACGAATTGAAGAGTGGAACTAATTCTATAGCAATTGAGAACAACTGAGTATTTGTGATAAAGAGAGATGAAGAAAATCTGATGTCTGTGCTTGAAACTGCTTAAAATGGAAACTGGAGGCAAGAAATCAAGTTAAGAAAGGTATTGCAATGTTCTAACAAGGTTTCAGCATGTGTTGTTGCCTTATATCAAGGGATACGATTTAAATAGTGATATGTCATAACATGTGTAATACTAAGCTATAACAGGGTCTAATATTAGGCAGGAAGCTGATTGCAATTATGTTGATGGTAATTTCCTTTCACATGTACTGCGGTGTGCCCCTAAGCCCCATCTTCATTTCCACCATGGGACATGTGTCATTTACAGTTTCCCAACCTTCAAAAAGCTATTCCATGGCAACAGACTGCGAGCTTCTAAGAAAGGCCTTAAGGCACTCATCCAGGGACTGCTGTGTGCTAATAAATGTTTCTTAAAATGACATGGAAGTTATGTATTAGATGAATTGTGCACTTATTCATAAAGAGATCATTAATTAAACTTTTCTATAAACAAATGTGTCCACATGTATAATATCAACTGAGCAAGAGCTCAGAAAGCTTGTTGTTCATCCTTTACCCACTCTGAGGAACAAAGAGAGATGACAGATTTCAGAGCTGGCAGTCCAACAAAGTTCCAATAATAATGCCGGCATTTATGGGCAGTGCATCAGGCTTGGGTAAGTACTTCATGTACATTATTTCATTTAATCTTGACCACAAGTCAATGTCCATTCTTACCAAGTAAGAAACTGAGGCTTAGATGGGTTAAATAATTTGTTTTGAGTCACACAATACATAGGTGATCGAGTGAGATTTTCACGAAGTTTTTCTGACTCCAGAACCTTTGCTTTTAGCTGCCATTATGACATTGTGTTGGCAGCTGTTTCCACTTCATGTATGGGGTCAAATCCAAGCTAATGTTTTTCATCTTATCCACTGCTCAATTAAGAAAATTACTGCAGTGTGCTTTGGATGCCTAGGCTTCATTTCCTCCTTCCTGACAGTATGCTGGCTTTCCCATTGCTGAAGCCAAGAGTTTCCGATGTTCCTTCCATCTGAGTCTTTCCTCTCAGTATAGTCAGGGGCTGGCCTAGAGCAAAGCTCAGCTCAGTCAACCTCTCTCTCCCAGGGCTCTGAATCTCCAAAGGGCCTCAAACACCATAGAAACCACTGGAGTTAACGCATTCTAGGCCTCAGGCGGGAAGATTACTGAACAGGTCCCATTAAAGAGACCCAGCAGAGATGCCTGGGCTTGTACTTGCTGGCCCTGGTTCTTCATTCTTCCTGTTAATTTTGTGAGAGGTACATCTCCTTCTAAGGAATTCTATTTTTGCTTAAAATATACAGAGTCATTTTCTGTGACTTCTAAACAAATAACTAAATTAACCGAGTCCGTCTCTAATTCCTGGGAATATTTCCCTTAAATGTCCCCTTATGGAGAACAGCGTACAATGAGTACCATAAGGCAGACAAATGCACTTAATACAACACTCAAAACTGTGTCAGAGGACTTCCCTGGCGGGCAGTGGTTAAGACTTCACTTTCCAATGCAGGGGGTGCGGGTTTGAACCCTGGTTAGGGAGCTATGATCCCACATGCCTCAGGACCAAAAAACCAACACACGAAACAGAAGCAATATTGTAACACCTTGAATAAAGACTTTAAAAATGGTCCGCATCAAAATAAATAAATAAACAACTTTTTTAAAAAAACCTGTATCAGAGTAAGTCCACGTCATGAGTGTCCTGTTATGACTTCAAGATCATAATCTTTCCCACTATGACCGCAGACTGCCCCCTCCCCCAGTGCTAGAAGAGAATCCGGCACCTACCTCCCCTGGCCTCCTAGCTTCTTTGTTGAGCAAGGTACTGAGACTCTAAACTGTTGCCAGGGACTTCCCTGGTGGCGCAGTAGTTAGGAGTCTGCCTGCCGGTGCAGGGGACACGGGTTTGGGCCCTGGTCTGGGAAGATCCCACGTGCCGCGGAGCAACTGGGCCCGTGAGCCACAATTACTGAGCCTGCGCGTCTGGAGCCTGTGCTCCGCAACAAGAGAGGCCGCGATAGTGAGAGGCCCGTGCACCGCGGTGAGGAGTGGCCACCGCTTGCCGCAACTGGAGAAAGCCCTCGCGCAGAAACGGAGACCCGACACAGCCATAAATAAATAAATAAATAAATAAGTAAGTAAGTAAATAAATAAATAAACAAACTGTTGCCAGCTGCTTTGAACTAGGGGAAAATAGAAGAGAAACAGTGGTCATGAGCTCAACTCTAAAGGTCCTTGCCAGTGGTATAGGAAGACCAAATATAACTTGTATGTTAAGAAGAATGAATCAGTGTAGTGATCTAAAATGAGATAAATGACAAAAGACATCGCAGAAGCTAGACTGGGAAAGTGAGGCAAGAAACAGACAAATGGACTGTGCAGGATGGTAGGGACCATGAAGAGGAAGCCTCTGGGTGTCAGGATACGGCAAAGAGTGGATATGAGAGTCAGGGGTAGGAAACCAAGGATCCCATGCTGTATCAGGGCGTAGCTATCACAAATGACACTTTGCTCCCATCAGTTAGAAAATCACCATATAATGACTGGAATATATGGGTGGAATATAGAATAAAAGACTGCAAGGACAAATACCAACATTTTAACAGTAGTCATTCCAGGCAATGAGATCATAGGTGATTTTTATTTTATTCTCTATATTTTCTGAATTTTTCAATAGTCAGTGTTCAATTTTTCTGAATTCTTCAAATGTTCTGCAATGAGAATTTTGAGGCGGGGGGGACTCTATAACATCTAATAAACTGGTTCTGGAACTCTGGAATCACGTAGCACATCAGTGTGACTGGGGTACGGTAACTCTCTTGTGGAAAGCTCTGTAATACCCACCTGCCTAATACCCATTTTTCCTTTAAGTGTAAAAATAAATTACGCCAGAACCTGTATTTCCCCTAATCCCATCCTGCAGCCCTCCTCCCAGGCATCTGCTGATAAAGTTGGCCAACTCACCGATCCTCAACATTTACTCCGTCAATACCTATAGAATGTGTTCTCCCTGAAATAGTTGTTATTCAATACAGGAATGGGACCTTGCTGTGAACAAATTTCCTGGAGTTTCTACAGCCTTCATTCATTCAACAAACATTTTTTTGGAACTTGCAGTGGTTGAAGAAAGTTAACTTTTCTCTGTTACATGGAGTAAGTACGCTGCTCTTTGGTCTATGTAAGTGGCCACTCCAGTGGCCAGAAAGAAAAAAAATTTATTTCCTTTCATGAGAAAGAGAGGCAGGATTCATGGCGTGAGATAAAAAAGAGGTCCATTATGTATTATTTGTCTTGTGGGCTGACCGTGCTCAGTTGAACATGGTAGAAGCCCTCTTACCTGATAAAATGGGACTAATATTTGGTGGTCCTGATGATTATAATTCTGCATCATTCCTAAACGACCACACCTAGAATGCATGTTTACCACTGACATTTTGCTTTTTTGAAAGTGTAACAAAAGAACATCAAGATGCTTGCAAAGTTCCCGAGTACAACGAAATCTTTTCCAATTGTCTTACCTACACTTAACTCAGTAGATGTTCTTTTATAGTGATTCATCTTTGTCTTTCATCTACATTAAGTTATTCAACAATAACACTGTTTGCTTCACTCTCTTAAGTATCCATTTTTAGTAATATTTAATTTAATAACATATTTATAATAATAAGTACAGTGAACACAAACAAGTTTAGAAACAAACAAAACTGACTCTTGGGTAAGAAACCATTTGCTTGAGTGGAGCCCACAGGCCCCCAGCGTTCAGCAGCCCTGGGCATCAGTCAAAGGGAGAGTTGATTAGGCAGGTCAGGTGTACAAGTGGCGCTGGTTAAGGAATTCCTATTGCCCATGCTTCTGGCCTTGTAACTACCTACTCCCCTACCTCACAGCTGACTCTGTTATTCACTCTCTAACTCCTAGCAACTGAAGAAGAGATTGCAGAAACTGCCCAGACCAGAAGTTGGCAAATTATATTCCATTGGCCGAAGCCAGCCCACTGCCTGTTTCCATAAATAAAGTTTATTGGAATGCAGCCATGCCCATTGTTTACCTACTTCCTTTTGCCCTGCAAGGTCAAAGTCAAGTGGTTGTGACAGAGACAGTATGGCTCACAAAACCTAAAATATTTACTATCTGACCCTTTACAGAAAGTTTGCGTACCCCTGGTCCAACCCAACCAAAAAATGAGTTATAGGCAGTAGTGTACTAGTAAAAGTTAAACAGCTGGCCCTCTGGAGGAAAAAGTCCTTATTTGTAGCAGATACTGATCTCCATAGTGTGAGCACTGCCACCCTTTCAAGCTACCCCTGACTTTGGAGTTGGGGAGAGAAGTCACACTAGAGATAGTCTTTTGCTTGTCTGTTTTAATTTTTTATTGAAATGATGATCAAATCAAATCAAACACAGTGACCATTTTAATCAAACTTTTACTTTGAGAGTATAAAAATACAATCAAAATTTCAAACAGTATCTTTTATACATGCTTTACCAAATTAATGCCAGAAAAACTCTCAAAACCAAGCTATAAATGATGCCCATACACTATGATATGAACACAGTAACCAAAAGTTCACATTTTTAAATGCACTGATCTTTCCCTCAACAGAACAGCATACTCTACACATTTTCCCAATTTATCTCTCATCTTACAAAAAACTAAAGTCACACTCTCAAGCCAGTGCAAGCCTGTTCCAGCACACTACTGAGTACAGAAATCAGCTTAAATGGAGGCTGTAAATATGGAAGGAACAATAAACCCTGGATTCATATAAGACCTTTCTTGAAGCTCCAGGCTTAAGATCCCACAAAGAGCCTACCTCTAGTTCCGTCTCTAGCTGCATTTATAACATATTCTGAGTGCTTACATTTTATCTGGGACTGTTCTTTACGTATAGTATTTTACACTTATCAATTATTTTAACTCTCGCAATAAGCTTCTTTTCTTAAGGTAAGTACAATCATTGTGCCCATTTATCAGATGAGAACATTTGAAACAAAGAGAGGTTGTGAAATTTGACCTAGAAAAGAAGTTTTTGAGAAACCTGCACAGCAAAGCAGTTGATTTGGAACATTCCCTTCATTTTCAAGTCATGTTCCTGCAGTCTTCTATCCTTTTCCATTGTAATGAAGATCAAAAATGTTGATGCCCAGGTATTTCTTTCCCAATTCAAAAGAAGAAGGCTCATTTGTGTTTTGGGCTGTGTTCATCAGTAAAACTGAAAAAAATTCTAGAGAAACTACATTCATGAGAAAAGGAGTAAAGAACAGAAAGGGGTGGGAATAGAACCTCAGGGAAAGAGAAAGATAGCAGCCAGCACACGTTGAGCCTTTAAAGACTCTGAGGACAAGATAGGGAGAGATTGGGGGTAGCTGCCATACTGTGATATGCAAGGTGCTAGGGAGATGGGAAAGAGGATTTTAGGTAGTTTTGCTCTATGTAAAAGAATTTCCATTAGGACCCTTGTTAAGAGACATAAGTGAAGTCTAAACGAATTTTCTTGTGATTTTTTGGATATTAGGCTAATGTTTTTTTTAATTCAACACAGTGTTGAGACAATTCAAAATGTGCTAAGATTAATATGTTACCCTGTTAAAGCTAAAACTAAAGAGAATGAAGTCTTTTTCTTTAAAAGACAAAACAGTTGGGTTGTGGCTTTTATTACCCACAATAATGAATCATCCATCAGTCCACCCAGTACAGAGAGCAGAGTAGATAGACTCCAGGACTTGGTGGGTGAGCCAGTGAAGCCCACTGTCTCCAATGGAACCCCACCAAAGGAACAGAGCCCACACGTGTCAGGGGCTACAAAGGTGACCAGGTCCCAGTATCTCTCCATAAGAAGTGCACCATCTGGCAGGAGAGACCAGACATATAATGACAACTATAAATAGGTGCTGTAATAGTACTATATCCAGTGGTATGTGGAGAGCCTCTGCGTTCCTGCCTTCACACCCTTCCACCTTTGTACTGCATGTTGATGTTTGCTACCTGTGCAGGGCCAGGCTGCTAACTGCAGTCACAGCTAGCCTGATTTTTAAAAGGCATAAAGTTGGGAGCATTTCTTTTACAGGCACCATCTCTCCATTCTAAATCATTTCCTTCTTTATTGGGACCTTCTTCCAACTTCCCTCTGACACCTGCTTGGGACACAGTTGTGTGGGGATGTGATGCTTAATATTATGGCAACCATGTTGTGAGCATGAAGAAGGATATCAGAGGCACCAACCCAATGTCCTGACATGGCAGGTCCCCTGAATGAACCAACTATAGATGCACCACTTTCCAGATTTCTTATGTGAAAGAATTATCTCTATTATTTAGCCACTTGAATTCTGGTTCTGCAATTTACTAGCTGTGTGACCTTGAACAAGCTATTTAACCTCTTTGTACATATTTCTTCATTCAAATAATGTCAATAGCAATACCACTTACCTCATAAGGTTGTTGTGACATTTCAATGAGTTAATACATGTCAACAGTAGATTTCCTAAATAATAGTTAAATAATAAATATTAGTTATTAATATTATTTACATTATTAGTTGGGTATTTTGCTGCTTATAGGCATAAACTATTCCTAACTGATACAGACATTTACCTAAAGATGTGATAGAGGCTCCCAACATTATTTTGCAAGCTTTCCAGATACCATTCTTTAACAGAAGTCAGTGAGTATTTATTGAGCCCTTCTTAAGGGCAAGTCTCTGTTCTAGAAACCAAAGGAGTGAATATGTGGAACTGGGATTTATAGACTCACTGTATCAATGGGAGGGACAGAGGAATGCTCCTGCTAGCTCTTGGTATCACCTATGGATACACAGCTCCCTTAGGATGCAGAGAGTTGATATATGCTTTGCCCTATACTTGGCTATGCGTTGGTAATAACATGGTTCTCCACTCATAGATCACAAACATTCCACTTAAACATCCAGGTGCAGATGATGCCTCTTCAGCACATTTCATACATTCTCCTTTTCCTGTATGAAGTTTTACTGTGATCCCGTTACCTTCTACCATGGTATCACTATGCTCCCACCAAGTTTCACTCTTGGTCCCAAATATTGCCTTCTTTTTTTCCAGCATATATTACAGAACATCATGCATCAATATCCAATACACATGGTCCCCGACCTGACAGTATGACTTACAATTTTTTTGACTATGATGGTGCTAAAGCTATACACATTCAGTAGAAACTATACTTGGAATTTTGAATTTGGATCTTTTGCAGGGCTAGTGGTATGTGGTACAATACTCTCTCCTGTGATGATGGGCAGGTCAGCAGCCGCAGCTCCCAGTCAGCCAGGCAATCACGAGGGTAAACAACTGATACATTTACAACCATTCTGTACCCACACAACCATTCTGTTTTTCACTTTCAGTACAGTATTCAATAACTTACACAAGATATTCAGTATTTTGTTATAAAATAGCTCTTGTATTAGAGGATTTTGCTCAACTGTAGGTTAATGTAAGTGTTCTGAGGTAGGCTTGGCTAAGCTACGATGTTCAGTAGGCTAGGTGCATTAAATGCATTTTCTTTAAAAAATTTCTTTTTAATTAATTAATTTATTTTTGGCTGCATTGGGTCTTCGTTGCTGTGCACGGGCTTTCTACAGTTGCAGAGAGCAGGGGCTACTCTTTGTTGCAGTGCGCAGTCTTCTCATTGTGGTGTCTTCTCTTGTTGTGGAGCACAGGCTCTAGGCACATGGGCTTCAGTAGTTGTGGTATGAGGATTCAGTAGTTGCGGCACACGGGCTTAGTTGCTCCTCAGCATGTGGGATCTTCCTGGGCCAGGGCTCGAACCCGTGTCCCCTAAATCGACAGGCGGCTTCTTAACCACTGCGCCACCAGGGAAGTCCTAAATGCATTTTCAACTTATAATATTTTCAACTTATGATGGTTTATCGGGATGTAACCTCATCATAAATCAAGGAAGATCTGTAATCTCAAAGAGCTTTGTTCTCTGCCCCCAGGCCATTCCATTTTAACCACAGCATGTGGCCTTGAATCTCCTGCTGGAGGTTAGAAAAAGATACTGGCCTTCGAGCCAATTGGCTTTGGATTCAACTGTTTTAACAGAGGAGTAAATTTAACATCTTGGCCCAAATTTGTTTCCCATTCTGTTTTGTCATCCTTGGGCTTGCATTTTTACAGGATGGGATACAGCAATGGACCTGACAGGATATCTTAGCAATGGCAGCTGTTGGTGCTAGATTAGATTTCTCCCAACCTCTGATGACTTGTCAATGCGTCTTTTGTAGGAGTCTTGTCAATTTCCTTCCACTTCAGCCCATGTCTTTATAGCCACCTTAACAACGCTACATGATTCTTTCTTTCCTTATTCCCTTTATTCCAAGAATTATTTTTTTCCCTGGCCATTTGCTTTCTTCTAAATAGTTTAAATTTTCTTTGGCAGCTGCAAGAATAAATCTACCAAGGCCCTTGTCTACTCCCATGTCCTCCTAGTGGGAGGGTCACTTCCGGAGCCCCGGCAGGAGGTGCTCCCCTAAGCACATGGGCTGCTCACCTCAGATTGTCCAGGGCTGCCATGTTCCTGAACATGACCTTGGTGTTAGCAGGTCTGCTCCATTTCACTGCTGATGAGGGGATCAGGCTGATTCCCGTTCACTCCAACACTCACCCATTGCTCACAGGCCTTATTCTTACCCCTGCTGGTAATTCTCAGTGCTAAACTGCAGCAGGTTGTCAACTGGTAGGCGTATTGAACACTCCTTTTCATTCTGGAGATCTCAAAAATAAATAATGAGGCCCTAGGTTAATTAACCTGACAATCCACCAAAGCAGGGATTCCCAGGCAAGTGACAATACTTTTTGGCAAGACGACCCAGCTCTTTTACACTGCAGCCCCTGGTTTCCAGAAAGTAAGGAAACGGTTAACACTAATCTGCCTGGGAAATGACTTCTGAGTCTGTCTTCTAAGAGTATTGTTTTTTGGAAGTGGTCAAGTTAGGATAAATGTGGAATTTATCCTGTGTCTGTCTGGTTTGCTGTGCAAGTCCTGGTCCAAGAGGCATCCCCTGGGCTGGAGGAGCTGTGAGTTGGCATGCAGGCCTTGGGCTTTCATGTTTAGTGTGGTAAAAAACGATGATGGTAAATCACCTGTAGCATACATATAGCTTCATGAAGGGGAGGGGACAAAGGAAATGGTGTGCTTCAGTAGCTGCCAGGACTTCCAATGAATTGAAGATGCCCCACTGCTGCATCCTGCCCTTCACCCTTCTATAAAGCTAAATAAATATAGTAGTAGATTAAAGCCAATCGTGCCTTGTGCATTTGATTGTCTACTTGAACTGATGTCAACCACTGTGGAGTGTAGAGGGGCAATTCAGCTATAAGGTACTCTATATATTTAGAAAATTGTTTGTATTAGAAAAGGATGAAGCATCAATGACATAAGAACACCCTGGTTACACCAGTTATATACCAGGTTATTCGTTCCTATTGTCCTCCTGAGTTTTCTGTCCAGGAGCTCCCACTACCCATGTCTCCACACTTCAGGGTGAGGCTGCCTGTCAATATTCTCCACAGGCAAAGTCAGGTTCTCTCACAGATCTGACAATCCTGTGTCCTTCCTCAGAGACCAAGTCTAATCTATGGAGCTTCCTCTCCCACCCTGCTCATTCCATCTTGATCCCAGTTTTCTCACCTGTAAAATGAAGAAAGTAAGAATGATAAAGAAAATAACATAGAACTGGAAATAAATTATTCCAGCCACTGTTTTAATACAATTTGATTCACATAATTTTTTCAACATTTCTAAACTCTAACTTGACATTTGTAGAGAATAAGTGCCTCAAAGGCAAGATCCATGTATTTTGTTATTCAGTTTGTATGAATATAATACCGAAATCAACTGGTATTAAGATAGTGGCCAGGGCCAGTGTGGGGGAGGGAGGGAGCATGTTTGGCTTTTGTTTGGGTTTTTAGTTGATGAAGTCATTGGGCTTCTGCTATTATCATGCCAATAGTCTTTTGGGAGATTGAATAAGGTACTTGTCCATGGCTGGTGGGCATTTTCTTCAAGACTCTCAATATAATAAAAAAAAAGCCAAATGGAAATGATGCTAGATAATGACCAAGCTGGAAACATCAGTACCAGTCAAACAATATCAGAAAGGTTCCATTTTCCCTTTGTCAATAGCAAATTAAGTAGTTCTACAGCTGACCAAACAGCATTTATACCTAAGAAGAAAGAGAAGAGGAGGAAGCACCAACCAGAGTTATTTCCCCTACTCTGTCTCTTTCTTGATGTCTGTCACTTATACCAATTGCCTACACAGATCATCAGAACTATGCTTTTCAAACTTTTTGACTCCAGGCAACAAAGAAAGATTTATTTCATATCTTGGCCTAGTATGTTTCCCATTTGTTTTTCAATGTAGACTGTGACTCACTAAATTGATTTCATGACCCCACAAATAGGTAGTATCCTCCAGTTTGGAAATCACTGGACCAAATCATGTGAGAACTCTTCAGAAACTGTGTTAAAATTTAGTAATAATCCTTACCCAGTGGTAGTTTAGATGATTCCAGGGAAAGCTCAAGACTTCTACCCTCTCCTTCTTACTCTCCTCTTCCCCCAAGAAGGAAGATCCTTCTCTGGATCGATTTCATTCTAGGACAAGGCACTATGACTCAGTCTAGTGAGTAAAGTGTTCTAAGGAATCAAGTGGATGAGTACAGTGTTACATAGAAGAAGAGGAACTTCCGCTGGAAATGTCTGAGACAGACAACCGGACGCCTCCTCCTTAGGCCTTTGGAAAACTCTCTCATCAGTTTCCCTCTGCTATTCTCTCTGCTGGGGGATATTTTAGGTGGTTCTTCCACACATTGGAGCAGCAATATCAAAACTTTGGGATGGAAGCAGGCAGAGTAGTTCTTTCATCCCACTTGGGTTTTGGTCATCAGCTGGGCCAGAGTTGGTATTGTTTCTTAATGTAATATTGTACATGTTTGGGAGTTCTTAATAATGCTATAAACTACTTTACTCAAACTGGCAGAATTCTAGTGAGTAAAGAGGTCTTAACTTCTGGGTTTTCTTGAGTTTCTGTTTACCCTCCACCCCATCCTCAGCTGCTTGAAGGCTGCTGGGGACAGCATTATTGGTATATTGATGTATCTGCCTGGGAAATCATCTTGTAATTATCCTCTGCCTCATTTTTTTAATAACATAATAAATTTTATTCTATAACAAGGGTCAAATCGAACAGGTACAGATGAACAAAAATTAAGAAATTTTACTACCAATTTATTACAGTAAAGAAATGTCTAAAGTGTATATGTGAAGAAGAAACATAACCATAAAAGAAAAATAATTATAACAAAGTCTCTGCCTCATTTTTAGTGAAGAAAGCCTTTGTATTTGATGAACTTGAATGTGAGGCAAACAAGCCAAAAGGAATCTTTTTACCACCTAAAATCTGACATTTGTGGTCTACTAACATCTAAAAATTAAAGATCTATGAGTAATTATGTTACGTTGTAAGTTATCTCTATGAACATATCTAAATATAAGACAGCTATCCAGGCTCAAATACTATGCAATATGACCCAATTCCACAGGTGGAATAATCCTCTTTGGCACAGGTGGTTGAATAATCCTCTTTGGTTCTGACTCATTCACTGAGGAAAATGTAAGCTCCATGAACATAAGAAGTATGTCTGGGCTTCCCTGTTGGCGCAGTGGTTAAGAATCTGCCTGCCAATGCAGGGCACACGGGTTCAAGCCCTGGTCCAGGAAGATCCCACATGCCATGCAACAACTAAGCCCGTGAGCCACAACTACTGAAGCCCGTGCACCTAGAGCCTGTGCTCTGCAACAAGAGAAGCCACTGTGGTGAGAAGCCCACTCACCGCAATGAAGACTAACCCATACTCACCACAACTAGAGGAAGCCTGCGTGCAGCGACGGAGACCCAATGCAGCCAAAAATTAATTAATTAATTTTTTAATTAATTAATTTTTAAAAAGATACTTTAGGTTAATCAAAACCTTCCAAAAAAAAAAAAGTATGTCTGCTTTCTTCATCAGTGAATTGTCAACTCACCATACAGTGCCTGATTTTAAAAATACATCCACTAAATATTTGTTGAATGAAAAAAAAAGACAAATAAATAATAAATAAATAAGGGTGCTGAGAAGGAAGGAAAGGAGTTGGCTCTAACAAAGTGAGACAATAAGCAGGAGATACAGGAACCCTTACGATGTATTGGACAAGGACCCTTCAGCTATTTCAGACCTGCCACTTCTACTGCCTCTCCCACCTGCAACCTGGAACCAGAGGAGTAGCTGGGTGTTTTGCCTGCCTCCACCAACTTCACAGTCCTCTAAATAACTGCAGTAATTGCAAACATTTATTGAACTTTGAGGATATATTGAGCCCAGCTCCAAACACAGAATTAGACTCTGTGTCTCCCCGTAAAGCAAATCCACAGAGCTACCAAAACACCAGCAAATAATGACTTTTCAACTTAATATCTCGAGACAAATATGTATATGACCACAAAGGTTAAGAGCTCTGATTCTAATTACTAAAGAGTGCCAGTCTTCTTCATTTTTAATCATCGGTTTTATTGCTATTTTGTTGTCAGAGTCATCACCAGGGTGCCTAACTCATTTTTTATACAGTTAATACAGATCTTTATCAAGTGTGAGAAGTGTGCTCATTTTCCTTCTTAATGCCAGACTCCTTCATGAATTGTCTCTGACGGTTGAGATGGGATGAATCCTGTGTGGGATTAATGAGAAGCTATACTGTCCGCTCTGAAACCCTTTCATTTATGGGCCCTCTTGAACATTAACATGATCAAAGGATTTCAAAGAAGCCAGGACCGCTATCCACACTAAAGCAAGAGTCGATCCAAGGGACCCATCTAAGAAAGAAGGGCTTTTAAAAACAAATGCAAAAGCCAGTTCTCAAAATTTAAACAGGAAGGCGAATCTTAAACAGCCTCACATGCAACTCAGTGTTTGTTAACCAAAGAATAAAAATAAAAAGATTAAAAGAGAGGCTTGCCGTTCCAGATTTCCTGGTTTTCGTCACACAGCTCAAAGACCATTTTTGCTAGCAGTCTTTTGACAATGGAACTACATGTCACACTCAAAACACAGCATGGTGATTTCAAATTGATGAATTGTATTCATGGTATTGGTATCTGAATGTATTAAATCACTAAAGCAAGGCAATATTTCAATGCAAGCACATGAGTGGGCTTTAGCATAAAACTTCCAGCAATCAGTACTACACACAAAGGGGAAATGTCAGGCATGGAAACTTTTGTCCTTCAAATAAATAAAAGAATTTTAGTGAAATAGACCATACCTTATTTATATCTTGACTTCTCTCTGCCTAATGGCTACTGTACACCTTTTAGGTTTTTTCATTTACCATTTGGAGAAAAGCCCGCTGTGTTTAACAGGGTGATAAGACTCCGACTGAGCCAAGGATATTTTTTTGTTGGTGAAGAATTGTTGGTTGGGACTTCCCTGGTGGCACGTTGGTTAAGACTCCACCTGCCAATGCAGGGAATACAGGTTTGAGTCCTGGTCCGGGAAGATCCCACATGTCGCGGAGCAACTAAGCCCGTACGCCACAACTACTGAAGCCCTCTCGCCTAGAGCCCATGCTCTGCAACAAGAGAAGCCACAGCAATGAGAAGCCCACACACCGCATCCAAGAGTAGCCCCTGCTCGCCGCAACTAGAGAAAGCCTGCACGCAGCAATGAAGACCCAATGCAGCCATAAATAAATAAATAAATAAATAAATAAATAAATAAATAAACTTAATTTAAAAAAAAAAAAGAATTGTTGGTTGAAGGTAAAGAAAACTGTTATTTTTAAGTCTGCAAGTGGTTTTTCTACTTTTCTGGAGAGGAAGTCTTCAATTCCTTGGGTGCAAACTGCTCCTATGATTTGAGAAAATCCTTTCAATAAACTTTCTGTTTATGCAAAGATAAAGCAAAGAACTTATTCTGGAATAGAGGTGACAGACTCGGTGCTGCTAACGGGCTGAGCTGTTTATTCTGATCAGTATTTTTATAGGAAACTATAAAGCATAGTTCAGTGGTTATACACTCAGATCATGGAGTTAATATTACCTAGGTTCAAATCCTAGCTTCTTCTGTTTACTAGCCATGTGACTTTGATACTGACCAGGGTTCTTGGCCATCCCCAATCATTAGAAATTGACTAGAGGCCAGACAACAAATTCAGGCAAGGCTGTATTGGGACCCCTGCTGCAGCAGGGAGGTGAGAACAAGTAACAGGTTCCCTTGCTCGCTCCCTGGGGGGTGGAGGTGTGGCAAACTTGCTCCTTATATGGGGTAAGGGTTGGGGTGTGTCCAGGGGTCCAGCCAGAGGGGTGGCTTAGGTGTTTTGCCGACCCCTTAGGTGGTGTTGAGTGCAGGAGGCATGTGCAGTACCCTGCTTTTTCTCCCAGCTTTTCAGAAGTGGCAGTTGGGATTTTTTTTTTGGTCTTTTTGTATCTTTTGTCCAGAATTTGCCCAAAGGCGCCTGGACGCAGTTATTTTTAGTCCCATACAGTTTCTTTGTATTTTGTTGCTCGAGGAAAGGTGTGTCCAGGTGCAGCATTGCAGCACTGCAGCAGAGGGTCCCAGGTCCCAGACTGTCTCAACTTCTTCACAGTTTACTAATATCTTTTTGCCTCGGTTTTCATCTGTAAAACTGGATAATAGTCCTCTTCATGGGTAACCTGAGGATTATGTGGGTTGATACATAAGAAATTTAGAATGGAACCTAGAAAGTGATGATCTCTATATATTTACTAGCTTGTTATTCTCTGTTGACCAAGTTTCATCTCACAGATTATTTCATTTTAGGAAGGAAAGAGAAACAAGCTCAAGGGCAGGGAGATGAAGAGGCATTGGTGACAGGACAGCAGTCTGGGGCTGATGATGGAGTCGCAGATGGTAGCTCACGGACACGGCTTCACTCAAACAGCAGCCATGTCTGGTATACATTTCATTTTTCTCAATTACAATCACTTTTGATTAGTTTTGATTATTCCATTAAATCTCTTTAACTTTACAACCTCATCTCAACCTAATTGTGGGAGGGATGATCTTTTTTTTTTTTTTTTTTTTTTTTTTTACACAAGCAGAGTCTAATTTAATGTATTGGCATCAATCCATCAAACATAGACCAGTCTGGTTTCCCAATGCTGATCTAAAATCCCATGGATCAGTAAAGAACTCACACTTCTTTATACCACAACCGATGCTACCTTAGTCTAAACCACCATTATTTCTCCCATGATATTCTTCCATCTGGTCTTTCTGCCCTCACTCTGGACTCCTCTATAACGTATTCTCAACATAGCAGCTAAAGTGTTATTTTTAAATGTTAAGATTCATGTCACCTGCAGTTCCAAACCCTTCAATGGTTTTCTATCCCACTGAGAGTAACAGCCAAATTCCTAACAAGTCCATGTGAACTGCCCTCTTTATGCTCTCATTACCTTTGTTTTGGGTTTTTTGTTTTGTTTTGTTTTGTTTTTTGAATTTAATTTTTAGTTTATATTGGAGTATAGTTGATTTACAATGACAAGGTGATTACATGACCTAATCACCTCCCAAAGGCCCCAACCATCCAATAACATGACCTTGGAGTTTAGCTTTTAACACATGAATTTTAGGATGACACAGACATTCAGTCTATAGCACACACCAACAATATTCCCACCTTAGGGCCTTTGCACTGGCTGATCCCTCCACCTGCAACACTCTTCCCCCAGGAAATGAAGGCCATCTCTTTTTCATCTCTTTCAAATGTTTGCTTGAATGCTAATTTCTTGATGGCTCCTATCTTCACCAACCCATTTAAATTTATAATCCCCTTACCATACCCACCTTCATCTGTGTATTCTTGATTTCTCCCACCATGCTCCTTATTTTCCATTTCAGAGATGCCTTTCTAGAATTCCAACATATTATAAAATTTATTTATGTCTATTTTATGCACACCACCCTCCATCATTAGAACGTAAGTTCCAGAAGGGCAGATTTTTTTTTTCTGTTGGTATAGGAGGTTGGTTATGAACACTGATATATTTCAATTACCTTGAAACATTCCAGGCTTTCAGTCTTATATTACTTGAAGACAGGTATTATAAGAGAAACAAGTATTACAAGAAAGAAAAGGGTTGTATTCTAGTCATTTTTGTAATCTCTCACTTTAATTCAGCATTTAGTTCATAATATTTATTCAATATAAGTTTGCTGAACTGAACTAAATCTCTAAGAATTTTTTAAAATTTCTAAGTTGATTTTTTAAGAAAATGTAACTAATATTCCAGGAATGAATGGCAGTTGAAATTTTTACCAGAGAATCTGGGGAGTTTTATTGCCTTTGGTCTTTTAAACACTCTTATTCTCAGATTTTTCATTTGCTTGTTTTTTTCTATGATCAAACTAGTACTCAAACTTATAAGCAAATGTTATATTTAATTTATATTTGATTATATTTAATCTATGCTGCAAGCCTAGATTTTTTAAAGAATGTATGTTTGTTCCATTTGGTTGTTTGTGTTATTTTTTGTCCCTTGTGGAACTGAACTCTTCAGAATTTTACCTGTGATTCTATTTGCCACTGTTTTGTCTGATCTGGAATTTGGTCACAAATAGTTTCTTTTTGAGTCATCTTTTTTTTTTTTTCTTTTTTTTTCTTTTTAATCAGTCATCAATTTTATATATATCAGTGTATACATGTCAATCCCAATCGCCAATTCAGCACACCACCATCCCCACCCCACCGCAGTTTTCCCCCCTTGGTGTCCATACGTTTGTTCTCTACATCTGTGTCTCAATTTCTGTCCTGCAAATCGGTTCATCTGTACCATTTTTCTAGGTTCCACATACATGCATTAATATACGATATTTGTTTTTATCTTTCTGACTTACTTCACTCTGTATGACAGTCTCTAGATCCATCCATGTCTCAACAAATGACTCAATTTCGTTCCTTTTTATGGCTGAGTAATATTCCATTGTATATATGTACCACATCTTCTTTATACATTCGTCTGTCGATGGGCATATAGGTTGCTTCCATGACCTGGCTATTGTAAATACTGCTGCAATGAACATTGGGGTGCATGTGTCTTTTTGAATTACGGTTTTCTCTGGGTATATGCCCAGTAGTGGGATTGCTGGATGATATGGTAATTCTATTTTTAGTTTTTTAAGGAACCTCCATATTGTTCTCCATAGTGGCTGTATCAATTTACATTCCCACCAACAGTGCAAGAAGGTTCCCTTTTCTCCACACCCTCTCCAGCATTTGTTGTTTGTAGATTTTCTAATGATGCCCATTCTAACTGGTGTGAGGTTATACCTCTTTGTAGTTTTGATTTGCATTTCTCTAATAATTAGTGATGTTGAGCATCTTTTCATGTGCTTCTTGGCCATCTGTATGTCTTCTTTGGAGAAATGTCTATTTAGGTCTTCGCCCCTTTTTGGATTGGGTTCTTTGTTTCTTTAATATTGAGCTGAATGAGCTGTTTATATATTTTGGAGATTAATCCTTTGTCCGTTGATTCGTTTGCAAATATTTTCTCCCATTCTGAGGGTTGTCTTTTCGTCTTGTTTATGGTTTCCTTTGCTGTGCAAAAGCTTTGAAGTTTCATTAAGTCCCACTTGTTTATTTTTGTTTTTATTTCCATTACTCTAGGAGGTGGATCAAAAAAGATCTTGCTGTGATTTATGTCAAGGAGTGTTCTTCCTATGTTTTCCTCTAAGAGTTTTATAGCGTCTGGTCTTACATTTAGGTCTCAAATCCATTTTGAGTTTATTTTTGTGTATGGTGTTAGGGAGTATTCTAATTTCATTCTTTTACATGTAGCTGTCCAGTTTTCCCAGCACCACTTGTTGAAGAGACTGTCTTTTCTCCATTGTATATCTTTGCCTCCTTTGTCATAGATTAGTTGACCATAGGTGCATGGGTTTATCTTTGGGCTTTCTATCTTGTTCCATTGATCTATGTTTCTGTTTTTGTGCCAGTACCATATTGTCTTGATTACTGTAGCTTTGTAGTATAGTCTGGAGTCAGGGAGTCTGATTCCTCCAGCTCCGTTTTTTTCCCTCAAGACTGCTTTGGCTATTCAGGGTCTTTTGTGTCTCCATACAAATTTTAAGATGATTTGTTCTAGTTCCATAAAAAATACCATTGGTAATTTGATAGGGATTGCATTGAATCTGTAGATTGCTTTGGTTAGTATAGTCATTTTCACAATATTGATTCTTCCAATCCAAGAACATGGTATATCTCTCCATCTGTTGGTATCATCTTTAATTTCTTTCATCAGTGTCTTATAGTTTTCTGCATACAGGTCCTTTGTCTCCCTAGGTAGGTTTATTCCTAGGTATTTTATTCTTTTTGTTGCAATGGTAAATGGGAGTGTTTCCGTAATTTCTCTTTCAGATTTTTCATCATTAGTGTATAAGAATGCAAGAGATTTCTGTGCATTAATTTTGTATCCTGCAACTTTACCAAATTCATTGATTAGTTCTAGTAGTTTTCTGGTGACATTTTTAGGATTCTCTATGTATAGTACCATGTCATCTGCAAACAGTGACAGTTTTACTTCTTCTTTTCCAATTTGTATTACTTTTATTTCTTTTTCTTCTCTGATTGCCATGGCTAGGACTTCCAAAACTGTGTTGAATAATAGTGGTGAGAGTGGACAGAAGGATGATCTTTTGAAGAAAGAACAAAGACCCAGAGCCAGAGGATGGGCTAAATGGACAAGGAACAACCCAAAAAATCTGAGGAGCCTGAACACATGTCCTGAGGATTTCTAGGGACAGGTGAATCAAAGACTGTGGTAAAAGGCATAGCAAGCAGGAAAGGAACTCGTATGCTAAAGATCTGGGCACAAAATGGAAGCATGGCCTTATTCCATGGTCACATGTAGATATTCACCTTTTTGACTGTCTAGCCCCATTGCCAATGTTTAAGGGATTACTTCAAGTCCAAATATTGCCCTCCTTATCCCTAAAACTTAGTGCCTTCCCTACCCCTAAACTCTAGTGACAAATTGTGTGACTTCAGCTGGTCTGAATGTCCTCACCTGTAACTCTTTATCTGACATTAAAAGAAGTAAAGCAGGAAAGATTGACTCTGGAAGAGTTAACAGCAACACACAGCACCACTGGGAGCCCAGACTGAGACGCTGATGGCAACAGTCCCCAGCAACATGTTCCAGGGTGTGAATTTGACTTTGGTCCTGGTTGCCCAGCCTCCTTGCATTCCTATCCTTCTTCCAAGTCTAGCTCTTTAGACTTTCTGACATTTCTGGGTCCAGTGTTCTTCAATAAAATTTCCTTATCTACTTAAGTTAACACAAGTTTGTTTCTATTGTTATAACAAAAAATCTTAATTGGTACAATCAGGTCACCTGGATTATACTTGAAACATGAAAGCAACTTATTTGGGTCTTCCTCATAAACAGAAAAATAAAACAACAATAACAGATACTTTGAAAATGACAATTTAAATTTGGTTCAAAACTACAGGCTCTATTTATAGAATGGACCACAGAATTATACTGTCAACTGAATTGCCAGGTCATAAATATTTCTCCAGACCCAACAATTTTCATCTGACTTTACTTGCCCTTAGCAGGATAATTGTGGTGATATTACTGATCAGAATATCATCAGCCAAGAGAAGTACTGTACAATTCATCAAATCCACAAGTATGTACAAATTCCTGTTAGCTTAGACAGCCAGCTGACTAACCACACTCTCATCCAAGTGATGTCCTGTGAGCCCCTGAATCCCTGCCTGGGACAGCCCTCCTGCCACCAGTGTACCTCCTAGCCATCCAGTTCAGCACTGGAGAGGTTACCCTATAGTTACTAGTCTATGCTAAAAGTGTTGCTGCTGTTACATTTTTTAAAAACTGATATTTTCATAAAGCTGAATTTATTTTGTTTAAAGACTCAGCCTTTCCACTATGGAAAACAGTATAGAAATTCCTCAAGAAATTAAAAATAGAACTATTATATGATTCAGCAATCCCACTTCTGGGCATGTATCCAAAGGAAACAAAATCGTTATCTCAAAGAAGTATTTGTACTCCTATGTTTGTTGCAGCACTGTTCACAATAGCCTAGGTATTAAAACAACCTAAATGTCCACTGAGGGATGAATGGATAAAAAATATATATGGTATATAGGCAATGGAATATTATTCAGCCTTAAAAAAGAAGGAAATTCTGTCATTTTTGATGAGATGGATGGACCTTGAGGGCATTATGCTAAGTGAAATAAGCCAGATGAGGAAAGACAAGTGCTGCGTGGTATCACCTATATGCAGAATCTAAGAAAAAGTCAAACTCATAGAAACAGAGAGGAGAAAAGTGGTTGCCAGGGGCTGGGAAGGAAAGGAGTAGGGAAAGGTTAGCAAAAAGGTACAAACTTTCAGTGATGGGTGAATATGATCTGAGGATCACATTGACTATAGTTGGTAACATTATAATTGAAATTTGCTGAGAGAGTAGAACTTAAATGTTGTACGCAAAAAAGAAAAAGGTAAATACATGAGGTGATGGATGTGTTAATTAACTTGATGGGGGGAATACTTTCCCAATGTATACATATATCAAATCACCACATTGTACACTTTAAATATCTTAAAATTTTATTTGTCAATTATACCTCAGTAAAGCTGGTGGGGGGGGTGGTTAATTGGTCTTTGTTAAAATAAGTATGTTCTATACTACTTTTACTCCAAAAAAGTCCAATCTTTTATGAAATAATGATGAATGAAGATCGTAATTGAACAGGATTTTAACATCATTATTTGGAAACTATTTTTTTTTGGTAACTCAAGGATTCCAGCAGACTTGGAGCCACTGATTTGGGGAATACCCCCTACCACTCCCCCACTACCTTGTTTCCTGCCATTCTTCACACTCCAGTGATTTCTCCGGTTACCAGCACACTTGAAGAGTAGAAGTTTTATTAAATAGAGCAATTTTAGCAGTCAAAGTTGATAATTAGAGGTCTTAGCCATAGAGAATCAGAACCCTCTGAGGAGAGGGGAGAGGGTTAACAATGACAGAAATGGACTCGTTCTCCTTCCAAGAAATAATCACAGAGCATAGGTAGTCTATGCGGTAGCACTCTAGCATGGGGATTTTTTTACTATATGACTCTATTTCTAATAACTTTTTTTCTTATTTTCTCTTCATTGGCAGACTCACCCAAGGAAGAAGCATTCAGTTCAAATCCCTCTTAGCCATACCTCCAATGCAACTAAGAGGTTACATGTCATGGAAATAAGCTTATCTCATCAAGATTTTTTCCTTCCTGGCAGAGGCTAAACAGATCCTGCTGCTTTCCCATTATCCCAAGTGCCTGCTATTTTCCAATTTTTTTGACCTTGTTCTGCCTAGCAAAACGTTTCTACCCAAGGGAGTTCAGGAACACAAATACATGTGTAGAAATTTTTCTTTGCCTGAGTTTTTGCATTTAGTTCATTCAACATTACTTGAGCAGCTACTATGTGCCCTGCACTATGGTGAAAGACGCCTATAGGACACAAAGTTCCTACTCAACAACGGTTTATAAGGGCTGAATTGATCCGTTCAGGTGGTATTCTTAGAATCATATTAATGTATAATCTGTTTTAGTAATGAAAAATAAGTGTAAATATTTATCATTGATCACATCTTCAGAAAAAATTCCAAATCTATTCAATATCATCCTGAATACACTGGCTAAAGTCTGAAGATCCTAGAGAAGCTTGTAGGAAGGGCAAGTGGAAATATTTGAAGTGTTAGGCTAAGGACCTTTTTCCAACTTCAGGTATAACCATGGAGATATCTGAGGAGAGAGCTGGCAGGGGGCATGGAACTTAGGGAAAGTAAAAATGTGATTGAAACATTACATTTGTGGTTTTCATCAGGGTAGCAGAAAGGGGAGGAAGGAGCAGTGGTAAGGGAGAGGAATGCAATATCTACAAAGGATTTTTTCTGTAAACCCTACATTTGAGCCAGGGAGAAAAGTACACATACTCTATCTTGCCCAAGAGGGTAGAATTAGGACAAATGGGACCAAACGTGGGTGCTTCATTTGAACAATTACCATAGGAGAATGCTTTCAGAGGGACTGGCCCTGAAAGTGACAAGTCTCCCATTACTGGGATTGGTAAAGTGAGGCTAGATGAAGCCCAGCCAGGACACTGCTAAAGGGACCCCTACTCTAGGTGAGAGAGTAGACAGCAGAATCTACAGTTTCAGTGGTAAAAACATTAACGGAAGTGCCTGAAGAGTTAAACCAATCAATTTTACATACAAAACAATCTCAACATGGAGTTTCTTAATAGTTATAAATAACTTTTTATATATCGTCACAAAACAGACTCTCTCCAAGGACTCTGCCTAGCAAAACATTTCTACCCAAGGGAGTGCAGGCCTGGGAAGGCACTTATTACAATGTCATCTCTTTTATGAAACAAATATTCTTCAGTATTCCTTTAATCACAAATGACCTTCTTAGAACTAACACTGTAGTTATGAGCATGTTAACTAGAGCCAACCAGAGAACTGAGTAAGAAATTTCATTTTGTTCACAAGTTGCTCTATTCATTATGCCCCTCTTCACATCGTTTAAACTCCTTACACAATTAGAAGACATTCCGTAACAGGGTTAGTTACGGAATGCTGCATCTGACAGTTACAATGAATAAAAACAGAAGCTTTTTCAAAGGCCTACTATGTCCCAAAGAGCTCAGAATGGCCTAAGTGATAATTAGATGAAGAGTGACATTGCCTGTGTTGTAGAATAAGGCCTGTTATGCCATCACACATAAGATACAGAAAATGGATCAAAAAGAGCAGTCAGCACATAGGCCCTCCAATTACCTTGTGTGGTCTCCCATTTGACAAATCACTTTCATTCTATTGTCTCATAAAATTCTCAGAACAAATCTATAAGTTTTCAAAGCAGATATTATGATCTCCCTTTTAAGTGAGACATTGAGAGTCTGGTGAGCCCAAGATCTCAGAACTAACACTTTTAATCCAAAGTCCACGATCCTTTCCACTGACTTTAAGAAATGGGCCAGATCCGCGTTTTTAAAAACATACCAGGATTTTTACATCTGAATGATTATTAAATTTCCTTCCCAATGGTCACAGATCGATACTTAAACAGTGACAGCTATTTGTGTTATATGAACAAAATTACATACGTGTAAGCCAGTGGCTCTTCCAAATCTATAGGATAGTCTTTGAATTTTTTCAGTGCATGTAAATCTTTGTCCACAAGAGTGAGTATCCATATTTGTAGCTGGGCAACCTGGGACTAAACACAACATTGTTCAGTGTAGTTTCACAATTGGTAAGAAACTAAATGTAATAATTACTCTGTTCTTTTTTTTTCCTGTTCCATTTGTTTAAAATCACAGACTAAAAAACTACAAATTCTAATAAATACTATAGCTATTTTGTTACCTTCCTCTCCACATAGATTTTCTACTAACTTCAACTTATACAAAATGCAAATCATCTTCCATCTAAATCTATGACTTCCCTTCCTGTGAACCTCTAGCCTTCCAAATCCTTGACACTTTCTTCCCTATAATTCCCCCTTTCCATTTCCATGCTCTCTTGCCCCACAAAGTCACCCTTTCTAATGCGTTAAATATATTTTTAGATATGTATATATCCTTGAAAGGTGTTTTCATTCATTTATTCAACAAAATATTATTAAGCACCCCTTTTATTTTCCATGTACAGTCCTAGAAGCAGGTATAATAGTTAGCTTTCCTGCATAACAAATTACCCCAAAATTTAGTGGCTTAAAAGTTATCATTTGTTTAGTCCATAATTATGTAAATCAGTATTTTAAGCTGGACTCAGCCGAGCAGTTTTCTGCTAGTCTTAGGTGATCTCTGCTGGGCTCTCCCATGCTCCACCAGGTCAGCTGGAGGCTGATTCAAATCGCTGGAGCCTTAGCTGGGACAGCTCATGTCTCTGCTCCACAGGTGTCTCATCATCTAGGAGGCTAGCCTGGTCTTCTTCACATGGGCATCTCAGGGCCCAAAAAACAGCAAGAGAGGTTAAGTGCCAAAGAACAATTACTTTGCAAATCTCTGATTGAATCACTTTTATTATTTTTCAGCAGTCAAAACAAGTCACGTGGCCAAGTCCAGAATCAGTGTGGAAGTGGACCACCCAAGCACATAAATATAGGGCATTTATGCCTGCAAATTGGCATCTATGCCTGCAAAAAACCTTTTATAGTGGAGATTCAAAACTGGACAATGTCCCTGCCCTCATGAACCTTGTTTGCTCACATTCTCCATCAGCACTTGGTACTTTTCCACTTCCTACGGTTGACCGCACAGATAGGTGTAAGCCAGTATTCCTTTGTGGTTTTAATTTCTCTGATTACTGACAAACATTTCTTTATACACTTGATAGCTATTCATATTTTCCCTTCTATGAGTTGCCTATTTGTATGTTTTGCTTATTTTTTTATTGGATTTCCTATGGTTTTCTTACTGATTCTAGGAGTCCTCTGTGCATTAGGTAACAAAGATATTCATAGATGAAGGAAGCTGTATAATGGCCAAAAGACCCCTTAGTTGCTAAAACAGGATTCTCACCATTGTATATTATTTTATTGTGAACATATCATGTGTAGAGACATATGTACAAAGCATATATTGATATGTAGAATTTAAAGAATAGTTATAATCATTTACCACTGTCCCAGTGGATTCACCATTTATTGTTATTCCTCTGATTTGAGATGATACCTTTAGAATATCCTATTGACATTGTATACTTGGATCTATTTCTGGACTTTCTATTTTGTTTATTTTCCATTTTTGAGTGTTTTTATCAAGAATGGATCATGAATTTTGTCCCATGCCTTTTCAGCATAAGTGAAGATGGACACATGATTTTCTCCTCATATCAAACCACATTTTGCATTCCTAGAATAAACTCCTGTTGATCATGTTATCTCATTATTTTAATGTGCTGTAGAACTCTCTTTGCTAGTATTTAACTTAGGATTTTGCCTCAGTATTTGTGAATTTTTCTGTGAGCTGGAACAGTTTAAAGAGCTTTGGAATTATTTATATTTTAAAGATGAGGTAGACTTCACAGGATGTTTTTCCAAAGGAAAGATCTTTGACAACTTTATATCTCCCATTAAAATCATTCTGTTCAGAGTTCCAGTCTTTTCTGGACTTAAGTAAATTTTATTTTCCTAGAAATTTGTCCTTTTTATCAAATTTTCCAATTTGTTTGCAGAGATGTGAACAAAGTAGTCTCTTGCCTTTTAATTTCTGCATGTGTGTGGGGGGGTGGGGGGGGTTATTTGGCCCTAAATCATTTCTCATTTTTCGTATTTGCACTTTCTCCCCTTTTTCTTCACTCAGTTGGCTTTGTTTATCTAATTTATTGCTCATTTCAAAGAATAAGCTTTTTATTTTATTAGTTGTTACTTTCCTATTTTTTTAAAGGTTTATTTATTTATTTTTGGCTGCATCAGGTCTTAGTTGTGGCGCACGGGATCTTCGTTGAGGTATGTGGGATTTTTTGTTGTGGCGCGCGGGCTTCTTTCTAGTTGTGGCGTTCAGTTTTCTCTTCTCTAGTTGTGGCGCACAGGCTCCAGGGCAGGTGGGCTCTGTAGTTTGTGGCACTCCGGTTCTCTAGTTGAGGTGCACGAGCTCAGTAGTTGTGGCATGCAGACTTAGTTTCCCTTCAGTGTGTGGGATCTTAGTTCCCTGTCCAGGGATCGAACCTGGGTCTCCTGCATTGGAAGGTAGATTCTTTACCACTGGACCACCAGGGAAGTCCCACTTTCCTATTTTCTAACTCATTAATTTATTCTTGTATCTTTATTAACTCTTCTGTGCACTTTCTTTTCATTTATTTTGTTGTCATTTTCAAACTCCTTGAGTTGAATGCTAATTCAATTACATTTCATTCTGTTTTTTATATAGGTATTTAAAGGTGTATCTCCTGTAAGTACTGCTTAGATGTACCCCATAGTTTCTAATACACAAGGTTTTCATTATCATTATTTTCTGGATGTTCTACAGTCTTTATTTATATCTTGTCTTTGAACCAAGAGTTCTTTAGAAAATAATGTCTTATTTTCTAAATGGTAAAGGCTTTTGTTTTCTGAGATTTCTTTTGTTAATTTCTAGTTTTTCTAACTTATTGAAGAATGTTTGCATAATTTTTACTTTTTTACTTTACTGTAATTGTCTTTGTCAATTTTTGGTCAATTTTTGTCAATTTTTGGTCAATTTTTGTCAATCTTTGTGGTATAGAATTTGCACAAATTTATTTACAGATATAAAACATTAATATTGATATTAATATACATATATGAATTAGGTTCACTTAATATATTATTAAGGTCTCCTACGTTCTTACTTATTTGCCGATTCTTATTTTCAAATATTTTTAGAACCCTTCATAGTAGTAGTAATAGAAATAGTAGTTAATGGTGGAGGCTAACTTTTTTTTAGGATTTGAAAACATTTATTGCTTATAACATTTACATGTTAAATGCAGACTTTTTTCCCCAGATTTATTGAGATAGAATTGACACATAACATTGTATAAGTTTAAGGTGTACAATGTGTTGATTTGGTACACTTATATATAGCAAAATATTAACCACTATAGCATTAGCTAACACCTCCACTCTGTCACATAACTCCCATTTCTTTTTTGTGGTGAAAACATTTAAGATCTACTCTCTTAGCAACTTTCAAGTATATAATACAGTATTAATAACTATAATCACCATGCTGTACATTATATCCCCAGGACTTCTTTATCTTATAACTGTAGGTTTATACCCTTTAACCAACATCTCCCCATTTTCCCTGCCCCCCTGCTGCACTGGGTTTCTCTGTTTCTCTGTTTCTCTAAGTTCAGCTTTTTTAGATTTCACATATAAGTGATACCATACAGTATTCGTCTTTCTCTGTCTGACCTTTCACTTAGCATAATACCCTCCAGGTGCATCCAGGTTGTCACAAAGAGCAGCATTTTCTTCTTTTTCATCGCTAAATAATATTTCACTGTGTGGAATATCATAGCCTCTTTATCCATTCGTCTGTGGATGAACACTTAAGTTGTTTCCATATCTTGGCTATTGTGAGTAATGGTGCAATGAACATGGGAGTGAAAATATCTCTTCAAGATCCTTTTTTCATTTCCCTTGAATATATACCCAGAAGTATATTGTTGGATCATATGGTAGTTTTTTGAGGAAACTCCATACAGTTTTCAAAAGAGGCTACACCAATTTACATTCCCACCAACAGTGTACAAGCATTCCCTTTTCTCTATATTCTCATCAACACTTATCTTTTGTCATTTTGACCATGGTCATTCTAACATGTGTGAGGTGATATCTCGTGTGGTTTTGATTTGCATTTCCCTGATGATTAATGGTGTTGAGCATTTTTTCATGTGTCTAGTGACCACTTGTACATATTCTTTAGAAAAATGTCTGCCAATTGTTTAATCAGGTCATTTGTTTGTTTTTGCTACTGACTTGTATGAGTTTCTTATGTCTTTTGGATACTAACCCCTTATCAGATATATGGTTTGCAAATATTTTCTCCCATTCCATAGGTTGCCTTCTTATTTTGTTGATTTTTTCTTTTGCTGTGTAAAGCCTTTTGGTTTGATGTAGTCCCTCTTGTTTATCCTTGCTTTTGTTGCTTGTACTTTTGGTGTCATAACCAGGTAATTACTGGCAAGACCAATGTCAAGGAGCTTTTTCTGTGTGTTTTCTTCTAGGAGTTTTACAGTTTCTGGTCTTGTGTTTAGGTCTTTAATGCAGTTTGAGTTATTTTTGTGAGTGGTATAAGATAGGGGTGCAATTTCATCCTGCCACATGGGGTTAGGTGGAAGCTAACATTTACTGAGTGTCTACTATGTGTCAGATAATGTTCTAAGTTCTTTAGCTGGATTATCTCATTATCTCTCAAGCCCTATCCTTGCTCAAGCCCTTGTCTTTCACCTAAACTACCTCTATGGCTTCCTAATTTGTCTCCCAACTTGACTATGTCCCACTCAAATTTCTACTCCATGCAGTATAGCATGTAAATGAACATCTAGTTGTTCTCTGAAAACTTCAAGCCATGTAACTCAGTTTATGCCCTATCAACTCAAATTCAGTGGGTTGGGGTCCAGGAAACTTCACTTTGGATGATCATTGTGCAGACTAAAGTTTTAGAAACACCAGCCTGTTAGATAAAGGCATAACGTCTTCCAGATGCATCATAGTATCCCATTTTTAAAATAAAAATATATAATTACCATGTAATTATATTTTTATAATTACCCATGTAATATGTTAATATTGGGTAATATATAATTCAGAATATACATAGTGAACAATGAAATTTCCCCTTCACAATCCCCCAACTCTCAATCCTCTAGAGATAACTAATGTCAATATTTAATGGGCCCTCATTCAGTTTTCTTTCTGTTTATTTAGATGTCTATATGCCTACTTATCACACATATAATATGCATATATTAAAAGTAATAGAGGTCTACTTCATTCTGTTTAATAGCTGTATGATGCCGTATGTGTAGATCTATGACAATTTATTTAATGACTCCCAGTTGGTAGATATTTAGGTTGTTTCCAACTTTTCACTTATTACAAACAATGCTGCAATGAACATTCTTGTGCTTTTGTCAAAGTATTTCTTTACAGTAGATGCATAGAAATTAAATTACTCAGTTAAAGTATATGTGCATGTATCAATTAGGAATCTTTGGGCTGCAAGTGATAGAAAACTCAATTCAGACCAGTATATGTGAACAGAGAAATTATAAGCTGGTTTAAAATTCAAACTCCAGGTGAGGAACTTGCTTTTGGAAAGGCTTGATCCAATGGATCCCACTTCTTTCCATCTTTCTCTTCTTCCTTCCCTAATATTCAATTTCTCCCAAGGGTAATTCACCTCATTGATCCCAGTTAGCTCCCAACAGCTTCTGTGGCATCGTGTTTCCCCATCTACATCAAGCAGGAAGGGAGAGTGGCTTTGGCCGTGAGCTCTAAGCAAAAGTCCTGAGATTCTATCTGATTTGATTAGCTTAGATCACATGTCCTCTCCTGCACCATCAACCATTGTGGCTAGAGAAATAGAATGTCTTGACTGGCTTAAGTCATATGTCACTCCTCTGAAGCTATAGGTGGATCCAGCTTACCTGGAAGTGTTTTGATTCCCAAACAGAAATCATAGATGGTTAGGATGGATGTCCACCAGAGTGAATTATTTATTTGAATAAATCATTGCTAAATTGCTTCCAAAAATTTACACTACCACCAACCATGTATGAAAGTGGCTGTTTCTCAATATCCCCACCAATATTTTCTTTTTAAAAAAATAAATTTATTTATTTATTTATTTATATTTTTGGCTGCATTGGTTCTTCATTGCTGCATGCGGGCTTTCTCTAGTTGTAGCGAGCAGGGGCTACTTCTCATTGCAGTGCACTGGCTTCTCATTGTGGTGGCTTCTCTTGTTGTGGAGCACAGGTTGTAGGCGTGTGGGCATCAGTAGTTGTGGCATGCAGGCTCAGCAGTTGTGGCTCACGGGCTGTAGAGCACAGGCTCAGTAGTTGTGGCGCAGGGGCTTAGTTGCTCCATGGCATGTGAGATCTTCCCAGACCAGAGCTCAAACCCATGTCCCCTGCATTGGCAGGTGGATTCTTAACCACTGCACCACTAGGGAAGTCCCATCTATTATTTATATTTTATTCATATTTATGAAATTTGTTGATGAGCATCTTTTCATGTGTTTATTAGCCTTTTATATTTCTCCTATAAGTTACCTATTTATAACCTCCACCCATATTTCTATTTTTGAAATATTTATAGAAGCTCTGTATACAATCTACACAATAACCAATCATCCATAAATTTACTGCAAATAGTTTTCTCTGTATGTTACTCACCTTTTAACTTTATCATGCCTTTCATTATGCTGAGATAATTTTTAATTTTTTTGAGATTATATCTGTCAATCTTTTTCTTTTATGGCTTCTGGTATTTATGTCTTATTTAAGAAGGCCTTTTCCACCTCCAATTTTATAAAAATTTGCTACAGTATGGTCTCCAAATACTTTAATAATTTCTTTTATATTCAGTTGCTTAGCCCATCTGAAGTTTATTTTTATGGATGGTTAAGGTAACAGTCTACTTTTTCTTTTTTCTGTATCAGTAACTAATTTTTCTAACACTACTTATTGCATGGCTTAAGCATTCCTCTATGGATTTGAAATACCATCCTTATTATCACCTAAATTTCTACAGGTGATACATAGATCTGTCTGATCTCTCTGTTGCACTGATTTCCACTAAAGTACACCACACAGTTTTCATCATGCCTTTGGCATATGTTTTTACCATATGTTTTTAACATTACTTAGCAATGTCTATAGGACATGCCCAAGACATGAGATAGAAGAATCTCTAAGATGTGAGCTTCATTTTTTTCCCAGCCTCTTCGCCTATCATTTAGCCCCTTGTCTTTTAGATTTTAGTAAAACCAAATGTAGATAATTCCAAACACACACGATTCTGGAGCACAGCTTGGATATTTTTCTTTCCTCTTCCTGGAACATCCTGCCCTCCTTCTTTACTTGAGTAACTCTTACTCATCCTTCAGAATACAGCTCAGTCAAAATTACTTGCTTACTAACCTTTCCTGAAACCTTAGGTAGGCTTCTCTCCCCTGTCCCCCCATTCTCCAATTATACCTTCCACATCAATTAGACAGAGACAACCTTTTCAAACATGTGCCTTTTCTGCAAGCTTTCCTATGACGGAGCTAATATTTATTCTTCTTTATACTTCAAGCATCTAATGCAGTCCTTGTACATAGGAAATACTTGGAAATGTTTGTTGAATTGAGCTATGTTCTTCTTTTCTTCATTTTATTATGTGCTATATTCTATAAAGCTACCTCCATCTGTGGAATTAATTAATCTTCTTGGACACTAAATTTGCAAGACAAATTTATTTTTAAAAATTCTTGTCAGCTCCATCCACCAAAAAAATATCTTATGGTTGAGAAAAAAAATTTCTCTAGTACCTGCTATAGATAGAGGTTATAAAAACAGCACTAGCTGAAGTATCTGATAACTGAAAGCAAATACTTATTAGATCCAAATCATAATTGTTTTAATCCATTCTGCTTTTTAAATTACATCTTATTTTTCTTCCAACATGCTTCTCTTAAAGTTGACTATGTGAAATCCATTTCTAGAAATTTTGAGAAATTCTAAAATTCAAATCAATCATTTGTTATTTGCTAAGTTTTATACATATGCTGGTAACATATCAGGGACTTGAGGAAAAAAAAGATAAAACCATCGTCTTTTAGGAGGAGAAACCTATGTAAATAATAAAAGCAATAACGACTTATCAATACAAGGCTAAAATATTTAGAGGGTTTGGTGTGACATAACAAATTCTTTCATTTGTTACATTACCAGACCAGGTAAGTAGACTGCAAACATCTTTCATAACGTTCTGAAAATCTAATGTCACTGCTCTTCTTGAGCCAAAAGCCCTTATGACATCCAGTATTTTCTTATTCCCTAAAAGGCATGTTTTAAAAGTTTTACCCCTGGAGCTTGAACTGAGCTACATTGATTCTAGGATTTAGGTGTGTCTAAAGAACTGGTGAGACAAACCCAGAAAAATTATCTTCATGTAAGACAACCAAGAACTTCCTGAGAAGAAAATCCTAAGCCATGAGGACAGAGGAGCAAAAGTTTCACTCATCCAAGGACAAAAGGCTAAAGTGGGAGAGAAAGCATGATGGTGAGCATAGCAGAGCATCTGTTGTCGGCATCATGCTGCTGCCTCTCTTCCACCCATGCAGATCCATTTTCAGTTATGTGAGTAATTCTCCTTTCTGATTCATCTCTAACGGATAGCAATTTCAGAACTAGTGTCAATGTTCCTCTCCATCCCTTTCCCATCTCCCCTTTCCTCCAAGAAGAGGAAGGCTTTTATGACTGGCCAAACTCTTTGACACTGATTTGTTGTGTGACCTCGAACAAGTTAGTTACTTAAACATTCTGCACTTCAGTTTCCTCATATGTAGAATAAGGTTAATAATAGTACTTACCTCCCAGGATTAAAAGATTAGTCAAAAAAAAATTAAACAGAAAAATTATTCAAAAACGATTAAAAGAGCAATCAAGGATTAAGAGTTAATACATAAAGCACTGAGAACAGGGTTCAACACATAGTAAGCTCTCAATAAATGCCCATTATTATTACTCCTCTCCTTCTACTCAGTAAGCTTCTCCCCCACCCCTTACCTTCTCTTTTTTCTGTTCTCTCACTCCACAAGGTAAACTGGGCCTGGGGTTTTTTTTTCTGATTTTCTGCCACTTCTTCTCTCATCCCTAAAGGCTTAGGGTGGGGGTCCATCTTAGCTCTGCAATAGACTTCTGTGGAAATATATTCTTTTCTTACATTCTCTTGTCTTACTTTGGTTTTAGGCTTCTGAGACCAATTTTGTGAAGGTAGAAATCATTCTCCATGGAATCTAGCCTACCTTTATCTAGTTACTGTATCAGAAGTTCTACTTGAGGTTTAGTGTCAGAACCACAAAAGGTTTAGAAAAAAGTACTTTGCCTTATTTAATTCCCCTTTGCTTGTATTCTTGTACAAAAGTTCAGGAAGAGGTAACTAATAAAAGGGGGATCCAGGCATTTATGATTCCACCAGCCTCCTATCAGTAAAATCTTTCACCTGCCATCCTCAACAATCCTGCTGAAGTCAAGAGGAAGAAAAAATATTCTCATAGTCTTTAGAAACAACCTGGGTTTATCTATTATTACTGATCATAAGAACTATTGGTAGAAGTCTCTTTGTGCCATTTATTGAATTGTATTTGTAATCTAATTTATGTTTCTCAACCATGCCTTGTCAAGTCTCCTTACTCTATGAGATACTTTGTTAAAATCTGAATATATTGTTTTCTGAATTGGGAGGTATTTCATTATTTCAAATATTCTATTCCAATGAAAAATCTGGATTTATGTTTGTTACTACCCATCTCATAGTATACCTTAGAAGCACAGCTGAAAGTGCCCTTTAAAGTGTCTGGTACCAAATGGTTCTAAATGGGCCATGTATTGCAGGCATTGAGAATACAATGACAGACATGGCTTCTGCAAGTCCAGGAGTTTACATTATAGGTGATAAGGTAGAACATTGAAAGAAGTAGTTATAACACAATATGTTATATCACTACATGGTACAATGACTAGAACTGTACCTGGAACACTCAATACTTGTTGAATGAATGAATGAGTGAATGAACTACAGGTATACATTGAATACAAGAAAAGAAGTAAAGAACAGGGCAAGAAGTGAATGACACTGCTAAAACAGAGGGGAAGATAAAGAGGATACCTGAGCATCACTGTGTTTTTTGTTTGTGTGTATGTGTGTGTGTGTGTATGTGTTTCTTCCAGTTTTATTGAGATAAAATTGACACACAGCACTGTATAAATTTAAGGTATACAGACAGCATAATGATTTGATTTACACACATCATGAAGTGATTATAACAATAAGTTTAGTGAACATCTATCATCTCATACAGGTATGAAATTAAAGAAATAAGACATTTTTTTTTCTTGTGATGAGAACTTGAGATTTACTCTATTAACAATGTTCGTATATAACATACAGCAGCGTTAATTACATTTATCATGTTGTACATCCCCAGTACTACTTTATCTTATAACTAGAATTTGTACCTTTGACTGCCTTGATCCAATTCCCCATCTCCCCACCTCTAGTAATCAGATCTCATTTTCTCTGTTTGTTTGTTGGTTGGTTGGTTCTTAAAGTATAAGGACCTATAGCACTGTGTTATAACACTGTGCTGAAGTATAATGATTCTATATTTCTATGTATTTCAAACTGATCATCATAAGTCTAGTTACGATGTGCCACCATACAAAGATATTACATAGTTATTGACTATATTCCCCACCCTGTACATTTCATACCCCTGACTTATTTATGTCACAACTGGAAACTTGTACCTCTTAATCTCCTTCACATATTTCTTTCCTCCTTCTAACCCCCTCCCCCCCATCAAACACCTATTTGTTCACTTACCTATAACTATGTTTTGTAATATTTGTTCAATTGTTTTGTTTTTTTAGATTACACATATAAGTGATATCATACAGTATTTGACTTTCTTTGTCTGACTTATTTCACTTAGTATAATCCCTCTAGGTCTATCCATGTTGTTGCAAATGGCAAGATTTCATTCTTTTCTATGGCTAATATTCCACTGTGCGTGTATACACACACACACACATCTATATACATACATATATTTATCATGTCTTCTTTATCCATTCATGTATTGATGAGTATTGGATTTCTTCCTTATCTTGGCTATTGTAAATAATGCTTCAATAAACATAGTGATGTGTGTATCTTTTTGAATTAGTATTTTTGTTTTCTTTTGATAAATACCCAGGAGTTGTATTTCTGGATCATGTGGTGGTTCTATTTTTAATTTTTTGAGGAATCTCCATACTGTTTTCCATAGTGGCTATACCTATTTACATTCTCACCAACAGTGCACAGGAGTTCCCTTTTTTCCACATCTTCACCAACACTTGTACTTTGATGTCTTTTTGATAATAGCCATTCTGACAGGTGTGAGGTGATATTTCACTGTGGCTTTGATTTGCATTTTCCTAACGATGAGTGATGTTGAGCACATTTCGCATGTGCCTGATGGCCATCTGTGTGTCTTCTTTGCAAAAATGTACATTCAGATTCTCTGCCCATTTTTTAATTGGGTTGTTTGGGTTTTTTGATGTTGAGTTGCATGAGTTCTTTGTATATTTTAGATATATCACTCCTATCAGATATATCACTTGCAAGTATCTTCTCCTGTTCCGTAAGTGGCCTTTTCATTTTGTTCATAGTTTCCTTCACTTTGCAAAAGCTTCTTAGCTTGATGTAGTCTTCTTTGTTTATTTTTTCTTTTCTTTTCCTTGCCTGAGGAGAGAGATCCTAAAAAATATTACTGAGACTGATGTCAAAGTACATATACTGCCTATGTTTTCTTCTAGGAATGTTATGCTTTCAGGTCTTCCATTTACTCTTTAATCCATTTTGAATTTATTTTTGTATGTGGTATGAGAGAGTAGTCCAATTTGATTCTTTTCATTTAGCCCTCCTAGCACCACTTGTTGAAGAGTCTGTCTTTTCTCCATTGTATATTTTTGCCTCCTTCATCACAGATTAATTGTCCATATAAGTGTGGGTTTATCTCTAGGCTCTCTATTTTGTCTTGTTGATCTATGTGTCTGTTTTTGTGCCAGTACCATCCTGTTTTGATTACTGTAGCTTTGTAGTATAGTCAGGAAGCACAATACCTCCAGCTTTGTTTTTCATTCTCAAGATTGCTTGTCTATTCAGGGTCTTTTGTATTCTACACAAATTTTAGAATTATTTGCTCTAGTTCTATGAAAAATGGCATTGGTATTTTGAGAGGGATTACATTGAATCTGTAGATTGCCTTGGATAGTATGGTTATTTTAACAGTATTAATTCTTTTATTTATTTATTTATTTTTGGCTGCGTTGAGTCTTTGTTGCTGAGCACGGGCTTTCTCTACTTGCGGCAAGTGGGGGTTACTCTTTGTTACGGTGCACAAGCTTCTTATTGCGGTGGCTTTTCTTGTTGCGGAGCACAGGTTCTAGGCAAATGGGCTTCAGTAGTTGTGGCATGTGGGCTCTAGAGCGCAGCCTCAGTAGTTGTAGTGCACGGGCTTAGCTGCTCCACGGCATGTGGGATCTTCCCGGACCAGGGCTTGAACCTGTCTCTCCTGCATTGGCAGGCGGATTCTTAACCACTGCACCACCAGGAAAGCCCCAGGATTTTCTCTATATAGTATCACATCATCTGCAAACAGTTACAGTTTTACTTCTTTTCCAATTTGGATTCCTTTCATTTATTTTTCTCGTCTGATTGCTGCAGCTATGAATTCCAAAACTATGCTGAATAAAAGTGGAGAGGGTGGGCATCCTTGTTTTGTTCCTGATCTTAAAGGAAATGCTTTCAGCTTTTCATCATTGAGTATGATGTTAGCTGTGGACTTATCAAATATGGCTTTTCTTACGTTGAGGTATGTTCTCTCTATACCAACTTTGTGGAGAGTTTTTATAAATGGATGTCGAATTTTGTCAAAAGCTTTTTCTGTATCTATTGAGATGATCATGTGCTTTTAATCTTGAATTTGTTAAGGTGGTGTATCATATTGAGCGATTTGCGGATATTGAACCATTCTTGTATCCCTGTGATAAATCCCATTTGATCATGTGTATGATCTTTTCAATGTATTATTGAATTTGATCTTCTAATATTTTGTTGAGGGTTTTTCATCTATTTTCGTTGGTATTACTGGACTGTAATTTTCTTTTTTGTGCTATCTTTTTCTGGTTTTCTTATCAGGGTGATGCTCACCTGGTAGATTGAGTTCAGAAGCAATCTTTCCTCAGCAATTTTTTGGAATATTTTGAGAAGGGTAGTTGTTAACTCTTCTCTAAATGTTTGGTAGAATTCACCTTTGAAAACATCTGGTCCTGGATTTCGTTTGTTGGGAGTTTATTACTAATTCAATTTCATTACTGGTAATTTGTCTGTTCATATTTTCTATTTCTTCCTGGTTCAGTTTTGGGAGATTTACATTTCTAGGAATTTGTCCATTTCTTCTAGGTTGTCCATTTTGTTGGCCTATAATTATTTGTAGTGAACTCTTACAATGCTTTGCATTTCTCTGGTATCAGTTGTAGTTTTTCTTTTTTCATTTCTGATTTTATTGATTTGAGCCATCTCTCTTTCTTTCTTGATGGGCCTAGCTTAAAGGTTTATCAATTTTTTTTATGTTTTCAAAGAATCAGCTCTTAGTTTTATTGATCTTTTCTATTTTTTTTTTTTTTTTGGCCTGTTTCATTTATTTCTGCTCTGATCTTTATCATTTCTTTCCTTCTACTAACTTTGAGTTTTGTTTGTTCTTCTTTTTCTAGTTCAGTTAGGTATAAGGTTAGGTTGTTCATTTGAGATTTTTCATGTTTCCTGAAGAAGGCTTGTGTTGTTATAAACTTCCTTCTTAGAATTCTTTTTGCTGTGTCTCATAGATTTTGGATCATTGTGTTTTCATTTTCATTTGTTCCCAGTTTTTTTTTTTTAATTTCTTCTTTGATTTCTTCAGTGATCCATTAGTTATTTAGTAGCATATTTTTTAGCCTCCACATGTTTGTGGAGGGGTTTTATTTTGCAGTTTTTTGCAGTTTTTTTTCTTGTAGTTCATGTCTAGTCTCATAGCATTGTGGTCAGAAAAGATGCTTGATATGATTTCAATTTTCTTAAACTTACTGAAACTGGTTTTGTGGCCTAGCATGTGATCTAACCTGGAGAAAGTTCCATGTGCACTTGAAAAGAATATGTGTGAGTGTGTGTTCTGCTGCTTTTCAATGGTGTGTGTGTGTGTGTGTATATATATATATATATATATATATATACCTGTTTGTACTGATGTGTCATTTAAGGCTAGTGTTTCCTTATTGGTATTCTGTCTGGATGATCTGTCCATTGATATAAATGGGGGGTTAAAGCCCACTACTGTTATAGTGTTACTGTCAATTTCTCCCTTTACATCTGTTAATATCTGCTTTATGTATTTAGGTGCTCCTGTGTTGGTACATATATATTTACAATTGTTATATCTTCTTCTTGGATTGATGTCTTGATCATTATGTAATATCTCACTTTGTCTCCTGTTACAGTCTTTGTTTTAAAGTCTATTTTGCCTGATATATGTATTGCTACCCCAGCTTTCTTTTTATTTCTATTTACATAGAATATATTTTCCTTCTCCTCATTTTCAGTCTCTGTGGGTCTTTAGATACACAGTGAGTCTCTTGTAGGCAACGTATACATGGGTGGTTTTTAATCCATTCAGACACTCTGTGCCTTTTTATTGGAACATTTAGTCCACTTACTTTAAAGTAATTCTGATAAATGAGTATTTAATGCAATTTTATTAATTGTTTTTGGGTCATTTGTAGTTCTGTTTTGTTCCTTTCTTCTCCCTTTGTTCTCTTCCTTTGTGATTTGATGACTGTCTTTAGTGTTATGTATGGATTCCTTTCTCTTTTTTGTGTGTGTATATACTATAGATTTTTGTTTCATGATTAACATAAGTTTGTATATAGCAATCTAATTTATATATGTGGTTATTTTAAGTTGCTGATCTCTTGAGTTCAAATGCATCTTAACCCTTCATTTCTTACTCCTCTCCCCCCATGTTTACTATTTGTGATACTGTATTTCACATCTTTTTGTTTTGTGTATCCCTTAACTACTTATGCAGATATCGATGATTTTACTGCTTTTCTCTTTTAACTTTCTTACTTGCTTTATATGTGATTGATCTACTTTACTGTATACTTGCCTGTACAAATAACATTTTTCCTTTCTTAATTTTCATGTTTCTAGTTGTAGGCTTTACTTTTTCCCTTAGAGAAGTCCCTTTAACATTTGTTGTAAAGCTGGTTTGGTGATGCTGAACTCTTTTAGCTTTTGCTTGTCTGTAAAACTTTTGATCTCTCCATTAAATCTGAATGAAAGCTTTGCCAGTTAGAGCAGCAGTCCCCAACCTTTTTGCCACCAGGGACCAGTTTCGTGGAAGACAATTTTTTCACAGACAAGGGGGGGAATGGTTCAGGCCGTAATGTGAGTGATGGTTCAGGCAGTAATGCGAGCAATGGGAAGCAATGGGGAGCGACAGATGAATCTTGACTCACCCGCCCGCTGCTCACCTCCTGCTGTGCGGTCCGGTTCCTAACAGGCCATGGACTGGGGGCTGGGGACCCTTGAGTTAGGGTATTCTTTTTTTTTTTTTTTGAATTTTTTTAAAATTTATTTATTTTATTTTTGGCTGCATTGGGTCTTTGTTGTTGTGCGTGGGCTTTTCTCTAGTTGCAGCAAGTGGGGGCTACTCTTCCTTGTGGTGTGTGGGCTTCTCATTGCCATGGTTTCTCTTGTTGCGGAGCATGGGCTCTAGGTGAGCAGGCTTCAGTAGTTGCAACACGTGGGCTCAGTAGTTGTGGCTCACAGCTCTAGAGCACAGGCTCAGTAGTTGTGGCACATGGGCTTACCTGCTCCACGGCATGTGGTATCTTCCTGGACCAGGGCTCGAACCTGTATCTCCTGTGTTGGCAGGCGGATTCTTAACCACTGCGCCACCAGAGAAGCCAGAGTTAGAGTATTCTTGGTTTCAGGTTTATCCCTTTCATCACTTTGAATATATTGTCCCACTCCCTTCTCGCCTGCAGGGTTTCTGCTGAAAAGTCAGCTGATAGCCTTATGGGAATTCCTTTGTATGTAACTTGTTGCTTTTCCCTTGCTGCCTTTAATATTCTCTCTTTATCTTTAATTTTTGCCATTTACTTACAATGTGTCTTGTTGTTTTCCTCTTTGGGTTGATCCTGTTTAGAACTCTCTGGGCTTCCTGGACCTGGATGTCTGTTTCCTTTCCCGGGTTAGAGAATTTTTCAGCTATTATGTTCTCAAATACATTGTCTTCCCCTTTCTCTCTCTTCTCCTTCTGGGACCACTATAATGTGAATGTTATGATGCTTGATGTTTTCCTAGAGGTCTCTTAAACTGTCCTCATTTTTTTTTAATTCTTTCTTTTTTCTTTTCAGCTTCAGTGAACAGTAGTGGAAACTACTGTGTCTTCCAAGTTGCAGATCCATTCTTCTATATCATCTAATCTACTGTTGATTCTTTCTAATGTATTTTTCATTTCATTTATTGTGTTCTTTATCTCAGTTTGGTTCTTTATGTTTTCTAACTTTTTGTTAAAAACCTCTAACTTCTCACTCCATTCATCGAATTGTCTCCCAAGTTCTCTGATTATCTTCATGATCATCTTGTACTCTTTATCACATAGATTGCCTATCTCCACTTCACTTAGTTCTTCTTCTGTGGTTTTTACCTTTCATTTGGAACACGTACCTCTGTCACCTCATTTTGTTTAATTTGCTGTTTTTATTTCCATGTCTTTAGTAGGTTAGTTACATTTCCAGACCTTGGAGAAGTGGCCTTTTGTAGGAGACATCCTATGATTCCCAGCAGTGCACTCCCCTTTGGTCACCAGAGCTCTATGTTCTAGGGGTGCCCCTACTGTTGGCTGCATGGGTCTTTCGGTTGTGGTGGGTGAACTATTGTGGGCTGTCTGGTAGGTGTGGCTGACCCCTAGTCTGGTTGGTTTCAAGGCCCTGCCTTGTGTGGAGGCTGCCGGCCACTGGTTGGCAAGACCAGGTCACAAGGCACCTGACTGTAGAGCCCCAGGTGGTCCCAGGTCTAGTACTGGCCTACCACTGGGTGGAGCCAGGATCTGTAATGGGTGGTTGCTGGACAAGGCTTTCAAGATCATGGGTTGGGCCAATTCCCGACATGGTTGGCTGCAGTTTCCAGGGTGTCCCAAACCTGGTGCTAGTTCACAGATGAGTGGGGCTGGATCCTGGCGTGGCTGGCTGAGGTCTCCAAGGTGTCTCAGAGCTGATGTTGGCCTGATGATGGGTGGGACTGAGGCCCAGTAGGTCCCAGAGCTGGTGTCAGTCTGCTGGTGGGCAGGGTTTGGACTCAGGGGTCCCAGGGCTAGTGCCAGCTCACTGTTGGGTGGAGCCAGGCCCCAGCATCTCTGGCTGCAGGGTCCTGGGGGTCCTGGAGCCAGTGCTGGTGTACTGGTGTGTGGCGCTGGATCCTATGCCCTCTGGTGGGCAGAGCCAGGTTCAGAGGTGACTGTGGGTTCAGGGAGTAAGGCAGCTGGTCTACTGGTGGGTGGGACCATGTTCCTGCCCAGCTAGCTGATTCCTTGAGGTATGCCAATACTTGTGCTAACAGGCTAGTGGGTTAATCCAAGTCTCGGTGCTAATAAGCTGGAGAGAGGATTCTAAAATGATGCTTACAAGCACCAGTGTCCACATGGTAAAAGGTGGTCCCCAAAATGGCTAACACCAGTGTCTGCGTCCCCAGGGTGAGCTCTAGTTGCCTCTCTGGAAGGCTCTCCAAGATCAGCTGATGGGTCTGACCCAGCCTCCTTTCAAATTACTGCTTCTGCCCTGGGTCCCAGAGCATGTGAGATTTTGTATGCACCCTTTAAGAGTAGAGTCTCTATTTCCCACAGTCCTTTGATTCTCCAGAAAGTAAGCCCCATTGGCCTTCAAAGACAGATGTTCTGGGAACTCATCTTCCTGGTGCAGGATCCCCAGGTTGGGGAGCCCAATGTTGAGCTCAGACCCCTGGTTCCTTGGGAAGAACCTCTGCAGTTGTACTTTTCCTCCCATTTCTGGATCACCCACCTGGCAGTAAGGGTCTTGACTACACTATGTCTCTACCCCTCCTACCTGTCTCATTGTGGTTCCTTCTTTATATATTTAGTTTCAGAACATCTTTTCTGCTAGATTCTGGTCTTTCTCATCAATAGTTGCTCTGTATATAGTTGTAATGTTGGTGTGCCCATGGGAGGTGGTGAACTCAGGGTGTTCCTACTCCACTGTCATGGCCACCAATTCCCTGAGCATTATTTTTAATAAAGACCAGGACACAGGAGAAGGTGGGTGTGAGTATTTTAGAGAACTAAGCACATCCAAAAAGACATAGAAGCTTTAAATTATGTGATTTGCACAGAGAATAAGTCTTTCAATAATGGTAAAGAGAAAAGTGCAAGAGGCACATGAGGGAAGTTGAGCTAAGAAGGGTGGGGAAGGAGGAGAAAGAGGAGAGCAGCCAAGCACTATTTGAGCATTTTTCATATGTTATCTCATGTAAGTATCATAAAAATCTTATCAGATAAGTGTATTACAATAATTTTTCATTTTACAAATGAAAAACCTGAGGCACAGAAAGGTAAATTAAGTTGTTCAAGGAAAAGAAAATTAGTAGACATGTTTGTTTGGCTTCTGAAATTTCCATGCTTAGCAATAGGGGTTTTGCTATTTTACTTTTTTATTGAGGTATAATTGACATATTAGTTTCAGGTGTACAACATAATGATTCAATATTTGTATATATTGTAAAATGATTACAATAACCCTAGTTAACATCCACCACTATACATATTTACACATTTTTTTTGTAATGAATAACTTTTAAGATCTACTCTCTTAGCAACTTTCAAATATACAATACAGTATACTTAACTATAGTCACCATGCTGTAGCTTACAACCCCATGACTTATTTTATAAGTGGAGGCTTACAGCTTTTTGACCCATTTAATAATGTATTTTTTAAGTTTTTAAAAATTTGTCCAGCATTTTAGGTGCTTTATTATAAGGATGATTTTTCAAAGTATGTTGTCTTAATGCTAGATATGGATTTATGGTCAATGTTTAAAGGCTGGATTATAGAGGTGGGATTTGTTGCTTTCCTCATCATGAGTTATTAATTTTTTTTCTTAGCTAGGTCTTTCCCATCCCATGTTCCATGAGAAACACACTATAATCTCTCCTACTTAAAATAATTCCACTGACCTACAGTGAATGCTATTTTTTCCTCTCCTCCATCTTTTATTTAACCAAGTTGGTGGACCCTTCTCCAGGTGCTATGTTGGTTGCTAATAGAGCACCGTATTCCACCTTGCCCTTGGTCTAAAGGGAGCTGCCTTGCCCAAATCACCACCCATGAGTTATATCACTACCCATGACAGACTGACATGGGAGCACAGAAGTCCAGCCCTTTGCTTTAAGGTAGGACCAAGTTTGTGGTGTAATTCATATTCCAGAGTACCCCATGGGATCAAAGTGAAGCAAATTCAACTGAAACCTCATCTTAAACAGCTCCTTCCCCTTCCCTATCCTGCTTTCTTTACCCCTCCATCCCAAGACATTCCCTCTGTAAATCACATACACCCAAAACTCTATCTCAGTCTCTGCTTCTAAAAAACTCAGCCTAACATTCTCTCTACTACATGATTTCTCTTCTATAATCTCCTAGAAATAGTCATCTAAATTTGCTGTCTCAGACTCTGACTTTTGTTCTCTCTTGAACCTACACCAACAAAATTTTCATGTCCACCACTCCAACAAAATAACTCTTGGTCACAAATGATCTTCATATTCCTAACCTTAAATGTCAGTATTCAGTACTCATCTTACTCACACAATGAGCTATATTTGACATAATTGATGATTTCCTTCTTAGAACACTGTCTCTTCTTTGCTTTCAGAACACCACTTTCTCAGTTCTCTACCCTCACTGCCCCTTTACCTTTTTTACTACTTCATCCTCCTTTGCTCTCTGATCTCTACATTTTCGAGTTTCCTCAGAAATTGATCCTTGAACCTCTTCCACTTCTTCATCTATAATCATTCTCTGGGTGGTATCACCCATAGCTGACACTCCAAACTTTATACCTGCAACCTTGACTTCTCTCCAAATCCCAAATTCATATACCCAACTGCCTTTTCAACATACGCATTTGGATATCTAGAGACATCTCAAATTTAAAATGTCCAAAGCCTAACTTACAATTAATGACCCACACTCCAGCCTAAATATGCTTCCTTTTTTATATCTACATTTTCCCCATCTCAGTAAATGTCAATTATACCCTTCTAGTTGTTCATACCATAAGCCTTGGATTCATTCTTTATTTCTCTCATTCTTTTGCACTCTACACATAGAATCTGTCAAGAAATCTAATCAGCTCTGCCTTCAAAGTAATTACAAATTAACCCTTCTCCAATGTCTACTTCTATTACCCTAGTCCAAGGCACCATTATTTCTGCCTTCACTATTAAAATAGTATCCCCTCCACCCTTGTACCTGACAGTCTATTGTCCACAGAGCATTCAGAGTGATCTTTTTAGAATACAAATCACATCATTTCTATGCTCAAATCCCTCCAATAGCATAGTATAGTGGCTAAGAGCATGGACTCTAAGCAGGTTTGAGTTAAATCCGAGCTCCCTTAAACTGTGCCCCATGCCTCAGGTCTCTCATCTGTAAAATGGAAAGAATAATACCTACCTCCTAGGTTTGTTATAAGGGTTAAATGAGTTTATATTTACATAGCACTAATGATAGAGCCTGACATTATATGATTACTTGATAAATAGTGTCCTAACTTGCTCAGAGCAAAAGTATAAGTCCTCTCTTCTCTCACCCCTCATTCACTCCACTCCAGCAAACTCGACCTTGCTTTGGAAGGTAGAGCTGAACAAGGAACACACCAAGCCTACCCCCACCTCTACTATTGCCCCTAATATATGCATGTCTCTTTCCTTCATTTCCATTCAGAGTTCTTCTCAAAACCCACCTTATCAATGAGTTTTCATTGGACATAAGTAAAAGCAATGCTTGAGGTCGGAGTCAAGATAGTGGAGTGGGAGGATGTGGAGTTCATGTCTCCCCACAACTAGGGCACCTACGAGATGTTCGTGGGGGACCTTGATGCCCAAGGAGATGGGAGGAAACCCCAAGCAACCGGGTAGGACATGGGGGGGAGTAGGGGGGGAGGGGGAGTGGAGGCCAGACGGGACCGGTGTCTCTGAAGGGTGGCTGGGAGAGGGGTGGGTTTCCCATGCCTGTGGGGACTCTCAGGGGTTTGAAGGATCAGGAGGGAGCATGGCTAGCATTTCCCCTGCCCAATTGGGCCCTGGAAAGCCTGCTGGGCTCCCAGGCCAGGTCCTCCACCCTCTGAAGCCTCCTGCAGCTGCATTGGTCTTAGGGGCATAGGAGGGAGGGGGGGAAGAAGAGGAATGACAGACAGCGGGGCCCTCTGGATCAGAGGATCGGGGAAGCATGACAGGCATTGCCCCCACCCACTCTGGTCCTGGGAAGCTAGTTGGGCTCCTGGGCCAGTTCCTCCACTCTCCAAGGCCCCCTCCACCCACGTTGGTCCTAGGGGCATGGGTGAGGGGAAGAAGAGGAGAGGTGGACAGGAAAGGGCCCTCCAGGATTGGAGGGCTGAGGGGGAACACACCTAGCATTTCCCTTGTCCATTCAGCCCTGGGGAGACTGCTGAGCTCCCAGACCTTGTTCTCCACCCTCCAGGGCCCCTGCCAGCAGCACGGGCCCTAGGGCTGTGGGAGGGAGGGAGGAGGGGGGAAGAGGAGGAGAGGCAGACAATGGTGGTGGTCCCTCTGGGATCAGAGGATCAAGGGAGGCATGGAGGGTGTTTCCCCTGCATGCTCAGGCCTGGGGAGCCTGCTGGAGTCCTGGACCTTTTCCCTACCCTCCAAGGCCAGAGGCATTCCTAGGTCCCTCTGGGGGGGAGGAGCTCAAGTCCCATCCCCCACACCCCCAGAGCCTTTTCCGGCCCTGTGGGTCCTAAGCATAGGCCCCGCCCCCACCTAAACCCATCCCTGCCTAAGCTCCGCCCCCCCACAAACAAGGCATTTCCCAGCTTTTTTTTCTTTTACTTTTTTCCTTTTTAATTTTGCTATTGTGGTTCTGTTTTACATTCCAGTTGTTGTTTCATCTATATTTTTATTTTTTCTAACATATCTGTTAGTTTTCTAATCTTATTTTATTTTTTACTCTTTGTTATTGTTCTGCTACCTTTTTTTTTTTTTTGCCACCATGCATGGCTTGTGGAATCTAGATTCATGAAGTGGGGGTTGGGCCTGAGTTCCTGTGGTGCGAGCTCTGAGTCTGGACCACTGGACTAACAGAGAATCTCAGAACCCAGGAAATATTCATCAGAGTGAGGTCTCCTGCAGGTCTTAATCTCAGCACCAAGACCCACCTCTACCCAATAGCCTACAAACTACAGGGCTGGAAGGCTCAGGCCAAACAACCAGTAAGACAGGAACAAAATCCCACCCATCAAAAAAAAAAGGAGACAACAAAAAAAAATGTCACAGATGAAGGAGCAAGGTAAAAACCTATAAGACCAAATAAATGAAGAGGAAATAGGCAACCTACCTGAAAAAGAATTCAGAGTAATGGTAGTAAAGATGATCCAGAATCTCGGAAATAGAATGGAGGCACGGATGGAGAAAATACAAGAAATATTTTACAAAGATCTAGAAGAACTAAAGAACAAACAAACAGAGATGAACAACACAATAACTAAAATGGAAAATACACAAGAACGAATCAATAACAGAATAACTGAGGCAGAAGAACGAATACATGAGCTGGAAAACAAAATGGTGGAAATAACTGCCGAGGAGTAGAATAAAGAAAAAAGAATGAAAAGAATTGAAGACAACCTCAGAGACCTATGGGACAACACTAAATGCACCAACATTCAAATTATAGGGGTCCCAGAAGAAGAGAAAAAGAGTGTTTGAGAAAATATTCAGAGATTATAGTTGAAAACTTCCCTAACATGAGAAAGGAAATAGCCATCCAAATCCTGGAAGCGCACAGAGTCCCATACAGGATAAACACTAGGAAAAAAAATTAACAAAAATTAAATTCAAAGAAAAATATTAAAAGCAGCAAGGGAAAAGCAACAAATAACATACAAGGAAATTCCCATAAGGTTATCAGCTGATTTTTCAGCAGAAACTCTGCAGGTCAGAAGAGAGTGGCAGGATATATTAAAAGTGATGAAAGAGAAAAACCAATAACCAAGATTGCTCTACCCAGCAAGGATCTCATTCAGATTCAATGGAGAAATCAAAAGCTTTACAGATAAGCAAAACTTAAGAGATTTCAGCACCACCAAACCAGCTTTACAATAAATGCTAAAGGATGTTCTCTAGGCGGGAAACACAGGAGAAGAAAAAGACCCACAAAAACAAACCCAAAACAATTAAGAAAATGGAAATAGGAACATACATGTTGATAATAACCTTGAAAGTAAATGGATTAAATTCTTCAACCAAAAAACACGGACTGGCTGAATGGATACAAAAACAAGACCCATACATATGCTGTCTACAAGAGACCCACTTCAGACCTAGGGACATACGCAGACTGAAAGTGAAGGGATGGAAAAAGATATTCCATGCAAACAGAAATCAAAAGAAAACTGGAGTAGAGTACCAATACTCATATCAGGTAAAATAGACTTTAAAATAAAGACTGTTACAAGAGCTAAGGAAGGACACTACCTAATGATCAAGGGATCAATCCAAGAAGAAGATATAACAATTATAAATATATATGCACCCAATATAGGAGCACCTCAATACATAAGGCAAATGCTAACAACCATGAAACAGGAAATCAACAGTAACATAATAATAGTAGGGAGCTCTAACACCCCACTTACACCAATGGACAGATCATCCAAACAGAAAATAAATAAGGAAACACAAGCTTTAATGACACAAGAGACCAGATAGATATAATTGATGTTTATAGGACATTCCACCTGAAAGTGGCAGAATACACTTTCATCTCAAGTGCACATGGAACATTCCCCAGGATAGATCACATCTTGGGTCACAAATCAAGCCTTGGAAAATTTAAGAAAATTGACATTGTATGAAGCATCTTTTCTGACCACAATGCTATGAGATTAAAAATCAATTACAGGAAAAAAACTGTAAAAAACACAAATACATGGAGACTAAACAGTGAAGTACTAAAAAACCAAGAGATCATTGAGAAAATCAAAGAGGAAATAAAAAAATACATAGAAACAAACAACAACTACCCAAGACATATGGGATGCAGCAAAAGCAGTTCTTAGAGGGAAGTTTATAGCAATTCAATCTCACCTCAAGAAACAAGAAAAATCTCAAAAAAACAATCTAACCTTACACCTAAAGCAACTAGAGAAAGAAAAACAAAGAAAGCCCAAAGTCAGCAGAGGTAAAGAAATCATAACAATCAGAGCAGAAATAAGTGAAATAGAAATGAAGAAAACAATAGCAAAGATCAATAAAACTAAAACTTGTTTCTTTGAGAAGATAAACAACATTGATAAAACATTAGCCAGTCTCATCAAGAAAAAAAGGGAGAGGACGCAAATCAGTAAAATTAGAAATGAAAAAGGAGAAGTCACAACTGACACCGCAGAAATACAAAGGATTGTAAGAGACTACTACAAACAACTATATGCCAAATAAAATGGACAACCACGAAGAAATGGACAGATTCTTGGAAAGGTACAATTTTCCTAGACTGAACCAGGAAGAATTAGAAAATATAAACAGACATCACAAGTAATGAAATTGAAATGGTAATTAAAAAGTTCCCAACAAACAAAAGTCCAGGACCAGATGGCTTCACAGGTGAATTCTATCAAACATTTAGAGAAGAGCTAACACCTATACTTCTCAGTCTTCCAAAAAATTGCAGAGGGAGGAACACTCCCAAATTCGTTCTACAAGGCCACCATCACCCTGATACCAAAACCAGACAAAGATGTCACAAAAAAAGAAAATTACAGACCAATATCACTGATGAACACAGACACAAAAATCCTCAACAAAATACTAGCAAACAGAATCCAACAACACAATAAAGGATCATACACTGTGATCAAGTGGGATTTAGCCCTGGAATGCAAGGATTCTTCAATATATGCAAGTCAATCAATGTGATACACCATATTAACAAATTAAGGAATAAAAACTGTATGATCATCTCAGATGCAGAAAAAGCTTTTGACAAAATTCAATACCTATCTATTACAAAAAAAAAAAAAAACTCTCCAGAAAATGGGCATAGAGGGAACCTACCTCAACATAATAAAGGGCATATAAGACAAACCCACAGCAAACATCATTCTCAGTGGTGAAAAACTGAAAGTATTTTCACTAAGATCAGGAACAAGGCAAGGATGTTCACTCTCACCATTCTAATTCAATATAGTTTTGGAATTCCTAGCCACGGCAATCAAAAAAGAAAAAGAAATAAAAAGAATACAAATTGGAAAAGAAGAAGTAAAACTATCACTGTTTGCAGATGACATGATACTATACATAGACAATCCTAAAGATGTCACCAGAAAACTACTAGAACTAATCAAAGAATTTGGTTAGGTTGCAGGATACAAAATTAATGCACAGAAATCCCTTGCATTCCTATACACTAACAATGAAAAATCAGAAAGAGAAATTAATGAAACACTCTCATTTACCACTGCAACAAAAAGAATAAAATACCTAGGAATAAACCTACCTAAGGAGACAAAAGACCTGAATGCAGAAAACTGTAAGACACTGATGAATGAAATTAAAGATGATCCAAACAGATGGAGAGATACACCATGTTCCTGGATTGGAAGAATCAACATTATGAAAATGACTATACTACCCAAAGAAATCTACAGATTCAGTGCAATCCCTATCAAACTACCACTGGCATTTTTCACAAACTAGAACAAAAAATTTCACAATTTGTATGGAAACACAAAAGACCCCAAATAGGCAAAGCAATCTTGAGAAAGAAAAACGGATCTGGAGAAATCAGGCTCCTTCACTTCAGACTATACTACAAAGCTACGGTAATCAAGACAATATGGTACTGGCACAAAAACAGAAATATAGATCAATGGTACAGGATAAAACCCAGAGATAAACCCACGCACCTATGGCACCTAATTTGTGACAAAGGAGGCAAGAACCTACAAAGGAGAAAAGACAGCCTATTCAATAAGTGGTGCTGGGAAAACTGGACGGCTACATGTAAAAGAATGAAATTAGAACACTACCTAACACTATACACAAAAATAAGCTCAAAATGGATTAAAGACCTAAATATAAGGCCAGACACTATAAAATTCTTACAGGAAAACATAGGAAAAACACTCTTTGACATAAACCACAGCAAGATCTTTTTTGACCCACCTCCTAGAGTAATGAAAATAAAAACAAAAATAAACAAATGAGACCTAATTAAACTTAAAAGCTTTTGCACAGCAAAGGAAACCATAAACAAGACAAAAAGACAACCCTCAGAATGGGAGAAAACATTTGCAAAGGAAGCAACTGATGAAGAATTAATCTCCAAAATATACAAACAACACATGGAGCTCAATATCAAGAAGACAAACGACCCAATTATAAAATCGGTGGAAGATCTAAATAGACATCTCTCCAAAGAAGACATACAGATGGCCAAGAGGCACATGAAAAGCTGCTCAACATCACTAATTATTAAAGAAATACAAATCAAAACTACAATGAAGTATCATCTCACACCGGACAGAATGGTCACCATCAAAAAATCTACAAACAATACATGCTGGAGAGGGTGTGGAGAAAAGGTAACCCTCCTACACTGTTGGTGGGAATGTAAATTGATATGGCCACTGTGAAGAACAGTATGGAACTTCCTTAGAAAACTAAAAATTGGACTACCATATGACCCAGCAATCCCACTACTGGGCATATACCCTGAGAAAACCATAATTTAAAAGGACACATGTACCACAATGTTCATTGCAGCACTATTTACAATAGCCAGGACATGGAAACAACCTAAATGTCCAATGACAGATGAATGTATAAAGAAGACATTACTCAGCCATAAAAAGGAACAAATCTGGGTCATTTGTAGAGATGTGGATGGACCTAGAGTCTGTCATACAGAGTGAAGTAAGCCAGAAAGAGAAAAACAAATATCATATATTAACACATATACGTGGAATCTGCAAAAATGGTACAGATGAACCTATTTGCAGGGCAGGAATAGAGACGTAGATGTAGAGAGTGGACATGTGGACACAGCGGGGGAAGGGGAGGGTGGGATGAATTGGGAGATTAGGATTGACATATATACAGTACCAGGTGTAAAATATATGGCTAGCAGGAACCTGCTATAAAGCATAGGAAGCTCAGCTCGGTGCTCTGTGATGACCTAGATGGGTGGGATGGGGGATAGGGGGTGGGAGGGAGATCCAAGAGGGAGGGGATATAGGTATACATATAGCTGATTCACTTCATGGTACAGCAGAAACTAACACAACTTTCTAAAGCAATTATACTCTAATTAAATAAATAAATAAATACTCCACACCATCCCAAAAAAAAAAAAAAAAAAAAAAAACCGGGTGAACTGGATGATTTGTGAATTATATCAATAAAGCTGTTTAAAAAAAAACAATGCTAGTCCACTTTGCCCTGCTTTATTTTTCTCCATATTGTTCATTATTTTCTAAAATATTATGAATTTGTTTGTCTTTTTTTTATTGCCTCCCTTGCCCCACTGTAGCATGAGCTCTTTAATGATTGAGATCATTTTGTCTGTTTTGTTCACAGCTATATCCTGAGTGCCTAGAAGTATGCCCACTACATAACAGCATTCAATAAAGTTTTAATGAATGAAAACTTCTATTAATTCACTGATTAATCAGTGAATTAATAGAAGGACAATAAGGAAGCTCTTGAAATATGTCAATGGGAAATGAATGAGATATGAATGAGGAAAGTGGCAGTGGGAATTGAAGGGATGAAGTAGCAAAATCAAAGAGACACAGTAGGGCTTCCCTGGTGACACAGTGGTTAAGAATCTGCCTGCCAATGCAGGGGACACGGGTTTGAGCCCTGGTCCAGGAAGATCCCACAGGTAGCGGAGCAACAAAGCCCATGTGCCACGACTACTGAGCCTGTGTTCCAGAGCCCATGAGCCCACATGCCGCAACTACTGAAGCCCGTGTGCCTAGAGCCCGTGCTCTGCAACAAGAGAAGCCACCCCAATGAGAAGCCCGTGCACCTCAAAGAAGAGTAGCCCCTGCTCGCTGCAACTAGAGAAAAGCCCGCGTGCAGCAAAAAAGATCCAACGCAGCCAAAAATAAGATTAATTAATTAAAAAATCAAAGAGACACAGTAAACAAGATGGGATCTGAGAGAGAAGAAATTTGGGGAATTATTTTGAGATGCTGGCCAAATTAAAAGATAGAATAGGATGGTGGTGCTCAAAAGCAGAATAGAAAACACAAACAGGAATCAGTCTGAGGGAAACTATAAGAAGCCTAATTTATCAGAAGTCAGACAAACGTCTACATGGCCAGCAGGCAGTTGTAAATTCGACCTTATTAACAAGAGAGATCAGAACTGTAACTGTGGTTTTGAACGTCACCAGGATAGACTGTCCTTCAAAGCCAAATGCTGGAATGAGCTTGCCCAAAGGAAGAGAATATGATCAAGAAAAAAGGAAGAAGACAAATCTTGGGGGACATCTGTATATTATAAGTGTGCAGATGAAGGAGAAACTAGTGAAGGAGACTGGTACAAAGTAAATATGAACAAGAATGTCTCCAGAAGTAATGAAATACATGTAAAACAGTATATGCTGAAATGATATGAATTGTGTCAACTAGAAACCTTTTCAGCCTTATCAAAAATCACTACAATAGAAGTGGCAGAATATAGGATTTTCATACCTTCTGAAAAGATTGAGCTAATGGGGCACTTTTGCCAGTCAGTCTAGAAACAAGGAGATCTCCCAAGCTCTTCCCCATCTTCCAGATCAGTTCAGCCTCTAATACATTTTTTAAGACCCATGGGACTTCTGTTCATTCAGTACAGCCCGTTATACTTTCATTATCTCATTACCATTTACCTTGGCTTTCAAGACTCGCTTCTCTAATAATGTTCTTACTGGTTTTACAAGGTCTCATTTCATTAACCCATCTTTGTTCCAGAAATGTAATTATTTTGTGGTCACTACTTTCTCATAGTCTTAGATGAAACCTTTTGTTCTCTGTGTGTTATTAGCAGCGTCTTCAGGATTGAATACCTCTTTCTGCCTCCTCCACATTTTGGCATAAGAAATTATCCTCTCATCCTAAGAAGGTCTCCAACAATAAGTAATTCATGATGTCTAACTACTCACATTCTTTGTACCTAACAAGCTATCTTAAACAGTGATGAAAATGGTAATTATTTACTCTGGGAGCCCTGTCAATGTTACTGTTAAATCATTGCCATGCTGTTAAATTGGACTAGGAGGTTCCTCCCTATTCCACTATTGATCTTATGGGTGAATTACCCCACAAAATCTTTCCAATGTGCTATTGGCTAATTCATTGCAGTGCAATATATATTAAGTGGAATGTGAATAACATACATCTTATTTGTAATATGTTTTAGATGCACAAATTTGAAATTCATAGCAATGTTCTCAAGCAATGTAATATAGATGAAAAAATACAATTTCTAATGTACTATTCGGTGTTCATAAATATACCAACTTGGAAATTACAACAAGTAATGTACAAAGTAAGGAAATCAATAGATTCTGGGCACTAATACTATTTCTCAGAGCAAGGATCTAACTTGTGTGGCAGTAAACCAACCTCTGTGCTGACAAGGAAATTTGGACTATGATGAAAAAATGACTACACCATTTACAATTACTATGTTTTAATCCCATGGTTGTCAAGTGTACATGTGGGGGCAGGTCGTCATAGCTGCTCATCCACATATTGTCACACTGTAATGGGGGTTTTTAGGGTTGTGGCAGTATAGTCATGGAAGTAGTGAAGGGTTAGGGACCTGAAGAGAATGGAGTCATGTTCCTGCTAAAGCTGTACTCTAGATAATAGAACATGAAGTCCATTTAACAATTTGAAATCAACTTTTAAAAATTCCTTATACATATGTTTGAGAAAGAAAGAAAGAAAGAAAGAAAGAAAGGAAGGAAGAGAGAAGAGAAAGGGAGAAAGACAGGGAGGAAGGGAGGAGGGAAGGAAGAAAGGAAGGAAGGAAGGAAGGAAGAAAGAAAGAAAGAAAGAGAAAGAAAGAAAGAAAGAAAGAAAGAAAGAAAGAAAGAAAGAAAGAAAGAAAGAAACATGATTCTATGACCAGGAAATTGTGGCTTCAGTCATTCATTTCATATATGCTTATTGGGCATCTCCATATGCTAGGCTCCATGATAGACCTGGGAAAGTATCAGCAAACAAGACTGCTATAGGCTCTGACACCACATATCTTAGAGTCTAGACAGACTGAGCAAGTAGACTTTGTCTACATGCAAAAAATGGATGCGAGAATTGAAGCAGGGGCATTTGTAAATTCATTTTATTCAACAAGCACAATTTGGTTCATGTTTAGTGTGTATTTAAGGACACTAATGGTGCAAAGAATGTAAAATATATAGTCCTAGTTCCATGGCTTCCAACACTTTAGAAAGAAATATTTGTTCAATGGATTCAGGAAAGAAAAGAAAAACAAAGAAAGATATGTACAGTGTCTAGGGTCATGCTGGAGAGATGTGGAATAACAATAACTTCATTTCCTACTACTCTCTCCCTCCCTCACTCTGCTGCGTCCATACCCCCCACCCTATTGCCGTTGCTGCCTTCCACACTCCTTGCCTCAGAGCATTTGCACCAACTCTTTCCTCTGCCATGATCAACTCCCTCATTTACGTCAAGTTCTTGCTTGAATACTTTCTCAATGAGGTTGACCTTGACCACGCTGTATAATATTGCAATGCACTGGTCCCTGGTGTTTCTGATTCTCCTTTCCCTACTCTACTTCCTCTTTTTCTCATAGCACTTATCACATTTTAATACACTAGATAATTTACTCACATATTATGTTCACAGTTTATTGTTTCTGTCCCCCTATTTGAATGTGAGCTCCCCAAAGCAGAGATTTTGTTTTGTTCATTGGTGAATGCAAGGCACATAGAACAGTGTCTGGCAGGTAGTAGGTATTCAAAAAGTATTTGTTAAATGAATGATAATGATGATCATACTAATATAAATTAAGTGTTGAATACGTGCCAGGCATCCTACTAAGAGATTTAAATATGTGACCTCTAAATCCTCTAATGCATTATCTCTTTTTCAGCCTCAGAGTAGATACTAGTCCCAGTTCTTGGTTATAGTCAACAGAAAAGAAAAGGAACAGAAAAGAAATTCATTGGGCATTTATCAGGAAGTTCAAAGAATGAATATGAATGCTAGAGAATCTGGCTCATAAAAGAAATAACTGAGACTAAGCACTACTGAGATTCTGCCACAGGAAAAACCTGCTGAGGACACCATCCCTGGCATAGCCACCATTGGACACTTTCAGCCACATGGCTGAACTCTGCTGCTCCTAGTGACTCACCACCGAGATGCTGAGACTCTTCACTCCTTCCTGTAGATCTGAATTTCCACTGAGTCATTAATTCCTTTCAGCCAGAAGAATTTCTTTTGGCATTTCATTTGTGTGGGTTCTGCTAGAGACAAATTCTCTCAGTTTTAATTTATCTGGAAATGTCTTTATTTCTCTTTCATCTTTGAAATGTATTTCCTCTAGATATAGAATTCTAGATTAACTGTTTTGGGGGTTTTGTTTTTTTTTTTTTTTTTCAGCATTATATAGATGACATTCCATCATTGTCTTCTTTCAGTTTTTTCTGAGGAGAAGTCAGCCATCACTCATATTAACATTCTCCTGTATGTAGAATGCCTTTTTCTCTCTGGCTCTTTCAGATTCTTTTCTGTAATTTTCATTAGTGAACTTCCCTGATATGGGGGGTGGGCAGTAATAAAACTTGAAAAAAGGCCAGTTATTTTTTCTGATCCATTCTCTCTTTCCTCTCTTTTTAAGTTTCAATTATATGCATGATATATTGCTTCATAATTTCCCCCAGATCATTTAATTTCTGTGGGGTTTTTTTTCAGTGTTTTCAATATTGTTTCTCTCTGTGTTTTAGTTTGAATAATTTCTATTGAACTGTCTTCTGTTGGGTCTAGCCTGTTAATCCCATGCATTGATTTTTTTTTTTAATTTCAGAGATTATATTTGTCAGTCCTAGGATTTGGAAACTCTTTTTTTAGAGTTTCCAGATCTCTCCTGAAATTTCTTATCACTTTACCATTGTAGATTTAATGAAAATGATAAACCTCTAATAAGACTGAGAGAGATGGAGAGAGTGAGAGACAGGGAGAGAGAACAAATTACTAATACAAGGAATAAAAGTAGGGACTTTGCTACATCATCCTGCAGACTAATGATACTATTATGAATATTATGTTAATAAATTTTACAATTTAAATAAAATGTACAAATTTTTTTGAGAAAAACAACTTTCTAAAATCAACCAAGAACAAATACAAAATCTGAATAACCTGATATTTATTCTTTAAATTGAAGTTGTCACTTAAAACCTTCCCACAAAGAAAACCCAAGGCCCATATGGCTTCCATGGGGGAAGCCTATCAAACATGTAAGGAAGAAATAATGCTGAACTTAAACCAACTCTCTCAAAAAATATAAAAGTGAACACTCCCAATTCATTTTATAAGCTTAGTATGCTGATGCCAAACCTGGAAAAAGCATACCAGAAAACCAGTATACCTCAAGATCATAAGTGCAAAATTGGTCAACAGTACAGTTGCAAATCAAATCCAGCAATATATGAAAAATAAAATAAAGCATGAACAATAGAGTTGATCCCAATAATGCAAGGTTAGTTCATTCATCAATGTAATTTGCTACATTCCTAGAATATGATCACCTCAATAGATGCAGGAAAATCATTTGACAAAAAATTAATGTCCATTCACATTTAAAGGTTTTTTTAAAAATGAATGCTTTCCCTCTAAAACAGAAAACAAAGCAAGGATATCTGCTCTCAATACTTCTATTCCTAGATTAAGAGTGCCTAGACTGAGAAACAAAGCAAACAAAGAATATAAAAAACATAAAGATTGCAAAGAAAGCTGTGTGTATTATCAGACAACTTGTTTGCATACATAGAAAATCCTAAGGAATATATATACCCTTAGAACTAACGAGTGTACTTAGCAAGGTCCCAAGGCACAATATCAATGTACAAAAATCAGTGTATTTCTACGTAAGAGCTACAGATAATTGAAAAGTGAAATTTAACAAATAATACTAAATTGGTCTGGTACCAGCCCCAGTGGGGGAGGTGGGGAGGTTACCCTACAGCACCAAGCAATTGCACAGTGTTGGTGTCTGAGAATTCAACTCAGTTCTAACACTATCTATCCAGAGATAGCATCAGATTCCACAGTTTAAGAGTTCAGGTGTATAAGTGTGCCCCCCACCTACACTTCAGATGCCAGTCACAAGCCCGAGTGTGGTCAGATTCTGTGCTTAGGACCAACCAACTACAGATCAGAGATTCCAATGACCCACTCCTTGGACTTCAGATGCCAATCAAAATTCCAGGTTGTTACCTGTTTTTCTGATCAACTAGCTATATATAAATCAGAGATTCTCACAATCCCCTCCTTGGGTTCAATTAATTTGCTAGAATAGCTCACAGAACTCAGAGAAACAGTTTACTTACTGTATTACTGGTTTACTATAAAAGGATATAATAAAGGATACAGATGAACATCCCAATGGAAGAGATTCATAGAGGAGAGTATGGGGAAAGGACACAGAGCTTCCATACCCTCTCAGAGCATGGCAATCTCCCCAAATCTCCACATGTTCACCAACCCAGAAGCTCTCCAAACCCTGTCCTTTGGGGTTTTTATGGAGGCTTCATTACATAGGCATGGTTGATTAAGTCATTGGTCATTAGTAATTGATTCAACCTCCAGCCTCCCTAGAGGTCAGGGGGTGGGACTGAAAGTTCCAATGCTCTAAACACCTGGTTGACTCTACTGGCAAGCAGCCTCCATTCTTAGGTGCATTCCAAAAGTCCTTCATTAACATAGCAAGGACACTTTATCACTCTCAACACTTAAAAGATTCCTAGAGTTTTGGGAGATGTGAGCCAGGAACAACCTTGGACAGAGACCAAGTATTCAATATATATAAGAATATATTTTGGTCGTGTGAATGACCCAGTATATTTTTTTCTCCTAAATCACAATATCACAATACTGTTAGAGGTAGCATCAAAAAACCAAATTAATAAATTAAATGTTTAGGAATAAATTTAAATGTGCAATATCTTTACACTGAAAACTATAAAACATTGCAAAGAGAAATTTTTAAAAAGCTAAGTGAGTATAGATGTATATCATGTTCTGTAAAATGGAAGACATTTGTTAAGGTGTCAATTCTATGCAAATTCATCTATATATTCAATGCAATCCCAATCAAAATCCAAGCAGGCTTTTTTATAGAAATTAACAAACTGACTCTAAAATTTGTATGGAAATGCACAGGATAGAATAGCCAAAAATATCCTGAAAATGAAGAACTTTTCCACTACCTGATTTTTTTGGTATGCTTTTCAATGGATTTTAATTTTAATCTCAATTTTTAAAAGTAAAATAAGCAAAGGAGCAGCTAGTCTAACATATTATGTACAGAGCACCTGTATTCATTTTCTATTTTTGCAAAACAAATTACCACAAATTGGGTGGCTTAAAACAACACGCATGGAGGAGCTTCAAGATGGTGGAAGAGTAAGACGTGGAGATCACCTTCCTCCCCACAAATACATCAGAAATACATCTACATGTGGAAAAACTCCTACAGAACACCTACTGAACACTGGCAGAAGACCTCAGACCTCCCAAAAGGCAAGAAACCCCCCCCCCCCCACGTACATGGGTAGGGTAAAAGAAAAAAGAAAAAACAGAGACAAAAGAATAGGGATGGGACCTGCACCAGTGGGAGGGAGCTGTGAAGGAGAAAAGGTTTCCACACACTACGAAGCCCCTTCACGGGCAGAGACTGCAGGTGGTAGAGGGGGGAAGCTTTGGAGCCATGGAGGAGAGCGCAGCAACAGGGGTGCAAAGGGCAAAGCAGAGAGAGTCCCAAACAGAGGATCAGTGCCAACCAGCACTCACCAGCCCAATAGGCTTGTCTGCTCACCTGCCGGGATGGGTGTGGGCTGGGAGCTGAGGCTCGGGCTTCGGAGGTCAGATCCCAGGGAGAGGACTGGGGTTGGCTGTGTGAACACAGCCTGAAGGGGGCTAGTGCACCACAGCTAGGTGAGAGGGAGTCCGGGAAAAAGTCTGGAGCTGCCAAAGAGGCAAGAGACTTTTTCTTGCCTCTTTGTTTTCTGGCGCGCGAGGAGAGGGGATTAAGAGCGCCGCTTAAAGGAGCTCCAGAGATGGGTGCGAGCCACGGCTATCAGCGTGGACCCCAGAGACGGGCATGAGATGCTAAGGCTGCTGCTGCAGCCACCAAGAAGCCTGTGTGCAAGCACAGGTCACTATCCACACCTTGCCTTCTGGGAGCCTGTGCAGCCCGCCACTGCCAGGGACCCGTGATCCAGGGACAACTTCCCCGGGAGAATACACAGCACGCCTCAGGCTGTTGCAACGTCACGCCAGCCTCTGCCGCTACAGGCTCGCCCCGCATTCCATACCCCTTCCTCCCCTTGACCTGAGTGAACCAGAGCCCCCGAATCAGCTGCTCCTTTAACCCTGTCCTGTCTGAGTGAAGAACAAATGTCCTCAGGTGACCTACACGCAGAGGTGAGGCCAAATCCAAAGCTGAACCCCAGGAGCTGTGCGAAAAAAGAAGAGAAAGAGAAATCTCTCCCTGCAGCCTCAGGAACCGTGGATTAAATCTCCACTAACAACTTGATGTACGCTGCATCTCTGGAATACCTGAATAGACAGCAAATCATACCAAATTGAGGAGGTGGACTTTGGGAGCAATGATATATATTTTTTTTCTCCCTTTTTCTCTTTTTGTGAGTGTGTATGTGTATGATTCTGTGTGTGATTTTGTCTGTATAGATTTGCTTTTACCATTTGTCCTAGGGTTCTGTCTGTCCATTTTTTTTATTGTGTTTTGTATTATTTTGCTTTTTAGTTTAGTTTTTAGCACTTGTTATCATTGGTGGGTTTGTTTTTTCGTTTGGATGCTCTCTTCCTTCGTTCTTTCTTTCTTTTTTTATTACTTTAAAAAAAATTTTTTAATAAATAATTTTTATTTTAATTATTTTACTTTATTTTATTTTATCTTCTTCTTTCTTTCTTTCCTTTTTTTCTCCCTTTTATTTGGAGCCATGTGGATGACAGGCTCTTGCTGCTCCAGCCAGGCATCAGGGCTGTGCCTCTGAGGTGGGATAGCCAAGTTCAGGACATTGGTCCACAAAAGATCTCCCAGCTCCACATAATATCAAAGGGCGAAAATCTCCCAGAGATCTCCATCTCAATGCCAAGACCCAGCTCCAGTCAACGACCAGCAAGCTACAGTGCTGGACACCCTATGCCAAACAACTAGCAGGACAGGAACACAACCCCATCCATTAGCAGAGAGGCTGCCTAAAATCATAATAAGGTCACAGACACCCCAAAACACACCACCAGATGTGGACCTGCCCACCAGAAAGACAAGATCAAGCTTCATCCACCAGAACACAGGCACAAGTTCCGTCCACCAAGAAGCCTACACAACCCACTGAACCAACCTTAGCCATTGGGGACAGATACCAAAAACAATGGGAACTACGAACCTGCAGCCTGCGAAAAGGAGACCTCAAACACAGTAAGATAAGCAAAAGGAGAAGACAGAGAAACATATAGCAGATGAAGGAGCAAGGCAAAAACCCACCAGACCTAACAAATGAAGAGAAAATAGGCAGTCTACCTTAAAAAGAATTCAGAATAATGATAATAAAGATGAACCAAAACCTTGGAAATAGAATGGAGAAAATAAAAGAAACGTTTAACAAGGACCTAGAAGAATTAAGAGCAAACAAACAGTAATGAACAACACAATAAATGAAATTAAAAATTCTCTAGAAGGGATCAATAACAGAATAACTGAGGCAGAAGAACGGATCAGTGACCTGGAAGATAAAATAGTGGAAATAACTACTGCAGAGAAGAATAAAGAAAAAAGAATGAAAAGAATTGAGGACAGTCTCAGAGATCTCTGGGACAACATTAAAAGCACCAACATTCGAATTATAGGGATCCCAGAAGAAGAAGAGAAAAAGAAAGGGACTGAGAAAATATTTGAAGAGATTATAGTCGAAAACTTCCCTAATATGGGAAAGGAAATAGTTGATCAAGTCCAGGAAGAACAGAGAGTCCCATACAAGATAAATCCAAGGAGAAACACGCCAAGACATATATTAATCAAACTATCAAAAATTAAATACAGAGAAAAAATATTAAAAGCAGCAAGGAAAAACAACAAATAACACACAAGGGAATCCCCATAAGGTTAACAGCTGATATTTCAGCAGAAACTCTGCAAGCCAGAAGGGAGTGGCAGGACATATTTAAAGTGATGAAAGAGAAAAACCTACAACCAAGATTACTCTACCCAGCAAGGATCTCATTCAGATTTGACGGAGAAATTAAAACTTTTACAGACAAGCAAAAGCTAAGAGGATTCAGCACCACCAAACTAGCTTTACAACAAATGCTAAAGGAACTTCTCTAGGCAGGAAACACAAGAGAAGGAAAAGACCTACAATAACAAACACAAAACAATTAAGAAAATGGTAATAGGAACATACATATCGATAATTACCTTAAATATAAATGGATTAAATGCTCCAACCAAAAGACATAGACTGGCTGAATGGATACAAAAACAAGCCCCATATATGTGCTGTCTACAAGAGACCCACTTCAGACCTAGGGACACATACAGACTGAAAGTGAGGGGATGGAAAAAGATATTCCATGCAAACGGAAATGAAAAGAAAGCTGGAGCAGCAATTCTCATATCAGACAAAATAGACTTTAAAACAAAGACTATTACAAGAGACAAAGAAGGACACTACATAATGATCAAGGGATCAATCCAAGAAGAAGATATAACAATTGTAAATACTTATGCAACCAACATAGGAGAACCTCAATACATAAGGCAAATACAAACAGCCATAAAAGGGGAAATCAACAGTAACACAATAATAGTAGAGGACATAACACCCTACTTTCCCCAATGGACAGATCATCCAAAATGAAAATAAATAAGGAAACACAAGCTTTAAATGATACATTAAACAAGGTGGACTTAATTGATATTTATAGGACATTCTATACAAAAACAACAGAATACACATTCTTCTCAAGTGCTCTCGGAACATTCTCCAGGATAGATCATATCTTGGGTCACAAATTAAGCTGTGATAAATTTAAGAAAATTGAAATCGTATCAAGTATCTTTTCTGACAATAACACTATGAGACTAGATATCAATTACAGGGAAATATCTGTAAAAAATGCAAACACATGGAGGCTAAAAAATACACTACTTAATAACCAAGAGATCACTGAAGAAATCAAAGGAAATCAACAAATACCTAGAAACAAATGACAATCAAAACACGATGCCCGAAACCTATGGGATGCAGCAAAAGCAGTTCTAAGAGGGAAGTTTATAGCAATACAATCCTACCTTAAGAAACAAGAAACATCTCAAATAAACAACCTAACCTTACACCTGAAGCAATTAGAGAAAGAAGAACAAAAAAACCCCAAACTTAGCAGAAGGAAAGAAATCATAAAGATCACATCAGAAATAAATGAAAAAGAAATGAAGGAAACGATAGCAAAGATCAATAAAACTAAAAGCTGGTTCTTTGAGAACGTAAACAAAACTGATAAACCATGAGCCAGAATCATCAAGAAAAAAAGGGAGAAGACTCAAATCAATAGAATTAAAAATGAAAAAGGAGAAGTAACAACTGACACTGCAGAAATACAAAGGATCATGAGAGATTACTACAAGCAACTATATGCCAATAAAATGGACAACCTGGAAGAAATGGACAAATTCTTAGAAATGCACAACCTTCCAAGACTGAACCAGGAAGAAATAGAAAATATGAACAGACCAATCACAAGCACTGAAATTGAAACTGTGATTAAAAATCTTCCAACAAACAAAAGCCCAGGACCAGGTGGCTTCACAGCCGAATTCTATCAAACATTTAGAGAAGAACTAACACCTATCCTTCTCAAACTCTTCCAAAATATAGCAGAGGGAGGAATGCTCCCCAACTCATTCTACGAGGCCACCATCACCCTGATACCAAACCCAGACAAAGATGTCACAAAGAAAGAAAACTGCAGGCCAATATCACTGATGAACATAGATGCAAAAATCCTCAAAAGAATACTAGCAAACAGAATCCAAAAAAATAAAAGGATCATACACCTTGATCAGGTGGGGTTTATCCCAGGAATGCAAGGATTCTTCAATATACGCAAATCAATCAATGTGATACACCATATTAGCAAATTGAAGGAGAAAATCCATATGATCATCTCAATAGATGCAGAGAAAGCTTACGACAAAATTCAACACCAATTTATGATAAAAACCCTCCAGAAAGTAGGCATAGAGGGAACTTACCTCAACATAATAAAGGCCATATATGACAAACCCACAGCCAACATCATCCTCAATGGTGAAAAACTGAAACCATTTCCACTAAGATCAGGAACAAGCCAAGGTTGCCCACTCTGACCACTATTATTCAACATAGTTTTGGAAGTTTTAGCCACAGCAATCAGAGAAGAAAAAAAAATAAAAGGAATCCAAATCAGAAAAGAAGAAGTAAAGCTGTCACTGTTTGCAGATGACATGATACTACACATAGAGAATCCTAAAGATACTACCAGAAAACTACTAGAGCGAATCAATGAATTCGGTAAAGTAGCAGGATACAAAATTAATGCACAGAAATCTCTTGCATTCCTATACATTAATGATGAAAAATCTGAAAGAATAATTATGGAAACACTCCCATTTATCATTGCAACAAAAAGAATAAAATATCTAGGAATAAACCTACTTACAGAGACAAAAGACCTGTATGCAGAAAATTATAAGACACTGAAGAAAGAAATTAAACATGATACAAATAGATGGAGAGATATACCATGTTCTTGGATTGGAAGAATCAACATTGTGAAAATGACTCTACTACCCAAAGCAATCTACAGATTTAATGCAATCCCTATCAAACTACCACTGGCATTTTTCACAGAACTAGAACAAAAAATTTCACAATTTGTATGGAAACACAAAAGACCCCAAATAGCCAAAGTAATATTGAGAACGAAAAATGGAGCTGGAGGAATCAGGCTCCCTGACTTCAGACTATATTACAAAGCTACAGTAATCAACACAGTATGGTATGGGCACAAAAACAGAAATATAGATCAATGGAACAGGATAGAAAGCCCAGAGATAAACCCATGCACATATGGTCACCTTATCTTTGATAAAGGAGGCAAGAATATACAATGGAGAAAAGACAGTCTCTTCAATAAGTGGTGCTGGGAAAACTGGACAGCTATATGTAAAAGAATGAAATTAGAACACTCCCTAACACCATACACAAAAATAAACTCAAAATGGATTAAAGACCTAAATATAAGGCCAGACACTATCAAACTCTTAGAAGAAAACATAGGCAGAACACTCTATGACATAAGTTACAGCAAGATCCTTTTTGACCCAGCTCCTAGAGAAATGGAAATAAAAACACAAATAAACAAATGGGACCTAATGAAACTTAAAAGCTTTTGCACAGCAAAGGAAACCATAAACAAGACCAAAAGACAACCCTCAGAACGGGAGAAAATAGTTGCAAATGAAGCAACTGACAAAGGATTAATCTCCAAAATTTACAAGCAGCTCATGCAGCTCAATATCATAAAAACAAACAACCCAATCCAAAAATGGGCAGAAGACCTAAATAGACATTTCTCCAAAGAAGATATACAGATTGCCAACAAACACATGAAAGAATGCTCAACATCACTATTCATTAGAGAAATGCAAATCAAAACTACAATGAGGTATCACCTCACACCAGTCAGAATGGCCATCATCAAAAAATCTACAAACAATAAATGCTGGAGAGGGTGTGGAGAAACGTGGACCCTCTTGCACTGTTAGTGGGAGTGTAAACTGATATAGCCACTATGGAGAACTGTATGGAGGTTCCTTAAAAAACTAAAAATAGAACTACCATACGACCCAGCAATCCCACTACTGGGCATATACCCTGAGAAAACCATAATTCAAAAAAGTCATGTACCAAAATGTTCATTGCACCTCTATTTACAATAGCCAGGACATGGAAGCAACCTAAGTGTCCATCAACAGATGAATGGATAAAGAAGATGTGGCACATATATACAATAGAATATTACTCAGCCATAAAAAGAAACGAAATTGAATTATTTGTAGTGAGGTGGATGGACCTTGAATCTGTCATACAGAGTGAAGTAAGTCAGAAAGAGAAAAACAAATACCGTATGTTAACACATATATATGGAATCTAAAAAAAAAAAAAAAATGGTCATGAAGAACCTAGGGGCAAGACAGGAATAAAGACACAGACCTACTAGAGAATGGACTTGAGGATACAGCAAGGTGGAAGGGTAAGCTGGGACAAAGTGAGAGAGTGGCATGGACATATATACACTACCAAACCTAAAATAGATAGCTAGTGGGAAGCAGCCGCATAGCACAGGGAGATCAGCTCGGTGCTTTGTGACCACCTAGAGGGGTGGGATAGGGAGGGTGGGAGGCAGGGAGACGTAAGAGGGAAGAGATATGGGGACATATGTGTATATATAACTGATTCACTTTGTTATAAAGCAGAAACTAACACACCATTGTAAAGCAATTATACTCCAATAAAGATGTTAAAAAAAAACCCAAAACACCCATTTATTAGCTCACAGAATTCAGTTCCTTTTTGTTTATTTGTTTGTTTGTTTTTTGTTTGTTTTATTACTTTTTTTTAAATTTTAGGACTTATTTGAAAGATGTAGTAATAAAGAGAATGTGGTACTCTGTGAGAATAGACAAACAGATGGGTGGAACAGAATAGAGACTCTAGAAATAGACCACACATGTAGAGTCAGTTGATTTTCAACAAAGATGTCAATGTAATTTAATAAAGAAAGGATAGTCTTTTCAACAAATGTTTCTGGAACAATTGATATTTTTACTTTCCTGTTTTAGCTCCATGTAAAGCATTATAGAGAATATTAGAAGAGTATAGAGGTCCCTATTCTCTAGAGACATAGGATGTAGTTAAACAGCCAAGGCTAACATGCATATGTTAAACAAAAACTAATACAAGGTGTATGAGTTTCCCATGGCTGCTATACCAAATTAATACAAATTTGATGACTTTAAGCTATAGAAATTTATTCTCCCACAGATCTTTAGGTCAGAAGGTCATAATCAAAGTATTAGCAGGGCCACACTGCCTCCTGCCTGGTTCTAGGGTAGGTTCCTTCCTTGCTTCCTTCCTTCCTTCCTTGTTCCTTCCTTGCTTCTTCTAGGGTTTCTGGAAGCTCCTGACATTCCTTGGCTTGTGGCCAAACAGCACTTAAGAATGGAGGCTGCTTGTCTGTGGAGCCAACCAGGTGTTTAGAGGGTTGTAACTTTCAGTCCCACCCCTTGACCTCTGGGGAGGGAGAGGGGCTGGAGGTTGAATCAATTTCCAATGACTGTCTTATATGGCCTTCTTCCCTGTGTGTGTCTCCTTTTCTTTTAAGATTAACAGTCACTTGATTTGGGAACTCACTCCAATCCAGTATGAACTCATGTTAACTAGGTATGTCGGCAAAGTTGTATTATTTGTAAATTACAAATAAGGTCACAACTGAGGTTCCAGGTGGACATGAATTTGGGTGAGGGACACTATTCAACCCACTACACAAGGCAATTTTAAATTTAAATTAAGTGCTGAATTGTTTAGCCACAGGAATTCAAAGAAAGATGTGATCACTGTGATCTGAAAAGTTAGAGACAGTGTCACTGGACGATTAGCTCTTGAGTTCTGCTACTGAAACTAAGCACAACTCAGGTGAACCTTAGCACAGCACGATCTGGCAATGGAAGGGGAGGGACACAGAGGCAGACCTGAGTGACGGGGAAAGTTCCCACTGAGGAGTGGGAGAAGATAAACAGAGTGAAGCCAAGTTATGAGAGTCCTTGAAAACTTGGCAGATGCATTTAGACTTGATCCAATAGGAAATAGGAAACAACTGTAAATTCCTGAGCAGAGAAGTGACATGGTGAAATCAGTGTTTCAGAGAGATTGTGTCACTGACAGTATGCTGGATGGATTGGAGGTAAAAGAGACGGAGGGCTGATGTACTTTGTCTTTCTGTTCTGGATGAATCTATGGTAGCAAGATATATGAAGTTTAATTTAAAAAAAGAAAATGCAGCACTACAAGTACTCTCCTAAATCTTATTAAACTTTCCAAGCTCTTTCTGAAATGGAAAAGTAGCTCAGGTGACATTGAACCTGAAAATGCTCATTGTTCCTCAGTTAGAAAGTCCTGTTTAGGGAAGAACAGGCAAGAGCTTACCACAGTTCCTTGTTACTCAAAGTGCCACATCAGCATCACCTGGTAGCCTATTTGAAACACAGAACCTCAGGCCCAGAATCCCAGACCTACAGAACCAGAATCTGCACTTTTACCAAAATCCCCAGGAGATTCATACGCCTTTAAACTTCATATTAAAGTTCGAGATGCACTGTCATGGTAAATTTCTGTTGAACTTCTGCAGTTTGTGAAAATGTGGGTATATAACTGCTGAAACTGTTATGTTAAGTTGAAAAAAAACTAACTATGAACTCTGCTTCCTATGATAAGGCTGTCTCATCGAGGCACTCGCCAGCCCCTGAGTTGTGGGACTCGCTCACCCACTTCCCGGTCTCATGGGGAATAATGTTACACGGATGAAATGGAGCATCTGGTTGCCTTGTGAAATGTGTCACTTAGCACTTGTACTTGAAATTGAGACATCTGTTTGTCTCCCCACCATTCTGTGGACTTTTGCTCTAAAGTGACACTTTCTTTCTCATTTGAAATGTAGCTTCCTACTGCAGTGGCTTCATTGCCTTAACTTGAGAGTACAGAAGGGGAGAACCAGATTGGTGCAGATAATGAAAATCAGCAGATCATTCGCTTATCCAAAGCCATGGCAGGACCACTACCTTAGGAACACAGTTCCAGCCCAACCAAGCAATTTTTCCCTCTGGCACTCCACTCCACAGCTGCAAATGTCAATGGTTACCCCAGCTCATCACAAAGTAAAAAATATTTGGTAACTGTCCCTTCTGTGTCCAGGTTGATAGGAGAAACTGAGTTTGCAAGGCCACACTGGAGAGAGCTTCTCAAACTTTAACATATATACATATTACTTGGAGATCTTGTAAAAAGACACATTCTGTATCAATAGACCTAATGTGAGGGCTGAGATCCTGCATTTCTTTTTTTCTTCTTTTAAAGCTTTATTGAGGTAAAACTGATAAATGTAAATTGTATATTTAAGGTGTACAACTTGACTTTTTGATATACATGTACATTGTGAAATAATCCCCACAATCAAGTTAATTAACATATCCATCACCTCAAGTAGTTACCATTTTCATGTGTGTGTGTGTGTGTGTGTGGTGAGAACACTTAAGATGTACTCTCTTAGGAAATTGCAAGTATTCAATAGAGTGGTGTTAACTATAGTCACATTGCTGTACATTAGATCTCCAGAAATTATTCCTCTTGCATAACCGAAACTTTGTACCCTTTGACCAACATCCCATTTCCCCCTGCACTTCTAACAGGCTTACAGGTGATGCGGTTGCTGGTGGTCCAAGGACCACACTTTGAGCAGCAAGGCCACTTGCTTGGCAAGATTACATCAAGCAAGTCAAGAAAGCAATAGCAAAATGGAATCGTAGAAATATCTCTGTTGGTGGGAAGAAATAAAGCCAAAGATAAGAGTTATGAACAGACTTGAAATGGAAGAACAGAAAAGATAGTTAAAAAGAGAAAGTTGATTATGAAAAGAATTTATAAAGATGAAAATGTCAAAGGAGTTTTAAATATATCAGAACTGGGTTAGTCTAATAACCTAGACTCTGTTTAGCAATACTTCTACTAAAGACATACACAACTAGCTACTCCTGATGGGGATTTCCAAATCCCTGGGCCAGCAGGATGACAGGGAAAAAGTATTGACTCTGGCAGGCAAGATCTTCCTCACTGATCCTGGACATCTGGTCCCTAAATCTTTCAGAAGTGCAGATTAGAGATGGTGAATCGAAAACCCCTCCAGCAGAGGCACCAATAGTGATTTTTAAATGAGTGTGGAAGCTAGCCAGTCTCTTGCCATCAGATCTGCAAAACCACATTACATATTCAGTCTTGCAAATAGAAGCAAAAAAAAATAATTTTGCCAGACCACTTTTTCTAAGGCCCTAAAGTGTTACAAGGACAACAAAAAGAGTGAACCAAAGACTTATTTATTCGCCCAGAATAGGTTACGGCTCAACTAGGTCAAGCAGCTTTTAGTAAGGTAACTTCCATATGGCGATAGGGAATCTCTACAACAAGCAAACATTGAAAACAATTACAGTACTGTGTACCTTGAAGATGCTATGGGATGACGGCTTTTTAAAATGGACACTTAGCAGTCAGCAGAATTTACACTTAGGTTTCCGTAATGAAGTAAACAAACAGCTACACATACTTAGCTTATCATTTTGTTTGAGGTTTCATGATATACTTTCATTAGGAACTGAGGGCAGAAATAGACTCTGCTCACAATTTGTCTTCCTATAACAATGCTGCAAAAAAAAAAAAAAAAGGAAGGGCGGGCGGGGGGACAAGTCAACATAAAAATCAAAGATCAATCTATTCCAGGAAATCTCCAAATGCCATCATCCGCCCCACCTAATGCCATCACCAACAGGGGATGCAGGTGATGGATCTAATTAGCAGCTGTCAGTATAACTCTATTTTCCGATGGGAACAAGCTTTACTTAAACTGCGTGCTGAAATGAATTTACATGCCTTCTTGTAGAGTCTCATTTTGTCTTCCCTGATTCAACTTGAAGGCTAAAGACAGGCCTTGACGTATTGTACCCCAAGGAGCCTAGCACAACGTGATCCTACACCCGTCCTCCTGATCCTGCCCCATGCCACCCCGTGGCGGTGACTCAGTGCCCGAGGCTGACAGTGGGGGACCTGCTGCCCTCCTCCTCCCCGCCACTCACAGTCTCCCACGGTGGATCTTTGATGGTGGGGAGAAACAAGAAGGGGGATGAGCCAAGCGCTGTAAACTCTACCTCCCTCCCACTGTGTACCTGACAGAGACAGCCTGAGAGACCACCTATGCGGCCACCCTGTCTCCTGACAGTCCCATACCAGGTTCTCGACTCAGATGTGAAATTGATTAGGAGTCATGGCCCCCAAATCCAAAAATATACATAGTAGTATCTAGCGTGGGAAATGGGAAGCAAAAAAGTGCAGCTATGGTACAAAAACTCGGACACCAAGCTCGAGATCTGCTCCGTGGGTTCTGTCACTTAGAGAAAAGAGTGCTGTACGTGGCCTCTCTGAGCTTCTGTCTTCTCTTTTGTAGAGATAATAATGCCAGTATCACAAGTATCTGAGGATACAAAGAATGTATTTAAAGCAGTTAACACATGGCCATCTCTTCTATAAAAAGTTTTTTAAAGGAGTCCAGTGCAAGAAACAAAAATGGAAGGGTGCTTACAATAGAAATCAACAACTGTTCACTTGTTTTTTTAAAGAAAAGCCATATTTGTCTTAAGACTTTCTTATTTAAAACACAAGCATGTCCAAAACTTTTCTCTGGTGTTCTATATTTCTTTGAGACTGTTCTTAATTATTTAAGTACTTTTCTAAGACTGTTGTAATTTTTCTTAGACCCTTTAACATTTTCTGTTTGAGAATTTTATCCACCTTGAAATCCCTGTAAACATATTTGGTGGGAGTGAATTGATGATTATTGCCAGCAGTTAGGTGTCCTCTTACTGACTATATGAATTAAACCCCACTTCTAAAATGATGAGACTCTTTTCTTTCTTCATCATTTTCCAAAGTAGGCCATTAGCCCTCCTTTCTTTGCCATAGCCTCACAGACCTCCAGCTCCTCCCAAGCACAGAGACGGTGCTGAACAGATTGTGAAGGCTGCTTTGGGGGAAGAAACCTGCAAGCCACAGCCTCGTGGCTTAAGGAGGGATTCAGGCAATTGTGCTAGAGTCAGTGCTTGCCAGCCATGCGCCAGACATGCTTGTGGGTCAGTGACAGAAGCTACACAGCACGCCTCCAGTACCCAACACGTGTGTCCCTCAGGCCGGCCTGTTGCCACACATGCCCCTCATCCCCAGTCACCATCTGGCCGGACTTCACAACAGCTTTGCTGACTTCATGCTCAATGTCTTGGGCCTTCCTGCTATGGGCTAAGGGACCTTATTTAGAGCCATTTCTTCCCACCAAGGAGTTAATCATATGTGTTTTCAACAATACAACCATCTGGGCATCCGACGCCAGTCACGAAGTAATTAGAGGGAAATGTTGCAACATGTCCAGGGATATTTAATAAATATTTCTTGAATGAATAAATGAGGCTCCGCAACTACACATTTGTTTGCTCCACAAGAGAATAATAGAGAAGCTTGTTATACTTCTCTGGGCCCCTTTCGATGTCCCGAAGACCCCCATACCTCTGCCCACACTCTAAGTGTGGCTCTTAGAGCTCTGCCCTAGTGTCCATCCTTGGGCTACTGTTCTTCCCAACTCCTATCTCCACTCCTCTCCGGCATCTCATCCATTATTTCCACTACAAGCATCACCTGCATTCCAATAATTGCCAATATTTATTCCCAGTCTACGGCACTTCCCTCAACAGACTTGAAAATCCAACTTTCTAATGATCATTTCCATCAGCCATTCACGGGCATCTCAAACTCCACACATCCAATACTGAATTCATTATTTTATCCCTAAAGTGTTCTTCCATCCTCATGTTCTATCTCAGTTGGTGGCCTGACCATCCACTCTAAAAATCCTGGGAATATTCCTCAACTTCTCTAACTCCTGTGGCCACTCCCAAGCAATTAGTTTCCAAGTTCTGTTCATTTTATCAATACTTCCCAAGTATTGTTTGAATCGGACCCTTCTCTTTCCTTCCAGTTTCCCCAGTTCTGCCTCAAGCCTGCATCATCTCCAGTCTGGAGTGTTACATTAGTCTCCTAATTAGTCTCCCTGTCTCCTTACTTCAAGCTCACGGAGAAGTAAGAATGATCTGGATCAATACAAACTTGATTCTCACATTCTCTTTTTTGAAAACCTTCAAATGGTTTCTCTTCAATTAACTATAAAGCTCACACTGGGTGTTTATGTACCAGGCTACACATACCACACCTTCCCGGAATATTAGTTTTTCTCAAAGAGTTGGCAGGGCAAACTTTATTTTTTATGAAAATAAGCAACATTATATAGTAGAGTACAATGCAAAATTTAGTGGCCCGTACCTGTGAGTTAGCATAACCTCCTTCCCCTGCAAAATTCAATTTATTGCTTGTTATTTTCAAGGAATATCTTCAGTGTATTCCACAGAAGCCAGTTTTATATGTTTTGTGCACATAAAAACCTATTCTAGGTTCTGTAGTCCCAGAACCTAGAATAGGATCTGGCACACAGTAGGAACTCAATAAATATTTATTTTATAAATAAGTAAACCCACAAACCAATCTGCCAGCTGAAGTCACTACAGGGCTAGATGTTTACCTGTCTTTTTCTTTGGCTCTGGTTTCTGCTTACCCACCTCTGCAGCCTGCATAGACACTCAGAGAAACATTCTATCACTCACTATCAAGTTCACACCATTGTCCATGCCAAAGACCTGAACCCAGAATGCAGCTGGGTTCCAAGCAGATACGGGAAAATGACCACCTAAGCTCTAAAACAGTTCTGTCTGTGCCTGGAGTCCCAAACACCCTTGAGGTTCCACAAGTTCTTGACCTCCTTTCTCTGTAAGAAACTCAAAATTAATCCACAGCACTCGGTAGACTTCATCCCAAACTTCCTCTCTCTACAATCAGCTATAAAATAATAAAGACACCTGTGCATTAGAATGAAGTAGGTAACCAAGCATGCCCTAAAAAAGTACCAGACTAAAAAGAAATTCCAATGATTTGGACAAGCCCCTTTGCAACTGGAGAGTTTAGCTGGCAAAGTCTTACTCATCCTCTAGGCCTCAGTTTACATGTTTCCTCTTTAGGGAAGCATTTGATCCCTGCCTTTCCATTACTACCCCATCCAAAACTACAGATGCCCTCAACAGCAGATGCTACCTCTGTCACCACCAGGGCAGCTTCAGGTTTGGGGGGCTTGAAACTAATACAATTTCTGTGACCCTCCTTAAGCAAAAGAATACAAAATTACAAATATAAAGTTGGATACAAAAATCACATCAAATTATAAATTTTGAAAAGTCAAAAAATAAACCATCTATCAAAAAAACAGAAAAAATAACATCATATTTAGTTGATTAGCCTCCTGATACCTTTAGCATACCTTTCCTATGTGTTTTCCTACTTATTGACTGCATACTCTTTATCACCTCTTTGTATGACCATGATTTTGTAATATTTTTCCATAGAGAGGAGAAATGTAATTCAGTCTTTCTTTTGCCACAGTTGACCAATATTTGTTTTTTAATATTGATAGTTGGGCTTCATAAAACATGCTACATTATACACAGACAAGTTCTCTGTACTGCTACAAACACAGAATTTCTGATAATTCTGTTTCACACAATTCTCATCCAAAATACAACACATGGTGTGTTTATAATTGTATATGAAAGATCTTCCATTTTAACCAGACATCAGTGAAAATCAAAGCCTTTGCTTATAGCTTTACACATTGGATGACTGGAAAATTTTTCCACAGACTACCTTCTGGCTCCATTTGTTCAAATTTTGTTTTTTCTCCACCCACGTTCTTTTCATGACAGGACAGTGGAACACATTCATATCATCCTACAAACTCTAGCCTCGAACCCTCATGTCACAATGTCAGGTGAGTTGACACAATAGGCAATAAAGCATTCCTAAAATACCAAGATGATTAGTAATCACTTAACTATACATGGAAGTGACTGAAAAACACATAAATATATCTCACGAAACCCAAATAAAATGTATCAACTCAACTTCTCCTTATCTAAATCCCAAAAATGTCTGCTGCTCGTCTTATGCTACATAATACAAGGGGAAGTGAGGTGAGGGGGAAGCCAGTGTAGAGAGAGAATGCACTCCTACCCAAGTGCACTGAAAATAGCTGACATTCACATATTTTACAAAAGCAAATGACCATGCGAATACATTGCTAGGAGTTTGGAGCAAGCCCAGCAAGTGAGAGTGTTGTAGCTTAAGCTTCATTAACTTCACGGACAATCCATTTCTAATCACTGCATTTACCAGATTGTATATCAATTAATTAATTATGTCTGTTTCCCCCTCCAGACTCTAAACTTTTTAGAAGTAAGATTATGTCCTATTCATTTTTGTATCTCCAGTACTTAACACTGTCTGGCATATATGTCATTTTAAAAGCATTAAATCCCTTCCTGCCATAGAAAGGAAAGCATGTTGGTATCAATCAGGCATTTTGCATTTAGTGAAGGTGACTAACCAAGCACAAGTTTAAAAATAATGTATTTACCTAAAATGTCATGAGAGAATTATTAATCTGAAGTTGCCTTACCAATAGGCAGGATTACACCCATCTGGCCAAAGTACCCAAGAGTCTGTCAACCCAGCAAAACAGCACATGCCTAAACCAAAGGCAATAGAGTGAAGAAAGAGGTCACAAAGCAGTTGTAAATGAGATTTGGTAAATGTTTTCATGTGCTCTGATTACATTTCCAGTCTATTTATTCATTCAGCGGGTATTTAGTGAGTTCCTGCTATATGCCAGGCATTGTGTGTTAGGGCTTAAGGATTGTAACATGAGTCAGATTAGACATAGTCCCCAGTCATATGAAGTATGGAGCCTTATGGAGGAGACAGACATTAGTTAAATTTAATTTATCACACTAATCGTGAGATAATTACAAACTGAGATAAGTGCTGAGGAGGAAAAGAACAAGACCCCATGAGAGTATAAATGAAGGGCCTTGATCTATGAGTTGATTAAAGATCGCTTCCCTTAGAAACAGACACCTGAGTTGAGGTTTGAAAGATGAAAAAGAATTAACTATCTGAAGAGGATCAGCATCAAAAAGGGGTATCTAGACAGAGGAACAGAATATGCAAAATTGCCATGGTGAGAAGGAGCTGGAGGTTATCCATTACTCTTCCTAATCCACTCTCCACCCTTCTTTACCCCGCTCTGTACCCCAAAAGGTTAACTCCTATGTGTAACTCAGGTTCTTTGTCCTCTGGATTCTGCTAACTTTTAGCCAAGAGTTTGAGGCATTTATTCTCCTGGTTCTCTCTCTGCTGGTCCTTGGGTTGGCAACTGCTGTGATAGTCTCTCTAAGACAACAGCTCCTGATGGGTTGTCTTATCCCAGAGCTACAGCAAGGGCCATCTCAGTAACCTGTAGTTATTCCTTCCGCTGGTACCTACAGGTATCTACATTCTTGGTAACAGCTCTCAGATGCTTGCTTCATCATCTCTTGTTTTCTCTTAACCCTGACTATACCTTTGTAACTAGTCCTTCATAAACTCTCCTCAATCACACAGTTGGAATGTATCAGCTAGTTCCTGCTGAATGTGATACAATATGTATTAGAAACTGAAACGTGATAGTTGTAATGTGAAATGAGGAGAGTAGCGTGAGATGTGGCCAGAGATCTCCATAGGAGCCAGACTGTCTAGGGCCTTGTAAGCCATTTTGAGAATTTAGATTCTTTTTTTATAATTTACCTATTTTCTCTTTTCATTTATTTATTTTTTTTTTAGAGTATAGTTGCTTTACAATGTTGTATTAGTTTCTGCTGTACAGCAAAGTGAATCAGCCACACGTACACATATATCTCCTCTTCCTTGGATTTCCTTCCCATTTAGGTCACCACAGAGCATTGAGAGGAGTTCCCTGTGCTGTACAGTATGTTCTCATCAGTTATCTATTTTATACATAGTAGTGTATATGTGTCAATCCCAATTTCCCAGTCCATCACACTCCCCTTCTCCCCTTGGTATCCATACATTTGTTCTCTACATCTGTGTCTCTATTTCTGCTTTGCAAACAAGTTCATCTATACCATTTCTCTAGATTCCACATATATGCATTAATATACAATATTTGTTTTTCTCTTTCTGACTTACTTCACTCTGTATGACAGTTTCTGGGTCCATTCACATCTCTACAAATGACCCATTTTCATTCCTTTTTATGGCTGAGTAATATTCCATTGTATATATGTACCATATCTTCTTTATCTATTCCTCTGTTGATGGACATTTAGGTTGCTTTCCTGTCCTGGCTATTGTAAATAGTGCTGCAATCAACATTGGGTGCATGTATCTTTTTGAATAATGGTTTTGAGAATTTGGATTCTTGTCCTAAGAACAGTGGACAAACATTGAATGGTTCTAAGCAGAAGGAACATAATAGGATTTTCTGTTTTGATCAGAGTTAGACTAGAGTGGGTCAAAAAACAAATGAGGAGTGCAAAAGTGGAGATAAGAATTGTCATTATTCATAAGAAGTTTGACTTTGAAGGAGGGAAAGTTTTAGGGAAGTATCTAGAGAAGGAATATATGATTAATAACAAGCTTTATTAAAAAGTAAAATAGAAAGAGAATGGGTTATTCCAGGTAGGAGAATGCAGTAGAATATGCATGAAAAAGATGGTGGATGGTTGGTATTTAGGTGTCAGAGGGCAGGAAATAACACAGATAATGGCACTGGTCATAAATAGAAAGAGGAGTCCCTGTTCTAGTGAAACAGAAGGGAAGAGGATAGATGTAAATGTAAGCTCTTGCATTTGCATAAGTGTCAGGTAGCAGGAAACTGATGAGCTTTGTTTGTAAGATAGGAAAGGTCATTCATCACAGAAAGAGAAAACATTGAGGTGAGTTGGGGGGAGATCAGAGGTTTGATAACAGTAGAGATGGCTTGAAATATTTGTTGTTAAGAGCAGAAGTGCAGCTTGGACCAGAAGATTGCAGTAGGAGGTGCTAAGAAGTTTTGAGAACACTTCTGAATTTGATTATTGACACGGGTGTTCCCCTCTCCCACTCTACAGCAAGCCTGCTCAGCCCAAGAGATTTAAGTGGACCTAGCCTGGACCTTGACCCTAGGTGTAGACTTAGGACTAAGACTTGAGTTACTGGTCTAAGGATGGGCATGTGACCCAAACTTGGCCAATCAGAAAACAGCCTGAAAATTTCTACTGTCATCAGAAAGAACGTTCTTTCCCTCTCACTGTTATTAAAAGTACAAAGACAATGTAAGCTTAGTTAAGGCTGCTAGATGTCATCTTGTCATCAAGCTGAAGAGAAAAGCAGAGCCCTGATGACACTGTTTGAATGTTCAGATCCAGCCATGGCAAAATCTTGACCATCCCTTTAGCTTTCCACTTACATAAGCCAATAAATTCCCATTTTTGCTTAAGCTAGCTTAGGTTGGTTTCTAACATATATTAATTATGAAGTAGTCATAAATTTTTAGCCCTACCAATCTCATCTCACTTTCTCCAGAAATGCTTCACTGTTTAAATATAGGCACAGAAAAATGTGGGTGCCTACCAGGGTTTATCTAGGGGAAAAGTTCTGCCAGGAAAGTTCAATAATAAGTAAAAGGCACAAGAGAATCATATAAGCCTGGTGGCCAATTTTCTTTCCTTTAATCTATATGCCTGATTTAATATGCCTGAGGTTAGAATTACAATTGGATGCCACATGTATTCAAGGTTAAATCCTCATTGAGAAAAATCTAATGTGATCACCCCTCCTACCCCTACCACCCCCAACTCCACTACCACTGGCCAAGGCAGGAGATTGCTGGCAAAACTACATTTACTGCAGGCAAGGCTACTTCTAGAGAGACATGCTACTGACATTAGAGAAGGAAGAATAGAAAAGGGAACCAAAAGAGATGGGGGAGAATTAAAGAATGTAAAATAAGTCTAAAAAAATTAAAAAGAGCTCAGCCTGTTGTGTTTCCAGATACAACAGATGTAATGGCCAGCAATTGTTAAAATCAAGACAAAGCGTGAAAGGTAGTCTTTCCAATTACACACTCTTCCCAGCTTCTTAACAGAGAGAGAGGAAAGTACTATAGGTCCATGAATCATCTACACTTGTGCCTGGCAGGAAACTTCTAATAATTTATACCTTCCATCTGGATGCAACTTAAAAGACTAATTACCAGTGATACTGACTAATACCTACTAAGATTAATGGATGAGGGTCTTAAAAATAAGGCCAACAGGAACCCCAAACTCAGCATGACTACAAACAGACAAAAAGTTTTCCTGGGACATAAGCAGATGGTTTTTAAAGCTTCCAATTTGACACAAGTGAAAGGTAGTCCCCTTGTTGAGTTAATTATTTAAACTTCACTCCAAGATCAATAATTTCATTTAAAATGTCACTGATATCTTTCCATTATCACCTTTACCTTTTGAAACTAAGAACATAAAGAAGTTTTTGAAAGAAGGAAAGGCCATCTGGCCCACCCTAGTTACCACTTGTGGTTAATTATTGTTAATATTAATAATTTTACATAAAAGCACACAAACCTTGAGGCTTCAAAGTCCTTCAGTAGACATTATAGATCAGGTAAGTCTTGTCAAGGCACAAAGCTGGGGAAGTAATTAGCTAGTAAATCCCACTGGAAAAGTATTTAATCAAAATAAAAGTTGAGCTTCTGTACAGTATATAATGACCTTTTCCTGAAAGACCATATATTTCCTAGTCCCATTTTCATACCAGATCCAATTCCCATTGCCCTTTGAAGTCAAAGTCACCTTTGTACACAGAAGATACAGATGGAAACTTGGAAGCAAGCAGAGAATCAAGTTCTAGTTTCATCCTAACTACCTTAATGAAAAGCATCCATGGTCATTTTAAAATCACAAATAATTTGTCTCATAAATGCCTTTCTTCACAATTATGCTTTGCCTTATTATGCCTGTTTTGATTATTTTCAAAATATTTTTGTAGAATAGATAACAGCAGAAACTTTATTCCATTTTAAACTGAAGATTAGAGAATTTCTGTGACTTGACTAACATTATACTATTAGTAATCAGGGTTTATATAATCTTAGTGCTTTATTCAAACCACTGAATAAGCTGTTCTATGGAACTTTTTTGATCCATATGTAAATTCTTTCTCTTTTCAATCCACAATATCCATGCCTCTATAGTTAATTCAGAAACTACTAAGTTAATTGTTATGTCCTTGCAAAACAATCTAGAGCATAGAATGACAACTGGACAACTTCTTCATCCACAAAATGGAAATAATCTTATGAGATAATACAGGGAAATCACATAGCACAGTGCATAACACATAGTGTTTTGTAAATAGTAATCATTATCACAAATATAGTTTTGTCTTTTCCCTCCTTCCTTTGGTCCACCTTTCCATATTTCCCCTCACCAGGTCGTTATTCTGTCCTACTCTTACATAGTACGTACCTCCCAGGAACCCAGAGAATTATTATCCCATAATAATTATTATTTACCTTCCTCTTTTCTTTTTAACAAGGTCTCACATTGTCTTTCTTTAGACCCAAATCTTGCTAATTATTGTCAAGCCTCTTCTGTCTGTAAATAATATCCAGTCGTCCTTTGCAACTCTATTATCAAAGAACATTTGCCCTGTGTCACTGTCCTCGTATACCTGCCTTTTCGTTGCACTCCCTGTGAAGCTCAGTGGCTTCTCCCCACCTGTGTAATCTACAACACTTACTGCCCTCACAACTTGTTCTCTAAATTCAACAATCTATACACTTGAAGTCAGATGGAAATTCACTTCACATAAGTAGATTCTACATCCTTCCAACAGCAGCACCACCCCAGCCCATGCCCTTCTGGCCTCCACTATTTCCATGGTGTTTAAAATGGAAAAGGAAGGGGTACAGGATCGCTGAATCAAAAGGTGGCAGCATCTAAGCCCAGTTCTGATTACAAGTGTCAAGTTCTTCCTGAAATATTTCTGGGGAGTGAGAGAACAAGCAGATTTATAGGGTACATACTTCACTGGTTTTTATTTTGGTGGTGCGTGTAGATGAGAAAAGATTAAAGCCCAAACAAATGTCTAAATCATCGTGCATGCTGCTGCAGTTCCTCTCCCAGCCATAGGCACCATGGACAGCACTCTACAAGGGAAAATAATCCCTGGCCTGTTCCTCCCAGAAAATGTAAGGGGAAAAGATCCCAAAGAATTAGAAGGGAAATTCCAAATTGTCAAAACTATATTTCATGAGAAAGAGTGATCTCATTTTTAATATGAGTTATCTTTGAAGTTTTAAGTACCAAAAAACTAATTCAAAGGTTTGTGTATGGTGTAATTCAAAGTGTGATGTATATTGAAGATTTAAGGGCCTGGGGTGTTAATTCTTCCAGAAACACAAATCTAGAAGAAGAATAGTACAATGATGAGAGAAAAGAGTTTCAAATCTCATGGTTCTGAATCCAAATCCCAGCTTGAACACTTTCTAACCAAGTGAAATCAGACAAATTACTTAACTTCCCAAGCCTCTAAGTATTATATATGACATTTAATTTCTCAACGCTCTCTAAGCATCGTCTATGAAATGGGAGAATTAACACTTTGCTCTTAAGTTTAAATAAGGCAACATATATGAGTATTATATGCAATCATTAAACTAGTTGATACTAATTATATGATAGCTAACTTTAAAGGAAAATTATGGTCATAAAGAAATGGATCCCTACCATTCAAATTCTGTTTTACTGAGGGTAATGTTTGGGGCAGAGGAGCCTTCTCGAGCTTTCCAAATGACATTTAAAAAGAAGTAGCTACTTTGCCCACTCAAAATCTAGTCTACCTTCTATATTTTCATCTGAACCAGTCCCACTCACCCTTGGCAGCCAACACCTCACCACTTTGTTTTCCTTCCAACTGCTGATGTTCCTGCCTTTGATACTGGTTCCTATTTCAATGCTTAAATAGTGGAGTCCACTGTTTGCAGCCACCTTGTATATATAAAAGAATCCAGCACTCAATATGCAAAGGAAAGATGTTTATTTCCAGCGGCTTGGGGGAATGGTATAATAATAAGGGTCAGATTTCATGTGTGATCAATTTTGGCCTTTTGCTTGTCAATTAACATATCACACTTGGATGTTTTATCGATGAGAAATCCTATAGAGAGATGTTATCGTGCTGATATTTTAATGTCTTAGGGGTTAGCATCTTGCACACAGATATCCGCTAGCGTATATTCAAATGCAGAATTGCTAGCTTTATAATTTTAAATTATTTAAGCCAATGAAAGGACATTGCATTTGTTTGCTCAATAGTCAATTGAAATGGAAACGGTTAGCTGAGTGCATCTCCCTTGAAAGTCTCTTCCCCTCTCGTGCCAATTACAGAATATGAAAGGTGCACTTCGCACAGCTTGCTCAGGATAATAAATCACTAAATTGGAAGCTTCGCTTACCTCACTGATTTTGATAAGAAAATTAATAGAATTAGCAGCTTATCTGCCCGACCAGGAGATTCACATTATGAAAAGAAGAAAAGGGGGGAAAAAGAGAATGAAAAAGAAAAGAGAAAGGAAGAAAACTGTTTCCATGGCCTGAGCTGCCTCTTTTTCTTCCTGGTGACAGGGAGACCATTTGGATAGTTTTTTTTTTTTTGGCCCCCTATGGTGATAAAGCTCTGTGGAAAACAATGCAAGAAGCACTATCAATTATTGTCTACTTGTTCTGTTTTCATGCATAATTAAAGAGGGACAAAGCCAACACTGGATCAGACGTTAAATAAGGCTGTATCAAGCAAAGTCCGGCAGCGGTCCTACTGCTGATAAACAAAAATTCTAAATAGCCCCAAATTGAAAAGCAGTGAGATTGAGATTATTTCCAAAAAGAAGATTTACTGTCTCACGTTTTCTTGGAGAGGGAGTATCAAAGTGCCTCTCTTCTTTTTGTCTAGGGAAGGATAATTGTTTGCAATATAGCTGCTGCTCTCAAAACAGAATGGAAAGACAAGAGTCATTTGCTTAAAAAGATCCTTAGTAACCTTCCCCTTGCTCCTTTTTTTCCCTTAAATATATATGAAAATCTGTAATTATATCTTTGAAGACCATTTTTCAACAGCTGTAAATGATAATGAGCCAATCACTGTGTGCTCCTTTTTTTCTCCAGCAGCTGCAGAACTCCCCATTCAAAGCAATTAATTGATATTTGTAAAGTGCTTTGAAACTGAGAAGTGGAGCCTCATAAGTGCTAAATATTGTTCTTATTGCTGCTGCATTAGGAATTAGGAAAACCAGGCCCTCTTCAGACAGGCCTCAGAAGAACAGCAGTAATTCTAAGTGTCTGAAACAATCATCTAAATCTCCAAGGCACCCAAAAAAAGATTCAGATTAGCAGATCTTTTGAAGAAACATCAGAGGTTAATTACTAAAGATAACTGCACTGGAAATTATATATCAAGTGTTGAGCAGAGTAGCACTTTAGCTGTCTGCTACATTTATCATTTTCACACGTTTGTACCAAGGTGTCAGCTTGCACCACACTTTTAAAACACACTTCTCAAGCAATGTATGCTTGAGAATATAGTACTTGTTTGTACAACATGTCTAAATTAAGACTTTCATAGATCATCAGGCCGACTTAGAGAAGGTTTGGAATTGTATGATTGATTTGGAGTGGAAAATCTCTCAACTAAACCGAAAGATACTCTAGATTATCTCAAATATTTCTTATTTTCTGGCAATATATAGATTTTGGAAAATGCTTGAGCCTTAGATATTGCTGTGGGTTCCAGCAGACCTCACTGTTTTCATTCCATATTTCAATTGTTAAAAATCTTTACTGATATATACGCCTCTGCTATCTACATCATTGACAGTTTTGGTCATAAGAAGCGTTGGTCCATGGACAGTTTCAAAGCAAAAGGTAAAAGAATCTGTATAGAGACATCTCACAGAGATAGCTACAATTGAAATATTATTTCTTGGGGCAATAACTCTAGAGATGGAGTCATAAACCTGCTGGCATCCATTGCTGTTATGAAGAGTTATGGCAGCAAAATTCTGTCCCAATCATAGACCAAGCACATGGATAGGATTTTCCCCTTGGTCCTGAAAAGCAGCAGATTGCTTAAAAGTACTGTGTGGCTAAGCAATTAATTGTTGACCGTCCAATGTCATTTCTTTATTGAGAAATGAAGAAAATTACAGATGGTTAATACTACCACACATTTTGAAACCAAAGGTAGGTATTTGTGAGTCAAACAATAAAACCAGTGAGCATGCATACATAACAACTCTGCAGGGAAAAAAAAAAACACAGGATACTACATGACAGCCATATATAAGGCAACCCATTAATTTTTGTGTCATTAAAACAAAAATTGCAATCCGTGCAGTTTGTTTTTTAAAGCTTGTACCCAAGCTTGTCCCTCCCATCATAAGAAGATAATATTTTCAAGGTCGATGGTTTCAATAAAGATTTTGAACACTAGGGAATTTAAGGTTTTAAAATCCTATTGTCAATTTAATTATCCAAGCAAAACTATGAAGTTTTATAAAATTAAAGCAAGAAACTGAGAGCTCCTTTTTCCATCATCCTAACTGTCTCAAATTTGGCAAACAGGGCCAAACTTAATTTCTCTCTAACAGTGCAGGAGTGACATAAAACGGCCAATGAATGACCCTTCTGAACTACTCACAGATTAGAGTGAAACAGAGAAGGAAATAATATTAGACCTCCTCTCATTCCAAATTACTTAAGAAGCCTAATGTAACTCCTTGGAACAAGAGCTATGCACATGAGTATAAGCTTTTAGAATATTTTTGTCCTTTCTCCTAACATATTTTACACTAGCGTCTCTCCTGCAAAGAGGTGGTTTTATTTAAAATGCCAAACCTAAACAATTTTAACAGTGCCCTCTTCTACGGAGTCATGAGACATAAAAGAATTACCTGACCAACTTTTCCTCCAAATAGCGCTAGGTTTTAGTTTTAAGTTATGAAAATCAAATCACAAGATCATGCAACCAAAAAAATGGATTTGAGAGAAAGGAGAGAAACTAATTTTGTTGCAAATTTAATTTTGGGCTGGCACTTTACAATGATAATCTGATTTAATTTAATCCTCACAATGCTGAAAGAGAGGTTTCATTTCCCACATTTAAAAAGTGAGAAATCTGAGGTTCTTGTGAGAGCCCAGAAATGGCCCAGAAATTTGGATTTAGGACTGTGAGTCTCCAAAAGTGCTTGCACTCCCACTGTGCTATGTAGTCTCCCTACCTGCTACAAACCAAACAACTTTTTAAGTTACTTGCCCATAACAAACCACCTGCAAAGTAAGAGACATCAGTGTACTGTTAGTGATTAAAAGACTGTGTTCTTTTGTCACAATTTCCTTAATAAAGGGACAATATTGGATTTATTTTTAACTGATAGAGAAACAGCAAATCACTGGGTGGCGTCACCCAAGTGTCTGACTCATCACCTGCAACAGTTTCCCAAAAGGCACCAAATGAATTCGACCTCCTGAACAGTTTTCATCCATTCCTGGATGAGCACACCTTTCAAGACTTAGCACATTTGTTCTGCACTAATAATAAAATTAGAATATACCTATTTCATATAAGTAATAAAAAACTAATACTTCATAAAGCACAGTCTAATAAGTTCTATTTTAACCATGAATCAACTAATCTGCTGACCAAGAAATCTCACAAATGCCTAGTGAATACTACTCCTTACCTCGTAATTTACTTCCTGCCTCTGCTCATTTTCCACAGACGAACTCAAATCACACATGAAGCGTGTTGAGCCCGTGCTCATAAATTTCAGTTGGCCTGTAATTTGTGATACGAAAAAGTCAATACAACAGAATTAGATTCTTCCTTCATAAGCTCAAAACTTTCCAGTTTCATTAAAAACAAACAAATGAACAAACACCTGTTCTAGAAATGTATCAGTGTGTTCAGACCTAGATCTTGTTTACATTGCTATGTCTACAGTGAAAAGGCATGGAAAAAATTTAGTGAGCAATACACACTGCCCTCAAAATCCCTTTAAAATAGAGCTAAACAAGAATAAAGATGAAATAATACTGTTAAATCCTCTGGAAATTGTCAAGGGTTTAATTTTGGATTATGACTCTCAGCCCAGGATCTCTTTAACCACACAAATAAATAATAATGACTGCCTTCAGTGCCCTTCCACTATCAGGCAATGTTATGTTTTTAGTGCAGGACTGGTTGACCCTGACAGGACTGCTCTTACGCACGATGAAGAGTTTTCCATCCACAGCTTTATCTGAGTGCCACTGCAAACAGTTGATTTGTGTCCCCCAAAAATTCATATGTTGAAGTCCTAACCCCTAGTATCTCAGAATGTGACCTTATTTGGAAATAGGGTCATTACAGAGGCAATTGAGTTAAAACTTGTCATTAAGGTAACCTCCTATCTGACTGGTGTCTTTATAAAAAAGGGAAATCTGGACATATATAGATACACACACACACACACACACAGAGGAAAGACAGTGTGAAGACACACAGGGAGAAGATGGTCAAGTGATTAGAATGATGCATCTACAAGTCAAGAAATGCCAAGGATTGCCAGCAAACACCAAAAGAGGCAAGGAAGGATTCTCCCCTAGAACCACTGGAGAAAGCATGGCCTGGCTGACACCTTAATTTCAGACTTCTAGATTCTGTAAGTGTGAGACAATAAAGTTCTGTTGTTTTAAGGCACTCAGTCTTTGGTATTTTGTTGTGCAGCCCTAGGAAACCAATACAGCCACTATCATGACTCCATTTCTCCAATGCCTGTTTCTCCTGGGAAAAGAAAACATTATTCCAGGGGTGGAAAACTAATTCCAACCTACATGCCAATTCTGATGAAGTGTTAGGAACTCCTGGAGTTCTGTGTCGAGAAAAGTTCTCAGGTCAAGCCCAAGATCAGCAAAAAAGTACACCATGGCTGCTTACTTTAGGTGCTGGAGGATACATGTTGATATTAAGCCAAGCATTTGCCCCGACTACGTTAAACTGACATATCAGTCATCAACACCTTAGTATAAATTATCTTCTCAAGACTTTTCAATATAGACCAGATAAGAGTAGAATTTGGAGGAGAAGGTTAAAAAGTAGGTTTAGAGAAACAGATATTTCCCTCAAGGGAGCAGGCCTTGAGGAGAGCCCTATGTAGCCTGGGATTGCATGAAGACCCTGGAACCAGAGATCTGGAAAGCCTATTCAGAAAAAAGGAGAAAGGACTGCCTCTTTCACCTACATCATAGTTTTGTCCAGGAGGCCCTGCTGCTTATCTCGTTCAGGCTATGTGTCTGTAATTAATAGAGCCAGAAGCTAGATTCTTATCCATCTGCAATGGCCTATCATTGCAGAATACAAGGCAATATTCTTGTCACATTGTAGTTCCATATTAATTATTGCATATTATAGTAATTAGAACAGTTGGGGCATTGGTGCAAGAAAACAGAAGACCCATGTTTATAAAGAAATAATTATATAATAAGGTAATATTACAAATCAGAGGAAGAGAATAGAAATTCAATAAATAATAGTGAGTCATTTTGCTAATCACCTAGGAAAAAATTAAGATCCTTAGCTTCACAAAATATAGAACAACAAGTCTGGATGAATTGAGTCTAAATATTAAAAAATAAAATTTATAAAAATACAGGTAAAATTATCTAACAGTATTTTTATAATCTTGATTTGGCAAGGCCTTCCTAAGCAAGACCCAGAGGCCTAAAGAAAATGACTGATAGATTCAACTATTAACAAATTTAAATATTTCTAGGATTTAAAAAATACTACCTAAATGTTTAAAAAGATAAATAAGTAGCAAACATATGTGTAAATCTAAGTGAACACTGATTGTAAAAATAAGTATTGTAAAAGAATAATAAAATGCCTTCTACAGTTCAAAATGTGTGCCACATTACCACATAACAAAAATAGCAGATAAGGACACTAAAACAGTTATTTAACTGTTCCTTAGGTTCAAAAAATTATGTAAAGACATGGAACATATTTAAAGACTCAAATTTTAGAGATAAAAACTATAATGTCTCAGAGAAACATAAACTGCATAGGATCAACAGCAAATTAGAAAAGGTAAGATAAAACATTAGTTAACTTGAAAACATCCCAATAGAAACATTTAAAAATGAAACACAGAGAGAAAAAAAGAATTCTGAAAAGGAAGGAAGGAAGGGAGGGAGGGAGGGAGGGAGGCAGAGAGACAGAGAGAGAGAGAGAAAGAGAGAAAAAGAGAAAGAGAGAAAGAAAGAAAGAAAGAAAGAGAAAGAAAGAAAAGAGCATCCATGTTCTGTGGGACAATTTTATCAGCCAAATAAGTTATCAGCCTAATAAGTATATAATTGGGTGTCTCAGAAGAAAATGGAAAAGAGGAAATGGAGAAAAAACTTTTTGAAGAAATAATGGTCAAATAGTTCCTAAATCTGATGAAAATTATAAACCTACAGATCCAAGAAGCTCAAAGAAACACAACTGCAAGAAACATAAAGAAACTATGCCAAAGCACATTATAATCAAATTGCTTAAAGCCAGTGATGAAGAGAAAATCTTTAAATCAGCCAGATTTAAAAAGATATGCTACCTACAGAGAACAAAATGTTCAAAGAAAAGGGTAAGGGCAGATTTCTCATTAGAAACAGTGCCAGTAAGAAAATAGTGGGGCAAAATCTTTAAAGTACTAAAAGAAAAGAAAATTATTAACCTATATTTTTATACCTAGTGAAAATAGCTTTCAAAAATTAAGGCAAAATAGGCTTTTAGAGACATAAAATAGCTGAATAAATTTATCATGAACAGACCCATATTACAAGGATTTAAAAAATACTACCATATTATAAGAAATGTTAAAGGATGTGCTTCAGGCAGAAGGTAAATGATACCAGATGGAACTATGGATCTACACAAGTAAGAGCACTGAAAGAGATGTCTATATTAGTAAATATATGACATTTTTATTATTTATATCTCTTTAAACAATAATAGATGACCCCTAACAGGTATGGGGTTTCTTTTTGGGGGTGATGAAAATATTCTGCAATTACATAGTGTTGAAAGTTGTAAAAGTTTATGAATATTCTAAAAACCACTGAATTGTAAGCCTTAAATGGTAAGTTTTATGGTATGTGAATTATATCTCAGTACAAACAATAAATATTTTAAATAATTGATTAAACAAAAATCATAATGTACAGTAAGATTTATAACATATGTAAAAGAAAAATACATGACAATAATAGATGCTAATTCTCCCTCAAAGTGATATATAGATTCAAGGCATTACCATTCAAAATTCCAGCAGTATCTTTTTGTAGAAATAGACAAGCAGATTCTAAAATTCATATGGAATGCAAAGGACCAAGAAGAGCCAAAACAACTTTGAAAAGGACACCCACCAGAACACAAAATTTTTTTAATTGAAATACTCACTATTGAAAAGGAAATAAAGTAACAGGATGGCATTTTGGGAAGTATACATTGCATACCTTGTGACCCAGCAATTCCACTACTGGTTATATACCAACAGGAATACAGGCACATGTGCACCAGGAGGTATATACAAGCATGTTCAAAGCAGTATTAATCATAATAACCAAAAACTGGAAGCAACCCAAATGTTCATCAGCAATAGAAGAGATAAACTGTAGCAGATTCATACAATGGAATTTTAAGCAACAATAAAAAGCATGGATAAATCTCAAACATAACATTGACTGAAAGAGGTCTTAATTCCATGAAGTTCAAAAATAGGCAAAACTAATCCATGCTGTTTATAGATGGCTACTTATATGGAAAAGTATAGAGAGAAGCAAGAAAATGATTGCCCCCAGAACAAGAGGATATTGGTTCTCTTCAGTGGGGAAGGAAAGAAAAGGAAAGGAACGGGTACCCAGGGGAACTTCTAAGGCACTGGCAATGCTCACTTTTTTAGGTAATAGTTACCTGGCATTAATTTTATAACAATTTTAAAAATTTTTACATTTTTAAGCACATTTTCATAAGTAAGGCTTATTTCAAAATAGAAATGCTTGGGGTGAAAAAAAAAAATCCCTTTGTTTTCATTTTAGTGGAATTTGGGTTGTGGCTATGTGTTGAATCTGCTCTCTTTATTCCAAACAGACTAAAACATTTTACTCTATATATTTCTACACTATGTGTGTTTTTAAAACAATAATCATGTATTATTTTGTGGTTAAAAACAATAACTTGTGAAACTTGGGAAATGAAAGATTCTGGAAATGATAGAGAATGAAACTTGAATCAATAAGGAAGAAATAACTCCTATTCTCAGCCAGCTTAAAACCTGTGGAAGAGTAGTGGTAAAGAACAAACAATTCTTATGCCTCTTTCTTTACTCGATCAAAAACACTTAAGCTCCTTCCAGGAGTATAATGTAAATATGAGTAATAGAATTGATTTTTTATCAAACATACAAGAATAAATCAGATGAGTTCTATTCCCTTCAAGGTATTCATCTCAGGAAGTTAGACATTTTTTCCAATGAAGCTTTTATTAATGCAAACATTTTGGTATGCCTCTTGGAGAATTGCTTTCAGAGCCTATGGCATTCTTTTTATAACCTCCAGGATGGTAAATTCACCCTTTGAGAATGAACTGAGAAAGTTATTTGGATCCACACCTGATAAATAACATAAGTAAGCTCACTCACTAAAAGTGTATTGATTTGATCCAAAAATTGAAGTATGGCTCTAAAGGAATGGGACCAGTCTTAAAGGAAATCCCCAAAGAAAAATTCCTTCCAAAAATTAGTTTGAGCAATGACAGTATTATTGAAATGTGTTTTGAATCTTAAGAAACCACTTTGGAGACAAGAACGTATTCCATCCATTTATTCAATAAATATTTATTGAAGTCCTTCTGTGCACTAGGCATTGTTCCACAGACCCTGTAGTGATAGTGCAGGGAGCACAATAGACCGGAAAAAAAAAAAAGAAGAGGAAAAGAAAAGAAGAAAACCCACAGACCTGCCCTCATGTATCTTATTTGAATATATGGTTATTAACAATTTGCTGTATAATTTCCAGTTACACTTTTACTTTCTGAATTTGTGTATTTAATGATTATAATGAACATCTCTGCATCGTCTTTAAGATATGCTTAGTATTTAGTAGGTCCTCTGAGAGCAGCTTAGAATTTAAATCTCCTTGTCCAATACAACACTATAAGCATGCAGGTGATAGACATCCAAACCGCCTTTCCAGGGGAAAATCAAGAGCTGCTTATATTTAACTTCAGAGCTTTTAGTAAAGAAATGTAGTTGTTAATCAAAAAATATATGGTGATTTTTGGGAGGGCTTGACAAGATTAATTTTAAAATTCACTAATGCATTCGTAAAAATAACGATATGATCAGTTCGACCGAGCTTAGCAGGAAAGATTTGGTCAAGTAGTTCCCCTGATTGTATTGCAGTCACACAGAGAGAATTTTCCAAGATGCGCAAGGAAGAGTGCATCACACTAGTCTAGTAGCTCATAACTCAGCAGCCGAAATCCCTAAGTGCAACTGGAAACAGGATGGCAGCATCTGGAAATTAGTGGCCGTACTCCTCAGGCTCTGAAAAAGACGTTGGCAGACTAACCAAACTCTCAGAATTGAGGTGTCAGAATTTGGTGACTCCCCACCCCCAACTCCACAGCTGCCACCATCAGCACCTCTTCATTCCTAATCCGACCTCATCCAAAACCTCTTGTTCCATTTTTAAAGTGAATGGGAAAAGCTCTGCTGAACATTCAAATGGCGTTGCCCCAACCTGTCCGCAAAGAGGCGCAGAGTTTTGTTTACCAAGGTTATTAGCACTGCGTTTCAGCGAAATCTGCAAAGACTAGTAAATCAATAAAAATGCGGCGCTCTGCCGGCTTCAGGGGGCGCACGCTTCCCGGCGCTAGGCCTTCGAGGCCCCCGCCCGCCGAGGCAGCGGGAGGAGCAGCGGGGCGCACCCCCTCTGAGCCCCACGCAGCCCCGCCGCCGCCTCCATGCTGGCGCCGCCCCTAGCCCTGCCCTCGCATCATCGCGGCGGCGTTCTGCCTCCTGTTTTCCCGGTCTAAGTGCCTTTTTTTTGCTAACATCTTTATTGGACTATAATTGCTTTGCAATGGTGTGTTAGTTTCTGCTTTATAACAAAGTGAATCAGCTATACATATACCTATATCCCCATATCTCCTCCCTCTTGCGTCTCCCTCCCTCCTACCCTATCCCACCCCTCTAGGTGGTCACAAAGCACCGAGCTTTTTAATGAGTCTGCATCTCTTCCCCAATCTGACTACAACCTTACCGGTTCCTTGCCCACAGCGTGCCCACCTGGCACACCTCGAGCCATACCTTTCCCCAGACCAGGCCCACCGGCCTAGTTCCTCAAGCATCCATATGTTTAAAGTGCCCGTGAATATCTAGAGACTCCATGGATTCTGTTTACGTTTGTCCTTCTTTTCCTTGCCTAGCACCTTTGTGCTTTTGAGGGGGCAAGTTCCTACAGGCAGATGTTTAATGTTAATGTTATTTGTCTGGCATGATTTTATTTCTTGCTAAGTCTCCTAAACCATTTTCAACACTATGTATTTTGGGGGTAGGGGGATGGGAAGGGGGTAATATGCCTGTATGCCTAGAAAGCAAAAATATAATATGTGTGCAGAATTTGGAATTGATTTTAAATTCACATGCAGAGGTTTGGAAGGGGATGCTTTTTCACATCTTTAATTTATTGTTTAATTATTTGATTTAATTAATTTGTCTCTGTAACTCGTAATTATGAATGTTGTCATTTGTAATTAATTTATTTGTTTAAAAACTAAAAATGGTTTTTTTCTGGAGGAAGAGAATCAAAGTATGGACAGCTTAGATCAGGACCTGTCATGATCCAAAGGGCCTTCGCCTCCTCGGAAGCTCTTGCCCAGCCTCCCAGAAGTCTGCTGAACACTTCCCCACCTTGCTGCCTGCCCCCTGCCCCATGGGGACATCCACCCACACTCTAACGTTCAACAGAGCCCCAGAAATGCGGCAGATAAGTCCTGGAGCACAGAGCCCTCTGTTAGAAGAGTTTTTGCTGAGCCTTGTCAGTAGAAAAGAAATACACACACACACACACACACACACACACACACACACGGAGCTAGTCCCTTAAAAGCAGGAAACCGGTCTTTGGAGTAAGAACCATGTGCTAGGAGCAGCCTTTGCCACTGAGGAGCTTAGCAATTCATTGGGAAACAGACAAGTAATAATTTGTAACAGGGTGTACCTTTTTAAGTAGCCTGGATACTATCAGAACACAGAAGGACTCAGGCAGGGAGGGGAAAGGTGAAGGGGGCCATAAACTAAAGCTCCATCAGGAGAGCATAAAGTATAAGGCCAAGGGTGATGAGAAATGAGGGTCAAGAAGAAACAAAAGAGTTCTGCTTTCAGTTAGGCTGTAAAAGGTCACAAGACAAAGAGGGATGAGCTTTTTCCACGTGAGAACAGGGTGGCTGCTTTCGTCCCTGGGAGCAGGGCAGGTAAAGGCACCTGCTACAGGACTTCAGGAGGGTAATGAGGAACCAGTGGGCTGTTAATAGCCATGCCTGAGCTGGCATGTGGATTGGAACAAGGAGAAGCCCAAAAGACACATGGCCCATCCATTCTTCTGCATGAGGCCTTCAGAGGATGCAAAGCTGTGGAACGCTGAGGACCCACGGCCGGGCACAGAGACCTTCAGGGGCACAGAAAGCTGGGGGCAGAGCTCGATGTCAAGGGGAAGCTCCACAAACTCCTGGGTGCTTAGATCTCAAGCCTGCTGGAGGGAGGGGCCAGAGTCCACCTACACAACCACCCAGAAACCACAGATTATCTAAACTGACTAGAGCGTGCAGCCCAGCCCTACCCATCTCAGCTCTGGAGTCCACCAAAGAATCACCCTCATCCTAGTGGTACACAAGGAGGGGCTACTGCTCTTCTGTGCAAATATTATCTACTTCAGTCAGCATGTAATTTTTTAAAATATGAGGCAATCTGGAAAATGTGACCCATAATTTTTTTTTTAAGTGGAGATATTAGTACCTCTCTTTGATAAAGACGCTCTCTTTTGACCAAACTTTAGTCAGTCTTCTCTGAGTCTTCTTTTTGACTAGACCTTGCCTTTGGGCTCTGTCTTTGGCCCATTGAGTCCAGTTTTAGCACGAATCTTTTCAGGTCAGTTTAGTGAAAATCCCCCTCCTTTGACATCTGATCAAATTCCTTATACCACTCTCTGGGTTTTAGTTTTCTCATTTATTTTTTTATTAATTAATTTATTTATTTTTATTTTTGGCTGTGTTGGGTCTTCGTTTCTGTGCGAGGGCTTTCTCTAGTTGCGGCGAGCGGGGGCCACTCTTCATCGTGGTGCGCGGGCCTCTCACTGTCACGGCCTCTCTTGTTGCAGAGCACTAGCTCCAGATGCGCAGGCTCAGTAGTTGTGGCTCACGGGCCTAGTTGCTCCGTGGCATGTGGGATCTTCCCAGACCAGGGCTCGAACCCGTGTCCCCTGCATTGGCAGGCAGATTCTCAACCACTGCGCCACCAGGGAAGCCCAGTTTTCTCATCTTTAATATGAGCTGTTGGACCCCATGATCTTAGTCCCTACTGCTGCATCAGTGCACAATAGTAAGCCTATAAAAAAGAGAATATATAGAATGAATTTCAGAAATGGGCCACTTTGAAAGGAAGGAAAACATTTTTTAAATGTGAAAACAATTTAGAGTGTTGGATACTACCAGAGCAAATGCTTTAAGGCTAAAGGAAAAGTCACACTTTCATTAACAGTTATGTAGTTAACAACAGAAAAGGGAGTTTATCAAAGTCGTTACAGTTGACCTTGAACAATGCCGGGGTTACGGAGTGCTGACTGCCATGCAGTTGAAAATCCACGTATAACTTTATAGTCGACCCTCCTCCATATGTGTGGTTCCACATCTGTGGATTCAACCAACTACAGATTATGTAATACTGTAGCATTTACTGCGAAATTCTCTGTGTAACCTAAAAGCTCTAGATGAAAGAGAATTAGAGATAGTCAATTACATGCCCCGCTGGTGGGAGAGTAAATAGTACTATAACTCTGAACTGCAATCTGGCAATACAGATCAACCGCCCTAAACATCTGCATATACATTTGAACCAAAAATTCTACATTTAAGAATTTAGCCTGGGCTTCCCTGGTGGCGCAGTGGTTGAGAGTCTGCCTGCCAGTGCAGGGGACACGGGTTCGAGCCCTGGTCTGGGAGGATCCCGCGTGCCGCGGAGCGGCTGGGCCCGTGGGCCGCAGCTACTGAGCCTGCGCGTCTGGAGCCTGTGCTCTGCAACAAGAGAGGCCGCGGTGGTGAGAGGCCCGCGCACCACGATGAGGAGTGGCCCCCGCTCGCCGCAGTTGGGGGGGCCCTCGCACGGAGACGAGGACCCAATACAGCCAAAAATAAATAAATAATTAAAAAAAAAAAAGTATCAACTAATCTACTCAATTAAAAAAAAAAAAAAGAATTTGGCCTAAGGAAATAAATAATAGATGGATGATAGATAGATAGATATAAAATGTTTAACACAAGGTTGTTTAAAATAGTAAAAACTAAGGGATAACCAAAATGTCCAACAATAAGGAACTGGTTAGATTTATATATAAACCATTAGAATTTTGATCTACATTATTAACATATACAGACCTCACATACTAATCACAATAAGGGTATCTTCACTGGAAAAAAAATCAAGTTTAAAACTGTTATGTAAACTAATTGAATTTAGAGCATGTACATTTCACTGTATTTAATTTTACCTCAAAAAAGAAAGAAAAAAATATTGTACTCCAGTTTAAGATATGCATGTCAAAGTGCTTAATGGCTTAAGTTACTATTATCTGCAAATTTAAAATGCTTCAAAAAAAGATGAATTGATGGATGAGCAGAAAGATGAATCCATATAAAGACATATATTAGAGCAATATAACAAAATTGTAATTGTGAAGAAATAAATCTATATATTAGTAGCCCACTTTGGTTATGTATGTGTTTAAAATTATATATATATGATACAACTTTTCTCACAAGTCTCTAAAAGTTGAAGTTTTGAGAGTGGGGTGAAGAGAGTGAGACTGAAAAACTAAACCACAGTGTTAAGAGAGCTTATATCTGAAAGCATTTTCCTCTTTTTACTTTTCTGTTTTCTGTATGTTTATACTATACATGTATATTTCTTTCAAAATTAGTAAAATGAACTTGTGGCAGAGACAGCCAATTACTTTCCATAGCCAGTCACCCCTTCTTCCTTGACAAAAGAACCCTGATGTTTTATGTGGGCTCCTTACTGGCCAACCAGAAGAGGCTTTAAACAGCCCCCCACTCATTTTGGTGTGGCCTTGAGACCAAGCTCTGAAGCAGACACAAGTGGAAATGTTTGTAGTACCTCTAGGAAGGAGCACACTTTTCTAAGAATGGAAACAACACATGGCAGAACAGGAGAGAAGGAAACTGGCTCTCTGACAAATGTGGAACCACTCTCAAATCCCGGACCACTCACTTCTAGGTTTCTTTTACATGCGAGAAAAATAAAATGCATCTTGACTTAAACCATTATTTTTCAGATCTTTGTTGCTCACAGTTGAGTGTATTCTTAACTCGCATAAAATGATCCATTTTGAGAAAGTAAAAAAAAAGTATCAAAGCTTTTTGCAATCTGAACTTTCTAACATTTAGGCTCAAAAGCTGCAAATAAAATGATAAGAGAGGAGTCTGGATCAAAATGGCAGACTAGGGAGATTCTGAGCTCACCTCCTCCCACAGACACACCGAAACTACAATTGCATCTAGAACAACTATATCTGAGAACAACCTGAAGACTAACAGAACAGATTTTCCACAACTAAGGATATAAAGAAAAGGCCACTTCAAGACAATTAAGTGGGACAGAGATACAATCTAGTCAGAATCAACACGATTTGTGCAATGATCCACAAGTGGGAGGGATATCACTATGGCAGAGGTTCCCCCTGAGGAGTGAGGGGTCTGAGCCCCATGTCAGGCTCCCCAGTCTGGAGGACCTGCACAAGGAAGACAAACCTTCACAATGTCTGGCTTCAAAAACCAGTGGGGCTTATCTCTGGGAGAGCCAGAGGGCTGTGGGGAACAGAGATTCCACTCTTGAAGATCTTGTGCACAAACTCACTCACACAATGTCCAGCACAGAGGCAGCAGCTTGAAAAGTGCCTAGGATTCATAAAAGAAGGAGATTCATTGATTAATTTTAGGGTATGTGCCAGAGGGGCAGGGATCTGGTGGCACTTTCTCCAGGGACGGAAGCACTGGCAGGTGCCATTTCTGTCACTTTCCATCAACCTAGCTAATGGTGTGCACCCCTTGCTCCAGTGTTCCCCTGAACACCAGCACTGCCCATCCCACCCACCCCAGCTGTCCCCTCCAAAGCAGCCCCCACCCTGTCCCACCCAGCAGGCAGCCCCATCTGACACCAGTGCCACTCCAAAGTGAGTTTTGCTGGGGGGGTGCTGCCCCACACACCAGCGTGTCCACAAAAGTTGTGACCTGGCCTCATAGCCAGCCAGGCCAGAGGACAACTCTACCCACCGGTGTGCCCACAGCAGTCCTGGGCAATCAGAACAGCAAAAAAGAAAAAAGAGTCCAAAAAAATGAGGATAGTTTAAGGGACCACTGGGACAACATCAAGTGTACTAGCATTCACACTATAGGGCCCCCAGAAGGAGAAGAGAGAGACAAGAACAGAAAAATTATTTGAAGAAATAATGGCTGAAAACTTTCCTAACCTGGCAAAGGAAACAGACATCCAAGTCCATGAAGCACATAGAGTCCCAAACAAAGTGAACCCAAAGAGACCCACACCAAGATACATTATAATTAAACTGTCAAAATATAACAATAAGGAGAGAATCGATAAAGAGAGAATCTTAAAAGCAGCAAGAGAAAAACAATCAATTGATTGAAGCATACAAGCATACAAGGGAATTCCATAAGACTCTCAGCTGATTTTCCAGCAGAAACTTTACAGGCCAGAAGGGAGTGGCACAATACATTCAAAGTGCTGAAAGGAAGAAAACTTACAATCAAGAATACTTTATCACAAAATGATACCTGGCAAGTTTATCATTCAGAATTGAAGGAGAGAAAATAATTTCCCAGACAAGCAAAAGCAAATGGAGTTCACCACCACTAAACTGGCCTTACAAGAAATGTTCAAGGGACTTCTGAAAGGCTGTAACTAGAAACAAGAATATTATGAAAGAAAAAATTTCACTGGTAAAGGCAAACATATAGTAAATATAGCAGATCAACCAACAATAATGCTAGTTATGAAGGTTAAAAGACAGGAGCAGTAAAATCATTTATATCTAAAATAATTAGTTAAGCTATACACAAAGTAAAAAAATGTAAAATATGACAGAAAAAAACCCCATAAAACATGGGTGGGGAAGTAAAAATGCAGTGCTTTTAGAATGGATTCAAACTTAAGAGACCATCAACTTAAAATAGACTGCTATATATATAGATTGTTATAAATGAACCTTATCATAACCATAAACTGAAAACATAACAGATACACAAAAAATAAATAGAAAGGAATACAAACATAACACTAAAGAAACTCATCAAATCACAAAGGAGGGGAACAAGAGAAGAAGAAAAGAATAGAGAACTACATAAACAAACAAAAAACAATTAACAAAATAGTGGTAAGTACATACCTATCAATAATTACTTTAAATGTGAGTGGGCTAAAAGCTCCAAACAAAAGACATAGGGTGGCTAAATAGATTAAAATATAAGACCCGTATATCTGCATACAAGAGACTCACTTTGGATCTAAAGCCACATACAGATTGAAAGTGAGGCGATGGAAAAAGATATTCCATGCAAATGGAAACAAAAAGAAAGTTGGAGTAGCAATACTTACATCAGACTAAATACTTTAAAATAAGGTTTATAACAAAAGACAAAGAAGGGCATTACACTATGATAAAGGAATTTAATCCAAAAAGAGGATATAACGCTTGTAAATATCTATAACTCAGCATAGGTGCACCTAAATACATAAAGCAAATATTAACAGACATAGAGGGAGATATTGACAATCCCCTGCAATATAGTAGGGGACCTTAACACCCACTTACATCAATGAGTAGATCATCCATACAGAAAATCAATAAGGAAAATTTGGCCTTAAACAACACTTTAGACCAGATGAATTTAATAGATATAAATAGAGAGAACATTCTACCCAAAAACAGAAGAATACAAAAACTTCTTTTCAAACACACATGAAACATTCTCCAGAAAGGACACATGTTAAGCCATAAAACAAGTCTCAATAAATTTAAGAAGACTGAAATCATATCAAACATCTTTTCTAAACCACAGGGGTGTGAAACTAAAAATCAACTTCAAGGAGAAAAATGGAAAAATCACAGACATGTGGAAGCTAACAACATGCTTTTAAGGAACAAATCATCACAGAAGAAATCAAAGAGGAAATTTTAAAATACCTGGAGACAAATGAAAATGGATACAATGTTCCAAAATCTATGGATGCAGCAAAAGCAGTTGTCAGAGCGAAGTTTATAGCAATATAGGCCTACCTCAGGAAACAAGGAAAATCTCAGATAAACAATCTAAACTTACACCTAAAAGAACTAGAAAAAGAAGAATAAACAAAGCCCAAAGTTAGTAGAAGGAGAGAAATATTAAAGATCAGAGTGGAAATAAATGAAATAGAGACTTAAAAAAATAAAAAGATCAATGAAACTAAGAGCTGGTTCTTTGAAAATATAAAATTGATAAACCTTTAGCCAGACTCATCAAGAAAAAAAGAAGAGGTTCCAAATAAAATCAAAAGTGAAAGAGAAATTACAACCAACACCACAGAAATATAAAGGATCATAAGGGATTACTATAAACAATTACATGCCAACAAACTGGACAAGCTAAAAGAAACAGATAAAGTCCTAGAAACATATAATCTTTTAAGACTGAATCAAGAAGAAATAGAAAATCTGAACAGACCAATCACTACTAATGAAATTGAATTAGTTATCAAAAAACTCACAAATATAACAAAAGTCCAGGACCAGATGGCTCACAGGTGGATTCTACCAAACATTTAAAGAAAAATTAACACCTATCCTTCTCAAACAATTATAAAAACTTTAAAGAGGAAGGTACACTTCCAAACTCATTCTACAAGGCCAACGTTACCCTGATACTAAAATCAGATAAAGACACTATAAAAAAAAAAAAATTACAGGATAGTATCCCTGGTGAACATAGATGCAAAAATTCTCAACAAAATATTAGCAAACCAAATACAGCATTACATTAAAAGGAGCATACACAATGATCAAGTGGGATTTATTCTAGAGGTACAAGTATGGCTCAAAATCCATAAATCAATCAACATGATACAGTACAAAACAAAGGATAAAAATTATATGATCATACATATTATATATATAATCATAAAAATTATATGCAATATGTGCAGAAAAATCTTCTGACAAAATTAAACATGCGTGATAAAAACTCTCAACAAAGTGGGTATAGAGAAAACATACCTCAGCATAATAAAGGCCATATATGGCAAACCCACAGCTAACATTATACTCAACAGTGAAAATCTTAAAGCTTTTCCTCTAAGATCAGGAATAAGACAAGGATATCCACTATCACCACTTTTATTCAATATAATATTGGAAGTCCTAGCCACAGCAATCAGTCAAGAAAAAGAGATTTTTAAAAAATCCAAATTAAAAAAGAAGTAAAATTGTTTGCAGATGACATGATACTATATATTGAAAACTCTAAAAACTCCACCAAAAAAAAAAAAAACTATTATAACTAATAAATTCAGTAAAATTGCAGGATACAGAAATCTGTTGTGTTTCTATACACTACCAAAATACCAATGACATTTTACACAAAACTGGAACAAATAATCCTAAAATTTGTATGGAACCACAAAAGACCACAAATAGACAAAGCAATTTTAAGAAAGAAGAACAAAGCTAGAGGTATCACACTCCCTGATTTCAAACTATACTACAAAGCTACAGTAATCAAAACTGTCTGGTACTGGCACAAAAACAGACACATAGATCAATGGAACAGAAGAGAGAGCCCAGAAATAAACCCACACTTATATGGTCAATTAATTTACAATAAAGGAGCCAAGAATATACAGTAGGGAAATGACAGTCTCTTCAATAAATGGTGCTGGGAAACTGGACCATTACATGCAAAGAATGAAACTGGACTGCTTTCTTACACTATGTACAAAAATGTACTCAAAATGGATTACAGACTGGAATGTAAGACCTAAAACCATAAAACTCCTAGAAGAAAACATAGGCAGTACATTATTTGATCTCAGTCTTAGCAATATATTTTTTTGGATCTGTCTCCTCAGACAAGGGAAACAAAAGCTAAAATAAACAAAGGGGACTACATCAAACTGAAAAGCTTTTGCACGGTGAAGGAAACCATCAAGAAAATGAAAAAGCAACCTACTGAATGGGAAAATATATTTGTAAATGACATATCCAGTATGGGGTTATTATCCAAAATATATAAAAAATTCACACAACTCAAAATAAAAAAAAAAAAAAAACAATCCAATTAAAAAATAGTCAAAGGACCTGAATAGACATTTTTTCAAGGAAGACATATAGATGGCCAACAGACAGATGAAAAGATGCTCAATGTCACTAACCATCAGGGATATGCAAATCAAAACCACAGTGAGATATCACCTCCCACTTGTCAGAATGGCTATTATCAAAAAGACAACAAATAACAAGTGTTGATGAGAATGTGAAGAAAAAGGCATCCTCATTTATTGCTGGTGGGAATGTAAATTGGTGCCACTACTATGGAAACTAGTTTGGAGGCTCCTCAAAAAATTAAAAATAGAACTACCATACCATCCAGCATTCCCACTTCTGGGTATTTATTCAAAAAAACAAAAACACGAATTCAAAAAGATATGTGCACCCCAATGTTCATAACAGCATTATCTACAATAGTCAAGATATAGAAGCAGACTAGGTGCCCATCAATAGATGAATGGATAAGAAGATGTGATATATATACAAAATGGAATATTATTCAGTCATAAAAAAGAATGAAATGTTGCCATTTGTGACAACATGGATAGGCCTAGAGGGTATATTGCTAAATGAAATAAGTTGGACTGAGAAAAACAAATACCGTATGATTTCACTTATATGTGGAATCTAAAAAAAACTAAACAAACAAAACAAAACATAACATAAACAGATTTAGATACAGAAAACAAACTGGTGGTCACCAGAGGGGAGGGAGGTGGGGGGTTGAGCAAAGTAGGTGAAGGGGATTAAGAAGTACAAACCTATGGAATAAATAAGTCACGGGTATGTAACAGCATAAGGAATATAGTCAATAATAATGTAATAACTTTGTACAGTGACCAACTTATTGTGGTGATCAATCCATAATGTACATAAATGTCGAATCTCTAAGTTGTATACTTGAAACTAATATAATATTGTGTGTCAACTTACTTCAATAAAAAATATTTTAAGCGATAATAGAAAAAGATATTTGAAAGTAAGGCTAAGTTTAAAGAAAATGGGATAAAATTTGAAGGCAACCTCAGGCTCAAATTAATGGATATCTACTCAGTATGAATGAGCAAGGCTGAGCACAGCAGCCTAATAAGTTATGCTATATTAGTTTATCTATACTACACTTGAAGTCAGTGGAGTCTTGAGGAAAAAGAACATTGATTGGTGGAGGAGATGGGAGGGGGAAAGACCCAGGCTGGTTGAGACATCTCAGCCTTTGAGGTGAGGCTGGGGGCGTACAGCATGAAGGTCCTGAGTGCCTGGAGAAAAGGACCCAGGAGCTGAAAAAAAGAAAGAGGAAAAAAAGGAAAGAAAAGGAAAAAACAAATACTTAACCATTTTTACAATTTTGCCCAACACTCTCTTATTCACTAAATCCCACCACAACTTCTGTGATAAATAATATCAAATTACCTACTCAAGATCTCATGATACAACAAAGGATAGGCATGAAATAACAGAGAACACTACTGAATGTAGAGAAAAGAGGATACATTGTAAAGAAACTCTACAAAAAGAAAGGGTTTTCATCAGTTAAAAGGATTTTCAACTTCAACAATAGAAAATCTTGTAATCTGATTTAGAGGACAAAACGTTAAAACTACCATTTGAGGGCCTGGCTAAGTGACTCGTTTAATCCTAACACCTACTCTATAAAATGTCAGCAGCAGAATTTTGAAGTTTGTACACACACACACACACACACACACCATTTCCACAGAGATTTGCTGCCCCAGTGTGAGGTTCCCCCATGGTTCACTGTGTGTGAAGTATGTGGCAGGGCTGGGAATCAAGCCCAGGCATCAAAAAGATGCAATTTTGCTACTACATTTCTGAAGCTACTATTGATATTAGCATCTCCCAAGAATGGAGCAAAGAAAATGAAAGTATGGGTCATTCACTTGGAGTATCTTGACAGATTTAGCTAAAGAGACTCCAGACAATAATAAGAAAAGGTGAAAAGGAATAAGATTAGGACAAGGAAAGCACAAAACAAAGCCTAACAAAGAAGCCATATAGGGAGACTCAGTGGGAACAGAGTACTGGACAGCGCTATGTGTAAAACCACTAGGTCTTGACTATGACCTCACAGACACATGGATCCTCCTAATAAGAGCTGTGTTTGTGATGTTAACCAGCATGTTAGCTTGCACGGCCAGTTTAGAAAAGCTACTGATGCCCTGTTTGCTGACAATTTGAAATAAAACAATTCTAAGTGATGTTATATTTGTATTTCATCTGACTGGTATTAGGTTTTACATTGCTTTAGTGCAGAAGTCTAAACTCTAATTAAAGAATCTATTCTAAATATCGGGGTCCCATATTTAGGGCTTCACAGTCAATAAGCTTGAAAAACATTAATTAAAACATTTTACTAAAAACATTAATTAAACATTTTACTAAAAGAATTCTCAGAGCCTTTACTATGCTAGTGTGCATGGTGATGACCAAGAGACGGATAGAGTCCACTCCATTTTATCACAGGACACTTTTTAAGGGGAAGCGTCTCAGTAGACAGGGAATCACAATTCAAAGTTTGTGAAATACTTGTTTAGAGTGTGAGGAAAAAGCACAAAGTTTATTCAGGGCTCACTCAGTGTAAAGATAATAATAATAATAAGAAGAAGAAGAAATTGTTATAAGTACCTGAAGATGCTTGTGCTTTGCAAACACATAGACCACAGAGCCTCCCAGAAGAAAAATTACAAAGTTCATGTCCTTATCAGAAAATTGGAAAAGGATCTTGCGCAGGGGAAGTTCTTGGTCAAATATCTAGAAACATCCTATATTTAATGATCGATTCTATTTATATGCAATAAGTGAATGGTAAAGACATCTAAGAGACAAACAGCAGTAACATTTTGTCAACAAGCCCATCTCTCCAGAATACTTTTCCCCAGATGTCTGCACGGCTCCCTCCCTCTCTTCCCTCAGGTCATCTCTCAAACCACATCTCCTTGGAGGACTTTTCTTGTCTACTGTGACAACTGCTGTAACTCTCTAGCCACTTGTCTTGCTTTATGCTTTATGGCACTTATCCACCTACATAGTATATCATTACGTGTTTATCTGTTTACTGCCTGTTTCCTCGCTAGAGTGTTGGCCCACTGAGGCCGGGGATTTTATTTGTTCACCTCTTTATCCTGAGTGCCTGGAGCAGTGCTTGTCACATAGTAGGCCTCCAAAAATATGCAGTGATTAAATACTCTAAATAACCCACATTGGTTTCTAGCTCTACTAGTGATGCTTTTCCTTGAAATATTCCATATATCCAAGGATTTAAAATCCCTCCCTATATTCTCAGTTAGAAAAAGTGAAGAAAACAGGCTCGTCCATGGTCAAGCTCTCTAGACTTGTTAGGACTGCGGTTTAGGTTAGGGGGGAAGCTTTATCTTTCAGATGATTGGCAGTGCTACTAACATCCAATGACAACATCATCCTTTTATTTGTGGCCGATGAGAGGTAAGATTATTCTTTCCTTTCATAAAAAAACAGTATTCCGCATAGCAAGCCAACAAAATTTCTCATGACACAGAGTAAATACAAAAACTGCAGAACATCATGATATTGTGTTTCTGCTTGTTATGGACTGACTTGTGCTCTTCCCCCAGCCCCGACCCAATTCATGCATTGAAGGCCTAACCCCCAATAAGACTGTATTTGGGAATAGGACCTTTAAAGTGATAATTAAGGTTAAGTGAGATCATAAGTGTGAGGTCCTAATCTAATAGGACTGATGTCCTTATAAGAAGAGAAAGAGAAAGCAGAGACCTCTCCTTCTGCCCTTGGGCACAGGAAAGGTCGTGTGACAACTCAGAGAAAAGTGGCTGTCTTCAGACCAGGAAGAGAAACCTCACCAGAAATCAAATTTTCCTTGGACTTCTAGCCTCCTGAACTGTGAGAAAATTAATTTCTCTTGTTTAAGCTTCCCAGTCTGTGATATTTTATGGCAGCCCAGGTCGACCAATACCACTTCTTTTTGTTGAAATGCATGTACATTTTCCTGAGGGTACAAAACAACCCAATCCCAGCAAATTCAAACTGTCCTCATAATGATTTGTCTAGGGGTCCATCTTTTCATGGACGAAGAAGTGTGTTACATGGCAAGTGGCTGAAAGTTTCAGGCAGTTGGGCAGGACTGTTCAAGGCAGGAATTTTCTCAGTAACAACTAAAACCGTCCAGCCTCTCTGTACAGGAAAACTTCTGATAGATTGATGCTTTGAAAGGGCATGTACCAAAGATAGGAAAAAGGGCAAGTGAGTAGCATCTGTAAGATTAGGACAGGAAAGTTAAATAGCACAGTGAGCCGAAGCTTAGGAGAAAATGCTAAGACAACACAAAGGTTAACCGTGTTCGATAAATCAATGAAAATGGAAGGGATAAGCCTACTTCTTGAGAAAGACTGTATAATAGTAATAGATGACTGAGAAAGAAGAGAACACAAGTCCTTGACAGCATCTGTCTTCACCAAAAAGAAAGATGTTCAGATTGGGGGAAAAATATTTATGGTTAAGAAGAAATTGAAAAGCAACGTAAACCACAGTATTTCCATCTTTAGCATATTAGAAAGCCACTAAAAATTATGTTTCTGAAGAGTTGTTAATGGCATGGAAAAAAAAACACAGCATAAGATTAAGTGGAGAGGAAAGCAGGATTCAAAATTAAATCACAAATAATCTTGATTTACGAAAGAATAAAATCAGAGAAAAAATACCAGATGATTATATGCCAGAATAACACTGGTTGCCTCTGATTGGTAAGATTACGGGTATTTTTTTCTATGCTATATTTTTATAAGCCTTCAAACAACAAACATTTGTTACTTTTATAATCAGAACATAGAAGTACAAAAGCAAAAAGAAGCACAAAAGCAGGAGCCCAAGATACTTGAGGCTATTATAAAGCAGCTTCAAGCCAGTATTAAATGGGGCCAAGATTCCAGGCCCAGGAGCTGCAATGAGGCAATCAGTATCAGTAATACTTGAGGACTCACAAACATTATGTAAGAGGCCAGGAAGCTCTTGTTTTCAAAATTATGAGAACCTTAAACCCTTGGGCACAATATCTCAGGAGAAATCTTGACCCAATAGCTTTGAAATCCTGGAAAAGGTGATAGAAAAGGAAGAAATTTAGCTTTTTCTGCTAACCATTCACCTAAACATGAGTTTTGTCCTGCCCATGACTGTTACCAAAACCCAGTAGAAACAAGACGCAGTGCCCGCACAGACCCCAATCCTGTGATCTGTGGGTCTCAGTGCAGTCTACTTATAATTGATGGCATCTGGGAGTTGGGGCATAAGTTCAGTCCCCGGCCCACCCCTCCCCCACCCCAGCCAGCTTTTTCTCCCAGAACTCCTCCCTGTCCTCGCAGCATTCTGCAGTCTCCCTCCACTGGCCTTTTCCGGTCTCAACAGTGGTCTAGTCTACCCCAACCCACTCCTTCTGTCACAGCTCTATTTGACATGGACCACTGAGAACCAGCCCTGACAACATAGTAGGATGTTTTCCAATGCATGCTTCTCATAACCATCCCTGAAAGACATCCATGACATTCCATGGCCAAGGGGATTTGATTATTTAAAATTTGAGAAACTCCCTTTAGGAGATTCATAATGTCCATTCACATATTAAAGGTTTTGACAATACCTACAATAAGGAAACTTGTTTAAATCTGACCATGTTTAATAACTTCCTTTGTGAAAACTTTTTTTAAAAATCCTAGTAAATCTAATAACTTAGTGATCTAGGAGCACACTTTGGCAAGAACTACGTTAGAAGCTTCCTCCCCAGTAACACTTATGGCCTAGAAATAATTTGTAGTTCCCATGCCTTTATCTAATATCCTGATGTTGGGATTAGCACACTGAGGCCATTTGAGAGCATCAAGCTGCAGCTTCTGTATCACCTCATGATGTGTGTCCAACCTGCCCAAATGGAAATGAACCCACCCTCCTGCAAACAACAGACTGGGGCCCTGGTCCTCTCCCTTTATTCCTTCTGACTCCTTCTCCTGAGTTATCTGCTTCTCCTATCCTGTGTAATATTCACCAAAGACCACTCTACACAAGAGCTCAGACATCCAGCAGATGTTAGCAAAGAGGCAATCAGTCAAACAATCTGTTATCCAGGATTTCTCCCTCCCTATCTTATCCAGGGATTTTTTTTAGAAGGAATCATAACATCTTTGGTTTTTCTTGATGATTAACTCACATCTCAGCTTACTCTTCACTTCTTCAGGAACATCTCCTTGATCTGATCAGATCCTCCATCTTATCCCCATAAGAAGTACCATACACTCTATGATACCATGTACCTCTCCACGAAGTACCTATTACAAGTACCATTTTATGTTTATTTGTATGAACACATAATTAATATCTATCTCCCTCACTAATACAAATACACAATAAATTACTATGTTCCACATGCTTCGTTAAATGTTTCACATTTTTTTCCATTTAATCCTCACCACAACCCAACTAAGCGTAAAGGTTTAGAGGTACAATTATTATCCCTATTTTATAAATGAAACTGGGGCATAAAGTGGTCAAGGGACTTGACCAAGATTCCATAGCTAATAAGGGAGAGACTGGAATTTAAGTCCAAGCACTCTGATTCCAGAACTCAGCGAGAGTAACTTAATTACTTCACAAAATCCATGAGGGAATAAACAGTATCTGACTTTGCTCACCACTGTATCCTGAGTGCCTAGCACATACAATATTTCATTAAATTTTTTAACAAATAAATGAATGGATAAACATAATTCAAGTATAAAATTCAAATATTTCATAAATATGCAATTTATAAAGTAAAAGTTGTCCATAATCCTACCACCACCTCGCCCAGAGAAAATAATATTCAGCAGTTTTCTTTTTTTTTTTTAAACATCTTTATTGAAGTATAATTGCCTTACAATGGTGTGTTAGCTTCTGCTTTATAACAAAGTGAATCAGTTATACACATTCAGCAGTTTTCTAACTGTCCCTTACAACGTGAAATTTATTGGGCAGTGTCACATACTTTACACATGTGGCTTATTCCATGAATTTTTGGCATTTCATGAGAATAACTGTTCTCCCTTCAGGACATTGCCATTACACTGGTACATTGTTTACTCACATTTCCTTTCCTACACCACCACAAACACTCATGTTTTGTTCAATATTAACAGATGATGGATAAGCAGATATTTACCACCGAAGCAATAAACAACATCATTCACAATGTCCATGATCAAAATAAAGAACTGTAGACTGGATAAGAATACAGATACGTAGAATCAAAACTGAATAAGTAATAAAGCCCAGAAAGGAATAATTAATAAATGTTAAAACTGGAGACCAGGCCATAATAGCATGCCACATAGCTCTGCCCCTGCTTCTGGACTGTTCAACATTTCTAATAACCGTTTCAATGAAAACGGAAAACATGCTGATCATTTCTGAAGATAACACTAAACTGGTAGAGGTAAATAATATTTCAGATGACAAAATCAGTCTTTAAAATTTTTCCAGTGGATGGAAATAATGACACAAAACCAACAAGATTAAACTTAGTAGGATTTAATATAAAGTCTGAATTTAAGTCCTAAAACTTAATAATATAAATTTAGAATGGGGGCTTCATTTTCTTCTTAGCTTATGGGAAAAGCCTGGATGCAGCCAAAGAATGATTAAGCAAATCACTCTTGTGCAGCAGATATGAATGTCAGTCACCAAACTTAGATGTGCAAGAAATGTCTGGTTATTTTCTATAACTCAGTTTAACTTCTAACCTGGAGACCTCAATCTGCCAAGCAGGCAGAGAATTTAATCGAAGTCATTCTTGAAGATTCTTTACCACCCCAGGAAGGTTCAAGGAAACATATACAGTGGTGAGACATGGGGAACAGGGTGGCCCCACCTGTCCCCTGTCATCTACCTGCACAACCTGCATGGACGCAGGAGCCCTGCCACTCCAGGCACTGTTGGGCCATAGGGTCTTTGCAAAGACTCTGTGCCCGAGCTCTCCCTACTTTCCACCTCCCTGGCTCTGCTGCCAAGCAGTAGGATGGGATCCCCGCTACTCAGGAACACATACTTCTTTCTTATACTCCCTCCTACTCTCTAAACTCCTTTTTGGTCTTGGGAAATCCTACCCTCAGAGGCACTTTCTGTATTCTCCTTAGCAAATCTCCTTGGCCCTTACACTACCTCAATAAACATTCTAAGTTCCACTGTGGGTTTAGGCTTAGAGAAACAAAATCCAGAAGTCTACATACATGGCTTCTACTTTCTGCCTTGATCTATACCTCCCCGGAGGCACAAGGGGAGTGCAGGCTATTTGCTTGAATTGGGGGAAAGAACCTGGAAAATTACAAAAAGAAACAAATTAATAGCTTGAAATATGCAGCTATAGAGATAATGGAGTGCTATTACATGGCATTAAGAGCAACTATATGGGCTGTAAAATTAGAAGAAAATGTGTCCCTGAAATAATGTTAAGTGAGAAAGATACATAAAAATGACTGCAATATAGAAATACACATTTTTAGAAGAATCAGGACCTAATTTGAAATGATATAAATTGATGTAATATTTTTTGTAAAATTAATTGCATAATTTTTGAGAGAATAAACCATACCAAGACAATGCAAAACCAAAAACATTTTAAGAAATAATTTATTATAAACTCAATGTGATCTAATAAATGAGAAATGTGAGTTTTTTTAAGGAAGGCTAATGTAATTTTGAGGTGTATGGCATAAACTGTTAGGTAGCTAATAAAATCCATTCTTCCCTTCCTCCATTGTAATTGAATTGTAACAAGTCACATGGCTGCCCAAATAGACTACATTTCTCAGCCTCTCTTGTAGTGGGTGTAGCCGTATTACTTTCTTGCCATTGGAACCTAACTGGAAGCCCACAATGGGTCTGTCTTCTCCTTGCTGTCCTTTCCTATCTCTCCATCCAGAACCCATACATGGCTGCTACCCAGCATCAACCAAGAAGATGATTACCCACCTGGAATGTTCACCACTGACTGCTACATGAAAGAGAAAGAAGCTTCTTCATTCTTTAACTTACTGATTTTCTGGATCTTTCTGTTTCTGCAACTTTAGCCTACACAAATTCTCAGGGAATTAGAGAGCCAACATAACAGCAAGAAAAGGAATTCCAAAAATATAATGTTCTCTCCTTCTTCAGTTATAGCTCTTCCTTAATATGATCCTCCCTGGGTCTTTCTTCAAGATTCTAAGAAGATACTAGAAATTAGACCTCTCATCATGAAAAGAGTAAAATGTCTAGATTCCATTTTCTCTAAATGATTTAACCACAGTTTTCTCTCTTCTTCAATGAAAAAGAGTGAATATGATTACCCAGTAGAATTTTTTAAACATTATTCTTATATGTGTAGAAAAATACTTTTTCTGCTTACCAAATTCTTAAATGTTAATAGTTTTATTTTTCTAACAAGAGTATTTCACAAGAAACTGCATATCCATAAAAGCAATATCTAAGCTGAAGCATCATCATTTTTCTAATTAATTTAATGGGCTTTTATCCCCTGTTTGCTCTACTCTTTTACTTCTTCTCCTGTATCTATTATTCCCATTTAATTTTCATAATATCCCATTAACTCAATGAAAAGGATTTTGTGTGGTATTGAGGTTGGAAGGAAAACATTTTCTTCTATTACTATCATGAGAAAATTTTTTGGCAAAAATTTTTTTATTTTTCCTCTGGACCTTTAGTTTGCTCTCTTTCAGGATTTTCGTAATTATTCCACTGTTATCAGTACCCCCCTTAAGGCCAAACTGAATCGCTTTGAGTTTATCTCCAAACTTCAGTATAACTTTCAAATTATTGGGTGTCTAACTAGAGAAGAATTTTTTCATAAATAACATTTTAAAACTGTACCACTGAATGGCCAAATACCTGCAGTTCCCTCCTCCATCTTTTCTGACAGGTTCTCCTAAAACAGCTTTAGCTGAACAGTGAACACTGTTGCTGTGTTGCAAAGATGAAAGCAAAATTCCATGTGTGAAGCCAAAATTGAAATCACAGAAGGCAGGACTCACACTGCTAATTGTTGCTTAGCAATAAAATGTGCAAAACATACTAGTGGAACAGTGACATCAGGCACCAGAGGCATCTGTAACAACACCGTCAGTAAATCAGGGAATTAGAGAGCCAATATAACAGCAAGAAAAGGAATTCCATCCCTTAGGAACCAGGGGAGGGTTTCTGCCCTCTTTCCTACTTACTGCTCAGTTGAAAAGAAAGTCCCTTTATCCACTAGATACTCCTGTTGTGGTACTTGAGGACTGCATGGAAACAGATACTCAGAGGTTCATATTATCCTAAAAGAGTCCCTGGTGGATTTGCACATATCTACACGAGTAGATATTGTTTTCTTTCCCCTGTTAAACAAAAAGATTCTCAGTGAGGATAGACATTCAAATCCCAGTTCAGATGTTTGCTAAGGGAGCAGAGTGGGACCAGCAGCTCCTTAGCTGGCAGCTATGCCTCCAGGATTAAGGCTGTGTCTGAAAACTCAAAACAAACAAAGAGCCCACATTGCATAGGAATGATATGAGGTCTTAACCTGAAAACTGACTCCAGCTTCTTGTTGTGTTCTGTCTCGGTTTTGTTCATTTGTTTCTGAGAGGGTTTCTGAGATAAAAAGTTCCAAGTTGCCTTAAAAGAAATCTGAGTTTACTTATTATCTCCAATCTCTGTGGTGACATTTAAATGAACAGTATGATGGTCAGGCAGGGGCAGGGATGTTTAGGGATTAAATAGAATCTCAATTCATATTAAATCAATTTTAAGAAAAAATCATGCAAAAAAAAAAAAAAAAAAAGACTGCTTTTAGAGAGAGATAAAGACTCCTGTGTAACACAAGGTGATTGTTGAGCTACAAAATATTGGCAAGACACAATTTGCCTCCCCTTAGTGTCTCTCTCAGGAAATCTTTATTGAGCATATAAAGGTGTCCTGCTCCTTGCTAGGTGCTTTGGCTGCACAAGTATTGTTTCTAATTTGTCAACAGTATAGAAAAGATGATATGCATCAACCAATTAGTGACACACAAGAGACTACAATATAAAAACTAAAGATCTGAAAACTAATACTGAAAGCCAATTCATTTATTTGGGGGAGATACCTAGCTTCTTTAATGATAATCTGCTGTTCTCTAGATTGGTGGATGGAAAAATCCAGATACTTAGTACCTAAGATATACTTTTTAAAACTATTTTATTGAAGTATAACTTATTATAAAGTGCACAAATTGTAATGATATATAGCTCAGTGAAATTTTCACTTATGTAGTGTATATCCATGTAAACACCACACAGATCAAGATATAGAAAGTTCCAGTACTCAAGCATGCTCCCCCAGTCAATACTGCCCCAAAGGTAACCATCATTCTTACTTCTACCACAAGAGATTAGTTTTGCCTGTATTTGAACTTCATATAAATGAAGTCATAGAATGTGCTACCCTTTGATGTCTGGCTTCTTTCTCTCCACATTACGTATAAACATTCTTGTACCTGTCTTTTGGTGGACATAAGCACACATTTCTGTTAGGCATAAACCAAGGAGTGGAATTACTGAGTAAGTATCTGTTTAGCCTTGGCAGATTCTACCAGTTTTTCAAGTAGTTCTACCAACCACTGTACCCACTAGAGATGGAGTTTCACATGCCTTACATACTAGCCAACATTGGATATTGTTGGTCTTTTAATTGTAGCTACACTAGTGAGATATTGTGGCTTTAATTTGCAACTCTCTAATGACCAGTGATGTTGAACACTTTTTATGTGCTCATTGACTATTTGAATACCCTCTTTTGTAATAAAGCTCCAACAGATATGTTTGAGATGGGCTGAGGTTTCAAACAATCAGGATGTAGGTTTGATCCTGCAGGCCTCCAAAAGTCTATCTATTTACATCCTGATTAGCTAAGGATACTGAGGCGATGACTTTTGTAAAAGGGGAAAGCTCAAGAGTGAGCTTGCTGTCACTGGAGCTATTTAAGCAGGATTGGACACAAAGGAAATGTGTAAAGAAATATAAATCCAGCTGGAAGGTGAAGTCTAAGTGTCTCTTCCAACACTGGTAAATGCTACAGGGTTTCAGCTATTGGTAGATCAGTAAGAACTGGAAGGCAGAGGGTGGAAGTTAGAGGAAGAAGCTTTTAATTTTTGAGTACCTATTGTGCTCCAAGGGCTGCACTAAGCTTTACATCCATTAATTAATTTACTTCTCACAATAATTATATAAGATAAGTAAGAAAAAAATCTCTCCATTTTCTTTCTTTCTACATACAACATATTTCTGGGCACCAAATATTGGGGGGGGGGGTCCCACAATGACCAATTCTCAGATACCAGCTGGATGTCCTACAATTCAGTTCAGTTCTGACACCCTCATCCTGGAATCAGCATCAGATCCCACAAGTTAAGGGCTCAAGTCCCACAAGACTGCCTCCACTTAAGATGCCAGTGGCAAGTCCCAAGTTGTCACCCATACTTCTAATCAACCAACTAATAATTGGGGTTCCAGTGACCTCCTCCTTGGGTTATATAATTTGCTAGCATGGCTCACAGAATTGAGAGAAACAGTTACTTATGTTTTCCAGTTTATTATATAGGATATAATAAAGGATACAGATGAACAGCCAGATGAAGAAATGGCAAGGTCCAGAAGTGTTCCAAGTGCAGTAGCCTCTGTCCCCGTGGAGTTGGAGTGTGCCACCCTCCCAGCACATGGATGTGCTCACCAACCCAGAATCTCTCTAAATCTCTTCACTTAGGATTTTTATGGAGGCTTCATATTTAGGAATGGCTGATTAAATCATTGACCATTGGTGGTTAGCTCAACCTCCAGCCCCTCTGTCCTTCCCAGAGATGGAGAAGTAGGGCTGAAAGTTCTAACCTTCTAATTATATGGTTGTCTCTCCTGACATCCAGCCCCCATCCTGAGTATCTAGGGGCCCTCAGCCACCAGTCATCTCACTGGCATACAAAAAGACACTTGTCGCTTTGAAGATCCCAAGAGGTTTAGGAGCTGTGTGCCAGGAAATAGGGACAGAGACCAAATATTAGGTTGGCCAAAAAGTTCATTCGGGTTTTTCCATAAGATGTTACAGAAAAACCAGAACGCACATTTTGGCCAACACAATATATAATCTCTTACTATGTGATAGGTAGATAATATCTTTATTAGTTACCTATTGCACTGAATATCTACCTATTGGATATTCAGTGCTGAATATAAGAATATTGCCATTACCTTAGTAGCCTAAAACAACACACATGTATTCTCTCATGGTTTCATGTGTCAAGAGTCAGGACGAGGCTTAGCTAGGTCCCCTGCAATCAAGGTGTGGGCCAGGACTGGGTTCTCATCTGAGGCTTGACAGGGGAAGGATCAGCTTCCAAGATCACATGAGCCTTCTCAATTTCAGTTCTTTGCAGGCTGTAACTGAGGGTCACGGTTTCTCATTGGCTGTCAGCCACTCTCAGTTCCTTGCTGCATGACCCTCTCCATATGGCAACTCACAACACAGCAGCTTGCTTCTTCAAGCCAGCAAGGAAGAAAGTTTCCTAACAAGACAAATGTTCCAATCATATGAAACATAATCATGAATGTGTATACATGTATATTTGTAACCTTGCCGTATTCTATTGGTTAGGAGAAAGTCACAGGCCCCGACCATGCTCATAATGAGAGAATTACACATGGATACAGACACTAGTAGCAGGGATCACTACTAAAATCTACTACTACCCTACTATCATTGCTCTCTCTTTACAGGTGAAAAATAAACTAAGGATGGTAAATAAATCACCAGTCAACAGCTAGGCCAGGTTTTGAACACAAGTGTCTTTAAATCCAGGGTTTGCCTTCTTAACCACTATAATACCAGGGAAAGATTCAAAGAAGAGGTGGGATGGCTTATTCTGAATAAGCATAGAGAATGAATGGGTTGGGGGGGGGCCAACATGAGCAAGGAGGCAGGAAAGAATAAGTGTATTATAGGAGAGTGAGGAGATGATCCAATTGTAATAAAGTTTATTTGGGTGTGTGATGGGGGAGAAAGGCTGGATAGCTAGAGGAGCACCAGAGATCTAGAAGGTCAAATGGAGATACACTGATCTAATGCAGTATTAAACAGGGAATTATAGTAGGTTTTTAAGAAGAAGTTTTTAAAGTATTAAGATGAATCAAACATCACAGCCTCATTCTAATCAATATATCTGAATCTTCTTAGAAGAATAAATCTTGATGTTAACCAAAGTAGATATCCATGTCTACTTGGCAATTCCTTTTAAAACATGGCCGTAAATGATTTAAACAAATAAATATTGACTATTAAGTTAAAGATACTTCTCGCAAGAGCATTTTCACTTAGATCTAAATGGAAGAAAGACCTTGCAATTAAAAAAGCACCTCTTTTTAGGAGATCTTTACCACCCTCCCCAAGTCATAAATCCTAGAAACTGTGCTCTTGGCTGCTTTTCTTAATGGTGAGCTGTGAGACAGGACCGGTGGAAATTAGCTCCCCTTTAAGCACTGGATTACACAGCCCTCCAACCCACAGGACAGACAGACAGCCAGATACAGGCCAGTCTGACCCTCTAGAGGTCTTATGGTATGAAATGGAGAGAAAACTTGGGGTTTGGTAAAAGAAGTCTGTATGAAAGAATCACTGGAAATTATAAAATGAAGTGCGTCCTCTGTCCAACACTCATATTACTACTTGCTTTCACTCCTTACTTTCACTGCTCCTAAATCAACAAATATCACCATAATGTTTGGTGCAATGCGATGAGATGATTGTTTATCTGTCCACTAACAATCCAGAGTGTAGGCTTAGAGTCAGGCAGCCTGGGTTGGAATCCTCACTCCTCCACTTGCAAACTGTGACCGTGGACAAGCTACATCAGTTTCCTCATTTCTAAAAGAGGGGGTAAAAGTGAGATAATGCATAAGGTTTGCAGAAGGATAAAATGAGATCATACATATAAAAGTGTTCAGGATAGGGAATGAAATGTAGTAGACTCATATTAAAATATTCATGATTATGTCAGTACGCAGTGTAATGCTTTGCTAATAAAAGTATGATGAATTTTTTTGAGTAAAAAAAATCCAGTATAATGAACACAATCCTGAATCCTTTTCCATCTTACGCTTTTCTGACAAGGACACATGTACCTCCAGGGAACACAGCCACAGTGTAAATGAACATGGGGGTTCTTCCTGGAGTTTCCACTTTACTGGAAGATTTGGGCGGGGTTGGGGGAGCAAATTTAACTCATAAGTTACTTTTTAATTATCTTTGTATTAAGTTCATGAGAAATGTTTTATGTGGTCACATATATTGTGTTCCTAATAATACTGATTTAAATATCTACAAGTCTACTTTTAAGTCTACAGTTTAGAATTCATATGAATGGATTGAAAACTTATATATTTATATTAAGTATCTAGAGAAAAGATCCCATTCAAAACAAAAGCTTGATATTTTATAGACATGGTTTCCTCTGTACTTTATTTTAAGCACATTAATTTTTTAATTACACTCATCTTTTTCCATCTGGTGGTAAGATACTAGTTCAATGCTTTTATTGAAATAAATCTTAGATAATGAACAATTATTAAATTATGTAAAGATCTGTTTTCTTCACTAGAAGAAAAAATTGGTGGAGTAAGAGAAGAGTCAGACAGACCCTCGTGAGGACCAGAGTACTTAACCTGCAACTAAATAGATTAGACAACTTAATTAAACTCTCAGAATTTTGATTTTAGAAATCTGACCTACTTCATAGAGATGCTGAGAAATTTAAATCGGATATGTATAACAAGTGACACATAGGAAGCCCTCTAAAGTTTTAGTTCTGTTTCCCAGTTACAGTCTACCTACTCCCTGCTTCAGTGATCACCTCTTCTTACAAATATCAACCTCATGTCCCACCAGCCACCAATCAGCATGCTTTTGCCTGAACTTTATCTCTCTATTTTTTAATTTTCTTATTTCATATGTAAGTTTTAAAAATTGTACTGAATAGATAAGCCAAAGACTTGGAGAAAATGTTTGCAAAACGTATATTTAACAAAGTACTGATATGCGGGATATGTAAATAACTCCTGAAACTAAATAATAATAAAAAAAAGGACCCAATAGCAGAAGATCTAAATAGACATTTCTCCAAAAAAGACATACAGATAGCCAACAGGCAGATGAAAATATGCTCAACATCGCTAGTTATTAGAGAAATGCAAATCAAAACTGCAGTGAGATATCACCTCACATCAGTCAGAATGGCCATCATCAAAAAGTCTACAAATAATAAATGCTGGAGAGGGTATGGAGAAAAGGGAACCCTCTTACACTGTTGGTGAGAGCATAAATTGGTACAGCCACTATGGAGAATAGTATGGAGGTTCCTTAAAAAGCTAAAAATAGAGGTACGATCAATCCCACTCCTGGGCATATATCCAGAAAAGTGGAAAACTCTAATCTGAAAAGATACATGCACCCCAATGTTCATATAGCACTATTTACAATAGCTAGAACATGGAAGCAACCTAAATGTCCATCGACAGATGAATGGATAAAGAAGATGTGGTACATATATAAAATGGAATATTAGCCTTAAAAAACATATATAATGCCATTTGCAGCAACATGGTTGGACATAGAGATTATCATACTAAGTGAAGTAAATCAGAAAGAGAAAGACAAACATCATATGATATCACTTATATGAGGAATCTAAAAAAATGATACAAATGAACTTACTTACAAAACAGAAATAGAGGGAGCTGAGGCTTGGGCTTCGGTCAGATCGAAGGGAGAGGACTGGGGTCGGCTGCGTGAACACAGCTTGAAGGGGTTAGTGCACCACAGCTAGCCGGGAGGGAGTCCCGGAAAAAGTCTGCAGCTGCCGAAGAGGCAAGAGACATTTTCTTCCCTCTTTGCTTCCTGGTGCGCGAGGAGAGGGGATTCAGAGCGCCGCCTAAATGAACTCCAGCGATGGGCGCGAGCCGCGGCTATCAGCACGGACCCCACAGCAACAGGGGCGCAGAGGGAAAAGCGGAGAGATTCCTGCACAGAGGCTCGGCGCCGAGCAGCACTCACCAGCCCGAGAGGCTTGTCTGCTCACCCGCCAGGGCAGGCGGGGGCTGGGAGCTGAGGCTCAGGCTTTGGTCGGATCGCAGCGAGAGGACTGGGGTTGGCGGCGTGAGCACAGCCTGAAGGGGTTAGCGCACCACAGCTAGCCGGGAGGGAGTCCGGGAAAAACTCTGCAGCTGCCAAAGAGGCAAGAGACTTTTTCTTGCCTCTTGGTTTCATGGCGCTCAAGGAGAGGGGATTCAGAGCGCCGCCTAAATGAACTCCAGAGACAGGCGTGAACCGCGGCTATCAGCGCGGACCCCAGAGGCGGGCATGAGACACTAAGGCTGATGCTGCTGCCACCAAAAAGCCTGTGTGCGAGCACAGGTCACTCTCCACACCGTCCCTCCCGGGAGGCAGCGCAGCCCGCCACGGCCAGGCTCCTGTGATCCAGGGACAACTTCCCTGGGAGAACACACGGCGCGCCTCAGGCTGCTGCAACGTCATGCCAGCCTCTGCCGCCGCAGGCTCGCCCCGCATCCGTATCCTTCCCTCCCCCCGCCCAAGTGAGCCAGAGCCCCCCAAGCAGCTGCTCCTTTAACCCCGTTATGTCTGGGCGGGGAACAGACACCCTCAGCCGACCTACACGCAGAGGCTGGTCCAAATCCAAAGCTGAACCCCGGGAGCTGTGCGAACAAAGAAGAGAAAGGGAAATCTCTCCCAGCAGCCTCAGAAGCAGCGGATTAAAACTCCACAAACAACTTGATGTGCCTGCATCTGTTGAATACCTGAATAGACAACGAATCATCCCAAATTCAGGAGGTGGACTTTGGGAGCAGGATATATTAATTTTTCCCCTTTTCCTTTTTTTGTGAGTGTATATGTGTATGCTTCTGGTTGAGATTTTGTCTGTATAGCTTTGCTTTACAATAGCTTTATTTTACTTAATTTTATTTTATCCTCTTTCTTTCTTTCTTTCTATTTTTTCTCCCTTTTACTCTGAGCCATGTGGATGAAAGACTCTTGGTGCTCCAGCCAGGCATCAGGGCTGTGCCTCTGAGGTGGGAGAGCCAACTTCAGGACACTGGTCCACAAGAGACCTCCAAGCTCCACGTAATACCAAACGGCGAAAATCGTTCAGAGATCTCCATCTCAACATCAAGACCCAGCTTCACTCAACGACCAGCAAGCTACAGTGCTGGACACCCTATGCCAAGCAACTAGCAAGACAGGAACACAGCCCCATCCATTAGCAGAGAGGCTGCCTAAAATCATAGTAAGGCCACAGACACCCCAAAACACACCACCAGATGTGGACGTGCCCACCAGAAAGACAAGATCCAGCCTCATCCACCAGAACACAGGCACTAGTTCCCTCCACCAGGAAGCCTACACAACCCACTGAACCAACCTTAGCCACTGGGGACAGATACCAAAAACAACGGGAACTACGAACCTGCAGCCTGTGAAAAGGAGACCCCAAACACAGTAAGATAAGCAAAATGAGATGACAGAAAAACATACAGCAGATGAAGGAGCAGGGTCAAAACACACCAGACCTAACAAATGAAGAGGAAATAGGTAGTCTACCTGAAAAAGAATTCAGAATAATGATAGTAAGGATGATCCAAAATCTTGGAAATAGAATAGACAAAATGCAAGAAACATTTAACAAGGACGTAGAAGAACTAAAGAGGAACCAAGCAACGATGAAAAACACAATAAATGAAATTAAAAATACTCTAGATGGGATCAATAGCAGAATAACTGAGGCAGAAGAACGGATAAGTGACCTGGAAGATAAAATGGTGGAAATAACTACTGCAGAGCAGGATAAAGAAAAAAGAATGAAAAGAACTGAGGACAGTCTCAGAGACCTCTGGGATAACATTAAACGCACCAACATTCGAATTATAGGGGTCCCAGAAGAAGAAGAGAAAAAGAAAGGGACTGAGAAAATATTTGAAGAGATTATAGTTGAAAACTTCCCTAATATGGGAAAGGAAATAGTTAATCAAGTCCTGGAAGCACAGAGAGTCCCATACAGGATAAATCCAAGGAGAAACACGCCAAGACACACATTAATCAAACTATCCAAAATTAAATATAAAAAAAACATATTAAAAGCAGCAAGGGAAAAACAACAAATAACACACAAGGGAATCCCCATAAGGTTAACACCTGATCTTTCAACAGAAACTCTGCAAGCCAGAAGGGAGTGGCAGGATATACTTAAAGTGATGAAGGAGAAAAACCTACAACCAAGATTACTCTACCCAGCAAGGATCTCATTCAGATGTGATGGAGAAATTAAAACCTTTATGGACAAGCAAAAGCTGAGAGAGTTCAGCACCACCAAACCAGCTTTACAACAAATGCTAAAGGAACTTCTCTAGGCAAGAAACACAAGAGAAGGAAAACACCTACAATAACAAATCCAAAACATTTAAGAAAATGGGAATAGGAACATACATATTGATAATTACCTTAAATGTAAATGGATTAAATGCTCCAACCAAAAGACACAGACTGGCTGAATGGATACAAAAACAAGACCCATATATATGCTGTCTACAAGAGACCCACTTCAGACCTAGAGACACATACAGACTGAAAGTGAGGGGATGGAAAAAGATGTTCCATGCAAATGGAAATCAAAAGAAAGCTGGAGTAGCAATTCTCATATCAGACAAAATAGACGTTAAATTAAAGACTATTACAAGAGACAAAGAAGGACACTATATAATGATCAAGAGATCGATCCAAGAGGAAGGTAGAACAATTGTAAATATTTATGCACCCAACATAGGAGCACCTCAATACATAAGGCAAATACTAACAGCCATAAAAGGGGAAATCGACAGTAACACAATCATAGTAGGGGACTTTAACATCCCACTTTCACCAATGGACAGATCATCCAAAATGAGAATAAATAAGGAAACACAAGCTGTAAATGATACATTAAACAAGATGGACTTAATTGATATTTATAGGACATTCCACCCAAAAACAACAGAACACACATTTTCTTCAAGTGCTCATGGAACATTCTCCAGGATAGATCATATCTTGGGTCATAAATCAAGCCTTGGTAAATTTAAGAAAATTGAAATCGTTATCAAGTATCTTTTCTGACCACAATGCTATGAGACTAGATATCAATTACAGGAAAAGATCTGTAAAAAATTCAAACACATGGAGGCTACACAATACACTACTTAATAACGAAGTGATCACTGAAGAAATCAAAGGGGAAATCAAAAAATACCTAGAAACAAATGACAATGGAGACATGACGACCCAAAACCTATGGGATGCAGCAAAAGCAGTGCTAAGAGGGAAGTTTATAGCAATACAAGCCTACCTCAAGAAACAGGAAACATCTCGAATAAACAACCTAACCTTGCACCTAAAGCAATTAGAGAAAGAAGAACAAAAAAACTCCAAAGATAGCAGAAGGAAAGAAATCATAAAGACCAGATCAGAAATAAATGAAAAAGAAATGAAGGAAACAATAGCAAAGGTCAACAGAACTAAAAGCTGGGTCTTTGAGAAGATAAACAAAATTGATAAACCATTAGCCAGACTCATCAACAGAAAAAGGGAGAAGACTCAAATCAATAGAATTAGAAATGAAAAAGGAGAAGTAACCACTGACACTGCAGAAATACAAACGATCATGAGAGATTACTACAAGCAACTCTATGCCAATAAAATGGACAACCTGGAAGAAATGGACAGATTTTTAGAAATGCACAACCTGCCGAGACTGAACCAGGAAGAAATAGAAAATATGAACAGACCAATCACAAGCACTGAAATTGAAACTGTGATTAAAAATCTTCCAACAAACAAAAGCCCAGGACCAGATGGCTTCACAGGTGAATTCTATCAAACATTTAGAGAAGAGCTAACACCTATCCTTCTCAAACTCTTCCAAAATATTGCAGAGGGAGGAACACTCCCCAACTCATTCTACGAGGCCACCATCACCCTGATACCAAAACCAGACAAAGATGTCACAAAGAAAGAAAACTACAGGCCAAGATCACTGATGAACATAGATGCAAAAGTTCTCAAGAAAATACTAGCAAACAGAATCCAACAGAACATTAAAAGGATCATACACCATGATCAAGTGGGGTTTATTCCAGGAATGCAAGGATTCTTCAATATACGCAAATCAATCAATGTGATACATCATATTAACAAATTGAAGGAGAAAAACCATATGATCATCTCAATAGATGCAGAGAAAGCTTTCGACAAAATTCAACACCCATTTATGATAAAAACCCTGCAGAAAGTAGGCATAGAGGGAACTTTCCTCAACATAATAAAGGCCATATATGACAAACCCACAGCCAACATTGTCCTCAATGGTGAAAAACTGAAACCATTTCCACTAAGATCAGGAAAAAGACAAGGTTGTCCACTCTCACCACTATTATTCAACATAGTTTTGGAAGTGTTAGCCACAGCAATCAGAGAAGAAAAAGAAATAAAAGGAATCCAAATCGGAAAAGAAGAAGTAAAGCTGTCACTGTTTGCAGATGACATGATACTATACATAGAGAATCCTAAAGATGCTACCAGAAAACTATTAGAGCTAATCAATGAATTTGGTAAAGTAGCAGGATACAAAATTAATGCACAGAAACCGCTTGCATTCCTATACCCTCATGATGAAAAATCTGAAAGTGAAATTAAGAAAACACTCCCGTTTACCATTGCAACAAAAAGAATAAAATATCTAGGAATAAACCTACCTAAGGAGACAAAAGACCTGTATGCAGAAAATTATAAGACACTGATGAAAGAAATTAAAGATGATACAAATAGATGGAGAGATATACCATGTTCTTGGATTGGAAGAATCAACATTGTGAAAATGACTCTACTACCCAAAGCAATCTACAGATTCAATGCAATCCCTATCAAACTACCACTGGCATTTTTCACAGAACTAGAACAAAAAATTTCACAATTTGTATGCAAACACAAAAGACCCCGAATAGCCGAAACAATCTTGAGAACGAAAAAGGGAGCTGGAGGAATCAGGCTCCCTGACTTCAGACTATATTACAAAGCTACAGTAATCAAGACAGTTTGGTACTGTCACAAAAACAGAAATATAGATCAATGGAACAGGATAGAAAGCTCAGAGATAAACCCATGCACATATGGTCACCTTATCTTTGATAAAGGAGGCAAGCATATACAGTGGAGAAAAGACAGCCTCTTCAATAAGTGGTGCTGGGAAAATTGGACAGGTACATGTAAAAGTATGAAATTAGAACACTCCCTGACACCATGCACAAAAATAAACTCAAAATGGATTAAAGACCTAAGTGTAAGGCCAGACACTATCAAACTCTTAGAGGAAAACATAGGCAGAACACTCTATGACATAAATCACAGCAAGATCCTTTTTGACCCAGCTCCTAGAGAAATGGAAATAAAAACACAAATAAACAAATGGGACCTAATGAAACTTAAAAGCTTTTGCACAGCAAAGGAAACCATAAACAAGACCAAAAGACAACCCTCAGAATGGGAGAAAATATTTGCAAATGAAGCAACTGACAAAGGATTAATCTCCAAGATTTACAAGCAGCTCATGCAGCTCAATAACAAAAAAACAAACAACCCAATCTAAAAATGGGCAGAAGACCTAAATAGACATTTCTCCAGAGAAGATATACAGATGGCCTACAGACACATGAAAGAATGCTCAACATCATTAATCATTAGAGAAATGCAAATTAAAACTACAATGTGGTATCATCTCACACCGGTTAGAATGGCCATCATCAAAAAATCTAGAAACAGTAAATGCTGGAGAGGGTGTGGAGAAAAGGGAACACTCTTGCACTGTTGGTGGGAATGTAAACTGATACAGCCACTATGGAGAACAGTATGGAGATTCCTTAAAAAACTAAAAATAGAACTACCATACGACCCAGCAATCCCACTACTGGGCATATACCCTGAGAAAACCATAATTCAAAAAGAGTCATGTACCAAAATGTTCATTGCAGCTCTATTTACAATAGCCAGGACATGGAAGCAACCTAAGTGTCCATCGACAGATGAATGGATAAAGAAGATGTGGCACATATATGCAATGGAATATTACTCAGCCATAAAAAGAAATGAAATGGAGGTATTTGTAGTGAGGTGGATGGACCTAGAGTGTGTCATACAGAGTGAAGTAAGTCAGAAAGAGAAAAACAAGTACAGTATGCTAACACATATATATGGAATCTAAGGGAAAAAAAAAAAAAAGGTCATGAAGAACCTAGTGGCAAGACAGGAATAAAGACACAGACCTACTAGAGAATGGACTTGAGGATATGGGGAGGGGGAGGGGGAGGGGTGAGATGTGACAGGGTGAGAGAGTGTCATGGACATATATACACTACCAAGTGTAAAATAGATAGCTAGTGGGAAGCAGCCACATAGCACAGGGAGATCAGCTCGGTGCTTTGTGACCACCTAGAGGGGTGGGATGGGGAGGGTGGGAGGGAGGGAGATGCAAGAGGGAAGAGATATGGGAACATATGTATATGTATAACTGATTCACTTTGTTATAAAGCAGAAACTAACACACCATTGTAAAGCAATTATACTACAATAAAGATGTTTAAAAAAAAAGAAAAAAAAAAACAGAAATAGAGTCACAGACACTGAAAACAAACTTATGGTTACCAAAGGGGAAATTGTGGGGGAGGAGGGATAAATTTGGAGGTTGAGATTAACAGATACACACTACTATATATAAAATAGATTAACAACACGGACCTACTGTATAGCACAGGGAACTATATTCAATATCTTGTAATAACCAATAATAGAAAAGAATCTGAAAAAGAATATATATATATATATATATATATATATATATGTATGTATAACTGAATCACTTTGCTGTACACCTGAAACTAACACAACATTGTAAATCAATTATATTTCAATTTCATCTTCAAGGAATTCATGGGAAAGACTCTGACAAGTACAGTTTTCTGGTAACTGACTATACTGCTGAACTGAATGAATAAGCATTTTGAGAACTCTAACGGAAAACTGATGAACTCATAAAAGTGCTAACAAAAGATCAAGATGAAAAAAAATTAATTACATGGGATTGAGTGAACTGATGAGGATGATTATAGTTTTTGTGGCTTTCTGTTTGAATTAAAAAAAAAAATCCCACAAGAACTCAGAGGCAAAAAATATACAAATCAATTTTCACTGCAAAGTAAAGGAGCTGTTACAGTGGAGGATTATTGGACTGAATGTCAATATGATGACATAGAAAAAATATATATATATATATATATATGTGTGTCATCTTGGGCATGTTACTTAACTTCTTGTCTCATATGTAAAATGGGATAGTAGTAGTATTGTTGGGAAATTATGTGAGATAGTATATGTAATGTAGAGCACTTAGAATGGTATATGGTTCAACTAAAGACTATATATGTGTCTCCTTTCTTTATGGTATTTTACTGTGTGTATGCAATATAATTAATTTAGCTAGTTTCCCATTGATCAATGTATAGCATTTTCAATTCCTCTGCTATTCCAATGTTGTTGTCAATATCCTTACATATCCATTACCATTGGCAAAAAAAAAAAAATTTGGATATAATGGAAATGTAGAAATTAAATAATAGACATTAAATAGAAAAAAGTTGAATTCAAATTTATAATTAGTGGATAATAAAAGATTTCAGTAATGTTCTTGTTTTACATTAAAGAGTGAAACAAGCCATAGAATAAAAACTAATTTGTATGTAGAAATATCATTTACCTAGTGATAGCCCATGAGACCCACAGCATAATTATTAAAAGAGTCACTAATTTCCAAAAGAAGAAAAAAGACCCAATAAAAAATGAGCAATAGATTTGGACAGACACTTCAAAAGAGAAGATATATAAATTATCAATAAGTGCATGGAAAAGTATGCACTGGTCATCAGAGAAATGCAAAATAAAATCATAATGAAGTATTCTACACATCCACCCAAATTATTAAAGTTTCTAAAGTTGACAACATCTAATGTTGGAAAGGATGTGGAGTAAACAGAACTCTCATACACTATGAGCCAGCAATTCTACTCCTAGGTTTTCACCCAAGATGAACAAAGCATATGTTAACAGAAAACTTGAACAAGAATTTACATAGCAGTTTTATCCATAATTGCCAGAAACTGGAAATGGCCCAGATATCCATCAATAGGAAAACTGATAAACAAACTGTGGTATAATCATAAATGGAACACAATTCAGCAATAAAAAGGAACTAATTACTGATACATACAACAGTATGGACGAGTCTCAAAACATTATGCTAATTGAAAGAAGAACAGTACATACTACATGATTCTATTTATATAAAATCCTGGAATAAGCAAAAGGTAGGGGTTGCCTGGGAAAGGGCGTGATATGGTGACAATGTTCTATATCTTGATAGGAATTTGCATCACATAGAGGTTTGCATTTGTCAAAACTCAATAAATATACAATTAAGATATGTGCTTTTCTTTGTATATTTTACAGCGAAAGAAAAAAAACTGTAAATAAATACTGCAGACTCTATGCCGATGTCTGCAGTTGACTTTGGAATGTGTCAAAAATTAAGATGGATTAAAGGATGAGAGAAGGACAAATAATTAAATAGATACGTTTTGAAACAAATAGAACAAAATGTTAATAGTAGAATCTATGCAGTGGGTATATGAGTGTTCATTGTAAAATTAGTTGTTTTCATAATAAAATATTGGAAAATTTGTTTGGGATAATGCAAAACTGAATTGTAAAAACTTACTGGTGAGAAAAAATCACAGCAGTTGCTGAACATTCCATGAAGGGAAAAAACGTTTTAAATCATAGACACACATACATACATACAGTTTTTTAAATTATAATAGGAGCTTCATAGAGCATTTATAGTATTGTCTATTGTATAAGTATTTCCCTCCAAAAACAGAATTAAAAGTTTTTAAAAGTCATACCTATCATGAAATAAGAATATAATTAAAAGAATATTAGCACAATATCTTAATCCCAGAAAAAGTGTGGTAGATTATTTTATCACCAAAAATATTCTTTAAGGAGAAGAAAAAGAAAAATCAGACTGCAAAGATTTTCTTCAGATTTCATTAACATCTGCTGTTTTTCAGGTCAGACACTGTGACTTTGAAGTGTGTTTTTAATGATTTTTGCTTAAGGTTTATTGCCTACATCAGCATTTTTCAACGTTTAGTAGTTCTTGACCTCTTACGTCAGAATCACTGGAAAAATTTGTTGAAGATTAAGGTTCTTGGTCCCAACCTATACCTACTTCATCAGAATCTTAGAAAGATATTTTTATCTAATTTTTAAAATTTTTATATGTGATTGAGCCAGAATTGAGAGTCATGGCTCAAAACCTGCCATTATTAGATATTAAATATGTCCTGCAAGCAATGGGCACATAATAAAAACTCACTGGCCATCTACCCACTAACTTGTGCCAACTTCCAAACAGCTCCTAGTGTGTGTTCCCCAGTTACTCCTCCCCCTCCTCACTAACACACTTCTTACTGGTCTCCTGTGAGTTAAGCACAAGATCCTTAAATGCAGGCTCATCTTCCAGCTGATTTATAGAGTAAGGCTGATGGCTACATTAGAGGGTAATATGGGATCACTTATAGTGCTACTTCTAGAGCTCCCATCTAGGGCTTGTGTACTGGGATATGCAGAGCAGGCTGCACATACGGATCCCCAAAGAGGAAAGGACTCAGCCTCTGATCACTGCTTTTATTCATTTAGTAGTAAATGTTTTGTGCATTTACAGTACAGAGGCCAAGTCTCCTCCTTTTTTTAATTTCCCCTAGAGAAAATCCCTCCAAAATTCCCAGTGGAGACATGCACATTGCAGATTCACATGTGTAATTAACAGTCATCTTTAATCGAGGTAAAAATTGACTAAGATGTAAGTTGAAGGGCAACCTTAAAGAAGAAAGGAAAGACACGACCCAGGAAGTATTTGGGGGGTAGAGATAGGGATAAAGCCAACCCCAGACTCATACACATAATAATGTCTTTGGTTTATCAGTAGAGAGCAATGAACATTTCTATTTCTTCTACTAAATAGTTCATGGGCCTAGTTCCAAAAGCTACTGATGGGAATAGGTCTCCTTACTCTGGAAGCATGTAACTATTGTCCCCATTTGTCAAACTGTGTTCCAAAACTGGGACCCAAAGAACACTTGTTCCTCCAGACCATTAGCCACAGTTAAATGAGCTTTGGAAATGCTGCAGATCACATCCCATTTCGGTTGGTCATAATACCGCTCCTCAAATTAAATATTAAAAAGTTCTGTTCTGCCCCCAGAAAATTGTGCCAAAGAGTTTAGAAAACAAACACACCATAAAAGTAAACACACACAAACAGCAAATTTCAGGTAACTATTTTGGATTGCAAACAAGGATAAATTTAATGTTTAAACAATCTGATAAAATAACCATTTGGAAACTGCTTGGCCTTCTGTTCTCTTTTATTTGATTGATTATAATGCGGTATTGGTCTCTTGCTGCACTTCAAAACCAAGTAATCAAAACAAAGGAATATATATGTGTGTGTATATATATATACACACACACATATATATATGTTAGAACTCTTGTGATGAAAATGGCACTTGAAAAAGGTTATATTTTTCCACTGAAGTTGAAGATTAATAAAATGGTGTCAAAACATTCCCCTGGTCACACGCTGTAATATTTTTTTTAAAGTGTGATGTGCTATGATAATGATAAATCAGACTTAATTATTTTCCCTTTTACAAGGAAACAGGGCACCCTGAATTTTGGTTTTAGACTTTTTCAGCAATAAGGAGGGATGTTGGTAAGCTTTGATCCCCTTTTGGTTTTGCAGTTATTAGGAGCTTTTGCTGGCATTTTGAATATGCTGCTTTCAAAAGCACCAAGGAAGATTTTTAAATTGCTTCCAGGTATTTGGAGGATTAAAAAACAAGACCTTGAGTTTCTTGAGGAGAGATTAACCAAGATGGCGGAGTAGAAGGACGTGCTGTCACTCCCTCTTGCGAGAGCACCAGAATCACAACTGGCTGCTGGACAATCATTGACAGGAAGACCCTGGACTTCACCAAGGAGGATACCCCACGTCCAAGGACAGAGGAGAAGCCACAGTGAGACGGTAGGAGGGGCGCAATCAGAGTAAAATCAAACCCCATAACTGCTGGGTGGGTGACTCACAGACTGGCGAACACTTATACCACAGAAGTCCACCCACTGGAGTAAAGGTTCTGAGCCCCACGTCAGGCTTCCCAACCTGGGGGTCAGGCAACGGGAGGAGGAATTCCTAGAGAATCAGACTTTGAAGGCTAGTGGGAATTGGATTGCAGGACTTTGACGGGACTGGGGGAAACAGAGATCCCACTCTTGGAGGGCACACACAAAGTAATGTGTGCATCAGGACCCAGGGGAAGGAGCAGTGAGCCTGGGGGAGACTGAACCAGACCTACCTGCTGGTGTTGGGGGGTCTCCTGCAGAGGCGAGTGGTGGCTCTGTTTCACCGTGGGGATAAGGACACTGGCAGCAGAGGTTCTGGGAAGTTCTCCTTGGTGTGAGCCCTCCCAGAGTCTGCCATTAACCCCACCAAAGAGCACGGGTAGGCTCCAGTGTTGGGTTGCCTCAGGCAAAACAGCCAACAGGGAGGGAACCCAGCCCCACCCATCAACAGTCAAGTGGATTAAGGTTTTACTGAGCTCTGACCGCCACAGCAACAGGGAGGGAACCCAGCCCCACCCATCAACAGTCAAGTGGATTAAAGTTTTACTGAGCTCTGACCGCCACAGCAACAGTCAGCTCTACCCACCACCAGAGCCTCCCATCAAGCCTCTTAGATAGCCTCAACCACCAGAGGGCAGACAACAGAAGCAAGAAAAACTATAATCCTGCAGCCTGTGGACCAAAAACCACAGTTACAGAAAGATAGAGAAGATGAAAAGGCAGAGGGCTATGTCCCAGATGAAGGAACAAGATAAAACCCCAGAAAAACAACTAAATGAAGTGGAGATAGGCAACCTTCCAGAAAAAGAATTCAGAATAATGATAGTGAAGATGATCCAGGACCTTGGAATAAGAATGGAGGCAAAGATTGAGAAGATGCAAGAAATGATTAACAAAGACCTAGAAGAATTAAAGAACAAACAAACAGAGATGAACAATACAATAACTGAAATGAAAACTACACTAGAAGGAATCAATAGCAGAATAACTGAGGCAGAAGAACGGATAAGTGACCTGGAAGACAGAATGATGGAATTCACTGCTGCGGAACAGACTAAAGAAAAAAGAATGAAAAGAAATGAAGACAGCCTAAGAGACCTCTGGGACAACATTAAACGCAACAACATTCGCATTATAGGGGTCCCAGAAGGAGAAGAGAGAGAGAAAGGACCAGAGAAAATATTTGAAGAGATTATAGTCGAAAACTTCCCTAACATGGGAAAGGAAATAGCCACCCAAGTCCAGGAAGCGCAGAGAGTCCCATACAGGATAAACCCAAGGAGAAACACGCCGAGACACATAGTAATCAAAGTGGCAAAAATTAAAGACAAAGAAAAATTATTGAAAGCAGCAAGGGAAAAACGACAAATAACATACAAGGGAACTCCCATAAGGTTAACAGCTGATTTCTCAGCAGAAACTCTGCAAGCCAGAAGGGAGTGGCATGATATACTTAAAGTGATGAAAGGGAAGAACCTACAACCAAGATTACTCTACCCGGCAAGGATCTCATTTAGATTTGATGGAGAAATCAAAAGCTTTACAGACAAGCAAAAGCTAAGAGAATTCAGCACCACCAAACCAGCTCTACAACAAATGCTAAAGGAACTTCTCTAAGTGGGAAACACAAGAGAAGAAAAGGACCTACAAAAACAAACCCAAAACAATTAAGAAAATGGTCATAGGAACATACATATCGATTATTACCTTAAACGTGAATGGATTAAATGCCCCAACCAAAAGACATAGACTGGCTGAATGGATACAAAAACAAGACCCATATATATGCTGTCTACAAGAGACCCACTTTAGACCTAGGGACACATACAGACTGAAAGTGAGGGGATGGAAAAAGATATTCCATGCAAATGGAAATCAAAAGAAAGCTGGAGTAGCTATACTCATATCAGATAAAATAGACTTTAAAATAAAGAATGTTACAAGAGACAAGGAAGGACACTACATAATGATCCAGGGATCAATCCAAGAAGAAGATATAACAATTATAAATATATATGCACCCAACATAGGAGCACCTCAATACATAAGGCAACTGCTAACAGCTATAAAAGAGGAAATCGACAGTAACACAATAATAGTGGGGGACTTTAACACTTCACTTACACCAATGGACAGATCATCCAAAATGAAAATAAATAAGGAAACAGAAGCTTTAAATGACACAATAGACCAGATAGATTTAATTGATATATATCGGACATTCCATCCAAAAACAGCAGATTACACGTTCTTCTCAAGTGCGCACGGAACATTCTCCAAGATAGATCACATCTTGGGTCACAAATCAAGCCTCAGTAAATTTAAGAAAATTGAAATCATATCAAGCATCTTTTCTGACCACAACGCTATGAGATTAGAAATGAATTACAGGGAAAAAAACGTAAAAAGGACAAACACATGGAGGCTAAACAATACGTTACTAAATAACCAAGAGATCACTGAAGAAATCAAAGAGGAAATAAAAAAATACCTAGAGACAAATGACAATGAAAACACGATGACCCAAAACCTATGGGATGCAGCAAAAGCAGTTCTAAGAGGGAAGTTTATAGCTATACAAGCCTACCTCAAGAAACAAGAAAAATCTCAAGTAAACAATCTAACCTTACACCTAAAGAAACTAGAGAAAGAAGAACAAACAAAACCCAAAGTTAGCAGAAGGAAAGAAATCATAAAGATCAGAGCAGAAATAAATGAAATAGAAACAAAGAAAACAATAGCAAAGATCAATAAAACTAAAAGCTGGTTCTTTGAGAAGATAAACAAAATTGATAAGCCATTAGCCAGACTCCTCAAGAAAAATAGGGAGAGGACTCAAATCAATAAAATCAGAAATGAAAAAGGAGAAGTTACAACAGACACCGCAGAAATACAAAGCATCCTAAGAGACTACTACAAGCAACTTTATGCCGATAAAATGGACAACTTGGAAGAAATGGACACATTTTTAGAAAGGTATAACCTTCCAAGACTGAACCAGGAAGAAACAGAAAATATGAACAGACCAATCACAAGTAATGAAATTGAAACTGTGATTAAAAATCTTCCAACAAACAAAAGTCCAGGACCAGATGGCTTCACAGGTGAATTCTATCAAACATTTAGAGAAGAGCTAACACCCATCCTTCTCAAACTCTTCCAAAAAATTGCAGAGGAAGGAACACTCCCAAACTCATTCTATGAGGCCACCATCACCCTGATACCAAAACCAGACAAAGACACTACAAAAAAAGAAAATTACAGACCAATATCACTGATGAATATAGATGCAAAAATCCTCAACAAAATACTAGCAAACAGAATCCAACAACACATTAAAAGGATCATACACCACGATCAAGTGGGATTTATCCCAGGGATGCAAGGATTCTTCAATATACGCAAATCAATCAATGTGATACACCATATTAACAAATTGAAGAATAAAAACCATATGATCATCTCAATAGATGCAGAAAAAGCTTTTGACAAAATTCAACACCCATTTCTGATAAAAACTCTCCGGAAAGTGGGCATAGAGGGAACCTACCTCAACATAATAAAGGCCATATATGACAAACCCACAGCAAACATCATTCTCAATGGTGAAAAACTGAAAGCATTTCCTCTAAGATCAGGAACGAGACAAGGATGTCCACTCTCACCACTATTATTCAACATAGTTCTGGAAGTCCTAGCCACGGCAATCAGAGAAGAAAAAGAAATAAAAGGAATCCAAATTGGAAAAGAAGAAGTAAAACTGTCACTGTTTGCGGATGACATGATACTATACATAGAGAATCCTAAAACTGCCACCAGAAAACTGCTAGAGCTAATTAATGAATATGGTAAAGTTGCAGGATACAAAATTAATGCACAGAAATCTCTTGCATTCCTATACACTAATGATGAAAAATCTGAAAGAGAAATTATGGAAACACTCCCATTTACCATTGCAACAAAAAGAATAAAATACCTAGGTATAAACCTACCTAGGGAGACAAAAGACCTGTATGCAGAAAACTATAAGACACTGATGAAAGAAATTAAAGATGATACCAACAGATGGAGAGATATACCATGTTCTTGGATTGGAAGAATCAACATTGTGAAAATGAGTATACTACCCAAAGCAATCTACAGATTCAATGCAATCCCTATCAAATTACCAATGGCATTTTTTACTGAGCTAGAACAAATCATCTTAAAATTTGTATGGAGACACAAAAGACCCCGAATAGGCAAAGCAGTCTTGAGGCAAAAAAATGGAGCTGGAGGAATCAGACTCCCTGACTTCAGACTATACTACAAAGCTACAGTAATCAAGACAATATGGTACTGGCACAAAAACAGAAACATAGATCAATGGAACAAGATAGAAAGCCCAGACATTAACCCACGCACCTATGGTCAACTAATCTATGACAAAGGAGGCAAAGATATACAATGGAGAAAAGACAGTCTCTTCAATAAGTGGTGCTGGGAAAACTGGACAGCTACATGTAAAAGAATGAAATTAGAATACTCCCTAACACCATACACAAAAATAAACTCAAAATGGATTAGAGACCTAAATATAAGACTGGACACTATAAAACTCTTAGAGGAAAACATAGGAAGAACACTCTTTGACATAAATCACAGCAAGATCTTTTTTGATCCACCTCCTAGAGTAATGGAAATAAAAACAAAAATAAACAAGTGGGACCTAATGAAACTTCAAAGCTTCTGCACAGCAAAGGAAACCATAAACAAGACGAAAAGACAACCCTCAGAATGGGAGAAAATATTTGCAAATGAATCAACGGACAAAGGATTAATCTCCAAAATATATAAACAGCTCATTCAGCTCAATATCAAAGAAACAAACACCCCAATCCAAAAATGGGCAGAAGACCTAAATAGACATTTCTCCAAAGAAGACATACAGATGGCCACGAAGCACATGAAAAGATGCTCAACATCACTAATTATTAGAGAAATGCAAATCAAAACTACAATGAGGTATCACCTCACTCCTGTTAGAATGGGCATCATCAGAAAATCTACAAACAACAAATGCTGGAGAGGGTGTGGTGAAAAGGGAACCCTCTTGCACTGTTGGTGGGAATGTAAATTGATACAGCCACTATGGAGAACAATATGGAGGTTCCTTAAAAAACTAAAAATAGAATTACCATATGACCCAGCAATCCCACTACTGGGCATATACCCAGAGAAAACCGTAATTCAAAAAGACACATGCACCCGAATGTTCATTGCACCACTATTTACAATAGCCAGGTCATGGAAGCAACCTAAATGCCCATCAACAGACGAATGGATAAAGAAGATGTGGTACATATATACAATGGAATATTACTCAGCCATAAAAAGGAACGAAATTGAGTCATTTGTTGAGACGTGGATGGATCTAGAGACTGTCATACAGAGTGAAGTAAGTCAGAAAGAGAAAAACAAATATCGTATATTAATGCATGTATGCGGAACCTAGAAAAATGGTACAGATGAGCCAGTTTGCAGGGCAGAAGTTGAGACACAGATGTAGAGAATGGACATATGGACACCAAGGGGGGAAAACTGCGGTGGGGTGGGGATGGTGGTGTGCTGAATTGGGCGATTGGGATTGACATGTATACACTGATGTGTATAAAACTGATGCCTAATAAGAACCTGCAGTATAAAAAAACAAACAAAACAACTAATACTAAACTTTCATTGGGTTATTTGTATGGAAACATGTTAATATAAATGTTTCAGACATTACATGAAATTTCTAAAAATCTTATATTTGTATTTGTATGGAAATATGTATGGAAATATGTTAATATAAATGTTTCAGACATTACATGAAATTTCTAAAAATCATATTTGTATTTGTATGGAAATATGTATGGAAATATGTTAATATAAATGTTTCAGACATTACATGAAATTTCTAAAAATCTTATATTTGTACTTGTATGGAAATATGTATGGAAATAGGTTAATATAAATGTTTCAGACATTACATGAAATTTCTAAAAATCTTATATGTTCTGGTATAATGTTATAAGTAATAATCCTAGTTATTACTTTAAAATGTATATCTCAGAAATAACTAATTTTCTTGTCAACTGCATTATTATGAACTGTCATCAAATCTTTAACCGTGGTCATTTTTAAGTCTTTTGTCATTTACAGACAGTTCTGGGTGTACTCTGATGATTTTGCAAATATGTTCCTATAAAAGGGTTTCATCTTCAAGAAATACATGGAAAAGACTCTGACAAGTACAGGTTTCTGGTAACGGACTGTACTGCTGAACTGAATGAATAAGCATTTTCAGAACTCTAATGAAAAACTGATGAACTCATAAAAGTGCTAACAAAAGATCAAGATGAAAAAAAAAAAATTAATTACATGGGACTGAGTGAACTGATGAGGATGAGTATAATTTTTGTGACTTTCTGTCTGAATTTAAAAAAAAAAAAAAAAAATTCCACAAGGACTCAGAGGCAAAGAATATACAAATCAATTTTCACTGCAAAGTAAAGGAGCTGTTACAGTGGAGGATTACTGGACTGAATGTCAATACTATGACATAGTAAAAAAAAAAAAAAAAAAAACATTTAGCACAGTGTCTGCTGATAACAGTGATAAAAAGTGTAGCAATTATTAAAAAAAAAAAAAAACAAGACCTTAATTTCCCACTTTCATTTCCATTCTAGCAAAAAATATGGGCTTACATGTTTCTCTTTGCCAACTCCCTGTTCAAGCCTTCCATTCATAAGTGGGATTGGCTCAGTTTTGCCCATCCATACGGCAGCATCTCTAATAGCTCTTGTACAGGGTATCAGATATTGTGCCTTTTGGTGCCAGGTTCAAAGTCAAGTGCCGATCTATGAACCAGTGTACAAAAAAAAATCCAGGTGTTTGAAGGAAAGACACTCCATTGTGAATAAAGAGCTCACACCAGCTCCTGAGCCCTCTGAAGAGACCTGGCCCTATAATGCCTTGTTTAAATTTTAGTTGTTCTTGAGGGAAAGGATGATATACTAACCATTCCTGGTAAGGGTTGGTCAGGGCTTAGGGAGGGGGCAGGAATATTGGGGAGAAAAAAAAATCTGATCATTCCTCAGTGCTACCCATTTCTGTCCTGTGTGGGCTGCTTAGCTAGACAGCAGGAGAATAAAGTACACCGAGAACCATAATGAAAAAAAAAAAAAAAAAAGTTCTGTTCTAAGGAAATCTATTTAACCTTCCTTAATTTCTGAAATTTGACTACTAATGCCTTCTCACACATAACACATAAATGGAATGCCCTGCAGAACATTATTTTGCAATTGCTGCCTCAGAGATGGCTTTGCCTCCTTGTATTCTATTTCCTCTCTGCTCAAGGCACCTAATATCCTTATACCACCTTCTGGCTAGCCAAATTTCCAACTGATATGTTAATCCCAGATCCAGGACCCAGTACATAGCTGTCAGGGCAACCACTGCAAAAGGAAAGTGTATGGTCCTTTGTTCAAATGTTATTAAGAATTTCAAGATGGGAACAGCAGAGCATAAAACCAAGCATGGGGTCCGTCTGAGTATGGCTCTTACCTGCCTTCCTTTTCACACCTTTAGAGTCACCCATTAAAAAAGGAGAGCAACCTAATTAAATTAATCATGTGAGTTGAAGAAATTAATCACACTAATAGAGGAAAGACTTGAAGGGATTTTCTTGGCAATGCACACACACACAAAATCAAATAAACAAACAAGCAAACAAAAAACTATCCTGCTTAAATAATGGGACTGATATCTAGAAGGAAAGAGAGTATGTTTAAAGGAAGGTAATGAATGATGAAGCATTTTGAAATCATTTCATAGGAGAGAGAATGGATTTAGTCTAAAACATGTCTAGGCCAAAGAAGAGAGAGCTTGGAGGTCAAGAAGGTACAGCATGTTACCTAGCTGCCATGAAGGCCTCATGGGGACAGGACTTTAACTAGTTCCTTATATCTTAATAAGATTTGATGAGGACTAGAGGTTGGGAAGAGCACCATAAACAAAGGACTAACATGAGTCACGCAGCAGGGGAACTTCTTGGTAAAACACTCTGGCTAAATATAAGGAAGATAAGACATCTATTTCCTTTAGGCATTACTCAGAGGTGTAACATGTTCAAACTGCTGAAAAGAAAAAAAAAAAAGAAGAAGAAAAGAAAAAATGTTGAAGGTAGCCAGAGAAAAAAGACACATTATATATAAAAGAACAAAGATGAAGTTACAGTCAACTTCTCATCAGAACCTATGCAAACCAGAAGACAAGAGAATGACGCCTTTAAAGTGCTAGAAGCAAAAACTGTCAACCAGTATTCTATTCCTAACAAAAGAATCTTTCAAAAATGAAGGTGAAATGAAAACTTTCTCAAATAAATAAAACCTGAAAGAAACCATTGCCTGCATACCTACTCTGAAAATGTTAAAGGCAGTTCTTCAAGCGGAAGGAGTATGGTATCTGTATCTGTCTTAGTCTGCTGGGGCTGCCATAATAAAATATTATAAACTGAGTGGCTTAAACAACAATTTTCTCACAGCTCTGCCAGGTAGAAGTCCATGTTCAGAGTGCCAGCATGGCCAGAGTCTAGAAAAGGCTTTCTTCCTGGCTTGGAAATGACCACCTTCTTGCTGTATCCCCACATGGCAGAGAGATGGCGAGCAAGCTCTCAGGCGTCTCTTCTTAAAAAGGCACTAATCTCATCAGACCAGGGCCCTGCCCTCAGGACCTAATCACCTCTCAAAGGCCCTGTTTTCAAATACCATCACACTGGGGTTAGGACTTTAACATATGAATTTGGGTGGGGGTGGGGGGATACAAAGATACAGTCCATAACAACATCAGACTGAAACTTGGATCTACACACACACACACACACACACACACACACACAATAAGTGGCAATGAAAATAAAATATATGAAGCTCTGACAGAATAGCAACATTACCTACCTTGTTCACAGCTAGACCTCTGACAGAGAAGGATCTGAGGTATACTCAATAAACATTTCTAAATGAGTGAATGAATGCCAGAATAAGTGAATGTACACCTGATTAATTGATGTGGATTTTGAGGAAACTGAGTGATGATCGATAGCACGATAGTACCATTACCAGATCATTTATACAACAAGTTTTATCCTGGGTCTCATAAAAATTAATTCCAAGTCATTAAAGAGTTTTTAGTTTAAGAATCTGTAGGATTTCAATCCTTTTTAGCAAAAAAATCTGTTTTTGCTTTAGTTTAAGAATCAGTAGGATTTCAACCTTCTATAGCCACAATCTCATCTCAGGGTAATTGCTTTAGCAATCCTGCTAAATAGGGGCAGGGTTTCCTTTAAATATGAAGGTGAGGATTAAAATTTAGGAATAATATGCAGATCCACAATATAAAAATGCTAAAAGAACTAAAAATCTAGAGGAATTTAAACTGGAATACAAAAAAGAAGACATACTCTATGACTCCATTTATAAGGCAAACTATAGCAAAACAAACCTGAAAATTAGTTTATTCTGGGAGAGATTGATTAGAAAGCGGAATGAGAGAATGTTCTAGAATGATAGAAAACATCTATATCTTCATAAGAATGTAGGGTACATGGCATATGCATTTGTCAAAACTCAACAAATTGGACTCAAGATTTATGCCTTTTTTCCAAAGAAGACATATAGATGACCAACACACACATGAAAAAGTGTTCAACATCTCTAATCAACAGAGAAATGCCAAGTAAAACTGCAATGAGATATCACCTCACAACTGTCACAATGGCTATCATCAAAAAAACAAGAAATAACAAGTGTTGGCAAGGATGTGGACAAAAGGGAACCCTCATACACTGTTGAAAGGAATGTAAATTGGTGCAGCCTCTATGAAAAATGTATGGAGGTTCCTCAAAAAATTAAAAATAGAACTACCATACAAGCCAGCAATTTCACTCTTGGTTTTTTTTTTTTTAACATCTTTATTGGAGTATAATTGCTTTACAATGGTGTGTTAGTTTCTGCTTTATAACAAAGTGAATCAGCTATACATATACATATATCCCCATATCTCCTCCCTCTTGCATCTTCCTCCAACCCTCCCTACCCCACCCCTCTAGGTGGTCACAAAGCACCAAGCTGATCTCCCTGTTCTATGCAACTGCTTCCCACTAGCTATCTATTTTACATTTGGTAGTGTATATATGTCCATGCCACTCTCTCACTTCATCCCAGCTTACCCTTCCCACTCCTCGTATCCTCAGGTCCATTCGCTACATCTGTATCTTTACTCCTGTCCTACACCTAGGTTCTTCAGACCTTTTTTTTTTTTTTCTTGGATTCTATATATGTGTTAGCATATGGTATTTATTTTTCTCTTTCTAACTTACTTCACTCTGTATGACAGACTCTGGGTCCATCCACCTCACAACAAATAACTCACTTTCATTTCTTTTTATGGCTGAGTAATATTCCATTGTATATATGTGCCACATCTTTATCCTTTCATGTGTCGATGGACACTTAGGTTGCTTCCATGTCCTGGCTATTTTAAATAGAACTGCAATGAATATTGTGGTGCATGACTCTTTTTGAATTATGGTTTTCTCAGGGTATATGCCCAGTAGTGGGATTGCTGGGTCGTATGGTACTTCTATTTTTAGTTTTTTAATGAACCTCCACACTTTTCTCCATAGTGGCTGTATCAGTTTACATTCCCACCAACAGTGCAAGAGTGTTCCCTTTTCTCCACACCCTCTGCAGCATTTTTTTATGTAGATTTTTTTGATGATGGCCATTCTGACTGGTGTGAGGTGATACCTCATTGTGGTTTTGATTTGCATTTCTCTAATGATTAGTGATGTTGAACATCCTTTCATGTGTTTGTTGGCAATCTGTATATCTTCTTTGGAGAAATGTCTGTTTAGGTCTTCGGCCCATTTTTGGATTGGGTTGTTTGTTTTTTTGATATTGAGCTGCATGAGCTGCTTATAAATTTTGGAGATTAATCCTTTGTAGGTTGCTTCATTTGAAAATATTTTTTCCCATTCTGAGGGTTGTCTTTTCGTCTTGTTTATGGTTTCCTTTGCTGTGCAAAAGCTTTTAAGGTTCATTAGGTCCCATTTGTTCATTTTTGTTTTTATTTCCATTACTCTAGGAGGTGGGTCAAAAAGGATCTTGCTGTGATTTATGTCATAGAGTGTTCTGCCTATGTTTTCCTCTAAGAGTTTTATAGTGCCTGGCCTTACATTTAGATCTTTAATCCGTTTTGATTTATTTTTGTGTATGGTGTTAGGGAGTGCTCTGATTTTATTCTTTTACATGTAGCTGTCCAGTTTTCCCAGCACCACTTATTGAAAATGCTGTCTTTTCTCCATTGTATATTCTTGCCTCCTTTATCAAAGATAAGGTGACCATATGTGCATGGGTTTATGTCTGGGCTTTATATGCTGTTTCACTGATCTATATTTCTGATTTTGTGCCAGTACCATATTGTCTTGATTACTGTAGCTTTGTAGTATAGTCTGAAGTCAGGGAGCCTGATTCCTCTAGCTCCGTTTTTCCTTCTCAAGATTGCTTTGGCTATTCAGGGTCTTTTGTGTTTCCATACAAATTGTGAAATTTTTTGTTCTGGTTCTGTGAAAAATACCATTGGTAGTTTGATAGGGATTGAACTGAATCTGTAGATTGCTTTGGGTAGTATAGTCATTTCCACAATGTTGATTCTTGCAATCCAAGAATATGGCATATCTCTCCATCTGTTTGAATCATCTTTAATTTCTTTCATCAGTGTCTTATAGTTTTCTGCATACAGGTCTTTTCTCTCCTTAGATAGGTTTATTCCTAGGTATTTTATTCTTTTTGTTACAATGGTAAATGGGAGTGTTTTCTTAATTTCTCTTTCAGATATTTCATCATTAGTGTATAGGAATGCAAGAGATTTATGTGCATTAATTTTGTATCCTGCTACATTACCAAATTCATTGATTAGCTCTAGGAGTTTTCTGGTAGCATACTTAGGATTCTCTATGTATAGTATCATGTCGTCTTCAAACAGTGACAACTTTGCTTCTTCTTTTCCGATTTGGATTTCTTTTATTTCTTTTTCTTCTCTGATTGCTGGTGCTAAAGCTTCCAAAACTATGTTAAATGATAGTGGTGAGAGTGGGCAACCTTGACTTGTTCCTGATCTTAGAGGAAATGGTTTCAGTTTTTCACCATTGAGAACGATGTTGGCTTTGGGTTTGTCATATATGGGCTTTATTATGTTGAGGTAAGTTGCCTCTATGTTTACTTTCTGGAGGGTTTTTATCATAAATGGATGTTGAATTTTGTGGAAAGCTTTTTCTGCATCAGTTGAGATTATCATATGGTTTTTATCCTTCAATTTGTTAATATGGTGTATCACATTGGTTGATTCGCATATATTGAAGAATCCTTGCATTCCTGGGATAAACCCCACCTGATCATGGTGTATGATCCTTTTAATGTGTTGGATTCTGTTTTCTAGTATTTTGTTGAGGATTTTGGCATCTATGTTCATCAGTGATCTTGGCCTGTAGTTTTCTTTCTTTGTGACATCTTTGCCTGGTTTTGGTATCAGAGTGATGGTGGCCTGTTAGAATGAGTGTGGGAGTGTTCCTCCCTCTGCTATATTCTGGAGGAGTTTAAGAAGGATAGGTGTTAGCTCTTCTCTAAATGTTTGATAGAATTCGGCTGTGAAGTCATCTGGTCCTGGGCTTTTGTTTGTTGGAAGATTTTTAATCACAGTCTCAATTTCAGTGCTTGTGATTGGTCGGTTTATATTTTCTATTTCTTCCTGGTTTAGTCTCAGAAGGTTGTGCTTTTCTAAGAATTTGTCCATTTCTTCCAGGTTGTCCATTTTATTGGCATATAGTTGATTGTAGTAATCTCTCATGATCCTTTGTATTTCTGCATGGTCACTTGTTACTTCTCCTTTTTCATTTCTAATTTTATTGATTTGAGTCTTCTCCCTTTTTTTCTTTATGAGTCTGGCTAATGGTTTATCAATTTTGTTTATCTTCCCAATGAACCAGCTTTTAGTTTTATTGATCTTTATTATTGTTTCCTTCATTTCTTTTTCATTTATGTCTGATCTGATCTTTATGATTTCTTTCCTTCTGCGAACTTTAGGGTTTTTTTGTTCTTCTTTCTCTAATTGCTTTAGGTGTAAGGTTAGGTTGTTTATTTGAGGTGTTTCTTGTTTCCTGAGGTAGGATTGTATTGCTATAAACTTGCCTCTTAGAACTGCTTTTGATGCATCCTATAGGTTTTGTGTCATCGTGCTTTCATTGTCATTTGTTTCTAGGTATTTTTTGATTTCCTCTTTGATTTCTTCAGTGATCTCTTGGTTATTTAGTAGTGTATTGTTTAGCCTCCATGTGTTTGTATTTTTTGCAGGTTTTTTCCTTGAATTGATATCTAGTCTCATAGGATTGTGGTTGGAAAAGACCCTTGATATGATTTCAATTTTCTTAAGTTTACCAAGTCTTGATTTGTGACCCAAGATATGATCTATCCTGGAGAATGTTCCATGAGCACTTGAGAAGAATGTGTATTCTGTTGTTTTTGGATGGAATGTCCTATAAATATCAATTAAGTCCATCTTGTTTAATGTATCATTTAAAGCTTGTGTTTCCTTATTTATTCTCATTTTGGATGATCTGTCCATTGGTGAAAGTGGGGTGTTAAAATCTCCTACTATGATTGTGTTATTGTCAATTTCCCCTTTTATGGCTGTGAGCATTTGCCTTATGTATTGAGGTGCTCCTATGTTGGGTGCATAAATATTTACAATTGTTATAACTTCTTCTTGGATTGATCCCTTGATCATTATGTAGTGTCCTTCTTTGTCTTTTGTAATAGTCTTTATTTTAAAGTCTATTTTGTCTGATATGAGAATTGCTACTCCAGCTTTCTTTTGATTTCTATTTGCATGGAATATCTTTTTCCATCCCCTCACTTTCAGTCTGTGTGTGCCCCTAGGTCTGAAGTGGGTCTCTTGTAGACAGCATATATACGGGTCTTCTTTTTGTATCCATTCAGCCAGTCTATGTCTTTTGGTTGGAGCATTTAATCCACTTACATTTGAAGTAATTATCGATATGTATGTTCCTATTACTATTTTCTTAAATGTTTTGGGTTTGTTATTGTAGGTCTTTTCCTTCTCTTGTGTTTCCTGCCTAGAGAAGTTCCTTTAGCATTTGTTGTAAAGCTAGTTTGGTGGTGCTGAATCCTCTTAGCTTTTGCTTGTCTGTAAAGGTTTTAACTTCTCCATCGAATCTGAATGAGATCCTTGCTGGGTATAATAATCTTGGTTGTAGGTTTTTCCCTATCATTACTTTAAATATGTCCTGCCACTCCCTTCTGTCTTGCAGAGTTTCTGCTGAAAGATCAGCTGTTAACCTTATGGGGATTCCCTTGTATGTTATTTGTTGCTTTTCCCTTGCTGCTTTTAATATTTTTTCTCTGTATTTAATTTTTGATAGTTTGATTAATATGTGTCGTGGCATGTTTCTCCTTGGATTTATCCTGTACGGGACTCTCTGTGCTTCCTGGACTTGATTGAATATTTCCTTTCCCATATTAGGGAAGTTTTCAATTATAATCTCTTCAAATATTTTCTCAGTCCCTTTGTTTTTCTCTTCTTCTTCTGGGACCCCTATAATTCGAATGTTGATGCTTTTAATGTTGTCCCAGAGGTTCTGAGACTGTCCTCAATTCTTTTCATTCTTTTTTCTTTATTCTGCTCTGCAGTAGTTATTTCCACTACTTTATGTTCCAAGTCACTTATCTGTTCTTCTGCCTCATTTATTCAGCTATTGATTCCTTCTAGAGAATTTTTAATTTCATTTATTGTGTTGTTCATCAGTGTTTGTTTGCTCTTTAGTTCTTCTAGGTCCTTGTTAAATGTTTCTTGTATTTTCTCCATTCTATTTCCAAGATTTTGGATCATCTTTACTATCATTACTCTGAATTCTTTCTCAGGTAGACTGCCTATTTCCTCTTCATTTGTTTGGTCTGATGGGTTTTTACCTTGCTCCTTCATCTGCTGTGTGTTTCTCTGTCTTCTCATTTTGCTTAACTTACTGTGTTTGGGGTCTCCTTTTCACAGGCTGCAGGTTCATAGTTCCTACTGTTTTTGGTGTCTGCCCCCAGTGGCTAAAGTTGGTTCAGTGGGTTGTGTAGGCTTCGTGGTAGAGGGGACTGGTGCCTGTGTTCTGGTGGATGAGGCTGGATCTTGTCTTTCTTGTGGGCAGGACTGCATCCGGTGGTGTGTTTTGGGGTGTCTGTGACCTTATTATGATTTTAGGCAGCCTCTCTGCTAATGGGTGGGGTTGTGTTCCTGCCTTTCTAATTGTTTGGCATAGGGTGTCCAGCACTGTAGCTTGCTGGTTGTTGAGTGAAGCTGGGTCTTAGCATTGAGATGGAGATCTCTGGGAGCTCTCATCGTTTGATATTACGTGGAGCCAGGAGGTCTCTGGTGGACCAATGTCCTGAACTTGGCTCTCCCACCTCAGAGGCATAGGCCTGACACCCGGCCGGAGCACCAAGACCCTGTCAGCCATATGGCTCAGAAGAAAAGGGAGAAAAAAAGAAAGAAAGAAAGAAAGAAAGAAAGAAAGAAAGAAAGAAAGAAAAAAATAAAATAAAAAGTTATTAAAATAAAAAATACTATTCTTGCCAATTTTCTGTAAGTTTGAATTATGTCAAAATAGAAGGTTTTCTTAAGAATAAAAGGAATATTTAAGGCAGTATCAAGACCTCCAATTCTGAGCTCTGCCATTGGGAGTAAGTGACTGATAGCACACAGGATCCCCAGCTTGAATTCAGAGAGTGCCAGCATAGAAAGTTGTACATTTTTATTTTAACTGAAAGTCATATTGACACAAACTTAATAAGAAGAAATTATTTCTTTCAGGCTCTCAGTCAAAAACCCTTGTGGGGGTTGCAGAAGAGCTGTGGTCTGTCGAGGACCTGCTAAAAGTGGGAGGTAGCACAACAAAGCCCAGGCCATGGAGAGTGCAGACCCAGGCTGGAAACCCACCTCAGTGGTTTACTACCTATGGAACATTCCCAGGTGACTTGGCCTCCCTGAGTCCTCATCTGCAAAGTGGATATAGAGTATTCATACAGCAGAGTTAAGTGAGGAATAAAAATAACACATATACAAAGCATGGAGGAGGTACTCAATACATGTGACCAATTTTGGGTGCCAGGTACTGGCATTGATGCATTTAATCCTTACAAACACACTGAGAAATGTATCATTACTTTCATGTCTATGTTTTAGAAAGCAGACTCAGAACAGTTAAGTGTGTCACACAATTTACAAGTAAATCACCCTATAGATTCCAGCCCTAGTGTGAGTGACTCCAGCCCTGCCCTGTTTCCTAAACCACACTATCATGCAGACACACAACGTGCCCATGGAACAGTGTATAGCAGGAATAGGAAAGAGGGTGGCTTCTGCACCTAACTGAAGTTAAATGATCCTGCAGCTAATGGCTCAAAGAACACCTATTGATCTTAGCCTGTATTTTGAGGACTTCATTTACTTCTTCTTAATAAATGATAGAATAACTTGAAATGACATTTTCATTATTTCCTCAAACCATAATGCCAAAGGACCACTAGTGACATGTTAATTACGATGCCATTATAGATACGAGTCTTTTTCCATCTATTCCTACTGACATCACTACCTGCAGTGTCATTAATAAGGGAATATCAATGATGGCTTAGAAATCTCTATTATCAAGTTAGTTGTACTTTGCTTTTTAGAATTACATAGGCTAAATTTTGGCCTTAAAAAGCCATCAACCAAGAATTACAAAGTACATTTCAAGCCACATATTTCAGTAAAATGTTAATACGGTCATTTCACAGATGAGAGAACTCAGACTCAGTGTTTCTAAAAAACTCATGCCTACATTTCCGATATTCAAATCTGAAAACCATTAGCCAGGCTAGTGTAAACTATCTTAATTGCCATGGTAGGAGATGAGGATGAGAAAAACATCGAATAAAAATGGGTCACAAACTATCTAGGTTTGTTTTAATCAGTTATGTAAATTGGCTCCAGACCCACAAACTAAGCCCATGGAGAAAAAGAAATCAGGCCAGCTGAAAAGGTACATGGCTATATGCAGAAATATTTGTAATTAAAGTATATTTTAAAACGCCTTGATCTGTACATTCCAAACCTTAGCTATTCACAATAGAAGCCAAATACATGTTTGAGGAAGGAGGGAAAGAAAAATGGAAGGAAGGAAGGAGGGAAGAGAGGGAGGGAGGGAAGGAGGGAGGGGTGGGAGGGAGGGAGAAAGGGCAGAAGGAAAGAAAAGGCAGTCTTTTCTAAAGCTGTCAGTGCTGGTTAACAGCCAATGCATCACTTCTAACCCTAAGAAGAGTACAGTGAAATGGTAAAAAATTGCTACTTCCGAAGTCAAAGGGCTTAATCATTTTTAGCTAATCTGCAATCCTGTCATGCAGCATAGATTAAATTTGCCGCCATATTTGAACTCTTAACTCTCTCAAAAAAAATCCCAAAAGACTACACAACATAGTGTAATTTTGCATATTCTCATTAACAGCTGCTCTATCCATATTCTTTTTCAAAAGCAGTTATACAAGCCTAGTGAGTTCAACCAAAAGTATGGGGAAAATAACATCTGCCCTGCTCATAGCAATGTGGCTACTACAATGAGGAAATAACCTTTACACACACACACACACATACACACACACACACACACACACACACACTTTGGTTTGAAGACAGTTGTTAATTATAAAGCACTCTTCACGTGAGTTGTAACACTCAGGGAGATCACTAGTGGCCTGGCCCAGGTCTCTGCTCTATACACCTTTAAGGTGATACGTATTATTATTGTTGTTGTTACCATTATTGTTATTAAATATTCAAAAAATCCACAGTCATGTCAGGAGGGGCATCAACTGCGGTTCACTCAAAGGGCACAGACAGTACCCACAAGACTAGCACAGGGCAAAACTATTGATCAATAACTTTCTTGAACAGCAAAGTCCTTAACATACATATGTAGTACTCAGTAAATGTTTGATGAAGAGACCTAAAAAAGGGAAGCACTCCCTTACTCTGCTTGAGCTTCCTTCAAACATCTCACCACAGGGCAGCAATAAGAAACAATAAAAATAGGCAGCATTAACACTATGTAATCACTTAACATTCATTACCTCATTTAATCCCCACAACAAACTTAGGAAATAAGTACTGTCATCATCCCCATTCCACATATGAGAAAACTGAGGCTCAGATACAAGAAGTTATTTGCCCAAAGACAAACAACAAATGGTAAGTAATGGAAATGAGCTTCCAACCGATTTCCCTGACTGCAATGCCTGTGCTCTTAACCTCATATGAGGCTATAATATCACATCTATCCTTCATGTTGGAAAAGAAACATAGCCCCAAAGAGGCTAATAAAAGAACAGCTAAAATGATGGCTGGCAGTCCAGGGTTCCCTTACATTTGAAAAACCCAGGGCATTAAGTCTGCCTGTTGTAAGTGGGGATATTGCAGGACATGCAAATCCATGGTCTTATTAAATGTGCATTCACAGAAAAGTACCAACGTCTGCAGCCCTCCTTGATGGTATATTTATCACAGTTTCTAGGGTTAGACTTACACAGCTCACCCTGGTTTAATAGGTTTCTACTTTTTGCCTACTGGTAATGAAGCAAGATCTTTTCCATTCCACTCAGAGGAGAGAAACTCCAGCAGAAGAGATCTTCTGTCAGCACGCCTTTGAAAACTAATGGACTTTGAATTTGGCCTTAGAACAGTCTGGTGAGCGGAGCCCCAGATGATCTTCTTCACCTGCATCCGTTGGAGCCTTGAAGCCTTCTCTTCCTGAGAATCCTCTATTAAAATGCAGAAGGCTTCGTCACTGCCAGACACAATGCCAGAGCCCTGTGGTTCCAGCCAAGTTCCAGAGTTGGCCTCCAGCCTTTGGATTCACAGCACCTGCCCGAGCTCCCCTATCCAACCGAATTCCTAGCCCAGCTCCTTGGCCAGCCCAGGCCTGTTGCTGCCCAGCCAGGATCTGGCAGGACTTACTCCTTCATTATGTATGTTCACTACCAAATCTCCAGTCTCAGGCTCTCTCCACTGGCTCACCTCCCTCAGCCTTCAAATACCTCAACACCCTGATATTATCATCCACACCAGCATACTCTTGAGAGTGAAAGCAAACAGTATATCAGTATTATGCTGGGACAAGAGACCTAAATCTGCAAACCTAGATCTGGTCACCCTATCAAATACCCACATGACTGCCTTATCCTTAAAACAAAATTACAATTTAGTCTAGTGCCTTTTCCAGAAACTCATCCAATTTCTTCCCCTTTCTTCTCCACCAAAATTCTAGAATTTGTTGTCTACAAAGATGGCCTGCATGTATTCACCGCCCCGCTCCTTGCTAATCTCTAATCAATCTTCTGCATCTACCATTCGAATGAACTGATGTTCTACATACTAAATCCAATCTCCTTTTTTCAGTCCTCATTCTCCTAAAGCTCTCTGCTCGATTTGGTCCTGCTCAGTCCTTCTACACCCCAGCCTTAGCTTCCTGAAAATCAGTCTCATCTGTTCTTTGTTCCCTATTATAAATGGTAGGTACCTTTAAATATTTGAAAAACCTGCCTTTTCTGAGTTAAATCTCAGTCATCCCTCATTTAGCATGATTATGAGACACTCATCCTGGCTGCTTCCTCTGGCTGAGCTCCGGTTCATCAATATTCTCCTGAGAATGCTTCATCCAGGAAGAAGCACACCCTGACCAGCACAGAGAAACTCAAGACTGTGTCTCCGCACTTGTCCTCTTTCTACTATTTCTGCCTCATACTGTCTTAGTTCTGTTAGCAGCCTCTTCACTCTGGTGGCTTCTATCATGGTGACAGTCAACAAAATCTCCTGGACCCTCACTGGTGAATTCTTACTAAGTTGCTTTCTTCCATCCTGACCTTATGCAGTGAACTTTTTTGTCAACCAAAATAAAGGATTTTACATTTATCCCTGTTACATTTCAACATCTTAATTTCAATCCTATTTCACAGCCTGTCAAGACCCTTTTGAGTTTTAATGCCAAAGTCTATCATGTTAACCCTTCATTCTACTGAGTTGTCTACAAATTTGATAAGCATCCCTTATGTGATTTTCTCTTCTCTATGTCAATTTCAGCTTGGAAACAGCTGATTTTTCAAATATACATGTTAAAGACCTATTCTCTGCCTCTCAGCTGTTCTGTGTGACAGTGTGTCACCAGGAGTTCTCACTTCCCCAGTCTGGCATGATTAGTCCTGTCATTTGGAACAGTGGTTCTCAAACTTGAGTGGACATCAGCATTACCTGTCACATTTGTTAAAATGCACACTCCCAGACCCAAACCAACAATTCCTGATTGGTAGATTGGAGAGGAATCCAAAAATAAGTGCCTTTAACAAGCATCCCAAGTGACTAATGACTAAACAAACTGCACATAATATTTAAACACTTGTTTAAGACCACAAATTTCCACTTTTCTGAATCTTTGTGCATTAGAGGGTGGAGGGAAGGAACAATGGTAGAGAAGAGTTATATTTTCTAACTGCCCTTTCAGCTCCCAAAGAACTTTTCTTTTTTATGATAAATGACAATGTTATCAGAAAGAATACCCCAAAGAAATTTCACCAGGCAAAAAGGAACATTTACATTAAAACAACAATCCATAACAGAAGGCAGTTGCAAAAACGTGAAAGATGTGGGCATGCCTGAGGATGCAGGAAATGATTTACGCTATTTCAAATTACCATTTTTTAAAAATTGAAATAATTTAATACTGTGATTTATCTTTCAAATGCATGTTTTCATATTTTTTTCTTATTTTAGAATCCATTTATGGTCAAATGTTTTGGTGAGTTTCACTGGACTTTCTGTGTCTTAAATAGGATTGGGAAAGAAGAGGAAACCATGTGCAGTCACCCTGCCACTCAGGCTACCTCCCTTGACACAGGTAATCATACAGAGAACAAACAGGTAGCTGCCAGAGGGGAGGAGAGTCGGGGGGTCAGGCAAAATAGGTGAAGAGGATTAAGAGGTACAAACTTCCAGTTACAAAATAAACAAGCCTCAGGATGTAATATATAGCATAAGGAATATGGTGATTAATACTGTAATAACTTTGTATGGAGGCAAATTGTTTCTAGACTTATCGTGGTGATCATTACATAATGTATGTAAATGTCAAGTCACTATGTAGTTCACCTGAAATTAACATAATATTTTACATCAACTATATTTCAATAAAATTAAAAGTAATTCATAAGTAAATAAAAGACTACTGAAACTCTACACTATTAGGTAATAATTATAACTGTTATAAGTGCATATAGTTTACCAAATATTTTGTAAGGGAATTGAACATGATGTCATTCTGCCAATATTCAGTTACTCTTTGTTCACATTTTCTAGGTAAATGGTGCCAAATGATTCCTTAAAGGACAAGACTTGAAATTACCTTAAAAAGTAAACATAGGTTAGCGAACCAAAATTGGGTCCACTCGTCTGAAACACAGCAAAGCCAACCCCCTGACACCAGGTTGTGGTGATGGAAAGTACAGCATTTATTATGAGGCCAAGCAAGAACAGGCAGCTCATGCTCAAGAGACCTGAACTCCTTGATGGCTTTCAGGGATGGGTTTTTAAAGACAGTGTGAGGGAGAGGGTCGCAGGGTGCATGATCAGCTTGTGCACAATTCTCTGATTGGTTGATGGTGAGCTAACAGAGTGAAGTTTTAGGAATCTCAACCATCAACCTTCTGGTTCCAATTGGGATCTATGTGCTGGTGGTCAGTATGGAGTTAACTTCTTCCACCTGGTGGGGGGTTTTTAGTATCTGCAAAACAACTCAAATATATGGCTCAGGATAGTATCTATAGCCCTTGAGGAGGAACTAAAGGTCCTTGACTTTGTTTTATGGATAAATTATTATAGTTTTGTCTTGCTTGACTAGTTTCTTTCGTTTCTGCATTTTCTCACTTCTCTGACTAAATTTGCTCTTTGGAACTCAGGGAAGGCCTAGGAGGCTAAAGCTTTTCTACAAACAATAGGCAGGGAGGTCTGTCGCCAACAAGGCCTCAAAAGGTCCTGCTCTGTTTCACATATTTAAAGAGCTTCTTTATGGCCTTAAATTTAAAGAGATTATTTTGGTCTCAGTTTATATGTCTTTGACTTGAGATTTATAAAACAACTCCTCTGGTCATATATTTATGCAATGTTATATCTGTAGTTGTTATTAAAAAGAATTTCAAATATTTTTATGCTTTATTTTTAAATTCTCTTATTTTAAATTTCTTATTTATTTTAAAATCAGCATAATTTTACAGGTTATTAATTTCATGGGTTTAGTCTCCCTTTAAGCTTTTTTATACTTTGCTCTTTTAAAATACTGTATTTAAAGATGTATCACTAGTGATAGTTACCTATCGTATTTTAACATTTTTTAGCTTTATGACTGACTCGCCTCCTTTAAGTTCTTTCATTTTATTTAACCATCCCTATTCTCAGCTTGTGCTTTTCTATTTGTGGCCTCTTGCCTTTCACAGTGCCTGACAAAAAAGTGGGTCATAGGAATGCTCAAAATTGAAGGAATCCAGTTACAACCAGGAAAGTGTCAAAGCTGCCCAGCCACCTTTGTACCTGTTACTCTAGCTTCTCCTAATTCTTCATCCTAATGGCTCAGCAGACTCACAAGAAATCCCATAATAACGACTTTCAAATAATCTACCTAGAATAATTTGTCATTTTTCTTATGCTCTTAATTTGTTAGAGAACTAGTGTTATAACTAGTTATAAGTAGAGTTAGAATGTGCATGTTCCAAACTGTTTTTGTTCTGTTTGATTTTTCTTAACCTAAACTTCTGCTATAACTACCTTCGTGCACAGTCAAATCATTGAGTAAAATGATCCATTCACATACATTAATCCATCAGGCTCATGTGGGAAGAGAGAGAGAAACGATAGCGGTTGCCGTTTATTCAGGGCCACGCTCTGTGTTAAGTGATTGAGATATAGATGATATAGGTAGATATAGATACAGATATAGATATGATATAGATATAGATACAGATACAGATAAAGATATAGATACAGATACAGATGATGATATAGATATAGATGCTATAGATAGATATAGATATAGATATACATTCTGATTAATTTTCACAAAGAGTGGAGACTTCCCTGCTCCTTCTACTACTCCACACAGCATGCTAGTTGTAGAGGATACAATGCTGGAGGACTCATTATCCAAGCTGCCGGGATTATTGCCACCTCACTGTTGGACCTCGCTCGGATTTGCCCTCAGCTGAAGAGAGCCCCTCACCCAAGGTCATACCTCTTCCCAGGGGCTGCCACATTCCATAACTTATCAAAGGGGAAGGGAATATAAGGGTCAGCCTCCTTGCCCAAACCCAGCACAACCCTGAATGGCCATCCCAGCTCCAGAGCTCCCCTGGGACTGGCTGGAGCCCAGCTCCTCTATCTGTGTGCCCTGCTTCCTTCCCTTCTCTCACTGTATGAATCCTGAAAGTACTCCCTAATAAATGTCCTACACATAAATTTCCTTATCAGGCTCTGCTTCTTGGAAAACCTGACCTACAACATTGTTTGTGGTGAAACATAGCAATTTTTATTTATGCCTCCTCTTTAACAAAAAAAGCACCAAAGGCAGTTTTCATGAATATGTAAATACAAGTTAACATATTAGAGGTGGCAGAGGAAGAACAAAGAAATAAAAAATAAAGAAATCAAGCACATAAAGTGGAGCCAGGCATGTGGCTAATACAAAAGTGAATCCCTTAGCTGAGCCATAAATCTTGCCCTTTTTTCTAATGTAAAAGAAAGTAAACTCTTCAGTCCTACAATTCACTGTAACCTTAAGATGTTTGGTTAAATACACAGTTGCTCAGGAAAAACCAAAACCAAAGAGAAATACCTCCTCAGAACTCATATAAAGATTTTCACAGCCTTACATTAGATGCACAGGTAAGTTCCATGGGGATGTGTTTGATGACAGTTGGTACGGTGACCAACTGTCCAGGTTTGTCCTGGACAAGAAAGTGTCCTGCAACATGCACTTTCTGTTCTAAAACCAGGACTATCTCGGCATACTGGGATGGTTGGTCACCCTGGTGATAATAAACTCCAACATCAAGACAGTAAAAAACAAATCTGCAAGGGGCCAATATGAATCAGTCTAGGTACACAGGTTTATGCTGGCATGGCTCAACCCAGGAACATTTTTAGGTTATCCAGAGGAACATTTAAAGCACACAGCCTTCACACAACCCTCCATGAATATTGTTGACCTCCGCTGAGCTTTTGAGAGATGATGCACACGGCCATTTTATGCTGTCATTTCACTACGGATCCTTACACTTGAGCAGAGCTAGGAATAGAGTTAACATTCTTGGGTGAAAATTGAAAAGCTTGACAAGCACAGAAAGGTGATTTCACCTCCACTTGGCGGTGAGCTGAGGGAGCATTTGGGAGCAGGAACAAAATTCTTCTTTGAAAGTAATTTTGAATCTTCTCTACTACATAAATGCATTCATTGAGGTAAAAATATTCTACTCCAAGAATTGCATCACCACAATTTTAGCCTGGAAGAACCAGAAACTGAAAAAGGCAGATATTACCCAAAAAAATCAATGACAGTAAAACATCTATAGAATAATTAACTAGACTCCTTGCCACTTTCAAATACGTCAACCATAATCAAACTATCTGAGGAATTAACAACAAAGTAACTGAATAATTGCCCACGACCTGCATCTCATTAAAATGGGATATTCCCATATATTCACCATCTATTCTATAACTAAAATAATAATCCACCAGTTTATAATGCTGAGTTGCCTCTAATGGACTTTACCCAAGTGTTACAGTCAATAATACTGATTTAGGAGTTCCAGTTTAGCAACTGTCTCCCAGCAAATAACCTTTGGAAGTCATTTAACAAACAAATGTTCCTTTTTCCTGAGTGATCTAATCAGCAATCATATGGATTTTATTTTCTGGTTAAGTTCTAGTTGTCAATTGTAATTTGTAAAAGAAACTGGGAGGAAGTTGGAAACAAAGATGGCAATTACCCAGCTAATCTGGGGTTTGTGTATGGCTGCACACATGTCAGATATGCTTGAGAATATTTTCTATTTCCATTGACAAAATTTCCATATGATTGCTAACATTCTTTCTCATATTCTATTGCATGAATAATCACAAGTAAAACTGAAGTGAAGATATTCAGTGATGCCCGATCTGCAAAGCAGAGGCAGTGACAATTGTCTCTTGAATTCACAAGGCATAGAGGTATAGTCAGTTTTATCTTTTCAAACCATAATTTTTTCCTTCCCTTAATAGAGCAGTCGGTTGAAATAACTGCACAGTAAGACAAAGAAGAGTCCCCTGGAAACTCCAAACAAGGAAGATTGTCTTTCCTGTGCATTATTTGTAGTTTTCCAGGGAGACATCAACTCTCTTACAAAGTATCTCAGGGATTCACCCCACAAAAGCTGGAGCGCTGGCATCTACTGGGGGCTTCTGAGCTGTGGCAATGGCCCCCAAAGATTATCAGCTCTGAAGAGTCTTGTTTGTATTTCTTTATCGCCTTATTCACCAGTTAATTTCCAACACTTCATTTCATTTTGGGCTGAGTCAAACCAGTGGAGGACAGAATAGCTGGGTGCCCCAGAGCCAGGTACTGAGGCCATGCAGCAAGGCATTATGTTCCCTTCCTTTTGACTTCTTCACGGTCCCCTACCTGCTTCACACTACCTAAATCCCATTCCAAGCCATTTTGCTATTTGTCTGGCAGCTTTATTCATTAAACAGGAGGGAAAGAACACCCTTTGCCGCACAATGAAGTTATCTATTTCCTCAGCTCATCGCACAGGTGAGCTTTCCTTCCTTCTGAATAACTAGTTTCATCTGTGATGAAGAGGGCTGAAATTTTACTACTCAACCTGCTAACTTTTGCACTGCACCAAAGGGAAGGTCAGTAATCTTGACAGAAGATTTAAAACATAAGAAGCTTAGCAAGCAGGTCTAGGAACTTAACCCGCCGTGCCCTCACAGTGCACTGCTAATGGAGCTCGATTTCACTTTCCAGCTGGCTTTTCAAAAAAGCTGATGAGGACAGAATGGTCCCTCCCTCCCTCTCCCACCCCATCCCCCTGTAGTTCGGCATTTTGTACACCTCCAAACAAGACTAACGAGCAAGCTTTTGGCGGTGAAAGGCAGGACTGCAGTGGGCATCCCGGCTCCCAGCTTCGTGAACTCTTGAATCAGCGTGATTTCCAAATACGTCACTGTCAGTACACACCTTTATCCTGCCATCAAAGAGCCCAGAAATTGGACTGCCATCTCATTCTTCTTTTCTAAAGGTTAAACGAGGCTTTTGAAAAAAATTAGTTATATTTTACTGTGTGTGGATATTAAGTTTTCCTTGAACAGATGAATGGTATGTAAGCATTTCACTGTCTAAAGAAGAACATAATATTTCTATTTCCAAAATGTACATGCATACATTTATTTAAAAATAGCTTCCTTCATTATCATAATGATTTTTCCCCCTGTGTTAGGAGCTCAGGGAATTAGTGGTAAATGTAAATGTAATCAAGGGCACCACTGTGCTCTTAATTTGGCAAGTGAAAACCATTTATATCTCCCATCATTGTGGCAGGACAAGTCAGTTTTATTACCAGAAGAAGCTTGGAAGTAATCTGTTTACCATCTGACTTTTTTTTTTTTCACGTCTATGTCTTGCCTGAATAAAAATCCTGGTCTTAATATAAAGTGTTGGTACAGTTATGGGGAAAGGTACTGTTGTTAAGAGTGTAAATCAATACTACCTTTCTGGAGACAATCTGCCAAAAATACATTAAAAATGTAAAACCATGACTATCCTTTGACCTAGAAACTCCACTTTCATAAATTTACCAGGATGTAGTTGCACACATAGAAAATGATGCATGTTCACTGTATTGCTGTTTACAATGGCAAAAAATAACTAAATAAGAAAACACCCTAAGTGTGCAATAAAAGACAACTAGTCAAATATATTATAGTATGCAAATAAAATGTAACACAACTATTTAAAATAATAGGATATTTGAAATACTGTTTAATAAGAAACATCTTGCACAGTATATAGAATTCATATAAAATCTACTTCTGCCACAAATATTTATCAAACATTTACTAAATGACAGACAGACATCATTCTATAGCAGAGGTGGACAAACTTTTTCTACAAAAGTGCACATAGTAAGTATTTTAGGCTTTGCAGGTCATATGGTCCCTGCTGCAGCTGCTCAACTCTGCCACCGCAGCATGAAAGCAGTCCAGGCAATATGTAAACAAATGGGTGTGGCTATGTTCCAACAAAACTTTATTTACAAAAAATAGGCTGCTGGATGGATTTGGTTCCTGGCTGTTAGTTTGCTGACCCCGTTCTAGACAATTGGGATGTATAAGTGATGCAAAACATACAAAAAGCTCTGACTCCAAGGACCTTACATTCTGTAGGTATCTGTTGACCTATATGTATAAATGTAAATAATATGATTAGATGGATGTTCACCAATCATTCATTAAACAAATCTTTGGTGATTGTGCCAGACACCATGCTATAATTAGCTAGCGATTCAATGGAAACTAAAGAGATTTGGTCCCTGCCCTCATAATGCTCATGGTGTAGTGGAGAAAACAGACAAGAAAGCAAATAAAAAGAATTATAACAGTTTGTTAAAATTTATAAGCAAATAAAATTATTAACATTGGTTATCTGGTTAGTGATATGCCTAATGAGTTTTCCTTTATCCTTTATTACTTTACTCCATTGTTTGAGGTTTTTACAATAAGCATGTTTTATCATTTCAAAAACAATAAAGCTAGTCTCAAAAAGTTGTAAGTAATGAAAAGGATACAAGTTTAATTCATATTTTCTGTTGAACACATAATCCCAATGGATTTAGAACAGCGGACAATCTACGTTTTTCACAGTAATTTGTTTCATCTTTGAAACTGTCTACTTAGAATAAAAGGTCTTACTCTTCTCTAAATAAATAAACAGACAAATAGAAATCCTTATCATTGGGATATAGATGAGGAACTTAGAAAAGGACAAAAGAAACTTAATTCTTCTTCACTCACACACTAATCTCAAGTGTAAAACAAAGGGCTTAAGAAAGCATAGGCGATCAATGACCCAAAGGCTGGCAACACTTTGAGATGACTGACTCCAAAAATAATTCCTTTTATTTTTATTTTGAAATGGAAGTGTATAGTAAAAAATGTGGCTTTCCCCAAAGAGAGGCCTAGCCTTTGCCCTTGACTTCTGGAAGGTAATCTCTGTCATACCTGAAGGGATATCTGTGTTTAGGGTGGGGGCTGGCCACACCCAAAAAAGCAACCATGTGATTTAGGGTGTGAGCTTTGGGTCACATAGTATGAGTCGACCTGGTGACTGAGTTCAATCATATGGACAATCAATCACGCCTATAAAATGAAGCCCCAGTAAAAACTTTGGATATCAAAGCTCAGGTGAGCACCCTGGTTGGCAGTACTCCTTGTGTATTATCTATCATACACTGATACCAGGAGGGCTATGTGTCCCCAGGACAACAGAAGCTTTCTGTTCAGTTCACCCTCAGACTCTGCCCTAAGCACCTCTTCCTCCTGCTTATTTTAACCTGTATCTTTTCCCTGTAATAACCATTACCAAGCATATGGTTTGTTTCTGTGAATTCTTGTGTCAACTGAGTGAAATATGGAAGCATAAGGTGGTCTTGAGAACACCCCAAACTTGCAGTTGGTGTCAGAAGTGAGGGTGGTCCTGTGGAGGACTGTGCCCTAAGAACCTGCTGTTTGGCTAACTCTGTGTAGAGAGCATTCAGAGGAAGAAGAAGACAAGACAATCTGTTGGTGGAACTTCAACTCTCCATTTGCAGTGAGACTACATGCTCTGGGTCTCTTTCTCCCTTTGCTTCTTCTGAGTCTCGAACATCATTCACCAGATTTAACAGAAAGAATGACTGCATAGTACATTCAGATTTTATAAATATAAAGATGCACAACTATCCTGATGAAAGGTACATCTTCAGGGTACATTTACATATATTATTTTCATATTTTACCTGTAAATTTGTCTTAGAAAGATTTACGTACAATGTTTTTCTCCTTTAATATATAAGAAGCAAATAAGGATTCAAAGACTCAAATTAGTGCATTTCTTTGATGCAAAGAGCACAAATTTTGCCAAAATATTTTCCTGACAGCTTTTTAGTGAGTCAGAAAAAAATGTTTCGTTTAATTTTCTCATCCTTTCCATTTTTTTTTTTAAATTATTTTAACATCTTTATTGGAGTGTAATTGCTTTACAATGTTATGTTACTTTCTGCTGTATAACAAAGTGAATCAGCTATACGTATACATATATCCACATATCCCCTCCCTCTTGCGTCTCCCTCTCACCCTCCCTATCCCACCCCTATAGGTGGTCGCAACGCACCAAGCTGATCTCCCAGTGCTATGTGGCTGCTTCCCACTAGCTATCTATTTTACATTTGGTAGTGTATATATGTCAATGCCACTCTCTCACTTTATCCCAGCTTAAGCTTCCCCTCCCCATGCCCTCAAGTCCATTCTCGACATCTGCACCTTTATTCCTGTCCTGCCCCTAGGTTCTGCAGAACCTTTTTTTTTTTGTAGATTCCATATTAATGTATTAGCATACGGTATTTATTTTTCTCTTTCTGACTTACTTCACTCTGTATGACAGACTCTAAGTCCATCCACCTCACTACAAATAACTCCATTTCATTTCTTCTTATGGCTGAGTAATATTCCATTGTATATATGTGCCACATCTTCTTTATCCATTCATTTGTTGATGGACACTTAGGTTGCTTCCATGTCCTGGCTATTGTCGATAGAACTGCAATGAACATTGTGGTACATGTCTCTTTTTGAATTATGGTTTTCTCAGGGTATATGCCTAGCAGTGGGATTGCTGGGTCATATGGTAGTTCTATTTTTAGTTTTTTAAGGAACCTCCATACTGTTCTCCATAGTGGCTGTATCAAGTTACATTCCCACCACCAGTGCAAGAGGGTTCCCTTTGCTCCACACTCTCTCCAGCATTTATTGTTTGTAGATTTTTTGATGATGGCCATTCTGACTGGTATAAGGTGATACTTCATTGTAGTTTTGATTTGCATTTCTCTAATGATTAGTGATGTTGAGCATCCTTTCATGTGTTTGTTGGCAATCTGTATATCTTCCTTGGAGAAATGTCTATTTAGGTCTTCTGCCCATTTTTGGATTGGGTTGTTTGTTTTTTTGATATTGAGCTGCGTGAGCTGCTTGTAAATTTTGGAGATTAATCCTTTGTCAGTTGCTTCATTTGCAAATATTTTCTCCTATTCTGAGAGTTGTCTTTTCGTCTTCTTTATGGTTTCCTTTGCTGTGCAAAAGCTTTTAAGTTTCATTAAGTCCCATTTCCTCATTTTTGTTTTTATTGCCATTTCTCTAGGAGGTGGGTCAAAAAGGATCTTGCTGTGATTGGTGTCATAGAGTGTTCTGCCTATGTTTTCCTCTGAGAGTTTTATAGTGCCTGGCCTTACATTTAGGTCTCTAATCCATTTTGAGTTTATTTTTGTGTATGGTATTAGGGAGTGTTCTAATTTCATTCTTTTACATGTAGCTGTCCAGTTTTCCCAGCACCACTTATTGAAGATGCTGTCTTTTTTCCATTGTATATTCTTGCCTCCTTTATCAAAAATAAGGTGACCGTATGTGCGTGGGTTTATCTCTGGGCTTTATATCCTGTTCCATTGATCTATATTTCTGTTTTTGTGCCAGTACCATACTGTCTTCATTACTGTAGCTTTGTAGTATAGTCTGAAGTCCGGGAGCCTGATTCATCCAGCTCCGTTTTTCTTTCTCAATATTGCTTTGGCTATTCAGGATCTTTTGTGTTTCCATACAATTTGTGAAATTTTTTGTTCTAGTTCTGTAAAAATACCATTGGTAATTTGATAGGGACTGCATTGAACATGTAGATTACTTTGGGTAGTATACACATTTTCACAATGTTGATTCTTCCAATCCAAGAACATGGTATATCTCTCCATCTGTTGGTATCATCTTTAATTTCTTTCATAAGTGTCTAATAGTTTTCTGCATTCAGGTCTTTTGTCTCCTTAGGTAGGTTTTTAACTAGGTATTTTATTCTTTTTGTTGCAGTGGTAAATGTGAGTGTTTCCTTAATTTCTCTTTCAGATTTTTCATCCTTAGTGTATAAGAATACAAGAGATTTCTGTGCATTAACTTTGTATCCTCCTACTTTACCAAATTCATTGATTCGCTCTAATAGTTTCCTGGTAGCATTTTTAGGTTTCTCTACGTATAGTATCATGTCATCTGCAAACAGTGACAGCTTTAATTCTTCTTGTCCGATTTGGATTCCTTTTATTTCTTTTTCTTCTCTGATTGCTGTGGTTAAAACTTCCAAAACTATGTTGAATAATAGTGGTGAGAGTGGACAACCTTGTCTCATTCCTGATCTTAGTAGAAATGGTTTCAGTTTTTCACCATTGAGAATGATGTTGGCTGTGGATTTGTCATATATGGCCTTCATTATGTTGAGGTAAGTTCCCTCTATGCCTACTTTCTGGAGGGTTTTTATCATAAATGGGTGTTGAATTTTGTCAAAAGATTTTTCTGCATCTATTGAGATGATCATATGGTTTTTATCCTTCAATTTGTTAATATGGTGTAACACATTGAATGATTTGCGTATATTGAAGAATCCTTGCATTCTTGGGATAAACCCCAGTTCATCATGGTGTATGATCCTTTTATTGTGTTGGATTCTGTTTGCTAGTATTTTTTTGAGGATTTTTGCATCTATGTTCATCAGTGATCTTGGCCTGTAGTTTTCTTTCTTTGTGACATCTTTGTCTGGTTTTGGTATCAGGGTGATGGTGGTCTCGTAGAATGCGTTTGGGAGTGTTCCTCCCTCTGCTATATTTGGAAGAGTTTGAGAAGGATAGGTGTTAGCTCTTCTCTAAATGTTTGATAGAATTCGGCTGTGAAGTCATCTGGTCCTGGTCTTTTGTTTGTTGGAAGATTTTTAATCACAGTCTCAATTTCAGTGCTTGTGATTGGTCGGTTTATATTTTCTATTTCTTCCTGGTTTAGTCTCGGAAGGTTGTGCTTTTCTAAGAATTTGTCCATTTCTTCCAGGTTGTCCATTTTATTGGCATATAGTTGATTGTAGTAATCTCTCATGATCCTTTGTATTTCTGCATGGTCACTTGTTACTTCTCCTTTTTCATTTCTAATTCTATTAATTTGAGTGTTCTCCTTCTTTTCTTGATGCATCTGGCTAATGGTTTATCAATTTTGTTTATCTTCTCAAAGAACCAGCTTTTAGTTTTATTGATCTTTGCTATTGTTTCCTTCATTTACTTTTCATTTACCTCTGATCTGATCTTTATGATTTCTTTCCCTCTGCTAAATTTGGGGGGTTTTTGTTCTTCTTTCTCTAATTGCTTTAGGTGCAAGGTTAGGTTGTTTATTTGAGATGTTGCTTGTTTCTTGAGGTAGGATTGTATTGCTATAAACTTCCCTCTTGGAACTGCTTTTGATGCATCCTATAGGTTTTGTGTCATCGTGCTTTCATTGTCATTTGTTTCTAGGTATTTTTTGATTTCCCCTTTGATTTCTTCAGTGATCTCTTGGTTATTTAGTAGCATATTGTTTAGTCCCCATGTGTTTGTATTTTTTACAGATTCTTTTCCTGTAATCAAAATCTAGTCTCATAGCATTATGGTCAGAGAAGATACTTGATAAGATTTTAATTTTCTTAAGTTTACCAAGGCTAGATTTGTGACCCAAGATATGATCTATCCTGGAGAATGTTCCATGAGCACCTAAGAAGAAAGTGTATTCTGTTGTTTTTGGATGGAATGTCCTATAAATATTAAGTCCATCTTGTTTAATGTACCATTTAAAGTTTGTGTTTCCTTATTTATTCTCATTTTGGATGATCTGTCCATTGGTGAAAGTGGGGTGTTAAAATCCCCTACTATGATTGTGTTATTGTCGATTTCCCCCTTTATGGCTGTGAGCATTTGCCTTATGTATTGAGGTGCTCCTATGTTGGGTGCATAAATATTTACAATTGTTATATCTTCTTCTTGGATTGATCCCTTGATCATTATGTAGTATCCTTCTTTGTCTCTTGTAATAGTCTTTATTTTAATGTCTATTTTGTCTGATATGAGAATTGCCACCCCAGCTTTCTTTTAATTTCCGTTTGCATGGAATATCTTTTTCCATCCCCTCACTCTCAGTCTGTATGTGTCCCTCGGTATGAAGTGGGTCTCCTGTAGACAGCACATATATGGGGCTTGTTTTTGTATCCATTCAGCCAGTCTATGTCTTTTGGTTGGAGCATTTAATCCATTTACATTTAAGGTAATTATCGATATGTATGTTCCTATTACCATGTCTTAATTGTTTTGGGTTTGTTTTTGTAGGTCTTTTCCTTCTCTTGTGTTTCCTGCCTAGAGAAATTCCTTTAGCATTTGTTGTAAAGCTAGTTTGGTGGTGCTGAATCCTCTTAGCTTTTGCTTGTCTGTAAAAGTTTTAATTTCTCAGTCAAATCTGAATGAGATCCTTGCTGGGTATAGTAATCTTGGTTGTAGGTTTTTCCCTATCATCACTTTATATATGTCCTGCCACTCCCTTCTGTCTTGCAGAGTTTCTGCTGAAAGATCAGCTGTTAACCTTATGGGGATTCCCTTGTATGTTATTTGTTGCTTTTCCCATGATGCTTTTAATATTTTTTCTTTGTATTTAATTTTTGATAGTTTGATTAATATGTGTCTTGGCATGTTTCTCCTTGGATATATCTTGTATAGGACTCTCTGTACTTCTTGGACTTGATTGACTATTTCCTTTTCCATATTAGGGAAGTTTTTAATTATGATCTCTTCAAATATCTTCTCAATCCCTTTCTTTTTCTCTTCTTCTTCTGGGGCCCCTATAATTCGAATGTTGGTGTATTTATTGTTGTCCCAGAGGTCTCTGAGACTGTCCTCAATTCTTTTCATTCTTTTTTCTTTATTCTGCTCTGCAGTAGTTATTTCCACTGTTTTATCTTCCAGGTCACTTATCCGTTCTTCTGCCTCAGTTATTTTGTTATTGATTCCTTCTAGAGAATTTTTAATTTCATTTATTGTGTTGTTCATCGTTTGTTTGCTCTTTAGTTCTTCTAGGTCTTGTTAAACGTTTCTTGTATTTTCTCCATTCTATTTCCAAGATTTTAGATCATCTTTACTATCATTACTCTGAATTCTTTTTCAGGTAGACTGCCTATTTCCTCTTCATTTGTTTCATCTAGTGGGTTTTTACCTTGCTCCTTCATCTGCTGTGTATTTCTCTGTCTTCTCATTTTGCTTACTTTACTGTATTTGGGGTCTCCTTTTCACAGGCTGCAGGTTCGTAGTTCCTGGTGTTTTTAATGTCTGCCCCCAGTGGGTAAGGTTGGTTCAGTGGCTTGTGTAGGCTTTGTGGTGGAGGGGACTGGTGCCTGTGTTCTGGTGGATGAGGGTGGATCTTGCCTTTCTGGTGGGCAGGGCTGCATCTGGCCGTGTGTTTTGGGGTGTTTGTGAACTTATTGTGATTTTAGGCAGGCTCTCTGCCAATAGGTGGGGTTATGTTCCTGCCTTGCTAGTTGTTTGGCATGGGGTGTCCAGCACTGGAGCTTGCTGGTCATTGAGTGGAGCTGGATCTTAGCGTTAGCGGAGGTCTCTGTGAGAATTCTTGCCAATTGATATTACATGGGGCTTGGAGGTCTCTGGTGGTCCAGTGTCCTGAACTCAGCTCTCCCACCTCAGAGGCTCAGGCCTGACACCCTACCGGATCACCAAGACTCTGTCAGCCACATGGCTCAGAAGATAAGGGAGAAAAAAAAGAAAGAAAGAAAAAAACATAAAGTAAAATAAATAAAGTTATTAAAATTAAAAATTAAAAAATATTATTAAGATAAAAAAAATTTTCAAGTACTAAAAGAAAAAAGAAGAGAGCAACCAAACCAATAAACAAATCCACCACTGATAACATGCGCTAAAAACTATACTAAGATAAACACAACAATCAGAAACTAGTCAGTCCCATACAGCAAACCCCAAGTCTACAGTTACTCCCAAAGTCCACCACCTCAATTTTGGGATGATTCATTGTCTATTCAGGTATTCAACAGATGCAGGGTACATCAAGTTGATCGTGGAGATTTAGTCCACATCTCCTGAGGCTGCTGGGAGAAACTTCCCTTTCTTTTCTTTGTTCGCACAGCTCCTGGGGTTCAGCTTTGGATTGGCCCCACCTCTGCATGTAGGTCACACTCTGGCATCTGTTCCCTGCTCAGAGAGGATGGGGTTAAAGTAGCAGCTGATTAGGGGGTTCTGGCTCACTCAGGCCAGGGGGAGGGAGGGGTATGGAATGTGGGGCGAGCCTGCAGAGGCAGAGGCCAGCATGACATTGCAACAGCCTGAGGCACCCCATGTGTTCTCCCAGGGAAGTTGTCCCTGGATCACAGGACCCTGGCAGTGGCAGGCTGCACAGGCTCCCAGGAGGGGAGGTGTGGATAGTGACCTGTGCTTGCACACAGGCTTCTTGGTGGCTGCAGCAGCAGCCTTAGCATCTCATGCCCGCCCCTGGTGTCCGTTCTGATAGCCATGGCTTGCGCCCATCTCTGGAGCTCGTTTAGGCGGTGCTCTGAATCCCCTCTCCTCGCGCACCCCAAAACAATGATATCTTGCCTCTTAGGCAGGTCCAGAGTTTTTCCTGGACTCCCTCCTGGCTAGCTGTGGTGCACTAGCCCCCTTCAGGCTGTGTTCATATAGCCAACCCCAGTCCTCTCCCTGCGATCCAACTGAAGCCCGAGCCTCAGCTCCCAGCCCCCACCTGCCCCAGCGGGTGAGCAGACAAGCCTCTCGGGCTGGTGAGTGCTGGTCGGCACCGATCCTCTGTGCGGGAATCTCTCTGCTTTGCCCTCTGCACCCCTGTTGCTGCACTCTCCTCCGTGGCTCTGAAGCTTCCCCCCCACCCACCCCCCATCTCCACCAGGGAAGGGGCTTCCTAGTGTGTGGAAACCTTTCCTCCTTCACAGCTCCCTCCCACTGGTGCAGGTCCCATCCCTATTCTTTTGTCTCTGTTTTTTCTTCTTTCTTTTGCCCTACCCAGGTACGTGGGGAGTTTCTTGCCTTTTGGGAAGTCTGGGGTCTTCTGCCAGCATTCAGTAAGTGTTCTGTAGGAGTTGTTCCACGTGTAGATATATTTTTGATGTATTTGTGAGGAGGAAGGTGATCTCCATGTCTTACTCCTCCACCATCTTGAAGGTCCTCCCACTCCATTTTTTTAAATGTTACCTAGAACACCAGGGTTTAGATACATTCCATTTTTTCAAAAGAACAACAAAGAGTATGTCTCTGGGAAGGTTTGAGAGTATGTCTCTGTGTGGTTGAGATCCTGGGGAGTCAAAAATTTCTACTGAACCTTTCTTGGGAGCAGGCTTGGGCTTTTTATAATGGAAGCCTCTAGTCCATTTACCTTTAAGGTAGGAGAAAATCCCTCAAACTTAGTCTGTCATTTCCTTAGAGATTGCCCTACTGGCCCCACCAATCAAATGTGGTTATATCATAAATCCCAAGTCACCCAGGCCATTATTTTTTAAATATCAAAAAATAATCCAGGAAAATTAACGCAGTGAACTTTCATTAACAACTTGGGCTGGAACTCAAAAGTATTTCCTCCATGCCTACATTTCACCTGTGTAAGTCTTTTATTATTAGTTTTGAGGGCTTGAATTCAGGATAGATTCAACCTCTAGAAACTCAGTCTAGTTCTGAGCTTGTCCTTGACTCCAAGTTCCAGTGCCTAGCACTTGAAAAGATCAGGTGCAATTCAATTATGAAGTCGTATCTGACTTTTTGAAGTGTAAATCCACTGCACTCAAAAATGGCAAGTGTAAAATCCATTCTTAAAAAGCACTTGACATTTTCACATACAGCTTTACAGCCATGAAATGTGAGGAAATGGCCAAGAATGGCTTTTAAAAAAAGAAAGAAAAAGAATAAAAATTCTAATGATTGGTCAGGAGCAGAAGTCTGATTTTTAATTCTTTGTTTTGACTCAGAAATTAGAACTTCTTTAAAAGCTGTGCTTTGTAAAACTCATCTCTGTGAGCTGATTTTTCCTGATAATGTTTAACTTCTGGTTTGTATGCCGTAATATCACATGCTTTTCTTTTCACAAGGACTCTATAGGTTATCTTGACGTGTTTATTCTGTACTTGCAGCCTGAAAAAAATCATATAGATCAGAGGTTGACAAACTTTGTCTGTAGAGGGCCAGATAGCAAATATGTTTGGCTTTGTAAGCCAGATGGTCTCTATCAACTCTATCATATCAGGAAAACAGCCACTGACAATAAGTAAACAAATAAGCGTGGTTGTGTTCCAGTAAAACCTTATTTATGTACACTGAAATTTGAATATCATATAATATTCACATGCCATAAAATATTATTCTTCTTTTGATTAATCTTCAACCATTAAAAAAAAATAAAGAGCTATTCGTAGCTTCCAGGCTGTACAGACAGTGGTCTGGATTTGGCTCCCTAGCCGTAGGTTGCCAACCCCTAATATAGAAGGCAAAAATAATTTAACAAAATAAAGCAAAATTGGCAGTGCACATGATCTGAAGTTTTACATATTCTGTGGAAAAGATCTGTTGGAGATCCTCAATATCTCTGAGCATAAATAAGCCAGCAAGTCCATGTGACTCCATCAGTGGTTCAATAGGCTCGTTATCCTGCTGAAGTTGGCCAAGCAATGCTCTGGCCTGCCCTGCTCCTCACTGGGCTGCAGCCTTAACACCTAGGAGTCCCAGCCCCATCTAAGCACCATCCTTATACCACCAGCACCAGCATCATCAGGGAGTACACCAGAAATGTACACCAGAAAGACCTCAGGCTCTGCTCTGACACCTCCCGGATCAAAATCTGCATTTTAGTGAATGAAACCAGACACAAAAAGGTCATATATTGTGTGACTCCATTTATTTGAAACATGGAAAATAGGTAAATCCATAGAGACAAAAAGGAGATTGGTAATTGCCAGTGTTTGGGGGAAGGTAGGAATGCGGAGTGACTGCTTGATGGGTATAGGGTTTCCTTGATGGGGAAAATGTCTTGAAACCAGACAGAGGTGATGATGGCACAACATTTTGAATGTACTACATGCCACTTGATTGTACACTTTAAAATAGTTAATGATTATTTTTTTGTGTGTGCATTTTACCTCAATAAAAAAAGTGCAAAGTGGCAGTGGTGGGATGAACTGGGAGATTGGGATTGACATATACACACTAATATGTATAAAATAGATAACTAATAAGAACCTGCTGTATAAAAAAATAAATACAATAAAATTCAAAAATATTTTTTTAAGTGCAAAAAATTTTGCATTTTAAGAAGAACCCCCAGGTGATTTATTCACACATTAAACTTTGAGGAGCCAACTCTACTAGAGGAAGTATCAGGTATTTCTAGTCATTTTCAGTCTGGCTTATAGAAACACTGGGTTTTCAATACAAAGGAACAAAACTCCACTCATTGATACTGATGCACATAGCTTCACAATATTAATGGTTATCTAAATATTGTTGATACCTTTTCTTAAACCTTTGGTTTAGGAAATGTTAAAATAGTCTCACTCTTTAAACTCTTTTTCCAAATTTCTTCTACATATTCAATGGGGAAATTCTAATACCTATGAAATATCAAATATGTTTCTCCTATTGAATTTGAGTTTGTGCAATTCTTTTCTTATTCCAAAAGCTGTTGCCTAGCACCACCTACTTCTTCCTGTTATTTATTCAACTATAACATTCTTTAAATTTTTTTTTAACTTTCACAGATTAACTCTCCAGAAGAAGTGTTTCCCTACTTGATATGCAGTATATATTTTCTTGTGACAGCTTTATGGTACAATTAAATTTCATACATTTTTTCAGCCTTCTCTGAATATGCATTAGAAAGCCAACCATCATAATTCTAAACCAATTGGCTTGATTTGCTTTTTTAAGCCCACGTCTCACAGGTCTGCTACATTTCCATACATTCCTTTCCCATCTGTACTCCATCCACCTGCCCAAAGTTATTGATTGTGCTGACAGTGAAGGAAACCACAGGGCACTGACAGTCAAAATATAATTTCCATTAGAAAGCACTTTTGAAAATGTAAAGACTATATTTAGACTCTGAACTTTAATATGCCAAACTGTATAGTGGTACCTATTTAATCCCGGTCAGAGAAGAAACTGAAAATTGAATATCAACAGCAGATTGGGCCTGCGTTTTTCAAAACTGTTACCAGAGTTTAGCGTATAAGAAATTGTTATCACAATTTAGCATATGAGAGAAAATCCTGATGTTCAGATGGACTAAGTAACTTAATAAGGCTCATTGGGATGCAAAAATAAATGAGCATCAAGTTAACATTAACTTTTAATGCTTGCCATTTTATGTTAATTTATATTTTTAAATTATGGCTGATTCTTTGCAATCAGTCTACAGCTAATTATATCTCCAACATGTAAATCTGATGGAATGCTGGGACCAAAGAACAACAAAAAATATCCAGCAAAGACCTTGGAGACTCAGAACCGTCACGTGCCCCTGTCAACTGGTAAAATCCAGCCTGCACAGCAGACCCCAAGCACTGAACTTCTGACACCATTCTTTCTCTAAGATCAAAGCTTACTTTATTTAACCGTGGAAGCCATATTGATGCACCCTGTTTGCAGATGTTTTTCCTGATTTTTTTTTATCTTTGTAACTGATCACTCTATCCTAAGACACAAGAGCTATATGTTCGGTAGATGTAGACTGGGTTTTTAAGTAACCTCCAAGCTAAAACTATCTAAATAAGAAATCTGGTGTTAAATACATCCTCCCACCCAACACTGAGTTTCTACATGTTCTTCAAGACACAAGGATTCTTGCAATTATAAAAAGACATCCAGATCCAACTATATTAATGAAGATTTATTCTAATGGCACATTCTCATCAGAACTTCAGATTCTAATAATACAAAAACTAATAGCTACCATGTAAAAAGGCTCTACCCCAAGCCAGGCACTTTGTAAATGCTGTTTATCTCACTTACTCTCCGCAACAGCGCTGATGAGAAAATTGAAAGACACTTAACCAAAGTTATCAAGCTAGTAAATGACCAAAGCAGAGCTGTCTGATTTCAGAGCCAGGAAGATATGGGTTGTTCAAATTCAGATGCTACATGTTTAACAAATGTTTAGATGTCTGTTAACCACTAGCTTTAAGAATCCAACTCCCACATTTCACAGGTTAAGACACTGAGAGCCAGAAAGGTTAAGCAACTTGCCCGAGGTTGCAAAGCCAGCTAGTGGCAAATCCAGAACCAGAACCCAGATCTCCTATCTGCTCAGCCGTCTTTTGTCTTCCATATTTTACTGTGCATGTGAGTCACCTGAGGATCTTGTCACAACGCAGGTTCTAACTCAATAGGCCTAGGAGGGGGTCTCAGATTCTGCATTTCTGCAGACCACTGAGGTGGTTATGGGGCCCAGAGCCAATTCCCCATACTGCACTGCCATTATCACTGGTAGACATAACAGACCTGGAGATGTGTCTCAGGATTTTAATTAGGAGAAATGACAGCATAAATATTGTTCACTGACCACTAAGGTGACCAACTCGTCTCAGTTTGTCTGGGATTTTCCCAGTTTTAGCACTGAAAGTTTCACATCCTGGGAAATCCCCCAGTCCCTGACAAACCGGGATGGTTGTTCACTCTGTTGTCAACTGGTTGTTCACTCTGTTGTCAACTGGTTGATATACCACACCTAACACAGCACTAAATTGGGAGAAAATGCTGTATGCAATATGGGTTGAAAAAGAGGAGGCAAAGAGAGAGAGGGCTTAAGAGACTGCTTAGAGGGAGCTGGCTTCCTGGGCCACACCTGTGCAGACACCCAAGCCCCAAACTCAGAAGGGCTCCTCACTTAGCTTCATTCTCTGCTCTTGCTGTCTTGAAATTCTCAATATTTTTTTATTGAGATATAATTCCCAAACCATAAAAATCCCCTTTTTAAATTATACAATTCAACGTTTTTAGTATATTCACAAGCTTGTGCAACCATCACCACTACCTAGTTCCAGAACTTTTTCATCACCCCAAATAGAAACTCTGTATCCATTAGCAGTCATCCTCCCTTCTCCCCTCCTGTAGGCCCTGACAACCATGAATCTACTTTGTCTCTAAGGATTTGCATATTCTGAACATTTCATAAAAATGGAATCATAGAGCATGTTTTCAAGGTTTGTTCGTATTGTAGCATGTATCAGTACTTCAATCGGTTTTATTGTGAATGGCATTCCACTGTATGGATACAATGTATCCATTGCATGGATAGATTCATGTTTTGTTTATCCACTTATCAGTTGATGGTTATTTGCGTTGTTTTCACTTTTTGGCTATTATGAATGATGCGGCTATGAAGATTCACATACAAGTTTTTGTGTGAACATATGTTTTCAATTCTCTCAGGTACATACCTAGCAGTAGAATTGCTGGATCATATGGTAACTCTGTTTAACTTTTTGAGGAACTGCCAGACTGTTTTCCAAAGTGTTAGTAGATTTTACATTTCCACCTGCAGTGTAGGAGGGTTCCAATCTCTCCACATCCTTGCCAACACTTGTTATTGCCCATCTTTTTTATTATAGCCATCCTAGTGAGTGTGAGGTGGCATTTCACTGTCGGTTTGATTTGCATGAAATTCTTAATAAAATTCGAACAAGGGGCCCCTCATTTTCATTTTACCTTGGACCCAGCAAATGATGTAGCTGGTCCTACCTGTAGCAAAATAACTATAAAAGGAAGTCCCGGCACCCAGGATCTACAGTCCCTCCTTGTTTTCCCCAGACACACAAAAGGCTGGGGTGTGGGAGGAAGGAGAAGAAACCCACCTGTCTCTGACACACCCATCAGACACCTTACAGGAACTGTCATGTCATCATCAGAGGAGACCTACTGGAATTTCAGCTCACCCACCTTCCTAAGGCTCCGGACATTCATGCTCCACCATGCCTTCCCCTCTCTCATCCCTTCAGCTTGAATTCCTTCAAGTGAGAGGGAACTAAGCCTTTCATTGTTCATTCAACAACAGTTTGTTATCTATCTACCAGGCACTAAGATGCTGGGGATACCATGGCAAAACAGTTCCAAGTCCCAGGATTCTCAAAGTTGGTAAAGGCTTGACTTCAAAACCTGCTTGATTTACCATATCCATGCAAATTCATTCACATTAAATCAAGATTAATGAAATTGTTACAAAATCAGTTTCTGATGGAAGAGAAGGGGAGAAAAAGAGGGTGTAGCATGCCTTACGTCAGAGGAGGGGGCAATCTTAAGAGGTAACAGAAAATGGAAGGTGGAGACACAGAGAAGGCTGAAATACTTCATATATTTGCTGAAGAGTGGCCCTGTTTGCTTACCTCTGGGCGGGGCTGAGAGCCACCCTGTTGAGGGATGTTTCTGTCTTGCCAAATGCCTAGAGGCAGTTCTGCCTGGCTTGATTTATGAAGATGAGATTGGAACATATTTTTTTTCAACACTGCCTCTTTCCCTGAGGATTTGTTAATTGAGGTATCACCTCTCAAGAATCATTGAGTAAAACCAATATATTACATTGCATGTTTCTGATTTCCACCAGGGCAATTATTTCACAATGTGAATTAAAGGGAAGACCACGCTCTTGAGCATGTCAAATAGAAAGCAGTTTATTCAGGACCAAACTGGAAGAGGTTGATTTCCCTAATTTACACACTGGAATTAGACTTTATTTCATTTCTTTATCCTATTTCTAGAAATGAAATCATAAATTTCTCCTAACGGGTCAGCACAAATTAGTTTTAAGTGCTCATAGTTCTATTATTTTTGGTGTGTCTTTGACCAGCATTGAGTAGAAGTCGATCACATAACCTTGTAACACCCAAAATCGTACACTTAACCTTTTTCAATATCTTGGGATGGTTACTTCCTATTTAGAAAGATTGTAAAATAAACTGTTACAAATTCTAAGGTTTCTTAGACTCCTATCACCTAAGGAAAGTGCAAATGGGAGTCCTTAAGCATTTTTATGTTTCTGAAGGCCCAATGAAAATCAAATAATACATCTGCACAAGTCAAAAACAACAAAAAGTTTGTGATTGACTCAAATTGTATCAACTGTCACATTCATTAGACATTTGGACTGACAAACATGTGTTGTGGCTGTTGTTTGATTTATATATATATATACACATACACTTTATTAATAGAATTATTAATAGAATAGAATTATATTCTGTATATAATAACTTAATAGAGTTATTTTGGAGATATTTTTTAAACTGGGTACATGACGAAGGTGTCAATCACTAAAAGGGTCCTCGATATTGAGAATTCTGGGGAAAACCTGGAATAGAGTATAAAACATCAAAAAAATTCTGTTCCTTTAGCAGCTCTTGCTTTAGAATGCAAAGTTATTCGGGAATTCATGTTCTGGCCTTCTCATCCTTGTTCACAGGTTCCTCCCCCTCCCAGTCACTCCCACTTGGGACCTAAAACTGCCCACGCCTGAAGAGTAGGGCTTCCAAGCAGGTTCTTTGTGTAGGTTGAATAATCAAAATGACTTGCATTGTTAATATATATTCTTGGCAACACCAACTTAGATTTTACTTTTTAATATTAATAGCAACTGTTTTCTTTCTGCTTACCGGAGGAGCTCTTGTCCATCATGAAAGCCCTCTGAAACCCAAAAGATCATCCCTGTTCCAGGGAAGGTTCGAGCAAGGATAGCTATGATTAACCTGGTGCTTCTCTATGGGGAAGTTCTAGAAAGGACCAGGCTAGTGAAACTTCTGGAATTGGGTCTTTACTAAATGAGTTTCATCATTTGTTAGAAGTGAATCTTATAGAAAAGTACCCAGTCTTATCGAAAAGTAACTTTAAATATGTATATCAACAACAATGGGAGGCAAGAGTAAGGCAGCGAGGAGCCATTCCCTCTAGATTGAAGATAAAGGAGCAACAGTTTCTTGTGCACTCTCATTGTCGAGAGTGGTTGTAATAAAAATAACAATAATAATAATAAAGCAAGTGTTTCATTAATACTTTCGTTTCCCCCCCCCCCCCCCACAAAAAAACCCTAAAAGCCTTCATAGCAATCTCCCTTCACTGCAGTTTACCACTCACAGGGAGATGTAAACTAACAAAAGCAAACTCTGGTAGACGGCCTCGACTATACTATCGTGACCGGTAAACAAAAGCTCTCCTTCATCTCAGGCAAGAAGCCTCTGACATTTGTAGCTTCAGACGCTGCAGGACAAAGAGAATAGAAAAGGTTGGATGCCGTTTTGCTTTGTTTCAGTTAGTAAATACAGCTACCATTAGCCATAAATACATGTTATTCATATCCTAAAAATTTTTTTAATTTTTCTTTAGTCTACTGGCAGTAAAAAGCCATTAAAGTTTTCTGAACAAGCAAATGACATTCTCGAACTTGTGTGTAGGAAGATAACTCTGGTGGCTGTGTGAAGGATGAATGGGCTGATGGAGAGACTGAGGATGAGGCAGATAAGGAGCGTCTTGCAAAAGATGGTGCCAGGCCAAGCCAGGATAAAGTCAGATAGGGGGTGCAGGTGGCAGATAAAAGAAACATGGCAAAGAATAAAAATCACTAGCAGCTAGCTGCTGATTAGGGCTAAGCGAAGGGGAGACACAGAAATGATGCTGAGAAACTGACGATGAGAAAGGCATGTATTTAAAAGCTGTAAAGACTATCCAGTGGTTGTTTTATAGATGCTCGTGAACCCTGCCCACGAGCTTCAATGAATGGTAAATGCCCAGTAGGACCAGCTCAAATGACTGGGCTGATACCTGCCTCAAACCAAAAGGGGAGAAGTGAGCCCACGAGTGCAGCACAGCAGAAAAAGCACAGATTTGAAGTTAATTGCCTGGTTTTGAATATCTGCTTACCCTCCTTTCTCCCTACCACCCTCATGTGATCTAGGGCAGACTACTAACCCGAAACCACTATTGAAACCACTGCTTCCTGATCTGAAAGTGAGGATGATATCCCTCGTAAGATTGTTGTGAAAATACACAGTCATGCAGGATGGCACCTACTGCAGGCCTAGCATATATCAGGGGCGTAACAATTAGTAATGGTTATTATCAGCCACACAAATTTCCTGTACGGGGCTCAGAGAGAATGCATGACTTTCCAAGATCAAGGTCATGTAGTAAATTCGTAATAAAACCAGAACTTAAAGTCAGTTTGTCTAAAGTAATCTTTCCCCAAAGCTACATTTCCCAAACTCAAGCACATGAGCTGCTTCCTTCCACACAGCTTCATGTTCTCTGTGTCCTGTGCATACTTCCTTTTCAGATCCCGAACAACCAAGGCAAATCACTAAAAGCTTCCATTCCCAATATCAAAACATTTTTCTGCTTACACAGTGCCTATTATCATTTTCCTTAGCCCATGTAACGATTTTTTTAAAAAATTCTGAATGATACAACCTACCGCATTGTTTTAGTCATCTATTGTAACAAAACTGCCCCAGAACTCACTGGTTTGACAGGACAATTTGTTACTTCTCTCAATTCTGTACCTTGTCTGGGCGCAGGTGGAAGTTTCTCCTGCTCCGTGTGGTGTTGGCTGGGATCAGTCTGTGGCTGTGTTTAGCTAGGAGCTCAGCTAGAAAATCCAAAATGCCTTCACTCATATGCCTGGTGCATCTGAGGTTGTTACTGGAACAGGTGGGAGCTGTCTGGGTCCCCCTCTCTCTCTCTACATTCTTCAGCTGCCTGGCCCAAGCTTCTCTACAAAGCAGCTGGGTCCCAAGGGGCGAAGCAAAAGTTGCCAGGCAGCTTCAGGCCAGTGCTCAGAAGTGCAGGTCAACCTCCACAGCCTTCTGTTGCTCAGAGCAAATCCCAAGGCCTGGCCAGGTATTGCAGGGAGGGGAGTAAACCCCACCTCCTGATGTACACATCCTCCCACAAAGATAGGGAGAATTGTTGGGAGGAAGTGCCGATGGACGTCTTTGAAAGTATTTACCAAAAGCCTTACTTGTCAAATCTGAGCTTCAGAGTCAACAGTGAACTATTTCATTATGACTTTCTAGAAAATATCTCATCCATACATGAACAAAATTTGTTTTTTGTGTCTTTTACCTTTGATTTCCCAGAAAGCATTTAACAATTGTAGTAGGTTGGACTGTGGGTTTCAAAAAGATGTCCAAATCCCTAGAACCTATAAATGTCAACTTATTTGGAAAAAAAGTCCTTGCAGATATCATTAAATTAAGAATTTTAAGATAAGATCATAGTAGATGACCCAGGTGGGCCCTAAATCCAATAACAAGTGTCCTCATAAGAGACACAAGAAAAGAAAACACATAAAGGAGAAGGTGATGTGAAGACAGAAGCAGAGATTAGAGTGATGTGGTCACAAGCCAAGGAAGCCAAGGAATGCCCACAGCCACCAGAAGCTAAAGAGGCAGGAAAGGATTCCCCCCTAGAGTCTCCAGAGGAAGTGTGACGCTACTGACAGCTTGATTTAAGACTGCTATCCTCCCGAACCCAAGGGAATTAATTTCTATTATTTTAAACCACCCAGTTTTCAGTCATTTTTTACAGCAACCATAGAAAACTAATCAAGGATCTTCCCTCCCTATAATTAAGACTACAGTAGGCCTTCTTATCAACAGGGGATACATTCCAAGACCCCCAGTGGATGTCTGAAACCACAGATAGTACAAAACCCTACACATACTATGTTTTTTCCTATACATACATACCTATAATAAAGTTGAATCTATAAATTAGATTTATAAGAGTAAGAGATTAACAACAAGAACTAATAAAAACAATTATAGCAAACAATTATTCTGTAAAAAAATACAATTATACTGTAAAAAAAATTATGTGAATGTGGTCTCTCTCTCAAAATGTCTGACAAACATGATGCCTTTTCCATCTTTACTGAACACTTATCGCACACTGCAGCTATAACTTTTGCAGTTTGAGATTTGACAGCAAAACTAGCAAGAATTTCCTTTTCCCTCTTCACAACTTCACAGGATCAAAGATTCCTTCTTACCATAGATATTAGCACTTCAGCATAGATCTTTTTTCTTTCCTTAAGTCAGGAACTTTCACCTTTCTACCCAAAGGAAGCACCTTAGGGCTTTGGTATATCACTCCTCTTGCCTCTGGGGCCACTATTAAGCAAAATAAGGACAGCTTGCACACAAGCACTGCATCCTGAGACAGTCGATCTGATAACCTAGCCGGCTACTCAGTGACTAACACATGGGACACTCCGGACAAGGATCAGAGCACAATGGTGAGGCTTCATCGCCCTTCTCAGAATGGCGTGCAATTTTAAACTTATGAATAAACTTATGGATTTTTTTCTGGAACGTTCCATGTAATACTTTCAGACGCCGTTGACCAAGGGTAACTGAAACTTCGGAAAGGAGAAGGCAGAGAAGCAGGAACTACTGTAAATATTCCACTCCCATTTTAGGATTGAGATTTACAGGTCAACGGCTCCCATTTTCCCCAGCCGGTCAGCAGAGATACTGCCTAAGTCCCTTTCCCTGAAAACTCAACTTTGCCCAGGTCTAAGCCAATCCTGGCTGGAACATCTAGGACTTAGACGCCTCTGACACACCAGCTCCCTCTGGAAACAGCCTTGCCGCTCAAAGTTACCAGCCCCGCAGGCCCTCCCTTCACTTGTCTCGCTCACCGCCAAGGAAGGATGCGGCTTCCGGACTAAGGCACTCGGGTGGCGCATCACCTACATCCTTGGGTGACTTCTGTAACCCTCAGTCTCCAGTTTCTTCGGAAAACGTGATGGCGTCGCCTTCCTCCTAGAGCTATTTCAAGGGTTAGCTAGTGGCCGGCTGTGACCCTGGAGGTTGTGGGGCCCGCAGCTCCACGAACCCCGCCAGGGCCCCGGGCGCCCTCTGCGCGCACGTCCCGCCACCTCCGGCCCCGCGCTCCCTCGCTGCCGCCCCAGCCCTGCGCGCATGCCCAGCGCTGCAGCCGTGCCCGCGGCCTCGGCCTCCTCGGCCACGAGGACCTGCGGAGACGCGGCAGCTGCCAGATCTTGCTTGCGCCCGGCCGGCAGGCGCGCAGCCCTGGGGCTGGGGAGGCGCGCCGAGAGCCCCGCGTTCCGCTGCCGCCTCCCGGCACTGGATCCCAGCTGCGCCGGGCGGGTCCAGGGAGGCCTTCGCCAGTGTCGGGAGGCCTTTGCCAGTGTCTGGAGGCCGGGCCAAGACGATTTAACGCTGGGACGAGCCGCACACGCGGCTTTCGACGTCCTTCCCCTCACAGTCTTCATCACCGTGGGCTTTTGTTTTTAATCCAAAAAAAGGAGGGAAGGAGAGCAGCAGCCCCCGCTCCCAGCCAGCGCCAAGAAAATGGCCTTTCCTTCTTCTTGAACCCTTCGCCTTACATAGTCTACCTCCGCCAGGGTCCAAAGGATCTGCCCTCCCGTCCTCTTACCCCGCTTAGCAGTAGACCTGCACGTCCCTGCCCATCCTGCACAAAAGGAAGGTTTCCGATGCCCAAGAGAGAGGCCCCATGATGAAGACTCCCAAAAGCCGGAGAGCAAAACGTTTTCTGGACTCCCTCGGGTGCCTGAGGTTTCTTTCCCGGTGTTATAAGTTTATACAACACTTGCTCTGGCTTTATTGCAAACTGTGAGCAAGAGTTATCTGCTGCTGTCCCACGTTTGTACCGTGGGACTCCTCTGTAACCTTGAAACCTGCGGTATGGCCGATTGTTGGCTGCCAGAAGAAAAATTCTGCGGCTGTACGAACCTTGTCTTCCTGGGAGCGCCCCAAACCCCACGTGAGATCCGCTGCAGGGTGAGGATGTGGGGTGTGGAAACCTTGCCTTTCTCCGTGGTCAGCCCCACACCCCACTCCCCGTTCTGTGGTCCTGTGGCCGTGGGAAAGCAAGGTCAGGAGCTCCAGTGCCCATGCTTATCTGATGAGGACCTTGGAGAAGTCACTCCGCGGGCACGACGGCAGAAGAGCACCCCATTTGCTCTTGTGAGGTCTGTCACACTTTATCATCCACAATCCAGATGGGCTCAGTGATTAAAACACGATGCTAGCTGGGCCTAGTTCACCCTGGACCGTCTGCCTGTCACCTGGTCATCCCTTCACCAGCCAGCCTCATCCGTTACTGTGCAGCCCATTCCCTCCCAGAAATAGAGCAACAAACTGAGAGTTTGAGTCGCCTAAGTGTGGCCCATACTCCTGTTTAGGACCCCCAGACCAAGTCCTTGAAACAGGCTGCCACTCGAGACTGTGGGGAATTTGGGGAGTTTGGAGTAGAGGGGACTACTGGGGAACAAGAGGCACATGGTAGAAACTCCATTCCTTCTTCACAGCTGGATGAGGCTTTTTCTTTTCTCTGATTTGTGCCAGGCAGTTGGTCTTTACTTGGCTAAAGCTGTAGTATCAGGCAGCCTTGACCCAGAGTCACTGCATGTGGGGCATGAGTTGCCTGTGAGATGGTAGGTGCCCCAGCGTTTGTGCACTGGGGCTGAGTGGGATAGGAAAACAGTTGCAAGAGATCTACCACAAGGGTGAGGGCCTAAGTATAGGGTCTAAACAAAGCCAGAAGTGCTTTTGTATATTAATACTAATTCTTGCACTAAATCTTTTGTGTGAAATCCTTGTATAAATTGGGATAAACCCACAGCTAGTTCAACTTGGTCTCTTGGAAACCATTCAATTCTCTCCAACCTTGAGATCAGGGCAAGGTCTTAGTCACCACGTTGCAGTAATCATACAATTAGGTGGTCAAGATTTGAGCCCACCCTGGTTCAGACCTGCCAGGCTTGGTGAGCCTTGACTTGGGAGGAGGGGCATAAGTGCTATTAGTATTTTTTTTTTTTTTTTTTTTTTTGGCCACATGTGCAGCTTGTGGGATCTTAGTTCCCCGACCAGGGATTGAACCCTGGCCTATTGTGGTGGAAACCCGGAGTGCTAACCGCTGGACCGCCAGGGAATTCCTAGCATAGGTACTTTTTTTTTTTTAACATCTTTATTGGAGTATAATTGCTTTACAATGGGTTGTTAGTTTCTGCTTTATAACAAAGTGAATCAGCTATACATATACATATATCCTGATATCTCTTCCCTCGTGCGTCTCCCTCCCTCCCACCCTCCCTATCCCACCCCTCTAGGTGGTCACAAAGCACAGAGCTGATCTCCTTGTGCTATGTGGCTGCTTCCCACTAGCTATCTGTTTTATATTCGGTAGTGTATATATGTCCATGCCACTCTCTCACTTTGTCACAGCTTACCCTTCCGCCTCCCCATATCTTCAAGTCCATTCTCTAGTAGGTCTGTGTCTTTATTCCTGTCCTGCCCCTAGGTTCTTCATGACCATTTTCTTTTTTTTTTTTAGATTCCATATATATGTGTTAGCATACAGTATTTGTTTTTCTCTTTCTGACTTACCTCACTCTGTATGACAGACTCTAGGTCCATCCACCTCACTACAAATAACTCAATTTGGTTCCTTTTTATGGCTGAGTAATATTCCATTGTATACATGTGCCACATCTTTATCCATTCATCTGTCGATGGACACTTAGGTTGCTTCCATGTCCTGGCTACTGTAAATAGAGCTGCAATGAACATTGTGGTACATGACTCTTTTTGAATTATGGTCTTCTCAGGGTATACTGGCATAGGTACTTTTTAAAAAGAACGTTTAATGTTGTTATTTTTCATATTTGGAAAGAGGGAAAGTCTGACATTTTTGAAAACCAACTACAGGAAGTAAAGCTTAATAAAATGTACAGAAACTGGTGATCCTCAACCAAGGAGGTGGGCATAACAGAGTGTCTTTGGAGCAAGATTCTACCAAAGTTTCCATCACAAGGGGTTGGGATTCTTTTGGGTTTTGTTTGTAAAAACACTAGTAGTCTGTAGTAGCTGGGACCTTTCTCAAGGGCTCCTTGACATAAACCTCTCCAGTTTATTTTCTCTTGCTGAAGATCACAGCCAAGAACATTCCCTGGGGCCCCAGAACCTGGAGGTAGATAGAAAGTTCCAGAAGGTTTCAAGCAAGGGGGAAGGTCAAGACTGTGTGAAACTCCTGTAACATTCCAGACCATTCCAGGTAACTCCAAGCAGGATAGTCCATAAAGTTTATTAACCATCTAACTCTAAGCCTCTCCTTAGGCCTAGAGAACTAGGCCCACTCTAATCGTGCCATCCTGCTGCCTCGGGTCTTTTTAGGCCAGAGCTGAACTTGGAGAGACCCCACTCCCTAAAACTGAGTCTGGGTTCTTCATGGAAGGGGAGATGTGTGGGAGGCCTTTTGAAGGATCCCCCAATTGGTTCCCCCATTTCTCCCTCCTGCCCCCCACCAATGCTATTGTCCTAGGTTTTTCTTTCTTAGATTCTTACCTGCTCTGAGGAGGAGAGGCTGAACCAGGCCGTGGACATTAGCCCCTGCCTTCCGGGGACTATTCTCCAATGTCTAATAGTGGAGAAAGGCTCAGACATGCTCAAACTTTGTCTCTTTTTTCCTCTTGGTCACAAACTAAAACAAAACTACCTAGAAGTTTGGACCTGGCCTGGGACACTGGGACAAGAGGGACCCACCCTGCCTCAGGCTGTGCCCATCAGGCTGGGAATGGGGTGCAAGGACAGTAGGAGGCTGAGTGCACAGCAAGCACAGGTCGTAAGTGGGGAGACACGGACAACAGGACAGGAATCAAAGGTGTACACGTCTAGGCAATTGTGATACTGTCTTTGGAGTTGATCAGTAGCTTATTTTATTCCTTCTGAGCCAAATTAATTTTTCCCTCTGTTGCCCCCTATTTATTGCTGAGTGAAATGATCCTTCATAGATCCCAGTGCTGAGAGAGTAGGATTTCTTGCTTTCTTCTGAGGTTCTGGCATTTCATTCACTGGGTGCACCTTGCCTGGAGCCAAGATGAATAAGAATAGGCAAAAAAAAAAAAAAAAAAAAAATTAAATTAAATAAAGCAAGTAAAACAACTGGCACAAAGGACTTCAGGAGACGGTGCCTATTATTACCACTACTCTTATGCTCTGCCTTGTTTCTTTAGTTTACACTCTTGATGCCCAGTGGGGCTGGACCTGAACCCCAGTGTGATAAGTGAGGCCTCTGACCCCTTTCTAGTCCTTTCCAGCCACTCCCCCTCTCCCGAATGAGCTGTCCTCCACGACTTTATTACTCAACTGCTGCACCACTTTTGCCAGGCCCCACCCAGTAGATTTGACCTACCAAGATATTGTAGTGATGCAAGTTCTTGGCCTCTTTGAATTAATCAGAATCTCAGGGACCTGGGAATCAGTATTTTTCAAAGCTCCCCATGTGATTCTACCATGCAGGCAGGGTTAAAAACCCACAATAGGGGATCGGAGGCTATACCTTTTTTGCTCAGTCCTCCTCACCCTGGTCTTGTCGTCTCCTAGCACCCTCCCTTCCCTACTGGCCACTGCTGCTGAATTCCCTGCAAATCTCATGACCAAGGTCACCCCACTTTCTCCGTACACAGAGAACACGTGTATCCATGGTAGACACGAAGATGCATCACTCAGATATGCCTTCAAGAAAGGACTCGCCCAGATTTGGAGAATGTGGTCACCTGACAGCCTCCAGCTATTTACTCCTTCAGGATTGCCTCAGCTTTGGCCAACATTAGGCTCTTCTGGGGACGCTGCAGCCAGTGACTGAGCATGACTGTGGTACCAAGAGCCTGACATTTCTGCCCAACAGGGACTCCTCTGGGCAACCTTCATCCACGGGCCAAGATTTTGTGAGTTGGGCGTCACGTCAGACTGCCCCCCCACCCACTTCCACTTCTAGTCTTTCTTTTTAGAGGTCTTACTCCTCAGTAAACTTTCCACACTCATAATTCCATCTCCTCGCCAGAGGACACAGCTGACTCATATGCCCTATTTCACTGGTTCTCAAAGTGTGGTCCCCAGACCAGCAACTTCAGCATCACCTGGGAACCTCAGCATTACCTGGTTAGAAATGCCAACTCTCGGGCCCCCTCCCAGACCTACTGACTCAGAAACTCTGGGGCCCAGCATCTGTGTTTTAACAAGCCCTCTACGTGATTCTGAGGCACACAATTTGAGAATTGTGGCCTTGCTGTATTTCAGTAAAAGTTCAAACCACCTGATATCCTGTAGAGTGAAATGAAATCACCTACCCAGGATACTGAGTGCTGCTACTAGAGGTGCTGCTAGCGCCCTCCGCAGGTCAGGGATATAAAGCGAAATATACCAGACATTTGCCAGTAGCGAGCTACATTTTGCCCTACCCAGGGCAGCACTTTTAGTATTTTACACACTGGGTGTGCCCAGTCTGTAGCTCTCCAAGCCCATATCCCCAGCGGCCTGGTCACTCCTTTGCAAGCAACAGAATCAGTGCAGCAAAATTAACCACAAGGTCAAAATCTGACTTTGAACTGTAAAGGTACAGCATTCAACATTTATACTGCCAACTGCTTTCTATAGTAGCTCAAGTATTTAACTTATAGCACCTCCTGATATTTAATTTTTCAGAGCTAACAATGTATTTGATGTTCATAGGAAGTGGACTCAGATATCGGATTAACCTGCTCATAAATTCTACATTTATCTTACCAGGACCTTGTGAGCTAGGTTGTAAGAGCACAACATGTTTACAAGATTCAGAGCTGACTGCCCGCACCTAATGGCTGGGGCATTTCTTGCTGTGACCCACCCTGAAGGAGAAAGGAAGCAGATCTTCAGACTCTTTAGCCCCTCCTTGTAATGGTTCAGACAGATCTTCTTTTTAAAGTTTCCTCCTTAATTACTGACATGCGTGCAATTCAAGTTACTTTCTTGCAATTATGTTATTCAGCAATAATTGGATTTCTAGCTTTAATTGGGCCCTAAATTAGCAATGGCTTTCATGAAAGCCATTACAGTGATTTCTAACTACAGTTTTTGCTGCTTTTTGGGTACATTATATTTCAAACAGAATGATTCACCAGTAGAAGAAGTCACAGCTGTGGCAAACTCTTACACGGGTTTCTATTAATGATTACAAGTTGGGCGCTATTCTGTTTTACCTGAACATTTGCTGCAAATACTATGCATTGAGCCTTGCTATGTCACAAGAGACGCTGCCTTCTGCCCAGGGTTAGAGCACACAATTCTCTTAGTGATGAAGATCCAGCCATGTGACCAGCTATTTAGCTCGGTTAAATGGGGAAAAGAATCTATTTCTTACCACCTGCTACTGCAGATAAACATAATACAAAATAAAGAAGACCAAATTATTCTTGAAAGCTATTGAAATCAAAATTTTGTTGAACCTATAGAAAGCATAATCCCATTGGTTTCTTCCTTTCCTAATGGAACCATCTACTCAAATCAGCCCAACAAATGTGCTGAGTGTCATGTATGCACTACTCATTGCAAAGGACACTAAGCTAGTAAGAGACAACATATGAGCTTTGGCATCAGACCATGTGGATTAGAATCCCAGCTTTGCTACTTCTTGGCTGTGTAACCTCAGGCAAATTACTTAATTTCTCTGAGGTTCTATTTTCTCATTAGTAAAATATATCACAAGATTGTTGTGTGGATGAAGTGATTCACTACATGTAAAGGACTTTTACAAGTGCCTGGCATGTGGTAATCACTTATTAAATACTAGTTCCATTATTCTCGTTCAAGGTGGCAAGGGCTTATCTATATTGCTCATCACTGTATTCCCAGCATCCAGAATAGTGACTGACAGATGATAAGTGCTCTACGACCATAGAGAGTACCCTAAGAGAGAAGGGATTTAAAGGAGAGAGTAATTGCATCTAGTGTGGGGTATACCAGCCAGGACATTTGGTAGTAATTGGATGGAACATCCAAAAGGAATAATTGAGGAGCATTTCATGAAATAATTCTGTACAAAGGAATGGGACAAATTAATAGAAACAAACAAAAATGGTAAAGCACTGCAGGGTTAGCAAGAGCAGAGCACAATTACCACCCCTAGACCTGAAAAGGCAGAAACTGTAGAGAGGGGCCTCTGACGGGAGCGGCAGCCTTCAGTATGGAGGGCAGTCTCTGCTACCTGCAGCCACACAGGAAGGGTGTCAGGGCAGTAAATACCCTGACCTCTCTCTCTTGCCCCCTGATATTGTCCCATTGGCCAAACCCAATTAGAAGCCAGAGGGTAAATGACACAATCTATGCAGGTCAGCCTCCTAGGCACCCAGCACAGTGGACAAGGGTAGAGAATGAATCTGGAGAAGTAGATGGAGAACATTTAATTTACAGGGAAATTAGGAAGACATTTTGTAGGGGTGGAATTTAACATGAGCCTTTAAGCAACGTTGGGTTATGTATGCAAGGTCAAGTTGAAAGGGTGGGGAAGGTGTCCCAGGTGGAAAGAACAGCATGAGTAAATCAAGACAGGAAATAGATTTAGGAGTCAAAATTAATCCAACTTGGCTGTAGAATACAGCACAAGTTTGTAAGAAAAGATAACATTTAAAATGTAGATTGGAGTATTTCACAGAATGTCTGAAATGACAGGGCAACACGGGGACTTGATTTTGGAAGCAGGAGAGGCCACTGAAGTTGGGGGTCCAGCAGATAAGGATCAATTCTATGGTTTAAGAAGTCTGATTTTATAGGGGTGCATCAAAAAAGACTGGCAAGTGAAAAGATTAGTGGTAATAAGATAATTTGAGAGGTTTTAATAATTGTTCAAGGGAGAGAAAAATAAGGATATGAACCCAGATGTGGGCAACAGGGGTGGGACTAAGGAAGCAGACGGGTTATGTGGGAGGTGGGGGACAGGGCTCAAGAGTTCACAAAGAATCAAAGACCATTCCAATATGTCTGACCTGGATGGCTGGGTAGTTAAAAGGAGGAAGGTAAGGATAAAGGAGATGAGAAAATGTTCAGCTCCTGGGGGCAGAAGAGTAGTGACAAACAAGTCATTGAGTGTCCTCTCATGTATTCCCCACAGACCTTGTACAGACACCCTTGGATTCCAGCCAGCTGGATTCTACTCCAGCTCATTTCTACTTGTACTCATCCTTGTTACGCTGACAGCCCACCGGTTAACCTGATTTGGTTTCCTTGGTATGTGACTCATTTCCAGGTTCCTGGCTCCTTATCATCCTGAAGCTCAATCCTGGCTCTGAGCCCTCCTCAGGCCTTCAAGCTACTTGTGTATTTCTTCATGGTGCAGAAATTTTTTATGTATGGTTTCTTGCCATATCCTAAGTCCCTAGAACATATTTGATACATAGTAAATACTCAATAATAAATGAATAAATGAATAACTGTGGTATATTATCCAAATAATTTGGAGGCAGCTGAAGTTAATTTCTTTTTTAAGTAACAGATTTTACTGCTCTAAAATAGACATACGTTCAATCAGTTGGTGGTAGGAGGTGGATTGGCAGGGATATACCAGAACTGGTTGGTGATGGAGAGGGGATTCCGCACGTTCCAGGATGAGTTCATGGCAGAGGTTAGACAACAGAAAGCCCAGATAAGTCTGGGGGAAGATCTAGAACAGGGGTACTTGTGCTTTGCTTCCTGGGTAAAGCCTGAGAAAACAAAAAGCCTCTTAGACCCAGAACTCCCTGCACCAACTGGGTCTCCAGTAGATTAAAAATGGCTCAAGTATACTTAAGCAGAGAAGAATTGACAGCCCACAACCATCAAGTTTACTCATCCCTGAAGTAATGTAGAAGAGTAAAGAAAGTAATCTGTGTCCTTAAGATGGGTACAGCCACTTCTGTACCTGAGAGGCCCTCACATCTAGACAAGAAGGATGCAGGTGACCAATATGGCCCTGGTGCCCAGAAAGCAGGGTGGAGCCTGCAAGGTTCAGCAGCAGTTGCGGAGTGGTTAGCGCCCCCAAAGTAAAAACATCTAGCCAGAGGTGTTAGTAGTGGACACAGCATATGACCATGGAAGAAGGAGATGGGGAAAAGATGCTGTCTACCAATGACACATGGTGACTACGTGAGCCCCCATGATTGGAATAATCTCTGGGCAAAAACAAGTTAAAAGGAGAAGGTGAGAACACTGAATGGATTGAGTTTCCCTGGAAGTGACTACACAAAGTTTTCTGCTCCAGGTGAAATGAAAGTTTGAGAGCTAAGGTGGGTTGAGTTATAGGGAAATAATTTTTTTAAAGTTCTATTTTTGTACATCTGACCTTGTAACTGCAAAATTTATACCCATATAGTAGCTATCTTATAACATTTTACCATTATTATGCATTTGACTCACATTTGTGTCAGGCTCAGTGGCTGTACATCAGGTACAGTCTTCACAACCTCATCATCAGTAGAACACCCACATCACTGACATGCATGGAGACCTGATATGTGGCCCAGGTCAAAATTCCTGCCAATATCTGGCCGTGTGAGCTTCTTGGGTCTTAGGCAGAGCTTACTCTTATATGTAGTAGCTTCCAGATAGCAGCTTGTTTGGTCATCTCTGTGTTGTGTCCCAGTTGCTCAGTCAATTTATTGAATCTGATTTATTTCTGTAGTCAACTTTTCCTCAAACTCCAGGATGGCTTTGGTGGCTACAGACAGATTCAGGGAACTGGACTGGAGCCCCAAAATGATTCCAGAAGGATAGTGAGCTAGTGTCTCATGCAAATACAGATCTGACCTGAAAACCCTTTGTTTGTTTCAAGGTTCAGCTCCGCAGGTTGGCATTTAAGAACCTACACACACCAATCTCCAAACAGTCCCTTAAGTACACATAAAATTCTTTTATTTTCTCTGAGCACTAGGCCTTTTCAGCTGTCTCAGCTGTCTTTTACATCTGTTCCATTTATTGGCTGAAAACTACTTACTTCACCTTCTACTCTCATACACCCCTCAAGTGCCGGGTTTAGTGTCACCTCCTTTTTTGAAAACTTTCCTAACTTCCCTGGACAATTAATCACTTACTCCTTTGGGCTCCCACAAATTTGGTATACACTTTCTCTAAAGCATTTTTCACAGTGTTCTCTAATTCTTTATTTTTGTACCTTTTCTTCCATTAGCCTGTGAGTTATTCAAGGGGAAGGATTCATCATGTGTCTAACTTGTTTTGAATTATTCCCAGTGTGCCATGCATCTTCCTGCACAAGTGTGTGTGTGTGTGTGTGTGTGTGTGTGTGTGTGTAGAAAATCCCCTGGGAATCACATAACCCTAAGATCTTTCTATAGAATATGATATGATCAGGTCTAGTACATTTTGAATTGTTCGCAGCAAAATCTCATTCCTACCTGAGTCCCATAAAGGAAACTTCAGTCCCTGAGAAGTTAGATGACTTGTTCCCAAAGCATGACTCCCAGTCCAGCAGCATCAGCATCACCTGGGAACTTGTTAGAAATGCAGATTCTAACAAATTGGGTATAGAAGGAATGCACTGCAACATAAAAATGTAGGACAAGCTCACAGCTAACATCATACTCAATGGTGAAAGACTGAAAGCTTTTCCTTTAAGATCAAGAACAAGACATGGACGCCCACTTTCCCCACTTCTACTCAACATATTACTGGAAGTCCTAGCCATAGCATTTAGGCAAGAAACAGAAATTTAAGGCATCCAAATTGGAAAGGAAGAAATAAAATTGCCTTTTTTTGCAAATGACATATTACATATAGAAAACCCTAAAGAATCCACCAAAAAGAAAAAAAAAACCTGTTGGAACTAATAAACAATTTCAGTAAAGTTGCAGGATACGAAGTCAATATGCAAAAATCAGGCACATTTCTATACACTAAACGATAACAAAGTATTTGAAAAAGAAATAAAGAAAACAAACCCATTCACAATAGCATCAAAACAAAAACATACTTAGGGAATAAATTTAACCAAGGTGGTGAAAGGTCTGTACCCTGAAGACTATAAGGCATTGATGAAAGAACTTGAAGAAGACACAAACAGATAGAAAGATATCACATAATCATGGATTGAAATAATTAATATTATTAAAATGTCCATAATGCCCAAAACAATCTAAGATTCTATGGAATCTTTGGAATTAGAACCAAAATCCCAATGACAGTTTTTACAGAAATAGAAAGTATTCTAAAACTTGTATGGAACCACAAAACATCCCACATAGCCAAGCCAATCTTGAGAAAGAAGAACAAAGCTGGAGGCCTCACTTGTCCTGATTTTAAACTATACTACAAAACTTGTAATCAAAATAATAAGATACTGGTATAAAAACAGACACAGAGACTACTAATGGATCAAGTCCAGAGCCCAGAAACAAACTCACACATATATGGTTAACTAATTTTTGACAAAAGAGGCAAGAATACTCAATGGGGAAAAGATAAGTCTCTTCAATAAGTGATGATGGGAAAATTGGATATTCACATGCAAGAGAATGAAACTGGGCTCCTATCTTACACCACTCACAAAAATTAACTTGAAATGGGTTAAAGACTTAAATGAAAGACATGAAACCATAAGACTCTGAGAAGAAAACATAGGAAAAAATTTCCTTGACATTGATATTGGCAATGATTTGCTGTCTATGACACCAAAAGCACAAGAAACGAAAGCAAGAATAATCAAGTGGGACTATATCAAACTAAAAAGCTTCTGCACGTAAAAAGAAATGATCAACAAAATGAAAAGGTAACCTACAGGATAGGAAAAAAATATTTCCTACAGGATAGGAAAAAAATATCATGGATAAAGGGCTAATAGCCAAAATATATAAGGAACTCATACAAAAAGTAATCTAATTAAAAAATGGGCAAAGGAGCTGAATGGACATAGTTCCAAAGAAGAAATACAAATGGCCAACAGGTACAAGCATTCCTTGTTTTACTGTGCTTCTCCCTTTTGCACTTTGCAGATGTTGTGTTTTTTACAAACTGAAAGTTTGTGACAACCTTGCATTGAGCAAGTCTATCAGTCCCATTTTTCCAACAGCATTTGTTCACTTCATGTCTCTGTGTCACATTTTGGCAATTCTTACAGTATTTCAAACTTTTTCATTATTATTACATTTGCTATGGTGATCTGTGATCAGTGATCTTTAAAAATTTTTTTTAATTTTTAATTATTTAAAATTATTTTTTAAACTGAAGTATAGTTGATTTATAATGTGTTAGTTTCAGGTGTACAGCACAGTGGTCCAGTTATACATATATACATATATGTATACATATATATATATATCTTTTTCAGATTCTTTTCCCTTATAAGTTATTACAAAATATCCGATATAGTTACTATACTGTGTAGAGCTATACAGTAGGCCCTTGTTGGTTATCTATTTTATATGTAGTAGTGTGTATATGTTGATCCCAAACTCCTAATTTATCCCTCCATCTCACTTTCCCCTTTAGTAAACATAAGTTTGCTTTCTATGTCTGTGGGTCTATCTGTTTTGTAAATAAGTTCATTTGTATTTTTTTTTTTACATTCCACATATAAATGATATCATATGATATTTGTCTTTCTCTGTCTGGCTTACTTCACTTAGTATGACAATTTTTAGGTACATTCATGTTGCTGCATATGGCATTATTTCATTCTTTTTAACGGCTGAGTAATATTCCACTGTATATATGTACCATATCTTCTTTATCCATTCATCTGTCGATAGACATTTAGGTTGCTTCCATGTCTTGGCTATTGTAAATAGTGCTGCAATGAACATTGGAGTGCATGTATCTTTTCGAATTATGGTTTTCTCTGGATATATGCCCGGGAGTGGGATTGCTGGATCATAATGGTAACTCTATTTTTAGTTTTTTAGGGAACCTCCATACATAGTGGCTGTACCAATTTACATTCCCCCCAACAGTGTAGGAGCATTCTCTTTTCTCCATACGCTTTTCAGCATTTATTATTTGTAGACTTTTTGATGATGGCCATTCTGACTGCAGTGAGGTGATACCTTATTGTAGTTTTGATTTGCACTTCTCTAATAATTAGTGATGTTAAGCATCTTTTCATGTGGCTGATGGCCATCTGTATGTCCAAATGTAGACATTTGGAGAAATGTCTACTTAGACTGTGATCAGTGATCTTTGATGTTACTATTGTAATTGTTTTGGGGTGCCACAAACCACGACCATATAAAGATAGCAAATGTAATTGATAAATGTAGCAAATGTAATTGATAAATGGACTGCTCCAAAGACTAGCCATTCCCCCTTTTCTCTACCTCTCCTTGGGCCTCCCTATTCCCTGAGAAACAACAATATTGAAATTAGGCCAATTAATGACCCTACAATGGCCTCTAACTGTGCAAGTGAAAGGAAGTTGCACATCTCTCACTTTAAATCAACATTTAAGCTTAGTGAGGAAGAAATACCAAAAGCTGAGATAGGCCAAAAACTAGGCCACTTGTGCCAGTTAGCCAAGTTGTGAATGCAAAGAAAAAGTTCTTGAAGGAAATTAAATTGCTACTCCAGTGAACACATGAATGATAAGAAAGTGAAACAGCCTTATTTATATGGAGAAAGTTGTAGTGGTCTGGATAGAAGATCTAACCAATCACAACATTCCCTTAAGCCAAAGCCTAATCCAGAGCAAGGCCTTAACTTTCCTCAGTGCTATGAAAGCTTAGAGAGCAGAGGAAGCTGCAGAGGAAAAGTTTGAAGCTAGCAGAGGTTGGTAATAATATAATATAAAAGAGTAAGGTGAAGTAGAAAGTGCTGATGTAGAAGCTGTAGCAAGTTATCCAGAAGATGTAGCTAAGATCATTCATGAAGGTGCCTACACTAAACAACAGGTTTTCAATGTAGATGAAACAGACCTATGTTGGAAGAAGATGTCATCTAGGACTTTCATATCTAGAAAGGAGAAGTCCATGCCTGGCTTCAAAGTTTCAAAGGACAGTCTGACTCTCTTGTTAAAGGTTACTCCAGTTGATGACTGTAAGTTGAAGCCAATGCTCATTTACCATTCTGAAAATCCCAGGATCCTTAAGCATTATCCTAAATCTACTCTGCCTATGCTCTATAAATGGAACAACAAAACCTGGATGACAGCCCATCTGTTTACAGCATAGTTTACTGAATATTTTAAGCCCACCGTTGAGAACTACTGCTCAGAAAAAAAAGATTACTTTTAAAATAGTACTGCTCACTGAAAATGCACCTGGTCACCCAAGAGCTCTGATGGAGATATATAACAAGATTAATATTGTTTTCATGCCTGCTAACACAACATGCATTCTGCAGCCCATGGATCAAGGAGTAATTTACACTTTCAAAACTTATTAAGAAATACACTTCATAAGGCTATAGCTGCCATAGATAGTGATTCTTCTAATGGATGTGGGCAAAGTCAGTTGAAAGTCTTCTGGAAAGGATTCTAGATGCCATTCAGAATATTCATGATTCATGGGAAGAGGTCCAAATAGCAACATTAACAGAAGTTTGGTAGAAGTTGATTCCAACCCTCACGGATGACTTTGAGGGGTTCGAGACTTCAGTGGAGGAAGTAACTGCCGACGTGGTGGAAATGGCAAGAGAATCAGAATTAGAAGTGGAGCCCGAAGATGTAACTGAATTGCTGCCATCTCATGACAAAACTCAAATGGATGAGGAGTTGCTTCTTATGGATGAGCAAAGAAAGTGATTTCTTGAGATGGCATCTACTCCTGGTGAAGTTGCTGTGGAGATTGTTGAAAGGGCAACAAAGGATTTAGGATAGTACATCAACTTAGTTGATAAAGCAGTGGCAGGGTTTGAGAGGATTGACTCCAGTTTTGAAAGAAGTTTTACTGTGTGTAAAATGCTATCAAGCAGCATTGCACACCATAGAGAAATTGTTTGTGAAAGGAAGAGTCAATCGATGCGGCAAACTTCACTGTTATTTTAAGAATTTGTCACCGCTACCCCAACCTTCAGCAACTACCATTCTGATCAGTCAGTAGCCATCACCGCGGACGCAAGACACTCCACCAACCAAAACATGGTGACTCACTGAAGGCTGAGATGGAGGTTAGCATTTTTTAGCAATAAAGTATTTTTAAATTAAGGTATGCACATTGGTTTTTAGACACAGTGCTATTGTACACTTAATAGACTACAGCATAAACATAACTTTTATATGCCTTGAGAAACCAATAAATTTGTGATTCACTTTATTATGACATTTGCTTTACTGTGGTGGTCTGGAACGAAACCCATAATGTCTTGGAGGTATGCCTGTATATATACAATGGAATATTAATCGGTCATAAAAAAGAAGGAAATCTTGCCTTTTGTAACAACATGGATAGATCTTGAGGGCATTATGCTAAGTGAAATAAGCCAGACAAAGACAAATAGTATGATCTCACTTATATGTGGAATCCCCCAAAATCTGAACTCATAGAAACAGAGAGTAGATTGGTGGTTGCCAGGTTTGGGGGTTGGGGGAAATGGGTAAAGGTGGTCAAAGGGTACAAACTTCTCATTATAAGATGAATAGTCCTGGAGATTTAACGTACGGCATGATAACTATAGTTAACAATGCTGTATCAAACACTTGAAAGCTGCTAAGACTATAGATCTTAAAAGTTCTCGTCACACACATACACACACACAACTATGTGAGGTGATGGATGTGTTAACTAACTTTATTGTGATAATCATTTTGCAATATATGTATATCAAATCATGATGTTGTATAACAAACTTACACAATGTTATATGTCAGTTATATATATATATACACACACACATATACATATATACATATATATATATATATATTTTTTTTTTTTTTTTTTTTTTTTTTTTTTTTTGGCCACACTGCGGGTTGCAGGATCTTAGTTCCCTGACCAGGGATAGAACTTGTGGCCCTTGCAGTGGAAGCATGGAGTCCTCACCTCTGGACCACCAGGAAATTCTCTCAATTATATCTTAATAAAACTGGGGGGGGAAAGAAGTGCAGGTTCTCAGGCCTCACCACAGAGCTACTGAATCAAAACTCTACAGGACCCCAGCAACCTATGTTTCCACATTCCCTCCAGGGGATTCTGTGCATGTCAACTACCGTCTAAGACCCACTCCAGGTATCTCTGTGGTTACTAAGGCAGGGAATTGGGGACTGTCAGGGAATGGGGACGGTTGAGGTGGGTGGACGGTTGAGGAGGAGTGAACCTAGCTCCACAGTGCCTTTCTCTAAGATTGGGGCACTAGTAAAATCCTTGTGGGATGAGGTGAATCACTCTTCCATCCCCCACCTGTTGCTGTCCTGACAGATTTTTCATCCCAGCATTTTTGCTAAAAATAGAGCCCTCTGAGGAGGAAATATAGAGCTGTACCTTCTCGCCACGGATGAAATCATCCTGGTGCTTTGATGGATAAAGGGAGATCGACATTCTCTGAGAGCTGGCAGGCTTCGGGGCGTTCTCCGTTGTCAAGGCAGCGCCCATGGAAGACTCTGCAGGGGAACGCAGAGCAGCTCCGTCACCCCAAGGATGTACGCTGCGGCACTCTTGACAGGCAGGAAGACAGGGACGTGAAGGTTTTAGTGTTTCATAAATCATTTGGAGGAAACTGTGTTTTATTTGTGTTCATTTTTGATTGTATTTGAATTTTTATTACAGCTATTTTTCAAAGATGCAAAAGCATTGGAGGCAACCCTGGGGGAACACGCACCTCAAAAGAATGTGGCAGGGGTCGACCCGATTGGCTGAGGGAGTGAAAATTTTTCATATTTTAAAGAGCAGTCTGAAGTTGGCTTTCAAAGGCACCAAATCTGAATAAAACTCGGAAGTTTTAAATCGCGACTATGAAGGACCTGGTTTTAAAAAGATGATTTAGTATAAGTGAATCACAGCGCCACCTAAGTGATGTGGAGAGGAATTCAAATTGAGAAAACAGAAGGAAGAATTGGGGCTGAATCTCAATTAAATGGGCTGATTAATTGTGTGGACCACCTCAGCGGCTACTTTTTCGGAATCCCCCTTCTCTGATATAATTGAGCCTGCAGTTGGGTCCGTTTATCGTCCCTGGAACTCAGCTCAGTGGCACTAACTCTTCCAGCTGCCTTCATTACCAATGCTGGTCATCAGTACTTCTCCAGCGGGACTGATGGTGTGGCTACCGGCACCAATCAATGACGTGGGCCAGAATGACTAAACAGTGCACCTGTGTGTGTGCCCTACAAGGAGGTGCGTTTCATGTGGAGGCAAGATCAGTGTCCCACTCCTACTGGATTAGCAAAGGACTTTGATGCTATTGGAACTAAAATGAAAATGGACGTTTTAATTTGAAATTTTTCATGTTGTGATGTTTGCCTCTACAAACATATTTTTTTGTAAGAATGTTGAATTTTAAGATATAGTTTTCCTTTTCCATCATGGTATGAAGTTAGTTATGGGAAAAATATGTTCTCAATAAAATGAGGAATGGCGAACGGAGACAAGGAGCATTTCTTCTCCAATATATCACTGAAACAGGACACAGGCAAATATTTTAGGGTACAAAGGTATGTGCCAGTGCCGGATGCTGGTACTTTTCTTACAGTATCTGATTTCATAATTCTCCCTATTACGTGATAATGTGACAACCAAAAAATTGGTTCTGAGAAGAAATAGTGCCTTTGGAATGGGAAAGCAAGAGTTAAATAAGAACATTTTTGTTGATAAAAACTGTAAATTGAAAGGTTTTAAAAAGGCATTTTGATTAGCAATATTAGCTGTCACTGATTGAACCGTGCCCGGGACTTGATGTTTATTCACTGGTTAATTCAACTCATATTTAGTGAGCTACTAATGTGTGCCAGACACTAGCGTGAGCTACAGTGGTTAACAAGCCAGACTTGTGTGTACCTTCACCCAGCTTGTCAGAGCAAGTGCCTACTGTAGTTCACCGCTGAGGAAACTAAAGCCAGGGACATGAAGAAACCTCTGGAGAGTTCTGCGTTTGAAAATACTGATGTCTGGGCTCTACCCTAGATCAGTTAAACCAGAATCACTAAATATGGGGCTGGGGGGCCAGTCTTTTCTTGTAAAGTCCCCTTGGGGATTCTGATGTGCAGCCAGGGCTTGGGGACACTGCTGCGAGGTCACCCTGGGCCGCCCATAGACAGGAAGCCATGAAGTCAGGTGCACGTAGAACATTGCTATTGACTGAACTCGGCGTCCATGCAGTGGTGTCACTGTCTAGCAGGAGGACGCTCCCGGGGCCTCATGGATTCTCAGCACAATCTCTGCTCTAGGCCTCTCACTTTCTTGAAAAGTTCTGTCAAGGTTCCCAGTTTGAAGACAAATATGTGATCCTCTAAAGGCTTTTCACTTAATAGACTACTACACGCCGTGCAGCATGTGTGCTTTGTAACTTCACTTCAGAGGTTTGTTATATATATATATATCCTGGTAAGAGCAGTGGCAGAGATAGTGGGGGAGGGAAAGCGCCGGGGAAGGCTCCCCTGGTCCTCTCGGAGGAGAGCAAGTTATCGCTTTGTTTTCAAATAATGCAGTTGGTAATGAGTTTTTGGATGTGTGTGAGCTGTAAATCGTTCTGAAAATTGAACTGAAGATACAGTATCGTAAATCTCTTCTTTGGTGGTGGAATATTTATGGGGAGGACAATCTAATCAGTTATGTGGGTATGCTGTGTCTGACGGCTGACTGAGCGAGACCCTGTACTGAGGATCTATCGCCTATTAGAAAATTCCTCTAGGTGAGCACGCGCCTGTGTCAGTTGGAGGACTATTTTTAACGGGAGTGATCCGATGATCCTTCAACAGAATCAATCCGGAATGCACTGGTGGAGCAGGTAGGGATATCTGGGGCAGCACAGTGCCGGGAAGGCAAGGACGTGCAGGCCCCACACTCACCTTCCTGGGGCAGCCTCCCCACCCGGTTGCTGTGGAACTTGGTTCCCTAAATCAATGCTTGTTTATTCTAGGAACTCAAAATTCTACAGAAATGCACATTTCGTTAGGTTTGTTTTGAAACTCATTACCATCACTATAAACACCTCTGTGTGGAGAGTAATGAAATAAAGCCAAAAGAAGTAGTGAAATCACGGCAAGCTCTGAGCAGTGAAGAATCAAGGCAGCAGTATATACAACGCTGTCGTGATTTTTCTTTTGAATAATTATGACAGTTATTTAAAAGATAAAAATCTATAATTACTATTTGTAGTTTTCACACATTTTTGTGGGGGGGGGGGGTTGTAGTGAAACACTTTTTTCAAACAAAATCTGATTTGCAGCCACATTATATAAAACGGATCAAAGGTTGAAGCTGGGGAAGTGACTCAAATCTTGACCTACTTAGCCTCTAACAGCAGTATCTCCCTCCAAAGTACCTCCCTGCTCCTCAAAATACCTCCACCAGTCCAAGGTTGTGGCAATCATGGCTCTATAACTGCTGACCTAGTTAGGACTCTCTCCTTTCATAGATGAGGAAACCAAGTCCAGGAAAAGTCAACTGGCAGAGAGAGAACAGAGACAAGGATGCTTGAATCCATTCTTGTGCTCCTTCGGTTAACCCACGCTGCCTATTGACACAGAAGAACTTGGTCACTTTGGGAGAGATAACTCATTTGATTAATTTCACCTCCTTCAGGTCTTTTCTTAAATTTGACCCTCATTTTCCTAATCAACTTTACCCTGATCACTACATTTAAAGTTGCAGGTCTCCCTCTAGCTCCCTGTACACCTTACACTGTTATATATATATTCTCACAGCACTTATCATCTCCCTGCCTATGATATCATTTATATAATTTGTTTGTGTTTATTGTCTGAACCCCGCTCCTACCAGTCCCTCCCCCAACCACTCTCCACTGGAATCTCAGGGTCATGAGGAAAGGGCTTTTTTTGGGGGGGGGGGGTGTCTATTTGTTCACTGATGTATCCCTAGTATATAGAACAGTGCATGGCATATAATAGGTGCTCAATACATATCTGCTGAATTAATAAATTTTATGAAAACTGACTATAGATTAATGAGATGGTCTCCACAAGTCATCCATGACCGTCTTGCTCATGACTATGTATAATCAGGTTTTATTGGGGAATAGAAAAGACTCAGCAAATCAAATTAGTTCAACCATTTTCTCCCTCCAAGTGAAAGGTAATTGCCCTCTGAATCAACACTCTGTGTTAGTTTTGCTTTCAGTAGCATCTGCCTATTGTGGACATGAAGACAGGCATGATAGGACTAGGCTGGTGACTCTTTTCTTTTTATGGCTGAGTAATATTCCATTGTATATATGTGTCACGTCTTCTTTATCCATTCATCTGGATAAATGGACACTTAGGGTGCTTCCAGGTCCTGGCTATTGTAAATAGTGCTGCAATGAACATTATGGTACATGTCTCTTTTTGAATTATGGTTTTCTCAGGGTATATGCCCTGTAGTGGGATTGCTGGGTCATATGGTAGTTCTATTTTTAGTTTTTTAAGGAACCACCATACTGTTCTCCATAGTGGCTGTATCAATTTACATTCCCACCACCAGTGCAAGAGGGTTCCCTTTGCTCCACACCTTCTCCAGCATTTATTGTTTGTAGATTTTTTGATGATGGCCATTCTGACCGGTGTGAGGTGATACCTTGTTGTGGTTGATTTGCATTTCTCTAATGATTAGTGATGTTGAGCATTCTTTCATGTGTCTGTTGGCAATCTATATATCTTCATTGGAGAAATGTCTATTTAGGACTTCTGCCCATTTTTAGATTGGGTTGTTTGTTTTTTGGATATTGAGCTGCATGAGTTGCTTGTATATTTTGGAGATTAATCCTTTGTCAGTTGCTTCATTTGTAAATATTTTCTCGCTTTCTGAGTGTTGTCTTTTCGTCTTGTTTATGGTTTCCTTTGCTGTGCAAAAGCTTTGAAGTTTCATTAGGTCCCATTTGTTTATTTGTGTTTTTATTTCCATTTCTCTAGGAGGTGAGTCAAAAAGGATCTTGCTGTGATTTATGTCAAAGAGTGTTCTTCCTATGTTTTCCTCTAAGAGTTTTATAGTGTCTGGCCTTAAACAAATGACAATGAAAACACGATGACCCAAAACCTATGGGATGCAGCAAAAGCAGTTCTAAGAGGGAAGTTTATAGCAATACAGTCCTACCCCAAGAAACAAGGAAAATCTCAGATAAACAACCTAACCTTACACTTAAGCAATTAGAGAAAGAAGAACCAAAAAAACCCAAAGTTAGCAGAAGGAAAGAAATCATAAAGATCAGATCAGAAATAAATGAAAAAGAAATGAAGGAAACAATAACAAAGATCAATAAAACTAAAAGCTGATTCTTGGAGAATATAAACAAAATTGATAAACCATTAGCCAGACTCATCAGGAAAAAAAGGGAGAAGACTCAAATCAGCAGAATTAGAAATGAAAAAGGAGAAGTAACAGGTGACACTGCAGAAATACAAAGGATCATGAGAGATTACTACAAGCAGCTATATGCCAGTAAAATGGACAACCTGGAAGAAATGGACAAATTCTTAGAAAAGCACAACCTTCTGAGACTGAACCAAGAAGAAATAGAAAATATAAACCAACCAATTACAAACACTGAAATTGAAACTGTGATTAAAAATCTTCCAACAAACATAAGCCCAGGACCAGATGGCTTCATAGGCAAATTCTATCAAACATTTAGAGAAGAGCTAACACCTATCCTTCTCAAATGCCTCCAAAATATAACAGAGGGAGGAACACTCCCAAACTCATTCTACTAGGCTGGTGGCTCTTAATTCAGGGAGTCCATGAACTTGGATGGGGGAAAGACTACTATTTTATTTTAACTTACCTCTAGCTGAAATTTAACATTTTATTCAGCTACAGATGTAGGCAACAAACTGCAAGAGACTTTGTTAGCAATAGAAATCACCATTTTTTCATATCATGTTATTGTTTCAGATATATCAAAATATTTTCAATTATTCCCACTTCAAAATTATGGTAGCTATTACACCAGTCTCTAGATTTTATTATTTAATGCATTAATAAAGAATCATATATATTACTATATCACAAATTTGTTAAAAAATTTGATAAGTATATTTCAATATATTTTGCTTCCTTTGTAATACAATGTATTTTTAAATTAAATTAAATTTATTTATTTTTTGGCTGCACCACGCGACATTGTGGGATCCTAGTTCTCCAACCAGGGTTCGAACCCATGCCCCCCGCAGTGGAAGCATGGAATCCCAACCACTGGACTGCCAGGGAAGTCCTGTAATACCATGTATTTTATTTTATGCTTTCAAAAACATTATCCTGAAAAGGAGGTCAGGCATCATCAGATTGCTAAGGAGGCCCATGGCATTATTTGTACCAGGAGAGAGTACAGTGTGAAGTCCTTGCTGCTGGGTGACTCCAAAGACACATCCAAGACCAGACTCACAACAAGAAGAGCCGCATCCTGCTCCCCTCTAGCGAGTGTTCTCTAGGTGCCAAGTCTGGTCTCTGCAAGCCCAGTTTCACCAAGATACTAGGGCCAACCCAATGCAATTCTGTAGTAATTAGGATTTCCAGCCCTCAAGAGGTGGATCTTGAATTTGTCAGCTATGTGAAGCCCTCCTGGCTACTCTATCTGAAATTTCAACAACTGTACTCCCATACATACTTCCTAAACCCCATCTTGCTTAATTCTTACTGCTATTTATCATACTATATATTTTGGTTATTTTGAGTATTATGGCTAGAACGTAAGCTTCATGAAGGTAGGGAATTTTGTGTTTTATTCATGCCGTGTCTTCTATAATGTGTGCCTAGAATAATGCTTGGAACAGAGATAATAAATAGATGTGGGTCGAATCAATGAATGCATCTTGACGCCTTTATTTTGAACTATGTTGTGTCTGTGGGGGACATCGGCATCTCTTGACTTTCTAACTGGCCTGTCTTCCTAATATTACCCTGCTGTGTTTAACAGATTGGATGATTAGGTGAGTGCTTTTGCGTTTTTCAGTGATCTCAAGTTCCCTCACTGGATTGGACACCTGGCCCGAATCACAGGCCCTTGGGCTGGACCCTTAATTCTTCATTACACTAGTCAAGATAGACAAATAGGGGGCACTTGGGCAATCAGTCCTGCACTCATGGCAGACATAACTAATTGATTACAATGCTCTTTTGCTTGGCTCAACGTTGGTTTCACAGTCCTTCCTAACCTAGTGGTCAGGAACTACTATTCTTTGGAATTGCACCCAGGATTTACCCTTTGGTCAAGTCCTGAGCTAAATCCTATTCCCGTACCCTTCAGCTACTGTCTGGGATCCTGTTCTAGTTTACACTCACTCCTAGCATCTTGATGCCTCCCTGTACCACTTGCACAGTCCATGTCTCCCTCACCAGGTCCAATTCATTTATTCAACAGACTCTGCTCTAGGTAACTTGGTGTATCAGTGAACAATATACACAAAATTTCCTCTACACATTCTTGCATGGAGAGAGAAGCATTAAATAATAAACACAACATAGTTAAATTATGTAGTATTTCAGAATATTAAAATGCTATGGAAAAAACCTAGAGCAGGATTTAGAGTGAGATTTAGAATTTTCATTCCCCTGAAGGGGGTCAGCTGGACAGTTTTGTTCGATTGGCCCTGTCCCTGTGTGGCCCTGTCTTCTCTGTTTTATTTGCCTAGTGCTCTATCCCAGCTTGGTGTGAGGACAAGTTGTGACACACACTGTAGATGCTCCAAGGAGAGGCAGGGCAAAGCAGGTCTGGGCTAAGCACCGCTGTGGGAAGCTGAGAAAGTAGCTTCTGACATGATAAATATATACATGGAAAGGAAGTAGAAGTAAAGCTGAAAGCATGCTAACAACGAACTTTGCTCTTGCCACAGCTTCTCCTAGGGCTAGTTCCTGCAAAACCTGTTTGAAAATTCAAAATCTAACAAACCTTCATTCTTTTTCATCTTTCGCACTGAATGAGCTTCCTACCTTGAGGCTATCCAAATTAGAATTAATTAAAAGTTCACTTCCTCAGTCTCACCAGCCACATGCTAAGTGCTCAATAGTCACAGGTGCTAACAGTGACCATACTGGACAGTGAAGGTATAGAGCACATCCACCATCACATAAGATTCTGCCGGACAGCATTGCTCTGGCCTGTGAGTATGGATGCATCCAGAGCTGAGTCGGTAACTGGGATTGGGATGGACACATATACACTAATATGTATAAAATGGATAACTAATAAGAGCCTGCTGTATAAAAAAATAAATAAAATAAAATGCAAAAAAAAAAAAAATGTTCTGCACCATGAAGCTTACATACTGGAGGGAGGAGACAGACTATAACAAATAAACATAATACTTCTTGATATATTATTACATTTAATATATTATGTATGCCATAAGATTATATCTTATAGGTACTGATTAAATAGTATATGAGAAGATAATAAATGCTATTGAAAAATCCAGTGTTAGAGGCCAAATGCAAACCAATAAGTCAGATTCTGTGGGCAGGAGGTCCTGGCATAAATATTTTTCAAAAGCTCTCCAAGTGATTCGAAAGTGCAGCCAGATTTGAGAACCACTGCTTTCATCCATGGAAAATATCATTATTGCTCTGTGGGAGTTCTTTCTTTTGTTTTGTTAAGTCATCTATTCATTAATTCATTTATTTAAATAAATAAATGTTTGTTTATTAAAAGGTAGCACCTCCGTTTTCCAGCTTTGTTGTAAACACCAGGGATACAGCAATGAAGAAAAGAGACAAACTCCTTGCTCTCATGCTGTTCACATACCAGACAATTGTTTTTTTTTTTTTCCTTCATCATCTCATTTAATTCTCACAGCACACATAGGCAGTGATCATTATTATCTCCACTTTCCAGGTGAAGAAACTGAGCATTCGTCCAGTTAAGAAACTTGCCCAAAGTCATACAACTACTAAGTGACAGAGCTAGGACTCACACCCAGGCCTGGAGGAATCAAAAGACCATATTCTTATAACCTCTCTCATAACTGCATTTTCCCAGTGACAGGCCTTTGTGCATGCTTCTTTCCATCTTATTTTCAATACTTCTTATGGACCAGTTTCATGATATAATTTAATGGAATTAAATCTGAACAGCTCAAAATGATGTAATTGATTGCATTCAGTTTCCATCACAAATTACTAATTTGATTCACACCAGCTGATGTGACACCTGGAAGGAGGGAGTAGAGCTGGGTGGGTAGTTAGGCCTTATTGATCTGTGATATATGTGCTAACTAATTGTGTAAAAGAAATGTTATTTAAAAATCTCCAATAGGCTGTGATTAAGCAGACCACATAACTATCATCAGCTTACCTGTTAGACACCTGGAAATTACTGTAATCCGCCTGATAAATTCTGAAATTAATTTTCATTAAATCTCCCTGTATGGGAGATTCAATGAGGATATCTCCATGTATCGTATGAGATACTCTCAATGCATGCCTCATATATGGATCATACATTTATATAAGATCATATATTTATAGAAATTCTAAATTTTTGGTCAGCATTTCACATTCAGTACAACTGTGTGTTATTTTAGAGATATATACTGTTATGGGCTGAATTGTGCCCCCCCTACACTTCAGTGTTCAAGCCCTGTCCCCCAGGACCTCATAATATGACTGTATTCGGAAATAGGCCTTTAAAGAGGTGACTGAGTTAAAATGAGGCCATTAAGGTGGGCCCTAATCCAGTGTGACTGGTGTCCTTATAAAAAGAGGAAATTCGGACATACAGAGTGACACCAAGGATGTGTGTGCACAGAGGAAGGGCCATGTGGGGACACAGCAAGAAGGTGGCCATCTTCAAGCCAAGGATAGAGGCCTCAGAAGACACCAAACCTGCTGAAACCTTGATCTTGGACTTCTAGCCTCCAGAACTATGGGAAAATAAATTTCTGTTGTTTAAGCCACCCAGTCTGTAGTTATGACTGCTGTAGCAAACTAATACACATGCATGTTACATTCAATTAAACAAATGATTACCATTCTATGCCTGACATAAAACTATACTGTTAGAGAGATGTTGTGGACCCTTTCTTCAAGGAACTCACAGTCTCTTAGAAAGACACATACATGGATGAGACAGAGAGTAATAGGAGGTCCAGTAGAGGGAATAAGTGCTACTCCGAAGCAATCAAAGCCAAGATAGAGCATCAGGGATTCCCCAAAGAAGAGTCTGAAAAGAGGGAAGTACTGAGGTTGGGTGGGGTAGGGGGTAGAATGGACAATAGCACAGACGGTGAAGGCTTATGAGAGAGTAAAACAAAGAGGTGAACGGCATGTGCTTTGGAGCACTCTTTGCCACTTACTGGATATGTGACCTTCAGGTGAGGGTGGAAAAATGCACTCTTTGTGGGGCTGTGGTGAAGATTCCCTGTGACGGTGCTGTAAGAGTGATTTGCTGACATATATTAAGCTCTCAGTAAGAGTAATGGAATTTGGGGAGAACAGTGAAGAGAGCTCACGCAGAAAGAAAAGATTCAGCCTGCGAAACAGTGAAAGATAAGGGGTGTCCTTGGTGAGGACTTGAGACTAATCTTATTGGGAGATTAATCCTCCCAATAAGATTTTCCCTAAAAGGAATATTTTGCTCCCAAACTTACAATACATCCATATAACAATAGCTGACATTTGCTGAGTACCCATGTGTGCCAGGAGCTATGTTAAACATTTTGTTATGTATTAATTGCTTCATATGTATTAATTGCTTATTATTATGAGTATGATAATCCACTGAGATAGGCCTGATAATAATGACCCCCACTTTATAGATGAAGAAACTGAAATGGAAAAAGCTGACATAGGGGGCCCACAGTTGCAGTTATAACCGTGGAGGGAGTCAAGAGCTGGCAGTTCTGCACCAGAGTCTGACTCTGCACATGCACTGGGACCTACACCCTCCTCAGAAGCACGCACAGTGCCCCGCAGGCATGAGCCCTTAGCACCCTCTAACTGATTAATGAGGAAACTGAGGCAAGAGAAGCATCTTGACTAATTACCCAAAACTGTATAGCAGGCAAGTGGCAAAGCCAGAGTTCAGAGTACTTAGAGCCTGTGGCCTGTGCCCTCCCCCAGCTTGGCCCTGGCTCTCTTTTCAAAATATGTCACTTTCAGGGATCCTTTTTTTTTTTTTCCCCCCAAGAGAATATGTTGACTTTCACCAGACTCAGGGTACTTCCCCTACTTCTCCACATGGCTTGGTGACTCTCAGAACAAAAAAAAAAAAAAAGAAAACTCTCAAAATATAAATTCTGCGACTTCAGGGAGAAAAAGAAATTTTAAATACAACTTTTTTTGTATGCATATGCACAAAAAAAAGCTAGTATAATATTTATGAAGGCTCTAACAGATGCAGAGCACATTCACTGCACTTTCTCATTTCATCCTCACACCAGCCCCTGCAGATGGGAAGATGCCATTATTATCCAGTTGTAGAGATGAGGAGACTGGGGATCAGAGAGAGTGAAGTAACTGGTCCAAGTCTGACAGGTCCTCAGTGGTAGAGCAGGAGGACTCAGAACCAGGCTTGTCAGACAGAGGCCACACCCCTAACTCCATGCTTTACTACCTAACTAACGTTCCAACTTACGTTCTCCTCCGTACTTCCGCTCATGCTAGTTCCCACTCTTGAAAGCCTTCTTTTCCCTCCAAATCCTAATTGTGTTCCAAAGCACCAGTTTCCACCTTCCCTGCCTCACCTGCAGCCCTTTACACCAGGACACAGGCCTCAGCATGACCTAAGGTGGCTGGTTTATATGTATACATATAGCTGATGCACTTTGTTACACAGCAGAAACTAACACACCATTGTAAAGCAATTATACTCCAATAAAGATGTTAAAATAAATAAATAAATAAATGTAGTTTCCTGTGCCCCACCCCTAATCCAATGAATTATAATCTAGGAGATTGGGGCTTGACTCTGCATTTTTAACAAGGTCACTGGGGGATTCCGAAGCTCACTGATGTTTGAGGGCACTGGTCTGCCCTATGCCACATGAAATGTGTGTACTAATTACAGGGTGACCCAGGGACACTTGGAGTCTGGCAAGAGTTGCACCAGCTCCAAGCAGGTTTGGTCTAAAATATAGCTGTTTGACATCTCTCATAAAAGCAAGATTATAAATGTTTATTGGGCTCTTAGGTTGGCCAACCAAAGCAGGGTTATTCATAATGTGGCTTAACTATGGAACCAGTTGAACCTTGGTACTGATAACTGAAGAAAGATTAGGTACAGAACACAAAGTAAAAAAGAACATGGTGCCTTGCAAAACACTTATTTCCTGGGGTTCATGTTTACTGTGTATTTACAAGTCAAAGAGTATGCATACCCTTTTGGCATTTCCACTTCAAACATATAGATGTGTAAGAAAGGAAAATGGATACCAGAGATTTAAATCAAGCTCTGTAAGAAGCCACTTCTAAAAGCCAGGTGGCTAATTCAAATTAAAATATATTTTGTTTCTTTTCTGAATATCAAGGAGGAGCAGAATAGACACATTTTCAATAACATTTATGAAGCATTGATTTTCCTTTCCTTCTAACCCAGGGATACTCCATTCATTTCACAGATAACCCCCTAAATATGAATATGATTAACAATGATGATTTGATGACAGGCGTACTTAAGAGTAAAGCAGCTTCTTCGTCAACATTAATAAACATTTACTGAGCACCTAGTATGTATAAAGCATACAGTGAAGTAGGGATTTGAAAAATATTTAGACGTAATGCCCACGAAGACCTAAAGATGACAGTATCTGAAAGAATGATTAAGCTGAGTCCTGGAGCAGATCTGGAGCATTTAGGGAGCATCTTCATTCAGTCTGATCAAAGAAATAATAAAACCACTGGAATGTAAGTTTTCTTCAACTACTTCATCAACTAGCAAGGTTTAGGGAGCAGGAACTGCCTCCTCCTAGCAGCCCTCCTAGCTCTCCAGAGCACCTGTGATTGCACAAATTGTTCCCAGGCCCAGTCGATGTGAGAAAAAAAAAAAATCTATGCATCTTCCATAACATTATTTTTGTAGTATCTGTTAAGAAAATGCATATTGTTGAAAGGTAACAAATTCAGTATTATCTTAAAATAACTTGTATTTCATTAAGCACAGCAGTATCTGCATTCTACATATATCTAAAAAGCAGTTAGTTAAATCATGTGGTTTATTCAGGCTACAGACCACTCTTGGTGCACTGGGGAATTTGAAGTTCTTTTTAATAATTTCAAGGGTCAGAAGCAGAGGCTTGAGTCCCACAGGCTAAGATCTGTTGCCCCAGCCTGTCATCTCGAGGGATTCCCTCCCAGGCTCTTCTCATTAACTGGTCTGTGGAAAGACAGCCCTAGTGCCCCAGTGAAAACAAGGAGGTCAGACCTGTTAGGAAATGGGAAGGCTGGCAGCAAACGCTGGGTTTCGGCAGATGGTTTACCGCAGCATTTTCTAAAGCTATCAGGGTCTTCACCATGTTTAGAATTGGGGACTGAACCTAGACTGGCTCAGGGCAACTACTTCACCCTCTGCAAAGATCTGATTTCACCCCAGAGGACACCTTGACTGGCTTAAAGCATGATAGGTAGTAAAAGGATGAGGGAAAAAAGCATTGTCAAGTATCTCATAAATGTCCAGTTCTCTCTAAGGGAGGCAAGCACTGTCCTTAGAAATAGTTGCACTATAAAACTGTAGGCAGCAGAGAAATGGGTTAAAGCAGATCATTCTTGAGGTTTATTCCTCAAATGTCAAACGTGATTTCAGTTTGGGGTCATCCACGAAGCATGAAGGTTGTGGATAACAGTATTATTAATATTCCATAAATTCTTTATATAGTACTCAGTGGAAAATCATCATTTGTAATATTTATCTGGTGCTTGAATGAGAACATACAATAATATGACAATTCAATTTTCTACTTTGACATTTCAGATATGACCAAGTCATGATAATCAATCAGCAATACATTTATCATCTACATGAAGCCAATTATGAGCCAATAATCAGTAGAATTTCAAACTTGTAACCTAGACCCGTGTGCAGTGGCGACAGTGAAGGTGGAGACATTTGCTATAATTATGCTGTTACTGCTTCTAACAAAATGTTTTATACCTGAAAGAGCAGGCAGTGCTTTTAAAACCTCAATTCCACTCTGGCTCTTTATTATTAATTGACTTTTGAATCATAAGCTTATTAGAAGGGCAGTAGAAGATGCAGTCATCATAAGGCAGCAGGAGTGTATGGCTTTGGAATCAGAAAGACTGTGGTTCAAATCCCGGCTCTTCATTTATTAACCAAGTAACCTTGGGCAAGTGATTTAACTCTCTAAGCCTCAGTATCCCCAGCTATAAAGGGGGTAGTAATAATTACCTCACAAGATTGCATAGGGATTCACCATGATGTAGGGCACAAAGGTGCTCAAAAAATAGGAGCTATCATTAGAACCAAAAGAATATAACCAAAGCTTAAAGGTTTAGATCATGTTTTTAAAAGAATAAATTTAAAACTTTCTAAGTGAACCAATGTTGAAAGAAGAAAAACATTTAAAACAGAGCACTCATTATAATCAAGTATCTTTTAAAATATTCTGATTACTAGACAACAATTATATGCACTATTTTAGTAATATCATAAAATGGTTGCACTTTGTTCTTTGTTTATTGCATTCTGAAAGCCCATGTTAGAATTATAGGCATATAAACTGTAGCTATTAAGAATGCCTGTAGAAGGCACTTACTGATGCATCATTTAGCCTGTATCTTGTCTTTGGAAGAGAGAAATCCAAATGGCTGCTTCTTTCAAAGGTCACCCAGATACATAGTGTTCATTTGAGGTCATCTATATATTTTTGTGTATGTGTACTTGTGTGTGCACATTTTAACTCAGCTTTCCACAGCACCTCATAGGAGTTTTTCTGCCCCTATGAGACAGTTAAGAATACTGTCTGGGACAAGGAGAGATTTGGAAGTATCCAATATGCATGGGATGTGGCACTATAGGAAGTTTCCCATGAACCTTTTCCTGGTCCCAAACAGTGGACCTCAGAACTCACAGAGCTACAGAGTTGCTGCCAAGGGATCCTTGAATCAATATGAACACAATCATTCACTGTGTGCAGAGTACAAAAAGCATATTATCACAAAGGATGTGTGCTCCAGTTATCTATTATTGTGTACGAATAATAACAGCCACCCCAAAACTCAGAGGCTTAAAACAAAATGTATTCTCTCTTATAATTCTGTGGGTTGACCAGGGGTTCTGCCACGCCACCTGGTGTTAGCTGGAGCTCCAGGATGGCCGCAGTCATCCGGGGACTTGATTGGGCTGGAACGTCCAAAATGGCTCACTTACATGGCTGCCTCTTGTTGGCTCTTGGCCGGGAGTTCAGCTGAGGATGTCAACCAAAGCACCTACACATGGAATCTCCATGTAGATTGGGCTTCTTAGTTGGGTGGCGGGGCTGAAAAAGGTAGCACCCACAAAAGGGGGCCTTACAAAGAGCCAGATGGAAGCAACAAAGCTTCTTATGACCTTGCCTTGGACACCACACAGTGTCATTTCCACCTCATTCTATTAGTCAAGCAACTCACAGGGCTAGCCTGATTCAAGAGGAGGGCGATTAGATTTCGATTCAGGGTGGGAGAACTGCTATTTTTCAAGTTTTTCTATGTGTAATAGCTAGAATGCTAATTTATTGAAGTGCATATTGAATTCTTAGTAAATTTTAGTCATTAAATATTTTTCAGTCAGCTCATAAAAATGTATAAGCAATTTAACAAGGTGATTAGGAGTTCAAGCTCTGCTGTCAGACAGCTCTGAATTTAAATACTGACACCTATTGGTTGTGTAGCCTTGAGAAAATCACTAAGCCTCGATTTCTCTACCTCTAAATTGGCGATGGAAATGGACTTGACAGAACGGTTCCCAGGATTGCACAAGAACATGCATGGCAGATGCTCAGTACTCAGAAACAGTGAGCCCTTGTAGTTGCTGTAACACTGGGATCACAGCTCTAGCTGACTCTTTCCTTTCTTCTGGCTCCCAGCCCCCTCCCCCATTCCTCCCCTCACGTCATCTTCTATTGTACTTGAATGGATGGATTGCTACAATGCCAGACCCGGTTGGGGCTGGGAAGCATCTATAGGTAGAAACTTACTGGAAAGATGAATTTTAACATTTGCTCATGCAAAAAATAAAATTTATTAATGTCAAACAAAATTTAGGGACATGATATTGTTGGAAGAAAATGAAAAACTTAAAAAGTAGCCCTATTATCATTAAGTATCTTTTTTCAAAAATTCTTAAAAGCCCATACATGACAAATAAGCCAGGAGTCAACTACTACGTATTAATCACACGTGGTGAATCAGTTTTGGTCCACTTGCCACATTTCTTGGGACTAAATTGACAGAGAGGCAGAAGTGGGCTCTAGCGCATAATGAGTTAAAAGCAGTATCTGAGTGCAAAGTGGGCACATCAGGTCTGAAGCCCAGGAATGCAGGAGGAAGAGGGGCTGCAGGCCAACATAGAGCAGATAATTAGGAACCAAAAGAACTTCTGAATTCAGCCTGCGCAGTTAGGGTAACAACGGTAGACTAAATAAATGGGGGGCAGGAAATCAAACTGGGCAGAAGCCAAAGGTCAAATAGCAGAAGTATTGTAAGTTCACAGAAAAGATTCTGCTGGCTTTCTTGGGGCTGTTCCTCTTACTGCCTATTCTAAGCAATTTTTCCCTACCTGGAGTAGAAAACTGCACTGGTGTGGCTTCTGACCCAAACTTAGTCCAGTCAAACCCAAGTTCAGCCCAGCTAAGAGCGCAGCGTAGGAATCAAAATTCTGCTAAATTCAAATCTTTTATTGAAAGGAAGGAAGGGAGCTCTCTGGCCCTAAACTATGCAAGTGACTATCTCATGATGTGAAGTGGTCCAGCAAACATCATGCATGAGGTTTCATTCCCATACTCTGAAGCCAAAAAGAGTTATGCACATGAGCAGAACCATGGAATCTGCTTTATAAAGTGTTTAGGAAACTCTGAGGGTGAAAATATTTATGAAAGTTCCATGGACAGGACCTCTCTCTGGGTATCATAACCCTGGTATGTCATGGGTAAAATAAGGTTCCAACAAAATGCTCTAATATAAAACTTTTTTAAAAAGGTTGATAGAAGGCTGATAGACCTGCCTACATCTGCATTCCACACTGCAGTAGCTCTTGTTATGTATTAGGACTCCAATGCATAATGCTTTTTCAGTAATAGCATTTCTCCCAGTTCTTGGACTATACCTACAGATTCACCAAGTAGCCTGTCTTCATCATCCTCATGTTTGGTACTATGTATTAATAGTGTTGAAAAATGATTTATAGACAATGCATTAGCCACTGAAATTAGACTCACAGTAAGACATTCACATCTTATTACATACAGTATTTGTTATATTGTTGAGAGTAACTTTTATATACTTACCTTTTCTTAATTTATAAGCTAGAAGAGAGAGCTGTCATTTAACATTCCCATTCTGGTGCATTTCCTATTCTGTTAGTGCCACCAAACAAGAAACAGCTTGCTAGGACTGCTGGTCCCTTGAGAATTTCCCCAATACACTGATAGCCACAGCAGTCATCTATTCACGACTTCGATGTGAATGTCATATATTTTTGTTTAAACTCAAGAGATTCTAGTTGGATGACTATGTGGTTCGAATGAATCTCATTGCTTTTTGCCCCCTATCCCCATCCAGAGACCTTCTTTTCTAAAAATGCTCATTGACCACACTACATTGTCATTGAAAAGAAGGACCTACCTTTGATGTTGCTCAAATGACTGTTGCACACCTTCAGGCAGCCATTTATTACTTAAAAACCATGATACCAGAGAAAACTACGTTTATATCCCGTAGAATTAAATTCTGCTGACTACTCCCTGCCAACTACTTGCATTTAAATGTACACTTAATTAGATGGGAGTTTATCCAGGCAAAGGTGCAGATCTGCAGTCACCAGGCCATGTGGAATTGACTGTCACTCATTAAAGTTATCCTTAAGATAAAGATTTAAATCTATTTCATTTCCTTGCTCGGTATCACTAAAGTAAATAGGACTAAGACAAGAGAATTAAAGGAGATTTTCCAACCAAGAACATTGACAGCTGAAATATAATCAGTTTCTAAGATTTATAATGCTATTGACTTTTCTTTTGCATCATAAATTTCACTGCTGACTCTCTGCCTGAGTTTTATTATAATATCATATCATATTAGGGAGATCAGATTTGCTGGTGACACATGAAAATCACTGATACGAAAACAAATTCCCATTATCAGCTCATCACCTAATCATATTAGCATCTTTATATCTTATTATCAACTTTTTTATATAAAATAACATTTCCTAATGACAGGGATTTCACTAATGCTATACGAGTGGGACTAATATCATTTGAGAGTTCTCATCATGCATATCCTACTTGAAAGCAAAGTATATTTGTTTTCTACACAGACTTTGAAAATTTCAAATGAGTGTCTAGCAATTCAGGCAAAAACGATGGTTTATGGAAAAGCTATCTTCTTGATCGGCATTGAGGGCCTTTCACAATTTGGTCCCAAACTTCAATTAACAGCATAATGACTCACAAAATTTGAAGGCAGTTACAGCAGATTTTTTAAAACCCCAATCAGCTAACCTATTGAATGCAAAGTAGAATAGATTTAATTTCTTTAGTTATCACTCATATTATTCTCAAAGTCAAATCAGCATAAAGTTTAGCTGAGTTAACTGTTACCCGATTCCAAGTGTTGGCCAATGCCACTGAATGAGAGATTTTTACCTATTTCTTAGCAAACTTTCTTAGACTGGTTGAAACCTGATAAAGGGAAAAAACAGCATTTCTACAATTTATTTTTTAGAATGTGACCGAATCACTGGAGTTTGTGGCTATATCTGCAAGATACTGAACTAGTCAATCACCTCAGCAATTCAGTATGACAACCAGTCAATGCAGTGAGAAAATCAATTTCATCAGCTCATTGAACTGAACTGATGCTTGTGGACACATGCAAATCGAAGGCCCTTCATGGCTTCCCATCGCTACTTTGGCAGCTGCTTCTCTCTCGCCAGTGGGATAAGGTTCTCACACAGCCAGAATGCCACAAAAGGGGACCCTAGCTCTTGCATGTATTTTTAAGTTCCCCTGGCATCTGGCACCAAACGAGAAGACACTTGCAAGGCAGCACCAAATACCTCTCCTGGCCAGCTGCAGCCCAGGGCCCCAGAGAGCAGCCTGAGCTCCCTTGATGAGGACTTCCCTGACTCTCCTCTCAGTCCTTCTAAAATCCAGGGTTCACCTTTGACCCTGCTATGCGAGTATGCTCCCAATGATTCTAGAACTGACGTTTCAGTCCTCTCCAGCATTTCATCCAAGAAGCTTACTTACCAGGCCCTCATTTCATACCTCCATAGTCAGCCAAGACCTTCCAGAATTCTAGAGTGGTTAAATAGATCAGCTTCTCATGAACCCTCCCTACGTGTCACCGGCTGAAATGTAAGTGCTTGAAATGGAGGGGTCTGTCTTTATAACCCAGGCAATGAATAGCAGATCATGGGGTTCAGTAAATATTGAATGACTGGATTAATTAACTAATTAATTTAAAGCAGTGGCTCTCAAGCTTTAGTTGGCATTAAAAGAAATTACCTGCAATCTTTTTTAAATATGGATTCCTGGACCCCATTCCCCCCAAAATGTTTATTTAATAGGTCCTGGATTGGATGCTGATTTTAACAAGTAAAAATCCAAGATTGGATTTTTAACAAGTACCCTGGGTGACATGTTTTGATTTAAAGTATCAGTTGTCTTCCAGTGATCTGACTCTTACTTTAAAAAACAAAAAAAACTATGTAAATGTTTGCTATAAGACAAATTTTCTAAGTTGACCCATTTCTACTGCGTCTATTTTTGCTGTTGTTTAGATGCATCATTTATCTAAGCCTAGGAGAATGACCAAGCATTTAAAATATATTTCCAGCCCTGAGTTTCAGCGGAAATTAGTTGGGAAGCCGTCCCTAGTGAAATGTGTGAAAACATTTTCACACAGAATACCTGAAAGTCTTAACAAATGTCTCCCCTCTCGTGGCTTTCTCATGACCTTCGCCTCGTGAATTTCCAGGCACCCAGCATTGGAAGGAAACATGCCCAAGTCCCGAGCGGTTCCCACCTTTAAGGAGAGGTTGAGAGGAGTCAAGGAGAAGCCTAACTATGCTGTCAGGCTGAAGCATCAAGTGAAACAAGGAACAAGCCAGCTTCCTGGGAAGCTAGTAGAAGCCAGTAGAAGAGAGGAAGTTAGAAATGTCATGTCTCTGCTGGCCTCTCAGCTCCTCCTGGCAGGGGAATTGCCCCCTGTTCTGTGCTCCTTTTCTCACTAGCGTATGTCTACATTCCAGTGGTTTTTACAGTATAGTCGACTTCATGGCCCACAGTTTCCACGAGTCCATAAGCCCTTCAAGGCAAGGCCTGTGACTGACAGTATCATGATTAAGAGCTTGTTCTAGAGGCAGACCCCAAATTCAAGTCCAGGTCTGCCACTTACTAGCTGTGTGGGCTTGACAACTTACCCACTAAGCCTCAGCTTCCTCATCTGCCAAATGGACAAAATAATAACTTCCCTGGAGGAATTGTTGTATGAATTAAGTAAAATAATCCATGTGAAATGCTTAGCAAACCTGCTTTGTAAGTGTTGGGTACGTATTAGCTCTTGTAATTATTGTTCGTTTTGTGTCCCCAGGAAAACTTGTGATAAATGGAATGGAAATGAGAATTCTGATACCCATCCTACCACAGCCAGCCTCTAGCTCCAGTTGGGCCCCTGAGGAAGACAGAAGTCAAGGCCAGTCACATGTCCACTGCTGGTCACTCCAAGTCCTGGCCACGAGCCTTATGTGGAACACCTAACCCTGGTGTGCTTGGACCAAAAGCCCAGGCCGGGAGATCTCCATGGCCTCTTCTGGGTCCATCCACTCTGATCTTGGCTCTTGAAATTTCACCACTCCGTGGAAAGAAGATGTACAGAAAAGGGATGCTGAAGAAGAGAAAGGCCTTCCCTAAACCACACTCCTAGGTCAATCCTGGCATAATTATTAATAAGACACCCTCTCCCAAGCACACCCAGGTTTGAAAGGCAAATTTTGTGGTTATCCAGCCCCTACACACTGGAGGGCAAGAGTCCCTCCAAGTCACTTGCACCAAGTTGGAAATAGCTCGAGCCTGTCGTGTGACACCAGCCTCATGGGCTAACAGGGAAAGAAGCTACACAGGAGAAGAACCTCCAAGGATGTAAACTGCAGGCCCTACCTCCACTCTGAAAGGCCTGCCCTGGAGCCTTGCGGCCCAGGTGTATCCCTGGGAACTCCTTTGCCCCTGGACCCCTGTCGAAGCCCCTCTTTCTCAGTGGGAGGGAGCCCGGGGACACCTAGCTCCCAGGAGAGTTTTAAAGAGGCCTTTAAACCGCCACTCCTAGTAGGGTCCCCAACCACTACAAGAAACTCAAAATATGAACTTTCACTTTAGGAAAAGCCTTTCCATGGACTTAAAAGCTTGCTTGTTTTTTGATGATCATAACATTCTTGGGTAAGGGACAAAAGACAATCTAACAAACTGCTGGTTGAACAGTGGTCACAGACTATCAAAGATGCAAGTCCGAAATAACAATAAAAACCCCAGTCAGCCACAATAACTCATTCCTGTCAAGCACTTTACATTCACAATGTGCACCCATGGCCTCATTTCTGCCTTCCAACAGCACTACGAGCTTGGCATTGTTAGCCCAAAGTTTACAAGTGAGAAAAAGGCCACCGAGAAAAGTGTTTTGCCAAGATCACACACATGTAAGCGGCAGGCCTGCAACCTGAATACTTGGCTTTTGATTTCAAATCTTTGATTCTCTTTAATACAGCCAGCCACATCATATTCAGATTAAACTTGAATTCAATTATATAGGAAAAAAAAGAAAAAGAAAAGGGAAAAATACAGATAGAAGGAAAAGCCAAGGAGAAACCATTTAAGAAGTGCAGGCAACATCTCTGACCCACCCTTTCAATACAAACACGTCATGGAAGGAACAAATGATTAGGGACAGGACCACACTATTCACTAAGTTTACCTCTGTCCTCAGATGCTTTCATAATGGAGCATCTCATCTTACTGAATGTGATTCTAAGATTTAAAGGTTTGTATTTGGGGACAACAAACTCCTCAACACAGATTAACTAGTTCATCTCATGCTCAACCCAGGGAAACAACCATGTATTAGCTATAGGAGGAAAAACCCCAGGGAGGGATAATGACAGGCCCCACATGGCACCTTCCCAGAGCTGTGGCTCCTCCAGTGTCCAGCATCCTACAGTTGAGAAAATGCTTTCACAGACCCCACCTCATGCAATCTTGTCAGCATCCCGGAGACAGGGAGAGATAGGAAAGATGTGCTTAATTAATATACCGCGTTGTGTTTTTTCTGTCTGCATTTGTGCTACAGGGAAGGACGGGATAAAGCGGTTAAGACTCAGGCTGATCAGGCCCCTAGGAGTGGAGCTTTCAGAGATGGGCAAGGTTTTTGTGCCCAGGCTTTGTCCAGAAGCCACAGAGCTGCCTGCCTCCAAGGCGCAGGGCTTAGTGCAGATGCCAGCTGTGACCACACGGGACTGATACTGGATGGCCCTCCCCAAAAAGCAAGGCACCACCGAATCTCCTGGGTTCTTGTCAACCTAAGGGAGTTGGAAGAAGCCCCAAGAATGACTATAAATAAGTGTCTTGCTCACCTTGGGAGATAAGCACCCACAGTTATGTTGACGTTGACTCTTTGTTTCTAAATTAAGAGAATTTTTTAGAGTAGAGTTCACAGCAGAATTGTGGGGAAGGTATAGAGATTTCACATATACTCCCACCCTTACACATGCAACGCTTCCCCCCTGTTACCAACATCCCTCACCAGAGTGGTACATTTGTTTCAATGGATGAGCGTACATGGGCATATCATAATCACGCAAAGTCCATCATTACCACTAGGGTTCACCCTCGGTGCTGTGCATTCTTGGGACCACTGTATAATGACATGTATTCACCATTATGGTATCATATGGAGTATTTTTACTGCCTAAAAATTCTCTGTGCTCTGCTTATTCATCTATCCTTCCACCCCCAACCCCTGACAACCACTGATCTTTTTTTTTTTTTTTTATTGTTTAGGTAATGATTTATTTGTATGTTTATTAGCCCAAGATGCTAATTGCAACACATTTCTTTCTCAAAGATTTTATTTATTTATTTATTTATTTATTTATTTATTTATTTATTTTTGACTGTGTTGGGTCTTCGGTTCGTGCGAGGGCTTTCTCTAGTTGCGGCAAGTGGGGGCCACTCCTCATCGCGGTGCGGGGACCGCTCTTCATCGCGGTGCGCGGGCCTCTCACTATCGCGGCCCCTCTTGTTGCAGAGCACAGGCTCCAGACGCGCAGGCTCAGCAGTTGTGGCTCACGGGCCCAGCTGCTCCGCGGCATGTGGGATCTTCCCAGACCAGGGCTCGAACCCGTGTCCCCTGCATTAGCAGGCAGATTCTCAACCACTGCGCCACCAGGGAAGCCCAACCACTGATCTTTTTATTGTCTCTATACTTTCATCTTTTCCAGAATGTCATAGAGTTGGAATCATACAATATGTAGCCTTTTCAGATTGGCTTCTTTCAGTTAGTGATATGCATTTAAGTTTCCTCCATGTCTTTTTATGGCTTGATAAGTTCATTTCTTTTTAGTGCTGAATAATATTCTATTGTCTGGATGTACCACAGTTTATTTAATTTCACCTACTGAAGGACATCTTGTTTGCTTCCAAGTTTTGTGTTGACTTTTTTTAATGAAAAAATATGAAATTTCTTGCAGATCTTATTTTGTGATTGCAAATTTTTTTCCACCTGTGAATGAGGAAAAACTAAGATGCCAAACATCCAGAAAAATCATATATTTGAGTTATAAGGGCAACCTTTGTGTGGAATGAGGCACTCAGCTTATTAGGCAGACTGCTGGCTAATGTATGCTTCTCCTTTGTTTCCTGTACAGACCTCAGTTGTTTAAAGTGACTTTGGGGTGCCCCTGTCTTTACTGACTTACTTGATGGATTGTCTCTAACACCAATTACCATCCTAAGTATGTGACATCAAAACAACTTGTATGGCTCCTTGGAGACACACAGAAGAAGGGGTTCCCAAGGCACACAGTCATTAAGCAAGTGTTTGTGCCCTGGTGCCAGGGCCTTTCCTTATTATATAAGAAGTAGCTCAGTTTAATGGTTCCTTGCCATCGAAGAGTCTATGAATAAAAACTCACTTGATATTCATCTAGTTGAAAGTATCTCCTACACATGTCCTGTTCTGCTCTCTCTGCAGCATTCTGAATTTTGGCTTTTGCTTGCTTTAAGTATTTGAGGATTTGTTTTCTTGCTTTCAAGCTCAGCTATAGTTAAGGGTTTCTCTTACATTGAATCCAGCATGTCTCTGTGTTCAGAGCCTGAGGAGGGCTTCCCATAACACCCAAGTTTGCCATTTTCAGGGTAGTCTCCATAAAAAAGTTCATTCACTCATTCAATCAACATGTCTGAATCCTTAAGAGGTGTCAGGCACTATGCAAGGCACAGGGGATGACATAAACATGAGTGAGATGAAAAGCCTGTTCCCAACCAGCTCATAGCCTAGAGATAGACCACAGACGAACTCCAGTACAATGGGGCCCCGGGCCGGCCTAGGCACGTGCAAAGCGAACAGGAGCAGAGCGCTGACCGCTGGTTGTGGCCGGAAAGCTGAGGAAGGCTTTGCATGTACAGCTGTGTGTGATGACTGTGACCAGCCAAAATCTATCCATGATCAGCGTGTCAGTGACAGAAATTAACTTTGACGTTTCTGATCCGAACCTGTTTTAAAATGCAATAGAGCATAAAGTAAAGTGGGTTGTTAGACTGTTCAAGACACCTGGGTCAAAGTTCTCATTCTGAATCTACGGGCACTTGAGAGAACCCTTGTACACTTCTAAGCATCACTTTCTTACCTTATTATTTAACCAGTTGGGTTAAATAATCTGTAAGATCTCATCTAGCTGAAAATTACATGATGATTATACTGAACTGTCCTCATTTTCCCACAAAAGCATTTTTATTCCATTATTTAAGGAAATAAAGCTAAACGTATCTGTTTGCCAAGGTCAACAAGTGCAATTTAACTAAAGAAACAGACCCAGAAGAAGAAACAGACACAGACCAAAAGACTAAAGAGAGGAGAGATTGCTGGTGAGCATCAGATGCAATTAGCACAGTAATGCCGGAACGCAGCAAAATGAAACTGCTTGTTTAGTATCAATGGGCAGAAAATCGTTTTGACTGAATATCTGCCCGTCACCGTCGTAACCACAAACTTCTCAAAGTGACGAGTCACATCTTGTCATTGCAGCTCACTACCAAGCATCAAGGGACCCTTAATAAGTACAAATTGGTTACGAGGAAGAAGAGAGCATCCTTTTCTTGGTGTCTGTTGGGTGCTGCTGAGAACAGTCTTTCAATCTCCCACGGCAACGATCGGGTCCTTTCTCCTGATAAGCAGCCGGTTCCCTTAGCGGTAATGAGCACTGTTAACCCAATGCATTAAGCCCCCTAGATCAAGGATAACAAAAACTATGTCCTTGAGAGCACAAATCGGTATGAAGTGAGGTGACTTATGATGCTAAAACGTAGCTTCAATTGCTCACCCAGTTCTGAATATGTTGTTTACAATCTTCAGCTCAGCTCTGCCAAAATTGGGTTCCCGTCCCATTACCGAAGGCAGGCAAAAGGGGAAGCGCAGCGCCATCTGCTGTCTGCCTGAGGGGAGAGCTGACACTGCGAAGGAATTACTTCTGTGTTCTGAAGGTGTTTCTTCCACGTTCTGTAAAGCAATTTTCTCTGGTATCAACGAATACATGAAATTTACTTGTTGAATTTTTATTATTTATTATCATTTTATTTATGTGTGATATTCTAGATAAGGGTCTCAGACGAAAATGAGGTTTGAAGTTTAAAATCTAGTTTATAATATTTATGAATGTCATAGAATCACAGCATACATTTTTTAATAAAGCATCTGACCTTAATTACAGTTCTTTCCTTTGCATTCATTTTAAATACCACAAAATTAATGCCATACACAAAGGGAAATATTGCAGAGGGATAATGTATTCAAACAATGTTATAAAACAGCACCTTTTGAGTTAAGATAAATATTTTTAAAATAACATATTAGAACTTAAAGAATGATTCAAAAGTAGTCTTCTTTCCTTAAAATAGCTGAAATTTTGCACTGGGTTACTGATCTTTCCTTAACTGGACTCAGTATGTAATTCTATTTTAATGAAACCTATTTTCAGAGCTGACAGTGGTGCACTGGGATTCTTTCAACTATGAATGAATATGCCCTGGACAGGACTAGATACTGGTCTCTAACTTGGATGATTTGGGGCTTATGTGACCAGAAAAAATGGTAAACAGGATGTCAAGGACAGCCACAAAAGTCTCGGAACACTTACCTAATGTACAGCCAGCCCTAAAATTCTGGATTGAGGCCACAGCAGAGACCTGGACAGAGAAGTCCAAAGGCAGCTTCCTCTGGCACCTCCTGCCAACATCTTATTCCAGGTGTTGATTTTTATCAAGTTTCTACTCCTACAACTTGAGGTAGGAGTGACAGCAAGAGATAAACAATGCTTGTTTTTTATTATAAATATTCCCAAAAATATTGGTAGAGAACAAGATGCTAGAAATAGTATTCATGAAACAAATTATAGATTAAGCCATAAGAAGCTACTGCTACTTGACTATTTTTTACCTTAAATAAGGCAATTTCACATACCACTTAGGAAATAGGAAACTCGAGGAAAGGTACACTAACATGGATGTGACTAGGGAATAACATTCCTTGTAAGTGCAGTTTTTAACTGCACAAAGTTTGTTCACAGCCGAAGCCATGTTTATGCAACATTAAGTTTGTCAAATATTTTAGCTTGCTTCATGAGTTTTATCAAACAGAATACACTGACTCAAATAAGCTTCCAGTAGGGGCTATCAATTTGGGTGTTAAGACTTAGTTTCTCATCCTTCTTTACTAATTAAGTTTCTGTCAAACCTGTTGTGTTATAATATAGATAAGAACTACGTATGAAATTAACTAATAGACATGCTATGTTCCAAAAGTCCATTTTTAAGGCAGTTGCTTGAAGGTAAGAAAGCACCTCCTAAAAGAAATAAAAAGTGGTTAATTTCCCAAGCCAATTCATGAGTCTGCATAATTCATCATGCAGTTACATTATGACGTTATTTTACAAACCAAAATGGCAAGCCCAGGAAACAGAAAGCTAAAAAGGAGAAGGAAAAGGATCAAAAAGTGGCATTGTGATACTTAGTGTTCGTGACACCATTTCCAGTATTCTGCCATACTATGTTATTTTTAAGTACTAAAATACATATTTAGTTCTGGATGATACTGTTGTTTTAATATTTGAAAAAATGTGAAATCTGAATCCTTTATGTATTCAAAAATCAGTGACTCAATTCTTCAGTTTATGCCACGAAACAAACCTGTGCTCATTTTTTAGAGCTGGGTAAGACCACACCCAAAAGGTTGCAATAAGCAACCAAATGTGTAATTGCAAAGCTTCCACTGAAAGGATAAGTCTTCTTCCAATTCAAAGACTTTCTGAACAAGTAAAATATGAATCTGTCAGTATTGACGTTGATAAAGATCTCTCAGTCTCAGTCTTTAAGACACTAAGAAAAAAAAAGACAAACCCGAAATGTTTTCTTCAAAACAAAATATTGAAGCATATGACAATAAAAAGATCGTCACTCTCAAAAATATTCAAAAAGTACTCCTCAAAGAGATGGCATTGTTTGAAGATGAAAGAGTCAAAAGTAAATGTCTGTAGTTAGCTTCTAACTTGCTTCTCCACTTCTGACAGGTACATAGAAAGAGCATTATCAGGAGCTGAAAAAATTTGCACAAAAACATGCTTGCAACTGAATAATGATACCGTTGACCTCATTTCTTTTAAGTTCGTACTTTTTTAATTTATTATTTTTTTTTTGGCTGTGTTGGGTCTTCGTTTCTGTGCGAGGGCTTTCTCTAGTTGCGGCAAGCGGGGGCCACTCTTCATCGCGGTGCGCGGGCCTCTCACTATCGCAACCTCTCTTGTTGCGGAGCACAGGCTCCAGACGCTCAGGCTCAGTAATTGTGGTGCACGGGCTTAGCTGCTTTGCGGCATGTGGGATCTTCCCAGACCAGGGCTCGAACCCGTGTCCCCTGCATTGGCAGGCAGATTCTCAACCACTGCACCACCAGGGAAGCCCCTAGGTTAGTACTTCTTAAAAGAACTATAAATTACAACAGATATTTGATTTTACATTTTGTGACTAATTTTCTTCATTTTATAAAGAGCCCATTTAAGTAAAGCATTATTTTATATATTTCATCATTTAATAATTTTACTATTATAATGCTTATTTATTTTCATGAATTTATATTTTACTTGAGGTTTTTTAGGTTTATAATTTTTATATTTGAAATGTATGACTTTTTAATCCAACTGAATTTTAAGAATTATGAAATTTTGTTTTAAATAAATTATAGGTGATACATGTATTTCAGTGTTCATTTCACTTAAAATCAAAATAAATACTGAAGTGCCAGAAATGTCATTTTTTTTCTGATATATCATAATGTCTAGTGGTGCTCAGAGACAGCATGTTGAGAAGGAAAGAACAAGGAGCTAGGACCCAAGAGACCTATATTTCAGGCTGAAATAAGACTTACTGAGGCCATAAATAGTGAATGGTACCCCTTCACCAACATGTAATTAAAAATTAAAACAATACTAAGTCATAAACTAAACCCAACAGTCTTCATTTTTCTCATAATGAATAAAAATTTTGTTGTTAAATATTAAAAAATATGACATGCTTCATCCATCTACAGTTCAGTCCTCCCCAGCCTCCTTCTCGACTCTGACTCTGTTCACAAGTGACTTCACCTCTCCGGGCCTCTTTCTTTATCAACACAATAAAGGGTTTTGATTAGATGACATCCAGCCTCCCATCCAGCTCTAAAGAATTACTCACTGCAGAGTCCGTCCTAGGCAATTGTGACATTGTGATTTATAATAAGATATATATATATATATATATTTTGGTCTTCATCCCCATTTCTGGCACAGAGCTCCTAAAACCCTTGGAATTTCCTAAGAGGTGAGAGGGATTAAGGTGTCTCTTGTTATGTTAATTAGGTGACTTTGGACCCTACCTAAGGATGGGGACTGGTTGCCAGGGGAACAAGCCATGTGATTAAAGGGTTGGAATATTTCATGCCACTCTCAGACCTCCAGGAAGGGGAGAGAGGCTAGAGATTGAATTCAGTCGCCAATTGCCAATGATTTAATCAATCACGCCTATGTAACAAAAAGTCTCCATAAAAAACAGAAAAGACGGGATTCAGAGAGCTTCCGGGTTGGTGAACGTGTAGAGATTCAGAAGAGTAGCACTCCTGGAGAGGGCACGGAAGATCCGAGACATTTCCCCACACCTCACCATATGCATCTCTTCTATATCTAGTAAGTAAAATGTTTCTCTGAGTTCAGAGGGCCGCTTTAGCAAATAAACTGAGCCCAAGGAGGGGATCATTGGAACTTTGGATCTATAGCTGGTCTGTCAGAAGCACAGGTAACCACCTAGAGTTGCCACTGGTATCTGAAGGGGAGTGGATGCAGTCTTGTAAGACTAAGCCCTTAACCTGTGGGATCTGACTCTACCTCCTGGTAGATAGTATCAGAATTGACCTGAATTGTAGGACACCCAACTGCTGTCAGAGAATTGCTTGTTGGTGTGCCAACCCCTTTCCCCCACATTGGAAGTTGGTTGCAAGACCTCTTAGCAAAGTTTATGAATACCTTTGAAATCTTCCTACCTCCCTTTAAGACAGAAAACTGTTGAACTAATTCATAGGACTGTGTGAATACATGATAGATAGCCTTAACACTTCCAGGTGTGTATTTATTTTAATATTATTAACCATGAGTCTCTAATTAAGGGGATTTCAGGCATTTTTTAAGAATGATTTTTTTAGGAGTGATAAGCATGGTATTTGCTGAGAACAAAGGCTTTGGTGCATGACTGATATGGATTTAGAGATTGACCAGTTCTACCAAAGCGGCAGGTACCTGGATTTGGCAAAGGCATGGAAAAATAAGCACTTTCAAATACTCCTCTAGGGAGAGTAATTTGGTTATATGTTTCAGATTTTCAATTGGCTGGACAATTCCACTTGAGGAATTTGTCTTATAAATTTATTCACAAAAGGCAAAATTTAGGTAGAAGGACCTTTATGAGGCTGAGTATGTTACGGCGTAGACTGAGCTAGTTATCCTCAGCCCCCCTCCCACCCTTCTATACTGTGTTCTGTGCTCCTGAGACTCTCAGTGTGCAAACTGCATTTTCCAGCCACCCTTGTCAGCTGGCTTCCCATTTGGTTCTGCCAGTAAGAGATCCTGGAAGGTAATGAGAAGGCCAGAGAAGAAAGACGAACCTTCTATTTCTGGCTCTGGCAGTGTGGTGGTTACTGCTGGTGGCTGGCATATACTGTCAGGGCAGCAGAAGTCCGAACTCAGTACCCCAAGAAGCATCTTTTCAGCTATTTCAGTGCTGACCTAAGTGCACAGATTCAGCAGGTCCAGAAGCAACTGGCTGCAATAATATCTCCAACAGAACAGTGCTGGTGCGGGTTTCTACTCAGGGGTATTAGTGCCGTCTGATCTCAGATTCTCACGCCATCTTCCATTTTTCCCAGGGCTCCCTAAATCTTCTAACTTTTGCTGTTCCAACCCTTCTAAGACCTTTCTAACCAGTTTCCTATGTTGAATTCCCTCTGTTTGAAATACACAATAAATTCTGTCTTTCAAAATGATCCTCAAATGATACAAAGATCATTCATTCCAGTATTGTACTTAATAGGAAAATATTTTAAAACAATATAAGTGTCACTCAATAAGGGAATGGTTAAATAAACTATGACACATAAAAACAATGGAATACTATACAGCTGGCATAAAGACTGATGCATTTCTATATGTACCAGTATGAATAACCTCCAAGTTATTACAGTTAAAAAAAAAAAGCAAGGTACAGAATACCATGATAGTATGCAACCATTTGTGTCAATCTCTCTTCCAGTTGAATTTTAAGTTCACAGACCCTGTATTCTGGCCAACTGTATGGTTTAACTGGCACCATGGCCATGCTGAGGCCAAAATACCTTTCTCGTTTTCTCTTTACTATTTCCTCTGTTTACCTCCTTCCCCACAAAATACTGTTTCTGTCTATGGTCTGTTGTTGATGAAATTAATGTGGGTCTAAAATATAATATGATTGGATTCTTGGATCATTTCTTTTATTTGAGATGAGACTATAAGACTACAGTAAGTCCCCTACACACGAACAAGTTCCGTTCTGAGAGCATGTTTGTAAGTCCAATTTGTTCATAAGTCCAACAAAGTTAGCCTAGGTACCCAACTAACACAATCGGCTGTATAGTACTATACTGTAATAGATTTATAATACTTTTCACACAAATAATGCATAAAAAACAAATACACACAAAAAATAAAGAAAACTTTTTTAATCTTACAGTCCAGTACCTTGAAAAGTACAGTAGTACAGTACAACAGCTGACATACAGGGGCTGGCATCGAGTGAACAGGCAAGAAGAGTTACTGACTGGAGGAGGGAGAAGAGGTGGGAGTTGGTAGAGCTGAAGGATTGTCAGCAATAGGAGACAGAGGGCAAGCTGCAATTTCACTCACGCCTGACGTTGATGGCTCAGGTTCTGGTTCCTTGCTGGATTCAATTCTATCTACTCTCTTGAAAAAACAATCCAGTGATGTGGATGAAAACCAAATATATATGAGAAATATATTTGGTTAAGTGAATGCCCAAATATATATTTCTTATAAATCACAATATCACAGTGGGACTTTAATTTTATTACGGCGATGAGAGGAAGGAAAATCCACTTTTTGTACTTTGTTTTGAACAACAGAAGAAAGATTTAATAGTCAAGTGTGCTTTAACTTTCTAATAGAAAAAAATATGATATTAATGAGAAGAGGAACTTAACATTTTCTGTGAAATCCAGGTGTTTACTTGACAGTGAGGGGATGCTCAAATCAAATTCGAGGCATATTGCTGGCAGATATGTCCAGTGCTCTACAGACAAAGGAAATGAGTGAATTCTCCTGGGTAGAGAGACTTCTACCTCTACCAGAATTTATTGTGTATGTAGCCTTCAGGTTTACTTAATTAATGATCTTCCTTGACCCATTTCAGAATTTCTGGGAGCAACATAAAAGAGGAATTTACAGAAGCCCTTCAGGGGCTTCACTACCTTTTTAATTAGTCCCAAGAAGTAGCTAACATATTTGAAGTGACTCCATAAAGATCCAAGCAGGATTTGTCAGTCTGGATTTGGTCAGAGAACAGAGCCACTACAAGTTTTAAGAAATAAGGAGTTTAACATAGGAATTAAAGTCTGCAGCTGAAAAAGAAGAAAAATAGTGACTAACAGCCTCGATTTAAACTAAAGCAGTGGAAGAGAAGTAGCCAGAGCTCACATAGGGAAGCCTGAGAAACTGTTGCTCGTGGCCCTCAACACCGGAAGGGGGAGCTCTAGAGAAACCTGCCAAGCCATTACGTGTGGCCGCCTGACTTCCTGTGAATAATGGCTCTTGCTTTCACTTTCAAAATCTCGATGCAAGTTTCTCTCTTGCCCAACTCTCGTCATACAGGGAAAGAGTTTCTGAGAAATGTAGTTCCAGCTTTACATGGTGCCTAGTTGGGAATGGACAATCTAGTACAGGGAACTTCACTCTTTCCTCTACCAAAACCTTTAGCATTGGACACAGTTGGCTGCTTCCTTCTTTTCAAAATACTTTCTTCCCTTGGGTTCTGAAATATCACTTTCTCTTGGATCACATTTCCTAGTTTCTGTTTCTCAGTCTTTTTTGATGCTTCCTCTTCATCTCCCAGAGATCAGTCCTGGGACCTCCTTGCTGATCTCATCTGGTCTTATGGCTTTATATAATATCTGTGTACCAATGACTCCCAAATATATGTCTCCAGCTCAGATGGCCCAGAACTCTTGACTCATGTATCCAAGTGCCCTCTTCTCTGCTCACATGTCTAGTAGCCCAAACCAAACTCTTGATTACCCCCAAGAAAAAGTTCTGCCTCAGCCTCCCGCATCTCAATAAATAACAACACCATTTGCTCATATCAACAGTCGTTTTTTTATTTTTCTCTCATCCCAAAGCCAATGCATCACCAAACCCTATCAGCTCTATGCTCAAGATATGTCAAGACTCTGTCCACATCTCATCACCTCTACCTCTGTAACCCTGTGCAAGTTCCCATCTGGATTTCTGCAATGGTCTCCTAATCCACCCCACCCCAAGTCTATTCCCAATACAATAGGCATAGGGATCCACCTAAAACATACAACATACATTAGATCACATCACTTCTCTGCTCAGAATTCTACAATGACTCCATTTCATTTGTTATCACAAAAGTTTGCCCTGACCACCTTATATAAAAGAGCAACTCCATCAGCACACCGCTTAGTGTCTATCACCATCTAACTACTATGTATTTATGTAGTAGTCTATTTCCCTGCTGTGGACTGCACAGCATCTCTCTAAGGTTCTTATGTGAAGCCCTAAGCCCCAACGTGATGATATTTGGAGACAGGTCCTTTGAGAGGTAATCAGGGTTAGATGAGGTCATGAGAATGAGGTCCTTCATGATAGGAATAATGCTCTTAGACACCAGAGAGCTTGCTTCCTCTTTCTCTGCCATGTGAGGACAAGCTAGAAGGCAGCCATCTGCAAGCCAGAAAGAGGGCTTCACCAGGAACTGATTTTGCCCACACCTTGATTTTGAACTTCCTAGCCTCCAGAACTATGAGAAAATAAAGTTCTGTTGTTGAAACCACCCAGTCTGTGGTATACTGTTATGGCATCCTGAGAAGATTAGAACTATCCACTCTCCCCAACTAGATTATAAGATTCATAAGGAACCAGATTTTGTTTGTTCACTGCTGTATCCCCAGCACCTAGTTGCCACTCGACATACGGTGTATTTGTGCAATGAAATGACTGAATGAATGAGTTGTTCAATGTCTTAGCTAGAATGTGGCAGAGCTGGAACTAACTCAGATGCTAGCTGATAAAAACACAGGATGAAGGATAAGTTTTCTATCTTAATTGTGTGAATCTAATTTGCAAATGATAATACAAGCAACCCATCATGAATATTCTAGTACATTCAGAAAATAAAAATATTAATTCTTCCTCTCAGCCTTTCTCCTATATGAAAGACGTGGTCATCCACTTGGGAAAACCTCACAGCATATCTATCCCACCACAAACTTCATCCAGTAAACAGCATGTGGGGATTCAGAGAGCATAGCATTAAACTCTACTCCCCATTCAAACCACAGAAATATGTTTATTTCTTGAAAGCTTTTGCAGAGCTAACTCCCAGTACAAGGGCCAGCCAGTACTCTTGAGGTCCTGACTTTAAAACGATGGCATAGCTTTGTTAATTCCCCAAGAGGGGGTGCATTTGTTAAAGAGACATAATTCACAATGTGAATTAGCTTCTGATAGTAATTCATCTGGTTCCACTAACACAGAAAGCTCAAAACCATTCAGACTTCTTTCCTTGAGACTACTGAAAATAAGATTCCTTTCAAAGCAGTAAGTAGTAATTGTCCCTGAAAATCAAGGCCAAATGGGCCAGAAATGAGAAGCAGGGTGTAAATTCTGAGTTTGGGCCCACCAGAGCCAATTACTGTAACAGGGACAATCTTGGTGTCTTTATTTGGATGCTTGAGGTAGCCTGTTTACTGCAAGGTAAATGAATTGATGTGTTCTCTATGTGTAATTGAGGAGAAACTTGTTGGATCACATATTCATCCAGTAATTGCCTAGGATTCCTATGAGAGTGCTTACATAATTTCCTTTGTATGTGTTTTCCAAAAGGACGTACATCTCCTATCCAGTGTTCTCTAAACCACAAATATACCCCATTGATTTTCTCGGTCTACAGTGTGTTGATTTTCAGCCCATCGTGTATAAGGTGAAAGGAAACAATAATTGTATATAGAAAATATTGATCTGCAACCATTGATTCAAGGCCCCATGGTATCAAAAGATTAGTTACTTTTAAGAGAAGTACTAAAGGTGACTTTCAGCTACTTTTTATTGACTAACACAGGCCAGATAAATCCTTCTATTCAAAGCCATAGACTCTTCTCCAGAAGCCATAATGAATAGACTATTTTACTCCCTTGCTTGAGATCTGAATAACACTGTGAATGTATTTTCCAAATACATATAAACATGTGCTGCACTATTAGCAAATAGTTCATAATATTTAAACTTAACTATAATAGTAAATAATACATTTAGTATTTACTGTGTCCCAGGAATTGTTCCAAGTGATTTACATATATTTATTTATTTAGTGTTCACAATACCCCTCTGAGTTAGGTACCAATATCATTCCCATTTTACAGAAGAGTAAACCAAAACATAGAAAGATTAAGTAACTGGTCCAAAGTCACACAGCTAGTAAGTAGCAGAGCCAGGCTTTGAACTCAAGTAGCCTGGCTCTAGAAGTTATACTTTTAAGCACTACACAATGGTACCACTCAAATTTTAAGGAAAATGTGAGAAAATTCATGGGTCAAAGCTGCAAATAAAAGTTATCCAAATACCATCCATTATTCTGCATCTGAAGAAGGTGAAAAAGAAAAGGTAATTTACTATCTTTTTGATGATAGCCATTCTGACAGGTGTGAGGTGATATCTCTGTGGTTTTGATTTGCATTTCCCTGATATTTAGTGATGTTGAGCATTTTTTTGTGTGCCTGTTGGCCATCTGCATGTCTTCTTTGGAAAAATGTCTAGTCACATCCTCTGTCCATTTTTTAGTTGGGTTGTTTGGTCTTTCAATCTTGAGTTGTATGAGTTCTTCGTGTATTTTGGATATTGACCCCTTATCAAATATATTGTTTGCAAATATTTTCTCCCACACAGTAGGTGCCCTTCTCATTTTGTTAGTGGTTTCTTTCACTGTGCAAAAACTTTTTTATTTTGATGTAGTCCCATTTGTTTATTTTTGTTTTTGTTTCCTTTGCCTGAGGAGACATATCCAAAAAATATTGCTAAGACCAGTGTCAAAGAGCTTACTGCCTATGTTTTCTTCTAGGGGTTTTATGGTTTCATATCTTACATTTAAGTCTCTAAGCCATTTTGAGTTTATTTTTGTACATGGTGTGAGAAAGTAGCCACACCATGTTTGATTGTTTTGCGTGTAGCTGCCCATTTTTCCCAATACCATTTATTGAAGAGGCTGACTTTTCCCCACTGTATATTCTTGGCCCCTTTGTTGTAGATTAATTGACCATATAAGCATGGGTTTATTTCTGGGCTCTATTCTGTTCCATTGATCTATGTGTCTGTTTTTGTGCCAGTACCATATTGTTTTGATTACTGTAGTTTTGTAGTTTAGTTTGAAATCAGGGAGTGTGATACTTCCTGTTTCGTACTTCTTTCTAAAGATTGTTTTGGCTATGCAGGGTCTTCTGTGCTTCCATACGCATTTTTAAATTATTTCTTCTAGTCTGTGAAAAATGTCATTGGTATTTTGATAGGGATTGCATTGACTCTGTGTATTGCCTTGGGAAAAGGGAACCCTCGTGCACTGTTGGTGGGAATGTAAATTGGTACAGCCACTATGGAAAACAGTATAGAGGTTGCTCAAAAAATTAAAAGTGTAACTACCACATGATCCAACCATTCCACTTCTGGATATTTCTCTAAGGAAAGCAAAAGCACTAATTTGAAAACATATATGAACCCCATGTTCATTACAGCATTATTTACAATGGCCAGGATATGGGAGCAACCTAAATGTCCATTGATAGATGAATGGGTAAAGAAGATGTGATAGATATAGGTATAGATATAGATATAGAATGGAATTTACTTAAAAAGAATGAAATCTTGCCATTTGCGACAACATGGATGGACCTAGAGTGTATTATGCTAAGTGAAATAAGTCAGACAGAGAAAGGCACATAACATATGATTTCACTTATATGTGGAATCCAAAAAACAAAACAAATAAACAAACATAACTAAATGCAAACAGAGTCATACAAACAGAGAACAAACCAGAGGGAAGGAGAGTGGAGGGATGAAAAAAAAAAGGTAACTATGTGAGGTAATGAATGTTAATTAGCTTGATTGTGGTGAGCATTTCACAATGTATATTTATATGAAACCATCATGTTGAACGTCTTAAATATATACAATTTTTGTCAATTATACCTCAATAAAGCTGAAAAATAATTTTTTTAAAAGGAAATGTAACTTTTTAAAATTTAAGTACTTTTTCTGGTTTATCTTCAAAAAAACAATTTAGAGAATACTGAAAATTATGTTATTCCATAGCTTAATAAAATACTCAGGCAAGATTTCTTATCATCATTTATAATTTTTAAATCCTCTAGGCATATAATCTAAAGAAACACAAATAAAAACCACAATGAGATACCACTTCTCACCCATTAGGATGGCTATCATCAAAAAAAAAACAGAAAATAACAAGTGTTGGTGACGATGTGGAAAAATCAGAACACTTGCTAGCGGGAATGTAAATAGTGCAGCTGCTATGGAAAACAAGACAGGGTTTCCTTTAAAAATTAAACATAGAATTACCATATGATCTAGCAATGCCATTTCTGGGTATATACCAGAACAAATTAAAAACAGGCATCTGAACAGACATTTGTACACCCATATTCAAAGCAGCATTATTCACAATAGCCAAAAAGTGGAAGCAACCTAAGTATTCACTAATAGGTGATTGGATAAACAAAATGTCATATATACATATAATGGGAATATTATTCAGCTTTAAAAAAGGAGGATATTCTTACACATGTTCAACATGGATGAACATTGAAGACATTGTACTAAGTGAAATATGCCAATCACAAAAGAACAAATACTGCATAATTCCACATATATGAGGTACCCAGAGTAGTCAAACTCATAGAGACAGAAAGTGGAAAGATGGTTACCAGATGCTGGGGTAAGGGGGAAATGGGGAGTTACTATCCAAGGGCATACAGTTTCCATTTGAGAAGATGAAAAATGTTCTGAATGGATGGTGGTGATAGTCGCACAAGAATGTGAATATATTTCATTCTACCAAACCGTACACTTAAAAAAGGTTAAATTTTATGTTAAGTATATTTTACCACAATAAAAAAAGACCGCATGTGTTCATTTGTGCATGCATGTAAATAGATAATAGATAGATAGATGACAGAGCCTCTCTTTTTTATGCTAATTGAAGCTGTGAACAATGTTCTGAACCTTCTTTTCTTCTCATAACAACATATCTTAGAGAGAATTCCATATCAGCACATTCTTTTAAATGGCTGGTTGATATTCTATAGTACAGGATACTATAATTTATCTAAGCTACCTGTTATCAATGGTCATTTAATTATCTACAGTCTTTTGTTACAATATACAATGCTACAACAGCAACATAAAATCCTCTAGAATAGAAAGTACACAATAGAGCTTGTATTAGTCAGGATAGACTAGGTAACATGGTGTTAAAAAAACAACCCCAAAACCCTTTACTAAACTCTCAGGTTCTCTTAATACAGCAAGAGTTTGTTTCTTACTCATGTGACACAGCCTGCAGGAATCAGCAAGGGCTTCTGCTCCACAGAGTTCCACCATCTTCTTCATCATCCAGAAAACATCGCCTCCCTCCTTGATCACTGGGCTTCCTACAGTCTCAGCCCAGAAGTAAACTCATATCTCATTAGCCAGAACTAGTATTTTCTCCCTCTCAACTGAAAAGAGGCTGAAAAAATGTAGGAGAATAAAATAATCTATTTCAGTAACTCTTCCATACTTCAATCACACAAATAGAAATAATTTCCTCACTAAGGTAAATCCAAAGTTTGCAAATTATTTATGGAAGGCTTTTTTAACTCTTAAGTGATTATTTTTCATTCAACAAATATTTATATCACTCCTACCATATGCTGAGTGCAAGAACATGGTAGGCACTCAATAAATATTTGCTGAATAAGCAAATAAGTGATCCCTAATTATGTTAGTAATTGCTACCATTTCTCCCAGAGCGATCCAACTACTAGAAATGGATAGGAAAAGAATAAGAAATGACTTCTGTCTTCTCACCTAGTCACTTGACCAGAGCCCAAATTAACTAAACTTCCTATTTGAGGGCAAACCTCCTCGTCAGGAGGAGAACCAGGGATCTGACTAAGCTCTAAGCTACAATTAAGCTATGATTATTGCCCAATTCAAAATTCTCATTGTTTCAAGGTCAATCCATGAGCCATGGTTGGCACTTAAAACACTTCAGCTTACACCTCACATTTGCATTCTGCACAAACATTATGCTCAGGTAGAAGAAGAGGATTCAGCTTAATCCAATAGCTAATTAGCAACACCTGCACCAAGGAACTATTAGCATCTTGCTGTTAGGTTACTGTTTGCATTACAGGATAAGTGATTATGCCTGTCAAATTTTGACAGGACTTGTTTCATTTTTTAGTTCATGTATAAATTTAAATGCCATTTTTTTAATGTCCCACAAAATGTTTAGATATGACATTGCTCTTTTTGAATTGCAGTTACAGATTTCAGTTGTCAATGACAGATTTACAATTAAATTCCTAGAAAACTTAAAAGTTGTATTTACATGAGTAAGCATATCCTTTTAATTATTAGTATCAGAGTATCTCCTCTACTCAGTCTACCTGTTCTCCCTAAGGCTCTAGTGCCTAGATATAAACTCTAAAGGTAGTAACATGGGTTAATTCTCAAAATTTTATGCCTATGCCTAAAAGAACGCCCAGCATGTGTAGGTACTCAACGCATATTTGTTGAATTAATTAATTCAGCTTCTGCATCTATGTTGATGACTCTCAGATCTCCACTCCTAACCACTCTCTAAGCTCCTGGCTTCGATTCACTTACAAAATATATTTCAGTATTTCACAATTCTACAGACAGTATATGCTCTACTATGATAACCATTTAGTTATTTTCTAGGTTTACAGTCATTCAGCTCAAGATCAATAATTCACAGTATCCCTTGTCCACATGTGAGCAAAATCTTTTTTCCTCTAGAGAGAGGAGTGGTCAAGATGGTGGAGTAGGAAAACCCTGAGTTCACCTCATTCCACAGGCAAACCACGACTGCAGTTATTTACAGAGCAATTATCCATGAAAGTGACCTGAAAACTAGCAGAAAAGACCTACAGCTAAGAACAACAACAAGACAGGCAGATGGGGCAGAGATGCAATACAGTCAAGACCCACACCCAGATAGGCAACCCACAAATGGGAGGATAATTATAATTACAAAGGTTCTCCCCAAGGAGCAAGGGGTCTGAGCCCCACATTGGCTCCCAAGGACAGGGGTCCTGCATCAGAAAGATAGACCCCCCAGAACATTTGTTTTTGAAAGCCAGTGGGGCTTACTTTCAAGACAGCCAGACGGCTGTGGGAAATAGAGACTCCACTCTTAAAGGGCACACACAAAATCTCACACACTCTGAGACCCAGGGCAGAAGGAGTTAACTGAAAGGGGCCTGGGTCAGACCCACCCGACAATCTTGGAGAGCCTCCTAGAGAGGCAAATGCAATTGAAACTCATCCTGGGGACATAGACCCTGGCAGCAGCCATTTTTGGAATCTCATCCCACCCCAAAGACACTGGCACTGGTAATCCTCCCTCTAGCTTATTAGTGCTGAGACCTGGCCCTGCCCTATAGCCAGTCAACATCAGCCCTGGGATGCCCTAGGCCAGGTCCCTACCCACCAGCAGGCCAACTGTCATAAGACCCTGTGAGCACCCAGCCAACCTGGGAACCGGCCCAGCCCACCAGAGGGCCCAGGACTTAGCCCCATACACCAATGAGCCTGCACTTGCCCCAGGACCCCCAGGGGCCCCCATAGCTAGCCATCAGATTAGCCCTCCCCACCAACAGGCCGACACCAGCCCCTGGACCACCACACCTCATAGACAAACAAGTCAAGACCCAGATTACCCACCAGCAGGCTGGCACCACTTGTAGTGTATACCCAGGACCCTGGCCATGCCCAAGGTAGTACAGAGAGTCCCAAACAGAGTCAACCCAAAGAGGACCATACCAAGACACACTGTAATTAAAATGGCAAAAATTAAAGATAAAGAGAGAATACTAAAAGCCACAAGGGAAAATTAACAAGTTATGTGCAAGGGAATTCTCATGAGGCTATCTGCTGACTTTTCAGCAGAAACTCTGCAGGGAGTGGCATGATACAAAGTGATGAAAGGGAAAAAAAGAAAAAAAAAAACCAACAACCAAGCATACTCTACACAGCAAGGCTTTCATTGAGATTTGATAGGGAGATAAAAGTTAAAAGAGTTCAGCACCATTAAACCAGCTAAACAAGAAATAAGGTAAAAGTACTCTAAGTGGAAAAGAAAAGGCAAAAACTAGAAATATGAAAAGCACAAAAGGAAAAATCTCATTGGTAAAGGCAAATATACAGTAAAGGTAGTAAATCAACCACTTATAAAGCTAATAGGAAGGTTAAGACAAAAGTAGTGAAATCACCTATATCCACAATAAGGAAAGGGATGTACAAAAGAAAAGGATATAAAATATGATATCACAAACAATAAACATGGAGAGGGGGAATAACACTGCAGAATTGTTAAAATGCATTTGAACTTAAGAGATCAGCAACCTAAAATAATCATGTGTATGTACCTATAGATTGCTATATATAAACTTCATGGAAACCACAAACCAAAAATCTATAATGTATAGATACACACACAAAAAAAGAGAAAGGAATCCAAACATAACACAAAAGGCAGTCATCAAGTCACAAGGGAAGAGAGCAAAAGAAGAAGAAAGGAACAAAAAAGAACCACAAAACCAATTAACAAAATGGCAAATGAGTACATACCTATCAATAATTACTTTAAATGTAAGTAGACTAAATACTCCAATCAAAAGACATAGAGTGGGGCTTCCCTGATGGCACAGTGGTTAAGAATCTGCCTGCCAATGTGGGGGACATGGGTTCGAGCCCTGGTCCAGGAAGATCCCACATGCCACGGAGCAACTAAACCCATGTGCCACAACTACTGAGCCTGCACTCTAGAGCCCACGCGCCACAACTAGTGAGCCCACGCACCACAACTACTGAAGCCTGTGCACCTAGAGTCCATGCTCCGCAACAAGAGAAGCCACCACAATGAGAAGCCTGCACACTGCAACGAAGAGTAGCCCCAGCTCACTACAACTAGAGAGAGCCTGCGCACAGCAACAAAGACCCAACGCAGCCAAAAATAAATAAATTAAAAAAAAAAAGACATAGAGTGGCTGAATGGACACAAAAACAAGACCCATATATATGCTGTCTACAAGAGACTAATTTCGGATCTAAAGACACACATATCTGAAAGTGAAGAATGGAAAAATATATTCCATGCAAATGGAAATGAAAAGAAAGCCAAGGTAGCAATACTTATATCAGACAAAATAAACTTTAAAACAAAGACTTTAGCAAGATACAATGAAGGATATTACATAATGATCAAGGCATCAATCCAAGAAAATATAACAATTCAAAATATATATGCAACCAACATAGGAGTACCTAAATACAGGAAGCAAATATTAACAAACATAAAGGGAGAAACTGACAGTAACATGGTAATAGTAAGAGACTTTAACACCCTACTTACATCAATGGACAGATCATGTAGACAGATAATCAGTAAGGAAACACTGCCCTTAAACATAAATATAAACATATAAACATAAATATATATATTGAAACTATATATATATATTCTATATATATATATAGAATATATAGAATATATATATAATCTATATATATAGAATATATATATATTGAATATATATATTTAATATATATACTGAAACAAATATAATATATTGCAATATATTATAAAATATAAACATAAATACATCAGATCAGATAGATTTAATAGATTATATAGAGAACATTGCAGCCAAAAGCAGCACAATACGCATTCTTTTCAAGTGTACATGGAACATTGTCCAGGAGAGATCACATGCGAGGCCACAAAACAGGTTTTAGTAAGTTTAAGAAAATTGAAATCATATCAAGCATCATTGCTGACCATAATGCTATGAGAGTAGAAATCAAGTACAAGAAAAAAAAATGCAAAACCTACAAACACATTGAGGCTAAACAATATGTTACTAATAACCAATGGGTCACTGAAGAAATTAAAGAGGAATAAAAAAATACCTGGAGACAAATAAAAATTAAAACCTAATGATCCAAAATCTATGGGATACGGCAAAAGCAGTTCTAAGAGGAAAGCTTATAGCTATATAAGCCTATCTCAGAAACAGGAAAAATCTCAAATAAACAACCTAACCTTACACCTAAAGAAATTAGAAAAGGAACACACAAAACTCAAAGTTAGAAGAAAAGAAACCATAAAGATCAAAGAAACAATAAATAAAATAGAGACTAAAAATAACAACAACAACAAAAGAAAAGATCAGTGAAACTTAGAGCTGGTTCTTCAAAAAGATAAACAAAATTGGTAAACCTTTAGCCAAACTCATCAAGAAAAAAAGGAGAGGGGGCTCAAATAAATAAAATCTGAAATAAAAAAACGTTACATCTGACACCACAGAAATACTGAGGATCATAAGAGATTACTATGAAGAATCATATAACAATAAAATGGACAACCTAGGAAAAATGGACAAATTCCTAGAAATATACAATCTCCCAAGACTGAACAAGGAAAAAAGAGAAAATATAAATAGACCAATTACCAGTAATAAAATTGAATCAGTAATTTAAAAAAAAAACTCCTAAAAAACAAAAGTCTAGAACCAAGATGGTCAAACAGGTGAATTCTACCAAACATTTAGAGAAGAGTAAACACCTGTCCTTCTCAAACAATTCTGAACAATAGCAGAGGAAAGAATGCTTCCAAACTCATTTTACAAGGCCAGCATCACCCTGATAACAAATTAGACAAAGATGTCATAACCAAAAAAATTACATGCCAATAACACTGATGAAAATAGATACAAAAATTCTCAACAAAATATTAGCAAACCAAATTCAACAATACATTAAAAGGATCATACATCATGATCAAGTGAGACTTTTCCCAGGGATCCAAGGATGGTTCAATATCCACAAATCAATCAATGTGATGCACCACATTAACAAATTAAAGAAAAAATTCATAAGATCATCTCCATCAATGCAGAAAAAGCTCTTGACAAAATTCAACATCTATTTACAATAAAAACTTCAACAAAGTGGGTATAGAAGGAACATACCTCAACATAATAAAAGCCACATATGACAAGCCCACAGCTGACATCATACTCAATGGTGAAAAGCTGAAAGCATTTTCTCTAAGATCAGGAACAAGACAAGGATGCCCACTCTCATCACTTTTATTCAACATAGTATTGGAAGTCCTAGCCACAACAATCAGACAAGAAAAAGAAATAAAAGGAATCCAAACTGGAAAGGAAGAAGTAAAACTGTCACTGTTTGCAGATGACATGATACTATAAATAGAAAATCCTAAAGACACCACCAAAAAATTACTAGAACTCATCAATGAATTTGGTAAAGTTGCAGAACACAAAATTAATATGCAGAAATCTGTTGCATTCCTACACACTTAACAGCCAACTATCTGAAAGAGAATTTAACAATCTAATTCACAATCACATCAAAAAGAATTAAATATCTGGGAATAAATCTAAGGAGGTAAAAGACCTTTATATGGAAAACTATAGACACTGATGAAAGAAATTGAAGGTGACACAAACAAATGGAAAGGCATACTGTGCACATGGATTGGAAGAATTAACATTGTTAAAGTGCCCATTCTACCCAAGGCAATCCACAGATTCAGTGCAATCCCTATCAAAATACCGATGCATTTTTCACAGATCTAGAACAAATAATTCTTAAATTTGTATGGAAACACAAAAGACTTCGAATAGCCAAAACAACCTTAAAAAAGAAGTATGGGACAGGAAGTATTAAACTCCCTGATTTCAAACTATACTACAAAGCTACAGTAATCAAAATAGCATGCTACTGGCACAAAAACAGACACATAGATCAATTGAACCAAGAAGCAAACCCACATTTATATGAGCAATTAATCTATGACAAAGGAGCAAGAATATACACTGAAGAAAAGATAACTTCTTCAAGAAACAGTATTGGGAGACTGGACAACTACATTCAAAAGAATCTAACTGGACCACTTTCTCACAGCATATACAAAAATAAACTCAAAATGGATTAAAGACTTACATGTAAGACTGAAACCATAAAACTCCTAGAAGAGTATGCTCTTCTAGGCAACATACTCTTTGATGTCAGTGTTAGCAATATTTTTTTTTGGATCTCTCCTCAGGCAAGGGAAACAAAAGCAAAAATAAACAAGTGGAACTACATCAAACTAAAAAACTATTGCACAGAGAAGGAAATAATCAACAAAACCAAAAACCTGCCTACTGAATGGGAGAAGACATTTGCAAATTATATATCTGACAAGGGGTTAATATTCAAAATATACAACATGAAAAAAAGCAAACAACTCAATTAAAAAATGATCAGAGGACCTGAATAGACATTTTTCCAGAGAAGACATACAGCTGGCCAGCAAACACATGAAAATATTCTCACCATCACTCGTTATCAGGGAAATGCAAATCAAAAACACAATTAGGTATCACCTCACACCTGTCAGATGGCTATTATCAAAAAGACAACAAATAACAAGTGTTTGCAAGGATGTGGAGAAAAGGGAACCCTCATGCACTGTTGGTGGGAATGTAAATTGGTACAGTTGCTATGGAAAACAGCATAGAGTTTCCTCAAAAAATTAAAAATAGAACTACCATATGAGGGGGAATTAGATGAAGGTAGTCAAAAGGTACAAACTTCCAGTTATAAGATAAATGAGTACTAAGGATGTAATGTACAACATAATAAAGACAATTAACACTGACAATATTATAATGAAAGCTGTTGAGAGTAAATCCAAAGAGTTCTCATCACAAGGAAAAAGTATATTTTTTTGCTATTTCTTTAATATTGTATCCATATGAGATGATGGATGTTCACTAGACTTATTGTGGTAGATATTTCATGATGTAAGTCAGATCTTTATGCTGTGCACCTTAAACTTATATACTGCTGTATGTCAATTATATCTCAATAAAACGGGGGGAAAAAATCTTTCTTGCTCTAGTCCTGGAAATGGGCTTTAGAGCTAGAGTCTTAAGCTGGGACCACAAAGGGGGCTTTAGAAATCCAAGAACCTTATAATATTCACACAAAATTTGTGTTTCATGGGTTTCTCTCTCTCTCTCTCTCGGTGTAGGAATGGGGTTGTTGCAGGACTGTATCTGTGGTGTTGGCATGTTGGTGATCCCAGTTGCAGCAGAACATGTTTGCAGTGGCGGTGTAATGGCAGTGGGGGTAGTTCGAGGTCCATGTTCATGGTGTCCGTGCAGGGTTGGTGGTGGTTGCTACAGGACCATGTGGGGACCAGCTACGTAATTCACAAGGCCTAGTGCAAAGTGCAAATGTGGAGACCAGTGTTCAAAAATGATTAAGCAATCCAAGGCAGTGACAATAGAGCATTAAACCAAGTGTGAGCCCTTCTGAACATGGCACCCTGTGCAACTGCTCCGCTTGCAGACCCAGGAGGCAGGCCCTATTAGCAGTGTCAACAAGGTGCAGATGATGGTTGCTATAGGTCCACGTTTGTAATGTCAACAAGTACTGATGCTTGTTGCTGCAGGACCAAGTTAGTGAGGTGTTTGTGTTTGACGATGCACAGCCTAGCTCCTCATGACACTGCCCACCATGTTCAACTATTTCCAGGTGCCAGATCAGCTAGGAATCCTCACTCACCTATATTTGATAAATGCAGGTTTACTGGGTTTTGCTGTTAAAATTGCAGGAGGTGCTCAGCATGTAGCTCCCCTTTCTTGTTTTTTTTTTTTTTTTAGATACATTAGTGTTTTGTTGCTGTTGTTGTCATTTTTTAATTTATTTGGTTGCACTGGGTCTTAGTTGCAGCAGGCAGGCTCCTAAGTTGAGGCTCACGGTCTCCTTAGTTGTGGCTCTCCAGCTCCTTAGTTGCAGCACGTGGACTCCTTAGTTGCAGCAGGTGGGCTCCTTAGTTGTGGCATGCAAACTCTTAGTTGCAGCATGCATGTGGGGTCTAGTTCCCTGATCAGGGATCGAACCTGGACTCCCTGCATTGGGAGCACCGGGTCCTATCCACTACACCACCAGGGAAGTCCCCCCACTTTCTTGTTATACCTTCAGGAAGGCCGGGTGGGTGCTGGGCAGACACACCATGGCAATATTACCTGGGATTGACCAAGTCTTGTTCCAACGGGAGACTGGCCTTCTCATCCTGTGTGTGGGCTCATTATGGAAGAGCTGGGAGCTGCTGAAGGAAGACTTCCTTTTGGCACTGAGCCAAGGCAGAGATCCTGGCTCAGAACTGCTTCTCTACCTTCACCCTGATGAAGCTGTGGCACTTCTCTTCACTGGGCGGGGCAGCCTAGGGTTCAGACACATCCAGCACCCTCTTCTCCTGGACTACAGAGTTAATGCCATCACCTTCTGCTCTACAACTTCTAGTAGGGGTGCCTGGCCCTGGCTCCACCCACCTCCAAGCCCAGTAGACACTGGGTCCTGGAAGGGAGGAGACTTTTTCTCCTTTTCCTTAAACACATACACACACATACACACAAATAGAAGAAAATAAACACATTTTACCCACTTCCAAAAAAAAAAATGGGGTGGCAGCAGTGGCTTCAACAGCACTAAATTCCAGAAATAGCGGTGCAAACTGCATCTTCTAGTGCTTCACAGAAGTATAGCAACAGATTCCAAACCAGACACTTCTGTAAGGGTGGGTTTGGACACTTCTTCCTGGTTGCCTAGTCTCATTCCCGATTCTACAGCCCTCCCAGAGGTTCTGTGAGCTACCAATGTCTTAAAAACATAAAGTCTCTTTCCTATTTCAAAATCGGATTCATTTCTGTAGTTTATAACAGAGAACACCAACAGATATGTGACTTACGTGCATTTACTGGGAAGCGGGCTATGGCTTTCATCAGATTCTCACAGAGGTTCTCTGCTTTAGAACCAAACCTAACTGAATTCCGATGTCAACTCTGTCCCTTCCTTGCTTCATGTCCTACTTCCCTCTTATATAAAACAGGTTTAATAAAATCTACTTTGCAGGGCTTCCCTGGTGGCGCAGTGGTTGAGAATCTGCCTGCCAATGCAGGGGACACGGGTTCGAGCCCTGGTCTGGGAAGATCCCACATGCCACGGAGCAACTGGGCCCGTGAGCCACAATTACTGAGCCTGCGCGTCTGGAGCCTGTGCTCCGCAACAAGAGAGGCCGCGATGGTGAGAGGCCCGCGCACCGCGATGAAGAGTGGTCCCCACTTGCCGCAACTAGAGAAAGCCCTCACACAGAAACGAAAACTCAACACAGTCATAAATAAATAAATAAATAAATAAATAAATAAAAGAACGTGAATTTCTTTAAAAAAAAAAAATCTACTTTGCAGTATTTTCTGAGGAATAAGCAATAATTCAAGGGGGAAGTATCTAGCATACATGTACTTCATCAAGGTTAATTCCCTTTCTCTAGACTCCTTTAAACTATAAATTAAACTTAAGTTTCATTTTAAGAAAGGGGGTTGTAAGGTAGAGTTAAAAAACAAAGATCAGTGATAACACAAACGTACTTAATATTTGTTTAAAAAATCAGGTATTCTAAATTTATTAAAGATGTTTTGAAAATACAAATAAAATCTACAGAAAACTGAGATGAGATTAAAGTATTCTATAAACAATACAGGGAAAGATGAACAAAAAACTGGGCATAAGAATTAAATACCATTATAGTTCAAGATCGACACAAATGTTTCATTTCTGGGACTGATAGGTCAGGTGAAGTCCATATGCATAATATCACTGAATTTCAGAATGGCATTTGATAGAGTTTCATTATATTTGGTGACGACCTTGTTAGACATGAGATAAGACCTGTGCTGGAAGTGACTCCGTGTAGTGGGTTCATAACTGGTTGAATGACCAGAGTCTAAAACACAGATTATGGATTGAGGGAGCAGGGTTTCATGAGGCACATCATAGGGCAACTTCCTTGGTTGTATACACATGCTTCTTATTACTTTGGTGAGGCCAGTTGAATCAAGAAATACATAGTAAAAGCCTACTATATGCCGTGCATTGTACTAGGCACTGAATATACAATGGTGAAAAAGAGAGAGCACATGTTCACTCAAGAGAAGAAAAAGTTTCCGCCTAAGCCGTCAAAACCAGAATGGGCTGACTGGTGCAGTGAGGGTAATTGTGTTGAAACGTTCAAGCAGAGGCTCGTCCATGATCATTTAGGTGGATGTCTCCAAAGACCTTCATCCAGGACTGACCAGGTGTAGAAAGAGCGGGGACGATAAAAAATGAAGAAGAGATGTCCCTGCCTTCAATCTAATATCGTGCTTGACATAAAGAGTTGCATGGTAATTAGTAAGGCATGTTAAAATCATAGTGTCACTCAAAACTGTCCTATTTTGGAAAGATTCTTTCCCCTAAATATTAGCTTTTACAACTCCTCGTGTATTTTTTTTAAAACTATATTGCCAAAATATTTCGTATTTCATTTTTTTGCAATTAAAATAGCATTGATTTACGACCTAACATAAGCAAACACACACTCTGACTCTAAAAACTGAAAAGCTGTTCTCTCTGCATGCCACCATGGGAACCCATCCAATAATCAAGGCTCCACGTTTCCTGTAAAATGGACTCAGACTTTGCCTCCAGCTGTACAATATAGAACCCTGTAGACAACATTTTTAGAAGTCCAATGCACTATCCATTGCGCCACAGAGCCCGACTAGACAACATTTTTAAATTTGCCATTAAAAGTATAAGAACGTTTTCCAGACCCTACAGAAAACTACTCTTTCAGACAATGGGAATCACTTTTTTCATAGCACAAAACTGAAAAAGGCACTATAAGTCAGAAACTTTATACTCAGAGAGCACATGTATTCATTTATTTCAAATTCCATCTGAGAATGAACCGCAGCAGCAGTGACCTACAATTTGCTACAGACTGATTTAGTCTAAAAAGACCCAAAATAGCCTTTCTACTCAGCATACAGTATCTACTCATCTATTCTGAGAATCTAATCTTTGCTGCATACTTTCTCCAGGTATGGATATGCCTTTGTGATAGTCACTTGACTTTGATCACCAATTTGATAGTTTAGCCTCTACTGCAGAAAATGTTCTCCAGTTTAAATACCTCATCTTAAATCTATTACAGAAAACTGTAATAGATTAGTCAAAGCATGGCACTTTTATCTATTTCAGAATTTTTAGAGAATTGTAAGAATAAGACATTTTCAACTTGCTAATTTTCATGGGTTTTTTAGAAATAATAATAAACTGATTTTTATAATGGACTCAGTAAAAACAATAGTTTGCTAATCTTCTCCTTTATATCAGGGACTAAGAAAAGTAGGGGAGGGAAGAAACAAAGCACAATGGTTTTTAATATTTCTCTTGCATGAGGTAAGAACTCAGAATACCTTCCAAAATAAATGTTACCTACTTTTCAGAAATGGTACAAAAATTGGCACAATGTATAATCAATAGGGCCTGGAAGTTTTACTCTGTTATGCTGATTCTATGAAATTTCTTTAATTCTGTACAATATAAATCATCTAACAGTATTAAAATCAAATGTAATTTGAAATTAATGATGTGAAGAATTTATTTCAGTTATCATTTAATCAAACCACTTTCATAATTTAGCTAGTCACCTTGGCTTCCTAGAAACTAATGAAAGAAATAGCCTCCCAGTGGCAGGGGGGATGGATTTTGGCATCTGATCTTTTATTACAAATCAATCCCTGACTACCTCTATAAACTTGGACAAGTCACTTCACTTCCCTGGTTGCAGGTCCTTATCTGAAAATAGGTACATATTACCTATGTGCCTATCACCATTGCTATCACTGGCTATGGATTGGAGGTTCCAGTGAATCAAATTGGGTTTGATTAATTTGCTAGAGTGGCTCACAGAACTCAGAGAAACATTTTGCTTGCTATATTAGCAGCTTACTATAAAAAAGTATAACTCAGTAACAGCCAAATAGGAGATGCATAGGGCAAAGTATGGGGAAAGGGCCCAGAGCTTCCATGCCCTTTCCAGGCATGCCACTCTTTCTGAATCTCCACGAGTTCACCAACCTGTCCTTTTGGGTTTTTATGGAGGCCCATTACATAGGAATGCTTGACTAAATCATTGGCCATTGGTGATGAATTCAACCTCCAGACTCTCTACCGTCCCAGGAGGTCAGATTGTAGGACTGAAAGTTCCAACCCTCTAATCACCTGGCTTATTCTCCTGGCAACCAGCCCCCCCAATTAGGTGGGGTCCAAAAGTCACCTAGTTAACATAACAAGAGACACCTCAATAGCTCTCATCACTTAGGAAATTCCAAGAGTTTTAGGAGCTCAACTGGGTGAAGACCAAATATGTATTTCTTGTTACAAGTCAATATCATAGCACTATGCAGGATATACGCAAGGGGTGGACACAGAGAATAACAGATAGGGTCTTATTTATATGATATGATCAGAATTACAGTAAAGATGACAAGAAAATGGGATCACAAATATAAAACACTTGGCACATAAAAGGCATTCAATAAATATTATTACATTGCTTCAGAACAAGATATGGAAAAAATTCTGAAATACAAGTAGGTAGGATTTGAAATTTAAAGGAAGAGCAGGCTAGATATTTTCAAATTCTTTTCTATAAGATACTTAGAAAAACTGGATCAAATATAATAGTCATTCTTTCCAATGCATAGCTGAATTCATTAAAAAAAAAAAAAAAAATGGTATGGAAAATTCCCAAGGGCCAAATCTAAAAAGCAAGTTGTAACCCATAGTTGTAGGCTGACGCTGAAAGTGCAGTTGGCTTTAAAGAAGTTGACAGTTCCCATTTTCTAAATGCTTGGGTTTTAAGGGCAACCTCGAGACAGGAAACAAGACCTTGAACTTGCAAAATATAGGGATTTGGAGTTGAAGTCTCAGTGCTTACCCTCACTGAAAAAGAAGGCTAGAAAAAGGCTGTCTGCCTATCAGCAAAGAGGAAACACAAAGAGATTTGTCTGTCTTGGCACAGACTTTGGGTGTTTAAAAATTAAAATATCCTCTGAGATTCATAACTACAGGTTATGAATCTGCATTTGGGATTAAAATTCAGCCTCTAATTGGTTTGGGAAACCCCAAAACAGTAAATGAACATATAAAGTTCAGGCAAACGTGATAATCACAATCCAAAATTACAAAACACACCAGCCATGAGGAAAAATTAGCTGAGATAAGAGATTAGGCCCTCAAGAACTTCAGCTATTGGAAATATCAGATAGAGAATGTAAAATTAGAATGCACAAAAGAAGCATATAGTGACCCCAAAGTAAAAATCTGGAAAAGATTACACTGGTGCTGGGGTAGAACACACACAAAAACTTAATTAGAAATACAAATTAAGCTGAAAAATTATAGCAGGAATGGGTGACTGTAAAATATAATGGAATTGTCTGGAGGGTGTCTGAAATTTAGGCAGAGTCCCAAACTGTTTCTAATAAAATAAAATTCATATATCACAAATTTTTTAAAGTTTCAGGACTGAAAAATAAACTGTTGAAATAGTCTCTTCTTCAGTGAAACAAAGATTCCTGTGGATATAATATAATGTAATATAATAGGATGCCTGAGGACATCTTAGGCTTTCATTAGAACTTCCTTATTTAGAAATGAAACAGCTATTCATTTTACAATTTTGATCAAGGATAATTTTGACGAAGAACCGCTATTAGAAAAGGAGCTTCACAAAATTGCTATCTTGTTATGTAAGCCCAGGGTTGATCAGGAGTGTGCAAAAGAACAGATGTAAAAAATGTGGGTGTGTACAAATCGGGACACTGTCGTTTTGCCTCCCACTTTGTGTCTGCTGAGAAAGTAGTCTTGCATATCTGCCCCCAGGCTGGCATGAGCAGAGGAAGGGGAACAGGGAAGAAGCAGGACAGAGAAAGCACAAGTGGAGTCAGCACTTGGGCTACATGATATGAATAACATGACTTTTCTGTGTGGCTGTGTGAAAGTACTTGGGCTGGAATCCTCCAGCCAGAACAGCACCCAACGGAGCCATTTGCCAGGAAAGTGGTGTGGCAGTAAGAGGAGGTCAAGGGAAGAGGCTGATCTGGAACCAGAGATCCCACAACAGGGGACTTCGCAGTGGGGACCCCGTCAGAAAGCCGGCACCTGCACTCTGCAAGAAGTTATCATCTGCCATCAGCATTACCAGAAAAGCAACAAGGAGCAGATTATAATCATCCAAAGAAGACAAGGGGTGCTTTCCTTCCCTGCCATCCCTTCCCCAAGCTCTAGAAAGAAGACAGAGGAAGAGTAACAAGTCTGACCAGCACTGGGGGAGAGTTTTGGATCAGACATGAAATTGAAGTTTTTAACTGGACTAGATTATTTTAATAACAGAAACTGACCAGAAAGGTATAGGATTTGCCCAAGGTGTTGTTAGGAGGTTGGAAAGTAGTATTTGGCATAGAATTATTAAAGGCGGCTTGTACTCCAATGCTTTCCATGTCTCTGTATTGTAGTTAAAGTTGTGTAAAAAGCAGAGAACGATACGGTACTCAGTTTCCAATCCCTCCGTTAAATAGTAGACCTGCATTAGAAACGCCAATTTTTCTTGTGGATTGCAGTTTACAATCTATCTAGAGGGATGCGGTTCTCAGACTTAAACGTTAATGCAAAACACTTCACATAGGGACAAAGGGTTCAATGCTGAGTGTGTAGCACAGACTATGATTTGAGAGAAGGACAGTACTGTGAGCTACCCAGTCAGTTTCACGGACAATATAGGACCTAAGCTGTGCCCCGGAGAGATGGATATAATTTGCATTGATAAAGGGATGTTGGGAGGATTTTGCAAGAGGAAGAGGTAGTATGAGCCAAGGTGCAGAGGTGACAATCCAGGCATCATGCTCTTCCCGGCTACAATGGGATTTGTGTGAGGGAACAATGGGACAGAAATTTACAGAAAGAGTTCAAGGTCAGATTTCAGCAGCCAGGACATATCAGCCAAAGGAATTTGCATCTGATTGGATAAATAAGAAGAAACCATTAGTTTTGCACAAAGGCTTTTGAGATGATTGTCAAAGGAAGACAGAGAAAGAAGCATTTAGAAAAGGAAAGAAAACATTTATTTTCTAAGAGGGCAAGAGAGTCAGACTTCAGAAGAATTGTCTGGCCAAAGTATTTAAATTTAAAACCTGCAAAATTGCCCAGGTTACCAAGTTTACATTAGTCTGTCCATGAAGGAAAAACAGTAACTTTCTCACGTGATTATCATATTCAAAAACTCACGATGTATCTTCAGACACCAACATGGCAAATATCAAATATAAAATGGTTTACAGGAAATATTCAAGGTTTTGCTATGCAGGGGCCAAACCCAGTCAAGGTGGCCTCATTATTTTTGGTTTATGTCAGAGCATTACATGCTTTCTCTGACTGTCATATATGAAGTGCTTAATCATGTTGGGAGCAGGGTAAAATGTCACTTTTTGCTTCTACAGGATCAAAGTGGAATTTGAAGCCAGTAAACTTGACACTGGTGTTCAGTGGGGTTGTTGAGATGAGCAGATGTCTCTGTAGGTCTGAGCCGCTGTGTTTTCCAGCTTCACCACGAAGAAATTGAGGCAGAGGTGTCAACTGACGGCTCAATAACATATTCCATGACGAAGCTGGGCTGCAGTATGCAACTGACAGCATGGCTTTCCTTTCCACTTCTCCAGCCCTTCTGATTAGCCTGCTGAACCATTTTACTTCTCTTTCAATAATAACTACCAGCGACTTAATTCAAGTGTGGGTGTTTTGGAGTTGCTATCAACAAGACAAATGATACAAGCCTCACCAGCAGCGCCCATAATTCAGTTATTCTTAATTAGGCAGTGCTAATCTGAGGAAGAACCATCCTACAAGGTCCTTGATGCCTCCCTGGATATATCAGCATTATTGTCAGAGCATCTGCCTCCTTTATTGCTAGTTCCGAAACATATGATTTACTTCTTATTTTATTATATTGTGGGGTTTTCCCCCTTGAACCTGGAATGTGCAGTTGGTGTCCTGTTATTACATTTTCATCCGGCCACAGAAGGAGCAATGTGAGGTTACAAATATGCCTCTGTGGTGTCATACCGATTCAGACATTAAGAGATTCCCATTATTTCCGCTACCTGGCTGCATCTGCTTCTGTGTTGATGGAAGGAAGCTCTTTCTAAAGTCTTGACTGTATTGGTTTGGTCTTTGCTACACAATGGACTTTCTGCTGTTCAATAATTATTAAGTATAAAAAATATGATACTTCTCTATAATATGCTTTATAAAGCAGAGAATTTTTTCCATACATGTCATTCAAAGATGCAAATTCAGACCTTCTCATGTCTTCATTTGTGTCACAAAATGATTTTTTTTAACAGAATGTCGACTTGGATTTTTCTGTTATCCTGATATTGCTGTTAATTTAGTCACTCTTTGTACTGATCTGACATACACAGGAGGACCAAGTGCCAAAATAGATGTACAGCTCCACTCCTTTGAGATTAAAATTGCATCTGTGAGCACATTTATAAAACTGCATTAGGGCAGTGGGAGTTGGTGATGGGGGTAGGAGGGGAAGAAAGAAGGATAAATTATAGATGTTTTGGACTTGGGTGTGAAAAGGGTGTCTCAAAATGCTCTGAATAAAATTACATCTTTTTTGATATTTTTCCTTATATAAAATGTTTTTACTGTTCTTTGAAATTATGATAAACATGGTTACATCACAAGTAATATCTGAACAGGATTGAGAATACTTCAAAGGTGTTTTGCTCATCAACTGACATCTTAAGAAATTCATTTAAAAAAAATTAAATTGTACATTAACACAATGTAAATTAAAATACAAATAGAACTTCCCCTTTAAAAGTAATTTTTGAGAGCAAAGCTTGTCCTTGGAATTTTTGTCTTTTCCCCACTGGTGGCAGTTTTCCCCTCTGCTGGTTTGATGGCATTTTATTGAGAAGCATCGTGTTGTCAATAAACAGGGTGGTAACCCTGAGGTAGGAGGGACCCTCTGCCCAAACTGGATTCTGGAATGAGAAGTGTGTCAGTCACTACAGCCTTTATGGTGTGTGTGGTATAATACATATGCCATACAAGTTAACATCTTAACCGTGTTTAAGTGTACAGTTCAGTAGCGCCAGGTACATTCACATTACTGTGCAGCCCATCACCAGAACTCTTCTCATCTTTGAAACCTGAAACTCTCTACCCTTTAAACAACAACTCTCCACTCCCTCTTCCCCCAGCCCCTGGCATTTATGCACTTTTAAGAAACCCCTGTTTCATTTCCTTTCAATGCTGTCTGTCTGATCGTCCCCACCGGATTTCAGCTTCTGGGAATGAAAGGCATCGGCTTCGTCATCTTCGTTCTCTGCCCACGTAGCCCTCTTAGCTTTGTCACACTCATCTCCATGCTTCTCGCCATCCCTCTCCTCCTCCTCTTCAGATTACTAATCCTACTCAGTGCTCTGTGTCCTCCTTAGCATCCGTATTGGCAGGTGGAGCTCTTCCTTCTCCCCAAATTTCTATTCTTTTAGATTGACTTTGAGTCAGCATTTTTTTTAATTAATTAATTTATTTATTTTTATTTTTTGCTGTGTTGGGTGTTCGTTTCTGTGCGAGGGCTTTCTCTAGTTGCGGCAAGCGGGGACCACTCTTCATCGCGGTGCGCGGGCCTCTCACCATCGCGGCCTCTCTTGTTGCGGAGCACAGGCTCCAGACGCGCAGGCTCAGTAGTTGTGGTGCACGGGATTAGTTGCTCTGCGGCATGTGGGATGTTCCCAGACCAGGGCTCGAACCCGTGTCCCCTGCATTGGCAGGCGGATTTTCAACCACTGCGCCACCAGGGAAGCCCCCACATTTTAAACACAAGTTTAAAACGTTCCTGAAGGCTGTGCCAGCTGCAGTAGCAGGAGTAGCAGGGGTGTGTAGGCAGCTGTAGCAAAGCGAAAAAGAGGCTGAGGGGACAACCCGAAGACGGCGGCTTAGAGCACGCAGGCCAGACTTCATTCATGGAAACTACAACTTCCTCGGCCATCCTCCCGTTAATAGTCTTCCACCTTCCTTTCTCAACCACAGCTCTGCACTTCCACCCTCTTCAATCCACAGATGCTCCACCTTCTAACCCAGTGTTTACAAAAGCACTGCATCGAAGAAGTATTCTGAGGGTTAGGAGGTGGGGGAACGGCTTCTGTGAGTACAAATTTAGGAAATGCTGCATACTCTTCCCCTCTTGGAAATTCCCAATGTTCATTTGCATAATAAAAGCTCCGGCCAGTCTTACAGTGAAGAAATCAATGGAATTTTGTAATTTTGTCTAAAATAGCCCTTTCCAAATTATTTGACTGTGTACCTTATAACATGATGGTTAAGAACACAGGTTTGTGGATTCATGAAGCCCTAGATTCCAGGACCAACTTTGCACTTACAAACTACACCAAGTTACTTACCCTCTCTGGGCCTTGGTTTTCACATCAGTGCAATAGGTTAAATAACATCCAGCTTTTCAAGGAAAGAAGGAAGGAAGGAAAGGAGGGAGGGGAATCCTATAAACTCAACTCTATGATGACATGGATTCAAAAGTATAGATTTAACCTAAATATAATAGTAATAGCAAAAAAAGAATAAGTCAAGATCAAAAAGAACTACAAGGAGCTGATGAAATATTCCAGATTCAAAGAGGCTAAACAAACAAGACAATTTAACACAATGTATGAGCGTGGATTAGATCTTGAAACAGGAAAAAAAAAAAAAGCTATAAAGGACATTATTGGGACGATTGATAAAATTTGAATATGGGCTGTATTTAAAACAATAGAATAGAATTGTATCATTGTTAAATTTCTTGATTTAAATTATTGTACGATGGTTATGTAAGAGGATGTCCTTATGTCTAGGAAACACACACTGAAGTATTGAGGGTAAAGGAGACATAATGTATCCAACTTACTCTCAAATGGTTGAGGGAAACCTCAGAACCACAAGAGAGAGGGGCGGGGTGAGGGGAAATGATAAGGCAAATGAGGCAAAATGTAAAAGAATTAAGGGTATACAGGAGTTCCCCGTGCTATTCTTGTAACTTTTCTAGTTTGAAATATATCAAAATGAAAACTTACCTAAAATTCATGATAACAGATATAAACATATGTAATGGCTAGCTCAGGGCTCATCTTCTCAAAAACACCTGTGTCTAATGATGCCTTGTGCTGGGTATCTCCCACTTGCCCCTCCAGTTCGGCCTCCACCACCTTCCTCGCCCCAGTTTGATCTCTGGGGGTCTGTCTTTAAGGACTCTATCAGTGGGTTCTGTGCTCTCCAGTCTTCAGCTGGATTTGCCCAGTGGGAGATGCTCTTTGGGTTCTGGCAACCTCTACCTCCCTGCTCTGCCCCTTTGGGCTTAGAAGTGATAATAGCTCCCCAGCGCTATGAGCCCTGGATATTCCAACATTCTGTGTTGTTTTCCCTAAACCTTGATCACACATTTGTAACTTCATTTACCACTCCTCAGCTACCCAGTTTGAACATGCTTCAGTATATATACTCTCTAGACACTGGAGACACAAAGATGGCTGAACGTGAAAGATGCTTTCTGATTGCTCACAATCCAAAGTAAAAAATGAATGCTGTTAAATAAAATGCATTGTGATACCCTCAGTCATAACCTGAATTACTAAGGAACCTTCCCTCAACCCTCTCTCACCTGGCCTTATGGTTTGGAGATTAATCCTTCCTAAGTGTCCTCCAGCTATATCTGAGCAGTCCCCAAAGGGGGCCACCTCATGGACACCCAGGAGCAGGGTCTTCAGTCTCTTCTGCTCTGGCGTCCTCGTGTCCACATGCCACTTTGTTTGATGACAATGACACATGTAGGATCACCATGCCCCTGAGCCCAGTTAACGTGGCCATTACTCCTTCCTCAGAGGAATGAACATCCCTCTTGATTTCATAACAGTATATCAGAGAAAATGTAGTCAAGGTTAAGGAGAAATTACTAAAAGTCTTAGAATAATGGAATATTATAACGTTACAACCACCACTCTGCTCTGGAATGTCCTGGTGTCCTTCACCTGACCCACTCACTGCATCAGTCCATCACCAGAAGCACCCCAGCCTAAACTTTCAGTGTTAAACAATTGAGAAGATTAACAAAGAGATCAAATAAATCCTCAAAATGATGGGAGACAAAGCAGCCATTAAAGTTATGCTAAAGATCTATATAAACAATAGTGTTTGTAATGGTTGAAGTGAGAAAAAATAGGTTACAGAACTCCTTGCAGAGTATGAATTCATACACACACACACACATACATATAGCTATATATACATATAGAGACATATATACACAAACACATATATGTATGCACTTACACACACACACACACACACACACACACGCTATTGTCAACTTTGTTAACCTGGGAACTCTGTTTCCCAGAAACCTCTTCCCTGTCTGGCTCTGAGCTGGAGTTGGCAACCACACGCTGAAGGAATTCCCAGTTAAATACACTGCCAGATAGACCCAGACTTGCCCGGTGGTTTCCAACTTGTCCTAACACTCATTCCACACCCAACTCTTCTGCTGCTGCCACAGCAGTACCCTATACCAGCCCTCACTCCACAGAGGCAACAGCTTCCCAGAGACCTCACCACAAGCCTCAGCTTTGTAGTGGGATGTGGTAGGGCTTCTCACATTTCCTGCAAGCTCCGCTTGTCCAACCACACTGGTGCTTCAGGAGAGTGGCTAGTGGCTCTTTCTCAATCCTCCAACTCCCCCTTCTGGACTCTCACTTCTCCAGCTCCCCCCATAACTGGTTATGGTCTAATTCCTATAACCAACCCCTTCTTCTATAACATCCACGGCGACTCTGCTTCCCTGACTGTACCCTAACTGAAACAATACATGAATGTGTGTAGGAAAATGTCTGAAAAGATAAGTGCTAAATGGAAACGCTTATTATCTCTGAGTGGTAGGCTTATAAGGTTTTTTTCTTTTTACTTGTTTGTGTTTAATTTTTTTTTTAATAATGACCATAGATTAACTAAGTTTAAATGATTAAAGAAAAATATCTTTTACATGACAACAATCCAGTAACAACCCATTCTTTTTTTTTAATACTAGTTTCAGGTGTACAACATAGTGATTCAATATTTTTACAAATTATAATCATTTTAAATTTATTATAAAATATTGGCTATATTTCCCATGCTGTACAATATATCCTTGTAGCTTATTTATTTTGTACATGGTAATAATCCCCCTCCCCTATATTACCCCTCCCCATTTCCCTCTCCCTACTGCTAATCACTATTTGTTCTCTATCTGTACCTTTGTTTCTGTTTTGATATATTCATTCATTTCATTCTTTTAGATTCCACATATGTGATAACATACAGTAAATACTATATGTTATGTCTTTCTCTGTCTGACTTATTTCACTAAGCATAATACCCTCTGGGTCCATGCATGTTGTTGCAAATGGCAAAATTTAGTTCTTTTTTATGGCTGAGTAATATTTCATTATATATATTACATATAATATATATAATATTATATATAATATATATAATATTATATATAATATATATATCATATATGTTGGCTAATGCTGCTATGAACATAGGGGGGTGCATGTATCTTTTCAAATTAGTGTTTTCATTTTTTCCAGATATATACCCAGGAGTTGAACTGCTGGATCATATGATAGTTTTATTTTTAATTTTTTTTGAGGAACCTCCATACCATTTTCCATAGTGGCTGCACCAAATTACATTCCCACCAACAGTGCACAAAGGTTCCCTTTTCTCCACATCCTTGCCAACATTTGTTATATGTGGTCTTTTTGATGATAGTCATTCTGACAGGTATGAGGTGATAACTCATTGTAGTTTTGATTTACATTTCTCTGATGATTAGCAATGTTAAGCATTTTTTTATGTGCCTGTTGGCCATCTGGATGTCTTCTTTGAAAAAATGTCTATTCAGGTCTTCTGCCCATTTCTTAATCAGCTTGTTTGTTTTTGGATATTCAGTTGTATGAGCTGTTTATATATTTTGGATATTAACCACTTATGGGTCATATCATTTACAAATATTTTCTGCCATTTATTAGGTTGTCTTTTAGTTTTGTCAATGGTTTTCTTTCTTTCTTTCTTTCTTTTTTGCCACATTGTGAAGCTCGCAGGATCTTAGTTCCCTGACCAGGGAATGAACCTGGTGAACCCAGGGCCATGGCAGTTAAAGTGCCAAGTCCTAACCACTGGACAACCAGGGAATTTCCTGTCAATGGTTTCCTTTGCTGTGAAAAAGCTTTTAAGTTTAATTAGATCCCATTTGTTTATTTTTGCTTTTGTTTCCTTTGTCTTAGAGACAAATCCATGAAAAAATTGCTACCATTTATGTCAAAGAGTTTTCTGCTGATGTTTTCTTCTAGGAGTTTTATGGTTTCTGCTCTTACATTTAGGTCTTTAAACGATTTTGAGTTTATTTTTGTATATGGTGTGAGAAAATGGTCTAATTTCATTCTTTTATATGTAGCTGTACAGTTTTCCTGTCGCCATTTGTTGAAGAGACTGTCTTTTCCCCATTGTATATTCTTGCCTCCTTTGTCATAGATTAATCGACCATAGGTGAGTGGGTTTATTTCTGAGCTCTCTATTCTGTTTCACTGATCTATGTGCCTGTTTTTGCACGAGTACCATACTGTTTTGATTACTGCAGCTTTGTCATATAGTCCAAAGTCAGCACGTGTGATATCTTCAGCTTTGTTCTTTTTCTCAAGATTGCTTTGGCAATTACAGGTCTTTTGTGGTTCCATATAAATTTTAGGATTATTTGTCCTATTTCTGTGAAAACGTCATGGCTATTTTGATAGGGGTTGCATTAAATCTTCAGATTGCTTTCAGTAGTATGGACATTTTAACAATATTATTTCTTACAATCCATGAACATGATATATCTTTCTATTTGTTTGTGTCATCTTCAGTTTCTTTCATCAGTGTCTATAATTTTCCATGTAAAGTTCTTTTACCTCCTTAGTTAGATTTTTTTCTAAGTGTTTTATTCTTTTTGATGTGATGGTAAATGGGATTGTTTACTTAATTTCTCTGATAGTTTGTTGTTAGTGTATAGAAATGCAACACATTTCTGTATATTAATTTTGTATCCTGCAACTTCACCAAATTCATTGATGAGTTCTAGTAGTTTTTTGGTGATTTCTTTAGGATTTTTATGTACAGTATCATGTTATCTGCAAACAGTGACAGTTTTACTTCTTCCTTTCCAGTTTGGAGTCCTTTTATTTCTTTTTCTTGTCTGACTACTGTGACTAGGACATCCAATACTGTGTTGAATAAAAGTGGCAAGAGTGGGCATCCTTGCCTTTTTCCTGATCTTAGAGAAAATTCTTTTAGCTTTTCACTGTTGAGTGTGATGTTAGCTGCAGGTTTGTCATATATTGCCGTTATTATGTTGAGGTAAGTTCCCTCTATACCCACTTTGTTGATAGTTTTTATCATAAATAGATGTTGAATTTTATCAAAAGTTTTTTTCTGCATCTATTGAGATAATCATATGATTTTTATTGTTCAATTTGTTAATGTGGTGTATCATATTGTTTGATTTACAGATTTTGAACATCTTGGCATCCCTGGGATAAATCCCACTTGATCATCATGTATGATCCTTTTAATGTATTGTTGAATTCAGTTTGCTAATATTTGGTTGAGGATTTTTGCATCTATGTTCATCAATGTAGTTGGCCCATAATTTTCTTTTTCTGTGATACCTTTGTCTGGTTTTGGTATCAGGGTGATGTTGGCCTCATAGAATGAATTCAAGAGCATTGCTTCTTCTACATTTTTTGGAATAGTTTGAGAAGGATAGGTGTTAACTCCTCTCTAAATGTTTGGTAGAATTCACCTGTGAAGCTATCTGGTCCTGAACTTTTGTTTGTTGAGAGTTGTTTTATTACTAATTCAATTTCATTACTGGAAATTTGTTAACTCATATTTTCTATTTCTCCCTGGTCCAGTCTTGGGAGATTATACATTTGTAAGAATTTATAATTGTACATTTATTCCAGCTTGTCCATTTTATTGGGGTATAATTGCTGGTAGTAATCTCTTATGATCCTTTGTATTTCTGAGATGTTGGTTTTAACATTTCCTTTTTTCATTTCTGGCTTTATTGATTTGAGCTCTCTATTTTTTTCTTGATGACTCTGGCTAAAGGTTTATGAATTTTGTTTATCTTTTCAAAGAATCAGCTCTTGGTTTCTTTGGGCATTTCTTTCTTTTTTTTTGTTTTGTCTCTATTTATTTCTGCTCTGATCTTTATGATTTATTTTCTTCTACTAACTTTGGGTTTTGTGTGTTCTTCTTTCTCTAGTTCCTTTAGGTGTAAGGGCAGGTTGTTCTTGTTCCCTGAGGTAAGCTTGTATTGCTAAAAACTTTCCCCTTAGAACTGATTTTGCTGCATCCTAGAGACTTGGGATCATTGTGCTTTCGTTTTCATTTGTCTCCAGGTATTTTTTTATTCCTTGATTTCTTTGGTGATCCATGTTTGTTTAGTAGCATATTGTTTAGCCTCCACATGTTTGTGTTTTCTGCAGTTTTTTCCTTGTACTTGATTTCTAGTCTCATAGCATTTTGGTCAGAAAACATGCTTGGGATGGTTTGAATTTTCTTAAATTTACTGAGACTGGTTTTGTTGCCTAGTAACAATCCATCCTTAATCATTTGTTACACAGGAACACTAACAAGAATGAATAGGACTCAGACTGGCTGGCATCAATATCAGAACCTCCTCTCCAATATTCAGCCAGAAGTACTCAATTTATTCCCTAGGACAATTAAGGCATCTCTGAAATATTATGGGTTTTTTTGTTTTTTTTTTTTTAAGGAGAGATACAGAATAATTATAAATTTTCAGACTTTTTATCACCTTCACATTTCTTCCTTGATTCTTTTCTCACCCTGGAAAAATTAATATATAAATCTTAATTTTACAAAGAGAGAGACTGACACAGAGGGCAAATGAGAGTCAATTAAAAAGTTAAATTTTTATATTTAATGTTTTTCTAAAACTATTCCAAATAAAGATCAAAAATATCTGTGAACATATACAGATTCTGTATGGATTTGATCAGTCTTGGGTGGGAAGGGGTTTTTTGTTTGTTTGCTTTTGCAGGATAGGTTGATTTTTCTATAGACCAAGTGGGTACATGTTTGGAATAATTAATATCAATATTATAAATTAATTTTACAGGTGATATTTTGGTATTAAAAGGTTGGCAAATTGTCAGCAGATTTGACAATTGTTTAAAAATGAACATTTTGGGACTTCCCTGGTGGTCCAGTGGTTAAGAATCTGTCTTCCAGTGCAGGGGAGGTGGGTTCGATCCCTGATGGGGGAAGCTAAGATCCCACATGCCTGTGCAGAGCAATTAAGCTGGTGCACTCTAGAGCCCATGTGCCACAACTAGAGAGTCCACATGCTGCAGTGAAGAGTCTGTGCAGCTCATCTAAAAGATCCCACACACCACAAAGAAGATCCAGTGTGCCGCAGCCAAATAAATAAATATTTTTTAAAATGAACATTTTATCAAATGAATCTGTAGGGTGCAGCATATAATTACAGAGCTGGGGATAGGATGCTAAGCTATCAAAAGGAAAAGTATGGGATGAATTGGACTCCTAGAGCCCGAGGGTAGTGAAAAACACATTACAGCACTCTAATAAACTGCCCATCTCAAATGACCTAAAGTGGTATTAACATAAAAACAAACAGAAAGTCCCTTTAGAAAAGAAAATTAAATGATTTATTCAGTAGCTAACTACATTTTCCCCAAAAGACAATATAGTAGTAGAAAAAGGAAGAACCACAGCAATAAAGCAAAAGGATACATATTTGTTGCTTTGAGGTTAAGAATAAGAGCACTAAAGTCTGCTTTTGCCACTTATAAGTTGCTTTGCCTTAGACCAATAACATACCATGTCTCTCAGTTGCTCCATCTATAAAGTGGGGATAGTACTATCTAGCTCCTGGAACTGTCATAAAGATTTCATGAGATAATAAATATAAAGCAAAAAGCATCATACTTAGTGCTCTACCTTAGAAAAGGCTTAGCTCCTTTAATAAACTCATGTGTGGGGTGAAATAAGGAGATTTCTGAAAGTAGATCGAGCTTAAAGCAACCAGAGTTTAGCTAAATGAGTCTTTCACGTGTAATTAGGGCCACTAAAAATGTAAGATACTAAAGTAAGAAGCATAGATAGAAAAGAAAATCAAAACTCTTCATGTTGGGACTTCCTTGGCAGTCCAGTGGTAAGGACTCTGCACTTCCACTGCAGGGGGCTCGGGTTTGATCCCTGGTCAGGGAACTAAGATCCCGTATGCCTCACAGCACGGCCGAAACAATAACAACAACAACAAAAAAAAACTCTTCATGTTAAAAACAACAAATTGCCTAATTAAACATAGCGAATTGAACTCACATACTTACCTTTGTTTCTTCACTAAACTCCACCAAAATGATAGTAAAACAGGAGAAGCATACACCCACATGGACAAAGAAAACAAGAAAGGAGATGAAAGCAGCAACAAAAATTTGAAAGCTGAAAAGTAAATGGATAAAGTTACTGACCATTTTCCTTGCTGAAATGTAAGCAGGAAATGGGGAATGCACAGAAATAAGCTACTTGAATCAAAGAGTCCTGGAGAAATATCAGGAATTGCAGAAATGTCAGGAACTGGAGTACAAGTAGAGGAACTGGTGGACTCAACAAATGAGAATTAGCTGAACCTATTAGACCTCATCCCCCATCTCACCCCCAGCCCTGTGCCTCTGTACAGTGCCAAGCCTGGAGTTCAACTGGCTAGAGAGTTTGAACAAAAAAACCTCTGAATTTGGGTACATTAGCCTCAACTGACTGTGAGAGGTACTTTACCAAAAAAGGGGGGGGATTAGGTGAAAGGCAACAGCCCCTTTCCCCTCTTTAGATCCCACAATACTGAATTCCGGCTCAAACCACACAAATGAGGACTCCTTTCTGAAGCATCTGACCAGCCCAAGAAAAAAGACCTGTAGATACTGAGAGAATCAGGAGTTCCCAGTAAAATAGTACAGATTACCCTATAGTAAAGCCCACCAGATAGTAAATCCCACCCATGAACAGAGCTTCCACTCAGCTTTTAGGTACCTCAATATTAACTATGATCTCCAGACATTAGAAAGATTCAATTCAACATGAGAGATGGACCAAAACAAAGAACAAAAAGAAACTTTGTGACTGAGATAATACAAAATTATTAATGTTCTTGGGAGATAAAAGAAAAGAGTGCATCTTTGAAACAAGAGCAAGATGTTATAAAGAAAACATTGGAAATTTAAAATATGAAAACAAATGAAAAACTCCATAGATGAGTAGAAGAGAGTTAGATTATAAAACAAAAAAAAGAGGGAATTCCCTGGCAGTCCAGTGGTTAGGACTTGGCACTTTAACTGCTGTGGCCCAGATTCAATCCCTGGTCGGGGAACTAAGATCCTACAAGCCTTGCGGTGCAGCCAAAAAAAAAGAAAATAAATGGCAAGATTATTAGAGCAGGGGTCCCCAACCCCCAGGCCACGGACCATTACCAGTCCATGGCCCATTAGGAACCAGGCCACACAGCAGGAGGTGAGTGGTAGGCAAGCGAGAGAAACTTCATCTATTTTTACAGTCACTCCCCATCGCTCACATTATCGCCTGAGCTCCACCTTCTGTCAGATCAGTGGCGGAATTAGATTCTCTTAGGAGTGTGAACCCTACTGTGAACTGCGCATGCGAGGGATCTAGTTTGCGCGCCCCTTACGAGAATCTAATGGCCTGATGATCTGAGGTGGAGCTGAGGCGGTGATGCTAGCTCTGGGGAGTGGCTGCAAATACAGATTATCATTAGCAGAGAGGTCTGACTGCACAGAGACCATAATAAATCAATTGCTTGCAGACTCATATCAAAACCTTATCAGTGGGGTTTCCCTGGTGGCGCAGTGGTTGAGAATCTGCCTGCCAATGCAGGGGACACGGGTTCGAGCCCTGGTCTGGGAGGATCCCACATGCCGCGGAGCAACTAGGCCCGTGAGCCACAACTACTGAGCCTGCGCGTCTGGAGCCTGTGCTCCGCAACAAGAGAGGCCGCGATAGTGAGAGGCCCGCGCACCGCGATGAAGAGTGGCCCCCGCTTGCCGCAGCTAGAGAAAGCCCTTGCACAGAAACGAAGACCCAACTCAGCCAAAAATAAATAAATAAATAATAAAAATAAAGGAATTCCTTTAAAAAAAAAAAAAAAAAAAAAAAAACCTTATCAGTGAATGGCAAGTGAAAGTAAGCTCAGGGCTCCCACTGATTCTGCATTATGGTGAGTTGTATAATTATTTCATTATATATTACAATGTAATAATAATAGAAATAAAGTGCACAGTAAATGTAATGCGCTTGAATCATCCCGAAACCATCCCCCCAACCCTAGTCCGTGCAAAAATTGTCTTCCACAAAACTGGTCCCTGGTGCCAAAAAGGTTGGGGACCGCTGTATTAGAGGACTATTCCAGTCTATCGGAGAGCTGAAAAATAGGTGTTTCAAAAAGAGAGATAAGTCACAAAGAAAGTATTGGAAACGATTACAGATATTCAAGACAGTATCCTTCAAGAAATGAAGACCCAAACGTCCAAATCAAAATGTTTATTAAGTACCCTGCTCATCGAAAGGGAAAAGGCTCACACCAAAGGTGCATCATCATGAAATTTCAGAATGAAGGAAAAAAGAACTTTAGGAAGAAGAGATCTGAATAGTTTCAAGAGAGCAAGGCCATATACAAGAGTTCAAGAATCAGAATTCCATCAGACATCTCAACAACAGTGTGTTGGTTTCCTTTATATGTCACCTTGACTGGTACAAGGGGTTCCCAGATTAAACATTATTCCAGAGTGTGTCTGTGTGAGGGTACTTCTGGAAGGGTTTAGCATTTGAATTGGTGGACTCAGTAAAGTAGATTGCCTTCCCCAATCCATTAAGGTACTCAATGGAACAAAAGGTCAAGGAAGGAGGAACTTTCCCCTTTTTTTTCCTGCCTCACTGCTTGAGCTGGTCATCTTATCTTCTCTTGCAATGGATGGGGAATTTTTCCCCCAGCTTTACTGAGGTATTGACAAATAAAAATTGTAGGGCTTCCCTGGTGGCGCAGTGGTTGAGAGTCTGCCTGCTAATGCAGGGGACACGGGTTCGAGCCCTGGTCTGGGAAGATCCCACATGCCACGGAGCAACTAGGCCCGTGAGCCACAACTACTGAGCCTGCGCATCTGGAGCCTGTGCTCCGCAACGAGAGGCCGAGATAGTGAAGAGGCCCGCGCACCGTGATGAAGAGTGGCCCCTGCTTGCCACAACTAGAGGAAGCCCTCGCACAGAAACGAAGACCCAACACAGCCAAAAATAAATATAATAAATAAAAAAAAAAAAATTGTATATATTTTAAGGTGTACAACATGATGTCTTAATTTATGTATACACTGTGAAATGATTACCACAATCAAGCTAATTAACATGTCCATCACCTCATATAGTTACCTGTATGTGGACGTGGTGAGAACACTTAAAATCTACTCTCTTAGCAAATTTCAAGTGTGTAATATGGCATTATTCACTATACTCACCGTGCTGTACGTTAGATCCCCAGAACTTATTTATCTTATAACTGAAACTTTGTACTCTCTGGAAGACATCTCCCCATTTCCTCCACCATCTAGGCTCTGGTAACCACCATTCTACTCCCTGCTTCTATGAGTTCAACTTTTTTAGATTCCACATATGAGTGAAATCCTGCATATTTGTCTTTCTGTGTCTGGCTGATTTCACTTAGCGTAATGTCCTCCAGATTCATCCATGTTGTCACAAATGGCAGATTTCCTTCTTTTATAAGGCTGAATAGTATCACATATATAAATATAACAGTTTATCCATTCATCTAACTATGGACATTTAGGCTGTTTCCATGCCTTGCCTATTGTGAAAAATGCTGCAGTGAACATGGGAATCCAAGTATCTCTTTGAGAAACTGATTCCATTCCAGACAGGGATTTACACCATCAGCTCCCCTGGTTCTCAGGCCTTTGGACCTGGACTGAATTACACCACCAGCTTTCCTGGGTGTCCAGCTTGCAGACAGCTGACTGTGGGACGCCTCAACCTCCATAACTGTGTAATCCAGTTCCTCAAGATATATATACTTTTTGTTTTTTCTGGAGAAACTTAATACAAACAATGTTGGAAATTAAAAAACAATAGAACAACCTCTTGTAAGTTAGAAAGGCAACATGTTGTCCAAATTAGAGTCCTATACTCAGCTAAATTATCCAACATGGGAAGTGTAGAAAAAACACATTTTCAGATGTGCAAGGTATCCCAGTGATTGTTTTCCTTCAATATCTATTCTCCTCTTCTTTTTCTTCTCCCCCCCTTGTCCGGATCCTCCTCCTTTCTTCTTCAGAAGTAGGTATGATGAAATTAATCCGGGCTCATGTGAAGAATATGTAAAAATATTCCACCCTCTGTTGCAGCTAGATGCCCATATGACTAGGTTCTGGGCCAAAGGAATGTAAGTAGAAGTAATTTGTGATACTCCCCAAAAGTTTTTTCTCCCCTTCCAGTTCTATTGAGATATAATTGATACCACCACTGTATACCACTGTATACATTTAAGGTGTACAGCCTAATGATTTGATTTATATACATCCTGAAATGATAACTTACCACAGTAAGTTTAGTGAACATGCATCATCTTATATAGATACAAGATAAAAAGAAAAAAAATTTTTTTCTTATGATGAGAATTCTTAGGATTTACTCTGTTAACAACTTTCATAAAAAACATACAGCCCTGTTAATTATGTGTATCATGTTGTACATTACATTGCTTGATCTTATTTGTCCTGTAACTGGAAGTTTGTACCTTTTGGCTGTCTTCGTCCAATTCCGCCTTCCCCTACTACCTGCCTCTGGTAATCACAAATCCAATCTCTTTCTCTGAGTTTGTTTGTTGTTTGTTAAGTATAATTGACCTATAACCCTATGTTAGTTCCTGGTGCACAACATAGCTATTTGATGTTTCTATAAGTTTCAAAATGATCACCATGATAAGTCTAGTTATGTAGTCCATACAAAGATATTACATAGTTATTGACTATATTCCCCACGCTGTACATTTCATACCTGTGACTCATTTATTTTGTAACTGAAAGTTTGTACCTCTAAGGCTCTCCCCCTCACCTATTTCTCTCATCCCCCACCTACCTCCTCACTGGCAACCAAATGTTTGTTCTCTGTATCTATGACTCTTTTCCCCTTTTGTTTTATTTTTTCATTTGTTTTTTAGATTCCACGTATAAGTGAAATCATACAGTGTTTATCTTTCTCTGTCTGACTTATTATTATGTATATAGCATAATACCCTCCAAGTCCATCCCTGTTTTCACAAATGGCAAGATTTCATTCTTTTTTATAGCTAAATACTATTCCATTATTATATACAACATCTTCTTTATCCATTCATCCATTGATAAGCACTTAGGTTGCTTCCATACCTTGGCTATTGTAAATAATGCTGCAATGAACACAGGCGTGCATATAACTTTTCACATTAGTGTTTTCATTTACTTCAGATAAATACTCAGGAGTAGAATTGCTGGACTGAATGGCAGTTCTATTTTTAATTATTTGAGGAACCTTCATACTGTTTTCATAGTGGCTATACCAATTTGCATTCCTACCAACAGTGCATGAGGGTTCCTTTTTCCCCACATCCTTGTCAGCACTTGTTATTTGCTGTCTTTTTGATGCCATTCTGACAGGTGTGAGGTGATATCTCATTGTGGTTTTAATTTGCATTTCCTTGATGATCAGCAGTGTTGAGCATCTTTTCATGTGTCTGTTTGCCATTTGTATGTCTTCTTTGGTAAAATATCTATTCAGGTCCTCTGACCATTTTCTAATCATGTTGTTTGGGTTTTTTTTTTTTACATTGAGCTGTGGGAATTATTTGTATATTTTGGATATTAACCCCTTATTGGATGCATCATTTGCAGATATCTTCTCCTATTCTGTAGGTAGCCTTTTCATTTTGTTCATAGTTTCCTTCACTGTGCAAAAAGCTTTTTAGTTTGATGTCATCCCATTTGTTTGTTTTTACTGTTATTTCCCTTGCCTGAGGAGACATATCCAAAAAAATTGCTAAGACCGATGATGTCATAGAGCTTACTGCCTATGTTTTCTTCTAAAAGTTTTACGGTTTCATGTCTTACATTTAAGTCCCTAAGCCATTTTGAGGTGTTTTTTTGTTTTTCTTTCATTTTTGTTTTTGTTTTTTGTATGTGGTATAAGAAAGTAGTCCAGTTTCATTCTTCTGCATGTAGCTGTCCAGTTTTCCCAACACAATTTATTGAAGAGGCTGTGTTTCCCATAGTATATTCTTGCCTCCACTGTCATAGCTTAATCGACCATACAAGTGTGGGTTCGTGTCTGGGCTCTCTATTCTGTTTCATTGATCTATGTGTCTGTTTTTGTGCCAGTACCATACCGTACTGATTACTGAAGCTTTGTAGTATAATTTGAAATCAGGGAGTCCCCAAAAGTTTTCTTAAAATCTGGGAGCAGGCCCTTTTCCTACCATTTCTTCATCCACGCTAGCTAGAAAACAGACATGCTAGATGGAACCAGAGGGCATTTTGTTACCATTGTTAGAAATCATTTATTGGGAACGACAAAGAAGCAGCCAAGAGGGAGGCTGAGTTCCTGATGTTCCAAATTAGCCTTGACAATCCACATTTATGTGAGAGAGAAATAAGCTTCTATCTTCTTTAGGTCATCATTATTTTTGGTTTCTGTCACTTGTAGTCAAATCTCATCTCAGGTAATCCAACCTAATACACAAGCTTAGGAAGGTTTTCTTTGCAGGTTATTAAGTTCTAAAAAAATGTATATGACATGGATATATATAACATGGTTTTTATTTATTGTGTTATTTAAATCCTGTAAAAACATCTGATATTTTTGGTCTTCTTGATGTACAAATTCTGAAAGTTTATTAAAGATTGATACTATGATGGTGGCTTTATCTATGTCATATATTTCTGGAAGATTTTGCTATATGTAAACATCTTCTATGATGTTTGATGCATAATAATTAGTGTATATTTTGGTAGACTACTATATGAAATTAAAAAAAAAACTTCTTTGTCCCATTTTAAACTTTGGATCTTGATTTTACTCTTTCTGATAATATTACATTTGATTTCTTTTTAAAATTTTTCTTCTATGCCTTTCCCCATTCCTTATTTTCCTTCTTCCTTTGTCACTTTGCTTAGGTATTGCAGGATTAACCTCAAAGTGTCAGAAGACTAACTCTTTCAAACGGTGCTAGGCCTGCCGGGAAATGGCCCTTAAATTCACCCATTTTCATCGTAAGCACTCAGAAATATTGTGGGATTATTTTGTCTCTGCTGAGTGAGAAGGCACAGAGTTTGAGTTTCTAGAACAGTAAGGATAGGAGGGAATAGGCAGAGGTGGGGAAAAGAAGGAGATGAAAATCCTGTGAGAATGACAAGATAAGATCTGTCAGAATCCTTATGCAGTGCAGCTACTTACATCCACAACTGTATGTCCCAGGGAAATTACTGGAGACTAAATAGCCCATACCACCATAAGGCAGCTTTCTGTGTCATCTCCTGCCTTGTCTAAACAAATCCATAAATTTCACATCCTTTTCTATAAAGAAATATTACATCCTCTAATGACACGGGCATTTTTCCAACAATTACATTATCATTTTGTTGCTAAAATTACCAGATATATTTCTCACAGAGAACATGAAGCTAGTTTTTTTTTTTTTAAACCAAACATCAAGATTTTGGTCTGTATTTTAATAATTTTGTTTATATAAAAATGGTACATGCTTATTTTAAGGAATGTCTAGCATGAAGAAGACTAGTAGGAGGAAAGGCAGTTAAAAAAACAAAGTTAACATTTATTGAGACCTCTTTATATGTCAACATTATTTTAAGTACTTTGTGGATATTAACTCATTTAATCCTCACAATGGCTTGATGAAGTAGGACTATTACTGTATGCATTTTATAGATGCAGAAACTTAAAATTTATTAACTTGCTCAAAATTACAGTTATTAAGAGGCAGAGCTGCTGTCTCAGTCCCCCAACCCCCAGCACCTGGCTCCTTAATTTCTCTTATACTTCTCAGCAAAAAGTTAACAAAACTATCATCACCTCAAACTCCACCATCCACATAACTATCACCATCAGGGGAACATCATTTCATGGATCTTTCTCTACATATATATGGGTGGAATGATAAGTAGAAATACTTTTATGAAATAGGGTTATACCATGCATGTTATGAAGGAATGAATGAAAGATTACAAATAGACAAAAACTAAGAGCATATCTTGCACCAAGGATTGTGATTCATCTAATTTTGTGATTAAAACTTTAAAATAAATAAAAATTTTTAAATGAGGTTGATATCCTAATACATTTTTAAACTAGTAAAGGCTTAACACTTTATATACCCTCCTTGCTTTCCACCTCCCAATTTTTTGTGGATTACATTATTAGATTAGATTCAGATATGTTATCGTAATATCCCCACTATTTCCAATTAGCCCCATAAGTGAATGCTTCACTGTTTATTGTAAATTCTTTTATCATGGCGTCTCCACTGCTGAGGTCTCTGTATTGATTCATCAGTTAGTTGTCTGCTTTCAGTTATGAGTAGGTTTTTCAATAACAGCTCAAGGGTTTACCATCTTTTGAGTTCATGCATGTTTGAGAATATATGCATTTTGCCTTTATATTTGAATGAGATCTTCTTTGTTATAAATGTTAGAGTCATTTTCTTTCATTCAAAACCTTGTAGACATTTCCTCTGTCTGTTGAATGTTGCTCTCCAGAAATCTAAAAATAGCTTGATTTTTCTTTTTTCATTCTTTTTTATTGGCGGGGGGGTGCCTAGGAGTATGATTTGCTTGCTTTTTCTAACAAGAAAAGATTTATCTGAAGAAATCTGTCTTTATTTTTGAAATTTTACAATTACTTAGAATATATCTGTTAGTACTCAGAAACAAAATTTCCTGAAATAAGATGTGCTCTTTTAACCTGCTGATTATTCTTTTACAGTTTTCATTCCAAGGAAACTTTCTTGTTCCATGTGTTCATGCCCTATTTCTAGTTTGTGGTCCTTTTGGATTTTTCCTAATTATGATCATCTATCTTTCTTTTTCATTGGCACTTGACTCACTGTACCTTTCCTCTATGTCAGCAATTTAATTTTCAACTGTCTTTTCTGTTCCTTTCTAATTTACTTAACAAACTTTTAATGACATCCTTTTGATCCTCAACTTGTTTCTTAGACCTATAATCTCTTTTTAAAATCTCATTTAATTGTTTTATCATTTCATTTTTGAGGCTTACCTTAATGAATTCATGAGCTTAATAAGTTGTTCCCTAGTATGAAGCACTTGAGGGAAATTTGTTCTTTAGGATATAGTTTCTTCTAGGTTGGATTTTTTTTTTTTTCCTATAGTATGACCCCATAGTTACCATGCCACTTTTTAAATTTTATCTTGCTCATTCTTGGACAGTTCTGATGAGATCCTCTACATCCTGTGATAAAGTGTAAATTACTTCTCATTCATCCAACAAGACTTTATTGAACACTTCTATGTGCCAGGCATGTATCAATGAATAAAACGGAAAAAAAAAATTCCCATTTATATTCTGGTGAATGGGAGAAGGGGTCATTGACTAAGAAGAGAATGATAATAAATAATAAACATAGTAAATATATTACATGTTAAGGTGATAAGTACTATGGAGAAAAAAAAATAGAACAAAGTAAGGAGAATTGAGAGTACCAAGGTAGAGACAGGTACAAATTGCAACTTTAAATAGGTAGTCAGTGTAGGTATTCTGGTTGTCTATCATTGTGTAACAAACTACCCCAAAACTTTAGTGGTTTCAAGTAACAACCATTTTATATTATATGATTTTGTGGGTCAGGAATTTGGGCAGGGCTTCTGTTCTACCTGATGTCAACTGAAGTTACTCAGTGGTTTTCAACTGGTGGCAAGTTTGGGCTGGAGGATTCAGTATGACTTCACTGGTCCAAGAGGGTTCAAGATGTCTTCACACACATGCCTGGACTTGGCAGGGATGCTGGAAGCCTAGTTTCAGCTGGGCTTCAGTTTCTCTCACTCCCCATGTAGTCTCAGGATGTCTCCAGGTGGTTTCTACAGAAGGGTAGTCAGACTTCTTACAAGAAAACTCAGGATTCTAAGACTCCAAGGTGGAAGTTGTTAGTCCCAAAGATAAGCCTGCCATACTCTACTGGTCTAAGCCATCACAAACCATTCTTATTAATTCAAGAGGATGGGAAATAAACTCTCCCCTCAACAGGAGTGTCAAAAAATTTGCAGCCATCCCTTATTCTTCTGGTAGGTTTCACTGGGAATTGACATTTAACCAAAGATTTGAAGGAGATGAAAAAGTTGGCCAGGGAAATATTTAAGAGAAGATTTGCAGAGAAAGGAAACAACAGTGCAAAATCTTCTAGTTGGGAGTTTGTCGGGCATGCCAGTGTGGTGGAAAAAGAGTGAGCAAGGCAAGAGTATTAAATAAAATTAGAGAAATAATGCTAGCAGATCCTGTAAGGTCTTGTAGCCACTTAAAGACTTTGGCTTTTACTATGAGTCAATGGTGTGTCACTGAGTGATGAGCAGAGACATGACATGGTATGACTCATCTTTTGAAAAGGATCAGTCTAGCTGCTATTTTAAGGATAGACCGTGGCTGGATGCTGCTGGCAACAGGGTCACCATTTAGGAGTCTGTTGCATTAATTCAAACAAGAGGTAATGATGGTCTAGACAAGTGTAGTAGAAGTAGGTAGGAGTGGTTGGATTCTGGATTTAATTTAAAAGTTGATGCAATAGTATTTTTAATGGCTTAGATGTGTCATGTGTACGAACAAGAGGAAAGTAAAGAACGACGCCAAAGATTTTAGCCTGAGCAGCTAGAAGGATAGATTTGTCATCATCTAAGTAAAGAAGATTCTAAATAGAGTAGGTTTAAGAAAAAAAATCAAGAATTCTGTTTTGGGAATGTTAAGTTTGGGATGAATACTAGATATCCTAGTAAAGATAACAAGCAGAAATAAGTAGTAGAGGAGACTGGAATTTAGCAGACATCTTGACTGATGATATAAACTGGGGACACGGTCCATGTTTGTAAAGGCATCGAATGGATGAGATTGCTGAGAGGCTCTGATACACTCTAGCATTAAGAGAGTGGGAAGAAAACGGAGTGCCAGACAGAAACCTGAAAGAAGTATTGAATGAGGAAAGAGGAAGACAAAGAGTACAATGAAATGGAGGCCAGGTGAAGGTGTTTCAATGAAGAGAGTCCTTCTTCAAATTCTGTCACATGCTACTAATAGGGCAAATAAGATGAGGATTAGCAATTGGAGATTGGAATTAACAACACACAAGTTGGGAATTCCCCGGCAGTTCAGTGGTTAGGACTTGGCACTTTCACTGCTGAGGCCCTGGGTTCCATCCCTGGTTGGGGAACGAAGATCCCGCAAGCCATGCAGCGAGCAAGCGAGGGAGAGAGGGAGAGAGGGAGAGAGGGAGAGAGGGAGAGAGGGAGGGAGGAAGGAAGGAAGGATGGAAACACAAGTCACTGTGATTCAATGTTTTTATAGAACCCTGAAACTAATACAATATTATAAATCAACTATAATTTTTAAAAAAAGAACACACAAGTCATTGGTGATCTTGACAAGAGAACTGGAGACAGAGAATACAGACAACCCTTTCAAGGAGTTTTCCTGGGAATGACCTAGTAGAGTGGAAAAAATTATAAGGTAAAGAGAAAGCGGGAAGAATTGGTGGAACATTGTTCTTGAGTTACACAAGAGAGGACAGAATCTGTTACCGAATGCAAGTGTGTGTGCCCGACACACAGTGAGGTGAAACAATACCAAAATGTCAGAGTTTAGAGCAGAGAAAGGTTTATTGCAGGGTCATGCAAGGAGAACGGGTGGCTCATGCCTTAACCCCCTTACCCCCGTACCTCCCCCAACTCCTCAAAAGCTTTCAACAAAGTCCTTTTATAGGAAAGGTGAGGGAGGGGCGTGGTTAGTTGTTGTAAACTTCTTGGTGTCGGATCCTTTGTTCTTGAGGTCAGGTCACGATGTTCCTGTAAACCTCCACCAAAACAAATGTTATTCTCAGTTCTGACAAGAAAGGGCAAGGTCCCAAGGCTTAACTTTAGCCCTCCGAGGTCCAGGCCCTGGCTAAGAGGAGGGGGGTCCCTGTGCAGGCCGGTCACCCTGCCTGAGAGCATTCGTCCCGCACCCAGTCTGGGTCTTCCTGCCGGCGCCCAGGCGCAGCTAAGCAGGCAGATCTCAGCTGGAGGGGCCCTCAGTGCCAGGTCCCCAGACCATGCCCAGCCGTCATCACTGAGGGAGCCAGGTGCCCAGGAGCCAGCCGGCCCTCAGGCTCCTCAGGCCACCCAAACAGGGGCCGGGTCCCGATGTCTGCGACCCATGGAGACAGCCGCCGGCATCAGGCCGCAGAGGTGGGAATGGGGGAGAGGTTCACTGCTGCTTCAAGGCCTAAGCCCAGCCAGTGGGCGGCCCTAGCGAGGGCTCTGGAGCTCTGCAGGACACACCCCCAGCCTGTCCCTGGGGCTCCCAGCTCAGCCACCAGCCCGAGGCCGCAGGGCCTGGGGAGCCCCGGAGAGAAGGCCACGATCCGCCTCTCACTGCACTCTCTGTCGCGAGGACCACTGCGAGTAACCACCGTGTGCGCTAACAGCTAACCCGCCCCGCCCGTTACAAATCTAGTGCAAAATGAAGGGACTGGCTTTAGACGGGAGGTGTAGCAACGTGGGGAAGCCAGAATCTATGGGAGCAGACTCAGGTTTATTATAGATTTGAGATCAATGTTTGTGCATGAGTAATCAATGATCCAAAAAGTGGGCTCTGAGGGTATGTGAATCATATGACTTCACTATCATCTGAAGTTGTGTAGTACCTTCACCATAACCTTGCTGGCATGGAGCTTCCTCTCATTCTCTCTCTCTCTCTCTCACACACACACACACACACACACACTTTCATTAAAGGATTTTCACCTCTTCTGGTTTAATTTCTTTCACTATCAACGAGGGTATACATTTTTTGGGAACAGAATTTTACTTTATGTCTTTATAAATAAAATGGCCAGAGTTCAAACTCTTTTCCAAATTTACAAAAAACAAAAAACTTCCACAGTTTTATAAAACATCCCTCAATTAAAATTCACTGAGCAAATCTGTGTGTCTACCATGTACAGTCACAGTGACAGATACCACTGAAAAAACAGAAATGACTTTTGCCTCCAGAGTTTATACTCTATAGAGCTGTGCTGTCCAAGATGTTAACCATGAGCCACAAGTGGCCACTTGAAATGTAGCAAATTTGAATTGAGATGTGCTGTATGTGAAAAATACAGGCTTAGTACACTATGGAAAAAATATGATCTTGCTAACATTTTTATATTCACTACATGCCCACATGAGAATATTTTGGATATATTGAATTAAGTAAAATGTACTATTAAAATTAATTGCAAGTGCTTTTTACTGCTTTTAATGTGGCTACTAGAAAATTTAAAATTAAAGTGTTTGCATTATATTACTGTCAGATAGCACTGTTCTAATAGATTAAAAACCTCTTTTAACCAGTTAAATGGCCCACTTAAAATATTTTAAATGCTAAAGAACAGTAGGTAAAGCACAGGTAAAATTGAGGGTCAAATTTTGTTAATTTCTACAAATAAATTTTTTAGAGCTATTCAAATGTATTTTAATACTATTCAAAATGTATTTTTAAAAAAGAAAGAATGGAAAGGTAAAAGAACCCTGAAGTAACAATATTCAGACATGCCAGTCTCACAGAAATGTAACTATTGTTATTTTATTATTATGTATTTATTACATTACATATTATTTATATTATTACTTACAAAAACTTCCCATTTAATTTTTAAAAATTTTAATAATCTGACATTTACTTTGATTTTTAAGGTACACTACAGTTTATTCACGATTTAATGCACCTTAAATTACAACTAGAAAAATGGTAAAAGTAGTTAACGACTATTTCCCCTAACAAGTTAAAACTCATTACTTAGGCTTTCATACTTCAGAAGTCCATACGCTAATCTCTACTTAAGTACCCTACTATGACATAATACGCAGCTAAAGAACGAGGTAGAGCTAATGTATCGACAAGGAAAGATATCATAATATACTGTGTGAAATAAGGCAAGCTGTAGAAGCCATTGTGGAACCAAGCCCGTGCGTGGGTACACTGTGTGTACATGTGCGTAGCAAGACAGGGAGGATACACACCAAATGCTCTTAGGGGTGGATTGTTAGGAGTCTTTTACTTTTTACTTCATATACTTTTAATTCTTCAGTATTGTTTGAATGTTTTTCAATGAGGGCATTTTGTAACTTATAAATGATTAAAAATATGATAAAGGTTGCTAATAACTATTAATACATTTCTCAACATAAATTTAGAAGAACTTTTAAACTCTCTTGGAAGTAGTCATCACCTCAATAATCTTTTAAAACCCTTCATGCTATCACTGTAACCAGAAAACCATTGTATAAATAATAAAATACGTAAAACTGAGAACTGTTGGATCATAACATTACAGAGACCTGTTAAAGCGCAATTACACCCTGGCACAGAAAAGGTACTCTTCTCTAGATCTGAAATTTGATCCTCTGGGTAGTTTTAAGAAATACTTGGGGACTTCTCTGGTGGCGCAGTGGTTAAGAATCCGCCTGCCAATGCAGGGGACACGGGTTCGATCCCTGGTCCGGGAAGATCCCACATGCTGCGGAGCAACTAAGCCTGTGTGCCACAACTACTGAGCCTGTGCTCTAGAGCCCGCGAGCCACAACTACTGAGCCCGCATGCCACGACTACTGAAGCCCCCGAGCCCTAGAGCCCGTGCTCCGCAACAAGAGAAGCCACTGCAATGAGAGGCCTGCACACCGCAATGAAGAGTAGCTCCCGCTCACCACAACTAGAGAAAGCCCACGTGCAGCAATGAAGACCTAGCGCAGCCAAAAATAAGAAGAAGAAGAAGAAGAAATACTTGGGCCAGTAAAATCATCTAGGTCTGTTGCCTACCCGATAGCTATCTTCTAAGCCCCTACCCTTCTACCCCACAGACTTCTAGCAGAACCCTGATGTTATTTCCTTTCCTGTGAGTAGCCATTCTTCAAGGGAGGCTATATTTAAGTTTGGGGCAAATCATGGTCTGAGCCAACCATTGAAGTTTTATTCTTTGCAAAGTAATTGTTTTGGACACAGATATTGCTATGGCTATGAGAGCAAGTGGATGGAGACAGGTGGCACCTTCCTCTTATAAAAAGATATATTTTTGCCTCTGGTTGTCATTTGAGATGCAGAATGCTGGCTGTCACTTGGGGGCCGTCGGGGGAGACACAGCTCACATGGTGAGAACGGTACTGTAAAGACAAAAGGTACCTAGGTTTCTGATGACATTGTCCAGTTGCCGAATTAGTCAGTCCAGGAACTGCCCTGACTTTTAGTTATCAAGCTTCCCAAGCCTAAAGATTCCAAAATTGCTTCTGACTGCTAGAATAATTCAGACACATCACTAGAAGAGATTAGATATTTATTGAGTAGATGTTTCTTTAGTAAGAACAACACAAAGTTTCTCAAGAAAAAGATGATTTGAATCCCCCCAAAACAGAACAGAGCAACTTTCCATTATTCTCAGGTTACATCCCAATCTATAATCTTATACTCACCCTCCCTTTAATAAATGTCAAGATACACAAAATACTTGGAGGAAGATATCCAAATTATCCTAAAACCATCATATTTTCAGGTAAAAATCAATTTAAGAGTAGTACTCTCTGTGTAACACAGTACACCAAAATGCCTTTCTGCAGCTTTAGAATCATTACTACTCAAAATATTAACATATTTATGCAAAATGCTTGTGATAAATGGAAACACCTTCCAGTTTCTGACTTCAGGAGCAAGTACAAACCACCACCTCCTTCATAAATCTTCTGTTACAACATCCATCAAAAGCCACTGGCCCAGCTCTCAGATACTGACAACAATGGATGTGATGCAATGGATGACACAGTTTACAGCTACGCTACAAGTCCTGAATTATTTTTGCATAACATTCCAATATTCCCTGAAGAGATTTTATACACAGGTTGAAAACAGCTATTTTCCATCATAGTCAAAGTCAACTTACATTTTAAATGAAAGGTACACTGTTGCTTTTCTTCAGTTTTTACAAGGAGTTGCTATGATGATGTGTGTTTGAATATGCTCACAAATTCAGATTATATACGTTAATTACACATAATCAGAGGCTCCACATCAGGTCTTAAGTTTGGCATTAAAATGTCTGACCACAGACCCTCCAAATAACATTCACAGCATTAGAAGTGACAGAAATTTTCCTTTCTTTTTCTCTCCGTATCTTTTCAAAGGTTCTCTTTTGTTTGAAAACTGGGTTTATAGAAAATTCTTATGAAACAAACCCATTAGACATTTGGAATTAATTGGTAGAGATGAGGTGACAATAGATATTTTCCATTTAGAAGTTTGACATCGACTTGTAATCAGTTTTAAATTGCCTAGTCCAATATGCTATTCCATGTTCTCATAATTCTGTAATTGCTAGATACCTGGATTAACATCATATTCATTTTTAGTTAAAAAAAATTCTTGCATCACCTTTTACACCTGCCTTAAGTTTATATAATTTAGTTTTAAAAATCTAGTTTCATGTTCAATGAATTAAGAAACGACGAACATCAGGACAGTTTAGCCAGACTTTAACAGGCAAAAAAGGGTTCCTTTGGCAATGTATAAAAGGATAACTGTTACAGTACTAATCATTATTTAATCTACTTTTATTAAATATTAAAATGCAATAAGGCAATTGTTTAAGATGCTTGAAATTACATTTAATAAAATGATAACTGGCCCCACACCTGACATACTGCTTCCCTACTTTTCTTCTCTATTTTACTCTAAGGAACGAAAAGTTATTTAAAAAAAAAAAAAAAATCAGTGGTCTCGCTAAATCACTACTGATTAACACTAAGGTGTTTATTACTTACAAGATAAACTTCTGAAAAAGAAGACACTGAATACTTTCTTTTAAGGTTTTTCCATTTAATGTACTCCTGCTGTCTCCTGTTCTCTTTAATCCATTCCTAACACTTCAACTGGAAGTATGCCTACTGAGGAATCAAGAGATGTGATGTACTGTTTAAGCTGCCATTCATTCAAGGCAGGGCAGTGGTTCCCAAGTCTGGCTTCTTATCAGTATCATCTGGGAGAACCACTGTGACAGATTCCTGGGCCCCCTTCAGATCTGATACGGCCATCCCCTCCTCCTGTGTTATCTATGTGGTCAGTCCTGCATAATCCAGCCTCTGGGAAGACTAAAAGGATGTTAAAAAGGAAGATATTTGTCATCGTGTTTCGACAGGTCTTAGCTCACAAACTTGGATCCAATTAACAAAAAAAAAAACCAAAAAAAAAAAAAAAATACAATGTTGAATCACAGCACTAAATGATCAGTGCGTAAAGTGACTGGGAAAAGACTTCAGGACCAACAAATCAAACAAAGGTAGGCTGGCTGCCCATTCCATGAAAGCCGGCACGATTCCTGAGCCCAGAGGGCCTCGTGAACTGGAACAGAGGAAAGCAAGCAGACGGTGGTACAGGCTGCGGTGCTGCAACTCAGAAAGTGACTGTTCCCACACCTCCGCCCTCTACCTCCACTTCTCAATTTCCCCGCTCTCATCCCCTCGCTTCCTGCACTCTGCCTTTGGCCATTCTCACTCTTACTCCCTTCTCTTTCCTCACTTTTCTCACTTCCTCTCTTTTCCTTCTTCCTTTGATCATTCCTTTATCATCATTCTTTCCTTTGCTTTCTCTTCCTTAAAAATTCTTCCTTACATAATCTAAGCACATTCATACCGGAGATATAAAACACGTCAAAAAACATTCAGCCTAAAACAGAATGATCTGTTCAGGAGACAACAGAGCAACACAGAACTTCAACAGTAATGCTGGTGTGGCATGATACAAGCCATGGAGCAAATCCATTCTCTCTTCTGGGTCTCAACTTCATGACTTCTGAGTCTTATGAGGTGGGAAAGGCATATTGATTGTTCACAGACTTATGGCACAGAGAAGGTTAAATGATATGCCTCGGGTCCCTAACCAAGAAGAGAATCCAGATCTAGTTCACAGTCTGGTTTTCTTTCCATTACACCAATAACATCTGACTGGAGGCAAGATGAGAGAGCAGTGAGTAAGCAGTAGTATTGTTTCAGGCTCTGAAGTGTCCAAAGATAAGTGGGTTACCGTATACATTATGAACTACTCTTCATGGGGAAAAAAAAGTATGTATTTTCTTAAAATGTAAATCACAATATATATTTTCTAAAGGTTTTCCAAGTTCCTCTAAGATGGCTACTTCATATAAATGAGGGTTGGCTACATTATAAAGTCATTCCACTTTGGTAATACTGCAGCCCAGAGATAGTTCTGAGGTCAGAATTGTTCTAACACATAGACTCAAAGAATATAGAATGTAATTCGTATAAACTGCATAGATACACCGTCTTATGGAAAGAAATATAAAACGTTCTCTAAGCTGTTGTAGAATTTAACTTCATTAATGCTGAGAACTGCATTTCTTGAGACTTCTCAAGGAACAAGTTACCTTATCTAAAGATAAACTCAGAAAACTCATTTTAATATTTATATTAAATATTTTTAAGGACTTTTTGTGATATCCTAACTTTTAGGTAAACACAGTCCCTAAGTGGAGAGTTTTCGCCATAACCCAATTTATGGTAAAATGCTCAATTAGGTCAGGTCTGAATAAACCACATGAAGAACCTTCCAACTGATCCACAATGTAGAGTGTGTAACAGTGTAAACAGGTACAACAGGCGTGAGACCACAGCATACAGTCCAGTGAAACTATGACCACACTCTACCCAGCCCCAATCATACTAGAGCCTATGGGGCTAAGAGTCTCTGTTCACTAAGGAAATTAAATCTAAGCAACTTCCTAATATAAATTTGTATCTTGTCAATAACCCCAAGTACTTCGGCTAATGTTTCAGAATCACATTTATAATCCACCAACTGTGCCGAGAATTGTGGTCCTAACTTCAACCTTCAAGTTGGCAAAATGATTTCCAGGGGTTCCCAAACTAACTGACACCAAAATCATCTGAGGTGCTTATTAAAAATAGAATCATAATGTGACTTATTTTTGCACTCTAACATTGTAGTCAATAAGGGAAATCTGCCTAAGAACTGGATATTAACCGAAGCCAAAGCAGATATGATGTCACTATAGTTACCGAAGTGTTCACAGAGGTGAAATAACATGATACCTGGCATTTTCTTTAAGATACTTCAGCAAAGGAAAAAGGGACAGATGACACAAATGTGGTAAGATACTGACGTGTTTGATCTGGACAAGGAGTACCACTGTACAATTCTCTCTACTTCTGTGTAATGTGCAGACCCATCTAGACATGGGGTACCAGAGTCACCAAAGGTGAGGCCCAGGAATCCATCCTCAGCAAGGTCCCCACAAGAGTCTAATGTAGCCAGACCGCCAATGGTCTCATCTGGGGACCATTAAAAATGATCCTATACCCTCCAAACTTCAAAATTTTAGGGACCTCATTTTTTATTTAGCAAATCAACTTCAACAAGTTCACAAGTTCTCACAGTCACCACGGTGCTCTGCCAGGGATGCACAGACTGTGCTCTCTGAACGCTTCTGTCCAAGAGTGCTGGGCTGGCCATCAGCTTCTAACCTGCCTTTCTTACACCTTCCTCTCTCAATTTGTCCCTGACTGAACTGCAAAGACCGAGGACCGTCTTCCACGTCTCCACAGAGGGCGCTGTGTCTTCATAAAGCCAATCACCACTATTTTCACAAAGGTGATAGTCTTCCTTCATGATTTTCTCTTCTCTATTTAAGCGTTAAAATGTCAAAAGGAGAAAAAGAAGTTAACCATACAGTACTTGGCAAAATAAGACGTGTGCCCCGGCACAGTACATGCTAAGTACTCAGAATCTACAGCTACAGAAGACAGGTCAAAAACACTAAGAGAAGTAATATTTTCTTATTGCCAAGATTAAAAAAAAAGATAACTGTCTTAAGTGATATTCAAAGAAGGAGGACATGCACATCAACCAAATCAAAACTAGTTTTTCTATAATCAGACGTGACCATCTTCTGAAGCCAATCATCCATGAAAGTTGTCTAACTTACTTAAAGTAAGGCTCTATACGTATATTTGCTTCTTCAAAAATATCTTGCAAAGCCATTTTGAGGTAGAAGGAAAAAGGTTTAAGTGGACCACTTTTTTTCTGCTCCACTGTAACTATAATGGCTGCTCACAGGAAGTACATAGCTTATGCATTTTGGTCCATCACATTTTCCACCATCATATAAGTACACTGGTTAGGTTCTCATTTTATTATCAGTATATTTATTGTGTCCAGAATGCCCAGTAAAGCTGAAAATTTTCATTTAAAGTGATAAAAAATTTCCTAAAATACCTAATTAATAATCTTAGATATGACTTTGGGCAAGACAGTTAAGCACATACAAATGAAAATTCTACGTTTCACAAATACACACAGAGACTAATATCCAAAACTTTCAGTTTTCCCTCTCAATTTTAAATGTGCAGTTTACTTATAAACTAAAAATAATTTTAAGCATGATTGTCACAAAAATATTTTAAAACAGAGATGAAATGTATAAAGGCACACATAGATTGTCGATAGTGACATCAGTTACATCACATTTCTTTAGAAACAGAACATTTTCTGCTCCTGTAAACAACTTTCTTTTCTCACACATTTAAAGTGAGGTTAGTGCTGACGTAAAATTATTGCTATACTCACAGTTTGAGTGTTTCCACTGTGTATGAGGTACATTTTTCTCCAACCATACATCCCTACTGCTCTTACCCACTTGAGAGTAAGAGTCAAACAAAGTCTGTAGGCTATAACCATTCAATAATATCTTCATCAGTACTAGAATGATAGCAAATAGCATTACAAAACATCAGAAATCAAAAACATCTTCTTGTTGGGGTCCAAGACTTCAACTTATTCTTCATTACATGAAAATACTGCTCATTTAACTTCTTCGGGAAAAAAAAATTATTCTGAAGATGAATAATTCCTTCCTGAACACTTCATCTAAGACTATTCCTTCACACATATCCTCTGATATTTTGTTGTTTTAATTCATTTGATTTAGCGGTCACCAAGAATCACCTTTCCTTTGGTGGTCTATCATAACGATCCTGTATGCTTTTTGTCAGCTGTTTGATAAATATTTTGTAAATTTTTCCACAGTATGTATGCACTGTCTTTTGTAGTTCCAGTTCTAAAGGCTTTAATAAAGAATGGATGTTGTCATCTTCAAAAGAACACTAGAGAAAGAAAATAAAAAGACAAAGATATATATATAAATTTAACTCTATTCCCAACAACTTCTTCAATCAACTTTACGTTGACGATCTCCATTTAAAGTCTCACAGACAGCATGTGCCCAAAACAAATAATTTCAATGAGTTAAACAGACTACGATCTCACAGGAGGAGGGAGAGAGTACGGGTGACTCACTGGGGGTACTGGGGAGAGCCCTTCAGAGAGGAGCGTGGAGGCAGCGCACTCCAGGCCAAGGCAAGAACACGGTCAAGGACAGAGAAGACCAGAGATACTGACAGGTGTGAGGTGACAACCAAAAGCTCGAGGTGTCTGAGAGAGACTAATAAGAGCCAAGAATCACTCTGATAACACTGGTGAGGCTGGACTGGAAAGGAGTGAGATGGAGGCACGGAGTGGGAGGAATGCAGAATGACAGCACAGGTCAGTGCTTCCCACAGAACCCTAACTGCACGAAGGGATCCCAAGGATAGATATGTTTGAGAACTGCTAAATACCATGCACTCTTGGGGGGATTCACAGTGGCACATGAAAAACTATAAAAACAGAAAATACATCTGTTGGATATTGTTTGGCCCACTAATTCCAACATATACTTTTTACCAGAATCCTTTTCACCATAAAATATATTAATATCACAAGGAATATATTTTGGAAAACACTGCTGTAATAGTTAAGTGCAAATAACCTGTGAGCTTAGTTATTTTCAACCAGGTACATTTTTTGACTTAGTATTTGCAACTACAATCAGAAAGACTGACAGGGCTTGAAAATAGAACATTTTACGGGAAAAGTTTGAAGTCAGTGAAAAATGCAAAATTCTGAAGGAAATTCAGAACCTGAAATCTAGGAGGGCTGCATATGACCGGAGGTTCACTACGCTGCCACTGAGGGAGAGGAAATAAAAGCACCATTTGAATCACAATTAGTGAGTCTGTAGGAAGCCACAGCCCATCTAGGGAGAACAGGCTGAACGTAGATGCTAATTTAGAACATGGATGTGTAGAGCTGCCAAGAGATCCTAAACCTGGGTGTCTCTAGTGCAAGAAAACTATGAGCATTAACTGCATGAAACCTTCACTCTTGGGGTGATTTTTCAAACCTAATTCCATATACTGAAGATAAATATCTTGAAGTATTTTTGAAAACCAAAAAAAAAAAAAAGAGGAGAGGCTTAACTGGGAAGAACGTAACGAAAATAACCACAGCTAGCACACAGGGATCTAGGAGAGACTGTTGAAAGCTGGACTGGTTAAAAGAGGGCACTTCCTACATGCCAGGCATTGTTCTAAGAGCTTTATATGTATTAATGCACTTAAGCCTCATACCAACTTCATGAAATAGGACATCACTATTTACAAAGAAGCAACTTAAGGCAGGGGGAGAATCTTCCCAGTTACAAAGCTAAGCCAGGAGTCCACCTCAGATGCAAAAGAAATCGATAGCTAGTGGGAAGCAGCCGCATAGCACAGGCAGATCAGCTCGGTGCTTTGTGACCACCTAGAGGGGTGGGACAGGGAGGGTGGGAGGGAGGGAGATGCAAGAGGGAGGAGATATGGGTATATATGTATATGTATAGCTGATTCACTTTGTTATAAAGCAGAAACTAACACACCCTTGTAAAGCAATTATACTCCAATAAAGATGTTAAAAAAAAAGTCAACAGCTTTACAACCACACAGCACTGCTTATCCAAAACAGCAAACGCAACTGTGCCAAGTCAGTTTCAAAAACTCTGTTAAAAGATGCAGCTCAGTTAACAGTGGGAAACTGTGCTGTGCTGTATAGAGACATGTCTACATTTGTCTGGGGTTATGCTGAAGAAGGTCAGGTTTACCTTACCTTCTTCAAGGTTTAACACCTGTATTAAGTGATACTGTCAAGTTACATTTCACTGTGTATAAACAACATACTTGGACAACTGTGGCTGAGAGGCGAGTAATAATGGGAAGAGCAAACTGTGGTCTTTTTCTTACTCTACAATGACAAAAAATGAAAACATTACAAAGGTGTTTAAAAGTAAACTCCCAGGAACACTTGAGATTCAGTTCATCCATTTTCATGTGATTTAAATCCCAGTGTTTGTGGTTACCTTTCTTTTTTCTTCACTGGGAAAGTCTTTTGATGAGTATTTTCCCTAAATAAAAATAGTGCCTCATGAATTAGAGCTCTTTTAGTCCAACATACAACACAAGTAATTTGACCTTTACGGGAGAAGGTGATAAATCACCCAGATGTCTACCTGTACGTACACAGCCGGAAGTCACGCCCTCCACCAGCCACAGACTCTGCAGTGTCCAGGAGTTGTGCAGCATGGAACGCACATCCAGACGTTCCCTTTCCCAGAGGCCACATGTGCCCTTACCTGACTGTGCGCCTCTTCCCAAACCGAGTGCTACACTTGACTGGTCTGCACCATTCCTGCCTGCCTGGTACTCATCCTTCCAGCTCAGCCCAATGGCAGCTCCTCTGAGAAGCTCTCCTGACACAGTTAATCACTCCCTCCCTCTTCACTGGCACCGTACCCAGCATACAAACTTTTAGCAAGGTCATGTTTTATATCTAAGACTGTCAGTTGAAGGCAGTGAATAAACAGTGAGGCTATGATGACAAGTAGAAAATTAAAGGCATTTTCAAAAAACAGAACATGTTTTAAAAGTATGGTAGAATGGCAGGCAGTTCAATCCGACAAATACTGAGTGCCAACTATGCACAAGAAGGTGGTGCAGGAGGGAAATGGTCGAGAATCCCTTGCATCTCTGCAAATCTATTGCATCTTATGCAAATAGAAGAAGGGTGTGAAGTAAATCAAAGGTAACACAGAAACACCAAGAAATCTAATAATTCAAACGAAATACAAGAAGCAGAAAATATTTTACAGAGCAATAAAATGTTTTGTTCCCATTGCGAATCTGCAATTTTTAATCTTAGTATTTTTATTCACTCAGCAACTAATATTTAACAACTATGTATGGGCTGTAAAAACTGATTTGCTGGCAATTTACATTTTAAAAATGGTTCACGTCCTTATTGTTCACAGCATTCGATGGCTATGACTAAGCTTCTGTCTGAAACTTGCATAAATGCCCTTGTCTAAACTGCAATTCTTTTAAATTACGCTTCTCACTGAATTATAGATAAGGGAAGATAAAAACACTAACCAAGAGTACCAAAAAAGACTGATTAACTTCATTAAGCTGAAAAATGGCTAATATGGCTATTAATATGGACCCAAAACAAACATTAATCTTTAATTACTTCGGTATTTGAAATAGTTTTTAAAATAAGATTTATTTTTTAAAAATCAAGTGTAATTAATCAGCTTAAAACCAATACTCAATTTTTTTAAAGTATATATTTATAGACGATCAGAAAAGATCAAATAAAACTAGTAAGATTTAATTCCTTAATAATGTTTTTTTTAAATGATCAAAGGCAACAAAGAAATCACATTTTTCTAGGAGTGCATTTCTTTTCTACCCTGCAAAGTCTCAGAACCGCAAATGTACCTTTTGTCATTTTTATCACCTCTTGACAACCCATGATAAAGCATTATTAAAATACGATATTGATTTCTGAAGGCATACAAGGTCGGCTACATGAAAATGAACATCACTAAATTTTATAATTCTTCAGTGAGTGTAGCTGTATCATGATAAACTGATTATTCAGAAACCTTCTCTCTCAGGTTTATAGGACAAGAAACTTAGCAAAAACACTAAAACTGTAGCCTACAATGCTGTCAGCACTTTGCCTACCACCAGGTTTGAGAAACTCAGCTTTCCAGGAGAAAACTTCAGCTCCCTGTCACTGCAGATCGTCACCTTACACAGCGTGTCATCACCGCACCCAGCCCAGCCCTGCCGCTGCCTCCCTTCACCCATCACCCCAAGCAGCTCCACGCCTGACCTCCTCGTGGACCTTTCACAACCCCTGAGGCTTTTTCTCAGGCAATTTTGGCCCAGCCTGCTCACCTGGCAAACTCTTACTCATTCTTCAGGGCTCACTTCAAATGCCTCCTCATCAACGAAGCCTTCCCTGGCTCTTTGGGGCAAAACTTGCACTCCTTCACAGTCCTAGTACAATCTGTGTCTCAGTAGGTTACAGTTCAGTATCTTTATCCTCAGGCCTATTACTGAGGCTGTACTAGCAAACCATGAGAGCAGTCAGGAGCAGATACTGAGAGTCTAGCAAACAGGGGCATCGGCTCTTCTCCTGACCCCCACGCTTACACCAAACCACTCCTGTTGTTCTACTTATGTTTTTGTCTTCACGTCCACATAAGATGAGACATGGTCTAGCAGAGCAGTGAACACACCCACGTGAGAGATGAGTGCTCACCTACACTTCTCCCCAGGTATCAATGAATTAGCTGCATGGATACCACTTGATATAATGCTCCTTAAGCAAAATCATAAATCCAGTCCTTATTTGGATTTGCCCCAAGTCTTGGTCCCCAACATATTCAGAGACCTGGTTCATGCATCATCTCCCCCTGTCAATCCACCTTAATTAAACAAGAGCACCGTAAGAACAAGGAAGAAAAAGAGAGAAGAAGAGATATCGGGGGTGGTGGGGCCAGTATAATTTTTTCCCAAACTCAATATAAAGTAAATGCTTAAAAGAGAAAACCCCATTTACAAAGGCAACAAAGAAGATAAAATACTTAAGGATAAACTTAAGATATGTTCAAAATCCATAGTATGAAGAAAACTATTAAACATTCCTGAAAGACACAAATGAAAGACAGACCTTGTTCTTAAGATGTCTCAACACCATTAAAATGTCAGCAGTCACTAAGTTAATATGTGAAGATGATACACTCCCAACAAAAAAACAAGTTTTTATGTAATTAAATGAGTTGATATTTGTGGAAAAACAGAAATACAATAGGTAGGAAAACACTGAAAGGACAGGCTATGAAGAGGAAGTAGCCCTTTCAGATATTAAAATACAGCACAAAGCCTTTATAATTAAAATAGTGTGTAAGAGTACACAAATGGACAGACCAATGGAGCAAAACAGAAAATCCAGAAATTACAAATGGAACTTTAGTATATAATAAAGTCAGTATCTCAAATCTTTGGGTTACAGATAGACTTTTAAATAAATGGTGTTGGGACAAGACAGCTATTTGGAAAAAGATCAAATTAGATCTATTCCTCGCTCAAAAGAGTAAATTCCAAATTGGGCAGAAGGCTAAATGTAATAAATGAAAAAGTATATACGTGAACTTTTCTATAAGCTGAGTATACGCAGGGAAAGACTTTCTAATTACTACTTTTTTAAAAAAAGGTTTTAAATTTGATTACACAAAATTTTTAAAGAACAACTTTGAACGGTAAAAAATTCCACAAACAGTTCAAATTGGGAAAAAAATTTACATCAGATGTCACAGAAAAAGAACTAATATCTTTAATACACAAAAAACTTGCAACAAATGGTGGGGAGGTGGGGAGTAGAGATCGAAACTCCCTCATGGTGATGACTGTACAACTCTGTAAACATGCTAAAAACCACTGAATTATTTACACTATGGGTGAACTGTGTGGTATATAAAATATGTTATCAGTAAAGTTATTTTTTAAAAATGATAGAAGACTAGGTGAGAGATTTGAAAGAAAATTCACCCCCCAAAAAGATGTAAAAACAGCTGTTAAATATACAGAAAGATGTTCATCTCAATCATAAGAGAAAGGCAAATTAAAATTAAACTTAGATTCCATTTCTCACTCAGAATGGCAAAAATTTTTCAAGCTTGATAATACACTCTGTTAATGAGGCTGTAACAGGCCTCGTCATGAACTGTTGGCAGGAATGCAAATAATCCCCATGTAGGGAAAACAGGCAGTATCTTCAATTTAAATTATCCCATGTCCAGGAATTTACCCTGAAGAAACATCTCCCAACAATACAAATATATGTATGGCAAAGTTATGCACTGCTGCATTATTTATTATTCAAAATGCTGGAAAAGACCAAAATGTTCAAACATAAGAGATTAATTGAATAAACTCTGGTACATGCACAAAATGGAATATCATACAGCTGTTTAAAAAAAAAGCATGAAGAAAATATTTATAAATGCCCAAATTTCCAGAATACTGTAAAAAAGGCAAAGCACAAGTAGAGATGAACAGTATGCTACTTCTCATGTAAGAAAAGGGGAATTACAAAACATACATGTATCTACTTACCTGTACAGGAAGGACAAACCAGAAAATGAAATTGGTGATGGGGTGGGGGGCCTGGGGTGGAAGGATGGGGAAGGAGTGCTACTTCTGAGTAAACCGTTATATAGTTTCGACTTTTTGAAGAATATTAATATTCCTCATACCAAATTAAAGTTAAATCAACAAAGATGAGGGGAAAAAACTTAAAACTGAAAGCATACAGAAACACATGAACCCAACTGTATTTCAGATGAATAAATAACCACACTGAATGAAGGAGAAAAGAACTAACGCAAGTAACTTCTGAACACACTACTGAGTACACACCCTCGTCTGGGGCAGGGGAGGGGTGGGGGGAGGACAAGAAACAAATCCTTTATAGTAGGTTGGTTTGTCAAGAACAGAGGAGTGGAGATAGCAGTATGAATGGAGCATTTTTGAAATTAGTTTAAGTGTACTGTAGAACTAAGCAAAAGAGGAAATATTTTATGTTCGGAGCCAGGATTCTAATTGTGGAAGAAAGGAGATAAAACAGAGACAAAGTAGGAGAAGGCAAGGAAGGGGCCTGAGGGAATGGAACTGGAGGCATCGGTGTGAGCACATGACTATGTGTGTTTGTGTATCTGTATTTCCCAGCTCTGCTGCTGAAAGGTCTTAGAAGGGAAGACACCCTTGTAGCAATAAGCATCAGAGTTCCTTTGACAGCTGACTTCAGGGTGAGGGCAGGGAATGTATAACAAGATAAGCCTGGGATATTTTGTTTGGACAGAGAATGTGGAGATACTCAAAATAATGATGGGAATATGTCAAATGAGCACAAGAGGTAGCCAAAAGGGCTCCCAATCACCAAATCTGGCACAACCTCAGCATCAATATAAATAAAATTGAATACTGCATTATAAATCATGGAAAAAAATACATATCAATGAGTTCACACTGATACTGTATAGATCAATAAGTGGGCAAAGGGGAGTGCTCTTCCTCATAGCAGAACGCCAAGTGCCAGAGCTAGATGTAGAAGGAGTGCTGGGTTTATAATTGATGAACTAGGGTAAAGGATATGCAAATTCTCTGTAAGCTTGCGAGTATGTCCACAAAAACATTTTTTTAAAAAAAGCTTACATTTCTCAGTGCTTCATAAATAGCTCTAAACGCTGGTTGCTTATCATCATGGTAAACACCTCTGTTCCCATGAAGAATAAAGATTCCTTCTTCTTCGGCTTCTTGGCAATTGCTTCCATATATGCAATGATCTGGTCGATAATTCCATTGACACGGAAAAACAAAAAGGCTTTCTATGCAGAGACAAAACAAAAAAGCAAACATACCCTAATTCCACAGAATTAACACTTTGCAAAATTTTAGTTTAAATTTAGTTTACTCTGTCTTAAAAAAAAAGTGATAACCATTAGTTTAAGCCAAAATCAAATAAATGCATTTCTCCAGTTTTGACTAAATATTAACTATGATTTTTTTTTTTACAAATGTAAAGAATAAATTTAAATGATTACCTGGATTATGAAAAAATATGATATTCAACAGATCTTGATCACCCCAAGTGATGTTCAGTTTGTATTTTTTAAGCAATGGCATAAGTATATCTCCCCATCGTAGTCGCACAGTGGTCATATCATTCTGTTGGTAAATACATTAATGAGATTCTCAGGCTTCCAGGTTTAAAACGGCAGCATAATGACAGTTCCCCATTCTTCCCTTAGCAATTGTTACAGAGCAAGGGGAGAAGTGTAAACTTATGTTTCAAAACCAAGTGACCCTAATGTAAACTTAAATGTCAGTAAAACTGTCCAGCTGGAGTGCAGAAGATAACAAAAGAAGGTATCTGAAGCTGCACAAAGAAGTGATAAAACTAACAGATGTAGGGGAGGAAAGGGAAAGAGAAAGTAGGTGGTAGTTTAAGTATTATGACTGTGACCTCATCTTAAAAAGCAGATAGCTTTAGTACCTATGTCACATGTCTAGACACAGTACCTATGTCTCTGTCATACAGCTGCTGAGGATCAAACCTGTTAACATATAAATAAAAAGTCCTAGGAAAAGTACCTGGCACAGTGTTAGCTATTATTATCACCATGATCACTATTATTCTTAGTCTGATTTGCCAACCCTTTATAATTGGCATTTCAAAGAGGTCATTTGAAATTGATAAATCAAAAATAGATACTGAATTTCATCAGATGCCTTTTCAGCCTCTACAGAACTACTCATAGCTCATACCTAAGGAAACAACAGAGTTGAAAGAGGGCTGGGGACATGTGAACCTGGGGTGAAGTTGAATACTAAGTCTTTTATACCAATTTGACTCTTTGAAACTCTCCAGACTTAAACCAGTACTCCTCAAAGTACAGTTTGCAGTGTGCTGGTCAGTGAATTTTTCATGTCCTCTACAAGATTTAAGTACACAAATTAAGAGTAAGATTTAGAAACTTTTATAGCAATTTTATGTCTATTTAGTCTAATATTTTCCTAGTAATTTATTTACATTATTTTTACAAAAGCATTGCCTCATGACAGGTTATAAATAATGTTTAAAAAAACACTGATTCTTCTCCACAGATAGCTTAAAAAACATTGTTACAAGCTATTCTAGGATATATAATAAACACAATGGAGGCATAAACAATCTATCCTTTGAGAAAGAAAAGTCAGAATTCCTGGAAAAAAAAACTACGTATTTAAATATAATCTGCTATAATTGCATTACCTTTGTGTGAAGTTTCTCAGAATGCAGTAAATACAGTAAACTATACACAATCAGAAATAAATCTGGAAAATGACTGAAACAGGTTTTACTTAAGGAAATATTAAGAAAATACTTTATTGAAAGGATGACTGAAATAAGTCACTGATCATGTTCACTAAATGTTCTTAGGATCTGAAAAGGCAACTATGAATTGCTCAAGGACCAAGACCAGAAACACATTAAATAGACAGGACTGGTGGACCCCTTGTACCATGTCATGTTCAAGTCTTCACTGGATTTGACTTATGCAAAAAAAAAAAAAAAATGTATAGAGAGACAGAAATACACCTATTCAAAGAAATACATCTCTTCAAAGAAAAGAAAGATAAAATTACAAGGTCCAGGGCAGTTTTAGGGGAAAAAGAAAAAATCAAGGGGTGGGAGGTGGGGGGACCCTTATAATACACGTAAAGGAAAAGTCCTACTAGAAAAATACTGGACACGAAGCAATAACACTAGTATTATTTGCTGAGGATATAATCTAGAATATCCAAGACAACCAATGAAAAACTATGAGAAATGAGCTTAATACAGAGGCATCATATATAAAAAGAGCTCAAGACAGAAAATCTCCTGTTGGTCTTGAGGAGTTACACAGCCATGTTGTAAACTGCGTGTGGAGCAGGCCGCGTGGCAAGACCCTGGGAGCAGCCTCCAGCTGCTAAGAGCGCCCCTCGGCCAGTAGCCGACGAGAACGTGGGGACCCCCCCATACAGCATCAAGAAAGCACATTCTTCCAAACACCTAAGGGGCTTGGAAATGGACATTTCTCTGATTGAACCTTCGGATGAGGAAGTAGACGGCCAACATCTTGTTTTCAGCCTTGGGAGGACCCAGCTGAAACATGTTGGCCTCCTGACCCATGGAACCTGGGAGATAATAAATTTAACTGTGTTAAGCTGCTAAAGTTGTAGTAATTCGTTACACAGTAAGAGAGAACTAATCTACCAGGCCAGATGTAAATCAGGGTACAGGATTATCCACTTGACCCTTTCTGCTGCCTTCTAAAATCAGCAGACTTCATTTTGTTTGAAAACGAGTGTAGTATAACAACAGTGACAATAAAACAGTGGTGATATCAGGAGAATTCAAGAAATTTTAAAACCTTATATGTCACAGTAGTTATTTCTAGTCCATATAAAAACATAAAGAGGCAGAATTAGCCTTTGCTCACTTCCTCACTTCCAATGTCAGACCCTGTATCTGTACAATGAAATGGGCAGTGTCCCTGCCTTAGGAAACATCCAGTAATAATGTCTGGTGAGGCCTAGCTTAGAAGAAACCTCAGTACTTACCTTAATACTTATCAAGCCCACCTTCAAAAATTCTACTATTTGCACACCTTAAAACTATTTACCCTTCCTTTCATTTTAATCCCTGTACCTTTTTCTGTATGGATACCTCATCCCCCTCATGAAGGGAGGCTGCTGTCCTCAAGATGTTTGGTAGGAAACAAACATTATTAATCAGTTACATTTTGAAAAGTTCCAGACAAGAGTCTATGTTCTCAATATGCCATTGCTCATGGCAGGCAAATTCACCACAAATAACTATTTATCATAGCATTTCTTGGCAATGAATAAAATGGATCCCCTCCCTAAAAAAAAAAAAAAAAAAAAAAAAAAGAGCTCAAGTCAACAGAAATGGAAAAACAGCAAAGTAGAGAAATAGTCAAAGGATATGGCCATACAGCCATTCACAAAGGAGGAAACAAAAATGGCTAAAAATTGTATGAAAAGATTTTCATCCCACATTGGTGGTACAGTCAGGAAAGTAAAAATTAAAATACATGAGATATTTTTCAGCCATATAACTACATATTCATACTAGTACACACAAACAATCAAATCAAATCATTCTTTCTCCACAATATCACACATATTAAATGTGACAGACTATATGTACTGACATAAAAATCATTTATATATTTACTAAGTGAAAAAAGCAAACTGAAGATATATAAAAGAATTCTACATATAAACGCTAATGTACATGTATATCTGTTTCAAAATACTTTTTTAAAGGGTCTGAAGAATACATAGCAAAGTTTATAATGTCATTTGGGCAAAGGAATGAAACTGAGGAGAGTGGTGTGTAAAGGGGGGACTTGTCTTTTTACTCTATATGCAATGAATTGCCTGAATTTTTATAAGCATGATTTAGTTTTGTAAATTTTTTTTAAAGAAAACATTTTTAATCTTACAGTACAATACCTTGAAAAGTACAGTAGTACAGTACAACAGCTGGCATACAGGAACTGGCATCAAGTGAACGGGCAAGAAGAGTTACTGACTGGAGGAGGGAGAGGAGGTGGGAGATGGTAGAGCTGAAGCAGTTTTGTAATTTTTTAAAAAGATGTAGTTCTAATTTACTAATTTCAGTAAACCTACCAAAATGCACATGTATTACATTAAGATAAATTAGTTTCATTTCTAGAACTATGTATGCTTTTGAAAATAGACTCATTATTATCATCAGTTTATGTTACAAATAAATATAAAACTGACAGGTGGCTATTCATATTATGTTCCAACAATGCTAGAAACTGAGAACTCATCAATTCCCAAAGATTAGTTACTCTCCTAGTCTCTGAAAAGTTCCATCCCTTTTGGTAAGATGTTCATTGATATTGTTTTCTTAAGCTCTATATGTAACACAATAAAAGCCCTCCATCACATACATCTTTCAAATATGTAAAAACGACCCTCACAGCCACCTCACAATAAGTATTCTCTTTTTTAATATTTTTCAATAATTCATTAATGGCCTAGTTTCTAAAACTTCTGTCTGTCCTCTAACAGTAATTATCTACTGAGTTGCTACTTTACGCCAGACTCCATGCTAAATATTCTGAATACAAAGCTGCATAAAAGACACACCCTGCCCTCAGTAGATGGAGAAAACAGGCAAAAAATACTTTACAAAGTAATATATGGCACGACATGAACAGGGTACAGTAAATATACAAGAAAAAAATTCTCAAGATGCCTTATTTATATTCTCTGGTTTTTAGCTAATAAATAGAAAAAGGTTAAGAAATATCTTAATAGAGATTCAACACTGCAAATACAATCATAATACAAAATACAAAGCAGTATCTTAGCCAGTGTTATATCAATGTCTATCAAGCATTATGAGAAAAAAACAAAAAAGTTAAAATTTTACTATTTTAATTTTTAAAATATATAATTATAATACATCAGGTTGGAACTGAATAATCATGAATGGTAGGGCTGGGTGACAGCAAAGCAAAGAATTTAAAACATGGCCACTGTCCTAAGTGGGTAATCTTACAGCTTTTCATGTGATAGGAACTATGGGGTAACATTCATGGATCTGCATGAAACAGTTTGAAAAGTTATTACAAGTAATTCAGTTACATCACTAGAGCTCTAAAATTTAAGATCTGTGCCAGAAATTATAGAGTTAGTAGGAAAAAACAAGGCAATGTTTGCTAAAGATATGTTTGGAAATCAGGAAAAATAAAGAAAGATACATGAAAAACGGAACTAAAAATCAATAAATTTTGTAGAAACATATCAGCAATCATAAATACAATATTTAAAAACAGAGTAAATCTGTGTTGTTCCCACTGGGCAAGAATAGAGTTGTTTGAAACATAGGGATAGTAGGTATGAAGTAAATTGTGCCTACTAAATTAATGTACTATCACACGTCTCATATTTTTCTTCATTAAGTCATTAATACATAGAAAAAAACAAAAGCTTGAAAGTTTAGAAATTATTTCAAATCCCACATCTACATCTCTAGCTGGTTTAGAACATGCCACAGACAAAAGGAAAAGGGAAAGGGGAGGAACTGTTAAACATATTTAAGAATGATATTTAAGTAACTAAAAGGTAAATAAAAAATAATCAGTGATTTGAACTATATAGCTGCAATTTGAAATTTTCTTAAAAATCAAGTAATGGTGTTACACTAAATTATCTCTAAGGTTATTTGCAACACTACACTTCTCATAATTCTAAGAATTTCAAATGAAGAGTTCCTGAGCAGTCACATCATTCCTTAGCACATAATCTTATAGCACCATCTTCTGGTATAATATTACTGTGCATAGTCTAACCATCAGAAAAGTAAGAAAACTCATGGTATGACACCTGTTTTATTTAGTAAAACTTTATGGTACATGAAATTTTAAAACTCAAAATATATCAAAAAACTGGGTAATTGAAGAAAGATGTTCACTTGCAAGCAAAAGCACAGGTTACACTGGCCTCATTAATGCATTCATTTGTGGAAGACAAAAGTGAAATGAAATCAAGATTTCAGAAAGGTACAGAAAATGGGAAAGCTAAAAAAACCCCTAGGTTTACTAGATCTTTACAGAAGACAAGAGTGATGGGTATTAACTGCCTTAAGAATGAAATGGCGAGATGTGGGTGGTGAAGGCTACAAGCAGTACTGCTGCCTAGAGCAAGGATAAGAAGAGACAAGAGATTTAAATCAGACATGCAGAAAGGAGTAATAAGTAATGGTGTAAATTCTGGTCCACCAGAAGCCATAAGAAAAATACCAAATATATATACACATACAAATATACATATATGTTACATATATATTCATACCATAAAAGACATAATATCCCTTGATGTTTGATTTAGTACTAACTAGATGTAAAGGGATAAACAGTGAGTCTCTATCAGTGTTTCAGAAGCCACTGCTTTTAGCTAACACTGAGGTGCTTACTATGTGTCATGCTCTGTACTAAGCATTTTGAATGGGTCTCTTTTAAAAAGACAACCTACATAAGTCCATTTATTATCTCTATTTTTCAGCCGAGAGCACTGACATTTGAAAGTTAACTAGTTGGCTAGCGGTTGTGGTGAACAGGTGGCAAAGCTAAACGTAAGGCTAAACCACTTGACTCCAATGCCCCCAGACTACAACGACTTAAGGACTCATCAGCGTGAAACTGGTAAACAGTACAACACACTCATGTGTTCAGCATATGCAGAATCAGAGAACTTAAATAGCCTCACTCTTCTACTGACCCCACAATTTGAGAGACGAGAAACACACAGGAACTTTTTTTTTAAAGTTAACTTCCAATAGCACCAAAATAGCCAACATTTTCTATGTGTTAGCCTCCCTTCTAAATAATTTAACCCTCACAAAAGCCCTATGACATAGGTACTGTTATCTGTCATCCCATTTCACAGATGAGGAAATCAAAGCCCAGAGATGTTGAAAACTTATCCAAGATCTCAGCGTCTGAACCAAGCCAACAGGACAGTCTTTAGCTCTTAACCACAATCTGTGTTCCCCCAAGACGTACCACACTTTAGATTCAAGTATTATGAGGCTGCACAACTACAAAATGACAACTCTTGCCTGGAATACCAATCTAGGAAGGTGATGTTCACGCTTGCTGCACTGTTACTTCATTGTAATGCCATCCGCTCTGACCTACTGTCATGCTCTAATAAACAGAATACTAAGAACACACTTTTCTTCAATTATTCTAGATAAGTGGAAAAATTCTGAATAGCTCGATCTAGTTTTTAATAAAGCAAAATTAAATTGGAAACCAAACAATATGGAGGGAAAAGAGAGATAAGTTAACCTGGATTGGTGACTTACCTTGAAATACTTCCTTCTCATTCTGGTCATGTTCATCAACATAACTCCAGAGTTCACTCCAGTTTTTCCATAGTATGGATGTCTGGCAAAGCGATTATACCAGCCTATTCGAGGCTCTTCATGTTCTGGTGCCATTGCAGCAATTTGTGTGGAATTAAATTTCTTTAGTAAAGACCAAATATCATCAACGGGCCGTAAAAAAAGGATATCAGTGTCGACGTACAATAGTGAGTCAACTTCTTTCAGGATTAACTGTGGGGAAAGATATTTGAATCATTAACTATAACTCTATTTAATATAAAACATGAAAGAGGTTTTCATTATTTAAAAAATACCTAAGAGAGAAACTAATTGCCATTAACTTTTAAAAGTAGTTTTTCCCAAGTCTGTCATTTTTTACAAGAGCATATATAGATAGTCTGCTAATTTTTTTAATTAACTTTTAGAGAAGAAAAGCTATAAAAACAAATCAGAACAAAAACTCAATACTAAAAATTGGAAGAAAAAATAAAAGCAGTATCCTCAAAGACTAGGGTGGAAATGTTTTTCATATTGGAAAATAACATTAGCTTCGGTGAACTGACATATTGAATCTTAATTTCCTGAGGTAAATACAGAAATTAATCAGTACAAATGAAGATCTTCTCAACTTGTCCCCTCAGCCTGTAACACTAATGGCCAGCACCTTTACCTCACTCTGGGCTCAGCTAGCAAATGGTAGAACTGAAATTGAAATCCAGACCACCTAACTCCAGAGTCCATGCTCTTATTTCTGAGCTTACTATCTCCCAACAAATCAAAGAAAATGTGCACTTACATAGCAAGGGCGAAGACAAGACTTGTCTTGGAAGACTTGCTATGTCACTTTCCGAGAGACGTTAAACCTCCAACATGTGTCTCTTATAGGAATTTTCAAGGGTAAGTTTTTATTTCTGCCTTACCCATATACTTTAGAATGTGACTCCTGTGAATTTAAATGTATTGCCTATCCCAGTGTATTAGTAAGACTCAATGATTAGGTTAACCTAAAGGTTTTTGGTTAAGAATACAACGAGGATAAGAGCTTGATCTTCATTCTGCTCCTTTTCAAAGCTGCTACCTCCTCCTGCAGTTACAAAGGCGAGCACTTACGAAGCTGAAATCACTCCCTCCCCCCACTGATTTAGTATCAGGCTGGGGAAAAATACCTGACAGTTGACTACAGAGCCTGAGTAGGGAAGTGTCACTTGTTCAAAGACTACAATTAAAAGGGTATGTACCTATGTGGATGTCTGTTCCTCTCTCTCTTTTGGGGGGGCCAAGAGTGAGGGAAATTGTTTTTATATCAACATTTTGCTTCTGTACCATGAGACAAATGTGTGTTTACAGACTTTTGTATTGTGAGCAGTCTAGGAAGACACTACAGGTTGCTCCAGGGTTACTGTTGGGAACCACCGCCAACTGGAGATCATACATGAGGTTAAATAATAACCACATCAGTATTTTTCTATGGTTCCTTTTGGGGGAATAAGGAGTTGGCAGAGCTTACATTGGCTCTTTTAATCCATCTATCTTAGAGGAGAACTTAGTAAAAAAAAGGATTTTACTTAGAAAAATGAAGAATCAATTTACTTACTATCTAGTTAAAAAGATGCAGAAGTAAGAGTAAAGTACGAGGACAATTTGACAGGCTTCAAGTATTTAATTTTAGTATTCAAATTCCATTTAGGAATTTAACCAGATTACATCATTAAATGATCTGGCAAATTTCCTGTCACGACATCAACAATTGAACTTGTTAATAATGTAGAATAAAACAGAAGAGCAATGGCTGTAACCTCATGCTTCTTTCATCGTCTTTCAGTGACATATCTGTGTTTATTTAATGTCATAATGTGCTTGTTTAACGTCAGCCTCCCACATCAGACAACAGGCTCTATGAAAACAAGACATCTGTCTGTCTCATTCATTCCTATATACCCAAGCACTTCATTACAGATACTTGGTAGAATAGAGGCACTCAAACTATTAATTAAATGATGTAACATTGCAATGATTCAACATAAGATTTTTTTTTAATTTTTAAAATTTAAGGCCTACATGAAGAACCTAAAACTTCTTAGGCTTTTTCCCTTTAATCCCTTATTTGTGTGCTTCTTACAATGGACGCATGTAATGAGAAAGATATCCTAGGATCCAGATTTTTTATGCTCAGCAATAAAGCTACTGGTTAGGCAGACTCAGCTATCAAAATGTAACTTAATTTTAAACCTTAACTGACATCCTGGATTTGATAAACTCTAATATGCTAAGAATTGCCTTAATCCACTTAATAATAACAAGTAACTTAAGTTTCTTCCCAGTAATTCATATACCTTCCAGAAACTTGTGAGCTTCTTAAATTCAATATTTCTAACTACCGTAACTATTTTAAACATTACAGTGGTTCTAACAACTACTGAGAATTTTAAAACTATCAGTGAATTCAATTCAAAATGGAAGAGGTAAGCTTGCTTCTGAATATTTTTATTTATTTTTAATTTTTTTTTTCTTTTTTGGCCACACCATGCGGCTTGCAGGATCTTAGTTCCTGACCACAGATCAAACCCGTGCCCCCTGCAGCGGAAGCTCGGAGTCCCAACCACTGGACCGCCAGGGAAGTCCCTGAATATTTTCAGATTAAAAAAATAATCAGGGTTTATCACCAGAGACCACCACCAAAGAACAGCCCCACTGAATAAATGGTTCCCATTTCCCTTCGAGTTCACGTGCCTCAAATTTTGTGTCTGTGTTAAAATATCAGCTAGAAAAGGTGAACTGGCTTGCTGTTAAGACAGAAATGATTATCTAATGATCTACTTCACTTCCCAAATTATAAATGCAGTCTGCAATTGGCAGGTGATCCTGCCACTGCATTCCTCCTGGCAAAGATGTGGCTCCATTAAGACCTGACGACCTCTAACTCCTTCTTAGAGATGAAACAATTTATAGCAACTGAATAAATTAAAATGTAAGAAATAGTATTTCAACAGAAATTATTTACATTTTTTGTTTTTAACAGAGGTTTTTTTATTGTAGCTTTTATTTGTTCTATGGGAAGTTTTTCTTCTAATGTTCAAAGGGAAAATCATACATGTGTGTTTATTTAACTGATTTATGTGGAACTCTTCATTAACTTGTGTGTGTAAAAGCAACATGCAAACAAACAAAAAAAACACTGGAGAAAAAACTTACTGGCAAGAACAATCTCTGGGAAGCACACGGTTTAAAGAGCTTTTTCCATTCTGCTGCATTCTCACTTGGAAAAGTTATCGGGTATAATGAATAATTAAATGTTTGTAGAAATGACCAGCTGTTAAGCTAAAATTAAAAAACAAATAAAAAAAAAAGAACTCGGTTTAGATTTGTTTCACTTCTTCTGCAAAATCATAAACCAACAGATTATTTTTCAAAAGCTAAAATTTAAGATGTTATACATTGTATGTCATACACACTTAAGAGAAAGTTAGATTCTTCTTTCCCACCATTTTGTTTTCATTCAAAATCTTAAAGTCATTCCAATATGCTAGAAAGACTCCACCGTAAAGATCTGAGGGACAATTGAAGTTATAAGGATATCAACCACAAAACCAAAGTGGAAAGAGCCTTACAAACTGTTCGCCTCCATCAGCTTGACCTGATGTATAAATCCTCTCAATCCCTAAACAAGTTAAACTCAGAAAAATTAAGCACTAATTTTATTACCACAGTATGTATGATGTAACAGAAAATATTTACAATCCAAGTCAGACCAATGTGAAAAACTGATTAGAAAATATTTATCTATATAGTTTCAATGTCCACAGATATTCCTGGTAATAAAATATTTTGATAAATACATATCCAGTGCTGATTAAAAAAAAAAATCATTACAAAAAGCAAAATCTGATTTTCTGATCTGAAAATCTATAATGAACACGTTTACTCTTTAGTATCCCAAATGCATTTCAAGACACTGAATTGCTTCAAATTCAGTTTAAGTATTACCTATCACTGCTGCTTAAACAGAATTGTTGATTTAAATTTCCTACAGAGCATTCACAATTTTTGTGGGAAGAAAAAACTAAGCATTTTATAACAGACTGAAGATGATCTCTTTTTGAATTATGTCTGTGTTCAAGTAATTTTTATTTTTTTCTAATTTTTTAAAATGCTCAACACATATCTATTTTTTATTGTTTTATTTTTATTTTATTCTTTTTTATTTATTTTCAGTTGCATCGGGTCTTAGTTGCGGCACACAGGATCTTTCCTTGTGGCGCTCGGGCTCTCTACTTGTGGCATGTGGGCTCGAGTGCATGGGCTCTGTAGTTGCGGCGTGCAGGCTCTCTAGCTGTGGTGCGTGGGCTCAGTAGTTGTGGTGCAAGGGCTTAGTTGCCCCGCGGGATATGGAATCTTAGTTCCCTGACCAGGGATGGAACCCACATCCCCTTCATTGAAAGGCGGATTCTTAACCACTGGACCACCAGGGAAGTCCCTGTTCAAGGGATTTTTAAAAACATGAATTCCTCCCTCTTTCTTTCCTTCTCTCTCTCTCTCTCTCTCACACACACACACACACACACACACACACACACACACACAGAAAATCAATGCCTTTCAACATAGTTTAAGGGAATAGCTTTACTTCCAACACACTGTTTTGATGTCTCTGTTAATTAGTTTCAAACACTAGTATTTTATTTTCCTTGCGTGACTTATAAATCACTTAAAGATCCTTTCAAGGGACTTCGCTTCACAACTACAGAGCCCACGCACTCTCGAGCCTGCGTGCCGTAACTGGAAAGAAGCCCACACGCTCCAACGAAGAGCCCAGGCGCCATAACGAAAGATCCCATGTGCCGTAACTAAGACCCGACAGAGCTAAAAATAAGTAAATAAATAAATAAATAATTTTAAAAGAAGATCCTTTCAATACCAACTTCAAAATGAAATCTTAGTCATTTTTAAAATTCTAATATCTAATCATCTTTTCTGCAGTAAAAGCACATTCCACAAATATTTGATTCTCCTTCATCAAAAGCAAAACCAGTCTCAGAGTTAACCATGATAGTTAAAGAAAAACTAAGTTTAAAAATATAGTATATATTATACAAGCAATAACTCAGCCAGATTTGAAGACAACACAGAAGCCGCGTATAAGATGAAGCAATAAATTTATTTTACTTTTATATTACATTTTCAAAGGTTTCCACAGTTGGTAGCAATCTCTTACTATTCTCTGAACTGTTAGGACGAGATTAATTCCTCAGTTAATATTTTAGGAAACAATCCAGATAATAAGATTAAGATCACAAAAGCACATATCACAAGTACAGAGACTAGAAATATTTTAAAACAGTAAGTAAAGCTTTTCTTCTGGGTGTTTTTTTAATTGAAGTACAGCTGATGTACAATATTATATACGTTACAGGTGTAAGGTACAGGTGCACAATTTTTAAAGGTTACACTCCATTTATAGCTATTATAAAATATTGGTTACATTCCCACACTATCTACAGGATACACTGTGATGTAAAATATATCCCGTAGCTTATTTTATACACAATAGTTTGTACTTCTTAATCTCCTACCCCTATATTGCCCCTCCTCCTTTCCCTCCCCCACTGGTAACCACTAGTTTGTTCTCTGTTAACTGTGAGTCTGTTTCTTTTTTGTTATATTCACTAGTTTGTTGTAATTTGTAGATTCCACATATAAGTGATATTATACAGTATTTTTTTTTCTCCGTCTGACTTATTTCACTTAGCACAATGCCCTCCAAGTCCATCCATGTTGCTGCAAATGGCAAAATTTTCATTCTTTTTTATGGCTGAGTAGTATTCCATTGTGTGTGTGTGTGTGTGTGTGTGTGTGTGTGTGTGTATATACATATATATATATATATATATATATATATGTATATACACACACACATATACATACACACCACCTCTTGTTTATCCATTCATCTGTTGATGGACACTTAGGTTGCTTCCATATCTTAGCAACTGTAAACAATGCTGCTATGAACATTGGGGTGCATGTATCTTTTCTAATGAGTGTTTTTATTTTTTTCAAATATATACTCAGGAGTGGATTGCTGAGTCATATGGTAGTTCTATTTTTAATTTTTTGAGAAACCTCCATACTGTTTTTGACAGTGTCTGCACCAATTTACATGCCCACCAACAGCATATGAGGATTCCCTTTTCTCCACATCTTAATATTTCTTCTTTGTGGTCTTTGTGATGACAGAGAGCCATTATGACCGGTGGGAGGTGAGATCTCACTGTGGTTTTGATTTGCATTTCCCTGATGATTAACGAGCAACGTTGAGCATCTCTTCACGTGCTTGTTGTCCATCTGCATGTCCTCTTTGGAGAACCGTCTATTCAGTTCTTCTGCCCATTTTTTAATCAGGTTGTTTGTTGTTTTTGATGGTGAGGTGTAGGAGCTGTTTATGTATTTTGGAATATTAACCCCTTATTAGTCACATCATTTGCAAATATTTCTCTCATTCAGTAGGTTGTCCTTTCGTTTTGTCAATGGTTTCCTTCGTTGTGCAAAAGCTTTTAAGTTTAATTAGGTCCCATTTGCTTATTTTTACTTTTATTTCCTTTGCACTTTAGGAGACAGATCCAAAAAAATAGTGCTATGATTTATGTCAAAGAGTGTTTTGCCTATGATTTCTTCTAGGAATTTTATGGTTTCTGGTCTTACATTTAGGTCTTCAATCCATTTTGAGTTTATTTTTGTGTATGGTGTTAGAGAATGTTCTAATTTCATTCCTTGTAAAACAGTAAGTAAAGCTCTATGCCTCTTGGAATCAAAGGTTTTAGCAGAAAACTAAAAGACTTGAGGTCACAAGTAGTGTTTTTCACTTAATATGCAAAATGAACTAATTTAACCTGAAAAAACATTGAATACGTTTTTCCTACATAGATCAAGCAAAAAAATCCAAATCCGTTTGAAAGCTTAATTGAGTGTAGATAGAGAGATAGACAGAGATGGTGCGGGGATAATCATTATCATCTTCACCACCATCTCAGAACACAAGGTAATGAGATTTCAGGTGAATTTTCTTCTTCGTATATGTTCTCCCTCCTATATTTATCTGTTCTCCTCTTCTTGCATAGGAATAATTTTTTTTGCTAAGATTATGTGGCGGTCCTGATTAAAAGGGTATATTGTCAACCCACACAAACAACTAGATATGGTCACATGACTAAGTTGAGACCAATGAGATACTGGCAGGAATGTCATGTGCAATTTCTAGAAAGTTTCCTTAGAAAGGAGGAGAACACCCTTCTTCACTCCTCCCTCCCTCATGTTGGCTAGAATATGAGTGTGATGGCTGGAGCTTGAGTAGCCATCTTGGTTCATGAGGTAGAAGCTTTATGTTAAAGATGGCTCAGCCACAAGAGAGAAAAAACCAGAATCCCTGAAGACATGGCACTGCCATATACCACAGACTGCCTACTTTTATATAAGAGAGAAATAAACTTCTATCTTGTTTAAGCCACTGTTATTTTGGGTTTTCTGCCGTTACAGCCAAACTGACTGTAACTAATACAAAACCAAAATAAGAAACTTTCTCACCAGAGCAAGAAGCTACTTCCCTCCATATTGTCGATTAAGAGTTCCCTCTACTCAAAACAGAATTAAAACCTTTGTGCACACCCTGATTAAGGCACTCTCAAGCCGAGGATGGGAACACAATTAAGAAGTAGGACTTCTCAGTCAAAACATCCTGGAACTATAGTCAGTAAAATAAAACCTCCATGCTTGGCAAAGGACTCTAAGTAGCCTAACTCCTTTTCAAAAACAAGTCTTCCTCTTACACCCTAGATCTGGAAGCACAGATGGAAGTGGCAGCAGGGAACAGTCCCCACTCTTAGAGGGCAGAGCTGCAGAATACATATTTTTGTTCAACAACATTTTACTATATATACCATTAAATATTCAACTATACAGGCTTGACTAAGTCTCAAATACTTACTATGCCTTTAAAACTATCATGCAGTTGATCTTCAGCAAAAATATGGAACTGAAGAGGTTTGATGCTGAAGATAAGTGCTGACTTCAACATGGTTAGAGTTTCTTCCAGTCTTTCCCCACAGGCAACTACGGCTAGGTGCACTCTCTCAACGGGCTGCATTTTCAGACTATACCTGATAGAAAAGAAAACCACATTTTCCAACAGTGTTAGTACAGGGTAACATGTTAACGACATGGTATTCTGACCGTGTTCAAAGATTGAAATTTGAACAAGGTCCTACTGTACAGCAGAGGGAACTATATTCAATATCCTGTAATAAACCATAATGAAAAAGAATATGAAAGAGAATATATATATAACTGAATCACTTTGTTGTACACCAGAATCCAGCACAACACTGTAAATCAACTACAGTTCAATTGAAAAAAAAAAACAAAAAACAAACTGAAGTTTGAACCTTCTATTTAAAAAGCAAAGACACATCAAATTACAAAACAGTACAATGTTGAATCAATCATATATATATCTATACCCTCAACCAGCCTTTCTCAGCTAATGTTCCTCACCAGGAACCACAAAACACAAAAAATGACCACTTCCGCATTCCCCCAAGAATGGTACATAACTAGCATCATTCTGGATGCACGGGAGAGAAGTTAATTCACTACTCACTCTGGATGCTGTAGGACATTAGGGCTTAATTCTCTCAAGGAAACCCCCACTTGAGAAAGGGAGCAGCACTGATTTGAAGGTCTTCCATTTAATTTTTAACTATTTTACTTGAAAAAAAAAATCTCAAACACACCAAAGTAGAGACAATACAACAGTAAATCTCCATGTACCCATCTCTCAGCTGCAACAATTATCCATTCAAAGGTATTCTTATTTCCTCTAAAGCCCCTCCCCACAGCCCTTTCCACTAACCAACAGATCACTGTGAAGCAAACCCAGATATAAATTCACCCACAAATATTTCAGTATTATATCCAATCTTCAACCATGCTGATTACAAGAAGTTTCCTTCACATAAGTTTTTTTTTTTTTTTTACTGTGCAATCCCACTTATCAAGTAATCAGTGAGAAGTAAAAATTTCTGAGGTGGTCTAAAAATACTAGTCAAACGCTAGTAGCACAACATTTTGGAAGGAAGGAAAGATTCCTGAACTCCAGTTATCAGCCTAGGCTATGTCAGACCCTACCTGTAACACAGAGCAGCAGTGCAAGCACCTTACCACTGAACCAGTAACACTCCACCACCATACGAGGAACAGAACTACTTACGTGCGACTGCACTGTTATTAAACAATTAACATTCACGGTATGAAATAAAGACCTCATCTGTAATTAGGACATAAAATAATCTTTTTGGAACTGACAGCTAAAGGTATGTAGGAGTGGAAGACAACATAATACAAACTAGTAGCACATTAAGGTATTATGAAGTACAAACATTCCAAAATGAAAAACATACAAATCTGACTTTAACTCAATTTTTAGTTACAGAGATCCTTTCTGTAAAATGTATAAGGGGATTAGAAATAATACTGTTTAACGTTAATAGTTGTATGTATCCATTACTGAGATTTTGTAGTAGCAGGGATGGGTGATTAATCATTTTTCTTAAATTTATAAGCTAAAATTATCGTAGTTATGTTCCTTAGCACAGGACTTTGGAATCTTGAGTATTCATGTGTCCATGTGTCAGAGTGGACCCAGAACTGTTTCCTGAGGAAAATCTTGGTCTTGCTCATGGGTAGTCCCTCAACTGACCAGGATATGAGAAAACAGAAAATGATGTTAAATAACATTAAATACAAACAACTGACTACATAAAACACACCTGAATATCAAATTCATACAACTTAATGTTTTAACATTAAACATTTGGAATTATTTATCATTCATAGGATAAAAAATTAAGTCTGAATATATATAACGTGCTCCTGCTTTTACTACGGATCTATTCAGTCATATTAACAAGCTTGTTTGCCAAGGGCCCAGAGACATTTAAGACAGCAGTTGAAACTGATGCTCTTCTGGTCTGAGTTCCTGAGGCCTGAAAATGGGTTCACTTCTCTTACATGGGACATCTCTTACCTACACAATTACTGGTAACTGTCAGCCTTCAGCAGAGGAGCAGAAAGGCTCTTCAGCATGAATACTTATCTCCTAGAAAACACAGGAGTCATTTCCTTCCCTGATCCCGCAACTGGGGGGCTGAAACCCAGTACCTTGATAACCTACCCTTTATTCAGACTAATGGGCCAATTATTCTAAAGAGGTTCTTTAAAAACAAACAACAACTGCTTTTAAGAAAAAGAAACCTTCCCTGGATAATTCATGAAGTTAAACATTATTACACCACTTTGTTAATGGTATTAAATGGAGAAGTCACATAAAAAGTGGTATTCTTGGAAGGGGAATATTTACTATTCGAGAAGCGGTGGTGATAGTTCATTCTTCATCAAGTTATTAAGATTATCATTAAATTAAGATATAACATCAGGTATATACTTTGCCTTTAAAATTTAGATCAATCTACCAGGAAATGGTTTTTATGAGTGGTTTGAGGAGGGGACAACTGCATAATTTTGCACATGGCTACCCAGCTATCCAGGCATCTTCTGTTACAGGGTTACCAGAGTTTAGCCTTTCACCACTCACCTGCCGTGCTACCTCTTTCACTCATAAAGTACAGCATAAGCTTGGGTCTTTTGAAAGCTCTGTTCTTTTCCACTGACAGGAATTAGAAAGAAGCAGTGCCTGCTTCCTTGTCTGCACCCTCTATCCATTCCCCTCGTTTCTGCTGAGCCCCTCAGTTTATAACCTTGGAACCCTATCAGAGGGGAGACTATCTACACTTTCTAAACCTAAACGAGGGGACATGAACCCAGTTCACCTCAAAGCAGTGGAAGCCACAATGACACAAGTAAAAGAGAAGGCGATCAAGACACACAACAATCTCACAGAGCTCTCCATTGTCTCAGCTTTCTGATAAATGCCTCCAGGTTCTGTTCCTCATGAGGGTATAAAGACCCTCATTAAAGCACCAAGATTTGAGAATCTATAATGGGCTCAGATTGCTTAACTGGCCATAACTAGATCCTGCCCCAAAGCTAAAAGCCTAGAGATTTAAAGAGTGAGCCATAACAGTCATGTGCTGTTTGGCACAGAACTCTCTACATACAGAAGTATAATAAACCTTCTCAAGAGAAGTAAGTCAAATGTTCTTCAAGGAAAAAAAAGTCCTTCGAAGGTCAGTCCCAGGGACTCCTGCTCTCAGACACTGCAGAAAGGCTTGTTCTAATCACACTGCTAGCACTCCTTCCACCAACTTCTATGAAAGTAGTAGTACTTGCAACTATATTGCATTTGTTTTTCTGTTATGTGTCCCTTTTTAGCAAAAGCATTATATACAGTACAGACTCCAACAGCTAAACTGACAAGACAAAACGTATTTTAAAGATGTCTCTGCTCACGACCCTGTCCCTAGACCCAGGAACAGGAAGTAACTGCAACTGGAAGAAATCTAAAGTAAGCTTTTACACTGGAGGAAGGGATAACTAAAACCTTCGAAGAAGTTGTAGGGAAGTAGCCATGCAAGTAATTTTGGTCCCAACTGAATGGTGTTAATATTGTCAGGATCTACAAAAATATGCTATATATTAATCACAGGGTGAATAAGAGAAAGTCCCTGTGGATTTAAAGAAATGTTATCCAGAAAGGACATTTTAAAGTCATACCTACTTTTCTACAGATATATGATTAGAAGAAATGCTTCAGATAATTCAAAGGTAACCCCTGAGGGCTTCCCTGCTGGCGCAGTGGTTGGGAGTCTGCCTGCCAATGCAGGGGACGCGGGTTCGAGCCCTGGTCTGGGGGGATCCCACGTGCCGCGGAGCGACTGGGTCCGTGAGCCACAGCTGCTGAGCCTGGGCGTCTGGAGCCTGTGCTCCGCAACGGGAGGGGCCGCGATGGTGAGGGGCCCGCGCGCCGCGATGGGGAGTGGCCCCCGCTCGCCGCGACTGGAGAGGGCCCTCGCACAGGGACGAGGACCCAACACAGCCAAAAATAAAAATAATAAATAAATAATAAATAAAAAATTTAAAAAAAAAAAAAAAAAAAGGTAACACCTGAGGGTCCCCATGACTAAATCTGGCATAGCCTGAGCACAGATTAGAATTGTGACAGCAATGAATGGTAACACATTCTATTAAAAAACTGAATCAGTGAGTCCAAAATGATACTAAATAAAGAGTAAGGCGGAGGGGGAACCCTCCTTTAAAGATGAATCCCAACCAATAAATGTAGAAGGAATGACAGAATTACAAAAAACACTATTTTGCATTCACTATTGCAATAGATGATTTGACCAAGAATAATTAATGGATGCTAAAACCATAGAGTATCAAGGTATTATCCCCACACATTACAAAGGGGATAAAGATACTGTTACGGTGTAGAAATGAGACACCGCCACCTTAACCAGGGGCTCAACCAACCAATCATGTTAACTGTCTGCCACCGCATGCCTCCCCATAGAACGCCCAAAGAGCACAAGATCTCCTGCGCAGTATTCCTGCCAAAGATCCTGAATCTAATCCTAAGGAGACAGGCAAATCCAAATAAAGGAACATTCTGCAAAACAAAACAAAAATATCATGTCATGAAAGAAAGACACCAACCACCACGCCTCCCTGCCCTGCGCCCCCCTCAAAAAAATGTCTGGAAATTATTCTAGAAAAAAGAAGACTAAATAGATTTAATAACTGAATGCAATTTTTCCTTGACTGGGTTCTGAATGGGGAAGAAAAGATACAAAGTTCATTAATAGGAAAATAAGGAAATATGAATATATATAAATATAACATTCTGTCAGTGTTAAATAACTTGAAAGTGCCAATTTTGTTATGTTGGTACTGGAGAATATCCCTGTTCTTAGGCAATACATGCTGAATATTTAGGCTGTCGCTCAAACAGTTCAGCCAAAAAGTGGCAAAATGTTACTAATAGGTAAATATCTAGCGAAAGGTATGTAGTGGCTCACTATGCTATTCTTATAACCTCTGTAGATTTGAAAACTTATTGAAGTAAAAAGCTGAGAGAAGGAATCCAGAAAAAAAAGTTAACACAATGTTTTAGATGAAAATTCTAATACAAATACTGTAAACAGACTTATAAGCCTTAAGAATAGACTTATTTTAAGTAACATTTCTGCTATAAAGGAATAATAATTTTTCTTTTTTTAGACAGAATCAAAATTTAAACATTAAAAATTTTAAATCAAAATTAAAAATTTTTTTAATCAAAATTTAGCATCAAAAGCTTCCAGTGTGGGCTTCCCTGGTGGCGCAGTTGTTGAGAATCTGCCTGCCAATGCAGGGGACACGGGTTCGAGCCCTGGTCTGGGAAGATCTCACATGCCACAGAGCAACTAGGCCCGTGAGCCACAATTACTGAGCCTGCATGTCTGGAGCCTGTGCTCCTCAACAAGAGAGGCCGCGATAATGAGAGGCCCGCGCACCGTGATGAAGAGTGGCCCCCACTTGCCGCAACTAGAGAAAGCCCTCACACAGAAACGAAGACCCAACACAGCCATAAATAAATAAATAAATAAATAAATAAATAAATAAATAAATAAAAAGCTTCCAGTGTGTTCTTCTAGCCTATAATTCAATTAGTGTTTTCTCTAAAAGAAAACAACGTATGACAATATTTAGACTAGGAATTAGCATTATAATTAAGTACACAGACTCAAAGTAAACAGATTAAATTTCTGATAACAATCTCCCCAAACTAAAAAATAACTGCCACGAACTTATCTTTAAAAACTTGCAGTTGAACAAAATTGGAAAACTATATTCAGAAACACTAATGATAATTTCCTTAATGTGTAGCTCTTAAAAAAAAGTTTTCCCTCTTACTATAAAAAAAAGAGTTGTGGTGAATTAACATACTAAGGTAAAACTACTTTAAAGGTTGTATATAAATCACTTTGGGGACAAAATACAATACTTCAAAAAAACTCTGCAAGGTTTTATGCAAAGCATTAAAAAAAATCTAAAAATTCAACATTTTGTAAGTATTAATTGTTAAAATATAATTTAAAAGAGTCTGTAAAAATATACCTCTTAAAACTAGCATGGGACCACTCAAGATAACAGTTCAGGTAGCAAATACACAGACTATGAACTGAAAATCCATTCCCATCATAGAGAGAAAGATTAAATATTTTAAAAGCTCAAGTCACATAATAATATTAGAATTAAGAGATTACATAATGAAAAGAAAACTACAATTAAAAAATGAAACAAATAAGGAAAATATTTGTAATCAATGGCAAAGGTAGAACATATTATTCTAAGAGTTCATAAAATAAGCATTAAAAGCTCAACAGGTAAAAATCAATACAGAAAATACAAACAAAAATTTAAAAAGCCAAATAAATGCAGAAATATATTCAAGAAATAATCAATGAATATAAATCAATAATAAGCTATCATTTTACTCTAATAAGTGGTAAAATTACAGCTCCCAATAATGAATGTTAAGGTTATGGTGACACCAGTACACTCACACAATGCTGGTACAGGCTTAAATCTGTATAATTTTTAGAACATAAGTGATATCCATTCTTTTTAATGAATATTTGAACTCCTTTCACCTGCTAGACACTGGGGATAAACAAGAAAGCCACAATCCTAACCTCACACAATTTACAGCTGTTGTGAAAAGACGGATTTTTAAAAGATTTAACCACAAAGCATGGTAATTGCTGAAACAGAAAACAATCAAGGTTGCTGACTGGGCTCACTACACAAACATCTAACCTCGTCTGAAACTGCTGAGGAAAATTACTAGTCACTTACTGCTTGCCAAGCACCTTGCCAAATAATGGGGCTTAAATAATGAACACCACGTGGTGTCCGACTGCGAAGTCAACACTCCAGAAGTGGGTAATGGTTCACAACCACAACAGATGCAGCAGGTACAGTAACTAGGAGGATACAGAGAAGGGAGAAGCGGTGGGCACGGAAGGGAGGTCACAGTGGCGGGTTAAGAAGTGATTCCATGGTAGTTAAGGGACAGAAAGGAAGATGCCGGCAGGAGCAACAGCATGAAAGGAGACGGACAGGAAAAGTCACTGCAGACTGACGGACGTGTGGGAAGTCCATCATGAGCCAAGACACGAAACCCAGATGAGGGGCGGTGTGAGGAGCCAGACCAAGTCAGCAAGGCGAAAATCACCACCGTGCAGCTGGAAACGCAGTCCGGGAGCCCAGAAAACAGCTCTGGAATGAAGATATCGGTTAAACAGGCGATCCTGCGCCTATCCAGGGAGCAGAGTCCTAAGGAGTTAGGACTAGAGAGGAGTCCAGAGGCAGCGGGAACGAAACCTGAGACAAGAGCCAGAGACGGACAGAGTCGAACGGAAGCAAGAGGAAGTGGTAACAAGAAAGCACGTTAGGGCTCAAAGAACAATTCCGAGGTCAGAGGTGACTTCAGTGAGAGCGGGTTTTTAGTCAGGTGGCGGGCTGAGGTGTGAAGGTGTTCTTTTGTTTTTTGTTTTTTAAGGAAGTAAAGCCAGTAGATACTCTTATAAATGTTTTCTGGTGAGGAGAAAGAATAAACAAAGGATGCCTGAAGGAAAGGGGCTGGAAGCAAGCTGCTGTAGGGACTTTGTGTTTGGTTTGTTTCAGGGACAGAAGAGGCAGCAGAGGTGTGAGCGCTGTGACGCCACCACCGGGGAGCAGTCGGGGGCAGACGACTCATGCAGATACAAGTTACTAGAAGCACACGCACAGGAACGGCGAAAACACTTGCGGTGGGTGTTGAGGCGATTTGGGCTTTTTTATGTTACTTTATGATCACTGTATAATAAATTAATTGGGAGGCAATAATCCCCCAGAGACGTCTAATCAAAATACATAAAGAATTCAAATTGGAAACGCTGGGACAAGTCTGGGGAGAAGAAAATGGTGCCAGTTAAGGGCCCACTGGTGCCAGGCAAAATGGGAGAGCTAATGGTAGCCGAGGGGATTTCAAAAGCTTCCCCAGGTGGGCAGAGTCAGGCAAAAATGAGGTGCTATTTAAATACTGAAATGGTGGGGGAGAATGACATGGCAGTGGGATGGCACTTTAGCTTGTCGGCACATTGGAATAGTCTGAATAAGTAAGGGATCCCCAAGAGCAAAGTAAGAAACTAAGTGTTGGACTGCAGCATGCAGGCCTGCAAGCCCTGTACTTGCCCAGCTTCAAGGCCGAAGGAGGAGGCCAGAGTCAGGCCGGCAGAGACGTCAATGGCTTAACGGACAGGGGGAGCTTACATGTCGAAAGCAAGGTCCTGGAGCAGCACGCCACTGTGTGCAGACGACACGGCAGCAGTGTTTGCTGGGCGGCGGGGGTAAGGGGTAATCAGTTACAGGGAGAACTGACCTCAGGTTGGCTCACTGGTTACCAGGGAAACTAGCAGAGGGGCATGCGCCTCACCATTTAAAGGTCAGAACAATCACTAGTTGGGGCAGGGGCAAGTATGTAGGAAGGTCAGTCATGTGAGTAGGGTGTAGGTGAGGCAGGGACTGGTTGAGCAGGGGATGTACAGAGAGCAAGAGAACAGCCATCTTGGGTGGCCTGATCATACACTAAGTTTAAGAGATTTTACATAATGATATGATACATGTAACAAAATGGTTACAGATTTATACTATGGATGTAATATTACAGGCAGAGAGTATAACTTTTAAAATCTCAAATTTAGGAGAGTAAAAAAGCACAAGGGTTTACAATATCATGCATCTATCCACATGTAATTCCTTCCAGGGAATACTTGGGAGCTTTGGGAAAATAGTGAGTTGGAGAGACTCAAAGAAAAGGAATACTAAGCAGAGGCTCCAGGATTCAGACTAGGTCAACTTCCCTGGGCCACTTCCGCAGTAGAGGAGGTAGGAAGATCATTACTCATGCCGTAACTTATGAAAGGGCCTGGGTTGTATAAATCCGAGTATACAGGGGCTTTCAACCTTACCCAGCTCCCAGAGTGAGTAGATTTATGTCAGGTCGGAGAGAGCTAAGTGGTGCTTGTCATTACTCTATTCACTAGCAAACTCTTTAAAGGATGAAGAATATGGAGCTCCTATTCTCCAAAATTATGAACAAGCTGAATGGTAAGATTATCTTTAAAAAGTAAGCTTTTAAAAGTTTACATACTCTGACTCGACTGACCCATATTAGAATTTCAATCATCCAATCTTTTCCATAGCAATGAGATACAATTAAAATATGTGATTTCAATGATTCCTTCCCAGTTGTTCATGGGATGTATAATGTATTGGGAACACACGCATTTAAAAATACACACTACTAATATTTATTAAGAATGCAGTTCTTCCCACCTGGAATATGTCACCTCTTGTCCTTAAGCCTGGCTAATTTCCTGTTCATCGTGTAGTCATTCCCTTGAAAACGCCTTCCCTGATGCCTTAAGATGACCCCACCTCATCCCACCTGCTTCTCCCATCTTCATGGCTATAACCTGTCACCCTCTATTATAGTCTCAGGTTGACTAGTGTGAAGCTCCCATCAGAATGTAAGCTCCAGAAGGATGGGGCCATGTTAACCAGACTCAGTCTGATTCTTAGCACCTAGCACTGTGCCTGGCAAATGGAAGGAGTAGAATTAAAATTCAAATGAATCATAAAGAAATTTTATTCTCGGGAAGGGCACTTCAGGCTACCGGCCTCACTCTCCCCTGCTACTATCTCAGAGAGTCTGATATCCCATTCCTACCAATACTTGTTCCCTTCGTTGAAGGTTAGAGCAGGAAGGGACCTGAGAGTCAGCCAATCCAATGCCTTCATTATCGAGAGACGTGAACAAAGCTGAACTAGTCAAAAACTTTAAAAAAGGGCCAATAAACAATGTCATATCATTTGCTCCTTCATTAAACACTTATCTTTATCCTCCCATTCCCCAATATTCAACCCCTCTGCTCATAACCAATATAATCCTTCCCCAGTTGTCTCCATCTACCTACAAAGTGATTTTTCAGTATACCAGCTTTAAGTTAGATAAATGCTATATGTCTGTAAGTGTCAGTGGAAATCTACTTTTATTATCCGGTTACCACTTCATCACCTGTTACCTAAAATTAGATCATAAATTGTCCTAAGAACAATGGTTTATCTTAGTAACATCTTTAAAATTTTTTAGAGCATTTTATACACAGTATGTATTAAAAAATTAGTCATAACTACTTCAAAGTGGGAAAAAGAACAGAAAACCCAATCAGAAAACAAATTATTTACTTGTATAATAATATTACAGGAAAAGAAACATTTTTATGACCATATGACCACATTTTTATTACACTCAAAAATTTATTAGCTACTATCTAATCTTACCTACACTGATCTACCAATTAAATATTAAGTGCCTACCTAAAAGCCGCTTCCCAAAAGCAGTTCATTCCACAAACATCAGAGGGCAGCATCCAATAGGGATTCCAGTAACACAGAGAGAAATCTTTACACCTAACAGAGTAAGACAGAAATAGTCCTATGTGAGTATTTTGGCTTAAAACTAACAAGGAATTTACTCAATAACATAAAAACTTACTGTTCTATTTTACAGCAACAAAACTGCAAATCCAACTTGCTATGGTAACTTGAGGATTTCTGGAAATTGCTTTCTCCCTTACTTAGCGTACCACTACTTTAAATAGAACTTTAAAACCTTTAGGCAAAAAATACCACAGACTGGAAATGTTTTTTAGTCATGAACGCTCTTAATATATTAAGATATCCTCCTAAGACGACACAGAAAATATTGGAATACTTCTAAAATTTTCCTTCCTTCATGAACTGCACATATTCCCCCTAGAATAAAATCCATTCCGCCAAACAAAACATTTGCTTATCCTGAAGCAAAATTTAAGCCACAAATGCTGGTAGAAAGGAAAGAGAGAATCTTTAAATGCTTTTAAACTAATCCTCAATCCAACCTTAAAACACTAAGTATGGTGTTTTAAGTTGGAAATAAGAGACCAAGCTGATATTCACGGCTCAGTTTCATTACCTACACATCTCAGTTTCACTATATTTCACAAGCTAAAATGGGGGATCAAATGTGGTCTTTCTTCTTAGATTGCAGGTTGGAGCTAAAAAAACCCACAAATACACAACAACAACTGCTCACATTACAAAAAGTATGTTTTTCATTGTTATTCCTTTTCAAAACAAGTCTAGTTGGAAATTCAGTACAGTGGAGGCTTGGGTTTACTAAAGCAAGTATGAAGTCAGAGTGAGTCACTAAACAGGTCACCTCATGTCCCATCACCATGAATTCAATTATAAGTTACTGTTCTTACAGGGAAAGGTCTATGAAATTTCATATTTGCAACATCTCTGATCACAGCTCTCACAAATGTCAACAGGCTAAGACAGGGGGGTCTCAATCCAGGATGTACAATGAAATCACCAGAGAGCCCTACACCAGACCTGTTAAATCAGAAACCCTGAGGACAGGGTCAGGCACTGGTTGCTTTTAAAATCCTGCCTAAGTTATTCTGTATACTACTGCATGAAGAACTACAACGTCAGAATTTTTAAAACAATGGGGAAAAGTGACATTAAAATTTGTTTTTCCTTGAAATGGACACCGTTTTCAAGCACAGCATAAAAAGTTAACATATCTTAATTTAAATGGTCGATAAATCAGAAAAAGAAAATGTGTGCAGACCAGTAAAATGTACAACCTGATGAGGAAATTTGTTTGTCCCCTTCCAGGCATGGTCATGTAGTTTTTAAGTCTTGCACTTATTAGTAGAGACAGGCTGAGTGAAAGTGGCAACAACTAACACAGAGTTTTTTTCAGATTCAAGAGTTCTCACATCCATTTAAGCCTCACAACAAACCTGTTCAAATAGGTATCTCCATCTTTCAGATACAGACATTGTCAAAGCTTTCTTTCAACAAAACCACAATTTATTTATAATCAACACCTAAAGTGCCCCTTTGTTCCAGGAAGGAAATAAGTCGGTTATTCCATCTCCTTCTGTCAAATCTTCCAACAGCAGAAAATGAAAATTAAAAATGAAGTCTCAAAGAAAATGACTAATTAAATTTTTTTGTAAAAATGACTGCTTGAAATTGTGTATTAATAACATTTTCCACCTCAACTTGTATTACTCCCAGCCCTCGGCAATCACGCTTCTATTTTCGGTCTCCATAGATAAATGGAATCATATAATATGTGGCCTTTTGAGTCAGACATTTTTCACTTAGTGTATTTTCAAGGTTCACCCACTGTAGCATTTATCAGCACATTTCATTCCTTTTTATGGCCAAATAATATTCCCTTTTATGAATGGATAGATATACCACATTTTCTTTATCTATTCATGAGTTAATGAACATTTGGGTTAATACTTTTTGGCTATTATAAATAATGCTTTTATGAACATCCATGTAAAATTTTAATGTGAACATATGTTTTCAATTCTCTTGAGTATATATATACACACACACGCACGCGCACACACACCCCTACGAGAGGAATGGCTGGATCATGTAATCACTGTAAACTGATTAATGCAGATGAAATTACAGGGAAAAAAATGTCAAGTTTTAGGTAAGTTTCTTGACCATAACTCAATGTCAGAAAACACAGTTTACAGAAAGAATGTTTTCTTTCTGTCTTTCTTTAATGGAAATATAAAACATATGCACTAGCGAGTATACATCCTCCTTACCATTAAAAAAATAAAATAAAACACTGAGCTGCTGCTAGCAAGAGGAGGCATAATTTATTCACGGTTTCTTATCTCCCAAGTTTACATTCTTTTACTTACGAAAACTTGGTTTTAAAGATTAAGATAGAGAGTAGAAACTCATACTGAGAACTCATTATGTACCAATAACTATCACTACAAGCAATAAATGAGTAAAAGCAACTAATGTGAGACAGATAGTACTTGTATTTTCAGGCCAGAAAAAAAAAAGTTTAAAAATATTGGAAAAGTAAAGGTACTTATCCAAGTTCTGATTATTAGTTGCTTTTGCTTTTATTCCTTAAGACTATTGAAAATGGAACATTAGACATACAAAATTCAAAGAGGTAACTCTATTAAATAATTTTAATGGGGCAAAACTGTAGCTGAGCTAAATGGGTATGTCTTCAGTAAACAATGACATCCAGAATCAGTGAAGTCCATAAATGCAAAGTTTGTCCATTGTGGATCAAACTGAAATAAAACTTTACCATGACTCATCCTCCCGTTTCATATGTCTTAATGTTTCTAGCTCCAGGCGGCTTGTCTACAAGCAAACTGATCAAGGGATAGCACAGGGATCTCCGTGGTAATAAAACAGTCTGTATCCTGACTGTGGGGGTGATGACATGAATTTTACTTATGTGATACAACAGCATAAAACTGCACATACACACGAGTGCAGGTAAAACTGGTGATGTCTGAAGATGGTCTACAGGTTGTACAATGTCAATTTCTGGGGTTCTAATATTCCACTATGTTGATACACATGTATTCCAGATACAGTGGTATTACACTAAGCTCATGTAAAATGTTACTAGTGGGGAAAAACTGAGTGAAGGATAAATGGGGTGTCTATGAAGCTTCCTGTGAACTTATATTTACTTCAAAAGTTTAAAAAAACCAAATGAATCACAAATTAAATTTCCCCAAATTTCACTACCTGAAAAATGTTTAAAAAATTGAGACATCAGAAGCAAGAAAAACTAGAATCCTGCAGCCTGTGGAACAAAAACCACATTCACAGAAAGATAGACCAGATGAAGGAACAAGATAAAACCCCAGAAAAACAACTAAATGAAGTGGAGATAGGCAACCTTCCAGAAAAAGAATTCAGAATAATGATAGTGAAGATGATCCAGGACCTCGGAAAAAGAATGGAGGCAAAGATTGAGAAGATGCAAGAAATGTTTAACAAAGACCTAGAAGAAATAAAGAACAAACAAACAGAGATGAACAATACAATAACTGAAATGAAAACTACACTAGAAAGAATCAATAGCAGAATAACTGAGGTAGAAGAACAGATAAGTGACCTGGAAGAGAGAATGGTGGAATTCACTGCTGCGGAACAGACGAAAGAAAAAAGAATGAAAAGAAATGAAGACAGCCTAAGAGACCTCTGGGACAACATTAAACGCAACAACATTCGCATTATAGGGGTCCCAGAAGGAGAAGAGAGAGAGAAAGGACCAGAGAAAATATTTGAAGAGATTATAGTTGAAAACTTTCCTAACATGGGAAAGGAAATAGCCACCCAAGTCCAGGAAGCACAGAGAGTCCCATACAGGATAAACCCAAGGAGTAACATGCCGAGACACATAGTAATCAAATTGGCAAAAATTAAAGACAAAGAAAAATTACTGAAAGCAGCAAGGGAAAAACGACAACATACAAGGGAACTCCCATAAGGTTAACAGCTGATTTCTCAGCAGAAACCCTACAAGCCAGAAGGGAGTGGCATGATATACTTAAAGTGATGAAAGGGAAGAACCTACAACCAAGATTACTCTACCCGGCAAGGATCTCATTCAGATTTGATGGAGAAATCAAAAGCTTTACAGACAAGCAAAAGCTAAGAGAATTCACCACCACCAAACCAGCTCTACAACAAATGCTAAAGGAACTTCTCTAAGTAGGAAACACAAGAGAAGAAAAGGACCTAGAAAAACAAACCCAAAACAATTAAGAAAATGGTCATAGGAACATACATATCGATAATTTCCTTAAACGTGAATGGATTAAATGCTCCAACCAAAAGACACAGGCTCGCTGAATGGATACAAAAACAACACCCATATATATGCTGTCTACAAGAGACCCATTTCAGACCTAGGGACACATACAGATTGAAAGTGAGGGGATGGAAAAAGATATTCCATGCAAATGGAAATCAAGAGAAAACTGGAGTAGCTATACTCATATCAGATAAAATAGACTTTAAAATAAAGAATGTTACAAGAGACAAGGAAGGACACTACATAATGATCAAGGGATCAATCCAAGAAGAAGATATAACAATTATAAATATATATGCACCCAACACAGGAGCACCTCAATACATAAGGCAACTGCTAACAGCTATAAAAGAGGAAATCGACAGTAACACAATAATAGTGGGGGACTTTAACACCTCACTTACACCAATGGACACATAATCCAAAATGAAAATATATAAGGCAACAGAAGCTTTAAATGACACAATAGACCAGATAGATTTGATATTTATAGGACATTCCATCCAAAAACAGCAGATTACACTTTCTTCTCAAGTACGCATGGAACATTCTCCAGGACAGATCACATCTTGGGTCACAAATCAAGCCTCAGTAAATTTAAGAAAATTGGAATCATATCAAGCATCTTTTCTGACCACAATGCTATGAGATTAGAAATGAATTACAGGGAAAAAAACGTAAAAAACACAAACACATGGAGGCTAAACAATACGTTACTAAATAACCAAGAGATCACTGAAGAAATCAAAGAGGAAATCAAAAAATACCTAGAGACAAATGACAATGAAAACACGATGATCCAAAACCTATGGGATGCAGCAAAAGCAGTTCTAAGAGGGAAGTTTATAGCTATACAAGCCTCCCTCAAGAAACAAGAAAAATCTCAAATAAACAATCTAAACTTACACCTAAAAAACTAGAGAAAGAAGAACAAACAAAACCCAAAGTTAGTAGAAGGAAAGAAATCATAAAGATCAGAGCAGAAATAAATGAAATAGAAACAAAGAAAACAATAGCAAAGATCAATAAAACTAAAAGCTGGTTCTTTGAGAAGATAAACAAAATTGATAAACCATTAGCCAGACTCATCAAGAAAAAGAGGGAGAGGACTCAAATCAATAAAATTAGAAATGAAAAAGGAGAAGTTACGACAGACACCGCAGAAATACAAAGCATCCTAAGAGACTACTACAAGCAAATCTATGCCAATAAAATGGACAACCTGGAAGAAATGGACAAATTCTTAGAAAGGTATAACTTTCCCAGACTGAACCAGGAAGAAACAGAAAATATGAACAGACCAATCACAAGTAATGAAATTGAAACTGTGATTAAAAATCTTCCAACAAACAAAAGTCCAGGACCAGATGGCATCACAGGTGAATTCTATCAAACATTTAGAGAAGAGTTAACACCCATCCTTCTCAAACTCTTCCAAAAAACTGCAGAGGAAGGAACACTCCCAAACTCATTCTATGAAGCCATCATCACCCTGATACCAAAACCAGACAAAGACACTACAAAAAAAGAAAATTACAGACCAATATCACTGATGAATATAGATGCAAAAATCCTCAACAAAATACAAGCAAACAGAATCCAACAACACATTAAAAGGATCATACACCATGATCAAGTGGGATTTATCCCAGGGATGCAAGGATTCTTCAATATATGCAAATCAATCAGTGTGATACACCACATTAACAAATTGAAGAATAAAAACCATATGATCATCTCAATAGATTTCTCAACAGAAAAAGCTTTTGACAAAATTCAACACCTATTTATGATAAACACTCTCCAGAAAGTGGGCATAGACGTAAACTACCTCAACATAATAAAGGCCATATATGACAAACTCACAGCAAACATCATTCTCAATGGTGAAAAACTGAGAGGATTTCCTCTAAAATCAGGAAGACGACAAGGATGTCCACTCTCGCCACTATTATTCAACACAGTTTTGGAAGGCCTAGCCATGGCAATCAGAGAAGAAAAAGAAGTAAAAGGAATACAAATTGGAAAAGAAGAAGTAAAACTGTCACTGTTTGCAGATGACATGATACTATACATAGAAAATCCTAAAGATGCCACCAGAAGACTACTAGAGCTAATCAATGAATTTGGTAAAGTTGCAGGATACAAAATTAATGCACAGAAATCTCATGCATTCCTATACACTAATGATGAAAAGTCTGAAAGAGAAATTAAAGAAACACTCCCATTTACCACTGCAACATAAAGAATAAAATACCTAGGAATAAACCTACCTACGGAGACAAAAGACCTGTATGCAGAAAACTATAAGACACTGATGAAAGAAATTAAAGATGATACCAACAGATGGAGAGATATACCACGTTCTTGGATTGGAAGAATCAATATTGTGAAAATGACTATACTACCCAAAGCAATCTACGGATTCAATGCAATCCTTATCAAATTACCAATGGCATTTTTTACGGAACTAGAACAAAAAATCTTAAAATTTGTATGGAGACACAAAAGACCCCGAATAGTCAAAGCATTCTTGAGGGAAAAAAACGGAGCTGGAGGAATCAGACTCCCTGACTTCAGACTATACTACAAAGCTACAGTAATCAAGACAATATGGTACTGGCACAAAAACAGAAATATAGATCAATGGAACAGGATAAAAAGCCCACAGATAAACCCATGTACCTATGGTCAACTAATCTATGACAAAGGAGGCAAGGATATACAATGGAGCAAAGACAGTCTCTTCAACAAGTGGTGCTGGGAAAACTGGACAGCTACATGTAAAAGAATGAAATTAGAACACTCCCTAACGCCATACACAAAAATAAACTAAAAATGGGTTCGAGACCTAAATGTAAGATCAGGCACTATAAAACTCTTAGAGGAAAACATAGGAAGAACACTCTTTGACATAAATCACAGCAAGATCTTTTTTGACCCAGCTCCTAGAGTAATGGAAATAAAAACAAAAATAAACAAATGGGACCTAATGAAACTTCAAAGCTTTTGCACAGCAAAGGAAATCATAAACAAGATGAAAAGACAACCGTCAGAATGGGAGAAAATATTTACAAACGAATCAATGGACAAAGGATTAATTTCCAAAATATATAAACAGCTCATGCAGCTCAACATTAAAGAAACAAACAACCCAATCCAAAAATGGGCAGAAGACCTAAATAGACATTTCTCCAAAGAAGACATACAGATGGCCAAGAAGCACATGAAAAGATGCTCAACATCACTAATTATTAGAGAAATGCAAATCAAAACTACAATGAGGTATCACCTCACACCAGTTAGAATGGGCGTCATCAGAAAATCTAACAACAACAAACACTGGAGAGGGTGTGGAGAAAAGGGAACCCCCTTGCAGTGTTGGTGGGAATGTCAGTTGATACAGCCACTATGGAGAACAGGATGGAGGTGTCTTAAAAAACTAAAAATAGAATTACCATATGATCCAGCAATCCCACTACTGGGCATATACCCAGAGGAAACCATAATTCAAAAAGACACATGCACCCCAATGTTCATTGCAGCAGTATTTACAATAGCCAGGTCATGGAAGCAACCTAAATGCCCATCGACAGACGAATGGATAAAGAAGATGTGGTACATATATACAATGGAATATTACTCAGCCATAAAAAGGAACGAAATTGGGTCATTTGTTGAGACGTGGATGGATCTAGAGACTGTCATATAGAGTGAAGTAAGTCAGAAAGAGAAAAACAAATATCGTATATTAACGCATGTATGTGGAACCTAGAAAAATGGTACAGATGAACCGGTTTGCAGGGCAGAAGTTGCGACACAGTTGTAGAGAACAAACGTATGGACACCAAGGGGGGAAAGCTGCGGCGGGGTGGGGATGGTGGTGTGATGAATTGGGCAATTGGGATTGACATGTATACACTGATGTGTATAAAATTGATGACTAATAAGAACCTACTGTATAAAAAAAGTAAATAAAATAAAATTCAAAAATTAAAAAAAGAAAATTGAGACATCTTGCTCTGGATTAAACAGAGCATTTAACAGTAACACTCTCCACAATAACAGTCCTCAAACTTGAAGTTTAGTTAAATGCAATAGCAGAAGGTCTTTCATACTTTTAAATCAAACTGGAAAAGGTTTTTTTCACTTCTAAATGTCCATGATAGCCATGAGGCTTTAGTGAAAACCATGTGCATCGTGGAGAGAGTGATAAGTCTAGGCATATCCAGCATAAGAATGTGGAAGTCTGAATGAGGTGCCTCACCAAAGATGCACCTTAAAGGCACAGATACTTGCACTGTGACTGCAAGAGAAATAAAGGTGCTCACAGCCATGTTAAAGGAGACCATTCCCATGGTTCTGACCACCATTGTTTAAAGATCAGTGCCTGCACAACTCATTTTCAACTAAAAATTGTCTTCAGACATCTAAGTCAGGTCTTCTTTTTCATAAATATCTAGTTTCATGAATATTCAAGAAGTGGGAAAAGAACTGCTTATATACATATGGCAATGAACAATTATCTAACCATTTCAAAAATAAGTTAGAAAAAACCACAGTTACAGAAAGATAGAGAAGATGAAAAGGCAGAGGGCTATGTACCAGATGAAGGAACAAGAAAAAACCCCAGAAAAACAACTAAATGAAGTGGAGATAGGCAACCTTCCAGAAAAAGAATTCAGAATAATGATAGTGAAGATGATCCAGGACCTTGGAATAAGAATGGAGGCAAAGATTGAGAAGATGCAAGAAATGATTAACAAAGACCTAGAAGAATTAAAGAACAAACAAACAGAGATGACCAATACAATAACTGAAATGAAAACTACACTAGAAGGAATCAATAGCAGAATAACTGAGGCAGAAGAACGGATAAGTGACCTGGAAGACAGAATGATGGAATTCACTGCTGCGGAACAGACTAAAGAAAAAAGAATGAAAAGAAATGAAGACAGCCTAAGAGACCTCTGGGATAACATTAAACGCAACAACATTCGCATTATAGGGGTCCCAGAAGGAGAAGAGAGAGAGAAAGGACCAGAGAAAATATTTGAAGAGATTATAGTCGAAAACTTCCCTAACATGGGAAAGGAAATAGCCACCCAAGTCCAGGAAGCGCAGAGAGTCCCATACAGGATAAACCCAAGGAGAAACACGCCGAGACACATAGTAATCAAAGTGGCAAAAATTAAAGACAAAGAAAAATTATTGAAAGCAGCAAGGGAAAAACGACAAATAACATACAAGGGAACTCCCATAAGGTTAACAGCTGATTTCTCAGCAGAAACTCTGCAAGCCAGAAGGGAGTGGCATGATATACTTAAAGTGATGAAAGGGAAGAACCTACAACCAAGATTACTCTACCCGGCAAGGATCTCATTTAGATTTGATGGAGAAATCAAAAGCTTTACAGACAAGCAAAAGCTAAGAGAATTCAGCACCACCAAACCAGCTCTACAACAAATGCTAAAGGAACTTCTCTAAGTGGGAAACACAAGAGAAGAAAAGGACCTACAAAAACAAACACAAAACAATTAAGAAAATGGTCATAGGAACATACATATCGATAATTACCTTAAACGTGAATGGATTAAATGCCCCAACCAAAAGACATAGACTGGCTGAATGGATACAAAAACAAGACCCATATATATGCTGTCTACAAGAGACCCACTTTAGACCTAGGGACACATACAGACTGAAAGTGATGGGATGGAAAAAGATATTCCATGCAAATGGAAATCAAAAGAAAGCTGGAGTAGCTATACTCATATCAGATAAAATAGACTTTAAATTAAAGAATGTTACAAGAGACAAGGAAGGACACTACATAATGATCCAGGGATCAATCCAAGAAGAAGATATAACAATTATAAATATATATGCACCCAACATAGGAGCACCTCAATACATAAGGCAACTGCTAACAGCTATAAAAGAGGAAATCGACAGTAACACAATAATAGTGGGGGACTTTAACACCTCACTTACACCAATGGACAGATCATCCAAAATGAAAATAAATAAGGAAACAGAAGCTTTAAATGACACAATAGACCAGATAGATTTAATTGATATATATCGGACATTCCATCCAAAAACAGCAGATTACACGTTCTTCTCAAGTGCGCACGGAACATTCTCCAAGATAGATCACATCTTGGGTCACAAATCAAGCCTCAGTAAATTTAAGAAAATTGAAATCATATCAAGCATCTTTTCTGACCACAACGCTATGAGATTAGAAATGAATTACAGGGAAAAAAACGTAAAAAGGACAAACACATGGAGGCTAAACAATACGTTACTAAATAACCAAGAGATCACTGAAGAAATCAAAGAGGAAATCAAAAAATACCTAGAGACAAATGACAATGAAAACACGACGACCCAAAACCTATGGGATGCAGCAAAAGCAGTTCTAAGAGGGAAGTTTATAGCTATACAAGCCTACCTAAAGAAACAAGAAAAAGCTCAAGTAAACAATCTAACCTTACACTTAAAGAAACTAGAGAAAGAAGAACAAACAAAACCCAAAGTTAGCAGAAGGAAAGAAATCATAAAGATCAGAGCAGAAATAAATGAAATAGAAACAAAGAAAACAATAGCAAAGATCAATAAAACTAAAAGTTGGTTCTTTGAGAAGATAAACAAAATTGATAAACCATTAGCCAGACTCATCAAGAAAAAGAGGGAGAGGACTCAAATCAATAAAATCAGAAATGAAAAAGGAGAAGTTACAACAGACACTGCAGAAATACAAAGCATCCTAAGAGACTACTACAAGCAACTTTATGCCAATAAAATGGACAACCTGGAAGAAATGGACAAATTCTTAGAAAGGTATAACCTTCCAAGACTGAACCAGGAAGAAATAGAAAATATGAACAGACCAATCACAAGTAATGAAATTGAAACTGTGATTAAAAATCTTCCAACAAACAAAAGTCCAGGACCAGATGGCTTCACAGGTGAATTCTATCAAACATTTAGAGAAGAGCTAACACCCATCCTTCTCAAACTCTTCCAAAAAATTGCAGAGGAAGGAACACTCCCAAACTCATTCTATGAGGCCACCATCACCCTGATACCAAAACCAGACAAAGACACTACAAAAAAAGAAAATTACAGACCAATATCACTGATGAATATAGATGCAAAAATCCTCAACAAAATACTAGCAAACAGAATCCAACAACACATTAAAAGGATCATACACCACGATCAAGTGGGATTTATCCCAGGGATGCAAGGATTCTTCAATATACGCAAATCAATCAATGTGATACACCATATTAACAAATTGAAGAATAAAAACCATATGATCATCTCAATAGATGCAGAAAAAGCTTTTGACAAAATTCAACACCCATTTCTGATAAAAACTCTCCAGAAAGTGGGCATAGAGGGAACCTACCTCAACATAATAAAGGCCATATATGACAAACCCACAGCAAACATCATTCTCAATGGTGAAAAACTGAAAGCATTTCCTCTAAGATCAGGAACGAGACAAGGATGTCCACTCTCACCACTATTATTCAACATAGTTTTGGAAGTCCTAGCCATGGCAATCAGAGAAGAAAAAGAAATAAAAGGAATACAAATTGGAAAAGAAGAAGTAAAACTGTCACTGTTTGCGGATGACATGATACTATACATAGAGAATCCTAAAACTGCCACCAGAAAACTGCTAGAGCTAATTAATGAATATGGTAAAGTTGCAGGATACAAAATTAATGCACAGAAATCTCTTGCATTCCTATACACTAATGATGAAAAATCTGAAAGAGAAATTATGGAAACACTCCCATTTACCATTGCAACAAAAAGAATAAAATACCTAGGAATAAACCTACCTAGGGAGACAAAAGACCTGTATGCAGAAAACTATAAGACACTGATGAAAGAAATTAAAGATGATACCAACAGATGGAGAGATATACCATGTTCTTGGATTGGAAGAATCAACATTGTGAAAATGAGTATACTACCCAAAGCAATCTACAGATTCAATGCAATCCCTATCAAATTACCAATGGCATTTTTTACGGAGCTAGAACAAATCATCTTAAAATTTGTATGGAGACACAAAAGACCCCGAATAGGCAAAGCAGTCTTGAGGCAAAAAAATGGAGCTGGAGGAATCAGACTCCCTGACTTCAGACTATACTACAAAGCTACAGTAATCAAGACAATATGGTACTGGCACAAAAACAGAAACATAGATCAATGGAACAAGATAGAAAGCCCAGAGATAAACCCACGCACCTATGGTCAACTAATCTATGACAAAGGAGGCAAAGATATACAATGGAGAAAAGACAGTCTCTTCAATAAGTGGTGCTGGGAAAACTGGACAGCTACATGTAAAAGAATGAAATTAGAATACTCCCTAACACCATACACAAAAATAAACTCAAAATGGATTAGAGACCTAAATATAAGACTGGACACTATAAAACTCTTAGAGGAAAACATAGGAAGAACACTCTTTGACATAAATCACAGCAAGATCTTTTTTGATCCACCTCCTAGAGTAATGGAAATAAAAACAAAAATAAACAAGTGGGACCTAATGAAACTTCAAAGCTTTTGCACAGCAAAGGAAACCATAAACAAGACGAAAAGACAACCCTCAGAATGGGAGAAAATATTTGCAAATGAATCAACGGACAAAGGATTAATCTCCAAAATATATAAACAGCTCATTCAGCTCAATATCAAAGAAACAAACACCCCAATCCAAAAATGGGCAGAAGACCTAAATAGACATTTCTCCAAAGAAGACATACAGACGGCCACGAAGCACATGAAAAGATGCTCAACATCACTAATTATTAGAGAAATGCAAATCAAAACTACAATGAGGTATCACCTCACTCCTGTTAGAATGGGCATCATCAGAAAATCTACAAACAACAAATGCTGGAGAGGGTGTGGTGAAAAGGGAACCCTCTTGCACTGTTGGTGGGAATGTAAATTGATACAGCCACTATGGAGAACAATATGGAGGTTCCTTAAAAAACTAAAAATAGAATTACCATATGACCCAGCAATCCCACTACTGGGCATATACCCAGAGAAAACCGTAATTCAAAAAGACACATGCACCCGAATGTTCATTGCACCACTATTTACAATAGCCAGGTCATGGAAGCAACCTAAATGCCCATCAACAGACAAATGGATAAAGAAGATGTGGTACATATATACAATGGAATATTACTCAGCCATAAAAAGGAACGAAATTGAGTCATTTGTTGAGACGTGGATGGATCTAGAGACTGTCATACAGAGTGAAGTAAGTCAGAAAGAGAAAAACAAATATCGTATATTAATGCATGTATGCGGAACCTAGAAAAATGGTACAGATGAGCCAGTTTGCAGGGCAGAAGTTGAGACACAGATGTAGAGAATGGACATATGGACACCAAGGGGGGAAAACTGCGGTGGGGTGGGGATGGTGGTGTGCTGAATTGGGCGATTGGGATTGACATGTATACACTGATGTGTATAAAACTGATGCCTAATAAGAGCCTGCAGTATAAAAAAACAAACAAAACAACTAATACTAAACTTTCATTGGGTTATTTGTATGGAAACATGTTAATATAAATGTTTCAGACATTACATGAAATTTCTAAAAATCTTATATTTGTATTTGTATGGAAATATGTATGGAAATATGTTAATATAAATGTTTCAGACATTACATGAAATTTCTAAAAATCATATTTGTATTTGTATGGAAATATGTATGGAAATATGTTAATATAAATGTTTCAGACATTAAAAAAAAAAAAAAAAAATAAGTTAGCATCACACTGTACAACCTAAACTCTCTCAAAAAAAAAAAACTGAATTAAAGATTTAAATGAAAAAAAAAAATTTAAGTCAACATGTTGGGGGGAAGTATTTCCAACAGGTATGACACATAGATAATAATCTTAATGTTTTAAAATAGGATTTCTAAGTCAAAAGTACACATTATTTTCCCATTAACCTAATCACTTTCCCGTTCAAAAGCACAGAACAATATTAATTAATTAATTTACTAGTCAGATTTGTGCTAAGCACTTTACAGCTATGTGAAGTACGATCTTCAGTGAACTGAAATACAAGGTGAAAAGTACTGGTTTTTATCTAAGATGTCTCTGCATCAACAAAGCAGAGATTAAGGTGGCTTTAGTAAATAATTCAGCCTTCTTCACTGTTCACTGCCTAACTCCTCTCTTCTTCAAAAATAACTGCAGGGAAGAGGGAAAAAATTTCTCCCCCAAAAAACAATAGCGCAAAAATAGTGGTCAAATAATTCTCAGTTAAATCAATGGTTCTCAATCTTTGGCTTTATAACAACAACCTGGATCACATATCTAAAATATAGATTCCCAAGCCCCACTCCCAGGGACTCTGGTTTTAGCAGGTCTGGACTGGGGCCTGAGGACATTTTTCCCAGAGGTCAGAAACTGAAAAAAAAAAAAAAAAAAAAATCATTTAAAATTTAAATGATCAAAACCATCACTGAATTAGCTATAATTTTATTGTGCCAGGCACCATACCAAGTAATCTACACAAGCTATTTTTTTCAATTCCCACAAATAACCCAATTATCACAGATACTCTTACCTCTGTGTAACTGATGAGGAAATGTGTTCAAGGTTAACACAGCCAGTGAGTGGCAAAGCTGAAGTCTGTTTCCAAAGCCCTGACTCTTCCCACTCTACATTTTCAGTATATCTTACTAGTTAGTGTTCCTGGGACCCAGCAGAAACCATAACTTGATGGCCTGACCAGATCTGAAAAGGAAAGTAAGGTGACTACCTCCCAGTTAACAGTCATTCACACTAAGGGTATGACGGGTCCAGAAATGGTATCACTGAAATGCCTAGTAGTTTCTTGATTCCCTACTACCGATATGCTGTACAGCCTCAATGGGATGAAATCTTGATAATCGCTGTCATCAGTGAAATGTGAGAATTTAATCACCCAGAGTATCTAAAGCCACAGAATGGTTTAACTCCTTCTGAAGTACTGACATCTGGTCAGTGCTTTAGATAAGTGCTTTAGATTGAATACCTTAAATACAGTCTGTCCACACTGAGCACCTTCAGAGAGTCCCTCTGTGTGGAAGAGCCACTACCTCCCCCCCCACCCCCAGCATCCCTCTCCACTGAGGCAGCACTCCTCTCCAGCGCCGGTCACAGGATTCTGTCTGCAGTATGGATGTGCAAGGGACACAGCCCAGAGAACCAGAGGCCCCCATCCCAGGCAACATTGGCTGGTCCAAGGATGGGTGTGTGATGCAAGTCCAATGAGAGCCTTTTTCTAGAATTTTCTACTTGAGATTAGAGATGAAACACTACAAGAAGTTGAAAGACCCCAGGAACAAAGGCAGAAGAGAAAGAGTCCCCAGTCCTTGAGGTCCCTGGAACTGCCCGGGGAATTCTTCCTTCAATCCTGTTCCTTCCAGCAACCCATATAAGCCTATAAATATCTGTTTTGCTGAAGTCAGTTTTAATGGACTTTGGTGACTGACAACTAAGAATTCTGATTACTATAAATTAATTAAGGTAAATACAAGCTACATTTTACAGGTAAGAAAAGTGAAGCAGAGAGGTGGTCAAGTTTTCACAGGAAACAGGGCCAGAATGAGACCACAGGTTTGTCTGACACTAAGATCTACCCATTTTCTAAATACCAAAATAATGGATTCAAACAAAATGAACTCATTAATAATAAATTTCACTGAAATATTGTTTCCATCATTTTCTAGTTTTTACTTTGAGAACGTGCAAGGACATTTCCAAGTATTTTGTCGTGGAATTCTGTGCAATGAATATTTTCTATACGGTTTGACCACTGGAACCTATTGGTTATAACCATAATCCCATGTTTCAAATGAGAGAGAGAAATAATAGTTTTAATCTTTGAGGTAAGACTGCTTTTTAAAAAGTAAGAATGCAATGATAATCAAGTCCTACCAAAAAAAGGAAGATGTTGCTTGCCTCATAGCCCCATTTTCCACTGATGTAACACTATCTAGACTAGGTTCTTATCACAGCAGCTTTATAGAAAGAAAGCGCACTTGCAGAGCAAAGGATACATAGTTTCTAATGCTGGTACTGATGCCCTCTGCACCTCCGCCAAACTATTTATACATAGGAAAAGAGGTTAAGAATACCTACTCCATATCCCATGATAGCCAAAAAAGTTGACTGAACTCTATGAGAAATCTAAAAAAGATGTTATAAATGATAACATTTAAAATGAAGAGTCCTGATGTCTTAGGAATTCTTCTGACCTTAATCAACATAGGCTACAAACAATCCAGCTTTTCCAGGTTGCTCCTCTGCCCACACTTCTTTACAAAGAATGATACACCTTCAGTTTTAACTCAAATGTGTGCCTCATTTAAAATGAGGAGTTATGTTGCCCAGAGGACCTGTAATAGACAGCTTTTTAGCTGACTCAACTCTGACACATCAAACTTCAGATTTCAGTAATGGCTCTATAAAATATTCATTAAAGCTGAAGCATTTATTTTCTGAATTTCAAATAATGTAATTTTGTTAAAATTAGCTAGCCAAGCAGATACAATTTATAAAAATTTGTCACAAAATATTAAGTATCTCAGACAAAAGGCACTAAAAATGAATGTTACTCTATCAGATTGAAATGCTAATATCACAGTCCACTTTCATTCAATGTTTTGATAAAACTGTTGCTTCCTGACAATTCTACCCAATGCAAAAACAGTTTCTTCCCCATAACTTTAAATGCTTCACTGGAACATAACAGACCACCATTAGCTTTTCATGAGCTCATCCAGGTCTTCAGTCACGGCCTCTCCCAGAACAGATAATAGCGTTGACAAACCTGGCTCTGGAAAGTAGTTCTGCTTTTATGAACAGAGTCCTGACTGTAATCAAATCACAGGATGAAAACAGGACAATCCAGCTTTTCCATGCTGCTCCTCTGCCCAAACGTCCCCTTTCATTTTGGGAATGGCCATCAACTCACAGAAGAACGTTAACAGCCTACAGCTGACCTGCGCTCCCTCCTCCTACCAACCCGTAGGAAGTTTTTCATATCAAAGCAGCCTTTGCCTCTTACTAAGGGAGCACACGGAGTAAGAGAGGTGCCCACAAACAGAGGAGCCTCTTTTTCAAGGAAGTGGAAACGCTCAGATTTTGTTAAGCATTCGTAATGCGTTGCTTTTTCCATTTAAATCTCATGTTGATTCCAACTCTGACAGTGATCTGTGTAAATCCACTTAAGTCATTATGCTTTTTAAATTCCGATTTTTAAAGAGAAACACCTCTATCCCAACTCACAAAAGACGTGAGCATGTTAAGTATCGCTTATTTTTCTTAACTTGCTGTAAGTTTCACAACAGACCGATCGTTTCCTAAAGAAGAATTCACAATCCGCAGAAATGCTCTATCCAAATTTAACTAACCGGCAAATGATGAAAATTTTAAGCGTTAACAGGAAATTTAGATGTCCCATTCAGGAGGGGGCAAAAAACTGAACTAGGGCGCCAGCCCGATGTTTAAATATCTCAACTTGAACGCCATGGAAACAAGAGGGAATTCCCACTAGCCAGACAGCAAGAAGGCTTTGGTAGGACCCTCTTATTTTCAATTCTAAGAAAAAAGGAAAAAGAAAATGCAACTGTCAACTAAGAGCTGAAAATTAATTTCTAACTGCTCTGAATAGTGCCTAAGGAATGGGTCAGAAGACAAACACAAAAAGCGTGGGGTGTTCTCGGGCTGGAGCAGCGCTGGGCTCACCCCCAGGGTGAGGAGAAGGAGGGAAACGAGCAAAGGGGATCAGAGTCTGCGGCAAAGAAGCGGCAGACGCGGGCCTGGTGGCGGGAGGCGCGGGGCTGACTCGCAGGCAGCCCGGGCCGGGCGGAGCCCCGCGCCCCCGCGCCCCCCGCCCCGGCCCCCGACAGGGAACGGCCCGTACCTGTCAGACCGGCCGGGATGCGCCGCGGGGCCCGCGCTGCCCGCCCCTCTCCCGGCGCCGCGTCCGCCGCCCGCGAGCCAGGAAGCCGCTGCGGCCTGCGGCTTCCCGCCACCGCCGCCCGCTCCTTCCTCCAGGGACACGGCGAGCTGGCTGAAGGCGTAGAGGAGCGAGCAGAAGCCACAGGCCAGGCACAGCACCACGACGCGCAGGTAGCGCCGCATCGCGCCGTCCCCGCGCCGCCGCTGCCGTCGCCGCCGCGCCCGCCCGGGCGAACTGGAGCGGAGGGAGCGAGCGACACCACGCAGCCGCCGGCGCAACAAGTTCCTCCTCCGCCACGGCCTCGCGCCCGCCCCCCTTCCTCCCTGCCTCCCTTCGCTCTCCGCCCACCACCTTCGAGAGCGCGCGGACACCCCGCCCCGGAGCCCCGGCCCCGCCTCCGCCGCGGGCCTCTCCCCAGAGGGTGGGCGGCCGGACGCGCCGGCGCACTGAGCGCGAGGGGGGGCAGGGCGCGCCGGGTGGGTTGGGACCCGCGGGATGCGGCTCGCGTAGGGTCTTGGGCTACCGGCGACCCCGGGAGGGCGACTCTCGAGCCCTGTGGCTCCCAACTGCGGGGGAGAGGCGTGGCGAAATGAGCGGGGCATTGGAGGCAGCCGACCCAAATTTAAACGATGGTTCTTCCACGTGGTAGTTTGGGACGCTGAAAGCCCTCAATTCTCTGAGCGTGTTTCTTCGTCTCTAAAATGGAGAGGACACCCTCATCATAGGGTGCTTGTAAAGATTAAATTGCTTAACGCACGAAAAACCCCTTGCACTTAGACGGCACTTGATTAAGCCATTTTTCACTTACATCCTTCTCAGCAGGGACTTCCCCAGCCTCTAAGATTCTATAATACAGTCGGTACGAGCCATTTTCACCCAGATGTCTAATTACCTCCTAATGCCCTTTAGGATGCATATCCTGCCTCCCGTCGAGGTAAGTTTCTATAAGGCTGAGGTTCAACCTTTTACGCCTTTTTGATCCTCCTCACAACTCACCATTCGCATGTCCAAAACAATTAATATTCTCCCTAAAGAGCTTTGCCTTTAGCTTTCCATTTCTTTTCCCTCTTTCTCAGCCATATTTTCACTCCATTCATTTATTGAACATTTACAAAGCATCACTATGTGCCAAGCACTGTGTGAGTCCCTTGGGGTACAAAGACGCCTAGTTGGGGCATGGGGGTGGGACAGTGGATACTTGTAAGTAAGTGCAATACGACCATACAGACATTAGGATATAAGCCTGTAAAGGTGTGGGCACACATACAAAACGGAACAATCGGTTCTGCCTGCGGGCATAGTAAAGAGACACTTCATAATGTTAAAATGAAACACAGACGCCAGACTTGAAAATTCCCTGAGCGAACAAAACCAGTTAGTCATACAAGCAAAGCTTAATTTAGCTTATTTTGCAGGGTAAGAGGTAATAACTTGACCTGGGTCACTTTCTGCTTATGCTTGTGAAAATCATAAGCAGAACTTAAATAGTTCCCGAAAATTGGTATGAGGTAACCACTAACCAATTCCCTTTCATTTAAGAAAAGTCTAGGAGGGGTGGGCAAAATGGGTGAAGCGGACGGGGGGACTTACCTGGTAGTCCAGTGGCTAAGACTCTGCACTCCCAATGCAGGGGGCCCGGGTTGGATCCCTGGTCAGAGAACTAGATCCTGCATGCCGCCACTAAAGATCCCGCACACGACTAGGAAGATCACGTGTGCCACAACTAAGACCCGGACCAGCCAAATAAAATTTTTTTTATTTTTTTAAATGGGTGAAGAGGGTCAACTGTATGGTGATGGATGATAATTAGACTTGTGGTGGTGATGACTTTGCGGAGTATATCGGTGTTGAATTATAATGCTGTACACTTGAAACTTATATAATAAAAAATAATTTAAAAAAGAAAAGCAGTTGAATACTCAATGTTTGAAGTTTAAACTGCAAAAAAAAGAATGAAAAGAAAGGAAAAGAGAAAATTATAATATTTTAACCAGTCACTGTAGAGGATACACACTCACAGTCTTCACAGAATATACCCCTGAGCCTCATTCCATATTTTGGTTTGACTGCTCCCAGTTCGCTGTCTTTTGGGTGTACACACAATAAACTTTTACTAATAACTATGTAAGTGACTCATAGGTTTTACTTCTGTTTTTTTGTGAACTTTTGACTGTAGGAAAAGTGGCCCTAGAGTCTAGGGTGTGGTAAGAGAAGTAATTCCAGGCTGAGGAATCAGTGAAACAGGCTCTTGGGTCAGGGAGCTGTGAGAAGTTTGATATCACCAGTTAAGTGAATGCAAAAGAGGAAAGGATGAGCTATAAGACTAGAGGTTGAAGGGGCCAGATATCAGAATGCCTTATTTAGTACACCAAGGAGTTTGAACATAATCTGGCAAGGAGTTTGAACGTAAAATGGTGAACCATTGAAGGGTTTTTAAATTAGGAAATAACATGATCACATTTGCCTTTTGGAGAGCAGATTCTGGCTGCAGGGTAGAGGCTGGGACAGATTGAGATTGGAGCCTGAAAGCAGCTACAGTGCCAAAAAGTGAGGGAAAGGCTTTAAACACACACACACACACACACACACACACACACACACACACACACACACACTCTCTCTCTCTCTCTCTCTCTTCATGGAGAAAAATTATGCTGTTAAACTGTTCAAATTGCAGTTGGAGCTTTGAAGAGTTTGGCCATGAGAAACAAGATAGGGAAATGCTGTATAATTAGTGGTAGTTCTTCATTTGGAATCCCTACACCAAATAAGTGCTGGCTCTGTGAACATGGGAAAGTCACTAAACAAATTTAAGCCTCAGTTTCTAACCCTATAAGGATTAAATTTCTTGCCTTACTTGACAAAAAATGAAAACTAGCATGCTATCAAGCTGTGAATAGAATGAAAACATACACTTATTCATTCAATAAACATTTATTGAATATATTCTACATGCCAGACAAGGGGCTATTCTGTACTGCCCCCAAAAGTGGAGACAGGCAAGTAAAAACCACGACAATATGAAGTTAATCCTTTCACTACACCTTACAATTCTTAGAGAAATAAAGATAAACTTAATGAGGTACAAAGATGGATAACAAAAGCATTTATAAGAACAGAAAATAGATTTTCAGAGAGAAAACTAAAGGATATGGTACCAAGAAACTAGAGTAAGAGCTAGCACTCAAAGTACGTTTAATTTAAAGAGATGCTAACTACAGTTGTTTCTCTTTCAACAAACTAAACGTAATGAAAATAAAGAATAATTTAATGACCCAGAGATGGTTAAAATACTAGAATGGCAGTATTCATTTCTGCGACAATATATGGGAAGAGCCTATCCGGAAGAACAATCATCCATTTACTTGACATCAGGGTTCTGGACCATATCATCCCTTTAGGTTCCTTTCAATCCTGTAATTAAAAAGGAAATTCTGTTGAAAAAGTATGTAAGGCATTCCAAAAATAGAAATGATTTTTGTATTACCCACACACTGTCCCAACTGGTTATCCTGGAGTATAAGGAGCTGTGTGAATACTTCTGATCACTTCCAGGATTCACACATTTTGATATTCCTAAAATTAATTGTAAATTACTGAAAATATTTTTTTCCATAATGGTTAGGCATTTCTTTCACTTACTGTGTGTATGTATGTGTTAAGTCTATTTTTTCATCTCTAGACCACCCTCTTAATTCTCTAGTTACAGGCTGGCTATATCCAAATTTTTAATCAATATTGATCTTCCCTTCATTCTGTCAAAAAAGGTAAATTTAGGGGACAAAAAGAAATTTTAAAGTAGCAACATTAGTTGTTTAAATTATATAGATAGAGACCTTCTCCATGACCTGCAAAACTCTTGGATTCAGGATAATCCAAATCTCAACAATCGTATATTCAAAAGATTTATCTTGATTTTTCATATAGCTCCTATAACATGCTGGATATATGGTAGACATTCAATTAATGAGTTTTTTGGGGTTTTTTAATGTCTTTTCCAAGACACTCTAGAGCAAATTTAGGTCCTGCTCAGCATTTCCTTCCCAATTCTACCTTTTAGTACTTCTTAAAAAAAAAAAAAAAGACATCCTATGGGGGAAAAGGTAAATTCTATACCTTTTCATAGTAAAGTTCAAAGACTTTTTTACATAATTTCCACTTTATAAAGGTCTATGCATAATCTAACTTAATCCTGATAACAATTATACTTTATCCTTTTAACAAACAAGGAACCTGAAATTCAGAGAAGTTTGTTAACCACATGGCTAATAATGAAGATCCATAATTCAAATGGAAATCTTTGAGGATCCAAAGTGCGTGTTTGTTTTTTCCCTTATACCATGCTATCGCACTGTGAAAAAATAAATGCTAAACTGAGTGATGCAAATTAAAAGTAAAAGCAAAAAAGAAAAAAAGATGTTATATGAAAATCTCTTAGATTGGTCTTGGGGATTAAAACAAATTAAACTTGCAATCACAGAAATACAAATCACGGGGTTTCCCTGGTGGCGCAGTGGTTAAGAATCCACCGCGGGGGACGCGGGTTCGAGCCCTGGTGTGGGAAGATCCCACATGCTGTGGAGCAACTAAGCCCCTGCGCCACAACTACTGAAGCCCGGGCGCCTAGAGCCTGTGCTCTGCAACAAGAGAAGCCACCGCAATGAGAAGCCCGTGCACTGCAACGAAGAGTAGCCCCCACTCGCCGCAACTAGAGAAAGCCTGCATGCAGCAACAAAGACCCAATGCAGCCGTAAGTAAGTAAGTAAGTAAATAAATAAATAAATTTATATTAAAAAAAAAGAAATACAAATCAGATTAGTTGCAGAGCACAAAGAATCAGAAATTCACACTAAAAGTGAAAATCGTTCTCTCCTCTTGTTGGCCTCTAGTGAAATTTCTTCATTTTTCACAGTCCATTTCCTAGAGACCTTGTTGGGCTGGAGGAAAAAGTTGGAAAAGTATGTTGTCAGTTGGCGCAAAGAGTATTTCATTTGAAGTGTTCATTCAGACTAGTAAATGTGGGAAAAGGGTAGGGGTAAGGGGGAAGACGAAAGAGTAAACTGATTCTCTTCATGCTCAAAAAACTCAGCTATAGATCATAAGATTAGAAAAAAGTGGCAATGGAAAACTAAGTGGGGACACCTTGACTCCTAAATAATCCTAGAATTCAGCTAGTATCTCCATCCACAAAGGAGAGAGATTATGAAGCGGGCAGAGTTGGGGAGGGAAAGAACGAATATCCTATGGACCATCCTTACATTTCTCCCTGGTTCCATCTTCAGGAAACTTCCATTCCCATTAATAGATTATAACCTATTATTGTTATTTTTAAAAAATACTGTCAGTGAAATTAAAAGCTAGATTTACAGGGAAATTTAGTCATGGGGAAAATTAGAATTAAAACATACATGCACAAGTTGACCAAAACCTGCCATCAATCAAGGTCATGATTATAAGATTATTAAGTAACAGATTAAGTCTCTGGACCCAGATTCCCCAAATAATAGGTTTTATTATTAATAGGTTTCATATGTTGAAATGGTTTTTCTTTTCATATTTCTATATTTTATTTTTAATAAAGTAAAAAAAATGTTTTCTTTCTAATTAAGTTAAAGTGTCCCTCAAATTATTTATCTTATCCTATACTGGAAACATCATAGGCTTCTACATTTTCTCTTATTAAAGACCAAAAGCTACCTCTTGGACCTCAAGCCAGATCACTCTGTTTTTTAATTCTGAAAACAGCCTACTTTTCTTTTTCCTTTTAATGCTTTCACTACATTTTTGTCCTTTAGCAGTCTTCTCCCAAACTGGTTTTACACAGTACACCAACTCTTCTCAATCTTGCGGACTCCAAAAGTAAACAGGCTAATTTCATTGTTGCTATTAGTCTGAATTAAAAGAGGTTAGTGAAAATAATACACATACAAAGTCTAAATTAGTAAATCTTGGTACCCAGTGTAGTTTCTGAATTCTCTTGATAAAAGTTAATGAAAATATGAGGATGAGATGGTAGCTTTCATCCACATTCCCTACTTCCAGGTAAGTCAGCAGATCCAGGTTTACCTGCATGTAATTCAAGACCTGCCAAACTTGTGTATTATTTCCACTCCTCAGGAATTCCAGTTGGATCCATTTTACTGGATCCTTGCACTGAAAATTTCACGTTGGGGCTTATCCTCACAACTAAAATAAAGCAGTTTTTTTGAGATTTTTTAAAAAAGTATTACTATTTAGCCTTATGTACAAAAGAGATGTGAGGAACTTTATAAGAACACAAGGAAAAACATAAGTAGATAAAAATTGTAATCTAGAAAAATGTAGTTAGATGAAGAATAACAAGTTAGAATATGGATATGCAGATGACTGAGTGCTACATAATTATTAAAAGTATGCCTAATTTTAATCTGAGATTTCCCACAACTAAAGCAAAAACTGAGGACAATCAATGATTTGCATTGTTCACAAGTAAAAGGCAAACTGATTTCTCAGGGTGAAGTAAAGCTTTTCCTGAAACAGGTCTGAATAAATTTTCTCATTTGGATTCTGAGCGATGTAATGTTTCCTCAATATCCTTACAAAAAGGCAACAGGAGACCTCATTCAGCTGTTTACTGATTTTTAAAAATTAGTATAGGAAAATGATAATCTCACATTACATGGCTTAAAGTCTTTAACTTTTGAAAATTCAAACTGGAGTAATGAAATGGTAGCTGGCTAAAATTACTGGTGACACCCAACATTATCAGCTGCAACTATCAAGATGAGATCCTAACATCTCCATTGTGGACTTACAGTGGATACTCAGGCCAAGCTGAATTTTCTAGGGGGAAAAAAAAAAAGAAGGAAAAAGAAAAAAAAAATGGTGGCAAGCACTCCCTCTTCTGTTACTTCTGTATCTTATATGTATTTTTATTGTTGAAATAATGGCATTATATTTACAGATCTCTCCTCTAAGATGTGAGTTCCACATCTTTGTCCTCTTTGCAACCAACCCCCAGACCAGTGCCTAGCACACAAAACATACTCAATAAATGTTCACTGAATTGAAAACTGACATAAAGAAAATCTAGATCAGGAAAATACTGAAAGTATTACAGCAGAAAAATACCTACTATAGTCTACAACTCCTACTGATGGGAAGGAAAGAAATCACCACTGAAAAACAATTCAGAACATGAAACATGTCCCAGAGAACTAAAAGCTTTCAGAGCTCTACTTGATTTTTCTATATAAGTACCTAGTCTTATCGTGGCATTTCATATGCTCCAGAATCGGCCCATTCCACAAAGGCTGGAATTATCTGCACTGGTTAAATACAAAGCCACATTAAAAACATAACATTTAAATTATCTGGGCTAGCAGGGCTGTGCATTCAGGAAAGTAACGTGTTCATATAATTCAAGGTAAATATGACAACTTCTAAAAATGAACTGGTTTTGAAGAAAATCGTTTTATAGTGATTACACATATTGCTGCTCTAGTAAACAGTCTACTAAACACAACTGAAAACTTAATGACTGAGTCATTACAAAGATTTATCATAGCATGTTTTAAAAATTTTCTCAAGAGACCGAGATGCTATACATTCTATTTGTTCTCTCTCCCTTCTGAGCGATTCTTGTCTGCTATCATCGACTACATCACAATGCCCCATTTCCTAATTTCTGCTACTATCTTTGCTTTGTTTTTCTCCTGCCTCCTCCCTCATTTTTTCCCATTTCTATCCTTCCTTGCCTTTGTTATTAGGGCAGCTTCTTTTTCATCACTCTCAATAGCCAGGGAAGGTGTTCTTTTCCTTCTGCTTTCACAAATGATCAGTCACATCCTGTATTCCGCAATCTTCACTGTCTCTTGATTCTACTCAGCTATTTTTGTCACTTATGACTTTTCTACACTTCAGTTTTTCTACATTTCAGTTGTTCCAGACACCTGAAGGTGCCTGTGGTTGAAGAGGGGAGCCAGTGCTAATAAGTCTAAGTATTACTTTATGATTACCCTTCTTACACACACATTCACTCTTCTGTTTGCACTTAATTTTCAAAGTACAGTACAGAAATTTCTATCAATGGCCCAGTTCCTACTTCAGGTCTTCAAAAGATTCCAGAAAAGAGATAAGTGGCAGACCAAGAAAATAAGTAAAATAAGGGTTTCAGTGGAAACTAAAACTTCTAGACCACTCAGCATTAATGTATAAAATATGAATAAACTATGTTCTTTTCAGGCAATAAGAACTTCTTTCTAAAAGAAGGGTAATAAATGTTATCAACTTAGAAAAGCAAAGGTTTTTCTTCCTTTTTTAAATGTTTTCACTTTGTCTACAGTCATCACTATAATCTTAGGAAAGCATTTAATAAAAATAAAACCTTTAACTATTTCTACTGTGTAATATAAAAGGTTTAAGAATATGTATTCTTGTATGCCTCAAATTATATCTTCACTCTTACTTATATCAAAATAAGCTAATAAACTCTGAAAAACATCCAAATGCTCTTTTTGTATAGAATTTGGCTAAAAGAACCCACTATTAAAACCATAGGGTAAGTTGATGAACCAGAGCTAAAAATATACCCTAAGCCCAGGCTCTGAATCTTTTTGCATATTTTAACATTAGGTGTATTTATGGAATTTGAGTCTGTTTCCTGGTTTGGAAGTGTATTTGAGGTAGGGTGAAATGAAGGCAGGTAAAGATAACTGTGATTAATGAAAGGAAAACAAAATATCAAAGTAGCCAACTCAGCTCATTTCTCCTGTCTCATAATGCATACCATCAGGTTCTTTAATTATAGAAAGATAGTTGGTCTGGGATCAGAGCAAACATCTGATGTAAAAAATTCAGTTTAACCTACAGAACACAATTCCTTTCGGGCATCCAAGAAGGCATGGAAACAATTTTTGTTACCAAAAAAAATTATGTTTCTGTAATGGGATTTTACCTATAAAGATAGTAAATGCTCACATTTACTGAGCATAGAGTATGTGTCAGGTAGTTGTTAAGAATTTTATATGGATTGACATTTAATCCTCCCAACAACCCTATGAGTTAGATATGATTACCATTATCCCTGTTTAATAGACGGGAAATGACTTGAATGACTTACTCAAGCTCACTTAGGTTCTACAACAGAGATTCAAATGCCAGCCATCAGTTAGCATTCTCAAATTCCATGCTGTCTCCCTACTATTTAGAAAGATGACTATGCCCCGTTCAGGTAAAATCCCATCCTCTGTCAGATTTTTCTCTCTTGCAGTCCATTTAAAATATATCCAGAAAGTATCTGATCATCATCATAAGACCCAGTACCTCCAAAGAGTTAATTTTGACTTAAAAATTAGAATATTTTCCCTATTACAGTTAGTACTTGTAGTTTTTACTGTGTCTAAAAATGAATATATATGTATATATATAAAACATTTGGAACATGTGAAAAAGAATAAAATAAGAGAAAAAAAAGTTCATGTTTTAAAAGAACATACCAGTCATTTGGGGTTCCACTGAAAGTATCTTAAAAACAAATAAAATTCTTTCATTTAACAACACTAAAGAATGAGGTATATAAATGTTTTAATCACAGACTTTTACTGTATGCAATTAACTGTAATTCACAACTTGCATCTTACAAAAAAAGACAGTACCATTGTGCCTGTAAAAAGTACTGCAATTAAACAGAAAATTACATTACCACATGAAACCACCAAATATCACAACTGTCAGGGTCTACAGTTTTCTTTCTTCAAATGCTATCATGATGTTTTTATGTGATATTCTGTATCCAAGTTATGATTTAAAGGTCATTTATAATTCAAAATTCTCCTATAGGTGAATACATATTAAACAAATGGCTAAGAGAAAGCAGGAGACCCTAGAATTTAAGTACTGTGTGGTTTCTAAGTTGGATTTTTAGAAACAACAAAAAACACTTTTATTAGTTGTAAACAAAAATGCAAAATCTGTAGTCATAAAAATATTTTATTGGTAAATTTACATAATAGTAAGTGGGGCTGTAAATACTTTTTAAATTTTAGGATATTGATAAATGCATAAACTGGCAATTGTTTCTGAAAATAGGGTACTATAATTTTTATAAGAATTGTTATATTTAATAAGAGGCCAATTAAACTGATTAAAGATTAGCTATTTCTCAGTTCTGTGCAACAATTCCCATTTCTGTATTAATTAGATTCACACTTCTATGACCCTGGATAAGTCTGGGGCAAGGAAACAGGGATAAAACTATTAAGTTAAAGCTTTTCCAAAACTGCAGCTTTTAAAATATGACAGGTTTCTTCTCTTCTGTTTTTGCCAAATGCTTATAATTACTTGAATTTTAATGTTCTATATAATACAGAAAATACCAGTGTTCAATGACAATAGCACTAAATCTGAATTATAAAGCCAAGTAATCAATGTTTTATTGTTTACTAGTCTGCTAGTAAACATTACAATAAATGAATGTTGTGAAAGATAAGCAAAAAACCCCCCCAAAAACAGATAAAACCTAAAACATAATTCAGGAACAATAATTTAGTAAAATGTGTCAAAAACATTGGCAATGGTTCATACAAATTCTTTATTTAATAACAATCTTCCTATTTAACCACACCAAGTACCAGCAGGTGTATTTAAGAGGATAACCATTAAGAAAATTCTGTTGTAGCAACAGTTGATTAAGTTGATTTTTGACTTGTATACATATAACTATTTGTTTCACAATTCTCAAATAATACATATTTAGGCAGCTTGCACTATGTTATAAAAATTTAAATTCATTACATGCCAATAGTAGAGAATTCAAGAATTATGTGTTAGAATTCACTAAACTAAAAGTGAAAATAGACTTACCAATAACACTGCATAATGAGTAATTCAACCACATTTTCATGGCACCTTTAACTGTGGAGACCAAAATGTTAAGTCTGGAAAGGTTTGGTAGGCATAGATTGCAATAAAATCTAACAAATTTCTATTTTATGTAAAATGCAAATTATGGATTGTGCATGAATATGTTTGTCATGAAAATGTGGTACTTCTTGGCATAATCTGTGTATTTGCATGGTATGACAGAAGTGACTAGGAAACTGGAGAAAATAAACTTTAATGAGATTCTCCGTTCAATGATGAGGCTTCTCCTCTGGGTGAGGATGACCTGGACATTCCCCTCTCTGTGTTATCAGAGCTGGAGCCACTCTGGCTGTGTTGATCTGCAGAAGCAGCACTAGATGTGGGCGGTGACTTCGTTTTCTCCTTAAAGTCTGTAATAATGACTGTCAGGTCTCCAACGGTAACTTCCAAGTGTTGAGCACTACTCCGATCCACATTTTTCAATCTTGGCCTAAACACAAAAGATGATAAAATTTTAAACTAGCTTTTCTCTCTACCAACTTTCTGAGCATGTAATGCATATTAAATTAGGTAAAAATAACAAAACGAACACATCTATCTTTAAAGCTCTATATTCATGTGTAAATAGCCACAAAAATATAATTAAATGTTTGAAATCATTAACATTAATCAAGCCAATCATTCCTGAATCTTCCTCAACATGACAAAAAACTCGGAGTAATGTTCTCTTAAATGTGCTTTTAATAGCTTAATCATAATTTTGCAGACAGCTTATCAATTTTACTAAAATAAATGTTTTAGAACAGCAGTGACATAGCTGAATCACAGAGGAAGCTGACAACATCCAAGGTTGAGTTATATGCAGGGCTGTTACTCCACTGATGTGCACTTATGATAAGGGCGTCATGACTGTCTGTTCTGCCTGGACCCATATGACCATTTTGATTGGTTTAAAGCTCATGTAAATATCTGTTCAGTATTGTGAACATCACTCCTGGCTTTATGAGTGAAAAAGAAACATTTCAAACACAAATGTCTTGTAATCTAGTAAAACAAAAACAAAAACAAAAAACAGAAAGTGTCCTCACACTTAAGCTTGTATTTGTGGCCTCTGTGTTTAATTTCTAATATACCTTCAACTAAGAAAAACACTTTCATGATATAGTAAAAGAGATGAAATCTTTTATTTCTACTTTATATACTTTATATATTGATGTTAAAAGACAATATTAAATGGTTAATTTTATTACTTCAAAAGTGCCATTAAAACACTCTTTAAATTTACCTGGTTTTCTTATGACTGTTCTTTTTGCTAGTTGTTTCCTTTTCACTTTTTTCTTTTTCTACTTTATCTTTTTTCTCTTTCTTTGACTGTGTAGGGGGCACAAACTGCTGAGTAACCTGCTGTGCAACCAACTGGGAGACAGGCCGAGGTTTCCTGTGTGCATGTTAAAAAGAAAGTTTTTTTTATTACTATAATTTAAGAATGTACTTTTTATGAGAGAATAGCTCAAATTATGAGAATAGATATATGATTTCACATATAAAAATTTCTCATATGTAAGGTAATTCAGATGTGCAATTTAACAGATATATATATACACACACATACATTACTGTCTTTCCTATCCAACAAAAATAGAACTATAATAACAGTTAAAAGTTATAGCCCAAGATATATAGTCAAACCATTAAAATATAACTGTTACATAAATCGACACGATAATTATTAAAAATGTATATCAAACTGTGCTTATGGGGAAGCACACATATAAATAAACATGAATTTTAAAAATTAAACTTGAAAGTTCACACTGAAATAAAATCTAAATTTATCCCTCTTCTCTCAGAGAAGGAAATACCTCACCATCTGTTACAATGGCTATTCTTTTCTTTAAAATCTTTCATTTATTCACTGAATAAATATTTGAGTGTCAAAATTTCTCACTTCTTACTGCTCAAATCTTTGAGGTTCCTTATGTATCCAGCCACAATTTCACTGTGGTTTTTTGACCTTAGAGATCTGTCCAGTCCTTTGAGACTTGCCTAACTTACTCACTTACTCATTAGAAAAAAATTTATTGAGAACCTACTGCAGACACTGTACCGAGATAGATGAAATGTTGCCTGACTACAATCTTTGGTACCAGTTGTCACTTTGGGTACAAGCTGTCACTCTATTAGCCCAGGGTCAAGGATGCCTCCAGCTTTATGGTAGAACGTGGGCAGCTGAGGTCAAGATTCAAAGTAAATGGTCTCTAAGTTCTTAAAATGAGAGAGAGAAAGACAATTGAGGAGGGAAAAAAGGTGGGAAGGAAAAAGCAAAGAAGAATAAGATAAAAACACATTAAAAAAAATACATTTTAACAGATGGTCTATAAACAACAGTAATCTATTGCCTGGAAAATCCTGACCCTATTTTGGTCAGTAGAGTTATTAAAAAATCTTTTCCTTTGTTCCTCTAAAGCAAGACAAAATAGAAACCAAAGAGAAAATACTGCATAATCTAGGACTCAAAGCTGCAAGGAGGAATCCTTTGAAGGAGGAAATAGGAAACACAGTGTATAAAACATCTTAATAGATGGGTACTGAATTTTGTTTAGAATCTACAGAGTCTGAAGTACAGGAAGGATATCCAGGAAAGATGTCCAATACACAATTTAAAAAGCAGGACAGACAAAGATACCAGGGTCAATGATGTAAATTAAGCGTTACACAAATGAAAATGATATTAAAAGCATGGTAATTAATGGCTGAGCTTGTTAAGGAAATGAACTTTAAAAAAAAAAAGGACTAAAGTAGTGATTCTCAAATTTAAGGTACATCAGGATTACTGGGAAGTCTCATTTAGCTTGCTTAGCTCTGCTCCCAGGGTTCTTATTCAGTAGGCCTCGGGGTGGAGCCTAAAATTTGCATTTCTAAATAGCTTCCAAGTTAAGGGGAAGCCTCTGGTCCAGCCACCACACTTAGCAGAGAAGCTTGAAGAAGTGCAATATATTGGTACTACTGCAGCATAAAGTTTGAGATGGAGAGCAGGGAGTGGCAGAGAAAAAAAAAAAAACAAGGCTGGACAGATAGGAAGGAACCCGACAATGAAAAGCGAAGGAGTCTGATTTACCTTTAAAAGACAGCAGATCACTGAAGAAATTCAGACTTGAATTTTACAAAGATTATTGGCAGCAATCTGGAGGGGAAAGGTACTACAGAGGCAGGGAAAGCTACTTTAATAGATCCGGTAAAAATAAAAAGGGCTTGAACTAAAAGGAAGCAGTAGTGGGGTTATTTAAAGACAGGCTGAAGAAGCAGAATCAAGGGGACGTGGTGACGAATTAAACGTGCCTTTCTCACTTCTCAACCAAAAAATATTCCTTTAGCAAAACATACAGAAATTCTTGTTTGTCCTCATGTAACCAACGTTTTGTGGATGAAATCAAACAAAAAATAAAGTCTTAGATGTTGCTAAATGCTATGAAAAAAAAAATAAAGTAAGGAACACAGGGAGTGTTAAGGAAGGAGTTACTGTCTGTTTCCTCATCTAGGATATACACTTCACAAGGAAAGGGATGGTTTCAGGTTTATACACCACTGGATAACTAGTACCTAGCACAGTACTGAAAAAATACTAGATATTTAATATCTGCTGAAAAATGAATGAATGATAAAATCAGGCTTAATGAGGAACAAAGACGTTTTAAAAGACAAGGAATACTGTCTCGATGCTTACTCATGGGCCAGGATTAACCACTCACTACACAGACGTAAACAAGTAGTGAAAAGTAAGAGCAGCAAGAATTAATCCCTCTTTCAATTATGCCGGAATATAGAAAGAGAAAGAAAGTTCAAAGGTGTGACAGGTTGTGAAAAGGTTTGGTTAGACTAGTGCCTGGTGAACAGCGAGTCACCTAAACTTGAGTCACTCCAAGCTATACAATGGAATTGAGGGGTAGTCATCATTTGTCTCCTAAGGTATTATGGGTCTCTGAATCTCTTCCTGCCATAACAAATGAAGGTCTGACAACATCCTTTATTATAGTTTGTATTGTCGCTCCCTTTGTCCCCAAATTTAATGCAAAATGAATTTATAAAAATGTTAAACTAAATTACAAGAAAATTGGGAACATTAAAATAAATTTACATTCTAGAGTATAAACCCTGCAGTTCCTAGCAATCAATAAATTGACATTAATTACTTAGAGGCCATTATCACTAACTTAAGATATATAATAATTTATATTCTCTTTATTTAGTGCTGCCTTTTTAAAGTAAAGTTGAATATTTTTCTAGGTTTTTCTGGATTTATTAATAACCTCAGTACTCAGTGCTGTTTTTCCCATAAGATGTAAATGTCTCAATCATGGATTCTCTGATCATGAAGCTTTACAGGAATATAACGATTGTGTTGTGGTTAGGTACAGAATATATTTATAACATTATCAATCACTCTCCCACCCCTCCAGCATTTGTCTCCAAGTTGGTGCCCATCAATTATGTGACAGTTCCTCAATCACTCCCACTTTTATGTGAGAAAAGGGATAATCCTAATTCCCCAGCTTCATGGATCTTACAACTGCTGCCAAGTCTTTTTCATATTTAACAGGTTTTCTCTCTCCAGAATCTTCCTAGAATCATTTTCCCTTTTCATATGGCCCATAAATCTGAAAATGAGGGAACGCCCTGGTGGCGCAGTGGTTAAGAATCCACCTGCCAATGCAGGGGACATGGGTTCAATCCCTGGCCCGAGGAAGATCCTACGTGCTGCGGACCAACTAAGCCCGTGCACCACAACTACTGAGCCTGTGCTCTAGAGGCCACGAGCCACAACTACTGAGCCCATGTGCCACAACTACTGAAGCCCACGCAGCTAGAGCCCGTGCTCTGCAACAAGAGAAGCCACCACAATGAGAAGCCCGTGCACCGCAGCAAAGAGTAGCCCCCACTTGCCGCAACTAGAAGAAGCCTGTGTGTAGCAACGAAGACCCGATGCAGCCAAAAATTAAAAAAAAAAAAAATCTGAAAATGAAAGCATATCAGTACAGCACGATTTGCTCCATGAAACCATGAGGTTGAGTTAAATAAATTAACATTTTTTAAGATTTATTTATTTATTTATTTTTGGCTGTGTTGGGTCTTTGTTGCTACATGGGGGCTTTCTCTAGGTGCAGCGAGCGGGGGCTACTCTTCGTTGCAGTGCGCAGCGCAGGCTTCTCATTGTGGTGGCTTCTCGTTGTGGAGCACAGGCTCTAGGCACACGGGCTTCAGCAGTTGCAGCACATAGGCTCAGTAGTTGCGGCATGTGGGCCCTAGAGCGCAGGCTCAGTAGTTGTGGCGCACGGGCTTAGTTGCTCCACAGCATGTGGGTTCTTCCTGGACCAGGGCTCGAACCCGTGTCCCCTGCACTGGCAGGCGGATTCTTAACCACTGCCCCACCTGGGAAGTCCCTAAATTAACATTTTTAAACAAGTTATGAATCTATAATTCTTCTAAGTGTTATATTCTCAGTGGTAAGAACAAAATACTTAGTAAATGTATACTCTCTTACAAGGTAAAAACCAATACAGAAAGAACAATTAGCTGACCTGGTCAGGTGAGAGACTGCAGTCAGGAAACAAACTAGAAGACCACCACTTCATACTAGAAATGATGGTGCTGGTCATGCTGGGTTTATGGATTTTATAAAATTTAAGCAAAGGTGTCCCTGGGGCAAGTGGAAATGTGAGACTAGTGTTCTGATAAGCAACCAGTGATTTCTGTACGTGACATTGTTTGTGGTTGATTTTGTTAGTTTTTAATCACCAACAAATTTTCTATAGTGGTTCTCTTCTGCCTCAAGAAAAATATTATTTTTGATTTTCAGTAGTTGTTATGTCTTTCTCTCTCTTTTTATCCTAAATTTTCCTAAATGTGTACTAATTCATTCTTTTTTCACTTAAAGATAACGACTTTGCTCCTCTCTTCTAGGATTATTTGATCTGGTTCAACTTTGGGAGAAAAGAAGCACAAAATATGTGTTTCCATGTAGCTTAACTATTGAAATAAAGTTCTCTGCTGCTCTCTAACAGCCTGAATGAGTTTTAAATATTCTTCAACGAAGGCAGGAGGAACACAGCTTATGATGATCTTTGTATCCTATCATAAAGTGACTCACCTTCACCATGCTCTATTAAAAAGAAAGCCCTCCTATCTCTAGGGATCTTAAAAAAGTTTAACTGTGATCCTTTTTCTACTTAGTGAGAAAAATCTAGAGGATAGTAGGGAATTTTAGAGGTGGGAGATAGTTAACTTAGGATATAAGGGGCAGGGTATTATTTACAAGGTGTGTCTTTTTTATGTTCAGCGATTTATCATTCATGATTTTGACAGTACACCTACAATGCTAAAGGTTCTGTGATAAGGACAAAAAGGTCATCCAGTGCTATCCAGACATATCCCAACTGCACTCTTTGTCATCTACTTGTTCACATATGTCATTATTAGCTGTAACTTGTAAAATATGGTGTTCCAAAATTTTGAGATCCCTATGTGTCCCTATGTAACCTTCATAAATAGCTCAAACAGACTGTCTGTGTAAAGTCTGGCAGGTCTGTTGACTTATTGTGACATGAAAAAAGGGGGGGAACATTTCAACAACCATTTACGGATAACTATTATTCATCAGATATAGTTTCTAACTGTGTGTCTGCCCTCCACCCCAACCACCCCGCAACAAAAATCCTGTATGCTAAATACTATAAGAAAAATGTTTTAAGCTTGATTAACCTCATCACAACAATTTAGCTTTGTCAAGTTGGACAGGCAAAACAAATACAATATAAAACCATTGCTGATTCTTTTCTAAAGGAGGCAGCATTATTCATAGCTCAGAAAGAGGCAATCTGCTTCCCAACACTAAAATATATATAGTAAATTGAAGCAATATAAATCTCAATGAGTTAAAAGGCTGAACTAAACCCAAACCTGTTGTGAGTCTGCTAATACACTGCTAACAAAAGTCCAAAAATCTAACCAAGGAAGATTTTTATAAGCAAGCCCCCTGTTTGACAAATGTATTACACACTTAACATGTGTCAGGCACTAGATAAGGTGCTGGAGACTCACCATGAACAAAACAGACACAGTCCTCGCCCTCACAGAGTTTGCTTAGTGCATGGGATAGAAGCCACACAAAAGGAAACTAACTAAATAAAAGTAAATTTTGTCAGAAGCCCTAAGAAGGAAAAAACGGTGTGCCGTCATTTTAAAACTTAGACGGAGGACTTACTACAGGGTGGGAAGCACTTTAGTTCATGTTTAAACTGTCAGCACACCAAGAAAAACAGCCGTCACCATGGGCTGTCACCCCCCTTTTTAAGTCATTTTATGAATAATTTACAGAAATAAGAAACAAAGGAACAGTTAATATTAAAAATTTTAGTAAGACTTTAAAATGTAGTAAACCCAATTTTTTATTCCATTTGAAGGTATATAGACCTGATACAGATTAATGTAACTAATTCCTCATCAGCTGTTAGGCCTAATCCTAGGAACATATCTAATCTTGTAAATAGGGAGTGATTCCTGATTTCAAATACATCTCTAATAGACATTGGCTTATCTTTACTTCCACTTCTTGCACTTGCATCGTCAAAACACTTTACTTTGAAAACCCTGATGGCTCACAATTTTTTGAAAAGGGGACAGCCATTCCTTGTTCCAAAATTATCAAACACTGTCATTTCTAGACTAGGTATACATCCCTACCCTTCAGCATCTGTCCACTTATGAATCGTATCAAATAAATTTTGATGCCAAATATCAGTGAAGATGAAAGAAATCCATCACTTGTCCTAATCCTAGGATAAAACAAAGATGGTTCAGGTTCACGGTCACAAAATACTGCATGATAAAGTCCTTTCTGTTGAATGACTATTCACCTCGTGAGAAACCGTATTCCCTTCTTAAGTCCTTAAAGATACATTGTTCACGTAACGATTCTTGACTTTGCGGAAAAACTCGTCCAGGATATTCTCATTTGAAGGCTCAGAGAGCTCTAGAACCGTGCAGCCTACAAAGGGTTAACAAGCATGAAGGGCTGTAAGTTACTCAGCGTGAATTCCCTGGATTTCTCCTCCCCAGGCCCTGGGAAGTGCATTCTATGGCCTGACCTGCTCAATGTATCTTCCCTTCCCAGGATTTCTGAGGTAGATCTTATTTGACAGATCCGTTTTTGAGATTTTGTGATGAAGAATCAGAAGGAAAGGAAGTTAGGAAGAAACCACTGAAACAGGGTTTGCTTTGTTGTGGGGGCTGGAGAGGTGTGAGGAGTGTGACTTGGGGGCCAAACTCCTCCGGAAGGGCAGAGGTGGAAGAGGGAAAATGATGGCCAAAACGTGTTGCTGGTGCTACGTGACTTTTTTCAACGGCTTCGAGAAATACAAATAAAGGATCTGCTACTTTATTTTGAAATGGTAAAAAAAAAAAAAAAAAAGTGAATTAATCTACAAAATAAATTAATGAGCTTTAGTGGTCGTCTTCCTTCTGTGCACATTAATATTTGGTGCATAGGACACTTTCATTTAACGGGTTATTTAATATTTTAAAAAGAAATGTGCATCACATATCTGCAGAACCCCTGCAACAGCTCTGCAAAGTCGTGGTCTTCTACACTCTTCTGCAACGCTGTTGATCCTTTTATGGCTATGTTCTATTTCCCCAACCGGACTCTAACCCTTACGTGGGAAAAGATCACATCTTGCCTATTTCTGTATCCCCAACACCTAGTACAGTAGATCTTACATATATTAGATGCTCAATAAATGTCTCTTAATATTAACAATTATAAATACCAGTTAAATATGATGCATAAATACAACTATAAATCAATTATGTAAAACACTGATTTAACTAGGCGCGGCCAACTTTCAAGGATTCACTGTCTTGAAAAATTTGCTGATGTCATTTTGCTTTTGAGCCACTTACTTCCCTTTTCATGAAAATGGAATGAAGGGCTTAAGGTAGGACTGCTTTCCATAAAAACTGATTACTGAATCAAAGGATAAAAGAGGCCTAAGTGGTTTTCCCCACCTCCAAACAATGAAATAATCTACTCTGCTAAAACCAGCACTATCTGACTTAACCAGCAAAATTCAAATGTTACCTACACTAATGATATTCAAACGCTTTCTGTTATTGTTTCTGCAGTAGAATCACCATGCAAATAAAATCTTACAAGGAATCTCAGTGCATAAAAGTGAAAACAAACTAACTTCTATTGAAGCTGATGTGGAGACTCCACAGCCCCCGTCTGCTCCGTGCCCATCCTTGCATCTCCCAGTTAGCCCTGAGGTGTGGCTCTGAGAAAAACAATTCAAAATCTGCTGATCCAAGGTATTCACACTAAACTAACTAAATTTACACCTCAGGTTCAATGCACTCTTTCTCGTCTCTTGCCTTAGTTTGCTTATAGAATGCAGTCAATAGTATCCTTCATCATTTTAAGAATCTACGTTGAGTATTTTGAAGAGTTCTTACTCCAAGGTCTATACACATTTAATTTTCAACATCAAACACTTCCGCAGACGCCCAGAACACAGTTTTCCCTAATCTCCTGGGAGGTGGTGGCAGGAGAGACTTGATTCCTTGGCAGCTACAGTGATACCTTCTGGTAAGTACAGACAAACTAGATGACTACATCAGCTTTACACAACCTAGGTTAGAGTGTCCAGCAATTAAGGCTCTGAAAAATCCCTCAAATCATTAAACACCACCACAGTCCACTTCATCTGGAAGACTGAGGACATGCTCCAGAGCTACAAACAGGTCATACTCAACTCTTCCTTCCCCTTAGCCAAATAAAAATCAAGTCCTTTCACTTCTTCTTCCATATTATTGGAACAGTTCCGCTCATCATTCCCAGGAGCACGGCTCTCACCTAACCCGACAGCCGCCTCTACACTACCTCACTTGCCTCCTTGCCTCCTCCCCTCCAATCCAAGGTTACTCTTCCTTACACTCATTTATTTAACAAACATTTACTAAGCACTTACTATGTTCAAATCACTGTCCTAAGCACTGCGGATAGAGTACTGAACAAAACTGTTATTGTGCTCTGTTTATTTATTATGGGGTGACCTTGATTCTTATTTCAGAGAAAATAGAAGCTATACAACTAAAATTTCTACAAGCTGCCATCCGTGCCCATATACTCTAACTTCCCTCTCCGTATTCCTATTTAAGGCCATGACTCTATCTGCCAACTGGATCCCTTCTCCAGGACACCACTCCTGCTACTGACCTCTTGCTCTCCTGCTCCAACCATATTTCCTTCTCTAAGTGATTCCTGTCAGCATACAAACACATTATGATAGTTCTTACCTTAAAAAGAAAAAAAAAGAAAACCCATCCCTACTTCCACATCCCCTTCTAGCCACCGTCCCATTTCTTTGTTCTCTTTTCCACAATAAGCATCAAATGATTTGTCTATACTTACTTTCCTCCCTTCTTTCATGGGCTCACCTCAATCAGGTTTTTGTCCTGATTGGACATTCTACCAAAAGTATTTCTTTCAAGGTCCTCAACAATCACTTTACCACATTCATTAGTCAACTGTAACTCACATCTCACTCGGTCTTTTCAAGCCATATTTTACAGAGTTTATCATGCTTTCCCTCCTGGCAAAACTATCTTCACAAGCCTCTAGAACACCACACTCTTTCGTTTTCCTCCTGCCTCACTTGCTATTCTTTTTTTTTTTTTAATTTATTTTTGGCTGCATTGGGTCTTCATTGTTGTGCATGGGCTTTCTCTAGCTGCGGCGAGCGGGGTTACTCTTCGTTGCAGTACGCGGGCTTCTCATTGTGGTGGCTTCTCTTGTTGTGGAGCACCGGCTCTAGGCACATGGGCTTCAGTAGTTACAGCACGCAGGCTCAGTAGTTATGGCGCACAGGCTCAGTAGTTGTGGCTCACAGGTTCTAGAGCACAGGCTCAGTAGCTGTGGCGCGTGCGCTTAGTTGCTCCGTGGCATGTGGGATCTTCCCGGGCCAAGGATCAAACCCATGTCCCCTGCACTGGCAGGTGGATTCTTAACCACTGCGCCACCAGCGAAGTCCCACCTGCTATTCTTTTACAGTCTTATTTACTGGTTCCTTCCTCTCCTTCCCAATTTCTAAACTTTGGAGGGGCCAGGACTTAGTCTTCAGGTATCTCTTTTATCTACACTAACCCTCTAGGATGGGCTACTCAAAGTATGGTCCATCAGTCCAACTGATCAGGGTATCAGTAGCTGGGAGCCTCGTAGAAATACAAATTCTTAGAACTTGCCCCAACTACGGGTATTTTTACGCAAGCAAAAGCTTGAGAAATGGCTGTGCTAGGTGATCTCATTCAATCCTTGGCTTTAAATACCGTCTGTACAATGGTTCTCAGCCCTGGCTCCACGTTAGAATTAACCTGTGACGCTTTTTAAAAATAATTACATCTAGGAAAAAAGAACTTAAATTTTGCTAAATCTTATAAACTAGATATTTAAACTGAAATTAATAAACTGAACATTAATTTTAATAATGAAAATAGTGTCTGAATAATCTTTTCTGGGCATAAAAGTTTTCCTCAAGGACATACATACACGCACACACACACACAAAACCCCTCATGTTGAAACATATGAAAAAATGTGATCTATACGATCCAGCTATTCCACCCTAAGGTATTTATCCAGAGAAGGAAATACATGACTACACAAAGACTTGTACACAAATGTTCACAGCAGCTTTATTTGTAGTGGCCCAAAACTGAAAACAACCCAAATGTTCATCAACAGCTGAATAAAGAAAGAAGTTCATACAATGGAATACTACTCAGCAACAGAAAGGAATGAAGTACTGATACATGCAACAACATAGGTGAGTATCAAAACAATTATGCTTAAAGAAGCCACACAGAAGAGTACACACTGTAAGATTTCATTTATAGAATTCTAGAAAATGCAAACTAATCTACACAGAAAGCAGATCAGTAGTTGCCTAGTGACTGAAGATGGGAGGGAGGTAGGGATAGTAGGGAAGAACTGAAAAGGGGTACAAAGAAACTTCTGGTGATGATGGATATGTTCACTATCTTAATTGTGGTGATGGTTTCACAGATGTATTCATCTGTCAAAACTTATCAAATTGTACACTTTGTGTGTAGTATATCGTATGTCGATAATACCTGAATAAAAGCTGTTTAAAAAAATGTTTAACCTAACCACTAATCAAATTAAAACAGGAATACTTGAGCCCCACTCCCACGTTAAACAAGAATATACAGGGGTGGGACCAGGCTCGGAAATTTTTTGCAAATTCCCAAGCTGATTATAAAGTGTAACCAAGGTTGAAAACTACTGATCTATACGATACTCCAAAATTTGCATCACCAGCCCCAGTGTCTCCCCCTAAACTCCAGACTTATATAACCAACTGCCTACTTACATCTTCATCTGGATATTCAGTAGCAACTCAAAATAACTTATAATTTTGATTGCTCCCTCCTCCCATTCTTCCATTCTTTGACAGTCTTCCTATCTTAATAAACAGCACTCCATTTTTTCAGTTGCTTTGACCAAACACTTAGACACAATATTTCATTCCCCACTTTCTCTCACACCCACATCTAATTCACCAGCAATTTCTTTCCACTCTACCTTCAAAATATGTCTAGAATTGGATGATTTCACACTACTCCCACTGATAACCACCCTTGCAATAGTTACGAAGATAACTAATGTCCCTGACTCCTCAACTGTTTTGCTACAGACTATTCTCCCACAAAGCAGCCAGTTGATCCTTCTAGGTATAAATCAAATTATACCACTCCCCTCCTAAAACAATTCAATGGGTTCCTCCTCCCCACCCAACCCCCTTCCCTAGTTATACTCTGGCAACCAGAGTATATGGCAACTGAGAAGAAAATCCAAAATTCTTGCTCTAGACTGCAGCCTTACATGATTGAGTCCCTCTTCCTACCTCATCTCCTATACTACCCCCTCTGGAACCCTCTGTTCCTGCAGTCTTAGTTGGCTAGGGCTGCCATAACAAGATACTGTAGAGTGGGTGGCTGAAAGAACAGAAATTTATTTTCTCACAGTTCTGAAGACTAGAAAGCCCAACATCAAGGTATGTCAGGGTTCAGCTTCTGGTGAGTGCTCTCCTCCTGGCTTGCAGAAGTCCTCCTCACTGTTCCTCACATGGCAGACAGAGGGAGAGAGATCTCTCTTTTTCCTCTTCTTAAAAGGCCACCAATCCTATCCCATTAGGACCTCATCCTTATGACCTCATTTAACTTGCATTACCTCCTAAAAGCCCCACCTCTAAATACAGTCACACTGGGGATTAAGGCTTCAATATACAGTGGGAGGTGGTGGGGGGCAGTATGTGTGTGTGTGCACAATGTAGTCCACAGCACCCAACCTCACTGGCCTGTGCCTGCCTGGGTGTTTCCCCTGTGATCTCCTCTGCCTACTCACTCCCTCACTTCTTCCATGTCTCTGTACACATGCCAACAGTTAGGGAAGTCCCTCCTAACCTGACATAAAATAGCACTCTCCTCTCCAACTCTACTCCCCTTCTCCGCCTATTCCTGTCTCCCTCATTATGCTTTATTTTCTTCAAAGCATTTGTTTTTACTTACCAAATTACGCATTATTAGTTTATTGCCTGTCTTCCCCTACCAGAAAAGAATATAAGCTGCCTTCCACCGCCATAAGTGTAAACAGGCACCTTTTTCCTGTTCTATTTTGTTCAACGCTGTTTGCCCTCTTCCTGTGGCATAAAAACAAAACACATCCTAATGTGTTTTTAATGGATGGGTGAATATGAAACCCTCCTACTCAAAAATTTCCAGGGACCTTAGGTGATCCTACAGCAGTTTCCCAACGCTGGCTGCACATCAGCATCACAGGGTCTTTTAAAAATTACAATACTTGGGCCCCACCCAGACCAACTGAATAAAATTCTCCAGGAGTATTTATCTGGAGATAAAAATACATGAAAAATCTCCAGGTATTTTTCAAAGCTCCTCAGTTGCTCTTGGGCAGCTACTGGCCTACAGAATAAGATCAAAGTGCTAGCTAAACTGTCAAATTTCTCCAAGTCAGACTCTGGGATCTGTCAAGTGAAGCAAATTACTGCATTTCACCTTGTAATACTTTCCTAATGTACCCAGATCCCATCTCTTCCAAATCGCATTCTTTATCTACTCTAGCCTATATTCATCTCTCCCCTCTCTGAAACCCTACAGCACATGTGGACTGTTTCCGATAATCACAGTAAATACATATATACCATGAAGTATAGCTTAGTCCCGTTTTAAACTACTTATATGTATATTTTTAATCCCCCACATGTGCTACACACATACTGGACACAATAAATACATGTTGAATAAAGAAAGTTTGTTCATAAAATTATTTCCCTTTTCAATTTGTACTAAACCTGAGAAAGGGTGCATGCTTGAATCTTTCCATTAAGAGCCACTTAAATCAGTGGTCCCAAACCCTGATGACAGATTGGAAACATCTGAGGAGCTTTTAAGAAACTATAAAAACTACAAAAAACTTGTCCGGACTCCACCTTTAGGAGTTGTGATTTATTTAGCCTGAGATAGAGCCTAGTTATCCTTTTGTATTGATAGTTTGGTTTTTCAGTTTCTAAGGCATTTCCAATGTGCAGGACACAGCTGAGAACCAATGACTGAAATGCATCAAATTCGGAAGCTCTACCTTTTCTAAATATAGAGATTTGGCAGCATTAACAAGATGTTAAGTTACAGTCTGCAGAAAACAGCACTCATATTTTCCAAGCCTTTCTTTTATGATACTGATGAACTCCTAGTGTACTTACTGATCAAAATGTCTATTTTAAGCTAAAACAAGTCGTATCCAGAGATTAATTTTCTGTTTTATGGTCCAGCTTCCCTTCTAGTAATCTGTATTTAGGGAGGACTTACTAGTACAAGTAATTTTTCTTAAGTTTCTCTTCTTTCCTTCATTCATTTACTCATTCATGAAAATGTTTATTGTGGCAGGCAGCCTTCTTCTAAGACATCCCCAATAATCTCACCCCCCGGTATTCCTGTTCTTGTCTCATGTCCCTGGGAGTGACTGGACCTCGTTAAGTGCTTCTAACGAATAGAATATAGCAAAATTGATTGATGCTGCTTCCAAAATCAGGTTACCAGAGGACTCTAGCTTCCATCTCTCTCACCTTTTCTTGCCTTGTTGTGAGCGCCTCTGTAAAGTGGCCCACATGACAAAGAAGCCTCTGTTCAACACCCAGTGAGGAAGTGAGGCCTGCCAACAGCCACCTGAGTAAGCCTGGAAGAAATTCCTCTCCCACCAATGCCTTTAGATGACCACAGCCCGTGAGAGACCCTGAGTCAGAAGCCCCAGCTAAGCTATACCCAGATTCTTGGCCCACAGAAACGGTGAGGCAGTTTATGCTTGTTGTTTTAAGCAGCTAAATTCTGAGGTGATTTGTTATGCAGCAACAGATAACTAATATACTTATTGACACCTATTATATTCCAAGTATTGAGATGTCATCCTTCGTTACAGAAAATCTGATACCCATACTGGAGGATGGTCTCTCTGATACACCTAGCTCTGATCCACTGAATCTTTATATATTACATAGAGGTTATGGTACTGACTTGGCTCGCCAGGGGACTACAACAAATCACCCATCAGATTATAGCACCTTCAGCACGGGACAAGTTGTCCTGTGCTTGGGGTTACTCAAGTAAATACTTGATTTGTTCTTCACTTAACGTTCTCATACAGCTGTTCCAACTGGTATTTTTCACTCCTTTGTAATGTTCACCTCTATTCTATGCTGTCAGTTATTCTTGTTATGCAGTGTACTTTGTGCTGTCTATCCTTACTCCTTGCTCTACTGCTTTTCCTCTGCTTCTTGGCCTGGTGTGGGTAGGACAGTGGTTTTCAGAGTCATCACCAGGCAGCAGAACTGCTCCTTTCGTTTTTCTCTCTCCTTTACCTTTTACCAGCCAGACCTGTTACTTATGTAATAATCAGATCTGTGGCTGTTTTAATAACTGCTCCTGGAACAGCTCAGTGCCATGTTTTCAAAGCCTGGTTTATGTACCACCAGTGGTCCCTGTCATCTGCCTGCTCCACAGGCAGCCTGGTATAATCATAAATTTAAAAGGTAAGATCAATTATGATTTTCCACTGAAAACTTGTTATTCTGTAATGTATAATCCAAACTCATAAAAGTTGTTTTAGCTCATAAAAGTAGAGATGAAAATAATTCCAGAAATGCCAGAATTCACTGAACAGGGCTTCAATAGAATATAGAATGTCAATCAGTATGACAGGTAAGTGAATCTGCAAGTATTGATGTGTATGCACAAGCACCTGGAAAAGAAAAGTATGAATGGAAAGCATACTGATAAATAACTAAAAATTGTTTTTTTTTTTTTAACAAACCAGCATCCTGTCACCTTTCGTGATCACAGTATAATCCTTTTTCAAATAGTGGCATGAGCATTAAAGCTTTTAAATTATTTTCAAAAATATAGTACTTCTCTGGCAAACCAAGTAAGTTTTTATAAAACAAGGGCAAAATATGCCCTTTGGTGTAAAATCGATGAACTCTGTCACCAAAAACAGATTAAGTCAAAAACTACAAAGGCAGCGTTCATAGTTGTACTCAATATCAAAAATATTATAAAGAGAAGCTTTTTAAAAAAAAATTCACAAAGTCAATGACATGTTTAAAGGGAAAGGAGAAGGCATAAATTCTTGTAATATATGATATAGTTGGGCATTATATAATATTAATAGCATACAATATAGCAGAGTTAATACTATTACATGTGTATGCTAGCAGGTATTTTTGTTTCACAGTTGGAAAAAACCATAAATGTGAAAAAAAAATCAAGCAGTTCTTACGTCATTACAGACAACCTATTTCAGACAGAAATGATCAATGATTTTGTTTGATTTATCACTGACATCCCAAGCTACAAAAAAGTTATTTCCAGTAGAGTGAAACTATATTAAAAACTGTGAACTACAATGTCAGCTGCAAAAGGTGGGTTGGGGTCAGTACTGATAGAACACCAGCTATTTGTGTAGCTATCAAGCTATAAAAGAGATTGCAGTTGACTGCCTAACCTACACGTTGCTTCAGTGTTCAGTGTATGGCTGGCAATCAAAAATACACCTCCCTATTTTGGTTCAATGTGATCAGAATGGTCATAAGGTTTTTTGCTATACAAAGAAAACATTATTGAATATATTGAATTTTCTACCTTAATATAAACTGTTGCAGTAAAAAGTATTTACATTTCTTTAAGAAACTGGTAACATCTGAAATGATCATTTCTATGATTTCTAGAGACTTGCTCAAGTAGTATACGTATCTGAGCAATATGTTTAAAATCTTGAATAGCATGAATATGTTGATTTAGGGTACAATAAATTTAATTTTTAGTTTAAGAAAAAGCCAAATATGGTATATGGGGTTGATCACCGAGAGATTGACTTTCCCACTAAAAATAACCAGGAAGTTAATTAATATTACATTTACCACTGACTCAATTTGAAATATACAAACTTTCAGCATTTTAGCAAGACAAAGTTGATCAAGAGTCTGAGAGTTCAAGAAACAGCTTAAGAAACTATCTGTAATTTTGGGGTCATGTTCAATTTGAACATCCAGAATTATCTGAGCAAGCCATTGCTTGTTACCATTTCAGCAACCTATAATTGTAAGTTAGCAGAAATTAAGCAGGAAAAGAAATATATAATATGGGGAACCTGATCCTAGAGTTCTAGCTCACAAGCCCTATAGAACATCTAGTAAACAACATCTTTTTCACAGATGTGACTTATTATAAATAACTATTATTTTTTAAAATACTATTTTGTTTTTATTACTTTACAGTGATAATTTTTTAACTTACCAAAAACTAGTGGTATGCTTATATATCCTTTGTGTTCCAAGGATACGAAACGATTGAGATTCAGTGACATAATGTTTAAGAGTCTGGCTCTTAAATAAGATTATCTGGAGTCTAATCCTACTCTGGTACTTACTTAAAATCTCATTTCTCATTTATAAAACCGTTAACTGTGGGAAGTAAATATTGTGAGGAGTAAAAGTTGTGAGCATGAAAATACATCAACACATTGTCTTATACTTAATAAGTATTAACAAAGAATAAGAATAAACTTATTTTTTCTTATTCTTTGAGGTTATTCAAACAATTGACTATATAAAAAATCTGAAAGCTAATATGTGAAGGTACTACTGAAATACGATTTAGGAACACATCCTTATAAGAGTTAAGTTTTTCATACTCTGTCATCTTCAAACAAAATGGCAATGCTACACTATAAAATCCCAATTTGGAAAAAACTAAAAGCTATTTGGTTTATTCACTTCACCTCTGTGTTTCCCAGCTCCAGAGCTGGGTGAGACGACTGCTGCTAGCCTCCAAGACGGTCTCACATCTCTTGGCATTCATGCCCTTGTACAGGCTCCTCCTACAATGAACAGTGCTGATTTGTACCAACAGAAGGATACCGCAGAAATGGCTGTAAGTGGGACTTTCGGGGCTAGGTCATAAACAACGCTGTGCCTTCTATCTTGCTCACTCTTGATCACTCACTCTGGGGAAGCCAGCTGCTATGTCATCAGAACATTCATGCAAGCCTAGGGGGAAGTACACGTGGCAAGACACTGAGGCCTCCTGCCAACAACCGCCAGGGTGAGCGCACCATCTTGGAAGCAGATACTGCAGCTGAGTCAAGCCTTCAGATGACTGAAGCCTCAGTTAACATCTTAATTGCAACCTCATGATAAAACCAAGGCCAGAACTACCAAGCCAAGCTGCTCCCAAATTCCTGACTCACAGAAACTGTAAGAAAATAAATCTTTTGGAATGCTGTTACACAGAAATATATAATAAATTTGTTTGCCAAAAATCCAGGTGAAAAGACAGTGGTTTCTGGTGTGGGAAAGGGGAACATGGAAGAGGGAAAGAGGGAGAGGAATGGGAATAGACCTAATCAAAGTGAACAGAATAAAACAATGCAAAGTGTTAAAAATGTTTTAGGCTGTTATCTCTAGGTTTCAAAGATCATTTTAATTTTCTTCTTTGTCCTTTTCTATATTTTCCACACTTTTAACAATCTATCTTACTTTTTAAAATAAAAACAGAAATATGCTTTTTAATTCTAAAAACTTTCTAAATTTCATGTGTATAATCTTATTAGGTAATAATCTACTTGAAAATAACTGAAGGTCAACTGTTGAGATCACTACTGACGTCAAAGCTTCACCTATTATTTGTAGTGAGGTGGATGGACCTAGAGTCTGTCATACAGAGTGAAGTAAATCACAAAGAGAAAAACAAATACCGTATGCTAACACATATATATGGAATCTAAAAAAAAAAAGGTCATGAAGAACCTAGGGGTAAGACGGGAATAAAGACACAGACCTACTAGAGAATGGACTTGAGGATATGGGGAGGGGGAGGGGTGAGATGTGACAGGGTGAGAGAGTGGCATGGACATATATACACTACCAAATGTAAAATAGATAGCTAGTGGGAAGCAGCCGCATAGCACAGGGAGATCAGCTCGGTGCTTTGTGACCACCTAGAGGGGTGGGATAGGGAGGGTGGGAGGGAGGGAGACGCAAGAGGGAAGAGATATGGGAACATATGTATATGTATAACTGATTCACTTTGTTATAAAGCAGAAACTAACACACCATTGTAAAGCAGTTACACTCCAATAAAGATGTTTAAAAAAAAAAAAGCTTCACCTATATGCAAGGCACTGTGCTAAATGTAAGAAGAGACTAAACGATGAAGACGACACGGTTCCTAACATCATGGAGCCTCAATTTAGTAGGAGAAACTGTCAGGAAGAATTCAGTAATGGCCTAGAACATGGTATATTCTCAATAAATATTTGTTGAATAAATATGAAGGGTAGGAAATACTAAAAGAGCACACCTACAGTTGCGAGAGTCAGAGTGGAAAAGAAACGTGTCAGGGAAGCCTTCCTGAGGAGCTGGTAAGTAAAGTGAGCCTTATGTGTAGAGACAAAGTTGGAACCAGGCTATGGAGAGTTCTGATTGATAGAGTCAGTGGTCTGGAGTTTGGATTTCATTCTGAAGGAACAGGAGCTATCACAAGTTCAATCTACATGCTATTCTCTCTAGCATGCTTGAAGTTTTACATAATGTTATAGAAATAAAAGTTTAAAAGTTGAATCTTTTTTTGAATCCTCATTGCTGACAATGCAAGGGCATCAGGGTCAGACTGGAAGCCAGGAAAATCATTAAGAAATCATTACTATAGTTGAGAGAGAGGCGGTAAGTGTCTAAAGTAGGGCTTTAGGGGTTAGATGGGCTATGTGAGAGAGCATATGTAAGGAAAATACTCAGAAGTCTATTTGGATTTGGGGGTGTCGAGACAGAGGGGAGGAGTAAACAATGACATCAAGGTTTACAACTGATGCCTAAGGGCATGATGATGCCACAATAGCAGAGACATACTTAAAGTTTGCTATTTGGCCTTACATATGTATATATATGTGTATATGTACTAACACATACATATATACAAGTTATCTATATATTATCTGATGTTTAAATATGTTACATACATTACATATTACAAAAAGTATATACAATATATAACATTTGCAGCAGATATAAGATCCTTAGAAATTTTACATTCTCATTATGTTTCTTAGGTTAATATTAATATTAGATGAGATTTCATAAGTACCAACTGACAGTATATGCTACAGACAGACAGGGAAGGTAAACAAACCCACTCTAAGTATCAGAAGAAAATTACCCTAGTACAAGCACATTTTGTTGATAATTCATATACAAATAATCAGTTCAAGACAAAAAATAGGTTATATAATATATATATCACTGTAGCATATACTTTTTAAATAATAAAAGCAGCTACATTTAATTTTGAAAATGTTAATCACAAATTGTGATCAAAATTGTCTGTTTTAATATATTATACAATGCCATACAATTTGCTTTTGTCATTTTCTTTAGATTGTTTGTTCTATTTAATTCAAGATGCCTACAATCACAGAGATCTCATTCTAATTTAAAGAATGTTCTTTTAAAGATACCTCTCCTGTAATTACAAAGATTTTTAAAATATTGAGCCCAGTAATACAAATCACTGCTAGTCTGTTTCCTTTTGATTATACTACATATTAATTTTTCAGAGGCATAAGTAATCAACAAATGGTTATTATCTTCTGTCTGCTAACAGAAGATTTAATTCATCCTTTGTAAAGTTCTCCAAAATTTGGATTAATGACTATATATGAAGTTTAGGGCAGAATATCACATTTCTTAGAATAAAAACAGTATTCTGAATGCAAATAAGTATTCACATGTTCGCCAAGACAGATTTAGCTCTAATCAGTTAAAGTATATCACAAAATAGTAAGTGACCAACTTAAGTTGTACAGAAGTGAACTAAATTAACTTAGAATGAATGGATTATAATGATATATTCCAATAACTGAAAAGGGGAATTTAAGGTTTAATGATAACATCAAATATAAAGAAACATGCAACAAAAAAAGAGGCTTACCTAAAGTAAAAGAGGGTAGGAAAAGACTACAGAAGGAATTTCTAGTGGTGAACAGAGTCCTGATTTAGGAAAGACAAATGTCCTCTACTCTCAGCATGTCTAAGCCAAACACAAGTGAACTCCCAGCTTCTCTTTCCAAAGACAGTAAGGACACCAGTTCAGGATCCTCTATCTCTAATGATCCTAAGAGATTTAAGTTAAATTTACTTTCCACATCAGCTGAGGAAATAGTTGTAATTTTCCGTTCCATCCCATAGTTCCCCATCTGATTCACACTAGTCAAAACTTACTTTAGCACACAGAGCTAAAACACAAACGTATGGTTGAAATGACAAATTTATAAACACATACAAGTAATCAACCAGCAGGCATAAATGACTACTTCAGATCTTTGCTTTTTGATAAAAGGAAAGTATAAGGAAGAACAGAAGTATATTAGGCCAAATGAGATAAATAAAAAAGAAATTTGAGAAGACAAACTTAAAATCTTACACAGGATTACAGCAGTTAACATGCATTATGTACTAATAAATGGAAGCTATGTGCAGAAATTTTTGGTGGACAAGGCCGCAAATAAATTTTACTAAAAAACACTGCCACTAAGTTAATATAGACCAACGATGACTACAAATCAACTCGGTTTTTAAAAATAACATTAACTTTCTATAAAAGCGCTTTCTTAACATAGAATTTACTAAGTTATCATAGTTATCAACTATATTTAGCAATTCACTAGTAATAGTTCAGTGCAAGTGAAAGATACTATCACATTAATATTCAAAGTTAAGTGTAGTCAAATTGAACATTTAGGACCTGTGCATTTTATTGTATGTTAATTATACTTCAATTGAAGAATTAAATGTAGCAAGACTTTAGTTATGAGTAACTGAAGATGAAATATTTAGATAAAATTGATTTTTCCAGCTAACTAAAATATACATTTCAAAAAAACAAACCTTTTTTATTTTGTTCCTACAATTTATTACATGCTTCACTGCCTTAGTAAATACTATAACATATAAAAGCTATTAATTTTTTAAAGATGTCTTATGTGTGCCAAGGATCATACTAAGCCCTTTACATTCACTAACTTATTTAATTTCAAATTCCTTTTTATATGACAAGGAAACCAAGGCTCAAAATGTTTAAGACATCTGCAATGATCATATTCCAGGTCATACTCAACTCCAGGTCTGCCTGACTCTAAAGTCTATACTTTTATTTTTTTTCCCAGCTTTATTAAGGTGCAACTGACAAAACTGTATATAATTAAGGTGGACGTGATATTTTGATATACGTATACATTGTGAAATGGTTACCACAAACTAACATATCCATCACCCCATGTCACCTGTTTTTGTGGTGGTGAGAACATTAAAGATTTACTCTTTTAGCAAATTTCCAGTATACAATATTACTAACTACAGTAACCATGCTGTACATTAGATTCCCCAGAACGTACTCATCCTGCATAACTGAAACTTTGTACCGTTTGACCAACATTTCCCCATTTCTCCCGCCCCCAGCCCCTGGAAGCAACCATTCTACTCTGCTTCTATGAGTTCAACTTTTTTAGATTCCACATATATGTGACACCATGCAGGATTTGTCTTTCCACGGCTCGTACTTTCAACATGTCACAAGGCTGTGTTGTCTTGCTTACTCAGAATCACCTTTTAGAACCTCATGCAGCATGTTATTCTGGAGCCATTAAGACGTTTTGGGACATCTGCCCTTATCTGAAATGGCAGTTCCAGAATGCTGTCTCATTCTAGCTGGTGATTCTTTTGTCTCCTGTCTTGGCATCAGCTACCACTTCTCCGTGTATCTGATTTCGGCAACCTTAGTCTTCTCAGTCACAACTCCAAGCCCCAAGCTGCTTCTAATTTAATATCTACCATAATCAAAGAAGAACTGAAAATTGCCAAGAATAAGATCTTATCAAATTGGTGATCATATTCTATACAATTGTTTTACATCACTGTTAACAACTGTGACACAAAAAAATTGCATGAAGTAGAATACAGTTGTAATTCTTAAAGCTGCATACAGCACTCCAGAAGCTAACTGGGGAGATGTGGATGATGAGGAAGAGGTGACTACAGAGCTCCCTAACCCCTCTGCAATGAAAGCAGCTGTGCTTTCACTTTATTAATTGGAGCTCCAAACAAAATTCTATGAGATTTTTTTTTAATAAATTTATTTATTTAATTTATTTATTTTTGGCTGCATTGGGTCTTCGTTGCCACGCGCGGGCTTTCTCTAGTTGCAGTGAGGGGGGGCTACTCTTTGTTGCAGTGTGCGGGCTTCTCATCGCAGTGGCTTCTCTTGTTGCAGAGCACGGGCTTTAGGTAAGCAGGCTTCAGCAGCTGTGGCACGTGGGCTCAGTCGTTGTAGCGCATGGCCTCAGTAGTTGTGGCTCACGGGCTCTAGAGTGCAGGCTCAGTAGTTATGGCATACGGGCTTAGTTGCTCTACAGCATGTGGGATCTTCCCGTACCAGGACTCGAACCCGTGTCCCCTGCGCTGGCAGGAGGATTCTTAACCACTGCGCCACCAGGGAAGCCCTATGAGATTTTTTTTTTAATGGGAAAACTATTAAAATAAACTAACCAAAAACACTGTAGTACTGTGTTTGTGGAAATTACTGAAAAATGGCTGAAAATTCAACAAGGTGGATAGTTCTTGAACATAGTAACCAAATGCCCAGAATAAAGCACTGAATGTTATCTGAAGGGTTTGGGGATTACTTCAGTATCATGCTTCTCTAATTGCTATAACTTTTAGCACATCTAGAACAAAGTTAAATAATACTGATGAGAATTTCCTTGCCTTGTTTCTAATATTAATATCACTTAATTTCTAATATATCTCCATGAAGCACTTTCCTGATTATGGTTTTGAGATGCATATTTTAATTACGTTATGGTTTTATTAAAGACTGTTTCCAGATTTTTTAGGAGAATGTTTTTACATTTTTAAACTCAATTACTTGAGGTTTTTTTGTTTTGAGGTTTGGGAAGGTTTCATGGTTTGGTTTCTAGTTCTTGCTTTTTTATTAACTTAAAATTTCATTGTAGAGTGTATGGTTGATAATACCTTTTTCCTCCCAGTTTTCTTTCTAGTACTTATTTTTGAAGATGTCACACGGGGAATTAAAAAGGTGTCATTCTTTTCACAATAACAAAGTATGATATATTATATCAGATTCATTGACTATATAATTCAGAGTTTCCATATCTCATATTTAATCGCTCTGATGTGGCAAGGACTGAAAGATGTCTTAAAGTCTCCCATTACTGCTACATTTCTTTCTCTTCCTCCTTGAATTTATAGATTTCACTTTAAACACTTCAATGCTTCATCTTCGGAAAATAAAGATTTGTGGTTCTCTTCATATTGGTAACTGTATCCTTGATTATTACAAAGGGCCTCTCTTTTTTTTCACCTGATGTTTACTGCTTTTAATTCAACATTGTCTAGCAATACCATCCAATGATTAATTTTTTGTTTTTATTTGCCTAGTATCTTGTTTTGACTATCCGTTTACCTCCAACCCCCTTAGTAATTTTGTTCTAGATGTTTCTAACATCAAGTGTGTAGCTGGGTTTTGTGTTTTATCTAATCTGAGTCTTGCTGAACAGCTGAGCTTATGTCATGGACTTCTATTGTTTTAATAAGCACATATGATCTTGTTTCTATGTTTTCTGGGTCTGTTTTTCCTTTCATGCTCATTCTTTTTATCTTCCATCTTTTGCTACACAGTTATTCACATATTAAACAAATGTTTACTGAGCACCTACTATGTGCCAAGTACCATACTCAGTGTTAAGATCACAATGGTAAACAAAAAAGTTAGCTACATACATACAATTATAAACCGGTTTTGTTCTTCCCCACCCCAAATACCATTAGCAATTCTAATAGGAGTGGGCGTAGATAAGGCTTCCAAGGAAGATTGCTCACATGATCTGACATGCTCAGACTTAAATAATACGAAGGAGGTGCTCCAATGAAATAGTGGGAGAAAGATAATATTGGGCAGAAAGTAAGCAATGAGTGTACAAAGGTGGCAAAGAACTCGGTGGGCTATAGAAACTGAAGGAAAGGCTGAAGGATATTGAGCAAGGGGGAAGAACTACATGAGATTAAGAGGTAGAAAGGCCATATCAGGTCTTCAAATGGGCCAAGTTAAAGAAAGAATCTTGGCTTTATTTTAGGTACAGGAGGTATCCTGAAAAGTTTTAAATTTTAAACGTACAGAATGAAGCATGACACATATGGAACTGAAGAGACCAAGTGGTACAGTATTAGAGTAGCCCTGACAGGAGACGGTGGTGACTTGGAGTAGTGGGCAAATGATGAAGATGGATCCAAAGATTTTAATCAAGGTAGTACTATCACTCTTCCTCTTACCCTTCTCCCAGTTCTGGAGTTATGTGGTCTACTTTGAGACCTATTCAAGATTACGTTTACATATATAATTTGGTTGTTTAATAAAAAGACATGCTACATAAACTCATTCAGTAAATATTTATCAAATGTTTATTACTGCCAGGAAACATTCTAGGCATGGGAATATAGCAAGGAAGAAAAAAAATCCCTAGCCTCCCAGAGCTTACATGTTGTGAAATAAAATAAAACTAAGTCTTCTTTATGTATCTCATTATGTCCTACCATAATATTCTAAATTGGTAACATTAAAGCATTTTTTGATGTAGTACAGTCATTCATTCATTCAACAGACATTTACTAAACACCATCTATGTACCAGGTCCTACTCTACAGGTATACAGAAATATCCCCTCATGAGCACACATATTAACTGCTAGAGATAGGCACACACACACACACACTATATATATATATAAAATTTATCTGTATTATTATAAACAAGCATACACATATATATTATTATATGTGTGTATGAGTAGAAGGTAGGAGTAGAAGAAAAATAAAGCAGGGTATGGGAAGAAGCACGGAAGTGCTATTTTTCTGCAGGGAGATCAGGTAAGCACCTCTCATGAGGTTACACTTAAGCAGAGTCCTCAGTGAAGTGCAGGAGGAAGCCATGCAGGTATCTAGATGTGAAACATTCCAGGAAAGGCAAAACCGACTGCAAAGGCCCTGAGGCAGAAGGCTGGTATGTTCAAAGAACACTAAGGTGACCAAAATGTCTGAACTGCAATGAGTGAGAGAGAAAATGGTAAAATCAGTCTGAAGAGGTGGCCAAGGACCAGACCATGCAAAGCCTTCCTTTTCTACAATGGAGATAACTTGGAATTTTATTCTAAGTAGGATGGGAAATGAAGTAGGATGTGAAGGTTCTGAATAGGAGAATAACATGATCTGATTAAAGTTAAAACCAAAATTACTTGGCTGCCCTACTTAGAATGGTCAAAATCTAGAACACTGACAACACCAATGCTGGAGAGGGTGTGAAGCAAAAGGAACTCTCAGGTACAGTCAGTTAAGAAGACAGTTTGGAAGCATTTTATAAAACTGAATATATTCTTACCATACAATCTAGCAAGCGTGCTCTTTGGTATTTACCCAAAGGAGTTGAAAACTTATGTCCACACAAAAACCTACATATGGATGTTTACAGCAGCTTTATTCATAATTACCAAAACTTGGAAGAAACCAAAATGTCCTTCAATAGGTGAATGGATAAATAAACTGTGGTACATGCAGACAATGGAATACTATTCAGTGCTAAAAAGAAATGAGTTATCAAGCCACCAAAACACACGGAGGAATCTTAAATGCATATTACTAAGTGAAAGAAGCCAATCTGAAAAGGCAAATACTGTATGATTCCAACTATATGACCTTCTGGAAAAGGTGAAAGTATACAGGCAATAAAAAGATCAGTGGTTGCCAGGGGTTGGAGGAGGGAAGGATGGAATAGGCAGAGAATCGAAGACTTTCAGGGCAGTGAAGCTATTCTGCATGATGTTATAATAGTAAATACATGCCGTAATATATTTGTCCAAACCCACAGAATGTATAACACCAAGAGTGAATCCTAATGTAAACAATGGACTTTGGGAGATAATTATGTTTCAATATAGGTTCATCAATTATAACAAATGTACCACTCTGGTGGGGATGCTGGTAATGGGGGAAGCTATGCAAGTGTGGAGGCAGGGGATATATGGGAAATCTCTGTACCTTCCACTCAGTTTTGCTCTGGACCTAAAACAGCTCTAAAGAATAGTCTATTTAAAAAACAAAAACTGATTGCTTTAAAAGAGTGACTATAAGTGGTATGAATGACATATCCCTTTGCAAAACAGTCTGGGGGAGATTTTAAGGTAATGTCCTTCTTATAGTTTCCCAAGTCAATCACATCTAGAGTTTGTGGTCCACAAGGCAAGGCTTTGAGACATGAAGATCTATAATTAAATTCTGGCTCTGCTACTGTATGACTTCTGTTCTTATGTAAGTCACTTAACCTTTCTGGACACTGCTTTCTTGAGAAAATAATTACAATAATAATAGTCATTCTACAAAGGGGTTTGTGAGGATCAAATTAAAATGAGCACTGGAAACTTTAAAAAAAATTACCTGGCTGCTATTTAGAGACCAGATGGTAGGGGAGCAGAGAGTAATCACAGAAACCAGTTAGGAACTTACTACAATAGGCAGGCAGGAGATGATGGTGGCTTATATTAGGAAGGCAACAACAGAGTGTGCAAGAAGAGGCAGAATTCCAAATATATTTTGGAGGTGCAGCAGACAGGATTTGTAGATGAATAGGAAGTAAAGGGTAAGAGAGAGAGTGAGGGGAGAGAGAATGTGTCATCAGAAAGGAGAAGGGGGCTTCCCTGGCGGCGCAGTGGTTGAGAATCTGCCTGCCAATGCAGGGCACACGGGTTCAAGCCCTGGTCTGGGAGGATCCCACATGCCGCGGAGCGACTAGGCCCGTGAGCCACAACTACTGAGCCTGCGCGTCTGGAGCCTGTGCTCCGCAACAAGAGAGGCCGCGATAGTGAAGAGGCCCGCGCACCGCGATGAAGAGTGGCCCCCGCTTGCCACAACTAGAGAAAGCCCTCGCACAGAAACGAAGACGCAACACAGCCATAAATAAATAAATAAAAAAATTAAAAAAAAATTTAAAAAAAAAAAAAAAGAAAGGAGAAGGAATTTGGGGAGAGAAATCTAAGTTCAATTTTGCACATTAAGATTGAGACACCTAGGACTTCCCTGGTGGCGCAGTGGTTAAGAATCCGCCTGCCAATGCAGGAGACAAGGGTTCGAGCCCTCGTCCGGGAAGATCCCACATACCGCAGAGCAACTAAGGCCGTGTGCCACAACTACTGAGCCTGCACTCTAGAGCTCGTGAGCCACAACTACTGAGCCAGCGTGCCACAACTACTGAAGCCCGCGCACCTAGAGCCCGTGCTCCGCAACAAGGGAAGCCACCGCAATGAGAAGCCCGCACGCTGCAACGAAGAATAGACTGCGCTCACCCCAATTAGAGGAAGCCTGCACGCAGCAACGAAGACCCAACGCAGCCAAAAATAAATAAATAAATAAATTTAAAAAAAAAATTGAGATACCTAGAAGACACGAAGTGGAGTTGCCTAAATAAGTGTCTAATGTTTCACACGCAAAAAAGTGGGAGATGTTTACATCTAACTTATTGAAAACACTCACTGTTTTACAGCCACATCTTAAACATGCATATGGTAAATAGCAAGACCTTCCAAATGCCAGTATCAGTTAAACTATTACACCAACAGGTGATTAAAACAAGACAGACACGGTTTTACCCCTTAGTTAGTTTACAGTTTAGTGTGAGAAACAGAAAAATACACAAGTAAGTAAAATATACGCACTATGGGAGAAGTCCAAAATGGAGGAAGACATTTAGGCAGACATAAAAACTACCTTAACATCACCTATAAATAACACTCAAATGCTGCACTCACTACGCTGGGTGACGTGCACTGACCATAATGGGTATTATGAACATAGTAGGGTTGGGAAGAAGATAGAATGGGATTGCGATTCTACTGGAAGGGAGATGGAGTAACAAAGAGGTAGGTTAAGAAAGACTGGAAACTCCAAACAGGTACGGAAGTTAAACAAAAATTAAGACAAGAAAACAGGTAGCCCAGGAAACCCCAGAATCCGAGCATTTATATATTCAGAGCCCAAGTAATCTCATGTTATAAGAATAAAGTCTGGCACTCTTTGAAATAACTTACAGAAGATTGTTCTGCTGGTACTGGGACATATGGATAACCATTAGAGGTTACAAATTCATTTACTGAGAATAATCTTCTTAAATGTCCCTCATCTAGGAAAGATGAAACCAAAAAGCTATTAAAATGTCAAGTCACGTGTCTTGTACCTTAGTTATGGCTTTATTTTGCAGTATGTTCATTCTCAAATAGTATCAACTAGGGGAAAAAATGGGTTGATTTGAAAATCTCTAAGCCCTTAGTATCTTAGAGAATGGATACTCAATCCCCATAAAGTAAGATGCTAAATCTCACCTCATAAAAAAGAAGTCTGCATGTAAGGAAACCTTCTGCTTCAGAGCAGTGACTTTGAACCAAGAAAGGAGAGGTTTGTTACCCCGCTGGGGTGAGGGAGATAACAATGACAATAATGTACAGTCGACCCTTGAACAACAGAGGGCTTAGGGGTGACCACCCCCATGCAGTCAAAAAACTGAATATAACTTATAGTTGGCCCTTTGTATCCAGGGTTTCTGCACATTCATGGATTCAATCAGTGGCAGAATGTGTAGTACTGCAGTATTTACTATTGAAAGAAATCCACGTACAAGCAGACCCATGCAGTTCAAAGGTCAACTGTATAATGCTACCTCCTATAGCCCATGTAGAAGATCTGAGTCTGATATTCCTATAGCCCATGTAGAAGATCTGAGTCTGATATTCTGATGAAAGGAGGAGCTGATACTCTGATTAAAAGCTTATAGGAAGGAAACTTTACAATTTATCTAAAGAAATTAAGTAGGCCTGGACATGAGAAAACATTACAGAAAGACCTAAATGGTCTGTCAGATTTAGAAATGCACAGTAGGGTTTCAGGTTACCAATGATCAATAGTAAAGCTAAGCACCTATGAACAGGTGAAGCAATAAAAGAAAAAAAAATACTCAAAGCATCTTTAATGAGAAGTAACAGACGGAGAACTATATAAAACCAAATGTTTTTCAGATGCTCCAAGTCTGCACTGTACAATACGGAAGCCATATGTGGGTCCTGAGCACTTGAAATGTGCTAATCCAAATTGAGATGTGCTCTAAGTATAAAATACACCCCAGAATTTTAAGACTTAATATGAAAAAGATTGTGAAATATCCTGCTAAAAATTGAAAGGGTAATATTTTAGATATATTGAGTTACATTTTAATTTTTTAATTTAGCCACAAGAAATTTTAAAATTATATATATAACTCCCTTTCGTGGCTTGCATTATATTTCTATTGAACAGCGCTGTTATAAATTAGTCATGTTTAATGTGAAGCCTTAAGTTAATATGACTATTTTTAACATTTTCATTGAATTTAATAGTTTGTTCCTTTAGTACTAAATTCCACTTGGGTACATCCTGAATAAGATGATTTTAATGTGAAGAACAACGATAGCTTACCAGACTGTCCAGAAAACAGACTGAATCAAATACCTGGGGAGGGGCTTGAGCCAGCAGGATTGTGCCACCCAATGTTAACCAGGCTCTCTTCATGTTATCTCTGGCAAAAGGGTTACATAGTAAGAAAGAAGCACTATGTACACACAGAACAGGATTTGACCAGTAGTTTAGCCAAATCCATCCAGGATAACAATAAGCTTTGTTTTAGGATTTTTCTCAATTACAATTCTAGTGTTAAACTTACAGTGTAAGATAAATATCTTTCACTGTGATTTATTCAAGCTTACCCATTCTTAGCAATTTTCAGATATTCAAATTCACCCTTTGGGGAAAGAGCTCACCTAATTTCAATTTGCTATAAAGGAAAACACACCTCTCTCATTAGGGTGAAAGGAAATAATTGTATTACTTTTTATGAGATACCATGACAGATTTTAAAAGATAGTGGAATTCTCATAAACACTAATACCATCTGGAAACATTCCATGGTCCATCTGGAAACTTAAAAAGAATGTTGTTTTAGGAAATTAAGAATTTCACAAACAAGATACAGAACATAAAACTTTTACAAGATAGCACTGACTCCAAGACAGAGAATGCAATATCTGAGAAAAACAATTGAACTATCCCAATATTAGAAGACTACTAATTTTAAAAAAATGTATTGGACTCAGCACAAAGAAATTTATACTGGATTTTAGAGATCCAATATTTCCCACAGATTAAAATATTTCTCAAGTCAGAATTCTTTGGCACAAAACAATTCAAGACTTCATATATAATTCTCAGTCAAACTGCCTTAGACTTTGGTAATCAGTGGAAGAAATGGAACCAGTGGAAGATACCCTAGATGACTTAAGGAGAACTTTGGGCTCAGGTGCTAGTTGATTTTGAGAGTGAAGTGTCAAAGTGCATTCATTTCAACATCCAGGGGTCTACTAAGCACAAGGTATTAAACTAAGTTTTGGAGATATAATGGTGAACAAGCTACAATCTCTGATCATTATAGAATTTACTCTCTCATAGTTTTGTAAAAGAATAAGAAGTAGGATTGCCATCAATATTTCATTGCCCGTTTCTCTTGCCCCAACTCAAGACATTTCCCCCTTCTCCTATTTGTATATGGAAGGGAAAGGGTGGGGATGGAGAAACAGGGAAGAAGAGATAGGGACATAACATACTGAATTAAAAGTATTTTTCTCATCTCTTTCCCTGTTCAACTCTGAACTCCTTAAAGAGAGAGGATGAAACCACCCTATCACCAGCACCTAACCCAGGGTCTGGCACTCATCTGCTGCTCACTATCCCAGAACTAGACTAAATTATAGCCATTTGCTGGGGCCACTGCTTTTTTCTTTTTCTATATAACCAATACCAAGAATAAATAAAGATTAAAACAATAAAGGTCAATCTTTCCAGTGTTTCCTTTTACAAAAATAAGCATATACATACATTAAGTGCAGATGTTTAAAAGCTATAATGTACATATTACTTCACTTATATTACTTTTATAGGAAGGAAAAACACGCAGTTCCATAAGCTAGTTTCTTTTTACCACTAACACTAAGATCTCCCTCACCTCCCAATCCCATCCAGAGGTAACAACTACCATGAGTTTGGTGTAAATGAGATCGTATTGTATGCACCATTCTGCAATACCTTCTCCTTGCATCTATGAGGTCTCTGCATATTTATAAACATCAAAAGGTGGCATATGGCATAGTGGACTCTGGAGCCAGGCCCCGGAGGTTCAATCCTAGCTTTGAATCCCAGCTCTGCTATTCACTACCTATGAGAGTAGGTAGGGTTACTGACCCCTCTATGCTTCAGTATTCCCATCTATAAAACGGAAAGAATGACAGTACCTATTTCTAAGTTCTCATGAGGACTAAAATACTTAATGTTTATAAAATGCTTAGAACAATTCCTGGGCATAGACAGTAGAATCTGTTTCTTAAATTAAAAAAAATCACGGACAATAACCTAATCATAGACCTAGATAATTCTTCATTAAGTAACTATTTTATATCTTATTTTATTTATCCATGCCTCTTATTGTAGACATTTAGATTTTTTTCCAAATGAATATCCCTGCATAACTCTCCCTGGGCAAATGTGCAAGTTTCTCTAGACTAATACCTTGAACAGTAATTGCTGGATACTAGGTATGCACATTTTAAATTGTGTAACACTTATCTGATCCTGAGCTTTGCAATCTAATGAGTGAAAATCGATGGTTCATAAGCTTTTAACTACATTTCCCTACAAATGAGGCTAAGCATCTTCTCAGTCCAATTTTCAGTTTCCTCTGCTGTAAATCGCCTTACTATCCATTGTTCATTTTATTTGTATCACCTATAGCACCTCTTTTGATCTTTACATATTCTGGACACAAATCCACTGGACATTACAGACATTATACGTATCTCCCAGATGTGACATTATGTTTTAGTTTGGTTTATGATGCCTTACAGTAAACCTAAGTTTTTCTTTTTGAGGTAGTCAAATCCTTGATGGTTTTTTATCCTTGAAGGTTCATTCTTTTTTTCTTGACTTGTTAAAGAAAGCCTTACATATCCTAAAGATACATATTCTTCTATACTTTCCTCTTTTTTAAAAACAGTTTCTCATGTTTAGTGTTTAATTCAACTGGAATTTATTTCTGCATATGGTCTGAAGTAGAAATCTAGTTTTCCCCCATATAGAAAAACCAATTCAACAGTCCACATTTTCTTTCCCTGCTGATAGAAAATGCCATCTCTAGCACCTACCAACTTCTCAAATATATATGGATCCATTTCTGAACTCTCTATTGTTATATTAATCTGTCTTTTCCTGTATTAAGACTATACTACTTTAAATACCATAAGGCTTTACTTTTCTTTGAGGTATAATTTATATAAAGTATACAAGTACTCAAGTACTATGTACAGCCTGATTTTTAAATATGTATACCCCCCGTGTGATCCAACTCAGACCAAGATATTAACATTTCTCATGCTCCAGAATGCTTCTCATACCCCTTCTCAGTCAGTACCGTGCTTCCAAGATAACCACTATTCTGATCTCGATCACCACAGATTAGTTCTGTTTTTGAGCTTCCTAGAAATGAAATCATACAATATGAACTCTTTTGTGTCTCATTTCTTTTGCTCAACATTTAGTCTAGAAGATTCACCTCATGTTGTGTGTAGTAGTTTATTTTTTTTCATGCTATGTAGGATTCTATTCTAAATATCATAATTTTAAGATTAGTCTAGATATCCAACAGCGCAACTCCCTCTTCCTTGTTCTTTTTCTTCTTTCAGAGCTGTCTTGGTTATTCATGTGCCTTTACTTTTGTATATGAAGGTCATTTTCCACCAAAAAAGAAAAAAAAATCCTACTGAGATTTTTGTCTGAAATTACATATAAATCACAGAGAAGTTAATTTTTTAGCAATATTTATACTTCCCACTAATAATTATAGTATATCCTTTTATTCATGTCTAATTTTATGTCCTTCAATAAAACCTTGGGTACTTTATAGAATTTGCTGTAAAAGAGGTATTTTTCATTTTCTAACTGGTTGTCGTCAATTTGAATGTTGAGCTTGTATCCAGTAACACTGAATTCTCTTATCAGTACAGTCTGTTGATTTTCTAAAAAATTTTTTCTAGGGATATGTTCATCTCATTTTTCTTCCTTTCCAATCCTTTTGTATTTTATTTCTATTTTTTTCTTATTAGTAGAGATATATTTGTCTTATTCCTGATGTTAAAGGGAATGTTTCTAAGGTTTCGCCATTAAGCATGACACTTGCTGTTTGAAAGACAGCCTTTACTGGAAGAAAAAAGTTCATTTCTCTTCATGGTTTGAGGGTTACCTTTTTAAAAAACATTAATGAGTGCTGAGTTTTATCATATACTTTTACCAAATCTTTCAAGATTTTTTTCCCTAAATCTTACTGTATAAATTACACTGATATAATTTTCAAATACTGAACTATATCCTTACATTCTTATCTTAATTAAAATTTTTCAAGAAAAAATAAAATAATAAAATAATAAAATTTTTATCTCTGTTCATAAATGAGATTGAATGTAATATATTTTCCCTTGTATAGTCTTTTCAGTTTATGTTTCAAGGCTAAATTTGTCTGATAAACAACAGGGCAGCTCTCTCTCTTTTTCTATTATCTGGGTCAGTTTGTATAAAATTGGGATTACCTGTTCCCCATAAGTATATGTGAAATTATGATTATAAAATCACAATTAAAACTACTCCTTCTGATACTACTTCACACCAATTTTAGGATGGCTTTAATCAAAAAGAGAGATAGGGCTTCCCTGGTGGCGCAGTGGTTGGGAATCTGCCTGCCAATGCAGGGGACACGGCTTCGAGCCCTGGTCTGGGAAAATCCCACATGCCGCGGAGCAACTGGGCCCGTGAGCCACAACTACTGAGCCTGCACGTCTGAAGCCTGTGCTCCGCAACAAGAGAGGCCGCGATAGTGAGAGGCCCGCGCACCGCGATGAAGAGTGGCCCCCGCTTGCCACAACTAGAGAAAGCCCTCGCACAGAAACGAAGACCCAACACAGCCAAAAATAAATTAATTAAAAAAACAAACAAACAAACAAAAACAGTGAGGTGTGCAGGATGATTCTTTAAATAAAAAAAAAAAGAAAGAGATAATGAAAATGTTGGTGAGGGTGTAGAAAAACTAGAACCTTCATACATTGCTGGTGGGGAAAAAAAACGGTACAGCTGCTCTGGAAAACAGTCTGGTAGCCCCCCAAAAGGTTAAACAGAGTCACCACATAACCGAGCAATTCTACTCCTAGGTATACACCCAAGAGAAATGAAAACACATGTTCACACAAAATCTTTCACACAAATGTTGGTACCAGGACTATTCATAATAGGAAAAAAATCCAAATATCCATCAATTGATGTGGTATATCCACACAATGAAATACTATTTGGTTATAAAAAGGAATGAAGTATATTGATACATGCTATAACATGGCTGGACCTTAAAAATATTATGCTAAATGAAAGAAGTAAACCACAAAAGGCCATATACTGAATGATTCCATTGTGTGAAATGTGTAGAACTGGCAAATCTATAGAAACAGAGAGTAGATTAGTGGTTGTCTAAGGCTTGAGGGTTTGTGGAGAATTGGGACTGACTGCTAATAGGTACATGGTTTCTTTCTGAGGTGATGAAAATATTCTAAAATTGACTGTGGTAATGACTGAACAATTCTATAAAAATATTAAAAACCATTAAATTGTACATTTTAAATGGGTAGGTGGTATGGTTTATGAACTATAGCTCAATTAAGTTGATATTTAAAAAAACTTCTTCTTGGGGAAATTTACTATAGCTTCAATGTCTTAGTGGTTTTTAGTTTCTATGGATTTTCTTTTTCTTGTACAATTTTTGAATGATATTTTCCCTAGAAAACAGACCATTTCACCAGGTTTTTAAAATTTATATACACATAAATTAATAGTAATTTCTTATGGTTTTAAAAATTACAATTACTATTTGTAATTATATCCCATTTTATAACTTTATTATTTGTGTCACCTGCTTCTTGGTGAGTACTTCCAGAACTTAATCAACTGAAAAGAACCAGCTTCAATTTGAATGAACATTGCTACTATTTCTATTGTTGATTACTTTCTATTTCATCAAATTCTACTTTTATTTTCATTTCCTCTTTCCTTCTTTCTTTGGTTTTACTTTTTACTTTTTTTAGTTTTTTGAGCTGTATATCCGGGTCACTTATTTTCTTTCAACCTAATACATGCATTTAAGGTTATACGTTTACGCCTAAGCACCACTTTTCTTATATCCCTCAAGTTTTGATACAATGCTTTTGTTGTGATTCAGTTCTAATTATTTCATAATTTCCACTATTTTTTTTAATCCTTCAAAATTCTTAGTCATCTTTTCTTCAATATTGCTTCTCTACAATTCTCTGTATTCTCTCTTCTGCAACTCTAATTAGACATACGTTGGAGCTTTTCAATCTATTCCTAAGGTGTCTTAGTTTTTCTTTTATATTTTTCATCTCTTTATCTCCCTGTACTCTAGTCCTGGAAGAGTTAACCAGTTTTATCTTGAAATTAACAACTTCTCTCTTTAGCTACATTTAATCTTCTATTTTGCCCAATGATTTTTTTAAAATTTATTTATTTATGTTTGGCTGCATTGGGTCTTTGTTGCTGCATGTGGGCTTTCTCTAGTTGCGGTGAGCATGGACTACTCTTCGTTGCAGTGCACGGGCTTCTCGCTGTGGTGGCTTCTCTTGCTGCGGAGCACGGGCTCTAGGTGCGCGGGCTTCAGTAGTTGCGGCGCACGGGTTTAGTTGCTCCGTGGCATGTGGGATCTTCCCAGACCAGGGATCGAACCCGTGTGCCCTGCATTGGCAGGCAGATTCTTAACCACTGCACCACCAGGGAAGTCTCCCAATGATTATTTTATAACTAGATATATTTTTCATTTTCAAGGTTTCAATTGGTTAATTTATATATCTACATATATTTTTTTCTTGATTGCTCTTATTCAATTATAATGGAATATGCTCTGAATAATAAAAAAGGAACAGATATACTTTAATCTAATATACTTTTAGGTGAAATGTTCTTTGAAAAGTTCTCCATTATAAAATTCTTCTTTAATGTCAAAAAAAAAAATACTTCTTAAGAGCTCTCTTGACTGCTGTTCTACCGAATGTTATCCCACTGTGTCTACCTGCATCAAGGCACGGAAAGAATAAGTCCTATTATTGCCATTTTAGAATTAGAGAAACTGAAGCACAATAAAGTTCTTTATAAAATACTTTCTCCCCAACTTTTCTTTGAAAAATATCAGAGCCACAGAAAAGTTGAAAGTACAATGTATACCACTGTACCCTTCACCTAGATTTAAAATTGTTAAAATTTTCCAGATCTGCTCTCTCTCTCCTTTTCTCTCTCTTTACATACACATATCACCACATCCAGATACCCACACAGTTTTCTTCTGAACTCATCATGATATTTCACTTCTAAATATTTCAGCATGCATCTCTAAAGAACAAGGGCATTCTCATACCATATCACACTAAAAAAACCAGGAGACTGAAGAGTCGGCAGATTCAAATCAAACACTTAAATCATCTGACTAACTGTTCTTCATTTTGGCTTGTCTAATTGGACCTGAAGTGGTTCTCTGGTGATTATTTAGAAGTGACACTCAATCTGTCAAAAAGCACTTCCTTCCTTCAGTGACCTTGAAATCAGATTTCATTTACTGCTTCATCAGACAGGAATCTTAAATCCAAGCATTTCTGAAAAAATCAAGCAATAATCTTCTAAGATATTCCAACCTCAAAAATCAAGTATACTACTACACAGAGTCTTAAAGTGAATACAATCGAATTAACACTCTCAAAGCTATACATTCTTTTCTAATGTGCAATGGAAGTTTAATAAAGTGTATTAAACAATTATAATTTCACTATACCAGCTGTGAAGGAAAAAAGTTGTTGTTCTTAAGAAAAATATACAGTACAAACAGGATTGATTAGCCAAATGAACCCGTTTTATAAATGAAAGAACTGGCAAGTATATTTGTGATTCTACATGAAAACTAATTTTTCAATGGGCACGATCTAATCTCAGTCACTAATGTTAGGAAGTAAGATAAAACACAATAAAATCCTATCCTTGCTCTCAAAGACCACACAAGTCAGCTTAAGAGTTTTACATCAGAAGAAATAACAATCAATACAACTTGAAGCTAATATTTAAAGCTAAACTGTGTCATACAGATAAGAATTATACCTACAATCACAGAAATATTTAAGATCAAACTACAATCAAATAACAGCTAATAAGAGAAGTTACTACGTGCCACTAAGCACTGTTCTAAGTACATTCCAAGAATTAGTTAATTCAATCCTCATAACAATCTCATTTTTCCACTGAAGAAGCAGAAATAACAGAGATGCCAGCATAAAAGGATTTATGTAAGGGGTAGGACCTGACCTCAACCTTAAAGTACAGAGAAGAAGAATGAAAAGAGGGTCATTTCAAGAAAATGGAAAAGCACAAGCCAAACCATAAATATGAGAAGTATCCTGGTAAGACCAAAACAAAAGTTTCAAATTGAAGAAATTAAGGCTGGATAAATAGGATGGGATTAGATTATGGGAGGCCCTAAGTGCCCAGCAAATGGATGAAATTTTATAAAACAGCAAGAGCACAGCACCACTACAGGTCTTTATGTGCTATAAGTGGTCTTTTAAAAATGGTAACCTGGTAACAATGCAGAATGAGTGAGAGAGAAATGGGAAGCAAGGAACTCTGTCCAATTCTAACATTTACATAAATAAATCGGGTTGGTACATGAGGAATCACAGAGCTCATAGTGAACCAACTATGTCACCCCTTCACATCAATAAGCCAATCCATTATGAACAATGAAGTGGTAAGTATAATTGCAACATACCCTGAATTATTTCCAAATATACCTTCAACGATATTAAAAGGTACATTGAAAACTAGGTCAGTAAGAAGTAAAACTATGCTTGCTGTTCAGTACTATGCCAAAAGAATTTGGCCGAATTTGACATAAGCAGAAATTTTACAGTACAAGTATCTACTCCAATAAAACAAACATCACAAATAAAGGCATTAAAATAATTCAACATATAGCTTCCTCACACTGCTTTAGAACTATTACACTATTTATCAAAAGGTAATAAATATTTAATTTTTATAAACAGCTATTATGTAAATGTATACTTTAAAATTAATGTCACATTTATTCATATACCCGTTAAGAACTAGGTATTTATCATCCATACAATAAATTCTATAATCCACATCAAATTTACAAAAAGAAGCTATCCCAAACAACTTCCTCTCTTTGTAATTAAATGAACTCCTAAAGAGAAGAAATGTGGGAAAAAAATCTTAAGTCTGTGAAAACTAGATTACTTACCAGCAACTTGAGTTATCCTATTGGGTCTTTTCCCTCACAGATCCACCTCTCTTGCCCTTCTGTCCAGCATGAGAATCTTCCTGATGGGCATCCACTGGAACTGAGGGGGCATGCAGTACAGACGCATATGTAAGAAAGTTGGGGGGAGGGGATTTGGGAGATGCTAGAGACATGCTTCAGTGTGCTCGCTTACCTTCCTGAAATTGGAAATTTCAACGGTCCCTTGGTCCTCGAGGCATTCACAATAACTTCAAAGAATGTGGATCTGTGGAGATTACCCAATAGGAGAACTCCAGTTACTGGTAAGTGATCCAGCTTTTTCTTCTCTATCAGAATAAGAAAATTATTTAAATTTATTTGAGATTATTAATACATGTAGAACTACAGGGGACAGAGTTGTAAATTCATCAGATTATTATATATGAATGCACCAAAGTAAATACAGAAACAATGTGCTAACTATGAGGTCAACAGAAACTTCTGGCATTATCAGAAACACAAGGAAAAGAAAATGATTTGAATGATTTCATTTTAAAATCTCCACTGTAACAACAGCTATATTTTAATATATAAAAAATGAGCTATCAGACTATTCTATCTCACTAAAACACCACCATCATTTTTTAATATTAGTAAAGGATAATTAGTTGATCAAAATCTACCATTTCTTAACTAGCCATTGTCACTAACATTGCTTGAATTTTGGTGTAGAGGCCACCACAGTGGATTAACAGTCTGTAAGACTTCAGATAAAAAGCATCAATGCAATTCCCATTCATCACTCAGTAAGTCTTTAAAATAACCATTTGTCACCTACAACCAACCAACCACATACACATATATAAGTATGTCCACAAAAAAAAAAAAAAGTATGCCAGGCCACTGATAAACAATGATGCTGATTTTAATGTAAATACTTGTACAAAGTAGTACAGTAATATTTTTGATTAACTGTTATATTTTTTATTTTTATAGCAATAAATTATTTTATTTTACTTACTTTCCATTTCATTTATTTTTTTTTACATCTTTACTGTAGTTGCTTTACAATGTTGTGTTAATTTCTGCTGTATAACAAAGTGAATCAGCTATATGTATACATATATCCCCATATCCCCTCCCTCTTGCATCTCCCTCCCACCCTCCCTATCCCTCCTCTCTAGGTGGTCACAAAGCACCAAGCTGATCTCCCTGTGCTATGCAGCTGCTTCCCACTAGCTACCTATTTTACATTTGGTAGTGTATATATGTCAATGCTACTCTCTCACCTCCTCCCAGCTCCCCCTTCCCACCCACCCCCCATGTTATACTTTTTAAATTGGACCTGTCACTGAAAAACAAAAATCTATTTCTAACAGAAGAAAAGTCTCCTCAACAGAACTTTATTTCAGGTTCACATGAAGACTGCCTTTACCTTTAACTCAATACATATTAATCAGGTACATGTTCATTTTAATGTGCTAGAGCAGTGATGACTTCAAACACTAGGTCTTACTGAAGATACAGATATGTTTCAGTTATAGTCTTCCCTGCTACCATTATGCTCCTATTTAATAATTATTCCTTACCTTCAAGAAACATATGGTTTCATGGTTCTTCGTTCTATACAAAAAATTAAAGATAACGTATAGCTTTTCCTTTGTTTTAAGAGTAAACAGGATAAAATGGTGTATAAAATCATTACTCAACAAAAACAAACTGAAAATGTAATTCTAATGAAAATCTTAAGTTTCAATCTTGTTATAAGGTAATATTTGTATTTAGTAAAGGTTGACAGCACCATGTCAACTGATTTTTCCTAGATTCCCACTTAAAGATACAAATTGTCTTGGATAGGTTATATCCATTTTTATATAAATCTGAGTTTTAAAAAATAATAGTAATTAATGCATTAGCTTTTTTTTTTTGGATGAGTCAGGATCCTTTGTTTTTATTTTTTTTACTTTTTTTTAACATCTTTTTTGGAGTATAATTGCTTTACATTGTTGTGTTAGTTGCTGCTGTATAACAAAGTGAACCAGCTATACGTATACATATATCCCCATATCCCCTCCCTCTTGCATCTCCTTCTCACCCTCCCTATCCCACCCCTCTAGGTGGTCACAAAGCACCCAGCTGATTTCCCTGTGCTATGCAGCTGCTTCCCATTAGCTATCTATTTTACATTTGGTAGTGTATATATGTCAATGCCACTCTCTCACTTCAACCCAGCTTACCCTTCCCCCTCCCCGTGTCCTCAAGTCCATTCTCTATGTCTGCGTCTTTACTCCTGTCCTGCCCCTAGGTTCTTCAGAACCTTTTTTATTTTAGATTCCATATATATGTGTTAGCATACGGTATTTGTTTTTCTCTTTCTGACTTACTCCACTCTGTATGACAGACTCTAGGTCCATCCACCTCACTACAAATAACTCAATTTTGTTTCTTTTTATGGCTGAGTAATATTCCATTGTATATATGTGCCACATCTCCTTTATCCATTCATCTGTCAATGGACACTTAGGTTGCTTCCATGTCCTGGCTATTGTACATAGTGCTGCAATGAACATTGTGGTACATGACTCTTTTTGAATTATGGTTTTCTCAGGGTATATGCCCAGTAGTGAGATTGCTGGGTCATATGGTAGTTCTATTTTTAGTTTTTTAAGGAACCTCCATACCGTTCCCCATAGTGGCTGTATCAATTTACATTCCCACCAACAGTGCAAGAGGGTTCCCTTTTCTCCACACCCTCTCCAGCATTTATTGTTTGTAGATTTTTTTCGATGATGGCCATTCTGACTGGTGTGAGGTGATACCTCATTGTAGTTTTGATTTGCATTTCTCTAATGATTAATGATGTTGAGCATTCTTTCATGTGTTTGTTGGCAATCTGTATATCTTCTTTGGAGAAATGTCTATTTAGGTCTTCTTCCTATTTCTGGATTGGGTTGTTTGTTTTTTTGATATTGAGCTGCATGAGCTGCTTAATGCATTACCTTTTAAATGACCCATTCAGGCAAACAGGGGCACTACACAGACCTCAATTTCTAACTGTAATACAGAGATAAATGCCAAAAGGGCTATCTAGTTAACTAGATTCCTAGTTAACGTCTATTCCCTGAAAAGTAAGCAAGTACATGGCATGAAGGTCCTACGTGTTTGGATTGATGCAACAGATACAGGAGCAATAATCCAAATATTTTATCCTTACGGTATAAGCTAGTATAAAAGTTGTCATTAAGAACTAAATGATAATTTCCAATTTTAATTTATAGCAACACATGCAGTCTCCATTTAGACTCAGATCTTATGAATTGAAAATAAAATCAAATGCATTTTTAAAAATAATTTGAGAATCAAAATATCTTGAAAATATCTTAAGGTAAACAAAAGGTTCACTTAAGAGACCAGAATTCAAAGCTGTTTGTTGTTGTTATCATAGCATAAGCTCAACTAAGATGGATTTTATCAGAACAGCTGAGAAAAGACATTCCAGAAATTAGGATACTCTATTCAAAAGTATCCTCTGTAAGCTCTAATAATTGTAACGCCCATCCACAAAAAGGTACTCCTTAGTAATCAAGAACCTAATCAAGTGTTTCACTAATGAGAACCTACTGCATAAAATCAATTTGAACTTTTGAAAAAACTGTTCAAAAAAAAAGGGGGCTTCCCTGGTGGCGCAGTGGTTGAGAATCTGCCTGCCAATGCAGGGGACACGGGTTCGAGCCCTGGTCTGGGAGGATCCCACATGCCGCGGAGCAACTAGGCCCGTGAGCCACAATTACTGAGCCTGCGCGTCTGGAGCCTGTGCTCCGCAACAAGAGAGGCCGCGACAGTGAGAGGCCCGCGCACCACGATGAAGAGTGGCCCCCACTTGCCGCAACTGGAGAAAGCCCTCGCACAGAAACGAAGACCCAACACAGCCATAAACAAACAAACAAATAAATAAATAAATAAAAACCCAAAGTTTAAAAATAAAAAAAAAAGAGTTAGCTAACTTTCACTTCCACTACTACCCATTAGTTTAGACATTATATTTTGGCCGGAAGCAACTTAAATTACAATTGGTTTTGTGATTCCAAGTACATTATTTTCTAACTTTCAATTAAGATTTAAAATTCTAATGTAAGGTATTATAGCTGTGGAAAGTTGTTCGTGGTAAATCCTGGACTTGAAATCCTTTAGCAGTGTAATAAAATTCAACATCATACATATATTCACACGTATTTCAGTGACATTATTGATGGTTCATAAATATGGGGGGGATGTGTGTACCTCAGTTAACCAAAATGAGGTCAAAGGTGAATTACACACTTACTTACTAAACAATGTTATTTACAGAAACTGTCATCCTTTTCTGCTCCTTAAACAGCTCATCAGATAATCCGCTTCTTAAAGTTTCCTTTCCTTCAGCCTTATCCACTACTTAGCTCTACATGAACCCATAAAGAAACAAACAAAAACAGTACTATTTTCTTGTTAACATAAATTAACCTAAAATCAAGATGGAAAAAACTGTATTTATCTGTAAAATAGGGGTAACAGCAGAACCTACTTCACAGAACAATTGTGAGGATTAAGTTAATAAAAATATAAGTAATGCATTTAAAAACCATGCCTGGAATCTAACCATATATCAAATTGTAACATAACCACCCAGAAAGGGAATTATTTTCAAATGATTTTATATATCTTTAAAGAACTATTAAAAAAATTCTAAGTTTAGAGATTTAGTGTTTGTATTAATTTTGGTACAGCTGGCTCTCTGTATCCAGGGGTTCTGCATCCACAGATTCAACCAACCATACATCAAAAATATTCGGAAAAAAAATTCCACAAAATTCCAAAAAGCAGAACATGCTAACAACTATTTACATAGCATTTACATTGTATTAGGAATTATAAGTAACCCAGAGATGATTTAAAGTATATGGGAGGATGTATGCAGGTTTATGTGCAACTCCTACACCATTTTAGTAAGGGACTTGAGCATCTTCAGATTTTGGTAACCAAGAGGGTCCCAGAACCAATCCCCCATAGATACCAAGGGATGACTGTACTATAATTTTGAGACTATATTCTTTATATTGCAAGATAAAGAAAATAAGTAATTTATGGTATTGATCAGGAATCACGATGTGCAGCATGAAAGAGATACAAAAACACATTAATATTAAAAGAAGTGCAAATACCACTTGTACAAAAATACATATAATTTGGAAATAGTTAAGAAAACATTCTAGACAGTAGTTACTAAGTAAATCACTATCATTATCCTACCAATATATAAATTATATCTGCTAATATTACAAAATCACCCATTCCATTAGATTTACTAGTAAAGAAAGCTCCTCAGACCGTTAAAGTTGCCAGAAACATTTACACAAATCATTTTCCATGTTCCAATACCTGATTTTTATTTGTAAGCTAGAATTTTAGAACTGCAACTGCTGACAAATTCTAAAAGGAAAGTATGAGAAAAATAGTACATATTCATGTTCTTGACTGACATTAGATGGTAAAGATACTAATATTCAATCTGTTCAGAAAAGCTGAAGTGGAGGGATGCTAGCAGGTAAGCTCTAGGTCCCTAGAACCCCTGCTCTGGACAGAACAGCTCTCCATTTATCTATTTTATATTTTGGGTTGCCTCCATAAGCTTCCCTTTCAGGAAAGAATTCTGCAACAACCACAAAAAGTTTTAAACTTCAAAGGACCGTGTGATAAGCAGCCTTTAAGATGGTCCACATTGATCCCACCTCCTGGTATGCATGCCCTTCTGTAATCTCCTCCCTCTGAGTATGGGCTGGATTTAGTGACTCACTTCTAAGGAACAGAATTTGGCATTAGTAATGGATGTCACTCCCAAAATTAGGTTATAAAAAGACAGTGGCTCCCGTTTTGGTGACTTTCACCCAGATATCTTGCTTTGGGGTAAGCAAGCTGCCATGTTGTGAGCAGCCCCATGGAGAGGCCCACATGACCAATAAATTAATGCATCCGGCCAACAACCAGAGTCCTGAGGCCTGCCAACAGCTGGAAGCAGGTATTCTAAGGCCTGCCGACAACGCTGAGTGAGCTTAGATGTGGATCCTCCCTCAATTGAGCCTGAGAGATCCTGAGCCAGAACCACCTGCTAAACGGCTTCTGAATTTTTGACAAGGAAGGAAAGAAGGAAGAAAGGAAGGAAGGGAGAGAGGGAGGGAGGGAGAGAAGATAATAAATGCTGATTGTTTTTGGCCACTGAGTTTTGTGGTAATTTGTTATACAGCAACAGGTAACTAATATGGAAAGCATTACAAAGTAATTAGTATTAAGCTAAAAGTTGCAAAGTGAATATTAATTATGTTCCTAAAAAGGAACTCACAGAAAATATGAGTTAATGGGTGGGGGCCCAATTTGGAATTTGGTTCTTGGTTTTTAGGTCCAAAAATTCAACCTAAAGCTAAAGCAGATAAGACTCAACTGAACTATACCAACCAACCTCCTCAAACTGATTAATAAATCACACGCCACCTTCCAGGGCATTTCTTTCCCAACAAATCTGGACGGAACCAAAGCATTACAAAGAATTGCATAATGCACACAGTCTAAGTGTGCAGCAGCCCTGAAAACTGGTTGTTGTGTCTATAAGCTACTTTTTTTAATTGAAATTTTTTAAAGTTTAAGATGCAGTTAACTTAAATATAAAGAAGCCTACATTACTACAACCCCAGGACAAAACACCATTCTAGCAACCGTCAAATAACATCTCTCACTTCCTACCACCTCCTGTACTATGCTAAACACTAACCAATTGGCTATGTGGTTTTTCTTTTTATATCATTTTATGTTCTAGTCATTCTTCCTAAGGATACCTTAATCACATTAATTGATCTTCAACAATATTTTGATCTTCCTAATATGACAAATACCCTAGTCCCATAATTAAGCACCACATTTTATAAACCATATCTGGTATCATGGGATACTTCTGTAAAAAAGTAATACCCTCTATTCTTAATAGTTTCTAGTTCAAGGAAATATTTTCCTGATCCTAGTCCAAAATGTGAGAAGCATTAGTCCTTCCTTAGCTAATTATAGTTAGTATCCAAGTTAAAGATCGGTTGGCCAAAAGGTTCGTTCGGTTTTTTCCATAAGATGGCTCTAGTAGCACTTAGTTGTCTTTAACTTCATTCGAAACAATTTTGTTAGACTGTATGTGACAGCTGTCATATCAGCGTTCATTTTAAAAAAAGACTTATTAAATTGGTGAATTTCTGTGTGGCCATTTTAATACTGAAGATGGAAGAAAATAAGCAACATTTTTGGCATATTATGCTTTATTATTTCAAGAAAGGTAAAAACACAACTGAAACACACAAAAAAGATTTGTGCAGTTTTCTGAAGTTTCATGCTGGAGATTTCTCACTGGACGATGCTCCACGGTCAGGGAGACCAGTTGAAGTTGATCAAATCGAGACATTAATTGAGAACAATCAACGATATACCACGCAGGAAATAAGCCAACATACTCAAAATATCCAAATTAAGCGCTGAAAAACATTTGCATCAGCTTGCTTATGTTAATCGCTTTGATGTTTGGGTTCCACGTAAGTTAAGTAAAAAAAAAACCTTCCTGACCGTATTTCCACATGAGATTCTCTACTGAAACATAATGAAAACATTCCATTTTAAAAACAAATTGTGACAGGCAATGAAAAGTGGATACTGTACAATAATGTGGAACAGAAGAGATCGTGGGGCAAGCGAAATGAACCACCACCAACCACACCAAAGGCCGGTCTTCATCCAAAGAAGGTGATGTTGTGTATATGGTGGGATTGGAAGGGAGTCCTCTATTATGAGCTCCTTCTGGAAAACCAAACAATTAATTCCAACAAGTACTGCTCCCAATTAGACCAACTGAAAGCAGCACTTGACAAAAAGCGTCTGAAATTAGTCAACAGAAAACGCATAACCTTCCATCAGGATAACACAAGACCGCATGTTTCTCTGATGACCAGGCAAAAACTGTTACAGCTTGGCTGAGAAGTTCTGATTCATCCGCCGTATTCACCAGACATTGCACCTTCAGATTTCCACTACAAAATTCTCTTAATGGACAAAATTTCAATTCCCTGGAAGACTGTAAAAGGCACCTGGAACAGTTCTTTGCTCAAAAAGATAAAAAGTTTTGGGAAGACAGAATTATGAAGTTGCCTGAAAAATGGCAGAAGGTAGTGGAACAAAAGGGTGAATACGTTGTCTGATAAAGTTCTTGGTAAAAATGAAAAAACATGTCTTTTATTTTTACTTAAAAACCAAAGGCACTTTTTGGCCAACCCAATACACAAAAATAACAGCTAACAATACTCTGAATGCCAACAATTATGTCAACACGATAAGGAAATCTAACTCTTACTCTGCAGTTTCAAATTCTTTTTCTCACCTTTTCTGACCATAATATTAAAATTAATCTAAAGAGATTCTAAGCCCTGTATTAATTTTCAAATCAATTCTTAATAACTATCTCTAAAACATAAGTGCATATTCTTGATGTAAAACAGATTTATTTATTTATTTTTAAATAATTTTATTTATTTTATTTATTTTTATTTTGGCTGCATTGGGTCTTTGTTGCTGCACGTGGGCTTTCTCTAGTTGCGGCAAGTGGGGGCTACTCTTCATTGCATTGCGTGAGCTTCTATTGTGGTGGCTTCTCGTTGCAGAGCACGGGCTCTAGGCATGCGGGCTTCTGTAGTTGTGACTTGCGGGCTCTAGAGCACAGGCTCAGTAGTTGTGGCACACGGGCTTAGTTACTCTGCAGCATGTGGCATCTTCCCGGACCAGGGCTCGAACCCATGTCCCCTGCATTGGCAGGCAGATTCTTAACCACTGCGCCACCAGGGAAGTCCTGTAAAACTGATTTATAAAACAATGGCAAATTTTTCTAATATAATAAGTTTCAAATAGTCTGAGGTCAACAGTAATAGTGCAACCTACTGACTATATTCTAAATAATAACTTTGTTATTCAGCACTCATAAAATCTAAATTATGGACATTAAGTTAAATGAACTTACACTTCTCAAAAGAGATAACCCACAAGTGGGCTTATTAGAGCTTGTCTAGCATGGCATTAAAAGGTCACAAAATTATTTTTTGCCTTAAAAAAAAATCTGAATCATGGATAACATCAAATCCAATATACTCCACAATGACTACCACTTTACAGACCAAATATACTGTACAGTTTTATGAAAAGTGCTGTGATTTGCTTGGTTAGCTGATCTAATGTTATGATTCATTCCTTCTAAAAACAGAAGATAAGAACTTCTTCAAACTATACGCACTCCCTCGCAATTAACTATGCAGTTTTCCAAGAAAGCGTTCCAAGTTGTTGTACTTACCACTTAAAAAATTCTTGATACCAACATGGATCCAATTTTTTAAATTAATTCTATTAATTTCTATAACCAGGAGTTACCTGTAAAAATAGAGGCTTGGTGATATTTAGATAAGAATGCTCTAGATCATTAGAGCACTCTTCCTTGAAACAAGTTAGTTAGTAACATAATTTTACTCATCTCCTGACCTACCATTATTAACCTCCTTTATTAGATATAATTTAGAACTGTTGTAACTACCATGGAAAGCTTAGTGCAAGCACTATGCAGGATTACAATCTTGTTACAATTTAAAATATAAATGTTAATGCAACACTTGTTAAAATAAATATTATACAGAATGCAAAGGAAAAATTAAGATTCTGATGAAAGTAAAAGCCATTTGCCATGGCCAACCACATCCCCTCCTTTTGAAAATATTCTCTTCCCTCTATTCCCATAACATTACACTCTCCTGGGCTACTCACTCCCTACTTAATTTTTCTTTCTCCTCTATTTCTTTCTTCTTCTTTGTAGGATGCTCTTCTTCTACCACCACAAGGAAGTGATGATGTTTCTCAAGTTTCTGTCCTAGGTTCTCTTTTCTCATGCTGTTCTATCTATTCTCTCCTTGATCTGTCTAGATCTGTCTCACTCCCATGGCTTCAATTTGGTCATGTATGCTGATGACTAACAAACATATATTTATAGCCCTGATCTCCTTCCTAAGCTTAAGCCCCAAATATCCAACTGCCTCAATCAAAACTACAATGAGGTATCACCTCACTCCTGTTAGAATGGGCATCATCAGAAAATCTACAAACAACAAATGCTGGAGAGGGTGTGGTGAAAAGGGAACCCTCTTGCACTGTTGGTGGGAATGTAAATTGATACAGCCACTATGGAGAACAATATGGAGGTTCCTTAAAAAACTAAAAATAGAATTACCATATGACCCAGCAATCCCACTACTGGGCATATACCCAGAGAAAACCGTAATTCAAAAAGACACATGCACCCGAATGTTCATTGCAGCACTATTTACAATAGCCAGGTCATGGAAGCATCCTAAATGCCCATCAACAGACGAATGGATAAAGAAGTTGTGGTACATATATACAATGGAATATTACTCAGCCATAAAAAGGAACGAAATTGAGTCATTTGTTGAGACGTGGATGGATCTAGAGACTGTCATACAGAGTGAAGTAAGTCAGAAAGAGAAAAACAAATATCGTATATTAATGCATGTATGCGGAACCTAGAAAAATGGTACAGATGAGCCAGTTTGCAGGGCAGAAGTTGAGACACAGATGTAGAGAATGGACATATGGACACCAAGGGGGGAAAACTGCGGTGGGGTGGGGATGGTGGTGTGCTGAATTGGGTGATTGGGATTGACATGTATACACTGATGTGTATAAAACTGATGCCTAATAAGAACCTGCAGTATAAAAAAACAAACAAAACAACTAATACTAAACTTTCATTGGGTTATTTGTATGGAAACATGTTAATATAAATGTTTCAGACATTACATGAAATTTCTAAAAATCTTATATTTGTATTTGTATGGAAATATGTATGGAAATATGTTAATATAAATGTTTCAGACATTACATGAAATTTCTAAAAATCTTATATTTGTACTTGTATGGAAATATGTATGGAAATATGTTAATATAAATGTTTCAGACATTACATGAAATTTCTAAAAATCTTATATGTTCTGGTATAATGTTATAAGTAATAATCCTAGTTATTACTTTAAAATGTATATCTCAGAAATAACTAATTTTCTTGTCAACTGCATTATTATGAACTGTCATCAAATCTTTAACCGTGGTCATTTTTAAGTCTTTTGTCATTTACAGACAGTTCTGGGTGTACTCTGATGATAAAAAAAAAAAAAAAAAAAAAAAAAAAAAAAAATATCCAACTGCCTCATAGATGCCCCTTCTCAGATTTCTCTCAGATGCTTGAAATTCAACAAACCTAAAAGTGAACCACTACCTTCCCCAAAACCTGTCCTTCCTCTTGTTTCCGGTCAGTGACAAGTACCACCATTTACCTAGCTGCATAATTAAGCCAGAATCCTGGGATTTATCCTCGATTCTTCCCTCTCTAAAACCCAACTTCCTATCTCTCACAACCATATCCAACCATCCATCAAGTCCTATACATTTTCTACTAAACATATCTAGAATCCATTCACTTCTCTCTCCTACTGGCATTATCCTTGTTTGGGCCACTATTGTCTCTTGCCTAGACTACTGCAACGGCTTCCACCAAATGGTTTCTCTACCGCTAGTTAAGATTCAACACAATAATCACAACTTAGAATAAAATGCTACTTGCTGTGGTTTCAACTATGCATTGTATCGATGACAAAAGAAAACATTTTTTAAACTGCTGAAAAAATTGAGTATGAAGGTAATTTAGGTTGACACAAGTTCTTTTATGAAGTAAATGGGCACAATTAGACATACTCTACCCAACTCACAGGCCGATGAAATGAAATGAAATGAAATGATGTAAATGTTCCTTAAAAACAAGTGGAAAACAGTTTAAAGCAACAACAGAATCAGATAAACGATAAAGAGACTTTGCAGTTCAGTTAAGCATTGTCAGTACCTACGCAAGACACAATGACAGACACTGGGATTTTTTATTAATATCATTTACAATTATTACCATTATTATTAACTAAAAACTATGTTAAGTTCCTTACATCATTTATCACATTTAATCATCACCACAAAGCCCTATGGTTATATGACCATAAATGGCATGGTGGGGATTTAAACTAAAATGTGATTCTGGACCGGTCGCGCTACTCTCAAGGAGATTACAGTTCAGGGAAGGAGAGAGAAACAAAATGAAATATTTTCAATACACTGTGTAAACATAATCATCACATTTTGCACATAATGCTTTAAGAGTAATTGAAAGGGCATTCATTCTGGCCTATGGATAAAGAAATGCTTCTTGAGAGAGATGATGCCTTGAGCAATCATAAAGAATAAGAAAGAAACTGTGGAGGATAAGAAAGTACAAAGCAGAGGAAATAATATAATAAACAACAAGACACTGTGGCCTAAAAAAGACCATGACCATGCCGTCTGACCATCCAACCTTGAAAGCAGACTTACTCTTTAACTCTGACAAACAGTTAAAAAAAAAAATGCTGCTTTTAACTATTCAATTCTTAAGTCTATATACACTGCTTACCACTATTACACTACCAAAGTACTTTCTAGATGCAAAAACTTTTACTGGTAAGGCCCAAATGTTTATGTGAAGTCCACATCAGCTTCACACACACACACACACACGAAGGGCAGAGAAGAAACAGGGAGAGAGGGAGGGAGGAAAGGAGGGTAAGAGGGTGAAAATATCCCTGAAGCAATTTGTGGAAGTATTATTTTTTAGTAGAAAACACTTATTCTTATGTTCTGGTTTTGTCAGTCACCCACTAGAACCCACACATTTGACAATAGGGACTGTTAAATATGGAAGTCTATTATTATATTACCACTCATGTATTTGACTGTTTCAGCTAATATTTTTTGAGGACTTACTGTATGCCAGGCACTGTGCCAAGTACTTTACAAGAATTATCTCATTTAATTCTCACAACAACACTTGGTTGTTATTATCATCTCCATTTTACAACTGAAAAAACAGGCTCAAAGTTAGTAACTTTCACAAGTTCACACAGCCAGTAAGTGTTGAGACTAATATATAAGCCCATATAGTTGAGCTCCAGAATCAAAACTCTTCACCACTATACTACATAATTGCAAGCAACTCATAAATATCGACATTCCTTTCTTTTTTTTGCTTTCCATTATCATGAGTACACATAAAAATTAAAAACAAATACACAGTGGAAAAATAAAACTAGATATATTTTCCTGCACTAAAAACATGTATAATGAAATCCTACACAAGTGGAAGATGGCAAGATTACAATTAAAATGTAAATTACCAAGGAATATTACAGAAAAGTGCTGTGTGAATCAGAGACATTAAGTTTACGAAAAGTTGGCAACAAGGGAATACTGAGCAAATTTGATAACCACATTCATATAGATGATGAAATAGCCTTAAGTTTTATCAAAAAGTACAATTTGATGACATTATGAATTTAAAATATTTTTCATCTGTAAGTTGTACTGCTCATTACTCATCTAATCAATGATTATAGAGTCCTGGGCCTTATCAGCCTTGGTCTTAAAAAAGAAAGCAAAATGTCTAAGAAGATGGGTGAGAAAAAAGGAAAGGAACAGGGAAGAAGGGAGAAAGGAAAAAGGCTTTTCAAAGGGAAAAGCTTCAAATCTCCCCACCACTATACAAAACTCATTATTAGCGCTTCCCTTTGAAATGTGAGGCTAAGAAGTCCAGTCACAATTAATCCAACTTGTGCTGAGCAGAATTTGAGTGGTAGAAGGCTAAATGGATGGAACAGGGCAATGATTCTCAAAAAAAAAAGGTTTTAATAGCAAAACTCACTTAGGAAATAAAAATTAAGAGAAATCCTAACACATAAAATGTATAAGAGCATAGATGATCTGGCTGAAGTGGATTGTGGGAACACAAAGTCCCACTTGTTTGCTCCTATTGGCAGCCACTGAGATAATTTCAGGAGATCTCGGGGCTCCAAAGAGCACAATTCAAAACCTCTGGGCCCTTCTGAGGGAAGGACAGCTCTCTCTACGCCAAGAAACCTGTTACTTGACTCTAACTGGCAAACCCATCTTTCATCCTTACTCCCTTATTTCTGGCAACTTGCTCTCTCACAGGAGGCTTCCCAAAGCTGGCCCTGAAAGAACAGTACGGCTAAAGGAAAGGATGGCTGTGCGTTCAATACTGTGCTAACATCTCTCTGGCCTGAGAGATGTTATGATGGTGGGCATTCTTATTTTCCTCCTTATACTTTAGTATCTTCAATGAACATGTAACACTTTTATCATCAGAAAAAGAGTTATGATCTTAAAGAAGTAAATAATTCTATCCCCCATGCCCAGGTTACTTATATTCACGCTTGAAACTACTACTTTATTCAGATTTACCTAAAACAGGAAAGATTTTCTAGTAAATAAAGAAATGAGAACATTTTAGAAAGTAGGCTAGGAGACTCTGGGCCCTGGGTAGACAAAAAGTAAATAACAAAAAAGGATGGAGAAAGATGAAAAAATGACCAAAACAACTTTGCCTACTTTGCAAATACACATAAAGCTCTACTTCCTGAGCAACTACTTCTCTGGCATTGAATATTATCTACTTGCTGCTGTTTTAGATTGCTCATTGCTAGTATATCCTATAAAGGATGATTTTGTGTAAAAGAACCCTGATCAGACTATAAAATATGTAAAGATGAAGTGATTTAACTCATGTCTAAAAACTGTCAGAGAACTGTACAAATTTTTTATCATACACACACATTCACATACACACATACAGTCAAATTTGTAATTTGTTATACTATTAGAGATTCTTAGAATTTATGTCACAAATAAAAGAGGGAAATAATATTTACTGGGATTTTTCTCCTAAGAAATACTATGATATCAAAGAGGTCAAGATATACAGCACAATAAACGTTATTGTAAAAGACATCAAAATGAAGTTTGACATTTTAACTTCAAAAATATTTCTTAAAATAGAGAAAACAATTGACTGTCATTTTGTTCTTCATTCACTATAGTGCTAGCGCAGATTTTAACATAAGTTCTTATATCAGTTGTAAGTAGTAGGTTTAATGTTAGAAGTTTTCAAGATGTACAGCACTAGATACAGGTATAATGAAATTTACAAGAAGAAATCCTTAAGAAGTTACTTGCTAAAAATTTGAATGCTACCACAGCAAGGTAATAAAAAGGACTTAGAAATCCAAACATTTGAACCTAGCACTAACCAGCTATTGACCTTGAACAGCTCAATCTTTCCAGGCCTGTTTTCTTACTTGTCAAGAGGCTACTAAGCTAGAGCCATGAGTTCCAACAAATAGAAAAGACCTCACCCAGCAGATTGCTATGCATTACCTGGCAGTTCTCTAAGACTGCAGCACAGCAAGAATCCTCCAGAGTTGAAAATCCCAGACGAAAGGGTTTGGAAACAACAGTGGCCTCAACAACTTCAAAAGTTTAAATACCAACATCTCTACCCCATACCCCTCAATATCTTCCCCCTGAAAATTATCTTATCTCTACCATTAAGGTTTCAAGAAATAAAAAATAGCCTGTCTCAGAAAATGACTAAACACTTTGGAAGCTCTTAAAAGGTTCCTTCCAGCTCTAAAATTCTCAGTAATTCTGTAAATTTCCATAATAAACAACATTACAGAACAAAATGCCTACTGAATCTTTTAAAACAGATGATTATCAACCACAGAGCATATATAACAAAAGGTAGAGATTTTAGCAATCATGAAAGCCAATAAACAAAACACTGTTAAGTGTTCAGTAAATATTTGTTAAATGAATAATTTAGTTTCAAAGTCACAATGACATAATAATATTTTACACACTTGTAAAACCACTAACATTACAAGTTATAAAAGATAATTATTTAACGAAAATGTGTCTTTAAAAAAAAAAAACACCTAAGGTTTCATTGAATGAAAACTTGATACCCCAAAGAATGCTAATTTTTCTACCAAAGTATGTTGGCCGGATATCTAACCTTGAAGGAAAGAGGAATAAGCAAAGAAACCTAGAATAAGCATGTGCAGAATTCTAGAATTTTGTTCACTTCTGATAATTTATTTCCAATAATTCACATATGTATATAGGAGGGTTCTTTTCCAAATAATGACTTAACCTGTATCAGAATTCCAACTTTTTCAAAGCTTATTTAAAAAAAAAATAATAACTTTTCCTTTCTAATACCTATATTTCTCTTTCAACAAACCTTTACTGAACACCTATTATTTCCCAGGCACTTAGTTAAACATCTTCGAAAAAGATAATGAAAAACTCATATTCCTCTTAAGAAACTCATAACGAGAGTAAATGCATACATCTAACAGAACTATAGTATGCTAAATGATAGAATAAAGGTAAGCATCACAAATTGACTTTGAGGAACTATTCATTCCAGGAAGAGAATACAGCCATCCTCCTCTCTCAGGTTAATTTGTCCCATTGAGAGAGAATACTCAGCTTCATGAGAAAGACAAAATCAATTCTGGGTTTATGAGGAAATGCTGAAGCTAGATAGAGATCACAATCAGAGATATCAACAAAAATCACAAAGGAAGGCAAGTTTGGGATGGGCTTAGGAGAATGTCACAGGGACTAGATATGTGAGCTGGATATTGAAGAATAAGCAGTTAATGAGGAAGGCAAAATAACAAATTCTAGAAAGATATGAATGACTAATCTTTTTAGCTTGACTGAACAATTAGAAATAGTAAAGAAGCACAAGATGAGGGAAAATTCCTTTTTTATTGAATGTCTGCCTATTTCTATAGTTATATAGGTGTCTGCTAATTTGTACAATTGATTTATCTTTAAAAGTAACATGTTCATAGATAAAATAATACTGTCTCAGTCATAAGGTAAAAATTACTTCCATTTGAATTATAATTAAATTTAATTCATTCCATTAATTTTAAATTCAGTGTAGTTCAAACAAATGCAGAATCTGAATTCTAAACTATTTTTCAATTAAACAATCTCAAATACTACAAATCTATGTTTAGTATATTTTAGTTTTTGATAGGCTCTTGACATCAACTATTTTAACTTTAAATATCATTTAATGGAGAACCCACAATTTAATCGAGTAATAAAATATATTTTATAATATGCTGTACTCTTTCATGACTTCAGTAGTTTAAGAGAAATACTTCTCATTTTCAGCTATACTATGTAAATTTCAGTAATCTAAATAACAAGACCTAAAGAAAAGGTTGTGAGGTAATAAATACATAATTTTCCAAAGTTATACCTTAAAAATGCTAAGGTATTCATGTACAATGTCATCCTTGAAATAATGCTACCACATGAAACATATAATGGTATATGTCAATACAAAAAATGACAAAGCTAAAAATGTTCTAAAACGGAGATAAAAGTTATATTTTCTCTTGTACACATACATGCTTTTAAGAATGTATATAAGAACAAATAAAATATGGTAAGACATGTGCTAAGTTCTTTATGTTTTTATTTAATCTTCAAAATAATCAAATACTGTGTTATAAAAATACTATTCCCATGTTTAAATAAAGACTCAGAATCACTCATCTCAGTTACTCATCTAACTGTAAAAATTGTGCTTTTAATCAAATAACACAGTATCAAAATATGAAGCAAAATTGTGAAAATAAAAATAATGCTGAATCAATAAATACCTACAAATTATGGACAAAATAATCTGGTAATATTGTTACAAATATAATCTCAAAAGTTATTGGAAAAGCAATGGCAGGTGGCAAATAGTAACAGTCAAATTTAAAAGAACATTAATTGACAAAGTTTAAATGCCTACAATGTTCCAGGTACTTTACTAGCTTCTGGGGATACCGAAGTGAGTAAGACAGTCCCTGCCTGGGAGAGCAGGCAAAAATCTAGACAGTACTGCATTCTCTAGAAATAATTATCTACACATACACATAGATACACTGAATCAACATGATAGTGGGGGTGGTGCAGGCATGATTGTAATCCCAGAGGATTTCTTTTAAGAAGTACCATCTGACAGAAATACTTGAGTACTGATGCAGCATAGGATTGGTTGGGATACACAGCAGGAACTGAAGCTAGCAAGGCAATCTAGGCATAGATTATTATGGCCTTGAACACCATGCTCAGGAGCTCAACTTTTAGTCAGTAGTCACTAGAAAGGTCTCAATTTTTTTTTTTTAAATACAGGGAGAACAACATAATCACACAGGTTTCAAAAAAAAAAAAATACTGAAAATAATGTTAGCAGCATTCTGGAGAAGAGACCCATTTGTCCAATAATTCATGAGAGAAATGATACAGGCTTCTAAATTACAGTGATATAAATTGTAAAAAGGACAGATTTGAGAGCCAAGCCAAAAGAAGACTGGACACGAGGGATGACGATGAGTTAGAATCAAAGTTGAGAAAAAGATAGTTTCTAGCTTAGGTTAAAGAAAGTTTATGCCCCATACAAAATAAGGAATAGGGAAAAGAAGTCAAGTTTGGGTAGGCAGAAATTGATTTCAGAGATGTATAAGGAAAGCTAGGAAAAGGGAGTGTAAGAGATGTCAAGGAAGGAGAATTTCAATTTTTAAAAAAGGCTGCCAACATCAAATACTACTGAGGTGACATGGAAAGAAGACTAAGATTAGGTCCCTGAGTTTAACAACTAGGTCACTAGGTTATATCAGAGCTCTCACCCAACAAAGGATAAAGGAAAGGGAAAGAATGCCTGCCGAAGTAAACCTGCTGTATACAGAAACCAAAGCTAATAAGACTCTATGCCAATAGTGCATAAACTTTTTGGTCTCAGGATCTCTTTATACTCTCAAAAGTTAAAAGAGCTTTTGTTTATCTAGGTCTTATCTAAATTAAGAAATAAATTACTATATCGAAAATAAAAACTGATAAAAAAATTTAAATATACATTACTTCATTTTTAAAAAATCATATTTTAATATAAATAATATACTTTTATGAAAAAACCCTATATTTTCCAAAACAAAGATAACCTTGTGTGAAGAGTTGTAATTGTATATTTTTAGCGGTACTCAACTACCCAGCTTAACAGAAGACATCTGGATTGTCATATCTCCTTCTGCATTCAATTTGTTGCAATGTGTTGTTTTGTTGCAAGAATATGAAGAAAATCTCGACTCCCACAAATATGTGGTTGAGAAAGGGAGGAGTATTTTAATAGGCTTTTCAGATAATTATGGATATTCTTCTTTCATACTAAATAAAAGCACAACAAAGAGCTGTTTCGCAAACGTTAGTTGCATATGAAATCTGGAAGCACGTCAATGAAGTTTTCATAGTGTTCCCTTAAAATCCACTGGTTTATTTTATACTTTGGATTATCTATGCATGGTTTTGTAACATCATACGTCGGTTATTGGGAAATACTGGTTTACTGAGTTATGCAAATTTTCTAAATGTTGACAAACCACATGATAAAATATCAGAAATTATATTCATTGATATAACCATCTGATATCATCTGTAAACTACTAGGAAGCTCTTAAGCTCACTGTAGTGGTTACAAGTTTTCAAAAATTCTAATTTTCACTTGAAAGCTCAATTTTTATCATTGGCAACAAATATTATCAATTGTTTTCCCCAAGTGACAAACTTACTGTGTTCATTTTTGAGAAAATTGCTAAATATCCGAGTCTGAATAACCACAGTTTGCCAGGCATTCTCTCAAATAAAAATAATGTTCTATGAAAGAAGCTAGTTCTGCTCAAAACTCAAACAACTACAAACAACTACAACTGCTCTCCCGCGACTCAACCACTTTAGTTTGGGATGCAGCAGGAGTGCTTTACTTGTACTTCCCAGTTCATCAGACAGAACATTAAGAAAGACTCAAGACTTGCTAAAATTAGTCATTTTTACTGCTTCATGAACAATATTCTTAAGTGAAACTAGCATTATTTTTACTGCATGTGCATGGCGGTGAAGATTACGATGAATATAGCAATGTGGTGCCACTGCTTTGATTTATGCTAAAGAGCCAGCAGTTTCACTCACCATTACCTCTGCACCACCTCCTCAAGTGTCAACAGTGAAAAAGGCAAATAACATCTTAGTATGATTATGAACTCCCTAAAAGGTCCTCAGGGACCCTCAGCGTTCATCAGATCACACTTTGAAAACCACTACTATCCAAACACTAATCACTTTCAAAATTTCTCTTAAACAATGAACCCGTGTGACTACTCTAACCCAAGATGTAGAGAGAAAAACAAACCAACCAACCTCCTAGAATAAGGAGTCTCTGAACAACACCTGTGGGATAGCTGGAAAGGCTCCTCAGGTAAGGGAGGCTCAGAACTCTGCATTCTGAAAAACAGACTGACTGAGATGGTCCGCAATTCTTTCCTCACATTCTCACACCAAGGGTCTAGAAGAATCTGTGCCAAGCCTCAAATTAGAAGACAGAAAGCAAGTATGACAAGACAACAATGACACTGAAAAAGAGTTTTTATCAGATGATAACTGGTTTAAGTTTCTTCAAAGTGTGAACTTTATATTGTTTACTTCCATTTTATAGAAGCTGAAATAACTCATTCTTTTTAACAACAGTCAGCTCCTAACCATAATACTTGTTCAATTATAAACACTATTTTTTTTAAACAAGAAAATTTCACCTCTTCAGCTCACACATAAAGATTTGCTAATACTACCTCATGTACAGAATTGGTTACAATTCAAAGTGCTTCTGAATTCACAGCAAATCATAAAATTTTACAGAAGAAACAAACATCTATTTTGCTCAACACTGTATGTCTAGTACCTAGCTCAGCCCTCGTACAAAATAAGACGTTCAATAAAAACTGCTGAATGTTGAAGTGGTTGAAATGAGATAAGAACTCACTGCCAGACTCCTAGTGTAACACCTAGTACTCTTGCTAAGATGTGAAATCTTTCTCATCATTCTCTAACATAACATCTCTGAGAAACCTAAAGGGACTACTACAATTTATCCTGAGAAAATATAACATTATCTGTTACGCTTGAAATTACATTTGAAAGCCTGCTCTGGACTAGGTGTTTTATAGGTTCTCATTTAGATCACAGTTCAAAACCAAAACAAGTAGCTCTAACATTTTCATTTTTAAATATCTGCGATCTGAATTAAGCATTAATTTCTATTCCTATGTGAAGTGGCAATAAGATACGAGTCTAACTCAATACATTGATTGTACTACCCTCACACACACTATACTAAATATTTCTTTTTCTCTGATGATTCAGAATGGTTCTTGATTTCTTAAAGTTTCTTAGGTTTATATTTGAGACACTTATTGCGTTAAAAGAATTTGAAATATAAAGATGAAGGAAATTGTGTAGTACCTTTGAAAATAACTGTCACCGTAACTTTTTCATATTTTTCCTGTCAGTTTGACATTTATCATTGATTCTTTCACAAAAGCACAATGTAGAAAACTTTCAGTTTTGAACTATCTAGTTATTCAGATTCTAGATTTTTAAAAAGATTAGTCAAATTTAAACTAATTAAGGCCAGCAAGTACAAAATTAAAATTCAATCAGAGAAATGGCATACACTTAAAGAATATAATTTATCAATTTAGGAATTGAAGCTACTTCAAATCACATTTCATTTTGAAATACTGCTATGAATATAACCTCATTTCATTCCATACAGTTATTCTGCAGAAGAACATGACCTACCAGGGATATTGCCAAAGGAAAAGGTCATCTGTTGCAATACAAAGGATTTGAATTAGATATCCTTTAAAAAAAGAATGTCAGAAAGACTTTAAAGGGAGGTCATGGACTCCATCTTCTCTGGAGGTTTAAAAAGAAAAGATTTTTCAAACTTCTGGAATTGGCTTAGACTTGGCCTCACATTTGGTGACTAAGACAAAATCAGTTCAAAGGTGAGTCTGACCCAAGGGATTCGAGTCCTGTTTGTCAGTCACACAAACAAGTAATTAGCAAACTGCATCCCTCTGCTCTGCAGCTATCCAGTCCCTGCTTTAGTAATTGCCAACCTTATTCTTGAAATTACCCTAACTGCTAATTAACATGTCAGTCGTAGAGAATTATTTCTTCCAACTACTGAAACTTTTGATTCTCCAGTGTTATACGGTCCTTTAATCCTGTTTTTCTAACATTACCAGAGGGACAAATATTTTGTGGTGCAATCAATATCTGCCCTATTAACAGTGCCCTGTTCCATTGTTCTACCCAAACATGGATTCCACTCTGAATTTCAGAAACAGCGGGAGAAAAATAACAGGTAACAGAGAAATTAGAGCTCTTAGGTTTAACTTAGGGCCAAAATCAAAAGAGAAGAGACAAATTCAGAGAGAGGAAGGAAGAAGCTGAGAGGGTCGTAGTGTAGAACACTTACTTTTAGGAACAGAGTGTCCCTTAGACTTCTGGTGAGTTGCCCAGAGCCTCTTCAGTTTCAATCCAAATGACAATGCTTCTCTGAGTCCTTCTCAAGTAATGTTTCCACCACTAAAAATTGGATCTATAAGAGCTCAGATGTACTGGTAAGAAATGTCAGGGGCCCCCATGTGGGCCTCAAGCCTCTTTTAAACTAGGCCCACTTCTCTGTCCTGGGCCAACTCCCCTGTGCACTATATTCCTTCTTCTTCCAGGTGCCAGGTATTCGGCCTGTTTCTTCTCTTCTGAGCTGCCACCACCTACTCTATTTCTCAGGGTTCCTCTAACCCCAAGACTGGCTGTGGAGTAGGACACCAGCTTCCCCCCTTCCTTGCTGTCCCTGCAAATAAACATATAGGCTCTTCTAGTTTCAGTATTTTTCTAATGACTACAAGAAAATAGAGAGGGAACAACAAAAAGCAACAATATCGAACCAGAGATTAAGATTATAAAAACTGTCTCCACATTAAAGTTCCTGCCTTTTCTGAAAATTGCTTAGAGTGTTTGAAAAAGTACAAAGTACTAACATAGATATACAAATATAATCTAAACCAAATCCAACCTTATATAGACTTAGAGATACAAAGATACTCTGCTTTTCAAAATACTTAAATCACGGGTCCAAAAATAGTTACCACATTCATTTTAGCAAATGGTACTTCTTTCTTTTTAGCATGTTCTGTTATATTCCCTTGAATTTAGTAGCTGTTTGAAAATTTGCTTTTTAAAGGACATCATAAAAATACTTAATATATTTTATCCAATGTAATGAGAATTAATATACGAAAAGCATATTGTGGTTTACAAAAAGACAGGTATGTCAAAAGCAGCTAGCTTCACGCAGATCTTAAAATTTCAAGTTTTTGACAACCATTTATGTGTTCACATTTAAAAATTTAATAAAATGCTATAAATGGTGTTTAAAAATCTGGATATCTCATTTTTAGGAATCTAACTCCTACTGAATATATTCCTCTAATGTTACTATTGTATAGCCCTTTTTAAAACAAGAGTATATCGCATTAGTATACTCGTGATAGTCCAGTTTCTAACAGACTTTAATCAAGAATATATGTCATCTAAATATTAGGCCATAAATCGCAGTAACTAAGTGCTGGCAGATCAAGAATGCCACAGACTTTGAATTTCCTGAATGATTTTCTTTATCCACTTAATACACTTAAGTGGTTTTTTAAAAGACTCTTATCATACTGTAAGCTTACAATAAAATACAGACCGAAAATAAGCAGAGATCATTTTATCCCATTTGTATAGTCTAACAGATTGCCATTTAATCAAACTAAAGATATTCAGATACTTTCAGGAAAAATGTGTCCCTGTGACTGGGCTCACCTCCAACTATTTATTTATACAATATTAGAGAACTTGGGATTAAAAACACTACACAAACCGCTGATCTGACCCTTCCAGACGTCTATATAAAAAAAAAAAGGAAGCTTAATCTGTTGTGGATTCTATAATCAGATACTTTTTTGAGGAACGACATTAAATGACATCTTCTGCTCCTAAAGAGGATTTCATGGTTTTTCTTTGATTCCTGCACACTAACACAACAATGCAGCCAACGTTATTACATCCGGACTGTGTGGTGGAGAAGGGGTGGGGAAGAGGGGGGCATTACACCCAGCGACACGAATTAAATCGCAGTAGCTAATGCCTCCCTTAAACAATTTATTCTCTCTTGGCAGCAAAAACGTTCCAGCCTCTTCAATTACCCCTCACCGCAAAGCATCACTTGGGTCGCGATCAATCTGACCCAGTTCCTATCGCGGCCACCACCTCAGGCTCGTCTCCGCCCGCTAGGTCTGCCAGTGTCACGGGAGGGGGCGGCGGCCGCAGGGGCGTCTTCGGCGCCGCGAGCCGGTGGGCGGGCGCCGCGCGGGGCAAGACCGGGACTCACCGGGTGGAGGTGCCCTTCCGCACATCGCACATCATGCACTTGAAGGCCTCGGCGCTGTTCCGGAAGGTGCAGACGCTACAGTCCCAATAACCCTCATCCGAGGACGGCTTCGGTTGCCGCTTCGGCCTGCAGGACACAACCCGGACACGACGCGGCGCGGGGTCACCAGCGGGCCGCGCCCGGGCCCCGCGGCCGCCCCGCCTCGCCTCCCGCCCCAGTCCCGCGACCCCAGCCCTGCAGGCCCCCAGCGCGCCAGGCTCCGGCTCGAAGGGGGAGGGGAGTCAGGAAGGCGGGGGCGCGAGCGCGGCCGCAGCAGCAGCAGCAGCCGCAGCCGCCGCCGCCGTCGCCGCCGCCGTCGCCGCCACCGCCGCTCGGACACCCCGAGCTGCCGCTCCGGCCGCCGCCATCGCGACTCCATTGTGGGGCGGCCGGCGCCGGCCCCTCACGCGGCAGCGCTCGCGCAGCGGCGGCACCGCCCCCGTTTTCGCCCTGCTGCCCGGGCGGCGAGCTAGGCGGCCGCCCGAAACCCGGCGCAAGGGCCCCGCCGCCTGCACAGTCCGGGCCCGGGGGCCCGGGCGCTGTTACCTGGTGGGGCTCTTCTTGTCTCCCATGGCTTGGCTACAAACGCACGCCGAAGAGTCGCCGCCGCGGCCGCTCTGTTTGTCAATACGGAGGATAATAAGCCGGGCGGAAGCGGGCGGGGGAGGAGGGAGGGGGCGGGGTAGGCCGCACCGCCGAGCTCCGGAGCCGCCGCCGGATCCCACGCAGCCTCCAGCTGTCGGGGAAACTCCTGCCTGGGCCACGTGACCCGCGTCCGCCAACCAGCGGCCGCGCCGGAGACTTCAAACGAGGCCAGCGCGGCCCAGCACTCGCGGCGAGTTCGCGGGCGGCGGCGTGGGGGTGGCCGCCGCAGCCTGAGGCGCGGTCACCGCCTCTCCGCCCGGTGCCGCCCGCTTCCTGTCGGCATCCTGGGAGCCCCTCCAGCGAGAGATGCTCTGTCATCCTGCGCGAAGCCTGGTCCAAGGCGGGGGCCGGCGTTCAGAGGTCAGCCCGGCTCCGGAGCAGAGTGCGCGACTGCGGTCTCCAGGTAGATCCGCTTTCCGGGCCTGGGCGGTCCTTGGCGTCTCAGTCCCAGCCCGAAGGATACCCGGGGGCAGGCGGCAGCCACCAGTGAGCGCCATTGCTAGGTGCCTTAAGCCGCTTGGTTTTGTGCACACGAATGCTCTACCAAGTAGGGATTGTCGCCCTTAATTTGGAGGAAACGAAACCGAGGCTCGAGAGGTTAGGTGACTTCCTCTATATTACCTAATTAGAAAAGGATAAAGCCAGGAATCTAACCCTGGTTTAATTCCAAATGCGCTCTTCTCGCCTCCCAGGCCTCTACAGTAGCTGCTTTAAAAACAAACAACAACAAAAAACACTCATAAAACCTTTTTTCTTCTTTGTAAATAACGAGGCTGCATGTGCCCTGAACGTTGTTAAGAAAAGAATACTTTCCTCCCAGGTCTCATTACCTTAGCGTACTGGATGCCCTCGTGTTGTACTGGAGTCTGGCAACCCATCCAACTGGTCTCTGAAGCTCCAGCCCCACTTCCTCTATCTATTCAGTAATTCACAACCAGATTAATAAAAAATGCTGGTAACATTATGTCACCACGCTGATCAAGAACTTTGCTAAGGCTCTGAGACTCCTTAGCCTAATAACACTTTTTACCACTATGTGCTGGCACTTTGTAAATCTCTTTACACAAATGCATGTTTTAAAGGGCTCAGGGTACTATGCAAATGTTCTCATCAACTAGCCTATCCCTACATTTGAAAGACAAGGAATTTAGGGACCAGGTTAAATGTTTTATTTAATGAACTGGCCAGGATTAGGGCTCAGATACCCTGTCAGTCTTTCACCAAGTCATGCTTGCTTGCTTTCTTTTTTTTTTTTATTGAAATATAGTTGATTTACAGTATTAGTTTCCGGTTACATCATAGTGATTCAGTATTTTTACAGATTATACTCCATTATAAATATAACAAGATAATGGTTATAATTCCCTGTGCTGTACAATATATCTTTGTTGCTTATCTACTTTATACATAGTAGTTTGTATCTATTAATCCCATACCCCTAATTTGTCTCTCCCTGCTTCCCTCTCGCCTTTGGTAACAAGTTTGTTTTTTATATCTGTGAGTCTGTTTCTATTTTCAAGCCCTGCTTTCTGATTAACCAAATCAGGTTTGCAATCTACAGCCGTTTCTGAACTCATCGCACCATCTGTTTTTTGCAAGCATCGCTTCTTAAGACTCAGACCTCAATTCAGAAACCCAGAAACCCAGAAACCATGAGGAATATGATTGAGGAAAGCCTACAGAGATCTAAGGCCTAGTCTTCAATCTCTCAGTAATGTAATAGTAAATTTAGGTAAGTCACTTCCTTTTTTCCATCTGTAAAATAAAGGAGTTAAAATTATTATCTCGGGGCTTCCCTGGTGGCGCAGTGGTTGAGAATATGCCTGCCAATGCAGGGGACACGGGTTCGAGCCCTGATCTGGGAAGATCCCACATGCCGCGGAGCAACTGGGCCCGTGAGCCACAGCTACTGAGCCTGCGCGTCTGGAGCTTGTGCTCCGCAACAAGAGAGGCCGCGATAGTGAGGGGCCCGCGCACTGCGATGAAAAGTGGCCCCCGCTTGCCGCAACTAGAGAAAGCCCACGCACAGAAACGAAGACCCAACACAGCCAAAAATAAATAAATAAATAAATAAAATTTTTAAAAGGCTTCCCCCCTCCGCCCCCCCCGCCTTTTAAAAAAACAGAAAAAAAAAACAAAAAACTATTATCTCAGTTCATGTCCCTTCCAAGTCTAAGGTATTGTGATGTTTTTAAATTCCTCAACTGGATGGATTATCAAGGAGATTAACAAAAATTGGCCTACTTGCAAAAGTGATGGCAACAAAGGTTTTTTTTTTTTAATTATGAGTGGGTGTCTTATTTTTAAAATTTTTTTTTGTTTATTTATTTATTTTTTATTTATGGCAGTGTTGGGTCTTCGTTTCTGTGCAAGGGCCCTCCCTAGTTGTGGCAAGCGGGGGCCACTCTTCATCGCTGTGCGCGGGCCTCTCACTATCGCGGCCTCTCCTGCCGCGGAGCACAGGCTCCAGACGCACAGGCTCAGCGATTGTGGCTCACGGGCCTAGTTGCTCCGCGGCATGTGGGATCTTCCCAGACCAGGGCTCGAACCCGTGTCCCCTGCATTAGCAGGCAGACTCTCAACCGCTGCGCCACCAGGGAAGCCCAACAAAGTATTTTTAAATAAAAAGAAAAGCAAATGGAGCACTCTAAAAATCCCCAACGTGCAAATCACCATTTCGCTAGAATATAACATCCACCATTATAAAGTAAGCTCCACCTCTGAATCATAACTTCAAGAAGGGCAGGAACTTTTATTCATTGTCTTCATCACTGCGTCTCCAGCCCCTAGAACAGTCTGACACATAGTAGGCAGTCAGTAAATATTCTCAGAATGAATACATTTACCTGTGTCACAATTCTACAGTGAGGTATTTTTTTCATACCAGGATTTACAGCCTGTTAAGCACATTCCGGGCAGTGGATCATCAATCAATCACTGCTGAAATTTACAACTCTCCAAACTGTACTTTACAACTCTGCAACGTAGTCCCTGTAGAAGAACCAGAAACCCATTTTCTGTGAAGTACCAAGGCATATGCCCTTGCACTGTACCCACTGCCTCTCATTTATTGGTGCTTATCTTAGAAAAACCCCTTCCTGTACTAGGCTTCCATGGAGACAGAGATACAGGAGCTACTTCTCCTACTTCACCACAAAAATCACACCTTTTTCCTAAAGTGTTTCTTACCTGTCTGGAAGAGTGGCTGGCGGAGAAGAGAAAGATCCTTGTCACTAGATGGTGCAGGTTCTTACCCATTCATGTATCCTTTTAGTACATCACCAGAGTTCAATACTTTAGACATGCAATTCACTAGGGTAACTTGTAAAATGGTACAGTTTAACAATAGTTTTTAACCATTTAACAATAAATTCTTGAAATTTTCTAAAGCTATACCTTTTAAAAATTAAAATAATCCCTGGATTCCTTAGTGGTCCAGTGGTTAGGACTCCACGCTTCCACTGCAGGGTGCCGGGGTTCGATCCCTTGTCGGGGAACTAAGATTCCGCAAGCCACATGGCACAGCCAAAAAAAAAAAAAAAAAAAAAATCCATGGGCCATCAATATAATAATACTCATTTCCATTCTGTTATGCTTCCAAGAATGGTAGAGACTGGAGAAGTTACTGAAACAGTGCATGGGCTCCTGCACACAGGATTCTGTTCTCTGTGGAGGTGATAAAAAAGATTGAGTGCACCTGTCATATCAGGAAACTGACCTTGGATCCCAGAGATCCCAGGCTGTTCTGATTAGTCCTGAGTTTATATCAACAAGGCAAGCATAACAACAGCAATAAAAACTATGTATTAAAGTTTTGTATGTAGTTATTAGGCAACAGGAGCTATTACCTGAAATGAGAAGTACCATCTTGTTTATCAACTGGAATTTGAGGGAAAAAATGGTATAAATGAGGCAGAAATAAGCTACAAACCTTCCCTGAAAGAACTCAAAATGAAGTATAACAATAGCAAATTACAATTGTAAAACCAATCACATTTTAAAAGGTTGATTGGTTTTTGTTTAGTCGGTTGGTGTTTTGCTTTGTTTTTACAAAATTGAGATACCTTTATTGATTTTTGTTGGTCATAAAAACTATATGTTACCAGTTGTATTAGCTTCTGGGGTGCCAAAACAGAATACCACAGACTGGGTGGCTTAAGCAACAGCAATTTATTTTCTCACAATTCTGGAGGCTGGAAGTCCAAGATCAAGGTGTCAGCAGGGTTGGTTTCTTCTGAGGGCTCTCTCCTTGGCTTACAGATGGCCGCCTTCTCTCTGTTTCTTCATCTGGTCTTTCCTCTGTATGTGTGTCCTAACCTCATTTTCTTATAAGGACACCAGTCATATTGGAGTAGGGCCTAACCTAAGGACCTCATTTTATCTTAATTACCTCTTTGAAGACCCTGTCTCCAAATACAGTCACATTCTGGGGTACTAGGGGTTAGTGCTTCAACATGAATTGGGTTGGGGGACAGAATTCACCCCATTACACCAGTGAAAAAGTTCAGCAAAGATTTTTTTAAATTAACATATCCAGCACATTCTTTTAACACTACTGATACAGATTCACAGTCCTCATCTGAAACCCTTAAAGGCTGGATATGTTTCATAAGTAACACATTTGGGATTTTTCAAAAGGCAGTATGGTCCAAAACTGTGTAATTACCTAACACTCCACGTGGGTTCTGAAACAGTGACCTATAATCAAATGCATTAATGTTTCTGCAAAACACATAAATATTCACACTAAGTGGAAAAATAAAGTCTATAAGTTACTTCACATCAGTTCTACTCAGGTTTTACTGCTAAATTATTACAGATCAGGCAAAATGTGAAAATGCTTTCAATTTTCAGTGCTTTTAGATTACAGAATTGTGGATCTGTAAGAATTTGAGGATGAAGTCAGATTGGAAAGGTGACCCAAAATTTCATTCCTAAATGCTCAGTGGTCCTGCCTTGATTTGGTTGCTGAAATTTGCATTAACTTTTACTTTTGGACATTGAACTACTAAGAGGTGCTCTCAAGAATATTCTGGGTTGAAGACATGTCCTTCCTACCCTCACAGTGTACCAGATACCCAATTTTCCCTTTGTAATCAGGATCAATCTCTCCATCCAAAAAAAGCTGGTCTGCTGGCTCAGTAGCATGAGGAGCACTAAATGCCCAACTGGCAGTTTCATCTTCCAATCCAGTAAAAGAACCACGTTGTGGCCCCTTTTGGAAGCATTCTTAGCCCAGGAATCAAGATCTCCAGATCAGTAGTTTGATGTTAGGAGAATGGAAAGCAAAAGTTTTGCAATCAGGTTTTTACGTATAATAGTGAGAAGAGCCACTCCCACTTTCATCTTTTTATTCCCGTGTTTAGCCTGGCTATGGGAGAGACAGCACCACACACTGGGCTCTGATTCAAAGCATATATTGCATTTTAAGATGTAAGATGTGGATGATGTAAGATGTGAAACCACATTCTTTCTGGATGTTGTCTTTAAACTGACTGAATCTTGAGTAATCCACTCCACTGTTCTATCCGGTCAGGCCCTTAATCAGAAGCAGTGTTGTACAGAATAGAATGAAAATGAATAAGCCATTTTGTGAGTCCATGGATGGTGGTGCCCGCAGAAGCATTATAGGCAGGGAGGGCAAATCTATATCATATATATATATATATATATTCCAGTGAAAAGATCTCTGTCCTCTTGCATGAGGGAAGTAGTCCAATATAATTAACCAATCAGCAGGTAGCTGGTTTGTCCTTCCAATGAAGGGTGTCAAATAGAAGACCCAGTGTTGGTCTGTGCTGTTGATTAGTTAGGCACTCAGCAGTGACAATGTAACAAGACTACGAGGTCAGCCTTGGTGAGCAGATAATATTGCTAAGCCCATGCAGAGCCTCAATTTCAGCCACATGGCCACTTTGCACATGGGTCCATTGAGAAAGCGCTAGGGTGGCTGGGGACAGTGGCTTACAGACATCACGAGAGCATCATTTTGTCTACCTGATTATTGAAAGCCTCCTCTTCAAGTGATGCCCTGTGGTAAGTATTTGCATGGAACATAAATATCTTCATATACCCTGTGCCTGTTCTGAGAGGTCTATCCATATACCCCTTCCCCAGACCTTCTTGTATCAATTTTCCAACCTTGTCCTCTCCAAGTCCCTGACAGTCCAATCCAAATGTTAGCAAGTGCTCACGAATCACTGAAGATCCATACTTCTGATCATGTTTCAGTCCAGACAAGGTGGACAGTCCAATGTGTTGCTCTCGATTATGCTCGTTAAGAGAGTTTCCCTCCACTACTGCCCTCCAGGGCCACCTCTTCCTTGGAACTGTAATGATACAACCATCCAGCCTGATGCCAGTATATCATGAAGAACCATTTGTAAACCAGTCCTGGGTTTTTCACCTTCCTCCTCAATAAGCCAGTTATAAGAAACTCCCATAAGGCTGTAAATATAGATTGAAGGAGAAGAAGAGTCACTGTTGAAGGACTCTTCATGCAATTACTTGTGTCTTCCATCTTTGCTCAAATCCAATATCTTATATACAATTTCCACTTGATGATAGACTGCTGCCAAGCACACTCAGCCTTATCATTTGGTAGTCCAAATAGCACTCATTTCATAAAAGGAAGCTCAGTTATTATGGTCACTTGATGTCCCATGGTTAGGCATTCAGTCTCTACCCAGGGCTAAATAGCAAGACTGGAGCTCCTCCTAAAAAGGAGAATAATTATCTAAAAAGGGAACATGGATTTTCTCCAAAGCCCTAGTGGTCTGCACTGTGATTTCCCTTTGGTGCAAAGGATATCTGCTTACTACGTAAGAGTGAATATTTTATATGTACAGCTATTTGAGTATTAAATATCACCATTCTTATAGATTTATTTTCTTGTTAAAAATTTTTCTTGGGGACTTCCCTGGCAGTCCAGTGGTTAGGACTCCACGCTTCCTTTGCAGGGGGCATGGGTTAGATCCCTGGCCAGGGAGCCAAGATCCTGCAAGCTGCACAGCGCAGCCAAAAAAAAAAAAAAAAAAATCTTTTTGTTAAAAATGTTTTCTTTGAACTTACGGTTACCGAGGGGAAGGATGGGGGGAAGGGATAGTTAGGGAGTCTAGAATCGACATGTACAGATTGCTATATTTAAAATGGATAACCAACAAGAACCTACTGTATAGCACAGGGAACTCTGCTCAATGTTATGTGGGAGCCTGGATGGGAGGGGAGTTTGGGGGAGAATTGGATACATGTATATGTATGGCTGAGTCACTTTGCTGTGCACCTGAAACTATCACAACATTGTTAATCGGCTATGCTCCAATATAAAATAAAAAAATTTTTTAAATGTGTTCTTTAATCTGCTGGTCTTCAGTATTTTGTTTTGGTTTCTATTCTCATTATTTTATGTTCATTTTTCCTTATGTTTTCCTTCTTTTGTTTTCTACAGATACTGCCTTTTCAATTGTTCTTTTCCAAGTTTTCTCTTTTATTTTAGTTTTCTATTTGACACACTTTCTTCTCCTTAGGTTTCCTCTTCTTTCCCAACTCCACTTTTATCTCTGTATTTTCTTATTAATTCTGTTTCATTTCTACTAGTTCTTATTAGCTCCATTTTAAGTTTTTAACACATGCCCCTGGGATAAGTTTTTTATATTTATCCTCATAGATCTTACAGAAATTCAATGGCAAAATTTACAGTCTATGAGAATATTTAATGTAGTATGGTGGGATTAGCTGTTGAGAAGGTCATAAGTTTGATATTCCTAGCAATCAGAGGGTTCAAAACTGAAATAGTCTTTGTTAACTGCAGTCATACTGCATCACTAACTCTGTTGGGTGCCCTCACACATCTGCATCTTTAATATGAGAGGAGTGCAAGGAAAGCAACTCCATGTGCATATCCTATAACCAAGTAAGTTAATAGTGTTGTATTCATTATTAAAAGGAGCATGTTAATAGACTCCACAGTTGTAAAGATTTCATCCTCAATCATATATTAAGTAATTTGATAGACTTCCAATACAAAATATAAATACTATAGCTACACTTAGAACCCCTAGTAAAGTCAAATATATTTTAAACATTTTCATATTAACATGTTTGACCCAGAAAAGTCTACTGTAACATCTGAAAATTTTATTAAGTGCCCCAAATCTTTCTGCCAATACCACAAACACAACAGCAATGTCAAATTTCTCACTAGTGAAAATAATATTTCCCTGAGACATAATCTTGGAGACAGATGTTTAAGGAGAAACTTCAATCTGTTGTCATATATCTTCATATGAAAATGATTGAACTAGCATCAGTTTTTGCAGTAATATAAATAAAACTCCAGCAATTCCTACAAGGATTTCTTGCAGCAAACTCATTGCCATTTAAACAGTATATTTCATTAGTATATTCTCAAAACAAAAGTATATCAGTAATATACTTAAGTAACATATTTTACATGTTATTTATTGCTTCACATTTCTCAGATTAAATATATTTTTAAATTTTAATATGAATAAATTTTGACAATAAGCAAAACAAAACTGTTTGCTTAACCAGTGGTTAAGGGCATTATCCATAGGCAGTTTGCTTGAATTCAAATTCTGGCTCTGAAACTTACTAGCTGTGTTACCTTGGGCAAATTACCTAACCTGTCCCTCAGCTTTCACACCTATGAAATGGAGCTAATAATATTAGGTATTTATAGGATTATTATGCAGGTTAAACAAGTCAATAGATATAAAGCCCTTAGAAAGGATGCTATTTTTCTGAGGTAACAACAGAATGGCTAGAGCCAGACTAACAGTTGCTAATCTCAGCTCTACAATTTACTACTGCCTAGTTAACATTGGACAAGTTATTTAACCTTTTTGTACCTCAGTTTCCTCATCTATAAAATGGGAATGATACTAATACTTGCCTCGTAGAATTATTGTGGGTTGATATACAAAAAGTACTATGGTTAGTACACAGTAAACTGTATATAAACATTTCTTTTTACCAGCAGCTGAATGCCAGTGAGGGTTGAAAGCCCTAAAAACTTAGTGGAACTTTTAGGCAGCCCATCCTCCCTGGACCCACTGATACTCCTATGTGGTAGCCAGGCCAAACACAGGGATTTCTTCTGCTCAGGGTTCCCTGTGCACTTCAGACAACTAGAAGTTTACAGATAATAAAAATTATTTATCTTTTAGATTAAAACAACAAGAAGAAAGGTATATAATCAGCTGAAGGTTGTAACATATTTGAGTTGGCTCTGGTTTTCCTACTCTGGAACTGTTTTTAGTCTAGTTGTTTTGTGGTATCTAAATATATGTCAAATGATTTATCATTAAGCTTCTCTGGTCCTCAGTTTTCTTACTTGTAAAATGAGAGGATTGTACTAAAAAATCTCTCATGTCCCTTCCAGGTATAAAATTCTAAAATTCTAGCATTCTATCCACATAGTGTGGTCTGAGAGAGAGATGGAATCTCAGTTGCTGTTTGAATCAAGTCCATAGCTTAAATACCACTCACTGTTGGTAGCAGCTGCCTAAACTGTAGGTCTCTACAAATCCTATAATTTCTTGTTATTATGGAGAAAAAGTACCAAAGTTAATTGGAATGTTTATAATGTAAGTATTTCCATGACTAAATTGCTATACAACTCCTGAACTACTTTGGAATAACAGAATTTTATAGGTTTGAAAGTTTCTAAAATCCTTAAAAATCCAACCTAAGTTTTAAGTTTAAATGAGAAGATATACATATATATATATATATGCACACACATATATATTCTTCACACAGTTAATACACTTTACAAACGCTAGATGTGATTTTTTTTATAATTTTATTTATTTATTTTTGGTTGTGTTGGGTCTTCGTTGCTGCGTGCGGGCTTTCTCTAGTTGCGGCGAGCGGGGGCTGCTCTTCGTTGCGGTGCGTGGGCTCCTTATTGCGGTGGCTTCTCTTGTTGTGGAGCACGGGCTCTAGGTGCACGGGCTTCAGTAGTTGCAGCACGCAGGCTCAGTAGTTGTGGCTCGCGGGCTGTAGAGCGTAGGCTCAGTAGTTGTGGCACATGGGCTTAGTTGCTCCACGGCATGTGGGTCTTCCCGGAGCAGGGCTTGAACCTGTGTCCCCTACATTGGCAGGCAGATTCTTAACCCCTGTGCCACCAGGGAAGTCCCTAGATGTGATCATTTTAAAAATCAATCTTGTCTTAACTTATTTTAACAAAAAAACTTTAAAACAGTTCATGGAGATAGAAACCTCTGGTTATTTAAGAAGCATATAGAAGTCCTTGATTCTAAACTGACATCAAAGCATTTCTATGTGATAAGATGTCCAAGTAAGATTGCATGTATATGAAGTCATGCCAGTTGCTAGGAGGATAAGCAGCTTTACTTTGATGGTTTTGAGTTTACACATTTGCTTTCAGCTCCTCTGCTAGTGACACATACTGCACCCCCCCCCACCCCCAGATAAATTTCTCTGGTGTTTTTAATAGCAAGGCATTTTTTCCACTGCTTTTTAGTTTTATCAGATAGCAGAATAACTAATCTGTTGGCAAAATTTGTTCATATATTATTATGGCTCTTAGTATGTCATATAGTGGTTAATTCTGTAGTATTCTTTAAAATATGGCTTGGGTTTATCATTGCAGTAGTATAGTGATCCACTTACCAATGCATATTTGAAAGACAACTTTTGGTGCAAAATCACCTTGTCTTTATCACACCTGGCAAAATGTTTACATTAGCACATCTCCTCACATACTGTGCAGTATCTGTGTTGATATTTTTCATGTTTCTTGATCATATACTCATTGTTTCACTAATCACCTCAATTGATCTACAGGATTATTTTTTTTCCTTCAAGCTTTATTGAGACATAATTGACATACAGCACTGTATAAGTTTAAGGTGTACAGCAAAATGATTTGACTTACATACATCACGAAATGATTACTGCAATAAGTTTAGTGAACATCCATCATATCATAGAGATACAAAATTAAAGAAATAGAAAAAAAATGTTTTCCCTGTGATGAGAACTCTTAAGATTTACTCTCTTAGCAACTTACATGTAAATGTACAGCAGTGTTAATTGTATTTACCATGTTGTACATTACAGCCTTAGTACTTATTTATTTTGTAACTGGATGTTTGTATCTTTTGACTGCCTTCATCCAGTTGTGCCTCCCCCTATCCCTCCAACCTCTGGTAAACACAAATCTGATATTTTTTCCTGTAAGTTTGTTTGTTTGCTTGTTTGTTTGAGAAGTATAATTGACCTATAACACTATATTAGTTCCTGGCATACAACATAGTGATTCGACATTTCTATACATTTCAAAATTATCAACATGATATGTCTAGTTACCATCTATCACCATACAAAAATATTACATAATTATTCACTGTATTCCCCACTCTGTACATTTCATACCCGTACATTTTATTTATTTTATAACTGGAAGTTTGTACCCCTCAATCTCTCTCACCTATTTCTCTCCTCCTTCCACTGCCCTCCTCTCTGGCAACCACCTGTTTGTTCTCTATATCTGTGAGTTTGTTTCTATTTAGTTATGTTTGTTCATCCATTTGTTTTGTTTTTTAGATCCCACATATAAGTGAAATCATACAGTATCTGTCTTTCCCTGTCTGACTTATTTCACTTAGCATAATATCCTCCAGGTCCATCTATGTTGTCGCAAGTGGCAAGGCTTCCTTTTTATGGCTGAGTAATATTCCACTGTATATATATATATGTGTGTGTGTGTATATATATATATATATACTTATATCACATTTTTTATCCATTCATCAGTTGGCAGGCACTTAGTTTGCTTCCATATCTTGGCTATTGTAAATAATGTTGCTATGAATACTGGGGTGCATGTGTCTTTTTGAATTAGTGTTTTTGTTTTTTCTGAGTAAATACCCAGACATGGAATTGCTGGCTCATATGGTAGTTCTATTTTTAATATTTTGAGGGATATCCTTACTGATTTTCATAGTGGCTACACCAATTTACATTCCCACCAACAGTGGACAAGGATTCCCCTTTCTCCACATCCTTGCCAACACTTGTTATTTGTTGTCTTTTTGATAATAGCCATTCTGGCAGGTGTGAGGTGATATTTGTGGTTTTGATTTGCATTTCCCTGTTGGTGAGTGATGTTGAGCATCTTTTCATGTGTCTGTTCACCATCCATATGTCTTCTTTGGAAAAATGTTTATTCATGTACTCTGCCTATTTTTTTGATGTGGAGCTGTATGAGTTCTTTGTATATTTTGGATATTAACCCTTTATCAAATATATCATTTGCAAATATCTTCTCCCATTCAGTAGGCAGCCTTTCTCTTCTGTTGACAGTTTCCTTCACTGTGTGAAAGCTTTTTAGTTTGATGTAGTCCCATTTGTTTATTTTGCTTCTGTTTCCCTTGCCTGAGAAGGTATATCCAAAACATATTGCTAAGACCAATGTCAAAGATCATACTGCTTATGTTTCCTTCTAGAAGTTTTATGGTTTCAGGTCTTACATTTAAGTCTCTAATCCATTTTGAGTTAATTTTTGTGTGTGGTGTGAGAAAGCATTCCAGATTGATTCTTTTGCATGTAGCTCTCCAGTTTTCCCAACACTGTTTATTAGAGAGGTTGTCTTTTCTCCATTGTACATTCTTGCTCCTTTGTTGTAGATTAATTGCCCATATAAGTGTGGGTTCATTTCTGGGCCTACTATTCTATTCCATTGATCTGTGTGTTTGTTTTTGTCCCAGTACCATACTGTTATGATTACAGGGGCTTTATAGTATATTTTGAAATCAGGAAGCATAATGTCTCCAGCTTTTTCTTCCTCAAGGTTGTTTTGGCTATTCGGAGTCTTTTGTGTTTCTGTACAAATTTTAGAATTATTTGTTCTAGTTCTGCAGTATATCTTCCCATCTGTTTGTGTCATCTTCAGTTTTCTTCATCAGCTTCTTATAGTTTTCTGAGTACAGGTCTTTTACCTCCTTAGATAGATTTATTCCTAGGTATTTTATTCTTTTTGATGTGATTGTAAATGGGATTGTTTTCTTAATTTCTCTTTCTGATAGTTCATTGTTAGTATATAGAAATACAACAAATTTCTGTATATTGATTTTGTATCCTGAAACTTTACCAAATTCCTTGAGGAGTTCCAGCAGTTTTTGATGGCATCTTTGGAATTTTCTATGTGTAGTATCTTTTCAAACAGTGACAGTTTTACGTCTTCCTTTCCAATTTGGATTCCTTTTATTTTTCTTGTCTGATTGTTGTGGCTAGGACTTCCAAAACTACGTTGAATAAAAGTGGTGAGAGTAGGCATCCTTGTCTTGTTCCTGGTCTTAGAGGAAATGCTTTCAGCTTTTCACCATTAAGTATGATGTCAGCTGAGGGTTTGCCATACATGGCCTTTATTATGTTGAAGTATATTCCCACTTTGTTGAGAGTTTTTATCATAAATGTATGTTGAATTTTGTCAAATGCTTTTTCCAGATCTATTGAGATGATCATATACTTTTTATTCTTCAATTTGTTAATGTGGTATATCACACTGATTGATTTGCAGATATTGATCCATCCTTGCAACCCTGGGATAAATCCCACTTGATCACAGTATATGATTCTTTTAAGTATTGTTGAATTCAGTTTGCTAATATTTTATTGAGGGTTTTTACATTTATGTTCATCAGTGATATTGGCCTATAATTTTCTTTTTTTGTGTTATCTCTGTCTGGTTTTGGTATCAGGGTGATGCTGTACTCGTAGAATGAGTTTGGAAGTATTTCTTCCTCTGCAAGTTTTTGGAATACCTTGAGAAAGATAGGTGTTAACTCTTCTCTACTGTTTTTGACATTATATTTTACACCTTTTTGTTTTTTGTAACTCTTAACTATTTATTGTGGATATAGATGATTTTACTACTTTTGTCTTTTTACCTTCCTTCTAGCTTTATACATGGCTGATCTACTACCTTCACTGTATATTTGCCTTTACCAGTGAGATTTTTCCTTTCCTAATTTTCATATTCTAGTTGTGGCCTTTTATTTTCTGCTTAGAGAAGTCTCTTTAACATTTCTCGTAAAGCCAGATTTGTGGTGTTGAACTCTTTTAGCTTTTGCTTGTTTGTAAAACTTTTCATCTCTCCTTCAAATCTGAATGATAACCTTGCTAGGTAGAGTATTCTTGGTTGTAGATTTTTCCCTTTCATCACTTTAAATATATTATGCCACTCCTTTCTGGCCTGCCGAGTTTTTGCTGGAAAGTCAGCTGATAGCTATATGGGAGTTTTCTCGTGCATAGCTTCTTGCTTTTCCCTTGCTGTTTTTAAATTTATTTATTTTATTTATTTATTTTTGGCTGCACCGGGTCTTCGTTGCTGCACGCGGGCTTTCTCTAGTTGTGGCAAGCGGGGGCTACTCCGTTGTGGTGTGCGGGCTTCTCACTGTGGTGGCTTCTCTTGTTGCGGAACACTGGCTCTAGGCACGTGGGCTTCAATAGTTGTGGCTCGCGGGCTCAGTAGTTGCGGCACACGGGCTCTAGAGTGCAGGCTCAGTAGCTGTGGTGCACAGGTTTAGTTGCTCCATGGCATGTGGGATCTTCCCAGGTCAGAGTTTGAACCTGTGTCCCCTGCATTGGCAGGCGGATTCTTAACCACTGCACTACCAGAGAAGTCCAACCCTTGCTGTTTTTAACATGCTCTCTTTATTTTGCATTTTTGCCATTTTAATTACAACGTGTCTTGGTGTGGTCCTCTTTAGGTGGATCCTCTTTGGGACTCTCGGTGCTTCCTGGACCTGGATATCTGTTACCTTTCCTAGGTTAGAGAATTTTTGAGCTATTATGTCTTCAAATATGTTCTCTACTGCTTTCTCCCTCTGTTCTCCTTCTGGGACCCCTAAAATGTGAATGTTAGTATGCTTGATGTTCTCCCAGAGGTTTCTTAAACTGTCCTTATTTTTTAAAATTCTTTTTTCTTTTTTCTGTTCAGCTTGAGTGACTTCCACTATTCTGCCTTCCAGGTCGCTGATCCATTCCTCTGTTTCATCTGAATCTACTGCTGATTCCTTCTAGTGTATTTTTAAAATTTCAGTTATTATATTCTTCAGCTCTGTTTGGTTCTTTTTTATATTATCTAACTCTTTGTTAGAAACTTTTAACTTCTTACTGTGTTTATCCATTCTTCTCCTGAGTTCTTTGAGCATCTTTATGATCATTACCTTGAACTCTTTTGGGGGTAGATTGTTTACTTCAACTTTAGTTAGTTCTTCTTCTGGAGTTTTATCTTGTTCCTTCATTTGAAACATATTCCTCTGTCACCTCATTTTGCCTAATTTTATTTTTATGTATTTGGTAGGTTGGTTACATTTCCCAGTTTTGGAGAGGTGGCCTTATGTAGGAGATGTCCCGTGGGGCCCAGAAGCATGCTCCCTTTGGTAACCAGATCTCTGTGCTCTAGGGGTGCCCTCTATGTGGGCTGCATGTATCCTTCTGTTGTGGTGAGCTGACTACTGTGGGTGGTGTGGTAGGCATAGCTGGTCCCCAGCCTGTTTGGTTGCCAGGCCCTGCCTTGTGCAGAGGCTGCAGGCCACTCATGGGCAAGGCCACATCCTGGCATGGCTGTCTGCATGGCCGAGGGAGTCCCATGCCTGGTGCCAGCCCGCTGGTGGGCAAGGCCAGGTCACAAGGCAGCTGGCTGCAGGGCCAGGAGTCCTAGAGCTAATGTTGACCTGCTGGTGGGAAGGGCCAGATCCTGGGGCAGCTGTCTGAGGAGCCCAGGGTGTCCTTGAACTGATGTCAGCCTACTGGTGGGTGAGGTGGGGGTCCATGGAATCCCAGGGTGGTGCCACCCTGCTGGTGGGGGCACTGGGTCTTGACATGGCTAGCTGCAGGGCTGCAGTTGTCCCAGGGCTGGTTGGTGGGACTGAGTCCTAGGGAGTCCTGCGGCTGACTGTGGCCTGCTGGTGGTTGGGCTGAGTCCTGACATGTCTGTCTGTGGGACCACAGGGGTCCCAGAACTGGTACCCACCCCCTGGGAGGGGAGGCCAGGTCCCAGGCCTAGTGCTGGCCCACTGATAAGTGAAGCAGGGTCCTGGGGTCTCTGGCTGTGGGGCACGGGGCTCCTGGAGCTGGTGTTGGACTGCAGGTGGGCAGGGCTGTGTCAGATGGCTAGTTGCGATGCCTGGGTTCTGGCCCACTGGTACGTGCTGCCAGGTCCAGGGCCCTCTGGTGGGTGGGACCAGGTCCGGGGCAGCTGGGACTCAGGGGGTCCTAAGGCAGCTGGCCTGCTTGTTGGTGCGGCTGTGTCTCTCCCCAACTAGCTGCTTGGTTTGGAGGTGTCCCAGGACTTGTGTTGACCAGCTGGTGCATGGGACCAGGATTCAGTGCTAATAAGCTAGAGGGTGGATTCCAAAATGGCTCTTGCCACCACCAGTGTCCTGATGTAGGATGAGCTTCCCACAATGGTAGCTGCCAGCATCTTTGACCCCAGGTGAGTCCCAATTGCCTCCTTACTCTCTGTGAGACTCTCCAATAGCAGCAAGTTCATCTGACCCAGGTTCCTTTCAAATTACTGCATCTGCTCTGCATCTCAGAGCGTGTGAGATTCTTTTTTTTCCCCCACGTGTTGCATTTTTTTTTAACACTTATATTAACATATTTCCATACAAATAACCCAATGAAAGTTTAGTATTAGTTGTTTTGTTTGTTTGTTTTTTTATATTGCAGGTTCTTATTAGGCATCAATTTTATACACATCAGTGTATACATGTCAATCCCAATCGCCCAATTCAGCACAACACCATCCCCACCCCACCGCAGTTTTCCCCCCTTGGTGTCCATATGTCCGTTCTCTACATCTGTGTCTCAACCTCTGCCCTGCAAACTGGCTCATCTGTACCATTTTTCTAGGTTCCACATACATGCGTTAATATACGATATTTGTTTTTCTCTTTCTGACTTACTTCACTCTGTATGACAGTCTCTAGATCCATCCACGTCTCAACAAATGACTCAATTTCATTCCTTTTTATGGCTGAGTAATAGTCCATTGTATATATGTACCACATCTTCTTTATACATTCGTCTGTCGATGGGCATTTAGGTTGCTTCCATGACCTGGCTATTGTAAATAGTGCTGCAATGAACATTCGGGTGCATGTGTCTTTTTGAATTACGGTTTTCTCTGGGTATATGCCCAGTAGTGGGATTGCTGGGTCATATGGTAATTCTATTTTTAGTTTTTTAAGGAACCTCCATATTGTTCTCCATAGTGGCTGTATCAATTTACATTCCCACCAACAGTGCAAGAGAGTTCCCTTTTCTCCACACCCTCACCAGCATTTGTTGTTTGTAGATTTTCTGATGATGCCCATTCTAACTGGTGTGAGGTGATACCTCATTGTAGTTTTGATTTGCATTTCTCTGATAATTAGTGATGTTGAGCATCTTTTCATGTGCTTCATGGCCGTCTGTATGTCTTCTTTGGAGAAATGTCTATTTAGGTCTTCTGCCCACTTTTGGATTGGGGTGTTTGTTTCTTTAATATTGAGCTGAATGAGCTGTTTATATATTTTGGAGATTAATCCTTTGTCCGTTGATTCGTTTGCAAATATTTTCTCCCATTCTGAGGGTTGTCTTTTCGTCTTGTTTATGGTTTCCTTTGCTGTGCAAAAGCTTTGAAGTTTCATTAGGTCCCATTTGTTTATTTTTGTTTTTATTTCCATTACTCTAGGAGGTGGATCAAAAAAGATCTTGCTGTGATTTATGTCAAAGAGTGTTCTTCCTATGTTTTCCTCTAAGAGTTTTATAGTGTCCAGTTTTACATTTAGGTCTCTAATCCATTTTGAGTTTATTTTTGAGTATGGTGTTAGGGAGTATTCTAATTTCATTCTTTTACATGTAGCTGTCCAGTTTTCCCAGCACCACTTGTTGAAGAGACTGTCTTTTCTCCATTGTATATCTTTGCCTCCTTTGTCATAGATTAGTTGACCATAGGTGCATGGGTTTATCTCTGGGCTTTCTATCTTGTTCCATTGATCTATGTTTCTGTTTTTGTGCCAGTACCATATTGTCTTGATTACTGTAGCTTTGTAGTATAGTCTGAAGTCAGGGAGTCTGATTCCTCCAGCTCCGTTTTTTTCCCTCAAGACTGCTTTGGCTATTCGGGGTCTTTTGTGTCTCCATACAAATTTTAAGATGATTTGTTCTAGTTCCATAAAAAATGCCATTGGTAATTTGCTAGGGATTGCATTGAATCTGTAGATTGCTTTGGGTAGTATAGTCATTTTCACAATGTTGATTCTTCCAATCCAAGAACATGGTATATCTCTCCATCTGTTGGTATCATCTTTAATTTCTTTCATCAGTGTCTTATAGTTTTTTGCATACAGGTCCTTTGTCTCCCTAGGTAGGTTTATTCCTAGGTATTTTATTCTTTTTGTTGCAATGGTAAATGGGAGTGTTTCCATAATTTCTCTTTCAGATTTTTCATCATTAGTGTATAGGAATGCAAGAGATTTCTGTGCATTAATTTTGTATCCTGCAACTTTACCATATTCATTAATTAGCTCTAGCAGTTTTCTGGTGGCAGTTTTAGGATTCTCTATGTATAATATCATGTCATCCGCAAACAGTGACAGTTTTACTTCTTCTTTTCCAATTTGTATTCCTTTTATTTCTTTTTCTTCTCTGATTGCCGTGGCTAAGACTTCCAGAACTATGTTGAATAATAGTGGTGAGAGTGGACATCCTTGTCTCGTTCCTGATCTTAGAGGAAATGCTTTCAGTTTTTCACCATTGAGAATGATGTTTGCTGTGGGTTTGTCATATATGGCCTTTATTATGTTGAGGTAGGTTCCCTCTATGCCCACTTTCTGGAGAGTTTTTATCATAAATGGGTGTTGAATTTTGTCAAAAGCTTTTTCTGCATCTATTGAGATGATCATATGGTTTTTATTCTTCAATTTGTTAATATGGTTTATCACATTGATTGACTTGCGTATATTGAAGAATCCTTGCATCCCTGGAATAAATCCCACTTGATCGTGGTGTATGATCCTTTTAATGTGTTGTTGGATTCTGTTTGCTAGTATTTTGTTGAGGATTTTTGCATCTATATTCATCAGTGATATCGGTCTGTAATTTTCTTTCTTTGTAGTGTCTTTGTCTGGTTTTGGTATCAGGGTGATGGTGGCCTCATAGAATGAGTTTGGGAGTGTGCCTTCCTCTGCAATTTTTTGGAAGAGTTTGAGAAGGATAGGTGTTAGCTCTTCTCTAAATGTTTGATAGAATTCACCTGTGAAGCCATCTGGTCCTGGACTTTTGTTTGTTGGAAGATTTTTAATCACAGTTTCAATCTCATTGCTTGTGATTGGTCTGTTCATATTTTCTGTTTCTTCCTGGTTCAGTCTTGGAAGGTTATACCTTTCTAAGAATTTGTCCATTTCTTCCAGGTTGTCCATTTTATTGGCATAGAGTTGCTTGTAGTAGTCTCTTAGGATGCTTTGTATTTCTGCAGTGTCTGTTGTAACTTCTCCCTTTTCATTTCTAATTTTATTGATTTGAGTCCTCTCCCTCTTTTTCTTGATGAGTCTGGCTAATGGCTTATCAATTTTGTTAATCTTCTCAAAGAACCAGCTTTTAGTTTTATTGATCTTTGCTATTGTTTTCTTTGTTTCTATTTCATTTATTTCTGCTCTGATCTTTATGATTTCTTTCCTTCTGCTAACTTTGGGTTTTGTTTGTTCTTCTTTCTCTAGTTTCTTTAGGTGTAAGGTTAGATTGTTTACTTGAGATTTTTCTTGTTTCTTGAGGTAGGCTTGTATAGCTATAAACTTCCCTCTTAGAACTGCTTTTGCTGCATCCCATAGGTTTTGGGTCGTCGTGTTTTCATTGTCATTTGTCTCTAGGTATTTTTTGATTTCTTCTTTGATTTCTTCAGTGATCTCTTGGTTATTTAGTAACGTATTGTTTAGCCTCCATGTGTTTGTCTTTTTTACGTTTTTTTCCCTGTAATTCATTTCTAATCTCATAGCATTGTGGTCAGAAAAGATGCTTGATATGATTTCAATTTTCCTAAATTTACTGAGGCTTGATTTGTGACCCAAGATGTGATCTATCCTGGAGAATGTTCCATGCGCACTTGAGAAGAACGTGTAATCTGCTCTTTTTGGATGGAATGTCCTATATATATCAATTAAAGCTATCTGGTCTATTGTGTCATTTAAAGCTTCTGTTTCCTTATTTATTTTCATTTTGGATGATCTGTCCATTGGTGTAAGTGAGGTGTTAAAGTCCCCCACTATTATTGTGTTACTGTCAATTTCCTCTTTTATGGCTGTTAGCAGTTGCCTTATGTATTGAGGTGCTCCTGTGTTGGGTGCATATATATTTATAATTGTTATATCTTCTTCTTGGATTGATCCCTTGATCATTATGCAGTGTCCTTCTTTGTCTCTTGTAACATTCTTTACTTTAAAGTCTATTTTATCTGATATGAGTATAGCTACTCCAGCTTTCTTTTGATTTCCATTTGCATGGAATATCTTTTTCCATACCCTCACTTTCAGTCTGTATGTGTCCCTAGGTCTAAAGTGGGTCTCTTGTAGACAGCATATATATGGGTCTTGTTTTTGTATCCATTCAGCAAGCCTGTGTCTTTTGGTTGGAGCATTTAGTCCATTCACGTTTAAGGTAATTATCGATATGTATCTTCCTATGACCATTTTCTTAATTGTTTTGGGTTTGTTTTTGTAGGTCCTTTTCTTCTCTTGTGTTTCCCACTTAGAGAAGTTCCTTTAGCATTTGTTGTAGAGCTGGTTTGGTGGTGCTGAATTCTCTTAGCTTTTGCTTGTCTGTAAAGCTTTTGATTTCTCCATCAAATCTAAATGAGATCCTTGCCGGGTAGAGTAATCTTGGTTGTAGGTTCTTCCCTTTCATCACTTTAAGTATATCATGCCACTCCCTTCTGGCTTGCAGAGTTTCTGCTGAGAAATCAGCTGTTAACCTTATGGGAGTTCCCTTGTATGTTATTTGTCATTTTTCCCTTGCTGCTTTCAATAATTTTTCTTTGTCTTTAATTTTTGCCAATTTGATTACTATGTGTCTTGGCATTTTTCTCCTTGGGTTTATCCTGTATGGGACTCTCTGCGCTTCCTGGACTTGGGTGGCTATTTCCTTTCCCATGTTAGGGAAGTTTTCGACTATAATCTCTTCAAATATTTTCTCTGGTCCTTTCTCTCTCTCTTCTCCTTCTGGGACCCCTATAATGTGAATGTTGTTGCGTTTAATGTTGTCCCAGAGGCCTCTTAGGCTGTCTTCATTTCTTTTCATTCTTTTTTCTTTAGTCTGTTCTGCAGCAGTGAATTCCACCATTCTGTCTTCCAGGTCACTTATCCGTTCTTCTGCCTCAGTTATTCTACTATTGATTCCTTCTAGTGTAGTTTTCATTTCAGTTATTGTATTGTTCATCTCTGTTTGTTTGTTCTTTAATTCTTCTAGGTCTTTGTTAATCATTTCTTGCATCTTCTCAATCTTTGCCTCCATTCTTATTCCGAGGTCCTGGATCATCTTCACTATCATTATTCTGAATTTTTTTTCTGGAAGGTTGCCTATCTCCACTTCATTTAGTTGTTTATCTGGGGTTTTTTCTTGTTCCTTCATCTGATATATAGCCCTCTGCCTTTTCATCTTGTCTATCTTTCTGTAACTGTGGTTTTTGGTCCACAGGCTGCAGGATTGTAGTTTTTCTTGCTTCTGCTGTCTGTCCTCTGGTGGTTTAGGCTACCTAAGAGGCTTGATGGGAGGCTCTGGTGGTGGGTAGAGCTGACTTGCTGTGGCAGACAGAGCCCCGTAACACTTTAATCCACTTGACTGTTGATGGGTGGAGCTGGGTTCCTTCCCTGTTGGTTGTTTTGCCTGAGGCAACCCAACACTGGAGCCTACCTGGGCTCTTTGATGGGGTTAATGGCAGACTCTGGGAGGGCTCACGCCAAGGAGCACTTCCCAGAACCTCCGCTGCCAGTGCCCTTGTCCCCACAGTGAAACAGAGCCACCCCCCGCCTCTGCAGGAGACCCCCCAACACCAGCAGGTAGGTGTGGTTCAGTCTCCCCCAGGGTCACTGCTCCTTCCCCTGGGTCCCGATGCGCACACTACTTTGTGTGTGCCCTCCAAGAGTGGGGTCTCTGTTTCCCCCAGTCCTGTCAAAGTCCTGCAATCAATTCCCACTAGGCTTCAAAGTCTGATTCTCTAGGAATTCCTCCTCCCGTTGCCAGACCCCCAGGTTGGGAAGCCTGACGTGGGGCTCAGAAGCTTCACTCCAGTAGGTGGACTTCTGTGGTATAAGTGTTCACCAGTCTGTGAGTCACCCACCCAGCAGTTATGGGATTTGATTTTACTCTGATTGCGCCCCTCCTACCGTCTCACTGTGGCTTCTCCTCTGTCCTTGGATGTGGGGTGTCCTCCTTGGTGAGTTCCAGTGTCTTCCTATCGATGATTGTCCAGCAGTCAGTTGTGATTCTGGTGCTCTCGCAACAGGGAGTCTGCATTTTTTTTTAAAATCAGTCATCAATTTTATACACATCAGTGTATACATGTCAATCCCAATCACCCAATTCAGCACACCACCATCCCCACCCCACCGCAGCTTTCCCCCCTTGGTATCCATACGTTTGTTCTCTACATCTGTGTCTCAACTTCTGCCCTGCAAACCAGTTCATCTGTACCATTTTTCTAGGTTCCACATACATGCGTTAATATACGATATTTGTTTTTCTCTTTCTGACTTACTTCACTCTGTATGACAGTCTCTAGATCCATCCATGTCTCAACAAATGACTCAATTTCGTTCCTTTTTATGGCTGAGTAATATTCCATTGTATATATGTACCACATCTTCTTTATACATTCGTCTGTCGATGGGCATATAGGTTGCTTCCATGACCTGGCTATTGTAAATACTGCTGCAATGAACATTGGGGTGCATGTGTCTTTCTGAATTATGGTTTTCTCTGGGTATATGCCCAGTAGTGGGATTGCTGGATCTTATGGTAATTCTATTTTTAGTTTTTTAAGGAACCTCCATATTGTTCTCCATAGTGGCTGTATCAATTTACATTCCCACCAACAGTGCAAGAGAGTTCCCTTTTCTCCACACCCTCACCAGCATTTGTTGTTTGTAGATTTTCTGATGATGCCCATTCTAACTGGTGTGAGGTGATACCTCATTGTAGTTTTGATTTGCATTTCTCTAATAATTAGTGATATTGAGCATCTTTTCATGTGCTTCTTGGCCATCTGTATGTCTTCTTTGGAGAAATGTCTATTTAGGTCTTCTGCCCATTTTTGGATTGGGTTGTTTGTTTCTTTAATATTGAGCTGCATGAACTGTTTATATATTTTGGAGATTAATCCTTTGTCCGTTGATTCGTTTGCAAATATTTTCTCCCATTCTGAGGGTTGTCTTTTCGTCTTGTTTATGGTTTCCTTTGCTGTGCAAAAGCTTTGAAGTTTCATTAGGTCCCATTTGTTTATTTTTGTTTTTATTTCCATTACTCTAGGAGGTGGATCAAAAAAGATCTTGCTGTGATTTATGTCAAAGAGGGTTCTTCCTATGTTTTCATCTAAGAGTTTTATAGTGTCCGGTCTTACATTTAGGTCTCTAATCCATTTTGAGTTTATTTTTGAGTATGGTGTTAGGGAGTATTCTAATTTCATTCTTTTACATGTAGCTGTCCAGTTTTCCCAGCACCACTTGTTGAAGAGACTGTCTTTTCTCCATTGTATATCTTTGCCTCCTTTCTCATAGATTAGTTGACCATAGGTACGTGGGTTTATCTCTGGGCTTTCTATCTTGTTCCATTGATCTATGTTTCTGTTTTTGTGCCAGTACCATGCTTTCTTGATTACTGTAGCTTTGTAGTATAGTCTGAAGCCAGGGAGTCTGATTCCTCCAGCTCCGTTTTTTTCCCTCAAGACTGCTTTGGCTATTTGGGGTCTTTTGTGTCTCCATACAAATTTTAAGATGATTTGTTCTAGTTCCGTAAAAAATGCCATTGGTAATTTGCTAGGGATTGCATTGAATCTGTAGATTGCTTTGGATAGTATAGTCATTTTCACAATATTGATTCTTCCAATCCAAGAACATGGTATATCTCTCCATCTGTTGGTATCATCTTTAATTTCTTTCATCAGTGTCTTATAGTTTTCTGCATACAGGTCTTTTGTTTCCCTAGGTAGGTTTATTCCTAGGTATTTTATTCTTTTTGTTGCAATGGTAAATGGGAGTGTTTCCATAATTTCTCTTTCAGATTTTTCATCATTAGTGTATAGAAATGCAAGAGATTTCTGTGCATTAATTTTGTATCCTGAAACTTTACCAAATTCATTGATTAGCTCTAGTAGTTTTCTGGTGGCATTTTTAGGATTCTCTATGTATAGTATCATGTCATCTGCAAACAGTGACAGTTTTACTTATTCTTTTCCAATTGGTATTCCTCTTATTTCTTTTTCTTCTCTGATTGCTGTGGCTAGGACTTCCAAAACTATGTTGAGTAATAGTGGTGAGAGTGGACATCCTTGTCTCGTTCCTGATCTTAAAGGAAATGCTTTCAGTTTTTCACCATTGAGGATGATGTTTGCTGTGGGTTTGTCATATATGGCCTTTATTATGTTGAGGTAGGTTCCCTCTATGCCCACTTTCTGGAGAGTTTTTATCATAAATGGGTGTTGAATTTTGTCAAAAGCTTTTTCTGCATCTATTGAGATGATCATATGGTTTTTATTCTTCAATTTGTTAATATGGTTTATCACATTGAGTGATTTGCATATATTGAAGAATCCTTGCATCCCTGGGATAAATCCCACTTGATCGTGGTGTATGATCCTTTTAATGTGTTGTTGGATTCTGTTTGCTAGTATTTTGTTGAGGATTTTTGCATCTATATTCATCAGTGATATTGGTCTGTAATTTTCTTATTTTGTAATATCTTTGTCTGGTTTTGGTATCAGGGTGATGGTGGCCTCATAGAATGAGTTTGGGAGTGTTCCTTCCTCTGCAATTTTTTGGAAGAGTTTGAGAAGGATGGGTTAGAATTCACCTGTGAAGCCATCTGGTCCTGGACTTTTGTTTGTTGGAAGATTTTTAATCACAGTTTAAATTTCTTTGGTTGTGATTGGTCTGTTCATATTTTCTGTTTCTTCCTGGTTGGAAGGTTATACCTTTCTAAGAATTTGTCCATTTCTTCCAGGTTGTCCATTTTATTGGCATAGAGTTGCTTGTAGTAGTCTCTTAGGATGCTTTGTATTTCTGCAGTGTCTGTTGTAACTTCTCCCTTTTCATTTCTAATTTTATTGATTTGAGTCCTCTCCCTCTTTTTCTTGATGAGTCTGGCTAATGGCTTATCAATTTTGTTTATCTTCTCAAAGAACCATCTTTTAGTTTTATTGATCTTTGCTATTGTTTTCTTTGTTTCTATTTCATTTATTTCCACTCTGATCTTTATGATTTCTTTCCTTCTGCTAACTTTGGGTTTGTTTGTTCTTCTTTCTCTAGTTCCTTTAGGTGTAAGGTTAGATTGTTTACTTGAGATTTTTCTTGTTTCTTGACGTAGGCTTGTATAGCTGTAAACTTCCCTCTTAGAACTGCTTTTGCTGCATCCCATAGGTTTTGGATCATCGTGTTTTCATTGTCATTTGTCTCTAGGTATTTTTTGATTTCCTCTTTGATTTCTTCAGTGATCTCTTGGTTATTTAGTAACATATTGTTTAGCCTCCATGTGTTTGTGTTTTTTACGTTTTTTTCCCTGTAATTCATTTCTAATCTCATAGCGTTGTGGTCAGAAAAGATGCTTGATATGATTTCAATTTTCCTAAATTTTCTGAGGCTTGATTTGTGACCCAAGATGTGATCTATCCTGGTGAATGTTCCGTGAGCACTTGAGAAGAACGTGTAATCTGCTGTTTTTGGATGGAATGTCCTATAAATATCAATTAAATCTATCTGGTCTATTGTGTCATTTAAAGCTTCTGTTTCCTTATTTATTTTCATTTTGGATGATCTGTCCATTGGAGTAAGTGAGGTGTTAAAGTCCCCCACTATTATTGTGTTGCTGTCGATTTCCTCTTTTATAGCTGTTAGCAGTTGCCTTATGTATTGAGGTGCTCCTATGTTGGGTGCATATATATTTATAATTGTTATATCTTCTTCTTGGATTGATCCCTTGATCATTATGTAGTGTCCTTCCTTGTCTCTTGTAACATTCTTTATTTTAAAGTGTATTTTATCTGATATGAGTATAGCTACTCCAGCTTTCTTTTGATTTCCATTTGCATGGAATATCTTTTTCCATCCCCTCACTTTCAGTCGGTATGTGTCCCTAGGTCTGAAGTGGGTCTCTTTTAGACAGCATATATATGGGTCTTGTTTTTGTATCCATTCAGCGAGCCTGTGTCTTTTGGTTGGAGCGTTTAATCCATTCACGTTTAAGGTAATTATTGATATGTATGTTCCTATGACCATTTTCTTAATTGTTTTGCATTTGTTTTTGTAGGTCCTTTTCTTCTCTTGTGTTTCCCACTTAGAGAAGTTTCTTTAGCACTTGTTGTAAAGCTGCTTTGGTGGTGCTGAATTCCTTTAGCTTTTGCTTGTCTGTAAAGCTTTTGATTTCTCCATCAAATCTAAATGAGATCCTTGCCGGGTAGAGTAATCTTGGTTGTACGTTCTTCCCTTTCATCACTTTAAGTATATCATGCCACTCCCTTCTGGCTTGCAGAGTTTCTGCTGAGAAATCAGCTGTTAACCTTATGGGAGTTCCCTTGTATGTCATTTGTCGTTTTTCCCTTGCTGCTTTCAATAATTTTTCTTTGTCTCTGATTTTTGCCAATTTGATTACTATGTGTCTCGGCGTGTTACTCCTTGGGTTTATCGTATATGGGACTCACTGTGCTTCCTGGACTTGGGTGGCTATTTCCGTTCCCATGTTAGGGAAGTTTTCGACTATAACCTCTTCAAATATTTTCTCTGGTCCTTTCTCTCTCTCTTCTTCTGGGACCCCTATAATGTGAATGTTGTTGTGTTTAATGTTGTCCCAGAGGTCTCTTAGGCTGTCTTCATTTCTTTTCATTCTTTTTTCTTTAGTCTGTTCCGCAGCTGTGAATTCCACCATTCTGTCTTCCAAGTCACTTGTCTGTTCTTCTGCCTCAGTTATTCCGCTATTCATTCCTTGTAGTGTAGTTTTCATTTCAGTTATTGTATTGTTCATCTCTGTTTGTTTGTTCTTTAATTCTTCTAGGTCTTTGTTAAACATTTCTTGCATCTTCTCAATCTTTGCCTCCATTCTTATTCCGAGGTCCTGGATCATCTTCACTCTCATTATTCTGAATTCTTTTTCTGGAAGGTTGCCTATCTCCACTTCATTTAGTTGTTTTTCTGTGGTTTTATCTTGTTCCTTCAACTGGTATATAGCCCTCTGCCTTTTCATCTTGTCTATCTTTCTGTGAATGTGGGTTTTGTTCCACAGGCTGCAGGATTGTAGTTTTTCTTGCTTCTGCTGTCTGCCCTCTGGTGGTTGAGGCTATCTAAGAGGCTTGATGTGAGGCTCTCACGTGTGAGATTTTTGTGTGTGCCCTTTAAGAGTTGAGTCTTTACTTCCCACAACCCTGTATCTCTCCTGAAACTAAGCCCTGCTGGCCTTCAAAGCCATACATTCTGGGGGCTTGTCTTCATGGTGCAGGACCCTGAGCTGTGGAGATTAATGTGGGGCTCTGACCTGTTGCTCCTTGGGGAGAACCTCTGAAATTGTAATTATCCTCCAGTTTGTGGATTTTCTACCTGGGGGTATGTACTTGAAGGTACTACGTCTCCACTCCTCCTACCCATCTCGTTTTGGTAGGATTATTATTATTATTAACTACACTTTTCATTATCATATATGTGATTATTTCTAAAAAATTATATTTCAGTTTAATACAGTAAAATTCACTCTACTTTGAGTTTTGACTAATGCATAGAGTCACAGAACCACCCCAATAGTAAAGATGTACAACAGTTTCATCACCCAAAAAGTTTCCTTCGTTCAGCCCCTTTGTAGTCAAAATTCCCCTCAATCTCTAACTCCTGGCAACTACTGATCTGTTCTCCACCCCTAGAGTTGCCCTTTCTACCATTTTATATAGATGGAATCATACAGATATATGTATATAGCTTTTTCAGTCCAGCTTCTTTCACTTAGAATAATGCTTTTGAGATTCATCAGTGCTGTTCCTTGTGTCAATAGTTTGTTCCTTTTTATTGCTGAGTAGAATTCCCAGGTTGTTTATCCATTCCCCTGTATAAGGACATTGAGTTGTTTCCAAGTCTGGTGATGTGAATAAAGCTGCTATAAACATTTGCATGCAGGGTTTTGTGCGAATATAAATTTTTATTTCTCTTGGGTAAATCCTTATGACTGGAATTGTTGGGTCACATGGCATTTTATGTTCAAATTTATAAGAAACTGCCCAGCATCTTCCCAAAGTTCCATACCATTTTGCATTTCTATCAGCTGTGCATGTGAGTTCTAAGTGCTCCAAGTATGCATCAGCACTTGGTATTGTCAGTCTTTTTTTTTTTTTAACTACAGTCATTCTTGTGAGTAAATAGCAGCATCTCATTGTGTTTTCAATTTGCATTTCCTTTATGATGAACAATGTTGAGCATTTTTTCATGGGCTTGTTAGCCATTTGTACATCTACTTTGGTGACATATCTGTTCAAATCTTTTGTGCATTTTAAAAAATGTAGTTATTTTTTATTTTTAAGGTTTTCAAATTTTTAGTAAAATATATGTAATATTTAACATTTTAAACCATTCATAATTATATAATTCACTGGTATTAAATACAATCACAATGTTGTATAACCATCACCATTACCTATATCCAAAAGTTTTTCATTATCCCCAACAAAAACTCTGTACCCATTAAACACTAACACCCCCTTTCCCCTATCTTCCCTTAGTCTCTGGTAACCTCTATTCTACTTTTTGTCTCTGTTAATTTTCCTATTCTAGGTACCTCCTATAAATGAATGTTTGTTCTTTTGTGTCTGGCTTATTTCCCTTAGCATAATGTTTCAATGTCCATCCATGTTGTACCATGTATCAAAATTGCTTTCCTTTTAATGGCTGAATAATATTCCATTGTATCTAATTATTGAGTTTAAAGAGCTCTTTTTACATTCTGTTTACAAGTCCTTTTTCATATATGTAAGTTGCAAATATATTCTTGCAATCTGTTGCTTATCTTTTCATTTTCTTTGAGGTTTTTTAAAGAGGAAAAATTTTAATTTTGATGAAGTCCAATGATCAATTTTTTCTTTTAAGAACTATTGTTTCGATGTCATACCTAAGAACAGTTTGCCTAACCCAGTGTCACAGAGATTTCCTCCTATGCGTTCCTCTAATGGTTTAAAATTTTGCTTTAGGTCTATGATCCATTTTAGGCAAATTTTTATATAAAGTGTCAGGTATGAATCAAGTTTATATTTTGCATGTGGATTCAATTGTTCTAGCACAATTTGTTGAAAAGACTAACCTTTCTCCATTGAATTGCCTTTGTAGCACTGTCAAAAATTAATTGACCATATTTTTGAGGATTTAATTCTGGACTCTTTATGTTCCATTGATCTATATGTCTATCCTTTGGCCAAAACCACACTGTCTTGATTACTATAGATTTATAGTAAATCTTGAAATCAGATAGTATGAGTCCTCCAACTTCTTTTTCAAAATTGTTTTGGCTATCCTTGTTCCTTTGCCTTTACATAAAAATTTTTGAATCAGCTTGCTGATATCTACAAGAAATCCTGCTGAGATTTTGATCAGAATGGGGGTGAATCTACAGATTAATTTGTTCAGAACTGACTTCTTAACATTTGTGGTTATTTTGGGATACAACTATCTGATTCTAAATTTCTGCAACAAATCTTTCACTTCTACTAAATACAACCTGACATCATCTTATCATAGCTAAGCTAATACAGATGTTTAAAATGAAGTTTTTTCTGCAGCAATCATTGTTTCCAGGTGATTTTATGTTGTAATAGATTACTCTCTGCTATTAAGTTTTAGTGACACAAAGCTATGGTCACTTTTTATTTATTGCTTTAGTTATACTATTACTATTAAAATGGTGATTTTTTTCCTTTAATTTTGTAACTGTTTAGATCTTTACATGAGCTAAAGTCTTATTGATTAATTGATTGTGGTAAAATATACATAACATAAAATTTGCATTTTAACCATTTTTAAGTATACAGCCATTTTTAAGTTCAGTGGCATTAAGTACGTTCACATTCTTGTGCAGCCATCACCACCATCCATCTCCAGAACTTTTTTCATCTTTCCAAACTGAAACTCTGTACCCATTAAATAATAACTCCCCATTCCTCCCTCACACAGCCCCAGCCTCTGGCAACCACGGTTCTGCTTTCTGTCTCTATGAATTTGACTGCTCTAGGTACCTCATGTAAGTGGAATCACATACTATTTGCCCTTTTGTGACTGGCTTATTTCACTTAACTTAATGTTTTCAAGGTTCATCCGTGTTGTAGCATATGTCAGAATTTCCTTCCTTGTTAAGAGTAAAATATATATAGCACATTTTTAAATCCATTCATCTGTTGACAGACACTCAGATTGCTTCCTCCTTTTGGCTATTGTGGATAATGCTGCTCTGAACATGAATGTACAAGTATCTGTTTAAATCGCTGCTTTCAGTTATTTTGGGTATATCTCCAGATGCGGAATTGTTGGATCATGGTAAATCTATGTTTAATTTTTTAAGGAACCACCACACTATTGGCTAAAGTCTGAAAAGAAAGATATACTTAATTAACATTGCTTCATATGTTATTGCCAAATTTAAGAGGAATATTTAGAAAAGAAAATGGATTTCAGATGACGATGGACAATAGTATGCCTCGTGGGAAGAGTCAGGAAGAACCTACTGAGAGGAAAGATACTTCAACAAAGAATTTCTAACATTTCCTTGTACTTACATGACAACTAGAGCAGCAGTATGGTCACAGCATTATTTGTTTCCTAAAATTCTAATATCAGAGGTATAGTCAGAATGTGGGTTTAAAAAAATTTTTTTTTAATAGCTACATTATTTATTTATTTATTTATTTATTTATTTATTTATATTTTTTTAGCTGTGTTGGGTCTTCGTTTCGTGTGAGGGCTTTCTCTAGTTGCGGCAAGCGGGGGTCACTCTTCATCGTGGTGCAGGGACCACTCTTCATCGCGGTGCGCGGGCCTCTCACTATCGCGGCCCCTCCCGTTGCGGGGCACAGGCTCCAGACGCGCAGGCTCAGCAGTTGTGGCTCACGGGCCCAGTTGCTCGGCGGCATGTGGGATCTTCCCAGACCAGGACTCGAACTCGTGTCCCCTGCATTAGCAGGCAGACTCTCAACCACTGCGCCACCAGGGAAGCCCCAGAATGTGGATTTTTAAATTTTTAAATTTTATTTGTTTGCAAAAAGAAAATCTGACATTCCAAACTACTTAGCTCTGGAATCAGCTTTTGTACCAGGTTTTTTAAAAAATTAATAATTTCTTTAATAAGCTATTTTATGGCTTTATCCAGAATTTTCTTTTCTTTTCTTTCCTTTTTTTTTTTTTTTTTTTTTTTAAATTTCTTGGCCGTGCTGCACAGCATGCAGGATCTTAGTTCCCTGACCAGGGATTGAACCTGCGCCCCCTGCAGTAGAAGTGAAGAGTCTTAACCACTGGATCACCAGGGAAGTCCCCAGAATTTTCCATAATGCTGTTTTTAAAATACTATGAGAAGCAAATAAAAAATACAAAAACTACAAAGAACTAAATGTTTACTTGTTAAGCCATGTTTATTATTATTTATTTATCAGGCATTGTCCTAGATGCTAGGAATTTAAAACACTAGACCCTTATTCATTTAGAATATACTGCAGATGTTAAAAAAAGACACACAGATAAATGAGCTAAACACAATGATGTCTTAGAATCAATAGTACTTATATTATTACCATATATGGAAGTAGTGCCGAGTACCCACAAGCTTTTGTTTGTGGAGAGACAGCTTTAGGAATGTGAGTACTACTTGCACATTGAAGAGAGTTTTTAATTTCCTTAAGTGGAAACTATAGCTTCTAAGTCACATTGGGCCCAAACTACACTGAGAGGTGAGATCCTTGGAACTAACACATCTTTCTGCCTCCTTCTCTCTCAGTCACTCAGCGAGAGAACACTTTAGGAACCACGTCACTCTCATCTGGCCAGATCTCTCCTGAGGAGCTCACAGCACAGACCAGGCCCTGTCCTAATGAGTATAAGAGGAAGGCTGCAGACTCTTGACAGAGGTCTAGACTTTAGCCTCATCAGGTCTGACACCATCAGAGGCCTTAGCCTGGAGCAGTGTTGAACCTCTAAGCTGATCGATACTAACATGCTTCTAATCTCTGTCATTTTCAATCACTCTCACAATGGCAAACCATAATCTCCCTCCTCCACCAATATTTACACTCTGTCTTTTGAAGTACTGCTGTCATGCTACTGCTCTCTACTTTCTCCCCAATAAATCACTCTACCTCTGGTGGTTGCCCACCCATTCTAGCCCTTTTACTATGCCTTTTGGAGTGCTCCCCCCAACAACGAACCAACCAGCCAACCAACCAAACCCTTTTCTAACAACACGGAGTTTCCTTTTTAAAGTGCTTTCCTCTTTGAATTGGCTGCTAGAAAGCCTAGAGCAACTTCTGTGAATGAATCCCACTTCCATCTCCAATGTATGATCTTATTTTTATTTCTCCTTTGCTTTATCTCTAAGACTATTTTTTTTTAATTTATTTATTTATTTATGGTTGTGTTGGGTCTTCGTTTCTGTGCAAGGGCTTTCTCCAGTTGTGGCAAGTGGAGGCCATTCTTCATCGCAGTGCGCGGGCCTCTCACTATCGCGGCCTCTCTTGTTACGGAGCACAGGCTCCAGACGCGCAGGCTCAGTAATTGTGGCTCACGGGCCCAGCTGCTCCGCGGCATGTGGGATCTTCCGGGACCAGGGCTCGAACCCGTGTCCCCTGCATTGGCAGGCGGATTCTTAACCACTGCGCCACCAGGGAAGCCCCTCTCTAAGACTTTTTAAACTTTTTTTCTTTTTATGTTTTTGGCTACGTCAGGTCTTCGTTGAGGTGCGTGCGCTTCTCTCTAGTTGCGACATGCGGGCTTCTCTCTGGATGTGGCGTGCGGGTTTTCTCTCTCTAGTTGTGGCGCGGTGACGCAATGGGGCAAGGGCTCAGTAGTTGTGGCGCGCGGGCTTAGCTGCCCTGCGGCATGTGGGATCTTAGTTCCCCCACCAGGGATCGAACCTGCATCCCCTGCACTGGAAGGTGGATTCTTTACCACTGGACCACCAGGGAAGTCCCTATCTCTAAGACTTCTTAAAATCTTTGCTACGTTTTTAACATCTTTGTAAAACCTCCTTAAGTACCTTTTAGAACAACATGAGATTATAATACATGAATACTCTGGTGTCCACTTGCTACATATCCAGAATTCTATTACCTCTCTTTCTTTACTAACAGAATACCAATTTTACTTGGAATATCAATGTGCCCCAGGTCAAACAATTTTGATTTTTCAAGCTCCTTTAAAGCTAGGAGTGGTCATTTGACATGATTTTAGCTAATGAGATGTAGACGCAAGTCTACTTCAGAGTTTCCAGAAAAACTATTGTTTTGCTATTAGAAGGGAAAGACTCAACCTGGCACACGCTTTTGCCCTTTTTCTCTTCTTCCTTCTGTAACTAGAACATGATGTCTGGCATTACAGAAGCCATCTTGGTACAATGAGGTCAAAAGCCAGGTGCTAAGAATGGTGTCTCAGGAAACAAGCATGATCCTTCTCTGATGATCTCGTAAAGCCACCTTACCAACCCTGCAATGCTTTTTCTGAGACTTTTTATTTCATAAGATCAAGGAATTGCTTATTTGCTTAATGTAGGTCGAGATTCCCTTACATACTAGCAAATCCAGACCTAGCTCTTACATACCCTCTCTCTTTCTGTCTCCCCCAGTGGATGTGCCTCCCCCAACCCATGCTTTCACTGGCTGCCTTCTTATCACACCATTTTCACTAGAAGCCCATGGAGAAGAGGTTGCTCCTCTTCTCATACCCCACAAAGCAAAGGCCTGAGAGGAGGAGTCATCTTTCTCTGCCTTTCTCTTTGTCAATTTTAACCATTATTCTTCCACTCTAATGCAAAAACACTTCCTTCTTCCAGGGACACACCACTGATTCCACCCTTTAACATTCCTTTTTGCTATCATTATCCTACCTCCCAGAGAATCCCCCGCAATCTCACTCTCCAGCCCGAATTCCATAATCATTGCAGACAATTTCAGTGCAAGCATACCTCATTTTATTGCACTTGGCTTTGTCTGCGCTTTACAGGTACTGTGTTTTTTACAAATTGAAAGTTTGCGGCAACCCTATGTGGAGCCATTCTTCCAACAGCATTTGCTCACTTTTTGTCTCTGTGCCACATTTTGGTGATTCTCACAATATTTCAAACTTTTCCGTTATTATTATATTTGTTATGGTGATCTGTGATCAGTGAACTTTGATTTTACTATTGTAATTGTTTTGAAGTGCCACCAGCCATGCCCATATAAAGATGGCAAACGTAATTGATAAATGTAGTGTGTGTGCTGACTGTTCCACTGACTAGCCATCTCCCCATTTCTCTCCCTCCCCTTGGGCCTCCCTATTCCCTGAGAAATAACACTATTGAAATTAGACCAATTAATAACCCTACAATGGCCTGTAAGTGTTCAAGTGAAAGGAAGTTGCATATCTCTCACTTTAAATCAAAAGGTAGAAATGATTAAGCTTAGTGAGGTAGGCATGTGGAAAGCCAAGATAGGCTGAAGCCTAGGCCTCTTGCACCAAACAGACAAGTTACTGCTACTTCAGTGAACACAGGAATGATAAGAAAGCAAAATAGCCTTATTGCTGTTATGGAGAAAGTTTTGGTGGTCTGGGTAGAAGATCAAACCAGTCACAACATTCCCCTTAAGCAGAAGACTAATCCAGAGCAAGGCCCCAACTTTCTTCAAGTCTATGAAGTCTGAGAGAGGTAAGGAAGCTGTGGAAGAGAAGTTTGAAGCTAGCAGACGTTGGTTCATGAGGTTGAAGGAAAGAAACTCTCCATAACATAAAAGTACAGGTGAAGCAGTAAGTGCTGATATAGAAGCTGCAGCAAGTTATCCAGAAGATCTAGCTAAGATAAATAATGAAGGTGGCTACACTAAACAACAGACTTTCAATATAGATAAACCAGCCTTTCACTGGAAGAAGATGCCATCTAGGACTTTCATGGCTAGAGAGGAGAAGTCAATGCCTGGCTTGAAAGCTTCAAAGGACAGGCTGACTCTCTTATTAGGGGCTAATGCAGCTGGTGACCTTACATTGAAGCCAGTGCTCATTTACCCTTCTGAAAATCCTAGGGCCCTTAAGCATTCTAAATCTACTCTGCCTATGTTCTATAAATGGAACAACAAAGCTTGGATGACAGCACATCTGTTTACAACATTTCTACTGAATATTTTAAGCCCATCATTGAGACCTACTGCTCAGAAAAAAAGGTTCCTTTCAAAACATGACTGTTTGTTGACAATAGGGGACTCCCCTGGTGGTCCAGTGGTTAAAAATCCATCTTGCAATGCAGGGGACGCTGGTTTGACCCCTGGTAGGGGAACTAAGATCCCACATGCTACAGGGCAACTAAGCCTGCGTGCCACAACTAGAGAGAAGCCCAAGCACCACAACGAAGAACCCATATGCCACAACTAAGACCCAACACAGCCAAAAAATAAATAATTAAATAGACTTAAATGAATAAAAAATAAAAAACATGACTGTTTGTTGACAATACACCTGGTCACCCATGAGCTCTTATGGAAACGTACAATGTGAGTAATGTTGTATTCAGGCCTGCTAACACAATATCCATTCTGCAACCCATGCATCAAGGAATAATTTAGGCTTTCATGACTTATTATTTAAGAAGTACACTTCATAAGGCTATAGCTGCCATAGACAGTGATTTCTCTGATGGATCTAAGCAAAGTTAATTGAAAACTTTCTGGAAAGGATTCACCATTCTAGACGCCATTCAGAACATTCATGGTTCATGGGAAGAAGTCCAAATATTAACATTAACAGGAGTTTGGAAGAAGTTGATTCCAACCCTCACAGATGACTTTGAGGGGTTTAAGACTTCAGTGGAGGAAGTAATTGCAGATGTGGTGGAAATGGCAAGAGAACAAAAGTTAGAAGTAAGGCCAGAAGATGGGACTGAACTGCTGCAGTCTTATGGTAAAACTTTAATGGATCAGGAGTTGCTTCCTATGGATGAGCAAAGAAATTGGTTTCTTGAGATGAAATCTATTCCTGATGAAGATGCTGTGAAACTTGTTGAAATAACAACAAAGGACTTTTAGAATATTACATAAATTTGGTTGATAAAGCAGTGGTAGGGTTTGAGAGGATTGACTCCAATTTTGAAAGAAGTCCTATTGTGGGTAAAATGCTATCCAAACAGCACTGCATGCTACAGAGAAATTGTTTGTGAAAGGAAGAGGCAGTTGATGCAGCAAACTTCATTATTGTTTTATTTTAAGAAATTGCCGCCCAGGCTTCAGCAAACACAACCCTGATCAGGCAGCAGCCATCAGCGTTGAGTCAAGACCCATCACCAGCAAAAAAAAATTTATGACCCACTGAAGGCTCAGATGATGGTTAGCATTTTTTAGCAATAAAGATATGTACATTGCTTTTTTTTAGACATAATGCTGTTGCACCCATAATAGACTACAGTATAGGGTAAACATAACTTTTATATGCATTAGAAAGCCAAAAAGTTAGTGTGACTCACTTTATTGTAATGTTTGCTTTCTTGCGGTGGTCTGGAACTAAACCTGCAGTGTCTCCGAGGTGTGCCTGTGCTGATATCCAACACCCTGATCTTGACGTTCCTTGACTTCCTTCAACCAGCCCCTTCCCAAAGCCACAATCGGGACCATGTTGCCTCCTTGAGCTCCTCTATGTGTTGTTTTGTATAGAGATAACTCTTAGAATTTTAATGTATACCTACGTTTTTAAAAGGATAGTCCGTTTTTTAATTAGCAAATTAATCCATTTTTGATGTTCACAGTTATAAGTTTGGAGAAATTTTACCATTATATTTATTATGTACATGTTCTCTTGTTTCATTTTATCCCTGTTTTGCTTTTTTTTAATCAGATTTTATTGATTTCATTTTTATTTTAACTGTTTAGGAGTTACACACTCTATTTCTATTTTGGTAGTAACCAATAAGGTTTTGTTTTATTGAGGTATATAATTTATATGCCATACAATAAACCCATTGTAAGTGGTTGATTTTTCAATAATTTTTTACAAATTTATACAGTTGTGTAGCCACCACTACAATTCAGTTTTGGAACTCTTATCATCCTCTAAAATGTCATTATGTCCTTTTGCAGTCAATCCCCTCTCTCGCTCAGCTTCAGGCACACATTGATTTTCTATCTCCATAGTTTTGCCCTTTCTAGAAATTTCATATAACTGCAGTCATACAATATGTAATCTTTGTGTCTGGCTTCTTTCACTTAGGATAATAATTTGAGGTTCATCCACATTGTTGCATGTGTCAGCTGCTAATTCTTGTTTATTGTTGAGTAGTATTCTTTGTACGGGTATACCATTTTTTTGTTTATTCATTTATCAGTTAGTTGATGAATGTTTGGACTGTTTCCAGTTTTTGGCTTTTATCAGTAATGTTGCTATGAATGTTCACGTACAAGTCTTTGTATAGACATATGTTTTCAGTTCTCTTGGGTAAATATCTAGGAGTGGAATTGCTAGACTATGTGAGATCTGTGTGTTTCCACTATTTGCCACTTGGCGTAAACCAAGAAGGGGGAGGACCTAAGCTCTCTGGCTACTTGTGCTCCAACTAATATTTCTGACAGTTTCATTGGGCTCTTTCTTGCTCCCCCTGTACAGTCCTTCTGAACCTTTAGCATCCCTAAAACCTCTCCCATATTTTTTAAAGTTAATTAATTAATTAATTTTATTTTTGGCTGTGTTGGGTCTTCATTGCTGCACGCAGGCTTCCTCTAGTTGTGGCGAGTGGGGGCTACTCTTCGCTGTGGTGCATGGGCTTCTCATTGCAGTGGCTTCTCTTGTTGCAGAGCACGGACTCTAGCTGCGTGGGCTTCAGTAGTTGTGGCACGTGGGCTCAGTAGTGTGGCTCGCGGGCTCTAGAGCGCAGGCTCAGTAGTTGTGGTGCATGGGCTTAGTTGCTCTGCGGCATGTGGGATCTTCCCAGACCAGGGCTCGAACCCGTGACCCCTGCATGGCAGGAGGATTCTTAACCACTGCACCACCAGGGAAGTCCCACTCCCATATTTTTAACAGTCCTCTTTTTTCTTTGTTTTGGGCTTTGGTTCTTTCCTCAAACTGAGTCCAGCTACTTTTCGCCTTGAGGGATGCTTCATAATTTTTGGCCCACCAAGAGCATCTTTACTTGTTTTCAACACTGTCATGAATTTGTTTATAGTGTGACTGGTTGTGAAATTGGAAGTTCTGACCAAGACCATAAGATAGTAGATAATCAGATCCCAAAGTGAAGTGATAGACTCATATACAGATTTTCAAAGCAGGAGATTGAAAAGCAGTTAGAAAACTGACCCACAATGAAGGTATAAACAGGTTAAGAAAGTAGAGGAGGGAGAAAATGTGTGGAGAGATTTTTTGGGGAGAGCTACTGCCATAATGTTAATTGTACTCCTATCCTACAACCCTCCACTCCCTCCTCCCCTCAAGCCTAGCCAGAGTAGACTTCAAGGGACCACTGGAGAGCTTGATATGTGTTCCCTGGAGTTTGAGAAGCACGTTGGTCTGGCATCTGCCATTGGGCTGGGGAGTCAGGGCAGAGCCACAGAGAGATGTTTCTACTTTGAGAAGTAACTGCATTCCTTTCTGACACAAGCCAAAGTGCACAGCCATCAGGGATGAAGTGTAGAACTCTTGGGAGGAATATCAGCCAAGTGTCATTTTAAAAGCATTCCAGGGACTTCCCTGGTGGCGCAGTGGTTAAGAATCCACCTGCCAGTGCAGGGGACATGGGTATGATCCCTGGTCCAGGAAGACAACTAAGCCCGTGAGCCGCAACTACTGGGCCCACGTGCCACAACTACTGAAGCCCGCGTGCCTAGAGCCCATGCTCTGCAGCAAGAGAAGCCAGCACAATGAGAAGCCCGCACGCCACAGCGAAGACCCAACGCAGCCAAAAATAAATAAATAATTTAAAAAAAAATGTTCCAGTGCTTCTGCCATAGGAAAAGGAGACACCCTCTCAAGAGGGGGTCTGTGCGAGTGGGCTGAGATTCTAGAGGAGAAGTAGCAGGGTCCACTGAGGAAAATGAATTCATCACAGCACATGCAATTGGATAAACACAGCAAAGGACCTACAGAACACCCATGAGAGAGTCTACTTTGAACACCGGCAAGGTCTAGAGAGAAGGAGGTCACTTATAACAGTATCTGTCAAATGAGAACTTTCTCTGTCCCCTTTCTTTTCCTCTCTCTTTGTGGCCCAACCCTCAAGGGACCATAAGTTATGAGTAGCACGCCGAGGGAGGAAACACAAAGAAGGAAAAGAAAGTCAGGACATCTCCTCTTTCACATGTCAGGAGGTCTGCCTGAAGCTGGCCCTAACTGTAAGAGAAGAGAGGATTTCATTCCAAATCAATTTTAGAATTATGATTCCTGCAAAGAATTGACTGTACTAATTTCCATATTCAGACTGTGTTTGGTGACTTAAAGTGAACATGAGAGTCTATTTCCAAAGAGAAACCAAGAGAGTCTTGGGGGCCTGCTGGAGATTTCAATGGGGCAACAGAACTACTTCCCCCACTTAATAAGTTTTACAGGGATAATAGTCAACCACAAAGTTCATCAATTATAACCTTACGTTGAGCTTGTTAAATGATATGGTTACAATTTTTATATCTGTTCTGTTGTTTAGAGGGACTTAGAATGGAGGGGAAAGATGAAGTATTTTCACAGTCCAAGTTTTTCACCTCCGAAATCTCGTATTCTTTTATTTTGGTTTCCAAACATAATTGTCTATTTGCCCAGTATTCTTATTGTTTCTTCATATTCACTTCTAGACACTAGTCAATTAAATCTTGTGTTTCCCAGCTTGGGCTCAGCTTCTTTTCCTTTGCAGCCAAGATGTTCTAGTGCATTATTTCAACTTGCCATCCCATTTCTACCACCTCATCTATTTTTTTTTTTTTTTTTGGCCACACTGCACGACATGTGGGATCTTAGTTCCCCAACCAGGAATCGAACCCGTGCCCCCTGCAGTGGAAGCTCAGAGTCCTAACCACTGGACCACCAGGGAATTCCCATCTACCACCACATCTTTGCAGTGATTCTGCTATCTGCCTTTCCTGGTGCTATACACAGGCTGCTGAGCAATACTGCAGAAACCATTTAAACCCACACCCAGCACATTCTTACCCTCCCATCTCAGCTGGGCTCCTAGTACTTCTTTGCAAAATACTTATACATTTTTCTGGGCCAGTTTCCTTTTCCATCCATTTTAGTCGTTTTTATAATTCTTTGCCACTCATTTCAAGCTCTGTGCTCTGAATGAATTCGTATTTTATAGAAAATACTGAAGCAATGTTTGTGAACAAGTTCTCACTTTCTCAACTTCATCTAAAAATTTTATTTATAGTTCCGTCTCTTTCTCTAGTCCCTCCAGTGTCAGGTGGGGATTACCTTCCTACTGACTCAGTCCATTTTGTTTACTTGTGTTCTGGGTCAGTGCACATGAATAATCAGGGGGATCTTGTTAAAATGCTGATTCAGCAGGTCTGGAGTGGGACCAGAGATTGTGCCGTTCTAACAACCTTCCAGGCGACGCTGATGTTGCTGGTCTGCAGACCACACTCGGAGTAACAAGGCTGTTGTCTGATACCCTCTCATCTCCTTTTGCTCTACCAATTAATTATCTTTCCCCCCTGATTTATTTTCAAACTCTCCGTACTGGCTCTTCAGCATATAAAATGCTTGAATTTCTCTGATCTTAAAAAAAAAAAGTCTCTTTCCAAAATCTTTTCTTCTTAGGGCATCACTGTCTCACACCTTATCTTCTGTATTTGTTATCCATTGCTGCCTAACCTATCACCTTAAAACTTAGCCCTTGGGCTTCCCTGGTGGCGCAGCGGTTGAGAATCTGCCTGCCAATGCAGGGGACACGGGTTCGAGCCCTGATCTGGGAAGATCCCACATGCCGCGGAGCAACTGGGCCCGTGAGCCACAACTACTGAGCCTGCGCGTCTGGAGCCTGTGCTCCGCAACAAGAGAGGCCGCGATAGTGAGGGGCCCGCGCACCGCGATGAAGAGTGGCCCCAGCTTGCCGCAACTAGAGAAAGCCCTCGCACAGAAACGAAGACCCAATACAGCCATAAATAAATAATAATAAATAAATAAGCTCATTAAAAAAAAACAACAAAAAACTTAGCACTTAAAAATAACTGTTTCTGGGGCTCAAGAACCCCGGTATGGCTTAGCTAGGTCCTCTGGCTCAGGGTCTCCCACAAGACTGTAATCAAGATATCTGCTGGGGTGACAGTCATCTCAAAGCTTGTCTAGGCTGTGCGTCGCGGGAGCCGCCGGCCGGCAGCCATGCCGGCCTTGCGACCCCCGAGGAGGGCCCTGCTTCCTCTCTGCCGCGCCTTGTCCGGCGGCGGCTGCCAGCTCGTCCCCGAGCGCGGCGGTGAGCGCAGGGATGCTGCCCCGAGCCGGGTCTCAAGATTCTGCCCTCCAAGAAAATCTTGCCATGATTGGATAGGACCCCCAGATAAACAGTCAAACCTTCGACCTGTTCACTTTTACATCCCTGAAAATGAATCACCATTGGAACAAAAGTTAAGAGAATTAAGGCAAGAAACACAGGAATGGAACCAACAGTTCTGGGCAAACAAGAATTTGACTTTCCTTAAGGAAGAAGAAAAATTTATTGACTCAAGACTAAAAGCCAAAGGCCTGGAACTGAGAGCTGGATCAGGTCAAAAAGCAACATTGAATGCAGAAGAAATGGCTGACTTTTACAAGGAATTTTTAAGTAAAAATTTTCAGAAGCACATGTATTACAACAGGGACTGGTACAAGCGTAATTTTGCCATCACCTTCTTCATGGGAAAAGTGGCCCTGGAGACGATTTGGAACAAGCTTAGACTGAAACGAAAGAAGACCAGCAATTAGGAGCCCACCCTGACCCACCCGCCCAGCGTCTAAGTTTCCAAGAGAAGCAGCTGCTTATAGGAGCTCGTTTTACGAGAGCTCTAAGACCTGTGTGTGCGGGGCAGGCTGGGAGGATGCAGGTCCTGGTGCGCTGTGGCCCACGTGGCTCCGTCCTGACTGTGGGTTCCAAGCTGGCTCTTGGTCATGGAAGTGATGTTAAATAAAACCCAAGCACTGTGTAAAAAAAAAAAAAAAAAAAAAAAAAAAGTTTGTCTAGAGGAGGATCCATTTCTAAGTTCATTCATCTGGTAATGACAGGGTTTAGTTCCTTGCAGGTTGTTGGACCAAGGGACTCATTTCCTTAGTAGGTATTGGCCAGAAGCCTCCAGCGTTCTTTGCCGTGTTGGCCTCTCTGCAGAACAGCCCACAGCATGGCAGATGGTTTTCATTGGAATGAGCAGAGTGTACAAGAAAGGGTGAGCAAGGCAGAATCTAGTCTCTTTGTAACCCAATCTGGGAAGTGACATTCTATCACTTTTGCTGTATTCTATTCACTAGAAGCAAGCTGCTAAGTCCAGCCCACACTCAAGGGGAGGGGGTTTCACAAAGGTATGGATACCAGGTGGCCATTTTAGAGACTGTCAGCCATACCCTCATAGCCAAGCCTCTTGAGAAAGTCTGCAATTGCTCTCCCCATTCTGTCAATTTTCATTCACTTTTCAAACCTTTAGATTTTGCTTCCCCCTTTCACTGCTTACTAAATATGCCCTAGTTGTCGAATCCAAAAATCGTTTCTCAACACTCACCTTACTTGACCTTCTACTTAGTTTTCATAGCACTATTCTCTCCTAATAATTCTCTTCCTATTCCTTGAACCAAATCCTTCTCAATCTCCTTCCTAACTTCTCCTCATCTATGCATATTTTAAGCATAGATGTTTCAAGTTCCTGGGCTTCATCTTCTTTTCACTCTATATACAGTATTCTCATGTTCACCTCCAGCTTCCCTCATCACATATACATGAGTGTACTAGTTAGGGTTCTCCAGAGAAACAGAACCAGTAGGAGCTGTATATGTGAGATTTATTATGGGAATTGGCTCACGTGATCCTAGGGGCTGAGATACACCACAGTGTGTCATCTGCAAGCTAGTAAACCAGGGAAGCCGTGGTATAATTCAGACTAAGTCCAAAAGTCTGAGAACCAGGAGAGACAATGTTGTAACTCCCAGCCTGAGATCAAAGACCTGAGAACCTGGGGGCCACTGGTGCAAGTGCCAGAGCCCAAAGGCCACAGAAACAGGAGTTCTGATGTCTGAGGGCAGGAGGAGGTGGGTATCCCAGCTCCAGAAGAGAGAGAGAATCTGCTCTCCCTCTGCCTTTTTGTTCCATTTGGACCCTTGATGGACTGAATGATGCCTACCCACATTGAACTTTACTCAGTCTACTGATTCAAATGCTAATCTCTTCCAGAAACATTTTCACAGACACACCCAGAAATAATGTTCCACCAGTAATCCTAGCAGACGTTAGTTAGCTTAGTCAGTTTGACACATAAAATTAGCCATCAGTGATAATGCCAAGAATGTTCTTTTGAACTCCACAACAGTATTTCTGACTTCTGGCTGTCCCATAAACATCTCAAACGTGAACTCATCCTTTCCCCCAAATACATTTTTCCTCTTGTTTCTCATATCCTGCTTAATGTCATCACGATCTACCCCACTGCCCACATTGGAAATCAGGACTCATCTTAGAATCTTCGCATCCTGTCACCTTCCACATCCACATCTAAGTCTTGTTGCTTTTACCTCTTTAACCTCTTCTGTATTTTAGCCATTCCTCTGCTTGGTCTAGTACCTTTGACTCCTTCTATAATTTCTTCTCCACACTGTAAACCCCACGAGGACAGGGAGTGTAACTTGTTCACCTCTATGGCCCTAGTACTAGCCCAGGTAGTATTGTTCTTGCTAAATATTCCTTGTCTGGTTGATTAAAACTAAAATTTAAATCTGACTGTGTTATTCTAACACTTAAAGGTCTTTAATGACTTCTAATTACTTATCTAAACTCCTTAGTATCATATAAAAGATATTCCCTTATTCAGATGTGTAATTTGTTTGTATATATAATAGATACACTCAGATGCCTAAATTTTTTAAGGTCTTCAATCTGCTTTTGCATTTTTTTCTGTCACTTCCCCCATTATTCAGCTGTCACTTCCCTCATATTCATTATTCTACTTCTTATGCTATCATTGTGCTTTCTATTACCTGCCTTGTCTTCCTTTCTAGTCTGTTGCTTTTATGCTGCCACAGGCAGGGAAAACAGAGACTGACTGAAAATCCAAAGGGTTGTTTTCTGGGTGAAGTTCATGAGCACTAGTGGACAAAAATTATAATTTCTCATTTGGTTTATTACAGCCTTCCCCCTTATTTCCTGCTTCTTGGTTATAATACAGAGATGAGAGGTTGTTGGCTGAATGTCTTTTAGACAAGTAAGGTAGAGTAATATATAGCAATTTAAAAAAACAAAAATTATATGTCAGCTTTGCATATATTTTCCATGTGGGGGAACCATCCTATTAGCAAATCGATAATCCAGTACTTAAATCTGAACAAATTATAAGTGGCTCTCTCATTCATTCCATTTTCTTGCACTTTACCCCCAGTCCTTTTCTACCATCCTACTCTTCTATCATAGCAATCTCAAGCATAGAATGGTAGGTGTAGGGCAATGTGTATAACCGTAAAAGAGAATTCTAAAGAAATCTTAATGTTTTCCATTTCCTATTTCATAATTTTTAGTGGAGAGATCATGTGAAATCAGCCTATCCTCTGGCAGATGGATACCTTATCCTGCCTGTCCCCATATAACTTAAGTGAGAATATTATTTAAATAAATATATCACTAATGCTTTTTAAAAGGGGTCCATCATAAGCTATTTGACCCTTGCCCAAAACAAAAGCAAAAACTAAATACACTGGACATCCCTATCTGCAGGTGAGCTGATTAGCACTGCCAAAATAGGGCAAATATTTAGTCATTAGGAAACACCTGAAATGACAACACTCTTAAGAGCTGTCCATTAAACCAGGTACATGTGAAGATATAGACACATGAGAAAAGCAAATAAATATGGGTAATCCTTTAGAAGTTCTCAATCAGAATTAACTGTGAGAGCCTGGTGTGGAGGAATGCAAGAGAAGAAGCTTCCATTTGAGCTAAGGTTTGTTTATCCTACTTAACTGAAGTCAGAGCCAATAACCCCAATGATCCCAAGAATGGTGATAAGTGTTTTTCCACATTTAGAAAGAGCCAATTGGCAGAACCTTTGCAAAAGGGCCAATACCTTCTCTTAGTAACATGACACAGATAGGGCTCTTCTGATTTAATCCTGGTGGGTCAGGTGCCTTGAGTTGTGTCTTGTTAGCAGAGAGAGATTCACACTCATTCTCATGCTTTCTGGCTCAGGCTGCTACAGCACATCTTTGATGGTTTCCACAAAGACATTTTTGTCTGTGTGTGCTCTCTTTGATTTGATTCTTTTAGCCCAAGCAGATCTAAATCTTAAGTATCTTTTAGATCTCTGCTCTTTCTATCTCTACTAGTTTTTATTGTTTCGTTTGGGCAACTTGGTTTGTGTCCTTTGCCATTTACTGATTCTGCTTTTGCTTTATTTCACTAGGTCTCATTGGGCACCGGCTTGTGCCCTTCTCTGTATCTGGTTTCACCTCTGGCTACTTTTGCTTTAGTTTTTCCTTAATGGTCTGTAGAGACTTTGATCCGTCTTGCAACACAAGATACGGAGAGCTACATTAGAACAGTGTAAACTGTTTTATCAGCCCCTATGACCTCCCATCTTCTAAAATGATTTTATTTGTAGGCTTTTTAGTTGAAGCTTGTTTACAATCTTGGATTATGACCTATAAGTAAGCATCTTGTAATGAGGATGGATAGAAAGTAACATTTCTTCTCTCAATTCCCATCCTTTTGTTTATAACATGAATTGAAGGCTGAGTATCCATAGGAGAAAGTTTTTCACTTGCCTTTAGAAATAACTTGGAGCTATTATTCCCCCAAATGAATGCAGATTAGTAGCCCACTTAATTAATAGATAGAAATCTAGCAAAGAAAGATCTCATTGTTTTTCCTTCGAGTAATTAATGACACCATATGTGAATCTAAGTGATTTCTATAATTTTTAGATTGAGTCTCAGCTATGAGCTAAAACTGTTCATTTTAGCACTAAGGAGGCTTGCATCCCTACAAGTTGCCACTTCATATATTTTAACACCTTACTGCCAACATTCAGAATAAAGTGTTTTTCAACTCTTAAGGGACGATTTTATTTCCAAGGTAATATGTTTCTTGTGAGGATAAAATCAAAAGAGAAAGAGCTGATTCCATTTTAAAGGTGTAGTACTAATTCTTAGCTCTTATTGGTATCCCAGTCTTGGTACGGCATTTGATAAATAGCCATACACCGAGCCCCTAGATGTGGCCAGTGCAGTGTTCCTTAAACCAAACCAGGCCAAACCAAACTCCTCCTTATAGACTGAGTCAGAGGACAAAAGACTAGAGCAATGAGTACCACCTTTGCCTGTGAGCACCACCTATCTTCCAGGATCGTAATGCTGGTTGGCAGTAACGTATGTAATGTACATGGTGCAGAGATCCTCAAATTGAAGCTCTTTTCTTCATTTTGCTATTATGATTATTTAAGAAGATCCTCTATGCTAGATACAGAAACACACAAAACTGAATGAAAATGCAAAAATTACTTAGTGCTTAATGTAACTGTTGCACCTCCCAGAGCTATACTTAGGGCTTAAAATCTTAAGCGTGGTTTTATTTTCAGTCTTCTCTGTAATTGGTGGCTACAGGTGGTCAAATACAGTTTTGGAGTATAGAGTTAAGAAACTTAAAATGAGTACAGAATCTGACAACTATGTTCCATCTAGATTTAAGTCGCATTTAGAGTTTGGCTGGGATGTTAGCCAAAAGAGATTTGCTATAGTTTCATGAGATAAAATTATGGCATGAATCATCATCTCTCTAGCTTATTCAAGTAAAGATATTTTTTCAGAGGTTATCTTAAAGACGCAGTTCATAATTTGATGTATATGGGTTTCTACAATTTGATTCTTTAATTTCAAATGTTATGGTGGAGAAGGCATACATTATCTAAAGCTATATGTTCAGATTTATCAGATGAGAACTAAATGAAGGTATGCAAGAACATTTTTTAAAAAGGAGTTAGAGGTTCTATTTAAAAAGAATCTTGACATTTTCCAGGCTAAACTATTATTATAGAACATAGAACTTTTATAAAAATACAGATATCTTTCTGAGCAAGGATTTTAAAGACCAATGTCATACATTTTGACAGTATAAGACAAATGCAGAATGTTGGAAAAGCTCATACTGAGATCATCACCTAATACTGCAGCCATAAAACATTCAAGTCCAACCTGAATTCCTGACATTTGCTATGGAGATGAAAATGTGGGTTTCAAAAGACTAGTCCAGTAAGATGTATTTTCTCATTTACGCTGGAATTTTTGATTGCTTAAGTTTTCACAGGTCAATTTAATCTTTATCCTTTAACTTTATCATAACCTTTAGGTATTAGCATCTGGCATTCTACTGAAGTTAATTGCAGTGTCCTTAACAGTCATTTTTTAAAAAGGTATTAGAAAATTATATAACTTATATAATTTAAGTAATTATATAATTTAAGCAAGATGTGTTATTTAGATTGACTCTGCATAAACTTAAGCGTCACCTAGTATTACAGCCATAAAACATGTAGATTACTTAACTTCTCAGTGACTTGGTTTCTTCATCTGTAAAATGGGCATTACCCCTTCCATTCTTAGGAGGATTAAATTAGAAAATACATTTTAAGTGCTTAGAATAGTTCTTGGCACGTTGTAAGCATTCAACATAGGATATATATTATCAGTAGCAGTAGCTGCATATGGGAAATGATGGCTTAATATGTAGTAATATGAAAATAAATAAAGGGCATATTGTTTTAGAATTTACCTGCCTAAAACTTGGAGAAAATATTTTATATTTCCTAATCAATAAAAAATAAAATTTCTTAAAAGTAACCTATGCGCAATTAATATTTAGTGAGCATTCAGTAATACATTATATAATTACTACCCCTAAAGCAAAGGAAACAAAATAAACTTAAAATGTTATACATAACACATAAAGTAGTACTTATTATCACCATACATTTTATTGTTTATAAAAGTTTTCCCTGAATTAAATGTTCCCTAGAAAATCTTCCATTGTAGATTATTAGTATGTTAAAATCCCTTTATAACACAGCTTGTTTAGTACCTAGATTTGTGTGCTGTGTCAAATCATTTCCACTGAAAGTTATACCTTGTCCTAAAACAAAATCTCATTAATTTATTATTTTATTTAAGCGATGGGTCAAATAATGTTTCCCTGAAAAACAAATATTATAATGTTAGGCTAAAAAAGATAATTAATTTTCCTCACCAACACCAAGATTTCTGTATATTTGTGTCTAGTAAGGCAAGTAATTTCCACCATACTATGGCAGTATAATTGGTTTAATTGTTTTCCCAAATTTGTACAAGTTCTGAATCATTGATCTTTAAACTTAAGAGAATAACTTCATAAAATTTGGCCTTAAAAAATAAAACCACTCTTTTCAATATTCTGCACATTTTATGTACATTGTTTTCTCTCCTGAATTCCAATTGTATTATTTTAGCTCCATTTTCCATCACCTCTTTATAGTCTTTATAGTCTAAAATGGATACTTTCATGTCCAGAGAAAGAAGAATAAGAGTGGCAGTAAAAGGAATAGAAAAATGGAGTTTCGAAAACTCTGAAAATTAATTAGAAAAAGGTGGGAGAAGGATGGCATGAAAAAGAAAAGTGAAAGAGAAGCACTGAGGCTAATCTAGTGCTGATCCTAGTCTGTTCCCGTGTCCAACTGTAAGCTTAGGAATTCTATTTTGGGGCTACAGTTATTGGACGATTTAAACAGGTTGGATATCCAAGACAACTTGTTTGCGTGGATATTAGCAGACAAGTTGATGCTTGTTGTCTGCTGGGAGCTCAGCTAGAACTTCTGACGAGTGGCAACACATTCTCCATGTGGCTTGTTTAACATGATGGCTGGGCTCCCAAAGGGAGCATCTTGAGTACTAAGTGTCCCCAGAACAAGCATTTCAGGTCAAAGTTGCAGAACTTCTTATGATTTAACCTTGGAAGTCCCAGAACCTCACTCCCAATGCATTCTATTGGCCAAGCAAATCACTAAAGTCAGCTCAGATTCAGAGAGAGGAGCTGGACTTAATGTCTCAGTAGGAAGTGTAACAAAGAATTTGTGGCTATCCTTAAACAACTGCAAATTTGAAAAAAAATTCTAGCAATAAAAATCATTATGAACAAAATTAGACTGCAACATGTTGATTTCACAGAATTTTTGACAAAGTTTAAGAAGTAATTAGTGATCTGGATGATAGAACTGGAAGAGAATATTCAGAATAAAAATCCCAAAGGTAATAATCATATATATATATATATATATATATATATATTTTTTTTTTTTTTTTTTTTTTTTTTTGGCCGTGCTGTGTGGCATGTGGGATTGTAGTTCCCTGACCAGGAATTGAACCCATGCCTCCTGCAGTGGAAGCATGGAGTCTTAACCATTGGACTGCCAGGGAAGTCCCAATAAAATATATTTTTTAAAAGACAATGGAAGCCAGAAGATAATGGAACACACTTTTTAATGAGTTTGAAAGAAAACAACTACCAACCTAAAATTCTGTACCGAGTGAAATATTCCTCAGGAATGTTTCACACAAATAAAAACTAAGATAATCCATCGTCAGCACACTTGTGTTAAAGGAAATACTAATGGGAGTTCTCTAGGTTAAAAAATGAGAATGGTCCTAGGTAGAAGTTTCCAGATGCAAGAAGGAATGAAGAACACAAAAATGGTAAAGCTCTGGGTAAATCTGAGTAAACAGGGTCTGTATCAAATAATAATACTAGGATTTTTTTTGGGGGGGGTTTCAAAATATATAGAAATTGAAACATGATAACACTAGCATATAAACCAATAGAGGAGGTTAAGTAGAATAAAAGTGCACCAGAGGAAAAGTAAAGTACTAATTATCATTAGAATTTGACAAGTCATGAATATATTTTTGAGTCCAGATATAAACCCTCATATTTATTATGTCGATTTTCAATAAAGGTGCCAAGACAATTCAGTGAGGGAAAGGATGATTTGTTTTCAACAAATAGTGCTGGAATAATTAGATATCTACATGCAAAATGATGAATTTAGACCCTTGCCTCATACCATACACAAAAATAAACTCAAAATGGATCATAGACATAAATGTAAGACATAGAATTATGAAAATCCTAGCAGAAAACATAGGAGTAAATCTTCATGGTCTTGGGTTAGGCAAAGATTTCTTAGAAAGAACATGAAAATCACAAGCAATGGAAGGAAAAAACTGATAAATTGGACTTTATTAAAATTAAAAATTTTGTCCTTCAGAAAACATAATATGAAAGTGAAAAGACAATCCACAGATTGCAAACTATTTGTAAATCATATATCTGATAAGGGACTTGTATCCATGATATATAAAGCGCTCTTACAACTCAACGATAAGACAAATAATGGGGAAAAGATTTCAATAGACATTTCAGCAAAATGAATATATGAATGGCCAATAAGTACATGAAAAGATGCTCAATATCATTAGTTATTAGGAAAATGCAAATTAAAATTATAATGAGCTCTACGCCCGACAGGTACCGCACCACCATCATGGATACGAGCCGTGTGCAGCCCATCAAGCTTGCCAGGGTCACCAAGGTGCTGGGCAGGACCGGTTCTCAGGGACAGTGCATGCAGGTGTGCGTAGAATTCATGGATGACATGAGCTGCTTCATCATCCGAAACGTGAAAGGCCCCGTGCGCGAGGGCGACGTGCTCACCCTATTGGAGTCAGAGCGAGAGGCTCGGAGGCTGCGCTGAACTTGGGACTGGGTCCTGGATGTCTGGGTCGACCACCTGGCCCACGAGGATGATCTGCTGTTAATAAAGCATTTATATTGTGCGTAAAAAAAAAAAAAATTATGAGATGACACTTCACACCCACAAAAATGACTCTAATAAGAAAAAGACAATAACAGATTTTGGTGAGGATGTAGAGAAACTGGAACCCTCATATGTTGTTAGCAGGAATGTAAAATGGTACAGTCACTTCGGAAAATATTTTGGTAGTTTCTTAAAATGTTAAAAATAAATTTACCACATAACCCAAACAATTCTTCTCTTAGGTATCTACCCTCTCAAAATGAAAATATATGTCCATGTAAAGACTTGTACACAAATGGTCATAGAAACATTATTCATAATAGCCAAAAAAGTGGAAATAATTCAAATGTCCATCAACTGGTGAATGGATGAACACAATGTAGTGCAGACATAAAGGAGACTACTGTTAGGCAATAAAAAGAAATGAGGTAATGATACATATTACAACATGAATGAACCTCCAGAATGTTATGCTAAGTGAAAGAAGCCAGACACAAAGACTACATTTTGTATGCTCCTATTTATATGAAATTTCTAGAAAAGGCAAAACTATAGAGATAAAAAGATCAGTGGTTGCCTAGAATTAGAAACTGCAAATTGGCCACAAGTTTTCTTTTGGGGGCAACAGAAATGTCCGAAAATTAAACTGTGGTGATGATTTCACAACTTTGTAAAATTACTGAAAAACAATTTAATTGTACACTTAAAATGAGTGAATTTTATGGTATGTAATTTACCTCAATAAAGCTGTTAAAAGCTGTTATGTAAAATGACATGTTTTGTAATCAGAATTACCTCTAAAACAGTAGCAAAATAAAGGTGAAATAGAATAATAGAAATACTTAACCAAAAAGAAAAGAAAAGAAAAGCTAGAAAGGGGACAAAGAGGAACATAAAACAGGTGAACAAATACCAAGCACACTGTGAGATGGTAGATTTAAACTCAGATATATAAGTAATAACATTAAAGTATAAATGGACTGTGTGCTGTTTTTCAATTTATTGCCTCAGCTCCAAATTCACCCTTTTTTCTGTTCTGTGGAAATGGTTCTGGGCCTTTTAAATATTTTTCCTTTGCCAGATGGCACTGAGGCTTTGTCAGTAGAGGGCGCCGGAGAGACATTACAGAGAGGAAGGGTTTCTACATCCTGGTGCCACTGTGCTCACTCTTCAGGCTCCGGCAGCATGCGCAGCTTTCCAGCATCCAGCTCCTGCAGTGCACATGGCTTCCCCAGCCTCAAGCACTTGTCCTTTCTCCAGCACAAAGTTCCTGCATGCATGGTGACCAGCTGCACCCAGTGGCCAGCACCTTTCCATTTCTTGGGTGGCGTTTTGAGATGCTTCCCAGTGAACAGCTTTCCCCAGCGTCCTGGAGTGAGGATTTCCGGTAAGTTCCAGAGGGTAGACTTCCAGAAAGTTCCACCCACATGGCACCACAGAGAGTTCTCTGCCATCCAGTGAGCCTAGCTATGATCAGTCCTGAGATGGTGGGGGAGGGAGGTGTACTTTTCCTTGGACACTCTGTCTCAGCCCTAGAGTAGTTGGCTTTTCCTTATATCTGCTATATGTATTAGAATTCTCTGCTTTTTACTAGCTAATCCTTCATTATCCAACCGCCTGTTATAGTTCATTATTCTCTATATTACATTTTCCCTTCAAATTACCATACAGTTTCTCTCTTCTGCGTGGACCTAAACTGATACACAGACTAAGTTCTCTAATTAAAAGACAGAAAATTTCAGATTTCACTAAAAAAATACCCCAATATATTTTGCTAAAATGTAAGAATACATTAAGATTGAAAGTAAATATTGAACAAATATTTATTCTTATGCAGTTGCATAACGTTGAAATAGAAATTTAGCATGGAAAAAAGATTGAAAGTAAAAATACGGAAAAAATATATACTACAAAATAACTGGCCAAAGGGAAGCTGACATAGCTATTAAGGCAAAAGTAATTACCAGAGATAAAGAAGAGTACTTCGTAATGATAAAAGGTTTAATTCAGAGGGAAGTATAGAAAAATTCTAAATTCCTATGGTGACTAGTAACAGCTCCCCCCATCAAAAGCAAATATGGACAAAACTACAAGAATAAATAGATAAATTGATAATTATAGTGGGAGGCTTTAACATTCCTCTCAGAACAAATGGAAAAGAAAATCAGGCCCTAGCTTTGAACAATATAATTAACAAACAATTTTATTGCATGCAGCAACTGCAGAATCCATGTTTTTTCAAAAAGAAAAAGAACGTTAATAAAAATTGACCATTTGTTGTACAATATAAACACATTTCAAAGGATTGAAATTATATACAGTATGTTTTCTGATCAAAATGAAGTTAAACTTGAATTTTATTATAGAAGTAGAAAATATTCATACATTGTAGAAATTTATAAGTACGTTACCAAATAACTCATGTTTCAAAGGAGAACTCACAATGGAAATTCGATAATATTTTGAACTGAGTGAATAAAAATACAGCTTATTAAAACTTGTGTGATGCAGCTAAATAGTACTTAGAGGTTAATTTCTAGGCTAAATATGTATACGTTAGGAAATGAAAAAAGTTGAATATCAATGATCTAAACATTCAGGAAGTTAGAAAAAGTACAACAAAATAAAAAGGTCAAAATAAGAAATAATGACAACAAGAATAGAAATTAATTAAAAAAACAAACAGTGGAAAGCGAAATCAACAAAGCTAAAATTAAATTGATAAACCTCTGGTAATGCATAAATCAAAAAGGAGAGAAGGCACAAATAACTATTTGTTCTAAGCTATTTTAAAAGTTAATAGAAGCTATTGTAAGCAACTTTATACTAATAGTTTTGAAATTTCAGGAAAAAATGGTCAAATTCGTAGAAAAATACAGCTTATCTAATATGATACAAGAAAACTAGAAAATCAAAATATTCTTATAGCCATTAAACAAATTGAGTCTATGATTAATTGCCACAAAGAAACCTGCAAGCCCAGATAGCTCCCCTGCATATTTTCATGGAACATTTAAGAAAGAAATGCCAGTGTAAAACATCTCAGCTAGAGGATACAAGGCAAACATGATCTTGATATCAAAACTCAACAGGGATATAAAGAGAAATGAAACTTAGAAGAATATTATGAGAAGGAAAGCCCCTCAGAGTATAGATGAAGAAATTCTAAACAAAATATTCTCACACCAAATCTAGCAAGATATAAATAACATAATGTATCATATTAGTCTGCTCAGACTGCTGTAACAAAATACCAGAGAATACATGGCTTAAACAACAGGAGTTTATTTCCTCACGGTTTTGGAGGGTGGCAAGTCCAAGATCAAGTTTCTGGCTGGTTGAGTTTCTGGTGAGAGCAGTCTTCCTGGCTTGGAGATGGCCACTTTGTCCTCATAGGTCTTTCCTCTGAGTGCCCATGAAGAGAGAACAGGAGATCTCTGAAGTCTTTCCTTATAAAGACACTTGTTCTATGGGATCAGGGCCCCACTTTATAACCTCACTTAACCTTAATTACTTCCTTAAAGGTCCCATTCCCAAATAGAGCTACACCGGGGGTTAGGGCTTTAACATATGAATTTTGAGGGGACGTAAATACTCAGTCCATAAACATACATCATGACCAAGTGGGATTTATTCAAGGAATGTGATGTGATTCACACATTATCAGAATAAAATAAAAATGATAAGACCCTTTCAATAGATGCTGAAAAATAGCATTTGATACAGTTCAATATCCATTAGCTGATAAAATTTAACATTTCTTAGAAACCTAGGAATAGAAGGGAATTTTCTTAATCTACCAATAAGTGACAGTATGCATCATATTTAATGGTGAAACTGTGACAGCTTTTCTTTTGATGTCAGGAATAAGACAGGGATATCTGCTGTCACCACTTCAATTCAGTGTTGTAGTGGAGGCCCTAGCTATGGCAGTAAGGCAAGAAAAAGAAATAAAAGATATAAGGATTAGAAAGTGTGCTGGTTATTAAGCTACTGTCTCTGAGCTTGAATCCACCTTTGTGATGCTGGTTCTGGGGCTCTGGAAACCACATTTCTTTGTTAACTGTATCAGCTCTGCCTATAGGAGGCCCTAAAGGGGCCCAGGAGTGGAATTGCTGGGTCATATGTTTGTTCTGTGTGTGTGTGTGTTTCTGAATCATCTTATAGTCACCTGGTAAAAAAATTTATAGAAAATCACAATTTAGAAGAAACCTTTGAATTCTTATTTTCAGTATTATTAGAGATGAAGAGAATTAGATATAAAAATTTTTTTAAAGGATCCTCATCACTTTTTTTTTAACTGAAGTATAGTTGATTTATAATATCATGTTAGTTTCAGATGTACAGCACAGCAATTCAGATATATATATATATATGTATATATATATATATATACACATACATACATACATATATATATATGTTCTTTTTCAAATTCTTTTTCCTTATATGTTATTACAAAATACTGAGTAGAATTCCCTGTGCTAAACAGTTCTGCTGGTTATCTATTTTATATATAGTAGTGTGTATACGTTACTCCCAACTTCCTAATTTATCCCTCCCGCTGCCTTCCCCTTTCGTAACCATAAGTTTATTTTCTATGTCTGCTCATCACTTCTTTTAAAATTACATAAAGACACATCAACTGCAACCTCCTGAAACATATTTTGCTCTAAGGAGTAATCTACGCTTGTTGGGACTGATCTGTTCAATCCGTTACATCACTGACAGAGCAGTGGGCAGTTAGTCCAGGCTTACACTACTGTGTGACCTCATTTCTCTGCTTTGTTTCCAGAGAAGTTTCCTGCCTGGTTATGAACTGTTTCCTTGCAGTTGGCTTGAATCCCAAACCTCAGCTTCTGCCTATGAAGTAAATATTTTGCTTCTGATTTTATCTTTTCTCCATGTATGAACTTTGAATGCAGACTTTTTCCTATAATTGTGACCTGAATACAGAATTGTGATCATTCTATTCCAAATATACCCTGACCACACTTCTGCCTATGTACCTTGAATTATTTGGCACTATGAACAGCATTTAGCGTAGCATTTTCCCCTTTCTTCCTTGGGGAATGAGAGAGAGGTTGGGTTATGAACCAAATTTATTTAACTAATTGATTCTATTTGAGGTGGTATCATATAGTGTTAAGTGTGAGTAAAATAACTAAAGAGGTGGTGATCAAGGTGGTGGCAGGAGGCTATTTAGTTCCTAGGAAAGTACACTTATTATGTAGGAAAAGGGAAGTGATAGTTTTATTCATATTATGTCAAATTAATGAGTCAAAATGAAACATAATGGATTTTCTGGGTTATATACAGTCACGCTGATATAATAATGGTTTCCCCACTCCCACCCTGAAACTTTGCAGGATTTAACAATGGAAAGGCTTTTAAGTTTTACTATTAGAAAATTCTATGGTCATTGTTAACAGTCTTATGTTAATTTAGAACCTTTTTGAGTTTCCAGAAATCAAGGCAGTGTTAATAGGTAACAGCTATCCTCTGACAGCTTCTTGAAAACACTGCCATCCATTTACAATTGCTTTATCAAAATTATTAATTACATAATTTCCTATCTGTTCTTTCCAGTTTAAATAAAAGTGAAAATTTCCGTAGCATCAATTTTGGTAAGTGAATCCAGAGCCAAACAATAACAGACTCTATGAAATCTGAATAATACTTTTTATTCAGACAGCTTGTTTAAGGAGTTCATTCTTGAGTGTTCTGCTTTTTACCTTAAACATTTAAAAATTAATATTGGCCTGTTTTGGTAAGAAAAAGCCAAAGGGTTAGTGATTAACCTTAGAAATTTTGTTCACCCTTCTCTCTTTGAGTCAAATTCCGTAATAAAAAATACTAGCGTAGGCAATTTATTTCTTCATGTGTCTAGTAATTTTTTATCATATACTGACATGGTGGATGATAAGATGACGAGACTCTGAATTATAATATCTTTCTCTGAAGAGTGTTGATTTTTGTTCTAGCAGGCAATTATATTATTGGAGAATCATCCTGATCTTCTAGAGTCTTGGTTGTAGGTTTTTTTTAGTATGAATCTGTTTAGGTTTTGTCCTAGAGCCTATTCCTCTCTAGGAACTTGATCTTTATTCATAAGGCCTGGCCCTTCTTGAGTTCAAGGTGTTTACTAAGTTCCTGTGACTTTTATGGTGTGAGGTAAGTGTCTAAATTAATGATTTTGTATGTGGATATCCAATTTTCCCAGCAATATATGTGGAAAGGCTATCCTTTCCCTGTTAGATTGCCATGGGATCTTTGTCAAAGATTAACTGAACATGAGTGTAAGGGTTTATTTCCAGACTCAGAATTCTGTTTCATTTTTTCCATATGCTTATCCTTGTGCCACACTCTCTTAATTGTTGTAGCTTTATATTATGTATTGAAATCAGGTAGTATAAGCCCTCTAATTTTGATCTTCTTTTCAAGGTTGTTTGGCTATTCTAGGTTCTTTATATCTCTATATACATTTTAGGATCAGCTTGACAATTTCATAAAAATAAGCTTGCTGGCATTTTATAGGGACTGCATTGAACTTATACGTCAACTTAGGAAGCATTACCATCTTAATAATATTGAATCTTCCGGTCTATGAACATGAAATTTCTTCCTACTTATTCAAATCTTTAAAAAATTTCTCTCAGCAATGTTTTGTATTTTTCGGTGTACAAAATCTTAACACTTTTTTGTTAAATTTATTCCTAAGCATTTTGTTCTTTCTGATTATTTTGTGAATAGAATTGTTTTCTTCTTTTCATTTTCATATTGTTGCTAGAGGAATAAAGCTGATTATTGTCTATTGGTCTTGAATTATGTGATTTTGCTGAACTTATTTTTTTTAGTTTTGGTTAATTTTTTGGTGAATTTCTTAGGATTTTCTACATATAGGATTATATTGTCTGCAAATAAAGCTAATTTTATTTCTTTCTTTCCAATCTGGAGACTTAATTTCTTTTTCTTGCCAAATTGTACTGGCTGGAGTATCTACTACAACACTGGAGAGGTGAGAGCAGAGATCTTTGCCTTATTCCCAATATTACAGGGAAAGCCTTCAGCATTTCTCCATTAAGTATATGCTAGTTGTAGGGTTTTTGTAGGTGGCCTTTATCAGGCTGAGAAAGTTACCTCTATTCTAAGTTCCAAGTTTGCTGAGAGATTTTTTCATAGATGGGTGTTGGATATGGTTAAATTAAACATTTTTCTGAATGTATGAATATAATCTTATGTTTTTGCTCTATTAAAATGTTGTATTATATTAATTGATTTTTGCACGTTAAACTAACCTTGCACCCTGGAATATTTGGTCATGGTGTATAATCTTTTTTTTATATGCTATTGGACTTGGTTTGCTAGCATTTTTTTTTTTTTAATAATCTTTTTTTTTTAAACTTTATTTATTTATTTTTGGCTGCGTTGGGTCTTCGCTGCTGCACACGTGCTCTCTCTAGTTGCGGCCAGCAGGGGCTACTCTTTGTCGTGGTGCACGGGCTTCTCATTGTGGTGGCCTCTCCCGCTGTGGAGCACAGGCTGTAGGCGCACGGGCTTCAGCAGTTGTGGCATGCGGGCTCAGTAGTTGTGGCTCGCAGGTTCTAGAGCACAGGCTCAGCAGCTGTGGCACACGAGCTCGGTTGCTCTGCGGCATGTGGGATCTTCCCGGACCAGGGCTCGAACCCGTGTCCCCTGCATTGGCAGGCGGATTCTCAACCACTGTGCCAACAGGGAAGTCCGGTTTGCTAGTATTTTATTGAAGATTTTTGTGCCTATATTCATAAGCGATGCTGGTCAGTTTTCTTTTTTTATGATGTTTTTGTCTGGCTTTGATATTAGAGTAACACTAACCTTACAGAATGAGTTTAGAAGTGTTCCCTCATCCTCCATTTTCTGGAAGGACTGGTATTATTTCTTTGCTAAACATTTGGAAGAATTTACCAGTGAAGCAATCTGAGCCTTGGATTTTCTTTGTGGGAACATTTTTAAACAGTACTTCAGTTTCTTATTATAGGATCTCCCAAAGATACCCATGTCTTAATCCCCTGAGCCTGTGAATATATTACTTTACATGGCAAAAGAGACTTTGCAAATGTGATTAATTTAAAGACTTTGAGATGGAGAGAATAGCCTGGATTATTCAGTTGGGCCCAATATAATGACGAGGGTTTTTAAAAGTGAAGGAGAAAGGGAGAAGAGTCAGAATGATGTGATATGCAAAGCACACCTGCCATTGCTTGCTTTGAAGATAGAGGAAGGTGTCCATGAGCCAAGCAATGTGTCTAGGTGTCCTCTAGAAGCTGGAAAATTCAAGGAAACAGATTGTCCCCTAGAGCCTCCAGAAGGGAATGTAGTCCTACTGTTACTTGGATTTTAGCCCAGTGAGACTTATAATTTTTCCTCAGGGAGTAGAACTTCTAACCTATAAATGTAAGATAATAAATCTGTGGGTTTTTAAGCCACTGAATTTGAGGTAATTTATTACAGCAGCAATAGAAAATGAATACCTAGACTATTCATATTTTCTATTTCTTCTTCAGTTAGTTTTGTTAACTTGTGTCTTTCAAGGAATTTGTCCATTTCATCTAATTTGTCTAATTTTTTGACACAAATTTGTTCATGGTGTTTCCTAGCAATCCTTCAGTCATTTTGGTCTCTTTAAGGTCAGTAGAGACCTAAAAGAGGTCTCTCTCTTTCATTCCCGATTTTGGTAATTTGTATATTCTCTCTGTCTCTTTCTCTCCCCATCCCTCCCTCCTTCCCTCTCTCCCTCTCTCTCTGTCTCTATCTCTGCCTTGGTCTGTATTTCGAAAGGTTTCTCAGTGTTGCTGATCTTTTCAAAGAACCAGTGTTTGTTTCATTGATGTTTTTTTCCTGCTCTCTTTCTGTTTTCTATTTCATTGACTTTCACTCGGACCTTTATTATTACTTTTCCTCTACTTGCCTGGGGTTTAGTTTGCTCTTATTTTTCTGGTTTCTTAAGGTGGAAGCATAGGTTGTTTATTTGATACCTTTCATCTTTTCCAATATAGGCATTTAAATCTGTAAATTTGCATCTAAAGCACTGTTTAGTTATATCCCATAAATTTTGAGATGATTTATTAAATTACCATTCAGGTCAAAATGTTTTTTAATTCTCCTGATTTCTTTTTTTGACACATGGGATATATATATATCACTGCAGGTACAACACAGAAACCTGTCATTTAATCCACCAAACACAAAATACACCAGGAAAAATGACTACAATAAAGGAATTCTCAATATTCAGCATGCCAATTTGTGACCTTGTAGCACAATTACTGCTGGACCTTTTCACTTTCTTGGTTGAATTCAACATCCATGGAATGTAAGCCATCTTCATCCTTTAAGGGAATGAGTCCCCCCAAAAAGGCTACTTACACTAGGGAAATTATTTTTGCAGAAACCTACTCCTTGGGACATATCACAGATCTACTAAAATTTCCAAGACTCCTGTACAAGACTCCCTAGGCTAAAGAAACACTGCCTTATAACAATGCTAGTCTTACAAAGCCCACAGAACTTTGGGTACATTAAGCTTCTGTAAAGTGTTAGTTTCTGCTAACAAAAATGACAAAATAGTATATATTTGTTCTACTCTCCCCTTTCCATTTCTTGAGTTCAAGTCAGAATACCAAAATAAGTTTGGCAAATGAATCCCCCAAAATACTGTGTCACCTGCTGTGTTTGGAATACTTTTTATCGCTATCGCATTTATCTAATGTCATATCAACCTGCTCTAGACTGAAAAAATAAGCACATTTACATGAAAGAGTTGCTTGAATTGTGAATTCTCTAGGATACTTGCAACCATCATGGTCCAAATGAAGGCACTGTCCTGTGATGCTTGAAATTCAAATTTTTATTTAAATTGAAAACATATTTAAACATTAAAATATATGAAGGCATATATTTTGGATATTAACCCCTTATTGGATATATCATTTGCAAATATCTTCTTTCATTGAGTAGGTTGCCTTTTGCTTTGTTGATTGTTTTATCTGCTGTGCAAAAAGCTTTTTAGTTTGATGTAGTCCCATTTTTTTATTTTTGCTTTTGTTTCCCTTGCCTGAGGAGACATATCCAAAGAAATATTGCTAAGACTGATGTCAAAGAGCATACTGCCTGTGTTTTTTTTTAGGAGTTTTATGGTTTCAGATCTACATTTAAGTCTTTAATCCATTTTGAATTTTTTTTGGCTGTGTTGGGTCTTCGTTGCTGCGTGCGGGCTTCCTCTAGTTGCGGCAAGCGGGGGCTACTGTTTGTTGCAGTGCACGGGCTTCTCATTGCGGTGGCTTCTCTTGTTGCAGAGCATGGGCTGTAGGTGCACGGGCTTCAGTAGTTGTGGCGCACGGGCTTAGTTGCTCCGTGGCATGTGGGATCTTCCAGGACCAGGGATCCAACCTGTGTCGCCTGCATTGGCAGGCGGATTCTTAACCACTACACCACCAGGGAAGTCCTTGAATTTACTTTTATATGTGGTGTAAGAAAGTGGTCCAGTTTTCCCAACACCAGTTATTGAAGAGTCTGTCTTTTCCCCATTGTATATTCTTGGCTCCTTTGTTCTAAATTAATTGACCACATAAGCATGGGTTTATTTCTGGGCTCTCTATTCTGTTCCATTTGTCTATGTATATGTTTTTATGCCAGTACCATACACTTTTGACTACTGTAGCTTTGTGGTATCGTTTGAAATCAGGGAGCATGATACCTCAGTCTTGTTCTTTTTTCTTAAAATTGCTCTATTGGGGTCTTTTGGGTTCCATACAAATTTTAGGGCCATTTGTTCAAGTTCTGTGAAAAATGCCTGTGATATTTTGATGGGGTTTGCATTGAATCTGTAGATGCTTTGGGAAGAGTGGACATTTAAACAGTATTAATTCTTCCAGTCCATGAGCATGTTATATCTTTCCATTTATTTGTGTTGTCTTCAATTTCTTTCTTCAGTGTTGTATAGTTTTCAAAGTACAGGTCTTTCACCTCCTTGGTTATTTTATTCCTATGTATTTTATTCTTTTTGATGCAATTGTAAATGGATTGCTTTCTTAATTTCTCTTTCTCATAGTTCATTATTAGTGTATAGAAATGCAACAGATTTCTGTATATTGATTTTGTATCCTGCACCTTTACTGAATTCATTTATTCTAATAATTTTTTGGTCAAGTGCTTAGGGATGTCTATATATACTATCATGTCATCAGCCTATAGTGAGTTTTACTTCTTCCTTTCCAATTTGGGTTTCTTTTATTTCTTTCTTTTGTCTGCCATGGCTAGGAATTCCAATATGATGTTGAATAAAAGTGGTGATAATGGGCATCCCTGTTTTGTTCCTGATCTTAGAGGTAAAGTTTTCAGCTTTTTACCATTGAGTTATGTTAGTTGTGTGTTTGTCACATGTAGCCTTTATTATGTTGAGGTATATTCTCTTTATACCAACTTTGTTGAGAGTTTTTATCGTAACTGGATACCAAATTTTGTCAGGTGCTTTTTCTGCATCTATTGAGATGATCATATGATTTTCATCCTTTGTTTTCTTTATGTGGTGTTTTGATTTGTGGCTGTTGAATCATCCTTCCATCCTGGAATAAATCTCACCAAATTATACCATCTCCTTATAAAAGGTTATGTGTTTCACACAGAGCCATGCATCTGGTGCTGGAGAGGGTGTGGAGAAAAGGGAACCCTCCTACACTGTTGGTGGGAATGTAAATTGGTGCAGCCACTATGGAGAACAGTATGGAGGTTCCTGAAAAAACTAAAAGTAGAGTTGCCATATGATCCTGCAATCCCACTGTTGGGCATATACCCAGGCAAAACTATAATTCGAAAAGATACATGCACCCCAATGTTCATAGCAGCAATATTTACAATAACCAAGACGTGGAAACAACCTAAATGTCCACTGACAGAAGAATGGATAAAGAAGATGTGGTACATATATACAATGGAATGTTACTCAGCCATAAGAATGAAATAATGCCATTTACAGTAACATGGATGGATAGACCTAGAGATTATTATACTAAGTGAAGTAAGTCAGAAAGAGAAAGATATCACTTACATGTGGAATCTCAAATATAACACAAATGAACTTATCTATGAAACAGAAACAGACTCACAGACATAGAGAACAGACTTGTGATTGCCAAGGGGGAGGCGGGTGGGAGAGGGTTGGATCGGTAGTTTGGGACTAGCACATGCAAACAAACTATTATATATAGAATGGATAAACAACAAGGTCCTATTGTATAGCACAGGGAACTATATTCAACATCCTGTAATAAACCATAATGGAAAAGAAAAATACAATCGGAGGAAAAAAAAAAAAGCCATGTATTTGGAAAGATGTAGTGATAAAAAATGCAACAATCCCAGAAAGGAATCTGCTTAAGACCACATTCTATAAAAGGTGTTGCATTTCTGGTCTGCTTATTCTAGGTACCAGAGCTTAACTAAAATTATTAATTGGTTCTATCTGTAACAGTACCTAAGGATTCTGAAAATTTGGATCTTATAAAAGCAATTTTTAAAATAATTGACAATGGCTAAACCCATCCTGTTGTCTTGGGTTTGCTCTCTGACTGCAGTTGCTTACGTTGTTACTTTAAGTAACAGTGCTTATCAAACTGCTTTCCAAAGAGCCTTTACCCTCCTTCCATGTTTTGCAAGTTATCTGTGAACACTGCTAATTATGGGAAATAGCTTCTTTTTGTTTGGTGCTGCATCTCTGTTTTCTCTCCGCATCCTGCTCAGCTGCCTCAGTATTCTGTCTTCGACAATGATGAAGGGAGAGCCTAATAGGCTTGACAAGATAAGGAACTTCCATATTGATTCCAAACTGAAAATAAATACCACATTGCATGGGAACATCCCTGTGAGTTGGGTGGGACTGACATACTCCTCGTCTTCCGGAATGGGGACTGGGACACAGGCCTGGCACATCAGGGCTTTTCTTGGGACTTTTGCTGGAACCGTTGGGGGAGACGAGTTCTCATTCTTAGGATTCCTAGCTTTAGAGATACTGGTGGTCATCTCTGCTATCTCATAAAGAAAGTTTGTGGGAAAACAAAGGTAGTACAGAGGAAAGCAGTGGTTAAGAGACAAAGAAAAACAGATTTCTAATTACATTTTTAACCCCTTCATCCATTTCTGAAGCTAGAGGTCTCAGTTACATGATCCAGTGATCCTTTACCTCCCCTTTTAAAATCATGCTTCACTCCTCTATAAACAATTGTGTCTAAATTACTGATCTAGCTTTGGTATATTCTATGTAAAGCTTTCAAGTACTTCTCTTTTACTATTTACACGTATTAATGCCTAAATATTTCGTGATCACTGTTGTGTACCACAAATTACACACACTTATGGAATATAAAAGAAATGAATTAACAGTTAATACTTATAATATAAATGTCCTATTATATGTGGCCATCTGTTTTTTGTGATAATCTGAAAATTATAACCAGCAGTTCCAGAATAGGCACCTAGTCAAAAAAACCCCAAAATAACAATGAGTAAATAAATGATTGAAGAGGGAAAGAAAACATATCTTATATCTGGTAGGATGGGCATTCTCTGATTGACAGATGCTTTTACATTAGAAATCATCCAGTTTATTACAGATCCACAGTCCTTTTCCCGGAAACCCGGGGAGTCAGATAGATTTTTTTTTTTTTTTTAACATCTTTAATAGAGTATAATTGCTTTACAATGGTGTGTTAGTTTCTGCTTTATAACAAAGTGAATCAGTTATATATATACATATGTCCCCATATCTCTTCCCTCTTGCGTCTCCATCCCTCCCACCCTCCCTATCCCACCCCTCTAGGTGGTCACAAAGCACCGAGCTGATCTCCCTGTGCTATGCGGCTGCTTCCCACTAGCTATCTATTTTACGTTTGGTAGTGTATATATGTCCATGCCACTCTCTCACTTTGTCACAGCTTACCCTTCCCCTTCCCCATACACTCAAGTCCATTCTCTAGTAGGTCTGTGTCTTTATTCCCGTCTTGCCCCTAGGTTCTTCATGACCTTTATTTTTTTTTTTCTTAGATTCCATATATATGTGTTAGCATACGGTATTTGTTTTTCTCTTTCTGACTTACTTCACTCTGTATGACAGACTCTAGGTCCATCCACCTCACTACAAATAACTCAATTTCATTTGTTTTTATGGCTGAGAATTTTCCATTGTATATATGTACCATATCTTTTTTATCCATTCATCTGTTGATGGACACTTAGGCTGCTTCCATGTCCTGGCTATTGTAAACAGAGCTGCAATGAACATATTGGTACATGACTCTTTTTGAATTATGGAGAACAGTATGGAGGTTCCTTAAAAAACTACAAATAGAACTACCATACGACCCAGCAGTCCCACTACTGGGCATGTACCCTGAGCAAACCATAATTCAGATAGATAGATTTTTAAAACCAGAATTCCTCAGCTCCTCTAAGCTCCTTTCTTTGGTCTAGTCATTTGGATTTCTACTGTTTGAGGACTTCCTCAGACACTTGTTGATGCTGATATGTCTGTTCATTATTTGAACGTGGAGCACTTAAAAGCTGATCAGAAGCATATACCACCACCACCACCTTGGGTATATCAACTTGAGGGACTTTATTGTTGAACTGACCTCTTTTTAGGGCCCAAATTTCCAGTGTCTATGTCTTTTCTCCTGGTAAGGAATGACTTCCCCCGCCCCCCCAGTCCCCCGCTCGAGGTGAAATGAACTTATCTGAGAGTGTTTTGGACATTGGCAGGGGAAGGAGACTGCAGGTGTCATGGCTCAGCATGACTGGGGGGCAGCAGGGAGGGTCTTGGTGGCTTCACTGCTCTTTACACAAAAATTTTAACCAGCTATGTTTGTACATTTGTTTGTGTGGTAAAATATACATAAAATTTACCATTTTAACCCTTTTTAAGTATACAATTCAGTGGCATTAAGTACATTCACAACGCTGTGTAACCACCACCACTGTCTACACCTAAAACATTTTCATCATCCCCAACAAAATTCTGTACCCATTAAACAATAACACTCCCTTCCCCCTTCCTCCCAGTCCCTGGTAACCTCGATTCTACTCTGTCTCTATCAATTTACCTATTGTAGGTACCGCGTATAAGTAGAATTATACAATATTTGTCCTTTGGCGTTGTTTGTACCTTTTTATTTTTCAAAGAACTCAGGTTAAGTAAATGGCCCAAGGCCATCAACTCTAAGTGGAAACATGGCCACAGAAACCTAGGTATGTCTGTCAAGAGACTATAGTCTTAACTACTATGCCATTACTACCTTAGTTGTTGACTTTTCCCATCCATATGCATATATGTATCCATACACAGCAGGTATTTTGCACTTGCCATTAAATCCAGAATGTTTTTCCATCCCATTAGGAATTCTCTGAAACATTTTAATGCTTTCTAATAATCATTTTGTATGTATCATGCTTTATCTTTTGTTGATATTTAACTATTTGTGTTTTAAATTTTAAATAACAATATATACCTTTGTACATAAATATTTGTATTTCTGACTAGAATCCTAGGATAAAAGAGAATGTTATTTCTGGTTCAAACAACAGAACATACTTAATAGTTGATACTTGTTAAATTACCCTTCAGAAATTAGCCCGTGTATAATACAAGTATTCTTATGACATCTTCATCACCACTAATTTTTTTTAATTAGGTGAAAAAAACCTAATGTCCTACCAGTTGAATAGGATCTTTGATAAAATATTTTCATTTACTATTTTAAATTTTCTATATATTGTTTATGTCACTAGCTCATTTTCTATTCTGTTTTAAGGTATTCATATAAACTTTTCTATATTTTATAGCATGTTTTTTCCCAATTTTTTTCTTTGCTTTAAATTTGATGAATTAATGGGTGAAACAGAAAATAGAGTCCAGCATTCAATCTTTTTGTCTGGTCTCCTGAGATCTAGAAGATATTTTGCTGGTGAGGGGTTAACACTTTCATTGCCTTTATAGTTTTCAAAGTGGAAATATTTTTATTGCTTTTAGTAATTAAGAAACTAATAAATAGATGTTCTTTTAAAAAGCATTCAATAGTACAGAAATAGAGAAAGTAGAAAATTAAAGGCTCCATAATCCCATTCCCATATAACCATCTGCAAAAGGTATGGGAAGCTTCAGTCATAAATACAAAGAAATATAATACATGAAAAAAATAAGGCAATTATTAACTCTAAGAAAAATGTAATCATAGCACACTCATTAGCTCTGAAGTGTACAGTATTTCAATGGTCCTAAAATAAAAACAATAAAATATGGATTTAACCAAAAATTTTAACATAGCCATGTTGGGAAGGTGAAGGAGGGCAGAGGGGAGTACAGGAGATTGAAAAGTCTTCCTTCATCCTTTTATGGATTAAGTGGCAGAAATATATGCATTTTATTTAGCAAGATGTATGTACATGTGAAAAGACACAAATATAGAAGCTGGCTGTTTTTGGGGAATGGGACTTTGTGCCAAAGGACAAATTACTGCTCTTTGGTTACAAGCCTTTGAGAGCTACTTTACTTTAAATTTTATGGGTAATTACAATGTATCCAGATTGGGATAAAGCTAAAAGAAATAAGATGACAAAAACACCTACATTTAAAAATAAAATTCTCTTGAGAAATTTTTATTAACATTAATAACAATAAATCATTCAACCTTTTCAGTCTTTAAGAGGTTTTTGTTTTAAAGATGAAATTTATTTCAAAAGTCCTCAAATAAGCCAATCATGAATAAACTTTTATAATGAACTTCTCAAACAAATCTTTTTACTTATCTACCTTTTTTCTTGGGATGACAATAGCATTATTATGATAGTATTAAGTTTTCTTTTTTATTCAAATGAACTGTTTTCAAGATTAATGATTATTAGCAAATCTTGATGCAAGATAAACATGATACTTTAAAATTACTTTTCAATTTCCTATGAACTATTTTAAAGTAAAAAAACTATTTGATACTAAGTGTTCTTATGGTCAAATTCTAAAAGTAATCTTTAGTCCCAATGGAACTTGGTACTCCAAGATTTAAAAAATTTTTTTAATGATATTGACATAATATATATAATTTTAATCACTAAGTTCCTCCTCATCACTGAAATATGTGCTTTTCTTTATCCTTGGGCGTCTTGAATCATCTGATGTTGAGGGACCCCCTGAACTGGGTTTCCATTTTTTTTGTTCTTCTTCAATTTTGGCTTGCTGTAATGTGGTTCAGAAAACAAACAAAACAAAATCAGGAATCTGTTTAATATTACTTATAGTCCAGTGATTCAAAACATGGCAAAACATACAACAAAAGTGCCAGCACTCTCTACCCTCCTAGCCGTGCAGACAGTTCTACTCCATTAAGATGCCATTTCCCCTGCCCCCAAGTTTTGTCCCAGTCTTACCATTTTAAGCAAAATTATTTTAGACAAGTTCTACTAATTAACAGGCATATGAAATGAAGCCTACTTGTCATCCCTGTTGGATGTGGGAATGTTACATAAAATATGACATTAGTTAACTAAAAGGAAAAAATAAATTGATGTATGCATTTACAATTTATCAACTACATTAAAACAAGTGGTTATATAAAATCAGGAAGTTATACACCCTTCTTCAAAAAATGTTTCGTATACTTGTATTAGGACCCTTAACGGTCAAAAATATGTTTTTGGTTTTGTTTTAAAATGAAGCTTCTTTTAAAACAGTATCTTCGATTTAATAAAATCTTTTCCATTGGGCTAAATTCACTTGAATCAAATAGTTCTGTTCAATTCTATAATGAAAACAGATTAAGACAGTAACAGTGTTGTGGGGCCCTTAAAATCTAGAAAGAACCGATAGGCACTTTTCCACCACACTGTTCTAAAGACCTTAAAGAAAGAGCCTATCTCCTAAAGTTTAGGGGCAAAGGGGAAGACAGAGGTTGCCATCAGGAGATGAGTAGTAAAGTAAGCAAGGAATATAAAACTATGAACTCCAGGCAGCTATGGCGTGGTGCCTTAGAAGAGAACTGTTCAGTACCTGGAAAGCTATGGCCTGACTGAGGCTGTCAAGAGCAGGATCTTCCCCTTCATCATCACTTTCTTCTACTTCTTCACTAAATTATTAAAAAAAAAAATCAGCATGCACTTAATCAACAGGAAAGAGACAGAAGCTACACAATGATGTATTTCTAAGAGTGGATATACATACATTTCTTCTTCTGGTTCAGGAATTTTCTTTTTTTTCTTTTTCTCTTTCTTCTTTGGTGGTTCACGTTCTCCAAGCATATTTTTAGGACAGGCATAACTTAAGTGTCCACTTTCCTTTTGTTTCCCATTAGAAAGGAAAGGAGAAATATTACATTTGTTGTGTTATTAACAGAAAACTTGGTGGTTCCTTAAGACTAAAATGTTTTAGAACTTAAGAAAGAATACTGTCACACAGGGGCTTCCCTGGTGACACAGTGGTTAAGAATCCACCTGCCAACGCAGGGGACACGGGTTTGAGCCCCGGTCTGGGAAGATCCCACATGCTGCAGAGCAACTAAGCCCGTGCGCCACAACTACTGAGCCTGCGAGCTACAACTACTGAAGCCCGTGTGCCTAGAGCCCATGCTCCGCAACAAGAGAAGCCACCGCAATGAGAAGCCCGCGCACCACAACGGAGAGTAGCCCCCGCTTGCCGCAACTAGAGAAAGCCCGCGCACAGCAACAAAGACCCAACACAGCCAAAAATAAATAAATAAATAAGTAAATTAATTTAAAAAAAAGAATATTGTCACACAGGGAATATACACAAAGAAATTACAACCCATTACTTTAATATTTAGAAGAGATTATGATATCATAACTCCCAATAAGGAAGTAGTTTAGTCGTTTCACTAAGAGTAAAAGAAGTTTTCTTCCTTCAAACATTTTAAATCTGAAGATTCAGGATATAAAATAATTCAAAATGTAAATGGACCATCTACCTTAGTTGTAAAAATTTTAAGTTATTATGATAAAATGGGGACAAAACTATTCCTAACTTCCAAGATGTTGCTGAACATTTTCTTTTAAAAACAAATGGAAAATTTAAAGTCTTCCTCACTTTTCCTATCAATTAATTTCATTCTGCTTCTTTCATATCTAGATTATACCTGCACTGTCCACTTATGGTAGCCACTAGCTATAATTCTCTTGTGGTTACTGAGAATGTGTCTGAACTGATACATACTGGACTGTGAAGACAGTATGAAAAAAGAATGTAAAATATTATAATTTAAAACAATTTTAATTACATAATTCAAATGAAAATATTTTGAATTAAAATATATTAAGTTTTTACCCTCTTTATTTTTTTTAATGTGGCTATTAGAACATTTATAATTAAATCTGTGGCTTGCATATGTTTGTATTTGACAGTGCTGGACTAGCCATAACATTATAATGAGCCATAACATGGTTTGAGTTGTAAAACGAGACAATGCATCTGTGTATTGGCTTACCAAAATACCTTTAGAAGTAATATGTGAGAATGAGGGTGTGCGGAGAGGCTGAGCCAGGATTAGAACAACAGAAGAGAAAAATAATCATGCTTTTCAGGTATATTTTACAAAGCATCAAATAGACTGTGTACTTTGTATACCTGGGGACATGGCTGAACCCAAGAGGTATTATTGTTAATGAACTGCTGAGAGGATGTACTCAGAGAACCATTTTTCAAACTGTTTCTGGAATAATGGTATACCAAAAACTGTTAACATATCCCATACAAAAAAAAAAAAAACGGGGGCAGGGGTTTAATAGTGAAATAGCTTTGGGAAAAATCAGGCTAAAATAAACGTAAACAGATTTTTGCGGGGGGAGTTTTAAGAAATATTATAATGTACTAAGTATAATATGACAAATCTATGGATCCACAAACCAAAAAGACAGATTAACAGATTCATCCAGGAGTTCTCGGATAATTTAATATTTACTGTGAATATGTGGATATATACTTCTCTATCTGACCATAACAACTCCACCCTCCTTTCCTTTCTTTTTTTTCTTCTTTATGATGGACTCTGGAACACAGGTTTTGAAACATTAACTTAGGTGTCAGAATCATAAAAATTGACAGAATGTACCCAGTGCCTTGCTTGCTCTCTCTTTCCATCCATCCATCCATCTATCTATTCACCCACCCATCTGTCTGTATATGTATATATTTTTGAGGGGGAGTGAGTGGCACTGGGGAAAGGACCACAACACATTTCCTTCTATTTTTCCATATGATCATATAGCCAGGACAATGTCTCTCAGTAATCTTCTCTTCAGTAGAAAGCTCACCATTAACCTCTGGATCCTGCTTTTTAGTATATATAAAGACATTTTAGAAATAGGCAGCAACTAACCCAGACTGAAATTCTCTTGATACAACTATGGGCCTTGGGCAAAGTTGTGTTGTGGCTATACATCTCTCCTAATCACCCAAAGTTTAAATGGATAACAACAGATGATGAGAACTAGATAAGAAAATCTGGGTATAGTTCAGCTCCTGAACTATCAGCAGTACTAACAGGAGGGAAGACTTTTCAAAACAATATCCCATAGAGGATGGGTCATATCATAATGTTTTTACTGACCTGTGATACTTAATCATTGGCAAAATGTTATAGAAACACAAAAATTTATGGGTCACTAAAATCTTTCAGACAATAATGTAAGTAATTAGTCTTAAACTTTTTAATCTAACAACTTTCAAAGGTTTGGAAACTGGAGAAAATACCACCCTATATTACCCAACTCAGGTTAACTTTACATACAACATTTCAATTGAGTTTACTTACATGAGTCTAGAGTCCCAAAGTAAAACTTTCATAACCCTATTTTAGCCATCCAGAAGTCTTGGAGAACACAAATAAAACACTGATGTGAAAAATACTTCAAGTAAACTATGGAAAATTATACTGTTTTAGGTATACTCACCCCACATTCATAACACTTAGATTTATCAAAGTAGTTTCGTCTTCGGATGAACTCAGCTGCTCTTCCATTGTCAATAGCAATGCTTGCTTTTATCACTCTACCGAATAACTAGAACAGAGAAAAATGCAAATGCAGAAGGATGTATTTCACTGAAACCTAAAACTACAGTTATTGGATCCCATTTCCTCAAACCTTCAATTCCATTTTATTTTTTAGATTATTTTAGCAATTGCCCACTTAGGTATGACAAATTCTTTCCTGTAGAATAGACTTTTATTCCTTATATTATACCAGTGTTTTGGGAACCCAGTACAGTTTCGACCTCTTTTCTGTAAGTTAAATACCCTCAGGACCTACTGATATCCATCAGATGTGACCATCCCCTCATCCCCACATTTTTAGCCTGGATAAGCACAAAGGCTTTTGGTTAAAAACCTTGTTGGGAATGAATGGCTTACCTGTTTGTTGTTTATTGCCCTGGTACAGTTCTGTGCAGAGTCTTTATCCAAAAATAAAATAAATGCAACCCCTTTACTCTTCCTGGTATCTTTATCTTTCATTATAGTAACCCTTAAAGCATAAACAAATAGCCAGTTAAAAATAATGAGGCAGCAATAAACAAAATATATGAATAAATACTTGAAAAACTCAAGTGGTCAAAAAGGGTTAATAAAACACTTATAGAATAAGCAAGGAAATTAATATATTTGACAAATAGCTAACTCTTCAAAGTCATGGGATATCAAGAAGAATGGAAATGGGAAAGTGTGATACTGATTTCACACAAGTGAACACAGCTATGATTAGGAGTATCTGATAAATCTAACATTAATCGGAGGTTGAAGGATGAAGAGATTAGAGACAATGGAATCTTGAGGAGTAAGCATAATTTCTCTTCTCTACTGACTCCCTCACTCTGCAGGAAAAAACAAAACAAAACAAAACTGAGATGTTCTCTTCTACCCAAAAAGTAAAGTGATTTACTCAAATTATTTTTTTCTAGGTGTTAGAACATAACTATAATCTTAATATTCTTTTAAAGAATCTCCATTTCTGTGCTTCTTAGCCATACTACCCAAGGTACGTAAGTGGTAGGGATGGTCATAAGAGAACAGAGCCTGTTCTTTCTCCTGATGCTTTACCCATGCCTAGTCCTGTGGTCCTCGCTCATCATATGTCATTAAATACAGTTTAAGAAAATATTCAACAGGGCTCTTTGGAGAAATGGCTGACTCCAAGTCTGGGATAGGGTATGTACAAGATGAACTTGGAACATCTTGTTATGCCAGAAAGGAAGTACTGGGGCTTCCCTGGTGGCGCAGTGGTTGGGAATCCGCCTGCCGATTCAGGGAACACGGGTTCGAGCCCTGGTCCGGGAGGATCCCACATGCTGCGGAGCGGCTAAGCCTGTGCGCCACAACTACTGAGCCTGCGCTCTACAGCCCATGAGCCTCAACTACTGAGGCCCGCACGCCTAGAGCCCGTGCTCCACAACAAGAGAAGCCACCGCAATGAGAAGCCTGCATACTGCAAAGAAGAGTAGCCCATGCTCGCCGCAACTAGAGAAAGCCCACGTGCAACAACAAAGACCCAACTCAGCCAAAAATAAATAAATAAATTAATTAAAAAAAAAAAAAAAAAGAAAGGGAGTACTTGAAAAAAAAAGTAATGATGGGGCATGGCACAAGAACAGAGAAGCCAGTTGGAGGGAGCACCCATTGGCCAAATCTAGGACAGTCTGAGTACCAAAATAATTAAATACAGTAATGAATTATAAACCACATAAAAAAGGAATTCATAAGTCCATACTGATAATAAATAAAAGGGGGAGAAAGGAGAGCTGCTGAATGCCAAGGGATGACTGGTGAATGTATAGGGAGTGCTAGAGTTGGAAAATCACCATTTGCAACAATCATGGTACTGCATCAGGCAAGAATTATCAACAAATGCTATGTCTAAAATGAAATTTTTATGTGGAATAGGATGTTTGCATTGTCTTAAGAGTGTCTCCCACTGACTGCTTCTTAGTTGCAAAGGGAAAAAAAGTAATTATACAGTGGAGAAGTTGGTTAACATCTTGACTGGGTGATCAAAATTAATATCACTAATGAGGGACAGATGCATGTTGTATGAATCCAGATGTGACACCCTCAGAACACATCACCCAGAGAGGATACCAGCCAAGAATACATAACCACCATATAATCATGAGGCAACATCAGGAAAACACAAAATGAGGGGAAAAAAAGATGGGTTAGAGCTATATTATTTATAAATGTTCCAGATTAAAGGAGGCTGAAAAGATAGGACAGTTAAAATAACACCTAACTCTAGACTGGATTCTGTACTAGAGGCAAAAAATTCTATGTGGGACATTATTGGGTCAACTGACAAAACTGGAACGTGGATGACTGATTCAACAAAAGTACTGTATCAGGATAAATTTATGAGTTTGGTAACTGTACTGTGGTTATATAACATATAACCCTATTGTATTTTTAGGAAATACACACTGAAGTATTTAGGAGTAAAGGGTGATGATGTTTATAACAGCCTCAAATGACTCACAAAAACAAATTGTGTGTGTGTATGTATACACATAGATATATATAGACATACTCATATAGGGGTGTGTGTGTATGTGTGTGTATATATATATACACACACATACACACACACAGCCCCCCATACATGCACACACATTGGGGAGAGAGTGAAAATGATAAAGTAAATGGGGATAAAATGTTAATAAGTGAAGAATCTGGGCAAGGGATATTTTGATGTTCTTTGTACTATTTTTGTAACTTATAAATTTGAAATTATTTCCAAATAGCAAAAAAAGAGACAAAGCTCTAAGACAAAGCTTAATAATTTTCTAAAAACTGAATTAACAGGAAAACAGACAAGAGAACATGAATGAATAAATAAACAGAAATTTGATTTAGTATTACATTTCACATATTGAAATTTATTTTATTTGGATTTGGGATTAGGTACCTATAGAGTCATTGGAATGAAATTGGTAAAAAGATGCCACTATATTAAGAGAAGTGATGTCTTATTTCATTAAAAAATATATGTTACAATAATTTAGGGAAAAATGGGCAACAAAAATGGTTTACTTTCTCAAAAGGCTGCATCTGTTTATTCATTGGGCTTAGAAGGAAGGAAGAGAAGTCAAGCACTTGATGCAGCTCAAGTATAGGCTGGTTTTCTTCAAAGCCACACCAGTTAGCATAAACAGGAAAGTTTTTAACCAATTTTGAAAGGAGTATAAAGTAAGATAGTTACTTTAACTTTTTAAAAATTTCATAATGTTTGTGATGGTAAGTTAAAGTCATAAATCATTTTTTTGAAAGTACTATTTGGAAGTGTTAGCTTTCTAAGTCATACTCAGCTAATGATCTCTTTCATCTGTCCTCTCTTTTCCATTCCCACTGCTTTTTTTCTTGTCCACGGTGGCACTACTGTTTCCATAATCTATTCTTACTGGTTCCCTTGATGCTAATTTATGCTCATCTGCTAGTGGAAAAGTCTTCTACTTGAGGAGTAAATAAAATCACTTATTCCTTTGCTCAAAAATCTTTGTTCTTCAAGTTGCCTATTCTTTGGTCCAGCAATCAATATCCTTCATGATTATGGCTCCCATTTCCCTCATCTTTCACTGCTCCTCACTTGCAAACTATGAGGTCTAGCCACAAGAAGGCACTCAGTGTTCATGGAGCATGGCCTGAACTTCCCCTAAACTGGTGCCTCTGTTCATATGGCTTCTATCCGCTTTCAAATCTCAATGTTTTGCCCATTAAAATTTCACTCCTTCTTCAGGGTTCAGAATGTATCAGTTCTTAACTGGAAATAATTTCTTCTCCTTTCTTTTCTGCTTGTCTCTACTGAAATCTCTGTATAAACAAGGCCTCACCTCCCCTATTCAAAAAATTTATTTTTGCAGTAATAACAAATCTTTACGTTTGGATACATGTGATGGAATTTTTACTCTATTATTTGCCAGGCACCTCTCTAAGCTTTATCTATAAAATGTTCCTTTCATCTCACCTATTTTGATATAAAAATCTTCTTTAAGATTGTTTCTGTAACCCCTATTAATCCTACCTCAATATGTTAAAACAAAAAGACAGATACAAATGGGAAAGCAGTTTCTCAAAAGCGTGCATCCATTTGTTTGTTCATGTGGCCATTCAGTCTTTCCATTAGCCTCAAGCACAGGTACTAAGCACTGGCAATAGGACAGGTTTTTATCCCCAGGAAAAGGCTTACAGTCTAGAGGTGGAGAAAGACCTATAAACCAATTAAAATACATTACTTTGATAGAGGTACCTTCTAAGGTAACAGAAAAATAATTTCATCAAGGATTTAAAAGGACAAACCTAGGATGATTCCCATGTCTCTAGCATGGGAATAAAGCTAGATGGTGGTACCATTTCCTGATATAAGGTAGATGATGTACTCATTTAAGCACATGAAGTGAAGCAGACACTATTCTGGGAAACCTGGGTGTCATCCATAAAACCTCCTTCTCGCTCACCCAACCCTTACATACAAAGTAAATATATCACTAAGTATTACCCATTTTCCTGCCTAATGATCTCTCAAATCTGACCAGTCTTTACCTCTCCACCTGTATCATCTTAGTCCAAATTTCTCCCCTGGGCTATTGTTATATCTTTTGACTGGTCTCCCTGCATCTGCTCTTGTTCCCCTCCAATCCAATCTCTACACTGAAGCTGGATGGAATAAGCTTCTAAAAATTCAGATCATGTCACTCCCTCACTTAAAATTATTTAATGGATTCTTGGTGTCCTTAGAGGAACCTGCTTCCATCTCTGGACCTGTCTTGTGCTTTCTCCCTCTTGCTCACTCATCTCAAGCCACACTGGCCTTCTTTCTGTTTCTTGATCTTGCTTTATTTTCTCTTGCCACAGGGCCTTTGCACAAGCAAGTCCCTCTACCTGAAATGTTCCTCCCATTCTTTTAACCTACTTAACTCTTACTCAGCCTCTAGGTTTCAACTCAAAGGATAATGACTTAGGTAAATCTACCCTGACTCTCTAGCCTAGATCAGGTCTTCCCTGTTTATAGGTGCTAATAACTCTGTGTCTAACTTCATAGCATTCTCATGGCTTATAATTATGTATTTGTACGGAAATTCATTCAGCGATTCTGACAGGGAAAAATCAAGAAAAGGTAAAGGTTAAAGGAATAGGCTGGAATCAAACTATTGGATTCAAACCTTGGCTCCACTGCTAACCAGCAATATGATATTAGGTTTACTGTGTGCTTCAGTTTTGTCATTTATAATATCAGGATAATAACAGTAGCTACCTTAAAAGGTAGTTGTGAGACTTTAATGAGATAATTTATGTAAAGATATTAGAACAATGCATAGCGTATTTATGTGTTCATTGTTACATATCATCATTATTAGTGTTCTGATTGATAATGATCACTGTTTGAAATTCTGAAGACCTAGTAGCATTTTTGATGATTTTTTAATAGAGAAGTAAGTTTAAAAGAAGTTAACCTCAGGATGCAGATGAACTTCAACCATTTAACATCCATTTGTCAAAGCTAAAAGAAAAACAACTAGGCAAGATAAATATGCTCTAAATTCTTGGGATTTTAAATACGACTTTAAATTTATACCAGAACATATTATTAGTTGTAAGATAGAATAACACTATCTTGCTTTTACTTTACACTCTCATTAACCCTGCATTGTTCAAGAGTCAACTGTGTTTGTTTTTATATTCTATTTGTTTGACAAATAATAATCCATTTATAGTATACTTGATAACACACCTCCTAGTACCTAAAATATATATTTAATCAGAGCCTTTAACTTATGTCTTATATTGGATAACAGGATCAGTTTTAGTTCTTAGTAATATGGTACAAAATTATATTATTTAAATAAATTAGGCCATATAAAGGAATACCATGAAATCATTACATACAAGGATGTATCTATATAGTACATGGAAAGATATTTACGATATGTCAAGTTAAAAAAAAGACAGCAAAATTGCATGTATAGAATTGTCTTTTAAAATTTGTCTATAGATATTTATGTATATTAAAAAATTACTGAAATATACATAAAATGTTAACAGTAGTATTATTTCTTTTTTATATCAAATATCTGTTTTATAAAAAATAGTAAATCTACTTCCATTAAGAAAATAATGGAGAAGTAAATTCCGATAGACTTTTAAATGAAGTTTCCAAATCTGATATACTTACTTTACAACTTTGCCATACTTGGAAAATATCTGAAACAAATAATAATAATTATTTGCAATAATTATTTCCACATAATAATTTGCAATTTAATTTAAAATCATAAGAAAACATTAAACTTTCAAGCTGTATATACTGACCACATTGTTTGTTGTAGTTTATGAAAATTTTTAGCCTCTGGTCTATAAGGCAAGCCCTAGAAGATATATTTTTTTAGTGACTAGCATAATACTCTTTTTTTGGCTACTGGTGTCACAGGTATTTGCCTTAGTTCCTAAATTTCTGACAGAAGAAAAAAAAAAACACTCTTCATATGTGGTAGATTGAAGCCACACACATTGCACAGCTGAGTGTTCCTGTGGTATATCCATGACAACTATCAACCCCACCATAGCGCCAGAGAAATCTTGTGCTTCAACTATCAATGTTGTGGAATATCACTGTTCCTGGCCTACCCCCAACCCCATCAAGCAATCACTATGTCAGAAGACAAATCCTTACGTGACTGTTTATAAAACAAAAAAGCTTCTATAATGAAAAATCCATTCCCATCAGTCTCCATCTGCCCACCCTAATATGTTGGTGGTACTTTACAGTTGGCCCTTTCTTCCCTTTTACATCTACATCTTCACTCTAAGCAATCTCATCTACTTCTACTGTTTCAGCCGGTCCTATTTATTATATAATGCTTCGTACAAAAGTCCTTCAGAATACATTAATGTATGTAATCAGTAATAATAAATGCTTGAGTTCTGTAAGTTGTGTAACCATGGAACATAGTATAACTGGATTGCAGTGTTAGTAATACTGAATTCTGAAGACCAAAAAGACAGTTTTCTTTTTTTTTTTTGTGGTTTGCCTTTCATTTTCTTTTTTTAAAAAAATTTACTTTATTGAAGTATAGTTGATTTACAATGTTGTGTTAGTTTCTGGTGTACAGCAAAGTGTATATGTATATATACACACATATACATGTGTATATATATATATATATATACACATACTCTTTTTCATATTTTTTTCATTATGGTTTATTACAGAATATTGAATACAGTTCCCTGTGGTATACAGTAGGACCGTGTTGTTTATCCATTCTGTATATAATAGTTTGCATCTGCTAATCCCAAACTCCCAATCCATCCCTTCCCTACCACTCCTCCCTCTTGGCAACCACAAGTCTGTTTTCTATGGCTGTGAGTCTGTTTCTATTTTGTAGATAAGTTCATTTGTGTCATATTTTAGATTCCACATATAAGTGATATCATACGGTATTTGTCTCTCTTTCTCACTTACTTCACTTAGTATGATAATCTCTGGGTCCATCCATGTTGCTGCAGATGGCATTATTTCATTCTTTTCTATGGCTGAGTAGTATTCCATTGTGTGTGTGTGTGTATGTATATCTATCTATCTCACATCTTCTTTATCCATTCATCTGTTGACAGACATATAGGTTGTTCCCATGTCTTGGCTATTGTGAACAGTGCTGCTATGAACATAGAGGTGCATGTATCATTTCAAATTATAGTTTTTTCTGGACATATGCCCAGCAGTGGGATTGCAGGATCATATGGCAACTCTATTTTTAGTTTTTTGAGGAACCTCCATATTGTTTTCCGTAGTGGCTGCACCAATTTACATTCCCACCAACAACGTAGGAGGGTTCCCGTTTCTCCACACCCTCTCCAGCATTTATTGTTTGTGGACTTTTTAACGATGGTCATTCTGACCAGTGTGAGGTGGTACCTCATTGTAGTTCTGATTTGCATTTCTCTAATAATTAGCTATGTTTAGCAACTTTTCATGTGCCTATTGGCCATCTGTATGAAAGACAGTTTTCTACATAACATTTCTAATGGCTTCTCATTTCACTCAGAGTCCTTACCGTTATCTGTGCAAGCCCTATAAGGCACCCCTGAATGGGCTTACCTCTGACTGCCCCTCCTCTTCTCTCCACTTTATTTACTCTGTCTGCCTGAAATGCTTGTCCCCCCTAGACAGCTGCATCGCTGCCTCTTACTTCCTTCATGTCTTAATCGAAAGTCACCTTCCTAAAGTAAAATTTCACCCCCAACCTAACATTTAATAACCCTCCTTTCCTGCTTTATTTTGTCTCCTTAGCACCTAACACCTTAGCATTAACTTAGTATCTAACAAATAACATCATCTGAATTTTTTATATTTCAAATTGTTTCTCTATCTCGCTACATTGTGAGTGCCAAAAGGGAGTTTCATCTTTTTGTTCACTGATGTGTACCTAGTACTTGTAAGTGTTCCTTGGCATATAGTTAAGTGTTCAATAAAAAGAGATGTCTCTATTTTGATACAAGGAAGGACACTAAAGTTTGTTTTCTTCTCTGTTCTTGGAGAGTCAAGCTATCTTAATTAATCAAGTACTATGTACCACCTATGCAGCATCTCTCTACTGTACTTAACATCTACCCAAAGTAGCAGAGAAAAGAGGGCACACTTGTAGATAGGACTCATGTCATTCCTACCAGTCCCTCTCAACCACCCATCTGCAGGACAGGCACAGAAGGAAATTTTGTTCTCTGTAAGGCAACAAGGTGAAAGAAGATGTTGGCAGGGATTTTTTTCTCCTCCAGTCACCCCTATCCTGAATTGAAAACAAACTTTATTAAACTGTTAAGTTTTTGCCACATATATAAATTAAGATATACTTTCAGAATTGGAGGATTAGGAAAGGGATCTCTTTTGCTTCCATCAGCCCTTCCTCCAAAACCTCCACCCCACTACCAGTTTCAAAAGCCAAGTAAGCAAGCAGGAAAAATCAGCATCATTATGCTAGTAGTGTCTTCTGTGTTTATAAAAAACTTGTTATCCTCTATAAAGCACTGGGAATTCTCTTTGGAAATTACAAGTGTCTAATTTTTTTCACTTACTTATGCTTGCCATAGAGGTCTTTGATATTAATGATCTAAGTGCATTGTAATGTATTTATTATGAATTTTGCCTAAGAGAACTGTTTGCTGAAGCTACATTTGTATCTCAGACAGAGAATTCAGTAGATAACAATACTAATACAAAAACTTACCCGGTATAAGTCATTGTTGGTCAGGGAAAAGGGCAGGTTGGATACATACACTGTGCTTTTACTTGGGGCCAATCCACCACTCATTTCTAAAAAACAAACAAACCAACCCAGAAGCAATCTAAACCAGGTATTCTTCATTCCAAGTAAAACCAATACTATAGACAAGTGACAAATTTATATACTTTCCTTCTTAGTAATACTCAGGAAACGTTGACTCCAGCTGGGTGAATTAAGGAATTTCTTTTCTCCAGACACCACTTAAAGGAGTTTTCTAGTCCTCCTTTCAAGTAGATTCTTTACACTAACCCCTTTCAGTGATGGAATATGGCGTGAGTGGAGAGGTGAGTTTCAAACAGATGAAGGAAAAACTCTGAGGCTACTCTTAACCTCCCCTCAGGCTGAGAGCAAGAAAGTGCTTTCAGATATGCCTAATACCTTGCCTACCCACGAGAAGAAGAGCCTGGGAGCTCAGAAAGAACCTTAGCTGTTGATTTTCACTAATTTGGCTGGGTAACTTTTTGCTTGTCTTAATATTTTTCTCTGGAGCGGTGCTAAGAGGAAATTTCAGCCTCACATTTTGACGATGTAAAAAAAGTTCTTTCAAATCTCTAATTTTGCATATTATTGCTAAATTATGAAATGATACATTTCATTATTGGAATAGTTTTCAGTACCCTGAAGGGTATTGACCTGTATATGTATTTTTCAGTTTACAAATATAATCTGTAATTCATTTTCATACCGTATATAGCAAAGTCAGCAAATTATCTCTGAAAATGATATCAGACTCAACCAAGTTCAAATTTTCGATTTAAAAAGTGTGTGTGGTGTGTATTTACGATCACAAATATCAAAATACTGATTCTAAGGCGTGCCAGTTCGCGATGTAATGGGAAAACCGCTTGATGCTTGGGATGTTTTGGGGGACAACTTTATCGACAGGTCGCTTTTTAAAAGCTTCCAACTGAAACTCTTCACACGTTAGCCGTTCTGGTGAGAATGGCGAGGGCAGGCAAAAGTAAAGGTCCTGGAATAAAAAGGGTGGCGGGAGAGAGGGGCAAATGTTTCCGGCAGCTGGGTCTGGGGAGGAGCCCGCAGGGAGAAAGGCCGCAGCTGGGTAGGCGTTTACCTTCAGGTGGGGCAGGCCCGGGAGACTAGAAGAGCGCGAGCCCTCAGCTCACTCGGGGTTCAACCCCGACTGTTCGTCGCCCCTTGCAGCTGCCTTGGCATCACGGGTCCTGGGAGGGGTCAGGAGCCGGCGACAAGAAGTTAGCAGCAGTGCCTCTTCCAGGATCTCCTTTGACCCAAGCCCCGGAGGCGGGTCTAGGGGCGGGCGCTTTTGCTGACGTCTTGGCGCGCGCCGGAAGTGCCTCCCTGGGAGCGCGGCGGCGAGTGGACGTCTACGTTTACGGGGTCTCCCGGCGGCCCAGAGTCGGTGAGCGCATTTTACCTTTCCGAGAGGTGGACGGGGATGGGCATGGGCTGCTACACCGGGGAGAGGGGAGGGCGCGGGCGGGCGGGCCTTTCCACGGCGGAACCTGGAGTCTCCCGCTGCATTTGAATCGTGCAACGATTCTGCTCCTGCGGTTGAGGGTGGAGAGACGCAGGGCAGTTTGGAATAAAGGAAAGTGTTGAGTCTGTGATACAGGTTCGCTTTTCTTTAGCATCGTAATATGCAAAAAGAGGACTGAACTAGGTGACTTCAATGAGCCGAGGTCAGTTAGTAAGTCGGTAAATTTACTGAATGTGTTCGACGTACCCAGTTCGGTTATAGGCACTTCGGGAGCTACAAAAAAGTGTAAAGCGGCCTTTTTCTGGAGGATATCTCAGTCTCGTTGGGGAGACAAGGTCAACCTGGGGAGACTCGGATTCACAGAATGACTCATCCTGAGTATTGGTATGGACAAATGTTAACTTTCTTGGCACCTTTTTTCTTCCTGTAAATCTATAATGGGCACACACTGCTCTTTCCCCAAGTGGCTGTAAACAGGCCCGTCATTCCGACAGAAAAACCAGAAAATAATGCAAGGTAGTTTATACTTAACTTCTACCCACCAGCACACACAGACCAGGCCTCTAACCACTCCCTGGGAGCCTGCGTGCCAGCAGCCTGGAACTCAGAGCCTCTCCTGGAGCCTGCACAATCCATCCAGACTGAAGCCGATGTCTTCTAGAGAGACGGAAGTGCAATCCAGCCAGGGCGCAGCAGAATTTTGAGAGGCCCGAATGCCTCCGCGTCCACCAGGGGACCGCTGGGACTAATTCTCTTGGCAAACTTGTGGCCAGCCAAAACTGCCATGCTTCACATCCCTGTTATCCTTGGTTACCGTCCAAGATGTAAGCCCCTTTGGTCTTCTATGCTACACCCCCATCCCCGTGCTGCTTTGTGCTCGCTCCCTCTGCCTTGATTTAGGCTTTCACTGCTTCTCCCTACTTTTCTTCCACATTTCACCCCTCAACACAACAACTGTGCTCTCTGAAACCTTTCTTCCTTGCTTAACAAACTTTTACTTACTCAGCCTCTTTATGGAAATTTTCTTACGTCTCCTGACTCTAACTAACACTTGTTTTTTCCTTCCAGCCCTTTCAATTGAGCCCTTTCTCTTGACACCTGCGTTTGTGGGTGAGTCATGGCTCTAGCCATATGGAACTGATTTCACTTTCTTAATGCTTTTTTCTTCAGTCAGCGTCTTTGCAAAAGTTCTTTGATTTTCCTGATCCCTACCCTACCTTTTTCTGGATAATTCCTATACCTGCTAAAGATCTCAGTTTAGTCAGTTTCTCTGAGGGGTGTTCCCTGACTTCCCATAGACAGAATTAGGTACCCTTGCTGTGTGCTAAGTGCCCTCTACTTTCCTTTTAGTAGCACTTATAGGATGTATCCTGATTGCTTATCTCTTTGTCTTTGCTACTAAGCTAGGCTTTTGGGGAGGGACTGTATTTGTCTTGTTTACTTTTGTAACTCCACTGCCTAATAGGCAGTCAAGTATTTCTTGAATCATTGCAGTTGCTGCAGATACAGCCTCAGAAGTCGGGCGGTTGATGTCATCTCCTGACTTTAAAATGTAAAAATCTTTCAAAAGACATCAGCTGCTACTCAGCTACAGCTGATTGTGGCTGTGTGACTGTGTGATCCCAGCGTTGCCAGAGTGTCCAGTTTTTTCAAGGAAAGTTGGAAATATAGTTTCTTAAAGGGTTATCTTCCAGTTTTTAAGTGTGGTCAATGGACTAAAGTTTTATTAAAAAAAAAAGAAACCTGGGCCAAACATAAGTCACACGTGGCTTCGCAGTCATTGTTATGGAATCTTTTGTAAGTGTTGTAGGGTTCAGAAATGGGCTTTCTGGAGGATAATAGATTTTGAACTGGGCCTCTATGGATGTTTGGAAGTTGAGTGAGAGAACGGAAAGAGGTATTCCGGTTTGGGAAATAAGACAGCTCCAGGGTAGTGTTTGTTACTTTGTGACACAGTGAGGAGGAAGGCATGAATGATCCTTTCCGAGAGAACAGAAGTTTAGGTGAGATGGTAGAAGGGGGCATGTAAAGGGCAGAGATGTTTGGATTTGTTACAGTTAATTAATAAGAAACTATTTGGGTTCTTGATCAGGGAAACTTCAGATATGAATGACATATTAGCAAAGTTAATTGAGTATCCCTTTTCAAGGGTGAAATGGAGGGTAAAAGACAGGAAGGAGGCTGACCACTAAAGACTGTAAACTCCATCCAGATGTGAAATAAGATTTAGATTTGAAAATATTACACACAAACTTTGCCTATTTGAGTAATTTCCATTACTTGATCACTTATGATGAACAATCAAGAATCTACTACTAAGTATTTAATACTTACATAAAAGAAGTTTCCTTAAAGCAGTGAAAAGTCAAGTAACTTGTGAAACTACTAAAGAATGCAGTACTTTAACAGTACTAAGTTCTATTGTTCGTTATGAAGCAATCAGCGATCTCCTCTCCTCTAGCCTCTTCACCTTCAGTCCTTCGTGTATACTGCCAGGTTAATGTCATTCGGAATGACATTTTCCCCCCTCACCTTATTTCTAGGTTTAAAAGCCTACAGGGAGCTCCTCCTCTAGTTTTTCTCATTTTTCTTTTTTAAGTATTTAGTTGGCATGTATCTTTATTTTTTTAAAATTTATTTATTTTATTTATTTTTGGCTGCGTTGGGTCTGTTGTTGCGCGGGCTTTCTCTAGTTGCAGTGAGCGGGGGCTACTCTTCATTGTGGTGCGCGGGCTTCTCATTGTGGTGGCTTCTCTTGTTGCAGAGCATGGGCTTTAGGCACACGGGTTTCAGTAGTTGCAGCACGCAAGCTCAGTAGTTGTGGCACACGGGCTTAGTTGCTCCGCGGCATGTGGGATCTTCCCGGACCAGGGTTCAAACCCGTGTCCCCTGCATTGGCAGGCGGATTCTTAACCACTGCGCCACCAGGCAAGTCCCTGTTTTTTTGGCTTTGTTGTGCCATTTAATGCCCTTGAATTTTGTTTTCTCTGTCCTTGCCTGTTTGCTTTGTGAAGCAAGGTGATATGGTGGAAAGGGCTTGGTTTTTAAAGTCATACAGGCCTGATTCTGATTCCAGGCTCCGTATGCCTCTGAGATTTGAGATTTTCAGAGCCTCTGTGTTTTTTTTTTCTGGAATGGGAGGTATAATATCTCCTTCAGGGGAGGAAATGAAAGCTTGTTGAATACCTATGCAGGCTCATTTCCCACTCCTTTGCAATGCCAATCTTCTGCCCTGGTCGTTTGTATCTTTCTCATGGACGTTTTATCTTCCCCAATTCCTTTCTGTTTTCTTGGATTCTACCATTGACTGTTGTTCATCCACATTTAAGCACTCTCTCAAGATTAAATTTTCTTGGCTTTTTTTTAAGTATCATTGCCTGCATTTATCTCTCCCTGGGCACTGAACAATGATTAATTCCTGTGGATTCTTTATTTTGACCATTTTAATTGACATCCAATGTTATTTTTTTTTCTTCACAGACTTTATATTCTAAAATTCATTTTTGTTTTAGATGTCTGGAATTTTAAACATTTTCAAGTAGAAGTAGTATTATGTAATTTTTAGGTTCAAGTCAACACTTAAAAACTTCTTATTTTAATTTAGGATATCAGGAATACGTTTACCTTGCTTTAACATCAATGGATCTCATCCTAAGATAAGTTTAAGATTTAAAAAAAATGTCCCAGGCAACTGTATAGGGATTTCAGAGGACAAGACCTAGGCATTAGTATTTTTTTTAAAGCTCTTTAGATGATTCTAATATGCAGACAGGGTTGAGAATCATTGCTTTAGGTGCTAGAGCTAAAGGATTCTCATTGGTACCTTTTGCTCAGAAATGAAGTGGCATTAGTGTCATGAGAAGTGTGATAGGAGCCATAATCTAATAGTGCTCATTGGAAGTTTTCTGAGTAACCAAAAGGTACAAACTAATATTTAGGTTCTTCAGAATGGCTCACGTAGTGGTCATATGAATAATATATTTATTTGATCAATATTTAATAAGTACCTTTACTGTGCTAAGCAACAGGAGTAAGAAAGGTACACATTCATTGCCTTTGCAGTGGTGTTTAGTTTGGGAGGGAGGAGAGGAAGGAAAGTAAATTGAATATAATGTTACATAGCACTAGTATAGCAGGGCGCTTTAAGGGGCCCAAAGGAGGAACACTTTATTCTTTCTGGAGAATATAAGAAAAGTTTACATTTGAGCTGAACCCTGAAGGAAGAGTAGAGGGTGAAGGCAAATAAGTAGAAGAAAGATATTCTAGGCAGGAGAAAAGCATGCCATGATATGGTGGTGAGAAATAGTGGCACACTTGCAGAACAAGATGTAGTTTGTTATGTCTGGAGGTTCTGGAGGCTGTTGGGGAATTGGTAGGAGGTGAAGCTGGAATGGTAGGAGCAAGGTCATAAATAAGCTTTTTCAAGTTTAGGCTGAGACTTCATTCTTTAGGATATGGGGAATAACTGAGAGATTTTAAAATAAGATGTCTTATCAGAATGAACACTCTGGCTACAGTTTGCTGAGTGTAAGAGGTGACATCAGAAGCAAGGAGACCAGTGTTTTACTGTTAGGGAGTCCAATGGCTAGATTAAGAGCATATGAACAAAGACAGTGGTAGCTGGGTTAGGGAAGTGGAGATACATGTGCCTTATATATTGAGGTGGTAGATAAAACTGGATTTAGTTACTTAGATATGAAAAGTTTTGGGTCTTGTGTGACTCAGGTTTCTGATTTGGGCCTTTGGGTATCTGATATAGTGTCATTGACCAAAATGAGGAAGACAGGAGATAAAGCAGTTTTCTGAGAAGTGTGAAGAGTTGTTCTGGCATATGAAGTTGGAGGTGCTGTGAGATACCCTCTTGAAAGGAAGTGGAGACGTGGGAATCATTTATCCAGAGGGGGCATGTTACCAGCTTTAATAGATTTACTCCATGAATACTGAGCACATACATTGTGCAAACTATTCTAGGTCCTTAATATTAATCAGTGAACAATGTAGAGATCCCTGCTTTCATATAGTTCACATTCCTAGTAGCAAGGGACCAATAATATACATCAAAGTTATATAGTATCTTGGATGATTAGTGCTGTGAAAAAAAACAGCAAGATTAGGGGGATCTGGTAGAAAAATGACTTTAAGAAGACATTGGAGGAGACATTGAAAAGTTAACCATGCAGATACTTGGAGACAAGCATCCTGGGTGGGGAATTGCCAGTGCGAAGGCCTATGGCTCATCTAAAGCATGAGGTCAAATGTGACCTAATTCCTAACCATGGTTTGCTATCAAAATAGTTACTGAATGAATATAAAGAGTGAAAGGAATGCATTTGGGAAGGAGGGAAAGCTATTTATCCTGAGTGTATTTAATACTGGAAGCTGGCTAGAGCAATGTGCAGAGTTTCTGTGTAGTCTAAGCTGCTACTATAACCTTATAGATAAAATGAAAAACAGATCTTTCTCTGTTGCCTTGCCTGTGGATTCAAAGCGTGAATAGTTTTACAGAAGGATATTGCCTGTGACTTTCTGGTTTCTCAATTTCCAGGCTACTCTTACCGAGACTTCAAGTCCTGCCTGTCATCTTCGCCCTCAATTGAAGCTAACATGACAGTGGTTGGGTAGCTCAATGGAATGCTCTAAGAAAGCTTATTTCTTCCTGGACGTAAATATACCGTGATGGTATATTAAACGTACTCTATTGAATATGGCATAAGAGAATGAGATTTTTATAATCTATGACCAGTTATTAGCAAACTTCTAAATGAAACCTACATTCCCCACACTGAATTCTAATTCTGTTCTCTGCTTAATTGTCATGTAGAGAGTCCTTCCATTTTTCAGTTGTATTCAGTTTTCATACGGTGTTGGATCAGAGAACTTTACTGGAGTACTTCTGATACTCCCCTAATGGGAGATTAGTGAAGTGATGACAGGGTAAGTAACATGATCACTTCACTGGAAGTCAGAGCACCTTAGTTTATTTATTTACTTATTTATTTATTTATTTATGGTTGTGTTGGGTCTTTGTTTCTGTGCGAGGGCTTTCTCTAGTTGCGGCAAGTGGGGGCCACTCTTCATCGCGGTGCGCGGGCCTCTCACTATCGTGACCTCTCTTGTTGCGGAGCACAAGCTCCAGACGCGCAGGCTCAGTAGTTGTGACTCACGGGCCCAGTTGCTCCGCGGCATGTGGGATCTTCCCAGACCAGGGCTCAAAGCCGTGTCCCCTGCATTGGCAGGCAGATTCTCAACCACTGCGTCACCAGGGAAGCCCCACCTTGGTTTAAATTTAGCTGACTGGCTTCAGTTGCAGAACGGGTCAATAGCCTAAATCTGGATAATGTCATAAACATGTACCGCTAATCAGAAGGTTGCTGTACTCATCAGTTATTTTAAAATCCTTTGAAAGTTACAAAAAAGATTCTTTGAATTCAAGGTGATATTAGCATATTCTTCCCTTATTATCCTATAGTACCTTCGTTATATCCTCCTGCTCTAATACCTTTTCCCTTTTCTGTTGTTTTAATTAAAGATCTGGCTTAAAGCCAATCTTCTTTACAGCCCAATGTTCTTTCTTTTGTATGTAATCATCAAACTGTGTCTTCTGTTTTGTTTTACTAACAGTACAGGGTTGCATATGGAATCGTCTATTTATACTACTGCCTTCCCCAATTATATAGGCTTCTTTTTTTAAAATTAATTTTTATTGGAGTATACTTGCTTTACAATGCTGTGTTAGTTTCTACTATACAGCAAAGTGAATCAGCTATACGTATACATATATCCCCTCTTTTTTGGATTTCCTTCCCATTTAGGAAGGAAGCACCACAGAGCACTGAATAGAGTTCCCAGTGCTATACAGTAGGTTCCCATTAGTTATCTATTTAATACATAGTATCAGTAGTGTATATATGTCAATCCCAATCTCCCAATTCAACCCACACCCCCCTTCCCCCTTGGTAGTGTAGGTTTCTTAAAGATAAAAGAAGTTTAATAATTTGGCATGGGCCTCACCAGTGGTGGTTGATTTTTTGCGGTGTTTTCTACTAGTAGGTGCTAATTATTTTGCTACACCAAGCTCTATTTAATTTCACCATTACATTGTGTTCTACTATTTTTATGTTCTTATTCTGAAAATACGCAGTAATTTAGATAAAAATAAAGCATTATATTCTGATATTGCTGTTCTGTAAAAGCAATAGGTATGGTAAGAGTACATTTAAAAACTGAATACCTGCAGATTCTGTAAAGATATTAATATTTCAGTATACTCACTAGTAAGAGATAACTTAAAAAATGAAATAATTGATTATGAGATTACTTTATAGCCTAATGTTTCTATTTAATCATTGTAATATAGACATGTAAGCAATTTATTTGTTATTTGTAAAGGAAACTAACTTCCTTTTATAAAATTATTCCTATACTTACAGTAATTGAAATTTTAAATTAAGATCTTTAAAAATTGTCAACTTTTTAAGGTAAAGAAAATTTACCTTATTTACTAAACATTTTTGCTTGAAACTGTGATTTCTGTAGCTCCGGGTAAGGTGAATACTCCATTGGGGCATCATCAGGTATGAAGTCAAATATGCAAAGTTGTCATAGGATTAACTATAGGAATTGAAATTTTGGTAACAGTAGTGTAATATCTTGCTGTTTTGTGGATGCTCTCTGTTTCTAGTAGAAATTAAGTTCAAAATACAGATTGATGCCTTACAGAAGTGATTGTTACATTCAGCAAAGTCAGCTGGGAGTTTGGTGCCAGATAAATTCACGTTAAAAAATTTTTTTTTAATTGTAAAATATACATAAAATTTTCCTTTTTAACCAGTTAAGCATACAATTCAGTGGTGTTAAGTATTTACATTCACATTGTTGTGCAACCATCACCACCACCCAATGCTTTTCATCTTCCCAAACTGAAACAACATACCTATTAAACAATGACTCCCCATCAGATAAATTTGCTTTTATTTAGGTTTTTTCTGTCTCTGGATTTTAACTCTGATTCATTTGCTTACATTTAGCTCTTCCACAAATGAATTTAATTGGTCTCTTGTCTCTTGATGATGTATATTCTAGACAGTGCTATTTTGACTTTCTGTATGATTATGTTTCTGTTTTTTGCCTTGTTCTAGCTGCTTTGTTTCCAATTGCTAGGTTTTCATCAAAATTAAATACTTTTACTTTGTTTGCTGCTTTTTTTTTTTTAGCTTCTGTAAGCTGTGGATTTATTAATTAAAGTAGAAATACTGTGAGGTAATTGCAATAAAATTTTTGTTATTTGTCTTCCAAACTGCCAAGCAGAAAAAGGCAACTAGATCAGGAGTGACCTATAAATTTAAGACTATAAATACAGTCTTATTTCTGCACTCAGCTAGTGAGGCACTTCTCAAAATTTCTGTAAAGCAATTAGGTGAGCCTAGTCTTTCTAGTAGACCCACTCCTCTATCCTTTGAATTTCATGTAAAGTGGTAGGTAGGGCTACAGGCTTGAGTAGATTTAGAGTCACTTTTTTTTTAAACGTAAGAATATTTGAAATATTTGGAATTTCCATCGTTAATCGTACATGCCCTTTTTGTTTTTTTAATTTTACCTAAGCCTGCTCAGTGTACTTTGTATATTTTCAGAGAAAGTCATTAAAAGTTCTCCATCAAACTTATACCTAATAAGTTTGGTGTTCTTTGATGAGTCAATGATTACTGGCTTGATATTGGGATTACTTTTGAACATGGGACCATTTATTGCCAAAATAAAACTGTAGGGTTTTCCAGGCTGAGGATGCCAGATTTTCTTTCAATATGTGAGGTATTTTAAAGCTGGTGTTTTTAATATTCTAGGTAAAAATGACTTAAACATCTAGTGCAATCCTTTCAGAGAAAGGATAAGAGTTATGCCCTGTCCAGCTCTCAACTGGCAAAGTTAGGACTAGAAGTCTTCTTGATGTAATTTTGTTGTTCTTACGAAACTTGAGTGGCCTCTGGTGGTCAAAATAATATCTTCTATTTTCAAAGGTGTGTTTGAAGGGAGTCTTGCTTATTAAGGCACATAATTTTTTATTTTGAGAGTTTTATTTATACAAATAATGAAGGTTTAGTTATTTTTCTCCATTCATACATACAGACACAAATCCTTATGTCTGTATTCCCCCCCCCCCCACCTGCAGGAGATTGTTGAAAACTTTAAATTTGATTCCTGAAAAGACTCAAGTAAGTGGTATAGTAATTATTCATACATTCTTTGTGGGCAGCCAGTAGATTTCAGTATTTTATTGCTGTATCTAGTTAAGAAACTATATAGGATTTCTTTAGAACTCTTGTAGTTTATTTTTGTTTCACATTAATTACAAAATCTTACTTTTCCTTATGTTCTCCTTTAGTTCATTAATTTATAGTCATAATTTTTGCCATCAACTGACACATTATACTTATTGAATGATTTTCAGGACCTTTAAAAACAGTTTCTTATTTTTATAATAGATAATAAGATGTATAAAACATGCGGTGAAAATATTTACCTTCCTATACTCCAGCCACCCCATTTTTCCCAGAGGCAGGCATGGTTATGTTCTCTTGCTTATACTCCCAGAAGTGGTCTGTGCAAAAGCATGTATGTATTCATATCTTGCCTTTTTACTTCCAAAGCGTCAGCATACTCTACATGTTAGACTGCCCTTTGCTCTTTTTTACTTAGCAGTGTATCTTGGCAATCTTTCTATATTGTTATATATGGGATTACTTTCTTTGAAATGGTTTGCATAGAATTCCTTTATATGAATGTACAACACTGTATTTAACCTGTACCCTCCTGAAGGACATTTTAGGTTGCTTTCAGTCTTTGCCATGCACATGTACAAGTATATGTAGAAGTGGAATTGCCAGGTCAAAGCATATGTGCATTTAACATTTTCAATAGATATTGTCAAATTGTTCCCAGTCTGTTCCAAATTATACTTCCTCCATTAATTATGAGTGTTGCTTTCCTTACTCTCATTAAAACAGTTTGCTTTCTTCAGAGCTTTGGGTACTCCATTATAGTTTTAGTTTTCATCTTCTTTATTTTGAAGAAAGGTGGGTATCTTTTCAAAAGATTGAGCCATTGTGTTTCCTTTTTTGTAAACTGTCTTCATATCATATGTCTATTTTTCTTTTGGGTTGTTGATTTTTTCCTGTGATTTGATTTCAATTTGTTGCTGTTACTATTTCTGTGTATTGTATCTTAAGTAGTATAAAACCTAACTCATTCTTTAGACTGAAACCCTTTTACTGAAACCTGGATTCAGTAAAGGTAGGTGAGGAGAAGCAATGTTGACTATTTCTTTTCCATGTTGACTATTTCTTTTCCTTTTAAGCTTCCATCAGTTCTTCTACCTAAAAGACTGGTTACTTTGAAATAACACTGTTAATGATGTCTGATTGTAGAGTTAGAATTCAGGTTGATTTATGCATAATGTTAAAAGCTAATTTGTAACTTAAATTAACATTTCGCTAGGCATCTTTGGTTAGTTAGTTCATTTTATTTGGTCTGATTGTATTAGAAAGTATTATAGGTTTGTTTGTACAGAGAAAATTAAGATTGATTTTACTATGATAGTGTTAAAAAAGTATTGCTCTCATCTTCCAGTCTTTGTTTTTTCCTTAGCTTAAACTAACCTAAACTATTACAGTTCTGTGCTGCCAAAATGGAGTGTCTATTTCTTTTTCTTCCCCCTTAGTAGTACATCAGAAAGAACCACCAAAAATCTCTTGATATATGGCTTCTCTGAAATATTTTTCATCTTCACTGATCTGTGGACTGTGTATGTGGACTTGTTGCCTTATTTTCTATGTACTAAAAGGCCATAACTTGGTACCTGTTCCATTTTCACTGCTCGCTCATGATCATCCTTCTACGCATCAGGATGGTTCACAGTTCTAACCTGCTCCATGATTACTTCACCCTCCCCCAGTTCTGCCCTGTTAACCATTTGTCATCTACTCCAGGGCTTGTCAAGCTGTTCCCTGTGGGCCACCTGCCTGGTTTTGTAAATAAAATGTTTTTGGAACACGGCCACACCCATACATTTATATATATTGCCTATGACTGTTGTCATTTATACTACCAGAATTGAGTAGTTGTGACAGAGACCTGTGATCTGCAGGGCCAAAATATTTGCCTGGTCCGTTAAAAAAACATTTGCCAACCCCTCAATTACTGTATCACCATTTCCTGTAAATGACCTTTGGGCTGTTTCCTGTACCCTATTCTCATCTTCTGTCTTATTTGCCTTGTTTACCTGTTCACAGATGCTCTTTCATCTGGACTCTGTAACGCACTGCATTAGCCCTCTACCCAGAAAATGTCAGCTCTCCATCAAAGTAGGAAGCCTCTCTCTGCATCCCAAATGGGAAGAATGCTGACAGAACTTTTAATGTCAAATTTATGAAGGTGCCTCTGCATTAAAATAAGATTATAATATTAAAAACAAAATCAAGAGTGGTTTGTCTCAGGGTTTGTTGAGTATGTTTTGTGGGGTTTTTTTTCCTATTTATTTATTTATTTAGGCTGCATTGGGTCTTTGTTGCTGCGCGCAGGCTTTCTCTAGTTGTGTCGAGTGGGGCTACTCTTCGTTGTGGTGCGCGGCCTCACTGCGGTGGCTTCTCTTGTTGCGGAGCACAGGCTCTAGGTGCGTGGGCTTCAGTAGTTGCGGCATGTGGGCTCAGTAGTTGTGGCACACGGTCCCTAGAGCGCAGGTTCAGTAGTTGCGGAGCTTGGGTTCTGGGGCACGTGGGCTTCAGTAGTTGTGGCTCGCGAGCTCTAGAGCGCAGGCTTAGTAGTTGTGGCGCATGGGCTTAGTTGCTCTGTGGCGCGTGGGATCTTCCCGGACCAGAGCTTGAACTCGTGTCCCCTGCATTGGCAGGTGGATTCTCAACCACTGCGCCACCAGGGAAGTCCTGTTGAGTGTGTTTTTACAGGATTGTTTATTTAGTATTTTTTTCAGTTAAAACCACTTCATTGGACATAGACAGTAAGCTCCAAGGATGTAGAAAAGCTGAAACTACTGTTGTACACACCATCTAGCTTTGCTTATTAGCCTTTTACACTGTTCATTAAAATGAATCTTTTCTAATTTTTACTCTATGAGAATGAAAAATCTGTGGTCTTATGGATCTTCCCACAGTTGATGAGAATAAGGTCTTTGAAGCTTTTAAACAGCCTTGGAAATAGAAGGAAGGTGGGGCTTTCTATTACTTTTTTTTTTTTTAAGAAAATTTCAAAATTGTTTTGAAGAATTGCCATAATCATTGTTTTTTTCCTTTCGGTCACTTACATTTTTTTTTTTCCCTTAAGTATCTCTGGAAAATATCTGTATTAGAATGTAATCATTTACTTTTTCCTTTTCTTCTTTACTATTTCATAGTAACATAAAACCCATTATTCTTTGATTTCTTTTTTTTTATTCTTCAGTGGCTTACAGAAGAGATGAAATGTGGTCTGAGGGACGATATGACTATGAAAGACCTCCAAGAGAAAGAGTACCTCCTCGAAGTCACCCCAGTGTAAGTTGTTCTTACCTATAGAATAATTCAGAACCAAGTGTCCAAGTGAATTTTGTCTACCAAAAGCTAGTTGAAATGTAGATAGATCAAGCTTATCTTTTAAAAGTCAAAAGTTTGAAAATGAAAGGCAACATTTTATTTATGTAGAAAATCTGTATTTTATATTTCTTGCTTAAATTTCTAAAAGGGAGGATTTATACTTAACTTGTGAAGAAAATTTAAGGTTTGATAAAGCTCAGACCATCAGTTAACAAAGAAATATTTGAGCACCTGCTGCTACTATTGGCTGTCACCTGTTTTTCTATATTCCTAAAAATGTTTGCAAATTGGATATGTGAAATTCTAAAGTAGGGGGAGGTAGGCAGTTTCTGGTATGCTGTTCTACTGCTTGTCTCTTTGTTGCTCTGGGAATTGATAATTTTGAACCAGTCCTTTTCTTTTCTAAAGGAGCTTGCTGTTTTGCTTATTATTGTATTCCCAGCACTGTGTTTAGTACCTGGCACATAGTAGGAGCTTACTGTTTATTGAATGGGTGTATGCTCTCTTTCTCTCCTCAAAATCCTCTATAGAGACCCAAGGGAGGGTTTGGGTAAGGTCAAGAAGCTGTCAATCTTAAACTTTTGCTTAGGCCCATTCTAAGCACCAAGGGATTGGGCTCATGGTGATGGTATATGGGTATATTATGGATTCACTATACACTATCAAAGGGCACAAATATTAGTTTATATGTTAGTTATTTTTTGTATATGTTGTAAGTAAATCCTACAACCCACTTAGATGGGTGATATCATCTTCATGGTTGTCATTTGGCCTAGGTTACAGCTTAGCTTGGGGTTGATCTAAAATGAATTAAGATGGAAAAAATGAAGAGGCCTCCCATATTTCAGAAGGGGCGGACTTAATTATTACAAAATGTCATTTCTTTCCAGGTTAATTAATAGTCTTGATGTTTCTAATCAAAATCTCAATTTAGAAATTTTTTCAGCTTGATAGAATTATTTTATAGTTTACCTAGAACAAAAAAGTGATAGATAAACAAGATGTAGGACTAACACAGGGATGGGAAAAGGGATGAATTTTTTTAAAATTATTTTTTTAGGTCCCTTACCCTCCCGTGGATATATCCTATTAGAAATTTGGGATACTTAAAAGAATTTTCTGTGTGGTTATGCCATTAACTGAATATATAGTTGGGTTTGTTTTACCTTTTTTTTTTTTTTTTAAAGATATCATCCACCTCCCCACATCTTTTTTTTTTTTTTAGACTTTTACTTTTTTTTTTTTTTTTTAAGTATTTGTTTATTTATTTATTTATGGCTGTGTTGGGTCTTCGTTTCTGTGCGAGGGTTTTCTCTAGTTGTGGCAAGCGGGGACCACTCTTCATCGCGGTGCGCGGGCCTCTCACTATCGCAGCCTCTCTTGTTGCAGAGCACAGGCTCCAGACGCGCAGGCTCAGTAATTGTGGCTCAGGGGCCCAGCTGCTCCGCGGCACGTGGGATCTTCCCAGACCAGGGCTCGAACCCGTTTCCCCTGCATTGGCAGGCAGACTCTCAACCACTGCGCCACCAGGGAAGCCCCTACCTTTTTTTTTTTAATTAATTAGTTTTTTTGTTTTTATTTTTGGCTGTATTGGGTCTTCATTGCTGTGTGTGGGCTTTCTCTAGTTGCAGCGAGCGGGGGCTACTCTTCGTTGAGGTGCGTGGGCTTCTCATTGTCGTGGCTTCTCTTGTTGCGGAGCATGGGCTCTAGGCACGCAGGCTTCAGTAGTTGTGGCACCTGGGCTCAAGTGGCTCACGGGCTCTAGAGTGCAGGCCCAGTAGTTGTGGTGCACGGGCATAGTTGCTCTGCGACATGTGCGATCTTCCTGGGCCAGGGATCGAACCCGTGTCCCCTGCATTGGCAGAAGGATTCTTAACCGCTGCCCCACCAGGGAAGCCGTGCTTTGTTTTTGATTTTGGGGGTTTGCCTTTTTTTTTTCTTTTCTAATTAGTTTTTTTTTTTTTTAATGTAACACTTTTACATGGCTCCAAATTATAAAATAAGGTAATTTAGAGAGGGGATGACTTACTTTAAATGGAAATTTATTGTAACTATCTATTTAACTAGTACCTACCTACTGTAAGTGAGGTATATATCAACTTCCTAATCTTCAAAACAATTCTGAGTGTTGAATGGTACATTTCTAGAATGTAGTAGAGTGTTTTAGAAGCCTTATAACGTAGACAGAGATTTATATACAGAAATATAATTTCAGAGAACAGTGGGAAATACGATAAAATCATGGGGAAAGTTATGATGTAAAACTTTTAAGACACCATTCTGCATTATGTGTGCATGCTCTGTTATATGATAGAACACACTGCAGTGGGAGTTGGCTTAAAGAGCTGTTAAAACTGGAAGCTGAGGGACCTGCCCAGAGGCTATTGCTTATCAAGGAAGCTGGCTTAAATATGCTGGGGAGGAGTGAGTTCTAAGATGGGAATAATCAGTTTATCAGTGTCATAAAGACCAATAAGTAGGGCCCTCTCTATCTCTAGTAAGGTCATTGTCTGTGTGAGAATGGATTTGAGAAAGCTCATATCTAACAGCCTTTTTCTCTCAAGTAAGAGGTGGCAAGATCATCTATTGAAAGTGGAGGAGGTAGAGGGAGACTTGAGGCCATTGAAGTTTGGCGTAGCCATTGTAGGTATCTCCTGACTAGATATGTTTAAAAAGACTGTTGCTGAGGGGCTGTAAGCTTATGTACCTTAAATTTTATAGGGGCACCAATCTGCAGGATTGTGTGCTTTATTATCTAAGTAGCCCAGGTTGGGAGTAGAGAAAGCAAGTTGTATTGATTTAAGATTCCAAGATGAATGGTGGACCCAGGGAGATAAGGATATTGAAGAATTATTGAGGTGATATGTGGAATGGGCTGATTAGGAAAGGGAATAAGGCTATGAGAGGGATGATGGATTGAAAGAAGTAAGGGGTTGAGGGACAGGAAAGGCTTAATGAGGTTGAAGGCCAGGGTATGGTGGAAAGATAAGCAATTAGTATTTTGGAATGTAGAGTTTCCAAGATGGAACAGTTCTGGGTGACTGAAGTTCAGTATATGGTGGTGGGAATGAGGGTGGGTGAAGGTTATTGGAGTTGAGGTCAACAAAACTTTGAGGTTAGATTTTGGATCAGTAATCTAGATTAGGGGCTCTCAGTCCTCACTGTACATTACCTAGAGGGCTCTTAAATACCAATGAATGGGCCCTAGATAATTAAGTCATAATCTTTATGGATAGGATCTGGACAATAGTGTTGTTTAAAAGTTCATCAGGTGATTCCTGTATGCAGAGTTAAGAAAGTCAGATTGTAGCTGAACACTGAAGTTGCTGATGATGACGGTTGAGGTAAAGATGACAGGTGAGGGAAGTCCTCAATGAATGAGGATATTGTAGTAAAATTTAAACAAACCCAAACGTTTTCATTTTATACCTTTTGTGTGTGTGTAAAAGTGAAACAGAGGCATTTTTCCTTTGTAAAATAATTTCATCAGCGGTAAGCAGATAGGGAGATATGTTTTTACCACAAGTGCCCTTAAAATCAGACTGGATATACTCAACTGTAAGTGCCTAAAGGTAAATCTCACTTCCTTAAGTTCTCTGGCTACTAGGTTTCTCCTAGATGGGGAAGAGCCCAGACTGCTTTTCTCCTTCTGGAACATGGAATGTGCCCAGAACTTGTCCAAGTTCATTCCTCTGGTCTTTCTTCTTTTAATTCCATTAGATTGGTCTCTCCATCCCCCACAGTCAACTTCTATTACTTTATAAATCCTTCTGTCTTCCCACATCCCCCCCTCCACAAGACTCAAGACACGACATTTTTTCTGGTGAACTTGGTCTTATTATGGTTAGTAATTTAAAGCCTTCCTTTCCTCTCGATATGTTATACCCCTTTGATGGCTCTTGGAAAATTATCCCTTTGCTTTTTATGTTACACCTACATTTTAGTTAAAAAAGCATAGGTTCTTAACCTTTTCTGTGCCATGATCCCTTTAGCAGTGTTGTGAAGCCTATGGATCTCTTCCTAGAATAGCATTTTTAAAACTATAAAATAAAATACACAAAATTAAAGGAGACCACTTATATTTGAATATAATTATAAAACTATTAGAAACCAAATTTGTGATATAGTAATATATACTTCTTTTAGTAGGTCATTAGATATCAAGCAAGAACTAGTGGTGGGGATTTCATTGCTGTGTTTTCAAAGGAGTGATGAGTGTAAATGATACTTTGTTGTTATAGCAACAGTTATAACATGAACATAAAAATATCTGTGATTTCTGTTAGTGGTGAAGCCACAGATACTGCTTTTGCTGTTGTGTTGTTTGTTGCCTACTTTTAGGTGAAAAAGTAATTTTTTATTCACATCTGATTTCATGGACCGACAGAATTCTTGGGTTAAAGTGTTTAAGTGACACTGGAACTAGAAATGTAAATCACTGAAGTTGTAATTCTGACTTTGGATCTAATAAAAACATAATTAAAAGTTTTAAAATATTTGCTTACAAAGCAGAGATCATCTAATGTTATTTTAAAAAGTATATTGGTGTATGATATTGATATGTACAAGAATGTTCCCAAGCAGTATTATTCATAAGAACTCCAGACTGGCAACAATCCAAGTGTCCAACAGCATGGATAAATTAATTGTGCAGTTATACAGCAATGAGAAAGAATGGACTGCTGCCATATGCAACAACATGTGTGACCCTCACAAACAATACTGGAAGAAAGAAGAGTGTGTCCTGTATGATTCCTTTTATACAAAGTTTCAAAACAGGCAGAACTAGCCAGGAAAGAAGTTAACTTTTGGGAGACAGAGGTAGTGACTGGGAGAGAGCACAGGAAGGCTTTTGCCATGCTAGGAATGTTCAGTTTCTTGATCTGGGTGGTAGTTACACAGTATGATTACCTTGTGAAAATTTATCCAGAAATACATTCACGGTTTGTACACTTTTTTATGTGGCTGTCATACCTAAATAAAACTTTACTTAAAATTTTGAAAGGACAGAATATATATTTTTTTCTAAATGTAAAACTTTAGCCAGTCCTTCATAAAGTGAGAACCTACTCTCATTAGTGTCTGGGATAGACAAAGTTAATGTTCTATTTTATTTTGTATGTTTGGGTTCTGTTCTCTAACAACAAACGATTTTACTGCATTTCTCTTTTTTTTTTTCTTACTGTTCCCCTTGTCCCATTCATTCCCAATTCTGATACATCAGAAATGTGTTTGAGAAACTATTGCTATGACATAAAGTATGACATCAAATAGGGACTCTAGAAGGTACCTACTACACTAGTATGACCTCAGTTATAAAGCAACTATTTTGTGAGCTTCTAGCTTTTGATAAACCTGGAAGGCAATTGGACACATATATTTTGGTGCTGATGTTAAATTACACTTAATTTGAGTATTGGAAAGCTTATCCTCAATGTACAACTTGACAAATATATCAATTATTATTTTAGCACTTTAGAGCATTTAAAAATTACTTCTGTATCAATAATAAGTTACTCTTAAGGTGCTTCACATAAATTTTTATTTAGTCTTAAACTTGGGTAGATAAATAGGAGACTTAAGCCCAAAGAAGTATACTACACAGAATCTGCATGTAAACATACACATTCCTTTGTTGGGAGGACACTGATTATCACAGAACATCTACATTTAACTTCTAGATGTCTGTAAGGCTTTTACTTTTAATTTTTTAATTTTATTTTTAAAAATATTTATTTATTTATTTGGCTGTGCCGGGATAAATAAAGTTGCAACATGCGGGATCTTTAGTTGCGGCATGCGGGATCTTTAATTGCAGCACACAGGATTTAGTTCCGTGACCAGGGATTGAACCCAGGCCCCCTGCGTTGGGAGCATGGAGTCTTAACCACTGGACCACCAGGGAAGTCCCTGTAAGGTCTTTATTTTTAAAAACATGCTTTCTACTTTTTAATCTGTAATTTCTGTGAGCTTGGTTATATGATTTTATAGCCTTTTTCAAGTTTTGTGACAATGGCTTTTAGATACCAGTAAATTTCCAGTTGTGGAAGTCCGCCTTGTTAGCCTGATAGGGAACAGATAGGTAATGTGGAACATTTTAATGAAGTTGCAACATAAAATGTCCATTTTCCATTGGCTTATTTCAGATTTTTAGAGATGGTAAAGTTTGGAAACTAGGATCAAAACACTAGCAGCTTATATTTGGGGCACTGTAATGTAACTGGGACTGAAGCAATCCTATCTGCTTCTACCTGCCTTCTTCTTCTGTTCCTTTAACAAATGCATATTAAGTAAAAGATTTTCTAATCTTGGTAGCAGTGAGAATTGTAAAGACTGAGGGTAGTGATGAGCAGCAACATTTTTAAAAAATTTTATTTTTTGGGAGTTCCCTGGCGGTCCAGTGGTTAGGACTCGGAGCTTTCACTGTCATGGCCCGGGTTCAAACTCTGGTTGGGAAACTAAGATCCTGCAAGCTGTGTTGCGCGGCCAAAAAAACATTTTTTTTTAAAAAATTTTTCTGTCACATATAATTAGTTTTGAGTTACATAACTAGGTTTTATAAGTAAGTAATTACATAACGATATATTTATTTCCTTGGGTTAGTTGAATGTTTCTACTGTTCTTGTCATTGGTTATTTCCCTCTTGGAGACTCTAGCCAATCAGAAATCAATTTTTTAGTGAATTCAGAACATGAGTTTGTTAATTTCTAAGGCCTTATAGGTAATATATAGGACATATATTTGTTCCATGTATTCTCATATTTAAATGTACCCAAGATAAAATCAGACATCTGTTTTTAATCCAACTTGAAATAATCAGGTCTACTTAATTTAGCAATTCAGTTATATACATATTCCAGATACTATTGCTTAAAGTATATTAATGTGGAAATATTCCTTTTCTTCCCACTCTTATTTCATGAAACACTTATTAAAAGTGTGCACATGCATAATTTAATTCTTTTTATGCCCCGCAGTTTATTGTTTTACCTAGTCAGTGTTCCTGTAAATTTACCCATGTAAATAAAACTTTTTTCAGTATTTTATTATGAAAGTTTTAAAACCTGCAGCAAAGTTAAATTTTATAGTGAACATCCATTTACTCATCATTTAGATTCAGCTGTTAACATTTTACTGAACTTGTTTTATCATGTCTTTATCCATCCGTCTGTCCTTTATGCATACACTTAATCCATCAAATTTTGGGGATGCATTTCAAGGTAAACTGTGGACAACAGTACACTTTACATTACCTACCTAAACATGCATATCATTACCTAAAGTGCAATGTTTTTTTTTACAGTTTACTTGAAATGTGAAAATTACGTATGTGAAATACAAAATCTTAAGTGTTCATTTGCTGAGTTTTGATTTAATAATGTTCCTTTGTGTAGAGCTGCCCTAGGAGGTGTTTAATTTTTTTGGCTGACAGAATTGCATGAACTTAACTTTCTTTTTGTTGTCACTATTTCCAGAGAGATATGAGCAATTCTTGGCTACATTCTGTAATATGTCCTAATTTTCTTTTTTTTTTTTTTTTTTTAATTATTTTATTTCATTTATTTTTGGCTGCATTGGGTCTTCGTTGCTATGCGTGGGCTTTCTCTAGTTGTGGCGAGCAGGGGCTACTCTTCGTTGTGGTGCACAGCCTTCTCATTGCGGTGGCTTCTCTTGTGGAGCACGGGCTCTAGGCGCGCGGGCTTTAGTAGTTGTGGCACGTGGGCTCAATAGTTGTGGCTCGCGGGCTCTAGAGCGCAGGCTCAGTAGTTGTGGCGCACGGGCTTAGTTGCTCCGCGGCATGTGGGATCTTCCTGGACCAGGGCTTGAACCCATGTCCCCTGCATCACCAGGCGGATTCTTAACCACTGCACCACCAGGGAAGTCCTGTCCTAATTTTCTGGGGCAGTTCCAGTTTCAGATATTTGACCCATTATTCCCAAAAGCCATTGAAATGACCCAGAAAAATCAATATTTCATTGAAAATTCAGTGAGTGAATTAAACCAATAAGTGCTACTATACAGAGACATCTCATAAAACATGAGGGATCAGAGTGAGGAAACCTCAAGCTTTTGAAAGCAGAAGTCCACCAGCCTGGTGGGTAATCAAATTTTTTAGTTAGGTGTTGTACTTTTCTAGTAAAAAGCATGTGATGCCAACAGGAGCGTAAAATTGAGATAGCAAAGTGGAATGTATATTATGTATGTGGTGCTTGCTGTGTGCCAAGTACTGTTCCAGGTGCTGGGAATAGAGCAGTGGATAAGACCAAAGTTTCTGTGCCCATGAAACTTGCATTCATACTAAGTTGAGTGTGTCAGGAAATAATGGCATTGAATAGTTACATGTACCATTGTACTTAGTTACTTTGTTGGTAGGTTAATGTTTTAGTTGTTTTTGACTTTTTATAAGGGTAAAAATTAAGTATATGAAAGTAAACAAAATGATGTATGAACTCCCAAGGACAAATCATTCAAATGGTAATTATCATCTCATGGTCAATCTTGTTTTGTCTATGCCTTCACCACTTTCCTCCCTCCTAGATTATTTTGAAGTAAATCCAAAACTTATTTCAAATGAAAATATTTCAGTATGTGTTCCTAAAAGATAAAGATGCTTAAGGGGGTGCTTATATATTAAAAATGTTTTTGTGTTAAAATGGGTGGAAAATATATTTTAAGGACAATGGAAAATAAATGTTTTTAAAGAAATGTAATCCTCATAATTTGTACCCAGTTAGTAATGAGACTAAACATTAGTGTGGGAAATTTCATGTAATTTATATATGGAATCAAAGAAAACATCAAACTTGGTGCTTTTACTTGACTAAAATGAAAGTGTTTCTCATAACAGGTAGTTATATTAAATTGGAATTTATAGAAAATGAAGAAATAATTGGTTGTTTTGCAACAAAACACAATCACCATTTCAGATTTCAAAATTGCAAAACTAATTTGATATGTATCTTAATCTGATCAGATTTCTGTTAGCACAAGCAAACTGTGAATAGTCCATATTTCAGAAATGCAGAGAGCCTTGTGGTAGGAATTGTCTCGTCTAAAAGGTAATGACAATTACAAAAGTGTAAAAATCATAGAACTATAACTTTTCAAAAAAGTGGTTAAGTTTATATACATGTTTTTGCTTTCTACGTCCTGCCAGAGTGGATAAATGATTAAGTAAAATGGGTTTTTAAATTTATCGTTTTTTTTTAATGAACTACATATACTATTTATTTTTGGTCTGACTGATCATACCATTAATACTAACTTTGGAGAAGCAAAGCCGATGGATCCATCTGCATTTTAAATAATAAATGTTTCCATTCCATTGAGTTTATTTTTTAATTAATTGAAAATGATCCTGTTGTTCTTAAAAACCCTGTATAACATATTCTTCATAAGTTATAATTTTGATTTCTGGTTCATGTATTATGGTGCCATTGTTTTCCAAAACATTTCTTTAAAGGAGGTTCCAAACATCAGTATCTGAAGCCTTGTGTACTTCCATTAGCATTTAGGAAGGAAAATTACATATTTATAGCTTAATGTAAGATTTGTACAAGAATTTCAAACAGTGGTGGTGTTTCCATTCAGATCTGGCTTTGTAAGTAATATAAAATACTGTTTGAACTTTCTTAATAATATAAGCTTTTGAAAGAGAGATTCTGAAATCTTTGCCTCTCTTCATGGATTTTATTGGAAAGAAAAAAGTTCTTGAATGGTATATCTGGATAAGCTATGAACTCTCTGAAAACACAGTCTTGCTTTGTCACAGACTCTACAGTCGTCTTCATTTCCTTAAATCTTTTCATAGAATGAGGGAGTTTTCTTTAAGATTAGATGCCTACAGAGCAGAGATGGTATAATGATACTTACATTTGAAGACTTTCTCAGAACATAAAGGAAATGCCAATTTCATCTTCATTGCTAGATGTAAGAACTGTCATTAGGAGATTTTTTCTTTTGCTGATTAACAAGTTTGGAATGATTATTTTCATTTGTATTATTTTGTAGAAACAATTTGTTAAATATATAACTAAATGTGACTTGAGTTTTACTTCTTTGAAAGTTTTACCATATACATTTTAAAATCCTGAAATAACTTTGTAGTAATTTGGGGGAGTTGAACACAGAAACAGGCTGCTTGGTAAGGTAATAAGCTGTCTATTAATAGAAGCGTTTAGGCGTATATGCTCACTCCACCATCCCTTCACCAAAGCATGTACAAACAAGGATATTGTGGAGTGGAATTTTATGATTTCCTGGAATTGGAGAAATCAGTGATTCTAATTTTATGTATAATAAATTTTGAATTAGAAAATGCTATAAATTGTAATGTTAATTTTGGCTTAATGCCATTTTTTTAAAAAAAGAAACTCAGTATTTGTTTAGATTTAATTGAAATCTCTGTGAAAGATAGTGTTTAGAAGAAAGAGTCAATAAATTCATTTGTGTACTATATTTTATGTAATCATACAGAATATATATTACAGTTTAATGTCTAACATACTAAAGAAGGAAACCAACTTGTATCCCCATGGAAGAAAATTAGGTAGGTCATTTTAACTGTCAAATAGATATGAACTATTGATTTTATTTTTTCCTAACACATTGACAAATTTCCTACCCATTGGGAAATTTGAATTGGATGTAATTATTTATATCTGAATAGTTGTAGTTATTAATGCTAAGAAGTAATGTAAGGAAATAGACACTTTGAGGAATTTAGTGTTTCACTTAGACTTGCAAAAATAGTAATCAAAAGAGCAAACATTTTTTGAGCACTTAGTGTGTCCTGCTGTGCTAAATGTTTTACAATTTGGTTTTTATTTAATCCTCACAACTCCATGAGGTAGGTACTAGTATTAATCTCATTTTGCAGATAATGAAACTGAGACTTAAGATGGTAAAATAACCAGCCCCGAACGTTGGGCATTATATTTTGGTTTTTCATTTTGTCAAATTAATTAACTCATATTGATCATATCTTATACTTAGATAGCTTGCCAGTTTCTTTCACATATACCTAATCTGATATTGATAAACATAGCAAGAGTGCTTAAGACCAGATTGTTTACAGATACATGTTCTGTAGCTCTCCAGTTCTTCTTGTTGATAATCATTTTTGTTTAGTTATTTTACAGCAGCTTCTTGTCTAAGACAGGTGTTCTTCTCTCCCTCTGTCCAGTTTCCCAACTCCCACTAAGAATCCATTCAGCTACTAAAACTTTAAAACATTAATGTATTACTTTGAAAATTATTTGAAAGTTCAAATTTTATAACGAGTTTTATTTTGCTTCAAAACTTGTGATGTCAAAGGCTCTCCTCTCTCTAGTGCTGCTGGAGAAATAGCAAAATGTTTTCTCTAGATCTTTCTAGCTCAGTATTACCTCCCTATTTGCTGTTGGTTGTGTGTAAAAATCTTATATTTCTTCTGAACAGTACTTCAAACACAGTAGACCAAAGATGTGTGCTATCTTAAATGGTTTTACTTATAAAATTCCTAGACAGTTAGGGATTAGAGCTACTGTAACATTCTCACTTTTGTAGTTTATTTTTTATTAAAACAATAATATTGTATTTTTTCTTTTACTTATGATTGGTTTTTTGCATTGCTGCATGTTACTTTAAACACCTGGCTTTCTTCATTGAACAGTTTTATTTCCTTTAATTCATGTGAAGACCTTACTATTAGTTATATTCATGTTATTTCATTAATGCATTTTTGTTTGTTTATACATTTACTCTATTTGATTAAGGATAAGAACTCCTGTGCTTTTTAAAAAACCTTTCCAAGACCAAATAGAGAAGTTAGTGATTTTTATATATTTCTTTTTGTCTGTTTTAGGATGGCTACCATAGAGTAGTTAATATTGTGCCAAAGAAACCACCACTGCTAGACAGACCTGGTGAAGGAAGCTACAGTAGATATTACAGTCATGTTGATTACCGAGAATATGACGAGGGCCGCAGTTTTTCTCATGATCGAAGAAGTGGTCCACCTCACAGAGGAGTATGTAAATTTCCCCCATGTACTAATTGTTATATTTTATAAGTTTAAAAAATCATGTAATTTTTGGAATTTATGGGACTGGCCATGAAGGCAGTTGAATAAACACTTCCTGCTTGATGCTCTGTTGACTTGCCTGCTGGAGCTGTCAAATGGGAACTGGTAGTCAAGAATCTTGGGGTGCTGGACAAAGTGGGTAAGCCCTCTGGATAGCTCTATCTAAATGACATTAATTCCAGCTAGCCTGCTTTTTTATCCCCTAAATTGGCAAGGATTTGCAGAACCAGATAAAGGTAATCTTGTCTATTGCTTTTGTATTCAATAAGTGATAACCAGGTAGTTATCTTTTACTGGATGTGCCCACTTACAATTACTTTATTTTCATCATGATGAAATGCTGTGGGTAAGGTTGGGTTAAGGTTGTTGAGACTCAGTCTCATTTTTGTTATTATTAAAGTCTACTTCCTAACTCAGATTAGAAAGCCCTCAAAACATTGCCTTTCCTATAATAAGCACTTTTTAAGTGTTAGCCATTATTGCTATTATTATTATGTTTTTTCTCTTGATCATCTTTAGTAATCTAGAAGTATATATTTAATGTTGCAATAATCTGTTATTGAACTTGATTAAACTATTCCTTGATGCACTTCCTTTGACCTAGCTTGCATGTTTATAACATTCCTTTGCTAGACCATTTTCCTACACTTTCTCCTTTTTCTCCTTCCCTTCTATATAATGTTGTAATTAATGGTACATATTCAGACATTGCTTATGATAAATTTGACCTCACAGTAGCCATTGGAATTAGTTTCCATACTTTACACCTGAGGAAATGGAGCTAAGGCGATTTACCCAAGATGAGTATGTATGGGAGTTTAGTTCTCTTACTACCACATCATCGTGACCCTTGACAATTCTAAAGTGGCAGTGAGACTATTCAATATTTTCTTGTGTTTGTTTTTAAGTTTGGGGTGTTATAGCTTCCTTACTTCTCAATAGAATTGATTTTTATTTTGTTCAATTTTAAATGTCATGCTGTTCCTTTAGGAAGAAGGGTTTGGTATTGAAAAGTAAATACTATGTGTTATCTCTATTTTAGAAATACTGGATTTTGCCATCAGAGCCATTCTTCCAGGTAGTCTCAAGGAGAAACAGTTTGGCCTTTGCATAAACAGTTGTTATCCCTCTTAGGAAAACCCTGTGGCCATTTAGTGTAGACAGGGAATTTTGGATTCATTGGACCAATTTGTATTTGAAGCCGTATGAACAAGATTTTTTTCTAAAACCTTGCAGCATAATAGTGCCTCGATAATAGTTTTTACTATTGTTGTTACAAATTGTGTTTATTCATACTTTACACATTTTCTCTTTAAATTTTCTTCAAACAAACAAGCAGGCCCACTTGAGATCCTTAGGTTTCTCATGATGCTAATTCTTACCTAGAGTTCAGTTAGTATAAAGCAAACTGCTTACTTGATCCAATATTCTATTATAGCTATTGAGTTTTTTCTTTTGTTTGTTAATGGTTTAATGTTGGGAAGGAAAATGATGAATACATTTTACTTCTGTAAGAATAGAGTACGTGATGCTAAAGAGGAGGATGAAGATAGTATTTATTTTAGGTGAATCAATGTTTCTGATTGTAGGTGATGCACATGTTACAGTTGTCCCTCGATATCAGGGGATTGGTTCCAGGACCCACCAGGATACCAAAACCTGAGGTTGCTCAAGTCCCTTATATAAAATGGCATAGTATTTGCATATAACCTATGCACATCTTCTGTATACTTTAAATCATCTCTAGATTATTTATAATACCTAATACAACATAGTGCTATGTAAATAGTTGGCTGGCATGCAGCAAATTTAAGTTTTGCTTTTTGGAACTTTCTAGAATTCCCCCTTCTCCAATATTTTTGAGCCGATGCAGAACCTGTGGGTATGGACGGCTGATTGTACATTGTTCTTTGTATAATTTTAAAGTAATTGAGTATGGATTACCATGTGGTTCTTTTATATGTACCTTGTCCAAATTTGTTTTAGAGGACAAAGTGTGCTTTCTTTGATTAATTTTAAACTTAGTGCCACATCTTGTTCTAATATAGCTTATCAGTAAGTGTTGATTTCTTATTATATTGTTTCCAGTTGTGGTTTTTAATGGGAGGTAGGTTGAGAAAAGGTAACTTGAACAAGAAAAGTGGAAAAGTGACAAGTTCTTCATTGGGCTTGAATATGAAAATTGCTGAGCAAACTTGACAGAGGAAGAATAAAATGAAAGGTCGAGAAATGTGTGCTTGGCTAAATTTAAATTGAACCTTTGTTCTCGAACAGACTTTCTATGTTGTGAATGTTGGCATGTGCTTTTGGTAATAAGGCTGTTTGGGCCTACCAAAGAAATACTTTAAGTATTTTAATAGAGATAAATGGTACCACAGGTTCTCAGTCTACCAAATTAGTTGTTGAAATGGATGACTTGCTGTATCCTTTTTACTTTTTTATGCCTTTGAAGCTCAGAGAAATTTAGAAAGGTGTTTTTGCCCTCATATTATTTTGGTCTTAGAGACTAGTTTCTAGTAGTTCTGTTAGATACATATATACCCTACCTGACCAAAATAATGTAAATGAATATCTAAGTAACGTTTTTCTGTTACAGGATGAATCTGGCTATAGGTGGACAAGAGATGATCATTCTGCAAGCCGACAGCCTGAATACAGGTAAAAAGATAAAAATAACATAATTACTTTGAAATTTGCCTCACTGAGATGTCTGCTATTGAAATCTAACCTCAAGGCAAATCAATGAAATATTTAATAGGATTTAAAAATTTGAAAGCAACTAGCATTATATTCTTTTTGTGACTGTGTAATATATTAATGGCACTAATAGCTAGTGTTCTGTATCTCTTGGCATTTTGTAATTGACAGTAAAAATATATATTTAAAAATATTTAAACTCTATATTCTTCTCTAATTATTTAATTATTCTTAATGAGTCATGTGGATTATAAGGTGTATATTTGCTTAATTAGAAAATAAGGCATTTTTTCCAGAAATATCCTTCTTGAAAATATTTGAGTCATTACAAATTGTCTCCTATTAAAAAGCATCTCCCAGTTGCTTTATTTTGATCAATTAAGTTCTGTTGGGAAGACACATTTTGGAAGGACCTCGATCATTGTTAGCTTTGGTTACTTAATAGAGGCATTTGATAGAATAGTTAGAAAAAAAAGATGGACATACTTAACCAGGTTGGTAGTTGTTTTTTTAAATGATTTCACTCTGGTAGTGTTGGAAGTTGCAAAAGGAGCCTTTTAAAGATCTCTTATAGACTGTCAGACAAGAATCCCAAACTCATGGAGAATGGCAAGGAGTAACTGCCACAGCTCCATAGGTGCCAGAAGTAGACAGCTAGATTCCATGGATAAGAGCAGGGCAGTTAATTACTCATAGCACAGCAGCCAGAAGGGGCATCAGCATGGCAGTTTTGGTTTCCTGCCCCCAGGTCCCACAGGCGGATGTGATAGGCAGAGATGGTGGCTATGCATTGCAGCTAAGGAACCCAGAGTTAAGTGCTGGGTGCCTTTTGTTGCAGTCAGGAAGCAAGCCAGTCCTTTCCCAGGGAGTAAGCAGTCACATGGTAATTATGCTGTGGTCACCTTGACCTGTTGAACTGTCTCGTCATGACCAGTTACAAAAGCTCTTCAGTATCACTGGATGGTTAGGTCTTTCAGTTTGGTATGTATGGCAGGCATGTTCAAGGGCGTTCAGACCTCATGGCAGGCTGCCTCTCTCAAAAGAAGCAACAGAGATAATAGATGCTGAAAAATACTTTGATAAAATTTAACACTCAGTAATTATAAAAACTGTCAGCCAGCTAGAAATAGAAGAGAATTACCATTATTTGATAGGCATTTGCTATACTGAATGGTAAAGTTAGAAGCATTCGCCTTAAAACCAGAACAAAGCAGTAATGCCTATTTTCACTGCTTCTATTCATTATGGTAATGGTGGTCTCAACACCTTCAGTAAGACAAGAAAAATGAAGGTTAAGGGTTAGAATGAAAGAAACAAAACTATTTACAGATTGTATAATTATCTATGCAGAAAATCCAAAGGAGTCTATAAACTATAGAACTACTAGGATATTAGCAAAGTTCAGTATAATAAAATCAACTATCAGCAGCATAAATTAGACAACGTAATTTAAAAACACTATAGCAGGGACTTCCCTGGTGGCGCAGTGGTTTAGAATCTGCCTGCCAGTGCAGGGGATACAGGTTTAAGCCCTGGTCCGGGAAGATCCCACATGCCACGGAGCAGCTAAGCCCATGCGCCACAACTACTGAGCCTGCGCTCTAGAGCCCGCAAGCCACAACTACTGAGCCTGCATGCCACAACTACTGAAGCCCGCGCGCCTAGAGCCTGTGCTCTGCAACAAGAGAAGCCATCGTAATGAGAAGCCCGCGCACCTCAACGAAGAGTAGCCCCTGCTCGCTGCAACTAGAGAAAGCTCATGCGCAGCAACGAAGACCCAACACAGCCAAAAAAAATATATATATATATATATATAAATAAATTAATTAATTACAAAAATACTATAGTATGAAAACTATAAGGAGTAATAAGAATAAATTTAACTGAAGTGTGTGAGACCTATTTGGATGAAGTTACAAGTCATTTCTAAAGAACATTTTAAAGTCCTGAGTACATCCTTGGCTATGAAGAGACAGCATCACAAATATGTCAGTTCTCTTCAGATTCAGGTGTGAATTCAATGTGGTTCCAGTCTAAATTCCAGGATTTTTTTTTTTTTGCATAGAAGGTGGCAAACTGATTCTAAAATTAATATGAAGAGTGAAGGGCCAAATAGCAAAAATAGTATTGAAAAACGTGTGAAGACTGAATATGCCATATATCAAAACTTATTAAAGCTGTAGTAGTGTAAACAGTGAAACAGAATAAGGAATCTGGAAGCAAACCTAGGTATTGAAAAACATGTGAAGACTGAATATGCCATATATCAAAACTTATTAAAGCTGTAGTAGTGTAAACAGTGAAACAGAATAGGGAATCTGGAAGCAAACCTAGATATGTCTAGGAATTTAGGATATTAGTAGTATTAAAAGTCAAATGGGGAAAGAATGAACTTTTTAATAAATAGTACTGGGACAAACTGCTATCCATTTGGGGGAAAAAAAAATGTGAAACTGGAAGCCTGGCATGTCAACATAAATAATCTGATATACTAGAGACCTGAATATGAAAAGCAAAATTAAAAAAAAACAACACAGCTTTTGGTTAGATTAGCTAATGGTTTATATTTCTCCCTAAATAAACAGCTCTTTTTTTTTTTGAAACAGCTCTTGGATTATTTTAATTCTGTTGTTTTTCAGTGTTTAAAATTAGAGTTTCTGTTTTTATCTTTCTTCTTTTTGTCTTTTTTAGCATTTTTTTTCCTGTGCCTGTGTATAATTTTACATAAATGAAATAAAATCATATATGTGACTCCTCAATCTTAAAAGCTATGTTAACAGCTTCGTGTATATTCTACTTTTCTCCATATTCATAGACATTTGGGGTATTTGATTTTTGTTGATGAGATCATGTTACACACACTTTTCTCGAAGTTGCTTTTCTCCTTCAGAGGCTTGTGAAAATCTCTCCAAGTTATTTGGTTTAACTTTAATTTGAATCTTTTTAGTGGCCAAGTAATGTTCCATTTTGTGGCTATACCAAATAATTTAGTTGTTCACCTATTGATGAATATTCATGCTGTTTCCAGTACAAAACAGTGCTGCAATAAATCTGAGTACATAATATCTTTAAGAAACAGTACTTTGGTTTCTATGGGATAGATTGCCAAAAGTGGAGTTTCTGGGTCAAAGGGCATATATATTTAAAATTTTAATAGATGTTTCCAGTTTGCCTTCTAAAAGCCTAAAACACTTATGCTTTCATTTTAAAAATCTAATATTTTAATTTCAAGTTTAATTTGTTTTTCTTTTTTTTTTCTCATTGGTGAAGCAGAGTTTTTATTTTATTTTTTTTATTTTTTAAATTTTTATTGGAGTATAGTTGATTTACAGTGTTGTGTTAGTTTCAGATGTACAGCAAAGTGAATCAGTTATACATATATCCACTCTTTTTTTTTTTCAGACTCTTTCCCCATATAGGCCATTACAGAGTATTGAATAGAGTTCCCTGTGCTATACAGCAGGTTGTTATTAGTTATCTATTTTATATATAGTATTGTGTAAATGTCAATCCCAACCTCCCAATTTAACCGCCCCCCCCCCAATCCACTGGTAACCATAAGTTTGTTTTCTACATCCGTGACTTTACTTCTGTTTTGTAAATTAGTTCATTTGTACCCTTTTTTTTTAGACTCCACATGTAAGATTTAGATTCCACAAATATCATGTGATATTTGTCTTTCTGTGTCTGACTTACTTCACTCAGCATGACAGTCTCTAGGTTCATCCATGTTGCTGCAGATGGCATTATTTTGTTCTTTTTTATGGCTGAGTAATATTCCATTGTATATATATGTACTATATCTTCTTTATCCATTCCTCTGTTGATGGACATTTAGGTTGCTTCCATGTCCTGGCTATTGTAAATAGCGCTGCAATGAACCTTGGAGTGCATGTATCTTTTCGAGTTACGGTTTTCTCTGGGTATATGCCCAGGAGTGGGATTGCTGAGTCATATGGTAGTTCTATTTTTAGTTTTTTAAGGAACCTCCATACTGTTCTCCATAGTGGCTATACCAATTTACATTCCTGCCAGCAGTGTAGGAGGATTCCCTTTTCTCCACACCCTCTCCGCATTTATTGTTTTGTAGATTTTTTTGTTGATGGCCATTCTTACCGATGTGAAGTGTTTTTCTTATTTATTAACATAAGTAAAGTTTTGAAATTTCCTTTAAGCATTGTTGTAACTGTATCCCACTGATTCAGATATGTAGCAATTTTATACTGATTCTGACATAGTATATTCTAGTTATTCTGTGATCAGAGAATGTTGCCTGTATTCTTACTCTGCTGTTTGAAATTCATTGATCATTAGTTGATCAGTTTTCTTATCTGTACCATGAGCATTAAAATAAGATATTTTCTTTTTGAATTTTTTCTGGATATATACATGCACCTCAATGTTCATAGAAGCACTATTTATAATAGCCAAGACGTGGAAGCAACCGAAGTGCCCATCAACAGACGAATGAATTAAGACGACATGGTATATATATATATATATACAATAGAATATTACTGAACTATAAAAGAAGAATGAAATACTGCCATTTGCAGCAACGTGGATGGACCTAGAGAATATTATGCTAGGTGAAATAAGTCAGAAAGACAAGTGCTGTATCACTTAAATGTGGAAACTAACAAATAATACAAAGGAATGTATATACAAAACAGAAACAGATTCACGGATATAGAAAACAAACTGGTAACCAAAGGGGAAAGGGAAGGTAGAAGGGACAAATTAGAGGTATGGGATTAACAGATACAAACTACTGTGTATCAGTATAAAACAGATAAAAAACAACTATATACTGGGTTGGCCAAAAGGTTCATTCGGTTTTTTCCGTAAGATGGCTTTAGTAGAACTTAGTTGTCTTTAACTTCATTCGAAACAATTTTGTTAGATTGTATGTGACCGCTGTCATATCAGCGTGCATTAAAAAAAAAGACATCAGAATTGGTGAATTTTTATGTAGCCATTTTAATACTGAAGATGGAAGAAAAAAAGCAACATTTTCGGCATATTATGCTTTATTATTTCAGGAAAGGTGAAAACGTAACTGAAACGCAAAAAAGATTTATGCAGTATGTGGAGAAGGTGCTGTGACTGATTGAACATGTCAAAAGTGGTTTGCGAAGTTTCCTGTTTGAGATTTCTCGCTGGACGATGCTCCACTCTTGGGTAGACCATTTGAAATTGATAGTGATCAAATTGAGACATTAATTGAGAAGAATCAACATTATACCACATGGGAGATAGCCGACATACTGAAAATATCCAAATCAAGCATTGAAAATCATTTGCACCAGCGTGGCTATGTTAATCGCTTTGGTATTTGGGTTCCACATAAGTAAAACGAAAAAAACCTCCTTGACTATGTTTCCACATGCGATTCTCTACTTAAACATAATGAAAACGTTCCATTTTTAAAACAAATTGTAACGGGCAATGAAAAGTGGATACTTGTACAAAAATGTGGAACGGAAGAGATCGTGGGGCAAGTGAAATGAACCACCACCAACCACACCAAAGGCCGGTCTTTATCAAAGAAGGTGATGTTGTATATATGGTGGGATTATGAGCTCCTTCTGGAAAACCAAACGATTAATTCCAACAAGTACTGCTCCCAGTTAGACCAACTGAAAGCAGCACTTGACAAAAAGCATCTGGAATTAGTCAACAGAAAACGCATAATCTTCCATCAGGATAACATAAGAATGCATGTTTCTTTGATGACCAGGCAAAAACTTACAGTTTGGCTGGGAAGTTCTGATTCATCCGCCATATTCACCAGACATTGCACCTTCAGATTTCCATTTATTTCGGTCTTTACAAAATTCTCTTAATGGACAAAATTTCAGTTCCCTGGAAGACTGTAAAAGGCACCTGGAACAGTTCTTTGCTCAAAAAGATAAAAAGTTTTGGGAAGATGGAATTATGAAGTTGCCTGAAAAATGGCAGAAGGTAGTGAAACAAAAAGGTGAATATGTTGTTCAATAAAGTTCTTGGTGAAAATGAAAAATGTGTCTTAATTTTAATTAAAAACCGAAGGCACTTTCTGGCCAGCCCAATACTGTATAGCATAGGGAATTATACCCATTATCTTGAAGTAACCTGTAATGGAATATAAACTGCAAAAATACTAAATCACTATGCTGCGCACCTGAAACTAACACAATATTGTAAATCAACTATACTTCAATTTTAAAAAAGGATTAAGTGATTTTACACATACAACGCATATTTTACCATGCCTGTCACATAGTAATCATTTAATAAATGTTAACTGTGGAAAAAAAGCAAGGTATATTCTCTTTTCAGGGTATAGAGTTAATTCTATATGGTATATTCATTCATTTGGTAAGTGTTTACTATGTCAGGTACTCTTCTAGCCTCTGGAGACAATAAGCTCCTTTCACGAAGCCTACATTTTAGTATAGATTATAGATAGTAAACAGATAAAAAACAAAACATAAGTTTTATGAAGAAAAATAAAACAGGGTAGTGGAGTAGAAAGTGCTTCTACTTCAGCACCTTCCTGTACCTTCACTTGATGTCTGGATGTCTTCAGTAACATTTCACATTTTACACTATCACAAAAGCTATAGCTTTTACTGGTTGGCATCTTTCTGGAGCTTCTACCTAAAAGACTTTGTGAATGGAAAATAGCTGTTGTTCTAGGGGGAAAAAATTACTGCATTGTAAACCAGACAGAGTAGTTGTGTATTTTTGTAAGAGAATAATGTTCTGAGCAATTAGGAGAACCATGCTAGTCAGTGTTTTTGTTTTTGTCAGTGGGGTATACATAATAATTCCTTATTACGGGAAGGAAATATTAGAACATTTAAAATATTTTATTTGAAACAGTTTTTAAAATTTAAAAAAGTTGCAAGAATAATTCAAAGAATTCCTGTAATCCTTCACAAGAGACCCCATTAATGTCTCCAACACTGCCCCAGTAATGCACTTTATAGCAAAAAGATCTATCTGATCTCATAGGTCATGTTTTTGTAGACTTCCTTAATCTGGAACAGTTTCTCAGTCTTTCCTTGATTTTTATGGCTGTTTTTGGCAAAATGAAAACAGGACAGACATTTTATAGAATGTTTCTCAATTTGGGTTTGTCTGATGTTTCTTCATGATTAGATCCAGGTTATACATTTTTTTCTGATGCAGTTTCTGAAGTGATGCTGTGTTCTTTGTATTGCATCCTGTTAGGTTGCACATGCTATTGATTTGTCCCCTTATTAGTATTGTTGTCTTTTATCACTTGATTAAGATGGGGCCTGTGAAATTTCTTCACTGTGAAGTTAGCCTCCTCCCTTAAAGTTAGTGTTTGTGGGGAGATACTTTGAAACTATGTGATTATGCCATTCTTCATCCCACTTTCACCCCCTAGTTTTAGCATCCATTGATGTTTCTTGCCTGAATTAATTATTAATGAGATGCTTTTAAATGGGTGATTTTGTAATTAGGTGCTTTTTTCTATATTTATTATGCAGGCATTCTGTTGTGAGAAGAGCTTTCTCTTCTCTCCACCAGCCCCTTTAAAAAACAAACAAAACTTTGTTCTGTGTGGTATAATCTGTTGCCATTATTATTTTGATGCCCAAATTTGGCCAGTGTGAATCCGTTCAAAGTAACTTCTGTGTTTTTTTTAAAAAATATTTTGTTGTGGTAGAATATATATGACATAAAATATGCCATTGTAACCATTTTCAGTTATACAGTTCACTGGCATTAATTACATTTACAGTGTTGTACAACCATCTCCACTATTTCCAAAACTTTTTATTACCCCAAACAGAAACTCCATACCTGTTAAGCAATAACTCCTTATCCCCCGCTTACCCCCAGCACCTGGCAACCAACATTCTACTTTTAGGAATTTGCCTGTTCTAGATATTTCATATAAGTGCATTCATACGATATTTGTTTTTTGTGTCTGGCTTCTTTCACTTGGCATAGTGTTTTCAAGGTCCATCCATATTGTAGCATATGTCAGAACCTCATTCCTCTTTATTGGTGAATAATATTCCATTGTATGTATATACCACATTTTGTTTATCCATTCAACCTCTAATGGACATTTGGGTTATTTCCACCTTTTGGCTATTGTGAATAATGCTGCAGTGAACACTGACATATAAGTATCTGTTTTGAGTGCCTGTTTTCAATTTTTTTGATGCATACACAGGAGTGGAATTGCTGGGTCATACAGTAATTCTGTGTTTAGCTTTTTGAGGAACCACCAAACTGTTCCATAGTAGCTGTACTGTTTTACATTCGTACCAGCAATGTGCAAGAGTCCCAGTTTTTCTACATCCTCATCAACACTTGTTACATTCCTATCATCATCATCACCATCATTATTACTGTTATTACTGCCATCCTGGTAAATGTGAAGTGGTATCTTGTGGTTTTGATTTGCATTTCCCTAATGACTAGTAATGATGAACAACTCATTTCATATGCTTATCAGCCATTTGTATTTCTTTGGAGAAATTATTCATTTTTTTTCTTTTTTTGCCCATTTGAAAATTGAGTTGTTTGTCTTTTTGTTGTTGTTTTAGGAGTCCTTTATATATTCTGGATATTAAATCCTTATCAGATATGTGATTTCTAAATATTTTCTCCCATTCTTTAGCTTGTTTTTTCACTTTGTGGATAATGTCCATTTTTGATGTACAAAATTTTTAAATTTGATAAAATCTAATGTATCTGTTTTTCCTCTTGTTGCCAATGTTTTTGTGTCATATAAGAATTTATTGCCAAATTAAGATCATCTGTGTTGTTTTGACTTATCTACCTCATTTTTTGATTATTTCCTTACTTTCTGCTGAAAGATGTTCGTGGTCTTTTTATACTTTCCCTGCCCTGACCCTAAAATCAGCAATTTCTCTAAGGAACACAGGTTCTCTTTAGTGGAGAGTGGTTTTTTATAACCAAGAACTGGACACTAGGTGCGTGCATATATGCACGCACACACACACAAACACACACACACCTTTACATCTGTATTTATTTTTATACAGTATTTACATATATGAGTTCATGGCAGTATCCTTTCATCTTTTCCATATTTTACCTCGCTTCTTCATCAGTGAGAAACCTGCCTTCCATTTGTTGGTAGAGACAGTCCTCCATGGATCTCTTGCACTCCTACACATCTGGCCAAGTTACACCAGGAATGCAAGGCCCTGATCACTTTTTATCCATATTATTTCTCAGAGCTGAGTTTGTAGTGAGCACTCTTGAAGGATAAGGTAAATATCTCCCTCTGTGTCAAAGAGCAGGCTTGCTTATTGCTTGGGGTAAAAATAGTGGTTTTTTACTTGGGTTCCCCAAGTTCAGTGTTCCTCAGTTATGAACCAAACCCACGACATGTGCATCCATCTGGGCTCATATCACATCATCCCTGTGGGACTTGGGACCTGGGGAAACTGACACAAACGTGCCAGCGCTTATGTTGTTTGCTATGCTGATGTATTAAGTACTTTGTCTCTGATCCAAGAGTCTTGTGTCTTCTGCAGGCATCCATGAAATAGTAACAGTCTAACTCATTAGCTTGTAAACAGAGTAAAATCTGATCTCAGAGCTGAAACCAGCACCTTCAATATATTTGCTTACATTCCTGTACATAGTTAATCCTCTGACCCTGTCGGTCTTTCTTCTCATGCTCCCCAGCACTTTCCTTTTGCAGATTGCCATCACTGGCTGCTACTGGGGTGCCTTGCTTTCACACCATCTTCCATAGGTCTGTTACTGGCAGTGGAACGTTCTGTTTTATGTGTTTCATATTGTAGCACATTACGTACTTCATAAATCTAGCGTGTGTGTGAATTAGTGGTTTATATTCAAATATGTTTTATTAGTAGGACTGTGGAATCACTGGAAGCAACTGGATGAAGTAACAGCTAACAGAGGAAAAGAGAACGTATCAAGTTTTCTATCATCCTCATGCAACAACCCCCGCCCCCCGCCTGTCACTTTCTTATTTTTTTTTAACATCTTTATTGGAGTATAATTGCTTTACAATGTTGTGTTTGTTTCTTCTATACAACAAAGTGAATCAGACATATGTATACATATGTCCCCATATCCCCTCCCTCACTTTCTTATTTAATAGAGCCACATACCTGGTAATTTGTCTACATTTCAAGTATATAATCACCTACTAATCTTGGTTCTGTATTTACCCAGTGATTATATTATCTATTTGTTCAAAACACACTTGTAGATGAAATTCAGAATATGTTAGGATTTTTTTCATTTTGTATTCAAGGAACATGTCATACTTTATTGATATAGATAGAATGAGGTTATTTTTAACAGTCACTTTTCCCCCTGTAATTATGAGGTCTCAGAATAAACCTTAGGATGGAATTTGTTTAAAGTACTAAATAATATCTAAAAATATGGAACAAGAGTGTCACCAAGTGGTCAGTATACTTTAATTTTAAATAGTTTTTTTTTTCCTGCATTCACATATGGAAAGTTTTGATTTAGTTGTTAAGTATTTATACTTATTGATTTTTTAAAAAGAGTAGATTTAATTTTTAATTTTATTATAGCTGTTTTATCTTCTTAGGTGATAATCTGTTTGATGGAGAAAAATACTGTATAACATCTTTTTCTATTTAGTTCAGGGGTACAAATATTTATTAAGTGTTTACTATGTTAGGCCACTGTGTTTGTATCACTGACTTACAGTCTAGGTAGTGAAATAGATGCACAAGTACATAGCATAATATAATACGTGCTGAAGTTTCATCAAGTGCTGAAGACAAATAAGCACTTATCCTGTACTGAGGTTTTATTAAAAGTTTCTGGGAGGGGTGGATAATTTCAACAGAACCTGAAGGAAAAGTAAGAGTTAATCAGAAAAAGAGTAACAGGGGGGCTTCCCTGGTGGCGCAGTGGTTGAGAGTCTGCCTGCCGATGCAGGGGTCACGGGTTCGAGCCCTGGTCTGGGAAGATCCCACATGCTGCGGAGCGACTGGTCCTGTGAGCCACGATTGCTGAGCCTGCGCGTCTGGAGCCTCTGCTCCGCAACAAGAGAGGCCACGATAGTGAGAGGCCCGCGCACCGCGATGAAGAGTGGCCCCCACTTGCCGCAGCTGGAAAAAGCCCTTACACAGAAACGAAGACCCAACACAGCCATAAATAAATAAATAAATAAACCCAAAGTTTAAAAAAAAAAAAAGAAGGAAAAAGAGAATTTAAAAAAAAAAAAAAAGAATAACAGGGACCATATTCCTACAAAGGGAAGAGCATGAGCAAAGCTGTGTAAAGCATGATGTGTAGAGCTATTAATAGGCGATTATGTAAGAACTGGGGAACTGTGGATTAATCTCTAACTAAGAAGTCTGGGTTTTATTCTATTAACTGTGGGGAACTACTGAGAAATTTTAGCTTGGTAGAAAGAGGGGGGCTACAGTAACGCAGTCAGGTTGTAGCTTGTCTTCAGTGTAGGGGATGACTTTTAAAGATGGCACTAGGGCTTCCCTGGTGGTACAGTGGTTAAGAATCCGCCTGCCAATGCAGGGCACATGGGTTCGAGCCCTGGTCTGGGAAGATCCCACATGCCGCAAAGCAGCTAAGCCCGTGCACCACAACTACTGAGCCTGAGCTTCAGAGCCCACGAGCCACAACTCCTGAAGCCCGGGCGCCTAGTGCCCGTGCTCTGCAACAAGAGAAGCCACGCAATGAGAAGCCCGCGCACTGCAACAAAGAGTAGCCCCCGCTCGCCGCAACTAGAGAAAGCCCGCACACAGCAACTAAGACCCAACGCAGCCAAAAATAAATAAATTAAAAAAAAAAATGGCACTAGAGATAGAATAAGAAACCATGACTATCTTAATTGGAGAAAGGGAGTTGGGGGTGGAGGAAAAGGGTTAAATTTGATAAATGCTTAGGAAGTGAAAAATCGGCAAGATGTGGTTGTTGGATGTGGGAATAAAGAAGAGGGGAATATCTGGAGTCCAGGCGGCGTCTGGCGTGGGAGCCGGGGGACCACGATGGTAAAGAAGCAGAAAGGCCGCGTTGTGATCGACTCAGACACGGAAGACAGCGGCAGCGATGAGAACCTGGATCAGGGGACACAGGTTCGATCCCTGGTCTGGGAAGATCCCACATGCCGCGGAGCAACTAAGCCTGTGTGCCACAACTACTGAGTAGTGAGCTTGCGAGCCACAACTACTGAAGCCCGCGTGCCACAACTACTGAAGCCCGTGCGCCTAGAGCCCGTGCTCCGCAACAAGAGAAGCCACTGCAACGAGAAGCCCGCGCACCGCAACGAAGAGTAGTCGCCGCTCACTGCAACTAGAGAAAGCCTGCGCGCAACAGTGAAGACCCAACACAGCCAAAAATCAATAAATAAAATAATAAATTCATAAAAACAAGAAGAAGAGGGGAATATCTGGATTTTTTGTTTGTTTACTGTGTGTGTAATAATACCATTATCTGAGATTGGCAGTATAGGAGGAATGGTTTCAAGGGAGGAGCTGCATTCAAAATTGAGGTTGTCCAAGGAGAAGGTATAGTTAGACAAGAGCAGTGGACTAAGGTCAGAACCTTAGGGAACACTTTTACGGAAGTGGTGGAAAATAAAGCTTTTTAAACGGTATTATGGGTCACTGATGTCTAATGCAACTGAGTATTTCAGTGATGTAAAGATTAAAATATCTCTTGGGTTTGGCAGTGTCAGGATGAATGACATGGGAAGGGGGTAGATTCAGCCTGGGTGGATAACTTTTTAAAAAATACTTAACTGGGATGGAAAGTAGGCAATGTTGTTAGCTGGAGAAGGACACTGGCTAAAGGGAGATCACCTAAAACCTTTTTTTAGCTGGTCAGTAATTTGAGCATATTTATAGGTTGAAGGGAAAGAGAGGTTGAAGATACAAGACAGATAAGGGATAACTGATGAAGCAGGTGAATGAGGACGAGGATGAAGACCATTGATAGAAGGGCTAAATTTTTTTTTTTTTAGGTAGCTGTGGTATGGCATCCTGACAGATAGTTTTGTTTTTTTAATTAATTTTTATTGTAGTATAGTTGATTTACAGTGTTGTGTTAGCTTCTGCTGTACAGCAAAGTGAATCAGTTATACATATACATATATCCACTCTTTTAGCTTCTTTTCCATTATAGGTCATTACAGAGTTTGAGTATAGTTCCCTGTGCTATATAGTAGGTTCTTACTAGTTATCTGTTTTATATATAGTAGTGTGTATATGTTAATCCCAATCTTCCAATTTAAGAAGGTCTAACTTTTAATGGTGGGGAGGAGAGAGTCATATACCAAGAAAGGAAGGACAGAATTAGGGGTGGGCAGATGAAGGCAAATTGGGGGAGAGGGGTGTGGGCTGGCAGTTGAGGTAGTTCATGCCTAAAGATTGCTGTATTTTTCAGTATGTGAGGTCACTCATTGAGAGTGAAAAGTTTGGTTCTAGGTTAAAGGACTTGGGGAGAATTATCAACATAGAGAATACTTGCTGGCATGAATGGGAGATTGAGCTCACTAATGATAAATAAAAATATTACTAGTGGAGTTGAAGTCACAGTGGAAGTCAGAGACCATGTATCCAAAGGGGGACCAATCTGTAGGCTTGTGTAATTTCTCTGTAGGATATGGCAACCCAACTACATCAGTGAAAAAATCACAGATTTTGGAATTAACTCAGGCTTTGGGTTGCCTTAGATGATGTATCAGAATTGCCGGGAGGGAAAGTTAGTGGTTTTCATAAAGTATTTCAAATACTGTAATTTAGGCTGGAAGCACAATAAGAATGGGGTTCATGGATTGCTAGGAAATATAAGAGACTTACAGGTATCCATGAGGTGTAGGTGGAGTTATTGTAGGAGTGAGAAAACTGAAGGATAAGACATTGTGATAAGAATGCAGTATTGGATTCTGATGAAGAGCACCTCTGGGTAATAAGTGGCAAGGTTTTGGATTTCAGGGAGTGCCTAAGTATTGTGAAGAGGTAGGAGGTGGTCAAGGAATTGCTACCATGCTGCACAGAGGATCCACGTGAATTCTGAAAGTCACTCATGATGTGGGTAGGATATGTTACAGTGCAGACTGTGGCATTGAGTTAAAGGCTTTAGGAAATGTGGGAAAATTCCCAGAAGGTTGGTAATATAGGCAATGTGGGGTTACAGTGGGATGGCATGAATTTAAATAAGGAGTTGTCGGGCTCTTTCTCCCTTTTCTTAGAGGATGGAGGATTTAGAACATAATCCTGTGCCCCATATACCTCAGGAGCTTGAGGTAAAGTCATCAATGTGCACTTATTACTCAAGAGTTTGAGGGGAGATAGTATTTGTGTTCCATTGCCAGGTTTCAGTTAAAGGAAGTTGGAGGGATTGGTTTATGAAGAAGCTGATATGAAAACATTACAAGATTGACTCAGATTACTATATTTTTGTTACGTGAGTGAAACAAATACAGTTATTAAGCATAAAGTACTTGTAATACTTACAGGTGAGTAGTTAACATATTTGTTTATCTGTGGTAATAATGTCCCTGTCTATCAATGGCAGTAACTCATGTGCCTACAGTGGCCAGTTAGGGAATGTAAACGAATGCCGAGGGTCAGATTGGAGCAGCTGCTACCTGGTACCAGCTGATCTTTGCTGTTTAATAATATAAGGCCACTGTGGCCTGCTTCAAAAGAAGTCAGAAATTTAGATTTTTAAAAAATGTTAGATCTCTTGATTTTTCAGTGTTCACAACTAATTAAAAAAAGGGTTTGTGATCTCTGGAGTAGGGCAATAATCTGGGACTCTGAAATGAAGAGCATGTAACAGCAGCTGTCTCATAATGGTGTTTCTCAGTCCTGGCTGTACTCTGAATTAGGTGTAAAGCTTTTTATAAAAAAAAAAAATACTCCATAATTCCTGGTCCTCACACTTGGTGATCTGATGTAATTGGTCTTGGGTGGAACCTGTGCATCAGTATTTTCTAAAAGCTCATCAGATGTTCTAATGTGAAGCTAGACTTGAAAACCGTTGATCTAATAGGTAGTGTGGCTCGACAACAGTCCAGAAACTGCAGGATCATGTTAACAGTGACTTCTTGGCACCTTCTCTCATTGATGCTAACTTCATCTTGAATCTTTATTTTTGACAGCAGTTATTCCCTTTGCTTATGTTTCTAGAACTTGTGTTCATAAGAATTGCTTAGGAGCTCATTAAAAATGAAGATTGCCAGTCTTCATCTCAAGAGATTCTGATTCAGTAAGTGGAGCCTTAGAATCTGAATCACCTGTATTTTTCACAAGCTCCCTGGATGATTGTGATGCAGAGGGTCTGAGGACTGAAGTTTGAGAATCTCTGACCTGTACTGTCTGCTGCTGATGGCAGACAAATCTGTATCTCTGGCCTTGGCTTCTTTTCTGAGCTCTACATTTCCACATCCAACTGCCTATTAGACACATTTTCACTTGGGAATCCCAGACTTTTCATTGAAAACTTTTTATTTCATCATTCTTGAAAAGACTTCAGCCTCTTCTTCACACATCTTAGGCATATAGGTAGACTACTTTTCCCAGCCTTCCTTCCAGCTAGGTGTGGCCATGTAACTATTTATCTCCAGAATAATGTGAGTAGGAGTTCTCTTTCTGTACATATTCTTCCACACACATTTGCTTTTTCCCATGTTGCAGGGTGGACCCTGGAATGCAATGGCAGCAGGCATGTGACCTTGGAAGCCACGTGTTGAAATAGCAGAGTGGTCAGCCAGGGTTCTTGGATGATGCATGGAGCAGAGTCTCTCACCTTGGAAGGCCTGCCCTAGACTGTTTCATGGTGGTTAGATAGACTTCTTTTGTGTAATGACTCAGCATTACATTTTTTGGTATTTTTGTTATAGCAAGTTAGGAACGTTTTTCCTTAATAACGTTAGGCACTATTTTAGGTGTCAGTGATCAAATTGTGAATAACACAGAAAAGATCTGTATTCTAGCTGGGAGATCTCAGCCCATATCTCATTCCCAGATTATTTTTAACTGTAAAGATGTGGTTTTGTGGGAAGAACTCTGCACTGGGTCTCCAAACTTCTCATCTCAACTCTGGTATAAGACAGTTACTTGATTTTGGGGTAGTATAGAGTAAAAAGTAATGTGGGAAATCCCTTAGCTTAAGTAACAGTACCCCTCGTTCTCTTGTTCCACATTTAAAAACAGATATTTGAGGTCTGCACTTAACTTATTCGTAACCCTGCTCTACTAGTGACCAAGCTGCTTTCTCTAAATGATTCCTGAAATTTTAATTCCTTTTTGAAGTTCTTGTTGACAAGAAATGAAGTAGCCAGTATTTTGTGTGAAGTATTTCTGAGTTGAATGTGGGAAGGAAAGAAAGATGAGGTCCTGAATAAGAAGTAAAATGCTTTCTTTCTCCCCCTTGTTCCCTCCCATTATATCTTTGCCTGATTTTTACTCTTAACCAGTAAACATACATCTGCTGAAACTGAGAGGTTGATCACAATTTGTCTGGTTTGGTGTGAGGGGTGGAATTACTTTGGGGGTGTATATTAACAGGTGAGAATCCTGAACTTTATAAGTCTGCTTTTGAAACCAGCATTCGAGGTAATTATAGTGTAGATTGTCCCAGGTTCACATTTTGAGAAACAGTGCCTTATAGCATGTTAGTTCTTCCCATCTTCCATTCTCTAGGTGACTTTGCCCCCTATATATATGTCCAGCATTATGGCTGAAATGTTTGTGATGCAGCCAAAGGTGCTGTCCTAGCTCTCAAGTTATATACTTTTTTGATAATAAAAAGGATCAGTTCTGTTAAATATATGGGGTTTTTTGGGAAGCCTCATAGTAAACATTCTAGCTGTACTTATATTTCTTCTTCTCTTTTTGATTGGATTCATTATATATGTTGATATCCTCATTTTCAACATAGCTAGAAACTTTATAGTTTGAAGGCTTTTGATGTAAGTTTTCTTTGTGCAGTAAATGGAACTTCGTCTTACTTGCAGTGCAGAGTTATACCCTGTGAATTAAGGAATGACAATTAAAATGTGCTCAAGTTCCCAGTATCATGTTGCTGGGTTTAGCATGCTTCAGGGGCATCTTTAAACAAAATTATTTCTTAAAATCAGGATGATACTTGCACAAAGAAAATTATACTAGTTGATATTAATTGAATTTTATAGCTAATCATGAGTGTTGGGACTAACACACTTTAAAAGAAAAAAGTATGAATAAAGCTGTGATACTTATTCAATTGATTCTTTTAATTTTTTTTGGACAAACTAATGATAAACTATAGAGATTTTATGTTTTGCATTTTAAGTACTAAATGACAGTTGTATATGTGGGTTTGTTTTAATTTGTACCGTTCTTCAGGAGACAGTTATGTATTTAAGAATGTTTAGCTTAAATTTATTTTACTTATGTGATTTTTAAATACTTAGATTTTCTTGTTAAAATGGGAGTTTTACATCTGAAATAATTTTAAGGAATCTTAATTAGTGATCAAGAAGACAGAAATCTCGAAGTATTTCAAATAGAGGGTTAGTCATTAGCAATTCAGGGTCAACCTAAGGGAATTTAGGTCATATGAAGCCAGGTTCACCCTGCTCATTGTGTAACCCTTAGGAAGATCTTTATATCCTAATTCTGTGAAGCCATCAGAATTATTTCTCAGCTTTTCATCCTCTCAAATCCTGCTTCTGAAATTGGCAGATACATAAAAGCAAAAGCAGCCCAAAAAAGACAGGCTCAGCAATCTGGGCTTCCTACTTCTCTTGTACTTTGGATCCATAGTTCTTTACTACATTTTTAGCTCTCTGATGACTCTGAGCAGATTACTAAAAAACAAATCTTTTGTCCATTTTTTCTAGATTTTTTTCAGCAGTAAAGTTAGAATTATTTAGTTCCCCATTTCTGGACATAGAAGTATTTCTTAAATGTAGTAGTGGTATTTTGTTGAAGTAGCAGAAATCGAGGTGAGCCTTGAAGTAATGGTATCTTTAGGTCAAACTCTATGAAACAGAAATATTTAAAAAATATGTCAAAGATTTTATTAGTAGAAAATATCTATTAAATATATGGTACAGAGTAAAACCGTGAGTGAGTTTACAGAAATACAAGCTGTTAAAGCAAGGGCAACAGAAGACTTAAAATTTTTCTGTTAATAATTATTTTGTGTTTGCTTATTCATTAGTCATTTGATAACATTTAGTTGCATACATACAATAGCAGGCACCAAAGATTTAAGAAAAACTATGGGAGACAAAAAAATCTTTAAATTTTATATTTTGTTATAAAGGATTATTTTTTTTAATGTTTTATCTATAAAAGATTGTCTTCAAATCTGTGCACTAACTTTTCTGCAGGTCAGGTGAAGAGAATCATATTTGGAAATAACGTTGAAGGTTAAGAATTGCTTTGTTAAGGTATAGCATTTTTCTGAATAATGGAAAAATAAATAGCAACAAAATATAAGTTGGATTATTTCTTGGTCAAGACATATTATAAGGTTTGCCTTTGCAGAGAGAATATCCTGAGGAGGAGGAAGCTAATCATGTTGCCCTGATTTCTTGGTGATCCTCTGGGAAGATTACCTGACACCACGTTGGTAGTTGAAGTTGACAAGGCTGCCTTCTCTTGGGTTTGGCGAGTAATGCTATGCTGTTCAGGTGTTCGAAATAAATCTTTAAAATATAATAATGATTTTTAGACAGTAGTTGGTCTTACAATTTGTTTTCCCTTAAAATAAATATTAAAAATGAAAATTCTTTTCTCGAAGATGAAAGTTCTGTTTGCTTTCTTTAAAAAATCCCTTCACATCATTTTAAGTGATAAGGAGCTAAATTTTTGTATATCACATTTTTAGAGGAAAATAAACACCTTTCTTTTTTTTTTTTGCTGAGTTGGGTCTTCGTTGTTGCGCACGGGCTTTCTCTAGTTGCGGCGATCGGGGGCTACTCTTCGTTGCAGTGCGTGGGCTTCTCATAGCAGTGGCTTCTCTTGTTGTGGAGCACCGGCCCTAGAGTGCATGGGCTTCAGCAGTTGTGGCTCGCGGGCTCTAGAGCGCAGGCTCAGTAGTTGTGGTGCACGGGCTTAGTTGCTCTGTGGCATGTGGGATCTTCCTGGACCAGGGATCCAACCTGTGTCCCCTGCATTGGCAGATGGATTCTTAACCACTGTGCCACCAGGGAAGTCCCAATACCTTTCTTTTTCATAGACACTTATTAGAGCATATAACATACATAAAGTACACAAATCAAGGTGTATAGCTCAGTGTTAACTGTAAGTATAACCACATCCAGGTTAAGAAATAGAACATTACTTGCTCCCCAGAAGCTTCTTCATGCACCTATTCAGTTATTTTCTTCTTCCTCTCCAAAGGTGATCATTATTCTGACATAAAGCCATCTTAACAGTCAATGAGAATAATTACAGTCGTTGTGACTTGTAAAACCTTTTGTCAAAACATTAAACTCTTTCAATAGAAATGTATAGGGAAGTAAAATAAATGGTAAAACTAATATTCATTTAATACACTGTAATTTATAACATTAGAAACATTGAGAGTTTGAGTTTTATTTCTTTGTAAAAAAACTTATCAAGAGTAGTTTGAACAGTGTTTGTCTTCTTCTCGAAGCAAGCATCTTTTTTATGCCTTGGTGAATGGTCATACGTACTCCATTCTGAGTTTGGATCAGTTTCCAACATTTTATCCTTTGCATTTTCATTGCCGTGAAATATCTCTGAGAGTTCCTTTAATGTGAATTTTTTTCTTAGCCTCACTTCCTCTGGGACATCTTCATCCTTTTTTGTCACAGTTCCTTTCGTTGTTTGCCTTCAATAAGTTTGCCTTCACCAATTTCCTCAGGCTGCATATCTTGAAGGCAACATTGTCAACATTCCCATGGTCACCTGTTTTCTTCCGTAACTCCATTTATGTTCAATTTGAATTCCACTCCTATCATTGTCACTTCTTTGTTTCTTGGCTGCACTTTTGTCTTTGTTGACTAATTCTCTTTCAATTATCCATTTTTATAAAATATCATGTGGGTTTATCCCTGGGAACAAGAAGGCAACAAAACTGCATGCTTTGTTGTCTGTGTATGAACTGAGTAACAGATGCACCGTGACTAATCCAAAAGCCTTTGAAAAATGCAGTGCGGTTCGTCACTGATGATGATGTGCATTTGTTAGTCCTGTGGTGATTTGTGGACTGAGAGCTAGCAGCTTTGCACCCATTTATATTCCCATCTGCAACACATGTGAATTTCAGTTGTTTCACATCCTTGTCAACACTTGGTATTTTCAGTGTCTTTTTTTTTTTAATTTGAGTTAATAAGTATGAATACTTATTATGTATTATGAATTATGTAGGCATTATTCCTCTTAATCCATCATTCCCGTTTTATAGATGACGAAACAGGCACAGAGAAGTTAAGTAACTGTCACACCTCTCCCATGGTAACCAGATGATGGAGCCAGGGTTTGAAACCTGGCAGACTTGTTCCAGAGTCTATGCTCTTAACTATTGGACTGTATATAAATTAAAGATTGAAAATAGAGTAGAAAATACTTTACTTGAAAATGTAACATATAATTTGAATGTTTAGAAGAGTTGAAGGAATTTTAATACTTGATGTTAGGTATGTTATAAAGTAACATTTTAGAATTGTTAAGTGGTTCCAAGAAAGCTTTAGAATGTTTCTTCTTATTTCTTAAACTGATAGATTAAATTTGAGTGTGTGTGTGTGTGTGTGTGTGCCCGCGTGCAGGCACGTGTGTCTGTCTGTCTCAGGATTTCTGAACTTTGACACTATTGGCATTTTGGGCTGGGCAGTTTTTTATTGAGGGGGTCTGTCCTGTTTACTGTAGGTTGTTTAGCAGCACCCCTGACCTTTACCCACTAGATGCTAGTAGTATCCCCCTGTTGTGACAGTAAAAAATGTCATGTCTTCAGATATTGCCACATGTCCTGCTTGGAGCAAAATCACTGTCACTTGAGAACCATCAGTATACTAAGGAGCCTCACTAATAGAATCCTTTTTTATCCTTGCATATATTTTGACTGTTTTTCATATTCATAATTTGGATAAGTAGGGTTTTTTTGCATTTAGAGTATCAGACTCTCAGAGCAGTAATAATAGCTGTACTCGTCACTTGAGTACATTAAGCATCAGGAAACTGTTTCTAGAGGTTGCTTTTCCTCTTTGAAGTATAATTACAGCTACTTAATTACTGTGGAGAATATTAGCTATCCAGATTTCTTTTTGGATTGGAAGGTTGGTGTTGGAGGGAGGTGGCTTTGAGTAGTGGAAGATCAATTTTTAAAATCTAAAATAGGGAACTTAAGAGAATATTGACATCAGAAAATATTTAGTTACATATGTTGTTTATACTAGTCAAACTGATTTACTAAATAATTGTGAAATATTTGGTCTTCCACTTGATAAATAGGAACTATCAATGAAATGAAAGAAAAAAAAAACTTAACAACTAATTTCTAATTAAATAAAAATAAAAATTTGAAACTTACATTATGAAATACTTACAATCACATTATAGAAATCATCTGAAAAGAAAGGAAAAAATTCCTTGATTTTACTAGGAATAAGTTTACAGATGAAAGCACTGTTGATTTTCTGTTGAATTACATGCTTTAAAAACTCATTGCACTCTTACATTACATTTTATGCCAAAGAAATAGAAGTAAATGAAAGGGTTTTGTTTAGGTATAAGGTAAAAGATACAAGGTTGCTCAATTTGTCCTTGCCATATTATCTTAATTTAAAGAAAAAAAGAACAAAACAGCTAAGTCCTTGTATATCCATTTTTACCTAAGTCTGTCATAAATTATAGTGGAAGACAAAAATTTAAGAAAATTAAGACTCAGTTGTTTCATAAAACTAATATCACGTGCACTAGTGATATACATTGACACCCATCTTATTTACGGATTACTGGATTGTTTTGATAGCTGTGACTTTTTTCTCTCAAAGATAGAAACTCTCATGGTTGACATTTGAAACCAAGTGCAAACTAAATTAACCAGGTGTTATGCCTAGAAAAAGAAGGAATTCAAAGTATTGTGTAGCATTTTGTAACGTTAGACTGAGCCTAGAAAAAGTGAGATTTGTACAGAATATAAATAGAGGAAGAGAGAAAGGAAACTTGTTATTTAAAGATAAGAAAGGCATTCTGACAGTGTGGACCTTGAAGTCTAACTCTGTTTTACGGACTAGAGTAGTATTTTTCTTTTTAGGACCAGTAAATCCCTAGCAATTTCCAGCCCAACCCAAATTGTGTATTATTCATGATGAGGCTTATATATCCCACCCTAATTTTCACTATTGGATGGGATCATTTGCCTATTTGATAGGGAAAAATTAAAATAACTTGAGTTATATTAAATATTTAGTGAGGTGATACATTTGTCTTTCATTGATTTATCTTCATATCCTTCATCTACTTTTTATTGGTGTTTTCATCTTGTTCAAAGGTTTGTCAACATTCATTAAATTATTAAAGACTAACATTTAAGACTGCCATCAGATATTGGAATTTTCTCTCTTATTTGGAAATTTGCTTTAAATCTAATTAAATTTTCAACTTTAGGCACTTTTTTGGTATGTAGTTTAAACTTGGTATTTTGATACACAGTGGTTTCTTCCTGTTGACTTATAATTATTTAGTATCTTTTAAATATATATATATATATAGAGAGAGAGAGACACAGACAGACAGAGAGACAGGTCTTTTTCTCCTATCCCTTCCTTCCAAACATTTAGCTTTTTAGTCAGCCTGAATTTGTCATAGTATGTGTTAAAGGAAAGAGAATCTATCACCCTCTTCCCCACGTTGTCTCAAAGTTAGGTAAAATATTTTATAACTTGAGGATCCATATGTTTGGGGGAAGGTTAAAAATAAGATAACGGATAATGAAAAGACTAAAGCTTAGAACTATAGTCATAGATACCGTTCATTGCAAAGTTGCTGTGCTTAAAGGAGTTAGGAAGTAAATTAAGATCAAAGGCCATACATGAGCAGCTGAACTAATTTTTGAGTCTGTGTCTTCCTGCAGAGAATGCTCTGAGAAGTGTCACTGTAAATAAAGGTGTTTAATTTTGTTAAACTCAGTGTTTCCCACAGTTGTGGGTTAGTATTTTGTGGAACATATTTTGAGAAAGGCTTTTTTATATTATAAGTAAATAAACATTAAATTTGTATATTTACAATTACATTATAAACATATAAAGTCAGGTCTCTGGTAGAAAAGAAAATATGAATCAGCCAAAACATATTTCTATCATTATGTAACTAATTTGCTCTCCAAAATACAATTAAACTTCTAAAGCATAAAAATCTTGAGATATTGGCAAGGGGTAAGGTGAAAAAAATCCCCATACTTTTCTTTGTGTTCTGTGAGAAAAAGGAAGCTATAGGTAAACTCTTTATTCTTTAATAAATTGTGTTTGGAAACCTTCAAGAAGTACATAATTGTTTACATTGGGATCAGCAAATTATAACCCATGGGCCAAATCTGACCAGCTGTCTATTTTTGTAAATAAAGTTTTATTGGAACACAGCCACACACATTGGTTTACATATCATCTGTGGCTGCTGTTGTGTTAGAGTGGAGTGTTGAGGAGTTGTGATGGAGACCATATAGCCCACAAAACCTAAAATATTTGTAGTTGGACCTTTAAACAAATGTTTGTTGACCCCCTAGTCTAGCAAATGGCCATTCTGTCTACTTTTCACTTTATATGTGTTTTGTCTGTGTACAGAACTCCATAACTGCCATTCTTTACATTGAATCATCCACAGTTCATCTTCTGTAAAGCAAATTGCTTGGGAAGTCAAGTGGAAGTCTTGTTCTGGAGGTTTTATTATTTTGAGTAGGTTTTAAACTCTTAACAAATATGTAAGATTTCATAGTTTTTTCTGAATGATAAAGCTATCAAGCGGTTGTATTGGCACGCTTAGCTAATTTCTTGAATAAGCCTTTATACCGATTTGATGGAAATCATAGTGGGGTAATACTGTCAATAGAATTAGCTAACATCTGTTGAGTGCTGTGTACCAGGCCCTGTTCTAAGTGCTTTACATATAATATCTCATTTACTCCCTGCAGCTGTAAGTAGGTACTGTTATTATCCCCACCTCGTAGATGATGAAATTAAGGCATAAGGAGGTTAAGTAACTTGTTCAAGGTCATGGAGTCAGTAGTTACTTTGGGAGGGGCTTTTAGTACTTAGGAGGCTAGTTCACAGAGGGCCTTAGGAGTCCCTTTCCTTCCTCTACTTGTTATGATTCTGTTAAGTCCTATACATAGAGCTAGTATTATATTTGAAATGTTGGTGCTGTATAATTCTATAAACGCCAAGAAAGCTCTCTGACTCATCATTGTGTCCTTGGCACCAACATATGATGCCTTCACAGAGCAATTAGAGTGATCATTGTAAATGTACATCAGGTCTCTCTACTGCCTCATTCTTTGTTGGGTTCCATCCCCTCTGTTACATCTCTGCTCTGATATTACCTTCTCAGAGATGTTCTTCCTGATCATCCCATCAAAAATAACCTCCCTCACATCTACCTTTCTTTATACTGCCTGTCAGTCTGAAATGTTGTATTTATATGTCTTCTCCATTACAATATAGGCTTCATGAGGGCAAAGACTTGGTCTTTTAGTATCAAAGTAGAGTGGATATATTTTCTATTGTTCGTTCCATCCATTTTCTGCAACAGGAACCTAACTTCCAAGAGTTGAAACCACTTACCTCCCAACTCACTTGCCTCCTAATTCCTTGATTCTTGAGATGAGTTCTGGGCATACTTCTTGCTCCTTACTACCTCCTCCAAGCCACAGTTCCAGTGTCATCTCTGAACTTCTCCATTTGTACCACCTGTCCTCATCTTTGTACTCTTTGATGAATTTCCAGGACCCCATTTCTTGTTCCTGGATTATTATAGTTTCTGGCATATAGTCTTCTCCTCCATCCCTCCCTATCCTGATTTGATGATGCTTTTAATTAACACCAGTTCTTTCTTTTGTTTTCAGCTCTTTAGCTCTCCACTGGCATGGTCAAACCCTACAATCATCACCACTGGAAAATGTTCTGCCTCTATCATTAGCCCTGAGTTTCTGTTTTTGACTTAAAGATACCATATTTATACGTACACAGCTCTTAGACATTAGTGAGTTTGTCTAGTTCAGTCCTTCTCAAAGTTTCCTGTGCAACCGAATCACCTGGAGAGCCTTGTTAAAGCCCGGAATCCTTGGTCTCACTCCCAGAGATTCTGATTCAGTAGGTGTGGTTTGATGCCCTGAATTTGAATTTCTATCACCTTCCCAAGGTAATGCTGATGAAGGTCTGGGGACCTGCATTTTGAGGAACACTGCTCAAATGAATACTTTCCCCCAAAGGACAAATACTTTCCACTCTGCCTTAAGCGTCTGTTCATGTCCTTACTTTCTTTACTTTCTATTAATGACTTCTAGAATTATGTTACTGAGGTAAAGGACTTGTGAAGAGAGATTTCTCATATTTTTTCTTCTTGAAATGAGAATTTTCCTCTTTATCCTTTTCGTGTTCTTCTCTTCTTGGCTTCAGTGCTATTCTCTTCTACTTAGTTCCTTTGTCCCATTTTTTCCTGGTGATTTTTGGCTCCTTCTTTGTCAGTTACCATTTTTGTGTCTTGGATTATCAGTTTCTCCTTCAATAGGAAATTAGCCTTTTCCCCCCAACTTCCAAATATGACCAAGTAAGCCCCTTTCCTCAGAGTATTGTCCCAATTCTCTTCCTTCTTCCCTCTGCCAAACTTTTTTTTTTTTTAGAAGAAAAGTAGTTTAACTCCTTTAGTAGATATGTCATAATTTCTTATAGTCTGATTTGGTTTCCAGAGTTTTACTGGACAGCCCACTCACTGGTCATGTGACTCTTAGGTTTTAAATATGAAGATCTCTTCCAGCCTCTGCAGTATTTGATATTAACTACCTTTTCCCTTTTCAAAAATTTCTTCCTTTGTTTTTTAGTTACTGCTTTTTTAAGTTTTCACTGTTCTGACTACTTCTCTTCTTGTTTGCATAATATCCTTTAATCCTTCTCTGCTTTTTCTTGAAGCTTGGAATGCGTTTCCCACCATCTAAATCTGTGCTGTTCATATGGGAGCCACTAGCTGAATGTGCCTGTTGAGCACTTAAGATGTGGCCAGTTCAGGGGCTTCCCTGGTGGCGCAGTGGTTAAGAATCTGCCTGCCAATGCAGGGGACACGGGTTCGAGCCCTGGTCTGGGAAGATCCCACATGCCGCGGAGCAACTAGGCCCGTGAGCCACAACTACTGAGCCTGCGCGTCTGGAGCCTGTGTCCTGCGACAAGAGAGGCTGTGACAGTGAAAGGCCTGCACACCGCGATGAAGAGTGGCCCCCGCTTGCCACAACTAGAGAAAGCCCTCGCATAGAAACGAAGACCCAACACAGCCAAAAAAAAAAAAAAAAATGTGGCCAGTTCAGACTGAGATATTGTGTAAGTGTAAAATACACACTGGATTTTCAAGCTGTAAGATGAAAGAGAGAATATAAAGTATCTCACTAAATTTTTTAATATTGATTACATGTTGCTAATATTTTAGATATATTGGGTTAAGTAAAATATTGCTAAACTTAATTTCACCTGTTTCTCTTTACTTTTGAAATATGACTACATCATCTGTGCCTTGATTATATTTCTCTTAGACAATATTGATCTAAATTTCACCTTTGCTTAAAGACTCCTTGGTCAGTTTTTCATCTATTAATATGTATATATGTCTCTTCTAAATTACAGTACCAGCCTTCTGGAACATTTACTCCCCATCCCCCCATTAGATATTAAGCTTCTTCAGAGCCACAGTAATTCCTCATAGTGCCTTTCATATATTGGGACAGAGATATATAGATATGAAAAAGTATGCATACATACACACATGAATAAATGACTTGGCTAATATTACCACTTTATCAAAGTAGTACCATGTACTTAACGGTAGCTGACGCCTGTGGTGATGTTTTTGCTTAATCTGATGGTCAGTAGGAGATGCTGATGTGAAGGAGAGGAGAGACGTTACTCTGCTCTGAGATGTTAAAATCTGATGTGCACTTCCCCCGTGTGTATCTAGCCACCCCAAGCCGCTCTGACAGCTCTCAACTGTGCTGTTGTGATTTTACTGCCATCTGGTGTCAGAATTAGGAAACTGTAGTTCAGCATTTCATCTTTCCATTCCCTCCAGAGAAGATAGGCAGTCTCTCCTCTGAATGTGGGCCTGTTCTTCTCCATTTCCTGAGTAAGTTATCAGGAAGAGCTCATTTACTTTCGCTGTATGAAACCTTTATTCTCCTTCTTGGAGCACTCTTTCATTGCCTTCCCTGATAACTTACTCACCTGTGCCTCATGTTTCTGTGGCCACTCTATTTCATTCTTCTCAGACAGCCCATTTCCTTCTCAGTGTGGCAGTTTTCTAGCCCTAGATTCTGGGCCTTCTGCACTTTTTATCCTTTGTTTTCATCTATACCCAAGGCTTTTAAATACTGCCTGTTTACAGACAAATGTATAGTTATAGCCAAAAATCTCTTCTGATATTATCACCAGTATCTGTAGTTGCCTACCAAGATATTACATGAGCATCTCAAATATAGCACTATCAAGTCTAAATGTGGATCTCCCACCCTGTCCCTATTTCTCAGGTCTGTTTTTCTTATTTCAGTAATCCATCATGCCAGAATTCTGGGTATCATCTTGTCATCCACCATCTCTCACACTCATTAGTCAAACATTTACCTTGTCTCGTTGAGTCTACAAAACTGCACTCTTGTGCATGTTGAATTTGTGACCCTTCCCCTGCTCCCGCCTTATCTAAGTCACCACTGTCTCTTGCCTGGACTAAGTAGACTCCTAGTCTCCCTGCACACACCATTGGCTACATGTTTTGTCTGTATGTTTAATATCAGCCTCTCCCACTAGCCTGAGAGTTCCGTAATGGCAGGGACTGAGTGCATGTGGTTCACCACTGGGTCCCCAGCTCCTGGTACAGTTCCTAAAATCTGTGTAATACATATATAGCTACTTACTTCAGCTCTCAGTGATATTGATATGATTTCTATAGCTTTAGTGATTGAACTTGAATATATTGGAATTTCTTTAATGCTTTATTTCAGTATTAGTATTTTGTCTGAGTTTATTTATCATAAATGAGTTTTAACTGTTTTCTACTTTTGCACAGAGAAAATTATATCTGGAAAGAGGATGTAGTTTGGGTATTAATCAGTTAATGACAACAACCTACTTATATATTGTGGACTACCAGTCAATATGCTGAAATTATTTTCTGAGCAGTTGAAATTTCATACAATTGGCTCGTCTTTTTAGCATTCTTCTGTCTGAAGATAATGGTCTCTAATTTTAATATGGAGGTACATTTGCTAAATCTTCAATTAAAACCTGTTTGACTCCAAGTGTTCTTTTAAATAGAGGCTTGTGTCTTTTTTTTTAAATTAATTAATTGTTTATTTTTGGCTGCGTTGAGTCTTCATTGCTGCGCGGGCTTTCTCTAGTTGTGGCGAGCGGGGGCTACTCTTTGTTGCGGTGAGCGGGCTTCTCATTGCAGTGGCTTCTCTTGTTGCTGAGCACAGGCTCTAGGCATGCGGGCTTCAGTAGTTGTGGCACGCGGTCTGAGTAGTTGTGGTGCAAGGGCTTAGTTGCTCCGCGGCATGTGGGGTCTTCCTGGACCAGGGCTTGAACCTGTGTCCCCTGCGTTGGTAGGCGGATTCTTAACCACTGTGCCACCAGGGAAGTCCAAGGCTTGTGTCTTCATAGTTGTATTTAATAATTTTAATTTGCTTTACTGTTATAAAGATAGTTTTGCTTTATAAATCTTTATTACTTGGGCTTACTTTCTGCTTTGAGTTGATGATATTGCTTACTAAGGAAATTTAATTTATAAAAATAAAGATGATATAAAAAGTTGGTATTTAGAGATTGGCAACAATCTGTTGTAAATTCAGAGAGCAAGGATTTAATAGGTATATACCAGGGTTTCTCAACCTTGGCATTGTCAACACTTTGGGTTGCATAGTTTTTTACTGTGTATATGTGTGGGTGTTGTCCCGGGCATTGTAGCATTTTAGGCGCATCCTGCCCCTAACCAGTAGGGGCATTCCCTCCTCTCCAGTTGTAACAACAAAAGTGTCTGTAGATGTTGCCAAATTATCATGCAGGGCAGCGGGGAATCACACTAGTTGAAAACCAGTGGTATATACTGTACTTAGAAGAGGATAGTAGACCATGAACTGTCTCATTGGGGAAATCTTTGGCATTCTCTAGGTGTCTTTGAGAGTATGGTAGCTGTGTGGTATGTTGTTAGTAGCAAGCAGAAGTAGAGACTATGTGACTTTTTCACATTAAAAAATTTTTGTGCTTGCTTAAAATAAAGTAACTTTTGCACTTAACCACCTGGTTCTACCCCAAACTGAAAAAATGACATAATTCACTGATAAAGTTTCATTTTGTTGACTGATTTCAGAAGTTAGGTGGTGGTAGAAAAAGGGGACATAAATTACAACACAAACAGTGGTTTGTAACCAGAGCTTTTGCCATTTGAGCTTGTATATAGAGAGTATAGGATATAATTAACTTATTTTATTTTTTCTTCAAAGGGACATGAGAGACGGCTTTAGAAGAAAAAGTTTCTACTCTTCCCATTATGTGAGAGACCGGTCTCCTCATAAAAGAGACACTCCTTTTTTCAGAGAATCACCTGCAGGCCGAAAGGATTCTCCACACAGCAGATCTGGCTCCAGTGTCAGCAGTAGAAGTTACTCCCCAGAAAGAAGCAAAACTTACTCTTTCCATCAGTCTCAACATAGAAGTATGTATTTTTAAGAGTTCTCCTTTTTTTTTTTTTTTTGCAACCTTATATGTGTTATTATTTTTAACTCGTTATTTGAAAAATTTCAAACTTACAGAAAAGTTGAAAGAATAGTATAATGAATGTCATACACACACATAGACACACACAAACATTTTGAAACCATTTAAATTGGAGTCTATATGACATTTCACTTCTAGTTCTTCAGCGTGGAAGAGGTTGTAATCATGTTGGCAAGTCACACACCTCCTGTATTTTCTGCTAATTCCTGAGCTGATCCAACCTCTTTAATCTTCTGTCACTAGAGGAAATCTATTTATATTTTTCATGAAAAATATTAGTGGATCCCCCTAAATATAAGGTATATATAGCCTTATAGAATTTAGAGCTAAAACCTACCTTAGGTTCATTCTTTCCCAACCTCCAATTTGTTTTTTTTTTTTTTTTTTTAATTCTTTCCCAACCTCCAGTTTGTTTTTTGTTTTTTTTAAGTTTGGAGTGCCTGGACATGCATGGCATTCAGTGCATGTCATCCTGGCCCAGTTGCTCAGTATGTGTTGGAATAAATAAATGAAGCAACTTTTCTAGGTAACGCTTTCCTGTGTTGTCATTCTAGACTCTACTACCTGCAGTTGAGCTCATTCACAAAACACTTCCTCATGCCTTCTGTATCCAGGACACTGTGTTAGAACGATGTCCCTGTCACCAAGGAACTAGAATATATATGTGTATTTTTCCCCAACTAATAACAATTTTATCATTACGTAAATATAACATGTAAAGTATAACTTTGATGTAAGGCTCGTTATGTCGTAAATGAGTTAACATGACATTAGCCGGTCAGGGTAAGAGACTCTCACTCTGGGGATGGAAGAACATGCCATGGAGGAAATGACATTTGGGCTTATCTTTTATTTCAGACTTCTACAGGTGGAGAAGTATCTTCTAGGTAGAAGGAATTATAAGCCAATAATTTTTCTTTCCTTTTTAACTTCCTTCCTTTTAACTGTTTTTTTCAAATGATAAGGTTTTTAGTTCAACAGTCTTTGCCTCCTGCATGTTCAGAGTGATGGAAGATCACTTCAGATCATTAGATTGTCTCCATTGTAGCTGTTGCTGGATTCCTGTATTTAACAAACATTTATCACTTGTCTACTGTTTCCAGAGCTAGGTAGAGTGGGGTTTCCAAAAAACATATTTTTGGATATATGTGTAAGAATGCCATTTGAAGGATTTAAAACAAACATAGTCACTTACACATGCCTGACTGCTTAAAATATTCTTGGAATAGTTCCAGGTAACTGAAAGTTTTACTGTGGAGTTCAGTGTTAAAAGTTTGGTATTTTCTCCTATGCTTTACTTCCTTTTTCTCCCCTCACCCTTCAAGTGGATAAATAACCTCTAAGTCTAATTTATGCTCACATGCACAGACCTAAATATCCCAAATTAGCCCGATATACCTTCTAAGACCAACGATATTTTTTTAGATGTGTGTGACTTAAATCCAAATCTATTAATAATTTGGTTAAGAGGAAGAAAGTGTCTTTGGAAACTGATTTTGAAGCCTTTTTAACAAAACATGAGTAAAATGGAAGCTTGAGATCCTTCTTTACAGCTTATAGTGAAGCCATTAAGTTATTTAAGTTACTGTTGAATTAGCCTTATTTTTTACATTTCTCCTCTAAAACAGATTCCTAGGGAGGCATCTTCTGTCTGCCTTTGGCCTGGTAGTCAGTGACCAAAACTCTCAAATCTCAAGATGAAATGTAGAGTCACACAGTGATGCTCCTGTCTTAGTGTCTGCGATATGCTTTCCCCATCCTCTGAGGTCTAATACCTTTAATATCTTGCAGTGATGGAAGGATAACAGAGAAAGTTGGGAGACTAAAATCTGGTGTGAATTGAATGAAATAGAGTGTATGACTTTGTTAATGCCTTTATGTTTATTTTCTTAAGTCATTTAGCTTTGAAAGTAAAGTTCTTTAATCAAGAAAAAAAGTTTGTTCTGGGAAAACTCTCTTTACGGGTTACTTTGGTTGATTCCTTAGCTGTTTGGGCTGAACTGTTGAAATGTTTTTCTGTACTCCTTTCATTAAATAGTTTTTAGAATAGTTATATGAGATCATCTTCCAAAAAGTTAACAGTAAAAGTCTTGCTTTAAACAATAAAAGGAAAAAGTAATTGTTATTTTACATATCTGTGATAATGGTTTTTGCTTTAAATCTAAATCTCACAAATGTTGATGGCACCTTGCTTTTCTTCAAAAAAGGACTGAGAAATATCATCCTTCAATTATCAGTCACTTAAACTGGGCTAATTAACAGTGATGGGTTAATTTAGTTTTCCAATGTAAATTGAAATTTTGACAAAGATTTTAAATGTTTCTGTAACAGGTAAAAAATAATTTTCTTATTCCTTATGCCCTCATTTTGTTAATTCTTTAACTTTTAATGTTTTGCTTCTTGTTCATACTTTTCAGAGTAATTTTATTTATTTTAATAATCACTAGTAGTTTGTCCATGGTAATTATTTTAGGACTAATTCTTCACAATTGTTCTGTGCATTTAATGTATCTGTGCTTAATTATAAGCCACAGAATGATTATTACTTTTTCATCTCAGCTGCTTAGTTCCCATTTTGTGCTTACACACATACACACGTGTGCACACATGTCCACACATGTTATTTAATTAAATTTTTTCTACTTAGCCTTTTGGGTTAAATCTTATGGAACTTTGTACTGACATAGACTAATTATCTTCCTAAATCAAACTGTTTACACCTTGTGTTTCACGTTTAAGAATTTTCTGCCTATAACTTAAGTGGACTAACCTGGTCATAACGGTGACTACGATACTATTTTTCATTCCTTATTGTTGTTCATATTTACATGCTAACAGTGTAGGTTGTCCTTCTTAATCTGTTTATTAACAGATTATTATGATACTGTTATAGTTAAAATTGTTTTGTTATGTATACCTTGTGTATTTTTACTTAAAGTTTATTTTATTCTATTTAATCTAACAAAACATCTCCCCATTTGTCAACTATCTCTTATTTATTTATTTCCTTTTTCCCTACCTTCTCTCAAATGAATCTCATTGTTTTCCTATCTTATACTTTTGCTGTTTACCTCTGTTTAGGATAATAGCATTAATAATGATCACTATGTTTAGTCTCCCATATGGGTATGGGAGACTTTTTGTTAAAGTACTTCCTGTGATGTTTACTGTATCACAGTACAGTCTTTCCATTTTTGTATAGCTCATTTTAAAAAACAATTAAAATCTTTTCCTATAATGTCTACTTAATACTAGTTATTTATCTTAGAGCCGTAAAGATATTTCTGTTTTTGTTGGAACCATTTGTGTATTTGAAAAGTACCATCATAATCTTTTTGATTTTTTTTTTTCCAGGTTTAAATATATTTAGTTCCTTCAGCTGTTCCTTTCATTTGACATGGTTTTCAGACCTTTTGCTTTCCTAATTTTCTTTCTATTCCTTTTAAGTCATGATGCCAGAAGTGAACTTTTATTTTGTCAACCATATTGTATTACTGGTCCTTACTGAAACTGCAGACAACTGAAACCTAGGCCATTTTCACATATATTACTATGAAACAAAAAGCCCTGCAGCCTGTACTTTTTTCAGCTGCAATTATTTGTTTGTAGTTAATGCATTAAAAAAAAAAATCTTGGAATGATATATTTCATGTAGTTAACTTTGGCTTATAATTCTCTTCCATAAAGGTCTTAAAATCTCTTTAGTGATCCTATGTATTTAGCAGCAGATAAAAACAGCTTTGTTTTATCTACAAATGAAGTATGCTTTATGTGTTTTGTATTAATCATTAATAATTATGTTGTGTTATAAAGCAGAAACTAACACACCATTGTAAAGCAATTATACTCCAATAAAGATGTTAAAAAAAAAATTATGTTGAGTAGCATAAGGCCCAATATAGAAACCTCTAGGCACCTCCCTCTGTGGACCACAGCCATTTATCTGCATTGTTTGCTGTTATTCAACCAGTTGTGATTCCCCATCTTGTTTTCTTTTCCACTTGAGGATTACAAAGCATTTCCACTATGGAAACAATGACATAAAGATTGCCTTGCTTTGTTTTGTAAATCTGTTGTGGCTCCTAGGGATGATTATGTTAAGTATTTACAAACTCTTTGTTAATTCATTCTAAACATTTGCTACAGATTAATGTCACATTTACCAGTGATGCTCATATATAAATTAGGTTGTGTGACATTTTGGTTGAATTTTTTAAATGTCATTACTATGGAAGATTTGTAAGTTTATTGTTTTTGTTGGTCTGTATCTGATTTTCTATAGCTCTGACTTTGGGCTCAGCCTCCCCTTATTTTCTCAATATCAGCAGCCATTGTTAAGAATGAAAGATATTTTTAAGAAAGACTTATTCATCAGTGTTTAATCCTTTTCGAAAGCATATCTTCTACAATAACTGAAAATGTACAAGAATTAAAAATACTATTTTGAGAAGAGTGTATTTGGAAGATAGACTCTATTATTGAACTTAAGTATAATGGGAAAAGACACATGTCTTAATACCTGTTGGCTGTGAATGAATTTGGAAGTCCACATGAATTTTTGGATCACAGCTGAAATTCCAATAAAATTTAGAGATTTAGTTCTGCCTTTAGAAAGAAGGCTTTTCTGTGCGGGTGTAAGTGATAATGGGAATATGGAAATAAGGCTTTACCATCAGATCATGTTTATTACGCAGTAAGAACCTATTTTCTTAGCAGCTAAATTTTATAGTGTTTCTTGGTTTGAAAGTCATTGTATTTATGTTCAGTACTCATAAAATCATTCAACAAAAATATATTTCATATAAATGGTTTGCCAAGCAAGACAGATCTAGTCTTTGCCCTCTGAGTTTATGGGTTAGAGAAGGAGACAAATCATTACATGGGATTAGGCATTTTAGGGGATATCTGAAGAGTGGGCAGAAGTTGGTGGAAGGAGGAAAGTGGAGAAGCGTTATTGGAATGAGTTGTTTCATGAGGAATTTGATCGTGGGCTGTTAACTGATCCAGGCTGTAAGTGTGCTATTGAATTAGATTCTACAATGTATTCTTGTGTGTGAGAGTCTATTTATTATATCACAAAGAACTTTGGCTGTGAGTTTTCTGGGTGAATCCCAGGAGTACAGCTTTATTTAGCTTTTCTGGCACCTGAGTGATGGAGGTTCTGAAACAGTAATCAATTAATGGCATTTTCCTATGTGTAGGCATTTATAGCATCCCTGTTGCACATGTTCATAATATGTACAGATGATGTAATATTTTACTTATATTTTAAAAAGTGAGCTCCTGTGGTTGTAACTGATGTATTAAAGGAAAGTTCTCTTCAGAAATGCACTTCCATGTATTCATAGTTAATATGCCTTTATTTCAACTTGTTGGATCTCTTACCTCCAAAAGTTTGTTATTTGTGGGAAGCAGAGGTGATACAGAGAGAGCTTTTTCTACCCCTGTGTCTGGATGAACCTGTGCCCCCTGCAACAGAAGTGCGGAGTCCTAACCACTGGACCTCCAGAGAATTCCCTGTTTCATACCTTCTTGAATAAACCAGTAGATCTCTGAGAAATCATGTTCTTCCTAACCAAGAGCCCCAAATTTGCATGTCTTCATCCATAATCCAGAAAAATGAATCATTTCCTCAGCATCTTTATAGCCACCACATCTTCATTTGTTCATATCTTAATTTCCCCTTTAATGCTTCAGCTATCAAAGGAGAGATGAATCTACTACCTGCGCTGTTAAGTTTATTTGTTTATTGATAAGATGTTCAGAAGTATCTGGTTTTCTCTTATACATCAGGCACTGTACCAAGAATTTATTAGTTTGCAAGATGTAGCCCCTAATTTTATTATCTCCAGTGATTTTTTTTTTTTTTTTGATGTGGACCATTTTTTAAAAGTCTTTACTGAATTTGTTACAATATTGCTTCTGTTTTATGTTTTTTGGTTTTTTGGCCACGAGGCATGTGGGAACTTAGCTCCCCAACCAGGGATCAAACCTGCACCCCCTGCATTGGAAGGCGAAATCTTAACCACTGGACCTCCAGGGAAGTCCCTCTAGGGATGGTTTTAATTTTTTTTCCTAGCAGTGTATTTTGCTCCTATATGGGTTATCAATAATTAATAATACTTGATAGGATTGGGTGAGTCTGGTTAAGTTCATCGCTGCTTTCATCAGGAGAACACATCAGCAAGAAAGTATATTTCTGAAAGATCGTATCAGATTTACAGCTATTATATTCAAAGAGACAGCAAATATTGTTAAATTCTTACAGAACTTTTAAATGTTTATTGTAACATTAAGCTGCTTCTCTGGCTTTCATTTCACCTGCGTGGGAAGAACTTTATATCTAGTCTATGGAACCAGTATTTGAAATTCTTGTTCATTGTCTTCCTCACCATTTATTCTTTCACTCACCAATACATTGACTTGGATTTTGATTTCCATATTGCCAACTTTAGAATTTTTCTTTCCTGGTTTCTTTCCTTCATCCTACTTTAGAACTCATTTTCTTTAGCAAATCACAGCAAAGGCAGGAATGTGTTGAGCCCTTTTGCCCTGCTCTCAAGTAGGAGTTAGTTTCTGCTTACTAAGATCACATGTGAGATGAATTTGAGGTAATGGCTAATTAGCCAAGGAATAGCATTCTGTCAATTAGAAATATAGAAGTGTGAGTGAAAGAAGTGGATTTGAGAGACATTTGTCTTCATAGTATTGGTTGGAGCCACGGAAGAATAACAGAACAAAAAGGATTGAGGATAGGAGGAACATTCATATTTAATGAACAATAACCAACAAAGAAGAAAGAGAAAGGTAGGAAGATGTAGGATGACAAACAGAAACGTACAAAGGCATGAAAAGCAAATGGTAAAATATTAAGATTAACTTGTGTATGAATCATTAAGCTGCAGTAGTAGAGGACAAGAAGAAAGACCTTCAGTTTTAATGTAAGCAGATCATTGGAAACTCTGGGATAAAGAGTTTAAGCACAGTGGGTTGTTTCTATTATCTCTTGTGTTAAAAAAAATACTCTAAAATTTAGTGGACTAAAACAACCACTTGTTTATGATTTTGCAGTCTGAGCTGGATTCAGCTGGGTGGTTTTACTGTCTGTTAGGGTATTATTAAGTAGCCCAGGTCTGTTGAAGGTAGCATGGATGGGAATCTGTAGTTAAATGCAGTAATTCCTACAGTGTTTCTGAAATTTGGAATCAAAATCAATCAACACAGCACCAGTGGTGTGTTAGTAAACTGACTCTTCAGGGGAAAAACACCTGATTGTGACGTTTGCCAATATTCGTGGAGTGAATACTTTTACCATGGCTGATTTCAGGCTACCAGTGTGGAGTCACTGAACTTAAGAGTTTGGAAGAGATACAGACAGTTCATTCTCAACAGCTAGTGTGAGCCAGGCCCAAGCCCCAGACACTCCTATAAAAAAATATCATTGTCCTGATCTCTTGATCTACAAAGAATTTGAGGCAGGTTAACAAAAATAAACACTTATTAAAACAGGATTAAGTAAACGGGTGAAGAATTTTATATAAAAGGGAAATAAGGGTGTGAAAATAAAAGAATAAAGTTAGTAGTTTATGAAATAGTTGCCTATGATAAGGATTTCAACAATTACTATAAGTGAACTAAGGATTTGCCTAAAACAAAGAGGAAATGAGCAATAAATAGTGTTCATAGTGAAACTTAGATAAAAACACATCAGCTGCTCAGGAGGAACAAAACTTTCTGATGACATCAGTGAACAATTAGATAAGGATACTGCGTCTTCAACGTTCTTGCAAAAGTAGGATGGCAATATTTGTGTGATGTTTCTTGAATTTTTTAATGCAAGGTGCTGACAGTGCCAAAGTGATTCAGAAAATGTATTATTTTCTCAGAAAAAAAGATAAAATTGGCAATTTGGGATCTATAGTAGAATAATTTGAAATAAATGATAAGAAAACTTATTGGAAATATAGCTGAGAGCCCCTTCTAGTTTATTTAGGCTATTTAGAAAGCCGATTCCATCTGCATCATTAAGAGTTTGCAGGTAAGGAAACTAACAAAATATTTACAAGATTCTAAGTATGGGATAATTAGGAGATCAAGTAGCTGTGGATTTGTTTATAAGGAAAATCCGTATGTGAGAGAGTTCGTATAAAAATAATTAGCAAGATTTAGTAATAGGCTACCTGTTGAGAACACGTCAGAATGACTGCTTGCCGATAGCCGTCCTATGCTCAGGGAACTGATATGATATACCATGAAAACTTTCCCAGGTGTCCTTTTTGATTTCTAGTGGTGATTCATCTTTCACTCTTGATTTTTTGGTGTCATTCTTTAATCCTTTGAATATTGACTTTATGGAGGAGATTAGATTAGATGCTTATAGTGATAAGTAAGACGTGTGATCCCCGTCTTTAACTTTTGGGGTCTTATCATAGGATCCTTTTCTCATTTCTTTCTGCTCATGCTGTCCTTGGTTAGCCTCATCTTCATACATCATTGTTGTTGGACGCAATCTTAAACAGAGTTTTTCTCCTATTCTGTTATTTATTTCTCTTCATTGGTGTTTGCTCAGGCAGCCCAACTTGAAAGCAGGGTAGGAAGGTGGTTAGGGTCACTGGCAAATGCTCAGAAGTTCCTGTTCTCACTACTCCTACTTCTGGGTTCTTCTCTTGTTCCTCCTGGGCACAGAGGTGCTGGTGTTAATTCCTCCCTGCCCACCTTTCCCTAGAGTCCGTGCGTGCTGGTGCCTCCTACAAACGGCAGAATGAAGGAAAGCCAGAAAGAGGTGAGTTTTGAGCTAGATTGTGATTTGGGATCGTGAAGGGTGGGGGGCTATAATTGATAGAGGTTATAGAAATGGGAAAAGTGTATAACTGCTCCATTAGTCTGCTGTTGGAACCAGAGTTGAACAATAGCAGACTCAGGTAGTAGGATTTGGGGAGACATGTGGGTTTGTTGTCTGGGCTAGACACTCCCAGTCAGCAACTGCCACCTCATAGGAGGTTGAGATCTGTAGAGTAGACAAGTCACTGGCAGAAAGGACCCAACATCAGTAGGATCTGGATATTTCTATTTACCGTTTTTGTGCTCTTTCTGCTGCCATCTGTATCATCCTTTTTCTTTATCCTTTGCTTCTTGCCTGTCCCTGCCCTTCATGCCACCGGTATATATGAATATATGTTGATATTTGATAAACCACTGCCCTCTCCTTCAATGTTCCTTTGCTTCTGCACGCTGAGATTGGTTGAAATCTGCTTAAATTAGCCTTATGCAGCTAAAATCGTGAAAGATCCTAAGACTACACTTGGATACCATACTTGGCATACCTGTAGTGCTGATGTTTTGTTTGTAAAGGAGGTGCTAAATAAGAGATTAACAGCTGCTTGTGAAAGTTTTTTGCTGTGTTTAGCTGCTGTGTGCCAGAATTGAGCCTATAATTATGTCTTTAATTAACATAGTGTGCTGTGCTGAGTTCTTCATCTCTCAAGGAAATACTTAATCAGAATAGACTGGGGAGGTCATTGAATCCTAAGGGCAGAAAAAGAATTCATCTTTTCACCAGTTTGTGAGTGCCTACTCTTTTCTTAAAGGACTCAACTAGGTAGGCCTTGGGTATTTGGAAAAAAATGAGCTATGATACTTGTTCCTCTAGGGGCTTTTGGTGCAGTGGGATAGACTGACACTGTCACATTATGATATGGAATTTGCCATGTGCAATGGAAATACAGTAGGGAATGACTAAATAAACCATGTTCTTAGCCATTTGGGGATGTAATGATGGTTGGTATCATTTTGCTTTTGATTTTTAAGGTCTGTAAGAACTTTTAAACTTGCTTAGTGTGAAAGTCTCTTAATGGTACCACAAGTTAAAAGATTCTAGAGTTAGGTCTTTTTTAAGACTATTGGAGCTTCACAGTTGGAATACTGTGCCTAGAGCAGGAGTTTTCAACCTCAGCACTACTGACATTTGAGGCTGGATAATTCTTTGTTGTGGGTGCTGCCCTGTGCATTTGTAGCATGTTTAGCAGCATCCCTAACCTCTGCTTACTATGTGCCAGTGGCACTCACCCACTGTGACAATCAGAAATATCTTCACACATTGCCACGTGTTGTGGGTGCGGGGAGCTGTGGGGGGCGTCTTGAGCAAGCCTTTCCGGCTCTGCAGGACATTGGAAAGAGATGTTATTCACTACATCGCCAGGTGGTTGGAAGCCCTTGACCTCCAGGCCCTTACTTCGCTGTCTTGACCGTAGCAGGAAGAGCTTAAGAGGCTTTTTGACTGAAGCTGGCTTTGCCTCAGTTTCAAGGTCGTTTTGTCTCCGCTTTTGCTCTTGACTGCTTTCCTGGCCTTAACCCACTATCCAGTCTTGACCAGTTTCTGTGTCACTCCAAACTTGGTGCTACTTTTTCCTCTTCTCTGTAATTAAAGTTTTCCTAGCACTTGAAAGCAGAGGATATCTGTTACAGTTGACATATAGATAATTTAATGAAATGTTTTTCTATTAGCAACAGCTCACTGTTATTTTTAAGATTATATTTAACTAAACCCATTTTTGTTGTTTTCGTTGAACCAACTAAAATAATATTTAAATTTATTTTCTGGCTTATATTTCCATAAAAACAATAGTACACATAGAGCACTATGTGAGTGTCTGAAGTGACCAAAGATAAAGGTTAGTGACTTTATCGCATACAAATTTATTTTTCACCATTTAACAAATATTTAGGTACTCATTCATATCAGGTACTGGATTAGTGAGTGCTCTATTATAGTTTTCTAGTTTTAATTTTTTTAAAACATTTCATGAATACCTGTTAAGTTTCCTACATACCTTTCTCTTTGAGCTATAGCTTAATTAGCTAATAATTAGCTAATTCTCTTTGGTAGTATCTATATAATAACCTCCATTGGATTTTTAGTGTGATGTATTAAAAGTTAACTTTTCGGAACTTGGAGGAGGAAGCATTTATGATCTTAAAATGTTTTTTGCCTTTCCTGAGGTCTTCTCTGTGGTTCCGTGTTTGCTAACTGGCATTGATATGGCCTAGATTGCCATATATGCTGTCCTTTGGTTCTAGGTTATTTGAAATTTTTGATGGTGCCCAGCCTCTAAGATAGGAGGATTTAGATATTAACAGATTTAATTTAATAATGTAATAAAGATTTCACTATTAAAATAAGTGTATGACCTCCACCCCTTATTTATTCATTTACAAAATCACTCTAGTTGAAAACAAATAAGCTAGAAAATTGCATTTTATATTTTCTTATATAGGTAAAGAAAGACCTGTTCAGTCTTTGAAAACATCAAGAGACACTTCACCCTCAAGTTCTTCAGCAGTTCCTTCATCAAAGGTTTGTTGTATTTCTAAAATCAATTCAAAGAGGAAACACAAAGTAAATGAGATGGATTGTATAGTACAGATGCTTTTTTATTCTTTACTGTCACACCTAATGGAGGTAATTTGCTGCATTGAAAGCTTGAGTTTTAAGTAACCATAACTTAAAAGTTGCCCCCAGAGTAAATGAGCAGTTTTCTCATAGAATTATTTCCACAGGTTATGCTAAAATTAATATTTACTGAGCCCCTTCTCATCTTGACCATAGCCGAGTGGGAATGAATATCCAGATGAGGCATATTTGAGAGACTGTGCTTTTATTTTGGAAGTGGGGTAATAGGCAGAGACCGAATATTTATTGTATAATTACTTGATTCTATATACTATATTATGTATTTTCTTCTGTTATTAATTCATATAAACATTCTATGATGTAGGTAAGTGTATATTTCCATTTTATATAACAGGCTCAGAAGTTAAATAATTTTCTCAAATTATTTCACCGATGAATTCTCCCAAACATTTAAGAATACCTGTACTTCTCAAACTCTTCCAAAAAATAGAAGAGGATTGAACACTTCCAGACTCGTTTTATGAGCCTAGAATTATCCTGATACCAAAACCAGACAGGGACATTACAAGAAAAGAAAACTACAGGCCAATATCTCTGATGAAGATAGATGCAAAAATCCTCAGCCAAATGTTAGCAAACCAAATTCATCAGCACATTAAATGGATCGTATACCATGATCAAGTGGGATTTATTCCAGGCATGCTAGCATGGTTCAGTATCTGCAGATCAATCAGTGTGATGCACCACATTAATAAAATAAAGGATAAAAATCATATGATCATCTTAGTAGATGCAGAAAAAGCATTTGAGAAAATTTAACATCCATTTATGATAAAAACTCAACGAAGGGGACATAGAGGGAACATGCCTCAACAAAATAAAGGCTATATATGTCAAGCTGACAGCCAATGTCATTCTCAGTGGCAAAAAGCTGAAAGCATTTCCTCTAAGATCAGGAGCAAGACAAGGATGCCCACTCTCACCAGTTTTATTCAACATAGTATTGGAAGTCCTAGCCAGAGCGATTAGGCAAGAAAAAGAAATAAAAAGCACCCAAACTGGAAGGGAAGAAGTAAAACTCTTACTATTTGTGGATAACATGATTTTATATGTAGAAAAACCCTAAAAAGAAATAAAAGCAAAAATAAACAAGTGGGAGCTAATTAAACTTAAAAGCTTTTGCAAAACAAAGGAAACCATTGATAAAATAAAAAGACAACCTACAAAATGGGAGAAAATATTTGCAAATGATATGACCAACAAGGGATTAATATCCAAAATATATAAATAGTTCATACAACTCAATATCAATATCAAAGAACAGGCAGAAGACCTGAATAGGCATTTTTCCAAACAAGACATACAGATGGCTAGCAGGCATATGAAAAGATGCTCAACATTGCTGATTATTAGGGAAATGCAAATCAAAACCACAATGAGATATCACCTCACACCAGTCAGAATGACTGTCATCAAAAAGTGTACAAATAACAAATGTTGGAGAGGATATGGAGAAAAGGGAATCCTTGTGTGCTCTTGGTGGGAATGTAAATTGGAAAACAGTATGGGGATTCCTCAAAAAAAAAAAAAAAATTAGAACTATCATATCATCCAGCAAGCCACTTCTAGTTATATATGCAAAAGAATTGAAAACAGGGTAAACACATGGCAGCTCTGAGAGTGCAAGGAAGCTCTGCACCCCTTCACTTAGCCTTGCCTAAGCATCTTTTATCATAAACTGCCTCCTATTGGCCACAAAACTCAGCCCACGTGTCAACACTGGGATTTCGGTGTCCATCTGCCATGATGCTTCAGTATGCACGTATGACCACTGCTCATACTGCTCTCATAAGGAGAGCAGCCAAGATGGCAAGGTAGAAAGACCCTGAGCTCACCTCCTCTCAGGAGCACACCAAAATCACAGTTTCCTGCAGAACACGCATCAGTGAAAAAGAGTGGGACCTACCAGAAAAGATCTTCTACAACTAAAGACGTAAAGAAGGAACCACAACGAGACAGGTAGGAGGGATGGACTCGCAGTATAATCATATCCCATACCCCCCAGGTGGGCAGCCCACAAATTAGAGGATAATTATATTGCAGAAGTTCTTCCACAGGAGTGAGGGTTCTGAGCCCCATGTCAGTCTCCGCAGCCTGGAGTTCTGGCACCAGGAAGACAAGCCCCCAGAGCATTTGGCTTTGAAGCCCAGCAGGGCTTAATTGCAGGAGCCCCACAGAATGGGGGAAATAGGGACTTCACTCTTAAAGGGCACACACAAAATCCCATGTGTAGTGGGACCCAGGGCAAAAGCAGTAATTTGATAGGAGCCTGGACAAGACCCACCTACTGGTCTTGGAGAGTCTTCTGGAGAGGCAGGGAGCAGCTGCGGCTCACCCTGGAGACATGGACACTGGTGGCAGACATACTAGGGAACGCTCAGACACATGAACACTGTTGCTGGCTGCTGTCATCTTGGCTCATTAGCACCAAGACCTGGCCCCACTCAGCAGCCTGTAGGGGTCAGTGCTGGGGTGCCTCAGGTCAAACAACTAACTGGGCGGGGACACAGCCCCATCCATCAACAGACAGCCTGCCTAAAGACTTCCTGACCTCTAGACACACCCCTAGACACAGCCCTACCCACCAAAGGGCCAAGACCCAGCTCTAACCACCAGTGGACAGGCACCAGCCCTTCCTGCCGGGAAGCCTGCACTAGCCTCTAGACCAGCCTCACCCACTAGGGGGCAGACAGCAGAAGCAAGCCAGACCCTGCCCTGGGACCAGCTGTGCCCTGGCACTGACCACTAGCAGGCCAGCACAACCTTGGGGACACCCCCGACCCCATACCCAACTGTTTCAGGAACTGGCCTCCCCCCTACTCCAGCAATCTGAAATGAGCTCTGGGATCCCTGGCCCTGCAGCCAGACTCCAGGAAGCAGTTCTGCTTGCCAATAGTCTGGCACTAACCCCAGATCTGGCTTCACCTGCCAGTGTGTGGGCAGCAGCTCTAGAGTCTTTGAGACCCTGACTGCCCACCAGTGAGCCAGCACTAGCTCTGGGGCCCCCTAGGGTTCTGCAACCAGCCACCTTGTGACCAGGCCCAACTAAACAGTAGCCAGCAGCATCTCCACAAGGCAGGGCCTGGCAACCAGCTGGACTTGGGGGCAGCCAACTGGACTAGGGGCCAACCAAGCCTACCAGACTACCCACATAGTTAGCCCACCATAACAGAAGGACCCACACAGCCCTTTTAGGGGGAACGCCTAGAGCATATAGCTTAGGTGATGGCGGAGGAGGGAGTGTACTGCTGGGACACAACGGACGTCTCCTACAGAAGGCTACTTCTCCAAGGTGGAGAAGCATAACCTACCTACCACATACATAAAAATACAAAGAGCAACTTAGACAAAATGAGGCAGCAGAGGAATATGTTCTAGAAAGGAACAAGATATAACCCCAGAAGAAGAACTAAGTGAAGATAGGTAATCTACCTATAAAAGAGTTCAGAGTAATGATCGTAAAGATGATCAAAGAACTTGGGAGGAGAATGGATGCACAGAGTGAGAAGTTAGAAGTTTTTAACAAAGAGTTAGGAAATACAAAGAACAACCAGAGGTGAAGAATACAATAACTGAAATTAAAAAAATACGCCAGAATGGATCAATAGTAGACTAAATGATACAGAAGAACGGATCAGTGAGCTGGAAGAGAGAGTAGTGGAAATCACTGCCACTGAATAGAAAAAAGAAAAAAGAATTAAAAGAAATCAGGACAGTTTAAGAGACCTCTGGGACAACATGAAGCACCCTAATATTTACATTATAGGGGTCTCAGAAGGAGAAGAGAGAGAGAGGAAGGGGAAGAGAACGTATTTGAAGACATAATAGCTGAAAACTTCCTTAATCTGGAAAAGGAAACAGTTACCCAAATCCAGGAAGCACAGAGAGCCCTGTTCAGGATTAACCCAAAGAGGAACATGCTGAGACACATAGTAATCAAAATGACACAAATTGAGGATAAAGTGAGTATTAAAAGCAGCAAGGGGAATGCAACAAATAACATACAAGGGAACTCCTATAAAACTATCAGCTGATTTTTCAGCAGAAACTCTGCAGGCCAGAGAGGGTAGTGGCACGGTATATTTAAAGTGATGAAAGGGGAAAACCTGTGACCTGTGACTTCACCCAGCAAGGCTCTCAGTCAGGTTTGATTTGAAATCAAAATGTTTACAGACAAGCAAAAGCTAAAAGAATTCAGCACCACCAAACCAGCTTTACAACAGATGTTAAAGGAACTTCTCTAGGTGAAAAAGAAAAGGCCACAACAAGAATACAAGAAAATTATGAAATGAAAAAGCTTACCAGTAAAGGCAAACACAACTGTAAAGGCAGGAAATCATCTACACACAAAGCTAGTAAGGAGGTTAAAAAACAAAAGTAGTAAAATCATCTGTATCCACAATAAGCAGTGAAGGGATACACAAAACAATTAGATGTAAAATAAGATAAAGACAGTAATCGTGAGGGGAGGAGGGTACAAATGCAGGGTTTTAAAAATGCATTTGAAATTAAGAGATCAGCAACTTAATATACTGTTATATAGAAACCTCATGGTAACCACAAACCAAAAATCTGTAATATATATACACACAAAAAAGAAAAAGGAATCCAAACATAATACTAAGAATAGTCATCAAATCACAAGAGAAGAGAACAAAAGAAGAAAGGGGGGGAAAAGACCTACCAAAACAATTAACAAAATGGCAATAAGAACATACATATTGATAATTACCTTAAATGTAAGCAGAGTAAATGCTCCAACCAAAGACATAGAGTGGCTTCATGGATACAATAACAAGACTCATATATATGGTGTCTGCAAAAGACTCACTTCAGATCTAGAGATACATACAGACTGAAAGGGAGGGCATGGAGAAAGATATTCCATACAAATGGAAATCAGAAGAAAGCTGGAGTAGCAGTACTTATATCAGACAAAATAGACTTTAAATAAAGACTGTCACAAGAGACAAAGAAGGACACTACATAATGATCAAAGGGTCAATCCTAGAAGAAGATGTAACAGTTGTAAATATATATGCACCCAACATTGGAGCACCTCAATGTATAAGGCAAATATTAACAGACATAAAAGGAGAAATCGACAGTAACACAATAATAGGAGGGGAGTTTAACACCCCACTTACATCAGTGGACAGATCATCTAGACAGAAAATCAGTAAGGAGACATAGGCCTTAAATAACACATTAGACTAAATGGACTTAATTAATATAGAGAGAGCATTCTATCCAGAAAGCAGCAGAATGCATATTCTTTTCAAGTGCACATGGAACTTTCTCCAGGATAGATGACTTGCTAGGCCACAAAACAAGCCTTAGTAAATTTAAGAAAATTGAAATCATATCAAACATCTTTTCTGACCACAAGGCTATGAGAGTAGAAATCAACTACGAGGAAAAAACCTGCAAAAAACACAAACACATTGGAGGCAAAACAACATGCTACTAAACAACCAATGGATCACTGAAGAAATCAAAGGAAATGAAAACAGTATCTCAAGGAGATATCTGCATTTTTTTTTTTTTTTTTTGGCTGTGCTGCCCAGCTTGCGGGATCGCAGTTGCCTGACCAGGTATTGAGCCTGGCCCACGGCAGTGAAAGCCTGGAATCCTAACCACTAGGCCACCAGGGAACTCCCCTGCATTTCTGTGTTCATTGCAGCATTATTCACTATGGCCAAGATGTGGAAACAACCTAACCTGCCCTCAATGAATAAATGGATAAAGAAAATATTGTATACATATACAATGGAATATTATTTGACCATGAAAAAGGTGAACATCTTACCATTTGTGGCAACATGGATGGACCTTGAGGGCATTATGCTAAGTGAAATAAGCCAGACAGAGAAAGACAAGTATTCTATGATCCCACTGACATGTGGAATCTAAAAAAGTCAAATTCACAGAAAGAAGGGTTGTTACCAGAGTCTGGGGGATGGGAGAAAAGGGGAGATGTTGGTGAAAGATTATAAACTTGAAGCTATAATATGAATAACTTCTGGGTATCTAATGTATAGCATAGTTATTATAGTTAATAATATTCTCCTGTATAATTGAAATTTGCTAAGAGATCTTTGATGTTCTCACCACAAAAAAGAAATGGTAATTATGTGACATGATGCAGGTGTTAGCTAACGCTAAGGTTGTGATTATTTTGCAATTTAAAAAAAGTGGGTATATATCTCCATTTTATGGAAAAGGCTTAGATATTAAATCATTTTCTCAAGGACATAGCCAGTCTTCACTGCATCATTCTTCTCAGTCCTTCCTTCTCAGCATCCGAAAACATGTTGAAAAGGTGCATGGTTCTAATCCTCAAAACTTAAAACTTTGGGGTGTTGCTGAGGTTCTCTTCACCAACCTCACACTCTTTCTCTTTCCATAACTGTTGTTACTTCTATTCTCGTCTTTCTTCACTTCTTTTTGTTTTCTGTCTTTGGTATGTTTGGCTTTTCTGTAAGAATAGATATCACCTGGTGGTCTGTGCTGGTATTCAGTGGGCAGCTGCTTCTCTGCCTCAAATGGAAAAAAGAAAAGGTGTCTTTGTGACAACTTGTGTCTTTGGAGCTTTCCCAGAAGTCTGAGGATGCTAGAATGCTGGATTTTGAATAGGAAAGATTGATTGGATTTTTCGGTTCTTTCTTATCATATCAAGGGTGCTTTACCCATCTGAAACACTGGCTTGGTTTTGTTTTTTTGGGGTTTTTTTCCCCAGCTAGAAATGAATGAAGAGTAAATAATACTTACCCATCTAAGTCACTATGAATATTTAAATTATGATATTTGAAATATTTATTTCTCTTGAACTATAATGTGGTGTGAATATGTTACAGCATAGGACTTTATGGTACGTGATAAAAATATATTTTAACTGTAAAATCCAACCCTAATGGATTTTAGATATTTTCATCTGACAGTTTATTTTAGATGTTTGCATTTTTGTCTTAGAATGGAATTAGAATTTCAGAATTTTAGATCTATAATCATTTTATGTATTGGGAAAGTACAGCTTCCTGTGTCCTCTTCCCAGGGTTACATGCTAGCTTTATTACCTAGATTTCCTGATATGGTGGAGGACTTTTTCTTTTAAACATTATGGTTACTGTCACGTAGGAATAGTTTTTCAGAGTTTATTTTCTGCTGTTAGAAGGCAGTTTCAAATGAGAGTTTTTTAAGTGTACAGAGTTAATAATGGTTGAATAGAAGGATTCAGTTATAAAAGATTTTGCTTCCTTTACTAGAGATAATTTACAATGTTTTGTTTTGTTTTTGCTCTATAACTTTCTCTTCAAAACAGGTACCAAAGAAAAGTGAGGTGTACATTTAAAAAAATGTATTTGTGTGTGTTTCTATTTTTTAAAAAACTTTTTAACCTTATTACTGAGTAATAATAAAGGTATTGCTTATATCTTTTTTTTTAAAATTTTTATTTATTTATTTATTTTTGGCTGTGTTGGGTCTTCATTTCTTGCGAGGGCTTTCTCTAGTTGTGGCAAGCGGGGGCCGCTCTTGATCGCGGTGCGCGGGCCTCTCACTATTGCGGCCTCTCTTGTGGCAGAGCACAGGCTCCAGACGTGCAGGCTCAGTAGTTGTGGCTCACGGGCCCAGCTGCTTCGCGGTATGTGGGATCTTCCCAGACCAGGGCTCGAACCTGTGTCCCCTGCATTGGCAGGCAGATTCTCAACCACTGCGCCACCAGGGAAGCCCTGCTTATATCTTTTTAACCTTATGTATGGGTAGGGCTTTGGAGTAAGATATTTAGGCTTACTCGGTGGCCATGGAAACACTCCATGTAGATACACGGTGATTATCTTCCAGTAAATATTATGGATGGCAAACCAGTTTTTTGGTAAATTGAATTGAAGGTGGTCAAGGGCCTTACTCATCTAGAAGACCTAGTTTTAAGTTCCAGCTCAGCATTTATTGGTAACTGTGTGCAAATCACTAACCTTTTGACATTCAGTTTTTTGGTTTATAAGTTGGGGGTGATGAAGTCTAGCCACTTTCATGAAATTCCGTTTAATTAAAATACCTTTTTTTGGTTTGCATGTGTAAGCGCTTTTAAATGATAGTGTACCATAACATGGGGATTTTTACTGACACTGTCATCCAGAAGAGGTATATTTAGAATCAATGATGTGACGTTATAGAAGTAAGAGATGGAGACAAAATTAAAGTACCAAGCATTATGCTAGATGCTTTCAGGTCTGTTACTTCCCTTGATTCTCACAACTACTTTAAGAGTGAATATAATATTATTAATCCCTGTTTTGTAAATGAGAAAACGAAGGCTCACAGTGTCATAAGTTATGTATATAAAATCATCTACCCTCACTAGTGATGAAACTGCTATTCAAACCCAGCTTTGTCTGTAACTCCAAATCCTATACTTTGCTTAGTATTGTATGTGGTTGGAGAAGGGAAGTAGTGGTAGTACCAAAAAATGAAATTTAAGTGTATACATTCCGTGTGAAGAGTAGGATTTATATAAACTATTACAAAGTATAAAATAGCATATCTGGACTTTTCTGTTTCGTTAATTAGGAATTTACCTTGATGAAATTTTGGCATTAGTTATTTCATTGAATATAATTAAAGATACAAAGTTGAAATCAGTATAATGTCTTGTATATTCTAAGCACTATTTAGTATATTAGTTGTCAATGTCTTTTGTTTTGTTCCTTAGATGAATTTCTAAAGCTTATATAAATGAAAGTAGGAGTCAGATCTACTCTATATGTCCCAAACAAACTGCAACTCAACTAAATTCTGTGTTGAATATTTTTGAAAAAGCGAAGAATGTACTTGTTCTCTATATAAATTTGAAGGCTTATATGATTTTATGTGTAAGTGGGGTATACTTCTTGGTGTATTTGAAATTTAAAAGCCCTTGAGAACTGTAACAGAACCATTCTTTTGTTTTTATTAGGTGTTAGACAAACCCAGTAGGCTAACGGAAAAGGAACTTGCTGAGGCTGCAAGCAAGTGGGCCGCTGAAAAGCTAGAGAAGGCAGATGAAAGTAACTTACCTGAAATTTCTGAGTATGAGGTAAGGCAAAATTTCTTCTTTATGTTTCACATCTGAGAGTTTTGCCTGGATTTTAAATTATGGATGAAATTTTAGTTTGTTCTAGTGTTTTAAAGTATATTTGGGGAAAATGTCCTCAAGGATTATTAAATTTTACTACACACAGTAATAGAATGAATGTGAATGACTCTGAATTCAGTAATTATACTATGTCTGAATGTCTCTAGTAGTTTAGAAGTGTAAGAATAGTATAAATATGGAGTATAAGGAAAATGCAATATTTATATGCTTCTTTTGTGAGCTTTTAAAAGTATTTCTAGAAATCATGCTAAGCCACTAGTCACAAGGCAATGAATTCAGAACAAAAATCTAATTAAAACTTGGATCTTGGGCTATATTTATAATGCATGTTATACTCTATGCAAATTATCTCATAAATATTCCAAGAAATGCAATTATGCATTGTTTGGTCTACCTGTGCTTTTTGATGAGTCTTGAGTACCAAAAAATGAGAACATTTTTGGGTCCACAGAATACTCTTTATAGAATGTTTTCATTAATATATTTGAAAAATGAACTGAAAAATTTCTGTATAACCTGTAATAGAGTGAAATACAGATATTTTGTGGGCAAAGTTAAGCTTCTAGATTCAGAATTTGTCACTAGAGGAATTATTTTGACCTGGCAGAGAATATAAAAATCTCTGTATGATGACAAATTATGTATATTCGGAGGAGATTTTTGACTTTACAGTATATTTTTGGATGCCTTTTAAGGAAGGTCCTTTGATAAAACAGATCAAGCATTAGAATTCGATGTACAAATTATATACCTACATACATCTTAATACACTATGAAAAGATCCTTTCCAAAATAACTAATGTACACTGCTCATAGAAAGTACAAACCAGTACAAACCCTATCAGTACTTTCAGAAATAGAGCCTTTCTTTTTTAAGATGCTGATTTATCATTTAGCTATCAGTTGTTCTTAAATAGGTCAAGGTTTCCTTGCTACTGTAGCTATAATAATAGATATGCGTATTTTCAAGTAAAGATATAAAAATATCCAGCTGTCCTTCCTTGGTACCTTTCTAGCACTATTTAAAAGCATGAACAATACAGTTATACATTTAATAGGATCATTTTGCCTATTTTCCTTAATAATTTAGAATAATGGTTTTTATATTAATAATAGAAATATGTGCTTTAAAATTGCTAATTTGGACATCTGATAATTTTTCTCAGAGTACTTAAACCAAAAACTTCCAAAAATACTTAATTTTTTGTTTCCTAAATACTATATCTTCAATTAGCAAAGCTTTATTAAGATATATTCATTCTCCCCCCCTCGTCTTCTTTGATAGCTCTTCATTAAAAAAAAAAAAAATCTCACTATCCACCTTTTCCAGATTTTAAATATTCTATTTATAGTCTTTTTTCATTGCTTGACTAGATTTTGACTCTGAATAGTCAGTGACATTGGGTCTAGAAAGACTTTTTTTTCAGGCTCCTTGTTTTTTCTCTAAAATATGCCCAGAATTTGCTAGGTTTTGAATTAATGAGAAGTCAGTAATCCTAAAAATCTATATGTGGGTCATAGGTCAGACATGATTTTTTGTTGGACCAAAGGCAAGGTGAGAGCAGGGTTGAGATTACTTTAGTATGTTTGTTAGTTGGTGTACATCATGAGCGGCATTATCAATCTCGTAGCATCTAAATGTTCTTCAAGTTACATTGATACTTTTCCATACTGGAGATAAAGCAGTTGAGAAATTCTTAACGATACTCTGTCTTTTGGGCACAGATAGTCACATGTGTTCTAGGGTAGTTTTTAAATAGTTGCTCATTTCAGTGATCTATGTTTTATGAGAAGTAAACTTTTTGAGAATTTTGACCTTGGTTCTCCTATCTGTTCTCCTATCTAGGTTCTCCTATCTCCTATCTCCTATCTATAAACTCCTATCTGATTTGAAAGAATAAGGTGGAAGGAAAAAAGGACTTTGATGCTATGGAAGAGTTTGGCATAGTGCTGTGTGTGTGTGTGTGTGTGTGTGTGTGTGTGTGTTTAAATCTAATTGTGACAATCTTTATATTAGCTGTTGAATAGAGAGGAGATTAAATATTTAAGTTTCCGGTTTATCTTCTCTTGCTGTCATCAATATGGTTTTAAGCAATTTGGTTGGGAGACCATGTAGTTAATAGAGTCCAGTGAAATTGAAGGTAAATTCAGTGATATGTTTAAATATTCAGGAATATTATAATTCATTCTTCTGTAACAGTTTGCATACATTTACCTTTTGGACTCTAATAGAGAATTTCCCAAAGTATTTGATAGAATGATAATTCTGAAGGGTCTTAGTGGTCTGAGGAAGAACAAAAAAGATTCTGTTAGCCCCCTTACATTTGGGAAATGCTAGATTTAAAAGAGGTAGGTTGATTTTGGCATTTCAGTACTTTTCAGAGATTTTAATATGTTAATATGCTCATTAGTGGTCTGTGACAGGAGGATGAATAGTAAAGTTTGCATAATTTATCAAATTTTTGGCTTGAATTTTTCTTCACAGTGCAAATTTTAGGATTAGTGTTTTAAGGCATGTATTTTCAGAAAATAATACTATACTTGCTTTCTCATAGTTTATTTAAATTCACTGAATATTCATTCTGCGTCTGTTTATGTCAAACACTGCATTAGAGACACTATCCTAGCTTTCAAAGAGCTTGCAGTCAAGTTTGGTAGAGATATAATTTACTATCTGTAAACATATGGCCATGAGAGTTTTGCTTTTGGCTATCCAAATGAAAAGCAAATTATTCAGAGATTATTAGAATGTTGTGGTAGAGCAGGTTGTTGCTTCTTGCTGCAGAAGAAAATTTTAAAATGTTTCTTATTTAAACGTGAAAATGTGAATTATGTTGTTTCCACGTATCAGGTGTTATTTTCCGCTTACCCTGTCCCTAGTGAAGTATGCCCAACTTCCATGGCCTTCTTTCAAATTCAGATCCATTCAGTGAAATCAGTAGTGCTCGAGATAATAAGACTCAATATCTTTCTTGATTCCACTTTTCTTCCTTTCCTGTTGTAAAGTTTTTTGCCACTGTTTCACTGATGACCTTATATTGCCTTTATTAAAAATTTCTTTTACTTGTCTAGTTATTTAGATAGATAGATAGATAGATAGAATGTATCTCATGTCTTGTTTTCCCTCCAGTACCTTGGATAATATATATCTAATGAACTAAACTAAATTTAATTACTAATAAGCTCTTTTTTTCCAGTTTTACTGAAATATAATTGACATACAGCACTGTATAAGTTTAAGGTGTACAGCATAATGAATTGACTTACATATATTGCAAAATGATTATCACAGTAAGTTTAGTTAATATCCATTGTCTCATATAAACACCACAAAAAAGAAAAATATTTTTTTCCTTGTGATGAGAACTCTTAGGATTTACTCTCTTGTCAACTTTCAAATACACCAGATAGCATTGTTAACTATAAACATCATGTTGTACATTACATCCTCAGTACTTATTTATCTTATAACTGGAAGTTTGTACCTTTTGACCACCTTCATCCAATTCCCACCCCACTACTCCCCAACCCCCACCTCTGGTAACCATGGATATGATCTCTTTTTCTATGAGTTTTAAAAAAAATTCCATATATAAGTGAGATCATACAGTTTTTGTCTCTCTGTCTGGCTTATATCACTTACCATGATGCCCTCAAGGTCCATCCATGTTGTTGCAAATGGCAGAATTTCTTTCTCTTTTATGGCTGAATAATATTGTATTGTGCATGTAACTTCTTTGTCTGTATATCAGTTGATTGATACTTAGGTTGCTTCTGTATCTTGGCTATTGTAAATTATGCTGCTATGAACATTGGGGTGCATGTATGTTTTCAAGTTTGTGTTTTTATTTTCTTCAAATGTATACCCAGATGTGGAATTGCTGGATCATATGGTAGTTCTCTTCTTAATTTTTTGAGGAATCTCATACTGTTTTCTGTAGTGGCTGTACCAATTTACAATCCCACCAACAGTGCACAAAGGTTCCCTTTTCTCCACATCCTCCCAGCATTTGTTACATCTTGTCCTTTTGATGCTGGTCATTCTAAGAGGTGTGAGGTGATATCTCATTGTGGTGATGATTTGCATTTCCCTAATGATTAGTGATGTTGAGCACCTTTTCATGTACCTGTTGGCCATTCATATATCTTCTTTGGAAAAATTTATGTTCAGGTCCTTTGCCCATTTTTAATCGTGTTATTTGGTTTTGTGTGGGGTTTTTTTTGTTTTTGCTATTGAGTTGTATGAGTTCTTTATTTTGGATATTAACTCTTTATCCACATATATGATTTGCAAATATTTTTTTCCCATTCTGTAGTTTGTCTTTCATTTTGTTAATCATTTCTTTTGCTGTGCAGAAGGTTCATAGTTTGATATAGTATCACTTATTTATTTTTTATTTTGTTGCCTGTGTTTTAGATGTCATATCTAAAAAATCATTGCCAAGACCCATATCAAGGAACTCTCTTTCCTGTTTTCTTGTAGGAGTTTTATGGTTTCCAGTCTTACATTTAAGTCTTTAGTGCATTTTGTGTTAATTTTTGTGAATAGTGTATGATAGGGCTCTAGTTTCCTTCTTTTACATGTGAATAACCTGATTTCTTCAGCACCATTTATTGAAGAAACTTTCTTTTCTCCGTTGAGTATTCTTGCCTCCTCTGTGAAATATTAGTTGGCCATATATGCATGGGTTTATTTCAGGGCTTTCAGTTCTGTTCCATTTGGCCTATGTGTCTCTTTTTATGCTGGTATCATACTGTTTTGATTACTGTAGCTAATGAGCTCTTTTAGTGTCAATTCAAGTTATTTTTCTCTTCGTTACTTGCCTTTTATTTTCCCAAAACTCATCTACACTGATGTGTTTATTATGCTCATCAATTTCTATTTTTGTATGTAGGTCTAGAATTATGATGAAGCTTGAAATTCCTATTTTGAGTGTGTTGTAAAACTTTAATAATTTTTTGTTTTGTTTCTTTTGCATTGACCTAACTAAAATGGAATCTAGTGGCAGAATTATTTTGACCATGGGGTAGTCAGAACACAGTATAAATAATCTTTCTTGACATCATCTGAAACTAACTGTTGTCTGTCTAGTGTTAGAAACCTTATACTGATATTGTGATTTATTTCTTAAATTATTTTTTATTGTAGGATAATACATATAGCATAAAACTTCCATCTTAACCTTTTTTTTTTTTTTACGTTCCACATCACTTTTATTGCACAGTGGATAGATTATAAAACAATCTTTTTTTAAAATGATACTTATACCAAACAACCATGGGGAGTAGGGGGATATACATTCCCAAATGTAAAGAGGAAAAAGGAGACAGTTAACATGACTTTTTCCAGAAACCAGAATGAGCCCCAGAGTTTTGCCACAGTAAGACTAGTGGTACATAGTTTGATATGGTCACATTTAGCCAGTTTCTTGGTATAGTGTCAGCAGTTGGGAAAAAAAGAACTACGCAATGGAGACCTTAATGCTCAAAGAACCATTAGGTGGCAGTAGGGACACAGGCATCTTTTTTTTTTTATACAGCAGGTTCTTATTAGTTATCTATTTTATACATATTAGTGTCTACATGTCAATCCCAATCTCCCAATTCATCCCACCATCACACCCCCCCACCCCCCACCGCTTTCCCCCTTTGGTGTCCATACGTTTGTTCGCTACATCTGTGTATCAATTTCTGCCCTGCAAACTGGTTCATCTGTACCATTTTTCGAGGTTCCACATATATGCATTAATGTATGATATTTGTTTTTCTCTTTCTGATTTACTTCACTCTGTATGACAGTCTCTAGATTCATCCACGTCTCTACAAATGACCCAATTTCGTTCCTTTTAATGGCTGAGTAATATCCCATTGTATATATGTACCACATCTTCTTTATCCATTCATCTGTCGATGGGCATTTAGGTTGCTTCCATGACCTGGCTATTGTAAATAGTGCTGCAATGAACACTGGGGGTGCATGTGTCTTTTTGAATTATGGTTTTCTCTGGGTATATGCCCAGTAGTGGGATTGCTGGGTCATACGGTAATTCTATTTTTAGTTGTTTTTTTTTTTTTAATTAATTTATTTATTTATGGCTGTGTTGGGTCTTCGTTTCTGTGCGAGGGCTTTCTCTAGTTGCAGCAAGTGGGGGCCACTCTTCATCGCGGTGCGCGGGCCTCTCACTATCGCGGCCTCTCTTGTTGCGGAGCACAGGCTCCAGACGCGCAGGCTCAGTAATTGTGGCTCACGGGCCCAGTTGCTCCGCGGCACGTGGGATCTTCCCAGACCAGGGTTCGAACCCGTGTCCCCTGCATTGGCAGGCAGATTCTCAACCACTGTGCCACCAGGGAAGCCCCTATTTTTAGTTTTTTAATGAACCTCCATACTGTTCTCCATGGTGGCTGTATCAATTGACATTCCCACTAACAGTGCAAGAGGGTTCCCTTTTCTCCACACCCTCTCCAGCATTTGTTGTTTGTAGATTTTCTGATGATGCCCATTTTAACTGGTGTGAGGTGATACCTCATTGTAGCTTTGGTTTGCATTTCTCTAATAATTAGTGATGTTGAGCAGCTTTTCATGTGCTTCTTGGCCATCTGTATGTCTTCTTTGGAGAAATGTCTATTTAAGTCTTCTGCCCATTTTTGGATTGGGTTGTTTGTTTTTTTAATATTGAGCTGCATGAGCTGTTTATATATTTTGGAGATTAATCCTTTGTCTGTTGATTCGTTTGCAAATACTTTCTCCCATTCTGAGGGTTGTCTTTTCATCTTTTTTTTTTTTTAACATTTTTATTGAAGTATAATTGCTTTACAACGGTGTGTTAGTTTCTGCTTTATAACAAAGTGAATCAGTTATACATATACATATGTTCCCATATCGCTTCCCTCTTGCATCTCCCTCCCTCCCACCCTCCCTATCCCACCCCTCTAGGTGGTCACAAAGCACCGAGCTGATCTCCCTGTGCTATGTGGCTGCTTCCCTCTAGCTATCTATTTTACATTTGGTAGTGTATATATGTCCATGACGATCACTCTGTCACATCTCACCCCTCCCCCTCCCCATATCCTCAAGTCCATTCTTTAGTAGTTCTGTGTCTTTATTCCCATCTTGCCACTAGGTTCTTCATGACCCTTTTTTTTTTTTTTTCTTAGATTCCATATATATGTGTTAGCATACTGTATTTGTTTTTCTCTTTCTGACTTACTTCACTCTGTATGACAGACTCTAACTCCATCCACCTCATTACAAATACCTCCATTTCATTTCCTTTTATGGCTGAGTAATATTCCATTGTATATATGTGCCACATCTTCTTTATCCATTCATCCGATGATGGACACTTTGGTTGCTTCCATGTCCTGGCTATAGTAAATAGAGCTGCAATGAACATTTTGGTACATGACTCTTTTTGAATTATGGTTTTCTCAGGGTATATGCCCAGTAGTGGGATTGCTGGGTCGTATGGTAGTTCTATTTGTAGTTTTTTAAGGAACCTCCATACTGTTCTCCATAGTGGCTGTATCAATTTACATTCCCACCAAGAGTGCAAAAGTGTTCCCTTTTCTCCACACCCTCTCCAGCATTTATTGTTTCTAGATTTTTTGATGATGGCCATTCTGACCGGTGTGAGATGATATCTCATTGTAGTTTTGATTTGCATTTCTCTAATGATTAAGGATGTTGAGCATACTTTCATGTGTCTGTTGGCCATCTGTATATCTTCTTTGGAGAAATGTCTATTTAGGTCTTCTGCTCATTTTTGGATTGGGTTATTTGTTTTTTTGTTATTGAGCTGCATGAGCTGCCTGTAAATCTTGGAGATTAATCCTTTGTCAGTTGCTTCATTTGCAAATATTTTCTCCCATTCTGAGGGTTGTCTTTTGGTCTTGTTTATGGTTTCCTTTGCTGTGCAAAAGCTTTTAAGTTTCATTAGGTCCCATTTGTTTATTTGTGTTTTTATTTCCATTTCTCTAGGAGCTCGGTCAAAAAAGATCTTGCTGTGATTTATGTCAAAGAGTGTTCTTCCTGTGTTTTCTTCTAAGAGTTTTATAGTGTCCGGTCTTACATTTAGGTCTCGAATCCATTTTGAGTTTATTTTTGTGTATGGTGTTAGGGAGTGTTCTAATTTCATTCTTTTACATGTAGCTGTCCAGTTTTCCCAGCACCACTTATTGAAGAGACTGTCTTTTCTCCATTGTATATCCTTGCCTCCTTTGTCATAGATGAGTTGATCATAGGTGCGTGGGTTTATCTCTGGGCTTTCTATCCTGTTCCATTGATCTATATTTCTGTTTTTGTGCCGGTACCATATTGTCTTGATTACTGTAGCTTTGTAGGATAGTCTGAAGTCAGGAAGTCTGATTGCTCCAGCTCTGTTTTTCTCCCTTAAGACTGCTTTGGCTATTCGGGGTCTTTTGTGTCTCCATACAAATTTTAAGATTATTTGTTCTAGTTCCGTAAAAAATGCCATTGGTAATTTGATAGGGATTGCACTGAATCTGTAGATTGCTTTGGGTAGTATAGTCATTTTCACAATATTGATTCTTTCAGTCCAAGAACATGGCATATCTCTCCATCTGTTGATATCGTCTTTAAATTCTTTCATCAGTGTCTTATAGTTTTCTTCATACAGGTCTTTTGTCTCCCTAGGTAGGTTTATTCCTAGGTATTTTATTCTTTTTGTCACAGTGGTAAATGGGAGTGTTTCCTTAATTTCTCTTTCAGATTTTTCATCATTAGTGTATAGGAATGCAAGAGATTTCTGTGCATTAATTTTGTATCCTGCTTCTTAACCAAATTCATTGATTAGCTTTAGTAGTTTTCTGGTGGCATCTTTAGGATTCTCTGTGTATAGTATCATGTCATCTGCAAACAGTGACAGTTTCACTTCTTCTTTTCCAATTTGTATTCCTTTTATTTCTTTTTCTTCTCTGATTGCCATGGCTAGGACTTCCAAAACTATGTTGAATGATAGTGGTGAGAGTGGACATCCTTGTCTTGTTCCTTATCTTAGAGGAAATGCTTTCAGTTTTTCACCATTGAGGATGATGTTTGCTGTCGGTTTGTCATATGTGGCCTTTACTATGTTGAGGTAGGTTCCCTTTATGCCCACTTTCTGGAGAGTTTTTATCATAAATGGGTGTTGAATTTTGTCAAAAGCTTTTTCTGCATCTGTTGAGATGATCATATGGTTTTTATTCTTCAATTTGTTAATATAGTGTATCACATTGATTGCTTTGCCTATATTGAAGAATCCTTGCATCCCTGGGATAAATCCCACTTGATCATGGTGTGTGATCCTTTTAATGTGTTGTTGGATTCTGTTTGCTAGTTTTTTATTGAGGATTTTTGCATCTACATTCATCAATGATATTGGTATGTAATTTTCTTTTTTTGTAGTATCTTTGTCTGGTTTTGACATCAGGGTGATTGTGGCCTCATAGAATGAGTTTGGGAGTGTTCCTTCCTCTGCAGTTTTTTGGAAGAGTTTGAGAAGGATGGGTGTTAGCTCTTCTCTAAATGTTTGATAGAATTCACCTGTGAAGCCATCTGGTCCTGGACTTTTGTTTGTTGGAAGATTTTTAATCACAATTTCAATTTCATTACTTGTGATTGGTCTGTTCATATTTTCTATTTCTTCCTGATTCAGTCTTGGAAGGTTATACCTTTCTAAGAATTTGTCCATTTCTTCCAGGTTGTCCATTTTATTGGCATAGAGTTGCTTGTAGTAGTCTCTTAGGATGCTTTGTATTTCTGTAGTGTCTGTTGTAACTTCTCCTCTTTCATTTCTAATTTTATTGATTTGAATCCTCTCCCTTGTTTTCTTGATGAGTCTGGCTAATGGTTTATCAATTTTGTTTATCTTCTCAAAGAACCAGCTTTTAGTTTTATTGATCTTTGCTATTGTTTTCCTTGTTTCTATTTCATTTATTTCTGCTATGATCTTTATGATTTCTTTCCTTCTGCTAACTTTGGGTGTTGTTTGTTCTTCTTTCTCTAGTTCCTTTAGGTGTAAGTTTAGATTATTTATTTGAGATTTTTCTTGTTTCTTGAGGTAGGCTTGTATTGCTATAAACTTCCCTCTTAGAACTGCTTTTGCTGCATCCTATAGGTTTTGGATTGTCATGTTTTCATTGTCATTTGTCTTTAGGTATTTTTTGATTTCCTCTTTGATTTCTTCAGTGATCTCTTGGTTATTTAGTAACGTATTGTTTAGCCTCCTTGTGTTTGTATTTTTTACGTTCTTTTTCCCTGTAATTGATTTCTAATGTCATAATGTTGTGGTCAGAAAAGATGCTTGATATGATTTCAGTTTTCTTAAATTTACTGAGGCTTGATTTGTGACCCAAGATGTGATCTATCCTGGAGAATGTTCTATGCGCACCTGAGAAGAAAGTGTAATCTGCTGTTTTTGGATGGAATGTCCTATAAATATCAATTAAATCTATCTGGTCTATTGTGTCATTTAAAGCTCATCTTAACCATTTTAAGTGTATAGTTCAGTGGTATTAAATACATTCACATTATTATGCACATCACCACCCTCCATCCCCTTAACTCTTTTCACCTGTAAAACTGAAACTCTACACCAATTAAACAACAACTCTCCAAAGCAATTTTATCAGTTCATTCTCCCCCTCCCTCAGTCCCTGGCAACCACTATTATGCTTTCTGTCATTATGATTTTGACTACTTTAAGTACTTAAGTGGAATCATATAGTATTTGTCCTTTGTTACTGGCTTATTTCATTATGCATAGTGTCTTCAAGGTTCATCCATGTAGTAGCATATTATAGAATTTCCTTTTTCTTTTAAAAGGCTGAGTAATATTCCATTGTGTATGTGTGTACTATATTTTGTGTGTGTGTGTGTGTGTGTGTGTTTTAAATGCTTTATATTATTTAGAATTCCTTAGTGGATTTTTAAATAGGTTTAAAAGATACTTTAGTGATATTTGGGGAAATTGATTGGGGTTTTCAGATGGGCTAGGAGTACATTCTTTTTTTTTAAATTTTTTACAGTAAGTCCTTGTTGGTTATCTATTTTAAGTATAGCAGTGTGTGTGTGTACTGCACTTTGTTTATCTGTTCATTGGTATGTTGTGTTTTCATTTTCATTCATCTCTAACTATTTCTTACTTTGCCTTGTGTTTTCTTCTTCGTTTGTTTAAAAGTGCATTAATTTCCACAATTTTGTGAATTTTCCAGATTTTTCTTTTTAAATCTATTGAGACTTAATATGTGCACCAATACAGGGAAATGTTCCATGTGCACTTGAGAAGAATGTGTACTCTGTTGAAGTTTGGATTGTTGTGTATATGTCTGTTAGATGTAGTTAGTGTATTGTGTTGCTTAAGCCCACTATTCCCTTACTTACTTATTTCCTTACTTATTATTGTGAAACTGTTTATTTCTCCCTTCAATTTTGTCAGTTTTTGTTTCATATATTTTTATAGTTTGTCATTAGGTGTGTAAATGTTTGTAATTGTTATATCTTTTTGCTTTATTGAAACTTTTATTAATACATAATGTCCTTGTCTCTTGTAACCATTTTTATTTAAAGTTTATTTGTCTGCTATTATTATAGCCACTCTTGCTCTCTTTTGGTTACTATGTGCATGGAATATCTTTTTTCCATCCTTTTACTTTCCACCTGTTTGTGTCTTTGGGTCTCAAGTGAATCTCTTGTAGATAACATATTGTTGGATCATATGTTTTTATTCATTCTGCCAGTTTCTGTCTTTGGACTGGATAATTTAAACCATTTACACTTAAAAGTAATTACTGAGGAGGGACTTACTCCTGTCATTGTGCTATTTGTTTTCTATATGCCCTATAGCTTTTTTGTTCCTCCTTTCCTGCATTCAGGTCTTCTTTTGTTTTTAGTTGATTTTTTGTAGTGAAATGTTTAAATTTCTATCTTGTTTTCTTTTGTGTATATTCTATAGCTGTTATCTTTGTGGGTACAATGGAGATGACATTTAACATCCTAAAATTGTAACACTAATTTAAATTTATACCAGCTTACCTACAATAACATACAAAGCCTGTACTCCTTTACAGCTCTGTCTCTACCTCTTCATTTGTTGATGGTCCACAATTACATTGTTATACATTGTGTGCTGCCCCAAACCATAAACTAATAATTATTTTAAATGCATTAGCATATTAAATTATCTAGAAAATAAGACTTGGAGTTATAAATGAACATTACAGTGATACTAGTTTTTACACTAATAATTTTTTTCTTTGAATGTCATAGTCTCCTAAATCATGTTGCAAATAAAAAGTGCAGTTTCCAACTATTTACAGTAATACTAGCTGTTTTAACTGCCCATGCATTTAACTTTATTGAGCTCTTTATTCCTCCATACAGCTTCGAGTTACCATCTAGTGTCCTTTCATTTCACCTTGCAGGGCTCCCTTAAGCATTTCTTGCATGACAGATCTAGTATCATGAACTTCCTCAGCTTTTGTTTATCTGGGAATGTCTTAATTTCTCCCTCACTTATGAAGGACAGTTTTGGTGGATATAGCAGTCTTTGTTGGCAGTTTTTTCTTTTAACACTTTGAACATATCAGTCCACTGTCTTCTGGCCTCCAAAGTTTCTGATGATAAATCTGCTAAATCTTGGTTGAAGACCCCTTATATAGATGATGATGATTTCTCACTGCTTTCAAGATTCTCCGTTTGTCTCTATCTTTAAAGTTTGATTATAATGTGTCTTTTGAGCTTCTTGGAGTTCATCTTGGGGTTTTTTGAGCTTCTTGGATGTTTATATTCATGTCTTTCATCAGATTTGGGAGTTTTCAGCCATTATTTATTCAGGTATCTTCTCTACCCCTTTCTCTCTCTCCTCCTGCTGAGATTCCCAGCAGGATGTATATATTAAGTGTATACTGGTCCACTTAATGGTGCTCCACAGATCCCTTAGGTTCTGTTCACTTTTCTTCAATCTTTTTTCTTTCTGTCCTTCAGACAATAATTTCCTATTTCCTTGTCCTATTTTTCAAGTTCACTGATTCTTTCTTCTGCCTTTGAATCCCTCTAGTGAATTTTTTATTGTAATTATTGGTCTTATTAGCTATGAAATTTCTTTTTGGTTTCCTTTTAGGTTTTTTATTTCTTTATTGATATTTCCATTTTGTTCACACATTGCTTTCTTGGCTTTTCCCACATCTTTCTTTAGTTCTTTGTGCATCTTAGAGACTGTTATTTTAAAGTTTTTTCATCCAGTAGATCTGCCATTAGGTCTCTTTCAGGAGCAGTTTCTGTTGATTCATTTTTTTCTTTGAATGAGCAATACTTTGCCGTTTCTTTGTATGATTTGTGATTTTTTTGTTGAACACTGGGCATTTGAATCTAATAATGTGGTAACTCTGTAAGTCAGATTCTCCCTGTACCCCTGGGCTTGCTGGGTTTGTTGTTGTTATTGTTTTTGGTTTTTATTGTTGGCTGTTTCTGTACTGAGGATCAGTCTGAGGTATAAACAAAGTCTTCTCTGTTCTTTCTGAGCCTTTCCCTTGTTGTGCCCATTTACTTTCTAACTTCCCCCATGTATACAGTTTTTTTTTTGAACATTCTTATCTTTAATGTCTGGCTCCCAAAAGAGGAAGACGTGAAAAATGAAGGACGGAAGGGTTCTGGTCCTTTATATCCCCTGGAAGTCACTTCAGCCAGAATAAGAGGGACTTGCAACAATCGGGGGAGGTATAATAATAATGGCTGTTCGCCTGTTTGTCTGCCCCTCTGATCAGAAGCAGCAATCAGTGATTGGAGCACAGTTCTCTGATATTTGGAGGATAGGGTACTTTTTCCCCAGTCTGACTCCCATAAGCAATGTGTAAGCTGCTCTAGGAACATGTACACAGCTTCCTGCCAAGTGGGTAGGGGTGGGAGATGGGCAGCTGCTACTGTGCTAAGAGCTGAATTTAACCTCAGTTTTACCACCCATGTCTTCCTTGGAAGGGACAAGGCTTCAGCAGAGTCCAGAGTTCCACAATAGTTAAATCAGACATTATGCCAGTGTAATTTTTTGTGTAGGTTGAGAGACAGATTGCTAGTGCTTCCTACTCTGCTGTCTTCCCAGAATCCTCTCCCCCTAAATGATTCATATACTTTCAATTTAAATCCCTGAAGATATATAACTCAGACTTATAAAAACCGGGTTTTTTAAAAGAGTAGATTATTCATGCACATGTCAGAAATTCAAAAGGCATTGGAATAGGTACAGTGTCTTCTAAGTTATCCCTATTGAGACAGCCTCTTTTATCATTTTTTTCCCCATAGGTAATATCCTTCCAGAGGTAGTGTGTTCATATATATGCATAAAAGTATATACACCCATGCTTCCCTCTTCCCTTTTATTTTTGACACAACTGGCAGTATATATATATATTTTTTTTTTTTTTTAATTAATTAATTAATTTATTTTTGGTTGTGTTGGGTCTTCGTTTCTGTATGAGGGCTTTCTCTAGTTGCGGCGAGTGGGGGCCACTCTTCATCGCGGTGCGTGGGCCTCTCACTGTCGCGGCCTCTCTTATCGTGGAGCACAAGCTCCAGATGCGCAGACTCAGTAGTTGTGGCTCACGGGCCTAGTTGCTCCGCGGCATGTGGGATCTTCCCAGACCAGGGCTCGAACCCGTGTCCCCTGCATTGGCAGGCAGATTCTCAACCACTGCGCCACCAGGGAAGCCCAACTGGCAGTGTATTTATGGGGAATGACCTTCGGGACTTGCCAGGAGAAAAATTAGGATACGTTATGCAATATATTTAGACTGTTCTTATTCTTTTAAATGATTTCTTAGTATTCCATGGTTCTAGATAGTGCATAATTTATTTGATGGACATTTAGGTTGTTTTCAATCATTTGCCATTAATGGCAGCCATATCTTAGCATTTGTTGCTCATGTGTGTATCTGTAGATTAAGTTCCTACAGGTGAAGGTGCTTGGTGAAAGGGATATGTGGTACATTTTGATAAATATTGCCAAATTACTCTCTAAAGAGGTTGTGGCAGTGTACAACACATTAGATGTTGGAATGCCACTGCTCTTACTGGTGAAAAATACCACTAATTAATATATATCTTGTGACTTCTCTAAAACTACTGCTGTTTGCTGCTACTTCAATCACAAAAACTGTAAGTTTTTTGATAAACTTGTGATGAGTACAGTTTTCTTATTTCCTTCTTCACCTCCCACCCAACTAAAATATACAACAGTAAAATATATTAGCTCAAACTTTACTCTTTCCAAGTTACTGCTTACTGCAGGCTCCGTGAAGGCAGGAACTTTTGTCTGTTCTGTTCATTGATATATCTAGTGTCCCTTGAGCAGTGCTTGGCATTTATCATAGAATAAATTTTTGAGTAAACTAATGCACTGTAGTTAAATAATAGTTTTTCCTCATTTATTTAGTTTTCCTCAGAAGTATTTTTAGAAAGTAAAATAATCGGCCTTGGGCTTTTTATGGGATCATTTACTCATTAATGAACTATTGCAGTATTGTTGAAGTAATAATTATTGCTGTTTGGAGTTGTTTTCTTTTCAGTTATTTCAATAAATTCTTAGGCTACAGGAGGCAAGGTATTTTTAACTTCTGAAAGTAGAGTCCTTTTCTGTGTTCCTGTGTAATATATTTGCTTATGTGTGTTCACACTTCTCACTTCCAGTTGGACTTTTTTCTTCTGTGTTTCTTAAATAGATTGCTTAAGGAATAGTTACAGGACAAAACCTTCTAGCTCTGTCTTAATATAGTATGAAATATAATTTTGGACTGGAATAAACCTAGAGGCTTTGTCTTACCTAAGATTTAAAAAGTAGCCATCATTTCCTCTTTAATCCTCCTCACATATGTTCATTATGCATAGCAAGATTGAAAGTGTTTCTTTTCTTAAGTCAGGTTAAATTTAGCACTTTCTCTTGAGATAATCTGCCAGTTGGTGCTTATATTCAGTCATCTAAAATGCTGTATGTCCTTTAAGAAAGTAATAAAAGATTTCTAATTCTTTTTAAAGGCGGGATCCACGGCACCATTGTTCATTGACCAGCCAGAAGAACCTGAGCCAAATGCAACAGATGGCATAGAATTATTCGAAGACAGTCAGCTAACCAGTCGCTCTAAAGCAATAGCTTCAAAAACCAAAGAGATTGAACAGGTGAGAATCCAGTCTGCTTAAAGTACAAAATCTTTTGTTCCTGTCACTTTTTACACAGTAGTTACAGTAAATATTTATTGAATAAATATATTTCATTTTGTCTTTTTCCATTTGTGACCCTGAAATTACAATGTAAAAAATTCTAAAAAGTGTTTGATTTGATTTCACAGTAATTTTGATCAGTTTGGTCCTCCACCCCTGCTTAATTTTTTTTTTCTTTTTTTAATAAAAAGCAAGCTCCTATTTTAGAGAATATTAATATTCTAGTTAGTGTGGAGCAATTAAAAAACTATTAAACTTAGAGATGGGTTGAAAAATATACCAATATGATAGCAAATGTTAGTTTTGAATACTGGGATTACAGATGTTTCTTGATGGTTTTCATTATACTTTTAAGTATTTTTCAAATATTAAAGAAAAAATAAAGGATAGGTATTTAAATCTAATTTTAATGATGTCATTCTGAAAAGTCAGGATCTTGTTTTTACTAGATTGAATAGATTGCTTAAGGAATAGTTATAGGACAAAACCTTCTATCTGTATCTTAATACAGTGTGAAATGTAATTTTGGAATAGAATAAGCCTAGAGGCTTTGTTTTACCTAAGATTTAAAAAGTAGCCATCATTTCCTCTTTAATTCTCCTCACATATGCTCATTATGCATAGAAAAGTTGAAAGTGTTTCAATATGGAAATATTACCTGCTTTATACGGTATTATCACTTTATGAGAATTAAATGAAGTAAATGAAATGTGAAAGGGCTTTATAAAATGTGACATGTTGTACAGCTGTTTGTTTTTGATGTTGTTACTCTCTAGTGCCTTGAGTAAATGTCATTATATTGTTATATAATCTTCTAAAAACTATTGGAAATTAGAACAAAATTAAACCTTTTCTCAAGGTGCTGTCCATTTCCACATCAATTAAAATCTATTTCCCTTGGTTAAGTAGAAGATCTTATTTAAATCCTAGATATGATTGTGCAGCTTATATAGGAAAACGGTGACTGAGAAAATCCGGTTTAATTTGGTGATGTGAATGGCAGATTGGTGCCTTTCAAGATATCAGTTAAATGGGAGTAAATAAATGGTTTGCTCACTAGGTGTATCGTCCAATACGAATATGAATATCATTGCCCTATATAAAATTATTGTCTTTTTACTCTAACTTATTTTTCTTTGTAGCTTTTTTTTTTCCCCTACCATTTGACATATGTTTGCTTGTCTCCCTTCCATATGGAAGCTTCATGAGAGCAAGGACTTTGTTTTGTTTACTGCTTTATCTTCATTACCCAGAATAGTGATTGGCATGTAGTGGGCTCACAAGAAATACGTGTTGTACGGATAGTCACTGAGTCACTTGAAATCAGAGTGCGTCTTAACCTGACCACTTAACAGAGTGCCTAGGCCCAGCACATAGTAAATGCTTGATAAGTGATTGTTAAGTGAATGAATTATTTAATGTTATTTTTCTTTTTCACCTAAATTGCAGTTCTTTAAAGGAGAGGTTTTCTTAAGAATATAACCAGTAGAAAAACTTGACTGACTCCCCTATTGGGAGGGAGTATTTTGGGTTGTTATTTATTAATATTTGTACTGTCTCCTCTTGTTATTAGTCGTCGTTGATCTATTTGATCTTGAAAAGGTGGGTTACCAGTCAGAGGTAGAGCCTAGCTTAGCAGCACACACATAAAATTATTTAATATGAAACCAGTGTTTGTATACTTTACAGACACCCATATATGTTTGACCTGTAAGTATGACTGTATCTCTGTTTTCATCTGCCCATTGTTCAAACACATGAAAAATCTAATACTAAAGTATATTGAACAAGGACAGATGACCTAAAGAAAGAAAAATAACTCTAAAAGGTCAATACTGTATTCTGATGTACTAGAGAAGTAAAACCATTATAAAATAGAGAACTTAATGATGTTAAATGTTGGAATGTAACTACTGTGTTCTTGCTAGGGTACTTTGGTTTTCATATATTGACAAGAAAATCAAACCAAAATTCCTCAAAATGTCACAAAGCTAGTAAATAATGACATATAATTATTTTATAAATCATGTCTTAATGTTATAGTGATTTTTGAAAATGAAAAAATTAAGTTTAAGGGGATTTCTCTCCAACATTTGCACATTTTATTTTTAGAGATTAAATACCAGATAGATGGGAATATTATAAAGGTTTGAGAAAGCTAGATGGTAGTTAGTTTTACAGCTGTCTAGTAATTTATATTTTTCCATATACTTGAAATATTGCATGATTTAAAAAATGAATAATAACCCCCCAAAAAAGGGCCTGCATAGATGAGGCCAACAAATCAAACTTAGAATAATGCAGGAATGTAAATATTGGTGTTATAGCCAAGTTGCTTTTTCTCCGTGTTATGTCAAGTGCAATATGTTCAGGTATCTTATAAATTTCCACATGTAATTTTTTGAGGGTTTATATAAATTAGGTCCTTCAGCCCTTGAATCCAAAGAAAGTCATTAACTTGAGGCAGTATTACAACATGTAATAAACTAAATCTTCAGGCCAAAATTTGATTTAATTCAAAGGGCCTACAAATGTGGCTTATTTGATGTTTAAGGGCACACATATGGAGATAGATTGTATCAGAATCACTTCAATAAGCACAGATTCATGTTCTTTGCCATATTATTGCCATCTCATTCCTGGGCATATAAGAATTCGATAGGGTAGAGGTACAGGTGCCTTTTGAAAAAGCTGCCAGCTTATTATAGTCGTATATAGTGGAGAACCACTGGTCTAAAATCCTTGAGCCAGAAGACATCAGATTGCATCTCTGAATATTATGTTGCTAGAGATCATTTGAAACATCTCACTTTTACGTAAATATCTTTTAGTGGGTATGACTCATTCTCTTGCTACAGCACATTTATCCTCCTTATGCTTTGGATCCTGTGGTATATCTTTTCCCCCTATTTCCCCAGATTATCCCCTCTTACCCAATTTGGGCCACCTTTTGCTTTCAAATACTGGAATATTTTCCTAGGTTTTCTGGCTTCTGAGCTTAGAGAGGCGAACTTCAGTATTTCTTCTGTCATTATGGTAATTCCTAGAGAGACTTAATCCACAAAAATATAGGTGATGAATTGGGAGATTGGGATTGACATATATACACTAATAGGTATAAAATGGATAACTAATAAGAACCTACTGTATAAAAAAATAAATAAAATTCTAAAATTCAAAAAAAAAATATAGGTGATTCATACTGTGGTTCAGGTATTTGGCATTAACCCCTTGATCGTGATATATCCTGCAAGACCTCACATACCTACTACTACTGAACTATTTGATTTGAAAGGGCATCCTACTCCTTGCTATTTTACCAGTGAGGAATCTTGGCTTTTAACGAATTGTTACTTTGAATGAACGACGCAAATTGAAATCCTCCATTATTACATACCCTTCTTTCCTCTATTGTACCTTGAGGGATAAAGCAATATTTACTTTAACTCTTTGGAATTCTCTTATTTAAGATTTGCAAAATCCCTCATACTTTGATAAAATTGTGCTTAGACATAGCCTGTCAGCGAGATCCTCTGTTTTCTTGGGGTCCTGGCATCTAATGATATTTAAATCTTCTTGTAATTCCCCACTGGCAAGATCTGGCTTCGATTCTTCTATCTTACTCTTTCTTCAGATGGAATCGGATAATATGAGTAGATCTGGGGTATACACACACACACACACACACACACACACACATATGTATATGTATACATACACAGACAAAAAAATATGCATATGCATGGTTGGCCTAGCAAATCATATGACTGAGAGTGTCAGGGTGGCTAAAATCCTCCTAAAGACACAAGAAGTTGTAGAGAAGCAGGTGCCTAGTGAAGCAACTGTAAGGATAGTTGGTGAGTAACTGAAGTTTATTAGGATAATTTGCTCTGCCAACTAGTCTTTAAAAAAAGAACCTTTCATCTCTTCACTCTCAAGGCACTGTGCTTATATTGTAATTCTCTGCTTTTGTTGTACATCTGTGGGGCTTTTAAAAAGTAGAGCTTGTTGGATATCTGCCATAAATATTCTGGTAAGTTAGTTATCAGAGCTTCTCAAACTTTAATGTGGGTGTAAATCACTGGGGGATCTTGTTAAAATACAGATTTTGATTCAGTAGATCTGGGATGGGGCTTGAGATTGGAATGTCTGACATTCTCCCAGGTGACGCTGATTTTACTAGTCTATGTACCATATTTGGAGTAACAAGGAGTTGGAAGGAGGTGACTGTTTTTTCTTAAGTTCTTCTATACTTTCTAATGTGCTGAAAGGTTGAAAACTATTACCACCTTTTATGTAAATTAAGAGACTTTTGTACTGTCTGTTTTTTAATTGTGGTATCATTAACATGCAATAAAATGCATAGATCTTAAATATTCAGTTGGATAAGTTGTAACAGTTGTAGCACTTTGTAAATATCACCCAAAACAAATATTTATGAAAGTCTTTTCTATTCAGTTATGCAGTTTATTTTACTGACAGTAATAACATTCAGTTAGGAACTAACGTCATGGTTATATCTCAAAAGCATGTCCTTTGATTTAGTTTATGTTAAAATATCCTCCAGCCTATCCATTGAAAGCTGTATTTTAAGTGATAAAATACACAAGGATAAAATTCAAAAGGCACAAGAGATTATGCAGTGAAAACAAGTTTCCTTCTCACCTGTAATTCTTAGCTGCCCAGTTTCTTTCCCCAACGTGTAGATATACTGTATATATTTGTATGTGTATATATACATATATATGTGTATACACAGAGTTTATATACAGTATGTATGTGTGTATACATACATACATACACACACACACACACACATCTGGAGCATGTTTGATTCAGATGAGTGGAGATAAAAGTTGGTGTGTGGGGCTTCCCTGGTGGCGCAGTGGTTGAGAGTCTGCCTGCCAATGCAGGGGGCACGGGTTCGAGCCGTGGTCTGGGAGGATCCCACATGCCACGGAGCAACTAGGCCCCGTGAGCCACAATTACTGAGCCTGTGCGTCTGGAGCCTGTGCTCCGCAACAAGAGAGGCCGCGATAGTGAGAGGCCTGTGCACTGCGATGAGGAGTGACCCCCACTTGCCGCAACTAGAGAAAGCCCTCGCACAGAAACGAAGACCCAACACAGCCATAAATAAATAAATAAATAAATATATAAAATTAAAAAAAAAAAATTAAAAAAATTTTTAAAAAGTCATTCCTGAGTGTTAAAAAAAATAAAAGTTGGTGTGTGTGTCTCCATGCTTTTTCTTTAAATACAGTAGAATACTCTCTACCCTGTTCAATGTCTTAGTGACCATTCTATATCAGTATATATAACTAGTCCCCTATTAATAGACATTTATAATCCCTTGGGAACCGTGTTTCAAAATATAGGTCCTCTGATTTCTCCACATTAAAAAAATGTATATATATGTATTTTTAAAATAAAATATTACATTTAAAATATACAGTTTGGGGCTGTGGAGTTGCTTTAATACTGTGGGTGTCAAATGCTTTTATGTTATGTTGTCAAATGTTTATGTTTTGTGAAGTGCTGTGCAGGTTTTAATAACTGCATAGGAGATCACCAGAGTGCCTGTTTACCTCTCATGGTTCTAATGGCATGCCAAGTTTGAGAATAACTGTAATATGTGAGTTTGTAGAGAATCTGAATTTCTTGCTTGTACCAGTCTTTATCAGCCTTTCTTAAAAATGATGTTAGTAGATGCAAGCAATTAATAAAATCTAAGCCAATCTAATTGCGGGGATGTACCTGATAATATTCTTTAAATGCATTACTCATGATGTTCCTCAAATCGCAGAAAGTCATCATTTGTAAGGGGGAAAGTCCATCTCTCCTTTCTTCTTATTTGGTGAGTAATTCAAAAAAGAACAAGTACCATGAAGGCAAATTCATTTTTAAGACCTCTTTGGCTATTTCAGGACACGATCCTAATAACATAAAGCTGTTTTATGAAAAAGCTGATATTTCTACCTGTAAGTACGTCTCTCAATTAACAGAATGGTTGATTACTATATTTATCTGATAATTTATAATTAAAATATAGACAGGAATCATTTTAGATCCAGAGAGGGTGCCAATCTAATGTTCTAAAACAGAGAGAGTACTCAGAGACTCTTGATAGAGGGGATTGTGTATTTTTCTTCTTTCCTTCTTTTAACTTCCAAAGACTTAAACTGAATATGCATTTGTTTTGGTAAAGACATTATTTTTTATAGTCAATCATAGCTATGCCAGCCTTGTTATATTGAGGAAATTTTATTTCTCAGCCATGTTGGGGCCACTTCCCTTACTCTAGTTAATAAAAATCAAGTTACTTCCGAAATCATTTTGTTGCCTGTCTAGGTCATCAGTCTTATAGGTTAATACAGTTTTACTGTAAGTCTAGATCAATCTACTTAATCTGTGATTTTTATTTTAATTTGAATCCTACATGTTAACCATTTTGTGACCGTATGGGCTGCTCACTGGCTTTTCTTCATTTTCTTCTTCAAAATAAAAAAGTTAGGCTGAATAATCTTAGGTCTCTTCCTAATCTAAATCATATTAAAAATTAAAAGCTAAATGTTGCTTCTTCTGTACACACTATTACATATGTACATAAAGAAGCTAATTTCAGATTTCACTATAGAATATTTAGGTGTTGATTCTTTTTTAAACCTCTTAATGAGGACACAGTGTACTTACATTAAAATGCTTTTTAAAAACTCAAATATTTATCATTGCTATGCATCAGTCAGTAATTAATAGTGCTTGTTGAGCTAATGAATTGTGCAGAAAGTGTTTTGTTCAGTACACAAGATGTTCCGCTTAGTCACCATTCTGCCTGTGGCCCTCTTCTTTTCTTAGAGTGTCTAGTTTCAGTCACCATCTAACTATATAGCTGATGCTTCCCAGTCCTCTCACTGGGTCTTGCTCTTTCTCCCTCAATATAAAATAGGATATTTTTGTTTTACTTTTACAGAGAAAATGCTTGAAAATTAATCAAATGAACCATCTTCCTGAAATGTTAACTAGAGTTGCGGACATGGAAAAGAGTCACACATGATGGGTTAAAATGAAATTGTTTCCAAAGTAGTGGCAACTCTATCATTGTATATACATGATCTAAGCATTTTATACTAATCCTACATGATAGAAACATTCTTTGTTTTTTCTTTTTTTTTTTTTTTAATTAATTAATTAATTAATTTATTTATTTTGGCTGTGTTGGGTCTTCGTTTCTGTGCGAGGGCTTTCTCCAGTTGTGGCAAGTGGGGGCCACTCTTCATCACGGTGCGCGGGCCTCTCACTATCGCGGCCTCTCTTGTTGTGGAGCACAGGCTCCAGGCGCGCAGGCTCAGTAATTGTGGCTCACGGGCCCAGTTGCTCCGCGGCATGTGGGATCTTCCCAGACCAGGGCTCGAACCCGTGTCCCCTGCATCGGCAGGCAGATTCTCAACCACTGCGCCACCAGGGAAGCCCCTGTTTTTTCTTTTTATCAGAGCAAGTAACGAACTTTTTAAAAGTGCAGCTCTTACCCACTATCTTGTCTAGACATCAAGTCTACCCTACTGTATTTAACAGTCCATTATTACCAACCACTTATTCGGACCTTACATATATAGATTTAGTAAAATATACTCACATAAGATTTACCTCTGAAAAATCTCTTATTCCCAAAACACATTGAAAATAAATCATTTATTTTGGCTAAATTTCGAGTTTTTGAAAGTTACAATTTATCAGTCAGATTCTGTTCATGCTCTTACTATAGACACTTGTTGCTGAAACCTAAGTGTAAAGTTTTCACTTTAAGGGAGTTTCATCTGGAAGCTGTCTCAGAAGGTAATTTGTATCATATTTGAAATGTCAAAACCAAGTGTCTCAGCTTTTACGTTTAATTAAAAGTAAGTTATTATTTATACCTGATATAAATCCATAAATATGGAGATTGATGACTCTGTTAAGATACTATTTTTACATAAAATATAAAATTTGGACAATACAGATACCAAGCCTTATAAAAACCATACTTAAAATGTTTCAAGTACCAGAAGAGATAAGGCCATCCTGGACATTATCCCTGGGAATGTCATCATTTAAACAAAAGTACCCAATACAGGTATTCCCCATGGCATAAGCCCATGCATGAGCTTCCTTCTCTCACCTCCCTTCTTTGTTTCCTGTTAACCAGTGTTAGGTAAGGATTTTCTCTAGTGGTTCCAAATTTACTGTCACTTGCTATTCAGTTCCCCTTTTGTAAGTTAACAATTTTATTTAGTCTCTGAGTACTTCACATTGGGAACATTTCTAAGTAGTGTGGCATAGAAATTGCTGGATGCTTCCATTTAGTGCTTTAACTTCTCAGAGCCTTTTCCTCATTTGTTAAATGGGATTAGTTGCATGTTTTCCTGCAGAATTAACAAACTCTTGTATGTGAAAGCCCTTTATGTATTGAAAATCACTATACAAGTGCTTATGGTTGTGTTGAGTATTACTTTGCCTGTTTCTTTGCAACCTTGGAATATTGACTACTTTCAGATTACCTCTTAGGAATATTTTATAGCAAGTTTCCTGTATAAGTTTAACTTTGAGAGCCCATTTTCTCATCAGTGTGAAGATTTGGGCTGTTTACCTCTTGTCCTTTTACTTCTGTTTTTATTTTGGGGGATTTCCCCTTTATTCAAAATGAAATGTGAAAATAATTTTACTATGAAATATTTTATTTATTTTGGGGGGCTTTGTAATTTTCCTTTCACATTTTCCATTTGGCTTGCTTTTTTATCTCACTGGTCCTTATCTATTTTTCTAGACATAAGAAGTACCATAAAAGATTAATGTTTCCTTCTCCTTAGAATTCCCTGCTTTCCCTCCCCATTCCTAAGACATAAATTGTTCCCATATATCCCCCTTCACTTGTCATCCCTTATTTTTAAGATGTGATCCCTCCTATAACATCTGCTGTCTTCTCTTAACTGTTGTTTAATTCAAGTATTGTGCAAGGAGATAACAAACTTGTCTGTTATATACACTCATTTGCTGACTACAGTGTGAGTTAATTGATATTCTCAATTCATTTATAGATGGTGTTTTAAAAGTTGCACTTAGATAATCTTATGTTTCTACTTAAAGGTAACTTGAAATTAAGCACTAGAAGTGAGTTGATGTTGGGAGTCACTTATATTATTTTCTACTTTGTGTGCTTTTCCCTTATTCTTTCTCTTTTTTAAATTTTGTTTTTAAAAAAAGTAGTACAGGAAATTGGACAATGCAGTATATATCATTTCTGTTTAGAATACTTGTTTACTTGAATTAGCCAGGAGATTATTTGGAGATTTTTTTTGTCTGCCTCTGAACTGAATCTTAAGATTTCTAATCCTTCAGTTATCTGGACTTGAGGGGAAATGAGCAGTTCAGCATCATTCAGCTTTCTGGTTAGCTGATGTTCAATTATGCTAAACTCTGCTATGATTACTAATATGCTCTACTTTAAGAAAGTCACCTTAACAATGTATAACACATGTACAGAGAGAAGTGTTCAAAACATAATTAACCTGAATGATTTCTCACAAAGCAAGCACTAGTGAAAACTACCATTCAGGGCAAGAAATAGAGATTACCAGCACCCCAGGAGTCCCATCATACCCCCTCCCTAATCACTGCCCCTCCTTTCCCAAAGGTAACCACTAAATTGATTCCTAACATTGTAGTATAGTTTTTGAGCTTTACACAAATAGAATCATACAGTAGATATTATTTTGTGCCTAGCTTTTTTTTGTTCAGCATTGTGTTTATGAGATTCATTGATATTGTTACATGTAATATAGCTCCTTTTGGTTTTAATTTGCATTTCCCCGATTACAGATGATGCTGAGGATTTTTTCATATGGTTATTCGCACATAGTACAAGTACTCTTCTGTAAAGTACTTGTTGAGATTCTTGCTTGTTTTCCTGTTGAGTTCTTTTTTTTTTTTTTTAATGATTTGTAGAAGTTCTTTATATATTCTGAATACAAGCCCTTTGTTAGTTACGTGTGTTGCAGATATCTTTTCCCATTTTGTGTCTTGCTTTTTCATTCTTTTGATATCTATGGAAGAATAAAAATTCTTACTTTTAATGTAGCCCAGACTTTGAGTCTTTGTCTTTATTGCTTTTATTTGTCTCCTATTTAAGATATCTTTCTCTTTTATTATCTTCTAGAAGCTTTTCTGTTTTGTCTTTTACATTGAGTTACAATCCATCTGAAAATGATTTTATGTATAGTGTATATTAAATGTAGCTGGGATCGAGTTTCACTTTTTTCCATGTGGATATCCATTTGACACTGAACCATCTTTTGGAAAGACCATGTGTTCCTCACTGTTCTGCATTGACACCTGCACTGTGTAATAAGTCAGGTGTCCATATATATGTGAATCTGTTTCTGGACTCTGTTCTATTCTATTGGTCTTTTGATTCATGTAAAAGTACTGCACTGTCCTCATTACTATAGCTTCACAATTAAGTCTTGATATCCAGTAGAGCAAATCCTCCTCCCTGTTGTTTTTTTTTCAAGGGTGCCTGTACTTGGAACTGTGAATTTCTGTAGAAACTTTAGAATTTGTTTCTCATGTTCTCAGTATAACAAACAAAGCCTCTTGGGATCTAGGCTCAGGATCTCTCACGAGGCTGCAGTCAAGCTGATAACAAGGGCTATAGTTTCTCAAGATGTGACTGGAGTTGGAAGATCCACTGTGAGCTTGGAATTCTAGCTGAGATTCCAAGTGAGCTTGGAATCTCAATCTCCACTTGAGATTCCAAGCTCACTTATGTAGCTGTTGGCATGAGTTTCAGTTCCTTGCATGTAATCATTGCCTCCCCCAAGAGTGAGCAAAAAAGAGCAATGCTTTGCTGCCTTTTTTGGTCTGTTCTCCGAGTCACATACTGTCTGTCACTTCTACCTTGTTCTGTTAATTACAAGTGAGTCACTAAGCCCAGCCAACACTCAACAGGAAGGGATTACACAAGGATGAAAATACCAGGAGGGTGGGGATCACTGGGGGCTATCTGGGGGTTGGCTGCCACATCTTCCATGATCATTGTAACCTGAATTTACCAGCTTTATTAGTCTTTTTCAAAGAACCAACTTTTGGTTTTGTTCATTTTTTTTTCTTGTTTTGATTTTATATTTCATTAAATTCTGCCTTTATTGTTTTTTTTCCTTCTTCATTTTTTGATTTAATTGCTGTTATTGAAAAAATTTTTGAGATAGATACTTACTGATTTGTAGTTTTTCTTTTAACCTATAAATTCCCTCTCAACATGGCGTTAGCTCATCTTCCAAATTTTGATGTTATTTTTATTGTCATTCAGTTTAGAATATTTTCCTAATATTCCTTGGATTTCTTATTTAGAGTTATTTAGAATATTTTTTAATTTCCAAACATGGGGATTTTGTAGGTTTAAAAAAAAATTTCTATTTCTAAACCACTGTAGTCAGAAAACATACTCTTTAGGATTTTAGTCCTATGAAATTTGTTGTAACTTACATTGCGGCCCAACACATCATCAGTTTTTCTTTTTTATTTCCTTTTTTTTTTTTTTTTGGCTGTGTTGGGTCTTCATTGCTGCACATGGGCTTTCTCTAGTTTCAGTGAGCAGGGGCTACTCTTCATTGCCGTGCATGGGCTTCTCATTGCAGTGGCTTCTCTTGTTGTGCAGCACGGGCTCTAGGCATGCGGGCTTGAGCAGTTGCAGCATGCGGGCTCAGTAGTTGTGGCGCACGGGCTTAGTTGCTCCGCAGCATGTGGGATCTTCCCGGACCAGGGATGGAACCTGTGTCCCCTGCATTGCCAGGTGGATTCTTAACCATTGCGCCACCAGGGAAGTCCAGTCAGTTTTTCTAAGTGTTCTATATACTTGAAAAGAAGGTGTATTTTTTGTTTGTTGAGTGCATTGTTCTATTAGTATGTCAATAAGGTAAAGTTTATTATTGTGTCAACTCTTTCATATCCGTATTGATTTTGCTTGCCTTAACAGTTTCTGAAAGAGTTGTGTCAAAACCTTCAAATATGTTTGTGGATTTGCATATCTCTTTTAAATGTTTCTATTCCTTTTATATGTTGAGGCTATGATGTAAAGTGCATATGAGTTTAGAATTATTTAATGTCTTTATGAAATAGTCCCCTTAATCTCTAATGTCTCATATTTATCTAAGTTAGTTTGGGCATGATATCTGTTTTTGTTACCTTACTTTCATTCTTGTATTTAAGTTATTTCTCTTGTAAGCAGCCATATAGTTGAGTTTTTAAAAAATCCATCTTGAATAAAATACGTCTTTTCTTTGAATCATTTCCATTTACTGTAGTTACTGTTATATTTATGTTTAGTTGTTCTTCCTGTTCTGTAGTCCTTTTTCTTTCCTTTTCTCTTTCTTTGGTATTTTTAAATTTATCGTTCATCTCCCATACACCCACATTTTCTTTGTAGTTATACATTCTTTACACCATGCATCCTTGACGTATTGAAGTCTAATATAAACTAGTACTTTTCACTCCTTGATGATCAATGCAGGCACCTTAGATCGTTTGAAATCCATTGAACTTCCTCTTGATTGATTTGATTTAGTTTGTATTTTACTCCCATATGTATTTTAAACCCCACAAGATACTTAATAGTATTTTATGCAGTTAATGTTCATTTGGTTTATTTAAATATTTACCCTTTTTGTTATTTTCATTGCTTCTTACATCTCTAACTTCCATCAAGGATCATTTTCTTCTACCTGAAGAACAATGACTCAATAGATTCTAGCACATCCACACTATGAAATTCTGTATACTCAGTAGAAGGATTTATGGAGAATTACCACAGTGCTGCTGCAGTATTTTAGAAGTTAGAATAAGTAGTGTAGGAACTGTGGAGTTAGGGGATTTGGCTTGAATCCCAGTTCAGCCACTTGCTGTGCTTCTTTGGGAAAGTCACTTAACTTTTCTGAGCCTTGCTTTTTCCTCACTACTCTAACGGGAATGGTGATATTACCCACTTCATAGTAAAGGTAGAATTAAGTGGGAATACATATTTAAGTTGCCTAGTATATTGTCAGTATCAACATGGCTGCTGCTATTGTTTTGTACTATTTTTCATGGTAGATGAAAAGTATTAAGTCTTGTGTGCTTACAGGATTTTTGTGGATTCACATGGAATCCCAGCTTAGAAAAAATAAGGCTTAAACTGACCAAGTAACTTGTAAGTCACACTGAAAAATGATCTGTTCCTTTGGTAGTCTTGTATTTTAAATTATAATCTTTGTGAATGGATTGAAATTATAATTAACGTCATTGAAACAAAGGAGGACAAAAATGACTCCTCCTCTCACTTTCATCTAGTGAGTCCCTCTTACTAGGAGTGAAAGGTAAAAGGCAAAATAGATATTGAATAACTGAAACATGTAGAATGGTGATAATATGATGCTATATTGTCATCTCCATTTTACCTATGATGGTAGTGATTATATTGAGGCTATAGTAGGACTTAATTTTTGTATATATATCTTTTAAAGATTAATTTGCTTGGAAAAAGTCTATAAAATATATATTAGCAATTTCATATTTTGAATAGGGCTTTTGTCTTTTATTTATTGCTTTATCCATACAATACACATGTTAGATTGATAGGAAGTATTTTATTTCCGGGGATTTTGAAATAATCATTTATGGTATGTGAATTCAAGTTACAAAGTTTTTAAAATTCCATGTCAGCAGATATAGTAGTATGCCTTTCTCCCATTAAACCACTTCTTTGTATCCAGTTTTTCTTGAACATTTTCCTGACCATATACACTCCATTGTCTTTTACTATATGTAGACTGTATTGAATTGTGGTGCTTATTTCTATCTTTAGGATATTTCTGACTTTGAAGATTATTTATCTGTTTTCATTAGCTTCATTGGCTTAATTATAAGGGTGTATATACGCACACACACACTCTCTCTCTCTCTCTCTCTCTCTCTCTCTCTTACATATAGTCATACATACACTTCTTTTGAGGATTCTTAATTATAATTTTGCCCAGAGCTTGGACAGTTCCATACTGTATTGCTCTCTAATTATGATTTGTGTTATTCTGCCCTGAAATTTTATTCTGTTTATTAACATCCTTCATTGACACTGTTTGAGGAGAACTAAGAAAAACCTCTTGTACTTACTACTTCAACAACTGCATGTGTTTCTCTGTCCTTTATATTTGTTGTCCAAAAGTTATAGATCAAATAAGGTCTTAATAATAACACAGATTTTTTAATCTAGAGATTTAAATAGTACTCATTTATTCTACTTAAGTATTTAATCACGAACTATGTTAGTAAAAATTCTTGGTTCTATTGAAACCAAACTTGAAGAAATGCATCTGATTCTCTCAGTAAAGAATTTGTTCTTACATAAAAATAGTTTTCCATTCCATTTTTTTCTTTTAAAATTAATTAATTTATTTATTTATTTTTGGCTGTGTTGGGTCTTTGTTTCTGTGCGAGGGCTTTCTCTAGTTGCGGCGAGCGGGGGCCACTCTTCATCGCGGTGCGCGGGCCTCTCACTATCGTAGCCTCTCTTGTTGAGGAGCACAGGCTCCAGACGCTCAGGCTCAGTAGTTGTGGCTCACGGGCCCAGTTGCTCCGCGGCATGTGGGATCTTCCCAGACCAGGCCTCGAACCTGTGTCCCCTGCATTGGCAGGCAGATTCTCAACCACTGCGCCACCAGGGAAGCCCTCCATTCCATTTTTTAAATGTAGTACATTCTTGATTGTAATTGTGAAAGAGATCAGGGCCCCATATAAAGCAAAAGTGTAAAAAATATTAAATTACTGACTTTCTTGTTGAAACAGGGTATTAAGAGAGGACAGTTTGTTTGCAGCATGTTTACTTTTCTAAATTTTGTTTTATTTATGCTAAAACTTTATTTTTATTCACTGAATTCATCAGTTGCACGGCCAACTGTTGTTTGCCCATGAAAGTTACACAGCCAAAAGTTAATAACATCTTTTTCTCCTACTCGTAGTTAGCATATGTTCATCCACAATGCTATTTACCTTTCTAATAGGCTGAAAGGACAATTACCAATTAATCATCTTTGTATCATCCAGTTCCTTGCCTACAGTAGACTCACAGTGTGTGTTTACCAGTTGAACGAATGGAACTAGAAGCAGTGCCCAAAGCAACCTTGGTCCCATGTAGTTTTTGCTCTGCCATTTTAGCTTCAAGGATCTTTCCCTTCCAGGGATTGGGAACTAAAGGAAGAAGGAAAACCATCTTCATTCATTTTGTTGCAAAAACATAGCCAGATTTTAATGGTTTTCATAGTCTACAAGGTTGAGAGGATTTCTCATATATTTATTACATATGACTAAAATACATATTAGAAGATTGATGTAAGAAATTGTTATTGGTGTAAAAAATTAGATCTTTACAACAACCTATGAAGGGACAAGGAAGAGATTATTATTTTAAAATTTATTTACTTTTGAAGTGCAGTTTCACTATAATGTGTCTAGATAAGGATGTTTTAAAATTTATTCTGTGTAAGATAATTTATGCTTTCTGAGAATTTACATTTTTCATTAGAGCTAGAAAATTATAAACTGTTAACTCTCTGAATTTTGAGTATCCTGTATTTCTACTTTTATGTACTCCAGTTGGACACAGGTAGATGTTTTCATCCCATCTTTCATTTCTCTTAAATTTTTTTCTTTCATCTTTTCTATCTTTTTCTATTTGAAATTATAGGTATTTTGTTCAGGACTCCCTCTAAGTCTTCAGTTGTATCTAATTTGTTGTTTAATCTATCCATTGAGTTCTTAATTTCGGTTAATATTTTTCACTTTTAGAAGTTCAATTTGGTTCCTTTTGTAAATCTACCTAGAATTAGATTGTTTATTGCTTATGTTTTCATTCTCTCATTTCTTTAAACATCTTATTTTCTGTAACTGATCATTTTAATAGCTGAAGTCTCAGGTCTTTAATCCAGCTGTTGTTTCTGCTAACCCTTGCCTATGGTAGCATGTTCCCTCATGTAATTTGTATTTTGGAGTTGTGATATTATATTTAGAACTACAAATGCATATGAAGGTAGACTGTGCTTATGAATTCACAGAGGAAACTGCATCTCTTCACCTCAAGAGCCTAGACCAAGGCAGAGAAGTTTTCCTGTCATTTTCTTTTACTGACAGGTGATTTTTGTTTGTTTTTTTCTAGTTCGACCTTTCACAAAAATCTTAGCTTTATACAGAGGCCTTAAAACCAACTCTATCTTGAATGAGCCAGAAGTCGTGTCTCTCATTGCCCACCAGGCTGTGAGTTCCTGGCTCTTTGGGGCAGCCATGGCTCATGATACTAGCTTAGCACTCTGGTTTCTTGCTTCTTTTCTTTCTTCATTTGTGACTGTTGGCAGTTCCCCTTACTTATTTTTTTTTTTTAATTTTTATTTATTTATTTATTTATTTATTTTTTGGGCTGTGTTGGGTCTTCGTTTCTGTGCGAGGGCTTCCTCTAGCTGTGGCAAGCGGGGGCCACTCTTCATCGTGGTGCATGGGCCTCTCACTGTCGCGGCCTCTCTTGTTGCGGAGCACAGGCTCCAGACGCGCAGGCTCAGCAGTTGTGGCTCACAGGCCTAGTTGCTCCGCGGCATGTGGGATCTTCCCAGACCAGGGCTCGAACCCGTGTCCCCTGCATTAGCAGGCAGATTCTCAACCACTGTGCCACCAGGGAAGCCCCCCCCTCACTTATTTTAAGAGCTTAGCTATGCTTCTAAAAGAATGTGTTTCTAAGTTTTTTAAGGAAGGAGAGTTTTCTGGGAAATAATAATGTGTTGTTTTGCCCTATCTTTATTTTACAAGTTTAAAAAGCTGAAGTGACTTATTCAAGTTTATACTGGAAATGGTAAAAATGTGACTGCTCCTTAACTTATTGCATTCTGTTATTCTTGTTTGCCTTGAAACTGAGATTTGAAGAATCAGTTTCAGTTAGGAGAACCAGAAAGGTTTCATTTTGGAAGTGACAATGGTCTGGACTCTTAAAATTCAGGTAGGAGTCTCATAGGTAGGAATATGAGGTAAAAGATTCTAGATAGCGGTGAATGACATGAACATAAGTTGAAAAATAGGACACTGTAGGGAACAATCAACAATTACAGAGATGGCGGAAGAGTAAGATGCGGAGATCACCTTCCTTCCCACAGATACATTAGAAATACATCTACACGTGGAACTGCTCCTACAGAACAGCCATGGAATGCTGGCAGAAGACGTCAGACCTCCCAAAGGGCAAGAAACTCCCCACGTACCTGGGTAGGGCAAAAGAGAAAAGAAATAACAGAGACAAAAGAATAGGGACGGGACCTGCACCAGTGGGAGGGAGCTGTGAAGGAGGAAAGGTTTCCACACACAAGGAAGCCCCTTCGCGGGCGGAGACTGCGGGTGGCAGAGGGGGGAAGCTTCAGAGCCACGGAGGAGAGCGCAGCCACAGGGGTGCGGAGGGCAAAGCGGAGAGATTCCCGCACAGAGGCTCGGCGCCGAGCAGCACTCACCAGCCTGAGAGGCTTGTCTGCTCCCCCGCCGGGGCGGGCGGGGCTGGGAGCTGAGGCTCGGGCTTCGGTCGGATCGCAGGGAGAGGACTGGGGTTGGCGGCGCGAACACAGCCTGAAGGGGTTAGCGCACCACAGCTAGCCGGGAGGGAGTCCGGGAAAAAGTCTGCAGCTGCCGAAGAGGCAAGAGACTTTCTTGCCTCTTTGTTTCACGGTGCGCAAAGAGAGGGTCAGAGCGCCGCCTAAACGAGCTCCAGAGACGGGTGCGAGCCGCAACTATCAGCGCGGACCCCAGAGGCGGGTGCGAGCTATCAGTGTGGACCCCACAGGCGGGTGCGAGCCGTGGCTATCAGCGTGGACCCCAGAGGCGGGCACGAGCCGCGGCTATCAGCGCAGACCCCAGAGACGAGCATGAGACGCTAAGGCTGCTGCTGCCGCCACCAAGAAGCCTGTGTGCAAGCACGGGTCACTATCCACACCGCCCCTCCCGGGAGCCTGTGCAGCCCGCCACTGCCAGGCTCCCGTGATCCAGGGACAACTTCCCCAGGAGAATGCACAGCGGGCCTCAGGCTGCTGCAACATCACGCTGGCCTCTGCCGCCGCGGACTCGCCCCACATCCGTACTCTTCCCATCCCCCCGCCTGAGTGAGCCAGAGCCCCCGAAGCAGCTGCTCCTTTAACCCCGTTCTGTGTGAGCGAAGAACAGACGCCCTCAGGCGACCTACATGCAGAGGCCGGTCCAAATCCAAAGCTGAACCCTGGGAGCTTTATGAACAAAGAAGAGAAAGGGAAATCTCTCCCAGCAGCCTCAGAAGCAGCGGATTAAAGCTCCACAAACAACTTGATGTACCTGCATCTGTGGAATACCTGAATAGACAACGAATCATCCCGAATTCAGGAGGTGGACTTTGGGAGCAGGATATATTAATTTTTCCCCTTTTCCTTTTTTTGTGAGTGTATATGTGTATGCTTCTGGGTGAGATTTTGTCTGTATAGCTTTGCTTTCACCATTTGTCCTAGGGTTCGGTCCGTCCTTTTTTTTTTTTTTTTGTACTTTAAAATTATTTTTCTTAATAAACGTTTTCTTAATAATTTTTTCCTTATTTTCTATTTTTAAAAACTAAAAAAATTTTTTTCGTAATAAGTTTTTCCATATTTTTTATTTTAAAAAATTAAAAAATTTTTTTTCTTAATAAATTGGTTGCTTAATAATTTTTTTCTTATTTTTATTATAAAAAATTAATAAATTTATTTTAAAAATTAAAAAAAAATTTCTTAATAACTTTTTTCTCTAATAATTCTTTTTCTTCTTATTTTTTATTATAATAGCTTTATTTTATTTTATCCTCTTTCTTTCTTTCTTTCTATTTTTCCTCCCTTTTATTCTGAGCCGTGTGGATGAAAGGCTCTTGGTGCTCCAGCCAGGCATCAGGGCTGTGCCTCTGAGGTGGGAGAGCCAGCTTCAGGACACTGGTCCACAAGAGACCTCCCAGCTCCACGTAATACCAACTGGCGAAAATCTCTCAGAGATCTCCATCTCAACATCAAGACCCAGCTTCACTCAACGACCAGCAAGCTACAGTGCTGGACACTCTATGCCAAACAACTAGCAAGACAGGAACACAGCCCCATCCATTAGCAGAGAGGCTGCCTAAAATCATAATAAGGCCACAGACACCCCAAAACACACCACCCGACGTGGATGTGCCCACCAGAAAGACAAGATCCAGCCTCATCCACCAGAACACAGGCACTAGTCCAGTCCACCGGGAAGCCTACACAACCCACTGAACCAACCTTAGCCACTGGGGACAGATACCAAAAACAACGGGAACTATGAACCTGCAGTCTGTGAAAAGGAGACCCCAAACACAGTAAGATAAGCAAAATGAGAAGACAGAAAAACACACAGCAGATGAAGGAGCAGGGTTAAAACACACCAGACCTAACAAATGAAGAGGAAATAGGCAGTCTACCTGAAAAAGAATTCAGAATAGTGATAGTAGAGATGATCCAAAATCTTGGAAATAGAATAGACAAAATGCAACAAACATTTAACAAGGACGTAGAAGAACTAAAGAGGAACCAAGCAACGATGAAAAACACAATAAATGAAATTAAAAATACTCTAGACGGGATCAATAGCAGAATAACTGAGGCAGAAGAACGGATAAGTGACCTGGAAGATAAAATAGTGGAAATAACTACTGCAGAGCAGAATAAAGAAAAAAGAATGAAAAGAACTGAGGACAGTCTCAGAGACTTCTGGGACAACCTTAAACGCACCAACATTCGAATTATAGGGGTCCCAAAAGAAGAAGAGAAAAAGAAGGGGACTGAGAAAATATGTGAAGAGATTATAGTTGAAAACTTCCCTAATATGGGAAAGGAAATAGTTAATCAAGTCCTAGAAGCACAGAGAGTCCCATACAGGATAAATCCAAGGAGAAACACGCCAAGACACATATTAATCAAACTATCAAAAATTAAATATAAAGAAAACATATTAAAAGCAGCAAGGGAAAAACAACAAATAACACACAAGGGAATCCCCATAAGGTTAACAGCTGATCTTTCAACAGAAACTCTGCAAGCCAGAAGGGAGTGGCAGGATATACTTAAAGTGATGAAGGAGAAAAACCTACAACCAAGATTACTCTACCCAGCAAGGATCTCATTCAGATTTGATGGAGAAATTAAAACCTTTACAGACAAGCAAAAGCTGAGAGAGTGCAGCACCACCAAACCAGCTTTACAACAAATGCTAAAGGAACTTCTCTAGGCAAGAAACACAAGAGAAGGAAAACACCTACAATAACAAACCCAAAACATTTAAGAAAATGGGAATAGGAACATACATATGGATAATTACCTTAAATGTAAGTGGATTAAATGCTCCCACCAAAAGACACAGGCTGGCTGAATGGATACAAAAACAAGACCCATATATATGCTGTCTCCCAGAGACCCACTTCAGACATAGAGACACATACAGACTGAATGTGAGGGGCTGGAAAAAGATATTCCATGCAAATGGAAATCAAAAGAAAGCTGGAGTAGCAATTCTAATATCAGACAAAATAGACTTTAAAATAAAGACTATTACAAGAGACAAAGAAGGACACTATATAATGATCAAGGGATCAATCCAAGAAGAAGGTATAACAATTGTAAATATTTATGCACCCAACATAGGAGCACCTCAATACATAAGGCAAATACTAACAGCCATAAAAGGGGAAATCGACAGTAACACAATCATAGTAGGAGACTTTAACACCCCACTTTCACCAATGGACAGATCATCCAAAATGAAAATAAATAAGGAAACACAAGCTGTAAATGATACATTAAACAAGATGGACTTAATTGATATTTATAGGACATTCCACCCAAAAACAACAGAATACACATTTTTCTCAGGTGCTCATGGAACATTCTCCAGGATAGATCATATCTTGGGTCACAAATCAAGCCTTGGTAAATTTAAGAAAATTGAAATCGTTATCAAGTATCTTTTCCGACCACAACGCTATGAGACTAGATAGCAATTACAGGAAAAGATCTGTAAAAAATACAAACGCATGGAGGCTACACAATACACTACTTAATAACGAAGTGCTCACTGAAGAAATCAAAGGGGAAATCAAAAAATACCTAGAGACAAATGACAATGGAGACACGACGACCCAAAACCTATGGGACGCAGCAAAAGCAGTTCTAAGAGGGAAGTTTATAGCAATACAAGCCTACCTCAAGAAACAGGAAACATCTCGAATAAACAACCTAACCTTGCACCTAAAGCAATTAGAGAAAGAAGAACAAAAAAACCCCAAAGCTAGCAGAAGGAAAGAAATCATGAAGATCAGGTCAGAAATAAATGAAAAAGAAATGAAGGAAACAATAGCAAAGGTCAACAGAACTAAAAGCTGGTTCTTTGAGAAGATAAAGAAAATTGATAAACCATTAGCCAGACTCATCAAGAGAAAAAGGGAGAAGACTCAAATCAATAGAATTAGAAATGAAAAAGGAGAAGTAACCACTGACACTGCAGAAATACAAACGATCATGAGAGATTACTACAAACAACTCTATGCCAATAAAATGGACAACCTGGAAGAAACGGACAGATTCTTAGAAATGCACAACCTGCCGAGACTGAACCAGGAAGAAATCGAAAATATGCACAGACCAATCACAAGCACTGAAATTGAAACTGTGATTAAAAATCTTCCAAGAAACAAAAGCCCAGGACCAGATGACTTCACAGGCGAATTCTATCAAACATTTAGAGAAGAGCTAACACCTATCCTTCTCAAACTCTTCCACAATATTGCAGAGGGAGGAATACTCCCCAACTCATTCTACGAGGCCACCATCACCCTGATACCAAAACCAGACAAAGATGTCACAAAGAAAGAAAAAACTACAGGCCAATATCACTGATGAACATAGATGCAAAAATCCTCAACAAAATACTAGCAAACAGAAACCAACAGCACATTAAAAGGATCATACACCATGATCAAGTGGGGTTTATTCCAGGAATGCAGGGATTCTTCAATATATGCAAATCAATCAATGTGATACACCATATTAACAAATTGAAGGAGAAAAACCATATGATCACCTCAATAGATGCAGAGAAAGCTTTTGACAAAATTCAACACCCATTTATGATAAAAGCCCTGCAGAAAGTAGGCATAGAGGGAACTTTCCTCAACATAATAAAGGCCATATATGACAAACCCACAGCCAATATTGTCCTCAATGGTGAAAAACTGAAACCATTTCCACTAAGATCAGGAACAAGACAAGGTTGCCCACTCTCACCACTATTATTCAACATAGTTTTGGAAGTGTTAGCCACAGCAATCAGAGAAGACAAAGAAATAAAAGGAATCCAAATCAGAAAAGAAGAAGTAAAGCTGTCACTGTTTGCAGATGACATGATACTATACATAGAGAATCCTAAAGATGCTACCAGAAAACTGCTAGAGCTAATGAATGAATTTAGTAAAGTAGCAGGATACAAAATTAATGCACAGAAATCTCTTGCATTCCTATACACTAATGATGAAAAATCTGAAAGTGAAATTAAGAAAACACTCCCGTTTACCACTGCAACAAAAAGAATAAAATATCTAGGAATAAACCTACCTAAGGAGACAAAAGACCTGTATGCAGAAAATTATAAGACACTGATGAAAGAAATCAAAGATGATACAAATAGATGGAGAGATACACCATGTTCTTGGATTGGAAGAATCAACATTGTGAAAATGACTCTACTACCCAAAGCAATCTACAGATTCAATGCAATCCCTATCAAACTACCACTGGCATTTTTCTCAGAAGTAGAACAAAAAATTTCACAATTTGTATGGAAACACAAAAGACCCCGAATAGCCAAAGCAATCTTTTTTTTTTTTTTTTTAAACTTTGGGTTTATTTTATTTATTTATTTATTTATTTATTTATGGCTGTGCTGGGTCTTAGTTTCTGTGCTAGGACTTTCTCTAGTTGTGGCAAGTGGGGGCCACTCTTCATCACGGTGCGCGGGCCTCTCATTATCGCGGCCTCTCTTGTTGCGGAGCACAGGCTCCAGACGCGCAGGCTCAGTAATTGTGGCTCACGGGCCTAGTTGCTCTGCGGCATGTGGGATCCTCCCAGACCAGGGCTCGAACCCGTGTCCCCTGCATTGGCAGGCAGATTCTCAACCACTGCGCCACCAGGGAAGCCCCAAAGCAATCTTGAGAACGAAAAATGGAGCTGGAGGCTCCCTGACTTCAGACTATATTACAAAGCTACAGTGATCAAGACAGTTTGGTACTGGCATAAAAACAGAAACATAGATCAATGGAACAGGATAGAAAGCCCAGAGATAAACCCACACACATATGGTCACCTTATCTTTGATAAAGGAGGCAAGCATATACAGTGGAGAAAAGACAGCCTCTTCAATAAGTGGTGCTGGAAAACTGGACAGCTACATGTAAAAATATGAAATTAGAACACTCCCTGACACCATACACAAAAATAAACTCAAAATGGATTAAAGACCTAAGTGTAAGGCCAGACACTATCAAACTCTTAGAGGAAAACATAGGTAGAACACTATGACATAAATCACAGCAAGATCCTTTTTGACCCAGCTCCTAGAGAAATGGAAATAAAAACACAAATAAACAAATGGGACCTAATGAAACTTCAAAGCTTTTGCACAGCGAAGGAAACCGTAAACGAGACCAAAAGACAACCCTCAGAATGGGAGAAAATATTTGCAAACGAAGCAACTGACAAGGGATTAATCTCCAAATATACAAGCAACGCATGCAGCTCAATATCACAAAAAACAAACAACCCAATCCAAAAATGGGCAGAAGACCTAAATAGACATTTCTCCAAAGAAGACCTACAGACGGCCAACAAGTGCATGAAAAGATGCTCAACATCACTAATGATTAGAGAAATGCAAATCAAAACCACAATGAGGTATCACCTCACACCAGTCAGAATGGCCATCATCCAAAAATCTACAAACAATAAATGCTGGAGAAGGTGTGGAGAAAAGGGAACCCTCCTGCACTGCTGGTGGGGATGTAAATTGATACAGCCACTATGGAGAACAGTATGGAGGTTCCTTAAAAAACTAAAAATAGAACTACCATACGACCCAGCAATCCCACTACTGGGCATATACCCTGAGAAAACCATAATTCAAAAAGAGTCATGTTACAAAATGTTCATTGCAGCTCTATTTACAATAGCCAGGACATGGAAGCAACCTAAGTGTCCATCATAGGATGAATGGATAAACAAGATGTGGGACATATATACAATGGAATATTACTCAGCCATAAAAAGAAATGAAATGGAGGTATTTGTAGTGAGGTGGATGGAGTTAGAGTCTGTCATACAGAGTGAAGTAAGTCAGAAAGAGAAAAACAAATACAGTATTCTAACACATATATATGGAATCTAAGGGGAAAAAAAAAAAAGGTCATGAAGAACCTAGTGGCAAGATGGGAATAAAGACACAGACCTACTAGAGAATGGACTTGAGGATATGGGGAGGGGGAGGGGTAAGGTGTGACAGGGTGAGAGAGTGGCATGGACATATATACACTACCAAATGTAAAATAGATAGCTAGTGGGAAGCAGCCGCATAGCACAGGGAGATCAGCTCGGTGCTTTGTGACCACCTAGAGGGGTGGGATAGGGAGGGTGGGAGGGAGGGAGACGCAAGAGGGAAGAGATGTGGGAACATATGTATATGTATAACTGATTAATTTTGTTATAAAGCAGAAACTAACACACCATTGTAAAGCAATTATACTCCAATAAAGTTGTTTAAAAAAAAAACAATTACAAATAGTTTAGTTTAGGTAAAATCATATTTCACATGAATTTTTGGGGGGTTTCTACTTTTTAAAAAAATTTTATTGAAATATAATTGATTTACAATGTTGTCTTAATTTCTGCCTATTCAGCAAAGTGACTCAGCTATACACATATATGTTCTTTTTCATATTCTTTTCCATTATGGTTTATTACAGGATAATGAAGACATTTCCCTGTGTTATACAGTAGGACCTCGTTGTTTATCCATCCTATATATAATTGTTTGCATCTAGTAATCCCAAACTCGCAGTCCTTCCCTCCCCCACTGCACTCCCCTTTGGCAACCACAAGTCTGTTCTCTGTGTCTGTGAGTCTGTTTCTGTTTTGTAGATAAGTTCATTTGTGTTGTATTTTAGATTCCACATATAAGTAATACCATATGGTATTTGTCTTTCTCTTTCTGACTTACTTCACTTAGTATGATAATCTCTGGGTCCATCCATGTTGCTGCAAATGGCATTGTTTCATTCTTTTTTATGGCTGAATAGTATTCCATTGTATGTATATACCACATCTTCTTTATCCATTCTTCTGTCGATGGACATTTAGTTTGTTTCCGTGTCTTAGCTATTGTAAATAGTGCTGCTATGAACATAGGGGTGCACGTATCTTTTTGAATTACAGTTTTGTCTGGGTATATGCCTAGGAGTGGGATTGCTGGATCATATGGCAACTCTACTTTTAGTTTTTTCAGGAACCTCCATCCTGTTCTCCATAGTGGCTGCACCAATTTACATTCCCACCAACAGTGTAAGAGGGTTCCCTTTTCTCCATACCCTCTCCAACATTTATTATTTGTAGACATTTGAATGATGGCCATTGTGACCGGTCTGAGGTGGTACTTCATTGTAGGTTTTGTTTTTTTTTAAATTTATTTAATTAATTAATTTATTTTTGGCTGCGTTGGGTCTTCGTTGCTGCGTGCGGGCTTTCTCTAGTTGCAGTGAGCGGTGGTCTACTCTTCATTGAGGTGCACAGGCTTCTCATTGCGGTGGCTTCTCTTGTTGTGGAGCACGGGCTCTAGGTGCGTGGGCTTCAGTAGTTGTGGCACGCGGGTTCAGTCATTGTAGCTCGCGGGCTCTAGAGTGCAGGCTCAGTAGTTGTGGCTCACAGGCTTAGTTGCTCTGCAGCATGTGGGATCTTCCCGGACCAGGACTCGAACCCGTGTACCCTGCATTGACAGGTGGATTCTTAACCACTGCGCCACCAGGGAAGACCCTCGTTGTAGTTTTGATTTGCATTTCTCTAATAATTAGCAATGACAAGCATCTTTTCATGTGCCTATTGCCCACCTGTACATGAATATTTTTTAATCTTTCCCCCATACCCTTCATTCTCCTATTCCACTCCCCAGCCACAGCATTTATTGCTATGATTTCATAGAGTAGATGTTGACAAAATTTTATTTCCTGTGGTATTATTAGAAGGATCTTGAATAGTCTCAAGTAATGGGCTTAAGATCTTTGTCTTGCTTTGATAGAAAGACTTTGGCAGGAAGTATTTTGTTTCAGTCCCAACTGGTTTACTACAGTTCTGTTGCTAACCACCAGAGTTAGTGCAGACCCCAAAAGTTAAAGGGCACAGCAAGACTGCCCTTACTTTAGATACCAGCTGGCTGTACTTTGGGGCTCCCTGAACTCCTGACCAGTTGGCTACAAATTTGGGGTTCCCCGTGATCCCATCAGGACCAATTATGTGCTAGAACAACTGACAGAACTCAGGAAAGTGCTAAACTTCTGATTACAGTTTTGTTATAAAGGATACAAATCAGGAAGGAAGTATTCTGTTTCAGCTGGTGTACTGGTGTACTGCAATTCAATTCTGGCATTAACCACTCACAGTTAGTGTAGATCCCACAAGTTAAAGGGCACAGTCTCCAAGTAGAAGATGAGAAACTAAGGTAGTGTGAGAAAAGGGTGTGATTATAGACTGTATTTTACAGAAATTTGTTGGTAGGGAAAAGATAGTAGATAGCAAGCCTAGGATAGTTTTCTGAGGATAGGTGGATTGAAGCCAGTTTGCTGAAAAATTTAAGTGCCAGAAAAAGAGAGTTTGAATTCTGTTGATAGGCAGTAGGGTTTATGGATGAATTTCAGATACATGAGAATTAGGATCAGGATTGTTTTGAAGATGAGTTTGGCTGTGTAGAGCTGTTTGGCTACTCTTCGGGTGAGGGATGATGAGAGCCTGAATTAGATTGGTGAAGTCAGTAGTGGAGAACTAGTGTGTGAGAACATGTGGCAGGAGAACAAACAAAACTTGATGCCCTATTTATTTATTTACTTACTTACTTTTGACCACTTGTGAAAGGTTAAGGGTAATATGAGAGAGTGAGATAAGAAAACAGATGAAATATTGATGAAGCAATAATTGATAGCAAGCAAGCTATCAGTAGCACAGATAGAGGGACTTAACCTTGAAAATTTAGAGAACACTTTTTTCTGCAACTAGGGCAAAGGAGAATAAAGTGGCAGCATTTTTGAGGTGAAGAGGAGGATCAGTTTAGGAGAGGCAGTTTTGCTCAGAGTACGGGGAAATGGATACGGAGGAGAGAGTCCTATCAGCAGTTGGCGTTCCTGATTTGGGCAAGGAACGGGCTTAGGATACCCCAAATGGTGCGTGTTGATATAGAACTCAACAGGGAGATTAAAGAGTTTGTGGTGGATCAAATAATTGCAGTTTTGGATTTTTTCCAGTAATTCACAGTATCCTTTGAGTAAGAGTAGAAAAGCAAACCAGATTGTTTATCCATAGCTAACCAAGTAAGAACACCTTAAATATTACTAAACAATCAAAAAAGGCTCACTGATAGATGGTGAAGGTGATGATTTTACTGAAAAAAAAAAAAAAAAGACACAAACTGAGTCTCTTTTAAAGTCTCTTTTAATTCAGTTATTTATACGCCAGGAAGTTTGACCAGTTCTGTTGCCCAGGCTTTTGAACAACTGACATATTGTGCAACTCAAAATCGAAGAGGCAAGTGATAAAAATTAAACTTACATTCATAACTTAGCATAACGGTTGATCATGATGCATTTAAAAGGGGGGAAAAGAAATACTTTAGTTTTTAATGTTTTTGAGGTGTCTTTTTAAAAATACATATATATTAGCCTTAGATATGAAATGGCTAATGTATTTTAGAATTTTCCACCTGAAAGAAACAAATAATAGTATTTTTTAAAATAGGGAATATATACTTTGTTAAAAAAATTATTTATTTGGCTGCATCAGGTCTTAGCTGCGGCACATGGGATCTTTGTTGAGGCACACAGGATCTTTGTTGCGGCACGCGGGATCTTTGTTGCGGCACGCGGGATCTTTGTTGCAGCACGTGGGATCTTTGTTGCGGCATGCAGGATCTTTTAGTTGCGGCATGCGAACTCTTAGTTGGGGCATGTGGGATCTAATCTAGTTCCCTGACCAGGCATTGTGAGCGCGGAGCCTTAGCCACTGGACCACCAGGGAAGTCCCAAACAATAGTATTTTAACAAGCGAGTTGCAGTGCTCCAGGATACATTGAATCTCGATCTTTTAGTCAAATGGAATGTTGCTATGGTTATTTCCTGACTTCTAAACCTGTTAAATATAATGTTTTCCCATTTGAAACCCTCCAGTGGCTTCCCATTATAGTATTTCAGAATAAAAATCCAAAGTCTTTACCGTGGCTGTAGAGATCTGCTGGTTCTTTCTACTACCTCTCCCTCCAAATTTCTTTCGTATTACCCTCGTGGTTCACTGTGCTGCAGTCATACTGGCCTCTTATAGGCCACACTTTCTCCCCTCTTGGGTGGCCTTTGTTGATGCTATTACTTTTTCCTGGAATGCTCTTGCTGGCTTCTTCTCATCTTTCAGGCCCCTGCTTGAATATTACCCTTTCACTGAAACATTTCCTTATCCCCCTGACCAATCAAAGTAATTCCCCCATCACTGAACCTACTTTATTTCCCTTATAACACTTCCCACAATTATACATATGTTTATATGTTTTTATACTTTTTATTGCATATCTTTCCCACTAAAAAGAAAGCTTTCTGAGGATAGGGACTGTATGTTTTTTTGTTCACCACTTGCACAGAGTTTGTACATAGTAGGTCCTCAAATATTTGTTGGCTAGTAGGCCCTCAAATGTTTGTTGAGTGAATGGTTTCTGAGTATTAAGTACTTTATGTTTGCTCTGTCACTTAATACTCACAAAAGCCCTGTGACATAAGGTCATGTTACAATACCCACATTATAAACAAGGCAGCTGGGGCTTACAGAATTAAATATTGTGCCCAGAGACACACAGCAACCCAAACCTAGGGACTCCATGACCTTAAAATCCTTCATCTCCATCACTCTGCCATATTCCCCTTCCATCCTGTTAATAATTTAAATTCTTTCATACACATTTTTAAAAGTAAGAAAAAATAAAACTGGACGTTTAAAATGCTTATGAGCCTACCTTTTATAATAGTGGCATCTGTGGGAATTTTTTAAAGGGTTGGAGAATTAAGTTTTTTTTTTTAGTTTTGAATATTGAATTATATTTAAACCACTTACGTTCAGTATGAATGAAAAAGTTACTTCTTTCTTTCGTAGAAAGAAAATGATAAGAAATGATACCAATGATAATTTTTTACATTTTTTTCCTTTCTTTTTTGGAATACCTGTGGATATAAGTGGCTTATTCCTCAAGGTCATAGCAAGTTGATTCTTATTGTGCAAAGGATTTCAATTTGAAGCTTTTACTGTGTAATTATGTCCCACATATGATAGAAGGCTAAGAAAACATAATCTGATTTTTATATGGATAATTTTCATATGGATAATTCAGAATGTGTTCAGTATGTGAGAAGAATGGTATATTATTCTCTTTTTTTTTTTTTGACAGAGATATAGGATGTTATAGTCAAAATTTGACTTTTAAAGTTGTATTTGGTTTTTCCAATTTAATGTGGTTTCTTTTGTCTCTAAAACTGAAATAACTTAAGTGCCGTTTAAAGAAAAATACAGAATGCAGCTGCTACACAGTTAAGTTATATGAGATAAATACTGGCTTGAATCACTGGAGATGATTCAGTGTTTGAGGGAAAAATTTAGAGCTTTCCTGTCACACCTACACAGTAGAGACAGAGGCAGAATTTTCCTTTGTTTTACATGCAATATGTTTACATTTTAAATATTGCTTCATCTTAGTAACATGCAATCCTCTTGACATCTTAAATACTGTCATCTGAATGGTACATTTCTGGATGAGTTTTGCTTTGGGTTTTGTGGTTGTTCTTGTGGTTTTGTGTGTATGTTTTGTTTGTTTTCTGTACATGGCAATATAAATATATTTTTAGACATTTTGCAACTTGTCTCTTTGTATAATAGTCTTTTTTTAAAAAACTTATTTTCTCCTTTGGTGTTCAGTTTTAATAGTGAAAACTATATGAATGTATGGTGAAGCACAGTGTTTCTAATTGAATTTTATTATTTTTCTACAATATGATTGTCTTACAGGGAAAAAACTTTAGACCAATTTTTTAAAATTGAGTTATAGTTGATTTACAATATTATTATTATTATTAAGTTTCAGGTGTACAACGTAGTGAGTCACAATTTTTAAAGGTTATATTCCATTTATAGTTATAAAATATTAGCTTTATTCCCTGTGTTGTACAATATATCCTGTAGCTTATTTATTTTATACATAGTAGTTTGTACCTCTTAATCCCCTACTCTTACCATGCCTCTCTCCTTCCCCCTCTCCCCTCTGGTAACCACTAGTTTGTTTTCTATATCTGTGAGTCTTGTTTCTTTTTTGTTATATGTTTACTAGTTTGGTGTAGTTTTTAGATTCCATATTTAAGTGATATCATATAGTATTTGTCTTTCTCTGTCAGACTTATTTCATTTAGCATTATACCCCCCAAGTCCATCCATGTTATTGCAAATTACAAAATTTCCTTCCTCTTTATGGCTGAATAGTATTCCATTGTATATATGTACCACATCTTCTTTATCCTTTAATCTGTTGTTGGACACTTAAGTTGGTTCCATATCTTGGCTGTTGTAAATAACGCTGCTGTGAACATTGGGGTGCATGTATCTTTTTTTTTTTTTTTTTTTTTTCTGTTTTTTGGCTGTGCCGCATGGCATGTGGGATCTTAGTTCCCCAACCAGGGATCGAACTGGCGCCCCCTGCATTGGAAGTGTGGAGTCTTAACCACTGACCACCAGGGAAGTCCATGGGGTGCATGTATCTTTTTGAATTAGTTTTTTCATTTCCTTCAGATGTATACCCAGGAGTGGAAAAGGGATCATTTGGTAGTTCTTTTTTTTCATTTTTTGAGGAACCTCCACTCTTTTCCACAGTGGCTGTACCAATTTATATTCCCACAAACAGTGTACAAGGGTTCCCTGTTCTCAGCATCCTCGCCAACATTTGTTATTTATAGTCTCTGTGATGATAGCCAAAAGTGTGACAGGTGTGAGGTATGAGGTAATGTCTCATTCTGGTTTTGATTTGCATCTCTCTGGTGATTTGCAATGTAGAGCATCTTTTCATGTGCCTGTTGACATCTGCATTTCCTCTTTGGAAAAACGGCTGTTCATATCTTCTGCCCAATTTTTAATTGGGTTGTTTGTTTTTTGGTATTGACTTGTACGAGCTGTTTCTATATTTTGGATATTAACCCCTTATTGATCATATCATTTGCAAATATTTTCTCCCATTCTCTAGGTTGTCTTTTTGTTTTGTTGATGGTTTTCTTTGCTGTGCGAAAGCTTTTAAGTTTAATTAGGTCCCACTTGTTTATTTTTGCTTTTGTTTCCTTTGCCTAGGGAGACAGGCAAAGTGTCTTCTGCCCATGTTTTCCTCTACAAGTTTTATAGTTTATGATTTTGCTTTTAGGTCTTTAATCCATTTTGAGTTTATTTTTTGTATATGTTGTGGGAAAAATTCTAATTTCATTCTTTTATATGTAGCTATCCAATTTTCCTAGTACCACCTAGGTGGTGCTGTCTTCTCCCCACTGTATATTCTTGCCTCTGTCGTACATTAACTGACTGTAAGTGCGTTGGTTTATTTCTGAGTTCTCTATTCTGTTTCATTGATCTATGTGTCTGTTTTTGTGTCAGCACCAAACTGTTTTGAATACTGTAGCTTTGTATTGAATAGTATAGTCTGAAGTCAGGGAGCAGGATACCTCTAGCTCTGTTCTTCTTTCTCAAGATGTTTTGTCTCTTCAGGGTCTCTTGTGTTTCCATACAAATTTTAAAATTATTCTAGTTCTGTGGAAAATGCCATAGGTATTTTGATAGGGACTGCATTAAGTCTAGATTGCCTTGGATAGTGTGGTCATTTTTACAATATTAATTCTTCCAGGTCACTTATCCGTTCTTCTGCCTCAGTTATTCTGCTATTGATTCCTTCTAGTGTAGTTTTCATTTCAGTTATTGTATTGGTCATCTCTGTTTGTTTGTTCTTTAATTCTCCTAGGTCTTTGTTAATCATTTCTTGCATCTTCTCAATCTTTGCCTCCATTCTTATTCCGAGGTCCTGGATCATCTTCACTATCATTATTCTGAATTCTTTTTCTGGAAGGTTGCCTATCTCCACTTCATTTAGTTGTTTTTCTGGGGTTTTTTCTTGTTCCTTCATCTGGTACATAGCCCTCTGCCTTTTCATCTTCTCTATCTTTCTGTAACTGTGGTTTTTGGTCTACAATATTAATTCTTATAATCTGTGAACACAGCATATCTTTCCATCTGTGTCATCTTCAATTTCTTTCATCAGTGTCTTTTAGTTTTCCAAGTACATGTCTTTTACTTCCTTAGGTAGGTTTATTCCTAGGTATTTTATTCTTTTTGATGTGATTGTAAATGTGATGGTTTCCTTAATTTCTCCTTCTGATAATTCATTGTTAGTGGATAGAAATGCAGCAGATTTCTGTATATTAATTTTGTATCCTGCAGCTTTACTGAATTTATTCATGAGCTCTAGTAGTTTTTTGGTGGTGTCTTTAGGATTTACTATGAATAGTATCATGTCATCTGCAGAGAGTGTCAGTTTACTTCTTCCTTTCCAATTTGGAGTTCTTTTACTTCTTTTTGTTGTCTGATTGCTTTCACTAGGACTTCCAATACTGTGTTGAATAAAAGTGTTGAGGTGGGCATTCTTGTCTTGTTATTGATATTAGAAGAAATGCATTTCACTTTTCACCACTGAGTGTGATGTTGGCTGTCAGCTTTTCATATATGACTTTTATTATGTTGAGAAATATTCCCTCATACCCACTTCCTGGAGAGTTTTTATCATAAATGGATGTTGAGTTTTGTCAAAAACTTTTTCTTCATCTACTGAGATGATCATATGGTTTTTATTTTTCAGTTTGTTAGTATGGTGTATCACATTGATTTCTGGATGTTGAAACATTCCTTGCATCCCTGGGATAAACCTCACTTGATCTTGATGTGTGATCCTTTTAATGTATTGTTGTATTCATTTTGCTAATATTTGGTTGAGGATTTTTGCATCTATGTTCATCAGGAACATTGGCCTGTAATTTTCTTTTGTTTGTGATATCTTTGTCTGGTTTTGGTATCAAGGTAATGCTGGCTTCATAGAATGAGTTTGGAAGCATTCCTTCCTCTGCAGTTTTTTGGCATAGCTTGAGAAGGATAGTTGTTAACTCCCATCTAGATGTTTGGTAGAATTCTGTGAAGCCACTTGTTCCTAGACTTTATAGTTTGCTGGAATTTTTTTTTTATTACTGATTCGATTTCTATAATAATTGGTGTGTTCATATTTTCTCTTTCCTCCTGGTTCAGTCTTAGGAGTTTGTCCATTTCTTCTAGGTTGTCCATTTTGTTGGCATATAGTTGTTCATAGCAGTCTCTTATGATCCTGTGTATTTCTATGGTGTGAGTTGTAACTTCTTTTTCATTTCTGATTTTATTGACTTGGGCCCTCTTCCTTTTTTTCTTGTTGAGTCTGGCTAAAGGCTTATCAATTTTGTTTGTCTTTTGAAAGAACTAGCTTTTAGCTTTATTGATCTTTGCCTTTTTTTGTGTTTGTGTCTATTTCATTTATTTCTGCTCTGATCTTTATGATTTCCTTCCTTGTACTAACTTTGGGTTTTGTTTGTTCTTTCTCTACTTTCTTTTTAGGTGTAAGGTTAGGTTGTTTATTTGAGATTTTTCTTGTTTCTTGAGGTAGGCTTGTATTGCTATAAACTTCCCCCTCAGAACTGTTTTTGCTGCATCCCATAGGTTTTGGATCATTGTGTTTTCATTTTCATTTGTCTCTAGGTATTTTATGATTTCCTCTTTGATTTCTTCAGTGATTCATGGGTTGTTTAGTAGCATATTGTTTAGCCTCCACATGTTTGTGTTTTCTGCAGTTTTTGTATGCTTCTGTGCTTCCTGGACTTGGGTGTATGTTTGCTTTCCAAGGTTAGGAAAGTTTTCAACTATTATGTCTACAAAAACGTTCCCTGCCCCTTTCTGTCTGTCTCTTCTCCTTCTGCGACCCCTATAATGTGAATATTAGTACATTTGATGTTGTTTCAATGGTGTCTTAAACTGTCCTAATTTCTTTTTATTCTTGTTTTCTTTTTTTCCTATTCAGCTTCAGTGATTTCCACTACTCTGTCTTCCAGCTCACTGATCTGTTTTCTGTATCGTTTAGTCTACTGTTGATTCCTTCTAGTGTGTTTTTCATTTCAGGTATGGTGTTCATCTCCATTTGGTTATTCTTTATATTTTCTAACTCTTTGTTAGAAACTTCTAACTTCTTGCCCTGTTCATTCATTCTCCCTAGTTCTTCGATCATTTTTACAACTGTTACCTTGTACTCTTTCTCAGGTAGATTGTCTGTCTCCAGTTTACTTAGTTGTTCTTCTGGGGTCTTATCTTGTTCCTTCATTTTCAACATGTTCCTCTGTTTCCTCATTTTGCCTAACTTGCTGTTTTTGTTTCTATGTATCTGGTAGGTTGACTACATTTCCTGACCTTGAAGAAGTGACCTTTTGTAGGAGACATCCTATGGGTCCCAGCAGTGCACTCTTTTTTGGTAACCAGAGTTATCTGCTCTAGGGATACCTCCTATGTCGGCTGTGTGGGTTGTTCTCTTTTGGCAGGCTGACTACTCTTGGCAGTCTGGTAGGCATGGCTGGCTCCCAGTCCAGTTGTTTGCCAGGTTCTGCCTTGTGTGGAGGCTGCCTGCTGCTGGTTGGCAGGGCTGCATCATGAGGTGCCTGGCCGCAGAACACCGGCGGGCACTGGGGTTAGTGCTGGTTCACTGTTGGGCAGAGTTGGGGTCCAGGAAATCATGTGGCTGGTGTCTGCCCACCAGTGGGTGGATGAAGCCAAGTCCTCAGACTAGTGCTAGCCCACTGGGGGGCAGAGCTCTGTCTTGGGGTCTGGGTGCAAGGCCCAGGGGTCCCAGAGCTGGTGTTGGACTGCTGGTGTGTTCTGCCAGTTCATGACACAGTTGACTGTGTGGTCTGTGGTGTCCTGAAGCTTGTGTTGGACTTCTGGTTGGCAAGGCCATGGCCCATGCCATCCTAGGGCTGGTACTAGCCTGATGGCAGGCTTTGTGGCTGTAGTGGTCCTGGGGCTTGAGTCTACTTCTTGGTGGATGCGACTTTTCCCAAGGCTAGATGTGGCTTGCTGGTGGGGAGGGCCAAGTCCCAGGGGATTCTGGGCCTACTGTCTGCCCACTGGTGGCTCCTGGTGCTCTGGCTGCAGGGCCTGGGGGTCTTGGGTCCAGTACTTGCACAGTGGTGTGTGGGACCAGTTCCTGGGCCCTCTGGTAGGCAGGGCCATGTCCAAGGGCGACTGTGGGCTCAGGTTCAGCCTGTCTGCTGGTGAGTGGGGCTGTGTCCCTGCCCAGTTAGTTGCTTGGCCTGATGTGTTCCAGTACTGATGCCTACAGACTGGTGGGTATGGGCAGGGCTGGTTACACCTTGCTTGTAATGCTAAATCAATTAAAAATTGAATTATGATATTTACTTGATCAAGGAACAATATTTATTCACAACACCTATGAACAGATTCATTTACTAATCTCAAAGAATTTGCATTTAGGATCAATTGGAAGGATGGCCAAAATGTCTAATTAAAGTTTGAGCCAAGGCCAGAATATATGATGTTAAGCCTTTAAATTAATCAGAGAATTAAAGATCCATTTTGTTCCCAGCCTTATACCTAATGGGAGACAGTTACAAAGGAAGCAAAATAAATTGTATTTACCCTCAATATAATAGAGGTAGGATGGCCAGAAATAAATGTATACTTCTTAGATATTTCAAGTAACTGGAAAAATTTGATCTGGAAAAACTTCATGAAATATATCTTGAACAAAATTTTGAATAAATTGAAGTAGAAAAGCAACCAAGGAAATGCAAATGGCATATGAGAGCAGGTAAAATCCTGAAAAATGTATGGTGCATGATATTTTGGTAGGTGATAAGTCTATTTTAGTAGCTAAGATTTTATTAAAGAATTTGAGTCAGATCTTGGAAGCCAATAGGATGATGGCTTCTGTGAGCAGGAGAGTTTAGAATAAAAAGACTAGAAACAAAACAGTTAGAAAGAAGACTACTGTGTTATAACAGAGTTGTATTGGTTAGGTTCACACCAGTATCGTGACTGTAGAAATAGCACAATCAAGAAATAAGGAGGTATACGGCAGAGTCAGATTTCAGCACTATGGTACTTCCGAAAGTGTGTAAACAGTCCCTTTTAACAGTAGAATACTTTAGCAATTAATTTTTATAGATGATTTCGTGTTTTCTCAGGCAGTACGTCCTAACCTTCAATATTAATTTCTGGCCTTTTAATTACTATAACATGAAGCACACTGAACCCTCAGAGAGTGAAGCCACATTTTGATATTTATGCTTTTTATTGACATAGGACACTGAAAATATGTATGGGGAAAGAAATGGTTTAATGCATTTTTCCAGGATGTGTTTATATGAAAAATTTCTGTCTATGTTGTATCAACATGAGCATGTGATAATCTTGAATGAAGTAAGGTTAAAGGGGAAACTATAGCCTACAGTTTCTTTTGGCTCTTGTAGTAAGGTGGCCAGCCTTCTGACCGTTATTTTATCTGAAACAATTCAGTGTTCAGTGCTGCTAATCCAAACAAAGGTTTAATGTCTGGTTTTCCCCTTTATTCTTACCTAAACTATACCGATCACTCCAATTTTAGTGACTTTTGCCAGCTAAAAAAAGTTATTAATTTAAAAGTACAGTTTTAGTACTTTCATTTTTATCCTCATAATTTCAAATAAATAGAAATATTTAGTTGTATTGTGTAATAGCAGCTTACCACAAATTAGAAATATGTAGTCGTATTCTGTAATAGCAGCTTACCCTAAATTATCTGCAAACATTAGAAAATTTCATTTGACTGGATTCCTATCTCAAACCCTTGGCTGTAGCTAAATTCCATCTTCAAAAAGGCTTTTTTGAGGACCAGGTTTACATCTTATTTACAAAAATTTAATAACATCAGACAACAATTAATACATGGTCCTTATCTTGAACATAAAATGGAAGTTGCGGCATAATTGGTTGATGTAATGATGACAGCATCATGATTCTAGCATGTGTCTGTTCATTTGTGTGCACAGTATTGTTATAAGTGTGTCTCTGATTCTTGGAAGGTACTTCAGTATCATTTGAGAAGTCATTAGTAGTTTTATTTGTAATGTCAAGTAGACACATTAAGACTAATTTTAAATCATATACCAATTACTCTGTAGACTTTGCTATTAAATGTATAGACTAGAAAATATTTGCAGAGAGACCTTGAAAATGTGTATTTCCATTCATATGTAGTGGGATTTATGGACTTTTCCCACTGTACATAATATAAATACCTTCAGAGATAACAGTAAAATAATAAATTATTTTAAACATTCATTAATTTTAACCTACGTTTAATATACCGGTTACCGCAGTTCCTATTTTTAAAATGAAGCTGTGCTATTTGTGTTAGTTATGAATAATTCCTTTCTTCTGGAAAGAAAAAAGAACACATATTAGAAGTATTCAGAGTGGTACTATATGTTATCCAATTGAAAAGCTTCTCTCTGGTAGAAGTACAATTAAGTAGACTGATAATATTCTATTTCTTACATTTGCATATGATGAGTTGAAAGCAGATACATTGTTTTTTTTTTTTTCAGTAGGAGTAACAAAAGCTGTATTTTCAATGGAACTCCAAGGATTGGCAGTTGTTTAGCTTTCACCATGAAACAGTATAGCCTGTCTTCAACTATGTTGGATAAAGCCTTATGAAGCACCTTTTTGATAGATTTGCAACTGTATTGAAGAGAAAATAGATTTCTACCATCACCTTGGCACTCTTGCCAGTGTGAAAGCACTACCGATGAGCAGATATGCTGCAGTGCAGGTGTAACTGCACAGGTCTTTGCTGCTGCCAGATCGTCACCCCAGCCCAGAAGGGCCGGATGACGTCTACTACATGCAGCAGGCTATCATGCTAGGTATCTGGAGGAAGTTCTTTTTGGTTGCAAGTTATAAAACCCGCTCAGACTACCTTTAGCAAGTAAAGGGAAAGTATGGAAAGCTTATGGGGATTTCTCATGAAATACAGGGCAAAAACCAGGTTTAGAGCCTGGAACTGAAAGGCTACCAGGCAGTTTCTGAACTTCATCCTTAATTTTCCTTCTTTCTCCCCATGCCTCCCTCCCCACCAGCTGTCTACTTTTCCTGTTCCTTGGCAATGCAGCATCATAAACCTAATTCATAGTCTAGCACGCCCTGGGATTTGTCTTTATCACCGAAATCCCTTAAATTTTATTCTAAATATATATTTTTCAATTGGAATATAATATAAATATAGCTGCCAGAGGCCTCTCTCAGGATGGGGGTCGGGGTGGGGGTGGATAAGGTACAGCTAAGCAGAAACTGCTGAAGCTGCCAGAATACTGAAGTTATAGTTAATTCTGACCACCTCTAGTGTGTCCGACCCCTTCACTGGCACCTTCTGGTTCAGCGACCTCTTCATAACCCCCACTCCCGTTACCTTCACTAAGAAGAGACGATGGCATACATTTTAAGTCTCCCAAAACTATTAGCAAGGACTTCTTATCTTGAGCTGAAAATTCACAGTACCTTGATACTGTAACAAAAATGAAAGTTTTTCTAGACTGCACTACATATAAAATATTTAAACTGTCTAGTGTCACTGAAAACAGAGGAAAAGAAAAAGTAGCACAACAGCACATATCTGCTGAACCATAACTTAATTTTTTCAGTGTGAGACATGGGGAAATTTCACAGTAGGAAAAGTAATTTCCCTTAAAATCAACTTTACAGTATAGAATTTTAATGTTGAAAGAAATGGGATGATAGAGTGAATCACATAGCAAAAAAGGTGCACTGAATCACCTGGCCAAAAAGCTAGAGAAGAACTAGCCTCCCCTGTAGAATTCATTGAAAATGTCCCATTTCAGCCATAAAATGCTCTTTAAACCAACAGCATAAATAGTTTACAGAACAGTAGTGCTTTTTCTCAGCATGGGGAAGATGGCTGATCTGACTTGTTTATTTTTCATAAATTTATTTTAGTGGCATCCTTGAAGCTGTATGGAAAAATAACCCAAATTTCAGATTGCACTAGGGGAATGACTTATAAAGTATTAGACATGAAGCACACACACAGAAATAATGTCTCATTTTCTTAAGATAGTTAGGAATCATGATCAGATGACCTGCCTTCCAGGTCATCTTTCTTTACACCACTCTTCAAAACCAAGCAGATTAATTTATCTTTGCCAAAGATTTAGTCTCAGTCGTGGCTTTATTTCTAATTTTGGATTTAAATAATTCTCATGGGTTATAGCAGAAGTATTGTAAGGGGTAAATTAGAAACCTAGGCTGTGAATGTTAGTCATACTTCTTGCAACTGTGAATTCCTTTAATCTCTCTGCTTCAGTATTTTTGTAAAATGAGGATAGTCCTGGTACGTAAAATAATGTAAAAAGTCTATGTGAAGATGTTGTTAGTGACTTAATGTTTCTAATATGCCAGTAATTTCTAAATACTATTATGTTTAAACAAACAAAGCCTTTAGAATTGTAACCCATAACCATTTCTAATAATAGAGACGTTTGCCTAGGATTCCTCCCCATTTTCTTAAAATTCTTCCTGTGTAGTGAGCCCTTCCTGATGGCTCACTGACTGGGCTTAGGCTCTGAGTCGTTCTTCCATATCTTCACAAGGTTAAAGCAACCTTACTTTTGGATTCTCTCCAACTTCTTGTGTGAGAGAGGAACCAGGAGGAAGGGGGTGCAGTGGACGGGTCATGAAGTAGCTAAGCTGCTTCCTGCTTAGTCACTCCTAAGGGTTTCTCCTGTCAGAGGGTTACTGGGTGGATGGAGGTTGCTCCTCTTATTTCTCTCAAGCCAATGTAAGATTTTTCGTTTATGGAACAGGCTGTTGCTAATTATTTACTTTCTTTTAGCCTTATTCAAATCTAAAATGTGACCTTTTGTAAGGCAAGACTTTATACTTTTCTGATTGATAATGTTAAATCATTTGAGGACTAGACTAACCTCATGAACAATTTAAAATGTATTAATTTCTAAAAAGATTTATTTGGAAGTAATCTTAATTAAAATAAATTTTCTTTGGATAACACTAACTTAAACTGTATGTTAGGTTTTTCTTTTGGTTGTATACTCATTAGCTTCATTTAATTTTCAACTAATATAATAATTTCTTTTATAACAAATAGCTTTATGTTAAAAAAATCAGTTCAGGATATACATGAGAAATTTTACATTTGATTATTTTTTATTCAAGGGAAATACTTTCTAAGTGACAAGTATCTTTTAAGGAGCTGACTTGTCATTTTAACCTGTGATCTGTTTTCATGGTGATGAATGTTTTAGATATTAACTTGGGAAAATGTCTAAATTGAGCCTATCCTTCCTGGCCTTTATTAAAGAATTTTTTATTGTTTTTAGACATCAGAATATTAAAAGCCACCAGATAAATTTTGTCATTTTGCAAAATGCTTATTGTTAACCATTTTCTCAGCAATTAGAATTTTTAAACCTATTTTATTTAATTGCCTTTTATCTTCATTATGACTATTTTTCTTTAGATATAGCCTTTTTTTTTTTTTTTTTTGGCTTCTCGTTGTGGAGCACAGGCTCTACGTGTGTGGGCTTCAGTAGTTGTGGCACACGGGCTCAGTAGTTGTGACTCGTGGGCTGTAGAGCACAGGCTCAGTGGTTGTGGTGCATGGGCTTAGTTGCTCCGCAGCATGTGGAATCTTCCCGGACCAGGACTCGAACCCGTGTCCCCTACATTGGCAGGCGGATTCTTAACCACTGAGCCATCAGGGAAGTCCCTAGATATAGCCTTTTTATAAAATGTTTTGAATCTTAGAATTTCTTTTCTTAAACCAGTAACTGGCATTGAGCACCAAATTACTTTTCCTGGTCTACTGAATCAGATTTGAAGGGGATATTGAGTAATGAATACATTCATTTCCCTCTAATCAGCAATCTTCAGAGGTTTGTTTGTTGTCTGCTGAATAAGGAAAAAATGTCTACAATGTAATATGTTTGTCTACAATGTAATGTAAGTTAAGTCCAAGGAGAAGTTAAACCGTAGGCCAGTCATAAGTTATTTCAAGTCCAATCTGTTCATATGTTAGCTCCATTTGATTCTAGTCTATCCATTAGCCATCTTTTCCAAATCTTCCCTGTCTTCCAAGATTCATTCTTCTTTCTATGCTTTTTTGTTAGCAATCTTCCAGGATTCCTGAAAATAGCCAGCGTTCTAAGTGCTTTTAGTCCTCCCCCTCTCCACTCATTATGATCTTTTCTTTGGAATTATTATAATACCAATATTTTGTGTTTGTCTTATGGCATTTACTGTAAAGGCATACCTTGTTTTATTGTGCTTCGCTTTACTGGGCTTTGCAGATATTGCATTTTTTACAAATTGAAGGTTTGTGGCAACCCTGCATCTAGCAAGTCTGCTGGCACCATTTTTCCAACAGTGTTTGCTCGCATGGTGTCTCTGTGTCACATTTTAGTAATTCTTGTAATATTTGAAACTTTTTCAGTATTATTATATTTGTTATGGTGATTTGTGATCTTTGATGTCATTATGGCAAAAAGATTATGACTCACTGAAAGCTCAGATGAGGGTTAGCATTTTTTAGAAATAAAATATTTTAAAATTAAGGTGTATACAATTTTTTAGACATAATGCTATTGCACACTTAATAGACTACAGTATAGTGTAAACATAACTTTTTAAAATTTATTTTTGGCTGCGTTGGGTCTTCGTTGCTGCGCGCGGGCTTTCTCTAGTCGTGGCGAGCAGGGGCCGCTCTTTGTCGTGGTGCGCGTGCTTCTCATTGCGGTGGCTTCTCTTGTTGCGGAGCAGAGGCTCTAGGCACGTGGGCTTCAGTAGTTGTGGCACGCGGGCTGCTGTAGTTGTGGCTTGCAGGCTCTAGAGCGCAGGCTCAGAAGTTGTTCTGCGACATGTGGGATCTTCCCGGACCAGGGATCGAACCTGTGACCCCTGCATTGGCAGGCGGATTCTTAACCACTGAGCCACCAGGGAAGTCCCAACATAACTCTTTTTTTGAAGTGTAGTTGATTTACAATATTGTATTATTTTCAGATATATAGCAAAGTGATTCAGTTATATATATATATATATTTTTTTCAGATTCTTTTCCATTATAGGTTATTACCAGATATTGAATGTAGTTCCCTATGCTATACAGTAAATCCTTATTGTTTTACCTATTTTATATATGGTGGTGTGTATCTGTTAATCCCCTCACCACCACCCCCCTTTGGTAACCATAAGTTTGTTTTCTGTGCCTGTGAGTCTGTTTCTGTTTTGTAAATAAATTTGTTTGTATTATTTTTTAGATTCCACATATAAGTGTTATAATACCTGTCTTTCTCTGTCTGACTTACTTCACTCAGTATGATAATCTCTAGGTGCATCCATGTTGCTGCAAATGGCAATATTTCAGTATTTTTTATGGCTTAGTAGTATTCCATTGTAGATATGTACCACATCTTCTTTATCCATTCATCTGTTGGATGGACACTTAGGTTGCTTCCATGTCTTGGCTGTTGTAAATAGTGCTGCTATGAACACTGGGGTGCATGTATCTTTTCAAATTAGAGTTTTCATCTTTTCCAGATATGTGCCCAGGAGTGGGATTGCTGGATCATATGGTAGCTCTAATTTTAGTTTTTTAAGGAACCTCTACACTGTTTTCCACTGTGGCTACACCAGTTTACAGTCTCAGCAACAGTGAAAGAGGGTTCTCTTTTCTCCGCATCCTCTTCAGCAGTTATTCTTTGCAGACTTTTTGATGATGGCCATTCTGACTGGTGTGAGGTGATACTTCATTGTAGTTTTGATTTGCATTTCTCTAATAATTAGCAATACTGAGCATCTTTTCATGTGCCTGTTGGCCTGTGTGTTTTCTTTGGAGAAATGTCTGTTTAGCTCTTCTGCCCATTTTTTGATTGGGTTTTTTGGGTTTTTGATATTGAGTTGTATGAGCAGTTTGTGTATTTTGGAAATTAACCACTTGTCGGTTGCATTGTTTGCAAATATTTTCTCCTAGTCCATAGGTTATCTGACATAACTTTTATATGCACTGGCAAGCCAAAAAGATTCATGGGATGTGATATTTGCTTTATTATGATGGTCTGGAACTGAACTCGCAATATCTCTGAGGTATTTCTGTATTTTGCCTTGCCTTATGGTTATCTTAAACATATTACTGTTTTTTATTAGAATCTAATTTCCTTGGGCAGGGTCTGCTCTATTACTGACTAAATCCAGTGCCTTGCACATAGTAGATGAGTTCTAGTTGTCTGATGGGCACAGCTGTCTGTCATTCAAATTTATATCTGCATTTACAGATTCATTAATATCTGTAATTCTCAACCCACTTTGATAAGATGCAGAGTTCAGTACCCAGAGTCCAAGCAAAACAGAGATCCATCTCCATTTGTAAGCTGAGATGCCCAGACCCATATACCCATCATTAGGCCTTATTTTGCTTTAGATCTCTCTTTCCCTTTAGTATTTTATTATAAAAATTCCAAACATAAGGAATTATACAGTGCAAACCCATATACTGATCACCTAGATTCTCTAATTAATATTTTGTTTTATTTGCTTTGACATATCTATCCATGCTTCTGTTCATCCATTAATTCATCTTACTTTTAGTTGCATGTCAACATATGTTGCCCATCTCAGTACACTTCACTCCTAAATACTTCATGTATGTCATTAACTAGAGTTTAATATTTGTGGCTTTCCCCCCCTCTTTTTAAATAAATAAAATATTACAGATGTAGATAAAGCCCCTCGCAGATCCCTGCTTTCTCCCTCCCTTCTCAGGGTTGTCATTCTTATGTATTTTTAGTTTATATGTATGTATCCCTAAACTAAATAAACTTTTAAAGACATGCATAAATGGTATCTCTAATTTCCTTTGCAACTTTTTTTTGCTCAGTATTAATTTGAGATTTGTCTTGTTCCTGTATTTAATCTCCATGGTACCTGGTTTTGGCATCAGCAAAAAATTTTGTAGACTCTTTGGATTTATTTCTTTTATTTTTGTCTGTTGAGTATATTAAGATTGGAAGAACCAATAAGCTGGAAAGGATAAAATGAAAACCATTTAAATATTAATCTTTGATTGAATTGTGTAAGTTTATAAACTGATCTGTATTTATGGATGAGAATTCTACAGACATTAATTGCTAAGGTGTTTTTAGCGTTTAACCACTTTATCATTAATTTTGGACTTACTTTTTTATGTGGCTGTAGTAGTTGTACCCACATATTGAATGTAGGCGGTTGAGATCTAATCCATGTATTCATAGTGCATTTCTTAGCAACCATCAGTGTTCTTTTTAGGAGCTGTGTTTTTAAGAGCCAGTGCAGTTTTGAGGAGGATGTTTCAAAGATATCTTTTTCTATTAATATAGCACAAGGAGCAACGTAAATGACAGTAGTTTTGACACCTTCTGCATTACCACAGACCCAAATTAAAAGGTTTAAGTTTGCTCCAGTATTTAACATCAGTATGCTGTCACTTTTTTCCCAGCCTCATCAACACATTAGACATTATGAATGTTTCCTTGTATATTAAGCCTCAATTGGAGTTACTTTTTTTAACTTACATTTTTATATGAATTTCACCAAAAGATTATAGAATATTTCACAGGTACTAATATTTCACAGTGCTTCTTTAAAAGTGGTAAACTTCTATTTCTACTTTAATGGTAAAATAGTTGCAAATATATATTAATTAATTTACCAGGTCAACACTTGTCACTTTACCCTTTTTTCACTGCTCCATTTTCTATAACAGCACTGCGTAATAGGATTTTCTGTGACGATGGAAACGTTTTGTATTTGCACTATCCAATATGGAAGCCACTAAAGTGCAACTGAGGAACTGAATTTTTGATTTAATTAATTAAGGTTTAAAGTTAAGTAGTCACACATGGCTGGTGGCTGCTGGATTGGGCAGCATAGCTCCATAAGCGCCACCAGCCAGTGAACTGCTTCTGCAGTTGACCAGCTACTCCCTCATTTCCACATCCGGTGAACATGTTTTGTTTGTCAGCTTCCTAAACCTTTCTCTGGCATTTGATTGACTGTGTCCTTATTTTACAAACTTTCTCCTTCATTCTCTCCTGGTTCTTAGTCTTCCTTATTGTCACTTTTAGGGTTGGTATTGACATTTTTAGATGTCTACTTTGGGCTGTCTTTTGTTCTTTTTTTTTTTTTTGTCTTTTGTTCTTATACTATACATTCTCTTAGAACTGACTTTAGCTATTCATTCAACATTTACTGAATATCTACTTTATCAGATACTGGAGCTGGAAAGAACTTATCCCGTTCTTCAAGGAACCCCCATGGCCTCAGCTGGCATTGGTGCTGAAAATGATCTCTCTCCCCCTCCCTCCCTCCTCTATTTCTTTCTCCTAAAGTCTAGACTCAGTACTCAACTTCCTTTTGATAGGTGCCTCAATTACATATTAGGTACTGACCTTATCTCCCATTCCCAATACCCTCCCCCTTGAAATAAATTAAAACCTTCCACCCATTATTTTTTTTTTAAACATCTTTGTTGGAGTATAATTGCTTTACAATGGTGTGTTAGTTTCTGCTTTATAACAAAGTGAATCAGCTATACATATACATATATCCCCATATCTCCTCCCTCTTGCACCTCCCTCCCACCCTCCCTATCCCACACCTCTAGGTGGTCACAAAGCACCGAGCTGATCTCCCTGTGCTATGTGGCTGCTTCCCACTAGCTATCTCTTTTACATTTGGTAGTGTATATATGTCCATGCCACTCTCTCACTTCACCCCAGCTTACCCTTCCCCATCCCCGTGTCCTCAAGTCCATTCTCTACATCTGCATATTTATTCCTGTTCGGCCCCTAGGTTCTTCAGAACTTTTTCTTTTTTTAATATATATTCCATATATATGTGTTAGCATATGGTAATTGTTTTTCTCTTTCTGACTTACTTCACTCTGTGTGACAGACTCTAGGTCCATCCACCTCACTACAAATAACTCAATTTCGTTTCTTTTTATGGCTGAGTAATATTCCATTGTATATATGTGACACATCTTCTTTATCCATTCATCATGCGATGGCCACTTAGGTTGTTTCCATGTCCTGGCTATTGTAAATAGAGCTGCAGTGAACATTGTGGTACATGACTCTTTTTGAATTATGGTTTTCTCAGGGTACATGCCCAGTAGTGGGATTGCTGGGTCATATGGTAGTTCTATTTTTAGTTTTTTAAGGAATGTCCATACTGTTCTCCATAGTGGCTGTATCAATTTACATTCCCACCAACAGTGCAAGAGTGTTCCCTTTTCTCCACACTCTCTCCAGCATTTATTGTTTGTAGATTTTTTGATGATGGCCATTCTGACTGGTGTGAGATGATATCTCATTGTAGTTTTGATTTGCATTTCTCTAGTGATGTTGAGCATCCTTTCATGTGTTTGTTGGCAATCTGTATATCTTCTTTGGACAAATGTCTGTTTAGGTCTTCTGCACATTTTTGGATTGGGTTGTTTGTTTTTTTGATATTATCATATCCATATTGCTTCTTAATTACTCTGAATTAAGCCTCTTTCTTTAACACATCACGTGGCATTCATAGTTCTGGTTCTCAGGAACCCATAGCATTGATTCCTAACCATTTTCTCCCTGATACATCAAAAGGATCCACTTCCTGCTTGTAGCTTTTTACCCATTTGCTAATTGTTAATGTATAAGTTGAGATCTAAACTCCTTGAAAGAAAGCTCTTCATGACCTATTTTGAGGTTAACATGCTTTAACTATGCCAAGCCAATTGAGTTTTCCCAAAATGCTATTTCCTTTTCCTCCTTCATGTTTTCCTAGTGAGAACTCCTCATGTTTAAAGAATCAGCTCTTGAGATGGGAAATGTGGTCTTCACATTGATTTTTTTTTCAATGTGCACCTGATTAATGTCAGCAGAAAACAAAGGACTTGAGATAAAACTAAAACCAAAATAAAAGCATTAATGATAAAATTTTAACTGTAGTCTTTGATGTTAGAAATATAATTAGATGTTAAACATTAAAAAGAAGTTACAATATCATTTTCTAATATTCCCTTCTCTAGACAAAGTCAGAAGAGTGTTTTTCCTCTTTCCATCATCAGCATCGCTATCTTTAACATATATTAAATGCTTCCTACAGAGCAGGCACTATACTGAGTGCTGTTTATTATCTCCGTCCTTACAACAGCATAGTTAGGTCTGTAGATACTGAAACTAAGGCACAGAGGGTACCTAACGTTTCCCCTCTTTTTTTCATTTGTGTGATTCTTCTCAGTAGTCTACCAAAGTGGCCTGTATCATTTTGCATTCCTGCCAGCAATGAATGAGAGTTCCTATTGCTTGCATTCTCACCAGAAATTGGGGTTGTCATTGTTTTGGATTTTAACAATTCTAATAGGTGTGTAGTGGTATCTCATTTCATCATTGTTTTAATACGCAATACCCTTAATGACATATGATGTTGAACATGTTTTCATTTGCTTTTTTGCTATCTAAATGTCTTCGTTGGTGAGGTGTCTGTTCAGATCTTTTGCGCATTTATTAAATTGAGCTCGTTTTTGAGTTTTAAGAATTCTTTGTATATTTTGGATACTAGTACTTTGTTGGATATATGCTTTGCAAAGATTTTTCTCCTAGTGTGTAGCTTGTCTGTTTGTTCTCTTAACATTGTCTTTCCCAGAGGAGATGTTTTTAATTTTAATGAAATCCAATTTTTTTTTCTTGGAACATGCTTTTGGTGTTGTCACTTAGATTTTTTCCTCTGTTATCTTCTAAAAGTATTATGGTTTTGTATTTTACATTTAGGTCTATGATCCATTCTGAGTTTACCTCTGTCTAGATTTTGCACATGGATGATCAGTTCTTCCAGCACCATTTGTTGAAGACTATTCTTTCTTCATTGAATTGCCTTTGCTCCTTTGTCAAAGATCAGTTGACTGTTGAATTGTATGAATCTATTTCTGGGCTCTTTATTCTGTACAACTGATCTCTTTGTTCTTTTGAAAATACCATACAGTCTTGATTACTGTGGCTTTATAGTAAGTTGGGTGTCAGTTCTCTGACTTTGTTCTTTTTCTTCAGTATTATGTTGACTCTTCTGGGGTCTTTTACCTTTCCATATAAACTTTAGAATCAGTTTGTCAATATCTACAAAATTACTTGCTGGAATTTTTGTTGTGACTGTGTTGAATTTATAGATCAAGTTGGGAAGAACTGATTTCTTAACAATACTTAGTTTTCTTATCCATGGACATGGACTATATCTCCATTTACAAACATACCTAGGAGATATTGCAGGTTCAGTTCCAGGCCGCCTTAATAAAGAAAATATCACAATAAAGCAAGTCACATGAATTTTTTGGTTTCCCAATGCATATAAAAGTTATGTTTATACTATACTATAGTCTGTTAAGGGTGTAATAGCAATATGTCTAAAAAACCAATATACATACCTTATTAAAAAAATACTTTATTGCTAAAAAATGCTAGCCTTCAGTGAGCCATAATCTTTTTGCTGGTGAAGCGTTTGAGGTATGGCATGAATTACCAAAATGTGACAGAGAAACACAAAGTGAACAAATGCTGTTGGAAAATGGTGCCAATAGACTTGCTTGATGCAAGGTTGCCACAAACCTTCAATTTGTAAAAAACACTGCAGGCACTGTAAAGTGCAATAAAATGAGGTATGCTGGTATTTATATCTTCTTATTTATTTCATCAGTGTTTTATAGTTTTTCTCATATAGATCTTGTATCTGTTTCGTTAGATTTATACTATACTTAGTGTTTTTGGTGCTGTGTTTTGTTTTTAATTTCAAATTACAGTTGTTCATTTCTATTATCTAGGAAAGCAGTTGACTTTTGTATATTAACCTTGTATCCTGCAACCTTGCTCTAATCACTTACTTATTAGTTCCACTAGTTTTTTGGTCAGTTTTGGGATCTTCTACACAGTCATGTCATCTGCAAACAAAGAGAGTTTTATTTCTCCCTTCATAATTGGTATACCTTTTCTTGTCTTACTGCATTATCTGTGTTCAGTACAGTGTTGAATAGGAGTTGTAAAAGGGGATGTACTTGTCTTGTTTCCTGTCTTGGGAGGAAAACATCTACTTTCTCACCATGATTTAGCAGTAGGGTTATTGTAGATATTTTTTATCAAGTTGAGGAAGTTCTCCTCTATTCCTAGTTTGCCAGAGACTTTTTGTTGCGAATGAGTGTTGGATTTTTTTCAAATGCTTTCCTGCATCTATTGATATGATCATGTGATTTTTCTTTTCTAGCACATTGATGTGATGGATGGCATTAACTGATTTTCACATGTTGAACGAACCTTGCATACCTGCAGTAAATCCCACTTGATTGTGATGTGTAATTCTTTTTATTGTATTTTGGATTTCAGAATTTTTTGGCATCTGTGTTCATGAGAGATACTGGTCTGTAATTTTTCTTCCTTGTAATGTCTTTGTCTGGTTTTGGTAATAAGGTGATGCTGACCTCATAGAACAGTAGGAAATGTTCCCTCTGCTTCTGTTTACTAGAAGTGATTGTGAAGAATTGTTATCATTTTTTCTTTAAATGTTTGGTAGAATTTACCAGTGAAACCACTTGGGCCTAATGCTTTGTTTTGGTATGTTATTGTTAATTCAATTTCTTTCATAGATATAGGCCTATTTATATTATCTATTTTTCCTTGTTTGAGTTTTGCTAGACTGTATCGTTCAAGGAATTGGTTCATTTCATCTATTTATCAAATTAGTGCGCATAGAGTTGTCATAATAGTCCTTTATTATAAATGCCTGGGAGTTCAGTAGTGGTGACCCCTATTTCAATTTTGATATTAATAATTTGTGTCTTCTCTCTTTTTCTCTTGGTTAGCCTGGCTGGAGGTTTATCAATTTTATTCATCTTTTTAAAGAACCACCTTTTGGTTTTATTGATTTTCTAGTTTTCTTTTCTCAATTTCATTGATTTCTGCTCAAATTTTTATTAGTTTCTTCTACTTACTTTGCATTTAATGTGCTCTTCTTTTTCTAGAATCCTAGCTTATTACATCGTTTATTTTATATCTTCTTTTCTAACATACTCATTTAATGCTATAAAATTCTCTCTAAGCACTGCTTTTGCTGCATCTCACAAATTTTGATAAGTTGTATTTTCATTTAGTTCAAAATATTTTAAAATTTCTGATGAGACTTCTTTGATCTGGGTGTTATTTAGAAGTATGTTGTTTAATCTCCAAATATCTTGGGATTTTTCTAGCTATCTTTCTTTTGATTTCTAACTTAATTCCACTGTGGTCTGAGAGTATACTTTGTATGATTTCTGTTCTTTTAAATTTGCTAAGGCATGTTTTATGGCCTGGAATGTGGTGTATCTTGGTGCATGTTCCATGTGAGCTTAAGAAGAATGTGTAAAGTCCAAAAGTGCGTCTGCACGGGCTGTACTTACTCCGGAGGCCCTAGGGGAGAATCTCTTTGCTGGCCTTTTTCAGTTTCTGGAGGCTGCGTGTACTCTTTGGCTGGTAGCTCCCTCCTCCATCTTTAAAGGTCATCACTCAACCTCTATTTCTGTGATCACATTTCCTCTCTTTTTCTGTGTTTCTTTTTAAGGACTTCTGTGATTATATTTTATTCACCTGGATAATGCAGGATAATTTCCCTTTCTCAAATCCTTGACGTAAACATATCTGCAAAGTCTCTTGTACCGTGTAAGGTAACACATTCCTAGGCTCCAGGCATGAGGATATGGACATCTCGGGGGTGGGGTGGGGGTGGAGAACATTATTCAGCCCAACACAGTAGTAGAGTCAGGACTTGAACTCCGTCTTTCTAGCTTCCCTGTCACCTTCCACATCTAGTCATCTCCTTTATGCTGTGTTTTACTGGTCTGTGTTTACCTTTCCCATTGGGATGTGACTCTCCTGAAATAGGACACACAGGATTTGAACCAAATGAGTTCAGATAAAGGAAATTATATGGAATGTTGAGGTATCAACAATAGAGAAAAATCATTGTTTTTGATTCCTCAGTCTTTTAAGGCTGTGTGCATGTCTGACTTTGGCGATTTATCCATGTACCTCCTAATATTAATATAAATTATAAGTTAAATATTAAGATAAGTATATGCATATTTACCTAAATTTAAGTAGCTTCCTGTGGCTAATGGCTGTGTTATCTCTATCATTCCACCGAACTACTCTTACGGAGCTGTAATATATATGCTAAAGATGGTTTGTCTGAAATGAAAATTCTAACAACTCATTTTGCCTTAATTTTTGTTTTCTCTTTTTGTGGGAACAGAGGTAAGGTCTACAATGATATACATTTTAGAGGAATTTTATGTCATTATAAGTATGTAGTTTGTTTTGCCAGATATTCTTCTTTCAGTCACTAGGCAGCATAATTAATAGTAAAAAGCCTTGGTAGTTTATTTTATCATATCCCTTTATTCCTAGAAGCACTTTATGAGAATTCAACTATTAACACAGACTACTATAATAAAGGACTGTGTGAAAGCACATTTGGATAGTGTTTTCATTTTGCTGGCAAACTTAACTATGTTTCTATGCAATGTATGTGAGCCCCACCCAAACTTTAACATGTTTCCCATTTTGATGAGGTCCAATCAAGGGAAAATGCAACAACAAAAAATCTTCCTGTGTGGCCTGTAGATATCAAATCTGAAGATTATTAATGCATTTCCAGCTTGGGACCATAAGCAAACAAACTCTTCCACAGATAACTACACCCTTCCTGTTTGGGATTGAGTTTACTGTGGAACAGATTTCGGAAATATGTTTCTGACTGTTGTGAATTTTATTTATAAAAGTTTGGAGGGTGAGGTTCTTCCTTTAACAAAAAACTAATTATTTCCTGTCTAATGCCCAACCATTGCATTTTAAGCAGTCTTTTTAGAAAATCTACCCTGTAGTAGAGAATTACATTGCTTTGGGCAGTTCTAGTTGTTGTCAACTAATGTACAAAAATTTGTCTATTTCAGTGAATAATTCAAAAAGCATTTACAATTAAAAAATAAAACACAGCCTTTAAATGCTTGTATTATCTTGTCTCCAGAGTGACAGTAGTTTGCAGTTTAAATGTATGAACACATTTTAATATGGTTTTACTTTTGATATGCAAATCTGTAGTACATTTATGTTCTGTAAATATGCTAGACAAAGAGTTACAGTTTAGGTAAAACAGCAGATTTACATTAAAGAATTTGCAGGTTAATTCACAGTGTAACCTTATCCTCATCTAGTTACATCTGCTATAAAGAAGCCTATAAAATGTAGGCCACCCACAAAGTGGTCTTCTGAGGCCTGTGGTTGGTGTTAGAATGCTGTTATTATGTGGCTTGACTGGTTTGGTAAGGAATTTACCTTCCCCCATGGGGACTGCATTGGCTTCATTAGGTTAGGTACTCTGTGTTTGTTAGACCAATTCCTGTGCTCTATTGCCTTGACAGCCTATGTAATATCATGTGAATGGTATACTGTTTCCTAAGTTGGTTTATTAGAGTAGTTAGTAATATCAATTCTGGGTCATGTAAACCTTAAGATAAACTGGAATAAATGTTTGGTTTAAATAGTTGGATTAAAGTTAATGGCTATTAGTAAATTTCATCACTATTTAGAAAAAGGGGTGTGTGTGTGTGTGTGTGTTAGTACTGAGATGGAGAAGGCAGCTGAGGGTTTTATATATTTTAATTTCTAGGTCATTTGAAAAACGTATTCTTTTTAATTTGGGGCTTGTGAATAGTTTTCAAGAGCAAAGAAGTGAATTTAGTATAAGTTAGCAACCTAGTACTGAGAGTCAAAAATAAATATTCTTCTTTAAATATCTATTTTAAAGGATAAAAAAATCTTGCAGACATTTAAAAAATATTAGCAGCAACCACAACTAGCAGTGATCATTTGAGGAATGAAAACTATCATAAGCGAAGCAATGTCTCAAATTACTTCTTTCTAAGGTTTTAAAAAAATGAATAAAATCCTTTTTCAGAGAATAAACATGTTATGTTGATTGTTTTTGTTAAATTTGGAAAAGTTAAAATTAATGTGACAGTTCTTTTAAATCAGACAATTTGTATTTCACTTAATTTTCATGGAGACTTAACTGTAATATTTCTTTAAATACATGAATTGCAGAGTATGAAAAATAGCATAGAAATCTAAAATGCATTTTGTGACTGTAAACTGAAGAAATAACATTTAGTCTGGAGAAAATTTAGCAATTTTTGGGCAGGAAATAATACCTAATTGCCATTGATAAAAATTATATATACATATTGAAGTAAAATAGTATAATATATACATTGAGGTGGAAAAAATATTTACATGTATACACATGTATACATGTGTGTATCTATATATACATATGTGTGTACACACATGCATGCATGAACATGTATGTGTATAACATACTGTTTTGATCTTAACTCTGCCTTGGTGATTTTAATTATGGTTAAATATTTATAACTTGAAAAGCTTTTTTCAAATAAATACTTTCAGCCTTCTTATAGTTGTCTTTTGTATACTAAACAGAATTTAAAATTTGTCATCTGGTCATGATTCAAACAAATAATCTGAAGTTAGGGGCTTGGAAACTTACTTCTTCCAAACAAGTAAAAAACAAAGCCATCAGCGTGCCTTACCTAGCTGGCATTTGTTCTCAGTTCTTCTCATTTCTAGTCTGATGTCCTGTTAGTAGACTGCCTTATGCTTGACAAACGCCATGCCAGATTTCTATAGTCAGTGATGTGGTGTATCAGTGCTTTTCTACTCTTTCAGCTTGTCAGCAAATCTCAGAGATAGAGGTTTAAATGGCCTTTGGCAGTAGTGTATACTCAGAGCCAAGAGAGGTTCAGCAGTATTGTGTCTCCCTTTTAGATTTTAGCACCATAGTTCTGCCAGCTGAATCAGCTCAATGTTTGGCTAATTATTCTTAGCTAACCACAATGTATTTCATCTTTCTAGGTTTACCGACAAGACTGTGAAACTTTTGGGATGGTTGTGAAAATGCTGATTGAAAAAGATCCTTCATTAGAAAAGTCCATACAGTTTGCATTGAGACAAAATTTACATGAAATAGGTGAGCGGTGTGTTGAAGAACTCAAGCATTTTATTGCAGAGTATGATACCTCTAGTCAAGATTTTGGAGAACCTTTTTAGATTACTTGCTCAGGCAAAAAAAAAAAAAGTTTCTAGATTTTTTTCCCCCTGGATTGTGTAAATCCTTAATATATGGAATTTTTGTGATGAAGAGAAATACTTTATGATAGTGACCATATTTCCAGTATCAAATAAACATCTAAAATAGTCTAAGATATTTTAATTCGAATTTTTTTAATCTACATGTAGAGCTTCCTAATCCATACTTATCTTTTTTTCCCTCCTAAAATGATGGTCAGTTAATTTTTTAAGCTTTCTTGAAAATGCAGTCCTGGAGAGCAGCTTTCTGTACTTACTCATGTCCTGTAGTCTTCCTTAGTATGCGATCATTTGTTTGGTCACACTAATGTACTGTATAGGTTAGAGATCATTCCACTTAAACATTTATAGTCTTTTTGCATTTCATAGTCAGTGATACCATGTGAAGATGTTAGAATCCTGAGGTGATTTTTATTGACTTGTTGCTTGCTTATCTTAGGCTTTGTAACTTTTAATATGTTTAAGTATATTACCCAAATAAATTGAATACTTTGTTATCTTAGAGAATATTTGCTTTGAGGATAACTCTCATTGTGATAAAACAGAGCACTTAAATCTCTAAAATAATAAAATCCTGTTTTCCAAGTAAATGAACTGTCTTCTATTAAAATGGTCCTGAAACTCCTGACTGGTCTCACTGATGTGTGAGTTTTAAACAATATCATATATAAGACTAAGAGAAGGGGCAATTCGAGATGAAAGATGAGGCCTATTTTAAAGTTGAGATTTCTTTAAAACTTTCTAACCAGAATAGAAAAATTTACAATATGGGGGAGTAGTGGAGTTTCATTTTTTCCGTAGGCCCATATTCCCCATCTCAAGAAAGAAGGTGATAGATGACATATCCATAATTAAACCATTTACAGATTATGCCTTTGTTAATCTCTGTTTGTAGTCTAACAGACTCTTTGTTCTGCTGCCCTTTTTAGGGGTTCATAGCCCTCTAAAAGTGTTCTTGAACGAAACAAAGCAGAGTAGGCTGTAAGCCTAGCACAACTACCCTTCACCAAGCAGCCTATGTAAACAGTCCTTCATGAGCGAGCCATCCAAATCACGGGTTAGTTAAGAATCTAACTGGGACAATTAGGATATTCCACTCATTTCCTGATCACTTCCAGCTGCCCAATGGCATTTAGCCAAAATATGTAATTTCATGGCATGTGTTCGGAAACCTTTAAAAATGTTTGTTATTGCTACCCAATTTCATTATCCTCCCATCCTCTTTCCATTTCCACTCTCCTCTCACTTGAATTCTGGCATTATTTTTAGTGGCCTCTATTGATTATATCCAGAGAGCTACCCCAGAGTAGATAAAACTTATATTAAAAGTGAAAATAGCAGTGTAAATAATTGTAGTGGATCCTGTAATGCGTGCCTCAAAATATGTATTATGCCATTCCACAAATTAAAAAACTAACTGAAGGCAACAATTATTAAGTTTCCTATATGAGACCACCTTGAATTTAGATATTGCACATAAGCCAAAACTAAACCCTACCTATCATCTTTGCTATTTTTCCCTAATGTGAACAGTGGTTTTATCTGTTATCCACATTAGAAAGACTAAGAAAGTAGTCTTGTTTCTCTCTTGCGCCAATGTTTTTCTTGTTAAATATTCTAATTCCAGGATTCATTTCCTTAAGTCAAGATGTCACAAGTTTAAAAATAAAACTTGAGACTCAACTACCTTGAGGCAAAGGAGTTGTTCACTTTGTTGAAATTCATTAAACTAGAGAAGTTTTACTCACAGATGCATTTAAATATAGGTTCAACAGATAATTCCTTTTCCCCTTTCCCCAAATTACATTCAACATTTAAAGCTGTTTATAGCTTGCCATCAGCATTATTCTGGTAGGCTTGTCAGTGTTAAATCTTTTATTTTTAAAGCTTTTTAAAGTCTTATTTTAAGATAGATGAATTCAGATATGTGCCAGAGTATGTATGTTGCAAAATGTTCTTGATTAAAGAAATTTGTTTGTAAATGATCCATTGTTTTTGAGTGTGCCCAATTCCTGTGATAAAGGTTTCACTGTCTTACCATAAAGCCTTGATGATCAACAGGGGAAGAGCAGATATTGTGAAGCTTTTTGTGAATTTTAAAAGTGCAAAATAAAGCAACTGGGTTTAAATAATTAGATTGTCTTTTTTGTTTTTTTTTCTTAACAGGCTTAGAGTGTCTTGCTTAAATGTAGATTTTTATTACCCTCTACTGCAAGATGGCTCCTGACTCAGCAGCAGGATGGAGGAAATTTGAGGATTGAGAAACTATTAACTTTGGTGACTTGGGGAGTCTCCATGTCTGAGAAAGCAGTTAAGCAAGATAAGATTGAGCGTACAGTAGTGCCCAGTAATTGTGTAATTAGGAATCTGAGTTTCAGAGAATTACAGAATTAAAATCCTACGTCTTTATAGTAACCTCTGGAGGACAGGAACCACATTGTCCTTGTGACCCCAGTTCCTAGCATAGTTTGGAACGTTGTAGGTCCTCCTATTTTTTGATGCTTCACAAAAGAAGTGACATTTGATCCCCTGGGTCTGGGAGGAATAGGACTTATTCAGGGAGAGAATGAAGAGTATTAGAAGTTCAGGTTGGGGAAGACAATAGGGGACGAATGTAGGAAAAGGTAGGTTGAGAGCAGAATATGAAGGACTTTGAATCTGAAATCTCCTGCTTAAGAATAAGATTTTAAAATCATCACCTTTGTATTTATTCTTGCCAAAAATGTTGATTTCTCACAGCCCCTCAGCCACTTCCCAGCCCTGAGCCAATTCACAGACCCAGAACCTCACGAAGGAAAGGGAGGGCAGATCCCCTTAAGAAAGGAAGGACTGTGCTACAATGCCGAAATAATAGTATAGTGGTCTCAGCTTCATTTCACACTTCTTCCTACAAGGGATCCTAAACCCCCAGGAGAGCGCTGACAGTTTTTTGGCAGCAACTTTGGAGATGGTGATCTGGTCATCCCTGAAATATTCATGGTGGACAACATTCAGTGCTTTGGGCAGCCAGCCACCCAAGCGGCATGATGTCTGTCACACTGCTCAGGCTGGCACCGGCACCTCCAGTGAGTAGTGGCCACATTCTGCTTGTTAGACCAAGGTTTGTGGGTTAGCATCTCCTTCTTGCCAGTTCTCTTGAGAGCACTGATGGTACCCAATTCAGTGAAAAAGAAAAAAGTGCTGGGGCGGGGGCAGCTAGTAAAACTAAGGTATAGTTAGCAGAATCTATTCTTCCCTTTTCCCGTGGTAATGGAATTGAAATTGAGTCACATGACAGCCTAATTAGGACTATATTTGCTGTGTCCCTCTCGTCACAGGTGTGATCAGGTGACTAAGTTCTCTCCTGTGGAATTTGAGCGGAAGTGCTGCTACTTCTGGGCTGGGACCCTTAGGACAGTGGATGTACCTCCTTCATGCTCTCTCTTATCCCTTCCCTAAAGTAATAGGAATAGCAACCCAGCCTTGAATTGTTGCAGAGCCACAAGATGGAAGGTGCCTGGATCCCTGTGTGACCATATGGAGTGCTGAACTGTTATGTGAAAGAGGAATCAACGTCTTTATGGTTTAAGCCATATTATTGGTTTCTGGTTAGCAGCTCACCTTTTGCTCAAACTAATACAAATGATATTTGAGGGTTAGCTTCACTGAAGTTGGCTTTCAGCAGGCTGCACCAGTCCTGCATTTCCATTGTACGCTAATAATTGATCTTGGAGTAATGGGGACTGATTATATAAAAGGCTTTGCTAGTCTACTGTAGAGTCTGTTTCAAGTTGTGTTTAAGATGTCACTTGATGACGAATATTGTTAAGGCCGTGTGCACATTTGTATAGCAGTAGAGACAGCCTGCTTTTTATAGCATGTTGTTTTTTGAGCTCTGCTCCCATAGATTAATGGTGTTCTGATGTTAGACTGTTATTATTGAAATTGTGTAAGGTTTTTTGGGGGGTTTTGTGTTTTATTTTTTATTGAGGTAACATTTGTTTATAACATATGTTTCATGTGTACAACCTTATATTTCTACTTCTGTATACTCTACAGTGTGCTCACCACCAAAAATTTAGTTTCCATCCATCACCATACAGTTGATCCCCTTTACCCATTTCACCCTCCCTCCCACCCCTACCCCTCTGGTAACCACTGCTCCGTTCTCTGTATCTACATGTTTGTTTTTGTTTGGTTTGCACATTTGTTTTGTTTTTTATATTTCACATGAGTGAAATCATATGGTATTTGTCTTTCTCCGTTTGACTTACTCACTTAGCATGATACCCTCAAGGTTTATCCATGTTGCTGCAAATGGCAAGATATTCTTTTTTATGGTTGAGTAGTAGCCCATTGTATATATGTACCACATCTTTATCCATTCATCAGATGGGCTTCTAGGTTGTTTTCATATCTTGGCTATTGTGAACACAGGCGTGCATGTATCTTTTTAAATTACTGTTTTCATATTCATTGGATAAATACCAAAAGTGGGATAGTTGGATCACATGGTAGTTCTAAATTATTCTGAGGAATCTCCATACAGTTTTCCAGAGAGGCTGCACCAATTTATATTCCCACCAACAGTGTATGAGAGTTCCTTTTTCTCCACGTCCTCACCAACACTTGTTTAAAATTGTGTAAGGTTTTAAATCTTTTTCCCATTTGTGTGTGTATGTGAGAGAGAGAAAAGGTTGAAGTTTATTGAAATATAAACATGTGAGGACATGTAAGATAGAAAATAACCACAACATACACAGACACTTGCTGCAAGAGGACATCTGAGGTCTCTATCCACCACCTAAGCTGCCCATGTGCGGTCATGTTTTTCCTGGTTAGAACACGTATGAGATGGGGAGAGGAGAGGACAGAGTAGCCCTGGCTGACTGGCACATGGCCTTCAGGACTGCGCCAGCCGGGAAAGCTCCTCCTGGCTCAGGGCCCTGTTCCGGGGACTCCTGTTGGTGCCCCCTCTCAGGCTTTCTGGCTGAGACCCTGCTGTTGTCCTTGAGGGCAGCGAGGGTTCACTGAGAGGGTAAGCCTGGGCGGGCTGCCCGGGGAGAGGGAGAGGATCTGGTGACAAGACACAGTACGCTGTCCCTGCATCCTTCGATTGGGAAGAGGCCATCCTTCATGACCAAACGCCTGAGAAAGACACACGGACCAAATGTCTGCGATGCCTTCTAGTGGGCCCAGCACCAGCCGACGGGTGTGCCCACACCCTACGCTCGCCTGAGGCTTCTGAGGCCAGAAAGGGGGTCGGCCCCCAGCAGGTGGGGCTGCGTGTGTGTGTGTGAGAGAGAGTGTGGAGGGCTCAGGGAGGGGAGAGAGAAGCTACAGTCCAGCAGAACTGCCGCTCAGCAGGCTGAGGTTTCGTGCTCAAGCGTTCGCGTTCCCTTTCCTTTACTGGCCAGGACTGAACCTTAGCCATGATGTGGGCTCGGCCAGTGTGGCTTTCCACCATCCCAGTGGGTGGAGTTCTACTGAACCCTGTGGGCCTTACTCAACCGAGAGGTGAGTCTTGTGTGAAAGTCACCTTTTCTTTCCAACACAAGAGCAACCTGGTCCACCCCAGCGGCCAAGAGGAGAGGCACTGCTTTCTCAACATCTCATCCTCTGGGGCAGCTCAACCTCTGCTGCAAAGGCCACGGCCTCCCAGTCCTGAGGTGGGAATGTTGAGTGAAGGAGATAAGCCCTGCAAGCGGGGGGAGGGGCATGGGACTAGTCCCGCCTTGCAGGAATTTCCCATTTTTAAAAACTTTGTATTCTGCTACTTCTGTGTAGACTCTAGTGTACCATATCGGATGTAGCTTACGGTACATTTCAGGTTTAAGATACTAAGTGTAGGATTCAGAGGAGCACCATGATTTTCATTTGTTTCATTATCTGAACAAGGTTAGAATGGCCACACTAGTGTTTTTTAGATTCACACACACTTTTACAGGTTATAAGCCAATGAGGATTTTTTTCTCACTTTACAGTTAAGGGCAGAAGGTATAAGTCATCTAAGGTCATATAGCAGGAAGGGGCAGAGGCAAGGTTTTACCCAAATCTTTCAACTCTACACTCAGTGTTTGTTCTTGGAAGAAGTGGAAGTTCGGTGGTCATTCAGAACTAGGTTCCAATCCTGACTCCAGGACACACTAGCTATTGGTATGTACGCTTAAAGTGTGATATGACTGTAATGGGCAATATATAAAAATAACTTTACAAAAAAGTTTCAATAACTTTCAAATCCTAGCTCAGTAGATTTTTCCTGGTTTTCACCTATCGGTTCCCATGACCTGTGCTTTGGAGTTAGTTTAGAACACACCTTTGAGGCTCCTAAGAGGTGGTTGCTAAGGGGCAGGTAGCAGGTAGGGTCACAGGGCCCACAGCCAGAGCTCTTTCTTCGGCTGCGGTACTTGGACCCACGGTGGTTTGCCAAGAGCCATTTCAGTGGAATGAGCCTGGTAATTCAACTCTCCTATTCTAGGAGCCAAGATTAAACACAGTTAACACTTTTTCAGCTTTGCTTACAACTTGTTCAGAGATTCCAGACTATGCTGCCAATAGCATTGTAGAAAAAAATCTTACTTTTCATCCTGTTAATTGGGGAGAAACAACATTTGGGAGGAAAATATCTTGTCTTCCACATACTCTGTGCCATCTTCAGACTGCCTACAGGCTCTGATAGGGAGATAACCATTTCCAAACTTCATGGTTTAGTTTAACCTCTTGCCCATTCAGAGTCCCAAGCATTAATATAAAAAAGCACCAACCGTCTTTACAGTTCCCAACTCCCATAAGCCATGGTGTTTGTTTGGAAGGATCATCCTTTTAGGAATCCTTGCCTAATATGTTGGTAAATGAAAGAGTCAGAAAAGGGAAACAACACCTTATGCTGAGTGGGAAGACTTTTCTGTTGGCTGACCCAATAAATTCAGTCTCCACAGAATACTGAAGCTGGAAGGAGACCTTTGGGGTGGTTGGGTACTCTCATTTCACGCAAGTGGAAACTGGGTCAGAGCTTTTAACCCGCCTGAGTGAATGAGAGAGGTGAGTCTCCTAACCCAGATCTCCTGAATCCTGAAGTCCAGTGTGCTTCGCGTCACTCCAAGGTCAGCTTTGTGGTAGATTTATATTAGACCAGTAATCACCTTTTCCAGCATCAGTTACTTGGTTCGTTTATCTAAGAACACTACAACAAGTGTTGGCATTTAAGAGAACTAGTTTCATATTTTTAGTATTTTTATGTTGTCTGGAATCAAATGCTTCTGGAGAATGGGCTGCAAGTTACTTCTAAAGTTGTCCTAAACAGCACCTGGTACACACACAGCAGTAGGGATGTGAAATTTCTTTTGCAAAAAGAGAAGTTGAGGCTAAAATGGATCTCTAAAATGGGACTACCTGACCAGCTAGCTGGGTCTGTTGAAAAAGAATAGACTGGCTCTGATCCTGTGACCAAGTCTATACACGTACCCCATGTCTTACTTTTCCTCCACACTTCCTTCCTAAACATTTTGTGGAAGCCACCCTTCAACTTTCTTCCTCTGGTAGAGTTATTGCTTCTGTGACTTTGGCAAAACATGAGCTCAGAGATGCAAATTTCAGTTGCTCCTGTGTATTTCTCCCGTTTACCTGGAAGCCTTCCTCCTGTGCTTGAAAGTGAACAGAAAACCCATGTGACTGTACCGGAGCATGCCTTATTTTTAGACAGTTCGAAGAATGGCTAGAGAATCTAACTAGGCAATTAGCAATTTCCTCATTTGCCTAATTAAAAAGGTTTTTTATAATTGTGTTGCTAACATTAAATTGGTAATGAGGCTCTTAGTGGAATTTTTTTTAATCCCAATAATTTTTCTTCCTTGTGCCTCAAAAAAAGGTCACATGTATTTCTGTAAACAGTAATTAGTCGTGCCTCCTCGAGACAGCTCTAAGAGACAGCTTCAAGTGCTTAATTTATAACCCATGCATTGGTGGCTTGCTGATGGCAGGCTCACTTTGTTCAAAGGGTTTCAGAAATGTTTGAATTAGTTGCTAGCATTGAGAATCTGGCAGATGTTTTACAGAAGTTCAAATTCCTGGTTCCTTTTGTAAAGTCTGAAGGTCTAGCACGTACACTGCTTCTCTGTCCACAGCGGCAGTCGAGTGCGCCTTAAGAGAGAGCAGGTCAGTCAACCAAAGCCTGCCCACACAGTGTTGACAATCCTGTGCGCTACGCACCCTCGGGCACTCCCCAAACACCTCCACACCCATACTTGCCCAGCCTGTCACCCAAGGACCTTGTGGGGCAGGGCCACATGCCACAGAGGGAAATCTAGCAGTCTTCAGTGCCCATTCCAATTTTACTGCCCTTTTAAGATGGCCCGTGCTTTGTATCTAAAGTGAGAGGGGTTAGACAGCAAATCTCTCCTTGCACTTCTGGTACTTTTTATTTAACTCAGGAACTGGAAAGCAGAGTGCCAAGAAGAGCAAGTGCACACACAAGGTGAATCATTTTCTTTTACTGAGTGCTGAAAGGAGTTCCCATTGACGTTTTATCAGCATCCCTACATGGGCTGTAAGCAAAATGTTCTCCAGTTTGGTCTGAAGTGAGGAAAATGCAATCATTAGGGTTCTGCTTCACCCATGTAGAGATTAGAGGCAGTGTTTTAATATTTGATATTTACCTTGGGACTAAATTTTAGAGTTTAGTGACTGACTAGACACTTTGTTAACTAAATCTATATGAACACTTTATAGCAACCGTAGGCCTAGTTTTCTAGCCTAATTAATTCTTTACAGAACTGCAAGGTAGCTGCTTCCCTTTCTTCCTTTGTAGTCTTCTTTGTTATTGCTATTAACCAAGATTTAAAAGCTTTAAAGGTTACGTTATTATTATGAATAAATATTTCTGCATTCCCTTAATCCTTTGGCAATCTGTATAACCCTTATATAAGGAAATGAAAAGATGAATAGGGTGATTATTGCCAGAAGCAAAAGCAACTATGACTTGAAAACTACTGAGGACGGTGACTTCAGCTTATACCTGCCTTTCTCCAGGTTAAGTAAGGCTGAATATTACCTGTTTACTATTTGTTATCCATCCTTTCCAAGCAACAGTCTTTTCTAAAAGGATGCCCACTGTTTGCAGCATAGGATCTGAAAAGGTCTTCAAAAATCAGGAAGTCTGCTCCTGTGTCACGTGAGATCGTGAGGGAAGAAGCACTCTCATACTTGTAAATGTAGAGCAGGAGATGGCCTTCCGGAGGAAAACTGGTGATAACCATCAAAATTTTAAATGCATAACCCTTGTCCCAGGAACTGTGCTGCTCAGAATTTATGTGCATATGTGCCAGTGCAGGATAAGGTGTCTATGAGGAAATTCAAGCCCATCACTAAAGGACTGGTGACGTAAATTATGGTATATCCAAAAGTAGACTATTATGCAGTCATTGCAAGAACAGAATGAGGCAGACCTATATGCACTAATGTGGAATGTCCACATGTAAAGTGAGAAAAGCAAGTCTAAGCCGGTCTAGTTTGCTGCCATTTTTAAAAGATACATTAATGTAAATATGGTTTGAACATCTGAAGGATACACTAGAAATGGATAACAGTGGTTCCTTCTAGGGAGGGGAACTGAGGGGTGGAGAGTGGAAAGGAGATTCTTCACTGTTTTTTGTTGTTGTTTTTTAACCACGTGTATGCATTTTCTTTTCACTGCTATGTTTTTAAAATGAACCAGACAAGGGAAACGATGATGCAGTTATTGAGGAAAGAGCTCTCCCCTCATTGGTGTGCTTCTGAAGGGGCTCTGTCTAGCCCAGATACCAAACCTTGCCCCATCCAGGGGAGGGTATAGTGGATGCTGTCGAGCACTGGTTTTCCTGTTGGATTCAGGTCTGCCCTCCCAAGGCCTAACAGCTCTCCCCCATACCAGCAAATACAGACAGCTTTGCTTCTGTGCCTCAACTTCTGTTTTGTGCCGACTGGTAGGGCAAGTGGACACGCAGGAGTCAAATGTTGGTCTGTTAATGGTAGGAGAACGGCACGGTAAATCAAAGGAGCAAAATGGATCCAGTGATCTGGATATGTTTGCAGAGATCTGTGTTCAGAAAGGTAGTTTGTTATTTATTAAGCATTTATTAAATACCTTCCTAAAGTTCTGCGATACCACTGGGACACTGAGTTAGTTAGGACTGAAACATATGTGCAAGAATGGCCCATATCAAAATATTAGCTCATCAGTTCAAATCCAACGTAATTCTCCCTTGAAATAGAACCACATATTAACTTGAAGTAACCAGTAACACAGCATCCTCTAAATACTTTAAAAGAAAAACATAACCAGAAGGCCCGGTTTTCAAAACTGCTGTTAAAGGCCAACAAATTAGCTGGAAAGGAGGGATGAAAAGGAATAAATCTACAAAGTACTCTGCCACAGAAAGCAGATCCTTGTAGTTTTTTTGGTCTCTTTCCATGAGATAATCACTACCTTGCTGAAAATGGGAAAGGCAACCCCTGCCCATCCCAAAGGGGAAAAAAAGTATTCACCCAAACAGCTTCTGCTTGTTTTTACCATATATTCCAGGTGTACGTGTAGGGGTTTTTTTTGTTTGTTTGTTTTTACATTTATACAGTTTACATTGCTTGACCCATAAATAACACTGGTAAGATTAATAGGGCCATAGTTTTAAAGAGTATTTACATAGCCCCACCATGCATACAGAGCCTTTTTAATATTGGAGGAAAAAAAAAAAAAAAAAAAGGAACTTTCCATCACTAGGCAATATAAATTTGACCATCTAAACTTATAAACCCTGACTAAAATACAAGCAATCATTTCATCCATAAATGCTGTTTCTGGTTCCCTAACAAATCTAGCACTGCAGTGTAACAAACATCTTACATTTCAGGGATATAAAAATATCAGCTTTAAAATCTGAACTGTACAGTATATACATTAATATTTGCACCGTTAAATTAGGAATACACTTAAGTCTATGAGATACTACATTATAAATAGCAATGTTCTTTTCGATCTCTAGCTGGAGCTAATACAATATAATGTTTACCTGGCTAATGAGGGTTGGAAGGGGACGACGTGGCCTTGCATGACGGGACGCACAGTGTTGGCTGGGTCACATGACTACGTGCATGCCGCACAACAGGACAGACTGTCAGGACCTGGACCAACCTGGTGCAGATAAACGACAAACACTAGTGCTTTACAAAGGTGGCTCGAGTTCTCTATTGTCTAAAATCAACACCCCCATCCAATCACCTCTCAACAGGTTCTTGAGGATCTCTTGAGGGTTGGAGATCAAACCGTGATGCACCCGACAGGCACAAGAGGTCACGTCCACCTGGCACCATCCAAGGAGGGTAAATGGAGAAATCACACCTTCCAAAGGCTAATCTGACACTGTAAACAGCAGTCGGGGTCTCATTTACATGGGCAAAGCACTTGAATCTATTTTAGCAACTTTCCTATGGAAGAAAAAAGATACGATTTAAGATGGTTAATGGCTAAGTTTACAATCTCCACAGCTACTAGATTAAGAAATGATACAGTTTTTGCCCTTGTGTCCCTTTTTCTTCTTGGATTTAGTTGTCCTCTGACCAAACTGAGGAGTGGGGAGTGCGGAAGTTGGACTAGAAAGGTCGTCTGTATAGTATGCGTATCTCTGTGGCCGGGGCTGAGGAATTGGCTGTCCGAGAAAATATCCTTCTTCTTCTGAGTCGGAGGAGGAGGAGGTGGAGGAGGAGCACCAGGAGTCGTCGTCCTCCCCGTAGAGTCCCAGAAACCGAGGCCCTCCCGGCTTCTGCAGGGTGTAGTCGGACGTGGCGTGGGCGTACCGCCCGTACAGGTCAGCGTTCTGGATGTAGGCCTGGATCTCCCGGGCACTCTTACTCTGGATAAACTTCTCATAGTTATCAGGGGCGTAAAGCCGCAGCCTGTCCTTGGGAGAGTATTTTCTTTCTGTAACGAGGTTCAGAGCATTGTCCGAGCGGGACTTCCTACTTCTTCTGCGGCGATGGTGATGAGACCTGGGTCCCCTTTCTTCAAAATGGTACACCCGTCTCCGCGTTCTCTCGCTCATGGGCGGCTGCCGGATTTCGATGTTCTCATAGCTTCCGTTGTCAATGACATCATCGGAAAACTTGACCTGCTGTGGCCTGGACTGAGACTTGGACCTGCGGAGTACTGGCAGGTGCACTGGCTTCTCCTCAGGCAGGACTTTTTCTGGACACAGCTCTGAACTGAGGCTCTTCAAGGACTCTGTGCTCCTGTGCAGCATGGAAGAGTTCAAAGTCCCCATATTGCTCATTTTCTCACAGTCTTCTGCCTCTATTTCCTCGAAGTTTTGCAGAGAATATAACGATGGCCTTGGCTTGCTTTCTCCATCCACCGAAGCCCCTAAAAGAAAAGCCAAGACAAGATGTGATTCTCAGTAATCCTGATACTCTGACACTTATTACCAACAAGCTACTGAAAGGAAGCATTTCAAAGTGACGTCTCTCAAACCTCAGTATCTGATTAACGATCACTAGGCAAAACCAACATACTACAATATACACTTAATTGACAAGAGGTATGAATTTTGTTATTGAAACAAGGGGCCCAGCATCTCCTACGAGCCCAGCCGTTTTGGAGCCAAATGTGAGTTACAGCCCATGGGATGAGCAGCCAGACTTTAAAAGCTTACCTTCCTAAACTAAGAGTCCTGTCATTAGCTTATTAGTACGACACACAGAAGCTTCTGTCTCTCAACCCATTAAAGCCAGACTGCTTCATCTGAACGTCTCTCAAAGCAGTCCTTCCCTTTGCTCTCACACGGCTACCATTATGGTCCTCTTCCTATAGCCAGACTAGTCTTATACCTGGTCACGCAGCCCAAGGGCCACGTCCAGCCCACAGCCTATTTGTGGATAGAGTTTCACTGGGACACAGCTACACCTATTTGCTCCCATGCTATCTATGGTTCCTTCCACGATGACAGAGTTAAGTAGTTGCAACAAAGACTGTAAGGCCCCAAAAGTACTCTCTAGCCCTTTATGGAAGAAGTCTGCCAAACCCCTGACCTAGACCTTCATCTAGTCTTCTGCCCCTTCGACCCATAAACTTAATAATGCCACTTCCATATTAATCTCATTTTAAAACTTTTCTCAAAGCCAATATTGCAATCCTTGTTATAACAGGGCTCAGGCAAGTTAAGAGAAATGGATGTAACCCAGATAGCTGTAAGGAACAACAGGAAGTGGTGTGAACTGTTGTCAGCTGGAGGCTACACAGCTTCCTACTTTCTAAAGAAAGCCTGTTTTTCAGCCCATCATTGTCAAGAAATGTCAGCACCAGCACGACGTATACCAAATGTTGTCTATTTTTGATATTAAATGTTAAAACACCTGTCATAGGGCCTAGCAAACAGGAGGTGCCTAATATTTAGTCTTACCCACCATCCCTCAAGTCCCCTTTATTGTAGGCCTTAACATTGACAAGCCCGACCAAAGCCAGGAGGGTAGCTGTCTTATCCCTCCTTGCCCGGTACCTGGCACAGGGTCCCTCATGGCAGCGGGCAGCTGCTCAAGCCTTTCCTGCCTATGTTACAATGTAACATAACCTTTATGAAAGGACTGAATGTCATTCGTTGGACTATAAAACTAGCCAAGTGACAGCAGTATTTCTGTATCAAAAAACTTACTGCAAATGTAAGATTCAGGAGGGCTGGGTTCCAGGTTCAATCTTGTCTTTAAACACCTATGTAAAGTTGGCATTTAGCCTCTCGGCACCGCTTGCGGTATCTTAGTTCCCTGACCAGGGATTGAACCCTGGCAGTGAAAGCACCGAGTCCTAACCACTGGACCACCAGGGAATCCCCTAGCCTCTTGGAAATTCAAGTTTCCTCATTTGTAAAATGCAATAATATCCACTCTATCAGGTCATTTTAAGGATGAAATGTAGATAACTGACATGAATGTGTTTTGAAAACTTCAGTGAAATTATTTTATAATCTGGGTAAAAAAAAACTTAGCTACTATTTTTGAGCTGCCTGTCGCCACAGGGCAATTCAGGAAAATACAAAAAATGTTCTGTGCTTATAGAGTACACATGTTGATTTTAGTATCTTGAAATTCATAGCATGATCCAAAGAGTCCAGTATCTTTCTTCAGATACAGATGCAGACTCCACGATCCCAATAAATTCATTTCTCCTCTTCAAAGCAGGGATAATAAGACCTATCCCCAAAGACTGTATTGAAAATATATTTTATATGTATGCACACATGTACACACGTGTTTGTTTTGCTAGTGTTTGGCATTCAACTGAAACTCCTTCCTCTCTTTGGTCTACAGTTGTAAATAACATAGCTCCCCTGCTGGTGCTGACCTGATATTTGTGGAATGAGCTTTTCGGTGGCTCCTTTTTCAAATACCCCATAACCCCTAGATTATGTACCTGTGATATTAGACAAAGCCAAAGAATCCATAGAATCCCGAACACTTTGCTCTGGTTTCAAGTCTGACAAACACTCCAGGGAATCTTCATACCACTGTGTTTGATCGTGACTATATCCCGAAGCCCCATGGTCCAGATCCAACTCCTGGAGCCTTCGACTGCTCGCAGGGCCCGGGTGGCTGCCATAAGCAGAATCCCCCAGTCCATCTTGTGACTGCGCCCAGTACATATCAGACTGGTATTTCTTACTTGCAAGGCTCTGGTTATTTTGCTTTAACTCGGTCTTATTTTTAACCATGTTATCAGATATCCAGTGCTCACTGGCTCGAATGTCCATCTCATTGGGCTGCTGCTGAAAGAGGCTTTTATCACCAAACTTGAGGAGCAGCTGCGTCATATAATCTTCATGCTCAGCCCATTCTTCAGGGTCTTCTGGGGTTTCGTGCTCTACTCTGCCTTTCCAAAATTCTTCATTGACGAAACCTGCTCCTTGCCTGGAAAGACTCAGATCATCCAGTTTCCGAGACAGGGTGTCGTCAGCATTGCCTGAAAGGCCAGGAAACTTGTAGTTCAGAGCAGGGGACAAGAGGAGAGACTGCCGACACTGATCTGCCGACCGGCTGCTTTTGCCCATCCGGACACTTCTTCTGGAGTCTCTTGATCGAGCCGACTGGAATGCAGAGTCCGAAGAATCTGAGGCATGGACGTCTTCACCGAGGCTGCATGTCTTTGAGCAATAAATCTGACCTTGTTTGGGAAGGAAGGGGCATCCCAACAGAGAGGCTTTGCACTGGGCGCAGGAAAAGCAGGCCTCTGTAGCGTGCCAGTGCTGTCCGTCGTAGGTCATCTGCGCATGGTCCACACCTGTTTCAAAAAAGGATCCAGTAACAGGTCACAGTTCCATCTTGAAACAAAGGCAGAAGAAACAGAAAAGACAGACTGTGGGCATGAGGGAACGCCTGGGGGTGACGGGACTGTTCCAAATCTTGATAGGGCTGTGAGTTACACCGGGGCAATTAATTCTCATTATTTGCAGATTCCACATTTACAAATTTGCCTACGTGCTAAATATTTTGTAGTTCAAAAATCAATACTCGCAGAGCTTTCAAGGTCATTTGTGGACATGTGCAAGGTAGCAAAAATATTTGAGTCAAGTGATGTGTGTGTCCCAGCCGGGGTCAAAGGGCACTGCGCTCACACTTGCGGCCGATTTAGGGTCATTTTTTTGCACTTTTTGTGCTTTCTGTTGGTGGTTTTGCTGTTTAAAATGGCCCAAGCATAGAGCTGAAGTGCTGTCTAGTGTTCCTAAGTGCAAGGAGGCTGTGATGTGCCTTGGAGAAGCAATCCATGGGTTAGATAAGCTTTGTTCGGGCAGGAGTTACAGGGCTGTTGGCTGTGAGTTCAATGTTAATGAATCAACAACATATATTAAATAAGGTGTCTTTAAACCAAAACATACACACCAACAAGATTATATATTGATTGGTTGATGACAATGTTGCGACCAGAGGCTCACAGGAACCTAACCCACTGGATCCCTAGGAGCAGTGGCTCAGTATAGAGTTCATGGCGACTCTACAGAACACAACTAGCAGAAGTAATGAGAATCCAGTATACACCCATTTATCAAAACTCATCAAACTGAAACACTTAAAACCTATACATTTCACGGTATGTAAACTATCCCTCAATTTAAAAAACAAGAAAAAAAGGAAAGAAAGAAATAAGAGTGTGGGTAATCAGAGACAGACTGATGGATAAGTGACAGAGCCAGCAGGCTGGGCCGTGGACGCACCAATATGCTCGCCGCAGGTCTCACAGTACTCGGCGTACAGGGACTCGAAGCAGCCGCAGCAGAACGGGCGGCCGTCCTTCATGATGTACCTCTGTCCCCCCAGGACCGTCTCGCACTCAAGGCAGCAGAAGTGTTTCATGTGCCAGTGGCGACCCTCTGCTTCTGTGCACTCATCAGCAAAAATTATCTTCAGAGAAATATGAGGCCATAGGATAAAAAAAAAAATCATTGTGAACGATTTTAAAGGTCAAGTAACTGCACGTTTGCTGGGCAATTGACAGGCACTGGATCTTAAAGTCGCTTAGACAGTGAACTTTGTTTCTTACAGCCTCCAGCTTAACTAACTAACTTGATTTAGCTATAGAACAAGAACAGAAAGTGAAAACGTTGAAAAAGAGAAACTGAGTGCATGCTGATACTTTAAAAAACAAAACAGAATTCTACATTGGATATAATTCACTTGGTCCTATTTTTGCTCCCCAATCACACTTTGTTGGCATAATCTGGCAAAGAATACATTAACTTTGAAATAATTTAGTGGTCTGTGCATCTTTTAATAAAGAAAACTCACTAAAGTGGCTGTGGAGTCAACATAGTTAGCACTCTCTGAATGCTGGATTATGTGAACACCACTTGTGTAGATAACACTTCGTTTGACGGTGCCGTCTCCAGATTAAGGACTTTTAATTTTTTTACATTTTCGCTTTCAAAAAATTTTCAAATAGCACATCATTGAAAAAACTTAAACGTATAAAGGTAAAGACTGAAAGTTTACTGTCACTGATTGAAGTAGACTAGGGAGATAATAATGAATAAATGCAATGAGGTTCCCTGGATGCGGTGAATAAATGCAATGAGGTTCCCTGGATGGGGTCTTGGAATAAAAAACAGACATCAGTAGGAAAAACTGAGGAAATCTAAATAAAATCTATGGTTTAGTTAATGGTATTACATCAGTGTTAACTTCTTAGTTTTGATGCATATACCATGGTTCTGTGAGACGTTTTTTTTGTTTTGTTTTGTTTTGTTTTTAAAACAAAGCCAATCAAATGTAACTTTCTCTTACTATGCCCTGATTGGATAGCAGCCTGTATTTTTTTTTTTTTTAAAGAAATTCACGTTCTTTTATTTATTTATTTATTTATTTATTTATTTATTTATTTATGACTGTGTTGGGTCTTCGTTTCTGTGCGAGGGCTTTCTCTAGTTGTGGCAAGTGGGGACCACTCTTCATCGCGGTGCGCAGGCCTCTCACCATCGCGGCCTCTCTTGTTGCGGAGCACAGGCTCCAGACGCGCAGGCTCAGTAATTGTGGCTCACGGGCCCAGTTGCTCCATGGCATGTGGGATCTTCCCAGACCAGGGCTCGAACCCGTGTCCCCTGCATTGGCAGGCAGATTCTCAACCACTGCGCCACCAGGGAAGCCCCTGTGAGACGTTTTAACAATAGGGGAAGCTGGGAGAAGGGTACACAGGGACTCTCCGTATCTTTGCAACTCTTCTATAAATCTAAAAGTACTTAAAAATGAAGAGCTTAAGGAAAAAAATTTCATTTCACACCACCAGCCCTCCCCACACATGCTCCAGGGGTCACCACTGTTAACTTAGTGTATGTCTTTACATACCATTTCTGAGTGTTTGCAAATATGTATACAGTCTTGTTCTTCCCCCCTTTAACAAGAGTAAGATCAATTGCTGCACACTCTTCTTGCAACTTGCTTTTTTCTCACAGTCCATCAAGGACATGCTACTTATCAATACACAACGACACCTGCTGCTTTCTCTTTATTAGCTGCATATTATTCCATTGTACCAACGGGAAGGGTTATCTTAAAAATGTACACACAGAGTGCAAGCAGGAGAGATCTGTGTTTTGCTTAGGTGTGAACAGTGGAATATTGGCTTACTAGAAGCTTATTTTTTCCAGTGTTAAGGGATGAACTTTTTTACCTCGTCACATGCTGAACACCGGGGTTTGAGCAGCTCAGCATGGTGCCGGCCACAGTGAATTTTTCCATCCTGATAAAAATAGATGAGGTCGACCAGCAGCTCGTTGCACGTGAAGCAGACAAAACAGGAGGGGTGCCAGCATACTCCAGGGCCCGCTCGAGAGGCAAACACTGCAATTTCACCTCCATTTATCTTCAACCCACACTAAAAACAAAAGAATTTAGATCTTAAATGACCCCTTTTTAATGACTGGATTCTCAGTCTTTTCCACTTTACGCTAAATCCCAAGTTTGTCAGTGAAACTTTAACTTCTGTCCCCTCCTGCTAGTGATTAAATAGTTCTTTAATGCGGGATTATTCGTGATTCTCCACTGGAATGAACATGCCTCAGATCTACTACCACACTGGGCTGCTCCTCAGAACACGCGCAGTGGTTTTCTGGAGGCGTCCTCCTGTTGGATATACTCCTACTCCGAGGACAGCCAGTAAGGAGGCCCCGAATGTCTTCATTACGTCCCTGCGTTCTTGAACACTAGGTGCCCCCCAGCACCGCGCTCCACGCCAAGACCTCACGAAAGGCCGGATTTCACCCGATGTTTACATGCCTCCCCCATAATGCACAGCAGTGTAGCCGGTTACCGACACGAATCCCCACGTAATAAGAAGCTACGCTGCCTTTCCTTCTCTCAGTTTTTGGAGGCTTTTAGGGGGCCCACGCCTGTGCTGGCACTGCCCCCTACCCACCCCCACCCTCCCAGCTGATCCACGCACATCTCTACTCATCCTAGAACGGGCTACCTGCTCGCACACAGCGTGCATCGCTGCTCTGGACAGAAGTTTAATCGTCCCCCTTCCGAGTGCTTCTTTCTTCCGCTGAGCACTGAACACTTGCAACTCTTTTTCCTCCTCTTCACTCAAAGTCTGGCAATACCGCACCTTCACAGAAAGAAACAGAAGCACCACTCTGAAGCAAACAGCCTCCGTCACCAATTCTTTATTTCCAGAATCAAGTTTCAGGAAATAAAACAGCAAGTTTAGCTGGCCTGCCCCCGTGAATCGCCAGTTTAAAAATGATCCCGTACGTTTAAAATGACACCAAATCTTGCAGCCTCTCTAGCAAAAGGGAAATGCAATTTGAAGGAAGAGTCCTTTTTTTTTTTTTAAAGATGAAAAGTTTAATTTAAACTCTTATCAGCAGAGACACTAAAAAATCATAAGACATTAACCTTTCTACAAAAGGTTTAAACTTGCTAATTGCCACCTTCATTCTACATTCTACAGGCACTCAAGTCCACTGCAGGCCTGGGCCACCATAAAGCACTGACTCTGGGTGAAGGCGTAGGGAGATCGCAGGAATTTGTAGGCTCCTGATAACTGGTGGGTGGCTGCAAACACTGTAAAAACCAACTTGTGTTAAGTTTATTGCACTGACACCCTTTTCTCTCTTAAAGAATGGAAAGCTGTATTCTCCGGCCCAATTTTAACTGAAGAAGGGCAAAAGGGCCCTAGCCAGGGAGGAGCTGGGGTTTATGGGAGGCACCACGATGCTCAGGGTGGATTTTTTTTTTTTTTCCCTAATTAGCCTTCTTCCTGTTATTTTACCTCATTATCATGTGGTGGCAACTGGTACAAAAGCTGTTTAATTCGGTGTTTCTCTCCAGGGCTGTTAACATACGGAACCTTTTCCTCTGGTAAGCAAGCAAAATAGAGCTGGATCTGAGAGAGAGAGAAGAGGACATCAGCACACAGGAAGCGAACACTTCAGCTCATTCCATCTTCACGTTACCCTGCCCTTTAGGTACTGGCTCTGGCCTCTGACAGGATTTGGCTACTCGTAGCTAATGAGAAGAGAAGCTGAGCCAACTCAGCAGAACTGCAAACCCACAGATAGTTAGCATCCAGCTGCTAAATTGCTCTTCAGGAATGCAATTCATAGTGACAATTAGGGGCATCATAAATTATGCACCGTAAGACATGCACATTTAATGCTAGGGTCAGCCGAGAGAGTCCTGAATGAATACTGGAAATGACCACACAAGGCTGTGTGACACTGTCCACAATCGAGCCACTACACAACACATTGGATTTGCTCTCTGAATTTTACACGTTGCAAAGACAAAAGCTGTTTTGTTAAACTCTGTAAACTCTCCCTTATCAGGTTCTCTCAAGCTTCAGCTTTCTTTGCTTGCATGGGTGCTATTTTCTAAATATCTGGAGTCAATTTCCCCAAGGAAACTGGAAGGGAGCTATATTAACCTGTACTTAGTTCACTTTGAAAGGGGAACTCAATTTTTGTTTGAGATTTTTTTTTTTTCTTTCTGTTGTATCTAAAGGAAATCCTTAATGAGTACTGCGAAGGATACTGCAGTGCTGAGGAAAGATGAAAATGATTGAAGGAAAAAAAATAGGAGATTAGGGAATTTGGGGCTTGTCTGCTTCAATATCTTAGTGTCTCACAAAACCTACTCACCCTAAGCTGCAAGAAGGGTTCTCTCTTAATAAGCAGTTTATCAAAACATTGCTTTCCTACCTGGAGGACCAGCTCTCCACCCTCTTCCATTGCATCAGCCGCAGGAGCTTGTACAGTTGTAAACACTTACTGAATACTAGCTACCTGTGTGCCAGGTACTGTGCTAGACCCCGGATGAATCGGAAACCCCTCTTCTCAAACGAGCTCCCATCAAAATGGGAAACACAACCATAACTCAGAAGCAATCATACACCTAGTTGGCTCTTTTAATTTCAAACTATCTTGGCCCTTATGTCTAACACCAGCAATTTTTAATAAGTTCATCATTATAAGGATATTGGGAAGATAAAAATAGGTACACAGAATGTTCTCATCTTCCTTAAAGTAACAATACAACAAAGCACAAAATGAGCTCTTTAATTTTTTTTCCAATTTACACCATGTGGTGACAGAATCTTTCATGCACAAGGTTATCAAAGGCCAAATCCTACGCAATAACACTTCAGATGGTCTCTCACAGCTCTGTATCTCCTCTCTTCCAAAGCAAAGGCACTGCTGAGAACTGACTTGGAAACTTTCCTCTTTCCTTTGATTACCTTTTTGTTGTTACTAAAGTTTTTGAAAAAGTTAAACTCCTCCCACTCTCTCCAAAGGGACACCCAAGTCAGAAATCCACATGACAAATGCGTAGGCAGTACTCTAGTCTTCACTCAGTAGGGCAAAAATAGCATCCTTATAGGGCTTCTGGATCCAAGAGTACAAAAGGGATTGAAAACTTCCATGGAGAAACTAAGTGTGACCTTAAAAGCAAAAATTTAAAACCATCCAAAGAGTGAGGCCCAAGGACGTAGCATGTCACTGTGACAGTGATAGTCGATCATTTTAAAAAAATAAACCCTTGAAGACCTTAAATCACATTGAAAAACAGAAAAGCAGAGGACTCAGTTCCTACCTGCTCGGGTCTGAGGCCTGGGGGGACCCAGGCGTACTCCTCCAGCGCACAGCCCGAGTCGTCATCGGACGTGGAGCTCCGCTGGCACCCGAAGGCAAGTTTGCTCATTTTGGGCTCCATCTCCAAAGGCATCATAACAAAGTCAAACAAACAGCTTCTCAGTCACAGGACATCAGACAGTGGCTGCTGTGGGCAACAGAAGACAAACCGAAGAGATGAACCCGAAGGCATTGCTCTCACCCTCCAAGAGCGTCTACTGAATGCCCGCGTACACACGGCGGGGCCCAGAGAAAGGGACCAAGTCGCCAGTGTCACCGTCCCCAGGCCCCCGGAACTTAGAATCTAGGGCCACGTGATTCGGAAAGAGGCCCTTTACCAGCTCAGCATTTCAGAAAATGCCACCCAAACTAGCTTACTTCCAGATGCCTTTAAAAGGTGCTTCTCTACACACTGTTCATTAGAAAGGTTCTCAAGAAAACTGCTTTGCCGACTGCCCACAAATGAAATCCCTGCGAAGCCTCAGGGGTTGTAGGAAGAAGCTGGGTTTGCGCCCCCCGCCTTGCCCACTACTGTGTGCCGTGAAAAGATGGCTCCAGTCGCCCCACTTGGTTCCCTGCATTTCCTCATCCATCTTCCCAGCAGAGCACGGCTGCCTGCACAGATGGGGTCGGCTGGGCCACACTGCTTAGGTTTCAGGTTTCCAATAAAGTCTGAGAGGCACTGAACTTCGTTTACTCATGGAGTAGAAATAGCACAGTTAAATCCTTACACAGCACATTAAACCCGCAAGCCTTTACTATCCATGGGCTAAAGTCAGCCAGACGTTCATTAATGAGTTCCTTCATAAGACAGTAATTGAATCCAAGCACCAGGTTAAAATAAAATCCAGCATGGTGACAACTCGTGTTTAGCGGTGTTACTAGAAGGCTTCCACTGAAAAGCTCTGCAGTACCTACTGTGTGTGACATGCTCTCAGCCTGCTGCGGGGCACAGATTCTTAACCACTGCGCCACCAGGCTAAGTCCGCCTCTGAAAAGCCTCCTCAGATGAAGGCCTATAAAGGTGTCAAGACAACAGTCCCTGACCTACAGCCCAGGAACTTTGTTATCACCATGTATGTTCCTTCTAAGTTTCTTCCGATTTTGAAAAATCATCCCCTGTCCGCAGGCACTAAGAAGAAAAAAAAGGATACAAGACTTCCAGGATCAGATGCAGCTTTTTATACCTGCCCCTTTCCCTCCACCAAAAAAAAGAAAGAAATTTACAGATAATTAGCCCAACCCAATTTTAAAGAAAACAAGGCTCAGGGAAGTTAAGTGACTTGCCTAAGGTCACGCAACTAAAAACCAGAGTCTAGTCACACTGCGTGTCTGACACATCAGACTTCCAAAGATTCTTCTGCCTTAAAAAATTCTCTCATTTGCTGCAACAAGTAGGAAAGACAGTGGAAGGTAAACATTGTCAGCCTGACAGTCATCTGTCAGTGACTCTCACAGTGCAACACGAGATACTTATTGTTAGAACATGGTACCTATTAAAGCCTGTGAGTATGAGAACTGAGGATTTTTCTCTGATGAATCAAAGGACACTAAAAAATTAAAATTGTAACAGTTCACAAATGGGAGGCCAAACATCCAAAGGCTACAATCTTTATTAGGGAGGAGCAATGCCCAACAGTAAATATTAGTCCAACTAATAAATGTAACTTTCATTCACCCCAAACAAAAAGTAAAGATGACCTCATTTCCTGCCCCACCACTGGGAGGGACTGACCTTTTACACAAGACATAAGTTCACACAGGTGTACTTCATTCATGTCTGAGGAAAGGCTTTCTAAACATTGGCACATTCCTTGTACTCCTCAGTAAAAAAGGATGTGTTAATGAAAGTCAGAACATTTCTTGGATCTAGTCTTTCCCTTTTGTTTTGAAAAAAACCCACTCCCCCCATATGGAAGGAAGAGAACTAGAGGTCAAGAATTTAATCCGGGGTGGGAGGGAGGGAGATGCAAGAGGGAAGAGATATGGGAACATATGTATATGTATAACTGATTCACTTTGTTATAAAGCAGAAACTAACACACCACTGTAAAGCAATTATACTCCAATAAAGATGTTAAAAAATAAATAAATAAAGTCTATTTTATCTGGGGGGAAAAAAAAAAAAGAATTTTATCCGTAGCTGAAATACCCGCACCAGGAGAATGGGTGCCTTCAATGCAAATGAACCTGAATCATGAAATACGCACGTCTACCCTTTGCCAAATCTGGCTGAGGAGGGAAATGTGAAGGTACCTGCTCTGCACAGACTTACTAAGATCATAAATATTAACTAGAACCTAAAACTTAAATGTCACTATATTTTAAAACAAGAGAAAACACCACAAATTAAGACAAGCTGCAAATTTTCCAGACTAGAACAAAGATGCAGATTGCCAAAGAGCTGAATTACTTTGACAGCTATATTGCTTGGTTAGCCTTCTGTGGAAACTGCACAGAAAATGACTACCCTCATCAAGGGAAATCACTTAGCACTCAGTGCCATGGTCCCGTCCTCCCCATCACCTGGACGCCGGCCGCGTCTCCAGCCTGCAGCTCCCACAGCCATCCCAGCCTCGGTTCAAACTGAACTGTCACTCACCGCTCACCGGCGAAGCGACGAACTTCGTGATGAACTGAAGGAACACGAGCGACACAGGCGCAGCTTTCAGTGTCCTTTGTTGACACTCTGACAGCTAACTCTCTGACAACTGACTCTGACAGCTAACTCTCACCTCTGTGCCTAGCCTGGCGTGATCAGTGCCGTGACGTCTGATCACCACGTCAAGCAACCCCACGAGGGCGTATCTTGCTTAAAACCGAGCCTCAGAGCGATCCGCCACGGGTCAGCTGTCCAAGGGCAGTGGCCTTAGAACCGGGCTCGTGGGTGACGACCTTAAACCCCTGCAGCCCTGCACTGCCTCCTGGATGGAACCTTTTCTTCGGTGAAGTAGTCACACTGCTGCTGCACTGCTGCAGACATGCACGATGACACAGCCGGACGGGGGTGGGGGGGCCAGTCCACTTCACCCAGAGAGGGCATTTTAAGGAGGACATACAGTCAAAAAGGATTATAAAAATTCAATGGCCTCATGAGCTGTTGCTTCAGCGTTCTTAATCTGGAGAAAGCCTCTTGTTTTCCTTTGTATCAGAGGATAATTACTTAAAATGACAAAACATTACACTTACTAAACAAGTTCTAAGAGCTGGCCAAAAAATAAACATTAAAAAAATATATAGGGCCTTCCGTGGTGGTCCAGTGGACAAGACTCTGCGCTCCCAATGCAGGGGGCCCAGGGTCGATCCCCGGTCCGGCAACTAGATCCCACACGCAAGCCGCAACTAAGAGTTCGCATGCCGCCACCAAGACCCAGCACAACCGAAGAAAGAAAGAAAGAAATATTAAAAAATAATAAGTCACTTCGCGTGACCTCCACGTGCCAGGCAGTGGTACACATGCTGCATCAACACTAGGTATTTTTTCTCTACCTGATAGCATAACAACCTGAAGTTGGATTTTTCTTTTAAAAATTACCTGTCTTGTCAGCAGGCCCAGAAAGCATACTGTTAGGTATATCGCCGTCTCAGACTACATCATATGGAAGCAGTATGGTTCCTGCACACGTAAGAATGTATAAAATAACTGACAAAAATGTGATCTCACAAATACACCTTACGTAGACATTTACATTACTACATGGTATTTGCTTTGCAGCACGAGAGAAAGAGGGAAGCCTGGCCATTACTTATGCTCTCTGGGTGATGAGGAAGGGTCTTCCGAATGTCATCCACACGTGGTTGTGTTTGCTTTGCCAAAATACTACCTTTTAGGCCAAACATGAAACCATGGCTGAATGAGATCTAACAGGAAAATTCCATTCATTCTCTTTCCAGGTGCTGTCTCTTAAGGTTGATCCTGTGAAAACAGGAGCCACAAATCAGGTTTGCAAGTAAGCTGAATGATAACTGAAACAGGACTATTCTGCTGCGGGCTTTGATAGGGAGGGAAGCAGCTCTTCGAGATTTCTTTTTAGCAGAACCACACTTAATGTGGACAAGAGTGGCCCCATCCTGTGACTTGTCCTTTAGTCATTTTGTATGTTATTCACTACTTTTGTAAATTTTTTATTTTGATGTAATTTCAAACTTCAGAGAAGTTGTAAGAAGAGTAAGGAACTCCTAGACAGAGCCTTTCACCCTGACTCACCAGCTGTTTACATTTTTCTTCATTTGCTTTGTCACCCCCCATCTCGTCCTCCTTTTCCTCCTCTTTCTCACAAACACACCCACACACTTCTGTGGGAACCATTTGGAAGTATTTTTCACATTCTCTTACCTAACCACAATTAAATTAAACGTGTTCTCTTAAAAAAAAAGTTTATTTAAAAAAAAATAAAACTATGTGCAAGGTACCATATTAGATGTTAGAGATAAATAGAATAAAAAAGCCAAAATAGCTCAGGCCGCCAGTATTCCATGCTTATTCTGAGGCAGGTTTATTGTCCTGGTCTTGAAATGCTGCCATAAACTGAACTCAATCACAAGTGAATGACAATCATGCATTAACCAATTCTGTGCTAGGTTTGTTAAGGAAATGAACCAGCAGGGACCCCACTGCTCCAATGTCTTTATGATTCTGGATGTAAATAAGTCTGATAAGGCATGGAAAAGAAGTAAAACGGTTTGAGTCTGACCATGAAGGAAATGTGTAGGGGAAGCAACATCTTTAAAGCTAAAACCACTGTCAAAGAGGCCTGAGGTTGGGTAAGGAGAGATGAGATACTTTTTCCTAGAAACACGAGGATTTGGGGTTGCTCCCCAAAGCCATGCAACAAAGTTGAAGAGTTCCATTTCCCCCCTTTGTCCTTTCTTTCCCTTCTTCCTTCAAAATAGTTAAAGAGCTACTTCTCACCATTTAAAAAGACTCAGAGACAAACAGCTCGCAGATGTATGACTTCTCAATCATCATATACTCGTCAAGAGAACACCTGACCCAAGGGACGGGAGCAGTGCTGAGGGAAGGCAACCTGTTGCCCCGGGCATTCGGTAAGCTCAGCCCTGAAGTCCTCAGACCTTTGACAAGTCACCAAACATTGTGGGACCTGGTTCTTTAAAACAGCAACTATTTTCCTTCCAAAGATGGCCTAAGGATGTGAAAGTTTTAAAGAAGAAAATAATTATATGAATATAAAGAATTAAAGTTACCACTGACGTGTACCAATCGCCACTGTTACTTCCACTGATTACACACATCTTGAAGCTGACCAGTGACATTCAGAATAAGAACACTTTAGTAACCAAGACCGAATGTTGACAGGGGAGTTTCATCTTCTTTGTGAGTTCGGGACACTCTAGCCTCCTGAAGGGCAAACAGTTTTGATAAACTATTGGCCACTACTGGCCCTCAGAGTGAGCTTCTAACCAGTCCCTACATAAAATCTCTGACACAGACATATACACACACACCCCATGTCTACGGAGCATGGCAGGGTCTTTCCAGGTTTCCTTGGCAAAGCGAAAATTGGGAGCACCCAGTATATGACTGGCTATGAGGTGGCACTTGTTCCCCAAATTCATTCATTTAAGGAGGGGTTCCTTGTGAGATTTACTTTCCAGATTCATTTACTTCACTCATTAATTCATCCTTATATTTAAAGACCATTATTGAGTCATTCTGGGAAACATCAAAAATCAAGGAAACTGACATTTATTCCATTAAAAGCTAGAACTTAAAAAACAAAAAAAGTACCCACTGTGATAAGAATGTTTCCAAATACCATTTGGAATTTCCTTGCTTTCTTTAATGGTGGTATGTGTGTAAGTTATATGTGATTTAGCCTTTGGCTGATCATTTGTTTTCATTTTGAGTAGGAAATGAACAATATAAAGAACACTGGCTTCAGGATTCAAGCAAATGGAGTTCTAAGTCAGCCATCCAGTTGGGAGGAGTTGAGGGCTATCTCACAATGCAGAGGTGATGTCCAGAATTACATGGCTTCAGACATGTGCCTTTAATTTGTTGCTTTCAGTATTCTATAAATTAGGCAAATACAGTTTGAAAAGTTGTCCAAAAGTATACACAATAATTATGCTGTGGACAAGGGCTTAAGCCTTTCCCATAAGCACAGTAATCACTGGTTAAGGAAGATAACATACAGTATATGAAGGTGTTATTCAAACTAAAAAACTGCCATATTATTTTGCTATGCTATTTTGGCCATTTGGAGATCATTTATTTTCTACTGGGCTGTATGTTGCATCCAGGATAGTTAAGGATTATTGTTTTGACTGACCTTGACGTATACATAAATGAGCCTTTCCTATTTTCCCTAAAAAGCTTAACAGGTCAACACAGTATATACAGGTCCAGAGGCAGTAAAGAGTTGACATTTTGCTGGAAGACACGTTCTTCCAAAGAAGCAACAATAGATGACCATGGTAGCACTGAGTAACATTTTCAAGAATTACACATCTCAAGCAGAAGACTTTGGACTTAACCCTAGAGGCAATGAGAAAGAACAAAATGCATATGAGTAGGAGGGTGCCACTCCTGGTCTTTAAATTAAAAGAGAAAAGGAACCTGGGAGGGGCCTATTAGCCCACTGTCATCAAGAGAGCCTAAACATGGTGGCTTGGGGAGAGAAAGTAAAAGGAGCCGATAAGAAAGGGGAAAACTGGGTCAAACAGAGTTCTGAGTCCTCGGTGGCTGAAAGATGATGCACCAATATGGAAACACTACATAGGCGAGTCAGAAGGGGAGGGAGGATTTGAGAGCACTGAGGAGAATGAGTTCAATCAGATTCAGATTGAGGTTATAACTGTACATCAGTTCTGGTATGGTTCTTATTATTCATCATTTTCTTGGACCAAGTTACCAAATCAAATCAAAATCATGCAAATAGAAAACAACAATTTTCAGCACCTGCCATTGAATAATGAAGTCTAAGGTCATACCCCTAATTACACATACTTTTCCCAATGAAATTCCACTCTAGTTCCTATGAGAAGACTACCATAGCATTATAGGATCCCTAGGAAAAAGTATTTCTTGTGTGAACACGCCCAGGGAAGTTAGAAGTCCTTTGATCACCAAAAACCAGAACAGATACTGATTTGTGAAGTCAGTTGGGCTAACATTCCCTAAGTGTCCCCTGCTGCTAAGTGCCATCCTGTGGGCCACAAGCTGCTTAACAACTTCTTTGTTAAACTGCTTGTTAACAAGGCCTTTGTACATAGAAGATGCAGATCACACACACCATTCAAGAGCTACTCTAATTCAGCCGGGCTAAATATGCAGGTGAGTTAAATTGAACTACAGACTAATTTGGTAGTACAGACCCCCTAACACTTCCATCCTTTTCAACACACACACACACACACACACGCACACAATGTACGTATGTATGTATTTATGAATGTATGTATGCATGTATGTGTGTGTGTATATATATATATATGTATATATATATATATATATATATCCTAGTTTTATGATGTCCTTAGCTTAAAACTTTAAAAAAGTCAGAGACCTGCAAAAGCCATAGGTCTTAAAACTATTACAATCAAGATTTGAATTCCCTAGTAAATGACACTAAACTGTAATCTCTTTAAAGTTTTCACACAAACAGTACTCAAGCCTATTGTCTGCTAAAGACAATAAAAAAGTCATGGCCAACAGAGGCCGACCCAATTTGACTTATACTGAAATGAATTATGATAACTGTAAAATAAAAACAGAATGAAGGTATCCGAAGATACTGCTTATGAAACATTCCTTGACTAAAAGGACTTCATACCAGCAATTAGTGGCATTAGGCCATGTGCCCTTTGGCCTTTTCTGTATTTTCCAGGTAAACCTCCATCCAACTTGTACACTTTCCGACAGCTGAGTGGCCCGTCAGGCACCATACCATTGCCAAGAAGCTATCCATTTTTCCAAGAGGAAATGTGGAACTCTGCAGGGTTTCAAAGCATTCTAATTTCATGCACAAATACATTCCACGACAGAAAGACAGCCTGCTTAAACAAAAGGAGGAAACATCATGACAAAGCATGGTCCCTTGCTAGAGCGGCGCTTTGGGGGTCAGGTTATTTGGCTGTAAACCGGTCTGTAAAGATAAAATCCGAAACGCTGGCTACGGTGTAAGACGGGCCACGCGAGGCACTGTTCTAATGAATTCACTATTTTCCATAATGGGGGGACGCAGATATTTTCTCAAAATCGTGTTCAAGTCTCCTATTGATTTTTTGAATTTCCATTTTCAACGGCGGCCCAAGGAAACGGCAGCCAGACTTGACTCCAATGTACACACAGACTCGGGTTTCACCCCGTCACCTGTTGGCTCTCGAACAACACTCCTCTTTGTGAAACTTACAGCCCTCATTTGAAACAAGTTTCCAGAGAAAACACTTCAAGAAAGTGTTTGAGAAGTCACGAGACTCGAGTTGTAAAAACAAATTCCACACATAGCCTGACTTAGCTGACACAGATTAATGGGAAAACCCGGGCTTTTTAAAAAGGCCGCGGGAGGGGAGTCGGAGGAAAGGATGCCACCGTCCTTCGGGAAAACCCTGCGGGTAAATCGAGATGGGCCGCGGGTGATGGGGCCGCCGGGCTCCGCCGGGCCCTGCGCGCCCGCCTCGGGAAGCCGCTCGGAGCAGGAGCCCGCGCCCCGGCGCCCCGCAAACCCACCCTCCGCGCCGCGCTGGCTGCTCGGGCCGCCAGGGGGCGCCCGGGCCGCGGGTCCCACTCGGCCCCCGGCTCCTCCGCCTCCGCGGCCTCCCGCACCCAGAAGCCGAGCTTCAGACCCAGCGGCGGGGAGAGAAGCCCTCCTCGGCGCCGGCGCGAGGCCCGCGAGGGCAGCCTCCCGACCCTCGGGGCCTTCGAAGCCCCCTCTCCACCTCCATAGGGGGCCCCGCGCCGCCCTCGGCGCAGCGTCATCTCCCGGGGACCGCACTCGCCCCGCGGCTGGACGCCGACACGGAGTGGCCGCGGATCCCCGCGTCTATCCCCAACTTCCGACGCGAAGCCCTCCCCGCAGTCTCAGCGTTCAGCCGCTGCCGCCCGGCTGCCATCGAGCCCCGGGACCCAGACGGCGGCTCCCCACCTGCGGCCGTGCGACCGAACGCGGCCTGCAGCCCCTCCGCGGAGCCCTCGGCGCGCACTCGCCGCCCCCCGCTCTGCGACCGGCCGAGGCTGGCGGCCAGGCGCGGGTGGCTCCCGGAGGAAAACAGGGCTGGGTGCTCTGCGGGTCACCCGCGCCCACCCATTTCCGGAGGAGACCCCAGCAGGGCGGGGACCGAGGGGCGGGGGCAGCGAGCGCGGGGGGCCCGTCGCGGCGCAATGCTGGCCCCGCCCGGCGGGCGAGGGGTCGCCACCGCCCCCCGTGACGCGCTCACCGCCGGCCGGTCCTCCGCGAGCCCCCTTTCGGTGCAACGCGGAGATCCTCACCCGCGGCCGCCAGCTAACCTGCCGTGGGCGAACCGGCAAGAGGTCCCCCAGTTCCCCAGAGACCCTCTGTCCCCGACGGCGTCGCCGACTCTGCTCCCCCCGTGTTTGAGTCGCCTCCCCCAGGCCACAGCGTCCCCTACGCCCCAGCCCCGCGCCTCTCCAAGATCCTTCACCGCGGAAAGAAAAAACCCGTCTCCCCTCTAGCCCCGGGAGCTGGCCCTGGGCCGGCGATCTTCTGAAGTAACCAGAGCCCGCATTAAAGAAAAGTAACCATTTCTCTTCCTGCCGGTCCTACCCTCCTCGCAGCGCTGCGGGCCGGCAGCCCGGCTTGCGATCCACGCCCTGCTCGGCACCCGGCTCCCGCCCGCAGGAGGCGCCTGCCCGGCCTGATCTCGCTGCCACCCGCTTTCCAGGAACTGTCACTGCAAACCGTGCCCCTGGCAGGTCTCCACGAGGTCCCGCGCACACGCTACTCCTCGAAAAGTTACCCCCCCCCCACTTGGCCAGCCTCGTAGCTCGAGCACCTACCTCGGTCCGCCCGCTCCGTTCCCGGGAGCCCTAGTGAGTGGAGCAGCTGACATGCAAATACCCCAGGACGCTTATGTAAACTTCCCCCTCCCGCAGGTGCACGCGCGGGCCACAAAACTCTGGGAGCATATGCAAGGCCACCTCTTAAAGAAATCATCTCCACTCTGCCCATAACAATGATGTCAGCAAATGGCACGTTTAACCAAGTTCTCACTTGGAAGGGATCATTAACATATGAATTCTCCTCTTAGGACTTTCCTCGCATTTCGGAGAGATTCCTACTGCTTAGCGCAGGAGATTTATTTTTATCAGTAAATAACAGCAAAAGAAAAGGAACCAGCTCGCGGGATGCACTCAGTCAAGTACATGAAAAGGAGTTTTTATAAATAGGTTAAGTGAATATCATTATTCAAACACAAGAACTATGCTCATACTCAAGGCTAATCTTGTTTCTGAGCTACTTCTAGGTACACTAAGAGAAAGCGAAGCTTGGCATTAGTTGTCTACAGAAAGAACAAAGAGAAGCAAAAACAGGACCTCAAAGCAAGCCCAGAAAGAAACGATAGATTAATAACACACAGCAGAGGACTGAGTCTTCGGAACTACAAATTTTAATTTCTACAATAGCCTCCTTATCACAAGGTGAAAAAATGCCAGAGGAAGGGAGAGAAAAAGATGCAATATTTAAGAGCTCTATCAGTTTATAAAATGCACATAAATAAAAGCAACTTAAAATGGTCACCAGTTCCTTGGGTATCCTACCTCTTTTTCAGGCTATATTAAAAAAAAAAAAAAATCCTTAAACCATCAGGATTCCTTGGGAGTGATTTGCAACATATATGTTTCTACAGTATACAACTGAACAATAGCCCATTGTAACTGACTTAAAAATACACAAATAAGTTGCCATAAATAGAGCAGTCAAGTAAATAATTCTGTGGCCAATTTCTGTTATCTCCACTGCAAAGCAAGGCAGCTGAGAAGCTGCCTTTTTTTTGTTTAAGTTACTTTTTTAAAGTGGCAGAGACAGAAAAAAAAAAAGATTGCGGCTCGGCTGGTAGACTAGCTTGGAAACACTGATTTAGACAACAGGATTTGTAATTTAAATAGACTCTCTGTTGGCAAATCTAGACTCCAGTTTTGAAGACAGTTCCCAAACAGTTCTCATATAGAACTCCTCTAGCCTTCAGGTCGTGTGGGGATTTGTGAGAGGGTGGTGGTGGGCTTCACAGGTGACCACTTTCCTCTGTGGAGCTGTGAAATTAACCATGAATACCTAGGCCAGATTTCCTTTTTCCTATTTCATTCCCTTTGGGCTTTCTCGGGGAAGTCATCAACTGACAGTGTACAGTCCATTACTGATTTAAATCAAACGCTGAACTATCGTATCATTGTAATAAAGGGAGTATCAGCACGCCAATGCTTCAAGCCTGGTGGATGGATCCTTTTTGAAAGCTTTTAATGGAGAACTACACATTAGCCAAGGCCCCAGAACCCTCCCAACCACAAGCCATAGCAACACTTACGAGTATTAAATGTCAGCCATTGTAAGTATGCTTCCTCTCATGCAGTTACTTGTAAATACTGTTTGTTACATTTTCAACAAGTACTGTCAGCTTTATTGCCTATTGTAAGTGTTTTCAGTGATGAAGCAGTTTGGAGACAGTTAAAAGCTTCCTACTAAAGTTCAATCTGAATGCAGCAGACCTTCCTCTGGTCTGAAAGGCACTGTTATTGTCAAGGGCGAACTTATTCAGGATGGGGAGCAAGGCCCCCAACCAGCATCCTTTTGTTTCAGCCAGGAGGAATATTCACTGCTTGCAGATCACACTTGCGAGGAGGTTGAGAAAGGAAGCCCAGAAATTCACAGGACTCGGTTCCCTCTTGCGATCCTGGTCTCTGCCCTGTTCTCACTCAGAGAGGCCTTTTCCAACTACCCATCCCAAATATCACCCCCCCCTTTTATTTGTGCTATTGTCTTCACAGCACTTTGCTTGACATTATGTCTATTTGTTCATGTTTGCTTTCTTCTCCCTGAGAAGGTGGGGACTTTGGGGATTTCGTTATTGTATTCTCAGCACTGAGATTCATGCCTGGCACTTAGCAGACAAGTTCAATAAACACGAGTTAAATGAATGAATGATTTTTGGCCATTCCTCTCAGGCCCTCACAGCCATACCATACCTGAAGAAGGAATGTTTCTAACCTAAAAGGCAGACTGAACTCCAGTGTCTTAATGGAGGAGACTAAGATAGAAAGACAGAAATATGCCAAGGGCAGAGAAATAAAGAAGGGAGCATTTTGGTTGTCAAATGCCAGTCAGCTTTATTGGGTCTGGAAGAAAGAGATAAGCATACAAAATATAAAGCACACCTGGGTTCTATTCCTTGGTTCTCCTATGATTTGTATATAGTGACCTTGAGGTCTTTTCTGCTCCTTTCTTCTGTTTTTTCATTTGTAAAACAGACCTGCTTTCTAGCTTTAAGAGTAAGAGTTGCTCTTGGTCTCGGACATTTGGAAGGATTTGTAGCTAAAAGCCAGTCATCTAGGAAGAGTCTATTTAAATGATTGCATGTCTAAGTTTCTGAATAGAAAAGAGAAATCAAGCGCTCTAAAATTCATCAAATGATATTTCACTCACTAAACTGAAGGGACAGTTGGCATAAATAATGTTAAGTAGGGTGACAGCTTTAGTTTTCAGGACAGCAGTTGGGTAGTTCTGACTATATAGAGATAGGTAACTAAAAGAATCACAACACCTGTAGGATGCAATTTCTAATGAAAATAAAACAGCTTTAAAAATGAATCACAGAGGACTTCCCTGGCGGTCCAGTGGTTAAGACTCCGTGCTTCCCATGCAGGGGGCACGGGTTCCATCCCTGGTCAGGGAACTCAGATCCCACATGCCGTTCGGTGCGGCCAAAAAAAAAAAAAAAAAAAAAGCACAGAATCAGGCAATGTTAGAGTTGACAACAACCTGTAGGACCCTACATCTTGTCCAGAAAAAGAAACCGAGATCCAGAAAAACAATCATAATCATAATTCTTCATGTTTGTTACCAAATTTGTTACCACTAAACGTTTACGTAAAATGTTTTACTTTCTTGCTAATTTTAAACATTTGTGTTGTATCTCCGATGGGGCAGTATATCCTGCTGGGTCACTGAGCATGTGCAAATTGTAGCATTAGCTGAGTCCCTAGCAGCCCCAGGGAAGGGCCCAAAGGAAGATATCAGCTCTTCCCAGAGTTAACAGGCTGAATGGTGTTTTATAATAGGTTGCAGTTTCTCTAGGTCTCAGATTACTTTCTTTCCCCCTTTGATTACATTTAAAGCAATGTGATTAGAGAGCACTGGTTCTTTAACATTTTCTACACCCAATCCCTCTTCAGATTTACTACTCCAGTCCTCCCAGCCATCCGTCCCCTCCCCCAACTCCTACCTCCTTTGTGAGTGAGGAAAATCCTCCCTGCAAAGTACCCAGATGCACGGGGTTTGGAGTTGGGAGCCTTAAAAGTCTATTCTCTTGTCAATTACTAGGCTCTGTGACATTGGGATAAATCACTTCTCTAAGGTATTAGTTTTTTTCATTTCTAAAAATGCTAGTGTTTGGGCTAGGTCAGTGGGTAGAATTTCTGAGGAGGGAACACAACCAATTTTTCAACTAAAATAGGAATTTTTTTTTTTAATAAATTTATTTATTTACTTATTTTTGGCCGCGTTGGGTCTTTGTTACTGCGCGCGGGCTTTCTCTAGTTGCGGCGAGCAGGGGGCTACTCTTCGTTGCGGTGAGCGGGCTTCTCACTGCGGTGGCTTCTCTTGTTGCAGAGCACGGGCTCTAGGCGCGCGGGCTTCAGTAGTTTGACTCACAGGCTCAGTAGCTGTGGCACACGGGCTTAGTTGGTCCGTGGCACGTGGGATCTTCCTGGACCAGGGCTCGAACTCGTGTCCCCTGCATTGGCAGGCGTATTCTCAACCACTGTGTCACCAGGGAAGCCCCTAAAATAGGAATCTTAATATAGAAACTGATGAAAGTAAAACTGCTCTGTTGAAGCTCTGGGTTGGTTTCTTCCCAAACCCCTCCGACAACTACCTCCCCAAACCTACTCTTCCAACGAGGAGCTCAGGCTCCTCCAGCTCAGACTAGATGCTCCCAGAGGCTCCGCCAGTTCTAATATTTTTTGAGTCTCTTAAAATTTGACAGCTGGTTGTGACACTCATACCAGGCAGGTGTTTTGAGTCTACAGCCCAGGTTGGGTGGGAGAATATGGGGTCAGGTCCTTTCATTTGACTCTCGCTCAGGGTTATGACTTCTAGTAGAAACTGGCAACCGTCTTTGCCCATCCCACTCCTCACTCTCAACTGCTCTGAAATAGCCCTTCCCCACCCCAGGAAATGTTTCTTTCCGTGGACAGATAATTAAACCAGTATTCAAGCAACTTTCCTTAAGTTCTTCAACTTTCTCTACTCCTGTAGACCTGTGGTTAAGTATACAAACATTGCTGAAAAACTGCCAAAATGTTAAGAAATAAAGAATAAATCTTCCAATAAATACTGAGAGATCTATACATGAAAAGAGATCCAAGATATTAAGATGCAAATCCCAATATATAGTATGATCACATTGTTGTAACAAATAATATATGGGCTAGTGTGTGCATAGCAAAACTAGTTAGAGGAATATAAATACCAAACCATTAATGTGATTTTTAGGGAACGGCAGATGATGGGAAACTATCACGTTTGAGTTTACAGTTGACCCTTGAACAACGTGGGGATTAATCCATGTATAATTCCCTATCCTCAGTTCCTCTGCATCCAAAGATTCAACCAACCACAGACAGTGCAGTACTGTGCAGTGTGGTATTTACTACTGAAAAACATTCGAGTGTAAGTGGACCTGTGCAGTTTCAAACCTGTGTTGTTCAAGCATCAACTGTATATTTGTAAAATAAATGTACTTTCGTATCTTCATGTTATTTATAACCTTTTTCTTTTTATAATGATCATATAAAAATTTTGTAAATGGTTTAAGAAACATTAAAGAAAATATTCTACAATATTAATATAAGGAAGAAAAGCTCAGAAGCAGAAAGTGACTTTCTTGATTTAAGTTATTAGTTGATATAGGAAGATGTATGAATACGTAATTCCTCACTGTGCTATCTTCCGCTCAGTCGCAAACTTCAAGGGTGAAATCTCTGCTGCGTTATTTATAATACTTTGGGAAGGGCGTGTCACCAGTCCCACATTTCCATTGAGCCAGACATATTGGAACAGGAGCTGCCCCAGCTGATGCCTCATGAACCCATCCATTGATTCACCGATAGACTCTTTGGTTGAATCAAAAGATATTTGTTGAAGGGCAGCACTATTGGACCTAGACCCTCCCCTTAACTTAAGGACTTCGTATTTAAATTTCATATTCTATTTATATCTTGATAAAATAGAGGCATAGAACAATACACAAGATGAGCGGGGAAAATAAACAACTGGTCTAATTTTCCAAAATACATAACAAACCATGATATGTTGCGATTATACTACAGTTGAGGTGTGGTTAAAATTCTAATACAGGAACAAGAGGAAACGTTGATCAATCAATTCTGGTTAGAAGGTGAGAATCCAGGAAGGTGAGGTGACATCTGAGCTGGGCCTGTAAGGATCTGAATAGTTAATCAGGGTAATGAGTGGAGTTGGGTGTAGGAACCAGGGCCCAGGTTGAGCCAGTCAAAGCTTGAGGGACAAAACTGTGATCAGCCCTTAGTAAACCCACAGGGAAGTGATGGGAGAACAGGAGCACAGGGGAGAAAGCAGCACCGGGCTCTAAATGGCTGCATGTGCCAGGACTGCCAGGACCGCTCAGCTATTCCAGGGGCTACAGGGAGCCACAGAAGCTTAAAGAAGAGTGACATGACTGTATCTTTGCCCTCGTTAGAAAGAGGGCAGAGAGAACAGTGCAGGGAAACCAGATGGGAAGAGCCTAGAAGCCGCTCCAGGAGTCAAGGGCAGAAAACACAAGACAGTGCGTCTGAGGGCGTGATTTCTGAGGGTGTGACTTCTGAGGGCAGACAGACTGGACTGTGGTGGCCCAGTGTGTATGGTGAGGACTGAGGGGTGGCAGATGGGGGCTGACATTCTGATGGAGTCAGTGTTCCCTTAGTTTACTGGAAAGACAACCAACGCTTTAGCCCTGATATAAGCTCCAGCTTAAAACTGTGGATATATTTCACTGCCCATGGGAGACAAACTCAAGGTAACCTGAAGTATTTACATTTCTAAGCTCAAACTTTATCTTCCTGTTGGAATCCACCCTTAAAATATAGCATTGGCATCCTCCAGTGTTAAAGAGCTCAGGGTCCATCACTATGAAGGAAACAGGCACATGACTTTCAGGTTGAAAGATAATCTACGCAAAAGAACTACCCAACCAATGCAGCTGCAGAGATGAAGCGAAAGTGGAAATGTACTGTGTTATGTGGGGTCTTCACCTAGCAGTTAGTGTTTTGTACAAAACATCTACATAATAGATATTGCTTTGTCTTAAATTTTAAAGTTATAGAATATTTGTTCCTTAACTTCATGAACTACATGATCAAAGCTATTTCACTCACCTGTGTATTCTCTTATGCTATTTAAACTCTCCACTATCTAAGATGGTTGATTCTCCACAATGAAAAATCTGGGCCAATCAAGGCAGGTCAGCTTTTAACAGTTACTGTGTACAATAACTAATCAAGGCGTTCTTACAGGGGCTTCCCTGGTGGCGCAGTGGTTAAGAATCCGCCTGCCAATGCAGGGGACACAGGTTCGAGCCCTGGTCCAGGAAGATCCCACATGCCTTAGAGCAACTACACCCAAGTGCCACAACTACTGTGCCTGCACTCTAGAGCCCACAAGCCACAACTAGTGAGCCCGCGAGTCACAACTACTGAAGCCCGCACTCCTAGAGCCGGTGCTCCACAAGAGAAGCCACCGCAACGAGAAGCCCGCGCACCGCAATGAAAGTAGCCCCGGCTCTCTGCAACCAGAGAAAGCCCGCACGCAGCAACAAAGACCCAACGCAGCCAAAAATTAAAATTAAAAAAAAATTTTTAAAAAGTCTGTGGCTTAAAAAAAAAAAAAGCTTTCTTACAGAGGTGTCAGCAAAGAATTATTTCAAGCAGCTTCTTGCCAAAATGAAAAAGGTCAGCCAAGCTTTCCATAACATTTCTTTATCTTATCTAAGATCCCAAGTCCCTTTCTGCAACTGGGAATTTAAACAAGGTGACTTTGTAGTGGGGACTTGTTTACAAGCTTTAATTAGATTGTGCCAGGGCCAGGAGTTAGAATTCATATTGTTCTATTGGATTGACTCACATAGCTCTAGATAAGTAACTGTCTGGTTTTTTTTGAAATTTATTTTATTTTTTTTTAAACAGCAGGTTCTTATTAGTTATCTATTTTATACATATTAGTATATATATGTCAATCCCAATCTCCCAATTCATCACACCACCACTACCACCTCCCCCCACCCCCTGCTTTCCCTTTTTTGTGTCCATACGATTGTTCTCTACATCTGTGTCGCTATTTCTGCCCTGCAAACCGGTTCATCTGTACCATTTTTCTCGGTTCCACATATATGCATTAATATACGATATCTCTTTTTCTCTTTCTGACTTACTTCACTATGTATGACAGTCTCTAGATCCATCCACATCTCTACAAATGACCCAATTTCGTTCCTTTTTATGGCTGAGTAATATTCCATTGTATATATGTACCACTTCTTCTTTATCCATTCATCTGTTGATGGGCATTTAGGTTGCTTCCATGACCTGGCTATTGTAAATAGTGCTGCAATGAACACTGGGGTGCATGTGTCTTTTTGAATTATGGTTTTCTCTGGGTATATGCCCAGTAGTGGGACTGCTGGGTCGTATGGTAATTCTATTTTTAGTTTTTTAAGGAAACTCCATACTGTTCTCCATAGTGGCTATATCAATTTACATTCCCACCAACAGTGCAAGAGGGTTCCCTTTTCTCCACACCCACTCCAGCATTTGTTGTTTATAGATTTTTTGATGATGCCAATTCTAACTGGTGTGAGGTCATACAGCAGTAATTTTGATATGCATTTCTCTAATAATTAGTGATGTATCGCAGCTTTTCATGTGCCTTTTGGCCAACTGTATGTCTTCTTTGGAGAAAGGTCTATTTAGGTCTTCTGCCCATTTTTTGCTTGGGTTGTTTGCTTTTTCAATATTGAGCTGCATGAGCTGTTTACGTATTTTGGAGATTAATCCTTTGTCCGTTGACTCATTTGCAAAGATTTTCTCCCATTCTGAGGGTTGTCTTTTTTGTCTTGTTTAGAGTTTCCTTTGCTGTGCAAAAGCTTTGAAGTTTCATTAGGTCCCATTTGTTTATTTTTGTTTTTATTCCCATTACTCTAGGAGGTGGGTCAAAAAAGATCAAGAATGTTCTTCCTATGTTTTCCTCTAAGAGTTTTATAGTGTCTGGTCTTACATATAGGTCTTTAATCCATTTTGAGTTTATATTTGTGTATGGTGTTAGGGAATATTCTAATTTCATTCTTTTACATGTAGCTATACACTTTTCCCAGCACCACTTATTGAAGAGACTATCTTTTCTCCATTGTATATATCTTTGCCTCCTTTGTCATAGATTAATCGACCATAGGTGAGCGGGTTTATCTCTGGGCTTTCTATCCTGTTCCACTGATCTATATTTCTGTTTCTGTGCCAGTACCATATTGTCTTGATTACTGTAGCTTTGCAGCATAGTCTGAAGTTAGGGAGTCTGATTCCTCCAGCTCCATTTTTTTCCCTCAAGATTGCTTGGGCTATTTGGGGTCTTTTGTGTCCCCATACAATTTTAAGATTTTTTGTTCTAGTTTTGTAAAAAATGCCATTGGTAATTTGATAGGGATTGCATTGAATCTGTAGATTACTTTGGGTAGAATAGTCATTTTCACAATATTTATTCTTCCAATCCAAGAACATGGTATCTCTCTCCATCTGTTTGTGTCATCTTTGATTTCTTTCATCAGTGTTTTATAGTTTGCTGAGTAACAGGTCTTTTACCTCCTTAGGTAGATTTACTCAGAGGTATTTTATTCTTTTTGTTGCAATGGTGAATGGGATTGGTTCCTTAATTTCTCTTTCTGATGTTTCATTGTTAGTGTATAAGAATGCAAGAGATTTCTGTGCATTAATTTTGTATCCTGCAACTTTACCAAATTCATTGATTAGTTCTAGTAGTTTTCTGGTGGCATCTTTAGGATTCTCTATGTATAGTATCATGTCATCTGCAAACAGTGACAGTTTTACTTCTTCTTTTCCAATTTGTATTCCTTTTACTTCTTTTTCTTCTCCGATTGCCATGGCTAGGCCTTCCAAAACTATGTTGAATAATAGTGGTGAGAGTGGACATCCTTGTCTTCTTCCTGATCTTAGAAGAAATTCTCTCAGTTTTTCACTATTGAGAATGATGTTTGCTGTGAGTTTGTCATATATGGCCTTTATTATGTTGAAGTAGGTTCCCTCTATGCCCACTTTCTGGAGAGTGTTTATCATAAATAGGTGTTGAATTTTGTCAAAAGCTTTTTCTGTTGAGAAATCTATTGAGATTATCATATGGTTTTTATCCTTCAATTTGTTAATGTGGTGTATCACACTGATTGATTTGCATATATTTAAGAATCCTTGCATCCCTGGGATCAAATCCCACTTGACCATGGTGTAGATCCTTTTAATGTGTTGTTGGATTCTGTTTGCTAGTATTTTGTTGAGGATTTTTGCATCTATATTCATCAGTGATATTGGTCTGTAATTTTCTTTTTTTGTAGTATCTTTGTCTGGTTTTGGTATCATGGTGATGGTGGCCTCGTAGAATGAGTTTGGGAGTGTTCCTTCCTCTGCAATTTTTTGGAAGAGTTTGAGAAGGATGGTCGTTACCTCTTCTCTAAATGTTTGATAGAATTCACCTGTGAAGACATCTGGTCCTGGACTTTTGTTTGTTGAAAGATTTTTAATCACAGTTTCAATTTCATTACTTGTGACTGGTCTGTTCATATTATCTATTTCTTCCTGGTTCAGTCTTGGAAGGTTGTACCTTTCTAAAAATTTGTCCATTTCTTCCAGGTTGTCCATTTTATTGGCATAGAGTTGCTTGTAGTAGTCTCTTACGATGCTTTGTATTTCTGCAGTGTCCATTGTAACCTCTCCTTTTTCATTTCTAATTTTACTGATTTGAGTCCTCTCCCTCTTCTTCTTGATGAGTCTGGCTAAAGGTTTATCAATTTTGTTTATCTTCTCAAAGAACCAGCTTTTAGTTTTACTGATCTTTGCTATTGTTTTCTTGGTTTCTATTTCATTTATTTCTGCTCTGATCTTTATGATTTCTTTCCTTCTGCTAACTTTGGGTTTTCTTTGTTCTTCTTTCTCTAGTTCCTTTAGGTGTAAGGTTAGATTGTTTACTTGAGATTTTTCTTGTTTCTTGAGGTAGGATTGTATTGCTATAAACTTCCCTCTTAGAACTGCTTTTGTTGCATCCCGTAGGTTTTGGATTGTCGTGTTTTCGTTGTAATTTACCTCTAGGTATTTTTTGATTTCCTCTTTGATTTCTTCAGTGATCTCTTGGTTATGTAGTAATGTATTGTTTAGCCTCCATGTGTTTGTGTTTTTTATGTTTTTTTCCCCTGTAATTGATTTCTAATCTCATAGCGCTGTGGTCGGAAAAGATGCTTGATATGATTTCAATTTTCTTAAGTTTACCGAGGCTTGATTTGTGACCCCAGATGTGATGTATCCTGGAAAATGTTCTATGGGCACTTGAGAAGAAAGTGTAATCTGCTGTTTTCAGATGGAATGTCCTATAAATATCAATTAAATCTCTCTGGTCTATTGTGTCATTTAAAGCTTGTGTTTCCTTATTAATTTTCTGTCTAGATGATCTGTCCATTGGCGTAAGTGAGGTGTTAAAGTCCCCCACTATTATTGTGTTACTGTCGATTTCCTTTTTTATAGCTGTTAGCATTTGCCTTATGTACTGAGGTGCTCCTATGTTGGGTGCATATGTATTTATAATTGCTATATCTTCTTCTTGGATTGATCCCTTGTTCATTATGTAGTGTCCTTCCTTGTCTCTTGTAACTTTATTTTAAAGTCTATTTTATCTGATATGAGTATTGCTACTCCAGCTTTCTTTTGATTTCCATTTGCATGGAATATCTTTTTCCATCCCCTCACTTTCAGTCTGTATGTGTCCCTAGGATTCCTTTTAGTGTATTTTTCATTTCAGTTATTGTGTTGTTCATCTCTGTTTGTTTGTTCTTTAATTCTTCTAAGGGTTTGTTCTTTAATTCTTCTAGGTCTTTGTTAAACATTTCTTGTATTTTCTCAATCTTTACCTCCATTCTTTTTCTGAGGTCCTGGATCATCTTCACTATCATTATTCTGAATTCTTTTTCTGGAAGGTTGCCTATCTCCACTTCATTTCACTGTTTTTCCGGGGTTTTATCTTGTTCCTTCATCTGGTACATAGTCCTCTGCCTTTTCATTTTATCTGTCTTTCTGTGAATGTGGTTTTCATTCCACAGGCTGCAAGATTGTAGTTCTTCTTGCTTCTGCTGTCTGCCCTCTGATGGATGAGGCTATCTAAGAGGCTTGTGCAAGCTTCCTGATGGGAGAGACTGGTGGTGGGTAGAGCTGGGTGTTGCTCTGGTGGGCAGAGCTCAGTAAAAGTTTAATCCACTTGTCTGCTGATGGGTGGGGCTGAGTTCCCTCCCTGTTGGTTGTTTGGCCTGAGGCAACCCAACACTGGAGCCTACCTGGGCTCTTTGGTGGGGCTAATGGCAGACTCACACCAAGAGGTACTTCCCAGAACTTCTGCTGCCAATTTCCTTGTCCCTGCGGTGAGCCACAGCCGCACCCCGCATCTGCAGGAGACCCTCCAACACTAGCAGGTAGGTCTGGTTCAGTCTCTTATGGGGTCACTGCTCCTTCCCCCTGGGTCCTGATGTGCACACTACTTTGTGTGTGCCCTCCAAGAGTGGCATCTCTGTTTCTCCCAGACCTGTCAAAGTCCTGCAATCAAATCCAGCTAGCCTTCTAAGTCTGATTCTCTGGGAATTCCTCCTCCCGTTGCTGGATCTCCAGGTTGGGAAGCCTGATATGGAGCTCAGAACCTTCACTCCAGTGGGTGGACTTCTGTGGTATAATTTCTCTCCAGTTTTGTGAGTCATCCACCCAACGGTTATGTGATTTGATTTTATTGTGATTGCACCCCTCCTACTGTCTCATTGTGGCTTCCCCTTTGTCTTTGGATGTGGGGTATCTTTTTTGGTGAGTTCCAATGTCTTCCTATCGATGACTGTTCAGCAGTTAGTTGTGAATCCGGTGCTCTCACAAGAGGGAGTGAGCACACGTCCTTCTACTCCGCCATCTTGAACCAATCTCAGTAACTGTCTTTTGATGAAAGTCACTTTTAATATTTCCTTTCTCCTTTATGCTTGGAGCCCTTGCCTCTTCAGCATTGTATTTGTATTGAATTATACAGGGGTTAATGGCAGGGATCTCACCTGTTTTGTTTAGTGATGGATCTATCCCAAGTGCTTAGATACACAGGCCTGGTCCATTAGGTACTTTGCCTGCTACATAGTGGAGTCTCAGTGAATGTTTGTTGAGTGGTCAATGACTGGTTCACATTTGACCTTCCATAAACCCTGACTCAGACCTTGTTAAGCACTCCTATTTCTATCTCAATTATCTATCTACTGATTCTGTTTTTATTTTTATTTGGATAAAAAAAGTGAGTCAACTAATTTAGGGTTCAGTCCTCTAGTTTTAATATTTAAAGGAACCTCATCAAGTTTATCATTTAAGTTACTTGTTCTTTTTAGCATATAAGATCTGATATGAACTCAAACCAATCGGCTAAATTGAAATCTCTTTAGAAAGCTCAACTTGTTAAATCATGTGCTCCACCCACCTCCAGACCAATAGCCTCTTTTCTCCTCTATTCCCAGTCTGTTTGTGGTACCACCAGTACTCCCAGTAAGCCAGACACCTGACCATCACAGGTGCTTCCTTCGTTAGGCGCCCTCCCTCTTGCCTGCCCTCAGTCAGTTGCTTATCAGATCTTTGCACCTTTTCAATTTTCTCTGTTGATTTGTATATCCCTCTCCCGCCCCTAAAACTGCTGCCCACCCATCTCCTCAACCCTGGGATGCTACTGCAGCCTAACATCGCCTCGGGGCTTCTCTTCCCTACACTCATTCTCCCTCACTAGACCACCACAAAGCTATGTCATTCTCCTACTTTAAAATTCCCTTCTTCAGCTTTCCCAACACCTCCATGGAATAAATGAAGGTCCTCCATTTCCAGCCCCTATTGATCCCTCCAACCCTATCTCCATCACTTGTCATACCTCACCCTTGGCTCCAGAACTGGTGGTTTCTAAGTGTATCATGTTGTTTCATGACCCTTTGCTTAATCCTGCTGCTTCCTCTACTTGCAACTGTCTAGCCACTCACTTTTATTTGCCTGGCTAACTCTTACTTCAGGACTTAACTTGGGATGGGTCCAGGAATGTTCCCTGAGGCCCCATCAGACCAAAGGTTTCTATGCTGCACTTCCATTGCTCCAAGACCCTCCATTAGCCCCAAGATACCTATCTTATTCAGACCAGTCCCTACACCATAATTACTGCTTATTTTCTTTTTCAGTTAGAAATTCTATGAACTCAAGTGATGTGTTTCTCTTCCTCTGTGCACACAGCTTTGGGATAACCCAGAGGGTCAAACTTTCCACTCAGCAGCTACACCAATAAGGATAGGCTGTAGTCATTATTTTGGTTAATATTAGTGTATGGAAGAGATGTATTTTGAGAAACAGACCTCCTGATGTTTCTAGTTCCTTCAAAGAGCTTTCCCAAACAAAAGGCAGTAACAGCATCCCATGATGATCATGGTGAGGAAGCTGTTTGTCAGGGACAAAACTGCAGTCTGGGTGGATCTGGAGGCTACAAACATCCCTCGTGCCCTTTGGGGAAAGGGAGAGCTGCCTCCTAGCAGGCCATCGAGTACCTCGTACAGGGCCTTCCTTTCACTGAACATGCAGTGACCTAAAGATGGGGGTGGGATAGAATGAGGAGTCAAGTATGTATTAGAATTGCGTGTCACTTTGGACATATAATGTGATGTTACTGCATTTTATCTGGTGATATATTGAGTAAGAACATAATGTCAAGTTAACCTCTATTATTATTGTTATTATTATTAAGCAGCTATAACGTATGGAGTACTTGTACACTAGGCCTTGTGCTAAATCCTGTACATTAAAAAAAATCCTGATAACCACATGATAAGGTAGATCTTATATTCCTCACTTTACAAGTGAGAAAAGTAAGGTAAGTTGCTCAGTCCTCTGGTCATCAGTGAATTAGTGCAAGAGCCTGTATTCAGAACTGGGTCTGACATCAAAGCCTACAGTCTTAAATCACTATGTTATTTGCTTTTAAAGCAGAGCTCCTTATAAATAGTGAAATAAAATGCTTTGCTTTCCCTAACTTGCCACTCAGCGATATCACCAGAAAGTAGGAAGGATAATTCTAGAAGTTTCATACTGCGTTATTTCATCCAGAAATGAAGCAGTGATTGTCGGCCTCACTGAGGGATGCTCAGTGACAACACACTGGCTCTGCTGACCTCTAGGACCAATACGTTGCACAGCTCAAAGGAGCTGGATCACCCTCAGCCCCCAATCCTGGGGATCCTCAGACAAATGCGACTCTGAGCTTTTGGAAGCAGTTCGCTGCACCATTTTAATTTCTACAGATACAAAATCATTTATTGTCCAAATACAACAAAACTGGCCTGTATTTGGAGATCATTTGTCTAACAGTTGCTCTGATGCAACTATTCGTCATTACAGTATCAGGGTGCGCTAAGCTCCTACTCAAGTAAGGGTGTCACTCTCGGATGGGTTCAGAAGCCCAACCATAAGCTCCTCAACTTAGAGGCAGATTATGCTGAACAAAGGGCAAACCATGAGAATGGTTCGCTTTATAGCTCGTGTGTGACCCATTCTACTGAACGCATCTCACACGACATCCTGAAGGCAAAAAAGGCACTGAAGTAATAATGCAGCCATTAATAAGCCTGTCAGACAAAATTGATTACAGCTCAACTCCCAGGACCATAATACATTATTATTATTATTTTACTAAGGTCCTTCGGTTCAGTTGTAGCACATGAAAGAAACAAAAGACAACAAAATTAATAGTCTGTCTGGCAGCATTTCTTGGCAATTGTTATTGCCAGTATGTTCCCCAACAAAAATTTGTTGCAGATGAGTGCAAATAATAGGAAACTATTAAGACTCATATAATACCACACAGGCTTGTAAAGACAATCTGCTTCTTACTGAAGGGCACACATTTTTTACTTAACACAAACTCTAGCTCTGATTTAAGACTGCTGACTACTTTGTTGCTTATGTAATAGAACAAACCACGTTTCCATTATCCACCATTTCTGAAGTTTTTAGCTTCTCTTTCAGTAGATGCTAACAAGATTCCAGGAATCTCTGAAATGCTTCTCTCCACCTTTTGGAAAGGTATGTTTGGGAGGGGGAGTAATTTAGTGAAGACTGAAAGTATCATTAGCAAAATAGTTTTATGACATAATGCTTTCAGGATTTAAAGAGTCAAATGTTTTTTGAAAAAATCCAACGACATGGTTAGACAGCCTCTTCAAACGGAGCCACCATTCAAAAGATAAAAGAGGAGCGCCACTTCCTGCACAAGCAACATTTCTGATCATCTTCTTGTCTTTCCAAGAATCTTTACAGTGACTTTCCTGAACATGTAACTATCTGATTCCTAAGAACACCATTCATGAAGTGCAGCATTTTTTTTTTTTTTTTGCACAATCAGGGAAATTAAATCTACAGAAAAATGCTTGTCACTCTACAGAAAAATGTTTCTCATGCCTCATTAAGAGAGTTCTTAGGGAGAATAAGTATGATGTTCACATACGTAACTATTTGGGTTCCTTGAAAGCCTATAGTAGGAACATCTAGGCATTTTGACGCTGATGCTGTGTAATAAAAAATTTAATTTGTAGTGGAATTATAAGGGGAAAAAGAATTCAAGATGACCACTAGTGTGCTAGCTAGGCTGCAAATTTTCTGTGCATCGTGAGGAAGATACTCTCACCACTAACAGCGCTAGGACAAATTAGGAAAAAGTGGGCTGGGACCTCTGCCATGTGACTCCTAGAAGCCTGTCAACAGGTATGGCAGCTAGGACCCTCACTGGGTAGATGCTCTGTGGCAGTTTTTGTTTTGAGTAGGTGAGGAACTGACAGTTAATTTAAAGAATGGCTTGGGAATGAATGGTCATTTATGGTTCTGTTTTTTTCCCAGAGGGTTTTATGTGTTAGATAGCTCTTAAAGGGGAAATATAGGGGCTACTTACCCAAGGTATTAATAGGTATGATTTTTTTTTTTAAAGTATTTGCTTCTCTGCTCCTTTATACTTCCAACTATCAGGGACCCACATTTTACACTGGAATGTATTCTTAGGGCAGACGGGGGAAAAGGGCCAAGTTTCAGATGTCTCTTTTCTCTATTTCTTTCCTTCATTGTAAGGTTTCCTTATGGAGCTTTCAGTCTTAGGTTTCCATAACCTCCTAATGCAAAACAGGCTAAGAGAAGCAGTGAATGTAACAAACCATGTGTTGCTCTGCTTTCCTTTTTTTGAGGAGGAAAAATCCAGCTTACAAGAAGAGTATGCAAATTTAGCAGTTCACTGCTAAAATTAAAGATGTTTTAAAGGTTTCTTAACCCCAGTCTTGGCCATCTTGTAATATTTTAAAATATAAATGGAAACATATGATTGTGATAAGCTCTGATTTTACTTAGAAGCACAGAGAAGATGCTAAGACCGTGGATAATAGTTTACAAAATTAATTTTGACTTATGGGGCAATCTGAATATTTTCACCTCAGCCAAAGATAAAGAGACACACACAAAAAATTAACTGTAAGGATTTCATTGTGAAATTGACACTAGCGCTTTCTGAACCCTGGATTCACAATCTGTATCTGGGCTTCCACAGGCTTGCATAAATTATTCAACATTTTTATGGCTCAATTCACCTGTCAAAGAGAAGGGCCTTTTGACAACACTTCACACCTGTTACTTATCTGGAACAGTTCTGGGCTTAGCGACTCCCCACCTGGATGCGCATGTCCAGACTTTCCTCACACTCATTTTACACAAGGGGATAGATTCTTTGCAGTGCTGGGTAGTAAAGAAATTAAGACACACACTAAAATCCCTGGAATTTTCCCAAATAGACTATCACAATACAGATCTTAACTAAAGTAATCACAGAAAAGAGCACAGACCTTTACAAAACCATCATAAGAGACAGTCTATTTAGAGCTCTTCCATGTAACACACAAAAAACAATTAAGGGCCATAGACTTCAATGTCTGTTCTAAGGAAAGCACCATCCAACCAAAAACAAACAAACAAGTAACAAATTATGAAAGCTGATTTTTCTTCTAGATCTTACAGTCGTAAGAAATGTGAATGTCCAAAATAAATTCTCATCAGAATGTTCCCAGCTGGGGTAATGCTCAGCTGTGGAAATCTTTATCCCCCACACTTTCTTCCTTCCCTAACTCAATTACCATAATAAAGGGATGAAGCCTAGGTCAAGTTTGAGATTCCCACATCCTCCACAAATCCCTCCCTGTGGTCCTCCCATCATCAATCTGCATGTAATTCGAAAGGGGGTCCTGGTTATTTAATTAAGTGACAAAGGGGATTCTTGGGGAAAAGAGGTTTGACACAAATATCTAGTTTAAATTTTACGTCTGTGGCAAAAACAACAACAACAACAAAAACCCCACTTCCTCACAAAAATCATACATGGATTTTAGAAGTTCTAAATGATCATCACACTGGAGTATTAATTCTGCTGATGGTTCTTTAAAAAGGGAAATGAGATGCGAAGAAAAGTGGAGTCCTAGGAGAAGTCTACGTCATAAAATATGAGGGTGTTTAAAAAGCAGGGGATGTTAAAAGTTGAATGCAGATTTCTGAAAACAGAGCCAGAGTAAGCTCAGAGGCGCCTCTCCTGGACCAGAGTCCTGGGAGTGGTGCCAGGAAAGGAAACTTCTTGTTCAGGGAAACCTGGTAGGCAGAGTATAGGAAAATTGCTTAGTTATAATCCAAGGGTCTTTAAGGAGAATATTCCGATGATGAACAAGTGTACCTGCCTCCCAAATGAGCACATTTGGGCAGAACGTCTGAATGGAACTTGGGTCACTCGGAACCGATTCTACAGACGGGGTTACTTCTTCTCCCTTTTGGTGGCATCCAAGCATGGTAAGTACATTAGGGAACTATACTGCTGCAAACTGGGCTGTGTTGAAATTGATGAGGTTTGTATTAGTGAGGACTCTTTTTGTAAGGAACAGAAACCAGACTAATTTAAGGGAAAAAAGGGTGGGGAGTGATCACTTACTGGATGGATACAAGAGGTGTCTCAGGCAACACAGAGCAGGATTGTAGCTGAGCTTCAGAAAATGTGATTCAGAAATCTAAGTATTCTTTCTTCCTCTAGTCTTCCGTCTGCTTCTTTCTGGTTAACATTTTGTGCTTCTTTCCTTTCAGACAGGGCTTTGTGGCTCCTTAGTCTATGAGGTTAAAAAATTGGCCCCCTCTCAGTTCTGGGGATGGAATCCAACATGACCGCCAAGGGCCCACTCCTTGACCATGTATCCACGTGGGTACATGGATTTGGATTTGGGCATGTGTGTTTTATGGGCTGCAGGCCAGTAATTCCCAGTGAAGGTGGAATTGTTTCTGTCCGGCACAGATACTCCAAAAGTGTCTATTAAATGGATTAAAAAATTCTATTTGTACAATATGGGCATTGTCCCTAATAACGGTGAGCCAAGAGCAATTGATGCTGAGCTGGTTGACAGTTTAAGAATCACCTGGAAAGCCTAAAAATATATAGATGCCTGGACCACATCCCTATAGATTTTGATTCAATAAGTCTGAGTTAGGACCCAGAAATGTGCATTTCAGACAGTCTTCCTAGGTAATTGCAGTGTGTAACTGGGTTTAGGAATCATGCATTGGTCTATAGACACCATTCACTTTGCTTACTAGCTCTCCTAAGACAGTGGTAAATTTGTGGAATGAAAAAAGAGAAGCTACTTCAAGTCCTTATTGAGTAGTTGGTCGAAGCAAAGTTCTACCCTCCAGCGTCCTCAATATTGCTTATGAAGCAGGCACGCTGATGAGTAAATCTCAGATCTCTTTCACAAAAAGTTCTAAAGGGAAACATATCATTTTAGGGATCTGACCCACCTTAGTTAAGATGTCTTGCTCAAGTGAAAGTTAACTTCTCTTTTATTATATTAGGTGAAACTATTCTTTTGATGTGGCCTGTGGTGCTGGTTTTAATCCACAAAACATTTGAGAACTATGGTTTCTAGAATGGGTTAGAAAAGAGCATGAAGTGAGAAATTTAGAACTCAAAGCCATTTAATATCTAATATTTAAACCCATAATTTGGGGGACATACAATGCTTAATTTGATTTATGCACAGTTGCTGTCATTTCAACACATTTCCTCTGCAAAAGCTCCACTCTCAGAATGCTTTTGAGGTGAGTGCCACTCCCATTGATGTAAATTAACTGCTGTCCTGCTGGGTAAGGCTGTTGAAACTTGAAGGCTGCTGGGAAGCTGCTGTCTCCCTGAGTTCTGAGTGTTCATTAGCCTCCCAGCACATGGACACATAGCAAGCAGATCACATGTCATGTCGGGAGACAGGGGATATTTACTGAAAATAACTAAGAAGATCAAGGTGTGTAGACAAAGCAGAAAAATAATAAATCACGTGACCCTTACAGACATAAGCTGGGAAGGTGTTTGAACTAAACAAACTAATTCACTGGGAGAGCACTGTCTTGGCAGAGGATAGAAAAGGCTTCCCCTATCCCACAACTCGCTGTCTGTTCCAAAGTAACAACAACAAACCATTCACTGTCCACAACTATATCTCTTGCTCTTCTCTGCTATAGTATTTTCCCTTTCTTCTTGCACCAGCTTTTTTCATGCTCAGTCTTCTAATTTGTTTTACTACATGGAAGATTTTTTCCTCCAGATATTATTAATATTACCGTAAGAAAGAATTCTTCTGGAGGAACTAACCTCCAATCCCCATCACACCATCAATGAAGGTTGCATCGCGCTGAGCAGAAAGCAGAGCCTAAATGAGGTTGATGGACATTTCCAAAGCCAACGCATCTGTGTTGATTTAATGCAGGGAAACAGAAGATGACTACGGTTAGTCATGTGACAGATGACATAGAAGCTTATCACCAGGCTGAATCGAAGCATTGACAGGATTAGTTTTTCCTCATTAGTCAGAGAACAAGATAAATACATATCTGAGGACACAGAGTAGGATAGGATTACACCTCCTGTTCCTGTGTGATTTTTATCAGGATATGAAATGCAATTACGTCAATCTTATTTGAATTAATCCATCAATTTGTCACTATGGGGTTTTACAAAAGTTAACTGTATAAATAAGCAAAAGTGAAAATATACTTTAACGACGATTGAGAACACTGCTTTTATATTTATAAAAAATCATGAAAAGATAATCCTTCTTTTGTAATGGTTACAGTGGAAAATGAGAAGTATGGAGAATGTGATTCTGAGAAGGAAGGAGGGAACAGGAAAAGGGGAAGGGGGTGGAATGTTTGTCCTAGACTAAGAATTTTTATAAAGGATCCTCCCCACTCATGCTGCTTAAGGGCACTAAGAACTTATTATATGGCAATAATCTTAGCACAACATACTTTCCTGTTAGAATATCCTGTACCATGGAGTTTTTTGGCTGAAAACTGAAGTATGCCTGAACATAATGTGTAATGTAATTCCCACAAATGAGCTACTGTTTGGGGGGAAAAAAAGGCAAGTGGTAATAAATCTGTAAATCCCTACTGCAGTTTTTAGGATAACCTTTATTGGTCTGGGCTCAACAGTTTTATGTATGGGTATATAACATATACCAAATTAGAAATTCATCAACGGAACTCATTGATAAAGAACTGTTGCATAAATAGCTTCATTCTTTAGAGTTTTACTTATTACTTAGCTATTATAAACAGCATTATTATTTAGTTGTTTGTTTAAAGGCAAAACAATATAGAGAGACATTTAGATTAGGTCAAACGCGGGAAATCACTCACAACTGCGGGCTTCCAACACAGATGGGCAGAGAGGTCCCGGAAGCGGCAAGAATGAAGAAGCGTGATGGAGGTGGGTGGGCGCACTCTCAGGGTCCCAGAGCGGGGGCTGCTCCACTCCGGATCTGGGTTGGAGGCGAGGGCAGGGCTTGGCATGGTAGTCCTGCCTCTGCCAGTAACTGGCTGTCAGACCTTTACCCTCTGGGCCTCAATTTCCCATCCACAAAATGGTAGATGATCTCTGAGGTCTTTTGGCTGTGAAATCCTCTAATTCTCTGAATTCTTCAGTCTGGAAAACCTAGGAATGGAGGTCAGCTGTATGCACAGGGGCCACTTTAACCAAAGGCTGGTTTTAGCATTTATTGCCACACCCCAGCATGGTGAAGTGGACCCAATGCCCGAATTCCCAGCGAGGGCAGCAGGAGAGAAGCCCACACAGTGATGGGCCTGACCGTCTGTGCAGCCTCACGGACCCTTCTTGTCTCTTTGGGGTTTAGACGGTACAAAACTTCCCATGAAAGTTCCCAGGCATGTACCCTAAATTCCCCATCTCATCCGCGGCTCCTTAGTCTGAATAGAAAATTCTATTTCGGGAAACCATCTCGGGATACATTTAGGCTAACGGGAAGGAACAGTTGGAAAGCAAACTCGGACATAAAACATAGAAACTCTCAAAGAACTGTTGAAAAAGGAAAATGAGATTCTTCCTTTAAAGCACACTCCCGAATAAAGTTCTAAAGGACTTAAGAATAATGTTGCCACAGCACCTGTCACTTCCCTACCATATTCTGTTCACCCTTTAATCATTTGTGTGATGTCTGGGGTCTCCGTTGGGCTGGAGGACTTATGTAGATGGAGAGCAAGATGGTCTTGCTCAGCCCTGACCCCGAAAACAAGCCTAACACCTGTCACGCCATCGGGACTGACTAAAGTTTGTTGAGTGACTGAATGGTTGAATGATGAGTGCCATTCATTTTATGAGAATATCCGAGATGTGGAACATTCAGGATATTAAAATGTCAATTAGGGCTTCCCTGGTGACGCAGTGGTTGAGAATCTGCCTGCCAAAGCAGGGGACACGCGTTCGAGCCCTGGTCTGGGAAGATCCCGCATGCCGCGGAGCAGCTGGGCCCGTGAGCCACAACTACTGAGCCTGCACGTCTGGAGCCTGTGCTCCGCAACAAGAGAGGCCACGATAGTGAGAGGCCCGCACACCGCGATGAAGAGTGGCCCCCGCTTGCCACAACTAGAGAAAGCCCTCGCACAGAAACAAAGACCCAACACAGCCATAAAAATAAAGGAATTCCTTTAAAAAAAAAAAAGAAAAAGAAAAAAATGTCAATTAAAAAATGATTACCATGTACCCAGTTTTTCTACTTTCTGTTCTACCAATGACCTTTATTAAGAAATAAGTCATGCCATTTGGTCTGAAAGATAATCAAGATCATTTTTTTTGTCAGAAACATAACATTTTCTTGAAAAAGTCTTTGAGTTTCATTTGTATTTTATTCCTGGTACAATTCATCTTTTTGTTATGAGTAAACAAACAAATCCCCCAAATTGATACTATTTCCCACAAATCTTCATTGAGATGGGCAACTGGAAGGTTTACTTCTTTGTCAAAAAGGAGCTCAGGTCCTAGCCTGTGTCACTACTGAAGAGCTTGAAAAACCTTTATTTCCCTGCCTAGCAGGGACATTAACCTGCTGCATTCAGAGCTCTAATAAAAAGTGTGTGATAAAAATGCCAAGGCTTGCTTATCTTAAAAGATTCTTCCTAGTTCAAAGGGTCAGTTTCACACCAGGGTCCCAAGTCTTATCAGCTGGCTCTTCAGGGGCCTGCCATTGTAAAACAAAGGATTCCTCCAACTGGCATGACAATGGTACAATCACCAGACACTTCAAAAGAAGCGGGCACCGCACAGAGGATGCCCTGAGTTTGCCCCTCACTGGGATGTTTACACACGCGTTCCAACAGCTCAACCCACAATAAAGGCCAGGCCGGACAGTCAAGGGCATCACGCCTGCAGAGCAGTCAAGGACTCTGTCTTTACCAATAAAGCCGAGAGAGAGAGAGAGAGAGAGAGAGAGAGAGAGAGAGAGAGAGAGAGAGAGAGAGAGAGGGAGGGAGGGAGGGAGAGAAAGAAGTATGTCTGGAGATAACCCAGAATCATCTGCAGGTGTCCGCATGAAATTTGCAGATGTGGATAAAAATAGTAAAAGTCTACACTGGCTTCGCAGGATGCAAAGAGAAAGTCTATAGGTATGAAGATAACAGAAGAAAAGAATTTGCTGTATTCCCTCTGAGGGTCTGGCCTTGTGATGGGGGCTCTGATCTGTTGGCCTTGTTTGTTTAACTTCCCTGAAAATCAAAAACAAAGACCAACTTTCCCAAATCAAGTTCCACAGGAAAACAGGTATGGAAATGATTGAAAAACTTACCTTTGAGGTTCCCCAGGCCTTTCTTGGAGATGTGTATTAGAGACATGTATAGATAGTGTTATTTCAAAGAAACCCAGGCACTTAGATACTGGAAGCAGGAGGCCAAATAAGGAACAGCTTGATTTTGTCGACATCAAACAGTAAGTTATAAGGTTTTCTTTATTTTTCAAAGCCTGTACTTTGTACATTCTAGGATATCAAGGGTGTTTTAAAAACAAGCAAACAACCTCCAATTATTATAGGGAACCCTTTGTACTTTGCAAAGAGCTTGGTGGCCTTGCTGAAGAGCAATAGGACTGTGAGGTCTGGGCAGTCCTTTAAGCCATCACTCTACCCCCAGTGGGGTTGTGCTATTCAAGCAACCTCGCCCTAGTTCTTTTCAGGTTCCTGTCTTTGCTTCAACCCCAATGAGGAGCTTGAATGCCTAACAGCGCATGTCCTACTAATCAACCAAAGGGGGAAAAAAAAAAAAGAGTTCAGGCAAGGTTCTCAGGGAGATGGACAGATTTGTTTTTGTCAAGAAATAATTTCAACAGGCATTTTAGTGAGCCCGTCCACCCTAGTTAAAATTGCACCCAGCCCTCTCTCTGCCCCTCACTTCTCATCTCTTTCCCCCAGGTTATTTTTCTTCATAGCTCCTAGCCCCATCTCACAGACTATTGTTTTGTTTGGCCCCTGCCTCCATCCCTGCCCCCAACACCACTAGTATGTAAGCTCCACCAGGCAAGGATTTCTGTCAATTTTGTTCACTGATGTAGCTCCAGAACCTGGTGCATAGTAGGTACTCAATTAATATGCGTTACATAAATGGATATAAGCAACCGTGCTGGACACTGCGGTATAAAGAGGAACAACAGCTGCTTTTTGCCCTGAAGCAACTCACTACTCCCTCTATTTAAATATATACTGTCAATTCTTTCCTCATTTTTATGTCTCTCTTAAAGCTTTAGTGTGTCTCTTTTAAAAAATCATTACACAATAAAACATGGATATAATCTCACCGTATATTAGTGAGCTATTCAATTTAGTATATACAGTAGCCCCAAGACTATAACCATTCCAATATATATTTGTTGTCTTTAAAAATCCTTTGAGGCATCTTCATTGCAATAAAATAGTCCAACAGTTGTTTGGTATACAAATATATCCCCAAATCATGAAACATTAATGATCTAATAAAAGCAATTAGTTTCAGGTTGCAGCAAATGAAACTATGTCTTCCATTCTGGAATTACAGATCCTTTTATTTTCTGCATTTCATATTTTCCTCTGTGTGTGCTGGAAGAATATTAAATCCCCCACCAGATAGAACTCTTATCTCATGGTTATTCAGTGGAAGAAGAATGATCATCATCTATTTTTTTTTCTGAATTTCTTGCCAGTGTTCTTATAAGAAATAGATATCCAAATACGGCTTAATTTTTGTTACAAGGGAATGACTGCATGCAGACCAACAAAAATGCCTTGGGAAACTCACTGGCTGATGAGCTAAAATTAAATCTGAACAATTCATCTATTATACGTTGTCAAATTGAAAGATCCACATTATCAAAAATGAAAGCAAAGTTTCTTTGCCCATCCTGGCCTATTCCACTTTTCAAGTTTCTTTTTTAAAATTTCATTTCATTGAAATTATACAAGCACATACTTTAAAAATCAAACAATTCTAAAAGGCTTTTTTTGAAAAATAGCAGTCCCCTCCTGTGCCTCCCTCTCCCCTTTTCTGCTTCCCAAAGGCAGCCAAGTTCATCGCTTTTTATTGATCCTTTTACTATTTATCTCTACTTCTCTAGATAGTGCAGAGATATTAATACTTTGGTTTTTCTTTTTTTTAAAATGTATTATCTATTAACTCCTACCCACACTCTATCTCACGCACCTTTCCTGGGAGGTAAACCTGTCGAAACCTCGCATCCCTGATATTACCATGACCTACCCTTAACTTCAAATGATACTTTGATGGACTAGTGAATTCTAAGCCCAAACTGATTTCTCCAGAGAATTTTGAAGGCACCACTCTGCTGTCTTTTAGCTGCCAGTGTTGCCATTCTGATTCTTCATCCTTTACATGAAACCTGTTTTTCTACCCTTTCTGAAAGGTTGTAGGACCTTTTATATTCCTAGCATTCTAAAATTACCTGATGATGTGCCTTCATATTGAGTCTATTTTCATACACTGGACAGGGTATTTGGTGGGCCTTTCAATCCAGAAATTAATTTCCTTCAGTTCAGGAAAATTTATGGAATGATTTATTTGATGATATTCTCCCCTCCATTTTCTCCTGCTAATTTAGATTTTGGTTCCCTGGACCTGACTTCCCATTTTCTCATCTTCTATCTCATATTTTGCATTTCTTAGTGCTTTAATTTTACTTTCTAGGAGATTTTCTATTATTGTAGCTTCCAAGGTTTCTAGGGGATGGTTTTTCATTTCTTATTTTTAATTTCCAAGAGTTGCTTTGTTTGCCTATGAAGGTTCCTTTTTTGTAGCATTCTGTTCTTGTTTACTGGGTACACTATCTTCTCCTTTCTCAGACAATGCTAATTATATATATATATATATTTTTTTTTCTTTTTCTTTTTTTTTTAAGTGTTCTTTTCCCTGGGTAGTATCTGTTCTATCGGTACTCTCTCTCTCTCTGTTCATTTCATATTAGATATTTCTTCCAATGTCTTACAGACATTCTTCCAATGTCTGATGATCCTTGGCTATCTGTTCATATTTCAGAGTGAGACACTAAAAATCTGATTGGACGCTGTCTGTTTTTGGGAGAATGGGGTCAGGGGAAGGGAGCTTTTTGACTCTGTCTTCACTCTAGACTAAGATAATACAGGAACCCCCAAAGTCGGTATCTCTAGTTTTGTTTCATCTTTTGCCCACTTTTGGCTAACCAGATTCTCCAGAGAACACTTCCCATCTCCTGCCTACAGGATGATACCCAGCTGAATGATGTGGAAGGCAAGTTGAGGCATGTTACCTGACTCCTCTGGTTTTGGTTAGGGATCCCTGTATGGTCAGGCCACCCAACATGCCTATTCTCTTGCTCTCTGTACAGCCCCTGCTTGACCAGTGCCTGCTTTAGCTACACGCTACTCACATGACTGACCTTCCTACATACTTACCCCAGGCCCAAAGCTAATGATTGTTCTAGCTTTAGATCAGAACTCTCCACTATGCTTATCAAAGGGGTGGTGAGGGCTGTGCCCCTCTGCTAGCTTCCTGGTAACCAATGAGCCAACCTGTTGTCAATTCCCCTTATAACTGGTAATCTCCCCTTCCCCCTGGGAGCAAAGACTGCCGCCACGTCCTGTCCTCTGTCCACTGCACACAGTGGGTGTCACTCCAGGACCTCGCTTCAGACATGTAAGCTCCCCCTGTCCATTAAACCACTGATGTCTCTGCTGCTGACTCCAGGCTCTTTCTTCGCTCTTGAAGCTGGGCAAGTGCAGGCCTAGTGGGCCTGTGGGCACCCAACAGCCCCTCCCTCAATTGTGCTTGGTGTCTCACAGGCTAGAGAGGCTTGTTCTACTCTCCCAAGGGTAAACTTTCTTGAGCCTTTTGGGACGTCTATGGTATAACTCAGGTTGCAACTCAACTTTCTCTAGTTCTAGATTAGGATCTGCTTCCTTGAGTCTTCTAAGTCAGTTACCAATTACAGTCATCCCTCAGTATCCATGGGGGATTGGTTCCAGGACCCCCCCCCCCCATAGAATGCTCAAGTGCCTTTATAGTCCACCCTCTGTATGCAAGAATGCAGAACCTATGGGTACAGAGGGTGACAGTATCCTGCTGCCAGTCTCCAAGATGTGTTATTTTCTTCTTTCCCATTCTCATCTTTGTGGGTTATCTCCTTTTAAAAAGTAATTTATTTACTGTCATCTTAGTGAAATTCTGCAACAGGACAGAGGTAAGTGTGCATATTCAATCTGCCATCTTTAACCAGAGGTCCCTATTTCATTTTTTCCATGGGCTTATTTTTAAGGCCATCCTCGAATACCAGTCTCACTGCCTCCTCCCAGCTCAACGTCACCTTGCAGCTCTTAAGTCCCGAGTTTGAAGGAAAAGGAAAGGAATTTCTGTTGATAAAAGGCAAATGTGTCCTTAAATACTTAACTGGACACTTAACAAGAAGAGTGGGGACTTTAGTAGTCTGAAAGGTGTTTCTCTGCATAATAGATGGGTTTCTTTCTGCACATCAGATAGACATGAATTTCTAGAGCACGAAGGAGGAACTAAAAGGTCTCAGGATGTCTCTTCTAAATTTGAGTTTGTAATTCTAAAAATAAGAGAATTAAAAACCCAGCCTAATATAATGCCTTCATTTCATAAGCAAGAAAACTGATTTTACTGTAAAAGTTAGCTAAATTAAAAGCATCAGAAATTTTTAAGGACAGATATCTTGATAGCACTATGACTGCTTGCCTGCTAACAAGGACAATTTTTTTTTTCCTTTTAATTAATTAATTTATTTATCCATCCTTGGCTGTGTTGGGTCTTCGTCTCTGCGCGAGGGCTTTCTCCAGTTGCGGCAAGCGGGGGCCACTCCTCACCGCGGTGCGTGGGCCTCTCACTATGGCGGCCCCTCTTGTTGCAGAGCGCAGGCTCAGTAGCTGTGGCTCACGGGCCTAGTTGCTCCGCGGCATGTGGGATTTTCCCAGACCAGGGCTCGAACCCGTATCCCCTTCATTGGCAGGCAAATTCTCAACCACTGCGCCACCAGGACAACTTTTTATACCCTGGAGAATTTCTCATTTTTTTCAACTGATGTGCCTTTCCCTAATAAGCACAAACAATAAATATACGACATGTTGAAATCCATATGTTGTGGATGTATTTTTTAACGAAGCAAAGTTATTTAAGTTCTGACACAGCAACAGCCGTCAACTTAATTTTAAAATGTTAAAAATAGCTCAGGGGTCCTTAATTTTTCTATATTTGTCCTTGCATCTGTCTTCCAATTTTAAAATGAAAACACTATTGAATTCACTCATATAAAAGTTATGAGATGAATTTTAATCCCATTTTTATTTAAAACTGAACTGTATTCTATATTAGCATCTAGTCAAATTGATCCTGAAATTTATTTGGCAATATCTACTCATTGAGGCAAGAATAATACATCTTATATTTCTAAAAAAAAAAAACAAACCTAGCAACAATATCCCTACAGCCTTCCAATAAACTGTAAATTACGCTTACTGACAAGATAATCTTGGAGCCTTGGTTCACACAGCAGCTTTGCCACTAGCTAGCTGTGCCACCTCCCTGTGCCTCTATTTCCTATTCTCTAAAATGGGGGCAATAATAGCACCTACAGCATAACGGTGCTGATGTGGGCAATAAAAATGATAATTCATATAAAGTAGCAGGTCTTCCACGAGAGGCACTGTGGCTTCATAATGGATAATTCTCTGCTTTATTTAGGAAAGTCAGACCTGAAATGTTGAAAGAATGGCTACTTTATATCTCCCTCATGTACATAACCCTCAACAGTAATCAGTGTCATCTTTAATACTGAAAAATATCTTCAACATGACCAATTCTTAAATAGCACTCAGGGAACTAAACTATTGCCTCCCCTGTGTTTTTTTGTTTGTTTGTTTGGTTTTTTTTGGCTGCACCACGTGGCAGGCAGATCTTAGTACCCTGACCAGGGATCGAACCCACACCCCTGCGGTGGAAGCACAGAGTCTTAACCACTGGACCGCCAGGGAAGTCCCTCCACTGTGTTGTTAATAGACATTTACTGAATTTTTAGCTCTAGCTTTAGACTTTTACCAAAGAAAAGGGATACTTCAAGACTTCTGTGGCTTAATGTACTTGATCAACTGCAACCCCTTCGCTGATCTTGGTGAGTGAATACTGATCAGTGCTGGTGATGGTAACAAAACAGCATTCCGACACTTAGTAAAAAGGCCTATTCTTTTGATTAATCCACAGCTGGAAGAACATTGACGCAAGACTGCCTTACAGAATTCTAGACCAGTGATGGGGTAGGTGAGGGAATACCTCTAGAAATGGTTAGCTAAAAGGAGTGGGGGGAAGTTGGGCAGTTTGAAAACAAAGCAGAACTTTCCTGTGGCTTTGAATGTTTTAATCCAGTGTTTACTTAGCAATTCAAATAACATTAAAGGCAGACCTATGTGTTTAGCAGCATAGGCATGTGCTTTTAAAAACAGTTGAGAGGGCTTCCCTGGTGGCGCAGTGGTTGAGAATCTGCCTGCCAACGCAGGGGACACGGGTTCGAGCCCTGGTCTGGGAGGATCCCACATGCCCCGGAGCAACTGGGCCCGTGAGCCACAGCTACTGAGCCTGCGCGTCTGGAGCCTGTGCTCCGCAACAAGAGAGGCCGCGAGAGTGAGAGGCCCGCGCACCGCGATGAAGAGTGGCCCCCGCTCGCTGCAACTAGAGAAAGCCCTCACACAGAAACGAAGACCCAACACAGCCCAAGAAATAAATAAATAAATAAAAGTAAAAATTTAAAAAACAAACAAACAAAAAAAATAAAAAAAGTTGAGAAATACTGCTCTAAACCAGAATTTCTCAATCTTCTTTGTCCCGATCAGGATCCGTAGCAGTCCCCAGGATGGTGTATTTCAACCCACAGCACTCCCTCCCCTGCAGCTCTGATATGGCACACCCTCCCAGCAACCACTGCTTTATGTACTGTAACCACACGCCCCATTTTGATTTGGAAAATCTTAGTTTGTGCCTCCTTTCCACATAGAATTATTGACGGCACCCTCTTTCAACCTCTCAAGTGTTCAGGTTTGGACAAAAAATGATAAGGTCACTGTATACCTATGTGTCCCCAGAGCTATGGTGGATCTGGAGTCCTGGAAGTAAGAGAGTTATATGGAATCTGCACAGGAGAACAGATGATCCCCCCAATACACCCTGGCAACCGAACCTCTCACCATGTTTTTCCGACATAACCAACCTAACATGTGGAAAAGAAAGATGCAGGGCCTTGGTGGACAACATACATGAGAAGAATATTAAGAGACAGTGGACTGTTTAGAAGGACAGCCCTGAGTTAGAATGCCAGCTCTCTCATTTAGTAATTTCCTCATGGGGGGCATGTCATTTCATTCTCCCTTAGCCTCATTTTCCTCCACTACGCAATGGAAATGTAAAATCTCCTTCACCAAGTTGTGATGGGGATTAAGTGAGATGATTCATGAAAAGTGCTTAGCACAGTGGGGAGATTCTGTGAACAAGATCCATGCCAAATAGTCCTTTACATTGTTTTAATTTGATTAAGGCTTCACTTTAGTTTGTGTTATCTGTATAATCTAAGAATACACTTTTAATTCAAAAGGCTTTGAACTTAAGAAGAAGTTCTTTAATTTAGGCAGAGCCTCAAACTGTCGATTGAATTTGGTTGGTTAGCAATACAGTGAGGTATTACAAATCAGAATGTAAGCGTCCAAGAAATTTCACTCTATGCACAATTTGAATCAGATGTAATGTCATGTTGTGGTAGTGTGTGCTTACATCTACTGATACAAGGATAAATGAGTTAATCTAGGCAATTTATATTGTATTAATACAAATGTTGATTATATAATTGAAAGTCAAAAGAGTGATGGCAAAGAAACTTTAAAACCTTATTTTGAGGAACATTATATTTCTTTACTAATTACATAGTTAATGGATGAAGAGAAATACTTTTAAAACCACAATGTATTTCAATTTCAAGATAGTTATGAAGGGAATACAGTTAAAAGTGATTAACAGTAGAAATTAACCAACCAGTTAAAATTCAGAAGAAATGGTCTGCTGCAATCTGTCCCATTTCTCCCAGCACTGAGAATGTCTCCTATGAAGACACTAGCTGTATAAACCAACAGTGAAGAGTGAGACAACTACCCTCAGAACAACCCAATTTGGTTTTAATTATCTAAATACTTCAAATGAAATCAGGGGTTTTTTAGGACTGCCATTTTCTACTTTGCTTGTACAACTAGAATTATGTGGAATTAAATGACTACAGTCCATTTGCAATAGAACCAGATCAAAGCAGACAAGTTTTACTGAGTTTTACTCAGATAATTCAGGCTATATCTTGGCCTTGAAATTTGCAAGTTTGGTATTGTAAACCCTGGTTTCTAAATTATACCACAGCACAGTACATAGAATTACCACCTAATGTGACAAGAGAAAATATATTTATCTGACAATGTATCTTGTTTTAATAAATGTAGCCAACAGTCAAAAAATACCTTAAAAATTTGAAAATGAGAGCCATGTACATCTGGCGGTGTTTGGGACTTGGCCACATTGATGCTCCTTTCCTTTGTACCTCCTGTGGCACTTTGCCATGGGAAACCCACCACTGCACCAAGTGAGTTTTATTACTTTGGTGGCTGAGCAAAGTTTTCTTTTTTTTTTTTTTATAATTTTTTTTAAAATTAATTAATTAATTTATTTATGGCTGTATTGGGTCTTCGTTTCTGTGTGAGGGCTTTCTCTAGTTGCGGCAAGCGGGGGCCACTCTTCATCGCGGTGCGCGGGCCTCTCACTATCGTGGCCTCTCTTGTTGCGGAGCACAGGCTCCAGACGCACAGGCTCAGTAGTTGTGGCTCACGGGCCCAGCTGCTCCACGGCATGTGGGATCCTCCCAGACCAGGGCTCGAACCCGTGTCCCCTGCATTGGCAGGCAGATTCCCAACCACTGCGCCACCAGGGAAGCCCCAAAGTTTTCTTTTTTTTCCATTAGCAAACAGAATCTTTCTTTAAAGCAAGACACTGGCAAAGTTATTTTTAAAGTGGATATGTTACATAAATTTGATCTTAAGGGATCTAGGAATTTTCAGTGACCTCTCATAAAGAAAGCAAGCTTTGTGCTATTCCACCCGTTTTATCCTTAACCACTTTAATATAAAGACTGCCCATGTCCCAAAGCAGTTCACGTTAGTTGAAAGGTGATTCTAAAAGAGGTTTTTTTTTTTTTTAAGTTCTTTTTAAACTTGGAGCAGGCATTTAAAGGTTAATCAAGTTGCCCAGTTTCTGAATTTCCCTCTAGCCCAATTGACGCAGGGGCACCTCTTGAATTGTGAACAGGACACAGGGAACTAGGTCTTTTAATGGCTACTTTACAAAAAGGTCACCTGGTAAATATTTCAATAAACTTTTTCACACAAGTGCATCTGTTCCCAACCTGTGTGAAACAACAGGCTGATACTAAACACCTTTCTTGAGTCTTCAAAACGACCAAGAAAGGAAAGAAAGAAGACAGGTGGAAGCAATGGATTTTCATATGCATGTCTTTCACATCCTCAGGGTTTCAGATGGCTCAAGGAATGCCCAATTATAAATACGAACCCTCTTGGTGTTATTAAAGGGTAAAAATCTGGGGGTCACATTATGTAGTACAGGTGGAAATACATCTTACAAACACAGTCAAAACAGGTGATCTGTATAAACCTGCAACTTTTATCTATCTGCAAACTTAACCAAACTTATCCCATGCTTAAATGAAATTAAACCTTGTCAGCCACAGAGTTCAGGATAAAGATCTTGGATGTCAGGGACTTCCCTGGTGGCGCAGTGGTTAAGAATCCGCCTGCCAATGCAGGGGACACGGTTTCGATCCCTGGTCTAGGAAGATTCCACATGCCACGGAGCAAGTAAGCCTATGCGCCACAACTACTGAAGCCCGTGCACTCTAGGGCCCGCGTGCTGCAACTACTGAAGCCCGCACGACTAGAGCTAGTACTCTGCGATAAGAGAAGCCACCACAATGTGGCCCGCGCACCACAACGAAGAGTAGCCCCTGCTCACCCCAACTAGAGAACGCCCACGCGCAGCAACAAGACCCAACGCAGCCAAAATAAAAATTAAAAAAAAAAAAAAAAGATTTTGGATGTCAAACATAGCATTCTGAAGCAAGTTTTTATTAACTAGGCATTTTGTTAATAAAATTTATCTTCAAAGTACCAAACACAATACTCATTCCCAGGTAAATAGTAAGTGCCTAGGAACAACAATTCAACAATGTTGAATTAATTTATGACCCTAAACATTCTTTCCTGTGAAATATATTTTAACACTTTAATTGAATTGACTATGGCTTCATTGGGCTAATAAAAGGCACTTCCTATCTTTAAGCTAATTTTATTTCCATTAAAATGGCCTTTGCAACACAGGTAATTTGAAACAGCAAGCACACCTATAATACAGCAGCTTTACAAAGTGTTGTTTTGTATAGAATGTGTGATTATGAACATCAAGGCTATTCTGAAACACTGCAAATAACAGAAAAACAAAGAACCAGTAAATGCAAGCACCTGAATTTTAGTCATGTAATCCTTTTTAAATTAATTTTTTCCTACTAACCCAATAGTAGATTAAAGTTTTCCTGAAATAAAAACCAAAGTTAAATTATTGAGTAAAAATTGTTGTAATAATTACTGTTTAAATTTTTTACATTTACCTGAAAATTCTTCTTTATTAGTAATGATCCTTTTTAGAAGAAATGTTTGGAAGACAGTAAGGCACAGTGGTTAAGGACATGGGTTCTAGAATCATCAAGACTTGGTTCATATGGCAGCTCTGCCACTCACTAGCTGTGCCACCTCCCTGGGCCTCCATTTCCTATTCTCTAAAGCAGGGACAATAATGGCACCTACATCAATAGCACCAATAAAAATGATAATTCATATAAAGCACCATGCCTGCTACACAGTAAGTGCTCAACAGATGTTAAATGTCACTATTACAAATGGACCAAAGACCATCACAATGGGCAAGGAGGGGATGAATGCCTTTTCCCAAGAAATCCACGTGTTTTCCTGCCTAGAGGGTAGTGAGAGGTTCCGTGGTTGAGAAACAGAGAGTGCAAGTGCAAAATCGTGGACAGAGAGGTCTGGAGGGTGGGCTGGGACCACTTTGCAAGGGCCTTGCATGAGAACTCCGGTGAAGGGTGATCCACTGGCGTGTTGTAGCAGGGCCAGGCCATGATCAGCTTGCCCTTCAGAACAGTGACCATGGCTGCAGTGTGGAAAATGGTTCAGAGGAATGCAGAAAGAAGCCTAGGCAAAAAGACCAGTTGGGAAGCTGTTAAATAATCATGGTGCCTTAAGCGTGGCAATGAAAATGAGAGGAAGGCTTAGATTTGAGGGCGAGTTCCCAGGAAGACAAAATAGTCTATGGTGCTTGAATGTTACAGGGGCCATTGTGAGATGGCCTTGTCAAGGACAACGTGTCCAATATCAAACTGTGGACCAGCACTATCTCTACACATTCAGATGATTAAGCAGTTAAGAAAGGAGAAGTGAGGAAGTCAGATTGGGTCACTGGGAAAGGGTAGAATTTAAGGGTGTGTTTTCCTAAAGGAAAACTGCCTCCTCCTCTCTTCCTTCCAACCCAAGATGCAACTCAAGATTCACTTAGCAGGCAACAAGCACTACTGGAGGCCCCATCTCATGACCAGGACACCTTGTCACGAAAAGACTTTACTGGGAGCCCATGAAGACATGGCATGCAGAGGGCACTTAATAAATGCGTGTCATGAATTTGATAAGCAGGAAGTGAATAAAACAGTGGACTGGGTCTCAAAATTACCTGAATCTACTGAACTCCTGTGTTTTGATTTTTTTCATTTATAAAGTGGTCCTGAGCCCATGAGCCACAACTACTGAGCCTGCGTGCCACAACTGCTGAAGCCCACATGCCTAGAGCCTGTGCTCCACAACAGGAGAAGCCACTGCAATGAGAAGCCCGTGCACTGTGACAAAGAGGGGCCCCCGCTTGCCGCAACTAGATAAACCCTGCGTGCAGCAACGAAGACCCAGTGCAACCAAAAATAAATAAATAAATAAATTTATAAAATGGAGATAAAAATGCTAGGAATTAAAGAAAGAAAATTCTTAAAATAAGCAAGTCCTGATCAAGAAGTATTGATGTTGGGGCGTCCCTGGTGGCGCAGTGGTTGAGAATCTGCCTGCCAATGCAGGGGACACGGGTTCGAGCCCTGGTCTGGGAAGATCCCACATGCCACGGAGCGACTAGGCCCGTGAGCCACAATTGCTGAGCCTGCGCTCCACAACAAGAGAGGCCGCGATAGTGAGAGGCCCGCGCACCGCGATGAAGAGTGGCCCCCACTTGCCGAAACTAGAGAAAGCCCTCGCACAGAAACAAAGACCCAACACAGCCATAAATAAGTAAATAAATAAATAAAATTAAAAAAAAAAAAAAGAAGTATTGATGTTGGAAAGGAGTAACTACCCAAGTTCTGTATCTAATGATAAGCAATCTATTAAAAATTTTATATATACTCTATACTCTTTAATGTCTATCTAAAGTTTTATTTTGTATCTTTTTGCCATAAAGCAATTAAACAAATAAAATGAAGTGCAAGCTTTCTCAAATTTACATGGGAAAGCTAAATTTGTATGGAAGTCTTACTGCGGAAAAAATTATATTTAAGGAAAGTTTTGGAAAAACTTCTTAAGTTTGAGAAAAAAATGAATATTTGCAAGAAGTCTTCATATTTATAAAGATAAGAACATAATACTTATGGCCTGGTTTTACAGTTGTCTTTAAACATTATTTCATAATAAAACATTATTATTTTAAAGATCTTAGGTATTAGGAAAAAGTTAAATGTATTAAATTTAAATTGCCAGAAATTTTTATATTCTATCCATCAGGCAGAATTTGACGTAATTAGAAATGTTTGGAATATAACAGTGAGACTCCATTTGATATTCTCACAGCGGCTCAAAAAATACCCACTGACATACCTATTAGAATGGCCAAAATTCAGAACACTGACAACACCAAATACTGGTGAAGATGTGGAGCAATAAGAACTCTCAGGGGCTTCCCTGGTGGCGCAGTGGTTGAGAATCTGCCTGCCAATGCAGGGGACACGGGTTCGAGCCCTGGTCTGGGAAGATCCCACATGCCGTGGAGCAACTAGGCCCGTGAGCCACAACTACTGAGCCTGCGCGTCTGGAGCCTGTGCTCCGCAACGAGAGGCCGCGATAGTGAGAGGCCCGCGCACCGCGATGAAGAGTGGCCCCCACTTGCCGCAACTAGAGAAATCCCTCGCACAGAAACGAAGACCCAACACAGCCAAAAATAAATAAATAAATAAATTAAATTAAAAAAAAAAAAAAAAGAACTCTCATTCATTGCTGGTAGGAACGCAAAATGGTACAGCCACTTTGGAAGACAATTTGGTGGTTTCTTACAAAACTAAACATACTCTTACCATACAATCCAGCAATCACACTCCTTGGTATTTACCCAAAGGAGCTGAAAACTTATGTTTACAGAAATATGGATGTTTATAGCAGCTTTACTCATAATTGCCAAAACCTGAAAGCAACTAAGATGTCCTTCAATAGGTAAATGGGTAAATAAACTGTAGTACATCCAGATAATAGAATATTCAGCTCTAAAAGAAAGAAGGTATGAAGCCATGAAAAGACATGGTGGAAACTTAAATGCATATTCCTAGGTGAAAGAAACCAATCAGAAAAGGCTACATACTGTATGATTCCAACAATACGACATTCAGGGAAAGGAGACAGTAAAAAGATGAGTGGTTGCCAGAAGTTGGGGGAAGGTAGAGCACAGACGATCTTTAGGGCAGAGAAAATACTCTGTATACTACAATGATGAATACAGGCCGTCATATCCCATACAATATACAACACTATGAATGAACTGTATGTAATATAAACTATGGGCTTTAGGTGATTATGATGCATCAATGTAGGTTCATCAATTGTAACTAACGTACCACTGCGGGGAGGGATGCTGATCGCGGGGGAGGCCGTGCGCACGGCGGGGCAGGAGGTATGTGGGAAATCTCTGTACCTTCCTCTCAGTTTTGCTGTGAACCTAAAACTGTACTAAAAATATTTTCTTTTAATCTGTTGAGTGTGAAAAAATCAAGGAATAATCATCACATACCTAATATGTAGGTGTACGATGAGCATATGAATGAGCTATGCTAGCTAAGTTTTTAAGGACTGCACAGCCCTCCAGCATCATAGTTAGAGAGCAGTCCTTGTAGCCTCTCAAATAAATCTTCAAGTGAAAACCAAAAGATGGCTCTTTGCCTCTGAAGTACCACCACGAAGGGAAGCTTCCCTTGAAAACAGCCCCTCTTCCTCTGCACTTTTTTTTTTAAAGAATGGATGTGTCGGATTTAGACCTTCTGCTCTGTGGCACTACACACGGAAACACTTATAAAATTGCACTAAAAAATGGCAGGTTCTTTTTTTAATTAGGAAAAATTTCTAGTCCTTCAAAACTAGATATTTTGCTTTGATTTTATTTGTAATCAAAATATTTCTCTGGAAGCATTTTCTGTAGCCTTAATTACTCAATTAAACATGTTCCTATGTGACTTTCATGTCGCCACTGCATGATAATCCCACAGATGGCAAAGATTTAATATGGAATTAAACTAAGCTATTAATTATATATACAAGTTAAAAGAAATCTAAATGAATGACCTCTAAAAAATGTTTCTCATACTTGTCTATTTACCTGGGAGATACAAGAGTCAAGCTAGAAACAGAGTAAGGATAAAGTGCTTGTAGTTTGCTACTTGTTTTTATGAAATAAAATACTAGCCTTTTATTTAAAATGCCACCATAGGATAAAAATGTGATTCTTACAGAAGTCAGGTCATCTCAGATCTACTGCTACTATATCTGATTGAAAATTGAAAACTATCCCAAGCTAGTACGACATGGTGTACTTTCATGTACGTTTAACTGAGAGGCAGACGGCGAAGTCTGTAAAAGATGACTTTCACTGAAGACTCATGTTAAAGTGAATAAATGGAGAACCTTTTTTTTGCAATCAGATGGCAAAGATGGGAAACATTCACTGCAAGTTAGGAATAAAAGAGTTATGTAAATATTTTTATCTTGGATGGTTATCTCCTCTGGAGGGAAGACAAAGCAACTAAATAATAATCCAAAATGTATAGATAGTAGAGTCTTACATAACATTATCCTCGAGGAGTAAAAATTCTTTTTTGGTAGTTCTGAATACCATTCCATTGAAAGTCAGTTTTCTCTTCTCCCCTCACTCATAAAGGGAAAAATTCAGCTTGGAGTTTCTGTTCATGGAGGTAGGGTTTGGATCAAATTCATTAGATCCAAAGTTAGGAAAAAGGAAGAATTTGTCAAGTTGGATTAAATTATGGATTTTTATTTCTGCTTCTTTCATTGGTAGACAATGTAATTCATTACTTTAAATGAAACACTGACAGAGAACCTGAAACTCTTTATTTTATACTTTAGAAATGCCATGAATCAATCCCCCTAAATTATATTGAAGTCGCTGTTTAGTGACTTGCTAACTTCCCTAGTCAAACATAAGCTCTCTTTTTGGATTGGCATTTTCTTTACTACTCCCCTGGGGAAACGAAAGAGAGTTCAGCAACTCCTGAAGCTTCCTGACTTTTTCCCTAAGAGTCCCTGAGACACTAGAGAAAAGTACAAAAGGCAAAAACCCTAAATAAGCAAGGAAGGTTTCACAGAGGATCTACTGGCCAAGTGACACAAAAAATTAAGTGTATTTTGTCCAGTTAATATTACAAGAAAATCACAACCTTGTTCATCGAACATATGCCTTATCGCTAAACATCCTAAGGCTTTGTTTTTAATGTACAATAAATAGTGTTAAAACAGTGGTACCTTTCCACCAATGATAGATCAAATACTCTGGATCTCTGATAAATGATCTTTTAGGCTCACAACCCCTTCCCCCTTCACATCATGTAGTTTTACAAAGATAAATCAGAAAGGTTTAAAAAACTATATACTGAAAACCTTTTCCATTTCATGATTGTCTACAGGCAACAACCGAGAAAGCGTATGTGTTTTAATTCAGGAGGAAGAATAACGCTGAGTCCAACTCTTAACCCCTTGCAATTCACATAAAACATGAAAATTCAGAGCCAACTTTACAGACAACTTACAGCTAATTTTGATTTATTTGAATATAGTTGACGTGATATTTCTGATTCAATGTAAAATGAGCAATGGTTAATAATCAGAAGCATATCTTTCTCTACAAGGCGGATGATAACATAATGAGAAACAAAAGCATTATTTTTTTCTTCTTCATTTATTTATAACATATTTCTCATTTAAAAATTTCTGTTCTCGGGCTTCCCTGTTAGCGCAGTGGTTAAGAATCCACCTGCCAATGCGGGGGATGCAGGTTCGAGCCCTGGTCCAGGAAGATCCCACATGCCGCGGAGCAACTAAGCCCGTGAGCCACAACTGCTGAGCCTGCGCTCTAGAGCCTTCGAGCCACAGCTACTGAAGCCCGCGTGGCTACAGCCTGTGCTCCGCAACAAGAGAAGCCACCGCAATGAGAAGCCCACGCACCGCAACGAAGAGTAGACCCCGCTCACCACAACTAGAGGAAGCCTGTGCGGAGCAACGACGACCCAACGAAGCCAAAAAAAAAAAAAAAAAAAAGGATTTCCATTCTCCCAGCATTTCTACTTCTAGCAGTAAATCCTAAGTAATCAGAGATGTGCAAAAAGGTTTATGTACAGGGTGTTCCAAGAGTAATTTTTAATTCTGAAAAATAAGAAGTGCCTTGAAGATTCAACATTATGGGACTGATTAGGAATTAAATAATTATATTCAAGTGGTATAAAATTGTGCAGCTATAAAAATGATGCTATAGAACCAGTGCTGTCCAACAGAAATAGAGTGTGAATGATATTTGTAACTTTAAATTTTCCAGTAGGTGCATGAAAAAATGTTTTTAAAAAGTGAAATTAATTTTATTACTATATCCTATTTAACCCAATATTTCAACAGGTAATCAATATAAAAATTAATAATGAGGCATTTTCCCTTTTTTTGTACTTCCTCTGGAATTTGATGTGTTTTTTGTAGTTACAGCACATCCTAATTCTAACTAGCCACAATTCTAGTGCTCAACAGCCCATGCTGCTGTGGTGACAGTACTGAACAGTGCAGTTACAGACAATATTTAGAGCTAGAAAGTAGTTAATAATGTATGAAAATTTAAAAACAGATTATATGACATATCTATAGTATGATTCTAATCGTATGCTTTAAAAATTCATGAACAGGAGAAAAAAGCATAGGAGGGTATAAGCCGAAATGCTCACAGTATTATTCTAGGAAGCGGGATTACAGTTATTTTCTTGTTTTCTTTTTTCTCTTCTGTATTTTCTAAATGTTTGAAAATAAACCTGTATTATTTTGAATTTAAGAAATGATTCTGTTAACATGCTCCAATCAGCACTGATTAGATTTATGATGACCCTAGACATTCAACTCTTTCTAAGAATTTGATCCCTGAAAAGTAACTGTATTTATTTTGTATTTCATACTAGTGAGTACAAATTTCATTGTCCTTAGAGAATAATTCACCACTATGTACAAGATTTATATTTTGAGCATGAGCCCTAACATTTGCCCCTTAAATGTAGTGTGTGTATTTACAGTATAAGAACCGTGAGTAAATTATTTCATTGCCTGTTAAATAACCATTTTAAGTCTAGACAAAAACCATAAATAGCCATTATTTATAAAGTTTCCATTCAAGGTACTCGGGAAATTGTATAATGAATAGGCCATGTGACCAACATCTCCTCGTACCCCCAAACCACACACAAAAAAGAGAGAGAAAATATATAAAATTGGCAAAGATGCTAAATACAGACAAAATCCACTTTGAAAAAGGGAGACTAAACTAAAATGACTGTTGCAAGCTCGGCATCCACCTTAAAGAATCAGAGAGCTTACTCTGCTGACCCTCTTCATCACTGTAGCCCACCCTCCCAAACCCCACCCAAAAGGCTCTTAAGACAAACCAGCCTATATTTCCTCTTCAACCATCTCTTCTCAATATTCCCCATCACTAGCTCTGCACTGTCTAGCTCTCTGGCATTCCTCATTTTATCCTCAACAAAATTCCTGTGACCCTTAAGGAGGTCCAGAAAACGTCTGACATTCATTTATTTTACTGATAAATATTTACTGAGCTCCTACTTACTGCATTAAAGTGGGGCTTACATCAGCTAGGAGAAATACACAAAAACATAAATATACAAAAATAATTTTAAATGGTGGTAAGGAAAATAACGGAAAAGAAGAGAGTGCTATGGAAGAAGATAATAGACTGGGGCTTGGGGCAGGAGCAGGGTGGTGGTCAGGAAAGCCCTCTCCAATGACAAAGGACAAACCCACTGATGCTGAGGCCTGATGGATGAGAGGGAAAAAGCGGGAAGAAGTGCCTTCCTGAAGATGTGCATGTCCCAGCCCTGGGTGTATGGGAGCCCAGGTAAATTCAGGAATCCAGGGTTGGCTGGGTTAGGGTTAGGGAGCGGAAGAAGGCTGGAGCCAATTCAGCCCGTGGGAGTCTAGCAGAGGGGCCAGTGTGTAAGCATGGTCATTACTAGTATTAACGACGAGAGCAATAGATAAAATATAAGCATTTTTGACAAGCTAAGGCACATGCTAAGAGCTTTGCACACAATCATGGACTAATTCCACACAGCAGCCCTTTGAGGTAGGGGTGATGAAGCACCTGTGAGGTTAGAACCTTGTCTGAGGTGACATGACTCGTCGAGGGCAGGGCAGGGGTCTGCTGACACAGCATCCTCTTGGATGAACTGCCTCCCCTTCCAAGTTTTGCACCCTGATCCACTGCCACCAGAGTTATGGGCAAAGGCAGAGTTTTTTGAAAGAGGATACTGGAAAAAAAACAAAGAAACTGAGATTTCTGTTCCTAGAAGGAGAAACCTATCTTATGGACACGGAAGACCACATTCGCTCATGTCTAAACCACAGAGGAAGGACAAAGAAAAATATGTGTAGCACGCTATAGCAGATACCTGCAGGTTTTGTCTTCCTGATGCGTTATTTTCATTTTTTTCTAGTAAAAACTATTTTCTTTGGGCAGCTCTCCCTCCCCTTCTCTCGGTCTACAGTGGTTTTGGTAGGGCAGACCCTACCCCTGGCTTTAGGGCTGAGCACATGACTTTTCACACCTAGGCAACTGGAACACTTCATTCCCTCGGCCAGTTTCAGGCTCAGAGATGGCACATGACTGATGGCATATGAGCTCGATCTGGGGCTTTCCTGAATGACTGAGAAAGACGTAAGGTCACAGACGCTGGTGTGCACACCGCCTCCATATCAGACGACACTGCCTGAGGAGGAAGCCAGTGAGGAGAAAAACGTGCCTGGAGATGAAGAGGTAAGAGTCCTTATGAATCACTGCGCACAGGGGTTCAAACAAACTAGAAGCAAGAGTTACTCCTCGACTTTCCAGCTGAATACACCAACAAGCTCTCTTTCTCTGAGAAGCCATTCTGAGTTGGAGTTTTCAACCAAAAAAGACCTAGTGTGGATTAGAGTCAGAGCAGACTGGAGAGAAATGAGGGCCAGAGTAAGGCCAGTATTAGCCAAAATGGCAGAAAAGTGGCCATTATATGACCACTGAGAAAGCAGACACTCAGATGGCTGCAGTAAAACTGTTCCTCCTTCTTGGCGGCAGGCAGCCAACCAAGTGGAAAGCACAACTTTGAGATGCAGGTGCAAACAGCCAGCAGTCAGGAAAGAGTTACTGGATGCTTGAGGGGCGCCAGACTCCACGCTGGGTGCAGGAATATGTTGATGAACAAGACACAGTCCCTTTCGCCCTTGGAGTTCATAGCTACTCCAGAGGGAAAAGGAAGGAAGCACAGGTGAGCGTACCTACATCATAATTTACCTACAAACTGAACTCAGTGCAGTAAAAACAGCACCTGATGAAAAAGAAAGTCTTGGTTCTCTGGTCTAGACATAAACACCATCCACTGAACTATATAATGAAAGGCTCAAAAGTGCAGAGGCCAAAAGACAGGGAGACCTGGAAGATGAGAGACCAGCTCTCGTAGCAGCAGCAGCTATGGGCAGAAAGGCTTAGAACCAGAACTGCAGGAATCTAAGTGGACTCTGGTCTGTTTCCAGAAATAAAGTTGCTAAAGAAAGAAATCAATCTAGGAACTGAGAACAGAACGTCAGGAGGGACACCGCAAAGAGCCAAGGTGAAAAATGCCTCCAGCTGCTACAAAAGGACATGAACCCTGCAAGACTTTTCTGGCCTTTACCACCATAGCTCTCAGTAGCTCATCTCTCCTCCTGACCAATTACTATATTTCCCTGAGCAGTTCTACATCCGGCTCCCTCCTCAGTGAGGCGGGACATGAATTGCTCTGCCAAACGCAGGATCCAGGCCCCCAGAACTTACCAAGAACACCTGGTTTCTGGGTTCCTACATTCCTGTGTGTCCAGCCTTCAAACGGGGCCTCTTCCCAACTCGCTGTGCAGATGTGTAGGGTTTTCACCCTATTTGCTACGAAGACTCATTAAGTTTCATGCCCAAATCACAGATGTAATTCATATTTAGTGGAGGTGAATGCTCTTAAATTAACTGTTTGGAAAAACTACATGTAGTCCACCTAAAGAGTTATTTTCATTCTTCTCCACTCTTCTATTTACAAGATCTCAACATAAAGATCCCATTTGGGTGTTGCTAAATTAAAACGCCTCACTCAACACACATACGCCTCCTGAATTATCTGTTTTGTGTTAACTGGGACCTGAGGGGAGACTCTTCTTGAATAAATGCACCAAGGAACAAAAACCAAAACCCAGTAATAATGGACCGAGTCAAAAGGACTTAAATACCAACTCTGATGATTTGAGCAGTCATTTAACCATCACATTGATTCACTTATGCAACAATTTTACAGTGAGTGTTTACTGTGTATCAGACAGTGATCTAGGCTTTGGGGGTAAAGCGGGAACAAGACATTTTCTGAATATTTTGTATGTACTGAGTACCAAACTATGCTCTCCTCCTTCGTGGAGATAAATCCATCTTTCCTTCCTACTTTATTGACTCTGCCCAGGATATACTCTTAAAAATGGCATGTCCATGTCAAGACTCAGTTGTTCAAAGAAGCATTCTTTCAACAAAAGCAATCTTGTAACAGTAATACTAAAAAAAAAAAAAAAAAAAAAAGAAAAGAAACCCCAAAACAAACACAAAAAACCTTTAAGATCATCTAATTCAACCCATCATCTACAGATGACAAACCTGAGGCAAAGTAAGTTAAGGGTACTTCTCCAAGGTGGTCCATATCATTAGTGCTGAAACAAGTATTAAATCTCTTGGTTTTTCATCCAGTGCTTTCTTCTCCTGCACCATCCAATACGGTAGCCACTAGCCCCATGTGGCTATTTAAGTTTAAATTTAGAATTAAAAATTCAGTTCCTCAGCTGCACTACCTCCATTTCAAGTGCTCAACAGCCACATAAGCTAGTGGCTCTTGTATTGGGCAGCGAAGAAAAGAGACTATTTCCATCACTGCAGAAAGTTCATTGGACAGTGCTGTAAGGTCTAAAACACACTGCTTGCGTTATTCCAGCTCAGCACTTCTCAAACTTTAATAGGCAGAGTACTCAATCTGTGGGGGTCATGTACAAATGCTGATGCTGATATAGTATAGGTCGGGATGGGGCCTGACATTATACAGTCCTCATAAGCTTCCGTCCACAGAACTGCCCTGGGTCTGAGGACCACACTTGGGAGTATGGAGTGTCAAGGTTCTGGCTCAATACTGCAGTTAATACTGAAAGAATTAGTGTCCTAACAGTTTAATGTGTAGGATGTTTTTGTCTGCCCCATGAGATTTTAAGCTGCTTAAGATAGAGCAACATGGGCTTCCCTGGTGGCGCAGTGGTTGAGAATCTGCCTGCCAATGCAGGGGACACGGGTTCGAGCCCTGGTCTGGGAAGATCCCACATGCCGCAGAACAGCTGGGCCCATGAGCCACAATTACTGAGCCTGCGCGTCTGGAGCCTGTGCTCCGCAACAAGAGAGGCCGCGATAGTGAGAGGCCCCCGCTTGCCACAACTAGAGAAAAGCCCTCGCACAGAAATGAAGACCCAACGCAGCCATAAATAAATAAATTAAAAAAAAAAAAAAAAAGATGGAGCAACACATCTTATACTTCCCATCCCTCATCATGACTGCACAGCGTAGGGATAGACCAGGAGTAAGTTTTCCTATCTATAAGTGCATTATATTTGGTGCAAGTTACTGCAATGCTACACATAAACACATAACATAAACAGTTTCTTTCCTTTTTTTTTTTTGGCCACACCGCACGGCTTGTGGGATCTTAGTTCCCTGACCAGGGACTGAACCCAGGCCCTCAACAGTGAGAGCACGGAGTCCTAGCTACTGGACCGCCCAGGAAATTCCCTCTTTTTCTTTTTAAAAGACACCAGGTCTTTGATCTAACCATTCATTGCCTTTGATTTCCCAAAAGTGAGACACTGGTAGCTGTACTATGTCAACCTCAAGAAAACACATAGGATTTAATTGTATTTAATGGTTTTAAATTGAATTGTGAATTTTACTAAGGCATACATATTTAAAATAATTTTTAAATAGTTGACAAAATACATATAAGGTATATTTGATAGCTGAATGGATGCTAAATAGTCTCCTGAAAGTACAATTGAATATTCAAGTTGTCTCTACAATTAGAAAATGATTAAAATATTTACAAAAATAATACAATCAGAAATTTTATCTGTGTCTTTAAATTACTGTGGCCTTATTTCCTAGCCTGGAAACACAGAGCACCCTTTCTTAATGGGACAGCTGACAGCTGTCTTGGTATGAGCAGGCACTTCTATAATTCTTATCATAGTTTTCCATCAGCAACTTTCATTTTCCTAGAAATTTCAGTGATTACTATATGTAGTCAGTTACTAATTAACAACTTTGTATTAGGTTTAAGAGTTCAATCACTTTTGTATCTAAAAGTCACATATTTATGCATTAAGTTTCTAAAGAAATGAGTCCTTTGTGCCTTTCTAAATGTATTCCTTATAAAGCAACAGGAAAAAAAAGTTTTATTAATGCACAAGACTGAAAGAAATGTCAAGTATGCTAGAGTTCTGGTTTTGATTTTGGACTTCAGAGAAAGTAAAAGAAGCAGTGGAACAGAAGAGCCCTGTAATTACAATCCAATGTCCTAGAGAAGACTATCTGATATCTCTTCCAGTTGGCATTCGAGCCGGTGTAAGAAAATCAACTGCGATCAGTACAACACAAAGTCATCCCACCTCGTCAAGATCATCAGGAATTACACTGGGAGTACGTCATGAACCTCCCTGGTTTTGTTTAAGACCTTCTTGGACACATTAAAAGACGGAAATGTTTCAAGAGTTAAATCAATAAATTTATTTATGCTACACAACCTAAGCCAATAAAAGTTTGTGCTAAGATTCCTCAAACTCCCGCTTCATTTTGGGGAGGGTTAACTAAATGAGCATTTTTTCCCCTAGGAGGAGAGTAGACTGCTCTCCGGCAGCAAGATGGCAGCAGTATGATGGTTGACAGTTTGAGTCTGGAGTTACTGGCTGCATACAAATTCTCCACTCAGCCTCTTCATCATGTCAGCCTTAGGAAAATTAGCTCTCTCTTTAAGACTCAGTTTCTTCATCTGTAAAATGGGAATGAGAATAGGATTGCTGGGAGCATTTAATGCAATACTGATCATATGGCACTTGACACAGCAAATAAGCATGTAGCACATAGTAAGCTTTAAATGAACCTTAATTATTTTTACTAGGTCTGAAAGGGATATATCATAGCTCAGTGGCCATGAAATATTTTCCTTCACTTTCATCAAGCTCCTTTAAGACCTCTTACTTTGTGTTTGTATCTAGAAATCTTCCCTTAAGATATAAAAAATATCTATTTATGAGAGAAATAAAAGATGTATTTGGGGATTCATTTTTTCAAAACAAGTATGTTATCTGCTCACCTGGAAATGCTCTATAGCCCCTATTCAGAGAGAAAATGATTCAAAGACACTGAAGTATAATCTCAATAAATATAGTATCAATATCCAGATTGAGTCAGTAACATTAGATACACTCCTCTAGAAGAAAACTTTCAGTCATGGGGTTGCTGAAGTGAGGTCCAAGTAGCTCAGAAGGAAGTAGAAGTAGACAAATACATAATTTATGTTGCATAGGGGAAAAATTTGACTTAGTTCACAAAGAGGACTGTTTTTGTCCTTCAGTATCTAGTCTGGTTGCTGCCTACACAAGAATCATGTCAACTCCTCTCTTTTCTTATTGAGTGCAGAACTGACTGAGAGAGAACAAGAACCATTCTCCTCATCAGGGACAAGAGACAGTGGTCCCAGTAACAATCACTCAGGCTGGCCAAGCTCCCATCATCAGCCAAAGAAAGGGCTTGTGTATCAGCACAGTCAGGTGAGAAGGGGTCTGATGTGCACACTCCCTGCATCAGGGTGACCTTTCTCTGAAGGGAGGGCGGTGGACACATTCCCATCTAAGATGTTTATGACAGTGCTAGTCAGTAACAGAATCCAGGCCCCCTCCAGTCATAGGGTGCAGGGCAGGGGGGCGGCCTGGAGCAAGGAAGAGAAACAGGCTTGACACTGCACATGTGCATAGCACCGTCCCATCTACAAGGTCATAACAGAACTCACTTGACCATGGTCCTCATGAGGTTGGTACAGTTATTTTATCTTGTCAAGAAATGAAGGTCTGAGGGGAAGATGGCATGCCCAAGAAAACCAGCAAAGTGGCAGAGGTAGGAACTCCATCCATGTTATTCTGTGGGCAGAGGGCGAGAAAAGGGTTGTGGGGAGGGAAGCACTCAGAACTCGGCTGTGGCAGCACTAGATTTCACCAAGGTGTGGTTCTTGTGGCCTTTGGTTTTATTTTCTACACTGTCAAAGCAAGTAAGGTTATAAAACTGGGGTTTTTATGTAATTTTTCATAATATCATCAAATATTTCATCTCTATTCAAAATTTTCAATTTGTTTTTAATTTAAATTTGTTTAAATTTCTTTTTTTTTTTTTTTGGCTGCGCCACTTGGCTTGCGGGATCTTAGTTCCCAGACCAGGGGTTGAACCTGGGCCCTCAGCAGTAACAGTGCAGAGTCCTAACCACTGGACCACCAGGGAATTCCCTGAAATGTTTTAATAGCAGCTTTTTCCTCACCTAACCAGGATCCGAACAAAGTGGTACACTGCATTTGGTCACTAGGTCTCTTTAGACCTTTTAGACTAGAATAGTGTCCCCATCATTTCTTTAAATCACACTGGCTTTGTGAAGCATCACAACTGTTGTCTTCTAGAAGGGCCACATTCTGGATTTGTTTGTTTCCTTATATCGTCTTTTAACATATTCTGCTAGCCCCTCCATTTCCTGTAACCTGTGTCAGGTTTGATTGGATTCTTGGAAAGAAGATTTCACTGGTGGTGGTATGTTTCACGTTGTTTCACATTGCTCACGTTGTTTCCTATTGTTTCACATCAAGAAACATATAAGATTGCCCCACTGTTACCGAATTTCAGAGTGATCACTTGGTTTAGTTGGTGAGCACCGTATTTCTCCATTTTAAAAGTGCGTTTCGTTTTACTTTGTTTTGTGTTTGTAAGTCGTTAGTATACATAATTTTTTTGGTACTATGTAGATACGCTATTCCTCAACAATTTCTCAATTTTTGTAGCTATTTTTTATGTTATGTTTGTAAATCTATCATGTTTTACCAATTAAAATCCTCCTGCAACATTCATTATTTGGGTTGGGAATCTGGTGAGCCAAATCTGCCCTATTCCCACCTCCCAGTGTCACATTCATAGACCCAACCGCAGGTTCAGGCCTTTTCCTCCACGTGCCAAGTAAAGATGGTGGGCCTTACCTTTTGCAGGACAGGGGAGTTCCATCAGGATATGGACAGAATTCAATCTCTACCCAAAACTCTAAGAACAATGCTAACCATCTGGTAAAATTAGTTATGCTTTTGAAAATGTTTATTTTATCAAAGTTTTATATACACACACAGACACACATACACTTTTTAAAAGCAAAACAGTGCTAAAAGGCTCACAACAGAAACAGTAGTTATTTGGCCGCCCTTGGCCAACAGAGTCAACCACTTTTAACTCTTGTAGTTATTTCTTCCACTACTTACCTCCATATTTCTAAATAATATGTAGAACTATTATACTTAATTTAAAAATTTTAGTCATTATCTCTGACTTCCTCTTATAGTAGATGAGGATTAGCTGCTTTTCCTATTACTGGCTTTGGAGGAGAAGTGAACGTGAACTCCTAAGGTGACCACACTGAATTTTGACAACAACTAGCACATGGTTAGTGGGCCTTAAAAATACTGTTGAATGTCATTGGATGAATGATATAGATATCCAAATGCATAAAGCCAGGATGCATTCTGCAGTTTCTCATAGCAAGTATGCATTGAGCAGAATGTAGGAGAAATACCTAATCTCCCCAAATCACATACATTTAAGTTGGTTATTTGTATTTTGTTTTAGTATGTTCTTAGAAAACATTAAAATTCAACACATTAAAATATTTTTAAAAGAGGAATGTCATGAAACTAATTTAAAGGACTCAGTAAAAACATCTCTGCAGCCCAAAGATCTTTTTTCAAGTAAATTCTTAATTGGCAGTAGAGAGAGAAATCTCTACTTTCTTACTTTAGATGTGAGAAAGTAGTCTTTTCTAAAAATGATGAGCAAACATGCTTGAAAATATATGGGAGACCTTCCCTGGAGTCATGCAGGCTCAGAATTCAGCCCTTTGCCTCACAGAATTTCAAAGTTTGATGCTAAGCCAAAAAAAAAAAGTATAAGTTATGAGTACTCTGAAAAGACTCCCACCTCATTAATATGTCTCAAAACACATTGCTTAAGGGTAAAGTTAATTAAATCACAGTACACATAAATTTGAAATGGATGGATAATCAATCACAGACAAAATTATGTTATACAAAGACAAAATAGGTGTAGTGGACATTAATAAAAGTTAAATGAAAACAGATTCATACAATGGAAGGAATTTTTCACCTGACTTGCTGCTGCCTCTTTGTATTATCCAGCTTTCGGGACTATCTGAGGCAAACTGATGAAAGAATTAAATATTCTTCTTCACTTGGAACCCTTTAAAGTGGCAAATCTTCCATTTAGTACTTGAGAATTTCTCAAGCTGACTTCAACCAGCATCAAATTTTCTAACAAGGCACTAAAACTCTTAAATATACTGGCTGAATTATGTAGCTTTGTGAATTTTCCAAGAACTCTCTCTCTGTGTTTTGTTGTCGTGTGTCTTTGGGCCTTTCACTTTCATTGCATTTCAACTATTTTGGTAGAAGAGAAAAGAAAGAAAGAAATTGAAACCAGCCATTTTGATTACTTGTTAATAGTTCTGAAAAAATAGACCCTGAGTTTTGTTTTTTGTTTTTTTTTTTGTAATTAGCTGCAGGCTCCAAGTATTCATGTATTATTACTTATAGGAGCAATCTGGAGCAGATTTGAAATTATTTTCTGTAGCTGGAATAATTTCTACCCCCTGTAATATTATTTCCCTTATATGTCTAGCTTTTATAACATTGAATCTCAGAATGGGGAGGATCTTAGAATGAGCGACTTTCGGGGCTTCCCTGGTGGCGCAGTGGTTGAGAGTCTGCCTGCCAATGCTGGGGACGTGCCCTGGTCTGGGAGGATCCCACGTGCCGCGGAGCAACTAGGCCCGTGAGCCACAACTACTGAGCCTGCGCATCTGGAGCCTGTGCTCCGCAACAAGAGAGGCCGCGATAGTGAGAGGCCCGCGCACCGTGATGAAGAGTGGCCCCCGCTTGCCGCAACTAGAGAAAGCCCTCGCACAGAAACGAAGACCCAACACAGCCATGAATAAATAAATAAATAAATAAAATTTAAAAAAGGAAACAAACCGGGAACTGGATAAACCTACTTTCAAGGTTCTCAGATTAACAGTATTATGTACGTAATGAAGGCAGCGATATTTATAACTGACAATTTTAATTTATAAGAGAAGAAAATCAAGGTTAAATTTCACAGTATATGCGTAGAAAAAATATCCTCTATCTTTAAGTCTCCCTAATATAGTAACAGAAAAATATGCATTCGTGCTTTCTAAGCATAAGCGTAATATAGGCGACAAAAAGGACAATCCAGGGTCCTCCCCCGAGGACAGTCCATCCAGGAGTACGCAGCAGTCACGCACACCAGAATAACTAACTACACAAGACCGTATAAGCTAAGTGGTGAATAAAGGGTCCAGAATAATAAGTTCCAAGGAGCAAGGGCTGGCTCCCTTTCAGGAGGTGTGGTCAAAGAGCAGGGGGAATTTGAGCTGGGCCCTAAAGGTCAGTTTTCCAGAGAGGAGGTGGGGAAGAGGAAGGTCATTATTTCAGATGGAAAGAATGTGCTGGTCTATCCAACCCCCATCTACAATTTAAACTAATGATAAAGCTGCAAACCAGAGTCTCAGAAGGTTCCCTGATTTGGCGTAAGAAGAAGGGAGAGAACTTGTGCAGCTTATAACTTTCTAGATAAGGTCGCCTCTCCCCACAGGAAGCTAGAATAAAGGTATGAGGAGTAACATTAAGGAACAATTGGCACCCATCCCAGCGTTCCTCATCCGCCAGGGTTCCCAAGCCCCCGTGGCATCGAGGGGTCTTGCTGAAGCTGGTCAGAGGTAAGAACATACATCCAACAAGCTACAGCAGAATCCACACCAAATGGGGGTTTGTGAGAATACAAAATAAAGAGTGTAAGAAACACAAGAGGGAAACAGGTTAAAATACCTGTTGTTGTTAAGCTTATCTTGACATAGTTGCATGGGTCACATGCAGAGTTCTGAGTGGGGCTTCCAGTGACTCAAAGTCTCCTTTATGCCCTGGGATGGTGTAATGCCCCCATCCTCCACCCCACTGCTACTGACCATCTCCACTTGGGTGACTCTAGGCACCCTTTCTTTTCTCCTTCCACAGTCTATCTCATAGGATATGCATGCCTCCTCCCAACAGTGGCCTAAACCAGAAACCTGAAAGTCCCCATGGACTTCCGTCTCTTCCTTAGACTCTTTAATGGATGGGTCACTATCTCCCCAGTCTGGTCTCACCTCCTCTAATCTATATATTCTCCAGACTGCTGCCACAAAGAGTCTCACTTGCAGGATAAAAATCTCAACTCCTTTTTAGCAAGGCAGAAAAGGGCATCATTATCTGGCCCCAGCCGACCAGTCTGACCTGAGCTTCCAACACTCTTTCCTTGAAATTTGCATCCTGGCAACATCTAATTACCTGAGAGGTCCCGGAACCCACCCTGCTTTGGGGCCTCCCCGCCTTGCAAACACTCTTCCCTCCACTGTGCTGACAACTTGGAACATTTCTACTCATCCTTCTAGCCTTAGCTCAAGTCCTTTCTCTGCTCTGATTCTTTCCTGACACCTGCCCATGTGCTGAGATGCTCCCTATCCAAGTATATCCTAGAACTGTGACAATTTACAATGTCTGTCTTTGCACCTGCTTTGTAAGCTCCTTGAAATCAGGAACAAAAACCTTTTTCCTCCCAGCTCTAGCATCCTGCACACAGCGCCCACCCAAACAAAACTTTGTCGAGCAAATGACTAATTTTAAAATGAAAAAGAGAGGAATCAATATTATTTGGTTAAAATTAACAAGTCTGAAGAAATCCACTGCGAACATTAGTCTATTTAATTGGAGGTGGAGTGGACTTGCATGGGGATATTCTCCAACAGTTTATCTTTTCTTTGAAACTGTCAAGCCAATGAAATAGACTCACACATGTTGTACAACAGGGCAAGGAAGCAAAGGAGCATTTGTTTAAAAGAAATGACCTCTATGGTACTACCTGAATTTACAGGGTTTTGGAACTCTTTTCCACCCTGCTGGTACTCAAATTTAACTAGAATATTTTCAACCCCTTCTCTACTACCAAAACAGCAAAAATACCACAAAAATTTAGAACCAGCCAGGCAACAGAGATTTAGCACCTACTTAGCTTTGAGAACTCTCAAAATTACATTCAAAGCCCCCCTATAAAATGGGAGATGCTATGAAATTGTCTTTGCATCCCTTGAAGAAAAGGGTGACACACAGACTCATGCTGGAAATCGCAGGACTGAACTCTAAAATCCTCAAGTTTTGAGTATTTGGTTAATTGCAATCATTTACTTTCCTTGGGAATTAATAGAAACCATCTGCTTAATGATAAAGCTGAGCTCTGCAATTATTTGAGGAAACATGTGCTGTAGTCAGAGTCTTATTGAGGAAGCCTGCTAGACATACGTATTTTTTTTTTTATAATTAAAGCCAATCACATTCATTAATTTAAAAATGCTGGGTTTTTAAAATTTATCAGCACCACCCTTGTTAATATGTACCTGTGCAACCTTCAATTTTAAACTTACAGTAGGTTAAATAGCTATAATTGTACAGATGGCTGTGATCAACATCAGAATGTTGAGGTGATCATGAGACAAAAATAAAGATGAGAAATAAATGTCCACTCTGAACCACATACCCGCCTCTGGGTCTCATGCCTGTGTGCGGAGGGATATTTCCCTCTCCTAGCAAACAGGAAAATGGCTGAGTGCTCCAAACAAAATTCCTTTGAACTGGCCATTTCTCAAAGCTCCTGCTCATTCTAACTGCAGTTCTGCTAGCAGATGTGAAGAAAAACAGGCAGCTTTTGTTACACGGCAGCCTAGAAAATGGGAAGAGCCAACGTCTCCTCTGAATGGCTGTAAATATTGATCCACCTGTAAAGAATAAGGGTGCCATCTCTGAATGGTGGCAAATAAATAAAGCAGGAGGAGAATAGAGGAAAGAGAAACACACACGTTGGGCCAAGAGCTCCAAGCCAGTTTCTTCTGTGTATGTGTGGCCCAAGGGCGGAGGAGATGTTTATTTGGACATCTTCCCTTCCGAAAAGAAGCCAGCAGACTGTCTGCTTTTGTATGCGTCCACTGTTAGAGCCCAGTTCATTTTTAACCAATGTAACGAAGGATTTTGAATTTTTAAAACCAGTTGGTAAGAAACAGCTAATCCTCACCACTCCAGCCCACCAAAAAAACCCACTTTGCCTCTACAATGTTTAACTAGTTATTACTGTGGTCCTTAACCTACAGAACAGCAGAGGGGTTAAGAAGATGGGTTTTGCAAAGTATGACAGACACTGACTGAAATCTCCATTAGCCATTCACTACCTGTATACATTTAAGAAAGTTACTTAATGTCGTAACACCTTATTTTCTATTTCTGTAAAATGGAGAAAATAATAGTATCTACCATAGAGGGCTGTGAAAATCAAAAAAGATAATGTATGAAAAGTGCTTAGTCCAGGGCCTGGAGCAGAGAAAGTGCCCACAAATATGAGTTATGTTTGTCATTTTTATTCTTATTATCATTATGGCCAGTCTTACGGTAGAAACTAGCAGGAAAATCTTAGGAATCATCAAGATTCCTGAGGGATCACCCCTGCCAGGGGCATCATTGCCAGAAAGAAGGCATCCTCTCTCTTCTTTTGAAAAGGAATCCAGGGAGAAGTTGAAAGAGTTGGGCTGAGGTAGCTGTGTGCAGTACCACAAGCAGCCATTCTATCAGAAATGTACACAAAGACCCTGTTTTAAAGTTGAGCAAACACAACAAATCTTTTGGCAAAGAGGGAAGAGGTGTTTTAGAACATGAATATTTGTATGCCACCCTCAGTTTCTTTTTAAAAAAAGTTTCAAACAAATATGTCCATTGTATTATGTCATCAAAAGGCATATGGGTTCTAGAGTCAGAGGGACCAGGGTGCCTCCCCCGTGCTGCCACTTACCCTAGGTGACCTGGGGCAAATCACTGAATGTCTGCCTCAGTTTCCTCCTTTGAAAAGTGGTGATAATAAAAACACTCATCAAGTTATGTAAGCATTAAATAAGCTGATACTACAATGGGTCTTAGAACTGAATTCATTTTGCTTATCATTGTAAAGATTAAAAGAGATAATGCATGTAAGCCTTGTATGTATTAAGTGCTCGTTACACAGTACCTATCATTCTTACTGTAAAGAAATTAGAAAATAAAATGAACGAACCAGAAAAAAGTAAAATAACTCAATTTTTACATGGAAACTTTTAGAATTAAATAGTATAAAAATGACCAGAATTGTGGTTGGAGAAAGACACTATTTCCAAGAAAACTATGGAAATTTATTTCCCTAATAATCCTTTAAAAAGGAGTCTGGACTAAGCCGTTCCAAAGGTGGGAGATGACTTCTGTATTTCCCTTTTAGACCCGTTAACAGTTCACAAATTATTCAGTGGAGGAACTATTAATGGAAACCTGTAAGACAGCAAAAGTATCACAGGAAGCAAGGCAAATGCCTACTAAAATGGGAAGCTCCAAGTTCAAAAAAGACTTTTAGCCAAACCCAAGAGAAGAAAGGGAATGCATTTATTAACGTCAACAAATCCAAGTCCTATTCGAGGTGGAGGTTTTAAAATACGGAACTTTCCCCCTAAAACCCAGGTTCAAGTTCCCTTCATCAACTCTTTCCCTAAGGCACTGGGCAATAATGGGTATTAATATGAAAATTTCTCTAGTCTGAATCACAGAGAATGGACCTAGACCTTTTTTTTAACGAAGAGTACCATACTAGGTAGTGCAATACAGACACTTGGAGGGGATGGTCCACTTAAAAGTACTGCTTTGAGTGGACAGCTTTAAAAAAAATTTTCAAACTCCTTTAGAATACACAAATTCTGTTAGATTATAAAGGAAAATAGAATAAACTTAGCCCAAATATTTTGGGGGGTTTAAATAATATTATTTTGTTTAAATATGTGGAAAACAATAATCTTTCTGTGGGACTATAAAATCAGTTTAGCAATGTTTCTTTGCTTTCCTTTTCTTATCCCCACCTCCAAAATTTAAAATCTTTCACAACATATGTACTGATTACTACATAAATATAATTAATTTTTAAAATAAGAATGCACAAAAATAATTATTTCCAATGTATTTTCAAGTTTCAAATGACACAAGAGCTCAGGGTTAAATTTTTTCTCATGTTTTTTTATGGTCTAACACATAATTTTGAAATGTGACACATGAGTATTTGTAAGTTATAATAGAGTCTAAATATTTTAACAGTAAGAAATAAAGCTTACTTATTCAAGAAGAGCTTTTTTAAATCGTCCCTCTAGGATCCTTCTAGAATAACCATTATTGCTATACAGTATTTTCTTTGTATGTTACATGGTTACTCAGAATTAGCAACAACATTACGCTTATTCCTAGCGCATATAAACCTTTCATTATTTCTAGGGAAAGTAAAAAGAATTACACCTTTCAGCATTTAATCACCAAATTTGATTTTCTTTACAAATAGCCTGAAGGTAGGTCTGTAATATTATGTATCTCTTAATTCCACTTGGAAGGTAAGCAAACATGTACCAGCCCACTTAGTGCCTGAATACAATCCATATTCTTTTCTGTGGTTCAGACATAAAGCCCTATTGATTATGTTCAAGTGGCCACTTACAAGGGTGCCTTAAGCAAGTGCTTGTTGAATTCACTGAAGGAGGTTCTCTGGCCTTGGCAGAGGCAAAACGCTACAGACCTCACCACCACTGTGCCCCAGCTTGAAGGTTTTGATGGCTTCCTAGGGCAGAGGATGAGGCCCCAAACTGGGAGATGTGGTCCTCCGACCTATCCAGCTTCATCTCACAGCATGTTCACCTTTGCTCTAATAACCACCAACAGTAATAACTACTACCCACACAGGACCTAAGCACTGGATATAAAGCAATTAATTTCATCCTTACACCAACACCCTTTAGCGGAGGGACTATTATTACCCCCACCTTACAGAAGAGATTAAATGACCTGCTTGCGATCTGCCAGCTAGCAAGTGTGGCAGCCGGGATTCAAACAAGGACAGTGTGGCTCCAGGTCTGAGCTCTCCCCTCTTGACACTTACACAGAGATAGGGTCTGGCACAAAGTAGGACCTCAATAAATCTTTATTAAATGACTGAACAAGTGACTTCTACAATTAGTCAAGAAGTCTACACGGGTCAATCCTGACTTCCCAGTTTCTACACATAACTCCATTATGAGTTTCAAAGGAGGATTTAAATGGATAATGCAGAAATTTGCTCAGCAAATATTGCAGAGCACCTACAACGTGCCAGGCACCCAGGCTAGAAGGAGACACTGCCCTGCCTCCAGAAAGCTGATGGCCCAGCGTAGGACACAGACCAAGAACAGGCCACTAATTGTTACCGGAGTGGTGACTGCTGGATGCCACTCAGCCACAGAATAGCTCGTCTGAGCTGCAGAGCTAAGCCTTGGGGAGGGTTCAAGACAACAGTGAATGCTCTATAAATAAAGCCAGTTTATTCAACACGTATTCATTCTGCTTTAACCTTTTGTGAGCTGGCCTGCGACAGTGCCTGGCCTGAGGAGCCACTCAATTACTGTTTGTTAAATGGATGAAGGAAGGGACAAATGAAGGAAGCAAGCCAACTGTGACTGGTCACCTTGTTTGATGACCTTGGAAAATGCATTTCAGGTTCTAACCAAACTTGCAGGCTCATGTAGTTCAGGTCTCTCATTACATCAGAGCGGGAGAGGAGCCACAGTTAGCAACTCCCTGCCCCCCACATATGCTTCCCTTAAAAATAAGAGGCAAGTCAATAATCAAAATAGCAAATGGAACTCCAGATTTTATATCACCTATTCACACACCACCCTCTCTTCCTTTCTGCAAATGCTTTCTTTTTAAAGATGTCCATGTTTACTTAAAAGATGCTTTAGGGACTGGAAGGGCTGGATCCCTCCTTATGTCATCTGTGACACATGGAATACTTGAGTTGTTACAATTCTGAGCTTTCTGTGGGAGTCATTTTGTTTTTATAAAACTGGCAAATCAAAATTCTAGGTTTCATGACTGCTTTATGTAACCGTGCAAAGTTTTTCTCTCTGTATAAAAAAGGTTCTTCACACACATTAAAATACTTATTCCAAAATCATCACAATTTTTTCAATCAAAAACTGAACAGCTTTGACATTTTAAAATAAGAAACTGTCACTTGCAGAATTTGATTAAACTATTCTAATAGCAAGCTGGAGTCATTAAAATTGGCTTTCAGAGAGATACTTCACATGCTTCGTAACTGGCATACTGTGATGACAGCCTCCAAATCAGGCTTCCAAGTAAGACGGTGTCTCTAAAGACTGGAAAAAGGCATGTCACACACGAGCCACCCATTAGAAATGTGTTTCAATCTTGTTTAATCATACAAATGCTACATCTTCATAATAAAGTAATACTATTTTGCATAAATAAAATGTAATATTTACACTTTAGTGCACACATATTCTTGTGTTAGAAATGGAAAGATATTCTGGGAAACACTTATGCCACCTTAATTCAAAAGTAAAGTACAAAAGAGCATTTCATAATTCTTCTCTTTGTCCATTATTACCATCAAGGGTGAAAAAGGGAGGGAACAACCAATAATTTGTTAATGGTTTACGACAGAAATACCAGGTTAATTAAAACAAAAACGGCACAATGTTTCCTAAGATTTACTACCATTTTATTGAAGGGCAAACTTTCTTTAAAATTCCAGATGTGAAAGTGCCTTAGGAAAATTCCGATGCTGTTGTGGAAAATGCGGTGAAGGTCTCCGACAGGACGCGGCTTGTCTGGGTCCCCAGCGGCTCTCCCGGGACCAGCAGATGCCAGCCGGGAGTGGGCGCTGGACCACAGGCTCACTGGACAAGCACCACTTTTGCCTTTGGGTCACTAAGCTACAAAGAAACGCTCTGTTTTAAAAGTCTTCTTACAGAAAGTAATAAAGTGCTACTTCTTGGCTTTTACGACCTTATATTCTTTTAAAGAACTTCATTTTCCCATATAGGAGCCAGAGCTGATGTATATGGTTGATATGGTATAAGCCACAGCCAAGGGAAGCTAAACTGAGAAGGCAGAAGATACTGTTGGAAGTACAAGTATATTGAATTAGTTAATTTTCTTAGGCAGTCAAATAGCTACCAAATAGGCAGGATTTTTTTTTTTTAATCTGACATTTAACCAGGCGTACTGAATTGAATGATTTATTTTACACGTCTTTTTTCATTTGTGAGATGCCCTAGCTTTTAGGTTGCAGTGTAGACGGTAAATTTCTGTAGAAAACTGAGAAATTGGGAGCAGTAAGTAGTTTGAAAGAAAAGAAAATCAAAGGACAATGAGTTCAGGCCTATGTGAAGTGCTAGACATGCACTGAAACTCCTTCAAAGAAATCACTTTTTCTTCTTTGTCACTAATATCATCTCTCATTTCAACAGCCACTCTGTTTCCTGGTGGTTTTTAGAAAATAATATTAACCTATATAATCCATTTAGCCATCAGAGGTCTTTTATTTAGAAGAGTTATTCTGATGTCAAGATGCTTAAATGCTCCTTCCTAATTAAAATGTACCAAAATAAAACCTACTTAAGACTTTCCATGGGAAGGGAAACTTCCTGATCTCTCTTCCCTTAGATATAGGCTACCGACCTGCCCTTGGCAACAGTATTGATTTTACCTGATTTGACTGACCACAATTGAACAGGTTTTTACCACATTCTCACAGCGGGGGAAGTACATTCCAGGTGCAAAGTCTGGAGCCTGTGCTGAAGGTGTTACACGATACACAAATCATTGGCAAGCAAAACAATTGTATCCATGCTCCCTAAACATTGCTTCACAAAATTAATGTGCTAACCATTAGTTCTATATACGCTGGAAAAGAAATAAATAGGAACAAGTTCTTCAGACAAAGTGGAGATATAAATTTTTAAATATCACAGATAAAATGGGAAATCATTCAACATTTAGATATTCTTAGTCTTCGAACTCAGTATTCAAACTTATTTATACCATTTCTATTGTCTGAGACTATTTGTTGAAGAGTGTGGAAATAATGCCAGAGACAGAGTGTGGGAGAGAGAGAATAAGTGATCCAATTTTCCATTAAAGGCAAGCTTTTGTTAATTCTGGACTAGGCAGTTATTTAGTTACATCTGTGCTTTGCCGTGGCTGAAGTCAGTAGCCCCAGCACTGGACAGTCACCTCACACACGGCCACTACTGTTCACAAGCAACGGTAGGCAAGAATGGATGTGCATCTGATTCTGGAAAAAATTTCCCTTAATCTTGGCAGGTCCCTAGCACCATCTTCATGCAAGAAACACATGTACCATTGGCAGTTCTGAAAACCAGTAATAATATTGCTAACTTGTGTTAATAATATAAAAAATATTAATAGAATCCTACCCCCCAAAAGAACGAAAATGTCTTCCAGGATTTGTGATGCCTGAAATGCTATAAATCTCTGAAGACAGGTTATATCCTTCCCACTTCCCTGAGGCATTTGTCACATTGCCAGACAAGATTAGAACCAGATAAGCCTCAGATACTTTTTGAAGATATTAGAAAGATCATGTTAGGGGAAGTGGCTTAGGGGTTATACTTTATCAAACCAACATCCTTCAAATGCCTCTTACTAATAATATACTGTTGTCTGCTACAGCAAGATGGTGGATACTGAGGCAAGAAGGGAACCATATACTTAGTAATAACCTTTATTCTGTTTTCCTTTTCTGTGTGCTTGTGAGGGAAAGATCTATTAAAAAGATAATAACACAATAAGACAATAGAAAATAAGACAATAGAAAAGTCTCCAGCACCAAAGGCATTTTTCACTATGAAAGCCCTTTCTAACCACTCCCAGTCACTTCTCTGACCTTCTTTTTTCTAAACTTTCCTGTTACTCCACCCAAATTTTTCTCCTGAATAGTATTTTTTTTCTACTCCATTCGACTCACAGTTTTGTAATACTCAGTCACAGAATAGCTTACTACTGGCATCTACCTTGGGTGAATATGTGTTTTCACATGCGTTATTTACAGTAGAAAGTTAATGCTATTCTGTCCAAGAACTAATGAACTAATTTGGTTTAAATTTAAAGGTCATACTTTAGAAGCCCACAAAAGTTTTTCAATTGCAGGCAACTATATACATTACAAATCCTCACTAGAGATTTTATCAGGGTGTATAATGAAATTCGTCTCATTTTCCATTTTAGATGTCCATTTTTAATGAAAATGACTCAATGCTTATGTACAGTAACTATGAAAAGTCATCTCTAAGAATGGCCAAGATACATTGCTAATTCAAAATCACCGTGGGAAATCTGTCAGTCACTGAAGTCACCTTACGGTTGCTCCCAGACAAATAGGTGAAAATGTAATGTCTCACCCCCCCATTTTCAAATCAATCAAAAGGCAAAGATATCTTATCTCATTTATTGTATTAGAAAATTAAAATATATGTGCTAACATGGTAAGATTACAAAGGGAATGATTAGGAGGGGGAGGGAAACCTCACTAGAGATTGTCTAAAAGAGTGAAACCCATTTTGAAGATGTAAAAGATGTTGATAACAGACTCAAAGTATATTATACACATAACAGAGCTAAAGGAAATTACGAAAAGTTGCTAATGTTCTTGAAATGTTCCTGCAAGCTGAAGTGAATTCTGAAATAAAGCGCCTCTGGAAGATATCTTAAAAATAAATTTAAAAAAAGAAAAAAATTAGAACTAGCAATGAAAGAAATGAGAAATGAATAAATGAATGAATATATGTAAGAAAAGCCAAAGGTGTAAGGATTCACTAGGAAATAGATGAGAAAGAACCAAAGCAAGGCAAAGACCTGCAGATAAAATTTAAATATCAACTTCATACTGTGGTGAAGACGCGAACAGTTTCCTTATATGAAGAGTGGCTTCAGTACCCTAAATCACAGATGGAAAAGAGAAAAAAATAAATGATATAACAGTGGAAGGAACTTTGCTGCTAAGACAGATGATGGAGATCACTGGCCAGAAACACTGGATCACCAACAAAGACATAGCTTGCATTCAAATTTTAGCAGATTTAATTAAAATTTTAAAATTGTGATCAGGACAATTTCACAGCTCTGGAAGATAAAGAGCTAAGTTACTGCCACAAACAGAAACTTGCCTGTGGTGAGCCAAGTTCAAGCAGGGTGAGTAAGAATACTGACTGCTTTTTTCTCAAACTATACTTACATATTGGGGTTTTTAAAAGCCATTTATATATATATATACACACATATATATACACATATATATGTGTATATATATATTTTTTTTCATTTCTTTGCAAGACTTAATTACAGACAAACAAAAATCCTGATCAGTTGTTTCATAATTAAATAGAATACAGTTGGGAGACCATATAATTTATCATGCAAACCAGGACATTTTTTGAGTGCAATTAATAACTATGTTGGGACAATAGACATAAACCAGGATGTATAGTCATCTTAAATATAGCACAATTCTAAAGCGAAATAACATAAAAAAAATTGGACTCACCACCCACCCTTCTCCCACTATGAAAAATGTCCCTTTCCAAAATGCTATCACAATCCTTCTGGAGGTCATATTTTAAAATGTAGGAATAACATTTCCCAAACTTCACTGAAGAATTCAAAGAAATATCCTCGGAAGGGTTAGTTGTAAAAGGATTTAATTTAATTTTTGTCAGTTTCAGAATCATTTGGATTCCAAAGTCCTAGTGGAAATGTAAACAAAAGCAAAAGGATACATTTACTGTAATGTATCCAGATGTAGAGCTTAGTGTCACTGGTAATAAAGAACAATAATTTAATGATTGCAAAAAGGATTAGCTTGCATTTAATTTGCATTAAATAAATACAAATACATTTTATCTGGGGCAAGACACTAGCACTAGCAAACTGAAAGTAAACAAAGAATCTCAAAAGGAGTTCACATTGATACCACACGTTTGAAAATATCATTCATAAATATCTGAGTCAGTATGGTCAAGGTCAAATACAAATATTAATACCTCAATTAGGGTTCCCAGATTCAGGGACATCTGAGTTGCTGCTGGATATCACTAGCCTTCTGGGGACAGCAGCTCTCTCTGTGCTGAGGAACATTCAAGCAGCACAGCAGGACTGCTGTGGGTGACGCCTAAGGGGAGAGGCCATCAGCGCTGAAAGTTTTAAAACAGGGGGTTCTTCCAAATTCTCATCAGCCAAGCAAGTTGGAGAGAGGGGAGAGCAGTGTGGGGAAGGAAAACGGTGGGTTGGGTCGCCTTAAGAGCCCAGAGACTCTGGGAAGAATCTCCATCTAGGAGGGTGTGTTTTGGAGACAGGGGGAGTAGAGCAGGGGTGTGGGAAGCAACTGTCCCACCTCAACCTCCCCCCATGCCCCATTCCCAAAGTGGTGTTTTATCAGACGCCATAAAGACCCTGATGAACTGGCATTAAAGAAAGCAGCATGGAATACAGGATGGGATCCTTAAGGGACACAGGGAAAGAGAAGAGGTAAACAAAAAGGGAGCCCTTTTTATGGGTTCACTCTCCACAATGACCAAAGGACCAAAGCAGCACCTCCTCCTTACTGGTAAAGCCTGGCTAATCCTGCAATTTTTTTTTTTTTTTTTGCCTCATGGCTTATGGGATCTTAATTCCCAGAGCAGGGATTGAACCCCGGCCCCAGCAGTGAGAACACAGAGCCCTAACCACTGGACCACCAGGGAATCCCCCAATCCTGCAGTTTTATCCATTTGTTCTGTGTATTTGTTTGCATCTGCTTTTTTTTTTTTTTTGCTAATTGCTTTTCACCCACAGCCAGTTCCCCTAGCTTCCTTTTTTCTTTTTAAATCAGCACTGACCTCATGATGCCAGAGGCTGGTGAGGGGAGGTTGCTGGAGACGGACTGGGCTAAAGGAACGGATGGAAGAACTACAACTGCCCTCTGAGGAGCTTTCCTCCAGGCCTCTGGCTTTAAGGCCTGATTCTGTGGCTTTTATACTCACCTACAGTGGGCCAGAATGAGAATCTGGGGGTGGGGGGAGGGGGAGGGAAAATGTGGTTCTGACCTGGAAAGAGACAATCTAAGTAAGATATGGGGGCGCTCTGTCTGGCCTGTGCTGCTAGATGGTTAAAGGCAAAGGAGAGGCTCGAGTGAGATGCTTGACGGGGTGGGCTCAAGAACCAGGCCACGGAGGGCTCATAGGAGAAGCACAATTTGAACGAAGAAGTGGCACAAATTTTCATTTTAGATCACTGGGAAGGCATCAGGGTTACAGTCCAGCAGTCTGGATGGTGGTTTAGTGAATGAAGATGAAGAACTGAATCTTGGAGAGAAGAGGATGGCTGGTCCCAGAAACGTCCAGGAGGTAAATCAGATGGGACTTGTGGTTGAAGGAATGGGAAAAAGAGGAGTGGAGCATAACATTCAGGTTTCTAACTTGGACAACTAGGTGGTTTATGAAGTTACTACCTTAGGACATATATAGATGGTGGGAAAGGTTTGAGGATGGACGGTGGCAAGCAGAGTGGCTGGCCGGGGAGGTGACAGTGGTGTCTCAGCGTAGGTACCCTACGTGTTGATCTCAAGCAAACTAGGGCAAGAACGTACTGGACTCGTGTAAGAAGTCTGGATTCCAGCCTGGTGCTAACATTTAGTTAACTGTGTAACCCACAGTGATTCTCTCAACCATGGGGAACCTGATTCTTCATTTATCAAATGAGACAACTGACCCACAATGTGTTACCAGGACTAAATGAGAATGTGTGTAAAAGCATTTTCAACGCTGAAGCATTGAAAGTCTGAAGCTAAGAAAGCCTCCACACCCCGCTACACTCATCAAACGTTTGGTACTATTTTCGCCCAGGAACCAGAGGTACAGAAGTGGACGGTGATCTCACAGGGACTGATACAGTCGTCAGGATCTGGTGTCCCAAACTTGGCTTTTCACTTGAGAAACATTTATTTACTCATCAAGGAAAACATCTTTGAGCCCCTACTTTACACTTATTCTAAAAACAGAAACACAAGTAACACTGTTTTCCTTAAGGGCCTCAAACTTCAGGGTGCAGGAGATAAAATATAAAGAAATGAATTATAATATGTGTTCAGCACTGTAACAGAGGTTGCATGCCATCTTTGCCAAAGGGTTAGCTAAACTCCTTACTATTCCAATTTTTGTATATGAGGGGCAAAGAGATTATTACTACTATTTTACTTTATTATTGTTTTACTACTATTTTATTTTAATTTTATTTTTTTTGGCCGAGCGGCATGCAGGATCCAAGTTCCCTGATCATGGATTGAACCCATGCCCCTTGCAGTGGAAGCACGTAGTCCTAACCTCTGGACCGCCAGGGAAGTCCCTATTTTAATTTTTCAGTTGAAGTATAGTTGATCTACAATGTTCTGTTAGTTTCAGGTGTACAGCACAGTGATTCAGTTATACATAGGGTAGGTGTGCTAAACACATTTTCGACTTATGGTATTTTCAATTTACAATGGGTTTATCGGGACACCTAACCTGTGGGCTGAGGAAGATTTGCATATGGAATACTTTTCCGTATCAAAAGCAAAATTTTTTATCGTGATATTAAGCTTCATAATGCCCTTATATTTGCAATTTTTATAAAGTATAGTTCAAGTCCACGTTCATTTGGAACAGCAGTGACTGCTTTTAGGTAATGCATTTGTTTTAAGAGAGGAAAGGTCATTTCAAGTTTGTTTAAGACTGCCATCTAGTGCCTCCTTTCTCCCTATTGGATGCAGAGGCTTTCTGTGAGCAAGTCAGTTTAAGGAGAGTCTATAGTTAACTTTCTGGATTGGTTAACTCAGGTTTTAGATAGATAGCAGTAACCTTTTTCGGCTTGGATGTCATTCTTACGGTACCAGCTGTGCCGATTAAGGAAATTAATTGTCCTGCTCAGCAGTCTTAGAGAAAAAGTGAGGAACAGACTTGAAGTAAAGTAAAAAGCAGTCATTTATTATCCTTTGTTGACCTATGCAATTAGACATGACCCTCAAAACAAGACAAATTAACTCCTTTGTGGTGATGTAATCCCTATAACAGATGGATCGATGATGGAAACATGTAACCCCACCAAGGTTCATGTTTAAGATGAGCAGTGTGGCACTGGAAACTCTGCTCTGGCCGGCACAGCTGAAAGATTATGTCAGCGGCTGAACAGCACAGATTCTGAAATCAGAGTCCTGCAGAGACACCTGCTACAGACTAGATAGTTCTGTGTGACCCAAGGCATTCCTTTGTGAATCAATGTGAAATCAATGTCCCAGCATGATGTTAGGTGGAATTGTGCTAATGGACAAGTAAACCAGTAAGGGACACACAGCAAAGGAGACTTCAGCCTTATGAGCTCATTAGCCAGTTGGAACTGGAATAGTTCCAAGACACTTGTGTGGTTATGTCCACCTACCTGAATTACCCTGGGAGTTTCAACTGGATACAGTTCCCTTTCATGAGTCATAGATTATTTAAGTTTTACTGTGCACTGTTAAACAATTGTCATATTCCACGCTTAAGTGGCTGCCTTCCAAATGGGGTATGAAGTGATTTTTGTGATAAAATTCACTGGAGTCCTAAAGTATAAACGAAGTGTACTGGTTTTAGATAAAATTCCATCTGGCAGCTCAACTTATCAAGACACTGATTTGATTTCAACAGCTCACAGAATTATGATTAGGCAACTCTGAATGGCACCCATATTTCTCTTTCTAGAAAACACCTAGTTTACTCATAAGTAAAATAAATCTTTAAGAAAGTCCTTTCATATTTATTTCAGTTTAATATCACAAGTTAAAAATTCCAAATTCAGTGAGTTCTTGAAAATTATTATATAAACTTTAAAATATATAGTCAAAAAAAGAAAATATTTAACTTTATTTTGAAGCAACTATTTTGTATATTTGGGAAATTATTTTCACAAGCATTTATGTGTTAAGGTCAACAATAACCAGTTTAATTTAATATGCAATAGTTTGTGCGAATGTAACCTTAACCCCAGAAGTTGTCTTAGCAAATATAAAACCTTTAATTTCCTAGGCTTTATCGTGTAAATCCCCTCAAATCACCTGTCAAATTCTACCTTCATCTAGCCACGGAAAAATGTAGAGTAAAATGTAGCCTATTTGAACTGTGAAAGTAAGTATAAACGTCATGGATAGGTAATTTTTGCACATGTTAATATTAGAAAAGAAAAAAAACAAATATTTTGGGTTTCTCCATATTATAGACTTGGTATGAGATTCAGAGTCAACAAAAAAGACCAATAAGAGGGATTTTATGAAGAAGTTATTTCCTCCTCCAAGAGAATTCAAAAAGAAGCTAATAGGAAAAAGAAAATGTCCCTGTAGCTTATATTATATATTGATCAAAACCAAAATCCCTGAAACCAGCCTAGGGGAGGGTGAAACCATCCAGCACAAACCCAGTCTGTAGTTAAAGCCAGTGGTGAGAAGCAGACGAACTCCAGGGTCCCAAGCCTTTGGTTTGGAAACAAGCAGGGATTCTGGTGGCTTTTCAAATCCAGCTCCTGGGATGGAAGCTTGCGCTTGTTTTTATGGTACAAGATCATGATCCCCCAGCAGGACTCGGGTGACCTGGGTCTTCAGGTCCTGATGTGCCAACAGCCTCGTGAAAGTCACTTTCATTCATTGAGCATCAGAGGGCTCATTTACTAATTGAGGCCAAGCATCCTTCCTCTTGCATGAGTGCATTCCCCAGCCCAGCCCACCACATCGTGGCATCCTGAAAGATGGAGTGGGTGGGTCACATCTTTGGATCTTCCTTTTTTTTTTTTTTAAATCAATCTTTTTCCTCCATAGGTATTATTTATTTATTTATTTTAATAGCTATTTATTTATTTATTTTTGGCTGTGTTGGGTCTTCGTTTCGTGCGAGGGCTTTCTCTAGTTGCGCCAAGCGGGGGCCACTCTTCATCGCGGTGCACGGGCCTCTCACTATCGTGGCCCCTCCCGTTGCGGGGCACAGGCTCCAGACGCCAGGCTCAGCAGTTGTGGCTCACAGGCCCAGTTGCTCCACGGCATGTGAGATCTTCCCAGACCAGGGCTCGAACCCGTGTCCCCTGCATTGGCAGGCAGATTCACAACCACTGCGCCACCAGGGAAGCCCCTTCCTTTCCTTTTGCTTCCACTCATCACCCCCTTTCTTGTGTTGTACAGGAATATGTCTATGTTTCTTCAATAAATATTTGTTGAATGAATAAAATGAATGAATGAGAGATAAATTTTAAGTGTGAACAATTCGGGTAGATTTCATATTACGATTAACCTTCAAAGATATATAAGCATTTGCAAATGAAAACTATCTGTATTCCAGATATCTTCATCTATACTTTAGAACATTTAAACAAGGAAATATTTATGGGTTTTCCCCCTGCCAAGAAACACTTAAAATATATCACTAATACTTAATTTCCTTATTTAAAAAGTAACACACCTACAGCACAAACTATGGAAAAAATGAAAGAGGGACACAAAGTCATATCCATTCCTAATCTACCCACCAAGAAATAAACCATTACTAACATTTTGCTAATAGAAAAACTTCACGGAGAGTCAGTAGGCCATCCACACAGGGCATCAAACCCAAAGCACCTGGGGACCCATAGGTCCGGGAGAAGGTCCTCAGTTTCTTGTATGTTTTTAAAAGACTTTTCATCAGTTAATCCAGGGAGTTCCTCGAGCATTGCAGGATTGTTTCGTCCTAAAGAAATTTAGTGGCTTCTGATCACTAATTAGACTGTACTCAGTTACACTGAGAAATGTAATGGCCAAATAAATAAGAATATTACACAAAGGAGTCAGCTTGAGAAATGAAAATAATAATCTGAGGGCTGCTTTAAAATACTGGAGCAAAATAACCGAATTACCTTAACAGGTATTATCTTCAAGCCAGGACCACTAAAACATGTGCATGTCAACTAGACCAAAAGCCAAGGATGGGCCCATGCAGGCACCTCTCCCTTGGGTTGCACTAGAATCAGGCTCACAAGCTCCCATCCATTTTTCTCTTTATGGATGGACTCTATTTGGCCAACCTGCAATTCTGATTTACCATCAGTTCTCCTTCCTCTTAAATTGCTGACATATGAATAGGTGACTTGACAAACATTGTTCCCAAAGATTGGGAGACTAAAGTATTTTATCCTAAGAAACAAGAAAGGCAAAGCAAAGGCAATAATTCTTTACAACTATCGTGTGCAGCAGTGGGTGCATGGTCATGGAGATTCTCTAACACAGCCAAGGAAGTGATAATACTTCCTAAATTTGGACTGAGAAAGAAAACGTATTATTAATTCTCTCTCAGCATTTGTATAGATTTCTTCTATCTGTGGTTTTCAAACTGTGTGCAAGGAACCAGGACCCTCACCTGGCTGAGGAGGAGACAAGGGCACTGAAAGGGCAGGGCTATAAACAGGAACTTTTGAGTTGCCAGGTAACATACAGGATGCACGGTTAAGTCTGAATTTCAGACAAACCATCAATCATTTTTTTAGGGACATGCAATATTTGAGACACACTTATACTAAAAATTCTTAATTGTTTACCTGAAATCCAAATCAACTGGGCATCTTGTGTGGTTTTCTTATCTTGACAAATCTGGCAGCCCTATCACTAACTCCCTTTCTCCCTCCCAACAAAAGCAGTTTCTACTTGACGTGCTGGAGTTCCAGATTATCTTGTGTTTGAGAAAAGTGTTCAGCTATCCAAAAAAAGTTTGTAAACCACTCTGCTAGATGAATCTGGGCAACACTCTGAACTCCACTGTCTGTGGACTTCTCATGAATAAAGCAGAGTGCATCTGGTTGTTGTGAAAATTAATTAAAGCTTGTAAAGCCCTTTGCGATTGGCATGTTCAGCCACATATGCTACAAAATATTTATCACATGCCAGACTGCCTGAAAACATACTGATTGCTCAGTGAACAATCAGATGGCAGAAATTCTGAAAGATGTTAAATCACAATCTTAATCTCACCACACTGAAGAACCACATATTGAAACACAGCAGGCCTTCCAGCCTAAGAAGTGAACTTACCTTTGAAAAACAAACATAATGTAATTTGCTTTTAAAAAGTACAGTATTCTAAATTATATTGTTATGGATTTTTTTCAGCTGAATCATAGTTTTTGAAACAGGAGATCAAGAAATAACAATCAGGAAATGAAGAAAACAGTTCATCTCCTACAAGTCTACTGTCTGCTATTTCTACTTGGTAAGGTTTTTTTAGACTAAAAACAAGTTTTTATGAAAACAAAACAGAGATACCAACACAATAAAACACATCTGGTGGCCACTTGGTGACATTTAGGCTCTTTTTTGTCCCAACCATTAGCTTTCATGGAAAGCACTTACAGTACTAAAGCAGATGTCATAAAAGTGCAACACATTATATAATGTTGTCTAAACACTTGAGTCTGAAATTGAAACGTGGCAGTGAAACTGAAGAGTAAATAAATTTAGATTGTACCAACATAACAATGAAAAGACACAAGTGTAAATAAATACCTGGTGGGATGGCCAGGTTAATGCAACATTTAAGGAGAAGAGAGAGCCCTTATTCAGAAGCTTAAAGTCAATTACAGAGAAGAAAGACAGGGTCACAATTAAAGCTGTCAAAACTCATCTCTTACTTTTGATTGAAACTGAAGTTTTATAAAGGTGACAATAAGTCCATGACTAAGAGCATAATTAATCTTAGAGCCAGATATAAAGATTTGCAATTCACTGAGCATCATGCTTGTCTCATGTTTCCTGCCTTTGCACACACTTTGCCTTCTCCCCAACCTGAGTCATTGTCCAATTCTAATGGCTTGGTCAACTCCTATTCAGTCGTCAAGACCCATCTCAACCATATCCTCCTCTCTGGAGCCTTCCTTAAAAATTCACACAGAACAAATGATTTCCACTTTTAGCTTTGTGCCACTACTATATCTAGTACATTTCTATTCCTGCCTCTACCACAGTATTTCACAAGTGCTTAAATGCCTTCCTTCCCTACAAAATGGTGAGCTTTTTAAAGACAGGAACCATTCTTGTTTGATGTTTGTATTCCCAGAGCCTAGCACAGTGCCTGGCAAACCACAGGACTCAATGAGGGTGTGCTGAAGTGAAAATGATGCCCCCAAACTGAAATAAAAATGGGAAGTTTAACATTAAATGGTTAACATGCGTTTGTAAGTGCAATTTCTTCTTACCTTTCAGAGGAGAGAAAAGGCGGTAGAGAATATGCAAAATAGCTACCATCACTTTGAAGTGAATAAATGGTCAGGAAATGAGGCAGAAGATGAAAGGTTCTGTATGTCCGTTTAAGGAGCTAGAACAACAGAAACTACAGTGAGCTGTCCCTAAAACATCTCTGCAAAAGTATGCCAACTGTAACCTGGAGGGCTGGCCTCCAGACCAAGGAGCAGATGCGACTTTATTTATATTCCTCCCTCTAACCTTCTGCTGAGAAGGCCCACAAAGGTGTCATTAAGAGATGGAATGCCTTCTTGCAGCACTTTCACACACTCATTACCATCTGATAGCGTTTGATCTCTGAGTCATGGCTGAAGCGACCCAGATTCAAACTGGTGATTATTAATGTCACATTTCTATAGGACTTCCTATTGGAACAGCACTTATAGTCACTTGCAAATCTGCTGGGATCGGGGCCACGGCTCATTGAGTTGTTCATCTGAACAACTCACAAACTCCATCTTCGGAGATATAATATAAGTAGTACCCTACTTCCCAGTGGGCCGTCTGTAACTTCAGGCTCAGGCTAATTAGAATGTGAATAAGATCCAAGGGTCTGAGAATTTGCATAAAAGTTAGTGATTTAATTAATCACAAAAATGATTTTTGCTACAAAAATGGAACAGCCAGGCCAGTACGTATGGTGACACAGGCCAACATGTATTATCTAAGATTAATACAGAAAGAGTTTCACCACTGACTGCATATTTATACCAGCTTTTATTGGGAGAGGTGGGGAGATAAGAATATTATTATGGTTTAAAAAAATATTAAGAATGCAACTAAAGTGGATGCTGGGCTACTCTTATTTTCCAGCAAACCCTCTCTAAACCTCCCCCAATTAATTCCAATTTGGTCAATGGACACGCACATTTTTTTAAAATTAATTAGTTAATTTTTGGCTGTGTTGGGTCTTCGTTTCTGTGCGAGGGCTTTCTCCAGTTGTGGCAAGTGGGGGCCACTCTTCATCGCGGTGCGCGGGCCTCTCACTATCGCGGCCTCTGGAGCACAGGCTCCAGACGCACAGGCTCAGTAGTTGTGGCTCACGGGCCCAGTTGCTCCGCGGCATGTGGGATCTTCCCAGACCAGGACTCGAACCTGCATCCCTTTGACTGGCAGGCAGGTTCTCAACCACCGCGCCACCAGGGAAGCCCAGGACATGCACATTTTAAACAAAATCATAATCACTATTTTTTTTTAAATTTATGTATGTATGTATGTATTTATTTTTGGCTGCATGGGTCTTCTTTGCTGCGCGCAGACTTCTCTAGTTGCAGCGAGTGGGGGCTACTCTTCATTGCAGTGGCTTCTCTTGTTGTGGAACATGGGCTCTAGGCATGCAGGCTTCATTAGTTGTGGCACGTGGGCTCAGTAGTTGTGGCTTACGGGCTTAGTTGCTCCGCGGCATGTGGGATCTTCCCGGACCAGGGCTCGAACCTGTGTCCCCAGCATTGGCAGTCAGATTCTTAACCGCTACACCACCAGAGAAGTCCCTATAATCACTATTGATTACATAAGTAAATGAACATACTACTTTGAGTCTTACTTTATAAATTTTCCATATTTCCCATGTATAAACACAGTACTCACGTTTGTAACTTTTAGTATGAATATAACTATGCCATTGTTGTAACTACATCAGATTAATAATTTGCTCTGAATATTACTACATTTTTTTAGCTCCTCATATTAAATTATAACGTAACTTATTAAACCAGACTTTTGGTAAGGGGAAGTGTACATTCTCTTAGGTCTTTAAAACACAGCTACTGTTGAATTTTGAATTGGCCACACTGAATCATGAATAAAGAGACCATTTTTAAAAGTTGCACCTGGTTAACATGAATAATTTTGAGTAGATTGTGAAATAATTCTAGTCAGGGACTAGGTAATGAAGAAAATTAATAATAATAACAATATTAGCTTCCATTTATTAACGATTCCCCTAAAGTTTTAGCCTCCAAATCCAGTATTTTAGAATCAAGGAAATTCTGAGCTTAAAATGTCATCAGGCCTCTCACATCATTCAGGAAACTGAGGCACAAAGTGGGTAAGAAGTCCAAAAAGTTAAGTGACTTGTCCAAGATTACATGTAAGTTAGTAGTAGTAGAGGCTATAATTATCTAAAAGCATTTAATATAGAACAAATATACGCACAGCAATGTTTACAAAACAATAAAACATCATCAAACTATTTTAGATAGATTATAAGTGCTTATTTTTCCTCTTTTTTTGTTTGTTTCTTTCTTTAGAAAAATTGAACTACTAATTTATTTAGGAATCATCAAACCAAAGCTCCTTAGGAAGGTGCATCTTGAACAAACAGGCAGCTTCCCCATCAGTAAATTGGGGACAACCTTGGTTAGACCTCTACACAAAGATGCAGTGAAGGTAAATAAGATGAATCTGAAATTGCTTTGTGTACTTCGGAGGTATTAGCTGTATTAGTAATAAACAACCCCTGAGTAAAACATGATCATTTCTGGACAAATACATTGGCGCAGCTCCTTAACAGGAAAGCTGACTCACCGCCAATTTAGCCCTGGAACCTGAGACATTAAAATAATAATTTCAAGCAACCAGGTTTCTTGCTAAGCTGGCTGAAATCACTTAGAGGATTAGCTTTTCACCTCTAGAATTTAAGTCAGGATTTCTTGAGTGAAAGATAGTCCATCATCCTTATTTTAACATAAAAGTCTGTCAGAAGATACTACCTTTTTTTTTTAAGGTTACAGAGCAGCATGGGTGCATTATGAAGTGGGAAATCACATAGCTCACAAATATTTGGTCTTACTTCTATTAATATAGCATCCATTCGCTATATGATTACATATCATTGAGCACTTTGTGGTGGAGAGAAGGGAGGAGGGGTATTTGATCAGTTTCTTTCCTCATACTCCATAACATTTCTCTGGCTTTATTCAGATAAGGGAGGAAACAGCTCAGAAACTCCACTGTAGCTGCCACCCGCACCGCCGCACCCCCCCCCCCACGCCCCCAGCCAAATACACCAAAAGACTCTGTTTTGGAGATTTTCACTCAGATAAAAACAGCAGTCAGGTCTCTGGGGTTTTTTTTGGTTTTTTTAAAGGTTACTTTATGACATATAGATTTTTCTTTCTTTTTTTTTAATTTATTTTTGGCTGCGTTGGGTCTTTGTTGCTGCGCGCGGGCTTTCTCTAGTTGAGGCGAGTGGGGTCTACTCTTCATTGTGGTGCGCGGGCTTCTCATTGCAGTGGCTTCTCTTGTTGCAGAGCACGGGCTCTAGCCACGCGGGCTTCAGTAGTTGTGGCATGTGGGCTCAGCAGTTGTGGCTCGCGGGCTCTAGAGCGCAGGCTCAGTAGTTGTGGCGCACAGGCTTAGTTGCTCCACAACATGAGGGATCTTCCTGGACCGGGGCTCCAACCGTGTCCCCTGCATTGGCAGGCGGATTCTTAACCACTGTGCCACCAGGGAAGTCCTGGTTTCCGTTTTTACTTTATATATAACATTAAAATGGTCCACAAATGCCTACCCTGTAAAATGAGGGTGGCCATTTGCTAACTTTATGGTTCTATTATAAGAATGAGAATGTAAGAGTAAAACACTCTAACTAGCTTATACACATTATTATACATATTATTAGATCAGGGAGGGGTGTTCCAATTCGAAGCTCCCTAAATATTTGCAGTCATTCATTCTGCAGGCACTATGTGCCTATGTGCCAGGCACTATAAGAATGGGCATAAAGCCATATACAAGACAGCATAGAGATTTCTTCCTGGAACAAACAGCTACAATAAGTAGGTATCTGTCCAGGAGTGGTAAGTGCTATGGAGAAAAGTGAAGCAGGTTAAGGGGTTTTGGGAGTGCTAACTGGTGGCTGGGAAGGCAGGGGCGCTGCTGTTTCATGTAAGGTGATCAGGGACGGCTTCCCGGATATCAGATGCCTTTTGAGCCGATACCTGAAGGGATGGAGTGAGCCATCTTCCCACTTGGAAAAACCAACACGTGTGCTTTTATATTAGCTTGAAGTCCAGAACAAACAAGAAGATTAGCTGTGAAACTTCAGGAAAGTGAAACCTACAAATAATAAGGCTTATACCATACTTTGGACCAGCCCTCAATTTACCTCCAATGATCCTGAAACCCTGTTTAGCGACTACTTAATCTTTTTCCTGACTAAAGTGCCTCACAGTAGTATCCCTTCACATAATGACTAAGAGAGAGCTTTCCTGTTAACGTTGTACAAACAACCCAAGCAGATAACTCAGGTGTCAGTGTCCACTCTGAGGCCCTGATTAGTTGATCTGGCAGTGGGTGTAGGAAAAAAGAGCTCACGCTAGCTGATTTTGCTACTGGCCATGCCTTCACAGTGAAAAAGTTCAGAGGAAACTGGACAGTTATCCAGGTTTTAAAGAGGTGAATTTTTAAAGTTCTTTTAATTAAAAACAAAGCACCCTTCCTCCCCTCAAGAATGGCAACATACAATAACAACAAAAAAATCAAGTAAACTAGGTAAGTATCAAATGTCTCCTTTTGTTCCTATTATGCAGACACAGCCAGCAGTTACACTGATTGGTTTAAGTTCTTTTTATTTAGTCTATGTTCTACAGTAATGGTAATAATGGATAATGATAGGAAATAACCCAATTTTTCAAAGACTGAAGAAAAGAGCAAAGAAACAAAATGGGCAACAAACTCTTTTAATCAATTTGCACAAAACTATGCAACCAAGAATTTTCCTACCCTTGATAATAAAACTTTCAGATGCATCATAGTTATGAGAAAAACAGAGTGTGCTTCTCATATTTTATTGAGATTTTCTGATTTATCGTACCTAGAACAATATATATATGTGTATACATACACATATATCTATGTATACACACATGCACTGTGGATATGGACACTTTAAAAGCACTTTATATGTTATGAAATATATGATGTGGAATCATGTCTGTAAAAGGATCCAACATAATTGCTGGCTATAAAAAACAATTATAATTAGCAATCGATTTAAAAATTTTGACCTTTGTAATTTAAAATATTTTAAAATAAGACTTAAAATTGTAATAAAGTTGTAAATTTGTCAGATAAGCTCTGAAACCTTTATAGTGACTTGGTTGGGTTATACTTCTTAAACTGACACACATAGGTCATGGCAGAAAATTGAACAATCATTCATTCAACAAATGCAGGAGCCCAAGAGATAAGGAAACATAAGACACATTATGGTTTTCATAGAATAATCTGTTTTTCATAGTACATTAATTACACTTTCAAGTAATATGCTTAGTATCTTTTTTGTCAACCTCCAGATACCTTTTCAGGTGATGTAACTCCACATTTAAAGCAATGAGACCAATTGTTAATCTGGGAAAAACTACAATCAGTACACTATAGAGTATCCCAAAAGTCTGAAAACATAAGGGAAATAATGTATTTATTATGTTATTTTTCAGATGAACAATTACATCCATTGTTTTAAATTTGGAGGCACTTTACCTGAAAGGTAACTGGAGGCTGACAAAAAACATATTGAGCATATTATTTTACTTTATTTCATTTTTAATTTATCTTTTATTGAGGTAATATTGGCTTATAACATTATATAAGTCTCATGTGTACAGCATTATATTTATACTTCTGTGTACACTACAGAATGTTGACCATATTATTTTAAAATAACTAACATCACATTTTCAAAGATTCCTGAGTTTTGGGGCTCTCTGTTGTTGAGTGTCCATTATGTGCCAGGCACTGTGTTAGGCGTTGGGTATGAAATGGTGAACTAACGTGGTTCCTCCCTTATATCAATTACCATCTACTCACAGGAGCAGAACATAGATCTTCCCAGAGCTGAGTTAAAATGATGTCTATATTTTGACAGCAACATTAGGAATGAATGTAGCTGTTAAGAATGAATGAACAAATGAACAAAACAGAAAGGAAGGAAGGAAAGAAAAATGTTCAGTCTAGTAGGATTAGAAACATAAAATTTTAGAACTGGAAGGAAATCTTAGAGATCATCTAATTTAGTGGCTCTTAACCACAGCTGTGTATCAAATTACTTGAAGAGCTTTTTCAAGTTAAATGTGCAAGACCCCACCCCAAACCTGCTGCCTTAACAATCTCTGTGTGTTTGCATTTTGAAAAAGCTCCATAGGTGTTTACGGTTCAAACCTTTGGTTAACATGCACTGACCTGGCCTAATTCCCTTACTTTGTATGTGAGGAACTGAGGCCCAGAAAGGCTGAGTGGCTGACTAGAAATCACACAGCTATGAGACTACAGTCCAAATTTTCTGATTTTCAGAAAATGATGGTAGAAAAACTGTCTTTTTCTGTACTATTATATTGCATCACCACTGTCTGTTCTTGAATCTCTGCTCAAGAAGAAACAGGATAAATGGACAAGTACTTGACCAAAAGTTACTGAACCAAAGTAAAAAAAAGCTAGTGTGTACAGGCAACATGAACACATAAAAAACAAAGACCCATCATGTACCATTGTAACCTGGTTGCTTCCTGCTTAAACAGCCAAGTCAAGCCAGTTTAAAACTCTCCCACACAAATATCATTATTCCTATCAGTTTCTCATTTCAGCACTGCACTGAATAATAATTTTGGCTTTTGTGGGTAAGGAGAAGAAGAGAGTGATTTTTTCTGGTTTATTCCTAAAATTCAGAAGGTTAAAAAAAAATATGTTTCCAATACCTCAATATGAAGAAAGCCTGGTCTGCTTTTAACACGTTTGGCAGTATTTGAGGACATGTTTTTGGCTATTAGCCTGACAAGCTGTTTAAGCTTATAGAAGACCCACAAAGGGAACTTATATGATTAAGTTAGTTAAACACAAACATCTTTTCTGTATATTTTATTCCCTCCCTTCACATTCACAAAAACATAAAAGGCTAAAGCATTTCAGAACTAGGTGAGGGGGCAAGTTATTTATCACTTCAGCTCCCTTCCCAAGGCTTGTGTAAATAAGAACTGAAGCTACTCAATGAAATTATTCATATGATCCTTGCAAGGAACAAAGCTAAGCCTCAGAAAGGAGTTCAAAATTCCTACAAAGCATATGAATTTTCTTACAAGAAACATCTGTGATTCTCTAATGCACTTCAGAGCTAACTTTATCTCTTTCTAAAAATTATGTAACATGCACATACTTCAAGCACTGAACATACTTATTAATTACATAGTCATGGAAGAATTTAAAATGCTGTCTTCTTTTGACACACATTATAACAAGTATTTCAACACTAGAGCACTAAGGAGTCTTCTTACATAAAATCTAACAGTTCCTGAAATTGTTTGGCAGAGATATTTTATTTATTTATTTTTAGGTCTTTTTTAAAATTAGTTATCTATTTTATACATATTAGTGTATCTATGTCAATCCCAACCTCCCATTTCATCCCATCACCACTCTCCCTTCCCCACTTTCCCCCCTTGGCGTCCATACGTTTGTTCTCTACATCTGTGTCTCTATTTCAAGGCAGAGATATTTTAAAGCAAAACAAAATGCCATGCTATCTAGGTCTTTTTCAGATCCTAATGAAGGAACGTAGATTATTCAAGCACGTAAATAACAGAGTTGGAAACATCAATTACAGTTAACAAGTTATGAGTTTCTTCAGAAGAATACCATACTATTTACTTATCACTGAGATAAAAGACAAAAAAAAAAAAACAAGTACAAATGCCTCTCGTGAAACTATAACATGGTCTAAATCAGTTTACTATTATTAGATTAAAAGAGTGTTGTGTATGAGTGTGTGTGTGTGTGTGTGTGTGTGTGTGTGTGTATCCAGAAGACTGCACTGCAACGAGGGCAGAGGAGCTGGCCAATATAGAAATGGGTTTTAATAGACTTTCTACTTCAACCATAGTTACTATAGTGGGTTTTGTCACTATAGCAATGGACCTGGGTGGGCTGAGTATTTGGCAGGCTGGGGTACTCAGCTGGTAAAGCAACATAAATCTCATTCTACCTTGAGTTGAGTAAATTTCCTCTGAGAAGGTTTGCTTCATTGAAAGAGTTTTCAAGGAGAAAGGACAAGTCTAAGTGTCGGTTGGTGGGTGCTTCTTACACTAAGGCTAACCTCGCACCCTCTCCTAGCTTTGGTCAAAGGCCCCCACCATCGTTCATTAGTGGTAGGACATTGGATGCAGGCAGTAACTTAACCTCCAGGATCTCAATGATCCCTAGCAGCCTGGGTTAATTTCAGCTCTCTCTACAGGGGCTACATGAAACATGGCATTTACAAATTTGGATTATACAGCACTATTTATTACATGATGGAAGATTTCCAAAAATGCCAGAAGAGATGTTGGCATTTATGCAAGTCAACTACTGTTCAACCCAAAGAAGCACTATATTCTATAGGATGTGTTTGCCAGGATTGAAAGAGCCTATGTGAAAACACCCTAATTGGGACCATCTTAGCACCTCAGCTATTGGATACCCTCTAGCTCTAGGTGTTATGTTTCAAATGGGCCAACAAACCATCCTGGAAACAGAACTCCCCAGTCCTGCAACTAATCCCTTCACTCTAAATCCTGAAAGTGTATATTTTCTTATTTTCAGATTTAATAAGTCAAGTATATCTGGTAGCTATTAAAAGATTTAAGCCACTACTGTTTTAAAAGGTTTCAGTGTTCAGAGATTTCAAGCCCACAGAGGGGGTGATCTGGCGGGTTTGGTGGCTGTAGAATGGTGAAATTATTTCCATGGTTCCCTCCCTGCCCCGCTCCCCCTCCCCCATGCCCACTGTTTTAAGAATATTCTTATTGAACTTTTCTCTACTTTTTTAATGTGTCTTTAACATATGTTCATGGGCTCACAAAAAGAAAAGTAGAAGAAGTTGAAGGAAAGACACTGTACCCAATAATCTTCAGTGACCTAAATAGATAATTATAATGACAGATTCCCTAAAGAAGGAGGGGGAAAAATTCGAAAAACGTTGGCTACTTACAATATGTGATCAGATAACCTTTCCTTCTTTTCTTCTTTGGGGAAATCCAAACTGCTGTACAATGTTTCTTTAAGTTTTCCTTTATTGAACAGTCCTCATGCTTGCACAAAGCCAAGGGCCATCCTAGAAAACCAGGGCCAATACTGTGTCACATTAAGTGGTGGCTACCTTATATCAGACTTTTTTTAAAAGGTGACAAAAATGGGGTGGGGGAGAGAAGGTGGTTATAAAAAGCTTCCCAGGAAACCAAATAACCTTTATTTAAATTAAAAGCAATCACAGCCTGATTCTTGGAACACACTTGGAAATGCTTTTTGGCATGCAGCTGCTACATGCCGCCAATATTGTGTGTAATTGGAAACATTTCAAACAGAATTGTTACCAAAGTCAAAGACCATAATTGTAAGCTGTGGGATCTGCACTGCAGATAAAAGCAGGGCAGCTGAGGGAGAGCACGCTGCACCCAGGGGTCTCCTTAAGGCCACATCTGACTACAATATTTTCACTGTATTATTGACAACTCTTTCTTTCCAGAGGCCCAATGAGACAAGAAGGAAACAGAGAGAAGCGTACACAAAGCAAAAACTGGTGGGTGCTATAAATCAGCAGTCGGGACAAAACTCTTAGAAAGGAGTACATGACTTTAGTACTTCAACAACTGAAATAACACAGCCCGCACTTTTTTTTTTTTTCTTCTGAAGTGTAATCCACTAGAAATGAAAGGCTTCTCTCCCAAGAGTTTAGAACAAACCTACCAGTGAGAAAAAAATGCAACTGCAGTCGAACTGGTCAGTTGTTTTTTAGGATCGCTTCGGACGAAGTTACGGACAGGAAGGAAAAATTTCAGTAAGGGGGAATGACAGCTGCTCGCTAGTTTACAGCCCTAAGTTTTAAAATGTTTACACTGGCTTCTGCCTTGCTGGTATTTTTATTTTTATTTTACATTTAAAATCTCTCTTCATAAGGAAATGAATCTGGAGAGGTCTAATCAGTTCAGGCTGGGCAATCGTTCTTGTTCTAGAGAGGTCCCTTCAAAAGTGACCAAAATGCATTTAGAGTTTAGTCTAAACAAGCGCACAAAGCAGAGACACAGGAAGAATTACTGCATTCTTTTTGAGAGGTTTGAACCGCCCCCCACCCCCCGCACCGCCCCCGGGGGACTGGAAATAGAGCCAGCGGACAACTGGCTCAGGAACGGTTCTTGGAAAAATCGTGTCATTCTGGCACACGGGAGAGGGGTCCGATTATTCTGTCGTGTCTCTGCGCCAGGAGTGTCATGACATCAGCGTGCTTCATCTTGTAAAGCCTGTCTCTTCGCACCATCCCTCCTTCAGGAGAGAGGAGAGTGAGGGAAATGGAGAGGGAGGTGGACCCCCATGTGCAATTTCGGGCCAGGCCTTTTCCACTGTTCCAAAATGTTCCTCCACCAACACACACTTAGTTAACCTCCGCGACATCACTTCTGCACGGCCACAGACAGGAAGGTTGGCTATTGGTTGCTGGCGGCGCTGAGGTGCTAGGCTTGTGTGCGTCCAGAGACGGAAGAGTCCAGAAGGGGGGCCGGCTGGGTCCTGGCACTCGGCTCTGGCTCCACGTACCGCCTGAGGTTTCGAGGAACTGCATCAAGGCAGAACTTGGCACCAGGACTACTGTACTTCCCTCTCCCAGCTCGTTTGCTAATACGACCTTCTGAAGACATTAGTGTGTAATACGGTACTGCTTTATTCTGTGACCAGAAGACAAAGCAGGAGTGGCCCCTCAAAACACCACCAACCAACCAGCCAAGAAATATAACTCATTCACTTTCCTAATTCCTCTTGATTGTGAAATAATTGGACCTGCATTTAAGCAAACTGAATATTCTCACATGAATAAGAGTTAAACAATTAACATTATTTTATGTAACCTGGAGGGAAAAAAAGAGAGCTATTTTTTTTGCATCTTTAACATTTCTATGCACAGATGAGAATCACTTTGATTTTTAAAATTACTTTCCTTCTTTAAAAGGAAAAATTTACTCTTTATAAACTACTTTAATGGGAAAATTAACAGTAGTAACTAGAATAATCTTTTCTGAAAATTGTTCCCAGTAATATGGACAACCCAAACTGTATCACTAAAATAGTTACTTAATTACTGGAGAATCATTTAAAAAATTCTTGTTCCATCTCACGAGTATTATGAAAAGTCACTCATAATACTCAAGTATTTGTTTTTGGTTTTCAAGTAATTATAAACGGTTTTAGAGAAATTATCTTACAGTGTCACTTTTTAAAACTTAGATTTCAGCTTACTTTTTAAAATTCTAACTTAAGAAATTTTAAATTGTAACCTTTTTTCTTTTGTGTCTTTTCAGAGTTATCATAGCAGAGGACATTGGAATAACCAGACTTTTACCCATATCTGACTCTAAACTTAATAGTTTAGCTATTAACCCTATAAGGGTCTTTTTTTTCCTCCAGCTGATATTAGCTTTTATTTGGGTGACCCAAGCTGACTCATTACAACCTCCTTTATTATAGAGACAAATGGCGGTTCCATGGACCTTGATTTTGAAAACATGATAAACTTTTAATTAAAGGTTCAGTGGTATTGCTGGCAGAACTGATTGAATCTGTCACTTGAGTAAAATACATCACTTTTCTTTTAAAAACCTGTGAACCAACAGGCTCCCTCAGTGATAAATCACCAATTAGTACCAAATTAAGAATTGAAAAATTAATTTACAAAATCCATTCTCTCACATCAATATAGCTACCCCTATGTCCCATCCAGTCCTTTAGCCCTCTCTCCCTCCCTCCCACACTGATTCACAAGAAGAAGTCACTATTGTTAGCCATGGCTTATTAAAAGAGATTCTCAAGTTCATCAGCAAGTGTGCTAACTTTCAACTGTGGGTAACGTGCATTCATTTCTAGCACCTTTTAGTATTAATAGGTAGAGCACATGCATTGTTAACCTTTAAATCCTTTGTATAAACATTTCTGGAAGAGCTTGTAAAATATCTCCTTCTGTGTTTCCTGACTCGCCAGTTGATGGCATTTAGGAACCTCCTGGTACCAGCAGGTGCTGTATTTTGTTTTCTTCAGGCTCCAGCTGGGCTACAATGACAGATTCCTGTCCCAGGCCCAGCCCAGCCACCTAGGCTAGGACCACATGGAGGCAAACTGAACCGGGCCCCGCCAGACAGCAAGATAAATGGCTGCTGTTTAAGTTTAAAATCCCCTAGTGGGAGTAAATATTGTTCCAAAGAAAAAGGCTTGACAAATATTGCGTCATCCTTCCAGAGCTGTCTTGATTAAAGCAGAATCTTTGGATTAAGTTGGTGCTCCATTCAAAATGTATCTATCTTGCTGTCATGGGATTTTTTTTTTCCTTCCTAGAGTCTGAAAACAGACATATTGTTGGGGATGGTGAAACAAGGCTGCCACCTCCCAAGGGGCTAGAGTCCACTCTGATAATAGAAGGCGGCTGAACATTGACACTTCACTGAGGATAATGGAGACAGCAAAGGCTTAGTGGGAAAAGGCCAGTTGTCACCTAAGTGACAGGCAACAGCTGAGCTCACACATCTGGAGCCAGACCAGGGCAAACATTCAGCAACCCTCACCGGTCTACACCTTGGGTTTGGTCTGAAGTAACAGACGAAGTTCCTTTTACTCCGAAGGCACATTAGAAATTAACTGATGGTGAACCGCATCGATTATATAACATCAGCTGTAGACAGTGCCTTCTGAAGTCTGGTTAAAATCGGGAGGTAGACAAAACTGTACCGGCATGCACAAATACAATTTCATTACATGTAATCTGTCCTTCATAAAACCCGTCCCCAAAGCCACATATATATGCACGCTTTTTATAGCACAAATGCATCTGAACTCCTCGGGAGAGGCAAGATCCTTACATGTTCTTTTCCTTTAGGCAGTTCCCATGCTGTGTTCTTCACCTTGCTCAGGGCCGCAGCTCTGCCTACCATACTCTTCAAAATCAGCAACCAAACGTGTTTGGCTTATGACTCTGAATCCTCCTTAGGGAAGCTGGAACCCACGGCAGTGCCAGCCATCCTCCCCCCACCCCCACCTCCTTCTTCAGCCTCCTGAAGACAAGCTGTGGACGATTTTCCCAAAGTCCCCCAAATAACACGGCACTGCCAACAGTCACTGGCGATGCCGTCTGTTTTTCTTAGAGGGCAATGAAAATTTAACAGCTTTCTGCTGCATCCTGAGTCCCGGTCCTGCTAATTATTAACATGCCCAGTTTCTCCAACTTTTTCTGCCTAAAGGGAAGAAGACGCTCCCATTCTTTCCCATATACGTGCAAAATCCGGAAAACACCACTGCGGGGGCGGGGGCGGGAGGGGGGAGCTGATGCACCTCAGCCAAAAAGCAATCGGCCCTTTCCCCAGAGCGTTAGGGGAGAATAGGCACCCTGCCTCCGGACGCCAGTAGGTGACAGGCGATCCTAAGAGGTGGACACGGACCAATGCACCCCGGCCTCCCCGCGCCCCGCATCGCCCCAACTCTGGGGCCGCTGAGCGGGTTTCCACGCAGGAGAGAATCAAGGGAAGAGTTGGTTGTGATGCAGCAAGCAGCAGCCGTGCGGGCAGCCTATCTGAAGCCCTCTTGGTGCTGCAGCCCCAGTATCTGCTTTCACTGTCTACCCAGCCCAACAAACCGACTATGCCCATCTCCCCCATTTTCTGCGACACCGACCCAGTCTGGGTGTCACAGACCCCCCGCAGTGACGCGGACCGTGCCGGGCCCTTCCCCCGCGGCGCTCTCCCCTCACCGCCGCACCCGCAGCCCCTCTGCGGAGCCCACTCACCCCGGCGAGGGAGCGGGACTCGGCTGGACTGTCGTCGGCGCCGCGGCGGGTCTGCGGAACTGAGGTCCGCGGCGTCAGCGGCGGGCGAGGGTGTGCAGCACGCGAACCATCCGAAGTCCGGGACGTGGCCGTGCCGGCCGCGGTGCCCCTCGCGGAGGTCAGCGCAGGCTGTGCGAGGCGGACACGCTCCGGGGCGCGCTGTCGGGCGCGGCGGCCGCGGGAGGCGGCGCTCGCTGGGCTGCAGGCGGAGTGCGCCCTGCTCCCCAGCCCGCGCCGCGCTGCCGCGCACCCCGCCCTCGGCCGCCTGCCCGGCGCTAGCGAAAACGCGGAGCGCGGACGCCGCCGCGGGATCAGGGCTGTTCGCGCGCCCACGCGCCCCTGGCTCCGCCTGGAAAGGCCGGGTCGGCGCCCGGCTCCGGCGGCGGGGCGGGCAGGACCGGCTCGGCGCAGCGGGAGGGCTGAGCTGGGCGCGGGGGATCTGCTGGATGAAGTTCGCCTGGGCACAGCCCAGGTTCTCAAGTGCACTTGGGTCGTCTCCTCTGCCCCGCCCCCGATCTTAAGCCTTTTTTTTTTTAACCAACCATTCTGATGGATTGAAAGACAGGAAGGGTGAAGCGGGGAAAAAGACAAACTCAATTTCCTCTGATCAAACGGTTTGGGGGTTGCCTATTTGGGTTTCTTCTCCTTTGGCGTGGGGGAGGGGGGTAGTTAATTAAACTCTTACTTAGATTCCTTCCGGCGCGCCTCGCCTCGCTGGGGACCCGCTTGGACTCGATCCTATCTCGTGTAATCCCACAGGCTGGGCTGTCTCCGCCTCAGAGCACGAAGCCAAAGATTCAGCCTCTAGTCTGTTCCCTTCCCTCCCCGACGATCCTGGTCGTCTCAAAAAAAAAAAACTCTAAGTCTGGGGAGTGCACGTGAGAACCTCAGCCCATCGCAATGTCCCCAACCTGACCCAAGTTAGCGTGGCGAACTTAAAGCCGTGTTCAAAGTGTTAATTTGATCACGATGATCATTTTTCATTGGCCAAGCTAATCTCCATGTTTTCATTCTGCCCAGTTCCCAGGGCTGGGCTCTCAGGCGCTTTCGCTTAGGAGGAACTTGGACTTAGCTTGTTTGAAAGTTCTGCCCTGACATCTGGGTTGCCTTAGAACCTTAAAACCCTTCACTCGTTCCAGTTCCAGATCGGTGGAGTCTCACACCGTGGGAGTACTGTTTCCCCCGTTGCAGAAGGTGAATCCGACAGCAGCTGCTGAGCCCAACTTCACGGGTGTCTCTGCAAAGCTGGGGCTTCGTTGACCTCTCAATCCCTTCTACAACCCTCTAAGACACTGTAACATCTTCCAGAAAGATGAGGATGTGTGTATGCGTGTGTGTGTGTGGGGGGGGGGTTGTTGATCGATGCATTTTTTTATTTCTTTAAGAAAAATCAAAACAGCCAATTTCAGAGCACCAAATCTCCTCGATTTTCATTGGGAGTAAAACAAGGGAATACTAAACAAATTCGGAGCCGATGAAAAAGAGGATGTAAAGCAATAACATCTAAAGGCAGAAGGAAGGAGAAAAGGTACAAATCTAGGAAAATGTTTGACCACAGCCCTGTGCTCTGTGATTCCAAGTCAGATTCAGATCTCCCTGCACTGTCGAAACTTTCTCCCCTCTAGATTCACGACTGAGTTTCTAAACCTCTGAGCATAGATCCCTCAGGAAACAAGGCTGTTGCTTTTGAAATAACTCCACTTGTTGCTGGTGTTTGTAACTGACGGGAATCTAGGGAAAAACAATCTGGGCTGTCTTGCTCCTTGGCATTTTATTGGAGTTGGCCTTTTAAGTTGTGTCTGTTTATCTTGCCAGGGTTACAAATGCTTCTATTAAGCTGTAAACTTTTATCTTCTACCTAAACTCCAGAAATGCCAAGAAGACTGACAAAATGATTTATTCCACCCACGGAAGTCATGAAAATTAGTACTTAGAAGGGCAAAGAGTCCAGTCTCCTATTAGCATCTGTGGGTGCCTATCTGTCTATTGTCTCAATGGAGACCTTCAAATGAAAGCAATTTCCCAACAAACTGAATGACGCAGTGGAATAGAATCAATGGATGATGGAGTGGAGGACAGCATCATTGAACTCCTGCAGCTGTGTCTTCATGAGAAAGTCCTCTTTGATGGACCAGTAGACACTTGTAGCAGGCAGAGCTGAGTATGGAGAAGCTCAAGAGGAGGATATTTATGGAAACTGCACTTGGCTCTCCCTATTAACTGGAGACAATACTACTTTCTTATGATTAGAAATGAATGTGATATCGGAGGACTTACAGCTCTATGGTGACTTCACAAAGGTTTTGTTTGTTGAGCACCTATTGTTTGGTATCAAACATGCTGGGCACAGGAGGACATTCATAATTGCCCCTTAAGAGGATTGTTGCCTCTTTGGACAATGCTCTGGGAAGCATCTTTTGGACCCATTGCAAAGACGAACCCTTGGTCTTCAACCAGGACTCACAAAATTACTTTGGGTGGTACATGTGATAATTTGTGGTCAGAGAAATTTGAGCTCAAATCTCAGCCCAACTGCTTACCAAATGCAGCCTAGAATAATGTAGTTAGGATTAAAGTGGTGCTTAGCTTCTTCATTTGTAAGTGAGGATAATAATATCCCCCTCAGAGAGCTGTTGGGAGGATTGAATGCTAGGTATGCAGTAGAGACTCAGTAGGTGGAAAGTTTATACAATGCCATTGTATAAGGCATTGTCTCACACCACCCTTCTCTACACCAGCCTCCATGCAAAATCCTACAAATTAGGAAAGAACCATTTTGAACGTAATCTGAAAAAGCATTCTTCATTGTGGACTATTCGGTTGCTTCTGGGTCTTTTATATTAATGGTGTTATTTTCTTTGTCTTTACAAACCAGCAAGTACCAAATCTTTTATAAATAAATCAATTCACTTAGGAAATGTCTACTTTTCTTTTAAAGCTTTGATAACAAATGCATCTCTTTGTAAATGATACCTTTATGCATTGAAGTGGCCTCCAAATATTCATGTGTTGGAGTCCTTGCTTCCAGTATCTCGGAATGCAACCTAATTTGGAAACAGGGTCTTTACAGAGATAATCAGGGAAAAAATTAGATCACTGGGTGAGCCCTAACTGGTGTTCTTCTAGAAAGTGCAAACAGACATGCACATAGGGAGAATAGCATGTGAAGAAGGCAGAGGTCAGGGTGATGTGTCTTACAGATAAGCCAAGGAACCACCAGAAACTAGGCACGAGACTTGGAACAGATTCTTCCTGTGGTTCTCAGAAGGAACCAACCTTGCTGACACCTTGATCTCAGACTTCTAGCCTCTAGAGCTGTGAGACAATACATTTCTCTTGTTTAAGGCACCCAGTTTGTGTGCTTTGTTATGGCAGCCCCGCTCACAAATACAATTTCCAATCAAGTCACGCTATGAATGCCTTGGCTCACTGAAGAGTACTTTCACGTGAAGATGAGGAGTTCACGACGGTTTAGGCCACAAGCTTGGGACTTTAAAAAGGAAGAACCTGATGGTGTTGTCAGGCTCTGTTTGATTCCCAGGTCTGCTGGGTTCCTAGGCTTTGCTTGGTTCCTGTTCCTTGTGTCTCTTGTTTGCCCACATCTGGAACTCTTTCCCCTGACCTGCAGACTCAGCCCTACTTAACGTTTCCAGAATGAATCATCTTGACCCTGTAATGACCTGCATGGGCTTAGCTGTAAGGCATGTTCCCCTGTTGAGGAATCCTACATAGACTTCCCAGTGCTTTCTGGATAGAGTGCACCCTATTTGGTTAGTCTAAAAGGTCTTTCATATTTGCACTCTGTTTATCTTTCTAGTTTATTTTCCTACCACTCCCCATCCTATTTGCTCTTACCATATTAAGCTATTTACAATTCCTTGAAAGCATCAAGCTATTTTATGCCTCTGTGCTTTGAACACACCTAGAACATTACCCACTGACAAAAGGTCCTCTTTATTAGCTAACTCCTGCTTATCCTTTAAAATTCAACTCAAGCATCAACTTCTTGACAGTCCATTGATTTGCATATTTGTTGTTTTGTCTGCCCAGCATTTGTTTCTCCTTTGTAATACCCCAGATTTCCTTTGGGGAACCACCTTCCTTCACTGTGAGTGCACAAGCTTTCATTGCAGACTCATCCCTTGTTTTGCTGTTGGGATCATGTGACCCAGACCTGGAAAGGGAGAGCTCTGGATCCCCCTGATCAAAAGATTGGTTCAGGGAAGGGTATGTGATCCAAGCCAGGTCCTGAGATTTGTGCGCGAGCTTTTAGGAATTCCACAACAACAAATTCAACAAATTTGTACTGAGCACTGATGTACCAGCCACCTTTTTACTGGAAATCCAACAGTAAACCAAACAGACAGTCTCTACCCCTGTGGATCTTCTTTGAGCCCCTGGATCAAACCCTACCTGAAAACAACTACCACTGAACTTGTCAGATTACATCAATATCTTGTTGTTGTTATTTAAGCCAATTAGGGGTTTAAATGACTTAAAATTAAAGAATACTAACTGGTATATCCCTCCCCCATTTAGATGCCACTTTTCTCTGTTCAACTTTCTACTCCTTTATCACTTTGTTTAATTAATTAAACCTGACGTTATTCCAGAAAAGATTTAAGTCCACTTACAATTACGCAACAATAAAATGTAGCAAGTTAATGTGAAATTGTAATTTGAAAATAGTTATGAAATGTGAAACAGAAATGAGGCAAATTCATAAAATTCATCCCATAAAGAGTGGGACACAATTTAGCTTTTAGGTTTCTAGCAGCCAGTATAATAAGGGTTACATAATTCTTACACAATTGAAAATGTATTTAAGGTAAAACAATCCTATTAAGAGAAGCACAACTATTGCCAAATCAAAGAGCAGAAAGTAGCACCCTCACCCCAGGTCTTTATGAAGAAGGCTCTAGAAAAATGACAAACAATATCCTCAACAAAATCGTCACAGAAGCACACAACAATGTGTCACTTGAGGCTGTTTCTCAGAGCATCCCTCAATTCACTCTTCAGAAAATCCATGTTTCATCCAATAAAGATGTTAAAAAAAAAAAAAAAAGGAAAATCCATGTTTCAGAAGGAGCAATTTAATTCACTTCATTTTGTGACGGCACTTCACAGAGTGTAAGCAATGACATTAAAGTGAGAGGTCCAGAGTGCTCTGGTAGTGCATAGCAGAGGCAAGCTACATAGTTGGAGGGGACAGAGGTAGCATGACGGAAGCCTTCCTAGAAGAGTCACCTGAAAGATGAGTTAACCTAGGGAAAGATGTATGTGTGCGTGTGGGTGTGTGTGTGAGTGTACATGTGTTCAAGCATTTTAGGCAGAGGGAATATCACGTGTAAAAGTGAGGAGGAGAGTGTAAATATGGCGAATCTGAGAAACTGAAACATGTTCCATCTGGCTGCAGTCTGAGGTACTCGGGGAGAGTGATGGTGGAGGTTTGGATGAGCCTCGAGAGATGGGCAGAGGCTGGGTCATGAATGAGCTTAAAAGCAGGGACAAGTTTGTTGGGGGAAAATTCAGTTTTGGAAGACAAGAGAAAGTAACCTTCAATATTAACTAAGAAGTAGTTAAAGCAAGTGGAAGGAGCTAGGGAGAAAGCAGTGTGCAAGAATTCAAGAGAAGAGAGTAGTACCTACCCTCTTCTGCTAAATTTTAGACTGTCCAGAGCAGACTATGTTCCATGGAGCCCTAAGAGTTCTATCGAACCCCTAAACTAAGAGGTTTGATGGAGGCACTCAGAGGGCCTGACGGGCGGATCCTGGGCCCCTCGTGGGGTTTCAGCAGTTTATTTATATCCATAAAGTGGACCAACAAATCTGCGTATCCTTCAGGCAATCCTCCTTAAATAAAAGTGCACTAGGCTTTGGGGAGTTTGACCAGCAGTGATCTTGAAATTATAATCCCTGGGAAATACTGAACTATTCCATGTTGCTCATTTTAAAAGGAATTATATATTTTAATTCAGCTGAGCCCAGTTGATGATCTCTTGTAAAAATTGTGCCTACTCAGGACACGTGAGAATTGAAGGCCATTTCAAAGGTGAGTGGAAGGAGGGCGCTGGGTCAGGGTCCACTCGTCCATCACAGCAATCTCTGTGGCCTTTAATTCGCTGTCTCTTCCACTAGTCTGGTCCTTGAAGGCAGTGTTGCCTCTTTCAATGTTGTGACTCCAGTGCTTTGCACAGAGACTGGAACCCAGTTGGTGCTCAATATACACAGAATGATAAGTGAACACTGGGACCCAATGGAGAGCTGCTGGGGAAGAGGGAGAGAGGTGGAGGCAGGTAGGGCTGGTCTGCCCCCCCTAAGGTGATCCAGCCAAGGCTAGTGTGGTCCACAATCTGCAGGAGCTCAGGACCAGGCCTTTGGGCAGTAGGGACTCCATAGATGGAGAGACAGTGGGCTAGGTGAAGCAGCAATCGGGGTTTAGGGGCAGAGTCTAACATCCCCGGAAGATGGAGTGTCAGGTTGTCAGTGTTCAACCAAAGGAGCTGAGGTTCAAGGGTGGACCAGAGTCCCAGTGGCCAAATTAGAAATCAGGGTGAAGTCCAGTGGTGTCTGTATGTGATAGGGGCATCTCCTATAGGAGATCCCCAACTTTGGAGAACAAGATGAATTCCAGACCTCCGCAGCCAAAATGAGGAGCTGGTCTGGAGAATAGATTGGTGTTTTGTTTATTTTGGTTCTCTGATTCTGGCTTCCTTATTTATACTTCAAACCAGACACTATCGATTTCACATACCTGTGAGTTTGAGAAAAAGAGAGAGAGGAAAAATTAATGTCCTTTCGCTCACAGCTGTTAACCCTATCTATTTTATTTCAGGTCTTTGTGCTATGTAGAGGCACTAAGACTAATTCCTTCACGTTGACAGCTTACAAAACTTAAGACAGTGGCATGATGGCTTCTCATGACCTTTCTGGAAATATCCTGGGTTAAATGGTGTTTTATTTTCTCTTTTTTTTGTCCGAAAGGAACTTTGGAACTTGTAGTTGAATCACTGAAGGAAGACTAAAGTCAACCCTTTGTCTCTCTAATCTTAGATTTTACTACCTATTCTCTCTTTTTTTATAAAAAGTAGCAATTCCTGTTTCAGAATGTGGCTTATTCTTTTGGCCCCAGGCTTGAAGATCTCCTACAGATAGCACATGGTGTTCCATAAATATCTTCAGGTATGACCTGCAATGTCTGAATTAGCTTTTCCCCTCACTAGTGCTTTGGCTGGGACAGAAGTTCCCAGATGTTGGAGTTTAAATAATCCCACAACTCCTAGTCATACTTCCACCCCATGTCCCAACTCCCACCCTGAGCCCAGCATTTGTGGGCCATTAAAATAAAACAAAGCTCAAGCAAGCATAAAAAAAAAAAAAAAAATGACATGCTTGGTAGTGTGGTTATGGGCTATAAGTGTCAAAAAGGAGCAACTTTCAAATAGAGATTGCTAGATTTACATCCATTTTCTTCTGGAGTTTAAGATGGGAAGGGCGAGATTGTGCGGTGCTGACTGCATGCCATTTCATGAGCAAAAAAAGGAACTGTTGGCTTTGCTTACCAACTCTGAAAATTCAGATACAAGCCACAGGGTAGAAAGAGGGTGAGGGCAGCATTTCTGATCCCCTGGGAAAGGGCTCCCAGGCCGGCACCCTCCACCAGGATGTGGTTTTCTGGTGAGTGAGAGCCACTGATGGGCCTGGGTATTAGCCTTTTATGTTAGTGTGCTGACCACGTGACTCTCCATTGCTATCCTAAAGCATTAGCAAAATAACCTGTCACTCGTGATGTGGTTAAGCAAAATGTACAAAGGAAATGAGTTTACTAACTCCATTAGGTTAAAAGGCAAATGGGAGACTGAAACCATAATCAAATGGTAATATTTTATTTTTCAGAATTAGTTACCTGACAGGGTATTTCTCTTTTAATTTAACGTTCTATATGGTGAAATGATGAAGTTTAAGGAGCTTAATAGAGAAACAGAGGAAATTAGGGTGCCAAGCAAATCAACACGCTTAATCCTCTTTATAGAGTTTCAGAGTTACAACCCATTCTTGTTAAAAAGTACTATTCCAGCCCCCAAAGCAGAATAAGTCAATATGAGAAAAAGGAAAAAAAAAACCCCACAAAAAACCCACCTCAAACCCCACACAGGAGCTGAAAATGAAATCAATGAATTTTCCCAAATGAATGACTCAAGATGGTGAGATCCCAGCCCATGCTTCTGCGTGGCGCTTGAACTTCTATATTTGCAAGTTATATGAAATCGCTTCTAGTCTGAAATTGGAGTTTGCCTGGAAGCAGCTATAATTCTCTTACTGTCTCATTAAATAGGTTAAAACAGGCAGGCAGTTCTGTCAGCAGGGCCTAGGAGGAATGTGAATACAGTGGGAAGTTGATGTCTCTGCACAGCGATTCTCTCTGCAAGAATAAGCAAAGGTGTGTGGGTGACAGTAGTAAGGAGGAAAAGGAAGAGACAGGAGAGGCAACTCTCAAAACACAGCCAAAGGAAATGGAGCTCTTGTCACAACCCGGTGGGAATATACTGATACTATTTTTCCCCAGTTGAGGTGGATGCATCTGTCAGGGAAACGCTCTCCGTGGGAGCAAAGTCCTTGGAAACAGATCTAAGCCATTCCATTTATAGTGCCTATCAATGGACTCAGTGACCAGCGCTGGGCAAGTTGTTATTGTTACTCTTATCGACATTATTTTTATTGGATTCTTGAGGGTTAATACTGGAGAATGAAGTTTTCTTCTCACTTTTAGGATTTGATGCTGAAATTGATTTAAAATGTTTAAACAAAAACCTTAGCTTAGGGCTTCCCTGGTGGCGCAGTGGTTGAGAATCTGCCTGCCAATGCAGGGGACACGGGTTCGAGCCCTGGTCTGGGAAGATCCCATATGCCGCGGAGCAACTAGGCCCGTGAGCCACAATTACTGAGCCTGCGCGTCTGGAGCCTGTGCTCCGCAACAAGAGAGACTGCGATAGTGAGAGGCCCGTGCACCGCGATGAAGAGTGGCCCCCGCTTGCCGCAACTAGAGAAAGCCCTCGCACAGAAACGAAGACCCAACACAGCCAAAAATAAATAAATAAATTAATAAATTAAAAAACCAAAAAACAACAAAAAAACCCTTAGCTTATTCACTGATTTATGAGCATCATAAGGATGGGATGCTAGGTGTGTTATTGTTAGTACTTAAGTGGTGCATTCTCTCTCTATTCTGTTTGAGTGAGGTTTGCTGACACAGCAGCTATGTGGTGGCAAAGTTTTTACCATCTCTCCCTCTCATCTGGAGCTTTGCACATCTGCTTTCTTTCTTTTCTTTTTTAAAGGATACATTTCTTTTTTTAAAAATTAATTAGTTAATTAATTTTGTTTTTGGCTGTGTTGCGTCTTCGTTGCTGCGTGCGGGCTTCCTCTAGTTGCGGCAAGTGGGGGCTACTCTTCGTTGCAGTGCGCGGGCTTCCCATTGTGGTGGCTTCTCTTGTTGCAGAGCACGGGCTCTAGGCACACGGGCTTCAGTAGTTGTGGTGCACGGGCTTAGTTGCTCCGTGGCATGTGGAATCTTCCTGGACCAGGGCTTGAACCTATGTCCCCTAAATTGGCAGGAGGATTCTTAACCACTGCACCACCAGGGAAGTCCTGCACATCTGCTTTCATATTATTTGGCATGGTTTGTGCTGTTTAAAGCTCCGCCGATTAGATTGTTAGCCCTTGGAAGGCAGGGGTCATTTCCAAGATTTCTTTCTATCCCTCCCATATACCTATGCACGTGGAACTGTGTCTTCACACTGTCGGAAAGCAATACATGCTGGTTGATGACTCATATTGATTAAGTGGGTATTTCCACATCCTCAGTGTACTCTGAACACAAAATCATAGAAGAGTTGTGGGAGACTCATTTTATAGAAGAGAAAACCGAGAAGAAAGGGAAAAACTGTGCTCATAGGCACAACACCAAGCAGTGATTAGAACTCAGCTGTCAGACCTCTATGTTTTCCTTTTTTTTTTTTTTAAAGATTGATTGATTGATTGATTGATTGATTGTTATGTTGGGTCTTCGTTTCTGTGCTAGGGCTTTCTCTAGTTGTGGCAAGTGGGGGCCACTCTTCATCGCGGTGCGCGGGCCTCTCACTATCGTGGCCTCTCTTGTTGTGGAGCACAGGCTCCAGACGCGCAGGCTCAGTAGTTGTGGCTCACGGGCCCAGTTGCTCCGCGGCATGTGGGATCTTCCCAGACCAGGGCTCGAACCCGCGTCCCCTGCATTGGCAGGCAGATTCTCAACCACTGCGCCACCAGGGAAGCCCTATGTTTTCCTTTTGTTCCTTACCAGTTGCAGAAACTGGTTTCATTAAGTAAAGTTCAAGAGACTAGGGGCTGGTGGTAAAACGAATTCATGGCACACATCCTGGGATGCTAAGGCATCGTTCTTGGCTTTGAGTGTGATGGCTGTTTTGTAAGTAGAGCACAGGGTGTTCTGCACATCACTCAGGACCCAGGGCTATCGGGAATGCTTCTCTGCCTTGATATGGGGCAAAGAGAATGTTCCACTAAGCAGTAGCTCCCAGGCATGAGCCTAAAGAGAAAGAAGAGAACGTGGCAGCCAAAAGTGTGCCTGCTGGCTTTCTTACCTGAGGCCTAGGCTGCCCGGTTTTCTGTAAAGTTTCTTTTTAAGCAGCTATTTCTGGGCACTGGCTGCAGGGGAAACATTCTTTTCTTTGACCACAATCCAAAGGCAAACATATAGGAGGGCTTTTTTCTGTTTGCATCCCAAATAATGGCCTCCTTTCCTCCCTCTCTTCCTTCTTTCCTTCTGAGAATATTTGCTGATCACCTACGATACACTGAGAACAATGCGGAGTAGATGATGGGGAGACGGTTATGAAAAACCTCTGCCCTGCTCTGGAGCGCCTGGGTTTATTAGGGAGATGAATGTCACCATTATTCACCCAGCAGTGAGATAAATGCTGAAAGAGGCATCTCTGAAGTGGGAGCACAAAGGAAGGGACAGCTAATGATGTCTATGAGGCCAGGCGAACGTTTTCGAGGAAGTGACATTGAGTGTTCATGGAAGAGTTATCGGGTCGGGTTTCGCTGGAAGAGAGATGTCCCTGGCGGAGGGGGTAGCATGTGCAGCTGCAGGAAAACCCGGAATGCTTAGGAACCCAGAAATGTTTTGGGGTGGTAGAAAGTGAGGAGTTGTGTGGAGGGGACCTGAAAGCCAAGGCAGGAAAGAAGAAATCTAAAGGACATTGGATGCTGTGCTAAGGAGTTTATATTTTAGCTCAAGGTGATGGGGAGGAAAGAACCAGCAGAGCAGAAACCTACAATACTAATGTCCTTTTCCTCAAAGTAATACACGTTGCTGAATATAAATAGCTCTGCTAAAGAAAAAATAGACCCGGGCTCATTTTATTTTCCTATAAAGATGAAAATTAGTTCTTGGAGATACCTTTTGCTTTTGCAATCATTAAGTTTTTCCCAGTGGTATACAATAGTACTTTTATAAAGCAAATCATGTTTTTCATGAACTTAAAATGTAAAGACTGTCATACAGAGTGAAGTAAGTCAGAAAGAGAAAAACAAATATTGTATATTAACGCACGTATGTGGAATCTAGAAAAATGCCATAGATGATCTTATTTGCAAAGCAGAAATAGAGGCACAGACATAGAGAACAAACGTATGGATACCAAGGGGGAAGGGGGTGTGGGATGAACTGGAAGATTGGGATTGACATATATACACTACTATGTATAAAATAGATAACTAATGAGAACCTGCTTATGAACTCTACTCAGTGCTCTGTGGTGACCTAAATGGGAAGGAAATCCAAAAAAGAGGGGATATATGTGTACGTATAGCTGATTCTCTTTGCTGTACAGCAAAAACTAATACAACACTGTAAAGCAACTATACTCATATAAAAATTAATTTTAAAAAGTAAGTAAGTAAATAAATAAATAAAAATTAAAACAACAACAAAAAGTTAATGGAAAGGGCAATGGAATGGGAATTGTGAGACCTGGGTTCTGGGTCCAGGGCCCCCCTTAACAGGGGAGGGTGGGAATCCCCTCTGCTCAGGTTTCCTCATTCATCAGGTCAGGGTATGGGAAGAAGAGCCTTTCAGAGATCTTTTAGCATTAAGATTGGAGTGTGTAACTTGTGCGTGTGTGTGACGTGTTTCTATCTGTCTGTATTTGTGTATTTATATCTAGTCTAATTCCAATAAGAATGTGAGGCAGCTGAGAATAAAAGGCACTGATTCAATAAGAGTCAAAATCTTAAACTTAATCAGGTTATTATAAAAATAAACAAAGCAAAGTAAAACAGCCTACTGATTCTCACCATAACCAGGGAAGGGAATAATATCAGAATAAAGAACGGCCTTCTGAGTTGCCATCATCATGCCATCTTATTTAAAGTTTATTAATTTTTTAAATAGGTGATACATGCGTAAGTTTCAAAATTTGAAAGTTAAAACATACATACAATAAAAAGCCTCCGTCTCACGCCTTCTCCTAGCCACCCAGGCTTCCTCTCGCCAGGCAGGCCCTATACTCTCTAGCTGCCCAGATAAGGTAGGAAATAAGACAATTTACAAAGTTCTCAAGGATCAAGTTTTATCACAAAAGAAAGGCACTTTTTTTTTTTTTTGAGGGAGGAGAATTTTAAGCTCTTAAAGAAATTTGTCAAAAGGATGCCTACACAGCAAATGCTCTTGAGTAAAATCATGGAAAATAAACTTAGTAATATCTATGGACAACGTAGAGGAGTTCCTCATTTCTGACCTCTTCATCTGTTTCAGAATTTAAAGAAATACTTTGTTGAATTCCCCAAATTCTGTCCCATTAAAAAAATCAAGAAGAACAGACTTTGACCTGGGTATTTTGGGGGAAAAATTTACCCCAAACCTCATTTATTTCTGCCCTCGAGGAACCTTGGCTCCTGAGTTATGTTTAATTTTGAAAAGTACTACAACCTGATTTGATTCTAAGATAATTCGTCCCCCAGATGAAGCGCTGTATAACTGAATGGGGAAATCTTTTGGCTAAAATTGTTTAGTGTTATCCATTTACATATGACAGTGCAACTGACAAGAGTTTGGTTTGACATAATTACTATTTAGCTGTTCTCCTAGGCAGTAATTGGTCAACAGGTTCAACTGCCTTTAGAGGCCACTCCTGGAATGTGAAAGTGGTGCCATGTGGTCAGCATAAAAAGGGTCCTTCTCTTCTGTTGGCCAAATAGGTACCTTGGATTTGGAGCTAGTACCAAATAGTCCAGGTACAAGTTAAACTCAGAAGGGGTTGTGTGCCACTGAAAAGATGCTATAGTTGTCAGAAAGTGAATCCTGTCAGCTCTGATTCTCAGACTAGTAGGGAATTAAATGCGGTAAAGGGGTATTAAAAACCTTGATCAACACACATTATGTAATCTGGCCATAAATCATTGCCTGTAGAATGAAGGACTGACACGAGATCAGTAATTGCCAGAAAAATTAAAATTTTCATTAAGTGAAACAAAAAGCAACATTTGAACAGTTAAACCTCAAACCAGCCTGCTTTCCAGGGGGGATAAGAGGTGGAGTGACCCAGGCCTGGACTTTATTGAGCAGAACTGGCATAGAATTCCGAGGAAATGAGAGGACATGAAATGGGTCTATCTCATTTTTGTTTTTAATGGCCTTTGGGTCCATCTAGTTAATGGAGGTACAGATTTCTCCAAAAATCAGACCTGTAAATTCAGTAGGTTAAAGAGCTCCCAGGGCAGGGCTTCCTTGGGACCCTTCTCTGGCTTAAGACTTGTCTTAGGGAGTGTTCTGGAAGCAAAACAAGAGCCCTTGTCCCAAAGCTGCAGCAGCAGAGCCGGGCCTTGACAGAGATCTGTAAGTCACAGTTCCTCCCATCACAGCCCTGTGAAAACAAAGCCCCAGCCACCAAGTACAGTCTAAGGGCCAGGCCTCCCACTGAGGTCTATGGGAGTCCCTCCCCTGCCCCTCCTCCCCTGCCACGTGTGAACCCAAGGCAGCTTTCTCAGAAGTACACAAAAACCACGTACTTCCTTGCTAGTCTGCCTCTTTTTCTTGGCTCCCTAACAGTTCCTTCCCAGACATGGGGCAGAAAAAAAGGGGTTGGATTCTCCATCAGAAAGCTCTGTTTCCAGGTTTAGTTGATCTCTAGTTCATGGTGGCACTGGCTCTTTGGCCCATCCTGGCCTCTTCTCATCTTTCAGCCAAATAGTTAATAACCTGTAAACAAATAAACAGCTGTCCAAGGGGATCCAGATATTAAAAAAGCCCTGAGGTGAATCTTTTGTGAAGCAAAGCATCTTTTTTTGTGATGCAGATATGCTTCCTCTGATTCATCTGTTTTATAGGTTAGTATGCTATAGGGCTTTCCAGCCATAAAGGTATCATTTGTCGTAGTCAGAAGAATGCTGATGAGGTTTCTAGTTAAATTCAGATAAAATGAGGTCCAATTTCCTTATCGTGGCACAATGGCCGTTACCTTAAAATGTCTCATTCCATCAACCCGTTCTGTTCCACATTAAAGATCAGTGTTTTAATGGTTTCAAGTAGCAGGAACAAGACGAGTCTCCTCTCCACCAGGGAACCGCACATTCCTCCTGCCCCTTCTGTTGCCTGGAGAGGTGGGTGAAGAACCTTTGTGGCGAAAGTAATGAACTTGGAGAGAGAAGCTTCTGGAAGGAGGTGCCCTATCACAGGCAAACTGGGAGATAGTGCCAATGTCGGAGCTGAGTCTCTATTTGTCCACCCCTGGTCTCTAAACTTCCAAGAATGCAATGTATGGTTGGAATGCTTTATCTTTGTTAAAAGAAGTATTATTCCACAAGGAAAAATATTATATGAATACACAAAGATGAATAGGCTGTTTAAAAAGGAGTAGTGTTTGGATAACTCCCATTCTATGGTTTCTCTTCTACTGAAAGAACGTGCTCATTTCAAAATTTTGAAAAATATAAAAAAGCACAAAGAAAATGTATTCTCTGGTCTTTTTTTTTTCCTGGACATACGTATATTACAGAAATTGATCAAATTGGACAAGTGAAACTTGCTTTTCAGTTAATATATAATGAACATTTCTCCATGTCAATATTATTTTACAACCATTATTTTATGACTATAAGATACATTTGTTGGCCATTAACATTAAAATAATTAAAAAAAAATAAACATTCTTTAACTGGTGATGAGCATTCTTTAGCTAACTCTTTGTGCTCATTCATTATTTTCACAGGATAAACTTGTAAAAGGATTTCTGTTTTCTAAAACTGTATTTACCCAAAGTGAAGGGAAGAAGACTAACTAGCCCTGACTGCTAGGTACTAATATCGGGGGGCAGCATAACACAGTATTTAAAAAGCATGGAATTTGCAGTCACACTGCCCTCATTTAAACCCCACTTCTACCTTATGGATGCTCAGTTTCCTCATCTGTAAAATGGGGATAATAATGGTACCTATATTCTAGGTATGCTGGGTGATACAAATGACTTAATATAGAAATGTGTACCTGGCCCATTATTGTATTTTCCTCCTTTATTGCCATTAATGGTTCAGTTAGATGGTATTATTATGGCTAAATTGCAGAGGAGGAAGCAGATGCCCAGAAATGAGAAGTGACTCACCCAAAGCAGTTAAACACAGATTCTGTGTGTCTAGCTCCAAAGTGCATTCTTTCCCATTTTATACAATAATTATTAATTTAATCCATGTAGGAACTCAAATGAAATATTAGTTCTAGAAGTGCAATTTTTCAGTCTCCCTTCAGATCTCTGCCAAAATATCACTGCCCCAGAAAAGAGCAGCTACCTATCACATCACTCTGTGTTTTCATCCCAGCATGTGTTGCAACTTTTATGATCTCTTAAACTCATTTTCTATTTATTGTCTGTCTTTCCCATTGGAATGTATGCTATCTGAGGGAGAGCCGTGTCTTTTCAATGATTTAGCTACAAATCTGGCACTTAGAATATTTAAAAAATAAATTTATTTATTTATTTATATTTTATTTTTGGCTGCGTTGCGGCACGCGGGCTTCTCATTGCAGTGGCTTCTTTTGTTGTGGAGCACGGGCTCTAGGCGTGCAGGCTTCAGTAGTTGTGGCACACGGGCTCAGTAGTTGTGGTTTGCGGGCTCTAGAGTGCCGGCTCAGTAGTTGTGGTGCACGGGCTTAGTTGCTCTGCGGCATGTGGGATCTTCCCGGACCAGGGCTCAAACCCATGTCCCCTGCATAGGCAGGTGGATTCTTAACCACAGTGCCACCAGGGAAGTCCAAAGACTTTTTTTCTGATAAATAAATCTTATCATTCAGATGTGTACATAGCCTAAATTACAACATTATTGCTAAATGATTTCCTTTTGCTTATGCAATAAAGATTATCTATAAGTATCAAATTACCTGGATAATTTCCATCTTTTCCTTTTCCTTTTTACTAAAAGCATCCTTGGTTCTTAGATTTAAAAAGCAACCAAACAATAAATACATTGATAAAATCTTAAACTGAATATGTATATAAAACTTGATTGAAAGTGGTGGTAAACTTCTGCCCTCATATCAAATACTTTTGAGAAATCTTCTTCAAACAGATAAAGGGCTTAAATATGAAAACATTCCTAGAAACACTCTCATTTCTTAAAGCCCAGAGTTATATTTGCCTGGTACATGTTGCATATACAGGCATAATCACCTTGACCGAGTTGCCTGACTGACCCACCTAAACAATTGGATAATTCCACAGAAAAGAATAAGTAAAATCATGTTTCAGCCCCTTTGTTTTGACTGATTGGCTGTGTTGCTTTTTCTTCCTCTATCTCTTAAAGAATTCCCACTTATTGTTCAAGTCTCCATTTGAAAATCTGTCTAAAGCCTTCTCTTATTTCCCTTTTGCTCTGGGAAGGAATTCAGCTCTCTGTTCTTGGTGCTCCCATGACACCTTGTACATAGTATGATATGGCTCTGAGGGCTTTGTTATTTTAAAAATCTGTGTCCTCATTTGGACTGAGATTCTTTAGTGCAGTGATCATGGCCTTGCGTTCCCACGGCCTAGAACGTTAAAGCATGTTGTAGGTTCTGCTGAATGAATGAATGAATGAACAAATGAATGAATGAATGAGCTATTTGTGTAAAAATGTGTACTTAGATTTTGTTACGAGAGCAACAGGGCACCAAGGGACATCTCTATTTTCTTTCTCCAGATTCATTCAAATGTGATTGACATAAAACATTATGTAATTTTAAGGTGTTCAACATGTTGATTAGATACATTTATATACTGCAAAATGATTACCACCACCCAAGGGAGGTTTTTAAGTAAGGGAGTAGCAGGATCCAATTCATGGTTTAGGTCTACATGTTTGACTGTACTCAGCTCCACCCTAGTCCTAGAATTCAGCCTCTTAGGCACATGCGAAATTGCTGAAACTTACTTTTCTACCTTACGCATTTCATTTGAAAACATTTTGTTTCATTTTTGGGTGCCTCTGTAGCCTGGCCCTTCTTTCTGAAGATTGTAATTTATTTACTTTTTTTCCACTAGATTTTCTTCAAATGTTGGGTGGTACTTTATCTTGATATTTGGTACTTCCAAAATGTCATCTTTCATAGCACTGAAGCAATTTGACGGTGGACAGCAGGCGGAAAATATGCCGCATGCTTCTCAAATAGGGTTAGGACTTTCAGGCAGGACTGCCAAGTTTCTAGGGGGTTCCAAGCAGGAATATTGCATATTGTTTCTATCATGGTTTTTCCTCCACCCACTGAAACTCCCTTAAGAGCAGTTTTGATATCTTATTCCTTGTTTCATCTCCAGCATCTAGTACAATGCCTGGTACATAGTAAACGTGGGGGAAAACAGTGTTCGACAAATTAATGAAAGACTGACTGACGGATGGAAGGAGAGCTCATCTGGATTTCAGTAACACTGATAGTCTCCAGAAGGGCAAGAGTGACAGAAGCTAAAATACTGTAGGTTTGTAACGAGGCCCTGCCACCAGTACCCCCTTTGGAGATAAATGGTCCTAGGGTCTTTGGAAAACTCTTTGGCAAGAAGTCAAGTAAGCCCATGAAGTTCATCTTCTTTCACAGGGAATTTATAAACTCTAAAGCATATTTCTCATTACCAAGTTGAATAGTAATGTCATTTGTAGACTTTTGCTTTGGGAATTAAAAGTCAGCAACACCATTCCTTTATTTTATTTTATTTATTTATTTATTTATTTTAAAACATCTTTATTGAAGTATAATTGCTTTACAATGGTGTGTTAGTTTCTGCTTTATAACAAAGTGAATCAGTTATACATATACATATGTTCCCATATCTCTTCCCTCTTGCATCTCACTCCCTCCCACCCTCCCTATCCCACCCCTCTAGGTGGTCACAAAGCACCGAGCTGATCTCCCTGTGCTATGCGGCTGCTTCCCACTAGCTATCTATTTTACATTTGGTAGTGTATATATGTCCATGACACTCTCTCACCCTGTCACATCTCACCCCTCCCCCTCCCCATATCCTCAAGTCCATTCTCTAGTAGGTCTGTGTCTTTATTCCCGTCTTGCCACTAGGTTCTTCATGACCTTTTTTTTTTTTTCCTTAGATTCCATATATATGTGTTAGCATACTGTATTTGTTTTTCTCTTTTTGGCTTACTTCACTCTGTATGACAGACTCTAACTCCATCCACCTCATTACAAATACCTCCATTTCATTTCTTTTTATGGCTGAGTAATATTCCATTGTATATATGTGCCACATCTTCTTTATCCATTCATCCAATGATGGACACTTGGGTTGCTTCCATGTCCTGGCTATTGTAAATAGAGCTGCAATGAACATTTTGGTACATGACTCTTTTTGACCTATGGTTTTCTCAAGGTATATGCCCAGTAGTGGGATTGCTGGGTCGTATGGTAGTTCTATTTTTAGTTTCTTAAGGAACCTCCATACTGTTCTCCATAGTGGCTGTATCAATTTACATTCCCACCAACAGTGCAAGAGTGTTCCCTTTTCTCCACACCCTCTCCAGCATTTATTGTTTCTAGATTTTTTGATGATGGCCATTCTGACCGGTGTGAGATGATACCTCATTGTAGTTTTGATTTGCATTTCTCTAATGATTAATGATGTTGAGCATTCTTTCATGTGTCTGTTGGCCATCTGTATATCTTCTTTGGAGAAATGTCTATTTAGGTCTTCTGCCCATTTTTGGATTGGGTTGTTTGTTTTTTTGTTATTGAGCTGCATGAGCTGCTTGTAAATCTTGGAGATTAATCCTTTGTCAGTTGCTTCATTTGCAAATATTTTCTCCCATTCTGAGGGTTGTCTTTCGGTCTTGTTTATGGTTTCCTTTGCTGTGCAAAAGCTTTTAAGTTTCATTAGGTCCCATTTGTTTATTTGTGTTTTTATTTCCATTTCTCTAGGGGCTGGGTCAAAAAGGATCTTGCTGTGATTTATGTCACAGAGTGTTCTGCCTATGTTTTCCTCTAAGAGTTTGATAGTGTCTGGCCTTACACTTAGGCCATTCCTTTATTTTAAATGGGTTCATGTTTGCCCTGGTCCTGTTGATTCCTCTGTTTTCCTCTCCCAATATCTCAAATAACACTTGCTGTGCAACTGAAGCTTCTAGGAGGGGAGAAGAGAAGCAGAGAGGGCAAGGATCTGTTGAGACCTGTATCTTTCTCGTGGAGAATGGGTGTTCTGCTGGGACAGATGGGAGGAAGGTGACACATCGGGTTTCTGAGTCCTGGGAGTGGGCTGCAGTTGACGTGGGCGATCCGGCAGCCTGCTCCCAGCTAAGCTCGTAACACTGTTGGCTGGCTGCTGCCTTGGCATTCGTTGCTGTGATTTAGATTTGGGCTTTCTAGGATGGATGCTCTTCAATACACAGGAAGTATACATTGTTAGAGTTCATGCTGGTCCCCAGAGACATTCTAAGTCCATTCACACCTTAAAAAAAAATTCTACCCACAAGGCCCTGCCGTTGTTCACAACTGGGTTCCGGCCTTTGGGTTTAAGTTCTGGGAGGGTCCCTTAGGGAATGTGAATGTAAGGTGACAGCCTTGTGTGGTACATTGCGGGTCCTTACCCTTTGCAAAGACACTGCATTTTCTCAACATCCCGCTTGTGTTTGGGAGATGCTGTTGCCACGGTGACGTTTAACAGACATGCAGGAACTTAGGACACCCAGTGGGCTGGATTCTGGGTCTGGGAGATGTTAAGTGGTGAGAGCTGTCTCTACCCGGAGCCTGGTTTCGAACTGTTCTTTGCTTTAGGCTGAAGGGATCACAGCCAAAGAAGCAGACCGAGGTGGAGCTGACTGCTGAGGACTCGGGTTTTCCCACAGCCTGGACGAGAAGCTCCCGCTCCTTTGGTTTCCGGGGCACAGCAGAGTGGAGCTCTGTTACACCTCAGTCAAGCGCTTTCTTCTAAAGCTGTCCCCCTGTGCGCTCATCCTCCTCCCCCTCACTGACCCCAACTCTCCCACAAAGTTTAAAAAGAAAACTGTCAGAGTTTAAGAAGCCTCACCCTTGGCTTCCCTGGTGGCGCAGTGGTTGAGAATCTGCCTGCTAATGCAGGGGACACGGGTTCGAGCCCTGGTCTGGGAAGATCCCACATGCCGCGGAGCAACTGGGCCCGTGAGCCACAACTACTGAGCCTGCGCGTCTGGAGCCCGTGCTCCGCAACAAGAGAGGCCGCGACAGTGAGAGGCCCGCGCACCGCGATGAAGAGTGGCCCCCACTTGCCGCAACTAGAGAAAGCCCTCGCACAGAAACGAAGACCCAACACAACCAAAAGTAAATAAATAAATAAATAAATTAATTAATTAAAAAAAAAAAAAAAGAAGCCTCACCCTATGTCAACTGCAGTTCAGGGGGATCATTTTCCTGGGGATTTCTGAGAAGAGATGAGAAATGCTTCCTCACAGGTCACCCAGGTTACACATTTAATCTTTCTGTTAGGCTGGATTCCATGTGATTTACAGTTATTTAAGCCTTGTCTGTCGCAAATATATTTTTTTCTGATGGATAAAATAGTCAGTTTCTCTTTCCTCTCACCCTGACTCCACTTCCTGGTTAGTTTTCTTGGTTCAGTCCCCGAGTTGTTGCTTATCTTGTGTCTGTCCAGCACGTCACCCCTCGCTCGGCCCTTTTGAACGGTGGGCTCCCAGCAGTTCTAGGGGAGATGACCCACCCTCCCCAGACACCGCTGATTAGGCCAAGCGTGTGCAGTAGGGCCAATCAGAACCCTTTCTGTGGGATTGTGAGGAAGTCTGTCTCTCAGAGAGGCTGGAACTTTAATAGTTGAACCCGGGAGCAACGGGTGTCCATTGTATATTCACTCGGTTAACGAAAGTAACACCATGTTAAGGAGGAAGAGGCAGAAGAGTCTGGAGGATAGGTGGAGAAATTCTTGACCCCTTTGCATTCTCGTTCTTGTATTCCTGAAGCATGGTCACATTCCTGTTCTCGGGGTGTGTGATCACCTCTGTATCACTATGATAACACTCCCACTTTTTTAATTTATTTTTTTTGGTTTGAGCAGGTGTGAAGTTTTCTTCTGTCACGTCTAATCCAAAGAATCCTAACTAGTCCGTATTTACCCAGGCATTATTTCATTTGGCACTCTGCCACAACTCCAAGGAGCAGAGAAAAGTAGAGGAAGAGAGAGCAGTATAAACAAAGAGGTCTTCATCAAACTGGGAAATGGGAGGTTTTCTTCCTTTCTTTATCACAGTCACACACTCCCTCCTTGAGGGAAACTTTGTGGTGTGTGTGTGAGAGGTTGGAGCCCAGAGCCCACGGCAACAAATCACACAGAGCATGATGTAGCTACAGTCAGGAAAGAAATACGTTTTGAAAGACAGGGTCCAAGTGTAAGGTTTCACATGTGCAGAGTGTATGCCCAACAGAAAGATCCTGGTCCTCTTGGGCAGATCAAATGATGGCTCTTGGATCCCTCCACAGGACACATACCATTGGTTGGAGGCAGGAATGATTTGTTCTTCAAGGTCTGATTACGACATTTTGAAATTTGCATATTGTCATCTTATTTGCATTCTGGGGGGAACTGAGAGGGCCTTGAAAGTTGTTTTGATAATTACCACTCCCTTTTTCCACATCGGACATAGATAATTCATATCCCAGTTATGATGTGACTGATTCAAATATGATTATTATTCAAACATAAATAGTCTTCTATTTTCTTTGCTAGAAAATAACTTTCTACTTGGTAGAGCCAAGTTATGGAAAAGTCAGCACTGTCTGTTTTTCATAAAGCACATTCTTTCTCTGCTTCATGCCAAAATTCTGTCTCAGTTGAAAATAAAGTGGAAAAATCTTCATTGTAGCTGATGTATAGCTTTTTATGAGAAGGGACATATTATGATTCTAACTCTATCCTTTGACCTTCTGTTCTGATTTAAGGTTACATGCATAGAATATTTAAAAATCAGAGAGACTACTTGGAATATGGATATAAAAGAGAAATATTAGGTATTTTTTTTATTTTGACATTAAAATATTTTTAAAAGTTATCCAAAAACTTAAAGAAAAATCTTCCATAGGACAGTTTTTACTTTCACTTAGGAAGATCAAAGCAATGTTATTTATCGATTATATCAGGCAGAGGTGCAAATTTTCTCCCCAACGAACTTCATTAAAAATGTTGCTTACCACAAACTTCTCTTGGCAAAACTTAATTTCAGACCTTGAATTTCAATATTATGTACACAGACTGGGATATGGGTGTTTCTATCACTAATCAGGCTGTTCTACTTTCTATTCCATGTTAACTAGATGGATTGGAGTATATCACCTTCCATTTTTATATTCCTTCCCAACCTGAAATGAGCAAATGTTTCATGGATTTTTCCTTCTTGCTTTGGTTTCCCCTTGTTACACATTTTGCCAGATGGCTGAGTTTCATTTAGAGAAGAATTTTCCATAATAACATATCACTTGGTACTCATGGCCAATGGTCCCACTCCCCACTGCCATCTGAAGGAGCCATGGGATGGAGGAAAGTGGCAAATGAGTCAAGCCTGGCAGAGCCTGGAGGAAGAGGGAGAGGAGAGATGCAACAAGCGGGGGAGGCTTGGATTGGGAGAGACAAGGAAAAGCCTATCAGAGCAAGGGCTGAGTGGGGTTGTTGGGGGGAGGAGAGGGGGAGACAGGGTGAGAGGGTGAAAGGGAGAGAGAAGGGAAGGAGGGTGAGAGAGAGAGTGCCACGTGCACATACTCAGAAGGAATTGTGTATGTAAGTATTTTGGAGTGTGTAGCTGCTGGAGGGCATTCTGACAGATGTGGAACATGTGTGGCCCAACTTCATACAAGGGAGGGGAGGACCGGGGGAGACAGGAATATCACTGAGCTGCCAAAAGAGACGAGGCTAAGATCCTGGGTGTGCCAGGGAGGGCTTGGTGAGGGAAACAGTACTAAGAAGATAGGACAAACTCACGTCGCGCCATTCGCTGTGTTTGCCAAATTTTCGTTATTAGAACAACAACAAAGAAGAAATGAAACTCTTTACCCAGAGCCTGAGTTTATAATTTTCAAGAAATTGCATGACTCATGGAGTCTGCAGGCAGAGTCACCATCACACAAAATCTAAACAAGGGACTTTCTTCTGGAACCGGAGCCTCCACTCTGCCTGGTACAAAACAGGTAACTTGCAAATATGGTATTCATTTAGACTGGAGTTCCTGAGAGCTAACTTTTGGACTTAGTGACTTTCAGCAAATTATATAACCTCTCTGAGCTTCAATTTCCTCAATCGAAAATGAAGCAGTTGGTCTAGAGAAGTGTTCTCTAAACCATTCTCTACAATTCCTCCTAGAAAGTGCCTCTCCCTCACTTTCAGGGTTCAAGCAGAGCTAATAGGGCTTTCCCCACTTATATCTTAGTCTTTAAAGAAGGCATTCCACTGATTAAAAGGAAAAAACATTTGGGATTTGCCAGATTGAACTTTAAGCTCCCTTCTAGCTGTTATCCTAAATATGTTCGCCTTGGGGTTGACATGAACACATTCTGATCCATTCAGTCAGTCAACAAACACCACCGAGCATCTGTTATTCACTAGGCACAGTTATAGGCATGGAGAGTAAAACAGGAAAGGAGACAAAAAGTCCTTCAACATTCTAGTTGAAGGCAAGATGATAAATGAAGTAATTACAGATGGTGCTTGGTATTTGAAAGCAGGACATAGAGAGCTCCCCAGGGTGACATTTGAACAGACACCTGAACAAAGCGAGAGAAAGACTGTAATGATGTGGGGAAGAGTATTCCACGTAGAGGGAATAGTGAACAGAAGACCTTGGGCAGATACACGCCTGTAGATTTATTTTCCTACATGACCTGATCTTGGTCTTCAGGCTCCATGCTCCCTTAAGGAAGGAAACACTTGGTTTGCTGATGAATGACATTGGAGTCTCTTCTGCTTTCGGTAATGCCTTGTCTTAGTGGTTCCTTCTTGCCCTCCTCCAGGGGCTCCTTCCACCTCGCCTACACAGCATGGTGCTCACTTCCAGCGGAGGGAAGAGTCTGGTCCTGTTCTGTCCCTGGGGCTCAGCCTCTGTCCTTGCTCTGTCTGCCGAAGTTAATGCAAGGTGCCCTGACCCTGTTCTCCTCTTCTGCACCTGAATCTGGTCATCACCGCTGATAACCACTGGCCTGACCACTGTTCCCAGTCCCCAGGATCCCTTGCCCAGCAGCTTGGGGCTCTCTGTACAGACTCCAGGCCTCTTTGGTCCTCTCAGCACTGCTCGGGCATGGAGACTTGATCTGTGCTGGAGGGGGCGTGAGAGGCGCTGGGACACAAGATCCTGAGCCTCAGCTCTTGGGTTTGTGTTCTGGTTCTGTGGAGCCCAGTGACCTTGCGTCTCTTTGTGTTTTTCTTTGTCTCAGTTGTTCAACCTGGAAAAGAAGGGTGATCATGATGGTAACTCTACCTTAGATGGTTGTTGTCAGGTACAGATAGGTTAACATATGCAAAATGCTTTTGAGAGTGCATGATACATAGTAAATACCTGAGAGCTTTTTGGTTTATAAGACAACCTGAGGACACTACCCTGGGTTTCTTGCTCAGCATTGCTGTTCACCTGCCCTGTAGCCCACAGAAGTCCTACTTCTCTGAGAGGCTCAGTGTACCCCATAGTGGGCTGCAGGAAGTGAGGCATTAGCCTGCTGTGGTCTAGGTTTTCCTCAACTGAATGGGACCCTCATTTAGAATTTAACATCCAACCACAGATGGTTTGTACTTAACCAAACATTCCCACGAGTTATTTTATTGACTCCCCAACATGACATTGTAAAGTTTGAATCATTTACCCCATATTACACATGAGACTTAGAGAGGTTGTGACTTGATCACACAGGTCATCAATAGCCAAATTCATACTTTTTTAAAAAACGATTCTGCTTACAGAGTTCCTTTCAGTATACCTCAGCTATCTCTAAGAAAATCTTTGGAAAAACCCACAGGTCAGAATATCAGGCAGATGAACTGGCTAAATCCAAGTATAGAAATAACCTGTTTTATCAAAGTCTTGCTTCTTTGTTTTCCCACCCTATTTTTCATGTCATTACTTAGCCTCGTCCTCAGTCATTGAAATGCCACGAGTGAAAATGGAGTAGACAATATAACTTTGAATTGTTTTGGTACTTTTGTGTATTATTTTAAACACCATTTAAATAAGGCTCATTTTTAAAAAAACTTCTTGGAAGAATTCCCTCTCTCCTTTTTATTATATTTAAAAGTAAATTACAAAATAAAATCACTAAATCAATAGATTGATTATTCATCAGAGACTTGTGACAGGTCAAGAAATCAATTACTCATCATTCTAATTGTGAAAGAATGGTCTATGGAAAGAATAAAACTGTTAAGATAAATACTGTTGGGTTTCATACCAACCATTCCCTTTCAAATTACAAGTTTTACAATTAAACCACAGTGCAATTAAAATGTGAATGGACTGATTGCATAGAGTTTCTATCTGCAGAGTCCTGGTCCCAGACAGTGAAGCCAACGCTGCCACATTGACTCTTTTTCTGTAGCCATGACCCAGCAATCCCACTACTGGGCATATACCCTGAGAAAACCATAATTCAAAAAGAGTCATGTACCAAAATGTTCATTGCAGCTCTATTTACAATAGCCAGGACATGGAAGCAACCCAAGTGTCCATCATTGGATGAATGGATAAAGAAGATGTGGCACATATATACAATGGAATATTACTCAGCCATAAAAAGAAACGAAATGGAGGTATTTGTAGTGAGGAGGATGGAGTTAGAGTCTGTCATACAGAGTGAAGTAAGTCAGAAAGAGAAAATAAATACCGTATGCTAACACATATATATGGAATCTAAGGGAAAAAAAAAAGGTCATGAAGAACCTAGTGGTAAGATGGGAATAAAGACACAGACCTACTAGAGAATGGACTTGAGGATATGGGGAGGGGGAAGGGTAAGCTGTGACAAAGTGAGAGAGTGGCATGGACATGTATACACTACCAAACGTAAAATAGATAGCTAGTGGGAAGCAGCTGCATAGCACAGGGAGATCAGCTCGGTGCTTTGTGACCACCTAGAGGGGTGGGATAGGGAGGGTGGGAGGGAGGGAGTTGCAAGAGGGAAGAGATATGGGAACATATGTATATGTATAACTGATTCACTTTGTTATAAAGCAGAAACTAACACACCATTGTAAAGCAATTATACTCCAATAAAGATGTTAAAAAAAAAAAAAAACCAAGGATATTCCAGTAATTACTGTCTTTTTTTCCCCCCCAAAGATCACGTACAGTTAGTATACAGTATCTTTTGATAGAATATCTAAATGTTAAAAGTAGTTTTTAGGAGAACATTTTAAATGTATAACACAATCTTGGAGGTAAAGTCCTCTGTTTTATTGTGTGAGAATTTTTTTGGCTTGGCTTTTCAAGACCACTGTCTGAGTTTTGTCGACTATTAGAAAGCTGCTCATAGTTTGGAGAGTAGGGCTTTGGATCTGACTGTGTAGCTGGCTTTAGAGAGCCTCGGTGGTAATGTTCGCTGGGCGAGATCCTGGCTTATGCCGCAGCTCTGCTCTTGCAGCCATCGCCATGTGGACTTGTTATTTGCACGTGTCACTAGCCCGTTTGCTCTGCCAATGATGGTTAGAGATGATGCCCCCCCCACCCCATGGTACCCAGGTCTACATCTCAATGACACAACCTGAGCTTTGGCCAGCGGCTTCCATTTTCTCCATCTGAAGCTCCCATTAATTCATGTCAAGTAATTTCAAAGCTGAAGTCTTTCTTTTCTTCTGGAAATCTTGCCAAGTGCATTCCTGCCTATGTATGAAGGGAATTGGGGAGTCACTGCAAGAAAGTTCAGAAGGATAAAAAAAATTCCAATTTCCATGATGTTGACCAAGAGTGGCCACACACGTTAGTTTACAAGGGGTAGCATTTAGGTCTTCATTTTAATCTGTGTCACTGTTTGTGGCAGGAAACTGGGCCTTTTCGCAGCTCCTTGCTTTACAGGAAATCTCTGTGGGCCTTTACTAGGAGTCTGTGCACCCGTTTTAAAAGGAAATGCAACTTTCTGTTCTTTTTACACTCACAAATCTGAAAGGAACACTGTATTTTGAGAGCACCACTGTACAGAGTAGAGCTAACTTTAATTATCTCCTTGAGGTGTCAACAATTAGGGAAACTGAGGAAGTCCCAACTTCTGAGATGAGAGAGGCTTTTCAGGTAACTCTAAGAGGTTTTAAAAGGTACTTTGCCACTTTCGTGAGTGCAGTTTCCCAACTGCTGTTTAATTATCTGTCATGAATGCACACGAAGAAAACATTGAGACAACTGAACTTGTCTGAGAGAATAAAAGAATTCATTTTTCTAGTGAAATAGCTAAAACTGAAGCTGCTTTAAGGCATTAAGTGGGGAAAATTGATTTTAGTCTGTTTTCTCTCTGTTGCAGTTTTTCCAGGTGACCAAGAGCAAATTATTTTAATAGAGAGTGACAATTCTGCCCAGCTGCCTTTTAAAACATAGAAACCAAGTTCATTCTTACTGGAAGATTTATTTTTATGTGTGTTCACCTTGGGTTAGGAGCTATAGCCTCACATGGCTCCATCATCTTCAGGCTTGCATTTCTAAGAATGATCAACCCAGGAAGAGAGGAATTTTCTTCTCCTCAGTTACATACTACTATTTCCCTTTCTTTACAACTCAGCCTCTGTCACTGTCCTACTCTATTAAGATTAGGATAATTGTCTCGGACTCCAGGCCCATCGCATAGACTTGCCTTTCACTGTCCAAGAGCAGCTTTGTATTCTGAAACCTAATCAGAGGTTTCAGATTAGGTTCACCCCCAAAATGTTTCTTTTCACAATGCTTATTGAAGAACAGTTATGCAAGGCTCCGTACCAGATGCTGGAGTAAAGTGGGGAACCAAATAGAGAAAGATCCCTGCCCTCCTGAGCTTATGCTCAAGGGGAGGGGAGGTCAGCTTCTTGCTGAAAATATAGGTTGGTCTACCTTATATCTTCCCGAGCTTTCTCATCCCAAGATGTGTACTGGTGCAGTTTATACACATTTTACCGAGCTCAGGACAGAATTCTTATTAAGAGAAAATTGTGTTCACTATGTTAAGGTTTTGGTAATTCAGAGCCAAGAGCGCTTTCTGCTATAGATATATTAGTCTGGTCATCAAGATTACATGAGAACAGAGGGCCTGAAACCCCTGAGATCCTTGTTTTAAATTTAAATTTAAATCTAAAGGTGAAGACAATTGAGAAGCAAAACCAGAAAAGACAAAAAAATTCCTGCTTTCATAGGGCTTGCATTTAGTTGGGGGGAGGCAGAAAACAAAATATAAATGAGTAACATGTGTCATTGTGTCAGGTGCTGTTAAGTGCTATGGAAGTACTGTTGTCTACACAGTTTGCAAAGTAATCTCACAAACACCCTTAATTCATTTAACCAATACTTATTGAGCATCCCATATATACCAGTCATTGCGCTTGTAACAACTATATAGTTGTTACGATTTTATACATATTTTAAGACTGAAATACTGCAGTAAAGTTATTTTTCCAAGGTAATAGAGCTGGTAAATTGCAAAGCCAGGACCCAAATTCTTATTTTCAATTTCCAAGTATAGTCCTCTTTCTGATGCAATAGCTGTAATTTAAAAACCTGGGCCCTGAAGCTAACATTTCTTTAGAAGCGTCCTTGTTTCTTCTTTCACTCTTTCACTTACTATTTAATGGCAAAATAAATACATTTCTAGGGAAATGGATTTCTAATTTCAGGGGTTCCTTGCCATGTGTGTTGGTGGATATTTCATCTTCAATTAGATGAGTTTGGTAGCCTAAAAATTCATTATGACTTGCAAAATCAAAGTGCGTTTGTGTGTTTTAAAATTTGCATTTATAAGCTTTCCTTTAAGTGAATTTATCTATTTATTTATTTATTTATAAATTTATTTATTTATTTTTGGCTGTGTTGGGTCTTTGTTGCTGTGCATGGGCTTTCTCTAGTTGTGGCAAGCAGGGGCTACTCTTCATTGTGGTGCGCGGGCTTCTCATTGTGGTGGCTTCTCTTGTGGCGGAGCGCAGGCTCTAGGCACGTGGGCTTCAGTAGTTGTGGCACATGGGCTCAGTAGTTGTGGCTTGCGGGTTTTAGAGCGCAGGCTCAGTAGTTGTGGCGCACAGGCTTAGTTGCTCCATGGCATATGGGATCTTCCCGGAACAGGGTTCGAATCCGTGTCCCCTGCATTGGCAGGCGGATTCTTAACCACTGCGCCACCAGGGAAGTCCCTAAGTGAATTTAAAGGGAATCATTTACCATAATCTTCCGCTCCCTGTTTCATATCCTTTAGTTAATTTTATTTCTTCAATTTCTTCTGGTTAAATGAATTCAAAATTTGATCTTTTGACTCTTTTCTAAACTGTATTTGGAGAGTCTTTCAAACCTGTCTTTGCTGGATTCTTAAAAGTCCACGTCATTCTGAATTCATCCTTTATGTAGGAAACAAGAGAGATTCTTGGAAATAATCTGAGTTGATGTCTATTTCTGCTGTTTTACAAAAGTTTCCCAAAGTAGGCAGTATAAAATAAAATTAGAACAATTGCGGAAAAGTCAGCACAGAGCTGTAAATTGTAGTGTTTGCAGGTTAGGGAAATCAGGCTTCTTTTACTGAATTTTTACACAGGGATTTTCCTTGAGTTGTGTTTTTAAAACTCTTCTCATTTCTTTTATTTTTGCCGCGTGGTGGATCCATCTCCGCTAAAAAGTTTTAAACTGATTTTACAGCAGGATAAATGCAGCAATGGAGATGTGAAGAAAGTCAGGACATTACAGTGGACAGAGCACAGCAATTTAAAAAATAATTGAGCAGCTTGTATAATTATTAATCTTTAAAAAGAAACCAAATAATAATCTTTAAAAAATACAAAAGCACCAGCCTACACCTTGCAGTCTAACTCTACCCTGAGGCACATGACCAGGCTTGGCCAGTCAGAGCACCACATCCCCTCTGCCTCAGAGATGGGTCTAAATGTGGGTGTGTGTCCCAAGCCAGGCTCTTGTGAACTGTCCTCCTGGATTTCTGATGGAACTGGCTCACAGGGCCTGCAAGAGCCAATGTTAATTTCTAGGAATTTTGCCAATCAGTTGTTAAACACAGCCATTATTAAAAATTAGATTATATAAACTTACAATTAAATTCTGTTAAAACAAAGGTACTGAATACTCAAAATTTATAGCTTTCTAGTTATAGTACTCTATTTTATTATTATCTAGTCTCTTAAAGTTATATATGTGTGTCGTACCTATATGTATGGTGGAAATACTAAACAATCCACCCTCTGTATTGGAGGGTTCCACGTTCGCAGATTCAACCAACAGATGACTGCAATTAAAATTGGAAACCCTTGCATAGGAGCCAACTCTACTAGCCATTTTATATAGGGACTTGAGCATCCACGGATTTTGGTATCCGAGGGGTTGGTCCTGGAACCAATACCCCAGGGACACCGAGGCACTACTGTATAATGGACTAGTGCCCTTCCCAACTCCACGTTTAGTGATGTCAAGTTAGTAGGTTGAAATTGGCCACCGTAGGAGTACTTACACCATGGAAATTGGCGAATGCTACAAACCAGAATTTTTTTTCTGGAAAGCCAGTTGTCAAATATTTACCTTATTCCATTGGCTGAAACTATTGGGAGAAGAACTTTTGCTTTTTTACTTTGTTGCTAGGCTAGTAAAATATAATCCTGGAGTAGCCAAAGGGCCATTTTAGTCATTTGTGGAGAGCTTGCCCCAAGAATAATGCCAAGAAAAAGGAAAGCAGAGCTGAGGGATGCAGAGAGACAAGATTCTTAGGGTCAGGTAAGCATTTGGTATTTTAGTTGGATGAGAAACAGGCTCAAACCACGTTAAGTTTCTATAACTTATGAATGAAAGTCTTTTGATGATACAGATTTCATCATCTCTAAAACTCCCTCATAGCTTTGATAATACATTTAATAATATAAGATTCAAAACTATGTAAAAGGGGAACTCCTTAGCTAGATATTTCAGTGCCCATAGTTACTATCTTTGAAAGAAGTCAAATAAAAATCGTCTCTAGTGAACTCACCCAATCTGTCCTCACTCAAATATTCAGTTCTGTATAATGTTAGCATTAAAAGTCTTATAACTGAATTTTAAAGTCATAATATAAATGGAATAAACTTATATTAATAATTTTCAGTTCATTTTACAAAATTTTTCTCCTTCCTTTTAAAATGAAATATTGTTTTTAAGTTGATAACTTTACAAGATTTTAAAAACCTATTTTTAATTATCCTCAGAAAATGAGTCTTACCTATATTAAATCATAGCACTCTTTCCAGAGAACCAGTTAGAATATGGTTACTCTGCATTTCAAGAACACTGCATTTTCCCTCATTGAATTATTGATTTCAGTTTACCAAAGCGCTGCCTGCCAATGTGTACCCTGAGGTCCTGTTTCTTAACTAGCGATTGAGTCTGGAGTAGGTCCTACTGAGGTAGTAGGAATACTCTTCAATTTGACATTGCTCCAGTGTGCATTTAACACTTTATTTTGTCTCACTACAGCTATGACCCATTTCACATATTGTTGATTCAAAAGAATCAAAATCCCTTTCGTATGTTTACTTTCTGGTACTTGACTGTTGATAACTCAGAGGTGTTAGTGGTTAATTGTCATCGTTCATGAAAACCTTGGGACCAAACTTGACAATACGCCAAGTGTTAAGATGGTTTAAATTTACACCCCCCCCCCCCCCCAAATATAGTGTTCTCTTCTTTCTCTGCCTTTAAAAAGATGTGGAGAAAGTCTGTTTAGATTTGGATGATCATACTTAAAAATAAACTCAACAATGAAAATCTTGACACTAGTACTATTAGCTCTGCTAGAATTACTTTTGGATGTCAGAATCTTGGGGTCTTGTTGCCAATAGCTAGCTGCCCTATTTCAATTCTATTGCTGGTTTGCCCCCTTTTCATTAATGAGGTCTTATCTTGAAGCTATAAGAAAACTGGTTCAAATTAATATGAATGAGAACCATTGTGTAGTGGAACAAATCAACACGTCTTTTTTTACTAAACTTGAGTTAACTCCCTACACCAGCATTTGCATTTCCTAAAGTGTATTCTGAGGAGCCTAGTTAGGGAAACTGTCCAGATCAGTGTTTCTCAATGTGCTGGTCGTCTGCATCTGAGCCTCCTGGGGTGTCCGTTAAAATAGAGACTCCAGGGTTGCTGTGGACTCCCATTCTCTGGGAGTGCGGCTTGGCAATCTAGATTTTTAACAGTTCCTCAGGGTGATTCATACATCCTCTGGGAATAAAGGGTCCAATAAATTTGTGACCCACTTTCTTGAAGATTTACAAACCAAAGTAGCACATTAAAGGCTCTGAGAAGTCCTGTAGTAGGGACTGCTTAACTTTTTAAACCCAGGATTTCCCCAAATTATTTCATTACAAAACTTTTTTTGGGGGGGGAATATCTGTTATTTGACCAAATACTATTGGGAAAGTTTACTCTAACCAATAGCATAAGAATTGTAGATTGTTTCAGGTGCTTGCTAGTTTGATACTAATGAATTAATGTCATATCTTAGTAGGTACATTAGACAGGAAGATCTAAGTGTGAATCTTGGATTTTGTACTGTTGGCTCAGTTGCTGACCTTCGTCCCAAGGGAGATGGGATAAAAACATGAGTTAGTACCAACCTAGAACCATTGCTAGAAAACTAATTTAAAGAGAAAGCCCCTTTGGTAATGTCATCTTTTATGAACCCATTAATACTTATGGGAATGTACTTTGCCCAGACATTCTACCTCCTCTCTCTACATCCCCAGGGAAGAGATCTGGTTACTATTGTACAACGGAAGATATGGAGAGAGGAGGAAGGAGCTATTCTAGAGAGGTCAATCAAGTTGAACAGTGGGAAAAAAAGAAATACATTTGAACAGGAAATTGCGTGGAAGTGAAAGAATTCTTTACCCTGTAGCAGAAAGGGAGAAAGGCGACCCCAGTCTTCCGTTCCACACTTCCTCCTATTAGGCACAAACAACACAGAGACAGGGAAGGTGCAGGGAATAAAGAAGTAAGTGAGCATGAACTGGGGAGACTTCAGTAGGTCCTTCTCTCTGGGTGGGACCGCCTTTTGCTTGGCTCTAGAAATAGAGGGTGCCCAGATGGGTCCAGATAAAGGAGGTAGGGGAGACATGAGCTGTAGGGAGAAAGATAAGGAGACCTTAGGGTTTCCTTTTAGATTGCCTGAGCTGGTTCAGTGGGGTAGAGAGGGAGGCAAGGTCTTGAGAGCATTTTGCCCTCCCCCAGCCCCCCCAGGCATTTCATACCCCAGTGACTTTGCACATGTCGCCTCTTTTGTTTCAAATGCCCTGGCCTTTTTCTCTCCTACTTTGTGTTCATGGAACTTGGCTGATTCTGCTAGTTTAATCCCATAATATTATATTAATAGTATGTGGTTGGATTGGGAGCTCTTTAAGGGCAGGGATATATATATATATATTTTCACATCTTTATTGGAGTATAAATGCTTTACAATGTTGTGTTAGTTTCTGCTGTACAACAAAGTGAATCAGCTATATGTATACATATATCCCCATATCCCCTGCCTCTTGAGCCTCCCTCCCACCCTCCCTATTCCACCCTTCTAGGTCATGACAAAGCACCAAGCTGATCTCCCTGTGCTATGTGGCTGCTTCCCACTAGCCATCCATTCTACATTTGGTAGTGTATATACATCAATGCTACTCTCTTACTTCATCCCAGCTTCCCTTTCCCCCCGTGCCCTCAAGCCTGTTCTCTACATCTGTGTTTTTAGTGCTGCCCTGCCACTAGGTTCATCAGTACTACTTTTTAAAATTCCATATATATGAATTAGCATACGGTATTTCTTTTTCTCTTTCTGACTTACTTCACTCTGTATGACAGATTCTAGGTCCATATACCTCGCTACAAATAACTCAATTTTGTTCCTTTTTATGGCTGAGTAATATTCCATTGTATATATGTGCCACATCTTTTTTTTTTAATTTTTGAATTTTATTTATTTTTTTATACACCAGGTTCTTATTAGTCATCAATTTTATACATATCAGTGTATACATGTCAATCCCAATCACCCAATTCATCACACCACCACCTCCACCCCCCTGCGGCTTTCCCCCCTTGGTGTCCATACGTTTGTTCTCTACATATGTGTCTCAATTTCTGCCCTGCAAACCACTTCATCTGTACCATTTTTCTATGTTCCACATATATGAGTTTATATGCGATATTTGTTTTTCTCTTTCTGACTTACTTCACTCTGTATAACAGTCTCTAGATCCATCCACATCTCCACAAATGACCCAATTTCGTTCCTTTTTATGGCTGAGTAATATTCCATTGTATATATGTACCACATCTTCTTTATCCATTCATCTGTCGATGGGCATTTAGGTTGCTTCCATGACCTGGCTATTGTAAATACTGCTGCAGTGAACATTGGGGTGCATGTGTCTTTTTGAATTATGGTTTTCTCTGGGTATATGCCCAATAGTGGGATCGCCGGATCATATGGTAATTCTATTTTTATTTTTTAAGGAACATCCATACTGTTCTCCATAGTGGCTGTATCAGTTTACATTCGCACCAACAGTGCAAGAGGGTTCCCTTTTCTCCACACCCTCTCCAGCATTTGTTGTTTGTAGATTTTCTTATGATGCCCATTCTAACTGGTGTGAGGTGATACCTCATTGTAGATTTGATTTGCATTTCTCTAATAATTAGTGATGTTGAGCAGCTTTTTACTCTTTGTGTTGCAATAGTAATTGGGGGTGTTTCCTTAATTTCTCTTTCAGATTTTTCATCATTAGTGTATAGGAATGCAAGAGATTTCTGTGCATTAATTTTGTATCCTGCAACTTTACCAAATAAATTGATTAGCTCTAGTAGTTTTCTGGTGGCATCTTTAGCATTCTCTATGTATGGTATCATGTCATCTGCAAACAGTGACAGTTTCACTTCTTTTCCAATTTGTATTCCTTTTATTTCTTTTTCTTCTCTGATTGCTGTGGCTAGGACTTCCAAAACTATGTTGAATAATAGTGGTGAGCGTGGACAATCTTGTCTTGCTCCTGATCTTAGAGGAAATGCTTTCAGTTTTTCACCACTGAGAATGATGTTTGCTGTGGGTTTGTCATATGTGGCCTTTACTATGTTGAGGTAGGTTCCCTGTATGCCCACTTTCTGGAGAGTTTTTATCATAAATAGGTGCTGAATTTTGTCAAAAGCTTTTTCTGCATCTATTGAGATGATCATATGGTTTTTATTCTTCAATTTGTTAATATGGTGTATCACATTGATTGATTTGCGTATATTGAAGATTCCTTTCATCCCTGGGATAAATCCCACTTGATCATGGTGTGTGATCCTTTTAATGGGTTATTGGATTCTGTTTGCTAGTATTTTGTTGAGGATTTTTGCATCTATGTTCATGAGTGATATTGGTCTGTAATTTCCTTTTTTTGTAGTATCTTTTTCTGGTTTTGGTATCAGGGTGATGGTGGCCTCACAGAATGAGTTTGGGAGTGTTCCTTCCTCTGCAATTTTTTGCAAGAGCTTGAGAAGGATGGGTGTTATCTCGTCTCTAAATGTTTGATAGAATTCACCTGCGATGCCATCTGGTCCTGGACTTTTGTTTGTTGGAAGATTTATAATCACAGCCTCAATTTCAGTGCTTGTGTTTGGTCTGTTCATATTTTCTATTTCTTCCTGGTTCAGTCTTGGAAGGTTATACCTTTCTAAGAATTTGTCCATTTCTTCCATGTTGTCCATTTTATTGGCATAGAGTTGCTTGTAGTAGTCTCTTAGGATGTTTTGTATTTCTGTGGTGTCTGTTGTAACTTCTCCTTTTTCATTTCTAATTTTATCGATTTGAGTCCTCTCCCTCTTTTTCTTGATAAGTCTGGCTAATGGTTTATCAATTTTGTTTATCTTCTCAAAGAACCAGCTTTTAGTTTTATTGATCTTTGGTATTGTTTTTTTGGTTTCTATTTCATTTATTTCTACTCTGATCTTTATGATTTCTTTCCTTCTACTAACTTTGTGTTCTGTTTGTTCTTCTTTCTCTAGTTCCTTTAGGTGTAAGGTTAGATGTTTATATGAGATTTTTCTTGTTTCTTGAGGTAGGCTTGTATAGCTATAAACTTCCCTCTTAGAACTGCTTTTGCTGCATCCCACAGGTTTTGGATCGTCGTGTTTTCATTGTCATTTGTCTCTAGGTATTTTTTGATTTCCTCTTTGATTTCTTCAGTGATCTCTTGGTTATTTAGTAATGTAGTGTTTAGCCTCTATTTGTTTGTGTTTTTTACGTTTTTTTCCCTGTAATTCATTTCTAATCTCATAGCGTTGTGGTCAGAAAAGATGCTTGATATGATTTCAATTATCCTAAATTTACTGAGGCTTGATTTGTGACCCAAGATGTGATCTATCCTGGAGAATGTTCTGCACTCACTTGAGAAGAAAGTGTAATCTGCTGTTTTTGGATGGAATGTCCTATAAATATCTGATAAATCTATCTGGTCTATTGTGTCATTTAAAGCTTCTGTTTTCTTATTTATTTTCATTTTGGATGATCTGTCCATTGGTGTAAGTGAGGTGCTAAAGTCCCCCACTATTATTTTGTTACTGTCGATTTCCTCTTTTATAGCTGTTAGCAGTTGCCTTATGTATTGAGGTGCTCCTATGTTGGGTGCATATATATTTATAATTGTTATATCTTCTTCTTGGATTGATCCCTGGATCATTAGGTAGTGTCCTTCCTTGTCTCTTGTAACATTCTTTATTTTAAAGTCTATTTATCTGATATGAGTATAGCTACTCCAGCTTTCTTTTGATTTCCATTTGCATGGAATATCTTTTTCCATCCCCTCACTTTCAGTCTGTATGTGTCCCTAAGTCTGAAGTGGATCTCTTGTAGACAGCATATATATGGGTCTTGTTTTTGTATCCATTCAGCGAGCCTGTGTCTTTTGGTTGGAGCATTTAATCCATTTACATTTAAGGTAATTATTGATATGTATGTTCCTATGACCATTTTCTTAATTGTTTTGCATTTGTTTTTGTAGGTCCTTTTCTTCTCTTGTGTTTCCCACTTAGAGAAGTTCCTTTAGCATTTGTTGTAGAGCTGGTTTGGTGGTGCTGAATTCTCTTAGCTTTTGCTTGTCTGTAAAGCTTTTGATTTCTCCATCAAATCTGAATGAGATCCTTGCTGGGTTGAGTAATCTTGGTTGTAGGTTCTTCCCTTTCATCACTTTAAGTATATCATGCTACTCCCTTCTGGCTTGTAGAGTTTCTGCTGAGAAATCAGCTGTTAACCTTATGGGAGTTCCCTTGTATGTTATTTGTCATTTTTCCCTTGCTGCTTTCAATAATTTTTCTTTGTCTTTAATTTTTGCCAGTTTGATTATTATGTGTCTCGGCGTGTTTATCCTTGGGTTTATCCTGTGTGGGACTCGCTGCACTTCCTGGACTTGGGTGGTTATTTCCTTTCCCATATTAGGGAAATTTTCAACTATCATCTCCTCAAATATTTTTTCTGGTCCTTTCTCTCTCTCTTCTCCTTCTGGGACCCCTATAATGCGAATGTTGTTGCATTTAATGTTTTCCCAGAGGTCTCTTAGGCTGTCTTCATTTCTTTTTATTCTTTTTTCTTTATTCTGTTCCATAGCAGTGAATTCCACCATTCTGTCTTCAAGGTCACTTATCCGTTCTTCTGCCTCAGTTATTCTGCTATTGATTCCTTCTAGTGTATTTTTCATTTCAGTTATTGTATTGTTCATCTCTGTGTGTTTGTTCTTTAATTCTTCTAGGTCTTTGTTAAACATTTCTTGCATCTTCTCGATCTTTGCTTCCATCCTTTTTCCAAGGATGATTTTCCAAGATGATTTCCATCATCTTCACTATCATTATTCTGAATTCTTTTTCTGGAAGGTCGCATATCGCCACTTCATTTAGTTGTTTTTCTGGGGTTTTATCTTGTTCCTTCATCTGGTACATAGCCCTCTGCCTTTTCATCTTGTCTATCTTTCTGTAAATGTGGTTTTTGTTCCACAGGCTGCAGGATTGTAGTTCTTCTTGTTTCTGCTGTCTGCCCTCTGGTGAATGAGGCTATCTAAGAGGCTTGTTCAAGTTTCCTAATGCGAGGGCCTGTTGGTGGGTAGAGCTGACTGTTGCTCTGGTGGGCAGAGCTCAGTAAACTTTAATCCGCCTGACTGCTGATGGGTGGGGCTGGGTTCCCTCCCTGTTGGTTGTTTGACCCGAGGCAACCCAACACTGGAGCCTATCTGGGCTCTTTGGTGGGGCTAATGGCATTCTCTGGGAGGGCTCACACCAAGGAGTACTTCCCAGAACTTCTGCTGACAGTGTTCTTTTCCCCACGGTGAGCCACAGCCACACCCCGCCTCAGCAGGAGACCCTCCAACACTAGTAGGTACGTCTGGTTCAGTCTCCCCTGGGGTCACTGCTCCTTCCCCTGGGTCCCAATGCACACAGTACTTTGTGTGTGCCCTCCAAGAGTGGAGTCTCTGTTTCCCCCGTTCTGTCAAAACCCTGCAATCAAATCCCACTAGCCTTCAAAGTCTGATTCTCTAGGAATTCCTCCTCCCGTTGCCGGACCCCCAGGTTGGGAAGCCTGACGTGGGGCTCAGAACCTTCACTCTAGTGGGTGGACTTCTGTGGTTTAAGTGTTCTCCAGTCTGTGAGTCACCCACCCAACAGTTATGGGATTTGATTTTACTGTGATTGCGCCCCTCCTACCGTCTTATTGTGGCTTCTCCTTTGTCTTTGGATGTGGGGTATCATTTTTGGTGAGTTCCAGTGTCTTCCTGTCGATGATTGTCCAGCAGCTAGTTGTGATTCTGGTGTTCTCACAAGAGGGAGTGAGAGTACGTCCTTCTACTCTGCCATCTTGGTTCAGGGCCACAAATTTTGCTTCTTCCTTAATTTTCTCCCACCAAAAGTATCAGCTTTGTGTAGGCACCAGTCAGTGGCTGCTTGTTGTTGTATTTCCAGCGCCTCACTCTGTGCAGTTCTGGAGAGGAGAGGGCCCCACACTGTGCAGGGCTGCACAGGGAAACGGTGAGGGTGGTCTCTGGGCACAGAGAAACAGGCAACTTAAGGGCAGGGATATCATCTTCTTTATTTTGAACATCTTGCATGAGGCTCAGTTCCTAGCATAAAACAGCATTTCAATACATGTTTCTTTGTGATAGCCAGGGCATCAGAAACCTGAACGGGGTGCCCTTAAACAGTCTTCAGAGTATTCGTCTAGCATTCCATGGATGCAGAATTTTAGAACTGGAGGGCATCTGGTAGAGCCTCCTCATTTTATAAATAAGAAAGTGATAGTTCACACAGGAAGCAAGTGGTGGCCTAGGACTCAAGCCCCCTAGTTCCCAGGCCAATGTTCTTTGGACTACCCCAGTGTGGTTTGTGTAATTAAAGAATAAAATTTCTTACACTACCCAATGCTGTCAGGACCTTTTCTGAATTATGGTATAAACCAGCATTTAAATTAATATTTGCATCAGTGAAAAATGCAGAATCATTGGGCTAGAAAGTGATTTAAGGAGGATATTCCACCTTCAAATAGAATTTGTTCCATCTCTTTTTTTCACTCCTTGAAATTTTGCATCCCATTGTGCTCCTTTCTGATTCTTGGCTTAGCTTGGAAGCTACAGTTAAAAACTGCTGGGTGAGAAGCTATTCTCCAGGTACTCTCAACTTTATTGGAAAGAGAAGCTCTCATAAATCACATAAGGGAACTGGGGCCTGTGGGATTGCTTAGTTGCCAAGTGAATTCTTATTGATTGCTTTGGAAAATATGTACTTTTTCCAGGAGCTTATCTGAAATAAAATAAAAGATTCATACTTTCTCAGACTGAGCTCCCTCTGCACCAAATTTCAATGATAGTCTGGTCATTTTAATACAGTGAAAGGACAGTTAAATGAACAGCATAAGCATTAGAAGTTTAGTAAAAAACTTGGATAGCAGAGCACAAATGTTATTCCAAATGGAGAAAGGTTTGGAACAACAAAGTGTCCCTAACTAAACATAAAATCAGAACCAGATTCAGGTTATAGGACTCATGTTGACTTTGTCAAACTTATTCCTAAAAATGATCAGCATAGTAGAGGAATTGCTAGGAAAATCATGATATTAGATGCAGTTATCACTTCCATATCAGGAAGTGGTGTGAATTAGGGTTTCAGGGGAACTGAAATTGTGTATGTCCAAGAATAGTGAAATAAGTGGGAGGAAGGCATTTGGATCTTAATCCTTCTAGGCCACAGAATCTGTTGAAAATTTCTAAAAACAGTGATCCTCTTCCCTGGAAAAATTCACATAGACATAAAAGCCTTCAGGCTATTTCAGGGAGTTCACAGACCCCCAGACACACAGGAATGTGGGACTCCATATTAAGGGCCCCTTATTTAGTTATTCCCCGCAAAGTTCCTGCTTTCTTCATGTGGCTGCTCTGCCTGGTTGGCATCTGGGACTTCCAACCCTGTTACAGACACACACACGCACACACACACACACACACGGCCATATCCTAGCAAATGGAAAGGACTGAACATATGCTATGAGGCTGATTCAATTTTATTCAGAGTGAACAGAACTGGCCTTAATCCCCCACAGATTTCCTTAACTTTTGTTGTGTGGTGAGATCATCTAGGGGAGATTTAGACTTCTCTTAGCATTTATTTACACTTTCCTTTATAGTATGTCTGAAAGGAAAATGCAAACTTTTAATTGGACTAACTTGGTCATTTGTTTCTGTGGTAGACTAGGTTTAGAATTGTCTCCATACCCATTCACCAGATGATTACAATTCACATGGATAGCAGGCTCTGCTTGATCCTGGAGATATACAGCTCAAAGGATTTTCTAGTCTTCAGTCATTTCCATCTTATTGAATTCACTGGTGAACTAAGGAATTCTTTCTGTTTTATTAGCCTAGCAAACATGGTGGTGCATCCTTGAACAGACATGGGAAAGGAGGGTGGCTAATAACAGTCTACAGCACTTTTTGTTTATCCAGAAATCAACCATCCCCAGGAGGCTGATGTATAATCCCATGCTTAATCTGTGATCCATACTTTATGTAATAATAATAATAATGATAATGATAATCATTTACACTTATATAGCCACTTTCATCTAGGGAATCTCAACGCTTTACAAAACACTAATTAATTTTCCTAGTGTCCCTGTGAACTAGGTGAGGCCCATTTTACAGGTGAGGCAATTGAGGCACAGGAAGGACAAGTGGCTTTCTCAAGGCCATGGGGTAGCTGATGGCAGAGCCCAGAAGCCTGGAGAGCTCTGTACCTTCCAGGTGTCCAGAGCCAACTGCATCTTGTGGGTGAGGGAGTGGGAGGGATCACACTAGAATGAAGCCCTCGCTCTTCTGGGTCTCACTTACCTAAGCCCAGCAGTTCGCAGAAATGCAGGGAGGGTTTCCAAAGTAAACATTTTCCCATCCCCACACGACTTGCACAGCCTGTGACGGGTTGTTTTTGAGGTCTAAGCAGTAGAGGGGGAGCTAAAATTGGCTGTCATATGTGTTTGGATAGGAAGGAGAGGAATGAACTTGGGTGGAAAATTGCCTTTTCGGTGGACGCTGCTGAGAAGCATTGCCCACTCTGCCAAATCGGAGCAATCGTGGCCTTGGGCCTGTTTTATTCTGTTCCACCATATGAACAATCTGATGATATGCACATAACAAGGATGAAATAATTAAAGAGAGTCCCATATGCAATTTGCCAGGGACCAAGTGGAAAATAGCTTCTCACTATTTACAGGCTTTTCAGTTGCAGAGAATTCTTAAAATTCCTCAAAACAGGTGGTGCTGAGTTCCAGGTAATAGGATGGTCTATATGAGTGCTTCTCAAACTTTAAGATGCATACAGATGACTTAGGGATCTGTTAACATGCGATGCTGCCTCAGTAATTCTGGAGTGCGGCCCAAGATTATGTTTCCAGGTGATGCCGATGCTAATGGTCCCTACATCATACTCAGAGTAGCAAGATGCTAATGCTACTATTTATCAATCTGATAGGTCCATTCCCACCACCTACTGCTCTGGAGAAAGTTTTGGTCTCTTAGAATGAGGCTTGGGCTTAGAGGACTAAGGCCTGGGTTTGAAAATTGATTCTGTTACATATTAGCTGAGACAGCTGGGACACCAAACCTTTCTGAACTTCACTTTCCATACCATAAATGAATTCCTCCCTCTTAAGGTTGAAGATGAATAAGAAAACCCAATAGGAAGTGTCTGTCCCAAGGTGGGACTCCACACCTGGGGTCCCCAGTTCAGCCGGTCTGGCTATCTTCCTTAACAAATACTGAATAGTTTCCCTCTGTGTCTGCCATAATTACCAGCTACATTTGATCTATATTGCCTTTTTCATGTAACTTTATCTCTATACACTTTCTCTTCCACATGTAAAAGCCAGTATCAAATGTCAGCTTTTTCATTATCAGAATGCCTTTCTTGAGCTAATTTCTTGTCTCCTTAACTATCACAATGTGTCCCTGCCTTCCTGGGTTCTCATTTGATCTAGGCTACACAATGGAAGTGAGATTATAAGGTATTCATTTAGTAGATAAATGTTTATTAAACACCTACTATGCTAGGCCCTGGGTATACCACTGAGAATAAAATAGACTTCTTTCTTTTCTTTCTATTGTTTTTGTAGCCTCTGTTTAACTCTCTGGATCGCAGTGAAGTCTTCCTTTAATTCTTCATTTGTTGATGGCTTTAGACTTTTCTCTCATTTCCTTCTAGTTTCATGTTCTCTATTCTTACTGCCCATACTAATCCTTTGGTTCTTTTTCCTGTGCATCTAGTAGGCTGACCTAAAGCTTCTCTCCTAAAAATCTTCATAAAACTCATTTTGTGTGAATGTCTCTGTGTAAAACTGTTTTTTTTTTTTTTTTTTTAAATAGCGACACTGAAAGTCATGTACAGTATATACATAGGAAAAAAATCTTGACTAGCACACACCTCACTGTTATCACCGGAACTGTGAGAGGGAACTCTCAATTTTTTCTTTATGTACTTTGACATTTTTGGAAAAAAATTTCTCCCTTACAGTCAGCAAGTTTTATTCTGTAGCACAGGAAAGAAATAAGGAGAAAAAAATTTAACTGCATGGATTAATGAATAACGCAAGGAAAGATGAAGAAACATGAAAATAAAACTTACAGTCTTCAAATCTTCCCACATTCTCACTTGTAGTTTTATGTCTCAATTTCTGTGTCTGTCTTACTTAAGTTTCAAGTCACTGGTGCAGAACTCTGTCTTCCCGGCATTACACAATGTCAGGAACACTGTTGGCATGAAAGCAACACTAATAGTAAAGCAACAGGAGGCATTTTTACAAGAGAGAGCACAACCGAGATGGATTTTGATAAGGTTGGTATGTGCCCCAAGAGGTCATAATTACCCACATCAAAGAAGGAGTGGCTTCTTAAGCAAGTGGACTTTATCTTGCCATCTGCCAAAAACATACCAAATGCTCTTACTTTGTTGAAAAACATGTGCACTCTTAGAACCAAGTCTTCGCAGCTTTGGACTGATGAACAGGACTGAAGAAATACTTTTATTCCTGACGCGTTTGACCTCCCAGCCTTTATTTGGCACCTTGCTTCTCCTATGTTCTCCTAGTTTGGGCACATCATCTGCAATTTGCATAAATGAGATAGGATTGGGTCATGGCTGAACTGGGAACAGAGAGAAGTTATCTGATGAAAACAGTGCAGGAAGAATCTAATTTTCCCAGCTCAACGGTCAATTTTCACTTTACCAGCTGGAATGCCGGGCTGAATAGTGGTCAGAGAATTGAGGTGGCAGGCTAAACTGTATTAGAATTTAGCTAGGACTCAATGTGGCTTCTTGTTAGAGGACCCTAGAGAGGCTGTTTTAGCCAGAGAGCTTGATTTAATCAGCCAAACTTTGGAATTAATAAAAACAACAATAAACAAGTCAAAACAAAACATCAAGCGCAAAATCCCACAACTCTCCAAGCGTCTGCTGTGTGCAGCCAGGAGAGTGACTCCGGGGACCATAAGAGGTCTTTGAACAGCATGGCTTTTTATTAGAGATCACATAGTTCTCCAAAGGAAGACTAAACACTGCTGAACTCCATTCTGTCCTGCGACTTTTTGTTTCATGTACATTGGAAAAGTAATCAGATAGGTAGAAAAATAAATTAGGATAGTCCAAGAATATGTTGAACATTTATAATTGTGTTTCAGGCTTGGTACTTTTTATTTTATATATCTATATATAAAACTCTACTATTACATTTCTCTCCAAATAAGTCTGATTTCTTAAATATTACTTAATGAAGTGTTTCCCCTATTGTTTCACCAGTAATTGTTATCAATCTTTAAAAAAACACAGGATGAAAATGTGTTTATCCTCACACTGGAGTTTCTGCCATTGGGGTCATCTAAAGCTTTTTGCCTGCTTCTCCTTTTCAGAGGTGCCATACTTGTTAGATTCTTCATGGATTTGATAAAAGTGTTTGAGGCTAATTTTGCTTCTTTGTGGTTTTAATTCTCTTTATTTCCAGTATTACTTGGGGGTATATTTGGCTGTGTTGTTTCCTACTCCACCACTTTCCAGGGAGTTCTGGGCATAACATTTTAGAAGGTACCCCCATGGAGGATAATCTGGATGTCAAAATATCTGAAAACCATGCTGAGTGATGAACATTTGAAGGAAATAGAGGCAAATGTCTTCTTAGAAAAATTATGGTGTGAAACTGTAAGGCGATGGCTTCTTCAGTATATTTACTTTCTTAATGAATATTTTCTTTCTTAATTAAAGAAAACTTAGATCCTCCAAGGTTTTAACCCTTGTTCCTTGATGTGCAACTTCCTTTAGGGCAAGGATGGTACTCATTATTCATCTATGCTGCTGCCTCTGTCATAGTAATGATCTATAGCAGTAACTGATCAAAGCATTCTTTTCTGTTGAATCTGGATATGGCCTCAGAATCTTTCTCAACAGTACTCCAGGCAGCCACTACTAATTGATTGCTATTGGCATTAAAGATGATGCTTATTTGCAATCCCTACCTTAATGCCCTATTGCTAAGTACTGCTTCCAGGAGGATAATTCTGCCCTTCAACCACCAAAGGCTTTATGATCCTTATTTGAATACCTAGATAACAGTTGAGTCAAGATTGGAATATTTTACTAGGACTACAATCAAGGCTAGGTGAGTAACAAAGTGGAAACAGAGTAACAGAACACTAGACAGTTTCTGCCCATTTTTCTCTACCCCATTCTTAGCCTGTGATCCTCTAGAAGGATACATCCCTGCATAGCGCCTGGTCTTCCCCCATGAAGAGGAAACCATTTTTAACTCCAGCTTTCTGGAAATATTTTTAGTATCTCCAGGACTTCGAAATTTAGATCCAAGAAAATGAAGCCCTGAGAGAGAGAGGAATTGCTCTGTTTGTTGCCTTCTGAGTTGTAAGTGAATTGCTTGACATTTCTCTGAAGATCGGCAACAGAATGTTCATATGACTTGTCTTTAAGAGAAACCACACTTCATTACCATTCAGTCATGATCTCAAAGTCCCAACATTCCTTCAGGAGATTCACATATGTCAAGGCTATAAATGCTGTCTTCAAATATTTGAAGAGCTACTGTGGAGGAGAGGGTGTACGGTTATTGTGTATTGCTGCTGAGGGTTAATTAGACCAGTGAGTAGAAATTAGAGGGGGGCAAACTTGGGTTTGATAGGAGGGTATATTTTCTATTAATAAGAGCTTCCTTAACATGAGCAAGCTGTCTAATGTTATAGAATGCTCTCAGTCACTGGGACAAATAAGGCAAAGCCTGGATTGCTCTCTGTGAGAGATGGAGTTCAATGGATTCCTATCTTAGATGGAAAATTGAACGAACTCTTCTTTCCAGAGGGAGACCCTGGTGAGTTAGATATAACTAAGCTATGCAGTACAATATGTATGCTTGTATTGAGGTAGTCCATAGACCTTTTGACCTTTTCTATCCTGACATCTGCTGGCCAACACATGACTCATCATAGGTCATGCTGATATATCTGCAGCTTCTGAATGGGAAGATCTTTGAGTGGGAACTGAAAAGACAAGGTGATGGAAAAATAACCAGTGGTAATATATATTGGCACAGATTTATAAGTGAATACAACCTAGTTGCGTTATAATATATAAATGTATTCATATATAATCTATAGTTACAACTTTATAAGTGAATGCAACATAGTCAATTTTAAAAGACTTTTAAATATAATTTTGAACTTACAGTTATGAGATGGAATATTATGTAGCCTAAATAACACTGCTATAGAAAATATATAATAACGTGGGGAAATATTCACACAATACAGAAGAAAAGCAGATTATAAAAATATCACGTGAAGTATGATTCCAACTTTTGATCGGGAAAAGCCTATCTTTGTGTTTTTAAAAACAGATTGGTTAAAGGTGTGCTTTAATTTTGTAAGAAAAAAAAAAGACTGGAAGGATATACCCTGAACAGTTAATAATGGATATTATGGGAGAGTAGAATTCTGGGTGATTTTTGTTTCCTTTTTAAACGTTTCCCCAAATTTCCAAAATTCCTAAGATAAACACACATTACTTTGGTGGTGAATTAGCTTTGTATTGCTGTCATAACAAATGATGACAGACTTAACGGCTTAAAAAAACACAGATGTATTATTTTATGTTTCTGTGGGTTAGGAGTCAAACATGAGCTCATTGGGTTAAAATCAAGATGTCAACAGTGTTGCTTTCCCTTCTGGAGACTCTGGGGGAAATTCATTTCCTCACCTTTTTCAGCTTTTAGAGGCCACTTGAATTTCCTGGCTTGTGGCCCCTTCCTTCATCTTTAAAGACAGCAATGTTAACATCTCTCTGATATTCTTCCATAGTCACATCTCCCACTGCCTGGCTTCAACTGGAAAAGCTTCTCTGCTTTTCAGGATTCTCATGATTACATTGAGTTTACTTGAATAATCCAGGATAATCTCTCCATCTCAAGGTCCTTAACCTTAATCACATCTGCAAAGTCCCTTTTGCCAGGTGAGGTAACATATCCACAGGTTCCGGGGATTAGGCCATGAATATATTTGGGGAGGACATTCTTATGCCTACCTCAAGTGGTCAGGATAACAAATTATTTTGTAAAACTGCATTGAATCCCTACTGAACTCATACTGCACTTTCCAATAGAAGCAATGCCATGCATGAGGTCACGCTCCCAGGCCAGCCATCAGAACTTACATGACCTGCGATAGAAGAGACTTTGCTCTTTTAAGTACTGCAGTAAAGAACACTGATGGGACTATTTGATACCAAAACCACGAATAACATTCTGTTTTAGAAAAATGTGTTCAGAGTTCTCAAGAGGATATCCCTTCCCCTGTCTTCTCAGCCTTTTTCCCCCCTTATCCTTATTATTGCCTCTCCCCTCTCCTCCTATGTTTGGGAATTATGAGTAGAGGACTCAATTTCTAAGTTATGGTGGTGGTTGCCATGGTCTGTGGCATGGGTTTGAGCAGGGTGGGTGTTGGGAGGCGAGAGACAGCTGATGAACTAGGTGACACTGAAAGAAGGTGGCTGTGGGAACTTTTCCTGGTGTGAATGAAATCTCTGGGGAATACCCTAGGAGGATTCTGGATCTTTCCTTTTGTTCTCCCAGGGGCCTAAATGATGGGCTCACTTACTTCTTTCTAGTTGCCTCTGCTGGTCTCAGCAAAGGCTTCTCTCCTTACTTGCTCACTGGGGGATAAGATATATGGTTGTGGGACTTCCCTGGTGGTCCAGTGGTTAAGACTTCGCCTTCCAATGCAGGGGGTGCAGGTTCGATCCCTGCTTAGGGAGCTAAGATCTCACAGGCCTCGCGGCCAAAAAACCAAAATATATAACAGAAACAATATTGTAACAAATTCAATAAAGACTTTAAAAACGCTCCACGTCAAAAAAAAAAATCTTAAAAAAAAAAAAAAGATATATGGTTGTGCACACAAGCCAAAGCCCTTCTGGAGTTTTCTGAGGGCTTTTGTTTCCAGCAACTAGGGGAGAAAAAAGCGCTCTCCCCTGCTCCTTTCTATTTATTTTTACTCGTATTATGTGGGGATCACACACATAGGAGCGCTGTACAGAAAGGACAGCCTTGGAAGGCGAGGAATGCAGAAAGGCTCTGCAGCAGGGCCAAGAGTCGGGTCTGAGGGAGGAGAAGGGCTGCTTTTCCCTCAGAGGGTGGGCACTCCTCCAGCCCTGGCCACCACAGTCCCACATGGTCCCAATCAACAGAGCAAGTCTGTCTCCTCGCAGAGTTCAAAGGTGGCGAACCTATTGTTTTCTCACATCCTGAGTTTCTCTGCGGTCAGCTGAGGCAGTGTGTGGAGAAGTCTTGTTTTGGAGAAGTTTCTTCTTTTGGGGTAGTTAAGGGGAACATTGCTCCTGACTGGGATCTAGGGCTCCCTTCCCAAGAATGATGAGGATAATGATACAAGTAGAATCGCTTACTCAATTCTAACACTGTGCTAGCGTCTACATGCATCGTCTAGTCAAATCCTCACGATAATACTATGACACAAGAACCAATGTATTGTTGTTTTGTGCCAATGAATTCAAAATAACACAGAAAAATATACAAAACTGTGTACTAAATCGGTGCGATATATAAGCCATTCAAAAATTATTGGGTGGTGCAGGTGGTGGGATGAATTGGGAGATTGGGATTGACATATATACACTACCATGTATAAAATAGATAGCTAATAAGAACCTGCTGTATAAAAAATAAATAAAATAAAATTCAAAAAAATAATTATTGGGAATAAGATACACTTGAATAAAGCACTGAAATCATGGAAAGGGCTTAGCTTGGTTGTCCCAGGCCCTGGAATAACACTCATAAAGTAAAATCTGGAGTCCTTGCCTCTCCCCCCGCTGCTGCCCCGCGACTCGCTTTTGCTCGGCCCACCATGGCCATTCTAGTGCTTTCTGCCCCCTGAACACACCAAGCTTGCAATGAGCTGAACACTGTGCCCCACACTCACATGTTGAAGTCCTAACCCCAGTGCCTCAGAATGGGACTGTATTTGGAAATGGGGTCCTTAAGGAGGTCCTCAGTTAGGGTAAGATGAGGTCATTAGGGTGGGCCCTGATCCAATGTGACTGGTGTCCTTATGAGAAGAGATTAGGACACAGACACACTCAGAGGGAGGTCCGTGTGAAGATGTAAAGAGAAGGTGGCATCTACCAGCCAAGGAAGGAGGCCTCAGGAAAAGCAACCCTGCTGATGCCTTGATCTCTGACTCACGGCTTCCAGAACTGTGAGGAAATACATTTCTGCTGTTTAAGCCACTGAGTCTGTGGCGTGTGTTACGGCAGCCCTAGCAAACTAATAGAAAGTATTTTTAAAAAAAATTTACTTATTTATTTATTCTTTTTTTTTGGCTGTGTTGGGTCTTCGTTTCTGTGCGAAGGCTTTCTCTAGTTGCGGCAAGCGGGCGCCACTCTTCATTGCGGTGCGCGGGCCTCTCACTGTCGCGGCCTCTCTTGCTGCGGGGTACAGGCTCCAGACGCGCAGGCTCAGTAGTTGTGGCTCACGGGCCCAGTTGCTCCGCAGCATGTGGGATCCTCCCAGACCAGGGCTCGAACCCATGTCCCCTGCCTTGGCAGGCAGATTCCCAACCACTGCACCATCAGGGAAGCCCTAGAAAGTATTTTTAATGTCCCAGGAACTTTGTGCTCTGTACTATTTGGTTGGAATTCTTTGCTCCCAAGTTCAGTTCAAGTATTCCCTCCTCAGAGAGGCTGTCTCCACCAGTCATTAGTAAAATCAGTGCTCCTGTCCCTCACAGTCAACCTCGAGCACCTGTGTTTTTCTTACCTTGACTAGCACCTGGGCTAATTACCTGTCCGAGTGTTGATTTTCTCTCCCCTGATCCCTTCTAGAATGTAAGCTCCTCGAAGGCAGTTTCTCATTCCTTTCCACTAAGTAACACTTGATAAAGGGAATAGTTCCGGTCTCCCGGAAGCCACTGGTGCAAAGTCCAGGACATTGTGGTATCAGCTGGCTTCCCTCCCATGCGGTCTGCAAACGCTGGTTACCTGCTCCCCCATCAACCACAATGGCTGCATGTTAACGGCGTGATACCCTCACCCTCTTGGACTTTCCTGTGCGCTTCTGCCTTTGCATATGCTTTGGTTTGTGTGTTGTCCTAATGGACTCAACATTCTGTGTGCCGTTGTACTGGGAGGGGAGTCGGAAACCCCCTCTGGCAGGGAAAGCTACTCTGTGCTTGGAGTCAGAGCTGAAAATAGATTTCTTCACTGGACAGCAATTTGGATGCCAAGACGTCTCTTGTCGCCCCATTTAACACCCATCCCCCCACCCGGGGAGCAGTAGCTCAGGGATATTATTTGAACATTTTTTGCCCATTATGGTGAGGACTACATAGCCACAGGGACAGACATACGGTAGAGTATTAGAAATGGTGGGGATTCCATTTATTGTGTAACTAAACCGATCTTGCCAATCATTTACCAGTCAGGCTAGCTGGTCTCACAATTTCAGACTGATATATTGAACTTGAAGATTGATGATCTTTCATAATTTTGTTGCTGGCATGGGCAAACGGCAATCTGAGAGCTACCAGATGAAATAAAGACCTGGGATAATCTATTTTATTCCTGGGAAGAAAAATGAAGCCTACTGCAAAAGGACAGATCAGCCTGCTAACGTTTCAAAAAAGATCTTATTAAAAATGAACACGGGCTTCCCTGGTGGTGCAGTGGTTGAGAATCTGCCTGCCAATGCAGGGGACACGGGTTCGAGCCCTGGTCTGGGAAGATCCCACATGCCGCAGAGCAACTAGGCCCGTGAGCCACAGCTGCTGAGCCTGCGCGTCTGGAGCCCGTGCTCCGCAACAAGAGAGGCCGCGACACTGAAAGGCCCGCGCACCGCAATGAAGAGTGGCCCCCACTTGCCACAACTAGAGAAAGCCCTCGCACAGAAACGAAGACCCAACACAGCTAAAAATAAATAAATAAATAAATAAATAAATAAAAATTAAAAAAAAAAAAAAAAAGAACACAATTTCAGGAAAATTCCAGTGGTGTTTAATTTAGGTAATATCACTGCTTCACAGAAACGGAAGCATTCCACTATGTAACAGGTTACCCTTTACACTTATGAAATGTGTCATAGGATTTTTCAACTCCTGAAACAGGGCAGAAAATATAAAAACGTCCTTTTTTGGTTAAAAAGAAGCAGAAGGTAAAGCAAGGGACAAAATGTTACCAGACAAATAAAGCACAAAATGCCAAATTCCAAACTCAAAACACTGAGGGTACTAATTTGCTAATTAGAATGTTCCTGGGACCTTCGTTGCTTTAAAACTATGGACTGGGGCTTCCCTGGTGGCGCAGTGGTTGTGAATCTGCCTGCCAATGCAGGGGACACGGACCAGGGTTCGAGCCCTGGTCTCGGAAGATCCCACATGCCGCGGAGCAACTGGGCCCGTGAGCCACAACTACTGAGCCTGCGCGTCTGGAGCCTGTGCTCCGCAACAAGAGAGGCCGCGATAGTGAGGGGCCCGCGCACCGCGATGAAGAGTGGCCCCCGCTCGCCGCAACTAGAGAAAACCCTCGCACAGAAACGAAGACCCAACACAGCCAAAAATAAATAAATAAATAAATAAATTAAAAAAAAAAACAAAACAAAACTATGGACTGAACCATGAGCTGCTCCTCTTTATGGCTCATGGATCCAGATTGACAATTGCCATTTTTCCTTAGCAGATGGAGGCACTTCCTTTTTCTGCTTTTCAGATGCTTAGCCTGCTCAGTGAGTGCTGGGAAAGCAGGTCACTGATGTGAACACAGACAGATGAACGATTTACACTGCAATGGCACAAAACCAAACCCCAGTTTTGGACTTTGGTCTGACAGCAAAATTTAACATTGAGGTACTGATTAAAGCAAAACCTCCCTGTTTCAAGAGGTTTATTCATTAAAAAAAAAAAAAAAAAGCCTATTAGGAACCCAATGAGTTTACAGTTCTGAATAACTGTATGTATGGTGTATAGTAAACAACCTGAATAGCCATTCTAAATGAGTTCTTTATATTCTGCTTCTAGAAACTTGTAATTACATTGGAAGCAGGACATATGATACAGAAGATATAAAGCTATTCAGCCCCAACTGCCACTTGAATTCAATGAAGGCAGTCCAGCGAGATCAGTGGAACACATGAGAAAATCACTGCAATTAATCATCTCTTAAAGTTGAACTGAGGAAAGCTTTTCCTTAAAAACAAATAGATTTAACTCTTTTTCATTAGTCCTGGGCTTTTAAGATGAATTGTGATGGCGTTGCATTTTCAGCAGCAATTGATCTTTCTGGTCGTACATTTTCTATCTTTCTTGGTCATGTTAGAAAATTATAAACATAAATACTGTCATAGCATTTCAGTTTGAAAAGTGAAGGTCTGAGAAGAGAGTTAGAAAAAAAAGTATGCTTTGATTTTCAACAACTCTGAAATCAAATGTGTGGCTACTTCAAGAATTTCTTCCCATCTTGAGCTAGGGAAGCATGATCTAGGAGAAGACATATATGCCCAAGAAAATTTAGAAATTTAAATATGAACAATCTTTGAATCAATAGGCCATGTTTTAAATGTCTTTATGTTAACAAAAATATGGCAACTTTGAAAGAATCTCCTTTCCAGACAGACTGACCAAAAATCTAACAGTATGCTGCTAATAACTTTAGCAACCTGCAAAAATTTGATCAACTTTATTCTTCCCATCATGCATTCATTATTTCAAAAAAAACATTTATTGAACTTCACTCAGTTCTATAGCTAATGGCAGTGAACATTAAGGGTCTGAAATTTCTTATTCATATTTCGGAATATACAGTCAATTTATCTTCTAATCTTTTAGGTTAGAATTAGGTCCGACCTAATTTCTTTCTGGTCTTGGCTCTCTTGGGCCATGTCAATTACAATCAAAGTCAACCCTCCCCTTACAAGCCTGGGACACTGATTGGCATGAGCTGATGCTGGAGAGCCACGGAGAAGAGATAAAGAACCACACAGAAGCAGTGTGTAGGTGGTGTTGCAATCACAAACCACAGCATATGCTGCCCAAATGGGTCATCGCTACATAACTGGACTATTCACTGTGCTCCTAACCAGGCACCTCATTTGCTTGTTTCTGATGTTTGCTCACGCCTTTTTGTCTGCTTTCTCCAATTTCAGCGCTTTGAATTTTAAACCATTCTATAAGACACAGAGCTCAAATAATTTTCCTTCATTAAAGCATCTTTAATTTACCATCTTTATTCTCTTCCCAAGGTAATTTCTTCTCTTTAAATTTCCATGTATTGATATTTTTCTTTTGATTCACATCTAGAAGTGTGTATGGTAGGTATTTTCTCCTTTGTATTCCTACCAACTGTAAGTTCTTTGAAAATAATATTGTTTCTTATTTATCTTGGTAGCCCCTGGAAAATTTTGTTTTTTGTCTTTCAGACAGAAGGTACCTGATAAATATTAGTGGACAGAATTGGGAAAATTGGATGCAATGTTGGTGACATGTATCTGGCATATGGGTTTTACTTTTACCGTTATTTTCTCTTCCATCAATATAAATGGTAAAAAAAAAAAAAAAAAGAGGAATCCCCATATCAAGACTTCATTTATAGTCAAAGAATCCTTGAATTAGAGTGAAACAACTGAGGCTAGAATTTAGCTCTTTATGTTACATTTGTGGAACTAATTTTTCTAGTGGCAGTTTGGGAAGTCACCAACACAGACATAACGTCATTGCAAACCAGGAGGCCAAGCATAGCTGTGGGAAAGAGAGCCCATGTTCAAAAGGAAATATCCAAAATAATAGAATGGAGGGTCTAGAAAATCACCACCATGAATGCCTTTTTTGTGGTCTCATTTCCCCCAAGGTTGCTCTAGTATGAAAGTCTTTCTTTAAGGAGATAACATAAAAAGAATTAAGGGGTGGCAAAAAAAGTCCACTCGTGTAATGGCCTTGTGTATTCTTTGGCTATTTCAATGTAATGTTTATCTAATAAATAACATTTCAGTGTTAAACAGTAGAGCTGTGTCTGCATTCCTGGGCCAAATGGCTGGACCTCCTTCAGGTCTTGCCATGCTCTTACTGCTGAAAAAAAGTCCTGTTTTAATGAAAAGAGATACTATGTGCCTGGAGCCAGCACCAGCGATGGCTGCTGAATGTTTTCGTGCTTCTGGGTGTATTGAAGTCTTCAGACAGAATCACAAGTTAGTGTGTGTGTGTGCATACATTTATGAAAAAATGTAATTTTAGTAAAAATTCATAGTTCTTGAATAATAAAAATCACCCAGATAATACTTTTTCAAAATATAATTCTTTGTAATTACTTCCTGTATTAAACTACTTGAAAGTTGTCTGTGATGTGACTGGTACATTTGTATAATAACGTGAGTGAATATTTTGATGTCATTGTTAAAAAAGAAGGAATAAAGAAGACTAATGTGTGGTTGTGAAGTTTAGAGAAATGCTAATTCCAGAAGAGAGGAAATGAAACCTATGTCCAATTACCCACATCAACCTTTAGATGGTCAACACATTTAGATAGTATCTGAGTCAGAGTAAATTCTAGAAATGTAGTCCCTGACCTTGCTATTCTCCAGTAGAGGGAAATGTGTTCTGAGAAGAGTTAGGTGGATTTCCAACATGGTGGAGTAAAGAGGTGACCGGGAGAGGGTAGGTCAGGTGGAGACGGACATTAAAGAGGATAAAATGTAGTGCATTAAAAATGGCCTCAACCACAGAGAGAAATATATGATATTGTCTTGTTTATTTAACCTGTCTCTGTAAACTCAGAAGGAGATGTTTATGTGGTTCTAAGGCAGTGTTTCTACTCTGACAAAGTATATGGATTTGGTTTATGGACCACGGAGTTTCAGGCAGAAAAATGGGAAAGAGAAACTTGGAAGGGCATTTGGTTAAAGTGTTCTTATCATCAGTCTGAACTTCTTACTAAACCCTTGCATACTCATTCCTACATTCCATTCATTTAAAAAACTGTTAGGCACCTTCTGGGAGCATTAGAAAGGATAGCGACACTGAAATACACAGGTCCTGCCCCTGAGGAACTTAAAATTAGTCAGGTTTAAATTATAGGACTGGTTAGGCATAGTCCGTATGCCCTGCAGCTGGAGCTTATTTTATTTAATTATTTAATTAATTGCTTTGGGGGATTTTAATTTTGATCCTGAAACATCCAGCCTCCAGCAGTCAGCAGGCTATTCCATGTAAGGTTGGCATCCCTGAAGAATTCCATTGCAACCGGAGTACTTGATCACATATTCATAGATCGTTTCCTACATTCACTCAGTAAATACTTGCTGACTACGTGCCGGCACAGTTCTAGACACTGGGCAGGGTGAACAAACAGTTCAGCTATTTACATCCAATGAGCTTATACCATGTGTTGGAATAAGGACGGTGAGGCCCCAAATGATCAGCCCACAAAGTATAAGAGAAACAGCTTTTTACAGGAAAAGTCAGATGTGGTAACAGAAAGAGGAAAGGGGTGATAGGAAAGCAAAGGTGACAGACGTCTGTTACAGGCCTCACCTAACATTCAGCTTGACACATCTTGTGTCTGTCACCCAGCATTTGACTCCTGACCTTGTTGTTTTCTTCTTTCCTTCCTGGCTCGGCACACTCCTAGGAAACTCTCCTGGTAACATCCCTCTTGCTTTAACCCAACCCCAAGACCCCTTCTTTTTGTACCCTGACCCAGTGGACAGTCCCTACTCCAGGGTGTACTGGCCATTAGGAGTCAGGGTGTAGGGGTGATGGCAGCGGGATGAGGGGAGACAGGACTGGGGAAGGGAGGGGTTCATAGCAAAGAAATGAGGGCAACTTTACAAATACAGATGATAAAGTACAATAAGTGGCAGTAACTCCAACGAAAACTAAATCATTTTAAAACAGGAAGAAATTAAGGGAATACTATTATTTTTTAATGAATAGAAAGCAAAGAATAAAGCGTCACGAAGGAAAGGGATGGGAAGAGAAGTCTACCGCAGCGTTCCTCAGAGTGTGGGCCGAGGGTCACAGCATCAGCATCACCTGGGAGTCTGTTTAAAACTTTGCACTTGGGCTTCCCTGGTGGTGCAGTGGTTGAGAATCCGCCTGCCAATGCAGGGGACACGGGTTTGAGCCCTGGTCTGGGAAGATCCCGCATGCCGTGGAGCAACTAGGCCCGTGAGCCACAACTACTGAGCCTGCGCGTCTGGAGCCTGTGCTCCGCAGCAAGAGAGGCCGCGACAGTGAGAGGCCCGCGCACCGCGATGAAGAGTGGCCCCCGCTCGCCGCAACTAGAGAAAGCTCTCACACAGAAACGAAGACCCAACACAGTCATAAATAAATAAATAAAAACAAAAAACTTTGCACTTGTCAGAAATCCTGAGGCTGGAACCCTCCAGGTGAATCTGATGTAGGACATTTTTCAGGCCTTTCGTTCTAGAGGATGATGGATCCTACCTACCTGGTGATCCATTTCTTCTTTTAAAACAAGGTGCTGATACTCATCTTTTAGCAATTTGTAAGATGCTTCCCTTCTAGTCTCTTCTTTCTATTCCTTCTTCCTTATATTCTGTAATTTTGATCTGTAGCCCATGAGCATTACACAAACTGTCAAGGTGCAGGTCAATGAACATAGTTAGAAATAAGAAAAAGATAACAGCTTGCTAGTTCTCAGTGTATATTTAGCAAGGAGAGATCACTTGAATCCATCCAATCTTCAGCTGGTGAACTGCTTGCTCACAAAAATGCATCAGTCATTTATTTGAGTAGACATGTAGCGCAGAAAGGGATTGCACAGTCTTTGTTGTACACTGTCTTACACAGATACAGAGACTCATGCAAATATTGTAGAGCTCAAACATTAAAGTTTCCCATCTGAAATGAAAGAATAATGTATTTTTAAAATATACCACTTTTTAACAAATAATATGATAATGTTTTAACTTGGCAAATGTGCAGAGACATGTTCAATGTGAAGGAAAAAGACATCAGTTACAGGTGAAGAGAAAAGAAACCAATAACAATGAACACTTACATGATATTTACATGCCAGGTCTTATCCTAAGTGCTTGACTTATACGAATTTGTTCAGTCCTCACAATGCCCCTGAGAGTTACATGCTGCTAGCAGGCCCATTTTAAAGATGAGGATGAGGCACTGAGAGGCTGTATCTTGCTGAGATCACACAGTCTGGATTTGAAGCCAGGCAGTAGAGCCCAAGAACCTCTGCTCTTAACCTCCCCACCACCTTAGCCTCTGTTTCTAACCACTCTTCACTCCCACTTCTTTTTTCTTTTTTTAAATAAATTTATTTATTTATTTTTGGCTGCATTGGGTCTTCGTTGCTGCATGCAGGCTTTCTCTAGTTGCGGTGGCTTCTCTTGTTGTGGAGCATGGGCTCTAGGTGCATGGGCTTCAATAGTTGTGGCACACGGGCTCAGTAGTTGTGGCACGTGGGCTCAGTAGTTGTGGCACACGGGCTTAGTTGCTCTGTGGCATGTGGGATCTTCCTGGCCCAGGGCTCGAACTTATGTCCCCTGCATTGGCAGGCAGTTTCTTAACCACTGTGCCACCAGGGAAGCCCTTCACTCCCACTTCTGAGCACAGTTTAATGCTATTACTGTAGCTTCAGGAAGCTGGAGGGCAGTGAAAGAGCAGGTGGGAGGAGGCAGAGCAGAGATACTGAAGGAAACAGAGGCAGGAGGGATGAGACTGGACGACAGGACACAAAGAGGAGCAGAAGCAAAGGGAAGGGACATGGAGTGGAGGCGGGAGAAGCTAGAAGTGGGCTGACAGGGGTGATGTGCAAGAAAGAAACTCAGGTGGTTGGGAGAGAGTAAAGGAGGTGTGAGGATGAGCTTGGATGCTGAGGGGTGGGAGCAGCAGGGAGGGGTGTGGAGGGGCAGGTCCTCGGAGGTAGAGCCAAGGAGAGATGAGTTTAGAAAAGGCGATCTGGGTCCAGAAAGATAAAATAGAAAGAAAAGAAAAAGAAAAGACACAAAGAAAAAAGAAGGTCCTTTCCTTGGGCATTCAAAATGCCAGCATGCCCTGTGGTCCTCTGCTAGTAGGTGATAAAAACATCATTTTAATAAAGAGCATGGTATCAGCCTCAGAGCACAGACAGGACAGCATTTATGATGAAAATAAAAAAGACTGGAATCCAGCAGCAATGTCTTTTCATTTTGTCCCTCCACTCTCCAACAGCTCGTGTGCTTTTGCTACTTTAATATGAGACACAAGAGACCAAGACTGGCATTCCCTGACCACTCAAAACATGTCCCAGCCCTGCCACTGGGGCAACCAAGAGGAAGCCGTGAGCAATAGAATACTGGTTTGAATTGCCTTCAGAGGACTGTCTAAACCTTCCACTGAGAACACAGCCCAGTTCAGCACAATAAGAGCATTTAACACGGCAGCTGCCTCCTCAGGTTGGGCTATGGGCGTCCACACTTCACAGCCTCTTAGTTGCTCAACGAAGGCATGTGGGGGCCTGGTGTTGCATCTACCTGACAGGCCTGGGTTCTCAAAGTTCTTCAAGAATGTGATTTAGGACTTCCCTGGTGGTACAGTTGTTGAGAATCCACCTGCCAATGCAGGGGACACGGTTGGAGCCCTGGTCTGGGAAGATTCCACATGCCACAGAGCAACTAAGCCCGTGCGCCACAGCTACTGAGCCTGAGCTCTAGAGCCCATGGGCCACAACTACTGAGCCCGTGTGGTACAACTACTGAAGCCCTCACGCCTAGAGCCCATGCTCCACAATAAGAGAAGCCATTGCAATGAGAAGCCCGCGCACCACAGTGAAGAGTAGCCCCCACTCACCACAACTAGAGAAAAGCCCGCATGTATCAATGAAGACCCTGTGCAGCCAAAAGTAAATAAATAAATAAATAAAAATAAAGAATGTGATTTAACACAGACATAGAGAACAGACTGGTGGTTGCCGACGGGGAGGGGGTTGGGGGAAGAATGGAGGGGGAGGTTGGGGCTAGCAGAAATAAGCTTCTATGTACAGAATGGATAAACAAGGTCCTACTGCATACCACAGAGAACTATAGTCAATGTCCTATGAGAAACCATAATGGAAAAGAATATTAAAAAAAGAATGTAGGGCTTCCCTGGTGGCTCAGTGGTTAAGAATCCACCTGCCAATGCAGGGGACATGGGTTCAAGCCCTGGTCCAGGAAGATCCCACATGCCGCGGAGCAACTAAGCCTGTGTGCCACAACTACTGAGCCTGTGCTCTAGAGCCCACGAGCCACAACTACTGAGCCCGCATGCCACAACTACTGAAGCCTGCACGCCTAGAGCCCGTGCTCCGCAACAAGAGAAGCCACCGCAATGAGACGCCCCCGCTCGCTGCAACTAGAGAAAGCCCCGCGCGCAGCAATAGAGACCCAATGCAGCCAGAAACAATAAATAAATTAAATAAAATAATAAAATAAATAAATTAAAAAAAAAGAATGTATATGGAACTGAATCACTTTGCTGTACAGCAGTAATTAGCACACGTTGTAAATCAAGTATACTTCAACTGCAAACAATGTGATTTAACAAAGGGATACAGCCAAAAAAAAAAAATCAGAAATATTTTGCTTATTGACCTGAGAAGTGAGAATTCTTACTTGCAAATGGATTGCCTCCTGAATAAAAACCAAATGCAAGGACTTCCTCAATCCTATGCCTCACATTCTAGTGTTCCCCAAACTTACCGGATATTAGCAATCACTTTGAGTGCTTATTTAAAGATGAAAAATGTTTGCCAAAAATATATTCTGGAGATTTTGAATCAGTAAGTCTAGGTGGGGCTGAGGAATCCATTTTTCTTCCCCTAGGTACACGCACATACACACAAATAATTCTTTTGCTCTGACATGTTGGGAGGCACTGACATACCTTATACACCAACTCAACTGCATTTCTTTTTGCTCATAGATTTTCTACTCCTCTCCTGCTCTACACTTTACATCCAATAGCTCCATATGCTGACCTCTAGTTTCCTCAAATTCTACCCACCAATACCATCTCCTCCTGTTGAAATGCTAGCCATTTTTCAAATGAGTAGGATTTCTTGACCTTCCCATTTGAAAATGGTCTCTTCCTCTCTGCTCTCATATGAAATTTTGTTGGTGTTTATCTTGTAGCGCTGCTCACACTTTACCTTGGATTGTGGGTACAGTACCCATCATCTCCTTTTTACTCTATTGCAAACTTGTTGAAGGTAGTAATCATGTCTTCAAATAGCCCCACAGATATAAAATGTCTGGCACTGTGCTTGGGACACTGTATCTCATACTTCTCTTTGCATCTCATCCCTTCCCTTCCCTTTTCCTTTTTGTATCCCTTTGGTACATAGCAAGGTGTTTTGCTTGCAGTATATGTTTACTAAATGTATGTTAAGTAAATGAATAACTGATAAAGGAACTTTGGGAGGCTTTTTCTAAATTTGTATTACTTTTTGGTCTAGGTAACACAAACTTAGAAAAAAGTTCCTGGAGGCATTTAGAATGCAGAATGGAGAGGTTTTATCTTTCCTTACAGGCAATCATAAATTACAATGCTAAGGTCTTGGCTTGGTTTAATTTGGGGACACTTTTAGAAGAAACAAGCATTGAATTGAGTATATAGGAGGCATAAAAATCTCTCCAGAGAACTAAGGAAGGACACAAAATAAATGGGGAAATGTTCTCTCATCCTCATAAACCGTTTTGTTTAAACATGAGAAAGGTAATACCAAATATCTTCTGATATAGTTCTAACATCTAATTGCTTCAGATTTCTGTCTGATTCTATTTGTTTAGTATATCTTTAGGTCAAATACAGCTTTACTTCCATTACTGTAATTCTAAGGAGATCAATATTTTTCATCAATTTTTATAGTCATTTCCCTTAGTGAAAATTTCTGGCTATGTGTTTTGCTTGTTTTAGGTGACAGTGTTATCCTATGAATCTTTATAACCCTCTGGATCACTTTCCAGTTCCTTGAATCGAAATTGTTTCCTTCAATTCCATCTTGATGTGTAACCCTGAGTTTGCAAGGTGCCTCCTGTAAAACATCGGCTTAATTGGATAATGATCCCTCATCCATGTAGTTTTCTTATAAGCATCCCTTATACAACTGGATGCAATTTCTTCAGAAATCAAGGCGGATTCTACCTGGGAAAGAGATCTCTTTCAGATATACTTTTGAGATTATGTTCTAGTATTATGATATAAAACTACAAAACAGTCATGTTCTGATGTTGACTAGGCAGCCATGGCCACATGATAGCAAGCATAAAAACCCAACTTTAAAAATGCACTCAATTATCCAAATGTTTCTTAACATCCAGATGTTTGGCATTACCAGAACAAAACATCTGGATAGCCATAAAATGTTTTTAGTTATCACCAGCATATTTTGCTTCCCATAAGACCATAAAAGAGTCTTAAAGATATTCTCAAATTTTTCTGATAATCACCTCCACAGTCAATGTAATCAAGGTCACAGAAATTTTAAACGTGAATTGTTTCCCACTTTTGAACAATGCTCTGTGTTGTGAGCTCTCACCCAGCATGAATGCATAGCGTGTACATTTCTTCTGAATGCACTGCATTCCGATCTCACAAGTGAGGACTTTAAATAGCAGCTTATCATTATGTCAAAATTCCTTAATGCTTTTACACCAGAAAGAAGGCATATAAGGAAAATAAGGAATCAAGCTGTTCTAGGCCATCACACTGCTATTTTTGTGGTTCAGTGGGACACACAGTGACCTCTGAGAATCATAATTGTTCAACTATACAAGACAGCTGGTACACTTAAAAGATGAGTTCTTTAGGAATTGGATAAACAAAAAGATTCGTTCGGAACTAGTTCTAATGCCTTTCTGTTACGTAATGTCAGATGTGAAAAAATTCTATGCATATGCCCTATAGCATTATATAAAAATAGCATCTCTCAGGGCACTTGATCATCAGGTAATGTTACTGAAGGTAGAAACAGGTAACAAGTAACAGTAATTTGTGGCTATGCAGCTCTAACAACAATAACCAAAAAAGGCAACCTAGTGAACTCTCTTTAGTTAGCAATCAGGCTCCTTTCATTCTTTTGAATTATACATTTCAAGAGAAGAAAAGAGGGAAACGACCCACAAATATTTTACCTCAATTAATTTCAACAGGATGCTGGAATGCATGTGTCAGCCTCGACCATTATTAAACCTGGTATGTAATTACAGCAAAACATCTTGCAGGATCTTGAAGCAATCATTTTCATTTTTTATTCTTCTTCGGTGACTAAAAATTACCATTTCAGATTTCAGTGAGTAATCCACATCAATTTTGGATATTTAAGAAGTCACAGAGACCTAAATATGGAATAAAATCTACAAAAGTATTCAGGTGGAGCTATATGTGGTTCTTGGATAGGACACTTGAAGGTTAGCACTGCTTTATTTAGAATGATACCTACTTGGTAAATAGAAAAAATATGTACCCTTTACTACTCCTCAATTTTATCTACTTTATAGGACTGAGATAGCACCTGAGGCTGAATATGCTGGATTGGGACAAAATAATAATTTTAATATGTGATGTATGCAAGTAAGGAGAGCTGAGACTTTCTCGCTCACCAGAATGTAAGCTCTTTGAAGGCACAGGTCTAATTTTCATGGTTTGCTTCTGATCTCCTCTCTGCCTAGAGTAGTACGTGGCACATAGTAGGTGCTCACTAAATATTTGTTGAATGAATGAATGAATTCGATTTTTCAATAAACATGTCTTGAGAGTCTGCTCATTAGAAGACACTTCTAGTTATCAAGGGAGAGGCAAAATCTGGATGAATGTACCCAGATCTGTGATGAAGTTGGTCTATTAGAGAAAAAAATAAGATCTAATTAGAATACAGGTCAGTGGGGTTAAATATCACAGGAGTGGTACTCAAACCTGGGATGCTAGGATGCTTGGCCTTCAGGGGAAAGAGAGAGCATTTCACATGAGGGTGACCACAAACAAACACCTAGATAATTTAAAACAAAAGAAAGATAATTTGCACTCTAGATAATTTAAAATAAAAGAAAGAAAAGAAAAGAATGGAACCTGTAGCCCTGATTCCTTTTCAGAGAAGAGAAAGGTGAAAATAACCTAGGAAGAGTGGAGAGAAGCCTCAGGAAAGCTAGGCAGCTGTGCGTGGACATTTTGGGGGAGGGAAGGGACTGGCAAGATGTCACTTGATCATAGGAGTGACCATTTCATTGTTGGTTTTTAACTGTTGTAGGATCTCTAAATTTCTGATTTCTGGAAGGAGCTACAGCAGAAGTGCTAAATATCCCGAGAGAAGGAGGAAATCATGTTGTCCTAAGAGTTCCAGCCCAGTTTTTCTAGACTGCAGAGACAAAATGTTTGCCTGAGGGATGAAACTTTCGGGTGGTCATCCAAGACAAGCCGGAAAGACTTCTGAGGTTCTCCAATTGCTACTTATCATTCACCAAAATTCTTATAATTATAGGTTTGTCTGATATGATCCTTGATCCATTATGTCCTTTACACATATATCAATTTTTCTCTCTTATAATTGTCCTAGGAGTGATTAAAAGTTGTGCTATTATAGAATTTAAATCAGAAAAATAAATTTTAAAAATGTTACAAAAATGTTACCTCTGAAATGTATACTTATCCTTTATATAACTATCTCTGATTCATTTCAGTGGGTTTAGCATAGTGGGATGTGTTAAAATATAAGTGAAGTGTGACTTTTTCTGTGATTAGTAAAAAGCTTTTCCTAAGATTTGCTTAAACTCTTGCTGTGTGCAGTCGCTGATGGATTTCACGAGAAGATGGGTTGGATGCTAGCTAATCTTAATTCCCAGAGATTCAGGCTGCAGGAATTGTTTCAGGCACTCAGACCCATCAGAAGAAAAGACAACCAACAGGCAGAAGTGCTAGAGGACTGTCACACTTTATCTGCCGCTTTTTTCACGATACTGTTTGGAAGATCAATTCAGGAATTGTCCCTGCTGATTGCTTCATGTACACTCAGTGTTACCGTGCAGCACCTCACGCTTGTTTTCTTCCTCTGGGCAAAGGCAGAAAGCATGCCCATCTCCCACTGCTCCATTCTAGGCTTTGCTTGACGCTGTGGACCCAGACAGTGCCCCAACCTAAGCTACGTCTAAGTCAGCCTACTTTGGCATAAAAAGACACAAGAGTGCTTGTTTTCCATCTGGGGTGAATTCTCACAGCTGTGAGTAGGAATAAACATTGAGTAAGACAAATTATCAATGGCTACTTCTTTTAGATAAGAATACTCTTTTGCTTTGCTTTTAGATGAGTGAGCTCTGGGGCACTAGAAGAGCCATTTGTATAGCGTCACTTATTCTGGAGTAATGGAAAATGGTTTGGCAATTCTTACAATTATTTTTATTTTATATTATTTGATACATTTATCATAGGACCCAGCCATCTCACTCTTAAGTATTTACCCACGATAAAACTTAGGTTCACACAATAAAGGGGACACCTCTATTCATAATCACCCAACATAGGAGACAGTCCAAATGCCCTTCCATGGGTGAATGAGTAAGCCTCTATTCAATGGAATATCACTTAGCAATAAAAAGGAACAAACTATTAATACATGCAACAACTTGTGTGAATCCCAAAAGCATTATGCTGAATGAAAGAAGCCAGTCTCAGAGTTGCATACTGGATGATTTCATTTATATGATATTCTCAAAAATATATATTTATAGCTATAGCAACAGAGAATGGATCATTGTTTGCCAGGGGTTAGGTGTGAGGGGCGGGGATTGAGAGAGTCATGGAACTAGTCTGTATTCTTATTCGGGTGTCAAAACACAGTGTTACAGACATAGCGAACAGACTTGTGGTTGCCAAGGGGGAGGGGGTGTGGGGGAGGGATGGATTGGGAGTTTGGGATCAGCAGATACAAACTATTATATATAGGATGGATACACGACAAGATCCTACATACAGCACAGGGCACTCTATTCAATATCCTGTGATAAACCATAATGGAAAAGAATACGAAAAAGAATGTCTGTATATGTATAACTGACTCACTTTGCTGTACCGCAGAGATTAACACAACGTCGTAAATCAACTATACTCCAATAAAATAAATTTAAAAAAAAAACAAGTGTTAAAACTCATAGGATGGGGCTTCCCTGGTGGCACAGTGGTTGAGAGTCTGCCTGCCAATGCAGGGGACACGGGTTCGAGCCCTGGTCTGGGAAGATCCCACATGCCGCGGAGCAGCTAGGCCCGTGAGCCACAACTACTGAGCCTGCGCGTCTGGAGCCTGTGCTCTGCAACAAGAGAGGCTGCGACAGTGAGAGGCCCGCGCACCGCGATGAAGAGTGGCCCCCGCTTGCCACAACTAGCGAAAGCCCTCGCATAAAAACGAAGACCCAACACAGCCAAAAAAATTAAATAAATAAATAAATAAATAAGTCAGGAGCTCTTTAAAAAAAAAGCAAATTCCAGCAAAAACAAAAACAAAAACAAAAACTCATAGGATGGTGTACACCCAGAAAAGTCAATTTTACTATTTGTGAATTTAATTAAACACACACACGTACACAGTGGCAATAGCAGCAGCTTAGGGAAGGAACCTGGAGTACAGGGGTCAATGGATCCTAGCACGACCTCCAAGTTCTCCAGCGGCTCCTGAAACGGGTTGATGGGGCAGCTGCCATGCTTCTGGATGCACGCAGAAGCCACGCAGCGCGACTGCCCTCTAAGATAGCTCCAGTGACTGCCCGGCCCCCCTTATCCTGCCACAATCCGTGACACTGTTAGTGTTAGGGCGTCCTCTGCTCCCCACCCCCAGCTTAAAGTAGTTTGCCTTCGTTGTGTTATTCCAATATTATCTAGGGAAAAGAATCCATTTACACCTTATCAAGAAAGATGTTCCTTGGATGAAGTAGACTCAGAGAATTCCGGGAAGACAGTGCACAAAACTGCTGTCTTTTTTAGAAGGACAGGGAGGAGGAGGCTGGAACAAGGTAGGCTCCCAAGTAAGGGAGACCTAGGGAAGTCAGTAGAGGCCACAAAGGCCGCCACCACCAGTGAGGACCGTTCCCTAATAAAGGGGCAAAGCAACCACGTCAGCACGGTTCCTTTCCCATAAACATAAATACCAGGTCTGCGTCAATCAACCTTATAGTAAGACCCAGTTGACAGGTCACAAAACTCTAGCTACTGGAAAAGGTTATTAAAACTGCTTTTCTGAAGCATGCTCACACCAGAGAGGTACACACAATTTATTTATATATTGCTGGAGAGCAGATTCTGCCCATTAGTCCTTGTAGGACACCCCAGAGACTCCTACCCACTGCCTCTGGTCCAGACTCAGTGATTATGGAACGACTGAAGTAACTCCCTCCAAGGGCCCCGGTGACTTACTGTCCACTCGTAATAAAACCCACACTATGTCTCATGGCCTTTGAGGCCCTACGTGGCCTGGCCCCTGCCTGACTCTTAGATGTGGTGCCCGCCCCGCCTTGTTTATTATTCAGCCTGTCTGATGGTCCTGCTGGTCCTTGAATACACCGAGCTCTGTCCTACCTCAGGGTTTTTGCACTTTTGGTTCCACCTGCCTGAACAATGTTCCCACAAACCTCACCTTTCCAGTCTTAATTCTAGTGTTATTCACCTCCTCAGAAAGGCCTTTCCTGACTTCCCGTCTAATGCGGCCTCCACACACCAAGGCATACTCACACCACCCCCTTTGATTGTCTTCATGGTCTGGCCGTTGTCTGAAATTATTTGCCTATTTGTCTAGAGTGTAGTTTGAGTCCACTGATTCTGGAATGGGATGCTTGCTCTGAATCCCAGCATCACCACTTTCTGTGTGGCCTTAGGAAAGTGACAGCCTGTCTGCGCCTTGGTTTCTCATTTGTCAAATGGGGATAATGAGAGCACCTACCTTAAGTGCTATGTTTTCAATTGAGAGACAACACGTGAACTGTTTAGAATAGTGGTGTTGGTAAGTGCTTAGTAAGTGTTTACTCAGGTTATTACCATAAGAGCTCTAAGCTTTTCAGGCAGAGTAGCTCATGCCCTGCCTGGTCAAGGTGACTTGTCACTGGGGGGACATGTGACCCCAGCTGCACTATTCTGAGCCCTTCCTGAAGCCTGATATGGAGGGAAAGAGAGGACCACTCTCCTTTGGAAAGTTCAGGAGCTAAGATCACACAACTCAGGGCTTGCCAGGGGAGGACATAGACTTCCATTTGGAGAAAGCAGGGGGGAGAGAGAGAGAGAGAGAGAGAGAGATTGGGAATTCTCTTATTATTTGAATCCCTGATTCTAGCTATGCCAGAAGCCAAACTACTATTAGAGGTTTTAGTTATATGAGCCAATTAGGACTCTCTTTTGGTGAAACTAGATAAATTGGGATTTTGTCATTTGCAACAGAAAACTGTGTCCAGAAGAATATACGAGATGCCGTTTTGGCTACTGAGCATTCATTTAATCACCCCCTTGGTTTTCCGTTTGGAACCCATGCACCTCTCCACTCTTAAGTCATGGGTGGTGGCACTTGGCTTGGACAATCAGTGAATTCCATCTTCTTGGCTACAATAATTGGTTCAGGGACTGGCACGAGGCAAAATCCATGTCAGAGAGACTCAGCTGAGGATTTTTATAGGAACTCTTGGAAATATGAAGCGAGATTTTCTCTAGAATTACAATACTGGAGCTGCCAACCCAGAGCTGTTGGGGCCATTAATGTGGAAGAGGACTGTCTGGAAGCAAAGCTCACAGAGCAAATTTGAACATGGAGAGATCAAGGCTGATGACATCAAGGTTCAGAACAGCTGAGGTTAAGGGGTTCAGGAAGCTTAAAAAGCACATTAAAGAGAGGTGTTAATCAGCTGCAGAGCACACGTTTAGAATCTCGCTAAATCATGGTCAACTTAAGCAGACTTTCCCACTTGGTTTTGTGATCCAAAGGAAGACTTTTGATGCAGTGTGAGTCAAAGGAGAACTTATTTCTGCCACTTACTCCATTATATAGAAGGGTTAAGGCCATTCTTATTGAAAATTATGATAGAATCAGAATTTCAGAGCTGAAAGGGATCTTAGAATTTATCTGGACTGGTGGTTTCCAAGCTATGCGCCATATAGTTTTGGGGTTTTTTTTTGTTGTTGTTGTTGTTTTATGTGGACCACTTTTAAAGTCTTTATTGAATTTGCTACAGCATTGCTTCTGTTTTATGCTTTGGTCCTTTGGCCCCGAGGCATGTGGGATCCTAATTCCCTGACCAGGGATCGAACCCAAACCCCCTGCATTGGAAGGTGAAGTCTCAACCACTGGACCTCCAGGGAACTCCCATGCACCGTATAGTTTTTACAAGTGGTCCTTAAATCTATATAGGTCACAAACTTTGCCCTGCAGATGAAAGAAAGCGCAAATCTGGCACACATACATGAATTATACTTTTTCAGATGTACATATCAATAGATGCTACTATAATTTACTTTGCTAAGATTCACTTAAAGTCTGGACTGAAAGCATAGTAGCTATTTTTCATTATATTTATTATTATATCTCAATCAGGATTGAGTAAAAGTACTACCAAACTTAGGTAGGGAGGAAGGTCGGAAAATTTTTTGATGCTAAAAAATTTCACCTAATTGAAAAGATTTTAAAACATTTACCTTGGCCAAAATGTTGATTTCTATTAACTGAAGAAACTAAGAGTTTGCATGACCTGCCTGAATGTTTGTCTGTGATACTTCTGTTACCATGCACGGCTACTGAAAGGCAGCTGCCTAAATGACATGGTACCTAGGAGGTAAATGGAGACTCGAGAGTCTTATTGACCGTTATATCTTCCCAAGCCGTATCCTTACCATCGGTGGCCAGGTCCTGCAGCACTGGCCCTGGTACGTCTCCTCCCCCATCATCTTGTCCCCATTGCCCCTTGCTCTCTGCACTTCTGTCACATTGAGTTTCTTGCAATGTTTTGGAAAGGCTCTGCTTTCTCTTACCACAGGGCTGGGATTGCCTCTGACTGAAATGGTCTCCACCCCCTGCCCCTCTTTCCTCACTGCTCAACTCAGGAATCATGTCCCCATCAGGGCAGCGTATCCCAGCTCCTGTCCAAGTCAAGCCCTTTGTTATGTGTCTTCCATGACAGTACGGCTTTCCTTCTGAGCGTTGCTCTCAGAATCTCACGCTGCTCTTGGGCTGCGGTTTGACCAGGTCTGATTTTCCCATGAGGGTGGAAGTGTCCTGAGAGCAGGAACTGTGTCCGTTTTTGTGCATCTTTGTCTTTGCAGTGCCTGCACCTAATAAAGTTTGTTGCACCAATGAAGCGGGCCACTAAGGTGTCTTAAATTCCTGCTGTCTGTGCTCTTCTGCCTCCGTTATGCCCCTTTTTTACATTCTTTTGCCTGATTTCTACTTTTTCTGTCCCTGTAACTAGTCTTGGAACCCTTCAAGGGCAGGAACTGTATTGCATTTATCTTTCTATCACCAATACATGTATCTATTTTTATCCAAAATGTGAATAGAAGGCACACCTGCAAGATTGTGACATAACCAGAAAACTATGTCCTATATACAGCCCTGTTCTAAAAATAGCCTGGCACATGCTCTGGTTTAATCTGACTCAGATGCTTCATACCGTAGCATTTCAGGAATAGGCCTGTTTTTATATACTAGTTAAAACTCAGGAATTGAGTTAGTACATTCAAGTGACTGCTTAGATAAGATCAATATATTACTCCTGGGTTTAACTAGAAGCAAAGGATCCTTAAGCCTTCTGTGGCTTCACAAAGACCCCTTTCTCTACTCAACCTTAAGTGAAAGCTACAGGAATGAAGGACACGTGGCCTGGGAGACCACCCAAGAATAGTGCCGCATTTACCCCCATGCCTAAGCAAAACTTTTGGAGTTACACACACTAGGTTTGAACCTAGCTTTGCTACTGACCAGCTGTGTGGCTTTAGCTGGCTACCAGATATCTCTGAGGTTTGTTTTCTTCACAGCTAAGGGGAGAGGACAATAGTACCTACCCCACAGGGCTGTAGGGAGCACGGCTGAAACCATGCAAGTAAAGTGCTCTGCCCAAGGCCAGACGGAGGTTCACGATCATAATCGCTGCTTCTCCTCTGAGCTCAGGAGGGGTGGGTGGGGACTGGTGTAGCCTGAATGGGACCAATATTCCGGATTGGGGCAAGTCTACCAATTCTTTTTCTGCAGCCAGAGTGGTAAATGGGAGAGGATTAAAAAAGATCCCGGGGATAGAGAACAGCTCTGTCCAAGCCATCAGTGACCATTTAGCCTTTTTTTGGGTAAAAGTCAGTGAGGTGGGAGTTTTGGGGTGTGATAGCTTGAAGATAAAGATGGGACAACCGACTGACCTTTGGGGACAGCAGTAAGCTTGTTCCAATAAGAATAAATTCTCAAAAGACCTCGAGGAAAGAAGATGGAACAGATACATTTAAAATACAGTTCAGTACAGATCCTATGATAAACATTAAGCGCCTCAGAGCTTCCTGGCAACTGCAGACTGTTGGTATTTTTATTGTAGATTTTAAGTGGGGCTCGCGTTTGTGATGTTTTCTTTGCGTGATGCCTCACTTGCATGCTCATTTCTGCTGAAATCTGATGTCTAATTATTGCCTTTTTAAATGGTGAGGATTCAGATTAGATAATGGAGTGAGAGAGTAAGTTATAAAGTACAACACAAATGTGAAGAATAATCATTAAAACTTTCTAGCTCCAACAAACTGTCTCCATCAGTTCCTTCTAATCCATTCTCCAGACTCACCATGGGGGCTATTCCTAAAACACAGTCTGCTCACATCTTTCCCTTGCTTGTAGTCTCTCTGTCTCAATACTTAGAGCAGTAAATGTCATTTTCTTTAAATTCTCAAGTATTTGTTGAATGGTTGAAAGCATCAAATGGTACAGAAAAGCAGCAAATCTTCTACCTTACTTCTTCCTTCCCCAGAGGAAACCACTTTAAATTCTCTTAGCTCTTCAAATTTTTGGGGGGTTCTATGTAAATAATATGCTAATAATAGTATTTGATTTATCAATTTTTGACCATATCTGTTGACTTTCAGCACACACACACACAAACAATTATTCTTTTTCTTTTCCTAAGTCATTTGCGAATAGGCTGTAAATACCCTGCTCCCTTACTCTTTAATACTTCAGTGTGCATTTCTTAAGAACAAGGGTGCTCTCTTACGTAATCACAGTACAGTTATCAAATCTAGGAAACTGTACATTTGTATAATATGTTATCTAATCTGTAGTCCATTTGCCATTTTTAAAATAAATTTATTTATTTTATTTTTGGCCGTGTTGGCTCTTTGTTGTTGCGCGTGGGCTTTCTCTAGCTGTGGCGAGCAGGGGCTACTCTTCGTTGAGGTGTGCGGGCTTCTCACTGCGGTGGCTTCTCTTGTTGCGGGGCACTGGCTCTAGGCGTATGGGCTTCAGTAGTTGTGGCACGCAGGCTCAGTAGTTGTGGCTCGCGGGGTCTAGAGTGCAGGCTCAGTAGTTGTGGTGCACGGGCTTAGTTGCTCAGCGGCATGTGGGGTCTTCCCGGACCCGGGCTTGAACCCGTGCCCCCTGCATTGGCAGGAGGATTCTTAACCACTGCGCCACCAGGGAAGCCCTCATTTGCCATTTTTATCCATTCTTGTAGTAGTGTATTTTACAGAAGCTTTTTTTCCTCCAGTACAGGATCTAGGACCACATATTGCATCTTGGGTGGCGGGGGGGCGTCACATTTCTTTAGTCTGTTAACTTGGAATAGTTCCTCAGCTTTTCTTTGTTTTTCATGACATTGGCATTTAAAAAAAAGGATTATAGGCCCCTAGTTTTATAGAGTGTTTCTCAATGTGAGTTTTATCATACTTTGTCATGATAGGATTCAGTTGTACATTTCCAGCATGGATACCACAAAAGGAATGCTGTGCCCTTCTCAGGGCATCACATCCGGAGGCTTATGACATTAATTCTGATCATCTGGTCATGGGGTTGTCCAGTTTCTTCACTGAGTCTACAGTTACTATTTTTCCCTTGCAGTCCTTGGGAAGACACTTTAAGAACATGTACCTATCTGGCTCCTCATCAAACTTTCTCCCCTAGATTGAGCACCCGTTGATTTTTGATTAAGCCAGTCTTTGCTATGATGGTTACAAAAATGGTGATTTTCCACATCCATCATAGCCTCCACTTTTTTTTTTTTAAACATCTTTATTGAAGTATAATTGCTTTACAATGGTGTGTTAGTTTCTGCTTTATAACAAAGTGAATCAGTTATACATATACATATGTTCCCATATCTCTTCCCTCTTGCATCTCTCTCCCTCCCACCCTCCCTATCCCACCCTTCCAGCTGGTCACAAAGCACCGAGCTGATCTTCCTGTGCTATGCGGCTGCTTCCCACTAGCTATCTATTTTACATTTGGTAGTGTATATATGTCCATGCCACTCTCTCACCCTGTCACATCTCACCTCTCCCCCTCCACATATCCTCAAGTCCATTCTCTAGTAGGTCTGTGTCTTTATTCCCGTTTTGCCACTAGGTTCTTCATGACCTTTTTTTTTTTCCCTTAGATTCCATATATATGTGTTAGCATACTGTATTTGTTTTTCTCTTTCTGACTTACTTCACTCTGTATGACAGACTCTAACTCCATCCACCTCATTACAAATACCTCCATTTCATTTCTTTTTATGGCTGAGTAATATTCCATTGTATATATGTGCCACATCTTCTTTATCCATTCATCCGATGATGGACACTTAGGTTGCTTTCATGTCCTGGCTATTGTAAATAGAGCTGCAATGAACATTTTGGTACATGACTCTTTTTGAATTATGGTTTTCTCAGGATATATGCCCAGTAGTGGGATTGCTGGGTCGTATGGTAGTTCTATTTTTAGTTTTTTAAGGAACCTCCATACTGTTCTCCATAGTGGCTGTATCAATTTACATTCCCACCAAGAGTGCAAGAGTGTTCCCTTTTCTCCACACCCTCTCCAGCATTTATTGTTTCTAGATTTTTTGATGATGGCCATTCTGACCGGTGTGAGATGATACCTCAGTGTAGTTTTGATTTGCATTTCTCTAATGATTAATGATGTTGAGCATTCTTTCATGTGTCTGTTGGCCATCTGTATATCTTCTTTGGAGAAATGTCTATTTAGGTCTTCTGCCCATTTTTGGATTGGGTTGTTTGTTTTTTTGTTATTGAGCTGCATGAGCTGCTTGTAAATCTTGGAGATTAATCCTTTGTCAGTTGCTTCATTTGTAAATATTTTCTCCCATTCTGAGGGTTGTCTTTTGGTCTTGTTTATGGTTTCCTTTGCTATGCAAAAGCTTTTAAGTTTCATTAGGTCCCATTTGTTTAATTGTGTTTTTATTTCCATTTCTCTAGGAGGTGGGTCAAAGAGGATCTTGCTGTGATTTATGTCATAGAGTGCTCTGCCTATGTTTTCCTCTAAGAGTTTGATAGTGTCTGGCCTTACAGCCTCCACTTTTATTAACTGACATTCCACTATAAGGAAGAGCCCTCCTCCTACTTTCCTCTCCCCCATTGTCTCTCTTTCCTCTCCCAGCTCTGAGAGCCAATGTACGTGAAAGGCTGCTGCTCACTTTCAGTGGTGCCAAGTCAGAGGGATGAAGGTGAGGGCAGCCAGTCTCCTTTAGACCATGCCACCTGAATGCGTGCACACACACACGCACACATACACACAGTTTAAAGGACAGCTTAAAAGGGAAATTTTAACATAGACTCGCCTTTAATCTCCTACTGCACATAGTCAGAAGGTAGCCTTTGGATCTATATTTGTCATAAGTATATGACTTGTTCAGTGCTTTAGTGATTCAAATTTGAAATACAATTTATACAGTGATGTTACTGAATGCAAGTTCATGTGCCCAAAGCACAGTGAGGCCAAACAATACTGAAACTTTGGAGTTTGGAGCAGACAAAGTTTTACTGCAGGGTCATGCAAGGAGAACAGGGAGCTCATGCCTCAAAAACCCAGGATTTCAACAAAGCATTTTTAAAGGCAAGTTGAGGAAAGGGCAAGGTTGGCTGTTGCAAACTTCTTGGTGCAGGAATCCTTTGTCCATGTAGGTCAGGTACTGATGTTCCTGTAAACATCCGACAAGACAAATGTTATTCTTTGTTTTGCAACTTTTTATCTCTGTGTGAATGGAGAAGTGTTATACTTTTAAAGGTCAGAGCCTTGAGAATGGACTATCCTGTATATTTCAGGCTATAGGCAACATTCTTAACTCTAAGCAAAAGCAATAGAATACAAAGGTTAAAGTAAAAGAGACAGATCTAATATGGAGTGAGATTTGTTCTTCCTTATTACAATGCTTTCAAGATCCATTTATCTCAGGAGCAGCCTGAGATTGCAAAGTAGTCTTGGGGGCAAACCAAACCAAACCCAAAACAAAAACAACCCTGCTATGATTTGAAGTTCCTAACTTTTTTGAATTAGAATTTTTCTCGACTCTGTGCAAACTAGAATACAGAAATAAATTGGTTGCTGAGGCTGCTACGTGATTGCAACTATTATCCATAAACCTCAGTTTCAAATTGTGTACTTATACTTTTGTATTTGTCTTTTTATTTATACTTTATGTTTACCCAAACAGCCTAACTTTTTTTCCATTATTTGACCTTAGGGAAACTGAATTTGAACATTTTAAAATCCATTCTAAGTTTCTGTATCAAGACCTTATTCTTTGGGTTTTCTTATAATTCTAATTAAAATGGAAAGATTAAAAAAACTCAAAGTCTTTGAATCACTAACTGAAGCCCAAGCTCCTTACGAGGACACACAAGGGTCTTTATGATCTGGTTTCTTCCTAACATTCCAACCTTGTGTCCTGATCCTCCCTACTTTTATCAAACTACTTGAAACTCCTTGACTATGCTGAGGTTTTCTTGCTCTCCTGTCTTTGCCTGATGGTCCCTGCCTGGAATGTCCTTCCTTGACTTGCTTGTCTGATGAAATTGTGCTCATGCCTCCAGACTCAGTTCAGAAGTATTGTCCTTGGGGAAATGTCCCAGAGTGAGTCTGGTCACCTCTTCTGGCTGCATACGGCCCCTCGTGCACCCTATGACCCTGGGGCGTGCTCATTCTCAGTACCTGCTCCTTTTCCATGATTCTTTCTCACAGCAATTAAAGGGCTTGGGCATCTTGCCTCTCTTTCTCCCCCGTGCCTAGCATGGTTGCAGGCATGTGCCAAGCACACAGTAACTGTAATTATTTGACAAAATGTATAATGGTATGCTATTTTCATGAAGTCTGTTCAAATGCTGCATTCATATTGAGAAACACATCTCCTATTGAAGAAATCGAAGTGTTAAAAGTATGGATGAGGCTACCTCTTTAGCTATTTGTAAAAATTCCTCAGTGTTGAAGCTCACACGACACTCTAATGCATTGGTGGGGTTTCGAGGACTTTAAAATGTTATTTTTAAAATATAGCTATATCATAACCACTTTATAGCAAGTTTGGAACTTACCAAAAAGGAAAAATATGCCTTTGCTTTTATTGCCCTAACAGTACCACAGTTTACTTAAGCATTTCCATATTGTTGGCTGTCCCCCCCAATAATATAATTATTCTCTTAATTTTGAGACATTTAAATTGTTTCCAATTCTGTTACTATAAATAATTTTATGGAAAACATATTTTCCCATATATTTTAAAATGATTTCCTTAGTATTGATTATCCAAATTGTAAAAGCTGGACCAAACAGTACAAATACCTTTATGAATCATGATACTTATTACCAAACTACCTTCAAAAATGATTTTGCCAATACACTATACTACCAGAAATACATGAGTGCCCTTTGCACCTCACTATTGCCGTTTTAAAAAAATGTTTGACTAAATAATATCTCAATCGAGGTCTTTTGTTTTGAATCATCTGTAAAGTTGTCTAATTATTATTCTTGGTGGGAAACTTACTGAGATATAGAATTTAAAAGTCTACTTTTAAACTTAGATCCCTTTTACAGTTCAAAATACTAGAACTTGACTGCTTTCCAACTCCTAATTATCAAATTCTGGATATGATGAGTTCTAGCATCATTTTCTCATAAATTCACGTCCTGCAGCTTGTTGCCATAGTAAAAGTTACTGTGAATCACATGCCATCCATCCTGTGTTGGACAAGAAATAACTCCATCTCTGCAGTTGTCTGGCACATCTCGACTAAATATAAGGGGAAGCTTAGAAGTGTCTCAAAGTTTTCTAGTTCCAAAATTTAGGAAAAAACTGAGTTGTTTGCAAAAGCAGGCATAAAATGATTCACTTGGTATTAGTGCCTTTAGGTTCTTTGATTGAAGAGTGTGTATGAGGGAATGGAAAATGTCCTCGTTTAAATGTAATTAAAGGTTTGATATTTTTTTCCTCTTTGTTCACTAGAAGAGATTGATAGTATGGTAAACAAAGATTCTAAACTGACTCTCAGGCATTGTATTTACATGATGCCAACTTTTGCAAGTGAACTGTAAATTTTGTTCTCAGACAGTTGCACGGATGGCTGATCAAATTGATCCACTTGCCTTAATGGATCATTGTGTAACGGGGTGGAAAAACAGGAAACCTGATTGAGGGACCATTTTGATCAGAGACTGAAATCAAATGACATGAGTGCTCAGGCCATTTCGATGTCCTCCAGTAAGTCCGTCCTGTGTGACTTCATCTCCGAGTAGAGTGGGAAGCTCTGCTAACCTCACCTCAGTCACGCTCATGACAAATAGAATCGTTTTTCACGGTATCAACATTTGATGTCTTTTGACAAAGGGTTCAGTTTTCCCAAAGACATATTATACATGCAATACTTTTTTTGTTTTGAGAATTTTGATAATTTTCCGGGTAACTTTTGAATGAGGAGAATATACGTGGTTTGCTCAAGGGTGAGAAATAAACAACAATTCTCAACAAATCAGAATTTGTTGTGAAAAAATGCGTTTTAATTTTATACTTGTTTATCTCTGTCCACTCCTAGCTCATTCTCGGCTTCTCTATATACCTACTGGCTAACCCACTACCTCATCCATCTACCCCCCACCCCAGAACTTGTACAACTCCCGAGAAAACACAAAGTGTCCTCTCCCTGACAGCAAGAAGGGTTTGGAAAGCATCTTCTCCTGTGTTACTCCTTAAGCAGTTGTTTCATACCATTCTTCAGGAGCAAATAAAGGAGCTGCTATAAGGAACCAAACAGTTATGTGAGTGAATAGTCAAATTGACCCACCTGCCTTAATGGGTCATTATATAACAGAGTTAAAAACAACAATAAAACACCCCTTTTTGCATTTAAGCTCTAGGGCTGCAGTGCCTGGAGGTCAGCCACGTCTTTCCTGCCCAGTGACGATGACCATGTGACAGCTTCCTGAACCAATCCTCATCTTGGTAGGAACTTGGGATTTAGGTGAGGGTGTGGAGGTTCAGAGAGGGAATCTGCCTGTTTGGTCTCCTTCTGCTAAACTCTTTACCTTGACCTTTTAGTTATTTTCTTTCTTATTTTTTTTTTCTTCTTGACACTCCTCCCGTGCCCCCGACCACCCTAGCATACATAAGTAGCATGTCCTTTTCCCCCACTTCCTCCATCCCCTGAATCTCTTATGCAGAAGTTTCCTTAGCTCAGTCTCCTTGAGATGGACATGTCCCCAGAATTACAGCAGAGCTTCATTCCTTTCCTCACGAGGGCTGTATCTCTGCCACAATAGTTTTTCCTGCTCCTACTGCCCTTTCACCAGGTTGTTCTATTGTCACTTTCCCCATGTTAGGCGGTCAGTGCTGTGCTGTGATTAGGTCAACATTCTTTTGGGAGGTATTTTGACATTTGCCTGAGTTGTTTGGATGCTGGGCCCAGGGGTATCTTCTCTGTAGTCTATGTAGGTAAATGACTCTGTCAAAAAGTGGTACAAAAAATGATGTGAAAACGCACATTTGTAAAATAAAGCCAATATAAATGTGAATTATGCTACTGACTTTTCTTAAGAGGAACAAAGTTTTCTGGCAACAGGGAATAGAAACATAAAATTAGTTTCTGGTGATTCATTACTTAATAGGAAATGTTCCATTTCAATATTTGTAAACAAAGTAAAACTGCAATTTATTCATTTATTCATCCATTTAGTCAGCATATATTAGTTGACCATCTTTTATGAGTTGGATTTTGCACTAAATAATGGAGATACAAAGACGAATAAAATAGTTCCCACCCACAGGGATGTAAGAGTGTAAAGGAAGAGACAGATACAAAAAGAGGTCATTTGCACAGATGTATAGAACAGACGTATGGATACCAAAGGGGGAAAACCGCAGTGGGGTGGGGATGGTGGTGTGCTGAATTGGGCGATTGGGATTGACATGTATACACTGATGTGTATAAAATTGATGACTAATAGGAACCTGCAGTATAAGCAAACAAACAAACAAACAAAACAACTAATACTAAACTTTCTTTGGGTTATTTGTATGGAAATATGTTAATATAAATGTTTCAGACATTACATGAAATTTCTAAAAATCTTATATGTTCTGGTATAATGTTATAAGTCATAATTCTAGTTATTACTTTAAAATGTATATCTCAGAAATAACTAAATTTCCTTGTCAATTGCATTATTATGAGCTTTCATCAAATCTTTAACCATGGTCATTTTTAAGTCTTTTGTCACTTACAGACAGTTCTGGGTGTACTCGGATGCTTTTGCAAATATGTTCCTATAAAAGGGTTTCATCTTCAAGGAATTCATGGAAAAGACTCTGACAAGTACTGGTTTCTGGTAACTGACTGTACTGCTGAGCTGAATGAATAAGCATTTTCAGAACTCTAATGAAAAACTGATGAACTCATAAAAGTGCTAACAAAAGATCAAGATAAAAAAAAATTAATTACATGGAACTGAGTGAACTGATGAGGATGATTATATTTGTGACTTTCTGTTTGAATAAAAAAAATAAAAAATCCCCCCCCCCCAAAAAAAGAGGTCATTTAAAAACAACGTGATTCTATCAACAGGATATACACAGGAGCTTAGGGAGTATGAATAAACGAATAATGGAATGAGTGAATGAATCTACCCATCTATTTCCTTTAATATAATGAAAAGCAAATAATTCAGTTGCAACTTCGCTGCTTACTGGATGTGGCAGTTTGAAAACACATCTGCAGTTTTTTTTTTTTTAATATTCCCCCTATCAAGAGATGGGGTTTATGCTCTTTTTCTTGAAGTTGGGCAGGATTTTTGACTATTTGCCCAATAGAGTGTGGTGGAAGTCATGCTATGTGACTTCCAAAGAGAAGACGTAAGGGAGATGCAGTCCTGCCTCGCTTGCTGGAACACTCATGCTGGAGCCCCAGGTGCCATCTGTGAGGAAGTCCAAGTTAGCCCTTGTATAGAGACTTCATGGAGAAGCCCTAGGGCTACGAGAGAGAGAGAGAGATGCCTAGTGAGCCCCCAGTTGCTCCAACCTCACTACTGTTGAGCTTCAGCCACTATTTGACAGCAACCACATGGGAGCCCCCAAGCCAGAATTACCCAGTGAAGCCCTTCTCAGATTCTTGACCCTCAGAAACCATAAGACATAATAAAATGTTAGCCGTTGTTTAAAGACAGTAAGTATTGGGGAGATTTGTTACACATCGATAGATAAATGGAACAGATTTTTGTTTTCATCTTTTTTTTTTGGAGTGAGGTTCTGCTATAACAAAAACTTAAAACATGTGGCATTAGCTTTGGGTCTGGGCAGCAGACAGATGCTAGAAGAGCCTTGAAGAAATTGTTAGCAGAAGCTTGATGGACCTTGAGGAATCTCTTGTAAAAGTTTAAAGGAAAATGAGAAAAATTGTATTGAAAGCTGGAGGAAAGGAGACCTTTGTTAGATGGTGATAGAAAGTGTAGCAGAATTGTCACCTAGAGTCATGTGGAAAAGAAAACATACCAAATGAACGGATGGATCCGGCTGAGAAAATTTGCAGGCAGAATGCTGAAAAGGCCAACTGCTTTCTTTTAGATGTGCGGGCTAAGATACAAATAGAAAGAGATAAGTCCAAAATGCAACTGTTCAGTTTTCAATAAAAATTTAGAGGAAGTATTAAGATGCCAAGGCTCTCTGTGCTTGAGAACTAAACTGTTTCTTATTTGTAATCTAACTAGATGACAAAAAAACTCTCAAATTTAGTAATAGTTTTAGGGCAAAGATCAAATCCATGGCGGTCCTGTAATGTCTTTGGTTAAGACCTCAGAAAAATGTCAGGTGGTACCTCTTAGATCATTTCAAACAGACAAAACATCTTGTAAGGATCTTGAGGGCGTGCCTCACAGCCTCTCTCTGTTAAACAGAGAGAGGCTGTTTAAATAGGACTTTTAAAAATCTTAAGAGAGTTTTCCAATAGCAACTTCACAGGAAGCCCAAGGTAGAGAAGGCTTGTCTTAAAGAGATTTGTATAGCTTATGTTCAATGGAGTGGATTATACATTAATATACAAAAATCCCACAAAAATTTTAAAGGAACTGTATCAGCTTGAACTGAAAACAACAAAGACAAAACAAAATGAAAAGAGGCCTATATGTTTCTTCAAACTAATATGACCAAGAAGGAGACTGAGAAAACTACTCAGCTGCAAATAGGCAGAAAAAGTAAAAATTTTTTTTACGGAAAAGTAAAAATGACTTGGTAAAACCAAGAGTGTAGGGAGTGAAGCCAAGAACCACAGAAAAACATTCCCTGGTAGAAGGATTGGGCCTGCAGTAAGGAACTGGCAACATGTGCCCAGCTGGGTTTCAGCTGCATGGACCAGAGACTGCTATGTGCTTCTTGTTTTCCCCTTTATGAAAGGGAGTGTCTATAATGGTTGTCCTATACCTCTTCCACCATTGTGTGTTAAGTATGTGGGGCAGACAACTTGTCATTCTATTTCCTAATTGAGAAAAATTTTTTTCTCATTGAGAGGGACTGTACACAAAATACCACGCCCAGGGAATTGGACCCAAGGAATATCATAGTACTTGGATTTGATTTGGATAATGTCTTGAACCTCAAGCCTGATACCATAATGTAATGAAAATATAGTGGTCTTGGGAAGAGGGTAAATGAATTTTGCTTGTATATTTTGTGCTCAGAAAGTGAACTGTGGTGGTTTAAAAACACATCTGAAATCACTTTGGCACTCCTCCTGCCAAGAGGGCTTTTGAAATTGTTTGACCAATAGAGTAGGGCAGAGGGATGCTATGTGATTTCTAAGGTAGATCATAAATGGTAATGCAACTTCTGCCTTCTTTGCTGGAACATTGCACTGGGGTCCTGTGCAGGCAGGTAAGCCATCTGACTGCCCTGGAGCCAACATGCTGTAAGGAAACGCAACTGGCGCATTACATAAAGGAGCCCTGAAGCAATATCCCTATCTACATATCTCTGTTTCTATGTTTCCATCTATCATCTGTTTATCTAGTTTAGCTATCTATCTATCCACACATATACAGTCATCCCTTAGTATCCTTGGGGGATTGGTTCCAGGACTCCCCACAGATACCAAAATCCAGGGATGCTCAAATCCCTTTTATAAAATGGTGTAGTCCTTGCATATAATGTTTGCACATCCTCCCGTATACTTTAAACCATCTCTAGATTACTTATAATATCTAATACAATGTAAATGCTACATAAATAGTTGAGGCACATGGCAAATTCAAACTTTCCTTTTTTGGAATTTTTGGGGGGAATATTTTCAATCCGTGGTTGGTTGTATCTGTAGGTAGAGAGGGCTGACTGTTTAGAGAGATGCCCGGCCAATCCCCTGTTACCCCAAACCTTCCATTGTTCCTGCTCAAGCCCGCTTCTGACTGGATGAGGAATCCCAAGCCAGAGCTGCCCAGCAGAGCCCTTCCCCAATTCCTGACTCACAGGAACTAAGTTTTGGGGTGATTTGTTGTAGGGTCATAGCTAACCAGAATACTGGCCATGCGTACTTAAGCAGTATATAACTTATATTTCCAAATGGGAAAATAGATATTAATTTATTCATTCATTTACTCTTGCTTTATATCAGATACCTTGCAAGCAACTTGTTGAATGATTGAATCAATGAATATCCCCGTTTTAAGGTGAGAAAACGGAGCCATAGAGAGATTAAGCAATTTATGTAAGGTCACGAGGTAAGGAAGGTCACACCTGGACGGGAAACATCCCAAAAGCCATTCAGTAAAGTTTCATTCATTCAACAAATTCTTTATTGTGTTTCAGCTATGTGCCAGGCGCTGTGCCAGGCAATGGATCTATAATGGGGAACAGACAGTGATAGTTCCTGCTTTCAGGGAGCTTACATTCTCAAGAGAAACCAACAATAAACAAGAAGTAATTATACATTTTGATAACTGCAGAGAAGAAATGTAAGAGAATGCCATGATAGACTTTGTCAGGGAATGCTTACTCTAGAGGTGTCTGGGAAAGTTCTCTCTAGGGAGGAGACGTTTGAGCTAGATCCTGAAGGCTGAGGAGTAGCCAGTTATGTGAAGGGAACACTTAGCATTTTTTTGAGAGGTTGTGTATAAAGTTTTCCACCCAGTACCTTGGCGTGTGGCTGCCCTTTCCAGAGCCTCAGATGAGTGGGACTGGCAGTGAAGATGCTTTGCAGTGAGCACTCTGACCGGGGGTGTTTCTTTAAATTTTGCACCTTTGGCATCTCTCCCTCACCCTAGTCCTGGCCCTGCTTGTGAACTTCCACATTTAGGTCTGTGATGCCTGACTGCTTACCAAGTTTAAGACTCGATTAATGCAATGAAAGAATCGACACAGACACAGACGCACACAGACACATGGACCTAGGAAAAAGTCAAAGGATTGATAAAAATGATGGTGTTTTAAAATAGAACTAATGGGAATCTTATGAAAAGTAGCAGGAGAACTGGCTCTTACATTCAGGGACAGAACTTACTAAGGTACGAGGTTGGGGTTACACTGTGGGGTGGGCCGTCTCTTTACACTCGTATTGTTTTAGTACCTGGTTGGCGATGAACTAATCAGCTGCAGGTGGGCAAAAGGCAGTGGTATCTTCTGAAACTCAGAGAAAAAAAAGTAGTGTTGAGCCAACGATCTCGGTGAGGCATTGTGAGTGCTGTTCCAGCAGAGGACTTTTGGAAAAGTTTAATATGCACGAAGTCCTCTTCTGTAACACAAATACTTGCTTTGGTCAAACTCTTAGAAACTCCCTCTTTCAGTGATTCGAAGAGCATGTGTTACTGCCCTAGGATTCAGAATGTATCATGGCCAAGTTGAACCCCCTTCATCAGTGGAATAATTTTACCCCTTGCGGGTTCGAAATCATTCTTGGGACACTGAAGACATTAGCCGAGGTGAAACTACGTGACTTGCAGACACGGGGGCGTGGGGGGAGGTGGTGCCGAGCAACAGACCTGAAACAAATCTGTACTTTGGGAAGAGATAATGTGTGTCCCCTCACTTCATGCTTTATCTTCCAAGTATTCTTTTGGTATAAGCAGCTTTGCTTATCCTACATTTGGTCATTTTTCTTTTGCTTTCTTTTTTAAAAAAAATTTATGTATGTATTTATTTATTTTTGGCTGCATTGGGTCTTTGTTGCTGCGCGCGGGCTTTCTCTAGTTGCGGCGAGCGGGGGCTACTCTTTGCTGCGGTGCACGGGCTTCTCACTGCAGTGGCTTCTCTTGTTGCAGAGCATGGGCTCTAGGCCCGTGGGTTTCAGTAGTTGTGGCACACGGGCTCAGTAGTTTTGGCTTGCAGGCTCTAGAGCACAGGCTCAGTAGTTGTGGTGCACAGGCTTAGTTGCTCCACGGCATGTGGGATCTTCCCAGACCAGGGCTCAAACCTGTGTCCCCTGCATTGGCAGGCAGATTCCTAACCACTACACCACCAGGGAAGTCCCTCTTTTGCTTTCTTTGAGGGATTGTTTTTCCAGAGGAAAATGCGGTTCAAGGTCATTTCTAATTCCCCATATTTGTTACTGTTGGGTTATTAATGTCCTTTTACTCTATGTATACCCCTTTTTCTTCTTCTCTCTATGAGAACTTTATGCATATAACTTTTCTTCTTTACACACACTTCCTATTACAGGCCTCACTGCAGCCTAATCGGACCCAGGACTCAGAGGAGACTGACGAAAGCCTGGATTCTGCTCTTCTGAAAAGCTCAGGCTAACACAGGTTTATTGAGTAACTCCTTGAGCCAGGCATTGTCTTCTGGGTGCTGGGGATCTAGAATTTAGTGGGTCCCTGGAAGAACTCACAGTCTAATGTAATTACCCATTTACATAAATGTCTACAGTAGAGAGGTAATTAAACACTAGTTTATAGATATCAAAAAAGCATAGAGTATGTGCTTGGAGTGAGCTGCTTACATGTGGGGTGATGCTGAGCACTCTTTTGAAGGATAACTTGGAGTTTTCTAAGTGGACCAATAGGGCATTCCGGATCAGGAGATTGATTAGGTCATTAGTTTGTCTTTCTTTTCTTTTCTTTCTTTCCTGCCTCTCTCTCTTTCTTTCCTTCTTTCTTTCTTTCTTTCCTTCTTTCCTTCCTTCTTTCTTTCTTTCTTTCTTTTTCTTTCTTTCTTTCTTTCTTTCTTTCTTTCTTTCTTTCCTTCTCTTTCTTTCTCTTTTCTTTCTTTCTTTCTTTCTTTCTTTCTTTCTTTCTTTCTTTCTTTCTTTCTTTCTTTCTCTCTTTCTTTCTTTTTTTCTTTCTTCCCCTTCCTTCCTTCCTTCTTTCCTTCCTTCCCTCCCTCTCTCTCTCTCTCCCTCCCTCACCTACTGAAGGACATCTTTGCTACCTCAAGTTTTGGCAACTGTGAATAAAGCTGCTATGAACATGAGGTTCATTTCTTTTCATTTGAGGTTGCATTTTAGAAAGCTTGGTCTGTCAACAATGTGGAAAAATGTATTGGAGAGACAAGAAAAGACTTGGTAGAATTTTTCTCTCTTACTGTTTCAGGACAAGCTGTACATAATAAGTAGGTACATGGAAAAAGCATTTCCAACACAGTGATTGCTAGCATACATGAAGCAATTTAAATGATTTGACTGAGTGGTAAAGTATTTAAAAAACATATCAATCAGCCTATTGGATGTCGGACTCAGTGATTTGGCCACAACACAGCCTGAACCTTATTTGACCTTTTTTATTGCTTAGTGGATATAAGTAATTTAAAAGGAAGAATGTTTTCTCTTTTATGTCCCATAATTGTATACTGAATAAAATGATTAGTAGAGGCTTTGCTAATACTCAGGGTGGTGTCATATTATGGGAAGATGGATTTACTTTGATTAATGGATAAAAAAAGGTCTTAAGAAAATCTAGGTGTTGGCTTATGGGGTCAAATACCTGACACTTGTTGTCATTTATTCTGTAGACAGCAGAGATGATACATAGGAAAATGCAGCTATTTCTTTTGCTTACCTTAAAGTCTCATTTTCAGTGAATAAACAAAGTCTGTGTGTTTCTTAACTTCCATTAAAATTGATTTAGAAACCGTCAAGTGAGAGGTAAAATTAGAGAAGAGGAGTTTAGGCTGTGGAATCTGACTACTCAGGTTCAAATCCTAGTTTCACTAACTATTTGACATTGGGAAAGGTACTTAAATCCTGTGATCTCATTTCCTCCTTTGTAAAGTAGGAATGATGTCTATAGTACTTTTTTTTAGGATTCTTGTGAAAGTTAATTGAAATAATATCTTAAAATACTTAACCAAGACCAGTATATAGTATGTGATCAATAAATATCATCTATAGTAAACATTAACAAAATTAAGAGCCTACTTTAAGGCATTGTGCAGGAATATAATGATGAAATACTATATCGCTTCCTCGGGGATTTTGCATTTTGCAATCTATTTGGAATGGCAGCTATGCAAAGAGCTAGCACTTAAAACTCAAGCAGAATGAAATAAATGTTGTATTATTTTTACAAGATGAAGGAAAGCTAGTGTGATTAAGGATCCCTGGGTAGATTAGACGATGCTTCAGCCAAGGATGGCATTTGATCTGGATCTTGGAAGAGGATGATGGGTGCTGTAAATGGAGAAGCAGAGGAGAATGACCCAGGCATGGGTCAAGAAAGGGTTTAGAGAGGGATTCTCTTGAGCTTAAGAGTAGAAAGGGTAAGGGTAATGGAGAAAGAAATGATGGGAAAGGCAAGTAAAGAGTATATTGTAGGAACTTCCAGAGTTCCACTGGTGGTCCAGTGGTTAAGACTCTGTGCTCCCAGTGCAAGGGGCCCAGGTTCGATCCCTGGTCAAGGAAGTAGATCCCGTATGCCACAACTAAAAAGATCCTGTACGTGGCAACTAAGACCTGGTGCAGCCAAATAAATACATATTAGGGGGCTTCCCTGGTGGCGCAGTGGTTGAGAATCTGCCTGCTAATGCAGGGGACACGGGTTCGAGCCCTGGTCTGGGAGGATCCCACGTGCCGCGGAGCAACTAGGCCCGTGAGCCACAGCTACTGAGCCTGCGCGTCTGGAGCCTGTGCTCCGCAACAAGAGAGGCCGCGATAGTGAGAGGCCCGCGCACCGCGATGAAAAGTGGCCCCCGCTTGCCACAACTAGAGAGAACCCTCGCACAGAAACGAAGACCCAACACAGCCAAAAATAAATAAATAAATATTAAAAAAAATACATATTAAAAAAAAAAAAGTAGATTATGATGGGCCGAGGATGCCAAGGGGAGAGGTTGGGTTTGGTTCTAATTATTCTCAATGCTTTATAATTTTTTCATATCAATGTTCTGAAAAAGCCATCTTGGAAGAGAATGCATACAAAGTTTTGTTTCCCTTCCTTTGGAAAAAAAGCCCCCATCCTTGTAAATCATTAATGGTCCCTTTAAAAAGGAGATTACAGTCTTGAGAGTTACTATTTTTCTGTTCAGTAGAGAAATATAAAGAAGCATACTGAATTATGTGAAATATGAATTGGTCTCTGTGCTCCAGTACCTATCTGGGGCAGATTTATAAATACTAAAATGATATAAATGACCATCATTCAGCTCCTTTAATGTTAAAGAACTTCTAATGTTAAATCAAGGATACTGAAAGAGAAAGTTTTAGGGAAAAACAGTCGTAGTCTGGAAGTCTTGAGGTTATTCTTGTTTTCGTCTGTGTTCATTTATGTCTAACCAATACTTGAAGATTTTTAGTTTTCTGCCTACTCCGCCAATTCTTAGAACATCTGACGAACTGAGAATTTACTTACTCATTTATTAGTCCCTAAATACATTTTAAAGGTCACAGTGAGATCTTAAAATTATTTGATCACTTTTCATTGTGCAGTTCATTGAGGTAGAACTAATATTCAGATAATTAATTTCCAAGAAAGGTTTAATGTATATGTATAGCTGATACACTTTGTTATAAAGCAGAAACTAACACACCATTGTAAAGCAATTACACTCCAATAAAGATGTTTTAAAAAAAATGACAGAAGATTGCTTTCCTCAGAAGTTTAATCCAATGTCTCCTGGAATAATACTGGCGAATAGTGTTGGGAGGAGATGACAAGAAATTGTTTCAAATTCTAGATCAGGCAAACAATGCTCTAATTAGTAGACTGTAGGGGAAGGAAAAATTGTCCAAAGAATTAAACATGAAAACCAAATCTTTCAGTGTTCCAAGGATGTTTAATTCTCTTAGATAGGTTTACTATATCTCAACTGGGAATTATTTAAATTGTCTATGGAATCTTCAAGTTATTATTGAGAAGAAAAATAGAAATAAAAACTCCTCCCCTCAAAAGCTTTGTAGAGGAAAGTTTGGAAGCACTCACAATTTTATCGTTAGCCTTGACCCATTCCTCTCCCATTTCAGAGTCCAAATTGGCCATCAGAGTTTTCTACTGTGGTATTTTTCCAGGCTTACCCTCCAAAGGAATTTTCTTGTTTTATCAAAACTAAGTTAAGCCATTTCCTTAGTGCTCTGATAAATGATTGCCAGTTTGAGCCTAGTGTTTATTCATTTGTTCATTCACTTAGTATTTATTGATTTCTCTATTTATCATCATCTATTGGATAAACATGTTTTCACTTACTTAAAAGGAAGTGTGAAAATAATATAGACTTTATTATTTTTTAATTTTTATTTTATATTGGAGTATAGTTGATTAACAATGTTGTGTTAGTTTCAGGTGTATAGCAAAGTGATTCAGTTATACATATACATGTATCTATTCTTTTTCAAATTCTTTTTCTTTTAGGTTGTTACATAATATTGAACAGAGTTCCCTGTGCTATACAGTAGGGTCCTTTTTGGTGATCCATTTTAAATATAGCAGTGTGTACGTGTCAACCCCAAACTCCCTAACTAACACATCCTAACTTGGGGTGTGTGGCAGATAGTATGTTCTAAAGATGGCTGCAGTAATATCTCCTATCCCGTGTGCTCTTCTTGCACTGTGATCTTGACACATCTCCCATTGAGAGATGTGGTCTATGTCTCCTGTTGGACATGGGTGATGTTGTGACTACCTCAACTAAGCAAGTATGGCAAGACTGATATTATATGACTTCTGAAGCTAGGTTATGCAATGCCATGCACTTCTGTCTTGCTTTCTTGGAACACTCACATTTGGAAGCCAGCCTCAATGCTGTGAGCAAGCCCCTGTTGGTCCAAGTGGAGAGGCCACATGTAGGTGTACTGGTGGATAGCCTAGCTGAGGTCCCAGCTGACAGCCAGCATCAACCACCAGTGACTGAAGATGCCTCCAGATGATACTAGCCTGCCTCTGGCCTTTGAGTCTCCTCAAGGAGCAGAGATATGCCATATATCCTGTGCTCTCTCCAAATTCCTAACCTACCCGAATCCGTGAGCAAAGTAAAATAATTGTTTCATGCCATCAAGTTTTAAGGCAATTTGTTACACAGCAACAGCTAACCAGGACAAGATCGGAGGATTCATCTATTTTAAAACTATTCTTAACATTTTAGTATGGTTGTAAAGAAAATTGGAACTGTGTTACTTCTATTATTTTAATAACTCTATTTTGTGATAGAAAGCTGTAGTTATTGCTTACTGGAACTCCAGAGCAAAGCAGTGATTTAAAAATATTGGAGTTCCCTAATGGCAGGGCAGGAATAAAGACACAGACATAGAGAACGGACTTGAGGACACAGGGGAGGAAGGGGAAGCTGGGACGAAGTGAGAGAGTGGCATGGACATATATACACTGCCAAATGTAAAATGGATAGCTAGTGGGAAGCAGCTGCATAGCACAGGGAGATCAGCTTGGTGGTTTGTGACCACCTAGAGAGATGGGATAGTGAGGGTGGGAGGGAGATGCAAGAGGGAGGAGATATGGGGATATATGTATGTGTATAGCTGATTCACTTTGTTGTACAGCAGAAACTAACACAACTTTGTAAAGCAATTATACACCAATAAAGATATTTTAAAAAAAAATTGGCGTTCGTACTTTTTCTCAAGCAGGACCAAATATAATGATGGTAGTTGCCATAGTCACCTCCACCAGCATGTCCCTAACTTTTCAGTGGAGGGGCTGAGGTATTCCGGTTTGCTTCCACTTTTCCAAGGAATGAGTAGTGAGCCTCTTCATCCCCCTGAACGTCTTCAGAGTGGAATCCAATGGGAATTGTTTTTTGGTGCTACCGTCTCCGACATTTCATCTTTCAGAACGAGTGGCAAGCAGAAAGCAGACGCTCTGTGAATCATTTGGGAAGAGAAGAAGTGTTTTATTCTCTTTGCAGCTTGATAAGATACAGTTGGCTTTTCCTGAACCCAGATGTTTCAGTTCTATAGTTCATCTCCTTCATCAGTTCAAGAAGATTATAAGCTTTCTCTAAACCTCTGGACCCTTGCTCAAATGATTTATTCTACTGCAAATGACTCCCTTTACCCCTTAGCCTTTAAAATCCAGTAGAAACTTACCTTCTTCATGAAAGTTTCATGAGTTAGAGGCAGAACTTAAACCTTCTTAGCACTTTGTTGGCACTTCTCTTAGAATTCTTAACACCACCAATGCCTGTTTCCCTGATTAGGTTTCAATGCCATTCTTGGCAGGGTCACTGTCTTGCTCTCCTTCATGACCCCTACTGCGGTTTCTCAGGAAATGCTTGTTGAATTCCATAAGGCAGCTTGAGGTGATGCCAAAATTGTGCAATCAGAGTCAAGAGACTTGGCTGCCAGTCTCAGGCCTGAGCCAGTCTGTCAATAAACAGTCCCTGAAAATGGTGTTGGGACCCTAGAAGATTCTTCATCTTTCTGGGCCTCAGTTTGCTCCTCTGGGAAACAAGAAGTTTAGAGTAGGTCAGAGGTTCTCAACTAGGGAAGCTTTTTCAATACCACTGGTGCCCAGAGGGTCTGGCACATCCTTGGTTGTACATCCTTGACTGGATACACAACTTATAAGATGCCTTCTGGTTTCAGAAATATACGTGGGTTGTTGGTTATTGCTGTGGCTTGTGGAGTTGGATGCAAGTGAGCAGACTGGAATTACAGGTTAGCACTTCAGAGGCACAGCAAAACAGAGAATTGAGGCAACTCTTTAAATAATAATAGTTAACATTCATTAATCCAGGCATTGTGCTAAGGGCTTGAAATACATTCTTATTAAATACTCACAATACTCTTATGAGGCAGGTACTATTATTACCCCTATTTTTATAGATGAAGAAACGGAGGCTTAGAGAGGTTAAACAATGAGCCAAATTGCTAAAATAGGTTACTAAGCACTGGGACAGATCAAACCCAAGATCCCCGACTCCAGAACCTGTAATTCTAAGCACCCACCAGCTGCCTCTCTCTTAGTTTTTACTTGTGTAGTGGGACATATGCTCATGTTGTTGGGATTTGTTACATAGTTATTAAATATGCTGACTTTTTTAGTCCCTGCAATTCCTCTCTCTCACTGGTGCCTGGTAAGTGATGTGGGTACTCATGAATAATAATAATTTTTATGAAGACAGGCCATGGAGACATCATCGGGCCATTTCATTTTTGAAAACTGCAGAATGCCACTCCAGATTCATGCAAGAGTGGCATCTTTTTATTTTATCATACATACCAGGACAGACTTTGTAATATGAAAGGAATTTGCTTTCTGAAGGAAATGCCTGGAGTTAAAGGCAGAGCTGGTGTTACAAAATCACCAAAGACCAGGAAATGTAGCAAATCTTGTGGAAACTCACCCAGAGTTCTCATTAGTGGTGAGGGAAATGATGCTCTGTAATTGCATAGATAGAACAATGATAACCCACTTCCATTTGCAAAATGTTTCACCCCACAGAGTGATCAAGCAGTTAGAACTCACTGCACCCCAGACATTGTTCCTGTTTCTCTATGTGAACAACTCCCAGATCTACCCTTTTACCCCCAATTTTCCTATCATTTCATCATTTCTAGCCGCCTCTGTAATGCCTCTACCTGCTGAAATGACTTTTGGCTTCTGCTGAGCACAACTGATTTTCCCCTCAGGTGTTTCGAACACCCAATTTCCTAGTTTTTGTGGGCAGAACACCTTTGCCTTCATCTGATAAGTACTATGTCTTAAGGTCAGTTCGGCTCTTAGCCATTTGTGCTTTATCTTCTGATTGCTGTCTGATCTGGTGACTTTTACCTCCATGACGTTTCTAAAATCTCTTCCCACACTCTCCCTTTCTACCAGGTCCACCTTTTAGATTTAACAGCTCTAAGTCACATCCTTTCCTACAGGATTATGACGTGCCAACCCCCCGCCCCTGTCCTGAGCCCCCAGTGTTCATCCTCTACCCTTGCCCTCTTTAACCTCTGATCAGTAGAAAAAATCCTGCTACAAACTGGTAAAGTGACGCTCTCCCTTCCAAAGACGGTGTGAAATAGTGTAAGTGGGCCCAGTGTGATCAGCCCTTGTGCTTGGGGTCACAGGAGACAAAGGAAAGACAAAGCAATTGGAAAGGACACAAGTAGGGTGGTGGAGGCCTGGCTCCAGGCATTGGTCAAAGCCTCTGGCTCCCACAAAGGGCCTGCTCCTGGGAACCTGGCACATGATGTCAGGGTCAGGACATGCAGCCCTCCCCAAGAGAGGGCTTGAAGACTTTGGGCAAGTAAGTCAGTAAGGTCTCAGGGCTTCAGTCTCTGTATGAGAGAGGCGTCCCTGGTGGCCAATCTCCCTTCCTTATATTATTGGAGGTGACAAAATGCCTCACCAAACAAGTGTATTTCCCAGCCTCCTTGGCAGGAAATGTAGTCATATATGGCTGGCTGGGGAGATCTCAGTGAAGTTCTGTGTGGACTTATGGGGACTTAGGGCTGCTTCAGAGTAGGTGGTAACTGAGTAGGGAGGGCTTCCTTTTTGCTTTTCCTTCCTTCTTTCCTGCTACCTGGCGTGCAGATGTCAGAATTTCAACAGCCAACTTGCACCTTGAGGTGCTCGGGAATAAAAGGTATGCCTGGTGTATTAATTTTCTACCACTGTGTAACAAATTACTACAGATTTAGTGGCTCAAAGCAACACAAGTTTATTGTCTTACAGTTTCTCTGGCTCTGAGTTCTGGGTAGGAGGTAGCTGGATTTTCTGCTCAAGGTCTCATGAGGCTGAAATCAAGGTGTCAGCTGGGCTATGTTCTCAACTGGAACTTGGGCACCTCTTCCAAGCTCATTCAGATTTTGGTTGAATTCAGTTTCTTGCAGTTGTGGGACTGAGGTCTTGTTTTCCTGCTCAGCTCCTAGAGGCCACTTGCAGGTCCTAGCCCCCTGGCCCTCTCACACATGGCAGCTTTCTTCATAAGGGCCAGCTGGTGAATCTCACTCAGAAAGGTTTAAAAGCTAGCTTTGAACATCTTCCTTTAGGAAGGTCCCAGCACCTTTTAAGGGTTCACCTAACTAGGTCAGGCCCATCCAGGATAGTCTCCTTTTTGATTAAGTCAAAATCAACTGACTTGGGATTTTAACTGCATTGGAAAATCTCTTCACCTATTTCATATAATGTAACCTAATCATGATGGTGAGAGCCATCAGATTCACAGCACTGCCCACACTCACAGGGAGGGAGTTATTCTGGGCATGTACACAAGGGGCAAGAATCTTGGGGACCATCTTAGAGTTCTGCCCACCACACAAAAGATGGTGGAGCTGAAGGATGCAGAAAGCCTGGTTCTTAATGACCTTGGAGCCTCCGCACCACCTATAGGCTGTTCTTCTTTAAAATGAACTTATTTTATCTTTTTTTAATGTTGTCAGATATTTTTATTTTATTTTATCTCATTGGTATGTAGCGATATCTCATTTGGGTTTTAAAAATCTTTTTTTAATTTTTAATTTTTATTTTATATTGGAGTATAGTTGATTTACAATGTTGTGTTAGTTTCAGGTGTATAGCAAAGTGAATCAGTTATACATATACATATATGTATTCCTTTTCAGATTCTTTTCCCATATAGGTTATTACATATAGAACTATATTCCTATATAGAACTACTAAGTAAGGTTCCCTGTGCTATACAGTAGGTCCTTGTTGTTAATCTATTTTATATATAGTCGTGTGTTTATGTTACTCCCAACCTCCTAATTTATCCCTTCCCCCCACCTTTCCCCTTTGGTAACCATAAGTTTGTTTTCTAAGTCTGTGAGTCTGTTTTGTAAATAAGTTCATTTATATGGTTTTTTTTTTAAATTCCACATATAAACGATATCATATGATACTTGACTTTCTCTGACTTACTTCACTTAGTATGATAACCTCTAGGTCCATCCATGTTGCTGTAAATGGCATTGTTTCATTCTTTTTTATGGCTGAGTAATATTCATGAACTTCTTTTAGGTAAGAGACATATCCTTGTTTTATGGAAGCCACTGTATTCGGACTTTCTTTTTTTCTTTAACCAGCAGCTGAAAACTATTCCTAACTAATCCTGTGAGGGAGTTGGATCAGATAGTTTTTTTCATTCTCTGGGGACATTCTCTTTGGCATGTGCACGTTGGCCGATACCATGTCTTGGAATTCAAAACTCTTTTGCATGCCATTCACAGCTCTGCTCATCCCAGGCCTAAACTTCTTTACCTCTCGCAGTTCTCCAGCAGCAGTTTTCTGTTTGATGGAGAGAAGAAGACATGGAATCTGAAGTCAAAAGACCTAGCTTCCAGGTTGGGCTTCTTCATTTATTAGCTCTGTAACCTTGAGCAAGTTACTTCATATAGTTGAGCTTGAATGTCTTAATTTAAAATGGGGATACTAATCATACCTGCCTCGCCAACTGTAGAGGGTTGATGTCAGGAATAAACAAGAGAAATATGTGAAGGTGTTTTGAACACCATAAATCTGTAAGCAACTGTTAATGACATGCCACGACCCACCCACCCTTTCTCCCTTCCTCCCTTCCTCCCTCCCTTTCTCCTTTCCGTTCTTCCTTCCCTCCTTCCTTCTTTCCTTCCTTCCTTCCACAAATATTTACCCTGCACCAACTATTTGTTGAGTACTGAAATAGTGCTGGGGACTCTAAGACTTGTAAGAGAGAGTTCCTGGTTCCTGCCAGATAATAAAATAACTGAGTAAATTAGGTAGCAAAGATATGGAAGGAGGTAAGAGAGAGCTGGGCAGATGTTGGGAAGAAGAACATTCCAGGCAGAGGCAACAGCACTTGCAAAGGCCCCGAGGGAGGAGTGGGCCTGGCATCTCGGAGTCCCTGAGTGGCTAGTCGTAGGAGGTGACCTCTGAGAGGCAGTGGTAGTGTGGGCTGGTAAGCCATTTAGGGCTTTTTTGATCATTTGAAAGATTTTGGCTCTTTATTAGGAGTGACATGGGAAATCACTAGAGGATTTTCAGCAAAGAAGTGACATTGTGTGTGGCTGAACCACGCTGGCTCCGTTTTTGTCAGCTTCATCTTAGGCCCGCTGTCCTACCCCAGCCCTTTCTGTGTGACTGAGCTTTAGCCTAACTTACGAGGAATGCACCCAAGCCAGATAAGTTCCCTATCAGCGTATACCCTTGCCTTCATCTGATATGAAACCTGGAAGAATGCCTTTCGCTGACACAGATGGTTAACGGTCATGAGACACCCTGGGGGGAGGAAAAAACCCCGGATCCTGTGGCTGTGGACGTGCTTCTCACATGACTGTCAGATTCTAGTTTTAGCTTTGGCCCCTTTAAATCCCGCTGTACCCCCTTTACAGCTGAGAATGCCTCTAGATTGTTGTCTGCCCAATCCTGCCCGTATGCAAGTTACCCACGATAAACGTCATAATTGCACTTTATGGAGTTGCCTGCTTCATTTTTCAGTCTCAAAGTTCCTTCTCGGTTTGGAGGATATGGTTCAATATTTCCTCCTCCCAACACATCATTTCCTTATGTTTTATAAGGATCGCTCTGGCTGCTGTGTTGAGAATAGACTCTGGGAGGCAGGAAGTTTGGACAAATGTGGAAGCAGGGAGAGCATCTAGGAAGCTATTGCAATAAGGAGGTGAGGAATGATGGTGGCTTGGGAGAGCTGTATTAGTGGAGATAGTAAGCAGTTGGCCAGACTCTGGATATATCTTGAAGACTGAACCTGAAGCATTTCCCAATAGATTATACAAGGAAGACTCCAAGATTTTTGTCCTGAGCAATGGGAAAACCTCTTACCTTCTGTCCTTAAGAAAAGGACCTGGTTTTAATTTTCTTTGTATGTTTCTTAGTTCCAAGTACAGTTTGGAGTGAATTTCAAGCTCTCGATAGAAACTATTTGAATTTGATGGAAAGATTTGCAGCCTCTAAGCATATACCCTGTGGGATGATTAAGTAGCTAGTTTGTTGTTTCAAATACACGTTTTCCTTAACCTTAGCACTAAATCTCTCAAAGTAGCCTTTTCTTTCTGGCAGCAAATGTGGCCTAAATGGTGCAGATCATGGAACAGGTAGGGATTGTGTGGGAGTTTGGGTGGAGGAAAGAGACTGGGGTGAAGTTTGCCCAAGTGGGCGCCATATTGGAAACCTGGGCAACTGAGGGTACTCAGCTGAGGGGTGCCTGGCAAGGATGGGGTGAGGATCTGAAAAGCAAGAAGGGAGACCCTAAGACCTCCAGCATTCTGACCTGGCTTATTTTATTTTTTTTTTTAATTTTTTAATTTTTATTTATTTATGGCTGTGTAGGGTCTTCGTTTCTGTGCGAGGGCTTTCTCTAGTTGCGGCAAGTGGGGGCCACTCTTCATCGCGGTGCAAGGGCCTCTCATTATCGCGGCCTCTCTTGTTTCAGAGCACAGGTTCCAGACGCGCAGCCTCAGTAGTTGTGGCTCACGGGCCTGGTTGCTCCGCGGCATGTGGGATCTTCCCAGATCAGGGCTCGAACCCGTGTCCCATGCATTGGCAGACAGATTCTCAACCACTGCGCCACCATGACCTAGCTTATTTTGACTGTGTACATGCCTAGGTATGGCATGCAAACAAGGACTTCACTGAATTTTAAGTTTTTGAATTAGAAGAGGAAGTAAGAAGGTATTTGGAAATATACTCTAGTTTTTTCTTCTCTTTAAAAAGAAGTAGCATCTATTTTTCATAAATAATAGGTTTGCGGAAAAATCTATTATTATACTTGTGTGTTTGCTCTCAGATCCATATCCCATCCTTCCCCTGGACTCTGCGTACTACAGGTGGCTTCCTCTGCACACTACGTCTCCCAGGCTCCCTTGTCAGCTAGCTCAGGCTCAGCTGGTGTGAAACTCTGCAGGGAATTGGAGGGTGTAAGTGCAGTGCAGAAGAACCAGGATATTTCCACTTCCCTCTTTGTTTCAAACGGTGTTACAGAAGAGGCCATGTCTTCTCTGCTAGGAGCCCCTGAGTGGCTCTGGCTGCTAGTTTGGGCTCCTCCCTTCTCCTTTCACCTCTTGATGCTACTAATTGCTGGGGTCGCTGGTCCCTGTGTACCTTTCGTCTCTTATAACACCTTTGCAGCTACTGCCCATATTAAATTCCTAATATCGAACTACCTGGTGTGGGCTATTTTCCTAGTTGGACCCTGACTGGGACATACGTTTAGTGTAGAAATTTGGCCAAAGGAGAATTTTGTAGAAAATACAACAACGAATATAAAGTCACCACTAATCCCACTATTCAAAGATAACTATGGTTAACATTTTGATATGTATCCTTCCAGTTTATTTTCAAACGCATATACACATTTTTTTCTTTCACAACTTTGGAGTCATACTGTACTCTTTGTAATCTTTTCTTTTTTCCATTTAATCTGTTGAAAACATTTGTCTCAATAGTTAGGCATTTTTATATAACATGATTTTTAAATAGGTATTTGTGTGACTTCAAATGTACTAGAACTTATTTAACCAGTCTACTATTGTTGGTTATTTAGATTGCTTCCAATATTTTGCTACTGTAATAATACTGTATGCTAATTTTTGGTTTACATTTCTGATTGTTTCTTTAAGATAGATTCAAAGTGTAACTACTATGAGAACAGGGGTTTTGTCTGGTTTGTCCACTAATGAATTCTCATTTCCTGCCCGAGGGTGGGCATTCTTGGTGGGGTTAAAGTAGGATGACAGAATTAAGGGACATGTACAATCTAGAGATCCTGTATGTCTTGACATACCTCCCTTTTGAGGGCCAGGGCTGATTCATTACACAGAAAGCAGCTGGCTCAGAACTGGCCAGCTGCCTGAAAAATTGTACAGGGTGGAGCCTCTAGGCTACCACAGCTGCTGGGGGTCATTCAGCTGGTGGAATTTGCCTTGTTGCAACTGGGAGCCAGCTTGGCTGAGAGTGAAGGCCAGGGCTGCATGGATTCCTGTGAAGTCCATTCCTGCTCTCCCAGGACATCCGATCGCTGCTCTGCTGAGGCTGTCGTAACTGTGCTGTGACAAATCTCAGGCCCAACCCAAGCTGGACAAAGGTGCAGGGGTGGGTCCTTCTGGTCCAGATCATTCTGATGGAGCTCTCAGTTCTCTTCGACCCTGAACTTTTGAAAACTGAGATTTTTAAAATTGGGGCTTTCCCCAGAGATAAACCCACGCACCTATGGTCAACTAATCTATGACAAAGGAGGCAAGGATATATAACGGAGAAAAGACAGTCTCTTCAATAAGTGGTGCTGAGAAAACTGGACAGCTACATGGAAAAGAATGAAATTAGAACACTCCCTAACACCATACACAAAAATAAACTCAGAATGGATTAGAGACCTAAATGTAAGACCGGACACTATAAAACTCTTAGAGGAAAACATAGGAAGAATACTCTTTGACATAAATCACAGCAAGATCTTTTTCGATCCACCTCCTAGAGTAATGGAAATAAAAACAAAAATAAACAAATGGGACCTGATGAAACTTCAAAGCTTTTGCACAGCAAAGGAAACCATAAACAAGATGAAAAGACAACCCTCAGAATGGGAGAAAATATCTGCAAACGAATCAATGGACAAAGGATTAATCTCCAAAATATATAAACAGCTCATGCAACTCAATATTAAAAAAACAAATAACCCAATCAAAAAATGAATGGAAGACCTAAATAGACATTTCTGCAAAGAAGACATACAGATGGCCAAGAGGCACATGAAAAGCTGCTCAACATCACTAATTATTAGAGAAATGCAAATCAAAACTACAATGAGGTATCACCTCACACCAGTCAGAATGGCCATCATCAGAAAATCTACAAACAGTAAATTCTGGAGAGGGTGTGGAGAAAAGGGAACTCTCCTGCACTGTTGGTGGGAATGTAAATTGATACCTCCACTATGGAGGACAATATGGAGATTCCTTAAAAAACTAAAAATAGAATTACCATACGACCCAGCAATCCCACTACTGAGCATATACCCAGAGAAAACCATAATTCAAAAAGACACATGCCCCCCATGTTCATTGCAGCACTATTTAAGATAGCCAGGTTATGGAAGCAACCTAAATGTCCATTGACAGACGAATGGATAAAGAAGATGTGGTACATATATACAGTGGAATATTACTCAGCCATAAAAAGGAACGAAATTGGGTCATTTGTAGAGACGTGGGTGGACCTAGAGGCTATCATATAGAGTGAAGGAAGTCAGAAAGAGAAAAACAAATATTGTATATTAACGCATGTATGTGGAATCTAAAAAAATGATACAGACGAACCGGTTTGCAAGGCAGAAATAGAAACACAGATGTAGAGAACAAATGCATGGACACTAAAGGGAGAAAGATGGGGGTGGGATGAATTGGGAGATTGGGATTGACATATATACACTAATATGTATAAAATAGATAACTAATGAGAACCTGCTGTATAACACAGGGAACTCCACTTCGCTGTATAGTAGAAACTAACACAACATTGTAAAACAACTATACCCCAAATTTAAAAAAAGAAAAAAAAAAAGGAAAAAAAAAAACCCACAAAAAAACTTAAGAAAAAAATAAAATTGGGGGCTTTCAACTCAACTCACAAACAATATACTAATTTGAGGCTTAAACCTGGTCACAAAGAAAGGTTTGAGTAGATTAAAGAAATTCTGTCCCTTCTGGTAAAGGAAGTTTCTTTATTGAGTTACCAGTTGACAAGCTGAGATTTTATTTTCTTGTTTGTTTGTTTGTTTTTTAAGAAAGTGAGGCAGCCACAAGGGGCTAGCACCTTAGTTCTCCATGTTTATCTTTGATTTGCCTAAGCTGAAATACATGCCTTTGAGACCCAACCTAATAACAATAACATGCCAATAACATGAAAACCACAAAGGCAAAGTAGAATGTGGAGAACAAGCAGATTTTATGCCAAGGATTAAACTGCAGCCTGAGGATGTATCTGAATACCCTGGTCACCGGCAGCATATTCCAGATGATTTCAAGTGTGAATTGAATTCAATAATTATTTATTGAGCACCTATTATGTGCTCAGTGTCAGATGCTGTCTCGAGGGAGTTTCATCTTTGGAAGAGGGGAATGGCAGTACAAATTCCCAACTCAGTAAATGGTAAAGAGCTTGGGGAGGAGCCCAGGGCTGGGCTGCCTGGCTTCTATTCCTGGTTCTACTGTTTAAACACTGTGTGATCTTGGAGAAGTTATCAGCTCTCCTTTGGCCTCAGTTTCCTAGTCTGCAGAAAGGGTATACGATCCTATGGAGTTGGTGGGAGAATTCAATGAGTTACCATTTGAGATGTGTGTGGAACACTGCCTGGGACATGGGACATCCACGGTGCTATTCCAAGTCCTCCTCCAGGAGCGGGGGTGGTGGAGGGTAATTGGCAGCATTGGCACGTGTCCCCTGTATGGGCAGGGACTTTCTAGCTTCCACCTCTCGGTGACTTTCTGACCTTGCTCTTGGCCTTCTGTGTTAGTCCCTAGCCTGTCATTCTGCTGGGGGTTGATGCATCACTAGGCTAAGTGCTGTGCCAGAGAAAGGGTTCTAAGAAATGGTCCCTCCCTGATATGCTGGGCCTGTGAGGGTCAAAAACACCTGGCCCAGGAAGAGATGGGCCTTAGAGCAGAATGCAGGCATGAGTGTGGGGTTCCCAGAGCTACTGTCCTTAGAAGCAGTGAAAGGAGCCCTAGCCCTTGAGAATGAGCCTTAGCGACTGTACAGCTGCCAGAACAAGCCTTATGTACTTCCAGAAAATCTGGCCTTTCACCCAAATTCAGGATTCTTTGGACACTATGCTCTGAGAGATAGTCATTGAGCTCCTGCTGGAACATTTCATTCATTCATTCACTCAGTCACTTGCTGGGTGAGGATGGTCATGTGGACTTCACTACCTGTCCTATCAGACAGCACCGGAAATCCACCCAAACAACTTCCACCTGGTGGTTCTTGCTCTGGTTTTGCAAAAAACAAGTCAGATCTCTATTGTATATATTTAATGGCATACATTTTCTTCCTAAATCTCTTCCTTTGCAGACTCATCTTCCAGATTCAGCTCATTCAATATATATGGCACGAGTTCCCCACGCTCTGCCTTTCTGATTGCCTTTCTTGAGAAGAATCTCAGTCTGGGAATCTCCTCTTTAAAATTCGGCATAAAGATTTAGCTTCAACATACCACATGTAGACTGAGTCTCCTTGATGTTCTACATCTACTAATGTAACCTAAGACTTTTAACTTTTAAAGGAAAATGTATGTAAGAGCCATTATCCACTCAGCTTTCTTCCACCCCATAGTTGTATAATTGGCTTTGTGAGCCTGAATGCAACTACTTCCATGAATTTATTTGAAATAATTTCAGCTCACCTATCCTCTGATGTAATTTTGAATTTGTTAGTTAGAGGGATTTGTGCCATCTGTAATTTTTTAGCATAGACTAAATTAGAAAAGGCAAAGCCAGCACATTCCAGCACCCCACCACAAATTTTACTCTGAGGTTTTACCCATCTAATCATCAACACTTCTTGGCTTTTGGATTCAACCAGTTGATTCTTCCTACAAATTGGAGTCACCATTCAGATTGAAGCTCTTTACTGATTAGTAGGAGATTGGGGAAGTTATGGAACTTCTCTGAACCTCAGTTTCATCACCTGTAAAGTGAGTAAATATCTATCTACTAGAGTTGCAGTGAGGGATAAATAAGATAAATTATGTAAAGGGTTTATCATAGTGTCAAACAAATGGTAAGCATTTAATGTCAGTTATTTAATATGTTATTTCTTTTGTTCATCATATCCGATAGATATCACAAAGACTCATTATCATAGTTACAATATTTTCTTATATTTGCTCTTCTGGAGTTTCCTCATTTTTGAAGATTTTTAAAGGATTAATTGGCAATGATCTTGAAATGAGCCTAGAGGCTTATTTGAAGTAGGAACCGAGAGCAATTATGACTTCCTACAGAGCCCTAGATTAGCCTAGTGACACATACAAATAATATCATTAATTGGGTGTTTGTTTGGGGGAGAGGGAAGGCTAATTCAGCTCCATAAGAGCTGAAAGTCAAACCTAGAAGTCAGACAATAGGTTGTTGTTTTTTTTTAAATTAGATATGCCAAAATTGAAGATAATACAGGGTGATTTTTATTAGATTAGATTACAGAACAATCAGCAGGACTCAGGGGTTGCTGCTCAGAGTGTGATGGCTGATTGCTGGCTTCCCCTTGGACACTGTTTATCCAATAGCATGATCATGATTAAGGGCTTCTGGGGTCAGACTGCCCTGACTCAACCATTTATTACCTTGGCTAAGCTCATAGCTGAAATCTTGGACTGAGTCTCAGTTCATCATTTGAATGATGTCAAATATATAAGGTGGTTTGATTCCAGTAGAACTATGCACATTTATTTCTAAAAAGACACATTGTAGAATGTTCATAGTAATATTATTTGTAGTGGTGCTAAATTGGAAATTATTAAAAAGTCTATAACAATAGAATATATAAGTCAGTTATGATAGATACATATTCTACAACATTGGAGCATTGAGAATAAACTATCTACAATTATATATATATACTGAAAAAAAATAATATAAGGTGGTTTAAGGATGATGGGAGAAAGGGCATTTAAAGTACTTGTTTTGTTTCCTACTGAGTCCATAGTCAGTATTCAGTAAATGGTAGCCATAATTTTAATTATGCTAAGAGAAAATTTCACAAAGGAAGTGCCCACAAAACACCACTAATTTGCAGCTGAAAATTATAACTGGTGCCTTTTCCAGAATACTTGCTTTTTTTCTGGTCAAGTGTATAACATTGTGACTGAATGACAGAAAGAGAGTGCTTTCTATCAGCGGCCCCAGATTTCTCTTTCACTGGAATTCAGCTTATTAGCTGCATGGCTAGCTCCGAGAGCCAGGAAACCATGTCCCACGCATGACACCGTTGTCAAGCAGAGGAGACAGATGTTTCTCGGCTTCTCCTTTCTGGGACTTAATAGCTGTTGAAGGTTAACCCTTACTGACTCATTAAGCCGTGTCCGCCTGGGGGTCAGTGGTGGCGACGCTTGTGTTAACCTCAGCAAGCAGCCATCACCAAGCTTTACAAAGGGAGACATTGCATTTAGGAGAAAGACAGGTGATACAACACACACGCTCTATGGCCATGGTTCCCTGGAGATGAGGACAAAATACGTGTTTTCTTAAAGGATTAGAGAAGAAAACCTTTTGCTTTTTTCTGGGTGGCTTATTGATAGGAGATCTCAAAATTGGATCCCTTGTTCTCTCTCTGTCTTTAATCTCTCTGTTTGCTAAGGAGGACCACTCACATCCAGCATCTACGATGGTGAGCGGCCGAGAGGTGGGGTGCTGTGGTTACTGCTGGAGGCGTAATGAAACCCACTGGGAAAGGAGGAAAAAACAATGTTATTCTCTCTTTCAGTGAAGCATTGAAAATAACTGGTTTTATTTTCTCCTTTCTCTCTCTGGTGTCCCATGTATGCAGTGATGGGAATGGAAATTAGTGCATTTGATGTTCCCAACTGAATTATTCCTAATCTATTCTGATGTGCTTCTATTTTTTGCTTACTGAATCTGGAGATACCTAATTTCTATGCTGTTCTCCTGCTAGTTCCCCAGGCGCAGGTCACGCTTGCTCTCTTGTGATCCCTTTGGACATCAGGCTGTTTCTGGGAGAGAAGTGCATGGATGAGGTGAAAGTGTGCTGTCATCATCAGCAGAGAATATTTACTGAGTGACTGTAAAATGGTCTCCGGAGAGGTTCCCATGACGTTCTCTTAGTGAGCCAATGCTGTCTTCTGGTGAACATCCTTTAGTACGTGTCAGAAATCAGTTCTGTAATAATCTATCCTAGAACTTTGTTAGGCTTAAGCTTTATGATAATGTGTGTGCATTTCTAATTATCACCTGTAATAATTCCTCTGGAACTGTAGACTTCAGTTTATTCAAAGGGAAAATACTTGTTCCCTTGGGCTTCTGGTCTGTTTTACGTGGTTCACTCTATGCTTTATAATTTGAAGAACGTTTTCTTTGGTGGCCAAATAAGGAGTAGGTTTCCTGGTACTACTAACAGAATGGTCAAAAAGGTTAGAGACATGGATGGGGTTAGAACTGTGCTTTCCAGTATGGTACATGTGGCTAGTGGCTACCATTTTGGACAGGGCAGAGACAGAACATTTCCATCATCACAAAAAGCTCTATGGAGCAACACCGGGTTAGATGGTCAAAAGAGTAGGACCCCCCTCTTCTGGCCTGGAGATCTCCATCAGTAGAAGTCAAGCGAGTGCAGTAGAATTCTTCAGGCTCCTATAACCAGCCCTGCCCACCTCCCTGCCAACACATACCTTCTTTACCTCCTCTGTGGCCTTGGGACCACCAGGACTACTCTTATCATGTCACTCATCACACAAAGCCCAAGACTGCCTGGCCATCTTCATCCCTAGACACTAATCCCCCTATGATTCTACGTCTCCTCTTTAAAGGATTTCACTGGCCCTTTGGAATTTAAGGTCAACTGTCAGCATAATCCCCCGTATCCTCAAGGCTTTGCTGAATCTTCTCTTCACCTCCTTGCTCTCCCCAAGACACTGCTTCCCTGCAGCCTCTCAGGAGATTGCTGTTTTCTCTTCCTTCCCTGTTGCACTGCTGGACCTGGAGGTGAAGTAGGTATATTCTTTTACTCATTTCCTCCTCTGGACCATACTCTCTCTCTCTTCCACTAAAATCACTCAGCTATGAATCTCACTAGTCCCCACACCCTCGTTGCAGTCAATTAGCACAACTTGGACCACTCAGCCTAATTTCTTAAAGACGTTAGCTTTGGCTCACTGCCATTCCCTCGTCACTCTTTCTTTACTGTTGGCAATTTGAATAGACATGTAGAGGATTCTTGACTTTCTCTCCTCCAATTATCTTGTCTTCTGTCCTAGGTCAGCAACTCCCTCTAATGGGTGATGTAGACCATGACTTGGGACACAGACTAGATTTCAGCCGCCACTTACCCTTTTCAGCTGGGTACTTCTGTGCAGCACACAAGCTTCACAAGTGTACCTGAAAGCCCTGTTTCAGTCTATTCATTCTGTCACATTTTAACTGTCCCTCACCAGCATCCTCAGGATCTCACTTCCCTCTTTACCTAGTTTAAATTCCATGACCAATCATTATTATCACCCCTTTGTGTATACCCTCAACTCCCACGACTCTCCTTTGCTTTACTGTACTTTCTTGGCTAAACTCTAACTCTGGTTAAATCCCCTCATTTTTCCCTTCTTGCCTATAGTTGCACCATTAACATGGCTAAGAAAAAACACTTACCTGTGCTGCCTGTTCTCACTTCAAATTCATGATCACTAACCCTAAGTGGGTCATAACTTCACCCATCAATTGTACTGTATTTTCTTATTGCATATGATTTTCTAGCTTCCTAGACAATTCTTTGATTTCCTCTTCCTTCTCTTTGAAACTTTAACACCTCTTCCCTCACTGAGTTTCAACTGGTGACCTTGCGCTCCACTTCGCTGAGGAAATTGAAGCCATCAGAAGGTGCTCCTACAAGTTCATTCCAGCCCACTTACCCTCCTGCCTGTGTCCATACACTAGGGCTTCTCTTCTGCCTGCTCCCTCCACTTGGGTGCCAGGTCTCCCTGCTTTTGCCTACTCAGGGACGCTCCCCGCTCTCTTCTGTGCCACCAAATAATGCCTTTTCATCAGATCTTCTTACCAGAGTATAGACATGATTTCCTTCACTTTGAATACAGGCCTCCAGAGACCCCATTTCCCTCTTCAGTTACTGCTCCATTTTCCTATTTCCTTTCACAGGAAAAGTCTCTGAATGTGTGGTCTGTACTTGAGCTCTCCATGACTCTGGTCAGGCTTTCCCCGCCTCACTCCACCAAAACTTCTTTTGTTGAGGCCACCAATATCACCCACATCACTAAATCCTTGCTCAATGATCATTCTACTCCTTGGCCCATTAGAGGCATTTAACATAGTGAGTTGGTGTCTCTTTCTTGGGATATTTTTTCACTTAACTTCCAAGATGCCTGCTCTTCTGATTTCTTCTGACCTACTTTTCTCCATACACAGTGACTTCTCCTTTACTGGTTTTTCCTCACCTCTAACCTCTAAATATTGGAATGCCCCGGGGCCAGTCCTTGGTGCTCTTTTCTGTTGCTCCCCACCTGGTCTCCAGGCTTCAAGTAACACTTTTATGTTGGTGATTTTGAAATTCATGGCTGTAGCCCAGGTGCTCCCCAGAACTTTAGACTTATGCTTCATACTTCAGTTGCCTACTTGGCATCTCTACTTGAATATCAAATAGGTATCACAAACTGAACAAGCTCAAACTGAGCACCGATATGCCTGCCTTCCCCAACCTGAAATCTGCTCCCTTATCTCTATGATGGCAATTCCATTTTTTTAGTTCATTAGCCCCCAAACTTTGGAGTCATTGATTTATATTATTTCTCATAACATCAACAAATTTTACTGGCTCTGCCTTTAAAATGCGTTCAGAATCAAATCACTCCTCACCCCTTTTACCGCTACCACCCTGGATGAGCCTCCTTCTTCTCTTATTAGATGCTTGTAACAACAGTCTCCTAACTGGTCTCCCTGCTTTCACCCTTGCTCTGTTTCAGTCTGTTTTCCACAGAGCAGCCAGGCTGATCTTTCTCAAACATGTCATTCCCCTCCTTATAACCCTGCAACGGCTTCCCAGCTCACTCAGAATAAAAGCCAATGTCCTGTCCATAACCTACTACATGATCTGGCTCCGGGTTACTTCTATGCCCAATTACTCTCTGGCCTCCTCTCCTACTAGTTTTCCTCTCTCACTCTGTTTCAGCCACTCTTCCTCCTTGAATTCATCAGCCAGCCTACTGCCTCAGGACCTTTGCACTTGCTGTTCCTATGCCCTAAATGCTTTTCATCCAGATACCCACATGACTCATGCCCTCACTCCTTTCATATCTTCATTTAAAAGTCTCAGTGAAGCCTTTTGTAGATCTCCTGTCTAAAATTTCATTCTCCTGTGCATACTTTCTGTCTCTTCCTTGCTTCTCTTTCTTGGCTGCTTCATTTTTCTCCTTAGTACTACTTATTACTATCTAACATAACAGATATTTTATATTATCTTGTTTTTTATTATCTCACTCTCCTACAAGAATTTAAGCTCCACAAGAGCAGGGTTTTTCATTTGTCTGTGTTTGTTTTGCTCACTGTTGTATCTCCAGTGCCTAGAAAGTGCCAGGCCCCCAGCAGGTAGTTAACAAATCATTGTCAATGACCACTTGAAGGTAAAGAGGAATTGGCCAGTAACTTCCTCTTCTTGGAAGGAATCATAACCTACTGCCTAAGAGCATGGTTTCAAAATCCTGCCTGTGTAACCTTGGGTAGGTTACTTAATCTGTTTCCTCCTTTGTAAAATGGGGCAATAAGAGTTCCTACAGTAGATTGATGGTAAGATTAAGTGAGATAATATATGCAGGGAAATCCATGGAGATTAGCTCTGCAGAGATGACACACGTAGAGTAAGTGCACAGTAGGCCTTCCTTCTCACCATTATTGTTGTCCTCTGTGAACATTATGTCACCTTCCCATCTTCCCCTGACGCTTTCCTCCTAAGTTGTTTAAAAGTACAATATAAACCCATTTATAGGGATCCCAGCTCTGGTGCTCATTAACTGTGTGATTTAAGGCAATTCACTTAATTTTTCTGAACTTCAGTGGTCTCACCTTTAGACTAGAGATGGTACTTTGCAGAGTTGTGGTGAGCAGTGTGAGTGAATGCTATGTAAAGAGCAGTTTGGTATCTTTCCCTTACACATAGTAAATGCTCAATTAATCATAGCTCTTAACTGTGTTGTGGTGGTGCAAGATGTAGAAGAGGCATTCTGGCCGAGGAAGCATGAGCCCGGCCATGGAGCCAGCTGGACTGTTCACATTCAGGTTCTTCTAAAACTGGAGCTTCTCTGAGAGCAGCCTGTGCAGTCATGGTCTTTAACTCAGTTCTTCCTTTTTCTCACCAAGATCACTCTAAGCTTTTTTTTTTTTTAGCAGGGACTGTAATTTTTAGAGTTTCTTCACATGTGTTTCTTTTTATAGTTTCTTTCCTCCATAAGCTCTTTTCTCTGATTTTTAAACATCCTATCTATAGTCTAGGAAAAAAAAAAAATCCCTTCTTTCTTTGTTTTTGTACAACTTCAAGAAACACTGTCACTCTCTTTCAAGGTTCCAGTCATTTCCATATCACTAACCAGTCATTCCTTGTTGATTAGAATCACACAGACTGCAGCAAGTCCACTTGTTCCCACCTCTACTCTTTAAGCATCCAGCAATGAGATTGACATTATTTATAGATTACAGGGCAACTACACGAAGATGTCTAAATTGACCTGTTTTAAACCAATGTTCCCTCCAGCCAGACTTAACCAGCTTTAGTACAATCCTGAGACTACCCGGTAAGCTGATTATTCAATACCACCCACTTTCACCCTCATACATTCTTCTGTATTGTTGCCCAAACTCATCTGCTGTCCTGATTTCCGGAAGGAACTCCATGAATGGAAGAATCCCTTAGGGGACAGAAGTGAGAGTTAAATCCTACACTAAATACATAAGCTCATCTTTTTAGAATCCTGCAGAGCAGAAAGTGGAATTTTGCCAACACTTCACATTGACCAGGCAAACTTTCAATATGGTCTATTTCCTTTCTCTTACAAGGATTCACTATCTTTAGAAAAACCTGCTACAAAACTATAGCAGAGAAAGACCCCCTCATTCTAGTCATGGCTCTAATTTTTTTAAATTGAAATATAGTTGATTTACAATGTTATGTTAGTTTCAGGTGTATAGCAAAGTGATTCAGTTATATATACATATATATTTTTTTCAGATTCTTTTCCCTTATAGGTTATTACAAAATATTGAATATAGTTCCTTGTGCTATACAGTAGGTCCTTTTTGGTTATCTATTCTGTATATAGCAGTGTGTATATATTAATCCCAAACTCCTGATTTATCCCTCCCCTTGCCCTTTCCCTTTGGTAACCATAAATTTGTTTTCTATGTCTGAGGGTCAATTTCTGTTTTGTGTATAAGTTCATTTGTATCATTTTTTTTTCATGGATTTAATTAATTAATTAATTAATTTATTTTTGGCTGTGTTGGGTCTTCGTTTCTGGGCGAGGGCTTTCTCTAGTTGTGGCAAGCGGGGGCCACTCTTCATCACGGTGCGCGGGCCTCTCACTGTTGGGCCTCTCTTGTTGCGGAGCACAGGCTCCAGACGTGCAGGCTCAGTAGTTGTGGCTCACGGGCCTAGTTGCTCCGCGGCATGTGAGATCTTCCCAGACCAGGGCTCGAACCCGTGTCCCCTGCATTGGCAGGCAGATTCTCAACCACTGCACCACCAGGGAAGCCCGTGGCTCTAATTTTAAGTGAGTGTGCAAAATGAGGAAAAATGGTTAAGCACAGAGAATAATTTTTGAATATGATTTTTAGAATGAATTTTTCCCCTAAGTAAAAATGTTGAGGTTGGGTGTTAACATAATCCTTGGAGCTGATAAGGGACTTTCCAGTTGTGGAATATAACATATTTTGTAATATATTTTGTGCCATAGTATGATACAGTTTTAGAAGGAGGTGAACATGATTGCTAATTAGCTTGAATTTATTTAATTTCTTAAATAAAAACTTCTTCATTATTCTGTTGCATAGAAAAGTGCCCTTCCTTGAGCAGAAATGAAATAAATACTAATTGAATTGACAGTTTTTCTTCTAATGAAGTAAAAACTTGTTAACTTCTCCCCCTCAAATCTGTCTTCTTTTTATGTAATTCATAAGTATCCATCCTGATTTCATTTCTCTCACATTCATGCAGCTCTTGAAAACAAGCTAAAAAAATAGATATGGAATTTTTGAAGTTGTTTTGCTCTGTCACATTTGTTTTTAAAGAAACACTTCAAAAATCAATTCATTTCTCCAGAAACTTCTTTTAGCAGTGCCTCTGTGGGGTGGGTCAGGTCATGAGAAGAGGTCAGACTTTTGAAATCAGGACACATTTTTTTCTGAGATGTTGAGGATATCAACAGTATTGGTAACGCACTGCTCAGTCAAATGGGTACACAGGGGAAACTTCTTTAGTTCTACTTTTCTGGCACCAACTTTTCCTCTCTTCATATCAAGCTCAAAGGTGAACTATAGCCCCAGGCACACTTAGGCTTCCCCATTCAATGCACTCCCAAAGTGCTCAAGAGTTCCTGTGCTCACTTTAACCATATTGGCTATATCATTTACAATATCCTTCCCATTCAGTAGGTGACATTTTCATTTTGTTGATGGTTTCCTTCACTATGCAAAAGCCTTCTAGTCTGATGTAGTCCCATTTGTTTATTTTTGCTTTTGTTGCCCTTGCCAGAGGAGACAGATCCAAAAAATATTGCTAAAACTAATATCAAAGAGTGTACTGTCTATGTTTTCTTATAGGAGTTTTATGATTTCAGGTGTTACATTTAAATTTTTATTCCATTTATTTTTTTAATGCTATTCTTGTCTGCTTACATTCTTTTTATGTATGTATGTATGTATGTATGTATGTATGGCTTTGTTGGGTCTTCGTTTCTGTGCGAGGGTTTTCTCTAGTTGTGGCAAGTGGGGGCCACTCTTCATCGTGGTGTGTGGGCCTCTCACTATCGCGGCCTCTCGTTGCTGAGCACAGGCTCCAGACGCGCAGGCTCAGTAACTGTGGTTCATGGGCCGAGTTGCTCCGTGGCATGTGGGATCCTCCCAGACCAGGGCTCGAACCCGCGTCCCCTGCATTGGCAGGCAGACTCCCAACCACTGCGCCACCAGGGAAGCCCTTTATTCCATTTTAAGTTTATTTTTCTATGTGGTGAAAAATCATCCAGTCTTATTCTTTTAAACATAGCTGTCCAGTTTTCCCAAAATCATTTATTGAAGAGACAGTCTTATCCCCACTGTATACTCATGGATCCTTTGTCATAAATTAATTGACCATATAAATGTGGGTTTATCTCTGTGTTCTCTATTATGTTCCATTGATCTATGTGTCTGTTTTTGTGCCAGTACCAGACAGTTTTGATTACTATAGTTTGTAGTATAGTTTGAAATCAAGGATCATGATACCTCCAGCTTTGTTCTTCTTTCTTAAGATTGATTTGGCTATTCAGGGTCTTTTATGTTTCCACACAACTTTTAGGATTATTTGTTCCAGTTCTGTGAAAAATGCCATTGGTATTTTGATAGTGATTTCATTGAATCTGTAGATTGCTTTGGGTAGCATGGACGTTTTAACAATCATAATCCTTCCAATCCATGAGAACAGTATATCTTTTCATTTATTTGTGTCACCTTCAATTTCTTCAAAAAGACCCAGAGTATGGGTCTTTCACCTTCTTGGTTAACCTTCCTAGGTATTTTTTTCTTTTTGATGCCATTGTAAAAGAGATTATTTTCTTAATTTCTCTTTCTGATAGTTCATTATTAGTGTATAGAAACACAAACGATTTCTGTATATTGATTTTGTATCCTGCAACTTAATTGAATTCATTTATTAGTTCTAGTAGTTTTTTTGTTGAGTCTTCAGGGTTTTCTATAATAGTATCATGTCATCTGGAAATAGTGAGTTTTGCTTCTTCTTTTCAAATTTGGATGAATTTTATAACTTTTTCTTGATTGATTGTTGTGGCTAAGGCTTCCAATACTATGTTGAATAAAAGAGGCAAGAGCAGACATCCCTGTCTTCTGATCTCAGGGGAAAAGCTTTCATCTTTTCAATATTGAGTATTATGTTAACTGTGGGTTTGTCACATGTGGCCTTCATTATGTTGAGGCATTTTCCCTTTATACTCACTTTGTTGAGAGTTTTTATCATAAATGGATGTTGAATTTTGTCAAATGTTTTTCCTGCATCTATTGAGATGATCATATGATCTTTATCCTTTGTTTTGTTAAGGTGGTGTATCACATTGACTGATTGTAGATATTGAATCATCTTTGCATTCCTGGGGTAATCCCAAGGTAAATCCCACTTAATCATGGTGTATGACTGTTTTAATGTATTTTTGAATCCAGTTTGCTAATATTGTGTTGAGGAATTTTACATCTATGTTCATCAGGAATATTGGCTTGTAGTTTTCTTTTTTGTAGGGTGTTTATCTGGTTTTGGTATAAGGGTAATGCTGCCTTCATCAAACAAGTTTGGACATGTTCCTTCTTCAATTTTTTGGAATAGTTTGAGAGGAATAGGTGTTAACACTTCCTTAAATGTTTTATAAAATTTACCTGTGAAGCTGTCTGGTCCTGGATTTTTGTTTGTTGGGAGCTTTTTTAAAAATTACTGATTCAATTTCATTACTAGTGATTCGCTTGTTCAGTTTTTCCATTTCTTCCTGATTTAGCCTTGGAAGATTGTATGTTTCTAGGAATTTATTCATTTCTTCTAGTTTGTTTTATTTTTTGGTGTATACTTGTTCATAGTAATCTCTTATGATCCTTTGTATTTCTGTGGTGTCATTTATAAGTTCTCTTTTATTTCTGATTTTATTTCTTTGGCCTCTCCTAGCCCCCTGCCCCCCCCACCCCGAATCTGGTTAAAGATTTATCAGTTTTGTTTATCTATTCAAAGAAGTAGCTTTTAGTTTCATTAATCTTTTCTATTGCTTTTTAGTCTCTATTTCATTAATTTCTGATCTTATCTTTATTTTCTTCCTTCTACTAACTTTGGGCTTTGTTCTTTTTCTGGTTCCTTTAGGTGTAAGGTTAGATTATTTATTTGAGATTTTTCTTGTTTCCTGAGGTAGGCCTGTGTGGCTATAAACTTTCCTCTTAAAACTGTTCTTGCTATGTCCATAGATTTTAGAATATTGTGTTTCTATTTTGATTTGTCTCCAGGTATTTTTAAATTTCTTCTTTGATTTCTTCACTGACTCACTAGTTATTTAGAAACATTTTGCTTAGCCTCCGTGTGTTTGTGTTTTTTTCCAGTTTTCTTCTTGTTGTTGATTTCTAGTTTTATAACAATGTGATTGGAAAGGATACTTGATATGATTTCAATCTTCTTAATTTTATTGAGACTTGTTATGTGGTCTAACATGTGATCTGTCCTGGAGAATGTTCCATGTACACTTGAAAAGAATGTGTATTCTGCTGTTTTGGGATGGAATATTCTGTATAAATCTACTAATTTTATCTGGTCTAATGTGTCATCTAATGCCAATGTCTCCTTATTGATTTTCAGTCTGGATGATCTAGCCATTGATGTTAGTGGGATGTTAAAGTTCCCTATTATTATTGTATTACTGTCAATTTTTCCCTTTATGTCTGTTAATATTTGCTTCATGAATTTAGGTCCTTCTTTGTTGGGTGCATAGATATTTACAAGTGTTATATTCTATTGCTGGATTGATCCCTTTATCATTATGTCATGTCCTAGTTTGTCTTTGTTTTAAAGTTTGTTTTGTCAGATATAAGTGTTGCTACCCCAGCTTTCTTTTTTCTTTTTTCTTTTTTTCCATTTGTATGGAATACCTTTTTCCATTCCCTCACTTTCAGTCTGTGTGTGTCTTTAGATGTGAAGTGAGTCTCTTGTAGGCAGCATGTAGGTGGGTCTCATTTTTTCTATCCAGTCAGCCACTTTAAGCCTTTTGATTGGAACATTTATTTTATTACATTTAAAATAACTATTGATAGATGTGTGCTTATTGCCATTTTGTTAATTGTTTTCTAGTTGTTTTTGTAGTTCTTTTCTGTTCCCTTCTTCTTCTCTTGTTCTTTACACTTGTGATTTGATGACTATTTTTAGTGTTATGTTTGGATTACCTTCTCTTTATTTTTTATATATACATTATAGGTGTTTGGTTACTATGAGGTTCATATACAACAACTTATGTATATAAGTGTCTATTTTAAGTAGATGATGTCTTAAGTCCAAATGCATTCTAAAAGCCCTACATTTAACTCCCACCTCCATGTGTTTTTTACATCATATTTTACATCTTTTAATTCTGGGTATTCTTTAACTACTTATTGTACATATAGATAATTTTACTACTTTTGTTTTTTTATACTAACTTTATAAGTACTTGATCAACTACCTTTATCATATGTTTGCCTTTACCAGTGAGATTTTTTTCTTTCATAATTTTCTTATTTCTAGTAGTGACCTTTTCTTTTCCATTTAAAGAAGTCCTTTAAGTTTCTTCTAAAGGTGGTTTAGTGGTGATGACTCCTTTAGCTTTTGTTTGTCTGGGAAACTTTTTATCTCTCCTTCAATTCTGAATGATAACCTTGCTGGGTGGGTATTCTTGGTTGTACTTTTAGTATTTTGAGTATACCATGCCAGTCCCTTCTGGCCTGTAAAGTTTCTGCTGAAAAAGCAGTTGATAATCTTAGGGTGGTTCCTTTGTATGTAACTAGTTGTTTTTGCTTGCTTCTTTTAAGATTATTTAAAATTTTGATGTTTTAGTTATAATGTGCCTTGGTGTAAGTTTCTTTGGGTTCATCTTGTTTGGGAGTCTCTGTGCTTCCTGGACCAAATGTCTGTTTCCTTTGCTAGGTTAAAGATGTTTTCAGCTATTATTTCTTCAAATAAATTCTCTGCCCCTTTCTATCTCTATTCTACTTCTGGGTCCTCTATAACGCAAATGTTAGAATTCTTGATGTTGTTTCAGAGGTCCTTTAAACTATCCTCTTTTTAAATTTTTTTTTTTCTGCTCTGATTGGGTGATTTCTACTACCGTGTCTTCCAGATTGCTGATCTGTTCTTCTGCATCCTTTAATCTGTTGTTGATTCCCTTTAGTATACTTTTCATTTCAGTTTTTGTATTCTTCAGTTATGATTGGTTCTTTTTTTATATTTTCTATCTCTTTGTTGAAGGTCTTTACTGAATTCATCCATTCTTCTCCCTAGTTTGGTTAGCATCTTTATGACTCTTCCTTTGAACTATTTATCTTTTTTTTTTTAAGTTCTTTTTCTGAGGTTTTTTCTTGTTTGTTCATTTGGAAAGTATTTCCTTTCCTCCTCATTTGTCCAAATCTCTGTGTTTGTTTCTATGTATTAGGTACATGAGCTGTATCTCCCAGTCTTGAAAGAGTGGCCTTATGTAGAAGGTGTTCTGTGGGGCCCAGTGGAGCAATCCTCCAGGTGTTCCAGGGGGGTATTCTCTATGTGGGCTCTGTGCACCCTCTGTTTTGGTTGGGTTTCTTTGTTGCAGGTGCACTTCAGGGCATGGTTTGCCTCAGGCCAGCTGGCTGAGAGGTCTGGCTATGACTGCTGCAGGCAAGCTGATGTGTGGGGTTTGTCTTCAGTATGCCTGGTTGTGAGTCCTGGCTGCAACTATTGTAGGCAGGTTGGAGTGTAGGGCTGACTCCCTGGAATGGGAGCCTCTTTAGAGGGGCCCCAGTGCCTGCCAGGCACTGCCAGGTTGACACAGCCTGCCAGGTGGGGTGGGGCAGGAACTACTTTGCTGGGGCCAGCAAGGGCAAGTGGGTTGTGGGAGGTGGTCCCCAGGAAATGCCAGGTTCGGCCACACAGCATTAGCTAGGTTGATGGAGAGTGACAGAAATGATGGAGACTGATGGGCCAGCTAGGTGAAAGGAGAGTAAAATAAATGGCACCCTCCAGTGCTTTTGTTCCCAGAGAAAGTTCCACCAGATCCCTGCCCTCTGGCACATGTCCTAAAATGAGTTAATAAATTTCATTCTTGTATGATCCAGGCAGTTTTCAAACTGCTGCCTCTGTGCTGGGACTTGGAATGAGTGAGTTTGTGCACAAGCCCTTCAAGAGCAGAGTCTCAGTTTCCCACAGCCCTCTGGCTCTCCTGGATGTAAGCCTTACTGGCTATCAAAGGCAGACGTCATGGGGGCTTGTCTTCCTGGTGCAGGTCCCCCAGACTGGGGATTTTGATGTGGGGCTCAGACCCCTCACTTCTGAGCAGGGTGGGGGTCTGCATGGTTATGATATCCCTCCCACTTGTGGGTTACTGCACCAGGGGTATTGGTTCTGACTAGGTTGTATCTTTGACCTTCCTACCTATCTTGATGTGACCTTTTCTCTATATCCTTAGTTGTAGAAAATCTGTTCTGCTAGTCTTCCTCAGAGATAATTGTTCTATATTTACCTGTAGTTTTGCTGTGCCCATGGAAGGAGGTGAGCTCAGGATTTTCCTCCTTTGCCATCTTGATCTGGACCCCTCAGGATTTACTGTCCTATCTCCTCAACCAGATTGTCATATCTCACCTTGTGGGAAGACACTAACTCTTTTTTAAAAAATTTTATTGAAGTATAGTTTATTAACAATGCTCTGTTAATTTCTGATGTACAGCTAAATGACTCAGATATGTGTGTATATATATTCTTTTTCATATTCTTTTCCATTATGGTTTGTTACAGGATATTGAATATAGCTCCCTGTGCTATATAGTAGGACCTTGTTGTTTATCCATTCTGTATATGATAGTTTACATCTGCTAGTCCCAAACTCCCTATCCTTCCCTCCCCCCCACCCCCCCTTGGCAACCACAAGTTTATGGAAGAGACTAGCTCTTAACCATTTTCTCTCGAGGTGGATACTTTAATGAGAATTTCTCAAAGTGTGGTCCTCAATATCCTATGTCAGGAACATCTAGAAAGTCTAGCTAAAAATGTAGATTCTAAGGCCCTACCCATTTTACTAATCCAGTACTGGCTGTAGTGAGGACCAAGAATCTGGATTTTAACAATCTCCACAGGTGATGCCTGTGCATACCAAACTTTGAGAACCACAGCCTCATAGGCACGAGGCAGATATTTGATGACTGGCCTGGACCGCTTCCCACTGAATCCTTTCAGATACCCTCTGGATAAGTCTTTGAGGGCCACAAGGACCAGCAGGCTGGGCCTAAGAGTAGAATTTGTACATGCATTCATTTAACAAACAGTCATGAGCTTACTCTGCTGGGTATGGGTATACGATGGGGAGTTAGATAGAAAGTCTCTGCCCCTGTGGATCGTATAACTGAAGGAACCTGGAAATAGTCCCTTCACCAGCATTTTCTCTTCATTTCCCTTTTTGATTCCTCATATGTTTTATGAGTATCTTCTACTAGCCAGACTGTGTCCTATTATGAACAAGACAGATAAAGAGCCCTCCCCTCTTCTAGAGTTTACATTTCAGTAAGGGGAAAAGGAAAATAAACAAGTAAACCCAAACCACCAAGTTAATTACAGATTGTGGCAATTGCAAGGAAGTAAATAAACAAAGTAATGTGTGGAGAGATTGACTTTAAAGGGTGAGGTGGCATTTGAGCTAAGAATTGATGGATGAAGGTCTTTGGGTCATGACTGCAACGGGGCAGATTGATGAGGCATTTGAAGCACACAGGCCCAAGATGGAAAGATGATGATGATGATGATAATGACAGCTATTACTTAGTGAGCATTTCCTGTGCATCAGACTGTGTGTTAAACATTTTATGCACTCTATTGTATTTAATCTTGGCAGGAAGCCTAGGAGATAGATGTTATTACTCCCACTTTCAGATGAAGAAACTGAGGAAGGCCAGACATGTTAGATGTCTTGTTCAGGTCACACAGCTAATAAGTGGCAGACTGGACAATTAAATGTAGCTCTGTGTGATGGCAAAGCCTGCCCTGTTTGGCATGGCACTGTTTCCCTTTTTAGCTATGCGAGGCTGCTGCTGCTGACTGCAGAAAAAGCATGATGAAGTAAAAAGTGCACAGGCTTGTTATGACGATGAGGATGGTTAATATTAAAAACATATAGGGCTTCCCTGGTGGCTCAGTGGTTGAGGATCTGCCTGCCAATGCAGGGGACACGGGTTCGAGCCCTGGTCTGGGAGGATGCCACATGCTGCGGAGCAGCTGGGCCCGTGAGCCACAATTACTGAGCCTGCACGTCTGGAGCCTGTGCTCCGTAACAAGAGAGGCCGCGACAGTGAGAGGCCCGTGCACCGCGATGAAGAGTGGCCCCAGCTCGCCACAACTAGAGAAAGCCCTCGCCCAGAAACGAAGACCCAACACAGCCAAAAAATAAATAAATAAATAAATAAAAATTTTTAAAAAAGAATAACTTTATTATAAAAAAAAACCATATAATAGTAATGATTTAACACTGTTGAGCATCAACTCTGTGCAAGGCACTGTGCAAAACACCTTATTCTTATTAACTCGTGATCCTCGGAACAATCCTTTGAGATACAGGTGATGAAGTTGGGGTTTAGAGAGGTTAAGCAACTTGGCCAGGGTCACTCAACTGGTAAGCGGTAGAACCAGATTCACATTTACAAGGTCTGATCCTGAATCTTGAGTCTCTCCCCTCTGCTTCCCTGATGAAAGGAGCTAAGGTCTGTGCAAGGGCCTTGGACACACTTACACACAGGAAAGCTCAAAAGAATCAACCTGCCCCCAAGCCCACCATAGCTCTTTTTCATCTGGCCTGGCTCCTGATGCCTATGACCTCCTCCTCTCACTTTTTGGGGCATTTGCTACAGAGCCATCATGCTTTTCCTCTCCTATGCTGACTTATGACAGGTGACGGTTATTGGCAAGTACCTGGGCATGTCACAGGAGATTTGGCCACTTTTTTCTATCTTTAGAATGAATGCTGTCAATCCAGCATTAAATCACCTTCAGTCATTAACAAGGCAGTATGGCTTTGTCTGTCACCATCTTTCCACAGGGAAGGGATTGCTGAAAGCAGGGCGCAGAGGAGCTATTGTGGTGGGAGGAGGCTGCCTGCCGGTTCGGAGGCTGTGGAGGCTCAGGGAGTGAAGTTGTAGCAAGGACTCTGAAAAACTGGGCCGGAGAGGAAGGTGGAGACTCCCAGGGTTGTGATTTCCCCAGGAAGGCACGAGGCTCCTTGGAATGGAAGGTGGATGGAGAACCAAAGTAAACGTCAATGTTTTTCCTAGTGTGGTCCTTTCTGCTAGTTCATATTGAATCAACCGGCACCACAGCAATAGCCTCAGTCTTATTATATGTCTCTGTATAACAGCAATGATGGCATCGGATGGCAGTGAATACCCAGTTTATGGTTCCATGTCGTTTATTTGCTTTTCAATATTAATTAAAATCTGAGACTTGGCAAATCTAGTACTTTTAGAGTTTTTGACCTGTTCTGCTTGGGCTGTTCTGTGGCTTGGATGGGATTACATGGGGGGGATGACCTGGCCCCATTCCCTTCACCCTCTGGGTTGATTTGGGTTGGGATTAGTGGGATATGGCTTCATTCCCTGTGATTTGGGGTTGAGCTGGATTGGGTTTGGGAGAAAACTAGGGCTCATTCCCTATCAACCAACCCTAAATTTTCAGGTCCCTACCAGTGTGATTTCAACATCTGCCAACTGGTCACACATTTTGAAGTTCCTATTATCTTTTCAAACTTAAATCTGGAAAGATGATTGGATCTTATGGATTCCAAGCGTGGTTTTTAGCTTTACCTTAATCTTGGACTTTGGTACGAAAAAATATTTTATCATCAGTGTTCCGTTTTCTTTTCTATCCAGGCTAATTGTATATAAGTAGCTATTCGTATGACATGCACTTAAAACTGCTCATTGTCAAAAAAGGGTTAAAACTAGGTTTGTGTACTATTTTACAGCATAGTTTCATTAGTAGGACTTTTTGAGAAAGCTAGGAATATATAGGTGGTATCTCTAATGTGTGGAGGTTGGAAAGAGTAGTAAACCAGGGGTCACTGACCTGGGCTCTGGTTCTTGCTTTGGCACCAACTAGCTGTGTGACAGTGGGCAAATACCCTTGTCTTTTTTTTTTTTTTTCCATAAATTTATTTATTTATTTATTTTTGGCTGCATTGGGTCTTCATTGCTGCAGGTTGGCTTTCTCTAGTTGTGGCCAGAAGGAGTTACTCTTCATTGTGGTGTGCGGGCTTCTCATTGTGGTGGTTTCTCTTGTGGAGCACGGGCTCTAGGCGCATGGGCTTCAGCAGTTGCAGAACATGGGCTCAGTAGTTGTGGTTCACGGGCTCTAGAGCACAGGCTCAGTAGTTGTGGTGCACGGGCTTAGTTGCTCTGCGGCATATGGGATCTTTCCGGACCAGGGATCGAACCCGTGTCCCCTGCATTGGTAGACGGATTCTTAACCACTACACCACCAGGGAAGTTCCCCTCTGCCCCTTGTTTTTTATGCCTCAGCTTCCACATTTGCAAAGAAATGTCAGAGGTGAAGGGTGGAAGATGAGAGGCTGCACTAGCTGACCCCTAGGCATCCTTCCAACCATGATTATTTTTTCATGAAAGTGACTTTTGACCTCTACAAACTGTCCTTTGTGTCACTGTCAGAGGCAGTGACTTGACTTGAATGCGCTTATACTTTAGCACACTTACGTATGGTTTCTATCCTTATTTTAAAATCATGATGGCAATATTTGCAATAAATTAAGATTCCAGCCTTGCCTCTCAGTCTCTGATTGCTTTGGTGTGGTACTTGGGTGAAAAGGTTTCCACTGATTCTTTTACATTGTAGGACATGTCTCCTCTTCAGGTTTCCAAATTGCAACTTTGAACATAATCTTTTCTTCTTAGCCCAGGCTTTGTTGAAGTCTTAGGCAGCAGATATCAAAAATCAACCAGCTTTATGCACTGGCTTTTTTTCTTTAAAATCTTTTGGCAAGCTTCACTGTGCTCATCTCACCCTAATACACAAGGGGACCACTTTCCCAGTTAATAGAAGAGCTGAAGACCAGGCTAACAGGTTTGCTGCCGTGCTAATATGGAATAATCTCTGATAACTATAATTAACTTGTATGCGCCTGATATAGGTTGACTCACCAGAACGTTCACACCCTGCAGGATTGCTATTCCTCTTTGAGATGCAAGCAGATGCTTCCACCAGCTATCTAGAGCCCCAACGCTGCAGCCTTAGTTTTGTACGCATTTATCCTTGGCAGGAGCACCATTTATTTTAGGAAGGTATTTTGACATGTCACCTCTGGGCTACAGTGTCTCCAAAAATGCACTCAGTGAATAGAACAGCCCTCTCCCCCATGTGACCGTCAGCCCCAGCACGTGCAGTGGCACAGGAAGCTGGCCCAAGACCAAAGTAGCTCATCAACACGGGGTTTATTCTGGGACTCAAGGAAGATTCCTGGCCATTCACTGACAGCTCTGCCCAGGCTTCCTCTCCTGGTAGCCAGTCCTGTTACACAGAAGGGCTGGACAATGTGCTTGGGAATTCTCACCAGGGTGCATTCCATGAAAATGAGTATGTTGCTGGGCTTCACGTTCAGGCTCTTCTGAGGATGCTTTAGGAGAAAATCTTTTTCCTGGTAATCCTGTGGGCTGCCTTGCTCCTCAGGGAAAGCTGTGCTTCCTTGCATGGGTTTAGAAGAGTGTTAGGGAGGCTATCTGTTGCTTCCCTCTGTGGCAAAGGTAAGAATCGGGATGAGTAAGCATTTAGAAAACAAAGGAAATAACACAGGCCTATTTGACATGCAAATAAATGTGCATAGAGATAAAAATTAAGAGATTTATATGAAACATGGCCATGGTTTATTTTCTAGATCTGGGCAAAATGGAATTGTATCAGGCAAGACAGATCTAATCCAATGAGAATAAGTTAGTGAAGTCTGCATAGGAAATAGTAGTGAGGGAGTGCTTCAAACGGGTTTCTTAATGGAATGAGCTCCAGGGATTGTGTTATGGTCATATTTTTCTAAACTATTTTTTGGTTTCCTGGAAGTCCATCTTCTTAACAATCTCAAACCCTAACCCACCAGCATCTAAGCCACATTAGTAAGAGAATCTGCTGTTGAGTGCTAGTGACTTTTACCAAAAACACAAAGTGCCTCAAAGGAAAAAGAAGTCTACTGCTGTTTATAGTAAATATTTTTTAAATTACAGAGTAGCAGCTGTCAACTTTTCTGATGTAAAGGAACGTTTGATTTGTTTTCAGGCATCTTAGAAAAGTCTTAACTTGCTCTTTCTGATATTATCCTTCATCTTTTTTTTAAAGGATCATGAATTTGCTCCAAATGGTTTACTGTAAGTCAGTCATTAGAAGTGGTACAGAGCAGAGAGGGCAGACAGCAGAAGCAATAAGAACTACAATCCTGCAGCTTGTGGAACAAAAACCACATTCACAGAAAGATAGACAAGATGAAAAGGCAGAGGGCTATGTACCAGATGAAGGAACAAGATAAAACCCAAGAAAAACAACTAAATGAAGTGGAGATAGGCAACCTTCCAGAAAAAGAATTCAGAACAATGATAGTGAAGATGATCCAGGACCTTGGAAAAAGGATGGAAGCAAAGATCGAGAAGATGCAAGAAATGTTTAACAAAGACCTAGAAGAATTAAAGAACAAACACACAGAGATGAACAATACAATAACTGAAATGAAAAGTACACTAGAAGGAATCAATAGCAGAATAACTGAGGCAGAAGAACGGATAAGTGACCTGGAAGACAGAATGGTGGAATTCACTGCTGCAGAACAGAATAAAGAAAAAAGAATGAAAAGAAAAAGACAACATAAAAGACCTCTGGGACAAAATTAAATGCAACAACATTTGCATTATAGGGGTCCCAGAAGGAGAAGAGAGAGAGAAAGGACCCGAGAAAATATTCGAAGAGATTATAGTCGAAAACTTCCCTAACATGGGAAAGGAAATAGCCACCCAAGTCCAGGAAGTGCAGCAAGTCCCATACAGGATAAACCCAAGGAAAACATGTCGAGACACATAGTAATCAAATTGGCAAAAATTAAAGACAAGAAAAATTATTGAAAGCAGCAAGGGAAAAATGACAAATTACATACAAGGGAAGTCCCATAAGGTTAACAGCTGATTTCTCAGCAGAAACTCTACAGGCCAGAAGGGAGTGGCATGATATACTTAAAGTATATGAAAAGGAAGAAACTACAACCAAGATTACTCCACCCAGCAAGTATCTCATTCAGATTCGATGGAGAAATCAAAAGCTTTACAGACAAGCAAAAGCTAAGAGAATTCAGCACCACCAAACCAGCTCTACAACAAATGCTAAAGGAACTTCTCTAAGTGGGAAACACAAGAGAAGAAAAGGACCTACAAAAACAAACCCCAAACAATTAAGAAAATTGTCATAGGAACATACATATCGATAATTACCTTAAATGTGAATGGATTAAATGCTCCAACCAAAAGACACAGGCTTGCTGAATGGATACAAAACCAAGACCCATATATATGCTGTCTACAAGAGACCCACTTCAGACCTAGGGACATATACAGACTGAAAGTGAGGGGATGGAAAAAGATATTCCATGCAAATGGAAATCAAAAGAAAGCTGGGGTAACAATACTCATATCAGATAAAATAGACTTTAAAATAAAGAATGTTACAAGAGACAAGGAAGGACACTGCATAATGATCAAGGGATCAATCCAAGAAGAAGATATAACAATTATAAATATATATGCACCCAACATAGGAGCACCTCAATACATAAGGCAACTGCTACCAGCTATAAAAGAGGAAATCGACAGTAACACAATGATGGTGGGGAACTTTAACACCTCACTTACACCGATGGGCAGATCATCCAAAATGAAAATAAATAAAGAAACAGAAGCTTTAAATGACACATAGACCAGAGAGATTTAATTGATATTTATAGGACATTCCATCCAAAAACAGCAGATTACACTTTCTTCTCAAGTGCGCACAGAACATTCTCCAGGGCTGATCACATCTTGGGTCACAAATCAAGCCTCAGTAAATTTAAGAAAATTGAAATCATATCAAACATCTTTTCTGACCACAACACTGTGAGATTAGAAATGAATTACAGGGGAAAAAACGTAAAAAACACAAACACATGGAGGCTAGACACTACATTACTAAATAACCAAGAGATCACTGAGGAAATCAAAGAGGAAATCAAAAAATACCTAGAGACAAATGACAATGAAAACACAACAATCCAAAACCTTTGGGATATAGCAAAAGCAGTTCTAAGAGGGAAGTTTATAGCAATACAAGCCTACCTCAAGAAACAAGAAAAATCTCAAATAATCTAACCTTACACCTAAAGGAACTAGAGAAAGAAGAACAAACAAAACCCAAAGTTAGCAGAAGGAAAGAAATCATAAAGATCAGAGCAGAAATGAATGAAATAGAAACCAAGAAAACAATAGCAAAGATCAATAAAACTAAAAGCTGGTTCTTTGAGAAGATAAACGAAATTGATAAACCACTAGCCAGACTCATCAAGAAAAAGAGGGAGAGGACTCAAATCAATAAAATTAGAAATGAAAAAGGAGAAGTTACAACAGACACCGCAGAAATACAAAGCATTCTGATACTACTACAAGCAACTCTATGCCCATAAAATGGACAACCTGGAAGAGATGGACAAATTCTTAGAAACGTATAACCTTCCAAGACTGAACCAGGAAGAAACAGAAAATATGAACAGACCCATCACAAGTAATGAAATTGAAACTGTGATTAAAAATCTTCCAACAGGGCTTCCCTGGTGGTGCAGTGGTTGAGAATCTGCTGGCCAATGCAGGGGGCACGGGTTTGAGCCCTGGTCTGGGAAGATCCCACATACCGCAGAGCAACTAGGCCTGTGAGCCACAACTACTGAGCCTGCGCGTCTGGAGCCTGTGCCCCGCAGCAAGAGAGGCCGCGACTGTGAGAGGCCTGTGCACCGCGATGAAGAGTGGTCCCCGCTTGCCGCAACTAGAGAAAGCCCTCACACAGAAACGAAGACCCAACACAGTCAAAAATAAATAAATAAGTAAGTAAGTAAATAAATAAATAAAAACAGTAACAGATCCATCATCTTAAAAAAAAAAAAAAAATTCCAACAAACAACTCCAGGACCAGATGGCTTCACATGTGAATTCCATCAAACATTTAGAGAAGAGTTGACACCCATCCTTCTCAAACTCTTCCAAAAAATTGTGGAGGAAGGAAAACTCTCAAACTCATTCTATGAGGCCACCATCACCCTGATACCAAAACCAGACAAAGATACTACAAAAAAAGAAAATTATAGACCAATATCACTGATGAATATTGATGCAAAAATCCTCAACAAAATACTAGCAAACAGAATCCAACAACCCATTAAAAGGATCATACACCATGACCAAGTGGGCATCCCAAGGATGCAAGGATTCTTCAATATACGCAAATCAATCAATGTGATACACCATATTAACAAACTGAAGAATAAAAACCATATGATCATCTCAATAGATGCAGAAAAAGCTTTTGACAAAATTCAACAGCCATTTATGATAAAAACTCTCCAGAAAGTGGGCATAAAGGGAAATTTCCTCAACATAATAAAGGTCATATATGACAAACCCACACCCAACATCATCCTCAATGGTGAAAAACTGAAAACATTTCCTCTAAGATCAGGAACAAGACAAGGTTTCCCACTCTCACCACTATTATTCAACATAGTTTTGGAAGTTCTAGACTCGGCAATCAGAGAAGAAAAATTAGTAAAAGAAATACAAATTGGAAAAGAAGAAGTAAAACTGTCACTGTTGCAGATGACATGATACTATACATAGAGAATCCTAAAGATGGTACCAGAAAACTACTAGAGCTAATCAATGAATTTGGTAAAGTGGCAGGATACAAAATTAATGCACAGAAATCTCTTGCATTCCTATACACTGATGATGAAAAATCTGAAAGTGAAATTAGAAAACACACCCATTTACCACTGCAACAAAAAGAATAAAATATCTGGGAATAAACCTATGTAAGGAGACAAAAGACCTGTAGGCAGAAAATTATAAGACACTGATGAAAGAAATCAAAGATGATACAAATAGATGGAGAGATATACCATGTTCTTGGATTGGAAGAATCAACATTGTGAAAATGACTGTACTAGCCAAAGCAATCTACAGATTCAATGCAATCCCTATCAAAATACCACTGGTATTTTTCACAGAACTAGAACCAAAAATTTCAAAATTTGTACAGAGACACAAAAGACCCCGAATAGCCAAAGCAGTCTTGAGAAAGAAAAACGGAGCTGGAGGAATCAGGCTCCCTGACTTCAGACTATACTACAAAGCTACAGTAACCAAGACAGTATGGTACTGGCACAAAAACAGAAATATAGATCTATGGAACAGGATAGAAAGTCCAGAGATAAACCCATGCACATATGGTCTCCTTATATTTGATAAAGGAGGCAAGAATATACAGTGGAGAAAAGACAGTCTCTTCAAGAAGCGGTGCTGGGAAAACTGGACAGCTACATGTAAAAGAATGAAATTAGAACACTTCTTAACACCATACTCAAAAATAAATTCAAAATGGATTAAAGACCTAAATGTAAGGCCAGACACTTTCAAACTCTTAGAGGAAAACATAAGTAGAACACTCTATGACATAAATCACAGCAAGATCCTTTTTGACCCAGCTCCTAGAGAAATGGAAATAAAAACAAAAATAAACAAATGGGACCTAATGAAACTTAAAAGCTTTTGCATAGCAAAGGAAGCTACAAACAAGACGAAAAGACAACCCTCAGAATGGGAGAAAATATTTGCAAACGAATCAACGGACAAAGGATTAATCTCCAAAATATATAAACAGCTCGATCAGCTCAATATTAAAGAAACAAACAACCCAATCCAAAAATGGGCAGAAGACCTAAATAGATATCTCTCCAAAGAAGACATACAGATGGCGAAGAAGCACAGGAAAAGCTGCTCAACATCACTAATTATTAGAGAAATGCATATCAAAACTACAGTGAGTATCACCTCACACCAATTAGAATGGGCATCATCAGAAAATCTACAAACAACAAATGCTGGAGAGGGTGTGGAGAAAAGGGAACCCTCTTGCACTGTTGGTGGGAATGTAAATTGATACAGCCACTATGGAGAACAGTATGGAATTTCCTTAAAAAACTAAAAATAGGACTACCATATGACCCAGCAATCCCACTACTGGGCATATACCCAGAGAAATCCATAATTCAAAAAGACACATGTACCCCAGTATTCATTGCAGCACTATTTACAATAGCCAAGTCATGGAAGCAACCTAAATGTCCTTCGAAAGATGAGTGGATAAAGAAGATGTGGTACATATATACAATGGAATATTCCTCAGCCATAAAAAGGAACGAAATTGGGTCATTAGTAGAGACGTGGGTGGATCTAGAGTCTGTCATATAGAGTGAAGTAAGTCAGAAAGAGAAAAAGAAATATTGTATATTAATGCATATATGTGGAACTTAGAAAAATGGTACAGATGAACCGGTTTAAGGCAGAAGTGGAGACACATATGTAGAGAACAAACGTATGGACACCAAGGGGGGAAAGTGGCAGGGGATGGTGGTGGGATGAAATGGAGATTCCGATTGACATATATACAGTAATATGTATAAAATGGGTAACTAAACTGCTGTATAAAAATAAATAAATAAAATTCAAAAATTCAAGAAAAAAATAAAAGAGGAGAAAAAAAAGAAAAGAAGTTGTACAAATTCGTAAATCTCTCTAACATTATCCTGTGGGAAGTCATGTCTCACCCCAGGTCTCCATGTGTCCTGAGTCAGAAAAGCTATAAAAAACTGTTGACAGGAATGTCTATGTGATCAATCACCTTGGCAAACAAAACAAAACAAAACAAAACGCCCCCCAAACAAAAACCAAGAACAACAACAACTAGAAACAAATCAGTATTAGACTGGTCATATATATATTTTGGAGTTATCAGATATGACTGATGAGATTTGCTGTGAATCTTTGGTGGTGCCAGCAACACTGGAGGAGAAACCAGAGATTTTCCTAGATCTGAGAAATATTTGTCAATGTCTCCCAAGCAACTACATGAAGACATCCAGGTATTGACAGCTCAAAGATTTTAAGAGAGACCTTCTGTTGCAAGATTTAGGAAAAAATGACAGAGGATCAGGACATTTCCTGAGGATAAACTGCCTGCTGGAAGGAATTCACAGCATTAACTTCAACCAAGTGCCATTAACCCACCATTCCCTGGAATTGCTCTAGGGAGCTCGCCATTTATGCCAGACACATGTGCTACTTCTGATTCAGGTGAACTGGAGAAGAAAATGGAACAATTGTTTCTGGAAAATATGTTCCATAATATTATTTTTGAGAGTTTGAAAACTTCATTTAATGCGGGTCCCATTAGCAGGGAAGTTTCATACTGTCACAAGCAGTTGAGGCTGGAAGGGCAGACCAGCAGGCAGTACGGTGCCTCCAGTCCGCTGACTGTGCCAGTATTCTCCAGGCTCTATGCCATGTTCCTGGGGTGGTCATCAAATCCATAATCTTGAAAATCTCAGTGCTTGAACCTACCTTAGGGTGACTTTTTGAAAGTTATATCAAATAAGTTTTAGAGGAAGTAACAGTGATGGAATTAAATGAGGGGAAAAGAGAGTAAGAATTAACTGCCTGGTAGTCTTCATAAAACTAACGTTATTTCTTTGTAAGGTCTTTGCAATTATACTTCAAAGCCAGGCAGCATCTTCAGAACTTCCCTATTTTCTTTTAACCATTAATGATAGTCTCTATTTGTTATTCTTTTAAAGTGCAGCATTTTCAGAGTGAATGAATAGGAATTCTTATTAAGGAGATAAGCAAGGCAGCACTGCAAAGAAGACAGTGCAATTTCTAGATGGGATAATCTGTTGTTACTTTAATTACAATATTTGCAGTTAAATTGTTTTGATTATTGGCCCACTGCAAAATACAGTACAATTTACATTTTTCTACATTTTTAGTTTAAACAAAGCATATTTTAAATGATAGCAAAAATTACACTCCAACATTTCCACCTTTAGAATTCTTATTTTAGTTTTCTTCTGATTAAATGGGATCTCAAAAAACAGTGTATCTGAGTATAAAAAGAAATATCTGGAATACAATTACTTAAAAATATTCCATTTTGCATTTATAATACATTTCAGAATGTGGAATGAATATTTTATGCAGAATCCACTTTTGTCTTGAAGATGGTTTTATATTTAAAAGTCTCTACCCAAATGCATTCTCAAAAAGAATATATTCAGCCACCCATTGTTCTCATGTCCAAGCTACTCTCCGAAGAAGGGAGTATTTGGTGATATTCCAAGAGTAATTTTTCCATTTGTAGAAAAGATAAATTAGAATCTTTATGCTAATGTGGTATGCTCAGCTGACCTTTGATTCTTCATATGGTTGAGTAAATAGATGGCATATTTTATAGGTTTTCCTGTGAAAATGAGAGCATGACACCTCTATCCAGATTCCAAAGGTGGAAAATTCAGATTGTAATACTATTTATTGAACATCAAGTACAGTATATGCTATGGACTCCCCTCACAGTATCTTAGTTTTCACAGAAAATAGGTAAATGTGTGAATGGTGTGGATAAAGGCAGAAATGTCTTGATAAAGTAGTGTTTGGCATGGCGTATTATCTCTGTGTGGTTTGTTCTGCCCTCTGTTCTCTAATTCCATCTCTGTGTTTGGTCGGGCTGGGGCTCCTGCTCTCTGAGCTCTCCCTTCCCTCCGGGCTCTAGTGGTGGGAAGGTTTGTGAGCCACTGCTTTTGGCACAAGGGTAACTGAGCTGAAACATATCCTCCATTGAGCCAAAGCTTGAAAGCTCTACCATTTTCTGTGAAAAGCCATGTCTCCTGCCAATACCTGACTCAAGCAGCTAAAAGGTACTACTGTGTAGTCCTGTTACCGAACACAAGTTCACGTGCCTGATGCACAGAGAGGCCAAACAATACCAAAACGTGGGAGTTTTGAGCAGAGAAACGTTTATTGCAGGGCCATGCAAGGAGAATGGGTGGCTCATGTCTCCCAAAACCCTGAACTCCTCAAAGGGTTTCAGCAAGGCATTTTTTTCTTTTTTCATTTTCACCAAGGACTTTATTGAACAATGTATTCACCTTTTTGTTCCACTACCCTCCCTCTGCCATTTTCAGGCAACTTCATAATTCCATCTTCCCAAAACTTTTTATCTTTTTGAGCAAAGAACTGTTCCAGGTGCCTTTTACAGTCTTCCAGGGAATTAAAATTTTTTCCATTAAGAGAATTTTGTAAAGATTGAAATAAATGGAAATCCAAAGGTGCAACGTCTGGTGAATATGGTGAATGAATCAGAACTTCCCAGCCAAGCTGTAACAGTTTTTGCCTGGTCATCAGAGAAACATGCGGTCTTGCGTTATCCTGATGGAAGATTTTGCGTTTTCTGTTGACTAATTCTGGATGATTTTCGACGAGTGCTGCTTGAAGCTGGTCTACTTGGGAGCAGTACTTGTTGGAATTAATCGTTTGGTTTTCCAGAAGGAGCTCATAATAGCGGACTCCCTTACAATCCCACCATATGCACAACATCACCTTCTGGCTTTTGGTGTGGTTGGTTCATTTCGCTTGCTCCATGATCTCTTCCATTCCATGTTATTGTACAGTATCCACTTTTCATCACCTGTCACAATTTGTTTTAAAAACGGAACGTTTTCATTATGTTTAAGTAGAGAATCGCATGTGGAAATATGGTGAAGAAGGTTTTTTTCGATTAACTTATGTGGAACCCAAACATCAAAGTGATGAACATAACCATGCTGGTGCAAATGATTTTCAACGCTTGATTTGGATATTTTGAGTATGTCGGCTATCTCCTGCGTGATATAACATTGATTGTTCTCAATTAATGTCTTGATTTGATCGCTATCAACTTCAACCGGTCTACCCGTCCGTGGAGCATCATCCAGCGAGAAATCTCCAGCACGAAACTTTGCAAACCACTTTTCACATGTTCGATCAGTCACAGAACCTTCTCCATACACTGCACAAATCTTTTTTTATTTGCATTTCAGTTGCTTTTTTACCTTTCTTGAAATATTAAAGCATAATATGCCGAAAATGTTGCTTTTTTTCTTCCATCTTCAATATTAAAATGGCTACACAAAAATTCACCAATTTTGATAAGTTTTTTTTGAATGCACACTGATATAACAGCTGTCACAATACAATCTAACAAAATCGTTTCGAATGAAGTTAAAGACAACCAAGTGCTACTAGAGCCATTTTATGGAAAAAACAGAATGAACATTTTGGCCAATCCAATATTATTATTGTTTACATGATATAACTTTTCCAATACATACAGTAAATTTACACTTGTTAAAATTGAAATTAGATTTAAAGAAAACCACGCTCCATTTATTTTTGAGGGGTATCCCACTATAGTAACGGGTCCTGTTGATTATCCATTCATGCAGTGAAGGATGTTGGAGTACCATCCAGGTTTTGGCAATTATAAATTGAGCTTCTAAGAAGCATTTCTACCTGCAGGTTTCATGAATGTAAGTTTTTATTCCTGAAAAGCAACTATCTTGAGTGGGAAAGTTGCATCAATTGTTGTGTGATATAATAGTATAAAAGAAAATACTGCACCGATGTCTCAACTGATTGTACTATTTTGCACTCCCACCAGCAATGGATGAGAGATCCAGTTGCTCCACGGCTTAAACAGCCTTTAGTATCGTCAGCAATTTTCACTGTGGCCATTTTTATGGGTATGTATTATGCAATTAATGTGCTTCTAATATGGAATTTTGAAAGCATAAATAATATAATGATTCCATCCAGCAATCACACTCCTGGGCATATATCCGGACAAAACCATAATTCAAAAAGACACATGCACCCCAATGATCATAGCAGCACCATTCACAATAGCCAAGACATGGAAGCAACCCAAATGTCCATCCACAGACAAATGGACAAAGAAGATGTGGCACATACACACAATGGAATACTCCTCAGCCATAAAAAGGAATGAAACAATGCAATTTGCAGCAACATGGATGGACCTAGAGACCATCATACTAAGCGAAGTCAGTCAGAAAGAGAAAGACAAATACCATATGATATCACTTATATGTGGAATCTAAAATATGACACAAATGAACTTATCTGGGAAACAGAAACAGACTCACAGACATAGAGAACAGACTTGCAGACTTGTGGTTGCCGAGGGGAAGTGGGGGTGGGGGAGGGATGGATTGGGAGTTGCGGATTAGCAGATGCAAACTATCATATAGAGAATGGATAAACAATAAGGTCCTACTGTATAACACAGGGAACTATTGAATATATTCAATATCCTGTAATAAACCATAAGGAAAAGAATATGAAAAATATGAAACTGAACCACTTTGCTGTACAGCAGGAATTAACACAATATTGTAAATCAACTGTACTTCAATAAAATAAATTAAAAAGAACATAATGATTCTACATAAAAAAGGGAGATAGGATAATATATATATATATTTTTTGTTTTTGTTTTTTTGTTTTTTTTCACACACACACACTGTATTTTATTTTTACAAGAGATAAATAGACTGACACCAAGCATTGTAAATGGATGACCACAACAAAAGCAACAATGATTGCAATTACCAAACATGAAACACACTCATACTATGTCATAATATTGACATTCAGTCCAGTAATCCTCCACTGTAACAGCTCTTTCACTTTGCACTGAAAATTGATTTGTATATTTTTTGCCTCTGAGTCCTTGTGGGATTTTTTTTTTAATTCAAACAGAATGTCACAAAAGTTATAATCATCCTCATCAGTTCACTCAGTCCCATGTAATTAATTTTTTTTCATCTTGATCTTTCGTTAGCACTTTTATGAGTTCATCAGTTTTCCATTAGAGTTCTGAAAATGCTTATTCATTCAGCTCAGCAGTACAGTCAGTTACCAGAAACCTGTACTTGTCAGAGTCTTTGCCATGAATTCCTAGAAGATGAAACCCTTTTATAGGAACATATTTGCAAAAGCATCCGAGTACACCCAGAACTGTCTGTAAGTAACAAAAGACTTAAAAATGACCATGGTTAAAGATTTTATGAAGGTTCATAATAATGCAATTGACAAGGAAATTTAGTTATTTCTGAGATATACATTTTAAAGTAATAACTAGAATTATGACTTATAACATTATACCAGAACATATAAGATTTTTAGAAATTTCATGTAATGTCTGAAACATTTATATTAACATATTTCCATACAAATAACCCAAAGAAAGTTTAGTATTAGTTGTTTTGTTTGTTTGTTTGTTTGTTTATACTGCAGGTTCTTATTAGTCATCAATTTTATACACATCAGTGTATACATGTCAATCCCAATCGCCCAATTCAGCACACCACCATCCCCACCCCACTGCAGTTTTCCCCCCTTGGTGTCCATATGTCTGTTCTCTACATCCGTGTCTCAACTTCTGCCCTGCAAACCAGCTCATCTGTACCATTTTTCTAGGCTCCACATACATGTGTTAATATACGATATTTGTTTTTCTCTTTCTGACTCACTCCACTCTGCATGACAGTCTCTAGATCCATCCACGTCTCAACAAATGACTCAATTTTGTTCCTTTTTATGGCTGAGTAATACTCCACCATATATATGCACCACAACTTCTCCATCCATTCATCTGTCGATGGGCATTTAGGCCACCCCCATGACCCGGCTACCGTAAATAGTGCTGCAATGAACACTGGGGTGCATGTGTCTCTCTGAATCATGGTTTTCTCTGGGTATATGCCCAGTAGTGGGATTGCTGGATCATATGGTAAATCTATTTTTAGTTTTTTAAGGAACCTCCATACTGTTCTCCATAATGGCTGTATCAATTTACATTCCCACCAACAGTGCAGGAGGGTTCCCTTTTCTCCATACCCTCTCCAGCATTTGTTGTTTGTAGATTTTTCTGATGATGAGCAAGGCATTTTTAAAGGCCAGGTGAAGGAGGGGTGAGATTGGTTGTTGCAGACTTCTTTGTTCTTGAAGCTGTTCCGTAGGTCAGGTCATGACGTTACGGTAAACCTCCAATGAGACAAATGATATTCTCTGTTCTGCAACTTTTATCTTTATATGAACGGAAAAGTGTTATACCCTTAAAAGTCAGAGCCTTGAGAATGGACTTTCCTGTATATTTCAGGCTATAGGCAACATTCTTAACTGGATGCAAAAGCAATAGAATACAAAGGTTAAAGTAAAAGAAGCAGATCTAATATGGAGTCAGATTTGTTCTTCCCTATTACAGTCCTATTGTATCCCATATTACATGGGTTACAGGTATACCTAACTATATACAGGACTTATAGAGTTATAGAAGTTCAGGGCTGGAAGGAGCCTTTGACATCATTTAGTGCAGTGGGTTTCAGAGTTTCCCAGAGTATGGGTGTTGGGGAAGGGAGCAGAAAGGAAGGCTTGGTTCCTTTCAACAAGAACAGGTCAGCTTTTGTTTTATATATTGTGGTTCAGAGTAGGATTTATTTAGGGAAGAAATGTTTTGCCATTTTTTCCAGTAAAATATTTGAGAACCGCTGAGCTGTCTTTTTACAGATAAGAAAATAGAAGCCCAGAGTGATGTTGTGTCTTAATTCAATGTCCCTTGCAAATACAGAGATTTTATCTAGGCTGGAAATCCTTGCATAGCCAGTATGTAATAAATGTATCACTTCAGGGGAAACTTCCTGGCCAGAAAACCATGAACAGAACGTCTATATGGCCCATTTCTGTGCCATTGTTCCAGTCCTGAAATACACAACCTCAACACATGAGAATGTGTGTGTGTGGGGGGGTGTGGGCACACATGTGCTGCTTGCATTAAGCTGTGGGAGCCATTGATGCAACAAGTCTGTAGAACTTGGGGGTCAGTTTGGTCCCCTCAGTAGCTCAGGGGACAGTGCTAGGAACACTTCCTAATTTTTCCATGATAAGGCAGGCGCTACTTGCAGCAGGAATCAGATGAAAAATACAATCCCAAATCCCTTGGCCCCTATTGCCACCAACACGGCTTTAATACTGGTGTTGATTGAAGACCTTTGGATGTTTGGGAGAGGCCATTAATTTAATGAGAGTGTTCTGTCCTGCATGTGGCACCCAGGCCCTTGAGTGCCCAGCATGTTTGGGAGAGGCAACAGGACACTGCCACCCGATGCCAGTGTGGCAAAGAAGCCTTTGTCCATGGTTATAATCTGATCGAAATTTGTTGTTTCTAAGTTTTTCAGTGGTCACAAAATGCTAAACTCAGTATCCACTTCCCTCCTGTGTACTGCATTCCATTCAATTTGGTCCAGCAAACATTTCTGCGTGCCTGTTCTGTGCCAGGCATGGGCCATGAGTCCCATGTGAAGGACTCTGTGTTACCTTAGGCCAGGATGTTCATATTTCTTCCCAATAGATTATTTAAAAATAGGTTTAAATGGGATTGAAAACTTAATGTCTATCAGAACAAATTGTAAATGAATGGAGTAGGGAAGAGGTGAAGCCCATCCAAGGGGTTAGTCAATTCCAGCCCATCGTTGGGTAGGCTTTGTTGTTGCCAGATCATCTAAATCATGTGAAGCAAGAAATCCAGATTTTTAAAATGTTGCGTATCCCAGTTTTTAAATAGTGGCAACTAAGTAAAAAAAACTTTAAAAGCCCATGTCAGTGAGCTGTGATCTCATTCCCAGAAAGCCTAGTTTGTGACTAATGCTTTAAACTCACCTTTGAAGGTGATCCCCTCATTTGTAGTTGACTGTCCTGCTACAGGAAACATATTGTCTGAGTCCATGATGCTAGAAAGCTTGCACTGCACATACGGTTTTGTGGACATATTGTGGGCAGCCAATGAATATTAATTATTGGCAGCAGTTTTATCACCACCGTTATGCAAGCTTGAGAAAGGCTTTGTAGAGCAGTTAGTAGCAAACCTGCAACAGTAATTGTGGGACTGCTTTGGAAAATGATGATCCAGAAATAGATCTCACTCACACACTTAAAAGCAATTATAAGTCATGAGAGAGAAATACGATAACAGTATGGTCCAAAGGCTGAGATATTTTAAAATAATTTTTTATGGATTGAAGAACTGAATACCTTGCCTTCCATGAAAACTTAGTACAGGTGATTATAAAAATATATATTTTGGCTACTTGGTTTCATGGAAACCATGAAATGCTTACTTGCTTGATTGGTATAGCTGCTGCAGCTGCTGCTTCTCTATTATACACAATCAAAGGCAGTATCTTTCCAGATTTTACAATTGTAGAGACAAAGTTTAAGAGATTAGTCCCTGAAGAGAATAAAAAATATGTTTTTTATGAAAATGAATTGAGGGGACAATGTGTACATCACTCCTAACAAATAAATGTCCTTGATATAGACTGAAAGTTTGTGTTCTAAAATTCATATGATGGTATTTGGAGGTGGATGGTATTTGATGGTATTTGGATGGTATCTGGTCCATTCATATGATGGGCCTCTCGGAGGTTATTAGGTCATGAGAATGCAACCCTAATCTGGTCTAATGTGTCATTTAATGCTTGTGTTTCATTATTAATTTTCTGTCTGGATGATATATCCATTGGTGTAAGTGAGGTGTTAAAAGTCCCCCACTATCATTGTGTTACTGTCGATTTCCCCTTTTATGGCTGTTAGCATTTTCCTTATGTATTGAGGTGCTCCTATGTTGGGTGCATATATATTTACAATGGTTATGTCTTCTTGGATTGATCCCTTGATCATAATGTAGTGTCCTTCCTTATCTCTTGTAACAGTCTTTATTTTAAAGTCTATTTTGTCTGATATGAGAATTGCTACTCCAGTTTTCTTTTGATTTCCATTTGCATGGAATATCTTTTTCCATCCCCTCACTTTCAGTCTGTATGTATTCCTAGGTCTGAAGTGGGTCTCTTGTAGACAGCATATATATGGGTCTTGTTTTTGTATCCATTCAGCCAGTCTGTATCTTTTGGTTGGAGCATTTAATACATTTACATTTAAGGTAATTGTCAATATGTATGTTCCTATTGTCATTTTCTTAATTGTTTTTGGTCTTTTTGTAGGTCGTTTTCTTCTCTTGTGTTTCCCGTTTAGAGAACTTTCTTTAGCATTTGTTGTAAAGCTGTTTTGGTGGTGCTGAATTCTCTTAGCTTTTGCTTGTCTATAAAGCTTTTGATTTCTCCATCGAATCTGAATGAGATCCTTGCTGGGTAGAGTAATCTTGGTGGTTGGTTTTTCCCTTTCATCACTTTAAATATATCATGTCACTCCCTGAGAATGCAACCCTCATGAGTGGGATTAGTGGCCTTATACAAGAGGACTCAAAGGGCTCCCTTACTCCTTCCACCATGTGAGGACACAGTGAAAAGATGGCCATCTGTGAATCAGGAAGAAGGGCCTCACCAGACACCAAATTTGTGCCTTATATATGTACTTCCCAGCCTCCAGAACTGTGAGAAATAAATTTCTGTTGTTTATATGCCAACTAGTCTATGGTATTTTGCTATAAAAACCTGAACAGACTATGACAGCCCTTAAAATTAAAATTCACAATTCCTAAGCTGCCCTTAATAGAATCAGTGTTTAGAGCCAGGAACAATCTTACAGATGATCTACCTCAACTCTAGGATGAGTACATGAAGACACAGAGAAGTCAAGTGATTGACCCAGTGCCACACAGCCAAACGGTACTAGAATTTAAGTCTCCAGCACCAGGTATAGGAATCTATGACATTTATAGATTTAATACTTGTAGTTTCAATTACATACCAATGACCTAAAACCCATGGCATGTAGTATTTATAATTTTGGTGAAGCAGGGATTTGAATGCATGCATAGTGATGCTGGTACATTGAGATGAGTCACTTCACTGGTGAATGAGCCTAGCTGACTGCTTGGTATCCAATCTCAACCCAGCTGTGCTGTTTTCTGCTCTAAAAGGGTCATTTAAATTGTTTGGTTTTATTTTATTGCCTGCCTGTAGCAAGATTTCAATAAGATGTTTCTTAAATGAAGGAGCAAATGAAAGACTACATTTTACAGAGAAAATTATATGTTATAGAGGCATTTGCAAATATGACTTCATAATTTCTCATGATGTTAGTCTTTGTGAACGTTAAGTGTCAACTGTAGTTTGTGTTAATAGAAAAGATCTTCAGATAAGGAGGTAGAGTCTCCAGTGATTTCTCCCAAGGGAATCTGAACCAGGCTCATGATTTTGTGGGGTTAAAAGGTAAGACTAAAATAAAGACTTACAAATATTGAATCAGATTCCTCCAGTTCTAAAACTAGTCCCTGAGATTAAGTTAGGGACCTATGAAAGCTGCATCAGACTGTTCCAGTAAATCTACGTTCTGTTCAGTAAATTATTGCTTTAGGGATAAAAAATTTCATGCCTAGGTACTGTACAGTGTCATGTGATCAAGGCTCGCCTTCTAAATATATATGTTTGACTTGGGCAAGGCACTTAGCCTTTCTAATTCTCGGTTTTCTCATCTATAAAATTGACAATGACATCTGGTGCTAGAGGGTGTCTGGAAATGGGAAGGACCTATTATAATTCCATCTAGGAACTCTGGTTTTTTAAATTGGTGGTAGTAAGTATTCCTTGACCTTGATGCTCTGACTTCCAGTATTTAGTTATGACCCCACAAAAAGGAAGATGGAGAACACTTATAATCCATGTGTAGGGAATTTTGGTATGTGACTTGACTGTGAATATGTTATTGGGTTGGCATGTCCTGAGCAGGGAGGGCTTTGGGGTTGGCCTACCCTTGAGGAAATCTGGACTTTTTTGTACTTTTCTAGTAGAGGCCAGGGATCTGTTCTCTCCTTCAGAGTTAAATAATATAACCATTGAATAATGTAGCCATTAAATAGTATAGTCGTAGAGGGACCAGCACAGTTTATGGCTCACTGAGTCTCAGCAAGTACTGGTTTTACTGTCCCCTTGTAAACCTTCCAAACTCAGTTGAGTATTTCTGTTATTGGTGATTTTCCTGTCTGACTTCACCTAGGATCTTTACAGATGATTTGGGAAAACTTCCCTTCATATTAGTCATAAGTGAGATCCACCATGGCCCCGCCCTTCTAAATTTTGGGTTGGCTTTAGTCTACCCAATGGTGGGTTGAAAGCCAATGGTGACCCTGGGCAATGCTGGATCCAAAGGTTGGTTTTCTCCAGGCCCATGGACTGTGAGGGGCCCTCCCAGTGGGTGGGGGTGAGAGGCTTTTGTGTGTCCCTCCCTTTGCTGACAGGGTATGTGGCTGTGCCCTCTTATTCCTGGTGCAACCTCCTTGCTGCCCTCTCTCGCCTCATGATAGCTTCCTCCTCTGTTCCACAAAGAGCACACCCATCCTTCCTGCTCAAGAACTTACCCCTATTAGCCCAACAAATACACTCAGCTCAGTGGAGAAAGGTGGGGAGGTTTTGCGTGTGTGTGTGTGTGTGTGTGTGTGTACATGGTATACAACAAAGAGGGGTTCCTCCTTGGATTTTGTAGTGGGTCACATTCAAGCTTGTTGTGTTATGTCACTGCCCCACAACAAAGATCATTGTTTCAAAGACTGGCTTCTCAGGGCTTTTGTCAAGCAAAAAATAACAAAGATTATAGAAAATTAGAGAAGCAGAATTGGGAAAGTCCATGGCTCTGAGATTACGTATAATACAATAATGTGTTTACTTGTTATAATATCTTATGGTTTTGTTCTCCCCAAAGCACAAGTTACAATGGTTTTACTAAAGTGTTTCAAGTCATCTTCGTACATGATCTTTTGTTTATGTGTCTTTTAATTACTCAGATCAGTTTTTCCTTGACTTCAGCTCATCTTAAAAACTTTCAGAGGCTGTGCCAGGGTGGCTTAGGGGGCACCAGGTTTCTTGCTAGACAGCCAGAAAAACCACTATACATTTGTTCTGGGGAATCGTAAAAAAATTAAAACGTGTAAGGGAGTGGTCTTTGTAATCATACACTCTTCTTGAGCCCCAAACCAGTTGTGTGCTCTCTCCTAAGCTAAATCCAAAGCTATGTATGGTATTGGTATGAAACAGCATCATGCTAGAGATAATTATGTCTGTCTTGAGGACTTGACCCAACCAGGCTGAAAGTCTTGTGATGCTGGCATACTTGGCATTTGCCTGGGGCTGTTTGCAAATTCACTCTATTAAAGACACAGGCCCTTCTGAGAAAAATGTTCTGTCCTTGGAACTCCTTAAAACTTTTCACTTTAAGCTAATTGCAGCCTTTCATGTGGGCACAGAATCAAGTACATATTCATTCAAAGTGAACTTCTGATGTCTACTCATAAACGTATAATTAGCCCAGAATGACTTAAAACTGAACTCTTGGTTCACTATTGATGCTCCAATCAAATTGTACTTAGGTGTGCAGTGCTTCTGTCCCCACATTCCCAACTGCCTTTCTGCATCTTCATGTATTCCTACAACATTTGACTTTTGACCAAAATATCTAAGTCATCTATGTCAGTCCCATACCATTTAGGCCATTCCCCACACCTAAATCTTCTCTGTCCTCAAACGAACCTCATTCCCTTATATATTTATACTTTTCTAAGCTTCTGCACATAGTTTTACTTACTCTGGCATTTGCATCCCATTCTTTTAACCTTGACCTGTCTCTGCAGTTTCTAGCTGGCTGGCTTTGGGTGATTTGGATAAACCACCCTCTGCCTCTGAGCTGTGGTCTTTAAGGTGGCAGATAAGAACCACTTATGCAAAGTGCTTAAAAGAGTGGCTGGCATGTAGGAAATGTTTAATATAGGCTAGTTAAGTGTTCTCTTCATTACAGACAGGTAGCTCTGCTTGAAGAATTGTCCTGTTTCCCATTCTACTATATGGGCAAAGGGCTCCAGTTGTGGGTAGAATGAAAATAATCCCATTTTCAGAGCACCTTCTCTGTTAAGCACTTATATATTTCACTTAGTCCTTCCAACAATCCCCCAAGAGACTGACACCATCACATCATTACAGGTTTGGGGTAATGACTAGTTTGGGGTTCAGGAAGTATTTTTCCTCTCTTGCTTCTCAGAAACCATGTCTCTGAACATGTCCTATGCCACCTTTGTGCTTGCTTGAGGTGCCGGTGGGCTTCTGTAGGTTGTCTTGTGGGTTTCCATGCGAGAAGAGATCAGTGAGCAGGAACAGGGGCAGTCTTTGGGGACGCCGTAGGAGGCTTTCAATGTTTTGGAGGAGTGTAGGGCATTCTTGGCAGTGTGGTTACAGAATTGTATATACTTCCTGGATACTTTCTGGAAGAAAGATCTCTAGAGCCCAGAGAGAGATTAGGGAGTGGTGAGCATCATGGGAGAATGTTAATGAAAACCAGAATAATTTTTTGGAAATAACTTGCTTGCTTCTGTTCCTGGGATGAATCATTGAGGGTATTTGAAAAGGACTGGACACTCCTAGCAACTCCTTGATCTGAGAGTGAGGAACTGAGTGGCATGGGGCCCTGGGACCTGCCCGTCATCAATTCTCGGCAGTGGCCCTGCCAGCACCTGCATGGTGGATTCTCCAGGACTGGGACAAGGGAGCATGAGCTTCCATTTACTGAGAAGGGATAGTAGTTGTCTGTAGAGTTTAAAATGAAGCTAGAATATTGTTAAAAATGAAGCACAGGTAAGTTAGGTATTTTTGTTGAGGCTGCAAAACTAATAAGTGATGGGGTTAGGCTTTGATTTTAGGAGTCTGACCCAGAGCCTATACTTTTAATCATTATGCTGTTAGGAACAAAAAGGGGAATAACTACAGTTATGATTTTAAAAAATAACAAGGAAATATCACCAACAAGTTGGTGTTAATAAATTGAAAACTTAAGTGACATCTGTACTTTTTAGAAAAATATAAATTATTAACATTGACACAAAGGAAATAGAAAACCTGATTAAATTTCAATTACTACAGATATTTAATGCCAAGTCAAAAGTCTTCTCTTCTCCAAAGTATACAGGCCCAGATGATTTTACTGACAATTTTAAATAACATGTTCAAAACAGATAATTTTTATGTTATATAAATAGTATCAAAGAATTAAAAAACAAACAAACAAACCAGGAAACCCAGTTAGCTTGTGTTATAACACTAGGAGAATTTTGACACTTAAGCCAGACAAGAGCAGCATAAGAAAAAAAGTTTTGGGTCATTTTAATTTTTACACAAATTAAAAAAAAAAAAAGCTTAAATAAGCTGATTCCAGCACTTCAAAATTAATCCAAGGCCATGGTCAGGAATATAGGGATAATTTATCATCCAAAAATCTATTAAAAGGTACATACATTAATAGATTAATTTAAAAATTATCTCAAAAGATACAGAAAAAGCATTTGATGAAATTTAATAACAATTCTCAATTATAATGATTATACAATATGGATAGAAGGAGATTTCCTTTCCCTAATAAAGTGTGTCTACTAAATTTCCACAGTAATGTCATATAACAGTGAGACCTTAGAATCATGTTCATTAAAGTCAGGAAGAACACAAGGATGCCCTTAGTCAACATTTCTTTTGAACTTGGTACTTGAAATTCTAGCCAATGAATGAGACAAGTCAAAGAAAAACGGTAAAAAGGGAGAGATCAAACTATCCTTATTTGCAGGTGATAGGATTCACTCCTAGAAAATTAAAAAGAATTTACAAGTAAATTCTTAGAAATAATAAGCATTTAGCAACATTGATTGTTGACTATAAGATCAACATAAAAATATCAATAACTTTCTGTACAGATAGAAAGTGAAATAGATTGAAAGATCCCTTTTACAATAAGAACCAAAAATAGAAGGTAGATAGAAATAAATCTAACAAAGAATGTGCAGAATCTTCATGGAGAAAATTACCAAAGACTGAAGGACACAAAAGAAAACTGAATAAATGGAGAGATAGATAATGTACGTGACTAAGACAACTCAGTATTGTAAAGATGGCAGTTCTCCTCAAATTAATCCATACATTTAACGTAATTCTAATCAGATGTTATAAGGATATTTTGTGGTACTCAATCTGAAAATTAACATTAAACAGCAAACTGTGAAAAATAGGAAAACTGTGAAGGTTAACAACATGGGGGGGAACTTGTGCTATCATATCTCAAGGCCTATTATATACTGTAGCAACCGGTCAGAAAAATTGAGAGCCTGGAAACAGGCAACGTGTGTGCATTTCACATAAGTAGAAGAAAGGGAGACTAGTCAATATTTTTTTTTTCTGGGACAATTGGTTAGCCACATATAAAAAAGTAAATCCTTACCTCAAACTACACAAAAACCATTCCAGGTATATTCAAGGCCTAAATATGAAATGAAAAAAAAAGTGAGGTTTTAGATGAAAATATAGGAAAATATCTGTGTAACCTTAGAGTAGGAAAGAAATTGGTAGAGATACCACAAAAAGCACAAAGCATGAAGACTAAAATAAATGTTCAATAGAAGGCACTATAAGAAAGTTAAAAGAGAAGTCACAGAAGAGAAGGAGATGTTTGTCAGGCATGTAACTGACAAAAAATATTAAAGAAACTCTTTATATAAAGCTTTACATGAAATAATCTTACAAATTAAGAAGAAAAGGACAACCCAAGAGAAAATGGGCAAAAGAAACAGAAAGGTAATTCTAAGAAGAGGGAGTTAAAAATGGACAATTAAACATAAGAAAAGATGTTCAAACTAACAAGTAATTTGGGAAATATAAATTAAAGGGAAAGTGAGCTATAATATCATGCCCATCAGAGAGGCAAAAATGAACAATACCAAGTGCTGTAGAGATCATGGAGCTGTTGTAATCCTCATACAATGTAGAGAACATATAATGCTAAGGAGAACACTTTGGAGAGTACTCTTTGACAATATCTTATAATTTTGTATCTGAGTATTCTCTATGAAGCAGCTATTCTACATATAGGTATAACCCTCAGAGAAACCTTACACTTGTGAACAAGGCGTCTCATTTATTGTTGCGTTGTTATTAACCGAGGAGGTTCATGGCCTCAATGTCCATTAACAGGAGAACGAATAAATAGCGATATAGTCACGCAACAGTGACAACTAACCTACCAGTTTAAAACGAATTAATTACAACTAGGTGTATCAATATGGACAAATCTCAAAAAAGATGGCTTGGCAAAAAAAAAAAAAAGGTACAGAATGGTTATCATAAATATAAAACTGTATATATATTAAAACTTTACTATATATAACTATATATATAAGTTGTAATATTATTAAAGCTGTATGAAATGAAAAACAGAATATATTAAAGAGGTTTGCTCTGTAGTAGAAAGAATGGAATGGGATTGGGAAATGACAGGCTAGAATTTTCAACTGTATCCGTAATGTTTTTTTTTTTAAAATTTATTTATTTATTTTTATTTTTGGCTGTGTTGGGTCTTCGTTTCTGTGTTAGGGCTTTCTCTAGTTGCGGCAAGCGGGTGCCACTCTTCATCGCGGTGCGCGGGCCTCTCACTATCGCGGCCTCTCTTGTTGCGGAGCACAGGCTCCAGACGCGCAGGCTCAGTAGTTGTGGCTCACGGGCCTAGTTGCTCCGCGGCATGTGGGATCTTCCCAGACCAGGGCTCGAACCCGTGTCCCCTGCATTAGCAGGCAGATTCTCAACCACTGTGCCACCAGGGAAGCCCTCCGTAATGTTTTATTTCCAAACAAAACAAAGCATAATAAAATAGGCAAATATGGCAAAATGTTCAAGAATGTTTATTGTTATATTCTATAATGTCAATAGGAAAATGTTCAATTTCAATTGAAATATTTCATAGTTAAAAACAAAGAATAACACTTATTTAGAAGAAAGTCTTTCAATGAGAAAAATGGACTGAGCAAAAGTCTTAATATGTCACAATGGACGGATCGGTTTACCATATGATCTGGATAAAAGCAAAGTACAGTGCCTTTTAACTGCATCATTCTAGAGCACTGATTTTCAAGCATTTAGAAATGTATTATGCCAAACTCCAATATATAAAATATAGTGGTAGTTTACTAAGGTAATTTATTTCATAAGAATATATATCCTTATGAAATACATATATATGAATATACAAAAATGAATATATATTCACCAAAATGCAAGGAGACTTGATTAAGCACTCCTATTATCTGTGAAAAAAAAGAACCCAATAGAAAAATTCTCAGAGGACACCCAAATGGCCTATAAACATATGAAAAAGTGTTTAACCTCGCTAGTGTGCCGGAGGACCATATATCCTGGTAATAGTCCCAGTTTACTCTGCTTAACTCACTAAAATTTTAAAAACACCCCCTTTCGCTTTTGGTTTAGATGATACATTTTGTGGTTGCCCTACTTATACCAGGGAAATACAAACTAAAATCCCAGTGAAACACCACCACGTATCAGAATTGAAAAGACTGGCAATGCCAAAGGTTGGCAAGGATGGGAGACAATATTAACCTCAACTCTGAACAGCAGACAGAGCCGCATGGCTCATTCACGATGCTCTCATACTGGAACCTATTTGGGGAGGTGGAGAGGAGTGACTACTTTTGGAATTTTAGAACCCTTTCTCACGAGGTGGGCCTGGGTCTTTGCTTAAAGTTACGGGAGCTTTGCTTAGGGAGTCTGTTTCAAAGCTGGTGTAACTTAGTTGGCTGTTTATGATACACACCAAGAAGCAATTTAGTTATGGTTAAGCATTAATTCAGAACTGAGTAAAACTTTGTTCAAATGTGGTAAGTCCCCAGTCCTGAACTTAGAAATCAGCTAAGTTACAGAAATCCTGATCGATAGGAAGGGAGTATCAGATGCCTGCTGGGGACAGCCTCCCTGTATTTTTCCAGGTTTCTATGACCTCACTTCCTCAGGGTACACAATGAATGAGGTCAGTCTGTGAAATCTTCTTCCTGGAGGCCAGCTCTAACTTGTTTCATTCATCTCTTCAGGGCTGCTGCCTGGTCCCTTACAGGAAAAGAGGAGCTGAGATCTCAGATTATCTTATTCTTTGGCCTAACACTGAGACCTCCTTCTTCCAAAATCCAAGAGAACCAACAACTAATTGCCCCAGCCTCCAAATAACCCTCTGTGTCTACTTTCAACCCACCAAAAAGAGCAGATTCAACCAAAATCTCGATCACTTTCTGGTTCTTCATTCAAGGAGAAATATACATTTTTTTCTAATTTAAATTAAATTGCAAAAGTCAGGGTCAACAAGTCACCTGGGATTCCCGGCTGCACTCTACTTTCCTCACTTTGTGGCTCCAAGTGGGACAGTGAATGTGCCTTCAATATGCATGTGTGGTGAAAATGGATTCTTGTTTGACTCCATCACTCTTGCATCAGACACGAACACGGCCTGGCGTCTTCTGCCCTGTTCCCTTTTTGATTACCTTTGCTTTGATGCTTGAGGATTTATTAACCAGCCAAGCGCTCCCCGGGAACCTCAGCGCTGGGAGCCTGGTGCCAAAATCACAAGGTGCTCTTTCCGTCACACAAGGCTTTTGTTTAAACATTTCCCAAGCAGCGAACTCGCCTGTCAAGGCTGATTCTGTGGGAGAACATATTTGTAAGACAAAGCAAGGCTGCGGCCGACCAGGAAGCCTATGACTCGCGCGTGAATTATTCACTCCCGGCCATGCAGGGTCACCGATGCTCACAGCGGGAGCGAGGCGTTTATTCATTACCAGGCTTGGGTTTGCTGTCTTCAGAGATCCCCCTTCCCCCTTTCATTGCCCCTTCAGGTTTTAACAAGACATCACATTCTTTTAAACTTCCCCTGGGCGGCAAAGGTCTCCCCCTCCGCACCGCCCCCCCCCCCCGCCCCTCCTTTTTTTTCCACAGGCAGAAGGTACAATTGTAGCTAGAAAGCTGGAGCTGTTGTAAATTGCAGCAGTTAACGCGAAATTGATGGAGCCGTGATCAAATGAAGTTCATAACCACACAATGCAACCTGAGGGCGGAATGCTGTTTCAAACATTTCTAATGACAGGGTTATAAAATCATAAAAACGGAGCCCCTCCCCACCCCCGGCAATAAAAAGACTTCATGTGGGTGACCAAAACTATAAATGAGGATAAGAGTGGACATTGGTTTTGGGATGGTGGTGCCCCAGTCAGAACTTCAGCTCTGGGACATCCTCAAAGTAAGGATTTTCCCAGCCCTCTACCTCCTGGTTTTCTAACCTTGACTGCAGGGGTAACAGGGAAAGTTCGCTCGTCTAGAGCAGCAACGGTGGCAAATTGCTAGCTCCGGCATACAGCATAGTGCATTCGCAAAACAGAATGAGGGACAACGTCACACAATTAACGGGCAGCGAAACATTTGAAAACCTACTAAACTAGACGGTAGGCAGCTGACTTCCAGCTGTCTATTTAGCTGCGGACAGCAGAAGGAAAAGTGATTAGACACAAGAAAACATTACAATAAAAAGAGTCAGAGAATAATATTGAACACAGCCCATTGTTACTTTCATATAGAGGGGAAGAACAGATCCACTCACTTTTAGCTTTTCTTTTTTTTTTTTTAAATTAATTAATTAATTAATTAATTTTTGGCTGTGTGGGGTCTTCGTTTCTGTGCGAGGGCTTTCTCCAGTTGCGGCAAGTGGGGGCCACTCCTCATCGCGGTGCGCGGGCCTCTCCCTGTCGCGGCCTCTCCCGTTGCGGAGCACAGGCTCCAGACGCGCAGGCTCAGTAGTTGTGGCTCACGGGCCTAGTTGCTCCGCGGCATGTGGGATCTTCCCAGACCGGGGCTCGAACCCATGCCCCTGCATTAGCAGGCAGATTCTCAACCACTGTGCCACCAGGGAAGCCCCCCTTTTAGCTTATTATAGTTCTCCCCTCCAATGGAGGTAAATGGTATGAAAATAACATGGCTTCTTTAGAATGATTTAGTTGCAGGGAAAGGAAGAAATTGAACTTGGTGGCAATAATAATAATGTGAGATGAACGACAGAGGCCACTGAAATGACAGTTAGGGTCTCCTCTCTCTGCTGCTCTTACTCTGACTGCACGGTCTGCTAGCTGTGTCTGTCGTTAATATCCAAGCAGAAGAGTGAATTGTCAACTTGTTTTCAAGGAGGCCCCCTCCTGTGTTTAGGGATGTATCTTCTAACTGTTGAAATTGTGGTTTGTGGAAATAACCACTTTATTCAAGACTAGAAATAGCTGCGGAAATAACTAAGCCTGTAAAATAGGAAAATGCACATGACTGTAAAGATAAACATATATGAAAGTATATAAAGTGCACAAAAGAATGACTTAGGTTTATGGGGCTTGTGTACAGAGCACAGAAAATCACATGTGACTGGGTTTTTCTGACAAGCAGCTTTGGTTTGGCCTTAATTACCTAAACAATTCAGGACCTAGTTGAGGCATTTTTGAAGGACCATCATTTGGGTAGTTCCCTTTGATTGTGTGGACCTGGGTATGTAATATGTTATATTTCAGTTCCTATAATTTCAAGGCGTTACGTGTAGGCTAAATATTGTCCAGTAGCATATGGTTCCTGGAGGATGCCAGCATTCTCCCACTAATTGACCTGCTAAGAACCAGCAGCAACATGCTCTCCAGTAGTGGTCTGGAGGCTGAACTAAAATAAAAACCCACACTAGTGTCTTATTTAGATTCGTCCGATTACAAAACACACATACAAAGCTGATGAGACCCACTTTAGTTGCAAGTTAATGCTTGCTGGCTTCTTGCAGTCAACTCACCAGCCCCACTCAGTCAACAAACAAGAACTTGCTCTCCTTTCCCTTGGACCCTTCATCACTTCCAGAACCCAGACCACAGGTTTTCCATGTGTAAAGTGGAGGAAGTGACCTGGACCTCATAGATGGTTGTGATGTACACAGGAGATAAAGTTTGAGACTATCTCCCCACAATCAAGTCATTGGTGCTGAGAAGACTGATGTTTGCCAGCCATTTACTGGGCAGCACATCACAGTGGGGATTTGTGTTGGGAGAGGACCCTGTGAGAATACGACCAGGGATGTTCCTCTCCCTCGAGATACTGTCTAGACTCCAGTAAATGGATCTCTAGGTAGCAGGAAAGCAATTGTGTCTGACTTATGGGTTGTTGGGTCCAACTTAGAAATAGAATATCTTTAACAAGGTTTTTAATGACAGTTCCCTTCCAATTTGAGGCAAGTCTGCTTTGAGAGAAATCTGATGCCTTGGGCCTTGGGAAGCAGAATTAGCACATGTCTCTTAATCTTAAAGAATAAGGAGTTTTAGTTCACAATCACCCAGTGCATCTTGTCTAGGCCTCCTGATGTCCTATGTTCAGGTATAATCCCATCAAATGGGAAAATCAAATCAGTTCTGGCTGATTCAAAATGTCCTGGCTGAAAGGCAGAGGTGATGTCAGTGGAGACTTCAGGCTCATGGAAAAGGGCTTAGGTGCAGCTTCGACTGCTTCTTCCCTTCTAATCAGAGAGGTCCTCTGTGGGTCACAAGACAAGAAACAAGAGGTTTAGAGAGCCCCTCAAGAACAAGGGGGCCAAAAACTGGATCTGAAGAGCCAAATACTTAAACAAGCTCTGGCTGAGAAGTGAAGGTGAAATGACTCCAGGAATGAACCAGCTCAGCCTGAAGCAACTTCCTTGGTTTGGAGCCAGAGGGCCAGTTGCCCAGTGCCTGTGAATATACAGGATTTAAGGCAGACTGCTGCACTCGAGAACCTTCTGTGCTTTTTAGCTCAGCCTTGGAGGAGTTTTATTCCATAAATTGTATATTTTGAAAGGCAAACCTGTGACCTGCTGGGTCCTGGACACAGAACCCAGGCTATGAGAAAAGGGACTTGACCCAGTAATAAAATGCTTTGAGATTTAGTCCCAGCAAAAAGATAAAAATCTTAAGTGGCCAGCATCATAAGTTTTAATTTTATTTAATCATAGACATGGTTCCTGCTATAACGTTTTAAAGATGGTCTACATTTGAAAAGAATTAGGACAATCCTGTATCTTTGATCAACTCAACGTCTCTTTAGGGGAAAAGATTTAACACTCTCGTTTTTAAACAGAAGTATAAATATGCATCAGCTAACAGTTTTCCAAATTAGGCAGCAAAACTTTATGATTTCCTGACATCTAAATGAATAGGAGGGCTGTTTTGTACTTAGAAGTGACTGTCCTTTAACTAAATACACTTGAGCAAGGGGGTTTTGTGTGTCATTATTTTTGACACAACTTGTCATTAGTTTTAACTTTGACTGGGTTGTAATGAGGAATTTGGTTGTGCAAGTTTACCTACTGTTTATCTATACCCAGACTTAATTATTGTTTCACAGGTCAATCATCACCATTTTAAATGGAAAGAAACGGTCTTTACCCATGGGATGATTCCCACAAAGTTTATTATATGTAGTTAGACCATGAGGTCAGATGTATAGCTGGAGTGGGCAGAGTACTCTGTGGGTAGGGATGGGGTGGGATGTGAGCCAGTTACCGGGGGGGGGGGGAGAGGTACAAGGAGGAGGTACAATGGAGGTACAAGGCTTTCTCCCTTTCAGAAACACTTCAGGGAGATGGACCAGTCAAAGACTACATAGGGGAGGAAGAGTGGCTGTCCCATGCCATCTCAGAAAAGTCCTTTCTGTGTCTCCACCATAAGGCATTTTGAAATTTCTGCTCTTAAAGAACTCCTTACAATGAGAAGCCCTATTGACATGATGGCAGGGTCATTCTTGTTGTGTGGAATTTCCTGAGTATTGCAGGATGTTTAGTGTCTCTGACGCTCTCCTCCCAGTTATTTTGGCAATAACAATGTCTCCAAAATGTTCAAGAATTACTAAACACATTAACCGAGTCAGTAGAGAGCCATGCATGACCCAGGCTGAAAGGCCACAGACATTCTCTTGGGGAAAGAGAGGAGAGGGAAACTTTAGAGCATGTGATAGATCATGTCAAGAGACAGAGGGACTGAAAAGAGAGCTCAGGCAAACAATTTGCCTGTGAGAATGTGGCCAAGTGTGCCCTGTGTTGTGTAGGGAGGTAAGGAAGAAATAACATTTATTGAGTACCTATTATGTGCCAGTATTTTGTAATAATTATTTAAATTAATCATCATTATTTTGTGAATTAGGTGTAATTATTCTATCTGCACATAAAGAAATTGAATCAGAGAGCTGACAGTGACAAAGGCAGGATGGGAATCCCAGGCCATGTGAACCCTTTCTCTTTTTAAAGATGTGAACTTATGATGAAGCGCCCCTGCATTCCAAGTTCAATGTTTTTTTGTCATCCTGTGCGTCCAAGGTTGCATGAGCAGATAAGAAAGATAGTGGTTCAGTTACTGTAACTTGGACAAGTAACCTCTTCCACGAACCTGGTAGAACATTAGCCACACAAGGTATAATGTGTACCTCTCTCTCCAGTGCCAATCAGAGATACATTTGCTCAGTGCCTGTCGTGACAATTATTGCATAATTCTGACAACATTAGGCCATACTTCACACTGAGGTCACCATAATTTTCTTCTCTGCGGCTAATAAAACACAGTTGTCAAGTGACTGTTGATAAGGTATTAATGATACTACTGATGGGCTGGAAGTTGGGTCTAGGGAAATGTGCCAGAGACTGGCTAGGTGTTTGCCAAAACTGTTTTCCTTTCCACCAGTACATGCAGCTAGACAACATCCCCCAGCCTTCCTAGCAGTGAGGTGTAACTGTGAACTGAATTTTGGCCAATGGAAAGTTACTGGAAGTGTACATATCATTCCTAGGCCTGACCCATAAAATCCTCCTTGGGATCCTGTACTCCCCACTTTCCCTGTCTGCTGCCTGAATGTTGGCATCAAGATGACCTTGGGAACCATGTGTTGAACGTGGTGGAGCCTTCATCACCTTGGGTCCCTGTGACGCAAACTTCTCTTCTCAGCCTTTCCCACTGGTGACTGGATTTTATGCATTGGGTTAAGTCCATTGGGGTGCTGTCTCTGGCTTGTCCTGGTTGGCAAGAGCTGACTGTTAAATTTTAAGGAATTTTGTAGCTCGTTGACATCACGTTGATGGCTTCAAATCATCATGATTGGAGCATTTACAGCACAGAAATTGGCAAATGCCACAAACCAGAGCTTTTATTTTGGGGAGTCATTTTACTAGCACATCACTGGTTAAGCCACTGAGATTTTATTTGTATGCAGGTAGAATTACCATAATTAATATATATACTGGAACTCGAAGTGATGTTCTTCTTTAACAAAGCCTAAAAGATGTGAAATTGGCTTGATGGTTGGGTGGAGGTTGGCAAGAGCTGGGCATCAAGGAAATGGATATCAGAAACTGGAAAAGCAGTGACTCATTTTATGTAGCGGCAAAATATTTGGTAAAACCATTGTCTGTAATAACTCAGAAGGCAGACTAAGTGCCTATGCAGCCTCTACCTCTTGGAGAAGTGGTTGGAAAACAGAATGGTAAGTAATGTGTACTGTTTATTACTGGCTGTGACTAAAAAGTATTAAAACATGAGGTGAACTCAGGCATGGACTTGTTTATAAATAGAAATAAAAATAGGGGTAAAAAATATAAAGATTTGTAAAACAGGAAAAGTTTACTACGTTAGGACCCCAAATAGTAGGAAATAAAGCAGGAAAAGCTTTTGCATGCCAAAGACTCTATTCAAAAGTGAATCTGTACTCTGGTGGGTTTATTTATTTTTATTACATTCTCTTAAATCATCACAAAATTTTTTTATAGTTTAAAAATACATGCACACAAAAATTACACATCTTATATAAAAAATTTTTAAAAAGAGAGAAGATATTAAACAGCATATAATGGTTGCCTCTGTAGGGAGACTTCCAAGTGAGAAAAGGGGATAAAAGTACTATAACCATTATTTTGTAAGAACTTTTATTTTTTTTTTAATCAGTCATCAATTTTATATACATCAGTGTATACATGTCAATCCCAATTGCCCAATTCAACACACCACCATCCCCACCCCACCACGGTTTTCCCCCCTTGGTGTCCATACGTTTGTTCTCTACATCTGCATCACAAACATTTTCAAGATGGGAAGTGTTTGAATGCATGGAAATTGAGTCTCTCTTTGAATCAATGAGAGAGCAAGATGAGCCATCCTGGCTAACTCCTACCATAGCACTGCTGTTCCCCTTACCTTTTGTCATATAACAAACCACCCTAAAACCTAGTGGCTTAAAACAACAATCATTTATTTTGCCCATGAATTTGTGATTTGGGCAGAGCGTGGTGAGGAAGGCTTGTCTCTGCTCCATAAAGTGTCAGCTTGACTGAGGGCAGAAAGGGCTGCTTCCAAGATGACTCACATGCCTAGCAAATAGGCACTGGTTGTCGGCTGGGAGCTTGGCTGCGACTGAGGGTGGGGGGCTTTGCTTCCTCCCCACATGGCTTTCTCCACGTGGTTTGGGCTTCCTCACAGAATGGTGGCTGGGTTCTAACAGCATGTATCCTAAGAGAGAGCCTGTAAGCTGTATTGCCTTTTATACACTAACTTGGAAATCACAGAGCATCACTTCACCTATACTCTGTTATTCAAAGTAGTCACAAAGGCCTGCCCAGCTTCAAGGGGGGGAAAGCATAGATTCTACTTTTTGATAGGGGGCCTCAAGGTTCTAGAAGAGCCTGTGGGGTATGAAGTATCATTGTGGCTGCTTGCTACACTTATTTTGCTGGGGAGTGAGAATTCATTTAGCCAAGTTCATTTAAGAACCCATCTTTGTTAAATGATCAAAAGGAATTTGATATCTCAAAGTTAGTGCTAAATTTTCTACTTGTTTAAGATAACCATAATAAGGCAACTTATTATCCAGTAACAATCAGAATACCATCTATAGGAAAACAAGTCCTGAAGGGGTGCCAGGGATATTTAGAGAGGAAAAATGAGTCATAATTGGATAAAACAGAGGTGACACTCATGACGATACATGTCTGCGGTGAACACTTGTTGAAGGCCTTCAGTATGTCAAGCACCATTCAAGTCACTAAGAAGATAAAAATGAATGATTTATTTCTGTTCCCAAGTGGTGTGGGGGGATGAGGGTTAGAGGTGAATCGGGAGACATCTGTAGGTTAACAAATTACTATAGACCTAACGATAGAGATGGGAACAGTGCTTGAGAAGTACCGAGAAGGTCTCATTCTACTTGGGATAGTTGTGAAAGCTGGAGGGAATTTGCCCTGAATCTTCACTTATCAAAGATCATGAGTCAATTTCCTAGCAGAGGCAGAGATGCAGACCCAGCTTTCCTGACCTAGAGTCAATGCTCTTTCCACGACACCACACAAGTTTTTAGGTTGAGTTGTGTTGTATAGATTATATATATTATAGATTATAAGTGTGCTAGCAGTTCAGCTGTTAACATTTCTTGTGCTGTTGTGTCTGCTCCAAACCCCAAGGAGATTCAGCTCGGGGTCTTCATTAGATGTGTTAACGATAAACGGGGAGAGCGTGAAAAGAGACCATGTTCAGAATAAGCAGAAATCTCCTTGAACTGGAGAGTTTGTATCCTCTCTGACTAAATTGTTGCAAAAATTGTTAAGATACCGAAGAGATTTATTTCCATTTTATTGCTTTCCTTTCCATTATCAATATTCTGAAAGAAACAGTAATAATCATCATAATGGCCAAAAGGTGAACAGGAAAAATATAAAGACATGTATGTGTTGCCAGTTCAGAAATTAGGAATTAACTAAACAATGACATGTATTTTTCATAAGAACTCATATATTCATGATCCTGAAAACAGTTGACCCTAAATATTTGACACAAAATTTTTTTTTCTCCTCCATCCTTGTAAGTTTTGTGTATTTTGTCCAGAGTCCTTAGTCTGACCAAGATAAAAAACAGTGATTACTTGACTCTACTTTGGCAAAAATCCTAGGGTATTTTTGCTTACCTTAAAGGTATCTAAATTTCTTGAAATGGAAAATTTTAAAATTAAACTCATTTTTAATTTCAAAAGTGACATGCCCCTCATGAAGTGAACATAGGAGAAATTAAGTGAACTTAAGAGAAAAAGAAAAATATTAGTAAATGCAACAAATGATAACGGGGCTTGAAGACACTGAAAATGTTTGCAATCCCTGGCATATGGGGTGCTAGATGAAAAGTTTTAAGAAATTATGGACTCATTGTGACATTTCTTGCATCTGGAAACTTTACTTAACCTAAATTTCTACTTTCCCCAACTTTGCCTTAAAGCAGTCTTCTGATGAACTGTGTTCTGATCTTATACCATGTCATCATTGTACAGAGAGCCGAGAAGAACTTGATGTGCCTTCCTAAGCCTGTGACAGTTCATGGAGATCAGAGCATCAGCCCATTTCAATAATCTTCATGCTGTAAATAATGTGACTTTGTAACAAGATGGCTGTTGCTGGCCAAGTATGAAAAAACATGCTAATTTTAATAGAAAACTCTATTTTCAAGTGCATTTCACAGTTTATACTGAGTGAGAAATGCCTAATTCTCACCATGTGAACTTCCAGATTGCTTATGTTGAGTGGTGCAGACGTAGCTGTCTTGAGAACCTTGAAGCCAAAATTCAGCTTTTATCTCAAAACGCCTTACTTTTACAATAACATGTGAGAAGCGGTGATCTGTCTTAGCATCATGAATAAGTTTTCCATCACTGCTGAACCCATGTGTTGAGCGGCATAACATGTGTAACATCATGCCTGTTTGATTCTAAAAGTCTGCACTAGAGTTTGTGGATAAAAGGTTTAGGCCTATCTGGCAGCTGTTAAATTACAAAGGCTATTGGATTGCGAATCAGATGCAGAATGCATTTATTTACTGGTCTAGTGGATTTGGATTCTATACTGTATATTATGTAGATGTTTACAGTGGATGATATCCCAGAAAAACCTAGAAACACTCAGTAGATTAATTAAGTCAATGACTTCTTGTTGCTTTTAAGATAAAGCCTATAGTTTCCAAGGTAATATACTAGTCCCTGCAGGGTCTCTCTAGACTCACTTGACCTTATTCTTCCCTCTCTGTCTGTGTACAAGCTATGATAGACTTAGTTTCTTGACTGTTGCATGTTCTGTCCTGTCCCAGAGTCTTTGCACTTGTTGTTTCCTTTGGCTGAAAACTTCTCTTCCTCTTGGTCCCCTAGTTCACTATTACTCATCCTTTAGATTTTGGCTCAAATGCCACTTCTGCTGGGAAGCTGTCCCTTACACATCATTGTACACTCTAGTCACACTGTATAACTTTCCTTCATAGTGTTTAGCACGGTGTGTAATTATTCACTCACTTGTGTGTCTATTTGATTGGTCTTTGGCTCTTATGCAGGACTCCATGAGAATAGAGACCTTGTTTCTTTTGCTTATCATTTATATTTCCAGTGTCTAATAAAGTGCCTGGCTTATGGGTAATGCTCCACAAATATTTGTTGAATAAAAAGATTGCATAAAGCACCTAGCAGAGTGGCTGATATGCAGTAGGCTGTAAGTAAAGAGCAACTATTAGACTGGTCTTCTCAAGAAGCCTGAAAATTTAGCTCTTGTGGGTGGTTTTCTCTTTTACTTTAATGGTTAATTTTACTTCGCACTTCTAATGACTTCCTGGACAAACCTGGAAGGTCACTTCCTTAGTGCCTCAATTTTCCCAAGAATGGGTTGATAGATATCAGTAGTTGCATCAGCCAATCCCTAGGGAAGCATGAATGCCAAACTGATGGTGAGATGTGAATATATTTTGGGAAATAATTCTTGTACTGTGTAAACCTATGAACACTAGTATTGGGTCCTAAACTCTTCCTCCCGTTCTTTTATGCCTGTTCTTTCTCTCTCTTCACTCTAGTCTTAATACCTTTGAAAGGAAAGTTGTAGGGCAGTAATGTCTGTTTCCCTTTCTCTCTTCCAGACCATTTTATGTATAGTGTTTAATTTTTAATATTCTCTCCAACCTTTTGAGATAGGTATTTTGATCTCCATTTAATGGATAAAGAAATTGAGGCCCAGAGAGGTTAAGAATTTGCCTGAGAGGTAATTTAGATAGTAAATGATAGAGTTGGAGTTTAAGTAAAGGTCTCTCTTATTGCAGATTTTGTGATATTTCCCACTATTCTAGTTAGCTTTTCAAGTGTCTCTAACACCTAGAGGATTAGTTGTCTGCTCTAATCCAAACAGGGTAGAAGTTGGGGTGACTGGAGTTGGGGTGCAGTTCTCCTCATGGTTACATTTTCCTGCCTCAGTGAACCCATAGGGGAGAGATGTGAACTTGGCCAGGCTGATCAAAATCTGTTTGACTAGGGTAACCAAGATGGAGTTTGCTGTTGCGCCATTTAGAGACCCAGAAGACCTCTGGAGAGAGCTCACCAAAGTGGAAGAGAAGGCTGGCTCACAGAGTCAGACCCAGCACTGGCCCAGAGGTCAGAGGGGAGAAGTATGGCAGTTGACAGTCACAGAACCCATTCCAACTCAAGCACCCTGGGAACGAGTCAGCCTGTCGATAGGAAGACCACGGTCAAGCCCGATGACTTGGCCCCAAACTGAAGCTGATACAGAAAGAATAGTCTCTCACTCAGCTATCATGTGATATACCAGTTTTACTGACAGAATTTTCAGGGAGCAGTGTCACAGAAGCAGAATCTCTGACCCAGAGTTGTCTTCCATGAGATTTTGTGTGGTCCTGGGTGACATGATAGTGATGGAGAACTATGGCTAGGTATATATATATATATATATATATTTTTTAAATTAATTAATTAATTTATTTATGGCTGTGTTGGGTCTTCGTTTCTGTGCGAGGGCTTTCTCTAGTTGCGGCAAGCGGGGGCCACTCTTCATCGCGGTGCCCGGGCCTCTCACTGTCGCGGCCTCTCTTGTTGCGGAGCACAGGCTCCAGACGCGCAGGCTCAGTAGTTGTGGCTCACGGGCCCAGTTGCTCCGTGGCATGTGGGATCTTCCCAGACCAGGGCTCGATCCCGTGTCCCCTGCATTGGCAGGCAGATTCTCAACCACTGTGCCACCAGGGAAGCCCCTGGCCAGGTATATTTGTCCTGAAGATTCCTTCACATATTTGTGACTGAAGGGAGATTAAGTTTCCACACCTTTTGGAGTCAAAGACAAGTGCTATTAACAGTGGCGTGGATCTATGTGTATTCACGGTTTAATGAAGCCTGAGATACTTGGGCTACATCTGGGATAACAAGATTAATGAACCAGATTCTCTCGACAGGCAGGTTCTATTAGGCATAAGGGACCAGGGCTATAGGAGAGGGGATACATTATCTTTTAGTCTGTGTGTGGAATTTTCACTTTCTCTTAATTAAGAAACTATTTTGAACAGAATACTCCCTTAAGATTCTGACCAATTTGTTAATATAAGTAGAGAAGAGTTAACTCAGGCTTCCATAGTGAAATAGATAAAAAGAATTGGACTAGAGTCAGGAGACGTGAGTAAAAGATAAATAAATCTATCTAGTAAATTGTTACTCAAATTTAGCATTCTAGGGGGTTCTGGGGATGCAATGGTGCCTTCATGAAGCTGATCAACTAGCGGGGAAGATAGACATTAAAACCGATTGTACAATCTTGTATAATTAAAGAACTACATGAATACATGTAAAAGTATTGGAGTGGGAAGTGCTGTGAAATTAGTGGTTTGGGCAGAGCCTTGAATAGGGGAATGTGGCTTAGTCAGGGAAGTCAAGCAAGGCTTCCTGGATGAGAATAAGCCTCTACGTAAGGATTTGGGTTGGGGGTGGGGACAACTGGCAGAATGTTTTTATTAAGTGGGACCAGCAAGGCCAAAAGCTCAGTGATGAGGGGAAGCAAGCATTTCCTAGTCTTACCTCTACTGGTAAAACCAGGGTCTTGAACAAGATGATTCCTTGACTTCTTTTTCAATCTAACAGTCCCTGAGTTGTTTACATTTGAAGGTATGTTTTCTAATCATGTGTGAGAACATGAGTTTGAATTTCCCCTCTATCACATCTTAGCTTTAAACTTCCTCTGCTATAAAATAGGGATGAAAATATATGTTTTACCCACATTCCAAAGTTACCTTGTGGATCAAACAAAATAATACAGCCTGTATATGACCCTGTAAATGTAAGATTCTTTTCTTAAGTTCGGGTACAATTTCAACCTGATCCATCTGAAGGCAGACGTTCTAGGTCTGGAGCTCTGGGCTATGATTCTCACAAGGTGGTGAAAGTGGCATAATTTAACACATTGTTCTTTGGGGAAATGTTTCAGAATTCTCATGTATTGGACAGGTGGTGTCACTCAGGGAACTAGGAATAGAGATCTGTCATCACCTACAAATACAATTCAGGGCCCTTTAATGTTGGAGTTAAAGAAGAGTTTTCCTCTGGCCCTTTGTCCCGGTATATATATTTAAGTGAATGAAGTTCGAAATGAATACTTATTAAAACATTTCTTTCATGGAAATAAAAAAAAAAATCTCTTCAAAGACCTCACGACAGAAAATGACTGTGCAAGATAGACAATTGGAATGGATGATGGATAAGGAGCCTTAAGACCTGCACTCTGGTTGGGGTTCTGTTACCAATGAGGAGGTGACATAAATGATATCTAAGCCCTCAGGAGGCACATCTTTTCTGTTTAATGTTTTATGTGGTATCACAGATTCTTTTGGCTATCTCTCGTCTGCAGTATGTCACAGCTTTCACCGGCCTTTGAATACTAATGAGGCATTCATTTCAAATCTCACCAGCTTTGAGTCTCCACCAGTTTGCAAAGAAAGTCCCATTTTTTTCCTGGGAGCCCCTCTTCATATAGTTCCATGGTGCCCACAAATCAATCCTTAGCACCCAAGCTAGCAGTGGAGCCCCAATCCTGAAACTTCTGCACTGATTTCGCTGGCACAGGAAGGACACCATTGGTGGACACAGAGCCGGGATGGGTAAGGCCGGCCCTTACCTTGGGAAACAACCCAGTGCAGGACCATCTCTAAGTCAGATTTCAATAAAGCTGTGATACAAGGGATAACACACAATAGGAGACAAATGATGGAGCTAAATTACCTCCTGTTGGGAGCTGTGGAAGGCTGGCTACACAGAAGAATTGGGATTTAAACCAAAATTTGAAGGATGGACAGGATTTTGATGGGCGTAAGTGAAAATAAAATGCATTTAGAGTAGAGGGAACATCTAGGAAAAGGGAGCAAAAACACGAAAATAAGGAAAATTTGTGGCAACAGAAGTAGGCCAGATTGGTTGAAAGATCAGGTGTTTAGGGGGTGTAGTGTTGATGAAACTGCAGAGTCTGGAAAATGTCAAGTGAAGGAGAGATATTTGAAAGTCAAATAAGAATTTGGGCTTCATTTTATTCACCTGTGTTGCCATTGACAGCATTTGAGTAGAGGAGTGACAGCACAAGATCACTCTAGCAGGGCAATGGACTGACAGGGAGAAGATTCAAGAGCAGTGCTACCTATGGAAATATAATGTGAGCAACAAAGCATGGCCAGGTGTAATTTTAAATTTCCTTGTAGCCACATGTATTAGTTTTCTGTTGCTACTGTAACAAGTTACCATAAACTTAGGGGCCTAAAAAACACAAATTTATTCTCTTACAGTTCTGGAGGTCAGAAGTCTAAAATCAAGGTGTTGGCTGGACTGTTTTCCTTCTGGAGTCTTTAGGTGAGAATCTGTTTCCCTGACAACTCTGGCTTTTAGGGACTGCCTATATTTTTTGGGTCATGACCCCTTCCTCTACCTTCAGAGCTAGTAGTAATAGCATCTTCTGTAGTCAACTCTCCTTCCGTCTCCCTTTAATAAGGACCTTGTGATTACATTAGGCTTAGCCGGATGATACAGGACAATCTTCCCACCTCAAGATCTTTAGCTTAATCACATCTCCAAAGTCCCTTTTGCCCTGTTAGGTAAATACTCACAGGTTCTAGGGATTTGGATGTTGATATCATTGGGGGGTCATTGTGCAGCCCCATTAAAATATATAAAATGAAACTGGTGAGATAATTTAGTATTTTAACCCAATATATTAAACATATAATAATTTCAACATGCAATCAATATACAAGTTATTAATGAGATCTTTTATATTCTTTTTTCCCTACCGTGTCTTGGGATGTAGTGTGTCTTTATACTCACAGCATGTCTCATTTCAGATGAGGCACATTTCAAGGACCTCATCACCACGTGTGGGTCATGGCTGCAGCACAGTTCCAGAGGCTAGGTGACCTGCTGGGAGCTGGAAATCTAGGCAGGCTGTAATATGAAGAGAGGAAGGGAAAAAAAGTGAAGACCTGGAAATCAGCATTAGGTGAATGTTGGGATGTGCTAGGAAGTGGTGGATGACAGAGAAGATGGCTGTTAGCTACAATCACTGACATGGGAATTTTTGTTTCTTTGAGGGAGAAGCATATGAGTCCTTTGCTGGACAAATGAATGAACTGTCCAGTAGAAAGTTAGAAATGGGGGTCTGGAAGTCAGAGGAGGGGTCAGGCTGGAGACTTAGAATTAGAATTGCTTTATGATAGATGGCTGGATCCACGACGGTGGCTGAGGACCAGAACCTTGGAAATGTCCATGTGGAAAGGGCAGGTGGAGGCAGAGGAGACTGGGGAGAAAGTGAGGAAAGCAAGGGCACTTCTAAGACTAGAGGAAGGAGAAATGGTAGCAGCAGGTGGGTGCAGGGCTTTTCTAATTCCCAGCGGTATTTCTGACGTAGCCATGATGAGTCTCCTCATGGGTTTGGAGTCCCTCACTTCAGATCTGAGGTAATTACTCAGCCTGCCACGCAGAGGTGCTTTCTAGTCGTCAGTGGAAGTGGGAATCAGAAGATGCTTGCTTACAAAACTGTTTATCTTTAGAGAATAACTTTATGACTGTATCTACCAAGATGGGTTTAGCATTTGACAATTACATGGTTAATTTGATGAGTATAGACAGTAGAAGGGGACGTTTCAGCCTCCTTTCTCCTCAACTCCAAAGGAATTTCTCTCTATAGAGATAAAATTAACAGAGTAATTGCCAGGTCTTCCTTCAGTATGACAAGATTTAAATTGATCTATCACTTCTTTGGGACAAATGATCCTATTCCCTTCCTAGATTCTTGCTTTTAATCTCTTAAAGGGCACTTCTGTGCAATAGTTGAGTGTTGAGTTTGGAAGTCAAACTACCAGGGTTCAGATCCCAGCTCTCACTCTTACTAACTGGCTTTGAACTAGTTACTTAATCTTTTTGTGCCTCAGTTTCTCATAAGAAAAATATGGATAATCACAGTATCTACCTCGGGATTGCTGTGAGGATTAAATGTATGTGTATATTTATATTTATATACATTGCTTTCCTCTGAACCCTCTCCAAGAGTTTAGAACATTCTGTCTCCATTTTAACAGTATGGAATGACTCCTTTGTTGATTAGATATTTCATGTGTCCTGTTACCTTAAATCATTCTACTCCCAATCCAGCTCTCCCGTATCTGGCTCTGCATTAAAATGCTTGAAGATATTTGCTTGTACTTCACCTATAACATCATGTTTAGTTACAAATAAATCCAACAGCCAGACAAAAGCTTCATTGATTAATCCCTGTGTAACTGACTCAAGCTAGATTAAAAAAAATTAAAAAAGACAAAGGTGAAAAATAAGATCAAACATACCTAAATCAATATTGCTATATTGTGCAGCTATTTCTTCATTTTATAATTTTATTAAAGCCAAAAACTTTGCAGAATTAAAACAGTTCTGCAAGACTCAAACAGAATTTACCAGTAGATATTTCCTTCACACTTTTTCAGAAAATTGTTTCTTACATATTGGTACTAAGTATATTTGAGACGGGAAGCCATCTCAATATCTTCAAGTTTTATTGTCTGATTTATTCGCGCCAAAAAAATAGCCCTTATGGGTAGAAATGGGAAATTGAGTTTTTCTCATTCCCATAACTTGTTCTGTGTTAAGAATATTCAAATGAAAATGTGCACACTTCCTATGTGCATGCATAGGAAGAGGCAAACTAATTCCCAAGGTTGAAATGATTTCACTTCAAAAAAATCAATCCCAGCTGAAGGTGGCTGTCAGAAGTTGTAGGTGAATGGTCTAAGTTGCGGGGGTGGGGGGGGGGATGGTCTGATCATTTTATTTGATACAAAGATTAAATTAAAAACGGATATAAAACATCCAGCACAGTACAGTATATAACATGCAGTAGAATCTCAGAAAATTTCAGTTATTTTAACTTTGTAAACTTAGGATCTGAGCTGCAAACTGGATAATTCACATACTAAGAGGAAAGGAATTTTCTGCTTATTTCCTAGGTAGAAAGCAGGAAAAAGTTCAGCCACAAGAACCCCCTTTTTTCTCTGCACTGGTTGATGCTGCTCGGCTTCACGTTGGCTGCCATGTTGAATATACCCACTCATTTGATCTAGATTTTTCTTTATAAAGCGCTGGCTGTGTATGCTGTGTCCCTAATAGGCAGGCCATAACCATGATGAAGCAGGCTAAGGAGACTTTCCTTCTGTCCATGGTCTCTTGACCATATTTCCATCTCTTTTTAGCTCTCCTCTTGATCTGTGCACATCAGGAACTAAAGGTCTCTGTAGGTATCAGAAGAGACACAGCAGCTGGGAAGGCAGTGAGGTAATTAGCCGGAGAACTTAGATTCCAATCGTGGTTTTTGCCTCTGAAGTTATATGACCCTAGACTCTGTGATACTTAACCTTTTGTTTACCTCTGACCTCAGCTTGACCATAATGGTTATTAGGAAATACACCACCCTCCAAAAGGAATGTTTGGAAGGTTAATGACATAATTGTGCCTAATCCTGGTGATGAGGAGAGAGTAAATGTCTACGTTTTGGAAATGCATAATAAATCTTCCAGGTAAATTACATTTCATTTATTGAACTAAATGTATCCTAAAGGGAAACATATGAAGAGCTTTCAGTTTTAAAGTTTTTGTTCCCTTTAGTGGCCTGAGAGAGTTCCAGAGCTTCTGAAGTAGGGCAAATATATTCTTAGTACAACTGGAACTTTTGATATTAAAGATCTGTGAGTTCCCTGCAAGGAAGGCATCTTTGTAATTATCTAGTTAGATTAACAGACAGCATTTTCCTTGAGTCTCCCCTGAGCCAATTACCACACCTGTCTCCAAAGCGAAGACACTCAGATTTTTCAGCTTGTGTTTTATTTTTTCTGGATTAAAGACCTCACAGACCACTTCCTCTACCTCATTCTGCTTTAGAATACCAAGGTGAGCCAAAAATCTAGACTATCCTAAAAACATGTTGCTTGTTTGTAGGAAGGTACCCTTTTAAGTCCTTGAAATCTCGGTTATCTGAGATGAAATTTTTATTTGACCTGAAGAATAAGGGAAGAATGGAGGGCAGAAACGTGAGGATGGGGCCTGGCTACCTCGAGAACGTGGGGAAAATGGGAGAGGGGTGCAAAGCGCTCCAAGCTCCCCAGCGTCAGCTGTGAATTTTGAGCAAAGAATTCACTTTACACAAAGAAGAAAGCTAAATATTTATGAGCAAGTACTATTTTCCGAACGTGATGTGAGGTATTTTCACATACATTATTCTGGCTTAATCTTTGCATCAGTTTTCTGAAGGGTATTATTATCACCATTCTTAGTGATTAGGAAAGAGTAGTTCAATCAATTGCTTGCCCAAGGTCACACAGCTCTGTAAATAAGAGCTAGGATTCAAATCCAGATTAGTCTGACTCCTAAGTCCACACTGTTTTTCATAAACCACCATCCTTTTGCAAACAGCAAAACTCCCTCACCTTTCTCTTCTTCTCAGTTATCACATCCGTTTGTGACTTTTCTAAGGATTTTGGAAAATTCAGTTGTACACATGAGCACGTGAAAATGGAGGCAGCAAGCTTTTTGCAAACTTGATGGTAACCACTTGCAGAATGCTTAGTATATGAATGCAACCCTATTATTGCCTAGTAATGGTGTGTATTATTATAATAACATACAATTATTTAGCTTGGGTAAAATTAGAATGGTATATATTTAAGATGTCATCCAGGTTCTATTTTTCGAGACACTCTGGAATATACTGTTACATTTAACAAATTGCATCATAATCGGTAACACATAGGAAGTTGATTTGCATTAAATTTTCACCTTAGGAATTTCCTGTTTTCTAGTAAGCTTTACCAATTTGAATTTATTAACACTGAAAATGCATTTATCAAATAACATACAGATCTTATACAATTCTTGATATGAGGAGTATCCATGGGAACAATCTGGCCCAGCTAGCTAAATGTCTAATGTGTTTGAGAGAGAAAAAGTTGCTTTGAGATGTATCTGCCCCCAGCTCCAGACTGCTGGGCAGCAAGCCCAGAGACCAGGTGCTGACACGCAGAGACCACCAAAACCACCAAAACCCTTCCCATTGCAGCAAGCTTACTAAGTAGCTCTGCTAGTACAGAAAATACTCAATTCACGAGGCAATAATTTTTCTGCTCTTTTGCTAAACCTTTGACTTTTAAGAGATGTCTCTTCTTCCCCCTCTGTGCCCATTAGAATATTGATTAGAAGAGGTGGTTAGAGCCAATATGTATCATTCTTCAACATCTTAGCAGTGGTGGTTAAAAAAAATTGGTGGTAGATAGTTTTGAAATAATAAGCCCAAATTAGTTTTTTAAAAATGTCATTGTTTTGAGGAATTCACGATTTCTCTGACTTTATTTGATGAACACGTATTTATTGGTCAGCTATGATGCCTCCATTCCTTTACAAGCTTATACTAGGATATACAAGTAAATTCAATGTAATATACAAGTAAGTTGAATACAAGGGAGTATGTAATCAGTGGTATGTACCACATTACTAGCCAGGATCATTAAGTTCAGTGAAGGTTTGCTGCTTACACATTGTGTGCCAGACTCAATGCTGGGTTCTAGGGATACCAAAGTGAACTGAAAATTGATTCTAAGCACCACCCCCTCAATTTATCAGATAGCCAGAGTTTCAATAAAAAATGTCTTGTAATGGGTGATAGCTACAGATGAAATTTATGTATTTAGGACAAGTTTAGTCTTGAATACGGTATTTGAGGGAGATATAAAACTTTGAAACTTTGGTCATCAGTCTGGGAGTCAGCGTATTCAGGAACATGCTGGGGCTCCTTGCCCCTCAGAAATCCTGGCTGGGTGCTAATGTCAGCTTCTGCTCCTATTTGCTTAAGAATATCCTGTCTAATTTCTGGCTCCCTCCAGCTTGCAAGTCTCCAGGGAAGCTGCTTGTTTGCTAGTAGAGGAGAGAGGGAGAGTACGTAGTGTCAGTATCACCCTTGAGGAGACGCCAGGGCTGACCTGAGTTCCTGGGAACCATTCAGGGCATGAAGATTTACTAGGGTTTGGACCTCATCCACCATTGTAGTCAGGGGCCCAGAATCAAATTGGATAATGCAGACCGGATCCAGCTTGCCCGAGGGGTTTGGCAAGAAGGCAAGTGTCTGTGTGCCTGCTGGTGCATCGTGTTGGCTCTGCCTGCTGCAGAGAAACTCTGAGGTTGCTGTTGATTAACATGCATGCAATTGTTGGACCTCCATCCACGTGACGTGGTTCAGTGCCCTGGACAGTGTAGGTGGGGCCAGGACGTCCTCTGCCCACCCTTCCTCTTGTTAGGCTTCTTCTTGCTCTCAGTCGTTTGCCCTGTGGGGCGGGGTGCAAATTCTTTTTGGTTGCTGGTTGCCCCAAGGGACAGGGTGAGTCTTGTTAAGCAAGGAAGAAGCCGGTGGTGAATCTAGCTTTTGTCTTGCAATCCTTTGGGACAGGCTTACAACAGAGGATTTCATGATGAGTAGATTTTGGTCATTCTAAAAGAAAAATACATCTACTGATGTATTTGTCTCCTGGATGTGGTTTCTGAAGTCATATTAAATTACATTAAAAGCCCTTCTCTCATTGCCACTGGTCTTTTAGTATTCAGTAGACATTTAGAAAGATGATATGTGGGTGAAAGATAAAAAGCTGAATGATGGTCACTGCCTTGGGGAAGATGTTCTCTTATGGAGGAAGTGCACTGCTGGGCAGAGCAGGGAGGTCATTTTTGGGCAGCAGGATGATTAGAATTCTATCTTCTGCCGCTCTGCTGTCGCTCAAAGTGTAGCTGAGCATTGCCAGGCTAGTTATTTTAAGCTCTCGCAAACAATCTCATAGCTTTATTTTTGCCCTGGCTCTAGCAAATTGGGGCCCCCATGCAGTGCGCTGTTGGCATTAAAATGAATCTGAGCTGCTTAAGGGCTGGGGATATGGAGGGATGGCACAGTGGGGAGGGCAGACAACAGGGTAGGACCATTCAAGGATAGAGCATAAAGGATGCTTCTTTAGGAATCTACAGGGCTACAAGTATAGTTCTGTAGTATGTGAATGCGAACATTGGTTTGAAAGCCTTTCCAATACTCTCAGAAAAAGAGATCTTTTCAGGCTACTTTGTATTTCATTTCCTTTTGTTCTCTTGTTTGAAAATTTGTATTTGCCCTTTATGATGGTTGTTTTAAATCTATCTATCTATATCTATCTATCTATCATCTATCTAATATATCTATCCATCCATCCTATCAATTAGTTTTGGAGAGAGAATTCAGTAGTGAGAGAAAGATGTTGAGAAAAGTATTTTGAGCGTACTGCTTATGAGTTTCAGTCAGTGGAAAAAGCAGCACACAGGAGAGGATAGTGCTGGCCTGTTATTAGTTAGAACACTTAAATTGCTCATGAGAAACAAGCACAAATGGTGGGCTGCAGTTTCCCATACATCTGGAGTCCGTGGGGACACACTATGCTGAAGAAAAACAGTCCTCATTCTTACCATCTGTGCATCCTCTGTGATACATTGGGGATAAGGCAGGCTCGAAATGAGTAGACGGATTAATTTGAGGGAATCTGGACAAGGTTATTTCCTCATTGGCTCAAGATTCCCTCAAATCTCATTGCTAGGATGTTTTTCTTTGCCTTGTGACCTTGTTCATATCCCATAGCTGCCTTATCAGGTTTTTACACCTTAGTGCGAATTAGTTTATTGGCTTCTTTCCTTAGATCCAGAGAGAATGATGAGTAGATGATGAGAGAGAGAGGTCAAAGGGAAAAAGAGTAAGAAAGCGGATGCTTGGGTGTATTGTAGGTCAACTTCTACCTGAAAACTTTGCTGAGGAGTGGTCATGCCTGTGGGCTCAGCCTCAGGGCCTGCCAGCTGCAAGCACTTCCTGTGCCCTTCAGCAGTTCTCCAAACAGAAACTTCTTTCCATTCTTGAGATGTGACATCTGTTTTAAATTATGTCAATTGTACCTAGATAGTCAAGTGATTGACACCTTCTTCAGAATATGTGCAGAAACTATAGTAAAAGTGAGGAGCCAGATGCTTCCAGGAGAGTAAATTACTCCCTGCATGTAAGTTAGTCATGGGGTTGATGCATTCACTTTTTTAGGTCACCAATAAATTACTCCTGTAGAGTAGTAAATGGACCCAGTGTGGCCTGAAGTCCTTGTACATGTAAAGAATGGGGACTCTTGCCTCTATGTAATATCTTTTCTCTAAATAATTAAAAATACTTAACACTTGGGATTTGTATGTTGATTTACCAGCATCTTTTAATCAGTTTCCTTAAAATCTTTGTAAGGTCCTTAAACAGGCAACTGTATTATTAATCAAATTTTTCTAAAAGGTAAGCCTCTGAAGCTAGGCCAAACTGCTTACCATAATAAATTATTATACTTATTTTTGCCTTTTGGGTGAATTCTGTCACCTCTAGGATTATATAAATTTTACACACCTCCAGGTCACATTTAAGTTATGTCATATTATATATATATATACACATACATACATACACACAAACTGTGATGGCTTTGTGATGTGTCCAGTTAGCTACTCTGGAACTACATTTCCCAGAACTCCCTTCCCTGTATGGTTTTTGGTTATTGTCACCACAGGAGATGTTTTACCCAAGATTTGGAAAGTTCAAGTGAAGTGGTGGTCATATTGAGTTCTGAAGGTCCATGCTGGGCATCGGCACTGTGGAGACTCATGCATATTGGTGCAGGTCTGCTGGCTTGCCTGGTTGGTACAGGGCAGTTCCCAGTCCTGTGTCCCCTCCAACTCTCATCAGATCCCCCCCATCAGCTTCCCCAGGTGCTGAGACAACTGAATGTGCAGCACCAGCAGATGACCTAGGGCAACAAAGTTGAGATGGTGGGAGACAGACTCGATTCCCAGGTCATCCTAATGGTTTCCTGTTGTCTTTCTTCTCATCTACATTCAGTGTTTCTTCCCAACTGTCAGTCTGGCTGATCTATAGTGAGTTAACTATAGCTGACTAGTCACAAAGGCAACAACCTGCATCAGCCCCACATAGCCTACTCCCACAACTTCATGTGCTCGAACCCCTACAATAAACCTCTTTTTTGTATTATTAGGAATGATACAGTGATGCAACCCTGACTGATACATAAAAATTTAGATTTTTTAAACAAGCATGTGGAATGCAAGCTACATGAAGGTAGTAATCCTTTAAACTTTCTTTCTTCACTGCTCTATCTCCTGTCCCTAGCATAGTGCTTGACACATAATAATCCTTCACTAAATATTAGTTGGATGAGAATCACAAGTTTGGGCTCTTTATCTATAGAGAGACAAGACACGCAGTTCCTTAAGTTTTGATTTTATCTTGCATTTCAGGTACCTATGGTACTTCCAGCTAGAGATTTGGCAACTGGTTATATACATCTGGAGATCAGTAGAAAAATCTGGGTTGAAGCTATAGATTTGGAGATCATTAACATATAACAGGTATAGATAAGAATCCAGGAAGAGATGAGAAGGAGCAAGGGCTGAGAAAAGAACCTTGGAAAACAAAATTGAATGGTTGTTCTGAATCATTTACTTCCTGGTAATTGAATTTTATATCCATACCCTTGCAATAGCTTCATGGTGGGTGAATGATACAGCCATACCTTGACATTGGGCTGGACTCTATTACTTCCTTTGGCTGATGTATATGATATGAGCAGATGCTTGAAATGTGCTTGTGCACTTGGGCTTCCTCTTTTATGTTCTGGGCATCTGCTATGAGAGAAACCCAATTGTCCCCAATTGCCACTGTCCCTTCAGGCTGAGCCCCTAATAAAAAGAGGCAGAGAGGACCTGAACACAACTTGCAACCTGGGCTCAAGTCCAACTTATGCACTGTCTGAAGCTGAGCCCACCCTAGTTAGATCAAACTACAGTTCATCTACAGATTTGAAAGTGTGAAAATAAATACCTGTTATTGTAGGCCCCTGAGATTGGGGATAGTTTGTTAGGCAGCATTATTGTAGCAATTGCTGACTAATATAAATAACAACTATAAATTGAGGAAGAAGAACCTATGAAAGGATCTGAGAAGGAAGAGCCAGACAGGTAAGGGAGTATTCAGGTGAGAGGAGCATCACGGTTGCCAAGAAGAAGGGCCCCCCGGGGTTATGCTGTCAGCCACCTCATGACCAGGCCCTGACAACCAGCAGCCGACAACCTCCACACAAGGCAGGGCCTGGTAACCCAATGGACTAGGGGGTCAACCAAGCCTACCAGACCACCCACATAGTTAGCCCGCCACAACAGAAGGACTTATGCATCCCTTCTAGGGGGAACTCCTAGAGCATATAGCTTGGGTGATGAGAGGGGAGTGCATTGCTGGTATGCATAGGAATCTCCTCAAGAAGGCTGGAAATCCTACAAGATACATAAAATATAAATAGCAACTTAAGCAAAATGAGGTGACAGAGAAACATGCTTCTGATGAAGGAACAAGATAAAACCCCAGAAAAAGAACTAAGTGAAGTGGAGATAGGCAATCTACCTGAGAAAGAGTTTAAGATAATGATTGTTAATATGATCAAAGAACTTGGGAGAAGAATGGTTGTACAGAGCAAGAAGTTAGAAGTTTTTAACAAAGAGTTAGTTAGAAAATACAAAGAACAACCAAACAGAGAAGAATAATACACTAACCCAAATGAAAAATACACTAGAAGGAATCAACAGTAGACTAAATGATACAGAGAAACAAATCAGCAAGTTTGAAGACAGAGTAGTGGAAATCACTGAAGCTAAACAGAAAAAAGAAAAAAGAATGAAAGACATGAAGACAGTTTAAGAGACCTCTGGGACAAAATTTAGTGCACTAGCATTCACATTATAGGGGTCCTAGAAGGAGAAAAGAGAGAGAAAGGGGCTGAGAACATATCTGAAGACATAAAAGCTGAAAACTTCCCTAACCTGGGAAAAGAAACAGTCACCCAAGTCCAGGAAGCACAGGGAGTTCCATACAGGATTAACCCAAAGAGGAATACACCAAGACACATTGTAATCAAAATGACAAAAATTAATGATAAAGAGAGGATATTAGAAGCAGCAAGGGAAAAACAACAAATAACATACAAGGGAATTCCCATAACGCTATCAGCTGATTTTTCAGCAGAAACTCAGCAGGCCAGAAGGGAGTGACACAATATATTTAAAGTGATGAAAGGGAAAAACCTACAAACAAGAATACTCTATCCAGCAAGGCTCTCATTCAGATTTTATGGAGAGATCAAAAGCTTTACGGACAAGCAAAAGCTAAAAGAGTTCAGCACCACCAAATTAGCTTTACAACAAATGTTAAAGGAATGTCTCTAGGTGAAAAAGAAAAGTCCACAGCTAGAAACAAGAAAATTATGAAATGAAAAACCTCATCAGTAAAGACAAACACACAATAAAGGTAGGAAATCATCCACACACAAAGCGAGTAGGAAGGTTAAAAACAAAAGTAGTAAAGTCATCTATATCCACAATAAGCAAACAAGGGATATACAAACAATTAGATGTAAAATATGATATCAAAAACAGTAATCATGAGGGAAGGAGAGTACAAATGCAGGATTTTAGAAATGCATTTGAAATTAAGAGATCAGCAACTTCACACACACACACACACACACACACACATATATATATACCTCGTGGTAACCACAAACCCAAAATCTATAACAGATATACACACACACACAAAGAAAAAGGAAACCAAACATAGCACTAAAGATAGTCATCAAATCACAAGAGAACTAAAGAAGAAGAAAGAAAAAAAAAAAGACCTACAAAAACAATCCCAAAACAGTTTATGAAATGATAATAAGAACAAACATATTAATAATAACCTTGAATGTACATGGACTAAATGCTCCAATTAAAAGACATAGAGTGGCTGAATGGATACAGAAACAAGACACATATGTATGCTGCCTACAAATACTCATTTCAGAGCTAAAAACTCACACAGACTGAAAATGAGGGGATGGAAAAAGGTATTTTATCCAAATGGAAATCAAAAGAAAGCTGGAGCAGTGATACTCATATCAGACGAAATAGGCTTTAAAATAAAGACTGTTACAAGAGACAAAGAAGGACACTACATAATGATTAAGGAATCAAACCAAGAAAAGGATATAACGATTGTAAATATATATGCACTCAACATAGCAGCACCTATGGCTGCTATGGCAGCCATACATATGGCAATACATATGGCAAATATTAATGGACATAAAGGAGAAATCAATAGTAACACAATAATAGAAGGGGACTGTAACACCCCACTTACATCAATGGACAGATCCTTCAGACAGAAAATCAATAATGAAGCACTGGCCTTAAATGACACATTAGACCAGATGGACTTAATTGATATACATAGAGCACTCCATCTGAAAGCAGCAGAATACACATTCTTTTTAAGCACACATGGAATATTCTCCAGGAAAGATCACATGCTAGGCCACAAAACACACCTTGGTACATTTTCTTTTTCTTTTTTTTATTGACGCCTTGGTACATTTTAAAAAATTACAATCATATCAAGCATCTTTTCCAACCACAAAGCTGTGAGACTCTAGTCAACTACAAGAAAAAGCTGCAAAAAACACAAACACATGGAGGTTAAACAATATGCTATTAAACAACCAATGCATCACTGAAGAAATCAAAGAGAATATCAAGAAGCACCTAGAGACAAATGAAAATGAAAACACAACAATTCAAAACCTATGGGATGCAGCAAAAGCAGTTCTAAGAGGGAAGTTCATAGTGATACAAGCCTACTTCAGGAAACAAGAAAAATCTCAAAGAAACAACTTATCTTCACACCTAAAGGAACTAGAGAAAGAAGAACAAATAAAACCCAAAGTTAGTGGAAGGAAAGAAATCATAAAGATGAGAGCATAAATGAATGAACTAGAAATAGAAAAGATCAATGAGGCCAAAAGCTAGTTCTTTGAAAAGATAAACAAAATTAATAAACCTTTAACCAGACTCATCAAGAAGAAAAGGAAGAGGGCCCAAATCAATAAAATCAGAAATGAAAAAGGAGAAACTGACATCACAGAAATACAAAGGATCATAAGAGACTACTATGCAAAACTACAGGCCAATGAAATGGACAACTTAGAAGAAATGGACAAATTCTTAGAAAGGTACAATCTTTCAAGACTGAACCAGGAAGAAATAGAAAATATGAACAGACAAATTACCAGTAATGGAATTGAATCAGTAATTTAAAAACTCCCAACAAACAAAAGTCCAGGAGCAGATGGCCTCACAGGTGAATTCTACCAAACATTTAGAGAAGAGTTAACACCTATCCTTCTCAAATGAATCCAAAAAATTGCAGAGGGAGGAAAATTTTCAAACTCATTCTATGAGGCCAGCATCACCCTGATACCAAAACCAGACAAAATATCACAAACAAAGAAAATTACAGGCCAATATCACTGATGAACATAGAGGTTGTCTTATATTCTTTACTTTTATATGCTTTTATCTCTCTCTCTGTATACCCATCCACCCATTTGTCCATCTGTCCCTCCATCCATCTGTGCATGCATGCATCCATTATCCATCCATTCCTCCTCCACATTATTCCTTCAAGGCTGTCAGGGAACTTACGGACAATATTATATTGAAATATTAAACTAAAAATAAAAATATCAATGCACAGAAATCTCTTTTTTTTAAATAGTTTTATTTATTTATTTTTATTTTTGGTTGCATTGAGTCTTCGTTTCTGTGCGAGGGCTTTCTCTAGTTGCGGCAAGTGGGGGCCACTCTTCATCGCAGTGCGGAGGCCTCTCGCTATCGCGGCCTCTCTTGTTGTGGAGCACAGGCTCCAGACGTGCAGGCTCAGTAACTGTGGCTCACGGGCCTAGTTGCTCCTCGGCATGTGGGATCTTCCCAAACCAGGGCTTGAAACCATGTCCCCTGCATTGGCAGGTAGATTCTCAACCACTGCACCACCAGGGAAGCCCCACAGAAATCTCTTGCATTCCTATACACTAATGATGAAAAATCTGAAAGAGAAATTAAGAAACACTCCGATTTACCATTACAACAAAAAGAATAAAATACCTAGGAATAAACCTACCTAAGGAGACAAAAGACCTATATGCAGAAAACTATAAGACACTGATGAAAAAATTAAAGATGATACAAGCAGATGGAAACATAGGCCATATTCTTGGTTTGGAAGAATCAACAAGGTGAAAATGACTATACTACCCAAAGCAATCTACAGATTCAAGGCAAAAAATCTACAAACAATAAATGCTGGAGAGGGTGTGTAGAAAAGGGAACACTCTTGCACTGTTGGTGGGAATGTAAATTGATACAGCCACTATGGAGAACAGTATGGAGGTTCCTTAAAAAACTAAAAATAGAACTACCGTATGACCCAGCAATCCCACTACTGGGCATATACCCTGAGAAAACCATAATTCAAAAAGAGTCATGTACCACAGTGTTCATTGCAGCACTAGTTACAATAGCCAGGACATGGAAGCAACCTAAATGTCCATCAACAGATGAATGAATAAAGAAGATGTGGCACATATATACAATGGAATATTACTCAGCCATAAGAAGAAATGAAATGGAGTTATTTGTAGCGAGGTGGATGGAGTTAGAGTCTGTCATACAGAGTGAAGTAAGTCAGAAAGAGAAAAACAAATACCATATGCTAACACATATATATGGAATTTAAAAAAAAATAAAATGGTTCTGAAGAACCTAGGGGCAGGACAGGAATAAAGATGCAGATGTAGAGAATGGATTTGAGGACACAGGGAGGGGAAAGGGTAAGCTGGGATTAAGTGAGAGAGTGGCATGGACGTATACACACTACCAAATGTAAAATAGATAGCTAGTGGGAAGCAACCTCATAGCACAGGGAAACCAGCTCAGTGCTTTGTGACCACCTAGAGGGGTGGGATAGGGAGGGTGGGAGTGAGATGCAAGAGGGAGGGGATATGGGGATATATGTATATATATAGCTGATTCACTTTGTTATACAGCAGAGGCTAACACAACAATGTAAAGAAATTATGCTTCAATAAAGATGTTAAAAAATTTCTTTAAATAAAAATAAAAAATAAAAATATCAGAATCAAGAAAAATATAGATAAGAACATATGTAGACACAGGGTGAATGCCCCAAACAATTTTTTGACTGAGTGATTGAATAACAACCCAGCAAGAAAATTATGCTCATAGACCCCATTCTAGAGCTCTGGATTTACAGTTTAGAAATCTACCATTGCAATTAGGTTATATTTTAAGATATAAAAGGGAATTTGAGTAAGTTAGCATGAAAAGAAAGTAATATTTAAATCATAAATGCTCACTATGGAAAGCTTTTAGTTAAAACAAATTCTCCTTTGTGTCTTAAATTACACAGAGAAAGAAGTTATTTTTATGTAATTTCCTCCATTCTTACCAGACCATATGATCTGTTTCTTTTGTCATACCTGTTCCTTAGGACGGATAAAACAAGTAAGGTTGTCAGTTGTTAGACCTTAGAGAATAGAGAATATATTACTATTTATCTTTTCAGAGATGGAGAAAAGACTGCAAAATACACATTGAATTCTAATTTTTTCATATACACAAAAACTTATCTTCTGTCTCCTTTAAAAGGAGATCGGTTTTTCATTTCACTTACTTATTTTTATAATTTACACCTAGTAAAATATAAGATTATTTTTATGTTCAAGGAATTTTGGCCAAAAAGAAAAGAAAAGAAATTTGGCTCTCCTGCTTAATTAATGCCTTTTCCAGCTTCTCTTCAATTGGTAGGAAAATGAAATTAATATAATAAACCCTATGTGATCAACATATTTCAAAATTATGCTACTGTTAAAAGATAGATTTAAATGACTAGTTCCATCTCCCTTTTAAGTTTAGTATTCATATAATTTGAAAACTATTTAGCAAACATAACTATGTATCCCCTTTGAGTTCCAGAAAGAGCCTTTTAAGAAGATAAAATATAAGCCAATCCAAGTCACTGATAGCCTCAGGTTTCAGGACAATTTCCTCCAAAACTTCTGGCAACACAATTAACTCCAGTCATTTCCCAGACCTTTCCTACATCCCAACTACTGCTGTGATCATCTAGTGACAGGTCATCCTTCTAGATGCGAGATAAGTCTTTCTTGATGATATCCAAGGTTTTAGTCATTGCATATCTTCTCTTGACTTTTAGGGTAGCTTTTCCTTACTCTGTTGATCAGCACCTAGATTGAAACCCTTTCATAGAATTCTATGAAATTCATTCATTCATTCACCAAATATATTTTTAGGGCCTTCTATGTGCCAGACACTACACTAGAACCTAGGAATACAATGATGAACCAGACTGAATTTCTTTATGGAACATTCTCTTTAGTGCTGGAGACAGATAAATAGAACAATACATCATGATAAGAATTCTTGTTACTGAATTGGTCACCTGGACCTGCCCTGAGGTCCTAGGCAGGGCCAAGACCCCTTGTCTCAGCTGGGGAGGTTCTTTTCCCACTTGGATTTGCACAGCCAGTAACGAAACTGATGCTGAGACTGAAACAACACAAGCTTTATTCAATGGCCAGAGAATGGAGAAGCTGGAATTTAGTTTGCAAATCAACTTCTCAACCCCATTTGGGCTGAAACACCATATATATAGGAGGGTCGAGGTAAAAGGGAGGGAACTGAGTAAAGAGAGAGAGGAATGTCCATGCTTATATGAGAACAGGGCTGTGGTTTGGACCTGGAACAGAGGCAACACTCTTTTTCAGTCCTTGTATGGGCTTTTCCCGCTGTTGTCATGGCAGTTGTCAATTGTCATGATGCTGGTGGTTGTGTCATTTAGCATGCCAATGTACTACAATGAGTATATAAAGTGGCTCAAGGTCTACTGGAAATCAGGTCTTCCCCCGTCTTGGGCCTAGCTGGTTCTAATTAGTTCTTGTTTTCCTCTTTGCAGTTTCCTCCTTTTGTGGTTGAGGCTGAAACTCAGATAAGAGCAGTTGATTTCCATTCGAGGGAGGGGCAGGGGTCTGATTCTGGGGTAAAAGCCTGGTACCACTCTCATCATATTTATATTTCTTTATTCCTCTTACTGGCTCAAAGCATCTAAACTTGGTGTGGGGAAGTAGTAGTCTATGAACATCTTAGAAGTCTTAGACTCTTAGAAGTCTAGGTATGTTTTATGATAATTAAAAAACTTTAAATTCACTTTGATGAGAACTAAAATTTTTTTAAAGAGTATTCTTGGTTATCTGGATGAGGAATTTGTAACAGTGATATTCTGCAATTTTTGTGCTCAAGTGTAAATACCGTCATTCAAAAAATATCAGTTGTAATAAACAGAATTGTATTCATATTGAAAGATTTATTTTGTACACAACATCATTTGTTATATAAAATTAAAGCTGTTAATCATAATTTGTTGGTCTTGTTTTCACTTAATATATGAAATATTTAATTTTGTAGTTGTATAAGAACATAAGCAGAAATAGTTAATACCAAGGTTTGTGCTTTTATTATTAACATTTAGTAGCATTCTGATAGATTCCATATAAGTCAAAATGCATGGGTCTGCACTTAAAATTATAGGGTAATTTTCCTTTGAAAGGAGTTTGTACATCTGTTCAAAGAACTTAGTTCTGGTTCTATGTCAGTGATCATTCAGGGATGCTATTCCATAAAATCCCTTTTCTTCATTACCCTTAAATGGGTGATAACTATCATCGGAGAGCTTACAATACCTAGTCAGTCCCTATTTGTACCCTCAGCTCCTGAAGAAAGGGGACGCCCGGCTACATGTGATGGCAGAATATAATTTAGAAATACCCCAAGGGCTGAGAGTTTTTGAACCCCATTAACAATTATCTAAATGGAACATAAAAACATTCAAGCAATGTTAAGCACAGTAACCCTCTGGGTTATTTGCAGATTGGATTTTCAGTTTTTAAAATGGGCCATTTGTACTCCCAGGATGCGAGGAGGCATGGAGGATATATGGCAATCACGCTTTAATGTCGGTGAAAATTAGAAAATGAAAACAAATGCTATGTATTGGATAGAATACGATTTGTATGCATATTTAAGCGAAAACTTCAAAGAAATTCCAGGCTTGAGGCTGGGCACTGCTTTGGGATGTGCTAGGGAAACTTCCAGGCTCTGGCAATCTCCCTTCTCTGTCTTCAAGGGCTACTTTGGTGGAAACCTTTGGAAAACATTGCACCTGGGAAATGCTCCAAAGAGCTAGAAACCTGAAGCTGTTCTCTCCCTATCAGATTTTGAGCATTTGCCTGGGAGATTGAGAAGTTTCTTTTGTGAGATTCCCTTGCGGTAGTTTGTGGACTCTTGGGTATATTCTGGTACTCCCTATCACCCCGTTATGACAGTGATTGTATTTTTCTTTGTTCAATTTATAGCAAAGTGCTTATTGCACATAAGGAGTTGAAGACATTTGCAATAGTTACTACGCTCTCTCTGGGATTTTCTGTCTACATGTTGTAAACCACAAAATAGTTGAAGTTCCTTTCATCTGATCATCTCATTCTCATCATCTCCTGGTCTCTGCTTACTAGTGAATCAAGTCCACTCATTCATTCAACAACGTTGCTGGGTCCTTCAAATGCAAGGAATCATCGACATGTAATTGGAAGCTCTAAATATGCTTTTCCACAACTCTCTTTTCTATTAAATATGACATCTCCTTGCCTTTGGTTTCAATGTATTATCTATTTAATGTGGGTTCATTAGCCTTAATGTCTCTGTTTTAGTCCGATTGAATCAATAAGCTCAATAGCCAATTTGGACCAGATCTCTCAATTACCTTTCCAATTTGGTGGCCAGTTAAATTAGCAGGCCAAATAACCAGATTTGGGCCCAGAGACATGAGCCCATTTATCTTCTCAGTCTTCCCAAGCCTCTTGTAAATTCATCTACCAACATCTTGTGTCTATCATTTGCCTGACTCTGCCTTTGAATAGTGCTTCTCAGAGCAGGTGGTGGTAGTGCGGCAGGTGTGAATTTAGGACCTCTGCTGGTATGTGTATTTGTATATTTTGAAGTATATTCTAAAATTATCATGACCTGAGTTATTTCAAATCTTAATACTTAATTTAATTTTTTTCAAATAACAATAAAGGAAGGTGGATGATTTTATGTTTTTAAAAGAAGACATGGGTTTAAAGAGATTGTAAAAGATGGCCTTAGAATTTACAGAGAGGATGAGATCTTGTCTGCCTTCCAGATTTCACCCAGCACCACACACAGTGATAACACTTTACTTTTAAAACTCCATTCCTGAGAATTCAGGGTAATTGTGGCTTATCAGAAGGTCAGATTTCCAGCAATCTCTACATCTTAAGAACAAGGAAATAATAAAATAAACAGAAGCCTTTAGAGACTTTGAGTATATATGTAATATGCTGGTCTGGAAAATCATGCCCCTATTTTAGTTACAAAATGGCTGTTTTGGTCCACAAACTGTAATAGAAATGTTGTTAGAACTTTTAGGACAGTAAGAAGAAAGTCCTATCCTTTGATTATTCCCTGTTCCTTCTTTCTGTTGCTTGGAATGGGACTGTAATGGTTAGAACTCCAGAGCATTTTTAGAGTATGGCAAGTCACAAAGGGCAGAGACAAGCCAGAGGCCTCTAATAGCATTGTGGAGTCCTCCCACCTGGACTGCTTACCTCTACACTACCTTTATACAAGTGAATACACCTTTGCATTTAAGCTACTGCAGTTGGGTTTCTGTTACTCACAGCTGAACCTAACTTTAACTGATACACCTTGTTAATTTGATTTCTCAGTAGCTTAAAAGGACCAAATTAGAAGGAGGAAGGGCTGCTTCTGGTAGCAAGTGAGGAAACAGAAAAATTATTCTAGGCCAGGAAACCAGTTAATGGTGATGTGGCTGACGTCAATACAGCAAGAAGGCAGGAAAAGGTGTGGAATATTTCATAAAGTTTTTTATTGAAGATGGTTGATGTTTAAAAAAGCTCTGACAGCTAGGGTAAACTTCAGTTACTTTTAGATTTGACACTTTAGACACTTAATTCCCCTTATCACCCTTTTTGTCAACAACATTGATGGAGCTAGCCATTGTGTGAATGGGGACAGAAAACAAACACACTATAACTCTGCATTCAAGCTGTTCACCATAGATCCTGGGAGGGTGAGACATTGTCTGAGTGAGTATTCAGGGGTGTGGATGTACATTTATTTTGTGTAAGTGGGTAGTCAGGACAGCTTATTGTTTCAGAGAATGCTCCTCTGGCTACCCATAGCTGTGTAAGTTGTCTTGGGTCAAGTGGGGAGACGGTGGCTGAATGTGAAACCCAATAGTCCAAGCTCCTAGTTTGATTCTCTAACAAATGACACTGCCTAGCTTGCCCTAAACTCTCTTTAAATAACTACAATTTATTTCCTTCTTGACTACATTCTGACAAAGGGGCTCCTGTTCTCTTCCTTTCTGTCACTCCCAGAAATACCAGCACAAGAAAGCTTCATCAGCAACAAAGGTCAGTGTCAGACAAAGCTTATTGTCTGGGTTGGTGATTTTATTCCAGGAAGAGAGCTCTTAAAATAATACCACAATACCAAAAAGCAGAGCTGGAACTTATTCATCTCTGAACCTTTCACAGTTCTATTTTGTAAACCCAACACACTGAATAATTAATTTTCAAAATCTACGGGACTCCTTAGTAACTACCCATTTTTGTGGGTAGAGATAATTCCTTGAATGGAACATGAGCAGAGAGTTGATTTTAAGTAAGGAAATGGGGTCAGGGAGAGGTTAAGTGGTCGGCCTGGGGTCAGATAGCAAGCTGGTGACTCAATGTTGCAGCTCCTGGATCTGAGTCCTGCAAAGAAAACCAGAGCCCATTTCCTCTTGATAAGTTAGCTACCCCATATCTGTGGTCTGTGTAAGCTTTTAAGAGCCACATTCCTTTTCTGATTGCAGACCTGAGCTCCCGTGACTTTCATCGGAGTCTGGAAAACACTTTCAAGGTCAGACTGTGGTATACAGAGGGCAGAGCAGCACTTCATTTACCACTGAAAATCATTATGAAATTCATAGGAGTTGTCATCTTTTTGGTGCTTTATGATCTGCATCCAGTACATATTCCCGATAACCAGTCTATAGAACAGAGGGTGATGCCTCAGAAATGATGATGACCTGTGTTTATGGAGAGCTTGCTATGTGTCAGCTACTCCATGAAGAGTTTCACATGGATCATCCCATTTGATCCCCACCATGACCTTGTTGGGTCCTTTTTACCAATGAAGATGTTGAGAATTTTCAGGGGTAAGTACCGAGCCCACATTGACACTGCTAGAAGGCGACTCTGTGATACAAAATTCCTGTACACTCCTACTGACATTTTCCTCTCAATTCTGTTATTTCAGTATTTTTATAGATTAAAACTGTGTGTGGAGATAGACTCAACCACCAGAGGATAGACAGCAGAATCAAGAAATACTACAATCCTGCAGCCTGTGGACCAAAACCCACAGTTACAGAAAGATAGACAAGATGAAAAGGCAGAGGGCTATATATTAGATGAAGGAACAAGAAAAAACCCCAGAAAAACAACTAAATGAAGTGGAGATAGGCAACCTTCCAGAAAAAGAATTCAGAATAATGATAGTGAAGATGATCCAGGACCTCGGAATAAGAATGGAGGCAAAGATTGAGAAGATGCAAGAAATGATTAACAAAGACCTAGAAGAACTAAAGAACAAACAAACAGAGATGACCAATACAATAACTGAAATGAAAACTACACTAGAAGGAATCAATAGCAGAATAACTGAGGCAGAAGAATGGATAAGTGACCTGGAAGACAGAATGGTGGAATTCATGGCTGCGGAACAGACTAAAGAAAAAAGAATGAAAAGAAATGAAGACAGCCTAAGAGACCTCTGGGACAACATTAAACGCAACAACATTCGCATTATAGGGGTCCCAGAAGGAGAAGAGAGAAAGAAAGGGCCAGAGAAAATATTTGAAGAGATTATAGTCGAAAACTTCCCTAACATGGGAAAGGAAATAGCCACGCAAGTCCAGGAAGCGCAGAGAGTCCCATACAGGATAAACCCAAGGAGAAACACGCCAAGACACATAGTAATCAAAGTGGCAAAAATTAAAGGCGAAGAAAAATTATTGAAAGCAGCAAGGGAAAAACGACAAATAACATACAAGGGAACTCCCATAAGGTTAACAGCTGATTTCTCAGCAGAAACTCTGCAAGCCAGAAGGGAGTGGCATGATATACTTAAAGTGATGAAAGGGAAGAACCTACAACCAAGATTACTCTACCCGGCAAGGATCTCATTTAGATTTGATGGAGAAATCAAAAGCTTTACAGACAAGCAAAAGCTAAGAGAATTCAGCACCACCAAACCAGCTCTACAACAAATGCTAAAGGAACTTCTCTAAGTGGGAAACACAAGAGAAGAAAAGGACCTACAAAAACAAACCCAAAACAATTAAGAAAATGGTCATAGGAACATACATATCGATAATTACCTTAAACGTGAATGGATTAAATGCCCCAACCAAAAGACATAGACTGGCTGAATGGATACAAAAACAAGACCCATATATATGCTGTCTACAAGAGACCCACTTTAGACCTAGGGACACATACAGACTGAAAGTGAGGGGATGGAAAAAGATATTCCATGCAAATGGAAATCAAAAGAAAGCTGGAGTAGCTATACTCATATCAGATAAAATAGACTTTAAAATAAAGAATGTTACAAGAGACAAGGAAGGACACTACATAATGATCAGGGGATCAATCCAAGAAGAAGATATAACAATTATAAATATATATGCACCCAACATAGGAGCACCTCAATACATAAGGCAACTGCTAACAGTTATAAAAGAGGAAATTGACAGTAACACAATCATAGTGGGGGACTTTAACACCTCACTTACACCAATGGACAGATCATCCAAAATGAAAATAAATAACGAAACACAAGCATTAAATGATACATTAAACAAGATGGACTTAATTGATATTTATAGAGCATTCCACCCAAAAACAACAGAATACACATTTTTCTCAAGTGCGCATGGAACATTCTCCAGGATAGATCATATCTTGGGTCACAAGTCAAGCCTTGGTAAAGTTAAGAAAATTGAAATTGTATCAAGTATCTTTTCCGACCACAACGCTATGAGACTAGATATGAATTACAGGAAAAGATTTGTAAAAAATACAAACACATGGAGGCTACACAATACACTACTTAATAACGAAGTGATCACTGAAGAAATCAAAGGGGAAATAAAAAAATACCTAGAGACAAATGACAATGAAAACACGACGACCCAAAACCTATGGGATGCAGCGAAAGCAGTTCTAAGAGGGAAGTTTATAGCTATACAAGCCTACCTAAAGAAACAAGAAAAATCTCAAGTAAACAATCTAACCTTACACCTAAAGAAACTAGAGAAAGAAGAACAAACAAAACCCAAAGTTAGCAGAAGGAAAGAAATCATAAAGATGAGAGCAGAAATAAATGAAATAGAAACAAAGAAAACAATAGCAGAGATCAATAAAACTAAAAGTTGGTTCTTTGAGAAAATAAACAAAATTGATAAGCCATTAGCCAGACTCATCAAGAAAAAGAGGGAGAGGACTCAAATCAATAAAATCAGAAATGAAAAAGAAGTTACAACAGACACCGCAGAAATACAAAGCATTCTAAGAGACTACTACAAGCAACTTTATGCCAATAAAATGGACAACCTGGAAGAAATGGACAAATTCTTTGAAAGGTATAAACTTCCAAGACTGAACCAGGAAGAAACAGAAAATATGAACAGACCAATCACAAGTAATGAAATTGAAACTGTGATTAAAAATCTTCCAACAAGCAAAACTCCAGGACCAGATGGCTTCACAGGTGAATTCTATCAAACATTTAGAGAAGAGCTAACACCTATCCTTCTCAAACTCTTCCAAAAAATTACAGAGGAAGGAACACTCCCAAACTCATTCTATGAGGCCACCATCACCCTGATACCAAAACCAGACAAAGACACTACAAAAAAAGAAAATTACAGACCAATATCACTGATGAATATAGATGCAAAAATCCTCAACAAAATACTAGCAAACAGAATCCAAAAAAAAAAAAAAACAACTGTGTGTGGCTATAATTTTCATTCTAGCCTTAAGCAAAAGGTCTGACTAAAAAAAAATTGAGATTTTAATAGTGAGGTTGATTGTCCTTCCTGCAAACAGATCAAAGATGCCTCTTATTGGCTGCTGTTTGGGATCTTAGTTGTAGTCTTCAGAAAATAACTGTTTCCAAACTAAAAGGCTGAAAATCAAAATATTTGAAAGTGGAACTCTATTTGAAAGTTCATGATGTATGGTGACCCTTCCCCAGTCTTTCTTGGATTTCTTCCAATAATCTTCATTTTCTGGAAAACACGACCCATTAAACTAAAAAATATGATGGAATGGACGTCTATGGAAGTTTTTGTTACTTGAAAACTTTTCTTTTAAAAAATGGACTTAATGTAGGTTTGTTGGAGAAGCATCTATTTCTTTTTAATGGGAGACAACAATTACAGATAAATAAGAAAAATACAACTTAAGTCTTAGAATTTTTATTGTTTTAGGTGGCAAAATGTCACCTTAGAAACCAATAGTTAGACATTGTAAATTGAGTTAAAAGTTTTAGCAAGAAATGATTTTATTAAACAATGTATTGGGCAAATTTGTGTGTGTGTGTGTGTGTGTGTGAGACTTTGGAGCATTGGTAGACTTCAGAATTCAGTTAAACCAACTCTCATCAAATCAATTACAAATGCAAGAGGGAGGGGACCAAGAGAAAATGAAAAGAATGAGAGGGGCATACTGTAATTCTTCAAGATATGAAATTTTGAGCTTTTTAATATAGTACACATTATGAACTAACTTGCAAGGATATAAAATGTTAAGTTGGAAACTCAGGACCTCTTTATTAAGACAAAATGGCTAAAGCATCCCACCACCTCTGGCAGCAGACCTAAACTGTAGGCTACTCATTTGGAGATTGTGAGCAAATTTCCTAAAAGCTAAAACTATAATTTTTAAAGCTATTAAAATAACTCTTAAAAAAAGGTGTAAAAGCAGTGTTCATTGTGAAAAAATAAAATAGAAAACACAGATAAGTGAAAAGGAGGAAATAAGAGTTACTCACAGGGCTTCCCTGGTGGCGCAGTGGTTGAGAATCTGCCTGCCAATGCAGGGGACACGGGTTCGAGCCCCGGTCTGGGAAGATCCCACATGCCGCGGAGCAAGTGGGCCCGTGAGCCACAATTGCTGAGCCTGCGCATCTGGAGTCTGTGCTCCGCAACAAGAGAGGCCGTGATAGTGAGAGGCCCGTGCACCGCGATGAAGAGTGGCCCCCGCTTGCCGCAACTAGAGAAAGCCCTCACACAGAAACGAAGACCCAACACAGCCATAAATAAAAATAAATAAATAAAAGAGCAATGTACATACCTTAATTAAAAAAAAAAAAAAAAAAGAGTTATTCACAGTCTTATCACCTAGAATAGCCACTGTTAATACCTTGGGGTTTGTCCTTGCAGGTCCTCCATAACTGTGTGTCCACACACAAACAAGCACACATTTAGATCATTTTACATACTATTTTATAACAAACTTCTTCCATTTCATTAGAAACCATGATTATGATGTTAATATCCATAAGTGTTTTTATATTACATAATTTTCCATGGCTGTAGTTGGACATTTGAGATTGTTTTTGATATTTTGCTTCTATAAAAACTGTTGGATAACTTTTCCTTTTAGGAAAACTTTGAACCTTCTCCTAATTATTTTCTTAGGTTGAGTTCTTATTTTTATAATTTCTGGATTAAAGGGAATGCAGAGGAAACCCTCAGAATGGTAGAAAATATTTGCAACAAAGCAACTGACAAGGAACTAATTTCCAAAATATACAAACAGCTCATGCAGCTCTATGTCAAAAAAAACCAAACAACCCAGTCAAAAAATGGGTGGCAGACCTAAAAAGACATTTCTCCAAAGAAGACATACAGATTGCCAACAAACACATGAAAAGATGCTCAACATCACTAATTATTAGAGGAATGCAAATCAAAACTACAATGAGATATCACCTCATACGGGTCAGAATGATCATCATCAAAAATCTACAAACAATAAATGCTAGAGAGGGTGTGGAGAAAAGGGAACCCTCCTACACTGTTGGTAAGAATATAAATTGGTACAGCCACTATGGAGAACAGCATGGAGGGTCCTTAAAAAACTAAAAATAGAGTTACCATATGACCCAGCAATTCCACTCCTAGGCATATATCTGGAGAAAGCCAGAATTTGAAAGGATGCATGCATCCCGATATTCATTGCAGCACTATTTACAATAACCAGGTCATGGAACCAACCTAAATGTCCATTGACAGAGGAATGGATAAAGAAGATGTGGTACATATATTCAATGGAATATTACTCAGTCATAAAAAGGAATGAAATAGTGCCATTTTCAGAGATGTGGATGGACCTAGAGATTGTCATACAGAGTGAAGTAAGTCAGAAAGAGAAAGCCATATATTAATGCATATATGTGGAATCTAGAAAAATGGTACAGATGAACTTATATGCAAAGCAGAAATAGAGTCACAGATATAGAGAACAAATTTATGATTACCAAGGGGGGAGGGAGGAGTGGGATGAATTGTGAGATTGGGATTGACATACATACACTACTATGTATAAAATAGATAACTAATGAGAACCTACTGTATAGCACAGGGAACTCTATTCAGTGAGTAGAAATCTGAAAAAGAGTGGATATATGTACACGTATAACTGATTCACTTTGCTGCACAGCAGAAACTAACACAACATTGTAAAGCAACTATACTCCAATAAAAATTAATAAAAAAATAAAGGGAATGCAGATTTGGAGACTTTTGAAACAGTTCTGTAGTGCCCACCGGAGAGGTTTACCAGTTTACACCATGATTATTGGTATGTATAGGCCAAGGTTAGCTTGGAAAGTCTGAGGAATTATTTTTGGTGACAACTGTGACTGCATTGAAAATTGTGAATGTTAGAAATAATATCTTTTGTGTGGTTAGCTTAGAGTAAAAGATGTCACTACATGGTATATATTATTATTAATAGTTAATATTGAGATCTAAGATTTTTTAGAGGTCTAATTGAATATCATGCAAATTCACTGACTGCTGGTCTTTCTAAGTCGTGAACATTTAGCAAGTTTAGATATAATTAAAATATGATATCTGAAGAGATTTTGAAAAAAACTAGCATATGTGGAAAGCAGATGCTTTGTATTGATAACAGCTAAGGTTTGCATTTGGAATGTTGAACCATAAGGATAAGGCTAATATCTTTTAGAATATGTGGATGTTTTTAGCAAGGAAGCATATGTTTAAGAGAAAAAAATCCCTCACATAATTTTAATAGTTAATTTTTAGTGGGATAGTCTTTCCTAATGGTGCTTGAATTATTTAACACTCTCCCTTTATGGAACTATCATATGATACATAGGGTTGTATTTTAATTGTGGAATTTGCATTTTAGCTCTTTTAATCAGAGCAATAATTGGGATGAAAAAGTCACCCTTGTCTGTATTTCTGAAAGTTTTAGATAGGCTACTTTTTGCAATACCACAGCAGGCTATCCCTATTCATTCCCATTACTTGAGATTAGGTGGAACTCCATTTTATATTAATTAATTAATTAGTTTATTCAATCAACATATTTATCAGATATCTACTGTGAACCAGGTCCTGTTTAAATCACTAGCAACAGAGGGATGAACAAGAAACACCAGCTTTTCTCTCATGGAATATAATATCTGAACTATACACTCTCCCCCACCAACCTCCCCTGGGCTAGCATTCTGTATTTCCACTGCTTCACTGGATTGTAATTGCCTGTTTATCAGCCAGTCTCTTCACCACACTGCTGATCTCCTTAAGGGTAGAGGCTCTCTCAGGCTTCCTGCTCTGTTTTCAGCCTCTGGCACAGTCCCAACTAAAGTTGTTCCATCTATACGTATTGGATGGATGAATGTTCATTTACTATCCCTTCAGTTTACTTTAGAGCTATGTTTACCTTGTCTAAAACAATTGTGTTTATCTCACAACCACAAGAAACTTCTGTTTGACTTCAATTTAACTTTTACAGGTTAAAGTCCTACTGCATCTCCTCACGCACCCTATGCTAAAGCACTTCTAGTTCTCCAAGTGGGTCCTATTCCTTTACTCATACTTTCCCGTTGCCTAGAATAACAATCTCTCTTTGTTTCTCTTCTTCGAGGCCTAGCTCACATTAGCCTGCTCTGTGAAGCCTTCCCTAGTTGCCCTGCTTAGAAACTATCACTATTTACTCCTCTCATGCTGCTATAGAGCACTGATTGAACCTCTTTAGAGTACTTTTCTCTTTTTTCCCCCTGCCTTCCCCAACATCAAATAATAATTCCTTGTTATTAGTCTTGTTTAGTCTGTGTCTTCCTTCCTTGAATGTAAGCTCCTTTGAGTAAGGAGCAGGTCTCATTCATTATGGTTTCTTCCACAATGTCCCATGGGCTTTGCACATAGTAGGAGGCCAGTAAATACTTACAAAATGAATGAACGAATGAATATATGAATACACTCTCCACAGTGAATGGACTTCATGTGTAACTCAGTGGGAGAAGCTTCAAATGTGTACTTGGGATTAATAACATTAGATAAAGGGAAGGGCAGTCCATGGGGAGGGACACGGGAAGGATATGCATGGACCAGAAAAGGAAATGTGTTTATGCAGAGAGAAATAAAGGGATAAGACTGACTAACAGGTGAGTTTAGAGTCCAGAGGGCTTTGGGTATGGGACCGAGGAACCTGGCCTTGGCCCAAGGTGAGCCACATCCTTGGTTCTTGAATTGAATGTCAGATATCCAGATATGTGTGGCACCAACTCATGTTCTCTTCCATCTATTCCTACGTTCTTGACCAATGCATTCAGTAGGATATATGTCATAGCTATAAAAGATTTTGGTGATAACTTTCATCTAACCAAAGCAGGTGTTATATTCAACTGGTGTTTATGGGAAAATAATACTTCTAACAGTACTTTACATTTGAATGACACTTTAAAGTATACAAGCTGTTTTCTAGTATATTATGCTTTTACCCGCACAAGAAATCTGAAAGATGCTGAAGGGGAAACTGAGTCCAAGGTAGCACAAATAGTATAATACTAGAGTTAAGACTTCTGGGGATACTGAAACCAAGTCTAGTATTTTTTCTCTACAATTCTCTTATCTTTGCAATCATGAAGGTAGTTGGGAAAGACAAGGAATGGATGATGAGAGTAGAGTGGAAGAAAAAGGGGAGGTGAAGCTGTGATTTATTCATTCACTTAGTGACCGTATATCAAGCACTCTTCCTCTGCTCTCCCCTTCCCATACCAGCCTGTGTCTCAGTCCTCAAGGATACTCCAGGCAGGAAATTGAAAGACAGAGGGATAAGGGCCTTGGGAGCACTCAGTGGGATACCTAGTCTAGTTTTGGACAATCAGGAAAGCTTTTTAGAGAAAGAGACATCAAGACTGAGAGTTAAGGAAGGCAAAGGAGAATCTAGGTGAATGGGGCTGGGTGTTGAGGGTGGGGAAAATGTTTCAAGCCAGGTCGTGAAATTGCACAACTGATCTAGGGCAAAAAACACACACCCTAGAATGGAAAGATAACTTTCAGAATGTGGGCAAAATGGGCAGCAGAGTGAGTCTTGAATCTCTGTTTCCTAGGGTTGCTCTTTCCCTGCCCCCCTCCCTCACCCCCTGTGCCTTTTTTTTTTTTTTTTTTCTCAATGAGGAGGGGGAATAAGCGTCTGGCCTCTTTGGCCCAAGGTCTACTGTGTTTTTATACTGAAAGGCCCATGGGAGAGTAATTAATTGTGTGCCTGACCCTATTTTATCAATGAATTTTCTATTCCAGCCCCAGTGGTGCCTATAGTGATCTAACCTGATGTCGCTCACACTTCCTGCATTCTCTGCAAGCTTGGATGCAAGGCTCTATTAATACTCAACCAGGTTGAAGATGTAGTTGCTTCTCTTTGGAAGAGATTGGCATCCGTAACTCAGAGAACAAATAGAAAATATACACTGGGAGGAAAGGAGTAGATGTGATGGTGAGTTATAGATGGAAAAAAGAAAAAGTTAATAATTTTGAAGATGTTGCATGATTACATTATTTTAGTGATTAGAAAATACTTCTTCTTGTAGTATTTGCAATGATTGATGTTTACAGAATCTATGTATATTCTGATTACTGTACTCTTTTTCTTCCCATTAAAAATTAATTCTCTGCTTCGATGAGACTCTTAAATTTTATTTCTCATTAAGGTAATATGGCTGAAAGCTAAAGCAGCATAGCTGAAGTTATGCTTGAACTGTATTTTAAAATAATTTTCTTAAAATGTAAAACAAAATTACCTATTTTTGAATTCAGAAGTCAGTATATGTTCCACAGTGGCTCTGAAAATCAGAATCTCAGTGTATCAGTTGAACACTGACTTTTAAAAAATGTATGAGTTAATTTAACGTATTTACAGACTGCCAGAATGCAAGAAAAAAGGTTTCTTCCTGAGATGAGCTCAGAGAGTCTATTTTGCCAGAAAAATAGAGCCAAACATATTAATATCCAGTGACTTTTCAAAGTCCAGGCAACTGGAGGAATGCATTTGAAGGAGAGGAATTCATTGTTTTAGTCAGTCTGGCAAATAGGAACGGAAAAGTCAGTGACCTCTCAACAAATCCTTTCCTACACACCCTGATAACCAATATTAGCCCATTTGCAGGGCTACCATTTCCCCTTTGTCAGGAGATGTGAAGAACTCAGTGGCATAGCAAATAGTCTTTGCCGTGAAGAAATGTACATGTCCTCGCTATGTTTATGCGTTGGAACAAAGGTGCTCCAGTCTGAACTACAAGGGCTGTGTTACAAGTTCAAAGGTGTAAAATTCAACGTAACCACGTACATGATATCTACATGTAATAGAACGACCATGATATCTACATGTAATAGAATTTTCTTGCATAGTTTATGGAAATTGAGCTTATTACACTATCGCAGCCCAGACAAATGAAGATTTTAACTGAATTCCACTGTGTGAGTGTAACTTAAAGCTAGATTGTGTACAGTCCTCCCTATGTATACACGGGGGATTGGTTCCAGATCCCCAGGGAATACCCCAAACCGCGAATGCTCAAGCCTTACATAGAACGGCGATGTACAGTAGGTCCTGCGTGTCCGTGGGTCCTGCGTCTGTGGATTCAACCAACCTTGGATCAAAACTCGCAGATACGGAGGGCTGACAATATGTAGAACATTGACCATTCAACTCCAGAGTATAATATAGCAAGTTTCATACATTTTATATTGTTGAATCAGAGCAGCCAAAATCTCCGTTCTGGGCTGGGAGAATCACATTCCATATACGTGGAGGGAAGATTACACTTGTGGATGCCCAAAACGTGTATTTTTTTCCGTATAGAACAAAAGAGTTAATTCTTTTCTTCTCCAAAATGTGGAGATTCAGAAGTGACTGCTTCACCGCTGGGACATTTCTCCTGTAGAAATACTACTCCATGGGCTCCAAGGTGCTGAGAAGCATTAGAAAATGAAGGGAAGGGTCAAGGAGCTTGCCTCCTCGCCTAAGGAAAGGTGAAACAAGTCAACTTTCTGACAACTTGGACAATAATCTTCCTCCCTCCCTTCTTCTCCCTACCTCTCACTCTTCCTTCTTGCCCATCCTTCCCTTTTCCCCTTCCTTCTCTTCCTTCTTTCTCTTCTCCCCCCTTCCCTTTCCTTCCTGCTTCCCTCCCTCCCTCCCTCCCTTCCTTCCTTCCTTCCTTCCTTCCTTCCTTCCTTCCTTTCTTCTTTCCTTCCTTCCTCTAAGCACTTTCCCACACACTACTGATAGAGATAAGACACAAAGATAAGACTAAACAGGGTATATACATTGTAGCAGTCTTTCAAACTAGTTTCCTTCTGAGCTTTGTAACTTAAACTCAAAGTAAATTCTTTAAGGTTAAACCTTGGCCCTTTCAAGGTATTGATTTTACAGCTTGGCGATGATTTGTGTTAAAACCTTATATAATATTAAACTTCATACAGAACTGTAACTCTTTAGATTGAAGGGGAAAATGTATTTGTGACTTTTAATCTTATCACTTCAAAGGAGATTTGTGTTAAAAATGGAAAATGTACCGGGCATTGACCAATTAGGTGAACTGGGGCTTTGAGGTTTTAGAGAAAGAAAAGAACTCTTTATAAAAACTAGAAACAAGGATATTGGGTATTATCCAAGAAGCTTTCATAATGCAACTGTGTTCCTCAAGTGGTTATCTTGGTGTGCTTTAATTTATGGTCTCTAATGGGTAGGAAATCTCTAAGTAAGAACAAAGAGTTATGAACCCACTAAGAAGGTTATAAATGGGTCTTGACAAGGTAGCTTAAAAGGAGACATTATGGCATCCAGAGGACAAGAATTTATATCTTGTTCTTAGAATGTATAATTTGCCTCAAAATCATCAAAGTTATCATCAGATAATATTTCTTAATCTCTTTTAAGAACTGGGTATCTTAAGATCTATACAAAATCAAACACATAATCACACATAGTTAATGTAAGTCACTTTATTTTTTTATGTTGTTAACAATCTTTTCCCAAAATGTCTTAACTCTAAATCTCTAAATACCAACCTCACAAGAAAGAATTTTGCAAATACCATTTTCCATACTGATAGAAATGAAAGTATATATATATGACAAACCAGAAACTTGCTGATCCCTGGTATTGGAATATAAAACTTGCTGTAAATAGTTCAGGTCCAATTATGGAAAATGCAGGAAAAATCAGTGCAAAAAAACCCCAACAACAACAAAACTACTGTAGACTACTAAACTCTAAAGAGAAAGATATTTGCAAAAAAAACCTTTTTAAAGTAAACCACACTCGAGAGAGAACAATTGCGATCATGAAGCGATCATTCTAGCAATCCAAGGGTGATTGAATTGGTTAATTTGGACTTACAAGAGAGTACTTTTCATACATTTCAGGGAATTCTCTGGAGGGAAGATAATGGGGCTGTGTTTGTAATCCCCTCAACTGAGTTCTAAGAGAACCTCACAAAACCTTGAGGTATGAGGGTTGATAGATGAAACTGGAGTGCTCAAGACAGTGAAAAACCTTATCAGAAATATGGACATTCTTTGTATTAAGACTTCATGAATAAGTTGCTTGGTCTCAGGCAAAGCATAATATTTGCAATTGCTCCAATACTGAGGGTCCACTATATAGATTTCTTGGCACTAAATACCTTGGATACAGTGAGCACAACAAAACAGCCAGGATGTATTATTTTCCTTGTTTTATAGTTTAGGTAACTGAGAGATGTAGACTCACTTTTTGACTCCCTCCTCAGCTAAAAGTTGGTAAGAAGACAGAAGCTTTAGGGCAATGACTACAGGGCCACACAAAGTGAGGGGAATTGGAGCACCCTGACTCTGAGTCCTGCACAGCCCTGACTTCTGGGGCAGTACGAGCTTTCACTTCTGCATTTCAGTATATTCTTTCTTCATCTCTGTTGGGAGAGGCTGGGAAAGTATCTCAGCTCCATTTTTCAGCTAGGGAATGTGGTCACAGGGAGGTTTTGGATTTACACATGGCGAATGGGATTGTGCTAACACAGATTCCACTGTCTTCCCTCAAACAGACAACCTCCGTCTCGTAGAGTCATGGAAATAAAAACAAAAATAAACAAATGGGACCTAATTAAACTTAAAAGCTATTGTGCAGCAAAGGAAATCATAAACAAAACAAACACACAACCTATGGACTGGGAGAAAATATTTGCAAACGATGCTACTGACAAGAGATTAATTTCCAAAATATAAAAACAGCTCATATAGCTTAATATCAAAAAAACAAACAACCCAATCCAAAAATGGGCAGAAGACCTAAATAGACATTTCTTCAAAGAAGACATACAGATGGCCAACAGGTACATAAAAAGATGATCAACATTGTTAATTATCAGAGAAATGCAAATCAAAACTACAATGAGGTATCACCTCACATGAGTCAGAATGGCCATCATTAAAAAGTCTACAAATAATAAATGCTGGAGAGTGTGTGAAGAAAAGGGAACACCCCCTACACTGTTGGTGGGAATGTAAATTGGTACAGCCACAATGGAGAACAGTATGGAGCTTCCTTACAAAGCTAAAAACAGAGGTACCATATGATCCCACAGTTCCACTCCTGGGCATATATCCAGAGAAAACTCTAATTCAAAAAGATACAAGCATGCTACGATCATAGCAGCAGTATTTACAATAGGCAAGACATGGAAGCAAACTAAATGTCCATTGACAGATGAATGGATAGAGAGGATGTAGTACATATATATAGTGGAATATTATTCAGCCATAAAAAAGCAGGAAATAATGCCATTTGCTGCAACATGGATGGACCTAGAGATTATCATACTAAGTGAAGTAAATAAGACAAAGACAAATATCATATGATATCACTTATATGTGGAATCTAAAAAAATCATATAACTGAACTTATTTACAAAACAGAAACAGACTCACAGACTTAGAAAACAAACTTATGGTTACAAGGGGAAAGGTTGAGGGGGAGGGATAAATTAGGAGGTTGGAATTAACATATACACACTACTATATATAAAATAGATTAACAACAAAGACCTACTGTATAGCACTGGGAACTATATTCAGTGTTTTGTAATAACCTATAATGGAAAAGAACCTGAAAAAGAATATATATATTCTTATATATATATATAAAACTGAATCACTTTGCTGTACACCTGAAACTAACACAACATTGTAAATTAACTATACTGCAATAAAAAAAATTATTGAAAAAAAGAACTAATTTATCCCAGTATCACACATTACCCTCAATATTGACTTTGTATGCACTGCTCATACATTTTCAGAAGAACATGAATCATAAAGGTTAAGAAAAATGACAATTTCTCTAGTGAATGAAGCTAACAGTTACTGGTTGCTTTTTCTTTTTATATGGTTGATTTCTCTGCTTCTAAACATGAGAAGAGTGGCCTTAAATTAGTTCAGACTGCTTTAAGAACATGTTCTTTAGGAGCTGTGTCTGAAGCGCTCTCAACTGTGATCAGGTTAAAAATGCTTTTGCATTTTTGTTTTATTTTTCTATAACTAAGAAAAAGAGTGTGTTCTATATGTTCTGTGAGCAAGCCTTGGTATAACAATACCTATCACATATAATCATATAAATAGAGACATTTTCTGGGCCTCAAAAAAAAAAAAACAAACAAAAACCCTCAAAACAGACAACCTCCAAAGAATGCCAAGCAGTGAGGCCCAGGGTCCGAGGATCAGGCTGAGGGAGGGTTATGGACCAGGTGCTCTGACAACACTCAAAAGGTCTTTAGATAAACATTTCTTACTCCTTTGGATTCTGTACATGCACACACACATGTACACAACTCAAGGTTACAAATTACTATAAGGTAATTTATTTTATTGAAAGAACAATAAGCACCCCCCCCGACCAAATGAGGACAAACATTTCACTTAACATAGTTAACGTAGTCAGGTGTGGAAAATTTCAAACTTTTGAAGAATATATCCCAAAGTTCTTAGTCTTGTGCAAGCATGCACACTAATAGAAATCAGAGCTCCTCAGGCTCTTTCTCTTAGAGGATATATTTTTTTTTTTTGCTTCTTTGTTTGGGTCTGCTTAACCTACATCTTTCGGGCTCAAAGTCCCTTTGAAGGCTCTAAAAGTAATCAGAAGGCAGAAGTGTTAAGATTTCTCCATGATATCATTAATAAGGCAGCACTGACCTCAGAACTTAATTCACCTTGAACAGCTTGTCACTGAGGAGAGAAAATGTCATTTTCTGTTGGTAAGGAGAGAACAGAGTGAGGCAGAGAGAGGGAGAGGGTCAGTGTCTGGCTTCCTGACAGCTGGATCATTGTGAGAAGTGTCAGATGACTCTCGTCCCTGCCAAACAGGTTTTCCCCAGTTGTTTCAGCGTCTTCAAAATGCTAATAAAAATACTTTCACATTTTCATTGGTACTGGCTGGGGCTTGTATTAGTTAAGGTACTGCCAGCTGCTACAATAGATAAAATTTGAAATTTTCGTGGCTTAACGCAATGGAAGTTTCTCAGAAAGCCCAAGAAGGTAAGGAGGTACCTTCTCGGAGGTAAAGGTCATAGGAAGGAGAGGAGGAGGTGGCACTCTGGTCCACACAGTTATTCAGGGATCCAAGCTGATGGAGACACTGTCATTTCAACATGTGGTACCCAAGGTGGTCCTCAGTGTCAACACCTACTTTACCCACACGGGGAAAAAGAGAGGGTGGATAAGGCACACCTACTTCTTAACCGCTTGGGTCTAAAGATGACACAGATCACTGCCATTCATATTCTATAAATGAGAGCTAGTTATGTGAACACACAAGAGTGGCAGGGCACTGGGAAATGGAGTCCCAGCTGACAGCATCTCCCAGAAGCAACTTTGTACTCTGGAAGAAGAACACAGATGGAGAGTTTGCATGCTCTGCTACAACATTCTTTAGTGCAAGCAATAGAAGCTAACTGGTGACCTTTCATAATAAGATGAATTTATTAGGAGGATATTAGGCGGCTCATAGAACCAGAGGAACATTTCTGGGGTGAAGTGGTAGAAACTACGTGAAGGTTTTGTCAAGATGAAGCTGCCACAATAAAGAAAGAAACATTTTTTAATCTTTTTGTTCAGCATTCAAATTCCCAGGAGGAGTATATGACTGGCTTAGCTTGGGTCCTTTGCCGACTCCTCAGACTTTGTCCAGAGGTAACTCCTCAGAGGCAAAGAATATTCAGTAACAAAAGAAAATGAAATGAATGTGAAACAGCCACAGCAACAAATGTTCACTCACCATTTTTCACAGCAAATGCCTATTTTGAGGTAAGGAAGAGAAGAAAACCAATCTCTACCTCATGAAGATTATTGTTTATGAAGTATAAAGGAGAGCACATTGGAAATTGTAAGTCTTTGAAAGTATGACAGACCTCAGCAGAGTCAGAGAATGTAATAACTGCTTTTATAATCATCACAATATAATTCTTTTCTTACTGCTGTTCTTCGGAGATGACGTGTATTGTTATCATCTTTCAGGCCCATGAGGTGCCTCTTTCTATGGTTATCTGAGTGCCATCATGTTGTTGTCTTTGATGCCTTGGTCATTTGAGAGAGAAACACCAGAAGCCACATCTTTCCCCTCTGTCAGATGGAGGGAGTAGAGATCACATATGTTGTGCACTTTAAACAGATTGAGAAGACGTAGTGCATTAGGACTCTCAGTTGTGAGAGTTGGAAACCTAATTTAAAACAGCTTAAACAAAAGAGGAATTGTGAAGTCCAAGAACTTACGGTGTCGTTAGATCCAGGGGTTCACATGATATTATGAAAAATTAATCTCTTTTTTCCCCCCATCTCTTGGTTTTGCTTTCTCTATGTTGTTTTCATTCTTAGCAGGCTCTTATCAGCTGGTAACAAATATGGCTTCAGGTGCTCAGAAGGAAAGAACCACAGAAAGAGAGAGAGCCTTTCTTGTTTAGTGTCCAGACCAATGTCAGAAAAAGGATTCTCATTGTCCTCACCAGGGTCCCAGGCCACTGCTGTTTCCAGGGGCTTGGGGTTCTTTGTTAGTCCAGCCCATGTCACACGTGCACCTCTGAGGTGGGAAAGCAGGAGTCATGTGATTGATAGGCCCACCACACAGCAGTAGTGTCATTCCTGGATGGAAAAAATACTGAGGTGATCGAAGTGTCCATTTCACATAATTTTAGCAAAACAAACAAACAAAACCTCCAAACTAAATGGCTTAAAACAACAAACCCTTATTATTTCTCCTGATTCTGTGGGCCAGCTGGGAGTCTTTTTAGGTTTGGACTGGCTCTGCTGATTCTGTAAACAGCTGGTGGCTCAGCTGGGCTCGATGGCCTGGGCTGGTCTCATTCACATACCTGTTGATTGGCAGGCTGCTTATATGGTGGGGGAGGGGGTGCTTCCGCTGGCTGCACGTCACTGCTCTCTCTGGTCTCACATCCTCCAGTAGGCTAGCCCGGGCTTCTTCACATGGTGGTCTCAGGGTTCCAAAGACCAGTAAGAGAGAGGGCAAACTCTAATGCAGAAGCAATTTTTAAGCTTCCGCTTGTGTCACGTGGCCAAAGCAAGCTGCATGACCAAGTCTAGATTCAAAGTATGAAGATATAAACTTCACCTTGATGTGAGGAGCTGCAAAATCACATTGCAAAGGTGCTTGCCTAGAGGGATGGGAAGGACTTTGGCCATTTGTGCAATCTACCGCGGTGCTCGTTCTCTCTTCACCTCCTCCTCATGCTTGGCTTTGCCTTGTCTGTAAGTGACCTCACAGGTCCAGTGCCCACTACAACTTGGCTATGGTCTCTTTATCTCTTAGTTCAAAAATGTGTGGTGTGTGTGTGTGTCAGAGAAAAGAGAGAGAGAGAGGGAGAGAGAGAGAGATTGAGAGACAAGGGTCAAGTATGCACAATGGACCTAAGCAGCTCTTGTTGGGGCAGGTAGGGTCACACTGTAAAGTACGGTTATGCCTTTCATGGGACATGGATGGAATCAGTTAAATTAGAAAATTAGAAGAGGATAGTGGGCCTGGCAGACCAAGTGGCTGATGACTGTCATTGAACATAAACAGGACTGAATCCAAAGTCATTTCTCTTAAGCCCTTGGATTCTGTTATGGACTGTTAAGCAACTGTTACTATGTGAACACACCTTAATATAGTGCTCTGCACATGAAAGAAACTAAATAAATTCCAACCAGACTATCTGCTCCTGATGGTTAGAAATTATGTTTACATGTGTTAAGGCAAAGTAGGAGCTCACAAATTCTTGCTGAAGGCAATTGAATGGGGAGAAAGCCTAAGGAGAAATCATGAAGCAAGCATAAATGAAGTTTAGTAAAGTACAGCTTACCAACAGTGTTTGTTTATTTGTTTGATTCTCTAGAGAAGGCCAAATTCAATACAATAAAAGACATTTTCAGGAGAATATCTTATATTTAAAGGCAGTTCAGAATATCGTGTTCCTTAGATTATTAGGTAAATAAAAGGAGTGAGAAGAGATAAAATAGGACAATCTGGGAAATTTTGTGAGGATTATACAGACTACACAAATCTTAGAAAGTGGAACAAACTGTGAGAATTAAAATTCAATTTGACTTAATTCCAAGATAGAACATTTTTATTTTTATTTTTTTGGGTTGAAGTTCTGTTCTTTATTTGGTATCAGAAGAAGTTACTATTAAAATTGGACATAAACTGGGCCTTGAGTAAATGTCCCTTCATCCTTAAGTGGCACATGGATTGAGACAGAAGTCAGACACAAGGAAAAAAATGTCTTTCTTGATGGAATATCTGGATAAGAAATGATGATATTCTAGAATGAGAAAATAAAGCCTTCAGGACATTTTCCCTGTTTGTCATAATGTAACTCCTTAGTACAACTCTTCTTTTTCAAATGAAAAACACTGAATTTGCATATTTCATTTCTCAGTGGTTCATGGTGAAGGGAAAGGAAAATGAGTGGGGAGGAGAGCATGAAAGAATATAGTCGGCCCTCCATATCCTTGGGTTCGACATCCTCAGAGTTAACCAACCATGGATTGAAAATACCTGGGAAAAAGTTTTTTTAGAAAGTTCCAAAAAGCAAAACTTGAATTTGCTGGGCCCAGGCAACTATTATATAGTATATACATTGTATTTACATATAATTTACGTTGTATTTAAAAGTATTTACATAGCACTTACATTGTATTAGGCGATGTAAGAAATCTAAAGATGATTTACAGTGTATGGGAGGATGTGTGTAGGTTATATGCAAATCCTATGCCATTTTATATTAGGGAGCTATACATCCACAGATTTTTGGTATTCATTGGGGTCCTGGAACAAATACCCCATGGATCTGAGGGATGATTGTATAGATAATTGGTATCAACAGATACTTTCCAAGCCTCATTTCTTCATTTCATCCATTAATTTTAATATCTCCTTCATTCTATCTGATCTTACACAGAATTGCAACAAACAGCTCATAAACATTGCTTTGATTTTTAGTTATTTATTCAAAGTGATGTGCTTTTTAAAAGGTACAAAGAGACACAAAAGCAGCTTGCCAGAAAGAAGGAAAAATAAGGATGTGAAAATTTCACATTATCTAAGAGTGGCCTCTGTTAGATGTGAACTGGTTTACTGGGAAAAGGTCAGTCATGGTAATCGTGTTCCATGATCTCAGCCTTGGATGACTGATACAATGGACACCAAATCACCTGGAAAAGGGTTGGAGAATGGCACTGAGAAGAAAAAACTCTGTAATAAAAAGTGATAAGAACTAACTGAACAAATTGGATTACTAAGATGTCAATGCTAAGGGTGGCAAATAAATCAAGATGATAACAACAGCAACACTTTCTCCATTTATTGAGTGCCTACCCAATGGTATAACAGGCCCAACTCCATTACCATGGTTAAGCCTCTAAAAGCAGCCCTATGGGATAGACAGTATTCCCCAAGCTGTGCGTAGAATTCCAGCCCTGAGAAAGTCTTGCTTCCTCCCACTTGAGGAGATAAACCTTAGCCCTAACACCTGGATTCCACGAGCCTTAAGGCAAGTCTTGTTTATATCCATCAGTAACAGCTGGGGATATTCAGGACTGAACCTTGTCACAAAGAATGTGATCATCAGGCTATGGGGGTGTCTCTGTAAGACCAGAGGTATCAGGAGAAAAAGCAAGAGCCTGCAACCCAAGTCTTTAATGTCGTTTGGAAAATATGGTCCTAACTTAAAAGCGAGATTGCTTTACTTTATCATTCTTTTGCCAAATCAACTCCTTTGAGAAGAGAGGCTATGTTATTCTTTTTATTGCAACTTGTCCATAGGTTCCTTTATGAATGACCATTTAAGATAAACTGGATCTTGATCATTCTGAGAGCAGCTTGACAACAGCTCGGCATTCACAACCTTCCTTTCAATACAAGATCAAGCATTTACAAGGCACATATTATGTGACTAACAGGGTACTGGGCTTTGTATTGTTCAATGAAAGAAATACAAACCCTTGTCATTTTACTAAGTTAGCCTTTTGCTAGAAAACTATACAATATCTAATAATGTGCAAACTTGCGTGACATGCATTGTATATGTAATGAAGATTCTGAAGAGAGAATAATGTGTGAGGGCTGGAATTGTGAGGAAGGCTTTTGAGGAAGTTAGAGTCTGGGCCTTAGAAGATGAACAGGGAATATACAGGCATAAAGAAGAGGAGGGAAGACTAAGAGTGAGACTTTGGGGTCCAGAAGTTTCCTCCTGTCTGGTGGGGCCACGGTGCTTTCCATGATTAAATGTTGACTTGTTTCAGGGATTGTATGGGTTTAGGAATGCCCGATGCCTGGTTCTGCAATGGCAAATATATGGCACACGTGTTTCTCAGCACATTGTTCGGTGTAGTTCCTGCCAATGTTTTAAAATCAGAGTTGAAATTTATTTGTTGACTTTTTTGGATACTTCCTCCAAGACGACAGCTGTAGAGATTTATATATGTGGGCAACATCGGCAAACTCTTCTCTCTTTGAAAAAGATCTGTCCCGCTGCTCCTTAGTTCCTTTTGCTTTTCTACTCCCATTAAGGAAAAGTAATGAGAAATACATCTAGCTTTAAATAAACACCTAGGTTGTGCTAAGTAACACATACCTTCTATCTTAATTCTTTGAAGCATCTTAAGATTAAAATTTGCATTGTTGGTGGACCAGTGGGTCCTACTATTCTCCACACTTTTCATAAGCAGGACCATATGTTCAATACAAACTGACTTGCAAAATCCATGGGACAATGACCTAGCTGATGTATAGGATAAATCATTCCTGACCCAACTATCTAAATTTATGCAGGATATTCTACCACAAAATCAAAACCTTGGATTTCTCCTTGTTGTGGGTTCCCTGAACTAGCTCTCTAAAAAACTGTTCTCTGTTCATACATTATTCCCAAACAATATTAACAAAATATTTAAAGAATGTTTACACAATGCTTTTAGCTACTAATAGCTGCTGAGCTTTTGGAGGAATTTGACATGACACAAACCTGTCCACTGTGCTCTGCTGGTAACTGGCTTCTAGAGGTAAGTTGAATTATTGGATTCATTAAAATATGGACCACATCTTATTGAATAAATCGATTTTACTTGATTATATTTATATTGTCATCTGTCTAGGAGAACATAAGGTGGAAAAATAGCATTAGAACAATTTATAAATACTGTAGAACAATTTTCAGAGTTAGCCAGAGTTTAAACCCAAGTCAACTGTTACTCCCTTGAAGTTCTTTAAAAGAAAATATAAAAAGACAAGATAATTTCAGTTGGTAAATTATGGGTGTCAAGCCACACTTAACCTTTGGTTGTTACAAGTTTCTGTCATCAGATTCATAGCTTTTAAATCAAACTGTTGATGTTTTTAGTCGATCCAATAACCCCAATGAAATACTTCATTCAATGTTGTCCTTTATCTCTCAAACGGGGTCTTCTGGGCTGTGTGTTGAGAGCAGGTGCTGCACTTTACTCTTCTTTGACTCTCCTGTAACACCTGGCCCAGTGCCTGGCACCATGCAATAGTCATGGAATTAAATGGGTTTGAAATACTGCTTCCTGCCACAAAGTCTTCTTTACATTTAATCACATGTCATGAATTTGAGTGAAATATAATGGAGTATATATGTTACATCATAGTAATATATGGAATCTAAGAAGCTGAGAATACTGGTTCCAGGTAATATTTGAGACCAAAATCTTAAAGGAAACTGATTTATATTAGAAAACTTTAATTACTTCCTCTTACTGCACATATGTCAGTCATCACTAAGTCAAATCAGTATAATAAACATGATTGAAGGTATAAGACACACATGGATTTATTGATATTGATTAAGGTCTAGATTCAAATTCTTGCTTAGGTTTTTGCCATCGATAATGTATATAATGGCTCTGGAAGATTTGTGTCTATAAAAGAGACATAAATGATTAGTGGTTTAGACTGATAGTTTGGTTAAATGAAGTTCTATTAGTGTGTAAATGATAAAAAATTGTGAGCGAATGTCTACATTAAAAGTAAAAAATGACGAGCTGGTATTGCCATGATGTGATGGGAAATACTTAGAATTCCTACTGTCTCTTTTTTTCAATGTGGAAATTAATTCCTAGTCATTAACTCAACAAATATTTACTGAGCACCTATTATGTACTTGGAATTGTTTTAGCCTCTTGCGATGGAATGTTGAAAACTGACTCTTAAGTAGCTTTTATTTTGGTGGGATAGAGACACACTATTAAAAAATTAAATAAATAAAGATAATTTCAGATAGTGCTCTAAAAACACTATAGCACAAGATAGAACAAGATAATGTGGTAGAGTGAGCTGGTATGTAGGGGACTCTTGTGGCTTGTGTGGTTAGGGTAGGTCTTCTTCTGGAGGAGATAACATTTGAGACAAACTATTATGGCCAGTAGTCATGGAAATAGTTTGAGCAAGAGCATTCTGCGTAAAGAACAGCAAGTAGAAAGACACAGAGGTGAAACACTTTCAGTGAGTTCAAGGAACAAAAACAAGTTTAGTATGACTGGAGTGTAGTGAGATGGGGCAATGGGGTGGGAAGGCTGGGGATTGTAGGATATGAGTGTGAAATACTAATCTCAGAGAGTGAGAAATTACTAAGTGACTATGAAGGGATTGCAGGTAGTGTCGAGTACTCATTTACAATTCGTAGTCATCACAAACCTAGAGAACAGACTTGTGGTTGCCAAGGGGGAAGAGGGAGGGGGAGGAATGGATTGTGAGTTTGGGATTAGCAAATGCAAACTATTATATATAGAATGGATAAGCAACAAGGTCCTACTTTATAGCACAGGGAACTATAGTCAGTATCCTGTGATAAACCATAATGGAAAAGAATATGAAAAAGAGTGTATATATATGTATAACTGAATCACTTTGCTGTACAGTATAAATTAACACAACGTTGTAAATCAACTATACTTCAATAAAATAAATTAAAAGAATTCATTGTCATGTCATGACTTTCTCCAGTAAAGATTTCTTGTTGCAATTGTGGAATAGATAGCTAAGTTTAACAAATTGTGCTTTCTGCAAAGGTAGGATGATGGAAACGAGGGGCAAGGTGGTAAAGTGTTTGTTAAGTGATGACTGCAATGATGAATCATGGAATCTAGGATAGGTTATGAGGACTGGTGTTTTGATTGTCTCCTCTTCACCTCATTGGTGAGGGAGGGATTCCTGCCCTGGGGTGATGAGGATGGCTGGACACATGACACTCAACACTGAACAGATGAGATTGACAGCAGTTTATTAGTCACATATACTCATAGCCAGGAGAAGGAGGATGACACCTGATGCTGTGCAGGGTCACACAAGGGTTGTACTTGAAAACAGAGTACACAGCCAGTGGTTGATGGAAGCAGGCTTTGTAGTAGTATCAAGAGGGTAAGGTGCTCCTTAGTTCCTGCTGGAGGATGTTGTTAGCTTTTTAAAATAATTTTGCAGGCTTGCAGGGAAGTAAAAACTGCTTCTCAGGGATAAGCAGGAACTGTGTCTTGTTCCTATGATCAGGAGGGTTACTTGGCTAGAGGACCTTATCTGTGGCCATAGAGTGGAGACGGGAACTTGTGGTTAGGCCATTTGAGGCTCTCCTGATTGTCCCCAGATGTTAAAGCAACACCATATTGAATCTTAATTTTAGATCTCAAACCACAGCTGGGAAGGTAAGAGAGGTGGTGCACAGGAACAATGCAGTAATGGATTAGAGATCTCTATATGTTTTAAGGATTACTGGAATGGGAATAATAGCACAAGTGAGGTGAGCGGCTAGGAGATAGTTGTGAGTGGGATGATTGAAGTTGTGATCTCAGAGGAGTTTCAATTGTTTGAGAATTGAAAATGAAGGATATGACTTTGGAAGTGGAAAGCTGCAGTGGAATTGGGTGGCAGTAGGCAATGATGAGTGATAATAGATGACCTTGGAGATGGGGAATTCTGGTGATGACCGAGTTGTGAGGCATGATAGGGTTAGTTTTAAAATCATTTAGACATAAGTAAGCAATCAGACTACTGTTATAGTCATTCATTGAGAAAATGTGAGCCCACTGGCTGACTCTTCTCTTCTGGGGGAGAGAATCTCAAGGGGGCACAAGGAGCTGGGATGGCCAGGTGGAGGTGTGTTCTCACCAGCAGCACCACAGGTCCCAGACCACATCTGCTGAGGGCCATTGCCCTGCCATTAGGTGCAGGGTGCTCAGTGAATGTTGGTCAAAAGGATTTGAATTGAATGTGTTAATTAAATAGAACACTGCCAATGCCTATTTCTGGAACTCCATCTTTACCCTTAGGGGTTTCTGGATTGATCAGAGAACTACCTCTTTTAGCTATGTCAGGTTATGAGATCATCTTGGGTACCAGGCTCAACTTAATTCAATTATTTAATACACATTTAATTTGTGTCTACTAGATGTCAGACATGGTACTAAGTGCTGAGGATATAATGGAGAATAAGATAGAGATAGACCACCTGCTTCCCCCCTGCTCTAAGAAGGAATTTTTGTAGCCTATGTATTTGGAAAATTTGAAAAATATATTTGGCAATAGGTAATTATGACACAGTATAATAGGTGTTATGATAGGACAAGTACAGTTACTTAGAAAGGGCATTTAACCTAGAGTTCGGCTAAGGGATGTCTCCATGGAAGGGGTAATACCTAAGCTGGAATCTGAAAGATGAATAGAGTTTGATTGCAGGGGTTGGAGTCAGCGGGTAAGGAGTAGGCAAGTGTGTTCCAGAATAAGGAAAATAGAATATATCTTAATCCTTTTGGGTACTTTCTTTGCCTTTCATCCTTAAAATGCTTTTATCCTTGTCCTTACATAGTTAAAAGTATGCATTATATTAATTCACGTAATGATTTTACAACTTTATTCTTCTGTTTATTAAATGTATGTTCTATACATCCATAAGCTCTTGGGGGTCTAGCCTATCTAGTTCTTCAGAAAAATATGAAATTGGGTGCTTATTAAATGATGAGGCAGATAACTTTCTATTACAGTATAAAAGTATATGCATCTGAACAATAGCAGCACAAGTAGGAAACAGAAATAACTTACACATAAAGAGTGAATGTTTAATAAACAGATACACATGTACAAATTCAAAGATAAATGCTTTAACTTAGAGTTTGTGGGAGCTATAATTCCTTGAATTTCTAAAGAATGAAAACAAAATCCAGACTTTCAAAAATTCCCAGTTTCTACCCAAGGTGGAAACAGCTAGCAAGAAAACAGGACCTTAATAACACAAGCTTGGAAGCAGATTTTTTTCCCTGTTGGAGCCTCTGGATGAGAACGCAGCCAGCTGATACTTTGCTTTCAGTCTTGTGGAATCTTGAGCAGAGAATTCAGCCAAAATGTACCAAATCCCTGACCCGTGTAAACTTTGTGCTAAGCTTGTGATGATCTGTTATGCAGTGATGGAAAATTCATACTAAATGATAATTACACTTTTCCCCAGGGTTGTTTTGAGGTACACATGAGATAATCTGTGCGAAATAGTTAGCATAGCATCTGATACACAGTAAACACAGCAAGTCTTAGTTACTTAACAGTATTAGTTTGATTTTAGGCAAGTTCTTTAATCTAGCTAGATCTTGGTTTTTCGTATCCCTGATATGAGAACATTAAATTAGACTAAACTTTTATAGACTCTGAAATTTGATTAAAAATGTACAGGGATTTCTAAAAAGCCAAACCTCTGTTAGGATGTTGTATGAAAGAACTGTGTGATGCTTCAGAAGCAGGAACTGCTAATATCAGCATCACTGGTTTCATGGACCCTAAAATATGCCTTTGCCTTCCAACATTTGGGAGTATGATCACTAGGATGTACTTTACAGGCAATTCAGGTTTTTGGTGTGAGTGTGTGTGTGTGTGTGTGTGTGTGTGTGTGTGTGTGATGATTGTTTTTTTTCATTGTTTTTTGTATGATTGTTCTTGGAGAGAACAAAAGTTAGAATACCTTGCGTCTATGGAACACTGTGCTGTAAGCATTTAGCAGTGGCTCATCATTTCTTTCAGAAAATAGGACTCTTTTTAAAAGGTGAATTCAAAAGGTTAAGCTTTATTAGCCAATTAATGCTGAACAAAGAGCATCCCAAATCAAATAAAAAAAGCTATGGTATGTTTTAAAACTCTTTTAAAACATCAATGTACCAACAGAAGCCACCTGGTCCCAGGCTGAAAGTAAGATGCATGATTTCAACTGTTGAAAGTAAAATTTAGAGAGTGTATCAACTAGGTGCTAATATATCTTTATTAGGGCCCATAACTTCAAAATTAAGTTTTCAGAAAGTGCTCAGATTGGATCCCATTAACTATTCTCCTCTTTCAGGATGAGATATTAGAAGTCGGTGAATTCTCACAGCTGTTTAAAAGCAGGGTTCCTGGATTTCACGGTGTTTGTTAACAATGTGCAAAGATCAGCTATAAAACCTAATGTGTTGGACCAAGTCAGTACGACATCCCAGCCCTGATGAAACGTTCTTTTACCATTTGCTCATTACAGAGCCCGCGTGCAGTAGGCATAAAGGAGCAAGGATAAACCAACCTTCCAGCAACCTGTAGTGGAAAATTCTGCTTTTTTTATGTTGGCAGCCTGGCAGGAATGGCTTCCTTAATTCCTTTGGTGGAGATTTTATGTAAGCTGTGATAATTGGAGAAAGAAACTAGGAAAACAAGCCTTGGTAAGGACATGGTGAGGTTACTCATTTTTTTAAATGAGTAGGTGTGCACATATCAAATTCAAGAGGACCACCAGCAGTTACCCGCCTCCCCATTTGTCTGTTATTAATTTAACTTTACTTATTATAGTTTAGTTTGTGTATATGTATCTGTGGTCATATTTATCTTTGTCTTTGACGGTTACAGCCTGTTAAGCATTTACCTATGTATTTCTGCAGCAATCCATTGGCCACTAGTGCCTCAAAGAGAATTGTCAAAAGGGTTACTGGATGGAGATCTTTATTGTGTGGAGCTGGGCTTTTCAATCAATAGCCCTTGAATACCGAAGGCCTGCCATGTTTATTGGCCTAGTACTTGTACCTGCTTTTCCCCCTAATTCAGCCCCTCTATAGCAACTGTGCTTTCTGATGGGAGACAGTCTTATTTACTGCTCTCATTTGCTGCTGTGCATTGCTTGAAGTCTCTTTCCTAAATGATTTGTTGAGAGGAGGTAATTTTCTTCCCGACTTCACTTGTACTCAACATGCTCACTCTTCACTTACCACCTGGTACCATGTATTTAACCTTTTGTTGCTTATAATATAAAACTATGAAATCTGCATATGGAGACCACCCTGGGTTCTAAAATTAAGTGGTCTTTCTGGCAGGTGGTCATCCATTTAACAATGCTGCCTAGAGTTTATGCTTCTAACACACGTGGAATGATTCTTCAGGGCTTCATAACCAATAATTATGTTAGAGGCAATGTAGATGGCCCTGAAAATCCCCCAAATTATCCCAAGGATTTTCTGGGTGATCTTGTGTGGAGTGGGGTCCCCATAATCGACCCCAGGAAATCTGCAACAAGTTTGTTCATCGTATTAACCATTAAGTAGGGCCATTGCTTGGCATTAGGGTCTGAAAACTCAGCAGGGAGGCTTAAAACTTCATGTGGGGTGGTTTTAAGAAAAGCACGGCTTATGCAGAGAGGCATATGTGAAGCTGGAGCTGGCTAGGCAATGCATTTTGTTTAACTCTTTTTCTCAAAAAAAAAAAAATTCTTTTGAAAAGGGCCTGTGTTCATGTTAGGCAGATGGTCTCTTAAGGTAAGTTCAAAACACATTATTTTGATGGGAAATAAGCTACATGCTCAGAGCCCTTAGCTGTTTTAGAAGGTGGTCTCTGGATATAGGTGGTCTCTTTAGTAATTTTTATGTTACACATTTAATGTATATATGTGGTCAGTGCGGCTTCACTTGTCTGTGTATCCTGTGTCTGCTTACAAATGTCTAATGGACAGTATCAGAATTAGCTTGCTTTTTATAGACTGAGAACTGTCTTTTGTCATGCCTATTTAATATGCATAAAATGTGCTGGTTATGTTAAGTTTGTGGGTGGTGCGAGAGAAAGGGGCTTACTAGGCATATGACTGATTTAACAAAGTCAGGTTACCCAGCTAGAGCATGGGGTAGGGAATTCAGATGGTTTACCAGAGGGTTAGAGATGAGCCCATATGAGAAGCCAGGTACCAGGTCTAAAATAGAGAGAGATGACAAAGGGTAAGTCAAATCTCCATTGATCAGAGTATCAAAGTGTGAAGCAAATATTGAGGCAAAGTCTGGCTTAACCAGGGTCCAGAGCATGGTCTAGTCTCATGACTATAAGATGACTTTGGCCTTCAAGTGACTTGAAATAAGTGGCTACATCAGGCAAGGAGGAATATGGGAGTACAGGTCTGTTCTTGGAATTTTTCTGCCATATTTTCCATTCTGCTTCACCCACACTTAAGCAAGACCACCTTACTCTTTAGTTTCAAAGAACTTTGCTATCCCTCTTCTTTAAATATTAACACAGGGGCAGCTTTGGTGTTAACAGGGGTGGACTGACCATCTGTGCTCTGACATCTTAGTTGTGAAATGATTGCACCTGACATTTTATGTAGTGTGAGGCCTGGAGGTGCTGATGCCCAGTTCAGCTTCCTACCATGTTGGTGGCCCTGCCCTTGACCAACACCCCCACCCCCCATCATCACTTGGATCCTCCACAGATTCCTCAAACTCAGAATGGCGTAACCTAAATCCATTGTATTTTACTCTAAAACTTATGGATGAATTATCCGTCTTAGAAAACAGAACTACTATCACCCCAGGAATTTGGGAGACATGGATGACCCCTGCCTTTCCTTATCCCTCACTCCTTCGGCCAATCAAGCACTAAAGTCGATTGCTCCTACTTTCTTCCAGCTCCCATTCTCGAGCTACTGCCCTGGGTTGGCTTTTATTATCCCCAACGTGGATTGTTCCAATCCTTCTCTGGCCTCCTTGCCTCTAGGTTTGATCCTTTCAACCCATTCTCAACAAGCTTCTAGAAGAATCTTTCTAAAACCCAGATCTGGTCATGTCTCTCCCTTGATAAAGCCTTTCAATGACCACAAGTGTTCTTAAGATAAGACCCAAATCCTTATCATAGACTATAATCTGGCCCACGTTTACCTTTCCAGTCTCATCTCTTGCTACATTCTTTCTTGTATACCATGAAGTAGTTGCATTGAACTATTCATAATTACCTGAATAAATCATACTATTTCATGCTTTCTGCCTTTGTTTAGGCTCCACATCAACCCTCCTCTCCCTCCTTATCTGGAGAACACCCCTGCTTAACTGGGAACATCTTTCCTTGCTAAGCTCAATGATTACCTTCTTTGTAAAGCTGCACATTCCCTCACATTCCCTCACCTTCCTCATCCAGCAACTGGAAGAACTAACTATACCCTCCTTTACATTTTCACTGCACAAATGTCTATAATAGTAACTATATCACTTCATTTCTTCTATTTGTGTGTGTCAGTCTATCCCTTTACTAGACTAAATTTCTGAAGAGCAAGCATCATGTCTTATTCATCTAGCATGGTGTATAGTGCCTAGTAGAGATCACACATATTTGTTGAAAAGAAAAAAAAAGAATAGACTTGTGGCATACCTAGTGATCTCAGGTATAAGATTGATGAGAATTCTTATTACATCTGGACTGAATAGGTGACTGAACCCAGTTAAGGCCCTTTCTACATAAACTTTTAAGATTCTGGTGGGTGGATGCAGAGATCTACACATCTTATGACTGCCCAAGACAAGACTCATATGTAATTTCTCTTGCTTATTAAACCTGTTACCTACCAATCTGGAGTGGTTTGCCTCTTTCTTTGGTTTCTCTTTGCCCTCCATGTACAAGGACCTGTTGCAGATTTCACCCTGTGAACTCTCGAGGTTTTGAACCAGCAATTGGTGAGCCAGCCAGGAGACAGAAGAAATGGGTCTTGGGAAAGAGGCATTCGCTAGGAAATCCCAAGTTGGCTGCCAATCTCTGTGTAGGGAGGGGTGACCCCCATGTTAGATGTTTGTGGACTGCCATGTGGATACAGGGACACCCCCAAAACACTGGCTGGTTTAATGCATTTATCTGAGAAACCGTGAGAGGGCACTGTGGCAAAGAAGGGAAATGAATGTCTGCTGCGGTGGGCTGGCATCTACCCTGGGCAGGTCAGTGGCCACTGATGCCCAACTAGAGGTTGAAACCCCAACTGGAAAGTTGGAAGCAGAGCTGAGGTTAGAGAAGGACATGTGAGTGTTCGCTACTCTGCTATCTTTGGGGCTGGTGACAAGGTGGGAGAGCATGACAATAAGTTGGAGAACTTAGTGTGCCATTTTACAAAGCTAGGAGGGCACAAAATGCTGTGGTTTAAGATCTGGGAGCTTGTGACAAAGCTTGATTAGGACAGTAAGAGGTGGAATGCCTGGGAAAGTGAGGAGAACAAAGGGGAAGGTGTTGTGGCGATAGACAGTGAAACAGATGAAGTGCCAAAAGCCATCTGACTCCTAATACAAAGGTGTGGAAGCCACAGGGGGGCAGTCGTTGCCCCCACTTGCATGGTGGATCAACGTGTTATGCTGCTGAGAACACCAAGCTCCGTCACACCTGGGAAAGGTGTTATCCACTGGAATTTGCGTTAGGACTTCCCACTGGGATGGGTGACTTACTTTGCATGGGTAGGGGTGCAGTTTCCACTAGGATCCTGTTGTCCTGCTGCAAGATGGAACTGTTGAAACATACTATGCCTGGAATGGAACATGCACCATCAAAAGGGGGGAGGAGGTGGGGACTCTGGTCTGGCATATTCTTCCCTAGTCCATTCTCTCATGCCTGACAATGCTTCCTCCCCTGGCCAACATAAGTGGTATGCACAATAAGGTCAAGTTCCTAAAGCTGCCAAGTTCCTTCTCCTCAAGGCTAGCTGGGCACATTATTATCCCTGGGTACAATCATTTGGCTGCCATCTTTGTTCCCTCCACTGGCCAGGAGACATTATAGGATGCATAGAAGCCCTTACCAAATTCACCCAGCAAACAAATGATAGCTAGCAAAGCCTGTCCTTACTGAACACTGAAATGTCTCTAGCGAGAAAAGTTGTCTTCCAAAATAGAATGGTCTTGGACATCATGACTGCCTTGCAAGGAGGCACCTGTGCCATTATCTAAACAGAATGTTGTATTTTCATATCTGATGAGTCTGTTAATGTGTCATCTGTATTAAATCACATAAGGACATAAGTGAAAACCATGAGTAATCCAACCTCCAGCTTAGGGGAGTTAGTAAATTGATGGTTTGGATCATGGGGCTCTCAGTAGAAAAAATTGTTACATATATTGAGAGTCATTTTCTTAATCTGTGTTTTCTCTTGCATGTGCTTATTCTGTTGCTGTGGCATCTGCTTCCAATGCAGCCAGATAGTCACCAAAGGAGCCACCTCCATGCTAATAAAACCCTTTGCTGATTGTTCAGTCACATTATGGAAGAAGGGGACATATAAGATTGTAAGAGATGGTCATGAGGGGTAGAGTATTGGAGGAGGTCATCGAGAAGACGTGACTGCCAGTTGACCCTGGAGCTGGCCCTGGGCAATCAGAGCCTTCTTACTTCCTCCCCTGTCCATGGAATGTTTCACCTACTAATACCATGTTAGCAGCTATTTCAAGCATGTAACCTTGAGAGAGTAATGTGGTGTTAAGACCATTGGACTGCATATGTGACTGAAACCAGTTAAGGCCTCTACATAAGTTTTTAAGACTCTGGTATGCAGGTGAGGAGATCCACTATCTTGTGACCACTCAAGACAAACCTTGTATGTAAGTTCCCTTGCTTATTAAACTTGGTCTGCCTCTTTCTTCGGTCTCTCTTTGTCCTCCACGTATGGCAGCCAGTTTCAGATGTCACCCGGGAAGCCCCTGAGGAGGTTTGGAACCAACACTCTAGCTAAATGATAAATGTCTTACCAATTCCATTTTGAGTTCTTGTTTGAACCTTGAGTATGTTGGTGCTAGATCATGCTATTTGGATACTGTTCTGATTTTCTTTCTTTTTTTTTTTTTAAACATCTTTATTGGAGTATAATTGCTTTACAATGGTGTGTTAGTTTCTGCTTTATAACAAAGTGAATCAGTTATACATATACATATGTTCCCATATCTCTTCCCTCTTGCGTCTCCCTCCCTCCCACCCTCCCTATCCCACCCCTCCAGCTGGTCACAAAGCACCGAGCTGATCTTCCTGTGCTATGTGGCTGCTTCCCACTAGCTATCTATTTTATGTTTGGTAGTGTATATATGTCCATGCCACTCTCTCATCCTGTCACATCTTACCCCTCCCCCTGCCCATATCCTCAAGTCCATTCTCTAGTAGGTCTGTGTCTTTATTCCCGTCTTGCCACTAGGTTCTTCATGACCTTTTTTTTTTTTCCTTAGATTCCATATATATATGTGTTAGCATACTGTATTTGTTTTTCTCTTTCTGACTTACTTCACTCTGTATGACAGACTCTAACTCCATCCACCTCACTACAAATACCTCCATTTCATTTCTTTTTATGGCTGAGTAATATTCCATTGCATATATGTGCCACATCTTCTTTATCCATTCATCTGTCGATGGACACTTAGGTTGCTTCCATGTCCTGGCTATTGTAAATAGAGCTGCAATGAACATTGTGGTACACGACTCTTTTTGAATTATGGTTTTCTCAGGGTATATGCCCAGTAGTGGGATTGCTGGGTCGTATGGTAGTTCTATTTGTAGTTTTTTAAGGAACCTCCATACTGTTCTCCATAGTGGCTGTATCAATTTACATTCCCACCAAGAGTGCAAGAGTGTTCCCTTTTCTCCACACCCTCTCCAGCATTTATTGTTTCTAGATTTTTTGATGATGGCCATTCTGACCGGTGTGAGATGATACCTCAGTGTAGTTTTGATTTGCATTTCTCTAATGATTAATGATGTTGAGCATTCTTTCATGTGTCTGTTGGCAATCTGTATATCTTCTTTGGAGAAATGTCTATTTAGGTCTTCTGCCCATTTTTGGATTGGGTTGTTTGTTTTTTGTTATTGAGCTGCATGAGCTGCTTGTAAATCTTGGAGATTAATCCTTTGTCAGTGGCTTCATTTGAAAATATTTTCTCCGATTCTGAGGGTTGTCTTTTCGTCTTGTTTATGGTTTCCTTTGTTGTGCAAAAGCTTTTAAGTTTCATTAGGTCCCATTTGTTTATTTGTGTTTTTATTTCCATTTCTCTAGGATCTGGGTCAAAAAGGATATTGCTGTGATTTATGTCATAGAGTGTTCTGCCTATGTTTTCCTCTAAGAGTTTGATAGTGTCCGGCCTTACACTTAGGTCTTTAATTCATTATGAGTTTTTTTTTTTTTTTTTTAAACATCTTTATTGAAGTATAATTGCCTTACAATAGTGTGTTAGCTTCTGCTTTATAACAAAGTGAATCAGTTATACATATACATATGTTCCCATTTCTCTTCCCTCTTGCATCTCCCTCCCTCCCACCCTCCCCATCCCACCCCTCTAGGTGGTCACAAAGCACCGAGCTGATCTCCCTGTGCTATGCGGCTGCTTCCCACTAGCTATCTATTTTACATTTGGTAGTGTATATATGTCCATGACACTCTCTTACCCTGTCACATCTCACCCCACCCACTCCCCATATCCTCAAGTCCATTCTCTAGTAGTTCTGTGTCTTTATTCCCGTCTTGCCACTAGGTTCTTCATGGCCTTTTTTTTTTTTTTTCCTTAGATTCTGTATATATGTGTTAGCATACTGTATTTGTTTTTCTCTTTCTGACTTACTTCACTCTGTATGACAGACTCTAACTCCATCCACCTCATTACAAATACCTCCGTTTCATTTCTTTTTATGGCTGAGTAATATTCCATTGTATATATGTGCCACATCTTCTTTATCCATTCATCTGTCGATGGACATTTAGGTTGCTTCCATGTCCTGGCTATTGTAAATAGAGCTGCAATGAACATTTTGGTACATGACTCTTTTTGACCTATGGTTTTCTCAGGGTATATGCCCAGTAGTGGGATTGCTGGGTCGTATGGTAGTTCTATTTGTAGTTTTTTAAGGAACCTCCATACTGTTCTCCATAGTGGCTGTATCAAGTTACATTCCCACCAACAGTGCAAGAGTGTTCCCTTTCCTCCACACCCTCTCCAGCATTTATTGTTTTTAGATTTTTTGATGATGGCCATTCTGACCGGTGTGAGATGATATCTCATTGTAGTTTTGATTTGCATTTCTCTAATGATTAAGGATGTTGAGCATTCTTTCATGTGTCTGTAGGCCATCTGTATATCTTCTTTGGAGAAATGTCTATTTAGGTCTTCTGCCCATTTTTGGATTGGGTTGTTCATTTTTTTGTTATTGAGCTGCATGAGCTGCTTGTAAATCTTGGAGATTAATCCTTTGTCAGTTGCTTCGTTTGCAAATATTTTCTCCCATTCTGATGGTTGTCTTTTGGTCTTGTTTATGGTTTCCTTTGCTGTGCAAAAGCTTTTAAGTTTCACTGGGTCCCATTTGTTTATTTGTGTTCTTATTTCCATTTCTCTGGGAGCTGGGTCAAAAAGGATCTTGCTGTGATTTATGTCATAGAGTGTTCTGCCTATGTTTTCCTCTAAGAGTTTGATAGTGTCCGGCCTTACACTTAGGTCTTTAATCCATTATGAGTTTTTGTGTATGGTGTCAGGGAGTGTTCTAATTTCATACTTTAACATGTACCTGTCCAGTTTTCCCAGCACCACTTATTGAAGAGGCTGTCTTTTCTCCACTGTATATGCTTGCCTCCTTTATCAAAGTTAAGGTGACCATATGTGTGTGGGTTTATCTCTGGGCTTTCTATCCTGTTCCATTGATCTATGTTTCTGTTTTTGTGCCAGTACCAAACTGTCTTGATTACTGTAGTGTTGTAGTATAGTCTGAAGTCAGGGAGTCTGATTCCTCCAGCTCCATTTTTCTTTCTCAAGATTGCTTTGGCTATTCGGGGTCTTTTGTGTTTCCATACAAATTGTGAAATTTTTTGTTCTAGTTCTGTGAAAAATGCCAGTGGTAGTTTGATAGGGATTGCATTGAATCTGTAGATTGCTTTGGGTAGTAGAGTCATTTTCACAATGTTGATTCTTCCAATCCAGGAACATGGTATATCTTTCCATCTATTTGTATCATCTTTAATTTCTTTCATCAGTATCTTATAATTTTCTGCATACAGGTCTTTTGTCTCCTTAGGTAGGTTTATTCCTAGATATTTTATTCTTTTTGTTGCAATGGTAAACGGGAGTGTTTTCTTAATTTCACTTTCAGATTTTTCGTCATTAGTGTATAGAAATGCAAGAGATTTCTGTGCATTAATTTTGTATCCTGCTACTTTACCAAATTCATTGATTAGCTCTAGGAGTTTTCTGGTAGCATCTTTAGGATTCTCTCTATATAGTATCATGTCATCTGCAAACAGTGACAGCTTTACTTCTTCTTTTCCGATTTGGATTCCTTTTATTTCTTTTTCTTCTCTGATTGCTGTGGCTAACACTTCCAAAACTATGTTGAATAATAGTGGTGAGAGTGGGCAACCTTGTCTTGTTCCTGATCTTAGTGGAAATGGTTTCAGTTTTTCACCATTGAGGACAATGTTTGCTGTGGGTTTGTCATATATGGCCTTTATTATGTTGAGGAAAGTTCCCTCTACGCCTACTTTCTGCAGGGCTTTTATCTTAAATGGGTGTTGAATTTTGTAGAAAGCTTTCTCTGCATCTGTTGAGATGATCATATGGTTTTTCTCCTTCAATTTGTTAATATGATGTATCACGTTGATTGATTTGCATATATTGAAGAATCTTGCATTCCTGGAATAAACCCCACTTGATCATGGTGTATGATCCTTTTAATGTGCTGTTGGATTCTGTTTGCTAGTATTTTGTTGAGGATTTTTGCATCTATGTTCATCAGTGATATTGGCCTGTAGTTTTATTTCTTTATGACATCTTTCTCTGGTTTTGGTATCAGGGTGATGGTGGCCTCGTAAAAGGAGTTGGGGAGTATTCCTCCCTCTGCAATATTTTGGAAGAGTTTGAGAAGGATAGGTGTTAGCTCTTCTCTAAATGTTTGATAGAATTCGCCTGTGAAGCCATCTGGCTTTTGTTTGTTGGAAGATTTTTAATCACGGTTTCAATTTCAGTGCTTGTGATTGGTCTGTTCATATTTTCTATTTCTTCCTGGTTCACTCTCGGCAGGTTCTGCATTTGTAAGAATCTGTACATTTCTTCCAGATTGTCCATTTTATTGGCATAGAATTGCTTGTAGTAATCTCTCATGATCTTTTGTATTTCTGCAGTGTCAGTCGTTACTTCTCCTTTTTCATTTCTAATTCTATTGATTTGAGTCTTCTCCCTTTTTCTCTTGATGAGTCTGGCTAATGGTTTAACAATTTTCTTTATCTTCTCAAAGAACCAGCTTTTAGTTCTGTTGACCTTTGCTATTGTTTCCTTCATTTCTTTTTCATTTATTTCTGATCTGATCTTTATGATTTCTTTCCTTCTGCTAGCTTTGGGGTTTTTTTGTTCTTCTTTCTCTAATTGCTTTAGGTGCAAGGTTAAGTTGTTTATTCGAGATGTTTCCTGTTTCTTGATATAGGGTTGTATTGCTATAAACTTCCCACTTAGAACTGCTTTTGCTGCATCCCATAGGTTTTGGGTCGTTGTGTCTCCATTGTCATTTGTTTCTAGGTATTTTTTGATTTCCCCTTTGATTTCTTCAGTGATCACTTCGTTATTAAGTAGTGTATTGTGTAGCCTCCATGTGTTTGTATTTTTTACAGATCTTTTCCTGTAATTCATATCTAGTCTCATAGCATTGTGGTCAGAAAAGATACTTGATACGATTTCAATTTTCTTAAATTTACCAAGGCTTGATTTGTGACCCAAGATATGATCTATCCTGGAGAATGTTCCATGAGCACTTGAGAAAAATGTGGATTCTGTTGTTTTTGGGTGGAATGTCCTATAAATATCAATTAAGTCCATCTTGTTTAATGTAACATTTAAAGCTGGTGTTTCCTTATTTATTCTCATTTTGGATGATCTGTCCTTTGGTGAAGGTGGGGTGTTAAAGTCCCCTACTATGATTGTGTTACTGTTGATTTCCGCTTTTATGGCTGTCAGTATTTGCCTTATGTATTGAGGTGCTCCTATGTTGGGTCCATAAATATTTACAATTGTTATACCTTCTTCTTGGATCGATCCCTTGATCATTATATAGTGTCCTTCTTTGTCTCTTGTAATAGTCTTTATTTTAAAGTCTATTTTGTCTGATATGAGAATTGCTACTCCAGCTTTCTTTTGATTTCCATTTGCATGGAATACATTTTTCCATCCCCTCACTTTCAGTCTGTATGTGTCTCTAGGTCTAAAGTGGGTCTCTTGTAGACAGCATATATATGGGTCTTGTTTTTGTATCCATTCAGCCAGTCTGTGTCTTTTGGTGGGAGCATTTAATCCATTTACATTTAAGGTAATTATCCATATGTATGTCCCTATTCCCATTTTCTTAAATGTTTTGGGTTTGTTATTGTAGGTGTTTTCCTTCTCTTGTGTTTCTTGCCTAGAGAAGTTCCTTTAGCATTTGTTGTAAAGCTGGTTTGGTGGTGCTGAACTCTCTCAGCTTTTGCTTGTCTGTAAAGTTTTTAATTTCTCCATCAAATCTGAATGAGATCCTTGCTGGGTAGAGTAATCTTGGTTGTAGGTTTTTCTCCTTCATCACTTTAAGTATATCCTGCCACTCCCTTCTGGCTTACAGGGTTTCTGCTGAAAGATCAGCTGTTAACCTTATGGGGATTCCCTTGTGTGTTATTTGTTGTTTTTCCCTTGCTGCTTTTAATATGTTTTCTTTATATTTAATTTTGGATAGTTTGATTAATATGTGTCTTGGTGTGTTTCTCCTTGGATTTATCCTGTATGGGACTCTCTGTGCTTCCAGGACTTGATTAACTATTTCCTTTCCCATATTAGGGAAGTTTTCAACTATAATCTCTTCAATTATTTTCTCAGTCCCCTTCTTTTTCTCTTCTTCTTCTGGGACCCCTATAATTCGAATGTTGGTGCGTTTAATGTTGTCCCAGAGGTCTCTGAGACTGTCCTCAGTTCTTTTCATTCTTTTTTCTTTATTCTGCTCTGCAGTAGTTATTTCCACCATTTTATCTTCCAGGTCACTTATCCGTTCTTCTGCCTCAGTTATTCTGCTATTGATCCCGTATAGACTATTTTAATTTCATTTATTGTGTTTTTCATCGTTGCTTGGTTCCTCTGTAGTTCTTCTACGTCCTTGTTAAATGTTTCTTACATTTTGTCGATTCTATTTCCAAGATTTTGGATCATCTTTACTATCATTATTCTGAATTCTTTTTCAGGTAGACTGCCTATTTCCTCTTCATTTGTTAGGTCTGGTGTGTTTTGACCCTGCTCCTTCATCTGCTGTGTGTTTTTCTGTCATCTCATTTTGCTTATCTTACTGTGTTTGGGGTCTCCTTTTCACAGTCTGCAGGTTCGTAGTTCCCGTTTTTTTTGGTATCTGTCCCCTGTGGCTAAGGTTGGTTCAGTGGGTTGTGTAGGCTTCCTGGTGGAGGGGAGTAGTGCCTGTGTTCTGGTGGATGAAGCTGGATTTTGTCTTTCTGGTTGGCACGTCCACGTCTGGTGGTGTGTTTTGGGGTGTCTGTGGCCTTATTATGATTTTAGGCAGCCTCTCTGCTAATGGATGGGGTTGTGTTCCTGTCTTGCTAGTTGTTTGGCATAGGGTGTCCAGCACTGTAGCTTGCTGGTCATTGAGTGAAGCTGGGTCTTGATGTTGAGATGGAGATCTCTGAGAGATTTTCGCCGTTTCGTATTATGTGGAGCTGGGAGGTCTGTTGTGGACCAGTGTCCTGAAGTTGGCTCTCCCACCTCAGAGGCACAGCCCTGATGCCTGGCTGGAACACCAAGAGCCTTTCATCCACATGGCTCAGAATAAAAGGGAGAAAAAATAGAAAGAAAGAAAGAAAGAAAGAAAGAGGATAAAATAAAATAAAGCTATTATAATGAAAAATAAGAAAAAAAATTATTAAGAAAAAATTTATTAAGAAATTTTTTTTTAATTTTTAAAAATAAATTTATTAATTTTTTATAATAAAAAATAAGAAAAAAATTATTAAGTAACAAATTTATTAAGAAGAAAAATTTTTTAATTTTTTTAAAATAAAAAATATGAAAAAACTTATTACAAAATTTTTTTTTTAATTTTTAAAAATAGAAAATAAGGAAAAAATTATTAAGGAAAAAAATTTTTCAAGTACAAAAAAAAAAAAAAAAAAAAAAAGTGGACGGACCAAACCCTAGGACAAACGGTGAAAGCAAAGCTATACAGACAAAATCTCACCCAGAAGCATACACATATACACTCACAAAACAAGGAAAAGGGGAAAAATTAATATATCCTGCTCCCAAAGTCCACCTCCTGAATTTGGGATGATTCGTTGTCTATTCAGGTATTCCACAGATGCAGGTACATCAAGTTGTTTGTGGAGTTTTAATCCGTTGCTTCTGAGGCTGCTGGGAGAAATTTCCCTTTCTCTTCTTTGTTCGCACAGCTCCCGTGGTTCAGCTTTGGATTTGGCCCCGCCTCTGCGTGTAGGTCACCTGAGGGCGTCTGTTCTTCGCTCACACAGGACGGGGTGAAAGGAGCAGCTGCTTCAGGGGCTCTGGCTCACTCAGGCGGTGGGGGGGGGAGGGAGGGGTACGGATGCCGGGCGAGCTTGCGGCGGCAGAGGCCGGCGTGACGTTGCAGCAGCCTGATGCGAACCCTGTGTTCTCCTGGGGAAGTTGTCCCTGGATCACGGGAGCCTGGCCATGGCGGGCTGCACAGGCTCCCGGGAGGGGCGGTGTGGATAGTGACCTGTGCTCGCACACAGGCTTCTTGGTGGCAGCAGCAGCAGCCTTAGCATCTCATGCCCGTCTCTGGGGTCCACGCTGATAGCCGCGGCTCGCGCCTGTCTCTGGAGCTCGTTTAGGTTGCGCTCTGAATCCCCTCTCCTCGCGCACTGCGAAACAAAGAGGCAAGAAAAAGTCTCTTGCCTCTTCGGCAGCTGCAGACTTTTTCCCGGACTCCCTCCCGGCTAGCTGTGGTTCGCTAACCCCTTCAGGCTGTGTTCACGCCGCCAACCCCAGTCCTCTCCCTGCGATCCGTCGGAAGGTCGAGCCTCATCTCCCAGCCCCAACCCACCCCAGCGGGTGAGCAGACAAGCCTCTCGGGCTGGTGAGTGCTGCTTGGCACCGAGCCTCTGTGCGGGAATCTCTCCACTTTGCCCTCCGCACCCCTGTGGCTGCGCTCTCCTCTGTGGCTCCGAAGCTTCCCCCCTCTGCCACCCGCAGTCTCCGCCCGTGAAGGGGCTTCCTAGTGTGTGGAAACCTTTCCTCCTTCACAGCTCCCTCCCACTGGTGCAGGTCCCGTCCCTATTCTTTTGTCTCTGTTATTTCTTTTTTCTTTTGCACTACCCAAGTACACGGGGAGTTTCTTGCCTTGTGGGAGGTCTGAGGTCTTCTGCCAGCGTTCAGTGGGTGTTCTGTAGGAGCAGTTCCACGTGTAGATGTATTTCTGATGTATCTGTGGGAAGGAAGGTGATCTCCGTGTCTTACTCTTCCACCATCTTGCCCAGACCCCCTGATTTTCTTTTAAGCATATATTACTATATTCTGAGATAGATGTTGTGATAACTTTAACTTCATTTTTTCCCAAGTACACATTAACTTCATTTTTTGGTATGTATTTTTTTATGTTTTTAACGTATGTAACAAGAATAAGAAAATTGAGGTCCATATTAATTTTTTTCTGAAAAACGGATATAGAAAGAAAGAAAGAAAGTTGGATAATATATGCTTGTTGAGTAAAATCCCTTAAAACTTTATTTCTATATAGTTTACTTTGTACATCATGATATTGCCTTGGTCCTTAAACCTTTTTTTAAAACTTTTTTTCTTCATTTTTCTTTTTTTAATGGAAGTATAGGTGATTTACAATATTATATTAATTTCAGGTGTACAGCATAGTGATTTAGTATTTTTAGATTATACTCCATTAAGTTATTACAAAATAATGACTATAATTCCCTGTACTCTACAATGTATACTGTTGCTTATCTATTTTATACACAGAAGCTTGTATTTCCTAATCCGATACTCTTATCTTGCCTCTCATCCCTTCCCTCTGCCCACTGGTAACCACTAGTTTGTTTTCTATTCCCACGAGTCTGTTTCTGTTTTGCTGTATATATTGGTTTGTTTTATTTTTAGATTCCACAAATAAGTGATATCATATAGTATTTGTCTTTCTCCATATGACTTATTTCACTAGGCGTAATAATTTCATTTTTTTTAAGGCTGAGTGATATTCCACTGTGTGTATGTATGTATATATATATATATATATATATATATATATATATATATATACACATACATATATACATACTACATCTTCTTTATCAATTTATCTCTCTCTTTTTTTTTTATACAGCAGGTTCTTATAGGTCATCCATTTGATACATATTGGTACATATATGTCAATCCCAATCTCCCAATTCATCACACCACCCTCCTGCCAGCCACTTTCCCCCCTTGGTGTCCATACGTTTGTTCTCTGCATCTGTGTCTCAATGTCTGCCCTGCAAACTGGTTCATCTGTACCATTTTTCTAGGTTCCACATATATGTGCTAATATACAATAATTGTTTTTCTCTTTCTGACTTACTTCACTCTGTATGACAGTCTCTAGATCCACAAACGCTCTCTACAAATGACCCAATTTTGTTCCTTTTTATGGCTGAGTAATATTCCATTGTATATATGTAACATATCTTCATTATCCATTCATCTGTCGATGGGCATTTAGGTTGTTTCCATGTCCTGGCTATTGTAAATAGTGCTGCAATGAACATTGGGGTGCATGTGTCTTTTTGAATTATGGTTTTCTCTGGGTATATGCCAGGTAGTGGGATTGCTGGGTCATATGGTAATTCTATTTTCAGTTTTTAAAGGAACCTTCACACTGTTCTCCATAGTGGATGTATCAATTTACATTCCCACCAACAGTGCAAGAGGGTTCCCTTTTCTCCACACCCTCTCCAGCATTTGCTGTTTGTAGATTTTCTGATGATGCCCATTCTAACTGGTGTGAGGGGATACCTCATTGTAGTTTTGATTTGCATTTCTCTAATAATTAGTGATGTTGAGCAGCTTTTCATGTGCTTCTTGACCATCTGTATGTCTTCTTGGAGAAATGTGTATTTAGGTCTTCTGCCCATTTTTTGATTGGCTTGTTTGTTTCTTTAATATTGAGCTGCATAAGCTGTTTATGTATTTTGGAGATTAATTCTTTGTCCGTTGATTTGTTTGCAAATATTTTTTCCCATTCTGAGGGTTGTCTTTTCACCTTGTTTGTAGTTTCCTTTGCTGTACAAAAACTTTTAAGTTTCATTAGGTCCCATTTTTTAATTTTTGTTTTTATTTCCATTACTCTAGGAGGTGGATCAAAAAAGATCTTGCTGTGATGTATGTCAAAGAGTGTTCTTCCTATGTTTTCCTCTATGAGTTCTCTAGTGTCCTGTCTTACATTTAGGTCTCTAATCCATTTTGAGTTTATTTTTGTGTATGGCATTAGGGAGTGTTCTAATTTCATTCTTTTACATGTAGCTGTCCAGTTTTCCCAGCACCACTTATTGACGAGACTGTCTTTTCTCCATTGTATATCTTTGCCTCCTTTGTCGTAGATTAGTTGACCATAGATGCATGGGTTTAGCTCTGGGGTCTCTATCCTGTTCCATTGACCTATATTTCTGTTTTTGTGCCAGTACCATATTGTCTTGATTACTGTTGCTTTGAAGTATAGTCTGAAGTCAGGGAGACTGATTCCTCCAGCTCCATTTTTTTCCCTCAGTACTGCTTTGGCTATTCAGGGTCTTTTGTGTCTCCATACAAATTTTAAGATTTTTTCTTCTAGTTCTGTAAAAAATGTCTTTGGTAATTTGATAAGGATTGCATTGAATGTGTAGATTGCTTTTGGTAGTATAGTCATTTTCACAATACTGATTCTTCCAATTCAAGAATATGGTGTATCTCTCCATCTGTTTGTATCACCTTTAGTTTCTTTCATCAGTGTCTTATAGTTTTCTGCATGCAGGTCTTTTGTCTCCCTAGGTAGGTTTATGCCTAGGTATTTTATTCTTTTTGTTGCAGTGGTAAATGGGAGTGTTTCCTTAATTTCTCTTTCAGAGTTTTCATCATTAGTGTACAGGAATGCAAGAGATTTCTGTGCATTAATTTTGTATCCTGCAACTTTACCAAATTCATTGATTAACTCTAGTAGTTTTCTGGTGGCATCTTTAGGATTTTCTATGTATAGTATCATATCATCTGCAAACAGTGACAGTTTTACTTCTTCTTTTCCAATTTGTATTCCTTTTATTTCTTTTTCTTCTCTGATTGCCATGGCTAGGACTTCCAAAACTATGTTGAATAGTAGTGGTGAGAGTGGACATCCTTGTCTTGTTCCTGATCTTAGAGGAAAGGCTTTCAGTTTTTCACCATTGAGAATGATGTTTGCTGTGGGTTTGTCATATGTGGCCTTTATTATGTTGAGGAAAGTTCCCTCTATGCCCATTTCCTGGAGAGTTTTTATCATAAATGGGTGTTGAGTTTTGTGAAAAGCCTTTTTTGCACCTATTGAGATGATCATATGGTTTTTACTCTTCAATTTGTTAATATGGAGTATCACATGGATTGATTTGCATATATTGAAGAATCCTTGCATCCCTGGGATAAATCCCACTTGATTATGTTGCATGATCCTTTTAATGTGTTATTGGATTCTGTTTGCTAGTATTTTGTTGAGGATTTTTGCATCTATATTCATCAGTAATATTGGTCTGTAATTTTCTTTTTGTGTAGTATCTTTGTCTGGTTTTGGTATCAGGGTGATGGTGGCCTCATAGAATGAGTTTGGGAGTGTTCCTTCCTCTGCAATTTTTTGGAAGATCTTGAGAAAGATAGGTCTTAGCTCTTCTCTAAATATTTGACAGAATTCACCTGTGAAGCCATCTGGTCCTGGAGTTTTGTTTGTTGGAAGATTTTAAATCACAGTTTCAATTTCATTACTTGTGATTGGTCTGTTCATATTTTCTATTTCTTCCTGGTTCAGTCTTGGAAGGTTATACCTTTCTTTTTTTTAAAAAAAATTATTTATTTATTTATTTATGGTTGTGTTGGGTCCTCGTTTCTGTGCGAGGGCTTTCTGTAGTTGCGGCGAGTGGGGGCCACTCTTCATCGCGGTGCGCGGGCTTCTCACTGTCGCGGCCTCTCTTGTTGCGGAGCACAGGCTCCAGACGCGCAGGCTCAGTAATTGTGGTTCATGGGCCCAGCCGCTCTGCGGCATGTGGGATCTTCCCGGACCAGGGCTCGAACCTGTGTCCCCTGCATTGGCAGGCAGATTCTCAACCACTGCGCCACCAGGGAAGCCCGGTTATACCTTTCTAAGAATTTGTCCATTTCTTCCAGGTTGTCCATTTTATTGGCATAGAGTTGCTTGTAGTAGTCTCTTAGGATGCGCTGTATTTCTGCAGTGTCTATTATAACTTCTCCTTTTTCATTTCTAATTTTATTGATTTGAGACCTCTCCCTGTTTTTCTTGATGAGTCTGGCTAATGGTTTATCAACTTTGTTTATCTTCTCTAAGAACCAGCTTTTAGTTTTATTGATCTTTGCTATTGTTTCCTTTTTTCTATTTCATTTATTTCTGCTCTGATCTTTATGATTTCTTTCCTTCTACTAACTTTGGGTTTTGTTTGTTCTTCTTTTTCTAGTTCTTTTAGGTGTAAGGTTAGATTGTTTAGTTGAGGTGTTTGTTGTTTCTTGTGGTAGGATTGTATTGCTATAAACTTCCCTCTTAGAACTGCTTTTTCTACATCCCCTAAGTTTTGGATCGTCGTGTTTTCATTGCCATTTTTCTCTAGGTATTTTTTTATTTCCTCTTTGATTTCTTCAGTGATTTCTTGGTTATTTAGTAGCGTATTGTTTAGCCTCCATGTGTTTGTGTTTTTTACGTTTTTTTCCCTGTAATTGATTTCTAGTCTCATAGCGTTGTGATCTGAAAAGAAGCTGGATATGATTTCAATTTTCTTAAATTTACTGAGGCTTGATTTGTGACGCAAGATATGATCAGCCCTGGAGAATGTTCCGTGAGCACTTGAGAAAAAAGTGTACTCTGCTGTTTTTGGATGCAATGTCTTATAAATATCAATTAAATCTATCTGGTCTATTGTGTCATTTAAAACTTGTGTTTCCTTATTAATTTTCTGTTTGGATGATCTGTCCATTGGTGTAAGTGAGGTATTAAAGTGCACCACTATTATTGTGTTACTATTGATTTCCTCTTTTATAGCTGGTAACAGTTGCATTATGTATTGAGGTGCTCCTATGTTGGGTGCATATATATTTATAATTGTTATATCTTCTTCCTGGATTGATCCCTTGATCATTATGCAGTGTCCTTCCTTGTCTCTTGTAACATTCTTTATTTTAAAATCTATTTTATCTGATATGAGTATTGCTAATCCAGCTTTCTTTTGATTTCCATTTGCATAGAATATCTTTTTCCATCCCCTCACTTTCGGTATGTACATGTCCCTAGGTCTGAATTGGGTCTTTTGTAGACAGCATATATATGGGTCTTGTTTTTGTATCCATTCAGCGAGTCTGTGTCTTTTGGTTGGAGCATTCAATCCATTCACGTTTAAGGTAATTACCAATATGTATGTTCCTATGACCAGTTTCTTAATTGTTTTGGGTTTGTTTTTGTAGGTCCTTTTCTTCTGTTGTGATTCCCACTTAGAGAAGTTCCTTTTAGTGTTTGTTGTAGAGCTGGTTTGGTGGTGCTGAATTCTCTTAGCTTTTGCTTGTCTGTAAAGCTTTTGATTTCTCCATCAAATCTGAATGAGATCCTTGCCAGGTTGAGTAATCTTGGTTGTAGGTTCTTCCCTTTAATCACTTTAAATATGTCATGTCACTCCCTTCTGGCTTGTAGACTTTCTGCTGAGAAATCAGCTGTTACCATTATAGGAGTTCCCTTGCATGTTATTTTTCATTTTTCCCTTGCTGTTTTCAATAATTTTTCTTTGTGTTTAACTTTTGTCAGTTTGATTGCTATGTGTCTTGGTGTGTTTCCCCTTGGCTTTATCCTGTATGGGACTGTCTGCGCTTCCTGGACTTGGGTTGCTATTTCCTTTCCCATGTTAGAGAAATTTTCGTCTATAATCTCTTCAAATATTTTCTTGGGTCCTTTCTCTCTCTCTTCTCCTTCTGGGCCCCCTATAATGCGAATGTTCGTGCGTTTAATGTTGTCCCAGAGGTCTCTTAGGCTGTTTTCATTTCTTTTCATTCTTTTTCTTTATTCTGTTCCACAGCAGTGAATTCCACCATTCTGTCTTCCAGGTCACTTGTCTGTTCTTCTGCCTCAGTTATTCTGCTATTGATTCCTTCTAGTGTAGTTTTCATTTCAGTTATTGTATTGTTCATCTCTGTTTGTTTGTTCTTTAATTCTTCTAGGTCTTTGTTAAACATTTCTTGCATTTTCTTGGTCTTTGCCTCCATTCTTTTTCCGAGGTCCTGGATCACCTTCACTATCATTATTCTGAATTCTTTTTCTGGAAGGTTGCCTATCTCCACTTCATTTAGTTGTTTTTCTGGGGTTTTATCTTGTTCCTTCATCTGGTACATAGCCCTCTGCCTTTTCACCTTGTCTATCTTTTTGTGAATGTGTTTTTTGTTCTACAGGCTGCAGGATTGTAGTTCTTCTTGCTTCTGTTGTCTGCCCTCTGCTGGATTAGGGTATCTAAGAGTCTTGTGTAAGTTTCCTGATGGGAGGGACTGTTGGTGGGTAGAGCTGGCTGTTGCTCTGGTGGGCAGAGCTCAGTAAAACTTTAATCCACTTGTCTGCTGATGGGTGGGGCTGTGTTCCCTCACTGTTGGTTGTTTGGCCTGAGGTGACCCAACCCTTGAGCCTACCCTGGCTCTTTGGTGGGGCTAATGGTGGACTCTGGGAAGGCTCACACCAAGGAGTACTTCCCAGAACTTCTGCTGCCAGTGTCCTTGTCCTCACGGTGAGCCATGGCCACCCCCCGCCTCTGCAGGAGACCGTCCAACACTAGTAGGTATGTCTGGTTCAGTCTCCTATGGGGTCACTGCTCCTTCCCCTGGGTTCCGATGCTCACACTAATTTGTGTGTGCCCTCCAAGAATGGAGTCTCTGTTTCCCCTAGTCCTGTCGAAGTCCTGCAATCAAATCCTGCTAGCCTTCAAAGTCTGATTCTCTGGGAATTCCTTGTCCCTTTGCCGGACCCCCAGGTTGGGAAGCCTTATGTGGGGCTCAGAACCTTCACTCCAGTGGGTGTACTTTTGTGGTATAATTGTTCTCCAATTTGTGAGTCACCCACCCAGAGGTTATGAGATTTGGTTTTATTGTGATTGCACCCTTCCTACCATCTCATTGCAGCTTCTCCTTTGTCTTTGGATGTGGGGTGTCTTTTCTGGTGAGTTCCAGTGTCTTCCTGTCAATGATTGTTCAGCAGTTATTTGTGATTCCGGTGCTCTCGCAAGAGGGAGTCAGTCACTGAGTCTTGACTAACATTTTTTTTCCAAGTAGCTTAAAGTGACCTGGCACGAAGTAATCTCGCCGCTCCACACACCATCTGGCAAGGCCTTGAGTTGGAACCAGAAGCCCTATCAATTCTTCTCCTGATGGACACTTTGTTTGCTTCCATATCTTGGCTATTGCCAATAGTGCCGCTATGAATATTGGGGTGTATGTATCTTTTTGAATTAGTGTTTTCCTTTTTTTTCCAGATATATACCCAGGAATGGAATTGCTTGATCATGTGGTAGTTCTAGTTTTAGCTTTTTGAGGCCCTTCCATACTGTTTTCCATGGTAACTGCACCAATTTACATTCCCACCAACAGAGTACAAGGGTACACTCCACATCCTCTCCAACATTTGTTATTTGTAGACTTTTTGATGGTAGCCATTCTTACAGGTATGAGGGTTTATCACACTGTTGTTTTGATTTGCATTTCCCTAATAATTAGTGATGTTGAGCATTTTTTCATGTCCCTGTTAGCTATCTGTATATCTTCTTTGGAAAAATGTCTATTCAGGTCTTCTGACCATTTAAAAATCAGGTTGCTTGTTATTTTGGTTTTGAGTTATATGAGCTGTTTATATATTTTGGATATTAAGCCGTTGTTGCTTGCATCACTTGTAAATATTTTCTCTCATTCAGTAGGTTGTCTTTTCATTTTGTTGATGGTTTCCTTTGCTGTGCAAAGTCTTTTAAGTTTAATTAGGTCCCATTTATTTATTTTTGCTTTTATTTCTTTTGACTTAGGATACAGAATCAAGAGAATATTACTACAATTTATGTCAAATAATGTTCTGCATATGTTCTATTCTAGGAGTTTTGTGATTTGAAGTCTTACATTTAGGTCTTTAAACCATTTTCAGTTTATTTTTTGTATGTAGTGTGAAGAAATGTTCTAATAGTTTTACATGTGGCTGTCCAGTTTTCCCACACTATTTATTGAAGAGACTGTCTTTTCTTCATTTTATATTCTCACTCCCTTTGTCATAGATTAATTGACCATAGGTGTGTGGGTTTGTTTCTGGCATCTCTATTCTATTCCATTGATCTATGTGTCTGTTTTTGTGTCAGTGCCTACCATACTGTTTTGATTACTGTAGTTTTGTAATATAGTCTGTAGTCAAGGGTCATGATACCTCCAGCTTTGTTCTTTTCTTCTAATGATTGTTTTGGCAATTTGGGGTCTTTTGTGGTTTCATACAAAGTTTAGGATTATTTGTTCTAATTCAGTGAAAAATATCATGGTATTTTGATAGGGATTGCATTAAACTTATAGATTGCCTTGGGTAGTAAGGGCATTTTAGCAATATTAATTCTTCCAATCCAAAAGTGTGAGATATCTTTCCATTTTTTGTCTCATCTTCAATTTCCTTCATCAATGTTTCATAGTCTTCAGAGTATAGGTTTTTTACCTCCTTGGTTAAATTTATTCCTAGGTATTTTATTCTTTTTGATGTTATTTTAAATGAGATTTTTTTTGCTTTGTCTTTCTGATAGTTCATTAGTACAGACAAACAACAGATTTATGTATATTAATTTTGTATCCTGCAACTTTGTTGAATTCATTTATTAGTTCTAACTGTTTTTCAGTGGAGACTTTAGGGTTTTCTATACATGGTATAATGTCATGTGCAAATAGTGATTGTTTTACTTCTTCCCTTTCAATATGAATGATTTAATTTCCTTTTCTTATCTGATTGCTGTGGCTAGGCCTTACAACACAGTGTTAAATAGAAGTGGTGAGAGTGGGCATCCTTGTTTTGTTTCTGAATTTAGAAGAGAGATCTTCAGCTTTACACCATTGAATATGGTGTTAGCTGTGTTGTCATAAATGGCCTTTATTATATTGAGATATGTTCCATCTATACTCACTTTGATTAAAGTTTTTATTATGAATGGATGTTGGATTTTGTCAGATGCTTTATCTGTGTCTATTGAGATGATCATGTGATTTTTATCCTTCCTTTTGTTAATGTAGTGTGTCACGTTGATTGATTTGTAAGTATTAAACCATCCTGGCATACCTGGAATAAATCAGACTTGATCTCATTGGTATGATCCTTTTTATATGTTGTTGGGTTCAGTTTGCTAATATTTTGTTGAAGATTTTTGCAGCTTTATTCATCAAAGATATTTTCCTGTTCTATATATATTTTTTGTAGTGTCTGGTTTTGGTATCAGGGTAATTATGGCCTTGTAGAATGAATTTGGGAGTGTTCCCTCATCTTCAATTCTTTGCAGTAGTTTGAGAAGGAGCGGTATTAGCTTTGCTTTGTATGTTTGGTAGAATTTTCGTTTGAAGTCATCCAGCTTTGGACTTTTGTTTGCTGGGAGCTTTTTAAATTACAAATTCAATTTCACTACTAGTGCTCAGTCTGTTCAAAGTGTTTTTTCTTGATTCAGTCTTGGCAGGTTGTAAGTTTGTAAAAATTTGTCCGTTTCTTCTAGGTTGTTCACTTTTAACAAATTATATGAACATATAATTGTTCATAGAGTTCTCTTATGATTTTTTGTGTCTTTGTGGTATCAGTTGTTATTTCTCCTCTTTTATTTCTTATTTGGTTCACTTGGGTCCTCTCTCTTTTCTTCTTGGTGAGCCTGGCTAAAGGTTTATCAGTTTTATTTATCTTTTAAAAAAAACAGTTCTTGGTCTCATTGATCTTCACTATTGTTTTTTTGGTCTCTGTTTTATTTATTTCCTCTCTGATATTTATTACTTCCTTCCTCCTGCTGACTTTGGGCTTTGCTTGTTCTTATTTTTCTAATTCTTTTAAATGTTAGATTAGATTGTTTATTTGAGATTTTTCTTGTTTCTTGAGGAAAGCCTATATCGTTATAAACTTCCCTTTTAGAATTGTTTCGCTGCGCCCCATAGATTATGGAAAGTTGTGTTTTGATTTTTATTTGTCTTGAGGTTTTTCTCTGACTTAATCTTTGATATTTTTCATTGACTCATTGATTTTTTTTAATAGCATGTTGTTTAGTCTTCACGTGTTTGTGCTTTTCCCTTTTGTCTTTCTGTAATTGATTACTAGTTTCATACCATGGTGGTTGGAAAAAATGCTTGATATAATTTCTATCCTCCTAAATTTGTTGAGGCTTATTTTGTGCATAGCATGTGATCTATCCTGGAGAACATTCCACATGCACTTGAAAAGAATGTGTGTTCTGCTGTTTTTGGATGGAATGTCCTGTAGATGTTTTCCAATTGGCCTATGATGTCATTTAGAACCACTGTTGCTTTATTAATTTTCTGTCTGGATGATCTGCCCATTGATGTCAGTGGGGTGTTCAAGTCCCCTACTATTATTGTATTACTATCAATTTCTCTCTGTCTGCTAATATTTGCTTTATATATTCAGGTGCTCCTGTGATCCCTTTATAATGCCCTTCTTTGTCTTTTGTTATAGCCTTTATTTGAAGTCTATTTTGTCTGATATGAGTATTGCTACCTCGTTTTCTTGTTGTTTCCGTTTGCATGAGATACCTTTTTCCATCCCCTCACTTTCAGATTGTGTGTGTCTTTAGTTCTGAAGTGAGCCTCTTGTAGGCAACATATCAATAGGTCTTGTTTTTTTAAATCCAGTCAGCCACCCTATGTCTTTTGATTGGAGCAATTAGTCCATTGCCTTTATTTATTTATTTATTTATTTATTTATTATTTTTGGGGGTCCATTACCATTTAAAGTGATTATTGATATGTGTGTACTTATTTTATTATTTGTATTTATTGATATATATGCATATTTTATTACTTTTTTTCCGCTTGTTTTCATAATTCTTTATGCATTTCTTCTTTTTGTTTCTTCCCTTGTGGTCTGATGATTTTCTTTAGTAGTGTGCTTGAGTTCTTTTCTTTTTAATTTTTGTGTATTTGTTATAGGTTTTTGAATTATGGTTACCATGGGATTCATATATGTTTACCTATAACTATATCTACTTGTTTTAAACTGGTAGTGTTTTAAGTTCAAACGCATTCTAAAAGGTCTACTATTTTTACTCCCCTTCCCTGCATTTTATGTTTTTGATGTAATATTTTACATCTTCTTGTTTTTTCCTTAACTCTTCATAGGTGTTATTATAATTTTTTGTCTTTTACTCTTTATACTAGCTTACTTAAGTGGTTGATCCTCAGGCCTTATTATATATTTGCCTTTCCTAGTGGGACTTTCCCTTTCCTTTTCCACTTAGGGAAGATCCTTTAACCTTTCTTTTAGGGTAGGTTTGGTATTGCTGAATTTTTTAATTTTTGCTTGTCTGACAAGTTCTCTGTCTCTCCTATTCTAAATGATAATCTTGTTGGGCTGAGTATCCTTGTTGCAGGATTTTCCTTTTCAGCACTTTGAATATATCATGCCACTCCCTTCTGGCCTGCAAAGTTTCTGCAGAGAAATCAGCTGATAGCCTTATGAGGATTCCCTTGTATATGACTCTTTGTTTTTCTCTTGCTGCCTTTAGAACTATCTTTATCTTTAACTTTTGTCATTTTATTTATGAGATGTCTTGCTGAAATGCTCACTGAGTTCATCTATTCTTTTCTCTAATTCAGTTAGCAATCTTATTCCTAAAGCTTTGAATTCTTTATCGGGCAAATTGTTTATTTCTGTTTCATTATTTTTTCAAAGGATTTTTCTTGCTCTTTCAGTTGAGACCAGTTCCTGTGCCTTTTCGTTTTGCTTAACTTTCTCTACCTCTAGAAGTTTAGGTTTGAAACAGTTACCTGTTTGTGGTCTTGAAGGGGTGTCCTTACGTGGGAGTGTTCCTATACAGACTGTTTGTTTCCAATGCCTTTGGTGGGAGAGCTGGATTTGACGTGGATGCAAGTTACATCTTTCCTCAGAGTGTACTGGCAGCTGTCACCTTGGTAGGAGGTGGGGCTGGAGGTAGAGTGGGTAGAGCTGGAGCTGAGTGTGAGGTGGGGTTTCCCCCTGCTCAGTGGCTGTCACCACCCAATTGTGGGTGGGTTCTCATCCCAAGTTGCTGGAGCAGAAGCTCTGAGCATTGAGCCCATGCTGGCTCTGTTCCCTTTAAGTGTGTGCTTTCCTCTCTCCCAGCACCAGGACCCTTGCCCGAGAGGGGGGTAGTGCAGAAGCAGGAGGTGCCCCTTCGGGCTCTTTGCTCATGTTGGCCTCAGACAGTGGCCCAAGATGTTTCCTATGCGCTGGCTGTGCAGGCGCCAGCAATTGTTTCCATCACTCCGCTCAGACACAGTGGGTTTAAGTCCCTTTTGTCCCTTGCAGCCTATCACTGCCTCCAGCCTCTGCCACCTCTGCCCTGTTTGGAACCACATTGCAGGGCCAGTTTGCCCCATGTGGACTCTCAGCATATATCAGGGTGTGAGCTGTGGTGGAGTGGCCAGCACCAGAGTCCTGGGCTGCTTCTGATACGCTGCTTGAGTAAAGCATCAACAATGGCTGCGGTCACCCCACCCAGATGATGCCCTAGGATCGAGCCACTTTCGCCTTCTGCAGCTGAGCTTTCTCCCTGGCCATGGCAGCCCTAGATCCAACGCCGTGCTGTGATGTGGAGTAAGCGGGTCTGGAGTGTTCGCTAGGCTCAGGCTGGGGCGCCGGCCAAGGCAGTCATGGGAAACCTGTCAGCCACTGGGACAGTCCTCCAATCTCCACCTCAGGGGCAAGCCAGCACGTGTGCTTCCCATGAGTGGGGTCCAGGCTTCCCACAGCCCTCCTGTTAGTCCCAGGGGTCCTCCAACCAGCCAAGGGGACCCATCTCTCCTGTGTAGGACCCCAGGAGTGGGGTGCCCAATCTGTGGCTTGACTGCTCACTCCCCAGTGTAGGTCCCTTCCCAGGGGCACAGGTCCTGACCTGACTGCTTTTCCTCCCTTCCTACCTAATTATGTGTGGATCTTACAGCCTTGGTTTTACAGGACCTTTCTGACAGTTTCTAGTTCCACATGTAGATGTATTTTTGATGTATTTGTGGGGTGAGGTGTATTCTCCTACCTTGCCATCTTGATCCTCTCTTTGAAGATTTTTAAACAAAGCTTTTTTTCTCTCCCCATGTTCAATGCAGCCTTTTAATAATAGCATAGAATGAAAATAAGCTTACTTGGGTAATGTAGACTGATTTGTTATGAATACCAAGAATTATCAGCGAAGACCCCATCCACATGTTTTGAGCACAGGAAAGAACATTTCAAACTTAGAACTCATTTCATCTCTCGAGTGTAAAGTAATCAGTCTTGTACTTTAGGATTTGTTCATGAAGCTATTATTTCAACTGAAATAAAGTTGAACAAAAACAGCCCATCATTACAATTGTACCAATTATAACCAATTATAGTAAACGGTTTTCATACATTTAATTTGTTTGCATCCCAGAAATTAAATCTTTTTGGCTCTTGAATTCATAGCAAGTTTATTTTTATTCATTCAAAACATTTTGATAAGATTTCCTACCAGACATTCTTTTTCCTGACTTGGAGTCATTTCTTCTGTTTTGTCCCATTCTTCCTCTCTTTGCCCCCGCACTTTAAAAGTAAAGCCTGTTATCCTCTGTCCTTTGTCTGCAGTGTGAGAAGGCTCACTGTATGGCTGTCTAATGAGGAACCCCCCAGGGATGGTGGTGACAGTCACTCCCCTTTGCCATTGCAGGCTTGTTCCACTTACTGACCAAGAACTTGGGCGGGGTCTGCAGCACATATGTTCTTCTGATGGCCTCCTTTGGGATAATGTTTAAGAAAAGCGTGCTACAGCAATTCCCAATTGCATGACCCATAATTAGTCTGAATAACATTTTCCATTTTAAACCCTGATTTTACAGGGATTACTACTTGGCAAATAAAATCTTGTTCCAAGCTTAGACTTGGCGTAGATTTTCGCATCAGCAAATTTACCATAGCAATAAATCATCAGCTCAGTTCTTGAACCTATGGGATGAAGAGCAAACTCATGTCAAGTGACAGGGAAAAGCACCCGCAGGTTTGGGGGAGGGTGGCAGCATCCTTGCTTTTGCTAGTTTTGTGCACAAGCTGTGCAACATCAGAGGCAAGCCTGACTGCGGAGGTCCAAAGTGGCATTCAGAAAATGGAAGACATAGGTGATGCTCGCGTCCTCAGGGGGGTAAAGAAGTGGTTAAAGACTTCTCTGAGAAAGAATAACAATGACATGATTTGGGGGAGTCTCTGCCCTATGGATTTGATAAATGAGCTCAGGAGCTCTCTGAAAAAAAAAAACTTACCTAGGACTGGTATATTTTTTGTGATAAAACATGTCTATTTGAGTACCAGCACCCGTTTTTTTTCTTTCACCTCAGACCATTAGCCAACACCACTAAACATTTCTTTTTCAGATTATTTATTTGACAGGGCCATCCATGGGAGGAAGTATCAGTATTTTAGCATCAGTTAGTGGACTGTAATGTGGTCATTGTCACCTGGGAACTCATTAAAACTGCAAATTCTTGGGACCTCCTCCCTGAGACCAACTGAATCAGAAACTGTGGAGTGAGGCCCAGGAATCTGTGTCTTTATCAGTGATTCTAATGCCTGCAGAAGTTTGAGAACCACTGGTGCACTGGTTAGGATAATGGGCTTTGTGATCAGGTGGGTCTGACTTTCTCTCTTGGCTCTTGTCTCTTTTTTTGCAGATGATTGAACTTCCCTGAGACTCAATACCTTATTTATTTATTTGCTTACATGTAAATGTATGTATGTATTGATGATGATATTGTAAAAATAATAAAGATACTGATAATAGCCACATCATAGGGTTTTTATAATTATGAAGTGAGCTAATGTACATACAGCCCTTAAGACATTTTCTGGTAGATAATTAGTGCTTAATAAATAATTACTGTTATATTCACACAAATGGAGAAGAAAGGGAGAAGTGGCAGAGGCATTTTGAATTTATCAAGATATGATACGAAGATTCCTTATTCCTTTTAACCCATGTGGCACATTTTGTGGGGATGTAGGTTTTGGAGTAGTTGGACCAGTAGCTTGTGTCCTGTGTATCTAAGGCAATTCACCTCTCACTTTGGCTGTTGAAGGCTAATGACTCTGTCCTTACATAATGTAAGCCCAGACAACGAGGAGAGTGAAGGATGGGTCTGGATAGAATACTCTCCAAATAATAGAGGCAATTGAAACAAAGAACAACTAACAAAGAAGTTGTCTTCCCAAAGCCTGAAAAAATAATCTTCAGATTTTATTTTCATGTTAGATGATTTCTCAGTTGTTTTTCAAGTTATTTAAATAGAAATTAAGCAACTAATGGAAAGTATATAAAGTGTTAATAAGGCATGAGGACTCTACTTGTTCATACGATTTGTGAGGATATTTTAAAGCATTAATCAGCTAATGCTTTGAAGATGAGTGTTACTATATGTTACAAAAATTATTATCATGTCATAGATTATGAATCTGTCATTACCCATAACAATTATAATCTGAAGCTCTACTATTGCCTATAATCACACATATTTATTTCATAATTTAACAGCAAAGGAAACTTAGATTCCTTGAAGATTGAAATATAACTTCCATAAAGAGAAATTATTCTAAGTAAATAAACACTGTAATGGTAAATTCTTAAACAATTATCTGTGATATTTGGCATGTCAAAAGTTTGTCATTACTACTCTGATTAAAAACAAGTGATGTTTCACTTTGAACTGTGGAATTTATATTCATATTCTGAAATCTTTTCTTATCGTGAAAGTAGCTTGAATTGACTCTCTCTCTGTACACACACACACACACACACATACACACACACACACACAAGCTTGCACGTGCCCACACAGACATTTCTCCCAAAAGTTGAATTCTTTATATATGTATACAATATATATATATATACACAATATTAAAGAGTTATTTTTCAAAATAAAATAAGTACATGGACACAATTCAAAGTTTTCCTTCCTCAAATTTGATCTAAGTGTAGAGATGAAGACTAATAATAATAAGGAAACCTAAGTCATTTCATTTTGGGGTACAACATTATCAACTAGGTATGGTAGAGTGATATAAATAATTTCACAGATAAAATAACCCTCAGAAAGCATCATTCCCTGTGTGAATGAGAGTGGGGAGAATATTTAGGAAAGAGATTCCTGGATTCCATCATAAAGTCCTTCCATGGTTATGGTACAATGTGGGAAGCTGGGAAATGTCCCCTTCCTGCAGGTACAGTGGAAAGGGGGGAGGGCAGCCTCTCAGGGAAGACAGGCCTCTTTCCCCTCTCCCTCTTAATTTCTTGACTGGAGGAGAAGATGCTGGGAAGTAGCATAATGTATGGAATTACAAGAATGGGATGTGAAATCATTTGGATCTGGGGTTGAGTCTCTTCTTCACTACTTTCTAGCTGTGTGACCTTGGGTGAGTTGCTTAAATTCTCTGAGCCTTAGTTTTCTGAAAGTTGTTAAGTGGGAACATTGAGCTTAAATGAGATAATATATATGAAAACGGGTGGTAAAACTACAAAAGCTAGCTGTTATTATCAAAGATGTCATCTAATATTATGCTACTTTCCTCTTTTCCTCGAAAACAATTAGTAGGCGAAGGAGCTTGTTACTTTTCTCTCACCCTTAACATTCCAAGAAAGGTAGACTGGACACCTAAAGCATTTGAGCTCATAAGGTGACCATGATACTCGGATATGGCCTTGATTCCCTGAATCTTAAATCGTCATGCTTAAGAATACATAGAAATGCCAGTTGGGTGAACTGGTACATTTTTCCAAATACCCACATCAACTCAAATATATAAAGGCTTCCAACTTTTCTTTAACTCAGGAGACACACCACTTGGGAGCATTTCTAAATGCCATCTTTAGGGTCCATGCTGAAGGGAAGCTTCAGAAGCAAAACATTTTGTAGAAAAGAATCCTGCTCAGTCTCCTACCCTAGATGGGATCGGAGGTGCCAGACCTTGATGTGACTTTTTATCTGTTAACATATTTACGATGCTGAGGTTTCCTCACATGGTGGTGGTTTTTTTCGATCTGTCTGAGGATTTAGCAGAGGGTTGGAAGGCCCAGCCAAGATACTTTTAGGAACGAATATACAATACAATGACTTTTCTCTTCCTCTCATTTTGTTTTCTTTTTTGTTTCTCATTATGTAAATTCCAGAAAATTAATCATGTATTACAAAAGGACAAGCAGGGTCTTTTTGGTTCACAGTCCTTAATTTATCTGTGGTAGATGCTCAAGCACATATCCAGCATTGTATTTTAATTTCTTGAGAAGAAGGAAGATTGAATATATTCCAGAATATCTTTGATTTAGTAAAGGAAAAATATCAGGCCCAGAATGTTTCAGAATACAGGGCTGACAACAGAATACTGCAATTAGTCACCTTAGGAAAGAGGGAGTTTAGGCTTCTCATAGGAGTCTAAAGATTGAAACACTTTAAACAAATATATCAAAGAACGTTCTTTCTGGTGTTCACATTTTTTGATTTTCACTAACCCATGAAAAAACTCTGGCTTTAAGTAAATCTAATTCCTGATTTTTTTTTTTTTCCTGAAAACCCTCTGCCAAATAATTTTGGGGTGGATTGGGCTATTAATGCCCTGCTTTACTTCTTTTTCTATTTTCTCCTTTTTAAAAAATATTCCTCCCAAGTTCAGCTATTTGGCCCCCATCTACAACTATTAATTATCAACCATGTAATATGAACTGGCCAAAGTGTTAGGAGTACTTATCATGCATAATCCTATTTTTGTTTTATAGTAATTCTGAGTGCAGATGCTATAATTAACCCTATTTTATAGAAAAGGAAACTGAGGTGTGAAAGATTACATAAATTGCCCAAGGTCTCTCAGCTAGTAAGTGGTGGAATAAAGATCAACTCCTAGATTGCCTTTCACTTAAGATCCTAAGACCTATATGGTACCTAATTAGGAGGAAAATAAAGAACCTAGTTTGATAGTCAGGTGACTGGTTCCAACTCAGCTTTGCTGTATTAGTCATGTTTCAGCTCCACAGTTCTGCTTTGTTCATGTGATTAACTCCTAGTCCTTGATTCTGTGTCATAGTTCTTATAACTGTCTTTATCTTATTCCCTATACTAGGCTTTCTCAGTGCTGGCATTATTTTGGGCAGAGAATTCTTTGGTATTTGGGGCTGTTCTGTAGATTGTAGGGTGTGTGACGGCTTCCCTGGGCTCTACCTGTTAGATGCCACTGGTGCACTCCTCAAGCATGACAACCAAAGTGTCTCCAGACACTGCTAAGTGCTCCCAGTGGGGAAAATTGCCCTTGGTTGGAAATCTCTGCCTTATAGCCATGCCCCTGACTGGGTGGTCTGCTGGTGACTTTGTCCTGCCCAGACTGTGACTGTCTTGTTGGGTTCCTAGCCCTGAGTGTCAGTCCTGTGCCTGGGCCCTCTTAATATCACAGCTCCCTGAGGTCAGCTGCTTGCTGTAATCACTGCATATTTTCTAGGTCTGAACTCCTCATCACCATGTACCTGTGCTTGGGACACACCAGTTGGCCATCTACCATCAGCCGCCTAACTTGATGACAAATTCTCACTAGGTACTATGTTCTCTGACTCTGTGCTAAACTCCCTGAATGGACTTCCTCTGACTGCTGTCGCCACCTGCATCTGTCATCTCATCTCTCTCAATTTGTTCTATTACATGGGTGGCTGGGACTCTGTTCCAATATAGCCTTTGTCTCCCTGAGGCCTACCACTCCTGAATTAACTCAAATTAATTCTCTACTTTGATCCTTGCTTGTATTTAAATTTTCACCTTTGATATAGCTGGAATTGTGCATTCTGTGGGAATTAGGTAGCTTCCCAAGTCGGCGGGAAAGGCAAAAATTTATACAGTCAAATTTTCTCCTGAAAATTTCCTATGAAACAGCTAGCTGAAGATTATTTTCATCTTTCCATAAATCCAGCCCAGTCATAATTCAAAGTCTTGTCGATAATTTAGTCTCACAAAGTTTATTATTTCAAATAATACAGCAAAAGTTTTCCCTATAGAGATTCAATACTTCTTCAGATCAGATTCTGAGAAGTAGAACTTAAGGGTCTAAGGTGTTCACATTTAAAGTTTAATACAAACTGCTAAGTTACCATCTTTAAAGAAGGATCTAATTTAAAATTCTACCAATGGTATGAGTCTTTCCTATACCAATACCCTGACCAAAACTGGTTATTAATAATCAAATTTCTGCTAGTCAAGTGGGTGAAAAATTATATTTTGTTACTTTCATTTAATTTTCCTGATCATTGGTGACATTTATCAGCTTTTCAAATATTTACTAGGCATTTATATTTCTGCTGTGAATTGCTTTTTCACATACTTAGTTCATTTTTTTTCTTCCTGGTTGCTTAACTTTTCATATTGATTTTCAGAAATTATTTCCTGAATACTTTTCTTATAGTTGCTTGTGTTGTATATATTGCATTACAGTCTGTAGTTCACCTTCTAACTTTATGGTTTCTTTAATTGTGTGGAAGTAAATATTTAGGTACTCAAATCTCTTACTCTTTTCCTATCTGATTTTAGGGTGTTGTGTTTTGCTTGGGAAGGTCTTCTTCACTATAATATTTTGAAAATATTCTTTTAAAACAGTATTTTATATTAAATTTTTGTTTAGATATTACTTCCACATATGGTAAGAATCTGACTCTATTTTTCCTAAATATACAGTCTGTTATTTTAAGACCATTTTTTGAATAATTCATCATTTCCTTGTTGAGTTCACATGCCACATTTTTCATTTGTTAAATTTCTATATATAACTGGTCAACTTCTGCACTCTGTATTTTGTTTATTCATTTATTTATTATTGTACCAAGAGCAAAGTATTTTAATTGATTTTAAAGTATGTTACATTTCCCACTCACTGTTCTTTTTAAAATCATTTCTTGGCTCTTTTCTACATTTTGTTTTCCAGATGAATGTTAGAGTTTGTCAGGTATTAAAAATATTTGGTTGGTTACAGATTAAAACTATATTAAAATTATAGGCTACCATGAAGTAATTGATAATTTAAAAATACAAGTTTTCTTAGCCAGGAATATACTCTTTCTCTCCATTTATTCTGGTCTTTTCTCTTAATAAAGTTGCCTTCAAATAGGTATTGAACATTTTTGTTAGTTTTATAATTTTTGTTGCTATTGTTAATTGGATCTTTTAAAACGCACTTTTTAATTGCTTATTCCAATGAATGCTATTGATTTTTGTGTATTTATATTGTAATCAGTCACCTTACTACACACTTTCATTTTTCTTAACATTTTTCAGGTGATGCTTTTGGAGCCCTTTGATTCTTACGGAATGCATCTAGGTCTGATGTGAGATGAGTTATAAAATAACTGTCAGTATCCTCACGGTCCCTAGCTCTCTCAACAGTGATGCACCCACACATCACACAGACAGCCATGGCCCCATCGCAGACGTTTTCCCAGGCCTCCTCCTGTTTCCCTGCACTCTTTCCTCCTCATGCTTCCCTGCCTTATCCACATCCTGACTCCTGTGATCTACTTTGTTTAGGTAACCCATTAGGATCCTATATCCCAATCGCACCTCTGTCTACCCGCATGGCTTCAGTGCACCTCCAGATTCAAGTACGACATGATCCTTCTACCAGCCTCAGCTCTTCAGAGCCCTGTCTGCCCCTCCTCCTCCACAACCTGGGCTAGACAATTGAAAGTACAGCCGTGAACTTGAACAGCCCTATCTCGCCCTGTGTGGTTTTCCCAAACACCTCCACAAAATGGCTTAATGATAATGATAACAATTTTGCTTGAGCACTTGCTAGGTCCTAGGCATTTGACTAGGCTCTAGGGAAAGAGTCATGAATACTGCAGACATACTCTCTATCCTCAGGGAGCTTGTATTCTGTGGGGAGTTCAACACGGAAGGGGAAGTCTTCCACACTTTTCCAGGGGTTCCTGTTAGTGCTGGGATTCTCCAGGTCTTCAGGCCCTCAACTGTCTCCCAGGAAGCATTTACCTTCACGTCTGCTGTCAATGTTTGGGAGAGTGATGAGTTAAAACCAAATGGAAATTAACTGTTTTCATTTAAATAAATAAATAAATAAATAAACCTTGCTGGAACTTTGCACTTCTGTACAACTTTGGACAGTATTTATGCCCACAATTTATTTTTAGTTGTAGTCGTATTTCCTTTACTTGTTTGTAAATTCCCACAGAAGCAAGCACTTAGCTCATATACTTTTCATTCTCTTGAGCATAGCCAGGAGTCTTGCACAGAATTGCTGATCTGTAAGTATTTGTTGCCTCTCTGGATGGGGTAACTTGATAATATCCCTCAAAGTCTTATTTCATCCCACTTAGTTAGTTTCCTAAGGCACTTCAAGTGACTACTTACTGCACCTTCCTTGAAGTTGGGAGTTTAAAAAAAGCAAGGGGAAAAGTTGGGCATGCTATTGTGGTCTTTTGTGGCATATCTTGTGTTAAATGAGAGAAGTCACTCTCATCTGTGGTTTGCTAATTATTGTTTTTTTTTTTTTTTTTTTCTTGCAGAACAAAGAAGAAAAAATTTCTTTTAAAGAAAAGCCAAAAAATTATTATAGATCTTTTCTTTTGACATTCCTAAACAAGAACAGGCCTAGATGGTGTCATGTTTAATTCTTGCCCTAACTGGTATTGCTTGATTTGTTTTTTTGCAGATTGCCCTGAATTTTTGCCCAATTTTGTTTGTGTGTTGGGTGAACACTACCTCTGCATGAAACAACTAAGATTTCTTAACCGTCTGCTTATATACAAAATAGTGTATTGTCTTCTTCTGAGTTTAACAACTAACTTTATGTATGATGTTAGTTATCCTTTGAGTTTTTCTTTTTGAAAGGATGTACTAACATCTTAGGCCCCCAGAGACAAAGAATCCATGGAGATTGTATTTGGAATTTTCCCCTTATTATCTCCATATGGCAAACTCACAACTCAAAAGAAAACTGGATGTTGTATTATATGATTTGGAGAATTGTACTTTTGTTTTAGATTTTGTATGCTTTCTTTCTAGATTTTCTTTCTATCCATCTGGCTTAAGAGCCTATTTTGGTACTAAGGAAAGTTGTAGAATAAGTTTCATAAGGAGCTTATGAAAAACTGCAAAATCAGTTTTTCAAGCTTCAAAAATTACATCAGGGATTTATAAAACTATGAGGGGAGATTTGCTATTTCATTTGTCATACTCAAACCAGAAACACACTGAAGTTCTAATAGCTTAGTGTTGGACTGAAAGTTTCTCAAAGCAGATTTCAAATATGGGAACAAATAAAATGTACAAGTGTCATTTCAAATTCTAATTTGTGTTGGTCACACAGCACAGAGACGACAGAGTACTAGTCTTAGAACAAAGAGCAACCAGTGAACAGTCCTTATTTAAGCTGTTCATTTTTTCGTCTTGATTGGCTGATCATTTTAGCTCTCTTTCCAAAGGTGCCAAATCCATTTAAGATCAGAATAAAAACATCTAGCCAAGTAAACTAGACATGCTTCATAATAAATAATTACATCTAGTGTATGGCAAAGATTGGGAAGATGATGGTCAAAAGCCACCTCAGTGTATCTCAGGGGAAACTTCCTTTTGAGAATTAACAAAGCTGGGATTTGAAGACAATGTCTGGGTACCCAGATGTCTTACTTAGGTTGTAACTGATTTTTAAGCTGAGTTTGTAAATTCCTGCTCACTTGTTTAAGTCTCTTGGCAAATGTGTTTGTGAGAAGGAAAGAGGGGAAGACACAAGGACTTTGGTTTTAAGCATTTTTGTATGGTGCAGTCACCCAGTGAATAAAGAAGAGGAATTACAGCCAGAGAAATAGTATGGTGGAAAGATGGACCGTGAACTCAGTGCATGTGATTTTAAACGTGTGATCTTCCCTTATATTTTCTGAAGATATAGCTAACTTGTTCTTGAATTCATACATAATATTTTAGAATTGCTAAATATGCTTTTCTTTCATCTCCTGAAATAAATGAAATGCTTATGTGCCCAAGGGTCAAACATGAACTCAAGAGTTGAGTGGTTGCTTAGGCACTGGTGTGCTTTTATTGATACAATTAAACTATGCTCTCTTCCCTTCCCCACCTCCAGAGATTTTTGGTGGCCTTGCACTTTTGAGGTTTTTTATAAATGCAGTTTTTTTTAAATGCAGTATGAAAAAGGAGGATTCTTAAACCCTTTCAGGCACTGAGATCTAAATTCTGGAGTTAGATTATGTTAATAACAGTTACTAGTCTTTATTGATACCAGGTGCTAGATAGTCTGCTAAACATTGTATAAACGTTATTTAATTTAATTCACAGAGCTACCTTATGGGGTAGGTAGTATTTGTTCTGACCTTGTACACATGAGGAAATTTAGGCACAGAAAGGTTAAGTAACTTGTTTAAAGTTATGCAGCTAGTAAAGGGCAGAGCCGGGATTTGAACTTGGGCATAATGAACCTAGGCAGAGCCATGGTCTTAACTACGGTCTGATAGTGCCTTCTTTCCTGACCAATCAAGCCCTCATTAGAGAGACTCTATCAAAAGGAAAGTCAAAGTACTTGTATGCTCCGGTGTGATCAACACTTGGTTGTTTACCCAAGAGCCATTTCCACCTTCCCTCCAATTTTGTTCAGGTTTTGGGCAGCCAAGAACTTCAAGCACCGTCCCAGTCTCAGGCAGTTAAATAGCAATTAATCTAAGCCAAGACTGGTAACTCCATTATATTGCTTTTAATTGGTTTAGGAATGGTCTTGTGGCAGAATTCTTGTGAATAAGACATAAAGATAATTCTACATGATGGCATCTGGAAAAGTGTACTTTGCTCTGAAAACTGGATAAGAAAGAGATTCACTCTGCCTTCCCTTCCTAAGATTGACGGGTGAACTATGAAGCTTGGAGCAGCTGCAGCCAGCTTGCAACCATGAAGACATAAGACTGAAGAAAAAAATCCCTTGAAGATGGTGGAAAGAACTTGAGTTCTGGCAGCTGTTGTTAAGCTGCTGCATTAATTAATCTTGGAGCCTCTTTGCCTCTAAACTTCTTACTTTGGAGAAAATAAGTATGCCTAACTGATTAAGCCATTTTGAGCTGAGTTTCTTTTTTTGTAGCTCAAAACGTTCTAATTGATACATCTGGGTTCCAGACTATGTCCCCCTCCCATATCGTCCACGTTTTATCCCCTTATAGGTGATATCACTTTATGTTTTTCCTTATAGTTTTTTTTTTTTAGGCTATAAGATTTTCTAAACAGATGTTTGAGACTTTTCCAAACTGAGGTATTTTGAACAAAAGTGGATAGTTTTGACTTTAAGAACTAAATATTTACAGTTTCTCCAAGGCTCTAAAGCTGTCCAGGAAGAGAATTGTGAGTGAATGTTCTATCACATACGGAGTGGAATAAACAACACACATAAGAGCCCTCAGGGGACTGTCAAACTACATGAAATTTTACACATCTTTAAGCAAATCCACAGAGTCCTGTGCAAAATGGGCAATCAGAGCTGTGAGTGGGTTTGGGATGCTCCCTGAGGAGTTCTCCCCTCTCTTGGGAATATCCATCAGTGATCGATGATGTTCAGCCACAAGCAGACTCATTATCATCAGGAGACAGTTTAAAGAATTCAGATGGAGTAGACAAGTTTCTCAGTTGAAGTTTAAAGTATTCTTGACTTTATTTATGTCTAACCCCATGTGTGAAGAGACCACAACTAACTGGAAAGTGTTCATGAAGGTGAAGGGCAGGTTTAACTGTTTATCTATCATCTATCTATCTATCTATCTATCTATCTATCTATCTATCTATCATCTATCACCTATCTATGAAGCATCTTGGATGTCTCTTAGGAAAGTTAAATGCATCTTGTAAGTCTTCCTTAGCTGTGGCCTGTTATCACCAGCTGTGACATGATTTTTATGTCAGTAGTATGCATGTCACATTTCACGAAATGGAACTCAGAGTGCTTTCTTTTGGAATGTAACCCCTTGGTGTCAAGGAACATTTCTTATGACTTGGTTTTCTTAGGATGGGACATCTCAGTCTCTATACTCAAAAATAGGCTTGGAATTATCTCTAGGACTGGCTCAGATAACCTGGTAAATTATGAATGCTGAGTTATTTTTTCCCCTGGATCCACGAAATCAAATATACTTTGTGTCTGGAGGCCTTTCCTGTGGGTCTTGGGGGTACTCTAACTCCTTCTGATAAGATGTCTGACCACGTAGTAAATGTCTCCTCTAGTTTGTTCTGCTTCAATTAGTGACCAAGGATGGTGAGTTTATGTTTGTTTATGAGGGTGTCTCCGTCAGTAGATGTTGAATTTCTTGAGGAAAAAGACACTTGTGCTTTTGCCTTCCCAGCATGTAGTACAGTGTCTGGTACACAGTTGCAGGTGATCAGTCAGTTCCATAACCCTTTTTCTCCCTTCAGTTGCATGAAGGCACAAGAAAGAGGAAAAGACAAATACAGCAATGTGTTCTACTCTGATCCTTTGCCAGAGAGTAGAATGGGCTAAGTAGACTCCAACCCAGTTGGTGTTCTGTATGCAGCCAAAGATTTCAAGGAGATGGATAGTCGCCTGGAACTGATTTGTCCTGGACAACAAAGGCAGAAAGCCAGATGTGTATTTGTAGGAAATTCATGGTGCTCTTGTTACAGCTCAAGGCCCAAAGCAAACGATCCCTCCCTTCTCTCTAAGCACTGAAATTTGGAATTGGCAGACACATAATAGGGCATGTCTATGGTTACTAAAGAATGGAAAACTAGAAAAATATTAAATCTAGGGTTATAATTATCTGATTAACCACAAATGGTACAAAAATTGAAAATCTAATAAGAAAGCTGGCATGGCAAGTAGGATTGAGACTTTATAAAACTGATCAACATATCAAAACAGAAATGCATTGAGTGTGGTACTTGTGACTTGACAAGATTAAGATTCCCCCCACCCAGAATCATTCCTAATGCAACCCCAGTGATAAGGAAATTCCCAAAATGTCATGTGTTTCATCATGCTTCTCCTAGTGATCAAAATTCAGAATGCTCTTGCACAGGGTAAGGAAAGCTGCATGGGTATAATTACAAGCAGAATGTCTTTGTTGGAATATTACTTTTTTTTTTGATCATAGGATACCTTCCTTCTCAAAGTGCTCTGGGAAGCATATAAGAATATTAAAACACATTACCTTATGAAGGAAACCAACACAGAGTAGAATGAAGCGGGAGAAGAAAGCTGGCTCAGAAGATGAAACTTGACTCCCATTCTGTGAAAGGGACCAGGGGATATATAGTGTTTAAACAGGCCAAAAGGAGCATACACTTTAAAATCTAAATTATATTCCAGTTCAGAATGACTTTGTAAGCACTTAACTTCGGGATGTTGTCTGTCAATACATGCTCAGGGTTTCTTAAGCAACTGGGATTCTATCAGTAAAAATGAGTATCTTGCAGTTTTGTTTTCTCCCCACCTCACTGTTGCAGCAAAGCACTAATTTCTCAATATTACACTTCAGTGAACGGTGACTGGTAGAGAGCAGGACGTTCAAAGATAAGACTTTACTTGTAAGGAGCTTTGATGGGTGTTTCCTCAATAACCTCTGCCCTTCCTTCCCACTCTTTCTTGTAAAGCACAGGCTCCAGAAGTGGTGGCGTTTCCAGTTTGGGGATATGGGCTTGGGAGAGGTGAGGTATAAAGCCCAGGGAGTGTCTGTGGAATGGTAATAGAACTGTTCATTTCCAACAGAGAGTTCCCATGACGGATTAATGGGATCGAAGGCTTGAAAGGAAATCCTGATGGCTACCACTGATCCTTGACTTTGTGTCTGCCACTGTTCTAAGTGCTTGGCTTATATAATTTTATTTAATCCTTATGACAAGCTTATTAGTTAGGTACCTGTCAGCATTTTAAAGGCCCAGATAGGATAGGTAACAGGTTAAGACCACAGTATTAGCAAGGGTGGGCCCTGGAATTGAGCACAAGTAATCCCACCTGGGACTGAACTCAACTACCACACTTCAGCTGCCTCTATCGGTAATATAAGATCAGACCACGGACGCCTTGAACATTATACTTATTATTTACTCTTTATTCTGTTTGTAGGTAAATGATTTGGAAACATTTTAAAGGTTGTGGAATGCTCTTTCAAATGGCATTTTGCCCATATATGAAACAGATAAAAGCAAAAGTGCCAATCTACTAAGCAGCCACACTGACTAACAGACCAAGTGCACTCGCTCTGGTTGAAGTGGACAGGTACCTGGACCCATCTACTCTGCTGCACTCTCTGCTGTGGCCCGGGAGACTCATCCGTGACACTCTTGGGAACAAGGTTGACAATAATGGCTGTGTGCAAGGGGAATGCTGGAATTTTTGAATAAAGTAGTATACCACTAAATGGGGTATTTTCTAGAATAGAGAATAGAATAAGGTCTCTTTAGAACTGATGTGCAAGATGATAGGAAGATGGAGAGAGAGTAGGCAGATGACAACCAGTCACGGGGTCACTGTAGGGGCCCAAGCTTGAGTTGACGAAGGCCTGTTCTAGGTGACAGAAACAGAGCAAGAGGTGGATGTGAAGGAAGAATTAAGCAAAGGATAAATGGTTGACAGAGAAGAATTACAAAAGAAGAGAAGGTAAACATTTCATCCAAGAATATATACTTTGTCTTTTTTTATGGTTTCCTTTGCAGTGCAAAAGCTTATAAGTCTGATTAGGTCCCATTTGCTTATTTTTGCTTTTATTTCTATTGCCTTGGGAGACTGACCCAAGAAAATAATTTTTTTTTTAATTAAAAAAACGAGGTGTCAAGAGTCATAGGGCTGTTTCGCTGATTTTTATTTTTATTTTTTTAGTTCATTTATTTAGTTCATTTTCTTCCAGAGCAATTTTTTTCTTAGTTCAAAACTTTTTTTGGTTAAAATTTTTAATGTTTTCCTTCCATATTTCATTTTAAAAGGCAGGTTTAAGATGCAGGATATATAGAACATGTTGTAATCCTCAAGCACTCAGGCATTAAATAAAAAGCACACGATTAATTTAAACCTCAGAGTGGTCTGTCACTACTCTCTGATATCAAACAAATGAGAGATTGATAGAGCAGTACCAGACCCACAGAGGGAAACCCAAGTGTGTGGAGTGAGCGGAAGGGTTGTGGTTCCGCAGACCTGACTTCAAAGGAATGTAGTCCTGGTTTTAAGAATCAAATAGAACTTTTATGTTGATTGTATCAAGCTCCTGAATCTCTTTCACCTCTTTATGTCAACCAATCAGATTATGGAATTTTTGTGAAAAACTTCAGTCCAAAGTTAGATGGATATGTTGCTATGTGGATGGATGAACTTTCCCCCAAGTGACTGCATCTTAGACCCAGAATCATAAATCATTTTTAATTGACTAAAGCTGGTCCCTGAAGAAGAGTAATCAAAATTTAGTGCAAGCTAATGAATCCACTGTGAAAGACAATTGTAACTCTTCTGATGGATGCCATTGTTTTTAGACGGCCACTAAATTGTTTCAATTAATTTCATTTGGATTTACGAATAAACACTCATTCTCCTTTGGGCTTTCTAACCTGTCTTTGCCTTAGAAAAGTCACCTCAGCTCCATCAATCCATGATATATTTTTTTCCAGTGATAAGATTTATACACTCAGGATTTTCTAATTTCTGTTTTTTCAAAAGTCTATCTTTGGGGACATCACGTTCTTGGGCAGTTAAAGCAGTCTACTGGGTAAAATATATGAGGATGACTTAAAAGCAGGAGATGTTAATGTAAAGAGAAAGTGTGATTTAACGAGCTCTTTTGAAACAAGTTAGAACATTGACATTGTTGGGGAAGGGGGATTCCCAACACACTCCTAGCTTCAGGACTATTCCAGAAGCCGTAGTGAAGTATTTCTTTAAACCACAAGAGTGTGAAATCTTTCTAAAGCTTCGCAGAAAGCAAAAGAGGAAAACTAATGAACACAAACTACAATACAATTCCAATTTCACAGCACACTTAACGTTGCCGATAGCTTCTTAGAGCATAATTAAGTCAAGTCGGAAGGAGATTCCAGTAGAGCAATAGTCCTCTTGGCTGACAAAGTGGATACTCATTTAAGTATTATTTACCCTAGGCTGACGATGCGCAAGCCAGCACTGTGGAGTTTATATGGGGGATTGCAAGGAGCTATTCAAACTGCTTTGAGTATCTAGTGATTTCCTTTACAGTCTGAAGAAACATCTACTTTGGGATGAGAGAAGAAAAGGGGCAATTATGTTTACACACTTAAATTCTCTCAATAGAAGACTAAAAAAGGTAGTACTATCCCTCCAAAAATATAACGTAGTTTTCAAATAAGAAGTTGCTTAAATTAACTTAGGGAGCAGTCTTATAGACGAGTGTATTGACTTTTAAAAGCAAATTTCTCTGAGTATTTTACTTTTTCTCTCTTCTTGAGCTTCATAAAATGGAAAAGGCTGTACTCATTTTTTTTCCAGTGGACCGCTATGTTGTAATTTTAAAATGCTGGTTAAAAAGGAAGGGTAGCGTCATTAAGCTTTGAAAAGAAAAATCAGGAAATCTAACCATGTAACTTCAAATGAATTACTTAAATGGTTCTCTTCCACTGTGATGATCCCCCCTAGAACCTGATGACTTCATCTTTACCCTGTTGCCTGCTGCTGTACTTTTCAGCTCTCAGGGGTCTTTCTGCTGGTTTCGCAGAAATTCCACTGAATTGGATCTGCCTCTCAATACTTCCCCCTTCCCCTTCTCCAGTCAGCCTTGCCCAGCAGCAGCTGACTGGGCCATATCCACTTGGGAAAGGGATTTCAAATCTGCCTGATTCTTTCCTGTCTTTCCTCATCCCACTTCTTTAATTTTTAAAGACCTTATTTACATCCTAGAACTTCCGAGGTACTGATCAAAACTTTGCCCTGAGGTACAACACAAATATCAAATAGCTTTATGTCAATGAAGGAGTTAAAGGACATATTTTCCAGGCACTTGGCCTCAGATTAGCACTCTGGAATGTGGGGAATGTTTTAAACATAAAAAAAGTTGAGTTGTATATTATAATACATGGTAACTTTTTAAATGTTAGGGTTTCATATCACAGAACATACACACTGGAAATTAAGTGACCCATTGTTTTGAAACTTCTGTTGTTCAGATACTTCCCTAAGCACTAGTTAGAGCTGATTTAAAGACAGGGGCGGGGACCTCAAATGCCTTGTGTATGATTTGAGGTTCTGCTTCCATTACTTTTTATAAAAGCTTGGACAAGCCAAATTCCCAAACATTGGTCTGAAGATTGAGGGCTCATTTTACCATTACCTTTGGATCAGGTGGGTGTTTAATTTCTTGAAAAGTGGGAGAAAACAAAACACTATAGCCAATAGAGTAACAGATTGATTTTCAATCTGCCATTTGATGAAAAAGTTTTTGTTTTTGTTTTTGTTTTGGTACATCAGGTAGGTTTCAAAGTATGAGTTTTCCACCATGGAAAATTATACTCTACACTCTTGGAGAATATGAAATATATCTTATGTTTTCTTAGAAACCTCACATAATTGTTTAGTTTGCTTTGAGGAAGTAGATAGCGATCTTGGAAGAGTTCAGAGAGTCTTGTGATGGTGCAGCTGCCCAATCAGTGGTCAGGCTGGTAGTGTCCCGAGGCAATGGCTTGGGAAGGACCACAAAGTCTGCCTGCTTCCTAAATGCCTGCCCACACTTTACCATTTCTTTCATCCAGCAACTTCCTCTTTTCCCCACTCCAACGATTGCTCTTTCATGAAGGTCAAGTTCCCCGGCCTTGAGGTACTCCCTTTGTTACTTCCAGAAGGTCACCTAGAGCTAAGTCCTGGCCAAATGGGAACCAGAGGGGATCAAATTTTCATTCCTCCCTTCTTGCCCTTTCTTTCTTCCCAGTCTCCTTTTTTTTTCTATTTTACCTCCTTCAGAAAGAATTTATTATAGTGCTTCATTAATTCATTAACTTGGACCCTTTGGATAAGATTAGGTGATTTAGGGAGGGAAAGGAAGAATTCAGTGCATGACTCTTGCTTTTTTTCGGCCTCCAACAAATGAGTAGATACCTTCCTTCACGTGGTCAGCTCTGCAGGGTTTTCTTAACACCTTTCAAATTATCCAGATTTATTATGGGTTTCCCTATGAAAGATACTAGTAAGCCAGGGAGCAATGTGGAAGCAACTGGCTTCTCTCTCCCACCCCCATTTCCTGGGGAGGGAAGGCTTGATAATAAAAGCAGTAAGTTTCAAGAGTAGGATTATGGGCAGTCATTGAGTGGGAAACTTCATCCCCTTCAGAATAAAACGTGTGCTGAAAGAATGACTAAAAAACTTTGCTTAGGGTTTTCCTTTCGGTAGTGCATGATGCAGCAGATAAGAAGAAGATGGTTTTGGATAGCTAAGAAGCCCACTGCTGGAGCCAAAAGAGATGCAGAATTAGGTGATATCAAAGTAAAAAGAGAATTTTACAAGATACAAATGAGTATGTCTGAATGCAATGGAGTCCTTCAGGCATCTGCCTATATCCTCAGGCAGAAACTGTATAAATAAACCAGAACCATTAGGCCATTTTGAAAGCTCATCTAAAATTGTTATGTCTATTTAATCACACTTTCATTTTAGGAAGATAATAGAATCTGCCAGAACATTTGAGAAGAGAACATAAATAGTGATCAAATTTGTTGTCTTATACAAGATTTCTGTCTATTTATCTATCTATCTATCATCTATTGACTTAATTTCTGCTGTGAATTTAGAATACTTGATGGTGTCAGAGTTGTCCTAAAACTAATGCAACTGGCATGACATTTCTCCAGACTAGTCTCTACTAGGCCACATTCTATGTTTTGGGTTTTCAGGCACGCTAGAAATTTTTCTCCTCCTCCCTTAAAATGCTAGCCGTCACTCTGACCACTGTTCTAACGTGTAAACTTCATTATTCTTGCTGTATTATAAATAAACTTATGAAGAACATTCCAGAGAACAGGATTGAAAATGAGAAGGGTAGAAAGTTGCCTGCAAGGGGGGAAAGAGTAAGTAAAATGGAAATTGGCTAAGTCAGAAAGAGAAAAACAAATACCGCATGCTAACACATATACATGGAATCTAAAAAAAAGGTTCTGAAGAACCTAGGGGCAGGACAGGAATAAAGACACAGACATAGAGAATGGACTTGAGGACACAGGGAGGGGGAAGGGTAAGCTAGGATGAATTGAGGGAGTGGCATTGACATATATACACTACCAAATGTAAAATAAATAGCTAGTGGGAAGCAACGGCATAGCACAGGGAGACCAGCTAGCTCAGTGCTTTGTGATCACCTAGGGGGTGGGATAGGGAGGGTGGGAGGGAGACACAAAAGGGAGGAGATATGGGGATATATGTATATGTATAGCTGATTCACTTTGTTATAAAGCACAAACTAACACACCATTGTAAAGCAATTATACTCCAATAAAGATGTTAAAAAAAATGGAAATTGGGGTCTTGTAATATTCCACTTTATAATTTTGTCAACAGCTATTGCCATAGTTATCCTAGAGGAGAATAAAGAAAGAAGTTAAATGATAGATGATCTTATGTGCTTCCTCATACCTACTGATGTGTGAGGAAGTACATTCAGTGGAACATGGATTACCACTAATTGATGTGGGTTTTGGAGACCTCTTTCCTAAGAGAAGCCTTGGTTTTAAGATTGGAAGGTGGTTGTATTAAAGAGCAATGTTTTGTCTTTTGTTTCTGTCACCATGAGAGAGACTGAGGTGGGATACACAGGGTATGCAGGGAGCAAAAACCGATCTTAAAAATGTTATAGGTATAAAGAGCAAAAACTTCCCTCTGCAATCCTGGTTCTAGAAGAAATATCAGTGTAACTATGGTACATAGTAACTATAATAATAGGTTCCTGAATCATTGAACAGTACTGCCTTATTCTTTTGTTTTTGCTATTAGATTTTTTTATTCCTTGTTAAACATTTAACTCTTCATAGGCATGGGCTTTATGGGTTTAAATACCAAGCTAGATCTTTGTACAAATCCATCATTAGAATGAATTTGTAGAAGTGGAATTGCTAGGGATTTTGATACTTACCGACAATCTGCAATCCACCAGGGTTGTACTGATTTATATGGTCACCAGTAGTGTTTTTTCCCTCAAATACTTGCCAATAATAAGTATTCTAGGACTTCCCTGGTGGCGCAATGGTTAAGTATTCGACTGCCAATGCAGGGGACACGGGTTCAATCTCTGCTCTGGGAAGATCCCACACGTGGTGGAGCAACTAAGCTTGTGTGCCACAACTACTGAGCCTGCACTCTAGAGCCCGCGGGCCACAGCTACTGAGCCCATGTGCTACAACGACGGAAGCCTGCACTCCCTAGAGACTGTGCTCTGCAATGAGAAGCCACTGCAACGAGGAGCCACCGCAATGAGAAGCCTGCGCACCACAGCGAAGAGTAGCCCCCGCTCGCCGCAACTAGAGAAAGCCTGCACACAGAAACGAAGACCCAATGCAGCCAAAAAATAAAAATAAAAAAAAGTATTCTAATTCTTTTCAATATTCGTTAGTGTCAGAGGTGAAAGATTAGAGACCTAATTTAATTTTCTTAGCTTTTTGAAGCAAATACTTTATTTTCATTTATTCTTTTTTTTTGCAATAAAGCATTTAGGCTACAAATTTTCCTCTGAGCATAGCTTTTACCATTTCTTTTGATAGTTAGCTCCCACTGTTGTTATTCTTTAAATAGTTAATATTGATAATTAAAAATTTTTTTAGCTCAAATTACTTATGAGTATTTTAAAATTGCTGTATAGTTGTTCTTAGTTGAAATTAAGCTATAAAACATTTTTAAAAAGTCACACAATGAGGCCCATATTATGGCACTTTTTTTGAAGTTTTCCTTATAGTGTTTCATTTTATGTTTTGGTAAACATTCCAAGGATATTTACAGTTTGAAGATTTTGGCAGGCATCTATTGCTAAGGCTTCTAATGTTATCCAAAACTATTACATTCCTTTTTATTGTTTATTTAATCAGTCAGAGATAAGCCCACTGACAATTGCAATCTTAAAAATTATTTGTTTGTGTTTTTGTTTTTGCTTATATATTTTGATATGTGATATTTGGCATGTCTGTATTTAGTCCTGTAATATCTTCACTGTAGAGTATAACTATCTGACAAAATAACTCTCTTTTCTTCACTTTTGACTTGAATTCTACTCTGTCTGATATTCATAGGACTACTTATTTTTCTTTTGAATACTTTTATGCCATTTTAATTTAGTGTGTCCTGTAAATAACATACACAATTGTGGTTTTGTGTGTGGGGGGAGGGTTTGATTGTTTGTTTATTTATTTTGCCTAACTAGAGAGAGTGTTTGGCTTTCATGGAGGAGTTTGATTCATTTACTTTTCTCATGATGACTGATATGTTTGACTTTACTTCTGCATCTTATTTTATGTCTGCATGCTGCCCTCTCTTTTGTTCTTTTCCTATCTTTGCTGTATTGATTAGATTTTCTTAGTTTTTTTTGCCACTACTTTGGAAGTTATGAGCTCCCTATTTGTATAACTATTGGTTAGATTAAAAATTTAAATAACATATTTCAACCTATATTTATTTATCAACATAAAGGATGAAACAGTATCTACTTATTATTTAATAGCAGTGTATGAAAATTAATGTTTTTTAAAAACACTATGCCATTAGTTTTTCTTAAAAAGTTTTGGGTTATTAGATCTTAAGGCAATCCATATCAGGGCATAATGGAGAAAAGCATGAGAGTATATACTGGAAAGACTGAAGTTGTTTATAAACAATGTTAGAGTTAGGAGTGAAAAAATTATATTAGGTAGCTAGAGCAAAGGGGCTAATTTGAGGAATAATCTATATGAATAAAATTAAAGATTTCATTATTATTTTAAGTTGATATGGCGGGATATATTTGCAACATCTGGGTTTGTTTGGGATGGTCTGATTTAAAATAGAGGCCATGTAATAGGGCCACCAGAGAGAGGCACCTCAGTGACTTCATCCTCCAGACTGGTCACCTGTGTGGGTTTGCAACAGAGATTCTTGATGCAAGCAGGTCTCAGTGAAACCTGATCCAAGATGAGCAGAAATGGGATCTTACCTATTTCCTGATGCATAATTGGCAACTCAGAATAACCCATTAGAGCACAATAAAGTTAGATATACTGTAGGGACCAGGTAAATGTGCTCCACAAATCCTAGGGCTCAGAGTGAGATTTAATCTGATGGCTAGGAATGCATTTCTGGTTCCCAAGAAAGAAGTAAAGTCTGGACCAAACAGCGTCTATTATAGTTCTCTGTCTCCATTAGGTCTTTGGAAAATTCTAAGAGGAATCATACATTTCTCACTCTTGTGTTGACTTTAGGAAATGTACTCAAATATAGGATTTATGGTATGCACAGGCAGTATTAATTCCACAAAACATTTTGTTTAAATTCTAGTTATTAGGATTTTAATTCCACACAGATGTAGTTCTTATGAAGCATTCTATCCACTTAAGAAAGAGTCATGATTTGGGGCCATCTGTGGTATATTTAGGTGTGCCTGAACTGTTTCCTGTAAAACTACAGAAACATTCTACTCCAATTTTTTCTGATTTTACAGGCATCTCTTTAATCAGTTAATAAGATCTATGGTGAAACTATGACTTGCCTGACCAGTCCTCTGTTTACTGAAAAGGTTAAAAATGATCTAAGAACATTGTTTTGGAAATGAACCAATGCTTGCCTCATCGGGAGTCAAAGCAAAAGGAAGAATCCGGAAGTATCAGTTAAATGCAGTGAGTGGGTGTATGTGTGTGTGAGGTGTATGTGAGGAGGTGCAGGGCAGGGATAAGTTCTTAACTGATCTTAAGGAAAGCAAGTGAAGAAGGGTATTAGGCCCCTGAGTTTGGTTTCAGGCATGTTTAGTGTCTGTAACAATTAGTAGTAGAAAACCTCTGAGACTATAGCAAAATGTTTCTAAAACAGGGCTATTATCATATAATATAACTGTTACCCAACCAAATGATAATATTTGGAATATGAGCATGAACTATCCTACCTTCTATTATCCAACTATCTAAAATGCTATTCATTTTCCTTGGTGAGACCTTTCTCTTATTCCTCAAATCAGAGGTTTTTGTCCTTTCATTTGACTTCCCACAATATGTTGCTCATATACCCATTGTAGCATTTTATGAGGTATAATTTACATACAATAAAATTCACTCTTTTTAAGTGTACAGTTTGGTGCAAATGTGTACAGTTATGTAACTATCATTACATTCGAGATACAGAACATTTCCATCATCCCCTCAAGCCCCCTTATAGCCAATCACCTCCATCTACCCCAAGATCCCAGCAGCCAGTGCTCTTTTTTTCTGTCCTCACAGGTTTTGTTTTTGATTTTGTTTTTTGTAATTTAAATGTCTTAGGAAGGAAACATTGCATAGATCCTGTATGATGCACAGGTTAAGAGAATGGATCTGTCTCTATATAATTTTGCTTTTTATAGAATGTCTTATCAATAGAATCATACAGTTTGTAGTATTTTTAGTCTTTTAGCTTCTTTTCCTTAGCATAATGCTTTTAAAAGTCATCCATGTCATTGCATGTGTCCAAAGTTCAATCTTTTTTATTGCTGTGCAGTATTCCATTTTATGGATATACCATAATTTGTTTTGTGCTATTTATCTTCATTAAAAATAACTCTGTTGGACTTCCCTGGGGGTGCAGTGGTTAAGAATCCACCTGCCAATGCAGGGGACATGGGTTCGAGCCCTGGTCTGGGAGGATTCCACATGCTGTGGAGCAACTCAGCCCATGTGCCACAAATACTGAGCCTGCACTCTAGAGCCCGTGCTCCACAACAAGAGAAGCCGCCACAATGAGAAGCCTGTGCACCGCAACAAAGAGTAGCCCCTGCTCGCCGCAACTAGAGAAAAGCCCACGCGCAGCAACAAAGGCCCAATGCAGCCATAAATAAATAAATAACCCTGTTACCTGTAGGCATAAGGTGACCATTTACCTTAAGCTAGGTGTGTCATGGGTGCTGGGGATAAAAAAGTTAATTAAGACATAGTTCTGATACTTCTGAGATTTTTATATAAACAGAAGATGTTAATATAATAAGGCTGGGACAGGGTGAGGTATGTTCTATGAGTATAGAGAAGGGACATTTAGAATAAATTGAGACTTTCAAGAGAATAAGAATTAGCATAGAAAAGAAAGGTGGAGAAAAGCAGAACAAGGAGAGGAACGAGCCTGAATAAAGGCATGAAGACAGATAATAGCAGAGAAAATGCTAAGAACTTAACTAGAGCATTAAGTTTAAAGCCTGAGCTGGCAAAGAAGGCTAAGAAAATATGTAGTAGCTAGAACTTGGGAGACTTTAAATGTCATGGAAGGAGCTTATTCTTTATTATGTCATGTGAGGGAGTCTTTGATGTATTTTAAGATGGGAGAGACAGTCTGATTTGCATGTTAGACTAAATTCAGTGTGGCAAATGGAGTACAAAAAACCAGTTTTAGGTGGTCTTTGCCTTATTGCTGGCCAGTAGTAATGAGGACCTGAATCAGAACAGGAGTCTAAAGGGTAGAGAAGTAAGAATCAATTTGAGAAATCTTTAGAAAAGAACTTTGTTATTGAGTGGTTGTAGATAGAAAAGCATAGAGAGACAGAGAGGATGACTCCCCTGTTTCCAGAAAAGATGTTTGGATGGATATTTGTGTAGGTTTGAGGAAGGGAGGTAACTTTAGTTATGGACATAGTGGGCTTGAGATGTCTATTGTGTTTTCAAGAGGAGATTTTTAGTAGGCTTTTGTGTTTATGAATCATGACTTGATGTGTGAAGATAAGACTGAGTCTAGGAATAATTAGTATATAAATAAAATACATGGAAATTGAAGAGTTAAAGTTCTTGGAGAGTAGGGACAAAAACCCTACTTATGTCTGTGTTTTTCATGGCTCACAATACAGAGGCTGAAATGGAGAAGATGCTCCAAAATATTTGTTGAGAAGATGAATATATGCTTATTTCCAAATTAAATTCTGTCTCATGTCCTGCACACTGGAATTCATGGGATTTAGACATATAACTAAGGCATGGAACTGCATGATCTATTTAAAGGCAGCTGGATAATATTCTCTATCTATGGCAGACGGAGCTTTGTGCAATGAACACACAATAACCTTATAGTTATTTTCTGCTTCTGGGTTGTTGAGGGAAAGAGAGAAGGCCACCTGGAGCCTGGGCTGCACGGATTGCCAAACCACCACTATGTCTACCGTTTAGTTCTACCCTGATTAGGCCAGAACTGGGTAAATGAATGTTTAATCTTGCATCTTTCCACATAAACAGATGTTCTTACCCACAGATAAATTTAGAAAACTGTGTGGTTTTATAGAAAAGGGAGGCTACTTTTTCCAGTTAGGAAAAAGGTGGCTGCGTATCTTTACTCTTAAAGACATGTTCATTTTTCAAAACCCAGGTAAAACCAATCCCAGCTCTTCCAAGAAGTCTTCTCAGATCTTGCCAGTTGGAATTAATCTCTATCTACCATTTACTCTTGTATTATTTGTTTTGGAAGCTGCCCGATACATTGCAAAGAGCCTGGATTTTGGAGTTGGGTAGTCATAGGTCCTATTTTGGTGTTGGTAGTTACTAAACTTCTCTGAATCTCACTCTCTTTATCTGTAAATTACCTGTAATGATGCATATTGGGGTGGGAGGGGGTCTGTTAAATAATCGTTTCCCATTCTTAAATCCCAAACCTTGAAAGATACATATAGGAGAGAGATGGACCTAAAATACTAGTTGTTCCTTCCTAATTCATTAATAAGTTAAGCCTGTCCTTCTTTTGCAAGAGATTGATGAAAAAGCTGCTAGTGCAAGTCATATACTTTTCTTTCCTTTAGAGTAGAGTAGAAGTGGGGAATAAATTGTCCCTCATAAAAATACCTGCTTTTAAGTTTATTTATCTGAAGGGCTACTAATAGCATGAGGGATGTGGGGAGCACAGGAGAGGGGCAGGCAGGATAAAGCTTCTGTCTTTCTTTCCTTAGAGCTCTTTATAGCACTAAGTATTGTGCTTTAATATGCAGGTCATCATTTGATATTTGTTGAAATGAGTTAGAAACAAATCTAATTTGTTTCATTAATGTTAGATATTGAATTTCTCTCCAGAATTATTATGCTTCTTTTCCTATATGATCTTTAGACATGGTAGGTCTATACAATTTGTTTTTCTTTCTTACTTAAAAGTAACTCCTAATTTGAAGTATAGCTATACATACAGAAACGTACAAAAATCACAAATATGCAGCTTGAGGAATCATGGCAAATTGAACACACCTGTGTAACCATCACCCAGATGAAGCAATAGAACACTACCCGCATCCTGGAATACCCTCTTGAGTCCCTTCCAGAGGTAACCATTAGCTTTATTGCTAACCTTATATTAACTTTGTCTTTTTTTAAAAAAACAATCTTTATTGGAGTATAATTGCTTTACAGTGTGTTAGTTTCTGCTGTATAACGAGGTGAATCGGCTTAACTTTGTTTTTGAAGTTTGTGTGTGTGTGGTCTTATTCAGGTTATGTGTATGAGATGCATTTACTTCATTTTCTATAAAAATAATGTGTTCATTTTTATTTGCTGTACCATTTTCTATTGTATAAAGGTATTACCATTTATATATCGAATCTACTGTTAATGGACATTTGGATGGTTTCCAGTACTCTGCTATTATGAATAAACTTGCAATGAAGATTCTTAAACATTTTTTTGATATTTATCTTGAGTACATACATAAGAGGGAGATTGCTGAGACACAGTGTAAGTATAAATTTAGCTTCAGTAGATAATGCAAAAATAATTTTCCTGGTTGTACCAATTTACATTCCCACTAGCCTTGTATGAGAATTCTACTGTCCCATATTGTCACCAACACTGGGTAATCTCAGGCTTCTGAATGTTAGCTACTCTGTTGAGCATGTAGTGATATCTCATTGTTGTTTGAGTTTGCATTTACCTGATGATTAATAAAGTTAAGCATATATTCATCACAGTTTTTTTTTGTCATTTGGCATTCTATCATGTGAAATTCTTGTTCATGACTTTCACCTATTTTATGAGGTTATCTGTATTTTATTATTAATTTTCAATCTAATTTAGAACCCTTTTTTTTTATGATTAGTGCTTTTTCATGTCCTAGTTTAATAAAGTGTTGCCTACCTTATGTCATTAAGATATACTTGTCTGTTACCTTCTGGAAGCTTCCCCTCCCTCTATTACATATACATCTACATTAATCCCAGAATTGATTTTCTGTGTATGGTATGAGATAGGGTCTAGGTTCATTTTTTATATGATAACCAATTGAGCAGGACCTTTTATTAAAAAGAACATCTTTAAAATTTCCCCATTGTTCATTGGTTTCCCTTTGTCATACATCAATAGTCTATATAGAGAGATTTGTTTCTGGACTTCCTATAATATTCCATTGTTCTGTTGATTTATTCTTGATTACCACAATGTTTTAAAGCTATAGATTTGCAATGTCCTGATGTCTTGTGGCATAAGTCTTCTAGTTTTTCTTTCAGATTGTCTTGGTTATTCTTAGCCCACAGCATTTCCATGTAAATTTTAGAGTTATCTTGTCAATTTCTGCAAAAAAATCTGTTGGCATATTAAATTTTTTTTTTAAATTTTGGGATAATTTTATACTTACCGAAAAGTTCCATGGATAACAGAGAATTCTCAGATGTCCCTCATCCAGTTTCTCAAAATAACATCTTACATATTACTATGGTACATTTATCAAAACTAAGAAACTAACAGTGATATATTATTGTTAACTAAACTCCAGACTTTATTTAGATTTCACCAGTTTTTTCCATTAATGTCCTCTTTCTTTCCAGGATTCAATTCAGCATACCACATTGCATTTAGTTGTCATGTCTGTCTAGTCTCCTCTGGTCAATGATGGTTTCTCAGCCTTTATTTTTCATCATGATTTTGATAGTCTTAAGGAGTACTGACCAATTATTCTACAGAATGTTTCCCATCTCAGGTTTTCTATTGTTTTTCTTATGATTATTCCTGGGTTTTGGTAAAGAATACAACAGAGTTGAGTGCACTTCTCATCACATTATATCAGGGAGTACACGATACACACATGAAATTGCTGGTGATGTTAACCTTCATCACTTGGTTAAAGTAGTGTTTGCCAGGTTTCACCATTTGTTTTGTTTTTTTTTAATATTTACCCTATGGTTTCTTCTGTTGCTCTTTTCTTTTTCTTTCTTTTTTTTTTTTTTTAAAATATTTCATTTATTTATTTATTTATGGCTGTATTGGGTCTTCGTTTCTGTGCGAGGGCTTTCTCCAGTTGCGGCAAGTGGGGGCCATTCTTCATCGCGGTGCGCGGGCCTCTCACTATCGCGGCCTCTCTTGTTGCGGAGCACAGGCTCCAGACGCGCAGGCTCAGCAATTGTGGCTCACGGGCCCAGTCGCTCCGCGGCATGTGGGATCCTCCCAGACCAGGGCGCGAACCCGTGTCCCCTGCATTGGCAGGCAGACTCTCAACCACTGCGTCACCAGGGAAGCCCGAGGTTTCACCATTTTAAAGTTATATTTTTTTCTTTTCTTACACCATTCTTTGGAAGTGAGTCATTAAGTCTGGCCCACCCTGGTGGTGGTGGTGAGGGGGTGGTATTAACCTCTACCTCGTGATTCACATATTATTTGGAATTCTTCTGTAAGAAAGATTTGTTTCTTTTCTATTTACTTATTCATTCATTCATCCATTCATTCATATCAGTAGGGATTCATGTATGTTTACAATATATTTGGGGTTATAATCCAATGGCCCTTTATTTATTTTGTTGCTCAGATTGTCCCAGCTTTGGCCATGGAGAAATTTTTCAGCTTGGTTCCTGTGTCCTTTTGATGTCCCTATAATTTTGTTTTTGAAGCATTTCCTTACTTTTTGGCACTATAAGATGCTCCAGGCCCATCTTTTATATGCCCTGTCTCAGACCTAGAATCAGTGATTTCTCCAATGAGCCCTTGTTCCTTTTATTGGAGAGTGATATTTAGAAACCAAGATTTGGGCATTTGGTATGCTTATTGTTACCATTGCTTCTAGGCCCTCTCAGTGAATAGTACTGAATATAATATATTTATATATGCAGACACACATGCATACACATACATATACACACAAATGTATGTATATATACGTGTATGTATATATATGTATGTCTATGTATACCAACCCATGCATATACACATTTATAATTGTTCTGCATCTATCCATCTGTGTATATATATATATGTATATATATATATGCTAAACATGAGTTTATACTGATATTTCTGACTTATTAATTTAAATCCAAAAAACTGACAGTAAATGTTGGCAAGGTTGCAGATCAACAGGAACTCTCATTAAATGCTAGTAGTAATGAAAATAGTACAGCCATTTTGGAAAACATTTGGCAGTTCTTATAAAGTTAAACACAGACCCACCATACCACTCAGCAATCACACTCCTAGGAATTTACCAGAGTGACTTGAAAATTTATGTCCCAACAAAAGCTGCTAAATGTTTCTAACAGCTTTATTCCTAATTGCTAAAAACTGGAAGCAACCAAGATGTCCTTTAGGGGCTTCCCTGGTGGTGCTGTGGTTGAGAGTCTGCCTGCCAGTGCAGGGGACACGGGTTCGAGCCCAGGTCTGGGAGGATCCCACATGCCGCGGAGCGACTGGGCCCATGAGTCACAATTACTGAGCCTGCGCGTCTGGAGCCCGTGCTCCGCAACAAGAGAGGCCGCGATAGTGAGGGGCCCGCGCGCTGCAATGAGGGGTGGCCCCTGCTTGCCGCAACTAGAGAAAGAAAGCCCTCGCACAGAAACGAAGACCCAACACAGCCATAAAAATAAATAAAAATAAATAAATTAAAAAAAAAATAGATGTCCTTTAACAAGGCAATAGATGAACTGACACATCCATGCGATGAAAATACTATTCAGCTGCAAAAATGAATGAGCTACTGATTCATACATTGACATAAATGATTCTTTAATGCTTTGTATTAAGTGAAAGAAGCTATACCCAAAAGACTACTTAGTGTATGATTTCATTCATATGACATTCTGGAAAAGGTAAAACTATAAGGAATGAAGACAGATTAGTGGTTGCCAGAGTTTAGGGGTGGGGGATGGTTGACTACAAAGAGAGCTGCAGAGGAACTATAGGGTGAAAGAACTGTTCTGGAGTGACGGACACATGACTGTAAGCATTTGTCAAGACTCAGAACTATACATTTCAAAAAATGAATATTAATGTGTGCAAACTAATTCACACATTTGAAAATTGATGTTTTGACTAAAAATTATAAGGCTACACGCAAGGAACTGTACATAAACACTGTACTCTAGTTGATGAATTTCTTTCTCATAGATAGAGCAAACAATTCTGAAACTGCTTTAGTTGTATACTTATTAAACAAATAAGTAAATAGTCAATAGATGGTGAGTACCAGGTTTCTCACCAGGGGAAGGATTACAGATAAACAAGCAAGGAAGACTAAAATGGACCAGGTAGTAATGGATTAGAGTCAGAAATATCAGTATAAACTCATGTTTAGCTCTATATACTTCTTATTATATTCACATTTATTAGTATGAAGTTGTTTGTAATCCTTTTATTAATGTCTGTAGGGTATATAGTGATGCCTAAGTTTTAGTTTTTAATATATTGGTAAGTTATGGTTCCCATCTACTTTTTTCTTGGCAGTCTTACTAGAGGTTTATTAATTTTATTAGACTTTTGAATAAACCAGCTTCTGGCTTTATTGATTCTATTGTATATTTGTTTTATATTATATTGTTAATTTGTTTTTATCTTCATATATTTTTTCTATTTTAAACTTATTGTTCTTTTTTCTGACATTGAAATAGACACTTGGACAATTATTTTAAGCCTTTATTTTTCCTAATAAATGCATTCAAGACTATAAATTTCCCTGTAAACACTGCTGCATCTCACAAATTTTGAGACATTATGGTTTTTGTTTACCATTTAGTTAAAGATATTTCTAATTTCTATTATAATTTCTTCTTCTATCCATAAGTTATTTGGAAATAAATTAATTTCCTAAAATTACATCTTTAAATAATATTTTTCTTATGATTTTTAATTTAATTTCACTACATTAGAGAATACTCTGTATGGTTTTAAACTTAGAGATTTGTTAAACTTTTCTTTTGGCTCAGTATATGGTTGATTTTGGTACATGCTCCTCGTACACTTGAAAAGAATGTGCATACTGTCATTTGTAGGTGGAATGGTCTAGATATGTTAATTAGGTGAAGTTCTATATATGTTATTTGTAGCACTCAACTCTGTATTCTTAATAAGATTTTAGCTACATGCTCTATCAGTTACTGAGAAGAATGTGTTAAGGTCTACCACTGTTTTGGATTTATCTATTTATCCTTTAATTCTGTTAGTTGCTTTACACATTTTATTTTATTTATTTTATTTTTTAAATTTATTTTTTATTGAAGTGTTATTAGGTGCAAATAAATTAAAAATTATATCTTATTGGTACATTGAACTATGTATCATTATGATTTGTCCATTTTATCTCTTATAATGCTTCCTATTCTAAAATCTACTTTATTTGATATTAATATAGCTACACTAGCTTACTTTTTATCAGTATTTTCATTATATAAACATATACATATACAGTTTACCCTTGAACAACTCGGGGGTTAGGAACACCAACCCTCTGTGCTGCTGAAAACTTGCATATAATTTATAGTCGGCCCCCTGTATCCACATTTCCTCCATAGCCACAGTTCTGCATCTGCAGATTCAACCAACCATGAATTGTGTCGTACTGTAGTACTTATTATTGAAAAAGATCTGCATGTAAGTGGACTTGCACTGTTCAAACCCTTGTTATACAAGGGCCAACTGTGTGTGTGTATGTATACATATATATTTTTCTACATTTCTGTATTCTAATATTTGACGTCTGTCTCCTAAAGCATCATAAAGTTTACTTTTTAATGCAAGGTTTCACTTATATTTAATTGGAGTATTTAGCCTATTTTCAATAAAAAGTTACAGTTGTATTTGTATTTACATTTATAATTTGATTTCTGTTTGTTCCAAGTCTTCTATGCTTCTTTGTTTTTAATCCTTTCTTAACTTCTTTTGAATTAAATCTTTTTTATTTTTTTTTTCCCCTCTCTGTTGACTGGTTAGTTACATATAATTTTGCTTTTTGTTTGATAGTTACTCTAGAGATTTCAACATAGTCTTGACTCATTAATGTCTAATATAAATTAGTACTTTTATCATTTCCCAGATAATGAAAGGATCTTAGAACACTTTAACTCCATTTTCTCCCTCACATCTTTTATTATTGTTGTCATGTATTTTTATTCTATTGGTTTTTAAGCCCACAGACATTATTGTTATTTCATACTGTCTATATTAATTTAGATGCACTTACATTTCTACCCTTTATATTGTTCTTTATTCCTTCCTGCATTTTCATACTATCATCTTGTTCCTCCTTCCTGAAGTACTTGCTTTAATGTTTCCTTTAATATGGATCTAATTTAATTTGCCTGAGAATGTCTTTTTTGCCTTTGCTTTTGATAAATATTTTTGTTGGAAACAGATTCTAGATTGGCATTTAGTAATTAGTTATTTTCTCTCAACACTTGTAATTTTCATTATTGTCATCTGGATTCCATTGTTTCTGTAAGTAGTCAGCCCTCAGTCGTTTTTAAAAAATTTTATTGAAGTATAGCCGATTTACAACGTTGTGTTAATTTCTGCTGTACAGCAAAGTGATTCTTATACACATATATATTCTTTTTCATATTCTTTTCCATTATGGTTTATCACAGGATATTGAATATATTTCCCTGTGCTATAAAGTAAGACTTTGTTGTTTATCCATTCTATATATAATTGTTCAGTCAGCCCTCAGTCTTACTTTTTAAAGGAAATATTTCTCTTTTTTCCCCCCTCTGGTTGCTTCAAAATTCTCTTGTCTTTGGTTTTCAGTAGTTTTACTATCATTCTTAGGTATAGTTTTCTTCAAACTTATTCTGATTAGGATTTGTAGCACTTTTCAATTTTGTGGCTTGATAGCTTCTTTCAGTGTAGCAAACTTTAAGGCCATTACTTTCTCAAAATTACTTTTGAACTATTCTCTCTTTCTTCTCCTTCTGGGATTCCAAACATTATCCTGAGATACCATGTGTCTTTTACATTCCCTCATCCTGTATTTTCCATCCTTCTGTCTTGTGTGCACCAATCTGAATACTTTCTTTTGAACTTTTGTTTCGCTACTCATCTCTTTGTGTCTATTTCTGTTAACTTACTTATTAAAGTTTTAATTTTAGCTAATGCATTTCTCAGTTCTAGAATTTTTTTTGGACAAAATTTTCCATCTCTTCATCTAATTTCTTCAGCATATTAGTAAGAGATATTTAAAAGTACATGTCTAATAACTTGTACCTTTTCTTCTATGGGTCTGTTTCTGTTTTATTTATCTTGGTTTTTAGCTACATAGTCTTGTTTTCTGATATGCCTAGTAATGTTTGATTGACTGCAGGATCAGATATGAACAACTGTGGAGATAACTGAGCCTTTGGATGGTGCTTTCTGCATCCCTAAAGAATTTAGTTTTGCATCTGTCAGGCAGTGAGGGTCAATCACCTTAATCCAATCAGAGACTGAGTTAATTCAAGTCTGGGATTCAATCTTTGCAAGCACTGATTTAATTTTGGTTTCTCTCTGTTCCTAAGGTGAAGGGTTTTTGTGGGCTGAAATGAAGGTCTGGGTAGTTTAATATAGACTTTTCCTTTTGAACTCCAACTTTTGTCCCTCAGTCATAAAACTGAGAAGTTTGCTCAGCTTTTTAGCCTCTTAAGTTGCCACTTCTTGCTCAGCTTCCTGATATCTCAGCAGTCACCTGAGAGCCCAAAAATGATTTAAGGAGAAAAGCAGTACCAAATGTTGGTGTTATCCCTTCTTTTTGGAATCTTTGCCACATGGCTTTGGAAACCTCTCATGTCTTCAAAGAAATAATATATGTATATATGTATATACACATAGTTTGGCTTTTCTTGTTTTTCATCATGAAAGAGTGGTCCACAACACATTTGTCCATTATTATGGAAAGAAGTTATTATCTGTATGATTCTTGGACATCATGTATATCTGTAAGATGAGTATAATAATACTGAAGATTATTGTGAGACTCAAATTAGATCATAATGGGAAAGCACTGAGCAAACTGCAAGGCTCTATGCAAATATCAAGTATTATTATTATCTTAATATAGAACATGATCTCTTTGAAACCTGCAGCAGTGTAGCAAAGAAGTATTTAATAATTTCTTATCTGTTATTTTTAAAAATATGGATCTTCTTAATGGGCTTGGGTCAATCTAGTGAAGGTGCTACTCAATGTAGAAGCTGGAATGGTATAAAGGTAGGGGACCCTATGCCTGGTAAAACTGAGAGATATATTTCCCCATGGAAACCCAAAGGTAGAGGTTATCCCTCAAGAGGAACTTAGACCGTCCCAGATGTCAAATCCCAGCAGTGAGAATGAGCAGCAGGTCACTAGCATGTGTAATAAAGTCAGAAGCTGGGTGAACAAGGATAGAAAGGAAGGAAATGGGCAGGTGGCATAGGTGATGAGCAGTGAGACATACTAGAGTTTATCTGGTACATTTCATGGGGCATGGCTGTGAGACTAAAAGAAACTCTATGGGGTCTCTAATTTACAACCTGTTGTAGTTTTCATGGACTTTTAATTTTACATCTCCTCAAGGTATCTACTAGAATTATTTCTTTTCTGCTATTGTCTTATACCCAAGTTAGAGATTGGGATGTATGTCAGCAATGTTATTGAAATGCATTGAATATTATTATGCATATCTCTGGATATTGGTGCTGTGCTGTAGGAAAGATGTGGGTACACAAAGGAAGATGTGTGAAAATGAACAGAAGGACAATATGCCAGGGTTGAAGTGGTCTATCAGTCAGTTTAATTAAAAAAAATCAACACAATGTACTTTCTGCTTAATATTGAAAATATGTCATTTTCTTTTTGTTTTTTTAACATCTTTATTGGAGTATAATTGCTTTACAATGGTGTGTTAGTTTCTGCTTTATAACAAAGTGAATCAGTTATACATATACATATGTCCCCATGTCTCTTCCCTCTTGCGTCTCCCTCCCCCCCACCCTCCTTATCATTTTCATTATTGAAGTTACTATTATTGTTATTGGTTTGTTGTTTTTGAATCCGTAGAGTCTATTGATGGTGGTGGAATGCTATTTTGATAGATATCCAAGATAGATGCTACAATATATCTCTTTCTCTCAGGTCTGCTTGTCACGATTCTTAGTGAGGAATGGCCCCGAACTGTAACCCACCCACTCTGTCATTCGTTCTTTCCTGTCTTGCTCAGGGATTTCACTGTTAGCAATCCTCCACTTACTCTTTCTTCCCTACTTCCTACTAGTCCTAGCTCCTCTCTGAGCTCAAGCTTTTTTGTACATTAGAAGTTTTCAAAGGCAAAAGGATGGGAATTAGCATTCCTTTCATGCCAAGCACTGTCTCTTGATATATAGTATCTCATAAAGTAAAAAGGCATTTCTAAATAAATCTTACCTATTTTTAAAAGCAGATCTTATAAATAACTGTAAAGAACACTGTGTATTAGCCTAGATTGAGTTTATATATGTTCTTATATATTAATTATTCAGAGTTATAAAGGCCACCTCAAATGATGAATAAAAGAACTGTCAACAGTGATATAAAAAAACAAATAGAGATTTAGAGTGAGTATGGGAGGTGGGTCCTAATGGAAGTACATTATTTGTCATAAAAGGGAAAAAATAGATGTAGTTTTATAAATCGAGGAGTAGAGATAAAAGCATTTTATGTAATGTGATCATGGAAACTCCCCAGAAGAACTAAGGCTAGAAACCAATGAGTGGTTATCTTATGGAAGGGGGATTGGGAGTGCTAAGGGGAGAGAGACTTTTTCTTTTAACCTGATATCATTCTGTACTCTGACTTTTTAATTTACCATGTAAAGTCTTTCTTTTATAATAAAAATAGTTTTAAAAATAAGTGGATGTATTAGACAAATGCACAAAATGTAAAATAAAGATAGCAATTATAATAACAGAAATCAATATTTAAAAATTAAAAAACCCTAAAGATGTGAAAGTGCATACATTCATAATTTCTTCAGTTAAGGAGGAAATCAAAACCAACCGTATAGTACTCTTCAGAATTGACAAATATATCGTTGCATAGAAAAGCTGTACTGTGCAGTTATCGGTTATATTACTGTGTAACTAGTTATTCGCCTGTTAATGGGCATTTGGATTGTTTTCAGTTTGGGGCTAATACAAATATCTTATTCATTTGCCTATGTAGGTGTCCTGACCTACATAAGATATGATTTTCATTCTGCCTGAAGGACTTTCTTTAACATTTCTTATGGTAGGGGTCTATTAGTCATCAGACCCATTCTTCAAGCTTTTGTATGTCTGAAAGAGTCTTTATTTAACCCTCATTTTTGAAAGATATTTTCATGAGATATACAATGCTAGGTTGACAGCTATTTGCTCTTAGTTCTTTTAAGGTGTTTCTTGACAGTCTTCTCATTTGCATTGTTTGCAATGAGAAATCTTCCAGACTCCTTATCTAGGTCCCTCTGTGTATAATATGTCCTTTTTTCTCTGGCCATCTTTAAGGTATTCTATTTATCACTGGTTCTGAGCAATTTGATTATGATGTACCTTGGTGTAGTTTTCTTGTTGGATACTTTTGTATTCCTATAAATATTCTTGAACTTTGTTCAAGAAATTAATTTCTATTACTATATGTTCATGTTCACTAATCTTTTCTTCTGTAGTGTCTAGCCTACTATTGATCCCATTCAGTGTATTATTCATATCAAACATAGTTGTTTTCATCTTTAGAAGTTTAAATTGTGTCTTTTTTGTATCTTCTCTGTCTCGACTTAACTTTTGAATGTATGGAATAGAGTTATATTAGTTGTTATTGTTCTTGTCTGCTAACTCTATGTGTGTGTCAGTTATTGTTGATATCAATTAGTTCATTTTTCTCTTCATTATGGGTTACATTTTCCTGCTTCTTTCCATGCCTGGTAATTTTCAATTGGTTGCCAGATATTGTGAAATTTAGATTGTAGGATGCTGGATATTCTTGTATTCCTTTTGGGGTCTTTTAAAAATCTCTTCTATATTTTGACTTAATTTTTTGAACATAACTTTTATAATGTTTTCATGTACTCGTTCTAACATCTGCATCAGTTCTCAGTTAGTTTTTTGATTGATTAATTTTTTCCTTATTATGAGTCATATTTTCCCTTATTATGGGTCATTTTTTCCTGCTGCTTTGCATGCCTGGGAATCTTTGATTGGATGCCAAACATAAATTTTACCTTTTTGAGTACTAGATACTTTTGTAGTCCTATCATCTTGAGCTTTGATATGGGGTGTAATTAAGTTACTTGTAATCAGTTAGTCCTTTTGGGTTTTATTTTTGAGATTTGTTAGGTGGGACCAGAGCACTTTTTAATCTAAGGCTAGTTATTCCACACTACTGATGCAAGTCCCTTCCGAATACTCAATGCTCTGTGAAAATAAGGTTTTTCAGCCTGGCTAGTGGGAACAGGCAGTACTTCTTGCTCTGTGTGATGTTGAGTAATGTTTCCTTTAATACTTTGGGTAGTTCTTTCCCTGGCCTCAAGTAGTTTTTTCACACATTTGCCCTGATTAGTATGCTACTGACTCAAGGTGACCTCTGGAGATCTCTGGAGTTCCTTCGTGTGCAACTCTTTCCTCTCCAGGACTCTATCCAGCTTGGTTTCTGTAGATTATTCACTTTGTCTCCTCAACTCAGATAGTCCACCAGCCTCTGCCTAGTGTTTCCCATTTTTCTCTACCACTTCCTAGAAACTCCCTCAAAGAAGTAAGTTGGGGCAATCGGAGTGCTCACCTCCTTTGTTTTCCATCTCTGCCCCAATGTCCAGTGTCTTGACTACTGCTGTTTCAGAATTTTTTTTCGTTTTGATTGTTTTAGGCAGGAGAGTATGTCTGGTTCTTTTTACTTCATTTTGGTCAGAAATGGAAGATAATAAATTCATTTTAAAGTGTTAATTTTAGCAAGTATTTCAAGAAAGATGTCCTTAAATAATGAGATAGCAAAAGAAGTATGCTATCTTGCAACTGGATATTAAATCATTCTAGGGTGGGGTTACTGTTAGACATTTACTTTTATGAAGATACAGACTTTGTAAAATTTTCAAGCTTTTCCAAAAATGATCTATAATAATTGTAGTTCTGACAGTTGAAGTTTGAGCAATACATCTGTGTATTATTTGAGTATACTAAGTGTAAAAACATATCACAACTTACATAAGGATCAAAATATCTAGATTGAAAAAAGAAGCCTGATTTTATGCTCCAGGCATCTTATTTTAAAACATCAATCTCTTTTAGAAGTATTTCTTTTATAATTCCCTTTAACACATTGCCTTTGATTTATAGTATCTGCTGATAACACTAGAAATCCAATATATTTATTAATTTGACACTGCTTTAGGATATTTCAGGACATTCTTAATATATATGAAATGGAAAATGGTAATGAGGCACACCCTATTTCTTGTTAAGTGTATATACAATGAACTCAGTTTTGATCTTTAATAATGATTTATTTTAATTTAGTTGCAAAATTTATGTGTTTTTTCATGTGTTCTGTGCAAAATGTATGGATAAGCTTGTGATAAATAAGACATCAGTTAGAGTGATAAATTATACATCAATAATTATAAAGTAATTTCAGTTTGAAATCAGCTTGGTTTTAAAATACTTCTGAGTTAGTACATGTAAAGTGCTTAGAACAGGGCCTGGAATGTAATAAGTTCAATAGAGGTTAAAAATGAAATGATTTCCTCCTGTTTGATTTATCTTTTTTTTTGAGATGTGTATGATTGTAGTGTAACTGAAGTAATGACAATGATTCTGTAAGTTACTAGATCCTTGCACTGATGACAGATTGCATTCATTACCACCAGTCAGTGTTTGACTTGAGACCAAGGTGAGTCACATGCCAATATGGAGGCTTTTTAGTCTCTTTCACTCTTTGTTGATAGTTTTTCATTTTAATTCCTGATCCTGTGGTAGAGCTTTCACTCCAAACTGACACTGGGTGAGGAAGAATGTTAAAGTAAGGAGCTGTGAGGAAAGAGGAGGATGGAGAATAGACATGTAAGGCAGGAAGGACATTTCTACAGAGGAGGCAAGTGAGCAGTACAGAATCAAGATTCATTTCTTGCATATTAACTTTGCCAGAGACTTCTCAGGGGAAATTCTTTCCCTGGAAATACAGTTAGGAGATAGAGAACCAGTAGAATTTTAAAGCTGGAATAAACTTTAAAGTCTGCCAGATAAAAGCAATTTAAACAGGTGAGAGTAGTGTTTGTAAGAACTGTAGTGGGACAATTAGTACAAAAAGCTAGCAATCCAAGAACAGCCCTACTTATTAAGCCTATACTATATGAAAGTTTCTTTGCTGTATATAAATTATAAAGTATAGCATTTTTTTCAATTTTTAAAAATTGAAGTATAGCTGATTTACAATGTTGTGTAAGTTTCAGGTGTACAGCACAGTGATTCAGTTATACATACATATCTTTCTCTCTATTTTTTTCAGATTATTTTCCCTTGTAGGTTATTACAAAATATTGAGTATAGTTCCCTGTGCTATACATGAAAAAATGCTCAACATCACTAATTATTAGAGAAATGAGAATCAAAACTAAAACGAGGTATCACCTCATTCTGGCCAGAATGGCCATCATCAAAAAATCTACAAATAATAAATGCTGGAGAGGGTATGGAGAAAAAGGAACCCCCCTACACTGCTGGTGAGAATGTAAATTGGTACAGTCACTATGAAGAACAGTGTGGAGGTTCCTTAAAAAACTGAAAATAGAGTTACCATATGATCCTGCAATTCCACTCCTGGGCGTATACCCAGAGAAAACTCTAATTCCAAAAGATACATGCACCCCAGTGCTCATAGCAGCACTACTTACAGTAGCTAAGACATGGAAGCAACCTAAATATCCATCAACAGATGAATGGATAAAGATGTGAGATATATATATACACATACACAATGGAATATTATTCAGCCATAAAAACGAATGAAATAATGCCATTTGCAGCAACATGGGTGGACCTAGAGATTATCATACTAAGTGAAGTAAGCCAAACAAAGAAAGACAAATATCATCTGATATTACTTATATGTGGAATCTTAAAAAAAAAAAGATACAAATAAACTTATTTGCAAAATGGAAATAGACCCACAGACACAGAAAACAAATTTATGGTACCAAAGGGGAAAGGGCAGAGGGATAAATTAGGAGGTTGGGATTAATATATACACATTACTATATATAAGACAGATAACCAATAGGGAATTACTATAGGGTAAAGTATAGTGTTTCTTTCTTTTTTTTTTTTAACTCTTTTAAATATTTTTTTAAATTAATTAATTAATTTATTTATGGCTGTGTTGGGTCTTCATTTCTGTGTGAGGGCTTTCTCTAGTTGTGGCAAGCGGGGGCCACTCTTCATCGCGGTGCGCGGGCCTCTCACTATTGCGGCTCTCTTGTTGCGGAGCACAGGCTCCAAACGCGCAGGCTCAGTAATTGTGGCTCACGGGCCTACTTGCTCCGCGGCATGTGGGATCTTCCCAGACCAGGGCTCGAACCCGTGTTCCCTGCATTGGCAGGCAGATTCTCAACCACTGCACCACCAGGGAAGCCCAAGTATAGTGTTTCTTTAAGTAAAACTTCTTGGTTGTTTTTTGTTTGTTTTTTGGTAAGGCAGATCCTACATGAACAGTAATGTAGTCATTATTGACATGAATAATTTTTTATTTCTTTTTAGATGCAGAATATCAGTGTTTTCCAAAAATAGGAATCTACTCAATAGCATTGTCAAAAGGTAATCATTGAAAACGTACCACATTTATTCAATTTTTGGACTGCCATGGGGCTACAGACTCTTCTTTATACTGAACTGAATTATCTCTCTGCTACATTCATCCATTGTAGTTCAGTATTTTTTGGAGTGAAATAGAATAAGCCTTATCCACTTCAGGTCTTGAAGATAGCTATGCAACAACCCTCATTACTCTTTCAGTTTTCATCATATGACATGGCCCCTTACCCCTCACAATCCTGATTATCTTTCTAGGTACAGAACTGATTGCCAAGGTCTATCTTGAGACTGCAGTTAAGAAAGAAATATAAAATGGACTCCATACCATTAAAGTACTTACAAAATATTGACTTTTTCCCCAGTGTTTGTTGTGTATTTTTATGCCCAACAGGTATGACAGGTAAGCAGCTACAAAAGAGGAATCCTATAAAATAAAATCAGTTTAAGGGGCCTGATGAGCTCTAATTGGCAGTGAAAGTTTGGTTGCAGCATGTGCTGCCCAGACACATACATCCCAGTAGAAAAGGACGAATGTCAATGAACTAATTCATTCAAAAATTATTTTATTCATTCATTCAGTCTTGTAATATTTCTCAAAATGTGTTCTGGGGACCACTCTGCTGAGAGTAGTTTTCTGTTGCTAAGTAAACTCTACGTACTGTGTTGCCCCTTTGAGTTTCTCTGTATAATTTTCACTTAAAAGATTCTAGCCAATCCTATAGTAAAGAAGCTCCTTTAAAATTATTTCAATCAGCTTTTCCAAACTTTATTTTGCTACAGTAAATTTTGTGTGTAACATTCATTGACTTCTTGCTGAAAATATTTTGGAAAAACACTTCTTTAAAACATTGAACCATGGGTTTGATCCCTGGTCCGGGAAGATCTCACATGCTGTGGAGCAACTAAGCCCATGCGCCACAACTACTGAGCCTGCACTCTAGAGCCTGAGAGCCACAACTACTGAGTCTGTGTGCCACAACTACTGAAGCCCGTGTGCCCAGAGCCCATGCTCCCCAACAAGAGAAGCCACTGCAATGAAGAGTAGCCCCCACTCACCGCAACTAGAGAAAGCCCGTGCACACAGCAATGAAGACCCAACACAGCCAATAATAAGTTAAAAAAAAAAATTGCCATCTCTCAAACCACTAAAAAAAAACATTGACCCACAGAATTGACTGGACTTTTTATTCCACACATTTCAATGTGAATATGACCATTTTCATGAAAACTGGTTCTCATAGGAAGACTGAGTGACATCTGAACTTGACTCCTATTTCTACTGAAGATTTATCACAAAACCCCATGAGAAGGGAACTGAATGAGGCCTATGGAAGAGAGGAAACCAGCAAAGTATAGCAGCATGTGATTTTGGGGGAAAATCATGAAGGAGCTAGAAAGCAGGAAATCTAAAACTGGGAAGAACCCTGGGAGATTTTTGTGTCTATTCCATGGCTTTCCTTTAAGACAGTATTTGTTAAACAATCATCCGTCATGTAAAGAAGATGTGTTACATATATACAATGGAATATTACTCAGCCATAAAAAAGAATGAAATAACGCCATTTACAGCAACATGGGTGGACCTAGAGACTGTCGTACTAAGTGAAGTAAGCCAGATAGAGGAAGACAAATATCATGTGATATCACTTACATGTGGAGTCTAAAAAAAAAAAAGGCACAAATGAACTTATTTACAGAACAGAAATAGACCCACAGACATAGAAAACAAATTTATGGTTACCAAAGGGGAAAGGGAGGGGAGGGAAAAATTAGGAGGTTCAGATTAACATATACACACTACTATGTATAAAATAGATAACCAACAAGGACTTACTGTATAGCACAGGGAACTCAATATTTTGTCATAACTTATAAGGGAAAAGAATCTGAAAAAAGATATATATGTATGTATAACTGAATCACTTTGCTGTACACCTGAAACTAACACAACATTGTAAATCAACTATATTTCAATAAAAAACCCAAAAGCCAAGGAAAAAAATAACCCAATCATCCGTCATGAACGTATTTGATTAAGTTAGAGTATTTACAGATAACTATCTACAAAGTGATATAAATGGAGAAAAAACTGTTATGCCAAAGAGCTTATAATTTAACCACAGAGGAAAGCTGTACATCCAGGAAATAATCAGATAATGATATAAGGCAGTGTAATTAGCTGTTGAGTTGAGTGGCTCAGGTTATAAATAGTCTGGAGTGGAGAGAAGGAAGTTATCCCTGTGAATGGAGTTAGAGAAGGTTTTCTATTTTTAAGGACTCCTCAGGAAGGAGAGTTTTAATTTGTCCTGGTAACCATTTTTGCAAGAGAATAACCATAAAAGTTCTTTAGGTTTAACAGAGGTATTTATTGCTGTAGTTCATACAAATTTCTCTTGGTGAGGCTTCAGTGTGAACAGAGAAGGGACATCGCCTAATAAATGAATAGCATTGCTGCTAGGAGAATATCTTCAGGAAAAGATCATTACAATTCTCTTTTGTTACCAGAGGGTTTAACAAAACATTTAAGTAGTCAACATATAGGTCTGCAATTTAGTGATAGCATTTGAAATGTGAGATGACTTTAGAGAATAGTTTGGAAAACTAGAAGAGTTATGATAGGAAATAAATAAAAGGATGAAATCTAACAAAGGCAATTTGATGCAAGCATCAGAAAGAAAAGAGCTAATAGGGCATGTGTATTTAAGTAATAGAAGAAGACAGAAAAAAAGACACACACAGGAAGCAGGTCCATGGGATAAGTGAAGGCTGAGATTAACATATGGAAACCAGACAGCAGGATGGGTCAGAAGAGAGGAACAACCACCTGGGGATAAATATAGCAGCAGAGAAGAAGGAATGGAAATATTGGATGGGGGGTTGACTTCCTATTTTGGAAAGACAGGGGAGGAGAAAAAAGGACTACCACTTTAAACAGTTTAAAAATTACACACTTCCCTCTTTCTCAAAAGGGTTATGTAATTTGAAAATGCTAAAGCAGACCTTTAAAAAAACACTGGCATCACTCTCCATGCTATTTTTAAATAACTTTTCATTCATTAGGTACAATTAAGCTATCAAGTCCTCTGTTTTAACTATGCAGGGCATAGTTCTCACAGCCGGGAGCGCACTGTGGATTAGAGACATGATGAACAATTCTGAACTTGCACAAAATATAATTGGCCAATTTGGAGACATTGTTTTGCACAGTATGATGTGTCTCATACATTTTTCATATAGGGGCAATGCATTTTATGAGACACACAATAAGCATATGGAAATACATGCATTCTCAGGAGGCTAAGAAGAACAGTAGGGGGGATGGGCAACCAGTAACTGAGCTGAGCCGTGGGACAAGACTTGTGAGCTCTGAAACTTGACAAGCTTGGAAAAGACTATTCTAGGCAAGCTTTCTAAGGCACTTACAATGCTAATTATATCTGGCGCACTCCATGTTTTCCTGGTTATAATTTCTTTACTGGTTTTAATTAAGTGCTCTTAATGTCTATTAGGAAGGTGGGGGAACTAGGAGGGTGAGCTGAACCAGACAAGTTTCGCCCTGCCACACTCATTTCATGCCCTATCCAACCTGCGCCTCTGTTAATCTTTCCTACGAATACCTACATTTCCACTAATTGATGGCTCTTTATTCTTTTCTTCTGCTAATTCTACAAATTAAGGTTCTACTTAAATGTTGTCAAGTTCAATCAATACCCTCTTTTGAGTCGTATTAGAGTAAATGGGTAATACTTTTTGTTGACCGACGTGGTGATATTCAACATTACTGATGCAGCTGGAAAGCATCTTTGTAGAGAACGCGGAGGAAGCACTGAACGGTGGTGGAAAAAGCCTCTGTGGAGGGTGAGCTTCTCTTTGTACAGACAGCCTTGGATGTGGGGTGTAGAAGGAGGACATGGCTTCATCCAGTCCGGCTTTGGCTGAGTCAGCACTTCCTGACTACAGTGTTTGGTACAAAGCACGCTTGTAATAACTTCAGAAGTACATTTGAAAATTTAAAGCTGAACATACACATTATAGCATTTAATATATACAGGCCCCTTATCTTTAAAAAGAAGGAAGGAAGTCCATTTTATTCCTTCACTGAATCACCCAATGTATTTTGGCTGCCTTGTGTATATAAAGCACTAGAATTGAACGTAGAAATGGGTGGAATGAGACCAACTCAAGAAGCTGACATTCTGATAGGGGAGAGAGAACATGTATAGAAATAAGAACCATCTGAGACATTCATTCTTTTTATTTTGTTTTCGTTTAGCCTTTATTAGCTGACTACTCTGTGTCAGGAACACGGGGGATAAGAATACAAAGATGAAGAGAACACAGTGTATGTTCCCAGAGGATTGGGTAACTGGGACAGGAGCACAGACATGTAAATGCACAATGCGAGCAATGGAGTAACTGCTGTTATATAGTTATATGCAAGTAGTTATCCGAACCCTGAGAAAGAAGCCTGAACTCTGCAAGGAGGAGTCAGCCATGGCATACTGGGAATAAAGAACATTTTCTCTGGGTGGTTTGAGCCTCAAGTTCCAGGTCCTTCTCATTCTCTTGTGCTGGATTATGTGAGAAAATAAATAATCCCACTTCTTCTTCTGCTTCAGCAAGTTTGAGTTGGATTTCTGTAATTTACAGTCAAAAGAATCCTGTAAGATTCAGAGCCAGGCAGAGGTTTGCGTGTGTATTGTTGCAAAAATGCTTGCAGAGATATTAAGGAGCCATCATAGGATACTTGTTTTGTATTTTAACCAGAAAGTTGACTTCATTTACATTTAAATTATCTTCTTGCACATTTACAAGCATCTTCCCTATTTTTGTATTCGAATTTATTTCTACTATTTTTATTCTGTGTTCTCTATTTACTGTGCTTTTTTTCCCCCCTCCTGTTTTTCTGCTTTTTACTGGATGGATTACATTTTCATCATTCCCTGCTTTCTCTTTACTTATCTGGAAATTAAACATTCTATTTCTATTCTTTTTGAGGTTAGCATTAAATTTTTTAACATCAAGGGTTAAGTAAAAAATTAATCAATTTATCTATCCTTCTTCTATCCAATACAGGTACTTTATCATTAATCACCTTTCCCTTTAATATCCCAAATAATTGCTTGGCATTGTTTTTACCCCTCCCCATTAATATTATTAATAACATTACTATTATTATATTAACAACCTATAGTTGTGTAGGTTTACTGAAAGTTTACAGATTTTATTGCTTGCTAATTTATCTGTAACCTATCATTTTCTTTTGGACTCCATGCAATAGCTTGGCACTGGATCTAGGATGGCCAGGACTTGGGAAAAGAATCAACCTAGTAATGCAGAGGTGACCTGGGAGATTGGGGTGTGGTCTAGGTTGGGTGGCAGTGGCCATTGTTAGAGCTCACTCTAACAGTGCCTCAGAAGCAGCCCAGACTTCTGAATGGTAGAGCAGCTGCTTGAATTTCCACAACCACCATACTGTGCCCACCAGTCGCAGCAGAGCAAACACTCCAGCCCTGCCTACTCCACATGACAGCCTAACTCTAGATCTGGGGTGACCATGACATGGGAAAAGATGCAAACTTGGGCTGTATCTGAGCAGAGCCATGATGCCTACATAGGCAGCGCGTTGGATCTCTGTAAGTGCATGAGCCCCACTTGCTTCAGCATTCCCTTCCTTTGGGGCAAATGCCTCAGTGTGGGGAGAAGGAAAAGCACACAGTTAAAGGGAATAGAGCCAGCTTGAACCCAACCCTCAGGGCTTCCACTCCAGCAACTTGTGAGCAGACCATGCCCCTGATAGGGTGGTGAGGGCCACTGTGAAGAGAGGAAGTCCCACCTCAAGTCCCACCACAAGTCACCACCTTGCTGGTGATGGAGGAGCTCTAGCTCTTCCATCACCAGCAACACCCCCTGCCAAGGTGATAGGGCAGCAAGCACACCCTGAGAAAGAATATGACTGGCATCCCCATCAAATCCAGCCCTCCCACCAAAGGCATTGGGTACATGCAGTATACATAGGGACTCTTCCACATAAGAACACCCCTTCAAGACCACAATAGGTAAGTGTTTCACCTAAATTCATAAAGACAAAGACAGTTAAGTAAAATGAAAAGGCAAAGGAAATACTCTCAATTGAAAGAGCAAGAGAAAACCCCTGGAAAAAATAATGAAACAGAGATAATCAGTCTATCAGACAATGAATTCAGAATGTTAGGAATAAAAATGCTAACTGAATGAAAAGAATTGATATAAGTACAGATCATTTTAAAAAGGAACTAGAAAATATAGAGAAGACCCAGTCAAAAATAGATATTCAATATCTGAGATGAAAAGCATTGTAGAAGCAGTGAATACCAGACTAAATGACATAGAAGAACGTGTAAGTGATGTGGAAGATAGAATAATGGAAATCATCCAATCAGAACAGCAGACAGAAGACAAATAAAAAAAATAAACCTATATATGGGATCTATGGGATAACATAAAACATGATGACATTCACAATATTGGGGGTCCTGAAGGAGAAGAGAGAGAGAAGCAGATAAAAAATGTATTTGAAGAAGTTATTGCTGAAAACTTCCCAAACCTAAAGAAGGAAACAGATATCCAGGTACAGGAAGCACATAGGGTCCCAAACAAGATGAATCCAAAAGGACCCATACCAAGATATAATTAAATGGCAAAAGTTAAAAATAAAGAGAATTCTAAAGGTAGCAAGAGAAGAAAAATAAAGAGTCATATACAAGGGAATCCTCATAAGGCTATCAGCTGATTTCTCTGCAGAAAATTTGCAGGCTAGAAAGGAGTGGCATTATATATATTCAAGACCTGAAAACCTGCAACCTAGGACACTCTACCCAGCAAGATTATCACTTAGAATAGACAGAGATAAAGAATTTCTCAGACAAGCAAAAACTAAAAGAATTCAGCAATACTAAATCTACCCTAAAAGAAATGTTGAAGCGTCTTCTATAAATAGAAAAGAAGTAAGAATCTATAGGAAAGGAAAAATCCCAAGAGGAACAGCAAATATATAGTAAGGGTTGAAGATCACTTAAATAAGCCAATATGTAGATTAAAAGATAAAAAGTATAAAAGCAGCTATACCTACAATAAATAGTAAAGGAATAAAAATAAAGGTGTAAAATATGACATCAAAAACACAAAATGTGGGGGAAGGGAGTAAAAAACGTAGATCTTTTAGAATGTGTTTGACCTTAAACGACAATCAATTTAAAGAGAGTAGATATAATTATGGATCAACATATATGAATCCCATGGTGAGCACAAACCAGAAACCTACAATATACACAAAAACTAAAAAAGAAAGGAACCCAAGCATACTACAAGAGAAAATCATCAAACCACAATGGGAGAAACAAAAAAAGAAATGAACAGAGAAGAACAACCAAAACAATTGGAAAACAAGTAGTAAAATGGCAATAAGCAATACTTATCAATAATTACTTTAAATGTCACTGTACTAAATGCTCCAATCGAAAGACATAGAGTGGCTGATTGGATAAAAAAAAGACTCACCATGCTGCCTACAAGAGACTCATTTCAGGGTGAGAGACACACACAGACTGAAAATGAGGAGATGGAAAAAATATTTCATGCAAACAGAAACAACAAGAAAGCAGGGGTAGCAATACTCATATCAGGCAACATAGATTTTATTTATTTATTTATTTATTTATTTTTTGAATTTTATTTTATTTGTTTATACAGCAGGTTCTTATTAGTCAACAATTTCATACACATCAGTGTATACATGTCAATCCCAATCTCCCAATTCGTCACCCCCCCACCCCCAACCCCCTGCCTCTTCCCTGCCTTGGTGTCCATATATTTGTTCTCTACATCTGTGTCTCAATTTCTGCCCTGCAAACCAGTTCATCTGTACCATTTTTCTATGTTCCACATATATGAGTTTATATGCGATATTTGTTTTTCTCTTTCTGACTTACTTCACTCTGTATAACAGTCTCTAGATCCATCCACGTCTCCACAAATGACCCAATTTCGTTCCTTTTTATGGCTGAGTAATATTCCATTGTATATATGTACCACATCTTCTTTATCCATTCGTCTGTCGATGGGCATTTAGGTTGCTTCCATGACCTGGCTATTGTAAATACTGCTGCAGTGAACATTGGGGTGCATGTGTCTTTTTGAATTATGGTTTTCTCTGCGTATATGTCCAGTAGTGGGATTGCTGGATCATATGGTAATTCTATTTTTAGTTTTTTAAGGAACCTCCATACTGTTCTCCATAGTGACTGTATCAATTTACATTCTCACCAACAGTGCAAGAGGGTTCCCTTTTCTCCACACCCTCTCCAGCATTTGTTGTTTGTAGATTTTCTTATGATGCCCATTCTAACTGGTGTGAGGTGATACCTCATTTTGGTTTTGATTTGCATTTCTCTAATAATTAGTGATGTTGAGCAGCTTTTCATGTGTTTTTTGGCCATCTGTATGTGTTCTTTGGAGAAATGTCTATTTAGGTCTTCTGCCCATTTTCTGATTGGGTTGTTTCTTTTTTTAATATTGAGCTGCGTGAGCTGTTTATATATTTTGGAGATTAATCCTTTGTCCGTTGATTCATTGCAAATATTTTCTCCCATTCTGAGGGTTGTCTTTTTGTCTTGTTTATGGTTTCCTTTGCTGTGCAAAATCTTTGAAGTTTCATTAGGTTCCATTTGTTTATTTTTGCTTTTATTTCCATTACTCTAGGAGGTGGATCGAAAAAGATCTTGCTGTGATTTATGTCAAAGAGTGTTCTTCCTATGTTTGCCTCTAACAGTTTTATAGTGTCTGGTCTTTCATTTAGGTCTCTAATCCATTTTGAGTTTATTTTTGTGTATGGTGTTAGGAAGTGTTCTAACTTCATTCTTTTACATGTAGCTGTCCAGTTTTCCCAGCACCACTTATTGAAGAGACTGTCTCTTTTGTTTTTTTAATGAATTGACATGTTTTTAATTATTTATTTATTTTTGGCTGTGTTGGCTCTTCGTTTCTGTGTGAGGGCTTTCTCTAGTTGTGGCAAGTGGGGGCCACTCTTCATCGCAGTGTGAGGGCCTCTCACCGTCGCGGCCTCTCTTGTTGCAGAGCATGGGCTCCAGACGCGCAGGCTCAGTAGTTGTGGCTCAAGGGCCTAGTTGCTCTGCGGCATGTGGGATCTTCCCAGACCAGGGCTCGAACCTGTGTCCCCTGCATTAGCAGACAGATTCTCAACCACTGCACCACCAGGGAAGCCCAAGAGACTGTCTTTTCTCCATTGTATATCCTTGCTGCCTTTGTCCTAGATTAGTTGAGCATAGGTGCGTGGGTTTAACTCTGGGATTTCTATCTTGTTCCATTGATCTATGTTTCTGTTTTTGTGCCAGTACCATATTGTCTTGATTACTGTAGCTTTGTAGTATAGTCTGAAGTCAGGGAGCCAGATTCCTCCAGCTCCGTTTTTTTTCCCTCAAGACTGCTTTGGCTATTCGGAGTCTTTCGTGTCTCCATACAAATTTTAAGATTATTTGTTCTAGGTCCGTAAAGAATGCCATTGGTAATTTGATAGGATTGCAATGAATCTGTAGATTGCTTTGGGTAGTATAGTCATTTTCACAATATTGATTCTTCCAATCCAAGAACATGGTCTATCTCTCCATCTGTTGGTATCATCTTTAATTTCTTTCACCAGTGTCTTGTAGTTTTCTGCATACAGGTCTTTTGTCTCCCTAGATAGGTTTATGCCTAGGTATTTTATTCTTTTTCTTGCAATGGTAAATGGGAGTGTTTCCTTAATTTCACTTTCAGAATTTTCATCATTAGTGTATAGGAATGCGAGAGATTTCTGTGCATTAATTTTGTATCCTGCAACTTTACCAAATTCATTGATTAGCTCTAGTAGTTTTCTGGTGGCATCTTTAGGATTCTCTATGTATAGTATTATGTCATCTGCAACAGTGACAGTTTTACTTCTTCTTTTCCAATTTGTATTCTTTTTATTTCTTTTTCTTCTCTGATTGCCGTGACTAGGACTTCCAAAATTATGTTGAATAATAGTGGTGAGAGTGGGAAACCTTGTCTTGTTCCTGATCTTAGAGGAAATGCTTTCAGTTTTTCAGCTTTGAGAATGAAGTTTTCTGTGGGTTTGTCATATATGGCCTGTATTATGTTGAGGTAGGTTCCCTCTATGCCCACTTTCTGGAGAGTTTTTATCATAAATGGGTGTTGAATTTTGTCAAAAGCTTTTTCTGCATCTATTGAGATGATCATATGGTTTTTATTCTTCAGTTTGTTAATATGATGTATCACATTGATTGATTGGTGTTTGTTGAAGATTCCTTTCATCCCTGGGTTAAATCCCACTTGATTATGGTGTATGATCCTTTCAATGTGTTGTTGGATTCTGTTTGCTGGTATTTTGTTGAGGATTTTTGCATCTATATTCATCAGTGATATTGGTCTGTAATTTTCTTTTTTTGTAGTATCTTTTTCTGGTTTTGGTATCAGGGTGATGGTGGCCTCATAGAATGTGTTTGAGAGTGTTCCTTCCTCTGCAATTTTTTGGAAGAGTTTGAGAAGGATGGGTGTTAGCTCTTCTCTAAATGTTTGATAGAATTCACCTGTGAAGCCATCTGGTCCTGGACTTTTGTTTGTTGGAAAATTTTTAATCTCAGTTTCAATTACATCACTTGTGATTGGTGTGTTCATATTTTCTATTTCTTCCTGGTTCAGTCTTGGCAGGTTATACCTTTCTAAGAATCTGTCCATTTCTTCCAGGTTGTCCATTTTATTGGCATAGAGTTGCTTGTAGTAGTCTTTTAGGATGCTTTGTCTTTCTGCGGTGTCTGTTGTAACTTCTCTGTTTTCATTTCTAATTTTATTGATTTGAGTCCTCTCCCTGTTTTTCTTGATGAGTCTGGCTAATGGTTTATAAATTTTGTTTATCTTCTCAAAGAACCAGCTTTTAGTTGTATTGATCTTTGCTATTGTTTTCTTTGTTTCTACTTCATTTATTTCTGCTCTGATCTTTATGATTTCTTTCCTTCTGTAATTTTGGGTTTTGTTTGTTCTTCTTTCTCTAGTTCCTTTAGGTGTAATGTTAGATTGTTTATTTGAGATTTTTCCTGTTTCTTGAGGTAGGCTTGTATAGCTGTAAACTTCCCTCCTAGAACTGCTTTTTCTGCATCCCATAGGTTTTGGATCGTCATGTGTTCATTGTCATTTGTCTAGGTTTTTTTGATTTCCTCTTTGATTTCTTCAGTGATCTCTTCGTTATTTAGTAACATATTGTTTAGCCTCCATGTGTTTGTGTTTTTTACGGTTTTTTCCCCTGTAATTGATTTCTAGTCTCATAGCGTTGTGGTCAGAAAAGATGCTTGATGTGATTTCAATTTCCTTAAATTTACTGAGGCTTGATTTGTGACCCAATATGTGATCTATCCTGGAGAATGTTCCATGCGCACTTGAGAAGAACGTGTAATCTGCTCTTTTTGGATGGAATGTCCTATTAATATCAATTAAATCTATCTGGTCTATTGTGTCATTTAAAGCTTCTGTTTCCTTATTAATTTCATGTCTGGATGATCTGTCCATTGGTGTAAGGGAGGTGTTAAAGTCCCCCACTATTATTGTGTTACTGTCGATTTCTTCTTTTATAGCAGTTAGCAGTTGCCTTATGTATTGAGGTGCTCCTATGTTGGGTGCATATATATTTATAATTGTTATATCTTCTTCAATTGATCCCTTGATCATTATGTTGTGTCCTTCTTTGTCTTTTGTAACGTTCTTTATTTTAAAGTCTATTTTGTCTGATATGAGTATTGCTACTCTAGCTTTCTTTTGATTTCCATTTGCATGGAATATCTTTTTCCACCCCCTCACTTTCAGTCTGTATGTGTCCCTAGGTCTGAAGTGGGTCTCTTGTAGGCAGAATATATATGGGTCTTGTTTTTGTATCCATTCAGCAAGCCTGTGTCATTTGGTTGGACCATTTAATCCATTCACGTTTAAGTTAATTATCAATATGTATGTTCCTATGACCATTTTCCTAATTGTTTTGGTTTTGTTTTTGTAGGTCCTTTTCTTCTCTTGTGTTTCCCACTTAGAGAAGTTCCTTTATCATTTGTTGTAGAGCTGGTTTGGTGGTACTCAATTCTCTTAGCTTTTGCTTGTCTGTAAAGCTTTTGATTTCTCCATCAAATCTAAATGAGATCCTTGCCGGGTAGAGTAATCTTGGTTGTAGGTTTTTCCCTTTCATCACCTTAAGTATATCATGCCACTCCCTTCTGGCTTGTAGAGTTTCTGCTGATAAATCAGCTGTTACCCTTATAGGAGTTCCCTTGCATGTTATTTTTTGTTTTTCCCTTGCTGCTTTCAATAATCTTTCTTTGTCTTTAATTTTTGCCAGTTTGATTACTATGTGTCTCGGCGTGTTTTTCCTTGGGTTTATCCTGTATGGGACTTTCTGCGCTTCCTGGACGTGGGTGGCTATTTCCTTTCCCATGTTAAGGAAGTTTTTGACTATCATCTCTTCAAATATTTTCTCTCGTTCTTTCTCTCCCTGTTCTCCTTCTGAGACCCCTATAATGTGAATGTTGTTGCGTTTAATGTTGTCCCAGAGGTCTCTTAGGCTGTCTTCATTTCTTTTCATTCTTTTTTCTTTATTCTGTTCCGCAGCAGTGAATTCTACCATTCTGTCTTCCAGGTCACTTATCCATTCTTCTGCCTCAGTTATTCTGCTATTGATTCCTTCTAGTGTAGTTTTCATTTCATTTATTGTATTGTTCATCTCTGTGTGTTTGTTCTTTAATTCTTCTAGGTCTTTGTTAAACATTTCTTGCATCTTCTCAATCTTTTCCTCCATTCTTTTTCCGAGGTCTTGGATCATCTTCACTATCATTTTTCTGAATTCTTTTTCTGGAAGGTTGCCTATCTCCACTTTATCCCCTTGTTTTTCTGGGGTTTTATCTTGTTAATCCTTCTGGTACATAACCCTCTGCCTTTTCATCTTGTCTATCTTTCTGTGAATGTGGTTTTTGTTCCACAGGAACAGGATTGTAATTCTTCTTGCTTCTGCTGTTTGCCCTCTGGTGGCTGAGGCTATCTAAGAGGCTTGTGCAAGTTTCCTGATGGGAGGGACTGGTGGTGGGTACAGCTGACTTTTGCTCTGGTGGGCAGAGCTCAGTAAAACTAATTCGTTTGACTTCTGATGGGTAGGGCTTGGTTCCCTCCCTGTTGGTTGTTTGGCCTGAGGCGACCCAACCCTCGAGCCTAGCCTGCCTCTTTGGTGGGGCTAATGGCAGACTCTGGGAGGGCTCACGCCAAGGAGTACTTCCCAGAAATTCTGCCGCCACTGTCCTTGTCCTCACGGTGAGCCACAGCCAACCCCACCTGTGCAGGAGACCCCCCAACACAAGCGGGTAGGTCTGATTCAGTCTCCCTTGGGGTTACTTCTCCTTACTCTTTGTCCCGATATGCACACTACTTTGTGTGTGCCCTCAAAGAGTGCAGTCTCTGTTTCCCCCAGTCCTGTCAAAGTCCTGCAATCAAATCCTACTAGCCTTCAAAGTCTGATTCTCTAGGAATTCCTCCTCCCATTGCCAGACCCCCAGGTTGGGAAGCCTGACGTGGGGCTCAGAACCTTCACTCCAGTGGGTGGACTTCTGTGGTATAAGTGTTCTCCAGTCTGTGAGTCACCCACCCAGCAGTTATGGGATTTGATTTTACTGTGATTGCACCCCTCCTACCGTCTCATTGTGGCTTCTCCTTTGTCTTCGGATGTGGGGTATATTCTTTGGTGAATTCCAGTGTCTTCCTGTCGATGATTGTCCAGCAGCTAGTTGTGATTCTCGTGTCTCACAAGAAGGAGTGAGAGCACGTCCTTTTACTCCACCATCTTTGTTCAGGGCCCCCAAATAGATTTTAAAACAAAGGCTATTAGAAAAGCCAAACAAGGGCATTATATAATGATGAAGGGCTGAATACATGAAGAAGATTTATACTTGCTAACAATCATGCACCCAATACAGGAGCATCAAAATATTTAAAGAAAATACTAAACAGACATAAAGTGAGAAATTTATAATAATACAATAATATTAGAAGACATTAACACCCTACTAACATCAATGGACAGATTATCCAGATAGAAAATCAATAAAGAAACAGCAGTCGTAAATGACACAATAGAGCAGTTGGACTTAGTTGATATCTATGGGACATTACACCCAAAAATATCAGAATACACATTCTTTTCAAGTGCACATAAAATGTTCTCCAGGATAGATCACATACTAGGTCACAATACAAGCCTCAGCAAATTTAATGGGATAGAAATTATATCAAGCACTTTTTCCCAACCAGAATGGTATGCAAGTAGAAATCAACTGCAGAAAGAAAAATGGGAAGAGAATGAACACATAGAGACCAAACAACATCTTACTAAAAAAAAACAATGGGTCAATGACGAAATCAAAGAGGAAATCAGATAATGTCTTGATAGAAAAAAAAAATGGAAACACAACTTTTCAAAATCTATGGGATGCAGCAAAAGCAGTTCTAAGAGAGAAGTTCACGGTGATACTGACCTTCCTCAAGAAACAAGAAAAATCTTAAATAAATAATCTAACCTACCATCTAAAGGAATTAGAAAACGTCACATGCACCCCAATGTTCATTGCAACACTATTTACAATAGCCAGGTCATGGAAGCAACCTAAATGCCCATCAACAGACGAATGGATAAAGAAGATACAGTATATATATATACAATGGAATATTACTCAGCCATAAAACGGAACGAAATTGGGTCATTTGTAGAGACGTGGATGAATCTAAAGACTGTCATACAGGGGGAAGTCAGAAAGAGAAAAAGAAATATAATATATTAATGCATATATGTGGAACCTAGAAAAATGGTACAGATGAACCAGTTTGCAGGGCAGATATTGAGACACAGATGTAGAGAACAAATGCATGGACACCAAGGGGGGAAAGCAGCGGGGGTGGTGGTGGTGGTGCTGTGATGAATTGGGAGATTGGGATTGACATATATACATTAATATGTATAAAATGGATAATTAATAAGAACCTGCTGTATAAAAAAATAAAATAAAATTCAAAACAAAAATAAAATAAAGGAGTTAGAAAAAGGAGGACAATCAAAGCCAAAGTCAGCAGAAGAGAGGAAATAATAAATATGAGAGGAAATAGATAAAATAGAGACCAAAGAACAATAAAGAAGAACAATGAAACCAAGACCTGGTTTTTTGAAAGGATAAATAAAATTAATAAACATTTAGCCATGTTCACCAAGAAGAAAAGAGGAGACCCAAATAAACAAAATAAGAAATGAAAGAGTAGAAATAACAACTGATACCACAGAGACAAAAAATCATAAAAGGGTTCTATGAACAGTTGTATGCCAACAAATTGGACAACCTAGAACAAATGGCCAAATTTCTAGAACCATACAGCCTGCTAAGACTGAATCAAGAAGAAACAGACAATTTGAACAGACTGATCACTAGACATGAAATTGAGTCTGTAATAGTAATTAAAAAAAAAAAAAAAAACTCCCAGCAAAGAAAAGACTAGGACTGGATAGCTTCACAGTGGAATTCTACTAAACATGTAAAGAAGAGCTAATACCTACCCTTCTCAAACTATTCCAAAAAATTGAAGAGGACAGAACACTCTGAAATTCATTCTACAAGGCCACCATTACCCTGATACCAAAAACAAAGACGCTACAAAAAAATAAAATAACAGGCCAATATTTTTGATGAATATAGATGCAAACATCCTCAGTAAAATATTAACAAACTGCATCCAACAATACATAAAAAGGTTCATACACCATGATCAAGTTGGAGTTATTACAGTGTCACAAGGATGGTTCAACATATGCAAATTAAACAATGTGATACTGATACACCACATTAATGAAAGGAAAGATAAAATCATGATCATCTCATGGTAGCTCTATTTTTAGTTTTTGAGAAACCTCCATACTGTTTTCCACAGTGGCTGCACCAATTTACATTCCCACCAGCAGTGTATGAGGATTCCGTTTTCTTCACATCCTTGTCAACACTTGTTATTTGTGTTCTTTTTGATGATAGCCATTCTGACTATCATCAGGTGTGAGGTGATATCTCATGGTGGTTTTTATTTGCTTTTCTCTGATGACTAGCAATGTTGACCATCTTTTCATGTGCCTGTTGGCCATCTCCATTTCCTCTTTGGAAAAATGTCTATTCAGTTCTTCTGCCCATTATTATTATTATTTTTTTTTTTTTAATAAATTTATTTATTTATTTATTTATTTATTTTTATATTTGGCTGTGTTGGGTCTTCGTTTCTGTGCGAGGGCTTTCTCCAGTTGCGGAGAGCGGGGGCCTCTCTTCATCGCGGTGCGCGGGCCTCTCACTGTCGCGGCCTCTCCCATTGCGGAGCACAAGCTCCAGACGCGCAAGCCCAGCAGTTGTGGCTCACGGGCCTAGTTGCTCCGCGGCACGTGGGATCTTCCCAGACCAGGGCTCGAACCCGTGTCCCCTGCATTGGCAGGCAGACTCTCAACCACCGCGCCACCAGGGAAGCCCTCTTCTGCCCATTATTAACTCAGGATTTTTATATTTTTGATGTTGAGTTGTATGAGCTGTTTATAGATGTTGGATATTAACATTGGATATTAACATCTATAATATCCCTTATTGGTCATATCATTTGCAAATTTTTTTTCCCATTCAGTAGGTTGTTTTTTTGTTTTGTTGATAGCTTCCTTTGCTTTGCAAAAGCTTTTAAGTTCAATTAGGTCTCATTTGTTAATTTTTCTTTTATTTTCTTTACTTTAAGAGAAAAATCCAAAAAATATGTTGTGATTTATGTTAAAGAGCATTCTGCCTACATTTTCCTCAAGGAGTTTTTTGGTTTCTGATCTTACGTTTAGGTCTTTAACCCTTTTGAGTTTATTTTTGTGTTTGGTGTTAGGGAGTGTTCTAATTCCATTATTTTACATGTAGCTGTCCAGTTTTCCCAGCACCACTTATTAAAGAGACTGTCTTTTCTCCATTGTATATTCTTGCCTCTTTTGTCATAGATTAATTGACCATAAGTGTGTGGGTTTATTTCTGGGCTCTCTATCCTGTTCTATTGGTATATGTGTCTGTTTTTGTGCCAGTATAATACTGTTTTGATTACTGTAGCTTTGTAGTATAGTCTGAAGTCAGGAAGGGTTATACCTTCAGCTTTGTTCTTTTTTCTCAGGATTGCTTTGGAAATTCTGGGTCTTTTGTTGCTCGATACAAATTTTAATATTACTTGTTCTAGTTCTGTGAAAAATGCCACTGGTATTTTGATAGGGATTGCATTGAACCTATAAATTGCCTTGAGTGATATGGTCATTTTAGCAATATTAATTCTTCCAATCCAAAAACATGGTATATGTTTCAATCTGTTTGCTTCTCTTCATTTTCTTTCATCAGTGTCTTATAGTTTTCAGAGTACAGGTCTTTTGCCTCCTTAGGTAGGTTTATTCCTAGGTATTTTATTCTTTTTGATGTGATGGCAAATGGGATTGTTTCCTTAATTTCTTGTTCTGATACTTTGTTGTTCACATATAGAAATGCAATATATTTCTGTATATTAATTTTGTATCCTGCAATTTTACTGAATTCATTGATGAGTTCTAGTAGTTTTCTGTTGGCATCTTTAGGATATTCTATGTAAAGTATCATGTTATTTGTAAACAGTGACAGTTTTGCTTCTTCCTTTTCAATTTGAATTCGTTTTATTTCTTTTTCTTCTTTGATTGCTATGACTAGGACTTCCAAAACTATGTTGAACAATAGTGGCAAGAGTGGGCATCCTTGTCTTATTCGTGATTTTAGAGGAAATGCTTTCACCATATGACCCAGCAATTCCACCCCTGGGTATATATCTGAACAAAACAAAACAAAAACAAAAACACTGATTCAAAAAGATACATGCACCCCAATGTTCATAGCAGCATTATTTACAATTGCCAAGATATGGAAAAAAACCTAAGTGTCTGTCAATGGATAAATGGATAAAGAATATGTGGTATGTATATACAGTGGAATACTACTCAGCCTTAAAAAAGAACAAAATTTAGCCATTTGCAGCAACACAGATGGACTTGGAGGGCATTATGCTAAGTGAAATTAGTCAGACAAAGAAAAATACTGTATGATATCACTTATATGTGGAATCTAAAAAATAATACAAACAAATGTATATGCAGAACAGAAGTGAACTCACAGATGTAGAAAACAAACTTATGGTTAACAAAGGGGAAAGGGAAGTGGGGAGGGACAAATTAAGTGTATTGGATTAACATGTACAAACTCCTACATAGCACAGGAAATTACACATTTTATTTTGTAATAACCTATAATGGAGTATAATATGCAAAAACACTGACTCACTATGCTGTGCACTGAATCAAATACAATATTGTAAATCAACTATAGTTCAGTTAAATAAAGATTTTTATCATGTTGATATTTTTCAGTCTCACTATCATGTATATAGGAGGAATATTGGTTTTTTTTTTTTTTAATTCTCTTTGGGTTCTGGTAAAGGTATTCTTATCTTACCAAGGAATTATTTATTTTATTTTATTTTATTTGTTTTTGGCTGTGTTGGGTCTTCATTGCTGCACACAGGTTTTATCTAGTTGCAGTGAGCGGGGGCTACTCTTCTTTGGGGCATGTGGGCTTCTCATCGCAGCGGCTTCTCTTGCTGTGGATCACAGGTTCTAAGCACACGGGCTTCAGTAGTTGTGGCTCAAGGGCTCAATAGTTGTGGCTCATGGGCTCTAGAGTTCAGGCTCAGTAGTTGTGGCACACAGGGTTAGTTGCTCCATGGCATGTGGAATCTTCCCAGACCAGGGCTCGAACCTGTGTCCCCTGCATTGGCAGGCGGGTTCTTAACCACTGAGCCACCAGGGAAGTCCCAGGATATTGTTTTTTATTTATGCCCTTTGATATGCTTCTTAAATTTGAGAATCAAATTTGAGATTTTCTTTCATCTGGTGACAATCTCTACTGAGTCCCAGTCTTAAATTTGAGAATTCATGTTTTTTGTCAATTCTAAATGTTTCTCAGTTTTTACCTCTTCTAATATTCCATCTCTTTCATTCTAATTCCTACTAGATATATGCTGGGCTTTCTATTCTATTCTTCAGATAGATCTTATACTTTAACCTTTATTTTCTATTTTCCATCTCTTTATTTTCTGTGCTCCTTCGTGCATAAATTTCTCACCTATATTCTAATTCACTAATTCTTTCTTCTACTATATTTAAACTGCTGTTCTCCAGTTCATTGAGTTTTTAATTTTAGTTACTAAATCTTTCATCTTATGATATTATAATTTCTCTTTTTTACATTGCCATTTAAAAAATATCACCGTTTCCTTCTTTCTTAATTTTTTACCTCCTTAATAGTTTTAAGGAGCACTTTTTGACTGTTACTTTATCCCATATTCTTGGTAGTGCTAATCTCTCTGTTACATTTGCTGATTCTCTTGTGTTGTAAACTCATCTTCATCACATGCATGACCTCAAGGCCATATTTTCTGTCACTACTTGGATATTTTCCCTTTGGCCAAATATATCCAATATACCACCAGGCTGTACTATTATTTCAGCTCTTGAGTTTAATGTTCTGGCTTTGACTCCTGCTTTGTTTCTGGTTGACTTCCTTTTTTGTCCTTTGAGTTCAGCTCTGTATTAAAATATTTTGCTGTATTTTATTTTTTATTTCTGTATGTTTGTAAAGGAAAGGATGTTCTCTTTCCTGTTCTCTGTACTGCTTAAACAGAACATCTTTTTAAAAGCAAGGGTTTAAAGAACACTTGTTCTTTTAAAGAAGGGTTTAAAATGGCCCATTTTGTATTCCAAAGGGATCCATGTTAAAAGGATGCATGTAAGCCTGAATATGGAAAGGACCGTGCGTACATATTTGAGTAATATTTAAGAGGCATAGAGTAGGTCAATTCAAGCGACTCGAGCTTAAGCACTTGGTGAGGTTTTGTGGTGGTGCTGGTGGCAGTTTGGTCTCGGTCTCCTGGTGAATCATGGTGCTGTTAATTGGAATCAGGAACAGGGAAAATTTATATAATCTGGTACTTGTAGGATATGCAGGTAGAAAGATCCAGAAGGCAACAGGAAATACTAGTCAAGAGCTCTGGCGATCAATGGGGATTTAATCTTGTGGCTGGAAGTTGGAGACATGGCTGTACATTACAGGGAGAATGTATGCAGTGAGTAGAGACTGGTACAGTGAGTCTTATTAATATAAATATTAGAGAATAGTACAATGAGCACTAGCAATATAATGAGTCCAGAAGAGAATGGGTTGAGAGGAATCAAGAAAGACACTCTCAGGCTTCCCTGGTGGCGCAGTGGTTGAGAATCTGCCTGCTAATGCAGGGGACACAGGTTCGAGCCCTGGTCTGGGAAGATCCCACATGCCACGGAGCCACAACTACTGAGCCTGTGCGTCTGGAGCCTGTGCTCTGCAACAAGAGAGGCCACGATAGTGAAAGGCCCGCGCACCGTGATGAAGAGTGGCCCCCGCTTGCCACAACTAGAGAAAGCCCTCACAGAAGCTAAGACCCAACACAGCCAAAAATAAAATAAATTAATTAATTAAAAAAAATAATGGATGACTAATAAGAACCTGCTGTATAAAAAAATAAATAAAATAAAATTCAAAATAAATATAATTTATAAAAAAAAAAAAAGAAAGACACTCTCAGTGAACACTGATATCCTCACATATACAGAAGGACAGCTAGTGATTCAAAAGGTGGACAATAAAGACCCAGTAAGTTCAGATTTTAAAGTGTGAGATGATCAATGTTGGTGATATGTCAATAAGGAAAGGAAGTCAGAATATGATAATTATGATAAGAGAAAGTGAATTGTTTATATTCACATGATTAAGAGCAGGCGTCATGGATGACAAAGGCACTGGAGATGGCCTTTGAAGAACCATCTCTAACCACCGAAGCCTACAGAGGAAGAGAGTTAGATTTCATCTCAGATGGTATAGGCTGTTGTTCATATTGATTCAATACTAGGATGCAATTCACCAACTACATCATTTAGCTGGCCAGACCAAAATAAAAATTATTATAAGTTAGTACCCAAACCAGGAAGAAGGATTCCTTCAAATGCAACCAATTTGGGAACCTAGGCCCTACCTGTCAAGCTGCAAAACTGTGCTGTTTCAGCCAGAGGGATGAGAGAGCTGTTTCTTTTACACAGGATAAGACCCTAGAGCCAACTACTTCTGAACAATTGATGAAACATTTGTAGGTCTTATGCAAACTAAAAGCTGCTTTCTTCTCTGCCTAAGTCAGAGCTCTCTCCTCTACCATCATTTCCCCTGTGAGTTCTAGCTGCTTGGGCCTCCATGAACATTCAGCTCTGTCTCTTCAACTCAGGGAAGCTCCGGGACTCAGCCTGGTTTCTTTCCCTATCCCCGTGCCGTAGCCTGGAAAAGCTCTCAAGGCAGCAAGTTGGGGCAATTGTAGGGCCCGTTTCTCACAGATCACTGTCATATGTTGCCTGATGCCCAATGTTTTACGAATCAAATTTTTGATTTATTTGGCCTGTTATTTTAGTAACTTCCCATCAACGTCGCATCTCTTTCCTTCCTACCTTGATACCAGTAATTTATGAGGAATCTATGTAGTTTGCATTTGAATGACCTCCATGTACTTTAGTTCAACTTTTTGATTTGACTCTCTAATTTGACACCTTTTTCCCTAGTCAAACAATTTTAATCAAGTTAATAGTAAGCAGTAAAAGGGCAGTTACATGAAAAGTCCTATATTTTATGTGTTTAAACTGTTTTTCATTGTCTTTACTTGTAAGGTGTTGAAGGTGGGGTGCACTCCTGAATCTTCTTTCTGGTGGAATAAACTACATATTGTTCTGGAGTGCCACTTCGATGAATTCATGGTTTGTCCAAATGAACTTACCAGCAGTCGTGTTCTTGCTGTTGGAGCATCATGGATTGCACGGTAAAGCCAAGGATGCCATTCCGGGGGCACCATGCTTCCATCCACATCCCATGATGTGTTTTTGCCATTCATTTCAGTAGTGTGTGTGACTCATCAGTGATGGCCAAAAAACTGCTTGTTGTCTTCAGAGTGTTTGTTTCCATGTTTGTCTTCCCCACTCATGTATCAATCCTCACGTCGTTTGCCCTGAGGAAAATTCATAGATTGCCGCGGAGGCCGACGTGGCTGCTGACCCGCTGCAGCCCGTATTCAGGACTCGCAGGAACTCCATCGTGTCCCGCAGGCCCAGCCTCCGGGGTGCACCGAGCAAAACCCACTCAGCGAGAAAGCCGCCAGGAGCAGCTGGGAGCGCACGATAGAACGTTTCAGATAGAATATTCAGACTCCTGTTACATCTTCTTCGGTAAGAATTAGAAGCTGATTTTATGCATTTAGAACTAATTCTTTTCATGGTCATAATAAAAACAATTTAAGAAACACATTAGGATGGATATACAAATGTATATTTAACAGCCAAATTCTAAGACTTAGAATGAGGAGAGCAGGGAAGCAGAACCTTGTGGAAAATGAAGCCCTAACAATGCTTATTCCTTCTGGCTATGTTTACTTTACAAAACAGCATTCAAACAGCAAATACTTCAGTTTTAATGAAGTCTCAAATGGGACAAACCTGATTCGGATTTAATTAGTTGAAAAAAATTGCTGAAAATTAGTAGTTTGGAATTTTTGAAAGATACTGTCTTGGACTACTGATAATTGCAATCATAGTTGTTTTTCAGTTGCAGAGCTGAAAGATTGTATAAAATAAGCCATTAGAACTGAGGAAAAAATTAAGAATACAGAGATACTAGGAGGACCAGGAAATTATTTTATATCTTTGGGACTGGCATTATGTCCAGTAGATTTGTGAGACTCAGTAAATCCTTGTGAAATAAAGAATGAATGGAGGAATGAATTCTGACTCCTGGAAGGCAAGGATTGTACTTATCTTGTTCACTGTTAAACTTACAATACCTAGTTTTGGGTCTGGAACATTGTACACAATAAACATTTTTATTGGTTGGGTTAATGAATGAATTAAAATTACACGCCCTACAGATATATCGTTGTATGCCAATTTGAAAATATATTTTCAGTTCTGGAAATTTCCAGTCCTTATCTAACTGAAAAGTTATGCTAAAAAATGGGAGGCAACCCGAGTCAATGATATACTGGTGGGAGGAGTTTACACATCTCTTCCAATCTAGTGATGAAGGAATTTACGTTGCAAATAAGAGTTGTATTGCAAAAGCTGAAAATTTGTAAGAGTTCATCTGTAGGAGATTCCTTTTTCCATTTCTATTTGAAGTCCCTTTCATGAAGAAGAAATGGAAAGATAAAAATGCCAAAAAAGCAGACACAGGAATTTAAAGAGAAAGGAAAATTAGTCAGCAACCGTGCACCGCAAATTACTACTCAAACAATGAAGACTCATGAGATCCAGACAAAAGATGCTGCAAGGCCAAGGCTAGACCTCAGGGAACAAAAGGGGGCTAGTTCCAACGTCTCCCTCCCCTCCCCCCACCCTGAGTTCACAAGAATGTTTTATCATAAACTCCTTGTTCATTATAAGTAGAAATGCCCAGTTTTCTTCTTGCCCTTTGAAACCAGCTCTGGCGTAAGTAAGATGGTCATGCTGTCAAGTCACTATGGAGGCCCAGCCAACATCGATGGGTGAAAATGCCTGGAGAGAGCAGGCCAGGTCAACAGCTCTCCTGTATAGCAGCATTTCCACTAGTTTTATTCCTATAGGGGCATGCGAGAGGCTATATTAGCATCCTATCAGGAAACAACTGCCACAAAAACAAGAGTGCTTAACATGAGAAATGCTAACTTTATACTTGGGTCATTTCAATCTTACTCACTGATGTTAGACTCCAGTTATTGGTGGAGGTACTTCTGGGCATTTAGGCTAAAAAAAAAAAAAAACAAAACCCACATAACTGCCCCCAGGTCATCCCCACTCCCTCCCCTGCCTGGGATGTTGGAGAATCTGTGTGAGCCTGAAACACAGCAGCAGTTCCCCTTCTCTCTTCCATTTGGACCCCAAGGAAACAGTAAGACCTAGTGTGTGGGGACTTTGCCATTCCTCCACTCAGCAAAAGACAATTTCCTCTGTGTTGCAACGTTCTATTTGGCGAGAGGATAGAAACGTTGGCAGGACAAGAGCTGGCTACTAAAAGCAGGCACAGTAAAACCTCACAATGAGTTGTCTCTTTTTCAGCTTGGCACATGATGTTAGGAGCTGGAATAGAGAAACACTTGTAATAAATTGCAGTTAGGAGGAGGGTGGTGGTGCTTCTGTAGAAGTCCTGTGTTTTTATCCCCTCCCCCTCTTTCGGTGGTATAGTCATGAGCCTCGCTTTTGTTTTTCGTATTTTAAATTCAGCCTGTACTGAACTTGCCACAGAAATAGATCTGCACTGACACTCCCACTCTCAAGCTGCCGGTGCTGGGTCGCAGGTTTGACATTGCTTGAGCTAACTCAGAAACTAGAAAGTTGAAGTGGCATTAAAGATGTAGCTACATGGATAGACCCACTTCCTGGTTGGAAAACCTGGATCGTATTTTATTTCCATCTCTGACACTCTTACACATCTTTAACATCACCACTAGGCTTGTCACACAGTGATTGCCCACACTCACAAGGTCGTGTTAAAAAAGGGAATTGCTTTATGACACAGGCATATTTTTTGCCCAAGTGAAAGGGTACAGTGGGAACCATTCTCACTTGGACGAGCTCTCCTGCGGATGCCTGCTGCCTGGAAGTCAGATTAATGGAACCACTGGGTCAAGGCCTGTCATCAGAGTGGGGGGTCAGAATCAGGGAGGCCTAGAGGGAGGCAGCAGGAGGCCCTGGCAGGAGAGATGGACAGAGCATCAAAGGTGGAGGTTAGAAAGGCAGCCCAAGATGTCAGGGACCTTTGCCAGGGGAGACCTCACTCCAGGACTGAAAACCAGAGCAGGCCTTCAACTCTTGGACGAGTGCTAAGATCGGGTGGGAGGAAAGAGAGCCCAGAGCTCTGTCCCTAGAGACTAGTCAGCATTTATGGAGCAACTGAGCCAGGCTCCAGGCTGCCAATGTTCTGTATGCCAATCAATGCTCTTGTCGCAATACATGTCATCTGTTTATTCACTCTCGTATCTGTCACTGGCTGGTGAGTTCCTGAGGGGAAAGGCCTATGTATGTCTTGATCACTGAACGGGGTACCTGGCATATAGAAAATGTTTGGTAAATGTTTGTTGATTGAGTGAGTGAGTGACCTTACACCTTTCAAATTATTCCCATGTTCCTGTTGACCAAACCGAGTGTCAGAGAGGCTAAGAGGGAAGAGAGGTCCCAGATTCTGCAAATGGAGTCCAATGCAGGGAACTTTTCAGATTGGAAGTTCTGGGGGTGGTGAAGGTGGAATCAGCACTGGGGCTGACTTGCTATAAAATCCCTGTGCCACTGAGATTCTGCCAGCCACACTCTCTGGCCCCCACCCTCCTGCCCTCCCATCCCTGCCCATGCCATAGGGGTAAGATTGCCAGACAAAATCTAGGACACCCAGTTAATCTGAATTTCATATAAACAACAAATAATTTTTTAGTATAAATATGTCCCAGATATTGTATGGATGTACTTAGATTTAAAAAGTATTCCTTGTTTATCTGAAATTCAAATATAACTGCCACCCTGAGGTTTTATTTGCCAAATTTGGCAACCCTAGATGGGGGTTGGTTTTTGGGATGCAGGTGGGAATCGGGAGGTAGGTTGACCCATCTCGGCAGCCACAAAGCTAGCTCCAGAGGGCCCCAGCACTCCCATGACCGGGGTGCTCCGTGGAGGGTAAGAAGCTTTAGAACCACAGCCCACCGGGTTCTGATGTAGCAGCAGTCTGAGTGCCCTCTTGTTACCTCCTCAGAAGGGGAGCTCACTGGTGCCGCTTCCTTCCCCTGGTCCTCCCGCCCCTGCAATGCGTCTCACTGTCATATTTCCCAAGACAGCATGCGGCTGGGGTAGTTTGTCACTATTCAGTATAGATGGCCTCCCACAGAATAGGTGCTCAGTAAATATTTCTTGAATGAATGAACAAATCAGTTTTAAAATGTGTCACCGCCCTTCTTCCAGACTGTCCACAGTCAACTCTGGCACATATTCTCAGGTTTAATCAGTTGTGGCGGGAGTATCAGGGCCAATTAGGGTCTCGGTGCAAAAGCGTAAGAGTATTTTTCTGAAAGAGACCCCTGGGCTTCTTTCTCAGCAGGGATCTGTAGGTGTGGCAGGTGATCTGACATTTTATCCCGTCAGTCGGCATGGCCCATCTGGTACACTCGACTTGTGCAGTCAGCCTGTCTGAGAAGCATGGCCTGTCCAGGATGCCAGCCTCAGACCATTAACAACCGATAAGCTTTAGTCATATTAATGTTGGGGTGATTATATAATTCATTATCTAAACTGAGATACTTTGATGGAGTAAAAGAAAGTGCTAATCATAATGCAACTAGGAAAAATAATATAAACCCAAACTGGGACATACTGACATCTTAATTTCTGTGAATAATAAACATCCCCTAGAATCCCCTGGATGCTGTGATCTCCAAATGCCGCTCTTTGGACACAGTGACCATATTACCTCATCAGCTGCATACATGCCCCTGGACTGCTTTTCCTCCAGGTAGTTTATCAGGAAAGAGTCTATGAGATTTTCCTTACAAATCTGATTCATGTAATACTTTGCTGAGTATGTTTCTGTCTGTATCACAGATCAGACGTCTCTTAAAGATGATGGTCCATGCCATTTACTTTTGTATTCTAGCACCTGGCACAGTTCCTTATACTTGGAAAGTGTACTTGTATCAATAGCATAGGCTGTTATGGTGCAAAAACAAACCACCCTCAAATTTTGGTGGCTTGTAAGGGAAAGAGTTTTTCTTTTTCACACCACATGTCCAGTGTTGGTCAGCTTGGACTCTGTTCCACATCCTATTTAATCTGGAACCCAGACTGATGAGCAATTTTTATCTGGAATGTGGTGGGTCTCATGGCAGAGGGAAAAGAGACGACGTCGAATCACAGACTCGCTCTTAAAGCTTCTGCTCAGAGGAGAGAGCTACCTCCACTTGCTTTCCATTGTTAAAGCCAGTTAGGCAGCCGAGTCTGCTTCAGTGAGGAAGGGAAATAGAATTTTCTCACAGGGAAGCATAGCAAATGTTTTGAACAATAGTACCAAATCTACCACATACCCAGTGAATGTGAATGGAACTCATCTAAGTATCATTATTTAACTCTATACTCCAGACTTTCCTGACACGAAGGAGAGGTGAGGAGGGATGCAATAGGGGTGGGGTTGGGGAAAAAGCACATTCTATGTACACTATTTGAGGAGCCCAGCATGTCTGCTCACCTTTCTGCTTTCTGTTTAGGCACATTTCTACCTGGGAGGAACGAGTAAAGCTTCAGTTCTAGTCGTTTCCTTACCCATCTTCTCCTTCCCCAGGGTCACGGCTGGGAAGAGAGTCTAGCCATCCTAGCAGGATCAAAGAATAGCAGCTCTCTGATTTCAAACCATTCCAGCTCTGGGGCTATAATATGAATTCCTTCAATTATTTGACACCTACCCCTTGCAAGTGCCAGGTACCGGGCACTGTCTGGGGGCCCATGAAGGTTTCGATAACGTCAAGGTTCTTGCCTTCAGGCAGCTTGCACTCAGTAGAGGAACAAGACATGCGCAACTAATTCTAGGTGATGGGACATATGTCAAGCCCTCGATGCTTGAGATTCCTGTGTTACAGCCCACTTGAGTCTCTCTGGTTGCAAGTCCTGGCCAGTTTGGGTTTAACCCAACACAGTAGGTGCAGATGGAGTCCCAGTGGTTATTAAAGTGACTCCTGCTTTTTCCAGGAAACCTTTCTCAACTCAGACAGAGGAGGCTTAAGTTCCTACCAGACTCAGTCTGACCCCTTCGCTCCCCTCCTTTGCTGTGTGCTTTGAATGTAATTATAAAGATATTCAATTTAATTATCTATCAAATATTTGGGTGTATCATGGCCCCTGTGATCTACCGCCCTGAAATACAGTTATACAAATACAATTGGATTTTTCTAGTGATCCCAGGTTAGAATTTGGTCACCGCCTTGGGAAGATCATTTCTATCCTGAGGAGCTAATCAGACAAGATAGGCATAACCAGAATCCTTAGAATACACCCCGGGCAGACCACAGGCATTCTCAGCTGTGACAGTCCCTTCCAAGGCCACCCTAAGGACCACAGCAAGCTTCACAGAGAGTCACTTAGCTTCTAGGTGAACTGTTTCACCATCCACGTCTCACTAAGTGGTTTCAGGAAATTTAGAATTAGCTAAGGTCTCAGGACACATTTCTTAAAATGATCAGGGTTTAATCATACTCCCAAGCATACTTCCCAGCAGATTCTAGAGGTCTGATCCATTAACGTTCTGATTCCAGGTTGACATCTCAGACTTCTGTTTTACCCATGAAAAACTGAAGTTCAGGGAGATTTAAGCAAGTTTTCCTAAGGTCATATATTATTGATTGAAGCATTCTACAACTCTAAAACGTTAGACCTATATATGAACCGGAATCTGGTAGGACATTTGGTGGCCAGAAAGACAGTACAAGTTTTCATGAGTTCTGTGTTTACGAAGATGTCTCTTTTTATATTTTTCAGTTTATAAGAGTCATGTTAAATTAGGTAACTCTGGGGAGCATGTGCTGCTTGTTTCACAATAGTACTGATACTTTAAAAGTCAGATTTCTGAGTCATGTTGAGTTATTCACACAAACAAAACTTGAACCTGGGAAATGAAATAACAGGGACAAACACAGCGACATCACTTCTCTTCTATAGAAGGCTAGAGAGACCCAGAAAGGAAGTTTCTCCAGGAATTAGGGCAAAGTCGAATACTGAGCATCACCCAGTTACAATGACAGATAAAGGAAAATCATGTCTGCTGAACTCAACAAAATTGGGATATTGTCTTTAATAAGCAACAAACTGCTGTTGGTGTGGAATTTAACTACTTAGTTAAAAGTAAACTGTATTATGAACTCCACTTTGCTGGCTCCATGAATATCCTCATACTTTTGGGGTTCCTTTTTGGACCCTACTGCCTCTTCTCCAGGAGCCAAAATACTCCTTGTTTTTCAGGGACAATGCTTATTCATAAGTTTCTTGATCCTTCTGGTTGGAAATAGCTCTCCTCTCCTTGATTGCTTCTGATGGTGATTTGAATAAGCATCCTTTATAGCCTTCATCATATTCTAGCCAAGCACATATAATTATCATCATGTTTCATTTCCTCTGCTGTATAATAAGCCACCTGAAGGTAGGGATTGTGTCATTTCTCCTTTGTGTCCTCATAAGGTCTAGCACTGTGCCAAGTGCATATTCTACATCCTCCAAATGTTTGTGCATTTAGTGAAACTGAATTATATTTGAATTGATAGGGCCATGGCTAGGGCAAATCCTAAAAAACAGTCTGTTGATATAAAAAAAAACAAAGAAATGATGAACATTTTAAACATCAGAATTAAGATGGAGGAACAGGTACTTTTCAAACTTGGAGAAAATTTTCTCTTCTGTTCGTTGTATATTTTGTATGATATGATTAATATATATAATCAAAAATGGGTTAAGTATATTATGTTTCGTGCTTGAAAGAAAATATGCTTCTTTATGAAAATAGTAAAAAAAAGACTTTGAAATATTACTTTCCTCCTTTTCTATGCTTCTACTATCCTAAATAATACAAAGGCCACATTAATGACCTGTGTTAGAAAGTTGGCTTTTAAAAAATCATTATAAGATGTTATATTATTATTTAAGTTCCATTTGCAGGCTTGATAGCCCATTTACCCTTTTACCCTTTAAAAATTCTCTGTATTCAGTGGTGGAATAGAGGGCCCGACCCTGTGGAAACACTGGCATATTTTATGAGTGGACAAGGCTGAGGCCAGTTCAATCTAGAGTGAGAAAAAGATTAAAGGGACAAAGGCCAGCCCATGACCCACTGTCAGCCTGCAGGCTCTGGTCAACACCTAGCAGATGTAGTGCAACCTCTCCACAGAAGATTCCTTCAGTAGATGAATCACTCTAGTTTACAGTGACATTTTGTGTGGTCAGTTGTATATACTTGGTTTGTGTTAAGAGAGTTTGTACAGACATTTAAAATGTATTGATACTCTAGTTAGTATGTGTGTGTGTTATAAAGAACCAATACACAGGGGGAATGGATAAAGGAGACAATATTTGTTGAGTACCTGCCATGTTTTAGTTAATATAACTTTAAATAATTATAGTAATAATGATGATGATGATGATGGCAAAAATAATGTTATTTTTAATAAGTACTTGCTCCGTCCACACATTTAGCTATTTAATTCTTCCAGCAAACTTTAAATGTACTCTGTTTGTTTGATAGAGGAGTGAAGAACCTTGGTGATTTTAAGTAACTTGTTCAAGATCTTATAGTCAGTTAGTGCTAGAGCCAGGATTTGACCTGATCTAGCCAGGGATGGTTTAGGTGCAGGCTCAGACCTTATCTCAGGCTAGCTCAAGGAACAAAAGAGGTATTTTCTTTCTTTAATTAAATTAATTAATTAATTAATTAATTTTGGGGGCTGCGACGGGTCTTCGTTGCGGTGCGGGCTTCTCTCTAATTGTGGCGCTCGGGCTCCAGGGCGTGTGGGCTCTGTAGTTTGCAGCATGCAGGCTCTCTCGTTGAGGAGCACGAGCTCAGTAGTTGTGGTGTGCGGGCTTAGTTGCCTCATGGCATGTGGGATCTTAGTTCCCTGACCAGGGATCTAACCTGCATCCCCTGCATTGGAAGGCAGATTTTTTTTTAACCACTGGACCACCAGGGAAGTCTCCTTTTCCTTTATTTAAAAAAAAAAATTGTTTTTTAATTTTAGAATACTTCAGACAGGAAAATTGTGAAGCCAGTACAGAATTTCCTTATACTCAACAGTTCCCTTATTGTTAACATATTGTATAGTTTCTTTGTTATAATTAAAAAATCAATATTGACACCTTATTGTGAACTATGATCTATAGTTTATTCAGATTTCCTTAGTTTTTACCCAATGTCTTTTTTCTATTCCAGGATCCTAGCCAAGATACCATATGAAATTTAGTCATTCTGTCTCCTAGGGCTCATCTCAGTTGTGATGGTTTCACACACTTCCCTTGTTTTTGATGACCTTGACAGTTTTCAGGTATATTGGTCAGGTATTTTGTAGACTGTCCCTCAACTGAGGCTTGATCAGTGTTTTTCTTATACTTTGACTGAGGTTATATGTTTGGGGAGGAAGAGCACAAACATAAAGTGCCATCATCATCGCATTGTATCAAAGTTACATGCCATCAACATGACTTGCCACTGTTAATGTTGACTTTGATCACCTGGCAGAGGTAGTGTTGTCAGGTTTCCCCACTTTAAAGTTACTCAAAACAAGTTTTTTTGTTGTTGTTGAAAAAATTCAGAGAAACTTCACAAAAATGGATTCTAGCTGGTTCCTCAGGAATTGAAAATTATCAGGAAGCTACTGATGTTCTCTCTTTGGGACTATAGGCTCTCTCATTTCCTTTACTTTGGGTGTTTTCTTCATTATCTCTTTTTTTTTTTTTTTTTTTTTTTTTTTTACTAACTGGTGATAGATTCCTGGCTCTCAGTAACTCTGTTTTCTGATTTCACTATTCTCCTCTCTCTATGCTTTTTGACTTGGCTGCCGGCAACCTGCCCCACATCCCTCTCACCTCTTCTGGGTCATGAACCTGCTCAGCTTGTGTCTCACTTTCTTCTAGTTTCTTTTCCCATCACAGGTGCCCCTTGATCTCACCTGGGGCCAATCACTGTCACAAGCACTTGTCCCTGAACTAATTTGATTGCTAAAACAACCCTATGAGGTGGGACTTCACTGGTGGTGGTCCAGTGGTTAGGACTTGGTGCTTTCATTGCTAAGGTCCTGGGTTCAATCCCTGGTAGAGGAACTAAGATCCTGCAAGCTGTATGGCGTGGCTGAAAAAAAAAGAACCCTGTGAGGTAGGTAGAATATCCCTATTTTATAGATGATGAAATTGGGGTTGAGAGCAGAGAAGGTTAAGAAACTTTCTTAAATTGCTATAAGTGATAGACTTTGCCTTGACGCCAGGTTTTTCAGACTCCAAAGCCAATGCTTGAAAGCCTAAAGGCACAGTACCATCCTATATTGAGCCTCTAAAACTCCCAACAATCCTTTAAGGTTAAGGAGTTTAAGTGGGACAGTATAGGATTGTCCTTGCCCTAGATTAGCCAGCTAGTAAGTGGTGGAGCTGGGCTTAGACCCTGGTTTTCGCAGCCTGAAGTCCACCACAACAGCTTGTCTTCCAAAATACTGAAATATATAAATTAGCCAGATGAATTTCATTGTTTTAGGCCTGTTCTGAAAAGGTGAAAATAAAGATGTAAAATCTAATACCCAACTATTCCTGACTAAATCAGTTCAGATCCAGGCTTTGGCACTCATCGGCATCCACCTTGAGTGAGTACTGAATCAGATAAGGCAACTTGAGATCTGGACCTTGTGATTAAAATATGTATTAGGAAGTTTGCAAGGCTAGTGGATGAGAAGAACAGAAAGATAAATAAACAATAAAAATACTGAACCTTCAGTGGTGTTATTTACAATAGCCAGGCCGTGGAAGCAACTTAAGTGTCCATTAACAGATGAATGGAGAAGATGTGAGATAGACATATATATATGTGTATATACAATGGAATATTACTCAGCCATAAAAAATGAGATATTGCCATTTGCAGCAACATGGATGGACCTAGAGATTATCATACTAAGTGAAGTGAAGTCAGACAGAGAAAGACAAATATCATATGATGTCACTTATATGTGGAATCTAAAAAACTGAAACAAATGAACTTATTTACAAAACAGAAACAGACTCACAGACATAGAAAACAAACTTACTGTTACCAAAGGGGAGACAGGGAGGGATAAATTGCAAGTATGGGATTAACACTACCATGTATAAGATAGATGAACAACAAGGATTTACTGTATAACACACTTTATTCAATATCTTATAATAAATTATACTGGAAAAGAATCAGAAAAAATATAGATATATACATATCTATATATATAACCAAATCACTTTGCTGTATACTTGAAACTAACACAATACTGTTAATCAACTATACTTTAATAAAAAAAAATACTGAAGCTTCCACAGTTGGTAAATATGCTGTTTTGTGGATCTTAATGTGTATGTACATTGGTGCAGATGCTGGGAACCATGAGTGTTGAGGGTGTTTCCTGATACCCCTGATATCCTGGGATATTGAGTGATTGCCATGGCCTTGAACTTGTAGGAAACAGCCCCACTTAATCTTGACTTTTCTTAGTATGTCAGTGGTTATAGTAACCACAAAGTAGTTAGTAAAGGTGAAAGATGATGGCAGCTTGGATGAGGTAGTACTAGAAGAGGTAGAGAAAAAGAATGAGTGGTTTCAAGACATTGAATGTGGAAGCAAAGATGTAGAAGTCGTCAAGGATAATGGCATGCAAATTAGTATCATTTACTAAGACAAGGACACCAGAAAAAGACCACGTTTGGTTGGTTGGGGTGGGGTGGGGCAATCATGACTATGGATTCTTTAGACATCCAAAGGGACATGTCAAGGGTAGACCACTGGATATATGACTAGAATTCAGGGAGAGATCTGGACTAGAGTGATGTATTTGTGAGTCATCTACATATGGGTAAGTAACACTATGGGTATTGTTCAAAGCTCCTAGAGAGAGAAAGAGTGAAAAGATAAGAGGGCCTAATGGCTAGGTAATGATTAATTTGCAGAGGAGAACAATAAGTGATAGGCTAATAACTGGAGACAAGCTGGAGAAAATCCACATGAATAAATATGAGAACTGGAAATAATCTAGTGCCAGGAAAGAGACTATTTCAATAAGAGAGATAAGTTATAGATTAACAAACTGTGGAATCATTAGCTAATTCATCAATTAATCAGACAGTTAGTGAAAATTTCTTCTGTGCCAACAATGGTTAAAAACTGGGACTATTAAGACTATTAAGATCCTAATAAACTTAGTTCTCTGATATGGCCTCTTGAGTCAGAAGCTGGTCGCGGATTATCTGTACTAGTCACTCTCCTCCTGATTTCTTCTCCATTTTATTTTTGTCATTTCTTTGCATTTAGCACTTCATTGAAGGACTAGGCAATAATAGAGAAAGGAAGTTATAGTAAAAGCACTAGTTTTTTTTTCTCCATATTTCCTAGTGCTGATACAAAATTGATGGTGTAGGAATAAAATCCTGGGACTGACTAGGCTTTTAAAAGTTTGTTTTTTATTGTTGTCACTGAATCTCAGAGGTTGACATTACTTAAACTGGACTACAGAGTATCTAACTGTATGTATTTTTTCTGATCAGACTCATGTAGTATTTCAAAGTAATTCAAGTAAACATCAAGAAAAAATGAAGAAACTAATATTATTGAGGAGACAGTATGCATTTGACAACTATCTAATATTTCAATGTCTTTTATGTTCAAAACCATCAAAATATTAAGAAGGTAATAACCTGTACAGTTAAATACAGGATCATATAAAACAGTGTCCTACTAGCAAAAGTAATTATTTTCCCTCCTCGCTGATTGTTATCCCAGAGGGGGAAGAACCTTGATATATCACAACTCCAAGGTTGCACTGGGATGGGATAATGTAAAAACTCAGAATAACTTGAAAATGCTTTCATTTTGAGACAAAACAAGATTCATTTCGTGAGAGTCCTTTATTATGCAGAAACTTCTTATATTCTTAGTGTATCCTGACTGATACTGACTAAACGTTATTTAGGATTATGGCTTTCAGACTGTTGTATCTTTTGGTATGAAATGACATTATGCAATAGAAAGGCCATCTATTTGCTGGCAAACATATCATTCAAATCAAATATTCTGTCATGCCGTTTCACACCAGAGACAGAGCCAGGTCTGGCATTAGGAGCCCGGGAGGAAGCAAAAACCTGTCTTCTGGGATTCAAGGTTTCTCCAAAAGTTCTTTGCTCATAACATCTCCATGCTTAACGCCCACCCTCAACCAGCCATTGTGTGAAGCATTCCCATTACTCACTCTTTTGAATAAAAGCACTAATGTATAAATGCTATCTTGGAGTGATAAGATATAAAGTAATTTTTTTAAGATAAGACATTTCATTACTTCTTGGGAATGAGACATTTGGATATGGGAAACAGCCAATTAAATACTCAGCACCATGTTAACTGTCTTGCATGATATAAAGTAGTATGTTTTTTTCATATCCTCACACAAGTTATATTCTTATTTTAAGCTATACTGAACAGAAACTGAGCTAGGCATTCATCTTAACATTGTGAAGACATAAGAAGAAAGTAAAACATAGAAAACCAGTGTGTTCTAAACAAAAGGAAAATGACCAAAAGAGATCCTAAGTTTGATCTAGGTACTTTAATGATCTTTGAAGGGGACAAAAAGAAAATAGCCAGGTCTTTTAGGCAGGAACTTCAAAATCCCACTTTAATGGCTCATGAAGTTACCATTCCTTGTGTTTAGCAATATTACTCTTTATTCTCTGGACCATTAATTTGTTTTTCATATTTCACTTATTGACATCCATTTCCCCATCTCAAAAATTGACTCCTAGGTGGGATATACTGTGGAAATTTGCTCATCTCACTACTTACCACATCTCAGCAAACTCCCACCAACGGTCTCCAGTGATCTTGACCATAACCGAAGTGCCAGGACTCTCCACCTGGGAGTCATCCTAACACCCGAGCCTCCCTGTGAACAGGCAGAAAGGCGCCTGCTTGTGAAATAATGCTCTTCCCTTCGTTCCTGGATCAGGGAGTCTACTTCTGCCAGCCTGGTCCAGCTCTGAACCTTGGTCAATAAGGAACTTCTTTTAACTTCTTCCCCTCCTCTCTCAGCTCTGCTGCTCTTGACCATCTGTGCTGTAGCTCATTATCCTGCAAGGAACCACTTCCCAGCGTGGGACTAACACTTATCTGCGAGACTGACTCCTAAATGTTCTGCACATTGTCATTCTGGATGACTGTGGTCACTAACTAAAAGTTAGACAGTAAGCAAGTCAGAACATGTCAAGGGTACTTGGAGAAAAACAGTTAAAGAAAAATTACTTGGGTGGAAGATAAAAGTCCAATATGTTTTCATTTAATTTGGCTGAGATAGCATGGTATTAAATTATCCAATCATCCATATTCATAGCCAAAGAGTCATTTTTGTGGTAGCTAAATCTAAAAGAAATCTGTAATAAATAGACATCCATAAATAAAATCAGCTGCCTTATAATTTTTATTGGCTTCAATGAGAGGATAACATAAATAGTATTTTGTTTCTATTATAACACAGTTATTAAGGCAGGATAGTCAAACGTTATTGTAGTTCCTCCTAATTATATAATTGCTATTATATAAATCAATTTCCTTTCTGCTGGTTAAAGAAGAGACTTTCTATTTTATAGCAGCTCAACAATGTCACTGGTGTGTTAACAAAGCACTATTTGTATCATTCAGGATTCACTCATCATTTTATACTCACAAAATTTTAATCAACATCATCATTGCCTCTCTTTGGAAGGTAAGAATTTTACTTTTGCAGGAAAACATAGGCTTGCCTTATTCTTAGAGTGGATTTTTATTAAGAACTAATTCCCATACAAAATAATTGATGAATGTTCTTTCCAGTTGGAAAAGACACTGGAATGTACAGTGTGTTCTTTCCTTATGGACTATGCATAACTAGCTTCATTTCGTCATTTCTTAACCTGCAATAGAAGTCTTGGCCTGCTTTACAAAGTCTATTGCCTTGAATTGGGGTAAATTTGAGATGTTCTCAGACCATCTTTAATCAAATGGGCAGAACAGATAATATTTTAAAAATAATAGCCTGTAATCCTTGTTCACAATTCTTTGTAGGAAAGACAGTAGGTTTCCTTCTCTCTATTTCTTGGACATGACTAGAAAGGCAACTGGCTTTAGTGGAGTCAGAAACTCTGGCCCTGTGATGCTGGGAAAGACGTTTAGTATATTTGAGCCTCAGTTCTCTCCCTGCAAAGTGAGATGTTGAATGGGATGTTCTTTGAGTTCCCTTTAAATTGTATAGAAATTGTAAAAAGCTGATTAAGCTGACTTTACATGCTTATTTATGAAGGTTCTTTGAAACAGATGATGGAGAGAAAAGCAAGCAAAACAGTGGAGGAAGAAAACCCAAAAAGTGGAGAACGTGTAGGACGATGCGAGGGCGGCTCATCGTGGCTGGCAGCCTGGCTCTCCTTCCTCCCTCTGTTTCCGATAACTTTCTCCACGCTACCCTGAATGATCTCACACCACGAGGAAAGTCTGGGTGTGGGTTGAAAAGGAAGAGGGTGAATTTTACTTGTTGAGAATGCCAAGCTTAGTCTGAAATTCATTAGTTCCTTAAGTGATAGTTAAAATAATGGAACATTAGGTCAGAGGGGCAGTAGTTAAAGACAGGCAAAAACGACTGCTAATCCCAAATTCCCCTGTAATGTCATTCGAGGCAAAAGTTTTCCAGAATTAAAAAAAGAAGTTTAGTTATATCCTTTAGATGGTCAACATATGTCATACCCCTAAAACATATGCTTCTCCCTAAAATGCTACACGGAAAATGTATCTTCTAAATTTGTATCCTAACTACTCTTTCACTGTGTGAGTGTGTGTGTATGTGTGTGTGCATCCATGTGTTTATTTTTTATAAAGTCACCTGGAAACCTATGATGGCCCCAAGTAAATCTGCCTGCTGCCTGAGGTACATTTTTTTCTTGGCTCTATGTTTCCTCTAGGTCTGTGTTTGCCATAGTGTGCTGTGGTGGTTTGTCTTCATTTCACTGCCACCCAATGAGAGAAGTCCCTTGAGGACATAAATTACATCTTATATTTTCCCAGAGCCCAAACTGCCCATGGATCAGGGTGGATCAGTCATGGTGCTAGGGTGGGCGATGGGCAGATGCAAGTCCAAACTTAGACGCTTAGAGTTCAGTGGGGGTACCTGGAGTGAAAAATGTCTATGATGTCAATATATGGCAATAGATCCTCTAGTTGATATGTGACCCAGGGGACAATAAGTCATAAAATATTTGGTTGTAAGGGCAGAAGAATGAGAGAGAGTGATCATAGAGTAGCTTGCCTTATAATCACTGAGTATTAGACTTTTCCCATTACTACTAGATACTGCTGAAATTAGAGGTAAGAAATGCTGAATTAGAGAGTCAGTTTCCTTACTTCCAATGAGATGATGATGTCTCATAGTTCCACACAGGTGCAACATGAAGTCAGGATTTAAAAAACTGAACAGTAGGCAATAGCCCCACATTGCTCCCAACTCCAACTGTGGGCCCCATACTCCAAACTAGGGGGAGATAAATGCAGCCTTCACCTCCAGCTTCTGTCCACACAGTCTGTTCTCTGGGTCTGGAAACGTTTCCCTCCACTTTTCTTTCTGATGATTTCCCACACATCTGTGATAGGTTGAAGATGACTGCAAATCCTCTCATTGAGAGAAGGAGTCTGTATCTCTTCACTTTGAATCTGGTTCAACTCTGTGGCTACTCGATAGATAGAATTTGATGATCCCAAACCTCAGAGATTGGTGGCTTCCACTTCCTATCTCTTGGAATGTGAACTCTGGAGAAAGCTAGCTGTCATGTAATAGGTCTGGCTACCCTGAGACTGCCATGCCTGTGTGAAGCCCATGCCCTGAAGAGAGGCCATGAAGGGTGAGATGTCATGTGAAGAGAGGGAGAGGTCAAGAGACACTGAGGTACCAGACAGACAAGTGAGGGAGCCTCTTGGGAGTGGATGCTCTGCCCCCATTGCCTCAAATAACACCCATGGGTCAGAGATGAACCATTCACCTGAGCCCTTACTGAATTCCTGACCAACAAAATCATGAACAAAATAAGATGGATATTTTAAGGCAGTAGGTTTTAGTGTCGTTTGTTACATAGAAATAAATACCCAAAGCAATATCCTTCAAGACCTGGTTCATATATTATTTCCCTTTGGCAGTAATTGTCCTGTTTGGGGGGCAGATTTAGTCTTCCCTTCACTTCTCCCATGTTCCTCTGTCTAAAGCAGTTGTAGCAGTTGCCTTTGGTTGACTATCTCCTATGTGTTAGGCACAGCACTTGGTGTTTTACATACATTTTCTTACTGATCTCTCAGGACAAATCTATAAAGATGATATTCTCATTATGTTGACCAGTAAGTTGGGGCTGGGAATTACCTGAGATTATTGAAGGTCCCCCAGGGAAATGTTGTGGAGCTGGAATCTGACCCTCTGTCTGCCTGACTCTTTCCACAGCAGAGCCCTGTATCCATTCCAGCCACTGTCTTTCTAGATTATGATTATCTCCTTATGAATCTTTCTTCCCACACTGTGCAAAGGAGAGTTTTCTATTCATTGTGATGCTCTCCAGTGTCTAGCACAGTGTCTCATGCTCAACCAATCTTCCTTGAATGAGTGAACAGCCTGCAGAACAATTTCTAGAAAATCAACACAAGGCCCTATTCATGTAAGAGAGTTGCCTTCCAGTGGAAAGGGAACAAGTCTTAGCCATACTTTGAAACCCAGGTTCTGCGATCCCTACCTATTCCATCCTGAGAATATTGGCAATGGTAGCATCCAGTGCATAGCCACGAGCCTGGCCTATCTTTACCTGAGTCCTGAACAGAAAATATGTCAGCAGGTTAACAGGGAGAAAATATTGTCTGCAGTTGCTGTGAGAAAACCTGTCTAATAAATGAGCTTGCTCTAAATAATAGAGAACTCTGTCACCTCTATAGTGAGAGGATCCTTCTATCTTTCACAGCTAAAGCTATGGGAATTGAGAATGCAGAGCTGATGCTTACTTAAAATCAGGGAGACAGATAAGCAGCCTTAGATAAGGCACAGGCCAGGTAGAGATAAGATGTCCCAGAGGTGGGGCTTTCTGATTTGCTGGCACTCTCACCCTTGTTTATTATGGACAAGAATTTTCTCTGGGTCCCCTAAATTTTGCACTCACTGACATCGTTCTCCCTTTGACACTTTATTGGGTGCATTCCATAAGCATTTGCCCAACAGGAAATATTCAGCAAAGAATATTTAAGAGAAAGCAGCGCAGCCCAACTCCTTTTGTGAGAGCAGAGCTGATGCAAGGGATTTCCAAGCAGAGCAAGGCAAATAAAATGCCATCTTAGAGCTTAAATCCTGCCAGATGATCAGAGATAACTTACACAATGTGCCCTTTTCCCAAGCATGTTTGCATGCAGGAAGGGCTACAATAAGAAGTGAGAAGTGGTCTGCAAGAGAGATTAGACCTTGAGATGTCACTTGGTGTGTCCCGTGGATATCCCTCAGTGTGCAGTTAAAGACACGTGAATCATTTAGGAGAGGGTAGAGATTTTGTTAATTTTGTCCTGTATTGAAAGAGAGAAATGAATTTCCGTTATAATTCCTTTACATTTTGTTAATGGATTTGAAGAAAGAGACAGATTTTGTGATGGATTGAGTTTTAACTACCTTTCTGTTCCATTCCTGAGTACAGTGAGGTATAATAATAATAAAAAAAAAATCTTTAGTCTTATTGGGGTCAAGCAGCTGTAATCTTGTGGGTTTGGGGATGAGCATGAACCATTTTGCTGGCCATGAGCGGGTCTGTACTCTTGTTAGTAACACGTAGGTATTGTCTGTTGTGTGAGGAATGTGTTTGAAACTCAAGGGGAAAATATGGATCATCCAATGCTTGCATTATATTTCTTTCTTTGCATGTCTGTCATTTTTGTTGGAACATTCAGTGAAATTAGGTCAGTTATGGTTTTAGTTAGCAATGCAGCTCTTGTGTTGTACACAAATCATATGATGTTTCCAATTATCTCTGCTTTTTAACATCCATCTGAAACCAAATCCTTAACTATGCATGGCTTAGAGGTGTTTCCCTCTCCCCCTCTCCTTTTTGCTTTGACTTCTTTCTGGGGCAAATACGAATCTTAATCTTGCAATAGCAAGATACAATATTTTTGGCTTTACAGGCAGCTTGAAAGCCCAGGGTTAAGAGGCAAAGAAATGGATAATTACTGGATGTATAGTTGTAGATGGAAATTTTTAGAGTAATTAGTTGGATGATCCATTACTCTACCTCTAAGAGGTACTGTGATGCTTATCTGTATTTTCTGGCTATACCAAGGGACCTTTGGAAATCTCAGTGGTCTGCCTTAGGCCACGAGCTCTAGATTTTCTGACTCTTGAGCTGTGCTCAGTTTCCAAGGGTATGGAAGCAGTTGGAAAGGATTTCTGAGGGTCTCAAAATGTGAGCTTCAATGTGGTGTCAGAGGGAGGGGAACCCGGGAAACGCAACATGACGTGTAAGGAGACACTAAGCTTTATTTTTTTAACCGAGTACTAGTGGGAACGGAGTCCCAAAAAGAGTTTTTCAAAAACATGTCTCTGTTGGCTTTTAAAAGCAGGATTGATTCTCTTCAGTCTAGCTTATCAGATGCTAGCATGATCTAACGGTACAGATGTGCCTCAAGGCAGAGACCAATGACCTCTAAATGCTTTCAGATCTGCAGCTCTGTAAAGAGATAGGAAAACCATCAGTGTTACCTGGCCCTCTGGGGCTGGTCCTTGGTTATGTTCCTTGAGAGTCCTAGGCATGATTTGTGGCAACATGGATGGACTTGGAGGACATTGTACTAAATGAAGTAAGTCAGGCAGAAAGAGACAAATATTGTATGATATCACTTATATGTGGAATCTAAAAAATACAACAAACTAGTGAATAAAACAAAAACGAAGCAGACTCACAGATATAGAGGACAAACTAATGGCTCCCAGTAGGGAGAGAGAAGGTGGTGGTGGGGCAAGATAGGGGTAGGGGATTTTTAAAAAAGGGTTCTTATGGGGTTATATGAAATCAAGTGTGTGAAATTTTTGAAAATTGTAAAGCACTATAGAATTTTTAAATAAATAAATAAATAAATGATTTTTTAAAAAGGCTTAGGCATGGAAGATTCTTGGAAGCCTAAGGCTTGAGAGAAGCTGTGCATTAGGAAAAGAGAGAGACAATTTCTCTTATAACCCACTTGCTTTTCTTTTCCTTCTTCAGAAACATATTTATTAAGTACTTATTAAGAGCTATGATAAGCCATGGGGATTAAGAAAAAAAGAGTAGGAGATGGTCCTTGCCTTCAAGGAGCCCAAAGTGTGATGGAAGAGACATACATGTGAACCAATTCTTATGATACAGTTCTGACAGAGGAATTGTAGTGAATTGAGTTGTGTCCCACAGAAAGGTAGGTTCAAGCCCTTATCCCTGATACCTGGGAATGCAAGCTTATTTGGAAATAGAGTCTTTGCACATGTAGTTAAGTTAAAGGTCTTGAAGTAAGATCATCCTAGATTTGGGCTGGGCCCTAAATCATTGACTGGTGCCCTTATAAGAGAAATGAGAGGAAAATTTGAGACGCAGAGACACACAGAGAGAAGGCCATGTCATGACAGAGGCAGAGATTGGATTTAAGCAGCCCAAGCCAAGGAATGCTAAGGTTTCCAGCAGCCATGAGAAGTGAAGAAGAGGCAAGGAAGGACCGTCTCTCAGAGCCTTCAGAGGGAATCATCCCTGGAGATCCCTTGATTTTGTACTTCTGGCCTCCAGAGCTGAGGGAACATACATTTCTGTTGTTTTAAGCACCCTGTGTTAATTTGTTATAACAGCCTTAGGAAATGATTAAAGTTATGTATAAAAGAAGAATCAAAGAGCAGTCATGTCTAAAAGCTCAGGGAGGGCTTCTCAGAGAAGGAGTCACTTCAACACAGTCTTGAAAGGAGAGCAGTTCATCAGTTGCACAAGGGGGTAAAAGACATTACAGGCAGAGGGAGCCTAACAGTGAATTCAATGTTAACAAACGTGATGTCTTTCAGAAATTCTGTGTCATCAGTGTCATTGGAGTACAGAGGGTGATGTGAGGAATGAGAGACAATAAGAAAACTTGGAGCAAAATTGTGAAGGCTTTGTACAGCATGCTAAGGAGAAATGGAATTTTCTCCAGGCTATTTGTCCTCAATTTTTATGCCACGATGCAGAGTGTCTATGAGATATATTGCAAGTGATTTATTAAGAATAATAAAGTGCTGACGTTTTCTAAAATAATTAGTTTGACTTTCAACTCGAGAAGATTTGAAGTTATTCAGGTAAATAAGTCATCCTTACTCCCTTGTATTTTCGATGTGTTCCTTCTTTGGGAGGAAAAGGGGCAGAGTTATGACAAACATTCAGAGAACGGTGTATAACTGGTACCCATTGGTGAATATGAACATCTGTTCTCCGTGTGGCAGAAAAGAGGTTGAGATTCACTGATTTGGGCAGTAGGGATCTAACAGAGGCTTTGAAGTTGAACAGTGAGAACATGATTTTGACTTTTCAGGATACCTTTGAAGGTGATGGTGAGGATGGAAAAGAAATGAAAAGATGTTTGTGCTGGGGAGCTGGTGGTAGTAGTTGTGACGAGGATCAGTGAAGTCATGATCTTAGACAGTGGCTTTGGGGATGGAAAAGTGAGGGGGGCAGTTTTCAAGAGATGTTTCTGAGACAGAAATGAGTAGTCTATGTGATAAGGATGATTTCTTCAAAGCTTAGAAGAATAGATGGCGATGCCATCAACTGAATTAGGGAATCCTGGGGAGGGGGGCATGCGGGAGGGAGGGGATAAGTTTGTGAGAGAAGATAATGAGTTAAACTTGGGCATATTTGATTTGAATTGAACATCCAGAACATCCAGAAAGAGGTGGCTGTGTTCTTCCAGAAGATAGAGTACTGGGTATCATCGCCCATTATGGAGTCTGAGACCATGACGGGGAACTCTCAGTTGAAGGAAGACTGTCTAAGGTATACAGAAGAAGGCCAAGAGCAAAACTTTGCAATAACATCTCATGATAGGAAACAAGAGGAGGATGAACCAAAAAGGGGCCTGAGAAAGACTGGTCATATATATAAGGGTAAGAGGGGAACAAAAATGAAGGCTGTCTTGAAAACCAAGGAAGAGCTGGTGTACTAAGGCTGCCATAACAAATTACCACAACCTTGCCTTAAAACAAAAATTTATTCACTCACAATTCTGGAGGCTAGAAGTCTGAAATCAAGGGCCCAGTAGGCCCATACTCCCACCAAAGGGGGAGAATACTTGCTTGCCTCTTCTAGCCCCTGCTGGCTCCTGGTATTCCTCGGCTCGGGCAGCACAACTCCAATCTCTGCTTCTCTCTTCACACGGCCTTCATCCTTTTGCCTCTGTGTCTCAAATCTCTCTCTTCATTTCATTATAAGGACACCATACATCATTGAATTTAAAGCCCACTCTAAATCCAGGATGCTCTTATGTTGAGATCCTTAATTTAATTGCATTTGCAAAGACCCTATTTCCAAATAAGGTTACATTACCTGGGGTACTGGAGGTTGAGACTAGGACACAGCTTTTTGTGAAACACAATTCAACCTGCTACAGGAGTCATGGTAAATGTCAGGGGAAGGAAGACTGGGCATTGGATTTGACAATAAGAAGGTTACTGATGACTTGAATCACAGCAATTCCAGCAGAAGAGGGGCTTGGAAGCCAAACTAAGGGGTCAAGCAACAGATAGGAAATTATTTCTCTCTCAAGATATTTATTCATCTCATGACTTGAGAGACCTACGGGTATTGATGGGTATAGCGTTCCCCCTAGAAGAAGGCAACATCAACACTGCAGCAGGCAAGATAACCCAGTTTACAGATGATCTAGCAGAAGACAAGAAAGGTTAAGTAATTTGCCCAAGGCCATATAATTGGAGTTCAGCCTAGATTTCCATCTTCCATGGCTCTGTTCAGATTTATTTATTTTTGAAAAATACAGAAAGCTCCCCTCGAAAGTAAAAATCATTCATAAACCCGTACCTTTAGAAAATAACCTGACAGAGGGCTAGAGAGGTTAGTATTCTACTTTGGGACTGAAGCCCAACCAGTTGCACATAATGGTAGGGTAGCCAACCTTTCCCTGTTTGCCCAGACCTGGAAGTGTTCCTGGGACACTACTTTAGTGCTAAAACAGAGAATCCTCAGCAAACTAAGATGATCTGATTACTGTAATTAGAGGATGGAATTATTATTGGGACCCAGCAAGAACTGTAGCTCAGGGACAGAAGCAGAATACAGCCACTGAGTAACCAAGGTCCAGCATAGAGGGCGCTGGAGGTAGGGAAGGTGGAGAGAAGGAGGTGGAAAGACTTAGGGAATAAATACCCCATCCACTCTCTCCTCCCAATATCCAAACTGCTGACTTAACTAGAGGGTTGAGGAGCCCAGGTTTGTATTTCATCCAGGGCATTCTCCTGGACACTTAGAAGTCTAGGGAAGAGCTGAGAATGGATCTGGGGAAACAAACAGCAGATAACCTCCAGAAGCATCTATTATGTGCTGGACATTGTGCTTGATGCTTTAACAAAAATTATCTCCTTTAGGAACAGTATGGAAGTTCCTTAAAAAACTGAAAATAGAGCTACAATAAGATGTTGCAATCCCACTCCTGGGCATATATCCAGAGAAAACCATGATTTGAAAAGATACATGCACCTCAATGTTTGTTGCAGCACTGTTTATAATAGCCAAGACATGGAAGCAACCTGAATGTCCATCGACAGATGAATGGATAAAGAAGATGTGGTGTATATATATATACATACAGAATGGAGTATTACTCAATCATAAAGAGAATGAAATAATGCCATCTGCAGCAACATGCACAGACCTAGAGATTATCACACTAAGTGAAGTAAGCCATACAAAGACTAATATCATGTGATATCACTTATATGTGGAATCTAAAAAAAATGATACAGATGAACTTATATATAAAACAGGAATAGACGCACAAACATAGAAAGCAAACTTAAAGTTACCAAAGGGGTAGGAGGGGGAAGGGATAAATTAGGAGTTTGGGATTAACATATACACACTAACATATAGAAAATAGATAAACAACAAGGACCTATTGTATAGCACAGGGAACTATACTCAATGTTTTATAATAACCTATAAGGGAAAAGGATCTGAAAAAGAATATATATATATATATATATATATATATATATATATATATATATATATATATAAAACTGAATCACTTTGCTGTATACCTGAAACTAACACAACATTGTAAATCAACTACACTTTAATTTAAAAAAATTATCTCCTATAATCTTCAAAAGCACTTTGAGAGGTAGAGATCATTAAGTTCAGCATTCACAGATGAGGGAGTTTATGCTTAGAGGAGAGTAAAGTAACTTTATTCATGAATGCTTTCTTATGTCTGGCCACAAGACAGTACCTCAATTTCCTCCTTTAAATCACATAATCATCCTAGTTACCCAGATTTGACTTGGGAACTTCCAAATCTGTATATTTGTAGCTACAAACTTATTGATAATTTCTAGGGTTACTTTTACATATTTTTCTCTTCATTCTTACATAAAGAATTTAAATTATTTTATTAAAATATAGACAATCATAAAGAGTCAAGAATGGCAAAAAATGTAGCTTTGAAAAAAGTCAAAGACTGAAAAACAAATTGAATATAGATACTGAGGTTGCAAAGAATTATCAGTTGCTATAACTGGGCTGAAAACTTGATCTGAATTTCCTGGTGGTCAAAATGAAAAGGTAAACACGGGCAGTCACATAGTTCTTATTGTTCCCAAACAATAAAAATGAGCACTTACTATGAGATAAATACGGCTCTAAGTGCTTACATGTCTATCTCATATGACCCCCCACAAGAACCCTTATTTGCAGATGAGGAGAAAGTGGCACTGAGAGGTTAGTAGTTTACCCACAAGCATATAACTAGTATTTGGTGGAGCTGGGTTTCAAACTCAGACCATCTGACTCCAGGTCTGTGCCTTAACCACTATACTAGGCTGTTTCTAAAGGCAACCATATCTGTCCTCAAGAGAAAGAAAAACTTTTTCAAATACTAAGTTCTATGTTTTCTAATGTGGGACATTATACATAGAGAACCCTAAAAGAAGTAGTGGATCAATTTCTTAATGATCCTTCTTTGCTCAAAATGAAAGATTTACCAAAAATGCAAGTCAGTAGGTAGAATCCTTCCTGAAACCAAGACAATATGATCTACACTTGGGTAATTCACCTATGTATTAACCTCTGTTAGTCTCACTAACTGATTCCATGTTCATGAAATACCTTGCTTTTTTTCTTATGCACAATACAAAATATAAGCCATGTGTGCATATGCTATAATGCTAGTGAGGAATATGAAAGGAGAAGGAAGGAAGGGCTGGTTCTTCATAAAAATGCACACCAATGCAAGGAAATTAAATTACTAGGGTCTGGAAGAGGGATTGGTGTTATGGACTGAAAAACCTCCATGGTAAGAGTCAACTGGTGTTTAGCCTGCAGATATGGAATAAACACATGGATTTTAATAATACTTTGTCATGATTTATTTCATGTTATGTTGAAAGGTCTTTGAACCGTGACAAATGTCTTATGATCTGTTCCAAGACGTTTTGTCATTAGGATTTTTCGAGTAGAATCAAGATCGCTGAACATTGGAGAAACACACATCTTGACCAATATATTTTTCATGTCGTGTGCATAGGATTTAGAAAGTTTTAGGTCTATGCACACTTGGTTAGCCCGCAGGTGGCTTGCAAACAAAACAATTTACAGTGCAGTTCCCATTATGTAGCTTGGATTAAAAATATTTGGCATTGAGGGACTTTTTACTGCTTGTTTGGGAACCTGTTGTCAATCTTCTGTATCATTATACATTCAATTCACAGTAGGCGTCTACTTCAGACATTAGTCAGAACGGTTACAGTTTTGATTTATTGATTTTTGTTGGGTCATTTTGATTTTGGAGAGATCATTTATTCCATCCTCACTGCAGGCATATCAGATAAATGTGCTCTCTCTGAAGGTGGAAGACCCAGGGCATGTGAACAGCTTGGTGGGAGAGGGGAGGGGGGCTGGCACAGCATAGGTTGTTGACTGCTGGGAGTATCTAGGCTGAAAATATATGAGGTAGAGGCAAGGACGTGGCTGCGCATCATTTTTTTAATGTACTTTTTTTTTTTTTTTGGCTTTAGTTCTGTGATTAAATTTAAACGTGGGAGGATCTCGTGGGTGTGTGTATTTTACATGAGAAAAGAAGTTGTTTGATGATGCTATGAAATTTTGATTTCTTCAGTCAGGTTCACAGCAATTCACATGGTCTCAAGCCACAAACATTACCTCATAAACGGCACCATGGAAATGTGTCAACAAAATTCGACCTACTGAAATCAGGTCTTAGAATAACAGCTGCTGGTGCTCTGGCTCAAAAAGCAGGTGTGAGACCACCTACGGTACCAGCTCAGGAAGTTTCCTGTCAGTATGAAACCAGCCTGGGCTTCCCCCAAGGTGCCAAATAATGCAGCAGATAGGGTAGCAACATGAAGATAAAATGTTAATACAATTTGCTTTTCATAAGCACTTGGGTTAGTGCCAGAGAAACAAATTAATTATGAAACAACTGCTCAAACCAAAGCACTCAGCCTGCAGCTAATGTACCAGGGTCTGTTTCTGAACATTTATGTTTTTTTGTTTATGGAGTACCAGGCTGTGAAAATCTTCACGGATGGAGGTAGGGGGGAGACAGACTTGGTTTAATCCACTGTAGTCCAGCACTTTGCATCTGCTTTTACAAGAAAGGACATGTAATGTGAGATGTATGTACGTGTGTTAGAGGGTGGGGGGTTGGGAGTGACTAAGAGTGGAAAACTGAGAGGACCATCAAGCATGGTGGTGTGGGAGTCCTCAGTCAGGGAGGTCCAAGATTTTATTGCCTGAGAACTGTCTAACTCACTGCCAAGGAGGAAACGGCTCCACCCTCCCTGTGCAAATGAAAGCTACAAAAGCAAAGGATAAGTGAAGAAATCATTAGGAAATCCTTGCCTACAACACAGAAACAGCATGGTGCACCCTGCTGTCCTTGAGGGGACGGCCCCTACCCTTGCAGTTCTGAGACAGGCAACGTTGTGTTCACCGTGTTGGAAAAGACATTGTGCGAACTCTTAAAATCTTGAAAATTTGGCTTGCCTTTGCTTCCCCGCTACTTGGAAGATTTTTTTTTTTTTTTTAAATCATTGCATGCTTTTAATAGCAATTTACCTTAAAGCTCTCTGGTTAATTTTATAGTTTATTAAAAGCCTAAGGTTTTATGGTACAAATGAGTATGGGCCGGGATTAAGTGTTGGAGAAAGGAGCAAGCTGGCAGGAAGCTGCAGGCAGAGCAGAAAAGAAGCAAGAAACTGTTTTGCTTTTATGAATTTCATCTTGATATGAAGGGCGTGTGGATTTGAGAGGACCACATATACTCTAAGTAAGGTTGTCTATGGCAACTAATGCATACTGTGTGGTAGAATAAGAGTGTCTTTATTGTGTTGTTCACTCACTACAATCTATTTTCCATGAAATTGGTATCTGTGAATAAAATGTAATAGTTCAGTACTAAGGCAGCAACAATTACACTGATTAAAATTGAATCCCATTAGGTTTATTCTCTTTGGAAATCCAGCATCCTCTGATAAAGGAGGGCAAATCAAGCCAGGTATGACTGTACTGTTCTCTGTTCAGCCTCGGTTCTTACTTGGGTTGCCTGGGACCAGGTATGAGAGAGATTATTGCAATTAAAAAATAAAACTCTGAGGAGATATTTTAAAACTCTTCTCCTGTATAGACAGACTTTGGAATGACCCAGTAAAAAAGAAAAGATATCCTTCTGTATAAGCGCTGGACAGGCCTCTTCCTCAGGTATTCTATTTGTTAAAATTAACTTAGTCTTTTAGAGCAGTTTTAGTTTTATGGCAAAACTGGGCAGAAAGTACAGAGAGTTTCCTACATAGTCCCTTCCTCGACACACGACATACATGCAGCCTCCCCAACTACCAACATCTCTCACCACCCCCCCCAAAAAGAATACATTTGTTACAATCCATGAACCTACATTGACCCATCATTGTCACCCAAAGTCCACAGTTTACATTAGGGCTCATTCTTGGTGTTGTAAATTCTGAGGGCTTAAGCAAATTTATGATGACAAAAATCCACCATTGTAGTATCATATAGAATGGTTTCACTGCCCTAAAATCCTCTGTGTTCTGCCTTTTCATTCCTCCCCCTCCCTTACCCCCTGACATCTACCGACCTTTTTACTGTCTCCAAAGTTCTGCCTTTTCCATAAGGTCATATAGTTGCAATCGTGCAGTGTATAGTCTTTTTACAGTGTCTTCTTTCACTTAGTAATATGCATTTAAGGTTTCTCCGTGTCTTTCACAAGAAAGCTCATTTCTTTTTTAGTGCTGAATAATATTCTGTTGTCTGGATGCAGGTATTTAATTTCAAGTAAAGGATTCTGCTGAAATGGAAGAAACAGGAATGTGGTTTGCGCAATGTGGGGCAGAAAGGGACTTAAATAAACAGCTATCTCTACCAGTGATAGTTGAATGAATGAGACCACACCATTTTTCTTGGTAAAACAGACTTGAGTTTTCCAATACAGAGTATGGCCTCCATTCTGGGAATTTCCTCATTGTCACAGGGGAATCCCATTCTACTGGGTTCTCTAAATATTTAGACTACATTTGTTAGTGAGGACAGAACTTCCTGTTCAGCCACAGCATACTGGATTCTCTGTACCCCTGGACTGAATTTTTCAGTAGAGAGAGAGCTTTCCATTGAAAGAAAATTTCTGGAAGTCAGCCCCCATCACGTGAAAAATTTGCATGTCATTCATGGAACATCATACTCTGGCATCCTGGGTACTGTTTTGCCATAAAGGACAGTTCTGTACTGGTAAATTTTAGTGGTTTTTTTTGCTTTTGTTGATAAACTTAAAGGAAGCCTTTTCCTCTTTAGATTCAATAGTGAGAGAAGAAAAGCAGCTTCATATAAAAGGCAAAACAGACATAGAAGAGATGTTTAAAGTTAGTATGAGGATGTTCAGTATGGGGACCCTTAAAAGAATCAATTAATTATATAACCATGGTGTGTAGTAGAGTATATTAGGGAGATGATCACCATTTTTCCAATCCTCCTGGGTTTAGGAGAGTTAGCTTTGAATGTTTTCCAGCTTGATGCTGGATGTCACGAGGAGACACATGGGTTGTGCAGTTTGTTAATGATGTGTTGTTAGCATTTAGTTGAGTACTGACATGGAAGAGCTGGTGCAGCTGACTCAATGCAGTAAACATTTGACTCATCCTGACAGAGCCTCTTTTCATGATGAAGGGCACCACCTGGCAGAGGGAGTGCCAAAGACTGATTTATAGTCTAGAGCATTGACACCAGTGAATTCTGGATTCCCTCACATTGCCTGCCACCTTTACAATGCCAGAATGGGCATCATCCTGTTTCATCCCATCACCTTCAGCCCTGGAGTGCTTTTGCCCTGATGTTTGACTCAATGTTCCCTTTCCAAATTCTCAGCCCCTCAATTCTTCTATTTTGAAATGAAGAAGATGTTTTATTTCAAAGTTGATTTCTATCAGGCATTATAACCAGGGCATGTAAAAATTCCCAGAATAGATCCTGAAAAATTATCTGTATAAACATGAAGAGAATTAAGGGTCAGTAAACAGTCACATTGGATGAAGACAGATTAAGCTCTTACCACATGCCAGGCACTGGGTTAGGGACTGAGGCTGTGTAGATGAATAAGCTGTTGGCAGTAAGTGTGATGGAAAGTCCTTATAAGCAAATGCTGAGAGTACAGCCTGATATGGGCAACAGTATACACATCAACACTAGGGTAATTAACTTTGTGTGGGAACCAGTGCATGGTGTGTATCATGGAAGACTCGATTTGGCTCACTAGATGGACAAAAGGAGGAGGGAATTCCAGGCAGAAAGAATTGCATGTCCAAGGCACAAATGTATAGTATGTTGCAGTAATTAGAAATTTAGAATTTGTTGTTGCTGGAGCATAAAGATGGGAGAGAGAGGGTAGGATAGCTGAGTGACTGGAGAATCAAGTAAAAGCCATTTTGGGAAGCAGTTTTTAGGCCACTAGGAGCTTGTGTTTATCTTATAGATAATGGGGAAGCATCAAAGGATCATTAAAGCAGTGACTTGGTTGTCCTTATAATTCAGAGATACTTGTGAGCCTTGTAGAGGTGATTTAGAAGAGGATAAGATTGGACAGGGGGAGACCAATTAGGAAGCTATCACTCATATATCAGGTACCATCCATAATTAAGAAGATTGAAGACATGATGAAACAGAGAAGACAGAGTCAGATGGGAAGTGGACAGAATCTGGAGATATGGTTGAATGTGAGGGGAGAGAGAAATCTGGATGACTCCCAGATTTCTGTCATGGGGAAGCAGTCACTGCCACAGTGAGGCCACAAGGGAGGGAGAGAATACAGGGGGAGAAGCAGGATTTGTGAGTTGTGCAGTGGGCAGTGACTGAGGAGGCATGAAGAATAAATATTTGGGGACTGGGCACTCTGCATCTGGGGGTGTCCATGGGATAGCAGGTGAAGGACTCTAGTAGTGGAAATGTAAGCATCAGGGCTGTATGGTCAGATTGGCATATTTCATAGGGACTCTCAGCTCTAGGTGTTTTGTTCTTTGACAAAAAGATATGCTAAAACTTAGGTCTGGATGCTACTTGTCAGGTGTTCAGCTTGGCAGGGTTCTTGTTCTTAAGATACCTGTTATTCCAAATACCACTCAAAATTTTCATTTCAGTTTTTGTTTTAAGTGCTTACGGTTAGGACACACATCTGTTCCTACTCTTATTCTTTACCTTTTCTTCTTGCAGTGGAGAATATTAATAACACCTACTTTGACAAGTAGAGATATGCCTCCCAATCTAATATTCCAGCTTCATCTATGCCTTTTCTCTCTCTCTCTCACCATGTTCTAGTCACCACAATAAATGCAACACCTGTCCTGTGTTATCAAATCCTCATGGCAACTCACTGCAGGAAATGCTTTATAGTTCCATTTTGAAGATGAACAAAGGGGCTGAGACAAGCTAAGTGAATTGTCCATTGACAAACAAGAGCTGGAATTTGAACCTGACCAATTTCAACACCTATACTCTTAACCACTAACTTATGTTGACATATTTCTCATGATTTACTTAAATAAGTCAAAGAAATTTTTTGATATATTCCATAGTATTCATACAACATTCCGTGGAGTTGAAAAAATGAACAAAGGAATACAATTCAACACAGCCCTAGCCCTTTTTTTATATCTCATTTAGCACAATGGTCTATCTATAACATACTAGAAAAATTCCATCATTTGGGCTGGTTCAAGATAAGGTTTCTACTTACCAAAGAACACTCAAGAGCCTCATTTTGAGGTTCTTCAGCTGGAAACATCTCCATTTGCCAACCTTACTGCAGGAGTTCCAAAGAGACGCAGTGGATTGCACTTGTGAGAACACGAGATGGGCGATCTGGGAGCCCTGAGTCTGGTCTCACTCTAGCTCCGTGTGCCTTTAAGCAAGTCACTTTGCCTTTCTGGACCATAGTTCCTTTTCCATGAAATGAGAGGTTTATATTAGATCAGTAATTTCCAAACTTTCTGAAGCAACAGACTTCTTCCTTCTGATGACAGCTTAAAAGGAAGCCCAATATGATAGACAGGTAAAGGACAAAATGCTTGGTTTAAAAAGAATGATGGTGTGTAGAGTCCCAAGCGTCCCTCTTCTAAACTTCTGATTTTGATAATGCCTTGAGAAAGGGAAAAAATGAAAACATCTTTAGGTCTCACATGAATCAAATATTCCATCTTTGATTACAAAATAATGACCAAAAAATAGCCAATAGCAGACAGTGTTCCCAAAAATGGAAAAAAAGGGAGAGACAGAAACCCTTAATGGGAGACAGCACAGGTTCTGGGGTCCAACAGAAGCCACACCCCCGTTCTGCTCCTCACTAGCTCGTGAGGTCATGGAGTAAATTGGCCTGTCGAAATCTCACTTTTCTCCTCTTTAAAATAGGGTTAAGAATAGGCTCTATCTCACAGCAACATGGTGAAGAATGATTAGGGTGCTCTTTGTAAGTTGGTTAGGACAGTGCCTGACACAGAATAACTCAATAACTGTTACCTGCTATTAGTGTTATTCTTTTGAAATTGCTATTCAAGCATTTCAATGCAGTGCTTGGCACCAAGTGTTTAACAAATGATTGCTGATATGATGAAAGGATGACAGTGACCATGATCAAAGAAAAGAAAAAAAATCAGCTCCAGATTAAAGATTTAAAGGCCAAAAACAACCTCCCCTTCCAAAAAAAGAAAACACTTTAAAATCTTTAGTAGAAATTCTAGGTAAATCTCCTTTAGACCTTAATGTTGGGAAAGATGATAGATTATAAACTTACATGTCAAAAACAAAGCTTCTGAATCCTTAGTAGAAAATATAAGTGATTATATTTTAGACCTTAGGGTTGAGAAGAATACTCAGCATTGTTAGTGATCAAGGAAATGCAAATCAATATTTTCCCTGGCAACAACTTTACACTCAAATGGCAAAAATTTTTAAATTTAATAATACCAAGAGTGGGAGAGGACCTGAGTGTACACGTTGCTGGTGTAATCAGGGCAACCACTTTGGAAAGCAGCTTGCTATTATCTCCTAAAGTTGAACATTCACTAAGTTCCAGTGATTCATTTCTAAATTAAAAAAATATAAAGGATGAAGATGCGTAGAGCCCCAAATATCCATCTGCAGGCCCCAAGGAAACTCCTCAGGGTCTAGCTTGAAAACCATTGAATTGGATGATCTCTAATACTGATTTCAATATTGCCTGGTAGGACCTTGATCAAAGCTGTGGTGGTCTGCGGTGGTATTTTTTTCTTTTTTTTGGAAGGGTGGTAGCTGCCATCTTGGAGGGGATCCTGGCGACCTAGGACAGAAGACCCCAGGGGCAGCAGCCAGGATGAACTGAGGACCCGAAGCTTCCTCAATGTTTCAGGATTGTGCAAATCTCTGTGTTCCTGAGAATCACAGACAGCAAGGGAAATTTTCCATCAAAATGATTCAATTTTCTTTCCTGCAATCCCTGATGGTGGGAGCTTAGCCAGATTGAATTACACTCAGGACTATGAAGGGATGGACCATTTACCTTGAATGCTTGGTGCACTCACAGTATTAATTTGTGCTTTAATGGATTTGAGGAAGTGGGCATATTCAAGCTCCATCACTACCCCACACAGGATGGAAAGGAGGAGGAAGGAGCCATCCATCCTAAGACAGTATTTGATGAGCAAAGATGTGTTGTTTATTTTTAATTTATTTTTAAATTAAAAAAAAACTTTTTTTGTTGTTTTTTAAAAAATTTTTATTTTATATCAGAGTATAGTTGATCAACAATGTGTTAGTTTCAGGTGTACAGCAAAGTGATTCAGTTATAGATATACATGTGTCTATTCTTTTTCAAATTCTTTTCCCATTTAGTTTATTGCAGTATTGAGCAGAGTTCCCTGTGCTATACAATAGGTCCTTGTTTGTTATCTATTTTAAATATAGCAGTGTGCATGTGTCAATCCCAAACTCCCAATCTATCCTCCCCTCTTCCCCCCGGTAACCATAAATTCATTAAGTCTGTGAGTCTGTTTCTGTTTTGTAAATAAGTTCATTTGTATAATTTTTTTTCTTAGATTCCACATCTAGGCTATATCGTACGATATTTGTCTTTCTCCTTCTGACTTACTTCACTTGGTATGATAATCTCCAGGTCCATCCATATTGCTGCTAATGGCATTCTTTTTAGTGGCTAAGTAATATTCCATTGTATATATGTACCACATCTTCTTTATCCATTCATCTGTCGATGGAAATTTATGTTGCTTCCATGTCTTGGCTATTGTAAACAGCACTGCAGTGAACACTGGGGTGCATGTACCCTTTCCAACCATGTTTTCTAAAATGTTTAGGCATTATCAACATATAATAAACTGCACGTATTTAAAGTGTGCAATTTGATGAGTTTGACCTATATATACACCCAAGAAAACATCACTGCAATCAAGATAATGAATACATCCATCACTCTCAAAACTTTCATGTGAACCCCCCAATACTTTGCCACATCGCCAGGCAACCACTGACCTGTTTTTGTCATCATGGGGTAGTTTACATTTTCTAGAGTTTTATATAAAGAGATTGATAGAGCACATACTCTTTTTATTTCTGGCTTCTTTACTCAGCATGATTATTTCAAGATTCGCCATGGAGTGTCTATCCATAGTTCCTTCCTTTTTATTGCCGAGTGGATATACCAGTTTGTTTATCCATTCATTCATTGGTGGACATTTTAGGTGTTTCCAGGTTTTGGTTATTGAAATGAATCTGCTATAAACATTCATGCACAAGTCTTTTTATGGGCATATGTTTTCTTTTCTCTCAGATAAAAACCTAGGAGTGGAATGGTTGGGTGATACGGTTGGTGCACGTTTAACTTTCTATGAAACTGCCAAACTGTTTTCCAAAGTGATTGTACAATTTTGCATTATTACTGGCAATGTATGAGAGTTGCAGTTCCTCTATGTCCTTCAAGCATTTGCTATGGTTAGACTTGTCAATTTTAGTCATTCTGCCAGATGTGTAGTGCTATTTCATTGTGGCATTTTGCATTTTCCTAGTGACTCATAATGTAAAGAATCTTTTCATGAGCTTATTTGCTATATATAAAACCTCTCAGGCAAAGTGTCTATTCAAATAGTGCCTATTTTTGAAAATTGTGTTCCTTTATTATTAGTGAGTTTTGCAAGCTATTTGTGTATTCTTGGTACAAGTTCTTTGTCAGATATATGCTTTGCAAATTTTTTTTTTTTCCCATTCTGTGGCTTGTCTTTCCATTCTCTTAACAGTATCTTTAAAAGAGCAGACATTAATTTTGATGAAGTTGAATTTGTCAACCTTTTCTTCTGTAGAGATGCTTTTAATGCTGTACATTTAATGCTATAAATTTCCCTATAAATCCTACTTTGTCCCACAAATATTGATATGTCCTCATTTTCATTTTCATATTGTCAAAGTTGACAATACTTTCTAATTTCCCTTTTGATTTCTTCTATAGTTCACTGGTTATTTAGAAGTGTATTATTTAGTTTCCTAATAGTCGGGGATTTTCCATGTAATTTTATGTTATTGATTTCTAATTTAATTCCATTCTGGTCAGAGAATATACTTTGTATGAATTAAAATCTCTTAATTTACTGAGACTTGTTTTATGACCCAGAAGATGATCTATCTTCAAAAATTTTCCTGGGCACTTGAAAAGAATTTATATACTGAAGTTGTTTAGTGGAGTGCTCTATAAATGTCAATTAGATCAAGTTTGTTGATAGTGTCTTCTATAAGCTTACGATTTTCTATTTGTTTTTATCAATTACTGAGAGATGTGTATTGAAATCTCTCTAAGCATGAATCTGTCTATTTCTCCCTGGAATTCTATCAGTTTTTACTTCATGCTGAAGCTCTGCTATTAGGTGCTTAAATGTTTATGCACCTGTTGGTGGATTGACCCTTTTTTATTATTATGAAACAACTTCTTTATCAGTAATATTCTTTGCTCTGAAATCTTTCAATTTGAGTTAGCATTTTCCAACCCTTTATTCTTAACCTGAATGTGTCTTTATATTGAAAGCGCATTTCTTAGTGGGCATAAAATTGGGTCTTGCTTTTAATCTAATTTTATAGTCTCTGTCCTTTAATTGAGGTACTTAGACCATTTGCATTTAATGTTATTAATACAATTAGGTTTAAATCTATCTTCTAGCTGTTTGTCCCATTTGTTCTTTGTTTCCTTTGTCCTCCTTTTCTACCTTTTGAATTAACTAAATTTTTTTAAGGTTCCATTTTATCTCATTTTCTGGCTTATTCTAGTTTTTATTTCAGTGGTTGTTTTCTGATTTACAGTATGCATCTTTAACTTATCACAATCTATTTCAAGTGATATTAAACCACTGTATGAATTGTAAAAGAACCTTTCAACAGTGTACTTCCATTTATCCCTTTCCAACATCTGTGTTATTGTTGGCATACATATTACTTTTATATATGTTATGCTGTTATTATTTTTGGTTAACCACCAATCACCTTTTAAAAAGGTTTAAATAATAATAAAAACATCTTATATATTTACCATGTAGCTACCATTCCTAGTGCTCTTCATCCTTTATACAGATCCATTCTTCCTTTAACATTTCTTGTAGTGTAGGTTGACAGGTGATATATTCTTTCAACTTTTGTATGTCTGAAAAAGTGTTTCACTTTTGTTTTTGAAAGTCATTTCCACAGAATTCCAAATTGACAGTTTTTTTCTTTCAGTACCTTAAAGATGTTGCTATACTCTTTTCTCACCTGCACTAATTCTGATGAGAAATCTGCTGTCATCTTTACCTTTGTTCCTTTTTTATGTAACTTACCTTTTTTATTTATTGGCTACTTTTAAGATTTTCTTTTTATCCCTGGTGCTCAGCTGTGATGCATGCTGAGAACTTAGTCAACTGGCCACTTTGGGTAAAGGAAACTGGGAATAGGCTTATATATTGATATATGGACTTTAAAACTCAAATTGCCCTGGAAAGTGTCTGGCCAGGATCCCCCCAGGAGGGCAGGGGCCCCAAGTCAGGAGCCTAGTGGCATAGGATGGGCCTTATGACCAAGAGTAGGAGGACACTGAATCTAGACACCCCTATGTTTCTGGCATTATGGTTCATTCCAGAGTTCTGTGGCTGATGACTGAAACATGGGGTAGGAAGTGGTGTGGCTGAACTAGATAGAGAGGCAGCAGAGATCCTACTGGAAGGACTGGGAGATCACAGACCTCAAAATAACCCAGAGTAAGATTAGAGTAAAATAATGGAAGTGATACAGGGGATTATATCCTAAGGCTTTAACTCACGGAAGTAAACATTTAGGTGTGTGTGTGTGTGTGTGTGTGTGTGTGTGTGTGTGTATTTGCCTAGTAGAATTCCATTACATTTCCAAATGGGCAAAAAGTAAGAAGCACTTTGTACAAAATAACTGTCTTATAAAATATCTTTAAAATATAATTTTTAAATATTATAGACTAATAATATTATTAAAACACAGTTTTGTATTAGACATTTTGGAATAGTATCAGGAAGTCAAAAAGACCACCCCCCTCTTCCCCCAAACAAAAACCAACTTTTACTGTTCCTGTGCAATTAAAAAAAATTCTTTTGACATGTTGCACTTGATATGATTTTGTTTTGACTTCCTATTTTTTGCCTCTTGTTCTGTATGGGCAAGTTCCTGCCACCTATGGCCATCTTTGCAAACAGGGAACTCCTCTAAAAGCTTTCATTTAATCTGGTTAAATAAGTTACTAATGATCTTTAAGCAGGGACAAATCCAAAGTCACCACATGAAGGATAATTCATAATAGTTTTTTTAGCAACAATTTTCTCCTTTTCTTGCCAAACTAGTCAGCAGTCTGGCAGTTTGGTTTTTGCAATGAATCAGAATATATGTGCCAGGCCATTTGCACCATCTGCTCCAGGAGTGTCATGGGAGAGAGGACTGTGGACACCTGGTGGGTTGACGTTGAAATGTCAGCTCGAGGGTAAATGCCAGCTCCAGTGATGAAAGTCCAAGAAAGCATAAAGCCTGGGAGGAGAAGTTGTTGGTAGCAGCAAAAGAAAGAGGCACATGTGTTTCTGAACTGGGAAGAACATAGTTATGCATGTGTGTATGTACGTATTTTCAACATTAGTGACTTTTAGGAATCTTTAAAGATAGGGATTAAACTCTTGGGAAAGATAAGACCATCAGATAACATTATGCATGCAAGTTCTGGTAAAGGCAATAATACTATTTGTAGAAAGAACTGTAAAACATGCATATATACATATGTTGTCTGTGGATAACTTGAGTGAGATTTTCCAACTGCATCCTTTGGGAATAAAGCCATAACCATGGACTCAGAAAAGCTCTTTTAATTTTCCTCATTGTATTTGTCATCCAATATACTTAATTTTGGTGTCTTTTTTGTTAAGGAACTATTCAATATCCCCCCAATTATTAAGGTGATTAAAACATCCAGTGTTTGAAACCAGCTGTGAAGTTGGCTTAAGGATGTTGGTTTTGAGTAACACGAGACACCTGGGCATGGCGGGACAGGAGTTGTGAGTCACTTTCCAGTTATGGACTCTTGAATTTGGTTCTCTACAGTGATAGTGCCCTGTAAAAATTAAAGCAACTGTCTTTTGTGTGCATTTTACCAGCTTACATGTACACACACACCATCATGTATGCACACATGCACAAACATTTTTTCCTTCTCCCTGGTGATACACAAGGAGTAAAGGTCATCATCAGTATCATGCTTGTAGGAGTTTAAGGTCAAAAAGTCAGTAGAGGGGGCAGCTTTCAAGGCCAGGTCCCCAAGCCCCAAGGATCATATGTATTTTTACTCCATGATGCTGCATTATAAGACCTTTGTATAATACATTAGCTCCAACTTGCCCCATTGTTGATAAGCAGGGTCAAAGGAGATTGGGCAGTAGGTTGTAGTTGACCTCACTGGCATCAATTTCAAAAGTTCAGACCCCATTCCAAGCATTTCTAACTTCCTCTAAGAGTAAACTTACTGTAATGAACATAAATGTAAATTTTTTTTTTCTGGCTGCTGGGTAGTTATAATTTTGTTATACGTCTAACATTCTTATATCTAATTTTCCATTTCTACTCTCTTGTCTCTCTCCAATTTGCATCCATTTTCTCTGTCCCTGTCTTAGTTCAGGCTCTTAGAATTTTTCACCTGGAACTTTGCAGCTTCCCATAGGCATTCCTCCTGATCCTTACTATGGCACACATGATCATTTGTGATGTGACCCCTTATACGTTGCTTCCTTCCTGGCATCCTGAGCTACCTTCTATTTGCTAGATGTTAAATGTACAAGACTGTTTTGTGTTCCTGGATCCTTTTCTCTTCTCTGCTCTAAGCCTCTTATCTGAGTTGCCGGATAACTCACTCCTAAGACTTAGCTCAAGAGCTTCCACTATCATGAAGCCTTCACTGATTGTTCCAGGCTTTCTCCTCCTTGCTCTTTTAGCACCTTGATTATCCTAATTACATTGCTCTAATGATTTTTTAATTGCCTATCAACCTGCTGCACTGTGAGTGCTTCCAAGGCAGCTCCTGAGTTATATTCATCTCTGCAACTTCCAAACCAGCAGAGCGCTTCACACATAAAGGTGCTTAATGAGAATTTTCTGATATTGTTCCTGAATGCCTTCTGAAATCTTCTGGAAGTATTGTCGGTGTTTGCAGAGAAGTATTATTATTGAGTATCTGTGGTGTGTTTTTAGGGGAGGTATTTGAACATGACTGGGAGCTGCCAAAGGGAACTTGACAAATTATCTGCTTTATGAACATAACTAAATGCCTTGGAATTGGAACAGTTTTTCAACTCTGATGCTCAAGGGATCAGGGACTTAAATTCATGCAGATGATTCCAGTATTTAACTGTTGCCCAGAGAGCTCTATGGAGGGAATGCCATACCCAGAGTACCTATTAAATATACCTGCTTGCATACCTCCCAGGGCACCCAAATCCTCCCCACTCCCCACCATTGCAAAGAAGTGTGAGTGGTACCTAGATGCCCAAGCAACAACCTGGGAATTATTCAGAATCGCTCTCCTTATGCTCCTACATTCAATAATCACCAACTCCCGCTAAATCTCCCTCATTAATAATATTGCAAATCTGTCTTCTTTGCTCCAGTGTCATAGCTCCCCATTAGGGGTCCCCGTTTTGTTCTCCCCGGATAACTGAAAACAGCTCTGGTTTGTTTTGTCTTCTCCCATCATCTGTTCTCTACAATGCAGATTTTTTTCCGAAAAGCAAATGTGATCATGCACTGGTTCTACATAAAGCTGTCTGTGGCTTTCCATCACCTTCAGAATCGACCCTTCATGCTGTGGTGCCTGCTTCCTTCTCTAGCTGAGCTCCACTCACTGCCCAGCCCCCAATGCTGTGCTTTAGCCATACTGGATTACTTGCTTTTTCCCCAAAAGTGACATATTTTTGCCTTCAGGTTTTTGAACATAATGTTCTCTTTTCCTAGAACCTCCCGCTTACCCCCTCATTCCCACTTTCAACTTCCTACTCATTTTTCAGTCCTTAACTTAAACATGATCTCTTTTGGAAGAATTTCTTTATTCTCCAAAACTGAGTTAACTGCTCCTCCTAAGCGGCCCACGAAAACATCTAATATGATTCTTACCACCAGCATTGTGGTGATCTAATTTGTGTTTTTCTCTCTCACTGGACTGTGAATTCTATTGGTACAAGGCTAGATCTAATTCATGATTATAATCCTAGTTTCTGACACAGTGTCTGGACACAGAAGTTGCTCAAGAAGTATTTGTTGACTGAACAAATAATTGTCAATACATACCCACATAAATACATTGCGCAATTTGCAAATACTTTGAAGATCTACTCAGGCAAAACTCTTCCTAACTAATACAATATTGACATTTGTTTGAACACAGATACCTTGAGCATTTAAAAATACTCATCAACTTCATTCAGATCTCTGTTTGTTTATGAAGGGTGAAAGAATCAGTCCAGTCTAATTAGGAGTGGAAACAGTCTGGGGTGTGCAGCCCGACGCTACAGTACATAGGAAGGGCGTGTATTGTCTTGGCCACCACTGGTTAAAATAATGGTAAAGAGAAGTGAAACTAGGAGAGAGAGGTCATATATCTTCTTATGGCTTGAGCAAATTATGAATTTAAGACAAAGGAGATTATTTAAGCAGAAAACATTTTAACCTTGAATCATAAAAAGTCTGAGAAAAGTTTGCATGGGTAGAGAAGTAATACTAGCCTTCTTGCCCTAGTTTACTACTGAGGGCAACATTTACATATGATTTCCAATTCCTGTATGGATGACCTCATTTAAAAGGTGTTGAAAGTCAGTGATTGATCATTATCTACACTGATCTCCTTTGCTTAGTTTCAAGTCTAGGTACAATTCATGAAACTTTTCTGGAAACACCAGGAAGACTAGTTAAGAAAAAAAAACCACATGCGTGCGCACACACATATGCACATTGAGTTGAATTAGCAGCAACAGTTTGTTGTATGGATAATTTTTTTAAGTTCAAAAGAATTAAATAAGCTATTTGAAAAAAATTCATATTCACAGTAGATTTAGAGAGAGAACTCAATTTTTAAAATGTAGGAAAATGTTTATAATCCCATAAATTGTTGATATATATATATATTTTTTGGCTGTGTTGGGTCTTCGTTTCTGTGCGAGGGCTTTCTCTAGTTGCGGCAAGCGGGGGCCACTCTTCATCGCGGTGCGCGGGCCTCTCACTATCGCGGCCTCTCTTGTTGCGGAGCACAGGCTCCAGACGCGCAGACTCAGTAGCTGTGGCTCACGGGCCTAGTTGCTCCGCGGCATGTGGGATCTTCCCAGACCAGGGCTCGAACCCGTGTCCCCTGCATTGGCAGGCAGATTCTCAACCACTGCGCCACCAGGGAAGCCCCAAATTGTTGATATTTTGATAGTGGGTAAAAGAGACCTTGATAGTGGTAAATCTCTCAGAAAATATCACTGTTCCGTTTGAGAATGGTTGTTGTCAGCCAGCTTGGTTTGTTGTTATTTCTTGTGTATATTTCTTGTTAATTTACTTCTACTCTGACTTATTTAGCACTCTTAGTTCATTCATTAAATACTTATTAAAAACATAGTATCCAGGTAATCCCCGGCGTATAAAGTCGCCTGAGATGGAGATGCTACTTACGAGAAGTGCCTAGACTCATAGGGTAGAAACACTTATAGAAATAATTACAATTTAACAGGATGGGTAGAGGGACCGATTCTGCTTGGAGGAGAGAGGGAAGGTTCAGGAGGGCTGATGTGACCTTTGACTCGTATAAACTCCTTACAGGAGTTTTCCAGGCTTTTGTTGAAGGTAAAGATTGCAGAATGGGGAGTGGGATAGGGTTTGAGGAGAAGATTCTAGCCATCAAAAACGGTATGGGAAGAGCAGAGAAATATAAAAGTGCACAGGATGTTAGGGAAAGGGTGGGTGTTTTGTAGGGGCAGTTGAATAAGATATTTGGAAAGGGAATGACAAGATGAAGCTACAAAAGTGGGCTGTTTTCAGATCTTGAAAAATGTGGTATAATAACTTCAAAACATTATTACCATGTTTTATTCATTTCTTAGACTTTTTAACTTTTTAATTCAATCAAAATTTTATATTTAAATATATACACATATTCAAATTAAAACGAGAAATAGTTCTACTAGACTTACTACAAAATTTTATTCATTCATTCATTCATCAAACACTAAGATTGCTCTTCTTATATGCCAGATGCTCTACTAAATACTTTACCAATATTACCTCATTTGAAACAAAACAGCTGTCTTCTTTCCCTCTCTACATCACATACCAGATTCTTACTCCATGGGACAGCATTTTAAACTATTTTAGTTGTTTCTTTTGGTGTTTTCCTTTGTGTTTCTAAAATAACAGGCTTAGATTGACATTTGATATTATCAGTTGAATTCCTGCTATTGTGTAGTTAAATCATCATTTTTGGTTAGATCAGTATTCAGTATTTACATTATTGTTCTCATGCAAATGCAACTCACAGATGAGTCATATAGCATTCTATGGTAAGTTTATTTTTTTTGTGAAAAGTTCTTGTCCTTTCTAGATATGATAATTGTCTTGTACTTTCTTCCTTTTTCATGTATTCATTCTTCCCCAAAATCTTTGTCAGAGGTGTAGTATTCTCTTAACACATCCAAGTACATCAGGAATTCTATCAGTTTCTTGCCTTTTGAAGACATCCCTCTGGGGCCCTCTGCTCTTTTGCCCTAGTCTGAGCCTCTGACTCTCTGGGTCTGATGCCCAGTTATTACTATTAAATCATCTTGGACCATAATTCTGGGGATTCCTTTGACTTCTTTCCTGGGTTCTTGGATTCTTTGTAGTCCTTTCTTGGTTTACCTTCTTGTTTTGGGAGAACATTTGCTCTAGTAGCTTTTCAAAAAAATTGTATACATGAAATTTTCATGGGTATTGAAATCCTGAAAATATCTTTATTCTACTTTAATTGATTTTGGCCAATGTGGAATTTTGACAGTGTTGGTCCTTTTTCTTTTAACACCATTGGGATTCCTGTTGCTTTGCAATACACCTGTTTCTGTTTTACCTCACATAAGCTTGTAGGATTTCCTCTTTGTCCTTAGTGTTTTAAAATTTCATCATAAATATCCTGATATAGGTCTCTTTCACTCTTTATTGAGGACACTCAATGAGCCTTTTCAGTCTGGAGACTCATGTATTTAATTCTGGGAAATTATCTTGAATATTTCCTGTTTCATTTCCTCTTTTCATTCTTTTTTTTTTTAAACATCTTTATTGGAGTAAAATTGCTTTACAACGGTGTGTTAGTTTCTACTTTATAACAAAGTGAATCAGTTATACATATACATATGTCCCCATATCTCTTCCCTCTTGCATCTCCCTCCCTCCCACACTCCCTATCCCACCCCTCTAGGTGGTCACAAAGCACCGAGCTGATCTCCCTGTGCTATGCGGCTGCTTCCCACTAGCTATCTATTTTATGTTTGGTAGTGTATATATGTCCATGCCACTCTCTCACTTTGTCCCAGCTTACCCTTCCCCCTCCCTGTATCCTCAAGTCCACTCTCTAGTAGGTCTGCATATTTATTCCCGTCTTGCCCTTAGGTTCTTCTGACCATTTTTTTTTTAATTCCACATATATGTGTTAGCATACAGTATTTGTTTTTCTCTTTCTGACTTATTTCACTCTGTATGACAGTCTCTAGGTCCATCCACCTCACTACAAATAACTCAGTTTCATTCCTTTTTATGGTTGAGTAATATTCCATTATATATATGTGCCACATCTTCTTTATCCATTCATCTGTCATTGGATACTTAGGTGGCTTCCATGTCCTGGCTATTGTAAATAGAGCTGCAATGAGCATTTTGGTACATGACTCTTTGAATTATGGTTTTCTCAGGGTATATGCCCAGTAGTGGGATTGCTGGGTCATACGGTAGTTCTATTTTTAGCTTTTTAAGGAACCTCCATACTGTTCTCCATAGTGGCTGTATCAATTTACACTCCCACCAACAGTGCAAGAGGACTCCCTTTTCTCCACACCCTCTCCAGCATTTATTGCTTGTAGATTTTTTGATGATGGCCATTCTGACCTTTGTGAGAGGATATCTCATTGTAGTTTTGATTTGCATTTCTCTAATGATTAATGATGTTGAGCATTCTTTCATGTGTTTGTGGGCAATCTGTATATCTTCTTTGGGGAAATGTCCATTTAGGTCTTCTGCCCATTTTTGGATTGGGTTGTTTGTTTTTTTCATATTGAGCTGCATGAGTTGCTTGTATGTTATGGAGATTAATCCTTTGCCAGTTGCTTCATTTGCAAATATTTTCTCACATTCTGAGGGTTGTCTTTTTGTCTTGTTTATGGTTTCATTTGCTGTGCAAAAGCTTTTAAGTTTCATTAGGTCCCATATGTTTATTTTTGTTTTTATTTCCATTTCTCTAGGAGGTGAGTCGAAAAGGATCTTGCTGTGATTTATGTCATAGAGTGTTCTGCCTATGTTTTCCTCTAAGAGTTTTATAGTGTCTGGCCTTACATTTAGGTCTTTAATCCATTTTGAGTTTATTTTTGTGTATGGTGTTAGGGAGTGTTCTAATTTCATTCTTTTACATGTAGCTGTCCAGTTTTCACAGCACCACTTATTGAAGAGACTATCTTTTCTCCACTGTATATTCTTACCTCTTTATCAAAGATAAGGTGACCATATGTACATGGGTTTATCGCTGGGCTTTCTATCCTGTTCCATTGATCTATATTCCTGTTTTTGTGCCAGTACTATACTGTCTTGGTTACTGTAGCTTTGTAGTATTGTCTGAAGTCAGGGAGCCTGATTCCTCCAGCTCCGTTTTTCTTTCTTAATATTGTTTTGGCTATTCGGGGTCTTTTGTGTTTCCATACAAATCGTGAAATTTTTTGTTCTAGTTCTGTGAAAAATGCCAGTGGTAGTTTGATAGGGATTGCATTGAATCTGTAGATTGCTTTGGGTAGTAGAGTCATTTGCATAATGTTGATTCTTCCAATCCAAGAACATGGTATATCTCTCCATCTATTTGTATCATCTTTAATTTCTTTCATCAGTGTCTTATAATTTTCTGCATACAGGTCTTTTGTCTCCTTAAGTAGGTTTATTCCTAGATATTTTATTCTTTTTGTTGCAATGGTAAATGGGAGTGTTTTCTTAATTTCTCTTTCAGATTTTTCATCATTAGTGTATAGGAATGCAAGAGATTTCTGTACATTAATTTTGTATCCTGCTAATTTACCAAATTCATTGATTAGTTCTAGTAGTTTTCTGGTAGCATCTTTAGGATTCTCTATGTATAGTATCATGTCATCTGCTAACAGTGACAGCTTTACTTCTTCTTTTCCTATTTGGTTTCCTTTTAGTTCTTTTTCTTCTGTGATTGCTGTGGCTGAAACTTCCAAAACTATGTTGAATAATAGTGGTGAGAGTGGGCAACCTTGTCTTGTTCCTGATCTTAGTGGAACTGGTTTCAGTTTTTCACCATTGAAAACGAGGTTAGCTGTGGGTTTGTCATATATGGCCTTTATTATGTTGAGGAAAGTTCCCTCCCTCTATGCCTACTTTCTGGAGGGTTTTTATCATAACTGGGTGTTGAATTTTGTCAAAAGTTTTTTCTGCATCTATTGAGAAGATCATATGGTTTTTCTCCTTCAATTTGTTAATATGGTGTATTATGTTGATTGATTTGTGTATATTGAAGAATCCTTGCATTCCTGGAATAAACCCCACTTGATCATAGTGTATGATCCTTTTTTCTTTTTAAATTTATTTATTTATTTATTTATTTATTTATTTATTTATTTATTTATTTATTTTTGGCTGTGTTGGGTCTTCGTTTCTGTGCGAGGGCTTTCTCTAGTTGTGGCAAGTGGGGGCCACTCTTCATCACGGTGCGTGGGCCTCTCACTATCGTGGGCTCTCTTGTTGCGGAGCACAGGCTCCAGACATGCAGATTCAGTAGTTGTGGCTCATGGGCCTAGTTGCTCTGGGGCATGTGGGATCTTCCCAGACCAGACCTCGAACCTGTGTCCCCTGCATTATTAGGCAGATTCTCAACCATTGCACCACCAGGGAAGCCCGTGTATGATCCTTTTAATGTGCTGTTGGATTCTGTTTGCTTGTATTTTGTTGAGGATTTTTGCATCTATGTTCATCAGTGATATTGGCCTATAGTTTTCTTCCTTTGTGACATCTTTATCTGGTTTTGGTATCGGAGTGATGGGGGCCTCATAGAATGAGTGTGGGAGTGTTCCTCCGTCTGCTATATTTTGGAAGAGTTTGAGAAGGATAGGTGTTAGCTCTTCTCTAAATGTTTGATAGAATTCGCCTGTGAAGCCATCTGGTCCTGGGCTTTTGTTTGTTGGAAGATTTTTAATCACAGTTTTAATTCCAGTGCTTGTGATTGGTCTGCTCATATTTTCTATTTCTTCCTGGTTCAGTCTCGGAAGGTTGTGCATTTCTAAGAATTTGTCCATTTCTTCCAGGTTGTCCATTTTATTGACATATAGTTGCTTGTAGTATTCTCTCATGATCCTTTGTATTTCTACAGTGTCAGTTGTTACTTCTCCCTTTTCATTTCTAATTCTATTGATTTGAGTCTTCTCCCTTTTTTTGCTGATAAGTCTGGCTAATGGTTTATCAATTTTGTTTATCTTCTCAAAGAACCAGCTTTTAGTTTTATTGATCTTTGCTATCATTTCCTGCATTTCTTTTTCATTTATTTCTGATCTGATCTTTATGATTTCTTTCCTTCTGCTAACTTTGAGGTTTTTTTTTTCTTCTTTCTCTAATTGCTTTAGGTGTAAGTTTAGGTTGTTTATTTGAAATGTTTCTTGTTTCTTAAGGTAGGATTGTATTGCTATAAACTTCCATCTTAGAACTGCTTTTGCTGCATCTCATAGGTTTTGGGTTGTTGTGTTTTCATTGTCATTTGTTTCTAGGTATTTTTTGATTTCCTCTTTGATTTCTTCAGTGATCTCTTGGTTATTAAGTAGTGTGTTGTTTAGCCTCCACTTGTTTATATTTCTTACAGATTTTTTCCTGTAATTGATATCTAGTCTCATAGCATTGTGGTCAGAAAAGATACTTGATACGATCTCAATTTTCTTAAATTTCCCAAGGCTTGATTTGTGACCCAAGATATGATATATCCTGGAGAATGTTCCATGAGCACTTGAGAAGAATGTGTATTCTGTTGTTTTTGGATGGAATGTCCTATAAATATCAATTAAGTTCATCTTGTTTAATGTATCATTTAAAGCTTGTGTTTCCTTATTTATTTTCATTTTGGATGATCTATCCATTGGTGAAAGTGGGATGTTAAAGTCACCTAGTATGATTGTGTTACTGTCGATTTCCCCATTTATGGCTGTTAGTATTTGCCTTATGTATTGAGGTGCTCCTATGTTGGGTGCATAAATATTTACAATTGTTATACCTTCCTCTTGGATCGATCCCTTGATCATTATATAGTGTCCTTCTTTGTCTCTTGTAATAGTCTTTGTTTTAAAGTCTATTTTGTCTGATATGAGAATTGCTACTCCAGCTTTCTTTTGATTTCCATTTGCGTGGAATACATTTTTCCATCCCCTCACTTTCAGTCTGTATGTGTCCCTAGGTCTGAAGTGAGTCTCTTGTAGAGAACATATATATGGGTCTTGTTTTTCATCCATTCAGCCAGTCTATGTCTTTTGGTTGGAACATTTAATCTATTTACATTTAAGATAATTATTGATATGTATGTTCCTATTACTGTTTTCTTAATTGTTTTGGGTTTATTATTGTAGGTCTTTCCCTTCTCTTGTGTTTCCTGCCTAGAGAAGTTCCTTTAGCATTTTTTGTAAAGCTGGTTTGGTGGTGCTGAATTCTCTTAGCTTTTGCTTGTCTGCAAAGCTCTTAATTTCTCCATGAAAGCTGAAGGAGATCCTTGCTCTGTAGAGTAATCTTGGTTGTAGGTTTTTCTCCTTCATCACTTTAAATATGTCCTGCCACTCCCTTCTGGCTTGCAGAGTTTCTGCTGAAAGATCAGCTGTTATCCTTATGGGGAATCCCCTATGTGTTATTTTTTGTTTTTCCCTTGCTGCTTTTAATATTTGTTCTTTGTATTTAATTTTTGATAGTTTGATTAATATGTGTCTTGGCGTGTTTCTCCTTGAATTTATCCTGTATGGGACTCTCTGTGCTTCCTGGACTTGATTAACTCTTTCCTTTCCCATATTAGGGAAGTTTTCAGCTATAATCTCTTCAAATATTTTCTCAGTCCCTTTCTTTTTTTCTTCTTCTTCTGGGACCCCTATAATTCGAATGTTGGTGTGTTTAATGTTGTCCCAGAGGTCTCTTAGACTGTCCTCAATTCTTTTCATTCTTTTTTCTTTATTCTGCACTGCAATAGTTATTTCCACTGTTTTATCTTCCAGGTCACTTATCTGTTCTTCTGCCTCAGTTATTCTGCTATTGATCCCTTCTAGAGAATTCTTAATTTCTTTTATTGTGTTGTTCATCACTGTTTGTTTGCTCTTTAGTTCTTCTAGGTCCTTGTTAAACGTTTCTTTATTTTCTCCATTCTATTTCTAAGATTTTGGATCATCTTTATTATCATTACTCTGAATTATTTTTCAGGTAGACTGCCTATTTCTTCTTCATTTGTTTGGTCTGGTGGGTTTTTACCTTGCTCCTTCATGTGCTGCAGATTTCTCTGTCTTCTCATTTTGCTTAACTTACTGTGTTTGGGGTCTCCTTTTCGCAGGCTGCAGGTTCGTAGTTCCCGTTGTTTTTGGTGTGTGCCTCCAGTTGGTAAGGTTGGTTCAGTGGCTTTTGTAGGCTTCCTGGTGGAGGGGACTAGTGCCTGTGTTCTGGTGGATGAGGCTGGATCTTGTCTTTCTGGTGGGCAGGTCCACGTCTGGTGGTGTGTTTTTGGATGTCTGTGGCTTTATCATAATTTTAGGCAGCCTCTGTGCTAATGGATGGGGTTGTGTTCCTGTCTTGCTAGTTGTTTGGCATAGGGTATCCTACACTGTAGCTTGCTGGTCATTGAGTGGAGCTGGGTCTTGGCGTTGAGATGGAGATCTCTGGGAGATTTTCACCCTTTGATATTACGTGGAGCTGGGAGGCCTCTTGTGGGCCAGTTTCCTGAACTTGGCCCTCCCACATCTGTGGCACAGCCCTGACGTCTGGCTGTAGCACCAAGAGCCTGTCCTCCACATGGCTCTGTAACTCTGTCCAGTGCAGTTTTTGCTTTGATAATTCCTATCCACATGGAAAATGAATTATGTCCCACAGGATTCCACTCATGCAAGTCACAGGTAGCCCTCTTTTCATTATTTCTGTAACTCCTAATATTTTGTTGTTGGAATTCATGAGCTTCCCTCTCCTCCATTTTAAATACCTCTGTGAGAAGTGAGATGAAAACCAAATGAAGACTAACACCCAGAGATATCTCAGGCAGGAAAATAAAATAATGTCAAGTGGTTGAGTCCATTCTTTTTACACATTAGCAATAAGAGAGGCCATTTTAAATACATGGCTGCTTGGGTAGCTAGCCAGCTATCTAGGAAATGTAGCTGCAAACTTATAGCTTTCTGGAACATTCTAGAACATATGCCTATGAAGAACTGACCTCACAAAACTGGCTTCATGTGTTTTAGGTGTTTATCTAGCAGAAATTACATCTAATCTTAGGAAGTTTTAAAAATTTGGGAATAGTTGCTTTGAGTTTGTCCAGATAAAAATTAGGTTAGTGTATTCACCTAGCAGAATGCAGGCTCAGTGTAGGAAGATTACAAATTCTGTGGGAGCATGACACACTCAGAATTTCATTTAGAATAGGTGGACACCTGGAAGTGGTAGATCTTTCCCCATTTTCTCTCAGAAACTTGACTTTTAGTGTTACATCCTTTCCCATAAGGTTTTATAAAAAGAAAACTAGTTCCTCTAAATAAGAGCTGAGGTCTTTTAATTGGAGAAGAATTTGTGATGTTAGCTGTTGGTGGAACTTGCATATATGTAAAGAAGCCAGGTAATCACCATAAGCTTGAAGAGAATTCTTTTTTTAAAATTAATTAATTAATTAATTAATTAATTAATTTTTGGCTGTGTTGGGTCTTCGTTTCTGTGTGAGGGCTTTCTCCGTTTGCGGTGAGTGGGGGCCACTCTTCATCATGGTGCGTGGGCCTCTCACTGTCACGGCCTCTCCCGTTGCGGAGCACAGGATCCAGATGCGCAGGCTCAGTAGTTGTAGCTCATGGGCTTAGTTGCTCCGTGGCATGTGGGATCTTCCCAGACCAGGGCTCGAACCCGTGTCCCCTGCATTGGCAGGCAGATTCTTAACCACTGTGCCACCAGGGAAGCCTTTGAAGAGAATTCTTAAGGTACTTGCAAAACTTCTGGACAGTCTGAATCTTAGACTGTGTCATTCTTCAGGATTTAGAATAAATGGAGGATTAAAGCTGCCTCCACAATCTAGGGATGAAGTCTGAAGGATGGCAGGGACTCTTATGTTTCAATTTCCTTCCTTTGTACCAATGCATTCTCCTAAGTAGACTTAATGGTAGTATACTAGCTAAAATGTGGTAAGCATCTACCTGTGCTTTTTATATAAGTAACTGTTCCAGGTCCTATTTTCTCTCTCTCATCTCATTTAATTGTTTCAATCATTTTCTGAGATAAGTCTAATTCATTATATCTATTTTACAATGAGAAAATAAGAGACATAGAGAGGTTAAGAGAGTTGGCCCAAATCACAAAGCTACTGAGAGAGAGAGGCAGAATTTGGACACAGGCAATCTAACATCAGACCCAGTCTTATTCGGCTCCCCAGGAATGAAATTAGTACTGAAAAGACTCATGAGCCACCAGAGGCAGCACTGCCGGCTGCTGTGGGGAGCACCATGGTGCAGACTTATGTGTGCCTGTGAGAGAGAGTTGCTGTGAATGTGCAGTCAGAGAGCCGAGTGGTTCATACTAGCCACTTACTTGTTTTTTTGTTTTGTTTTGTTTTTTAATTGGAGTATAGTTTCTTTACACTGCTGTGTCAGTTTTTGCTGTCCAGCAAAGTGAGTCAGCCATATGTATATATATATCCCCTCTGTTTTTGATTTCCTTCCCATTTAGGTCACCACAGAGACTTAGATGGTTTTCAACTATACATTCAGAAATCCGGCTTTCACTTCCAGCATTTATTTAACTTAAATTATTTTCTTTGAGATTAGCAATGACTTCCCAATACTAATGATTTAGTATCTGATGGCCTTTCTTGGTCTCTTTGAATTGTCTGCAGCTCTCTCTCTCTCTCTCTCTTTTCTCTTTCTCTTCCTCCTTCTCTACTGTAGGTCTCTCTGTCTCTGTTCTCCTTTGCTCTTTTGTTCTTTTTCTCTCTCTCTGTACTCTCTTGCTTCAGAAAGGGACAAATGTCTATAATAAAACAAAATAGTGTGAAAACAAACTTTGATGAGGAAAACTGGCAAAGGGAAGAGAGATAAGAAGGTTATGAAGGTCATGGGTGAGATAATACACAAAGTGTCACATCTCATTTGGAACATTTGCTAGAGTTGGGCCACGAATTTGCATCTAAGGTTCTCCACAGCTATATTAAAAAGTTTCACAATTGGTTACCAGATTCACAGTGTCTTTAAAATAAAAACAAAGTGGTTGTTCAAGAGGAGCAAACATTTCCTAGAACTGTGACTCAACAGACATCTCCCTGGGAACATAGTGAACGTTTTCCATAACACTTGGCTGTAAACCCAGCAGTGCATGTCACAGTGCCCTTCCTCCAGGTTTCTCTGAGGTCTACTCCATCACTTCATTGTGGCCTCTTCTCAGCTGCCACCTTCTCAGACAGTGGCCACATCTAAAATGCCACCTGCTCTCATTCCCTCACAACTCCTTTCTCTGCTTTACTTTTCTGCTCACCAGCTGACATATCTTTGTTGGTTTGTTTAGTGTCTATCTTCTCCTTTAGATTGTAAGCTCCATGAGAACTGGGACATGGCTTTGTTCATATCTTGCAATTGCCTAGGACACTGGCTCTCACACAGTGGTATCACGGTATCATTTTGAACAAATGCATGGCTAAAATGTCATCAGTAAGCTCTAGGGGCTTTAAGGTTGTACTTATGAAAAGTATCTTGTTGGAGGTAGAGCCTGACTAGACAGTTCCTGCAACAGTTGAGGTTGCTTTCTGTACCAGTTGAGTTTGGCTTTTTGCACCAGGTCAATACAGTAGGCTGAGACTCAGTGGTCAGCAAAAGAAGGAATATTCTCAAGTGAAATTGTGAGGAGAGTGACTCCTGTCCTGTTTATGAGCAGGAAGGATTGGAGGCCATGTCAGTTCCTGAGGTGGGGAAGGAGTTATGGGTTAGCAAGTTGTAAAATAACGGGGCAAGATTGGTTCTCAAAGAGAGAGCCCCTTAGCATACTTTTAAGTGAGGATCTGATAGGAGTGCTATGGGATGAAATTGTGTATGGCAGGGGCGTGGCCTTTACGACTGAGCCATCCTTTGGATACTCAGTCCTTTCCTTTTCTTCCTTAAGAAGACAGGAAAAAAATTAGGGAAACCAACCTCAGTGATGTTCCTAAAACTTTCTGAGGGAAACTTACACCCATTATATGGAGGTAAAATTATTCTCTTCCTGTCCTTAGGATTTCCAAGCTAAGTCATGACAAAAAAAGGCAGCCTCTAGCAAGAGCATATCAGATTCACATTTTTGAAAGTCCTATTTTTGATCACTTCCACTTTGGCTAGCTTATCCTCATCTTTTATAACAAAGGAAAGAAAGCTACCCCAAGAAGATACTTCTCTGAATCTGCTGAGAAGGGGGGTGGTGACCAATCTGGAATTAAGTATATTAGAAGCATATGAGTTTATAAGTAGTACAAATAATCTGGCCCAGGGCCATCTACTTTGCTTTCTTTTATGAGTTTCAAAATCATTTGCTTCCTCAAGATAGCCTGGCCCGGGTGTGTTATACAAAAGGTTAATTTTTGTTGATCCCCTAGTTATCATTTCTCCTTGGCTTGTATAATATTGACCTTCTTTGCCAAAAATTCATAGGCTATATATGTCAGAGGTCATGGATTTGAAAACACAGTTTCTCTTTTCATTATAAAGTTATTTATTTTTTATGGTTTTGATTCAGTCTTATAGAGGCTAGAGGATCCATGGGGGTCACCAGAAAGGCCTTTGGATACTGGTGGTACAGGAGGTTAGGGGATGCAGGTGAGGGTGGGGAAAGGAGTGCCCATCTTCCCTAATTATGGATTTAAGTCCTTTACCTATCGTCCCTTGATGTTCATTATAAAAATATGTTAAAACCAAGAAACAATATAAAAGAAGAAAAAATGATGGAAAATTTTAAAAAATTAAAAGGGACAGTTGGTTAAGTAGAGGTTAAAATTTTAAAAGAGAGAATAAGGTAAGAAAAATTAAGCTAAAAAAGAATGAAGTGGAAGCTAAAATGGAAGATTTAAAATCCCCACAAAGATAGAAGGTTAAGAGTTTAAAAATACAAAGCACAAGAGATTTAAAAATAAAAGATAAAATACTATAAGCCAATGAGATAAAAGGTTAAAACATGAGTAAAAGCTATAATAGTTAAGGCTAGAAAGCTAAAGCCCATAAGATGAAAAGCTAAAAACAGATAATTCCTTGGGATTAACGCTACGGAACAGGAAATCAGAACTAAAAAGGCAAAAGAAGGAAAAATTTAAAATTAAAATTAAATTAAAATTCTAAGAATAAAGTGGATTAGGAGAACTATTATTTTTTTAAAAAATTAATTAGCAGAAAAACAAAAAAAAGAACTGGTTAGAGGAAATGGAGTATGTGACAAAATTCTCAGGTCAGCCTGGCCTTCCCTGTGGGAGAGAGGCTGGGTGGAGGCTGCATTGATTGTGTCTTTGGATCTGGAGTCCAGGGGCAGAGGGCAGAAAGCTGGGAGGAGGACCGTCCAAGTAAGATATGGTCTGGCATTTGGAGACATCTTGGAGAAGCACCCCTTTCCTCCTCCTTTTAAAAATTCCCTCTCACTTTCTCTCCATGTTCCATCCCTACTGCCACTCGCCAGCCTTGGCCTTCAGCAGCTCCTCTGTGATATTTAATTTGGCTACGGCCCCAAGGCTTTCCCTTCCAATCTCTCTCCACACTGCAACCAGACTAATCTGAAAACACTATTTTGGTCATGAAATTCTATTGCATGAAAACCTTCTGTACTTACCATTTTAATTATTAAACTCCCGAAAGGCCTTACAAAATCTGACTTTAATAAGTTTTTTTCAAATGAGTTAGAGATCTTCTATGTTTGTACTTAAAATTCAACTTTGTCTGCTGCATTATTTATGCTAAACCCCAACATATCTGGAGGTTAAGTATTTTGAAGTTCAGAGTCTGATTATGAGATTTAGAATTATTTCAGAAAAAAGGAATCCTTAATTTCATTTAAAAAGGAGTCAAAGTTAATCGATATTTTGTTTCAGCTTCTGGTTCCCAGAGGAATTAGAGAGAGAGAGACAGAGAGATGGAAAGAGGGAGAGAGGGAGAGAAGGAAAAGAACTAGAAAACTAGAATTCATGTGCACGTGATGTACTTCTGGGAAAATTAGATTTTTGTTTTAATCAGAATGAAGATGGAGCTCTCTTCTGAGCTCTGCCCTGGAATGACTGTCTTTCCTGAGTTTAAGTCTATATCATCTTCAGAAATGCTTCTTGAGTATTTCTCTACTCAGTTCTGAAAATAATGAAAATTTAGCTTCTCTCAGTGTTTGAAGGGGGAAAAAAAAGATTTGGGAAAGAAAACTAACCATATTTAAGATTATTCCAACGAGCTTTCTGCCAAAACACCAGATGCTACTGGAAAAAAATATCTACCGCAATTTGCTGTCTGGGAGCTGTGCCTGCTTTTTTTTACCAGGAGAGCAATGTAAAAGAATGAGGTAAATGGCAATCCTACTCCAGATAAACAGCACTTTTATGTTAAAAAATGTTCTAATTAGAACTCTTATGATTATAGCAGTAATTCATGTTAAAATTCTATTATTTATTAGGAAATATCAGGGCACCTCAGAGCAAATGCAGTATAAATGCTGGTCACTGTCACACTTGACCTTCCAAAAATTTTTAATATCTTTATAATTAAACTTTCTAGCAATATTGTAAATTTTAGCCTGAGCGCATTCTAGATTAGCAGCTAAGTCTTACATTTCTATTTTCTCCTGTTGATTTTTGTTTTCCTTTTAATTTTTACATGGCTTTGAAAAGCCTTTTATAAGCCAGATCTATGCTGCATTTGCCATATCCACATTTAGATCCATTTTCTCTCTTCTCAGTGAACTAAAGCAGCATCAGACATAGAATTGAATTTTGAGAAATGGATTACGTGTGTAGCTTAAAATGAGGCAATTGAAGTAAACCTCAAGTTAGAAGATTATTCCAACTTAATATTATTTTTGAGCATTAAAAAATACTTGGGTGACTTGTGTCCTCTATTTTCAGGAAATTCTGCTATCTGTCTCCAGCCTATAGCAGGAACAGAGGTTCCTATAAATTGTGTGAAAGGCAGATTTTGCTATACTTCTCATAACTCTCCAGGATGTAAAGGAAACCCAGAAGGAAGATGGGATCTAAAATTTCCTGCCTTCTGCTTTTTGAGTTACCCTTTAGAACACGGAGGAGGGCCTGCCTGGCTCATGGAAGGTACTCAGTATTTATTTTGTTAAATGAATGAATAAATGAGTAGATGAACAAGTAGATAAAACATCTAAGCTTCTCATAACTGAACTGATCACTGAAGTGGATTACAAAAGGGAGTATTGCGTTTCCTCCATTAAAAATTTTATAGGTATACCTGTCTTGTTTATTTCTGATTATTTTGGGGCAGTCCCAACTAAAGGCCATCCTACTTTTTTTCAACTCTGGATTTTATTTGGATTTCACTAGTATTTGCAAGAATATTTTCTCTTTTCCAGGATTCAATTCAGGATACCACGCTGCATTTAGTTGACATGTCTCCCTAGCCTCCTTTGGTCTATGATTGTCTCCCGGTTTTTCCCTTGTTCTTCACGACCTTGAGGAGTACTGGCAAACTATCCTGTATAACGTCCCTCAATCTAGATTTGTCTGATGTTTTACTCATGATCATACTGGGGTTATGGGTTTTTGGAAATAATACCTCAGAGGTGAAATGCCCTTTTCATCATGTGATATGAGAAGGCACATGGTAGCCACATGAAATCACTAGTGATGTTAAACTGAGGTTGTTTGTACCATATTATTATGACTACATAATACTTCTGTAGTATTTGCAACAGTAATACCTTGTATCTTCTGGTTGGACATAGAAGATCTCAACCTCTTGTCCCTAAATTCAGAAATGAAAGCTTCTTCCTTTTCACTAATGTTATAGAAAGTGAGATATGTATATCTCTGTGTATGGTCTTATATGTAATGAATATTATCTTTTTTTTTTTTAATTTTATTTATTTATTTTTTTATTTTTGGCTGTGTTAGGTCTTCGTTTCTGTGCGAGGGCTTTCTCTAGTTGCAGCAAGTGGGGGCCACTCTTCATCGTGGTGCACGGGCCTCTCACTATCGTGGCCTGTCTTGTTGTGGAGCACAGGCTCCAGAAGCGCAGGCTCAGTAGTTGTGGCTCACGGGCCTAGTTACTCCGCGGCATGTGGGATCTTCCCAGACCAGGGCTCGAACCCGTGTTCCCTGCATTGGCAGGCAGATTCTCAACCACTGCGCCACTAGGGAAGCCCCTGAATATTATCTTTTTAGCCTAATCTTTTTCTCTCTATCTGAAGAACCATAGTGAAATAAGATGGATAAATTAATAAGGAGGGATTTTCCCTAAGGTTCTTGGTTCATTTCTGAGATACAGATAGGAACTTTGATGGCATAAAGCCCAACTTAGCTCTCCCTGTATTAGCGCATTAGGCAACTTATAAAATATAATTTATTTAATGTCCTGCCAGCCATACCACCCTCAAGTGTGATGTCATCAGCACATTAAATAAGGACGTTTGGGACCTCCAAAAATGAGTTTTGGCAGGTAACCCAGAAGGTAGTATGAAGGTAGCAGTGTGGGCTCCTTTTGTTTACCCCTGAGTGATGCACTGGTGAGTAATCACAGGGCAGGGTGCTGTGAGCCGATGCACAAAAATAAAAAGCCATAAAACTGAGTCAGACCACTTCATTTTAAAAAGATTGAGATGTATCACTCAGCCTTATATTTTGTGGGAACATTGATATTGGAGCTTATCCAAAGTTGAGTCAAATTAGGGTGAGTAAAGTAGCCTGTGGGGAATAGAGTGCTGGTCCAGAAGGAGTTGTTCCCTTGGCCAGGGTTTGGCACATGAATGAACACTTTGCTCCCAGCAAGGTCTTTAAGTTGCCCAGCTTCATTCTTGAATTGGGCCCATTGTGCCTCACTAAACTCTTGAAATTTTATTGGCTATTCATTATTTACTTTCTTTCTTGGGATATAATTTAATGCATCCATGGTCACAGTGCACTCAAGAAGTGCCTGTGACTCAGAAAATGACATGTTAAGTGCGGGTAGGTAGTAAAGAAAATTTCTGGATTAAAGTTATTTTGACCACAAAGGTTGACTTGAACTATGATTTCAAAAGTGCCTTTTTCTAGTTCAATAACTCTTTTTGAGTGTCTTTTATGTGCAAATCATTATGTTGGATCTAAAAGGGTAGAAAGAGAAATAAGAAATGGCCCTGCCTTCCCTTAGTGTCAGAAAAAGATCAAACCTGCACTCACCAATAATCAAATCCAGAATATTAAACAAAATAATAATAGAATGAAAATATAGAAATAGATTTTAGGAAGCTGCTTATTTTGTTAAAGTATAGAGAGCTATGTAAATTGGGTGGACATTTCATTTTGTTAAGAGGTAAAGTTGTGCCTAGGTGATGTCCCTTGTATTTGGTCACCCATAAGCATTTCCAAATCTCATAAGACTTCACACTTGCCTTTGGGATTTGTTGTAGGGATATTATCTTACCAAACTAGAGGACAACCTTAGACCATTCAGTTGCATAACTCGGCAGTTCTCAGTACTGCACCCACATTCCTTGGCAGAAAAAGGCTCCCAGGAATTCTGAGTTCCTAACCTCTAAGTTCTCTTGTCATCAACCACACCTGTAGTCACCCCCTTCATTCCTTAAGCATTCCACTAAACTGAGTACCAACCAGTAATCTACTCAACACATATGCTTAACTTTGAGGCTATTAAATGATGCAATAAATATTGGGAGGCTTGCCGAGAAAAGAACGTGTGAAAGCATTGTAGTGAATTTTGTCATTTGTTAGTATGATACGTCTTTCCTAATCTGTGGTTCTAAGTAGGTTCTAATTTGGAATGCACTGCCCAGCAATAAGGACCCTGTGTCTGGTTTTCAGGGATGACATTTTTTCCCAGGGTATCCACACTTCTTTCTTTGCTTCTTCCTTTTTTTTTTTTTTTGGTGGGAGAGAGAGGGCGAGGGCTGGGGAATTTTTCTTATTTTCATGTACTCTCAGCAATGCATTTAAAATAATTGTATTTTATTTAGCATTTAGGTTTTTATTGTTGAAGAGCTTTACAGCATATCTAGTGCACCATACTCTTCAAAGTGGAAGTTCTCTCTAGAAACTGGAGAGACAGGAAGTGGAATAAACGCATGTGATTTTATTTCATTCCTTTCAGTTTTATCTCGTGTTTTACCCATAAAATACTCTTTTGCAAAGAATGAATGAGATACTGCAGTCTATTCATTGATATTATTAGAACTCAGAATTTTGCTAGGTTCTCTTTTATACTTTCTGCAACACCATCTCCCCCATCTCCCTCCCCTGCTCCCCACAACTGAGTCATTTTCGTGGAAATAAGAAACGTGAAAATGTGATGTGGTTCTCCTCTGAAAGAGCAACAGTAAGTCAGGCCTTTTCTGCCTATTCCCTAGGCAGCCGTATAGGATGGCTTGGCCTCGTGCAAGAACTTGGAAGAAAGTTTCATGGTCGGTATATCATTGCTAGGGCCAAGGATAGAATTGGGGTATGATCAGAATAACCAGGGGGTCAGTGAAGGTACAGAAATAATGATGATGAGGCTGGTAATGACAAAAATACTTATATCAGTGCTTACAGTCTGTCAGGCATTACTTTTAGCATTTTATATATTTAAACCATTTAATGCTTACCACAACTCTGAGAGGGAGGTAGCATGATTTTCTCCATGTTATATTGTTCATACACTTTGCCTAAGGTCATGCAGATAGAAAGTAGAGGAACCTGGCCTTGAGTCCATGTTCTAAATCTCCATGCTGCATCTCATGAATCACTCCAGATGTCTAACTTTGTGGCCTGCATTCTTAAGTCCACAGGGTCATCTACTTGGATATTTGAAAGGACATACATTTCAGTCTTGTGTTTATTAGCAATAGGTGATTAGTTACACCTAAGCCTTTTTGTATATTTACATCGTGACTTAATAGTTTTAGTTTTCTGTTTTAGAGGTAGGTGGTAAGGGTAAGATCAAGTTATGTCCTTTTTGCGTTTAAGACAAATAATTGGGAAATATATCAGCTATGGACTTAATTAAATTCATTTAAACTGTAATCCTTAGATCCTTTCCCATCATTTGTGTCCATCGGGTGTCTATCACTTGATAAAACAGTGAAGAAGAAAATGAATTTATTTCCTTGCTTTTATATCTACTCTTGTTCAGCTATAACATTCAACAACTGTTTCTTTTTATTTTAAGTGTCCTTTATGTGCCACTTGTTATATTAGGATCCAGGATAACAGGACAAACAAGGTCGCAGGGCTATGTGGTTTTAAAATCTGCTGGAGGTTATAGACAAGTAAATAAGAAATGTAAATACAGTCGGATGAAATCGAAGAGATATTCAGTCTTTTCTATGCACAGACACCTAGTTATCTTGAGATTTTGCTATTAAAGTCAACATTTTAAATTAAAAAAACACCACTAATACAGACACAAGATAAACGTAAAGAAATTGTGGCTGTTGATCTATGAAATTTTGCAATGATGATTCTGTGGCATAGTGAGATTTTACGTAATAAAAAACATTAATGGGGGAAAAGTTGTGATTCTGACATCCCTAGGTATATAATTTAAGAAGATGGCAGCAAATTGGAATGTCACTAAATGAAATTCAGATATATTTGTTGAATGGATGAATGAAGAAAAGCAAAACTGGCTACAGAGCTCTGCCATCTTGCCCCTCACCCGAGACACATTTGAACTATTCTTGTAACTTGCTTAATTTCATTTCTCATGTTGATGATTGCCCTGCTAGTTCTCAATTATTTTATCAGGTTTTATTTTTCTTTGCAAAGAATTCAGCAATTCTTTTCTTTGTTCTGTCTTAGGAACATCTGTTGCAAATCTAGTGTTGAGTTTATTTGAAACTAACGGCAGCCCAGTAGCATGTTAAGAGAAAGAGCCTAGGTGAAATTGCCCTGCAGATTCCTTTCTGAAAGGGCTATTTCTAAAAATTTACCTTTAATTAAATTATGTGATATGAGGGATACGGGAATGACAACCATTCTCCCTGTTTAGCATGATGGATCAGTGTTTTGTGTTTATGATAATCCTAATGTATTTAGTCCAAATATTTAGATATTTAAAGGCTACAACAGCAAAAAAAAGTTACAATTTGAACTTGAGGCCAGCTCGTTTATCTGGCTCTTGGCTAATGCTTTCCAAGTGAAGTGCCACTGCCCAGACTCTACGAGTTTCTTTGACAAATTCCCAGCTCATGTCTGCCTACAAATCACATTAAAATAAATTTGAACGGTCCAACAATCCGAGTCTTTGAGAGGAGCTTACTCTTCACAACTAAACAAACAACAAGCTACTACTAAAACAACCATTAAAAAGAAAACCACAAAACTACTACCAGACTAGACTCTACAAATCTTTGGGCCTCTTGATACCCAAGTCAGAAGTTTTAACTGATTCAGTAAGGAGCACGTATGAAATGTTTGCAAAGTCTCCTGTGGATGCATAAAATACAACAGCAAATTCTTTAAACCTTGAATTTGTGGAATTGCTCAACAACCCAATAGGACTTATGCTCATATAACGTAAATCTTTGTACAAAGTCTATCAGACTAAGCTTCTACCTACACGACCTCTCACTCCAGACAACAGCCTTGAGAGGTGAGGATTATTGCTAACCTCATGTGGAAAAGGAGGAATGAAAATTGAATAATTCATTTAAAGTCAGGTACCAAACAGATGTGCCAAGTCTAAGGTCACTGACCTAGCAAATGGCCAGGCTGGGACAGACACAGGCCTTTCTAATTCAAAATCCCATCTGCCTTACTGCAGCTGATGACTTTAAGGTATCTGCCCTGGGAGAGTGCAAAAGTCATAAAGAAAACAGTAGGGATGGAACTCAAAAGACAAAGAAACACTGGACAATTCTGTGGCAATACGATGGCTTTCTCTTTTAACTCCATCCCCTGAAAGAGACGCCCTTTCTACCTTCTCCTTTTCCCTTTCTTTCCCTCTTGCCTCTACACCCCTTATTTCCTTTGTTCTCTGTACTGTTTATTCCTACTATGTACTAAAATGGGTAATTCTTTCTAAGTGCTCATCAAGATCTACAAAACTCTCTACATATCACAAGACAAAGGGAACTCAAAAGATAGCTAAATAAAAGAGTGTAGAGACCAAAATATATCATTCAAACCTCAGAGTGAAGTTTGGTTTCTTCTGTTCTCTTCCAATAAACTGGGCACAAAGAATCATTGACTGATGGCATTTTAGAGCTAGAAAGAACCATAGGTGTAATCAAGTCAAGGTCTTCACTGTAAAGATGAAGGAAGTATGTCCTAGGGAGCAGGGTTGACTTGTGTAAGGTCACAACACCAGTAATTGGCAGATATGGGACTTTGCCATGGAAATCTTCATGCTCAGCTTATGTCCCCTCCTTTCAATCCATGTGACGGTAATCTCCTTCATGGCACATAGAGGGACTGCTTGCTTTCTCTCCAAGCATGGGATTCCATGCCATGCTGGATGAGGCAGTGTACGTTGCCTTCCAGACTTTGAGTTCTGGAATCAGATAGACCTGGGTCCAAATCTCAGCTCCACCACTTCTTAACTGTGATTCAAGATCTGTTACTACCCTCTTTAAGATCCATTCTCCTCATTTGTTAAAAGTGGTTGATACTTCATGCCTTCTGTGGTTGCTGAGATGATTAAAGGAAATAATACTTAATGTTTATAGACTGCTTGCTTGCTCTGTGTCATATTCTGTGTTAAATATTATACATTGTTTCTTTGATATAATACTTATAATGTATTTAAAGTGCTTAGACGGAATAATAGTAAATGTGTGTGTGTTTGTGTGTGTGTGTGTATGAGCACATACATATATCAGTTAAATAAGTAACCGTGTCCTGTGGTAGGCAGTCCAGGGCCCTTGTGTTTGTCCCATGATGCTACCATGGCTCACACTCTTTCTTTCTGTCCTGCCAAAACCTTGGTAGCAGGCTTCCATGCTCAAGGTCACAGGATGGCTGCTTAGTTATACTACCATGTGTGCTTCAGGCAGTCAAATAGTGGGAAGGATATAATAAGGAGCAGGAGGGCAAAGCATGTGCTCCTAGAAACTTTGCCCAATGATACGTAAGTGCTCTTATTTACTTATCGTTAACACTTCTATCTACAAGAAAGGATGCCAAAGAGAGTTTTTGTTTGAGCATATTCTATCCCCAAGTGTATGAAATGTGTAGGTAATTGGCAATTTCTGCCACATATTAAGGTCAGGTGAAGATTCTGCACAACTCTCTCCAATTTAGTGGGAAATATATATATATATATATATATATATATATGTAAGTATACACACACACACTCACTGTATATTCACACATATACATTTTATTGTAAAGAAAACATGGCTACTTATCAGAAGTAGCAGTGGGTCTTAGTATATGTAAAGGTCAGGAATGTGAATATGATTTTTATGTCATCCCAGTGAATTGGTGGCTGGGATTTGGGGCTGAGATTAACAAAAAAAGATGATCACACAAATAAAATGATTTGTTCCGTGATGGAGTAACTGAAACAGGATTCAGAAAGGAATGTGACAGCAGAGAAGAGGCAAATCAGCTAGACATGTGATCAAAGGAATAGCTATTGAAGGAAATTCACCTAGGTGGAGAAACATTGTCCAGGAAAGAAACATATCTAGAAATATCTATAAGTAGGAAATCTGGAGGGTGCTTTTGCTCAAGAAGTTAGGAAGCTGACTGAGGGGAGTGTCACCTAACCTTGGGGTCAACAGATGGAGGGAACTGCAAAGAAATGACTTGGTCTCTTCACTGATGGGACAGGGGAAAGAGAGAGAGATCTCCAGTTCATGTTTGGGACAGGAAGGAAATTAGGATTAGAAGAGGAATTTAATAGCTTATAATAAGTTGCTCCAAGTTGAATTGAGTAATGAATCTCTATACTTACATTTCATGACTTATAATAAAATAAATTCTCCACCCTCACTGCCTCCCTGGGCTTGGGCTTTGTTCCACAACCCTTACTGAGTGGGTCACTGGGACAGACAAATAGCAAAAGGACACAGAGCCAAGGCTGAAGTCTTAGGACAGCATCTCCTGAGACACTGGCTGAGAACCATAGAAAGTTACTTGTGGCACAAACTTTCTGGAACTTTTCCATTCTAAGATACTCTGAGCCCATTTTATTGTAGGCCTTTGTGACTTGACAAATGAATGACATATGGACTAGTTCCTGAAGCTTAATAAAGGACAGCATGACATCTCGTGGGTATATCAACCCCTTATTAGCTGTGTATGAGGCTAAGAGTTACTCTATTAAAATGTAATTAAATTTATTAATTAAATTAAATGAATGAATAACTATCTAGATAGTTCTTAGGTGGCTCCAGTAAATGGCAATATGGTTATAGTATGTTTACTTATTCAGCTATGTTAGTGCTTCAAAAACTAGCCTGTAAAAGTACAATTTGAGTTTTTATTTTCTAGTATTTGGTTGAAACTGTCATGAATGGACCATGCAGTGAAAGAGTGCTTCGGAGGAATAACAGCAACAATTGCTTGAAAATATGTTGATTTCCTGTTAAAATGCTTGAAATCATATCACTTTGCTCAAATCTGCAATTTGAGAAAATCTTTCCTTGCCCCACCAAAAAAAAAAAAATCCTCCCAGATTAAATTGATATTCATAACAGATTGGCTGAAAATCTTTTATAAGTGAGGCTTTCTTCTTTGTTCCTACAAATAGTTTTTTGTTTTGTTTGTTTTTGTTTTTGTTTTTTAGTATAAGCCTTAGAGATATGGGTCTGATGAGCTCAAAGTCTTTCCAACTTTGTATATCTGATGCTAATGGTCATTCATTCAACAACGATGTGGCCCTACTGTGTTTGAAGCAATGAGTCAAATAAGATCTGATTACTGCCCTCAAGGAGCTTTTAGTCTACCAGAAAATAAAATTACATAAACCATCAGTTAAAATACAGTGCTGTTAGGTGATGCAAGTGCTGGCATACAGTGATGTAAGTGCTATAATAATGATGATTTGTGCAGGGTCCTTTGGCAATATAGGGAGGCAGAATCATGTCATTTTAACAGCTTAACTTGGATTTTGAAATCTGTATTTAAGTTTTCTAACCTGCTTATGCCCCTCACTAGCTGTGTAATTACTTTATCTCTCAAAGCCTCAAATTCCTCATCTGTAAAATGAAGATGGTAGTAATATTCATCTCAAAAGGTGCTGTGAAGACTTGATGAGATGTGTTTATGATGAAATCACTTAGAATAAAATAAAAACTCTTTAGCATTGAGCTAAGTTCCAGCATGGTCTCTCACCAATGTTATCTTTCCCACCCTCTCTCGCACGCCCTTTACACAAGCCACACTTCCTCCAGGTGCTGGGGGGCACCAAGCTTTCTCTGCCTCAGGGCCTCAGCACATGCTGGGTTTTTTTGTCTGAAATGGTCTAACACCCCAATTCACCCTGCTAATTATGACTCATCTCTGAGATTTCAGCCCAAATGTCCCTTTTCCGATCCCAAAGTGTAAATCAGTTCCATTCTTTTGCTGTCTTCTTTCCTAGCTGCCTACTGTTTTCTACATAGAACTTGTCAGAATTTATAATTCTATATTCTACTGTATTTATATAATATGTATCTTCACTAGACCATACCCCAGGAGGATAAGAGTCATATCTTTTTGGTTCATCACCATAAACTAAGTTCAACACAAATCTTGGCATGCAGGATGCACTTTCTTTTTTCTTTTTCTTTTTAACATCTTTATTGGAGTATAATTGCATTACAATGTTGTGTTAGTTTCTGCTGTATAACAAAGTGAATCAGCTATATGTATACATATATCCCCATATCCCCTCCATCATGCATCTCCCTCCCATCCTCCCTATCTCACCCCTCTAGGTGGTCACAAAGCCCTGAGCTGATCTCCCTGTGCTATGCAGCTGCTTCCCACTAGCTATCTATTTTACATTTGGTAGTGTATATATGTAAATGTTACTCTCTCACTTCACTCCAGCTTACCCTACCTTGTGCCCGTGTCCTCAAGTCCATTCTCTATGTCTGCATCTTTTTTTTTTTTAAACATCTTTATTGAAGTATAATTGCCTTACAATAGTGTGTTAGCTTCTGCTTTATAACAAAGTGAATCAGTTATACATATACAATATGTTCCCATTTCTCTTCCCTCTTGCATCTCCCTCCCTCCCACCCTCCCCATCCCACCCCTCTAGGTGGTCACAAAGCACCGAGCTGATCTCCCTGTGCTATGCGGCTGCTTCCCATTAGCTATCTATTTTACATTTGGTAGTGTATATATGTCCATGACACTCTCTTACCCTGTCACATCTCACCCCACCCCCTCCCCATATCCTCAAGTCCATTCTCTAGTAGGTCTGTGTCTTTATTCCCATCTTGCCACTAGGTTCTTCATGGCCTTTTTTTTTCCCTTAGATTCCGTATATATGTGTTAGCATACTGTATTTGTTTTTCTCTTTCTGACTTACTTCACTCTGTATGACAGACTCTAACTCCATCCACCTCATTACAAATACCTCCATTTCATTTCTTTTTATGGCTGAGTAATATTCCATTGTATATATGTGCCACATCTTCTTTATCCATTCGTCTGTCGATGGACATTTAGGTTGCTTCCAGGTCCTGGCTATTGTAAGTAGAGCTGCAATGAACATTGTGGTACATGACTCTTTTTGACCTATGGTTTTCTCAGGGTATATGCCCAGTAGTGGGATTGCTGGGTCGTATGGTAGTTCTATTTGTAGCTTTTTAAGGAACCTCCATACTGTTCTCCATAGTGGCTGTATCAAGTTACCTTCCCACCAACAGTGCAAGAGTGTTCCCTTTCCTCCACACCCTCTCCAGCATTTATTGTTTCTAGATTTTTTGATGATGGCCATTCTGACCGGTGTGAGATGATACCTCAGTGTAGTTTTGATTTGCATTTCTCTAATGATTAATGATGTTGAGCATTCTTTCATGTGTCTGTAGGCCATCTGTATATCTTCTTTGGAGAAATGTCTATTTAGGTCTTCTGCCCATTTTTGGATTGGGTTGTTCGTTTTTTTGTTATTGAGCTGCATGAGCTGCTTGTAAATCTTGGAGATTAATCCTTTGTCAGTTGCTTCATTTGCAAATATTTTCTCCCATTCTAAGGGTTGTCTTTTGGTCTTGTTTATGGTTTCCTTTGCTGTGCAAAAGTTTTTAAGTTTCATTAGGTCCCATTTGTTTATTTGTGTTCTTATTTCCATTTCTCTGGGAGCTGGGTCAAAAAGAATCTTGCTGTGATGTATGTCATAGAGTGTTCTGCCTATGTTTTCCTCTAAGAGTTTGATAGTGTCTGGCCTTACACTTAGGTCTTTAATCCATTTGGAGTTTATTTTTGTGCATGGTGTCAGGGAGTGTTCTAATTTCATACTTTTACATGTACCTGTCCAATTTTCCCAGCACCACTTATTGAAGAGGCTGTCTTTTCTCCAGTGTATATGCTTGCCTCCTTTATCAAAGATAAGGTGACCATATGTGTGTGGGTTTATCTCTGGGCTTTCTATCCTGTTCCATTGATCTATATTTCTGTTTTTGTGCCAGTACCAAACTGTCTTGATTACTGAAGCTTTGTAGTATAGTCTGAAGTCAGGGAGCCTGATTCCCCCAGCTCCATTTTTCGTTCTCAAGATTGCTTTGGCTATTCGGGGTCTTTTGTGTTTCCATACAAATTGTGAAATTTTTTGTTCTAGTTCTGTGAAAAATGCCAGTGGTAGTTTGATAGGGATTGCATTGAATCTGTAGATTGCTTTGGGTAGTAGAGTCATTTTCACAATGTTGATTCTTCCAATCCAGGAACATGGTATATCTCTCCATCTATTTGTATCATCTTTAATTTCTTTCATCAGTGTCCTATAATTTTCTGCATACAGGTCTTTTGTCTCCTTAGGTAGGTTTATTCCTAGATATCTTATTCTTTTTGTTGCAATGGTAAACGGGAGTGTTTTCTTAATTTCACTTTCAGATTTTTCGTCATTAGTGTATAGAAATGCAAGCGATTTCTGTGCATTAATTTTGTATCCTGCTACTTTACCAAATTCATTGATTAGCTCTAGGAGTTTTCTGGTAGCCTCTTTAGGATTCTCTATGTATAGTATCATGTCATCTGCAAATAGTGACAGCTTTACTTCTTCTTTTCCGATTTGGATTCCTTTTATTTCTTTGTCTTCTCTGATTGCTGTGGCTAACACTTCCAAAACTATGTTGAATAATAGTGGTGAGAGTGGGCAACCTTGTCTTGTTCCTGATCTTAGTGGAAATGGTTTCAGTTTTCCACCATTGAGGACAATGTTGGCTGTGGGTTTGTCATATATGGCCTTTATTATGTTGAGGAAAGTTCCCTCTATGTCTACTTTCTGCAGGGCTTTTATCATAAATGGGTGTTGAATTTTGTCAAAAGCTTTCTCTGCATCTATTGAGATGATCATATGGTTTTTCTCCTTCAATTTGTTAATATGGTGTATCACATTGATTGATTTGCGTATATTGAAGAATCCTTGCATTCCTGGGATAAACCCCACTTGATCATGGTGTATGATCCTTTTAATGTGCTGTTGGATTCTGTTTGCGAGTATTTTGTTGAGGATTTTTGCATCTATGTTCATCAGTGATATTGGCCTGTAGTTTTCTTTCTTTGTGACATCTTTGTCTGGTTTTGGTATCAGGGTGATGGTGGCCTCGTAGAATGAGTTTGGGAGTGTTCCTCCCTCTGCAATATTTTGGAAGAGTTTGAGAAGGATAGGTGTTAGCTCTTCTCTAAATGTTTGATAGAATTCACCTGTGAAGCCATCTGGTCCTGGGCTTTTGTTTGTTGGAAGGTTTTTAATCACAGTTTCAATTTCAGTGCTTGTGATTGGTCTGTTCATATTTTCTATTTCTTCCTGGTTCAGTCTCAGCAGTTTGTGCATTTCTAAGAATCTGTCCATTTCTTCCAGGTTGTCCATTTTATTGGCATAGAGTTGCTTGTAGTAATCTCTCATGATCTTTTGTATTTCTGCAGTGTCAGTGGTTATTTCTCCTTTTTCATTTCTAATTCTATTGATCTGAGTCTTCTCCCTTTTTCTCTTGATGAGTCTGGCTAATGGTTTATCAATTTTGTTTATCTTCTCAAAGAACCAGCTTTTAGTTTCATTGATTTTTGCTATTGTTTCCTTCATTTCTTTTTCATTTATTTCTGACCTGATCTTTATAATTTCTTTCCTTCTGCTGGCTTTGGGGTTTTTTTTGTTCTTCTTTCTCTAATTGCTTTAGGTGCAAGGTTAGGTTGTTTATTCGAGATGTTTCCTGTTTCTTGAGGTAGGCTTGTATTGCTATAAACTTCCCTCTTAGCACTGCTTTTGCTGCGTCCCATAGGTTTTGGGCCGTCGTATCTCCATTGTCATTTATTTCTAGGTATTTTTTGATTTCCCCTTTGATTTCTTCAGTAATCACTTCATTATTAAGTAATGTATTGTGTAGCCTCCATGTGTTTGTATTTTTTACAGATCTTTTCCTGTAATTGATATCTAGTCTCATAGCGTTGTGGTCGGAAAAGATACTTGATACAATTTCAATTTTCTTAAATTTACCAAGGTTTGATTTGTGACCCAAGATATGATCTATCCTGGAGAATGTTCCATGAGCACTTGAGAAAACTGTGTATTCTGTTGTTTTTGGGTGGAATGTCCTATAAATATCAATTAAGTCCATCTTGTTTAATGTATCATTTAAAGCTTGTGTTTCCTTATTTATTTTCATTTTGGATGATCTGTCCATTGGTGAAAGTGGGGTGTTAAAGTCCCCTACTATGATTGTGTTGCTGTCGATTTCCCCTTTTATGGCTGTTAGTACTTGCCTTATGTATTGAGGTGCTCCTATGTTGGGTGCATAAATATTTACAATTGTTATACCTTCCTCTTGGATCGATCCCTTGATCATTATATAGTGTCCTTCTTTGTCTCTTGTAATAGTCTTTATTTTAAAGTCTATTTTGTCTGATATGAGAATTGCTACTCCAGCTTTCTTTTGATTTCCATTTGCATGGAATATCTTTTTCCATCCCCTCACTTTCAGTCTGTATGTGTCTCTAGGTCTGAAGTGGGTCTCTTGTAGACAGCATATATATGGGTCTTGTTTTTGTATCCATTCAGCCAGCCTGTGTCTTTTGGTGGCAGCATTTAATCCATTTACATTCAAGGTAATTATCGATATGTATGTTCCTATTCCCATTTTCTTAAATGTTTTGGGTTTGTTATTGTAGGTGTTTTCCTTCTCTTGTGTTTCTTGCCTAGAGAAGTTCCTTTAGCATTTGTTGTAATGCTGGTTTGGTAGTGCTGAACTCTCTCAGCTTTTGCTTGTCTGTAAAGGTTTTAATTTCTCCATCACATTTGAATGAGATCCTTGCTGGGTAGAGTAATCTTGGTTGTAGGTTCTTCTCCTTCATCACTTTAAGTATATCCTGCCACTCCCTTCTGGCTTGCAGAGTTTCTGCTGAAAGATCAGATGTTAACCTTATGGGGATTCCCTTGTGTGTTATTTGTTTTTTTTCCCTTGCTGCCTTTAATATGTTTTCCTTATATTTAATTTTTGACAGTTTGATTAATATGTGTCTTGGCGTGTTTCTCCTTGGGTTTATCCTGTATGGGACTCTCTGTGCTTCCAGGACTTGATTAACTATTTCCTTTCCCATATTAGGGAAGTTTTCAACTATAATCTCTTCAAATATTTTCTCAGTCCCTTTCTTTTTCTCTTCTTCTTCTGGGACCCCTATAATTCGAATGTTGGTGCGTTTAATGTTGTCCCAGAGGTCTCTGAGACTGTCCTCAGTTCTTTTCATTCTTTTTTCTTTATCCTGCTCTGCAGTAGTTATTTCCACCATTTTATCTTCCAGGTCACTTATCCTTTCTTCTGCCTCAGTTATTCTGCTATTGATCCCATCTAGAGTATTTTTAATTTCATTTATTGTGTTTTTCATCATTGCTTGATTCCTCTTTAGTTCTTCTACGTCCTTGTTAAATGCTTCTTGCATTTTGTCTATTCTATTTCCAAGATTTTGGATCATCCTTACTATCATTATTCTGAATTCTTTTTCAGGTAGACTACCTATTTCCTCTTCATTTGTTAAGTCTAGTGTGTTTTGACCCTGCTCCTTCATCTGCTGTGTGTTTTTCTGTCGTCTCATTTTGCTTATCTTACTGTGTTTGGGGTCTCCTTATCACAGGTTGCAGGTTTGTAGTTCCCGTTGTTTTTGGTATCTGTCCCCAGTGGCTAAGGTTGGTTCAGTGGGTTGTGTAGGCTTCCTGGTGGAGGGAACTAGTGCCTGAGCTCTGGTGGATGAGGCTGGATCTTGTCTTTCTGGTGGGCACGTCCACGTCTGGTGGTGTATTTTGGGGTGTCTGTGGCCTTATTATGATTTTAGGCAGCCTCTCTGCTAATGGATGAGGCTGTGTTCCTGTCTTGCTAGTTGTTTGGCATAGGGTGTTCAGCACTGTAGCTTGCTGGTCATTGAGTGATGCTGGGTCTTGATGTTGAGATGGAGATCTCTGAGAGATTTTTGCCGTTTGGTATTACGTGGAGCTGGGAGGTCTCTTGTGGACCAGTGTCCTGAAGTTGGCTCTCCCACCTCCGAGGTACGGCCCTGATGCCTGGCTGAAGCACCAAGAGCCTTTCGTCCACACGGCTCAGAGTAAAAGGGAGAAAAAAATAGAAAGAAAGAAAGAAAGAAAGGAAGGAAGGAAGGAAGGAGGAAGGAAGGAAGGAAGGAAGGAAGGAAAGAAAGAAAGAAAGAAAGAAAGGAAAGAAAGAAAGAAGCTATAATATAGTGAAGTAAAATAAAGCTATTGTAAAGCAAAGCTATACAGACAAAATCTCCCCCAGAAGCATATACATATACACTCACAAAAAAAAAAAAAGGAAAAGGGGAAAAATTAATATATCCTGCTCCCAAAGTCCACCTCCTGAATTTGGGATGATTCGTTGTCTATTCAGGTATTCAACAGATGCAGGCACATCAAGTTGTTTGTGGAGTTTTAATCCGCTTCTTCTGAGGCTGCTGGGACAGATTTCCCCTCCTCTTCTCTGTTCGCACAGCTCCTGGGGATCAGCTTTGGATTTGGACCCGCCTCTGCGTGTAGGTCGCCTGAGGGCGTCTGTTCCCCGCCCAGACAGGACGGGGTTAAAGGAGCAGCTGCTTCGGGGACTCTGGCTCGCCCAAGCCGCGGGGAGGGAGGGGTACAGAGGAGGCGGGGCGAGCCTGCGGCGTCAGAGGCCGGTGTGACGTTGCAGCGGCCTGAGGCGCGCAGTGCGTTCTCCCGGGGGATGTTGTCCCTGGATCACGGGACCCTGGCAGTGGCGGGCTGCACGGGCTCCTGGGAGGGGCGGTGTGGAGAGTGACCTGTGCTCGCACACAGGCTTCTTGGAGGCAGCAGCAGCCCCAGCGTCTCACGCCCGTCTCTGGGGTCCGCGCTGATAGCCGCGGCTCGCGCCAGTTTCTGGAGTTCGTTTAGGCGGCGCTCTGAATCCCCTCTCCTTGCGCGCCGCGAAACAAAGAGGCAAGAAAAAGTCTCTTGCCTCTTCAGCAGCTGCAGACTTTTTCCCGGTCTCCCTCCCAGCCAGCTGTGGTGCGCTAACCCCTTCAGGCTGTGTTCACGCCGCCAACCCCAGTCCTCTCCCTGTGATCCTACCGAAGCCCGAGCCTCCGCTCCCAGCCCCGCCCGCCCCGGCGGGGGAGCAGACAAGCCTCTCGGGCTGGTGAGCGCTGCTCGGCGCCGAGCCTCTGTGCGGGAGTCTCTCCGTTTTTCCCTCTGCGCCCCTGTTGCTATGGGATCCGCGCTGTTAGCTGCGGCTCGCGCCCGTCTCTGGAGTTCGTTTAGGCGGCGCTCTGAATCCCCTCTCCTCGCTCACCAGGAAACAGGGAAGAAAAAGTCTCTTGCCTCTTCGGCAGCTGCAGACTTTTTCCCGGACTCCCTCCCGGCTAGCTGTGGTGCACTAACCCCTTCAGGCTGTGTTCACGCCACCAACCCCAGTCCTCTCCCTGCGATCCGACCGAAGCCCGAGCCTCAGCTCCCAGCCCCGCCCGCCCCGGCGGCTGAGCAGACAAGCCTCTCGGGCTGGTGAGTGCTGGTCAGCGCCGAGCCTCCGTGCGGGAAGTGCGGGAATCTCTCCACTTTGCCCTCCACACCCCTGTGGCTGCGCTCTCCTCCGTGGCTCCGAGGCTTCCCCCCTCTGCCACCCGCAGTCTCTGCCCGCGAAGGGGCTCCTAGTGCATGGAAATCTTTCCTCCTTCACAGCTCCCTCCCACTGGTGCAGGTGCCGTCCCTATTCTTTTGTCTCTGTTATTTCTTTTTTCTTTTGCCCTACCCAAGTACGGGGGGAGTTTCTTGCCTTTTGGGAGGTCTGACGTTTTCTGCCAGCGTTCAGTGGGTGTTCTGTAGGAGCAGTTCCACGTGTAGATGTATTTCTACTGTATCTGTGGGAAGGAAGGTGATCTCCGCGTCTTACTCTTCCGCCATCTTCTCTCCTCCTTCCCTGTCTGCATCTTTATTACTGTCCTGCCCCTAGGTTCATCAGAACCATTTTTTTTTTCAGATTCCATATATATGTGTTAGCATACAGTGTTTCTTTTTCTCTTTCTGACATACTTCACTCTGTATGACAGACTCTAGGTCCATCCACCTCACTACAACTAACTCAATTTCATTTCTTTTTATGGCTGAGTAGTATTCCACTGTATAAAAGTGCCACATCTTCTTTATACATTCATCTGTTGATGGACACCTAGGATGCCTCCATGTCCTGGCTATTGTAAATAGTGCTGCAATGAACATTGTGGTACATGACTCTGTTTGAATTATGGTTTTCTCAGGGTATATGCCCAGTAGTGAGATTGCTGGGTCGTATAGTAGTTCTATTTTTAGTTTTTTGAGGAACCTCCATACTGTTCTCCATAGTGGCTGTATCAATTTACATTCCCACAAACAGAGCAAGAGGGTTCCCTTTTCTCCACACCCTCTCCAGCATTTATTGTTTGTAGATTTTTTGATGATGGCCATTCTGAACGGTGTGAGGTGATACCTCCCTGTAATTTTGGTTTACATTTCTCTAATGATTAGTGATGTTGAGCATCCTTTCATGGGTTTGTTGGCAATCTGTATATCTTCTTTGGAGAAATGTCTATTTAGATCTTCTGCCCATTTTTGGATTGGGTTGCTTGCTTTATTGATATTGAGCTGCATGAGCTGCTTGTATATTTTGGAGAGTAATCTTTTGTCAGTTGCTTCCTTTGCAAATATTTTCTCCCATTCTGAAGGTTATCTTTTCATCTTGTTTATGGTTTCCTTTGCTGTGCAAAAGCTTTTAAGTTTCATTAGGTCCCATTTGTTTATTTTTGTTTTTATTTCCATTTCTCTAGGAAGTTGGTCGAAAAGGATCTTGCTGTGATTTATGACAAAGAGTGTTCTTCCTATGTTTTCCTCTAGGAGTTTTATAGTACCTGGTCTTACATTTAGGTCTTTAATCCATTTTGAGTTTATTTTTGTGTATGGTGTTCAGGAGTGTTCTAATTTCATTCTTTTACATGTAGCTGTCCAGTTTTCCCAGCACCACTTATTGAAGAGGCTGTCTTTTCTCCATTGTATATTCTTGCCTCTTTATCAAAGATAAGGTGACCATATGTGCATGGGTTTATCTCTGGGCTTTCTATCCTGTTCCATTGATCTATACTTCTGTTTTTGTGCCAGTACCATACTGTCTTGATTACTGTAGCTTTGTAGTATAGTCTGAAGTCAGGGATCCTGATTCCTCCAGCTCCATTTTTTCTCAAGATTGCTTTGGCTATTCGGGGTCTTTTGTGTTTCCATACAAATAGTGAAGTTTTTTATTCTAGTTCTGTGAAAAATGCCAATGGTAGTCTGATAGGGATTGCATTGAATCTGTAGATTGCTTTGGGTAGTGTAGTCATTTTCACAATGTTGATTCTTCCAATCCAAGAACATGGTATATCTCTCCATCTATTTGTATCATCTTTAATTTCTTTCATCAGTATCTTATAATTTTCTGCATACAGGTCTTTTGTCTCCTTAGGTAGGTTTATTCCTAGGTATTTTATTCTTTTTGTTGCAGTGGTAAATAGGAGTGTTTCCTTAATTTCTCTTTCAGATTTTTCATCATTAGTGCATAGAAATACAAGAGATTTCTGTGCATAAATTTTGTATCTTTGTACTTTACCAAATTCATTGATTAGCTCTAGTAGTTTTCTGGTAGCCTCTTAAGATTCTCTATGTATAGTATCATATCATCAGCAAGCAGTGACAGCTTTACTTCTTCTTTTCCGATTTGGATTCCTTTTATTTCTTTTTGTTCTCTGATTGCTGTGGCTAAAACTTCCAAAACTATGTTGAATAATAGTGGTGAGAGTGGGCAACCTTGCCTTGTTCCTGATCTTAGTGGAACTGGTTTCAGGTTTTCACCATTGAAAACGATGTTAGCTGTGGGTTTGTCATATATGGCCTTTATTATGCTGAGGTAAGTTCCCCGTACGCCTACTTTCTGGAGGGTTTTTTTCATAAATGTTGTTGAATTTTGTCGAAAGCTTTCTCTGCATATATTGAGATGATCATGTGGTTTTTATCTTTCAATTTGCTAATATGGTTTATCACATTGATTGATTTGCATATATTGAAGAATCCTTGCATTCCTGGGATAAACCCCACTTGATCATGGTGTATGATCCTTTTAATGTGCTGTTGGATTCTGTTTGCTAGTATTTTGTTGAGGACTTTTGCATCTATGTTCGTCAGTGACATTGGCCTCTGGTTTTCTTTTTTTGTGGCATCTTTGTCTGGTTTTGGTATCAGGGTGATGGTGACCTTGTAGAAAGTGTTTGGGAGTGTTCTTCCCTCTGTTATATTTTGGAAGAGTTTGATCAGTATAGGTCTTAGCTCTTCTCTAAATGTTTGATATAATTTGCCTTTAAATCCATCTGTTCCCGGGCTTTTGTTTGTTGGAAAATTTTTAAACACAATTTCTAATTCAGTGCTTGTGATTGGTCTGTTTATGTTTTCTCTTTCTTCCTGGTTCAGTCTTGGAAGGTTGTGCTTTTCTAAGAATTTGTCCATTTCTTCCAGGTTGTCCATTTTATTGGCATATAGTTGTTTGTAGTAATCTCTCATGATTGTTTGTATTTCTGCAGCGTCAGTTGTTACTTCTCCGTTTTCAATTCTAATTCTATTGATTTGAGTCTTCTCCCTTTTTCTGTTGGTAAGACTGGCTAATGGTTTACAATTTTGTTTATCTTCTCAAAGAGCCAGCTTTTAGTGTTATTGATCTTTGGTATCGTTTCCTTCATTTTTTTCCCATTTATTTCTGATCTGATCTTTATGATTTCTTTCCTTCTGCTAACTTTGGAGTTTTTTTGTTCTTCTTTCACTAATTGCTTTAGGTGTAAGATTAGGTTGTTTATTTGAGATGTTTCTTGTTTCTTGAGGTAGGATTGTAGTGCTACAAATTTCCCTCTTTGAACTGCTTTTGCTGCATCCCATAGGTTTTGGGTTGCCGTGTTTTCATTGTCATTTGTTTGTAGGTATTTTTTGATTTCCTCTTTGATTTCTTCAGGGATCTCTTGGTTATTTTGTAGTGTATTGTTTAGCCTTCATGTGTTTGTATTTTTTACAGATTTTTTTCCTGTAATTGATATATAGTCTCATAGCGTTGTGGTCGGAAAAGATACTTGATACGATTTCAATTATCTTAAATTTACCAGGGCTCGATTTGTGACTCGAGATATGATCTATATGGAGAATGTTCCATGAGCACTTGAGAATATAGTGTAATCTGCTGTTTTTGGATGGAATGTCCTATAAATATCAATTAAGTCCATCTTGTTTAATATATAATTTAAAGCTTGTGTTTCCTTATTTATTTTCATTTTGGATGATCTGTCCATTGGTGAAAGTGGGGTGTTAAATTCCCCTACTATGATTGTGTTACTGTCAATTTCCCCTTTTCTGGCTGTTAGCATTTGCCTTATGTATTGAGGTGCTCCTATGTTGGCTGCATAAATATTTACAATTGTTATATCTTCTTGGATTGATCCCTTGATCATTATGTAGTGTCCTTCTTTGTCTCCTGTAATAGTCTTTATTTTAAAGTCTATTTTATCTGATATGAGTATTGCTACTCCAGCTTTCTTTTGATTTCCATTTGCATGGAATATCTTTTTCCATCCCCTCACTTTCAGTATGTATGTGTTCCTAGGTCCTAAGTGGGTCTCTTGTAGACAACATATGTACGGGTCTTGTTTTTGTATCCATTCAGCCAGTCTATGTCTTTTGGTTGGAGTATTTAATCCATTTACATTTAAGGTAGTTATAGATATATATGTTCCTATTACTATTTTCTTAATTGTTTTGGGTTTGTTATTGTAAGTCTTTTCCTTCTCTTGTGTTTCCTGCCTAGAGAAGTTCCTTTAACATTTGTTGTAGAGCTGGTTTGGTGGTGCTGAGTTCTCTTAACTTTTGTTTGTCTGTAAAGGTTTTAATTTCTCCATCGAATCTGAATGAGATCCTTGCTGGGTAGAGTCATCTTGATTGTAGGTTTTTCCCTTTCATCACTTTAAATATTTTCTGCCACTCCTTTCTGGCTTGCAGAGTTTCTGCTGAAAGATCAGCTGTTAACCTTATGGGGATTCCCTTGTATGTTATTTGTTGCTTTTCCTTTGCTGCTTTTAATACTTTTTCTTTGTATTTAATTTTTGATAGTTTGAATAATATGTGTCTTGGCGTGTTTCTCCTTGGATTTATCCTGTATGGGACTCTCTGTGCTTCTTGGACTTGATTGACTATTTCCTTTCCCATATTAGGGAAGTTTTCAACTATAATCTCTTCAAATATTTTCTCAGACCCTTTGTGTTTCTCTTCTTCTCCTGGGACCCCTATAATTAGAATGTTGGTGCATTTAATGTTGTCCCAGAGGTCTCTGAGACTGTCCTCAATTCTCTTCATTCTTTTTTCTTTATTCTGCTCTGTGGTAGTTATTTCCACTCTTTTATCTTCCAGGTCACTTATCCGTTCTTTTGCCTCAGTTATTCTGCTATTGATTCCTTCTAGAGAATTTTTAATTTCATTTATTGTGTTGTTTCATCATTGTTTGTTTGCTCTTTAGTTCTTCTAGGTCCTTGTTAAACGTTTCTTATATATTCTCCATTCTATTTCCAAGATTGTGGATCATCTTTACTCTCATTACTGTGGATTCTTTTTCAGGTAGACTGTCTATTTCCTCTTTATTTGTTTGGTCTGGTGGGTTTTTACCTTTCTCCTTCATTTGCTGCGTATTTCTCTGTCTTCTCATTTTGCTTAACTTACTGTGTCTGGGGTCTCCTTTTCACAGGCTGCATGTTCGTAGTTCCCGTTGTTTTTGGTGTGTGCCTCCAGTTGGTAAGGTTGGTTCAGTGGCTTGTGTAGGCTTCCTGGTGTAGGGGACTGGTGCCTGTGTTCTGGTGGGTGGGGCTGGATCTTGTCTTTCTGGTGGGCAGGACCGAGTCCGGTTGTGTGTTTTGGTGTGTCTGTGGACTTATTATGATTTTAGGCAGCCTCTCTGCCAGTGGGTGAGGTTGTATTCCTGTCTTGCTAGTTGTTTGCCATGGGGCATCCAGCACTGGAGCTTGCTGCCCGTTGGATTGAGCTGGGTCTTAACCTTGAGGTGGAGATCTCTGGGAGTGCTCTCGCTGATTGATATTACATGGGGCTGGGAGGTCTCTGGTGCTCCAATGTCCTGAACTCAGCTCTCCCACCTCAGAGGCTCAGGCCTGACACTAGGCTGGAGCACCAAGACCCTGTCAGCCACATGGCAGATGTGTGGTTTACTACTGAGGATATTTAAGCACATGAACCAACATCCAGATGAAGAGATTCATAGGGTGAGGTTGAGAACAAAGAAACGTCAGTCCTCTGGAGTTTGGAGCCCAGCATGGTGGCACGTGGAGAAATTCTGCTTCACCAACCTGGCAGCTCTCTGAAACCCCTCCTTTTGGGTTTTTAATGGTGGCTTCACTACACAGGCATGGTTGATTAAATTCTTAGGCATTGGTAATTAATTCAACCTCCAGAAACTTTCTCCTCCTCCTGGGTATTTAGGGGGTGGGGATGAAAGTTCCAACCATCTAGTCAAGTTCAGGATACACTTTAAATATTTGATACTTGATGAATAGTTAAATGGGTGGAAGCATGACTTTGCATATAAAGCATTAACACTGTGTTTGGCTGTTCACGTCTTTTAAATGCAAACTTTTATCATTTCAAAGAGCACGTATCAGATTTGGTGGGATGGGGGGATGGTCAAAACGTTTTCTTACAAGAGATGACATTGGAGATTAATTTTGAAGTCAAGTTCTTATATCCCCCATATTTCTGGCCTTATACAACAGAGGTTTTCAAGCTAGATCAGTATGTCTTATTCCTTAGAAGAATCTTAGGAAAAAAATGACTAGTACTTCCCTTCTGAAATTATTTAACATAGTTTCTTCTGAAGTGTTTAAAGTATTACCGCTCCTTGAGGTGGGTAGCAGGAAAGACGATTATTTCTGTTTTGGTGGTAGAGAATTACTTAACAAAAATCATAAGTTAAGTCAGGCTATATGATGGAACTTCTGGAAGAGATGAAGAGCTAAAAGTCAGAGGGCAACAAAGCAAACTTTAAAGCCTACAGGTCAAGAGACTATTACTGAATTCCCAGCATATTACACATTTGGCAGCTATAGACTACATGCTGGAACTGATCTACCCAAAAATGGCATGTAGGAAAAGGGAGTGGTCCACATTCTAGCAGTCTGGACCCTGCAAGTGAAACTCACCAGAGCCTCATTAGCAATGAGGATGTTTCAGTCTTGGTGGGCCTTGGCCTTGATTCTGTGGACTGAAATGACCTCCAGTAGGTCAAAATAAGACTCTGATAAAGTCTGAAGTGTTGCAAGGTGCTCATAGTCTTAACTTAGGAATGTTTTTTCTTTTAGAAAATACTGAAGATTTCAGATTTGAATGCCTATTTATGGAGTTTTGTAGGAGACCATCATTCTACCACATACTCTGATATTTCAATTTTGCCAATCTAAGCTCATCTAAGGGACTTAAAATAACCAAAGAAGCTGAAGTATTTAACATCTATTTTCCTTAAAATGAGTGGAAGGCAGAAAGATTAGATCTTCTTTTTGGGAAACTCATCAAAGTTTACAGCAGGAAGAAAAGGATTCTGATTTCTGTTTTTTTTTTTTTTCTTTCTTTTTTTTTCTTTTTTAATTCTCCCTTGCTCTCTGGCCTCTAAAGTAACAACTCTCAGAAGAGATGACAATAGAGACTATCCATCAAGCCTGACTTCTCAGTTTCTTCTGACTCTGCTTTGGCAGGCTTGTCCCAGCCCATCTGAATTACCAGATTCAGTGTCGTTCTTGAAATGAACACAGTTACTTTCTCTTGCCTGACATGCAAGTCTTGTAGATTGAGGCTATGACTCCTTTGAGTCAACATTTATTTAGTGTTTATTATAGGCCAAACTCTAAACTAAACTCTAAGAATGCAAAGACAATAAAACAAGATCATTTCCTATGAGAAACTCTAATCTAGTGGGTAGGGAGAAATGTCAACAATTTGCTGCAGTGTGATAAGTACTCCATGATAGGCACACATTCTTTGGAAACCCAAGAGAGAGTAAGGCCATTAAATCATTAATTTGTGGAGCGTCCACTTAAGGCAAAGCCTTGCCCTACAGCTGAGGAAGATAAACACTGAGAAAGAAGTTTCTTTTCCTCCAGGAACTCCACATGGTCCTATGAGAGGCAAACACAGATAAATAACTCATTATATATAATGGAATCCGCTATAGGTTCTTTAAAATAACCATGAAAAAGTACTCTGTGTCTGGGAAGATGTCTATTTCAAGTATTATGGCAAACTAGAAAGCCTAAAACCCTCCCATATCAAAAATGCTCAGTAGGATATTTTAATGTATATTTTAAAATACAGTGCTCAGCTGGAAACAAAGTAAAAAGAATCCTAAGAGGCTGAAAAATAAAGCAAAACTACAAATCTATAAAGGTAAGCCAGTGATAAAAATCAGCTGTTCCATCTACCATTTCCCATGACTCAGAGCTTTGGTTTTGTTGCTAAAATGTGGCTCATGAAGAAAGACTACAACCATATCATAAGGGATATCCGATTAGAGATAAAAAAGTCCAGACACCCAAAATCACAGTCAGTGAAATGGTGAACTAGAAAAATTCCTTCCTTGGTCTTGACTCTGGGTGGTAGAAAAAACCCTGAGTTGGTCATCACAGGAGTTTGAGGCCCACATTCACGCTACTTCTGTGTTTGAGATACATTAAGCTGAGAATTTATTATAAAGTGACCCCATGTTGGCAGTGTCCCAAGATGCCTGGAAGAAACAAATATAAATTCTCTCTGGAGGAATGCACCTTTTAACTCTAGGCCTCAAAAATTCCCACTGATGAAGTTTATGGAACATATGCTTATGATAACAAAATCATAAAATTCCAGGAAAGAAGCAGTAAAGAACATGAATCAGAAAAAAAACCCCAAAGAAACATAAAAAGCTACACAAATTAAAAATTAAAAACAGCAGCTTCAGACCCATAAAGCTATTAGATATTGTAATTATTGAATTACTATATTTAATGTGTATAAATAAATAAAAAACAATATTTGAAGTATTTGTATAGAACAAGAGATCTTAAAAATGAATAAGCAGATTTGAAAAGACTCAAATAGAAATTGTAGAAGTAATAAATATAATACTTCAAAGGAAAAGCACAAGGAGTAGGTTAAACAACACATTAAACAAAGCTGAAGAGAGCATTAGTGAACAGGAAGATATCCGAAGATATCCAAAAATTAAGAAACATAAACGATGTAGTGAGACAATATAACAAATATCAAATTGGACTTTCAGAAGAAAAGCAAAGATAATGCAGAGGCACTATTTGGAGTGATAAAGTCTGAGAATTATCCAGAAATGATAGAAGAACTGTGAATCCATAGAAGCAGGAAGTCCAGAAAGTTCCAAGCAAGTTAAGTAAAAAGAAATCCACATTAAGACATTTTGTAGTGAACTTTCTGAATACCAAAAACAAACAAAAATGAAAATAACCTCTTAGAAAAAGCCAAAGAGGAAAAACAGGTTACCTATGGAAAAAAAGCAGATTGACATCTAACTTCTCAAAAACAACAGTGTAAACTAAAATAACATAGACAACCATCTTCAGAGTGTAAGGAAAATACTTGTCAACCAAGAGTTGTGTACTCAGTAAAATTATCTTTCAAACTTGAGAATAACATAAAAGTTTTTTCAGATAAACAACATGGAGGAATTTGTGGCTCAATAATACACCTTAAATATGCAAGAAGGGCAAATAAACATGAACAATTGTATAAACAATAACAATACTGTAACAATACTACCTAATTTTGTGGGTACAATTGTGATATAACCAAAATATTATGGTAATTAGACTTTCTTTGATTAAATATAGATGTTAAAATTCTAGGTTAATAATTAAAATAAAAAAGGAAGAATTTATAATTCCAAATGAGTTGTGGGCAGAAGCAAGAATGAGAAAAAAGTAGCACAAAAGTATGCAAGAAAGAATATTAAAAGAAACACAGAAAAAACAGAAAATTTAGAAAGCGCAAAATAAGAAAGTAGGAATGAATCCAAATATGTCAGTAATCATAACAAATGCGTATGGGCTGAATTTTTTTTTTAAAGGACAAAATTGCCAGATTGAGGAAGAAACAAAATTCAGCTCTATATTGAGTTCAAGAGTCATGCCTAAAACAAAAGAATTCAGAAAGGTCGAAAGGATGTCACAATAGACATGTAAAAATGCTCAAACTCTAATCATCAAAGAAATACAAATAATGCAACCCTCCAGATATCAAAAACCAAAAGTTCACATTTGGCAAGGATGTGGAGTACTAAGGATGTTTATATGCTGCTAGTAAGGGTATAAACCGGTGCCATCATTTTGGAAAGTGCTCAGACATTATCTAATAGAGAAATTCACACACATATGTCACAGAATACATGTACAAGAAAGTTCATAACAGCACTGTTGTAATATCCCAAACTAGAAAAATCCAAATGTCCCTCATCAAAACAATGGATAAATGTGGTGTATTCATAAAACAGAGTACTATGCAGCAAGAATATGAAGGAAACAGCCATACAAAATAGCAAATGTTATCATATTGAACTAAAGAAGAAATACACAAAAGAATACATAGATAATGACACCATTAATATATTAAGTCCTTTTATTAATGTTATTTTCCCCTTAAGGAAACTAAGTAACTTGCCCACAGGCACACAATTGGCAAGTGGCGGAGATGGGATTCAAACCCAGGCCATCTGACTCCAGAGATTGTCCTTAGCCACTCTGCTATGCTGGCTGGGAACAGGAAAGATGGAGAAACAGGGAGATGCAAGGCAGGTTTGGGGAACATGTGATCAGGTCCAGATAGACTGTGGGAATATTGGTGACAAAGATGAAAAAGTATCTGGTAGGGGAAATAGAGCAAACTTTGAATGTTAAATTGCATTAGTTCTGTGTGTACTAGGGAGATACTGAGGATTATTGGGCAGAGAAATGACACAATGAAATCTGTATTTTAGGAGAATCTGTCTGCTGTCATGGAGGAGAAACATTTGGAGGGTGAGGTAGCAAGGTCTTTTAGCAGAAATTAGAAAGGACCTCAGCCAGAGAAGTTTAGATAGAAGAGAAATATAAGAGGAAGGTGCATTGCTGAGGCAGAGTTGGTATTTGATACATAATTAGACGTGGAGAGTGATTTGAAATTTCCAAGTCTCTGCAACTGGGAAGAGGATGATGTCATGAACCAAGATAAGGAATGAAAATGAAGGACTAGTATGTAGGGAAGGTGAGCCCTAGGTTGGATGTGCTGACTCTAGGCATCTATGAAATGGAAATACTTAGAGGTCCATTGCTGATGCTGGAAATGTGGGCTGGACTTAGAAGCGAAATAAGCGGAAAAGGAAGGGCTAGAGATGCTGGCTTGGGCATCATTCTCTGTGGTGATAATGCATCATGGGCAGCTTCTGAGGGACATTTCTTCAGAGGAGGGAGACCTAATCCCAAATGGAAAAGGATAGAGAAGGGAAAGGATGGAGACGTGCAGACATCCAGTGTCTGCTGATCTTTTAAGAAGTTGGGTAGTGAGAGAAAAAGAAGGAGAAAACGGTGAACTAGAGGAAAATGGCATCAAACCGGTAATAATTGCTGACATAATATTGAGTGTTTATTAAGAGCTTTACATAGATTATCTCAGTTAACCCTCAGAACTCTGAGATGGGTACTTTTGCTATCTGCATTTCATAGATGGGAGAACTGAGGCACAGAGAGATTGAGACCACACAGCTAAGTGGTAAGTCAGCATTTATACAGAGGCAGTCTGACGGGAATGTACTTTTTAAACATGATAACTAAAACACAGCAGGATTCTCAGCAGTAGGTGAGATTTCAGCATGTTGGTAGAATCAAGGGAGTGGAATTAGGAGAGGGATTGTGAAGAAAGAGGGCAAAGTAGAGCAGAAAAGAGGAGGCGCTGGGATGACCCAGGAGGAGAGGTGGGTACATAGAAAATGTTTTCCCTTGGGGCTAGAGGAAAGGAAGGCGGATGGAGGTACTTTGGGGCGTGGGTGGCAGGAAATAATGAGCGTTCATTTGGGTGATTTGGTCTCATGGTTGAGTCCTGGAAATCATCTCTTTAGGTAAAGGAAGACCAGAGTAGCTTTGTGGCACTGAGCGGTAGCTCTGGTTTCAAACAACTGGGGGCCAGAGAGGCTGAAACAGTGGCAGTGCAGTGGAGAAGCACATTACTTGGGGTTATGATCTAATGTCAGCACATAAAATAAAAATCACATATAATCAAGGTTACTTCTGAAAAATTCCTCAAGTCTCTTATAAAGTACAGTATATACGGTTTGTGTATACTGTCCTGTCTCAAGAAGTCTGACAGTGCTGGCTTTGCCTCTGGAGATGAAACAGATGGCTATTTCTTTGGTTGAGCCCCAGAAAAATGAGTTGGCTTGCACTAGGCTCTTTGTATGAAAAAACTCCATACAGGATAAGATTTCACTGCAGAGATGTGTTACAAGGATAGCCTGTGTAGACAGACTAGGGTGTGAATCCTGGCCTGACCTGTTAGCTGTGTGATGGTGGGCAACTTTACCAGATTTTTTAGTCTCATTTACCAGATTTTTCTTTCTGTTTGTTTTTCTGTAAAAATAATTAGCCTGGGGCCTGTCATAGATTAGATGCTCAATTATGAGTAGAGAATAAGAAAACATAAAACCAAACAGTAAAACAAAATGAGAAAGTTGAATTTACCCAGAATTGAGGATCAGTGTTAATGCTATATTGGAAATTTCTATGTAAGGTCAAGAGCAATAGCACCTAAGGCACTGATAGGAGAAAGTGTTGCAAATAGTTGTCTTGGGAGACTACCTTGGATGATTACAGAGAGGTGGGAGGAGTTAATACACTGAGAGAAGAAGGGAGAATCAAGGAACTAAAATCCACACTTTTAAAAAGTTTTAAAAGCAAGATCAGTCAGGATGAGGGAAGAAATGAAGTAAAGTTTGGGAGGTGATGGTATAGGGGAGGAAAGACTTTTTCTCTACTCTCTTAGGTTCTGTGCCTGGGGCCCACAAATTAAGCTGGCAAAAGACAGATTAACAGGAAAGAAAACAAAGACAAATTTTATTTGATATTAATATTTTTATGTGACACTGGGGCTTGTAGGAAGAAATGAAAACCCCAAAGAAGCGTTTAGACCTGGGGGCTTTACTGTTTAACAAAGGGCAATGAATTGTGCAGACGTGATAAGACAAAAGAAAAACAGGTTTGGGCCAGGGCCAGTAAATTGTGGGAAAGTGACTAGGAAATATATGAGGGAAATTAAAGGGAGATAAGGGTTATTTTAGTAAGTAAGTTATTTTCAGCCTCATCTTGGCATCCACTCCCTGTCTCTGGTGATAAGAATGTTCTCTTCTTCCTGGTACAAGGAGAGCATCTTTCTCACTGGAAATTTATGCCCTGCTTTTAGGTAGAAAAGGGGAGGGCACAGAGCCCTTCCTGCGTCTGCTACTTCTCAATTGCCTTTGGCTCAAAATAATTAATATGCCAAAGTGGCATATTTTGGGTGGTATGTTTTGATGCTCTTCAGTGGAAGTCAGAGATAGCATCTGGAGACTGTCCTCACTGATCTGGAGCTTTCCTTCCACAATAATGCCTTTCATGGACTTGGGGTAGTCAGAGATAACAGAACACTTCCTGTCTAAAGTCAGATTTGGATTGTGTGGCTCAGCACATTTCTTTGAGTAGTCATGAGAGCCTTGTTATTTTTAAGGACTGCAGCAGCATATGCTGTTAAGATCATTAGATCTGGAACCAAAAGCATGGTGTCTGAACCATATCCTCTCAGTTCAAATGTTAGCTCTTCCACTGACCAGCTGTATGGCCTTGGTCAATGGAACTAACTTCTCTGTCCCTCAGTTTTCCCATCTGTAAGGAGAGTCAAAGTGGTTAGTGAGAGGCATAAATGAGTCACACACTTTGAACTGTGACGAGCTCTCAGAAAATGCTTGCTAAGTGAGCTGTTACTTTATTATGCAAATGGGAAAAAGCTGATTTTCTGATGGGTACTGAGCTTTTTCGGAGCTGGTTTTAGTTTCATTGTCTAGTCTGTTTTTAATCAATGCTGGGTACTTTGGAGTTTGCTGGCTGGGATTAAAAAGGCCATCTGTAGTGGTGGAACACACTGTGCTCTGTCAAGGGGATGACCCTGGATGGGATGAAGGGTTTAGTCTGTGACTGCAACTTCTGGAACCCCGTGATCAGCACGACCTGGAAATGTTACTATCTGCTGGCACCTTTCCTTTGCCACCATGGAGATAGACAGAGCTCTTCCTCACTCTATTTTTCTAGAGGTCTTTTCATCCCTATAGAGGAAATCTATCCCCAACTCCTGATTACTCTTACAGACAGACCTGTACAATCACATCTATTGTTGCTTTTTTGTCATAATTTTAACTTAAAAAGATCTGTGTCGTCTGCAACCTGATAACTGTTTCTGTAACAACCCATCACTATGACAGAGATAATGATACCCAAGTACAACAAGGAATGAATAATTTAACAGGAAAAATTAAAATCCCAGTATAAGCTTTTTCAAAGAGATTTTCTGAATGGAAGGTGAGGTAGTCTGTTTGGTGTAGAATAAATTTACCCTTTCTTTTGTGTTCAGAACTTCTTGGAGGATTGTTCATATCTTATATGAGTAAAGTTGAAACAATTAGGTATTACCTATATATCTAAAAGCATCCATGCAAGATACTCTTGTTGTATGAAAAGTCCTTTGAATAGTTAGTGCAGCAACCTATCTAGCATAAATGTCTAACCTGTGTCCCCACCTAGTTTCTCAAAATGTCTTTCACACATAGAACCCCAAGCTCTAAACCCCTCTGAAGCCATATCACCCTTGACTCTTATTGACTGGAAAACCAAGCTGCTTTGATTCCTTCCACAAGGTTCAGAAACTAACTCTGATGAGACTCCAGCCCTGTATGCTCTTAATGTTAGGAAGGGCTAGAAACCAGACTTGTGATGCATTTTTCATATATACCAACAGTGTTTGGCAGTGTTTGCTAATGGAAAATAGGACAGGAGAGGCCATGAAGAGATATTGGTATTGCCAGGCTCCAGAGGGCTAAGGAAAACGTGGGACCTCAGTGACATGCAGGTTGAAACAAAGAGGAAAGATGATTTATAGTTTAATAAACCATTATAAGTTTTGACTTCAGAATTTCTTCTGGAACTAGAAATTTGGAGAGCGGTAGCCAAGCAGTGGTAGTAAAGAGTTTAAAGAAGAAAATATGTTTTTGGTTTCAGTATCTCTTTTAAAGTATGCCTGGAAATAAGGAATGGATGTTTGGGTCTGCAGCTGGGAGGTCAAAAGGCCAATGGAGAAGAGGTTTTTTTTTAATTGTAAACATAAGAATTAATCATAACTCAAAAATGGAATCAGGAGAAAACCTGCAGCTGGAAAAGGAAACAAAAGAAGAAAAAGGGTTTTAATTTATTTATTTGTATAAACACACACACAGTATAAATATGTTCTCATACTCACCAGCTAGTTCTTGAAAATCATGACCTCAAAAGTAGAAGCAATACCGAGTTGACACTTGGGTAGAAAATCTAGCATTCCTATTTTTACCTTGGGCTCAATGTTTAAGCTGGAGTCTTCTTAACAGATTTTAATACAAAAGGCTTTCTTTACACCTATTTACACCCCAAATCTGATATATTTCCAAAAGTAGGAATTATATTCAATGCCGTGTGAGCTCTTGTGTGGCAGAGCCTCAGAGGTGTAAAGAAGGCCAGCAGCCACAGAGGAACATTGAACCAGCAGGAGGGTAAATGGTTCTTCTTCTCTGCTTTGAAGTTTTTTTCTTTCTAAAATTTGATCTATCTTTCTATCTGTCACCTATCTTTACCACAGTACAATGTACAAAGACATCTCTTCCAACTTTATTCTTTTTCTTTCTTCCAAATTAGACTTTCAGAATTTACAACCCCGAATACTGATTCTAGTCAATGAGGTTAGTTCTCCCTCACAATTACTGGCTACTCCAGAGGGCTGGGGTCAAACGCTTGATTAAATAAATTACAACTTCGGGTCCCCTCCAATAAGCCATGTCAGGCTGTAGGCAACCCAAAACAATGCTCCCTGTTTTAACCCATAATGGACAGTTGAGTTCAGTAAGTGGCCTAATCACTGTAGCATAAATATTTATGGGAGAATTTTTCCAATTAAGGTAGAGGCTTGTTTAGATGCTATCAGTTTAGAGAGGGCTCTTCCAACAAGAAAATTACTGTTAAAAGACATCAGGAAATGGTTAAACTCCAGAAGGCTAAAAGGTCAGTGAGTCTGCAATGCACCAGGGCTGCCATTCTATTACCACTGTCTGCATGCGTTAAACCTCCCTCTTTCTCCTTTAAATGGAGGATTAAAAAATAGCCCTTTCTACCCGGAAAAAAAATGTTGGTTCATTCATATAAAAAATATCTATGTTGAGAAATAAAAATGTGGGCAGTGACTCAGCCAGGTTTGGTGTTATCCCAACGTTTACACCAGGCTGTACATAGGTCTTGCTTCTTTGCTGGGTCTAGAGTATGGAGGGGGGTGCCAATAATGGTATTGAATGCTTCCATAATACGTGCTGTTAGCATGGACTTCAAGGATCTCTGTTGCACGCAACCTAGGAAGAGATGCAAACATGCATTTTGTGGGTCATATTATCAAGAAAGAGCTGTATAAAATCTGAAATGTAGAGTACAGGCAGAAAAACTCCCAGAGTAGAAGAATATGTGATCTCAGTGGGAATTCATTAATCTACCAAACAGTGTGGATGTGTGTCTACCATATGGCATTTTACTCTAAGGGAAAACATGAAAAAGAGAGAGAAAGTGGGAAAAAACAATCCCCGTAGAATGTGAACACAAAATACCTTTGCCTGAAAATAAACTTGTTAAGTTTATAGCAGAAGAAACATGGAAGAGTATCCTAGATCACACTATTAGAGCTGAGATGGTTTTAGAAATATTGCCATCTGATTTTGATTTTCCTTGGAAGATGGAATCAAGTATTAAAGATTAAGGTTATTTAGCAACAATTTCAACAGTTAGCTATGACGTAAAACACAGCATAAACCACATAAGATGGGGAAGATTGGTCTATATGAGGATAACTTGGGTCTCTTGAAGCCAAAAGTATGAATGATTCTTTCCAAGTCACAGCTGTTACAAAACCAAAAGGCAGTGAGACACCTGAAAAAATATGAGACCACAAAGAGAGGCATTCGCCATTTCATAATTAGACTGGAAAGACAATCTACTTTGATCCGCTATCCAATCCCTACTTTCACCTCCATCCTCAATGTGAACCTGAAAAAGGCCGCCAAGCTCAATCTTAGCAATGACTTTGGCTTTCGCCCTAACTGCCCTTTTCCTTCTAGGACTGCGAGTTAAGTAAACCAGAGCTTGAAACACTGGTGCAAGCAGAGTTCCCTGGAACATTCCTTCAACCAAGAGGGTGCATGCCTACAGATGCACAGAGCATGGGTTTGAGGGAGAGACACTCTGAAACAGTGACACTTTGCCAGAGCTGACTTGGGTTCTGCACAAGACATCCCTGGAGTGTGGAGAGTGCAAGGCAGGTTGTCTACTAAAACTTCGCCCCACTGGGGTTGGCTTTGGGCAAGGAATTTGAGGTAAAAGATTTCTAATACTTATTGTTCCTGCTCTTCTTATTCCCACCTTTTAAAATAGCATATGTTCTTAGATTTCCCCTTTCATATTTTCAACTTAATGATATTAGTTGCTTCAGAACTGAATTTCACTCGAGGGGGAAACTGAAGCACGATGGATAGAACTTCTCTTAATTTGGACTCAAAGACCTGTTAGACACCATGGTGGGGAAGTGAGCCGGTTACACAAACCTAATCAAATTCTTATTCTACTCAGACTTGTCTCCTATTAGGTAAAAGTGTGTTTGTAGTTAGAGAATTTGAGTTTCCACTTAAGAGACCATGTTCTATAGTATGGAGGATAGGAGTCAGCTCAGACCCCTATCATTACCCTTTTTTCTGAAATGTTGACTGGCCTAGGTTTCGAGGAGGACACAATTTTAATGCTGTGTTTGGCTTATGAACTAGCAGCTGAGAAACAAATGCATTTAGAAAGTTCTTCTAAATTAGGTCTCTAATATATGGGGAGATTTGAGATTTGGGCAGATTTGATGTGGTTTTCTGATTTCCCATCTAGAAGTGTTTTAAAGATCAACACAGTGATGTCGATAATTGCTTTAGGAAAATGCCATAGAATAGGTTGAAGACTCGCTGCTAATTAGGAAAAGGAAGTTAATCTTCCTTCTACGTCTTCTTAGGTCTGTTTGAAGAAACCATCACAGACAATTTTAAGAGCTTTGGCAGGAGTGCTGGATCATCGTGATGATCACACTGGGGCTTTGGTGGACTGGTGATTTCCTTCCTTGTCTCCAGCTAATGTATATTGCAGTCTTGACCATCTGTAACATGCAATAATACTTCCTTTTCCTGACATAAGGTCTTCAGCATGAGTACTTATTCAAGAACTTTTAAAAATGGGTATTTTTATTATAAAAACTGTAATCTGTCCTTTAAAAATAAGCCCACAGATTATAAGAACAGGCAGAAGTTTTTTTAGGTTTAGGCAAAGAGCATATAGCAACAGTTCTCTATTCAGGTAGTTTCCCAGGTGTTCCTTCTCACATACTTTCTGTGCATGTGTCTCTCTCTAAGCTAAGTGAAGGAATGACAAAAAGAACATGCTGAGTTAGCTCTGTTTTGTCTTCTGACCCCAAAGGTTGAAGAGAAGTTATTCTTGTTGATAATATGCTGTGATTTAAATTGGAAGAATTTTTTTTTTTAATTTTTGTTAGGGATAAGTAGGGCACTATTTAACATGCGTTTCATTCCTTGTACTATGGCGATGACTAGCCCCAAATAAATAACTAAACTTGAATCACACATAAAATAACAAAATCAGAACATGCATGAGATGTCTTAGGAAGCCTACTGTTTGTGTGCAGATAAATGAACCCATCTGATTAGCACTGAAACAAGCCACAATTCCATTTCAACACAATGAGCTTGAGTCTATGGTGGACCAGGTTGGCCAAGGCTTTTAGTAAACTGTTTACTTCCAGCAATCAAATCAATTCTTTCCCAAGGATTTGGGGCTTCATTTAGTGCAGTTTTGGAATTGAGTAGTGTTCTGCACACCCAGAGAAATAAGGACTAGACTCAAGAAACTTGGGTTTGGGATCTAATAGTAATTCCCCATATTTTTTTTTTTTTTTTGCTTTGCTCCTTTTGTTTTACTCTCATGGAAACTACCATTTATGAGGAAATTCTGAATTTGTTTAATGTTATCATAAGTTTGTGCTGTATTCATCAAGTGATATAAAAGAAAGAATAACTTTATAAACGATTTAATTGAATGCAAATTTTGAGGGTATTATTGAATTGTTCATGGTTTTTTTTTTTATCCAAAGTTCACCATTTTGTTTTATTTATTTATTTATTTATTTAGGCTGTGCTGTGCGGCATTCGGTATCTTAGTTTCTGACCAGGGATCAAACCTGTGCCCCCTGCAGTGGAAGCACAAAGTCCTAACCACTGGACCACCAGGGAAGTCCTGAATTGCTTATGATTTAAAGAATAGGTTTAACATCCTTCAGGACTTAACATTCTGTTTTTCAGTCATTTTCCATTTTATTCTGTGGATGGATTTATATTATTTGGCTTACATCACATCATTTTATATAAAATTCAAGTACAGCCACCATTAAAAATACATACAACACAAAAGGGCAATGTGGTAAAAAAGAAATCCTTATTTTAATAATATATTACATTACTGAAATGTTGCTAAAATTAGTCACAGATTTATCTGTTTTTTTCTAACATATTATTTAGAAAAAATAAACCAGAAACACACAATGCTAATTAAATATTGCATTTGTATAGTACCTTAAAATTTTTGAAGTTGTTTTATATCTGCTACTTAAAAACAAATGATCTTAATAATGTTTTGGTGGTAATATATAATTGGCTTTTTCCACCAGTGTCCCTGGTGGCTAATGGTTGAGAGTACTTTTGAATTCGATCACATAAATATTTCAAACACTTGGCCGGAATACGTTTTTTGGTGATGGCCATATTAAAGTAAAACCACTAGATTACCCAAATGTCTCTGTATACAGAAAGAAAACCTACACTTTAAAAAAAGTTGGTTTTTGTTTTTTCAGTAAGTGACCATAAATGACATATGCAAAGTTTGAAACTCCAGATGATCTGCTGATTTTTAAGGTGGACATCATGATGCTCTATGACTTCTTTCTTGAATTTTTCTTTGCTTGTTTGTTCACATTTTATTGAAGTATAGTTGATTTACAATGTTGTGTTTGTTAGTTTCTGGTGTATAGAAAAGTGATTTAGTTACACACACATGTATAGATCTATGATTTTTTGAAAAAGAAATTGTTGAGGTTTAGACTCACTATTTGATTCCAAGAAGCTGATTTTAATCTTTTTCAGTAAACGGTGGTGGTAGTTACAGGGGAGTGGGGGGGACTCCATTTACAGTTTCTGAGACACAGGTTTGTGATCTCAAAGTTGGCACTTGGGATAACTGTGGCAGAGGCGACATTGCTATAACTCAATTACTCCACAAGTAAGGAATGCGTGTCTGGAAATTTCCTTCTGAAGTGAATTTTTCCTTCTGCTGATAGCTGTGGTGTTGAGAGTCGCACTCTGCCACACGATTTCCCTTACCCCATGGCTAGTCTAGACGGTGCAACAGAAGTCAGGGGTTCTGACAGCTGGAGCCTCCTTTCCTAAGACTTTTCGAAAACCTCCATCGTTCACTTCTTTGTACACCTGCTGACAGTTTCTTAAATGGATCAGTGGTTTCCGTACTTTTCTACAGAACTGATGACAGTTTTCAAGGGGGTATGAAAAATATCCTGGCCTTGAAGTTGTTTACCCCAATATTCACAGCTGATAAATTGGGCTGTCATTCTGATCTTACCACAGAGGGCAGAAAGGGGATTTAGTGGTAGCGTTGATCACAGTGATACAAGACACAAACGGATCCTACATCCATTACCAGATTCCTGCATTTGCCACCATCTGTTCTTCTCCATCTCTGCCTAGAGTGGGCAAAGAAGACCTAGTGGGCGACAAGAAGGGTACAGGTTGTGATTCTGAGGAAAGGACATCTGGGAAATGAGGGTGTTACATCCCGCACTGGACACCTGAGAGAGTTTACACGCCCTCCTTACACTAAAGGGTTTTCAACTTAAACTGGAAACTGTACTGTCTGGGGACTAGTTTACTAAACATTCTTGTGTAAAGACAATGAAGAAAAAACGATCTCTCAGTGGTTGTTTCATGATATTGGTTCTTCGGTTCTTTGGTTCACTTCCAAACAACTGAAATGTGTGGAGAGGCAGGCTAGATTACAGAGTTAAAAATAAGTGATGTTATGTTTACGAATGATTTATTTCTGATTAAATCTCTATATATGAGATTCCCAATTAGTGTGCAACGTCAGAATCATCTGGATAATTTTTGCAAGCAACTTCAGTGTGGCTGAACCGGATTATTCTTGGGACTAAGGTGGAGGGAGCAAGACTGGTGAGGTCTGGCCATGTGATTAGCTGCTGTCCTGCTGATCAACACTGCTTTTGGTAAGTCAGTGTTTCCTAAAATCTCAGCTTCTCAGGATCACCTGGGGAGCTTTATCAAAATATAAATATCCAGGCCCCACTCCAGCCCTGAACAATCAGAATCTTGAAGGGGTAGTGGAGGGGCAGGACCTGGATATCTGTTTTTTTGAAAAATCTGCCCAGATGATTCTGATGCCCTGACAGGTTTGGGGACCCCTGCCCTAGAGGATGAAAGAAATTGATGGAATGAGATCAGCATTTTTAACGATGAAAAGGCCACCTGACACAAAGGGAGAGATTCATGGAGGATTCAAAGCTGAGATTTGATGAAGACTATTTTCATTAGATCAGTATTCTGCTTACAAAATCAGTTTATCGAAGTTGGAGTTTTTTTTATTGACAATCAGATATATTTATTGTGTTAATAGCGGCAGTGACAATGGAAGCATATAGATATTTCTGAATATTAGGGTAGGGACGTTCAGAAATGAGCTTTAATTCAGAAATTAGTCTAAGGCACAAGGCTGATAGGGGGAAAAAATGGAATTGATGAAAACTGGCTATTCTATCTGTGGGCTGATGTGTGGATGAACAAGGGAAAATACTGATCGAGCTGCTAATCTATTTGCAGGGTTCTTGCGTTGAGCTCTCTGTGGTGACTGACTTGAGAAAGATTGCCATAGAATACTGGCTATTTAACTATTTAAGTAGTTACCTGAGATTGACAGAGTGCTCTTTTAGGGGTGTGTGGTGAGGGGGATGGGAGAGGGGTAGGAAGAAGCTGAGAAATTTGGGAGGAAACAAGAGTCAGAAATCACTGCACAGCCTGATAAGGGTAGAGGGGAATAGATTTTTTAATAGGGAAAAGGTGGATTTACTGCCCCCAGGTTTTGTCAGCCTGTTGGAATGATAATGTAAGCTCTATCTGATTTCCCACTTTTTAAGAACAGCAATCTATTAACCAAGTTAACATTAGAATGTAAAATTTTTGTTTTAGACAGTGTAGGTGTACAAATGATTCCTTGGTTACAAAAATCTTGGGAACTTCAAACCAGCAGAAAGGAGGCTGACTTTTATTAGGTAAAGTCGTCTTTATCAGAAGTGGCCCACTAATCTCAAAACTGGAGTTATGGGAACCATTATATCTCTTGCAGAAATTGGATAGGAAGTAACTGAAACTGGTTTTCTAAATGGCAAGGATCAAACCATTTGGAAGCCTTAGGCTACAGTAACAGAAGTACTGGAGCCCTGCTCTGTGAGCTCCAAGTCCCTTTAAAGTTGTGCCACTGACTGAGGAGATAAGTGGTGATAAGAGACAGACAGCAGCAGGGCCAGGGCTGTTTTCTTTCTGGGGAACAGCCCTAATTTGAACTCTGCTACCCCCCATCCCCTTCCCCTATTCTCTAGATCATGGATGTTTGTTTGTTTGTTTTTTAATGCTGTCAACTTTCAAATGTAAGATCCTAAAGGAGCAAGGACTGTTTCATTTGAATGTTTTCATGTATATTTCTCAATACAGTGGGTACTCTTAATACATACTAAGTAACTCAAAACTTTAAATTATATTTACCTCCCTAAATTTGGGCTCTAAAAGCATTCTATTTTGTAAGATTTCTTGGAAGAGAATCTGGTGGGTTTCAGAGAAACTTCTTAGACGCTTTAGTGCCAAACTGGAAAAGCGCTTTTGCTAAATGAACCCAGGCTTTCTTGTAGTGGGCATTTATGCAGAATTAAAATATAAAATGATAAATTATCAATATCACATTAATAGAGCCAGTTTAATTAGCATTTAAATTCTCTCGCAGGATATGTATATGGGCTATGGCAAAGGATGTGAATCTAAATCACATGGATTTTTACTCATTGCAAGAATACTCTTCAACTCAGTTAAACAAGTAGTTGAGGAAATATCTGGAAAGCTGACTCAGTTTTCAAGACCCTAGAACAGTAGTGGAAGATCCAATAATTTTCTGAAGTCCTGATACCCCCTGACCTGAGGAAAAAAAGCATTTGATCCCAGGACCTAGGCTAACTTGATAGCCTGCAGCACAATAGCCTAATGAATAATGGGATCTGGGCGATGAATAAATGTCAGAAGGAACTTCACAATAATGACTTACAAGCAATAATCTGATTTAGAAAAATATTAAATTAGGCCTAAATGGAAAATGGTGCTTAAACAGTTCCATTTGAGGGACCCAGATTGCACTCTGCTAAGCAGTGTTGGTGGGCAAAGAGCGTTTGTTTCTGCCGTGGCAGGAGTGTGATTGATGCAGCTGCCCCTGCAAGCTTGGTAACCAACTTATTATTACAGCAGCTCTGAGGTTTGTCGCTGGGCTGTGCAAACAAATGATCAACATCATGTGGGAATGGCAGTAAGTGGAAGGGCCTCGGTGGAAAACATCGTTTGTGAAACAGGCTTTTCAGCCCAGAAGTTAGCTACTGAGAGTGTAAAAACAAAGGTCTTTGCAAGAGAGACAGTGAGCAAAGCATGATGGATAATCTCGACCATGCACGTAATTGCTTCCAGGTGTCTGGCCACTTTATTACTCTTGGGGTTATGCTACCACCCTGACAATGTTTTCTTTCTCAAACACGATAACTCCTCAGAAGGCTGGTGCCAGCGGTTACTGTTACCTCCATCACCCTAGGTTTGACTCGGTTACAGCCCAGTCTCCAGACAACTGCCACATTAGGGAGATTTAATAAGGTGTGTGTATAAAATGGAATTTAGGGGAACCCTATGAAAAGTCAGCTGAGTGCTGGAAGTTTGCTTTTTCCATCTGGGTTACATTGTCCACTGCTACAAGTATCAATAATTTTTTAAAAGGTAGTTTTTTTTCTCCTCTGTATGACAGTTTTTTTTATTACATATTTATTTATTTATTTTATTGAAGTATTGTTGATTTACAATGTTGTGTTAGTTTCAGGTATACAGCAAAGTGATTCAGTTTTATATATATATATATCATATATATATTCTTTTTTGGATTCTTTTCCCTTATAGGTTACTACAAAATATTGAGCATAGTTCCCTGTGCTATACAGTAGGTCCTTGTTGATTATATATTTTATATATAGTAGTGTGGATATGTTAATCCCAAACTCCTAATTTTAGATAAAATACATAGCTTTCTTTTTATGAAACTGATTGGCTTTCTAATGCCATTTTCAAAGTTTTTGGTATTCACAATTTAGTATTTAATGATTTAATTCAGATTTAAACAGAGTGAAAATATAGTATGTTCTTGCCTGAATGTCAACACCTGGAAGTAAGAAAGTTCAAGAAGTTTTCTTAACCACCTACTTTTCTAGGCTAGAAAAATTATCATGAAAGCTTGAAAATAATGTCACATTTCATTTCTAAGATGCTTGTCGCAAGAATAATCAATTCAAATTCTTATGTCCTTTAAATTTCTTGATACAGGCAGATTTAGGGACTTTGATAATTCAGTATATGATTTTAAAAATTGCTGTAAGAGACCAAAATCTTGTAAATTAAAATAAATACTAAGGATGTTTTGTAACTATTCACAGTTTCACTGCCCCTCCAACCTCTGCCCCTGAATCTCTAGAATCAATGAAGAGGGAAGGAATATTTTTTGAAAGTTGGAAGTAAACGATAGATTTGATGAAAAAATTATGGTATGTAGGATAAAACAATAACTCATCTAATCTGTTTTACCATTAGGCATAATTTGATTTAAAACATCCCTAAAAGAAATATAAATAAATATAAATATATAAGTATATATATAGTATTACTTTATACTTTATGCTTTATCCTATAAGAGTATTTTTATACTATTACTTTAAACTCTCACAAGAAAAAATGTTATCAAACTATGGGAATAATTTTACCTTTATTTAAATTTTTATTACTCTGTTATTTAAAAAAAAGTTGATCATCATGTCATCAGAAATAGCCTTTTGTTCTAAACACTGACTGGCACCTACAAGGTGAAAGTCCTGCCCTTGGGGCAGGGGAGGATGTTACATTTCAGGGCACCTCCAGTTGGACCATCATTCACCCATTTTTTTTCATGTGTCTGTGTTTCTCTTCTCTTTTTGACTGTATCTAATATAGTCACAATTCAGGAATGAACTCAAAGGTTAGACCTTACATATAAAAATTCTAATGTATTTTTACTCACATGGTTCAATCAAATTTTACGCTAAAGTTGAATTGTTTTGGAATACAGACCTAATCCCCAAGGATGCACTGAAGCATCACTTTTGACCTGGGTGAAACCAAATGCATCTGTGCACTGGCAGGGGGGCCACAGTGGAAAGCAAGATGGTTATTAAAAAATATAATAGTGTGGGAATTGCCATGAATTTTAATAAACTTATCTTTCTGCAACTTAAGTCCATTTCTTCTATAAGAATATATAGATGTATGTATATATATAAATAAAATGGTCCTCCTGCTTCTTAAAAAGATGATCACAATAACTTTTCACTGTTCCAGCGTGCCAAGCAAAAGGCTTTTATTTTGTATAAAGCAATATAAATGGGGACCTGGTCTTTAGTACCGCAACAGTTTTAATGATTTGTCTGAATTTATTTTACATTCCCCGTGACTGAAGTGGCAGGTCTGGAGTGGAGAATAGTCTGCAAGTAGGTCTTTCACAGATGCACGGCCTGGTTCTGCCCTTTCCAGGGCACTATTCTTTTGGCCTGCTTTTGCACATTCTGCCCTCATTCACTCACCCATCTTTGCTGTGAAGGTCTCGCTTCCTCTGGAGCCAATTAAATGACTGATCCTGTTCTCTCGGACCACCTCTCCCCATTCTCTAGTGGTTGCAAGGAACATTTCTGAGTAACAGTTTCTGATGCCTTCCCATGAGGTGCCTGGAACCTCCCTGAAAATACAATCTGCACCGTATCATCCATGAAATGCTTAGATTCACAGCATGAACCCAGTTTAGGGCTTTCCTCTGAGAACCTTACATGAAACAGTTAAGAAGTCAAAGTGAAGAAGGAGCAACAGTGACTCTGGAAGGAGATAGCCAAGGATAAAATGTTTCCTCTTCATCTAGGGCCTTGGAAAGGCTTTTAGCAAAGGAACCCTGTCATGGGGTCATCACTTTTCTCTTTGTGGTGGTGAACATTCTAGAATAAGGCCACCGGAAAACAGGTGAGAAAAGTGAAAACTTAGTTGCATATCACAGGAAGGTGAGTCGGACCCCGCCTTCTTGGTGTTAGCAGAGGTTTACATGTTACACAGGCGCCTGGGTTGGTCACAAGAAACAAGAATGTGAAGGGCTGACTGAGGCAGATATAACTCAACAGTTCTGCTTTCAGAAGCAGACTGCCAAAGCGGAGGAAGTTTAGGAAAAGAGGGTTCTGTGGTCATTGGTTTATCAAGAAAATGGCACTTTGGGCTTGAGTCTTAGAATTCTTTTTACCAGTGGGCTGTGGAGGGATCATAAGCTGTGACCATGGCACTGACCCCTTCCTGTCCCACGCACACCCGACTGGGTGAATCTTCCAGGGCTCTGCTTCCGCTTTTCCTACTGCTAAGACAGGGAGCTTGCATTTTCTCTATCTGAAATGTTCATCCAGCTCTACTTAGCCAAACCTTGACCATGCCATGTGGCTTAGCTCCGATGTCATCTTCTCAAGTTTTTGCTGATCACCTCGACAAGGACTGATCTCTCCTTTGAAATCTGTGTGGGTTGATTGTAATGCTGTATAATGTTTACTTCCTATAGCCTTCCAGGGCAGTTATTTTTGTATTTATCCTAGTTCTTCTATTGGATTTATAATCACTTAGTGGAGAGAAAATTCATATGTGGCACGCAGTGTGTTCATCACTGTTTGTATCTAATCTCTTTTAATTCTGGTGAAATATCTCTAATCTAGGCATTAACTGTCCTCATTTTTAAATGAAGAAACTGAGGCCCAGAGAATTGAAGGAAATTGTTGGGGTCCCATAGGTATTAAGTGGGAGGGTGGAGATTTTGACTCAGGTGTGTATGACTGCACAGACTGTAGTCTTTCAAATATTTTATGCCGACACTCTCAGGGCAGGGGTGGGAAATAATTTTTATCCTTTCCAGAGACTGTTAAATACTTGTTGATTTAATTAGTGATTTTGACCAATTATTTGGCATTTGGCTTTGTAAACATTGTATTCTAAAGTGGTTGAAGATGACATTAAAGAAAAAAGAGTGAGTTTTGTATTTGATATTGTGGTTAATTGATGACATGTCATTTTAACATCATAGGGTCCAGTGATAGGGTAAAATGATAGGAAAAACTGATCTATTGGACCAAAGGTCCTTAAATTTCTCCCTATTATTTTAGTGCATTTTTAAATATGGATGAATTAAAGAAATGTTGGGGTCAATTAATTTATTTAAAATACCAGTAGCAAATAGGAGACACGGTGTTCTCATTTCTTTGAGTTTTTTCATAACAGATTAAGCAGATGTCGAACTCCAGGTCATCCTGAGAGCAAAGAAAGTACACACACTTGGTCTGAAGTCACTGTTTCTGCGGAAGGAATAATTTTGAATGCAGTTTAATGTAATGTCCCTGGAATTGAGGTCCATCTCAGGGGAACCTGAGCCAGGTTAAATAAAAAGACCCAACACCCAATGGGCCACAAGGCGCTCTGCAGGGCAAGTGACCGGGTAAAGCACCAGGGAGGTAAGACCGGGCTCTTTCCCCTCCAGCTGACGGATGAGGCCACTGGGGTAAAGCAGAGGAGCCATGGGGCTTTCACAAGCAGGGAGGGAGGGTAACAACAGAGTCAAGACTACATATGTCTCAAGGGTAGACACCAAGTCTTCCTTGCTCATTCTTTTAATCCCCCCTACTCAGCAATTTCCTTGGTCCATAGTTCTTAAAGATGCTTGTTGAATGAATGGCTGTTAGAAGTCGTATGGAGCTGTGCTTTTGTCAACATACAAATCATGTTATATAAAATGTTAACTAACGTGTTATATGAGACAAAGAGACCCATTATTCGTGAATGCTGCTTTCTCAGGATTATTCGGAGTTAGGTAGGAGGGAAGTGGGGCTGAGGGACAGTGATTTCCACAGTAGGAGCTAACCTCGGGGTTAGTGTTTCTTTCTTTCTGATCCCATTATTCCCCTGGGTAGGTATGGCTTGAGGAAATGGGAGTAACATGCTTACATATTTGTGCTGAGATTCACATCATGGGAGATAGTTCCTAGGATAATAAGATGAGTACTCTTGGAAACTGTTTTGTCTTTTTCACGGATCGTTTCGTAAATTTTTTTTTTTTTTTCAAATCTTAAAGGGGCCCCAATATGGCCACAAAGAGATAATGTAACTTCCAAAATTCTTTATATTGTCCTAGGGACTGACATAACCTCAGGAGAAGCTATTTCCAAATTTAGTTTACAAACACAATAAAACAATCTCTGTGGTAAAAGGTTTGAAGATATTACAGAATTATTTAATTAGGCCCTGAATTTAGCACCCATTTAACTTACCATCTATAGCCTGGTATAATACTTCTAAGACTGCTGACTTTGAATTCCATTTTGAGCTTGTAAGCCTTTTTAAAAACCTCATTTCCTTAAAAGGAACAAGAAGCCCTGTTTTTGTCCCTCACAGAGGAATTTGCTCAGGAAACAAGAAGGTAACAGAGTTAGTTATTTGAAACAGATTCCTGCTGCGTGCAGCATCGTTGACTAAATTACATCTGAGGCTCCAAAGACAGTTTACTCAAAATAGGTATAAGAGCTTTCTGTTGATCTTAGAGAACAAATGAAATCAAGACACACCATCCATCTTCTGCATTTCAGAATTCCTAGAAGATGCTTCTGCTTGTTTTATTGACACTTGATGTAAAAATTCATGGTAAAAGGCAAATGTTCTTAATTAGCACCTAGGAATATTGCTGATAGCCTGTAAGTCTAGCCATTTGCTGGTAAGTCCCTAAATGAACTTGAGAAGCAAAGAAGTATTTTGAGGGAGGCGGAGTGGAGAACCTGAGAAAAAGAAACTCTGTTAGACTGAGGAATGACCCCAATTCTCGGTTGATGAATAAGGTTCTTGTTTCCAGGGAAATGACATTTATTCGGAGGAAAGAAGCAAAAAGAATGAACCTCAAACTGGAGACGTGATTTCCTTCACTCCTAAGGCAGCAGCCAGACCCCGGCACAGGATGGAGTCCTGTGCATTTGGGTTTTCAGAGAATGTCATCGTGTTGCACTCAGTGATGGAGTTTGCTTATCTATTTATTTTTTGACGCTGTTGATTAAGCCAGTATGGGAGTCCAAGGTCCCAGACCAGATGGTCACAGAATTGTCCTCTGTGTGGTTTGGTTCACCAGGGTCATCCATTTATCTGTTGTTTAGAAACAAAACATAATCAAGCTCGTAAAATGGTTAGGACTCATATCCAGTCCAGACAATGAAGGAATAAGGTCAAGGCTAGGGGGACAAGGCCAGGTCGCAGTAGAATGCTGGGTTACATGTAGCAGGAGGCAGAGGGGGAATAAGATCAAAAATGGAAAAATCAAGGTCAGAGTTGGGAGTGGAGAAAGGCAGGAGAGAGGATCACAGGGCAGGATTCCAGGGAAACCACACTGATGCCTTTCTTCTCTCCTTCTTGAAGAGAAGCCAACTTGCCTTCTGTGACAGAATAATAATGTGTTGGATTTACATAGAACTTTTGTACATAAGAATTTTGCTTCTATAAAATACTGACATTTAGAGAACTAAATATTTTCTTAAAATATGTTTTTCTTAAGAGTTTTTATGCAACAAACATTTCTTTTGAATCTAAAATATAAACCCCATAAGAGCAAGGACTGAGTTTCATTCACCATTGCATTCCCAATGCACAGGACAGGACAGAACCTCCTAAATATTTATTAAGTGAATGAAACAGAAAGGAAACTCTCATGTACCAGGCACTATGCTGGACACACATAGCTCCAGCTTTCAAGAAGTTTATTAGAAGATTTAGGACATATTCATAAATAACCAAACACAAGGCAGAAAATGGCATCAGAGGAGATCATACTCAATGAGTTTATAGTGGAGGTGGAGTCTTCTTGGTGGGTGGGAAGTGGGGGGAAATAAAGGAGGACTCCATAGGGTCAGTTATATTCTAGTTAGGGTTTGTAGGATGGAAAGGGGTTTAGAAATGGCATGGATGGAGAAAAAAGTATTCTAGGCCAAAGAAAATGCATGAATGAGGGTACTTGTGAAAGTGTAGGGACCCTGAGTAGTTAATTTCAGCTAAAGTGAAAGCTACATGATGGGGGAAATCATGGGAGGTAAGGTTGGGAATGGGAGTCAGGATAAACTGATTGAATTGATCACAGAAAGTAGTGTGAATACCGTAGAAATGAGTTTGGGCTTTATTCTGCAGGATGGAGAGGTACTGGGAGTTTTTGAAAAGGAGAAATAAGGTTAGGGTTGTACTCTTGAAAAATGCACTAGGCAGTAGGACAGGGGATGAACTGGAGGAGAGTGAGGTTAGAAGCAACTAGGGATTCCTTCCCGGGGCCCAGGCAAAAAGCCATGAGCGGGGCTTCCCTGGTGGCGCAGCGGCTGAGAATCTGCCTGCCAATGCAGGGAACACGGGTTCGAGCCCTGGTCTGGGAAGATCCCACATGCCGCGGAGCAACTAAGCCCGTGAGCCACAACTACTGAGCCTGCGAGTCTGGAGCCTATGCTCCGCAAGAAGAGAGGCCGCGACAGTGAGAGGCCCGCGCACCGCGATGAAGAGCGGCCCCCGCTCACCGCAACTGGAGAAAGCCCTCGCACAGAAACGAAGACCCAACACAGCCAAAAATAAATAAATAAATAAGTAACTTTATAAAAAAAAAAAAAAAAAAGCCATGAGCATTTGAACCAGGGCGGTGATAATGAGGGTGAAACATGCAGATGCACATGGAAGGTATCGACATCACAGAAGGAGAGTCTTAGGTGCAGAGGGAATAGCCAGGTCTAACTCTTTGATGTAGAGTTGGAGACGTGAGTGAAACTTGGGAGAGAAAGCAGGGAAAGGAAAAGATTTGGAAGCCATTTTTATAGAGCTGTTGGTTGAGGCTGTAAAATTGAACCAGGCACCGAGTGAGAGAGAGTCGAATGAACAGGGAATTTGGCCGAGAAAGATTCTTTAGGAACACCTGAATTTATGGAGATGATTAAGGAAGAAGAACTGCAGAAAAATGCAGAGGAAAGACTATCAGAGGCATAGAGAGTGAGGAGCATGCATGATGGAAACCATGCGAGAGGATTTCGAGAGTGAGTGCTCACAGCTTCTCATGCGGTTAGAAGGTGAAGATGCAAAATGAGAAAAAACTCTGTCAATGAAAAGTTCATTAGAGACACTTAAGGGAGTATGCAGTGATAAAACTGAGGCAGTAGCACAATTCACGAATTCTGGAAGTTTAAGAGCAAAGAGCTAATATAGTGCCTTGACTGAGAGCTAAAGGACTTGGGGAAAATCTTATGGATAGGACTGGCTTGTGTCGCCTGTTACGAACGGAAGGATGGAAGGAGTAGGACAAAGAGGGAGAGAGGGAAAATGGAAGGCGGTAAGGGGGGAGGGAGGGAGGGAGAGAGAGAGAGAAAACGGACAGAGCATTTGGAAATATCCTGGAATCACTGGACATTTTTTTCTCTCTGATTCTTTCCAGTAGAGCCTAGAAAAGGGGCTTAGTATATAAAAGATGTCAGATTATCTGTTGACTATGGAATGTTTTCCTGAATTCTGCTTTTGCCAAGATCCAAGTTATGTTTTTGCAGAAGATCTTTTTCCTTTCATTTTCTTATCATTTGTTGGCTGGGGTGTTCCCAGACTGTACCTGGTCTGCCAGTTTGGAAACAGACCTAGACTTTTCGTTCCAGAGTATAAACACTTACTGTTGAAGCTATTGTCATAACTTATTCTTTCATTTATGTGAATGGCTCAGATTAGAATGGCCCCATCAAGTCATGTTGTCCCTTTTAAGGGTTATTTCTGCTTGTTTCTTGGCATGGGCTTGGGCTGCTTTTGAAAATGGAAGCCAATGCCAAAATTACGCGCATATTCATAAACTATAAACAAACACAAAATTATACATACACAATCCGACACACCCCCTATAATAATAAAACTGAAACCAAAGACACCACACAAAATAACTTTTTTGCTTTGCTGGCAGAGGTTCTGGAAGGCTTTTTGTAATACTGGGCTCAATTTTCAGAGCCCAGTATTACAAGTCCACACAAAGATAGTACACACAAAGGAATTATTCTCAGATGTAGGATTGCAGTACTGTTTGCAACTCAAATATGCACTATCTGGGGTGCTGTTTGAGGTTCACAGTCCAGTACTTATAACTGTGTAGCCCTGGTCGTGTTTTCAACATATTCTTGGAAAAGTTCCTTTATTTGCTTTTTAGCATCCACAGGCCTTTGCAATTTGTTCTCTTATTTGGACTGTATAAACAGCATCAAGATGCTTTTTGCCTTTCATTCAAACAAACAATGGCTTTGTAACTAAGAAGAAAATTAGTAACAGGTGAAAGTTTATTTTTAATGACATTGAGATCAAATTGCTGTTTAACTTACAGAAGAAACTCACCCCACGTCTCTTTTAATGTTTCAAAATTATTTATAAATTAAACTTAACCTCTAAACATGCTCAGAACATTAAAATGGCCTCTTTATTCTGTATTACTAACCGAATACAAAGAATATGGCTTTGTTCTGACTTTTTTTCCTCGCAAATTTACCTTTAAAACATCTTGCATTATAAAAGTTTACATAGAGCTGTCTTGGAGATTTTTAATTTTGTGCTTGCATGTACATCAGAGTTTTGTGTTTAGAATTATGTTTTTTTAAAAATTTATACTAATGTTTGCTTTTATTAGATATGGTTCATATTTCATTGTATCAACATTATTGTATCTTTTGGGGACTTTGCTTTATAGTTATCCTATTTCATTACTGTAACTTACATAGCTTATAACCACCAATTTAATAAGAATATTCACTAAAGGTTAAATCCTCCCTACTTTCTTCCTCTTTCTTTAAAAAGCCATAGAGTGTCTGGCACCTATAGAACTACATAAACAATATAAATCAAGATCAGGTTTTACCCAATGTCTCTACTTCTACCATAAATTCCTGTTGAAATAAATCAAATGTTGAATAATTCCATTAATAATCTTTTCATAAAGTATTTGGGACAGAAGGAAGATAGATTTCAGCCCAAACAAAGAGTGTTTTAAAAATTGAGAGCTCTTCAAAGATGGGAGCAGTGGTCTTGAAAGGCGGAGGGGTCCCGTAAGTAGGTTGGAGCCCCCCTGGGGAGGAGGCATCCCTCTTAGATGAGATACTGGGGAAAATTGCCCATGCCTTGGACTTGTTATGTGAAATGCTAAGAATCTACCAATGTATGAGAATTGCAAACTTGAGAATAATTCCACAATGGGATCCAGTTGAAATAATGCAGATTTTGAATCCTGAGGTGCGACGTGGTGAATGGATATGTTTGAGGGGGGAGAAATAGCTTTATATGGCCTTGAAAGTGACTTTGGTGACAAGTTAGAATTTCATTTTATTTTATTTTATTTTTGTTCCAACATTAGGGATTTTCTGTCTCTTTTTGAAGGCTTTTGTTTGTAACACTGTACAACACATGTGACTATTTCTGAACGAAATTAAAAAAGGTAGGTTAAGAGTGCAAACTCCCATGGGTTGAGAGCATGTCTACTTCATCCAGCCCTTGGCATTCTTGAGCAATATTCTAAAAAATCTTGTGAATATGAGATTCTGCAAATACTGCACAGATTCAATCCAATCCCACTTAACAATTTATTAGATATTAGTTATGTGTAGTAATTATGCTAGCATAAGACCCAGTCCTCTAATTAAGGGGTTTGCATTCAGAGGGATAGAAAGCAGGTAGAAGACTTAGGTGTTTTTACTTCTCTTCTACTCTCTTCCTCATATTACCTTTTCTCCTTTTTCCCACTGACAAACTGAGTGAGGAAATCCAGACTAGGGAACCATGGGTGTTTTGGGAACAGTTTAGCTTGGCAAAGAAGTTCTGATGATGGCAGCTTCAGTGGCTTAGAGGTGAATCTGGACATAGGGAAACCTGCAACATTTTTTCAGGCCAGGGAATTTCAATGCGTGGAAAGAATCCATCTATGTTGATTTAACCAATACGTAGGTAGGATAAATTTCAGTGTTCCTCTCCCAGCTACGTTCCTAAAGCCTTTCTTCCCCTCCTTACTTTGGTATAACCCCCATTATCATGCTACCATGGGTCTCCAAAATGCCTTCCCTTCTCCTACTCCAAATCAAAACTACACTTCTCTAAGGAAATGATTTTGATCATTCCTGCCCCGGAGTGAATGAGTCCCAGAGCACCTCTGGGAAGTGGTGCATTTTAAAGACAAACACTTTGATCCGGTGATCATAAAACTGGTGTGAGGTGTTGGGTGACAGCACAGGGAACACAGTTCTGAGTTGGGGGCTGCTGGCCTGCTCTTCTTTCCAAGGACTAAAATGTATGGAGTCAGCTTTGCAGAAACAGATGTTTAGCTACCACTTTCTCCCACTTGATTAGACACTGCATCCCAGGGGCTAAGAAGAAAGAGCTGTTGCTCAGTGAGAGGGTGTGTGTTTCCAGAGTGTATCACAAATATTGGAAATCCAGGCTCCCAGCAGTGGGGTCCTCTTTGAATCTCTTGCAGCACAGTTTTAACGAAGTATACTACCAGCACTGTTCCAGTCACCTACTGCTACATAAAACGCCCCAAACTAGGAGGTGTAAACCTGCAACCATTTTACAATGCTGATGATTCTGAGGGTGAGGAATCACAGAGGGCACAGCTCCACAATAGGTGGGGCCTCAGCTGGGAAGACTCCAGTGACTGGGGCTGACCCACAGGACTGGGGCTAGAATCACCTGGAGATGTCTGCAGTCACACGCCTGACACCTGGGCTGGAATGACTCAGAATGGGCTCAATTGGGATTGTTCACCAGAACACCTACCTGTGCCCTCTCCAGGTGGCTTGGGCTTCCTCATAACATGGTAGCTGGGTTCAGAGAGGAGGTGTCCAGGAGGGTCAGGAGAGTGTTTCAAGGGAACCAGGGGAAGCTGCAGGCTTTCCTCACCTCGCCTGGGGTTACAAGGGTGGCACGAGGCCAGCCGGATTCAAGAGGGGAGGAAGTAGATCCATTTCTTGATGCAGGAGAGTCTCAGTCACCCTGGAAGAGCATGTGGGAAAGGAGTTAATGGCGTGGTCGTGCTGGGGAAGCACAGCCAGCCAGAGCACTTCAGTGTTACCCCTTATAGTCCAGCCCGTGCTCCATCTCCACACATGGTCTCCACTGCTCTCAGCCACCCTGCAAGGTAAACATTACCCTCATTTCTGAGCTAAAGAAACTGAGGCCCAAAGAAGCTTAGAGACTTGCCTCAGGCCACACAGTGATAAAGCCAGAATTGTACCCCAGCTCTGCGTTGCTCCAATGACCACACTCCTTCCATTTATGACATTTTTATATTAGATTATATGGGGAAAGGGGAAAATTGTGCTTAATAGAACTAGTTTTAACTTGCTATGGTAATTAGCAAATTATAAGGGATTATTTAAACTGAAATAAATATATGTTCACATTTGAGAAATGAGAAGGTCCCACACAATACAAGTCATTTTCCCTTCTTAGTGAATTTTTTTTGGTCTACCCTGGAACAAGTTGAAAATATGATGTAAACATGAAGGTAGACTTTCTAAATTTGGGTTATGTACTGTTTAGGCAATAAAGGGGTAGTCAAATGCTTTGGGAGGAAAGGAACAAAATCTCCCAATTTTTATAGTGAGCCAACAGCAGATTATCTGAAAGTGTTAACTGTATGTGGCAGACACATTGTGAGAGGGAAAAATCAAGATTGTTTTTAACTACATTCCTTGTTTCAAAACTTTCCAACGAATCTCTCTATAGACTCTCCGACATTAATTAAAACCAACTTGTTCAAGCGTTTGTGATGTATTAGATAAAATATTAAGATGTTTTATTTTCAAAGGAAAAGTGTAAATGACAAATGCTTTGTTTGTATCTGTACGTAAATGTACCTTGCTGTGACCTGGAGTTAACTAAAAAGGTAGAAGATAAAATTTCACAAAATGTATACAAATACTAAATTTCTGGTTCTAGCGTCTTTTTGTGTATATATATGTGGGAGAGGGAGTGGGGTGCTGGGAGAAACATGCTGCTTTTTCTTTGAGGAAAAATATTGCTTTCAAACTAGGTTTGATTTATGTAACTTGCATATATTTACTTTAGAGAGCAAAGAGTAAATTATCAGGACTCTGAATTGACCGGTAAATCCCACAGACACAGATTCCTCATAATAGTGAGTTGTTATGCTTTTTAGATAAATGTGTTAATAATTTACAACTCCCAGGCAGTTCGAGGGGTGATTCTGAGGTGTTTTCAGGGAATGGAACCTCAACTCTGATATATGTCGTCATTGCTAATTGAGCATTTGTGTCATTATTCACAGTGTGAGTTTTAAAGTTTCCTCTCTAGAGTTCCCATGGAACACAGCTACAAGCAATGGGCCTAGAGGGTTGTCAGTAGAAAGCATCACGGTTTCAGAGTCTGGGAGGGAGTGGTGTTTTCTGGGAAGGGAAGCTCAGGAACCAAGAAAAGGCGGGAACTACATTTCCCCCCTTGGATTCCGCGTTTGTTCGCTAGGGCTGGTGTCACAGAGTAGGTACCACACACCAGGTAGCTCAAAACAGCAGAACATTTATTTTCCCAGAGTTCTGGAGGCTAGAGGTCTGCAATCAAGGTGTTGGCAGGGTTGGCCTCCTGCAGGCTGCGAGGGAAGGAGCCATCCCAGGCCTCTCTCCTGGGCTTGTAGACGGCCGCTTTCTCCCTGGGTCTTTACATCCATTGTCCATTCTCTATGCCTGTCTGTGTCCAAATTTCTCATTTTTATGAGGACTCGTCATGTTGGACTTGAGTCCACCCTAATGGCCTCATCTTCATTTGATAACCCCTCTAAAGACCCTACCTCCAAATAAGGTCACATTCTGAGATGCTGGGGGCTACGACTTCAACACTGTGTGTGGGAGGGTGGGCAATGGGGACCACCCAATTGTTCCAATGGGGAACAATTCCACCCATCTTTGACTCCATCCTGAGCTTGGACTCTCAGGCATTCTCTCCTCAGAAGAAGGCAGGTATGGATCTGGAAAGAGGCATGAAGCCCTCCGGCTGTTTGAGAATCTGGCCATTCAAAATCATTCAGAGGATGGAGAACACTCAAGTTCCTAGTGCAAGGGTGACTGCGTGATGTATCATGCCACCAGGGACCCTGGAGAGCACAAGGGCCACTAACCAGATGATGTGCTGGGCTACGGTGCATCCTGGGACTTCACCTTACTGTTGCCATTTCGAGAATCCTTGGTTCGGAATGGATGCATTCCCGCAGATGGCACTGCCTCCCCCAAATGCCCGCTGGTCGCTGTCCTGTGCATGGCATGATGACAGCAACAGCTATCACGCTCTGCACAGCGGGCATCTGCCCTCCCTTTCCTGTGTTGTCTCGTAATCCCTCTAATGTTCTTCATGGCAAGCGTTATCTCCATGAAGAAAACGAGACCCAAAGAGAGTTAGTGATCCAATGGAAGTCACACGGCTACTAAAAAGAAGAGTCTGGATTCCTACCCAGGTTATCCCATTCTCCAACCTATTTTCTCTTTCTCTCTCTCTCTCACCATTTTGCTTTCCGGTCTCGATCATTGTGCACAGGGCACCCTGGACTGCGGCAAACTAATGTGGAAGGACTTTTTCCGGTCTGAATTTGCATTTGCCACAAAAGCCTGGCCTAATACACATGCACCTGGAAAGGGCTGTTGGTCTTGTGTTGGTTCTACAACTACACACGCCCAAAGCAATCCTCACTTTAGAAACACGCCGTCACAAGACATTCTATTAAGCTGATTTACATAGTGTCATAGAGGGTTGTTTTAAAGATCTGGATGGATGTTTCACACGTGTCCGGTTAACTAATACAGGTTGGTGAGCTTACCTCCATCATGCCACCTGAAGCTTTTGCTTCTGGTTATATACTTGGAGTCTTGCCACTCTTTTCTAAAGATGCGTCATTTTAAAGCTCTTTATAAGTCTAAGTTCTGGAGTATGATTGCACATATAGCACTTAGCAGGGTTGATAATTGTGCCCTTTGACCCAAGAAAAAGGATTAAGTGATTCAATTCACATTTAATCATTTTTACCTCATTCTGATGCAGAAATCCATTTCTTTCAGAGTGAAATAATGATTGAATCTTCCTCCAGGGAAGAGTTAAGGTAAATGCAGTTGCCACATAAAATCCAAATGGCTCAAGGTAATGTTACGTATTTCTAAAAGTAGGCAGTTGGAGATGGAAATGAAAGTTAATAATAAGACCGCAGGCATGCCCTGAGATTTTATTATAAGTTTATTGTGATCATAAATATGGAATTTACATACAATATATATATTTCAATTTTAGATTTTGTTAAATTAGTTCAGCATTTAGTCATTAACTTGTTGGTGGTATGTTATGGTATGTTATTTATATTCCCTTTGCGTGGCACACTCGACTTCTGAGACCCACAAAATGAATTAAAAATCAATTCTTTACCCTCACAATATATTCTAAAGCAGAGTTTATGTATGTTCTCAGTGTTTTAACCACTTAGGAGGTTTTTGGCTAAAACACCTGTGAAAAATTAAATCTGTTCTGTAATCTGTGTGCTTGTGTGTGTGTGTGTATGTGAGTAAAATTGAGGGTTTGACATGGAAATTAAGCCATAAATGATTTAATGACCCACCTAATGATCTACAAAGAAATCAAATGACTTCCTTCTCTAAATTCCTAAATGAAACTCCCAGGGCAGTCTATCATATTCATTCACCAGGGAAGCCCACATGTTGTCTGTATCTGAGCTACCATTTTCTAAACACACGCTTGAACAAATCCCAGGCGTGGAGCTCCGGAGGGTCATTACTGCCATGCTCCATGGCTGGGGGTCCTGTGGAGTTGGTTTTCCTTCCCACCTTTATTCCCCTGTTTTGTTTCTATCTCAACCCCCTCCACGTTGCCACATTTCTCCCACACCTGCCATCACCCGGTCCTCCTAAGCAGGGTGGCCAACAGTTCTTCTAAATTCCTATTTCCAAAGCCAAGTCAAATACATTAGGACAGTGCATTTTCCCTTGCTTTGGGCTATCCTGGGTCTTGTAAGAAGTATATCATGAATTTCAGTGCCAGAAAGAGACTTTAGCTGATCTTGTCCACCCCACTGATTCTTAGAATTTTATTTATGTTAAGTTCCATTTAGTGTAAGCTTATTACAAATGGTTTTAGTAAAGAAAAAAAAATGTTTCCAAAGGACTCACTTTGAAGTATTTATTAAAACACACAATGTTCTGAAACCTCATTATAACATCATTTTAGGGTTCAATTCATGCAACTGCACAAACACAGAATCTTCCAGTACTTTTTGTAACTAAATTTACTTGGATGAATTTCAAGATAGATCAAGTTTATAGTCACAAATTGAATTGTTATACCCCAAAAGTAAGCTGTGTCTGCACCCATGCCACCTACTAGTGAAAGCATGTGAACAGTGAATAATGACTACAGAATTTTTTACAGTGGGTTTGGGCTAGAAAACTGGGACTTGTGGTGGGGAGCTGCATTTGCATGGCAAGCACATTTTTCTTTTTTGTAAATAAAGTTGCTCTGTTTCTAAAATGATTTTTATGTTACAAATCAGTTGAAATAGCAGCCTTCTATTTCCAGATGCTTTTGTTCACACCTTATTAACATTGAGACACGTCAAGCGACTGTATATATATATTAACATCTTTATTGGAGCATAATTGCTTTACAATGGTGTGTTAGTTTCTGCTTTATAACAAAGTGAATCAGCTATGCATATACATATATCCCCATATCCTCTCCCTCTTGTGTCTCCCTCCCACCCTCCCTATCCCACCACTCTGTGTGGTCACAAAGCACCGAGCTGATCTCCCTGTTCAAGCTACCATATTGAAAAATATTATTTCATTTTACTTTAGGCAATTGATAGATAGCCTTTGTGTGTGGAACTCAAGCCCCCTCCCCACATTCAAGCCACCCCTTTGTGCCAAAACTAGAGAAAGTTAAAGCAATTTAAGAAAACAAGAACCAAACACAAAAACTCAATTTTGACCATGTGAATTGGTTGGTTAATTCAGGCCTCCGATTCCCCATCCTGAGCTCTCATAGTCTGACAAATATTAGGAGATGATGCAATTGTAAGCATAGTACAATTATGGAAAGAGGGAGAAAATATTAAACCCAGAAAGAGAAAGCAGTGATAAAGATTCTTATATCAGGCCGTATTAGCAAGGTGAAGGTAGAAATTCTTCCAGAAATTCAAGGAAGATTCTAAATTCTGTGACTGTTTTTTTCACTCTCTATGCCTGTGCCAGTGGGCCTGGGGGGTGGGGCCGGTGTCCTTGCTCTCATGACCCTTACAACTCACCATTTCTCCTTTTCCCAATACCCTTCACGTTTTCTGCTCATGGCCCGGTACTGCTATCTACACCTCCTCCTTGCTGAGGTCATCCAAAGAGCTCTGGCCACTCTCCCTTATGACTCGAGAATTTTAGCTTTTGTTTACTGGCTCTCCATCTCCATTCAAAATTCATGGGTATTTCAATATCCATGTAGACAGTCCTTCTAATAACCTGCCCTCAAATTTCCTCTCTTCTAATTTTCTTGACCTCCATCCCACTTCAGTTGTCGACTTCTATGGTCATGCATACCATACACAGGCTTTTTAATTATCAATAACAGCATCTCCTTTATGTTAATAATTTTAAGCATCATACATTCTGACTCCCTCTTCCTTTCTTCCCAACTTATTTCATCGAGAACTTGGCTCAAAGAATTCTCTGGACCCACTGGGAGAAACAGCCTATACCCTAACCCTAACCCTATTTGATCCTTCTACTCTTTCATTGTTTTCCATTCCCTCTTGTCTTTATTTCCCTCTTTACTCAACTTCCATTCCATGGTCCTTCTTCACCATCTTCATTATCATCATCATCCTGTTCACTACCTCCACCACCTTACTCCACTTTCTCTTCATCCTACTCGTCTAGAAAATCCTAACTGCACAAATTCAACCCTGCATCCATACAGCTGAATGTGGCTGGAGAAAAAAACCCTACCATGCCACCTGGTCTCCCTTTCATTTCATGACTGCCACCCTCAAGTGGCTTCTCAGAGCTTCCAGGCAACCCTACGTCCTGTCCCTAGACTATTCATTCCATGGTTCTTCCAGATGATTATGTCATTCATTCTCCCCTTAAGCCTCCAAAACCTCTTCCCACATCTCTACCCTCAGCTGATTACTTTGCTTTCTGAATCTCTAAAATCATATCCTATATTCCCACCACCATATCTACCAACCAACTAGCACTTGTATCTATAAGTTTAGTGTCTAACTATTACTATGAAAGAAATATCCACACTCCTTCTGCCTAATTTTTCTGATTGTGCAGTAGATGCCCTCTCTTCTCCTTTTCCCAAGGACACCACTGCAGCAATTTCCCCCCTTTTCCTGGAATCTATAAAATTTACCTTCTATGGGTACACAATTCCATAAAGATACAAACATGCTATAATGTCTGTCAGCTAAAACAAAACAAAACAAAACAAAACAAAACACTTAAACTACTTTCCTTTCCATATACTTCTCCATTTCTCATTTCCTAACTGAGAAATTTCCTTCAAAGAGATTAAAAGAAAGTTTACTAGTTTTCCTACTGAATATATGTTAGTGGCTAAGGAATTGCACCCAAATTGTAGATCAAAAAAGTACACCAGGGTTCTGGGGAAAAGGCAGGAGTAGAAACAGATGTTTCTCAGTCTTAGCCCATCTGACTTGATAAAAGTTTCTCTCCCTCACATATTAATATTCTTAATGATTCTTATTAGTACGAAGATCTCGCTTAAAAAGAATTCAAAACATGAAATTGTTTTTATTTTATGAGACATATATTTTATCCACAAACACTGAAAGTTTTGGTAAATCTGAATCAGCATTTTTTTTTGGTGAAAGCCTTACAAGGAGTTTAAGGGAAAAGTTGCTGAGTATAAGGGATAGGAAGGAAGAAGTGTCAGGACAGAATTCATTCTGCATTTATTATAGTTCTTTCTGTTAGAAAATTTTCTAAATGTTTAGAATAGATGGTACAGTTATTCGAGTAGCACCAGATGACCATAAATTATATGAAGACTATTTATTCAATCATAGCTTGGCAGCTAAAGTGAAATCCTGCTTTCAAACCATATATATATATATATATATGTGTGTGTGTGTGTGTGTGTGTGTGTGTGTTTGTGTTTCTTGAAAAGAATATTTTGAAACCCAGTGCCCACCCACCTTGAAGTACAAGTGATTCAAGCAGAAGAAAAAAGTCAGAGCAAAATACCATGAAGAAATAGAGTAATTTAGGAAGTAAAAAAAGAAAAACTGCCTAGCCAAAGAATAAAACAAAAGTCTTCTGGACAATTGAATTTTCCAGGGTAGCAGATAATGTATTAGCCACCTTGAGAAAGATGTGCCGTAAGGTTGATCCAGACTTCATGTCATACTCTCGTGGGAAAAGATAAAATGCTGTTATTAAAATGGTTTTGCATCTCTTAGACGTTTTGTCTCTATAGTTATAACATTTTACAATGTAACTAACAAACACCTGACTAATTCATGAGTCTAGAAATTAGCATACTTCAGTAGTCAAGAGACACAAAACTGCTGTTGAAATAGAATCTTGCTTGGAAAAAATGTTAGAGAACACAGGTTTTTGAAAAGCACTTGAGGGTCCCATTGATTTATACTTTTGCATTTTATGTATATATGACTTCTGTATTTACTTATTCATTTTTTCCCAGAAAAATTTGCATCAAAGTCATTTCTTGAGGCCATATATAAAAATGTGAAAACCAAGGCAAATAGGAATAAACAAAAGCCATGTGTATCTGAGCAAGCCGTTTGAGACATGCTTAGGAGATGCTGTCTGTAGAAGTCCTAAAGGCCGAGCTAAAAAGTGACCAAAATATCATCAGTTCTGAAAATTAGAACTGTTTTGATTTACTGTTAAAAAAAATGGATGCTCTAAATATTCCGAAGAGCCATTCTTCTTTCTCATTCTCTCTTCCTTAAGGATACTTCACGATAAGAAGGAACAATGATGACTGATTTTTTTTCTTTTTTGTTAGTGACAGTCCCCTCCCCTTCCCTTTGGCACTTTTCGAGTCAGCAAAAGCCTTTCAGAGCCCTCCCTGAGCTGGGGCCTTCCAGTTCTCAGAGGCCAGAGTTCTGGCAAGAATCCAGTTCTTATCATTCAAAGTCACTGTTGTTTCTTCTCTGGAGGGGGTAGGAAAAGGAAGACAATTTCATGCATTGCTTGCAGCCAGAATAAGTCTTTATTTTGAATCTGTTCAAATAATATCTTTTTCAAGATTTTCTATCTATAAAACTTGATGCAAATTTTGAAAAGGATTCCTGCAGAAACCAGATTTCCTGACAGTTGCTTTCTATAATTCATTGGCTAGCTGTGAGGAAGCCTTTTATCCAACTTAAAATGGCTTTTATTAAAATCTTTGTACCAAAGATAAAATAAAGAAAAACCTATTTATAAGGCCCAGGCTAAATCTGTTTTTACCATCTTATTTTGGTAAAATGTTTCAGTCATATAAAATAATGGCATAAAGTAACAGAACAAATAACTTTCTAGCACTTAGTTAAGAAATAAACCATTATAAATGCAGTGGAAACCTCCTGTGTACCTTCCCCACTTTTATACCTAATCCACAGGTAACTATTGTCCAAAATTCAATGCTGATCATTTCTACTGTGACTTTATACTCTAGTATGCTAAATCTTCAGACCAAATTTAGCAACCTAAGTCAAAGCACATGGAGCAATAGAATAAGAATTCGTAAAGACTATGTATATGGCTAAAAAACAGAGAGCTTAACAGCCTCTCCACACTCTAAAATTTCATAATTCTGTAAAATGTGGAAAATACAGTGAATCAGCTAATTTGTTAACACAGAATCAAATGACAAGTTTGAAATCCAATCCAACCTTCCTATTCCTTTATTTTAAGTGAATTGCATTTATTCATATTCATTATATTCTTATTTGATTGTGTAAATTATTCCTGGAACTTTTAAAAATGAAAAAAAATTATTTCTATTCCTAGGGATATGACTTCTCGATTCCTTCTCACCCATCCTTCTATTGATATATACTTATAAAACACAGCTCCCATACTGAAAGCAAATAGCAAAGCACATTGAACATTAGAGCCTGTGTGAGGCTGTAAATTCAATTTGCATTGTAATTCAGCCACCTGTGGGACTAGACTTTGATTTTTGGATCTGAGGCTTCAGAAACAGTGACAGTGCAGAGGCAACAGTTTTCCTTGGACTTCTCCACCAGCTTCCCTTTATGGGTCCATTTTTGTAGCCGGACAGCCTAGGGCCCCAGATTCACCTGCAGAGTCCAACTTGGCCACCTGCACCATTGCTTCAGGAGAGCTCGTTAGTGGATTTCCTCTGATGCATCGCCCCCTGCTCCCCCCCGCCCCCCCACACCAGGAAACATAGTTATAACTTAGCCAAGTTGACACAGATCTAAGAGTTTCATAGTCCCTTCCCTAGACCTGGAGTTGGGAATTTATAGGCTTGTGTGTTCATGATTTTATTTGTCCATGCTCTGCAGTGCACTAAGAAGTGACAAACCAAACCAATGTATTCTTTATTTCCACTAAAATATTATTTGGTTGCAACTACTTGTTCATTTGAAACCTATGTACTGTAAGTATTTGATTATAAGTGGTGATAGATGATTTAAACAACTGTCTTGCCATAGCATGCCAGGGACAACCAGTGTCCTCTTTACCAATGAGCACAGGGTCACTAATGCCTTTAAATCCAATTTTAGCAGAGCAACAGTTCCCGATTCCCATCGTTGCATGTAGTTCTGTCCTCTAGAGCCAATTCTGGTGGCAGTACCTTAGTCAGGGTTCAATTGGTGAAGCAGAAGCACTAAGAGTTAATACTATGAAAGAAGGATTTTTTTTTTATAGGAATACGGTCTATACATTTGTAGGAGAAGCTGGAGACATAGGGTCTGGAAAGGGGAGTTGGAGGATCAGAGAATATTTGCTAAGCAACCCTCCTAAAGCCAGGTACATCCACTGCCAGGAGTGCACACACAGGAGAGCTGGTGGAAAGAAAAGAGAAGGCCATCATCTCTGCATTGGGGGATGGACCCGCGGTCACCAGTGGTCAATCAGGCCAAATGTCAGGAAGAAAAGCTAAGTCCGGAGTGGAGGAAAGGGAAAACAAGCTGGGCCCCACGGCGCCTGTGCATCCATCTCTCACTGCATCTAAGCACCGACTCTCAGAGAGTAACGGCTTCTGTGTCATTTATGCCCCCTGTACCTAACATCAATTTCTCTTCTGGCCAATTCCCACCTAGAACCACATAGGAACACAATTCTGGGAAATAGAGTTCCAGCTTCACCAAGTTCATGCAAAACAAAACCCAAACCACCACACCTTCTTCTCTTCAGTTCTTGGCCCTAACTGCTGACTTAGAATCTATCTTTAGACTCAGATTTTCTGGTTCATTCTTGCTCAGACTTTTTTTTTTTTTTTTTTTGCCTACTATTGCCATATATCTGAGTTAGATCTACTGTTTGTCCATATATCTGAATTAGGTATGTCTTTATCTCTGACTCCACCCAAAATACCGGGCTTTTATATTTTATCTATATTTTCCCAGTATCTAACTTCCGTCCTTAGGATATTTGTTATATTTGTGACCACCAGCATCTTTTGAAAGCATTTTCCACATTATGAGTTCTTCCACCACAAAACATAAGCTGTATCTCATTTTCCCAGCTTCCAGTGATCTATGTTCTGCAAATCAAACTCACCACCGTGGTCTCAGACTGGTATTAACATTTTGGATGCAGCAATAGCAGAACTTCCAGTGGGTGTGTTCTGTGCTGGGTATCCCCAAGGGAGAGATGTGCTGACCCTTCCCACAGTGCGAGAGATGTTGAAGGCACACCCACCAGCATCCTGATATTGAGATTACATGTAATTCCTGCATGCAGAGTCTCCAAGATGATTCTTTGGACCTCCCAGAGGCTCTAGAACCTCCCTATGCCCTAATATTCTTTAGTACAACACTCCTCAAACTGTAGTGTACATAAGAAATAGGTCTAGAATAGGGCCTGGGATTTTGTATTTATAACAAGCTCCTACTGATGGCAAAGCTTGTGATCTAGTTGATACAGGCCAAACCTATTTTCAACTTTGTTACTTTCTTGCCATTAGTGGTAAGGCCAGAGTAGTGGAGGATAGTAAGAACTCTAACTTGTAAAGTCTGGTACTAGTGGTGAAAGTTCCAGCTGGAGGTCTAGGGAGCCCTGGTGTTCCTGGGATTTTAGGGCGGTGAACCTCTTGCTGCAAATAAGAGAAGTGTGACTATCATTTTTTTCTACCTTGAGGGAAGAGGGACTTCTTACAACATTTTACTTATTATTTCATAAGATTCTAGCTATGACTGGCAATGCTGGACGACCTCATGGCTTCAGGCACCATCTATACACTGTTGACTCTCATGTTTCTTTGTCCACCCCAGAACTCATCCCTGACCCCTGAACTTGTATATCTAACTGTCAGTTCAACATTTCCACTTGGAAGTCTCATTTTAGATTTAACACAACCCAACCTGATCTCATGATATTTTCCCCAAACCTCCACTCACAATCTTTCTTATCTCAGTTTATGGTAAATCTACCATTTGAGTTGCTTATGTCCAAACCTCAGAGGTATTCAAATTCTTCTTATTGCAAATAATATCCAATTCATCAGCAAGTTCTCTGCAAAATCCATTTCTTAGCACCTTCATGGTTCTCACTCTGGTCTAAACCACCATCGTTTTTCACCTGGATTATAAACCTTCTAATGCTTCTATCCTTGCCCTCCCTGTCTGTCTGCAGCACAAAAGTTAAAGTTTTATGGATAAAACACATCATCATGTCACTCCTTTGCTCATAATATACTGGTGACTCTTTTTTTCTTTCAGAATAAAATCAAATTCCTTACAGTGGCCTGCAAGCCCCTAAACACTTTGGTCCATTGTCAATTTTTGACTTTATCTTCTGCACATTGATCCTCTACATTTAGCTACAGCCAGATTGGCCTTGCCCTCTCAAACATACCAGTCATGGACCTACCTCAGGGCCTTTGCACTGACTAATCTCTCTATCTGGAATATTTTCCCCCAGATATTCACATAATTTGCTCCTGCACTACCTTTAAGTTTTTCTCAAAGTCCCATTTTCTCAGTGAGGCCTTTGCTGGCCTACTAAAATTCAATTCCCTCTCCTGACCTTTCCTGTGCCTCTTCCCTGCTTTACGTTTTTTCCTTGTTCTTATTACCATTGATCATACACATATCTTGTCTTGTATATTACCAGTTTTTCTTACAAGAGTGTAAGTTCTATGAGGGAGAGACTCTGCTTTTTTTTTTTCCCATTGCTCTTTACACAGTGCCTAGAAAAGTGCCTGGAACATGGTAGGTGGTCACTGAGAATTTGTTGAATGAATGAATTGATGGAAGAGAAGATAAGTTGGCTTTAGGCCTGCCAGTCAACAAGAAGTGAATTTCAGGCCTCTCAGGTAGATACAGGCATAAAATAGGCTGATTTAGGTCCAGTTAGATAAGACGACACTGTATGGGAACAATTCTTTGTAGTGACATTTATTCAGTACTAGGAAATGTGGGATACAAGATGTACAGAACATAGTCTTTGTTCCTAAAAATCTAGAAATCAAATTAAGATAGAAAGTATCTCTAAAAATAACTGTAATACAAGATGGGTGTTGATGGATGGCGTCTTCCTAGAATGTGCTATAATCAAATAATTTTTTTTAGGTTCACGTGGGTAGACTGCGGTGGAGAGGTCACTTTTAAAACCTTACAAAATGAGATGATACCTGTAATCACACAAGCCAATGCTAAGTAAGTGGTAACCATTATAAATAATAGCATGTCTTCATAATAATGCCATTATAAGTAGGAGAGGGACTGAATGGAAGAGTGCTTGTCTCAGAACTGGCATTAAACTACCATAATTTTTCTGATTAGTTAAGCAGGACTGCTTATTATATAAAATTGCAAAATTGAGCAAGGTCAAAATATCAAATGAGGAAATTGAAATTCACTGATAATTCTACTACCCAGAGTTAACAAACTTTGATGCATATAAATTAGATCAGAAGGCATATTCTGTCTTGTATTTTTACAATTTTATCTAGAAAATGTCTCTTTATCAATGAACATCTTTTAAATGTAATTTTAAATGCTTAAAAATGTTTCATTTTATGTACGTTATACAATTTAAAAAATTGTTCTCTAATTGTTGGATATTTATGCCTCTACCTTTTTTCAAAATCATAAATACCATCCATTTTCCTATTATTTCCTTAGGATGGATTCCACAAAATTACAACATTAGTCAAAGGTTTGATTATGTTTAAAGCAAAAAAACCAAAACAAAAAACCATACTGCTATATAGCACACTTCATCTAAAGAGGTACCAATTTACTTAGTAAGTGAATGAATAAATCAATAGAGATGGACATTTTTACTGGCTACATAATTAGGAAAATGTGCTTTTCCCACATTGCAATACAAGCACTCTCAATTCTGTACTTCCTGTTGACTTGGTGAGTGTCCAACACCCTTGGCTCCAACCAGCCATTTCACTGTTGTTGGGAAGAACTTGGAGGTGAAACATTTGGATCCTTCGGAGTGTGGTTCTGCTTTGCCCACCTAGTTTGTACTAATCACCAGAAGCATTTCTCTTACATGATCACCTGAAGGACTTCTCTTACATGACATAAGTATGTTTAAAATGTTTTCTCTGAATCAGTGCTGTGTTCTGCTGGTGAACTGTTTAAGAGAGGTAGCGGGAGAGAGCACTGCACACCCCCAGCGTTGCCCCTGGCAGCAAGCAAGCTTGGGAAACCCAATAATGCCAAAGTAAGCTATTGTACAATGGTGGAAATGTCTTATCATCTTCAAACCATTAGCCAACATTAACTCATTAACCTTCATGCCATCCCTGTGAGGCAGGCACAGCTAGTTAGAAAAAATTAAGTAATGATTTTAAGTCCTCTTTAAAATAAAAATGCTATATAAATGCTGAATATCAAATAATACAAAGCAGGTAAATATTATTATGCCAGTTTTATAGACTGGGGAACTAGGTCATGGGTATTAAGAAATCACCCACTGGGGACAATACAACTAAGGGTACAGAAGAATTCATAATTAGAACTCAGGCATCCTCCAGTCTTAGAGGCTGTGCTCAGAGATTTGAACCAGGCCTTTTGGCAATGGTATTATGCACTGGGACCTATTAGGGATTGGGAACTACTAGTAAAGATTAGCTGCTTGAAAACAAAAGATTCATAGCTTGTACTGAAATGCTCTTTATGTTTGGCAGTAAAAAAGCTAGTTGCAATTGAAGCCATAGTAGGGTCACGGCAGAGTTACTTCCTTTGAGCTTCCATTACACAGTAAATATGTTAATATAATAGCATCTCTTTCTCCTAATAGTTATTTTTTTTGACATTTGTGTCTTTCACTAAAGACATCTCTGAGATCATGAATTGCATCTCGTTTTTTGTATCTTTGGGGCCTAGCTTAGTACATGGTACCTTGTAGGTATGAAATAAAATTTCATTGAATTTACAAAAAAAGAATGATTAGAAATATGGCAGCATCATAATCTCATACAACAAATATACCTCCTAAGAAAAAGTATTTCAAGGGTTCTCAATGGAAAGTTCATATCAGAATCAACTGTAGAGCTTTTAAAAATAATAAAGTATCTACCTCATTCCAGACCCTGTAATTTATAATCTCTAAGATACTTTTTGATAACTCTCCAAAATTAATCCCTGTGTTCACTATTGGTGGAGATTATACAGTCTTTTTCCTTGGAAAATCCTTTAGTATCCTATTGTCACCTTACTACTGAGTGACATAGAAGTCCCTTTACATGATATACTTAATTTAGTGTGAGAGATATTGATAGAAAAGGAAGAGAATGACCGTGCAGAGTAGGTGCTACTGTACTAATTTTCTTTATTTAAAGATGGGAAAATTGGACCTTCATATTTCAAATTAAATGTTAATTACTATTATCAGTCTATTGATTTCAACTTCCATTCAATATTGTGTACAAATACAATTAACTTTTGCTGTCTTATGAAGAGTCTTAACTCTGCCACACTGTGGTCCTTTACTTAGTAAATATTCTGTTTATTTCTATTATTAAATGCATTATGCTGGGTTCTGTCTTTCCCATTTGGATTAAAAGCTTTGCAAAGGCAAATCTTATCTCTCTCTTCCTCCCCTCCTTTGTTTTCTCTCTCTCTCTCTCCTCCCTTGCTTCCCTTTTTTTCTCTTTTCCTCTTCCTTCTTCTTCACCTTCATCTTTGTCTTCTCATTCTTCTTCTTTTCTCTCTCTTCATCTTTGTCTTCTCATTCTTCTTTTCTCTCTCCTGTTCTAAAGTACAGGTTTTATTGTTATTCAGGTTTAGGAGGTCAATGGATCAGGAAACAACTGCCATTGAAAAGATAGTTTAAGGTTCCCAGGAGGAGCAGCATGCCATGCCACCCAGGGCTGAAACCATGTACCTCAGATTGGGACTTGACCCGTGTGCCGGGACTCGAACCTGGCCAAAACCCAGATTGGGACTTGAACCCATGCAGCTGGGACTCGAACCTGGCCAAAACCCAGAGTCTTCCAACTGAGATCACACACCTGGTTTCAGGACTTAATGAAGCTCAGGTTCTTGATGTCTCATTGCAGAAAAAATTCAGTGAGAGACAAGGTGATAGGTAAGAAGTGGATTCATTTAGAGAGAAACACGCTCCACAGACAGAGCGTGGGACATCTCAGAAGGCGAGAGAGGCACCAGGGTATGGGCTTGTCAGTTTTTATAAGAGTGGGTCATTTCATAGGCTAATGAGTGGGAGGAGTATTCCAGCTATTTTAGGAAGGGGCGGGGATTTCCAGGAATTGGGCCACTGCCCACTTTTTGATCCTTATGGTCCGTCTTGGAACTGTCATGGCGCCTGTGAGTGTGTCATTTAGCTTGCTGATGTGAGCGTATACTGAGGCTCAAAGTCTACTGGAAAAAGTTGACTTGTCCACCATCTTGGACCCATTTGGTTCTAATCAGTTTATGTCATGTCCTTGGGCTATGTCATTCTTTCAAAGATTGTGCCCTGCCTCCTTCCCTCCTGTTTCAGGGTCACATGGGGAAGCCCCAAGATCAGTCAGGAGGCAAAGGAGCAAGGGGAAAACAAAGGCCAAAGCCTATGGAACAGGAACAGGATAGGAAGGGTGAGCAGGTTTAGAACTGGTTATTTTGAATAATTTCAGTTCAATTTCTGGGCTGTAAGGTGGTATTTAGCAGTCTAGTACCTGGCCCTGGGGTATTTTAGGGCAGAGAGTTAGTGTTCTGGACTGCAGGACCCTGATAAAAGGGGCAAGTGGGGGTATGGCCTTGGGATAGGTTTATTTGCATAGCAAAAGCTTTCTCAGGATAAGTTGTTTGCTATCTCTAAGAACTAGCTGATAGGGGTGGTCCCTCCCCAGACCCACAAACCACCAAGATGTCAAAGCATCATAAAATATACAACAATTTAAAAAATATGATTAATACACTCTCTGTCTTTATATTAATACACCAAAGCTATAGTCAGTGGGGAATAAGACTCAATACATTTCTCATTTAAAACCTATAGCAACAAAAAAGAAAGGAAGCTGTGGAAATAGCTCTAGAATATGCATAGCATATATCAAGCTAAACACCTTTTTAGAATTACTTTTCTTTTAAAAGAAATTTTTGTGTTTCACTACAGTAAATGATGTGAAAACAAAGACAAATGAAACTAAGCCAATGATCCAGTGGGAAGCAAAATAACCATAGAACCTGCAATTTTTGTCCTTAAAGATAAAGAAGATTTCCAATCCAGTCTTTGAGCTTAGAAAGTTGTTTTTTTTACAAGAGTAAGCATGCTGATCCAAGTGCCCGGGACAAATAACTGTATTGTAGCTCTATTATCTTAATCACTTCCTACCCCCTGCCCCCCAACAATGGTCTCAGGACATTTTATAACCTAGAAACATGTTTGAGGGTAATAAGTTAAGCATGTAATTAAACAAAGGAGGAGGTTTTAATCTGTTGAAAACCCTTGAATAATGTTCAGCCAATATGAGGCAGAATATATCTAAATGTCAGCTTCCTACTCACAAAAAAATTAATTGTGAATAACAAGGAGAAGCTGGATCCACCAAGAAAATAAAAATCATTCCATTTTCCCTGGCAAAGTAAATCATAAATATAATATACTGGTTGCAATTGTTTTCTCCTTAATGCACATTTTCATTCCAGGTCAGGAAGAATTCATGAGGCAATATCCATGATTGGAATACCAGCTGCTTATAAAAGAGGATTAAGGATTAAAAAAAAAAACACTTTAAATAAAGTGAAGGATTACTTGAGAACTGGATGGCTAACTTTAAAAAAACTTTACGTAGCCCCTTCTCTGAAATCATTAGGAAATGATGCTCATTTAAACTGCTTCTTCAGTCAAGCTATACCTTCCCAGTTATATTCAGTATTGCTCTTGGAGGGGTGAAAAGGTATAAGTGTAACTAAAATGGTCGTAACTGATGTTGCTGGGACCTTCTGCACATATTCACCTCATTCGGTGTTCAGAACAATTCTATAATCCAGGTCATTGTTTTCATTTTAAAGATAATGAAAGAGAGGCTCAAAGGTTTATGTGACAACCCAAGTATTAATAGCCAGCAATTGGCTAACCTGGGATTCAAGTTCAGAGCTTGTTGATTATAAGTCTTATGTCCTTTCAACCACAACCTCCTGCCTCCTTGCTCACTATCGGTGCTGGACAGATGTGTGCTGAAATATAGTGAGTTGACTTCAAATTTTGAAGGAATTCCAAGATTACAGATTATTTCTTTAGCAATCTTTTCCCTTGGAAATTTAAAATAAGCTTATGAGTAAAAATTGGACTTGGTCCCCAAAACTCTGGGAATTTTTGACCTGTGATAGGAGAATAAAACTAAGACCATAGGGGTCCAACTTTCTATGGTTCCTTGAAAAAAAATCCATCCCCTACCTTCAGGTGTCCAGCCCATCTGCAGCTGATTTGGCAGATACATCACAGCCATCTGTGTTCTTTCACTTTCCTACCAATCCAGAGATTAACTGTAGTCTAGTCATAAGTGGAAGAGGTAAAAGTGTCTCCATCTTTGAGGTGTACATGGAAGGGAAGAAAAGGAGAGGGAGAAGAATATAACTGAGGTTATGTGTTGTCAAGGATACAGATCATTTTCACTATTGGATTGGGAGCTGTGCTCATCAGCAGTGATAGCTGTGGATAGTTTCTATGCTATCCTCATGATTTAAAACCTGGTGATTATTCCACTTGTTTCTGTCAAGTGGTACAAATGCCGTTCCAGTCTGACAGTAGCCAGTGTCCAAAGGCTGCTTCACTTTGCTGCTCAGTCCTCTACTAAGAAATGACTATTGTGGAGGGGGGATGTGAGGTAGTAACCAAGAGATCTTGAAGCTGAAACACGAGAGAAATTTATTTTTCCCAGAAAGTATCTCCTAAGCACAACTGATATCTTTTGTTAGATTACTGCCTTTGATAAAACATGAAGGTAGCACAGAAAGCAGCAATTTGTATCACTTTCTCTCTGATCCCCTATTTTAAGTACTAAACTTTGACTTTTGGGGTACAGGTTGAATTTCCTCACAGTAATCAATTCTTGCATCTGCTTTTTCTTTATGGAGGTTTATTTATTTATTTATTTTTCAGAGTGGAGGAGATTTTCTCAATGTTTGTTTTGGCTCTTAAATTTGATGAATCTCTGACTCTAATATCAGTCTTCTGTCAAAATCTCAATTGTACAGCTGGGCTAAATGAACCTACCCTTGATTACATCTGGACTCCCATCCATCTTGCATTTAAGAAAAATGCTTTTCTAACATGCTTCAGAGCTACTCTAATAAACCTAATGGCAAATCACCTCTCCCAAAGGTCAAGGGCAGCATCTTAATTCAAAGATTGAGCACTATTAGGATTTAATTTTGGTAGATGCCACTCATGCTGCTTTTGGCAAAAATGTTTTGGGCACTGAAATGGATGGCCTCTGGGTTTTATACTCTGGGGATGAGATACAGCTTGTATCTCGAAAAAAGTGGAGTGAATGTTTACTTATTGTGCCAGAAGGATGTAGAGCTAGTCATAGAAAACTAAAATAAAAACTAAACCTGTTTTGATGCTGTTTATGGCAGGGAAGAGAGAGAATGCGGGGAAGGAAAGAAAGCATTTCATTTAACATTTGCTGCCCTGAGTAGTAAAAACTAGGTCAAGTGGTGAAAACAACACTGTACTTCTAATGTGCTGTTAGATCATACCAAGTAGTTTTACAAGATGTAGTCCACTGATATAGGAGTCGCTGTAATATAAATTCCAAATTTTGGATTCATGGACTACAGTACATGCATAATTTCCCGTCTGATATCACTTTTAGTGTTGGTTGTTTTCATGTTGCACTTGGACATAAAATTCAAAACCTTTTCTTTTAACTATACTAATCGCATAATTTCAGTTTTAAGAGTAGCATAAAGAAATATCTTAGTTTATGAACTGGAGTTTGTAGTGGTTAGATATATATTGGACTTTATCATAAAAAAATTTGGGACAAGAAAGTTGCAGTAGTGGTGGGATGAGTAGGAGTGATGTTAAATGTATTCACATCTGATTAATTACAAAAAGAGCAATAAATCATCAATACTGATGAATCTCTTGTCCTTTTGGAGTTAAGCCTATTTGCTTAGAGCACTAAATGGTAAGTATAGCTTCTCAGGTGAAATGAGGTGGCTTAAGATATATGCCACCAAACTTGTTCAAAGCCACCAAAGGAAATTAATACTGCCAGATCCCACATTTCTAATTTGTCTTCAACTTGCTAACAGAGAGGGTTAAAAATTTGAAACTTAGTATATGTCAGTTATGAATGAGATTGACAGGAGAAGTTTAGTCATAATAGGGAATTGTATGTGCAACTGACATCCAATTGTTACCACTGGCCATTAGGCCAGGTAAATACACAAGATGTGTGTACAAACCTTATATAGACATTTACATTTAAATTATTTATGTGGAAATAAAAATGTCATTGTGTGGATGGTATTCTTTATCTCATTGAACACTTGACACATCTTGCCTAGTGATGTCATTAGATAGGAGAATGGGCTTTCTAGGAATCCAATGCTCAGATATGTCTTTTTTGTTTTCCAAAATGGTGGTGGTCTGGTATACGTCATATAAGCTGAGAGTGGGGACACTAGACTTCTTCATGCTCTTGGTTTTCAGGTTAAGTATACAGATTTCCCTAAATTAGTAACCCAAGATGAAAGAAAGATGAAGGACAATAGCTTCAGTAAGCAAAAAGTCGTGGCATATAAAACAGGCTGTAGTTAGCTAGAAAGGTGGGGCACAGACTACTTTTTAAAACCATAAAATTCTCAATGATTATAGCTCTTTCTGTCAAAATATTCACGGCTGAAATTACCAAAACCCACAAGAGCAGGTGTTCTGAATGATCATTTAAGGTGTAATTAAAGTTTCTGAAGAACAGTATGAGGTGAAGTTAATTGAAAGAGACTATGTGGTTAATCATGGACTGACTTATTAAAAAAATTAAAAATAGACTGACCAGTTATAAAAAGAATCCTATTTCCCAAATCTCTATTTTGACTAAACATAAAGCTGAAATATGTTGCTACTTTGATTAAAAAATGTAAACAATTTAGTTATGTCTTTAAAATAGTATATAATTATCTCACTTTTTATATTACACCTCATTATTTATATAATATGTAGGTTGTTTCCAAGGTTCAGAAAACCATGCTTAGCAGACAGATTATAGGGATAAGTGGTAGGACAGTGTTTTAAATTCCACTTGGATTAAAGGACTAAAAACATGTAGAATGAAGTAGAGATGTAGCCCTCTCCTCTTGATATTTGTAATCACTTGAGATATTAATATTTAAACCACTGTAATCTCTATGGGTCTATCAATAACTTCTTAGTCACCGCTTTTTCTCAATTCCCCCCCACACTGAGCTAGAACTCTATAATTATTATGAAAAGAATTTTCATGGATGATAGTGGATGCTGGTGTGACAAGTTGGAACGAGAATCCTTCAGAGGTAGGACTTCATTTGAATACTGATGTGTGGGGACCGGGATCACACACCATTGATAAGGAGGAGATCAAAAGAGCAGAGCTGGAAAGAGTATTAGAGGCATCCCGCCTACCCCCTTTATTATGCAAATGACAAAGGTGAGACCCAATGAGATTAAGAGACTTTCCCAAGTTTCCAATAAAGAGCACTAGGTTCATGGAGAAAATAATGTGATCAGCGATCAGTAGCTTGACATGATCCGTGAGAAAGGCACAGATGAAATACTGTGGGGTTCAAGAGAGAGGAGACATCACATTCAGTTCAGTAGCAGGAATGAAAAAGGTATTATAAAGGGATCTTTTCCATAGCTTTACAAAACGGATGCTTAGAATTCTCAACGGTTGATATGGAGGTCAAGAGGAATGACAAGAGGGAAATATTCTACTGTGAACAATGATCTTGTGACAGGAAATATGGGATACCTTGGAGTAAGTTTTCTCAACCTCAGCTCTGTTGACATTTGGGGGCAGATAATTCCTTGTTGTCGGGGGCTACCCTGTCCATTGTAGAATGTTTAGTAACATCCCTGGGCTCTACCAATATTGCCAATAGTATTCCCACCCCCACCCTCCTGAACTGTGACAACCAAACTATTTCCAGAGTTTGCCAAATGCCTTGGGGGTGATGGTGGAAATTCGTTCCCTAAGCTCTTGAGAACCACTGCGTTAAAGCAACAGAGAGCCTTGGAGAAGGGTTGCAGTCACTGTGTATACATTAGTCACTCCTAAATGTTTGTTAAAAATAAAGAAGGGGGTTTCCCTGGTGGTGCAGTAGTTAAGAATCCGCCTGCCAATGCAGGGGACACGGGTTCTAGCCCTGGTCTGGGAAGATGCCACATGCCGCAGAGCAACTAAGCTCACATGCCACAACTACTGAGCCTGCCCTCGAGCCACAACTACTGAGCCCACGTGCTGCAACTACTAAAGCTCGCGCTCCTAGAGCCCGTGCTCTGCAACAAGAGAAGCCGCAGCAATGAGAAGTCCGTGCACCACAAAGAAGAGTAGCCCCAGCTCGCCACAACTAGAGAAAGCCTGCACACAGCAACGAAGACTCAATGCGGCCAAAAATAAAAATAAATAAAATTTATTAAAAAAATAAATAAATGAAGGAGGAAGGAAAGGATAGAATATATTTTTCCTCCAAAATGTTGTCACTAAGTTAAAAAGCATCAAAATAAATTTTTTTTTTTTGTTAATTTTAATGGAAAAATTGTGATGCACCTCATCTTAAACTGAGATGTCCAAAAACATTTGCACGGATAGAAAAATATACCAGTGAACTCTAATTTTTTACTTTGGAACATAAAATTCAGTGTAAGGAAGGTTTATTGTACTTCACAAAGGAGGAAGAGAGGATGTGATAGTCGGGGTGTTGGTGGTGGGGTATGAAGGAGTCATTTGTTGGAAGGCACTGGAGAGTCAGATGATCCACTTTTGGCAGGCAACCTCTTTGTGACTCATGGTTACCTTGTACTCAAACCACATTTAAAAATAAAGTAATAGCACAGAGAAACATCTTCAGGCCAAAATAAAAGTTAAAATTGAGAGGGTTTTGGGACATATGGGAATAGCACAATGAGCACAGAAGAGTGAAGAAGAGTAAAATTTGCTGCCTCTTTATCCCACTCACAAAGCAATGTGTTTTGAGTTCATCAAAATACAGTACGTAATCCAAATTTGATCCCTGTGATAGTCTCAAACCAGAAATTGATGCATCAAATTAATTGGTAAGAATACCTTTGCCTGAAGTGTAATGTCAGGGTGTCACTTTTTAGAGTGTATTTTTCTGAGGGTTAAAATATTAAACTGTGAAACAAAAATCATAGATATCTTCAAGAGTGATATAAGGCTGTATGTGTGGGGCTCATGGGAGACAAAGCTGTGAAAGTAGAATGGAGACATATGATTTAACAAATATTGTGGTCAAGTATATGGGACATAAAGACGAAAAAGACGTGGAACCTATCATCTAGGAAAAGTCGCTCTATGTATCAGCACAGCATGAAATTATGTGTGACCAGGAGACTCATGAAGGCTTCACAGAGGAGGTCATCACTAATGAGCAAGATTCCAAAAGAAGTGCTTGGGGGAAGAGCATGTTCTAGGCTGAAGGAAGGCTGGAGGCTAAGCAGACAGGGTGGGTTTGTGAAATAGAATGGAACTGAGGTTTCTGAACATAGTTTAGTGGTGAGGTGATATGGATACAGGGACCTAAGTCAAATCATAGAACAGCTTGCATGCGCTATGAATAAGTTAGGTTTTGCTGCATAACAAACCACCCCTAAACTTGGTATCTCAAAGCAGCAAACATCTGTTACTTCTCATGACTCTGTGGGTTGCCTGGTTTGGGCACAGTCAGCTGATTTCTGCAGTACATCAGCAGTGTGGCTGGGCAGGTTTTCTAAAATGGCATTCTTCAAGGTTTGGTGGTTGGCAGGCTGGTTATTCAAAAGCAGCTTCAGCAAAATTCTTCCATAAAGGATCAGGTAGTAAATATGTTGGGCTTTGAAGGCCAAAAGAAAACATTGAGGGTATTATGTAGGTACATATATAACAAGAGAGAAAACTATCTCCATAGACTTTTTATGGACAAAATTCAAAATAAAATAAAAATTGAGTATTTTTTTTTTGTGATACAGCTCTTCTAATGAGGAGAATGGAATTCTTTTGGGGGGGAAGGGGTAATATCATACTTAATTAGGTTCAAAGGTAGGATTCCCTATCATCAAATCAATCTTTTTTTTTTTTTTTTAGTGGAGTATAGTTGCTTTACAATGTTGTGTTAGTTTCTGCTGTACAATGAAGTGAATCAGCTATATGTATACATATATCCCCTCCCTTTTGGACCTCCTTCTCACCCTCACCCTGCATCCCACCCATCTGGGTCCTCACAGAGACCGAGCTGAGCTCCCTGTGCTATGCAGCACGTTCCCAGTAGCTATCAATGATACACATGGTAGTGTGTATATGTCAATCCTAATCTCTCAATTTGTCCCACCACCACCTTTTCCCCTGTGTCTACATGTATTTTCTCTACATCTGTGTCTCTCTTCCTGCCCTGGAAATAGGTTCATCTGTACCATTTTTCTATATTCCACATATAGGCATTAATATATGATATTTGTTTTTTTCTTTCTGACTTACTTTACTGTGTATGACAGACTCTGGGTCCATCCACATCTCTACAAATGACCCAGTTTTGTTTCTTTTTATTGCTGAGTAATACTCCATTGCATATAAGTACCACATCTTCTTTATCCATTCATCTGTTGATGGACATTTAGGTTGCTTCCATGTCCTGGCTATTGTAAATAGTGCTGCAGTGAACATTGGGGTACATGTGTCTTTTTGAATTATGGTTTTCTTAGGGGTTATGCCCAGTAATGGGATTGCTGGGTCATATGGTAGTTCTATTTTTAGTTTTTTAAGGCATCTCCATACTGTTCTCCATACTGGCTATATCAGTTTACATTCCCACCAACAGTGCAGGAGGGTTCCCTGTTCTCCACACCCTCTCCAGCATTTGTTGTTTGTAGATTTTCTGATGATGGTCATTCTGAGCAGTGTGAGGTGATACCTCATTGTAGTTTTGATTTGCATTTCTCTAATAATTAGTGATGTTAAACATCTTCTCATGTGCCTCTTGGCCATCTGTCTATCTTCTTTGGAGAAATGTCTATTTAGGTCTTCTACCCATTTTTTGATTGGGTTGTTTGTTTTTTTAATACTGAGCTGCATGAGCTGTTTGTATATTTTGGAGATTAAGCCTTTGTCAGTTGCTTCATCTGCAAATATTTTCTCCCATTCCCAGGGTTGTATTTTCATCTTGTTTATGGTTTCCTTTGCTATGCAAAAGCTTTTAAAGTTAATTAGGTCCCATTTGTTGATTTTTGTTTTTATTTTCATTACTCTGGGGGTGGGTCAAAAAAGATCTTGCTGCGATTTATGTCAAAGAGTGTTTTTCCTATTTTTTCCTCTAAGAGTTTTGTAGTGTCTGGTCTTACATTTAGGTCTTTAGTCCATTTTGAGTTTATTTTTGTGTATGGTGTTAAGGACTGTTCTAATTTCATTCTTTTACATGTAGCTGTCCAGTTTTCCCAGCATCACTTAATGAAGAGGCTGTCTTTTCTCCATTGTATATTCTTGCCTCCTTTGTCATAGATTAGGTGACCATAGGTGTGTGTGTTTATCTCTGAGCTTTCTATCCAGTACCATTGATCTATATTTCTGTTTTTGTGCCAGTATCATATTGTCTTGATTACTGTAGCTTTGTAGTATAGTCTGAAGTCAGGGAGCCTGATTCTTCCATCTCTATTTTCCTTTCTCAAGATTGCTTTGGCTATTTAGGGTCTTTTTTGTTTCCATACAAATTATAAATTTTTTTGTTCTAATTCTGTGAAAAATGGCATTGCTAATTTGATTGGGATTGCATTGAATCTGTAGATTTCTTTGGGTAGTATAGTTATTTTCACAATATTGATTCTTCTGGTCCAAGGACGTGGTATATCTCTCCATCTGTTTGTGTCATCTTTGATTTATTTTATCAGTGTTTTATAGTTTTTGTAGTACAGGTCTTTTGCCTCCTTAGGTAGGTTTATTCCTAGGTATTTTATTCATTTTATTGCAATGGTAAATGGGATTGTTCCCTTAATTTCTCTTTCTGATCTTTCTTTGTAAGAGTATAGGAATGAAAAAGGAGAAATTACAGCTGACACCACAGAAATACAAAGGATCATAAGAAACTACTACAAGCAATTGTATACCAATAAAATGGACAACCACGAAGAAATGGACAAATTCTTAGAAAGGTACAACCTTCCAAAACTAAACCAGGAAGAAATAGAAAATATAAACAGACAAATCACAAGTAATGAAATTGAAACTGTGATTAAAAATCTTCCAACACACAGAAGTCCAGGACCAGATGGCTTCATAGGCAAATTCTATCAAACATTTAGAGAAGAGCTAAGACCTATCCTTCTCAAACTCTTCCAAAAAATTGCAGAGGGAAGAACACTCTCAAACTCATTCTATGAGGCCACCATCACCCTGATACCAAGTCAGACAAAGATATCCTAAAAAAAGAAAACCACAGGCCAATATCACTGATGAACATAGATGCAAAAATCCTGAACAAAATATTAGCAAACAGAATCCAACAGAACATTAAAAGGATCATACACTATAATAAAGTGGGATTTATCCCAGTGATGCAAGCATTCTTCAATATACACAAATCAATGTGATACACCATATTAACAAATTGAAGAATAAAAACCATATGATAATCTCAATAAATGTGGAAAAAGCTTTCAACAAAATTCAACACCGATTTATGATAAAAACTCTCCAGAAGGTGGGCATAGAGGGAACCTACCTCAACATAATAAAGGCCATACAAGACAAGCCCACAGCAAACATCATTCTCAATGGTGAAAAACTGAAAGCATTTCTACCAAGATCAGGAACAAGACAAGGATGTCCACTCTCACCACTATAATTCAACACACTTTTGGAAGTCCTAGCCACAGCAATCAGAGAAGAAAAAGAAATAAAAAGAATATGAATTGGAAAAAAAAAGTAAAATTGTCACTGTTCACAGATTACATGATACTATACGTAGAAAATCCTAAAGATGTCACCAGAAAACTACTAGAGCTAATCAGTGAATTTGGTAAAGTTGCAGGGTACAAAATTAATTCACAAATCAACTGTTAATATTTTTCTATGAAAACTTTCTTAGCTCAGGCTGTACCAAAACAGATGGCAGGCTGGATTTGGTCTGTGGCTGGAGTTTGCTGATCTCTGTTCTAGAGGTCTATGGCTCTGCTCCATTCTCCAGTAGGCCTCATTCTCCAGCATGCAAGCATGGGCTTCTTCATGTGGGTTGACTCAGGAGTCCAAAGATAGCAAGAGAAAGCAAGCCCCAATGTGCAAGCACTTTGTAAGTCTCAGATATGTTACATTTTCTAAAGTTCCATTGGCCAAAGTAAATCATATGGCCAAGTCCAGATTCCAAAAGTGGAAAAATAGATTCTATCTCTTGATGGGAGAAGTGACAAAGTCATATGACAAAGGGGTGTGCACACAGGGATGGGAAGAGTTACGACCATTTTTGCAAACCATCCCTCACGCATTGCTAAGAGTTTTGAATTTATTTTGCAGGCAGGGAGGCAGTAAAAGTTTTCTGAGCAAATGACTACCATATCTGGGACTGAGCTGCAGGGAAATTAACCAGGCAGCCATTTAAGAGAGATGACAACCATGGTGATAGGGTTAGGGTTAGGGTTAGAGACTGGAGGAAAAAGACCAAGTGGCAGCAACTACAATTGAAGCAAGAAGGCCCTGATTAGCAGAGCAACAGAAGAAATGGAGGGGAAGGGATGAATGGGAGAGTCTCTGGAGAGGCTTCCTGGTATAGCAGAAAGATTTTGAGTTTTGAAGTTGGTCAGACCTGGCTTTGAATCCTGACTGTGTCACTTGCTATGTGAACATAAGTAAATAACTTTATCTCTATTTGCTAAAACAAGCTCTTAAAGCTGTGAGGATTTTGGATAATGAGTACAATGTGTGCAATATTTTGAAAAACAAATACAAATGTGCCTGTTCTTTTTACATTTTTTAGCACATGATGGCCTCCCTAGCCAGCTCGTACCACGCATTTCCTGTGTGCGTGTGTGTCTGTGTGTGTGTGTGTGTGTATAGGGAGTGGAACTTACAGCAGGAATGGAAAGCAAAAACAAGTATTACTCCAGCATCTGGTATCCAAAATAAAATTTTGTAGTAAGACTGTATTTATAGAACAGGCTTTGGTGGGGGGAGGTAAAAAATTTCTTTATTTTCCACCTTAACAAATCAAGAGGCAAGCATGGCTGAATTGGTGTTTTATATAAGGGAGGCCCTATCCACCCAGGAAGAAAAGCGGGGAGGGGACTTGACCTCTGCAGTTCCAGGGGTTGTGGGAAGAGGAAGATGGAGGGAGGCAGGAGGGCCAGGGGTAGGGATCCCTGGGTGGATCTCTTTCCCCTGGAGGAATGATTGATTCTGTGGAGTCTAAGAGTGTAGGCGGTGCTCAACCAAAGTAACTCTATCTTTGTAGCCTGTTGAGGTAGAAGGAAAGCCAGAGTTGACTTTTTCTGAGCTGTTTTTGATTTCTGTGTGCTGTGAACTGGAAGCAGAATGTCCCAGATGACCATGGCGGAGCCACAGAAGACAGTTGAGCAGAGAGCCAGTGTGGTTCTGCCATTGGTACAGTCTCAGTAGGGGTGTGGTGACCCACCACAGGGGCTGCAAGTGACCAACTTAAACCAGCAGCCAATGGGAGGAATTGTAACCATTAGAAGGTCTTTAGCAACAGTGGGAGCAAAGCATCAAGGCAGATGACTGGGCCAGAGTTATAAATCACAGACTTCAAAAGCAGATGCAGCCAGAATTCCCAGAGATGAGACCAGTGTTGGCTCATTGGCACCAGTTCAGAAGACAACCCAGTGAGCAGAACAGAGGATACACTGTTTCGTCCAAGGATCCCATTTAGACGCCTCACCAGGAGGAGATGTTGCCAAGATGCCATCTGGCAGAGGAGAAGAGGGAAACAGTTAGATATATGAGAGATCAAATATTTTTATCCCAAGAGGAAGAGGCTGCATGTACCTAAAGGAACTGGTTATATTGTCCTATTGGCTGGACTGGACTAATATTTAGGGGTTTTTTTTTCTGCTACTTTTCAAATAGGGCTTATGAGGAAAAGTCAGAGCAGTATTAGAGAACAAAAAAGCTTCACTTCTTTGCAAAACAGCATGCAGTGTGACACCATTTTTTATAACCACATCTTAGTATGTGATAGGAATTCACAGGATGGTTGCTATTATTATAGGACTTAATAACTGATTGGATTTGGGACATTGAGAGAAAAGGATAAATCACAGAATATGGCAAGATTTTGACCTAAATAATAGGGGGAAATGAAGGCACAAAAATATGGATATCAGCAAGGTGAGTTCATTTAGGGTAAAGATCTGGTGCTGAAAAACAAGAGGATTGGAGTATGGAAGAGTTGAGAATAATGACAAAAATATAAAGTACTGCATATTTATAATAAGCAGCAGGGGGTCCTCAGGATCAGGGAAGAGATTATTTATAGGAACTGAATCCTGGTGGCTGAAAGAAGACTAATGAAAGTCTTTGTGGTGAGTCACAGATTTTATTCTTTCCTTACAATTGTTGGCTCCAAAAAGTGGCCTATACATGAATTGATGTTGAAAAAAAATATGTGAGCAAATGCAACACATCTAATATACCATAGTTTGAGATTGAGGAAACAGTAAATGCTCAAATAAAATCTAGAAGCTTACTATTTTTACTTTTATAAACAAATTAGTTTTCTCAGCCTTTTTTGATTCTTCTGTTTCAGTGAAGACCAGTTGGGGGAGGAGCCAGGAGAACTGGACCAGACAATGCAGTCTCTTCTCACTCTTTCTGTTTTGTTTCCCTTCTCCATATAATCTCCCAGCACTACTATTTCTTAGCCCTCCTGGTGAAAGAGAAACTGTCTTCTGAAAGTTCTTTCCCTTCACTGTGAGAGGTTCAAAAAGTATAAAATTTGTAAGGATCTAGATTATTAGAACTCAGTTCCTCTGTTGGCATTTACTTTTATGTTTTAGTTTGATGGGTGTCTGCTCAAATGGGTCTTTATAAGAATATTAAAGTATAAAAGAGAGAACTGCTAATAGAAGTTGGGAGGAAATGAATGAATGTTCCCTATTATGTGTAGACTGATTGGTTTACCTAGAGGTATAAGGGTGTATGGGGGACACTCAGGACAGGTCCTTATTACTGAGCTTCCTGGCAGCAGTGTTCCACTCCTTTGTCCCATAAAACATATGACTAAAAAGTTCATTCTCTACTGTAGGGCTTTGAGGTGTTGGGAAAGTGTGAATCATTCCTCCAACTGGTGCTAGGCAGTGGTAGATGGGAAAAGGGGAAACTGAGAGTTGGAGAGTATCCCAGAGGAAAATGATATTGGAGGCACCTCAAGAGCAGCAGAAGACCTAGTGGTTGAAAGCAGGATTAAGTCAGTGGAGGGGATTGAGCCGGAGGATGTGAGGTGGGGCTCGAAGGACTAATGCAATTTAGACCATGAATTGAAGGAGAAATTATGATGGACAAAATATAGGTTTTTTTAAATGTGAATATTTTCTTTTAAATCACATGCTATACTTGTGCACAGCAGATATAAATAATCAGAATTCTACGCCAAAAGACCGTTTACTAGATGACTGTAAGTTTAATGTAATGTTTGTTAAGTTAATGTGATAAAAGCAAAATAATTCTGGAGGCAAGCATATCTCTTAATTGTAAAAGGCCTTTTCTTCCTTTCTTTAATTGACCATGCTGAGGAAAGAGACCTTAGAACAGAATATTTAACAAGCTGCAAAGTGTTTCACTAGACAGAATTTGTGTCAGGTAAATGTCTGCTCTTCAAATACAGTGAAGTATTTCATGTTACCAGTGTTTTGGGTGAAATCTTACCCCTGAGTCTTAAACAGAAGGTAATGCTAGTACCCTTAGATCACTTGCCAGCATTTCTGTTTGCAGTTGTCACTTTTTGCCATTGAGTTAATTTAATGTCTTTCCCTCCCTCCCTCCCTCCTTCCCTTCTTCTCTCCCTCCTTCCCTCCCTCCCCTCCCTCCCTCACTCCCTCCCTTCCTTCCTTTTTCTTTCTCTCTTTTTTTCATCAACAACAAACCTACAGCATAACCAGGCAACTGAATATTATTTATACATAATTGCCACATCCTGTTAGATAATGAGCATACATATGAAAGGCTCATAAAAAAGCAAATTTTTGTTGAACAACACACTTCCTACACACTCCTTACCCCTTTCAATCCGGCTTCTACCCCCATCATTCCTGAAATAGCTCCTGCTAAGTCCACCAATCATCCTTAGGGCCTGGCATTTAAAGGATACTGTTCAGCCTGCATTATACTTGATTCCTCAGCCGATTTCACAACAGCGAATCATTCTGTTCTTAAAACAATCTTTTTCCTTGTCTTCTGAAACAAAGCCATTCTCCTGAGGTTTTATTCCCTCTTGCCCTTTTCAGACTTCTTTTGCTGGCTCATTTTACTCTACCCAGTCTTTAAATATTGGAGTTCCTTAAGGCTTCTTTCCAGAATTCTTTCTCTTCTGATCCTGTATTTGATCTCTTTGCCACAGTTACCATCTATGTATCAATGACCCTCGAATTCATATTTCCAGTTTGAATGAGTCTCTCCAGAATCTCAGACCTGTGTATTTGGCCTACTTGATATCTTCCCCAGGAAGTCTCACAAGGACTCCAAAGACAACACTCTCCAAACCCAACTTATGAAGGTATCTGCAAACTCCTTCAGTCACCCTTACCATAGTGAGTGGTGCCATCGTTCATGGAAGTTCAGAAGCCAGAAATCTAGACATCATTCTCGACCAAATCTAATCCTGTCAACTCTCCTTCTTACTGTCATCACTCTGGTCCAAGTTATCACTATTGCTTGCTCAGACTGATGTTGTTGCCTCCTAAATGATCTCCCAGACATTCATTCCTCACTCGCTATAATCTGCCATTTTCATTGCCACCCAAGTAATCTCTTAAAAATGTAAACTTTATCATATCAATATCCTGCTCAAAACCCTTGAATGACTTAGGATAAAACCCAAATCCTCTCCTCCCGACACTCTCTCACCACCTTCCTAAACTTCCTGTGATGCATATATTGACTTTGTTCATTTCTTTGAATGTATCATGTTCTCTTCTCACCTTTGTGTGTATCTGTCTCTATACCTGAAATACTTTCCCCTCTGCACTTTACTGAAGATTTCTACTCTTCCATGAGATTTCATTTCTACTGTCATTGTTTCACGGAAACTTCATGTTGTCTATATTCTTCTATGCTCTTACAAATCCCTGTTCTTTACCTTTGTAGAATTTTCCAGAGTTTGCAACACTATATTTATGGACTTAATTGCTTATTACATGTCTTCCTCACCAGACTGCAAGCTCCATGGGGGCAGAGACCATTGCTTTTCTGCTGATCATTGTATACCTAAATGCCAATCATAGTGCCTGGCACATAATTGGAATGTTACTTGTTGAACCAATGGAGAGGCTATTTCTATGTTGGTTTCTGACTCATGCAAAAGAAAAATGAGTTAATTTTAGTATACCATAAGTCTTTATATACATATAAATTTATAAAACATGAGCTTGTTAAGGAATGAACCAAAATAACTTTACCCCGTGAAGAAAGAAGACATTAAACCTAGATAGCATTCAGCCTAGAATTTCCTTGGAGATAGAAGTACACTTTTCTGGGGTCTTTGGGGAATTGACTGTTATTTATAACTATTATTGTTCCTTTGCTGTGGTTCAGAAGATCAGTGAATAATGGAGAAGGGCAGTGATTAGAGTATGTGATGACAAGCTTGGGCAAAGTGGGCAGTATTCAGTTCCCAGCTCCACTGACCATCACAAAAGGGTATTGGTGAGCCCTACATGTGGCCCTGAGAGACGCCCATGCAGAGTCTTCAGAGCAGGCTTTGAGAAGTCACATCCTGGTGTTTGCAGTCAGTGGGGTGCTGAGTTTTTGCCACAAGGGGAAAGGAGCAGGTGATCATTTACAAAGCACTTCACAATTATTTCTTCATCCAACCTGAAATGAAACATATAGAGTGTCTATGCTCCAGTCTGTGGATCGTTATCACTGGAAAAGTCAAAGACTAAGGGTCAGAGTCTGCAGGAGTTTCCTTTCAGGTTTTTTGTTTTTTGCTTTTTTGCCTTCAGGACGAAACTAAGAGTAAACAAAAATTATGGTTATTCCATTGGCACCAGAATAACATGTATGTATTTTTAGATTGCTGCATTTTAGTTACAGCTATAAAGGATGGAGGCAGGAGTGAAAATGTTATATAAGAATTATCCTTTTTGCATTTCCTGATTATTTGAATAGCTGTCACCAATGTGAATTTAATATTGAGAATTCTAATTCTTCTAACAGAAACTCAATAAAGAGAGAATGAGCTCCAGTATTTCAAATAGCTTTTGTGTCACTGGCCTTGAAATTTTGTCTGTTTTCTTTTTCAAGGTAAGGGATGTGTTTTTGTCCTGTATATTTTGTTTTAGTCATGACATGAGGAAATGAGGTATAAAAGTTAATTATTTTAGTCCCAATAAAATGATAACAAACTGTAACTACATGATATACTCCTCAAATAGTCAATTTATTTAAACAGTATGTAAACCATATTGGTATTTTTTGGTGATTTGTAAACAAGTGGCCAAAATATTCCTCATGGAAATGGATTACTCTAAAATCACACTATCCTACAGAAAATCTGGAAATGAATAAAATACAAAATCTTACTCTATTCTATCCCAGGTGTCTTGTCTACATTACTGTAATTTCAAAAGATTTAAAACAGTTGTTGAGATCCACAAGAAATTATGCTACGTTATTACGGCCTTACCATTTTTACCCCTCAGGGACGATTTTCTTCACGAGTCTCAGATCTGGTGTAAAATTCATAAAGTTTTGCAAGAACCTCTTATGAAATAATTGTCATCTTTAGGGAACATGGGTTTTCAAATTAGCAAACAAATAAAAATCACTTCCCTTGTGTATTTCTGTACTGGGTTGAATAGTGTCCTTCTGAAATTCATGTCTACTGGAACCTCAGAATGTGACTTTATTTGGTAAAAGGGTCTTTGCAGCTGTAATTAGTTAGGTTAAGATAAGCTCATACTGGATGTTTTGGACTGTATGTTTGTGTGCCCCCCAAAATTCATGTGCTGAAAATCTAATCCCTAATGTGATGGTATTTAGAAGTGAGGCCTTTCAGAGGCAATTACGTCATGAGGGTGGAGCCCTCATGAATAGGATTAGTGCCTTTATAAGAAGAATCCAAAGAGCTAGCTTGACCTTTTCCCACCTTATTTGCCCTTTTTCAAGAAGTTGGCTTTCTGCAACCTGGAAGAGGACTCTTACCAGGACCTAAGCATGCTGGCATCCTGATCTCAGATGTCTAGGCTCCAGAACTGTGAGAAATACTTTTCTGTTGTTTAAGCCACCCAGTTTATGGTATTTTGTCACGTAGCCTGAGCTGACTGAGAAACTGGATTAAGATGGGTCTTAAATCCAATGACTGGTGCTTTTAGAAGAGAAAGGAAAAAAGATTCAGACATAGAGACACAGACACAAAAGGAAGAAGGCCATGTGAAGACAGAGATAGGAGTGCTTCAGGTACAAGCCAAGAGACACCCATCATTGCTGGGAACCCCCAGAAACTTGAGACACAAGGAAGGATTCTTCCCTAGAAACTTCAGAGGGTCCTTGGCCTTGGTGATGCTTTGATTTCAGACTTCTGGCCTCCAGAACTGTTTGAGAATAATTGTCTGCTGTTTTAAGCCACCTAGTTTGTAGTCGCTTATTATGTCAGCCCTAGGAAACAAACACAATCTCCCGAGCTATTTCCCTATCTTCTCCACTTCACAGTTGAATTTATTGAATGAATCACCTACAATGGCTGTTTCTTTTTCATTGTGTGACATTCACTCCTCATCCCCTGCAGTCTGGGGTCTACCCTCATCATTTCACAGAAATTGCTTTCACCAGGTTTACCAATAGCCCCTGGTGGCTGTATTCAGTGGATACTTCTCAGCTTTTGCATTATTTCATTTTTCATTATTTCCTTTTACCATTTCCTCCCTGAGTTCCTTGACTGCAGCCACAAAATTTTCTTGTTATCTTTTTGGTCACTTTGCTTCAGTGATTGAGTTCCTCTTCCTGTTTTTGTCCCTTAAATGTTGGTATTTGTCAGGATTCTGCCATGGATCCTCTTCCCCATCTAAGTACTCTGGGTGGTTTCATTCACATGTGTCTATCTGCTCATGTTTACCAAGTCTGTCTTCAGACTAGATCTCCCTCCTGAGCTTCAGACTTGTTATCAGCTCCACAATTTAACTGGGACTTCCCAAATTAAATCCATCACAGCTCTCTCAAAATCAGTGTGTTCAGAACAGAAATCACCATTTTCTCTCTCCCAAATCTGCTCTTCCTTTCTCCCCAGATCATGGCACCACCTTTCTCCCAGTTATTAAAGTCAAAAACCTGGGAGACATCCTTCATTCCCTCTTTCTCTTACAACCTGCATCCTGTCTCTCTTTTCATCTTCACGGAGAAAGCTCTGGGCCCATCTGCTGGCATCTCTCCCCTGACTTTCTGCCGGAGTGCACTAGCTGGTCTCCTCCCTCATATGCCCTTGAGAGAACTTTGAAACATAAATTTGCTTGTGTGACTCTCACTTAAAAGTTTGCAGTGTTTTCCCAAACCTTGCAGGATAAAGTCCAGAATGGATGACAAGGCACAGCATGACATGTTCCTCTATGCTCAGGCCAAACAGAAAACACCCCTTTCAGCTCTTCACATATGCCATGCACTTTCTGGTCTTGGATGAGATGTCACCCCTGGGAAGCCTCCCTCACCCCCCATGACACTCATCCCACTGGCTGGTAATTCTCTGCTTTCCCCAGAGGTCCTCTGAAACGCAGGGAGCTCATCTATATTATTTACCATGGACCTTCAGCGCCAAATACAATGTCTGGAGTAGAGAGGAGCAACAAGTATTGCCTAAATGAATGACCTGATCCCCATAAAAGAAAACCAAGGCTCACGATAATTAACCCATTTGGCCAAGCAAATGCAAGCCAGGGGCCAACTCTTCTAGTTTCTCTTGCATTCTTTTATATTCCCTTTAAAAAAAGGAAACAACTTGCATTATGTAAAATTAAATCATAATTGTTAGAAAACAACACTTGTAAATTACAGCACACAAAATTACAAACAAATGATAAAAACCAAGAAAGGCTTAGCTGTAAATGCTATCCCTTGCTACCAGTTTTAAATGAGATTTTCTTCTAACCATGGCAAAGGACTTTTCATGGGCTAATACAGTCACTTTTGTAGCTTTGAACTTTTCTCCTTCAGCTTGTACTCAGCTGCTGGTTAGTCCACAGGTGTCAAATGCCACATTCTACTCTTTGCTCACTCCAAGCCCTAGTAGTGCCCTAGAGATGCCTCCTGCACATTTTTAGCTTAATCCACCCATTTGTAAGCTCTGACTCTGCTCTGAACCCTCGCTCACCTTGCCTGCCTCTGAGCTGCCTTTGAAGGGGCAGGCCTGTCATGGGTCTGAATCTGCCCCAGCTGTTCCTAGTTCTTTCATTCCTAAAGCACTCCTGCCTCAGAGAATCAAAGCGGTGCCTGCTTCTCAGAGAAGTAGCTGTACTGGGAGAAGTGGGGGCCTGCAATCAATGCTGCACAAGGTTCTACCCCTCTCCCTCTGGGCCTTGGGAAACAGCTGACCTTGTCCTAGTCAGTGATGCAAATATGCTGTCTTTGTTTGCATTTTTTTGGTTTTGTTTTTTGCTCAGAAATAAAAATTTTGATGTTCATTAAAGAAAAATTTGGCAGTAGAGAAAATTAGAAAAAACAATGCACAGTAGAGATAGTTTCACCACCCAATCGCTGCTGCAATAAAGATTTTTATTTTTAAACATCTTTGTTGGAGTATGATTGCTTTACAATGTTGTGTTAGTTTCTGCTGTATAACAAAGTGAATCAGCTATACGTATATATATATATCCCCATATCCCCTCCCTCATGCCTCTCCTTCCCCCCTCCCTATCCCACCCCTCTAGGTGGTCACAAAGCACCGAGCTGATCTCCCTGTGCTATGCAGCTGCTTCCCACTAACTATCTATTTTACTTTTGGTAGTGTATATATGTCAATGCTATTCACTTTGTCCCAGCTTATACTTCCCCCTCCCTGTGTCCTCAAGTCCATTCTCTATGTCTGTGTCTTTATTCCTGTCCTGCCCCTAGGTTCTTTAGAACCACTTTTTTTTTTTTAGATTCCATATATATATGTTAGCATACGGTATGTGTTTTTCTCTTTCTGACTTACATCACTCTGTATGACACACTCTAGGTCGATCCACCTCACTACAAAAAACTCAATTTCTTTTATTTTTATGGCAGAGTAATATTCCATTGTATACATGTGCCACATTTCTTTATCCATTCATCTGTCAATGGACATTTAGGTTGCTTCCATATCCTGGCTATTGTAAATAGTGTGGCAATGAACATTGTGGTAGATGATTCTTTTTGAATTATAGTTTTCTCAGGGTATATGCCCAGCAGTGGGATTGCTGGGTCATATGGTAGTTCTGTTTTTAGTTTTTTAAGGAACCTCTGTACTGTTCTCCATAGTGGCTGTATCAATTTACATTCTCACCAATGGTGCAACAAGGTTCCCTTTTCTCCACACCATCTCAAGCATTTATTGTTTGTAGATTTTTTGATGATGGCCATTCTGACCAGTGTGAGGTGATACCTCATTGTAGTTTTGATTTGCATTTCACTAATGATTAGTGATTTTGAGGATCCTTTCATATGTTGTTGGCAATCTGTATATCTTCTTTGGAGAAATGTCTCTTTAGGTCTTCTGCCCATTTTTGGATTGGGTTTTTTGTTTTTTTGATATTGAGCTGCATGAGCTGCTTGTATATTTTGGAGATTAATCCTTTGTCAGTTGCTTCATTTGCAAATATTTTCTCCCATTCTGAGGGTTGTCTTTTCATCTTGTTTTTGGTTTCATTTGCTGTGCAAAAGCTTTTAAGTTTCATTAGGTCCCATTTGTTTTTTTTTGTTTTCATTTCCATTTCTCTAGGAGGTGGGTCAAAAAGGATCTTGCTGTAATTTATGTCATAGAGTGTTCTTCCTATGTTTTCCTCTAAGAGTTTTATAGTGTCTGGCCTTACACTTAGGTCTTTAATCCATTTTGAGTTTATTTTTGTGTATGGTGTTAGGGAGTGTTCTAATTTCATTCTTTTACATGTAGCTGTCCAGTTTTCCCAGCACCACTTATTGAAGAGACTGTCTTTTCTCCATTGTATATTCTTACCTCCTTTATCAAAGTAAGGTGACTATATGTACGTGGGTTTATCTCTGGGCTTTCTATCCTGTTCCATTGATTTGTATTTCTGTTTTTGTGCCACTACCATGTCGTCTTGATTACTGTAGCTTTGTGGTACAGTCTGAAGACCGGGAGCCTGATTCCCCCAGCTCTGTTTCTCTTTCTCAGGATCGCCTTGGATATTCAGGGTCTTTTGTGTTTCCATACAAATTGTGAAATTTTTGGTTCTAGTTCTGTGAAAAATGCCATTGGTAGTTTGATAGGGATTGCATTGAATCTGTAGATTGCTTTGGGTAGTTTGGTCACGTTCACAATATTGATTCTTCCAATCCAAGAACATGGTATAGCTCTCCATCTGTTTGTATCAGCTTTAATTTCTTTCATCAGTGTCTTATAGTTTTCTGCATACAGGGCTTTTGTCTCCTTAGGTTGGTTTATTCCTAGGTATTTTATTCTTTTTGTTGCAATGGTAAATGGGAGTGTTTCCTTAATTTCTCTTTCAGATTTTTCATCATTAGTGTATAGGAATGCAAGAGATTTCTGTGCATTAATTTTGTATCCTGCTACTTTACCAAATTCATTGATGAGTTCTAGTAGTTTTCTGGTATCATCTTTAGGATTCTCTATGTATAGTATCATGTCATCTGCAAACAGTGACAGCTTTACTTCTTCTTTTCTGATTTGGATTCCTTTTATTTATTTTTCTTCTCTGATTGCTCTGGCAAAAACTTCCAAAACTATGTTGAATAGTAGTGGTGAGAGTGGGCAGCCTTGTCTTGTTCCTGATCTTAGTGGAAATGGTTTCAGTTTTTCACCATTGAAAACGATGTTAGCTGTGGGTTTGTCATATATGGCCTTTATTATGTTGAGGTAAGTTCCCTCTTACTGGAGAGTTACTGGGGGGTCCAGGTACTTTCTGGAGAATTTTTCTCATAAACGGGTGTTGAATTTTGTCGAAAGCTTTTCCTGTGTCTCTTGAGTTTATCATATGGTTTTTATCCTTCAACTTGTTATTATGGCTTATCACATCGATTGATTTGCATATATTGAAGAATCCTTGCATTTCTGGGATAAACCCCACTTGTTCATGGTGCATGATCCTTTTAATGTGCTGTTGCATTCTCTTTGATAGTATTTTGCTGAGAATTTTGCATCTATGTTCGTCAGTGATATTGGCCCGTAGGTTTCTTTTTTTGTGACATCTTTGTCTGGTTTTGGTATCAGGGTGATGGTGGCCTTGTAGAATGAGTTTGGGAGTGTTCCTCCCTCTGCTATATTTTGGAAGAGTTTGAGAAGTATAGGTGTTAATTCTTCTCTAAATGTTTGATAAAATTTGTCTTTAAAGCCATCTAGTCCTGGGCTTTTGTTTGCTGGCAGATTTTTAAACACAGTTTCAAATTCAGTGCTTGTGATTTGTCTGTTTATATTTTCTATTTCTTCCTGGTTCAGTTTCGGAAGGTTGTGCTTTTCTAAGAATTTGTGCATTTCTTCCAGGTTGTCCATTTCATTGGCATAAAGTTGCTTGTAGTAATCTCTCATGATCTTTTGTATTTCTGCAGTGTCAGTTTTTACTTCTCCTTTTTCATTTCTAATTCTATTGATTTGTGTCTTCTCCCTTATTTTGTTGATGAGTCTGGCTAATGGTTTATCAATTTTGTTTATCTTCTCAAATAACCACCTTTTAGTTGTATTGATCTTTGCTATCATTCTCTTCATTTCTTTTTCATTTATTTCTGATCTGATCTTTATGATTTCTTTCCTTCTTCTAACTTTGGGGTATTTTTTGTTTTTCTTTCTCTAATTGCTTTAGGTGTAATGTTACATTGTTTATTTGAGATGTTTCTTGTTTCTTGAGGTAGGATTGTATTGCTATAAACTTTCCTCTTAGAACTGCTTTTGCTGCATCCCATAGGTTTTGGGTCATCGTGTTTTCATTGTCATTTGTTTCTAGGTATTTTTTGATTTCCTCTTTGATTTCTTCAGTGATCTCTTGGTTATTTAGTAGTGTATTATTTAGCCTCCATGTGTTTGTTTCTTTTACAGATTTTTTCCTGGAATTGATATCTAGTTTCATAGCACTGTGGTCGGAAAAGATACTGGATATGATTTCAATTTTCTTAAATTTACTGAGGCTTGATTTCTGACCCAAGATATGATCTGTCCTGGAGAATGTTCCATGAGCACTTGAGAAGAAAGTGTATTCTGTTGTTTTTGGATGGAATGTCCTATAAATATCAATTAAGTCCATGTTGTTTAATGTATCATTCAAAGCTTGTGTTTCCTTATTTATTTTCATTTTGGATGATCTGTCCATTGGTGAAAGTGGGGTCTTAAAGTCACCTAGTATGATTGTGTTACTGTCGATTTCCCCTTTTCTGGCTGTTAACATTTGCCTTATGTATTGAGGTGCTCCTATGTTGGGTGCATAAATATTTATAATTTTTATATCTTCTTCTTGGATTGATTCTTTGATGATTATGTAGTATCCTTCTTTGTCTCTTGTAATAGTCTTTATTTTAAAGTCTATTTTGTCTGATATGAGAATTGCTACTCTAGCTTTCTTTCGATTTCCATTTGCATAGAATACATTTTTCCATCCCCTCACTTTCAGTCTGTATGTGTCCCTAGGTCTGAAGTGGGTCTCTTGTAGACAGCATATATACAGTTCTTGTTTTTGTATCCATTCAGCCAGTCCATGTCTTTTGATTGCAGCATTTAATCCATTTACATTTAAGGTAATTATTGATATTTATGTTCCTATTACCATTTTCTTAATTTTGGGGGGTTTGTTTTTGTAGATGTTTTCCTTCTCCTGTGTTTCCTGCCTAGAGAAGTTCCTTTAGCATTTGTTGTAAAGCTCGTTTGATGTTGTTGAATTCTCTTAGCTTTTGCTTATCTGTAAAGGTTTTAATTTCTCTGTTGAAGCTGAATGAGATCCTTGCTGGGTAGAGTCATCTTGGCTGTAGGTTTTTCCATTTGATCACTTTAAATATGTCCTGCCACTCCCTTCTGGCTTGCAGAGTTTCTGCTGAAAGATCAGGTGTTAACCTTCTGGGGATTCCCCTGTATGTCATTTGTTGCTTTTCCCTTGCTGCTTTTAATATTTTTTCTTTGTATTTAATTTTTGATAGTTTGAATAATATGTGTCTTGGCATGTTTCTCCTTGGATTTATCCTGTATGGGACTCTGCGCTTCCTGGACTTGATTGACTATTTCCTTTACCATATTAGGGAAGTTTTCAACCATAATTTCTTCAAATATTTCCTTACTTCCTTTCTTTTTCTCTTCTTCTTCTGGGACTCCTATAATTCTAATGTTGGTACATTTAATGTTGTCCCAGTGTTCTCTGAGACTGTCCTCAATTCTTTTCATTCTTTTTTCTTTATTCTACTCTGCTGTAGTTATTTCCACCATTTTATCTTCCAGGTCAGTTATCTGTTCTTCTGCCTCAGTTATTCTGCTGTTGATTCCTTCTAGAGAATTTTTAATTTCATTTATTGTGTCTTCATCATTGCTTGTTTGCTCTTTAGTTCTTCTAGGTCCCTGTTAAACATTTCTTGTATTTTCTCCATCCTATTTCCAAGATTTTGGATCATCTTTACTAACATTATTCTGAATTCTTTTTCAGGTAGACTGCCTATTTCCTCTTCATTTGTTTGGTCTGGTGGATTTTTACCTTGCTCCTTCATGTGCTGCGGATTTCTCTGTCTTCTCATTTTGCTTAACTTACTCTGTTTGGTGTCTCCTTTCTCAGGTTGCAGGTGTGTAGTTCCCATTGTTTTTGGTGTCTGCCCCCAGTGGGTAAGGTTGGTTCGGTGGGTTGTGTTGTGTAGGCTGCCTGGTAGAGGGGACTAGTGCCTGTTCTAGTGGATGAGGCTGGATATTGTCCCTCTGATGGGCAGGACCGTGTCTGGTGGTGTGTTTTGTGTTGTCTGTGAACTTATTATGATTTTAGGCAGCCTCTCTGCTAATGTGTGGGTTTGTATTCCTGTCTTGCTAGTTGTTTGGCATGGGGTGTCCAGCACTGGAGCTTGCTGGTCATTGAGTGGAGCTGTGTCTTAGTGTTGAGATGGAGATCTCTGGGCGAGTTCTTGCCAATTGATATTACATGGGTCCAGGAAGTCTCTGGTGGTCCAGTGTCCTGAACTCTGCTTTCCCATCTCAGAGGCTCATGTCTGACACCCATCCAGAGAACCAAGACCCTGTCAGTCTCATGGCTAGGAAGAAAAGGGAGAAAAAAAAGAAAGAAAGAAAAAACAATAATAAAATAAAATAAAGTTATTAAAATAAAAAACAAAATATTATTAAAATAAAAAAAGTAATTAAAGAGAGCAACCAAACCAATAAAGAAATCCACCAATGGTAACAACTGCAAAAAACTAAACTAAGATAAATATAAAAATCAGAAACTAGTCTGTCGTGTATAGCAAACCCCAAGTCTATTGTTTCTCCCAGCATCCACCATCTCAATTTTCGCATGATTCATTGTCTATTCAGGTATTCCACAGGTGCAGGGTATATCAAGTTGATCATGGAGGTTCAATCCGTTGCTCCTGAGGCTGCTGGGAGAAATTTCCCTTTCTCTTCTTTGCCTGCACAGCTGCCGGGGTTCAGCTTTGGATTTGGCCCCACCTCTGTGTGTAGGTCGCCCTCTGGCATCTGTTCTTCACCCAGACAGGAGGGGGTTAAAGGAGCAGCTGATTAGGGGGCTCTGGCTCACTCAGGCTGGGGCGAGGGAGGGTTACCGAATGCGGGCTGAGCCTGCGGCAGCAGAGGCCAGTGTGACATTGCAATAGCCTGAGGTGCGCCTTGTGTTCTCCCAGGGAAGTTGTCTCTGGATCATAGGACCCTGGCAGTGGCAGGCTGCACAGGCTCCGTGGATGGTAGGTGTGGATAGTGACCTGTGTTTGCACACAGGATTCTTGGTGGCTGCAACAGCACCATTAGCATTTCATGCCTGTCTCTGGTGTCCGCACTGATAGGTGTGACTTGAGCCAGTCTCTGAAGCTCGTTTAGGTGGTGCTCTGAATCCCCTCTCCTCGTGCACCCCGAAACAATGGTCTCTTGCCTCTTAGGCAGTTCCAGACTTTTTCCTGGACTCCCTCCTGGCTAGCTGTGGTGCACTAGCCCCCTTCAGGTGGTGTTCACGCAGCCAACCCAGTCCTCTCCCTGGGATCTGATCTCCGAAGCTGGAGCCTCAGCTCCCAGCCCTCACCCATCCCGGCTGGTGAGCAGACGAGCCTCTCGGGCTGGTAAGTGCTGGTTGGCACCGATCCTCTGTGCAGGAATCTCTCTGCTTTGCCCTCTGCACCCCTGTTGCTGCACTCTCCTCCATGGCTCTGAAACTTCCCTCCCACCCACCCCCATCTCTGCCGGTAAAAGGGTTTCCTAGTGTGTGGAAAGTTTTCCTCTTTCTCAGCTCCTTCCCAGAGGTGCAGGTCCTGTCCCTATTCTTTTGTCTTTGTTTTTTCTTTTTTCTTTTGCCCTACCCAGGTATGTGGGGAGTTTCTTGCCTTTTGGGAAGTCTGAGGTCTTCTACCAGCATTCAGTAGGTGTTCTGCAGTAGTTTTTCCACATGTAGATGTATTTTTTATGTATTTGTGGGGAGGAAGGTGATCTCCACGTCTTACTTCTCTGCCATCTTGAATGTCCTTGCCATTAAGATTGTGATATATTTCCTCTCAGTCTTTTTATCCATATGTAAAATGTTAATTTTGACACAATTATTCCCTTTTCATGCATATCATTTAATATTTTAAATTTTCACTTAGCACTGGTGAAGTCTATTTTGCATAGTATTTCACTGAGTGGATATCCCAGAAGATAATTATTTTCCCTCGATTACATGTTTAAGTTGTTTCCATTGTCACTGTGAAAACAAAGAATGAATGTGATTTAGCACATAGAAGAGAGAAAGCAACGCTGAGAACCTCTTTACGCCTAACACCTTGTCTCTATTTAGAACACTTTCCTTAAGATTTACATCCAAAAGTGAAATTACAGGTTAAACAGGAGTAAGTATCACCGAAGATCCTATTTCATTTGCTCAAATTGTTTTCCAAACATGTACCAATTTAGTGCAGCTGGGTATATGAGGGTAGCTGTTGCATTCATCCTTGCCAGGCTGTGCTTATACATTTTGTTTTTCTTCCTAATTTCATAAATCAATTATGGACACTTTTTTTTTTTGGATTCCTAGAGAAGCCGAACATTTTCACAAATATCAGTTTACCTTAATTGTGTTTTATCTATGAATTTCTTTTCGTGTTCTTCAATCATTAATGTATTTGGGACTTTGTATTTACCTTTCTTATAGCTTGTTATTTAATAAAGAAGTTAACTGCCATATTTGCTGCAAATGTGTTTTTCCTTTGGTAGTTTATGTTTTGAATGTTTTACCTATAGATTTAAATTTTTTAATGTAATTCAATCTATTTATCTTTTTAATTTGTACGTTTATTGAAGTTTTAAAAGCAGTTCTTACTCCTAGTCTGCTCCTTCACTCACCCAAACATTTAATAATGTTCACTTCCATATTATCTTCTGGAATTTTATGTTTTAATATTTTTTACATATAACATGTGGGACTTTATTCTAATGTATGGAGTAAAGTGAAAATCTGTATTTTTTTTTTTTTTGGATTTTTAACCAAATGACCCCAAAACATTTCTGGAACTTTCTTTATCTTGTTCACTGATTTATGATTCTTTGTTAATTATATTTTCAATTCTCAAATATACTGAGATTTATTGTTGGACAATCTATTATGGTTCATGGTCTGTGGCCATTTTTGTACCAGTAGCAATTATTTGTTAAATTGAAACTTTATAATATGTTTAAGGTTTGGGGTAAAGTTTGTGCTTATTTTACAACATTTGCAAAAAGCTCCCCTTTACTGTGTAATTGAAATAAATCTTTGCATTTATTGGGATGGAGTTGCCATGTTTAAAATATGTTGTCTTTCCTTCCAGAGCACAATCAATCTTATGGGTTCCATTTCTATTAATGTTATTCCTGGATTTTTATTATATAGATATTTTGTGGATATTATTCATGTAGTCTCTTTTTTTCATTGTATTTTAAATGGTTATTTCAGTTCTGCAAAAAGACTATACAATTTGATGTATTTATTTTGAATTGACCCCACTTCACAAAATTAATTTGGAAGTTTTTCCCATAAAATTCTTTTTCAGATATATAATCATATTACCTCAAAATAATAATAATTTTGTCACTTCCTACCAGTATTTTTCTTTTTCTTTTCTTAGCATCTAATAGCATTTTTTAGATCTTTTGTATAAAAAATGTCAATAGTACTTATCATTACTTTATTTCTAATTTTAGTAAAATGACTAAATTTTGCTACCAGTATTTTATTAACTACTGGTTTGAATTAAATATTGCTTATCATTTAAAAAGAATATTAATCTATTCTGATTTTTTAAAAAGAAATTTTGAATTAAGGATAGATTTGGGGTTTTATCAGGTAAATTTTATAAATCTTTTGGGATGACCTTATAAACAAATTCAACCTACTAATGTAATATATTATTTACCCTGATTTTCACCCATTCATGAATTACTAAAATAAATATTTCTTGGTCATGACAGATTACACTTTTAATCTTATACTGATTATTTTGTTTGTTTTCACATCCCTATTACTAAGGGCTTGGTTTATAGTTTTATTTGATATTTATTTTTTGCTAGAGATTTGATTTTGAAAAACCATTTGCTTGGTAAAAATAGGGGAAAGCATTTCATCTTTTTATATTTCCAGAAAATATGTATGTATCTGAGAATTTTTCTCGGACAATTTGAAATAATTTTATCCTTAAGATCACCTAGACCCAAAGCCACTTGTGGCAAATATTTCTTTGATGTTTATTCAATTTCTATCTCAGTTATTGGTCTATGCATCCTGTACTGTTTTTGTTTTTCTTTGTGATTTCTTTTTCCTCAAGAATCACAGTTTAAGTTTTAAAATTCATTAAATAAATTATTTATAAAAAATTTTCATATGTGTAACGTTTTAATTGCTATCTGCTTTATATATTTATATTTAAATTTTATTTATTTACTTTTTTAATTTACTCATTATATTTTCTAATAGACTATTTGAAAAAACTCATTTACTTATTTGTTTACTTATTCCACATTTACTTATTTCAATATAGTCATTTCTATTTTATACACTGTCACTTATTTTTATCTGCTCTCCTTAGGACTGTTAATACCAACAGCTTGAGTTAAATGTTTAGTCCATTTATTTTTTCCTTATCTCTTTTGAGATAAAAGATTATATTTGTATTTTAATTGTTGTCGAAGTCATGTGCTATTTCATTTTTTATTTATTACTTGAATCAATAATTAATTAAATCTTTTCCATAGTTTTGATTGGCACTTTTGTTATTGTTGGCTTGAATTTTTATTTATAATTTCTACTTTTTCTTGTGTTGTGGTCAGAAAATGTAGACTGCAAATTTTCCTCCTTTTTGGAATTATAATTGTTCATAAATATAAGTTCAGTTATAAATGTTGAAGATGATGTATTTCTTTTTTTTAATTGATAATGTTTGATACATATTTTATATAAATTTTAGATTAAGTTTTAAACATTTCCTCTATCTTTAAGTCATCTATCTCGTCTCTTATTCTACCACAAATTGACTAACAAGATCGAGCTGGACTTTCTACAATTTTGTTTTGTTAGTTTCTTGCTGCCTTTCAAACTCGTTTGACCTGTTATTGGTGCTTTACAGTTCTCCATTGTTATGCTTTTCTTGTAGTTTTTACCTCTCTGAAATGATCTTTTTTATCTCATTTAATGTTTTTCCCCTGTAAATACTTCCTTGTGTAGTATTTCTCTAGTAACTCTTCCTTTTTTATGTATATATTTACATATCCTCTTATATGTTTGCTAATCCTTTAAATTTCTACCTTTCTGTTTTTATGTTGCTTTCACCTTGTGTTTATCCTTTAATATGCAGAGTATATTTCATTGACTTTTCAAAAATTTGCAAAGCAGATAGAATTAGTTTTAAACTATTTTAATGTACTTGTGATTCGTAAAACTATGGAATTGATCATGAAAATAGAAAAACTTTAACATTCAGCTCAGAAAAACTTTAACATTTAATTCATGATCAATTACAAGTTAGATAAAATTACCTGCCTAGCTAGTTGAGTGCTTATCACTGGGCAATTTTCTACCCCCAGTTCACCATTCTCAAATTCCACAGCACCAGCCCCTTCTGAGGGCCCTCCTATCCCTCTGGCCCTTTCTTCTCAGTTTCCTCTGCCAGCAACTTCCACTCTCCAGAACCTTGAAGCAAGTAGAGTTCCTAAGGGCTCAGTCTGAGGTCCTTTCTTTGTAAGAAGTGACAGATGAGCTGAGATTTGAAGCGTAGGTAAGAGTCAGTCTCATGAAGGATGTGGCACTGATTTCATCCAGTTCTGTGGCATCAAATATCACCCATATGTAGTCATTTCTAAATCATGTCAGGAAGTCCAAGAGGATTTCTTCACACCTCACTTCCCGTTGCTCCACAAAGGCAATCTGTTGATTCTTCCAGCATTTATACATTAGAGTCCAGAGCCTGCCATGGTATGCATCCTCACTGACGTATCTGTCTGCCTTCTCACTCCATCCTCTACCCAATAAAGAGTGATTTTTCCAATTTAGACATCAAATTGTGTCCATCTCTGGCTTGAAATTTTTCATTGCCCTCTCATGGCACGCAAAATAAAATCCAATTATTTTAACATAAACCCCAAACCTTTTATGATCTGGCCTCAGCCTACCTCAACCTACTCATCTCGTACCAAATACCATTTTGCTTTCACAGGTCTCCTTTTAGTTTCTTCAATGACTTGAGTTCTTCCACAGGATTCTTCCACACTGTGCCCTCTGCCTGGAATGTTCTTCCTATATACTTCATGAGGCTGATTATTTCTTCCCCTTCAGGTCTCAGGTCACCTGTCACTTCTTCAGAGAGGCCTTTCCTGACCACATAATGTATTATATGCCTCACTCTCGCCATCTTTATTCTCTCTCATGGTAACTTGTAAATGTATATTTACTACTGTGTTCATTTGTTTAGTGGTAGGAAGCTTCAAGATGGGCACCCATGACTCCTCACCTCCTGGTTTCATTCCCTTGAATTATCCCCTCCCTTTGAGGATGGGCTGGACCAGTGACTTGCTTCTAATGAATACAAATCTTTGAGGAGACACTTTCCATGTCAAGTTACTTCCGTCCTGTCCTCTGGCTGGCTTGCCTTGGGGGAAGCCAGCTACCATGTGATCTTCCTTTTGGAGACGCCCTTTGGCAAACATTTGGGCCAACAGTCAGTGAGGAACTGAGGCCCTCAATCCAACATTTCATGAATAACTGCTTCCTGCCAACAGCCACTTGAGTTACCATCTTTTCCCCAACATGTCAGGAAACAGCTTTGGTAAAAAGCTAACCAGTCTCTGACACAATAAGGCTGGCTTACTTCACTTCCCATACTCATTTTTTGTGACCACTCCCTCACACAAAACCTATTTCTCCAGCCAGAAACCTGGTAGCTTGTTATTTAGTTAATTAATTGATTCAATAAATATTTACAGAGTGCATGCTATGTTCCAGTTACTGAATTAGGCATAGGAATAAGGCAATGTACAAAACATACGAAACCCCTCTGTTGGTGGAGTTTATGTTGTAGAAAAGTGGAGAGAGACATTGCAAATATATGATATGTCTAATTGTGGTGAATGCTCTTGAGGCAAATAGAGTAATGGGAAAAGGGAGTGTCAGAGTGGGGTTATGGGTCACTATTCTATTTTGGGTGTTGTCAGAACAATACTCCCTGAAAAGGTGATATTTGAACAGAGACTCCAAAGGAGAGAGGGAGAGAGTCACTCAGCTTACAGGGTAAACACGCTCCCAGTAGAGGAAAATCCTATATAAAGTCCCAAAGCATGTTTGAACCCACCAAGACTGTATTGAGTTCTAGATATTTACCAAAGGTAGAGATGATAAAATTTGCTTGCGGATTGCATGTAGATATGAGAGAATGAGGGACTTGAAGACATGCCTAAGGTTTCTAGCTGAGTGTCTGAATGAACCAAATTGCCTTTCATTGAGATGGAAGAGACTGTGGGGTTTTTTCGGGGAGGGGGTGGGTAATGGGAGTTTGTTTTGTACTCATGTTCTGGGAACATACGTTATCTTTCACTTTTTTTTCACTGATTGATCTTTCTAGAATGTCTCATCACCCACTCCTTGCCAGGCTCACTCCCATGGGTGATATTGTCCTCAATGGAGGTATCACCTCTTCCGGGTACCCCCTGCTCTAGCAGACCCCATGCTTACCTCGGTTAAAAAGCCTAAAGAAACTGTTTCTTACAATTCTTCCTAATTAGAATGCAGGCTTCCAGAGAACAGGAACTATGTCCTATTTATCTTTAGAAATCCAGTGCCTAGTAGAGTGCCAGTCACCAAGCTGGTAGTCAATAAAAATGAAATGTTATTGAATAAGTGAACAAAAGGATATAAGAAATTGAACAACTGAGGTAATACAAAGAGCAAAGCATTTTCCAGACATGAACAATGAAACAGCACAGTGTATTTGATGAACTTCAAATAATTAAAAATTGCTGAGGCAGGGAGTGGGCAGCTGTGTTGGGGTGGGAGAGGATGGTGGGGGAAGGATGGTGGGAAACAAAGCTGGAGAGTGGAGGGGCTCTAATCCATGCCAACATGCTTTGCAAGTGTCTTGACCACTAACAGGTTGTGATCAGAGTACTCCTTTTGTCTTTGATGGTATGTCTTCTAGTTTCCCACCAAAAATAGAACAGGCATTCTATTTGATTTCTTTTTTTCTATGTAAATATAATTTAGAGGAAAACTTTTCCACCTAACCTTTAGGATATTACCCTTCCCCCCACCAACAACTTGTGCTGAAGAATTTATTCATCTGCTTCATGTTGATTTTTTTCTGCTTATTCATCCTTCAGTAATTAGAAGAGTTAGGCTGTGCTGCTGTCTCAGGTTCCCTTACCATCCACTAGATTGCTCGTGAGACTGAAGTCTTTCAACATTTTTAGTAGTCATTTTTAGTTTTTGGTGTTATTTTTTTCTGATAGTGTTCAGTTTTTACATTTCTTTGCTTATTATTCTTTATTGACTATCTAGAGCTGTTTTTATTTTTTATTTTTTTATTTTTATTTTTTTTAAATAAATTTATTTATTTATGGCTGTGTTGGGTCTTTGTTTCTGCACTAGGGCTTTCTCTAGTTGCGGCGAGCGGGGGCCACCCTTCATCGCGGTGCGCGGGCCTCTCACTATCGCGGCCTCTCTTGTTGCGGAGCACAGGTTCCAGATGCGCAGGCTCAGTAGTTGTGGCTCACGGGCTTAGTTGCTCCGCGGCATGTGGGATCTTCCCAGACCAGGGCTCGAACCCGTGTCCCCTGCATTGGCAGGCAGATTCTCAACCACTGCGCCACCAGGGAAGCCCGAGCTGTTTTTATATTAAAAGAAAAAATTAATTTTTCAAAAAATTGTCATTAAACATGACTGAATTATTTCTGTTATTTAGAGTCTCTTAATTGGCTATTTCTCATTTAGATATCTACCATTGCCAAGACATATGTTTCAGGGACAGACAGCTGATTTGGGACAATGAGATTTACATTTAATTCTGGTGAAACTAGCACTGTAGTTCTTTTCTAAAAAAGCCAGGGTGTATGCAAATGTAATCATTAGAGCTGAATTGCAAAGCCATCATGTAGTTCTTTTATTACTTGATATTACAAAACATTATAACTTATTTAAAGAGAAATATTAAGTTTGGGAATGAAAACTTAGACTGTGAAATTCTTACCAACTTCTCCATTCCTTAGAATTGCAAGGTTTAGAAAATATCGTAAAAAATTAATAAACAGAAAACTCAATTAAATGGAAAAGACAGACCCCTTCTTCCCTGGCAACAACTCAGCTAATGAAAAGCCACAGACTCTGTTTTTATAGCCTTCTCAGCTTCCTTTTTCCCTCTAAAAAGTGTTCTTCTCTTGCCATGAGGGAACTTGTACGTGGCTCACCATGGTTGCAGACCTCAAATTGCAATTCTCTGCTAATTCTGACTAAACCTATTTTTGCTGGAGAAATAACTGGCAGTCTATTTGTTTTAGATCAACATTTTGATAGCCCATAAGGGACCAGAGAAGACCTCTGATTGCTCCAGGGATGGTGAACACAAAGATGAGGTATCCACAATTGAGCGCTAGTTGCTTGCGGCTGTTCTCACTGGCCCTGCAGTTTGAAGGCATGTTTTTCTCCTGAATATGAGCTTCTACCCTATTTGTGTTTGAAGCTCTCCAGGCTGTATTTGGAATCTACTTTAAGGTTTTGTCCTTTCTGGTTAAGGCCTTGTTCTGTATGCAAGTACTCATTTGGCACTTTGGTTTAATTTTGAGATTAGACTGTTTCAACTGAAATTGGTTATACTTTGACCTATTGCTTTGGGAACAAGGGCTGTTTCATTGAAACTGTGCTCTTTTCAGCCATTGGCCTGTTCCTTTGGAATAGGGGCTGTTCTATGGGAATTGTCTGAAAAGCTCTTGGCCTTGCTCTTCCAGGGCAAATTTGTTCCCTTAGAACTGGCTGGTATTAAGCTTACAGGTTGTTTGAACTGTTTGCTCTGTAAGATGTTTGAAGTATAATCTGTTTAGGCTGTTTGAAAATTATTCTTTTAGTTTAGAAAAAAACCTTGAGAAATGGGATCTCAGTTATCTAAATACTATGAGGGCACAACCCCCCCCACCCCAGGAACTGTGGCCGATTTTATGTTTAAAAACCACAGTCCTTTTGACCAAAGGCAATTTAGACTGTCAATAGCAATTATGGGGAACTTTTGAAATCCCCACACTTAATCTCCTTAAAATCGAATTGGACTACTGTAGCTCAAAAATTTCCAGAACTGAATGGAATAACTATTTCAGCTGGTAGCTCTAGGCTTCCAAATGTTATCAGGAGCCTAAAATTGCCTCTCTGTAAAATAATATTTTAAGATCAACTGAGGCAAACAATTGAAGAAAGAGAAAATGGATTCCAAATCCTCAGGCTCTTTTTTCTTGGCATTTTGTCTTAGGCTCTGCCTCTGGTGCCATCTTCCTTTTTCCTTTCCATATCTCCTATACCTCCTCTATACCCTCAGCTCCCCCATACTAATTCTCTCACTGAAGTTCCCTTCTGCTCTGAAACTCTCCCCAGCCCCTTTCCTTGAACTTATGGGAAACTGGCCCTTTAAAATGAAGCCTTCCGTGGATCCAGAGGTTAAACCCTTATTTCTTCTATTCCCTGGACTAAAGCTGGACTGCAAGCCATAGTCAAAGATTTTCCCAAAGGAATCAAAGATCCTCCCAGGTTTGCTGAAAAATTTAATATAGTCATTCAAACTTATCAACCTGGTTTCTCTCTGACTTATATCAGCTAGTTCATAGGCTTGTCAGTGAAGGCTAGGCCCAGCTTTGGATGAAAATGGCTAATTGGGAAAATTCTGAAAGGACTCTAGAATTACAACTGGGAGACCAGCCCACTAGCTTATCAGGCTTGGACAATTGCTAGGTGACTTCATCAAGCAATTCCTAGGGCTTTTCCCAAGCCTGTTGATTGGAACAAAATTCAGGTTTGCACACAAAAATCTGATGAACCTTTTCATGACTACAACAGTTGACTTCAGATTATTTTTAAAGAAAATTCTGGTCTTCCTTCAGATGTTAATTCCACCTGGATGTCTTTTAACTCTGTGTTTATTAATGAGCTCAACTGGGACCTTTCCCTTGTAGTAAAAAGGACCAGAATGGAATAGGAAACTCTGTCCACTCCAGATTTTGTTAATCTAGTAAACCAGGTTCCTCACACTCTAAATGAATCACCTAAAAATCACCTGCTAAAATTTTTAATCTTCAACTCCAGCAAATGAAGACTCCTAAATGAAACCCTCCTACTTCCTGCTGTTACTGCAAAAAGCCAGGACTTTGGAAGAGAGATTATTACAAATTCAAGCCCTTCAGGTGCCTTCAGACCTCTAACCAACCTTTCCAACATCCTCCAATTCTCAATGATGAGGTTCTAAGGAACTGCAGGGGCTCTTCCCAATCCTCCTTCTTAACTGGAGAAAAATTCCTCCAGATTGAAGATGAATCTCTTTTAGTCCTAATTGACACCAGTGCCGCACTCGTGGTGCTCAACCCCACTACTATGAAACAGCCTCTACCTCGGAGCACTAAAACATTTCAAACAGTGGGGATTTTTCATGAAATCCTGTCTCGGAACCTGTTCCCTTTTGTTATGTCCTTTGAGAGATACACACCCTTTTCTCCTTAGCTCCTCCACTCCTATCCATTTGTAGGCTCCCCTCCCCGCTTGTTCCTTGCAGAGTAGTTTGGAAGCCTCATTTGATCATTCATGTGTAAGTTCTTCCTGGGCTCATAGACATGTACCAGGCACTATGTGAGGCCCTGGGGACACTCAAACAGTACGGTCAACACCCAGGTCCTGGAGGATTCCCAGCATGGGGCTCACTTGTAAGCAGAGGTGAAGAGCATGGCCTGGCACACATGTGCTAGACATCATCAGAGCAGCAGGGACAGAGCGGAGGGAGGGACACCATCTTCATGAGCCCACCCTTCTCACCCTTGATCTGGATTAGAGCCTGGGAGACACCTAGATTAGTGTGGGGCCCAATGGGGCCTGGATAAGCTAGTTTCCACATCTGAACTAGATCTCAGCCCAGGTGTGTATTTATCAGACATTTATGGGCCCTAAGATGAAGTGCCCAGGGCTGAGCACTAGGGTGAGAAGGAATGAGGAAGATGTAGGTGGTACCCTTGCAGTGATCACCCATGGCCAGGGCTCCTGTCCTCATGAGTGGGAAGACACAGAGAGAGTATGGGCCTGAGAATTCCAAGATTATTTCAGAGAAACTCTCAATTTGATGCCTCTTGGTCATAGAGAAGAGTAGCAAGGACCACCTCACCTCTGAGATCAGCCCCCAACCCTTTCCTGAGCTCACTCTCCTCTGGAGGCCATGCCCCTACCCACCTCCACTGCAACTAGAATGTTTTACAGCTGCTTTGATCACATGGTGTGGGATTTCTTCAATTTAAATGCTTTTTTGGGCCAGGCGATCATTGGTTAATACTGTCTAGAAAAGGACTAACTGTTAGGCAATTTGTAGAACCAGATGAAAAGTAAAAACTGGTCTCTGTCCTGACATCAGGGAGATCAGGTCTCAGAACCTCTTGTCTCCAGCCAGACTCTGTGGTCCGTTCCCACTGACCCATGTCAGACTTGATTCCTGTTCTCTGCCTCTCACCAAGTTCCATGAAGGAAAGTGCCTGATATGTCACAGTAGATGGAGAAGACAACAGAACAGGAAGGAACCTCCTCTCTGTAGACATTTAGGACAGTATCGATGCCATTCTCACCCAAGTCATTATGCTTGCATCCTGTTTCATTCCCACGTAGAAGGAGCATGAATATCATTGTACAGATGGCTATGGGTGGACTCAGGTGGTGATGCTGTACTGATTCTCCTCATCTTAAGACTCTGGAATCCATCACTCCCATGGGCCAGGTACCATTTGTGTCTCCCTTCTGCCCCTCTATACCTTTTCCCTGTTAAGGTCCATCCAAGGCTCTGGGCCCTGCTTTTTTCTATGGAGCCCGCCTCATGGCTCTCTCTGGATTTCTAGAACCCTTGCTTTTGGTATCATTAATTTAACATTTAAACACACACGGTCAGGAGTCCTTCAAACATCACTGGGAAACTGTGATCTAGAGATTAAGGATTTCTAGAATAATTTTATTATGAGAAGCTTGTTTCTGGGGGAGAAAAAGAGATCTTTTTAACCAAGCACTCTCATTTTTTGTTTTGTGGGAAGAAATATCAACACCTGCAAGGCAATCAAATTCTATTAAAATACATGTACTTCACACAGGATTCATGATCCAAAAGGATCCTCAAGTCATAATTTGCCTCATTTTATATTTATATTGAATTAAAACAACTCCCTTGGTGAGCCTTAGAGTGAAATTACCCCAACTCTGCCTGGAGGCTCCTCCTTTCTCAGATTCCTCCAGAAATGGCTGACACATGTGGGTCCACCAGAGCATCCTTGTAAAAGGAAGGAGCTCTGCCCAAGCACTCCAGCTAAGATGGGGTGAAGATTAAATTTGAAGCCCCCTATAATAAAACAGCTTTGGAAATGTGGAGAGGGACAGGAAGGAAGCTACTTTCAAGAAAGTATTCCTTTAATGCTAAAGTTTCTGAGGGAGCAAGGGCTGGGGTTACTGCAGTCTCAGGCCTGGCAAGTGCCCCACACAGAGAGGATGGGGAACAAGGAATAAAATTGTAATTGATGCCAAACTCATAGTAGAAGCTTAAAGTTTCTCCCAAGAGGCAGAGGTGTGAGAGAAAGTGCATAGGATTTGGAATTGAAGGGTTAATCTGCAGTGCCTGGTTCCCCATTTGCTGGCTGTGCAACTCTGCATAATTCATCCACCATCTCAAACCTCTCTTTTCTCATAAGTTAAATAAACATAGTTGTAGATTTTTGTGTGTGTGTATGATCAATCAAAATGTCATGAGTGAATGTAAAGACCTACTCAGAGTTAAGATTTATTATTAAATGAAGTTGTTATTGTCCCAGTAATAGGGATTGTGAAACACAGTTTTGTCCGTTTAGAACTCCATGTGAAAATTTTCCTGGATGGCGACGGTGATTTTTCCTCGCTTACTGAGGTGTACTTAGTCTACAGTATACTGCACATATTTAAGGCTTACAATTTGATAAATTTTAACATATGTCCTACATTATAATAAAGATTATACCTAGTCCCTGGTTCTTGGCAGAGAGCTTCAAAAATCCTTGAAATTTCCTGAGTGGTAAAACTGCTTTGTTAGGCCATGAGGTGACTTTGTAGGCCCTTAGGTAGCTTCAGGAGGGCCATGAAAGACCAACTGCCTGGTTAGAGAGTTGAAACCTTGAGGCAAACTGACCTCCAGGGAGGGGAGGGGGCTGGAGATTGACTTCAGTAAGTTGGCCAATGATTTGATTAATCATGCCTGCATAAGGAAACTCCAGTAAAAACTCTGGACACTAGTGCTCAGTGCAATTTCCAGATTGGTGAGCACATTGATATGCCAGGAGGGTGATGTAGAAAATCTGTGCAGGAATCCACAAGGAGAGGGCAAGGAAGCTCTGCCTCCAGAACACTTGTAGGCTTCACTTATGTGTATCCTTTATATTAAAGCTATAATTTTAAGTATAGTGCTTTCCTTAGATCCAGTAATTGGTTCCAGGGAATTACTGAACCTGAGGGGTTGTAATATACAGCTAGACTGTATACAGCTAGACTGTCAGAAGTATGGGATGCCTAGGGATCCCAAAATTGTGTCTCTTGTCTGATGTAAGGACAGTCTTGTGTGTGACTTTGTCCTAACTTGCAGGATGCGACGCAAACTCTGAGTGGTTAGCAGAATGATACTGCTATAGTTAGTAGGGAAACAGAGCATTTGGTGTCAGAAATGTGGGATTTGCTAGAAGGACGCTGACTCATTAAGACATGTGGTTTAGGAAGAGAAAAGATGAAGGGGTGGGGGATGAGGATCCTTTGATTCCTGGGTGCCCAAAAGGTTATCTATGGGATGGAATAGCAGCTGTGCTGCAGACATTTAGTCAAGTTAACCATTAACGATAGAATTTAGAGATGATGGAACAAACTCCTGGGGAGTTGACCCACTGGATGCATGAGTAAAATAATAGGAAAATGGTTAGATATGCAATTCCTTGGTTATTGTTATCTGTAATAGCTAAAGTGAAATTAAAAGGGTGCTGGGTCAGATATTGGTGCCGACCAAGCTCAGATTATGGTCAGTCTGAGCTATGGCCACTAGCCTCAAAGCTTTCACCAAAGGGAAAAATTATGTTTGGACAATAGAGACTACCTCTGAGATCCCTTGTCATCAAAAAGGTCATCCAGGTCAAGGGGATGGAAAGATCAAGAAGTTACTGAAACCAGGAGTTACAGTATGAAGGATTTTTCTCATTTTGTGGATTGGTATCAACTTCCTGAAGAACCGTTACTGAAATGGGATGTATAAGGGTCAAATTTGGGGACTGTCTTTGGTTTTAAATACTGCAGAGTGGAAAAGCATGTTTGGGTTGATACATGGCCTACATCACACTATGGAACAATCACAGATGGCTATGCATGATTCAGACACACCGCAGATTATTCCTGAATTAACAGTTGGCCTGGTGGACAAGGTAAAAGGCACTGCACAGTTTGTCTACCTTGAGAAGGGGTACTGTCTGACTCCCCATATAAATGCTGAGTGGTACATCTCAGATGAAGTAGCTGATATACTTTGCATGCAAGCTATGCTGGACAGGCTTTATGATGATCAGGATATTCATCTATGAAATATGCCCCTTTTCCAGAGTATGATAAGTGCTGTGATTAAAGTGCCCCTTTTGCATGGGACACCATACAACCTCACTGCTGCAAAATTGAACAATTGCCCAAAATGACTTATTAGATTTTTCTGTCTCCGTTTCCCTCTGTGGGTGTTACAGATGCTAATAAAAATAGATTAAGTAACACAAAAATGGGGAAAAGCAGAAGGGATAGTCAAGGGACTCATCCTGACAGAATGGACATCTTTACATGGTATTTAAGTAATGGGGTGAATAAAGCAGACATTAACGGGGTTGAAACAAAGGTCTTAATGGAGCACTACCAAAGGATGAGTAGGCCAATGGGATCTCCTTGGGCTCCCCAACATGAAGGGTCCTTAAATATTTCTGCCCACTCTATGTAACCCAGTTTGGAGGAATTGTAAAAGTTAGAAGGCAAAGATTACATTGAGAAACCCAACCTGAATTAGTTGGGGCCATAGTCAAGCAGATTAATCAAGATAAAGACTGACAAAAGGGCCACTGCATTTTGGTTCAACCCTCTGCTGGGAACCCAAAACCTTATGCTCATGAGTGAGTTGACTGAGAAGTGGAGAAGAGAAATTTCTCAGACTCCTTGACAAGGGAACTTCATGAACTCTTTAGTACCAAACTCTGTTGATGAGACCCTAATGGAGCCTACAATTACATTGAGAAAGTTTAGAAATTCAGGAGTTGATAGGATTAAGATAAAAAGTTTGGATGAAAAATTGGAATGTTTATGTAGGTCCTTTGTGAAATGGTTGTGTCTGTCTTACCTAAATGTATTATAGGGATGGGCATTGTGTCTGACTGGGGAATGTTTCCCCAACTGACATTATAAAAGAGAAGGCACATAATACCACCCTTCCACAGTATTTACTGGACATGATAAATGGGAATCAATAGGAATGCCAGAGCCCACACAATGTAAAATAGAAGCTGGAGTGTTGGTACAAGTCAATTCTCTGTAAAATAACCCTGTATAGAGTGTAGTCTGGGGTTTGTGGCAAAATCCCATGAGCTTCTCCCAGTGACAATTGCTGGGACCATGGACTAGAAAATTTCCATTTGAGAAGCAATTGCTATCTTGCTATTGGATGTTAATTGACTCTGCCCCTGTGAATAAAGGACATAAAATAATATTGAAACCCAAAATAGCCATAATATCTTGGGTGATAGCAGAGAGACACTCCATTATAGAGGGCAATGCCCGGATGAGTTCCATAATAAAATGGAAATGGTTAGCCCAAGACCATGCTATGAAGGTAATGCAAAGAATTTCTCAGCATATTCATGAGCAGGTACATTCTTTCCCCTAGATCTGACTTTGGAATTACATGAGGAGCTGTCTGATTCTATTGCCACTTGGACAGTGCCTTGTAAACAGCTCTTGGTTGACCAACACAGAGCTGCTTAGCTTTTAGATGGCAGGTCCAAGTGAACAGTTTGGAAGTCCATCACTCTGATCAAAGAAGGTAAAAATTAATTAGCTCAATGGGCTAACTTGCATGCTGTCTGACCCTGTGTTTAAGTTTTTACTAATGCATGGGTGGTGACCAATAGCCTGGCCATATGATCAGGCAGGAGCGCAAAGGGAAACTGGCTTATTAGAAGGATGCCCAAATGTGCTTTCACTCTATCTGGCCGAAGGGGGTTAACAGTGAATGCACCTATATTGCCTGGTGGTTAAAATAGCCCATTAGTTATGTACACAGGGAGAGATGGGGAAATAATAGTTGAGGCTAAAGGAATAAACTCATGGGTTACGCAAAGAGGCAAATCCAGGATTCTTCAAAAAAATCTCTTAGCTCAATTATGCCAGTTGCCTGAAAGGGTGAAGCCATATATAGCTGAGGTCACTCCTTCTTTTAGAACCTGACAATCTCAACAGGAAACCTGCAAACCTGTGTGGCCTTGCCCCAGGAGACATTTTGGTCATAAAATTTGATGATGGGATGGACTAATTTTTAATGACTGAAAGGAACTCTAGTAATGTGTTAGTACCTTTTGAATTTACTTTTCAGGTTACATCTATCATATTGCAATATAGTCTAACACTGGCATTGTTGGTAAGATTATGATACCAATATTGATAGTCAAATATATTGGGAAATATACTTAAACTAAAACCTATCATCTATCATCTGTACCCCACACTTGCTTCTCCAAATATTAGGAATATTCAAGTTAGTATTATTGCTGTATCTGTTATATAAATGCCACACCAAACATAGGTGCTCAGACAGATATGATCATTTTGCTATAAGGCAACCATGGCCAAAGACCAGAAGAGGGGGGTGCAAACAGAGATCAACTTCAATCATGTGGGCAGTGCTTTAATCAATTATGCCTACAGAAATTATCCACTCTGAAACTCAGTGGAGTTTTTTGTTTGCTGGGACAATGATATGCCCTGATTGCTCAGAGAGAGGGCATAGAAGATCTGCTTCTAGGACCCTCCAAGATCTCATCCTATCTGTATTTTTTATAATAAAACTGTAATAATAGGTATAGTACATTTCTGTACAGTACATTTCTGCATAGTACATTTCTGTGACTCATTTATAGTGAAACTTATATCAAACCTGAGAAGGTCTTGGGAAACCTTGAATTTATAGCCAGTCTTTTGGAAGTGTGGGTAGCCTGGGGACCCCCAAAGTGTGGCTGGTGTCTGAAAAAAAAGGGCAGTCTTATGGAAGACTTTGTCCTTAACTTTGGGCTCTGATAGCAACTCTGGGTGGTTAGTGTCAGAATGGCATTGCAGTACATCCAACTAGCGTGGAGAGAGGGCACACGTATACCCATGAAGCAATGGTGATGGGATTTTTAATTAAGAAAGTTGACTCTTGCAGTTTTGCTGTATAAGAGGGATATAACTCCAGGGGAAGGACACACATATGCACACAATATCACACCACAAAAACTCACATATAGACATACCCCATCCCCCAGGACACAAACCTATATATCTCCAAGGAATACAACTTCTTGTGGAAACATGGCCATAGTTCTTTATCCATAAAATCTTTTTCTTTTTCCCAACCCTCAGTCCTCACTCTCACCAGAAAGCTGGAACCATATTGATTCTCTAGACAAAAGCCAGCAAAGAAGATCCACCTTTCTTATCATCTGTTTTTTTTTTCCTCAGCAAGTGACTGACCCAGAATATGCACAGATTTTCCTTTCTCTTGAGGCCACCTGCAGTTACAGAAAAGAAAGCACTATGAAGATCAGGTCATTCTGTGTCCTGTTTGAACAGATCTTTTTTTTTCTCCTGTTGATTTTAGAAAATTGGATGGGAAACCGTAGTAAAGAGAACCTATAAGCAAGAACAGAGGACACATGCACACACCAAAAGACATGACCTTTTCTTGGAGGATGTGTCTCTCAAGTCTATCTTGGTTGGCAACTACAAAAGTCTTAAAGAGGAAACATCTTTGCTGAAGAAAAGGTCCCCTACTGGCAGTTTATAACCTGATGCTCCAGTATTTGAGTGCCTCTTGAATCAGGCAACAGTTGGAAAGTGACTATCCTTCCAGCCCTCCAAAAACACTGTAACTAACCTCTATAATGTACATGATAGGTTTTCATATCTGAACTAGACTGATTAAAGAAAAAATAAAGAAAGCAACCTTTCTATCTCAGACAATCTTAACTTGATATTAGATGGGGCTTGCTCTATTGGCGAGCCAATTGGTCCTCTGTGGGCCTAGGAGGACATAGATGAACTTTCAGCATGTTGGTGGGACTGCTCATGCATTACTCTAACCCAGTTGTGTAAGAGAGTTGCAAAAAATGGGGTTGGACATCAGGATAATAAACAACTGGTACTATGAGCTCTTATTTGTCACTGCCCCTAAGTTATGAATCTCCTGGGATTTGAGCATTTCTAGGGCTTGTGGTGATAATGCTATCAAATACCACTAAAATATCTCCTCAATTATTTGTTTAGGTTTGATGCTAAAGAATAATCCCAGCAATGGCAGAGGTTGACCAGATTGCCATTCTTCTTGCCTCCAAACTCTCAGAATCTGCAAGCTGACCAGAAACACCTGACCTTTCTATGTATCTTTTACACATTTCCCAAAATGGCTAAAATTATAAAATTCTGAAAATACCAACTGTGGGTGAGGTTGAGCAGCAACCAAACTCTTCCACAGCAGGTGTGAGCATTAGGTGTGCACTCCCTTTGGGAAACTCTTGGTCAATATCCACTAAGGGCAAACATAAGCAACCCCTATGTCCCAGTAATTCTTCTGGTAGAGAAATATCTAACAGAAATGCATACATATGTTCCCCAGAAGACATTTACAGGAAGGTATCTAACAGCATTATTCTTAATTTCCCAAAGCTGTAAATTACCCAAACTCTCATAACAGTAGTATATGTCAACAAATTCTAGCATATTTCAACAACTGTATGCTATACCTTCATAGGAAAGAATGACCCTTAAAAATATGCAATAACATGAGTGAATATCACAAAATGTAGAGTAAATGAAGCCAGACACAAAATGAAGCATGGTTTCCTTTATTTGGAAGTGGTTGACAGTGGTGACCCTTGGAGGTGAGGTTCATGATAGAAATTTTTTGGGTACTGGGTTCCAGTCAGGTATTTTATTTTTTCTTTGTTTTTTAATCTAGGGAATGATTACACAGTTTGTAAAAATTCATTGAACTGTACAATCATGACACGAAAGATTTTTTTGGTATGCATATAATATTTCCATTAAAAGTAAGAAGTAAAAAAGAAACAAAGAAACAGTAATGTTTCAAACATGTTCTGAAAAGCTCAGCAGTGACAAATAGTTGCAGACTGGGTATTTGAGTAATTTATCACAAACCCCAAATCATACCTCTGTACCCAAGTGCAACAATTACCTGGGGATGTTTAGAGTAACTATTGATATTTGGCAGCACCAAAAGGTCCCAGATTGCTGCAGGATCCTCCAACCTGCACACCCATTTAACCTCACGGCCAGGACCACCCTGGAGCAGCACCGTCTAGCACTCACCACTGCATGAGCCTTGGGTGCGGGAGGGAGAGTCTCCTAAGCACGCGAACAGCATCAGACTTGGGTTTTTTAAAAGAAATATACATTGGATTTTATTTCTTTACAAATTCTTCTTATCCACTGGTTAGACTTTAATTTCCATGATTTCACCCACTTTTATTGAGCATATTGTTGGATGTGTACTGCACTTGTGAAGAATCCGCATGCATACAGAAAATGAGGAGTCAATCATATGGTGATGGAAATTACACAGGTTGCTTACCCCTTCCTCCATTCTCCCTGCTTCCTTAATAAGAGGATCCTAATTTTATTTTAGGACAGTGATGTGTTCATCCGAAGTAAGTGCTGACACATGACTAAGTTTATTAAGGGCTCTCGTTAATTTAGTGTGCTTATGATGTCAAGAGCAAATAATATGTTTGCTTTTCCTTCTATATAAATATGTCCAAATATGAGCGAACACATGCTTATACAGAATGTATATTTTAAATTTCATACTATTTTTATAATGCAACAGTAATAAAAGGAGGGAAAGGAGGATTAGAAACAACTAAATGTAAAATCCAGATAGCTGGAGAGGATAAAGCACGTGAACTTTCAGATAATTAGAAATTCACCTATATTTTTCTGTCAGATTAGATATCCAGGGGCTTAAGATTCTACAGCTGTCAGAATCATAGATATCTTAAAACATTTTAAAAACTAAATGTAGAACTAAAAACATGGTTGAGGAATCATAGATTATTAAACATGGAACTACTAGGAATGAAAAATATAGAAATTAAATTAAAATTAAAAACTCATTTCATGGACTCTTCCAGAAGACTAGAGATAGGTGAAAAAAGAAACATAGAAATGGAAGTTAGATCTTACATATTTTCCCAACTCAGATATACAAAGAAATGGAATGCTCAAATAAGAGGTTAAATATTATGAAACACAGAATGAGAAGATCTGATAATCTTCTTAAGTTTATTCCAAGGAGAAAATGGAGAGGATGGAAGAGAGAAAACATTTGAAGTAATAACAGCTGATCTTTTCTTAGATTTGATAAAATATATAAATTCTCAGCTTTAGGAAACAGGATGAAAACCATGATGTGTAAATAAATAAAAAATCCACATAAAGGTATATTAAGGTTCATCTCAAGAAAAACAAAAAGAAAGATGAGAAAGACATGCTACTTACCCGAAAGAGTTACCAGCAAAAGTAGAACCAAAAGAAACTGAAAAACACCTGAATGTGTTAAGATTTAAAAGAAGGTCTGTGTAGAATTATAGACATAAACTTTTTTTTTTTCACACACACACACTGTATTTTATTTTTACAAGAGATAAATAGACTGACACCAAGCATTGTACATGGATGACCACAACAAAAGCAACAATGATTGCAATTACCAAACAAAGACATAAACTTTTATTCAGTGAAAATAACGATGATTTTTCAAGACAAACTGAGGAGAATGATCTCATAATGAAAGCTTGCGATATCAGTATGTTCAGCTAATATTGCTAAATATTGGTAAGCAGAAATGACATAGTCACCAAATAAAATAATAACATTTTCCAAATTGTGGGGTCAAAAAAGTTGGAAGCAAACTACCACTAAACAAAAGTAACACTTAGGGTGAGAAGAATGGTTATCAGATTTGAAGTGTTCTTGTTTTGTGCGGAGTGAGGTAAGCATACTGATTACTTTGCATTTTAAGTTAATTTTGCTTGTTAAAATTTTCAGAGTAACTTTAAAAATGATAGAGTATATGAATTCCATAATAGCACAACGGTACAAATTACAAAATAATAATTGTAGTGAGTGTATTCAAAAGTAGATAGAAAAGAGAGCAGAATCATAAAACTATCAGGGCAGATAGCAAAAAAATAAAATAAATAAATACAATTATATTATCATTCATACTAAATTCAAATGGAGTTAACACGAGAGTTAAAAAGCTTTATCCAGATTGGATAAACTATAAAATACATTCTTAAATATAAGCACACATAAATACTTTTGATTAAAATGTTGGGAAGATTAGGCAAATACTAGTGAAAAAAGAATAACAATTGAAGCTACATTAATAAATAGCAAACTAAATATGCTTGGAGTAAAAAGCATTATTTTGTCTTTAGAAGAGGTCTTCCTTGGGCTGAAGGGGTGCAGTGGGTGGGGTGGAGGAGAGCATCAACAATAACAGCCCCCCTTGTTGAGGGCTTTGCTTGTTTTCTCATCAAAACCCTGAAAAAGCTCTGAAAGCTGTACTTTTGTCATCCCCATTTTACAGATGAGGAAACTGAGGCTCAGAGAGATGAAGTCACCTGCTCAAAGCACACAGTGGTGGGAAGAAGGGTCTTGACCCCTGACCCAGATGTGTTTGCTGAATGAAGAGACAGAGGATCATCCAGGGACACACAGTGACTTCTATGTTTTGAGGAGTTCAGCCTGCTTCCCCCAATCCCAGAATGGTGAGGGGCCACAATGCCAGCATCTTCTGAGCTTCTGGGTCTTTAGGAGCTCTCAGAGCTCCAGAAGGGTACAGCCCTAATCCCACCCCACCTCTCCACCCCTACCTCTGGTTGGCAAAAGCCTCCCTTGCAAATACTCAGCCCCCCCGGAAGCAACAGCAGGGCGGCATTCAGAGCAGCAGGGGGCCATGCCCACGGTGCACCTGCCCAACTACCTTCCGCTCTGTGCTACCAGGCAGCACTCAGAGGGCCACCAGTCCTTCTCGCCGGGACTGCTCCAGCAGTGGCCAGGCACCAGGAGCCTTGGCATCTGGTCCCGCTGGGTACATTGTCTCCTCCCGGCCTGGAGTAGAGCTCACCCCACCTCCCTGAGCCTCCTGTACCCCACCACTCTTCAGTAGGAGGGTCCGGCTGCAAATACTGTGTGCCTGCTGGCCTCAGGTCCACTGTCTCTAGTGCACCCCTAGGGAACATGGGAAGGCATCTCAGGCTCCACTTCCCCAAGGGAGTATGGCCAGTCCAAAAGTCGGACAGGTAGAAGGCAGAATCTCCCCCGCCACGTCCTCCCGAAAACATGAGCACCTTTGGGCCCTACCGCCCCTCGACTGGGGATAGTTAGTTCTGGGATCATCTGTGGAAACCTGCATTCTGAGTACTGCTGCCCACTTGCCCTCTGGCTTCCAGTGAATTCCTGGCCCTCTCTGACCCTCCATTCCCTTAACTCTGCCATGAATAGCTGGTTTTGCTGAGGCTTTCTTTTTCTTTTTTTTTCAGGTGATTATGCAAATAAAGCACTCAACATAGTGTCTGGCATCTATAAAGTAATTCATTAATATTAGTAATAAATGGCACAGTCTTTCAGGGAAAAGGTGCTGGGTCCCTGCTTGGGCTTTGCCTTCTTCCTTGGCACACTTACATCCTTCAGTGTGACCAGAGGAAATGCTAGAAGAGTGGGTGCCCGCGTGGTAATCGGGCTTCCCTCCTGGATAGGGGTGGGTTTCGCCCCAGCCAGGCAGCCCTGGTTGGACAGGGATCTGAGAGGGCGGGGCCTCAGCAGGGGTAGTGGTGGGGAGTGGTTTGCTCTGCCTGCACCCTTCCCTCCTGTCCCTCAGCATCAGGTGGAGGAGGAAGAGGTTAGAGTTTTCTCCTGGCTAAGTAACTGGGGCTTCGCAGGCACCTCAGGCACCTTGGCTCTGGTGAGCAGCGGCAGAGGCGAATGTACGGTGGGAGGTGATGGTCATATGAACTGAGGGTTGAACAAATACTGCTGTTAGAACAGGTACACACCTTTTTGACAAATGTGCAATATCTGTATTTGTCTTTGATTACTCGTGGAAAGTACTGCATTAAAGCCTGATGAATTTTGATAGACACATGCCTGTGAAATATCACTGCACACAGTATTAAATTTTTCAGTACCGTTTGTTACTTTGTCTGCTGGTTGCACTGATCAAAATTTATGCCTATTATCTTATATATAGTTTAGGACTATATTCAGGGTTGACAGAGAGTATTTTAAAAACACTATTGGATTTTTTTAAGTTTTACCCTCAAGGCATCTGTCGCTTTTGGAATGCACTCCAGCCAGGAGAAAGAGAGTCATCCCAGTGGCTATGAAATGGAATTTGAGTTTTTAGTTTTAAAACTAGGAATCTGAAAGATTCACTTCCTCGTGATTGCAAAATATTTATTTCGTAATACTTTGATTTCACACAGACCAGTCTGGCATCTATAAAGTAATTCATTAATGTTAGTAATAAATGGCACAGTCTTTCTGGGGAAAAGGTGCTGGGTCCCTGCTTGGGCTTTGCTTTCTTCCTTGGCACACTTACATCCTTCAGTATGAACAGAGGAAATGCTAGGAGAGGAAATGCTTTTGAAAGAGATATTGTTGCTTGGGCTGTTTCACTTTCGACTTCATTCTTGGGGGCGGAGCAATAATAAATTTTAGTCTTTCTTTTTTATAATATATGCGTACAAATATATGTTATAAATTTCCCTCTAAGTACTGCTTTTACTGTGCTCCATACATTTTGATAAGTTGTATAATCATTTTCATTTAGTAAAAAAGATTTGAAATTTCTTTTGAGAGTTCTTTTTTTTTGATACATGTATTGTTTAACCTCCAAATATTTGGGGGTTTTCCAGCTATCTCTCTGTTTTTGTTTTCTACTTGTTAGTCTGAGAACATGCTTTGTATGATTTCCATTGTTTTAAATTTGTTGAGGTGTGGGTTGTTTTTTTTTTTTTACCCTGAATGTTGTGTATCTGGTGAATGTCTCATGGGAACTTGAGAAGACTGTATTCTGTTCTTGTTAGATGCAGTATTTTATAAATTTCAATTAGATCCAGTTGATTGATGATACTGTTCAGTTCATCCTTACTGATTTTCTGCCTGCTGCATCTATCAGTTACTGAAAGAGTAGTGTTTAGTGCTATAATAGTGAATTTGTCTATTTCTATGTTTAGCCACTGTGATAGTGGGTTTGTCTATTTCTCCTTGCAGTTTGATCAGTTTTTGTCTCACATATTTTGATGTTATGTTGTTAAAAGCATTTCTGTTAAGATTGCTATGTCTTCTTGGAGAATTGGTCCCTTTAACATTACGCAATGCCTCTCCTTATCCCTGATAATTTTCCTTGTTCTGAAGACTATTTTGTCTGATGTTAATATAGCTACTCTAGCTTTCTTTTGCTTTGTGTTAGCATGGTTTATCATTTTCTGTCCCTTTACTTTTAACCTATCTACATCTTTATAATTAAAGTGGGTTTCTTGTAGACCACATAGAGTTGGATCTTATTTTTTAATCTGTTCTAATGGTGTCTCTTTTTTAATTGATGTATTTAGACTATTCATATTTAAAGTGATTATTGAGATAGTTGGATTAATATCTACCATATTTGTAACTGTTTTCTATCCATTGCCCTTGTCCTTTTGCTTTCTACTCTTTTAAATTATTTTTTGCCTTCCCTAGTTTTAACTGAGCAATTTATATGATTCCATTTTTCTCCACTTTTAGCATATTAATTATACCTATTTCTTTAAAAAAATTTGATACCGTAGAGTTCACAACGTAAATTTAAAACTAACCTAAGTTCACTTTCAAATAACACCATATTTCTTCATGGTTAGTGCAGAGTATTACAAATTTCTCCCTTCCATCCCTTATAAAATTGCTCTCATCATTTTCCTTATCCATGGACTATTATCACCAAATGTATTTTGGCGATCATTATTTTGAACAAAATGAATCTGTTAGATCACATGAGAATAAGAAAATTAAAATGAAAAATATATATTTTATTTTACCTTCATTTATGCCTTCTCTAACACTCTTCTTTTCTTTATGTATACCCAAGTTTCCAACTTACATCATTTTCCTTCTTTGAAGAACTTCTTTTAGGATTTCTTTTATGGCAGGTCTACTGTAGACAAATTCGGTTTTTATTTATCTTAGAAAGTCTTTCTTTCTCCTTCAGTTTTGAAGGAGAAATTTGATGGATACAGAATTCCAGGTTGGTGTAATTTTTTCTTTAAACACTTTAAGTATTTTGCTCTACACTCTTCTTTCTTGCATAGTTTCTGAAGAGGAATCCAATATAATTCTCATACTAGTTTCTCTACAAGTAAGATTTTTTTTTCCTGTGCCTTCTTTCAAGGTTTTCTCTTTGCCTTTAACTTCTAAAGTTTGAATTCGATATACAAGGGTGTTGATCATTTGGTATTTATCCTGGTTGGTGTTCTCTGACATTCCTAAATCTGTGGTTTGTTGTATGTCAAATAAAAGCTACTTTAAATCTCTCTTTCTCTCTCTCTTCTTCCTTCCTCCTTTTCTTTCTTTCTTTCTTTCTTTCTTTCTTTCTTTCTTCCATTTACACAGATGTTACACCTTTTGGAATTTTCCCATAGTTCCTGGATATTCTTTTCTATTGTCTTCAGTCTGTTTTCTCTTGTTTTTTAGTTTGTGAAGTTTCTGTGGACATATCTTCAAGCTCAGTGATTCTTTCCTCAGTCATGCTCAATCTATTCATGAGCTCATCAAAAGTACTCTCCATTTCTGTTACAGTGTTTTTTATTTCTACTATTTCCTTTTGCTTCTTTCTTAGAATTTCTATCTTTATGTTTACACTTCCCATCTTTCATGATGTCTACTTTTTCCATTGGAACCCTTAGCATATTAATTATACTTATTTTAAATTCCCAGTCTAATAATTCCAAAATCTCTGTCATATCCCAGTCTGGTTCTGATGTTTGCTCTGTCTATTCAAACTGTTTTTCTGGTTTTTTGTTTTTTATTTTTTTTGCTTTTTAGTATGTCTTCTAAGTTTTGGTCAAGAGCTGGACATGATGTATTGGGTAAAAACAACTGAGGTAAATGGTCCTTTAATGTGAGTTTTTAATGTTCTAGGAGTTAAACCCTATTTACTGTTTGCTGCTAGTCATAGGTGTCAGAAGCTCTCATTTCTTCTGGGGTCCTTTGTTTTTTCTGAGTTTTTTTGTTTATTTAGTCTTCCCTGTCCTCTTTGGGTTTCCTTTGATATTTATTCTTCATTAAAATCTGAGACGTCAACTTGTTTCAGTTGCAATCTCATTTTGATAAGGGAGCCCTATGAATGCAGTGGTAAGGTGTAGGGGAAGAGGAAGCGTTCTATAGTTCTATGATTAGATCTCAGTCTTTTAGTAAGCCTGTGTCCCCGGGATTTGAACTTTACAAATCCTTCTCAGACTTTTTTCCTGGTAGGTGAAAGAATGCCAGAGGGAGCTAGAGTTGAGAATTTCCTTTCCTCTACATGGAAAACTAGAAGGGACTAGATTTGGGTATTTCCATTCTCCAGGCCACTTGTGCTCCGGTAGAACCCAAGGTGGTTGCTCCTTGTAAAATGAAAGCCTTTCTTATGGAGAACAGACTGCTCTGGGTGTGTTTCAGAGTGGTTGCTTTTCTCCTCCTCCTGCCAGAGGCATGAAAGAATTTTCTTTGAAGAATGTGGTGGGACTACTAGAGGTAAAACTCATAAAAATGTGGAGGATCCCATAAGACTGGCTCCCCCTGGAGTTTTTAACTCTCAATCTTCTCCACACTTAGCTTTCAGAAATTCATCAATTACAGTTTAACTTTTGCTACCCAGCTTTGGGTTCCAGCACAGGCCTCTGCTTTGTTAAGCTGTGATTCTCTGTATTCACCTGTCTCACCAATTTTTGTGGTGATAGTTTGCCCTGTGACCTCAATGCTCTGAAAGATTTAGGAAGAATTATTGATTCTCAGTTTATTCAGCTTTTCTCTTGTTGTGAAAACAAGATTGTTGATCCTTAAGCTCCATACATATTGGACCACAAACTGGAAGTCTTTTAATCTTTTATAGTTAAAATGAACTAATTTTAACTTGTTTCCTTTGCAAAGAGTCCCCTTTCATCCTTATTTTTGGATAAGGGAAGAGATGTATTCAGGGAGTCCTGCTTTTTTAAAGCAGGGTGTCACAAATTGCTCAGGGACATGTCACAACCTAGAATTAAAGTTTACCCTGGCCCAGAAGCTTTGATGTCAGGCCCATACTCTCTAGGTGAGATATATATATATGTGACATGCCTAGGACTTTAAAAGCAAAAAAGTCAAAAAAGAAACTGCTACATTCTAAAAGATTAAACATGTAGAGCATGGACTCCTGATGTATACTAGGTATGATCCAGCCCACCTAGAGGGAGGTGAGAAGCAGCTATTCTAACAAGCAAGGATGAGTTGCCCAGTTTATCACCCCCTGGGTCCATTTTATCCTGGTCTGCATCATTTAAACTCAAATCAAACTTTTTAATAAATTCAGATGTCAGTCCTTCTAGCCATCAGTTGTGCTACTCTCCACACCCCATGAGCTGGGCCACAGGAAACTTTAAAGAGGTCTGGCTTCCCACGTCACCACTCATAAGAGTCAGTGCTTTGCACACTTGACCTACAGAGCACAGACACATGGGAACTATGCAAAGGAACAAGAACAAGGCTTTAAGTTATGGAGAAGACACAAGGTTTCTGAGAGGAAAATGGGGGAAGGGGAGGAGTCAGCTGTTGGCAGCAATGAATGACCCCCCTGCTCCAGGAGGGGACAGGACAAAGGCCTCTGTCTATTGTCTTGGGGACTCCAACCCCTGGGATTGGACAACAACCTCAAACTACCCGCCTTTGGGGGAAAAACTGCCAGGCAGGGGCGAGAATGGAATGCTGTGTCTCTGGCACCCAGTTTGTTCTAGGATCATAGAGGTCAGGGCTGGACTTGCATTTCACACCTAAATGGGGCCCATGAAGCCCAGCCTGGGAAGAAAGTGGACACTAGCTACTTCTCTAGGAAGCTATTTGCTCAGGTCAGCATTTGCCCCTTAGACCCCAAGGGAGTGAATCCCGACCTGGAGGAAAATGACTTGGTTGGTGTCCCCACAGGTTTATGTCCAAACAAAGCCTGGATATGTGATGAGGGGGCCCTAATGGCAAGCCTGCTCCTCACTGTGCCCCCTTAGAGGCAGGGCTGCTAGGAGAACAGGCTGGGATGGACATACCCCTTAAAGGCAGCCTTGCTGGCAGTGGTGCTGGGCCCTCGGCTGGAAGTAAGGAGCCTCTGCCGGGGTGCACCACCAAGGATGTGACTTAAGATAGGGGCCATAGTGCCTCCAAACACAGGCTTATTCTTAGTGCTGGATCTTGTGGTCACCATGGAGGTGCTCTGGCGATGGGGGGGGGCCCAGATGTTCAAATCCAAGATGGTGGTGACTGTGACTGAGGCCGTGCTGTCATTGGGTGGCGGGGGGGCGGCATCTGTAGGGCCTAGGAAGATGGGAAGAAGCACCCACAGGAGACAGGGGGAGACCCCAAGAGGAGAGGCTGGGAAGGTGGGGTGAAGTCCATGGGGGCAACCTCACTCAGTGTCAGAAGCAGGCTGGTGCGGGGAGGGCCACAAGAATTAGTGATAGGAGAGGGGCTCTGAGAGCTAAATCTATACACATGGATGTGGGAGACTCCATTCTGGAGGTGCTGGGAGCAGCAGAGAAGGCAGAACTGCATCTACTGCACCTGTGACTGATGCTTTAGGATGTGAAGGGTTTCCTAAACCCCCATGCAGAGGGGGCCTCCAGATAGGCTTCAAGGTGCAGGCAGGAAGGGAAGCCACAGCAGGTGCAGGAACAGGACAGTCAGGAATTGGGCTTCTCATTGCACCATCCATGCCTGGTCCAGGGGAGGGAGCAGGGGTGGAGGGATTTGGGGGCCAATCAGACAGGGCAGCCCTGCATCAGTGCTGGGGAGGAAGCAGGGGTCAGCAAGGCGAACAGGGCTGAAGTCAGCAAATGTGAAGAGTGCCTGGAAGGGGTTCTGACAGGGACAAGATGGGGCTGGGTGAGCTGTGCTTCCTTGCACAGACAAAAGATGCACAGAGGTGGCCACTCCAGCAGATTCCAGGACAGCTATTGGGCCTGGGGACTCCTGCATCTTCCCACATCTCTCCAGTTGTGGATTCATGCTGGGGGCTGGAGAGAGAGCTGGTGGAGGAGCAGTCCCTGTGCAGAGTGGGAAAGAACAAGAAGGCTGCATGGCTCCGCAGTCAGAGATGGCCTCATCTCATCCTGCAATGCACTGTTAATGCACTTGAGTGTTGCTGCCCTCTCTGAGTCTAAGTCTTCAGCAGTGACTCAGAAACCCAGCTCAGAGGGTGATGGAAGCTTCAGAGGACCTCCTCACCTCTGTGGCAGCAGAAGAATCTTGCACTTTTAGGACCTGGAACTGTCAGAGGTGGGTGAGCATTCTTCCAGTGTCGATTCTGCCTTGTTGTTGCATCTGCATCCTTTTCAAGCTGGCTGTTCCTCTGGGAAACCACCAGAGCTGCAGAGGGAGCCCGAGGGCCCTCCTCGCTCACTTCCCTTGAGGACTTCCATCCGGGGCAGCTGGGAGGGGTTTGTGGCAAGACCCCTCCTCTGCACTGGTGGGAAACCTTGGGTGAAGCTGTATGTGCCTGTGATGGCGTTTCCAGTAGGAGCTCATACAAGAGGGCTGGAATTTCATGTTGGATATGTCTTCTGAGCTCTTGGCATGGAGGCATCTCTCCAGAGGCCCAGGCCTATGAATGAAGGAAGAGAGGCCTCCCCTGGACACCCATGGGCTTAATTGCGGACTGTGCAGCCCTTTGGGGCTCCCTTCCTGAAGTCCTACCTCTTTATGAATGGGGGATCTCCTCTCTGCTTGGCCATTCCATCCCTGTGCTCTCCAAGGGCCCTTCACTTGATCGTCTCTGTGCAGGAGTCCCAGGCGATCCTGGTTGTTGTGGGCGGCATAGGAGGAACTAGCAGGAGTCACTGCACCACACGGTGACTCTGCCCACTGAAGACACTGAGCTGCAGGACATCGTCCAAGTGTGAGCAGGTAGTACCGCCTCCTTCTGATGGCCATACCTGCAGATTGAGGTAAGGATGCCCAGAAAGGAGTGCAGGGTCTGCAGGATCATGGAATATTGCTTCAGAGATGCTATGACAAAGCGCAGATGCAAAGTCACTGGATACTTGTAGGCTGGCTTGCAAGTGGATCCAGAAACATGGATAGCTAGGGGACCACACTGGGCCAAGGGAAGTCGGTGAGCACAGGGGGCAGGATGGAGATGGCTGAGTCCTCCTGGCAGGTGCTGGACCCCAGTGCCCAAGGCAAGGTTGAGAAGTAGAACCTGTCTAGTTAACTGTCCATAAAGCACTTGGGTAAGGTGAGTCCTTGGATAGAGAGCTTGGTTCCAAGCACTCTCCTTCAGCTGTCAACTCAGCCAAAGGCAAAGTGCCCTCTGTTTGACCTGTTGCTAGGACCATGTAAGGATGGGGGCCGTGAGGAACTCTTGTGTTTTTTCACTTGATTCTGAAGAAGTTCCTTTCACATCATTTTATATCTAGTTACCTGATGATTAACTCTTTATTTATTTATTTATTTATTTAAAAAATTTTTATTTATTTATTTATCTATTTTTGGCTGTGGTGGGTCTTCGTTTCTGTGCAAGAGCTTTCTCTAGTTGCGGCGAGTGGGGGCCACTCTTCATCGCGGTGCATGGGCCTCTCACTGTCGTGGCCTCTCTTGTTGCGGAGCACAAGTTCCAGACGCGCAGGCTCAGTAGTTGTGGCTCACAGACCTAGTTGCTCTGCGGCATGTGGGATCTTCCCAGACCAGGGCGTGAACCCGTGTCCCCTACATTAGCAGGCAGATTCTCAACCACTGCGCCACCAGGGAAGCCCTAACTCTTTATTTTTTATCTTCATCAGCTTTTGTTTTGTTTTCATATTTGTTTTGCCCTCAATCTTTAAGGATAACTTTGCAACATATAGTATCTAGGGTTGATAGTTTCTTTTCTTTCAGTATTTTAAAGATGTTATTCCAATCTCTTCTGGCCTCTGGTTTCTGATGAGAAATCACAGGTCCTGGAATTGATTTTTTTTTTTTGTATAATGTGTCATTTTTTTCTCACTGCTTTCAAGATTTTCTTCATCTTTGATTTCTAGCAGATTGACTATGATGTATTAGTTGAGGGTTTTCTGAGCTTCTTAAATCTGTTTTTCACCAATTTGTGAAATTTTCAGCCATTTTTCCCTCATTTATTTACTTCTGCATAAACTTCCTTCCTCCAGGAACTCCAATGGCATGGAAATTAAAACTTTTGATGAGTCCTCCACATGTCTGAGGCCCTGTTAAATTTTGTTGAATCTTTTTTCTGTATGTTCTTCAGATTGTACCGTTTTAATGATCTGTTCTTTCCTCTGTTTTATCCATACTGTTGCATCCGTCCAGTGAATTTTGATTTTGGATATTAAATGTTAAGTTCTAAAATTCTCATTGGCTTCTTTTTCATAGTTTTTATTTCTCTGCTAAGAACTTGTTTCTTTCCATTAATTTCCAAAATATTTGCCCTTATTACATTGAGCATGGTTATAATTGCTGCTCCGCCTGAGAAATTTCTACATATGGGTCAACACAGCCTCATGAAGTTTCTGATTTGTGTACTTTCCCTTCAACATGGGACATGACAACCAGGGAAGATCCTTCCTGGCTCTGAGGGACAAACTGCTCCATGTAGAAATCCTGAATTGATGCTTTCTTGGCAATATCTTGATCAAAAGAGGGAAATGTGGAAATAATTAAAGAAATCCCAGTTAAAATTGAGTTGGGACAGGCCTGTAGTGACAGCTCTCACACTTTGCCGTGCATCATCAATTACTCCAAACAGGAAAAGACAGCCTACACCCTACTTGTCTAGTAAAAGGAAACCTCTACTATCCAGCTGGGAGAAGAGAACTTCTCTTCACTCCATGACAGATCAGCCAATCAGACACAGTAGAAGCCCATTCACTGAAAAGACTCCATACTATGGACTCACAGCTTCCTCCAATGGACTCTAGTTATCACAGCCCTTCCAACTCCTCCCTTTTCCTTATAAAAGCAAGTTCCCCTTCCTTGTTCTTTGGATTTGCCTACAGTCCACCATAGCTTGCTTTTCCTGAATTGTAATTCCTCTGCTACTCCTGAATAAACTCACTTTTGCTGGTAAAATAACTGGCTATTATATTATTAACATTGACAGGATTTATGGAATTATGCCCAAGTAAATGCTTTTAAAAGTTACTTTTGGTGGGGATGGACAGGGGAGACTTAAGTTCTCATTTTACATCATTCTGGACTATAAACTTTTTATTAATAAAATAAAAATTTTTTCCTCCTTCCATCTCCCCAGGGCTACCTTGCCTCCCACAAGACACCATGGAGCCAAGGAGCAAAATTAGAAACATTGTATTAAGCATGGACTACCTGTGCCACAAAACTAATTATGCAAACATGTCTTCCCTCATTTTCCAATAAATTCCATTAATTTCTATTTTGAGATTCTATTTCTACTTATGACAGAAAAATATTCTTAAACACTAGGACTTCTCTTGACTATCAGGTTTAAAAGGCATCTTCTACAATTACCCACCTCTCCAGCTGCCCTCCATCCTGAACTCCAGGGCTATAAGAAGGGTAGTTCTGTGTGGACAGTGGTTCTTCCTCACTGCTGGATGGGGTCTGCACTGGCAGGCCCCTCAGTCATGAGTCCGTGCTACCGCTGTATCTGCAATTAATGGAATATTAATTTTAAAATTGTCTTCTTCATTAACACATTGTTCTTCAGGGGCTTCATATGAAAAAAAGTGTTCTTTTCTGTGGACTGCAACGATCTTTAAATTTAATTTACTATTCTAAGTTTGTGGATATTCCCTTTGTAATGTTGTAGCAGTTTTCAAACAAGAAATACTAAACTCTTTGAAGGATTCTATTATTTTTCAGTTCTCCCTGATATGATTTATTGCAATGTCCACACATCCAATTATTTTCCAGGAATTTACTGATCAAGTTTGCTTCCTGAGTTCTGCAGTTCACATCCTGGCATTCAGGCTAGACATTTGTATTTGTGCAGATGATGTAGGGACAGGGTCCAGGTACAGACAGAGCAGCCAGCCTGCCATCGTGGGTCCTGGCACACCCCCATGCAGAGGTCCTCCTGGGCCTAAGGCTGTAACTGCTGCTGCCTCTGCTGCCATCATCACTTGGGGACCTGCTAACCCTGGACTGACCCCATATTGCACCAGATGGCCAGCCCACCTACTCAGCTGCATGCTGCCCAGTGCCTGCTGTGCCTACCTGCTTGAGGCCAGGGGTGTATACCATGTCATCCATGCATTCAACTAGTCTTTACTGGACTATTCAGGGATTAGTAGCCTGTACAGGGCTACACAGGTCAGAGACCCTCGCCTTTTGTTAAAGAGAGATGCCACGGGGGTATGTTTCAAATGCATCCTTGAATCTGGTTCAATGACCTGCGTCAATGACAGTCCACGCCAGTGAGCAGCAGAATGTCCCTGGGGTACAGGAAGCCTGAAGTGCATTTCTGAAAGCCTGAAATGTGATCCCATTTGTAGGAGAGCCACATTTTGTTTTCACTGAAAACAATCCTTAGTTTGTACAAATATGTATATGTTTTCGAATTGTTCGATAATAGGATTCACAAGCATTATAATGGTTGACATGTTTTTACATGTGGACTTACGTTTTAAAAAATCAGTCAAGAAAATTAAAAAAAATTCTTTTTAGCAGTTATTTTTAAAACAGTGCGTTAACTATAACATGGGCAAGTATTTAAGGACTGTCCTCAGGGATCCTGTGACATACACAAGGCCCCATGGAGATCTTGCTATATATGCCTGTAAATAGCAAAAACCATTTACAGGTAGAGCTGTGGCTTAGTGAGAAATGACCCAGCATGCACACATCTGGGATGTAAAAGACTAGAAATAAAGGCCACTTACTAACTAAAAACAAGTCCCCATAGCTAAAGCAAGATCATTCTGAAAATGGATACATCTAAAAATAAATATATAGAAAAATAATATCTCTAAAATTGCATGACTCTAATATAAATACCAAAAAAACAAAGAAATGCCATGACTGAAATAAACCAGAAGAAACTAAAAATTAATAGTTGTAAGAATACAATACTGATAAAGATAAGTCAAATATATAGTTCAGAAAGGAAATGTTTTAAAATATGTAATGGAAAATGACTCTATTATCCAAATGATTCTGAAAATACACATCCATTTAAAAAATTGTGTCTAACTATAGATTTGGGAAGATGGTGGCAGTTGCTACCTTTTAAGACAAGGCTTACAAGGAGGAGGAATAATCAGGTGTGGAATCGAATTAGAGAAGTACAAATTAGGCCAAGTACAACAGAGGTGATGGGAGAAAGGACCCATAGGAGAGGGTGGGAGAGAATCAGAGCCAGGAAATATCAGGGAACGGGATACCATATTTGTGAGCACATTCCAGAAACATCAGAGAGAAGCTTTGTGAAGTTGGAAAAGCTTTTCTGGATCATACTGCTCACTACAAATTCAAGATCACAAATGTCATATAAAAGACTAACTGAAAACTATTGATGGGAATATACCAATATCAATACAAACTTACTACAGGGGGGGACAAAGAAAAAGTATAGAGTGATGCCACTGCAAAACATGAAGAGTATCCCTCCGGCTGTACTTTACGAACTATGTCGTGTGCTTTTTTTTTTTTTTTTTTTAATTTATTTATTTATTTTTGGCTGTGTTGGGTCTTCGTTTCTGTGCAAGGGCTTTCTCTAGTTGCGGTGAGTGGGGGCCACTCTTCATCGCGGTGCGTGGGCCTCTCACTGTCGCGGCCTCTCCCATTGCGGAGTACAGGCTCCAGACGCACAGGCTCAGTAGTTGTGGCTCACGGGCCTAGCCGCTCCGCGGCATGTGGGATCTTCCCAGACCAGGGCTCGAACCCGTGTCCCCTGCGTTGGCAGGCAGATTCTCAACCACTGCACCACCAGGGAAGCCCTGTCGTGTGCTTTTTAAAAAACGAGGTCAAAGTCATTAAGAAAGTGATGCAAGATATGAAAGTACATCATAAATCAGAATTAGAAAAGCTCAGAAATAAAGGGACACAACTCAGGAAAGAAGAAGAAAAAATTGATCACTTCATAAATAAAATTGGAGCTAGAAGAAACACGATGACAAATAATTCCTTATAAGAAACAGTAAGTGCAAAAGGGGAAACTCTTGAAAACTATTGAAACAACTCTTGAAAGATAATATAAGGAAGAGATTATAAAATATTTGATGCAAGTGTCAAACGTGGAAAATAATCACAAGAGATCTGATATGTGAATGACTGGGGCACTTGAAAGAGAAAAAACAAAGCAAAGATACAAAGCAAATATTAAACATTATAATTCACTTTTTTCTGTAAATAAAAAGGTTTGAAATTGCTTATTAAAGAGAACACTGAGCATTCACTTGGAATGACTATGAGCAAGTGATATCCTAGTAAAGTTACTGGGCTTTAAAGAAAAAGAAAAATCCTTTAGGCATCTACAATAAGAGAGCAAATGACATAAAAAGGAACAAAATTTAGAATTTTATCAACATTTTTTTTGAGAGAAATACTCTGTGTCAGAGCAACATGTTTAAAACACAGAAAGAGAGAAATGATGAGTCATGGATTTTATAGCAGCCAAGCTACCTGGATAGCAAAGGCCCTGACATCCAAATCATCATGAAAGGTCTAGGATAATATTGTTCTCATGATCAACTGAATGAACAGACTCTAAACAAAATGATCCTTAGAAAGACACTGACACAAGGACAGATGGTGAGTACTAAGTTTGCAGTTACCTTGTTCAGTTAAGATTAAATGGATGTTATATGAGAGAGGGAGTGATCTTGGTGGTGGTCACTAGGGTGGCTGCCTTACTATAATTCATTAAGTTCTTACCTCTGTTTAAGGTGCTTTTCTGTGTATGTTTCCTTTTCTTTTCTTTACTATTGAAGTATGGTTGATTTACCCTGTCATGTTAGTTTCAGGTGTACAGCACAGTGATTCATATATATATATACTCTTTTTCAGATTCTTTTCCCTTATAGGTTATTATAAAATATTGAGTACAGTTCACTGTGCTATACAGTGGGTCCTTGATGGTTATCTACTTTATATATAGTAGTGTGTATATGTTAATCCCAACCTCCTACTTTATCCTTCCTCCCTCCCCTTACCCCTTTGGTAACCATAAGTTTGTTCTCTATGCCTGTGGGTCTATTTCTGTTTTGTAAATAAGTTCATTTGTATCTCATTTTTTTGATTCCACATATAAGCGATATCCTATGATGTTTTTCTTTCTCCGTCAGACTTACTTCACTTAGTATGATAAGCTCTAGTTCCATCCATGTTGCTGCAAATGACATTATTTTAGGTCCATCCATGTTGCTGGAAATGGCATTATTTCATTCTTTTTTCTCTTTAAAAAATATTTTTAGAGCAACTAGAAGTAGATAAATATCATTTAATATAAACAACTTCCATATCTGATTACTTACAGAACATATATCTGTAACTAATACTAAATCTATGCAGTAGAAAAGCTAAATTTTTACCAAATTAGGTGTCTTGGGAGATGAGCAGTGAAGCCGCTCCTGTTCGTCCAGATGGAGCCTCCTGGTGCTGTATAAGCTCCGTCCCCTCCAAGGCCCAGGCTGAGGCACCCAGGTCATAGCCTTCATTGGTTTCAGACCAGAGCCTGCAACACAAACGCAGGTGCTGGAATCACTGGGGAGGCGCAGAGACAGAGGGAGGAGGGCTCCCTGGGATGGGTGTGCTGGACCCAGGAGGTAACCTTGGGCCCTGACATCCCCAGGGGTCAGGTCCCCAGGGCACTGGGGTCTTTTGGCGGCTCTTTGCTGATGGTGTTGTCTGTTAGCAGAGAGTGTCTATAAATGTCCTACAGGAGCGATTTACCTGTGCATTTGGCTGTGCAGCCTTCAAGTGACTGGTCCCTGGATGGTGAAACTGATACAGCGGAAAGGGGAGGCTCTGAGACTCCAGGATGAAAAGGTCAAGTCCTCACCTGGGGCTGCAAGGAGCAGGAAGTCTGCTGACCCAGGTGGGAGTGGTGACCCTGCCCCTTCACCCCACACTCACTGTGACCCATCCTGAGACCTGCACGGTAGAAATGGACAGAGACCTGGAGTGCTCGCTTTTTCTCCCCAAAACCAATTTTATAACACCTCAGCCAAACTTGACTCTACTTTTTAGTTAAAAAAAAAAAATCATTATGAGCTGGTAATACAATCATAAATTTTATCTTTTGAGTATATTCCAACACAAAAAGTTTACAGAAGACACTGCATTTTAAAGTATAATAAAACCAGTTATATTTATGTTATTTAGTTACAAAGTTGGAAAATAAATAAAAGGAACATAAGTAATTTGAATCCTGCCCTTTAGCTCATCCAAAGTGAGTATTGCATGGAATTGCCTTCAGGTGTTTGCTCTATTTGAATTTGACATACATACAAAAAATCTACAGAACCTCAATCCTCAGGATGAGAAGCAGTGCCATGAAGTGACCCAGGCCCTCCACAGGGCTCCACAGTGGCAAGGGGACCCCCAGAGTTTTGGCAACTCTCAGTCAGACTGGGATCCTGTAGTGTCCCCTACTTGACAGAGCATCCAGGTATGCAGAGCTGGGCCAGGTGAGCTGTCCCACAGCATGAACACTGAGGGGCTTTGTCTTCTTCGCTCTTTTCCCAGGAACCCTGAAAAGGGGGAGGCCAGGGCCACCCCAATGTCTCACCACCCCTTGTGATTTACTGGGGATGCTCCCTGCTGACTTGGAGGGGTTGGGAGACAGGGGTAGGTCTTGCAGAAGGAGATGTTGAACCACTCCAGTGATGTTCTTCACAAAGAAGACAATGTGAATGGTCCCTCTTGGATTCAAGCACATGGTGGCCCTACAGGCTCCCCCAGCCTCCCCTCCAAATGTAAGAGCTGCTGGAGGATGCTACCTAGCAACCTCAGGGGCTTCTAAGGAATGGTATCAGTTCCTGGGGAAGATGTGGTCAGGACACCCTCCACTTGCCTGCATGGATTATTACCATCCTCTTGTCTCCACTTTTGTGATCACACACAACAGCAGCCGCCTGAGTGTTTTTGTTGGTTTAGCTGAAGTGCCAGCAAGTAAGTTAGGGATGTGATTGAGAACATGGGTATTTGTCTGCCTTACCTGTTCATCCCCAGCCCTCCACATTCACTTTTCCTCTTCCAGGTCATCTTCACCCCAAATGGCTTCTCCCACTCCTTCTCTTGGAGAGATTTTATATACAGGTGGAGGGAAGAGAAAAATTGCATTGTGGATGTCCAGAGCAACTCAGGGCAGGAGAACACCCATATGGGAGGCCTCAGGGCAGTGCCAGACTTTATGAGGGTCCCTCCAGCAGGGTGGGTCCAACTCATCTGATTCCCAGGCCAGCTCCCTGGCCAAACCACTCAGGGTTGCTCAACATGATTTAGTGATACACAGTGACGGGTGGGGAGGGCGGGTGTCAGGAACCAGGGTGTTGCCAGGAAAGTGGGGGAGGAGAGCTGCAGAGAGATTTTCTAAATTTTCTTGGAGATCCTGGGACCTCACGTGCTTGGATGAGACCATGTCCTTCAGGATGAGAATCATAAAAAGAGGGAATGAGGAGATAGGGAAGAGCTACAAAAGCAGCTTATGGATGAGAAAAAGAGAGAAAATGAAAAAGAGATTAAAGAGGAAATAAATTACGTGCAGATTGTCCATCTCCCTTCTGGCATCTTCAAAATCCCCAAAGTGGCATTCTAGGGTCCAAGGGCAGCAGCAACGATGGAGAGCAGAGAATTAGAGTTGAGGTGAGAACTTGGAGCCCTGATGCTCCTGGGACCAGGTAGCCTGACCTCAGGACCCGTTCTGTCCTCATCTCTAGGGGCCTCCTAAGGCCTCCATTGTTTCACTTCTGCAATGAAAGAGTGGTGCATTTCTCTGATGCCAAAATACTTTTCCAGCCCTCAAATTCTCTAAATAGGGCCAGGAATGAACACCTGTGTCATCCTGTTCCTCTCACTTGCAGTCACCATCTCCATGCCTTTCTGTGCACAACACGGCCTTCCTCCCTGCTCCCTCCTCTTCCTTACCACTTCCCTCCTTCTTTTGTTTCTCCTAATTATTCTCCATTTCCTTTCTCCTAGTAAACCTCCACCAATCTAACTGGTCTTTAATATGGAAAAATTGGAGGAAACGTAAAATATATACCGCCACCCACTCCAATAAATCAGTTGATCCTTCCCATTTCAGAAGCATGTGTTATGAGCCTGGAAATTCTGTGGGCCCTGTGGGGAGAGGGACAACCAACTCCACATATGAAGTGTCTGTTCTGTGCATGAGATGAACTTACTTGGGAGACACTTTAACCTTTAAACAACCCCATAAGTTCCCTGAACTGTTAGAGAATGGACACATGATTAGAAGTAAAGTAACTTGTCCAAATTCCCTTAAGCAAGGTGACAGGGTTTCCACAGCAGCAGGGCCACATCAATACATGGAACTTGCCAGGTTTGCCCTGACCTTTGGAAAGACTGGGAAAGAGGATACCTGGGCAGGCCCAAGGAAAGGTCATAGGGTGGGACATGGCTGGGGTGTGGGAGAGCAGGGGCAGTGCTGTCTGGCTGGAGCAGTGGGTTCTGAGAGGAGCAATGACTCCCTGCTGCCTGGAGTCTTTGTCCTGGCACCATCAGAGAACAGGGGCAGAGGGGAGAGAGGGACACTGTCTTCATGAGCCTCTGACTATGGATTAGAAACGGGAAGGCAACGGCAAAGGCCCCTAAGGAGGTGAAAGACTTGTACACTGAAAACTACAAAGCATTGCCAAAAGAATTCAGGAAGACACAGATAATTGGAATGACATGCCATGTTCATAGACCAGAAGATTTAATAGTGTTAACATTTCCAAAGTGATCTACAGATTGAATACAATGTCTATCAAAATCCCAATGTCATTTTTATAAAAATGGGAAAAACAATCCTAAAATGCATATGGAACCACAAAGGACTCCAAAAAGTCAAAACAATCTTGAGAATGAAGAACAAAGATAAAGACTTCATACTTCCTGACTTCCAAACACATTACAAAGCCACAGGAGCTAAACAGTATGGTACTGGTATAAAAACAGGCCAATAGACTGATGTGCCATAATCGAGAACCCCCAAATAAATTCACACATATGTGGCCAAATGATGTTTGACAAGAGTACCAAGACTACACAATGGGGAAAGGATAGTCTCTTTAACAGCCAACAGAGTGAAAAGGCAACCTACAGAATGGGAGAAAATATCTACAACACTTATATCTGAAAAAAGGCTAATACCCAAAATATATAAGAAACTACTACAACTCAATTGCAATAAAAAAGCACATAATCCAATTTAAAAACACATAATCCAATTTTAAAAAGCACAAAATCCAATTAAAATGAGATTTGCACAATGAGATATCACCTCATACCTTTTAGGATGTTGTGTTATCAAAAAAAAATTAACAGGTGTTGGCGAGGATGTGGAGAATTGGAATCTTTGCACACTGTTGATAGAAATGTAAAATGGGGCAGCCATTATGGAAAATAGCATCAAGGTTCCTCAATAAATTACAAGAGAACTACTATCTGATCCAAGAATCACAGTTCTGAGTATATATTCAAAGAAATGAAATCAGTATCTTGAAGGATAGTTGCAATCCCATGTTCATTGCAACATATAATACCAATAGTCAAGATATGGATACAGCCCCAATGTCCATCAACAGATGAATTGATTAAAAATATGTGGTATATACATACAGTGGAATATTATTCAGCCTTTAAAAAAAAGAAAATCCTTCCATTTGTGGCAACATGAATGAATTCCATGAGGATCAGATCATGCTGTGTCTCATTTATACAGGTCTTTTGCTCGCTTGGTGACAGTAGAAAACCAGAGGGGAAAGAGTGGCAGAGTCAAGGGAACCCAAAAGGAAGACAGAGCAAACTTACTCAGGCCAAAAGCCAAGGGTTTGTCCTGGAGGATGTATCTCCCGAGTCCATTTTGGTTGGCAACCACAGAATTCTTTTCCAAGGAGGAAAAATTGCTGCAGGGGAAAAGCTTGCTACTGGCCAGTTTGTAACTTGTGCTATCATTTTTTAAATGCCCTTTTGATTCAGGTATCAGTTGGTAATAGACTCACTCAACATTACCCCAACCAAGGAAATTGTTTATATTACCTGTAATGTACATGCTCAGGTTTTCATATGTTAATTCTCTTAAAAATAAATAAAGCAATATTTCTATTTCAGACATAGAAAGCTGAGTTTACCTGGATAGATTAGGTCTCTTCCTCTTTTCTGTCACTGCACATGGCCTCCAAGGGGTCCTCATGGGGAGCCAGGAGGACAGAGCAACTATCAGGACACTCTGGGTGCTGCTTATGAATTACTCAGAGAGCCTTGCCTGATGTGGACATGGGTGGAAGCGTATGGATGAGGGTGGGTAATAAGTATGGACTGAGCTGCTGCTGGCCCATCTTCCTTGATGGATGAAGCAAGGCAAAGGAGAACAGGGAAGAAATAAGAAACAGAGCCTTTGGCTTTCTAGCTAGGGGAACATAATCAACGTGAAATAGTCAATCTAGAAAAGGGTAAATAATAAAAATTCACACTATGTTTTAATGACAGAGTCCCATGATTCCTCCTGCCTATTTTGAAGTTCAGCTAAATGAACACTTTCTTCTTGACTTCTTCCAAAATCGTTTCTTCCCCTAGGATCCACAATTGCTGCTATTATATTTATCATCTCTTCTGTAAGACTTGTACTTGATTGAAAGCAAATTGTAGGGACTTCCCTGATGGTGCAGTGGTTAAGAATTCGCCTGCCAATGCACGGGACACAGGTTCAAACCTTGGTCCGGGAAGACCCCACATGCCGCAGAGCAACTAAGCCCGTGTGCCACAACTACTGAGCCTGCGCTCTAGAGCCCACGAGCCACAACTACTGAGCCTGCGTGCCACAACTACTGAAGTCCGCACCTAGAGCCCGTGCTCTGCAACAAAGGGAAGCCACTGCAGTGAGAAGCCTGTGCACCACAATGAAGAGTAGCCCCTGCTCGCCGCAACTAGAGAAACCTGAGCACAGCAACAAAGACCCAATGCAGCCAAAAATAAATAAATAAATAAAAAATAGAAAGATAGATAAATAAACAAATTCATTTTAAAAAAGAGTAAATTTTACTGGGGGACTGAATTGAATCCTAGACAAAGTAACCTGTTATGCTTATTCATTAAGAAAATCAAACATAGAAGATTTGAAAATACTGAAATCCTACCATTTAAAAATAGCTACTATTGGGCTTCCCTGGTGGCGCAGTGGTTGAGAGTCTGCCTGCCAGTGCAGGGCACACGGGTTCGAGCCCTGGTCTGGGAGGATCCCACATGCCGCGGAGCAACTAGGCCCGTGACCCACAATTGCTGAGCCTGCGCGTCTGGAGCCTGTGCTCCGCAACAAGAGAGACCGCGATAGTGAGAGGCCCACGCACCGCGATGAAGAGTGGCCCCCACTTGCCGCAACTAGAGAAAAGCCCTCGCACAGAAACGAAGACCCAACACAGCCATAAATAAATAAATAAATAAATAAAATTTTAAAAAAAAATAGCTACTATCAATCATGTGATGTATTTTTTTTTCAGTCTCATCTTTTCTATATAATGTGTGTGTGTCCAGTGAGTCAGTGGCACAAGCCATCTAATAATGGGATAGTTTATTATGGAGAGGAGGCCTGGACACTATCTAACCCAGCTGTGCAGATTTGCAACAAGGGTGGGGGGCACAAGGCTAACAACCAAGTTTCACTTTGAGTTCTTGTTCGGTGTGTGCTTACAGGATATGTGCATTTCTAAGGATTAGATAATGTTATCAAATACACTAAAATAGCTCTCCAATTCTTATCTACTTTTGTCCAAGTGCTAAGAAGTGACCCCAGCACTGATAGTTGTTGATCTGTCTTGTCCTACATGGGCCCTCACCCCTCAGAATCTGTGAGCTGACCCGGGACATGTGGGCTCCCCATGTGCGTTTCACCTAATGACTATACCGAAGTCAGCTGTTAAAATGCACCTAGAGCTGCCCTGGGTTCTGTGACCACTGAGCCCCCTTATAATGAGGGGCAGTGTCTAGGACCTCTGGAGACTCTAGTACTTCCAGGTACGTACATGGATGCTGAGAATCCCTTGCTCCATGACGATCCCGTGACAAGCAATAGCACAAGTTAGTGTCCAGAGAATCAACAGTGGGACCCACAGCTGCATTTACATTTTGGCTTTCCCATGTAGGAGGGTCAAGAACTTGTGCCATTCATCTCTGCACCATTTCCAGCAGAGGAAGGGGAATTTTAAACAAACCTTTGGAAACATCTGTGATAAGGGAAGAATGAGTTAATGTACAGAAAGTGTACAGTGATGCAGAGATTCTTTAAAAAAAATGTTAACATGTGTATTGTGCTGTGTAACTGGGAAATATCTCCTGAGGAAACACACACAGACTCACGCACAGATTCACAATCACACCACCTAGACTCCCATATAAACACCCTCCAACCCTCATATGCACAAACCAACCAACTAAATAACATGGTTGCTTCCAGGGACCATACAACATGCCCATCTTTCTTTTCTGGGAAATCAGTGTCTTTCACTACACTCCAACCTTCATTCTCAGCAGGAACCCGGAATCAAGGAGGCTTTCCAGACCAAGCAGGCAAGTAAGCCCCACTTTCTTCATCACCTAGATTTTTGCTCAGCAAATGACTGGCTCCAGAATATGTACAGTTTTCATTTGCTCTTGCATCCACTTGTGATTAGAGAAAAGAAAGCATTGTGAGCATAGCAGCATCCTGTGCACTGTTGGCACAGGTCTTTTGTTCTCTTGGTGAATTTAGGAAATAGATGGGAAAGAGTGGCTGAGTCAATGGCCCCCAAAGAAAACATAGAGGACATCTGTGCCAAAGGCTCCAGCTTTTCATAGACAATCTCTCAGGTCCATTTTGACTGGCAAATACGAAGTTTTCCTTCAAGAAGGAAACTTTTCTGTTGAGGAAAATACTCACTGCCCTAGTTTGTAATCGATGCTGTGATTTTTCAATGCCTTCTTCAATCAGATTTTGGTAATAGACTTTCACTCAACACTCCCCCAAACAAGGAAATCATAAATATCATCTACAATGTACATTGTCAGATTTTCGTATCTGAATTCAATTGAAAAAGAATAAATGAAGCAACCCTTCTATTTCAGACAAGGAAAGGTGAGCTTACTTTGGGGGTAGACAGGGCCTGTTCCTCTGCCCTATTACCAAGAAGGACTTCCAAACAGGTCCTCAGCAAGAGCTAAGATGACACAGAGTAACTGTCAGGACATTGGTGGTGAGCTCAGGAATGACTCAGGGAGCTTTGCTTGAGGTGGATACAGGGCAAGAGTGTATGGATGTGGCTGTGTAATAAGTATGGACTAAGCTCCTGCTGGGCCATCCCCCTTGGTGGATGAAGGAAGGCAAAGGAGCAGGAAAAACCAAGAAACCAAGCCTTTGGTTTTCTAGTTAAGGGGAAACCTAAAGACAGGAAATGGTCAATCTGAAACAGGGTAAACAGTAAAATGCATGCTGTGTTTCAATGACAGATTCCCATGACTCCTCCTGCCCCTTTTCAAACTCAGCCGAATTCCCACTTTTTGAAAAGTTACATGACCATTTCAGCTTCCATGCATTTGTATATGTTGCTACTGTATTCATTATCTATTCTGTTGGATTTTTAACATTTTTTGTGGTGAAATATATATAATAGTTATCCTTTTAATAATTTATAAGTATACAGTTCCATGGCATTAATTACATTCACAATGCTGTGTGCCCATCACTGTTACCTATACCCAAATCTTTTCATCATGTCCAAATAACCTCTTTGTCGATTAAGAAATAAGTACACCTTCCCCCCTGCCTCCAGCCCTTGTTAATCTCTACTTTTTGCTTTTACGAATCTGGATATTCTAAGAATCCTATAAAAGTAGAATAACACAATATTTGTCTTTCTGTACCTGCTTTATTTCACTAACCATAATACTTTTTATTAATATGGTCCATCCATGTTGCAGCATATTTTAATTCCTTTTTATGGCTACATAGTATTCCACTGTGTGTATATATCACACTTTATTCATTCATTCATCATTTGATGGACTTTGGGGTTGTTTCCATCTTTCGGCTATTGGAAATAATACTGCTATGAACATTGGTACAAACTTCTGTATAATACTGTAAAGATAACACATGCCATTATGCAGTTGTCAAAATTGCCACGGCACAAAGTGATTTTTTATAATGTAAACTATGGACTTTTAATGAATAAAAATGTATCAAAATTGTTTCCCTAATTGTGACAAATGTACCACACTAATGTAAGATGTTATTAATAGGAGAAACTGGAGGGGTGGGATATGGGAACTTTCTGTATTTATTATCTGTCCAACTTTCATGTTAATATAAAGCTGTTCTAAATAATGTCCAATAATTTTTAAAAAACCAGGAAACACTGTTTCAGGGAGAGATCTATTCCAGCTAATGTTTGAAAATCAGTCGATGTCTCAGCATTGTTCACGATTAAACGTGAACCAAATTTTGAGCTGTAAATGCATCTTTATTTCTGTAGTTATAGCACTACTGACAATAATTTTAAATTTGCATGCATGAAATAAAAGAAGAATACGGCTTAGCACTTTAATAATTTTTTCTTAAATATGGGACACTGAATAAACTAGAATAATTATTCTTGAATCAGCTTAATGAATACATCCACAGATCTTCCATTGGGTTGTCGTCTATGGGCTGCACCATGTAGTTTGGCCAGACGCAGATTCTTCTGATCCATTGCCTGGAGCCAGCAGTTGATAATTTTGACCTCAGATGACCTTTTCTTCTTATATCTTTGAGGCAAGATCCTGGGAAATGCACTACTATAGAGAGAACTGTTGACATTTTGCTGGCAGAAGACCACAGGGAAATCAGTAATAATTTATCCAAGTTCAGTCTTTTGATCCCTTTATTCACCAGTTGCCCAGAAGAGACTCCTGAATCAAAGTTGGACTTAGGAAGTTCTTGAAGTTTGGTGTGCACTTAAAACACCCAACAGACAGGTTTTGTGGGCAGTTACCTTTATTTAGCTGAGGCATTACAGAAACAAAGAAACACAGCAAAGCACAGTGTCTGTGGCTGATGGCCTGGGTTCAAATCTCATTCCGAAGAAGCACAATGATGCCCTGGAGGAGGTGTCTGAGCCAGGAGAAGAGTCCAAATCCTAACCTAGCCTTTTGCCTCTATGTTTCAATCCCTGATCCAAACTGCAATAGTTTCCTGCAAACAAAGCCCCTCTGAAGGACCAGGGGAAGTCCAGCTGTGGCCATCGGCTTGTGCCATCTTCACACTGTCAGTTTTCTCACATTGAGCCTTCCTGACGACCAGTGGACCACCCTGAGTGACCAGTGGTCTGTTTGGCTCCCAAGCTGGCTCAGAGCTCACAACATTGTAAACCAACTGTCACATGACTGCTCTGCCAAGAATTAGCTTCCCTTCAACTGACCAACCCTGGATGAGCAGTTCATACGAATTAACTGAGAAAATGACCATCTGGGCTGGTGTTTTGGTGGCTTAAGAAATTAAGTTTGTGATGTTCAGTGTCTCACTTATTATTGATCTGAGCAGCTGTTTGAGAACTTGGACAAAGGCCTGGCTGAGTATGGGCAGGAGCTCAAATTTTCCTTACCCAAATCCAGTCACTACTCTATAAACTCCTCATCCTTCTCTAGACCCTGTAGTGACAGGAGACAGAACCCCATCTCCTCTTAGAGGGTCCACTCCATACCCACAGGCCGGAGACCCCATCCCAGGACTCCCCCTGAGGACCACTAGATGGACCCTCCTTCCCTCTGCTGCCAAATGTTCATTCCACTAACCAGATGGCACTGTCCCTTCTCACCACACTCCCAGGCAACACCCAAACCATCAGTGATCCTGTCCACATCAGCCCATGGAAATCCTGCCAGGAAATCCCAGTTTTTTTCCTTTTAAAAAAATCTCTGAATTTAGACTGCTAATATTTGGTTTCAGATTTTGATATCTATATCCGGAAGAGTTGAGCTGCAATTCCCCTTTCCCATAATGTCTATTGCTGGAGTGGCATCAAGATTCCCCTGATCCCCTGAAAGCAGTGTGGGTGTGTTCCCTGTGTCTGTTCTCTGTAAAAGTGTGTAAAAATTGGCATTGGGAAATAGTACACTTTTCTAAATTAAAAAAAAATATTTAAGGCAGCCAGTTAGATGTAAGAATAAAAAATATAACAAGTAGTACAGCAAAACTATAAAATACATTTATAACTCTGTAGACAAGTTGGAGTGGGGGGAATAAAGAGAAATGAGGAAAATATTTTCAGTGAAAGTTAACCAGCTCATTTTAAGGAAGAGCACTCAGAAGAGCGTTATGAACATATCGCCAGAATAACAATACAGATTTCCCATTCATGTATACTCCAGGTGGGAAGCTATGAGCTTCTCACTTATTACCAAATTTGAAACTCTCAGCTCACAGTGTGAGTTGGAACAGAAAGAAAGATGTGCATCATCACATTACCATGGCGATGGATCATCATAGAACTTTCAGAGTAAACAGGACTCTGCACACTATGGGTCCAACTGCTGCTCTCTAGATAGGTGTGTGTTTCCGTGGACAATTGTGGCATTTCAGAGCACAGGTTTTGCTTCAAAAGTTGAATCCCAGCCCCACACATTACCCTCCTTTAATGGAAACAAGTTATATGAAGAAAAAAATAGTCTGATAGTGAAAAATATAGCTGATAGTGAAAATTTCTGAGTTATAGGGACAGAGCTAACACGTTGAAAAAGTAAAGAGCTTCTGCTCTTGATTGAAATCCCATCTCCACCCATTCCTACTATTCCTGAGTCACCAGATATTTCTAGATCAAACTATTTGTTCCACATGAAATAAAAAGCAGTATCAATAGAAATTCAATTTTAAAAAGTCATATTTCTCTCTCTAAGCATATATTTATCAAATTATGTAAATCCTTCTCTCATTGTCTGTGTACATCCTTTTTCTCTAAAAAATCTATAAACTACATCTATATACTTAATTATTTCTCAGTCTCTGTGAATGCACTGAACATTTTCCCTGTCACTGTGTATGTAAAAGACGAGCTATTCACTGAGCAATTAAGAAAAGAGAATCACCAGTGGGTTGGGTGAAAATATAAAATCAATGCTTTTCTAAGTGAAGACTTTTAGATAACCCAAAACTCGGATTAAATGCATGTTCTGGTTCATAATTCAACACCTAATTACACCCATTCTTATGATGATGTTATAAAACTGGCTATTGGAAGGTAAGTAATTAGGCCCCTGAAACATGAATAGTGAAATTTTAGGAGAAAGATCAGAGAGTTGCCATATTTAAAACAATGTAGGTACCCTTCCCTTCTAGGTGTGGAATACTATAGTATAAATCTCTGTCACTGCTGATTCACCCTAAATATCTAGAACTAATATATCAAATGGATTATTGATGGGGTATAAAAAATATAGACGGTGGCATATTTTCTCCAAGGATTACTCAGTTGAGGGAGTGATTGAATGAGGGTGGAAAACATCAGGTAATATTACATTGTTCTTGGTGAAGAATTGTAATGCTGCCCAGCTTGATAGAAAGAATGTGTGTGTGTGTGTGTGTGTGTGTGTAGACAGAAAAATTGGGAGAGAAAGTGAAAAAGAATTAGGGGATATAATAAGAAAAATATAACCATCCGATTTGAGAAACAGCATTCAAAAGCCAATAACAAAGAGCAATTCACATTCCCATTCATGAGGAGCAGTCAGAATGAAGAGAGGACTTCTCTTCCTGCTGTCACCTGAGTATCCATGGTAAATAAGAATAAATGAGTAAATACAGGTAAAGCCCTTAGAAAAATGCTTGTCACAGTATCACTGTTATATGAAAGTTCAATTAATAAATCTGGAAGGAACACAGAAACTTAGCAATGGTTCCTTCCAGAGACAGAACCTGGAAGGCTGCAGAACAGAGAAGGAAGAAAATTCGGATGTTAATGTACATTCTATTCTTTCTTTTGAATTTTGTACAAGTGTGTCATTCTTGTTGTTCTTACTATAAAATTTTTAAAAACTGAACTCCGCATAATAGTGGCATGAGACACCACTTTATTTTGCTCATGGTCACAGGGTGAGGAACTTAGGGCACATCTGCTCTAGGATGGTGGGGCCTCAGCAGAGAAGACTCACAGGATTGGGCTCGCTCGTCATCCAGGGATTGGAATCCTCTAGCTGACTTCATTCCCATGTCTGCTGGGTTTGGCTCCATGAGACCTCCCCATGTGGCTGGGCTTCCTCAATACAGGGCAGGCTCAGGGCATTCAGAACTCTTCCACGGTGGCTGAAGGTTCCACAGACAAGTGTTCAGGCAGAGCCTCATGGCCTTTTCTACCATAACCTTGGACACTACACAGTGTTATTTCCAGAACATCTGTCAGTGACAAGTAAGAACCATGTCAGCTCTGGTTATAGGGAGGGGCCTAAACCCCACTGCTCAATGGGAAGAATGTCCGAAAAATTACAGGTTTTAAAATTTCTACATGCATAGACCAGTTTTAAAAATAGTTGCAAAGATATAACTCCAACACAAGTGATATAAGAAATGTTGCCTTTTGGCATAAGGCCAAGTGCAAGGTAAATGTCGGTTGGACTCCTGCCTTCATGAGCTGTTTGACAAGTAAGCACAAACACTGAAGAACCCTTATAGAACAGTTATGAGGTAATAAAGCCTAGTATCTACCTGAAATGTTGCTCTATCAAGGAACCCTTTTTTCCATTCCTGTGTCAGGGTGCGTGACTTAAATCCCCCATGCCTCCTGCACTTCTCTTTCAAAGCAATAAACATACTTGTAACTATTCATAGATTTGTGTACCATTTGCATAGTGGTCACTTTCCCTTTCAGCCTTGAAGCCCTGTGATGAAGGATGTCAAGGCTGTTTTGTTCCTACCTGCTCTTTGTTCACTTGAAGCATGATAGGGTTGTGCTGAAAATAGCACATCACTTTCTTTCTTCAGGCACTAATCTACAGACCTTTCCCACAATTCAAAATCCATAAAGCTCTTACCAGTGAAAGGCTTTCTTCTTAAATCTGGCACCAAAACTGAAACGGCAGCAAACCTGACCTCAACTGAAGAGAATCCATTTATACTCTTTTTACACTCTCCTTGACATAAATTTCTACACATTTTGCTACAGGAATATCAATGCGTTTGAATTGCAAAGTCGACCTCAGGCCTGGCTGGGGGTGTTGAGTGATGTATGGGATGTGTACCCTATTTCCTCTCTCCTTTGGAAGAGAGGGTCGTGGACCAGATTAAGGTTTTTCCATCTCAGTTTTCGGAATATGCACTTGTACTTCAGTCAACAGCAAGTCCTGAAAAATCTAAGTAAGAGAGTAGCCAGAAGACTCCCAATGGGGCACATTTGGAGGTAGTTAGTGGGAGAGTGAGTCAGAGGAGGGCCCAGTGAGGGCACCGTTTTCAGAGTTTATGTGAAATACAATAAAGTGGTTGAGGAGAGGGTCAAGGACAGAGCAATGGTGAGGGGTTAGAAGAGAAGAAATCTGGGTTGTTAGATAGTATGAGAAGGTTGAAAGATGAGACTATAGTGAGGTCCTGTGTCTCATTTTTAGATGCATGGGCTGAAGGAAGTCCTTAAAATAAAAGGACTAACTGGAATGGAGTGAAGAAAGTGATATTATAATTTATGTTATGATGACATATTACATTGAGATCTATCTATAATTTACATAACGGTTCATCAGTTTTCTCAACACCATTTATCCAATAGTGCTACCCATTTACTATGACTGACAAGACTATCAGAAATCACTCCAGTGTTTCAAAGAGAGGGGCTTATTAAAGGGCATTGGGCACCAATGTGTTGTTAGGGCTGCAGGGGCCAAGAGAGGAAGGTAATGTTAGGCTATGTTAATCCTGTGTCTATTAGAGGAGCAGAAGCCATTGTCCATAGACCCCAGACACGACTTCTCCAAGGAGGTCATTTCTGCTTTTCTCTTCAGCATGAAGCTTCTGTAGGGGGTGCACCTAGAAAGTATGCCAAAGAGTTCAAACTCAATCCCAGTGTCCTCCAAACCTTTGAAACAAAAGTTTGAAAGGAAATTTGAAGTGGGTCACTGAATCTCTCCTATTTTTCGCTCTATTTAATTCAGGAAACCTCTATGCTGATAGTTTTCCATCGTTCTGATCTAGTATGGCCTTGTGTCAACTCTGTCATTTCTATCTAGAGCTCACATATCTACCCCAGATCACCAAATTCTTACTTAACATTATCACAAGGCTGTACAATAGAAAACTCAGTCTTAACATGTCCAAAGCTGAAAACCTGATCTTCCTAAATATACTCAAATATGCTCCACCTGCATTCTTTCCATCTCTGTTAATAGCAACTCCATCCTTTCTGACAGGACAGTGACCTTGGAATCATGCTGGTTGACCAGTTATTTCACATCCCACATCCAAACTGTTGGCAAACCTCATCAATTCTATCATCAAAATATGTCCAGCATCATAACACTTATCACTACCTCCACTGCAACCAGTCTGGTCCCAAGCCTCCTTATTTCTTGCTTGAATTATTGCAAGATTCATCTAACTAGTCCCCTTTCATCAATTCTTGTTTCCCATCCTCACCCCGGAAAGACTATTCTCAGCACAGCTGCCTCAGTGACTCATTTATAACATTAATGAGATCATGTCCTTTTTCTGCTGAGGACCCTCCAATGGATGGCATCTCACACAGTGTCCCCTGAGGCCCTACACAGTTGGGTCCCCCTTCATCTGACTCTTCTCCTATTACCCTTCTGCCTCTCACTTCACTCCTGCCCAGCACAGGACCTCCTGGCTTCTGCTCAGACACTCTAGTCACGCCCTTGCCCTAAGGCTTTGCACCTGCTGTCCCTCTACCTGGAATGCTCTTCACCCAGATGTGCCTGACTCACATCCTCACCTCCCTAAAATCTTTGTACAAGTGTCACCTTCTCAGGAAATAAGGTCTATTTAATATGCAACCCATTCCCTTCACCCTGATCCCCTTCCCTGATTTATTTTTCTCCAAAATTGCAGTAATATTTATTGATTTATTTGTTTACTATCTGACTGAATCCCTTCAGTTGAATGAAAACTACACAAGGTGGATATTCTTGTTGTTGTTGTTTTCACAGTTGTTTCCCTAGTAGGACAAAACCTGGACATCATACATTTTCAAGAAATACATGTAGAGTGAATGAACTGACCTCACTTTTGTTATTTCTAAGCATCACAATATCCAGTTAAAACTCAGTCTGCAGCCCTCACCTGTGCTCTGAAACTTTCCACCTTCTGTCTTTCCACATAAACCTCCATCCCAGGCTGACATCACTGTCATCCTCCTCTCACCAAGATTCAACTTAAATGTCACCTACACCAGGAATCTTTTCTTTATCCTGCCTTCTTTCTGTTTTCTAAGTTCTCTTTCTAGGAGTCTCTATTTTGTGCTGGGGTTATTTTTTATATATCTCATCCTTTCTACTAAATCGCCATTTACCTGAGAACAAACCAGCCTTTTTTTCCTGTAATTTTTTAATCATACAGAACACAGCCTTAAAAAACTCTTTTATTATGAGAAATTTCAAACATACACAAAGTAGAAAGAATTGCATAATGAACACATACTACCCATTACCCAACTTCAACAGTTGTCAGTATATTACCAAAATTGTTTCACTGAACCTCTTGACCCTTTGCCTATTGCTAATACTGAATCTACACATTCCCATGATTTCACATTATGTGAGTTTCCTGTAGATACACTGGCCCTGGAGGTCTAAGATCTAGCATAATTGCACCATTTCCTGAAACAAGAAATGTTGAGAAATAGACTAAATGTCTCTCAACAGGGAACTCAGTGAGGAAATAAATAAATGATAATCACTCAGATGCAGGGAATTGGGAAGCTGTCCAATATGCCTTGAAATTATTTCTGGAAATTAAAAAATATTTTGAAACTGCATATTAAAAAAAGCACACTGGGTGCTTCAAGATGGCAGAGGAGTAAGACGTGGAGATCACCTTCCTCCCCACAAATGCATAAAAAATACATGTACATGTGGAACAACTCCTACAGAACACCTACTGAATGCTGGCAGAAGACCTCAGACTTCCCAAAAGGGTGTGAGGCCTGAGCCTCTGAGGTGGGAGAGCTGAGTTCAGGACATTGGACCACCAGAGACCTCCCAGGCCCATGTAATATCAATCGGCAAGAGCTCTCCCAGAGATCTCTGTCTCAATGCTAAGACCCAGCTCCACTTAATGACCAGCAAGCTCCAGTGCTGGACACCCCATGCCAAACAACTAACAAGACAGGAACACAACCCCACCCATTAGCAGTGAGGCTGCCTAAAATCATAATAAGGTCACAGACACCCCAAAACACACTACCAAACATGGTCCTGCCCACCAGAAAGACAAGATCCAGCCTCATCCACCAGAACACAGGCACCAGTCCCCTCCAATAGGAAGCCTACACCAGCCACTGAACCAACCTTACCCACTGGGGGCAGACACCAAAAACAATGGAAACTATGAACCTGCAGCCTGCGAAAAGGAAACCCCAAACACAGTAAGTTAAGCAAAATGAGAAGACAGAGAAATATGCAGGAGATGAAGGAGCAGAGTAAAAACCCACCAGACCAAACAAATGAAGAGAAATAGGCAGTCTACCTGAAAAAGAATTCAGAATAATGTTAGTAAAGATGATCCAAAATCTTGGAAATGAAATGGAGAAAATACAAGAAATGTTTAACAGAGAACTAGAAGAACTAAAGAGCAAACAAACAATGATGAACAACACAATAAATGAAATTAAAAATTCTCTAGAAGGAATCAATAGCAGAATAACTGAGGCAGAAGAACGGACAAGTGACCTGGAAGATAAAATAGTGGAAATAACTACTGCAGAGCAGAATAAAGAAAAAAGAATGAAAAGAATTGAGGACAGTTTCAGAGCCCTCTGGGACAACAATAAACACACCAACATTCGAATTATAGGGGGTCCCAGAAAAAGGAGAGAAAAAGAAAGGGACTGAGAAAATATTTGAAGAGATTATAGTTGAAAACTTCCCTAATATGGGAAAGGAAATGGTCAATCAAGTCCAGGAAGTGCAGAGAGTCCCATACAGGATAAATCCAAGGAGAAACACGCCAAGACACATATTAATCAAACTATCAAAAATTAAATACAAAGAAAAAATATTAAAAGCAGCATGGGAAAAACAACAAATAACATACAAGGGAATCCCCATAAGGATAACAGCTGATCTTACAGCAGAAACCCTGCAAGCCATAAGGGAGTGGCAAGACATATTTAAAGTGATGAAAGGGAACAACATACAACCAAGATGACTCTACCCAGCAAGGATCTGATTCAGATTCAATGGAGAAATTAAAACCTTAACAGACAAGCAAAAGCTAAGAGAATTCAGCACCACCAAACCAGCTTTACAAAAAATGTTAAAGGAACTCCTCTAGGCAGGAAATACAAGAGAAGGAAAAGACCAACAAAAAAAAAAGGTAAAAGAATTAAGAAAATGGTAATAGAAACATACATATAGATAACTACCTTAAGTGTAAATGGATTAAATGCTCCAACCAAAAGACATAGACTGGCTGAATGGATACAAAAACAAGACCTGTATATGTGCTGTCTACAAGAGACCCAATTTCAGGGGGACTGAAAGTGAGGGAATGGAAAAAGATATTCCATGCAAATGGATATCAAAGAAAGGTGGAGTAGCAATTGTCATATCAGACAAAATAGATTTTAAAATACAGACGATTACAAGAGACAAAGAGGGACACTACATAACGATCAATGGATCAATCCAAGAGATATATAATGATTATAAATATATGTGCACCCAACATAGGAACACCTCAGTACATAAGGCAAATGCTAACAGCTATAAAAGGGGAAATCAACAGTAACACAATCATAGTATGAGACTGTAACACCTCACTTTCACCAATGGACAAATCATCCAAAATGAAAATAAATAAGGAAACACAATCTTTAAATGAAACATTAAACAAGATGGACTTAATTGATATTTATAGGACATTCCATCCAAAACAACAGAATACACTTTCTTCTCAAGTGCTCATGGAACACTCTCTAGGATAGATCATATCTTGGGTCACAAATCAAACCTTGGAAAATTTAAGAAAACTGAAATCATATCAAGTATCTTTACCAACCAACATGCTATGAGACTAGATATCAATTACGGGAAAAAAAACTGTAAAAAATACAAACACATGGAGGCTAAACAATATGCTACTAAATAACCAAGAGATCACTGAAGAAATCAGAGAGGAAATCAAAAAATACCTAGAAAGAAATGACAATGAAAACACGAAAACCCAAAACCTATGAGATGCAGCAAAACTACTTCTAAGAGGGAATTTTATATCAATAAAATCCTACCTCACAAAACAAGAAAAATCTCAAATAAACAACCTAACCTTACACTTAAAACAATTAGAGAAAGAAGAACAAAATAAACCCCAAAGTTAGCAGAAGGAAAGAAGTCATAAGAATTAGATCAGAAATAAATGAAAAGAAAAGAAGGAAACAATAGCAAAGACCAAAAAAACTAAAAGCTGGTTCTTTGAGAAGATAAACAAAGTTGATAAACCACTGGCTGGACTCATCAAGAAAAAAAGGGAGAAGACTCAAATCAACAGAATTAGAAATAAAAAAGGAGAAGTAACAACTGACACTGCAGAAAAACAAAGGATCACGAGAGATTACTACAAGCAACTATATGCCAATAAAATGGACAACCTGGAAGAAATGGACAAATTCTTAGAAAAGCACAACCTTCCGAGACTGAACCAGGAGGAAATAGAAAACATAAACAGACCAATCACAAGCACTGAAATTGAAGCTGCAATTAAAAATCTGCCAACAAACGAAAGCCCAGGACCAGATGGCTTCACTGGTGAATTCTATCAAACATTTACAGAAGAACTTACCCCTATCCTTCTCAAACTCTTACAAAATATAGCACAGGGAGGAACACTCCCAAACTCATTCTATGAGGCCACCATCACCCTGATACCAAAAACAGAAAATGATGTCATAAAAAAAGAAAACCACAGGCCAGTATCACTGATGAACATAGATGCAAAAATCCTCAGCAAAACACTAATAAACAGAATCCAACAGAACATTAAAAGGATCATACACCATGATTAAGTGCGGTTTATCCCAGGAATGAAAGGATTCTTCAATATACGCAAATCAATCAATGTGATACACCATATTAACAAACTGAAAGATAAGAACCATATGATCTTCTCAACAGATGCAGAAAAAGCTTTCAACAAAATTCAGCACCCATTTAGGATAAAAACCCTCCAGAAAGTAGGCATAGAGGGAACTTACCTCAACACAATAAAGGCCATATATGACAAACCCAGAGTCAACCTCGCTCTCAAGGGTGAAAAACTGAAACCTTTTCCACTAAGATCAGGAATAAGACAAGGGTGTCCACTCTCACAACTATTATTCAACATAGTTTTGGAAGTTTTAGCCACAGCAATCAGAGAAGAAAAAGAAATAAGCCACAGCATTCAGAGAAGAAAAAGAAATAAAAGGAATCCAAATTGGAAAAGAAGAAGTAAAGCTGCCACTGTTTGCAGATGACATTATATTATACATAGAGAATCCTAAAGATGCTACCAGAAAACTACCAGAGCTAATCAATGAATTTGGTAAAGTAGCAGGATACAAAATTAATGCACAGAAATCTCTTGCATTCTTATACACTAATGATGAAAAATCTGAAAGAGAAATTAAGGAAACACTCCCATTTACCATTGCAACAAAAAGAATAAATTACCTAGGAATAAACCTACCTAAGGAGACAAAAGACCTGTATGCAGAAAACTGTAGGACACTGATGAAAGAAATTGAAAATGCTACAAACAGATGGAGAGGTATACCATGGTCTTGGATTGGATGAATCAACATTGTTAAAATGACTATACTACCCAAAGCAATCTACAGATTCAGTGCAATCTGTATCAAACTACCAATGGCATTCTTCACAGAACCAGAACAAAAAATTTCACAATCTGTATGGAAACACAAAAGACCCCGAATAGCCAAAGCAATCTTGAGAAAGAAAAACGGAGCTAGAGGAATCAGGCTCCCTGACTTCAGACTATACTACAAAGCTACAGTAATCAAGACAGTATGGCACTGGCACAAAAACAGAAACATAGATCAGTGGAACAGGATAGAAAGCCCAGAGATAAACCCACACACATATGGTCACCTTATCTTTGATAAAGGAGGCAAGAATATCCAATGGAGAAAAGACAGCCTCTTCAATAAGTGGTGCTGGGAAAACTGGACAACTACAAGAATGAAAATAGAACACTCCCTAACACCATACATAAAAATAAACTCAAAATGGATTAAAGACCTAAATGTAAGGCCAGACACTATAAAACTCTTAGAGAAAAACATAGGCAGAACACTCTATGACATCAGTCACAGCAAGATCCTTTTTGACCCACCTCCTAGAGAAATGGAAATAAAAACAAAAATAAACAAATGGGACCTAATGAAACTTCAAAGCTTTTACACAGCAAAGGAAACCGTAAACAAGACAAAAAGACAACCCTCAGAATGGGAGAAAATATTTGCAAACGAAGCAACTGACCAAGGATTAATCTCCAAAATATACAAGCAGCTCATGCAGCTCAATATCAAAAAAACAAACAACCCAATAGAAAAATGGGCGGAAGACCTAAATAGACATTTCTCCAAAGAATATATACAGATTGCCAACAACATATGAAAGGATGCTCAACATCCCTAATCATTAGAGAAATGCAAATAAAAACTACAGTGAGGTATCACCTCACACCAGTCAGAATGGCCATTATCAAAAAATCTACAAACAATAAATGCTGGAGAAAAGGGAACTCTCTTGCACTGTTGGTGGGAATGTAAACTGATATAGCCACTATGGAGAATGGTATGGAGATCCCTTAAAAAACTAAAAGTAGAACTACCAAATGACCCAGCAATCCCACTCCTGGGCATATACCCTGAGAAAACCATAATTCAAAAAGAGTCATGTGCCACAGTGTTCATTGCAGCTCTATTTACAATAGCCAGGACATGGAAGCAACCTAGGTTTCCATTGACAGATGAATGGGTAAAGAAGATGTGGCACATATATACAATGGAGTATTACTCTGCCATAAAAAGATATGAAATTGAGTTATTTGTGGTGAAGTGGATGGACCTAGAGTCTTTTATACAGAGTGAAGTAAGTCAGAAAGAGAAAAACAAATACCGTATGCTAACACATATATATGGAATCTACAAAAAAAAAAAAAAAAAAAAAGTGCTTCTGAAGAACCTAAAGTGAGGTCAGGAATAAAGATGCAGATGTAGAAATTGGACTTGAGGGCATGGGGAGGGGGAAGGGTAAGCTGGGACAAAGTGAGAGATAGGCATGGATATATATACACTACCAAATATAAAATAGATAACTAGTGGAAAGAAGCCGCATAGCACAGTGAGATCAGCTCGGTTCTGGTTCTTTGTGACCACCTAGAGGGGTGGGATAGGGAGTGTGGGAGGGAGATGCAAGAGGGAGGGGATATGCGGATATATGTGTAGGTATAGCTGTTTCACTTTGTTATACAGCAAAAACTAGCACAACATTGTAAAGCAATTATACTCCAATAAAGATGTTAAAAAATATAAAAAAGGCACACTGAACATTGAATTTGGAATCACTAATGGCACGGCATATGCCACTGAAATTACTGGGTTTTCAAGAAAGAAAAATTGGTCGTCTAGGAACAAAAAAGCAAGTGACATGGGGCTTCCCTGGTGGTGTAGTGGTTGAGAATCTGCCTGCCAATGCAGGGGACACAGGTTCGAGCCCTGGTCTGGGAAGATCCCACATGCAGCGGAGCAACTAAGCCCCTGAGCCACAATTACTGAGCCTGCGCGTCTGGAGCCTGTGCTCCGCAACAAGAGAGGCCGCGATAGTGAGAGGCCCGCGCACCGCGATGAAGAGGGGCCCCCGCTTGCCGCAACTGGAGAAAGCCCTCGCACAGAAACGAAGACCCAACACAGTCATAAATAAATAAATAAAATTAAAAAAAAAAAAGCAAGTGACATACAAGGGAAAGAGAATTAGAATCTCATCAGCCTTCTTGCAATAATTTGTACAAGAAGAAAACGGAGTACAATATTTACAGACAGAAGTGTGAGCCATGAATTTGATACTCAGCAAAAGTAACTTTCAGGGGTAAAATGCACTGACATTCAAGTCATCATGCAAGACCTCAGGTAATAATGTTCCCATGATCTCTCTCCAGAAGAATGAAAAAACTTCAGAAAATAAAATTCCTAGAAAGACATTGATATAAGTACTAAACTTGGTTTGTTTGTTTTTTTCATTTGAGATTCAGTGAAGTTTACATAAGAGAAGTAGTGACCTTGGTGGTGACACTAGGGTGACTGTTTATAATCATTCATTAAGAATATAATTATTATAATCATTTGGTAAGATCTACTAACTTTATTTTCTATTTATGTGTTTTATATAAAATATTTTAAAAATGAAACATAGTAAATTGTTTTATGTAAAAATCTTCAACATAAAACATATATATATATATATATAAATTTAATTCTGAATCTCTACAATTCAGAAACTAATTAACTGGCATTAAATTAGCTAACTGGGGAGAGGAAGAGCAATGAAGGCTCTCCTGTTCCTTGGCCTGATTTAAGTTTCCTGACTCTGCAAACTCAATCGCCTCTGAGATTCAGGCGGAGGTCTCCAGGTCTTGGCCTGCACAGGTATCCGTGCCAGAATCTTCTACATAAACACAGGTGCTAGAATCTCTGGGAAGATGAGAGACAGGTGGAAGAGAGGCTCCCACGGTTGGGGTTTGCAGAATCCAGGAGGGCCCTCAGGCCCTGGAGAAGTGGCCCCGACTCCCTAGGGATTAGGTTCACGGTGCACCGAGGACATTTTGCTGCTCTCTGCAGAGGGTGTTGGCTGCCTGCTTAGAGTTTCTACAAATGTCCCACCAAAGCGATTTAACTTGGGCATTTGGCAAGGCAGCCTTCAGGTGACTGGTCCCTGTACAGTGAAACTGATGTGCAGGAAAGGAGAGGCTCTAGGACTCCAGGATGAAAAAGCCAGTGCCAGGACCCTAGGCCCAGGGAGGAGCAAAGTCTGATGACACAGGAGTGGACGTGATGCCCATGCTTTTCTATCCCTGCCCTTAATATAATCCAACCTTGAGATTTTCGTATTGAAACTGGACAGCCTCCTGGAGCACTTTCATTTTTCTTTAAAAATCTCTTTTCTTTTCTAAGACTAAAACCAAACTTTGCTTATGCCTTTAAATTAAAAAAAAAAAAATTATGCCCTGGTAATAAAAACATAAATGTAATGGCTTTAGTATATTCCAACATGAAAAGGTTATAGAAGGCACTGCTTCTTAAAATGTAACAAAATCAGGTATATTCATTTTATTTAGTTACAAAATTAGGGGATAAATAAGAGGAACGTAATTAACTTGCAGTCCTTTCCCTGTAACTCACTGCAAGTGAGTATTGCATTGAATTTCCTTCATGTTTTTGTGTTTGACTTGAATGTTACTTACATGCAAAAGAATCTATAATACATCAGCCTGAGAAGCAGTACCACTAGGTGACCCAGGCCCTCTACAGGACTCCATAGAGCTGAGGAGACCTCAGGGCTTGGACAAATCCCAAGTGTCCCCTACTTGAGGTCAAGGCCTACTAAGAGCCCAGAGGGCTGCAAAGCTGGGGCAGGCAAGCTAACCTGATTGCATGAGGAGCTACCCCACTGTGCCTCTGTCCTCTTCAGCTTTTTCCCTGGGAGGCCTGAAGTAGGAGAGGTCAAGGCCATCACATACTGTATCCCCACACCCAACTCCCTTCTGATTTTAAAAGAGTTGAGTGAGCAGCGTTGGGTCCTGCAGGGAGAGATGTTGAACAATCCAGGGCACTCTTCACAAAGAATACAATGTGAAGAGAATAACACAAAAGCTCCCACTTGATGGCCTTACAGGAACCTAAAGCCCTCTCCTCCAAATGAAGGAGCTACTGAAGGGCTTGGCAGAGCAGCCTTAGAAGCTTATATGAAATGTGTCTCCATTCCCTGGGACGATGTTCTAAGTATATTTTCCACTTACCTGCACTGATTTTAAGCATCATCTTATTGTTGCCCCTTGCATCCCTTGCATGGGCACATGCAACAGTGCCTCAGTTTTGTTGTTTTACTGAAGTGCCAAACATTTTTACAGGAACGATGGGATATGTGAAAGCTTATTTGCTTTCCCTTCATCTTCTTACCTGTTTCATACTCATGTTTCCTCTTATTCTTCTCTTTATCTCCTATTACTTGCTGGATTTCTCTTGAAACAAAGACAAGAGAATTTCTGGAACCAGATTCCTGCTGGAGCAGTCTCGACAGTTGAAGGGAAGTGACCAAAATTCTGCATGTCCAAAACCACCAAAATCAGGAAGACATCTCTGTGGAAGGTACCTGGCCAGAACCAGACTATACTGGGTCCCCCTTCAGCAGGGTTGACACAGAACTTCTGAATCCTAGCCCAGCTCCCTGCCTAGGCCATTGAGGGTTGCTCAACATGATTTAATGATGCTGTGGAAATCAATGAAGACCAAACAAATAATAACAACTAAAGGTGATTTATTCAGAGCTTGCTAGAGCAAGGGAGTCAGCCACCATCATCTTCATTTGAGCAAAGACTCAAAGGCAGGCAGAGGAGTGGGGAAGCTTCGTTGAGGTAAAACAGAAGGCTTCAGGCATGCCCTGATTGGCGGCTAATGGCGTGAGGAAGCTACAGGTGGGCTATCTAGAAGCAGGGAATCCCATTGATTGATAGGGTTGCATATTTGGCTTTATATGTTGGACCTAAGTTGGAATTGGGGATAAACATTAGGGAATCTCTCAGTTATAAATAAAGCCGTGGCCATTTCGGACCAATTGTTACGGGGGTTATTGTTTAAGTTCCTGGGCTGGTTGCTCAAGATGGTGGTCTGATTTCCTACAAATCTGACTTATAGATACTAGTCTGGGAACTGTAGGTAATGGATTGATTTCCTTGGGTTGTTGCTGCAGGTTGCTTGTCAGAGTCCTTTTTCTATATAAGGTCTGGGCACTGTCCATTTGTATCTTCTATTCTCAGTCCCCCATTTCGGTGATTATCTCACATGTGAGAGGATGACAAATTCAGAGCAAATTAGAGATCCTGAACTTCACTGCCAGACATTGTCTAGTTGTCTTCATAGCCAACTGTATTGAAAGATCTTCCTGACCTTTTTCTTGTCATCATGGCAATCAGATGATGAGAGAGCATCTACATTTAAGACTCCGGAGAGAATGCAATGGACCATCATTATAACCACTATGAAAAAAATACAGTAGTCCATGTAAGGTGCTTCAAAACCAGGAACCCCACTGCCCAATCAAGATCAAAAGAAAAAATCCTATAAACCATGAGGATCAAACTTAGAAAGCTGAACAGCTTTTTCCTTAAGGCAATTCATAGCCTATTTCACATAGTCTGTTTTTATTGATCCAAGCACAAGTATTAGCAATAGTACAGATGCCACCATGAATAGCCAACAAGAAATCTAGAACAATGTGACTGTCCATCACTACTCAATGCCAGTGAGTTGATACTGATCTGAATTCCATCTAGGACAGAGGTTACATTATCAATAACTTTTGTTAACGTTAGAGATAGGTTTCTTTCACACTTTCTTTATTCATGTGATTCCTACCAAAGAAAACACTGCTCCAATTGTTTGAATAAATGAGGCAATAATTCCTTCAAGAAGTGTGTCTGAATAATCAAGGGTGTTCATTGATTTTAGGGCTCACATATGAGTTAGAATTTCCAAACTTGGTGATTTCTAGAATTAGGGTCTCTCTGTATAAACAAGCCTTGATCCACTATTCCCAAAATGCTTGAGTGTCAGCTGGAGGTGAACAGGACTGGGCATCCTGGCCACAGTAGAAGTAGTATCCAGAAGGCACACATGGAGATCTGGGAAAAAAGGAGTTGTTTACAGAACAGGGCAAAAAACAAGGACCTATACTAGCTGGGTCATGTATTTGGATCTCTATTAGTTTCTCCTTGGTGGTAAGCATTTAACCCATTGCCTTACAAAGATTGTTGAATTTAAATTTATAATTACCTAGAGTCTTCTCAATAGATTGTGACAATTGGCTCTTTTTCTGGGAGAAGGGGACAGTAGAAAAGTCACAGATTGACTTGTTTAGAATCAACTGAACATGTAGGTGAAAGGAGGAATGCTATTGTCTAAGATTACCTATGGTCTCATTTTATGAAACCAGAATTTCCCAAAGGTTTTTATTATGAGGTCTGGTGATAGACGGCTTATCCAGCAGACAGGAAGACTGGGGGAAGTGGCAACTGTTTGAGCATGTTCTGACCTAACAATTATAATAAGTAGGGACAAAAAAAACAAAAGGATCACTATGGGTGGACAGCAACGAGTCTGTAGAAAATGAGAAGACTGATTATAAGAAAGCAGATAAGAAACAAAAATGGAATTAGATAGGTGTCTTGGTCCAATGCCTTGGGTGAACGCTGTCCATTCTCCATCATCACTTGCTTGTTCTGAAGGTTGGGTCAGCTGTCTGCTTCTGAAGACTGGCTGCTTCTGGAGGATCTCTGAGAATCCTCCTTTTGAGGTCTCCTAACTCCAGTAGCTTTCCAATTGTGTGAAATTCTGATTTTTTTTTTTTTTTTAGTTGTGAAATATGAACCTGAAGACTAACTCCTAGGAGTTTCACCACTTTGTTTTTAACAGTACCTGATAGGGCCTCTTCCAATGAGGTTTAAGAGCAGTTTTTCTTTAAGAGCAGTCTTCCAGTAGACAAAATCTTCGCTTGAAAATCATGAAGACACTCTTTAGGTGATGTTGAGAAAAGACAGCCTTAACCTGTTGGTGAAAGTATTGGGTATATAGTATAAGAGTCCTTTGCAATACTTTGCCATGTCTATATGCAGTAGGGCAGAGTCTAGAATACCTAGATACTTGGGTCTTCCAGCTGCTAATTTACAGAGGGAGAACAAATGTGTTCCTGAAGGAATTGACTGTATGGCCATAATTGCTAGTGTATATTCACACCAAGGGAGCTCAAAGGTTTCTGAAAGTTTTGATAATTTTAATGTAAGGATGAGAGTGCTTTGCCCTCTTTTGCTATCTTATGACTTAAATAATGAACAGTTTCTGGCAAAATTGTAATTTCTTTTGAAACTTTATGCTCCTTTTTATTTTTTTTAAGCTAAGATTGAGAACAAGTAAATGGAGTCCTTCCTACAGGCTTATGTTCTCTGAACAAAGTAGGAGATCATTTACATATTGTGTCAGAACTGAATTGCAAGAGAAATTTAGATTTTTTAAGTCTTGATGGAGCACCTGGGAAAAGTAGAAGGGGCTTCAGTGAACTCCAGGGCCATGATTGTCCAGGTATACTATTTTCCTTTCCAAGTGAAGGTAAGAAGTATTGACCCTCCTGGTCTAGAGGCACATTGAAAAAGGCAGAGCAAATATCCACAATAGTGAAGCAAGTAGCTTTTGGAGGAATTGATAACAAGATGGTATTTGGATTAGGTGCTGCAAGGAAGTGAGGGCTAACAATTTTGTTGATGATGCTGAGGTCTTGAAAAAATATCCTCATCCATCTGGTGTCTTCACTGGCAAGACAGGAATGTTCCAAGGGCTAGTGGAGGGTGAGTGAAGACTTTTGGCTGTAAGGCTTTTAACTACAGGTTTGAGTCTTTCCTTTGCTTCTGGCTTCAAGGGATATTGGGGGAGTTTAGATAGTGGTTTGGTAGTCTCTATCTGAAATGTTCTATGTTCTGATCCAATTATTTTGCCTATGTCAATGGGAATTTTAGTACACAGAGTATCAGGTACAGTGCCAAGATCCTTATGTGGAGTGTACATAAAATATAGTGAAAGAGGCAAAGGTATATCCAGAGAAGGCACAACTTTATTATGAATAGAAGAGTCCTCTGGGACCTCAAGAAATAGTCTCTCCAGTGTGCATTGAATACTACAATTTCATTTGCTAAATAAGGTTCTTCCAATTAAATCTGTAGGATGGTATCACAGAAAGCCAAAGATACTTCTTTTCAGTCGAGGACTTAAAAGTTGTGGTTAAGGGCTGAGAGACAGGGAAAACTTGTGGTTATTTGACATACCTATCACATGTATGGTATGTTTACTCCAAGGAAGAGGGCGAGCAAAGGTGGCAGCATATAATGTAGAAGTAGTAGCATCAATATCTACCAGGACTTGATGAGGATGACCTTCAATATTTATAATTAATTCATCTTTTTTGAATCCTTAAGGGCAGGGCAGGGTATTCGGTGCTTTTTTCCCTCAGAGCACCCTCTTTGATCTGAATTGAGGAATTTTTCTTGGTCTTGATTTTCTTTCATAAGAAAAGATCATCTTTTTTCCAGTGTTCCTTCTATTTACAATATCTACAAATGTCCTTGTCAGTGGGATCTTGGTTGGGGAATAGGCCATCTAGCTGTTTGATGTGCAGAGCCATTATTGCATCCTGTCTCATTTTTGTCCTAAAGCCCTTTCACAATAACTTGCCAGGTCTTGTAGTTCAGCTAAAGGGGCTATTTTCCATTTTAGTTATATTTGCAAATTAGATCTCCAGTTTCAGTGTAACTCCAATGACACAGTGAGATGGAAGGGGTGCTGCTACATCAGCACTTTTTAAACTCATGAATGTTGTCAGAAGTTATTTTCTAGTCTATCTGGAATTTTTTCTGTTTGCATGATTGACAATGGTCCTATTAATTTTTATTAGAAACATTTTAGGTACGGCTTTTAGGAGATTTTGACTTACTTTTATACACCCCCCCCCCTTTTATCATCCTTTGGTTTCTTGTGGAAAGAAGGAAACTGCAGGTCCCTTTCCAGGTCAGTCTGATCAGCTTTTGCCATCAGCATTAAGCATCTGAGGGTCTGGCCAACATGTATACGAGTTAATAAGGGTCAGGTAATCCTGGGTCATGTGCACCTAAAGGAATTCTAAATATATCCATGAATATTTGCTGGTCTTCTTTAGGTTAGGAAAGTCGTTCATTATAGATCTCAATTAAGCTTAGTTTCAAGGCTTCAATTCTACAGTTGCCTGCACATCTGGTTATGAGAGGGATGAATATTTAGAAGCAATTGGTACTTTGGTGTTTTAGAAGAATTTAGGGGAAAAGGTTAGGAATCTAGACAAGAGCAAGAGGAGGGTGGAGGTGCAGAAGGAGAGAGATCAGAAGAATAAAGAGGGAAAACGGGATACAGGGACCCAAATGGAGTACAAGGAGTGGAAGATCTACTAGGGAAATAAATCTAGTTTATTTTTGCCTGTTTGTCAAATTGTTCATTAGCTTTGGCCAAAAAATCTTTTAGGAAGCAATTTTTGATTCAGAATTTGGTTTGGAGTCCTCATCATATCAATCAGAAAGTGCTGCCCATTGGGCTTGTGAAATCTTCCTTCCTTTTCTAAGGCTCCTCTTAAATGAACAATTTTGTTCTAATTAAGTCTTCTCCAGAGCGGGCACTGAAGACCCAAATCTTCCTTGGTGAAGTTGTGCCATTTAGAAAGGGGAACAAAATTAGGATTTTAATGAGAGTGCATTCAAGAATCAGACTTTTTTTTTTTTTTTTTTTTCTGGTAGAAGAGAGCGTTTAGATTTAAATACCCCAAGGTGACAGTTGGTACAAATGTAATGCTTGTGCACCTCATGTCTTCGGCTTCCAAAATGACAGCCACCTCTGAACACAGACTAAACCAACTGAACCATCTGTACTTCCAGCCAGTGGAAAACCAGAGAGAATATTCTCTTAGGACGTAAAAATCCAGACAGAAGGAGAACCTCTTCTGGTTTGATTCATGGCCTTCAACAAAGTTTATCCAAGTGGATGTCAGTCCAAAGAGAATGTCAAACTCACGGGTCTGTGAGGCCAGCTCAAATAAGGCTCATGAGGACTATTCTTGGTTTTTTCCCCTGATTCTCCTTCTTACGACACACAACACTTTTACACAGCACAACACAAAACAGTAACACAAAAGACAGCAAAAAGGGATGAAAAGGAATGGCCTGATTCCACCAAGGAGGCTAAACAAATGGGCAACAAACAGAATAAATAGCCTAGGAACTCACACAAAGACAGTGAAGTTCAGACCCAGTGGATTTACCACACCATCATGAACTCTACAAGCTGCAAACAGCATGGCACAAAGGGGCATCTATGGGTACCACACCTGCCTCAGCTGGGGTCTGGAGTAACAGGAAGCTCATACTGGGCCTCAGTGGGACCTCCACAATTGACTGTCTAATAAACAAATGCCAACCAAATGAGAACAACTCAAGAATATTTATTCAGAGTTTGCTGGAGTAAGGAAGTCAGCCACTATCACTTGCATTTTGACAGAGACTCAAAATCAGGCAGAGGAGTGGGGAATCTTTACAGTGGGAGAAGGGAAGTCTTCAGCTACGTCCTGATCAGAGGCTGTAGGAAGAGGAAGCTGTATGAAGCTATCTAGAAGGGGGTCATCCTATGTGATTGTCAGGGGTGCATATTTGGCTTTCTCTTGTTGGTCCTAAGTTGGAAGTGAGTACAAAAATTAGGGAAACTCTCAGTTATAAATATGGCCATTTTAGACCAATTGTTATAGGATTATCGTTTAGATTCCTGAGATGGTTGCTAGATACAGTGGTCAAACTTCCTACTAGTCTGACTTATACATGGTAAGCCTGCTTCCTGGCCTGAAAACTGTAGATAATGTGTTGGTTCCTGGCTTCGTTGCTGCCTATTGCAGGTCAGAGTCGTATGCTTACACATGGTCAGCTGTGGTCCATTTGTATATTCAGTCTTTCATTGTAACTGGGCGGTTAGAAACCGGGTCAATGCAAAAAAATGGGTGAGCAGGGCTGGAGAGGGATTTATAGACATTGAAGATCCAATGGCTTCATCTGCCTGGATGAGACCAAGTCCTTCAACATGAGAATTGTAAAACAGAGGAAAAGAGAAAGAAAAGCTTAGGAACAAGAAAGAGTGAAAATAAAAAAGGAGGGCTTCCCTGGTGGCGCAGTGGTTGAGAGTCTGCCTGCCAATGCAGGGGACACGGGTTCGAGCCCTGGACTGGGAAGATTCCACATGCCGCGGAGCAACTAGGCCCGTGAGCCACAATTACTGAGCCTGCACATCTGGAGCCTGTGCTCTGCAACAAGAGAGGCCACGATAATGAGAGGCCCGCGCACCGCAATGAAGAGTGGCCCTCACTTGCCGCAACTAGAGAAAGCCCTGGCACAGAAATGAAGACCCAACACAGCCATAAATTAATTAACTAATTAATTAATTAAAAAAAATTAAAAAAGGAAAAAGAGGAAACACATTATTTGTTGATCTATATGTTGAATCTTCAAAATCTGTGAAGTAATCATCCACATGTACAAGGACAGGAATAGTGACTGAGTGGCCTTGGGAAAGGAAAGGGGGAGTCAGGCCTAAGGGGAGAAGTTGGGCCCCTGCTGCTCCTGGGGTTGTATAGCCCAATCCCAGAACTCAGTTCTGTCCCTATCTCTACAGTCTTCTCCCAGGGTCTTGATTGCTTTACCTCTGCAATGAGGGAGTAGGTCTAGGATCTCCAGGGACCCTTTTCAGCCCTCAAATTCTGTAATTATGACCAGAAAGCAATGCCTATGTTATCCTGTTCCTTTAAGAAGGCAGTCACTGTATGCTTGCATTTCTGTGCATGACATTGTCTTACTTCCCTCACTACTTCCCTCAAATTACTGCCCATTTCCTTTCTCTTTGTCAACCTCCTCCAATCATATTATTCTCTAATATGGGAACACTGAAGGAATGATCGTGGTTATACCACCACCCTCTCCAATCAATTGACGAGTCCATCCTACTCAGGGAATTCCTGGAATGGGCCTGATATTGTGTTGGTTCCTGTGGGAGGTGACCCCACATATCAAGTGACTGTCCTGTGCCTGGAGTGACCTTAGTTACTTGGGCGATATTTAATCTTCACAATAACCCTGTAAGTTTCCTAGCCCATTAGAGACAATGAGTGCAAATTTAGAGGTAAATTGTCCAATTTCTATTAATCTGCAAGTAGGGTGACAACGTCTCCATGGCACATAAATACGTGGTAAGATTTTGGTTAAAGCCACTGAGAGGATAATTGTGGGATCCCCCTTAACCATTTTGTACCTCATGCAATAAAAGCCCTCCTGAATTCTCATCACACTCAACATTTCTCAGTCAACCACCTCACCTCCTACGAAGTCTATTTGTTAACTGCTCCTCACATGATTCTTTTACACCATAACCCAAGCCCTGCTACTCTTCTCAATTTTGACATCAACAAATTCCCTCATGACTACTTAGCATAGACAGATCACCTACTGACTCCTCATGATGATCTATAGGAAAATCTTTTAGGTAATGCTGACTTCTCATGGTTCACTGGTGGTTCTTATTTAAAGAGTGACAATGGCAAATATGGTGTTGGGTATGTTATTGCAACTCTTTTTTTTTAACATCTTTATTGGAGTATAATTGCTTTACAATTGTGTGATAGATTCTGCTGTATAACAAAGTGAATTAGCTATATATATACATATATCCCCATATCTCCTCCCTCTTTCATCTCCCTCCCACCCTCCTTATCCCACCCCTCTAGGTGGTCACAAAGCACCGAGCTGATCTCCCTGTGTCATGCAGCTACTTCCTACTAGCTATCTATTTTACATTTGGTAATGTATATATGTCCATGCCACTCTCTCATTTCGTCTCAGCTTACCGTTCCCCGTCCCTTTGTCCTCAAGCCTATTCTCTATGTCTGCGTCTTTATTCCTGTCCTGCCCCTAGGTTCATCAGAACCATTTTTTTTTTGATTCCATATATATGTGTTAGCATACAGTATTTGTTTTTCTCCTTCTGACATACTTTACTGTATATGACAGACTCTAGGTCCATCCACCTCACTACAAATAACTCAATTTCATTTCTTTTTATGGCTGAATAATATTCCATGGTATATATGTGCCACATCTTCTTTATCCATTCATCTGTCGATGGGCACTTAGGTTGCTTCCATGTCCTGGCTATTGTAAATAGTGCTGCATTGTGATTGTGGTACATGACTCTTTTTGAATTATGGTTTTCTCAGGGTATATGCCCAGTAGTGGGATTGCTGGGTCATTTGGTAGTTCTACTTTTAGTTTTTTAAGGGACCTCCATACTGTTCTCCATAGTGGCTGTATCAGTTTACATTCCCACCAACAGTGCAAGAGGGTTCCCTTTTCTCCATACCCTCTCCAGCATTTATTGTTTCTAGGTTTTTTGATGATGGCCATTCTGACCGGTATGAGGTGATACCTCATTGCAGTTTTGATTTGCATTTCTCTAATGATTAGTGATAATGAGCATCCTTTCATGTGTTTGTTGGCAATCTGTATATCTTCTTTGGAGAAATGTCTGTTTAGATCTTCTGCCCATTTCTGGATTGGTTGTTTGTTTTTTTGATATTGAGCTGCATGAGCTGCTTGTATATTTTGGTGATTAATCCTTTGTTATTGCAACTCCTTTTGATGTTGTTGATGTTTACCTATGGCTACTTCAGCTCAACAGGCTGAATTATATGCGCTTACATGGGTTTGTACTTTAGCCAAGGGCAAAACCATCAATATTTATACTGATAGCAGGTATGCTTTTGGAGTCGCTCATGATTTTGGAATGTTGTGGAAGAAACATGGCTTCCTTACTTCTGGTGGAAATAAAATTTTAAAAATGCCCCTATGTTCAGGAATTACTGGATGCAATTATTACCTGCTACTTTAGCTATTAAGATTCTGGGACATTCTAAACTTGACTCTCTAAAGCTAAGGGAAACCACCTTGCTGACATTTCTACAGAGAGCACTGCCCTTAAAGAAACCAAGAGCAGACAAACCTCTGTCAGGACCAAAGGGATATTTTCCTGAATGATAACTTAGAAAAACTGGCTAGAGAAGCCCAACAATGGGCCTCAGAAAAGGAAAAACAAGATTGGAAATTCAACAGTTGTTGGTCTGATAAAGAGTAAACTCTAGTTTAGACCAAATAACAACCCAGTCCTACCGGAGATTCTAAAATCCCCACTCCTCACCACAGTACAGGCATTAAACCATTGGTATTCTGACAAATTATAGCATTAATGAATCAATACTGTGGGAAACATTAATAAAGCTGTAAAAAGTGCCCACTTCACTGCCCCACTTGTCTGAAATACAACCAAGGGAAGCCTGTTCATACTGCTAATGGACTTTTTAAACTGGTGGATCATTTGAGATCTGGCAATTGAGTTTCCTACAACTTCCTGCATCTCATGAATATAAATATGTTTTAGCCATGGTACGTATGTTTTGACACTGCCTTCCCTTGCAGACAGGCTACTGACTCCTATGTGGCTAAAGTCCTTTTGGAAAGGATTATCTGTATTGAGGAACTCCTCTTAAACTTCACAGTGATTGAGAACCGTGTTTTACAGGTCAAATGTTTTAATTGTTTGGCCAGTTTTACAGTGCTTTCACTGTGTTTACCACCCTCAATCTTTTGGTTCAGTTGAATGCACTAACAGCATTATTAAGACTCAATTGGCAAAATTTGCAGAGGCCCTCTAAATACCTTGGTCAAAAACATTGCCTCTGGTCCTTTTAAATCATAGATCCACCCCTTTAGGAACTGTTAAATTCTCATCTTTTGAAATAGTCACAGGATGCCCAATGCACTTGACTCCTGCTTCTTTTGACCACAATTGATAAAGGAGAGATACTCCAATATCACAAAGGTCTAATTGCTTCAATTAAAAATAACCATGTCTTGGTAGAACAATCTTTTCACAGTGCACCCTAAGGAGGTGAAGACCTTAAGCATCAAAATTTGCAACCTGGAGATTTCATCTATTGGAAAAGACACCTCCAGAATAATTCTCTTCAACCTCACTGGAAAAGCCCCTAATAACTATTGCTAACAAACACTTGTACTGCCAAACACCAGGGAATAGACTCTTGGATTCATGTGACACACTTAACCTGACTGGACCTGCACATCATCTGGTGAACTGAAGGTAAAGATTTCCCAAAATTGAAGCAGAAAACATCTGATGAAACAGATTTCCCAAGATATCCCAATCAGACCAGTTGGAAGCTGGTCGTCAAAACTTTGATGATGACATAACACTTCAAATGAACTCCATTGTCTATGATCTTGATAACTTATGGACTTTAAATAAAAGTATCTCAGAGTTCTCCCTTCTACTCCTCCTTGTACTTGAATGTGATATTAGTAGGTTTTTATCTGTGTGCTTTCCCTCCAATGTGGGACACTACAACTCAAGAAAGGTCTTTCCTGGCATTGAAGGGAAAAGGTCCCTCAAAAGTGGTAAACCTGGCTCTTGATCAGCAATGATTTCAGAGAAAGGTCTTGATAAAAAGGGGGAAATGTAAAAAATTAATAAACAGAAATCTCCATTAAGTTAGAGTCAGGTGGTCAGAAGGGGAAGCTTTCATGCTCTGCATGTATAGCTGAGCCCTAAATGAAGAGGAAAGACCCTTTCTTTTTTTGGCAACAACTCAGCCAATGTAAAGCCATGGACCCTTTGTTTACTATTACCCTCTCAACTTTCTTTTCTCCCTCAATAAATGAATTCTCCTTCTTTTGCTATGTGGGGACCTGCACGTAGCTCATCATGGTTGCAGACCTCAAACTGCAATTCTCTGCTGATACTGAATAAACCCATTTTTGCTGGAGAAATAGCTGGCAGTCTATTTGTTTTAGGTCAATAACATTCAATTAATAATTATGAAAATTGTATTCTGGTTTAAATTTTTTTTCTACTTTTCTTTTAAAACTGTCTCTCCCTGATGGCATGTATCCATTGTTATAATGACAAACAAGAAAAATAATCCCATAAAATAAACAGGTTTAATCCAGATAATATAGAGTAGTTTCTCTCTCTCTCCCTCTCTCTCTGGTTCTTTTATCAGCAGTGTGTAATGAGCACAAATTTTGTAGACTGTGACTTGGGCTCCTTTTACCTTTGAGTTTTTTTCATAGAGGCAATCTTAGTGACTGCAATATCTTTTCTTTTAGTGTTATTGAACTTATCATGAAATCCCAACGAACAGATTAAAATGTCAGGGAAAGTAGAACGGTTAAGTCAAAAGAATCTGAAGGACAAGATACATGGAATCTAGGCTTCAGTTGCAAATTTGCATTAACTATTCCTTAAAAGGAACCATTTATACACTCTGTTGTCAATTTTGTATCTATCGACAAAGTAGCTACCTCACAGGTTGGTGCCAGATCTAATGTACAAACCTCTAGAAAATATTAAAGCCAGTCAAATACAAATTTTGTTTATTACTCTCACTCTTTTAAAATTTAATTTATAGTGATACATTTGAAATCTGTACAAAAAATTGAGCAATTTAGGAAAAAAATGAGTTATATAAATCCAAGGCATTAACTGCTCCCAATCATCCTGTTTTTTAGTAGGGAACAAGGAGTGAGATTTTTATGTTATGGATTAGGTCTGAAGTTCATTTTTTATTCTTTCTGGAAAGTCTGGGTGAGGGGACCACTTGAACTTTTTCAGCAGGTCAGCTTTTCATATGTATCTTGCCCTTTTCTCAAACTTATAAAGTCCTGTGACCAAAAGAAGATTATACAAGCATAGAAGAATATACAAGCAATAGGTAGTTATATACTTATACTTGTTTTTAGAATTCTGTTTCCTTTGAAGGGAATGGGAAAATGACCAGAAGCATGTGTGTTCTGTGTGACGTTAAGAGAATACATCCTGGAGCACTCTTACTGGCCCACAAATCACTCACTGGTAAAGCCATATTTTTTGTTTTAAGAAAGCCCCTGATTATTAGTTCAAGCTGGAGTATTCAAGAGGACCTTGCCATAACTATAAATTTACATTTGTAATATGATAAAATGAGAAGGTAGAAGAATATAATCTCTTACATTGGTTAGTCTTTACTATAGCTGAAGCCAAAATTTTAGGTCCAAGATATCTTGTAAGATATAAATCTTAATGTAGACCTATAAGGAAAAAAAGTCATAGCAAGTACAGCTTCAGATGAATTTTGCTTAGAATAAACTCAATGGCATAATTGGGCATCAATGGGTTTGGATGTAAATGGGTAGATGGCAATAACTCTGATGTTTGTATTAAGAAAGAATGTTTTGATCAATAATTAATTGGTATTTTAATTTTCTTTTTTTGATTAATTAATTTATTTTTGGCTGTGTTGGGTCTTTGTTGATGTGTGTGGGCTTTCTCTAGTTGCAGCAAGCAGGGGCTACTCTTCATTGCAATGCGTGGCTTCTCATTGAGGTGGCTTCTCTTGTTGCGGAGCAGGGGCTCTAAGAGCACAGGCTTCAGTAGTTGTGGCACATGGGCTCAGTAGTTGTGACTCATGGGCTCTAGCGTGCAGGCTCAGTAGTTGTGGCACACGGGCTTACTCACTCCACTCATGTGGGATCTTCCCTGACCAGGGCTTGAAAATGTGTCCCCTGCATTGGCAGGCAGATTCTTAAACACTGCGCCACCAGAGAAGTCCTGGTATTTTAATTTTCTTTGATAAAAATGATTTTCTCTGCCTTCACTCTGGCCAGAAAGATTATAATTTCTTCTGGACACATATAAAAAGCAAAAGTTGTTTGAAAGAAAAATGAATTATCCAGGGAAATTCATCTAGTAATGTTTACATATTTTTTAAATAAAAAATTAAACTACCAAAGAATCATTAGGGAAAGTTTTCATTCTTTTTTGTTTGTTTACTTTCACAATTTAGTGGTAAAAGTGCCAGGTTAAGAAATAGGTCCATTTCAAGGAGAAACCCAAGGAGAAACACGCCAAGACACATAGTAATCAAATTGGCAAAAATTAAAGGCAAAGAAAAATTATTGAAAGCAGCAAGGGAAAAACGACAAATAACATACAAGGGAATTCCCATAAGGTTAACAGCTGATTTCTCAGCAGAAACTCTACAAGCCAGAAGGGAGTGGCATGATATACTTAAAGTGATGAAAGGGAAGAACCTACAACCAAGATTACTCTACCCGGCAAGGATCTCATTCAGATACGATGGAGAAATCAAAAGCTTTACAGATGAGCAAAAACTAAGAGAATTCAGCACCACCAAACCAGCTCTACAACAAATGCTAAAGGAACTTCTCTAAGTGGGAAACACAAGAGAAGAAAAGAACCTACAAAAACAAACCCAAAACAATTAAAAAAATTGTCATAGCAACATACATATAGATAATTACCTTAAACGTGAATGGATTAAATGGTCCAACCAAAAGACACAGGCTTGTGAATGGATACAAAAACAAGACCCATATATATGCTGTCTACAAGAGACCCACTTCAGACCTAGGGACACATACAGACTGAAAGTGAGGGGATGGAAAAAGATATTCCATGCAAATGGAAATCAAAAGAAAGCTGGAGTAGCAATACTCATATCAGACAAAATAGACTTTAAACTAAAGAATGTTACAAGAGACAAGGAAGGACACTAAATAATTATCAAGGGATCAATCCAAGAAGAAGATATAACAATTATAATATATATGCACCCAACATAGGAGCACCTCAATACATAAGGCAACTGCTAAGAGCTATAAAAGAAGAAATCGACAGTAACACAATAATAGTGGGGGACTTTAACACCTCAATTACACCAATGGACAGATCATCCAGACCTGAAATTAATAAGGAAACAGAAGCTTTAAATGACACAATAGACCAGATAGATTTAATTGACATTAATAGGACATTCCATCCAAAACCAGCAGATTACACTTTCTTCTCAAGTGTGCATGGAACATTCTCCAGGATAGATCACATATTGGGTCACAGATCAAGCCTCAGTAAATTTAAGAAAATTGAAATCATATCGAGCATCTTTTCTGATCACAACGCTATGAGATTAGAAATGAATTAGAGGGAAAAAAACGTAAAAAACACAAACACATGGAGGCTAAACAATACGTTACTAAATAACCAAGAGATCACTGAAGAAATCAAAGAGGAAATCAAAAAATACTTAGAGCAAATGACAATGAAAACACGACGATCCAAAACCTATGGGATGCAGCAAAAGCAGTTCTAAAAGGGAAGTTTATAGCTATACAAGCCTACCTCAAGAAACAAGAAAAATCTCAAATAAACAATCTAACCTTATACCTAAAGGAACTAGAGAAAGAAGAACAAAGAAAACCCAAAGTGGCAGAAGGAAAGAAATCATAAAGATAGAGCAGAAACCAATGAAATAGAAACAAAGAAAACAATAGCAAAGATCAATCAAACTAAAAGCTGGTTCTTTGAGAAGATAAACAAAATTGATAAACCATTAGCCAGACTCATCAAGAAAAAGAGGGAGAGGACTCCAGTCAATAAAATTAGAAATGAAAAAGGAGAAGTTACAACAGAAACCACAGAAATACAAAACATCCTAAGAGACTACTGCAAGCAACTCTATGCCAATAAAATGGACAACCTGGAAGAAATGGACAAATTCTTAGAAAAGTATAACCTTCCAAGACTGAACCAGGAAGAAACAGAAAATATGAACAGACCAATCACAAGTAATGAAATTGAAACTGTGATTAAAAATCTTCCAACAAACAAAAGTCCAGGACCAGATGGCTTCACAGGTGAATTCTATCAAACATTTAGAGAAGAGCTAACACCCATCCTTCTCAAACTCTTCCAAAAAATTGCAGAGGAAGGAACACTCCCAAACTCATTCTATGAGGCCACCATCACCCTGATACCAAAACCAGACAAAGATACTACAAAAAAAGAAAATTACAGACCAATATCACTGATGAATATAGATGCAAAAATCCTCAACAAAATACTAGCAAACAGAATCCAACAACACATTAAAAGGATCATACGCCATGATCAAGTGGGATTTATCCCAGGAATGCAAGGATTCTTCAATATATGCAAACCAATCAGTGTGATACACCATATTAACAAATTGAAGAATAAAAACCATATGATCATCTCAATAGATGCCAAAAAAGCTTTTGACAAAATTCAACATCCATTTATGATAAAAAGTTTCCAGAAAATGGGCATAGAGGGAACCTACCTCAACATAATAAAGACCATATATGACAAACCCACAGCAAACAACATTCTCAATGGTGAAAAACTGAAAGCGTTTCCTCTAAGATCAGGAACAAGACAAGGATGTCCACTCTCACCACTATTATTCAACATAGTTTTGGAAGTCCTAGCCACAGCATTCAGAGAAGAAAAAGAAATAAAAGGAATACAAATTGGAAAAGAAGAAGTAAAACTGTCACTGTTTTCGGATAACATGATACTATACATAGAGAATACTAAAGATGCCACCAGAAAACTACTAGAGCTAATCAATGAATTTGATAAAGTTGCAGGATAGAAGATTAATGCACAGAAATCTCTTGTATTCCTATACACTAATGATGAAAAATCTGAAAGAGAAATTAAGGAAACACTCCCATTCACCATTGCAACAAAAAGAATAAAATACCTAGGAATAAACCTACCTAGGGAGACAAAAGCCCTGTAGGCAGAAAACTATGAGACACTGATGAAAGAAATTAAAGATGATACCAACAGATGGAGAGATATACCATGTTCTTGGATTGGAAGAATCAATATTGTGAAAGTGACTATACTACCCAAAGCAATCTACAAATTCAATGCAATCCCTATCAAATTACCAATGGCATTTTTTACAGAACTAGAACAAATCATCTTAAAATTTGTATGGAGACACAAAAGACTCTGAATAGCCAAAGCAGTCTTGAGGGAAAAAAATAGAGCTGGAAGAATCAGACTCCCTGACTTCAGACTATACTACAAAGCTACAGTAATCAAGACAATATGGTAGTGGCACAAAAACAGAAACATAGATCAATGGAACAAGATAGAAAGCCGAGAGATAAACCCATGCACCTATGGTCAACTAAGCTATGACAAAGGAGGCAAAGATATACAATGGAGAAAAGACAGTCTCTTCAATAAGTGGTGCTGAGAAAACTGGACAGCTACATGTAAAAGAATGAAATTAGAACACTCCTTAACACCATACACAAAAATAAACTCAAAATGGATTAGAGACCTAAATGTAAGACCGGACACTATAAAACTCTTAAAGGAAAACATAGGAAGAACACTCTTTGACATAAATCACAGCAAGATCTTTTTTGATCCACTTCCTAGAGTAATGGAAATAAAAACAAAAATAAACAAATGGGACCTAATGAAACTTCAAAGCTTTTGCACACCAAAGGAAACCATAAACAAGACGAAAAGACAACCCTCAGAATGGGAGAAAATATTTGCAAACGAATCAACAGACAAAGGATTCATCTCCAAAATATATAAACAGCTCATGCAGCTCAATATTAAAAAAAGAAACAACCCAATCAGAAAATGGGCAGAAGACCTAAATAGACATTTCTCCAAAGAACACATACAGATGGCCAAAAAACACATGAAAAGCTGCTCAACATCACTAATTATTAGAGAAATGCAAATCAAAACCAAAATGAGGTATCACCTCACTCCTGTTAGAATGGGCATCATCAGAAAATCTACAAACAACAAATGCTGGAGAGGGTGTGGAGAAAAGGTAACCCTCTTGCAGTGTTGGTGGGAATGTAAATTGATACAGCCACTAGGGAGAACAGTATGGAGGTTCCTTAAAAAACTAAAAATAGTATTACCATATGATCCAGCAATCCCACTACTGGGCATATACCCAGAGTAAACCAGAATTCAAAAAGACACATGCACCCCAATGTTCATTGCAACACTATTTACAAGAGCCAGGGCATGGAAGCAACCTAAATGCCCATCGACAGACAAATGGATAAAGAAGATGTGATACATATGTATAATGGAATATTACTCAGCCATGAAAAGGAACAAAATTGGGTCATTTGTGGAGACCTGGATGGCTCTAGAGACTGTCATACAGAGTGAAGTAAGTCAGGAAGAGAAAAACAAATATCGTATATTAACGCATATATGTGAAACCCAGAAAAATGGTACAGATGAACCGGTTTGCAGGGCAGAAATTGAGACACAGATGTAGAGGACAAACGTATGGACACAAAGGGGGGAAAGCTGCGGGGGGGTGGGTGTGGTGGTGTGCTGAATTGGGCGATTGGGACTGGCATGTATACACTGATGTGTATAAAATTGATGACTAATAAGAACCTGCTGTATAAAAAAAAAATTAAATAAAATTCAAAAATTAAAAAAAAAAAAGAAATAGGTCCATTTCAGTGTGAGACATGGTGCCAAGCATCACAGAAAATATGAAGGTGGACACCACGAAATTCCTACATTTTGTTGCACTTGCAGCTTACTGCACACTTTAATATTTATTATTCATTTTGATCTTTCAACCACCCAGGGAAGTACACCTGACAGCTATCATTATCAATCTTTTTGGACACAGAGGAGGAAACAACAACATAGACAGTAGCTGCCTTGCACAAGGTCAAACAGCTAGTTTGGCAGGGCAGTGTCTTAAATTAATAATGGCTGTAAAGGGTTTTTATGGGGACCCTGACAAAAGAAAGACCGGCTCCAGCTGGGGAAATGAAGATACCAGTTTCAGCTGGGTAAAATAAAATGGGCCTTGAAAATAGTTTAAAGTACAAAGATTTGGCATTTCTGACAGTTGAAATGATGTTAAATAAAAGCATGGATTTATGAAAATTCAGATGTTGGATGATGGAGGGTCTTGCATAAGAAGATGGGGAGCCACCAAGTATTTTTGAGATAGTTTCTTGTTCATGAAATGAGACTTGGTCTACTGAGGTTTGAATTTCAGTTCAAAGCACTTATAAATTGTTTGATCTTGGACTTTAAACCTCATTTTTCTCAACAGTAAAATGCACATAAGAGTCATTACACTTAAGGGTTGTTGTGAGGCTTTAAATGGGCAAAGTACATATACCTGAAACATAGCACTAGAAAATAATTATTAGTCATAGCTAGGATGTGATTAAAGGTGAACCTCAGGAAGGTTATGATGGGGTGAACTGACAACAGGCGGTGGGGGGTGGGGCAGCGAAGGGAGGTAGAATACCTGGAGAAGGGGGTCAAGTTGAAGTTCACAAAGCAAGTTGGAGCCTATTTGACAAGAGGTCCTAATGAGGTACAGTGAGGGCTTGACTTGGGGTGCTAATTCTGGTAACATCAGGGGTCAAACATTTTAAAACCTTCAATAGGTGAGAAATTAAATGTGAAATGTGTGGTTTTTAATTGTCCAAAAATTAAAGCTTTTCCCTGTTTAGTGTCTAGGTTTAAAAAGTTTGATGACCAAATTTACAATGGTTTGTTCCAGTCAAAAAATTCTGTAAATACACCTGGTAATTCTACCCTTCACACCTGTCTAAACAGCAACAAAGATCAAATTAACTAGCAGAAAGACCAACCCCTTCCTTTCCTTAATGAGGCTCCATTGATTTTTGCAAACAAATAAAAGACAATAAATTGCCCCAAATTGCCCTTTTTTCAAAGCCAGGTTATAGGACTGATTTGGGTGTTCCCAGCCAATTCAAGGTGATAAGGCCTCACAGCTGGACCATAAAATGCTTTTGCAGTTCTGAGGATATTCACCAAGTCCCTTTGTTCCCACCAGAGCTTTGGGTATTTAGAAGTATATCCTATTGGTCCCAAGACTAACATTTTTTTGTTTGTCTGTTTCACAAGTCAATGACCAAAACCTCTAAAAAGTCACAAAGACGCTCATGAGGAGGTCAGAGGCTTGCCAAGGGGCATTTGGTTTCTGGCCCAGAAACTCAGTACAGACCTGAGATCTGGGCTGCAGTAACTCTTAGCAACCTGTCATTACCTACAAGAGATAGTGAGTGGGCTTCCTTCCAGTGGCTTCTGTTCTGTATGTTCAATATTTCCCAGAAGACTGAGGTCTAGTGCTACCCTGTTCAATGTGGGAGCCATGAACCACATGTGGCTGCTGAGTACTTAAAATGTGGCTAGAATTGACATGCACTGTGAGTGTAAAATACACCGGATTTCAGAGGCGTAGTATAAAAAAAAGAATGAAAATATCTCAATTTTTTATATCGATTACATTTTGAAATGATAATATAAAATTAATGTCACTGGTTTCCTTTTTACTTATTCTAATGTGGCTACTAGAGAATGTAGATTACATATGTGGCTCCCATTGCAGTTCTGTGGGAATGTGCTGCTCCAGAAGAATGCCATTGGTCTCCCAGATTTTCCTAGGTTCAAAGCATTTGGTAATTCTTGATTATTTTGCTGAACACCCTTTGGTTGTACATATAAACTCACTGTTCATGGGAGCTGATTATCTCTATTTATATTTGTCTTGTAATTTGTAATTGTCCTGAGAATCTGATGCTAGTGCTAGGTGACTTCTATTTGGTTTTAATAAAAGCTGAAGGGACCAAATTAGGTAGAAAAAAAAATAAAGACAGATGGAAAAAAAGGAAGGAAAGAAAAATACACTATATTGGGAAGTTTCTACTCAAAACACCTCTGTGGGATGTATGTTATATTCTCTGTTTTCATAGGTGAAGAAACGGCAGCTCAGAGAGGATAAGTAACTTTTCCAAAGTAATCCAGTTCATGCTTGTCAGGATTCAAGAGGTCTAACAAACTCCAAAGCACAAACTCTATCTCCTCATTATAATGCTTTTCCTGTACTGACAACGTTTGAGAAAACCAAACAGTAACAATTGATTTTGGAGATACTTCTTTTATTAATCACAAATGTCCTTATTTAAGATTTATGCTTGTGCAAGTGCTCATTTGTCAAATTATTTTAATATTGATTAAAGTATGTAGAACAAACTTTATTCATTAGTGGTCAATAAGTATTCCACATACCCTCTACTCTCTCTTCTGGTTGTGTAACCTTAAATAGCCACTTATGTAACATGTATTTAATGATACAAATCTCATAGGGCTGTTAAGGGGCTAAGAGAAGGCTCTGTGGGAGGTAGAGCTTTGTGCAACATAAATTTGCCAGGCAACCTCCCCAAACCCTATTCCTATCCCTGGAATGTACATGACATAACGATTCTTACACCTTGTTCTGCTACATTTATATTATATTGACAGAATTTTGAGGCCACTTTTCCTCTCTGTAAATAAGATACAATATGAAAAAGCTAGAAGTTATAAGGACCTTATGGTCACCTACTTTATCCCTCTCTTAACACAGGACCGTTTTTCTGGAACCACAGACAAGACTCATAAAGTTTCCTTTCAATAATCCAGTCCAGCCCTTTGATCTTTTTACTCAAGAAGTCTTTTTTCCCCCTTTGGTAAACTAAATTTTCCTCATTAATTACTTTGGATGAAAATGAGAAAAATACTGGAAGATTATTCTCACCCCATAACTTTGTCTTCTCTAGACTATTATGCTATGGCCTTTAAATTTTCTTTAACTCTTTTCTTCTTATTCACTGCTATCTCCTGAAATTCATTCACATGAATTTTCATTCAACAGGTTCTTATTTATTAGGTATGCAGCAGTTCTGATTATAGATAGAGGGATGCTGCCATTATTTTAGAAAATTTTCCTCTATACTCAGTATTTGTTTTCTTGCTTACACTCAACTCCAGGAAAATGATTTAAAGAATTCAGGGGTAATAATCAATGGTTTGTTGTTTGCTGCTGTTGACTTGGTTAGTTTCCCATTTTAACATTTGAAGCTAAAAGTAAGATAAAGGAAAGTAGAGCAGGAGGGTCAATGGAAAAGGTGCCCTTTGTTCACCAGCACTTGACATGGAGTCAATGCAGTGTGCAGGTAGTGGTAGAAATAAACTGAAGCAATTAAAGTGCTGCATGAGGTCCCTCAGGCTGGGAGGGTCCCACCCAGGCAAATTTACTCTCACCATAGGGGTTGAGGGCATTGCCAAGGTGAATGTGTTAATAACCAAAAAGACAAAATGTAAGGAAAATAAGAGTGACTTCTCAATATGTATCTTACTGATCTACTCTCAAAACACTTTTCCTGTACTTTAATCTCCACATGTTTAGAGATTTTAGTTCACAAGGAAGGAATGTTCCCTTCCTTGTGGGACTGCAATATTCGCCATTGCAGTGTCCCATTGCAAGGGACACTGAAATGGCGGGTTACCACATCAGGCGAAGAGCCAAGACTAGTTAGGTGCTTGATGATGTTAGAGAGAATTTAGAACACTAATGGAAGAAAGATATTATAAATACTAATTACAGCCCTGTGAGTGGTTTCACAAACAAGGGCTGCAGAAGTCATATGTATTTTTTCCTTGCTTCACTATTAATATATTCCTTTACATTAACTAATCTTTTCCTCTGCTCAATTCTCTTACCATCTAAGGTGTGTAATCAATGATTAACCCTGTAACCTCAATATTAAACTACATGGTATCAAAGAAGGAGTGTGAATCATCTAGAAAAGAAACAAAGATCACTCAGAGATGCATAAAATGATACAGGGCTTTGTGTTTCATCTTTTGTGGAGGTGAGCTTGTCTTCAGTTGAATGAAGAATAGTTGCAACATATTAGGTGGAAATATAATGTTTTTGTCTTTATTTGGAAATTAAATATGGGTAAAGGAATGTTTATGAATGTTGAGTTGATCCAACCACCAACACTTTTAAAAGTGATAACTATATTTCTAAGGATTTGCTTCCCTGTATGGTTCTGGCATAGAGTTTGCCAACGAGAAGAACTACTGGGAGATTTGGAATTTGGAAATAAAGAAGAAACCAGTAGTCTTGGGAGGACGTGGTGGGAGCATGTTGGACATATATGGTAGCGCTCCAGGAGACTCACTTCATAGCCAGGCATGGTATCGTCACAGATCTTTCCATGAGCCCCTCCTCCACAGTCATGGCAGCCAGCTGTGGTAGATTCTTGACCTTCTCGGTGACTCTGACTTGGCCACCTTCTCCAGTGCTGTGGACTGAAGTCATGAGTAATTGTTTCTCTGATGTTCTAGCTACAGACTTCCAGGTATTTGCAGCCTAGTTCTTCCCACATTTGTAAAACCTCTAATTCCTATGTTATTTATCACTTTATTTTCAACACATGTGATGTTTCATTTTCCCTAACTGAACTCAGACAAAAGCAGTATGTGATCAAGTGATCATTATTATTTCCTTATTTTCATTCCTTCAACATTAATTGCCATAAATCTTGGGGACCTAATATTTTATTATAATCATTATGCTTAAAACTTATTGATGCAATATTTGTAAATAAGTAGACAAACACAATTTTTGTTTGCTAGACCATGAACCTGGAAATATTTTGAAATGGACTGGTTAAAATGATGTTAGCATTTAACTCTATGACTCTGAATGAGTTATAAAAATGATAATGAGACACATACCAATATTTTATACTCATAGTTTGTTTCCAGGTAAGATGATGTTCAGTAGGAGGTAGTCTTGCTGATGATGTCACCAAAACATCTAGATGAATACTGAGGAAATCAATCATCATCTGATATTTGAGTACATAGTGTTAAACATTTTGATACTTTCAATATTTTAGAGTTCTGACATTTTGTAGATAAAATACAAAAATAATTCATGAAGCTTTTAACCTTTTATGCAGATGTTTGCCATAGTGCTCTTAGAGTAGAATAGGAAAACTCTAAAGTGCCATTTGTTTTAATTTCCACATTAATGTAAAAGGAATCTAATTAAATTGTCTAAATGCTGAGCCACTGAATTAAGCACTAGTTCTATGATTCAGGCAATTTCATCAAATGCATTTGATGTTTCTGGACTCACATCAAATCACCTGGTTTAGTGCCAGTTTCATGAATATCAATGGCAAGAGAATGACTAGTTAAAATGTAATTAAACATGAATGATTTCCCACTGCAGTTTTGTAAGCTAAAGCATATGTAGGTATGAGATGGTAATAAAACATAAACAAATATGTTCTCAAACACAAACCTCTCCCAAATCAACCATGAAAACATTGGCTTTGCTAAATATGTCTACTGTGCCAGTTAGGATAATTTTAGATTCAAGTGACTGCATGTCTAATTGAACCTGGCTTAAACAATGAAGACAATTCAGTATTTCACAAAACATGGACTCCAAAATTTCCAAGAACCAAATTATGCTAATTTTTAGACTTTTTAAAAAATTGTATGGGTCATTTTTTTAAAGCCTCAATGACAAACATTTTAAACTATGTTGGAAGAATAATTTGACAATGAATAGATGTTTGAGGTATCTTTGAACTTTTTAAAAACAAGTCTCCACAATTTGCTTCTGTAAATTACTGTGATTTCTGGAACTGTGCTCACATATATATTCAATAAGAATAGATTTATACAGAAAAACCTCTGTTGCAATTATTCTGAATATTCTAGTTAAAGGAGATTTATCCTATGCCAAATATGATAAATTCTTGCAATCATAGAATCTCAGGATTGGAGTGAATTTTAACATCCATCTATTGTATTAAATAAATAAATAAATAAATATTTTCAGAGAATCAGTTTAATAAATTATATTTAACATAATCAGGCACTATTTAATTTTGTTGTTGGCAACAGAGTATTAAAGATTTTGCTGTAGTTTTATTGTGGTTACCAGTTATACTCTAAAAATGCAAAGGTTTTAGCTCATACAGTGTGTAGGTAGTAGAATGTCATATAAACCAATTACACCCATAAATTTAAATTTTCATTATTTTAGTGTTCCAGAGAAATCGTAACCACAGACTGCTGGTAATAGCGGTCTGCCAAATGCTAAATCACCAGAGAATTTCACTAACTTGTTAATCTAGCCCTAATGGCGCACCAACACGTATAGTCTCAGAAAACCTCATTGAATAGCTAGTAAACATCAAGACAAGTTTGATGAGGGTATTAAACCACTTCTATGCTGAATAATGACCAAAAGAATCAGCCTTTTCAGTGGTAAGATGTACAACATCCTAAGCAGTATTAACGCCTATTAAACTTGAGGAAAATATTTTGAAAAAGACAAGTTACCTGGCCTTAATAATAACAACAATAATATATTTCTGATTATAAAAGTAATATATGGTCATTATTATATAAATTTTGGAAAATGTGAACATAAAATATGAAGAAAAAGAAAAGTCTCATAATCTTACAATCCATAGGTAATCACTGCGTTTATTTTGAAAATATTATTTATGAGCATAAATTATTTATATATATAAATTTAATTCAAAGGATATATACAAGTTTGTGTATTACATTCTGTATCATTTAAGAATATTATTTTTAATTCCCCAATATTCTTCAATCATCTGGATGTATCATAATTAACTTAGCCAATGTCATATAACTGCAAAATTAGATTGTTTGCATTTTTTGTTACTACAAATAATTCTTTGATGCATATTTCTGTACATAATTTTTCAGCATATAACAGATTATTTGCTTAGATAAATTCCTCAGATGAGACATTGTTAAGTTAAATGGTAGGAACACTTTAAAGATTCTATATTTATTATTTTATAATTTATATATTTACAATTTATAATTATATATACTTCTGTATTTATTTATACATTTATTATATTTTATATCTTATTCTTCCTTTTTACCCAAACCTCCACATCTAGCTTGCAATTTTGTAATACAATTTTAGTTTTTGTTTATTGTTTTGTTGTTATCGACCTCAAGTCCTTTGGGGAAGGAGGTGGTACTTAAGTATATATATTTAAGTAAATAATCAACAGAGAGATAGTAACAGAGGTTCGGGGAAAACTTTTTATTTATTTATTTTTTTTAATTTATGACTAAGTCCTAACCAGGACTATTTATTGATGGAAGTATTTCTTTTTCATGTGAGGTTGGTGATACTATCTCTTTCATGCTTTTATCTCTATGCTCTTTGCCACAGGTCCCCTTCCAAGAGTGACTAAACGGTTTCAAGTCTCACCTTACAAAACTAAAATCCTTCCTTTGGGGTTTTAAAATGAAAGCTCCAGATCCCCTCCAGCCTCTGCCTTCTCTTTCTCTCCATGTTGAAAAAAGTCGGCAATCACTTTCTCCACTACTTCCCTTTCACTTCCTTAGCCATGAAGCTGTCCCCTTGAAAGTCAGCCTGATTTCCTCAGTGGTCAATCCATGCCATACTTCTCAGCCCTACTGACTTAGTTCTCACTGTTTCTTTCTCAGAATGTGCTGTTCCCATGGAGTCCCTGGCACCACATGCTACTGGAATTTTTTCTTATTCTTTTTCTGGCCTCTCCTTCTCAGCTTCTTCTTCAAGCTCTTCTAACTCCATCTTTCCCTTAAAAGTTAGCATTTCTCAGGGTTTGGTCCCACTCCCTCTTTTCATCCTGTACACACATTCTGTGCAGTCTCATTCATTACTAAAATTATATCTCTAGCCTGATAACTCTCCTCATCTCAGTTGCCTATCACACATGGATGTCTAGCTATCTTGCAAGCATGTCACCTCAGCAGCTTTCCATCTTGGTCTTTCTCCCCTGGACCTGTTCCTTCTTTTGTTTTTCCTACTTTTGAGAATGGTACCACCAGATGGCTTCTTGTCAACTCCAAAAACCGAGGAGTCTTCTTTTGACTCCTCTCTGTACCTGTCTCCATCCAAACAACCACCAAGTCCTGGTGAAATGCTGCCTGAACATCTTCCAAATCACATCTGCAGCCTGATGCCCCCAAAGGGACTATATTCCCTCACTCACCTGAATGTCCCCTGTGCTTTGCACAGTGCCAGGGACATAGGAAGTGCTCAAAATATTTCTTGAATAAATAATTAAATTAATTTCAGAAAATTGAGAAACATTAAGAAACAACAGAAGTTATAGAGTTAAAAAATATCCTTCATGTTATTAGCACACAACTTGTTTTAGCAAACCAAATGAGACCGATATTTTTTACACTGAATTGTTTTGGGGAACATCTACATCAAAAATGTATACTTAGAAATGTCTTTTTAATGACTTCCAGGAGGCTATTTCTCCACATTTTATGTGAGAAAATGCTACACAGTGAGTAATTTAATCATAAGAGCTTTTGGCTGAGATTTAACATATAAACATTTAAAATCAGAAAACATCAAAATGAAGCAGTATATAAACTGAAGTTTGCTGTAATGAAATTTCATATATTATTTGCTTTTGGGGATGCAAGAACTACATTTCCAAACATCTTTGAAACCTACTTATAAAATGCATAGAAAGAGAGTCTCTTTAATGTATTCTAATTTGTAGAAGTAAGTTCAGCTTCATTTTAGTGATAAAATTCTAATTGTTCAACATACATGTGTTGATAATGAGGCAACAAAGAGTGTGGGTAATTGGGTAGCTCTTTTGAAAATTGAATCCTGGTAATTCTTTTATCTGTAATTAGTAACTGAATGTTTCATTTTCCCAGGGCACTACTTTTAAAGATCTTGCTGAAAGCTTCTGCAACGCAGCATTCACATCTCATATTCAGCCTCTGGCCATCGAATACTACAGGCCTTTAAGAAATGAGAAGAAGAAAAGATTATTTATGAAGGGTCATTTGTGGAAGAGTAGAATTGCTTCTTGAGGTTGTGTTCACACCACAAGTCTGTCTAGATTTCCCGTGGTTGTCATGAGACTCTTGGAGGTTCTATTCTGCCAATTGGGATGAACGCCGTAATGTTGAGATGCTCTATAGTTGGGGGATGATGGGGCGTGTTGGGAGGTGAATTAGAAACTCTTTAGCCTGGATACTGTTTAGAGATTGGGGTTTAGAATTGATCATCCTTGTGATGATTAGCCTTGCATATATGCTCAGAGACTGAACAAAAAGGAGAAACATTAGCTAAAGTCATCACAGTTAATATCTTTAATAGATCATGTTATTGCCCTTGACCATTAGAATCTTGATGTTGACGTGGTAGTGTACTAAATGAACTCATGAACTTTGAGGTTAGGGTTGTTTAAGACACCGGATGGACAGGTTTCCAGTACAAGACTGGACATTTACACTTTTTGTTTGCAGGAGATTCCTTTGACCTTGGTGAAAGCCAAAAGAGAGGAAACAGCATTCAAGGAGGCAGAACTTAAAATGAAAAACACATGTCATAGGCTCTCTGTTTAAATGAAGCATGGAACACTGTCTAGGAACGTGGTGGTATTTGCCCTAGCACAGTTTGGCCTGATGACTCAGAGGAATGCCTGACATTATGTTGTCCATGTACAATAGGCACAATAAAAAAGAGGTAAGGATTGGGCAGTGAAATTTCTTATATAGTGTCCCAAAAATATAAACATTTTTTGATCACATATATGTGTCTGTTCTGTAAACTTGTTAATGGCTGTGAAGTTCACATGTGTCTTTCATCTTGTTTATTTCAAGACACCAAATTAAAAGGCCATTAATTTCTGTGATTCTTCCATATTGTATAAGGGAAAGAATAACAAAAGCATGTATCTACAATTTAAAGATGGGAGATTTGTTACAAGGGGCTCTGACTGCGTTGTGACAGATGCTATTCTGTATTGAAGTTACTTATATTGTTAACTAACATTTATTGTCTCCTATAATGATAGCATTAGCATTTAAAAAGGAAAGCAAGTCAACTACCCATATGAAAAATAATTTGCTAAAATTAGATTTTAAAAACTATTTTCTGGGGCTTCCCTGGTGGCGCAGTGGTTGAGAATCTGCCTGCCAATGCAGGGGACACGGGTTCGAACCCTGGTCTGGGAAGATCCCACATGCCGCGGAGCCACTAGGCCTGTGAGCCACAATTGCTGAGCCTGCACGTCTGGAGCCTGTGCTCCGCAACGAGAGAGGCCGCGATAGTGAGAGGCCCGCGCACCGCGATGAAGAGTGGCTCCCACTTGCCGCAGCTAGAGAAAGCCCTCGCACAGAAACGAAGACCCAACACAGCCAAAAGTAAATAAATAAATAATTCTTTAAAAAAAAAAACAAAAACAAACAAAAACAAACAAAAAAAAAACTATTTTCTGTCACTCTGTGGGTGGGATATGAATTGCCATGAACCTAACATATATATTTTTTTAATTTCATTATATACTAGTAAATATTTTTTCTTTCAGTATAAGTATGTGATTATCTCCTCCACTAATATATTTGCCTTGGAGTATTTAATCAAAAATATAATTTTATAACAAAGATAGTACATTTGATTCATTTCCTATTATGAAGCGTATATAACTAAAAAAATGAACTAGATTCTTATTGAAGGACAGGTCAGTGCTGTATATAAAAGAAAATATTAGTTCTTTCATCTTTTGCCTTCTCCTCTAGTCAAGAATGATGATGTGATTTTAAAAACTGCTTCCCATGACCTTACTCATCCTGATTTCAATGTTGATTGCCCTTTCCTTCTACTCTAAATTTGGTGAAACCCTACCCATCCTTCAAAGACCTGTACAAATGTCATCTTCCCCAAAGGACTCTTCACGGAAAGAATCAACTTGCCTTCTTATGTGCTCCTTTTGCCCTGGGCCACTGGGCTGGGCAGCACCTATGACAAAGATACGCTGTCTGCTGTGGTTTTTATTTATTTATTTATTTATTTTTGGCTGCATTGGGTCTTCGTTGCTGTGCATGGGCTTCCTCTACTTGTGGCGAGCAGGGGCTACTCTTCATTGTGGTGCATGGACTTCTCATTTCAGTGGCTTCTCTTGTTGCAGAGCACAGGCTCTAGGAGTGCCACCTTCAGTAGTTGTGGCTGGTGGGCTCTAGAGTGAAGGCTCAGTAGTTCTGGTGCACAGGCTTAGTTGCTCCACAGCATGTGGGTTCTTCCCAGACCAGGGATCAAACCCGTGTCCCCTGCACTGGCAGGCAGATTCTTAATCACTGCACCACCAGGGAAGTCCTGCTGTGGTTTTTAATGAAGGTGGTCTGGCACTTCACCTCCTTTGTGGTCCAGTGGGTGATTCAGTACCTGTCACACAAAAGTGTTTGACTTAAATAGTGAAACATAAAATAAGTTGACAGTCTTTAGATATGTTTCAAATGAAAATACCATTATTTTCCTACTAACTCAAGGAAATAAAAATTTTACTTCAAAGAAATAAACATTTATTATCTTCATGGTTCAAGTGATGGGATCCAGGCTGAAAGGCCTTTATTTTGTTTCTCTCTCTGTACTTGTTTTTGAATAGGTTAAAGACCAAATGGCTAAATATCAACAATATTTATGAAAAATAATGCCTATTTAATTTGCTAAAATTGCTCTATTGTCTCCAATTTTGCTTAAGAATCATCTCTTGTTTATGGCTTCAGATACACTACTGCTCAAAGCAATTGTAACAATCAACAGTAAAATATATGTTACCTGTAACATGATACAATTCAGCTTTTAAGATCAGCTTTACAAATGTTTCATGAAAGGTTATTGCTCCATTTGTCCTTGTTTTTACTTTTGATGTAAAAGATGATGATATAAAAGCAAATATTTTGAAAACATATTAAGTAATAATAGAAACCCTAATACAATGATTTTCATTTTGGCTAGTGACTTTTCTTATATATATATGTATACACATTTTGTATACCTGTAATTGTATTGAAATTACATTTTACATTATACTTTTTGGCTGAACACCATATCATAATATTTCATCATGTTTCAGCATGTTCTTCATTATTACAATTTTTAGAAAAGTATATTTTTCTATTATGGCATTGTGTTATAATGTATGCATATTATACACATATATACATATATGCCATATATACTATATATAATATAAATGAAAATTAAATTTATTATTTATATAATATACATTAAAATAAATATATAAATTTGCCTATCATCTATCTATCTATCATCTAGCTAATTAGCTAAACATCTATCTGAAATCCAAAATAAATCGTTCAGGCTACCTAAATGAAATATAACATTCTCTCTATTTTCTTCTAACAATTTTCTTTAGAGGTCTGTGGCAAAATGAAAAATGTTTTGTCAGAAAATAATGGGCTATTGATTTAACGACATGGGGAATAGCAGGAAAAGAGCTTGTGGCTAAGGACTCTTTTTTTTTTTCCAGATGGATGGAATACTTTATTTCCTTTAAAGTACATTTTTTTAAATTAATTAATTTATTTATTTATTTTTGGCTGTGTTGGGTCTTCATTTCTGTGCAAGGGCTTTCTCCAGTTGCAGTGAGCGGGAGCCACTCTTCATCGCGGTGCACGGGCCTCTCACTATCGTGGCCTCTCTTGTTGCGGAGCACAGGTTCTAGACGCGCAGGCTCAGTAGTTGTGGCTCAGGGGTCTAGCCGCTCCGCGGCATGTGGGATCTTCCCAGACCAGGGCTCGAACCCGTGTCCCCTGCACTGGCAGGCAGACTCTCAACCACTGCGCCACCAGGGAAGCCCCTAAAGTACATTTCTGAATGCTTACTATGTTTTAGAAATTGAGACTTTGCTAGAATCACAAAAATGCACATACACATCAACTAGTAGAATTTATATTCCAGGGAAGGGAAGAAACTAAAAACAGATAATTAGACAAATAAAATATTTTTGAATTATAATACATCCAGGAAGGAATTTTTTTTTAAAAAGCATCACAGATTGGGAATGTCTGTTTAGTGAGAGGTTGGTGAATTCCATATTGGTCCTCTGATTGCAAGGAGTCAGATTGTGTGGGGAAAGCTTTCAGGCAGTGGGAACACATGAGATAAAGCTCTGAGGTGGAGAAGAGCTTATTTGAAAAACTAGGAGCGGGGGTGGGGAAGAGTGAGCCTCAGACAGTGAGCAGAGGGTAAGTGGCATGAAGAGATTGAAGTGACAGCATCAGATTGAGAGATGTGATAAAGCAGACTTGTCGGCTGGGATTAGCAATGTGGGCTTTGTTCTTAGAGTAATGTGAAACCTGTGAATGATTAATCAACATGGTAACATGGTCCAACTTCCATGTTGTTTACTCTTCACCCAACGTGAAGAATGAATTGAGGGGGGAATGGAGACCACATAAAGGCAGTTGAAATTGTCTAGGTCAGACATATTGGCATCGTGGAGTAGGATGATAGCAGAGGAAATGGAGAATAGTAGGCAAAATGAGATGTGTCTTTTAGGTGGGAACAAATGTGTAAGGTGATACTTGGATGTAGGGAGTAAATAAAAGAAAAATCAAGAATGACTTAAATGTCTGACTAAGCAACCAAGCTGCTGATGGTAATATGTACTGAGAGGTGGGAGACATATGAGTTGGTGGGATGGATAGCAGTGGTGCCGTTAAGTAGTCAGTTGAATACAATGGATCTGGACTCTGAGAAGATGGTCTGGCAGGGGAGGCTGGTAGACTCTTTTGGTGCTGGGGAAAGGCCCTATGGCTAAGGCCCTCCAACAATATGTGTGCCTTCATCTTAACTATGCCTTTAACTCTGAGGAAATGGATGAAATCATTTACAGAGAAAGAGGAAAGGTCAGTTCGAGATCAAGGTCGAGAACACCAACATTTAAAGGTTGAGTAGAGATGGAGAAGCTCACAAAGGAGATTCGACAGTTGAAAGTAGCTTTATCTGTAATATTTTACCCTTAAGGTGTCTTGAGCAAAAATTACAAAGTGTATTGATAAATCTGGATGACAGATGCATAGATTTCTATTCTCTTATGTTCTATAGTTTTTTAATATGTTTAAAATCTGCTTAACCTAAAAGATTTTAAATTATGGAATGCTTTGCAATAGTCATTCATAACATGATAAATGACACAAACTTCACAAGCTCTCATTTCTTTATTAGTTAATGACTAACAAACTATCACTATAAATGTTGGAATTGACACCACTGAGGTTCTTGTAATGCTAAATGATGTAGATAATAAAGCGTAATATGTAGGGTCACCTACTAGAGAAATTTTAAAGTGACCTTAAAAGGCAAGTCTCTGAAATGAAACTGCCTTCAACTCATGTTCTCCATTTGCTGTAAGCCACTGGTCCCACGGCAGGAAGGGGTTGTAAAGCCTTCTAATCCATCACATCATTTTCTGATGGAGAAACTGAAACTCAGAGATGCTGAAGGGCTTGTTCATAGTCTCAGCCAGGTCTTCGAAATTCTCTTCTCAAGACTCTTCACGTAGTTCCTATAAAGACACATTTTGATGACATGTCTCCAGAGATGGCTTTATGCTCTATGAGAAATATGCATTTCAGACATCAGGTTTAGCGTGCATGAAGTTTGGAAAAGCTCAAGTAGACCGTTTTATAATATAAGCTTTGATTTTTAAAACATCTGTGTGCTGTTTGTAATTACTGGTAGGCTGCAGGAAACTTTTCTACAATATAAAAAAAAGTTGTGAGATGTGTTTTGATTTAAGCAAGCTGATTATATAACAAACAAACTATACCTAAATGACAAAAATGATTAAACACATTACAAAAGGATTTTTTTTACTTTATGCAAGTATCCTACATGCTATTTCCTTAAACATAAGATCTCCTGGTACTGAAATGGCAAATAGGTTTAATTATGTGTGTCACCTCTAGTTGGTAGTGGCTGCCTGCAGCAAGCATTGAGAAAAGGCCATGCCTGGACTTACTGGGCATATTAGTTAGAGCTCTCCAGAATCAATGTGTATATTTATATACAGAAAGAGATTCATTTTAAGGAATTGGCTCTTGTGATTGTGGGAGCTGGCAAAGTGTGGTATCTGTAGGGCAGTCCAGCAGGTTGGAAATTCAGGTAAGAATTGATGGTACAGTCTTGAGACAGACTTGCTTCTTCTTTCAGAAACCTCAGTCTTTGCTCTTAAGGTCTTCAACTCATTGGGTGAGCCCCACCCATATTATGGAGGGTAATCTGCTTTACTCACTTCTTCTGATTGTAAATGTTAATCACACCGAGGCAATATCTTCACAGCGACATCTAGACTGTATGACCAAACAACTAGGCACTCTAGCCTAGCCAAGTTGACACATAAAATTAGCTATCACATTGAGGAAGAGGGCAACTGTTACCGAAAGCTCAGCTTCTCTGTACGCCAGTGCCGAATCGAATCTCAGAGACAGAGCTTTGGGTGAAGTAGAAAAGGATAGCTTTATTATTTTGCCAGGCAGAGGGGGACACAGCAGCCTCCTGCTTCGAAAAACTATGTGTCCCAAGCCGGGAGGATTTGATGAGTTTTTAACAATATTTCAAGGGTGAGGTTGCTGACAAGATTAGAGTGTGTGCAGGGTCTCAGGTGGTCTCTTAATCTTAATGAGCTTCCCTGGTCCCTTTAATCTTGCCTCAGGTGGTTTCTTGGCTGCTCCTTCCTTGACTAGCAACAGTTCAATAATCTGCCCTTTGGAACTCAGGGAAGGTCATGGAGGCTGGAGTCTTGCTTACAAGAAATGGGGAAAAAAAAGAGGCCTTCATGCACAGGCCCCACTCGATTTCACAACAAAGGCTTGCAGCATGTTGAGGAGGGCTGAGAAGCATTATTCCTGCCATGTGTTTGCCATCCTTATCCTGGTTTTATTTAAATCTTCCTTTAGTGTAAGAAAATCCCTTTTATTGGCAAAACTTCAAGAATATTATTGCATAAAATGAAATAACTTAAGTCCTAAAGATTTTTTAATTTGAAAGGCGGGAAGACATAGACTTTATATCTCATGAAGAGAGATTTCAATAAATGTACATTTTACTTTATTGTTGCATGATTTTCTAAGAAGGTGTTTAAAATCCTTCCTATCTTGTTCCATCCCATTATATAATTCAAAATTTCAGACCACATTCGCTATGCATCCCTCACTCACCCATCTATGCTGTAGAGAGTTCTCCACTGGTAATACTTTTATACCCTTACTTAGAGAAATTACTGTCTGGATTTTTCAGAAACTAACCACCACTTAAGTCTCAAGATTAAAGTGTGACTGTCAAAAAAATTTTAATCATCATTTGATGGATTTCCTTCATCTATTATGTTAGTTTTAATCTTTTAAGTGATATGACACATCTTAAACTTCTGGTGACTTCATCAGTGTCTCGTCTTATCTAATGCGACGTGCCACAGCCCAAACAATTGTACTATTGTATCATAAGGCCTACAGTTTCAGAAAACCGTGGGGGAAAGTCTCATTTGAGAAGTGGCTTCAGCTATACTTTTTAGTTAGATGAGATTTGAAATAAGACTTAAAATAACAACCTTTGTTATAAAAACAACTTCATAGAAGAAGATTCAAAAAATCTCAGAAAAAATAAACCCTTAGAAGTAAAACAATGATTACCAAAGGAATGATATTGGATAACATTGGAGTAAAACCAAATCCAACAAGTATTTTCATTAGGGTGTTCCTTTTGTTCTTCTCAAAAATGTTTTATATTACTGAATATCACATGTCTCTCTGAATTTCTGTTTTTAGTCACGTTTCCTGCTCAGAACATATGGAAAGGGTAAATGTAAAATTTGAATGATATTATAAACTATGAGAGAGGATCTTGAAGGATTAAAGAGAGGATCTTTAGTTAAAAGAGCTAAAACTGTGTCTGCAGTTAGATGTAGACAACCATTTTGCTTATCCTATATTCTTTTTATAGAATATGAAAAAAAATGTAAAAAGCAGTTCTTATAAAATCCTGTTACTTTATGTGTTTACATTTTGATGTTGGTATCAATTTACTCTCCTACAGATGCTTAATATTATTATGTTTTGAATACAGAGAAGTTTCATGTGTATAAAACTGCAGAGAATCCTAGTGGTGGACATTTATGAATTGGGAAATGATTCCATAGAGGACTTTCACTCAGAACTTCAGTGCTGATTCGTGAAGTCTCCTGTGCCTAGGGCTTGGGTCTCCTGAACAAACTGAAGCGTGTGGTTCTTAGATGTTAGAGATGACTTTGAGTCACGGCCAAAAGTAAGGGTAGATATGGGGTGTTACTTCAGTAAATCAGGTGTAAAATGTGCTGTTAGTAGTTGGCCCATTTAATCTTCACTTGTCTACTTTGCTGCGGTTGGAAAGACATGGCCTTTCTTTCCTCTCGCAGTTTTAAATTTGGACCTCCAGAGTACAAAACACCCCGATCCTTAGTCTTCCTGTGACGACTCAGAACCGTCGCTGAGGCACAGTGAGCAAATCAGCCAATGCTGGACTCAGAGGCCAGGGCAGATTGCACACGGGGTGTGGCTGGCTAACCCCGGCCAACCTGGGGAGGTAATAATATTAACTGCACATTTTATCTCATGCCAGACCATAGGACACACATGCTTGCAGCAGACCTCCCGACAAATCTACAAGGTAAGCTTAGTACTCCTATTTCACAAATAAGACAACTAGCTTAAGAGTTACCTATCTAAGACTAAAGAAGTTCAGATGTAGAATTGGAATCTGTCTCTGTTTCCAAACCCTGCTTTGTTTTTGTTGTACTTTTGTTTTGTTTTTTCATTACTGAACCTGGTCTCGTACATTTTGAGCTTACTCATCCAACTTGATAGTGACTTGTTCCATAAAAAAAAAAAAAGACAAATTATACCGGTCAGTTCTAGGAGACATTTACTATTTCACTGACTTTCAAAAACAGGTCATCAGAGCATTTGAATTGTTGTCATAGCAGCAGCTTACAATGTTGAAATAAAGGGTTTTGGGGTTTGCTGATAACGAAGATGAGGAGTTCTTTAAGAAAGAACCCAGAATGCTCTGAATTGATTTGGTTGTCCTGTAGGCCTGAAATTGGTTGTCATTCAAGATTCAGGGCAGATGGTCTGCAGTGCTGTCGTGTACTCCTGGGTATTTATCAATTAGGATTCAGCAGCATTTTGCCTGTTCTCATTAGGTAATTACATTTAAAATATTCCTTATCACAGGAAAGAAAAACCTAATTACTAAATCTTGATTAAACCTTGTGCTAGAGGCTAACCTCTTGACCAGTGACATATGACCATGATAAAAAATTTAAAAAGGTAAGCCAGAAAATTGCTTAGGGAGGCTGACAATGACCAGTGAACACATAGTGACTCAACTAGGAAAAGTGTTTGCTTTCTCTTTGTTTTGCCCTTTCCTAGCGTCAATGATTACAAATAATATTAGCACCATTGCAACCACATGTACTGTTGACAACCACAAGTATGTCTTGATTTTGCTATAACTCCAAAGCTCTTCAAAATATATTCTTAAAGAGCAGCTTTGGTGGCCAATAAATGAATAGCAGCACATCTCCTTTCTTACGCCTCCTCTTCACAGGCAGAGAGCATAAGATTGCATTGATATACAATTGGAACCTAACCTGCATTTTCATTTTTATTGAATCACATGTGACAATAAACTGAAACCTCTCTGAAACTTTTAGTCTTTGACACTTTTATTTTGTAAATTCTATTATCATCAGGCTAATATCACCAGGCTAGATATTTCTCACAAAATGTTTTTTAAATGTATTACTAGATATTTTGGACTAGTGTGCCGTGGTTTCATTTGTGACTATAACTCCAGGACTTAATGTGGTAGATATTTTTATCGTCTTCATTATTTTTTAGAAGGATTTGAGGACCAGAAAAGTAAAGGTAGTTTTTCAATTTTTTAACCAACCAGTATGTAAAACTTTCTCCCTTTTTACCATTTATAATGTATACTTTTGGGGAAACAAGTTTGTTAACCGTATCATTTTCATAACAATTTCTGATATTAGTGCATATTCAAATAAATTCAGAAACAAGTTGTTTACAAGAAACCACGATCCCCCTGCTCCTAAAGTGTTTTTCTTCTTCGGAAAGTGTGTAGTTCCCCCTTCTGTGGATGTACTTACTTTGAAAGTCCTTTCTAGTTTCAGGTCTTCTGAAGGTATGTAGGATTAAGACTCTCCTCTTGAAGGAGTCTTTTCTTGACCATCTTATAAAAATTAGCCTCTCTTCTCCTTGTTCTGGCAATAATTTTGTTTATTTGTTTGGGTTATGTTTTACCCCACAAGAATGAAATCTCTGCAAGGGCAGGGATCACGTCTGTCTTATTTACCAGTGTTTGCTCAGTGATCATGGTTCAATGCTTGGCAGATAGTGGGTGCTTAAAAAGTATCTGGAGATGGAATTAATGTATGAGTGAGTGGATGTGTACATGAATTAATGACTGAGGAAGAAGTGTAGAATGAGATTTCAGCAGAGGGATTCACCTGGGTCACTTCTGATGGGATCTCAGCATATTGAATGTGGAATTTTATACCCATTAGTGGCTGCAGCCTGAGTGATGAAAAACAAATAACAACAGAAATCCAACAGGCATATTTGCTACTGCAGCCACTTTCATTTATTAAACTAGTATTATTACAGGCCAGACCTTGTGCTACATTTCATTTTTCCTTATTTTGTTTAGTCCTCTCTACAGCACTTGAAAGGTTAGGGTAGGCCTCACTAAGAAGGTGCTGTCAGAGCAGGAGAGAAGGCAGAGAGGAAAAAGGAGAGGAGCAGAGATTTGAACTATTATGCAGGTAATTCAGGCATAAAGCACACTCTTAGCATTTGGCAGATTTAGACCTTTCTTATCGATGTTTCTTTGCCTGTGGAGAAATAGTCTTCTTTATCTTTTTACTATTTTGAATTTGACCCCTTAGAGGGTCAAAAGACACATACTCAGTGTCCTATGGTAAATGTCTTTCCACAGAGCTAACCCAGTGCCGTGGTCCATGTTAGTGGTACTGGGCTCACAGTTTAATTGGCAGAGGGAAGAAGTGAGTCAATGACATCCATCATGTCTACCAGGTGGGCCACGCAAACTGCAACTTGTATCAATCAGCGGGCAGTCCTGCACGGTGCATAGCATCATCAATGGGAGAGAATCTGTGTTCAGAGAGGCCATCCAAGAGGGTAAAATGTACGCAACTTACAGTCAAAAGCCATTGCAAAGAGTCACATTAGAAAGAGCTTTACCACCTCCTTCTCTTCTCCCCCTCACACACCCCAATGTGTGAAGAGAGGAGAAAATTCAGAGGTAAATTGCTTGTGATTGTACTAGGGAATAACAAATCTGGCTCCATATTGGATCTGTTTCTTTTTCTTTAACATTTGTGCTCTGCTGCCTGTACTTAGTCATGCTGTCTCTGTACCTTGTGTGAAAGAGTGTTGCCTATAGCCTGAAATATACAGGACAGCCTATTCTCAGGGCTCTGACCTTTAAGAGTCCATTCATACAGAGAGAAAAAGTTGCAGAACAAAGAATAACATTTGTTCTGTTGGAGGTTTGCAGGAACATTGTGACCTGACCTACATGGACAGCTGCAAGAACAAAGGATTCTTGCACCAAGAAGTCTGCAACAACCAACCACGCCCCTCCCTTTTTTAGTATAAAAGAGGCCTGAATTCTGACTGGGGTAAGATGGTTCTCTAGGACATTAGTCTGCCATCTTCTTAGTCTGCTGGCTTTCTGAATAAAGTTGCTCAATCCCTTGTCCCAACAACTTTTCTCCAGATTTATTGGCCTGTTGTGTGGCAAGCAGAATGAGTTTGGACTCAGTAACATGGTGAGAAGTAACTGTGCATAGGTGGGGTTTGAAATACCAGATAGAGTGACTCTATCCCATCGTATAAGGAACGATAAGAACCACTTGGGCCTCAGGATGCAATTCTGACACTTGAAATGCATTAATACATTCTTTTGCATCAAACTATATAAAGATCATAGACATATATCGATTGTACTCTGTTTCTTGGCTGGTCATGTTTGTTGGGAAGTAGCACATTAACAGGCATTTTCTATACCCTGAACTAACTTACCCATAATTCTCTGCACTTGTTAGTTTGAAGAAATGTGGATAATGAGATCAAGGCTAAGGGACGTATAATATTTCATCCTGCTGTCAAAACCTATTCTTTAAATAACTGGAAACTTCGGAAACATTGAAATAAAAGTAGTCCTCAAGGGAATAGAAAGGATTTTTTAAAAAGCAGGAAGAGAGACAGAAAAAGAAGAAAGAAATTGGACTTTGGGTGATAATGATGTGTCAGTGTACATTCATCCCTTGTAACAAATGTACCACTGTGGTGGGGGATGTAGATGATGAGGAGGCTGTATGCCTGTGGGAACAGGGGATATATGGGAATACTTTCTGCTCATTTTTGCTATGAACCTAAAACTGCTCTAAAAAATAAAATGTATTTAAAAATATAAATAGATAAGTTTAAAAAAATCTATGCATGCAGTTGGGATACTGCCGTTTGTAGGACTTAAGTAGTCATGTTGATTACTACATCCGAATTAATGACCACGCATAGAATGGGGACACCTGAACTTTCAGGTTATATATGCTTCCTCCTTGTGAGTTCCTCCCTCACAAGGCAGTGACTTTATCACTTTGGCTCTGAGCTATCCTCCCATACAAAATTTCATTTGGCTCTTATATATGAAAATATACTTTTTAGAGAAGTCTGAGAGGATTATGCTTGACAGTTCTGAAAGAAATCCTCCGAGGTAAAAAAAAAATTCACTCTGAAAATTCAAAGGTCTAAAGATCATTGTGAAGCCAAAACTAAGAAGCTGGGCCTCCACAGATGGGGAAGCCTGCTGTAAACCTGGGGAAGCTCAGATTCTAGGTTCCCGTAAGTGGTGGGATACTCACCAATTATGGTGATTCTGCCTCCATAACCTAGGGGAGATTTTCCAGGCCTGACTGCCTTGCTTCCATGGAACTTAAAGATTAAGGTTATGTTTGTTATATTAACTTGTGAAATTCTTGCTTTGCCTAAGGTTTCTCTGAATAAGAGTGAGTTTATTAAGGTGAGGAAATTCATTGTCTCCTTTTTAACTAATTTTAATACTTATCTCCAACTATATGTCTTACAAATAGTGCTTCCTTTTCTCTATAAACTCTTCATTCCAAACTGATTATTACCATATAGAAACCCTCACATCCATGTCCATTGTCATTAGAATGAGGTTCATGAGATGTTAAAGTTGCAAACCAGAAAGTGCAATTTTTCACCCTTTTAAATTGACCAGGTTTTCTGGGGAAGTGTATGGCAAATGGCTAGAGCACATGGCAACCAAAACAGGAGATTTGAAATGATTTGGAATATTAAGAAGAGAAGGGAAGAAGATGAATGAATATGTGCTGTTCGGTGGAAACTATATAACTTTTGCTTTCGGAATTGTGATGTACAACTCTTTAAGTGAATTCGGAAATTCAGTTACTGTACATTTTGTTAAATAATTTCATTCCTTGTATTTTTAAGAAAAGCATTTAAGCATTTATTGATGAATAATTTTCAAATATATTAGGACGCCTTTCTTGATGATCTGTTCTAAAATAATCATCCACTTTCCCTTTGAGAATTTCAAAAATCACATTTTAGTCTATTGAATATATACATTTCCATTAATAAACTATGTTAAAATTGCTTTGGGTACTGTTTCTTGGACACCAGGAAACATCAGTGTTTCAAACAGTGTACAAAAGGCACTGATTGGTAAGATTTTTTTTTCCATTAGCTATTGCATGATTCATCAGCTATTTATTGGGCTTCAGAAACAAGTTCATAAAAATGGAAAATAACAATTAAAACCCCCTGAGGGTTATTAATTACCAGCTGACTTTCTTGAACCCATTACCTTACATAATAAAAATTATATTCCTACACAGTATGTCTCTCTGTAATCCGTGTGAATGCACACACAAACACAATTATCTTTTCTAAGTAATGGTCTCTTGTTATGTTTTTTTTTTCTACTATTATTCTCAAAAATAGAGCTGAGTGCCGGAAACTTCCAATTCTAAATCTGATATTATGTAAAACCATTTATAAGCCTCTTTCAGTTGATGCTATTTATATTTAATTATTACCAAATCTTTATTTCCTGTGGAAAGCGTCAAATATTACAAACATTTCTTCAGATTATTTTAATAGCCTTATTTTTGCATTAAATCTTTATAAAACAGCCTTTTCAGCATAATTTCTAGTGGGAAATATATATATATGAAATATATATATACGTATATAATTTCAACGCAGTGAGAGCTGCATAAAATTTTCTTCCTATAATGTTTATCCTTTGGAAATTCATTCTCATGCGTATACCTGACACTTCTTTCTATTCTTGTACTTAAAATATTTCATTCTTTGTCTTATTTGGAAAACATTATGAGAAGTTTTTATCTTATTATAATTCTTTTTTTCATAAACAACAACAATAAAAACTCCCTTACATCTGGTGTTCATGAAATGAGTATAGAAAGCCACATTTTGGAACTTAGAATATTTATTACTAATGTTTTAATTGAAATCCTTTTTACTTAAGAAGAAAACACTTAGATAGCAGGTTATTTCCAGTTACAATGAGACCACTTACTTAGGCAGGATAATCTATAATAATCTAAATAAATAATCTATTTGGGCAGAAAATCAAGTCATCTGATTTGTGTCCAGTATCAAGTTTTCTCCAACTTAAGTTTGTAAAAATAGTTGCTCAGGGCTGTCTGACGTTATCTTGCATACAAATTATCTGAGGTTCTTGTTAAAGATGCAGATCTGTAGACCCAGCACTCCATTGAAATAGCTCTCATCAAATTCTGCAATGATTCCTGTCTTGTCAAACATAATTATCATATGACTGCTCACCAGCACTTGCCACAGTTGCCAGTCTATCCTTTTGATGCACTTTCTACCCAAGAATTTGTGAAAAAGCCTTCACTTTACCTCACATCAACAGCTCAGTCTCCTTACCTAGTTTTCCCTCTTCTGAAAATCTGCTGTTGTTAACAAGCATCCCATATAATCCTCCCACCACAATAAACACTTTAATTTCTTTCTTACCTTAATTACTTATTACTAAGACATTTCACCCTCTAGTTGAGATGATTCATCACCAATACATTTCATTATTTCATTGAAAATCTATTATGCCCAAACATTCAAAGAAGCAAAATATACAGTCACTGTTTTTCAGGGAAAGGGACCCACCTGAAAAGTTAAATAATAAGGGGGAATTCTTCCAAACACATTTTATGAGGTCAGTATGACACTGATACCAAAACAAGACAAGTATGCCACAGAAGAAGAAAATTACAGACTAGTATTCCTGATGACATTGGTGAGAAAATCCTCAACAAAATATTAGTAAACTGAATTCAACAATACATTAAAAGGGCTATCCACCATGTTCAAGTGGGATTTATTCCAGGGATGCCAGGATGGTTAAACATCTGCAAATGAGTCAATGTGACAAAATTCAACATTCATTTATGATAAGAACTCTCAATAAAGCAGATATAGAGGGAACAAATGTCAACATAATAAAGGCCAAATACGACAAGTCCATAGCTAATATATTCAACAGTGAAAAGCTGAAAACTTTTCCTCTAAGATCAGGAAGAAGATAAGAATGTCCACTCTCACCACTTTATTCAACATAGTAGTATCAAAAGTCCTAGGCAGAGCAATTAGGCAAGAAAAATAAATAAAAGGCATCCAAATTGGAAAGGAAGAAGAAAAACTGTCACTATTTGCAGATGACATGATATTATATATAGAAAGCCCTAAAGACTCCAACAAAAAACTATTAAAACAAATAAATGAATTCAGCAAATTTCCAGGATGCAAAATCAATACACAAAAATCCGTTTCTTTACACTAGTAATGAACAATCAGAAAGAGAAATTAAGAAAACAATCCCATATACAATGGCATCAAAAAGAATAAAATACCTAGGAGTAAATCTAACCAAAGTGGTGAAAGATCTGTATAATGAAAACTACAAGACATTAATTAAAGAAACCGAAAAGCACACAAATAAGTAAAAAGGTATACCTTGCTCATGGATTGGAAGAGTTTATATTATTAAAATGTTTATACTACCCAAAGCAATCTATAGATTCAGTGCAATCCCTATCAAAATATTAATAGTGCTTTTCACAGAAACAGAACAAATAATCCTAAAATTTGCATGGAAGCACAAAAAACCCTGAATAGTGAAAGCAATCTTGAGAAAAAGAACCAAGTCAGAGGCATCACATGCCCTGATTTCAAACTATATTACAAAGCTATAGTGATTAAAACAGTATGGTACTGGCTTAAAAACAAACTCAGAGATCAATGGAACAGATAGAGAGTGAAGAAATAAGCCCACATGCATGTGGTCAACTAATTTATGACAAAGGAGCAAAGAATATACAACAGGAGAAAGGATAGTCTCTTCAATAAATGGTGTGGGAAAAATAGGACAGCCACATGCAAAAGGATGAAACTGAACACTGTCTTACACCATACACAAAAATTAACTCAAAATGAATTAAAAACTTGAATGTTAGACCCAAAGCCATAAAATCAGAACAGAAAACATAGATGGTAAGCTCCATGGCACAGGTCATGGCAATAATTTTTTGAATCTGACACCAATAGCAAAAGCAAAAATAAACTACTGGAACTACGTTAAACTAAAAGGTTTCTGCACAGTAAAGGGAACCATTAACTAACAAAACAAAAAGGCAACCTACTGAATGGGAAAAGATAATAGCAAATAATATATTTGTCAAGGAGTTCATATTCAAAATACACAAAGAACTCATACAACTCAAAAGCAGAAAAGTAAAAAATCTGATTAAAAAGTGGGCAGAAGGTCTGAATAGTCATTTTCCCAAAGAAGACATACCAATGGTCAACAGATATATGAAAAGATGCTCTACATCATTACTCATCAGGGAAATGCAAATCAAAATGACAGTGGGACCGGGTGGGTTGGTGGTGTGATGAACTGGGAGATTGGCACTGACATATATACACCAATATGTATAAAATGGATAACTAATAAGAACCTACTGTATAAAAAAATAAGTAAAATTCTAAAAAAAAAAAAAAAAAAAAAAAAACCACAGTGGGATAGCACCTCATATCTGTCATAATGGCTGTTATCAAAAAGACAATAAGTGTTGGTGAGGATGTGGAAAAAAGGGAACCCTCATTCACTGTTGGTGGGAATGTAAATTGGTGCAGACACTATGGAAACAGTATGAAAGTTCCTCAAAAATTTAAAAATAGAAATACCACATGATCCAGCAATTCTACTTCTGGGTATTTATATAAGAAAATGAAAACACTAATTTGAAAAGACACATGCATCCCCCCCACACCACCATGTTCTTTGCAACATTATTACAACATTATTTACAATAGCCAAGATATGGAAACAACCTAAGTTTCCACTGGTGGATGAATGAATATATATATATAGGAATATATATATATATATATATATATATATATATATATATAAAATGGAATGTTATTCAGTCATAAAATATGAAATCTTGCCATTTGTGACAACATGGATGTACCTCAAGGGCATTATGTTAAGTGAAATAAGTCAGAGAAAGACAAATACTGTATGATCTCCCTTATATGTGGAATCTAAAAAACCAAGACCAAAACCAAGCTCATAGATAGAGAACAGATTGGTTGTTGCAAGTGGCTGGGGGTGGAGAGTGGTAGAAATGGGTGATTATTTTTTTAGTTTAAATAAATAGAATAATTTTTAATTTAAATCATCAGAATAAAAGGTATATCTCAAGCAAGATCTATAAATTCATAGGAAAAATGGATCTTTGTAAATTTCTTGGAGAAAGTAGGGATTGAATTAAGCACTGATGGATGGACTCTTTTAATCAGGGAAGTTGTAGATCTAGTTTCTATTTACAACTAGGGAGTCATAATGGCAAGTGAAATCTCAGGTCTTGGATTCAGTCTAGAAGAGAAAGCTGTATTATATTTTAATTTATACTTGTTGAGTGAGTAGGGAAGATTGGATTTAGCGACTACACTGAATTTGAGAACTTCGATATAAATGGTTTTTCAAAGGGATTCCTGTTCATAAGTAGTATTCCTATGAAATTATCAATTTGGGAAACTAAATAAAAAGCTCTAAACAAGCTTGTAAAAACCATCAAGGCAAAAGCAAATAGCAAACAACTGGGGAAGCCATTAACAATTTAACAAAAGGGAGTACGGATTTCACCAACCAAAGTGAATAAAGTATTACAGATATGATTGATATATTATGCAGCTATCACAGAAAAGGAGGTTGGATGGCTCCTAGGGCTGTTATGATTCTTTAATCTTATTACATTAATCACAAATGTCTCTTTATGAAGTAGCTCGTGTTGGATTTTATTATAATTACTATGGCGGTGTCTGTTGTCTAGTAGTACGCGGGAGAAAACTGAGTGAGAATATGAAAAGAGGAGAAGAAAATTATGGAACACAAAGAAGGTTGATAGTCTTAGAACCATCATCTATCTTTCCAGGGAACAATAATCACTTCAATAAATAAACAGTCTTGGGAGTGGAAGACTTCTGACAACATTTATGCAAAGAACATTTCTCAACACCTTTCATATATACAGAAGGTAGGCACTTGAGTGTTCCTAAAACACTGCATATACAAACATAAATTAGTCCTGGATTCTACCTCAGAAATCTTACAGTCTGGTAGGGGAAATCTGTCAAGAATACCTGTGCATATAATTGTAACCCAGTTAAATACTATGGAGTTCAGAGGAGGGAAGTTATTTATATTAGCAGGAAATAAATGCCCTTAAAATCATATTACCATGGTTATGTCTCTTCCATCTCAAAATACAATAATATTTTGCAACAAAACTTAGTCTTTTTGTTACAAAACTTTTTACTACAAATCCAATAATAAACCCCTTCCTCTGTCTCCCTCTAGGAATTTTTCCAGATTTCGTCTCCTCTGCTAATGCAAAGTTCTTAAAAGGAAGAGTCTTTAGCTCCTTTTTCCCAATCCTTGTCCAAAACCCATCCATTTTACAATCATCTACAAACTGACTTCTACATCCACCACTTCACTGTATGTTCTATTAATACCAAATACAACAAATTATTTTGAGTCCTTCTATTACTTTTCACATCTTATGCATTTAGATCTTCATTTCTTTTTCCTTGAAACTGTTACCCCTGCTTAGTATGCTAGGTTTTGCATTCTGGTTGGTGATTTCTTCTAGGTCTTCTTCCCAAGGTTCTCTTCCCTAGCCAGTCTCTTAAATGTTGCTGTGCTCTAGGAATTCATCCTTGGCTCTTCCAATTATTTCTCTCATCACATTTCTCCTGGCTGCAATCTTTCATTCTGTGACTTTTTATACAAATAACTTATGTCTCCTACAAAATATTTATATTCTCTCTTCTATTATGTAGAGAGATTTTCCAGTTAAGAATGTATTTCTCAGACCAAGCACCCTTGGATTCAGGAGAGGGCACAAGACCAATTCATGACAATAGACTATGAGGAGAAATGACATGTCATTTCTGGGCCAAGGAGCTTTAAAAAAAACCTCTTCTGATGTTTCTGATCTGCTTTCCTGGCAGAAAGTGGAACTACACACTGAAAGTAACCTGGAATTCATAATCAGTATGTAACTAACCATAAGCCAGGAACATTTATAATGGACACTTATGTGAATCAAAAATAAATTTACATAGTATTAAAGCACTGAAATTTGGGGATTTATTTATTGCAGTAGCTAATGTTACTCTAATATATAAGTTAGAAACTTGAAATGTAGTGCTGTAATTTAAAAACCTGGAATATGTGGAACTGGTTTAGCATTTGGGTAGCAGGCAATAGGAAACCAATATCAGAGTGTGGGAAGATGATGACAAAGTCACACAGTACTAGAATATTTGGTAAAACTATCGCTTGTAATAACTTGGAAGGCATCCAAGACTCCTGTCTGTAGTTGTAGGAGCAAAGATTGGAAAACAGAATGTTAGTATCATTTGTTGATTTTTACTGGTTGAGTTTAACAAGTTATGAGTAGAAAAAAATGAGGTCAGACAAGAAAGAATCATTATACGAGCAATAAGTGAAAGAAGTAGAGAAAGTGCTGAAATATGGAACCTCTGAAGGTGAGAAAACATTACTGCTTTTAGACCCAAGACAAAAAGAAATAAGACTTAAACAGGTTTTGAGGAGATACAACACCAAAGGCACAATTAACAAAAGAAATAATTGATAAGCTACACTTCATTAAATTAAAAACTTATGCTCTTTGAAAGACACTGTCAAAATAATGAGAAGATAAGCCACGGACTGAGTGAAAATATTTGCAAAGGATTATCTGATAAAGGAGTTATCCAAAATATCAAAGAACTCTTAAAAACTCAACAATATGGGGCTTCCCTGGTGGCGCAGTTGTTGGGAGTCTGCCTGCTGGTGTGGCGGACGTGGGTTCGGGCCCTGGTCCGGGAGGATCCCGCGTGCCATGGCGCGGCTGGGCCCGTGGGCCACAACTGTTGAGCCTGCGCGTCTGGAGCTTGTGCTCCGCAACGGGAGAGGTTGCGATGGTGAGAGGCCCATGCACCATGATGAGGAGTGGCCCCTGCTTGCTGCAACTGGGGAGGGCCCTTGCACAGAGACGAGGACCCAACGCAGCCAAAAATAAATAAATAATAAAAATGAATTCCTTAAAAAAAAAAAAAACTCAACAATAAGAAAATGAACAACCTGATGAAAAAGTGAGCAAAAGATCTTAAAAGATAACTTATCAAAGAAGATACACAGATGGAAAATAAGCATAAGAAAAGATGCTCAACATCATACATCATTAGGGAATTGTAAATTAAAGTGATTAGTTGTCTTTCTCTGTCTGACTTACTTCACTTAGTATGATAATCTCTAGGTCCATCCATGTTGCTGCAAGTGGCATTATTTCATGTTTTTTTATGACTGAGTAATACTCCATTGTATATATGTACCACATCTTCTTTATCCATTCCTTTGTTGATGGACATCTAGGTTGATTCCATGTCTTGTCTATTGTAAATAGTGCTGCAATGAACATTGTGGTACATGACTCTTTTTGAATTATGGTTTTCTCTGGATATATGCCCAGGAGTGGGATTGCTGGATCATACAGTAGCTCTTTTTTTAGGTTTTTAAGGAACCTTCATACTGTTCTCCATAGTGGTTGTATCAACTTACATTCCCACCAACAGTGTAGGAGGGTTCCCTTTTCTCCACACCCTCTCCAGCATTTGTTGTTTGTAGATTTTCTGATGACGCCCATTCTAACTGGTGTGAGGTGATACCTCGTAGTTTTGATTTGCATTTCTCTGATAATTAGTGATGTTGAACATTTTTTCATGGGCTTTTTAGCCATCTGTATGTCTTCTTTGGAGAAATGTCTATTTAGATCTTCTGCCCAGTTTTTGATTAGGTCTTTTTTTTTTTTTTTTTGACATAGAGCTGCATGAGCTCTTTATATATTTTGGAGATTAATCCCTTTCCGTCACTTCGTTTGCAAATATTTTCTCCCATTCTGTAGGTTTTCTTTTCATTTTGTTTATGGTTTCCTGTGTTGTGCAGAAGTAAGGTTAATTAGGTTCCATTTGTTTATTTTTGTTTTTATTTTCATTGTTCTAGGAGGTGGGTCAAAAAAGATCTTGCTGCGATTTATGTCAAAGTGTGTTCTGCCTACATTTTTCTCTGAGAGTTTTATGGTATCTGGCTTTACATTTAGGTCTTTGGTCCATTTTGAGTTTATTTTTGTGTATGGTGTTAGAGAATGTTCTAATTTCATTCTTTTACATGTAGTTGACCTGTTTTCCCAACACCCCTTTTTGAAAAGACTCTTTAATCCATTTTATATTCTTGCCTCCTTTGTTGTAGATTAATTGACCATAGGTGCATAGGGTTTATTTCTGGGCTTCCTGTTCCATTGATCTATATTTCTGTTTTTTGTGTCAATACCATACTTTTTTGATTACTGTAGCTTTGTAGTATAGTCTGCAGTCAGGGAGTCTGATTCCTCCAGCTCCGTTCTTCTTTCTCAGAATTGCTTTGGCTATTTGGGGGTCTTTTGTGTTTCCATATAAATTTAAAATTTTTTTATTCTAGTTCTGTGAAACATGCCATTGGTAATTGGATAGGGATTGCACTGAATCTGTAGATTGCCTTGGGTAGTATAGTCATTTTGACAATACTGATTCTTTCAATCCAAGAACATTGTATATCTTTCCATCTGTTTGTGTCACCTCTAATTTCTTTCATCAGCGTCTTACAGTTTTCAGAGTACAGGTCTTTTTTCTCCTTAAGTATGTTTATACCTAGGTATTTTATTCTTTTTGATGTGATGGTAAATGGGATTCTTTCTTTAATTTCTCTTTCTGATCTTTCATTGTTAGTGTATAGGAATACAAGAGATTTCTGTGTATTAATTTTGTATCCTGTAACTTAACCAAATTCATTGATGAGCTCTAGTAATTTTCCAGTAGCGTCTTTAGGGTTTTCTATGTATAGTATCATATCATCTGAAAATAGGGACAGTTTTACTTCTTTTCCAATTTGGATTCCTTCTATTTCTTTTTCTTCTCTGATTACTGTGCCTAGAACTTCTAAAACTATGTTGAATAAAAGTGGCAACAGTGGACATCCTTGCCTTGTTCCTGATCTTAGCAGGAATGCTTTCAGCTTTTCACCATTGAGAATGATGTTAGCTGTGGGTTTGTCATATATGGTCTTTATTATGTTGAGGTAAGTTCCCTCTATTCCCACTTTCTAGAGAGTTTTTATCATAAATGGGCATTGAATTTTGTTAAAGGCTTTTTCTGCATCTATTGAGATGATCATATGGTTTTTTTCTTCAGTTTGTTAATTTGGTATATCACACTGATTGACTTGCAGATATTAAAGGATCCTTGCGTCTCTGGGATAAATCCTAGTTGCTCATATGATAACACTCATATGTCCACATATGTCTAATTTCCAAAATGATACAAATGAACTGATTTACAAAACAGAAGCAGACTTACAGATATCAAAAACTATGGATACCAAAGGGGAAATGTGGTGGGGGAGGGATAAATCAGGAGCTTGGGATGAACATACACACACTACTATATATAAGATAGATAACCAACAAGGACCGACTGTATACCACAGGGAACTCTACTCAATATTCTGTGATAACCTACATGAGAAAGGAACCTAAAAAAAGAATGAATATATGTATATGTATAACTGAATCACTTTGCTGTACCCCTGAAACTAACACAACATTGTAAATCAAATATACTCCAATAAATTAAAAATAAATAAATAAAATAATGAGATATCACTACACACTTATTAAAATGGTGAAAATCCAAAATATTGACAACACCAAATGCTGGAGAGGGTGTGGAGCAATAGGAACCCTCATTAATTGCTGGTGGGATTGAAAAATGGCACAGCCATTTTGGAAGATAAGTTGGCAGTCTCTTACAAAAATATATATACTCTTACCATACAACCTAGTAATATTGTTCATTGGTATTTACACAAACAAGTTGAAAACTTATGTCCACAAAAATTCCTGCACACAGATGTTTATAGCAGCTTCCTTTATAGTTGCTAAAACTTGGAAGCAAGCAAGATGCCTTATCCCCATCACACATCCTGATTTAAATGCCACTATAAATCTATAGTAAGAAAAACGGTATACTATTGGCATAAAAACAGAGACATAGCCCAATGGAACACAATTAAGAGCCTAGAAGTAAACTCATACATATATGGTCAACTAATCTTTGATGAATTTACCAAGAATATACAATGGGAGAAAGGATAGTCTCTTCAATAAGTAGTATTGGGAAAACTAGATATTCACATACAAAAGAAGGAAACTGGACCCTTATCTTACACCATACATAAAAAATTAACTCCAAATGGATTAATGACTTAAATACCATACCTGAAACTATAAAACTCTAGTAGAAAACAGGGGAAAACTTCTTGACACTTTTCTTGGAAGTGACTTTTTTGAATATGACACCAAAACACAGGCTACAAAAGCAAAATACACAAATGGAACTATATCAAACTAAAAAGCTTCTGTACAGCTAAAGAAACAGTAAACAAAATGAAAAAACCTATAGGATGGGAGAGGGAATTCCTTGGTGGTCCAGTGGTTAGGACTTAGCTTTCACTGCCCTGAGGGCACAGGTTTGATCCCTGGCCAGGGAACTAAGATCCCGTAAACCACGAGGTGTGGCGAAAAAAGAAAAAAAAAAATAGAGTAGGAGAAAATATTTGCAAACCATATATCTGATAAGGAATTAATATCCAAAATAAATAAGGACCTCAAACTACCCAATAGCAAAAACAAAACAAAACAAAGCAAAAAGCACACACACAAACCAAATAACCCAATTAAAAAGTGGGCAAATGACCTGAATAGACATTTTGCAAAGAAGACAGACAAATGGTCAACAGGTACATGAAAGGTGCTGAATATCATAAATTATGAGGGAAATGCAAATTAAAACCACATTGAGATATTACCTTATACCTGTTAGAATGGTCTTAGTTAAAAGACAAGAGATAAGTATGGAGAAAAGGGAACCCTTGTACACTCTTGGTGGGAATGCAAATAGGTGCATATTATGTAAAACAGAATGGAGGTTCTTCAGAAAATTAAGAATAGAATGACCATATGATCCAGTAATCCCACTTCTGGGTATATATGCAAGGGAAATGAAATCAATATCTTAAAGAGGTATCTGCACTCTTATATTCATTGCAACAGTATTCATAATAGCAAAGATTAGAAACAACCTAGAACCTACGTTTTAGGTTTTATTGTTTTTTTTTTAAATTTATTTTTGGCTGTGTTGGGTCTTCGTTTCTGTGCGAGGGCTTTCTCTAGTTGTGGCAAGCGGGGGCCACTCTTCATCGCGGTGCGTGGGCCTCTCACTATCGCGGCCTCTCTTGTTGTGGAGCACAGGCTCCAGACACGCAGGCTCAGTAGTTGTGGTTCACAGGCTTAGTTGCTCCGCGGCATGTGGGATCTTCCCAGACCAGGGCTCGAACCCGTGTCCCCCGCATTAGCAGGCAGATTCTCAACCACTGCTCCACCAGGGAAGCCCATACGTTTTAGGTTGTCATTGACAGATAAATGGATAAAGAAAATGTTATATATATATATATATATATATATATATATATATATATATATATATATATAAAATATATATATGGAGTGAGAGAGAGAGGTATATGATGCAATATTATTCGATCATAAAAGGAAGGAAATCCTACAAGATGGAGGACATTATGCTACATGAAATAAGTCAAACTACAGAAAAACAAATACTTTATGATCTTACTTTACACGTAGAATCTAAAAAAGTCAAACTTGTAGAACCAGAGAGTAGAATAGTTGTTGCCAAGCCAATGGAGATTGGAAGATGGGGAGATATTGGTCAAAGGGTACAAACTTTCAGTTATAAGATGAATAAGTTATGGAGATCTAATGTACAGCATGGTAACTATAGTTAATAATACTGTATTGAAAGCTTGAAATTTGTTGAGTTCTCACCACACACACACATGAAAAGATAGCTATGTGAGGGGACACATAGTTTTCGAAGGCAGGAGCCTGCTGTGTCCCCCATTGCCTGGCAAAGCAATAAAGCTATCCTTTTCTACTTCACCCAAAACTATGTCTCCGAGATTCGATTCAGCACCGGTGCACAGAGAAGCTGAGCTTTGGGCATCACTGGGGACCAGAAAACGCAAAGATGAGAAACCAAACACGCTCCTGCAACAGACGTCACGCCTCTCACCTCTGCAAAGGCCGGCCACCCACGTGCCATTTATCTATTCGCTGCATCTCTACTGCTTGAGAGATGCTGAGAACACATGGTAAGCAAGACAGACCCGCTCTCTGCCCTCAAGGAGCCAAAGAGAAAAGGAAAGGAACCACAGTTTTGAACAAGTTCTCAAAGGCTGCCGTGAACTACCCCGACAGACGCCATCTCCCGGGGCTGCTGCACAGCTGGTGCATTGACACCCAGCCCCTGCTCTGGCTCGTCCAGTCGGGCACCCACAGGGCCCCCTCTGCTGAGGGCAGCACCTCCTGGACTGGCAGAGGCCTGGGAACCAGCACTCCTGGCTCGCTGAGGTTTGCTCTGTGTGAGGGGCCTTCTCGGCCTCCCACTCCACACTGGGGCTTCGCTCCCTGTAGAAAAGCCCTCCCAACTCTATTCCTGCCCACTCTGGGCCTGCAATGGTCAAGTGCAGCAAGAGCCTCAGGAAGGTCAGTTCTGTCCTTCAGCCGGAACTATGTGACTGGAGGTGTTAGTGATGTCCCCTCCCTGGGCCCCTGGTTCCTCCACTGGAAAGAGGAAGGAGGGGGCTCCATGTGCCCTGGGGGACCCTTCCTGGCCACCCAGCACTTCCAGGGGCTTCACATGCAGTGTCTTCTGTGAGCTTCACAACTACTCAATGCAGCATTAATTATTATCATTTTTAAATGAGGAGGTGGAAACGGAAACTCAGAGAGGTTAAGTAATTTGACTGGTCGGTACTTCTCTCTGAGGCTAGATAAGCATCTCAATCAACAGAGCTAGATTACTCAGCCCTAAAAAAGAATGAAATGATGTCATTTGCAGCAACATGGATGGACCTAGAGATTCTCATACTAAGTGAAGTCAGGCAAAGAAAGGCAAATACCATATGATATCACTTACATGTGGAATCTAAAGTATGACACAAATGAACTTATCTATGAAACAGACTCACAGACATAGAGAACAGACTTGTGGTTGCCAAGGGGGAGGGATGGAGTGGGAGTCTGTGTTAGCAGATTCAAACTATTATATATAGGATGGATAAACAACAAGGTCCTACTGTATAGCATGGGGAACTATATTCAACATCCTGTAATAAAACATAATGGAAAAGAATACGGAAAAGAATGTGTATCTACACACACACACACACACACACACTAGTATACGTATAACTGAGTCACTTTGTTGTATAGCAGAAATTAACACAACACTGTAAATCATCTACACTTCAATAAAATTAAAATAAATTTTAAAAAATCAATAAAAAAAGATAGCTATGTGAGGTGATAGATGAGTTAATTAACTTGATTGCGGTAATCATTTCACAATGTATATGCATATTTAATCATCATACTGTACAACATAAATATGTACAATTTTTTTATCAGTCATACCTCAGTAAAGCTGGGAAGAAAAATAAAGAAATGTGGGAAACTTATATGCATATTGCTAACTGAACAAAGCCAATCAGAAAAGTCTACATACTGTATGATTCCAAGTATATGACATCCTGGAAAAGGCAAAACTATGGAAATGGTAAAAAGGTCAGTGGTTGCTAGGGGTTAGGTATTGGGGGAGAGATGAATAGGCAGAGCACAGAGGACGTTTAGAGCAATAAAACTATTCTGTATGATTTTATAACAGTAGATATATGTCATTATACTTTGTCAAAACTCAAAGGGTGTACAACACCAAGAATGAACTATGGCCTTTGGCTGATAATAATGTGTTAGTGTAAGTTCATCCATTGTTACAAAGGTACCACTCTAGTGTGGGATGTTGTTAGTGGATGCTGCTGTGTGAGTGTGGACAGAGCTATATGGGAACTCTGTACTTTCTGCTCAATTTTGCTGTGAACCTAAAACTGCTGTAAAATAATAGTCTATTAAAATGGTAATAAATAAAAATTTCTGGTCCTGATTTGTTAAAAAGAAGCTTTGAGAGCAATAGTCTCATTAAAACTTCTTACAAAACAAAGGAACACAGCCTGGTGGTCCTTGCCTCACCCATGCTTATTGCTTTAGATGGCCTCGCAATACCCATCTTTAAGTTGAGAGAGATTGGTATAAGGGCAAGAAGGCATAGAAATGGAGCTAAGTAGCATATACCTAGGAAAAATCTTGGGGCGTATTTGCTGCCACAATTACACTGACTTTTACTTAAAACAAATAAGCTAAATAAGATGTATATTGAGTTTTTTGAAGAAATAAAGTGTCAAAATAACCAAATTGTGTTATTCTGAAACTATCACTGAACTCCCAAACAGGCACCAGCAGGAAAGGGCTGTAAAAGCTGTGAAGGCACTAAGAAGGAGATATGTCCCCAAACGCATTTCACACGTGACCATGGAGGATAAAGAACAAGAAAAAATCTTGCAGAGGTGGAGCCAGGAACCCTAAGAACAATGGTCAAGGATATTCTTCCTAGAGAGTAGAATCAGAATCTAATGAAGGAACACTCCCACTGCCGGGGTGGGTGTGCCCATAATGCCTGCCCAGCAGGAAAATATTGCTATGGAGCGATGAATGCTATGTATCTCTGATTCTTTTTTCTGAATGAAGGCTTTTATAATATCTTCTGGTCCCTGTGCAGATATTATCTGTTGAGGTAGGGCAAGGGAAAGAGGAGGTAACTTGTCTTCAAGTTCATTTGCTGGACGATAAGGAACAATATTTGAACTTGATGGAGAAGGTTCCTCGTCACTCAGTGAATCTTGAGCTTGATGAAGTGACCGTATTGGACCATATGGTGTCTTCCTTGAAGAGGTAAATGGTGTATAGGATATGCCCACGAATTTGGTGGCTGGAAATGTGGGCTTTGGCTCTCCATCAAAACTTCATGCTTCACTTCCATACTTGTGTTAGTCAGCATTTTCCAGAGAAAGAGAACCAATAGGATGTGTATATATAGAAGCAGATTTTGATGAGGAATTGGCTCATATAATTATGGAGACTGTCAAGACCAAATCTGCAGGGTGAGCTGGCAGGCTGGAGATTCAGGAGAGCCTCTGGTGCAGATGCAGTCTGAAGGCAGTCTGCTGGAGAATCCTCTCATGCCTACACTCAGTTGTTTAAGCTAGAATTTGGGTGTCTTCCCTTACCACTGATTCTTATCACTGATTCCTCCTCATTCCACGTAGCTGATTAATGACTAAATCCTGGTAATTTTACCTCCTTATCCATCTTATTTATCTCAGCTACCATGACCTAATGGGATGGATCATCTCCCTCTGACTATCTTCATAGTCTTCTACCTAGTATCTTGGTCCCTATTCTAGTTTGTTTGTTGTGAATACTTCCTCCACAGAGCTGCTTTAGTGTTCCATCTAAATCATGGGTCAGACCACAGCACACTGCTGCCTAAAATTCTTTAATTTCATCCACTACTCCAGGATTAAACCCAAACTCCGTGGCATGCACACAGTGCCCCCCCCCAATCTACTCCCTTTAAAACTATTCAGCTTTTCCTCCGGTTACTCCCTACCTCAAACTTGACATTGAATCAACAGTTCCACTGCTTGTTGTTCTGAGTTTCACCTTACACCTTCTTTGCTGTCCTCTCCTTCCTTCAGATGACCAGCTTAACAACTTATTAGTATGCTTAGCTTAGGTACCATGTTTTCTCAGTCTACTATCCTCTCCATTCTCTCCCTCATGTGTTAGGTATCTTTCTTTCTTGACCGAACAGCATTCAAAATCTGCCTCTAACACTGCACTTAATTTATAGCTTAATGACTATCTGTTGATGTGCCCGTCTGTCCTCACTAACTGAAGCTTCTAGAGGATAAGGACTATGTTTATGTTCAAATACTTATTAGCTACTTTTATGGAACAAGAAACCAATTATGTGCTAGCAGTACTGACAGACATGATTCTTGCCCTCAAGGAGCTCCTTCTATAGAAGTGAGATTTAAAAATGAGTAAAAGCACCAGCTGCATTTCAGTGGCCACGTGTGGCAGCGGCTCAGATGGCCCAGGTACGTAGAGGATGTTTCCAGCATTGCAGGAAGCTCTGTGGGCCACTCTCCTGTTTGTCCAGTGTCTGCGTGTTGGTCACTGTTGCTTCAGAAACAGTCTTGTGGAGTCCAGAGCCAAAGAGGAGCTTCACCTTGTTTGCTTAGAGTTCTGTTTGTTGACTGTGGGAGATTTGAAGGCAAAAATGAAATGGATTGACTCTAATCTGTGGAACTAGAGGGCCCTGCCCCAAGAGGGGCTTAGCAGAGGTGTGATGATGACCAAGGCAACAAAACCTTAGCATATATGCCTGCATACTGTACAGTGCTGATATGAGGGAAATGTTAGCTTTAAAGAATTCGCATGTGAGGGGCTAAATGAGATTATGTGAACACGTGTGTGCACACTCACGTATGTGTTCATGTGTGTTTGGGACAGGGCACACCATGGCTTCAGTGCCATTAAAAAAGTACATGAAGGCTTCCCTGGTGGCGCAGTGGTTGAGAATCTGCCTGCTAATGCAGGGGACACAGGTTCGAGCCCTGGTCTGGGAAGATCCCACATGCCGCGGAGCAACTAGGCCCATGAGCCACAACTACTGAGCCTGCGTGTCTGGAGCCTGTGCTCCGCAACAAGAGAGGTCACGATAGTGAGAGGCCTGCGCACCGCAATGAAGAGTGACCCCCGCTTGCCACAACTAGAGAAAGCCCTCGCACAGAAATGAAGACCCAACACAGCCAAAAATAAATTAATTAATTAATTAATTTAAAAAAAAAAAAGAAGAATCTCTGCTTTAAAAATAAAAAAAGTACATGAAATGGTGATAGTGACGACTGTTTCCTCAAATTAAGCTGTCTGACGTAATGGGAGATCTTCAAGTGGTGAAAGGGAACAAATGTCAGGGGAAGAAGGTTTAAAGTGCAGATTCAAAAGAATCCCAGCACAAGAAAGGCGAACGAAACCTGCCCTGTGCCTGGCACATTGGGGGCATGCAAAAGCAGTTTCCCACGTGGGGAACGAAATCACAGTAGGGGAGGAAGAGGGAGTGGGGAGATGACATTTGAGGACATAATTATGGACAAAAAAAATAATAATAAGAAGAAGAAAAATGAGTAAAAAACATGAATAATGAAGGTAGTTTTAGAGATTGACAAAGGCTGTGAAGAAAATATAACAATATAATGTGATTCATAGACAGGGAGGGATATACTTCAAGTAGTATGGTCAGGAAAGGCATTTCTGAAGAGTAATATTTGATTTAAGACTCAAAGTATGAGAAGAAATGTGGCACGTGAAGGAGTGGGTAAAGTGGGGAGCAGACTAGAGTGCAATGAGCAGGAGAGAGATTGTTACAAGCCCGTTTGAGAGAAGAGACTTTGAAACTTTTTCCATTTGAAGGATTTGAAATCCCTCAAACATATTGAGTTGTAAATGACAGATATTCAGCTTAAAATATTACTGCTCTTAAGTAAAACTGGAAAAACAAACACTTTCTCCTCCTTTGTCAAATATGATGTCATCTGCCCCACTAAGCCCCACCCACACCCCCTAGGACTTGGGAAGGGAGATGGCGCCTCCTCATGTCTTTGATCTTTATTTACTTCACTTGATTGCACTTCTGCAATGCAAAAGCCCTCTGTCACCCAGGTCATCAATAACTTACACTATGCTCACAGGGAGGCCTCAAGGGAGTGTTTTCTGTTGATTTGCTTGTTCATGTGTGTATGCATCTATTGTTGACGAATATCAAGCAAAGAACTAAGTTTAGGGAATGGCTGCAAGTCAGAGAGTAGAAAACAAGAATTCAGTGAAAGCTGGATAAGGCAGCTGGAAGTAACCATGAGACTCCCCAGTCTTTCTCTGCCACTTGATAAATTTGAGTTCCCTGCTACTATCACTGTTATAACCATTCATTACCTTTGAACTGTGTGCAAAATTGTACTGTCTTCATTAGAGGGGCCGAAGAAGATTTGGAAGATTTGATTTTAAGCTAATTGAGGACAGGGATTACATATTTTTGTAGCTTTATATTTTATTAGTTAAAAGTTTAAAAAAAATACAAGACATAACTTGACAAGCTTAATAAAATTAAAGAAAGCATCAGATCTTCCTCCAAGGTACAGATAAAAAATACTTAAATTGAATCACTGAATGAAGCCTAATCATTTTTTTTTACTGTTAACGAGCATATTGTTAAAATGTACTTGTACTTCCCAAGGTCAAAACCACCCATTTTGTGCAAAGGTCTTGAGGTCAGCAGTTCCTGTCAAGGCCGTGTGGATGGCCTGGAAGAACTTATCCACTGTCTCTTGCATTGAGCACTGTGGGCTGCTTAGAATATATTTTAGGTTCTGTAGTTACTTTTCAGGGCATCCGTATACACAAGATTCATTTCAAATCCTTTAACACATTTTCCTCATACGGATGTTACTGTTATAGTCTCTTGTGAGAACATGTGTTGGTTATGTTAGAATAAGACTTAAAGTAACAAACTGACTTCCTTTCAAATGTTTTAGAAAATTTTAACCCTCAGGAATAAATCCCTAATTAGGTGAATGAAAATTGAGATCTGGATAAGTCTTAGGGAGTAAGTGAAAATAGATCAGGGGAAGTTTTCTAGCAGAGATCTCCAGAGGGAGACCCATCGCAGGAGGACGGGGGGGTAGGGGGAGGAGAAGTTGTCAGGAAACCACCATTCTCCCCTTACAGTCTTCCGGGTTACCTGCCACCATGTGGATGCACCATGTGCATAAATAAAGGGATGCTTAGATGGGGAATGAAGGGAAGTGGGCATTGGGCCAGTAATTCTGGGAAGCAGAGTGCAGAAATAAATGTAGGAGTGCCCGTTTGTAAGGAGAAATTTGGAGAAGGATGTAACTCTATGGCTATTGCAAGCAAAGGCAAAGACTTAGTTCATTTAAAATACATTTCCTTTCTTAGACCTGAAGGACATCATTAAATCAGACTCCTTCTCTACTCTTGCTCTGTCTCTCTGCAAACTGGATTCTCCTTGACCTACTCCAGTGCATGCTTCTGTATTCATAGTATACTTTTATATGTATAATTTCTCATGCTTTATCTCATTCTATCCTTACAATAGACGTACGAAGTAGGTGGTAGCATCAGTTTATAAATCAGGAAAGTAAGGCTCAGATGGCTTATGGCTATATTTTGAATGCCTTGCAACTAGTAAGTCTCAATTTTGGGTCATTTGTTTCTAAACCTCATAATTGATTCATCATATGCTCTTCGCCAGCCTCTACGTCTCCTCACGATCAGGATCTTCTTTCCTTCTCAAGTCTTGTACCTTATCACCTTCTCATTTGGGGATCTATAGTTCAGTCATGCTGAACATCTTCCAGGTCCTCGCTTTTGCCCCAGCTCCTCTCACTTCTGAGTATTTACTTGAGTGTTCTTTGCTTCTGCCTTTAACACTTTGGCCACAACTCTGTGTAATTAACTCAGTCAATCTTCACATTTCATTGCATGTGTCATCACATCCAGGGAACCTTTACTGGCCAACCACCTCTGTAGTGCCCTCCATAGGGCCTAGCTTGCACTGCATCCTCATAATGTTCCGTGTTGTAATTTTATCACCTGCTGGTCTGTGAACTATGTGAGAACAGAAGATCCTATCTATTTTATTCAGTGTCTGGCTCATAGTAGGTGCTAAATATTTATTCTTTTGACTGATGAACTGAAAGGATCAATGAATGAATGGGCAAATATTTTTTTATTTGAATATGCTCTTTCTTCCAGTTGGTTTCCAAGTCACCCTTACTATTTTCTCAAATGTTTTAGCACACTAAGAATAACGGTTCATTTGACTTAAAGGTGTGTCCTACCTTTATAAATATGAAGCCTCTTAGTCACTCAGTAATCTTCTGAGAGTAATGGGAAAACCAGACACCACTTTGAGTGAGGAGACAGAGTAAATGAAAAAAATCCCACTTTGCTACTTTTCTGCTTCCACTTTTTCCCACTACCTACTTTTCAGCCTTGAATTCCAATAGGTTCTATTTTTAGTCCATCCATCAAGATTTGTGAATATTTTCTGCGAATGATTTGTTACCTATACAGAGATAACTCATAGGTCAGAATAACAATAAAAAAGCAAATTTATAGGAGTTTCCCACTATGCAGAAAAGGTAATTTGAATTCTTGGTCTGAGTATATTGGAATCTTAGACCTTGCTGAAATCATTTCCCTTAAGATTTTCCATCCATACGGTTAGTAATGTGTTCTTGCATGTCTTTCTTAGATTTCGCAGTCCTGACAAGCGAATTTGAAAGCTTGAGCGTACACTAGTAGGGATTTTTTAATCCAAAGGAATAAAAGCTTCTCAGAGGTTCTCTTTCTTGAACTATGTCCCAATTTTCCATGAGTGAGCTACATAAAGTCTTGCCATATGTTTCTCTTCACATTGATACATCTGAATAGAGTAAGATATTTATAAAATGATCTAGGTATACTTACTGACTGATGAAAGACATTAGCTTTTGAATACTCAGATAACTCAATATCTAACATTGTTTGATTTACCTAGACAAGTGAAATGTGGTTAAAACAAACCTATAGGGTCTTATACCTTGAGGCCTTTAAAAATTTTTTTTTTTTTTTTTTTTTTTTGGCGTGGAAAAGGTCTGGGAAGCAGCTGGCTACCAGCTGGAGCCTCATACTGTTTTATTGAAGTGGAATTGGGGCTTTAACAAGCTTAATTATAACAAGACTTCACCTGCATCAGAGAACCCGTTACATTGCCCCCCACTCCCTTTTTAACACATTTCTGGTTGTTTTGAAGCCTGCTTTCAATATTTCCACCCAGACCACATTTGATCTGAAAGCTTTATAGTATACCCTTGATTTATTTACCATGGCATAAAAGGGTAAATTAAATCTAGCTACTTTTGTGTAGGTCAGATCAGGAATGGGGTGAGGGAACTTGGAGAGGATGGTGTTATCTGTAAACTTGATTTAAGTGATAGATCTTCTTTTTCAAGGAATTGATGAGAGGACCATGTGTTCATATCATGTGTCCCAAGGGTTTACCTTTATTTTGCTTTATGATTCTCTTAAGTATATTATATAATGTAAGCCTCACATTTGATTGTAAGCACTTCTAAGTACTTCCTCATGTAGCTGATGTAGTTCCCAGCACACAACTGACACTTCGAAGATACCTTCGATAGCTTGATTTATTGGAAGTCTATATGGATTTGCAAAAAAGATTACTGATTACATATTTAAATATTATATTACAAACTCTTGTTTTTTCTTTTAGCATGAATTGCTAAATGATGATTAATGGCTGCTATTTCCTTTTGAACAAATGATTGTTAACGTCTTTAAGATGATGACTTGGGGGAAGGTTTAGAGAGAGATTTAAAATTGCCTTTCAACAGGAAGAGAAAAAAGTGATGAGAATCTCTGAGTGGTGGCAATAGTAATAATACAATGTGAAAACATTGGTGAAAAGTAATAGTCCCTTGTCGATTTTTGTGCTAAAAGATTTTTAGGTCCTGGGCAGCCTGGAAAGGCACAGGCCTATGTGAACAAATCAGATGTTAGCATGAAATAAGTGGGTTGACTCTTTTGGGTTTATGTTTATAGCTTTCTTGTCCTTAATAAGGTAATTACATTTCTATTTGCCTGTAACTCTTGGGATTAGAGATATTTATAGGTGTTAGAAATGGAATTGGCTCAATCTAACAACAATATTGCAACAGACAGGGTTTTCTAAACTGAAAATTGGATGAAAGAATCATCTATGATATTTACTATGTACCCAATTTTAGGAGGTTTAGCTGATGCACGATATTCAGTGAGAGACAGGGAAGTGTCACATTGCTTTGAACAATTTTATGAGGGAACATGGTCCTGAAATAGAAGAAAAGAAACTGTTTCTTATAATTATTATATGTATTATATTAAAAAGTCTGTTTCAAATATTTTAGTAGTTAAATTCAATTTCCCTCAAGCCCTGAGATTCAGACTCAAACATTATCTCTTCTTTGAAACTTCCTCTGACTTTCCTTCCTTTTCCCCTCCACCCTCCCCCTCCAGGAGGATTACATCTCTGCTAACTTCTCTGCTAACAGGGCATTCCTCTTCTCTTATAGCACTTCTCAAATTGCATTGTAATTATTTGTTTACATGTCTGTCTCCCTCACCAGGCTCTGAGCTCTTCAAAAACTGAGACAGCGTTTTATTTAATTCACTTGGTATACCCACAGCCTGTCAGTGTCTGGCACATGATAGGCAAATAATAAATGCTGAAAGAAAAAAGGGAGGAGATTAATGAACGAATGTAAATTATTGTCATCTCTGATTTGTTTGGCAGTCATATCACTGAGTGCAAAAAGCAACACCCATCTTATTACTCTTTCAATGTCATGTAGTCCTTTCTCGAAAACTGCAGTGTTTAACAGTCTTCTCAACTCATTTTGCACAATTCCACAATAGTGATAGCTGTAATCAAAGCTTGAGCGCTACCAAATCGTTGTAAATTGTACTGCCTTGCAGTCTTGGAATCTACAGGTGTGGTTTTGGGTTTCAGTTGCAATTCTCTCATTTTTAAAACAAGAGTTGATGTCTGGTTGATTGTATAAAACAATAACTAATGGTTAGACTTTTAAAATTCATTTGTATTTACAAATAGTTTAAATTAGAATTTATTCTTAGGAAAAAAAATAGAGGGTTTGTTGAGTCATTGAGGTGATCAAGTGTGCTTATTGGTAAATAATATACTCTCTCAAAGGCCAAGATTAGCACTCACAGTGGGTGAGTAAGTAGAATGGTAGCTGAAAAGCCTGCTGGGTATGAAGTTCATCTTCTGCACAAATGTTTTAGTTTCATTAAAAATGAAACTGTATTCCACCCAGATTTTCCTGTTACTATGTAAATGTATGTGTATTTAAGAGAAATTTTATTATTCTGTTTCATTCATTTACACTTGAGTCATTAAAAGGATATTTGGTGATGGATAAGAGGGGCCTCTTTCTTGGCTTTACTCTTTATTATTTTAAGCTCCCTAAGACATTTTTTTTCCTGACATTCAACAAACTTAACCAGTTATATGGTCTGACAGTAGTACAATTGCCACCAATACCAATTTTGGCTGAAGAAATGAAAAAATTTCATTCACTATCTTTAGTAAATGATGTCTGATAGGTGATACTGTTATTTTATAAACAAACTTATGGAAAATTAAACAACACAAAAAACTGCAACGTGTTCTTTAAGAACAGGGACCGTGATTTCTTATTCATGGTTATATTATGAGGACCTAGCAGAATGCCTGGAACAAAACAGACACTCGATAAATATTGAATATGGATTAATTGATGAATGCATCAACAAATGTTATAGGATAAAATTTGTTTAGTGATGAAATCAGCAGAGAGGAATGCAAAGGTCATTTTTGTATTTGAAGCATGTGAGGAATTTCAGTAATTGTGGGAGGACTGCAGAGAGAAACCTTGATTTATATGCAACGCCTATTTTGTGCCCTGGAGAGAAAAGAGGAGGGTTGGTCTTACTTAAATAGAAGAAAGCAGAGATTTAATTAAAATGACAGTTTCTGATTAGTCAATACTGGGACTAGAAAAAATTTGGGATAGGAAGATGAGAAGTTGTTTATTTGTTTCCTTTTCCTGATATTCCTAAATTGATCAACACAAAGCGGTCAGTAGGGAAGGGGCAACAGTTTCCATATTCCCTGACTCAGCAATTTTTCCCCTCTGGATTAGAATTTTTAAACTTTAGAACTATTGTACACACTGCTATATTTAAAATAGGTAACCAACAAGGACCTATTGTACAGCACAGGGAACTCTGCTCAATATTCTGTAATAACCTAAATGGGAAAAGAATTTGAAAAAGAATAGATACATGTATATGTATAACTGAATCACTTTGCTGTACACCTGAAACCAACACAACACAGTTAATCAACTATGCTCCAGTATAAAATAAACATTAAAAAAAAGAAATGTGGAATATAGTATAGAGAAAAATTAAAAAAAAAAAAAAAAAAGGAACTATTGGCTGGTTGGCTGGAAGGGCGTCTGGCTCCAGAGCATGCTTTAGAGTAACTTCACCACATCTTTGAGTAGGCTGTAAAAAGAAACAGAATTGTCATTTATTTTTATTTTTATCTAATCATTTAAGAAAATGAGTTAAGCTCTTCTCATTCTTTGGATTTTTTCTGTAAATTTGTCAAGTATAACATACATACAGAAAAGTGAACAATGATAGGTATACAGTTAGATTAATTTCATAAAGTTAACACACTCAGGTAATCAGCACAGATCAAGAAATAGGCATCAGCACCACAGAAGACCCACCTCGTACCTCCTGCCCGTTGACTACCCCTCTACAAAAATCTCTATCTTGACTTCTAATGCCATATTCTAGTTTTGCCTTTTAAAAAATTTTACATAAAGAAAATCTTTTTTGTGTCTTATTTTGTATCTGGCATTTTTATACTCATCAGTATGTTTATAAGAGTCATCTTTATTGTTACATGTAGGTGTAGTGCATTCATTTTCACAGTGTTGCCTATTACCCTGTTATGTGAATGTATCACAATCTATCCATTCTACTATTGGTGAACATTTGGGTTTTGTTGTTGTCAATTTTTGGCTCTCACAAATAGTGCTGCAATAAATAGTATTATCTACCAACATTTTGGTTGGATAAATACCTAGGAGTGGACTTCCTCTTTTTTAGGGTATGAATATATTAGGCTTTAGCAGATAGTGCTAAATAGTTTTCCAAAGTGGTTGTACCAGTTTATACTCCCAACAGCCATTGTATGAGAGTTCCAGTTGCTTCATACCTTCAGTAACACATGATCTAGTTAATTTTTTACAGCAATTCTTTTGTGTGTAGTGACACTGCACTGTGGTTTTAACTTCTACTTCCCTCATGACTAATGACTTTTAGCATTTCTTTAAATGCTTAATGACCATTTAGATATACTTTTCTAGTTCAAATTTTTTGTTGTTGTTGATGGTGGTTGGTTTTTTTGTTTTGTTTTGTTTTTGTTTTTTGGTTAGGTTGTTGGCTCCTCTCCTTAATGTTTTGTAAGAATTCTTTGCACTGATCTTTTGCTGATATATGTGTTACTAATATCTTTTCCATCTCTGTGGCTGGTCTTTTCACTCTCTTAATGGTGAAACACTATTAATTTGTCTTATGGAACGGCATTGGCATCCTCACTGCACATACATGTCAGATGATCACTTACCATGTACAGAAAGTGTGTGTGTGGAGAGAGGATTGGGAGGGGGAGCTGGATGGTGTGCTTTACTGCAGTGCACACACTTGACCTTTACTTTCAAGATATTGTTAAGCATTATTGTTTAATATGTGCATGATTAAATAAATTGAATTATTATTATCCAGTTTTTATCAAACTAATCTCCACAAAAATGGATAAATGTCTTTAAAATATTCTTGCAAAGCAAATTTAAATTGAAAATCATGTTAATAGAGAGAGCATTTGGGCACTACAAGAAAGTGATGGATCTGACAGTTCTTCTCCAAATGTGAGCTATTTCCCAGGTAGATAAAGAAAATGACAGCTTAATAATGTCCAAAAAACTAGTTTAAAAAATAAAATTACCAGAAAAGCTATTTAAAATAAAGATTTATGTCCACTTTAGTTAACAATGAGCCTTGTCCTAATATAGTATTCCTTGATATACTAAACTATAAAGCCACCATGGTTAGCAAAACATTAAGTATGTTTGTTTCATCTTTATCTTATCCTTTCAAATTTTCTAGTTTGCGCATATTATACATACAATTTATAAATAAATTAATATACATCTACTGGGGTCATTACTGAAATAGTTTGGAGCACTCTTCTAGAAAATTTTTAAAATATTGATTTAAAAACTAGGTAGAAGCTTACCATGCAAACATCCAGGAACTTTCAAAATGCAAACTTATGAAGCACTTTTTAAAATCATCGTTTAGACCTGGTTATTTGAAAAGCATGGCAGAGAGTTCACAGTGCATGTAGGGGAGGGGAGGTGCCTGGAACAGAATTCTGATAGGTTTGTAAGTAATAGAAGCCATTGTTCTGAACTCTCCACTGCTCAGTAAAAGCTGTCCTGAATATCCTCCTATTCCCAGGTAAGGGCTGATTCCCGAGAATGGAATATGCCTGCCAAAGACTGTAGATTTCACTTTGGAATGTGGGATTCAGAGCCTGAGCCTGGATGCCTGGGAACATCTAACCATGTTTTAACTATGGCAGCAAATCAACTAGTAGAAGCAGTTGCTACACAGTGGCAGGTGGAGCTTCTTGGGGAGATCCCAGCTTCTCCAAAGCCACCATAAAGACTTAAGTCAGCTTAGACAGATAAGCATTTCTTTTCTCCTGAAAGGTCTAAATATAAATATAAAAATGAGTAATGTAAAAAGAAAAATATAATGGATATAATGGATATAAGTTTTTCCTTTTCCTCAGATTCTAGAGCTTTTATAAGTTTTGGTGAAACTAACTGGGCAAACAATTTTTTTGTGGGTACTCATTACAAATGTCTCCTTTCATCTGATGAATGAAAATAGCCCCAAGAATCACCTAATACATCCTGCCTCTTGTTGGCAGGCCTGAATGAAGCCACCCTGGGTGGACGAATCTTCAGGTTCTCCACTGCAGTTGTTTTTGGCTGTACACTTGGTGGACATTTTTCTTTCAGCTGAGCCTCAGATCATTTACTTGGAATGATATGTCCTCCCCTCACTCCCATCCCAAATGCTGTGAACACTTGGGAAGAAAATGCTGTGGAAATGTGAAGCATTATTTTAGGAACCAAATCTCTGTAGCTTCGAAGCTTTTGCTAAGCACTGCATCTATAGGTGACATATCTGCCACATCTGTTTTTGTGGGGGGGAGGCACACCCTATTTATCACGAGATGAGTCACCTCATGAAGGAGCATGAAAGCACTTGAGCTTTTGTGTTTAAACTGATCTCTGGTATAGTGAGCTGTAGTATTGAAGCTTTAAGTGTTATATATCTAGGCGCCTTGGTAACACCCTGCCAAGAACAACAATAGCTACAGAGGAGAAAAATCTCCTGCCTTTCATTTCCTCTCAGTCTGTCTTTTTAATGATATCACTGCTGAGGCAAAGGCAGTGAGGATCCTCAGGGGGTCCTGCCATGAAAGACCAAGCCATCCCACACCTGTTCTGGAATTAGAACAGCTGAATTTGGCAAGGCAAGAACACAAAAATAGAGGCTAAAAAGAACCAGAAATATGACAAAACACCACTAAAATATCTCTAACCAATCATTAAATATCCACAATAGTTGAAATCAGGGATTCTAAGTCTGGCTCTCAGACAGGGTCTTCAGTATGTAACCGTTGGTATGTATTATCGATTCCCTAAAGATTTTCCTTTAGTTTCCCAAAGTCTAAACAAAAACAATGACTTCAACCCTCTTTGCAGTTCATTCTTGGGGGCTCTCAAAAAATTCTTTTTCATTATAGATCATTCATTTGTACGAAGAATATTATTTTCTTCGACTCTAAAATGTTTGTAAGGTATTTTAGTAGCTATTGTTAAATTAGATCCATGAGGTAGGCACATCTTTCAAAAGAAAATATGTAGCTTGACAATGAAAACGTGCACCTCAGATTGGAACTTGAACCCATGCAACTGGGTCTCGAACCCGGCCAAAACCCACAGTCTTCCAACTGAGATCACACACCTGGTTTCAGGACTTAATGAAGCTCAGGTTCTTGATGTCTCATTGCAGAAGGAATTCAGTGAGAGACAAAGTGATAGGTAAGAAGTGGATTCATTTAGAGAGAAACACACTCCACAAGACAGAGTGTGGGCCATCTCAGAAGGTGAGAAAGGCACCAGGGTATGGGGTTGTCAGTTTTTATAGGGGTGGATAATTTCATAGGCTAATGAGTGGGAGCTATTTCAGGAAGGGGCGGGGATTTCCAGGAATTGGGCCACCACCCACTTTTTGATCCTTATGTTCCATCTTGGAGCTGTCATGGTGCCTGTAGGTGTGTCATTTAGCTTGCTGATGTGTTACAGTGAGCATATACTGAGGCTCAAGGTCTAGTGGAAGTTGACTTGTCTGCCATCTTGGACCCATTTTGTTCTAATCAGTTTATGTCATGTCCTCAGGCTATGTCACTCTTTCAAAGGTTGTGCCCTGCCTCCTTCCCTCCTGTTTCATTCCCCCCTCAGAGATTTTACTCCCATATTCTTTTTTTTTTTTTTTTAATTTATTTTTATTTTTGGCTGAATTGGGTCTTTGTTGCTGTGTGCGGGCTTTCTCTAGTTGTGGCGAGCAGGAGCTACTCTTCGTTGTGGTGTGTGGGCTTCTCATTGCAGTGGCCTCTCTTGTCATGGAGCACAGGCTTTAGGCGCGCAGGCTTTAGTAGTTGTGGCTCGCGGGCTCAGTAGTTGTGGCACACAGGCTTAGTTGCTCCGCGGCATGTGGGATCTCCCCAGACCAGGGTTCGAACCTATGTCCCTTGCATAGGCAGGCAGATTCTTAACCACTGCGGCACCAGAGAAGCCCTACTCCCATATTCTTATGGGAAGCAGAAGGGTGATGGTCTGTCTTCTGTAGCTGCTTCAAGGCTGAGTAAGGGCATCAACCCTGCCTGTCAGGGAGTAAAAATCTCTGGGTGCCTGATCTAAGGGCCCAAGGGGCAGGGCAGCTCCTTGTTTTAAGTCAGTATGGGCTGGAATCCTCCCATAGCCATCATCTTGGTGTGGAACTGTTGTAATTGTTTCCATAGCCTTTCTATGAATCCCCTTGATGATGAAGCACTTTTTTGTAACAGCATCAGAGTACAAAAATATCTATAAATGACAAAAGACTTAAAAGGCATGGGTAAACATCTGATTAGAGTGTAATTGATAAAGAAACTTGGTTACAATACCAGAATTACGAAAGATTACATTTAATTTAACATACCAAATAATCTGAGTTAAATATTTCTCTTTAAGATACCTCAGAGGGGGCTTCCCGGGCTTCCCGGGGCTTCCCTGGTGGCGTAGTGGTTGAGAGTCTGCCTGCCAATGCAGGGGACACGGGTTCGAGCCCTGGTCTGGGAAGATCCCACATGCCACGGAGCAACTGGGCCCGTGAGCCACAATTACTGAGCCTGCGTATCTGGAGTCTGTGCTCCGCAACAGGAGAGGCCGCGATGGTGAGGGGCCCGCGCACCGCGATGAAGAGTGGCCCCCGCTTGCCACAAATAGAGAAAGCCCTCGCACGGAAACAAAGACCCAACACAGCCATAAATAAATAAATAAATTAAAAAAAAAAAAAAAAGATACCTCAGAGGACCTCTAAAGTACCCCAAAGTTAGCTGGAAATCAAAAGAAACTTAATTAAAATTTGATATTTGGGAAGTTTGTCAAAAAGTTTTAAAACACTTGGTCAAATAAGATCAGAGGTCACTGTGAGACAATACTTATTCCTTAACCAAAGTTACAAAAGATCTCAAAAGCAAATACAAGTCACTTAAAGGCAAAGAAACTCACACAATCTGTTGTCAAAAGCAGCATTTCATGGGGCTTCCCTGGTGGCGCAGTGGTTGACAATCTGCCTGCCAATGCAGGGCACACGTGTTCGAGCCCTGGTCTGGGAAGATCCCACATGCCGCGGAGCAACTAGGCCCGTGAGCCACAATTACTGAGCCTGCGCGTCTGGAGCCTGTGCTCCGCAACAAGAGAGGCCGCGATAATGAGAGGCCCGCGCACCGCGATGAAGAGTGGCCCCCGCTCGCCGCAACTAGAGAAAGCCCTCACACAGAAACGAAGACCCAACACAGCCATAAATAAATAAATAAAAATAATTCCTTACTATTCCATGTTAGAGCTTCAACACTTAAAAAAAAAAAAAAATAGCAGCATTTCAAGACTACTTTGGAGGGAGAAACCAAATCCAATCTTGTTCTAGCCCATTCCTAACAAAATCCATTTACCCAACTAAATTCAATCCAATCTTAGAAAATCCTGATCATGCATAACTCTTTTCAGTATTTTTTCATTCTTCACACCTTCTTTTACTAAAAACACATATTTTACATTTCTTAAAAGTTTTTTTTCACATTGAGTTACTTTTCCTGTTGACAAATTTGTAACAGAGTAAGGTCTTATTTGACCTCTAATAAACCTAGGTACAACAAAAGTATTATGCTTGACATTGATCACTGATGACTCTAACATGTCTGTATTAATCAAACCAGCAAGCTTAAAGCCACCTTCAGTACCAGATGTCAGTTTAGTACTGAATACTTTTCAGATGACATAAACCTGAAATTCATTCTGGCCAGATTGTTTTTTATTTCTGAGTATTTATATAAGTGCTTAAATTTTTAAAAAGCCAATTAAGTAGAGCTCTTTTACGAATTAATTTTTGGCAATACCATACACCTACAACGCACATATGGATACATATGAACACACAAACACAGAGGCCTCATAATTCCCATTCCAAAATTTCAGCCCTGAGTCAGGTACCGCATAAAAGCCACAAGGGGTTGGACTCAAATTGGGTTTCTAGCAGATGGAACAAATCAAGGTCACCTACCTAGATGGCTAAACCCTTTTTACTACTGTTTACAGAAAAGACACTTAAGATTTCTATTTATCCTTGACAAGTCAAGTTCTAAATGACTTTACCCTCTTTTTAAAATTTGCATTTAAAAAGATGGCAGAGATAAGGGTTCCTGAGAAGACCAGATAGGACAATTGCATCTCAAAGGTACAGGCAAGTTCCTCCTAGGATGACTTTGTTTCCCCTTTGTTTAATATTTACAGGCCTCTTAAGATAAATAGGGAAGGTTTGGGGAGCGATAGAAGGATTGGTGGGTTTTGGATTATTTTTGGAGCCACACCTCTGGTCCTGTAAAGACTATATTTGTAAAACAAGGACAGTTTTGTTTTCTTTTTCAAAGAATTGGGTGGTTACCTCAATGATATTGAAGGATTGACATACCCATTCACCTATGTTGGAAAGTTTTACTTTTCCTCATTTAGCTTAGGGGAGAAGGCCTCTTCCAAAACTCCTATCAGGCCCTTATTATCAGCTATGGTCAGTTTAGTCAGACCAGTGGCCTCCTATTTTGGTAATCTACTTACAAACATTTTTGAGGATCTTCTCTAGGTTTAAGAAATTTGTACCTTATATTTAGATACTATATACCCTTTTTACTTAATAATCACTGGCTGGATATCTTTGGCCAAGCCCGGAACCTTGATATTCCACATTCTAAGGTCTACTAAGGCTTCTATTTTAGCTTCAGATTTTATCTGTTCCTTTTTGCTTTTTGTTAAAACCACTTGGTGATGAGGGTGGTTCCCTTGCCCCTTGAGAAACAGAGTGGTCCCTAACTTTGTTAATAAATCTCTTCCCATTAAAGTGATGGGACAGTCAGGCACAAACAGAAAAGAATGTAAAAACAGCTGGCCCTTGATCCTGCACAAAGGGGTTCTAAGAAAGCGTGCCCCGTCTCTTCCCTGACAACCCCGTTATGTATTCCTTATGATTGTTAAGGTTTCCAGTCCTTTGGGTTAAGACCAAGAAAGCTGCACCAGTGTCTATAAGAAATTCTATCAAGTGGCCCACCACATCAGTGACCACCCAAGGCTTGACATTAGTTATGTAGATGGTATCTCTAGGCAGAGCCACTTTTGGCCTTGGGCCCCTTCAGTCTTCTGATTGCAAAACCATCAATGGCTGAGGGGTCCCCATCACTCTCTGGCATCTGGGGCATTCTCTCTTCCAATGCCCTGGCTGTTTGCAAAGGGCACATTGATCACAATCTTCCCTCCAGTGCCTTTTGTCTGCACAGGGTACAATGGCCTTGTATGGGTACCCGTGGGCCTTGTGGTCTGCCAGGGCCAGATTGGCCCAGAAAAGCTGACTTCCCCTTTAGTGTCTTTGAGCGGACAAAGCCACTGCAATCATTCGCACCTTTTGCATATTTCTCTGGGTGCATTCAGGCTTTTTGGCCATATCCCTATTACTGAAAACCTAATAAGCTAATTGGAACAAATCATTCATTGGAATCTGAGGACCAGCAGACGCTTTCTGAATTTTGCACCTGATGTCTGGGGCAGACTAGGCTATGAAATGCATAGCCAAAAGGGCCTGTGCCTTGGGGGAGGAGGGATCCATGGCCCTATAGGGTGGGTCAGTTAAAATGTCCTCTGTCCTGGACCTGCTGTTGGATGTGCATAAGTATATGGAGTTGACCCGCCAGTCAAAAATGAGCAGACATTGGCAGAGCGTCTTCCCCAGTATGTCTGGCTTGTGGCATCCCATGGGACTCTTTAGGACCAAGACTTAACCCTCAGCATTGTCTTATCTTATTACTGTCTCTTCGTGGTCATCAGCTGAAACCGTGCATCTCAGATGATTGGGACTTGAACCCACGCAGCCGGGACTCAAACCCAGCCAAAACCCACAGTCTTCCAACTGAGATCACACACCTGGTTTCAGGACTTAATGAACCTCAGGTTCTTGACGTCTCATCACAGAAAGAATTCAGTGAGAGACAAAGGGATAGGTAAGAAGTGGATTTATTTAGAGAGAAACACACTCCACAGACAGAGTGTGGGCCATCTCAGAAGCCAAGAGCGGCACCAGGGTATGGGGTTGTCAGTTTTTGTAGGGCTGGGTAATTTCATAGGCTAATGAGTGGGAGGAGTGTTCCAGCTATTTCAGGAGGGGGCAGAGATTTCCAGGAATTGGGCCACCGCCCACTTTTTGATCCTTATGTTCCGTCTTGAACTGTCATGGCACCTGTGGGTGTGTCATTTAGCTTGCTGATGTGTTACAGAGAGCGTATACTGAGGCTCAAGGTGTAGTGGAAGTCGACTTGTTTGCCATCTTGGACCCATTTGGTTCTAATCAGTTTATGATGTCATGTCCTCAGGCTATGTCATTCTTTCAAAAGTGGTGCTCTGCCTCCTTCCCTCCTGTTTCAGTAACATATCTGAAGTGGAGCATCCACTTTTCCCTTCTGTACAGTTTGTCTTAGGCTTGTCTACTATATCCCAATACTTGGGTAAAAATCCTCACCTAGCCCAACATAGCTGTATGACCCAAGTCATGAATCAATTAGTACTGGATCTGTAAGTAGCACAGAGCCCATAATACTGTCCCACATATTAACTCATTGTTTTACCCCCAACTCCTACCTTCACATCCTTCTCAAAAAGAGAAAGAGATGTAATCCAAATGATAATCATGTCTGCTGCTCTCTAGAGAGAGTTGTGCAGTCAGTATATAGATACGGGATTTAGCTGACACCTGGTTATAGTTTTTTTTCATCATTAAAATTGAGGGCTAAAGCATCTGGGTCATAGGTTCAATCCCCACTGATGTCCAGTTATCTTTAACAACGTGGAGATAACCTTTTCCATGGCCTAACTGGCTTTATGATGAGGTAATTGTGTGACTCTATCTCATTGATTTGAGAGGCATAGGAATGTTCTCTTTCTATTCCATTCTAAGAAAGGTATAAGCAACAGTGTCTTTATTCTTGTTGCTGACAGCCTCACCTTACTCTTTCTTTTGGGTTTAAGTAATAGATTTCCTCTTAAAGTGTAAACATAATTTAGAAGCCATCAAATATTAGGATACCACCAACCCTCAAATTTTCCCAACATACAGAAATGTGAGGAAATGCAACTCTGGAGAAGTGAGCTGTGGTGAAGGGCAAGAAGGCAGGAACAAATATAGTACAGTCTCAGAAGAGAGAAACAGTGGTTATCTTATGGGGCCGGGAGAAGCAGTGAGGACTTTGTTTTCCTGATTACAGAAAGATACAAATAATACAAGACAGAGCACAGAAGAGTGCCAAGGGGAGAGATGCCCAGTTCTGCTCTCCTTTCCTTTTGTCTGTTATTCTTGTCAATGAGTGGTGCTGGCTGGAAAGAGGACCCAGGAAGGGATATGGGTGGCTCAAAGAGTATCACCGCAATGGAGAAATACTGAAAGATGCTTCACTGTAGGTCAAGAAACGTAAGATGAAAGTGTTTAGAATGCAATATCACACATATTATAGATTCTATAATACACCCATCCTTGTTCCTAGAGCATAATAAACATTCAGTGAAAGTCTTCTTTCCTCCTCTCCCTTCTTCCTCCTCCTCCTCCTTCTTACTATTTTTACTGCTGCTTGTGTTACTTATTCTCATTACTTCCTCCTGCCTTTACTTCCCACTGCAGCTATATAGGTCATACCCAACCATTAAGGTCATTTCTCTAGTTTTTAAGTTCTACCTCCTTCACCGAGCTTTTTCTAATCCTAACCTACATTGACCTCCTGTTTGGGGATTAATACTTAGTTGCCCACTATCTTAAATTGTTCCTTGTTATTTCAAGTATTATTTAATCTTCTCAGCTGAGCAAGGGGAGAGATACTTTGAAGGCTGAAACCATATCCCTGTTTATTTCTCTGTATTTTCCAGGATAATTATAACAATGTTGAGCATATAGAATCCCCAGATAACTGTTTTTCAAATAAATTCTAGGTATTTAATAAATACTGTTTGATTGACTGTTTTCCCTCTGCATGATCAGAAAAATATGTCACTGTACTGGTTTTTTTAAAAAATATGTATATATATATATGTACAGTACTGGAAAGGAAGAAGTGGGTTTATTCATGCTCACAATTTATTTGGTAAACATATTTGTGTCCTGCCAGGTTGAAATCTATCCTTTATTCACTGTTCTGGCCAAAACAAACAAAAACAAATGAACAAAGAAAAGTTCCCAAAAGAGGAAAAAAACACAAACAACAACAACAACAACAAAAAACCCCAAAAACATAACAAGAAAAACACACCAAAAAATTCAAATGTTCATGAAATGAATAAAAATAATGCATTTATAAGGTCAACATAGATAATTGAGTATGGATTACAACTGGGAAAGAATGACTTAGTCAAGGTTGTGTTTACTATCCTGGAACTGAAGCAGATATTTGAAATGAATTAATTTGCATCTGATTTTTTTCCACATAATCTATTTTAGGTCAAGAGTACTTTGTGGCAAGAACATGAAATCAGTTGAGACCAGCTGACCTTTGCAAAGAACTGTGGCTGGTTAATCTCATAGTTCACTTCATATTGTATATGAGACATGAACGAAAAATCTTACAGTCCCCGTGTGCTGAATTACCCCCCTTCCCCTCCTTCAGAAGCCATACAGAAAACCACCTCTACCACAAAGCCCTAGAGTGGAAGATGCATACGAATAACTTACTCTGTCATATCCGAGCAGTGAAACAGCCATTTTAACTCTTGATTAATTCAAGCAAACAAGAAGACAATACAGTTATATATGATTAAATATGCAGCAGGATCCTTTTTCCTTTACTTTAAAATATATTTTTTTCTGACTGCTCTCATAGTTTGTCAGATCAGCTTGAAATTCATCATATGATAAGGAGGAGGAAATTAATTATATGACGTTATATCATATAATTAATTATATATATATATTTTGTTTGTTTTTTTGTTTGTTAGTTTGTTTGAGTTAAGGACATAAATTCCACAAGGTATCTTCTAAGGTATGTTAAAACATATCCAGCCAGATTCTTTTTTTTTTTTTTAAAGGGGTAACTGTGAACCTGCATAGTTAGAATAGGCTTCAGGGATCTTTTTTTTTTTTAATGGGATTTATTTATTTATTTATTTATTTATTTATGGCTGTGTTGGGTCTTCGTTTCTGTGCGAGGGCTTTTCTCTAGTTGCGGCAATTGGGGGGCCACTCTTCATTGCAGTGCGCGGGCCTCTCACTATTGCGGCCTCTCTTGTTGTGGAGCACAGGCTCCAGATGCGCAGGCTCAGTAATTGTGGCTCACGGGCCTAGTCGCTCCACGGCATGTGGGTTCTTCACATACCAGGGCTCGAACCCGTGTCCCCTGCGTTGGCAGGCAGATTCTCAACCACTGCGCCACCAGGGAAGCCCCCAGATTCTCTTTAAATTAAAACTTCTCTTTGGCTAAAACTAAACTTCTTCTGAATGCTTGATAGCAGAATTCTTCCAAGCACTGGTATAGCCATAACTCTCTTGCAAGCTGGGTAGTACAGACGTCTCCAAAGCTGAAAAAAAGGACTGTTAAGAGAGTCCTTTCTCCATTTGGTCCTGTTCCTCGATGCTTCTCAGGCAGACATTATTGGAAGAATATCAACACCAGTACATTCCAAATAGTTGGCTAAATGAGATAGTCTATGGAAACTCTACCACAAAGACACTCCATTCACAAGGTAGGGTTTGAGCTTGGCATTGTGCAATGTGCTTTTATGTCTGCATCTGTGCCTACTTCTTTGCATTGTGAACTTGAACTGTTTTTCCTTTAACTATTCTGCTCCATTGTACCTAGTGGAATGCACCTACCTCTTCTCTCTGTAAGACAAATTATCTTTTTTTCATGCCTATTTTTCATCTAATGTAAACATTGATCTCTCACTAAGAATCTTAATTCCCATTATCATTTTCCCTGGAGGTCTCACCTCCCACTGGCCTTGATTAGGTAGGCTTGTATGAGAATTGTCTTTCCTCTGTACACCATTTCTTGATCAATGAACAAGCTGTGTGAGCAAGTATGGTGTAAACTAAAGAGTGGAACCTTTTATTTTATTTTACTTTATTTTCACATGTTTCTACTTTCATGTGTTAACATAACAGTTGGAGTGGAAGGAACTGCCCTTTGAAGCACCTCTTATTTTTATCACTTTAAGGCCATTATTTCCCACTATGTGACCTTCCTTAAAACATCACTGCTATTTTCTTCCACACCCTGCAATTTATTTCGGGTTATATAAACTGTTTGGCACAAAACTTCCCTTTCCATGTGCTCCCTGCAATCTTTTTCAATAACTTCAAAACTTACACTTTTGACCCTGAAGAGTCCTTGATCTGATTCCTTTCCATTCCTGACTCTGTGGACCTGTAGCTCCTTTCTTCCTGAGACACAGAGTGAACTTTATCAGCCTAAGTCAACATTTTTCTTTCTGAGATCTTTAATTCAGCACTTGCCTGCTTCTACCAGTTTTTTACCTGCCTCTTTCCCCATTTAATTCAACATTTATTCTCTGTTCTCTTTGGCACCAGTACATGCTCAAATGGTGACTCTTGTCTCTCCTTTTTGAGCCAGCCTTGTATCCACAGCCAATTATTTCAGCTGGCCTCTCTGATTCTTCTTTCTGCCCGACTCATCAACTCTCAACCTTGGATGACCTCCACCAGTTGCTTTCCCTGCCTTTTAAATTTAACTTTATTCTATTCTTGAGTCTACAGAATGTTTTCAATATTCCCTAACATTGAAAATTTGCATCTTAATTGAGCTTTAGCAATCAATTTAGAAATATTGTTTCCTTTTATCTCCCAACACCATCGTGAGACCCCACTATTTTAGGGCGAAAAACACATTAGGTTTACCTACTTTTGCCAACTCTAATCTTTACTCCCCTATGTTCCTTTCTCCTCCACTTTTCTCCAATTTAAACTTCACCTCTCTCTCAATCTTCTGGACTCCAAACATGACCAGTGTTTTCAGGATATTAGTATCACAAGTATCTACTTTTTCTCTAACATCTTCACTCTATCCCAATCTGTAGACACATGCATTTTAAATAAAAACAAAAGCAAAACCAAAGCTCATTCATTCAGCAAATATTTATTGAACTGCTGCTCTATTTAGGCACTTTTGTAGGTGTCTGGGATGCAAGGAAATAAGATTCAATGTACAAAGACTTTTGTTTGCTTGCTATCTTTTCTATATACCAGTTACACTCTTTTTTCGAAAACTTTTCAAGTGTGGTGCTAAATTCACCTCCTCTCCTTTTATTCTAACCATTCCCTTAGAAGTCGCTTACATCTGGCTTTGCTTCCATTGATGCCATTCTCTCAAGGATTAAGATAAAATGATGGTTTTTTTTGTTTTATTAGATCTTTTCTCTGTCCTCATTCTCTTTGTTTACTTCACTTTATCTTATGTTCTGTTTTCCACTTTTCTGGTTCTCCTTTCGTGTCTCAGACTTCTTCTCTCCTCTCTGGTTGTCCTTTGAAGTGTTGTCATAAATCCTGTAATATTTTCTCTTTAGTCACTCTATCAAGAAATAATTAGATTTTAAAGATTGCTCACTGTCATCCTTTTGTCATGCTCCTAAAGTCATATCTCAACTCTGGCCTTGTACCTCCACTGCAGCTCATATTTCAAATGGCCTATCCAGTGCTTCTATTTGACTCCCCTGCCACACCTCAAATTCAACATGATCCCAGCTATCATATAGATCTGGGAGACGTTGAATTCTGGAAGGACGGGAACTCTAACTGGGGTGAAGGCACACAGAACGTTAACATGTCTGTAGAGTCAGCCCCAGCCACATCAGTGGGAAATGTCCCAAAGGCACGAGTCCAGTGGACATGGTCATTTTATGCACAGTTCAGGCAAACCAGTAGGTCTAAAACATTATTAGCAGCATGGTGCCAGGGATTTTGGGAAAAGGGTAGAAGTGTAGGAAGCTGTTTATACTTAGCAAGCCCTCAGTTCCTAGTTGGATACATGGAAAATATAAGACAAATATAGACAAATGGATAAGCAAGAGACATGGAAGGCATTTTGGATGCAGTTATTAGGTAAAATTCCTAGGAAGGTCCTAGAATAAAAAGCAAGGTCACAGAACAGACTACATATAGACTGACGGTCAAGGCAAAAATCTAGTTATATAGATGGTGAAAATCAGACTCCATGGTGCTGGGAAGAAAGAGAAGGGATCAGAGGAAAGGTGTCTTTTAGCTGAATGACAACGTGGGATACAAGGTTACCTTCTGATACGTATATGGGAAGAGCCAAACTGTTGATAAATTACCTGTGCCGTTGCAATTCCTTTCTTACTGGACATCTCTTCAGTACTGACACTATCAACCATACACACACAGTCTCTACTGTGCTAACATCAATGAGGAGATTCTTTTTTGACTCTTCTATATTTTCCTGAATATTTCTTCTTAGTCTTCCTTATGCACTGCTACTCTTTTTGTACTCTCAAATCTTGGTTGTTTCCTTGGATTCTGTCTTTGGTCTTCTGACATTCTATCTTCACTTTCCTTCGATAAATTCATTCACTTTCTTGATTTTAACTACCGCTATATCCTGTTTTTTTTGTAATCTAAGTTTACAGTTCTGGTATCTCCCTTGGGCTTTAGACTCATATATTTAACTACTTTCCAGTGAAATCCATTTAGATGTCTTACTCATCATGTTCAAATACAACATGTTCAAAGTGGGTCTGAATTTTCTCCCTCTCTCCACACCCACTCTTTCTTCCGATGTTTCCTATGTTAATTAATTGCAACATTATTCACTCATCACTCCAGCCAGAAATTTAAAGTCAACCTAAACCACTTCCTCTCCTTTATCCCCCACATAAAATCAACCAGCCAACCCTACTAATTTTATCTTATGATTATTTCTCAATCTCTTATACTCTCCCAGTTCAGTCCATCATAATTGTGCACCTGGAATATTCCCCTAAGCAAACCCCTGCTCTCCCTGATTGCTGACTGGCTTCTCCACATTACATTGTCCTTTGAACAGTCTGGGTGCTGTATCTGAAATCCACATCTGCCCAAGTCACTTTCCTGCTTCTAATGTTGCCATGGTTCTTCATCGTTTACTGAATCAACCTAAGTTTCTTAGTACAACTTAAAGACCCTTCATGAACTGGCTCCTATCTGGGCTCTTAGCATCATCTCCTCTTGTACCTTACCTTAAATTACTTGCCTAAACCTGAACTCATGCTTTATTTTTATCCACTTCTCATTCCCCAAACATATACCTCCTCTTAAATTCATGATCATTTTCTCCTATCTTCTAAACTAGAAAAGAGGTCAACAAATGCTTCTTTACTTTTCTCATTGATAACTCAAAACAGTTGCTCACCAAATTTGATTAATTTTATGCCAGAAAGTATCTCTCAAATCTGGACCTTCCATTCTGTTTCTCTTCTAATATTTTTTCTCTGAACTACAAAAGCATCTTCTTACTATAGAGTTTAGCTTTCTTAGTATTTGTGACTAAGAAATGGCCACATTCTGTGTTGTGGCTTTGGGTTTTCCTGAAAATATTTGTAAAATTATTAAAAATTTATGGAGGGAAAGGATGTATTATGAGTATCTATATCTACCTATCTATCTGAGACATATCACCACTGGGTTCAAAGTAAGTAGTTGATTAATACATAATTGGGAGAAATTACATAGATAGATAGATAGATAGATAGATAGATAGATAGATAGATAGATAATAGATATAGGTAGATAAATACATGGTCAGAATCACTCTGCCATATTCATAGATATAGGGTAACATTTATTTCCCTATAGGTTTTTTGGTGGCATAAGGGATTAGCATAACATAAGGATGGAATATCTTTTTCTTCCTTCTAACAAAGAACCATGGAATACTTATTATAAAATGAAGGGAGATGGCAAAATGTTCATCTAAATAATCTCCATATCATCCATACTCACCTCCTTGCCCACACTGTGTGGAGTAGAAAGAGTTTTGAAGTTATCTAGGCTTTTATGAAATAGATAAGCAGCTGACTCCACAAAATTTGGGAGAAAGCTCAAGAGAATCTTTCTTTCTGGAGAACTGGTGTTCCATATTTTTGACGTGACCAAAAATGCTGTTAAATAACAACTTTCTGGGAAGTAGTTTCCATGAAACTTCTCTTACTTTCCTTTTTCCTCCTGCCATTTCAGGAAAAACAGCTCCAAATTCAGGTCTTAAATTGAGGCCCGATGAACAACTACATGTTTTTAATAATTCAATAGCTTCATAAATGGTCCCTCAAGGCATGAACCTAACTGCCATATATTCTGTTAATGAGAATGGGAAACTTGGAAAGAGAGTGGAGAAGTGAGTCTGCTTTGAAATTAAAGATGATCTAAAGATGCCTTCTGTTTCACAGTTTAAGTAGCAATTATAAAAAGCGACTACTTACAATGTTCCAAAGAAAGGTCTCTGCTTATTTTGTGGGAAGATGCATATAGTTTTCACTTTTCATCAGTTCATTTTGGGGGACCTGCTTGTCACCATACCTCTTATTGGACATTGAATCATAAAGACTCATATTTCACTTTTCACCAACCTGAGCTACTCATTTGGTGGCTTCCCCTCACATCCGACAGCTCATGCATAATTTGATGTAACACAAGACCAGCCAGCCTTGGCCTTGCCGCCATCCTCTGTAAGTTGCATTTACAGCAAACACTGTCTAAAAGTGGAGACTGCCTTTAATATTGGCAACCTGATGATGGGGAAGAAAAAAGTGTCTGAGTTCTCAGAGACGATAACCTTATCTTGAGTGTAAGTTTGTTTGGAATGTCAGTAACTAGTCTGAACAAAGGAATTCCTTGTATGGTGAGGATGCCTTTTGAATTTATTTTTCCATTAAAGAACTGAATTGAAGACAATAGTCTCTGGGGGAGAAAAGAGAGTCAAACCACACTTTCGATCACTGGCATTTACAATTAATAGGATTTTTATTTTTCCTGGCGACCCAAATGGCAGGTATATGCCATTTTGATTCAATTATCTGCTTTCAGCATTTTTTTCCCATACCACCAATTTTGGCAGTCTAGACAGTGTGGTTGCTCTCTGGTAACTGGGCTTCTTTCTGGGAATTGATTTCTTTTGGATCATTGAAGAAGTCTCAGCAGACCTGGATAACTCTTCTCACACATTTCTTTTGCCAATATATTTCAATATCTATAAAGCCATAATAAATTAATACATCTGTATCATATTAATACTACATTAGAGCAATGCAGCAGTAATATGATCCAACAGAAACATTGCTCACCCCCTAAGACTTTCACATGGCTCCACAGGACCAAAACTATTACTGTCAACTCCAGCTCACAGACCTTATGTCTGTGTAAAGGCAAAATAGACAGTGTTCTTGGTGCCTCTGAGTTGTATAAACTGTCTTGTTATCAACACCAACACTGCTGTCCGGAGATAAGGAAAGCAGACACTCAGACTAGTTACTCTGTGAGCTGTGCCTTTTTTATAACCCTAAGCACTCTCCTCTTTAGCATTATTAGTTTGTCATTCTCTGGATAATTGTTCATAAATTGTTGCTTAAATTGCTCATGACTCCAATGTTTCTTGCCAAAAAGTCTTTCACTGACTATCTGATAGATTTTCCAAAATAGTTTACTCATAAGATACTTGGATTTCAAATTTTCAAAATGATAGGAAAAAGCATAAAGAGAAAAAAATTGAGACTTTACGTAACAGCCAAGTTTGCTGGATACAATTTTTTTTTTTTCCAAGTGTATTACACAGATGCATGAATCTTAGCTGGGCCCTTTCTTTCTAACCACACTCCTAAATATCTCTCTCTTCTATCTAGTCCAGTCTAAGCACAGTACATTTCTTTTTTTTTTTTTTTTTTTCCTACTTTTATTTTTATTTATTTATTTATTTTTGGCTGTGCTGGGTCTTCGGTTCGTGCGAGGGCTTTCTCTAGTTGCGGCAAGTGGGGGCCACTCTTCATCGCGGTGCGGGGACCGCTCTTCATCGCGGTGCGCGGGCCTTTCACTATCGCGGCCCCTCCCGTTGCGGGGCACAGGCTCCAGACGCGCAGGCTCAGTAGTTGTGGCTCACGGGCCCAGCTGCTCCGTGGCATGTGGGATCTTCCCAGACCAGGGCTCGAACCCGTGTCCCCTGCATTAGCAGGCAGATTCTCAACCACTGCGCCACCAGGGAAGCCCTAAGCACAGTACATTTCTTTTCTATGGAAGTTGACTCTTTTCCCAAAAGTTCCCAAAGAAAGGAATACCATAACTTTTGGGGTTAATTAAGTCTATTGTTTTATAAATACTTTATAAGGACTAACCTAAACTTTATGCTGCATAGGACGCCACTGTCCTGTGCTTTTACCATCATAAATAAAAATCAAAAACAGCTGCTTACCTCTGCCATTCCTTTTCACATCCTTGAAATATGTTGGTAGGCTTGCCCCTTCATATTTCTGCACTAAATAGACCTAGTTCCTGTGACCTTACTTCAGAGAGACAATTTTCCAACCATTTAATCATTTTCATTGCTCTTCTTTGGATCTGCTCCAAATTCTCCTTCCTTGGGTGGGCCCCCCGTGGTCAGAGTGTTGCAGTATAGACTCCTAAGCGGTGCTGACTAAATGGGAAGTTACTTCCCTGGAGGCACATAACATGAGCCTGATGTCATTCTACCCATGTGGCTACATCTCGCTTTATGCAATCCCACTATGTGACAACCCAGATAGAATTTTAAAATAAACTTTGCAATAAGATTCACCATAGGAGAACTTCTAGAAAAATACTCTAATATATTTCAAATAGGATTTGTTTTTCAAAACCTATGTCTCTACAACTTTGCTGAGAACATGATGTGAGATGAAATACACAATATCTATCTATTCATTAACTCATTCATTCTTTCATTTATTCAAGAACATTTGTCAAATGCCCAGTATATTCTGATAACCACTGGGGATAGAAAAATGAATACCATATCTTGCCCAACTTGGCTCCATACCTTGAAGAGTATACAGCCCAAAGAGACAGGATAAATAGTTTGGCCTTTGGAATAAATCAGATCTGTGTGGAAATTGTGGTCCACCATTTACTAGCTGCAAATCATCAGCACATGCTTACTTTCTTTAAACCTTAGTTTCCTCACTTTTAAAATGAACATAATGGCAATTTCTGTCTCACAAGGGGTGGCAAAGTTTAAATAAGAGATACATATGAACAGTATGATAGCAGCTTGTTGTTATTATATTCCAGAGCCTTTCATATAGCAGACAACTTTATTTACTGACTGAATTAATAAATAAAAGAATACATAAATAAGTAAAACATATTTGAAAACTGGTCATTACAGGACAATAAAATAAGCTCTACAATAAAATTATGAACAAAATCTCATGGGAGGACAGAGGAGCAAGCTGCTAATAAGCCTACTTGTGGAAACTCCAGGAAACACATAGGAAGTAATATTTAAATGGCATAATTAAGGACAAGTAGATGTTTGCTAGGTGGAAAATGTGAGGAAGGGCATTCCAGACAGAAGAAAGAACATGTGTAAAGGCGCTGAAATACAAGTAAATATGGCAGTTTAAGGAACATGAAAAGCCAGGTGCATTCTGAATGGAAGGGCGGGATGGAGAGTTGTTGCAAGTGATGGGGCTGGAGAAGTAAACTAGGGTCAGGGATGAAGATCACAAGTGCAATGTTAGAATCTATCCTTCAGGAGATAGAGAGAAGGTGAGCTTTCAAACAGAAGAATGAGGTTCCAAGAGAATTTGGAAAAAATAAGTAGGAGTATAACTGACAAAAGTATCAAGGATGTAATGGGAAGAAAAGAGACTAGTACAGAGACCAGTATGATATGAAGTCTATTGAAATGATCCACGGACGAGATGAGGAAGGTCTGAATTAATAGTGGCAGTAGGAATAGAGTGGAGGGGTCAGATTTGAGAGAGATTTCCTGGCATGTAATCAATCAAATTTGGTGAGCAATTGTTTAGGGCTATTAATGAGGAAATTGAGGAGTATATGTTGATTTTTTCTAGTTTAGAAGACTAGACAAAATGAGAACAAATATAGGAGAGTGAGAGGTGAATAACAATAAATCATGAGTTCAGTTTCGGTCAAGTAGTGTACGGCTTGTTCTGCAGAGTTGGAAATGAGGATCTGCTGCTTGGAAGAAAGGTTTGGAACAGAAATGGACTTGGGAATTGTCAACACAGAGATGGCAATTGAAGTTTGAGAATGGATGAAGTCTCATATTGAGTTTGGGATCCTTTTTGATCCCTATCTAATTACCATTCCTAATCCGTATCATATGTACAAAAAATGTTTTTCTTTCAAAATAAAAATTACCTTAGAATAGTCTCTTTGGTATAATTTAATAATATTTCTTTGTCCATCTGTCATTAATTCATATAAAATTTAATTGTTTCCAAGAGACTAGTCCCTCTACTAAAGACACACCTTTGTCTCCAAAACCACCTGACCAAAAGAAATCTGGCCCAGAATTATAGGACTATATTGAGTGCACTTTCTTTCTGAAAGCACAGATGACAGGAATATGTAGGAATACTGGGCTCCATTACATAAGCAGGGAGCATCAACTAAAATGGAAAGAAATAATAGCTTCTTGAGATGTCACTGGAAAGAAAATCATTGATTAAACATCCATTTGGAACTATTTACAGCACACTATCACTCCATCAATTCTATTGCTCCCCAAATCTCAATCTATTCCAAACCCACCTTCTCTGTCTTCCAAGTCACAGTAAAGTTATCATATCTGACTGGGGAGTGTTGGATTGCTCTGTCAACATTGCCCCCTTCAACCTCAAATCCTTTTGTTAAGCAGTCATATGACATATGCCAAAGAAACACAGAGCCATTGAAAGACAGAAGCTCTTGGCTTCTGTCAATCAGTTATAATCATGCATATGAGTCTTTTAAATGACATCACTTCTATATTATCATTACAGAATATTTAGAGTGTTAATTTTTTAAACGTATAAATTTCCTTGAATTTCTCTAATTTTAAAAAAGTCTGCTTTCTAAGACTTTTTGGAATTTTTTAAAAAATATTTCAATTATGATTAGAGTTTTTTTTATAGAATAAGAGACTTCCCAATTCATGTGCGACTTCTATTTTTTCTAGCATCTGGGTAAGGAACAAGGGACAAAACTTTGCTGCCATTAAAAGTAAAAGTTCTAAGGATGTGTCTAAAAATTATCATTAAAAAGTAAATGTTAAAGATCTGATCTAATCAGGCAATACTATGAATAAGGAATTTTTTTTTATAGTGAACAGTGTCTTCCTAATGTCCTCTTGTTCCCATACTCTAACCACCTGCAGTATTTGACAGAGCAAGCTGTAGGCATCTGTTTGTACCTTTTTCTCACTGGAAAACATCCCAACTCTATAAGACTAATTCTTGCATAGCTAAAAGCATGTGAGTCATTCGCTTCTTGATTGAAACCTATTTGGAAATCATTTTCCGCATTAATATATATATATTTCTCTGGCTTTTCATTTTCTAGCAGCCCAGTGGACTCACTTCTCCTAGCCTCATTCTCAGCAAGTAAGAGCTAGCTAAAACTATAAATGAATTCTTGTGAACATGTGTATGGATACCAGTGCACAAAGAAACACAGGGAAGAGGATGGCTTTGCACAAAGGAGGGATTTCAAAGGCGGTAGTTCACACCCCTTGGATCAATTTTAAAAAGCTAGTTCATGAGACAAAGGATCATTGACCACTTCTTGAATCAGACCACAATGGTGTACACGAACCGGTAGAATTGTTCATAGACCAATGCTAGGTGCCTGGAATGCAAGCGTGCTGAGGCTTCCATCCGCCTCTCATGGCTGCCTTTTAGTTTATGCTTTTCTATCATTTTGTTCTAACACAATTCAGTTTGGACAGTTTTTACTGGAAGGATTCTTTTTGTATGATACTTTCAGAAATAAATATACAATGAAACCCACAAGACTGGAAAGCAGAAAGTTTTTGTCTACCACAGATAAGATTCTGTCATTTCTCTTTTACTAGTCTCCTCATTACAAAAAAAAGAAACCAAACTTTTATGACAAATTTAGGTGTTCCTAATAAAGTGACAGACATTTTAAGGTTTTAAATGAATCGATACATTCCATCTTTTTTGGTAATTACACATATACTCCTTATTGTAGATCTTTAATCTCTTACAAAAATCTTTGCAAATTTATGTAGTTATTAACTTTAAGCATATTCTTTGCGGGGAACACAGAGGCCAAGTCATCATTTAAATTTTATGTTTGTAATTTCTTACTTTTTTGTCCAAGAATTTTAGTAATCAAATCATTAAGCTCATGATGTTTCCACGGACTAGAGCACATCTGTTTCATAAATCTAGAAAGATTCCTGAGAATTGTCCAATATCTTTATGGGAATAATAGAGTAAGTCCAAGTCTTTTCTTATATATATATGTGTGTGTGATATATATACAAATTCTTTTCTGGAGAGATCTGTGGTATCTAGAAAAATGTTTATAATCAGGAATCTAAGAAAGGATGATCAGAGAACTCAACGGTTAAATTTTTACTAATATCCAATACCTTATTTAGTTTACTCCAGGCCTGAATCAGTGAGATATAAGAAAAAAAATCAGAGATTTTTAAGTCAAAAGATCTGGGTTAATATGATATCACTTATATGTGGAATCTAAAATATAACACAAATGAAACTATCTACAAAACAAAAACAAAGTCACAGACATAGAGAACAGACTTGTGGTTGCCAAGGGGGAGGTGGGGTAGGGGAGGGGTGGATTGGGAGTTTGGGGTTAGCAGATGCAAACTATTATATATAGAATGGATAAACAACAAGGTCCTACTGTATAGCACAGGGAACTATATTCAATATCCTGTGACAAACCACAATGGAAAAGAATATAAAAAGGAATGTATGCATACATATGTATAACTGAATCACTTTGCTGTACAGCAGAAAATAACACAACATTGTAAATCAACTATACTTTAATAAAAAATAAAATAAAATAAAAAGAACTGGGTTAAGCATTCCAGATATGATATTACTTGTATTCCTTCATCCATTATCAAATATTTACTGAACACTTATTATGTGCAAGGCACTGTATTAAATGATAATATATGCTTACTATGTGTCTAGCTTTGAGCAAATTATTTAACAGAGAGCTTCGGCTCTTGAATCTGCAAATAGGGAAAATAGTGCCTTTACAATAGGGTTGAGGAAAGACTGAGTATGACAGGGTAATACAGAGTCTGTCACAGTCTGCCCATACATGCACCCATTGGTTCCCAATTCATGAGCCTGGCTCATCTTATGAAGGAGGGAGTTTTATGTGGAAATGTTCTAGGCCAGAACATAAGGAGGAAGTGGTTGATATTGGACTATGGAATCATGGTCATCTGTATCTTCACAATAAAGGAAAGAAGGGTAGCATGAAGAATGAGAAGAACACAGCAGGGTTGTCCCAGGAAAGTTTGGACAGATCTGCGCTCAAATCCTGGACACACCTGTTTATAATCTGAGTGACTGTGTATTAGTTACTGGGCCTCTCTGAGACTCAATTACCTTATCTGTTAAGTAGGATAATATTGCTCCCCATACGATTGTTGAATTAAATGTAATAATCCTTGTAAGAAATCTATCACAGTCGATGGCAGTAATTATTATTATTGTTGTTACTATTCTTATGAATAAGGATTCCTTGAAAACTCTACTAAGTTTGTCATTTATGTTGCCATCTGGCCTTTTTAACCATGTTTTTCTTGTCCATGATAGAATGACAAATGGAGTCATAAAATTTCAAGGAAATTTCAGCAGTCCATCTTGAATGAAAATTATTTTCCAGAAAATTCTTCCTTTTTTTAAAGAAAAGTAACTATGAGAACACTCCCTGAACAAAACTACTATCTACTGGATATGCAGGCAAGTTCATACATAGACCTAAAGTTGGGCCTTGAGGTGGAAAAATAATCAACACTTTTCTATTTAAGATTTCATGGACTTTCTTTGAACAAGTTCATGGCATCTCATAAACTAAAGGAAATGTTATTTCCTCTGAGTTAAAAAAGAAACCAATATGTTCTTCAACTTTTTCTTCTTAATCATTACTTGTTCATCTATTCATATTTTAAACTCAGTCTAGAAAAGTACTATTTATTTTCCTATGTCAGCATTCTGCTCTTCTCATGTGTGCATTGTTTATCCACAGAAAATGATAGAAAATCCTCCATGTGAAAGGTTTAGCAAAAGTAACAGCACCAACATTCTTTTATCTGTGATGATGGAAAGATAATCCACATGTGAAAGCACTTGGTGCTTCAGCTTATTTTGAGTGACAGAAGCATAATAGAATCTCCTAAGCATTAACATTCTACAATAACACAGCATTGTCATCCTTTGTCTGATCCTGGCTCATACAAATCTCACTCAGTGTTTCAAATTCCTAACAAAAACTAGAGAAATACACCTCAAAGCTATTATGTGGAAACAGATTAGGCATAGCTCTAAATCTTTAAACAAACTGTTAATGATATAAAAGTCCTGTTTATATGCTTCTCAAGGGATGTTTATAGACAGGATGAAAATTATGAATCTAGATCTCACAAGCAATTTGCATGCCTAAATCCTGTATATATTTTGCTTCTCAAAGCATTAGCCTTTTCTGTCTTTTCTTGGCATTTGATGTTTTGGCTTCTTAATGTTGTTCTGCAAACTGTTTTAAGAAGGCTGAGAGGAAAATTCTTTATCCATTGAAATCTAGAATAAAGGACATTATGTAATCTCCCATGGTCTCCTGATTTTTAATTTTAAAAACAAAAACTATTACCTTTTGTTATGATCAGCTGGGCGATCCTTTGGCAATTTTTGAAATAGGAGGAACTTGTCAGTCATATCCCCCCACCTCTTTTTCAGTGCCATCTTCTAGGAGCTGAGGCCTCCTGTATTGCTCCCTGGTTGTCCTGAACTCTTGTCATAGGCACTAAATCTGGACCTTCTTTTCTTGTCTCCAAAGTTATCCTTCTTTCTTTGTATCCATCGAACCTTAACCATCTTGGTTCTCATTCTCCCAGCTTTCTACTCCTAGCCAGTAGTCAGGGGGGCAGTATGGTAGGACTAGAAAGAGCATTGGGCTGGAAATAAGAGACTGGGGTCACAGCTCTGGTCAAGACTTGTGGTGTGCTCATCTGTGCCAAGCACTCTTTTAAGCCCCTGTCATGTGATAACTCATTCAATTCTTAAAAACAGTCCTATGTTTACATGTGGCTTATGAAAGCAGGCCCAGTAGGGTTAAATCACAGCTAGCAAGAGGGGGAACCAGGATTCTAGTCCAAGTGGTCTGACTCCAGAGTTTTGTGTTTAATCACTGTGCTATAGTGACAATAATTCACCCTGTGGACTTCTCCTGCTCTCTCAAGTAGAGGAGTTTAAGCAATAGCAAAGATCACTTTCCACTATAAAACTGTATAGTTCTAAGGAGGAACTCAATTGAATCAAACAAGTTACATTTAAGGCTAGACCTACAAGTGGTTTTTGACTGGAAAAACGCACCAAATAAAATTTTGTTTGCTAACATCAAACACTGTTGATTATGGTAATGGTTTTCTCTTTTATCCCCATCAGAGGGTGTGCAATTGACAGCTAATGCCTGGACATGTAAATAAATATCTACACATCTATGATCATGCAATGTAATCTAACATGTTAACAAGACACCCTCTCGTCACTCGATATCCACTTTTTCTTTCTTCATTTTTAAAAGAATGATGATTTTATTTTGGACTGCAAAGAACTCAGCTAAAAGGTAACATGTCCCAGCCTTCTTTGGTACTAATGGCCATATATTCTGACCAGAGATATATAAGTTGATGTGTTGAGTGGAAGTGCTTGATGCATCTTCAGTGAAAGTTGTTTAAGATAGCTGACATATGGGAGGAAGGCTTTTAGTCCTTGATCCCTTCTCTTTCTTTCTGTATGGAATGCAGCCATCTTGGACCATGAGCTGATCTCAAGGATGGAAGCATGAGCTAAGATGACAGAGTGGGAATATAGAAAGAACCTGGATGAGTAAGATACCTCAGCCTCTGGAACCTTTATCTCCTAAATTCTTTTACATGGGAGAAATAAATTTCTGTTTGGGGCAAGCCATTAATATTTTCACTTTTCACTATATGCAGCAAAATAGAATTCTAACTGATACAATATGAGCTAGCTATAGAACTCTACAAAAGAATAATACCAGTGACATGGAGAAGTCACATTTGGAAGGTATTTAAAGTAGAGTCAATAGGACTTGGTGATTGATTGGATGTGGGGGATAAAGAAGATGGAAGAATCAAAGTCAGGGACTAAATCAAAGTAAAAAGGTAGATGAAGGTACCATTCTCAGATAAAGAACATAAAGAGAAACTGATTCCATAGAGAAGATGATCCAATAAATTTTATATGTGTTAAAAATGCCGGTATATGTAGAAAAATCAAACGGAAATGCCGGGAGGAAGTTAGATATTTAGGACCAGAGCTCAGTAAATTTATCTGGGCTAGAAATACATAGATGTATGAGCAGCTGGCATTATCAGTTAGTAACTGAAACAACTGAAATTGGCAAGTTCTACTGGGAAGAGTGTGAAGAATAAGAAGAGAAGAAAGACCAGGACTCTGCAGCTGAGAAACAACTACCTTTAAAGGTGGGAAGAGAAAGAAGAGTGAATAAAGATATAGGGAGGTAGAAGAAAAGCCAGGAGAGCCTGGGATCGTTCAAGCCAAACTAAGAGTTTCAAGTAGAAGCAAAGGGTTAATGGTATTAAATGCTGCAGAATAAAGTAAAATAAGGACTAAAAAGATATTTTTAAAATTTTGTTTCAGTGAAGTTCTCAATGGCCTTGAAGAGAGCAGTTTTGTGGACTCAGTGAAGAAACAAGAGTGAGATAAGAAGTACACAAACGGCGAGGAAATGAAGATAGTGTGAGCAGATCACTTTTTCAAAAGTTTGTTGCGAAGAAGAGAAAAAGAGGATGGTAGCTGGAGGAAGATATGGAATCAAGGGAGAAGAATATCAATACGGTGAGGTGCTCCAAGGCGACTATGTTTAGGAGGGAGGAAAGTCATTTAATTCATTGTAACAGGAAGGAAGGAAGATTTAGAAACAGATCTGTTTATTTGCAGATAATAAAATTTAAAAGAGTTTTAACCTGATGGCTTTATTTTCTCTATGAAACAGCAGTCAAGTTCATCTGCTGAGAGAAAAGAGGGAGGGTTAAGAATTGTGGAACAGTTTGTAATGACTATGGAGAATGTGTGACCATATTGACTGAAAAAGCTTAACAGTCAAGGGCATGATTAAGGTCGAAGTCCTCAAAAGGACTGTGGTCCTCTTCATCTACCCTTCCTCTTTCTGCTTCTTAACATATACACATTTCCATATTTCTTGTTAGTTTTTTCTTAGGTATTTCTTTTATTCTTATTAGGAGATTCTTTTTTCCATAATATTTTCCAACTAGTTATTGCCAACATAAATTAAATCTATTTAAATTTTCTGTATTGATTTCTGGCCTCCGTGCAGAAATTTGTTATCTGGAGTGGTTCAGATAAAAAATACTTCTGCAAATAATGACCATCTCATCCCTCCTTTCTGAAATATATTTCTCATTCTTTTCCCTCTTCTATTCAGTTACTACAACTTCTGAATAATGATGAATAACAAAAGTTACAGAAATAATCATTTTCTTGTTCCTGAATTTAATGGGAAAGCCCTTGGTATTTCGCCATTTATTAGGATTCATTTAGCCCATAAATATTTATTGAGCAACTATCTCATGTAGTCATTGTGTTAGGTACTGTGGTGAAATAATTTGGCACCATTTTGAATGTCATATAATTTAAAGTCTAGTGGAGACATTAAGATTTTAAAAAGTTATAGCAATATGGTCTCACAGTTATAACTTGTGATAAGTGTTAGGAATGAAAAAAAGGGGGATACTATGAGAGAAAATAATTGGAACCCTAATTTAGATTGGAGGGTGAAGGAATTCCTCTCTGAAAAAGTGACATTTAAGTTAAAACATAAAAATGAAGGCAGAATTATAGAAAAATCAGGTCAAGATGTAAAGGTAGGAATGAGTAAGTAGAGTGGGAAGTTAATTAATATAAGAACATTAAATGAGATTATAGATTGAGATTACTTTGTATAATGGAAGGTATATAGAGCATATACTAAGTGCTTAATAAATGTTAACTCTACATATAATTTTAGATGATAGTTTGAAACCTTTCTTATATTAAGAAAGTAAACTTTTATGCTTAGTTTACTAAGAATAGTTTTTAAAAATAGGAACAAATTTAGCATGTTACCAATAGGACCCGCAATTGCATTTCGAAATGATCATATGATTTTTCTTCTTTACATAGGAGTGTGATAAATTATGTGACTTATTCCAAGAATAAGTCTCACGGGGTCATGATGTTTTTTATCAATATATTTTTTCATTTAGCTGGACTTTGACTTATTTGAGATTTTGTAAATATATCAATAAATTGGTTTTTAAGATATTTTTGGTTGTTATTTATTTCTTTGAGTTCATTGATGTAAGTAATTGTCAGCTATATCATTACCAAAGTTATGTTGTTTGGAAACAACTTCACCAGCATAAGAAATTTTCAGGTAGCGTTACTGTAAAACCATCTGAGCTTTGTGATTTAGAGGAGCACACATTCCTCTAGCAAAATTATCAATTATTTCTGGTTATATTCTGTTTAAGTTTTATGTCTTATTTTGTGTCAGTTTTGGTAATTCATATTGTCCCAGTTTAGGTGACCACTGGTTTTCCACTAGGCTGTTTATAACTGGTTTCTAACTGGTCTTACTCAATTCCAGTTTATTCTTTTCATAGTAATGTCAGTGTGATCTCTCCAAGTTGCTATTCTAATTAACTTACTTCTCTGAAGGCACCTCAACAATTCTCCATTTCTCTCAAGATATTGTAAAATACAAACTCCTTACAAAAAGTGTGAGTCATGAGTCTCTTCATTATTTTTAAAATTACATCAATTAACTTTCTCTCGTTTTAGAAAAAAATGTTTTTATTGAAGTATAGTTGATTTACAATGTTGTGTTAGTTTCGGGTGTAGAGCAAAGTGATTCAGTTATATGTATATAAAACTGAAAATATATATATATATTTTTCCTTTTATTTCAATTCCCAGAATATGCTAGGTTCACCCTACCCCTGGGCATCTGCTAGCATTACTTCCTCTAGCTAAAATTCCCTTCTTCATCTGCTTCCCAAACTCTGGATAACCCTTCTTGTCCTTCAGGTTTCTGCTCAGATGTAACTTTCCCCAGGAAGCTCTCCTTAACTCCCAAGATTATATTGTGTGTCCCTCCTACTGGAGATCTATATAGCTATGGAAGGACAGTAAGAGAGTATTTGGTCACTTGTTTGTCTGTCTCACACAAAGGACTATAAGCAAATTGAGAGGGGAAATATTGCTTTATTCATCTTTGTATTTTCAATGTCTAGAATCAAGGCTGACACATAGAAAGGACTCAATAAATATTCATTGAATGTTGAATGAATTACAGGTGTGAATAGCTTCTAATTACACTGAAATTTTTTGCAACTCACATTTATTTAGCCCTTCCAAAATATTTAACTTAGTTATCAGAGAAATAACACATTTTTCCTTTTCCACTCATGTATCATCAGTCTATATAATATTTAATTTAATTACATAGTTACAAATACAAGTGAAACTGGCATAAAGAAGCTTAAGAATAAAACCTTGACTCTTTCTTGACACATAGCTGAACCCATGAGGGCAGAAATAACTTACTAGCCATGAGTACAGAGCTGGGCAACATTTGTTCATCTGTGAGCTGGTTAAGTGGAAGTCTTAGAGTTTCTATGAAATCTAGAGGCAGCTCACAACTTGAAAAAAATAGTTGTTGAAGTTTATTTGTAAGCTTGTCAAGTTGGAACCTAAAACATATTTTGTCGCTCAAGATAAGAAATGGATAAGCTTCACAAAATTCTGCAAAAAGTCCTCATTAACATGGAAGTTGAACAAATACCATGTTATTATAGCCTGAGTTTTAGGTCCAGGGAGATGGGGACTGTATAATATAGAAGGAAGGAGAAGAAATCATATGTAAAGGACTTTCTTTTTTCTGGGTACTGAAAAGGCTCTTGGAAAATGTCCACAATGCATAAAAAAGATTTTATTTGTGAACTCAGTTGCTTCTGCACATTTCTCTAATGTCTTATTCAATCTCTGCCTTGGGTATTCCAAAATGTTCTATTTACTAAAATTATTTGGAAGTTCCTAATTTTTAGAATTCACTTCTTTTCCCTGCTGTGTGTTTCTTTACTTATTGGCAAAGCACCACTTAATCATTCCACTGATGTATGTCAAATAAACAAATTTTTATACCTAAACTGGGTATAAGTATAAAACTTCTGTTTTGGAAAATACCTGGCTTACACATTTTGGGACTTATCTTTGGAATCATTCACTCTATTACTGTTAATAGGGTCATGTACATTGTATTTAGATGGTTCAGAACTCAAATTACCTGCATAAGAGATGAGGAAAACTGATTTACACAGTTTTACTAATCCCTTTTTATTTATCTCTGCAACACTAGTTTACTAGAAATGCCTAGTCAATATCTCTGTTCTCACACATTGCTCTAATATAATTTATGTCCCATTAAATGTCTGCTGAAAAACTTAAACCTGGTGTGCGGATAAACACCAGGGAACTGTCTATTGGCCATTATAAGATCTGAGGTAGAAACTTCATTCAAGTTGGGATCTCTCTCGTTCTGTCTCTCTCTCTTTTCCTCTGTGTCTCTCTGTCTCTCTCTCTCTGTCTCCCTCTCCTATATTGAGTCAGTATGTTGTGAATATTGAGCTGGACAATCAGCTAGAGCTGGACTTTGAGCTGGTCAAGGGCAATAATGGCTACATTTATGGAAAAGCCAAAACTAAAGAGCCTTTCCCAGGAAACAGGTTAAGAACAAGGCAGACATGCAGAGAGAAGCACACCAGGATGTGGCTACAGAGGGAAAGAGGCAAGATGGCTGCCTGATGACTTTCGGATCAACTGGAACCAGGTATCCTGCAAGCGCTTTATTTCCTTGAGATTCCCTAGTTCAATAAACTTGCTAACTTGCATAGTGTAAGTGGATGTATGTTTCCTGCAACCAAATGATTCCTGGCTCATTCTCTGTACCATGTTGAGAATTCGAAAACAAACATGTAAACTTTCAGATGGAAAATGTGACTCATTGAAGAGATAGTGTAACAAGCAAGAAAAACATCATCCCCTCCACCCCCACTCCTGCTTTTGTTATCCTTTTCCATATAAATTGTAGGGCCCAAGCCCCCTACTAGGCAGATATCAAAATCAGAAGTTTGCCTTTGAGGCTCTCGTTCTTTCCTTTTATCTATTCTCTAACTTATAGAGGGACAATCTTCTTTTTTGGTGCCTAGGCACTCATGTGCTCATCTTTCTCCTTATCATAACTAATTTCAGGAAAGCACCTTATACATTTATTTACACAAAGGGAGAAGTAATTTTAAAACTGTTTTCCATCTTTCATTATTCATCCATATATTCCAGAGAAGTTCCCTTTTACAGTATTCAAACTGTTATGGCACAAAATAAATCTCGAATTGGGAAATTTCAGCTGGTAAAGGAATGTATTTTGGAGGCAACCTGAACATGTTTGAAATCACACTGCGGAGCTGGCTGTCTCCTCTGTTTCTGTGTTAAGGCTTGCTCTGATTTGAGTATGTCTATGACAGGGTGTGGAATGTGAATATTTGAGAAGAGACCACCCTGCCTGTTTGGATTAGTGTCTGTATCTATTTTAACAAGTATGGTGCCTGGGAGTTCAGTTATTATGAGTTCAACTCTAGTTTGGGGTTCTTCATACATTTCAAAGTTAAAGGGCAAAGTACTTGTAGTCTTTTCTCTCTTTTCTCTATGCTTCATAAGACTCTTTGAAACATAATATTTTCTTTTAAGTGGACATGTCTTCAAAATGAGCCAGCTACTTGACAGATAGCTTGCATATGCTTATGGAGAAGTACATTCATAACATACAACTATTCAAAAATGCCAGAATTGTTTTCTCAAAATTCAATTTTGCATAGTTCTGTTAATTAACTCACTGTCAAACTCTGCATAAATTTGAATTGCTTCACTTTGCAGTTTCCATGCTTCTAAAAAGCTTGAATGGAGATCAAACAAAAACTTTCAACCTCACTAATGCCAATGACAATATAAGACCAACTCCAAATTTTTTCCATCGTGTAATCAATAAAATCATAAGAATTTGTAAACAGTTCTGTCAAATCTCTGGACATATATAGCCTCAGACTTGAGGTAGCCTGCAAGGTCACAGAAAAAATGTCTGAGGAATTTTGGTTTTCTGTTAAAATCATCCAGACTCAACTGAAACCTGGTGTGCTTAGATTCGTTTATTTTAAGGTATCATGTCACAGTTTCCTGCTACTGAATAATGATGCCAAGGAAGTTTTATTAGAATTTTTATTCTGGAAGAGGGTGCACAGTAGAATTACAGAAACCCAGGTTGAGAAATTCGAGATATGGACTTTATTTCAAGCCAGATTCTTGACTCATGATGAATTATGCATTTTATTTCTAAATCTTTCCATTTGAAAAACAGAACAATACATTAACAGTGTCCAGAACTCCCCAAGGAATTGCAACACTGGGTGATCTGATGAGTGCAGATCTTAACCCAGGGACCTTGTTTTTGTCCCTAATGCTACTGCCTTAGTTCATTCAGCTTCTTATAACAAAATGCCACAGACTGAATGGTTTATAAATAACAGAACTTTATTGCTCACATTTCTGGAAGCTGCAAAGTCCAAGATCAAGGGGCTGGCAGATTCTGTTTCTGGTGAGGACCTGCTTTTTAGTTCATAGATAGTTGTCCTTGCACTGTGTTCTTACCTGGAAGAAAGGTAAGGGATCTCTCTGGGGCCTCTTTTATAAGGACACTAATCCCATTCACAAGAGGTCTGTCCTCGTGACCTAATCATCTCCCAAAGTCCCCATCTCTAAATACTCTCACACTGGGGATTAGGTTTCAGCATGTGAATGTTGGGGGAACACATTCAGTCTATAGCAACTACTATTAAATTTTTTCTAACATGACATCATTAATCCACTTATTTATCCCACTAATCTTTTTTAGTGTCTACTAGATGCCAGGTTCTGTGCTGGGAAGAAGAAATTCAGAGGTGAGTAAGTTACAGTCTAAAGCGTTTACAGTTGTCAAACAATGTGGAATTATAGTGATACAAATAAGCAAAAGTATTATGTGAACCCCAAGGAGTGGCACCTAACCCATTTTAGTGAGGGGGTCATGGGATGGGCGAGGAGAAGAAGTGAAGGTAAATTGAGGAGGTGATGATACTTGGGTTGAACCTCCAAGGATATCTAGATGAAAACCAGACCTAGAAGTTAGCTTGGGCAAAGGAACCCATAAAAGAAATAGCAGAGAATGAGGTTTTGGTGTGCTGGAGTTAAGGGTGAGGCAAGGATGCTGAGGGATGGCTAAGACTGGAGAGAGAGGCAGGGGCCTGATAATGAAGGATCACAGATGTCAGCAAGTCCCATGAAACCCTTAATCCAAATACCTTTCACCAAATTATGGGGAGATTAGCCATTTCTTAATCATCTTTCTAGCACCCAAATATAACACAGACCTACCAGCGAGTAAATGCTTAGTATAGTAAGTATTGCCTGAGTAGATTCTCTAGCTCTGTTTATTTTGTTGTTATTAAAAAAAAAAGAGAGAGAGATTTTAAATTTTAGAAATCACAGGTTTTAATTAATCATGTAAAATTGGCTCAAAATTTTGTGTATAGAAAATAATGTCAAATATTCCTTCATCCCTTGTTTCATGTCTTATAGAGTGAAAAATACTTCAGGCAACACAAATCAATTACAAAAAATGTTCATTGCAGCTCTATTTACAATAGCCAGGACATAGAAGCAACCTAAGTGTATATCAACAGATGAATGGATAAAGAAGATGTGGCACATACATACAATGGAATATTACTCAGCCATAAAAAGAAACGAAATTGATTTATTTGTAGTGAGGTGGATCGACCTAGAGACTGTCATACAGAGTGAAGTAAGTCAGAAAGGGAAAAACAAATACCGTATGCTAACACATATATCTAAGAAAAAAAAAAAAAAAGGTCATGAAGAACCTAGGGGTAAGACGGGAATAAAGACACAGACCTACTAGAGAATGGACTTGAGGATATGGGGAGGGGGAAGGGTAAGCTGTGACAAAGTGAGAGAGTGGCATGGACATATATACACTACCAAATGTAAAATAGATAGCTAGTGGGAAGCAGCCACATAGCACAGGGAGATCAGCTCGGTGGTCTGTGACCACCTAGAGGGGTGGGATAGGGAGGGTGGGAGGGAGGGAGACGCAAGAGGGAAGAGATATGGGAACATATGTATATGTATAACTGATTCAATTTGTTATAAAGCAGAAACTAACACACCATTTTAAAGAAATTATACTCCAATAAAGATGTTAAAAAAAAAAAAAAGAAAGAAAAATGGACAACCCTCACCTGATTGAGTGGTATCCAGGTGCTAAGCCCTGTGCTACATCTTGGCATGTGTATTATTTAATACATAAAACAACCTCATCAAGTAGGTTCTATTATCCTCACTTTATATATGGAAACGCTAGTGTCAGAATTGTGAAATAATGTGCCCGTGTTCAGATAATAAGGGCGGAGGCAGGATTTGGACCTCGTTTTGCTGGCTTCAAACTCTAGTATACTATAGTACTTCCAGAGCTAGGTAACAAATAAACAGGAAAGAACTTCTATTTAGATTAATGCAAAAAGTTTACACACACACAAAAAGGGCAGACTTTTTTCTTTATTTGATGATATTTGATCTAAGATTACTAGATAGTATTAGGAAACGTTTGACCAAAATTTTAACTAACATTATGTTTTATATCACTTTAATAGATCAGGACCTTCTGATTCGGAATTGCTCAAAAAACCCAATACATCACTCTAAAATCTTTTGAAAATACCTCTTAACTGAAGCTGCCTTAAATTGAATTGAGGGAGGGAAGCTTGTCTCTTCTCCTGTGGTTCTTGGAAGGTTTCTGCTCTCTTTGTGGTTAGACATGCCCTTGGCATTTTTTCCTTCCAGGGAGACTGTCTGAATAGCAGCATTCAGGTTGTCAGAACTTTCTCCCTGCCTGAGACTGTAATGTGAGAGCTTATAATGTAGAGTTTGTTACTGGGCTCAAGTGATTATACCAACACACCCAATGTTCACTCTAAACAAAAATGAATGGAAGAATAGATGGAGGATATCCCATTAAGACAGGAAAATAATGGTAGCCAGATGAGCTTTATGAAAAGGTATATAGGGCAATCATACTGACAACTTGGGTTGCTTATAATGTCTATGTTTTGTTTTTCCTAAAAAAGGTAAAAACAACTCTAACCTCTTTTCATGGGGCTCCATATATTTCCAATTTTGAGTACTTCTTCCACTAAAATGTTTAAATAAAGAGGTGTAAAGAAAGATAAAAATCTATGTTTTAATCTGCCAGTTAAAGGCTTGCTTTCTTTAGTGATTTTCCCAGTATGTTAGCTAAAGGGTGACTTAGTCCCATTTTCTCACCCCTAAGCTTTTCTATCTTTCCAAAAGTCATTCTTTTCTCTTTCTTTCTTGCACTCAGACATTCTCAACTTTCCTCTGCTGAGAAATATAGCCCCAAGTTTCAGAGCCCCAGTGGGAGGCGCCACATAACACTGATTGGAAGACAGACAATGTGACGGTTAATTTTTTGTGTCAACTTGACTGGGACATGGGTTGCCCAGATTAAACATTATTTCTGGGTATGCCTGTGAAGGTGTTTCCAAAAGAGATTAACATTTGAATTGGTGGACTGAGTAAAGTGTTTTGATGCCACCCCAGAGTGGGTGGGCATCATCCAATCCACTGAGGGCCTGAATAGTACAAAAAGGTGGAGGAACAATAAGTTTACTCTCACTGTCTGACTACATGAGCTGAGACATCAGTCTTCTCCTGTCCTCCAACTGGTACTTATACCTTTGTCTTTCTTGGTTCTCAGGCCTTTGGACTTGGATTAGAATTTATATCACATTCTTTCCTGGGTCACCAGCTTGCAGATGGCAGATAGCTGGATTTCCTCCTCCATAGTTACATGAACCAATGCCTTGTAATAAATCATATATATATATATTATATATAAATTATATAAATTATTTATATATAGATATATAAATTATCCTATAGGATACATCTTATTGATTCTGTTTATCTGGAGAAACCTGACTAATGCAGAGGGCATGTGTGTATTTATATTCTTCCCAAGAATATAATCTTTTCTTTCTTCCCCAATGTTTGGGTTCAAGTCTTCAGTGCACAGGCTTAAGAGGGCACAGAGTCTGACAGGACCCTACACTCTTGAAGCCTTTAGTATTACTTCTCCTATCTGTCTTCTTTCTCTTTCGAAAGTTCAGACATGACTAAAAATTATACCAATTCTGTTGCCAGCTCTCTCTTCCTTCCTTTCTTCCTTCACATTCCCTTCCTTCAAAATGTCCCCACACTGACAATCCTCAGAGACACTGGACCTTTCTTTCCCCATCATCATCTTCAGATGCAGTGTGGCTAGTAATCTCACTCTCTCAAGTTCAAGAGAAGTTCATTTGTCAAATAATTTAAAATACATTATTGATGGCTGATAATATATTAAAATTGCTTAATCCTAAAGGAGTAGGTGATATGAGATGTTGACACACTCTCATAAGTGGAAGAGAAGGATCTTCTAAAAAGAAGCAGCCAAGCAGCAGGGCAATCATGTCTTCACCTCCAGAGTTGGCCTCTTCTGTACCATCATGGATCTAGACCTGCCACTCAAATACCTCAGTCCTCAGATGATTTATCCTTGTCTCTCTTTTAAGACTGAAAAGTACTAATCAACTTTTATCATGTTGATGAAAAGTATTCATCAACATGTTTCTGCATTGGATTTTTGTTCTTTTTTTTTAGAACTGGAAAATATCGTCAATTTTAAAGAATCTATTATCAGATAGCATCTATTAATGCCCCATAGATTTTTTTTTGCACAAACAATGAAACATTTCAATCAAAATGTAACCCCTAAAGTAACCATAGAGGAATATGTTGCCCTTACATTAGGGAAAGAATGAGGAATTCAGATTGAAATATGGTATTTTATCACATAATACATAAGATCTCAGCATTAACTCTTGGTCCAAGTGGCCCTTGTCCAACGTGTGTGTTTATATTGGCACCTCTTTTTGAAAAATTTTTTTATAAACAATTGACCTCTCACCATAACTTTTCTCTTAACATCTTCTAAAAGAACTATGAGCCATAATAACATTGCTTATAATACATATAAAGAACATTCTTTTTCCTGTAATTTGGTAAGAGTCTTAGATTTACAAAACCTCTTATGATTTCAAGAACATAAACTAAGTAAGGTAAAAGCTACAACAAACATTCAAACACTTGCAGTATTTTCTCTCTCTTGAAAAAGGGTAAACTTTTTAAATGTTGTTTAAATGCCTTAAAAATCATGTCCCCTTTGATTTAAGTTTATTCAACAAGATACTCAGTTTCTATTTTCTGTTTTATTTGGTCCTGGGTGTGTCATTGAGAAGAATAGCTTAGCACTTAACAGTAATGGGAATGCAGAAAGCTCAGTCAAGCAATTTGGGGGTTTCTGATAGTAGTTTCAAGTGATATCACAGTCTGTATGAGATCATGCAGGGCGTGGAAACTGAGGAACTAATTTATGCACCAGAGCAACAATTTACTATGCACGTAATAAGGATCAGACCTAGATGAGACACATTGTTGTCTCTAATCTTCACAACAATCCTGGAGGGTAAGAATTCTTGCTGTGATTTTACAAGGGGAAACAGGTAGAGAATTAAAGCAACTGGCTTCAGGGCACAGAGTTCCCAGGTTTTAGAGCAGTGATTTAAAGCTTAGACTCTTGGCTCCCAAACCCATGTTTTTGCCATTAAACCCTAGGATTAAGCAAGATGTGCCCCTGAAACAGTGTTTGGTTCTTCCAAAAATGGGATCTGCTTTAATTTTTATATGCCGTAATTTCTGGAATAAATTTTAAAATAATGCTATCTGGGACAATGTTCCAGAATCTCAGTGAAACACTGTAAACAATCTAAGTGTCAATAAACAGATGAATGGATACAGAAGATGTAATATATATATCTATATATATCTCACATCTTTATATATATATAAATGAATAATATCTATCTATCTATCTATCTCAGACACACACACCACACACATACACACACACAATGGAATACTACTCAGCCATAAAAAAGAATGAAATTTTGCCATTTTCAGCAACAAGGGTGGTCTTGGAGGATATTATGCTAAGTTCAGTAAGTCAGACAGAGAAGGACTAATACTGTCCTTCAGTGTTTGCTTTTAGGTGGACTCTGGGCTCTGCTGTCTCACCTCTGCAGCTCATTAACTCTGAGTGCCTTGGAAAGCCAGCCCCACAGCTCCTCTTGCAGCCCCAACCTTGCCCCCACCCACCCCTGTGATTCCACTTGCTGTTTCCCCATGGATCTCCCTTGCTCACCTGTGGGCCACCTATGCATTTAAATAATGTAACTAAACTCTTCTCATTTTAAAAAATCACTTATATGTGGAATCTAAAAAATACAACAAACTGGTGGATATAACAAAAATGTAACACACTCACAGATATAGAGAACAAACTAGTGGTTGCCAGTGGGGACAAGGAAGGCAGGAGGCATAGGGGATTAAGAGGTACAAACTATTATGTATAAAATAAACTACAAGGATGTATTATACAACATGGAAAATATAGCCTATATTTTATAATAACTATAAATGGAGTCTAATTGTTATAATTTTTATAACAATTAAAAATTATGAATCACTAAATTGTACACCTGTAACTTTCATAACATTGTACATAAACTATATTTCAATTAAAAAATAAATAAAATAAAGTCTTTTCTTCGTGAAAATAGTCCTCATATACAGTAAGTTCCCTACATATGAACGAGCTCCATTCTGAGAGTGCTTTCATAAGTCCAATTGTTCCTAAGTCCAACAGAGTTAGCTTAGGTACCCAACTAACACAATTGGCTATATATATACACATATATATATACACACACATACAGTACACATACAGTACTATACTATATGTACAGTAAGTATAATACTGTACTGTAATAGGTTTATAATACTTTTCACACAAATAATACATAAAAAACAAACACAAAAATAAAGAAAACATTTTTAATCTTACAGTACAGTACCTTGAAAAGTACAGTAGTACAGTACAACAGCTGGCATACAGGGGCTGGCATCGAGTGAACAGGCAAGAAGAGTTACTGACTGGAGGAGGGAGAGGAGGTGGAAGATGGTAGAGCTGAAGGATTGTCAGCAATAGGAGACAGAGGGCAGGCTGCAATTTCACTCACTCCTGATGTTGATTGCAGAGGTTCTGGTTCCTTGCTGGATTCAGTTCTATCTGCCTTCTTGAAAAAATGATCCAGTGACGTCTGGGTAGTAGCTCTTTTTTCTCATCATAGTTGACATGGTAGCATTGAATTGCATTTTGAAAGGCTGCTGCAACCTTTGTGTACTGTTCTATGTTAGGGTCCTGTGCCTCAGAAACTAACAGTGCCACCTCAAATAAAGAAAATCCCCTCTCCATTACCTGCGTCGTGAATCTCTTCTGTTCTTCAGTTACTTCTTCTTCCTCTTGTTGCTTCATTTTCTCAATTATTTTCACTTTTGTTTCCATCGTTATTGCTTGGCGCTTCTTAGCAGTACCAGCTACATCATCACTGCTTTTATGCTTGCTTCCGGACATCCTGCCTTTGAAATAAAGATGCTGTACTACTGTAGTCTATACAGTACTGTACAGTAAAGTACACAAAAGCACAACCACTTGTAGAGGATGCACGCACGTGACAATGTACACCAGACACGTGAACTAACTTGTATGATCGGACATGCAATGCATGTTCACATCTTCAAAAGTTCGCAACTTGAAGGTTTGTATGTAGGGGACTTACTGTAGTATATAAAAGTGCATACAAAAAGCATCTTATTATACACATTGTTTTAGAACTTGATATTTTTGGTTTAAAAATTGTTTATGAGTGTTGACCATGTTATTATCAATAGTCCTACTTCATTCATTTTTTTCTCCAACTCTTGTAGCTATAGCAAAACTATTCTTCAAAGTCGTGACAAATCATACTCCCAACAGAAGTGTATGAGTATTCCCATTTTCCACAACCTTGCTGTGGCAGACACTACTAGTTTTCTATCTAATACCCATTTGCCATTTTTTTCTTACTAACTAGAACCCAGATTTCTTTTGGTGGTAACATGTCTAACTTCCAAAAGTATATTTCCTAGCCTTCTTTGCTAACTAGAGGTAGCTGTTTGATTTAGTTCTGGCCAAGGAGATGTAATCAAAATCTGTTGGATGATTCTAAAGTTTTTCATCTGTCTTATAGGTCCCAGCCCTTCTTTGGATGTTTCTTGGCTTTTGAACTGCCCTGAAGTACAGATATGAGGTTAGAGATGGAACAGTGATCTTGAGTCCATGAAATATTAGTATGAGGGTGAAAAACCTACAATAATGATGATGTAACAGAAAGATAAAAGGATGCAAGGCCATTGATGGAGCTGCTGTATTGGCTATGACTGCCAATCTCTGTACTTCTGGTTAATGGAAAAAATAAGCCCTTATCTGGTAAAATCATTGTAGAGAAACATCTGTAAAGAAAAAAAGACATTGCTCTGACGATTTTCATTACATCTTTGGCAGGTTATTGATGCATTTTAAAAAGATGACTTTTACATTTAAGCCCACATTTTTAGATGTTATGTATTCAAAGATCTCAGAGTATCTAATCACTATTTTTGCCGAAAAAATGAAGCCTCTTCAATCCTTTAAAATTTGAACTCTTAATTAAATCAACACTTTGCATACTTGTTTGAAAAAATTAACTAAAGTTCATAGTAACTCAAATAATTACTCTTTTCATATAGACTGATCTGTTTTCTGGTCCATTTGGCAGGAATACAATACTAAAATTTTCTGTGATTTCAGTAATAAAAAAAGCTGGGAGGAAAAGTACTTCTGGAGTGACAGAATGAGGAGCTCTCCTTACCTTCTCCCTGGTGAAACAATCATGACTAGTGAAAATCATTAAAGAAAAACACCATTTAAAGTCTCTGGAAATTGCCCTAAGAGCACACAGCAAATGGAGAAACGCTTATTTAGGAAAATCTATTAAATCTCAGAAGAGTGAGAGTCTGTTTCATTTGAGTCATGACCCATTCTCCCACCACCAAGCCCTCAACTAAATCTGCCTCTTCCCCCAGCTCATTGTCTAGGATTATATTTTCTCTCAGTGAGGGACAGGACACCAGTATTTCTTATTCTCTCCAGTCTGTGTTGCAGAAGCTCTAGTCAGCCAAGAACAGAAGTCTGGGATTCTCTTATTCCACCAAACCCTCAATCATAGACTGAGGGATTGCATTAACCCCAGTTTGCTCATAGGGCAGAGATTCCACACGGGGAGAGAAAAGCCAAGAAGACCAAGGGCTACTGACCCCATTCAGTACCATACTCAGAGAGTAGGGATGTCCCTTGGAGACAAGCAGACAATTACATAGGTTTTGCTTAGAGAGGGAAGCAGGCTGTAAACACTGAGAGTTCTATAGCTCATCCCAAGGAAACTGGGTTTATTTGGAACAGAGTGAGGGATTTCAAGCCTAAAGATTCTATATTAAAAGAAAAAAGGAGACTTTGGTGTAAGCAGTTAAGGAACAGCTAGTAGCTCCATGATAGCAACAAGTGAAATGGTAGATTAGCTAGTAGTCTAGTTTAAAAAAAAAAAAAAAAAAAGAGGGAAAGAGATGCTAAGAAGAGCTCTCCTGGGGTATGACCAAGTCACAGAGACTGGCCTAAAAGACTACCCCTGCAAAAAACCTGACTTTAATTGGTTCAGAATGCAGAGTGATTTATGCTCTTGGGCATTTCCAAGAAAAAAGAAAAAAGTCAATCAGCTAACATTTATTACAGTTTAACAGCTGGGGAATAATAACACTAGAGAAGACTAGTATGAAGACACTAGAGAACACTAATAATAACACTAGAAAATTTTAGTATGAAGATCAGGAAAAAAGAAATTCAAAGACAGCTCAGCTAAAACCACTGTCATCCCTGGGCAAAATGGATATCAGGGTGACTGCACTTGCCCAAGGCTATGCTATCTGAGCAGTGACATTAAAGGTCTTACACTAAAGCAGAAATAAAATTCATTGAAATACTCCCCAAGGTCACTAAGCAACTAAACAAGCAACAACTACAGTAAGCCCTAGGTTGGCAGGAGGACCAGTATCCAGAGTTGTTACATCAAGTTTTCAACAACAACTACAAAAATTTGCCAGAAATGCAAAGAAACAGGGAAGTGTGATACATACACAAGCAACAGAGACTAAGTTTGAAAGGACCCAAATAGTGGATTTAGCAAAGACTTCAAAATAGCTATAATTAATATGTTCAAAGAACTAAAAAAAAACATCCTTAAAGAATGAAAGAAAGACATGATGACAATATCTTATCAAATAGAGAACATCGGCAAAGAGAAATAGAAGTTATAAAAAAAGAACTAAATGAAATTTTGAATGTGAAAAGTATGATAAGCAATATGAAGAATGAAAACTCACTAGAGGGGATCAATGGTAGTTTTCAATTGGCAGTTTTCTTTTCTTTCAAAAAGAAAGACTCAATGAACTTGAAGATAGATGATTAGAGGTTATGTAATCTGAAAAACAGAAAAACGTATGAAGAAAAATCAACAGAGCCTAGGAAAAATGTGGGATACTATTAAGTATGATTGAAATACAGGAAAACATTTTTAAAAGAAAGAAGCAGAAAAATTATTCAAAAAGCAATGGCTGAAACCTCCCAAATTTGATGGAAAAAAATGAAGTTACATATTCAAGAAGCTTACTGAACTCCACCTGGAATAAACACAAAGATATCCACATCCAAACACATCATGGTCAAAAGGTTGAAAGCCAAAAACAAAAGGAAAATTGTGAAAGTAGCAAGAGAAAAATGACTTGCCAAGGACTTGGGATTACCCCAATAAAACCAACAGTTGATTTATTCAAAACAAAGGAGGCTGGAAGACAGTGAATATTCAAAGTGGTGAAAGAAACTGTTATAAATCAAAATTCTTATGTCAATCAAAAGTATCTTTCAAAAATGAAGACACGGTAAAACTTTCCCATATACACAAAACTGTGATAATTTTTTGTTAGCTAAATCGTCTTACAAGGCATACTAAAGAAAGTTCTTCAGGCTGAAGACAAATAATCTCAGATTGTAATTCAAATCCACATGAAGAAACAAAGAGTGTTTGTAAAGGTAATTATGTAAGTAATTACAAAAGACACTATAATTGGATATTTTCTCCCTTCTGTTAACTTATTTAAAAAGTGGTTGTATAAAACAATATGTATGTAATTATTTTGTTGTGCTTATAACATACAGAAATACAATATATTCACAAAAGAAGTGGGTGAGAGCAAAGCTGTATTGTAGTGATAAAGTGGTACCAGATTGTAACTTAAATCTACAGGAAGATGAAAAAAATAGAAATGGTGAATAAGAAGGTTAATATAACAAAGTTCATAAATATATAATTGCTCTCCTTTCTTCTTTTAGCTGCTTTAAAAGACATAAAATTATACAAAGTAAAAATATAATAGTGTATATGTAATATGTATAACAATGTAAAACATTGGTAGCACAGAAGAGGAGAAAAAGAAATATAACATTTATAACAGTCACATTTCTGTATCTCAGTGGAACTAAGTACTATAAATCTGAGGTATACTCTGATAAATTAAGATGCATAGTGTAATTTCTAGAACAACCACTAGGAAAGTAACTCAAAAAAGTATAGTGAAAAAATTGTTACAGAAATTAAAATAAATAATTGCTCTCCTCTCTTCTTTCAACTTCTTAAGAGACATAACAATTATATAAAGTAATAATTAGAACTTTAGAACAATTACAATACTGTGTTCATAACATAGTCATAATATATATAACAGGAATAGCATGAAAAGAGGGAAAAGGGAATAGTTCTTTATAGAAGTACATTTCTAGATCTCAGTAAAATTAAACTAGTGTAAGTTTGATATAGATTCTTAAAGTAAGTTAATACATCTATTGTAAGCCTAGAACAACCACTAAGAAAATAACTTAAAAATATAGCAAAATAACAAAGGAATTAAAATGATACACCAAAATTATGAATGAAATATTAATAAAATTAATAAAAAAGAAAGAAAGTAGGGACAGAACAAAAAAGACATGAAACATATATAAAACAAAAAACAAAATAGCAAATCCAAACATATCAATATTAACATTAAGTGCAAATGAGTCAAATAACCCAATCAAAAGCCAAAGATTATGAGACTAGATTTTTTTAAGTCCAATTATATGTTGTCTACAGAAGGCATATTTTAGATTTAAAGATACAAATAGGTTGAAAGTTAAAGTTTGAAAAAAATATACCATAAAAGCAGCAATCATAAGAAAGCTGGAGTGGCTATACTATTACTGGGCAAACAGACTCATATACAAAAAAATGTTGCTAAAGATAAAAAAGGAACATTTTATAATGATAAAATTGTCAATCTGTCAGGTATTATACAATAATTATAAATATATACGCATCTAACAACAGTATCCGAAAATACATGAAAGAAAATCTGATAGAATTAAAAAGAGAAATAGAATATTGAAAATAATAGTTGAAGATTTCAATACCATGCTTTCAATGATGGATAGAACAACTAGGCAAAAGATCAATGAAGATATAGAAGACTTAAACAACACTATAAACTAACTAGACCTAATAGAAATGTCCGGAACATTCCACCCAGCAACAGCAGAATACACAGTCTTCTTAAGCACACATGAAAATTTTCCAGGACAGACCATATATTAGGTCATAAAACAAGATTCAATACTTTTAAAAGAATTTCAATCATATAAAGAATGTCTCCAATGAAAGTGGAATAAAATTAGAAACCAATAATAGAAGAAAAGTTGGAAAATTCACAGTAATGTTGAAGTTAAAAAACAGACTCTTAAATAACCAATTGATCAAAGAAGAAATCACAAAGGAAATTAGAAAATACTAGGAAATGAATGAAAATGAAAACATAAGATACCAAAGCATGGGATACAGCTAAAACAATGCTTAGAGGGGAATTTATAACTCTTAATGCCTATATTAAAAAAGAAAGATCTCAAATCAATTATCTAGTTTCCACTTTAAGACATTGGAAAAGAATAGCAAACTGAACCTAAGGACAGTAGAAGAAGGGAAATAATAAATATTAGAACATAAATTAATTTGAAATTTAAACTACAATAGAAAAATCAATGAAACCAAAAGTTGGTTCTTTGAAAAGATCAGCAAAATTGGCAAATTTAGGTAAATTTACCAAGAAAAAGAGAGAAGACACAAATTACTAAAATAATGAAAGAAGGAACATCACTACTGACCTTTCAGAAATAAAATTAATTATAAGGGAATACTGTAAGGAACCATATGTCAATAAATTAGATAACTTAGATGAACTGAACAAATTACTAGAAAAACACAAACTATTAAAACTGGCTCAAAAATAGAAAATCTGAATAAATATAACAAATAAAGAGATTTGATTAGTAATTTTAAAATTTCCTACAAAGTATGTAAATTGGTTCAGCCACTATGGAAAACAGTATGGAGGTTCCTTAAAAAACTAAAAGTAGAACTATCATATATATGCAGCAATTCTACCCAAAACACTAAAATCAAAAAGATACATGCAACCCAATGTTCACAGCAGTACGATTTACAATAGCAAAGAAATGGAAGTAAACCAAGTGTCCATCAACAGATGATTGGCTTAAGAAGATGTGAGATATATATATATATATATATATATATATATATATATATTTATATATATATATACTATGGAATATTAGTCATAAAAGAGAATGAAATTCTGCCATTTGCAGCAATGTGGATGGACCTAGAGCAGCGGCCCCCAACCTTTTTGGCACCGGGGACCAGTTTTGTGGAAGACAATTTTTCTCATGGTGGGGGGATGGTTCAGATGGTAATGTGAGTGATGCGGAGCAATGGGGAGCGGCAGATGAAGCTTCACTCGCTCGTCTGCCACTCACCTCCTGCTGTGTGGCCCAGTTCCTAACAGGGCACAGACCCGTACTGGTCTGCAGCCCGGGGGTTGGGGACCCCTGACCTATAGAATACTATGCTTAAGAAATAAGTCAGAACTAGAAAGACAAATATAACTTATATGTGTGGAATCTTAAAAATAATACAAATAAATGTGTACACGAAACAGAAACAGACACAGAGACATAGAAAACAAACTTGAGGTTACCAAAGGGGAGGAGGGAGGGACAAATTAAGGGTATGGGATTAACAGATACGAGCAACTATACATAAAATAGATAAGCAACAAGGATTTACTGTATAGAACAGGGAATTATACCCAATATCTTGTGATAACCTATAATGGAATATAATCTGCAAAAACACTAAATCACTATGCTGTACTCCTGAAACTAACACAATATTGTAAATAAACTATAATTCAATAAAAAAAAAAATACTTTCTACAAAGAAAAGCCCAGCCTGGATGGCTGTACTGGTGGAATCTACCAAACATTTAAAGAAGCAATACCAATTCTTCACAAACTTTTCCAAAAAATAGATGAGGAGGGAATACTTTCTGACTCATTCTATATGGGTGGCACATCCATGATATATCTGATAAGGGATTTTAATTTAGAATATATAAAGGACTCTTACAACTTAATAAACAAATATAAATACCCAATTGAAAATGGGCAAAGGATCTACATAAACATTTCCCCAAAGAAGAGATATAAATGGCCTATAAATGCATGAACAGGTATTGAACACATTAGCCTTTAGACAGATCAAAACCATAGTGAGATACCCCTTTACATCTACTATGATGGCTAAAATAAAAAAGACAGTTAATAAAAAGTGATGGCAATGGTGCTGAGAAATTGGAACTCTCATACGTTGCTGATAGAAATGTAAAACAGTGCAGCTGCTTTAGAAAATAGTCTAGCACTTTCTCAAAGGTTAAACAGAGCCAACATATGACAGAATTTTCACTACTAGTTATATACTTAAAAGAAAGGAAAACATATGTCCACACACGATCTTGTACACAAATGTTCATAGAAGCATTATTCATAATAGCCAACTGATAAATTCATTTAGTGGATGAATGAATAAATGTAGCTTATCCACACAATGGAATATTATTTTCCATTAAAAACTTGGAGCCACAACATGGATGAAACTTGAAAATATTATGTTCAGTGAAAGAAGCCAGTCACAAAGGACCACATATTGTATGATTCCACTTGTATTATAAAATATCCAGAATTGGCAAAACTATAGAAACAGAAAACATGTTAGTGGTTGCCTAAGCCTGGTAGAAGTGGAAGGAGGTGGAATTGGGAGATTGACTGCTAATAGTACAGGATTTTAGAGTGGCCAGTGATGAATGTTCTGAAATTGTGAAGATTGTTGTGATGTGGTTGCACAACTTTGTGAATATATTAAAAACCATTGAATTATATATTTTAAATGGGTGAATTTTATGCTGTGTGAATTACATCTGAATAAAGCTGTTTTAAAAATCCTTAGGAAGGGTAGCTGCTAAAACATTACATTTTTAAAAATTACTTGACTTTTTTTCTGTTAGCATATATTGATAGAATTTCTTCATCTCATGACTGATATACTGTAATAGAGCAGAAATGGGAAAAAACAAGGATCAAAAGAACCACATTTATGCTTCTTAGCTGGTGGTTTACATGAAGAATTGTGAAATACTGAAGGCTTCTTTTACTTGTAGATTATTCAGACACAATGGAATGCTTAAGATTCAAAGGAACTTAGAGATCATCTACTCCCCCTCCCCCAAACTTTTTAAAAAACTAGATATGGAAAGCATTAGGCCTTGCAAGATAAAGTGATTTGCCCAAAGCCCTGTGGTGTTGGAGCCTCAACCATAACCCAGGTCTTTCGTTTCCTAGGCTGGAACTTAGTTCAGATTATGATTGTGGTTGTGATACATGACATTCAACTCATTATTTTTTTGTTCTTGGATTCATCCAAAATCAAAATACCTGTGCCTAAGAGACATAGCTTCACACCCTCACAACAGGATTTGATCTTCACTCCTTTATTTTCTGATGCCAAGTTTTCCGATTTGTCAATGAAACTACAGCATACATTCATGCATTCATTCATTTTATTTAAACAACACTGTTGAACCCATACTATCTACCAATTTCTGGGCTCTGCAATTGCTGATCTCTATGCGGGACCACAAATAGGAATAGGACAGACACTCTACAATCTGGGATACTAAGGTAGAAACATTACACAAAAACTTAACAATAAAAACAGATTAGTAAGCTAGAGAGAGAAGGCAGAAAAGGTGTTCTAAAGAGAGGGACCAGCATGTGCTAAAAGACAGAATCATGTTGGAAAAGTATAGTGGGGAAGTACCTGAAGAGGCACTATGAGTTTCATATTATCAAAATAGAACATAAAAATAGAACAAAGGCACAAATCTAAAGGAGGCTGCCGGTGGATTTTCACAGAGAGCAGGCCTATGTCGCCAAAAGACAGAATAAAAAACTGAATGCTACCAACAACCCAGAAATCCTCCTCTGCCCCTCCAGATACTACCTTCCTGCAAAAGTCACCACAGTCCTATTAAAAGGCTTAAAAAGAGAATGAGACAATCAGTGTAGAGGATCAACCAAAATAGAAAGGGATTAATGGAGTAGGGCAAACAAATTTATCAAACCATTACACAGTCTAGGAAGGAGATAGAATAAATCAAGGAAAGTAATTCCAATAAGGATGGAGAGAATAAAAAGAACTTGAAATTCGAGGGCGATGTTTCTCAAACTGGACTGTGTATCAGAATTATCTGGGAGTATTACACAGAATACAGGTTCAACACCAGTGAATCTCCAGGTTTCAATACCAGGAATAAGCATTTTAAAAGCTTACATGTTTTCTCATATGCAAGCAAATTTAGGAACCACTGACTTCAAGACAGAACTCACCAGTCATGGAGACTACTTAACTACAGGATATGAAGAAAAGGGACAAGTCAGTAGAAGCCATGACATTTCTGTCTTGGGCAGCTGAGAGAAATAAAAACAAGAAAGTTGTTGAGTTTGAGGTGACTCTACAGCATCAGAGGTAAAGAGATGATAAGCTACTGATATTATTAGTCTTGTATTAAGAATAGACTGTGACAAAAATCTGGGAAGTTTTAAATGTATGTGGTAGTTGATCGAATTGTATTGAAAAGTTTATTTATTTATTTGAACCATGACTCAGTTTCATTGGCGTGGATGACAGAGAAGTGACTACACTTTAGTTATTTTGAACTAAGTATCTAATCCTCTCTTCCAAATGGTGTACTAGCTGACTTAAATAGTTTAGTGAATATGGATTCCTATAACATCTTTGAATATATTAATAGCAATGGGTAATCTGACTTTATTTCCTTCTCCTATATGTCTCTTGTGTTTTGAGATGAAGGGAGAGGTAATTGGACAAAAATATAAATATCACAACAATGTTATACACACAGATACATTTTAATATGAACCATTGGTGACCCTATATGATTAAACAGTAGAATAAGATAGACAACTGGTGAAACTACTGCTCCTCCATATATTATGAATATTAACAACTCACTTTAAGGAAAAAGACTTAAAGGAATGTTGCTTTACTCAAAATATGAAAAAAAATTTCTTCTGCCCACTTTTTAATCAGATTGGTTTTTTGATGTTGAGTTGTATGAGGTCTTTTATATGTTGGATATTAACCCCTTTTCAGTCATATCATTTGCAAATATTTTCTCCCATTCAGTAGGCTGTCTTTTCATTTTGTCAATGGTTTCCTTTGCTGTGCAATGGGCAGAAGAATTGAATAAACATTTTTCCAAAGAGGAAATGCAGATGGTCAACAGGCATATGAAAAGATGCTCAGCATCACTAATCATCAGGGAAATGCAAATCAAAACCACAATGAGATGTCATCTCACACCTGTCAGAATGGCTATCATCAAAAAGAACACAAATAACCAACGTTGGCGAGGATGTGGAGAAAAGGGAACCCTCCTACACTGTATGTTGGAATATAAATTGGTGCAGTCACTGTGGAAACAGTATGGAGGTTCCTCAAAAAACTAAAAATAGAACTACCATATGACCCAGCATTGCCACTCCTGGGTATATAATTGAAAAAGGAAACAAAAATACTAAAATCAAAAAGATACATGCACCTCAATGTTAATAGTAGCATTATTTACAATTGTCAAGATATGGAAATAACCTAAGTGTCCATCAAGAGATAAACGGATAAAGAAGATGTGAAATATATACACACACACATATACACAAAGTGGGATGTTATTCAGCCATAAAAAAGAATGAAATTTTGCCATTTGCAGCAACATGAATGGACTTACTTGGAAGGTATTATGCTAAGTGAAATAAGTCAGACAGAGAAAGACAAATACTGTATGATATCATTTATATGTGGAATCTAAAAAATACAACAAACAAGTGAATATAACAAAATAGAAGCAGACTCACAGATATAGAGAACAAACTAGTGGTTACCAGGTTGGGAGGGGTGGAATATAGGTATGGGGGAGTGGGAGGTACAAACTACTGGGTATAAGAGAGGTTCAAGGACATATTGTACAACATGGACAATATAGCCAATATGGAAAGTAACCTATCAAAACTGTATAAAAAGTTGAAAATTAAAAACAAATAAAAACCCCCCACAAATTGTATACAGGTGGTATAAACTAATAGCACTAATTGTGCAACAAGATATTATGCTAACCAAAATAAACAGTTATATAATTGCCTTGAAACATAAACTGAATAAACTTCTCATCTCAAAAAAAAAAAAAAAAAAATAGGAAAGATAGGAATTTCTTGGTTTCCTTAGTATGTGACCCAGAGGCTTCTCTCAAATTTGCAAATATGCTTTGTTTAACCATTTAGAATTAAAGTAATACTGAAATGAATATAATCACAAGGAAAAATATTGCAATCCACTTCCAAATATTTTTGTTTTAAAGTTGTATTAAGATATTTGAATAAGCTTGTAGACCTAGTCTTAGAACTCTTCATTTGTTGGTTTACACTAAAAAACTAACAAGGTGCCCATCTTTCTTCCCTCCCCTGATATTTATTGAGAGGGAAAATAAATAAATGAAGGAATAATATATGAACTCATTGAAAATAACTAGGCCCTGACCAACCAGATATTAATCCAGATCCCTAATTGAGTCAATTGAATTGTTATTTTCATCTGTCAGAATTCAAACTGATACCAACCTCTTCAATTTTTAGTGGGTTTTCTTCACAATTTAGTGTAATGTAATATTTTGCCCATTTTCAATACATTTTTCACTAAGAATGATCACCTGGAATCATGAAAACAACCACTATAAAGGTATGATCTTACTTTTTCCAAGATTTTTCTTCATACAAATTTTTAAGTTCTCTTATTTTATTACTCTATAGAGGTTTCCATGTATGTTAAAGTGAGTATGAAAATGTGTGTATAGCAATAATCTAAATTAATTATTTAAGTCCCACTGTATTATACATATTAGGATAAATGTTACCATTCCTAAACTACATTATCAAAATCAATAACATATCACAAGGCTCATTAATTCCCTATGTGTTAATAGTGAAAATTAAAAATCTCCAGGTAAATCCATCATTTTCCTTCTCTCTTCTGTGCTACTCTAGTACTCTGTGCATACTTCTAGCCTAATGCTTATCCCCAGAGCCGCCATGCTACCCAGCATTAGGGAAACGTTCACACTGTGGTCTTTTGAATAGCTGTGTGCGTTCAGCTCCAGTTGGCATCCTTCGCAGAGGCTGCAATGCAAATATACCCCTGGAGTGTGGCCCTGCTTATATCATTAAACCATAACTATTAACTTAGTTGTTTGTTTGCCCCACCAGAGAGAAAGCTACCTGAGGATGAGAATCATGTCAGGCTCAGTATTGCATCCCTATCTCTACCAAGCTTCCTGGAATGACCCTAGTGCTGAAGAAGTTTTTATTGTGAAAATGAATAAACTGATTCATGAAATATGGGAAGCAGTCATGCTGTACAATGTACCATGTGATTCAGATGTTCCAATTATCTTTATTTGTTAGCCCCAAAATTAGTGGCTTAAAATATGAGCCATTTTATTTTTTAATATTTTTAAATTAAAAAAAAATTTTTTAATTATTTCTTATTTCTTTTTTTAATTGAAGTATAGATGATTTACAATATCATGTTAGTTTCAGGTGTACAGCACAGCGATTTAGTTATATATATATAAATATATATATATTTCTTTTCAGATTATTTTCACTTATAGTTTATTATAAAATATTAAGTATAGTTTAGTTCCCTGTGCTATACTCCTTGTTGGTTATCTATTTTATATATAGTAGTGTGTATATGTGTTAATCCCAACCTCCTAATTTATCCCTCCCCCCACCCCCTTTCCCCTTTGGTAACCATAAGTTTGCTTCCTATGTCTGTGAATCTATTTCTGTTTTGTAAATAAGTTCATTTGTATCGTGTTTTTTAGATTCCACATATAAGTTATATCATATGATACAATTAAAAGCTTTTGCACAGCAAAGGGAACCATAAAGAAAACAAAAAGACAACTTACAGAATGGGAGAAAATATTTGCAAGTGATACAACTGACAAGGAATTAATCTCCAAAATACACAAACAGCTTATATAGCTCAATATCAAAGAAACAAAAAACCCAATCAAAAAATGGACAGAAGACCTAAATAGACATTTCTCCAAGGAAGACATCCAGATGGCCAAAAGGTACATGAAGTGATGCTCAACAACACTAATTATTAGAGAAATGTAAATCAAAGATACAATATCACCTCACACCAGTCAGAATGGCCATCATCAAAGTCTACAAATAATAAATACTAGACAGAGTGTGAAGAAAAAGGAACCCTCCTACACTACTGGTGGAAATGTAAATTGGTACAGCCACTATGGAGAACAGTATGGAGGTTCCTTAAAAAATTAAAAATAGAACTACCATATGACCCAGCAACCCCACTACTGGGCATATACCCTGAGAAAACCATAATTCAAAAAGAGACATGTACCACAATGTTCACTGCAGCACTATTTACAATGGCCAGGACATGGAAGCAACCTAAATGTCCATTGGCAGATGAATGGATAAGAAAGATGTGGCACATATATACAATGGAATATTACTCAGCCATAAAAAGAAATGAAATTGAGTTATTTGTAGTGAGGTGGATGGACCTAGAGTCTGTCATACAGAGTGAAGTAATTCAGAAAAAGAAAAACAAATACTGTATGCTAATGCATATACATGGAATCTAAAAAAAAAAAAAAAATGGTACTGATGAACCTAGTTGCAGGGCAGGAATAAAGATGTGGGCATATATCTGGAGAAAACTCTAACTGGAGAAGATACATGCACCCCAATGTTCACTGCAGCACTATTTACAATAGCCAAGACATGGAAGCAACCTAAATGCCCATCAACGGATGAATGGATAAAGAAGATGTAGTACATATATACAATGGAATATTATTCAGCCATAAAAAGAATGAAATAATGCCATTTGCAGCAACGTGGGTGTACATAGAGATTATCACACTAAATGAAGTAAGCCAGACAGTGAACCATTTTATTATATCATGTGACTTTTGTGAGCTAGGAATCCAGGCAGGGTTCAGCTGGGTAGTTCTTTTTTTCTACATAGTATCAACAGGGGCCAGAGGGAGCGGGCCTTGTCTGGAGGGTCCACAAGAACTTCATTCACATACTTGGCTCCTGCGCTGAGTTGGCTGGAACAGCGGGGGATTGGCCAGCATCACTTCATCTCTCCACATGGTTTCCTTGGTCTTCCTCACAGCAGGGTGGTCTCAGGGTAGTTGGACTGACAGGAAGCCCAGGGCTTTAAAAGCAAGTGCTACAAAATACCGAGGCAGAAGCTGTAAGATTCAAGTCCCTTGCATTTTGTCGTCAACCAAATAGCTAAGGCTAACTGAGATTCAAAGGAAGGATCATTAGATTCTACCACTCAGTGGGAGGAAAAGCAAAGAATTTTTGGCCGTCTTTAATGTACCACAGATATTTGGATCCAACCTTTGTTTTTCAAGAAAGAGGTTAAGTAAATTGATAAGTAAATTGATGTCAGGAATGTTTATGTATTTCGTGACTTCTTCTAGGATTGGCACCTCTTCCACCCAAAGTCCCAAATCATCTACATTTGCATCTATAGCTATATATTTCTAAAGTTTAGAATAGAAATAAGGAAAGGAATCTCAGTAATCTTTGAGATCAATTTCACTATTATAAGTTTTCTTTACAAGTTGCCTAAAAATTAACCTAAAAGTTTAATATATGTGTTATGCATTCTGTTGAATAACCTGGAGATAGGTGGCACATTTCATAAATATTTTCATTAAAACTCAGGAAAAAATGTCAAAGATAATCTCCCACTGTCTATACATAGGAATTTTTTTTTTTTTTTAGAGGTAATTCTTTTTTTTTTTTTTTTAAACTTTGGGTTTATTTATTTATTTATGGCTGTGTTGGGTCTTCGTTTCTGTGCGAGGGCTTTCTCTAGTTGCGGCAAGTGGGGGCCACTCTTCATCACGGTGCGCGGGCCTCTCATTATCGCGGCCTCTCTTGTTGTGGAGCACAGGCTCCAGACGCGGAGGCTCAGTAATTGTGGCTCTTGGGCCCCGTTGCTCTGCGGCATGTGGGATCCTCCCAGACCAGGGCTCGAACCCATGTGCCCTACATTGGCAGGAAGATTCTCAACCACTGCGCCACCAGGGAAGCCCTATACATAGAAATTTTAAGGTGTACTTTTAGGAGTATTTGATTTTTACATATTTCCTGGCTAAAAGTATTGCAGTAATACTTTATGGAGTCCAGTGTGCCCTCTTGTTGGTTCATTTGTTTCTGTTAGAATGGTCCGAATATGACTTTCTGAGCGTAGCCTTGCCCTGCTTATTTATTCCTTAACTCACCGCAAAGTGCCTCAGTTGTGGTCTCCCACTCAGGGACTTCTACTTGTTTGTTTTCTCAGTCTTTAAGGGAGAATGTCAATCCCACCTGCAGCTCAGCTGCTAACGCCTAAACTCAACTGGCAAGGGAATACAGCTGTTTTCTGGCTACTTGCAAGGCGAATACCTATGAAAGCTCAGCTGAAAGAAATAATATTTGTGGAGGACATCCTAGAAAACACCCATCCCATCATCTAGAAACTCACAGCTCTCCCTCTTGGTCAAGTCAATCTTGGAATTACACATTTTAGAATGCATCGTACTGAATTCTGACAGATGTGCCTTTCGCAGAGACAATCTTACAAAACTCCCTGCAACAGAATAAGAATGTGGGTTATATTACACAAAGTTCTCACTACACATATCAAACAAAAAAATTCCTCTTTAGTTTCAGTATCAGGATTGGTTGTATGCCTTAAGTGTCTGTTTTTTTGGTTTTCGTTTTAATATTGTGAAGACTGTGAATCATATAACTGATCAAATTTCTTTTTTCTGATGGCTGATAGTAAGTTTATAGACAGTGGCCCAACTCTAACCATCATAAGAGACTTTGTGACATCAGGTGATCTGCACTGATATAATTCCTTGTTCTACTAAACTCTTTTTATCCTATTTTTCTTCTGCCCATTATTTTTCTTGATTTTAAAAACAGATTATCCTGCTATGTTGAAGTGAATCCAAATCCATGACATGCTTTAAACCATTTTGAGAATAATAATGGGGTACAAATTAATAAAAAATTCAAACGAACAGCTGCTGGGGACCTGTTGGCCTATTTTTTCACCTACCCTGGGATTAAGGTAGCTGCTTCTAGATTTGAATATAAAACCTCTGGTAGAATAGCTTTCTTGTTTTGTAAAAAGAAATAGCTGTGCCTATAGAGGACTCCTGGAGAGAGATACCCTTGTATTAAGCAATTATGCAGCCTCAGAGAGTTAGCAAGTTTGGGGACTAGGGAAGAGACCCCTCCAACTCTCAAACCCCAAAACTTACTATGCTACTGCCGAGCTTGCAGAGGGCGTGTTCACATTCTTCTTCCTGGGCCTGGGACAGAGGATTCCTGGCATCCCAGCCTGGCACAGGGACTTAACTCCCACAGAAAAAGTGTTCTAACTTGTAGTTAATGTATGGTTAAAAAAAAATGGTGAACACACACACACATGCACACACACACACACACATATTTTAGACACATATAAAAGTAAGTACAATTTTTGAGCTTATCTGAATATCTAATCATAATTTTCTAACATCATTTCTATGCAAGTTCCAAATAGCCTTATTAGTAAATTTTCTGAGCAAAATTTGCGAGCTGGGGACTTCCTTTGCCTATATTTGTGCTTATATTGAATACATTTTTGCAGGAAAAGAAAATGAACACAGGCTATATCTTCATTAAACACAGCGGAGGAGGGATAATTAGTACTACAAAGTATGCTATTTGCACTCATTTACTCAGTAAAGGAATTTTACTGCTTGGTATCTGGCATTTGTGTTTCTTTACAAACCATAAAATCAAAACCTTATTTGTAATGTTTTTGTACAGTATGCCAAATCAGTATAGAGTAACTGAATTAGAGGGGAAGAGAAAAAATATTTAAACTATCATCTATTTAACAAATTTTCAACTATCAACTGCTTAGTAGTACAATTAATACTGCATAAAATTGCATTTGGGACTACACTTAAACAAGTAAAAATAAGAAAACAAGAATGATTTTAAAAGTAAAATTCATGAGGAGTGTGGAAATTTCCAGAGCAATGGCTCTTATCTGTGTCTATGTTGAACAGAAAATGAAATCAAATTAACTTCTCATCTTCATATTATAACCCTATTTATACAGTGACAACTTCTTTGCCAATCACCGGCTGAGAGTAGGTCTTCAGAGAGGTCCATAATAGCCCCCAAAAGGCAAGACCCTGGAGAAATGAGACAGCGGAGCACTGCAGTGAGTTTCTGGATGTAGTTGAGGACAGTGTGTGTGTGTGTGTGTGTGTGTGTGTGTGTGTGTGTGTGAGAGAGAGAGAGAGAGAGAGAGAGAGAGAATCTGTTACCAGGGTGACCAGAGTGTCACGAAAGGCACAGCTGACTGCTTTTTTCTGATGGGGCAACTGAGAGGCCATATATTGTACCTCAGAACAGTCCATTATAGGAGAAGAAGGGGTAAACCATTTATCTGCTGGTTATTTCCAGTCTCATATGTCTCACTGGTCAGCCTGAGGAATATTATCACCTCTGAACCTTGGCCTTGTATTACTGAGTGGTTCTAGGCAGCTCCTGGGGACAGCTGAGTGTGAGGAGTTTCTCAGTGGGTGGCAGAAACTTTATGACTAAGGGGGATGGGATGAGCCATCTCCAGAGTCACTGTCACCGGGAAGTTGGCAAGGCTGAACTGATCTGGGGTGGCACAAAAACTGAGGTCAATCCACACATCAGATCATCTCTACTCTTAAATTTTGCATAACCATCAAGAACATCTAACATTTATTTGCTGCTTACTATATTCCAGGTTTTATTTTAAGCGTTTGATTTATGTTATCTCTTCTAATGCTCAAAAAAAGACCTGTAAGAAATGCACTATTGTTATTTCTATTTTATAGATAAGTGAATTGAAGCAAAGAGGGTACAAGTGGAGTTGGGTGGAGTTGGGTGTAGCTGCCCAATAAGTCTTGATCATAAAACTTCTGGGCCTTAATATGACAAAGTTTGGTAGAGCAAATACATTCCACTGAATGAGGAATACATTTTAATTCTATTACTTTTCAAATAGTTGACTCAGTTTTAGGTTTCATAACAAAATTATGGATAACAATTAATTTATAAGAACAATTTTCAGTTGAATAGCTTTTTTTAAATTAAACTTTTTATTTTGAGATAACTGTAAATTCACATGTGGTTCTAAGAAAACGTACAGAGCTACCCAGCTTCCCCTCATGGCAACATCATGCAAAACTCGAGTGTAATATCACAACCAGAAGATGGCACTGATACTGTCAAGATACAGAACATTCCATCACCACTGGATCCCTCCCACTGCCCTTTTATAGCCATCCCCACCCCCTCCTCCCTGGCAATCACTGTTCAGTTCTCTGTGTCTATAATTTTGCCTGAATAGCTTTTTAGGAAGTATTGCAATCAGTGTTTCCTTGACCAGGGCCTTTTATAATTACTCCTCTCTTCAAATATCTTCCTTTTGAGGATTTCACTATAATTTATCATCTCCTCCAGTAGATAAAAAGAAAAGAGAGAAGAAATTCAGTAAGCATTCATGCACTATCAGATCCCCAAAGTGGTTGGATGCAAATAGTAGTTTAAATAAAATCCTCAGGAAACCTAAAATATTTACTAAGTGACTGTCTTCCATTGTCACAAATAATTTAGTGTTGATGCTATAAAAGACTCCTTGAGTAGGGTGAGCTTGGAAATACTCAATTAAAAATTACCACGCTCTGATCATTCATTAGTAATTTTTAAAAGAATGGAGCATTGTAGATAACTTAGCAGCCAACTTAAAAAAATGCCATGAGCAGAGCCAATTATTTTATCATCATTCAACTGATGAGTAAAGTGGATGTGGACTTGGTGTTGTGATTAATAATAGGTCACTTGGTTATGAGCTTTGTGCACAAAAAAAAATTGCACATCTAGACCTTGAGAGAAAATAGTCTTATAATTTGGGTGGTAGTCTTAATGTAATTATTACCATCTGGGACTTCCATTGACTCTCCCCACTCCCATTTCTAATACTGTTAGCAGCAATATCCTTGATTCTGTTACTGAGGATCCCTTGGAATAATAGTGGCCTCACAGGAATGATTAATGACTCAATCAGAGAATGGGGGACAGGCTTCCAGGCACCGATTCAAACATTGAATATAATTAGCATATTCGTTTTTCAGAAGCCAGTCACTTTTTATTATAGTTCGTGCTGTAGTTCTTTGACTGAAACTTGTAAGTAATTATTTTACATCCCTTTATTTATTGCAGTGACCTCTAATGCTAAGCATGCTTTTAATTTGGGGAGAAGGCTGCCTGTTGCGTGACTTCTTAGGGTCTAGGCTTTTGATGTTGGATAGTTTGTCCTTAGTAATAGTCTAATTATCCCACTGGAGGAGATGTTTTGTTTTCAAAGGGGATTATTCATGGCTTAAATCAGATACCCCAAAGCTGCCAAGTAATAAAAGAGATGGTTAACATTCTAAATCATCTTGCCTAACTACTAACTAAAAGGCAGAAGTGTTGGTGTTATTTTGGTGACCAGAGTATTGCATTCTTCTTGCAAAACTGCATAATTGAAAGGGTGGGGTCTGGTTTGCATTCCATCTCAAAAGACTTTTATAGCCCTTAGAAAGCTGGAAATCTGCTTCTTGTCGAACATCTCTTTCCACAACAGATTAGGTTCATCCCTTTTTCACTAAAGTCATTGGAAAAACTTCAACATTCAGTTTTTTTCAAGTCTCAAAGTAATGAATCCCCTCAATATCTTTTTAAGTTGAAACACATTCCAAATAATTTAGTTCCAGCTTAATTTCTTAGTAAGCAATAAATAACATTTCATTGGTGAGCAAATGCACATCCAACATCTGCTTTGGTGAGCTGGAAATTTCCCAGCTTGTGGGAAGCATTTCTCTTCCCTATGTTGCACTTAGCCTGGAAGAACATTCTTGATGCCAGGATGCAGTTTCTGTTCCCCCCTCTCCTTTTCCCCCAGTAAGAGTTAACATAAGGTGGGAACAAAAGAAAAATCAAACACTGAATTGGAAAGGGGGACTGGAAGTAAGTCTTTGATCCAAAAAAAAAAACTGACTTGGGGAAAGCAAATAAAAAGGTACAGTGAAGGAATGAGGAATTAAAGAGGAATAGCATATATGACCAAGTCCTCTGGACGGTCTGCCGTAGCACTGTGCCTGAAAGTCCTGACAGGGTCTCTAATGCTGTCCCCTAAACCATTCCATATGAATGTCTAGCTTGTTCTCCAAGGAGGAAGATTTTCATACCTGCCTTAATGAATGTTTCTGGGTTGCACTTATCTCCCTGTTCTCATCCAAACTCAAAACCCGTTGCCGCCATTAAAGGTTAGTTATTCTTTTCTTTCTCCAGGTGAAATAAAGAATAATTAACCACTATTTATGATATAAGAGTTCTTTCTAGTCCAGAACAGTGACTAGCTTACCTCTCAAATACTTTTCAATCAGATTATACTAATTTTCAAATATAATATTGCTAAACTTTATGGGCTGGGTCTCTGTACAGCCAACATAACTATCATTATGCAGCAAATTATAATGTAAAATTAATATGACTTCCATTCTTAGTCAAATGTAGATAAAAATCCTTTAGGCTTTGTGCCATTTTACCCATTAGCAATACCGTTTTTTCCCTTTATTTCTAAACTGTGGGAAAATTCTCTCATTGTTGTACTTTGAAATGGCCCCAATCTCCCTACCCAAATAAATAATTCTACACTTATTTTTACTACAAATTCCCCTCTCTTTACTGCCCATTTGCTTCATTTTTACCTTGTTTTGGCTCATTTTTCATTGCCCTTTTTTCCCTAAAACTGTTTTCAAAAGCAAATTTTCTGGCTTTTAATTTTATGTCTTAATGGGATCTTAGCTGACTGTTGTCTCTTTCATGCCCTTATGCAGTCAACTCTCACTGAATTCTAAAAACAAAATCACTTTCCACTTTTAAATTAATATTTCATTCGAGTTTTGGAAATTTTTCTTTACCGTTTTTTAACAAGTAGATAATTATCAATTCTTAGCCAAAAAAGAACAAAAAGGAAAAAAAAAAACAAATAGGAAATTTTTGTCTTCGGTTTTTTTAAAAATACAATGTATTTTTTACATTGTAAAAAAAATTACACAATGTAATTGTATATACAATTTTATACAATGTAATTGTATAAAATACAATTTTATAAAATGTAATTTTTTTTTAGTCTTGTAAGTTGCAATAAAATTAAGCTTCCCCACCCAATCAATTGTTTCCCATTGGAAACTGTCACACATCAGGCATCTGGCTTTTAGAAAGAGACCATTGCCCAACTGCTGTGGCCAAGATTGAGTGTGGCTTTAAGAACAATTGGCATAGCCTTGGAGGAATGAACAGAACAGATTTCATGCCTATCTCCTAGGAGTTAACTCAAGGTCCACATGTCCTATCACCTACCAATTGTATGAAGGTGCTCTGTGAGTAATAAAAATATATAATTGCAAATTATTTTCCTTTTCTTTTTTGATAGTATTTTGCAATAATGATGATGATGATGATGATGATGAAAACTGCTATCATTACTGATAAGCTTGGTGTAATAAAAGTTTTTGGAGCCAGACAAACCTGGGTTTGAACCCCAACTCCACCACTGTGTGGCCTTGGACAAGTGACTTGGCCTCCTTAAATTTCAGTGTCCTTGCCTAATAAACAGGAAATAATACAACCTACTTATTGTGAGGATATAATTATATAATTAAAGTATCTATTCTACTGCCTGACACAAAATATAAGTTCAAAAATACTAGTTTTCTTATTTCAAAATCCTTTTTACAAAATTATAATCAACACTTTACCTACTTCAGAAAGTGTTTTAAGACAAACACAGTGACTAACACTATCAAATCAAAGTTTGAAAACTAGAGGAACTTTGAGAACCACTGATTCAAAAGTTTCTCCAGTTTTACGAGCAACAGGAATTACCACTTCTGTCCTCAGAACCTTGAGATTACCAGAAAGACAAGTGTCTGAGGCACTTCTGTAGGCCCAGAAACTGTAAAGAAAGACAGCTCTCAGGGAGGGCTTTGCATGCTCTACAAGATTTATATCAACTAGTTGAAAAATTCTATTCATCCCGGCTCCTTACTTTAGAGATGAGGAATCTGGATCTCAAAGAGTTTGTGACTTAGCCAATTGGTGGTACTGCTGAAAACTAAAAACTGGTGTGCTTCCTAGTTGAATGCTCTTTCCATGAGGAGTTATTTTGAGTCAACTCCCAAATCTGCAAGAACATCAAAATAATGCTCTTTCTTCCTCTGACCTCAGTGATAACTGGTTAAGGATTTAGAATGCTTTGGAGCAAATCCTCAAAGCAGCTGCAGGTCCTCAGTGTTCCAGAATAGATATTTGAAGTTCTTCATGCAAAAATTCCTGAAAAAAGACCTTCTTTTAACAGTAACTAAAAAGGCTTCCTGCTCTTTTGTCCTGAAGCACCTATGGAGACATCAAATACAAGTTGCTCTCCTTTTAGGTAGCAGGAGATGGTGGAAAGAGCTCCAGAATGGACATCAAAAAACACCTTGATCCTAGTTCTAATTCAAGTTTATCCTTTATGTGGCATGAGGTATGCTTTAGATATCTCTGAATTTGAAGTTATTTTTGACTCTTCATTTTCTCACACACTACATATCTAGTTCAACAGCAAAACTTGATGAGGCCATCTTTAAAATATATCCAGAATCTGACCATTACTCACCACTCACACTGCTGCCACCTTCATCCAAGAAATTATGATTTCTTCTCTGGGCAATTGAAGAAATCTACTAATGGGTCTGCCTGTTCTACCCTTTCCTCCTCCATACATTAGTGAGAATAATCTCAGAGTTTGTTAGCCAAGCTTCCATAACGGACCTGTCCCTTGATTAACAACCTTAATTTGTTTCTAAAAACCCTGCTGCTAAGTGAAAAGCTATTGTATGAGAAAGCTTTTTCATTAATTTTAATGGAAAAATTATGACGAATTTCATTCCAACCCAGGATACCCCAAAAATGTTTATAGAAAGAAAAATATTTTAATTGAACAATCAAAATATTGTTCAATCGTTATGACATTATGTAAGTAAGTAACATGGAATTTAAAATAAATAAAGTAGTTTGTGCATAAAAAGTAATGACGTGAAGTTTACTGTACTCACCAAAGCAGGAAAAGACGTGATGGAGGATATTAGTGGAGGAGTGTTGAAAGTTGTTGTTCTTTGTGAGATACATTCTTCCCTCTGAACAACTTTCTGTATTAATGTTTTTAACAATTTGATGGATCATGCTTATCTTGCATTCAAAGTGCACTTAAAATTTAAAGTTATAGCATAGAAAGATACCTTTAGTCAAAATAATATCTATAGATGAGAGCACTCAGAAAGACAAAAAAGTTTATTTAGTACGTAGAGTGAAAAGTCACCAAAAATGTTACCTCTTCATCTTTCTGACTAAGCACACTTAAGGAAAATAAAAGACTTTTAGTTTATTCAAACATGGTGCACAGTTCAAATTTGTTTCATCTGATATTTGATGACTAACAACTGAGTCATATAAAAAAGAATGTTTTTCCTGGCTGGGACTTCTCTGGTGGTCCAGTGGTTAACACTTTGCCTTCCAATGCAGGAGGTGCGGGTTCGATCCCTGGTCCGGGAGCTAAGATCCCACATGCCTTGCGGCCAAAAAACCAAAACATAAAACAGAAGCAATATTGTAACAAATTCAATAAAGACTTAAAAAAAAAAAAAAAAAAGAATGCCTTTTCCAAAGACTACAAGGTCGAAATATCATTTTTATGCTCATTTGCTTTATGTGCTTTGGGAAATACAGGTCACTATATCAAAAAAAAAAGAGTTGTTTGGAAAGTGTCAATTTTTCAAGAGCCATTATGGCAAAGAATGGTTAACTGAATAGGCATTCTGTATGGTAAATCTGTGTTTACTGGTCTTTTTATTAAGGTTTATAATTCCTTATGTGACAGTATAGAACATTGTTAGCTTGTGTATAATCCAGGAATCAAAACCTTAGGGAACCTATGGAACCTTATATATTTCATGATCAATCAATACAACATGCATTTTTAAAGTACTGGTTATATACCAGATAACCTGATAAAACAGGTAAGCCAAAGAAGAAAAGTGTTAAGTATTATCCTCACCCTCAAGGAGTCCTCAGAATAGTTGGAGATGGGGGAGGGTAGATGTATAAACTCTATTATAACATTATAAGTGCTACACTACAGAGTGCTCTGGGAGCAGAGGGGAAGGAGCCACTAATTCTGCCTGGAGGAGGGTTGAATTTTCAAGGGGCAACACAGAAGAAACATCTAAAGTGGACATTGAAAGATCTGCTGCTTGAAGGTGAAGGTGGAGGTGGAGTTGTGGGCAGTCCAGGCAGAAAGATAGTATTTGCAATGGCTTGGAGTCATTGAAAAGAATCTTTTCTTCAAGATGTAGCATCTCTGAATTCATAAACTTTCATTGATGTTGATTATGCTGTTTCACACAGGACCAATAAAGTCTACTGAAAGGTTTAATAAGAGAAAAAAAATGATCACCATCTCTAAGCATAAGGCTGTTGTGAAAATATCATTTCCTGTTGGAGTTTTCTATTGCTGCAAAACAACTCACTCCAAACCTGAAGACATACAGCAGCAACCATTTTATGCTTATGGATGATGTAAGCCAGGAGTTTGAACAAAGAATAGCAGGGAGGGCTTGACTCAGCTTCATGAAACTGGGTACTTACTTGGGAAGATTGGAACTGCTGGGGGTGCCTTAAATAGCTGGGAGTTGGAGTCACCCAGAGGCTCCTTCACTCACATGTGTACCACCAAGGCTGAGGTGGTCTTAAAGCCAGGGCACCTGCACAGTTGGCTGTCCATATCTACATCTACCTGGTTGGTTGATCCATAGATGTGGACAGAACCTGGGGACACGGAGGGCCACTTTACCACCCATTTTACATAAGGGACTTGAACATCCAAGGATTTGGGGCTCCGCAGGGGCTTCTGGAGCCCAATCCTCTTGCAGATACTGAGAATGACTGTACATGAACTCTCTAGGTTTCCTGGGCTTCTCCCAGTAGAGGCTGGTTCCTAGAGGGAGGAAAAGTCCTAAGAACAAGCTTTCCAAAGAACTGGATGGAAGCTGCCTACTCTTTACCGAATTAGCCTCAGATGTCACAGAATGCCACTTTCTTCATATTCCATTGATTGACACAGTCCCAGTGGAAGGAATAGGGTCTTAAACCCCATGTCTTCATAACAGGGGTGCCAAAGAATTTGTAGCCATTTATTTAAATCTCCACATTCGACACATTACAAAACATCTAACAATCACACTACAGTATTTTCTGTATAGGTTGTAATGGAAGAAATTGCTTTCTGGTGTTAACTGTCAGGTAAAATCTTTCTTCTTCTGCACAATTGGTGTATTTTTACTTTATGGTTACTTGAATCTGAAAAATGACTGTATTTCTCTTAAGTTTGGTGAACTTTGAACACTTTTATGTTGTTATTTAAAATATTTTTAAAAGAAAGCACAGAGTAAACAACTAAAATCTGTTTCTAGGTGGCTATAGTTTTAGTTCACATGCATATGGAGTAAGGGCAGGAGATGAGGATGGGAAGATAGCCAGTGACCAGATCATAAAGACCATATATGTTCTGCTAAAGACTGCACTACTTTAATTTATGTCATCTAATTTAATCTCTATATCCATACTATGGTATAGGCATTAACACTTAACACTTGTAAAGAAAATGACCAGGATAAATGATTTTTTTTTTTTTTTTTTGCTTTAAAGTTCAAAAGCAGCATGATGGATTTATAACTACATATTTTAAATCTATCTTTCATTTTATTATAACATTGTAGTTTAAGCAAAATAATTTTACAAAATTTCCTTTTGCGGTGAACTACAGCAGTGCTTCTGGAACTATCTGTGGTGAAGGACCCATTTTATTTTTTATTTTCAATCTGCCATTCACTGACATTTTATGTAAAATATAATTACAAGTAATTATAAGAAAAATGAAATGAGAAAAGACATATGAAATACAAGCCAATTTTTTGTTATTAGATTTAACAGATATAAGTTTACTTTGTCAAGTTTCTGTAAAGTTTCTAAGTGCTGACTTTCAGTTTCTGTACTTTAACTGGCAACAAACAGTTATTAGACCACCAACTGTCTCTAGACCAACTCTGAGTAACATTGACCTAGAGGATTATATTTATGCAGATAGATAATTTTTCATGCCTTGATCTCTCACCCAAAACACAGTTACTAGTCTACCCAGGGTGGCCCCCTCAGTCACCTTTCCAGCTTGGTTTTTCTCAAGCTTTGCAAACAACTTTCTTTCAGTGATTTATGCAGAAGGGTCCACTTACTCCAAATTGTCTGGGAAATTGTTAGTGCCTTGCCCATTGTTCAGCCTCAGCTGGTGTTCAAGGACCAGAGCAAGTCTTCTGGTGATTAAGCAACGGCATATGCATACTATGCTCATAATTTATAGGCAGCCATGTGCTTCATCACACAAAGTTTCTGCCTGGATTGAAAGGTAGAGAATGGATCTATTTGAATGTTGTCTGTGTACGGAAAGTAGAAGATGACTGTATATCGATGCCGTGTATTTGTTTGCTGAAAGAGTACTCTAAAACTATTTTATGTCTCTAGAAAAATGTGTGTAGATTAAGAATTCTTCTTTGCATAGCTTGGCTGAATTTTTGCTAAAGTTTTGTGGTAAACTATATGCTACATGAGTAATTTCTAAGCTCCTTTTCCAAAAACGAGAAAAGAATGCAGTTTTAATTTAATATCAGAAGAATTTTCCAATCTTGGATGCCTCAAGAGGTTTGGCAACATCAGATTGGCATAACATTTTCCAAAGTGAATTTCAAAGGATTAGAGCTTTCTTTTCCTGATTCTTATCCCTCAGTAGATGATTTATTTTCAGAAGACATTGTTGACAAAACCGTGGTAGACCAGCCCAACTAAGACAAGTAGATTATCAACTGGGTTAATCGTTAGTGTCCCTAAATGTAGTTGTCAACCCTTATTGTACGTTGAAAACACCTGTGGAGCTTTAAAAAAATACTGATGACTGCGTCTCATCCCAAGATCTGAATTTATTATTCTGGGGTAGTACTTGGTCATGGATACTTTTTAAAAGCTCACATAGTAATTCTATTCATCAAAGTCGAGAACCACTGCCCTAAACTAAAGGATGCAATGATGGAAAAGTCAATATAATTGTGGTCAAATTCTATTCTCATTAGGTTACAGGAAAAATTTTACTTCACTAGTTGATTAAAGTAATATATGTGCTTAACACCTTTATTGTTGTATGTAAAAACCTGACAATTTGAGAAATAAAAATATTACAAATAAATAGCTAAAAATAATTTGCTGCACACTGTTATAGACTAATTACATTATCCTCGTTTTATTGTCACATGTTAAAGAAGTTATTTTACTATTTTGGCTTTAGAATTACAGACACTAAAGTACAAATAACCTATGAAAATTATCTATGGTCATAACTAAAAGAAGTAGTGCAGAACATCCCATTTGGGGCTTTTTAGTTTGAAATCTAGTGTCTTTTTATTTATCAGAAGCTTAGTATTTTACAGTCAGTGTCTTTTCCCCACTGATACTTTTGGCCCAAAATATGTCCCTACTCTTCCATAGGCCAACATCTGAATGAAAACTTAAGATAGATGCCTGCCAGCTTTTGAAGTGTCTATAATCTACTCTTGGTCCGTTTTCTAACATTAAGCTCTTTCTCCATTGTTTCATTTGAATTTTGCATCTTTAGGTTATCCATTGGTTTGGAAACCTAACCTCAGGGCTGAACTTCTTGGTTCTTGAACTTGGTTTGTGTTTGGACCTGACTGTCTTCTTGCCTTGAGAGAACCAGTCTATAACACACTTGCAGCCCATCAGTCCCATCCATGACCTCCTATGGTCCCCAAGTAAAAATGGGGACAAGGCAGCCAGAACATTAACATTTAGATGACCTTATTCCACATTCTAAACCAGATTCCCATTTTATACAAGCACAAATTCAAATAAAATGGAATGAGCTAACTATCAATGACAAAACTGAGAATATAAATTTCTGGGTTATGTTTCCAATACGTTTCTATGCCTGCACCGGGTACATGCAGACACTGAAAACAGAGCAATTTTAACTTCTATCTTCCATAGTTAATAAGGTATGGGGATTTATGTGCTCATTGACTCAGTTGGTGAATAAGGTGAATTTTAGAGTACTCTTTTGGCAAACAAATACACACAGCAGGTTAAAATTGCCTTAAGAGCTAGTTAGTATCTCAAGAAGCAAACACTTCCATATCTACTAACTAGGACAACTCTGCCTTACAAATGCACACCATTGGTCACAAATACAGCAAGGAATGTGGTGGCATTAGTACAACCAACTGCCATTACTAGAAAAACACAACCATAACCATGCAAGTCACAATTAGTGTATTACTTTTAAATGATATGTATTGCTCTGAAGTCAAGTTTTTTTTTTTTTAAATAATTTCCTTTTTAAAATATTTATTTATTTATTTGGCTGCACTGGGTCTTAGTTGCGGCACGCAGGATCTTCAATCTTCGTTGTGGCACATGGAATCTTTAGTTGCGGCATGCGGGATGTTAAATGTTGTGGATATTTGAAAATATTTTTAATTATTTGATCAATACATACAACTAACCTGGAGCAGAGAGAAATCAGTACATATTTGAGAGCTTCAGCAATCTTCTACACGTTCTAAATTCACAGGATAGTTGCATAGTTACACATTAAATGGTGTCACAAGTTTGTGAAGAATGTGCAAAGCTCCTTCTCTAATCTTTGATATGATTTAGACAATCAGGTCATTACAACCCCAATTATTATGCAAAAAAGAGCTTCTATAATTTGTGAAGTTTGAGTTAAAAATAGGATGTAAAGATTTCATTAAACTCTATTGTTACTAACAATATCAAAGCTGAGCCTCACAGGTAGTTAATACAACATATTGAAGTAGGTAGTCCCATGAATGCCAAAATGGTTAGTCAATTTGTTCATAAATTCAGCTCACTATTGTTTGGGATATTATAAACAGAAGTGATTGTCTTCCCATTTTCAAACAGATGTTACTGACGTGGATTAAACACAGATAAGAGTGAATCAATTCAGCAAATATCAAGAAAAATACAACCAGAAAAACTGCTATGCTCTATTTAGAGAGTGACTAATTCGATATTTCTATGGTGTTGAAAGGAATATTCCAGAAAATAATATTTTTGTTTCCAGAAAATAATAGATTATATGCTGTAGTAACAAACTTAATTTCAAAATTATTGGAGATATATATTTTTGATTTTGCATTTCCCAATCTGTGTTTCCATCATAAAATAATTTTTTCCAAAAATTGGATTATTTATGAAGCTTTTAAAAAAATCCTTCATCTTCATGTTCACCCTCAAAATCATCATTTATTGTACCAGACAATACTTAAAGGAACACATATTTCCTTATTAATATTCTATAATAAGTTTCTTAGGCTCATTGATCAATGTAATGCAAATCTCCCTCGGTTTATGATAGGGTTACATCGTTTTATGCCCATTGTAAGTTGAAAATATCATAAGTTGAAAACATCGTAAGTCAAAAATGCATGTTATACACCTAATCTACTGAGCATCATAGGTTAGCCTAGCCTACCTCAAACATACTCAGAATTAAATTAGCCTACTGTTGGGCAAAATCACCTAACACAAAGCCTATGTCATAATAAAGTGTTGATTATCTCAAATAATTTATTGAATACTATACTGAAAGCGAAAAACAGAATGGTTCTGTGGGTACAGAAAGTTTGTGAGTGTATCAGTTGTTTACCCTTGTGATTGCGGGGCTAACTGGAAGCTGCAGCTGCTGCCCTGCCCAGCATCACAAGAAAGGATCATACTGCATACTGCTAGTGCAGGAAAAAAAAATCAAAATCCAAAATTCAAAGTATGGTTTCTACTGAATGTGTATCACTTTCACACCACGGTAAAGTTAAAAAAATCATTAAGCCAAAGCATCATGAATCAGGGACTGTCTGTACAGGCAATATTATTTAGTGATGTTAAAAACAACTGGGTCTAAATACTGCTTTAATTTCTTTTCCTAGCAATGGGTTCATTCACTTCAAACCAGACAGATTCCAATTTATTACACACATTCACTATGAAACTGTATATTTCAGGCTTACCACAAGACAGCAGTAACATTCTAAAAGCAGAGGTATACACCTATAAATATAGAGACCTCAAACTATCTCTTACAGAGATGCTTGTCAGTATGGCAAACTAAGCTAATCAGATGCTCTGCTTTTTACCGCAACACTTTAAAAAAAATCAGTAGAATAAAATATTTAAATGAAAAACATTTAAATTACATGGTTTAATTCAAAAGGAAGAAGCCAAGTAAAAAAACATCTGAGCCAAAAGGGTAAGGACATTTACATTTTACCTGCTTCCAGGAGAGTTGGGACCTCCTCTACATCTTGGGCACTAGAGTTTTAACATTCAAAAGGGCGTAGGAAATGGTTCTTCTAACATGTGGAGGCAGAAGTTGGAACTGAATCCCTTCCAGAAACCCTAGAGCCTTACAGAGCTGTCCTGGCCCTAATAAGAGAGTAGAGGAAATGCCGTACAGCACTCTGGGTAAGCAGAGATGTAATAGTTTATCTCTATCAAGTGCTTGTTGTAAAAGAAGAAAAAAAAAGGATCCTAGGAAAAATTAAAATTCCAGTTAAGATGTGAGCCTAGGGTTGTGTTATTCCAAGGCTCTTGTTCTTTCCTTTGGTTTATGCTGGCTGTCCTTTCTCAGAATTGTCTTTATATTTGTGTAGAGTAATAAAGAATTTTCCTCTTGAATCCATAACCTAAGCATAGGATTCTCTATGTACACACAATTTCTACAACATTTATATGCATGTCACCCTGCCAGCCTTGGTAAACTCTTTTTTGGAAAGGATATGGTCTTTCTCTTATTTTTTATGCAATTATTCTCTAGCATAGATCTCAAAGGTCTGCAAACTAGTGAACATCACAGTAAAGCAGTGCAAACTTCAGCCGCCAACTTCAGAGCTTAATTAGGTCAGAAACTGAATTCCAGTATGCCACGGTGTATGCTCCAGAGCAGAATTTCATTGATTCCCCCACTTGAGTTAAAAGACATTGTTGCAGTCACAAAGCCTCCCAGCCTAGAAAAACTATATTTTGAGAAAGGATGCAGGTGGATATGAATATTGGATTTGAGTACTGAAGTTACCTTAAGAAGAATCTTGATGTTACACTTGTGATTTTAAAAATAGGCTGTTGGAAACTAACTTGTTGCTCATGAAGGGGCTCTGAAATACTTCAACACTGCACCATATAAGCAGAGTCATCTATAAAACTGTATACTCAAACATCACACATGTACCAAAAGTAAGGAGATCATTCATTCTTTAATTGCGCACACATTTTCATGAGCTGCAAAGATGAGAACGAGTAAGTAGATGTAAGCACTGTATAGATCCTCTTATTTCATCTCTCGTAACAGGCACCCCTTCTTACCAGGGTTTATCATGAAGTTGATAATTGAAATATTTATCCCTAATGTGACCTAAATGTTAAATAAACCCACCTGATAGACTGATTGAGATATAATAACATAGGTTACCAGAAATAACTCTAGAATAAATTATATGCTAGGGAAACTTAAAGCAGGGACTCTGATCAGAAAGAAGTATGGGGGCTTCCCTGGTGGCGCAGTGCTTGAGAATCTGCCTGCTAATGCAGGGGACACGGGGTCGAGCCCTGGTCTGGGAAGATCCCACATGCTGCGGAGCAACTAGGCCCATGAGCCACAACTACTGAGCCTGCACGTCTGGAGCCTGTGCTCCGCAACAAGAGAGGCCGCGATAGTGAGAGGCCCGCGCACCGCGATGAAGAGTGGCCCCCGCTTGCCACAACTACAGAAAGCCCTCACACAGAAATGAAGACCCAACACAGCCAAAAATTAAAAAAATAATAATTAATTAATTAAAAAAAAAAAAAAGAAAGAAGTATGGAATAGAAGGGTGTTTTCTAAACTGTAATCATCAGAGCCACATTTTTATGATTTTCTATATCTAAATAACTCCTGAGCTATTACTTACCTAATATTTTCCTTTAAATTGTCTGTTTTTAATTTAATCAATCAACACATTTTTCTCAAAATTTTGATCTAAAAACAAACAAAAAAAGAAAGAAAGAAAAACAAAAACGTTAGTGGAAACTTCATGGTTCCAGTGGGGAGAAGGGAGAGGAGGAGCCTGGAGCTGAGGCTCTGAGGCCCTCCAGAGAAAATCTTCGTTCTTGAAGTGCTCCCTTGAAAGAAGTGCTATACCCAGCCTCCAGCTGGTGAAGAGGGCACATTCAATAGAGGTCTGAGGGCCAGAGGGCCTGGAAGGGGCAGGGGCCCAAAGGCTCACAGGAAGTATTCAGCCACTGGCTTCTTTTTTTTTTTTAAAGTCTTCTAAACTTATTTAATTAATTTATTTATTTGTTTATTTTTCGGCTGTGTTGGGTCTTCGTTTCTGTGTGAGAGCTTTCTCTAGTTGTGGCAAGCGGGGGCCACTCTTCATCGCGGTGCACGGGCCTCTCACTATCGCGGCCTCTCTTGTTGCGGAGCACAGGCTCCAGACGCGCAGGCTCAGTAGTTGTGGCTCAAGGGCCTAGTTGCTCTGCGGCATGTGGGATCTTCCCAGACCAGGGCTCGAACCCGTGTCCCCTGCATTGGCAGGCAGATTCTCAACCACTGCGCCACCAGGGAAGCCCAGCCACTGGCTTCTTGAAGGGGATGCCCCATGTCCCTCAGGAGCAGCCTCAAATATACTGAAATCTTCCTGAAGATGCTCATCCAGCTCCAAGATGGCTGTCACATTCCCACAGTTGTAGCAGTAGTTGGGTGACAACTGAAGAGTGAGCACAGTTTCACTGAAGTGCCATTCATAACCTGTCACCAGTTGGTGGGCCCAGATCATGTCAGTGTCCTTGGCTGCATGGAACTGTGTCACCACATCACTGCAAAATAGGTAGCCGCTCCCACAGGGCTCACACACCATCCTGTTGTGTCTTGAGGGTCGGACCAGAGCAGGTCACACACAGTCCATCAAGGGGCATGTCTTGCTTTTGGTCAATCTTCTGCATCTAGTCCAGGGCCTAGATGGAGGTGGAGAGGCCCTGTGCACACAAAAGATCTTGTCATCAGTGATGGCCAACAGGCTGAGGTAGTCAAAGATCTCGGAGCAGTAGTGCTACATGGTGACGGAGCCATATTGCACCGGCACTCAGCAGAGAAGCCATAGACCTGGGCAACCTGGAGGCTACATGGTTGTCTGGGATCAGGGTGATACGGTCAGGATGGCCAACCTTAAATGCCAGCAGCAAGACTGTATCAGTGCCATAGAAACTATGATCCATGAAGTCTCCCATGAAGAAGTAGTTGGTCTCAGGGCTGTGGCCACCCTCTCTGAACAGCTCCCTGAGGTCATAGCATTGTCCCTGGCTGCAGCCACGTGCTGTGACTGGCAGGTCCTGGTTCTGCACTTTGCTCTCCAGCCTTAGTGCGCAGGGCCTTGACTTCTCTCCCCTTGATGATCTTGCAGCATGGCAGCGGCTGGATCTGCTGGTCCAGGCTGCAGACCTTTGCTGTGGTCCACCCCTCCCCACCCCACAGGTCAGTGTGGGCTGCGGTGCACACAGGTCTGTGCCCCTCCCACTCTGGCTCCAGCTCTCGGGGTCCCTGCCTTCCTCCTTCCCTCTGCTTTGGTCCCTTGTTCTGCTACTCAGTCTTTCATCCTGGGTCTTTTTTGTAGCTTTTCTCCCTTCTTATCTGTAGCCTTCCCCATTTCTCTTAATTTCCATTCATTTCTCCTTCAGAATTTTTTTGGCGATTTCTTTTTTCTTTTTTTGTTCTGTTATTAGTTCACATTCACTGTCCTACATTGCACCTCTTGTTCAAGATATTCCCCCCAATAAAAAGTTAACTCTCTAAAAACTGTTTACCTACATAGGAATGCCTACCTACATAGGAAAATTATATTTAATAAAAATGTAATGTTATATATAAATTATAAAAATATAACTTTTACTGAGAACTTACTATATGCTAAATATTTCTCTAAGTGCTTTACACGAATGCACTCATTTAATTCTCTTAAAAAATACCTTGATCTAGACAGTATTTTATCCAGTTTATAAATAAGGAAATGGAAGCCCAGAGATATTGCCCAAAATCTATATAGCCAATAAGTATTGGAGCCAAGATTCAAACTCTGACATTTTTACTTCAGAACTTATGCTCTTAACTTTACAATATAATGCACCCAAAACATGTGGAAACTACCACTATTAAATCTCAGGAACACATGTAATACCTTGTCTCAAAGCAAATACTGTGGAGAACTATATTCCATGATAAATGGCTTCATGTAAGTAACAAGAAAACAAAAAGCACATAGATGATCCTAAGTGGGTAAAAAGGTAGTAAAATTATAGTAAAAATGTGAATGTAATTGGTGAAACTTCATTTTGTATTGTCTTTTGAATTTAAATGAAGGCTTTGAATTCTTTTGAAAATAAACAATGGCATGGAAATTTTCCTTTCATTTAAATTAATGAGTTTGGCCATGTTTTTCAATGAATGTTAGAAATAGAAAGTATGACACATTGTATATACATTCTTCTTTTCCTAATTACTAGTTTGCAAGGAAGAGGGTTTAATAGGTAATCAAAAATTTCAGAGATTTGAAATTGATTCTGGAAAGTAATTTTATACAATTGTGATTAACTTTTTCAACAGGGTGTATGTGTGCATGTGCAGGCATCTATCATGTGCAATGCCCTGGACCCAAGGGGGCACTTGCCATTTTTCTGGGATGGTCTACATTCAATGTCAATAAATGTTGGCAAAATTTATGCCAGTCAAATACAGGCAAAATAATTCTATAAATTCTAATAGTAACACATGTTTTATGTACTTTAACTTGCAAATTATATAGACGATTTCCTGAAAGAGTATTTTTTTTCAATGACAAAATCATATATGCAGACTCTAGAAAAGGTGTTAAAAAGCTGAGTTAAGGGAGGGAAAAGGTGAGAACAATTATCTATCTTTAGAGCATAACAAATAATCATGATGTAAATTAGGTTCTTTAGAGAGGGAACAAATTAGCACTCAACCCTACATTACAACGTAAAAGTGAACTATGCTCATAACATCAGAAGTAAGAGAAGATGAACACAGCCCTTTGCTTGTCGTCTTGGCTAGATCTGAATGTGCAATGATGAAGGAGATTGATGGTTAGATCCTAAATTTGTTTTTCCATCTTCATTCTCATAACGTCCTCATAGGAGAGTGTCAGTATGTATTGATCTTTCTTTACTAATGAGTTTTCTTATTGCTCTGCCTTCAGAGACCTTAATTCCTTGATATGTTATCACACTCCAACAAAAGAACAACCTAACCAAAGTCTAATAATTTTTTGCAATATGTGGGGAAAGTATGTTTGCTTTAAAGAATTCTTGCTAGACTACCAGAAAATATTCTGACTTTCTAATAGAAAGTTGTTTCTACCAGGATGAGTTTATGTGTTTTTGTCTTATTTCTCTAGACACAATACAAATCTAAGGAACTTTCTGAGGTTTGAAATTTCCTGAAGATGTGAGATTCAGGCATATAAACAAGATTTTTCTGGTTCAAATGTGAAAACATGATTAGCTTCACGGTGACATTTTCAATGTGCACACCAAGGATTAGGAGATGTATAAGGTAAGGAGCAAATGCCAAAGAGAGAACAATTGTGCTTTGCTAAACACTGCTTAAAGCATAGGTTTTTTATGCTGTTATTACATCTGTAACAGCTAGGGTTTGGAGCTCATATAAAATTATGAATTGTCCTGTGATGAATTAATAAGTGTTACGTGTGGGGGTAAGGAAGTCATTTTTAAAGTATCATTTTGCAAGAAGTTTAGCTTTTAATTATCAGTGACAAGGAAGAAAAGTGACAAAATTATCTCCTTCACCACTAGGTAAACATTCATTTTAACAAATTTGAAATAGCTACACTTGACATCTAAAGCCTGAGTAGATGGCAGATATCTATACAGGGGGATTAGATTCAAAGGCAGAAACATCTCTATTTTCTACATACTGGAATGTTGTATTACCCAAATTTAAGTTGATTTTATACTATTAAACATATATTACATGCCTGGCAGTAAACACTGCCAGTAGTTTAATAAAATGTTTTTCCATTATAAAAATCTATTACTAGAGAGTTAAATTTCCCATTGAACTCTGCACAAACACTCTAAAATTACTTCTTGTCTTTCCTTAGGGGATTAAAGATATTGTAATACATAATCTGATTCTGTCAGAGTGTATCAGCCTGCTCTCACTTGTTTCAAACTTTGATCGAATAGTTTCTTCTTGTAAGCATTTTTACTCTAATATGATGCTCATAATAAAAAAATTCACAGCTGAATTTCTAAGTAGCAAAAATTTCTATCATTATTTGACTCTAGCTTCCTGTTCACTGTTCTAGTTGATAATTCATAATATTTTATTTTTTACAGTTTTATCTTTTTAAAGGCTGTATAATCTGCCATCATATAAATGTATCACATATTATCTATTTTTCTATTTGTATCTAGGTTTTCCTAATTTTTTCCAGCTTTATGGAGATATAATTGACATACAACATTGTATAAGTTTAGGGTGTACAATGTGTTGATTTGATACACTTATATATTATAAAATGATTCCCACCATAGCGTTAGCTCTGACACCTCCATCATGCCACATAATTATCATATCTTTTTTGGGTGAGAATATTTAAGATCTATTCTCTTAAACATATAATACAATGTTGTTAATTATAGTCACCATGCTGTACATTAGATCCCCAGGACTTACGCATCTTATAACTGGAAGTTTGTACCATTTGACCAACATCTCACCATCCCCCCCACCCCTCATCCCCTAACCCTTCGTAACCACATTTCTACACTTGTTTCTATGAGTTCACATTTTAATATTCCACATGTGAGATCATACAGTATTTGTCTTTGTCTGTCTGACTTGTTTCATTTAGCATAATGCCCTCAAGGTCCATCCATGATGTCTTACATGGCAGGATTTCCTTCTCTGTCATGGCTGAAATCTTACATTTCCTTTATCCATTCATTCCTGAAGCTGAATCGTAGGGAAAGGAGAGAATAAAGTAGAAATTACAACTAAATCTTCCACGTCTGAACATTTAAGAATATTTTAGAGTTGTAAGGGGTTATAAATATTTCCATTCTCCTCATTTGGAAATTTCCGTTTAGATTTAGGATTTATGAGCCCTTTTTCTCATTGTACATTTTATAGATTTTAAGTGGCTCACAGTTAAACTTTCTTCAGGAATTTGAAATTCTCTTTAGGTTTTCCTAATTAGTGGGCTGCCTATTAAAAGAAATACTAAGTTGAGAGACTTGTGGTAGCTCCAGCATTTTATTAAAAATGGGTATGAAAGCATGGGTTTTGAGCACAAGTGATATAATTAAATATATGGAAATTCTAGGGATACTGCCATCTTAGTTGGAGGACTCCTTTAAAGTGTGTTGGAAACTATACCTATTATCTAATTTACCACCAAATAATTAATTAATGTTGACTTTTTTTGTTATTGTTAATAGGGAGGATGTTAGTAAAAAGATTGGATGGGAGGAGTGTAGCAGGCATAGATGTTTAGGTAAAGATAGAGTTGAGCCCAAAAAACTAAGAATGGCTGGCACATATGACTTCATACTCAGCAGTGCATTTTATAAATATAAGCAATTATTTTTCATAAGGAGACAAACCATAGTTAAATCCCTTCCTTCCTTCCACCCCTTTTTATCTCCATTCCCCACTCTCTTTCATCTCCCAACCATAGACAAAAATTTTTAAATGTTTAATGTATTGGGGCTCTTTTATAAATGTATATTACTTTTTTGTATGCATGTATTTTCATTCACATAAACAATGTTGTATATTTATATATATTTACATTTATACATATATCATTGTTTCTCTTTTACCCCAAACTATATTTATGAAAGTATATATATTTTGAACTATGATATATATACAGAGAAACATGCAAAATGTACAACTTGAAGAATGTTTACAAACGAACACGTGAGTTACCAGCATCCAGATCAAGAAATATAACATTATTAGCACCACAACTGCCCCCTAATGTCCCCTCCCAGTCACTTCCTCCCATCAAGGGAACCCGCAACATGACTTCGTTTTTTCTTAATATTTATTTATTTATTTTTTTGGCTGCATCAGGTCTTCATTGTGGCACACTGGCTTCTCTCTAGTTGTGGCCTGTGGATTTTCTCTTCTCTAGTTGTGGCACTCGGGCTCCAGAGCGTGTGGGCTCTGTAGTTTGCAGCACGCGGGCTCTCTCATTGAGGCACCCGAGTTCGGTAGTTGTGGCGAGCAGGCTTAGTTGCCCTGAGGCATGTGGGATCTTTTCCCCGACCAGGGATCGAACCCAGGTCCCCTGCATTGGAAGGTGGATTCTTTGCCACTGAACCACCAGGGAAGTCCTGTGCATCATGACTTCTAATATCTAATTAGTTTTGCCTATTTTGAACTTTTTATGGTTGGGATCATGTGATATATACTCTTTGGGACTGCTAAACATTATGCCTCTGAGATTCATCCACGTGGTTGTTTAGCAGTTTTTCCTTCTTTTTTATCGTTTTCTATCTTATGAATATACCATACTTCACTCTAATCTTGTTGGACTTTGAGATTTTCCAGAGCGGGTTATTACTAGCAACGTTACTTGTGCATATAATTTGGTAAACATGCAGGTATTTCTCCTGTCTACATACTTAGGAATGTAACTGCTGGTGCATCGTGTACAAGTTCAGCTTTAGGAGGCATTGTCAAAGAATTTTCCAAAGTTGTCTATCGCATTATCCTCTCATAACTGTGTGTGAAAATTTCACTTTTGCTAATACTTGGTACTGCCTGCTTTTTGATTTTATCTATTTTTGTGGCCATAGCAGTATGTCATTATGAAGTTATGAACAGCCTTATTAAGGTATGATTGACATACAATAAACTGCACATATTTAAAATATATAATTTGATACATTTTGATAAATGTATATGCCTGTGAAACCATCATTGCGATCAAGGTAATTAACATATCCATCACCCCTAAAAGTTTCCTCATACCCCTTTGTACCTGCTCCATTCTGTCCCTCCTTTTCTCCCCTTCCCCCAGAACAACGACTGATATCTTTGTTCCCATGTACATGTTCCTTTTTTTCTCCTTTAGCTGTTTCTAAGATTTTTCTGTTTATCTCTGGTTTTAAGTCATTTGATGTGTCTTGGTTCTATTTCTTCATATTTCTTGTGGTGGACTTTGTTGTACTTCATGAACTGTGGGTTCATTATTTTTATTTAATTTGAGAAATTTTGGCCACTATTTCATTAAATATTTTTTCTGGCTTACCTCTCTCTCTTCTCCCTCAGGGACTCTGATTACACATATGTTAAGCTGTCTGAAGTTGCCCTATAGATCACTGATGATCTATTTTTTTTTTTTCTTATTTCTTTCTGTGTTTAATACTGCACAGTTTATTGCTACATCTTCACGTTTTCTATTTCTTCTGCAACATCTAATTTCCTGTTAATTCCATCTGGTTTATTTTTGTTCCCTGAAATTTTTTCTGTTTAGAATTTTATAATTTCTATTTTGTTCATTTTTATTTTATTTTCCATATCTCTCATTAACATACTCATGTCTTTTTCTACCTTCATAACCATGAAATGTAGTTTTAAAAGTAGTTTTAATATTGGTTTTTACTAATTCTATCATCTGAGTAATTTGGGGGTCTGTTTCTATTGACTAATTTTCTCTGCATTCTGGATATTTTTCTGCTTCTTTGCACACTTGGTAATCTTTTTTTATTATTATTATTGAATGCTAGGTAGTGTGAATTTTAACTTGATAAGTGCTGGATATTTTTGCATTTCTCTAATTATTTTGGGTTTTTTTTTTCTGGGACTCAGTTATTCACTCAGAAACAAGTTTAATCCTTTTGAGGGTTTCCTACTAAGCTGTGATGGGCATGATGAGAGCAGCCTGTATTATAAATGTCTATCCAAGTCATTTGTCTGTTTTTCTGTTGGGTTATCTACTGTTTTCTTAATCATTTTTAGGATATGTATTCATTCTACATATGAGCCATTTACTGAATATATAAGAAATATCCTCTTTCACTCTGTGGCATGCTTTTTGAACTTTCCCTCAATCAAAATGCTGTTTACTAAGAAAGACATAATAAATATTTCCCTCCCAGGACAAGGCTGTTTGCATTGTAACAGGGACATAAATGGCTTGTCAAAAGGATGAAGGTCTAATGGTAGAATTTCCATTAGCAGTTCAGTATGTCAGGAAGTTCATTGTATCCCATCCTGATATCTCTTCAGTCATAGCACAATCATGATATCTCCTTTGCTTATTGCTGGGATTGATTAGAACCTGTTATAGAAAAGGAAAGACCAGCTTCCGTATGACATGTGTTTGCTTAGAGTGGGCCCTGCAGATAGAATTAATAAAAAAAAAAAATCTGGAGATCATTCACCAAGAAACATCATAAAATAAATGCACAGTCTTACTTTTTATTAAAAACATACTTTTAAAGGTGAATGTATATTCAGAGATGAAAATACCTATAGGAATATTTTCCTAGAAATATGAATCATCCAGTGCTTTGGCTTCTCATTAAAAAAAAGAAGAAGAAGAAGAAAAAGAAAATGAATCTTTCTGCTTTACAGCATCTGAATGTGAACCTGTTATATCAGCTATTTGTGTTTCAAAGGGAAAAGGGTTAATTAAATAGCTTCAATTTAATCACTGTAAATTAAGTAACTTCCATCTCTTTGTCCAGATAATTTACAAATATTTATTATCCCCAAATCATAAGGACTGGGAAATTGACCTCCTTATTTTTTCCTACTTTCCATCCCAGATAACACTAATTCATTTATCTTTCCAGAAATAATTACCTACTATGATACAAGACACACTAAACTAAACACTAACTCTCCCCCAAAGGAGTTTATAGTCTAGAGGAAAGAGGTATGAATCAATAGGCAACAGAGATCAGTACAGCCTTTCAGTACCAGCTGCTGGTGGGTCTACTTCGTTAGGGACCAATGCCTGAAGGAAGAGACATCTAACCTGACTTTTGTCTAAGATTTTTAAGTGTTAAATCTTAGCATGTAATGAAGTTAATGGAGTCTCTCTAAGCCAGGATATTGTTGTCTTTTCCAAGTAAATGAATATTGCAGATCTTTAAGTATGATTGTGTCTGATGTATGTGTAAGGGAGAAGGATGGGGGTAAAGGAGGAGGAGGAGGGAAGAAATCTGTAGAGAATTAACTAGGTTCTTTTGAAGAAAACTATACAAAACAGAGGAGTATATTCCCACCAGTCATCGTCATCCTTATCATCATCAGAACTACTGTTTATTGAGCTTCAACTCTGTCCTGGGTGACCTACATGCATTGAAATCTAGTTTCCATAATGAAAGGTCTTTAAGGTCTTGCTGATAGTAGCTAGCACAGCAAGAACTGGATTCAAAAGATACACTCTTTCCCTTCACTAGGGTTTCTCAGAGATTTTTTTGGTACATTTTAATCCAGTAAACTGGAAATAAGGGAACCACTTAATTGCTTGAACTTGATGGCACCCATAAGAGACCTGCATAAGGCTCAGACAAGTAGAATCTCTTCTATCTAGAAACTAAAAGAGCTGCTGAAAATATTGGATAATTTAAAGAAGACTGGTAAAGCTGTAATGCAGAAACTTCAAGTGGCAGGTCCTAGAAAGAACACCCAGAGATTAAATGGGGGAGGGTGGCTGGCGAACTGCCTGGAGGAGTTGCTTAGTGCCTTCATCAAATTAGCTACCCAATGGGAAGCCATAGTTGTAATATCTTCACTCTTGATAGTTTGAAGGGGACCAGGATAAGCCACCCCCAAATATGCCACTTGGGCATAAGGATTATTTTGAGCTGAAGGCAACTGAGAATCAACACATACACGAAGAGTTCTCTGCTCTGCTTAAAATGAGGGCATAAATTTTCCTTTGTGGAATGTGCCCAGGAAGAGGAGACTGACTTATCAGCAGAGACAGAGTCACACAGAGATAAATCTGTATGAAAAAAACCTTACTAAAATAACCGTTGCCTTCCATTATATTTATTCCCCTGTGGGGTCTTCCCAGATGGATTGATAATGTTAACCCCTGTGACACTACCCTCTTACCTCACCATCAACCAATCAGAGGATTGTGCACGAGTTGAACACATACCCTGCAACTCCCCTCCCTCACCTTGCCTTTAAAAATGCTTCCCTGAAACACATCAGGGAGTTTGGGTCTTTTGAGCATTAGCTGCCTCAGACTCCTTGTCTGTCACCTTACAATATATGCTGTGCTTTCCTTCACCACAACCCTGTGTCCAAAGATTGGCTTTACTGCGCAGACGGAAGTTTGGTTCAGTAACAAGAGTAAAAGAAAATTATTTTTCCTCTGCCTCAGTCTGTACCCTAGATTTTTTTCACTCAAGAGGTAACATAATGTGGTGGGAGAAATATCTGCCTAGGAATTGAGATACTTATCAGTCTTGACCTGAACTTTAGTTACCTCTGTGACTAAGTTAAAAAAGATTCTATTACAAGTCTTTGTGCCTTAATTTCCTTATCAGCATAATAAAAGGGTCAGACTAGAAGAAGATGGCAAATATCAAGAGTATTCACTTCATGACTGGAGGGCTTGGTCAAAGGTTTAGAAGACACACGTGTCATTATTAATTGCTAACATCTACAATAGACACTGGAGTTGGCTCTTTCCGTATATATGCAGAATATATGTCATCTATGGAATAAAAAAATGGATAAAAATTCTTTTACTTCCAGCATTCAATGAATCGGTTTGTACCCTTTAATAGGTTGTTGACACAGGTTGGGAAAATTCAGCATGTTTCAAATTCCACCAGAAGAAAAAAATAGGCAGATGCCTGAAGCAATGACATAATGTTTAGGGGAGAAGTGAAATTCTTTTTGAGTCTTGGGTGGTCAGAGAAGCAGCAATCCAAGATCTACCAAGGATGCAATTTTCCACTGCACACTTTGCTGTCCAAAAACTGTGTTTGAGTGCTACAGATGCCTATAACAGTATATAACTAACATATAGAGATAGATAGCCCTTCTGTCTCAATTCTGATGTTTAGGTTAACTGGCTATCCTGGAAGGAATATCCATGTATCTATGAGGAATCTATTTAATATTATCAAAGACTTGGTTTTAACAAACTGATCATGGATGTTCGGTTTTTCCAGTGTGAAACAAATTGAATTCATTTCAATATGACCATCTTTGTGACATGTTGGCCTTTGAAGTTTAAGAAACTCATTCCCACATAATTTAAGTTTAATGCCACCTCTTTTCTCCCAGATGCCAGTGTAATTTATGTAGAAGGGGGCATTAAAATAAGACACTCAGGGCAGACTTGCTTTCATTTACATAATGTTCTTGCGGGGGTGGGCTGGGGGGAGAGCATTAAATCAATTTTAACCTGTTTGGGCCTGCATCCAAATAATGTGCAGGCCTGTTTGAAGAGAATTGGTTTTGAAATTTGTAAAAGAGATCATATGAAATGCATTACTCAATTAAGTAAAGGAATTTATATTTTAGTATAGAATACTGTACCATCTGCTGGATGAATATAACTAATTAAATTTGACTTGGTATGCGATTCGAACAAACAGTTGAAAAATGAAAATTCTATAACGAATTCTTCGGCAGCACCTGAAATGATAGATACCCACTGGGAAAGATTGCATCCAGCCCTGCTCAGGTTGCAAACAGACTTTCCATTGTCTGGCTGCAGTATGCATAATGTTTGCATTAAAAAGCAGGTCCGTTTCAGTAACTGCTCACCAGCAACACAGAAAACCCAAATGCAGTGTTTGTCTGCTGTTTTCAAAGAACTAAAAACCTAACAGGATGAAATCAAAATGATTGCAAAGCTTCCCTGGCCACAGAAAGAAATGACTTCGTTCTAAAGTATACTGCCAAAATGTCTGTTTAAGAAGAGGCAACCAAAACAATCCTGTACAAAATAGCCATTGTTTGTAAAACTGCAATTAAATTGAAATGCTACAGTGACAAATCAGGCTAAAGCCATATAACTCTTTGGTCTTAAATCTGAGGCAATCAAAGGTAGTTGTCTCTATAGGTATTGGTTGTACCTGTCAAATGGAAGTAGTATTATGTCACCTTGTCAGGAAACCTGTTAGGGGAAACTAAAGGATTTAGAAAGTGCTTTATACCAAACGTTTAAACTTACCTATATAGATACTAGGATAACAAAATGTTTAGTTAAGAGAGAAACATTTCTATGGAAACGTGATTACTCAGTGTCAACTACTGAAGCATCACGCTTGACTTTTTCACTTTTCCTCCAGATGTTCTTACTCTGTGTTGACACAGCCTTGGTACTTTGTATCAGACAAATGCATCATTGATTGAGCGCCCACAAGGGTGCTAGCTTTCTGTCTTTGGTAAGAATGACTTCTTTTGAAGATCCGTCATCATTTCTCCAGGGAATTTTTGGCAAAATTAATACATTTTCATGCTAAATATGAAATATGATGTGTCTTTTAAAAAAATAACAGTATATCATTTTCTTTTTTTTTAACATCTTCATTGGAGTATAATTGCTTCACTTTGTTGTGTTAGTTGCTGTTGTATAACAAAGTGAATCAGCTATATGTATACATATATCCCCATTACCCTCCCTCTTGCTTCTCCCTCCCACCCTCCCTATCCCACCCCTCTAGGTGGTCACAAAGCACTGAGCTGATCTCCCTGTGCTATGTGGCCGCTTCGCACTAGCTATCTATTTTACACTTGGTAGTGTATATGTGTCAATGCCACTCTCTCACTTCGTATCATTTTCTTAAAGGGGCATTTCAAAGCATTCCTTCATTTGTTCAAAGAGTTGAATGAACAGTAGCATTTAATAAGAAGGAGATGAATGAGTGCAGCTGGCTCTGGGATCCATAAACAGAGGAGAACTGGGTCGAGAAGCGGATCTATATAATTTGGTGATAAATGCTTCTGAGTAGCATATGCTTCCACTTTGGGCTGATGGTGTTTAATGAAGCACTCAGTATCATCACACTTCAGAGGGGAGTTAGGGTTGGTCAGAAAAGAAAGCAGAAGGTTTGCCTGAGGAGTAGGAGTTGATCCCAGTAGCGCCTAGATGAGGACAGAGGTTTCTCAAGTTTCATTTGTACAGGAATTAAGAATCCACGGGAAATGAGCATTTTGGAATTAACTAGCTCATTCAAATACAGAGGTTATTTTCCTATAACCATTGTCCGTGGTATGAAAATCATGGTCATCTTGGGGGACTACATAAGACAGTGGAATTCAAAGTAACCTGTTGACATATGGGAATGATAGGAACACATGCCAAATCGAAATAAGAGGGAACATATGAAATAAATCACTGCAAAGCTGAACACATGTAGGTAGAGCTGGCCAAATTAGACTTTAGGAAAACCAAGAAAGAAAACAGAATGAGATAAATGCTTGAGGTTAGAGTGAGGGGATACAGTCATTCTCCTGAGGTCAGAAGAAGCTTCAACATACAACCTGAGCTATAAGATTTGAAGGTATTTACAACAAAATTCCATCTAGCAAAGCCGTCAAGCCTGATTCTTTAACTGTATATTTATTAAAGACACTTCACAGGCGATCCCTGTTAAGCTAACCTGCCTGTTTACAATACGTGAACACTTAAGAATGATTTTATAAACATATATCATTTGCCAAGGTTGAAAATCTCCAACATGTTTTATAAATATGTTATCCAGGCATTATTAAAAAAACTGGAACTCGTCCTGGTGAGAGGATTTCTGGCAGGTATCTGCGGGATTTCCTGTTTTTCCTGTTCTAACATCGTCTGAGTAGGTGATGACCACATGCCAGTCAGAAAGGATGGTGACTTGCACCTGTGCTGCTTGGAAACACCATCCTATCAAATTGGGGCTCTGGACCTTCCCTCCAGTAGCCTGTCTGAGGTGGCACTGGCCGGAGAAGAATCTTGTCATACTTTTGAAGTTTCCCTTTAAAGTTGTTTTGAGCCAATCTGTCAACAGGTGTATGCTTTTTCTGCCAGGTAGCAGCAGTTAAGACATCAACTGCTATTTCCTTGATGGCAGAGGGGGAGCAGGAGGTGAAGATGTACTCACCAAGCACAGTTTAGGTTAGAGGCAGCATCTGGGTTTCTGTAAGGAACTGATTTTACCCAGTTTGGCAGTTGATCTGATTGAGAAAAATGGCACCGAGTGATATTTTTCCGGTCACAGAAAGGTAATGTGGAACAGAACCTTAGAAAGAACTGTCATTAAGTCCCACTGTCCCCACAGAGACTGGATACAGCCACTCCTCTCCTTGCTTAAGAGGTTTGAATTTAAATAATAGAGACACACTTTAGGTTTTTATTAGGTATTTTAAAACTAGTTTCTTAGAGACAGATCTTTGGTGTACACATTTAATTTTAGAAAAATATACATTTTTTGGAGTTGATACAATTCTGCTTTTCTTTTCTTAATTTGATGTGACTCATCCACCACCATTTGGGAAGCACTATCAGCTAGTGCACTTCCCTGACCTATGCCGGTTGGTTCGTTAAAAGCAGGAACTGAGACAATATTAATAATAATTACAGCTATTATTTATTAAGTGCTAACTGTTAATGTGTTCCATGCACTTTGCCTGTATTATCTCATTTAATCCTCACAAAACCACTCTGAAATAGGTATTATTGTTATTTCCATTGTACAGATAAGGAAACTGAGGCACAGGAAGTATAGTTAATATTAGAGTATTCCTTTTCATCTTTCTAACTCCAGCTAACATAATTCCTAGAACAGAGTGGGTATATGTTAGGATTACGTTGTAACCTGCCTCTGGTGTCCTGCTTTCAGTCTCGACTGTGGGTCCTACCTTACTGACTTCAACTCCCACTCTGAGTCAATTGTTTTAAGACAATTGCCTTTAACCCCTAGCAAGACTAACAACTATTACTCAAATCTAATAAAGATGTATGATATTAGCATACTTCTTAACTTTCATTCCCAAAATGCATCATCTCACTTTAAACAATACCGATTGCTTGATCACTTCACTCATTAGTCCATAAGCTTAACAACAATTCATTGAGTGATGAAACCAAAATGCGGAGTCAAGACCTCACTTTAAAGCTGGTTTCTGCCATTTACCAGTTATGTAGTCTGAGACAGGATCCTCTAGCTAAAAGAGCTGGATCTTTGGAATCAGACAGATCTGAGTTCTTAATTAATTGCTGACCTCAGATCAATTATTTTAATTTCTCTAAGCTTCAGTTTCTTTATCTGTAAAAAACAGGATTATTGAGAGGAGAATTAATATAAGCAGAGTGCCTAGCATTGGGCTGAGTACAGAGAATGTAAACATTAAATTGTGCCTATTGCTAATATGTAACTTTTCAAGGAGAACATATCTGTTGAGTCAAGGTAGATGTAAACTGATTCCCAGGGAAAGGCAAGAGTGGTGTGACCAGGGTTCCAGGGCCCACCTCATGTCCCTGCCCACCCCTCATTTCTGTTCCAGGGACCCACTCCATCCTAAAGGTCCAGATCCAGGAGTGAGCAAATGGTGGGGAGGCATGAATTAGAAGGAGATCGCCCAGTACTCCTCCTGACTGGCCTATCTCCACATCCTTTTTCAACTTCAAAAGTAATTAGCAAAAAAAAAAAAAAAAAAAAAGTAATTAGCACATATTTCTTCCCACTAAGCAGCTGTGTGGGGCATTTATAGAGAGTGCAATCCAACTCTAAGTAGAAAGTAGGCATTGCGGTCCTCAAAGATCATTCACATGGATTTGACTGATTATGAGGATGATTGTTGACATATACAGATGTAGAAATTATCGGTGCTTCTTACTTGAAGAGAGCCAGGTGTCTGAAAAGCCAGCCATGAATAGTCATGCATAGAAAGATAGAATGAGAACATTTAAGGAGAAAAAAACCAAAATGAGATACTACTTTTTTTTCTTTCTTAATGGTCTCTGCTTTGGAAAATATGTAATTGATCAAAAAGAAAACTTAATTTCTCTCTCACTTTATAAATACTATATTGTTCTGTATAAGTATGTTATACGACAATAGTTTCTTCTTAGTGTTCAGTGTTCTCTAGGACAGCGGTCTCCAACATTTTTGGCACCAGGAACTGGTTTCATGGAAGACAATTTTCCACAGACTAGGTGGTGGGGGTGATGGTTTCCAAACTGAACCATGCAGGCAAGCTTAAAGCTTTTGTTCTCATTCAGTCCTCTAACAGGCCACTGGCCAAAGCATAGTCAAGGTCAGCATCACTTTGGAAAGAAGTATTAAGTATTTTCCTAATACTAAGTACATTAAGTACTCTGTCCATAATTGGGGCTGAAGGATGGCACTGCCAAGTTATATGATAGAGGGTGTGTGTATCTAATCCTGATGTATGATCTATATCCATGTAGATAAATTCTATTGCTTTTTATGAGTTTCTTGTTTGTTTGTTTTTTAATCCTTGCTGAACTCTTACCACTGTAATAGTTGTTGAAACTTTTGGGTTTTCAAGGCAGATAATCAGATAATTTGTATATAATGACAGTTTAATATCCTCCCTTTCAATGCTTATACCTGTCATTTCTTTTTTCTTTCCTTAGAGTATTGGCCAGGACCTACTCTGTTGAACAGTAGTGGTGATAGTGGGCAACTTTGTCTTGTTCCAGATCTTACAGGGAATAAGTATGGTGTTTTCTCCATTAACTATAATGTTTAATGTAGGTGTTTTGTATATAATTTTATCAAGTTAAGGAAATCCCCTTTCATTCTTAGTTTTCTGAGAGTTTTAACAATAGTCATTAAATTCTATCAGTGTTTAGATAGTTGAGATAATTATATAATTTTTCTCACGTGGTTGTTAACGTGGTTAGTTACAGTGACAGAATGCCTGATGATTATCCTATAATTCCTATTTGAACTGTATTAATTTTTAAATAACCTGAAAGTTAATTTCATCTGTGTTCATTAGTGAAATTAACCTATAATCTTTTTCTGTCATTTTTATTGTCTTTATTCCATTGTGCAAGATTATGCTAGTCTGATAAAACGAGCTAGGTAGCTTTCTCTTACTTTTTATCTGAAATAACTTTTACAAAATAGGACAAAATCTTCTTTACATGTTTGGTAGAATTTACCTACAAAACTACCTGGGGCTGAAGCTTTTTGGAAGTAGAGATTTTTGATTGCTGTTTCAGCATCTTTAAATGTCTTTGGACTTTGTTCTGCTCTCTTTCCCACCTTTCTTTCTCCTCTCCTCTTCCTCTTTGTCCTCCTTTTGCTGTAAACTCACATCAACTTTACTTAGCCTGTAAAGACCAATTCTTCTTTTACAGCAATTTTTACAATTCTTTTGAACAGCAAATACGCTTCTTAGAGAAATATCATGCTCTAGGCATGCCTTTGTTAATTTCAATCAGCAGCTGGAGTACCTCTTGTGCCAGTTTGGATTTTAATACTTTTCTACAAATAGACTCATTTAAGTTTTGAAATTTATCTGTTTCATCTGGGTATTTATATTCATTGGGTATTCATATTTATTAGCATATAGTTATTCATAATACTCTCACCACTTTTAGTTTCTACTAAGTCTGTGGTTGTTTCTCCTTTTTCATTCTGTATTGTTAGTTTATCTTATTTTTTCTTTATCAGTTTCACCAGAGATCTATCTCACTGAACTTTTCAAAGAACCAGCATTTGGTTATATTAATCTTCTCTATTTTTATTTTACTTTTCATCTAATTTATTTTGGCCTATATCTTTATTATTTATGTTTGTACTACTGCTTTCTTTACAACTTCTTGAGTTGAAGTTCACTTACTTATTTTTAACTTTTATTTCTTGATAAATATATTTAAATGCAATAGTGTATTTAAATGGAAATAAAGCTTTAATTTTAATCCAACACACTTAGGCATGTATTATAAGTATTGTTATTTAAGTTTAAACATTTTGTAACTTCTTCAATGTTTTCCTTTTTGAACTCAAGAATTATTAATATTGCTAAATAATTTTATATTTTATATGGTTTTATCTAATATTCTTTATTCCTTTCTTTAAGGATTAAGCTAGTTAAGTAGACAAATGAGGGCATATAGATGGTAGTTGAAAAGGTGGTAGAAAATGGATTGTAGTTCCCTGTAGGGCTGATGAATTAAAGGAATTTGGGAATTAGATTGAGCTGGAAAGAGCTTAAAATATGGAGCTTGCAACTGAGATTACAAAGTGCTTATGAAGTGGTTTCAGTTATCAGTAATGACAAGGTCTAGGGAAAGCCTCCAGCATGAATACTGAGGTAGAGTGAGGACACCTTCCTCATCTGAAGAGAGAGGCCATGGTTATGGAAGGCCATGAACATCATCCATATGGATAAGGAAGTCACCTAAGACTTAAGACAGGAGTAGTGTTGGATAGAATGACAGGAGCCAGGAGCTAGATCTTCAAGGAATGGCAGGGGTAGTAGATGATTACAGCAAAAAGAAACAGAGGATTGACCTGAGAACCACAGCTGGAAGTGTCAGGGGAATGGGACAGGGACTGCACTAGAAGCAACAGGAAAATGCTAGGAAGACATCTGCAGTGTCTCTGGGTTCCAAAGTAAGAGGGGTGTGAGAGAGAAAATAGTCACCCACTGAGAAGACTGAGGGGAAATGGTGTCCTCAGGGGAAATCCAGGTTTTTGTAGAGCCTGAAGGTAAAGAGAGGGTGTAGCAAAAAGGCCAAGGATATGAGTGATTTGCTGAGGACTGATTGTGGCATCAGAGGGCCCAGTGGAAAGGTTTCAGGACCTAGGAAAGGGTGGGAGATGGGTCAGAGAAGGAAGCATAAAGAGATATAAATTATAGGAGATATAGAATGACCTGGGATTTAATATAGTGGCTGCTATAAAGAAGTTACACACCATAGTGAGATTAGTCCTCCTGTTCTAACATAGATAAGGGTCATATGAGTGGTGGGGAAAGACTTAGAAAAAGGCGGGGAGCTTATAAGAGGGAAAGTCTATAAAAAGCATGAAGGAATCAAGGTCTCCTTCAGATTATTAATGTTCTTTTTATGCATGTTTATTATACTTATTTAAAATTTTTGTTCCATTTGTTTCAACAATTCTGCTTGAGGGATTACATGTTGTTTAGCTGTTGTCATTTAAATAAGAAGTTTTTTTTTTGAGGTCCAAGAGGGAAGGGATATATGTATACATATAGCTGTTTCACTTCATTGTAAAGCAGAAACTAACACAAAATTGTAAAGCAACTATACCCCAATTTAAATAAATAAGAAAGAATTGTTTTTATCAAAGAAGCGCCAAAGGTCAGGGGTTTCCTGGCGAATGTAGGAGAAGAGCACAAGTACAGGGCCAGGCCACTTGTCTCACTTCAACTAGAAATTTCCTTGTCCTGGATTCAATCTTGAATCCTCGAGTAGAAGCAGCATTAGCATTGGCAGGGCACTCTCCTGTGGCTGTAATCCACCAGCTCTGGAGGAATGGCTTTGGGCTTCCTCTGGCCAAATGGCCTTTATACACTAGTGTTTCCCCCTGTGTGGAACACTCTCCCTTCTTCCACTCTTCTCTTCTCCCAGTTAACTCCAGCTCAAGGGTCACTTTACTGGGGAAACCCTCCCTCCATCCCCAATCTAGACCTGTTTTATGTTCTCCTAGAACCTTGTTCCTTTCCTTCAGAGCATTTATCTCAATTTGTAATGACAGATTCATTATCATGATTATTTGATTTATGACTATGTTCCCACAAGCCTGTAAACTGCATGAAAGTGGAAATGGTGTCTCTTTATAGTTATCATATTATCGCCAGCATTCTGGGCAGTGCCTGTCTTGCAGCCCACGCTTAATAAAGGAATGAATGAATAAATGATTTAACAGAAGAGCAGATGATGCTGAGGACAGTTTCCATTGGATACAAGCCCTTAATATGTTTTTAAAAAAGGAGGGAGGTGGTCTTGAGAACAGATTACTTGAATTAGCACTTCCTGTGTTGCGTCGGGTAGCATTCTAAGACAAGCACTCATAACTTTCTTTCAATTGCTATCTATAGTTTTTACTACTGTATCAAACTTCTAACCTGATACTTGGAGGTGGGAGAGTGCAAACCAATAAGAACTTAAAAGCTTTCTATATATATATATATATATATATATATATATATAAAATATATATATATATTTTTTTAAATATATATATGTAATATATATATAATATATATCATATACAAGTTTATATACATATATATGTATACATATACATATATATTTAATATCAAACTTTCATATGGAAAAATCACAGGGTTATAATGTAGCAAAACTATTTTGGAAACTGCCAAATTAACTTTATTGATATGATTCATTGCAGATGGTGACATGGACCAATGCAAGGCACAGTATTTCAAGGTTAAGTACTACTGTGTTCCAATTAAATTGTGGGTCAAAAGAGCAGAACATCCTCCTTTGAATTCTCTGAATTGTCAAGTCTCATCTACCCTAAACAGGTTTCTCTATGAGACAGTCTTGCTGAGAGAATAAGCTTCGCAAGGGTCAAGGTGAATGGTTTATGATTAGATGGCAGCAAAAACATGAAATACATTAATTAGTCTGTAGTGTTTAACAACCGATTTTACTAAACTGATTCCTTGATTCTGTCAATGCTATAGTTTGTGTGCCAAACCCACTTTGGTTTTACACACACACCCCACCCCCTCCCCCTTCCACTCCCTGAATCTGACATTCTGTAGCATCATGTTTATTATCTTGTTGATAATGTTGTACTGTTAACTAAATGGCACTTTTGCTCATTTCTGTTAAGGTCCAATCAACATGGTTAGGCTGATAATTAGGAATCATAATGATATGTTAGCAGTGAATAATTTTAACATATTAATTGTTTATTCCTCTGGTTGTGAGGCCCTGAAGAAACTAATGACAGTAGCCTTGGTTGATTTCACATTTCTTTTAGTTGAGATCATTAGTATACCGAAGTGTTCAAATGTCACTTCTGACATTTTTCTTTGCAATTAAAGTCAGTTTATCTTACATTTGTAATTTTTTTTTTAAAGAAAATAAATAGGAAATGAGCAGTTTTGTTCATTCAGTTTCCCCATTAGGAAACATTCATTTTTATGTTAAAAATACTCTTAATTATTGTATTAGCAGCTTCAGCAAAATCAACTGGCAAATCAAATTGATATATGTATATATCCTATATTATGTAATATATAGTAACATAAATGCTTGGTGTTATCTTAACACCTTCTCAGAGAAATTTTAAATGAAAATCTTGGTAGTTCAGTTTATAGGACACTAAAATCCTTTCAAAGTAACCTATGACCTGTGGAAAGAAGATCATCCATTTCTAGACACTTTCCAGTCAGTAATCTGCAGTAAGGTACACACACTCATGCGCACACACACGTATATATACAGACACGTATATAAACACATAAATATTATATATATGTTTATATAAAATAAAGATTATAAAAGTCCAGATATGGGATCTGTAATGCAGGCAAAGATATAATAAAATACAAATTAAAAAGTACAAAATACAATTGAAAACATAATTAAAAAGCACATATCTGGGAGATATAATCATTCAAACATAATAGACAAGGATTAATAGACTTAATTATAAATATTTATATTAACTCATGAGAAGAATACCAAAATGCTAACATAAAATACAGTGGGTAAGGGGGACAAAGAGTTTGAGCAGACAGTTCAAGGAAGTGATACATAAATGAAAGATACTATTCACTTTCACTAATAATCAAAGAAATGCAAATTATAGTATCAATAAAACATTTCTTTAGCAAGAATAAAGATGTATATATATTTTTTTAAGTAAGAAGTTCAGGTCAAAATGGCCCACTAAGTTGAGACTTAAAGGTATTGCTCCAAACACAGAGCAGTGTTAGATTAAATCTAAAAAGAGAAAAGCAGAAAGACATATCTGGTTCAAAACGAAGATAAGTCCATGTAACTCTAGAAACAATACAAAAATTTTTAAAGTCATAACAGACCACTATAAACTTTATGCTAATATATCCTTCAAAGAGATAGAAAATTTTTTTCAATAAAATTAAAAGGCACAAAATTAATGTAAGAAGAAATTTAAAAATATGGAAAGATAATTATTAAATACATTTAGTCACCAATCAAAAGTCTGTCTCTCATAAAGATTCACCTACATGTGAAAACTTACATGACCAAATGAGGAAATGATGGACTATTCAATAAATGGTACTAGGTAATTGGTTATTTATATAGAGAAACAATAGCCTTACCTCATTTTGTACAGAGAAGTAAATTCCAACTGGAATAAAGATCTAAATGAAGAAAGGAAACTTTAAATATTTTAATGAAAACATATATAAAAATATCTTTATAAACTTGTGATGCAGGATTACTTTTTAATCATGAGCCAAAAGTGCAAATAATAAAAAAATATAACTTTGAATGCAATAAAGTTAAATTTTTCTGTATTAAATATGATACTGTAAACAAAGCAAAATGATGATCTTGGTGATAAGTTAAACAAAATACTTATAACTGACTGACATATTGTATTTAAAATGTAGAAGGTATTCTTCAATTATAGACTTTTATTACTGGCAATATAGCAAACAGAGACACTGAAAACCTTCTGCTATAAATATATAAAAGTGTTTGATAAAGTATGTACTTTCAAGTACAAGAATCAACAAGCCTGTGAGATAATAATAAAATGTGTCAGTGTGAGGATCAAAACAATCGTAGAACTGCAGAGAGATATGGAGGCTCTAAAACTTCTGGCTATACTAGTCTCCTAGAGCAAAGCATTCTGGGAGAAAAGCCTTGGACTTAACACTGCCAGGAGCCAGATTGGAAACTGTCCTGCCAAGAGACGCTACACCTTCAGTGAAGTGAGATAAAATACAAAACTGAAAGGAAAATTGTCCCTCTCGTTGGCTCTAGGCAAAGGTTTTAAAAAGTCTTTCTTATGATCAATTATAGGACTGCTAGCTGGCTTTATGTGTGTGTGGTGCCTGAAACAATACAATTTGCATACTTTTAGATACATGAATCAAAAATATAAATAACTTAAAGTGGATCATATAAGCAAATGAAATTATCCCTGGAGGAAGTGTTATTGAATTCATACCTCAAAAAAAATCTTACAAAAAACCAACTTCAGAAACAGATCTTCCAGTGTTGAACTTAACAGTTATATTATATGAAATAATTATTTTAATATATTTAATGAGTAAAAGATGGAAATAAAAATGTAAGCAATGAGAGCTTACAAAAATAAGCAGAAAATTTTGTAAAGAAACAATAAAAATCTTAGAAATAAAAAATATAGTTAATTAAGTCAAAAAACACAGTTGAAGGGTTAAGCATAACTAAAGAGAAAATTAGTGAACTTTATCATCAACCACAAGAAATTATTCAGAATGCAGCACAGAGAAATAAAATAGGATCAATATGAAAGAAAGATTTATCAACACAGAAGAAGGACTGATAGGAATTCAAGAAACAAAAGAGATAAAGGAAAGGAAATATTACAAAAGAAAATGGTGGAAATATTATTCAGAACTGATGAAAGGCATGCAACCTTAGATTCAAGACCCAAGAATTTCAAACATGATGTATAAATTAAAATTCACATCTGGAAATAACAGAGTGAAACTACAATATACCAAAACCAAATTACATCACTCAAAAGAAGGAAGAGAGGAAAGAGGTTTCTTTAAAAAATTCACCAATTAGATTGGCAGCTGATTTCTCAGTTGAAAAGATGAAAGGCAGAAGGCACTGGAATGATATCTTTAAAGTCTTGAAATAAAATAAAATGAAAAACCCAGAATTCAATGCTTAGCAACTCTATTTTTCAACAGTGAGTGAAATATAAAGAGATTTTCAAGTATAAAAAAATCCAACAATTGTCTGTGACCAAAATATAGACCTAAATGATTTCTTCTGTCTCAGGAGAAATTTCTGAGACCCAAGTAAAGAAAATAAACATGTGGGTAAACCTAAACAAACAAAAATGGTTATATAAAGCAATAATGGTAGTGTTTAATTGTAACATTAAGCTAGCATATTAGATACTAACTATATTAAACCAGGAAGGGAGTGATTATAACTAAAGTATCTTAAAGGCTTTTTATTGTTTAGAATATGAGTAAACAGAGTAATTGTAGTCTTTGTTAAGTATGCATGTCAACATTTCTACTGTGAGAATTAAAGAAAGAGAAAAAGAATACATACCTTTAAATGAGTGAGATAAGGTGAAATGAGTAGAAAACCAAAAGAGAAAAATATCCTTAGTCTATTTAAATGAAGGAAAAGAGTGAGGAGGAGTGGGGGAGAGAGAGAGAAGGACAAAAAGAAATTTAAATAAGTATTCTTACAGCTAAATACATACACTTCTCAGAAATTTACTCATTCATTTCTCACAACAATCCTACAATCTTATGAGGTAGGTATTATCCTCATGTATATTTTACAAGTGATGAGGTATTGTCCTCACCCATATTTTACAACTGAGAATGTGAATGATAAAAATATCACACATCAATTTATTTTTTATCACCTAAAGTATTTATAGGTAACATAATATCCTTAAATAGTCTTTAAAAAGATTGTGGTTAAAAAACACATACTATAAAATTTACCATTTTAACCTGTTTTAAGTATACAGTTCAGTATCATTAAGAATATTCACATTATTGTGAAACAGATCTCCAGAACTTTTTAATCTTAAAAAACTAAAACTCCATGCCCATTAAACAACAACTCTTCTTTTCCCTCTCCCCAAGCCTCTGGTAACTACCATTCCATGTTCTGTTTCTATGAATCTGACTTCTTTAGATACCCCATATGAGTGAAATCATACAGTATTTATCTTTTTGTGACTGGCTTATTTTACCTAGCATAGATGTCCTCAAGTTCCATCCATGTGATAGCATGTGTCAGAAATTCCTTCCTTGTTAAGGCTGAATAATATTCCATTGTACGTATATACCAAATTTTGTTTATCCATTCATCTGTGGATGGACATCTGGGTTGCTTCCATATCTTGGCCATTGTGAGTAATACTGCTTTGAACATGGGTGTGTGTGTATCTTCCTGACCCCGCTTTCAACTATTCAGATATATATCCAGAAGTGGGATTGCTGGATCATATGGCAGATATATTTTTAATTTTTTGAAACCTCCATACTTTTCCCACAGTGGCTGCACCATTTTACAATCCCAACAGTGCACAAAGGTTCCAATTTCCCCACATCCTTGCCAACAGTTTTTGTTTGTTTTTTAGCCATCCTTACAGCTGTGAGGTGATATTTCACTGTGGTTTTGATTTGCATTTCTCTGATGATTACTGATGTTGAGACTCTTTTCTTGTGCCTGTTGGCCATTTGTATATCTTCTTCTTTTTCAAAAACGTATATCCTGGTCCTTTGCCCATTTTTTAATTGGACTGTTTGTTGGTTTGTGTCATATGAGTTTCTTATATATTTTATACAGTAACCCTTTATAAGCTATATGGTTTGCAAATATTTTCTCCCATTCCATAGGTTGACTTTTCATTTTGTTGATTGTTTCTTTGTACGGAAGTTTTTTGGTTTGATGTAGTCCCATTTTTTTATTTTTGCTTTTGATGCTTGTACTTTTGGTGTCATAGCCAAGAAATCATTGCCAAATCACACATGTTTCTTCCAAAAGGCCAAATGTTGAGGGAGCTAAATGTTCAACATAAGAAATTAGAAAAATGGAGTAAATCCAAAAGAAGCAGTAAAAAGAAAATTAAAAGATAAGAGAAAGAGGGCTTTCCTGGTGGCGCAGTGGTTAAGAATCCGCCTGCCAGTGCAGGGGACACAGGTTCAAGCCCTGGTCAGGGAAGATCCCACATGCGGCGGAGCAACTAAGCCCGTGCGCCACAACTACTGAGCCTGCATTCTAGAGCCTGGGAGCCACAACTACTGAAGCATGCCTAGAGCCTGTGCTCTGCAGCAAGAGAAGCCACCGCAATGAGAAGCCCACGCAACCGCAATGTAAAGTAGTCCCCCCAGCCACCCCTCCCTCCAAGGGGCGAAGAAACAGACCCAATGCAGCCAAAAATAAATAATAAATTAATAAATTAAAAATAAAAGATAAGAGAAAGAATTAAACAAAACAAAATATGATACAAAAGATTAACAAATATAGAAATTGATTATTTGAAAAAGCTAATGAAATTTGCAAACCTCTAGCAGTGTAATTAAGAAACGGAGAGGGCTTCCCTGGTGGCGCAGTGGTTGAGAATCTGCCTGCTAATGCAGGGGACGGGTTCGAGCCCTGGTCTGGGAAGATCCCACATGCCACGGAGCGGCTGGGCCCGTGAGCCACAACTACTGAGCCTGCGCGTCTGGAGCCTGTGCCCCGCAATGGGAGGGGCCGCGATAGTGAAAGGCCCGCGCACCGCGATGAAGAGCGGTCCCCGCACCGCGATGAAGAGTGGCCCCCACTTGCCGCAACTAGAGAAAGCCCTCGCACGAACCGAAGACCCAGCATAGCCAAAAATAAATAAGTAAATAAAAATAAAAAGTAGCTATAAAAAAAAAAAAAAAAAAAGGAACTGTTCCTGTTAAAAAAAAAGAAACGGAGAGAGGGAGCTCAAAAATGAACAATATTGATCGTGGAAAAGAAACATAACAAATACAACAGAATCTAGATTAGAAAGGTGTAAGAAGAAAGGAGTGTTTCACACTGTAACTCCATTTGATCTGAAAATTGTATCTCTGTTAGCTGTTAAAAGTAGAATGGTCTATGATTAACAGCAAATATTCTTAACCTTGTTTTGAATTCCAACCTTGCCACTTACTATGTTTGTGTAAATTATTTAACTTCTCTGTGCCTCAGTTCCTCATCTCTAAATGGAGATAATAGTAGTACCTTCTTCATAGAGTTAAGTTAATAAAACTCAATAAATGAATATATTTTACCTGTCTTTCTCATAGGATGATCCAAGTAAGTGTTTGCTACAACTACAAGAGTATTAATTTGGGATAACTCTAGAGGAGCAATATTCTTGTGACTCTTCTTTTTGCTACTGTACTTTTATGAGTTTTCAGTGCTTATTATCATGTCCAAATAAAGCATGCTGAAAGGGAGAGCAGATGAAATCAAACTCAGAAATTATTTTACAGTAGTGCTTATTAAAGGTTGGAGAAGGAGGTGGAACTTAATAACTGAAGAAAAGTATTTTAGAAATTTATATCTCTGCATTGCATACCTCATTGAGATTAGGCTGCAGTAAATTTATACTGAAAGTAAATATAAGTAGTTTCCAAGTTTAAGTCATATAGTTTAAGTCATGTTCCAGTTAAAAAAATCAAATCAATTCAATAAATCATATTTAGTTATTTTGGTGAAACTCAGCACATTTTATTTTAGTAACTGGCTGAAGAGTTTGTGTCCTGCCAGAGAGCAAAGTCCTTGAAGGTGTGACTGTGTTTTATTCAATATTATGTTGTGTTTCTAGTACAGAGTGTGTCATGCACTAGTCCATCATAAATATTTGGCAAATGAATAAAGTATTAATCAATAACACATTTCTATGCAGCATCTTAGCAAGTGCCCAAGAACTTTTTTCTTATATTCAGCTTATGCATTTATTCTAATCATTTTTCTGTTTTACTTCTTATTTTTATCTACATCTCCAACTTACCATTTTATTATTGCTGCAGGACCGAGACTGGGAGACAATACGTCATAGGCACTGGATTTGAAATTTTGGCTTTGGCTTTGTTACTTACTTCCTGCATTACTTTGGGCAAGTCACTTAACTCTGAGTGTCCTTTTCTTCAGCGATAAAATTAGTGTGGACTTTTAGAATAAGGAATAAGATTAAGCTTGCTTCTAGTCCTCATTCCATCACTTCCTAGCTTAGGTAATATCAGTAGCACACTCTTTATTTTATTTTATTTTTTAAGTATTTATTTATTTATTTATTTTTGGCTGTGTTGGTTCTTCGTTTCTGTGCAAGAGCTTTCTCTAGTTGCGGAAAGAGGGGGCCACTCTTCATCGTGGTGCACGGGCCTCTCACTATCGCGGCCTCTCTTGTTGTGGAGCACAGGCTCCAGATGCGCAGGCTCAGTAATTGTGGCTCACGGGCCCAGCTGCTCCGCGGCACGTGGAATCTTCCCAGACCAGGGCTCGAACCCGTGTCCCCTGCATTAACAGGCAGATTCTCAACCACTGTGCCACCAGGGAAGCCCAATAGCACACTCTTTAATGTTGGTTTCTTCAAGTGTATATTGGTGTTATCTTTATACATTGTAAGACTTATACAACTCTGTGAGACAGGTATTACCACTATTCCCACTTTACAGATGAAGAAACTACAGCCAAGATATCTTCAGCCTGCTTCCTGGAAATCTATTCTGTCCTGCCATATCTCCATAAAGGTTAAGATCTAAACCCTTGGCTTGGCTCCAGGGACATATCTTGCCATAGCAACATGGATAAGTAGTCAGTATCATTCCATCCCTGTACCTAGGAAACAGACATTGGAGAGAGGAGAATTCTGATCCCTGTGAGTTGGCCCAGCATTTATGGATGTGTCAGCTGCCAATCTTTAGGGGTAAATTCTCAGTGAAGTCCTTACTCTAACTTCTGGAATTTCCCAGTTTCTCAACAGGAGTTACAAACTCCTGTTGAAACCTAGGAGTTCATTATGAAGTCACTTGAAATGGTGGACTTTGGGGGATAGTTTAATTATTAAAGTAGCCAATATACAGTCTCACATAAACAACTTGGAAACTTCTTCAGGTAATTACTTTGGGTTTCCAACTGTATTTTGAGCCATTTCCTATAAACCAGACTTAAATTCAGGCCACTAAGTTTCACTTCCTGTTAGGTTGTAGAAAGTCACAAGAGACTGTTTCTCCCACCCTAACAAAAAAGAAGCCAGATACGTTATAGTACCATAGTTTTGTAAAACCAGTCAGAGAACTGATAAAAGGTTGGGTTCTTTGTAGAAGAGAAGAGCTCTCCCTATGAGCATGGCAGGAAAGAGCAAACCTGGCACAGACTGAGGGGAAAAGAGACCAGGCAAATTTTAAATGTTTCATGGCTACATGTGTACTGGCATGATGGGTTTGAATCCCAAGGAGCAAGAGGCACAAAGTGAACCAGTACATATATATCAGTTCTTTCCCATGGTGCCTTCACCCAGTGCATGATGGTAGCATATCAAAGACTAGCAGCAGGGTAGGAGGGCTGAAAAAATACCTCCAATTTGCATGGAACTTTTACCAAGTGATAGGCAGTGTTCTAACAAAGACTGGGAGGAGGGCATTAGAGCTTAGAGAAAGTTCCCAAAATGCACAAAGCTATTCCTGATTGCTTGGCAGCAGCCATCAGAAAGTAAAGGCAGGGCAAAAAAACTAAGAGTGATCCCTCCAGAGGTACATTGGGCCTTTACTTGGTACATAGCTGGGGTCCACCAAAGCTTTGGACAGGCAGGAGAAAATTAAATAGACCCCATTCTCATGCCTGAACTGCACCAGACCTTTACCAAATGGAACATGGCAAACCACAGATGGGTGTTGGGGTAGATCCTGAGGTGCAGAGTGTAAGGGGGTGGCAGAGGTGCAAAGAAAACTCCCTGGAAACATGAAAGCTATCTGCTGAATTAAAAGCAGAGAGAGATCTCTCACAGGTCAAGGGTAATAGCTGGGGTAAAAAGTATAGGGAGGTCTGCAGAATCTTGCTGGTGCATAGTTCTCAAGCCTGCAGATCCTGTCCTCAAAACTGTGAACCCAGAGATAAGCTGAATCTAACTAAAGCCATAACAAAACCAGGACCAACTCAGCTAATGATTAGATGTCTCAACCCCCACAGTAACACCTGACAGAGGAAAGAACATGTCATTTTCTGGAGGTAAATATTATGTACTTCAATCTCCAGTGTTCATTTACACACAAAGTCTGAGACACAATGAAAAATTTTAAGACACCAAAAAGAAGCATGGAAATGTGACTCAACAGAAAAAAAATTCAGTACAAGCAAACCACAGATGACCCAGATGTTGGAGTTAACAGACAGGATCTTTAGTATAACTGTAATTAATATGGGAAAAGGTCTAGTGAAACAGATGAGCAACATGTGTGAACACACTGATAATTTCAGCAGAGAAATGGAATCTATAAAAAGGAAACCAAATGGAAACTCTAGCACTGAAAAAATGTCATGTCAGAATTGAAGGGTTCATTGGATATGCTCAACAGAAGACTGGATACAACAGAAGAATAGATTAGTAAATTTAAAAGCAGGTCAATGGATATTATCTAAATTGAAACTAAAAGAAACAAAAATGGGAAAAAATTTAAAAGATAATCCAAGTCTCTGGGGTCATATCAATTAGTTTAACAATATATAATTGGAGAACAAGAAGTAAAGGAGAGAATGAATGGTGTAGAATAAATATTTGAAGAGAAAAAACCTAAGATTTTCCAAAATTAATGAAATATATCAACTTAGGGATCCATATAGCTCAGCCCAATTCCAACAGGCATAAATACAAAGAAAAATCACGTATAGACATTCCTACTCAAACTGCTGATAAAAGTATCCAGAGAAGAAAGATACATGTTTTAAATATCTTTATTGGACTGTAATTGCTTTACAATGTTGTGTTAGTTTCTGCTTTACAACAAAGTGAATTCCCTATATGTATACATATATCCCCATACACCTCCCCCCCCACGTGAGCTTCTCTCCCACCCTCCCTATCCCACCTCTTTAGGTCGTAACAAAGCATCAAGCTGATCTCCCTGTGCTATGCAGCAGCTTCCCACTAGCCACCCATTTTACATTTGTTAGTGTATATATGTCAATGCCACTCTCTCACTTCATCCCAGCTTCCTCTTCCCCTCCGTGTCCTCAAGTCCATTCTCTATGTCTGCATCTTTATTCCTGTCCTGCCCCTAGGTTCTTCAGAACCTTTTTTTTTTTTTCAGAACCTTTTTTTGATTCCATATATATGTGTTAGCGTACAGTATTTGTTTTTTTTTTCTGACTTACTTCACTCTGTATGACAGACTCTAGGTCCATCCACTTCACTACAAATAACTGGTGTGAGATGATACCTCATTGTGGTTTTGATTTGCATTTCTCTAATGATTAGTGATGTTCAGCATCTTTTCATGTGTTTGTTGGCAATCTGTATGTCTTCTTTGGAGAAATGTCTATTTAGGTCTTCTGCCTATTTTTGGATTGGGTTGTTTGTTTTTTTGATGTTGAGCTGCATGTGCTGCTTGTAAATTTTGGAGATTAATCCTTTGTCAGTTGCTTCGCTGGCAAATATTTTCTCCCATTCTGAGGGTTGTCTTTTCATCTTGTTTAAGGTTTCCTTTGCTGTGCAAGAGCTTTTAAGTTTCATTAGGTCCCATTTGTTTATTTTTGATTTTATTTCCATTATTCTAGAAGGTGGGTCATAAAGGATCTTGCTGTAATTTATGTCATAGAGTGTTCTGCCTATGTTTTCCTCTAAGAGTTTGATAGTGTCTGGCCTTACATTTAGGTCTTTAATCCATTTTGAGTTTACTTTTGTGTATGGTGTTAGGGAGTGTTCTAATTTCACTCTTTTACATGTAGCTGTCCAGTTTTCCCAGCACCACTTATTGAAGAGACTGTCTTTTCTCCATTGTATATTCTTGCCTCCTTTATCAAAGATAAGGTGACCATATGTGTGTGGGTTTATCTCTGAGCTTTCTATCCTGTTCCATTGATCTATATTTCTGTTTTTGTGCCAGTACCATACTGTCTTGATTACTGTAGCTTTGTAGTATAGTCTGAAGTCAGGGAGCCTGATTCCTCCAGCTCCGTTTTTCTTTCTCAAGATTGCTTTGGCTATTCGGGGTCTTTTGTATTTCCAAACAAATTTTAAAATTTTTTGTTCTAGTTCTATGAAAAATGCCATTGGTAATTTGATAAGGGTTGCATTGAATCTGTAGATTGCTTTGGATAGTACAGTCATTTTCACAATGTTGATTCTTCCAATCCAAGAACGTGGTATATCTCTCCATCTGTTTGTATCATCTTTGACTTCTTTCATCAGTTTCATAAACTTTCATAAACTTTCATAGTTTTCTGCATACAGGTCTTTTGTCTCTTTAGGTAGGTTTGTTCCTAGGTATTTTATTCTTTTTGTTGCAGTGGTAAATGGGAGTGTTTCCTTAATTTCTCTAAGAAAGATACATTACATTTAAGAGAATAGCAATAAAACCATGGCTAGCTTTTCATCAAAAATAGTAAAGACCAGAAATCAATGGAGTGAAATCTTTACAGTGCTAAATAAAATTCTGCTAACTTAGACTTATATACCTAGAAAAATTCTTCACAACAAAAGACATTTTCTGGCTTACAGAGGCTGAGTCTGTCTCTAGAAACTCTGCGTTAAAAGAAAGGCTTTAGGCAGAAGGAAAATAATAGCAGATAAAAGAGTGGATCTTCAGGAAGCAATGAAGAGAACCAGAAATATATGGGTAAATTTAGAAGACCATTTTTATCATCTTTCTTTATTATATATGTTTGTATATACTTAATTGCTTTAGAAAATTATTGACTCTTTAAAGAAAAATTAATAATTGTATATTATGGGTTTATAACATATGTAGATATAAAATATATAACAAACAGGCACAAAGGGCCAGAAGAGGAAATAAATGAAATTATACCATTAGAAGGTTATTACATTGTTCACAAAGGAGAATATTATTAGAAGTTAAACTGTCATATGATATAATCTCTAAAATACTAGTAGAAAATACAAAGTGGTATAGCTAAAAAGTCAACAGAGAAGATAAAATGGAATAAAAATATTTAACTGATCAAAAGGAAAACAGAAAAGAACAAAGAAACAAATAACAAGTGGGACAAATAGAAAATAAACAAATTTGTAAGACTCAAGCTCAACTGTATAAAGAACTAAATTAAATAGATGACTTCAACTACCTATTTAAATGGCAGAGATTGTATATAGAAGACCCAACTACATACTATCCACAAGAAATGCACGTTAGTTGTATAGACACAGATGCAAAAGTAAAATGATGGAAAAAGACATATTATGCAAACAATAAAAGTAAGGAAATTGATGTGGCTATATACACATTCAATAAAATAGAATTCAAAATAAGATGTATCGTCAGATATTATCTTTTATTACTGCTTAAATAGGAATATCTCATGATTGATTATAGAAAGCTAATCATTTAAGAGTGTTCTCTAGAAATGTTCTGTAACATTTTAAAATATGTATATACCTAAAAACAGATCAAATTATATGACAGAAAAAAAAATAAAGGCAGCTATAGGTAAATGCACAATCATGGTTGGGGTTTTTGACATTCATTCTCAATAATTGATAGAGCAAGTGGACAAAAAATGCTTAAGAATATCTGAACAACACTATGAACCAACATGACCTAATTGACATTTGTAAGGTACCATATTCAACAATCACAGAATACACTTATTTTCAAGTGCATATGGTCTATCTTGGAACATTTGCCAAGATAGACCATATTATAGGCCTTAAACAAATCACAATAAATTTCAAAAGGCTGATATCATAAGGAGTATATTTCTCAATGGAGTTCAACTAGAAACCAGTAATAATAAGATATTTGAAAATACTCAAATTTTGAAAATTAAGTAATACACTTCTAAAAAACCATGAATTCGAAAATTAAAAAAAAAAAAACCCTGAAAAGAATAGAACACATTTTGAACTAAATGATACACCAGAATTTGTGAAGTGTACCTAATGAGTGTTTAGAGGGAAATTTTCTCTTAGCTTTCACTTTAGCAAATTTGTGAACAATATACAACCATTAAAAAACTAAAAAAGAAAAGCAAATTAATCCCTAGTACATAGAAAAAAGGAAATAAACATCAGATTGGATATCGATGAACTAGAAAACAGACAAAGAAAATCAACAAAGCTCAAATTTGCCTTTTATGGGAATATTAATACAACTGATAAACCTCTATCAAGACTGATCAAGGAAAATCAATGTATCCATATCAGGAATGAAAGAGGGGACAGCACTACTGATCCTACAAATATTAAAATTATATTAGAAGATATTATGAAAAACTTTATGGCAGTAAACTCAGCAATCTAGATGAAATGGGCAAATTTCTTGAAAAATATAATGAAACAAAATAGGTATGAAAATAATTAGAAAAGCAAAAGAGATCTATATTTATTAGAGACATTGAATTCACAATAAAAACCTTCCTGCAATAAAACTCAAAGTTCAGAAGCTTCACTGGTAAATTCTATCATACTTAAGGAAAATATAATATAAATTTTACACAAACCCTTTTCAAAAATAGGAAGGGAGAAAACACTTTCCAACTCACTTTATGAGACTAGCATATTTATATAAAGGAAAACCTGATAGAGATATTATCAGAAAATAAAGTTACAGATAAATATTTCTCATAACACAGAGGCAAAAGAAAAATAAGAAAATGTTAGAAAACCCTATCAAGCTACATATATATATATAAAACAGCACAATATAGCAGTGTTTCCAAGGTAAGGCAGGTTCCTTTAACATTCAGAAATGAATCAGTATAGTTAAGCACATTAACAGAATAAATAAGAAAGATAATGTGATTGTCCCAATAGATGCAAAAAAACCATGAAACAATGTTTAACACCCATTCATGACAAAAACTTTAAGCAAACTAGGAATAGGAGATGTTTTTGATTGGATCAGGGCATCTATGAAAAACCTACAGTTAAAATCATATTCAATGGTGATACACTGATCATTTCCTCACAAATTAGTCTAGAGATGCAATAAAATCCCAATTTTAAAATCCCAGCAGATTTTTAATAGAAATTTAAAAACTTATTATTTCATCAAAAAGAATAAAATACCTTGGAATAACCTGTACTCAGAAAACTATAAGACACTGATGAAAGAAATTGAAGATGATGCAGATGGAAAGATATACCATGTTCATGGATTGGAAAAATTTATATTTTTAAAATGACCATACTAAAGCAATCTACAAATTCAATGCAATCCCAATCAAAATACCCATGATGTTTTTCACAGAACTAGAACAAATAATTCTAGAATTCATATGAAATCACAAAAGACCCCAAGTTGTCAAAGCAATCTTGAGAAAAAGAACAAAACAGGAGTTATCACACTCCCTGACTTCAGACTATACTACAGAGCTTCAGTAATCAAAATAGCATTGTACTGGCACAAAAACAGACACATAGATCAATGGAACAGAATAGAGAGCCCAGGAATAAACCCACACTCTTATGGTCAACTAATCTGTGACAAAGAATGTAAGAATATACAATGGAGAAAAGACAGTCTCTTCAATAAGTGGTGCTGGGAAAACTGGACAGTTACATGTAAAAGAATGAAATTTTAAAAGTTTCTAACACCATATACAAAAATAAATTCAAAATGGATTAAAAACCTAAATGTTTTTAGGAAATCATAAAATTCCTAGAAGAAAACATGGGCGGAATACAAGTTAACATAAATCTTAGCAATATTTTTTTGGAGCTGTCTCCTAAAGCAATGGCAATAAAAGCAAAAATAAACAAATGGCACCAAATTAAACTTAAAGGCTTTTGCGCAGACAAGGAAACTATCAGCAAAACAACAAAATGTACTGAATGGGAGAAAATACTTGTAAATGATATGCTCAATAATGGGTTAATATCCAAAATATATAAACAGCTCATACATCTCATCATTAAAAAAAAAAACAACTCAATTAAAAAGTGGGCAGAACACATTTTTCTAAAGAAAACATAGAGATAGCCAACAGTCATATGAAAAGATGCTCAACTTCATTAAGCATCAGAGAAATGCAAATTCAAACTACAATGACATATCACCTTACACCTGTCAGATGGCTACCATCACAAAGAACACAAATAACAAATGTTGCTGAGGATGTAGAGAAAAGGGAACTCTTGTACACTGTTGGTAGGAATGCAAATTGGTGCAGCCACTTTGGAAAACAGTATGGATGCTCCTCAAAAAACTAAAAATAGAACTACCATATGATCCAGCAATTCCACTCCTGGGTATGCATCTGAAGAAAATGAAGACACTAATTCAAAAAGATATATGCACCAATGTTCATAATAGCATTATTTACAATATCCAAGATATGAAAGCAACCTAAGTGTCCATCAAGAGATGAATGGATAAAGAAGATGTGGTATCCACACACACACACATACACACACAAAATTGAATACTTCTCAGCCATAAAAAGGAATGACATTCTGCCATTTGCAGCAACATGAGTAGACCAAGAAAGTATTATGCTTAGTGAAATGTCAGACAGAGAAAGACAAATACTGAATGATATCACTTATATGTTGAATCTAAAAAATACAACAAAGTAGTGAATACAACACAAAAGAAACAGACTCACAGATACAGAGAACAAACTAGTGATTACCAGTGGGGTGAGGGAAGTGGACGGGGCAAAATAAGGCAGGGATTAAGAAGTACAAACTCCTATGTATAAAATAAATAACCTATAAGTATATACAGTACAAAACAGGGAATATAGCCAATATTTTATAATAACTAATGATGCAGATGTAGAGAATGGACTTGAGGACACAGGGAGGGGGAAGGGTAAGCTGGGACAAAGTGAGAGAGTGGCATGGACTAATATATACTACCAAATGTAAAATAGATAGCTAGTGGGAAGCAGCCGCAGGGCACAGGGAGATCAGCTCGGTGCTTTGTGACCACCTAGAGGGGTGGGATAGGGAGGGAGGGAGAAGCAAGAGGGAGGACATACGGTGATATATGTATATGTATAGCTGATTCACTTTGTTATAAAGCAGAAACTAACACATCATTGTAAAGCAATTATACTCCAATAAAGATGTTTAAAAAAAATAAAAAATAAATGGAATATAACTAAAAAATTTTGAGTCACAATGTTGTACATCTGTAACATACATAATATTGTATATCAACTATACCTCAATAAAATATCTACTAAAAATTATCCTAAAATTTTTATGAAAGTAGAAAGTATCTAGCTTAACCAAAGTAATCTTCAGAAAGAAGAACACATTGGAAGACATTCACTACTTGATTTCAAGATTTACTCTAAAGCTGTTGTAACCAAGATAGCGTGATCTTGGCATAAGGATAGACAAATAGGTCAATAGAAGACATAAAGAAACTAGAAATAGAACCACACATATATTCTCTCTTAATTACCATCAAAAGCACCAAGTCAGTTCAATAAAAGAAGTTTTTCCAATAATGGTTCTGAAACAATTTATTAACTTTATGGGGGGGGGGAGGGGGATAAATCTCAATCCTTACCTCACTTTATACAGAAAAAGTTGAGATGACTCGTAGACCTAAATGTAAAAAATAAAAGCTCAAAATTTCTAAAAGAAGATAAATAGAATATATTTGCAACCTTGAGGTTGGCAAAAATTTCTTAGACTGTACACACACACGCACACACATGCACACACACACCAAAAAACAGCAACCATAATTGGTAGATTGGATTTCACCAAGACTGGTAGAAAATATTTCCAAAACATTTATCTGACAAAAGCTTTTATACAAAATGTATAAAGAACTCCTGTAAGTCAGTGATAAAAATACAAAAATCCAATGTAAAAAAATGGGCAGAAGCCTTGAAAAGATACTTTACAAAAGAAAATAAAAGAATGTCCAGTAAGCCTATTGAAAGGTGCCTAACATCATTAGCCATCAGAGAAACGCAAATTAAAACACAAATTAATTGTAGTAAATTAGCAATTTGCTACAATTGCTAAAATCAAAAAGACTGATGTTATGGACTGAATGGCTGTGTTCTCCCCAAATTCATATGCTGAAGCCCTAATCCCCGATGTGATGGTGTTTGGAGGTGAGGTCTTTGGTAAGTAATTAGGTTTAGATGAGGTCTTTGGAGTGGAACCCTCATTATGGAATTAGTGCCCTTATAAGAAGAGGAAGAGAGACCAGAGCTCTCTCTCTCTCCACCACATGAGGACACAGCAAGAAAGCAGCCAACTGCAAGCGAGGAAGAGGGTCCTCACCCAAAACTGGACCATGGTGGAACCCTGACCTTGGACATCCAGCCTCCAGAACTGCGAAAAATAAATATCTGTTATTTAAACCACTGAGTCTACAATATTTTTTTATAGCAGCCAGAGCTAAGGCAACTGACAGTAACAAATATTGTTGAAGATTTGGACCATCTGGAACATTCATATATTGCTGGTAGAATATACAAATGGTGCAATCACTTGGGAGTACTGTTTAACAGTTTCTTGTAAAGTTAAATACTGTGCTCAAAAATTCCACATCTAGGTGTTGACCCAAGAATGTTCATATCAGCCTATTCACAGCAACCTCAAACTGGTAACCAACCCAAATATTGATCAATAAGAAAATGGATAAGCAAATTGTGGTATACAATTCAGTAATTTAAAAAAAAATTGTCTAAATTATAGCTGCTTGCAGCAACATGGATGAATCTCATATACATTAAGAAGTCAGACAAAAAAACTGTATGAGTCATTTATGTTAAGCCCAAGAATAGGCAAAACTAATCTATGCTTTAAAAACCAGAAAGCAGGGGTGGTAGGGTGAACTGACTGAAAGGAATTTTCTGAGGGAAGGAAAAATGTCTATATTTTTATTTAGTGATAGTTACATGGGGTTGTACAATTACTGAAATTGATCAACCTGAACATCCAAGGCTCTGTGCATTTTATTGTATGTAACTCTGTGTCAATAATAAACAAATTAATGAACAAATACATAACTAAAATTTCATGCTGTTGACTCATTTTGAAACAAGTTCGCCTTCAGGATAAAATTCCTAAGCAGTATTTCTCCCAATGAGTAACACAGGTTACTTGCATAGAAATAACCTGAGGGCTGTGTTAAATATTAGATTCCAAGTGCTTCCCCACAACATATCAATCAGAGTAAAAGGTACTAATATTGAACATATCCAAGTGTATAAATATACACACATACATGTTTATGTGTGTATACATACTGATGTAAAACCAGAGGAATTTTAATAATAATGGCTACATTCTAATGTTATTACATTTGATTAATATTTGATATTACTTGCTACATTTTAATAATTAAAATTGGAGGAAAATAACATTATTTGGCCTGTGCATCCAACCTACCAACAGCTTATTAAAATAATTTTATGAACTTCCTATTCTATGAACTTCTCTTCCTTCCTTGGTGGAGGAAAAGAAGAAACACAGGAAGAAAGGATATAATGTAACCGGCATTATGCTAATATGTTCTTTTATTACTTAGTTTTCAGTTTTATATCATGCATATAATTTAAATATCAAAGGTTCTTGAAGGTTTAAAAAAAGAAAGAGCGGTCCCATACCCTACTCTCTCCCTGTCTCTGACCTATCACTTTTTATTACTTTAGCAGAGTTTTCAGAGGGACTAAAACAACTCAATACAGTTTGCTATGTTTAACTAAAAGTCATGTTATATTTTCTAGTTTAGGTAAGTGGTAACCATCATTATGCACCGTTATTATGCTGGATAAAAGTTGATAATAAGAATGTGACCCTAAATGGTTTCTTTCTCTCTAGTAGCTTTCAGTGCCTCTCTGAGTGCTGTATGAATGGTGTCCCTGTGTATCTCTTTCTGTGAGAGTAAAGGAGTTCTCTAGGTCCTAATATTTTGGTGGAAAGAGGGCCTTTCAGATTGAGCTTAGAATTCCATTGGTCAGAAATAGTCAACACTTGTTATTCCTAACTGCCTGATTAGAGTCAGCCTGTCAGCGCAGCCCATCAGGGCATTTGGGGACACCAGAGATGCTCTGTCACATAAATTACTTCCTCCAGTTTTACTTACCTGCCTTCATTAGTTCAATTTAAATCACTGGCAAACTGTATTGAACAGGCTTCTTGCTAGACTGTAAAATCCCTGAGGGTAAGGACTCTTTCTTTCATACCATTTTAATCTCAGGGTCTAGTACATGCTAGGTGCTTAGTAAATAATTGTTGATTCAACGTACATATCAACAGAGCTAAAAACTGTCCTGTAGTGTATCCCCACAAAATTGTCTGTCCTTGTCATTAATCTTTAACAGAGGTTTTCTACAGGATACTAATCCATTCTATTTTCCTCACTTGTAGTCTGTGTCTTTCCATTTTGACTTCAGAATATCATGAAAGAAGTAAGCCCTTTCCTGCCCGCCCTGCCAGGTGTGTTCCCTTGCTGGGAACTGTGGACTCCAGGAACACTGAATTGCTTATAGTTTGTATGCCCACCCCAGAATGTGCCTCCTTGCCTTTGGTTATGCTCCCCTCTCTGGCTGGAATACCCTCTCTTCATCCACATCCATTCTTCTGACAAATTCTAACCTTTCTTTTGGCATCCCCTCTACCTGAATATCTTCCCTGATCCCTGGTCCTAGCAGTGTAAACTTCTCTCCTGGGTGCCTACAGTATTACACACCCCTCACTGAAATATCACTCCCTGAAACTCTTCAGATCATGCTACATTCATCTGTAGCATATTACATGTTATGAATCTGTTTTTCATTAGACTGTGAGCCTATTAAGCATAAAGAATGTATTGACCTCTATATTTGCAAAACACACAGCAGGTATTTAATTCATGTGATTTGAGAGAATGAGTTCTGTCAAATGCTGAGTTCACATACAAAGTCCCTATGTTACCGAACCAAACTTGGGTCCCTTCGTCCACGCACAGTAAAGCCAATCTACTGACACCAGGTTGTGGGGAAGGAAAGTGCAGCGTTTATTGCAAGGAGTCAAGCAAGGAGAAAGGGCAGCTCAAGCTCAAAAGACCCAAATTCCCCAGTGGCTTTCAGAGAAGGGTTTTTAAAGGCAAGGTGAGGGAGGGGGCTGCAGGGTGCATGATCAGCTCCTGCACAATTCTTGGATTGGTTGGCATCAAGGTGAAGTTTCAAGCATCATCAACCTTCTGGTTTCAACCAGTCTAGGGTCTATGTTCTTGCAGTCATCAGTTTTCATCTGGAGAGAGTCTGCTTCCTGTAAAAACAACTTAGGAATGGGTGCCAGGCCTTTATCTATACCTTTCAGGGAACTGTAAGTTCGGTGTTTCTGCTATGTGGCGGGTTTATAGTCTAAATTGTTACTAGCCCAACAGCTATCCTTTGTTTCTACATCTTCACATTTCCCAATCATTAACTTTTGAGTCAGCCTTTTGAGACTCAAGGGAGGCCTGGGAAACAAAGGCAAAAAGCTTTTATTTCAAAGGAAGGGGACACAAGGATGTGTATACGGTTTCACCCACAGCCTCTCACACATCACCAGCCAGTAGTGTTAGGAAGAACATCAGATCATTTCTCTTTTTAGGTGGTTACTCACTAATTTTTTAATACTAAATTCTAGAACTTTGGGAGCAGAGTTGACATTAACATCACCAAAATCTGTTTATGACTCTTTCTACTTCTTTTGTGGGGGGAGGACATTTGCCTATTTCTATTCTTCTGGAATCTCTTCCATTCTCTATATGAAGTGCCAAGATATGGGGCTAAGATGGTAACTGTGAGTAAGGAAAGGAGGGAATAGCTACGGAAATATTCAAATGAGCAGCAGCACCGCCTGTGCATGAGGCTGAAGAAAAAGCAAAAGGAGACACAGACTCCTGCAAAACACTGAGTCTGACAAGGTTCTAGGACGAGGAGACTGACCAACAGTAACCTGCCCATAGATTTAGCCCATGGAGACAAAGGGATGTTATTTCAAGCAGAGGCCAGAGCATCAGCATGAACCTCAGTCAGGGACTTAGCTTTGAAAGAACTGGTCGGGAAACACTGAGGGCTGAGAGCTGAGGTTCGTCACTTCCTTCTCTTTCGCTTGCTGCCCAGATGCCCCTCTTTTTCGAAGCTTTCATCTAGCTGACTGCTACACACCCTTTGGGGGGCCAACAAAACTTTTGTTTAGAACTTTACAGTTCATGAAGCCCTTTAACATCAACTGTCTCATCAACCCTGTGCAGTAGATATGCATTTCCATTTTAGAGTCAAGGAATCTGAATGGTAGTAAGGGACAGTATTAGGGGTTGAACAGAGGTATCGTGATTCTGTGTTTATTCAATTTCTGCTCTTCAACGCTATGTCAGGTTCTCTAAGAGACAGAAGCATAAGACATGGCATTTTGACCCCAGGGGGCTATCATCTTACTGGGGAAACAAACATAAAATACATCAAATGATTAGAGAATAAGTCAATTGTGTGCATCAAATAACTATTTATTAGTAGGTGTATAACAGTATGTTAATATAGATGGTTATGTAACAACCTGCCACATTAAATCCAGTATTTCATTTGAGAGAAGATTATTTATTTGTTTGTTTATTTGTTTATTTGTTTATTTTTATTTATTTTTGGCTGCCCAACTTGTAGGATCTTAGTTCCCCAACCTGGGATCGAACCTGGGGCCCCGGCAGTGAGAGCACTAAGTCCTAACCACTGGACTCCAGAGAATTCCCAAGAGAAGAATCTTTTAAATATGTATTCAGTCTCAGTGGCCAAAGACATAAAACAATACAGAACTGGAACATTTGTAGAGATTTGTATAGGACTTTTAGACTATATTTGACTATATAGAACCTGTATCTTGAGAAACTGAATTTCTTCACTTAAAAAAAGTATTTTTTCTTTGCCTATTACCAAATAAAATAAAGCACATGTATAAAAGCTCCATAAAGTCAGCGTGGATATTAAAAAAAGAGAAAAATAAGCATATTTTAAAAATAATATATCCATTTTATGCATTTGAGGCTGAAATGAGAAGATGGAGCTCCTGGTGTGCATGATTGAAATATAACTAATATACAAACTTCACATTCATTGATTTTTTTTGTAATAAAATTTCACTCTTTAATAATAGAAGAAAATAAAAATTGATTTCGAAAGGGAGTCATTTAATTCTCCTATAGGAAATCACTTTGACCCTGATTTAAAATAATTTTCGGAACAGAGTCCCTTATAGAAACATGTTTTGCTTTTTGAGGATTAGTCTTTTCCAAGCAGGAGGTAAGCAGAATTTTTATAGAATAGTGTTTCTGGCCAAAAAAAAAAAAAAAGAAGCAGTTTGGGGATTCTTCTCAAATCAGCATTCTACCTCAGGACCTCAGCCCTCAACAAGGTTGCATAAGAATAGGTTTTAGTCTTAAAGACATTTCACCAAATTCCATAGTTTTTACAAACAAAATATTTTTTTTCTTATTTTGTCCTCAAAAAAATAAAAAAAACAGCTTTGAATCACTCTTCCTGGGTTATTTATACAACATCTTCCTTCTGCTTTCTGCCACCCAGGAGATGAAGTCTCTATTTTAGTTGAATAGCAGATTCTGAATTAGAAGAGCTCTACTACAAACAAGAACAAAGAAAGGAGGGAATGTTCTGTAAGAAAGGGCTTGGGTTAGAGAGGGAGCAGATAATTCATTTGATTTTATTTGTTAAGTTAAGCTATTCCTTTTTTCTTCCAAGGAGGCTGTATAGGAAGTGCATAAAAGTCTGGAGGCCTATGTCCAAGAGGAGAAGAGTGAGTCATCAAAGGCACCCAGTTGCTTGTGGGAATCATCAGTAGGGGTGGAATTATCAGGCCAAAAACAACTGGGCATGGCTCAGTTTCTGGAGCTGTTTCATGTCAGGGTTAACTCTCACTTCAAAGAGACCCAGCAGACGGGAAATGAAAGTTCAAGACATCTCCCTTTGAATCTGTTTTCAAAATGGCTCATGCAGTTTGCTGTCTGGTATCTTCGAAAAGCATATTTCAAGGTTTATCATTACTATTTGCCTTTTATCGAGAGCCAATAATATGCACCGAAAATGCTTGTGTACATATAAATTATTATTCTTCACTTATGAGACTGGTGATGATAACATTGCTGTCCTTTGGAGAAGCATACCTAGAAAACCTGATGACTCCCACACATCCTCCGTAGAAGACCAGGTCCAAATCAAGTAGTTGGAAAAAAGATAAATAAGAGATGAGAAGACTTTCAAGGAAAGATATAAGACCAGGATCTGGATACAAATTTAATGGAAGGGAGCAAATGAGCATTTCAAGGAAGAAGAGAGAAAAACAAGGACTTCCCCCACCCCACACCTGCTTCCCTCCCTTGCCTACAAAGTCAAATAGAACTAAACAGATTGTCTCACTTGAATCATCTGTGCCTTCTTGGTAAATAGATCTTCATCGTGTAAAGAAAACAAAAATGTCTCTGAGCAGCTTCAGACTCTGAACCTTGGACTTTTTCTGGTCCTCAGACCTTGATGGCTTAATCTGTTCTCTCCTCTTTGCTGCCACACATTATGCCAATAGCTGATAATCCAGATTTAACTAGGCCATGTGATGTGAGCGTGACACTGAAAACAGAGGTCACCGTAATTGTAAGCAAATCCGTTTTATCTAGTCCTACCCTAAAGGAACCAATGTAGAAGAAGTTCCCAGGAGGTATCTCATAGCTCAGTGAAACAAAACAAAACAAAACAAAACAAAACAAACACATTAAACAGCTCTCCTTGCTCTTTCTGAGTGGGGAGACACTCTTACTCTTTTCTTGCAGATATTCCAGTCCCATGACAATTCTTTCTCAATGTAACCTGGCCTGGCTCTGCATACAAACTTTATCTCCATTCTGGGCTCCAACAGCCACTGGATGAAAATGGGGAAAACCATGGCCAAGGGGATTCTAGCATTTACAAAGTCACAGGCAAGCTCCTTGATATAATCACTTTGACTCATTCAAAGTGTCTTGCTATTATTAATTTGCACAACTGAGTTAAAACATTCTTTCCTTATGGTAAATATTTTATAATGTTAATTAAATTTTCAACTAATTTTGAATAGGTAATACAGTTAAGTGTTTTAAAACTAAAAACATACTAAAAAGTCTAGAGTAAAAATTCTCACTCCCGTCTGAGGCTCACAGTTCTGCTTAGTTCATACCCTGTTGTACATCCCCACTGTCACCCTCAACAAAGTAACCCTTGTTATTTAGTTTCTTCTATGTATATACAGGGTTTCATTACACAATAAATATAAATATTTATTATTATTGTATCCAAAAGATAGCATACTTCATACAGTATTTACATTTTGCTTTTCTTTAACTTAAAAATGTAAATTAGATACTTCTCATATCAAATTATAGAGAATTCCCATATTCTTTTTATGGCTCCTTTTTACGTATTAGAATGGGTGTACCATCTCACTAGTCACCTACATAGGGACATTTAGATGGATTCCAGTCTTAACTGTATTGCAATGAATAATCTTGCATATGCTTTATTTGGTAGTTATTTAAGTACATCAGTAGCCCAAATATTCAAAGTAGAATTTGGAGCTAAAAATATGTATTTGTAATGTCTATTAATATTGTCAAACTGTCCTTCATGGGGTTGAACTAATGTAAACTCTCATCAAATGTAGCAGAATACCTATTTCCCACAATCTCACCAACAGAATGTATGGTCTACTTTTGGATTTTTATTTATGTGAAATTTTTAAAAAATATATATTTCATTACAATTTTAATTTTCCATGTCTTTTAACCATGAGTGAGGTTGAGTCTCTTTTTATAAGTTTAAAAGCCATTTGTTTAGATGTCTGTTCAAATTTTTTGTCCTTTTGGGGCAAGAATCAGTATTTTTTCTTAAGGATTTTTAGAGTGCTTGAAATATGAAAATTAGCTTTTTTTCCAGTAATATGTGTTGCAACTATTATTTCTGAGCTTATCATTTGCTCTGGTGTTTATTTTGCCCCATGCATTTTGATATTTATGTATTTGAATTGTCAATTTTTTTCTTTTATGACATCTGGATTTTGATTCAGAAGGTAGAAAGGCTATCTCCATTACAGGGTTATAAAGGAATTCTTAGATTGCTTTTTTTTAAAGATTTTTTCTGGCTATTTGTTTACCTTTTCAAATCTTTGGAATCAGATTGTACCATTCCAAATAAACAAAGAAACAAAATAAATCAATAATTACTTTGCATGTGATACTCAGTTTTCTTAATACCATTTATTGTAGAGATTATCATTTCCCCATTAAATGTTATTCACACCCATATGAAAGATTAGCTGACTGTATATGTGTGCATTTATTTCTGACTCTGGATTCTGTTTCATTGGTCCATGTGTCTTTTCTTAATGCCAGTGCCATACTGTTTTGATTACTATAGCTTTGTAATATAGCCTGAAATCAGGAAGTATGATGCTCTCAGCTTTGTCTTTTTCTCAAAATTGCTTTGGCTATTCAGGGTCTTTTGCGATTTTATATAAATTTTAGGATTGTTTTTACTATTTCTGTGAAAAATACCATTGAAGTTTTCATAGGGGTTTCATAGGGATGCATTTCTTTGGGAAATATAGACATTTTAACAATATTAATTCTTCCAGTTTATGAACACAGGATATCTTTCCATTTATTTGTGTCTTCTTCAGTTTCTTTCATTGACATTTTATAGTTTTCAGTGTACTGGTCTTTTACTTCCTAGGTATTTTATTATTTTGATACTATTGTAAGTAGGATTGCTTTCTTAACTTCCCTTTGTTTTCTTTTTAATTAATTAATTTATTTTATTTATTTTATTTTTGGCTGCATTGGGTCTTCGTTTCCGCACACGGGCTTTCTCTAGTTGCGGCCAGTGGGGGCTACTCTTTATTGTGGTATGCAGGCTTCTCATTGCGGTGGCTTCTCTTGTTGTGGAGCATGGGCTCTAGGCACGCGGGCTTCAGTAGTTGTGGCATGCGGGCTCAGTAGTTGTGGCTCGCGTGCTCTAGAATGCAGGCTTAGTAGTTGTGGCACAGAACTTAGTTGTTCTGTGGCATGTGGGATCCTCCCAGACCAGAGATTGAACCCATGTCCCCTGCACTGGCAGGTGGATTCTTAACCACTGCGTTACCAGGGAAGTCCTTAATTTCCCTTTCTGATAGTTCGTTGGTAGTGCAAAGGACCATAACTAATATTTGTATGCTGATTTTTGTCCTGCAAGTTTACTAAATTAATTAATTCCAACATTTTTTTGGTGGAGTCTTTAGGGTTTTCTATATATAAGATCATGCCATCTGCAGAGACAATTTTAATTCTGCCTTGCCAATTTGTATGCCTTTTATTTATTTTTCTTAACCAGTTGCTCTGGCTTCTAGTTCTATGATGAATAGAAGTGGCTAGAATGGACATCCTTGCCTTGGTCCTAATCTTAGAGGAAAGCTTTAAACTTTTTACCATTGAGTATTTTGTTAGCTGTGGGCTTGTCATGTGTGACCTTTATTATGTTGAGGTACATTTTTCTATATGTAATTTGTTGAGAGTTTTTATTGTGCAAGAATATTAAGTTTTGTCAAATGCTTTCACTGCATGTATTGAGAGATTTTGAATCCTTTATTCTGGTGTATCACATTGATTGATTTCATATGTTGAACCATCTTGTAACCCAGGGATAAATCCAACTTGATCATGATGTATAATCTTTTAATGTTCTGTTGAAAGGAGTGAGACTGAACTCCTATTTTATACCACATACAAATTAACTTGAAATGGAGTAAGGACTTAAATGTAAGATCTGAAACTGTGAAACTCCTAGAATAAAACATAGGGGAAAATCTCCTTGATATTGGTCTTGGCAATACTCTTTTTGGATATGACATTAAATACACACACAACAAAAGCAAGAATAAATAAATGGGACTACATCAAACTAAAAGGCTTCTGCATGGCAAAGAAAACAATCAACAAAATGAAAAGGCAACCTATGGAATGGGAGAAAATATTTCCAAACCCTGTATCTGATAAGGGGTTAATACCTAAAATATATAAGAAACTCATACAACTCAACAACAACAACAAAATCTTATTTAAAAGTGGGCAAAGAACCTGAATAGACATTTTCTAATGGAGACATACAAATGACCAATAAGCACATGAAAATGTGCTTACCATCACTAATCATCAGGGAAATGCAAATCATAGCCACAATGAAATATCACCTTACACCTGTTAGGATGACTATTATCAAAAAGACAAGAGGTCTGTTGATAGATAAATGGATGAAAAAAATGTGGTATGTATATCTATATATACAAGGAAATGTTATTCAGCCATAAAAAGAAGGAAATCTTGATATTTACAACAACATGGAAGAATATGAAAGACATTATATTAAGTGAAATAAGTCAGACAAAGACAAATACATATGATCTCACTTATACATGGAATCTTTTTTTTAAAAAAAGTCAAATTCATAGAAACAGAGAGTAGAATGATGGCTGCCAGGGACTGAGGGGTGGGGGAAATGGAGAGACCTTCATCAAAGCATACAAACTTTCAGTCATAAGATGAATCAGTTTTGGGGATCAAATGTAAAATATGATGACTATAATTAGTAATACTATGTTCTATACTTGAAATTTGTGAAGAGAGAAGACCCTTAGTGTTCTCACCACACACACACACAAAAGTGATGACCATGTGAGGTAATGGATGTCTTCTTAAACTTAATGTGATAATTATATATCCTATTTTATTCAGTGTTTATCCAACTTGGGGACATTTTCTTTCTTTTTTATGTTCTGGAATAGTTAGAATAGCATTGAAAAATCTGTTTTTTAAAGGTTTCATCAAATTATCCTCTAAAACTTTATATGGGTTGCTCCATAAAAACTTTTTTTCCTGTTCAAATGACTGTTTCAATTTTCTCTCTACTTGAGTCAGTTTTGGTAAATTTTTGTGTTAGGAAATTATCCACGTCACTCAGGTTTTATGTCCATGTTTCAGATGAAGAAACTGAAAGTGACATGCATTGATGCAGTGAAGACTTCAGGCCAGATATCTCTTCCTCCTAGGCGTCAGTTATATTGTTGATGTTGTCTTTTTAAAAAAACCACACTATTTCCATTGTAATGGTACCGTGAAGAGTAACGAAGTGATGCAGGATGGGGGCAGTTTAGAAGGGTGGTGAGAAAAGAAGCCATTTTAGGTAAAGCAGTTAGAAGGAGCACATGCAATACAGATAGTGATTAAGAAAGGACACAAAATTAACTTTGGTGTAAATATATTCAATTAATAATAGAAATATGAAGAGCTGGAAGCAGGTTTTTGAAGTTAAGAAAAGCATGGGGCATATCTAGAAACAGCATTACATAGTAGAAAAGGAAATAATTAAAATTAATTTTTGTTTAAATATATACATTAATGATAGGAATAGGAGAAGATGGAAACTTTTTCTTTTCTGCCTATAATTTCAACAAGTTTTTCCTCTTTCAAAAGCTAAAAACATTTTAGAAAATAAAATTCAATTTGCAAGTTTCTTCGGTCATTTATATTTCTAACAAAGAGAGAAATAAATATTCCCAATAAACAAATTTTATAAACCACAGGATGTCCTTATAGGGAAATATCCTTAAATTAGCCCCTATACCAAGTACTTCACTAGTCATATTTTTTTCTTTGGAGGCAATCTAAAGTTTATACATAGCATAAACTTAGGAGTTGAAGAAAAGTTCTCAAACCTATAGAATGACTTAGCAAATACAGGAAGAGCTAGAGTTTCCTTAAAGAAAAAGCTGCTAAACACCAGAATCAAAAAAACCACACTAGAAAGACAATTATACTCCCCAGAGAAATAACTAAGGAATTCTTCAACATAAATCGTATAATGAAAAATAATTATTCAAAAGAATGAGAAAATTAAATCCATACAAAACCAGAATAATTAAAATCTACATAAGGCAGTCAGAAGAGAAGAAACAATAAGTTGTATAAGGCATACAATTTTGAATCCTACTTGCATTCTAATACTTAACACATTATAAAGAGAGGCCTATTTTCCTTTGTTATTTTCCTTTCCTTTACTGCATCACATTTCTTTCTTCAGAGCACACATGATGTTCTTTACCTTATAAGATTTAAACTCAAGGAATCTTCCCTTTCAAGAAACTTATCTTTGTCAAGAAACTTAGAGTTGTCCTTTCAAGAACATTTTCCTTTTCAGCTATAATTTAAAATTGTTTTTAGAGAACAATTTTCTAGAACCGAAAATGCTTGTAAGGAGTTTTAGAAAGAAGCTCAAGCACTGTTTAGCTAATTCAAGTACTTAAACACTAAAATCTATAAAATAACAAGTCAATCTTGTACAAGGGAGGAAAATATAGTGTAAAGGATAAAGAATAAAACCAGATAAAGATACAGAACCTAAAGATGAAATCAGATTAGAAGTTAATATTTCCTTTTTCTCTGTTTATCTAGTCAATTCAATGTCTCTGATTTTAGGAAATTAATAAAATTTAGAATAAATTAGAATCATTTTCTTTGGAAGAGAAGATCATCTAGCAAGAACATAGCTAGCAAAGGGCAAATTTTCAGTTCCAAGGGCTGGCACTTACAACTATACACAGTTCTAATCACATACACGCTAATAATAAGGAAGAGGTTCAATCACTATTTCTTAATAGTGGTAATAGAAGGTATTTATTGATTCCTGATGAAGTAGCCTACAATATTTTCCTTTTGCTCCATTGGAAAGAATTGTAATTACATGAAATCCATGATAATGTATTAAAGATCTCATTCGCTACTCTACAGAGCACTTAGAACGGGGTAACATTACTCCGTACATAGCAATTAGAATGCAAGTAATTAGTGTCACTTACTGTGAGAAGCAACTGATTAATTATGTTTAGACAGTGTTGCTGAGAGAAAACTCAGAGCCTACAGCTTCTAAATTGCATGCTCTGCCATTCAGCTAATAGAACACCTCTGCTAGCTCAAGAATCACTCCATACTTAATTCAGCCTCACTCTCTGGCTTATACAGGCACCCCTGAAGTTCTGCACTAATGCTATGTTCATGAAACGACTGTACATCAAAATTACAATGTGCTTTTCCCTCTGTCACATTTGGAGAGCTGTGCAGCTACAAATTTCTGGGCGCAACTCAGTGGGCAGTAATCTATTTCATCATCATAGAAACAATATCCTGGCACCTCCAGCACTTAGGCAACTTTCTTCACTTAGGAAAATGAGAATCGCTCAAGGGTCAAAGGAAGAGATGTGAATACCTTTGTCACCTTCTGGGAAGCTATTGTGTTGAGAAGGCATTTTTTTAAAGGGTCCAACATCTCATCCCTGCATTTTACTAAATTCTCATTTACCCTCCAATCTCCAGTCCTGAGTTCCCAAATTGTATCTGATAATCACCCCTCTTCTGTCATCTCCATGTTTATGCCACACCAGGGTGGGAAGTGAGGCCAGATGGTTATTTGAAAATGTCTCAGCCGGCTTTGCAGCTGTTCCGAAATTTGTTCTTAAGGCTGAGAAAGAGAGAACACATCTCCACATCTGCTGTGGGCAGGAGCAACAGAGGGCGGTCCAAGGTGAGCATTTATTCCTTCTTACAAATCCGGTGAGTTCTCTACTAGGAACAGAGACTGCCCCACCAGAGTTATGGAGGGCCCCTCGGGCCTGAATTTTTAGGTCCACAATTTATAAGGTTAACTAGTGCATCCCCTCTTATTTAATGCTTCATTTCTTCTCCCTCTGTCACTGCCCAATTTCAGGCTTTGATGGGCCTCCATCTGTACTGTCAGCATTATAGGCCAGTCATCTCATATTTTAATATGTAGATGAATTACCCATGAATCTTATTAACGTGCAATGTGACTAAACAATACTGTACTGTATACTTGAAATTTGCTAACAGGATAGATCTAAAGTGTTTTCACAACAGAAAACAAGACGGAGGAGAAGAAGGAAAAGGAGAAACGAAAATGGCAACTATGTGAAGTGATGGATGTAACTAGCTGGATTGTGGTGAATCACTATATATAATGATATATATATATATGTATATATCTCAAAACATTATGTTGTAGGTACACTTTAAATATATAGAATTTTTCTTTGTCAATTATACCTCAATAAAGCTTTAAAAATGAGAATTCTGATTCATTGGTTTTGCATCTGGCCCAAGGTTCCCCATTTCCACTGAGTATCAGGGTCTTCTCAGTGCTGTGAGCTGGCCAGCCCCACTTTGAGTAGTAAGCGTCTAAGTGACCTCTTTGTGTCCAGTTTCTCCCCTTCCAAGACACCCGTTGTATTGCATTTGGATTAATTTCTTTAAAATGGCATTTTTCATGAAACGTGACTCCAGGACTTTCTGTAACAGAATCAGCTGGATCCCATAACAGACCTAATTGGTCATAACTTCTCAGGGTGAAGTCCTCAAATCTGCATTTTTAATAATCACCCCCAGGGTTCTCATGCACCCTAAAATCTGAGCACTACTATTGTAAAGCAGAGTCCAAATAAGGTTAATTTTTCTTCTTGAAACATTTTTAATGGTCTCTTATTAACTATTGAATAAAATTCCAAATTTCTTACCCTGGCATTTAACTTCTTACATTTTCTGTTTCCCATGCCTTTGTCTTGCTGGTTCACACACCTAGAAGGAGGAAAACTGACATAATAAAAATGATAATAAGAACTATCATTACTGAGGACCTATGGCTATCTCATGTAATCTATTGAAATCTCACTATTCATGTGTAATAAGTTATCTCATTTCACTATCTTTTAAGCCTTTGAGGTAGGTGATATTTCCTCCACTTTACAGATGACAAATCTGAATCACAGCGATAGAGACAGGTTTATAACTGTGATAGATTCAAAAGCTCACATTATTTTCAGTCTCCCATGTTTCCAACCCTGGAAAATCACTTGAATTTGTCTTATAAAAGGTTCACTCTCAAATAATTGTTAATATAGTAAATACTTGTAATGGGGCTTCTCCATTTTTTGTTACCCCAAAATATGTTAATTTCTAGTGCATGCAATGAACACTGGACATATGTGTTAGAAAAAAGTAACAGTTTTGCTGCATTGATGAAACATAGTGTTTCTACTTCTCCTTTTACTTTCTGAAGTTCTGTTAAATTTTATTTTCCATATTCAATATCTCAGAATAACTCTCCAGACTAGTTGCAACAAATAATACTACAAAATACACAGGCCATAAATCCACAGTAAAAACTTAAAGCCATCTGTGTATTATTTGTCTAGTAGAGAACGTATTTATTTGTACATTTCATGTACATTCTGTTGCCGTAGAATTTCAACTAATCATAAAGAGCTGTTGACGAATTTGAAGTAATATTTAGTGTTGTTTATAAAAGATATTACTGGAAAAATGTAAAAACTATTTTAATTTGGAGACATGAGATTGAATTTGGCCATTTTTTACATTAACACCTTGTAAATGGAGTGTATAAATCAGTCATCAAGTAGCATGTATTAAGAATCTCAAGCATACGGTGCTAGTCAAGCCACAGCGTGAATAAAGTAGACACATCTTCGTGATCTACATTCCTAAAATGGAAACTGTGATATGGCCAAGAGTGCACAGTAATAGTTTTGTATCTCTTAATGTACTTGTCCCATTTGTCATAGGATTAAGGAAAAGAGTGAGGACAGTTTACCACAAACCATTACTTTTAGTGGGATTCAGAGTTTGAGAGAATCAAAGAATTTTTTTTTTTTTACTGGTGTAGTATCTATAGTGTTCTCAGAAAGTACAGATGACCTAATGTTGATTGGGTATCATCAGTATCAAGCTAAGGATTTTGAAGTGTCAGTTAGTGCTCTGTTCTGATTTTCTGAATAAACCAAAGAAAGCAAGTCAGTCAGTAGGAAGATCTTAAATGAGTTCTATAACATCACACAAGTAAAACCTAATTATTTCACGCAAGCTAAGAGAAATATATCCTCTCAAGTAGTTTTTTTTTTTTAGTTTTTCCTTTTATGTATTGTCCTTTTTGTTTTTTACATTTTTATTGGAGTATAAATGCTTTACAATGTTGTGTTAGTTTTGGCTATACAACAAGGTGAATCAGCTATATGTACATATATACTGTCTGATCAAATAAGTCAAAGTCCAATTCTAAATGCCTATACATCAAAAATTACAAGTTATATGTAACATCATAGAACGTATGGGGCACAGAAGCAAATTAAAAGCAACAACAATAACAATGAAAAAACCAGAGAAGCAGTTACTATACTATTGCTATGATTTCTGGTTTAAATTATTTTCCATCTTCGAATTAGCCACATCATTATAGCACAACAAATGCTGAGAGGCAATATGCTCGTTTCTTAAAATATTATACTGCTGCTTGCCATTCTAATATTCCATTCTTCTGCTTTTCCATAGGATCTTTTCTTATGAGTCTTTCACCTTAATGAAAAAAAGCAAATGGGTTTAAGTTGCTACTTTAATAGCTGAGACATAGTTCATTATTTTCAAGCCACAGAGTAAAACTTTCCATGTAAGATTTTTTTAGACATTTGACTGATTCCTTAGACTCAGGGCTTTTAAATTCAGAAACACATGGCATAGCTTTGTGTGGCTATCCCCTAATAGAATTTATTTCCTCTAGATATAGAGAAATGTATTAGCTTCCAAATTTTCAGTCACTAAACTCAAAAGTTTCAAATATGTGAGTTAAAAGAGCATTAAATATTATAGGTTCAATTCTATTAAGATTCTTTGTTATCCAAGAATAGGGTATTGGAACAGGTTATCTGAGCATGAATAGTAACCTTCCTTGGAGGACACCCACTCCCTTGCCTTCTGTTCCAGAAAACTCATTCCTGATAATTAGGAATGTGTCTGTCAAGTCACTGTCAGAGATGATCCAGCCCCATCATTCTGTCTTATTCAAAGCAGTAAATTTTCTCTGGACACAGATATTGAATTTCATAAACCAATAAAAAATGTAGATGGATTCAAAACAATACCCGCAATTTTCGCTTCTCTAACTATATGTGCCCTATTGAGGCCAGTACTCCCTTTGTCCTCACAACCCCTAGTTCATAGATGGACATTCATCAATTCCTCTCTAAATCCTCAGTCTTTCTCTCTTCATTCCCCTTTCTTTCTCCCTCCCTTCCTTCTCTCCTTCCTTTCTTCCTCCCTTGTATCAGTTCATATTCCCTTTAGACTTTACATACTTTATGACATTTTCTGTGGAAACTGTCCACCATTAATAATTTAATGGCTGGTTGTAATAGTCACCTGATTGTACATGGACCAATAACAAATCCTATATTAAACAGCAGATTTCTAATAAATTGACTTTTCACCCTGAAGGCTATGGGCCATTAACATTCATTTTTGGTCTGAGGCATCATTCTTAAGAGGGAGATCATTCAGTGATTTACCACTTTAGAAAAAAAAAATGGAGTTGGGAAGTCATGTTAACATGTGAAAGGAAACCAGAAACCTGTTCTGTTTGCAATTCTTTCCATAGATGTGTATGTATATATCCATGAATATAATGACATGGAGACCGACCTTCATGGCAGCAGTCATGAAATTAATAGTCAACCTAAGACCTAAGATATCAGAAACTTGGTGGCCATTTAATTGAGTCTAACAAAAAGTATAATTAAACCCACACAGACTCAGTTCTTGCTAAACGCGGACCCCATTGGAAGTTATTCTTTCCACACAAAATGAATACTACTGTAGCAGCTTGCTAAGTAGCAGGAGAGGCCAGTACTCTTGCTCCTGAGTAATTTGTAGCAGTCATTTTGAACTACAAACATCCTTAGGACTGGAACTGAGAAAGTCTGAGAATGTTTTACAATTGTAAGAAATAAAAGCCTTGATATAGAGAAATGACTTCCTTGCTATAGAACAGAATGGGACACAAATAAATAAATAATTTGGAAAATAAAAGACAAGAAATTTGCACTGGGCCAGCAAAGAGAATGCAAATTCATTTCCAAACCCTACTATATACTATTTATAGGTTGTTTTATTTATTTATGGTCTCAATAAGGGCATGGACTCTCAAGTCAGGTGGCCTTGATTTAAATTATTTCTCCACCACTTCTAGCTCTGTGACCTTGGGCAAATGGCTTAACTTCTCTGAGCCGTCTCATCTTTAAAATGGAGATAATAGTACACAGCAGCTATAAGATCCAGTAGCATAGATGTTATTATGTTATTTTTTTAATATATTTTCAATCCCTCTGATTTACTTTACATGTTTATTCAGTGAAAAAGCAGAGATCGTTTGAGGCAACACATCACAGATGCATGAGCAAGTACTGATGGAAATGAATTAATGTACCACATTCATCACAACTTTGCACAGCACATAAAACATATCGTATGCTCTAATGTGATATCTGTAAGTCATTTATAATGTCTGTTGTAAGTGTTTCCAGACATTAAGGTCACCTTCTCTGTCTCATGGAGTTTTTAGAGAGATTAAATGTGTTCAGGTGTCAAAGTGCTGAGACATCTAGGCCATGGTGAGCACTATATAAGTGCTAGGTGTTATCATTGTTATTTACATGAAAAGGTGGACTTAGTTTTTACTCTTTATTGTGGTTTTAATAATATGAGGATGTTTAGACTGGTTTATCCACCTGACTTTCGTAGTTGTTATTCTAGAGGCCAGAATGGGTAGATCATAGGAGTGATCCATCGAATAGAATGCTACCCCAACCAAGCATATTTTTCTCTGGGTATCAAACGTGTTGCCATTGTATAAAATACCATTTGTCATTAAGATGATAACAAATCAAAATTTTGTTCATTTCCATGAGGCATTTAGTTGTTTATTCAAGGGAAGCACCTCTTAGGCCCCGAACAAGAAGACCAGATGAATTCTCCATCATTTGTGGCCCCTGTGCTGTAGTGGTACAAAGTGTTATTAAACAAACCAGTTATGTGTAGCTTAACACATGATTCTGGGATTGCTTTAAGTCACACTCTTAGCAGGTTCCTGAACCAATAAAACAGGTAAAAAAGGACCAGGCCTTTAACAAGTGACCTTTGTAGCTGCAAAAACTACTCCACCCTGAATCAGTGAAAGCAGAGAGGACCGGAAGGCAAAATGGACAAAAGTATGATTGAACCACAGGGCAATCTGGCATATGTAAGACTCCACCTTAACTGACATGGTCTTTAATCATCAGGGGTGGGCAGTTTGTGGTGAGTTTTATAGTGACTGGAGAATGCTTTTTTGCTTACTTTACTTTGTGTCTCCAGAGACTTGTCCGACAATACCGTGAAAATGTTAAGACTAGATAAATCTAAAGAAGCTTTTCTTCCAAAGCATGTGTGGTGGATTATCTCGTTAGCTCTTCTAAGGAAATAGCAATCTAAATTCAAAGAAGTTTGAAAATCTAAACACCCTGCATTCTAAACACCCGTTCTACAGATTCATAGGGCATATTGATATAGCAAAGTTTCTGGTAAATTCTTTTGTGAAGAAACCTAATTTTGTTTCACCCAGCAGTTTCTAATCATATCTGACAGTGGAACCTTTTTGTTCATTTAACAGAGATTTTTATTCATTCATCATGTTCCATGGGATAGGCTGGGGAAATGCTGCTCTGTAAGTGAGCTTCTGGAATTTGCCTGGAGTCACTTACGGAGCACCAATATGCATAGCAGCAGGAACTGAATTAAATCTGCCTTAACTACCTGCCCTTCAGTTCAGAAATGATTCCAGAATCACTGACTACCTCAAACCTTCCCTCCTTTCAGTTGCCACCCTTTGTGCCTGGCTTATTTGATTTTGCACCAAGATGCCACTACTTTTGCCCAGTCTTCTTGGGACAAAAAATTGACTTCAGACTTTTGGTTTCCAGCGCACTTATAAGGAGCTTGGAAATTGCCACTCTGTCCTAACAAGTAAAATCTGAACAGACTGAAAAATAAATTCTTCTTGGATCCATAAGACAAGGGAGGACACAAGGCAAACCACTGCCCCCAAGATTAGAGAGTCAGAAGGCAGCACAGAGTCATGGCTTACCAGAGCAGAGACTTGGGAGCAAAAACCTTCTGGGACAGGAAAACCCGAACTGTCATTGATGAACTGCTGGAAGCTCAGTGTGGACAAGTCTGAGGGTTAAAAATTGCTGGGGGACCCAGTCATAGAGAGACTGCCACAAAATTGTGAGATTTACTTCCAGACGCTCGACCTGATTCCCACAGTAAATATCAGAGAAAAATCGCCTCACTCTGGAAGGTGAGGGGAAAAGGAACCATTCTGAAACATGCCAAAGCATTCTGTTGTTCTTAACAAAGCCTGCTCTCAGGGGAAACTAGTTAACTAGAACTTAACCTGCTGGGGTATTACCAGAGCCTAAGTGACTTGGGGAAGGGAAAGACCCTACTCCAGCCCACTCCAGCCATCCCGTCCCACCTAGAGGGAGAAAGAAAAAAACTAAGAAACAACTGTGAAGTTTACATCCCGGGAGCATAGGCTCACTAAAACACTGAGACCTAATCCTAGCACTAAAGCATGCTTCCTCACCTCCTGTGAAAGACAATGTTAGCAGGATGAACAGACAAGCCACAGACTGGGAGAAAATGTTGGCAAAAGACATCTGATAAAATATTGTTATCCACAATATACAAAGAACTCTTAAAACTCAGTAAGAAAACAAAAAACTCCATTTAATAAATGGCCAAAGACCTTAACAAACGGCTCACCAAAGAATATACACAACTGACAAATAAGTATATGAAAAGACGCTCCACATCGTATGTAATCAAGGAAATGCAAATCAAAACAACAATGAGATACCCCTGTGAACCTATTAGAATAAACTAAATCCCATACATTGACAATACCAAAAGCTGGTGGGGATGTGGGGCAACAGAAACTCTCGTACATTAATGGGAATGCAAAATGGTATAGCCAACTTTGAAAGACTGTGAAAGTTTCTTACAAAATTAAATATACTCTTACCATACGATCCAGCAATCATGTTCCTTGATATTTGCCCAAAGGAATTAAAAACTTATGCCCACACAAAAACCTGCACCTGGATGTTTATAGCAGTTTCATTCATAATTACCAAAACTTGGAAACAACCAAAATGTCCTTCATCAGGTGAATGGATGAATAAACTGTGGTACATCCAGACAATGAAATATTATTCAGAGCTAAAAAGAAATGAACTGTCAGGCCATGAAAAGATATGGAAGAACCTTAAATGAATACCACTAAGTAAAAGAAGCCAACAAGAGCAAACCCTAAGATAAACTATGGGCATTGGGTGATTATAACGTGTCACTGTAAGTTCATCCTTGATAAAAAATGTACCTTTCTGGTGAATGATGTCAATAATGGTGGAGACTATGTATGTGTGTGGGCAAGGGTATCTTTGTACTTCCTTCTCAATTTTGTTGGAAACCTAAACTGTTGTAAAAAAATGAAGTCACTAATAATAAAAAATAAACAAAACTTGACTTCAAAGTACTTTTGAAGTATACTTTGGCTAATGAGAAATCTGCTGTCAGTCTAGTTGTTGACCTTCTATAGGGCACCTGCCTTTTCTCTCTGATAGCTTTGAAGATGGTCTCTTGATGCCTGATGTGCTGAAATTTCATTTGGATGTGTCTTTGTTTAGATTTTATTCATTCTACCCTTCTCTTCATGTATTATTTCTGCCTGAGAATTTTTTTTTTCTTCCAGTTCTGGAAATCTTCAGCCATTATCTTTTTGACAGTTTCTTCACACCTTCCATTATTTTCTACTTCTGGGACTTTTATTAGAACTATACTGGAGCCTTTCCATCTAACCAACATTTCTCCAGTTTCCTTGTTTTTTTGTTATCTCCCTGTGCTTCATTTTGGCTGAATTTTAAGTACTATCATATTTTTTCAGTGAGTAGGTCCAGTCTAAAATTCCTATCTATTGAGCTCTTCAATCCAAAAGCTATCTTTTTTATTTCAAGGATTTCTAACTTGTTACTTTTTACCTTAATTTATAGCTATCTACCAGTATTTTATAATTCATTTTTATGGTTATTTTCCTTCCTTTACCTGTGTGATGATTAACATATGTTTAAGCCATTTTAAGATTCTATATTACTTTCATTTTTGGCAAAAGTGAATACGACTCCTTTTTATCAATTTTGTTCCTCCTCTTCCTTAATGTTACATTTTCTGTATGTGATTGGAAGGTTCACTTTTGGGCTCATAATTGGTGGAAACTACTTACCATTCCATCCCTCTCCATCCCCTTTTATGCCTACTGGTGGCCTCTGTCCCATGGTTTCATTGGGGAGGTTGCAGATTTAGTCAAAAGCTAATCAGCAGGTGGTTTGGCCCAGGTGCTGCTTGCTTAGATGCTGCTTCTTTCTCCAGTAGCTTTCAGAAGCCACGGCCCCAGGCAACAGTCGCAGCATTCTCTGATCTCTTGTCAAGGGTAGCAAAGTCCTACAGCAGCCCCAGATTTCCTGTCATGAACTTGGATCCAGTTCCCCAACCTGTATATGGTGCTTTTTGTCCTTGTTACCTTGTAGGAATCCACCTCCCAGGCTCTTTTAGACCTAGGGTCCAGCAAGACCATGGCTTCATTCTCCCTGCAGCTTGTGTTTGTTCTGTTTCTGGTTCAGAGAGATATTAGCTTAAAGATACACCTATAGCTTTTCATTTTGGTTCTAATAATTTATTTATCATTGCTATATGTTTGGGTTTGGATGGAAAGATTTTAAAACCTAAATTCATAGTACTACAATGACCAGAAATCTTTGAAAAATTATTTAAACTCAATTTAAGTATGTGAAAGGCTGTTGCCCAAAATAAGGTTGTTTGATCATTCAAGTGCTGTAAATAATTGTCAGGAACCTGTTGTTGTTGGTGTCAGGTTTACAATGGATGATAGAAAAAGTTATCTATATAAATAATACATGTTTTTTCTTTGGAACAATTTAGGAAAAGCCAAAGTCGTTGATCAATATGTCTTTATTGGGTCATCATGTGCCATATACTACAAGCATTTAGATTACTTTTAAATATCTTAATCTATTGTATGTCACCAGACCTAATTCTAAATCAATTTTTTAATGCAGAGTTTCTAAATATGTTGTTTGAATATATCCAAGCTAACATAAAAATCACCTCTTAGAACCACAGAAAAAAGACTTTCCAAGAAACAGATTCAGTTATGAGTGGGAAAATCAGTGTAAAATTATAACATGCATGAATTCCTTGGGTAGTTATTCTACTGACATTTCATAGTCATGAAGTGGTATGAAAGGATTATCTTCTACCACTCTATGGGAGAAAGACATCATAGTTGGAAAGCAATAGCTGCTGACCAGAGAAGGAGCTTTAGAATTTATACTCTTCAAAGCTTGGAGGTAGGTGGCAAGAAAAATTCAAGTTGCATTTCTGTTTACATAATTAAAGGTGTATGATTTCCTTAGAGAGGAATCGCCAAAGAATATTCTAACGAATCTGTGCTCCATTAATTGATAAAGGTTGACAAAAGTGGTTGTGGGTATTTTGGACTCCCTTGATAACCACTGGAGCTTTGTTATTGTACATGTAATGTATATGTCATTGTTCTTGCATAGTGAGCAATTGGTTTCTCATTGCCATCTGGCATTCTTTGGCTAAACACAGATGCAACACCATAAGGAAAAATACCAGTGGTAAGAAATAATAGTTAATATTTATCATAATGTCTAGCACAGAACCAGAAGCCAGTACCTGCTTAACGTCTCCCAAATCTCTCTTAATGTTTATTGTTTTTGTTTTGCTTTTGCTTTGTCTTTTTGTTTGGCATCAGTAGACAATGAAGTGGTTCAGCAATGATTAGATATTGAAGAGAATAAGATGGTAGAATTTTAGTAGGCCTGTCTTTGTTTTTGCAATCAGCACACTTTCTTGAATAGGGTTAATTTATGGACGCTGTCATCTAAAAAGTGTTTTTAGAAAGTTTTAGTTCCCTTTATGATCACAGGGCCTAGAATTGATTATTGGCATCAGAGATACAATGATGAACAACAAGGACATGGAAACCCTCATATGTGGCATCCAAACAAATACCCTGAGATCTTTTTTGGAGATGACCTGCAGTTGACAGCATGATCAAGACATTTTAAAAATACAGCATCATAATTGTAGTTTTGAGGAAGGAGAACTCATTTTCATCTTCCAGAGTCAATTGAAATTCTATACTGAAAGAGCTTAGGTTATTGCTTTTATTCTGGAAGATAATAAGTGGATGTAGTCATATATCAAAAGCCAATTTTTAATACACTTGGCCATATAACATTTATTTTTCTCCTGAAAAATGGCATCACATTGATTGATGGTAGTAGACAGGTACAGAAGATGAAGCTGTTTGAGTGTCTTATTCACTAGACATATGTGTTCTCACAGTCACACCTTTCTATGAGGCTTTTGTGTTGACAGCAGGCACACAACCCTTCAGATATGTGGAAATGCCTAGAGACCATTTTTTAAAATTAACAGCAGAAGTTTTTCTACAATGTTTTCCTTATAGCAAAAGGTAAATTTATAGTCTTGAAGTGGTTAGAACAAGACAAAATGACATTTATAATATTTAGTTCCCAAAAGAATACCTTGAAAAACCTGTAAATAAAAAATCCCTATATGTACTTATGCTCTTCTACTGATATAAATATCTTGAAGACAAATTATATAAATAGAAACAACATCCTTTTTCAATAACCTTCTAAAAGACCAGGAGACATACCTGATTGTTTTAATCTCCTTCCTTCCTTCAGGTCAAAATCTTTCATAGTCTTCTTGTGTGATATTTGTGTTACATCAAGATCCAAGGAGATTTTAGCAACCTTGTAGGCAATACATCTCATCCCTAAACTTCACCATTCCCTGACCTCCTTAGATGGAGATCTCCTCTGTCCAATGTGATAGCCACTAATCACATATGGCTACTGAGCATTAGAAATGTGGCTGGCTCTAATCGAGGATTGCAAAGTGTAAAATACACTCCTGATAGCAAAGACTTAGTATGGAAAATGAATGTAAAATGCTTCATTACTGTTACATATTATATGTATTGTTATATGTTGATTATATGTTGAAACAATAATATTTTAATATATTGGGTTAAATAAAGTATATTATCAAATTTCACCTGTTCTTACTTTTTTTAGTATAACTAATAGAAAATTTAAAATTAAATATGTAACTCACACTATATTTTTTATGGATAGTGCTATTCCAGAGAACTACTACATGATTAGGAATGTATGTATGTTGGAAGCAACCTAAATGTCCATCAACAGATGAATAGATAAAGAAAATGTGATATATATATATATATATATATATATATATATATATATATATACAATGGAATATTACTCAGCCATATAAAAGAATGAAGTAATGCCATTTGCAGAAACATGGATGGACCTAGGGATTATCATATTAAGTGAAGTAAATCAGACAGAGAAAGACAAATATCATATGATATCACTTATATGTGGAATCTAAAAAAACATGATATAAATGAATTTATTTACAAAACAGAAATAGACTCACAGACATAGAAAACAAACTTATGGTTACCAAAGGTGATGGGTGTGGGGGGGATAAATTAGGAGTTTGGAATTAACATATACACACTACCATTTATAAAATAGGTAAACAACAAGGATGTACTGTATAGCACAGGGAACTATATTCAATATCTTATAATAACCTGTAATGGAAAAGAATCTGAAAAAGAATATATATATGTATATATAACCGAATCACTTTGCTGTGCACTTGAAACCAACACAACATTGTAAGTTAACTATACTTCAATAAAAAAATAGTATCAGAAAACTCTTTTAAGTTTTCAATTAAAAAAAAGTATATATGTATAAGTGTTTACACATTTCACATTTATCTCCTTATCCTATTCTGACCTCATAGCTTTAGTTCTTTTATTTCTTTTAATTCTCTTTATTTCTCTATTTCTCCTTATCAGTCATCTTGATGCTTCCTTTCCACTCATCTTGAACCCAGGAATGATCTGACCTCCAGTTTCTCCAGCTCCCACTATTCCCATGTGCTGTTATCTTTTCACCATGTGCACTCCACAAAATCTGACTTTAAATCAATGCTACACTCATCTTTTTTTATATGCATACATAGAGAACAGCAATAACTATGTAAATTGGAACTTCTACAAATTCAGAGCACAAACACCACGACCCTCTTTGCTGCCTGGCAATCATGTAACTTGTGTCTGATCAGCAATCTTTTTCAATCCTCTCAATAACAGCTAAATCTCTATAATTGCATTCATTGTATTCATTTATTCATTTACTGATTTATTATTTCTTTTTTTGCCTCACCAAACTTTTATTGAATTGCCCTTTTTATGCAAAGAGCAGGAAATAAAGTAATGAAAAAAACACAGTCCCTTGTTTCAATGAATATATAATCTCATACAGTGTTTGCAAAGCATTTGGAATACTTTCAGCCACATAGTAAGAACGATAAAAGTGTTCGTTAAAATAATATAGTGCACACAACATAATCATTACTATAATTCAGAAGGAGAAACTTAATAAGGATTAGATAAGTAATTAAGTCAATCTGAGCCTTCTCGGAGTGTGTGGTGCTTGTCAACTTTCCAGGCAGAATGGCTGTTTCTCCAGAGTTATAAAAACGGTTCTAGAGCTCAGGCTAGAGGATTAGATTTACGATAAAAATATCAAAATCCTCAAAGTTTAAGTCATGGTTAAATATTTGATAAAATCATCAAAAAACAGTGAAAATGAGAAGAGGATCAAGGGAAAAGCTTGGGGATCTTAAGAAGTCAGTGCAAAGAAAGGGGCTTCCAAAGGAAACAACAACAATAAACACACAAAAAAAGATGGGCCAGAAAGGTAGGAGAAGATCTCTACAAAACTGGCGCTTTCCCACCACCAAATGTTTAGGTCAGAAGTCTCCTCTTCAAGGAGGTCTTATCTCACCACATCATCAAAAATAATATACACACCTCCTCAATCACTTTTTATTCCATGCTCTGGTTTTATTTTCTTCATAACACTTTCTACTTTTGAAATTATCATATTGATTTACTCATTTACAATCTATCTTTCCTAGCTGAGAGGTAAGCTCTTTGAAGGCAAGAATGTTGCCTGTTTCATTAACCAATGTCTCCCCAAAGCCTAGGATGGTGTCTTGCTCTTGGTAGACACTAACTGAATATGTGTGAAATTAATGACAAAATAAGGAAGAAAATGGGAGAGAGGGAGGAAGCAAGAAAAGGAAGGGAGACCAGTTGGAACAGCCACTACTTGACAGAGCTATTGTTGCCACCTGGGTTCACAGCCCTAGAGTGTCAAATATTTCAGTTTTCTGAAAGAAGCCAGAAATCCAGATATTTACCATATTTCACTGTTTCTAAAACATTTTTCACACTTTAACAACTCTGAAATTAGGATGTGTCTTCTTAGATTCAATGAAATTAAGGATGTGAAAATTTCTGTTTTAAAATCACAAAACACTGTTTAGGTCAAGAAAAACCTTCTGTTGTCTTGAGTTATCTGTTACCAAATGGGACCATGGACTCAAAAGTTTTTTTTACAGCACCTTCCTTGCATTACTCTGTCCTCCAGTGGTTTTCTATTTCATTCCTCTCAACAATGAAAATGTTAAAACATGGACATTGGGCACAGTGGCCAAGTCATTATTATGGTAGTTTAATTAAGGGTTGTATTAAGCAGAAAACAAAACATCTCATTATTCTTCACTTCTGGACAGCATACAGTGTGTGTCAAATGCTATATATTGCATATATGCAGATGTTTGGTCTTTGACTTTAGTTCTAATCAGGGAGGAAAAAATGAAGAATAGAAAAAAGAAAAAGGAAAAAGGGAAAGTATCACCAAGGTACTTTTGTCTGGCATTCACATCTTTGGCTGGTGAATACATTTCTAGTTTACTTTCAGTCTATTTTTCTTTGAGGATTGTATAAACTATTTCTTTATAACCTTTACCATATGCTTAAAACTACATAAATGAAAATATATATATAAATAAATTCCTCTATGCTAAGAAAGTAATTGGGAGAAAGAGTTAAAATGTACTTAGAAGTTCCAAGAATACAAAATCTACATGATTCTCATTTTACTTAGGACAAGGGAGTGCAAGAAATGTAATTTTCTATAAGAAGAAAGCACTGTTGTTTCTTCCTTGCCTCTTCCCCTTTCATATTGAGGTTTATTTTTAGTAGGAAATACTAGTTGAGCTCTAGCTGATGTACTGCGCTTACAAAATAAATGCAAAATACCTGTCATTACCTTCTTAAATACAGGCAACAGCTTCATATTTCCACTTACTAAGAAAGAGTAAACTCCTAACTGCCATTTTGATCTCGTGATGTGTTTAATAAAAAGCACGTAGCAGTAAATGGTAATGTTGGGTTCATGTGTTGACATAAATCAATTTATAAACTCTAGGTTACATTTAATGAGTATTTTACATTTTGTAAATAGCACACTGAGAACAGTTCAGACATTGCTGCTTTTTATTTCATCGCATTAATGTCAACAATGATCTTTGATGTGTTACGGTGTTAAATAACCTCTAAGGCCTTAACTTATCATGGAACCATCATATAGAATTTAGGCAAATAAATCTGAGAATGATTTATTGACTAGCAACTTCTACTCTCTAAATTACAAAATGCAGAATAATATAAAAAGGATTAAAATGCAGTGTTTAGTATATGCATTTTAAACATAAATAAATTTCTATAGGAATCAGAATGTTAAGGAAGGACAGTTTATGTTTTAAAAAAGAGTGCAACTTTTAAAATAATTATATTTTAAGTAATACTTTTAATGTAAATATGGAGGATGACATAGGATTGAATATTTCATTTGGTGAATTTATGTGTGCTCCCTAAACATGGTGTCCGCAGACAATGAAAGGAGAATTTCAGGGATAAACAGGAACTATATTATATGGCAAAGAGAAAATTAGACAAGATTAGGACTTTAAGTAACTGAATTGAATAGACAGTCTGTGTGTAACCTAGCATGGAGTTCAGATTTCAGAATTTGGGGTAGGACATAGAATTCAAAATCCATCTTTGCTATTCACTTAAAGTGTGACCTTCAACAAGACCCTTCACCTATCTCAGACTCATCTTCCTCACCTACAAAAGGCAGGTAATATTATTTAATTCACAGGGTTATTGTGAGGATAATTAAAACAAGCAGGTTCTCGTGGTACCTGATTAGCACACAGTAAAACTAATCACTTGTCGTGAGTCAGTAATTTATTCAACAATAAGTATGTAGTGCTTCCTTTTTGTGAAAGATAAATAGAATATAGGCTTTTCTTTTGAGAAGTTCAGAGTCTGAAGGGAAGAAGATGTTAATGAATAATTACAGTAAAACAGACAGAAGTATGAATAAGGTAAGGGGGCCAGAGAAGACCCCAATCAGTCTCGAGACATCAAAGCTATTTGAGGAAGTACCATTTTTATTACAGTCAAATGAGGAGTTTGTCCAATACCTAAGAAAAGATGAAGGTACTCATGGGGATTAAGAGGAGGTAGTGGGGAAAATTTCCAATAGGACAATATATGAGAGGGGTTAAACTCATGGGTCTTACATAAAATGTATGTGGTTCAGAGATATTGGAGCATCCTGAGGTTAACCATTTCTAAGACCATATTATTAAGTGGTATATTTCTTTTACGAAGTAGTAGTGTAGGAATCACTGTTTCATTTAAGTCAGCAGATATTTATTGAGCATCTACTATGTGGAGGCTAGGCTCTCAGAATACAATGGTGAGCAAAATATGCCCTTGGGAACCTTAAAATATAGTAGGAGAGATTGACATTAATTTGATTCAAACAATTTTAACATCTTCAAAGGAGAAGTTCTTGGTGCTAGAAGAATCAGAGTTCTATTTTGATATGTGATTTGGCCATTGTCTGTTTGTATATTCGATCTCTCACATCTATGTTTTTTCAAAACAATAAATAAACCAAAACAGATATCAACTATGAATGGACTGAAATAAATGAGCATGATACAATTGACCTTTGCTTGAATATGCACTTTTATTAATATTAAACAACTCAAAAACTCAAAATATCAGGAAGCAAGGAAATCCTGAGTCCCATTACTTCTATATTGACAAGGTAGAGCAAATACATAAGAATATACGGTACTTTGTACCCAACAAGAGCAAAAACGTTTACGACAAAAATATTTTATGTTTTTCTTTTACCTATTCTGTTTATCACAAATTAGTTTATTAACGAAAAGTTGAGGGAGAACGTTTTTTACATAGCAGAGTATATAAGGACCTAAGAACAACTTATAATTACTGCATCTTGCCTCAAATTTGATTTAATAATTTATGTTTTTTTTTTCCTACACAGAGTGATAATTTCTAAATATTTTGTGCATATTTTAGAGCATCCAACTTTGTTCCACACTCATCCTTCAAACCCACCAGCATACAGATTTTCAAATTATTGCTGAGTTCTGTATTAATGCAGAATAATTTTAGACATTTCTTTTGGAAAAATTTGTACTTTGAAATCCCTCTTTCCCTGTGGGTAGGCTTTTGCAGACATCTCTCTTCTAGCTTTCCCCTTACCCTTTCTCCTTAGGGCTCTTCCATATCTGTTTTCCAAGGTGGAGTGCACTTTTTAATCACTCAGTTGTGGAGTCATATTCATGAGGAACTACCTGTCCCATAAATGGTTTCTTTCAGTAACCTCTTTTCTAACAGAAATTCGGGACTTTCTACAAACTGGATCATTTACCGTTTTTATTTTTTAAAGAACTGATTAAGCTTGAAGTTCCTCACGAAAACATTACTTGGATTTTAGCCAGCTAAAATCTAAATTCTATCTAAAAAAAATGGAAATGATTAGCATGAAAAGATCATTATGATGATAACATCTTCAAATTTCAAAACTTATTCAAATATATCATTAAAGATGAAAAATATTTTCTGACATTCATTATGAGTTTTCTCTTGTTGGGTGGTAATTGAAGAAATCCAAAATTTCTTGAGCCTGAGCTATTTGAGATGTACAATTTATAAGGACGTTCTTGCTGCTTCTGTGTGTGACACATTGTTGCCACCATGGAAATAAAGAATTCCAGACCAACTGTAGGTTGACACCAATATAATTAGATTTGAGCTCCCCAAGGAACAAATTCTCAGTGCCTGGTAGATGAATTAGCACATGAACTATTCTCTCCTCAACTCCAGAGAATGATTCTCTATTTTATCCCATTGGAACAGACTCCTTAGGAAAAAATGTTTTGGTTTGGGGGTGTTTTGCTTTTTTTTTTTTTTTTTCCTGTAGCAGTTTACAGAATTTACTTAAGGGCCACAACTAGGCATCAGATCTGAGTTCCACCATATAACTTACATATTTTTAAGATACAATTGGCAATTTGTTCCTTCCCCTCCCTGCTTTTCACCTTCGCACCAGTCAAATGTACACACCAACATGTACCTGATCAATTTTTTTTTCCCTTCAAATCAAAGGGAGTTTCCCTCCTCTATTCAAAGGCCATTTCTTTGCCACATGAGCCAGGTCCCACCACCTTTGACTCCTCAGGGACCTCACTTCATTTCAAATCTCTGACTCATGCTTCTTTAACCTTCTTAAACCTTTAGTGTTTCCCATATTTATTTGAAAAACTCAGTCCTGGTCCTACATCATTCTCTTACTAAACCTACTCCTCTTCATATCCAAAAAATTTTAAGGCATTTTTTCATTCACTCAAAAAAATGTGTATTGACTGTCTGCTTTGTACTGGGGACTATTTATTGTCTACTATGTGCCAGGTACTATTCAAGGCAAGATAGAAAGACTCAAAAAAAAAACACAAAGAAAATTTGGAAAAGAACTAAAATATTCTAGAAATTTTTTAAAATATAATGGTAAAATAACATATGAACGGCTAAAATGCTAGTTAAACTTAGAGATAGAGAACTGGAAGTTGAGTTCATATTTTCATGCTTCCCTTTAATTTCTTTCAGCATATTAAGTAAATCTGTCTCTCATAATTTCAATTTTTAATATTTGAGTCAGATATTCTTGCTCTTTTCCAATGCCTTTAACTCAGTGACTTATTTCCTTGCGTTTTGTGATTTTTGAGTGTAAAATGTTCATTTTCTTTAGAACTTTTTAAACTTTAGAAACAGTGTTCCTGTAAATATAATTCACCTTTGCTTCTGAAAATTGACTTTAAACCAAACGAACATAACTTTAAAGTGAATTTTAATCCTCAGCTTTCACAGAACATACAGGTAGTATTGATTCAGGTTATAAACTCATTTGAAGGTTGGCTTCTGGCTATGAATTCTCAAGGATGCTTTTTATTATCCTCTTGACAACATTTAGGCTGAAAAGTGTCATTTTCCTCAGTGTATCTTTTGCACAATTTGTTTACTTCTGATATTGTATTGTCCTTCTAGGCCCTAGTTTTATGTTGAGGTCCCTAGTTAGAATCTTAATCCTGGAAGGGCCTTAATCCTTATCATTTCTCCTCTTTCCTTTCCAGCTATCAGTTGTAGAAGCTAAAGTTTTCTTGAGCTCAGCTGAAACACTTAAGGCAAAAGCATTCTTTGGTATTTAATTATCTTACCGAGCTTTTACTTTATTTTTAGCTTCTGAAGATTACTTTGCATTCTAATTCAGCTATGTATTTAAAGTAAAACACTTTAAAATATATTTTATTTAGCAGTTTTTCCCATTGGGACATTTACTCAGAGAGCTTATTCTGTCATATGCAAAGATCTAAAATTATTATTTTGATTCTTTCTTGTTTGAGTTAGTCATAAATTTTTAAGGTCAATCCACGTTCCTATATCTCACCTAAATGTCTTCTGGCTGGAATGTTTCTCACAGTGGTGCTGGAATATCTGGTAATTCATATGGGAAAACAATGAATGCCCACCATTATCTTTCAGTATATACAAAAATTAATTGAAAATTGTTTATATGCCTATATATAAAATATATTAACATAAAGCTTCAAGAAGAAAATATAGGATATTATCTTTGTTACTTGGGGTAAATAAAGATGTCTAAAGACACATAAAATTGAAGAAAAAAAAAGATGTTAAGTTTAATAAGAATTAAGAACTTCTGCTATTAAAACTAATTCCCTTGCTCAAAACTTTGTAATATCTTCCCATTTACCTTCACGTAAAATCTAACACCCTCTGCCATGCCTTAAAGTCTCTGCATGAATTGGCCTCTGCCTACCTCTCCAATTGGTGTTGACTGTCGTATCAACTATATTAAACTTTTTCAGTTCCTCAACCACATCCCACTATCTCATGCATCAGAGGCTTCACTTACGCTGTTTCCTTGTCTGATTTTTTTTCCTCTACCCTACTCCTTTATGTGTCATTTTAACATGATTTCTTAGCAAAGACTTTCCTGATCTTTTTTTTTCTCCAATCTAAATTTGTTCTTCGTTATGATCCCTTAAAACACTTCAAATATCATTTCAAATATTCGTTTTTTTTCCCTTTACCACTTTACACAATTATATATAATTTTATATTCATCTATTTATCTGTTTATCTACCTACCTATCATCTATCTATCTAATCTGTGATGTACCTCAGACTATAAAAAACTAAAGAAAGGCTATAGGTTGTAACATATATCTGTGTGACCAAATACTGTAATAGAATCACAGACTGCTTGAATAATGGCAGTAAGTATAGAAGCCTAGGCAGCAACCCATTAAATCTCATTAAGATAATGGTAATCCCTGGTTAAGCTAAATCCTTCTTTTCTTAGGAATAGAGGTAACACCAGAAGGTCAGTGTTAATATTTATCCTGAGCGTATAGTTAAGAAGTAAGAGGCATTCCTCTCTCCCCGCTTCCCTCCTTCTTTCCTTCCTTCCTTCCTTCCTTCCCTCCTTTATATATGTACTGAGACCTTACTATCTAGTAATACTTGGAACTTTGCTATATGGGGGAATCCTAATCCAGGCCAGATAGGGGGAAATCAGAGAACACCTTCTCGAGATGTGCATTACCACATCTGAACATGGCTAGGAGGGTCATTTGAACAGTGAGATGTATAAATCATTGCTACACAGAATTTTCAGTCATCTACAGAGACAATCTTGCTATGACTATTTCTTTACTGATTGACTAAAGCAGACTATTTGCCCAAACTAGAAAATGTGGCATTTCTTACATAAGCATTTGTTTACTTTATAGAAATTGTCAAGAATCTGGGTCCTTTTGTAAATACTTGCTGTAATTTTGCATTAGGCACCTGCTTGTTAGAGATTATTTAATATGTGACTCCTTTGTGTAGAACTGTATCAACTGCAGGTAGTGTGTATCACAGCTCAATTCAGTAATCATTAATAGAACACCTACTATGCTCCTAGCAATATGAACTCGTTTAGATAATAGCATCTACAATAAAAAATGACAAATATGAGTCAATAAAAGTCTTACTTGTTTAAATTTTTAAATATTTTATAGAACTGCTTTATTGGCAGCTAAATTACCTTAAAAATTGCCTCTAGTTTCTACGGTGCTCATGCGTAGCCATACCTAACTTCTAACACTGGAGCACACAATATTGATAAAGCTTCAAAGGTTATAAAGATAAGCAGTTCTATTTGCATTTATTCAATAAAACTGTTAAAAAACAGGTTTTCCAGATTATAACATTATTATTTTGCAAAGATTTATTATATTTAATTCAGAATACTAAACTCTGCTAAAGAGACACCTATCAAGTTAAAACATATAATTTTATGCAAAGTTTAATATGTGATTAACAAAATAGATTTACAAATAGAGCTGCATTTCAGCTTAGTCCCTTTCTTATTTAAATTGGTAATCATTCTTCTGCCAGTGTTTAAGTAGCATATACTATATGTGTTTATATTTACTATAATTAGGGATATCCAAGGCATTAATATATACCAACCTGTTTTCAAAGAATACTTATAATTTATCATTCTTAACCAGGTAGAAGTAATAATTGAACATATCGAATAGGATAGCAATATAATAAATATATTCTAGAATATTAGAGGTCAATGACATCTTAGGAACCATCAGAGTCAACATTTTCCCCATCTGAATTATTATCAAAATCAGAATCTCCAGGCATATAGCCCTAGGAAACATTTGTTGTTGTTGTTATTGCTGATGTTTGGTTTGGTTTGTTTGCTCTTTAATTTCTCCAGAAGTTTCTGATAACTTGCCAGGGTATAGCTATTGATTTCTTCCATTTGACAGAAAGGAAAACTGAGGCTGACATACAGAGGAGAAAAGCAAAGCAAATTCACACTTACTGAGCACCTATAAAGAACTGAGCACCGGTACTGGGGTCCCGTATTTTCCTTAACATACAACTCCTTTACCAACTATGTGAAGTAAATCTTCTTTGGCTTTCCTTTCTTTTTATTTTTGAAAATGACTATACTGAATTTGTAAATAAAATGCATACTGTTTGTAAAATTTCAAAAAGTGCAAAAGAATATAAATTAAGATAGTCTTTATTGATTATCTTATATTCTCCGTCCTGAATACACACTGTTAAAACTTTGAGGAACCACCTTTTGGCCATGTATTCATGCACACATTCATATGTAGATAAATTTGTAGAATTATTTTTACTTGGAATCAAACTATAAATGCAGTACTCTAACATGCTGAGTTTTTTTTTTTTTTTTACTCAAAAATATGTTAAATATGTCAACAAAAATATATCATGGAATTGAATATAAGTACCTTTACCAACCCCTGGTAAATGGAAACTTAAAATGTTTGTGATTTTTTCCTGTTTTAATATATATAATCATCACCTTTGTGCATAATTTATCATTCAAAGGTCAATAGGTATCAACTGTCATGTTAAGATTTAGACATAATTGATTCAACTTCTATTCCACAAATTATGGGAAGTTCAGTGCTTCTCCAGAGATTTCTATGTATTCCTAGGGGATGCTTATTTTCATCATTACTGGTGGGTTGAGTTCCTTTTTCCACTGATTTGATTTAATGAACATTTCATCACTCTGTTTATGTTAGTCCTCTTCTGTTCAGAGTCAGAACTCCAGTCTTCCTGAATATCCTCCAAAAATCTCCTACACACTGAAATCATTTGTGTGAGACATTGAAGATTTGGAGAGATGAAGGGAACTGTATCATAGCAAGGCAAACAATCCACACATTATATTATGTATTAATGTTGCTAAAAATGTCTTGGTCATTCTAAGTTCAGATTCCAGCTTCCCATCATGCTACTCCACCCCTCATCCCCACACGACTGTTGATTCCCGATGTGTGACAGATGGCTTTCTCACTGGTACCTCCCCATCCTCAACCTGAACAAATTATTATGGTATTTTCTATCAGACAGTTCCCTTTCTTAAAGGATAGGCAATTACTTTCAAAATGGTACGATTATGTCATTTGGGTTAATACATTTTCATACTGATACACATTTTTTGGCTCTTGTATGCTTAACTTCTTAGGGAAATTTCTTAGAGTGAAATTGTTGCATAAGTGGATATTTGCCTTTTACATTTTAATGCATATTACCAAACTACCATTCTGAAAATTTGAACCAATTTTTATAATCCTTGTTTTTCAGGTGAGCTTCAAAGCAGTAGGCTCTATTGCCCCAGTCACCAAGCTAGTGACTTAGTAGACTGGATATTCAAAATCAGGTTTTTCTCGTTCCATTATATCTATAAACATTAATTGTGATAAGGTCCTCAATAATATATCTAAATACTAAATGGAAAAAGTATACACTGTCATTGTCATTACTACAATTTTTGAGTCTTCACTAGAGTATTCTTATTTCTCTGTTTTAATCTTGTAATGCTTACCACCAGCACACTTATACCACCTATCACAGTGGAACAAAACAATTTCAGACACATGGGTAAAATGTACCACGTATCCTCTGAGGTTGTATTGGTCCTTTCCTAAAATCTCTACATTTTCCTTAACATCTTGCAGATTCCTTTGTAAGCAAATTACTTCAGTTCTCTACACACTGGTCCTGTGTCAATTCCTATGCAAAAATTTTCTTCCATATTGCTTTTAAAAAATTAATGAAAACGGGGCTTCCCCGGTGGCGCAGTGGTTGAGAATCTGCCTGCCAATGCAGGGGACACGGGTTCGAGCCCTGGTCTGGGAAGATCCCACATACCACGGAGCAACTAGACCCGTGAGCCACAACTACTGAGCCTGCGCGTCTGGAGCCTGTGCTCCGCAGCAAGAGAGGCCGCGATAGTGAGAGACCCGCGCACCGCGATGAAGAGTGGCCCCCGCTTGCTGCAACTAGAGAAAGCCCTCGCACAGAAAAGAAGACCCAACACAGCCAAAAATAAATAGATAAATACATAAATAAATGTACTATAAAATTAATGAAAATGGTATCATTAGTGGAAAGAGCTCAGTCTTTAAGTTATGATTCTCCTACTTACTAGCTATCTAATATTGTGAAAGTAACTTTAACTCTCTAATCCTAATAGTATCCATCTTATAGGATTTTTGTTAAGATTAAATAAGGCAACAATGTGTCACAACAGATCCTAAGGTCCTTGCCATTTAATACATATCAATTTCCTCTCTTATCTTACCTTTTATGTTTACTATTAACTGTGCTTTTGTTCTTTTAATTTAACAATGATTAAGTTCCTTAGACATGGAGTAAAAATACTTTTTCGGGAGATGATAAAACAGAATGGTAGAGTAGAAATAGCATATAACTAAAGTCAACTACATCTAGGTTTGCATATTGACCCTTTCACCTCTTAGCTCTGTGATTTTGGATAAATTATTTAACCCTTTATATGTCTCTTTCTGATGGAGCCAATAAAATCTCCCTCCTGGAGTTGTTGTCAGAATTGAACCTAAAAATGTCCCAGAGAAAGTTATATGTAGTTGCCTGCTTATTCCCAATATCAGCAGCCTCACCTACCTAATTAAATGAGTGATGAAGATTTCCTTCCATTGTGTTCTAAGTGTCAACTCATACCTAGAAATAACAAATTAGTCTGGCCTATTAAAATATTGTCTTCACAATACTTACTTTCAATCTTCATTTGACTGAATATGTATCTCAGGAACAGAATATCATAATCCCTCAAAGGTTTTACTTCACAGTAAAGACATGCATACACAATTACAGCAGAGTTGATGAATGAGGAACTGAGCAGTGACACTAACATTTTATTTTGGGGCCCTGGCCTCTGACATATTGGTCAAAATACGGTGTAATCCCTTACCTACCTAAGATATTAAAGTAGTCAAGACAACCAACTTTTGCAAACTGATTAAAAACAGGAAAGAATAGGGTAAAATAAAATATTTGAAAAGCAAATTGGTGGTGTAAAATGTCTTCCCCTTTACTCTATTTGTTGAAGTAAAGCAACTAATTTCCAGTGGTGTCATATCCACTATCTGCTCACTTAGGAGTCACACTCTTATGGGGCCAACAGAACTTTGCTTTTTGCTTTGTTATAAAAGGCATAACCTATTAAATGAATAAGGTTAAAAATGATTAATAGAGGGAGAACATACATTCACTGTTGAGCTGTTTTAAGAGACTGTGTGTGTGTGTGTTTCATCTTCCTCCTGAACCTCCCCTATGAAATACCATTCACTGTGAGAAAGAAACAATAATGTCTTCATCTCGGCCTTTGCCTTTGGGACTCTGTCTTGAATCCCCAAAGAGCCTGTAAAAAGTGCCCGTTGTCTGGATGAATGGAGAGCAGTATGCAAGTGTTATTCTCATGGACACTTTATCCTCCAGTGGAAAAGTGCTCAATCTGTTCTTGTGTCACTGGTGCAAATCCATAAAATTTGAGAGTGGTGGTCCTACATGTTCATGAAAAATAACTGAAGCCAAGCAATTAAGTCTGGAATGATGACAATGGTCTGGATCTCAAAATTGATATGCTGTCAGCTTTGAGGTCCTCACAAAGTTGATAGTCATTAATATCAAAGATAGGTTATGACAACTTCCTCCCCTGCAATGACAACAAACTAGTTAGGGCCTCAATGAAAACAACAAAGTGACCCTGAAACAAGAGCATTAAAGCAGATGACAGGAAGAACTACTGTATATTTCTAAGCAGCAGTCAAAGAAAAACTCTGCCAGGAAATTTCAGAAATGAATAACTTGTTTTGCTTAATCTCAGACCACCTACTGAAACAATACATGTTTTTTAATTGCTAAATTGTAGAATTAATTCATTCTTGCTCATTTTTATTTCCCTTTTAATGAGGAATCCAAGACTTCCAGAAACCATAAAAAATGATTAATGACACAATAATTGGCAAATATAACTTAATAATTACTTTTACTTCAAGTGGATTTATGTTTTATCAGATATACTATGTAAATTATTTGACTTCACAATTTACGTTTCTTGTTTGTGACACAGAGAAGCTAAGTCGAAGTATGTAACTCCCTTCCTCTTTGAAGAATTTTTACCGTGAAGCAAAATGGAGCTTGAATAGAAATGTTACATTGACAGAGAGCATACATTCACTGCTCAGTACAGCTGAGCAGAAAATAAAAGTCTATACTAGAAAACCAGAAAATAACCCAAATACATTTTTTTTGTGTGATTTCATTTTTATGACATAACGTTTGGGAAAAAATCTTTTAAAAAAAAGTTGGTATGCTCACCAGGGTCCTAAGGGAACTATCAAAAACTGATTCCAGCCTGTTAAAGCAGTAAAAGTAATTTATTTAAACAATTTTGAGAGATACTCATAATCGTATGGAAGGCTAGAGAACTGGGTCCCCAAATCTAGCTGGGTAGCTAGAACCCCAGGCATATCATGCCACACCATTAGCCAGTGGGGGAACAGAGTTGCACCACTGAGCATTGGATGTCCAGCTTGTCTCACTGGTACAGCTGATGCCACACCCTGGACATCACCCTTATAACTCTGGACACTCCTGTCACTTAACCACTAGAAACTGAAGACTACTTCTAACATCAGTGACCCAAAGGAATGTGCCACTATCTCTGCACAGGGGCCTGGGAAAGTGAGTATGTAGCAATTTTAGATTCTGTAGTAGGAGACAACTAACTTCTCTCTCCCCATAAAAAGCCAACAAATATCCACTTCAGTCCATCCTAGCACAATATTAAAATCATCCTTTTTTCATACTTCAAATTTTTAAAATTATGCCTTTCTAACAAAAATGCAAACATTGCTCATACAAACCAAGCAGTCTCACCCTCTCAACAAATGGAGCACCTCAATTTCGCATTAGGGCAATGTTCAGAATTAGAAAGTGATGTCTATTCCTCCTCTAGTCCCATCAAGATGCTGATTCAATCATATCAACTAGTTAATAACTATCCCAATATGTACCTTATATACAACAATGAAATACACATATATGTTGTATATAAACTTATGTACATACACACACATGAATATATACATACATCTGCATGTTTGTATATGCATGTAAACATATACATGTGTGTGTGTGTATGTATATATATATACACATACACATAAGAAGTGACTACAATTGTCACTTCCACAGTTTGTCATAGGTATTAGCTGAATATTTGACTTCCCTTTTCTACTTTATATTCCAGGTTCCTTTATCCTTGATATACATTTCAGTTGGTTAGGGAGCTAAGCCTCTTGTAGTAGTCTTCAACTTTTACTACCAGACATGGCAGTAAAAGGAAGTGTCCCCAGAGAATGACCTGTGTTCCATCCTTAGTCCTTCCAGCCCCCACTGAGTAGCAACAATCTCATCTCTTCCTGATAGTAAGGATAAATTAAATCTGCTTTTGCCTATTCAGTCAATGGTGTGAAAATTCCCAAATGATAAGTTGGCAGTTTTATTTTCCAGTTCAATAGAGCCATTGGGTTATGTCACTCGGTGAAAAAAATAAGACAAAAGAGCAAATAATTTTAGGAACAGAAAGCAAAAACAAACATTTTGTGAGTGGGTTATTTGATATGATATGAGAAATTCTCCCCAAGTCTACCTTTAAATTCTCAGACTCTTGTGTTACAGCTACAGAAGAAACAGAACCACTGGTTCAGAACATATATCCTTTCCTGCAGGACAGCATCTCAACCTCACAGGATTCCCAGATAGTGAGATAAATGAGTCTTTTACAAAGCACTCAACCATTCTGTAAGGCCAGCTGCTTATGGGAAATGGAGTCTTCATAAGAACAGTGAATTTATGGGCATTAGCTCTAGGTCTTGAATCTTTCATTGTAAAACAAGGAGAATACATTTGGTACAGGATATGATGGTGGCATACAAAGCATTAGTAGGTCCGCTGATAATGGTGCTGGAAGAAGCATGGTAAACAGGAGGAGCAAACTTCATTTAGAATAAATATATTCTAATGAGAACAAATTGGAATAGGTACTTGCACCCATGAAGAAAGCATTCCATTACAATCAACCAACCACCGGGTAACTAACTAGCTAACTTAACATAATGGGAATTCATGGCAGGTTGCTGCTGCTTGCAAAATGAGAAGTCAGTGATGGCAGTAGCTGAGTCAACCTTAGTGAAAGCAAGTCCTTTTTCTTTAGCCCATGCAAATCATTTATCCTTAAGAATATGACCCTTTTCATCAAGGTCCTCTGTTTCTAGAAGACACAATAATAGATTTCTTTGCATTTGGAGGCAATGTATAGTACATAAAGTATAATACTTTACCTTTGAGCTGAAAGGCTATCATTTTGATGGGATCCAGAGCTAGAGGAGGTCTATGTAGTCCAGACTGCAATGCATGAACTTCTGCTACTGTGCCATGGACCCACTGTCAATGACTGAGAAATGGGGCTCAAGGATATCTACAGAATTTGTCAACAAGTGTGAGCTTTTTTGTGGGCATTCACAGGGGACATAGTATAAGATGATTCTAGGAGTTTTATCTCCATATCTCTTCCTAAAAGTTCATGAGTCACAGACTTAAGATTTATATGTATCCTTGATTTAGACCATCATATCTCCTTCCACTATAAGAGAAAAAAGAGATACTTCAACTGACTTTTTATACAGGTGAAATATCACTTCTTCATTATTTACTATGATCATAATTTAATGGGGCTCTAATGTATCCACAGACCATTTTCAGCTGGTGCCAGAATATCACAAAAATATATTTGTAAAATAAGCCAAATGAATTATTCCATCTTCACTTCATTCTCATCATGGAGAATGCCCCCATGAAACCATAAGTTGTGTTCAATAAGGGCTGGCAAAGCAGATATAGAAAGGCAAGAAATTTAAGCAACTGATTCATGCATATATTTGTTTCTACAGAATCAGTTCAGCTCCAACCCTATTTTTTTTACTTCTACTTGTTGGTGAAGTACAGCTTGGAATGTTTGACTTTATGTCTATGTAGATTACAGAGCATCCAGTTCATGATGGGCACTTTGCATTACATGGTCATATAGCTAATCAATGTATACCAAGTTAAAGTTTTTCAAAAGCAGATACTTGCCAAAGAATTTAAGGCAGTGCTCTGAAATCCTAAGACCCTCCACTATGCCATATTCTTCACATGGTCTTTTAACCTGCTAGAAACACCATGAGAACCACTGAAATCTCTGTGTCAGGTAAGTGGCAGAACTGCATCCATTGTCGTCTGAACCACTTTTTCTTTCTATGGACCCAGTCAAAACCAGCATTTCAGGCTAAAGGTAAAAATATATTTATACCTCAGTGTAATACACCTTGCCTCCAAAATGCAAAGAAACTCATGGATTGCTATGGCACTTAATGGCACAGGGCACAGTAGCAACTTCTTAACTTTAAAGGGGACATCTTTACATGCTTTAGTCATGTAGACTAGAGGTTGGCAAATTACAGCCTGCAGGTCAAATCCAGCCTGCCACTTATTATTTTTAACAGCCTGTGAGAACAGCTTGAAGGGATAGCCCTGTAAGCCATGGGTACCTACAAAACTTTGGATTGCCAGTGAGTCTTTTGTAGACAGCATACAGTTGGATCATGCATTTTTATCTACCCTACCAATCTCTTTCTTTTGATTGGAGAGTTTAATTCATTTACATTTAAAGCAATTACTGTTAGGGAGAAATTTCTTTCTCCTTTCCTTTTGTGTATATTCTATGGTTATTTTTTTGGTGGTTACCATGGAGATTTCATTTAATATCTTGAAGTTATAACACTCTAAGTTTAATTTATACCAGCTTAACTTCAATAACATACAAAAAATCTGCTTCTTTACAGCTCCATCCCCACCTCTTTTGGTTGTTGATGTCACAAAATTGCATATTTATATATTGTGTGCCCTATCACATAAACTAATAATCCTTTTAAATGTATCAGTCTCTTAAATTATGTAAAACAGGATTCAGATATACTAACAAAAGTTACAGTAATGATGACTATAATTTCCCATGTATTTACATTTATTTCTCCGTATAGCTCTAAGTCATCGTCCAGTGTCCTTTCATTTTTCTCTGAAGGACTCCCTTCAGCATTTCTTGCAGGACAGTTTAGTGACCACAAACTCCTTCAGCTTTTGTTTATCTGGGAATGTCTTAATTTCTCTCTCAATTTTAAAGGACAGTTTTGCTGGATATAGGATTCTTGATTGACAGGTTTTTTTTCTTTTAGTGTCTTCTGGCCTCCAAAGTTTCTGATGAGAAATCTACTGATATTCTTAATAAATATCCCTTGTGTGTGATGATTCATTTCTGTTCTGCTGCTTTTAAGGTTCTGTCTTTGTATTTGGCTTTTGAAAATTTTATTATGTTTCTCAGTATGGGTCTCTTAGTTCATCTTAAAGTTCATTGGGCTTCTTGGATGTTTATATTCACATCTATCATCAAATTTGGGAAGTTTTCAGCCATTGTTTCTTCAAATATTCTCTTTATCCTTTATTCTCTTCCTCTCTTCTCCCTGTGGGACTCCCATGGTGTATATGTGATGGCATCCCACAGGTCCCTTAGGCTCTGTTGGATTTTCCTCACCATTTTTCTTATTGTTCCTCAGCCTTGATAATTTCCATTGTCAAGTTTGCTGATTCTTCTGTCTGCTCAAATCTGCCTTTGAATCCCTCTAGTGAATTTTTCATTTTGGTTATTGTACTTTTCAGCATTTCAGCATTTCTTTTTGGTTTCTTTTGAGATTTTCTCTTTATTGATATTTCTATTTTGTTCATACATCATTTTCTTGACTTCCTCTACATCTTCCTTTAGTTCTTTGAACATCTTTAAAATAATTGTTTTAAAGTCTTTGTCTAGTATATCAGCCATTAGGTCTTTCAGAGACAGTTTCTGTAGATTATTCTTTTTCCTTTGAGTAGGTCATACTTTCCTGTTTTTTGTATGTCATGTTTCTTTTGTTGTTGTTGAACACTGGACATTTAAATGTAATAAAGTGGTAACTCTGGAAATCAGATTCTCCCCATTCCCCAGGGTCTGCTGGTTTTTGCTACTATTATTATTATTATTGCCAGGTGTCTTCATGCCAAGGATCAGCCTGAAGTGTAAACTTAAAGTCTTCTCAGGTCTTTTCTGAGACTTTCCCTGACCATACATGGTCACTTTCTAATTTTCGCCATATAAGCAGGTGTTTTTGAATGTCCTAATCTTTAATGCCTGACTCTCAAAGGGGAAAAAGTGAAAAATGAAGGTGAGGGAAGAACACTGGCCCTTTAAATCCCCTGGAAGTCACTTCAGCTGGAGGGGGAGGGGCTTACAATCATGGGGGAGGTGCAACTATGGCTGCCTCCCTTTTTGTCTGCACCTCTATGATCATAAGCACCAATCAGAGCACAGATCCCCAACATTTGGAGGACAGGGTCTTTTTGCCCTATTTGGATCCCACAAGCTTTGTGCAAGCTACTCCAGAAACATGTGCACAGTTGCCTGCCACGTGGCTTGGGGTGGTGGTTGAGATGAAGGGTAGCTTCTACTGTGCTAAGAGGTAAAATTGACTGAAATTAACTACAACTTACCATCCAAGCCTTTCCCTGGAAGTTGCAAACCTTCAGCAGCTCTAGAGTTCCAAAATAGTTACATCTGACAGATTCTGACAGTGTAATTTTTTTTTCTAAGTAGGGAGATATTCCTGGTGTATCATATTGTCATCTTTAGCTAGTACTAGCTTTGAATCAAGGTTTTAGTCAACAGACTAAGTAAATTAAAACTACTTTTAACTGTTTAAAATTGTGCATGGAATCTCTGTTAAGTGTTCCTACATCTATAAATTCACCCTGAACTAATGCTTTTTCCTCATTTGTTTAGCATCCTTTTAATCCATTTTCACAACTATGCCCCAGATATTTACTGATGTAAATTAGAATTCTTTACAATTCTCCTTCAGCTTGATTTTGTAATTTTCCTCCTTTATTAGTTGACTCTTTTTTGACAAGAGCTGTACTAAGAAGTCATGATAAAATGATAGTCTACACACTCAAGGAGTTTACATCTGATATTATTCCTTGTCATTATTTTGAGCCACCTAAATTAATTCCATACCTAAAGGCTGCAAACTGTCAGCCTAAAGCTGTGTTTTTTAAATGAGAAAGCCTTTGTGTCCTAGGAGACATTTGGTAAAGCCTGGAAGTACTTTTGGTTGTCACAATTGAGGGTGCTACTAGCATCTAGTGAAGAGAAACCAGGAATGTTGCTTAATATCCTAAAATGCACAGGGCAGCTCTTCTCCCCCCAACAATGAAGAATTATACAGCCACAAAATCAATTATTCTGAAGTTGAGAAACATTGATTTTAAAATTGCAGTTGGCTGCCTTCACTCCCCTTATCAAGAATATTTTACTGACTGCGTTTTTTCTTTCTGATTTCAAAAATATGGAACGCTTCACAAATTTGCTTGTCATCCTTGTGCAGGGGCCAAGCTAATCTTCGCTGTATCATTCCAATTTTAGGATATCTGCTGTCAAAGCGAGCACCTGACTGCTTTTTAATTATCATTCAAAGCGTATCTGAGGAAGTCTGATTTCTCTGATTCTTAATGACAAAAATGAAAATGACATTTTCCTAATCTATACTTTAAGTAGTCCCTCAGTAAACTTCCTCTCTTTAGATTCTGTTGGATAGAAGTTAGTTTTAAAATAATCTATTTCACCATAACAATGTGCTTTCACTTTAGGAGAGACATATATATCTTAAACTCATAAGGGCAGATCACTAAATAAACTAACAATTAGTCTTATGTTGAAGCAAAATATTTCTTGAAAAGTTAATAGTATCCACCTAACATTACTTTTAAGGCTTAGAGTTTTGCATTCTTTATTTTCGTAAAACTGTATAAAATACTTACCTAGTGTGTATTTTACTCACTTAAATGAATGAAAGGAATAAAATCCTTGTTACTATTATTCCATCTTCCTATAGGTGTTTACTAACACTTTAAGTTAATTCCCTTTGCACTTAGACTAATAATCATCATCATCTGTATTTTCTGCTCCTATGACTTTCTAACTAATAACCTGTTTAATATTTTTGTAGGTATGCACAAAACAGATGTATAGGTTCATCAGATTGTTGGATTTAAGTTACATATTTCAAGCTCTATTTTAAACCAGACTTAAAGTCCTCATATTCTTCACAAGATCTTTTATATCTTATCATAAAAAAGATAATATTATTGCAACTTAAAGAATTTCAAGACCCAGCTCTACCAACCACCAGTCCCTCCCAGCGGAAACCTGCACAAGCCTCTTAGATAGGCTCATCCACCAGAGGACAGACAGCAGAAGCAAGAAGAACTACAATCCTGCAAACTGTGGAACAAAAACCACATTCACAAAAAGATAGACAAGATGAAAAGGCAGAGGGCTATGTATCAGATGAAGGAACAAGATAAAAGCCCAGAAAAACAACTAAATGAAGTGGAGATAAGCAACCTTCCAGAAAAAGAATTCAGAATAATGATAGTGAAGATGATCCAAGACCTCGGAATAAGAATGGAGGCAAAGATCGAGAACATGCAAGAAATGTTTAACAAAGACCAAGAAGAATTAAAGAACAAACAAACAGAGATGAACAATACAATAACTGAAATGAAAACTACACTAGAAGGAATCAATAGCAGAAAAACTGAGACAGAAGAACGGATAAGTGACCTGGAAGACAGAATGGTGTAATTCACTGCTGCGGAACAGAATAAAGAAAAAAGAATGAAAAGAAATGAAGACAGCCTAAGAGACCTCTGGGACAACATTAAATGCAACAACATTCACATTATAGGGGTCCCAGAAGGAGAAGAGAGAGAGAGAGGACCCAAGAAATTATTTGAAGAGATTATAGTGGAAAACTTCCCTAACATAGGAAAGGAAATAGCCACTCAAGTCCAGGAAGCATGGAGAGTCCCATACAAGAAAAACCCAAGGTGAAACACTCAGAGAAACATAGTAATAAAATAGGTAAAAATTAAAGACAAAGAAAAATTATTGAAAGCAGCAAGGGAAAAACGAAAAATAACATACAAGGGAACTCCCATAAGGTTAACAGCTGATTTCTCAGCAGAAACTCTACAAGCCAGAAGGGAGTGGCATGATATACTTAAAGTGATGAAAGGGAAAAATCTACAACCAAGATTACTCTACCAGGCAAGGATCTCATTCAGATTCGATGGAGAAATCAAAAGCTTTACAGATGAGCAAAAACTAAAAGAATTCAGCACCACCAAACCAGCTCTACAACAAATGCTAAAGGAACTTCTCTAAGTGGGAAACACAAGAGAAGAAAAGGACCTGCAAAAACAAACCCAAAACAATTAAGAAAATGGTCATAGGAACATACATATCGATAATTACCTTAAACATGAATGGATTAAATGTTCGAACCAAGACACAGGCTTGCTAAATGGATACAAAAAAGACCCATATATATGCTGTCTACAAGAGACCCACTTCAGACCTAGGGACACATACAGACTGAAAGTGAGGGGATGGAAAAAGATATTCCATGCAAATGGAAATCAAAAGAAAGCTGGAGTAGCAATTCTCATAGCAGACAAAATAGACTTTAAAATAAAGAATGTTTCAAGAGACAAGGAAGGACACTACATAATGATCAAGGGATCAATCCAGGAAGAATATATAACAATTATAAATATATATGCACCCAACATAGGAGCACCTCAATACATAAGGAAACTGCTAACAGCTGTAAAAGAGGAAATCGACAGTAACACAATACTAGTGGGGGACTTTAACACCTCACTTACACCAATGGACAGATCATACAAAATGAAAATAAATAAGGAAACAGAAGCTTTAAATGACACAACAGACCAGATAGATTTAATTGACCTTTATAGGACATTCCATCCAAAAACAGCAGATTACACTTTCTTCTCAAGTGAGCATGGAACATTCTACAAGATAGATCACATCTTGGGTCACAAATCAAGCCTCAGTAAATTTAAGAAAATTGAAATCATATCAAGTATCTTTTCTGACCACAATGCTATGAGATTAGAAATGAATTACAGGGAAAAAAACGTTAAAAACACAAACACCTGGAGGCTAAACAATACATTACTAAATAACCAAGAGATCACTGAAGAAATCAAAGAGGAAATCAAAAAATACCTAGAGACAAATGACAATGAAAACACGACAATCCAAAGCCTATGGGATGCAGCAAAAGCAGTTCTAAGAGGGAAGTTTATAGCTATACAAGCCTACCTCAAGAAACAAGAAAAATCTCAAATAAATATTATAACCTTACACCTAAAGGAACTAGAGAAAGAAGAACAAACAACACTCAAAGGTAGCAGAAGGAAAGAAATCATAAAGATCAGAGCAGAAATAAATGATTAGAAACAAAGAAAACAATAGCAAAGATCAATAAAACTAAAAGGTGGTTCTTTAAGAAGATAAACAAAATAGATAAATCATTAGCCAGACTCATCAAGAAAAAGAGGGAGAGGACTCAAATCAATAAAATTGGAAATGAAAAAGGAGAAGTTACAACGGACACCGCAGAAATACAAAGCATCCTAAGAGACTACTACAAGCAACTCTATGCTAATAAGATGGACAACCTGGAAGAAATGGACAAATTCTTAGAAAGATATAGCCTTCCAAGACTGAACCAGGAAGAAATAGAAAATATGAACAGAGCAATCACAAGTAATGAAATTGAAACTGTGATTTAAAATCTTCCAACAAACAAAAGTCCAGGACCAGATGGCTTCACAGGTGAATTCTATCAAACATTTAGAGAAGAGCTAACACCTATCCTTCTCAAACTCTTCCAAAAATTGGCAGAGGAAGGAACACTCCCAAACTCATTCTACGAGGCAACCATCACTCTGATACCAAAACCAGACAAAGATACTACAAAAAAAGAAAATTACACACCATTATCATTGATAAATATAGATGCAAAAATCCTCAACAAAATACTAGCAAACAGAATCCAACAACACATTAAAAGGATCATACACCATGATCAAGTGGGATTTATCCCAGGGATGCAAGGATTCTTCAATATATGCAAATCAATCAATGTGATACACCATATCAACAAATTGAAGAAGAAAAACCATATGATCATCTCAATAGATGCAGTAAAAGCTTTTGACAAAATGCAACACCCATTTATGATAAAAACTCTACAGAAAGTGGGCATGGAGGGAACCTACCTCAACATAATAAAGGCCATTTACTACAAACCCACAACAAACATCATTCTCAATGGTGAAAAACTGAAAACATTTCCTCTAAGATCAGGAACAAGACAAGGATGCCCACTCTCACCACTATTATTCAACATAGTTTTGGAAATCCTAGCCTCAGCAATCAGAGAAGAAAAAGAAATAAAAGGAATACAAATTGGAAAAGAAGAAGTAAAACTGTCACTGTTTGCAGATGACATGATACTATACATAGAGAATCCTAAAGATGCCACCAGAAAACTACTAGAGTTAATCAATGAATTTGGTAACGTTGTAGGATACAAAATTAATGCACAGAAATCTCTTGCATTCCTATACATTAATGATGAAAAATCTGAAAGAGAAATTAAGGAAACACTCCCATTTACCATTGCAACAAAAAGAATAAAATACCAAGGAATAAACCTACATAGGGAGACAAAAGACCTGTATGCAGAAAACTATAAGACACTGATGAAAGAAAGAAATTAAAGATGATACCAACAGATGGAGAGATATACCATGTTCTTGGATTGGAAGAATCAACATTGTGAAAATGACTATACTACACAAAGCAATCTACAGATTCAATGCAATCCCTATCAAATTACCAATGGCATTTTTTACACAACTAGAACAAAAAATCTTAAAATTTGTATGGAAACACAAAAGACCCCGAATAGCCAAAGCAGTCTTGAGGGAAAAAAAACACAGTGGGAGGAATCAGATTCCCTGAGTTCAGACTATACTACAAAGCTACAGTAATCCAGACAATATGGTCCTGGCACAAAAACAGAAACATAGATCAATGCAACAAGATAGAAAGCTCAGAGATAAAACCATGCACCTATGGTCAACTAGTCTATGACAAAGGAGGCAAGGATATACAAAAGAGAAAAGACAGTCTCTTCAATAAGTGGTGCTGGGAAAACTGGACAGCTACATGTAAAAGAATGAAATTAGACCACTCCCTAACACCATGTACAAAAATAAACTCAAAATGGATTAGAGACCTAAGTGTAAGACTGGACACTCTAAAACTCTTAGAGGAAAACATAGGAAGAACACTCTTTGACATAAATCACAGCAAGATCTTCTTTGATCCACCTTGTAGAGTAATGGAAATAAAAACAAAAATAAACAAATGGGACCTAATGAAACTTCAAAGCTTTTGCACAACAAAGGAAACCATAAACAAGGCAAAAAGACAACCCTCAGAATGGGAGAAAATATTTGCAAATGAATCAACGGACAAAGGATTAATCTCCAAAATATATAAACAGCTCATGCAGCTCGATATTAAAAAAACAAACAACCCAATACAAAAATGGGCAGGAGACCTAAATAGACATTTCTCTAAAGAAGACATACAGATGGCCAAGAAGCACATGAAAAGCTGCTCAACATCATTAATTATTAGAGAAATACAAATCAAAACTACAATGAGGTATCACCTCACACTGGTTAGAATGAGTATCATCAGAAAATCTACAAACAACAAATGCTGGAGAGGGTGTGGAGAAAAGGGAACCCTCTTGCACTGTTGGTGGGAATGTAAATTGATACAGCCACTATGGAGAACAGTATGGAGGTTCCTTAAAAAACTAAAAATAGAATTACCGTATGATCTAGCAATCCCACTACTGGGCATATACCCAGAGAAAACCACAAATCCAAAAGACACATGCACCCCAATGTTCATTGCAGCACTATTTACAATAGCCAGGTCATGGAAGCAACCTAAATCCCCATCAACAGGCGAATGGATACAGAAGATGTGGTCCATATATACAATGGAATATTACTCAGCCATAAAAAGGAACGAAATTGGGTCATTTGTTGAGATGTGGATCGATCTAGAGACTGTCATACAGAGTGAAGTAAGTCAGAAAGAGAAAAACAAATATCGCATATTAACGCATATATGTGGAACCTAGAAAAATGGTACAGATGAACCAGTATTCAGGGCAGAAATTGAGACACAGATGTAGAGAACAAACGTGTGGACACCAAGTGGGGAAATCCGCGGGGGGGTGGGGGTGGGGGTGTGATGAATTGGGCGATTGGTATTGACATGTATACACTGATGTGAATAAAATTGATGACTAATAAGAACCAGCTGTATAAAAAAAAAAAGAAAGAAAGAATTTCAAGATTAACTTCTAGTCAAATCCTCCTTAAAAGATTTATTTCCTCAAACGAAGAAAGACAGAGATTAAATAAAAATATGATGCTCTCTGGGAAAACTTAGCGCTGAAAATGTGTCAATGGATTAATGGTTGCTCCAGAGGAAGGTGTAATTCACATTCCGAGAGGAACAGCTGTTCCATGATAAATGTACTCAGAGTTACACTTCAGGTTTTTGATACCAGACAGCACACCTGATTGACATCTAGCAAGAGTTGATCAGATTATGTTTTCAATTTTCGTTGTTATTAGTTTCTTACTATACCCTAGAATGGAACTTGTTATATTAAACTTAAGAGCCTGATCATTATTCTCTTCACATAGCAGAGGTATTTCGGCTGGTATTAATTTTGTTGTCAAAGATACAGCTGTTATAAAAAATATTTTGAATTTTTAGTACCATCTGGTGCGCTGAAGGAAGAAGTAATGCTCTGAGCATTGGCATCGATCCACTTTCTAAGTGGGTAATACTAGTGCTTTGCAAAAGGGGCTGTCAAAATGAGAGATGAGAGAGTCATTAATCTGAACTGTTTTCATCTTTGTATCGCACTACAAATCCTGCAGTACACCAATTAAAATAAACATATTGTATGTGTGCATGTTAAAAATCCTTCAGAGTAGCTTATCACTTACGTGTAACATTGGCATTATTAACAGTTCATGTCCAGAAATTTAAATGTCACAATAAAATAATAAAAACTGAAATGGTAACCATCAGTGAGGAGAAGAAGATGTGTCAGGTTGGCCTACAATTGTTAAGAGAGGCAATAAATTGGTACTCAGAGTTAAACTGGTTTTCCCCTCCATCATTCATTATCATCAGATACTTCTTCAGATGTCCGCTGAACTCTCACTTTCCCCCCAAAACAGGTATTGATTTAGTATGAACTAAAAACATGCAATTACTTATGACATAATTTGCTTCAAAGAGTTGGAATTTTTTTTTTTACAAAGATTGTTTTCAGCACCTGAAAGTTCCGCAGAGATCAGAATAGGTATAAATAAGATAGTCAAGTAACTTGCCTAGGACACAAGTCTAAATAGAGTACTAAAACTTCACTGGGGCATAATACATAAAATAAAATGAAGACAATGTGTATACCAGAAGTCCTTATAAGTGGCAGAAGAAACTTTTGATAGGACAGTTTGGGTGTAGGGTGAGGAACATTCTTAAGGTGCTTGCTTAAATAATAGGTTACTATTAATATTAATTTTAAAACAAGTGTATTGAATTTTGCTTACAAAGTGAGATATGATTTGGGGATCCAAGGCTGAATTTTTAGAGAGAACAGCTTGAATGATAGTGGTTTACTTTTGTTCATTCCCCATGCAATTTTCATGCTCTTCTCCAAATAAATGGTAAAAACATACCTAGAAAGTGTCTTCTTGAACAAGCACAAAATGATTAGCTTCCCAGGGCACTTACAGGTTTCATAATAACCCTGAGTCAGAGAGATATTCCATAAATTGTAAAGTTATACTGCAAGTTCTTATAGGCTAAAGGATACACTTGAGGTTTAAAGTGCTATGGAGTTTCAGAATAGGCAGACTTCTTTATAGTTGGTCAAATGGGGTGAATGAAGGAAAAAGCATCCTGGAAGAACAAGCATTTTAGCTAAACCTTAAGTAAGAAAGAGGATTTCAGTCATTGATTTTAATGAGATGTCCAGGCAGAAGGAAAATATGAATTTTCAAACAAAAGAAAATTCAGAATGTTTGTGTAGCAGCAGGTAGTCTAATGTTGAGCTATGAAGACCTTGTAGGAGAATAATGGGACATAAGGTTGTAAGGATTGAACATAAACAGGACATGGAAGAGCTTAAATGGTGACTGTGACTATTTATTGGGAAACTTCCAAAACTTTTTGAGACAGTGTACAGCAACTTGGCCATGGGCAGAAGGACAGATGCTGGCAGGGGATAATGAGAGAATAGAAGTGGGTTACACAGTCTAGGTGGCTACTGCAGTGATTTAAAGTCACTGATGGTTAAGAGTTGATGAAGATGTGAATAAAAATAAATGAAAATGGAAAGACAGAGACAAATATAAGCAAATTTTGGAGATAGAAGCAGTAAGACTTAGCAACAGAGCAGATGTTAGAATTCTAGTGAGATGGGGGAAATCAAAGAATGATGGAACATCTACAACATGAATTGGAATAAAGCAATCAGGAAATAAAGATGCCATGGAAAAAATGAGGGGGTGATGATATGAGTAGAGTTTGGTACATATTAAGTTGATTTTAATATGATTTAACATCATTCCCTTCTTTGTAGCATATCATGAAAGGGGGGCACCTTGGTGAAATAATAATAACTACCATTTATTGGACAGCTATAATTCATCAGTTATAATGTAAGATGTTTCACATATGCAGCCCTCCTAAAACCAAAACAACTCTGGAATATAAGTGTTCACTCATCCCCACTTTAAGATGATGAAACTGAAATTCTGATAGGTTAATTATCTGATCAAGGTGACATAACTGATAAGGAGGGCATGTGGAATTTGAATCTACGTTTGTCTGACTTTATTAAACAGAAGAATTAAAATACAATGGAAAGAAAATAGTCTTGGGAGACTAACAGAGGAACATTTGACTTTAGAAAGGGGGTTTTATCTCTCTAAGGTAGAAAAGGAAATAAGAGAGAAATGAGAGACTGAGCAATTCTATACAGTGTAGATAGCACATAACGTAGTCTTCTGATTGATGACCAGGAAATTGTTAAAGTTGTAATTGTAGGACACACTTGATTTCAGAAACATTAAATCCTGAAATAATAGGCACCTTAGAATTGAAACTGTATTTTGTCAAACTGTATTTTATGAAACTATACTATATGAGCTTGTTTATTATTTTGAGACTGATATTGTCTATCACTAGAAGGAAGCTTCCTTCTGTTCCTTGCTTAATAGAATTTTTTCATTCTTGTTGCTTTTAAATAGGAAGAGATGCTGATTAAATTAAATAATTCTCTTACAGCTAAGCATGTGTTTATTATTTTCTTCTTTTACTTCTCCAATTCTGCCACCCACTTAAGTCAAACAATCATCAAGGCTTCCCCATTTTACTTTCTCCTAGATTATTTCCTAAAACTCTCCATTTTCCCCCATCTCCAGTGCTATCATCCTTCCCAGTCTTGAACACAGTCTTGCTGTTTTACAAACTACTCTCTACACTGAAGCCCTTGTGATTATTTAAAAGTGTAAAATCTCTCTCCTGTTTAAAACTCTTCAATAGATTCTCACTGTGCTTTAGATAAAGACCAAACTTTTTTAAATGACCTAGATTAAAGTCTGTGTGAGCTGGACTCTGCCTGTATTTTCAGAGTCGGGTACAGACAGTCGCTATCTCAGAGTCATGTTGCCTTTGTGGCTGTCTTTCCTATTCAGGATCATGAAGATTGGATATAATCATGGGCTGCAAAAACAATACAATTACTGTCGATTTACCCTGGATTTTTTTTTTAATGTTTAATTAATTAATTAATTAATTTTTATTTTTGGCTGTGTTGGGTCTTCGTTTCTGTGCGAGGGCTTTCTCCAGTTGTGGCAAGCGGGGGCCACTCTTCATGGCGGTGCGCTGGCCTCTCATTATCGCGGCCTTTCTTGTTGCGGAGCACAGGCTCCAGACGCGCAGGCTCAGCAGTTGTGGCTCACGGGCCCAGTTGCTCCGCGACATGTGGGATCCTCCCAGACCAGGGCTCGAACCCGTGTCCCCTGCATTGGCAGGCAGATTCTCAACCACTGCGCCACCGGGGAAGGGGAAGCCCCTACCCTGGATTTTTGACACGTTGTTTCCTCTTTACTTCTTAGGGGCGACACCAGTTTTGGTCTTTAAAATGTACATTCATGGAAGTTTCGATTAGAAGTCAAGGGAAAGAGTTAGAATTGGGAATTGGAACCATGAACCAGCATTTCTGACTTTCCATATTAAACTAGAAATCGTTGTTTCAAAGGTCTGTTGTAGGTTTACGTCTTTGGTGAATATGAATTAAATAGCACTCAAAGAAAAGTTGAGGTAATGATTTCAGGGGAGTTAACATTCTTCTCTCACCACACTTCTCTTTTTGGGGTTTATTTGACTGTCAGATTCAAGGTACACAGACTGGAGATAATCATATTCCAGAAACAAGCCAACATAGAGGTTATGCTCATCTAAGACCTGTGTTCTGTATACATCAGACTTTAGAGCTCGGTTGTATAAACGAGGATGTTATACATTCAGGTTATTACATCTTATTATACAACTTACATCTAACTTGAACTCAAAACATAAAAGCATCTCATTTTTTATGTGGAAATATTTACAATCTGTACAACCCAAGACATTTACTTTGTTCTATGTTCAAACTATTTTCTGAGGTTTAAAATCACCAGAACACAAACTATTTTAGAGAAACATAACTGAGAAACCAAATGTAAGGCAGCAGGAGAATGGGACTAGAACAACTTGACCAAACCTTAAACTTTTTTGGAGAGAAACACAACACTGAATTGAATTTGTCAGAAGAAGGTGAGCAAAACACTGAGGTCACTAATTAATTAGACAACACTCTCTCAAGAAAGCCACCACCTCCATGCTGTCCAGGTTGGGCAGGGCTTTTCTTTGCAACGACCCTTCTGATAACACACAATTTCCCAAACTCCCTCCTTCTCCCCAGAAACATATGTGTTTTGTGCTCCATTCATTCTAGATGACTGCCAACTAATCTTTTAAACTGAGCAATACAAACATTTAAAAGGTTCTAAAAGGTTAATGTTATTCCTCCCGTTAGGACTGAACTGCCATAACTCAAAGAAGTTACTCTAATGGTGCTTATTATAGACACCAAGGCAGGCCAGAGACTGATTGGGGTCTTCAATCTTTATAGGTGCCCCTTAAATCATACACATAAGCAATTGCTTAGGCAGGCTATGGAAAGTCACCCAGACCTTTTTGTTCAAAACCTCTACTGAATACTAGGTGCCTATCTTTGGGTGAGTGCATGTACTGGAGATAGAGAGCATTGTTCCAGAGGATCGGCCAGCTAACATGTTGTCCTACCCGGGACCAGAAGAATGTACTACTACTGATATTGCATGATTTAGGGGGAACTATGGAAATTTCTTCTCCCACTGGCCCTAAACATACCAATGACAACACAACCTCCTTCCCCCACTTGTTTGTAACTGAATATCAAGTTCTAGAACTGAAGTTTTATTAAATATGTCTTCTTTGCAATGAAAATTCAAATCCAAATCTTACATTTGTAAACACCTGGGAAGACAACACATTAGATTACCAACAACAGAGTAGTATCGTGAGAAAATTAGGTATCTAGAAAGCGGGTTGGAATATGCAGGGTATGTCTCTATTTTCCTACCTGAAGTATTTCTCCTCAGCCTAAACTTTGAGGCCAATATAAAATGAAATGTCCTCAGATCCTTGGAGTTATCAGAGATCCTCAGAGAACAAAGAAGGGGTGTATGTGGTGTGTGTGTGTGTGTGTGTGATGCACAGAGAGAAAGAGGAGGCAAGGGACAGCCTACACATATTTGAATTTTGCTATCTGCCAAATCACTTTGCCTCTTAATACCACAGAAACAAGAGCTACCTCTAGAAAGTCCATATAGAAGATCTTCTAACACTATCTTAAGAAGCCTCAGCCAGGACCCAGAGACAGAAAAATAAATATAAGAGTTTAAATGCAGTTAGTTTCATGCAGAAACATCAGCTTAGCAGGGACAAGACATGAAACAGACCTATGGTTCAAACATACCACTGAGTATCCAGACTATTTCCTGTAATGAGCTTCTTGGATATAAATAGCATAGTAATACAAATATACATACTTTTTACTAACACCACTTTAACTCTTTCTGGACTCAGGTTTGCAATAAATATGAAAATGCAATGCATTTGGTTAAGGAGAGTTACTTTTTGAAGCTTAATGAGCATGATGGCTAATGGGGACAATGCTTTAAAATTCCATTTAGGGACAAAATAATATTAAAAAGAATGTGTTTTTTAATTAATAATCCCTCTTTTTTTTTTTTTTGTATTTTACACATAGATAAATCCTTCGTAAATTAATGTACTAAAAAAAAGACAACCAACAGTTAGCTAACAATTTGATTACCATTCTGAACCAGGTTAAGCTGGTCTTATTTAATAAACACATCATTAGTTTAATCATGATAATGAGTGACTGTAATGGTCTTTTGAATATTTACTAGGAAATTTAGAAAATTATTAAATGATGTAAAAAGACAGTTTTAAAAGTTTCCATTTAAAACACAGAAAAATATTGTTACCATTTTGATGTATTTTCTCTAGAATTTTTCTTGTATGTTTGACTGTACAGTTGGTATTCTGATTGTAGCTGTTACTTTCTTTTTGACTTGCAATCCTCGTAAATTTAACAAATAGATTTTTTAAAATTTTATGAGACAATTGGGGAAATTTCATCACTAAAAGTATATATGATCATATTTAGTAATAATTGTTCATTTTTAACATAATAATGTTATTGAAATTATGTATAAGAGATAAAAAGTGAATGTTAGTAGTTGGACGGTATGATGCCTTGGATTTGCTTTAAAATAATCCAGAGTGGGGTGATGCGATATAGGCTAGGAGTTAACAGCTACTGAAGATGAATGATGGGTACATGGAGGTTTATGACACTATTCTTCAATGGAAAGTTTAAAATATTTAAGTAAGTAATAGGCTATGGTTTGTGATATTATATGTTTTATATAAATATATTTGCATATATATATTCATAAACACCTTAGTTTAACTTTGCTAACTATATAACTTAAAATTTCTATACTCATTTATTTTTAAGCCAGTTTAACTTGTTGAAAGCTGAAATGGGTGTGTATTGTCACTCAAACTGTGTTTGGTTAATTTTTTTCTAAGGTTTTTTGTTGTTTGTTTTGCTTTATCCTGAAGTTAACTTATTCATTCTGTTAATATATGTCATTGTTCTTTTTTCATTTATGTGTATACATTTTATTGATGTCTCTCTAGTCCTGCTTAAGTTTTTTGCCTTACATTCTAACTTCCACAGGTTTTTCATTTATTTGTCCTTGCTTGATAATTCTTGAGCATCCATCATTGTTCTGATTGTTGTTGTTTAACATTCTCTGACACTTTGTCTTTAGAAAATCTGCTTAAGAAGCATACATTGGATTGGCCAAAAAGTTCGTTTGAGTTTTTCCGTAAGATGATACAGAAAATCCCGAATGAACTTTTAGGCCAACCCAAATTGTTGTTGTTGTTGTTTGAAACAAATGAATATCTTTTTATTTAATTGAGGAATAAAATTAATTTTCTCTCAAATTCTAATTGTGGTTCTCATCTTGAGTTTTCTTTTTTTTTTTTGCTCATTGGTATGTATGTGTGGACTCATACACACTCACACATACAAATACATACACACAACATATGGACCATTTATATTTTCCTTCAAACTCTGCAGAAATTTGGTAGTTATATAAACTGCTTCTAGTTCTACTAGTAATAAAATTTAAGTACTATAAAAACATTTTTAAATCTTGTTTTTTATAAATTTGAAAGCCAGGAATGAAAAGGTTTAGGTTAATTCTACCCTATATAAGATGAAAAATCCAACATATTTTTTCCTCCCTGTCCACACCCTACCCATTACTATTATTTGTTGATGTAACATAAGCTTTGCTTTCAAAATTTTGTTATTAAATTGTTTACACAAGAGAGCTTCTCTTTCATGTTGTTTTGACTTATAATTCACTTCTGTAAAATTCACAATAACAAAAATATCTAGATAACATGTTTTATTGATTTAATGTTCATCTGTAATTTTACATTATGGCATATGTATCTTCTATATGAAACATTATAGTGTGTATATTGTAAAACATTATAAAACACAGAATTCCAATCTCACCTTATATTGTTTATTTCTAAATCTATAGTACTAGTAGAATTTGTTTTCTTCAAATGATCCTATGAGAAACTATGAGAGGAAGGAACACTTCATTACTCAATCTACGAGGCCGAAATACCCTGATACCAATACCATTCAAAGACATTACAGAAAAGAAAGCTACAGACCAATACACTTTTTGAATTTAACTGCAAAATTCTTAAGAAAACTTTGCAAATAGAATCCAGAATAAGTTTTAACATTACTAAGTAGGGTTCATTCCAGGGATAGTTTTATAGGTTGATAAAGAATCAATGCTGGGCTTCCCTGGTGGCGCAGTAGTTGAGAATCTGCCTGCCAATGCAGGGGACATGGGTTCGAGCCCTGGTCTGGGAGGATCCCACATGTCGCGGAGCAACTAGGCCCGTGAGCCACAACTGCTGAGCCTGCGCATCTGGAGCCTGTGCTCCGCAACAAGAGAGACCGCAATAGTGAGAGGCCCGTGCACCACAATGAAGAGTGGCCCCCACTTGCCCCAACTAGAGAAAGTCCTCACACAGAAACGAAGACTCAACACAGCCCAAAATAAATTAATTAATTAATTAATTAATTAAAAAATAAATTTAAGAATCAATGCAATTTAACATTTTAACAAACTAAAGAAGAAAAAGAATATATATGTTGTCTTCTAAGTAAATGTAGGAAAACCTTTTGGCAAAATTCAGCACTCATTCACGATACAAAATCTCAGTAAACTAGAAATACAAGGAATTTCCTCAACCTGATAAACGCCATCAAACATAAATCCACAGCATCATACTTAATGGTTTTTTTCTATAATCAGGAACAAATCAAGGAAGTTAGCTCTTCTTCTTTTCATTCAATATTGTACTGGAATTCCTAGATGGGTTGGGAAAGTAGAAGTAAAACTATTTTTGTTCAAAAACAATATAATCATCTATGTAGAAAATCCTAAGGAAATCACCAAAAGAAACCCATTAGTAATAGTAAGAGAGTTTAGCAAGTTCATAGAATGTAAAATTAATATAAAACCCTTTTTTATGTTGAGGTACTAGCAAAAATTGGAAATTACAAATTTTAAATACCCTTTAGAACAGCATCAATAATATGAAATGTGTAGGAATAATTTAACAGAATATGCACAAGACCTGTATACAGTACATGATAAAATATCACTGAGACAAGTTAAAGATCTAAATAAATGGATAGATCATGTATATGCATTAGAAGACTTGATATTGTTATGATGCCAATTATCTCTATTTTGATCTATGGATTCAATTTAATTCCAGCCAAACTCCCAGAAAGCTATATTATAGAATTTGAAAATTACACCTAAATTACATAGGGAAAGAAGTATGCCAATTAAGATGGTGGACTAGGAAGACACAAAACTCCCCCCACAAACACATTGGAAATACATCTACATGTGGAACAATTCTCATTGAAAACTTAACTGTAGACTCTTGTACAACCAAAGCTGTAAGAAAATCCACATGGAATTGTGTAGGAGGGGAAGAAAAGCCATTGGGTCAGGACCTGTGCCCCTGGGAGAGGACTCAGAGGAAAAGGGAGATTATACAGGTAGAGATTCTCCTTGGGGACAGGGCAGTTTGAGACAAATATTGGGATCCCCAGCTCTGGGATCTGACACAAGGAAGATGAGCCTAGTTGGTGGGTTAGAGGGCTTGTGGAACTTACAGGAGGAATATGGGAAGCCTGGACTCCACTCGTGAAGAGAGCACACATGCTTGCTTGCTCCCAAAGAAGGGTGGAGGCGGCAGATTGAAAATTGCATTAGTGGCTGGTATGTTTCCCATGACTACCCAGGGTGGGCCCCTCCTGAGCCAAGTGAATGCTTGAGCCCCACTTGGGAGCTTGGCTGTGAGACACAGAAGCAGGTCAGACCCAAAGTGGTATCTGAGTAGGACGGGTGAAGCCATTACTGGCAATTACATAGACAGTGCATCAGAAACATTCCAGATGGCTGACTGAGAGAGAACCACGACAGCCCGTGCCATGACACACAAAGAGTGTGCACACCAGCCCCACTTGCTTCAGCACTGCTCCCCTCTGGGATGAAGATGCCAATTCTGGTGGGGGGGAACACGCTCTTAAAGGGAACAGACCCAGCTCAGACCCAAACCTCACGGCTTCTGCTTCAGAACCTTGAGACCCACCCCTGCCCCCAATAGGACAGTGATGGCCACTGAGCAGAGGAAAAGCTCCAGCTCATACCTGCCTCTGGCCCTAACCCCTGCTTCTCCAGACCTACCTCCCACCAAGGCGATAGCTGGCAGCACACCCTGAGGAAAAATGTGACTTGCGTTCTGTCAAATCCAGCTCTCCCACCGAAGCCACTGGGCACACAGAGACTGTATAAGGATGCTCCCAAATAAGGACACAACTTCAGACTGTCATAGGAAACTGTTTCACTTAATTTCACAAAGAAGAGAAAGTTAAGCAATATGAGAAGACAGAGAAATTTGTCTCAATTGAAAGAGCAAGAGAACCCGTGAAAAAACAACTAATAAAAAAGAAGTTTACCAGATAAAGAATTCAAAGCATTAGCAGTAAGAATGCTAACTGAATTAAGGAAAAGAATAGATGAACACAGTGAGAATTTTAACAAGGAACTAGAAAATATTTTTAAAAGATTCAGTCAGAACTGAAGAATACAAAAACTGAAATGAAAAACACACTAGAAGGAATTAATAGCAGGCTAGGTGATATAGAACACATAAGTGATCTGAAAGATAAAATAATGGAAATCATCCAATCAGATCAGAGAAAGGAAAACAAATTTTAAAAATGAGAACATTTTAAGGGACCTGTGGGACATTAAGCAAACCAACATTCACATTATATGGGTCCCAGAAGGAGAAGAGGGAGAGATGAAGGTTGAAAATGTCCTTGATAAAATTATGGCTGAAAACTTCCCAAACCTGAAGAAGGAAACAGATATTCATGTACGTGAGGCACAGAAGGTCCCAAACAAGATGAACCCAGACCCACACCAAGACATATCATAATTAAAATGGCAAAAGTTAAAAGAGAGAATTCTAAAGGTAGCAAGAAAAAAACAAAGAGTCATATTCAAGGAAACCACCACAAGGCTATCAGCTGACTTCTCTGCAGAAACTTTGCAGGCTGAAGGGAGTGGCATGATATATTCAAAGTGCTGAAAGGGAAAACCTGGAACCTAGGATATGCTACCAGGCAGGATTATCATTTAGAATTTAAGAAAAGAGAAAGAAATTCTCAGACAATCAAAAACCAGAAGAGTTCATCAACTAAACCCACCCTAAAAGAAGAAAAGGGACTTCTCTAAGTGGGAAAGAAAAGGTTAAAACAAGAAATAAGAATCTAGAGCAAAGGAAAAAAAATCCCACTACTAAAGGCAAATACATAGTGAAGGCTGAGGATCAACCACATAAATAAGCAAGTATGAATATCAAAAGACAAAAAACGGTAAAATCAACTATAAATACATTAATCAGTAAAGAGATAAACAAGACATTGTAAAATATGACATAAAAAAATGCAAAATGTGGGGGAGGGGAGTATAAAATGTAGATCTCTTAGAATGCACTTGAACTTGCAGAACTACCTGTTTAAAACAAGTAGATATAGTTATAGGTCAACATATATAAACTCCATGGTAACCACAAATCAAAAACCTACAAAAGATACACAAAAACTAGAGATAAAGGAACACAAGCATGCCACTATAGAAAATCATCAAACCACAGGGCAAAAACAAAAAGAAGAAAAAAACACAGAAGAACTACAAAAACAAACAAGAAAACAAGTAGTGAAATGGCAATAACTACATACCTATCAATAATTACTTTAAATGTCAATGAACTAAATGCTCCAATCTAAAGATATAGGTTGATTGAATTAAAAAAAAGAAAACAAGATCAATCTATATATTGCTTACAAGACACTCATGTCAGAGGTAAAGACACACGCAGGCTGAACATGAGGGGATGGAAAAAAATATTTCATGCAAATGGAAACAAGAAAGCAGGAGTAGCAATACTCATATCAAACAAAATAGACTTTAAAACAAAGGTTATAACAAAAGACAAAGAAGGACATTATATAATGATAAAGGGATCAATACAAGAAGAAGATATTACATTCATTAACATATACGTACCCAATATAGGAGCACCTAAATATATAAAGCAAATATTAACAGACATAAAGGGAGAAATTGACAATAATACAATAAAAATAGGGGACTTTAATGCCTCACTTACATCAATGGACAGATTATTCAGACACAAAATCAATAAGGAAACAGTGTGGTCTTAAATGATACAAATAGTGATAGAGGCCTACCTCAAGAAACAAACAAACAAAAATCTCAAATAAGCAACCTAACTTAACATCTAAAAGAACTGGAAAAAGAAGAACAAACAAAGCCCAATAGGCAGAAGGAAGGAAGTAATAAAGATCAGAGAGGCAATAAATAAAATAAAGACCAAAAGAACACAATAGATTAGATTAATGAAACAAAAAGTTGTTTTTTTGAAAAGATAAAAAAAAAAAATTGATAAGCCTTTAGCCAGGCTCATTAAGAAGAAAAGAGAGAGGACTCAAATAAACAAAATAAGAAATGAAAGAGGAAAAATAACAATCAGTATCACAGAGATGCAAAAAATTATGAGAATACTATGAACAGTTATAAGCCAACAAATTGGACAACCTATAAGAAATGGACAAATTTCTAGAAACATACAATCTGCCAAGACTGAATCAGGAAGAAACAGACAATCTGAACAGACCAATCACTAGCAGTAAAATTGAATTTGTAATTTAAAAACTTCCAGCACTTATTTAAATAATCCCACACTTAAGGACAATTAATCTTCAACGAAAAAATTAATCTTCAACAAAAAAAGCAAGAATATACAATGGAGAAGACAGCCTCTTCAATAAGTGGTGCTGAGAAAACTGAAAAACTAAATGTAAAAGAATGAGTTACAACCATTCCTCACATCATATACAAAAATAAACTCAAAATGGGTTAAAGACTTAAAAGTGAGACATGAAACCATAAAACTTCTAGAAGAGAACATAGGCAGAACACTCTGACATAAATTGTGACAATAATTTTTTGGATCTGTCTCCTAAGGAAAAAGGAAAAAAAGCAAAAATAAACAAATAGGACCTAATGAAACTTAAAAACTTTTTCACAGCAAAGGAGACCATCAATAAAATGAAAAAACAGCCTATTGAAGGGGAGAAAATGTTTGCAAATAATATGACCAATAAGGGATTAATATCTAAAATATATAAACAGCTTATACAACTCAACATAAAAAAAAAAAACCAAACCAATCTAAAAATGGGCAGAAACCTGAATAGACATTTTTCCAAAGGAGACATACAGATGGCCAACAGGCACATGAGAAGGTGCTCAACATTGCTAATTATCAGAGAAATGCAAATTAAAACCACAAAGAGATATCATCTCACACCTGTCAAAATGGTTATCATCAAAAAACCACAAATAACAAATGTTGGCAAGGATGTGGAGAAAAGGGAATCTTTGTTTACTTTTGGTGGAAATGTAAGTTAGTGCAGCCAATATGGAAAACAGTAGGAAGGTTGCTCAAAAAACTAAACATAGAGCTGCCGTATGATCTAGCAATTCCACTTCTGTGTATATAACTGAAGAGAACAAAGCACTAATTTGAAAAGACACATGGACCCCAATGTCATAGCAGCATTATCTACATGGAAGCCAAGATAAGGAAGCAACATAACTGTATGTCAGCAGATGAGTGGATAAAGAAAAAGTGACATATATATATATACACATGTGTATAAATGTATATAAAATGGAATACTACTCAGCCATGAAAAAGAATGGAATTCTGCCATTTGCAACAACGTGGATGGTTCTAGAGAGTATTATGCTTAGTGAAATAAGTCAGAGAAAGACAAATATGCTACGTTATTATTTGTATGGGGAATCTTAAAAATAAAACAAAAAATGTATGTAACAAAACAGAAATAGACTCACAGATAAAGAAAACAAACTAGTGATTACCACTAGGGAAGGGAAAGTGGGGAAGTGCAAGATAGGGGTATGAGATTAAGAGATACAAAGTCCTATGCATAAAGCAAATAATCAACAGGATATATTATACAGCATAGAGAAATATAGCCATTATTTTACACTAACTTTAAATAGAGTATAATTATAAAAATATTGAATTACTATATTATACACCTGAAACTAATATAATATTGTAAATCAACTGTACTTCAATATAAATGCATGCATACATACATAAATACAGAGGGAAGTGTGAAGAACATATGATACCTGTTTTTCAAACAATTTTGAAAAAGAAAAACAAAGTTAAAGAGTGAATGTTGAAAATATTTAGGAAGTACAGTGTGAGTATAATGAACAGAGATGGGATTTTACCTTAGCCCATTCCCCATTTCACTAGGTTACTCAATAAACATTTAGTGATCTGTTGATTCAGTTCAAATGCCCTCGACTGAGTCTATGCCCTATTGCTGAGTACTGCCCGTGTATTACTTAGAGGAATATGCCCCATCAACACTCATTTTTTGTAAATATTTCACTTTCTCTGAAATAGTTATTGAACATGTCACCCTTATTACCTCTCATTTCATAGGACAGAATTAACAGGAGAGTGAAAATGGGAATAAGACTCAAGATGGTTGTTTTACTCTGGGATGTAGACATCTGTTTGCCTTGGCTTTTCGTAGGCAGCAGTTGGCTCTAATGATAACGTTTTGTTCAGCTGACATTTATCTCCCAGTTCCCTTCCTTGGAGTGAGTGCCGTGGGCATCAGCTCTGCTGCTTCAGACTCTTCCCTCCAGGCTCCCGGTCTCCAGCTGCTGTGGCCTTAGCACTCTCCTTTGACCACTTGTTCCCAGTTCTCCCCTTCTTTTCCCTCCCTGCTCAGGTGTATTTCATCCACAGACCATTTACTGTTGAGTCTGACAACTATTTTTTCCCTGAGAAAAATCTAAGTGCTTTTCTTTTTATGAAATAATTTTCACAGATTAATTGCTTCCTCTTTTATTATGAAGTTTCTTGAAATGTCAAATGTATTGAAGACCATAAGCTCTTTAACTTCCTTCTGTCTCAGGGAAATAGGATTCCCAGCAAACTGCAGGCTTCCCCTACCTGCTCTACTGCTCTGACAAAACGATTAACTTTTCTCAAGTAGATGAGTGATGATTCAGCAATTCTTACAGAAAGTAAGACTCCAATCTTTTTAAAAATCCACATTTAGCCATAAAATTTTTTCACCTTCCTCACGAATATGATATAGAAAGACATTTTTGAAACTATCATTCTTTCTTGCTTCAAGTGAAATTATGAATCACATAAAATTTATTTGTGTATTTCTGACCGGTAACTAAAGTTAAATACACACACACACACACACAAACTTATATCCAATATGAATAGCTTCATACTTTTAGTTATAAGTACAATCACAGTCCTTTTATTTTTTAATTTCTTCGGTCCTTAAATGCCACATTAGCAGGAAGTCCTGTATTGTACCCACTTGTTAATTGTCTAAAAACTCTAGAGGCTATTGTAAAAGGCTCACTTCATTTTACTGACAACAAGACCACAGCAATCTGAGCAAGCCACCATGTCATTGTTTCTCACTACCATGTGCTGGTTTATTCTCCTAGACATCCTGACAGACAGTACTTGTTCCCTGCTGTGAGGGATGATTCCATTTCCTTGTAAATTCGTAAAGGGTGCCCCACACATGAGCTCCCAAGTTGCAGATTTTAGCACTCACCTCTTTTAGCTCAAATTTGCAGCAGCTACCACTCATGGGAAATAGAACCCTCATACTCCTTTTCTTTCTGGCAACCACATGCATTCCACTGGGGCCATCCCTCATTCCCAGAACTATTAGAACTCCCCTTCAAAGGGACACTGCCTTCAGCAATGCCCAAGTTATTTCCTGCCCTTCCTTGCACCTTGGTATCACTGGCAACTTTTCTCTTTGAGAAGAAAGCATGCGCGCGCACACACACACACACACACATTTAATTTTCTGGTGGGGCAATGCCTTTGATGGCTATCTCATTATTAGTAACTTATATGGTATTATATAAGTATGTATTTGTATATTTACATACATATGTATAATATAATGTATTTGGATATATGTGTATGTGTGTTGGTTTGAGCTCATTATTTGACTAGAAAATACCCATTAACTGAGTACTTATTATGTACCAGACACTGGATACAAAGATTAATAAGGTGCAATATAATCTCTCTCTTCAAGAAACTAGAAAATCAAACAAATAAAAAAGCAATTATGATATTGCATGGGAAGTACTGTTTCAGAGTTATGCATGCAATATAGATATACTGGGCAACATTCAAGGATGAATTTTACAATGGAGGAGCAAATTCAATAGAATTATGTAGCTATCAGCAGATCGTACTCCATAATTAGGGCGGAAATACACTACTCGATTTCCTTCTTTTGTCTTGGATTCCTGATACACATAGAGTTCTTTTGTGGTTTTAGTTTTAGTTTTTTGTTTTGTTATTAAGTTTTATTTCTAACAGCACACATTATATTCCAATTTAGTTTCATGCTTATATCTTTGTTTCTGGTATAGAGAAAAGCATATAGTATAATCTCAATAAATATATATTTTATAAAGCTTTAATGAATGGACAGATCACATTTTTGGTAATGATGGTGTAGGGAACACGTTTGCAGAGGGGTTTTGGTCTAAATGTATTCAATTTAATTGAAACTTCTAGCACAATTTGTTACATTCAACAAGATCTTTTATCAATACATGGGCTGACCTCCACTTAAAAATAGGAAGTGTTGCATGGCTTTGCAATAACAAGCCTTGAGAAGTAAGCTTATCTTACTCTTTTTTCTTTCATGTTGGCATTCATAATTCTATATAACACACTTATAGCGGCAACCACAGTAGATGCTCCAAATGGGGTCAATCCCATTCACACACTGACAGGCAAATTGTTCAGATAATTTTGGCTATAATTATTGGGTATATTGACACCTGAAATTTTGATAAAAATTGGAAAACTTGGTATGTTTTAATTAATTTTTTTGCTAACAAAGGAATTATTATTGTTTTAAAATGTATTCTATTTTGAATCTTTATTAAGAATGTTTAAGTCAAAAGGAGGAAGAGAGAAATGGTAGAAAAAGCACTTTATAAGGATTTTAATATATATTTTGGAACTAAAAATTACTGGCCTTAGCTATCAGGTAGCTGTTGAGCCCCATTCTACTTGTGTGCGATTGTGTATGAGTATGTCGGGGACCATAATACAATAAAAAATAAACTGAAATGAGTACATGATAATCTAGCAGAACTTGAACACAATTTGAATGGAATAAATAATATAAAGATCTTCAGTGATTTTATGGTGTCATCTGGGATGGGGTAGGAAGGATTCTGGGAAGAGATCAGGCTAATTCTGACTGCTTCAATCCTTAACCAAATGTCCAGAGTTTAATAACAATTTTCAAAATACGAGAATAAGACGTCATATTTTGCCTGTCATGGCTCCACTTGAAAACCTCAATTTGATGTGTAGCATTGGAGAAACATTGCTGGGGAAACAAGAAGTGTTCTAGTAACCAGCATTAATAAAATGAATAAGACAGAATGGACATGTGCAGGCAGTCTTGGGGGCCTGTGAATACACCAAGCTAGAAGAGAAGACACTTTTTGGCGAGATGAGAAAGTATGTCTATAGAACTTGCAATAGAGCCTCTAGGAAGACACCAATAGTGATATTTACCCAACATCACTTTTAATTCTTTTTTTTAAGCTTGCTGGTAGTTTTTTCTTTCTTTTTTTAATTGAAGTACAGTTGATTTACAATATTGTGTTAGTTTCAGGTATACAGCAAAGTGATTCAATTATACACATTTTTTCAGATGATTTTCCATTATAGGTTATTCCAAGATATTGAATACAGTTCCCTGTGCTATACAGTAAATCCTTGCTGCTTATCCATTTTATACAAACCACTTTTAATTCTTTTAATTTTCTCCTTTCTCCTAAGAAGAGGTAAATAAAAGGCATTTGGCAATTGTTTTGTTTTGTTTTAAAGTAACAGCGATCTTGTTAGACCGCAAGTTTGACAGTGTGGGCTTGTATGTCAGGTTCTATGAGTTCAGCTTTGTTCTTTCTACATGGGAATAATTCAGGGACTTCCCTGGTGGCACAGTGGTTAAGAATCCACCTGCCAATGCAGGGGACACTGGTTCGAGCCCTGGTCTGGGAAGATCACACAACTAAGCCTGTGTGCCACAACTACCGAACCTGTGCTCTAGAGACTACAAGCCGCAACTACTGAGCCCACGTACCACAACTACTGAAGCCTGCATGCCTAGAGCCCATGCTCCACAGCAGGAGAAGCCACCGCAATGAGAAGCCCACGCGATGCAAGGAAGAGTAGCCCCAGCTCACTGCAGCTAGAGAAAGCCCGTGCACAGCAATGGAGACCCAAGGCAGCCAAAAATAAATTAATTAATTAATTTTTAAAAATAAATGGGAATAATTCAAAGAAACTCCTCGAAGTAAAACTCAAAGTGAAGCCAACTTCCCAAAGTACCAAGAAATATTATTCAGATAAAACAAAACTGTAACATTTGGTACAACTTACTTTGCCCAACTTCTTGAACCATATTAGTTTTATTAGTATTAAAAATTATAGTTGTGTCAATTCTGCAGCTGATAGTGGTTTGGTCCAAACCAGAGTCAGTGGCAGCTGCAAAAATAAGGAAACATCTTGTCTGTTGCCACAAGAGGATTAGAGTGTAACTCATAGCAAGCCTGCTCTATGCAGACTCCCTCAGGTTTATCATGTAAAAATCAAAGTCACATGTCTCTACATGAGCCATGTTAGCTGAAAAACTTCCAGCCTAACAAGCTGAGAAATGTAACCACAAAAACCATGAGGCTTTCTACATTTAAAGGACAAATGAGTGAGGCATTTTTTTTCTTACCAGACTGTTTCTACTATAGAAGCCTGTCCTATTCCTGCAGCTCTTAATTGCCTCCTCACCCCTCATCAAAGATTCCCCAAGGAGACACTGGTTAGGGACATACTTCCAACAATACAGACCTCTCTTCCAAAAGCAGTGCATTCTGCTCTTCTTCGGCCTCTGCTGCTAATTCATAACCCCAAACTAGTGTTTTTCAAATTGTTTTGAACCCATAATCGAAGCAAGAAATTCATGTTCATCCAGATCCTGTATATACATATATAAAACTAAAGCAAAAGCTTCATGTAAAAATATTTACCCTTACTGTGTATAATGAACTTTGATAATTTCTATTTTATTCTGTTTAATTTTGGTATGGTTGCTGCAGACCACCAAATTGACTTCATTACACACAAATATGTCATGACCCCCAGTTTATAAAGCACTGCCAAAGTTCAGTACATTTCATGTCCAGCTGTGCATAAAAATCACCTGGGGAGTCTTCTCAAAACAATAAGCCAGGGCTGGGGAAGGGGGAATGGAGAATGACACCACTAAAGGAAGGCAGACAATTTCTGCCAAGTATTTGCTGTGTGACCTTGGATAAGTTACTTAACCTCTCTGAGTTTCAGTGTCTTCACCTGTCAAATGATGATAATAATAGAACCTTTCATACAGAGTTGTCGTGTGCATGAAATGTCATAACACAGCAAAACACTGCTTTAAGTATGAAACGTGGTAAGAAGGCATTAATATTCTTAACAATCTTGCAACCATACTATTTCTCTGGTTGGGTTCCATTACTGATGTATAATGGGGATTTTTCACAATATGTTGTAATTTGCCTTAAACACTGTGCCTTTGCTTGCATCAGAAGTGGATTAAAACTCAGTCACCTCGTTAATACCTTGCCTGGCTACTAAATTGGAGGTACCTAAATAAGGTAGTTACAAGATGACTAAATCCTAACCTGACTTTGGCCCCCACTAAAGGTATTAATGAGGTGACCAGTTTTTAACCTGTTCTTGGCTTCATGTATATGGGTTCAAAGCAGGTGAGAACCTGTTTTTAAAAGGCTATTAAAACATCAAATCATGAGCCTAGTTTGGCTTTTTTTTTTTTTTGAACATGAATGAAAGACATAAAGGGAAGAACCAGACAGTTAATTAGAAACCTCTAATCTTAATCTTTTACATGGTCTTACACCAGTTTTTCTGAAGAGCTATAGTAGATTGCAATTCACATTGTTTAAGTAAATATTTCCAGTAATTTATATCAATTTAACACAATAATATCCTAAATCCATAGGTCCTAAATTGAGCCAAGTAGCAAGTATTTATTGAAAAACTAACACTGACCACACTGAATGAAGTACTATGAGGATACTAAGAAAATGTAAAAGGTATTCTCTTCCCTCAAAGTGCTTACAGTCTGTTTGAGAGAAACTCTTTTAAAAGATAGTACAGTTGACCCTTGAACAGCACGGATCTGAACTGCGAGGATCCACTTATACGCAGATTTTTTTCAATAGTAAATACGACAGTACTGCAGGATCTGCGGTTGGGTGAATCCGCGAATGTGGAATCGCGGATACGGGAGAGCAGAATGTAAAGTTATACATGGATTTTAGGATCTGTGCTCCTAATCCCAGTGTTGTCCAGGGGTCAACTGTCTATTAATAGAAATTTGAGGCATAGTAAGGCCAACAGATCAGGGGATGATTGCCACTGAAAAGATAGTTTGTTACTCCCAGTGCTCACACAGAAGAGTCATGCAAGGTCATGGGGGCCACATGGGGAAGAATCGGTGATGAGGCAGGAAGAGGGGAAACTGTGGGTGAGAGGCCTTATTGTGGTTCCTGTGGGAAGGAACAGGGAGGCTTAGGATTAGCTAGTTTGGATAATTTTAGGATATTTAAGACACAGGAGCTGTCACTAGTTGTCTGGTACCCGGCCCAGTGTTGATTAGAGCAGGTGGATAGTGGCCTGAGTGTGAGAAACTGATAAAGGAAGTGGTTGGGGTGTGGACCCTGGATTGGTTGGTTTGCATTTGAAAAGCACTCTTGCAGGTGTGTTCTTTACCATCCGTAGGAATTGGCTAAACCTGGGAGAGGCAGTCCCTCCAGGGTCAGCAAGGCCCCAGATGTCAAAGCATCGGAATACAGAAAATAAAAGACATGCTTAATACAGAAATAACTCAAAACTTGGTAAGTATTAACAACACAGCGTACCATTAATACGTGTATAATACACTAAAAGAATTGAGAGAAATGGCTCTCAGACTTGGCAATATGCTGGAATCTCCTGGGGAATTACCAAAGTACTGCTTTTGAGACCCCATCCCGGATTGTGACTTTAATTTGTCTAGGGTGCAGCTGCACATCAGGATTTTTAATGTGTAACCTAGGTTAAAAAGCACTGATTTAGAGCAAGAGTGAACAGGACAAGAGGAGACAGTCATATTTGGACCATTAATATCCTAAAGCTGGCCAGTTTATGCCTCATCTTCTGCAGTAGAGAGGAGGGAAAAGAGGATAGGAAAATTATAATGTTGTAGAGAATAATGGATCTAACATGTATTAAGTAACTGCTACGTGTCAAGTCCATTTTAGGTACTTCAAAGACAATATCGAATTTTCTCCCTAGAACGATAAGAGAAAATATAATATAAAATTCCTTAATTTTACTGAAACTGAAATTCAGAAACAGTAAATGATATGTCTACAATCCACAGCTAATATGTTGATAAAATACGTGCATCTTCTCTTCCAAATTATAATCTAGTTATTTCCAAATTATAAAATAGTTATTTTTTGGGCTTCCCTGGTGGCGCAGTGGTTGAGAATCTGCCTGCCAATGCAGGGGACACGGGTTCGAGCCCTGGTCTGGGAAGATCCCACATGCCGCGGAGCAACTGGGCCCGTGAGCCACAATTACTGAGTCTGCGCGTCTGGAGCCTGTGCTCCGCAACAAGAGAGGCCGTGATAGTGAAGAGGCCCGCGCACCGCGATGAAGAGTGGCCCTCACTTGCCGCAACTGGAGAAGGCCCTCGCACAGAAACGAAGACCCAACACAGCCATAAATAAATAAATAAATAATAAAATAAAAATTAAAAAAAAAAAAAAGTTATTTTTTAAAGAGGAAATAATATTTTCTCCCCAAGTAACCGATACTTTTCCTATCTAATAACCCAAACATAAAATGTTTTCTTTATATCCAACTTTAAATACTTCTTGCCTTGACCAAATACAAATTGGTTTTATTGCAAAGAAATCTGTGAACCCTGACATAGTTGATATTTAGAAACTTTTTCTGTCTAGCATCTTAATTTCTGTTAGGCTTCTGTACCATTCCCATCTCATTTGGTTATGGCTAGACTGGGAATGACAGTAGTGAGGGTCGTAGGACTGGGGGTTATTCAACCTTGGTACTCCAATATTTTATCTATAATGATTGGTCTAAGGGATGGTCACATGAACTAAGCTGAGCCAATCAGAGTGCTTCCACTGACATTCCAAATGTAGGTGCTGGAGAGAGAGTGCATCTATTCCTTGTGGATTGTAGGCTATAAGCATCGAGACCTGAGCTTCCTTGAGATTCTGACTACAGGTATGAGAGAATTAGGCCAACGGGAAGAGAGATGAAAAAACAAATAGATGTTTAGATAGATCCAAGAGATGGATAAGCTTCTATTATTGTTTTAGCTTCTGGATTTAATCAGGCTTAAATGCAAACATCTCCATCCACGGACTTAGTATTTGTACGAGCAAATAAATTTCCCTTTTACTTAAGACGTTTTGAATTGGATTTCTGTCACTTGCAACTGTCACTTACACAATCAGATGTCTCAAAAAAATACACATTAATTGGGACACAGTCCTGTTCAATTTAATGAATGTATACTCAAGAAGAGTTTGAACTAGGATGTGCGTTCCTTCTCATGTAGACAACTATTGCCTTGCAGTGTGCAGGTTCTCCAGATTAAAGTGTAAAATAAGACTGTACTACAAGTTCAAAATCTATGATATAATGGCCCATTACAGACAAAGACTAAGATCCCAGTGACAAACCAGTCAGTCAATCAAAATCAGTTACTAATCATCTGCTGTGTGTCCAAAAATGTGAAATGTACTAGGAGGGTCCAAAGGTGTACAGGGAGGGTCCAAAGATAAAAAGAACACATTACTACTCTCAGGAAGCTCACTGCTTGTGGAGAAAATATGGACCCAAAATAACCAGTGCTATAAGGTAATCAATACATGGTAAGTTGCCAACTGAGCAGTATGAAAATATTTTAGGGCTACATATGTTCAAAGGAATGAGAAATAGCTGTTGGATGGAAGTGGTCAGGAACACTTTTCTGTTTTTTTTTTTTTTAAAGGAAGTATAACTTGACCAGTGCCTTGAAGAATGGGAAGATTTAACAGAGAGATTACCTTTGCCGACAAAGAGAAAATCCCACATAACATACTTGGGTATATCAAGAGTCCAGTAGCAGACCAAAGGAAGTAGAATTTAATGCAGCAGAAAATCATCTCTTTACCTCTACTCCCATAGTATTGTTTCTTGGTTATTAGTCTTTAAAATGAAGAAAACAGATTTATTAAAAACATAAGTCACATACTAATTCAGACAGTCATGATTCTTGCCCGATAGGGGTTTTAATTTATTTAGAAATTTCAGAAAATAAACAAGTCTTTGTTTTGATTAATAGCTATAGGACAGAGCACCTATCTCAGATTAAGGAAAGTTAAAGTAAAATTCTTGGAAAAAGTAGCATCTAAACTAAAACTTTAGTAAAGTCTGAGTAGAAGTTAGCAAAGATTCTGAAATGAGAAAAAGCATACATGGTGAATCAAAACGTCAAAATGGTAATAGTGAGGTACCTGAAAGTGTACAAAGGGCAACAAATGAACTTAAACTCTATGGAGGAAAAAAAGTGCCATTCAGCAGCTGTGCTCCAAGAGTGTGGGCCTCTGGGGCTCCCTGAGACATTTTCAGAGAGTCCATGAAGTCACATAATTTTTGCAATAATACTGGTACATTATTTGCCTGTAAAAGCTCATTTTCTCATAAGTGTACAGTGAAGTTTTCCACTGTACATTTGGGAAATCTACATAAAAGAATGAACCAATGTGTTCCAAATAACAAATCATGATGTTACAAAAATTATGCATAAAAATACATTCAAGGTATAGACAGGCCAATGTAACAGACTACAAAAAAGTTCATGAATATGGTTTCAGATTCAATATGACAATTAATCTTTAAGAAACAACCACTTTTTGAAGTTTGATGTAGTATAAAAGAAGGATATTCACAATGATCTAAAATAGCCATCAAAATGCTTCTCCTTTTTCCAACTGTGTGAGAGCAGATTTTCTTCATATACTGCAACCAAACTCACAGATCACAATGGATTTAATAAAGATGCAGATATGATAATTCCACTCTATTAACCCAGACCTTTAAAAGATGTTCAAAAATGTAAAACAATTGTACTCACATAACTACAGTTGATCTTTGAACAATGTAGAGGTTAATCCTCTGTATAATTTATAGTCGGCCCTCCATATCTATAGTTCCTCCGCATCCGTGGATTCAACCAACCAGACTGTGTAGTACTTTAGTATTTACTATTGAAAAATATCTGTGTATAAGTGGACCTGTGCAGTTCAAACCATCATTGTTCAAGGGGCAACTGTAATTTTGGGGGGAATAGTGTTATTCTGCATAAGAAAATGTTTTTTACTGTTATTTTAAAAATAAGTTAATAAATATTTTATTTTTTCTGTTTTAATTTCTAGTATAAGATATATAGACAGATAGAAGCCACATAAGCTCTTTAGGGTTCTTAATAATTTTTAAGAGTGTAAAGGGGTTCTGAGACCAAAAGTTTGAGAATGGTGGCCACAGAGTGTATCATGGGGATTCTGTTTCATATCTTTTTGAGATCTCTTCTTTTCTTGATCCTGTGTGTTTGATGAACATTCAGTAAGCTCTCTCAATAAAAGTTGAGTCACTTCTTTCCTTTCATTTGGTCACTGTTTCCAACTGCCCATTGTTGTAAGCCTGAATGAATAAATGGATCTTGCTTTCACATCACTACTGCCTCTTTTTGTCCTGAATCCTCATTTCCCATTGATAATGTGTCAGAAGTAATAGCTGCTATTACGACAATTGGACAACTGAAGAGAATCGTGTAAGGATCGATGAGCAACATGATCAAATTCACAAATGTGTCTGCTTCTCGGCAAAGCTCTCTGTCTTGATGAAAAACTTGAAATTGACTGGGGAGACAGTGTTGCTTCCCTGTGGTTTGGAGTGTTTTACATTATAAGAGGCAAAACTTTAAGAACATAAAAACATTAGAATATTTGAAGGCAGCAAAAGTTATGACTTCTTCTCCAACTCTGAACCAAATACTCGTGGAAAAGATTATGATGACTAATCCTTTATCTTCAGAAGAAAAAAAATTCTGATTTCTTCCTTTGCTTTGAAGTTTCTGATTATTTCTTGCTGTTTGCACCACATTTTGATCTTTGGATAAAAATGCTGTCCCCGGGCTCCTTTTCTGCTGAGGTCCACCAGAAAAATCTGAAGATTTTTACCAGGATTTTATATTTAACACTTGGTGGCTAAAAGATTTCAGGAAAAATGTAAGCATCCACTCAGATGCAAAGCTCTATGGCCCTCTGCAGGAAGGCGGTCTGGACACGGAACAGAGTGGTGTGGGGGCAAGAAGTGACAGCTACATCAGGAACTCAGAGAAGGCTCTGCCTCTCACCTTTCTCCTGGCCTGAAGCATTGCTGTTCTTCCAGGCTCCAGCCTCCTTCTTGTGGGCTGGTTCAAGTGAGGCATTAGGTTGGCATTGCCTTGAAAAGGGAACAGGCTTCTCCTTGGAACTGAGTTGAGACCATTCCATTGTTTTCAGTTACAAATTTCGGCAATTTTGACTCCATGTTATCAGTCAGAGGACATCTTTTCAAGTCAAAATCTAGCATGTGCCTAGTTTTGATTTGAAAGAAGTCTTTCTCATTCTTTTTGAATAATTAGCATTATTTTTCAATGTTTGCTCATTTCAGGTTGAATTAAAATCAAGTTCAGTAGAAAAGGATTTTTATGTTTGTTCTTATTTGAATTTGCTAGTCAAAATCCCTTTAAAGTGATGTGCATAGTAATCTTCCAAAAATTATCTTTTCCTGCTTGCTTTTATTTATAAAAATGATATGTCGTAGCAATGTTATATATTATTTTTACATTTTTTCAATCCTTTTAAAAATGCATTAAGGATTATTAAAGTCAATCCTTCAGCAACTGAAAGTTATGTACAATTATATATGAAATACATGAGTGCCCTCTCTTGTCCACTTAAAAGTAAAGCAGTTTTAGTCATCAAAGGATTTTCTCTCTTTAGTGTCAGCAAACCAAATCAGCCATCTCTAATAATATAAGTTATTTGTCTTCCTTCTTTGAGAATTTGATGTATAAATATATGATATAGTTCATTGAGAGGAATTTATTAGAGGATAATGAATTTTAAAGTGAACACAGCTTTTCTTACAAGTTAGAATGATAGTCTTTATAACACATTGATACCAGCTTTAATCTATCTTTTTTTAAATCTCAGAGGGTACATTGAATTCAAGTAAACCTAACTTTTAAGATGAGATTCATTTTCATTTTGACTGAAACTATTGCATTGTAAGCAAGTTCTAATTTCCCAGAGAGTTAAATCTGTAAATAATACTGGTCTGGTTTTCACTTTTCTTAAACAACTGAAGGGAAAGCAACACAAATATACCTATTGTTTGGAGCCAATAATTCCTCATCTTGCTGCTCAGTGTTGGAGCTGCACAAACAGACATACTATAGCGCTATGAATTGTAAAGAACATTCACTTACCGTTTCTATAGCCCTACTATTTTCCTCAAGACGTATTGAACCAGGCAAAATGTACATAAGTCTTTGTGCTTGATCTGAAAGACCAAATTGGAGTAGAGATTTCAGGATAGAAAGATCTTAGATCAGAAGAAATTCAATGCTACGCTCAATGAGGATAATAAGGAATGCTCTGGTTAAGTGTCAGGAGTCTTAGGCCATTTCAATTGCAGCTCCTGAGTAAGAAAGCATTGGGCTCTGTATAGTTGCCTCCTAGAATCTCAAATGAGATAGTCTTCACCATAAATCCATCACATCCTGTGTAAAACATTTCCTGAAGGCAGGAAGGGAAGTTGTATTTATGAGAGGGATTTTTGCAAGAGCAGCACAGGTTTCTAAGTCTAAGAATCTAGACCCTCAGCTCTCATCATGCACTCCACCAGGATTTTACAATCTTGTCAAGTGTGCTGATTGCCATATGAGGTACCTTAGTGCTACTGCCACTGCAAACCTTGTAGTGACTTCCACCAGGTGGTAGATATACTGCTAAAGGATTGGGTTGGTCCACGCTGAGTCTAGGAAGAGAGTCCCTCAATAGGTGGCTGAAGCTCTTTGCAGAGTCTAGGATGACATGTTCAAGGATGATCTAATGTCCATTTCCTTCTCCATATGCTGTGAATGATGCTGTCTGAATACTTTCCATATCCCAGTTTGATACGGATAGAGTAGGATAATTCAATAGTTAGCTTAGAAATCCCAATAGGAGATTAAAGACAGAAAGGGAATTTTAAGAGAGTTTGGGACAGTTGTAAGCTAACGACCACTCAAGAAAAGAATCCAGTAACCAAGCAACAATCTACATATGTACTTAAAGTACAAAACAATAGATATGGGGTCTGAATCTTGTTACATGAAGTAAGGGAGTTACTGGTCCTTAAAGAGTAGCATTTCTGCATGTAGCCAAGACAAGAATATAGACAAAAGGGGAAAGAAACTAGGTGAAAGGGACATTGTACTGAAACCTGAGATGATTACCATATTTTCGTATATGTTACCACCCTTCTGCTAATATACATATGATTTCAATAGCACCATGATAGTCCCGGTTAGACCATATAGGGTCAAAGGAGGAACTAATGATGTAAGCCTTGACGTCTACCCAAGAATGAGGAAGAAGGTGGTCTTCTCCCCTCCTCACTTTTTCTTTGATCATAAAAATGTAGCCCTCTCTGTTCCCAGGGCTGCTGTGCTCCCTTGCTGGACCGCTTGTATCTTCACAAGCATCCTATTCTAATAAACTCACTCTTTGCCTGCCACCTTGCCTCACACTGAATTCTTTCTGCGACAAGACAAAAGAACCTGAGCTTTAGTAAGTCCTGAGACCAGGTGGGTGGTTTCAATTAAAAGACAGTGGGTTTGAGTCTCCTCCTAAGTCAGGGACTGTGGGTGCAAGTCCCAATCTGTGGTGCAGCTGGCTTCTTGTCCCATCCAGGAAGGAGTGCAGTTCCAATTTCACTAAAGAAGGTCTGAGAACTAGATCACTGGTCACCAGAATTGAATCTGATGTTGTGCCTTTATCAGGAAAATCCATTCAGTAACTAGGGATATCTTCACAACTACCCTAAAAAACAGAACCTGTTAAACCATCACTATTTTACCCAAAGTGGTTAAGTAACTTCATCCATGGTAGTGGCTAAATTTACTAGATGGAACTGGAATTTGAACCCAGAAGCCCAGCTCTAGAGTCTATGCTATACATTATTATAGCCCTTCTCACCAGACAAAATCTTACCTATTTTTCAAGGCTCTATTCATAAGCTACATCCTTTCAGAAGCTTTCTTGTTTCTCTTAGATGATCATAATTTCTTCTGAACTTCCATAACACTATCTTTAATCTTTCTCTAATGTCAACTTGCTACTGGTGGTTTTATTATTTATCTATTTAAGTTTTTTCTCTCTAAACTGTAAGGTCATCAGGGTAGTAGCCCTATATAATTCATTTTTGTAGGAAAAGGCACTTACAAATTTGCTGGTAATTCAAGAAACAGTTATATAACATTTTATATAAAGTTGTTGGATTTATAACCTCTCAACAATGTATTCATTTACTCTCCCAATATTTATTGAGATCCAAATGATACGGCAGGCTTATCTCTAGGGGCTACAGTGATAAATAAGCCAAACTGCAGACAAATTTTTAAGATATAACTAATGGATTAAATGCAATAAGATTTCTAGTCACAAGTCTTCAATTAATGCACAACCTTACTATTAACGATCAGGTATTAATAGAAAAGTAAATTGCTGATCAACTTTACACAATAATTGACAGAATAACTCAGAGACTGTCTACTGTATGTGAGGAGCTTTCTGGGGAGCATTTTAGTATAAAAGCTAGAGGCAGGAATTATAGACAGAAAAAGGCAGCATATCATTTATACAACAGCAAGGAGCCAACAGTGCAAAGAATATAAAATTTTCTGATGTTTGAATATGGGTAGCCACTCGGAATTAGTTTCAGATGATTTTGCAAAAAAATGGCAGAAAGAGCACAGACCCTTGGAGTTTTTAACAAGAAAAAATGAACCAGGATCCAGCACTGTTTCATTCATCAAATATCCTCTCCATGGGTTCAACTTGCCTGGGAAAGGTGAAACTTATTTAACATCATTACTTTCTGGGTTAATTTTTTTCCTTAAGAACTCTCTTTAAGGTGCTGTCCAGACCTGACCTTGTTTATCAGATAAAATTAAACCAAATAGCCTTAAGTTGTTTTGACCACTGATGAATGAGATTTGGAAAATGGCAGTCTGGAGTCCGTGAAAAATTGCAGTCATGTTGATTGAGATTGCGTGTGGTACACTACTTTGATTTCTTCTATTTGGCCCATCTCAACAGATAACTTCTAGCAAATTCAAATTTGCAAAACAAATAAAATAATCTGACAGTTTGTAAGGGTGGGAAAGGATGTTGGCTCATTTCCCTAAAGACTTATCTCATAGAAAGGCCGTATATTATATGAAAAAGATATATAATTCAACATTTCTCTGCCAGAAAAGGCAGCCAAAATTTTTATATTGTTCCAGAAAGAAAACGATCTTTCTGCAATTTCCATTTACTCCTTCCTTACCCAGACTTGACTCTTTGGGAGATGGAGATGGTATTGCAACATTTTCAGGAAGTGAGCTTTAAAGTACAAGGAGGTTTCATTGCACAAGACCCCAGCCTCCCCCCTTTTTCTCAGTTGAAATCTATTGTGGTCTTTAGCTTCTCTGCTCTCAGTTTTGGCTTCCTGGTTACCTATATCATCTGTTTCTCTGCCTTGTCTGACCCTTCACCACGACACTGTGGTATTCATTGCAGTAACATGTGGGCCAGAATGAGCTCACACTGATTACCACAGAGCGTGTAATGCCATAGGAATTTTATTATAATTGAGCAATAGTTCTTATACACCTATATAAAAAATTTATCTGGAAAGCAAATTACAGTAGAGTATTTCTCCAAGGCTCTTAATAACATTATCTGTTTTTAGGAATTCTCTCTCCATGTTCGTGCTCTAAACTAATTAGCTCAATAGACTTGACAAGAAAAAGAATGAAAGAGGCAGAGCTGTTTAAGTTATTTTTAGTCCAAAGCTGGGTTTATTATTAGTACTGTGTCCCTATTGTGCCACCCTAGAGCATCCAAAATAATTGGAGTAGAATAGATAGGAAACTAAACTGAACGCCAATCATCTGCTAAATACATGTTTTGCCATCATTTTACCCTACCCCAACCCTCTTTATATATTCAGGTATAGGTAGAGTAAGCATTTAGTTCTCCTATTCAGTAGCTAACTGTGGATTGTTTTCTCGTTTGTTTCATCCTAGATAGAAGGCAGAAAAGGATGGCTATTCGGGTAGGTCTCAGGGTGGAGAGTAATAAAAAAGGAATTAATATTTATTTGTTCCTAATGAGATAATAAAATGTTCTTTACACATATGCTCTTATTCAATGCTCATAACTAAGCCATGAGTTGCTTAAAATTGCCTTTTATAAATGAGCAACTGAGTCTTCAAGATGATAATGTATCTCAATATACTGTTAATAATTTTTACCTGTTTAAATACTATGATTCCAAGCAGAGATTTATGCAATAGAAACTGTTTCTTTCTTCCCTCTACCCTCTCCTCAAATCACTCCCCTGAACACATACACAAAAATACACAGACTTAGAAAATTGTATACCTATACCACCAGGCTCAGGAAAGCCTATCATTCTAAACTGGAAATGCAGTTACTCATCTCAGTTAGTAACCCTTAATAGATAGTTTAGCCATCAATGTGATTAACTAAGGAACCACCCTAAATGGTATTTCTTCACCCACTAAGGCTAGGTGTTGTCCTATTTTTCTCACAGTTCCACTTAGCCATCCCTACCCCTCTCACACCACCCATTCTAGAATGAGTTGTCATGGCCATGTTTGATGATTTTCCTATGGATTCTAATAATAAGTCAATTAGAGCTGGCCTGGTCTTGTGGAAATGACTTAGGTATAACTCCCTCCACATAGTATGAGCCCAGTTGATGACGCTGAGAACACTTGCTTTCTTTTCTTTGTTCATTTTGTTATTTCGCCTGCAATCCAATGAACTCTTTCTTTCCTAATTAGTTGTCTGCTCCGCAGCTAATCAGCTTTGTCTCCTGCAAACTAAATAGATCAAACAACTCTAGATCTTAGGAGACAACAAAGTTAAATCGTTTGAGGAGAGGTTAAAAATAGCTCAAACTGAATCTCTAGTGGGGTTTGGGGAAAACTAAAATATGTTAATTTTTCTTTCCAATTGGCTGGCTGGGTTCATTCTTTGTTTCTAGCATGGCAGCAAAGTGCATTATTATTATTTTTTTATCAATAGCATGGCAGTGTCTAGATAAAGCAGGGCAATACTAGTCAGGCTTTTCCACTCCTGGATGAAGACGAGCAAAATCGTATGTTTTGTCAGTATGGATTTTTCTCCACCAAGATAGTCCCCAGCTTGGTTCTTCATAAATGTTATAAAACTTCACATTAAACAGCCTGTGTGTGTGGGTACAGAGCCCAGAAGCACCTGACAGCTAATGAATAAACATATACATTATTTCTAGCGAGGCTTTTTTAAGGGGATGAGGGAGCCTGAATACTTTTGGCAAAAAGACCCATTTATTTTGTTTAAAAAACACATACGCTCACATGGAAACGCAAGTAAACCTGCAGAGTGTCACTCCAATTCTTGAGTTTATATATAGGTAAATCTCTAACAATTTTGCCCGAAGGATGTTAAAGGGACTCAGCCCCATTGAATTCAGAGAAAATGTTCCCGCTGCATTTCCAGCTCCAAGCCCACAGTCAAGAGCCTGGTGTCACTTGTCCATCTCAGGCACTCTCCAGAGCACTTATCTCTTTTTCAGAACGCAAGGACTTCTGAATACAAAGTTCAAAGCTCTTTCCAAAGCACAGCCAGTTTAGCCCTTATTTGGAGAGAGAAATAATGTTAAAAAAAAATCTAACAGATACAGCAGGTATACCCAATATAGAGTTTGGAGTTAAATTTTCATTCCTTCTGTGTGTGTGTGTGTGTGTGTGTGTGTGTGTGTATCCTTATTTTGTACCTGTGGGCTTACATTGTTTTACTGCTGTATGAAACATACACATGCCTAGATTAAAGAGTTTACCTTCTTTCAGCATCATAGTGAAATGAAGGATTACTTACTACTTTTTGTCTCATTAATAATGAATTTATTATCCATCTTTCCATAATTTATCTGGGAGCTATAAGGCCACTGATAGCTAAGGATATTAGTACAGAAAGCTACCTACTCTAAACGTACAGCACAAAGTTTATTCATTCAAATAGTGTATATGAACTAATAAAACTAGAAGGGCAAGTGGGTATAAAAGTTCATATATATGTATATATGGAATTTTCAGAAACAAAGCCTACTCCTAACCACACCATAATGCCTCCTGGTTTACCAAAGTAAGAGGGACCACTTTGGTAACTACTCCTTCTATGGAAGGCTGAAACTTGCATCACCCACCAAACACAAGGCAGCATTTGAGAGCTGACTTCCCGTAACAAAGTGGACATGCTCAGAAGGAAGTCCAGGGCATTCATTCATGGTTGCTGACTGTTCCGTGGACAATGTCCTAGGCTCATCTTTGCATCATCACCTTGGCGCTGGACCTGTGATTAACAACGAGTCAGCCTGAGACTGTGAGCCTCTTGATGAGCTCTGTGCTTTAGAACAAAGCCATCATTCTAAGGAGTCGCTTAGTGTGTTAGAATGAACTGAAAGAAGGCAGAAAGTAAAGGCAGAGAGATACAGGCACTCTGCTGGAAAGTGGGGTCATTAAAAATAATGAGCAGTCTTTCACTTCCTTCTTTTTATTAACTTTCTGCAAAGGACAACCCGACACTTTATTTTTCAGCACAGTCTCTACTTTTACTAATATCCGTTAGCAGATGGCTAAAAAGTTTTCCACACAAAAAAATTATACCCCATAATATTTAGAAACACCCTGGAGAACACTCAGGGTCTTTTCCTTTCCCTTTTTTACTTTGTACATTTTAAAACTGGCTTTTCTAATAACTGCCTCTAAGCTAAACAAAAGTGTGCCATCCATCCTCACCTCTAAAATATCCAAAGGCAGCACTTTAGGGGAATGTTGAAAGCACAAAGCAAGAACAAAGAAAAAGACTTTAAATGCTCATCCTAAAGGACGATTCATTCCAAATTTCTCCCTCCAATTGCCCCTGCAGTACTAATTCATGTCTAGGAATCTCTAGGAATGGTTTCAATGCTTAATTATGGTACAGTTTTGCATTCAGAATTCTGATAGGAGAAGAGAAGTTTGAACTAACTGGATGGTTGGTCAAAGGCCAGAATTTTAGTCTTGAAGAGATTTCTAGGATGAATTATGAAATTTACTGCTCTGAGTTGGTATTTTGTTCCCTTGGAGACCTGCTGCCTTAGTGCCAAATAACAGAACTGAACTCTAATCTTTTTCCCTTGTAGTTAATAACTTAAGCCAAACTTTTGATCAAAGGGAAGGAAGCACAGAGCTAAGAACTAAGGAAATTATTGGCTTGACCAGAAGTCTCTGTGACCTGTGGATCCAAGTGACCCAGGCTTCTATTAATCAGAGAACAAGAGAGGAAGTAGTGTTTGAGCACCTATTATATATCAGGCACCTGTCAGGTACTTTATTTACAGTATTTCATTTAGTCCTCACATAAACCCCATTTTTATCCATGGCATTTTTATCCATGAGTGATATATAGAAAGTTAGGATCCATTGTTTCATCACTTCATTCAACAAATATTTCTTGCACAATAACTTTGTTCCAGGCACTGTGTTAGATGCTGGGGATACAATAATAAACTAGACAGACACAGTGCTTGCCTTCACAGAGCTCCATGTTTAGCAGAGATGATAGATGTTGCATAAGTATTTACAAGCCTGATGAGCATTAGAGAAGAGGCAACAGGTGCTTAAGCATGTATAGAAAATAGGGAGATCATTTATTCAACCATTCAACACATGATTACTGGGCTCTCACAAGATACACTAACTCTGAAATCTACAGCAAACTTGGGAAACCAAGCAGTGGTTCCCAAACTTAGCTTGGGAAACCAAGTAGTGCTCTTATGGAAATGTTCTATATCTGTGTTAATACATGGACATGTGGCTATTGAACTCTGTGTAACAGAAGAACTGAATTTTTAAATTTCATTTAATTTAAATTAATTTAAAATTTATTTTTTATAGTTTTTAACATGACTTTTTCCTTTTTTATTGAAGTTTAGTTAATTTACAATGTTGTGTTAGTTTCAAGTGTATAACAAAGTGATTCAGTTATACTTATATATACGTATATTTTCTTTTTCAGATTATTTTCCTTATAAGTTATGACAAAATATTGAGTATAGTTCCCTATGCTCTACAGTAGGTCCTTGTTTACCTCTTTTATATATAGTAGTGTGTATATGTTAATCCCAAACTCCTAATTTATCCTTCCCCCTCACCCTGCTATCCCCTTCAGTTACCATAAGTTTGTTTCCTATGTCTGTGAGTCTATTTCTATTTTGTAAATAAGTTCATTTGTATCATTTTCTTTTTAGATTCCACATATAAGTGATATCATATGGTATTTGTCTTTCTCTGTCTAACTTACTTCCCTTAGTATGATAATCTCTAGGTCCATCCACGTTGCTGCAAATGACACTATTTCATTCTTTTTTATGGCTGAGTAATATTCCATTGGAGATATATATATATATATATATATATATATATATATATATATATATAGTTAGTAGCTACCATATTTGACAGTATAATTATAGATGAGTCCCATGTGGGTGAAAGTATTTTAAACTTGCCTCCTCTGTCATTACATTTGGGAATTTGGGGGTATAAATCAGTCTAAGAAGCTTAAAGGAATTTGTTTCTGCTGGAGTCATACTGACTCCTCTAATATAGAGGAGCCTTCCTTACATTTCTGGGGTCGTGCCAAGGAAGATATAAGGTAGCTCTAAGAAACCAAGTCCAATCTAGACTCCAATTAGATCCAGTCTGAAGTAGACCTGGATTAGTTCTTAAACTGAAAAGTTCTACTGGGTTTAGTCAATCAGAGATAACCCAGCGTTAGGCCATTTCAGCTAAGAACAGAATCCCACGTTACCCTGCAACATCTCAAAAATGATGGGTCCCAAACCCTGCTACAGCGCCAGTTAGAGATGAAAAGAGCAGGTTTGCCTCTGATTATCTCAGTTACCTATAAGGGAAGAGGATTTAGGTCCCGCCTGTAATAGGGTCAGAGCAGCAACTGTAGGAAGTATCACATTCATGCACATATACATGCCTTTGGGTGTTGGTGCTTCTATCAAACTTGGTGACTGTATGTGCTCGACATAGTTGTGTTGTTAAAGAGTTCTAATCAGGGAATGAAGTAAAAGAAAGGATGATTTAAGCCTAAGTAAAAATGGAACTGAAATTGCTTTAGATCCTTTTGCCAAAGTACCTAATTTATCACTAGTTTTAAGTAAGGAAATGCTATCTATCAAGCAATAGATAAAATTAGTCTTGTCAGATATTTCATTATTCATGATAAAATGTATTACATTGTGTAAGCTCCCATATTTGGTGGGTCTCTTGGCCTCAGAGACACATCCTTTCGGCTCCAGACTATGTTTTAATAACATACAGTCTGATATCCTTCATATTTCCTCTTGGGTGGAACAACTTGACTATTTTTCTTTGTCTTTGCTTTGGATCTACTGGATGCTACCTTCTTAGGCAGCCACTTGACCTCACACCCCCTAATTCTGAGATGATGCCCAATGCTTCTGATGTTACTGCACCTTATTACTCACTCAGGCCATTACTGACAGACTGCTGCCTCCAGGCCTGCCGTGGGATCTGGCAGCCACCTCAGGAAGCAACAGGAACTAGAGTCGTAATTATCTCTTGCTTTATTCTTAAGGAAAGGAAAGGAATCAGACCATTAAAAATATGATACATATTGTATTTTAGTATGCTTGCTAGTTGCCAATTATCCTCTCAAAAATTGGTCTTACGCAAGCACTATTCAAAAGAAAATTGGCTTGGGGCATGACTGACCTCAGATCATTTCATGAAGTAATAAAAGCTCGCATTTATTGAAAGCCAGTAATGTGCTAAGATATTTATTACATACATTCACTTTTACATTCAGTTTTCACAACCAGTAAGGTAGAAAAAGTTATTCCTGTTTTTCAAGTGAAGATACACAACATCTATGAGTCTAAACAAGTAGTCCAAGTTTACACAGTTTGGAAGTCACAAACCTGTCTACCCACTGTAGTCAGTGCTATTCCCATTTTGCCATTCTCTTTTCCTGTGATTAAGGTCCCTGGGAAGAGAGAGAAAAAGAGAGAGAGAGAGAGAGAGAGAGGTGGGAATTGGGCGGGGTGGGGAGGGGCAGGGAAGAATGCCAAGTTGTCTTATTTTATCAGGTTAGTAGAAAGTGATCAAATGTTTGTCTTTCAATATATGTCCCTTACCTTTGCCTCATATAATACTAGGCACAAATGAGGTATTTCTTGAATGAAATAAATGTTTAAAAATCTGTTCTCAAAACATTCATTTGAAATATATTTTTCAGTGTACGTTATGCGCAAGCATTGTATTAAGTACTGGAACACTGGGGAGAACAGGAAAGAAAAGGTCCCTGCCTTTGAAGGCTTAAAGTCTGGAGGAGAAGATAGAAAAAATAAGCACAGCAAGGAACAACATAAGTTCCAGATGGTGCTGAGGACTATGAGGAAAGTAGAACAGAGTGATGTGATCTGATGCTCTAGAGTGAGTGTGAGGAGCTGGGGCGCTAATTTAGTTGAGGCTGTCAGGAAGTGCTCACTGTGGACTAAGAGCTGGACGTCAATAAGGAACCAACAAGATCTTGAGAAAAGTGTGCCAAGCAAATGGAACATCATATTGCATGGACAGTGAGGAAAGGGAGGGACCAGAGACGCTTCCTGGAGTTTGGCTTCAGCAGCTGAGTAGGACATCAACAATTTACTGAGACTGGAAGACTCGAAGGAAGCAAACTGTGTGAGGGCAAATAAAGCATTCTATTTCATTTTCAAAAGGCATTTCTACACTTACTTTTGAGTTGTTGTTTTTTTTTTTTTAATCAGGTAGACTTGAAATAAAATATCTTAATCCTGGTGATTTTATATGAAGATTTTATACATTTAGTGACCCCATCAAATATTTCCATTTTGAAACAAAAATTACAAGAAATGTTTATAATTATTCTTTTAAAATTAGCTCTATTTAATAAAAGCCATTCTGACAGGTGTGAGGTGATATCTCATTGTGGTTTTGATTTGCATTTCTCTAATAATTAGTGATGTTGAGCATCTTTTCATGTGCTTGTTGGTCATCTCTATGTCTTCTTTTTTTTTAAATAAACTTATTTATTCTTATTTATTTATTTTTGGCTGTGTTGGGTCTTTGTTGCTGCACGCGGGCTTTCTCTAGTTGCGGTGAGCGGGGACTACTCTTTGTTGTGGTGTGCGGGCTTCTCATTGCAGTGGCTTCTCTTGTTGCGGAGCACGGGCTCTAGGAGCACAGGTTTCAGTAGTTGTGGCATGCGGACTCAGTAGTTGTGGCTCTTGGGCTCTAGAGCGCAGGCTCAGTAGTTGTGGTGCATGTGCTTAGTTGCTCCCCGGCATGTGGGATCTTCCCGGACCAGGGCTTGAACCCGTGTCCCCTGCATTGGCAGGCGGATTCCCAACCACTGCACCACCAGGGAAGCCCTCTATGTCTTCTTTGGAGAAATGTCTATTCAGATCCTCTGCTCACTTTTTAATCAGATTATTCAGGTTTTTTTTGTTATTAAGTTGTATGAGTTCTTTATGTATTTTTGATATTAACCCCTTAATGGATATCTGATTTTCAAATATCTTCTCCCATTCAGTAGGATCTGTTGATGGTTTCCAGAAATAGCAAATGTTGGAGAGGTTGTGGAGGAAATGAAAACTTCCTATGAGGCTGGTGGAAATGTAAATTGGTACAGCCACTATGGAAAATAATATGGAGGTTCCTTTAAAAATTTAAAATAGAACTACCTTACAATCAGCTGTTCCACTTCTGGGAATTTATCTGAAGAAAACAAAAACACTAATTCAAAAAGATATTTGTACCCCAATATTTGTTGCAGCACTATTTACAATTGCAAAGATATAAAAACATCCATTGATGGATGAATGGATAAAGAAGATGTGGTATATATACACAGTGGAATACTACTCAGCCATAAAAAAGAAGGAAACCTTGCCATTTGCAACAACATGGATGGATCTTGAGGGTCTTATGCTAAGTGAAACAAGCCAATCAGAGAAAGACCAGTACCATATGATTTCACTTATATATGGAATCTGAAAAACAAAACAAATGAACAAAACTAAACTAAACTCATAGATACAAAGAACAGATAGGTGGTTATCAGGGGGGAGGGGTGGTATAGGGAAGGGTGGTATGGAATAGGTGAAAAGGGTGATGGGTCAGTTCTATAATGGCAAATGGTAACCAGACTTATTGTGGTGATCACTTTGCAGTGTATACAAATATCGAATTATTATGTTGTATACCTGAAACTAATATAATATTATGCGACAATTTTACTTAAATTTTAAAAAAGAATAATAATGAACAAATAACAATAAAATTAGCTTTATTTTACACATTTTAATAAAGGAAAACAAATCTTTGGACATGTCATTTCTACTTTTTCAGGTTTTCTAAAGTAATTTTAACTCCTCAATTGTATCCTTGAACATATTTTTAAAGAAAGCTTGTGCTAAGTCAAAATTCAATTTTCTGTTTGATCTACTCAAAGGTCCATAAAAGGTCATAACAAAAATCTTATTTTTTTCATGCTCCTGTGTTTCTTGGACTTGAAGAAGACTAATAAAATCTTTTATTTTAAAAAATGCAGTGATTTTATAAAGTCAGTGCTGGAAGAAACAGTATCCTAGTTACATTGTTACAATGCAATAATTGCTACAAAGGAGGCAAGAAGAAAGAGAATCATCTATTCTGTGTGGGGAAAGGAGTCAAATCTCTTAACCCAGCCTTGGAAGATGAAGCATTTCCTTAGCAGGCAATTGTTAGGATTGTGGGAAGGGTAGTCTGGGCCAACAGAGACATAAAAGCTTGAATCTTTTTGACAACATAATTTGCCAGACGACTGGACAATTTAACATTCTCCAGGTATATGCACCTTAAAAGAAAAAAAAAAATCATTTGAAAGCCTTAAGATCTGATCCATCTTGATCTTTTGTTTAGTTTTTATCAAAGTACCTTTGCTCTCCTAGTTTTAGGACTACTTCAGAACATCAGAGATGATAGCAGAATCTTAAAGGTGGATTGACTTTTAAAGTCATTATATGGTACCTTAAAACTATTCCAAAGAAAGTATTTGATGATTTTAAACGTAATTATCTATATATTTGGAGAGATATTCGTTTGTCAGAGCATTGACATTTGGCTGAAAGTTTTGTTCTTTAATCAGATATTTTAGTATTATGCAGTACTATCCTCTATAAATATATCATTTTAACATAAAATCCTTGTCATTGTAACTTTTCATGTACTTGGAGATTCCTATAAGTAAAAAGCACATTGAGATGCAAATTTAATTTGAATATAAAGTGTATCTTAACTAGTTTCTTGACCTAATGATTTACTATCCATAAGTTATTAGGATTACTGATTTTATTTAAAGATGATTATAAAATCTAAATAATTTAAAATATGAAGCCTGTATAACTTGGTCAATTTCTGCTGACTAGTAATTATATAATTTAAAATATATATTTATTAATAACAGCAGTCTACATAAATTCTAATTTCCCTTCTATACTTAGATTTAGCTGGTAGCCATTGTTTACAGAGTTTGATGATTTCTCCTCATTATCCTAATTGTGAGAGCAGGAAAGTATGCAAATTACCAGAAAAATCTCCTACTGATAAACTATGCAAATGAAACCTCAAGTGAGTGGATATATTCTTTTGTGCTATTAGTCAGTTGATTAAACTCTCCTAAAATGCAAGTTGACATGGCTGACCCCAGCTTTCAAGTCTCCAAAGAATCATTTATGTTGTCAGTAATGTAGCCAAGATAACAAATGCATATTCTCTGCGTTTAGTTTTGAAAGGCTGGAGACTTTTTAGTTATCCTTGCAAGGACCCCAGATTATAGCCTATCTATCATACTACTTATAATAATATCATTAGAATCCCAGAGCAATACCTAGAGTGGTTGAACTGCTCAGCAGGCAATATTATAATAGATGAGCTTTCCAGACAACAGTTCTAAGAAAGAAAACTTGTTGGAAGAGAAAGGAGGAGAAGTTCAAGTATTGTTTGTTTTCTTTTTCAACTTGGCTTTTCTACATTCTTTTTTCTAAGATGCCATTTGTGCATACAAATCACTTCAGTTTATTTTTATAACCCACACACGAAGATATTGTTTTGCTGTGGTTCATCCTAGTCAGTAGAGGCCCAAAGCCTCCCATTGTGAGAGGAAATGAAGGCTGGCTGGGTCTTTAAGAAGCCTCTGTATACACGTGGCTCCTTTTATCTCAAGCTTGTAATTGCTGTGATTCAACCCCAAGCAGATTTCCAAAAATAGCCTACTGACAAAATCCTCAGTAACCAACTCAAGATACATTAAAGAGGTTGGTCCCACAAATGAAGCAAAGTTAGTATTTATATTAACAAGCAAAAGGACAAAGTCACTTTCTTCATTCATCTGAAGCTCCTTCAGATGTAACAATATGCTGAAGTCTTCCTACAACTAGGAGAGCCAATGCACTTTGATAAAGCACAACAAAACATCAAGATGGATCAGATCCCAAGGCTTCCAAATGAAAGTTTTTTCTTTCAAGTTGCATATATGTGGAGAATGTTAAATTGTCCAGTCATGTGGCAGATATGTTCTTTCAATAGAGAAATTGCTGTGTGCCTGGGTTGCCTGAGAATGCCCTTCCCCCAGCCATAATACTAGCTTGCTAAGGAAATGCTTTTTCTTCCAGGACTGGAGTAAGAGTCTCCTCAAATTTGATTCCCTTCTCGCAAGGCATAGAGGACCGTCTTCCTTCTTTCTACCTTTGTAGCAATTACTACAGTATAGTGTTACTGATTAGTGATCTGACCTCCAGATTAGAGTAGACTAAATTCCATGAGGGTGGACGCATTCTTGCCATGGTTTCATCCCTTGGGAACAGCATGTGGTAGACCTAAATAGTTATTTGATGAGCTGAGGAAGCATGGTCTGACCATGTGTTCAAATTTAGATTCAGAAAACTGGATCACTCTAGTGCTGAGTCTGATGTCTTCTTAAGATGATATATTTTCTGACATTACAATCGAGAGAGTACAAATTTGTCTACCCGGAATGGGGAATTTAACCACTATGGAACTGCAGATTCTTCTCAGAAACAGTAGAGGAAACTAATAACTAAAGAAAGTGAACTGGAAAAGGAGGAAATAGTATCATCAGACAAAAGAGAGTAACGTGACTTTTTTTTAATAAACTCACTATCAGCGCTTCACTGTGATTTTTAGAATATTTTGCGAGGCTAACAGATTTCCCCACCCTCCTTTATTTCTTTTTATACAGTGTCTGCAAATTGCCTAGGAAACAGTTAAAGTCTTGAGTTATTTGTGAGAGATTATTCCATCATTTTTTGTAGAAATATATTTTAAAAACCTATGTGAGACATTACTGCTCTTGTATATGGTCTAACGCCTATAATTACATGTAATTAAACATAGTTAACAACTGGAAATAAAAATTTAGTATAGAAACCAATTAACAAATTTAAAAAAAAATCTTAATCCCGCTTATTTTCCAAATAAACTAAGATATAGATAATATAGAATTGCTTACCAAATGATAGAAGTTGTAGTGCCACTACTTCATCAAATCATTCTAATAAATGTTAAACCATTTCTTGAATTTTAGGAATAATTGATGTGCTCTTCGACGCTATTGTCATCAGTTAAAATATGTCCCTATCTGAACTACAACTGGACATAGAAAGCCTGATATTTCCCCATTCAGTTGAAGGTATTAGGTTCAAGCTGGTTCTCTGCTGCTGCCAGCATGAAGCAGGGCAGGCGATGCCTAGATCCAAACAGCCTGCACCTGTACCCGCACCAACATCACTGTTATCACTACTGTCTGCCCTGTCACATGCCTCACCACCCTCGTCTATGCTGGGCCATTCCAGAGCAGGAGATGGGCTGCAGATGCTTCTGTCAGCATCCATCTCAGTCTACACTGCAGCTGCTGAGGGTCACCCTCACCAGCACGCACTACTATGCAGCTTATTAGGTAGCACATGGGCTCAAGATTTTAAATCATTCACCATCTGGTACAGAAGCCCTGTATTTCAATATTTTAATGGCTAGTATGTTTGTAGTGGTGCTTACCAGCTGAATATCAGCCCTGCCTAGAAGGTTCTAGTCTTTATAGATAACTAAATGATGGAAGTCTAATTCTCTTAAATTAGCCAAGTCATGCTCTCATTGTGCATCAGAATTTCTAGAAACTTGGCTTTGACAGTCAGGAACATGAAGTGAGAAAGCGAAATAGACAACTACTTACACTGTTCAATTAAATGAATCAAATAAAAATGAGCACTTAGTACAAATCAAGCACTGGATATATTTTATCTCATTCAGTCTTTATATTAACTCTGTTTTGAGGAACTTACTATAATCATTTTATAGGTGGGAAAGCTGAAGCACAGAGAAGTTAACCAAATTACCCAAGGACTAATATCAATACTTCGGAAGAGGAAAAGACAGAATTCAAATCCTCACCATGTGTCTTCAGTCTGTTCTTTTAACTGCCATTTATACTGTCTTCCTATTAAATGATTGATGTATTTTCTCTAAATGATCATCCTGCTGTGGTGAAATAATAGAACTTTGATTTGAATTCACGTTTCATCACTTGCTAGTTGAGCCCTTAGCAAAATTATTTTATCATTTGTAAGCGTCAATGTTCTCACCTTTAAACTGAAAGAGTAAAACCTCCCTCAAAACACTTATTATTAGAATTCAATAATATAAGAAAAATAAAATGGTCGTATTGTACTTGGAACATAATAAGTCTTTAATGGATATCAATTCTTCATTGTAAAGTGCCTCTCCTTAGCACTGTGAGGGCAATGAACATGGCTGGTTCATTGTTATAATGATAATCATACTCACTAACAATGTAACCCTCATAATGTGGCTAGAGTACTATTCTCAATCTTTTACTTACATTAATTCATTCAATCTCAGCTACCTTCAATATGCATGAGACAATATTATTATTATCCCCATTTTACAGGTGAGAAAACAGGGGCAAGAGAATCAGGTAACTTGCTCTAGGTCACCCACAGAGAGCAAGTGTGGAGCCTGAACTTTCACCCAGACAGCCTGGCTGCAGAATCTGTGCTCTTAGCCACTGCATTCATTCTTAGGATTTACTAGGGTTTCAATAAACATTTGTAGAAGAAATGTATAATTCTTGAAATTCCACAATTATTATTTCTTTTGTTAGCTTTAAGACTTCTGACCCCTAAGTAATATGAAACCTAATGGTAGACTATTAAATTTTTTTTTACTTGAACTCTTATGAATTTGTTTATTGGTCCTATACGGCGAACAGATTTTGATAGGAAAGAGAAAGTATGACTAAGGAAGAGACCCAGTTAAGAATGTATATTAAAGTTGAGACTCCAAATTTGGGTTCCAAATTTTCAGCAAATGCATAAAATAAAACACAAATCAGAAAATACTTCAATTGCAATACATCTTCTGATCTGGATTGTCTCAGGAATGCATCACATATACCCAATAATTTAAAAATCTTAAGTACATCCTAGAAAAAGAACATCTCTGATAAAAAATATTTTTGAATACTTCTACCTTGTCCTTCAATTTATTAAGAGTTTAAAATTTGTTCCTATATCATGTACAAGTAGGCCATCTGAAACTGTTAGACACAAATACTAATAAACTTAGTTCTTGCTAAGAATAAATACATATTGTTTAATATGATTACTTAATCTCTATTATTTCTTTTGAGGATTTACACAAAATGTGTAAGTCCAAAACAAACGTCTAAATATCTTCAATGGTTTTTAAGAGATAAAGCTTCCCTGGTTAGATTTATTTTCTCTTTTTTATTGATATTATCAGTGAAATAATTCCATGCAGTGAATTTGATACTATATTTTCTCACTTTTACTGTGTTGTTAAACCATGAACCTGACAAATGGGAAATAGGTTTAATTACATCATCCTTTACAGTGGTAAGAATTTCTTTTATACCTGAGAGGTTGCCTAATCGACCAAAGTCACATAATTAGTAATTTGTGAGGGTAAGAGTCCTTTCAAGACCATGCCTGCAGTATGAACCTCTACATGTACAGCCAAGTATCAGACTATTTAAAAAGTGTTTTGTGGAAAAGGGAAAGATCTGAAGACTGTTGAGCCTTGACATACTAATAACTTGAAAGTTGACACACACTAATTTTTAAAGCAAGAGTTCTTCATAAGAGATGTAGGAAGGACTCTTCTCTGTAGGTCTAATTTTGAACTCTTGGATGAAGAATAATCTTCTTGCACTTCTTTGAAAATTAGCAAATAAGACACCAGGTATAACCTATTTTGAGCTTCAGAAATACTCTCAAGTGGGGAATTCAGTCATTTAAAAAGACAATAAACCATATACTGCTAAGATTATAAATTCTAAAGTTAGTCCTGGGGTGAGTCCTGCCACTATCTTTATTGAATCTCCTTTTAAATGTCCTCATCTTTAAAGGGCTGCTGTAAAGATTAAATGAAGTAACACACGTAAAGTGTGTAATGCAGTGCCTGGCCAAAACACCTCCAAATCTCCCATTTGCCAGCTATTTGACCCTGGGAAATTCACAAACTTCGCTCTGCCTCAATTTTAATTCTTACGAAAAAAAGGAAATATAATACAAATTTTGAAGATTTGTTATGAGAATTAGGAAACATATGTGCAAAAATTTCTGACATTTAGAAGGTACTTAATAATTAGTATTAAGAAAGTCTCAGGGCTTCCCTGGTGGCGCAGTGGTTGAGAGTCTGCCTGCCAATGCAGGGGACACGGGTTCAAGCCCTGGTCTCAGAAGATCCCACATGCCGCGGAGCAACTGGGCCCGTGAGCCACAACTGCTGAGCCTGCGCGTCTGGAGCCTGTGCTCCACAACAAGAGAGGCCGCAATAGTGAGAGGCCCGCAAACCGCAATGAAGAGTGGCCCCCGCTTGCTGCAACTAGAGAAAGCCCTTGCACAGAAACGAAGACCCAACACAGCTAAAAATAAATAAATAATTAAAATAAAGGAATTCCTTAAAAGAAAAAAGTCTCATTTCTGCAACATATATTGGATATGTGTATAGTGTGTTATGTTGAAATTTTACTCAACAATTTTAAAAAGAGCTGTTGGCAAAGCTAAAACATAGCAGGCATAAATGAACTTGTGCTTCTGCAATATTGATGTGTATTTGAATGAGGAAAATAGTTAAATAAATCCCTTTATTTTAGCTTAAATTTGTTCAGATGCAATCAAATGCTAGTCCTAGACTAGGAACTGTTTTGGAAAGTTAGTCATTAAAATGATTTTTTTAAAAGTATCTTCAAAAACTCCACATTATAGTAGAGGCACAAACTCTTCCTTCTGTGTTCTGAGTTAGTCAAGCAGGGCACTTTACGATTTCAAAGCAGTTTTCATATTTGTGTATTCTGGATATTCTCTCCGAAGCTTTTGAATTCTTTTTCTCACTTTTAGTCCCTCTGAAGTATAGTCAATATTACAATGATTTTTTACTGTATTTTTTTACTGTTTTTGTCCCAGTAAAACAGAATTTCTTGAAATCTTCCTTGTCATTTGTTAGTTTTACTTCTACTCAACACTATGCTGTTTGGCAATGAGCACCATTTGAGCATGAAGAAACTTTTTAAAAGCTTGCTATTTTGTTGAAGACCACGGGAAAATTAAGTTTGACTTTAAAAATAAAAAGCATATGTTCTCCCAAAACTTAAGCAAGCAAAACATACACGCAAAGCACAAACTGGTATGGCTTCATGGTCAGTGCCTATACAGCTAAAGATGGCAACAGAAGATCCAGATCTTTCATATCCATCCCAGAAGAGTGTCACAATGCACAAAGGCCCACTTGGATTGGGGCTTCACTGATGAGTTTGAGTTACCCGCTCATGCTTGAACTTGTGCTAGAGGGATGGACTCTGCTCATGAGCTTAGGCTTAGGTTACAACTCCATCTCTTAATTGGGCAATGGGGGCCATCAAACCACATGGTCAGAGAGTGGGAAAGAGGTGGATCCCTAAGCCAGAATCAGAAACAAGGACCCCGGCATGACCAAAAATCAATATCAATCATTGGACATTCATACTATTTACAAAACCAGTTCAAGTTTCTCTCCTGTGACTAGCTGGGTAGGTCCTGAGGGTAGGGTTCCCATTACAGCCCCTGACAGGCAATAGGCATTCAAACACTGCATTTGCAGGCTTTGCTTCCTCCGATTTCTTCTCAACAGCAGTCACAGTGACCTTGTAAGGGTACAAGTTAGACCATGTCAATCCCAGTGTCTTTCCAGCTCAAAGCCGAACTTACTGCAAATGACCCAAAGGGCCCTTCACAGGCTGGTCCCCCATTACCTCTCTGACCTCATGTCCTACTATCGCCTTATCTTGTGCTCTGCTCCAGCCATGCTGGCCTCCTCACTCCTCACTGCTCCTCCAAAATGCCAGGCCTGTTGCAGGCATCCCTCTGCCTTGAGCCCTCTTCCCTCAGACCAGCATGAGGCCCACTCCTTCTCCTCCCTCAGTAGCTATTCAAATTCCCTTCAGTTAACCCTTCCTTGGCCAGCTTATCTCTGTTGTATCCACCCATGAACACCTGTTCCCTCTTTCCTGCTTTATTTTTCTCCATAGTCTTTAACTCCATCAAAAATACCCATGCTATTTTACTGCTGTTATTATTATTATTATTATTATTATTATTATTATTATTATCCCATCACTAGACTATAAGCACTATGAGGTCAGGGGTGTTGGATGTTTTTCTTCAAGACTCTATCCCCCAGCACCAGCATAGTACCAAGCACAAACGGATGCTCAATAAATATCCACTGAATGAAAAGATGATTCTTTCATTCATCCTCCAGGCCTTAGTGTGGGAAATGTCTCCTGTACAGACTGTCTCCTGTACAGTCCTATTCTGTATTTCAATAGCACTTTCTCCATCACTCTGGGCTCCATAATGTAGGTGCTGTTAACTTCACTCACTCTTATTTCCCCAGTGCCTGGCACAGAGGACATGCTCAATAAATAAGCAAATGAAGTTGAAGAGATGATGAATGCCCTGAGTATGGCATTAATAGTGAAGCTCAGAAAGATTTCAGGAAATTTTATATTGGTGTCAAATTGTCAGCTATTCCAAGCCAAGGCATGGAAACAACTGGAATGTCCATCTACAGATGAATGAATATAGAAGATGTGGCATATGTATATAACGGAATACTACTCAACCATAAAAAGAATGAAATAATGCCATTTGCAGCAACTTGGATGGACTTAGAGATTATCATACTAAGTAAGCCAGAAAAAGAAAGATAAATACCATATGATATCACTTATGTGTGGAATCTAAAATATGACACAAATGAACTTATCTACGAAACAGAAACAGACTCACAGACATAGAGTACAGACTTGTAGTTACCAGTGGGGAGCGGGAGTTGGGGGGGATGGATTGGGAGTTTGGGACAAGTAGATGCAAACTATTATATATAGAATGGATAAACATCAAGGTCCTACTGTATAGCACAGGGAACTATATTCAATATCCTGTGATAAACCATAATGGAAAAGAATATGAAAAGAATGTATATATATATATGTATAACTGAATCACTTTTCCATACAGCAGAAACTAACACAACACTGTAAATCAACTATACTTCAATAAAATAAATTACAAAAAGATTGTCAACTATTCCAGAGAGAAAAATAGGTCCACATGAAATCAAATATGGTTATCATTTTTTGGCTATTATATCATCCCACTCATGAGAAGTCAGGTGTATGTCCTGATAAGCCTATTTCAAATCAAACCAAAGACTCAAACTTTCTTTAGCCATTCACTTTTTCTAGTTTTTTGCAATGCCCTCATCCCTAGACACACACACACACACACACACACACACACACACACACACAAAACCTGAGATAGGTTTATCATCTAGTATAGCATATTACAGCAATATATTCATTAACATAAACATACTGGCAGGGATTATAAGACTTCTAAGTCTCTGGTTTTTTGGCAGAATGTTCTGTGGAGTGGAGTAAGAGGCAGAAGCCTGAACTAACACAGGAGAGGATGGGAGGGAGGAGGGAAAGGCCCAGAAGTGACACCCAGACTCCCTGGGACCCCTTTGGCCCAGTACACCAGGCTGGCCTCCAGCATGACTCAATGTGAAGCCCCCTCAGAAGACTTGGCTGACATTACTTCCTGCCACAGTCAGACTTGGCTCAGCTACTTGAACAGGCCAAAGCCTGCTAAAGAGCCCATTAGGAGATTCCACATTCAGGAACTGGGGGAAGGGAGAGAGGAAATAAGGCAAGAACTGAAAGCTTCTGTTAAAACAACATAATTCCCCATAAATGTCATCTTTTATCAACAGAGCTCACATTGAAGACCTGCGAAATGTTTGAAATTTTAAAAAGGTTTTTCTGTGCTGGACACTCTTCCATACCCAATATAAGACCCAGAATACTGTTAAGTTTCTAACAATTATGAACCTGAAGAATATCAAAACTTCCAAAAAAAACAGTGAGTCAAAATAACCTGACACAATTAGTCTATTCCACCATGACTATCTGTGAGTGGTTCGAAGATACCTTGTTTGTTTGGATATTTGACTTAATTTTTAGAGGAAAAAATACATGTATAAATGTCAAATTAATTGGGACAAAAGCCAGTTACATATGGAATCACAGTGAGAAACACAGGTAGGTAGCTCAGAACATTAGCCTCCAAGACTGTTTTTAAAACCTCCTAGGTAAATACTGATTTTTAAAAATTGCAGTATTATATACCTAGAGTACTGTGGAACTTCTTGATTTTCTTGGATGATGATGATGATGATGATGATAATAAAGACTAATATTGAGTACTTACTATATGCCAAACAAGACGCTCTGAGATGTCTATAACGTATGTGTATTCTCATTATTCCCATTTAGCTGAGCAAAAGGAGGCACAGGAAATTTAAGAAGCTGTCCTTACACAGCCAGCAACCTGCAGAGCCAGGATTTAAACCCATACTGCCGGGATCCTGAGACCACAACCTTCACCATCTCACTGTACTTCTCAGTGAATAACAGTCAATTTTAGCAATCACTGAATCCTTCTAGCTTGCAGATTAAGTAATTCCTGGGTTAGAAGCCAAGGATGGCGCTTAGGCATTCAAGGTACATCCCCCACCCTCTAAAAGAGCTCCATCTTGATAAGTTATGGCCTGCTGGATGTACGTTGGACCTTCTATATTTCCCTCCCAAATTCTCATTCTCTGATGACTTGTTATTTTTAGGTTGTTCTTGGCCATGGCTCTTTTTCATACTTTGGACTGTGACATTTGTTCTATTCAGCTCTTAAATCCTCCTATCATATTTTAAAAATGACTTTGCTTCACATTTTTGACATAGCTTATCTCTCAGAATAGGTTTGTTTAGGATTTGCTTTTCTCTGTTCTGCTGCTGGGATAGGACAGTCTGGAGGACTAGAGTCCATTTGAATATTGACAATTCCATACACAAATGCACCATATGCTAGAACGTGTAATGTCTTGAAGATACACTCTCGCCATGGGCTGTGACCAAGATTGCTTATCTTTAAGAAGATTCCAAGTGAAGACTCTATCATGATTTCTCAAAATGGTTGAATACATCCTTAGGCCCTTCTCAAATCTCCTGATAAAATTATAATTCTTCACCAGGTGTTTGCAGCACCCAACTCGGAAAATGCTACCCTTTGGCTATTTAAACTTCATTGTATTGTAGGCTGGAGACTTATCCAGGTGCTGCCACATATCACCCAAACCAGCCACTGGACTGTTGGAGGAGATTAAGTAACCATCATTGTTAACCTTCTTTATGTCCCAGCTAACATATCATGAGCAGCGGCACCATGCGTTACTAAAGGGAGGAGGGGTGTCTCGATCATTGGTCTCTATCCAGACTCAGCCAAAAACTTAAAAGACAATTATGATTTTGCTTTTGGAATTAATTCCACAAATACTTGTTAAGTATAAATTATGCACAAAATAGTGTGGTAGGCTGTGGAGCTAAAAGAACAAATTATAATAATAAAAGTAGTAGTACTAATGGTTAATATTTTTAACTTCTTTCTGTGTTAAACTCTGGGCTAAGCACTAAAAATGTTTAATTTTCATTTGGTCCTCAAAACAACATTATGATAATTATATTATAACGATCCTATCATCTCATTTTATAACGGGGAAACTGAGGTACTGTACAGTAACTTGCCCGAAGTCACACAGCTAATATGCGAAGGGGCTGGATTCGAATTCTGACTTCAGTCTGGATCCAGGATCCTCACTTTGACCACTCCATGCACACGCACATTTATAGGATAGAGAGATCAAACAGATGTGCAAATAATTTTACTACTCTCTGCACTTATTCTTGCTCCATGATTTGTAAACATCTCTCTGTCACAGATACTTTTCAGCTCCACCAGTGTGGGTGGAGTTAGAGTTTTCCATTATATGATGTCAAGATTTCAGCCACACTACTCAGTGTGGTAGCGCCACACTGAGCAGTATTTCAGACATTCCTCCTAGGTTGTTATAAAACAGCAGAACTCATAGAAGCATCTTTTCCATGACCACGATACCTTCAATTTTTTATTATAACTGCTGATGACTAGAGTCACAAAGTGAAAGAAACAATGGCTGTTGTTTGCTTGTTTCCCACTGCAAATGCTGAAGTCTAGAGTTGCAAATTATTTCTTCTCCCATCAGTGTTTTACCATGAGAGGTTCACAACAGAATGTCACCTTAATTTTAAAAGTTCTACCTAAGATGCAGGTGGTTACAGACTACTGGGCAGTAAGGTCCTTCATTGGTAATGTTTTTATTCCTTTTCAGTTATTGGAGCTGTTGGCTAGAAGGTTAAATCCTGGAATCATGGCCAGACAATAAACAGCCTTGCCAGCCATGCTGCAAAGTTTAGACTTGATAATTTATTTTATTCTACCCCAAATGCTCCAAGTCCTAACATGATTTCTTCCCAAGATCTAGCCACACTCTTATCCATACTAACATTTGATAAAGACGTTCTCCTTGACCAACCTTCAGTCAGTCTCCTCTGAGTTGTCTTTTTGTCTAGGTCCTGCCCTTGGGCTATGCCTTTGGTCTGCTTAGTCCAGTTTTAGCAAAAATCCTGCTGAGTCAAATTAATGAAAATCCCTACCCTTAATATTTTATTAATCTGGACTATCTTCAGCAAGAATTTTGTCAAGTCATGTTAGCCAGAATCACCTTAGCCTTGATATTTACTTAGTAATTTTCCATCCACTGACCCTCCCCCACCCTGCTCCTTGGCTGTAAATCTCCATTCACTCTTCTCAAATTGAGTTGAGCCCCATCTCTCTTTCCAACTGCAAAACTCCCACTGCAGTTGCCCCTCTTGAAGAAACTTTTCTTTACCATCTTTAACAAATTTCATGGAAAACTTTTCATTAGTACTTTTAAAATACTGTTTTCTGTCACTAGAGCTGATTTTCATGTCTTTTCCCGCTTTCTGAAAATACACGTTGGTAGGTTATTACCAGATGGACCAAACCCAGCAAGTAGAGAAGACCAGATGAATTGTTAACATTCCATCTTCCTGCCTGAATCTGATCACTCAGATCATTCTTACAAGGGTCCTAAACCACATTAAAATTCTCCCTGGGGGGCATTTCTAACTGGTAATGAAATAAACAGGATGTGTTAGTTGTAATTCTAAAAGGCTTGCATAACTCAACTATGATTTCTGTCAGTTAGTTTACCAAACAGTTTTTAGATTATAGGATTTTCCCCCAACATTCCTCCCTTTTGCCTCCTCCTCCTCCTCCCCTTGTTCATTTTTTTCCTTCAAGAACTTCAAAAAATAGCAGCAAACTCATTCTATATAATCTCTTTCTAAAGTCTGCGTTTAATGCTGGCATAAATTGGACAGACCCCTCTCACAAGGATATTTTCTGAGTGATTCCAACTTTCACAACAGGCAGATGTGAGTGGATTTTCTCCAGGCAAGCAAAGAATGAAAAAGAAAAATTCCAAAAAATTTTGGCATGTAAGTTTCTGAAACTATGGTTTGATTTTCTATAATTATGAAAAATATCAAGCATCAAATATAAAGAATAATAAATAAACACCCATTCACCTATAACCCAAATTCATCAAATTTTGGCATTTTCACTGTAATTGTTAAAGTTTTTTTTAAATAAAGTGTTTCAGATTGTTCAAGGCCACAGTGTATACTTTCTTCAGTTCACTTTCTTTCCCTCACAGATGTAACTACTATCTGAAATTTATAGCTTACTATATCCATAAATACATTATACTTTCATTACAAATGGTATATTCATTAAAAATACATTGTATCTTTTGCATGTTTTGAAAAAGTCTCTTCTGTATATATAATTATTGTACATTAAAAAAATTATATACTGAATGTATAATTTGGTTAGTATGTTCTTTTTTTTTATTGATGTGTTTTTTTTTAACGTCTTTATTGGAGTATAATTGCTTTACAATGTTGTGTTAGTTGCTGCTGTATAACAAAGTGAATCAGCTATATGTATACATATATCCCCATATCCCCTCCCTCTTGCGTCTCCCTCCTTCCCTCCTTTTCCCACCCCTCTAGGTGGTCACAAAGCACTGAGCTGATCTCCCTGTGCTATGTGGCTGCTTCCCACTAGCTGTCTATTTTACATTTGGTAGTGTGTATATGTCAATGCTACTCTCTCACTTCGCCCCAGCTTACCCTTCCCCCTCCCCATTGCCTCAAGCCCATTCTCTACTCTGTGTCTTTATTCCTGTCCTTCCCCTAGGTTCATCAGAACCATTTTTTTTTTTTTTTTTAGATTCCATATATATGTGTTAGCATATGGTATTTGTTTTTCTCTTTCCGACTTACTTCACTCTGTATAACAGTCTCTAAGTCCATCCACCTCACTACAAATAACTCAGTTTTGTTCCTTTTTATGGCTGAGTAATATTCTATTGTACATATGTGCCACATCTTCTTTATCCATTCATCTGTCGATGGACACTTAGGTTGCTTCCATGTCCTGGCTATTGTAAATAGAGCTGCAATGAACATTGTGGTTCATGACTCTTTTTGAATTATGGTTTTCTCAGGGTATATGCCCAGTAGTGGGATTGCTGGGTCATATGGTAGTTCTATTTTTAGTTTTTTAAGGAACCTCCATAATGTTCTCCATAGTGGCTGTATCAATTTATATTCCCACCAACAGTGCAAGAGGGTTCCCTTTTCTCCACACCCTCTCCAGCATTTATTGTTTGTAGACTTTTTTTTTTTTAAATTTTATTTATTTATTTATTTTTGGCTGCGTTGGGTCTACGTTTCTGTGCGAGGGCTTTCTCCAGCTGCGGCAAGTGGGGGCCACTCTTCATCGCAGTGCGCGGGCCTCTCACTATCGCGGCCTCTCTTGTTGCGGAGCACAGGCTCCAGACACGCAGGCTCAGCAATCGTGGCCCACGGGCCCAGTTGCTCCGCAGCATGTGGGATCCTCCCAGACCAGGGCTCGAACCCGTGTCCCCCACACCGGCAGGCAGACTCTCAACCACTGCGCCACCAAAGGAAGCCCCTGTAGATTTTTTGATGATGGCCATTCTGACTGGTGTGAGGTGATACCTCATTGTAGTTTCGATTTGCATTTCTGTAATGATTAGTGATGTTGGGCATCCTTTCATGTGTTTGTTGGAAATCTGTATAGCTTCTTTAGAGAAAGGTCTATTTAGATCTTCTGAGCATTTTTGGATTGGGTTGTTTGTTTTTTGATATTGAGCTGCTTGTATACTTTGGAGATTAATCCTTTGTCCATTGCTTCGTTTGCAAATATTTTCTCCCATTCTGAGGGTTGTCTTTTCATGTTATTTATAGTTTCCTTTGCTATGCAAAAGCTTTTAACTTTCATTAGGTCCCATTTATTTTTGTTTTTATTTCCATTATTCTAGGAAGTGGGTCAAAAAGGATCTTGCTGTGATTTATGTCTTAGAGTATTCTGCCTATGTTTTCCTCTAAGAGTTTTAGAGTGTCTGGCCTTACATTTAGGTCTTTAATCCATTTTGAGTTTATTTTTGTGTATGGTGTTAGGAAGTGTTCTAATTTCATTCCTTTACATGTAGCTGTTCAGTTTTCCCAGCACCACTTATTGAAGAGGCTGTCTTTTCTCCATTGTATATTCTTACCTCCTTTGTCAAAGATAAGGTGGCCACATGTGTGTGGGTTTATCTCTGGGCTTTCCATCTAGTTCCATTGATCTATCTCTCTGTTTTTGTGCCAGTACCATACTGTCTTGATTACTATAGCTTTGTAGCATAGTCTGAAATCAGGGAGCCTTATTCCTCCAGCTCAGTTTTTTTTTGCAGGATTGCTTTGCCTATTTGGGGTTTTTTGTGTTTCCATACACATTGTGAAATTTTTTTGTTGTAGTTCTGTGAAAAATGCCATTGGTAGTTTGATAGGGATTGCATTGAATCTGTAGATTGCTTTGGGCAGTACAGTCATTTTTACAATGTTGATTCTTCCAATCCAAGAACATGGTATATCTCTCCATCTATATGTACCATCTTTAATTTTTTTCCTCAGTGTCTTATACTTTTCTCCATACAGGTCTTTTGTCTGCTTAGGTAGGCTTATTCCGAGGTATTTTATTCTTTTTGTTGTAATGGTAAATGGGAGTGTTTCCTTAATTTCTCTTTCAGATTTTTTATCATTAGTGTATAGGAATGCAATAGATTTCTGTGCATTAATTTTGTATCCTGCTACTTTACCAAATGCACTGATTAGCTCTAGTAGTATTCTGGTAGCACATGGTAGAGAAGATTCTCTGGTAGAGAATCTTTAGGATTCTCTATGTATAGTATCATGTCATCTGCAAACAGTGACAGCTTTACTTCTTCTTTTCCGATTTGGATTCATTTTATTTCTTTTTCTTCTCTGATTGCTGTAGCTAAAACTTCCAAAACTGTGTTGAATAAAAGTGGTGAGAGTGGGCAACATTGTCTTGTTCCTGATTTTGGAGGAAATGGTTTCAGTTTTTCACCATGGAGAATGATGTTGGCTGGAGGTTTGTCATATATGGCCTTTATTATGTTGAGGTAAGTTCCCTCTATGCCTACCTTCTGGAGAGTTGTTATCATAAATGGATGCTGAATTTTGTCAAAAGCTTTTTCTGCATCTGTTGAGATTATCATGTGGTTTTTATCCTTCAACTTGTTAATATAGTGTAACACATTGTTTGATTTGTGTATATTGAAGAATCCTTGCATTCCTGGGATAAACCCCTCTTGATCATGGTGTATGATCCTTTTAATTTGCTGTTGGATTCTGTTTGCCAGTAGTTTGTTGAGGACTTTTGCATCTATATTTTTCAGTGATATTGGCCTGTAGTTTTCTTTTTTTATGACGTCTTTGTCTGGTTTTAGTATCAGGGTGATGGTGACATTGTAGAATGAGTTTGGTAGTGTTCCTCCCTCTGCTATATTCTGGAAGAGTTTGAGAAGGATAAGTGTTAACTCTTCTCTAAATGTTTGATAGAATTCGTCTGTGAAGCCATCTGGCCCTAGGCTTTTGTGTGTTGGAAGATTTTTAATCAGAGTTTCAATTTCAGTGCTTGTGATTAGTCTGTTTATATTTTCTGTTTCTTCCTGGTTCAGTTGTGGAAGGGTGTGCTTTTCTTAGAATTTGTCCATTTTTTCCAGGTTGTCCATTTTATTGGCATATTGTTGCTTCTAGTAATCTCTCATGATTCTTTGTATTTCTGCAGTGTCAGTTGTTACTTCTCCTTTTTTATTTCTAATTCTGTTGATTTGAGTCTTCTCCCTTTTTTTATTAATGAGTCTGGCCAGTGGTTTATCAATTTTGTTTATCTTCTCAAAGAAGCAGCATTTAGTTTTATTGATCTTTGCTATTGTTTCCCTCACTTTTTCATTTATTTCTGATCTGACCTTTATGTTTTCTTTATGTTTTCACACAGTCTGTATGTGTTCTTAGGTCTGAAGTGGGTCTCTTGTAGACAGCACATATATGGGTCTTGTTTTTGTATCCATTCAGCCAGTCTATGTCTTTTGGTTGGAGCATTTAATCCATTTACATTTAAGGTAATTATCGATATGTATGTTCCTATTACCATTTTCTCAATTGTTTTGGGTGTGTTTTTGTAGGTTTTTTCCTTCTCTTGTGTTTCCTGCTTAGAGAAGTTCCTTTAGCATTTGTTGTAAAGCTGGTTTGGTGCTGCTGAATTCTCTTAACTTTGGCTTGTCTGTAAAGGTCTTAATTTCTCTGTTGAATCTGAATGAGATCCTTGCTATGTACAGTAATCTTGGTTGTAGGTTTTTCCCTTTCATCACTTTAAATATGTCCTGCCATTCCCTTCTGAGTTTCAGCATTTCTGCTGAAAGATCAGCTGTTAACCTTATTGGGATTCCCTGGTATGTTATTTGTTGCTTTTCCCTTGTTGCTTTTAATATTTTTTCTTTGTATTTAATTTTTGATAGTTTGATTAATATGTGTCTTGGCTTGTTTTTCCTGGGATTTATCCTGTATGGTACTCTCTGCACTTCCTGGACTTGACTGACTATTTCCTTTCCCATGTTAGGGAAGTTTTCAACTATAATCTCTTCAAATATTTTCTCAGACCCTTTCTTTTTCTCTTCTTCTTCTGGGACCCCTATAATTCGAATGTTGGTGCGTTTAATGTTGTCCCAGAGGTCTCTGAGGCTGTTCTCAATTCTTTTCATTCTTTTTTCTTTATTCTGATCAGCAGTAGTTATTTCCACTATTTTCTTTTCCAGGTCACTTATCCGTTCTTCTGCCACAGTTATTATATTGATTCCTTCTAAAGAATTCTTAATTTCATTTATTGTGTTGTTCATCACTGTTTGTTTGCTCTTTAATTCTTCTAGGTCCTTGTTAAACGTTTCTTGTATTTTCTCCATTCTATTTCCAAGATTTTGGATCATCTTTACTATCATTACTCTGAATTCTTTTTTAGGTAGACTGCTTATTTCCTCTTCATTTGTTTGGTCTGGTGGGTTTTTACCTTGCTCCTTCATCTGCTGCATATTTCTCTGTCTTCCTATTTTGCTTAACTTACTGTGTTTGGGGTCTCCTTTTCACAGGCTGCAGGTTCATAGTTTCCATTGTTTTTGGTTTCTGCCTCCATGGGTAAGGTTGGTTCAGTGGCTTGTGTAGGCTTCTTGGTGGAGGAGACTCGTGCCTGTGTTCTGGTCGATGGGGCCAGAACTTGTCTTTCTGGTGGGCAGGGCTGCATCCGATGGTGTGTTTTGTGGTGCCTGTGAACTTAGTATGATTTTAGGCAGCCTTTCTGCTAATGGGTGGGGTGGTGTTCCTGTCTTGCTAGTTGTTTGGCATGGGGCATCCAGCACTAGAGCTTGCTGGCAGTTGGGTGGAGTTGGGTCTTAGTGCTGAAACAGAGATCTCTGGGAGATGTCACACCGATTGATATTACGTGGTGCTGGGAGGTCTCTGGTGGTCCAATGTCCTGAACTTCGCTCTCCCACCTCAGAGTCTCAGGCCTGATACCAGGCCAGAGCACCCAGACCTTGTCCACCACACAGCTCAGAAGAAAAGGGAGAAGAAAAGAAAGAAAAAAAATTAAAAAATAAAAAATGAATACATTTAAAAAAATAAATAAATAAAATAATTAAAATTAAAAATATATTAAAATAAAAAAGTAATAAAAAAAGGAGAGCAACTAAACCGATAAACAAATCCACCAATGATAACAAACACTAAAAACTATACTAAGATAAACATTAAAATCAGAAACATTCAGTCGCAGGCAGCAAACCCCAGTTTGCAATTGTTCCCAAAGTCCACCGCCTCAATTTGGGAACATTCGTTGCCTATTCAGGTATTCCTCAGATGCAGGGTGCATCAAGTTGATTGTGGAGATTTAATCCACTGCTCCTGAGGCTGCACAGAGAGATTTCCCTTTCTCTTCTTTGTTTGCACAGCTCCTGGGGTTCAGCTTTGGTTTTGGCCCCACCTCTGCATGTAGGTTGCCCTCAGCCTTCTGTTCCCACCCAGACAGGATGGGTTTAAAGCAGCAGTTGATTAGGGGGCTCTGGCTCACTCATGCAAGGGGGAGGGAAGGGTATAGCAGTTATAATTGGAATGCTGGGTGAGCCTGCAGTGGCAGAGCCTGGCATGAATTTGCAACAGCCTGAGGCACGCTGTGTGTTCTCCAGGGGAAGTTGTCCCTGGATCACAGGACCCTGGCAGTGGCAAGCTGCACAGACTCCGGGGGGTGGGGTGGGGGAGGTGCGTGTGGATAGTGACCTCTGCTTGCACACAGGATTCTTGGTGGCTGCAGCAGTAGCGTTAGTGTTTCATGCCCGCCTCTGGTGTCTGAGCTGATAGCCACAGCTCACACCTGTCTCTGGAGCTTGTTTAGGCGGTGCTCTGCCTTCTGTGGGCAGACAGGGAAGGAATGCCCTCTCCTCACACACCCCAAAACAATGGTCTCTTGCCTCTTAGGCAGGTCCATACTTTTTCCTGGACTCCCTCCTGGCTAGCTGTGACGCACTAGCCCCCTTCAGGCTGTGTTAACGCAGCCAACGTCAGTCCTCTCCCTGGGATCTGACTTCCGAAGCCCAAGCTTCAGCTCCCAGCCCCCACCTGCCCCGGTGGGTGAGCAGACAAGCCTCTCACGCAGGTGAATGCTGGTTGGCACTGATTCTCTGTGCGGGAATCTCTCCGCTTTGCCCTCTGCACACCTGTTGCTGCACTCTTCTCCATGGCTCTGAAGCTTCTCCCCCGCCACCCTCCTGTCTCCACCAGTGAAGGGGCTTCCTAGTGTGTGGAAACTTTTCCTCCTTCACAGCTCCCTCCCACTGGTGCAGGTCCCATCCCTACTCTTTTGTCTTTGTTTTTTCTTTTTTCTTTTGCCTTACCCAGGTACGTGGGTATTTTCTTGCCTTTTGGGAAGTCTGAAGTCTTCTGCCAACATTCAGTAGGTGTTCTGTAGGAGCTGTTCCACATGTAGATGTATTTTTGATGTATTTGTGGGGAGGAGGTGATCTCCATGTCTTACTCTGCTGCCATCTTGAAGATCCCCATTTTGGGTTGTTATGTTCTTTAATGTTCCTTATTGTTTTAAGCTCATTTTCTCCTGCTGATGGACATTTAGGTTGTTTTCAATTTTTTCCTATTGTAAATAGTTAGAACTTGGTGGTGCTCTCAAGTTAAACAATAACACTTTCACAGAACATCAACATCAAACAAGGCCGTTCTGTGACTGTGATAGATCAGGACAAAAACCAGGAGTACTATGTAATTGTCTCTGAATATAGACAGAAACATGAACATTGTTCAAGCAACAAAAATGACCAAACATTCCTCTCTCCTGGCTAATATGAATGACTGCTTCTCCTTTACCAATTACAGCTTTAGACTCATCCTAGACTTCCCTCTTTCTATATAAGATTTAACAAAATAATCATACAATCACTCCACTTCCGGATAACATCCCATTCAGAGCAAAGCTCAATTTCTTACATCCTCCCCCACAGCACCTACAGAAGCCCCAATCCATAACAAGTTCTTTCTGACCCTCTCTCACTGAGATGCCTCTCAGTTCACCATAGTGAGTGTTCTCCCCAGTGCAACAAGTAAGAAACCCAAATCATTCAACTTTAGGTATGTTCCTGGTGGCCTGAGGCTAGAGAGACACTAATGAGGTTAAACATCTTTTCCCACGTATGTTGGTAACCATTGATGGTGAGAGATTACTTTGTTTACAAGATAATCAGAAGATGCCAAAGCTCTCTAGGATCTCCTTTTGGGTTATTCTTTCGTTTTTTTTTCTAAATTGTCTATTAGTTTTTTTTTTCTAAATTGTCTATTAGTGCAATTTGACCATTTTTTATTGCACTGTTTTTCATTTTTTTATGTATTTATAGTTTTTTTGTTATGTATTTATATTTTCTACATATAAAAACTTTATAGATTGTACTAAAAATTCGTGTTTTTATATTGTCATCTTTATTGATTTTTTTATGATCTATGATCTTTGTGACCTAAGAAATGTCTCCTATATAAAGGTCATAAATATATATTTTTTTAAATTTCTATTCTATTTCTAGTATCAAAGTTTTGCTTTTTTCACACTTTGGCCACTAATCTCCTAGAATTTATTTTATATATGGTAAGAGGTACTAATATGATTCCATTTTTTTCCAATCTGGATAACAAACTATTCTGATAAAATATATTGAACAGTCTTTCCTTTATCCATCCATTTATAAAGCTAGACCTGATATTTATCAAGTTTCCAAAGATGTGTGGATTTGGTTTTTTATTCTATGTCGTCCCACTGTTTTGTCTATCCCTGCACCAGTAAACACAGTTTTCATTACTACTAGGTCCTATTCTTTCCTTCATAATACTTATTTGTAATAAGTATGTTTTCTGTAATGTCTAACTCCCTCATTAGACTGTAAGTAAGTTCTGTGTGGTAAGCTCAGTGTTTTGCATAGTGCCTAACACACTGTAGAGACTCACCATATATTTGCTGAATGAATGGATGAATGAGTGGAAGAATAAATAACATTAGAATATAACCATAATACTAAGCCAAATGATCTGGCTTTCAACTACCTGTGGCCTCCTGCATGTCCAGGTCTCAACTCATCTAATTTAGGCAGATGACTCAGGTTCTATATAAAAAGATCTTCTTGATTTATTTCTTCCTTGTTTTGCTATTCCTCAGAGAAAAGAGTTGCAAGTTAGTTCTTACTGTTGTATTTTGATCTCACCCCACCTGTATTTTATCAAAAAGAAATACTTAAAGTTTCATGCAAGTGAAGATTTTGTTTTGTATTTCATATCCTTCAAAAATTTCCCCAATATTTGTATCAACTTCTTCCTTTTTTTCATAATAATAATCTCAATAGTAGATGCTTACATAGTGAGTACTATCGGCCAGGGTCTGATCTATAAGTACTTTATATTAGCTCATCCAATCCTCACAAATACCCATGTTGTGTGTGTACTTATTACAGCTAATCAAAGATGAGGACACTAAGGACAGAGAGTTGAAGCTGCTTCCCTAAGGTCACTCAGCTAGTATGTGGTTAAAACAGGATTTGAACTCAGGCAGTCTTGCTTTAAGGTTCGTGCTCTTGGGGAAGGAGAGAACATAAATGCTCGTGTTCATAGCTTATTTTATATAGACATTGTCAATTATCTATTTTGGTTTTGTTTTTTTGGTTGTTTTTTGTTGTTTTTTTTAAATTGGAGTATAGTCGTTTTACACTGCTGTGTCAGTTTCTGCTGTGCAGCAAAGTGAATCAGCCATACATATACATATACCTATATCCCCTCTTTTTTGGATTTCCTTCCCATTTAAGTCACCACAGAGCACCGAGTAGAGTTCCCTGTGCTATACAGTAGGTTCTCATTAATTATCTATGTAGTGTATATATGTCAATCCCAGCCTCCCAATTAATCCCACCACCCTCCCTTCCCCCTTGGTAGAGACGTTTGTTCTCTACGTCTGTGTCTTTATTTCTGCTTTGAAATGTATTTCTGATCAAATTCTTTTCATAAAGATAACATTAATTACATAAGGGGGATATTCGAGGTTGGGTCTTGCTTCACTGGTGGAAGCTGTGGAGCTGGTCTCTCCAAGCCTGCTTAGTTATGGTTTGAAATTTTAAAGGAAGAAGATTCTTCCTCTTTCAGGATCTATATATTACAAATTATCACTACACATGCACAGATACACATTACCCTTTCTTCCGAATTATCTCTGTTTTCTCCAGAGTTGGACGTTCTCGAGTGTTCGACTGGCAAGCTTTCTTCTGCACGGTATGGGCTGGGAGCTGGCAAGTGGAAGGAGCGGAATCAGCAACGCCCACCGACCCCACTAACCACCTTGCCCTCCCCTCACATAGCTTTTAATCTCTTTTAAAAGAGGTTTGTTTAGCTTGCTCTTAAGATCTTTGCACCCATGAAAGTTGGGGTTGGAGTCAGATTGGCTTGTCTTTAATCATTCCCTGTTCTTAAGCAGGCAGTCCTTTAACCAAATTACAGCCTTCTCATCCTTCCCATGACTGTCCCAAACAGACATGCTAGAGGCTCTATCAGGAAGAGTGAGTTCCCACTGGTTAATTCTTCAGAAAAATTTCAGTTTCACATCCATCCTTCAGCTGGGATTCCTCATAGTCTCTGGACCACGGATGGCCCTGTGCTGTTATGGAATTATTTTCTTTAGTACACCTTTTTCTGTAATTTAATTGGGTTGAAGAGGAAGGTAAGTTTAACACATGTTTTCTCTCTGCCATCTTGAACTGGCAATCAGAATAGAAAAAGTTTATGAATTCTTAAGAAAGACTTCAAATTTCCCTAGATATGTTACTTGACTTTTACAGGTATAGACAAATTAATTTATAAATGAGTATCCCAAACAAAACAGAGCCATATTCTATCACGTAACTGGAAGTATGCCAAAGGTCACAAACTTGGTAGTATTTTACAGGAGGTTTTCTTGGCTTCTCCATTGGTGGCAATATATTCTGCCACTTGCTTTCATTTTCATTTCATTTTAAAATGAATTCTCCAGGGTAGGGTGACTTTTTTTTCCAGATAAGGTGAAACAATGAACAAAACATTTTTTAAAAGTATACTAATATTATAATATATATATATTTTTAAATCTATCGATAGCCTTTAATATAGTTTGACTTATCAACCTCAAGGCAAAATGGGAAATTATTTTTTAATAACTTTTTAAACTGATTATAAAAGTGGTTCGTGTTCATTATAGAAAATTGGGGAACACACACAAGCATAATGAATGAAATAAAGTAAACATATCTCCTAATCTTATCATCAGAATGAGGAACTTCTTAAATCTCTGCTTGGCCTGTGACTTCTCAAAGTATTTAATAATGGAACCAAGAAATTTATCAAAGATTTTTCTCATCTGCTCTTACTAATGATCAGTCAGTAAGTTGCTTTTCCAGGGTCATACAGAAAGCAGCCCTAATGAAGACTTTAGAATTACTTTTTCTTTACCAAGGCATAACTTAGGCTCTAGAAGATTTGACAAACTGTAATTTTTTTATACATGCTCTCTTTACTTTTTTTCTTTTTTTTTTTTTTTGGTCAAAATAGGGATTCTTCAGCGATTCTGTACTGACACTAAAAGTCAGCAATTCCAAACCTGGCTTGTCTGTATTTTTCCTCTTTTTGTTTGTGCAAGTAAGATTTGAAAAATGCATATGGGTTTTGAAACTCCTGCTGTGCCAGCCACAATTTCCCATAAAACAGGGAACATTTATTTGTGTATATGAAGTCCTGGACAGCAGTACTTGGTCAGACGTGAGACAGATGTATGTGTGCACAGCTGTTTGTGTTTAAGGACAGAATACAGACATAAATAAGGTTAGATATCCTTGGTTTGATGCTAGAACATTTTCATACACCATATTCAAAGGAATATCTGTCATAACTGAAAACAAGGGGAAATTTATCAGGAACAGAGCACAGACCCCTTCCCCAGAGCCAGGATAAACAAAACCAATATGGGCCTATGAAGCTATGGTCTTATAAAATAAACTTCATTGTACAAAAGAAAACCACCTTATTTATTCATAAAAATATTGTCAGGTAATACTGTCTTTTGTGAAATTAAAGACTAGAGGTACATTTTTCTGGATTGTCTGTAGCTATCAAAATTGCTATTATGTGTAAAGCTAATCAAACTAGAAAAGAAAGCTCCATGAAAGAACACCACTGCTGTCTTTGTCATTAAGTTTACTTCCTCGGCTAAGACAGACTAACATCATTTTCTTTTCCTATAAAAAAAAGTTTGTATTGAAACAAAATTGGCACTTTTTTTTTTGGCTGCGTTGGGTCTTCGTTGCTGCGCGTGGGCTTTCTCTAGTTGTGGCAAGCAGGGGCTACTCTTCATTGCGGTGTGAGGGCTTCTCATTGAGGTGGCTTCTCTTGTTGTGGAACATGAGCTCTAGGCGCAAGGGCTTCAACAGTTGTGGTATGCAGGCTCAGTAGTTGTGGCGCATAGGCTTAGTTGATCCCCTGCTCGTGGGATCTTCCCGGACCAGGGATCAAACCCATGTCCCCTGCATTGGCAGGCGGATTCTTAACCACTGCGCCACCAGGGAAGTTCCAAAACTGACACTTCTATAGTATATATCAATGGCCAAATGATTCCCAAAAGATGTTTTCCTCTGCATGATACAAAAAGCACAGACTATAAAATGACAAATCTGAGGCTCAAGGTCACAGAGATTTCTAGAGATTCCTATAATTTGTTTTATGGGGATGATGACCCTGAAGTTTGGGAAGTGTGCCTCAGGAAAAAGGCTAACAGGGAATTTTGCTAATTCATTTCTTTATTTTTATTCTAACTCTTTAGCTTGATCCAAGTAAGAAACATCATTCACATTATGTGCTACCTGGATAAAATAATTTACTTTTAAAGCAAAATTCATTCAAATAAATTTTTCTAATAGATGGTATAAATAATACTTATTTTCACACTATATCTGCCAAGAGTTTTGCATCTCAAATGCTCCCTTTCCTCTCCCCAGGTCTTCCCTTCAAGAAAATCCCTTTAAAAGCTTAGAGCAGCCCTTCAAAGTAACTACACACTTTGTTTAGAAGGTACTCTTGTTTTGATGAAAATCCTAAAACAACTCCTTTAAAGGGTTTGTTTAAAAGAATCCAAGACGCAGAGATACCCGTAGGACTGAAATGCTACACTTTATTTACACAAGTGTGGACTCTGAAGAAATGTTTTGTTTTGTTTTCTTGTCAACCCAATAAATCATATTGAGAATCATGGGTGACTTACAATGTTCAAGACCCAAAGAAGACAACTTGGAGTAGTCCGTCCTTTTAACCTCTGCTCTGATAACTTGGCCATCATTAGCTTAAGCCATATGATGAAAGCAGGAGATTAAAAGGTAGAATTGGCTGTTAGAATTTTTGCCTATGTAATTAAAGTACTTTACACTGTGTCTAAAAGCAGATACCTTTTCTAAGATTTTTACATGTCTTCAAAAATTGTAAAATCTCTCTAATACATATATGCAGCACTTGTTTAACATAATTTTGAGAATTACATATTTTGTGTCATCATATGTACAGAGAAATATAACAGGAAAACAATGAAAAGAGAATAAAATTATGAAGAAGTGAAAAGTCCTTTTCATTTATCTCATAGACTTGAAATTAATACAAGAAGCAGTGTTAGAAAGAAGTTCATACTGTAAAACAAAATGTGTTTTTTATTGCCATGGATAGATGGTAACATCATAATTTGAAGGGGTAAAAATTACCTGAAGAGTTATATATTCTCAAGAGGAAACTTTTTAAGTTAAATCATATCTTTTTAAGTTAAATCATATTTTGTATAAACTTCTTAAAAGTGTCTGTTCAAATTTTCTGACTTGATTATTTTATTCTCAGTCTATTTTTACTTGGAGTATAGTGTTAAGAATAAAGACTGAAGGCTACTAGCAGAGAAATAAAATTTACAGATTTACGAAGTAAAATACTGTTGTGAGTCACAGGAAAAATCATTCACTATATGGTGATGCAAAGATTTTTCCCAACACCTGCTTGTTGCCATGCCCGCCAACATAACACCTACAGAACTGGATGACAATGGCTTGTTTTCTTGTCAGTCCCTAACCTTGAACTGTGAGCTCCACCAGGGAAAACAGGATCATATCTTAAGTCATCCTTTTACACTACCCACTTGGACAACGTTAGTTTTGTAGACGAAAGAGCCAGTTCTCCCACGTGAAAAATAAGAACAATACATCATATTCCATCTGATGGTGTCACCATTCCCAACGGGGTTCCATGTGGAAATTTTAGGCCCAGGCAGTCTTAACTTCTTCTTGGTATCACAGGACCATCATCACTTCATCCTGCTTCCATAAACATGTGTCCCAAATTCTCTTCTTTGGTCCACCCCAACACACACACACACACACACACACACACACACACCACTCACTCTAAGATTTCTGAGTCACCAAGCAGAATAACTAGATTAGGCACAGACTTCCCACCACTGTGCCTGAGCAGCCTCTCTGAAGCCCACGCGTTGGTGCGTTTGTCTCTAGACTCCCGTCAAGGGGCTACTTCCCCACCATGACCCCTCAGTGGCTTGGTTATCCAGCTCCTGGCCAATGAGATGTGAGTGTGATGGGAGAGAGTGACCAAGAGTTCCGCCCATCTCATTATAAATGGAATATTCCAAGCATGCAGAAAATTGTAGATAATGACGTAATGAATATCTGTATATAATCAACACTAGCCTTATTAAATCTCAATATTTTGCCATATCTGCTTCAGATCTCTCTTTTTTTTGAAACATAAAGTAGAACAGATATGATTAAGCTCATCATGCCACCCACTTTGAACTCAGTCCACCTCTGCTTATGACATATATGAAGGTCAACATTATTCCACGTTTGGTGGATATCATTTCCTTGCATGGCTTTGTACCCTTACTATATCCTAAATACATCCATAAATATTGTGTAGTATTGACTTGCTTGTTTTACACACATATATTAGTATCATTTTTTACATTTAATTCTGCAACTCTTATTTCTTTCAACATTATATGTTTGAGATTTATATTGATTTTGAGTTATTTCTATGTCTATACTCAGAAATATATAATAATTTAGAACCTAAAATGTGCTTTTTATAATGTTTATGCATTCTAGAAAAAATACACTCATTGTAAATAACTAAATCCCAAAAATATTGCATAGGCCTACAAAAGCACTTCAAAAGTATGTCTTATTGCAAAATTAAACCCCACGTTTACCCATTTGCCAGTAGACAAACAATTACTTTGTAGGAAACTTCCTCAAAAATGAACAAATTAGTTGACATATGAGACTGCATGGCATACTCATTCCTTACTTATAAGATACCAAGATTCTGTATAACTTCCAATATTCATCAGAATGATTTATAAAAAAAATTATTTCAACAAAAATGATTTTTTAAGCAAACAGGAGGAAAAGGAGAAACTACAAACATATGCATACACGTTTATGCTATTAATAGTTGGAATGAAATACATTGACAATATTAATTTTAATTATTGAAATGCTGTCTGATACAGAAAAATATAATGAACTTACCTCAATTTATGCTAAAGATTATATCAAATATTATTTTTTTAAAAAAATATGTAGCATACTGCTTAGATTTTCTGAATCAATTGTAAAACAACCACAAGAGGGAGCCTTGAGTGAAAAATACATCGAGTCACACACTTTGTTCCTAAATTAGTGATACAATGATGGTAAAGAACCAAACATAAGAAGATGGTAGTGAACAGAAAGTGGAATATCGAACATGCTGATTTGTAAGCTCCATTAATGTGCTATCTAAAAACATACTGTCAATTTCTAACCGACAATATTTGTTAAATAGGCTTAGACCCTCCCTTTAACTTGTATATTACTATATTATATCAATATACTATTAGCAACAGCAATAACAATAAAAGCTACATCTTATTGAGCTTTTAATATGTGCCAGACACTATAGATAGTGCCTGATAGTATACACATGAGGGGTTCCCTGGTGGTGCAGTGGTTAAGAATCCGCCTGCTAAGGCAGGGGCCATGGGTTCGAGCTCTGGTTCCAGGAAGATCCCATATGCCGCGGAACAACCAAGCCCTTGAGCCACAAGTACTGAAGCCCACGCACACTAAAGCTTGTGCTCTGCAACAAGAGAAGCCACCACAATAGAAGCCCACACAATGCAACGAAGAGTAGCCCCCGCTCCCCGCAACTAGAGGAAGCCCACATGCAGCAGTGAAGACCCAATGCAGTCAAAAATAAATTAATTAAAAAAATAAATAAAATAAAAATTTAACTGATACATATATAAGACAACCAGTATTTTGAATTTCAGATAAACAACAAATAATTTTTAATATAAGTACATCCCATGCAGAATTTGGGACCTACATATACTAATTATTTGCTGTTTATCTGAAATTATATTTACCTGGCATCCTGTGTTTTAACTGACAGCCTTACTCTAAAACTGATCCAGAGTCTTAACTCTGTAATTTGAATCTCAAGAACTAGAAAGTCTGCCTTGGATGAAGAAAAGGACGGCCACTGTTTTGCTTGTCTAGACAAGTGAAGGTCAGTGGTCTGGGTCTCGTTGCCCCTTCAGCATCATCCAATAGTTCAGTGGTTCCCAAATTTTAGTGGGTGTAAATACCACCTAATGTGTTTATTGTAAATACGCATTCTCCAACAGCCTTTGGCTAGGCCTAGAAGTGTACAATATTAACAAGACTCCAGATGTTTCTGATGTAGGCAGTCCTTGGCTTGTTCCCTGAGAAACAGTGAAATAGCTGGCTTACTCAAGAAAAATGTAATGATACTGGAAAATGTGCTAGAAAAAGTAAAAATCATTTTAGGGGCAAGGTGGGCCCCCCTATGAAGTCTGACTAAAATTATTAGAAATGCAGTCTGAAAAAATATATGCTGAAGAAAGATGTAATTGAACATCATGTTGTCAGGACACGCAGCAGTCAATAATATATTTTTAATGGAGTAACCAATTAAACCCAATGTGCATTTGATAGGCTACTACTGTTCTTCTGGACACTGGCCATGGGAATTAAGGCTGATATCCTTGAACATGCAATATATATCAAAATTTAATATTTCCTTTTCTCCACTACTAAATTACTCATTTCCGTGCAAAGTCTTCTCTATTTAGGTGGGCCATTCAAGGCAGATGATTCAATCATTCTGACCTTCTTCCAGATTTTGAATTACTTACTGATCCTGAGAACCTTCATGCAGATTAAGAAATTAAAATGAGAACCAATTTAAGTAAATGAGTGCCATTAAATGTTTTTCTGCTAAATGTTATAAAGGAGCTCAAATCCCAAGAAATCTTAGAAAGATATCATTAAATTACTTTAAAATTTCATCTGTCCACATTCTTTTAAATGTTGCCTGCAGGCATTCTAGTATCTATCTTTTTAACCCTTTTTGTTATTTCAGTAAGGTAATAACAATGAGGGCAAGAAGCAGAGAAGACATGTTAAACATGGAGAGGAAAGAGCAAATACTAAAGACATTTTAATGGTAGAATTAATAGCACTTGGAAATTTATTCAATATGTAGAATGAGTACAATATCAATTTTTCTCTATTATGGCCATTATGATCATTTTATTAGTAATTCTATCTTGCTAAGTAGTATGACATGCATGTTCTTGGTATCTATTGGACTGTGAAGAATTCATTCTCTTTTTTTCTTTAATTAGCGGATGGCTATTCTTTTAAGATGTTCACTTCCAGCAACAGTCCCACTGCCCCTGTTTTGCTGTTTTATCCCTCCTAAGAAGAACTGAATGCCACCAGTAGACAATAATTGATCAAGACATTTACATGAGTAATCTTACTTTTCTATATTATCCAAATAATTTTCTCAAGTTGTGTATACTGAAAGATAATGTTAAATAGGCTTGGACTTGCAGTAAGTCTCAGAGCCGTGGCTCAGGTAACTAGGCACAGCGAATCTCCAGAGATGATGAGGTGTGAATTATTTCCCAAACATAGTGGACACTGAAACCCTTTTTTTTCTGAGGATCCTGTCATGGACTTGATGTTCCATCAAATACACACACACACACACACTCACTTAAAACTATGTATTCTGTTTATGTCAACATGTTTCGGACTTAACAGCAGGAGACTTGCATAGCTGTTTTATTCCTCCACAAAGACATTTTGTTATATGTCATCTGCTTTTTTCTGGATAGCTGAGTTGCTGGGTAAATGGCATGGTGCTATTCTGTTTTTGCTAGGAATTATATAGTTCCATCAGTAGATAACATGTGTAATCCCACCGACCTAGAGAATTCTGGGTTCTTTGAATTTCCACATGAGTTTTTTAATTGGTTTATCAATTTCTTTAAAAATGCTTGTTCAGATTTTGAGTAGGATTGCATTGAATCTACATATTGGTTTAAGGAAGATTGCCAGGTTAACAAAATTGAATCTTCCAATTCATAAACATGGTCTTGCAATTCCTGAAAATATCCCTCCACTTGTTTAAGTCATCTTTATTTCATAGTTTATTTTTCAGTTCTAAAATTTCCACTTGGTTCTCTCTTTTTTTTTTTTTTTTGGCTGAATTTCCATTTCTCAATTGATTCTTTTACCCCCTGAAAACATGTCTTTCAGGTTTTTTTCTGTTTTGGGTTTTGTTTCGTTTTACTTTATTGAGGATAGTTATAATATCACTTTAAAATCCTTGTCTGAAAATTTCAACATGGAATTCATCTTAGGTTCAGACTGGATGAATTTTTTTTTCTCTTGAGAATGTGTTTTTTTCTTGGTTTTTCATATTTTGGGTAATCTTCAGTGTATCCTGGGCTTTATGAATTTTAAGTTGTGGGGATTCTGAATTCTATTCTTTTTCCCTGATGAACATTTGCTTTAGCAAATAATTTTCTCCACTAGGCTTGAACTTCAAACACTGCTGGATTTCTTGAATGGTCTCTCTCATCTCAGTTCAGTTCTTTTGCCTTTAGCTGGGCTGCCTTTGGCTTTACTTCATGCATGCATTGCTCAGGTGTCAGTCAAAAATGTAGGCAGACAGAATTTGGGGATCCACATTTTGGCTCTTATCCTTGTGAGGTTTACCCAGTCTCTTCAGTGGATCAGCTTTTGCGGCTACATGTTTCTAATTTCACTGGTCAGAAGATCTGGGTCTTTCCACATGAGCCCCGACTCCTTCTGTGTGTATTTCCTGGACTGCACTTAGCCCAGGATAAGAGCGGCAGAGAGGGGAATTTACTTAAAGAGAAAGCCCTCTGTTCCCTCCTTCAAGCGAGCATAGACTCCCCATCAGGTCTGTCTTCCCCTCACTGCCCAGTATCTTCAGGTAACTGTTTTATGTGTTACTTCCAGGTTTTAAATTTTCCTGCAGATTTTTTTTCTCGTAGGGTCTTAGTCCATCACTCCAAGAAATAGAACTCCCTACCTAAAAATCTGTTCTTCCAAACTACAAAGACACCGTTGAATCCACGAATTCATCTTGGATTTGTTTGACATACCATCTCTACCCCACTAAAGACAACTCCCTTAATTTCTGGTGAGTCCGACATGACTACATTCTCCCAATTATTCAGTGATGGTCATTCCTGAACATCTAGATTCCAATAATTATTTATGTTGTCATGATATTACGTTCTTTCCTTCATCAGTATGGTCATCAAATGGTAAAGTTCAAAGTAATAAACTCCTGGTCATTGTTTTCAGCAGACTCAAAAAAGAATAGGAGGGAAGCTGTATAGGTTTGACTGTAGTGAGATTTAGGAAGTTGCACAGGATCTATTTTTTCTTGCTGCCCTTAACCTTTAGCTCTGATTTAGGTGTAGAGCCTGCTCTGACAAGTTTCCTCTTGAAGTCAATTTTAATCTCTCTTTTTATTTGGTGGATTCAACCAACTTACTCATTGCATATTTATTTTCTAAACTTTTACTTCTCCCTCCTAAATGTATTTTTTTCTCTGCTACTTATCTCTGTTTCCCCTGTTTTCTTCTCTTTTAATGGGCCACCCACAAAGCCAGTAGCCTACCTTTGGTATAACTTCCTAACTGAGCAGTTTTTGAATCCCTCTTTCATTCTCAAATCTCTACCCATTATGGCAGAGACAGGTTACAAAAGTCTACATTTCTTTCCTTCCTTGATGTCATCCATTTTCCTCCAACAACTGACTTAGAGTTGTTCTTGAAATAGTGTAAATATTTGCTTAGGGTTTTATCCTAATATCCCACTCTATGAGACATTCGTGCTGATAATACAGCAGGGACATGTCACAGAGAATTTTCTACATTCTACAACTTAACAACTAAAGGGAATCTTTATTTAATTAAAATTTTTTATCTGTCTTATTTCCACTCATAAAAAACGCTGAATTTCTCAGGGCCTTTATTTGCATTTCCATTTCCTTTACGCTGATGATGCCTTGAATTCTTGACTAGACCTCATCAGAAAAGTCATTTTCCCTTGAGTATGAGTAACAAATGGAGTATACCTCTTAGACATACTCTAGATTTCCCAACAGTTTCAGAATGAAACAGGTCACTGCCAGGGCCATTATCCTGGAGTATCCACAAAATCCCACAGGTAATCAGAGAGGTCAGACAAGATGCAAATCAGCCATCAATAATTATTTTTAATTTTTTTTTACCTGTAGGTTAAAATAAAGATAATTTGCAGTTCTATACAAATGTAAGACAGTTCTACAGTACTTACTCGTGTTAGACACTGTTCAAGCACTTTACTAATGACACTTGAAATATATACTCAAAGGGGAAACCTAATAGTAGGTTGGAATTAAAAACTTGGGCTGTTTTAGTAAGATCTGGGAATTAGTGAGGGGGGGCTGGGTAAGATGGCAGAAGTAAAATAAAGTTCTCCTCCCTCAATGAGGGAGTGTGGGAAAATAAAAATGCGCTAAAGGTCTTATCTCGGTGAAGAGATGCACAGCTGGGAATAAGAATGCCTTCGTGTGTTGGGCAGTGGGTCAGTGTCTTATTTTTGTTGAAGAGTGGAGAAATATGTGTTTGATCACAAGCATCAAAAAAGGAAAGGTGTTTCTGGGAAATTGACCTTCACTGCAGGCATGTAGCCAGAGTCTGCAGAACAGGCTTGTCAGGAAGGGTGGTGGGCGTTCAGGACCCAACCCTTTACAAGGAATTTCTCACACCTGGTCAGAGCCTTGCTCTCTGTGGGTGGTATCATTCACAGCTGTACACAATCTAAATATGCTAGCATCTTTTATGAGCTGCCTCTGGTGGAACACAAGAACATAAAAATATCGTGACCTAAAGAAATTGCCTTGCTTTGAACTCTGGGCAAAGTTGTAAACATTGCTGACATTTCTTGATGTCAATTGGATTATGCTTTCTAGCATTCTTTCTTAATTGGTTTTGACTGGACTGAGACATACTGATGATTACAGTAATCTTAATAATTATGTCTACAATTGTCTAAAAGTCTTTAAGAAACTAGAGCACACTACTAAAACTGCTTGAGATAAAAGTTAAAAATGACTTTAATAACTATGAACATGAAAAGCTAGAAGGAGAGAGTTTTAGGTAAAATCTGAAGAGTTTTATTTGTCTCTAATGTCCATTTCATATCCCTTGCCTATTGAACTGGATGCTCTCTGAGCTATCATGCATTCTGTTCTTGTGTAGTGTTTGGAGTGCCCTTGGAGAGGGTTGGGATTTCCTTTTTACTTTTCATACAAAATTAGCACCCTTAATGGAAACAGCACACTTACGTGCAACTCCAGCGTTATTGTACAGGGAAATGGAGAATTCAAAATTGGGGAAAACACTAATTTGAACACATTGTTTGATATGTCTATTTTAAGATAGGCATATTTAGTGGAAAGAGGGGAAATGTATTAATACGTTCTTACATTATCGCAAAGTAAAAAAGACACTTGAATTGGAAGTAGCAGCATGACTTATGAACTTCTGGGAAAAGGGAGCTACTTGGAATCGATTCAGCTTGTGATAGGCTACATGTTAGTGAGGATGCTTTACAAAAACAAAAAATATAAAGTACACTCAAGAAAAGTCATACCTACTGATGAGATTGAAGGGATCAATGCCCAATGTCTACTAAAAGTAGAGAAGGTTCAGAGAACAAATCATTTCATTAATAACAATGATCAAAAAAAAAATAACAATGATCAAACATTTTCATATGTTTAATTGATACATCCTCTTCCTTATAATTCTGGTTGAGAAGTGAAAGATAATATGGAAACTAAGAACCAAAGAAGGAAAGAAAGAAAAAGGAAAAGAAGAAAAGAAAAAGAGAAGAAAAGTCTTGCTGAGTTGACACAGATGGCGATTGGGGTCCTGGAATGGGTAACAAGAACAGTCTTCAGACAAACTGAAGCCTGAGTCTGTTGAGGAGTACTCTGGGTTTTGGGGAAATTGATCTTTGTTTTGCCCAATATCTCAGTAAACATTCTGGAATGTGCTGGAATTGTTTATATCAACCATTTTCTTCTGATGAGCAGGCCAGTTTTCAGAACAGCCAGATGTGAGGGAGATCAAGGAAGAAAGCCCTCGTGAGAATTACAAAAGGAGCTTCTCCTGGCTGGTAGAATCTTCACTCGTTGTGAGTGATATCATTCACATTCCTTAGCTTTTGTCATTGAAGACATTTTACATCCTCTTTTCTTGACATCTCTCAGTCAATAACACCATTACCTCATTGTAACAAGCATGATAAATTGTAACTGTTAGTAGAATAGATACTTCTAAATTAACAACTGGAAATTTTTTTTAAATAGCAAAGTCAAGTATACAGAATACACAGAGAGCAGAAATAAAATCAAATATATTATTTAGAAAATTAAAAGTGATCAAGATTAATTCCCCTCTTAAAAGACTTGAGAGTAGGAGATTAGGGAAAAAGTAGGAGAGTAGGAAAAAAGTTATAACAAAATATTTTTTTAAAAACCAACCTACTCCCTTTAATGTATAGGTGCATGTGTATGTGTGCATGCATGTGTATGAAGAGAGTGAGCATGAGAGAGAAAGATGTTGCTTGCAAATATTAGACAATTGACAGTTTTAAAACTTTACTGGTATAGATGCAAAATCAATTCATTATTTCGCCACAAACAAACCTAGATGAAATCAAAATAGTAGAGATTTTACAGGCTACATTTTTTTTTATCATAAATCAATTAAATAAAACATAAACAGGTAATGGGGAAACTTGATTATATGGAACAATCTGGAAATTAAGAATTATCTTTCTAAAGAAACTCTAAATCACAAGCTAAAAACAAAAATTACAAAACTATACACAGAAAAAAGAAAACATTATACCAAAATCTCCAGAGACAGCTAAAACTGTATCAAATTTAAGGAAGGAATACAATGTAAAAATTAGGGAAAGACTGGCAAAATTAACCAAAAGAAAATACGTAGACAAAAATCAATATCAAAACTTGGAAAATGAGAAATAGGAATGAAAATATTTAAGAAAGTATAGATATACTCAATTGCATTGTTTGAGAAGGCCAATTAGAAAACAACAATTTCTAGCAAGCTTGATTAAGGGAAATATGCAGAAAGAAAAATCATACAAGTTTAGAAATGAGAAGACATAATACAGTTAATACTATGAGAGTTATGAAAGAATATCATCTACAATCTATAATAGGCATTTTTAAGACCCAGAGGAAATTGATGATTTCTTTGCAAAATATCAAAATTGACCAAAGAAGAGGTAGAATGCTTGCATAAACTAAAGGGAGTTAAAATGTGTGGCAGTTTTCTTACTCTACGTATATCTATACCCTGGTCATTATGTATTTTTTTACCTCTTGACTTTGCACTTGACCATAAGACTTTCTTTAACCAATAATATATGGGTGAAGGGCAAGTATGCCTGTCTGAGTTTAACCTTTCAGAGGCTTCAGGTGTTTCTGCCCTCTCTCTCTTTGCCTCTGACACAGCCATGAAAAGGATATGGAGAAAAATAAGAAAAATAATTATAAGCTAGTTCCAAATATTTTTCTTTGGCTCATTAATTTTTAAATAATTCCTCTTATTTGATAACTTAGGGGAGATCATTTTTTCAGTTGTTTAAGAATTTACAGTGTAATGATAGCAAGTTCTAGTTTTGTTTCAAAGTTAGAATTTCTGATTTGTCTGCATATTCTTTGATTTTATCATGTATATATAGGTTCTGATGCAGAGATACTCATATAAAAACAAGTTCTGTTATGTCATATTCCATTTGTTTAGAAGGTATTTGAAATAAAATAAAAATTATTCTTGGAGAAAAAAAGGATATACCCTCTATAGTCACCTCTCCAAGGAAGATGGTACAGAGGTGCCAGCCAAGGCCAGCAGAAATCAGTCTGTAGACAAGTAAGCAAGGTCAGTGCAGATGAGCAGAGCTGTTCCAGATAATCTGCAGACCTGTAGGAATAAAACACGGTTGTTAAATCTTTGAGTTTTAGGTTGGTTTATTATGCAAACAATCCTGAGTAAAAGCAAGCACATACCAATGTTATGAAAGTTCTTCCATCATAATTAGGGCACAAATACAAGAAGGTTTCACAGCTGATTTTTCTCTTATCTTAAGAACAGGTAATTTCAGGATATGTTGGATCTTTCCCTGACTATAGTAAAAGGATGTAAAGATTCTTAGTTCATTTATCAAGCCAGACACTTATTACCAAAACTTGATATAATACCAATAAAAGAGGAAGAGACAGAGAGACAGTGAAAGAGATATAAATAGAGAGAGGCAGAGAGAGAAAGGGGAGGGAAGAGAGAGAAAACTATAGGCCAATCTCATTATTAAATACACAGTGAAATTCATAAACACAACATTAGTTTAAAAATCTAATTAGTAACTCACAAAATTACCATTCAACTGACGAAGAATAGTTTGTCAAGGAATACAATTTTAGTTCAATTCTCTCTTCTGCTTCTGGCATACCAATTCTATATTTATTAGACTGACTGATAATGTCCTACAGCTTTTGAATGCTCTATTCTATTCTTTTCACTTTTTTTTTCTCTTTGTGTTTCAGTTTGGGTAATATCTTTTGACCTATCTTCATGTTTTCTTATGCTTTCCTTAGCTTGTTGAGTCTACCAGTGGGCCCATCAAAGGCATTCCTCTTTCCTGTTATCATGCTTTTCATTGCTAGAGTTTCCATTTGATTTTATTTTGATAAATGTACCATGTGTTCTTGAAAAAAATGTGGTTATGTTGCTGTTGGAAGTTATGTTCTTCGCGTGTTCATTACATCTTCCTTATCTTCCAGATCCAGTTGAGAAAGGTGTGTTAGAGTCTTCCACTAAGATTGCAAATTTGTCTGTTCCTTTCTTTTGAAACTATAATTGGATGCATTCAGATTTTACTGGCCGATATCATTATGAACTATTCTTCTTAATCTTCAATAATGCTCCGTGCCTTAAAGTTTACATTTTCTTTTATAGGAATAGTCACATCAGCTTTCTTTTGGTTAGTGTTTGTAAGGTATAGTTTTTTTTTTTTTTCCCTCTCATTGTCTTTTTGAACTTTCTGTGTACTTGTATTTAAGTGGCCTCTTGTAAGCTGCCTGTAATAATCTTTTGGCTCTTTATCCAGTCTGACAAGCTTATTCTTTCACTTGAACTATGTAGTCCATTTGCTGGTAGACATGCAGATGTATCTCCCACATCTTCAAGAAAGGCCTGTTGCCCTGCTGCAGGGCGCGTTACCAGCAGACTGCCTCCACTGTCAGCTCCCTCAGGGTCTGCCTCAACTGCAGGGGAGCACTGCACCCCACGTCTCCCTGCTTTGTCTAATGCTGCATGTATCTGGGGATTGAGCAAGTTGTAAAGGCCTGGCCATTTCAAGACAACATAAGACAACTCCTGTTCCTCTGCCCCATTCTCCTCCCTTTGGGCCTTTCCTTTTTCCTAAGGCATGGCCTAGGATGGAAGCCTGACAGACCTCTGTCACCTCAATCCTGACTGAGATCTAGCTCTGCTCTTCAGCGTTTCCAGACATCCTTCTAAATCCATCAAATGTCTTGAGGGGGAGGCCTGTGGGATTCTTGGAGGCTGGTCTCTGTTTCCTCAGCCCTACAACACTAGGATACATTCATTCTGCCTTTAAGGCCTTTAGGACTAGCTCCTGGCCTTCTAAACAGAGCAGAATTTAGCAAATATGCTCTGGGGAAAAAAAAAAAAAAACCTGAATTTGAGTCATCTCAATTTTCTAACTTGTCACACCAGACCCCTAAGCCAACAGCTTTGCTGATCTCTATTTTCCCCAGCGGGGGCTCTCTCTGCTTGGGAAACCCCAAACTTTGCCTGTGGCCATGCTCAGAATCAGCAAAATCTCCAAGCAGAAACAAAGAAAACAGCTGGAGATCTTCTCTCAGCTCAGGAAGCTTCCTCCTCTTTGGGATTTCAGTTGTTCTAATAAGCCTTACTTAGATAGCTGTTCTGACGCCTTGAAAAATAGGATTAAAAAAAATTATCCAGTTTTTCTAGTTGTTACGGTAGGGGCATTGGTTTGCCATAGCATCCCACCAAAGTGGGAGACTCAATTATCTCTTAAACCTTCTTTTAGTCTTCTCCTTCTTTGTGCATTCAACTGACACATCCCATTGATTCCATTTCTGCAGTTTGCTTGGATCTTCTGTCTTTTTCTTTCCATGTCCACCACTTTTGTTTGGTTACTCCAGGGTGATTCCAACGTCACTAGTCTCTCCTGCACATCCCACTAGACTTCTCTGTAGACTAAACATTGTTAGGCATAACTCTAATGATACTAATTTCCAGCTAGAATTTTTCCATGTCTTTTTGCCACAATTGAATGTCAAATTTTTGTCCCAAGATATTTCTTGTTTTATGATTCCTATTGCTTATGCTTCACGCAAACCAGACTATTTAGTGCTCCATTAACATACTCCGAAAATCGGCACTACTTGCCCTTTGTCCAAGTTATACTTAGTCATTTTCCCTTTAAACATATGCTTTAGAAATCCTACCCGTGATTTGAGTCACCATTTAAATGCTGCCTCTTTCATGAAAACTTCTTTTATGCTCCAACAAGATCTCATGAGTTTGCCTCCTCTACATCTTCCTGTTATGTAGAGTTAACTTGTCTTTTGGTGTTTCCTAAATTCTGTCCAACATTATATTGATTTGGGTATCACCACTGCTAAAACGTAAAATTTCGAAGTCAGGGACCTATTTGTACTACCTGGTAAAATATACATTTATTAAGCACATTTTGCTCAACAAAGAATAATAAAATAAACATTGGTAAATGAACAAAAGAGTGAGTCACATAAATGATCAAAAATAAGCTGATGACAAATTGTATACAGATTTTCTAGTGTAGGGACCTTTTCTCTCCCTTTTTCACTTTGTTCTTCACCATATTTCTGCAATATTTGGTGGGGGGGGGGATATATTCAGATTACCTGTAATGATTGCTTGGACCAAAGTCAACCTCCTCCTTGCCTTTTCTTTGTTAGCTCCAAAGCCATTGTACAGAGAGAGATAATTTGGGGCAAGTACAAAATATTCCACAAAGCAGCATAAAATGTTTGTCTTAATTTACAGTCAATCTTAAAGTATAAAAATTCAGTATTTGCCCCACAAAGTGCTTTCAGCACCTCAGAAGGATAACATAACCCAGATCCAAAGTGCCATTGTGTTGTTATCTTCAGTTTCTCACGTTATGAGGTCATGCTTATTACTCATGTAGTTGGATACTTTACATGTCTTACAAATCCTTCCCAGAAACAGCCTCACCCTAAATAAAACTGTTCAAAGTGAAGACCCTTAGTTTTAAAGTATAAATAAGTAAATGATGAAACTTGGTAAAATGATCTTTTAAACCCCATTTGGAACAAAAGAGCATCAATGAGAAATTTTATAAATGATGCAGAGAAACATTTATTTCTGCATCAGCTAAACTCCTTTCTCTATCGCCTGCAAAGGATCAACTGTCATGTTCTATAAAACTCTGTGAGTCATATGAGTTTCCAACAAGCACGTATCACTGGCTGTCATCGACTGATGTGGACTTGAAGTTGGGGAAAACAAGCATAAAGGTCTCAAGCTTGAAATATTAATAATATAGTTGAAAGAAATTATAGCAGGAGGTCCTTCTCGCATCATTGGATAATCTGATATAAGCTATTTTGGTTGTATCTACATAAGAAAAAAATAAAACTATTTAAATCAGTAAATCTGATTTTTTAAATGGGCAAATTAATAGCTAATTGAAGCTGTGTAGTCTGTACTTAATACATGTAAATTATGTAAATAAAACAATATATATGTTGTGATATGCATAATTTTAAATCCAGCACTCTCTATCTCTATACTCCAGGATTAAATTGAAAAGCAACTGAGGATAAACAGCAAAGTCAAGGGTATGGACTCTGAAACCAGACAGCCTAGGTTCAAATCCCAGCTCAACAATTAATTATGTAGCCTTAAACAAGTTAATTAAAATCAAGTTTCCCATAGATTGCTTACCTTGATAGGAGTGTTGGTTACTGGGTGTAAAAATTTGTCAAACCCCATTTAACTGAACACTTAAAAATCTGTGGATTTTATTTTATATAAATTACATCTCAGTTAAAAGGGAACAAAATTGTTTAAAAAGCATTTCTATAAGAAGGGGGAAAAAATCACTCTGCTTATCACATATGTTTGTCGTATGGATTAAATAAGACTGCATACAAAATGCCACAGAAATCATAACTATTATCATTTGAATAAGTGATCAAAATTTTGCAAGGTAAATATTGCTGCCCTTTTTTGTTTTGAACTAATGAAGGAACAGTCTAGAAATGTGTATTAACTTGCCAAATATTTGAAGCAGAGCATTAAATCTTGGTCCGCTGAAGGTCAGAGTTTTCTCCACTCTAAGAGAAAATTACAGTGTGGACTTTTTAAAGGAAGTTTAGCTGGATTGAATGAACAGTAAAGTGTAGATTCTGTTTTATCTTGTAGTTTAACCATGGGAAAAGAGCACAAAGTTTCAAAAGTTTTAGTTTAAAATATTCTGTTCACAGAAAATTTTAGTTTGAAAGTTTACAATTGTAAATCTTATAATAGGGTATAATAGGGAGGGGTAGTAACATTATGGAAGATGGGAACTTCATTCTTCCTTTCTGCTACCTGCTAAGGGAATATTTCATTGTTTCAAATATGTTTAGAACTGGTACTTTTCAGACTGACAGCCTAATGGACGATACTACCAAACAGATAAAGAGACTCTATTTCTTCCTCAGGTATGTGGAGAAATATACATAAACATATGAAATTGGCTGCAAACATGTTGGTTATATGGTTTGAATAAAAAGAAAACCACCATGAACTATATGGTGGCTTTCCAAATGACACATTGTAGGTTTCATCTAAAATTATTTATAATTCCTATATAAAATATTTCTATAAAAAATGTTTCCAAATATCTGCTAAAGCACAGGTGAAGTTAGCTCCACTTTTTAGCTCATCACCTCTTGCCATATGATGAATGTGATCTTAAGAATTAAGTAACATTTTAAATAATAAACCATCAACTTTGATTCTATATAAGTATTGTGCATTCATTCATATCTTATGATTCGTTCTATTTTTTGAAATTCTAACATTTTATAGAAATTATGTAAAAGGTTTGACTGTTTTTGGGGAAACGTCATTTAAAATACTTTTTATATAGCTCATCTTAATATAAAAAAATCATTATGCTTCCTTTATTCATTCATTAAAATACTACTAGCAATCACATTCAGAAAGAAAAAACCTGCTCTGTGATTGGTATACAAAGGCATCCTCAAAGAACTTTCAGTTTAGTGAGGGGAAACAGAATTTACACTGAAGTGACTATCATAAAAATCAATATTTAAGGACACCGTTTAACCCAAGAGCAATGGGAGCAAAGCAAGAAACATATTTCTGAAAAGGTAACTTATTCTAAATAGAGAAAGTTCAGATTGGAAAATCTTATCTTTGATACAATAAGGATATGGTAGATTTAACAGAGGGTGACCTGGAGAGAGGAACTAAAATAAGCAGAGACACAAGAACACAGGAGCAGAAACCCAAGGGTAGAAAAATAAACAAGATATTGGTTTAACTACACAGTTCAGGTAGTAGAGAAATGGGAGATAAGTATCTGAAAGGATGGTTGGAGCCAGATTTTGAAGGTCTAAGAATGCTAAGATAAAGAGTTTGGACTTTTATTCCCCAGCCTCTGAAATCCTGGTTTTAACATTGTTCTAAGCAGTGATTCTCAAAGTGTTGTCTAGGGAACCCCGGGGAGCCTCCATGGGTTTATAGAGTGCATGATGTCAAAACTATCTTCATAATAATACTAAGATATTAATATCATTCTCATTGCCTCACAAGTTTACTGTGGAGTTTCCCATGATGTCACATCACAAAAGATTAAATGCAGAAGCAGCTGTAAGAATCCAGGTGTCTTCTCTTGAGCCAGACATTAAAGAGGTTTATAAAACATAAACCCATGCCATTTTTCTCAATAACAGTGCTTTGTTTTGGAGAATATAGTTATTTTTTATAAGACTATATAACTTACATTAACAGGTAATGGCTTATTAAACTTATTTTATAATAAATTAATAAATATTTTTAAAGTTCTCAGTTATATTTCTGATATATAAATATATAGTCTCAGTAGATATAACTCATCTAAATAAAAGCTCTTTGGAGTCTTCACCAATTTTTAAGAGTTTAAAGAGGTCCTGAAACAAAAGGTTTGAGAACCATTGCTGTAACAGTAACTTGGACTTGATACAGATTTTATCATGGCCTCTAGAGGACACATCCAGCCATGTCGTAAATGTGGGGAAATCTGATTCAGTCACCAAAATTAAAGGACATGATTTAAAAAAATTTTTAATAGCCCAGTAAATCCAAGAATATCATTTCAACATGTAATCAATGTAAAACTTGTTGAGATATCATGAATTCAAAAGAACATCATTTGAAATTCCACCATCAATTCTTCTTGAGACTTCACTGAAGCTCTTCTATCAGAGGTGCCATATCCAGGTGCAGCTTGGTTGGCTCGGGCCAGGGTGTCCCGAAGTCTCCCTGCTTCAAATCACCTGGGCAACAGGCTTCTAAGGAAGATTCCTGGCTCTTACCCAGAACTTCCAATCATCTTTTGTGGAAGATCCCATCTGCATTCAATCAAGAGTCCCACATTGTTCTTAGGAGCACTGCCATTTAAAATTCTTGTTTCAGGATATTTATGGTGTACTTAACAAGTTTACAAAGAAGCACCAAAAAATGGTGGTTAAAACACACATGGAGTCAGACATTTCACTCAGCTGGAATTTCAGTCGCCACTGACATAGGTGTTTTTCCACTAGAAGGTATCTTGTTTTCAGGCAAAAATTGAGAAACCCTCACGTTTACAGAACTTGTCCAGATAAAAAGAATTACTCATGGGTCCCTAGTGAGACCTAAATTCATCAGACACCACTCTGCCCTCATGGAAGAGGAAAGTGTGGATTAAACCTGAGCTTCTGAGACTTTAAGATACAAGAGAATCACCAAAGATTGCAAAGCCTAAAATATTTATTATCTGATCATTTACAGAAAAAATTTGCTGTCTCCTGCTCTAAATCAGTGCTTTTTAAACTTTAACAAATTAATCTTTCAGGGATCTTGTTAAAATGCAGATTCAGATTTGGTGGATCTGGAGTCAAGATTCTTATTTCTAATCAGCTCCCAGGAGATGCTGCTGGCCCACTGGCCACCTCAGAGCAGGTCTGAAATGCAGGACCTCAGGCCCCAACCTGCAGTCCCACTGAATTGGAAGCTGCATTTCACCAGGATCCATTGATGACCCTCATGCCCATTAATGATTACACCAGAAGCACTGAAGTAGATTACAAAAAAGGAGTGTGACCTTTGACTTCAGACAAAGTAGAATTGGAATCCCTCTCTCTCATTAGGCATGGGGATGTCTGCATGCAACTCAAGCTCTCCAAATCCCCTTTTTTTCATCTCTAAAGTGGGAACAAGAATACTTTGTTCACCCACCTCATAACTGTTATGAAAATCAAATATGACAATGGAAATAATTTATAAATAACACTAACACATATTGAAGGTTTACTATATGCAAGCCATTATGGCAAATAATTTACAAATAAAGAGACTGAGGTTCAGAGAGGCAAAACAACTTGTTGGGAATCACATTGCCAACTAGAGAAGAGTCGAACTGGTACACAGTCCTGGCCAGTAGTTACCTGCTCCTGTACTTTTTATGACCATATAATTGTGCCACCTTGAGGGTCTTTCAGCCCTATTCAAATGCCTGTGTTGGTGGCTTCCATTATTTTTTGCAATCATATTCCAAAATACATCTCCATGCATAAATGAAAGAAATCTACAGTCTGGGCCAGTAGGGTAAATGCTGCAAACCATAGTGCACACACTTGACCTTGCCAAAAGTCAAAATGCAATGAAGTAAATAAAAATAGTCCTAACCCATGTCCTACGTTAAAGCAACTTTGTTTAATTAAGGTCAAGCTTCCAGAAATCCAGGAATGGTCAACTCTCATGATGACTAAATCACATATTGAGGGAGATAGCAGTGTACACTGCTCAATTATATAGTTTCCTGGTCTTTGAAATCACCTTTGAGTATTGCTCTCAGGACAGCTTTGGCAGCAAAGCCTCCATCTGCTTATAATTTCCCTTGCATTTTCTTGGCTTTTTCAGTCCTTGCTGTTTTGCCCAGCAGGAAGTCAAATTGGGTGAATCGTTTTCACCAGACAGTCCCCATCTCTGCAACTCACTTTCATTTTCCCTTCCTGCCCTAAGTAGAGGGTCACAGCTGTCTTTGAAAGAGCACTTTATAAAAGATGCAACAGCATCCTCTACTGACTGTGGCTTACTATGTCAAAGAGGAAACAACCCACTTTAGTGTGATTTGGATCATTCTTTAGTGCATTTATCAGTGCTTTTTATTTTCTTATTTTAGGCTGTTTTGGAATGAAAATAAAACCTTGGTGCTTAAACTAATTTTTAAAACCACTTTATTTAGGTGTATGACTGACATAGAAAAAGCTGTACACATTTAATGTATGCAACTTGTTGAGTTTGGAAATAAGAATATGTCAGTGAAATCATCACCCCAATCTATGCCATAAACATACCCATCAGATCCAAAAGTTTCCTTCTGCTCTCTTTATTATTATTATTATTATTTGTGATAAGAATGTTTAACATAAGATCTGCCCTCTTGAACCATCATACACTGTTGGTGGGAATGTAAATTGGTGTAGCCACTGTGGAAAACAGTATGGAGGTTTCTCAAAAAACTGAAAATAGAACTACCACCTGACCCAGCAATTTCACTCCTGGGTATATATCTGAAAACAACAAAAACACTAATTTAAAAAGATACATGCACCCCAATGTTCACAGCAACATTATTTACAATTGCCGAGATATGGAAGCAACCTAAGTGCCAATCTACAGGTGAATGGATAAAGAAGCTGTGGTATATATATACTACTTAGCCATAAAAAAGAATGAAATTTTGCCATTTGCAGCAATATAGATGGACTTGGAGGGCATTATGCTAAGTGAAATAAGTCAGAGAAAGACAAAAACTGTATGATATCACTCATATGTGGAATCTAAAAAAATACATGTTAGTGAATATACCAAAAAACAAGCAGACTCACAGATATAGAGAACAAACTAGTGGTTACCAGTAGGGAGGGGAGAGGGGCAATATAGTGGTTAGGGGAGTGGGAAGTACAATTATTGGGTGTAAGATAGGCTCATTGATGTATTACACAATACAGGAAATATAGCTAACATTTTGTAATAACTGTAAATGGAAAGTAACCTTTAAAAACTGAATAAAAAATTTTAAAGTAAAAAAACGTCTCCACTATCCCTGAGACCCTAGGTTTCCAAAGAAGTACTCGCCCCCATCTCTCAACACATATAACATGTTTGTATACTTTAAAACTAGTTCACAAAAGTATTATACATGATCCCATGGGTCATGATAAAAGTGGCAATTACAGCTAACATTTTAAAAACTTATTGGAGAGAGGATTCTGGGAAAATGGCAGAGTAGGAATCATCAAGAATCTGTTTCCCCTCCTAGAAAACAATTGTACTGGCAGAACCATTTTGGATCTCTGGCATCTATTGAAGATTTGCAACTTCCAGGGGAAGGCTTGGACAGTAAATGGTGATGAATTTTAGTCAATTTCACCTTTTAGCTCAACAGCAACTACCTGTACCCACTCCCCAGCCCCAAGGCAGACAGCCATGGATATGTTCCTGGAACAGCTTGCACTCAGCTTGAGGAATCCAGGGTGGGCAATAAGGACCTGTCCTGAAAATTTGGGGATCTATGTTCTGTTCACCGAGAGCTGCCTCTGATCATGACAATACAGACATGGAAGCAGGCAGTCACTGTTAAACACATCTCCACATACACACCCAACGTTGCAAGCCCCTCACCTTCAGGCTGAAGCAACTTCCAGGAGATTTAAAAGGCCAGATCTTTTTCCCTCCTTTACTTTTCTCCTTTTAGAAGCCAGACATTAAAGACAAAGACATTCAAGAGCAATTGCTTTCGAATTTATAAAGTCACTGTACGTGGTTAGGGAAAGGCACAGGCTCAAGAAAGATCTGAGAAGACTTTAAACTTATACCCAGGTTTATCATTGGCACAGAGACAGCCTATAACAGTCAAAACCAAGAGAGAAACAACAAAAAGCAAACCCTGTGAAAATGGGAGAATCTGACTACCAGAATTTCCACATGATTAAATGTAAATGTCCCATTTTCAACAAAAAGTCACAAAACACACCAAAAAACACAGGAAGGTATGAACGATTCATTGGGGGAAAATAAACCAACAAAACTGCCCCTGAAAAAGACTAGATGGCAGATCTACTAGATAAAGACTTTAGAACAACTGTCTGAAAGATGCTCAAAGAACTAAAGGAAGACATAAAGTCAAGAAAATGATGTATGACAAAATGGAAATATCAATAAAGACAGAGAAAACCTGAAAAGAAAATTTAAAAGAAATTCTGGAGTTGAAAATACAACAATTGAAAAGTAAAATACACGAGGGAAATTCAAAGGCAGATTTAAGTAGGCAAAATAACCCATGAACTTAAAGACAGGACAATTGAAATTATCAAGTCTGAGAAACAGAAGGAAAAACGCTTGAAAAAATGTGAACAGAGCCTAAGGGACCTGTGGCACACCATCAAACAGACAACCATATGAACTGTGGGAGTCCCAGAAGAAGAAGAGAGAAAGGGACAGAGAAGTTATCTGAAGAAATAATGGCCAGAAACTTCCCAAATCTGATGAGAGACATGAACAAAAGTATACAATAAGCTCAATGAACTCCAAGTAAGATGAACTAAAAGAGACCCACACTGACACACATTATAATCAAACTGTCCAATGCGAAAAACAAGGAGAGAATATTGAAAGCAGCAAGAGAGAATCAACTCATCACATTCAAGTGATCCTTGATAAGATTTTGGACAGATTTGTCATCAGAAACTTTGAAGTTCAGAAGGCAGTGGGCTAATATATTCAAAGTGTTGAGAAAAAAAAAGCTGTCAGCCAAGAATCCTATACCTGGCAAAACTGTCCTTCTAAAGTGAGGCAGATTAAGACATTTCCAGATAAACAAAAGATAAGGGAGTTTGTTACCACTAGATCTGCCCTGCAAAAAAACGCTACGAGTAGTCCTGAAGATTGAAATGAAAGAACACTAGCTAGTAACTTAGCTATAAGAAGAAATAAAGATGTCAATAAAGGTAAATAAATGATTCATTATAAAAGCTTGTATTACTGTACAATTAGTTTGTAACTCCACATTTTGTTTTCTACATGATTTAAGACTAATGCATTATGAAAATCAATTACTGGTTTATGTTTTAGGTCACACAAGGTATAAGATGTACTTTTGTGACACCAATAACTGAAAGACATGGGAAGGAGCTGTAAAGGAACAGAGTGTTTGAACGTTATTGAAGTTAAGCTAGTATAAATTCAAATGAGAGTGTTAAAACTTTAGAATATTAAATGTAATCCCCATGTAACCACAAAGAAAATAGTTATAGAATATCAAAAAAAGGAAATAAGAACAGAATTAAAACATTTTATTTAAAAAATTGACTAAACACAAAAGAAGACAGGAATTCAGGAAATAAGGGACACAAAAAGCACCATAAGGCATATAGAAAACAAATAGCAAATAACAGAAGTAAGTACTTATCAGTAATTACTCTATATGTACATGAATTAAACTCTCCAATCAAAAGATAGAGATTGGAAGAATAGATTAAAAAACATGATATGCTGTCATGTCAACTATATGCTGTCTATAAGAGACTCACTTTAGTCTGAAGACACAAATAGGTTGAAAGTAAAAGGATGGAAAATAATATTTCATGCAAATACTAAACAAAAGACAGCAGGAAAAGCTATACTAATAGACAAAATAGACTTTAAATCAAAAAAAGGTATAAGAGGGCTTCCCTGGTGGCACAGTGGTTAAGAATCCGCCTGCCAATGCAGGGGACATGGGTTCGAGCCCTGGTCTGGGAAGATCCCACATGCCGCGGAGCAACTAGGCCCGTGAGCCACAACTACTGAGCCTGGGCGTCTGGAGCTTGTGCTCCACAACAAGAGAGGCCATGATAGTGAGAGGCCCGTGCACCGCGATGAAGAGTGGCTCCCACTTGCCACGACTAGAGAAAGCCCTCACACAGAAATGAAGACCCAACACAGCCAAAAATAAATACAAATAAATAAATAAAAATTAAAAAAAAAAGGTATGAGACAAAGAAAAACATTATATATTAATGTTTCAATACATCAAAAATATAATAATTAGAAACATTTATACACCTAATGACAATCAATATATATGAAGCATAAATGGACAAAATTGAAGGGAGAAATAGACATTTCCGCAATAATAGTTGGAGACTCCAATGCTCTACTCTCAATAGCAGATAGAACAATCAGACAGAAGTAAGGAAATAGAGGATTTATTACACAATAAACTGACTAAATCTAACAGACATATACAGAACACTCTATCTAACAACAACAGAACACACATTCTTCTCAACTTCACATGGGACATCTTCCAGCAAGGACCATATGTTAGGCCACAAATTAAGTCTACATAGGTTTAATAAGATAGATATCATACAGAATATCTTTTATGACCACAATAGATGAAGTTAGAAATCAAAATAGAACTAAAACTGGAAAATGCACAAATTCGTGGAAATTAGACAACACACTCTTAAACAACAAATGTATCAAAGAAGAAATCACAAGGGAAATTAGAAAATACTTAGAGATGAATTAAAATGAAGACACAATATATCAAAACTTATAGGACATAGCAAAAGCAATGCTAAGGAGGAAATTTATAAACACATTAGAAAAGAAGAAATATCTCAAATCAACAACCTAACTTTGCAACTTAAAGAACTAGAAAAAGAAGAACCAACTAAAAATAAAACTAGCAGAAGGAAGAAAATAATAAGGATTAGAGCAGAGATAAATGAAATAAATAACAGAAAAACAATAGAGAAAAAATCAATAAAATCAAAAGTTGATTCTTTGAAAATATGAACGAAATTGAAAACTTTTAGTTAGATTGACTAAGAAAAAGAGAGTAGAATCAAATAACTAAAATCAGAAATGAAAGTGGAGACACTACAACAATAAGAAATACAGACAATAAAAATGATTATAAAAGAGTAACATGAACAACTGTGGATCAGACTTGGATAACTTGGATAACTTAGATGAAACAGACAAATCTGAGAAACACAAAACTTAACAAGACTGAGTCACAAAGATGTAGAAAACCTGATTAGACTGATAACCAGTTAGGAGATTGAATCAGTAATCATAAACATTCCAACAAATAAAATCCCTGAACCTAATGGCTTCACTTGTGAATTCCATCAAACATTTAAAGAAGAACTAACAAACACCAATCTTTCTCAAACTTCAAAAAAATATTTGAAGAGGAGAGAACACTTCCTAACTTCTAACTCCTCATTCTCTAAGGCCAGCATTCTTCTGACACCAAAGCCAAAGACTCTACGAGAAAAGAAAACTATAGACAAATACACTTATGAACATTGATGCAAACTATGCAACAAGAAAAAATATTTGCAAATAAAGGACTAATATCCAGAATAAAACTCAACAACAACAAAAACAAATAACCTAATTAACAAATGGGCAAAGGACTGGAATAGACATTTCTCCAAAGAAGATATATGAATGGCTAATAAGCACATGAAAAAACTGCCAAAATTACTAACCATTAGGAAAACAAATCAAAACCACAATGAGATAGCACCTGACACCCACTAGTATGGCTACTATCAAAAACATTAAAAATAACCACTGTTGAAGAAGATATGGAGAAATTGGAAATTTGGAAATATTGGACATTTGTACTGTTCATGGAAAACAGTATGAAACAATATGATGGGTCCTCAAAAAAATAAACACAGAACTACCATATTATCAGCAATTCCACTTCTGGGTACACACCAAAAGAATTGAAAGCAGGGTCTCAGAGAAATTCTTGTACATCCATGTTGATAGCAGCATTATTCACAATAGCTAAAACATGATAGTAACCCAATGTCCATTGACAGCTGAATGGATAAGCAATATATGGTATATACAATGGAATATCATCAGCCTTAAAAAGGGAAGGAAATTCTGACACATGCTACAACATGGATGAACGTTAAATAGGGAGTTATTGTTTAATGGGTACAATGTTTCAGTTTTGCAAGATGAAAAGGGTTCTGGAGATGAATGGTGGCACTGGTTGCACAAAATATGAATGCACTGAGTATCACTAAACTGTGTATTTTTTTAATGGTTAAGGTGGTAAATATTGTGTAATGTGTATTTTACCATGATAAAAAAATTTTAAGCAAAAAAAATTTAACCCAATTTAAAAGCCTGACCTTGTACCAAAATTTTACAGATTAATATTTTCAGCCACAAAGTGAGAAAGATACTATAAACAGCTCAGATTTATAGTTGCAACCATGATGTTCAGGAAGATCTAGTGATTTTTCCAAGGTCACAGAGCTTACATAAGCAGCAGAACTGGAGTGTAGACCCTCAGAACCTGCCGTCTACTCACTATAGTGCTTTCGAGGCTATTTTCTGTATTTAAAATGAGGGAATGTAGCTAATTTGGCACTTTCTACCATTCAAAGAATATTCACAAACATAAACTCATTTACTCTCACAATTTTTATGTTAGGAGGGCAAGCAATGCAATTTTTCTTCTATCCATTTTACAATTTACAATACTGAGGTTGAGATTATGTGTTTTGTTATTATACCGGAAAGATACAAAATGGCAGAGTACATTAAAAACTCAGATCTTCTTAACTATGAAACACTGTGAACAGAACCTATCTTTGCTTTGTTTTGTAAACTGAACAGTTTCTGTGTAGTAAAAGTGAAAGAGTAGTGATCTACCCCCTTCTAGAACTGTGTTTTTTACTCACAATTAAATATCAAATAGTTTTATTTATATAACAAACGTGGTAAAATGTTAAAAATTAGTGAATCCAGCTAAAGGACATATGATAGCTACTTGTACTATTCTTGCAGGTTTTTGTAAGTTTTAATTCTGTAAATTTTTATAGATGAAGTTTAAAAATATGAAGGTATAGTCAGATAAATGCAAACTGAATAAACTGCCAACTAAGGCACCAGACACAATTTACACATATAAACTTTTAGAGTTGAAAAGTACCTTGGAAATTATTTATTTTAAATCCCTTATTTTACAGCTGACGAAACAAACCTAAAGTTTAATGTTAACGCTATTTGTTAATATTAGAGCCTGGTCTAGAAATCTGAGGTGTCCCCGAACCCTTGCTGAGTTTCCTCTTTTTGTAGCATAAAGTTTCTCCAAAAAAATTATTGCATTAAAAACAATTTCTTTGGCTCCTGGAAGCCAAGGAAGATTCTATATTGTTAAGAATATTCTCAGATTGAAGTAGTGAAAAGAACACATGTATGTTTGTATGACAGAGATACAGATATGGATCTGATAAGGATATAGGTAACAGTGTTCAACTGGGTTAAAGAGAACTCAAAGACAGTTCACCTACTCCATTGCAAGCATTTGCTTCTCAAGCTCTTCAGAAAATTGCAGAGGAAAATTAATTTGACATTTTTTCTTTATCACGCTGAGAAATAGTTAAGAGTGGCCAGCAGATGCCACTGTTGTCAGTTGTAAATAATTTTTCATATTTCAAATAAAGGAGATGAGTCATTACAGAAGGAAATAGGATAAGTGTAACAAAAATAATCATGTTATCTTAAAAAAAAAGTAACAAAATAATGCATAATTGGATCTTATTATTTACCTTTAAGCAAAACATTTAATTATACACTTGGTAGCTAAAAGATATGAACTAAATTGTTAGAAAAAAATTAACAAGGAAAGCTGTAAGTCTTCTATGTTTGAAAAGAATAATCATGCTTAAAAATTAGAAGCTGATGCAATCACCAGTGTTGACTAATAGCTATATTTAATAGCCAAGATATAGCCTACACTGATGAGTGACATCAAGGAAGAGTAAAATAAAACATCAATTCTATTCTTTTTTGTTACTATTGAGACATTATAAAAATAATTTTGTATTTCTCAAGCCTACACTCAATGGTGAATAAGCTGTTACTACAAAATTGGCTGTTAATTATGTTACTCTCTTATATTTCCATCAATATTCATAGTGTTAAGTATTTTTAAAATAATTTAAAACATATAAATTAAAGCAGACCTACATGGCCTATTCCATGAGAAAAAATATGATGGCTATTGTTTACTTCTAGGCTGGCTTCCCAAATTCCACAGTGGAACATGATTTATAACTCCTGGAATCCCTGTATCTTCCTGAACATATTTTTGGGATGACTCTTCACTTTTTTAAAAACATCAATCCCACCAAAATTCTGTAAATTATAGTTCAAATAGATTTGTTCTTATATTTTCATGTGGATTTGAATTCCTGCATATTTTAATTAATTGACAAGAAACTATTAAATCTATGCTGTAGTCAACACTCTGTTAAGTAGCTGTGAGGGATTCAGAAGAGAATAAACATAGTTTCTGTTCTTAAGCAAAGAATACAGTAGAATAAAAAGAAAGGTTTTGTGTCGAGAGTGAATAGGGGTGGCAGAGGAGGACATATTTTTGTTTTATAAGAGAGGTGAACACGGTTTTTGGCTGAAAAAAAGGAGTCAGTAGAGAGAGAAAGGAAAAAGAGAGAGAATAATCTGCTGAGAAAGGTCCTGGGTAATTCAGAGTGGGAGGAAATCAAGAGCAGAGATGGGCAGATTGGCCTTTGATATGATCAGGGAAATCTTTTCCCCTTAAGGAGTAGGAAAAATAGACAAAATAGATGTAGAGAGTGCTTCACTTTAAATGATAAACAGGTATAGAAAATCACTATACACTGCATAGTAATATTTGTAACTAAGGTACAGTGCAAAAAGCATGCTTTGTGATAAGAGATTCTCAAATGTTTTAAATCACATTCACATAAAACTGCTTGACTCCCTTATATGTTTGTTTCTTTCCTTTTTTATTTTTTTTTATTGGGGGGTGGAGTTTAGAGGGTGGGGAAAGGCAGGAAAGGTGGAGGACGGAGAGGTAAAACAAAAAATAAATAAGCAATTCTCAGAAAAAGGAACCTAATAGCAAAAAATATATGAAAGGATCTTCATCCAACCTAGTAATTAAATAAATATAAATTCAAACAATGAAATACTATGCTCTGCCCCATAAGATCAGAAAAAAATTTCACATGTCACTGAGGATGTGGATACTCTAAAATTTTTACACCCTGCCAGTGGTAATTTAAATTGATTTAACCCCTTTAGAAAGTAGTAATTTGGCAATTTCTAGGGAAGTTTAAGATGGATGGATGTAACATATTATTGTTCAAAAGGATCTACTCCCTCCCTTGGGAGAGGATTGTGAGTCCTCACTCATTTCCATATGTCTGGCCATCCTGCATTGTAGAGGTAGTATATTTCCCTGCCCCATTGACTAGGATTTGGTCATGTGATTTAATTTGACCAATTGAATATGAGTATACATGGGTACCCCTTCTATGAACAGAAGCTTTTGAAGTCATTGCAAATTTTTGTCAGCCTCCTGCCCATATTTCCATGAGAAGGGTATACACTGGACAGGAGCTGTTTCCATCCCAGCTGCAACAATTTGAATAAAATCTTTTTAGAATTTCTGAAGTGATTTTAGAGTTATAGACCTTTTGGTGAAGAATCCTTTTTTTTTTTTTTAACCTGTAAGGAAAATGAAAACAAAGTCCTAATGTATCACACAAATATGTTTATTACTTAAATGTTTATAAATTATAAGATTTTACTTACGAATAAAAACATTTCTAGAAAATGTTACACAGTTTGTAATAATGTTTGTAACTGGTTTCAGGCACATAGTGCAAAATACTTCTTTTCTGATACAGAGATCCCTAAATGTTTATCTAACCACATTGGCACAAAATTGCTTTAGTACCTTATATGGTACAATATACCCCTAATAAATCTTTGAAAAAGAAAAACTCTGTGGGTAAAACTAGTACACTACTATTTACTGGCAAAAATCTATTAGTAGATTCAGTTTTCTTGGTTTATAAAGTAGGTTGCCATAGAAAAATATTATTTGTCTATGATTCTTTTAAAATCACATTATTATATAATACACAAATTATTCACCTGAAAAAAATCTCTTAATACCTGAGAATTTGTCCATGAATAGTTAATTTTTATACTATCTTTTATGTTCTGGCTTTGAGACACCTCAGATATGAAATAACTTGAACATCTCTAATAAAAATTTTGCAAATGTAAACATAATTTTATGTTTACCAAAATAGTATCTTCAACATGTCAATAATTCTTACTTTTCTACTTGATTAGTAAAATACAGTACTTAACTGTGAGAAAATTAATTTTTTAAGAGTAGACATATACATATATAAGATCTATAAAGACATGATAGAATATAAACATTATAAAAACAATGTATTGCTCTTATAAGTACAATCAAATTAGAGGTAGGTGTTTTAAGTCAAATTCTACTATATCATATCTTCTTCTGTATTATTCCCACAAAATTTCATATTTAGTATTTAACCAAAGCATATATTTTAAATACAAAATTATACCATAATTTAGGATGATTTTTTTCAAGCACCATAATGCACAATTAAAAATTAAAGGAAACATAAAACAAGGTATCTAAGCTGTATCAGTAGAAAGTATAATGGCTATGTACTTTTTTGATGTGACTATTGATTTGCTATTCACCTGACAGATTCAATATGTTTATGGCAGTTTTAAATAAGTTCATTTTCCTAATTTTTACTTGCTCCATTTTAACAAGTAGAATAAACATTCACTGTACAGTAGGATACCAGAGCAGAGATTTACATGTGTGTTTATAGGCATAATGTAATTGTGGTCCAGTCCAAGCTGTTAACAGCAATATTATCTTGGTATAATTCAAGCATCCCTGTATACCCTACCATAAATTACTATATCCTTTTAAGGATCCAGATTAGAATCACATATCGTTCAGTTTATTTTGAAGGCCTTGAAAAATTAAGCAGTGATGTGACTCCCTGATGAGCGCCCTGAAAAAAAGGCACAGACATTTTAGACATGGAAATCTCAGGAAGGGAAGAGTAAAGAAACAAGCACCAGCTATTTGCAGGTTCCAGAAAATGTCTCCTCTTTGGGACACACTTCCCACTTCTGAATGTTCATATTACTTGAATTGGGAGACCAGTAGTCATGTGAGGAATACACTTTCCACAGAACCCTCCACATCTACCGTAGACTTTGGTTCCATCCTGAAAATAGGAAGAGGCAGAGATACAGGAGAATCTGTTACAAGCTAGTATCTGCGTGCACAAAGCAGAAAAAGCAAATGCTTTGAATCATGAGGTTGAAATAATTAGCCAAGGTTTCATACAACAATTACACTTGAGGTCAAAGATCATGCCATTTCAGGATTAGTTGAAATTTGTGGTCATGGGAATTAGATAATGTGAGATTCATATTATCTACTTAATGATTATAAACCACACTCTAATTTAGACAATTCATCTCAACCCACTTATTTTTCAACAAGATATCTATTTGCTTCAGTGAGTTTATTAAAACCTCTCCCAATCTGTTGTCTAGCATTGCCATGATTTTATATAAGATTCTCACAGACTAAATAAAAGAAAGATATTATGCAAACTTGACCTTAACTGAATCCAAGCCATATTAACCTCAAATATCTCCTGGAAGCATTAGAAACACAGCCTGAAGAAAATATTTAGAAGGTGATAAAATGGGGGGGCGGGTAATAAAACTGGACTGAAAGCAGGAATTATAATTAGACAAGGACTAAAAAGGGAGATTCTTCTTTTTTTAGGAAATCAGAGCTGCTCATTGAGGAATGGGTGGGCAGAGGCTGGTGAAGGAGGTGGTCAGGACATGCTAGATTTTCTTTCCAAACTGTCTTCCATCTTTAGGTCCAAAAGTCAAAAGGCATTTTAATAAGATAAAGCAAAAATAGCTTGAACTCCTGTAGTTTCTAGAAAAGGTAAGTTTTGCTTTGTTTTTGTTTTTTTAATCTAAGGAGGGAGAGTAGAGAAGGAAACTTTGGGTTCCTGGAACTTTTGAGGATGAAGAATGTTTTGAGATCAGGGGCTTTTGAAGTTGCCTCTCCTTTCAGAAGCTTTCTAAACTCTAGAGAGTCTGAGTAAACAGAGAAAGGAATGGCAGTAAAAATTCCAATTTATATACATTCCTGTTCGCAAACGGATTGTATAAGTAAACCCTTAATCTTGCTTAAATTTACTGGGAAATGAAAATATGCGTGCATTTCCATAAGTACATTCGGGTTTCACAAGTCTCAGTTTCACACCAGGCAACAGATCTCAGGAAATACCTTCATGTGCAAAATTTTTGATTGAGGGAGAAATTCTCAATTAAATAAACAAATAATCTTTAGAATAGAACTTAAATAGAAGCAAAAGGAATGACTGTACTAAATATTCATTTTTACTGCTGCCCTCAGCCAGATCTCATTTAACCAAAAGATACCTAAAAGCTGGATAAAATCAGAATATCTCATTGCACTCTCTAAATTTTCTACTTGCTCAGAATATACTTTAACTAGGTAATTAATTTATTTCCATTCTTCTACCAAGAGGGATTAGACCAAAATTTGCCAAATAAATATTTAGAAATAGCCATTTTTAAAAAGCCTACTGCTTTCCCATATGATAGAAATAATAAAAATTTAAATTCTTTAATTATAAATTGAAACACAATTCCATAATATTCAGAAATATAATGTTTTAGTCTCTGATTATTAGAAAATTGAATTTCATTTACAAGTAGTATTCATATAAATAGGAGTGTAACAGAAGTCACTTTTATCAAAAGAAAGAAAAATTATAAAACCTTAGAGTGGGCAGGGGGTTGTTGATGGTGCTGATTTATGTGCAATATAGGTGAGGACACTTATAATGTAGATCCTGATTTACTATAGATAGAATAATGCTATCTAAGACGTGGTAACTCCAAGTACTAGGAGACATCTCATAAAGAGTATGTGCTAGTACACCATACCAGCATCAAAATTAAATGGATTCTACTTTAGATAATACATATTCTATAGGTAAAAACCAAATACCAATGTTCTCTAGATAAAGGTAGACAGAGGAAAATATGCATACAGCAATAAAAAATGTTCCTAATTCTTGAAGAACCTATGAAGGATATTTGTTAAGTGACAAATGGCTCCAACCTCAGCTCTATCACTAAATCAAAGTAGTGAGGTAAATAAACCAAAAAGTTACCTCTCACTTTGAAATATTAAAACCTACAAACCTTTAATAATTAGAGTATAGCTAAAAGCACTACCTCTTTTTGAAGTACCTGCATTTCAAGCCATCAACCCCAAACTTGAGCTACTTCAATCTATATGCTCTGGCATTTGATTTCATGTTCAGATATCTATAGGCTAAACATGAATGTGTATGTATATAAAACCTGCATAAGCACATGAATAAAAATGAACCCAATTCCATAATTTCATAAATTAATGTTATATTTCATTATATGTAATATAGCCCATCATATGCAATAACGCATTAGTCATTAACTTCATATAACTCTAAATTTAAAGTAGAGGACCTTTAATGCTAGTTCATAGCACAGAAGTATTTCAGACAGGTTTTTTGGTCCAGCAGGACTTACTTGTGATCTGTGAATGATGACAGAGGCATAACTGCCCTGAGCAAGCCACTTTGCTGTACTGGATATCTTCATCCCAGTTCCAGCCAAATTAATGCTGAATTGTCCCTGGATTGAAAACAAAACAAAATAAAAATAGATAGAATTCATAAAATATTTAAGCATGCACTTGGCTGGAAACACCTGAATTGGAATTATATAAGAAAGGACTCGAATTGATTTTCAAGATTCTTTCTTTAGAAAATGAAAGAATATTGATACAATCTTACACTAAAGAAAATGAATAGGCTAAAGACTTTTTAAATTGATTACAAATAAGTCTTCTCAATTACAAGAGACAACTGAAATAATACCAGATAATGTTATTTGTGCAAAAGTAATTCTGTCCAACACTAGGACTCTAGGGTTGACAGTTAGAGCTTATGCTCCTGTAGCAACAGCAAGTCCAGTCAGAAGGGGTGTTCACAGGGATTGATACCAACCAGACTTAACATTTCTCCAGTTTCAATTTTTGACCCCTCGTTGCTAATTTCCCTAAGTTACACCTGTTTAATGTATTTCCTAGAATCTTCTGTTACTGTGCCCTTACCTTTTGTGTTAAGAATGTTACTTTTTAACCTACCACACAAAACTACTGAATGTGATATTATTGCCCCAGTTATCATGTGCTTTTAAGTACCCAGAAGTACTTATGTGGCCGTCTGATGCCACATGATTTACACACATGGTATGTGAGCCCCCTAGTGGCTTTATGATCTAATTATTTTCAAGACACAAGAACCAGTTTCATGTCAAAATAGTCCAGACTATCTCTGCTAAAAATTAAACTTTAGGGCTTCCCTGGTGGCGCAGTGGTTGAGAATCCGCCTGCCAATGCAGGGGACACGGGTTCAATCCCTGGTCCGGGAAGATCCCACATGCCACGGAGCAACTAAGCCCGTGTGCCACAACTACTGAGCCCGCACGCCTAGAGCCCGTGCACTGCAGCAAGAGAAGCCACTACAATAAGAAGCCCGTATGCAGCAACGAAGACCCAACACAGCCAAAAATAAATAAATTAAGTAAATAAATTTATTTAAAAAAAAATAAACTTTAAATATCTGTTAATTAAGAAAGTGCCTGACTAAAATTGGTAAAATTTGTGGCACATGTATATGATCTTGCAGTACAGAATTATACACTGAAAAGCTGAAGTACTTAATGAAAGCTAATTAAACCTACTGCCAATATTTAATATACATACAGATTTAGAGTGATATTAGGACAATCTTATATCACATCACAATATCCTATGGCCTAAGACTCAGGAATCTTGAGCAAGACTGTGATAAAACATTAAAGATTATGTTATGTCAATGAAAATATTATCTTGTCATGAAAGCAAAGGCTAAATAGATTTCGAATATATTTATAATATGAATTATTACAACTGCTAAAAAATTATGTATCAGTTTAGTTTATTAAGTTAGATTTCTTAGCAATCTTATATACTTCTTATTTAAAATCAAAATAGAGATTCAAATACATTTATAATACAATGATAATATATGGAGAATTTTCCCCAAAACAGAAATAATTTGTTTTAGATAAATTTCAAAGAAAATTAATTGCTATAGACATCATTTGGTTATGAAATTTAGAATATGACCTGTATGTTTGCTTCATTGTTGTATTCCTAGAGTCCAAAAGAAGGCCTAGGCACTCAGTAAATGTTTTTAAATGGGTGAATTAAGTGCAACATTATAAATATTAAATTTTAACATTGTAAAAGTTAATACACAAATACAGCTAAACCCTTCATGCTCGTGATAATGAATGACACTAATGCTAGACACATCAGAATTTTTTTTTTTTTTAAAGCTTGATGGTATTCACATTGCTTAATTTGTGTCATGCTTTATTTATTTATTTTTTTTATTTATTTATGACTGTGTTGGGTCTTCGTTTCTGTGCGAGGGCTTTCTCTAGTTGTGGCAAGCGGGGGCCACTCTTCATCGCGGCGCCCGGGCCTCTCACTATCTTGGCCTCTCTTGTTGTGGAGCACAGGCACCAGATGCGCAGGCTCAGTAATTGTGGCTCACGGGCCCAGCTGCTCCGCGGCATGTGGGATCCTCCCAGACCAGGGCTCGAACCCGTGTCCCCCGCATTGGCAGGCAGATTCTCAACCATTGCGCCACCAGGGAAGCCCAGAATTTTATATTAGTAAATATTTGAATGAGAAGGAGTAATTCTAAGGATATATTCTACTGGTTAATACTTAGTCATCTGATACAGGTTTTGCGCTGAATACCTTCATCCCACATTAACTCATAAATAGGCTTCTCACCAAATAAAAGAAATGGAACTATATTCTGTGGTGTAGGTTTCCTGTGACTAGCCACTTATTGAGTGCCCCAGTTGGGGGAATGCAATGTTTTCACAAGCTAATAGTCTACACTTCCATTTATTCTTTACCTCCCTGCTCAAGGTTGCTTGCAAGCATTCAGCTGGAAAGGAAAGACAAAAATCCAACTGACTACAGTACTGAGAGACTTAGGTGGTCATTAACAATGAGTTGGGTCTAGAAATATCTGCTGCTTCATTTCTCCAGACTAATTTTCATGAGCTTTGCTTACATCTTTAGTCCTTGTTCAAAAGCTACATAATACAATCTCAAAGAAATGGCAAAACAATTCAACTGAGATCTGGGATGATATTGACAGAGGTAAAAATACACTTCACTCATTTGTTCGAAATTAACTGAGTGGCAGACTTGGTATGAAGCACTACTGCAATACAGAGAGAGGTCTTGCTCCAGGTTTGAGAAGTGAAGCACAGATTGGTGGTTGCCAGAGGTAGGAGTTGGAGGGGGAGATGGGTGAGGGTGTTACAAGATAAATAAATCTGGGGATTAATGTGCAGTATGGTAACTATAGTTAAGTATACTGTATTGTATATTTGAAAGTTGCTAAGAGAGTAGATCTTAAAAGTTCTCATCACAAGAAAGAAAAAATTGTAACTATGTGAGGTGATGGATGTTAACTAAAACCATTGTGGTGATAACTTTTCAATATATACATAGTCAAATAATTATGTTGTACACCTTTAATACAATGTTTAATGACAATTCTATTTTAATAAAATGGAGGAAACTAAATCTGATATACACATAAATAAATGTGATGCAATGTAGAGAATTATAGGTGCCATAAGAAAGGTACTGGTACATTCCCATGGAACTTTAGAAGTAATAAATGACTGAATAATTGTATTAATTACTTATTTCAAATCCATTACTTTATTTAAGATTAAAATTTAAACCTCTTTAAACCTAATGTTTAACTTGAAAAATTAGTTCAACATAGTAGAAACTAAAAAATATGGTTTTTTGAAGTAGTATGAAGTGTATCTCCTCTTGTACTCTCGACATTTTTTTAGAAGAGGCCATCATAAGAAGTAAAATTCTAACAGCCAAATCACAAGTGGAAGGTAAAGTGATTCAGAAGACCTAAGAATTCAACAAATTCGAATGTTTGCCCTTGAGTAATTAGCTTCATCAAAGGAAAAAGTAGTTATGGATACAAGACAGAGGGAAAGCACAGAAATAGATGCAAGTTTTAATGTTCCACTTCTTTGATTGACTGGTTGGTTCATATGTGCCCATTATATCATTAGGTTTTACAATTTTAAAATTTGTTCCACATATTTTATTATGAATGGGATCTATAGATATAATGCAATTCCAATAAGAGAACTGATTCTAAAATTTATATCAAAAGACAAAGAAATTAAAATAATTAAAACAAGTTTGAAAAAAAATAAATTTGAAGGACCCACACTACTTAGCACTTATTATAATAAAGCTATCATAACCAAGACAGTGCTGTGTTGGTGAAGAGAGAGACATGTAGATCAACAGAACAGAAGACAGAGTCAGAAATAGACCCACATAAATATGTGCTATATATATATATATTTTTTTTTGGCCTCACCACGCGGCATATGGGATCTTAGTTCCCCGACCAGGAATTGAAACCATGCCCCTGCATTGGAAGTGTAGATTCTTAACCACTGGACCACCAGAAAAGTCCCCTCCAATTGATTTTTGACAAAGGCGGAAAGGCAATTTACTGGAGAAATCACTGTCGTTTCAACAAATGGTGTTAGGACAACTGGATGTCTATAGGCAAAACCCTTCCGACTTCATAAAAAATTAGTTCAAAATCAGTCATAGGTCTAGATGTAAAGCGTAGAACTATAAAAAAAAATTTAAGAACACATAGAAGAAAATCTTTGTAACCTGGAGTAAGTCAAAGGTTCTTAAATATGACACTAAATGTACAACCCACAAAGGAAAAAAAATGATAAATTTGACTTCATTAAAATTTAAAACTTCCACTCTGTGTAAGACAATTAAGAGAAAGAAAAGATAAGGTCCAGACCAGGAGAAAAAGACTTGGAAATGTTATATACAGCAAAAGACTTGTATCCAGACTATATAAAGAACTCTCAAAACTAAACAGTAAGGAACAATAAGGAAACAAACAACTTAATTTTAAAAATGAGCAAAAGACTTGGGCATACACTTCACCAAACAGTATATACAGATGGCAAATAAGCACATGAAAGATGCTTAACATTATTATCCATTAGTGAAATGTAAATTAAAACTACATTGAGCTACCACAGAAGATGGGAAAACAAACAAAAAACTTGACAATGCTAAGTGCTGACAAGGAAGCTAATCAACTAGAAATTTAATCTTTGCTGGTGGGAATAAAAAACGGTACAGCCACTGTATCAAACAGTTTAGCAGTTTCCTATAAAGTTAAACATACACATATCATGTGACCCTACAATCTCACTCATAGGCATTTATCCCAGAGAAATGAAAATGTACGTTCACACAAAAACCTGTACGCAAATGTGCATCTCAGCTCATTCATAATCTCCAAAAACTATAAACAACTCATTTTCTTCCAACAAATGAACAAACTGTAGGACAACTGTATGACATCCATTTGATGGAATAATGCTCAGCAATAAGGAAGAACAAATTATTGACACATGCGAAAACACAGATGGACCTCAAAGGCATTATGTTGAGTGAAGGAAGTCAATCTCAAAAGGTTACATATTGTGTGATTCCACTTATACCACATTTCTATGTCATCCCAGAAAATGCAAAACTAAAGCAACAGAAAAAAGATCAGTGTGTCCCAGGAGTTAGGTGGGAGGGAGGAATTGACTCCATGGAGGAAGTGTGAGGGAGCTGTTCTATATTCAGATCATGGTAATAGTAACATGAATCTGTATGTATGTTAAAACTGTATACTAATAAAGGCAATTTTATTGTTTTTTTTAACTTAAGATGTGAATGAATATAACACCTAGTTAAAGAAAAAAATTTCCAATTGACTTGCAAACAAAACCCAAGTACATGCTATATGTAAGAGACACACTTAAAGTGACTCATAAAGGCCAAAATTAAAAGCATGTGCAAGAGTATACCAGGAAAATGGACATAAAAAGAGAAAAGGGGTAGCAAATCCTGATAAGGTAGAGTAGAATTCAAGTACGAAATCAGGAAAACATGACAAAGAAGTGCTAAAAACCATAATCCACAATGAAGACATAACATGTGAGTATTATGCATCAAATAACACAGCAACTTTTATGAAACAAAACTACAGGAGATGAAAGGGGACATAGGTAGAAACACCCTAATAATAGGAAATTTTAATATACCACTTTTAATAACAAAATAGATCAAGCAGGCAAAAATAAGGAGAGAGATGATCTAAACAATATAAATAAAAGGGTAGATCTTATGCATATATATCAAACTCTACACTCTGATAATAAAGAATACACTTTCAAAATATTTTAAAACTGGCTCTGAATACTCAAAATGGATGCTGGCCATGATCCTCTGGCATTGGTTATTTCTCTTGCTCTCATGTAATCAATATTAATTACGAAACAGCTAAAGAGATACACATTGTGATTTTTTTTTTATGGCTCTGTGAAAAGTACCAAAAATTTTACTTCACTTTTGATATATATATATATATACATATATATACATATATATATACATATATATATACATATGTGTATATATATATTCTAAAGTCACATCACACTCCTTAACTTCATCTTATATTACAATGTGGCAAAGTTTATTTTCCCTAGAGAGTGCCATATGTGTCCATTCTCTTTTTAGCATTCATGTCCCGGGATGTCCTGTCATATGCAAACACAGAGGATATGGTTTTGAGGAATCCCAAACAACAGAATAAGTTCTTTCTGTGACATTAAACATCTGGAGAGTATTCATACAGACTGAAAAAAATGGGCATACCTTTTTTTGACAGCACATACCTATGCCCAATAACATCTAATTTTGGAAATAGAGCTTTGCATTCCAGAAATGCCACCTAAGTGGGGGAGCCATTTCACCTTGACTAGCAGAGAGGAGCATTTTATTACTACACTGGGGCTACCTCTGACTTCCTCAAGGATCTTGTACAGGTTGTTGACACAGAGTGTCTGTTTCTCCAACTGTAAACTGGGGTTACCCAGTTTATAACTATGTAACTTTCTCAAGATATTGTAGGGAAAAATGGCGTTACATAAAAATTGGAGTAATGGAGTTAGAAATTAATGAAAATATTTGTTTTATCATTTAAAAACTTGATTGTTCTAAGATCTCTTATTCTGATTTCATGCTCATTGAGAAATATACTGTTTATAATAATTTGCTGTTAAGGTATTTTCTACAAGGAAAGTTTACTAATGAGATAAAAGGAGTTTTGATTCCACTTGACATATTACTTATTTGTATATCAGTCTCCTGTGAACTTTGTTGATGTCTCATTGACCAGATTTATTCAATTCAACATGTAATGAAAAGGACCAGATTCCCAGCATTTCATGACCTTTCCGAGGTAATGGTACCTTGTAGCACACTCTTCACATCTCTAGGTGGCATCCTCAATTTACTTCTTTCTAATCATATCAAGTATATGACCAGAAGGCATTTATTAGAAGGAATATGGATTGTTGGACAAAGTTGACCAGTCTTGACGTGGGTTGGTCATTGGAGACTGAATAGTCTCCATTTAAAAGGGTCAAAATGGAAAAGTTATTTTAAATATCCATATGTGAAAGAAAAGATTGTTTAAAGTGCTAAAAGTTTTAGATTACATATCCTTGACCTTAGAACAAGTGTTCAAAGAGACACAGTGTAAGACTTCAGAAGGGGGAGTTCATCAGGAAAAGCACAGTCCTGGGAAGAGAACTAAATAAAAGATGTAGGTCAGAGAGTCACCATTTTGGAGGGAAACCAATCATCTGGTAGGCCAACATGAGTGAAGCAGGGAAGGAGAAGAATGGACATGAATAGAGCTAACCAGGCTCAAAGATTGAATGAGAACCTGAGATTCCTCTGCAAAGCTATGTACCTTAAAAAATATAGCCAATAGAGGGAGCACATTTGGAATGGCTTTTGAGGAGACCTGTGGACTCTTTCTTCAGTGAAACAATAGAGAAAAATAGGAATAGAGAGGAACTTCCTCAACTTGATAAAGAACACTTACCAAAAATCTATAGCTAACATTAGAGTTAATGGTGAAAGACTGAATGCTTTCCCCCTAAGATCAGAAGCAATTAAAGCATGTCCACTATCACCACTCTTCAAAATAATGCTAGAAGTTCTAGACATACGTACTAGTATGATTCCACCTATATAACATCTTTAAAAAGACAAAAATTATGGAAATGAAGCCTAGATTAGTGGTTGCTAGGGGATAAGGTGAGGCTGGTGGTAGGAGGGAAGTAGTTGTCATTATAAAAGTTCTTGTGGGGCTTCCCTGATGGCACAGTGGTTAAGAATCCACCTGCCAGTGCAGGGGACACGGGTTCGATCCCTGGTCCGGGAAGATCGCACATGCCGTGGAGCAACTAAGCCCATGCGCCACAACTACTGAGCCTGTGCTCTAGAGCCTGCGAGCCACAACTACGGAGCTGCATGCCACAATTACTGAAGCCTGTGTGCCTAGAGCCTGTGCTCCGCAACAAGAGAAGCCACCACAATGAGAAGCCTGTGCAACGCAATGAAGAATAGCCCCCACTTGCCGCAACTAGAGAAAGCCTGCACACAGCAACGAAGACCCAACACAGCCAAAAATTAAATTAAATTAAATTTTAAAAAATAAAGTTCTTGTGGTGATAAAAATGTTCTGTATATTGATGTAGAGATGTCAATATCCTAGTTGCGATATTATACTATAATCATGCAAGATGTTACCATTTGGGGAAACTGGGTACATGGGATCTCTGTATTATTTCTTAGAACTACATGTCAGTCAACAGTTACCTCAAAATAAAATGTTTAATTTCAAATATAAAAAAATATAAAATACAAAACCATTTCAAGTCTCTTGAAATTGTCCTAAGGCTATACAAAAAAATGGAGAAACATTTATTCAGGAAAATCTATGAAATCTAGGTAAGAACAGTAAGCATCTGTGACATCTGAACCATGACCTGTCCTCTCTTCCCCCACCTCAGCAAGATGATAGTTCTACTCTTCGTGGGTGCAGCTACGAACACAGGACTATATTTCCCCCAGCTCTCTGCTAGGGCTAAGCTTCCTCCTAGGGTGTGTGGGGGGCAGCGGGGGGCAGGGGACACCAGCACTCCTCATCTCACCCAGCTCTGTGTTGCTGAAGCTGTCTTAGAGGCAAGAATGGCAGAGAGTCTGAAGCTCCCTTCCACCACTCAGTCCCTACTCATAGATCAGAAGATCTGCCCCAGGCATGGCAGGCCAAGAACACAAGGCCTAAATCAGTCTCACTCAAAATCACTGGTAGGACAGAAGTTCCATGCTGAGCAAGGCAAGACAAGAAGACCAGGGGATGTTGCCATTACCCAGCATTCTGCTTATAGACTGGGGATGTTACTCTGCAAAGTGGGTTCTACCCACTCAATCCACAGAATTGGTGCAAAGATTCTTCCTTGGGGGAAAATCAAGCTATAAGAACAGAAAGTTCCATAGCCTTTCCTAAGGAGACTGAGCTTATTTGGGACCAAACATGGGGAAATTTAAGCCTAAAGGGTGCATTGAAAATAAGATTTTAGTGGTGTGCAGTTAAGAGGAGGATGGGGGGTAACTGGATGAGAGCAACAAGCCAAATCGTAGGTCAAAGCTCAGTTTAACAGAGAAAAGCAGGGAAAGAGACAGCCAAGAAGGGCTCCTCTTGAAGTCTGACCTGACCTCAAAGACTGACCTATAAGACTACCCTGGCCAAGGGGCCTGAGTTTAATTGGATCAGACCATGTAGTAATTTATGCCTCCAGGATGTTATTGAAAGAAAAGAGTGATCATATATTAATTAGTGGAGGCTAAGAGCTGAGTGTGATATCAGTAGAGGCAGACCATCTAGACACTTCATCAAAGACAGGCCAACTAAAAACACAGTCATTCCGGGAAGATTGGGGTGACAGTGTACATGTCCAAGGCTGAGCTCTCTGAGGAGTGACATTAAAGGCTGCACACCACAGGGGAAATAGATGTCCCTGAAATAGCCCAGCCAAAGAGCTAAACAAATAAATAAGCAAGCAAACAACAAGTCCTAGAGGGAAGGGGAAACTTAGTATCCACAGTTGCTAAAATATCTTATCTAAAATGCCCGGTTTTCAACAAAAAATTGTGAAACATGCAAAGAAACTGGAAAGGATGACTCATATACAGGGGAAAAGGCAACAGAAACTGCCTTTGAGAGGTTTCAGATGTCAGGCTAAGCAGATAAAGACTTCAAAGTACCTATTATAAATATGCCCAAAGAACTACAGAAAACTGTGTTTAAAAAATAAAGGAAGGTATGATAATAATGTCTCATCAAATAGAGACTGTCAATAAAGAAATAAAAATTATATTCATAAAAAGAGCCAAAGGACAATTTCAGGAGTTGAAAAGTACAATAACCAAAATAATAAATTCACTAGAGCAGATCAACCAGTAGATTTGACCTGGCAGAAGAATCAGCAAACTTGAAAAGATATCAATAGTGATGAAACAATCTGAAAGATAGAAAAAAGAATGAAGAACAAATGAATAAAGCCTAAGAGAAATAAAGGGACGCCATTAAGTGCACCAACATATGCATGATGGAAGTACCAAATAGAGCAGAGAATATATTTGAAGAAATAATGGCTGAAAACTGTCTAAATTTCATGAAATGCATTAATCTACACAATTAAGAAGCTCAATAGACTCCAAGTTGAGTAGACACAAAGAGATCTACATCCAGATATGTCACAGTAAAGACGTTGAAAGTCAAAAAAAAACCAAATCTGAAAGCATCAAGAGAAAAATGACCACATACGTGGGAATCCCAGTAAGATAAATAGCTGAGTTCTAGAAGCCAGAGGACAGTGGGATGGCATGTTTAAAGTGCTGAAAAATAAAAACTGTAAAACAATAATTTCCTAGGAAATCAATCTTTCAAGAATGAATGCAAAATAAAGACATTCCCAGATAAACAAAACTGAGAGGATTTGTTATTAGCAGACATGCTAGTTATTATTAGACATACTAAAGGAAGTTTTTCAGGCTGAAGTCAAGTGACATCAGACAATACAAAACAACCAAAGTGTACTAGTAGAGTTGATTGTAGTAATTATAAAAGACACTATAATTGCATATTTCTTTTTCTTTATTCTCTTGTTTAAAAAGCAATTGTATAAACCAATATGTATGTAATTATACTACTGACCAGTATAATATAGAAATGTAGTATATTTGATAAAAATGCCACAAATAAAGCAGATGGAAGCAAAGCTGTTTTGCAGTAATTAAATAACAGCAGCTAATAACTCAGAACCACAGGAAGAAATGAAGAGAACCAGAAATGCTAAATAAAAAGGCTCATGTAAAAAACTCAATGAAATATAAGTTCTCTTATTTCTTATCTGTAAAAGATATAAAATTCTATAAAGTAACACTATAAAAATGTATTGTGGTTTGTTACACAGGTAGGTATATGGATAACAAATATAACAACAAAAAAAGGGAAGAGGAAAAAGAGTATATATAGGAGTAATGTTTCTATATGTCACTTCAATTAGGTAGTATAATTCTGGAGAAGATTCTGGAGTAGAGTTAATATGTACATTGTAAGCCCTAGAGCGACCATTAAGAAAGCAATTAAAAATATAGTGAGAAAATTATTAAGGAAATTAAAATGTTACACTAGAAAACGTTCACTGAATAAAAAAACCAGTAAAGAAGAGACAAAAACAATATAAGACATATAAAAACAAAAAGTAAAATGGAAAAGATAAATCCAGACATGTCAATTATAACATTAAGCAATCCACTCAAAAGGCAGAGATTCAACAAAGTGCTCCCTGTAGGAGACACTTTTAAGATCCAAAAATACATATCGGTTAAAAGCAAATGGGATGAAAACATATATACCATGTACTATAAGCAGCCTGAGTAGCCATTCTAATATCAGATAAATTAGACCTTAAAACAAAACAAAAAAAAAATGGTACTACAGATAAAGAAGAACATTTTATAATGATATAAGGGTCACTATATCAGGATATTATGACAATTACAAGCATATAGTCATGTACAACAAAATCACAAGGTAAATAAATCTAATACAAAGTAAATGAAACAAAAGGATTGAAGTGAGAAGAAGACAATTCAACAATAATAGCTGCAAAGTTTCAGTAGATAGAATAACTAGGCAGAAGATCAACAAGGAAATGGAAGAGTTGAACAATACTTTCAATCAACAAGGCCACAGACATCTACAGAACACTTCACCCAACAACAACAGAACACACATTCTTTCCAAGCACATATTGAACATTTTCCAGGATAGCCATATGCTATGTATAAAACAAGCCTCAATAAATTTTAAAAGATTGAATAATACAAAGTGTGTTTTCCAACCACAATGGAATGAAAGTAGAAATCAATAACAGAAGGAAATGTGGGAAATTCACAAATACATGGGACTTAAACACCACACTCCTAAATAACCAGTGAGTCAAATGAGACACCACAAGTGATAATAGAAAATACTTTAAGATGAATGAAAATGAATGCACAACATACCAAAACTTCAGGGATGCTGCAAAAGAAGTGCTTAAAGGAAAATTTACAGCTGCAAATGCCTATATTAAAAGAGATAAAAGATCTCATACCAATGACCTAACTTTCCACCTTAAGCACTGAAAAAAAGGAGAGCAAATTAAATCTAAAGCAAGCAGAAGGAAAGAAATGATAATGAATAGAGTGGAAATTGATGAAACAAAGAAGAGAAAAGTAACAGAAAATCAACAAAATCAAAAGTTGGATTTTTGAAAAGAACAAAATTGACAAACCAAGAAAAGAGAGAGGAGACTCAAAGCTCTGAAATCAGGAATGAAAGAGGGGACATGATTGTGAATCTCACAGGAATATAAAGGATTATATGGAATATTACAAACAATTACATGCCAACCAATTAGATAACTTTGGTGAAATGGACAAATTCCTAAAAGCAAAAACAAAAAACATAAGCTTACCAAAACAGACTCAAGAAGAACTAGAAAATCTGAAAAGATCTACAGTAAGTAAAGAGATTGAATTAGTAAATAAAACAACTTTCACAAAGAAAAGCCTGAGTTCAGATGGCTTTGCTGATGAATCCTACCAAATATTAATTTTTCACAAACTCTTCCAAAAAAGGAGAAGAGGAGGGAACACTTCCCAATTTATTCTATGGAGCCAGTACTTCCTTGATACCAAAACCAGACAAGGACATCACAAAAAAAGAAAATAATAGGCCAATATCTCTTCTGAATACAGATGAAAATCTAGCAACATATAAAAAGGATTAGACCTCATGACCAAGTGCGATTTCCCCAGGAATGCAAGATTGTTTCAACATACAAAAATCAATGAGTGTGATATACCATATCACTGTGGTAATGGACAAGAACCACAGGATCATCTCAACAGATGTAGAAGGAGCATTTGACAAAATCCAACAGTCATGATAAAACCACTTCAATTAGGAATAGAAGGGCACTTCCTCAATCTGATCAAAGGCATCTACAAAACTCATAGCTAACACATTCAGTGATGAAGGACTGAATGCTTTCCCTCTGAAATCAAGAATAGGACAAGGATGTCCACTCTTGTCACTTCTACTCAACACTATCCTGGAAGTTTTAGCTAGTGTAATGAGGTAAGGTAAAGAAATAAAGGGCATCCAGAATGCAAAGGAAGAAGTAAAATTATTTGTGTGTGACATTATTATGTATATAGAATATCCCGGGGAATCCATTAAAAAACTATTACAACTAATAAATTAATTCAGCAAGGTTGCAGAATACAAGATCAATTTACAAAAATATTGGCAAAAATTAGTGATTTATTGAGGCTTTGGATTTTTTTTGGGGGGGTGGTCTCTTTATTGGGCAACTCTCCTTGTCAAAAGTCTTCTTTATCTTGAGCTGGAATCTTCTGCCCCATTAATGTCTCCTTGAGTAACACATACTGATGTCACTCCTCTTTCATGGAGCTCCTTACATATTTAATAGTAGTTATCATAACCTCCCACTATTTTCCTGGCTACCTTCTTCATTTTCCTAACATAACGAAATTTAAACCTTCCTTTTTTTCCTGATTGTCACCTTCTACTCCTAGATAGATTAAAAATTTATCATTCCCAGACAGAAATTTTTAAATAAGTATAATATTCCAGTGTCAAGTACAAATAAAACTTTTGGTCTCGATATTGTGTTTTGGTACCTTATGATTATACTGGGCCATTTAGAAATTACTACTTGGGGATTTGGGAACCAAGATGGTGGAGTAGAAGGATGTGCTCTCACTCCCTCTTGCGAGAGCACCAGGATCACAAATAGCTGCTGGACAATCATCGACAGGAAGACACTGGAACTCACCAAAAAAGATACCCCACATCCAAGGACAAAGGAGAAGCCACAGTGAGATGGTAGGAGGGGTGCAATCACAGTAAAATCAAGTCCCATAACTGTTGGATGGGTGACTCACAGACTGGAGAACACTTATACCACAGAAGTTCGCCCACTGGAGTGAAGGTTCTGAGACCCATGTCAGGCTTCCCAACCGGGGGATCCGGCAACGGGAGGAGGAATTCATAGAGAATCAGACTTTGAAGGCTACTGGGATTTGATTGCAGGACTCTGACAGGACTGGGGGAAACAGAGACTCCACTCGTGGAGGGCAGACACAAAGTGGTGTGTGCATCGGGACCCAGGGGAAAGAGCAGTGACCCCAGGGGAGACTGAACCAGACCTACCTGCTAGTGTTGGAGGGTCTCCTGCGGAGGTGAGGGGTGGCTGTGGCTCACTGTGGGGACAAGGACACCGGCAGTGGAAGTTCTGGGAAGTACTCCTTGGCATGAGCCCTCCCAGAGTCCGCCATTAGCCCCACCAAATAGCCCAGGTAGGCTCCATTGTTGGGTTGCCTCAGGCCAAACAAGCAACAGGGAGGGAACACAGCCTCACCCATCAGCAGTCAAGTGGATTAAAGTTTTACTGAGCTCCACCCACAGGGGAAGAGTCAGGTCTACCCACCAACAGTCCCTCCCATCAGGAAACTTGCAAAAGTCTCTTAGATAGACTCATCCACTAGAGGGCAAAGAACAGGAACAAGAAGAACTACAATCCTGCAGCCTGTGGAACAAAAACCACACTCACAGAAAGATAGACAAGATGAAAAGGCAGAGGGCTATGTACCAGATGAAGGAACAAGATAAAACCCCAGAAAAACAACTAAGTGAAAAAACGTAAAAAACACAAACACATGGAGGGCTAAACAATACATTACTAAATAACCAAGAGATCACTGAAGAAATCAAAGAGGAAATCAAAAAATACCTAGAGACAAATGACAATGAAAACACGACGATCCAAAATCTATGGGATGCAGCAAAAGCAGTTCTAAGAGGGAAGTTTATAGCTATACAAGCCTAACTCAAGAAACAAGAAAAATCTCAAATAAACAATCTAACCTTACACCTAAAGGAACTACAGAAAGAAGAACAAACAAAACCCAAAGTTAGTAGAAGCAAGGAAGTCATAAAGATCAGAGCAGAAATAAATGAAATAGAAACAAACTATAGCAAAGATCAATAAAACTAAAAGTTGATTCTTTGAGAAGATAAACAAAATTGATAAACCATTAGCCAGACTCATCAAGAAAAAGACGGAGAGGACTCAAATCAATAAAATTAGAAATGAAAAAGGAGAAGTTACAACAGACACTGCAGAAATACAAAGCATCCTAAGAGACTACTACAAGCAACTCTATGCCAATAAAATGGACAACCTGGAAGAAATGGACAAATTCTGAGAAAGGTATAACCTTCCAAGACTGAACCAGGAAAAAAAAGAAAATATGAACAGACCAATCACAAGCAATGAAACTGAAACTGTGATTTAAAATCTTCCAACAAACAAAAGTGCAGGACCAGATGGCTTCACAGGTGAATTCTATCAAACATTTAGAGAAGAGCTAACACCCATCCTTCTCAAACTCTTGAAAAAAATTGCAGAGGAAGGGACACTCCCAAACTCATTCTATGAGGCCACTGTCACCCTGATACCAAAACCAGACAAAGATACTACAAAAAAAGAAAATTACAGACCAATATCACTGATGAATATAGATGCAAAAATCCTCAACAAAATACTAGCCAACGGAATCCAACAACACATTAAAAGGATCATACACCATGATCAAGTGGGATTTATCCCAGGGATGAAAGGATTCTTCAATATAAGCAAACCAATCAATGTGATACACCATATTAACAAATTGAAGAAGAAAAACCATATGATCTCTCAATAGATGCAGAAAAAGCTTATGAAAAAATTCAACACCCATTTATGATAAAACTCTCCAGAAAGTGGGTATAGAGGGAACCTACCTCAACATAATAAAGGCCATATATGACAAACCCACAGCCAACATCATTCTCAATGGTGAAAAACTGAAAGCATTTCCTCTAAGATCAGGAACAAGGCAAGGATATCCACTCTCGCCACTATTATTCAACATAGTTTTGGAAGTCCTAGCCACAGCAATCAGAGAAGAAAAAGAAATAAAAGGAATACAAAGTAAAAAAGAAGAAGTAAAACAGTCACTGTTTGCAGATGACATGATACTATACATAGAGAATCCTAAAGATGCCACCAGAAAACTACTAAAGCTAACGAATGAATTTGGTAAAGTTGCAGGATACAAAATTAATGCACAGAAATCTCTTGCATTCCTATACACTAATGTTGAAAAATCTGAAAGAGAAATTAAGGAAACACTCTCATTTACCTCTGTGACAAAAAGAATAAAATACCTAGGAATAAACCTACCTAGGGAGACAAAAGACCTGTATGCAGAAAACAATAAGACACTGATGAAAGAAATTAAAGATGATACCAACAGATGCAGAGATACACCATGTTCTTGGATTGGAAGAATCAATATTGTGAAAATGACTATATTACCCAAAGCAATCTACAGATTCAATGCAATCCCTATCAAATTACCAATGGCATTTTTTACGGAAATAGAACTAAAAATCTTAAAATTTGTATGGAGACAAAAAAGACCCTGAATAGCCAAAGCAGTCTTGAGGGAAAAAAACGGAGCTGGAGGAATCAGACTCCCTGACTTCAGACTATACTACAAAGCTACACTAATCAAGACAATATGGTACTGGCAACAAACAGAAACATAGATCAATGGAACAAGATAGAAAGCCCAGAGGTAAACCCACGCACCTATGGTCAACTAATCTATGACAAAGGAGGCAAGGATATACAGTGAAGAAAAGACAGTCTCTTCTATAAGTGGAGCTGGGAAAACTGGACAGCTACATGTAAAAGAATGAAATTAGAACACTCCCTAACACCATACACAAAAATAAACTCAAAATGGATTAGAGACCTAAATGTAAGACTGGACACTCTAAAACTCTTAGAGGAAAACATAGGAAGGACACTCTTTGACATAAATCACAGCAAGATCTTTTTTGATCCACCTCCTAGAGTAATGGAAATAAAAACAAAAATAAACAAATGGGACCTAATGAAACTTCAAAGCTTTTGCACAGCAAAGGAAACCATAAACAAGACAAAAAGACAACCCTCAGAATGGGAGAAAATACTTGCAAACGAATCAATGGACAAAGGATTAATCTCCAAAATATATAAACAGCTCATTCAGCTCAATATTAAAAAAACAAACAACCCAATCCAAAAATGGGCAGAAGACCTAAATAGACATTTCTCCAAAGAAGACATACAGATGGCCAAGAAGCACATGAAAAGCTGCTCAACATCACTAATTATTAGAGAAAGGCAAATCAAAACTACAATGAGGTATCACCTCACACCAGTCAGAATGGGCATCATCAGAAAATCTACAAGCAACAAATGCTGGAGAGGGTGTGGAGAAAAGGGAACCCTCTTGCACTGTTGGTGGGAATGTAAATTGATATAGCCACTATGGAGAACAGTATGGAGGTTCCTTAAAAAACTAAAAATAGAATTACCATATGACCCAGCAATCCCACTACTGGGCATATACCCTGAGAAAATCATGATTCAAAAAGACACATGCATCCCAATGTTCATTGCAGCACTATTTACAATAGCCAGGTCATGGAAGCAACCTAAATGCCCATTGACAGACGAATGTATAAAGAAGATGTGGTACATATATACAATGGAATATTACTCAGCCATAAAAAGGAACGAAATTGGGTCATTTTTTGAGACGTGGATGGATCTAGAGACTGTCATACAGAGTGAAGTAAGTCAGAAAGAGAAAAATATCGTATATTAACGCATATATGTGGGACCTAGAAAAATGGTACAGATGAACCGGTTTGCAGGGCAGAAATTGAGACACAGATGTAGAGGACAAATGTATGGACACCAAGGGGGGAAAGCGGCGGGGGGTGGGGGTGGTGGTGTGATGAACTGGGCGATTGGGATTGACATGTATACACTGATGTGTATAAAATTGATGACTAATAAGAACCTGCTGTTTAAAAATATATATATTTATATTATTCAAGTCATCCAATGATGGAATGACCCAGTTGATTGTATGACTGATTTGACCAATAACAGAGTGATCTGAGTAACAAAACAGACAAACAAACAAAAAAAAAAAACAATTGATTTGCTTGGTTTGTTTATGGCTTACGAATAAGAAGTGCTACCTAAGTAACTAGATAGGTAGATGGAGAAATAGATGGTCGGTAGATAGATCATTTCCCCCCAAAACATTAATGAGTGTACTATTTAGGATCTCTATCTTCAAAATTCCAATAAATCTCTTATGGCCCCCCCACACACACCCAACCCAACATATTCTTTTTTTTAATTTACATGTCTTATCTTCTCTCCTAGAGTAAAAGCTCATTGAGAGTTCAAACACTGAATAAATATTTACTATTTAGTCAGTAAATACATCAGGCATTGAAGATATACCTAGGAACCAGTTTCACCAGATGCTTACAGACTAGTGGAGGGAAATGACAAGTAAGCAGATGATTATAATAAGCTTATTATAGATATGATAGATATTGGATGGATAAATAGATGAGAAAGAATGAATGGACACATTTCCCCAATTTGGTAGTTTTAATTTCTAAATCAAGTCCAACCATGGGCTGAACAATCCTGAGGCATCTCCAATTCAGTGGCAGCTGGCAGAGAAGAAAGCAAAATATCAGGCAGGAACTAAAAGCCCTTAATAGGATTTGTCCTGAAAACCTGGCATTTCATAAAGTAACAAAGTAAAAGCATTCTACCCTCTGCTCAAGTGGAGCACAGACAATATCTTTCCAATGCATCATATGAACTATAATGTCTTTGTTGTTCTTTAGCCTTAATTTAATTGTAAAGAAATGTGGTATCACATTTTGTTCCATTAAGAGGAAAATAATCCATGTATTATGCCAGCCAATAAAAACAACTCAATATGAAAAAAAAAAAGAAAAAGAAAAAGAAATTACTACTTGGTCTACACGAGTTATATTGAACTCATGGTGGTTGAATAAAACACCTAGGTCTTTTTATATGACATTGCCAGGTTCTAGTTGCATTTCTGGACTTAAGATTTATATATTTATTCCAGTTAACTTTTTTCATATTCATTTCAGCCTGTAGTTCTAGTGTCTTTTGAACTCCTTTAAGTGCCCTTCTCTAATACAGAAAATACCCTCTCTTTTTAGCATAAGCATACTTTCTATGTCATAGGATGAAAACTGTGAATGAGAAATTCTTAGAAGAGAGGGCTATGACAAACCCTTTAGCTAGTTCTCTTTAAAATGAAATCGTTATTATAATTACTATCTCCTGGGCAGGATTTTCATTAATCTATAAATCTACCTAATAATGGTACATTCACCTAGCTTATGTCTCTGTATCTTATCATAAAAAATGTTATTCACACAGACTTTATAAAATCCTATGTTAAAAAAATGAGATAGCAAACTTCTTCTAGGAAGCACACTTTGTACTGGAAATCTCAAAGATGACAAAAAAGGGTGTGCAAAGAGAACTCTGCAAAAGAAAGGATAAAAACAAGAATAAAGACATGGAAATGTATTATTTCACAAGTAATAGAAAGTTATTCTGAGAATGTTACAGGCCCAGACAGCTAATATAACTGATGTTAGCAGCAGGGTATGAAAGTCACATGTTTGTGATCCATTCCTTTACCTTGTAACTTATGTCCATTCATTTCTATGGACTAAGTTGAAAGATTGAAAGTGATAAAGCATCATGGAAGGAGAAACAGGATCTAAACAATTTAAAATTCTTATTATTACACCCTTCAAACAAACCCAGTACTGGCAAAAATGCTTTTCCTCCAAAATTTATCTATAACCTTTGAAATAAATTTCATGTCAGAAGTTTGCATTTTCTATTTACTTATGTTTCTTGCAGTATTTTGGTCAAGAAAGTGAATGAAGAGAAACAGTATTAACTTTACTCAGTGAGAAAAAATAATCAACTATGAAATACCTGTGGGCATCTGGCAGCACTATAGCAATCTCCAGCTGTGGCAAATGGAACTGCGTTTCCAAATATTGTCTGGGCAAAAAGAAGGTCTGTAGCTAGAAAATAATAAATGAAACTCTTTAGCACTGAGACATTGTATGTTTTCACATCTTCATTGCAAAACACGCAGTCTTCATATTACATTCTTAAATACATTCATATAACTAATCCAAAATTTTAAGCAAAAATGTTACACAATTGTAGTACATAATATAGATCAGGGTCTCAAATTTTTATTTAATATAAAAATGTTCACCTCATAAATTGCCCTAAAATATGACAGGGACATCTGTAACTAATCCAGATGTTTTAAAAACTAAATAAATGCTCTATCATATTTTACATCATAGTGAATATCTAAAATAGATAAAGTGGCATCAAGGAGCAAAATTACAGAGGAAAAAACATTATTTAAAGATAAATTATGATAAAGCAACATATACATGCTTATAGAGAGTATGCATATCAATTCATTCAGAGAATTCAAAAACACGAAGGTAAAAAGTGTGCCATTTTCCTTGATTTCTTATATTACTATTTCATTCTTTCTAATCTTACTTTTGCTAACGTTGTTAGCAAAATTTCTTGACTGGCAACAATGCTGGGGATTCCATATGAAGTATAAGAAAGAAAGAGTCATTGGCTCAAAAATAGGTTGGGAGGAACCCTAAAGGTTAGCTGGTCCAATCACTTATTCATGCTTGAATCATTTAAATAACATCCCAACTAATGCTCATGCAGTCGGTGGCTCTCACCTCTGCTAATGTTGTTTCAAATATCTTTCAGGAGGACTGCAAGATCACTGCATGCCCCCATGATGATGCCAGTCCCCTAGAGGGAATCCCCAAAGGTAGCATTTCTGGAAATATTTATCATATCTCTAAGGGCAGTTTCCAAAGCCAGCAGGCCTTCCGTGGTGTGCCAGAGTCAGCTTGTACCAAATCATGAGAGCCAATTGTGTGTGTCTCTTCCCAACTCCATGCATAATGAGCTCATGTTGGTAGCTTAAAATTGGCCATGGTGGGAATATATACCCCATGGAAACTGGCAAAACCTACAAATCAAGCTTTTTTTCCCTGATTGTTAAGAGCTGGTTGTTAAACATTTATCCACGCACCATTGCTTATGCATGGTACTTAGGGTTAGGCTGGGAAAACTGACACAATTTTCAAATTAGCCTTTGCTACTATCTCCTCCATCATTCCCTGGATAACCCACAGAGAGCTCTCGCTTAACATGTCCAAAGCTAAATGCATTATCTTTTTCTCCAAGCATATTCCCCCTGCTATATTTCTCATCTCATTGAACTATATCAGCATCTACCCAGTTATTTTGGAACTCTTTCTAAATATTCCATGCCACAAATCCCCATATTCCATCTGTTGGAAAATCATAGAGTGTACCTCTTTAATATTTCTCTCAGGCTCTCTATTCTGAACTAAGTCCCTAATTTAGGTCCTTATCACCTTCTATCTGAACTATTATATTAGCTTCCTAAATATCTTCATGGATACAATTTGTTCTCTCTCCAACTGAGCCTGTTCCCTCCCCTGCTTATACTTTTACCCCAAAGGTCCCCATAACTTAAAAGATAAATTCAGTTGTATAGTTTAGTACACGTTGTTCTTCATGATCTGCTTTCTGGGAACTTCTCTAATAAGCTGCTATCCCCCAACCTCCATTCAATTTATGCTTAGACAAAACTGGACTACTCCTTATTCTCTAGCAGAACCAAAATGCTTCACCATTTCATGCTGTGTTCACGATGTCTCCTCCTGAAACTCCTTCTCCTCACTTTGGTTAATTCAAATTTGTCTTCAAGATTCCCTTAAGATAGGTTCTTGAAGGAAGTTGACTTTTATTCAGCAAATATTTCTTTAGAACCTATTGCGTATTGGGCATTATTATAAGTACTGTAAGAGCATAGTAGTGGATGACATAGGGGCCGATGGGACCTGAGTGCTACCAGAGAGAAACAAGTAATAGAGTAGATGCTATCATATATTATAGGTGATCATTGCTATAGAAAAAAATAAAAAATAAAGCAGGAAAAGAATGAGAAGAAAGGGAGTTTAGGAGTGGAGAGGGTCCAGGATGAACTTATTGGGAAGGTGTATTTAAGCAGAGACCGGAAAGAAACTGAGAGGTACACCCGACAGACAATCGTTCTAGGCAGATAGAACAGAAAGTGCAAAGGCCTTAAGAAGGGGTGGAGGGCACGCTTGATGTATTCAAGAAACAGCAAAGGGACAAATGTGTCTTAACCAGATGGTGCAAGGGAGGAGTGTGGAGGGAAGGAGTAGAAAGGTAATGGAGGTGGGAAGGTCTTATTGAGTTTTACTGAACATCGGCAGGATTTTTAATTCTGTTACGAGTTAGATGGGAGATGTTTGGAGAGTTTTGAGCAGAGGTTGGGGTTATTAAAAAGAAATGAGATAATGTATAAGACAAGACATGGCTTATGTTTTAAGGGATCACTCTGGATTCTCTATTGATAAGAGAATCTAGGTCAGGAGTTGGGGGGAAAGGTGAAAAGAAACCTGAGTGCTACCAGAGTAAACAGGAATACCAGTCAGTAAGCATAAGAATCCAGGTGAAAAAATGATATGGACTTGGCCCACGGTGATAGCAAATGAGATAATGTCAAAGTGGGATTTGGCATGTGTCTTAGCTCAAGCTGCCCTAACAAACTATCACAGATTGGGGGGCTTAAACAAAAGAAGTGCAGGTGCAAACACGGTCAAGTTCTGGTGAGAGCCCCCCTTCCTGGTTTGGAGATCGTCTTCTTGCTGTGTCCTCACATGGCAGAGAAAGAGAGTTCTGGTGTCTTTTCCTCTTTTTTTTATAAGGGCATTCATCTTACAATTATGGCCCCACCCTCATGAACTAATCTAGACCTAATTATCTCCCCAGGACCAAACACTATCACATTGGGGATTAGGGCTTCATCATATGAATTATGCAGGACACAATACAGTGCATAGCAACATGTATGTTAAAGATTCACCTGACAGAATTTGATGATGGATGGCATGTAGGTGTGAGATAAAGGGAGGAGTTAAAGACATTGCTATGTTTTAGCAAGAGTAACTAGAAGTTGATAGTTGTCATTTACTGAAATGGTAAAAATTCGGGTAGAAGGACTGGTTCCTTTGTAGAGATGTGAATGGACCTAGAATCTGTCATACAGAGTGAAGTAAGTCAGAAAGAGAAAAACAAATATCATATATTAACACATATATGTAGAATCTAGAAAAAGGGTACAGATGAACCTATTTCCAGGGCAGGAATAGAGACGCAGACGTAGAGAATGAACATGTGGATGCAGTGGGGGAAGGGGAGGGTGGGACAAATTGTGGGATTAGGAATGACATATATACACTACCATGTGTAAAATAGATAGCTAGTGGGAACCTGCTGTATAGCACAGGAAGCTCAGCTCAGTGCTCTGTGGTGACCTAGATGGGTGGAATGGGGGGGTGGGAGGGAGGTCCAAGAGGGAGGGGATATATGTATACATATCGCTGACTCACTTCATTATACGGCAGAAACTAACACAACATTGCAAAACAATTATACTCCAATAAAAAAAAAAGGAAAGTTTAGTCTTGGATACATTGTCAGATGCATATTAGACATTCATGTGGATATGCGGAGTAGGGAGTTGAATCTTGGAATTCAGGGCAGCAGTCTGAATTAGAGAATACATTTGGGACTGTCATTTAATAGATGGTATTTGAAATCTATAAGTTGAAAGAGATCCTTAAGGGAATGACTGAGTCCTGAAGTTCTTCAATACTCAGTGTTGTATAAGATGAAGAGTAACTAGCCAAGTTGAAAAACAGTGAGAAAGACGGGAGAAAGAGTGACCAAGAGAGGAGCCAAATGATGAGAGTGAGAAGTCCTGGAAACCAAAGACTGCTGATGGATCAAGTGAAATGAAAATCAAGAATTTGTCATTGGCGTTAAAGAAATGGAAGAAGAATTGGTGATGTAAGAGAAAAAAGGAAAGTTTGCTGAAATAATGTTCCTGAGTTGGTACAAAGCAAGGAGCTCAGAGCACAAGTAGAAGGGGTTGCCTCAGATGGCAGCAGAAATAGTTCATCCACAGTGACCAGGAGAGAAGGCAAAGTCTATAGGTCAAGGTTTAGGTAGGTTAGATGGGGCGGTGGTAGTTTGTGGAAATTCCCTTCTGGTTGTTTTTATTTTCTCGGTGAGCTAGGAAGCAAGATCATCAGCAATGAGTGACTGGAGTGGAGGTATTAGAAAATTTAGAAGTTTGAAGCCAGAGGAGAAGCTGTGAGTCAGACATTGAGAAGAGTTGGGGAGGCATGGACCAGGGTCCGTGCAAGCTCAGGAGTCATGCATTTAAAGTAAGATCAGTCAGGAGGGCTGTGTATTACTTGCCACATGCAAGATTCATGGTGCAAGTGCAGAGTAGGTGAAAGGCTTAATTTAATCAAGACTGGGGTTTTGGCACACAAGTATGAGGAAGGAAAAGAGAGAGCAAGTGGAAAATGTATACATTTAACATTGTATCTTCAGTGCCCACTCCAATGCCTGGCAAAATGGCAGGTTTGATAAATTAATGAAAGATAAAAGCTTACTAAACAGCAAATAAGTTCCCAAATGCCCATTATGCACTCAGCAATGCTGACACAACATATATTATTAAATAATAACCATTGTTTATAGAACACCTACTACTTGCAAGGCATTTACTAGATATGTTACAAGTATTATCTCTTAATCCTAACCAAAAAAAAAAAAAAAGAAAAGAAAGCAGAAAAAAAGAAAGAAAAAAACCTGAGAGGCATCTTATTCTAGAGATGAGGGAATTTAGGCTTGAAGAGAGAGATGCCCAAGGTCACATGACTGGTAATTGGATGCAGAGAATTTACACCCAGCAATCTAACTCCAGAGTCTATGATCATAACCAAAGCAGTATAATACTTCCCCACTGCAGTAATTGTGGGTGTTCAGTAAATGGTAGCCACTATTACTGACAATAATAGTTTACCATCATATGACTGATTTAGAGATTATGTATTCATGCATTCACTTTCTCAACAAACATTGTTTTGTTTCTTTTTGTGGTTTAGGTACTGTGCTAGGCACTGGTGATTCAATTGTGATTTAGAGTTTCTGCTTCTGAAATGAGCTTCTTTGCCTTTTCATGTCACTATGTAATTTTCAGGAGGGCAGACTGCCTGATGCTCAGTGTATGTTAGGTTTCATAAAGTATATGTACTTTAACTTGACTGTACTATAAATTACTTCCTAGAAAGGCAGCAGGTCCATAATCTGGGATCTGTGAGTGGGACTTTATCTCCCTACAATGCCAGTTACTAACTGTATGAATTGGGCCAATCACTTAATTCTATAAGTGCATCTTAATTTCATCACTTGCAACAATGTGATGAAATTTTGCCTTATCTAGTATAGGGTTGTTAAAAAGATCAAATGAGATACAGTGTAAGAAAATACTAGACAAACTGTCACCTGAAACTAATGTTAATTATTACTTTAAGCCCTTGCAAAAAAGCTTATACAACTACATTGAGGATATTAACTTCCTTATTTTTAATGTAATTGAGGATTTTAAGGTAGAGGGTTATATCTTGGAAGGGCAGTATCTTTACTATGACAGTATCCTTACTGTCTTTACTAATGACAGTGTCATTACCACTACATTTTTATTAAGGGTTCCCATGGTCCGTGTCATTGCACTGGAACTATGTAGCTAATAACATTTTTTAAAAAATTCTAAGTAATTATTGTACAATGCTAGGCCCTTCTCTATACCCTAGCTACCACATATACCATATAGTATATTGTTAGACTTGCATTAGCAAACAGATACTTTTCATTTTACAAATAGAGATTCAGCACTTACTTTTAATTTGCATGGAATTAAGATCAATTCTTATTTTGCTGAAAACAGTGTGTCCAGCGGCCAAGTAGTCATTTTTACACTCACAGTCTTGCCTCCTGCTTCCATTAAAAGGACATTCATATGGATTTTGCAGTCTGTAACAACATTAAAATATTTTAGTATTAGATACCGTTATTAGACCATAATGCAGATAAATGGTAAACTTTGCAAGTGGGAAGGTAAAAGACACACTCTTCAATATTTTAACAAGTTAAATGTGAAAGAAGTAAAAATCACTCAACAACTTAAATGTCAAAGAAATAAAAAATGATCAATGGGAAATTCAAGACCAGTTTGTGGAAAAATAATTCAGCTGTAGTTCTCCTAGCTTTTGTTACTGGAATTAATTTGATTTCTATGAAAATACACACAGGTCTTAAATTCTTCCCTCCCCTGTTGTCTCACTGCTCACCCATAGTATCCTTCTTAGTCAGTCTCTCTGTGAGTACATGTTAATGCCCAAATCTTTTTTATTGAACAGGCATGGACAGCATCTGGCTTAGGTCCTAATATGTCCACGTGTTCCTAAATTACTTGTCCCACTGGGAGCTATTCAAGTACCACTCTGAACCCTGGAACTTCTAATTCTCTTGAAGGACCATAAAAATGCACAGATAAGGCAAAACACAGCATATACCTAAAGCCATACACTTCAGAAAAGTTGTCTTCTTCACCTTTGACCAATGATATATATTCCTTGGGGTTCTGCAAGTGCATGCCAGCACAATAGATCTAAAGAGGAAATGCAAAGATCTAGAAAAGCTTTTTTCAAAGTCAACAGTCAATGTTAAAATCAAATAGGAACTGTCTTCATAATACCTTTATTATTCTTCCTTTAATGTTAAGGTAATAGTCACCATCCTTGGTAATGTTGTTTTTCACTTGGATTTCTTTACAGCTGGTAAATATTTTACCTTCAAGGACAAGTGAGTACAACTTATCAACAATGAACAAATTACAGACACAACATGAATTTAATTCATTTACACCAATATTGTTATAGTCTGAAAAAAAACAGACCTTTCATTTTGTGGAGTGAATGACTACTCTAAATATTTATTTTCAGATTTTAATTAAAACTTCTTAGGAATGCTTAGGTTCTAGATTTTTGAAGTCTAGTACTTACAGTCATGGACATAACATTTCTTTTGAGCATCTGGTTTTAAACTCTTTAAACATAAGTCACTGGACCAACCATTGTCAGTTAGGCATTCCACTCTTCTCTCCATTATCCCAACTCCACAAGTCACAGAGCACTGTGAACAGAGTAAAATTTGAAGGTAAAGTATATAATGGATAATAAGGCCAGTAAATACATATCTCCTCTTTTCAAACTAGGTCCTTTTGGAACAAACTGATGATCAATAATGGCTAGAATTACTGCAGACACAAAAATATCCTGGAGGCTAGAGAGTCACAGGTGGGGCTAATCCTTAAGAAACTGAATCTATTCTTTCTCAGTTACTGGCTTCTTTCCATTTATTTTGTAAAGTTAGCTCAGCAGTATATTGTAAATACTTGATAAATATTAATTAATGACAGTTATTCAGACTACTGAGTTTTTACTCATTACTGTATGCTAAGTTTGCAAAGCAATATTTACTTGCTTTCTATCAATTAAATTGGAAATGGAATATGGTGCAAATAACCTGTATTACTCATACATTAGATTTATTTACTTTTTCACTTAACTAATAAGTATTGCTTAAGCATCTATTCAAAATGCAAGCCACTGTGCCAGGCTCTCTGAGGAACAGAAACGAGTATTAGTTATGGTCTCTGCTTAAGGCAGGTTATAGCAAACATAGAAAAAGAGATGATAACTGATAAATAAAGTGACAGACAATAGGGGTATGAGACAACTCTGATATCTAGTTAGACGTGCAGAATACTAGGCATCCCACAACTAGAAAGTCTCATTCAGAATATTTTAAATACATAATTATATACTGACCTTGCTCCATTTTCCAACTTTCCAAGTGGCCATATGCAAACAGGTTCTAAAATTGCATTTGTAAACCTGAGGGGAAGGCAGCACAGGGCATTCTTGATAGTCTATAGGCCACAGCTCATGAAGCTTGTATTTCTCAGTAGATCGGATCCCAATGCAATATGTAATCCTTTGTTGGTAACTAAATCCACAGTTACCTGCACACTGAAAAATACAATGTTATGAAGGGAGAAGAAGATGCCCTTAAACTTAACCTGGGTTAAGCACCACTACTTTCCAGGTGCTTAATATATACTATGTTATGGTATCCCCACAACAATCCTATTTATTAGCCTCATTTACAGATGGGTAAACAAAGTTCAGAGGTATTAGGCAACTTTCGCAGAGTTGTACCAGTATGGAAAGGATCCAGATTCAGGATAGATTGTCTATTTGTAGTGCCTATGTTTTTTCTGTTTGTTCATTGGTTTGTTTTCTTGGTCACACTACAAAGAATAGCTTAACTGAATGAAAATTTATCTCCTGATAAGCACAGCTTTAGAGAAATGAAACATATCAAGGGTTCTTACCTGAAATAAAGGACATTTATTAGTCTTAATGTACTTGTAACTCTATATAAGTTTAGCATATATTTATCTCTATACATACAATGTGATGTGTACTACCATTTGACTAGAATAGGTAAGTGATTTAGATATAAATTAACGATCCAGAGAAAAAAAATGGCAAATAGATTTCTGACTTCAGCAAAAAGGAGTGACAAGGAATAGAGTTACCATCTGACCTAAAACAACAAAAACACCTGAACAAAATATGTATTGATAAAACAATGGTTCTTAAGACACTGGACATTAGGCAATAAAGGACAGTGATCCCTGGGAGATGGAAACAAACAAAGTGACCCTATAATTGCTCCAGCTTAATGTTTTGAGAGAGTTTCCAGGTTTTGAAACAAGGAAAGGGATCTCAAGGGGACAGCAGAGTTCTGACCAGTGCCAACATGTGAGAACACCAACTGAGGCCAACGGATGAACCGATTAAAAGACATATGGGGACGTCCCTGGTGGTCCAGTAGGTAAGACTCCGTGCTCTCATGCAGGGGGCCTGGGTTCGATCCCTGGTCGGGGAACTAGATCTCACATGCATGCTACAACTGAAAGTCCACATGCCGCAACTAAGAAGTCCGCATGCCACTACTGAAAGATCCCATATGCTACAACTAAAGATCCCGCATGCCACAACAAAGATATCATGTGCCTCAACTAAGACCTGGTGCAACATAAATAAATAAATAAATAAATATTTTTAAATAAATAAATGACATATGAATCACTGTATCTGGCACACACACAGGACAAAATATAGTGTCTGTTCCCTTCATTCAGACTGGAAAACCTTGTATACATGCAGCAATAGATAGAGTACTCAAAAGGTACTCTTGCCACAGTAGAGAGGAATAGCTAACCCTAGACTAAACAATGCACTGGTCTCCCATAAAAAAATCTTAAGAGCAAGACAAGATCACACTTCTTACCGACAAAATAACTGCATTCTGGACAAAGCTCAAAATATACATCTAGGAATAAAAACTATCCAGTAGCCAACAAAGTAAAATTCATAATGCCTGGCATGCAATAAAAAATTAACTGGCATGCAAAGAGGCAGGAAAATATAACCTATGATGAGGAGAAATATCTATCTATCAAAGCAGACCCCAAGGGGTGAGTGACATCGGTGAAAACAGTAGAGCAAGGACATCTGAAAATGTTCTCTTCTATAAAGGCAATGAGAAAACTGACAAAACTTGTGAAAATCAACTTTTTCAGAGCTCTGTAAATTAACCAAAGGCTTGCAGCAATCCAGGAAGCATTTATTAAAGAAATAAGGCTAAATCTCAGTAAGAAGAGTGAGCTTTGTGTGTTTTAGTTTGCCCTATTCCCATTCTCCCTCTTCAGCTCTATAGGGGGCTTGAAAATCAATAGCCCTGTAAACATAGTGAAAAACAAAAGTGTGGAAGCCACCAGAAGGATTGGACATCTGTCTAAGCCTCATTTCCAGAGAACTGTCATTATTTGAACTGTTTTGTGGTTTTCTGAAAGACCTCACTTGCAATTCTCTATTTGACTTTACCCAGCGCTTGCCCAGTGCTAAAAGCCTTCTCCTTGGAGGCATTTTTGAACACAATTAAAGGCTACTGTTTAACTTTGCAGCTTCCAGAGGAAGTGGATAACAGTCAGGCAAGCAATGGGCTACCAAAAAAAGCTTAAAAGGAAAAGCTGGGAAAGGAGATGTCCACAGGGGCTTTAAAAGCTCCAACAGAGCCATAGATAACTAGAAGGCCATGGACATACATAAGGTTGTGCACATGTCTAGGGCTGTGTGCAAGCTTAGGAAATATCTGAGAAGTACCAACACTCTCATTTCTGGCTGATGTCAAGGCTCTACTCAAGCAGGAAGTTAAGGTTAAGGAAGAGTTGTCAACTGCCTCATCTAGTGTTGAAGAGCCCACACATGCCAACAGAGCCCCTTGGCAAAGACTGGAGATTACTGGTTCCAAGTATCTCAGGAAATCACTATCCAGTCATTAGTTGAAAACTAATCAAATAGAGACTTTAGTGACCACATGAGACAAAGAATACAGACTTTACAGTTAGTTCAGAAAAGTCACTGACCAAACAAACAACAACAAACAGCAGTAACAACAAACTCTGGGAAGACGGGAGAACCTGTGTAGAAATCTGTGTGTAGAAATCTGTGTAGACCTATAACAAGTAAAGAGATTGAATTAATTAACAAAAACTTCACACAAATAAAAACCCAGGACCAGAGCCTTCATTGGTGAATTCCCCCAAAAGTTTAAAGAAGAATTAGCACCCTCCCCCTCCAAAACACTTCCAAAAGATAGAATAGAAAAGAACACTTCCTAATTTGTCATATGAGGCCAGTATTTCCCTCATACCAAAACTAGGCAGACATAACAAGGAACGAAAACTACAGACCAATATCTCTTATGAATATAGATGCAAAAATCCTCAACAAAACACTAGCAAAACAATCCCAGAAGCATCTAAAAAGGATCATACACCATGACAAAGTAAGATGTATCCCAGGAATGTAACATTGTTTCAACATGTGAAATCAATCAATGGAATACATCATACAAATAGACTCATAAAGACCACATGAGCATCTCAATAGATGCAAAAAAAGCATTTGACAAATTCTAACACATTTTCATGATACAAACACCAAGCAAACTAAGAATAGGAGGTTATGATAAAGAGAATCTACAAAAAAATCCATAGCTAACCTATTCAATTATGAAAATTGAAAGTTTTCCTCTAAAGAGAAGGATATCTGTTTTTACCACTTCTACTCAACATTGTTTTGGTGTTTCTAGCCAGGGAAACTAGGCAAGAAAAAGAAATAAAAGGCACCCAGATTTAAAGGAAGAAATAAAACTACCTGGATTTGCAAATGATATACTTCTGTATATAGAAAACGCTAAGTAATCCACATAAAAAAAGAACTGGGCTCAATAAATGTGTTTAACATACAAAAATCAATTCTATCTCTACACATTATGAATGGACAAGCAGAAAATGAAATTAAGAGTATAATTCCATTTTCAGGAGCATAAAAAATTAATAAAATTTTTAGGAACAAAATTAACCAAAAAAGTGTAAGATTTGTACAATGAAAACTATAAACTATAAAGCATCCTTGAAAGAAATTAATAAGACCTAAATAAATGGAAAGACATGTCAATTCATGGATTGCAAGACACTATTAAGATGGCAACATTCCCCAAACTGATCAAGATTCAATGTAATCTCTAACAAAACCCTAGCTGGAGTTAACACAGAATATGACAAGTTGATCCTAAAATTTATATAGGAATGTAAGGGACACAGCATAAGCAAATAATCTTGAAAAGGAAAAACAAAATCGGTTCTCTCACACTTCCTGATTTCAAAACTTACTATAAAACTACCTTACTATAAGACCAAGACTATGTGGTACCGATATAAGGATAGGCACATAGATCAGGGAACTGAATTCAGAGTTCAAAAATAACTCTTCAGTAATAGATAATTCAATGAGGAAAGAACAGTTTTTTCCAAAAATTGTGTTGGAACATCTGGATAGCCACATGCAAAAGGATAAAGTTGGACCCTTCACATCATATACAAAAACTAATACAAAGTGGATTACAGACCTAAATGTATCAGCTAAAATTATAAAGTTCTTAGAACAAAATATAAGTGTGAAACTTTGTAACCTTGGATGGGCAATAATTTCTTAGAAATGATACCTAAAGTACAAGTGAACAAAAAAAATAAATTTGACCTCATCAAAATTAAATACATCTGTGCACAAAAGACACTATCAAGAAAGTGAAAATGCAAAAGAAAAAGTTACAACTGACACTACAGAAATACAAGGATCATAAAAGATTACTGCAAACAATTAGATAACTACGCCAACTAATTAGATAACCTAGAAGACATGGATAAATTTCTAGATATGTTCAATCTCCCAAGACTGAACCAGGAAGAAATAGAAGATATGAACAGCCCAATCACATGCACTGAAATTGAAACTGTGATTTAAAAACTCCCAACAAACAAAAGTCCAGGACCTGATGGCTTTACAGGCGAGTTCTGTCAAAAATTTAGAGAAAAGTTAACACCTATCGTTCTCAAAATATTCCAAAAAATTGCCAATGAAGGAACACTTCCAAATTCATTCTACAAGGCCAGCATTACCCTGATACCAAAACTAGACAAAGATATCACACACACACACACACACAAACACACACACACACAAATACAGGTCAATATCACTGATGAACATAGATGCAAAAATCCTCAACAAAATATTAGCAAACCAAATTTAAGTGGGATTTAGTCCAGGGATGCAAGGATGGTTCAATATCCACAAATCAATCAACATGATATACCACATTAAGAAAATGAAGGATAAAAATCATATGATTATTTCAATTGTACAGGGAACATACCTCAATATAATAAAGGTTATATATGACAAACCCACAGCTAACATCACACTCAGTGATGACAAGTTGAAAGCTTTTCCTCTAAGCCTTCCTCTAAGATCAAGAACAAGTCAAAGATCCCACTCTCACCACTTTTATTCACCATAGTTTTGGAAGTTCTAGCTACAGCAGTCAGACAAGAAAAAGAGATAAAAGACATTCAAATTGGAAAGGAAGAAGCAAAACTGTAACCATTTGCAGATTACAGGATATTATATATAGAAAACCCTAAAGACTCCACCAAAAAACTATTGAAACTAACGAATGAATTCACTAAAGTTGTAGGATACAAAATCAATACACAGAAATCTGTTGCATTTCTATACACTAACAACAAACTATCAGAAAGAAAAATGTTAAAAAACATTCCATTTACAATTGCATCAAAAGGAATAAAATACCTAGGAATAAATTTAACCAAGGAGGTGAAAGACCTGTACTCTGCAAACTATAAGACATTGATGAAAGAATTGAAGATGACACAAGTAAATGGAAAGATACATCATGCTCATGGATTGGAAGAATTAATATTGTTAAAATGTCTACACTACCCAAAGCAATCTATAGATTTAATGCAACCTATCAAAATACCAGTGGCATTTTTCACAGAACTAGAACAAAGAATCCAAAAATTTGAATGGAACCACAAAAGGCCTTGAATAGCCAAAGCAATCTTAAGAAAACAAACAAACAAAAAAAGCCTCCAAAAAACCCAAAGCTGGAGTTACCATGCTCTTGGATTTCAAACTGTATTATAAATCTATAGTAATCAAAACTGTATGATACTGGCACAAAAACAGACACATAGCTGAATGGTACAGAACAGAGATCCCAGAAATAAACCCACGCTTATATGGTCAATTAATCTACAACACAAAGCTAGGAATATACAATGGGGAAAAGAGAGTCTCATTGCTAAATGGCATTCGGAAAACTCGACAGCTACGTGCTAAAGAATAAAACTGGATGATTTCCTTACACCATACACAAAAATAAACTCAAAATGGCTAAAGATTTAAATGTAAGATCTGAAACCCTAAAACTCCTGGAAGAAAACATAAGTAATATGCTCTTTCACACCAATCTTAGCAGTATTTTCTAGTATACATCTCCTCAGGCAAGGGCAACAAAAGCGAAAACAAACAAATGGGACCACATCACAATAAAAACCTTTGGCACAGCAAAGGAAACTATCAAAAAAGTGAAAAGACAGCCTACTGAATGGGACAATATATTTGCAATGATATATCGGATAAGGGGTTAATATCCAAAATATATAAAGAACTCACACATCTGAATATCAAAAAAAAAGCAAACAATTCAGTTTAAAAATGGGCAGAGGATCTGAATAGATATTTTTCCGAGGAAGACATACAGATGGCCAACAGACACATGTAAAAATGCTCAACATTACTAATCATCAAGGAATTTCAAATAAAAACTGTGATATCACCTCATACCTGTCAGAATGGCTATAATCAAAAAGACAATAAACAAACAAGTGCTGGCAAGGATATGGAGAAAAGGGAACCCTCCTGCACTGCTGGTGGGTGTATAAATTGGTACAGCCACTATGGAAAATATTATAGCATTTCCTCAAAAAATTGTGAATGGGAATTACCATATGATCCAGCAAAATTCCACTTCTGGATATTTTCCTGAAGAAAACAAAAACACTAACTCAAAAAGATATATGCACGCCAATATTTATTGCAGCATTGATTACAACATTCAAGATATGGAAGCAACCTAAGTTTCCATAAATAGATGAATAAAGAAGCGATAGATAGATGATTGATTGATAGATGATAGATTAGATAGATAGATAGATAGATAGATGATAGATATAGATAGACAGATAGATAGATAGATAGATAGATGGATGATAGACAGAGATAGATATATGCTGTACCCCTTAAACTTATACAGGGCTGCGCGTCAATTATATCTCAATAAAACCAGAAGAGAAAATTTTTTTAAAGCAGCCAACTATGCAGGGACAGATGCCAAACCTTTCCTGGTAGTAGGTTTCAAAGTTGTCACCGCTTCAGAACTGCACCAGAGTTTAACATACATGTCGCTATTACTGTATTTGCACCATCCAACTGCCAGCAATTTTATCCCTTAGATTGATATGCACACCATCATCTGCTCCCATGTTCAAATTTAGACCCAGTTTCAACTGGGTCAAATTTGAAACTCAGTTGTGTTTTCCAGGAGGGAAAATTCTCAACTTCCTTCCTTTGCCTTACCTGTGATGAGTCTCCCGTTACCACAATATACTTGCAGGGAGGGTTTCTGCACTTTCTGATTGCAAGAGGTCTGGTTGAAGGATCGCAGAAACTTTCATTCACTTGCATGTTTTGTGCACCCACGCACTTCACTTGCCGATGTGTCTCTCTTTTCTTACATGACGTTGAACACTAGAAATACAATGACGAAATGAAGAGCACATTCTTTCACTGAACGGCTGTCAAAGTTTACTTGACAATACTCACATCCAGCCACTCTCCCGCCACCCAATGGTACTGTATGCAGTCCTGACGCCAACATTGTCTCTGAAAAGAAGGCCGCGTGGACTGATCACACTTTTCTTCCACCACCCGACCAACGCCTCGCAGTCTGCAGTACACATCCCTTTGCTGAACTCCAGAGCCACAGGTCACAGAGCACTACGAAGAAGCCCAAACGATTGGAATAATTAACTAACAAATATCAGATTATGTAAAAATCGCGAAGTAGAGCAAAATTATACCATGCATTAGATAGAAAATACACGCAAGAAGTATTTTTAACATTGCCTGGTCTGGAGCGCCTATACAAGTATACAAATAGTTGTTCTTTATTTTGCAATACCTATTCAAGTCTTGTAGAAACTATGACCAGATACTCCATCCGAATTGATAGCTCTCTCTTCTGATTTAAACATACTTAATATCTATAAAATTTACCACACAAACTGTTCTACTACTACATTGCTTTTGAACATTATTTAAATATTGAAATTACGCTGTATGCATAATCTCCCTCAAAGCAACAATAATTTCCAAGTTTGGGTTCTATCCATCTTTATACCTGCCGTCTCTACTACAGCTTGGGGATCCAAACATTTGCTGATTTGTTGACTCGTGATTATATTTCAGTGGAGAGGTGTTTTGGGAAACTGATCGTGTAAGCTTACAGTTTACTTAGACAACCTTGTCTTAGCCTCTCCTCTCACTTGTCTTATCTGTACAAAGAAGATTTTGTGTTATTTGTAAAGTTTCACAGAACATGTCCCACACATTTATTCCTCGCAACAGCTCTACAAAGGAGGCACCAGGGCTAAGGGCCCAGGACTTAGCTAAGAGATGCTAAGTCATTTGCCTGAGCTGCTACGCGAAGTCAGTGGCGAAGCAGGTTTAAGTCCGCTTCTTTCTGACTGCAGCCTTTGAGCTCTCCCCGTGCTGCCTCCACGGGATGGAGAAGGACTTGGCAACTTCTCAGGGCTTTCTCAACACCGCAAGGCCAAACCATAAAACAGCAGGGCCTGACCACAACCAAGAGCTGGGATGCCAACATTAATAAAGTGGGGAGAACATCTAAGGGTATTTATTTAATTTGTGAGCTTGGTTTTTATACTCTTTGTTATTCCAGAAGGGATTGGAGGTCACATTGAGTGTTACATGGGGCCTCATGGCTGTTCGCAACTGTGACAGTGTACGGGTAAAAATTCAGGTTTTTCATTAAGGTCTCTATTTCTGCAGGATTCACAGAGTCAGTGGTTGCTTTTTTCTCTAACAGTAAATATGTCTCTGCAGAATATGGTTTCATCATGAATTTTAAAACACTTAAAGCCCACAAAAGCTAAGAACATAGTTCACCTGTTAGAGTCAAGTTCCTCTTATAAACTCTTGCAACAATTTTACTCTAGTGGCACCTTTAAATTTAGTTTTCTGTCTTGTGTGTATAAGCGGCAACCACTGACTTAAAAGAGGATTTTTATATTTTTTTAACTTACAAAGAACATTATGCATATCTACATCACTTACTTATATTGACCCTCATTTTATGCTTTAGCAGTTGAATTTTGACAGCTCATTGAACGTTTTCACAAAAAAGACATGGCTCCTTTGTATGGAGATAATAATAACTTAATGTGTATTTTGCGCAGGGCACAATATTAAGCAGACTAAGATGTCAGGATGTAGCTTAACTTATCTGAACCTCTGCTGAAAATGTTTAGTCTATAAAATAAGGCTCCTGCAAACATTTTCCAGTGATAATTTCACAAATATAAACCATATTCGGAAAACTTCCTACTTCTAAACCTGAAAAAAAATTCCTGAAAACAAATTTCACGAAGCACAATTTAGCAAGAAGTTCTTTCAGATAAATATCGTTTTCTACAGTTAAATAATCCACAGTGGCTGACTGATCCTTTGACCACAGCATGCATTCAGAAGAATTCACTGACACCATAGCGAGCTACTATAATGGACCTCACCCTCAAAGGAAAAAAAAAACTGGACTACTGCTTGGAAGGACACAAGTAACTTTTGTTTTTCAGCATTTTTTAGAGATAAGAGTACAAAAAACTAAACTGATGTGATTTCAGATTTGAATAGAGGAGAGAATTCATTGCTCAAATGAAGTATTTCTTAGCCTCATGTCATCGATACTAACTGCCAAGTCCAAGAGATACTTTTCAAGTCTTTTCTTAGTTAATCTCACTGACACCTTCAGCACCAGTGACCACATTCTGTTGAGCCTTTCTGGCCTCTGTGATTGAAATCCCCTCTGGTTCCAGGTACTCTCCTCTTGGAGTCCTTAACTGACTCTATTTTCTCTGTTTAGCCTTTGAATGTTAGCGTCTCCCAGGGTTCTCTTTATAACTTGCTTCTCTTTATACCCTCTGAGCTCTCTCTGAGCAATTTCTTGTATGTCCCAATAATTTCTAAATCTGTTCTCTCCAGTCTTGATCATAATTCTGAGCTCTCCATTTATATTTTCACGTATTTACAAGGAATTTTTCATGTATTGACAATAATTTTCATGTATTTTCTACATAGATATGTCAAAGGCACCTCAAATCCAACGTTTCCAAAGCCTAACTTATTGCCTTTGCCCATCAGTTCCTCTTCTGGGCTGTGGATGCTGCAAAGATATGATAATTCACTCTTACATCCAGCGACGTATTAGAATGACCTCCCAAGGTACAGCTGTAACTCCAGAGTAGTCACCCTTATTCAACAGCTTTATTGAACCACATTTTTATAAGCATGTTAAATTTTATCTTTCTTTAAAAATCCAAGTAACTCATATGAAAGCAATGCGAGTTTATCATTACGAGTATGACACAAATAATTGATTGGAAGGCACTAACTGACCGCCACTGCATAATTTAACTCAGAGAGGAAAAATCAGCCAAATTTCCTATTCATGCGTACATGTACTACAACACTGCATAGCCTGGCGCTTTAAAGACTTGACAGTGGAAATGGAGAAGGTAAGTTTTAGCCAATCCACAGGTACTGTAGCTGTTTTAGCTACTATAGAGCAGAGATGAAGAAATGTTAGAACATGCATTGCCAAAATGGGTTCATTAAGGCTAACTCACTCTGCTAGTTAACAAACAATTATTTAAAATGTAATAGTAAAGTCCTTTCTTGATGCATTATTTATAATTTCTTGTTAATGGATTAAGGTTTTGATTTTATTATAGTCAGTTATTTGTAACTGTAGTTTATTTCAAATGAATCAATATTGTAGCAGTAGTATTAGCAGTAGTACAGGATTTTGAGTTAGAAAAGACTCTAGGAATATCTAATTCCAATTCCTCTTCCATCCTGAAATCCATTTTACAGCAGTAGTGAATGAATGAATATCAAACCTACCCATACTTCCATAGCCTCAGTATGAGTAAGTTCACTATATCCTGAAAGCAGTCATTTCATTTTTGGGTGACTCTGCAGTTTTAGCAAATACTCTCCTATATTGAGCTGAAATATTCTTGCGTAAGCTTTACCCACTGTTTAGAACCTGTCCTCCTTATCAACACAGAGCAAATACATACTTACTTTCATGTGAGAAAGTATAAAGGTGTGAGGCCTGGAAAGGGAGCAGCTATTTTATGACCATTAGGAGTTGATCAACAGAATCACAGAAATGCCCATCCAGCACCCTGCCATTGTGGAGCTACTGAATCAAACTTAAATCTAGTGACCTTCTGGTCTTGTTAAGTAAAGAATAAATGACTTTGAGTTCAAGCCACTAATAATCAGTGCTTTTCCTACTTGCAACAGAACACAGTGGAACTGATACAGAATAGTTAAAACAATTCGATTGTGCTTCTCTGGGGATTTGATAATTTGTCAAGACTTTTCTTACAGTGTGGGTCTCAGAATAGGTACTGCTCCAAAAATCTGACCAGAATTTATTAGTGCAAAGTTTTGAACACTCTTCATGAATTAATGTAGCCTAATATGTTGCTAGTGATTTAAGCAACTACATCATATTCAATGCATGATCAATTAAATCCTCAGTTATTTTCTTAAGATATGTAAAATCCATATATATCTTAAATTTATGCAACAGAATTTTTATATATAAATAAGCCTGTAATGAACTCAACACAACATAGAAATTACGTTTCTGTTGAATGCATTGTTAATGTGTCATCCAGTGACATTCTGCAATTGTTGACTTCAGGTGCCTTGTAAGAGGGGAGATACATTGCTAAGGAAGTAAAAGACATTGCTAAGGAAGTATAAAGATGAGCCCAGGTAAAATGATAACTATAAAATAATTATGACAGCAACTACAGTAGGTAAGACTCAGGCAAGTGTTCAAAGGCTCACCCCCCCATCACTTCCTGGCCTGTGACCTGCACAAGCTATTCAGTACTTAACCCCTATAAGCCATTGTTTCCTCATCTGCATAATAAATAATACCTACAGTTGGGAAGAATACAGAAGTCTCTCAGCAGTGTCAGGAAGTGACTGTCCCTTGCTGCTTCCTTCCTATTCCCATTTTATTCACTTTTCTTACAGAGATACAAATATTTTTGCCTTGAAAAGTTTCTCGACACATGCCTCAAATCAAAGAGTATTAGTCGTCTCAGCCCACTCAAAGATAGACCATCTTAAGTATCAAGAAAGATGATAAAGGAAGAGAGTTAACAGGCAGCATAGAAATTCGAAAACAGAATTGCTGGCACTAGCTAGAAAAGATTGAGAAGCATAGTTCACCCAGCCCCAGAACAAAAAGACATCCTCTCTGGCCTTGGCCTCAGCCTGTCTTCCTGGAAGAAAACTCACTTAACCTGGGTGTAAAGATGAAGAGGCTCTGCATTCTTGGTCAGGGACTGTGGGGACTTAAGATTTACTACCTTTTTAGATTATAAAAGATATATATGTATACATCACAATTTTTTCAAATATGACTATATTTGAAATCAAATATGATTTATATATGTATTTTGGAAATATAGAAAATATGGAATTACAGAAATACAAAATCACTTAACCATGTCAGCATTTAGCAAATAGTTTCCAAAAAAATATTTTTTCAGATTAGATGTTTTGGGAAAGGGGGGCACTAGCCGGTAGACTTGTGAGATTTTGGAATTCATATCACATTTGGTTCCAGCTCTGATCTTAAAATACTACAAAGAAAATAACGGGTCCCTGAAAAGAGGGACCAAGTAAGTGGCTGCTATCACGAGGCTCTAGATTCAATAGGGTTGCCTGAGATTCTTCAAGTATCTTTCTAAGCTGTCCGGCAGGTTTGCCATGATCAAGGGGAGGTGAGAATTCTGGATGATTTTTTTTTTTTTTTTCTGAGTATAAAAACTACGTTTGGGGGCTTCCCTGGTGGTGCAGTGGTTGGGAATCCGCCTGCTGATGCAGGGGACACGGGTTCGAGCCCTGGTCTGGGAGGATCCCGCGTGCCGCGGAGCAACTGGGCCCGTGAGCCACAACTACTGAGCCTGCGCGTCTGGAGCCTGTGCTCCGCAACGGGAGAGGCCGCGGTGGTGGGAGGCCCGCGCGCCGCGATGAAGGGTGGCCCCCGCTTGCCGGGACTGCGGAGGGCCCTAGCGCGGAAGCGAAGACCCAGCATAGCAATCAATCAGTCAATGGATAAATAAATGAATCAAAAAAAAAAAAAAAGTAAGCAGAACCCACAGGTTTAAAAAAAAAAAAAAAAAAAAAAAAAGCAGCCCAAATCCCAGTCTACTAGAGGGCACACTTCCATTTATATATATATAAAAAAAAAAAAAAACTACGTTTGGATGGCACTGAACTAAGCATGAGACCATGAGGATACTAACACCCCATGCTAGCCTTAAAAACTTGAATTTACAAGTGAAGCTGGTATTCCCAAATGGGTAAAATTAGGTGAAAACAAAAACAAAAAGCCTGGTTCCAGAAATAAGAGGATGAGGCTTTTATCTTTTTAAATGATTCCAGTATTTATTTTGCCTCTAAACGTATACATCTGGACCCTAGGGACAAAGGAATCTATATAGCAATGTTTGTTCCTGTTTGGCTGCAGTCATTAAAATGCATTACTAAATCCTTTCATTAAAAAAAATGATATCAAATACCAAATGAAGAGTGTTAACTTCAAAACTCATTTGAGCACCTCTGTGGTCACAGTTTGCCAAATAAGTCTTTCCATTAGAGGTACAATGTAAAATAGTAATAAAATGAAATTATAGTGAGGGATTCTAGTAAAGCAATGTTACAATTTATGCAGTTGGAACAAAGTAGCAACCAGTGATTATCTTGTAACTACCTCTGAAATTACACTTGTGTTGAATATATTATTATATGCAGCTCACTGACAGTCTGCAATTGTTAACTTCATGTGGGTACTTTTTATAGAATAAATCAAAGCCAGCGAATTCACTAGTGGTCATTTGCTTCTGGCAGAGTTTTGGGGACTGTGTGGGTGTATGAAGCTAATTTCTATGACAAGGAAAACCAATTCAAAGAAGAAAAGCTGACTCTGTACAAAAGCATCTGTGCTTTTTATCGTCTTTACATATTCATATCTGTATCTTAGAAACCCCTGAAATACATTCCTTTAGTGAATCTTATATAATTTCAGAGTTGGTGGCAAGCCAAAGACAAGTTGTTAGCACCGATGATTGATTCACTGTTGTGGAGCTGGAGGTCAAGGGTCAGGAAGGGTCCCTCATGAATAGCAACCGCAGCAGCTGCAGCAGCTGCAAGGCAGCAAAAGAATCCTGGGGATCAACAGGGATGCTGGTGGCCGAAAAGCAGAGTCTCTCCCACTTCCACCAGCGGCTCCTGCCTGTTGTCAGGTTTAGAAGGTATCTGCCATGTGCTGGATGCAGTGCCTTTAGAGTGTTTCCCGCTCCCAGGGAAAGCTACTTTGCTGTTATTCTGTCATATCTTGGTCCGGATAAACTAAGGCAAACTCCCACTTTAAGCAAAACCGCAATATGACAAATATATAAATTAAGAGACAGCAGGGTTTTTTTTCAACTAAATTACAGTATTCAAAATAAGAAGTATTTAGCCAGATACCAAGCTGGGTGCTTAGTGAACAAGATATCCATTGTATCTAAGATTCTGTGGCCTGAGATAATGCTGAAGAAATAGACATGGTTAGGCTTTAGACTTACCTCCTAAACACAACGGTAAGTCGTAGAAGAATTAAGAGACACGATAATATGAGTTCTTCTAGAGCTCACACTAAATGTAAGCAAATAATGGCAAATATATATGTTGGGAGGTCATCATACACCTGGAAACAGATGATGATGAACTAGACTGGGATGATTGCCATGGAGATTCAAGAGTTACTTTTTTTTTTTTTTTAACATCTTTATTGGAGTATAATTGCTTTACAATGGTGTGTTACTTTCTGCTTTATAACAAAGTAAATCAGTTATATATATACATATGTTCCCATATCTCTTCTCTCTTGCATCTCCCTCCCTCCCACCCTCCCTATCCCACCCCTCTAGGTGGTCACAAAGCACCGAGCTGATCTCCCTGTGCTATGCGGCTGCTTCCCACTAGCTATCTATTTTACATTTGGTAGTGTATATATGTCCATGCCACTCTCTCACCCTGTCACATCTTACCCCTCCCCCTCCCCATATCCTCAAGTCCATTCTCTAGTAGGTCTGTGTCTTTATTCCCGTCTTGCCACTAGGTTCTTCATGACCTTTTTTTTTTTCCCCCTTAGATTCCATATATATGTGTTAGCATACTGTATTTGTTTTTCTCTTTCTGACTTACTTCACTCTGTATGACAGACTCTAACTCCATCCACCTCACTACAAATACCTCCATTTCGTTTCTTTTTATGGCTGAGTAATATTCCATTGTATATATGTGCCACATCTTCTTTATCCATTCATCCGATGATGGACACTTAGGTTGCTTCCATGTCCTGGCTATTGTAAATAGAGCTGCAATGAACATTTTGGTGCATGACTCTTTTTGAATTATGGTTTTCTCAGGGTATACGCCCAGTAGTGGGATTGCTGGGTCATATGGTAGTTCTATTTTTAGTTTTTTAAGGAACCTCCATACTGTTCTCCATAGTGGCTGTATCAATTTACATTCCCACCAACAGTGCAAGAGTGTTCCCTTTTCTCCACACCCTCTCCAGCACTTACTGTTTCTAGATTTTTTGATGATGGCCATTCTGACTGGTGTGAGATGATATCTCATTGTAGTTTTGATTTGCATTTCTCTAATGATTAATGATGTTGAGCATTCTTTCATGTGTTTATTGGCAATCTGTATATCTTCTTTGGAGAAATGTCTATTTAGGTCTTCTGCCCATTTTTGGATTGGGTTGTTTGTTTTTTTGTTATTGAGCTGCATGAGCTGCTCAAGAGTTACTTTGATGGGAGAATTGAGAGAAGCTAGGGAATAACTAACTGAGGGGTCAAGGGAGACGGGATGGACCCAGTGTTTCTTTTTTGAACGACTTAGTAGGTAGTAGTGGCATTCACTAAATAAAACAGGTTAATGGGATATCTTTTAAATAATGGCCTCTGCTAAACCACAAAATTAATTTTATTTACTGTACCAAAATTCAGGGTAGAAGTAAGTGTCCAGATATATATATTTTTTGTTTTGAGAAGAAAAAAACAGAGACATGTTTGCCCCTAGTTTTCAGTCAAAGATGAACCACAATTCTCAGCACCCTAACACTTGACAGAGGCCAACTCTTCTACACAGAAACCTGAGAAGTTCACTCAATTTGGGAGCTTTTTATTCAAAAATAATGATGCGTTGACACCGTCACTTTAAAAGCTGGTGCTCTGCCACCAAGGATCTGATCTCACAGAGTGAAGGATGAAAACTTAGAGGCCCAGGGAAACCCCACTTCTAGCTCCTGTCTGAACCCCTATCTTCCTAACATAGCTCCAACATCAGACAGAGACAAGGAAGTTCCATCAGCAGATGAGGTTATTTTTCCCATTGTAGGACTAGCTCCTCTAAGACATGGATAAGTATCCTGAGATACTGCTGAGAGCAGCCAGATAGCTTTGCTGAAAGCCTAGCCCCACTGAAATCAGGCCTCAGGAAATTATTCTAGTTAACATTTCTGGCTTCATTTATGGCTTTTTCCTCTTTAACATTTCCCAGGCTGGTCTTTGCTGGACAACCACATTCAAATATATGGCTTTCCCAGTTTAGATCTGGAGCTTACTTCCCTGAGTGTGCCAGAGCAAGTATCCATCACCCTTCTTTTATAAACTGAGTTTTCAGCCTTGGTCACATCTCCGCATCAGCTTCATTTTTGCTGAGTCTTTCCAAGTGTGTCCACTCTGGCCTTAGACCAGCTGGGCTCCCTAGTTCTGTCATGTCCTTGACTCTTAAACCATCTCCAATTATGATCCATCTGGAACTTACCAGTCCCTTTTCCAAGTTGCAAACTCATCTCAAATCCAAGACTTTAGTGTGGAAACAAGGCAGTTACTAAACATCTCATCATGTATATTTTACTGTTAGGCCACCTGGAATAATATTATAATCATCAGTAGCCTCCCTACTATTCAGTAACAGAATTTCTTGTAAAGTTTACGACCACAAAAAAAAAAAAAATCAAAAGACTAATTTGTTATTAAGCTATGAACTTAGCAAACGTGTTAACACTGTGCAATATTAATTCAGAGCATAGTGCAAAAAAATTGTGTAATAGAATAAAACACATTTAGTGGAGTAAAACTTTCAAGGTTATTGAAAGCATACAGAATGAATTAAGATTTCCTTTGTAAATGCAAAAATACATAGATAATCATAAAACATCTTACATACCTCCTTCCATCTTTTGGCTTTCCATGAAGGGCATCTGGCAGATCTACAAGCTTTATGAGTTCGAGGTTTCTGTAGATGACTGCAATATTTTTCTTCTAATTTCCCGTGGAATTGGTCAACGCAAATCACCTCACGGTACTTTAAACCTTTACCACAAGGAGCTGAGCACTGGAAAATAAATATGAAAGCACTTGATTCATTTTATCTTTACTAATTTAAGTTTATCTGCAAGAAGTGTAAAATGAAGCAATCAAAACATTTGATATTTCATCAAGATATACTTTGATATTTCTAATGAGAGAATTTAAAATTTGCCAGTCTGCCCTCGACCATCACTGATATTGATATTATAAGGTATCCATTTATTCTTCAAAAGAGTATTGATTGTCTACCATATACTAAGCACTCTTCTGGCACATAAATGCTTTAGATCTTTTGAGGTTAAAGACTATCTGCACCTAACTCCTGTTATCACACATTTTTCAATAAAACTTGCTTTCAATTTTGTATGGTCGCCACCTATTCAATTTTTAACCCCATATGTCTTGCCACAGTGCAAACTATGCTTTGGATGTCAAAAACAAAACAAAAATCTCTCAATGTAGGAAACTATGAGAAAGCAGAAAATTTATTTTTTTAAGCGCAATTCAGTTCAGGTTTGTTTTTCGCATCCATCTGGCAACTGTATGTCCCCATCATCAACCCTCCAAAATATTTAGTGAAAAACAAATTACCTAAAATCTCTGTAAGGATATATGTAAAACAATGATCGGACTTCGTTTTTCAGCCAGTTGCCATTTTATGAGCAAGGCCACTGCAGAGGAGAGGAAGGGCTTGGGCTCTGGCATTGAATACCAGCTCTGCCACTTACTATTTGGGTGACTTTAAGCATATTTCATGCCCTGGCCAAGCCTCGGTTTCTTCATTATAAAATAATGATAATGACCCCAATATTAGTGGTTTATTATGAAGATTAACATGAGATAAAGAATATGAGATATCTAATCCAGTCCTTTTACACAGGGTACATCTTCGGTGAATATTAGCTTCCTCTTCTACCATTTTCCTTCATATACTCTGAGGATGTTGACAATTTTCAGCATGATATATGTACCAGCGAAAAGTTAAGCAAAGAAGACACGGATTCCAGATAACTCCTCTCATTCCTCTGAGACAGCTGGTTACATATGGTTTCATTTAGAAACATATACTGAGTTCTGAGAACATTAGATAATATATTATGCATTTTATGTATATTATGAGTTCAAAGACTGACTAATATAGACTAATAGATGCTTAAAATATTTTAAATTAAAAAAATGAATAGTTTGGGGATAATTTACCTTTATATGTTATCTGCAATACTATATCCCATTTGTGTAGGCAATTAATTTAACTTGGTGTCTTGATTATTAACACATTACCATATCTCAGATGTTCTCTTCCCGTTAACACCTACAGCTTTACATACCACTTAGAACACACTTTAATTCGGTGTGAATCACTAACGGGTCTTGATAAACTGTATTAGATGTACATTCTTTCCTGCTATTTTTTTTTTATTCTTTATTTTTGTATTGAAGTGTAGTTGATTTACAACACTGTGTTAGTTTCAGGTGTATAGCACAGCAATTCAGATATAGATATAGATATAGATATAGATATAGATATACACACACATATATGTATGTATATATATTTTCTTTTTCAGATTCTTTTCCCTTATAGGATATTACAAAATATTGAGTATAATTCCCTGTGCTATACAGTCCTGTTGGTTATCTATGTTATATATAGTAGCATGTATACATTAATCGCAACCTCCTAATTTATCCCTCCCCCCACTTCCCCCTTTGGTAACCATAAATTTGTTTTCTATGTCTGTGAGTCTATTTCTTTTTGGAAATAAGTTCATTTGTATCTTTTTTTTTTCAGATTCCACATATAAGCAATATCATATGATATTTGTCTTTGTTTGGCTTACTTCACTTAATATGATAATCTCTAGGTCCATCCATGTTGCTGCAAATGGCATTGTTTCATTCTGAATGTGCCTGATCTCATCTTTCCTATTACTGACCTTCTCTTTCAGATCTACCTTTATGCTCTACTCCTCTTGGCTGCTTATCTTGGGCACTTCCCTGCCTGTTTCTTGACTACATTGTTTATTTTTCAAAGAGTATAACATAGTTTATACTAAAAACATCACATACTATGGAGTACCAGGTGTATATTATCTGGGAGTATACATACATGTTCACACATACAAGAATGTTTTTCTCCTTGGTTGTGTATTATTTTTTCTAACTTTTAAACTGTGACTTTTTGAACAAAGGAGGATTTTTTACTTTCCCTGATAGTCCCTTGTAAAAAGTAATCATTATTGTGAATACTCATGATATGAGCCCAGTAGTACTTATGGAAGATGGAAAAATATTTACTATTTTATTCACTCTATGAATATTATTGAGTTTCTGCCGTATACCAAGAGTAGCATATAAATATAGATTCATTAACCATCTTTTACCTTGACTTATCCTCAAAGTGCTTATAATCTAAATGACACCATCTATTAAATGAATAATGCCAGAGTACATCTTAAATAATATTAAATTCAATAAAGATCAGAATAAAAATACTACAAGACAGTAAAAACCATTAAGATAATACAATAAAAATATTATTGAAGTAAGAAAATAGTGAAAAATAGTCATTTCTTTATGGGATATTTGGTGAGCACTCAGGGAGAGGTGATATTTAAACTCAGTCTTGAAGATGTAGGTTTGTTGATGGACAAAGACAGATGGTCTTGTATATTTGTCTGATGTGCCTTACCTAGTGCCCATGTGTCTCTGTTTTGCAAAATTCTCATAGTTCTTTTATCAGTGCCAAGAATCCAAGAATCACGCAGTAAACATGCAGTAAATTGTTGATATTTCTGATAAGAATGACCAATTCATTTACGAAACTAAGTAACACAAGAAGTGACATTAAAGATTCTACTTTAGAATTGAACAATGCATTTCCTCTATAAGCAGCATTTGTGAGTGGAATGTAAACTGGGACATTACAGTTCACTACCAAAGTGAGGACTGTTTCTCACAAAACTGAATAGCCTCTCCTCATCTAACTGGAAGTCACCTTTTATTCTTTCTCTTCTTTGTTATTCTAATCTGTAACCAAGACTAGTGTTAAACATAATTTTAAACATATTGCTTCTTTATTTTTTTCAAGAACTGATTATGAATCTCTGTTGTCTTTAATACAATACAAAACCAAACCCCTTCCCTGCTTTCTTGATCCACCAAATTTCAGTCAACATCCCTTTCCAGCATGATATTCTGTTTCTTTTCAACACGCAACCTTTGCTCTACTTACGTATAACATAATTACTTTCTCTTTAAGGTGACATCTTCACTCACCACAGTGCCTGATTCCTATTATTTCCTTTTACTTCGACTAATCACTTGCCCTGGTGCTTTCTAAATAGTACTTATCCTTAAAGCTCTAAGTCCACCCCATGTCTAAGGTGAACACATATCAATCTTTCACTTCTCTGAACTCTTCTGTCTCTGTTTTTGGCACTTCATCATTTTCTATTTTTGTCACATACTTTATCCAAACTTCTAGAGGTAAAGGACCTTTTAGATCACCCACGTCGCCCACAAAGTGGAAGGTACGATAAATATCAGCTGATTAATTGATGTTGATCCTTGGTGAAAGCAGTTATTCGTTTTTATTAAACTCTAAAATAATTTATTAAAACAGTTTACTTTTCCATGAAATATATTTATTGGATATTAAACTCAAAGTCCTCTAGGAAAGATAGACAAAATGTATAAAATCAAAGAATTGCAAAGTAAATTATGCTTTCATTACACTTTTAAAGTAGCGCTCTCTTTCCCCAAGATCTGAAAAGGAATAAGTACATTATTTTATCATGTCTGATGAATTCCATGTGGGGATTTAAGTAAAAAAGAACACATTATGCAAAGAATTATGTTTTGGTTGGAACGAAGCAGTCATAGAGTAAATAACTAGTGAAATGTTACCTTCCTTCTCTCAAACTACAATACATTCTGAGTTGTAAAGTTTCCACAAAATAGCTTATTTGGTAGAAAAACCCAAACATGGTCATTCTTTGCTCTGGGACCCCAGTAATTCTTTTCATTTTTGTTTTTCTCTATTTTATATCCCTGATACCATCCTATTCCCTTGAGGTTTTATTAACTGTATAATTTTTTTTGAACTTTATTTTATTTTTTACACAGCAGGTCCTTATTAATCTGTTTTATACATAGTAGTGTATATATGTCAATCTCAATCTCCCAATTCATCCCACCACCACCACCACCCCACCCCTCTTTCCCCCCTTGGTGTCCATACATTTGTTCGCTATATCTGTGTCTCTATTTCTGCCTTGCAAACCGGTTCATCTATACCATTTTTTGATTAACTGTATAATTTATTTCCAGCATTCTCATCAAAAATTTTTTTTCTTTAAAATCATCTCTGTCATCCGTAGTTGACAGTCTTACTAACTAACTCTTTCTGAGATTTTTCCATGAATACTAAGGAGCAATAGCTATAGGAAGTGGTGACATTAAATGTAAGTAATCTGAATTGACTATTCTTATAAATTAGGTGAAGACACGTGCCTATTTAAGGAAAACAGGGCATTCAAAGCAAATGTAGAATTTGCAAGCCCTAAAAATAAAACAGAATATCCAGACTTGTGCAGGTTGACTGGCACATTCAGTCTCAAGATGGACAGTTGGAATTAATGAGTCCATTTTCACATGATTAACTTTGGAACAAGTCTATTCTTGTTTTTCAAATGAAGTTGTACATAATTACAGAATGATTACTTCTGATATTGGAAGTGTGGATTATTGCTTTGTTTGCATATTAGGATACTATAGAAGAATGAATGAACTGACAATTTGTGAGAAACTTGTTGTTAATTTAATTCTAGAAACTTAAATTGCAAGACAAAATAAAACAAGGAAATGAAGTTTACCTAGCTCCAGTTCTAGGAAATGGAAAACTGTGGGGGGGGTGTGTGTGTGTGTATTAGACTTTCATAAACTGTAATGGTGATTGGGTCTCTATCCTCTCTGAAAGTAGTGGGAAACATACTGATATTGGGAGAATTAGTATGTACCCTAATTAACAATAAAATAGACCTGAAAAGTAACTGTTACACTATACCCTTGTCATGTATAAACTGCCTTTTACTGACAACAAACTGGGTAACTGTATGTAATTTCTTTAATCTCACTCAACCTCTATTTTTCATATGTAATATTAGTAAAAGAATAACTATTTCATATAAATGTCTGAGTAAAGGTAAGGAGAAAGGAATTTTTTAAACGAGAGAAGGGGCCAAACTTAAAAAACTCTAAAGAATTTATAATGCTATAGCAAAATGTAAAAAAAATTACAATTAATAAAGAATAAAAAGAATCCTGCAAAACTTAATGTTAATTATATGAAGGACAATCTTGAAAATGTCTCCCATAATGTAAAAGCGAATGGGAAGATGACATAGAGAGAGAATATTGTTTCCTGGAAAACACTCTGCTTATTCCCAGCTCACGACATTTGCACATGCCACGTCCTCCAGTCCCAGCACCCTTCTCCCATTTCAATCCCTACATATTTTTCAGTGCTGAGTTTTAAATCTCATTCCCTCTGCAAAGCCTCCTTTGGCTGCTGGAGGATATCAGTCCAGGCTAGATTAGATTTGGCTCTTACAGAGATTTTATACCTCAATACCTGGTTACCTCTTCCCCTCTTATCTCTGCTAGACTATAAATTCTACTTGGAACAGACTTATTGCAGGAAATCATGAAAAGTAGAAAGAACCCCAGAATCGCTTGTTCCTAATTTAATGTGTTATGAACCATTCTTCTTCTCAAAAGAAGAAATAATTCCATTGTACCATGAACCATAGTTCTCCTAAAATAATAACTATTCCACTGGTGTTACCTTAGCTGACTTTAGATGGTATGTTTTAAATTTAATGTTTAAATCACATAGTAATGGTCAGCCTCAATTTTAGCTATAAAGATCCCTTAGCTAGCTCTTTGAAAACCAGAGAAAAAAAGGAAAAAGAAAAAGAAAATAACCTAAAGTTTGGTCTACTGAAAAACAAGTGAAGTCAAAGTTAAGAGTAAAAATTAATTATTCACGGGATCTATTTTAATTAAGTTTGACTAGAAAAGTAGCTAGGCAAGAAAAAAGTAGCTGAACTAGAAATTTGGCTAGAAATGTCTATTTCACTTGCCACTGCATAGTGTCATCTATGGATGAAGGAGTATATTTTTGTTTCTATGTTCCTCAAGTAAACTTTAGCTAAATAACTCTAAGAATAAGTACTAAAACTAATATTTGACATTTTATATTAGAAAATTATTATTAGAAACACTTAATATTAGAAAAGAGCTATAACATCAACTATAAGTTCTACATTAAATATTTTTAATGATTATCAAGATAAGCAACCAATCAGTGAAAGCACAGGTTTTACAGAAAAACTTAGCAATTCACATAGATTCTCGGTTTTTCATTTAAAATTTCCTAATTAAATCAATATATAGCCTAAATAATTTCTAGTTCTCTAAATGGACTTCAATCAGTAAATTTGGCAATGACCCCATTGTTTAAAGTGAGCAGGGTCAGTTAGTAGTTCAAAGTCAATTAGTCAGAACTAGAAGTATCTTGTAACAATAAAACTACAGCTTCCTTAACATTCCTCTTCATTTGCTGATAAGGAAAATATTTAACATTAAACAAGTATTATCAAAATTTGATAGTACTATTGTAAACATTTTATTCTATATTACGGTTTATCACAAACCATTTCAGGGATAGTTAAAAATAATGACATTTAGTTTTTCAGCTATAAGAAATAGCATAATTTGACTTAATTTTAGTTTTCCAATGTTGTTATTATGCAAAAAATGACTAACAAGAAAATACAAAACTGAATAAAAATGAGTTACTATTAATCAATTTCACTTTGCTTTTCAGAATCTTTGGAATTTTCTGGTTGTTTTTCGAAACATAATCGTTAAGTCATCAAACAATCTAATGAAGAAACGAATTTTTACTTTATTTCTAGATGTCACATTATCTCTGTTTCCTGACAGCAAGGTCCACAGTCATCTGTTGAAAATGTAAAAGCTCACAACTGGATGGCTGGGAGTCATGTCTATCCTATTGCTTACTGTATGACAGGTATTAGCTAAGACAACCAAGGAAAACTTGCTACCAAGTGACAAAGGGGTTCACACAGTCTTTTTGTTTTAGGAGAGCTAAACTCATAGAAATGCAATCATTACACATTATAAATCTAAGTCCAAATATACCTTCTCACTACAAACCAGAAATGCTTTCCATCAAGACAGGTGCAACTGAATAAGAAGCATAAATTTACAATGAATAAAATGGAGAGGTTTTGATTTAAACACAAATGTATCATAGTAGCTAAAACATAATCAGGTATTTGAAGTGTCTCTGTGGAAATAATTTGAGAGGATTAGTTGTGGTTTTCTTTGTCTTTATGGCAATTCCAAAGGTATCAATGAATTTCTCACTATAGGAACATGTATTACTTATCTTTGTTTTGAACTTTTCAAAACTAAACAATTGTATGCTTCTATAGTAAAGTGAAATTTTAAATTTTTCAAGGAAAATTTTTGATCATAGCTATTTTGCCAGAGAATTTTTTTAAACGACGTTTCGGTGATTATGTTAAATGTCTTTACAACACTCTTATGAAACAAAAAAAATGTCTATTAAATGACATATTACAAAGGGAAATGATAGAGTTTCAGGCCAAAACAGTCCAGAAATTAGTCTATGGAATAAAACACTATTGTGTGTATGCATCCATGGATATATATGTTTCATTTTTTCTTTTTGATTTTTAAGAAGCCTATTATAACATTCTTTAAATTAAATAATGAGGCTAATCAAACAAACAGCCCACATCTAAACCCCAGGAACAGCATGGATTTTTAAATTTCAGGAAGACAACAATAACTTTCTATCTAAGAGAAAAGCCCCACTATAGAAAAATCTTAGCTATGAGTTTTATACAACTATTAATACTTTGTAATTAAGGGCATTCCTTACAATGGTGGAATACTATTTTAAATTGAGCTCCAAAATTATTAGAGAGGTAAAACATTAAAGTAGTTAGAGCAAAACAGCCAGAGTATAGTAGAGTAGGGTATCTCTCTGTTTAAAGAGAAGCAAAAAAATGACAAAAATATGCATATTAAGAGTAGAGTGGCAATTCTGTAAATATAGTACTGCTACTGTTCCTTTAATTCAATGCATATGTGCAGTAAGGAGTAAGGTACTAAATCTTATCAACAGGGACCCCACTCATAGTATTTCCTGAAAGATTATACTTAGAGTTTTAAAGTTCAATGGAGTTTGAATATTTCCTTTTTAACCTGTTACAGATACCCTTTGACTATGCAGCTTTAATAATCCAAGACAGCATTTGGTTTTTAAAATATGTACTACTGAAATATTTCATTCAGTTGCATTGTATCTGATTATATTTAAAATCTGCAAATTTAGACATTTAAAATTTTTCATGTCAGATTCATTTGCAAAGATGTTTGAGTCTCAACTTAAAGGACAAAGAAATATATGCTTAATAACAAACATATCCAGTAAACTTTCACTACATTTATATTATTGTAAAAATTATAATATTTTAATTTCTATTTCATGTTCTAAAATTTTTGGGGGGGTATATATGTATATATTTACATACACACACAAAATGGATTTACAGTTCTAAGCTAATCAATGCAACACAATTATCTCATGTATAATTTATCTGGCTAATTCAATTGCAAGTAATATTTAAAGATAATTTACTATAATATAATTATGGCTATGGAAAAATTTTGTGATTATTTTCACTTTCAAATATAAAACCTGAAGCAAAATTGCAATAACTCATGCAAGTACTTTATACAGAAAATTTCACTTACCATATACTGTTTTCCACACATCAATATTAGGAAATTGGGATAAAAATTACCCCAGTATATGATAACTAAAATACTCAATTATTGGATTCATTTTCTTCAATAATAAGATTTGATAAACGATCCTTATAAACCTGCAAACATGAGTTACTAAACTCAGGTTTATTTTGCTAGAAGCAACAGTAAATGTAATTCTAATTCAAAATGTAAGCATTATTTGTAGTAAATAAAATTACTCAGGAAAAACTGGCATTAGTTTAAAGCTTGTAGATTATTCTTTTAACTTTCTGTCTAATAGTATAGTGTGTGTGCATTACAAAGGAGTAATGAACATTTCAGACTCCTCTGTAAAATCTCATCTAAAGAGTTCCTGTTCAGAGATTTTATTGACTCACTAACACAAATCTTGACAATTACATGGTATCAGGAAAAAAATTGTTACTATCAATATAAGAATAATATAACTCTTGTCTAATTTTAACAATTCTTTAGGGGCCATTATTGTGCATTTACTTTTTCTTGATGCCTTTATACAGATCACAACAACTGGGACGTTACTTTTGTTAGACGGTATGGCACGTTCCGTGATAAAAACCCACATTTTAACCCCTGGGAGCTGCATTCAGAACCATGAGCATCTGCTTTCCTGGATGGAACAAAGCAGAAAACTATTCAGTGTGGGTAGACCATAAAAAGGTAAAGAGATCAGAAAAATAACTAAAGCATACCTTTAAAAAAATAGATTGACTTTCAAGGCATTACTTACTATGGTAACATTTACAAAATTCTTAAAATCAAGTGCCAACAGAATAGCAGGATTTACCATTTCAAGTTTCTACAAATGTTTTCATGCTAGCTGTGGGAGTTAACAGAAGTAAAGCCAAGAAGTTTGTTTTCAAGTAGGGTTATAAAGATCTGAAAAGGAATATGCACAGAGAACTCTCCGATGAGAAATAAAAAATGAGCTCTATGAAGGCTTTGATAAGGGAAAAGTCAGAGTTGAAATTAAAGGAGCGATACCCACTGCACCTATTTATGTCTATTTATCATATGCAATAAAAGTTGTGAGGCAAAAATGTTTTCGGGATTAATCTTTCAGTGAACTTAAGCTAATTTTAAAACTATATTAATCAGATAAAGATTATTTATGTTAAAATTTAAGGCAGGGTTTTATAGTTTTTACTACTGGGGAGTGGAAGATAGAATAATAAAAGGGGCTTGGGATTTGGAATCAGAGACCTACACTTGAACCTCAATTGTCAGCAGTTGAACAGCCTTGGGCTAGATGCTTAACCTTCCTGGTCTTCAGTTTTCTCATCATAAAGTGGCAATGATAACACCTACACCTCAGGGTAGTTGTGAGATTAAAGGTGATAATGGATGAATGAACTTAAACCAGTGCTTGACACAATACTCTAAAGTCATATTAAACCTCCATTCCCCTGTCTTTTTCTTCCTTTCCCAAATCCTCAGTAAATAAAAAAGAAAGGTAGTGAAAATACAATCCATGGTGTGGGTTTCTCTATTAAACACTTGAATGGAACAGGGGCATGGTTCAACACTCATACATTTGTAGCTCATTTGTGGTGAGAGAAGGAGGGTAACCACCTCAAGGGAATTCAGGTAAGACCCTATGTTGTTCCCCCTGTAAAAAAATTCTGTTTACCCAGATGCTGAAAAACACATCAGACATACTTCAAGTTATTTCAGAGTGGAGAGAAGGAAGAGAAAGTAGAATAGGAGGTGAATAGACATATGGTCAAAACAACAACAACAACAACAAAAACCTAACCAGTTTCAGTTAAAAATGTTGGAGTGACCATATGTGTTCATTTCCCCCTCCCTCCTTGATATTTTTTTCAACCCACAAAGTCAAAGCAAATAAAACAGACTGGAAGATGCAAAGAAGAGAAAAGACCAATGTGAAGCAAGACAACCTTGTACCTACAAGACCTCTGAGACACTTAGCACCTGGATGCAACAAGAAGGGCTACGGCTCCTCAACTCCTCTTTAGGCAGATGAGGGGTTTATCCTTTGGAGAAATTAAATTGCGGGAGTTCCAGAGTTGGGGATGCTGTAGGAAGAATAAGGGAATTCTACACATTGAACTCTTGACCCTTAGTCTCTCTGCCCAGAGTACTCTTTCTCACTGGCAGGGCATTCAAGGGTCCTTCTCTGAGAAACAGGGTCTCCAAGAGAAAAGACCTTAAACTATTGACTTACAGGGAATATCATCAGCCACTAGAAGCTATCCAAATGCAGTTTCATATCAATTCTCTAGTGCCTTACTCTTAAATATGAATGAGCTGCAGAAAATTATCAACTTTTGAAAAAAAAGACTTCCATAGGAAAACCAGAAAACCATTCCCACCCTTACCCAAAGAAAGGGTCCAAAGGATAAGGAGACCATCAAGAGAGAATCTCTCCTCAAAAAACAGTAATGAATATGAGAGAGAGAGAGAGACTAGATGTTGTATGGACAAAAGAATAGACTACTATGACCCCAAGGCAATTAGAATGCAAGAAAAGGCTTTGGATAATTAAATATGTAATAACATAAATAATTCAAAAGATGGTTTATACACTGACAAAGTTTCCCATCAAGTAAAACCAAATGACAGAGACAGAACATAAGAGAATAAAAACAAGAGAATTAGAGGATCAATTCAAGAATTCTAATATTCAACTAGAAAGAGTTCAAGAGAGAACAATGAAAATAGTTGCATAGATATTATCCAAGAAATAATAAAATTGATTTTCTCAGCACAAGTCTCCTTAATGAAAGGGCCTATAGAATGCCTAACTGAATTTTAAACACACACAAACACTAAGTCACTTTATCATGCAATATCAGAACAACAGGGACAAGGATACCAAAAGCTTCAGTGGCATAGACATGGAGACAAAGACACCTACAACAAATCAGGATTCAGAATCACCAGACATCTCAGAATGCTAGAGGATAAAGTAATCCCTTAAAAATTCTGAGGGAAATTATTTTCAAGCCAGAATTCTAAAACCAGCCAAATTATCAATGAAATATGAGGACTGACCAAAGACATTTTCAGATTTGCACAAAAGGAAAAATGTATCTCCCATTTTTCATCTTTCCAGAATATACAGGGAAAAGTGTTTTCATATGCAAGAGTAAATTTAAAAAAAAAAACATGTGATGCAAGAAAAAGTCATCAAAATCGAAATTGAGTGAAAAGACTTCACAGGATTAGAGAATGGTCAGCAAGGCTGTTTGTCCTGGCCAGATCAGAGGAGGACGAATGGGGGTCAAGGGGCTCTGGGAGGAGTCTAGGAAAGAGAAATATCTGAGCATTTAGAAAAAAACATTCATAGAGATTTTATATACCTGTTCAAGCACTTGAGAGAAAAAATAATAATTGGAACATTCAAAGAAAAACTAAGCAAATTTTTAAAGGACGCAATTATTAACTCTAGGAAAATCAAAGAGCTGTGCAAGAAAGGAGTAGTGCTTAGGGACTTCCCTGGTGGCACAGTGGTTAAGAATCCGCCTGCCAATGCAGGGGACACAGGTTCGAGCCCTGGTCCAGAAAGATCCCACATGCTGCAAAGCAACTAAGCCCCGTGCGCAACAACTACTGAGCCCGCGCGCCTAAAGCCTGTGCTCTGCAGCAAGAGAAGCCACCGCAAGGAGAAGCCCACGCACCACAATGAAGAGTAGCCCCCGTTCACTGCAACTAGAGAAAGCCCGCGCGCAGCAACGAAGACCCAACGCAGGCAAAAAATAAATAAATTAATTAATTTTTAAAAAAGGAGCAGTGCTTCAAAGTACACTACTTGGCTTCACACTGATGTAAGGAACACTAACTGTTGACTGAATCAAGATTTATTTTGAAGATAGGATTGTAGAATTAGCAGTCCATTTAGGAATTAAATAGTCAACCTCTATAAAAGGAAGTCAATAGGTAATTTTTTTTTTTGATGCATCAAGAAATAGCAGAGTAAGCCTGTTTGGAAATAAGGAAGTACATATCAGAAGACATAGATAAAAGGATTTAAAGATTAATTCTGGGTTAGGAAAGACTGCAACAGGAGACCGCTTTTTTTCCTTATCAGCATTTTAGCACCACTTATTTTTTTAACTATGTACATGTATTACATTAATAAGACTATATTCAAAACTGTAATCGATGATATTTAGTTCATTGATGGAGATCAGTGCCAAACTGGGTGAGCTCTCTCTAGAGGTATGTGCTTGAGCTCTGGATCCACCTGGGTATGGAGGAGACTATTAATTACTTTATGAAGACATGAAATGCATGCTTCCCAATTTACTTGTGACATAAAGTTGGAAGGATTTATTTAAAAGTCAAATATGAGAATTTAAATAAAAACTATATGAATGCAAACTATTAGAGAAAAAAATAGAAGTTCTATACTTTTACTTAAAAATATCTACTGCTAAGGAAAATTAAAATGATTAATAACAGTATCATATACTATACATATTAGGCTTATACTGATGTAAGATCAGTATAAAAAAACTAGGTGACCACTAGGAACTGAAATTTGATGCAATATTGATTATATTGGGCTCAGTGTTCGTATCAAGGGTGGCAATATTCTTTTTACAGTTAGACCATTTTTGCTAATGAATGAAATTCTAGATGTTAGATTTTGAGAGAGAAGTAAAAAAAGGCGATTGCGATGATTAAAGAGTTGAACAAATATATTTAACCAGGAAAACAGAAAAATAGCTGCCTTCAAGTATTTGCCCTGTAGAGGAGGAATTTGATGTATTCCTACTTCAGGGTGCAGAATGAGAGTTACAGAGGAATATTCCATATATATCAATTTTACCTCAAACTACAGAAGAGCAATCATATAATTTTCCTAAAAAGAAGTGGATTATGTTGTGTTATGTATGGTCTCCAACTTTAGAAAGGTTCATCAACATAGAAACTGTGCATAATTCAGATGAGAAACTTAGTAAATACTGTATGCTTTGTGTAGAAGGATAGGAAAGAGGAAATTGAAAGTCTCTCCCAATTTTAAAGGTATAATACCAAAAACCGTAAGAAAACAGTATTTTTAAAACATTTCAAGAATCACAATAATTTAACTTTTTAGATATATATTTATGGGTTTATTTTTAAAGTTGTATTATTTACTCAAACGAGAAAATGCAAATTTCTGCACACCTGAGTTATGGGACATCCGTTGGTAGGAGAATATGCCATCCTTTGCTTCTTAAGAAATTTCAAATAAATCTTATAGTTTTATATTGCCTCATTTACTATGACATAGCTATCTGAATGAAATCATGAAGTTATTCCCAGACTTTTAAATTTTAGTTTCTGATAAAATAGTTTTCAAAAAAAGAATCTGCTTTTTATTATCATAGCCACAAGCTAAAATCTTTCCAACTAATTTCTCTTTTAAAAACTTCTCTAGAGTTTTCCTAAGCATTAAAATATATATACATGGAAACATTTTCCCAGTCGATAAGGAAGTGAGTTTTATTTACAAGTTTTCTCCATATTTTGACTTAAAAATAACTGTAAAAAATCCTCATAGTTTGAGAGTGACACAGGCATAAAAACTTGAAGACAATGTTTAATTTCATAAAATACAAAAAATGTCTCCAAAGCTCTCCTCAATATAAACCATAATCTTAAATGGCCTATTTAATTATATCTAAATAAATACCATATCCTTGTTAACATAATAGAAATTTGGATATTAGGATGATTTTCATGTATAAATTTTTCATCAACAAAAATAACTAGACTTTCTACCAAAATATGCCCACACATTAAAGATGCTGAAATAAAAAATAAATGGGAATTCTAAACTTAATAAGGCCAGAAACCACATCTATAAATGTTTACTGAATAAATGAATGAATAAATGCTATATAGAAAAAAAATGAGCAAATACATACAAACAAACATCACTTAAATACGCAGTTTATGTTATCTGAATGAGGTAGAGTTGAATGGCCTTTAATTCTACAAAAATTACACAGAAAAGAAAGCTTCACGTAATTTAGATCTCTTTCTCCAAGACTTTTGTTGTTGTTTTACTGATTCTATGGGGTGCCTTGTGGATCAGCAGAGATGAGAAGTGTCTCCTGGTTTCATCTAAAATTAAGATCTTGCCAATTTTAGCAACGAAATGCTGACTTGGAGACTGGAGCCCATATGAGCTCCTAACTGTTCTTTTGAGCCTGGATGCTGAAGAAATGTCCACTGATGTGAGAGGAGCCAGGCCTGATTATCTTCCCTATTCCTAGATCTGAAAATGTTCCTAAGGCCCATGAATAAACAGTAAAAAAGCTTCCCTCAGATGGAAGGATGCAAACTCTGGTGGTAGAACATGGAGTCATTTTTTATTAGTGTGGCAGTAAAAAGTTCCCTTTATTCTTTCATATAGAATAATATTCTTTTATTTTCTTTTATTTTTTCTTTTATTTCTTTTATTTCTTTTTATATAAAGAATATTTTCTCACAGAGCACACATCACCATTTAAACGGTACAATTTGCATATTTTAATTCTCACACTGTATTTAATGATATCCCAGAGTGATTAATCTTTAATCACACAAAATGCTTTCTGGTTCTACCTATTGAATATTATTATATTTGCATTTGTTTATGATGGGTACAGTCTACTATAAGAAAAAAAAAAACTTTTGTGAATATGTTTATACCCTGAAAAAATTACAGGCTAGAAATAAAAATGGCTCTACTTTGGGCAAGCCTTTTTCTGACAATTTTAATAATTTCACCAAAGTTCTTCCCCAGAAGTCTGACTGCTTGCCACAGTATTTTCAATTCTGTTTTTATTTATATTTTGGAACTAGGTTAGAGTCATATTTCCTGCTATTAATAAATATCACATTAAAAGAAATGTTTGTCTCAAAAATTATGATAGTCATCTCTTTAAACGTATTAACTTGTTGTTGCTTTAGTCTTTTTTTATCCAGCTGTAATATGTAACATCTTCTATCTCCTGATACCTTCGTGTTTTTATCCTCCACACCTAGCACTATGCAACCATCGTTAACACACACTAACTGCTACGTAAATATCTACTGAATGAATAACTTAAGAGAAATCCATGAAGCCCATCCATAAATTGGATTTAAGAGAAATCCAATTTATAAGATTATAAATTTTAAAGTCTGATAATATCAAGTGTTGAGAAGGATGTGGAGCAACTGTAATTCCCATACAACCCTTCAGAAAACTGTCTGTCAGTATTTACTAAACCAGAACCTAAGTATTAACCAAGATTCAACTCCTGTCTACCTACCCAACAGATGTGCATATACATGTTCACCAAAAACATGTGTGAGAGATGTTCATAACAGCATTATTTGTAAATCCCAAATTAAAAACAACTCCAATTGCTTGTCAACTGGAGAATATTCATATAAATTCATTAATTTATTCACACAACAAATTTATTCATACAATACTAGAATGTAATAAGAAACTACAATTACGTGCAACATGAATGAATCACACAAATGTAATATTGTGACTCTCACAAACAAATTCTCTAAGTTCCATTTATATAAAGTCCAAAGACAGGCAGACTTATCAGTGATATTTGATATCAGAATAGGGGTAGCTTTGGGGGGTATAGTGATTGCAAGGGGTATGTGGGGAAATTTCTGGGGTGCTGTTCTTGGTCTGGGTGCTGGCTACTCAGGTGTGTTCACTAAAATTCACTGAATTGTACCTTTATGATTGAAAGTATTGCTGAATGTCACATTTCCTAAAAGTTTGAAGAAGAAGCCAAACTCTAGTCTGAATTGATTTCTTTCTTACATTATTTTTGCTTCAGTAGATCTTGTTTCAGATTGTTCAATGTGTTATACTTATCTACTGCATTTGGATTTTTAGCTTTTTGAGGAAAGAGAATTAGTACTTATTATTGGATAAGTGATAATAAAAAGCAAAATACATTGAGTCTTTAAGTAAAAGGCCCTATGCTAATCACTTTACCCATTGTCCATTTAATACTAAAAAGTGTCCTCTTTTGGCAGGCACTATTATTATATTCTACGAAACAAAATCTTCGAAATGTTCAGTAACTTTCCAAAAGTCACTCAGTTAAATAATAGCAGTTTTAACTCAAACATAGGCATTCTAACACCACAACTCTTAATCACAAGATCTAGAATAGACTTACTATTAAAAGTTTCAGTAGGCTTAGGAATAATGGTATTGCTTCAAACTCTTTTGGTAAATGAAAATTTACATTTCTCTTGGTGAAGTCAAGATTATCTTCTTTTACGTGAAACTAATACAAAGCCAAGTTATACACCATCAAACGGGCCGCTCAATGTGCAGTTTGCAATCATAGTAAATTCTTGACTCATTGCCCAAACTTTTTACTCTCTTCAAGCCCAAACTTATCTCAAAATTATCCAACATGACTTTTCTCAACTTTATTATCTTGATAATACAGTACTTCACAAGATGTTCTCTTATACATCTTTTCCTCCCATTTGCAAAAAATAGTCCCATGAATCTCTCCTCTACCAGCTTCTTCTACTCCACTACAATTTGAGTGTTGTGAGTAATCCATAAATACGTGATGAGTAACTGAACGGTCCCTAAATCATCACTCTAAACTTTTAGAAGAGTCCCCTCTTGGACTTCTCATCTCCAGTCTCTCATATTTTCAATGTGTTTATACTTTATGATGAGAATTGCCTATTAATCTTCCTAAAACACTGCTGTGTTCCCACTCCAAAAAATTCAATGTTTTTTAATAAACTTAAAGAATTTTTCCATTTTTAAATTCTCTTAAGCATGATACTTATTGCTCCTCCTTGCTATGGCCCAATTCATATTTCATCTTTCTAACTTTATTCTTGCCCCTTGTCTCTCACAAACCAACCTACACTAGTCAAATAACTACTTTTTCTGGCCTCTGGTTTTGCTCAGGGTGGTCTCCAACCTGGTTCCTCCTTCCCCACTCAAATCTTAGCTACCCATCAAGGCTTATGCCTTCTTCATAAAGCCTTACGTTCCTCCAACTGGATGCACATTTTCTGACTTTCCATGACATCCATTTCTGCCTTGTTATTTGTGTATATATTTATTTTTCCCTGGATTGTGAGTCCTTTGAGTACAGTATGTCATTCTTATTCATCTTTAGCTTTCTTAGCCCAGTGCCTGTTACAGATGGGCTCTTAATAATCTTGAATGGATTGATGGGGATTAATTTTTGGCAGCTCAGTGGCCACCATTCCCTTCATAGTTACCTCCAAAGTCTCTGAGTTTCCCTGGGTCACAACTGCAAAATGTCAAAAGTTCAGGGAGATTGAAAATAGCTCAGAGCTGTCTTAGAGGATCACCTTAGAGCTCAGTTACAACTGACAGAGAAGAATTTGTTATGTGATCTGCCAAAAGCTTTGTAATATATCATTTAACTTTCACAAATATATGAATGTCATATGATGTATATTATATGATACCAGGGTTTTAGTACAAAGGTCATATCACAATAGGACATGATAGAGTACCTTCCTAGATATAGCCTACTAGATTTAGGTACATTGGTGAGTTTAAGTTTACCCAATCATGTGGGTAGGGGAGTACAACCAGGAAGCAGATGATGGTGTCTATGAAAACAAATTACATAATTCCAATCTTTACTGTGTAACATACAAGGTTTTAGAGATGTTACTGAACCTTTAAGTCTCAAGTATATCTCAGAGGCAAGGTGATTCAATGGAGTACCAAAAACATTTTTTAATAGTCTCTGTTCACATTTGTTTTAATCTAAAGTAAGAAAATAAGCTTTACTATATGGGGTTATATGTCAGCCTGATATGTAATGCATATAATACATTAGGTATCCTGGCAGGGAGATCATCACTTGCCATTCACTTTCAGTGTGCCCACCACACTTCACACACACCCACTTAGGAAGATGAACAGATTATAGTACATGTATAAATTCATACTCTAATCAGATGAGTGCCATGACACACTGCTCCTGTTGGTTTTTCAGTTTTAAGCCACAGAGTTTTGCAGATCGTGTTCAAATTACCAAATGGGATTGTGAAGATGAATTACTAATTTTTCTATTATGAAAAGAGGCTTGTTCCAAATTTGCTGATTTTTTCTATGATAAGGATTAAAGTGTTATACCTGTCACTTAAACAAATAGACTTATAATCTCTCCTTTAAGATAAAGGAGACATTTAAGATTGAATGAGAAAGCAACTGCTTTTGGAAAATCCTTCTAAGGAGAGAACATTTTGAAATGTTTGGAGGTGTTTCTAGTGTTACGGGACTTTGTTACCATAAGTATGCCAACGATAAAAATTCTCCAGTGTATTTTTAAAACTTTGGAGCAAGATTTTCTAGTATGTTTAACTTGCTTCCAAATCTTTCAAAGTTTCACTGTTTTAACAGTATTTGTTAAAATATAAAGATATAACCCCTTCCAGTACTTTTCAAGAGGCAAATGACAGAATGGAAAATGGAAATTTGTCAATTTTCAATAAAATTTTTTAAAATAACTGGTATGATCCAATGATTTAAAATCAATGACTAGTTTATAACAGGAACATCCAGTGATAAACTTTGCTATATGGAGGTATGCATTTAGCAAAGTAATTTTTTCAGCTATGGAAGCTACTTAAATCACATATTGGAATAAACCAGACTTCTGAATTCCTCTAACAGTACTGAAACAAGATTTTCAAACTAATGAAACATTCTCCCACTTTTTAAAAATGAGATGAGTACAATAATAGTTCACTGAGAGAAAAATTTTATTATCCATAAAATTAAAAATATATTTAATATTAAATATTCATCTTATCCTTTTAAATGTATATGTTCTATAAATCACATTTATATATTAGTTTATGTTTGCAATGTATAGATATATAATAACATATAAGGGTATGTGATCAAAATATTTTACTGAGAAATGCACGTATGATTAAAAATTAGAAATTAATTGTCTAGAAAATGTCAAATAGACTCTGTAAAGTGTTAATGTTTGATTCTGTTGTAATTATATAGGAACTAAATTCTGATTCTCAGTCTACCGCAAGTTGACACAAAATTATAACAAAAAATTAGGGATCTAATAAATGCACTAATATTAACAATGCCTATATATCTCATACAGCACATAGATATTGTAGAATACTGAGACTGTTCTTCTAAAACATCTAAAAATCTATTTCCAGAAATTCTTAAACATTCTGAAGCATTATGCCTGGGAAAATAGAATTACAATGGAAACATGACCATCCATTTTCTTCATATAAAGAAAAATATAGCATTATCACCATTTCACGTTGACATGTTTTTTAGAGTTATTTTAAACTCTACATTCTAACTTCACTCAACCAAACACACTTACAAGTATCTTTTTTTACATTCTCATCATTAGATTATCTCCTTAAATTTTTCCTAAGAAGTCACACATTTCAAACCTGCAAGGTCCATTTGTATCTCCAAAATTATTTTCAAAGCATCATATCTAGGGCAAACTATAAATCAGTCTATATTCTCCCTTTCAGTGATTCATGAAATCTATGCACACACACAGACAAAAGAAAAAGATGCTGCGATTAGGCAAAAACTAACCTATTCTTCTAGCACAGAGACTTGGACGCCACTCATCTCTAGCCAGGTTATAATGGAATACCTCCTGCTAGTTAAGGCTTTCTAGAAGGATCTACTGGAATAATTACTATGTTGTCAAATACAATCCTTATTACCAATTCTTGGATAATTATAATCTATTGAGCCCCCAATATTATGAGCCTTCAATATTATAAATCACAAAGTTGTTACTGAAATAAGATAGGAATCCCATTCTACTTCTGATCATCTGTTTATCTGGTACATTCACCACTAAACTGCAAACTCCTTGTACACAGGGGTTGTGCCTGATTTACCTCTAGTGACTAACACAATGCCGAACATGTAGGGGATGCTCATAATTTGGGGGAGAGTTGATGAATGTACCATAGAATGATATGGCAATATAATAAATGGAAACGTTATTTCAACAGATTTCTATGATAAATTGGAAATAAAATAGATTTCCAGTCTGTTGCTATACTTGCGTGTGTCTTTTCCAAATTTACGAAAATAACCGATTACTATAAATTGTTTTACTGAGCACTCCACTTCACAAAGAATTGACAGTTTCTTGAAACCATTTCCCCACACATTACCTTGTTCCCCTGGCTGATTCTGGTCTTAGGAGCACTGGAGCCAGTAACAAGTTCCTTCCCGAGTACATTCCACCTTGAGTGGGAGCTACAGTTTAAGAGGCTGCCCGACCCCTCTGCTCAGTCCCTCAGTGTTCTTTTGTTACGCAAAACTGTTAAATTGACAAACTGCAGATTTACTAGGTGTGTACGGCTACCCCATGCTCATTTCTGAAAGTGCCTCTATTTGTCACATTCCATTGTATCATATTAGAAATTTAGTGCTCTCTCTCCATATATATACACATATATACATTTTTTAACACAATGCTACAGGAGGGTATTATTTTAAAAAGAGACACTTGGGGAAAAGGACTAGCATCAAGAGGGTTCAAGTATCAAGCTTTCCTTTTTTAAAAATAATTTTCTCATTTTTAGAGGAAAAAACAATCTTGAATGGGAAAAATACTCTCTTTACCTCTGTGTGATCATTATTAACCCCGGAACACAATGGAATACACATTATTTTCTTACCAAACATGAATTCATTTTATGTAGGGAATAAAAAAATATTCATTTTATGTAGGAATATTCTAGGAAAATAAGTCACTTAAATGAGGTTTAGGGGGAAATAAAGATAAGTTAATACAAATTTATTTAAAGAGCATTTGCTAGAATAGTTTATGTTACATGTAGTGTCCCTTACAATATAAAGGAAAAATAAAACTTTTACTCATCTTTTAAAGACTGCCCTGGGCATGAGCACATCTATTGTTAACTTACTAAATAAATTTGCTTACATCACAAATTTTTATTCATTATTTATAATATATGAAAAGAATATTAAAATTTCTAGTATTTAAAAATTGATAGCCAACAATAAATCTTATTTTTAAATACCAATGTTAGTTTCTAATAGGATTATCTGAAAAATAGCAGTAGCTTATACATATACTCAGTAAAGTTATGAAAACATATACTATTCAACAATTAAACGTTTAATAAGAAAAATTAACAATTTGTTATTTAAGAAAAATACATCAAAAGAAAAGAGGCATTCATTACAATACAGGATCTGTTCAGTGACTTAAAACATTTTAGGTATTGATCCAAGGAATAAAAATATAACATACATGTGAATTATGCAAAGCACAAAGCCACAACACATCATTAATAAGCAAGGGTTAAAATACAATCATTTCACATTGACTCAGCACAAAAATGCAGTCATTAAATTAACAGACATACGTTAAGATTTATTTATTCCTTTCTTTAATCATGCTTATAAATTATTACAACACAAGGTTTCCAACATGGAGAAAATTTAAATGTATATTTACAACTTTTTTCCTAGTTACATTTTAATGACTTAGCACTTGGTATTTTAATTTTGCTTTAAAATGAAAAGTGTTTAAGATTTCATGTCATTCATATATGTGTGTGTATATATATATATATATATATACACACATGTATATATATACATACACATACATTTCTTAATTTTCTAACCTAGTAAATAGGATCTGAAATTAAAGTTATACATGAAAGAATATCAACCTGATATGTTAATTAGAGGTATTCTGAAATTTGGCTAATATGTAACAACACTGAAAGAGGTAAAGGGTTATATCTGGTTTTAACAACAAAACTTCAGATCCCTTAAACCCTTTTAATATAAAAGGCTAATTTAAAGAATAAAATTCTTCATATAATAAGAAATCCAGGCACTCTAATGATATATATTTACTTTATACCTATAAAAAGTTAATAAATAAAGTTTATAAAAATTCTGATATATACATCTACTGTGATTTTTAAATTTTTATCTTCAATTTATCAAAAAAATTATAGTTCTTTCCTAGTGCAAAGACTGAATTAGTCAATGAACTCCTTTGTGGAACAGACACGTATTAAACAATTGAAGACTTTTATATTTCTGTCTTACTATTTTATAATTTGTGGTTATTGTTTTCTTGGTCATTTGTTTTTTGTGAGGTTGAAAAAAGTTACCTCTACACAGGGTCTTTAATGAACATTCAGGTTTTTCACTCATGACATAATTTACATACAAAAAAATAACATGACACAAACATATTGGAATGTAGTATTAGATATATTCCAATACAAGAAACATTGTGTGATGTTGTACACGTTAAACTTATACAATATGATCATATACATCTCAATAAACTGGGGAAAAATTATGTGAATACTACAGTGAATATGTAGAGAAGATTGATAAACATTAAGATATTTAAAAATGTTAAACAAAGGATCAAAAACATCTAAAACCAAATGAATATTTGGTTTTAGACATCTATTGACCCCAAATGAATATTTGCAATTCTAATATGCTATAACTTTAAGTACATTTTACATTAAATTTAAAAAGTTTTATAATGTTATTAAATAGAACAGGAGTCAACAAGCTTTCCCCAGAAAGGACCAAATAGTAAATATTTCAGGCTTTGAGGGCCAGTCTCTATTGCAACTAATCAACTCTGCTTTGTAGTGCAAAAGCAGCCCTAGATAATACATAAAAAATTGTGCATGACTGTGTTCCAATAAAACTTATTTACAAAAATAGGCAATGGGCCAGATTTCATAGTTTGCTGACCTCTGAAATAGAAAATCTGATTCAAAAGCACTTAATTTTAGGAACTTCAATATCTAGCACAAAGCAGGAGACATAAGTAAATGTCTAATGCTTCGTGAATTAATGAATTCATGAACGAGTGGGGAAAATAAAACCTTTGCGTCTGCTTTCCTAATTGAGGCAAAATTCCAAGAAGGCAATCTATGGATTAAGTCTTATTAAGAACTAGGCTTGCAAATTAAACTAATAAAATGAAAGAAAATGTAACAGAGATATAGTAAGGAGAAAGTAAATTTCCAATCTAAAATGACTAACAAAAAATACCTTTATAGTGAGTTCCTACAGTATTTCACATCTCTCCAACTAAACTGTAAACTCCATAGGGGTAAGAAATATGTCTTTATTATTACTGTAGCACAGTACCTAGGATATAGCAGATGGTCAGTGAACATTTTATTAAGTAAATATGTGAATGCTTTCCATAGCAAAATATGTTTTTTGTTAGTTCCTGAAAAGTAATGGCTCTCTACTTCTAATGTAGCAATTTAACTTTAAGATCCTCCTATAAAGTTAAAATGTTCTTTTTTTTTATCAGTCACACTGACTCTAAAGATGAATTTCAGCCTGAACTGGAACTTGACCTGTTCTTCAAATAGCATGAATTGAAACAGGTTTACATTTCATCATAAAGCTTTGAATTGGGTGAAGTAAAACAAGTGTACACATCAGGGTTGGATATAAAACCAGAGTTATAATTATTTTCCAAATAAAGAACTGTTTAACTTTATAAATTTAATTATAAATAGATTATAGACTCCAATCAGTTTTTCACCTGAGAGAAGTATACTTAGTTGTTCATGGTTTAAAATATCAAAAGTGACCAAAATGCTAATTTCAATATATTTATATATTAATTATTCTTCAAAGCCTGGGTATTTGAAAAATACTAGAGGAAATTAATCATTCATAAATATTTATGAACTTTGTCTATGGCTCCAAAAAAAAAAAAAAAATTAAAACAGCTCAAAACACAGTAACTCCACACAGTGGAAGAAATGAATATTCTCATAAACTACTATATAAATCATACTTTTCCATGATGTATGTGACAAACTGTAAACAATTAATTTACTTTGTGTAAGTAAATTTCTCTATATTTTTTAATACAATATTTTCACATTTCCAAACAAAATACTAAGTTTAACAATGATAAAAACAAGAATGTTATTTGCTTTTAGATCAGTTATTGGACATTGACAGACAAAAGCCACAAACAGTTATATACTCAAACAAGACACAGCCTTAACTCGCCATTGTTATAAGCACAATGTTAACATTATGTACAAATGTAAATAATAAAACATTTCCAATTAATTTGTGGGCAAGCCAAAGATGTACTGGAGAAAGATACTTCCATTAGAATAGTGCTACGGTTCAAAATTCACTTATAAAAAAATAAATACATATAAAACTATTATATATATATGTATATATTACAGTACTTGAAATTGAATGATTCTTCTTTCAAACTATCAAGCCAAGAGGACCAATGGTCTGCTTTAAAAAAAATCAGAAGATAAAATGTGTGCATCACAATTTATGAAGAGAGGAAATTAAAGTAAAAGGAACATAGAAAAACAAAACAAAACAGAAGGATAAAAATAAGAATACTATCGTACCGATTTCCATGGTCCCCGATGCCATGATACATCATCAGGGCAAGCATGCACATGACATTGTACCACACTAGGTGGCTTGTTTAAGATTTCACAGTTTTGCTCTCGTGACATTTGGCCATTGGGAAATTGACATATTACGAATCGTGATTTTATTCCTCCTCCACATGTTTGTGTACACTAAAAATAAGAAGAAAAATCAAAACTATGTGGCTTCAAAAAGAATATTATATTGCTTTATTCAATGTTGAGTACATAATCAGTATTGCTAGAGTTTAAAGTTATCCTTTCTTATAATCTTATAAGAAATATATAAGAATCCTTATAATTCTCAACATTTCTTCCTGGGTAAAAAATAAATCAAAGTTTTAGTTCTATAATTTTTTTTTAAAAAGACAAAGTTTTGAGAATTGGTACTGTAATAGGTATTAACTACATAATGTATGGTATCCTATCAAAAGATGTAGCCATGAAAGCTAATAAGGGAGATCTAAATTTATAAACATAGAAAGATGTTCAGTATATATATATTACATGAAAACAGCAGATGGCAAAGTGGCATGTATAGTATGAACCTATTTCTGGAACCCACAAAGAAAAAAAAGTCTGGCAGGAAATGTATCAAATGTTAAAAGTTCTTATCTTTTCACAATCTTTCATTTTATTTGAATTTTCACGATGAGATTTAACTCAGAAATGAAAAAGTTACTTTCATTTTGGAAAATAGTAAAAGTACATTTTAAAGAGGTACTTGCTATTTATTAGCACCTGGTCAGAGTGTATCTTTAAACAATGATTTCCAAACTCCTTATGGAGAGAAAATATGTACTAAAATCATTCAGCAAAAATATTTGACTAATGAAAAACTCTAATGAAAAACTGATGAACTCATAAAAGTGCTAACAAAAGATCAAGATGAAAAGAAAAATTAATTACATGGGACTGAGTGAACTGATGAGGATGATTATAATTTTTGTGACCTTCTGTTTGAATTAAAAAAAAAAAATCCCCCCCCCAAAAAAAATTTGACTAATTAAATTAGGTGGTTTGTTTTATTCATCCAAAGCCAATGTAAGTCTTTCTTCTTTCTCATGCATAATATAGGTGGAATTAGTATTCATTATAACCATTTTTAAAACTATCTTCATAATCCCAGTGCCTAAAAGAATGCCAGGACATGAAGAAAGCACTCAATAATTGACAGCTCTCCATTTAAAAGATTCACCAAATGAATGGTTCAGCCTTCATTTGATATGGATATAAGGATAGAAACATGCCTATATATCACTCTAATTTTCTATCTTTATATCAGTCTAATTTTCTAAGAAATTAAAACAATAATATACTAGTTTTTGAGAGGTTTTAGTAGGTCACAGACCTACTGGCTAGCACAAAGGATTCTGTTAAAAATCTGGAGTATATATTTCCTATCATGAATGAATGATTTATGCCATGACACAATGTCTATTAAAAGAACATATTTTTACTGACTCAATTTAAAAAAAAAATCTTTTCTCTGTAGTACAGTGAAGTAAGATTATCCAATGGTAACAATATGAAGTGCTTAACTTTCAGTCTTGGGAGATGTCATAATCTCCACAAGTTTAGGAGATCGTATGACTTACTTCTCCCCAGCTTCCGTAGCTCCACCGTGGACAAGGCCCCGAATCACAGTGCTTTGACTCTGGGGGTTTGGAGGCTGCATCGCAGTAACCGGCACTTTGTCCATTTTCATCCTGGCAAACCACAACTCTACGCTGAATACCTCCAGCACAACTGCTAGAGCACTGAAAAGGATGGAACACAGGAACACACAAACTGCAGATCCCATGGCACGAAATTACATCAAAATAAACCCCACAAAAATCAAACAGTACTTTGACTCAAATTCAAGCTCTCCACGTTAAAACCCCCCTCATTGGAATCATAATTTGAATCGAGAATATCTGTCAAAAAACACTTGGGGGTCTTTTTTTTTTTAATACATAATGTGTTTTATTTAACCCAACATAACCAACACTTGGGTTTTAACTAGGGGTTTCATTAGAATTTGTTGATGGAAAGGTGAAGTTTTAAAGCTTGCAAAAGGAAATTCACCCTTGTCCTAAGTGTGAAGTAAAAAGGAATTAAAGTTTTCAGGTCTCACTAGGAAGGAAAAAAACCAAAAGATAATGTTAAGTTACTAAACTGTCACATTGTTTTTCTTTATTTGGTATCTTTACCCTCATATAAAGTATGAACCACAGTTGTACCTTTTCTAGTAATCATGATTTTATTCCAGCTTACTGCACTGCTATCAGAGTAATTTCAGGGTTTTTTGGTTTTCTTTCTTCATAAACACTGGTAGTCTTAACACTTAAAAGATTTTCTTTTATTTTTACTATAATAAACTCTGAGATTGTTTTCAAGTGCATTCCTCTGTCATCATAATATCACATTACTGTATAATTCAATAAGAACTCTGGGGATTTGTAATCTGCATCAAAAATTGCTTAATCCTTTTAAGATTTAAACTACTGATCTTCAGAAAAATTTAGCATTAAAAGCATTTGATGTCATTACATACGTATCTGTTAAAAGGCCCTATAACATAACAAAATTACAGAATTAGTATAACTCAATAAAGAGGGCTTACTGATCCCCATGGTCCTGTTCTCCACTGGTTTCCTCTGATGGATGGATGGACCCCCTGATTTTGATTATCTTCTGGTTTGTGAGTTAATGGAAAATTCCTGCCTGGAAAATGGCTTGGCTGCTCAGAGGAACTCGGAAAGTGGCTGTATGTGGGAGGGCAGGCTGCCAGGTTACATTCTTGTTCTGTCACAGGGCGGACTTCAGGGTCACAGTAATTCTCATTAACTGGCTGATGATAGTTGATGCATAAAACTTGTCGAGTTGTTTTTCCATGGCCACAGGAAGCTGAGCACTGATCACAAATTCAGCCCATAAACTACATTATCTTAAATAGCAAGTATTATACTTAAATTTTTCATTTCATTTTCTTCACATACAAATACTTACAGGTGCCCAATTCCCTGTTTGCCACTCTCCACAAGGGCTAAAACAGACAGCTATTTCAGCTGGTCGGGGTAAGTGGGCACAATATGATTCATCTGCTATTCCATCGTGAGCATCACGACAGCTCACATAGCGGGCTTGATTCCCTCTTCCACAAGACACAGAGCACTAAAAAAAATTGAATAATACCAAGGAGTTATACAGGACATTTCCACATCCCTTACACTTGGCTGTTGCTCAAATTTCTAAACCTCAAGTTTACTGAAAAAAGTTAAATTATAAATACTATCACCTGGCATCAGTTCTGAGTCAAAGACAGGGCAGTGAATATCCCAATGAGTTTAGAAAATAAATTTCACAAATCAGATATTTGTGATAATGAAACAAAACACTCAACTTTTTGGAATATTGATTAGTTGATTGCCAAAATTTAAAAAAGAAAAGAAAATTTTTATATAAGAGAATCTTAAGATATCATTTAAGATAACTTTTAAAGACCTAGGTAATAGAGTAGATAGGCTCTCATAATTAAAATATTCAGAGAATATATGAAATTTAAAAATATATCTTTCATATATTTTCATATATCTTTCATATATCTTTCATATATTTATTATATATTTTCATAATACTAAAGCAAGTATATACTCCAAATAGATTAAAGCCTTCAGTTTAGAAAAACAACATGAATATGTGGTAGTTTAAATAAAGGCTGATAAAAAGCCTATCACATCTGCTTCTCATAACTACCTGGGACATAAATATTATCATCCCCTGAACTGGTTTGCAAGGCAGAAATAGAGACACAGATGTAGAGAACAAACGTATGGACACCAAGGGGGGAAAGTGAGGGGGTGGTGGTGGGATGAATTGGGAGATTGGGATTGACATGTATATATATATGTATAAAATAGATAACTAATAAGAACCTGCTGTAAAAAAATAAATAAATAAAATAAAAGTTAAAAAAATAATCAATAAATATTATCATCCCCATTTGGTAGATCAGAAAAATAGAGCTAGAAAACTTAAATTTCTTGCCAGAGACACAGAGCTCTTGAAAGGCAGAACAGGATTTAGTCATTAAATTATCTAATTCTAAACCTTATATTCATCAAAATACCTGAGAATGAATGCATACATTAATTTGGCAAATCTGTAGCAACTATTTTGTGGATGTCTGAAAAGCTCCATAGTAGAAACACTGTACCTCTTAAAGGAATTCACTTACTGGGGTCCAAGAACCGTATCGCCATTGTGCTATCTTTCCCATGGGAAGAGTTGGTAATGAAGTGGCCCCAATTTTAGGGATAATTGGGCAAGGTGTAACAATACAGTCCTGTCCAGAAGAAAAATGGGTCTCACAAAACATCAATGAATTAATTAACATTTTGCTTTACACTAAATCCTATACTTCATTTCATCCTCCACATATATAAGTAAAGAACATTTGCATACTAAACTACTAAGAAGTGATGTAAAGGTTTATATTTTTCAAAAGTACAAAATACTATCAAGGGCTAGAAGTGGATAGTATGACTCTGAAGGCTAAAGTTTGGATCATGCCTGATAGTTGAAAAGAAAAGAGTAATAGTCCTTCAAAAATACCACTAAGCTGAAACCTCCTGAATGAACACAGGATGCTACCTTAAGCAGTACGACACGCTTTGGAGGTTCAGCCTTCTGCAGTTCAAAGGACGGAAATATAAGTTAAATGAGTGATCCAATGGCAGATAAAGAGTAAAAAAAATGCATCAATAAAGCTGGCAAAACGAAGAACAATATACTTTCTGATGCCCACATACCTTTTTAAAAAAATATTTATTTATTTATTTGGCTGCACCAGGTCTTAGTTGCAGCATGAGGGATCTAGTTCCCTAACCAGGGATGGAACCCAGGCCCCCTGCATTGGGAACGTGGAGCCTTTGCCACTGGACCACCAGGGAAGTCCCCCACATACATTTTTAAGGCATAGAAGTTTAAGTGGAAAAAATACATATGGAAATAATTTTAACATATCAATAATCCTCCTGTATCAAACATTTTTGTTTATAACCCATGAAGAGGTGTCCTTTACCTGCCTGTCACTTGGGCGACTAGCTCCATGGCACAGTCTATCATCTAGCACCGCACTAAGTAGTTCATTGACACATTTCACAGCACGCATCTGGTACCCCTGTCCACACGTGGCTGTGCACTGAAAGAATATAAGCAGATACCAAACACCATTGTTCAAAAATTCCATAAACTTAATTTTCTTAGTGCATAGACAGTTAAGAATATACTTTCAGTAGATATTCTTATTAGTCCTTTATACCAGATTCTAGACTTAAAATGAGCAAATTGAATCAACATACATCTTTATTCAAATTTATGGAGATACTAATAAAATAGTGAAGTTAAAATGGACAGTTATTATATCTTTAAAAAGTTATCATGTAAAAATATCAATAGAAGCCTGGTATTTTGGAGGCAGAGTCAATACAGTTTAGAGAAACTAAATACTTTTCAAAATCGACCTGGTGTATGCATGTCATTTAATATGCTAAGTAAATTTCAAAGAGATAAAGAAGGAAGGGCATAGGACAGAGTTAAAGGGCAGATGAGAGAAGGTTTCCCAGCAACTGTGGCAACCTGCGTAGGATAATAAGCTGCCCACTCTCATCCAGCAGATTCCTAGCCGCCTGTTTGGCAAAACTTCCCAACAATGCCTACTCTAAATACAGTAAAGATAATAATTTAGACACCGAACATGAAAATGTCTATAGTTTAAATAAAGCTGATGAAAGCATAAAAAAATTTTTATTGAAGTAGAGTTGATTTACAACGTTATGTTAGTTTCTGGTGTATAGCAAAGTGATTCAGTTATTTATATATATATATATTCTTTTTCATATTATTTTCCATTACAATTTATTACAGGATATTGAATATGGTTCCTCGTGAAAGCATAAAATTTGTAGCATTTTGCTTAACAAAACTGAATTAAAAAGCAAGGCTAGAATATTTACCACAGCAACATTAGCAGTACTGACAAAATTGTGCAGGTAGGGATTTACATTTCAGGAATCTTTTTCCAAAAAAACACCCAAATTTAGATGCAGCCACTAAAGAGTGAATACACCACAACTTCTGTGTTATTCTGTAATGATGGATTAGAGCAGAAAAACCCTTATCATATACTCACAGAACCCCATGGTCCTACTTGCCAGGAAGCACATGCATGAAGCTCACATGGTCTCAGAGACTCAGGTTTGGTGCTTGGATCACAAAAGCCATCACTCAAGTGATCTTCATTCAGTTGACACCACACCTGCCGCTGCCTTGTTCCTTTTCCACATGTAACAAGACACTGTAAGAATACAACTGACCATTATTTTCAGTATTAGCAACTATACCTACAAAATATATAATGAATGATCAACTTGCATATTCAAATACAGTTGAAAGACCATTCCTAAGGACATTTTCCCTTCACTCCTCAAAAAAATCAGACATATTCACGGGGTAAAATCAGCCATCCCAAACTTCTGCTGCCCAAATCCCAGTGCAATGTCCATTTGTTCCAGAAACAAAGGTACAAAACTAACCTTAGAACAAGTGTATATCTCAGCCTACTGTGGACACTATGAAAGTGGTTATAGATTAAACACCAGTATGTCATTGTTGGCCAGATATTGTAAACAGTTAAAGAACAAACCATTTTTTAATGTTTTACTACCTTGATAAAGTTATTTACCACATGATAAAATAAATTGAAATTATTTTTTTGAATTATATAGCCTTCGATTGCAAAGCTCTCCTACACAATGTTATAACAGTTCTAAGCCTCATGGGTTTAATGTTACCTCACTCCACTCACTAGTGGCCCAACTGGGACAGGAAAATTCATTGCAATTCTCAGTTGTCACTCGGGGAAGTTCCTGGCATTCTCTGTCAGCAAGACGGTGGCCAAAGTTATTTACACAATAAGATTCTCGAGACCTCTCCCCTCCTCCACAACTCCTGGAACACTGATTAAAAAAAGAAAAGTGGTGACAAATAGACACAAAATAAAAATTTTAACAAAACTCTAGAGTGACAAATATTTAATTAGAGGTAAAAAAAAAAAGGAGCAACTTTTCTTAAGCAATCTTTTTCTTTGTACCTGGGACCATTCTGAATAATGCCACCTTGTTAAGACACAGTCACCATGGCAGGGTTCTCGGGTCGGAGGTTTAAGCTGGTCACCACAGTAGTGGTCATCTACTGGAACAGTATGTCCTTTATGAATGGAATACTTCATACAGTGGATGTCCAATGACTTATATCCTTGACCACAAAGGGATGAACATTCACTTTTGCCAATGATGTGCCACCTTCAAAAAATGAGGTTATTACACTTAGGAGGTGTGCCAATGAACACAATTTAAAAAACGGATTCAGAGAAACTCATGCGTATCATTCATCTTTAAAATTTTGTTGCAATTAATGGACAAGCCACCTAAAAATATTTGATGTATCATTGATTTAGGGATGAAAACTTCTTAGACATCACAGGGCCCAAACTTTCATTTTATAGATGAGAAAATGAAGACCAGAGGTGCTGTACATTCAAATGGTATGAACGCCTGACTTGTCAGAAATCTTACTTTTTTCCAAATAAAATCTAACTTGGACTCCAAATACATAAACATGGAGTGTCTGGTTAAAGATGGAGGTAGGGATCCAGCTATACAGGCACTTGGAGGCAACTTTGGAGGTCCTAGGAACCCCAAGCCTCCCACTAGACCTTTGAAAACAACTAGTTGAGATCAAGATTGCTCAATTATGTAGTGGAAGATTTAAGACTAGAACTGAATATTATTTGACTCATCATCAGGGAGTGCCTCCCTATGCAACCTTTATTTGACTGAGGATCAGGGAATATCTGGGAATATGACTACATCAATAAAGATAAAGCCTTTACAAGTTGGTAAACTTGGTTTTTGTAAGGCATATCACATTTTCTCATTAATTCAAGTAATCTATTTTTAGACATGTTTCCAGGGAAAACATTTTTTTTCCCACAAGTAAAATCTGCCAGTTTGAGCCACATTATCCCAATTACAGTCTAGCAATCTCTCAGACAATATGAGTGCCCTAGTACAGCAGAGCAGAGGATTCATCGAGTTCCTTTTCATCCCACCTGCATCTCAAGGGTTTCACTGTGCTTCACTCTACTGCAATGTAGAGGATGCACCTTGTACAGGCTGTTCTGTCATTAGCCTTTCACTATAGGCCTTCAAACAACACCGTAAATATATAAAAATTTTCATGCTTGCTGAGTGAAAGAGGCTCTGGCCATCCCTGAAAGTTGACTGTCACCTGCTACATGGGGGTTATTGCTCTTAGCGTCACTCTAAGACCCATCACAGATAATCAAATAACAAGAATTTTAGAAGAACAAACTTTCCTGCCATGATCTAGGATCATGTTCCTAATGTTTAATGGACAAAATACTGATAAGATATAGAAATCAATTTATTGATTCTCTAATCCTCAAACTTTAAAAGTTTATTGGTTCATGAGTTCAATGGGAATTATAGGATAGTGCTACAAAATGTATTGTTTCAGATCTTTAAACCATAGGTTTTCAGATTAGAGTTTTCCTGTATTTATTTTACAGACAAATTTTATTCAATTTCTTACGCAAAATATTGAGGCCTCTATTCTGGAATTCAGCAAATACTATGAATAAAAAACTCAAACCGGGGCTTCCCTTGTGGCGCAGTGGTTGAGAATCTGCCTGCCAACGCAGGGGACACGGGTTCGAGCCCTGGGCTGGGAAGATCCCACATACCGCGGAGCAACTAGACCCGTGAGCCACAACTACTGAGCCTGCGCGTCTGGAGCCTGTGCTCCGCAACAAGAGAGGCCGCAATAATGAGAGGCCCGCGCACCGCGATGAAGAGTGGCCCCCGCTTGCCGCAACTAGAGAAAGCCCTCGCACAGAAACGAAGACCCAACACAGACATAAATAAATTAAAAAAAAATTAAACTTTAAAAAAAAAAAAAAACTCAAACCAATTGCCGAGTTTCATAATAAGTTAATGAGTCTAAAGTTTTTTAACTGAAGGGTCAAAGGATAGACATTAATTACATGCCCACTCTGTGATAGGCACTGCACTAGATGTTTACATCTTACCTCACTTACTGATTTTAATCTGGTTACATTATACATTATTTCTCTTTTACTTACCTTAGTTCACAGTCTGTATTGCACCTTTCAGTCACCAACAATGGAAGTGGTAAGTGGTCACATCTTTGATCAGACACTACCATATGATCACTTTTACGTACACAGGTAATTTTTCTTCTATGAAGACCTTGGCCAAAGCCAAATGAAAATTTAAAATTAAAGGAAAATTCACATAAGGAGATGTTGCATAATCATTTACTTCTGCTAATAGCCTGAAGGATTAAGCTAAGAAAGAAAAAAAAACAAAATTCCAACATAGCATACAAATAGGCTAGCGTATTGATCTAGTCAGGAATGACTTTCTGCAATAAGCAAGCTGAACCCTGAAACACTGAGGAGTTTGCTTAGTAGAGAGACATAAGGGAAGGTGGGACAGGTGTGGAGTAGAAAGAAATTTATTATAGCTGTATAGAAGGGTTGCTAGCAGAGAACTGAGTGGCCAGGGTCAGTGCTGACGACACATGATACAGGATACACAATACACGATACACTACACCCCCCGTTCCCCATTATTTGCTTCCCTTTTCCCTGTAACAAAATTACACATCTCCACTTGCTACAGTGTTACTATAACTTCCTATAGGAGGAGCAGACTTATGCCAACCACCTGTAAGGGGATGTGACCTATTCCAGTTCCAAGCAGAAGCTCTAAAAGCCACTGTATGCTTCTGCCAACTCTCTTTCCCTTTTCCCTCCGTCTCTAAAACAGCCTTTCCCAGATGGGGCTGATCTTTCAGCCTGGAATCATGAATGAAAAAGGCAGCACGGACAGACTTTAGTTAATAATAATGGATCAATTGTAATAAATGTGCCACACAAATGCAAGATGACAAGAATAGGGGAACTGGGGAGGGAGGGTATGGAAGAAGGGGCAATATGAAAATTTTCTGTACTTTCTGTTAACTTTTCTATAAACCTAAAACTGCTTTAAAAAAATAAAGTCTATTAATTTTTTTGAAAAATGACATGGATGCAGATACCAAGCTGGAGAAGAGTCAGAGCCAATTAGCAGCCAACACATAGTATGAGCGAGAAATAAACCTTTGTTGTTCTAAGTCATTGAGATTTGGTGGTGGTTTGTATGGGGAATAGCCACAGCAAAAGCAAACTAAGAGAAGCCACAGGGGCCAGAGTAGACTGAACTTTGCACTTTCTGCAATGAGGAGACAGGAAAAAGTTTAAGCCATCAGTGCCATGATCAAATTTCTGTTTTATCCAAGTTCAACTGTATACTTTCAGTTAGTTAAACATGAACATGCATGTTTATCTCTGCTCCTTCCTAAATACCATCTGAGATAACTATAAAGAATTTTGAAAAGGCAAAAACCTGAAGGAACAAAAAGAATAAAGAAGGAAACACAGTAGGCAAGAAAAGGAAATTCTGAATACGAAAAGAAGATGGAAATAATTATTTTAATAGAGCCAAGGAAGCTGAAATCTAAGGCTGTGGAGGAAGAAAGTAAGAAACAAACCATTCATGCCACAGAATCCAAGCAAAGTCCAGGAATCAAAAACACCAGGTTCCTCTAAAAAGGTGACTGTGTGAGGAGTAGGCCTGAAAAAATGGAGAAGTGACTGAATACTATTTATGAAGATCGGTCAAACTCCTACCTTCTCGTTGAGAGCAACACTGTCCAATAAAAACATAACGTGAACCACATGTAATTTTACATTGTCTCGTAGTGACATTAAGAAGTAAAAAGATAGAAGAATCCAAAATATCCAAATATCCAAATAGGATCATTTCCACCTGATAGCAATATAAACATTATTGATGATGTATTTTACATTCTTTTTTTCATACTAAGTCTATAGAATTCATTGTGCATTTCACACTTCTACCACATTTCAATGGGCTAGCCACATGTGACTAGTGGCTACCATATTGGACAGCAAAGCTCTAGAGAGGGTGAACTTGAGGGCACAGACACAGCAGCTGAGGGAAGTTAGGGAGTTGTACTAAAAAGGGAAGTTGTACTAAAAATAGGGGTATTCAGTAAAAGTCCCATACTGAATGATGAGACCCAAGCCCACTGGGCTCTCCCTCCATTTCCCTCTGGCTCCAAGCCAATTTTTATGGTTTCTCCCGTCCCCTAACTGACCATCAGAAGATGGGAGAATTCCTCTCTTGGAAAACTCTTCAGCCCAAGAAAAAAGGTCAAATGACAATGACTTCTGGGGCTTCTCCCCCAGTGACACAAGAAAGGGCTACTTAGAGATCCAATTATTCTATAATGAGGGTTGACTTATCTAACCCACACAGGACTTTCAGTTAGCATTTTAGTCTTAAATATGAACAAACAGCAAAGGATGAGCAGACACTTTAGGAAAGTCACTCACACAAAAGAGACCAAAAGAAGCAGAAGCAAAATAGAACTAAGATGAAATAGATATGTCAGGGAGCAGAAGAAACTTACAAGACTAAGATTAATACTCTCAAGGACATGGGGATTGCATCCATGAAACAAAAGCAAGCTGTTGAGAAGAAACATTAAGAAAACAATGTACATTTGGAGAGGAAATTAGGAGATAAGAGATCAAGTCCAGGAGGTTGGATATCCAGACAATACAAATTTTACAAAGATAGAAGAGAAAATTTAGCGTGAAGAAATTATCAAAGAAATCATGAACAAAACTTCTCAAGTCAAAGAATCTATGTCCCAATTGGAATGCATCCTAATTACCTAGGAAAATAGACGAATAAAAAAGCCGCACCAATGCACATGGTCCTGATATTCCACACCACCAGAATTAAGGTGGGGAGAAACAAAACTTCCACACCAGGAAGTGTCATATCCAAGCACGGGAAATCGGAAAATGAGCCAGAAAACAAGATTTTCAACATTCTAAAGGAAAGTAATCTAGTTTAGAATTTTATATGAGCCAAGCTATCAATCTAATGCACGAATAGAATAATGCTATTTTCAGAGAGAAAACAATTTCAAAAACCTGCCTCTCTTTCTCAGGAAAGTACTGACAGATATGTTCCCCACAATGGAGGAAATAAAAAGAGGAATTCATAGGATTTAGAACGCAGGGAATCAAATACATAAAAAAGGGTAAGTGCATGATGACAGCCATGTAACAGGCCTGAAAAGCAACACAGCCAAGTTACAGCAGGAGAGAAGAGGGCCACAGGAGCAACAGATGAGGAAAAATAAAGGAAAATTGAAACTGATACATTGAATAATGTGCTTCAAAATATTAAGACAAAATTTATAGCACTCACAAAAAGTTGGGGGACTGATCATTTTCAGTACACAGGGAAACAAGTAAACAAAACTGAAGAAACTTCACTTTAAAGAAACCCCAAAGTTACACACACACATCAAAGGAACTATAATCATAGTATACGTTGTGGCAATTGAATTAATAGTGCCTTTCCTCCTGCACACAAGAGAGCTCTCCTGGTTCAGACTTCCAAACTATCTCAAAATGCCTCGTCCCACCTTTCATTTGGATCTTGTTATTTTTTATTTGCTGTGTTCCCCACATTGTAGAATGTTCTTTCACTCAACTGTTACTTAGATTTCTTCTAGCTCCCCATATCCACTGCCACAGACCAGCTTACCCAGTTATGCTGGAATGCTTGTCCCAGCTCCCCAAACCGAAATTCTCTTCTATAAAGCATAACCTGGGTCTTTCGTCAAAATGAATTCCTCCATCTTCTGTGTTACCAAAGCTTTGTTCCTACTTCTAGCGCTGTCCCAGTCAGCCTGGCATCATTTACTTCAGTCTCCCTCCCCGGAGACACTGCTCAAACAGGAATGCCTGTTTCCACGCTATCATCTGGGCACCCCTGTCCCGACACCACAGGACCAAGTCTGTGCCTTTTTCTGAACGGGATACCACAATTTCTTTGGCACCTTGAGGTCAGTTTGTTAAAATGTCCCACGTGTTCCCATCATCTGTGATCACTGCCTCTGGCCACCTACCTTCTCTCAGCTCTTTTCCATACTGCTCTGATCTGCCTCTCTTCTGACTCACTGCTCCCCTAATTGCCAAAACTTGTCTCTAGTCCCCATCGGAACTACCTTTCCATTCTACACAAACTTCCCTATATCTTCCCGTTTCACCTCCTCAAACTGCCCCCTCCATCTTTCCTGGGGTCTTCTCTGTGCATACCTGTAGCATTGCATTTACCATTTAAAACTAAGATGACCTACGCATGCCTCTGTTTCATCCATATGACTTTAAAGCTTTAATGCAAAATCAGGGTCCTAATAATCCAAAACAAAGTAGCCCCTCAATAAACATTTACTGATTTGCACAAATGTAGCATCACACAACTAGGTATTCGTAATTACAGATTGCCCAAAGACACAACCAGTCTCTTCATTTGCTTTCTCTACTACAAATTTCGTTGTTTTTCCATCTCCCTCTGTATTCCTTTCAGTTATCCATCCATCAGTACAAACACATTTCCTTGTGGTCAGGGAAGGGAAATAAGAGAATGAGAGAATGTTGACACCCCAACACTAAAAGAGGGAGATGGGTGGCTGGGAAAGTGTGTTGAGGGGAAAGGACAAGAGGGCGGGTATTTCACTGGGAAACAGAGTCCCAGTTAGAGAACCCTTCTGTGATGGCGAGAAAGAGAACGAGGATGTGATAGGGAAGAAGCAGTGATGGAGAACGTTGAAAAGGGTAGAGATAAGGGAGGCTGTTAAGTATAAGAACCAAAGAATAAGTGGGGAGAAAAGCAGGGAGAGAAAAAAGACAGAAAACCTCTGTATGTCTGTGTGGTGTACATGCGTGGATTCCACAGGCAGCCAGACTCAAGAGTACCCCAAATCATACCAGCATGCAGAACTGAACTTTTGTCTCTTTCATTTAATACCAGTGTACCTTGACACATTTTTGTACAGTCTTGCCATGGTCCATATGGGTCCCATGTGAACAGATCGCTCTTCTCTTCCATGGGGATATTGAAGGAATAACGTACATCAGGGTTGTACAAATTACCCACACATAAAACCTCAATAAAAATACAAAGGAGCACACCATTAATTCATAAAAGATATATTCTTAAAAGATCATTTTTGTGTTTAATAATAAATGCAAAGCACTTAAGCATCATACTTTACTAACATGATTAAAACTGTCTTATTAACAACTACTGAGAATTTACCTGCAAAACAAGTTCTTCTTCCAGCCGATCAGTACTATTAATTCTTTCAATCGAGTTGTTTGAACCACTGTATTCAAAAATAGCTCCTTGTACGTTGATTTCCTTTTTGGACATACTTACAACAAAATTCCCATTCAAAAGAAAATTCCCTTGAGTGTCCGATAATGCTGTAAAAGGATAGTGCTCATGAAATAGCAAAACCAGTCAATGGTATAGAAACATTTTTAACTTTTACAATTCACATGCTTTTTTTGAAATTAGAGAATATAAACGTAAATTAATATGGAGGAAACAAACTTTATTTTACTGTAAAGTGGTATCTAAGCCATAAGCAGGGAAACTTCAGCACATCAGCCAAAGACATGAAAATAAATTCACCCTATAATTTTTCTTTCTGAGAAGATCATCTTCCACAAGGCGTGCAGCTCTGGGAGAGACACACAAGAAGCGGGAAAACAGAAAGAAGTCATGCACGGGCCTGCAGACAGATCAGCTAAATCAATCCTGGTCATCCATGGTGAGGAAAGAAAGGGCAGCCAGACTGCATTCCGTTAATGCTTATCTTGGAAAAAATGTACAAAGCTTCAACACTCTAGGGTCAATGTTCTAAAAGGCCATGCCTCTCCACTCTTCTCTCTGTAAACATCTGGATCTTCTTCATGGCAAGGCACTCATCACTGCTCACGCATACGTGAGTGACTGCTTTTCAGAATCCTCCTACCTCCCTCTCTGTTCTTACCCCTTCTTATTCTCTCTTTTTCCCCAGTGACAGGTATTAATATCAACCTATCAAATATGTATCCGTATGTCTATCTATATACTAATATTTACATATGTATATAATAGAGTATGTAACAGTATGTATTCACGATTTGTTACTTTTTAAATGCAAAAAATACATGGTGTCCACAGTGGTGTGGTAGTAAAAAGACCACAGAATTTGGTATTACAACAACTGGTTTAAATTCAAGTTGTTCCAATTAATTACTATGTGATCTTGGATAAACTACTTGCTTCCTAATTGAATAACAGGAATAATAAAACTTCTTACCTCACAGGCTTTCAATCGGAATCAAATTTGGAAAGTGTTTGTAAAAGTGTATAAACTATAAAAAAGCACTGTGCTTTTTTTTTAACTTTCAAGAGGATATATGATATTTTAAATTTTGCACTAATAAAAACTCCATATTAATAAAATATATTTTTTGTTGCTTTACTTCTCAGTGGAATAACTGTTTTGGAAAACATTTGTTTGGTCTTCCAGGGAACCCCACCCAAAGCATACAAATTACCTATGATTAAACTTACTAAATACTACACACCTCAAAGCAACCATGAAGGGATTACTGCCAAAGACATTTGGTGTTTCTGTGTCTGTATGGACTATTGTGATTGTCTTTATACATTACACTGAATTCAATGAAGAACCAATAAAGTTCCATATTTATCCTATAAAATGAAAATCTGGACATTATCAGAAGTGGATAGGCCTATTTAAGGGACTACCAGTTACATTAAAATTAAGGGAAATAAACAAAACTTTACTGAGAAAAATTGTATACATTTCATTATTTTTAGTTACCAAAGCAAATTTCATAAATATAAATATTTTACAAGTCCTTTCTAATGACTTCACATGTTTACTTTGCTCACTCCAATTTAGATTTTGATATTTCCATTAGTAGTTCTTTTACAAAGTATAGTGATACTTTATTGGTGAACATTTCCAATTTTTAAACTTGGGCAGAACCAAATATCTATATTTGGATCCTAAGAGCGACATATTAAGTTATCTACAATACGGTAGCATATATCTATGTATATGCAAAAGAAAAAGAATTGCAACTAAATGTAAAAAGTTAAAACATTTACATTTGATTTTCTTTGGGAAATTTTTTGCATTTTTTATAGAGGTGAAATTGACACAACATAGAATTAACCATTTTAAACTGCAGAATTTGATAGTACTTAGTACATTCACAATGTTGTATAACCACCACCTCTACTTAGTACTAAAACTTTTTCATCATCCCAAAAGGAAAACCTGCATCCATTCAGCAGTCATTCTCTTTACAATTGACTCTATAATGCCAAATATAATTCTTGAGATAAATTGTTCATCATATATTCAGATTCCAAGTTAGAAGCGTTGATTACTTGAGCCAATATTTCACATTTCATTAATGTGAAGCAGGTACTTTCTCATTATCAGCTTTGCATCACCAGTTTGGTGAATTATGAATTAGTCAATATTAAGGTATTTATCAGACACAAAGAAAAGGTTTGTAAAGCATTCTTTTCATCTCTGGGCCTAAGTGAAATTCTTTGACCCTAAAAGCTAATTTCCAAAAATAAACAACAACTGAAATTTATACTCTAGAATTAGCTAAAGGACAATACACTATGACTATACTCATTAACATCTAAAAATATGAAACCATAGTTCTCTTTCTGCCTTTCTGTAACATAAGAGCTTTGTAAAAGTTGTATTTAAAGACTTTTGCTACATGGTAAAGACATTTAAGAAAATTCTTTAAAACATTTAACCCCGAAGAGGTCTATAATTAATTTTAGATAAAGATAGAAGAGGATTTTATTCTAAATACACACACAACTTTAACTGAATATAACCTCTGGTTTTCTAAAACACCCTCATGGGAAAAAAAGTTTAATTTACTTTCCAGAATTTAGCTCAGGATTTTTAAAATAGGATATGGTGTGTAGCTCAAAAAGAAATCACGCATAGGGAGTCAGATGACTTAAGCTCAGTGTGAACTGAAATTGCATGTTTCTTCAAGGGGCTCTTCTTGCCTTCCAAGAATTTACAACACCCACAGACCTCCGTGAAATTGCACACGAACCACATACTGGCTGCTGTTTAACTAAAAATGTTTACCCAGGTAATTGTCATCTTCTGGTTTTCCAGAATAGCTGTGCTGAAGAATATCAATGTTTGTTGCTCCTGGGGGAATCTTTACAACGACATTATAACCTGCAATAGAAGTTTACACATGTTAACTTTCACAAAAAGCAGAACGGCCAGGAGGCTAGTACTGCTGAAAGAAAAATCTGAATAGCATAGCAGACTTAATTTCATTTTATCTTTGAAAGATGATATCATGCTTATTCTTTTTGAATCAATGCCTTATATAAATTACTAAGGATTAAGAAAAAGTGGTTGTTGTCTAGAAATACACAGCCTGGGATTCTTAAAGTGCATTTCTTAATTTCTCTTACTTCTAAAATTCTGAATATAGAATAAGAATGAAACTAGTATTTTAGCTCCTGAACTATTTAGTACACATATTCATTTTAAAATTTGACCAATACTTTTATATCTTATACTTCCTAATGGGGAAAAAAATTCTAAATGCTATTCACAAGTCCAGGAGATATAAAAATAGTTGGTCATTGCTATATGTGTACACAGACTCAGTGAACAGCAAAATAATGAAAGTTGAAGAGAAACATTTTTCTTAAGCTTTTAGGTTCTAGTGTAAGCAAGAATCCCTATAGCTAACCCCCAAATTTTACATTATTTTGTAAAGTCTACTAACAAATTATCAAGAGAAAAGTAAAAAGCTTACTCAAGAGAAATGAAAATATTTCTGTTTTATGAGACCAAATTCAGCAACACTGGCACTTCTCAAAAGATGAGGAAACACTATATCAAATATACATTAAACAAGAAGCAACGTTTTTCCTGCACTAAAACCACTCATGTCAGTTTTCCAAATACTCTCAGGTTTTAAGTCAACAATTAATTTTGCTCTAGTGATATTATTCTAAGTTTTTCCTTTCCCTTTTTAGGATTTTCCTCTTTTATTTAATACATAAACAAAAGGAGATAGAATTTTTCGTATGTACTGACTTGATAAATATAGAATGAACTTAAGAAAAGGAAGTTTTAAAAGAGCTTACGTTTGAAACCATGATATGAGATTACCTTGCATGTTTTTAGAGCAGCCTTATTTATTTATATCTCTTTAAGATATCACATTTAAAGTAAAAAATGGTCTGATGATTCTGTATACACCATATGCATATTGGGTGTAGGTTATAAGCCTACAAAAATAATTTTGACTCATGATTTTTTCACTATAAAATACCCCTACCAGCTCCACTATTTATGTCTTTGCTATTTTTTCAAGAAAGCATTCCTAGGCATTGCAAATGTGACAAAATGAAGGCTACCACCAGGGGGCAGTAATGTGACAAACGCTATTCAGACCCTACACCTGAGTTTAAGATCTTTTTCCGTTTGCAAACTGATTAATTCATAGTACAATTTTGTCAAGGTTAAATATATGATCCTAATTTGGCGCATGTGGTTTTACAAAGAAAAAAAAAGTTTTTCAGTGAATACAGACCAGACTTTGATAAATGTGTGCCATTGGTTATAAAAGGGGATCAAATATTTACGGCTCCCGTGAAATAATGAATCATAATAACTAGAAAAATAATGTCAAATTATCTAGTAACTCAGATTCATAAGCACGACCAGAGTATGAAATGTACTATGCTTCTCATATAGATAAAAATATAAATTGTGTTTTAAACTATACTGCTTTAATTGAAGCAATTCTTACTTAAACTACTTTCAAAAATAGGTGAATGCAATTTAAAGCTGAACAATAAAGCTGTAATAAAAAATACATTTTTACTTTGCAAGAAAAGTTTAAAAAGGCTGCTTTTTATTACCATAAAAAGAAAAAATGTTTTCTCAGAAAGTTTAACGGAAAATGTCTGACATATTGTATTCTCATAATAATTCTGAAGAAAAATGAAACCATGGCCAAACATCAATTATATCTGTAATCCAGATACTTCCCGAAAAATCAAATGTAACACTAATTCCAAATTAGCATTGAAGTTAATGGTTTCATCCTTCACCTTCAATCCGTTTCAATATATCATCAATATGAAACACAATAGATAGGCCAGGTCATGCACGAAAAAATGTGGTTCAAATGATTAAAAATAATTGAAAGCGAATTTCCTGGAAAAATTATAAATAAATACAATACAAATTACAGGAAGAGCAGTAAAAACATTGCTTTAACTGGGGGACTATTCACACACCATTGTCAAACTGCACTGCATTTACTCTAATAAATGCACCTAACAAATTTTTAAGGATCAGATTTGTCTTAAAGCAGGTAAATTCATTAATTCAATGATACATCTGGTATAAGATTTAATTAATCATTATGAACTAAGGTACAGAATAGACAAAACAATAACAAGCCATTACTATTATTCCTTCATTATATACTCCACTATTATACCCAAAGAGAAAATTAGAAAGAACTACACAGCTCACCATAATGGGCACTGTTGAAGGCGCCTGCCATTGTCCTGCATGAGGAGTTATCCCCACCACACACTCCACATCTGTCTCTCCTGGCCTTGGAGTTTAAAACGTGATCACAGCCAGCTTGCTTCAAAATACAATAATTACAATGAACATCATAAAAAGGACTAATGAAAAGCATGGTGCTTTAAAAACAAAGTTCTTTTCAAAAATATTCTTTCAGTTAATAGGAGATTCAATACAACAGGGTTTTTTCAGAATACTGATCTTGTTTGTACACCAGTATTTTCACACATCTGTTCACATGGTTGAAAAAGCAGTGTTTTTTAAAGGGTCATCCACATACTTCCTGCATCAAAATCACATGGCGTGGGATTTAAAAAGACAGATTCCCAGATTTTCTGAATTAAAATCCTTGGAGGTAAAAACCTAGGGATCCACATTGTAACAAACACCGACAGTGATTCAGACATCCGTCATTTGAAAATCACTCTTTAAATACACGTAATTCAAAAGGGACAAAAAGTAACCCATTACAATAACTCCAAAAAGATGTCTTTCATGATTCACTTTTTTCAGTCATGACCTTAGAACTCCGGGAATTAAATGAGCACGTTTGAAAGAAACAATTTACTTCTTTAAAATTAATACCTAGCATAATAAGCAGTGATTATGAAAAAGAATGAATAAATAAATAAAGGTGAAAGTATACATGGTTTGTTCTAGGGCTTTGAAAGAAAAAGTGAAGCCCTTCTCCACACAGATGGTGTCTTCTGCACACATTGCAGTAACGTTTAGTTCTTTGGAATATTCCTTTAAATTTAGTGATTAGGAAAGTAAGAAAAATTCATAAGCCTCATGACTTTTTATTCACAAGGCAAATAATTCCAAAATGAGAATTTCATCCAGATATTTTCTGAAAGTAACATGCATCTTTATGTTCAGATACTTGTCATATTTTTTCATGGTATCTGACTTCCTGCTGTTAATTTAGATAAAACAAGTTTTTCAGGCCACCAAGTACCCTTTTTCTAGTATTTAGTCTATTCCCAAAGTGTAATTTAAGTTTCTCTGAACATCTCATTAGCCGTTTAGGTGCAAGGCCTTTCTCACCTAGGTAACTGGTAATAGATGTTTGGTTATAGGGAGAAGAAATTGGTCCTATTAAGTTCCACTTAATGAAAGGAATGAGTTCACAAGATGACATTTGTATTCTTTAAACAGCATTCACTATCCTAGTTCTCAAACTCACCATCCATTTTTAAGATCACCATCTGCAATTTGCATGCTTTAATTCAGGGGCTCATCTGCTCTCACCTAGAATCCTGCTAAATGGCCTACCTAACTCCAATTTCCTAACAACCCAGTATATTCTGATGATTCTGACATGCAAATAGAATCACATCTCTTGCTTAACTCTAAATCCTTGGATTTCCAAGGACTTCAGGAAAAAATTTCATATAACAACCATCAGCTGGTACCTACCTCCAACCCTGGCCCCTTACTTCTTCACCTTTCTAAACCTACTTACCCTGATAATTAGCTCCAGACTCACACCCTCCAAGAGCATTCCCCAAATCCTTTACCCACTTCCCCACAGAACAAGACACTCCTCCTACATCGTCCCCATGCCACCTTGCAGATGAGCCCATAGCACTGCATTCTAATTGTGTGTGTGCCTATCTCCCCCACAAATCTGTGTCCACGTTGGCGGTAGGTGCTCTGTTCCATTCTTTCATCTTGGTGACTAGAACGGTATGTGACATCTAGCAGGTATTCGGTAAAAGTTTGCTGAATGTACGTAAGAAGTAAGAGAATGGAGAGAGGGAGGGAGGATATCACTGCTTCTAACACTGAGGGGAAAAATGTCACCACAGAAGGGTTACGCTCGAAGTAGCAAAAGGACTTTACAACCCTTGAGTCCTAATACGTTCTATCTTTTTAGGAAGCTGACCTCATCTTTCATCTTGATTTTAAGTGCCATAGGCAAAACAAAATCAGCAAACTCATCTTACTGCTTCGTGAGTCACTCCTAATGATGGAGAATGGCCTAGTAACAGCCTCCTAACCATGTTCCTATAGACAGCCCGGTAGCAACCAAGGATGCTGCACTGAATTCGCAAGAATGTATCTGAAGTCATAGAAGTAATATTTGGTTAGACTTACAGAAGGAAAATAGTACTCTGAAAGTCATTTTAAATGTAGTAAGTTTACTTACCCGACACAGACCTTGAACACAGATGTCATTTGTTTCAGTTCCACAAGGAGTACCGTCGGCAACCCTGTCCTTCAACTGGTAGAAGTTAGTGGTTCCAGCCACCCGACAATACAGTTTACAACGATCTTTCATGGCAACTGTAAGAAAAAGTCAAATTCTGGGTGTACGATAACACAGCTATGTGTTCCTATGTCTCAAAATTTTTTACATTAAAAAAAATATTCTAATTACTTACTCCCACTATACTTTGGAAGCCACCTCACATTAGGGGACAGACCATGGATGTTGAAATGTTTACCATCAAAATCAGAGCACTGCTTCTCACGAAAGTCCTGCTTGCCTTTTGGACATGAATCAGTGTTACATGATCGAAATTTCATCCTGCGGCCCACACAGTACTTTCCTCCGTTTCTTGGCCTAGTCAAATTCATTACATTGTAAAGCACATCAGTACAAGATTATTTCTGCCATTTACTTCTAAAACTCTTCCATTCCTTTCCAGGATCTGGAAAACCACTGATGTCCCACTAACACTTTTCGTTTTTAACAGAAGTATGTAACATGGTTGTGAAGCAATTCTGTGGCTAATGAACTGTAGAAAATACATTTTAACATGGACACTGTGGCCTGGAGGGCAGAAATGATGTCTTATTCACGACTAGATTAACTAACAAGGACCTAACTAATGATGGGGATTTGTTTTAAAACCTCAAAAAAGGGTTTCTTCATTTTGGAGGTGGGGGGACACATAGAGTGAGCCAAAGACGATCAGAAAGGAAGATGATAACATGTTAAATTTTAAAAGAAGTATATATGCCTCTTTGTTGTGTATATTCTACTTATCACTCAGTTCAAAGAGTTTCATGGTATCAATCTATAGCCATCTATCTCTATGTCAACTTATGCTGGAACGTAAAAACTCTTTTGTCAGTGTTTTTCTTTTAATATGAAGACTTTCAGCATAATTTAGCTTTTCAAAAATTCAAATAAACTAAGTCGGATTTTATTCAAAGTATGTCACATTTCTGCATTAAAAATTCTTTATATATATAACATATAACAACAGAAACATTATTTTAAAATTTTTATGGAATCCCTAAATTCTTTTAAATAGTTTGGTGAGCAGGACCTATGCTTCAGTACTTATTCAAACTAAAGACACTGAAGCATCTATAACATGAAAAGAAGAGAAAGAAAATATGACATGACATTATACCAAACAGTAAAAATATGGTAACAAAACTACATATTTTATCCGGGAAAGCCAAAACATAGTTGAAAGGGGCCAGGATCTTTCAATAGAAGCACAGTAAAAGTTAAAATGCCATTATATTACCATCATTATTGACAACTATTTCTCAAATTTACACCAAATCAGAAAAGAAAGAAAATGGCTTGGTCTTGATTCAAATTCTCAAGACTATTTTAATTTACTTTTTTGTTTAAGGTCTGAATCTACCAAGATATAAAGTAACATGGCTTAAAGTACTCCAGAAGTTTTCTGAATCTCAGAAACTTACAGACTGACCTCCAGTTTTAGAAGTGAATGAAATTGATGTTTACTTTCTGGTGCCTTGAGATAATCTTAATTTACAGTGACATAAAAAAGACATACTCGGGCCGATTACAGAGCCTGGTTGTGCTTTTGATTCCACCTCCACATGTTCTTGAACAAGAACTGTAAGGTCCCCATGGTCCCCAATCGCCATCTACAGGACGTGTGTCCATTTCTTTGTTTACACATAGTCCATGGTGGCAATGCTATAAAAATAAAACAAAAAGAAATGATTCATGCATTATCTAATTAGGACATTGCAGTAATAATAACAATAGCACAAAGATCAGTAGAAAAAAGGTACACAATTTTAAGCATAATGTTATCAATTCAGAAATGAGATTACATGTGACAGCACTTTGTGAATATTTCCTGAGTATCTACTGGGTAACTGTAAAATGATCGACAGAAGGCAAAAAAGAATAGGAAATTTACCTTGCCTATGAGATCTAGAGTCTCATTGGAGAGGGAAGACCTATACATATGGGGAAAACTTAAATAGTATAATGAAAAATATTTTTAAAAAAGAAGCAAACAAATATTTGTTAATATGGTATTTGTCCATGCTTCTATTTTTTATGCAAAGATATCTATCACTCTCCCATGCCTTAAGCTAACTTTCTGCTCTATCTCGTTCAAAGTCTCAAAGATCACTTCATCCCTTGCTTTCATCAAGAAAGTGGAAATGTACAAAAGAACCTGCCCAAGATCTCCCACCATCCCTTGTACCCACACTTTGTGCCCTCCATTGGAACAAATCATTCAACATGAGAAAGCCATTATAAAAGTGAACAAAAACAAACTCTCAGAATAGAATATACTACGTGCATGTAAATTTTGTGGGCATCTTCCAGAAACATTTAAAGATTCCTTGTATGTTCCTTATTTATTTATGTATTTCTGAGACATCAAAGCATGAAAAAGAATGTCATACTATTCACCATGTAGTAAAATTAACTCATCATCAGATGGGTTCAGCATGTCTTCATGCAAATAGATTTACTACCAAAAGCATTTAACAGACATCTCACATGTAAGATAGTCACAAGATAAAGGAACTAGAGGAGAGTGTTAAGGCCAAATTATAGGATATTTGTTTAAATTTTCCTTTAATAACAGGTCCATTTAATACTGAAAATGGCTAATGCATAGGGGCTCACTATTTTTAATTGATTTTTTTAAAAAGGGAATTTATACCTATCATGATCCACATTTTATCCCAAATGCCATCTCTACCTTTAAGCTACATGGGCTTTATAGTAGGTTTCAGTATCTCATCATATTTACCTGAATTCCAGCAAACCCATGCCCTCCATACCATATCACCGGGGGAATATTTAAGTGGCTAATAAGTAAATGAAAAGATGCTCAAAATTGATAATAATCAGGATAAGGCAAGTTAAAATCACAATGAAATTCTATTTTGCACCCATCTAGAATGGCTAAAATTTTTTTAAGGCTAACATCAAAAATTGGCAAGGAATGCAAAGCGACTCAAACTTTCATGTTTACATTGCTTGGTAAGTCTAAAATGGTTCACATATTCTGGAAAATTGTTTGGTACTTTCTTATGAAGTTAAACACACACCTACCTTATGACCCAGAAATTCTACTCTAGGTATTTGCTCAAGAGAAATGCAAACCTATGTCCACAAGAAGACTTATACAAGGATGCTCACAGCAGCTTTATTCATAAAAGCTGAAAACTGGTAATGACCCAAATATCCATTAACAGGAAAATGGCAAACAAACTATGGTGCAACTGAATTACACTGCAACATAAAGGAACGAAGTACTGATGCACACAAAAATTTGAATGAAACTCCAAAACATTATGTTGAAAAAAAGCAGCTTGACCCACTCGCTCCTTGCCAAGACAGAGTATACTGTATAGTTTCATTTACTTAAAATCAAGAACACACAGGAGATGGGGCAAAGATGGTAGACCCTGAGCTCACCTCCTTCCATGGGCACACAAAAATTGCAACTATTTACAGAGCAACTATCAATGAGAATGACCTGAAGACTAGCAGAAAAGATCTATAACTACAGATATAAAGAAGGAACCACAACGAGATGGGTAGGAGAGAACATAGTACAGTTAAGACCCACACCCCTGGGCAGGCAACCCACAATCAAGAGGATAATTACAATTGCAGAGGTTCTCTCCAAGGACCCAGAGGTCCAAAACCCACATCAGGCTCCCCGGACTGGGAGTCCTGCATTGGGCAGACGAGCCCCACAATGTCTGGCTTTGAAGGCCAGCAAGGCTTACTTGCAGGAGAGTTAGAGGGCTGTAGGAAACAGAGACTCCACTCTTAAAAGGCACACAAAAAATCTCATATGCTCCAAGACCCAGGGAAGAAGCAGGAATTTGAAAGAAGCCTGGTTCAGACCCACTTGCTGACCTTGGAGAGCCTCCCAGAGAGGGAGAAAGCAACTGGGACTCAACCTGGAAACACAGACTCTGGCAGGAGACATTTTAGGGAGCTCATCCTACCACAAGGACACTGGTACTGGCAAGCACCATTTTTAATCCTCCTGCTAGCTTATTAGCATCAGGACCTGGCCCCACTCACCAGGCTGCTGGCACCAGTCCTGGAACGCCCAGCCCCTAGATCCCCAGAGACTTGCAGCCAGCCACCAGACAGAGCTCCACCCACCAGGGGGCGGGAATCAGCCTTGGAACCCCCTGGGCCCTGGCCCCGCCACCGGCTGGCCTACATGGATTCTGGGACGAACAGGGCCCTGCAGCCATGGACCTGGACCAGATTCAGCACATCAGTGGACCAGCACTAGCCCTGGAACGTCCTGGGCCTTAGCCCACCTACCAGCAAACTGACCAGCTCTAGGACCCCCAGGCCCCACAGTTAGAGACCCCAGAACCCAGCTCCACCCACCATGGGCCACCACTAGCCCTGGGACCAGATTCACCCACTAATGGGCAGGTACCAGTGCCTGGACTCCCTGGACCCCACGGACACCATCCCTGGGAAGCACCATGGCCCCACAGCTGTCCTGGGATCCAGGCCCACCCACCAGTGAGCTAGCACCAGGAACAAGCCTCTCCTAACCATGCAGCTAGCCGCACCAGGACCCAGCCATACCCACAAGTGGCCAGCAGCCTCCACACAAGGCAGAACCTGGCAACCAACAAGACCAAGAAGACTGAAATCATATCAAGCATCTTTTCCAACCACAATCCTATGAGACCTGAAATCAACTACAAGAAAAATATTGCAAAATACACAAACATGTGGAGGCTAAACAACATGCTGCTAGACAACCAATGGGTCACTGAAGAAATAAAAAATACCTAGAGACAAATGAAAATAAAAACACAACAATCCAAAATCTATGGAACGTAGCAAATGCAGTTCTAAGGGGAACGTTTGTAGCGACAAAGGCCTACCTCAGGAAACAAGGAAAATCTCAAGTAAACAACTTAACCTTATACCTAAAGGAACTAGGGTAAAAAGAACAAACAAAACTCAATGTTAATAGAAGGAAAGAAATCATAAAGGCCAGAGAAGAAATTAATAAAATAGTTACAAAAAAAATAATAGAAAAGATCAATGAAACTAACAGCTGGTTCTTTGAAAAGATAAACAAAATTGATTTATTCACACCCATTAAGAAAAAAAAGAGAAAGGGCTAAAATCAATAAAATCAGAAATGAAAAAGGAGAAGTTACAACTGACACCACAGAAACACAAGGGATCCTAAGAAATTACTATAAATGATTATATGCCAATAAAATGGACAACCTAGAAGAAATGGACAAATTCCTAGAAATATACAATCTCTCAAGACTAAATCCCAGGAAGAAAAAGAAAATATAAAAACACCAGTTCATGAAGTTCACTAGTAATGAAATTGAATCAGTAATTTAAAAAATTCCCAACTAATGAAAGTCCAGGGCCAGAGGGCTTCACAAATGAATTCTACCAAACATTTAGAGAAGAGTTAACACTTAGTCTTCTCACACTATTCCAAAAAATTACAGAGGAAGGAATGCTTCCGAATTCATTCTACAAGGCCAGCATCACACTGATACCAAAACCAGACAAAGATATCACAAAAAAAGAATTACAGACCAGTATCACTGATGAACACAGATGCAAAAATCTGCAACAAAATATTAGCAAACTGAATTCAACAATACATTAAAAGGATCATACACCATGATCAAGTGGGATTTATCCCAAGGATTCAATCATTCAATATCCGCAAATCAATCAATGTAATATACCACATTTCATTATCTTGGTGAATCCTATCACTTGACATCATGTTGGCAGATTTAGATACGTTCATGACTGATGCTAGAATGGCAAAGATGTAGTATGGTAGGCAGTTTATCTTGCAGTACAATGTATTTTAAACATTAACACCAATAAAGATCTGAAGAAGCCACTTAAAACTTTCAATTATACTTATCTGAATTTTTAGGATAAAACGTATACAATGGTAACATCCTTGAATTTGGGGGATTTGCTGTAATATCTATGGCTAGACTCATTTTTATTAACAAGATTATAATATGCTTAGATAACTAAATATCCATGTTATTATGTAACTATAATATCCATCTGCTAGGTCTTGAGAAAAAGGGTAAAATTAAAATTTTAATTCACTGGACAACATACTACATCAAACAAATATGGCAAAAACATTAATTCAACTAGCAGAACAATAGTTGACAGCGAAAAGGAAGAATGCTGAAACGCAGAGCAATCGCATCCTTGGATAATCTCTTGATACAAGACTCACCCTTCGAGAAAACCTACCATCCCAGGACCACAGTTTGTTCCATCTGCCAGTGGCATGTGTTGAGTGCGACAGCCCTTGTGAACCCCTTCTGCACTCGTGCACCAGAGACGCCTGCATTGTTTCTGCAGAGTAAGAAAAGGCAGGCAAGCAAGAGTGAAAATAACGCTGTAAACACGGAATCAATTCAGTATCATGCATTGGTTTATAAGCTGATCCTAGGTACTTCCTGGTTTCATGGTCAGAGCGGGAAATAATCAGTAAAAAAATCTTTGCTAGGTCAGTCCTAGTCATCGATTTTCCTCTAAACACATAAAATGGCAACATTTCATGTTTTAAGACTTTTGGATTATCATCAAACACTGAACAATGGAAGAGATGTCTTGGAGTAGAAGTATTCAAAATTATGTGAGACATTTTTCTCTCTTTGCAAGACATTTTTCTAAAGGACTTTTTGTTGTTAAATGTTATTCACAAGGAGTTTCCAAAAGTCCCTTTTGATCCAACAGTGGAATGTATGAATAATGTGCACAGAAATATTGTATAATGTATACTGGTTTCCTATTTTGTGAATATAATGCATACTTTCAACTTTTGAACAAAGAGTTCTGAAGTTTTCACAAGATAGGAAAATTCACAGAGGCTCACAGGAGCTATACCCAAGATAATCTCTTTCTGTTTCTGAATTTAAATTCAAAGTTTATTCAGTACCTAAGTCAGGCAGGAAAGAAATGTATCTTTTATAACAAAAAATTAAGGTAAATCTTCCCCCCTCCAAAGTAGATGTTTAAAAGCTTATAAAATTTGTGATTATAAACTTAAGATTTTAGGAATAATATTCACTGTACGGAACATGCTTTGTATGTCCCTGTGGTCACTGTTAAGTAACTTTCATTCATTCATTTATTCATACATTCCTTCATTCATTCACACATTCATTTATTCATTCATTCAACATGCAGTAAGCATTTATTTTCTGGTGCCTATTATGTGGCAGACCCTGAACTGCACCCTGGGGATATTTAAATGAATAAATAAGGCTGGATTCCTGGTCCAATGATCCTCACTATCGAGTAGTATAGTAAGCAATTTAGCAAAGTTTTATACAGGAATGAAGAAAATGGAATGAGTATTCTGCTTGGAAAAGTAAGGCATGGATTCACCAAAGTAGTGACATTTATTCAAACTAAATCCTAAATTTAATTTACCCTCAAAATAAGGTAAAATCTTGGTTATAGATTCAGTAAAAATGTTAACTCAGCTATTTCGGTGGAAATTTAAAGCATCTAACCTGTGAAAAATCCTCAAAATAAATTATAGAGTAATGGTTTAATGAAAACTAAACAACAAGACCCAAATTTCATTCCTTTGGATTCAAATCTGTATAAATTAAAATGTAGTCGCTGAGATTCCTGGGGCCTTTAATACAATTCATTATCAAAACACTTATATTTTCTTCTCCCACCCGCAAAACAACATCATTTGAAAATAACTATTTGAATGCTTTTAATTTTCAGTAACCTGTGACTCTGTTTTCTGACTGGGGATACTTTTTTAAACCTCTTCCTGACAAATACTAAATTTTTCTAATACTTAAAAATTTTTAAGATATATTCAGCACACTGCCTGTCCAAGAGAATAAATGTACATTTTGAAATGTAGTCAAACTACAACTTTATGGTAGTTTTCAAACAAAAGGACATAATTTTTCTTACCAGATAGGGACACACTTGTGATCCAGGACCAAACATAAGTTCACATTGCTTGTTTACATCATACACTGATCCAGGAAGTTGTGAAGACAGATCGTATATTCTTCCATTTGGTTTGTCAAGGAGGCATTCCCCATGACCAGTACTGTAACAATGACAGAAAACAAAGTATTGTGAATACATATGGATGCATTTCAGTATAAGATTCTTTATCACATTTTCTATAGCTCTGCACTTTCAAAGAGACTATCAGTATTTTTTCATAATTTAAAAACCAACTCACATGGAAGTCAGTATGAAAACCTCAGTTTATAAAGGACATTTTATGTGTTTGTTCTCATTTGATCCCCACAACTGCCTTAAAGGTAAACATTTTTAAAAAAGAATAACAAATAAACAAAAATTCATCACAATATCATGTTTGAAACATACATTCCTATTTTGATCACACTACACTTTTGGTCTGCTTTGCTATCCAATAGCAATGCCCTATATCTAATGTCCAAATTGTCAAAATGTAAAAAGTAAAGTTTTCAGATCATCTGAGAAAGTACATTGATAGCTCTAAGTGACAACAAAACAAAGGAATTTCCAAAAGTGTTATGTGGTCTCCATCTCAAAGAGGTTTTTTAGGAAAAGAATGTAAAGCAGAGTCAATAATGTCAGCTTTGGGAGTTTGCATTTGGGTCTCATCACTTCCCAGAATGCATGGTGTGAACAAGTTATTTAGCCTCCCTGAGCCTAAGTCTCCTTATCTGTAAATTGAGAATGGTAGTGTCTACCTTGCAGATTGCTATTAAAATATATGATATAACATCTTTAAGGAGTTAGAAAAGTGGTAGATAGTGGTGAAAATGTGTATTTGTTATTCCTAGTTTGTCACACGATAGATAGTCTGCAGAAAACTTTGTGAAAATGTTCAGCCATTCTAATTGGGTTAAAAGCAGCAATTTATTCAATTGAAATAATTAGAAGAAATATCTTGGGGGGGATTTTTTACAGCTAGAGGGCATATTAAATTTTGTCCCAAAAATGAACATGTAATTTTTAAAATACCCATTGGCTAGAATCATATTACCCCCTTCCAAAAATAAGCACACCCACTAGTATTTTTAATCAATACCTCAGTCAGCAATTGAACAAAGCTATATGCCATCATGTATAGATCAGCAACTGTGTATTGTGCTTTCAAATCAAGTTCCCATATGAGGATAAATAATCACTGCTGATTTTAATTAAGGGATATATTTATACACATATATTCCAAAACATGGTTTCATTTATTCCTGTAGTTCTCGTAAAGATAGGTAACTAAAACTGCACAAATTGGTGATTAGAATATGTAGTAGAAAAAAATCAAACAGTATTGTGTTTATAAGAGCTTGGCCTTGCCTTTTGAACAAGTTTCAGTAAGTAGGATAGAAACACCATTTGGATAAGAAGTTGGGAAGCAGAGAAACCTGGTAGGAGTTGAAGAGGCAAGGCAAGAACAATCTGGATCTGCCTCCTGTCTTCAGAGCTGGGAAGAGCCTCCAAAGAACAGGTAAACCTAGAGATTCCATATCCCTTCAGAGAACTATTTGTAATATTCATAGTTTGAATTTAGCTATTCTCTGCCCTTCAAGGGCACCTCAAACTTGAGCTAAACTCCTCTTAAACTATTACCTAGTAGCTTCTGAAAAAATTCAAACACACACAAGGAAGCTTTGATTCCCATGAAGTCTCCCCCTAAAAGAAGTTTTTCCCATAACAGAGAGCCCAAATAATAAAAAAAAAAAATGATAGTTAGATCTGAACTGCCCCCCCGCACGCCAAAAATATTAGTTAAGAATGAAATAATAAAATTCTTTTCTTGTTTTTAAACATCCATTTGTACAGTGAAAGTAAGCTTAAACAATCAAAAACTCAACAGAGATTGAACCACTCTAAAAGAACATACAAGTTTCAAATTTCATAATCTAATAAATGTTCAATTATTTAACTAAAGTAACACAAAATCACTTACTCTAGGAATTCAGTGATATATTTCTGACTACATTTTGACCAGGTCCAAGGACTTGTGTGGTAATTTAAAGTTGGAGCCATTACATGATATTGATGTTTAATTCCAGTTTCCTTACATTTAAAACTATCATCGTGTGGAACATTAAATCTAAAAATAAAAATAAACACTTAAAAAAGAATACTAAAATATGTATACAACATTAGAAACAGATCTCTTATATTTAAAGTATAATCTAAAATGCAGATAAATCTGATTACATCAGGATTTGTACTCTTGACCTCTCCATAAAGTATTGTAATGCTAGGGTTACCTTCATGTTTAGAAGCACATGATGTCTGAGAAACAGTAGATTATAACTTTGATCAGTAGCACAGTCTGTGATTTGGTATTTGAATTTAAACAATCAAAATATTTGGATTCTGGCTCACTTCATCACAATATGGACTTAGCATTAACATAAAAACAACTGTAGTTTCCAACACACATACCCTAGGAGATGTGTGTGGAAAGATTAGGTGAAGGCTCTACCACACTAAATTCCAGACCATTGACTATCACTACAGTATCAAAAAAAAAAAAAAAAACACTTCTTTAATTTCGTATCACTCTATATTTTCCATCTATTTCATATGAAACAGCCTAAGTGCTCTTTCTGGTTTATAATCAATAAGTGATGATTTGATTGAACTGGAATAATAAAAATATTCCTAAAGGGCAACCAAATCTTCACAACAAGAGCAATGATATTAAATGATTAGCTGGTCAGCAACAAATCCTACACATTCTTTTGAGGACCCCAGTAAAAACTCACATTTAGAAGAAACCACTTGATTCAGATCCTTGCCTGTCGAAATTTGTACTTGAATCAGTATTTTAATTAAACTACTTACCTATATTCTAAAGACACATAAAGAGTTTCTCAGGAAGAAAATAAATGTCTAAGATGGTACCCTCTGCAAGAACACTCTTCTCCTAGTTAGCACCAGTAGTAACCAGAAATCAGTGCTTTCCAGATGTTGCAATGCATGATGTACCTCAGGCAGGTTCCTGATCTGCCCCCACTTCAACAAACAATATAAAAATCTGAGTGTGCATCTTGTGGATGGTCATGAGATATAACCATGCTAAAGGGAACTGAAGAGGCACTAGTTTAATAAAAATGATCTCCACTTGAAATTATTCCAGCTGAATACTCTAATGACGCTAAGCCATGACCAGGAAAAGAAAATGTAGTCAAGAGAGGCAACTCTAGCCTCAATTCCTCATTAGCAGATAACCAAGAAATCAAAGGAGTACTGGGGGTACATTTGGGGTCATTTTTCAGGGGATGAGTTTCAGAGGGGTTTCTGATTTTCTCTGGGAGCTCCAAGGGTATCGTGGGAAATCACGGCCTCCACATTCTTAGAGCATAAAACCCCAGTAGAATTTTTAATAATGTAGGAACAGATAGGAGAATCTCAAATTTAAAAAAACAAAAAAAACAAAAAATTATGGAACTGGGAGGAAATTTTTTTTTTAATCTTTTAGTAATTAAGGAATTCCCACAGGCCACATCTTCTGCTGGGGCTCTGAGCTATAAAAGCAAGAAATGAATTGGTACTACAAATATTTTGGGGAGTTCCCCAGAACCAGGGGCCCCTGCAGGCCCTCCCATAAGATGGTAGAGCACAGTACCTGGTCATGTATAGGATAACAAGGGATAGAGGCCAGAAGTGCTTGTCATGTAATCCAATACAGTAAATGAAATAAAAGAATTCCCAAGCTCTAGTTCTTTGCTTAGTCTGTTGATCTGTGCAGCCTGTCTGACCTAACATAGATCACAAAAGAGCCAGAGTTAGAATTTCAGGGGTGAAAATTACACTACTAATACTTTATAAAGATATAAAGGTGCTAATTACTCAATTGAAGATGGAATTTTAGACATTTGTGCAATGGTATATAGAAGGCACGTTACTGAGGTGACAGAAGGTACTTACACATGCCCAAGCTCGTGGGCTATGGTAAAGGCAGCACTGAGTCCATTTTCTTCACTAATAGAGCAGCTCCGTAATGGATCACACAGGGTACCTAATTCTGCTAAACCTGAAAAATTTCACGTTTGTATTTCAACAAAATGGGAAATACCAGAATCATAAAGAAAGCACTAAAGCATTTATCATTGGCATTACTACTTAGAAATGAATGCAGTTGACTGTTAATATTGCATGAACGTTTTGTAAGGTGAAGAAAAAAGAACAGAATGATTTGTCTGTAGTTGAAATCTTTTTAGCAAATTCTTGGATTCTTTTACTGAAGCAAATAATCCAAAATATGGGATAGGCAAACAATTTTTTAAAAAACAGAAAAATGAAAAGAACATTTATTACAGGAAGAATGAAGTTTTAGGCCACATTAGTGTACGTAATAGGAAAGGTAATAAATGTTTAAATTGGTAATAGCAATAATAAAGAAAATAGCACAGAACAATATAAATTATAAATTTTCTTTTATTTTTTAAAGTTTTGAAGCAGCATACAATTATTCAATTACCATATGATAATTAAATGAGTAAAAATATGTTAAAAGCTTAGAATAGTGCCTGAATTTAATATGTGTTAAATAAAACATGATAATTATATAATCACTGGAAGCACTTGATTTTGTAACCACTTCAGCTATGGGAAATGTATCACATGTCAAGATCTAGTCACTCATTTAAATAACAACGTGCAACTCTGCAACTCGAATTGCTGCTGAAAGAAGAAGACAGCATGAACTGGTTGGACACCAAAGACAGCAATAGTTAAAACTGATATAGTCTTTTAGTCTAGAAAAAGAAATTCAAAATTAATGTTCATTATAATAATCCTACTCCATCATCAACCAAGTTAACATTTCATTTTACTTTTCAACATAATACAATGGCTTTTGCTATTGCTAGCCTTCAATATTTGCCTGCAAATTTATCTGCTCTCCTACAATGATTCCTTTCATTAAAAAAAGATTATCATATATAAAATAACCAGTTTCTTACTGTAAAGTTTTGCATTTAGAAATTTCTTAATATAAAATAAATACTTATATTAGCTACTGTGTTTTAGCTCCCTCTTCCTATGTATTCTTTTAGTCATAAATGTTTAGTCATAAATGTCAGAATAAACTGAACACATTTCTTTCATGAATATGCTGGTGTTCCCTTGCCTTCATTAGTATTTTCAATTTGCCTAGTGGCTCAATTCCAGTGTATTCATTTTCAAGGCTGTGTATTTGGAACACAATATCGACTCCATTACCACCTAAACTTTATGTTACATGCTTAAAGATAGATATATTCTAAACTGAACATTTTAGTCACATGATATATCTGTAAAAATATGCATTGCATATGATTAGAGACCACGATCAAATATCTCCATAGGCAAGACCAACAAAAATCAAAGTGAATGTATAGCCTTATGGTACCAAGCAGCCGGCTGAGGGTTTGTGCCTAGATTCACTCATGTTGATTAAGGGTTCTCTAAAACTGGGCAGAGACAGAATAAAGTAGCACAGGCACAAATCTGACACAGATTCCCCATGTTTGGAAGTGCAAGAAGCTACACAGAGTTACCAATCCGTCATGTTAAAGAATAAAAACCATGTTTAAACATACTTTATAAAACATGCTCAGAGACTAAGGCAACAGTACTTGCAAAAGTATATATAAGCAGGAAACCTAGTAATTATTACCAACATCTTGTATTTATCATTAAGAACTATCCTTAGGGTGTGTTCAATTGAGGAGTTAAGAATAAAGGAGCAGCAGCTACTCAGGGGAGGAGTTTTTGGGGCAACAGGAGAAGTATAAGAAAGCAAATCCAACTCCAAGAAAACACTGAATCCTCTCCTATGTCGTGTTCTGCAAGTTCCCAAATAGAGGCACTTTTTGGACTCAGAACCCATTGCCTAAAATCCTGGCCGAGTCCCTGGGTGGAGAAAGACCCTGTAAAACATCAGTGTGGCTGACAGGGACTTGGTGCTCCAGCCTGGGGTCAGGGCTGAGCCTCTGATGTGGGAGAGCCGAGTTCAGGATACTGGACCACCAGAGACCTCCTGGCCCCATGTAATATCAATCAGTGAGAGCTCTCCCAGAGATCTCCATCTCAACGCTAAGACCCAGCTCCACCCAACAGCCAGCAAGCTCCAGTGATGGAGGTCCCATGCCAATCAACTAGCAAAGACAGGAACACAACCCCACCCATTACCAAAGAGGCTGCCTAAAATCATACTAAGTTCACAGACACCCCAAAACACACCACCAGGCGTGGACCTGCCCACCAGAAAGAAAACATCCAGCCCCATCCACCAGAACACAGGCACCAGTCCTTTCCACCAAGCCTACACAAGCCACTGAACCAACCTCACCCACTGGGGGCAGATACCAAAAACAACAGGAACTACGAACCTGTAGCCTGCGAAAAGGAGACCCCAAACACAGTAAGTTAAACAAAATGAGAAGACAGAGAAATATGCAGCAGATGAAGGAGCAAGGTAAAAACCCACTAGACCAAACAAATGAAGAGGAAATAAGCAGTCTACCTAAAAAAGAATTCAGGGTAATGATAGTAAGGATGATCCAAAATCTTGGAAATAGAATGGGGAAAATACAAGAAACATTTAAAAAGGACCTAGAAGAACTAAAGAGCAAACAAACAATGATGAACAACACAATAAATGAAATTTAAAATTCTCTAGAAGGAATCAATAGCAGAATAACTGAGGCAGAAGAACGGATAAGTGACCTGGAAGATAAAATAGTGGAAACAACTACCGCAGAGAAGAATAAAGAAAAAAGAATGAAAAGAATTGAGGACAGTCTCAGAGACCTCTGGGACAATATTAAATGCATCAACATTCGAATTATAGGGGTCCCGGAAGAAGAAGAGAAAAAGAAAGGGTCTGAGGAAATATTTGAAGAGATTATAGTTGTAAACTTCCCTAACATGGGAAAGGAAATAGTCAATCAAGTCCTGGAAGCACAGAGAGTCCCATACAGGATAAATTCAAGGAGAAACATGCCAAGACACATATTAATCAAACTATCAAAAATTAAATAGAAAGAAAAAATATTAAAAGCAGCAAGGGAAAAGCAACTAATAACATACAAGGGAATCCCCATAAGGTTAAGAGCTGATCTTTCAGCAGAAACTCTGCAAACCAGAAGGGAGTGGCAGGACATATTTAAAGTGATGAAAGGGAAAAAACTACAACCAAGATTACTCTACCCAGCAAGGTTCTTATTCAGATTCGATGGAGAAACTAAAACCTTTAGAGACAAGCAAAAGTTAAGAGAATTCAGCACCACCAAACCAGCTTTACACCAAATGCTAAAAGAACTTCTCTAGGCTGGAAACACAAGAGAAGGAAAACACCTACAAAAACAATTAAGAAAATAGTAATAGGAACGTACGTATTAATAATTATCTTAAATGTAAATGGATTAAATGCTCCAACCAAAGACATAGACTGGCTGAATAGATACAAAAACAAGACCCATATATATGCTGCCTACAACAGACCCACTTCAGACCTAGGGACACATATAGACTGAAAGTGAGGGGATGGAAAAATATATTCCATGCAAATTGAAATCAAAAGAAAGCTGGAGTAGCAATTCTCATATCAGACAAAGTGGACTTTAAAGTAAAGACTATAATAAGAGACAAAGAAGGACACTACATAATGATCAAGGGATCAATCCAAGAGAAGATATAACAACTGTAAATATTTATGCACTCAACATAGGAGCACCTCAATACATAACGCAAATGCTAACAGCCATAAAAGAGGAAATCGACAGTAACACAATAATAGTAGGGGACATTAACACCCCACTTTCACCAAGGACAGATCATCCAAAAGGAAAATAAATAAGGAAACACAAGCTTTAAATGACACATTAAACAAGATGGGCTTAATTGATATTAATAGGACATTCCATCCAAAAACAACAGAATACACTTTCTACTCAAGTGCTCATGGAACATTCTCCAGGATAGATCATATCCTGGGTCACAAATCAAGCCTTGATAAATTTTAAAAAACTGAAATCTTACCAACTACCTTTTCCAACCACAACACTATGAGACTAGATATTAATCACAGGAAAAAAACTGTAAAAAATACAAACACATGGAGGCTAAATGATATGCTACTAAATAACCAAGAGATCACTGAAGAAATCAAAGAGGAAATCAAAAAATACCTAGAAACAACTGACAATGAAAACACGAGGACTCAAAACCTATAGGATGCAGCAAAAGCAGTTCTAAGAGGGAAGTTTATAGAAATACAATCGTACTTCAAGAAACAAGAAAAATCTCAAATAAACAACCTAACCTTACACCTAAAGCAATTAGAGAAAGAAGAACAAAAAACCCCCCAAAGTTAGCACAAGGAAAGAAATCATAAAGATCAGATCAGAAATAAATGAAAAAGAAATGAAGGAAACAATAGCAAAGATCAATAAAACTAAAAGCTGGTTCTTTGAGAAGATAAACAAACTTGATAAACCATTAGCCAGACTCATCAAGAAAAAAAGGGAGAAGACTCAAATCAACAGAATTAGAAATGAAAAAGAAGTAGCAACTGACACTGCACAAATACAAAGGATCATGAGAAATTACCACCAGCAACTATATGCCAATAAAATGGACAACCTGGAAGAAATAGACAAATCCTTAGAAAAGCACAACCTTCTAAGACTGAACCAGGAAGAAGCAGAAACTGTAACGAGACCAATCACAAGCACTGAAATCGAAACTGTGATTAAAAATCTTCCAACAAACAAAAGCCCAGGACCAGATGGCTTCACAGGAGAATTCTATCAAACATTTAGAGAAGAGCTAACACCTATCATTCTCAAACTCTTCCAAAATATAGCAGAGGGAGGAACACTCCCAAACTCATCCTACAAGGCCAACATCATCCTGGTATCAAAACCAGACAAAGATGTCACAAAAAAAGAAAACTACAGGCCAATATCACTGACGAACATAGATGCAAAAATTCTCAACAAAATACTAGCAAACAGAATCCAACAGCACATTAAAAGGATCACACACCATGATCAAGTGGGGTTTATCCCAGGAAGGCAGGATTCTTCAATATACGCAAATCAATCAATGTGACACACCATATTGACAAATTGAAGGATAAAAACCATAATAGAAAATAACACACCATTGTAAAGCAATTACACTCCAATAAAGATGTTAAAAAAATATGATAATCTCAATAGATGCAGAAAAAGCTTTTGACAAAATTCAACATCCATTTATGATAAAAACTCTCCAGAAAGTAGGCATAGAGGGAACCCACCTCAACATAATAAAGGCCATATATGACAAACCCACAGCCAACATTGTTCTCAATGGTGAAAAATTGAAACCATTTCCTCTAAGATCAGCAACAAAACTAGGTTGCCCACTCTCAGCAATATTATTCAACATAGTTTTGGAAGTTTTAGCAACAGCAATCAGAGAAGAAAAAGAAATAAAAGGAATCCAAATTGGAAAAGAAGAAGTAAAACTGACACTGTTTGCAAATGACATGATACTATACATAGAGAATCCTAAAGATGCCAGCAGAAAACTACTAGAGCTAATCAATGAATTTGGTAAAGTAGCAGGATACAAAATTAATGCACAGAAATCTCTTGCATTCCTATACACTAATGATGAAAAATCTGAAAGAGAAATTAAGGGAACACTCCCATTTACCACTGCAACAAAAGAATAAAATACCTAGAAATAAACCTACCTAAGGAGACAAAAGACCTGTATGCAGAAAACTATAAGACACTGATGAAAGAAATTAAACACAATACAAACAGATGGAGAGATATACCATGTTCTTGAATTGGAAGAATCAACATTGTGAAAATGACTACAATACCCATAGCAATCTACAGATTCAACGCAATCCCTATCAAACTACCAATTGCATTTTTCACAGGACTAGAACAAAAAATTTCACAATTTGTATGAAAACACAAAAGACTGCGAATAGCCAAAGCAATCTTGAGAAAGAAAAACGGAGCAGGAGGAATCAGGCTCCCTGACTTCAGACTATACTAGAAAGAGACAGTAATCAAGACAGTATGGTACCAGCACAAAAACAGAAATATAGATCAATGGAACAGGAGAGAAAGCCCAGAGATAAACCCATGCACATATGGTCACCTTATGTTTGATAAAGGACGCAAGAATATACAGTGGAGAAAAGATAGCCTCTTCAATACATGGTGCTGGGAAAACTGGACAGCTACATGTAAAAGAATGAAATTAGAACACTCCCTAACACCATATACAAAAATAAACTCAAAATGGATTAAAGACCTAAATGTAAGGCCAGACACTATCAAACTCTTAGAAGAAACATAGGCAAAACACTCTATGACATAAATCATAGCAAGATTCTTTTTGACCCACCTCCTAGAGAAATGGAAATAAAAACAAAAATAAACAAATGGGACCTAATGAAACTTAAAAGTTTTGCACAGGGCTTCCCTGGTGGCGCAGTGGTTGAGAATCTGCCTGCCAATGCAGGAGATGCGGGTTCGAGCCCTGGTCTGGGAGGATCCCACATGCCGCGGAGCAACTCGGCCCGTGAGCCACAATTACTGACCCTGCGCGTCTGGAGCCTGTGCTCCACAACAAGAGCCCGCGATAGTGAGAGGCCCGTGCACCGTGATGAAGAGTCGCCCCCGCTTGCCGCAACTGGAGAGAGCCCTCACACAGAAACGAAGACCCAACACAGCCATACATACATACATACATACATAAATTAAAAAAAAGAATGTAAGCAGACAAGAATCTCATTAAAATATTAAAAAAAAAAAGTTTTGCACAACAAAGGAAACCATAAAAAAGACCAAAAGACAAATCTCAGAATGGGAGAAAATATTTGGAAATGAAGCAACTGACAAAGGATTAATCTCCAAAATATACAAGCAGCTCATGCAGCTCAATATCAATAAAAAAACAACACAATCCAAAATGGGCAGAAGACCTAAATATACATTTCTCCAAAGAAGATATACAGATTGCCAACAAACACATGAAAAGATGCTCAACATCACTAATCATTAGAGAAATGCAAATCAAAACTACAATGAGGTATCACCTCACACCGGTCAGAATGGCCATTATCAAAAAATCTACAAACAATAAATGCTGCAGAGGGTGTGGAGAAAAGGCAACCATCTTGTACTGTTGGTGGCAATGTAAATTGATACAGCCACTATGGAGAACAGTATGGAGGTTCCTTAAAAAACTAAAAATAGAATTACCATATGACCCAGCAATCCCACTACTGGGCATATACCCTGAGAAAACCATAATTCAAAAAGAGACATGTACCCCAATGTTCACTGAAGCACTATCTACAATAGCCAATACATGGAAGCAACCTGAGTGTCCATCGACAGGTGAATGGATAAAGAAGATGCGGCACATATTCACAATGGAATATTACTCAGCCATAAAAAAGAAATGAAATTGAGTTATTTGTAGTGAGGTAGATGGACATAGAGTCTGTCATACAGAGTGAAGTAAGTCAGAAAGAGAAAAACAAATACCATATGCTAACACATATATATGGAATCTCAAAAAAAAAAAAAAAGGTTCTGATGTACCTAGAGGCAGGACAGGCATAAAGATGCAGACATAGAGAATGGACTTGAGGACACAGGGAGGGGGAAGGGTAAGCTGTGATGAAGTGAGAGAGTAGCATTGACATATATACACTACCCAATGTAAAATAGATAGCTAGTGGGAAGCAGCTGCATTGCACAGGGAGATCAGCTCGATGTTTTGTGACCACCTGGTGGGGTGGGATAGGGAGGGTGGGAGGGAAATGCAAGAGGGAGGGGAAATGGGGATATATGTATACATATAGCTGATTCACTTTGTTATACAGCAGAAACTAACACAACATTGTAAAGAAATTATATTACAATAAAGATGTTAAAAAAAAAACTATTCTTAGTTTGTTATTTTTTTCCACATATTTTAGATGGGAAAATAAAATACTAAATCTTGTATTAATACACGCTATGTAGCCTTGGGCAAATTATTTATCCTCATTTATAAAATTGAAATTATAGGTCTTACTTCATAGGTTTGTTGTGAAGATTAAGTAAGTCCAATAATGTTAACCTTAATATAGTGTATGATACATAGTAGGCACTCAAATATACCAGCTATCATTATCATCACCATTACTCTTGACTTAAAGGATAATAGGAATACTTTTATTTTCACAGTCTATGTTTCTAGATATCACTATGATTTATGTGCACAGGAGTGGCTGAAAACTGCAAAAAAAGAATGGGGACCAAGAGACCACCCACTTCTACATGAATAGCCCCAAATGTCTAGCATTAAATCTTTAAAAAATAGTAAGATATGGCTGACATATTCATACTTAACTTTTAGTATAAAGATGTGACAACAAGGCATAGATAATGTAAGAAATATAACATATTCAATGGATTCTTCTTAGATGATTGACTCATAAAATATGTCTACAAAGTCAGAGAATAGTTTGCAAGGAGAAGAGAATGGGGTCTGTTGTAAAAATTAGAGTAGCAGGTGTCTGTTTCCACATTTGTGGAAGATTAGAGTTTCTAGACAGTCCTCCTACCACAAAGAAATTAGACCAGTATTAAAAAGTACTTTTTTAATGAATACTGACCTCACAGTGTACAAGAACTATCAAATCCCCACACCTCCAAAACCTAACATATATTCTCTTCCTAACCATCTCATAACTATGCATGCATGCACGCATACATGTAAACATTTATACCATGGGCTAAATTCTAATTGGTAAGCAATGAATAGTAGGGATAGGAATTACTCTGAGGGAAAATACTGATAAAAGCAATATGATCCAGAACTTCCTATAGGAAGTTTCAAGGTAGAGTATCTGATTCTGAATTCTCTGCCTTAAGTCAGGGACCTTGGTTAGTAACACCCTTTGGATTACAGCAAAAACAACTGAAAATCCTCTCTAGAGGAAAGAACACACTTTTTAAGTGGTCCACCACTAATCTTATGGATTAATATTAAGTACACATGAGCTTATGATCAGAGATCACCAAACATACAAACCAGCAAGTCAGCATATGAGAAAGTTAGCAGAAACCACATATTTGGCTATCAAATATTTAGGATATGGGAATTGTCAAAGATGGTATATAAAATTACTCCAAATGAAATGTGTCAGTAAACATGAAAGGCAATTACAAATATAAGCAAATATAAAAAGAATGTAAACAAAATGAACACACAGATTTTGAATAAGAACTAACTAGGATATTTTAAATTGAAAAACATATGTTGAACTGGAAAATTCAGAGGACAGGTGAAATATCAGATTAGATGCAGCCAAAGAGAAAAATAATAAAATGCATGTTAGAGCTGCTTGAATAAAGCATGAAGATAAAAAGAAATAAAAGCATGGAAAACAATTATAATAAATGTACATGGACTAACTTTGGTAGTTAAACAGAGATTACTATGGACGTTACTTTTAAAATCCAATTATATGTTCTTTCCAATAAAAACACCTGAAGTAACAGGACATTGGAAAATTGAAGGAAAAGATATCCAGCAAATACTAAACAAGAAAAAGTTGGGCTAGCTATAGTATTGCCAGACACAGTACTTTAAACATAAAGCTATACTGACTTTATTTGCTTTAAAAAGCATTATTAGAGATAAAAAAAGTCACTACACAATTGTAAAAGGTTCAATTCAAACTTATATATGCCTAATAAGTTAGACTGAAAATAGATGAAACAAAAAATTTGAATACTGTAATTGTAAAAATTATAATGTAAAATTGAAAATGGAGAGAGTGACAGAGATATATTCATGTTTCAAGTAAGTGACCTAGTAAGCAAAAAATTAGTAAATATATAGTTGATTTGAGCAACATAATTGGCACGTTTGATTTAACAGGCATATAGAAGCCTGTATACCATAGTTAATGAATATACATTCTGTTTAAACATACATGAAACATTTTTTTTAACATAATAGACCATACAGGTAATAACAAAAGATTTCAAAGAATGGGTATCGTATAGATCATGTTCTCCAACTACAGTGAAATTAAATAAGAATTTAATAAACAAAAAACAGTGTCTCAATATATTCATAAAATTTTAAATGCATTTCTAAATTAGTAAGTCAAAAAAGAAATCATGATGAATTTATACATACTTAGAATTTAGAATTTTAAATGACATGAAAAATAACTATCAAAATTTGTGGGACATAATAAAATGATACCTTGAAGTAAATCGATAGTCTTAAACAATAAAATTAGAAAAGAAAAAATCCTGGATGTTATTGAGCTAGCAGTCAGTTTACATTATAAATAGAACAGCATGAGTAAATTGGAAAGAAAAGGAGAGAGAGAGAGCAGAAATTAATGAAATAAAAATGAGATTGAAAGCAAAGAGTTGATCCTTTAAAAAGACAAATGCAATAGACAATATTCCAGTGAAACTGGGCCATTATAAAGAAGTGCAAATAGATAATATCAGAAATAAAACAAGGCAGAAGTATAGCTATTGACAGAACTTAAAAGAAAATGCTATGAGAATAATTTAAGCTAATTAATTTTACTACTACTAAAAGAAATGGTCAGATATTTAGAGAAACACACTTTTTAAAATACCTTCAAAAAGATTTTTTTAAAAGTCTGATTACCGTTGGAAAAATTAAATAGTTAAATGTCTTTCCACAAAGGAAAGATGGAACCCAGATGTTTTTCTAGGTGGGATCTCCCATGCTTTCAAGACATAGATCATTCCAACATTATATAAAATCTTCCAGAGAATGGGAAAAGAAATAATACACTTCCAACAAATTCTGTATGATGAATAAAACCTTGGTATCAAAATTAGACAAATATAATCAAAGGAAGATCATTTCACTCTTGAAAATATATGCATGGACTGGAATCTAGCAGTGTGTTTAAAAAAAAAAAGGAAAAACCTTGATCAAGTTTGGTTTAGTGTTACAAAACTCATAAAAGGAATTCACAGGATTAAATTAATCGTATGATCATTTCAATATCCGCAAAATTTTTTAAATAAAAAAGCATACATTTTTTAAGTCTCAGAAAACTATGATGATAAGTTTATCTGCCAAGAATCTATGTCAAATATTATTCCTAATGGTGAAACTGCACAAGTATTCCTTTTAAAATCCAGGAAAAAAGGCTACCATCATCATTTCTATTCAACATTCAACAAGGTTTTTGTCTTGCTTTAAGACAAAAGAAAGAAAAAGAGAAAAATGAAAGAAAGTTATAAGGATTGAAGAAGAGGAAGAATAATAGCCATAATTCACAAGTGATATAAACATCCACAGGTAGATTATAAGGATTAATTAGAGTAATGAATCAGGTGGCTAGACTTAAAATCAATAATCCAAATAATCTAATGCATTTCTATCAATCAACATCACAGACCATACACTAATAAAAGAGGTAAATGAAAGTTGTGCATGACCAGCTTTGAAAGAAAATATTATATACTACTGAAAGAAATTTTAAAAAGACCTTCATAAATAGACAGATAATTGTTTTATAATGACTTGACATGCTGATCTAAAATTTTTATGGAAGAGCAAAGGTCCAAGAATAGCCAAAATACTCTTGAAGAAAATTGGATGGAGTTATATATCCTATGAATTATGATGATTTATTATATAGCTATAAAATTTGAACTAATATGAAATTGGTACATGGACTAAATAAAAAGTATTGATTAATGAAGCAGCGGGATGATTTGTACATGCCAGTGCAAACAGAAACTTTATATATGGCATTGCAGATTCTAATGAAAGGAGGTGAACTAGTCAATGTGTGATCTGAGGAAACTGGACATCCAGAGAAAAGGAACTTACAAAACTAGACCCCTATTTGATACCACATCAAAAAAATTATGCCAAATGGTTTAGAGATTTAAATGTGAAAAGACAAATTTTTAAATATTTACAAGAAAACAGGATAATACACTCAGACTTTTGAGCTACAGAAGGCTCAGAAGGCTATAATTTCTTTAATAAGATACAAAATTGCTAAACCTAAAATTATAAACTCAGCTACAGCATACATTTTCACACACACAAAACAATTAACACTAAGGAACAAATTATTAACAGATATTTACAATACATATAAACCAAAAAGGGTTTGGTTTCAAGAAGTTATAAGAACACTAAAAGGCAGTAAGAAAATGAAAAATACCACAGCAGAAAAATAGGCAATGTTTTTTTCATTTATTTCATTCCTCTCCAAAAAGGAAATATAAATGGCCGGTAAATATATAAAAAGATGTCCAAACTCATTAGTGACCAGGGAACTGAAAATTATTTCTATAATGAAATATATTAAATTTAGATTGGCAAAAATGAGAAATTTGAAGATCCTGGTATTAATAGTGATATAATCAAAATGAATGCTTATACACTATTGATTAAAGGTATAAATTGGTACCACTTTAGAAAATAATTTGGTATATCTTATAAAGTTAAACATGGGCACATGTAATGGCATGCAATTCTAACCGTAGGAATATACCTTAGCTCTTATAATAAAGTTCATAATAGAAAACAGCTGGAATCAGCCCAAATATTCACTGACAGGATATAGATATGTGAACTGTGGATGAAATATTGTACAGCAGTGAAAATGCATGAACTAAAGCTCAAAAATAAGCATAATCAAGCAATTTCTTTTAGGAATATATACATACACAATAAAACTATTTTTCAAAAGATGGAAGGAACTGCCACAAAATTTATGCTATTGGTTACCTCTTGGGGAAGCGCAAGGGAGAGAATAAGGACTTAGCACAGGCCATAGAACAGTACCGATAAATTTCTAATTCTTAAATCAGGTGGTGGATTCATGACTACTCTTTTTTTTTTTTTTGCTTTAAATTTGCATATAAGTTTTTATGTACTATTTTGTATGGATCAAATATTACACAATAAAACACTTTAAATATGTCAAGCTCTGGATAGCACTTGATATTTAGAAATTAATTGGTACATAAATATTAGTTCTTATTATTCTTTAAAACTTACAGCAGAATCAAATAATAGTGACACTAACCATTAATTAATAATCAAAATGATTAATGTGTAAATTAAAAGGAAGATAATCGAAACATCATTTTAAATAATTCAATAAACAATTATATAAGCTATATTTTATTTACCAAATAACTTACCTAATGTGTCACATTTCTCTCTAGCTCCACAAATGTCTTCCCTTAAAACAAAAGATTTTGAAGCATTTTCAGAAAATATTTTTGCAACGTGCCAAAACAAAGATAAAGAAGCTTTAACTATGACATGACTATTACCCTAAACCTAGAGTAATGCACCACTTTTGCATATCAATAAGCAATACGTGCTACATAAAAGTGATTGCTGTGAACAGCTGAAGCTTAACCAAGTTCAATGAAAAGCTTTCTAAGTGTATTTTTCTCCTCTCTGCCTTTATTTATGCAGTAGTATATGTAATATACTCTTGATGTTTCAATGCCTTTATGAACTTCAGCTATTATTCTCAGCTGCAAAATAATGATGTTCTCAGATGTTACCAAGTTGCTTAAATTTTTTCCTTCTTAAATTACTTAGTCCCTAAACATTCAATATGACAGTTCTCTAGTCTCCTTCCTCATGGTCTCCTCTTACAGCCCTTTTCCTCCCTCCCATCATTAATCTGTTATCTTCAGTCTTTGCTGCTTAGCTTCTAACTATAACCCAGGGCAGAACCATGGATTGGTAATAGAATACTCTGTATAAATTTGAGTCAATTCTGTTTTAGTTTAGGAAAGAAATAAAGCACATGGACTATATGCCAGCTGTGCATATGGACTAAAGGTTTTCATTTCAGGGTTCTAGAAAGCCAAAATTTCTCTGAGTCTGACCCTCAAGCAAAAGATTTTTCCCCCTTGGCCAAGCAACCAACCAAAACAAACAACAAATTCAGGATCTAAATATTCTGGTAGCATGACTGCTGCTGAAACGAAGATGTGAATTAACAATGTATAGTGGTACATGTAAAATGGATACTCATTTTATAATAGCAGCAGCTGCATATAAATAAATAGGTTTGAGAAAAACCCTAGCAAAAGCAGCCCAGTAATCAAGTCATGCATTTAGCATCAAAACAAGGAGCAGATAGATATTTTTAAGTATAGCGAGTCCAAAATAAATTCAAAGGCTTTCTTTTCCAAGCGATTGAAAGGTCAAGTTAGGGAAGAAACAAAACGTGTTCTCAGTTCCATAACTATATTAATTTCCAAGTAATTTTCCTAATTCTTACTCTGTCACTAATACAATAAGGAAATTATCTTGTTTATGTCAAACCATTACTTAGCAACCTAACGTTGCTAATTTCCTAAGGAATCAGGCCAGTGTTCTGGCCTGAAGAAAACAGAAGAATGCTTTCATTCAATGGTATCTTTTGTAATACAAGTTCTCATAGAACGTCTCTATGTATTATCGATAAAGAATTAATGAAGAAGAAGTACTGGTGATCACGCAGGAGATAAAGGGTAAACAATTGCATTGCAAGGGTTATTTCTAGAACTGTACCTAGTGACAAGAACAGCAGTATCATGGTGGGATGGGTGGGCATCGTCAAGAACATTCTGAGTTTGCTGCCATAAACAGAAGTTGCGTAACGTGGTAGCTGCATTAAAACTGATGACTGGTCCTTCCTACACACAAAAAATCAGCAATTCAACATTACGTCAAAACATTCATGGCCTTTTTCCTTCCAAGCCTGTCAGTGTTTATGCAATTCATTAAATAGCATTTTCACAGGCAAATGAAGAAGTGGTATCATCTCTCCCTCATATCTAAAACATATTTCAGCAATACTTAAAACACTGTGATCAAAACAGAATCAAATTAGACCTTCCAATATTTGGGATTGAAAAACTAACTTCTGAAAATTACTATAGTTTAAATCTTTCAACAGCAGGATTATAAAAGTGAATACCTGAATGTTTTCAACCTTAAATTTTTTAATTGTTTATTAATTTTTGTTACTTCCTCTGTTGTCATTCCATTTTGTTTCTGTCATAACAGAAAAAGTTAACCTCACTCTTTTTCAAATCAAGTTTTGTAATATACATTTTTAAAATATCTCATTTCTAATACGAGTTTCATGATCTCTCTATATATTCCCGCTAAGAACCTACTACAGCTAGGATTACTACTTTTAGAACTGTTTCTTACCTGTTCATCATGAATTATAACTAATTTTACAATTACTATGTTTATAAGATTTCCAATACTTGAGTCCTTGTAGATTGCTGCAACCTGCAAGGAAAAAAAATATAAGATTGGATGCCTAAAATGAATACCTTTTCTCAAAAGTAAATTGAAACCAGTCTGAGCCAGAGCATCAATTCTCCAATTTAGCTGCACACTGGAATCTCCTAGGGAGCTTTTCACAAATCCCTAAGCTCAGGCCACATCACTTATCAATTAAATCAGAATCTTAAGGGTTGAGACCCAGGCATCAGCATCTTTTAAAATTCCCTGGCTTTTTAATGATTCCAATGTGAAGCCAAGTTTGAGAAACAGTATCCTAAATCTTGCTACTGAGATTCACTCATTCATCAGCAGCATCCGTATCACCTAGAGCTGATTAGAAATAAGGAATCTCAGGCCCCATCCTGGACAGGTGAGTCAGAATCTATATTTTAACAAGATCCTCAAGTGATCTGAACATGCATTAGAGCTTGGAAAATACTGTTCTAGATGATTCAGCAAAAAATTCACTACATTCTGTGTCACAATCCACAATTTATGTGTCCACAATACACCATAAAAATAAATATATAAGGTTTACCTGTTCTTTTCTGGCAGTTTTACCTAATCTTTCTGCCATGATTGCATATTTTCAACTCTGAATATGCTTATGGTTTTTAATTGTTTAGCACACTAGAATCCATGGAGACAAATTCATCCAGAATCACACAAAGAGCCGTAGGAGAGGTCATGCTTCACAATCTGGTCTTTCATTCTCCAAAACTGGAGAATGCAATTCTAGGAGGTACTCTGCAGGGGCTTATAATGAAGGTGCCATCCAATTCACTAATTCATATCCTCATCTTATAGCCACCATAGAGGCTTCCAGACAACAGGAGTGTATTCCATGGCCAACACCTGTCTTGCACTCCTTATTATATCCTTTCGATATAACCTTCTGGACCTGGGCCACCTGTGCCATGAAAATTGCTTCTGAAATGTGGATCACCATCTCCTGAACCACTGCCCAAACCAAGACAGCAGAATTGGAGGTGCTACTTCTCTTGTTTATTTAAAGAATGTTCAGCAACTATTCCTTCCTTCGCTGGCTATAGACCCAGAGATAGGGAAGAGGACATGGTCCCTGACCTTGTGGAGCTTAACAGTTTCCTAGAAGTACCAGTAGTGGAGCCCTCACCCTATCAGCCAAGGTTGCTTCAACACAATGAATAATATGACTGCTACTGTTGCTTCTAATGCCACATGGAGAAGCACCAGAACCAGAGCCAAAAGCATCTCTGACCCTATAGGGTCAGCGTGAACTTAAATACACATTCCAGCACCTTTCCTATTGTTTTAGCTGTGCAGCCACAAATACAGGTTTGCTGTCTTTATCTGCAGTGATGCCTTTGGTTCTAGCATTTTTTGGCAAGAGTGATGGTCACCACAGTGGAGTTGAGAGTAAGTACAGTTAAGACAGGGACAGGCAGATGACTGGCCATTTCAAGCTGGTCTGCCAGCACTGCAGTATTGCTCACTTTAAAATCGGAGCTGTGGAAATCTATGGCTGAATTGATTAATATGTATTTTAAAAGTTGCATGGAAAATGAATATATATTGTAGAAAACAAAGTATACCCATATTTGTGACTTCAGAGTTATCCTCTGATCATGTGAAGTTAACAGTAGATGCTTTAACCAAGTCAAATTACGAGGTAAACAAAGTACCTCAAAGGTATGCACAAAGGCTCTTTTCCTCTAAGAATGAAAACCAGTTGTGAAGACTTGTCACAGGCCATCATGCATTGTCAGTAGCTCAGAGAAAAGAGCTTGGGTGCTGTAAAGTATCTAAATGGCTAACTTCTCTACTCATTGCCTGAAATATGTTGACTACAAATGACAATCTGTATATTGTAATATTAGCTATAAAATATATAACCACAAAAATGTTTTCAGTTTCAGAAGGAAACAGACGTGGCACCTTTATTGAAAAGTGACCAACCTACCAGCTGGAATTTGGAAACATATCCTCCCAGTGTTCTGACAGTATGTTTTTAAATATATTACTACAACAAAATTTCTTTAAAATGTAACATTAGGGAAAAGATAATTCAAATTATTATGTAAGATGGGCAATGTTATGAAGCAGAGTCCTTCAAATTAAACAGGCCCAGGTTCAAATTCTAACTGCCACTTGTTGATAACACCTACTTACCAAGCTGCTATAAAGATTAAATGAGATGGTGTACAAAAAGCATTTAGATCAGGGCCTGGGTCATAGTGATCTATGATAGCTATTATTACTACTTTCAGAAGAAAAGGCATATGTTATATATAATGCTAATTCTAGTTCATTTGTTTGAAATTTCAATAGTTATCATAGAATGGCAAACTGAAAGCAAAGGATCCAAGAACACAGTTTCATTCTTTCTTTCAATATTTATTGAATTATCTGTTGCCTGTCAAATACTGTGTTGCTTGCCTAATACACAAATGAACAAAGCATCATCTCTACCCTTAAAAAATTCAGTCTTTCAGGGGTAAAAGGTATAAAAACAGATGGTTCAGTTTAAATAATTATTCATATACACCCAAAAAAACCCCTCCGGTTGGTATTTTGCTTTTACACTAAAATGGCATGTGTCTTCAAGAAGGTCACCTTGCTCATTTAATTGTATGCACCTCCTATTGTTTTATGTATTGACCTTTATAATCTATGTGCTCACACTCTATACATACATACCTTTTACAATATTTGGATATTTAGAGGTGCTTTTATTGAATAACTATTCAATTAAGCTGAATTGTGAATCAGGCAGATGAATGACCAGAAGGCCTACCTGTTACTTCAGAGGCTTTCCCAATTAGCATGCCCAACATGCTTCTCTTATCCCTAAAACTACCACCCCATATTAGGTCACCATAATGGTAGGGTATCCATGTTTGCTACTTCCTCATAAATACATAACTAGAAATAATATTTATTGAATGTTCACTATGTGTGTGATGTGATCTAAGTTTAAATGTATTAATTCATTTAGTAATTCTCACAACAAATCCTATGAGCTAGAAACTATTGTATCCATTTTACGGATGAGAAAACTAAGGTACAGAGAAGTTAAGTAACACGCTCAAGGTTAGGTGGCTGGTAAGCAACAGAACAATTTCCATCCAAGGCAGTCTAGCTTCAGCTCTGACTCTTTTATCTGATCTTATAGAACTTCAGCATTCTACCCTAAGTATTTCCTAATTAGCTCTTGGCACAAAAGTTATTTCAGAACCCTGATGTGGTTCATGCCCTAGCCCCTGACACTGTCCTGCTATAGTCACTTGAGCATGGCCTCAGAAGTCCTACACAGTCAGGAGACCTGGGTTTTAGTTCTAGCTCTTACTAGTTACAAGCCAGTTGTCTAACTCTACAAATGGATATATCTACTTTTTGTCTCAATACCACAACTACACTGAGGCATTGAGCACCCTTGGTCACAGTGCCCTGGTGTGCTGGATTAGTATTTACCAGATGCTGTTGGGGAAGGGGTGTGAGAACATTGGTTTTAAAGAACAAAATCATTCCACAGTTTGAGAAAAGTTGAGTAAAAAAAATTAAACAGATGCCTTCATGGAGTCTTGAATAGGCTAACATATACGCACAAATATTAAATCTACAAGAGAGGTATTACATGCAGCATCTCACACAACTACTTGGCCAAGTCCTCTTTTCCCCTTCATGGAACATGCCAAGGGACGAGTATCCCAACCCAGACTACACTGTAGGAACTGCTAGATTAGATTTCTAAGGTACCTTTTCTGCTTTATAAAACCATGTAATGTTGTTAAATATTACTGTAATCACTCCACTTTAGAGTGCTATATATTAGAACTTTTATTGATCCAGTTAAAATGTATTCAATCTTTTATTCTTTTTTTATCTTTTTTAAAAACTTTATTTATTTTTTATACAGCAGGTTCTTATTAGTTATCCATTTTATACATATTAGTGTATATATGTCAATCCCAATCTCCCAATTCATCCCACCACCACCCCCACCACCACTTTCCCCCCTTGGTGTCCATACGTTTGTTCTCTACATCTGTGTCTCTATTTCTGTCCTGCAAACCAGTTCATCTGTACCATTTTTCTAGGTTCCACACATATGCATTAATATACGATATTTGTTTTTCTCTTTCTGACTTACTTCACTCTGTATGATAGTCTCTATATCCATCCACGTCTCTACAAATGACCCAGTTTCATTCTGGTTTTTTTTGGCTGAGTAATATTCCATTGTATATATGTACCACATCTTCTTTATCCATTCATCTGTCGATGGACACTTAGGTTGCTTCCATGACCTGGCTATTGTCAATAGTGCTGCAATGAACATTGAGGTACATGACTCTTTTTGAATTATGGTTTTTTCTGGGTATATGCCCAGTAGTGGGATTGCTGGGTCATATGGTAATTCTATTTTTAGTTTTTTAAGGAACCTCCATACTGTTCTCCATAGTGGCTGTATCAATTTACATTCTCACCAACAGTGCAAGAGGGTTCCCTTTTCCCCACACCCTCTCCAGCATTTGTTGTTTGTAGATTTTCTGATGATGCCCATTCTAAGTGGTGTGAGGTCATACCTCATTGTAGTTTTGATTTGCATTTCTCTAATAATTAGTGATGTTGAGCAGGTTTTCATGTGCTTCTTGGCAATCTGTATGTCTTCTTTGGAGAAATGTCTATTTATGTCTTCTGCCCATTTTTTGATTGGGTTGTTTGAACTGCATGAGCTGTTTATATATTTTGTCTGTTGATTCGTCTGCAAATATTTTCTCCCATTCTGAGGGTTGTCTTTTCGTCTTATTTATGGTTTCCTTTGCTGTGTAAAAGCTTTTAAGTATCATTAGATCCCATTTGTTTATTTTTGCTTTTATTTCCATTACTCTAGCTGGTGGATCAAAAAAAGATCTTGCTGTGATTTATGTCAAAGAGTGTTCTTCCTACGTTTTCCTCTAAGAGTTTTATACTGTCCATTCTTACATTTAGGTCTCTAATCCATTTTGAGTTTATTTTTGTGTATGGTGTTAGGGAGTGTCCTAATTTCATTCTTTTACATGTAGCTGTCCAAATTTCCCAGCACCACATATTGAAGAGACTGTCATTTCTCCATCCTTCCCTGCTTTGTCATAGATTAATTGACCACAGGTGTGTGGGTTTATCTCTGGCCTTTCTATCCTGTTCCATTGATCTATATTTCTATTTTTGTGCCAGTACCATATTGTCTTGATTACTGTAGCTTTGTAGTATAGTCTGAATTCAGGGAGTCTGATTCCTCCAGCTCCGTTTTTTTCCCTCAAGACTGCTTTGGCTATTTGGGGTCTTTTGTGTCTCCATACAAATTTTAAGATTTTTTGTTCTAGTTCTGTGAAAATTGCCATTGGTAGTTTGATAGGGATTGCACTGAATCTGTAGATTGCTTTGGGTAGTATAGTCATTTTCATAATATTGATTCTACCAATCCAAGAACACGGTATTTCTCTCCATCTATTTGTATCATCTTTAATTTCTTTCAGCAGTGTCTTATAGTTTTCTGCATACAGGTCTTTTGTCTCTGTAGGTAGGTTTATTCCTAGGTATTTTATTCTTTTTGTTGCAATGGTAAATGGGAGTGTTTCCTTAATTTCTCTTTCAGATTTTTCACCATTTGTGTATAGGAATGCAAGAGATTTCTGTGCATTAATTTTGTATCCTGCAACTTTACCAAATTCATTGATTAGCTCTAGGAGTTTTCTGCTGGCATCTTTAGGATTCTCTATGTATAGTATCATGTCATTTGCAAACAGTGACAGTTTTACTTCTTCTTTTCCAATTTGTATTCCTTTTATTTATTTTTCTTCTCTGATTGCCGTGGCTAAAACTTCCAAAACTATATTGAATAATACTGGTGAGAGTGGGCACCTTTGTCTTGTTACTGATCTTTGAGGAAATGCTTTCAGTTTTTCACCATTGAGAATGATGTTGGCTGTGGGTTTGTCGTACATGGCCTTTAATATGTTGAGGTAACTTCCCTCTATGTCTACTTTCTGGAGGGTTTTTATCATAAATGGGTGTTGAATTTTGTCCAAAGCTTTTTCTGCATCTATTGAGATGATCATGTTTTTTATTCTTCAGTTTGTTAATATGGTGTATCACAATGATTGATTTGCATATATTGAAGAATCCTTGCATTCCTGGGATAAACCCCACTTGATCATGGTATGTGATCCGTTTTTTTTTTTTAATTAATTAATTAATTTATTTTTATTTTTGGCTGTGTTGGGTCCTCATTTCTGTGCGAGGGCTTTCTCTAGTTGCAGCGAGCGGGGGGCCACTCTTCATCGCGGTGCACGGGCCTCTCACTGTCGCGGCCTCTCTTGTTGCGGAGCACAGGCTCCAGACGCACAGGCTTAGTAGTTGTGGCTCACGGGCCCAGTTGCTCCACGGCATGTGGGATCTTCCCAGACCAGGGCTCGAACCTATGTCCCCTGCACTGACAGGCAGATTCTTAACCACTGCGCCACCAGGGAAGCCCAGTATGTGATCCTTTTAATGTGCTGTTGTATTCTGTTTGCTAGTATTTTGTTGAGGATTTTTGCATCTATGTTCATCAGTGATGTTGGCCTGTAGTTTTCTTTCTTTGTGACATCTTTGTCTGGTTTTGGTATCAGGGTGGCCTCGTAGAATGAGTTTGGGAGTGTTCCTCCCTCTGTTATATTTTGGAAGAGTTTGAGAAAGATAGGTGTTAGCTCTTCTCTAAATGTTTAATAGAAGTCACCTGTGAAGTCAACTGGTCCTGGACTTTTGTTTGTTGGAAGATTTTTAATCACAGTTTCAATTTCATTACTGGTGATTGGTCTGTTCATATTTTCTATTTCTTCCTGGTTCAGTCTTGGAAGGTTATACCCCTCTAAGAATTTGTCCATTTCTTCCAGGTTGTCCATTTTATTGGCATAAAGTTGCTTGTAGTAGTCTCAGGATGGTTTGCATTTCGGCGGTGTCTGTAGTAACTTCTCTTTTTTCATTTCTAATTTTATTGATTTGAGTCCTCTCCCTCTTTTTCTTGATGAGTCTGGCTAAGGGTTTATCAATTTTGCTTATCTTCTCCAGGAACAAGCTTTTAGTTTTATTGATCTATTGTTTTCTTTGTTTCTATTCCATTTATTTCTGCTCTGATCTTTATGATTTCTTTCCTTCAGCTAACTTTGGGTTTTGTTTGTTCTTCTTTCTCTAGTTCCCTTAGGTGTAAGGTTAGATTGTTTGAGATTTTTCTTGTTTCCTGAGGTAGGCTTCTATTGCTATAAACTTCCCTCTTAGAACTGTTTTTGCTGCATCCCATAGGTTTTGGATCATCGTGTTTTCATTGTAATTTGTCTCCAGGTATTTTTTGATTTCCTCTTTGATTTCTTCAGTGAGCTTGGGTATTTAGTAACGTATTGTTTAGCCTCCATGTCTTTATGCTTTTTTACATTTTTTTCCCTGTAATTCATTTCTAATCTCATAGTGTTGTGGTCAGAAAAGATGCTTGATATGATTTCAATTTTCTTAATTTACTGAGGTTTGATTTGTGATCCGAGATGTGATCTATCCTGGAGAATGTTCCATGTGTACTTGAAAAGAAAATGTAATCTGCTGTTTTTGGATGGAATGTCCTATAAATATCAATTACATCTAGCTGATCTACTGTGTCATTTAAAGCTTGTGTTTCCTTATTAATTTTCTGTTTGGATGATCTGTCCACTGGTGTAAGTGAGGTGTTAAAGTCCCCCACTATTATTGTGTTACTGTTGATTTCCTCTTTTATAGCTGTTAGCAGTTGCCTTATGTATTGAGGTGCTCCTATGTTGGGTGCATATATATTTATAATTGTTATATCTTCTTCTTGGATTGATCCCTTGGTCATTATGTAGTGTCCTTCCTTGTCTCTTGTAACATTCTTTATTTTAAAGTCGATTTTATCTGATATGAGTATTGCTACTCCAGGTTTCTTTTGATTTCCATTGCATGGAATATGTTTTTCCATCCCCTCACTTTCAGTCTGTATGCGTCCCTAGGTCTGAAGTGGGTCTCCTGTAGACAGCATATATATGGGTCTTGTTTTTGTATCCATTCAGCAAGCCTGTGTCTTTTGGTTGGAGCATTTAATCCATTCATGTTTAAGGTAATTATCAATATGTATGTTCCTATTACAATTTTCTTAATTGTTATGGGTTTGCTTTTGTAGGTCCTTTTCTTCTCTTGTGTTTCCCACTTAGAGAAGTTCCTTTAGCATTTGTTGTAGAGCTGGTTTGGTGGTGCTGAATTCTCTTAGCTTTTGCTTGTCTGTAAAGCTTTTGATTTCTCTGTCGAATCTGAATGAGGTCCTTGCTGGGTAGAGTAACCTCGGTTGTACGTTCTTCCCTTTCATCATTTTAAATATATCATGCCACTCCCTTCTGGCTTGTAGAGTTTCTGCTGAGAAATCAGCTGTTAATTTTATAGGAGTTGCCTTGTATGTTATTTGTCATTTTTCCCTTGTTGCTTTGAATAATTTTTCTTTGTCTTTAATTTCTGTCAATTTGATTACTATGTGTCCCCATGTGTTTCTCCTTGGCTTTATCCTGCCTGGGACTCTCTGCACTTCCTGGACTTGGGTGGCTATTTCCTTTGTCATGTTAGGGAAGTTTTCAACTATAATCTCTTCAAATATTTTCTCGGGTCCTTTCTCTCTCTCTCTTCTCCTTCTGGGACCCCTATAATGCGAATGTTGTTGCGTTTAATGTTGTCACAAAGGTCTCTTAGGCTGTCTTCATTTCTTTTCATTCTTTTTTCCTTATTCTGTTCTGCGGCAGTGAATTCCACCATTTTGCCTTCCAGGTCACTTCTCCGTTCTTCTGCCTCAGTTATTCTGCTATTGATTCCTTCTAGTGTAGTTTTCATTTCAGTTATTGTATTGTTCATCTCTGTTTGTTTCTTCTTTAATTCTTCTAGGTGTTTGTTCTTTAATTCTTCTAGGTCTTTGTTAAACATTTCTTGCATCTTCTCGATCTTTGCCTCCATTCTTTTTCCGAGGTCCTGGATCATCTTCACTATCATTATTCTGAATTCTTTTTCTGGAAGGTTGCCTATCTCCACTTCATTTAGTTGTTTTTCTGGGGTTTCATCTTGTTCCTTTGTCTGGTACATAGCTCTCTGCCTTTTCATCTTGTCTATCTTTTTATGAATGTGGTTTTTGTTCCACAGGCTGCAGGATTGTAGTTCTTCTTGCTTCTGCTGTCTGCCCTCTGGTGGATGAGGCTATCTAAGAGGCTTGTCCAAGTTTCCTGATGGGAGGGACTGGTGGTGTGTAGAGCTGGCTGTTGCTCTGGTGGGCAGAGCTCAGTAAAAGTTTAATCTGCTTGTCTGCTGATGGGTGGGGCTGGGTTCCCTCCCTGTTGGTTGTTTGGCCTGAGGCGACCCAACACTGGAGCCTACCCAGCTCTTTGGTGGGACTAATGGCAGGCTCTGGGAGGGCTCACGCCAAGGAGTACTTCCCAGAATATCTGCTGCCAGTGTCCTTGTTCTCACGGTGAGCCACCCCCTGCCTCTGCAGGAGACCCTCCAACACTAGCAGGTAGGTCTTGTTCAGTCTCCTATGGGGTCACTGCTCCTTCCCCTGGGTCCCAAAGCTCACACTACTTTGTGTGTGCCCTCCAAGAGTGGAGTCTCTGTTTCCCCCAGTCCTGTTGAAGTCCTGCAATCAAATCCTGCTAGCCTTCAAAGTCTGATTCTCTAGGAATTCTTCTCCCATTTCCAGACCCCCAGGTTGGGAAGCCTGACGTGGGGCTCAGAGCCTTCACTCCAGTTGGTGGACTTCTGTGGTATAAGTCTTCTCCAGTTTGTGAGTCACCCACTCAGCAGTTTTATTTTGATTGAGCCCCTTTTACCGTCTGATTGTGGCTGCTCCTTTGTCTTTGGATGTGGCGTATCTCTTTTGGTGAGTTTCAGTGTCTTCCTGTCGATGACTGTTCAGCAGTTAGTTGTGATTCTAGTGCTCCCGCAAGAGGGAGTGAGCACATGTCCTTATACTCCGCCATCTTGAACCAATCCCCCAATCTTTTATTCTTTAAGTATTTGTTTCCCTGGCATATAGATTTCATATTGCTTTACCGTAGGTCTCATAAAATAGTAAACATTACTTCATAGATAATTAGCAAAAGGAAAAGAAATGGTATGAATTGTTTAAATAGTTTAACAAAATCCTAGGCAAAATAAAGTTCATGCAAAGCATGAAACAAATTATGTTGCTAGTAACTGACCAACTATTTTGAAATAATTTCCAAATAGTGCTTCAGCAAATGTTCACACATGGCATGTTTAGAGACCACCTTCTTTATTATTTTAGCCATTAAAAAAAATTAAGATAATTGACATATATCATTGTATTAGTTTTAGGTGTACAATGATTTGACATATGTACATATTGCAAAATAACCACTACAATAAGTTCGGTTAACATCTATCACCATACATAGTTGCAATTTTTTTGTTATGATAACAACTTTTCAGATCTACTCTCTTAGCAACTTTCACAAATACAATAGAGTATTGTTAACTGTAGTCACCATGCTGGACATTACATCCCCAGGAGTAATTTATCTTATAACTGTATATTTGTACCCTCTGACCACCTTCACCTTCAAAGTCATCTGTAAAGAACTGATTTTAACGAAGTGAACACATTTTGCTTACAGGGACTCTTATCAGAAAGATGTTTTCGTTTTTAAGTTAGAAAATGACATTCTGCATATGCACAAAGTAAGTATGTGCAAAGAATTAAGAATAGGTAGAGCACTGAGTTGAAGGGAAAAGTAACATAAATGGTTGAACATAAAGTATAAAAGTAAATCATTAGTTTTTATTTTAATGTGGTCGAAAATTTTACCCCATCCTAAATAACATCAGTAAAAGCAACTCAAAGAATTGAAAGCAATGATATTAAGTCAGTGTAATGTAGGTTAGCCTTTCTAGTTGATAAGTGTCTCTAATAGCAACTGTTTTAATAAATAGGGCTAATTCCTGAGAATCAAATGATGCTCTTGAAATTTACATTATTAAATCTGTAGCAAGGTGAATAGCATCAAGTCAAACCTTTGTAAACCCAAAGGAATGTGGAGTTTTCTGACACAGTAAGTATTTCCAAGATTAATTAAACAGTAAGTCATTGCATATCAAAATAAATCTGTTGAAAAAATAATAATGCATGTAAAATTACATTTTAACCTGATCATGTCACCCAAATTCTCTAAGGATAAAAGTTTTGGAATAGCAAATAATTGAACATCTCTGCTCATTTAACACACACTTTTTTCATTAGATATACTATATACCACATATGTGCTCTTCCCAGCTAAATTTAATGTTATTTCCAGAAACTCTTTGAATAGAGATCACTAAGCTATTTTTACAACATGAGTAAAGCACTCTAAAAGGTGAATTAAATCACACACATTATTTCCATATCACTGCACTCAGATATTGTTAAACTGTTGAAAGCAAAGGAAAAGTTTGAGAGCATAATTGTTTACTTTGTACAGGATGAGTAAGTGTAGGTAATCCTCTTTCTAAATTATGTATATAATCCATCTGCTGAATGCTGAAAGCATTCAGCAGTTTCCCCCACTATATCTGGAGCTCAACACAGAAACTCTTTCATCACTTTGAACTTCTCTTTAAATGGCTCTCAATCGTATTCCAAGTCCAAATCACATATTCATGTCTTTTTCCTAAATTACTATGACCAAAAAACATTACCAATATCTCGAGTGTGTGCTTGAAATGCAGTTAATGCCTTTTAAAAATTAGGACAGGGGCCTCCCTGGTGGCGTAGTGGTTGAGAATCTGCCTGCCAATGCAGGGGACACGGGTTTGAGCCCTGGTCTGGGAAGATCCCACATGCCGTGGAGCAACTAGGCCCGTGAGCCACAACTACTGAGCCTGCACGTCTGGAGCCTATGTTCCGCAACAAGAGAGGCCGCAATAGTGAGAGGCCCACAAACCGCGATGAAGAGTGGCCCCCGCTTGCCGCAACTAGAGAAAGCCCTCGCATAGATACAAAGACCCAACACAGCCAAAAAATAAATTAAATAAATAAATAATTTAAAAAACTAAAAAAAAAAAAAAAAAATTAGGACAAAATATGCAAAACTTGAATGCCTTCTTCTTCAACTGGAAACATCTGGGGACATTTATGTGGAGATAGTATTCCTCTTACTTCTTTAGAGCAATTTTGGAAATGGACTTCACAAGTGGAGATAAAACAAGTTGGATTAGATTTGACAATCTCTATGTAGTGTGACAAACTGTCCCAGTTTGCTCAGGACTAAGGGATTTCCAGAGACATGAGACTTTTAATACTAAAACTAAGAAAGTCCCAGGCAAAACAAGAGTCTGTCGACTCTTTCCCCAAGTTTCCATTCACCTTTAACATGGTTTACATCTACAAATATAGTTATGACCACTTTTTTTCACTAATAAAATAACAATAACTGTCCAGAACCATAAAGTCTGCTGACTTTCCTACATCCTTATCTAAACATTCAACAAAAGAGAAAAAGAATAAAGAGAGCAAAAACCTCAGGTAATTTGAAGTCACTTGAAATTTGGCCTCTGAGGAGGAAAGAAAGTATGTATAAAACCAAGACTACCTCCAAAGAGAGATTTACCCTCCTGAATTTTTCCTCCTGCCTCATCTGTATCTGGAATGTTCTTCTATTCCTCAACCTGTGGCAGTATCTCCCTGTGAATGAAAGCTTAACACAAACCAACTGACTACATCTACAAACATCTCGTCTTAACTGAAATTGGCTCTCCTAGTGGGACTAAAAATCTAGGAATTGGTATGTGCATGCACTGGTCTTCTGTTTCAAGCAATCTCAGAAGCAGATTTACTTTCCATGAAGTCAGAAGGTCGGCTTTGTCCTTGATGAACTCTGGCTTTAGAACTCCCATGGACACAAGGTACATCACAATAACTTCTAAATAGTGATTACATTGATTTTTATGTAAAATACAGATGACAAAACTTTTCAGAGGATGGCATCATCACCAAAACTGTATTATTGAGAGCTGTTTGAAAATTACTCTTGTGTTCCTTGACTTCTTCTAGTCATTACTTCCAAAGCACTGATATGGGAGTTGTCACTTAACATGCTACAAAACCTGTTGCATTTATAAAATCTAATATTTTCCTTCAGTATCTCTATCCCCTCCCCAGTTTTCTTAATGAGTATCTCCTTTAACCATTTAAAATTGCCAAGCTTATCCCACACTGTTCCATATAATTGATATAATTTCCTACATATCAATCGACGTCTTCCATGTCAACGTTCTCATTAGAATCCCTTCATAATGAGCATGCCACACCCATATCTAGATAATTATACATCTAGATAATTACTTCAGATTCGGAAGTTAAAAAGCCATCAGAATAAATCTGTATGTATAGCTCTGTTGCCATTTTAAAAATTCAATTCAAGTAAACAAAAGACATCTATACTGTACAAATTTAGGAAAATCATTTTGGATCATCTCTGGTTTTTGTCTGTTACAATGTCATTTATTCCAAAAAATGTATTACTTTTATCACTTATTTACTCATTCTTTAACTAACTAATGAGTGCCCATTTCATACCAGATACTGTGTTTAGGCAGCAGAGATCATGTATTCTTAGCACTTATAAGAATTTAAGATAAAATGTTATACGTAAGGAAAATAACAAAGTCTTAGGATCTTTAAGTCACAATGAACTTAACTGGCGAGTTCTTGTTAAAGGAAGTTTATAATAGCCTATATATGTGTCCTGGTCAAGTTTTTTCCACCAAGTAGGCCTGAATTCCCTACCTGTGAATAGAGATACTTCTAGCCATGAGATATGTTCCAATATCCTGGATGTGTATAAATAGGGGACCATATAATTCATCAACTAAACCAAGATACTCCTGAGAATGAAAGAGGTACTTTTAGTAATTACTTCAAAACAGCAGGACTTAACCCAGCAATGTCCCAGACAGTAGGTATATGTGTGTATATATGTATATGGGTGCCTATATACGTGCATGTATAGGACATAGAGTGCTACCACTAACACAGAACCGGTGTTCTTTACTGGCACTAGAATTCTGTTCTAATGATACTGGCACCACCATTGCTCAAAGAGATACTAACATCAGCTCAAAAGCTCTTATAGCTACTGTGATCTTACACCCTAAATTTGCTAAAGCAGCTCTATTAGTAATAGGTTATCCTTTTATTGCCACAAATACTTTTATAACTTAAAATATCATGTGTCCCAATTTGATTTGGCGAATGCAGTAGTAGTAAAATTAGTATCCCCTCCTTCTGTGCAGAAATAAGATAAGGTTTAAAAATTCAGATTCAAAGGGTAAAAGATCAGTTCTACTAAGATCTTCCCTGTCACTAGGGGGCAGAAGCCATTCATGTGATGAAGTTAAGATTCAAGCAATTTCTGTAAGTGGTTTGTTTCAAAGATTTTAGATTTTTTAGAAAACTGTCCAAGTAACAGAATGGGATACTTGCTATACACATCTATTTAAACTAAATTTCAATGAAATATTTTTGGCTTAAATATAGACAATTTGCTTACATCTAAAGTTTGGGGAAACATTTTAATTAAATGTGAAAAATATTATGTTAAACATTTTAGGAAATACAAAGGACCTGTTAAGTTTACTTACAATTGACATTAGAGTTAGTACGTAGTGCTGCAAATTTTGTCCATGATGATGAACCATTTTAGCATCAGCTGTAACCATAACTTCCACGTATCTTGGATACGATAAAAAACGTTTTTTCCTGGAATGTAATTGACTTCTTTCATCTTCCAATGATATATTTTTTGAAGAGTCTCCTAAAACTATTTCCTCCTTTATATTAAGATCTTCATTCATGTCGCTGTAGTTATGAAAGGGTAAAGTGGTTTTCTTTATTTGACTTTCTGGTGGGGGAAGAATACAATAACGTGGAGTCATTAAGTTGGAGGTGACTCAAAATACTGCACAGAATAGAATAACCAAAAATATTGAATACTTACACACCTGCTTCCAATATGAAATAAAAGGACAAAAAGAAATTATTTTAAAGTGTTATACCATATTATCATAAGCATTACTACTCACAGTAATATAATGTTCACATTTTCATAGATTACACTAACAAAACTGTATATAAGTCTTATTTTAACAGCTATGACTGTTCAAAACATATATTAACCACTGGGCAGAAAATAAAAACAAATCAAGGAGAACTTATGTTTTTTTCAGTAGGTACATTGGGTCCTCAAGCCACTGATTGCATCTAATCTCATTACAGAGAAATATTTTGTAGGATGAAACTCCATAAAATACAGAAAAGAAACATATTTTTTGTTATACGACATGTGAAGAGCACCAACAGAAAATGAACCCATATAACAATAGACGGCTTTTCAAACCCAGAAAGTCAAATGTTGATATAAATTGTATAATACTTGATTATGTAAGATACCTGATTACTTTTATTACATTTGTTTATATATAAATACAGTATTAAAACTGCTGAAACATTAGGGATTATAATGGCAACTACTTGAAGTCCTATGCATTTATAGAAGTCACTTCTAAATTCTTATTTGTGCTAATGGAAAAAAATTCATAGGCAGCATGAGTGTTTGTCCTATTTCCTTCTCTTTAAATTTATTCCTCTATTCTCTTTCTTATTTTTCTCTGGTAATTGTTTAGTGAAACTATTTAGAACAGAAAAGTGGACCAAAGAAATCAGGTAAGAAGAAATAAAAGGTCCTGAATAGCTCATAAGGAAAACCATCAATACCACAACAATCAAGATGTAGTGGTACTATAAAGATTAGACAAAATATAAAACTATATTACAGGGGCTTCCCTGGTGGCGCAGTGGTTGAGAATCTGCCTGCCAACGCAGGGGACACGGGTTCGAGCGCTGGTCTGGGAGGATCCCACATGCCGCGGAGCAACTAGGCCCATGAGCCACAACTACTGAGCCTGCGCGTCTGGAGCTTGTGCTCCGCAACAAGAGAGGCCGCCATAGTGAGAGGCCCATGCACCGCAATGAAGAGTGACCCCCGCTTGCTGCAACTAGAGAAACGCCTCGCATAGAAACGAAGACCCAACACAGCCATAAATAAATAAATTAATTAATTAAAAAAAAAAAAAAGAAACAAAAGTCCTTGAACAATGTTTCCACAGATGAACTACTTTTTCTAATTCTTAAAACCATCCTGCCTTTTAATGTTCTTGCTCTTAAGTTTTAAAATTTATCTCAATGGGAGATTGTGGGAACCTGGTAAACTGAAGATACATTCCTAAAACTTTATCCTGCCATATTTTTCCTAGGGTGATTCAACCACCAAAATATCCATGACTAATTATTAGACCCTGGAGAAGATCCCAGATATATCTGATGAATACAAATCTCAGATTTATCAGAAAGAAGCTAAATATTCATGTTTTGATTTATTTTTTCATCCACTTCATTCATTCAAAATAAACTTTCATTGAGTACCTACTCTATGTCAGCAAACATTTAGAAACTGAGGAGCAAACAGCATCTAATAAGGCTTATACTCTCGTGGGAAGAGAAAAAAATTAATGAACACATATTGAAGCACTTAAAGTTACCTCAAATTTGTTTTTAACTAACAATTCAACCAAAAGACAAAAAAAGTGACTCAACCTTACCAAAATGGCTAAAGCTTAAAAGACTGATACTACCAAGTGTTGGTACAGCCACTTTGGAAAATGATCTGGCAATTTCTAAGTTAAGTTACACGTGTACCCCACGGCCCTGCAATTACAATCCTAGATCCATACCTAAGAGAAGGAAAATATATGCCCACAAAACACTTGTATAAGAATGTCCATAGCATGACCAGCATAGAGACCAATGGAACAGAATAAAGAACCAAGAAATAAACCCTCACATATATGGTCAAATGATCTTTGACAAGGATGCCAAGGACACTCCATGGGGAAAGAACAGGCTCCTCAAAAAATGGTGTTGGGAAAACTAGATATCTCCATGCAGAAGAATGAAATTTGACCTTATCTTACAACATATATAAGAATTAACTCAAAATGGATTAAGATCTAAAAGAAAGACCTAAAACTTTGAAATTCCTAAAAGAAAACAGAGGAAAAGCTTCATGACAGCGGGTTTGGCAATGATGATTTGGATGTGACACCAAATCACAGGCAATAAATGCAAAAAATAGACAAATGTGACTACAAACTTAAAAATGTATGTGCATTAAAGAACACAATCCACAGAGTGAAAATGTAACCTATTGAATGGGAGAAGATATTTGCAAATCATATCTGATAAGGAGTTAAGTAGGTAATATACAGAAAAAAAAAAAAATATATATATATATAAACTCTTACAACTCAATAAAAATAACCTGATTTCTTAAATGGTAAAAGGACTTGAATAGACATTTTACTGAAGAGAATATAAAAATGGACAACAAGCATATAAAAAAAGATGCTCAACATCACTTATCATTAGAGAAATGCAAATCAAAACTACAAACAGATATCATTTCACACTCATTAGGATGGCAACTATTAAAAAAAAAAAACAGAAAATAAGTGTCAGTGAGGATATGGAGAAATTGGAACCTTTGTGAACTGTTGATAAGATTATAAAATGGTGCAACCGCTATGGGTAACAGTATAAAAATACCTAAAAAATTTACATATAGAACTACCATATGATCCAGCAATTCTACATCTCAGTATATATCCAAACAAATTAAAAGCAGGGTCTTGAAGTAATAGTTGCACATCCATGTTCATTGCAGCATTATTCACAACAGCCAAAGGGTGGAAGCAACCCAAATATCTATTGATAGATAAATGCATAAATGAACTGTGGTATATGTATAAAATGGATTATTCAGCCTTAAAAAAGGAAATTATTTCATGCTCTGACATGGATGAATCTTGAGGATAGTATGCTAACTAAAAATGAGCCAACCACAAAAATATAAATCCTGTATGATTCCACTTACAAGGTATCTAAAATAGTCAAAATCATAGAAACAAAGTTGAATGGTTATTTACCAGGGCCTGTCAGCATCTCACTATCTGAGATAGCTCCCAAAGTCTGTCCAGCCTGGGTGCTAAGAAATCAAACATCTCACTGGCTAATAGTAAGTTAAACAACACATTTGATGAAGCACTATGTCTTGAAGGAGTCAGACTGATAGTAAGTTAGAATAGATGGTTCTGTGCAGGCTGAAATAATGAAAGAAACAAATAGAATTCCAAACTGGAAAGAAAACACTGGATATAGTAATATAGCACAGAAAAAAAAAGTCTCTAGAACAAAAGAATATATAAATTTTAAATTTAAATTCAATTCTGGAGTAATTAATCAATTAAAAAAGGAAAAAATAGCCAATATCAGGATCCTATAAACATTAAGAAGATATTATGAACAACTTGATGCAAAAAAATTCAGAAATGTTTTCTAGAACATTTCTGAAAAAAATACAACTTATCAAACTGACCCATAAAGAATTAGAAAGCCTAATAGCCACATAACTTAAAAAAATTTGAACTCTAATCAAAATCCAGTCTCAAAGGGTTTCACCAGTAAATATGATTAAACATTTAAAGAAGAAATAGCTCTACTTTCTCAAATACTTTTCTAAGAATTAAAAAAAAGAGGGAGAAAGATCCCAAACATGTTTTATGAGGATTTTAAATGACGATATATCAGAATATCTTCAAGATCTTGGTTTTTATTTTTAAAAAAGGACTCTTCAGGACACAAAAAATATTAACCATAAAGACTATTCATCTGATTAAGTTAAGACTTTGAATTTGTGTTTATCACTATGGGAGAAGGAGAAGGTATCTGCAATAAATATAAATAAAGGGCTTGAGGAGTCAAGATGGCAGTGTGGAAAGACACAGAGTTCGTATCTCCCCACAATTAGGGAGCCTGCCGGATGCTGGTAGGGGACCCCGATGCCCAAAGAGACAGGAAGAACCCCCAAGCAAACTGGTAGGACGTGGGGGCACTGAGCAGGGAGGAGAAGTGGAGGCCGGACAGAACCAGTGCCTCTGAGGGGTGACTGAGAGGGGGGAGGGGTTCCCACGCCTGGAGGGACCCTCAGGGGCTTGGATTGGGGGGAACAGACCCAGCGTCTCCCCTGCCCAATCGGCCAGGTAAGTCTGCCTGGCTCTCGGGCCCGGTCCTATGCCCTCAGAGGTCCCCTCCTGCCTGGGTTGGTCCTGGGGGCATAGAAGGGAGGACAGGAGAGAACAGGAGAGGCAGGAGAGAGGGGCTCTCCAGGACCAGAGGAGCAGGAAAGGAGTGGAGGGCATTTGCCCCACCCAATCAGGCATGGGGAGCCTGTTGAGTTCCCAGGCCAGTCCCCCACCCTCCAAAGCCCCCTCCAGGCCACGTGGGTCCTGGGAGCATAGGAGGGTGGCCAGGGAGATCAGGAGAGGCAGGTGGGAGGGGTCCTCCAGGACAGGCGGAGCAGGAGAGGAGCTGAGGGCATTTTCCCCACCCACTCGAGCCCAGGAAGCCTACTGGGCTCCCTGGTGGGGTCCCCCACCCTCTGAGACCAGAGGTGGGGGGGCACACCTGGGCCTCTTCTGTTCTGTTGAGCCTAAGCCCCACACCCCACACCCCAACCCACCCCTGCCATTTCCAGCCCTGTGAGTACTAAGCATATGCCCCGCCCACTGCCCAAACCTCACCCCTGCTTAGGCCCTGCCCTCCACAGCCAAGGCCTGTTTGACTTTTTCATTTTCCTCCTCTTCTTTTTTACTATTGCGGTTTTGTTTTACCTTCTGGTTGTTGTTTCATCTATATTTTTATTTTTATATTTTTTCTAACGTAGCTGGGTATTTTTTTGCACCCCCGCGTGGCTTGCAGGATCTTCATTCACGAGCTGGGGGTCGGGCAGAAGCTCCTGTGGTGGGAGCTCCAAGTCCAAACCACTGGACTACCAGAGAACCTCAGACCCCAGGGAATATTCATCAGAGTGAGGTCTCCTGGAGGTCCTCATCTCAGCACCAAGATCCAGCTCTACCCAACAGCCTACACACTCCAGGGTTTGAAGCCTCAGGCCAAACAACCATTAAGACAGGAACACAATCCCACTCATTAAAAAAAAGGAAAAAAATAAAATTAGACAGAAAAAAAATATGTCACAGATGAAGGAGCAAGGTAAAAATCTGCAAGACAAAATAAATGAATAATAGGCAATCTGCCTGAAAAAGAATTCAGAGTAATGATAGTAAAGATGATCCAGAATCTCGGAAAAAGAATGGAGGCATGGATGGAGAAAATACAAGAAATGTTTAACAAAGATCTAGAAGAAATAAAGAACAGGCAAACAGAGATGAACAACACAATAACTCAAATGAAAAATACACTAGAAGGAATCAATAACAGAATAACTGAGGCAGAAGAAAGAATAGGTGAGCGGGAAGACAAAATGGTGGAAATATCTGGTGAGGAGCAGAACAAAGAAAAAAAAGAGAAAGAATTGAAGACAATCTCAGAGACCTCTGGGACAACACTAAACGCACCAACATTCGAATTATGGGGTCCCAGAAGAAGAAGAGAAAAAGAAAGGGTCTGAGAAAATATTTGAAGAGATTATAGTAGAAAACTTCCCTAACATGGGAAAGGAAATAGTCACCCAAGTGCAGGAAACACAGAGAGTCCCATACAGGATAAACCCTAGGAGAAACACACCAAAGCACATATTAATCAAACTAACAAAAATTAAATTGAAAGAAAAAATATTAAAAGCAGCAAGGGAAAAACAAAAGATAACATACAAGAGAATCCCCATAAGGTATCAGCTGATTTTTCAGCAGAAACTCTGCAGGCCAGAAGGGAGTGGCAGGATATACTTAAAGTGATGAAAGGGAAAAAACCTACAACCAAGATTACTCTACCTGTCAAGGATCTCACTCAGATTGGACGGAGAAATCAAAAGATTTTCAGACAAGCAAAAGTTAAGAGAATTCAGCACCACCAAACCAGCTTTACAACAAATGCTAAAGAAACTTCTCTAGGCGGGAAACACAAGAGAAGAAAAAGACTCACAAAAACAAACCCAAAACAACCAAGAAAATGGAAATAGGAACAAACATATTGATAATAATCTTGAATGTAAATGGATTAAATGCCCCAACCAAAAGACACAGACTGGCTGAATGGATACAAAAAGAAGACCCACATATATGCTGTCTACAAGAGACCCACTTCAAAGTAAAAGGATGGAAAAAGATATTCCATGCAAATGGAAATCAAAAGAAAGCTACAGTAGCAATACTCATATCAGATAAAATAGACTTTACAATAAAGACTGTTACAAGAGATAAGAAAGGACACTACATAATGATCAAGGGATCAATCCAAGAAGATATAACAGTTATAAGTGTTTATGCACCCAACATAGGAGCACCTCAACATAAGGCAAATGCTAACAACCATGAAAGGGGAAATTGACAGTAACACAATAATAGTAGGGGACTTTAACACCCCACCTTCACCAATGGGCAGATCATCCAAACAGAAAATAAATAAGGAAACACAAGCTTTAAGTGACACATTAGGCCAGATGGACTTAATTGATATTTATAGGACATTCCATCCAAAAACAACAGAATACACTTTTTTCTCAAGTGCTCATGGAACATTCTCCAGGATAGATCATATCTTAGGCCACAAATCAAGCCCTGGAAAATTTAAGAAAATTGAAATCGTATCAAGCATCTTTTCTGACCACAACGCTATGAGATTTGAAATTAATTAGAGGAAAAACACTGTAAAAACCACAAATACATGGAAGTTAAACAGTGCACCACTAAATAACCAAGAGATCACTGAAGAAATCAAAGAAGAAATTAAAAAATACCTAGAAACAAATGAAACAAAAACACAATGACCCAAAACCTATGGGACACAGCAAAAGCAGTTCTAAGAAGGAAGTTTATAACAATTCAATCTCACAACAAGAAACAAGAAAAATCTCAAATAAATAATCTAACCTTACACTTAAAGCAACTAGAGAAAGAAGAGCAAACAAAACACAAAGTCAGTAGAAGGAAAGAAATCATAAAGATCAGAGCAGAAATAAATGAAATAGAAATGAAGAAAACAATAGCAAAGATCAATAAAACTAAAAGCTGGTCCTTTGAGAAGATTAAAAAAATTGATAAACCCTTAGCCAGACTCATCAAGAAAAAAAGGGAGAGCAAATCAATAAAATTAGAAATGAAAAGGAGAAATCACAACTGACACCGCAGAAATACAAAGGATTATAAGAGACTACTGCAAACAACTATATGCCAATAAAATGGACAACCACGAAGAAATGGACAAATTCTTGGAAAGGTACAATTTTCCAAGACTGAACCAGGAAGAATTAGAAAATATAAACAGACCTATCAAAAGTAATGAAATTGAAACTGTAATTTAAAATATTCCAACAAACAAAAGCCCAGGACCAGATGGCTTCACAGGTGGATTCTATCAAACAATTAAAGAAGAGCTAACACTGATACCTCTCAAACTCTTCCAAAAATTGCAGAGGGAGGAACACTCCCAAATTCATTCTAAGAAGCCACCATCACCCTGATACCAAAACCAGAAAAAGATATCACAAAAAAAGAAAGTTGTAGACCAATATCACTTATGAACATAGATGCAAAACTCCTGAACAAAATATTAGCAAACAGAATCCAACAACATATTAAAAGGATCATACACCATGATCAAGTGGGATTTATCCCAGGAATGCAAGGATTCTTCAGTATACACAAATCAATCAATGTGATACACCATATTAACAAATTAAGGGAAAAAAATATGATCACCTCAATAGATGCAGAAAAAGCTTTTGACAAAATTCAACACCCATTTATGATAAAAACCCTCCAGAAAATGGGCACAGAGGGAACCAACATCAACATAATAAAGGCAATACATGACAAACCCACAGCAAACACCATACTCAATGGTGAAAAACAGAAAGCATTTCCACTAAGATCAGGAACAAGACAAGGAGGTCCACTCTCCCCACTCTTATTCAACATAGTTTTGGAAGTCCTAGCCATGGCAATCAGAGAAGAAAAAGAAATAAAAGGAATACAAATTGGAAAAGAAGAAGTAAAACTGTCACTGTTCGCAGATGACATGATACTATACATGGATAATCTTAAAGATGCCACCAGAAAACTACTAGAACTAAACAATGAATTTGATAAGGTTTCAGGATACAAAATTAAATGCACAGAAATCTCTGGCATTCCTATACAATAATGATGAAAAATCAGAAAAAGAAATTAAGGAAACAATCTCATTTAACATTGCAACAAAAAGAATAAAATACCTAGGAATAAACCTACCTAAGGAGGTGAAAGACTTGTATTCAGAAAACTCTAAAACACTGATGAAAGAAATCACCAGATGACATAAACAGATGGAAAAATATACCATGTTCTTGGATTGGAAGAATCAATATTGTGAAAATTCCTATATGACCCAAAGCAATCTACAGATTCAATACAATCCCTATCAAACTACCAACGGCATTTTTCACAGGACTAGAACAAAAAATTTTACAATTCGTATGGAAACAAAAAAGACCCCGAATAGCCAAAGCAATTTTGATAAAGAAAAATGGAGCTGGAGGAATCAAGCTCCCCAACCTCAAACTATACTACAAAGCTACAGTAATCAAGACAATATGGTACTGGCACAAAAACAGAAATATAGATCAATTGTACAGGATAGAAAGCCCAGAGATAAACCTACGCATGTATGGTCACCTAATATATGACAAGGAGGCAAGAACATACAATGGAGAAAAGACAGACTCTTCAATAATTGGTGCTGGGAAAACTGGACAGCTACATGTAAAAGAATGAAATTAGAACACTACCTAACACCATACACAAAAATAAACTCCAAATGGATTACAGACCTAAATGTAAGACCAGACACTATAAACCTCAGAGAAAAACATAGGAAAAACACTCTTTGACATAAACCACAGCAAGATTTTTTTTGACCCACCTTCTAGAGTAATGGAAATAAAAACAAAAATAAACAAATTGGACCTAATTAAACTTCAAAGCTTTTGCACAGCAAAGGAAACCATAAACAAGACGAAAAGACAACCCTCAGAATGGGAGAAAATATTTGCAAATGAGTCAACGGACAGAGGATTAATCTCCAAAATATATAAACAGCTCATGCAGCTCAATATTAAAGAAACAAACAACCCAATCCAAAAATGGGCAGAAGACCTAAATAGACATTTCACCAAGGAAGACATACAGATGGCCAAGAGGCACATGAAAACATGCTCAACATCACTAATTATCAGAGAAATGCAAATCAAAACTACAATGAGGTATCACCTCACACCGGTCAGAATGGCCATTATCAAAAAATCTAGAAAAAATAAATGCTGGAAAAGGTGTGGTGAAAAAAGGAACCCTCCTGGACTGCTGGTGGGAATGTAAATTGATACAACCACTATGGAGAACAGTATGGAGGTGCCTTAAAAAACTAAAAATAGAACTACCATAGGACCCAGAGATCCCACTACTGGGTATATACCCTGAGAAAACCATAATTCAAAAAGAGACATGTACCACAATGTTCACTGCAGCACTATTTACAATAGCCAGGACATGGAAGCAACCTAAATGTCCATCTACAGATGAATGGATAAAGAAGATGTGGCACATACATACAATGGAATATTACTCAGCCATAAAAAGAAACAAAATTGAGTTATTTGTAGTGAGGTGGATGTACTTAGATTCTGTCATACAGAGTGAAGTAAGTCAGAAAGAGAAAAACAAATACCATATGCTAACACATATATATGGAATCTGAAAAAAACAATGGTTTTGAAGAACCTAGGGGCAGGACAGGAACAAAGACATAGACATAGAGAATGGACTGAGGATACAGGGGAGGAGGGGGAAGCTGGGGCAAAATGAGAGTAGCATCGACATATATACACTACTGAAGGTAAAATAGTTAGCTAGTGGGAAGCAGCAGCATAGCACAGGGAAATCAGCTTGGTGCTTTGCGATGACCTAGAGGGGTGGGACAGGGAGGGTGAGAAGGACGCTCAAGAAGGAGAGGATATGGGGATATATGTATACATATAGCTGATTCACTTTGTTGTACAACAGAAGCTAACACAGTATTGCGAAGCAATTATACTCTAATAAAGATCTATTAAAAAAATAAATAAATAAAGGGCTTATATGCAGATTATATAATTAACCACTGCAAATAAGAAATAAGACAAAAATAAGGGAGACTTGAATACCTCACAAGAGACAAAAGTCAAAGGCAATAAATATATGAAAACAGTGCCAAAAAATTATCGATAATCAGGGAAATGCACATTAAAACACAATGAAACTTGAATATTTACCGTCCCAAATGGCTAAAATGAAAAATATTGAAAATAACAAGGCATGGTAATATAATGTTATTACCATGAGCCTCTCGTATACTGCTGGAGACAGTGAAAAGTGGCATATTCACTTTGGAAAATTTCAGTGGGGCAAGAAGGAACTGGGATAGGTCACATAGCTTCATGCAAAAAAGGATATAATTATTATTTACTTTTAATATCAGCAAGTATCAGGTGTGTGTATATACAACTGTCAAAATAACCACATTACCAAAGGAAAAAGATACTCAGTAGAACTTCTAATTTCAAAAGGGTGGGGGATGACTTAAGAAAAGAAAACTCAGCAAAAGTAAGGAAATGGAGAAAAAAGATATCAGAATATCATTAATATGAAATACAAATAACACAATATACTGGTTATTATAAGCCGAGTACAGATGACCCTTGAACATCATGGGTATGAGCTGTGTGGGTCCACTTATACGTGGATGTTTTTCAATAAATAGGTACTATAGTACTATGACCTGCAGTTGGTTGAATCCACGGGTGCAGAACCGCAGATATGGAGAGCCAACTATAAAGACACATGCGGATTTTCCACTGAGCGGGGGTCAGCACCTCAAACCCCCGCCTTGTTCAAGGATCAGCTGTACATTTCTGACAAATTTATTTGTATTAACTAATTTAATAGTGGCATACAAAATAAGTACTATTGTTAATCCCATTTTATAAATGAGGAATCTACAATATAAACAGATTACAGAACTCACATAAACAGTTAATCATTGATAAAGCTGAAAATGAAAACAGATAACACTAACTAAATAGTTCATATCATAATAAAGGTAGTTTAAATTTGCCTATCAAAAAGCAAAAGCTTGTAGAAATGGGTTAGTAAAATCCAGCCCTATGTAACTAATAAGTAGCACATCTAAGATTTAAATTCTGGGGATCTGGCTCCAGAGTCAGCGGTTTTAGCCACTAAAACATACTGCTTGACAATGAAGGTTAAGGGAAAAAAGAAAGAAAACCATAATTTAACAACAAATACAGTGTTATCAGTACAGATCTCAAGAGTTTAATCTCTATAGCAAATGAAATAATGATAAGAATATTCTAGGGCTTCCCTGGTGGCGCAGTGGTTGAGAATCTGCCTGCCGATGCAGGGGACACGGGTTCGAGCCCTGGTCTGGGAGGATCCCACATGCCGCGGAGCAACTGGACCCGTGTGTCACAACTACTGAGCCTGCGCGTCTGGAGCCTGTGCTCCGCAACAAGAGAGGCCACGACAGTGAGAGGCCCGCGCACCGCGATGAAGAGTGGCCCCCGCTTGCCGCAACTAGAGGAAGCCCTCGCACAGAAACGAAGACCCAACACAGCCATAAATAAATAAATAAATAAAATTTTTTTAAAAATGTAAATTGTGTCCAAAAAAAAAAAAGAATATTCTAGAGGACTCTGTCAAAATTATTGAATAATTTAGAAGAAATCTAATTTCATAGTTCAACACACAACAGTATGAATCTATTTTGTCACTATAAGTGAGAAAAGTGGAAAAAATTAAATACAACGTGTTTTTATATAGCTTAAAAGCTAAAAGATATATACTTTAAGAAATATCTATGGATGTAATAACACTACATTAAAAGCAAAGCAATGACAAACATGACATTCAGAACGATGCCTCAAGTGAGGGGAGGTAGGTGGATGAATGAGAGGGTGGGTGACAGCGGAACTGTGTGGCCATGTATGAGTTGTTATCCAAGTCCTATATTTCGTATTGGTTCATATCTTCATGACTTGCATTATAGTATTAACAAGTTCTTAACTAACAGTAATTTACAAAACTAACTGCCATTAATAGGACAGCTCTCATCACTATCATACAGTATTGTTTTGGTAATGCTAAAGCAGTAAGACAATAAAATGAAATATACAGAATGAATATTAGGGAGAAAGTTTTCTTCACTATTGTTTTGATTTGATTTTGCAAATATAATTTTGCAAAGACAAATGGCTTTGGTAACTAAAAAAACCAAGAGACGCAACTTAAAACTTTTAAAAACAAGAATCCTCAGCACAGGAATAATTCAACAACAGAATCTTATGCAGCTGTGAAAAAAAAAGAATGAGGTCTATGTGGTTTTATAAGGAAGGATGTTCATGATGCATTTTTAAGTAAAAAGTGTAAGTGGCAGAACAATATGAATAGTATGTTCTCATTTTTGTGAAAACAAACTTTCACAAAATATTGATATATACTCATAAAATTTTATAAAATGAGCCACAAAGATATGGAAGTATGTACCTCAAACTTTTAGCACTGGTCATATGGATAGGTGTGACTGAACAACTATTAAATTCTTTCATTAAATCTCAGTGCCCTTTAAATCATTACAATGAATTTGTTTACTGTTTATTTCAATTACAATATTATTTTTTAAAACAGTATCTATAACTATTTTATAGTCTAAATGTTTTATCTCATTACCTTTTTTCTGATATTTATACTTAAGGAGTATAACAAATAATGATAACGTAACCTTTCCAAATACCCTAAATAAATGGGCATTATTCAACGTTCATTTGCCAATTCAATTACATCATTTCTATGCAATGCTCGTCTATGTTCCATTGACTCAAATGTTTAAACTACGTCTTGTCCTTTATTAATAACAAGTGTATTGTGACCCAAAACTAATTTAGACCAAACCACCACATCTCAAACATCATCCAACAATGATAATCTACTTACTAGAACATAAAATACTTAAAATTACATCCGTGAATATAACCCTTAAAACAGCATAGTGTATTCTAGAATGCAAGGAGATTAAGTTATAATCTATAAGAATATAAACTACTAAAAAATTTGTCAAACAATAATGAAATTAGAAGCCCATAATTTGACTTGAATGTCTTACTGGCACCTCATACTCAAAATATATAAAAATGAGATAATTTTCTTTTCCCATTCCCGGTTTCCCCATTTGTATTAATGTGAGCAATAACTTCCAAATACTATACTGACACTAAACTGTACACCACCATTGTGCTCTTCCTATCCTTCCTTTACCCTTTGCATCTGGTCACCAAGTTTTGCCACTTCTCCTTCAAAACGTTCCCTGTATTGCTCCTGTTGGCAACAATATTGTTGCCTCTAACTTCATTCAGGTCTTCCTCACTTTAGAGTAACACTGCTGGAATCATAAATGCAAAATAAGAATCAAAGAGTCTCCAAATGGTCCCACCATCTTCAATCTCTTCTCCCTCCCATTCATCCTTCAGTGGTATCCGAAAAGATTAATTTTTAGAAACATCTCTTTTATCTCACGCTTATTCAAGGAATTACAATGGCTCCTCATAGCCCATAAGATGAAGTCCAAGCCCCTCGCCATCAGCCTACCACTAAACACCGTCATCCCCACTACCATCAAGCTATACCCTCCCTAAAGCCTGGGAACACTGCTGGGTAATGTGTTGTGCCCTTTGTATGTGCTCAACAAATGTTCATGGAAAGAAGGGAAAAGGATTAGGAGAAAGAAAATGAGGATGATAGAAAGTTGGGGGTGAGACGGAAAAAAGGAAGACAGAAGGAGAGAGACAGAAGAAAGGAATACGCTGAGGAACAAGACAAAAGATTTATCAGACCAGAACATCAGAGAAGGGGTAATACTAATCATGATGTACAGCAGCAGCTATTCAAAGACAAGAGGGATTGCCTTTGACTTTCCTAATATCAAGTACAACATTCACTCCAGTCTCTGTGCTGAGGCTGGAATTGATACTCATGCTCTGTATTTGACCAGATGAGTAAACAAATTTTATACTTCTCCAATAGCACCTAACCATCCATTTAAAACATGATGGCATGAAATCAAATGAAGCTTATTCTAGACCATCAACATTTCAAACTACCTGTTAAATACCCAGTAGCACTCCCAGCTCAAAGAACTGGGTGTGCCTTGAAATAAAGGATGACCATAGCAGGTATACTGTGAAATCTAAATTATATTTTCTCATGGTTTAAACTGTTTTCTGTATCTATTAAATGTCCTATGTTGCAACCCTATTGAGTTTTCTTATTAATACTACTAGCAGCAATAATGGCAAACATAATACTCAATGACTGCTTACAATGTACCAGGTACTTATACATTTCACATAAATTATCTTATTATTAACAATAACTTTATAAGGTAGGTATTGTGATTATCTTCACTTTATATATGAAGAAAGTGAGGAACAGGAGGGTCAAGTAAACTGCCCAGGCTAACATAGCTTATAAATATAATTCCAGAACATATTTTTTAATAGTAGCATTCCATAACATAAAAAGTTATAAAAATCTATAGCTCTCTGATTTGTCAATATTAGAAATCTCAACCACTATTATAGAATTGTGGCACTTAGATTATGAAATATTTTATAGTGCTTTATTTAAAAGCAGTTCACAAGTTAATAATTAGAATGCCACCTACTAGTAATAAATATGCAGAAGATTATGGACTTGCCTGTGGCCAGCTGAAACCTGAAATATAAAAGAATCATTATGTCATTAGTCCTCATCGCATCCCTGAATCAGCTACTATTACAGTACACTTTTTAAAACAGAGATGTGACACAGGTTACATAAAATTTCAACAGCCACCAACTAAATAAGTGGCATAACAAAGAGATGAATTCATATTTCCTCAATATCAATTATTACATCTGAATTCCACATCACATGACTCTTCTAAAAGTCATATGTGGGTAATACATGCAGAATGTTAAGAATTTAGTAGCCAAGGTCATAATGGAAAATCCTGCCTCCTACAAAATTAAAAGAGGAACTAGCTAGTCATATTAATGAAAATATGGGGTCTAGTCTTCTTTGCATTACAGAATCATAGAGTTGAGCCAAGATTTGGATATAAAGGGATTTAGCTCGACCTTGCATAGACTTGAGACAGACCTGGTACTGTCATTTTACTCTACTGGCCCTCAGAGAGAAGAAAAGAGGGCACTGGAAACCCCCATATTACTCCCATTAATCCTATATCCAGCAAGAAATTCTAGTTCCTTCTGCTATGTGTGCTGACAGGGCAAAGGGCACACTGGTCAAATATTACAGAGTAAATACCCTTTCTTCTTCCATATTCTCAAGAAGTCAACCATAGGGGCTTACTCTAAAGGTATAGAAGACTATTTCCCTAACAAGCTGATCAAGGATTCTTGCATAGGTCAAGAGCTGAGGGACTTCCCTGGTGGTCCAGTGGCTAAGACTCGGCACTCCCAATGCAGGGGGCCCAGGTTCAATCCCTGGTCAGGGAATTAGATCCCACGTGCTGCAACTAAGAGTTCACATGCCACAGCTAAAGATCCCGCACATGCTGCAACTAAAGATCCCATATGCTGTAACTAAAGATCCCACATGCTGCAACTAAGACCTGGTGCAGTCAAATAAATAAATTTTTTTTTTTTTAAAAAGAGTTGAAAACAGGCACGTATTCATTCATAAATTCAAAACCTTTAAGTTTTTTTTAATGGAAAGGAATACACACCAGTTGTCTCTTTTCAGCTTTTGGCATCCCAACCTCTACACTTGATGGTTATAAAAGAGGAACACTTGTATTGCCCTTTGCATTTTGTGCCTTTTCGCATCTTCAAATCCTATCCCTTATCAGAAATTCTAAGCAAAGTGAGACTAAGACAAACTAACCAACCAACACAAATATCAGAAGAATTTAGATGGACAATTACATATATAACAATGTGATATTCCTACTCCATTACTGCTTGAAAAGGGGTTTGAAAATCGTATCAATGAGTTAAATTTATACCCTAGGAACTGAACATGTAAATGAAATGTATCACTTCATTCTTTAAAGAAAAATTAGTTACTCAGAATTCATGCTGAACACTACATATCACATTGATATGTAGTGAGTTTATTTTGCAAGGGTGCAGGGCTGCTAAAATTAGAATATAGCATAACGCTATTAAAATGGACACCAGTACGGAATTCTACCTTATCAATCTTATTTTCTTGTTTTCAGATGAGACTTCATGGCAAGCCACTCCTAAACCACATCCACTTACTATTATTTAACAGTAGATAACATAACTCCCTCTGTTTTTCAAACTTTGCATGAGTTGCTCCTAGAGCTCGGTCTTCCCACATTATCTGACAATCTGGTTCATGTGGAATCATTCCAGAACTGCCTTGGGATAATTTTAAGTACTAAGCATTCTAAAACACCTCCCAAAGTGCAAAGTTAGTTCAAAGTAGGCACTTATATAAGCATTACGCCCTATTTGCTCTATCAATTCAAGTATTGATATAACACTATTTTCTACACTATTACTAAATAACTCATTAAAATCTTAGATGAGCACTTCCTTTTGTGTTATTAACTATAATTTATGTCTTGGATATTTTTGGAAAATAAAGTTATAACTCATAAAAATCTAAAATGTAATCTAAGGTTATACTTTAACTCATTCTTTATTCCAATGCTACTCTGGTCATTACAGTTTATTTCTTAAAATATATATCTACTTCTCCTGACTAAAATTCCTGAAACAGCTTTGACTGAAAATAGAATTCTTATATGAAATATTCTTTGAACCTTTAATATTTGCTTGAAAGATTTTTTAAAATAAGGACTATTAAAGGTGTTTTCCAAAGTAAATATAACACTGAAAAACTTAGAGATACAATTAAAAGATAGTCATTAAATGAATATAAAATGTTAAAAATTAAAATTTTATGTGATATCTTAATAGATATTATGGAATCAGTTTTTATTCACATTGCTTTTGTAAAAGCTTCTATTAAGTCCAGTATTTGTAGTTTTTGACAAAAGTGGGAAAAAATCCAACTTTGAAATTAGATAGATTGAACTCATATTTTCAAGCAGGTATTTTATTTTATGCTACACCTCAGAATTTAACACATCACCACTTTCTGAAAGAATGTTTCCATCAATCTTACACCAGGAAGTGACTGTAACATCCAGGTACATTTGTATTTATGCAAAAGAAGTTGCAAACTGCAGCCTGACAGATCAGAGTGGGAAGGGAGTTTTTCGCTTCAGTTTTCTGGCTCTCTTCCAAGGAAGAAAAGCCCAAGGAAGAAGCCTTCTTGGGGTAGATCCAGAGATCTGGATGTTCTCCACATGTAACAGTGTATCTGTCACTGACCTGGCCATTGGCCCAACTTTCACTCCGGCAGTAATGATCTTCACAAATAGTGGAACACAGGCTGAGACCAGCCAAGAACATGGCCCATCCTTGTGCAGTTTTCCCCTACATTTGTACTCATTGTGAGAGCAGCCCAGTCTCATGTCTCAATGTCTTTAAGCAGGGCTGCTTTTGAATGCTGCAATTCTGAATTGGATTTTAATTGCAAATAATTAGAATCTTGCACCCTCTTCATGAGGAAAGCGTAATGTGACTCAACAGTAGCAAGCCAAAGATAAAAATTTACTTCACTAAGCATTAGCAGTTAAGTCATGTGTTTGGTAGACCAAAAGAAAACTGTAAAATGAGCTACCTGGCTGATTAGTAATCTAATACTTTAGATAGAAAAGTTTACATTTACTGCGCTCCACAAACCTATTGACTTATTGACTTCTCTCCTTTACCTGCTGAGTAAATCTAAAAGAATATCAAGTGTATAAAACAAAAATGATTATGCAGCTCATATTCCATGGTCCACCATTTTAATCATTCTTTTCAATAGGCCCTCATATTCCTCGCTCTTTTCTATGCAAAAATGGAAAAAATTACAAACCATATTCATTCATGAACATAGATATAGAAAGTCTAAAGAAAATATTAGCAAACCTAGTCTGATAAGAACCCAAGCCAGACTTGCCATTTGAGAATCAAATAACTGAACAAAGGGGGAAAATATGATCACCTTGGTACATGCAGCATAAAATGTTTTGATAAAATTCAATATCCATTCATAATAAAAGTTCTTAATAAAGCAGGTGTTCAGGGTAACTTTCTTAATCAGATAAAAATAGATTTTTCTTCCTAAGAAAGACACAACATTTTGTTGTAAACACTGTACACATCAGAACAGGTCAAAAGCTTTCATTCCAAAATTGGTGATGAGGCAAGGATTTTCATCATTGCCATTTCCATTCAACATTGTTCTAGAAATCCTAGCCAGTGCATTGAAGCAAGAAAAGAAATAAAATGTTGAAATAATCTTTCAAAGGAAGAAATAAAACTGTCTTATATGACTGTTCACCTACAAAATCCAAAAGTATGAACAGATAAACTATTAGAATATATGAGCACAGTTGCTAAATATAAGATCGATATAGGGACTTCCCCCGTGGCACAGTGGTTAAGAATCCACCTGCCAATGCAGGGGACATGGTCCAAGTCCTGGTCCGGGAAGATCCCACATGATGCGGAGCAACTAAGCCTGTGCGCCACAACTACTGAGCCTGTGCTCCAGAGCCTACGAGCCACAACTACTGAGCCCACGTGCCACAACTACTGAAGCCCACGTGCCTAGCACGCCTGTGTGCCACAACTACTGAGCCTGTGCTCCAGAGCCTACGAGCCACAACTACTGAGCCCACGTGCCACAACTACTGAAGCCCACGTGCCTAGCACCCATGCTCTGCAACAAGAGAAGCCACCACAATGAGAAGCCCATTCACCGCAATGAAGAGCAGCCCCCACTTGCCACAACTAGAGAAACCCCACACACAGCAACAAAGACCCAACGCAGCCAAAAATAAAATAAATTTTAAAAATAAAAAAATAAAGATCAATATAAACTTCGCCTGCATTTTTATGTACAATAATTAAAAGATGAAATTTTTTAAATTATACCATTTACAATAGTGTCAAAACTGACCAAATACCCAGGAAGAAAACAAAGATACAAGACTTCTACAAAGAAATCTATAAAATATGAAATGGGAAATTAAGCAAGAATATATGGATATGCCATACTGATGGATTAGAAGACGATATTAGAAAGATGTCACTGCTCCAAATTGATCTATTGATGCAATTAAATCCAATCAAAATCCCTTTTTTTCCTTTTGTGGAAACCAACAAGTTGATTCTAAAATACATATATGTAAATGTAAAGGGTCATTTACATATATCAAGGACTTGTCCTACCACATTTCAAGACTTATAATAGAGCTATAATATTTTTAGGACTATTTTTAGCAACATTGTTTTTGGTGTTGGCACGACAGATATATAGATCAATGGAAGAAAAAATACTATGCGAAACAGATCGACATATAAGGACACTTTTCAGAATAAATGTTATGCTAAATGTTTTCAATTTCTATGAAATACCTCAATTAACTTTTACACAAAATAAACTTATTTACACTGCTTTTCATAGTTTTAGTAAGTCCACTATTTCTGGATTTTGACAAAAGGAATAAATCAAAATTTGAAATTGATAGATTGAGCTCTTAATTTCAAAGATTTATTTTATTTTATTTTATTTTTTATTTTATTTTATGCTACATTCCAAAGTTTAATATATCATCTTTTCTATGAAGGTTTTCACCATTGACAGGATTAGTCCTCAACAAGGAAAGCCTAAAGATAGTTCATCTAAGTCTCCTTTATAATACCTTAATTTTATGAGTTTTATTCCTGAAAATATTCTGGAACCCATTCCAGTCAGCACAACAGTTAGGGTCACCAATCATCTCTACTTTGCAAAATCCAATAATCAGTTCTAAATCTTCATGTTCTTTGAATTCTCAGCATCATTTAGCTAATTAATCACTCCTACCTTTTTGAAAATTTTTTTCACTTGGCTTTGGGGTACACATTCCTCAGGGTTCTCTTTAATTATCACCCTGGCCTCTACTTTTCAGTCTTCCTAGTTTTCTCCTCATCTCCCCAACTGTTAAAAATCGACATGCCCCATAGTAGAGTCCTCGGATGTTTTCTCTTCTCTATCTATTCCATTCCCTATGCAATTTCATACAAACTTATCTTTAAATATCACTTACGGTCTGACTCCCAAATTATTATCCCAAGCTCAGACTCCCCTATTGAGCTCCCAACTCATATTTTCTATTGCCTACCTGACTATTCTCCCTTTGCATACCTAATTGGCACCTTAAATTCAAAATGTCTAAAACCTAATTCCTGTTATTCCCTCCTAACCTGTGGTTCCTTCAGACTTCCCCATCTTAGAAAGTGACAACTCCATCCTTCCATTTGTTCAGGCAAAACAAACAAACAAACATAAAACTTAGAATTAGAGGCTTCCCTGGTAGCACAGTGGTTGAGAATCTGCCTGCCAATGCAGGGGACACGGGTTCGAGCCCTGGTCTGGGAAGATCCCACATGCCGCGGAGCAACTGGGCCCACAACTACTGAGCCTGTGCGTCTGGAGCTTGTGCTCTGCAACAAGAGAGGCCACGACAGTGAGAGGCCCATGCACCGCGATGAGGAGTGGCCCCCGCTCGCCGCAACTAGAGAAAGCCCTTGCACAGAAAACGAAGACCCAACACAGCCAAAAAGAAAGAAAGAAAGAAAGAAAGAAAGAAAGAAAGAAAGAAAGAAAGAGAGAAAGAAGCTTTCATTTAAAACAAAACAAAACTTCGAATTATCTGTGACAATTTTTACTGTCAACCCTCACCCTCAACCCACCTATCAGCTTGACAATTAAAATGTACAGAGTGAGACCTTAAAGATGGTGGACGAGTAAGACATGGAGATTGCCTTCCTCCCCACAAATACATCAGAAATACATCTGCATGTGGAACAACTCCTACAGAACACCTACTGAACGCTGGCAGAAGAACTCAGACATCCCAAAAGGCAAGAAACTCCCCACATACCTGGGTAGGGCAAAAGAAAAAAGAAAAAACAAAGACAAAAGAATAGGGACGGGCCCTGCACCAGTGGGAGGGAGCTGTGAAGGAGGAAAGGTTTCCACACACTAGGAAGCCCCTTCGCAGGTGGAGACAGGGGGTTGGGGGGGAAGCTTCAGAGCCATGGAGAAGAGTGCAGCAACAGGGGTGCAGAGGGCAAAGCGGAGAGATTCCTGCACAGAGAATCGCTGCTAACCAGCACTCACCAGCCTGAGAGGCTTGTCTGCTCACCTGCCAGGACGGGCGGGGGCTGGGAGCTGAGGCTCGGGCTTCGGTCGGATCGCAGCGAGAGGACTGAGGTTGGCTGCATGAACACAGCCTGAAGGGGCTAGTGCGCCACAGCTAGCCTGGAGGGAGTCTGGGAAAAAGTCTGGAACTGCAGAAGAGGCAAGAGACTTTTTCTTCCCTCTTTGTTTCCTGGTGCACGAGGAGAGGGGATTAAGAGCGCCACTTAAAGGAGCTCCAGAGACGGGCGAGAGCCACGGCTATCAGCGCAGACCCGAGATACAGGCATGAGACACCAAGGCTGCTGCTGCAGCCACCAAGAAGCCTATGTGCAAGCACAGGTCACTCTCCACACCTCCCGTCCCGGGAGCCTGTGCAGCCTGCCACTGCCAGGGTCCCGGGATCCGGGGACAACTTCCCCAGGAGAACACACAGCACGCCTCAGGCTGGTGCAACGTCACGCCAGCCTATGCTGCCGCAGGCTCACCCCGCATCCGTACCCTTCCCTCCCCCCGGCCTGAGTGAGCCAGAGCCCCCAAATCAGCTGCTCCTTTAACCACGTCCTGTCTGAGTGAAGAACAGACACCCTCAGGCGACCTACACGCAGAGGAGGGACCAAATCCAAAGCGGAACCCCAGGAGCTCTGTGAACTAAGAAGGGAAAGGGAAATCTCTCCCAGCAGCCTCAGGAGCAGTGGATTAAGTCTCCACAATCAACTTGATGCACCCTGCCATCTGTGGAATACCTGAATAGACAATGAATAATCCCAAATTAAGGTGGTGGAATTTGGGAGCAACGATATATACATTTTTTTTTCCTTTTTCTCTTTTTGTGAGTGTGTCTGTGTATGCTTCTTTGTGTGATTTTGTCTGTAGAGCTTTGCTTTTACCATGTGTCCTAGGGTTCTGTCTGTCCGTTTTATTTATTTATTTTTTTTTTATAGTTTTTAGCGCTTGTTATCATTGCTGGATTTGTTTTTTGCTTTGGTTGGTCTCTTCTTTCTTTCTTTTTTTTTTTTTACTTTTTAATTTTTTAATTTTTAATAATTATTTTTTATTTTTTATTTTAATAACTTTATTTTGTTTTATTTTATTTCTTTTTTTCTCCCTTTTATTCTGAGCTGTGTGGATGACAGGGTCTTGGTGCTACGGCCAAATGTCAGGCCTGTGCCTCTGAGGTAGGAAAGCTGAGTTCAGGACATTGGTCCACCAGAGACCTCCCAGCTCCAAGTAATATCAAACGGTGAAAATCTCCCAGAGATCTCCATCTCAACACCAAGACCCAGCTCCAATCAATGACCAGCAAGCTACAATGCTGGACACTAGCAAGCATTGACACACAACTAGCAAGAAAGGAACACAACACAACCCATTAGCACAAAGGCTGCCTAAAATCATAATAAGGTCACAGACACCACACAACACACCACCGGACGCAGACCTGCCCACCACAAAGACAAGATCCAGCCTCATCCACCGGAACACATGCACTAGTCCCCTCCACCAAGAAGCCTACACAACCCAATGAACGAACCTTAGCCACTGGGGGCAGACACCAAAAACAACGGGAACTACAAACCTGCAGCCTGCGCAAAGGACACCCCAAACACAGTATGTTAAGCAAAATAAGAAGACAGAGAAACACACAGCAGATGAAGGAGCAAGGTAAAAACCCACCAGACCAAACAAATGAAGAGGAAATAGGCAGTCTACCTGAAAAAGAATTCAGAGTAATGATAGTAAAGATGATCCAAAATCTTGGAAACAGAATGGAGAAAATACAAGAAACGTTTAACAAGGACCTAGAAGAACTAAAGAGCAAACAAACAATGATGAACAACACAATAAATGAAATTAAAAATTCTCTAGAAGGAATCAATAGCAGAATAACTGAGGCAAAAAAATGGATAAGTGACCAGGAAGAAAAAATAGTGGAAATAACTACTGCAGAGCAAAATAAAGAAAAAAGAATGAAAAGAATTGAGGACAGTCTCAGAGAATTCTGGGACAATATTAAACACACCAACATTCGAATCATAGGGGTCCCAGAAGAGAAAAAGAAAGAGAATGAGAAAATATTTGAAGAAATTAGAGTTGAAAACTTCCCTAATATGGGAAAGGAAATAGTTAATCACGTCCAGGAAGTGCAGAGAGTCCCATACAGGATAAATCCAAGGAGAAACACACCAAGACACATATTAATCAAACTATCAAAAATTAAACAGAAAGAAAAAATATTAAAAGCAGCAAGGGAAAAACAACAAATAACATACAAGGGAATCCCCATAAGGTTAACAGCTGATCTTTCAGCAGAAACTCTGCAAGCCAGAAGGGAGTGGCAGGACATATTTAAGGGGATGAAAGGAAAAAAACTACAACCAAGATTACTCTACCCAGCAAGGAACTCATTCAGATTCAACGGAGAAATTAAAACCTTTACAGACCAGCAAAAGCTAAGAGAATTCAGTACCACCAAACCAGCTCTACAACAAATGCTAAAGGAACTACTCTAGGCAGGAAACACAAGAGAAGGAAAACACCTACATTAACAAACCCAAAACAATTAAGAAAATGGTAATAAGAACATACATATCAATAATTACATTAAATGTAAATGGATTAAATGTTCCAACCAAAAGACATAGACTGGCTGAATGGATACAAAAACAATACCCATATATATGCTGTCTACAAGAGACCCACTTCAGATATAGGGACACATACAGACTGAAAGTGAGGGGATGAAAAAAGATATTCCATGCAAATGGAAATCAAAAGAAACCTGGAGTAGCAATTCTCATATCTGACAAAATAGACTTCAAAACAAAGACTATTACAAGAGAAAAAGAAGGAAACTACATAATGATCAAGGGATCAATCCAAGAAGAAGATATAACAATTGTAAATATTTATGCTCCCAACATAGGAGCACCTCAATACATAAGGCAAATGCTAACAGCCATAAAAGGGGAAATCGAAAGTAACACAATCATAGTAGGGGACTTTAAATACCCCACATTCACCAACGGACAGATCATCCAAAATGAAAATAAATAAGGAAACACAAGTTTTAAATGATACATTAAACAAGATGGACTTAATTGATATTTACAGGACACTCCATCCAACAACAATAGAATACACTTTCTTCTCAAGTGCTCATGGAACATTCTCTGGGATAGATCATATCTTGGGTCACAAATCAAGCCTTGGTAAATTTAAGAAAATTGAAATTGTATCAAGTAACTCTTCCGACCACAACGCTATGAGACTAAATATCAATTACAGGAAAAAAATCTGTAAAAAATACAAACACATGGAGGCTAAACAATACACTACTTCATAACCAAGAGATCACTGAAGAAATCAAAGAGGAAATCAAAAAATACCTATAAACAAATGACAATGAAAACACGACGACCCAAAACCTATGGGATGCAGCAAAAGCAGTTCTATGAGGGAAGTTTATAGCAACACAATCCTACCTTAAGAAACAAGAAACATCTCAAATAAACAACCTAACCTTACACCTAAAGCAATTAGAGAAAGAAAAACAAAAAAAAACCCCAAAGTTAGCAGAAGGAAAGAAATTATAAAGATCAGAGCAGAAATAAATGAGAAAGAAATTAAGGAAACAATAGCAAAGATCAATAAAACTAAAAGCTGGTTCTTTGAGAAGATAAACAAAGTTGATAAACCATTAACAGACTCATCAAGAAAAAAAGGAGAAGACTTAAATCAATAGAATTAGAAATGAAAAAGGAGAAGTAACAATTGACATGTCAGAAACAAAGGATCATGAGAGATTACTACAAGCAACTCTATGCCAATAAAATGGACAACCTGGAAGAAATGGACAAATTCTTAGAAAAGCACAACCTTCTGAGACTGAGCCAGGAAGAAATGAAAATATAAACAGACCAATCACAAGCACTGAAATTGAAACTGTGATTAAAAACCTTCCAACAAACAAAAGCCCAGGACCAGATGGTTTCACAGGCAAATTCTATCAAACATTTAGAGAAGAGCTAACATCTATCTTTATCAAACTCTTCCAAAATATAGCAGAGGGAAGAACACTCCCAAAGTCATTCTACGAGGCTACCCTGATACCAAAACCAGATAAAGATGTCACAAAGAAAGAAAACTACAGGCCAACATCACTGATGAACATAGATGCAAAAATCCTCAACAAAATACTAGCAAACAGAATCCAATAGCAGATTAAAAGTATCACATAACATAATCAAGTGGGGTTTATCCCAGGAATGCAAGGATTCTTCAATATACGTAAATCAATCATTGTGATACACCATATTAACAAACTGAAGAATAAAAACCATATGATCATCTCAATAGATGCAGAAAAAGCTTTCAACAAAATTCAACACCTATTTATGATAAAAATCCTCCAGAAAGTAGACATAGAGGGAAGTTACCTCAACATAATCAAGGCCATATATGACAAACCCACAGCCAACATTGTTCTCAATGGTGAAAAACTGAAACCATTTCCACTAAGATCAGGAACAGGACAAGGCTGCCCACTCTCACCACTATTATTCAACATAGTTTCGAAGTTTTAGCCACAGCAGTCAGAGAAGAAAAAGAAATAAAAGGAATCCAAATCAAAAAAGAATAAGTAAAGCTGTCACTGTTTGCAGATGACATGATATTATACATAGAGAATCCTAAAGATGCTACCAGAAATCTACTAGAGTTAATCAATGAATTTGGTAAAGTAGCAGGATACAAAATTAATGCACAGAAATCTCTTGCATTCCTATACACTAATGACGAAAAATCTGAAAGTGAAATTAAGGAAACACTCCCATTTACCATTGCAACAAAAAGAATAAAATACCTAGGAATAAACCTACCTAAGGAGACAAAAGACCTGTATGCAGAAAACTATCAGACACTGATGAAAGAAATTAAAGATGATACAAATGGAGAGATATATCATGTTCTTGGATTGGAAGAATCAACATTGTGAAAATGGCTATACTACCCAAAGCAATCTACAGATTCAGTGCAATCCCTATCAAACTACCACTGGCATTTTTCTCAGAACTAGAACAAAAAATTTCACAATTTGTATGGAAACACAAAAGACCCCAAATAGCCAAAGCAATCTTGAGAAAGAAAAACGGAGCTGGAGGAATCAGGCTCCCTGACTTCAGAGTATACTACAAAACTACAGTAATCCAGACAGTATGGTATTGGCACAAAAACAGAAATATAGATCAATGGAACAGGATAGAAAGCCCAGAGATATACCCACGCAAATATGGTCACCTTATCTTTGATAAAGGAGGCAAAAATATACAATGGAGAAAAGACAGCCTCTTTAATAAGTGGTGCTGTGAAAACTGGACAGCTTCATGTAAAAGAATGAAATTAGAACACTCCCTAGCACCATACACAAAAATAAACTCAAAATGGATTAGAGACCTAAATGTAAGACCGGACACTATCAAACTCTTAGAGGAAAACATAGGCAGAACACTCTATGACATAAATCACAGCAAGATCCTTTTTGACCCACCTCCTACAGAAATGGAAATAAAACCAAAAATAAACAAATGGGACCTAATTAAACTTCAAAGCTTTTGCACGGCAAAGGAAACCATAAACAAGATGAAAAGACAACCCTCAGAATGGGAGAAAATATTTGCAAATGAAGCAACTGACAAAGGATTAATCTCCAAAATTTACAAGCAGCTCATTCAGCTCAATATCAAAAAAACAAACAACCCAATCCAAAAATGGGCAGAAGACCTAAATAGACATTTCTCCAAAGAAGATATACAGATTGCCAACAAACACATGAAAGAATGTTCAACAGCATTAATCATTAGAGAAATGCAAATCAAAACTCAATGAGGTATCATCTCACACCAGTCAGAATGGCTATCATCAAAGAATCTAGAAACAATAAATGCTGGAGAGGGTGTGGAGAAAAGGGATTCCTCTTGCACTGTTGGTGGGAATGTAAATTGATACAGCCACTATGGAGAACAGTATGGAGGTTCCTTAAAAAATTAAAAATAGAACTACCATATGACCCAGCAATCCCAGTACTGGGCATATACCCTGAGAAAACCATAATTCAAAAAGAGTCATGTACCACAATGTTCATTGCAGCTCTATTTATAATAGCCAGGACATGGAAGCAACCTAAGTGTCCATCATTGGATGAATGGATAAAGAAGATGTGGCACATGTATACAATGGAATATTACTCAGCCATAAAAAGAAACAAAATTAAGTTATTTGTAGCGAGGTGGATGGACCTAGAGTCTGTCATACAGAGTGAAGTTAAGTCAGAAAGAGAAAAACAAATACCATATGCTAACACATATATATGGAATCTTAAAAAAAAAAAAAAAAAAAGGTCATGAAGAACCTAGGGGCAGGATGGGAATAAAGATGCACACCTACTAGAGAATGGACTTGAGGACACAGGGAGGGGGAAGGGTAAGCTGGGAGAAAGTGAGAGTGGCATGGACATATTTTCACTACCAAATGTAAAATCGATAGCTAGTGGGAAGCAGCCGCATAACACAGGGAGATCAGCTCGGTGCTTTGTGACCACCTAGAGGGGTGGGATAGGGAGGGTGGGAGGGAGGGAGATACAAGAGGGAGGGAATATGGGGATATATGTATATGTATAGCTGCTTCACTTTGTTATAAAGCAGAAACTAACACACCATTGTAAAGCAATTATACTCCAATAAAGATGTTTAATAAATTAATTAATAAATTAAATAAAAGGTACAGAGTATGTGGCCACTTCTCACTAACTTCATGGCTATCACCCTAATTCAAGACATCATTTATCAACATGATTACTGCAATAGCCTCTAACCCTCTTTGCTTCTGCCCTTCTGCTAGCCTTACAGTATTCCTTACAACAATCTGAGTGATCCCTTTAAAATGTAGGCTGATCAGGTCACTCCTACATTCAAACTCCTACAGTGGTTTCCAGTGTTAAAGTTATAGCCAAAGCCATTACTGTGACTTACAATGTCCTATGGGTTGAGGTGGGTTCACCATAAACCTAAAACAAGTTAACTTCTGATCTCTCACAAAGTCCCTTTCAAAGACCTTGAAGGAACCCTAGAAATTTTGTATTCATAATTTCTCTATTATTTTTCTTAAAGAAGCCCCCCCGCCCTTTGTTTAATCTTCAGGCCCCACAACCTGGATCCACCTACAACTATAGGATCTAGCCTCCCACTACCATGCTGACTTCATCTCCTACTACCGTCTCCCCCTCCCTCACAGCAACTGTACTTGTACAGGCTGGTCATGGTACATGTTATGCAGCCCCAGAACCTTTGTAGCTTCAGTGAAGGAGGTACTCAATAAATATTTTATAAATGAATGAACAAATGAATAAACAAACCCATGTGTAGGGTAAAATTGAGACCTCATCCTCCAGAGTTATTGCTGTAGAACAAGGACCAGAGTCTCCTCTTAGCAGTCGCCTTCTTCACTTATTAAATTCAACCCCACCCCAGAACGTGGAGCAGGGAAAACCTGCCCACACACACGTCACCACTACACTCTTCTTGCTTTTTCATTGTCCTTTCTTCTCCTGGCACACCACGAGATGGGAAACAGAAAGGGCAGGCTTTTTATTTATTGACCCTACATCATACATTTTCTCTTTCCAGCTGAACTATAAACCGAGTCCTCTAGGGCTAGCAGTGGATATACTACTACAGTAAAAGATAAAGAATTCAGAAATTTCTTCTATTTTCTTGTTGCACAAATTTTGAAAGTCACAACCTGAATATTAGCTTAGTCTTTCTATTTGCATTCTCTCCAACCCCAAAATAAAAAACAGAGGTGTGGTCAGATAATCCAAGTTTGCTAGAATATATGTGAAATTATTGAATTTTCTGACAGTGGAAAAAATGAGTTACCTGAAAATTCTGGACAGTGTTACACTAAGAATAATATTACCAGTTCTCTTTCTTGTACCATAGCCTGTATTTTAGCTGTTAATAACTCAGTCCTCTACCCATTCCATGTCTTTCAACATGAAGGTCAGCTACTAACCTATTAATGTCAGAAATAACCCCTTCATTCTGTACTTATCAATTGCTGGCATCTCCTTTGGCAGTGCTCAAAAGCACTTCAAACACAATTTTTCTAACCCCAGTATCACAACTGTCCATCCTATGTTTCTGCTTGTTATGGTTTTCTCTACCCAGCATTTATTCACCTAACTTCTTACAATAGTCCCCAGTTTCTCTTTGGGTATCTATCCCTGTCTATCCACTTAGTCTATAGTTCCAGCTACAGTGATCTGACCCCACAAGCAGGGTGGGTGTGGCTGATTACAGCTCTGTCTCCAATAACAGCAATTAACGCAGGCCAAGTCAAGTCAAACAAAATAATCAGACCCTATACCAGGACCTTTGTTTGAACTACTGGGGGAGACGACTCCCAATATCTATGGATGGGTGCTGAGTTAAAGCCCAAACACCTAATCCAGGTTTACACTGACCTTCACGAGCTTTCCCCTGCTGACCTCCCCAGCATCAGGTCATCTCACCATCTCCTGGCATCCCACAGTTTTTACTAATTACTTTTAGTTCCCACATGGTTCTAGTACTGCCTCATCTCCAGGTGTTTATACATGCTGTTGCTTCCATATGAAATACTTCTCACTCTCTCCCTGACTAATCCCTACTCTTCTTTTGGGTCTCAGATAATGAGTTATTTTCTCCAGTAAGCTTCTATGACTTCCATATCTGAGTTAGGTTCTCTTTCTATGAGGCCCCAAATCATCTTCTGAATGAACCTCATCTTACACGCCTACCTGTAAGCGGTTATTTTAGTACTAACAATTCCTCAACTATTTACACAGCATTTATTATATGCATAACATATTTCAATAGTATTAGTTGCTGTGAGGAATGTAAATAAGGAAATAAAATGTAACCTTTTACTTTAAGGAGCATAAACAAAGAATCTTAAAACTGAGAGGTAGGATAACAGAGCACATAAGAAATTTTTTTTTTAAACATCTTTATTGAAGTATAATTGCTTTACAATGGTGTGTTAGTTTCTGCTTTATAACAAAGTGAATCAGTTATACATATACATATGTTCCCATATCTCTTCCCTCTTGCATCTCCCTCCCTCCCACCCTCCCCATCCCATCCCTCTAGGTGGTCACAAAGCACCAAGCTGATCTCCCTGTGCTATGCGGCTGCTTCCCACTAGCTATCTATTTTACATTTGGTAGTGTATATATGTCCATGACACTCTCTCACCCTGTCACATCTCACCCCTCCCCCTCCCCATATCCTCAAGTCCATTCTCTAGTAGGTCTGTGTCTTTATTCCTGTCTTGCCACTAGGTTCTTCATGGCCTTTTTTTTGGTAATTATGTGCAGAATAAATAGAGTAGCCCCTAAATTGTGAGACATTCTATGGGACATTCAAAAGCCTGTGTTCTTAGTCTTACAAAATCATGAGTAGGTACATTAACCACAGGAGAATGAATAAGATGCTAATTATAAGTAAAATGAATAGCAATTTTTAGTAAAGCAAGAACCTGTAATAAGATACAATTAGTAAAAGAGCTAAAAACTAACGACTCCATTCACATTTTTATCTCTGTAAGTGAAGAGCATCTAAATAAACTTCTACTTAGAGCAAAGGGATTTTTTTTTTTTAAATTTGAGGAGACACATGTCATTGTAGAGGAAACATTAAGGACAAAACTTCTTAAAGAACATGTGATTAAGTATGAAAGAAGCCAAAGAAAATACAAGGTGGTAGATCACTGAAGAACAAGCACTGTTGTAAGAAAGGGAAAATGGAGATGTATCCAATTCTAGCAGTGAGGCTTATATTACTGTCAAGTTAAAACACATAGAAACTTTACCAAGTTGCAAAGTGACTAAAATCCCTACAAGGAATTTCAAAACAAGAAGTAGACCAATCTAAAGCAAAGACGGAAAAGTTCTTAATGGAGGTGGAAGGGAAACACACACGCACAGTACATTTCAAAGAAGGATTAATAATCTCATTCCCACCTCAACAGTAGATTTCATGAACACATGAAACAGAACAAGTTGACATCAGGATTCCTAGCAACAAACAAGAAGCTCAAATTTTACAGTGAGATGTAATCAAATCTTAACAGAAATATGAGAAGTGGTTTGGCACTATTATATTTAAGACTCTGATGTAGCTTACTCGCCAATCAGGGGTTATAACTATAATAGTTTCTCTTCTACCTCAAGATTCACAATTCTCCCTATTCATTCCCAAGCTAGTACAGAAACAACATCAAGAAAAAAAAACAATGCTTCAAAACTAGAAGAATGAATCATTATTTCTACCAGAAAGACATTCTCCAGTTTAAGGATATAGTATGAAATATGTAATCCCAATACAGAGAAAGGAAGATTTTTAAAAACTGTTTAATTCTAAAGAGTATGTAGTTTTCGGGTAGTCCTTCCTGGAAAGAACTATTGTTACCACAGTTAAAATATAGAGGATTTCAGTTAGCTATCGTGATATATACATTTCAAAATACACCTGACAGACTGGATAAACATACCTTCTGGTTCCTAACATTATTGGTTCCCTTCCTCATTTGCCCATTTCACAAAATTCACCCAATGTGGGAATCATTAACTTCACTATAAGTAAAACTAGACAATACAAGACTTCACAAATAAAATAGGACTTCAAAACTCTGGGAATTGCCACAGGCCTAATAATGCAACACAAAATAAGCATCAAGTATAGCAGACTGATTCTTCTCTTTGGAATGCATTCTTAAACACACGCACATTTCACAATTATGGCAAAGCAGAGCACACAACTGGCAAAACAGGTCAGCTAATAAAATAAACCTGTACGTGTGGAACAAACAATTGTCACAGCACCACAAGGTCTTCCCCTCACAGAAAACATGCATAAGTTGAGGATGATTATAGCTCAGAATTACTCTAAGGATCAGTGACATATGACTATGAAGAGTGCTTTGAAAAGCACAGAACCAGATATATGTATCTTCCATTCCATAGCATTCACAGTCTCAAAATCTTAACAGGTCAAATTTCACAGTTTAGGATTTTTCTTCGGTTTGGGATGAAATTTAACTTAAGAACATTACTAGTACAGTAAGACTGAAGAATAGCCACTTAGGAAAATAATAAACTACTTTCACGCACTTTAGAATACTGATGAACAAATAAAGCAAAACAGGAAAACCTGAGTGGGTGAGGCAAATAATTTGTTATTCAAATATAAATCAGTCTTTTCTAGTTAATTGAATAAGGCTTTAAAAAGCAATACTTGTTAAGTTTCCACTATAGCACGTGCTTGATTTAGACATAAATTTGGACACCAAAAGAATAAAGGCTTCTTTTGGGGTTGCAGGCGAAGAGCGAGATAGAAGAGAGAATGGCTTCAGATTTAGATGTATTGAGTCTAAAGATGCCGCTGGGACATCCAAGAAAACATCGGCATCAGGCAATTGTAAACCTGAGATTTCATCTCAAGACAAGCTGAATATAAACATTTTTAAGTTCTCTAAAATTTAAGTCAGTAGTTAAAATTAGAGAAGTACAAAAAAATCACAGACTATATAAGAAATGGTGTAAACTGGTGGCCAAGAAGAGCACTTTTAAAAAATGTTTAACTTAGAAGATGGTAAAGTAACAACAACCAGGAACTGAAATGGGAAGAAAGGTAAGAAAGAAAAGCAGCAAAGATGGACGCAAAGTGTGTCAGAGAAGCCAAAGTTGATCAAGAGTGAGAAATAATCCCCCCAAATGACGTAACAGTAAGCCTGAGAGAGATGACTGCTTTTGGCCAGTAGAAGCTCATAAGAGATCTTTGAGAGAGTAGTTTTAATAAAGGGTGGGCAAATGAGTGGCATCTCTATAGTCATTTCTATAAATATTTAGAAGCTTGAGCTGACTCTTAAAAATACCATTAACAAGTTATTAGTTCAAAATATTGGCCATGGTCATGGCCATATTTACAATCCTCTCTTCCTAGATTAATGGTACCTCCTTTTCTACCCACAAATTTATAAAATGTAATAAATGTCAGGAACCTTAGAAATCATTAAAAGATTGCAAACTGGCAGCCAACGGGCCATATTCAGCTCTCATGTTTCTTTTTCCTCCACTTAAAAAAAATCTTAGATTTTCAGCTTCTCTGTAAGATACAAAGGATCTGGTAATAATGGTCCCACACTTCCAATGCACCTTTTTCAAGAAGTGTGTCTATTCCACTGCCCTAAGGACACCTCAACGTCCTAATGACACCTCACTTCACTCATTTCTGGTAACTGCGTTCCTGTATCTGTGAGGTATCTAAGATAGAAACTCCTAAACATGACTTAAGTAGGAACCATTAAATTCATTAGCCATTCACTACCTACTCTAGGTTAAGACCCAGAGAGGTTAAGGTCTCAAAGTCAGTTAGAGAGCCAGAAGTAGAACTCTGCTCCCTGACTCCCAGCTTACTAAGTGAACCGTGGCTTCTGCTGACACTAAAGACCTCTGGGTTTCCCCAAACACATGCTGATTAATTATCTTTAAAGGAAAGGGAAATAATCTGTATCTAAATATAATTTTATTAAGAAGACAATTCTCACACATTCACAGAAATATCCAAATTGATCACTCACAAAAAAAAAAAAAAACTTTACTATATCATCAAAATTGAGGGAAATGCTTTAAGGAAATCATCTTTAATTTATTCTTTATGTGCACTTTACTTGTTTGACACGTCCTTTGTTGACAAGATAGCTGCTTTCTTGGATTCGGTCTTTCTGCCTTCAGTCTCTTCTTAATCAAATCCAAAGTTATCTTTAAAAATAATCTGCCAGCTGAGTAATACGTTATAAGAGAGGATGTGTCTGTGTTCGAAGTTCTTCATTTCCCCAGGGCTCATGGAATAGCCTACAAGACCCTTGGAGTCCTTTCCGGTCGGCCTGTGTGCCTTCACGGCCTCATCTTCCCTTACCTCCTACACCCTTCTTCACACACATCAGGACGCTGAAGACACAAATATTATTCCCCCTTATCTAGAGGTCTGTCCTAACCAACTGCTGTAGTTTTTGTAACTGATGAGATGGCATTAATCACAGGACCAAACTAACAGCCAAAGTTGTTTATATGTCCCCCACAGTCCAGCTTTCAACAAGCACACTGAAACCGTATTACGAACCTTCTGACCGCAAACCACAAATTGTGATCAGTGTTTCACTTCCTGCCCAACAGGAGACACCCTGTGTAACAACTTCCCATCACTGCAGAAACAAAGCCTTTGCCCATGCTTTTCCCTCCCTCCTTCGCCTCCTGACCAAGCTGGGTGCTTCTCCATGAGACCCAGGGGGGCATGTCCCCATCTCTTGGGGACTGTAAGTAATAAACTCTTCTTTCAAAGGCAGTTATCTCTATGTCTATCTTCTTAGCATACTTAACTAAAACAAATCCCGCAGATGTTTTAATATAAGCCCATCCTCCTTTTTTTTTTCTTAGACAATACCGATAAATCCTTCACAGTGAAGATTAAATGGTTTAAATGTCACCTCCTTGGTGACACCCAGGGCAGTTTTTGTTGCTCAGCCACTTGATCTGCTCCTAACACAGGTAGGGCAGCCTTCGCTCAGTTTTGCAATTTTTCTCTTTTTGTGTTCATTTGTACCCATTGGGCTTGGAGAACCTAAATGAAGAGAAGCACTCAAGTCTTACCCAGTTCCCTCCTTTACATATATTAAGGACTCAGTGAATAAATTTGCAATGGGAGAAAGGGAGCAAGGCTCACCGGGTCCCCTGAAGAACACAGACCCGCTCTGATCCGCCTTGGGGGATAAACAACAGCAGAACCACACTTAACAGAATCCAGAGGTTTATTTTCATCCCGTCAGGCTTTTCAGGGCTTCCCTCTCCCTTGGGTTTTAATTTTGTTACTATGTGGTTGTGTGTTCATTTCATGGGTTTTATGGGCTTGTTTTGCTATTTCCACAGGATTTTACTTAGACTAAGCCTGATGTCTACCTGGGAACCTGGCATCCACAATGGCTTAGGTTTGGCTACCAAATATAATTCGTATGGCCTCAAGGCATGTGGTGAAATCTGATGTTAAAAACAACTTAATCTAATTCATCAAGGCTGAAGTCACTATGAATTACAACATTTTAGGGTTGTAATGAATTAAAATCAATAGAAATATGGGGGGAAATGACCTTTCCTTTTCCAATTAATCCTTTTGGTTCACGCGCTAAATCTTTAGGCCTACCTATTTGAAGAATTCTCCTGAAATGAAGGTTTACCTTTAGAATATGTAAGATTCTGCAAGTATTTCTGAACAACAATGTGTGAACTGGGGAAGAGGAAAAAAGCCTTTGATAACATTTTACTAATTACATTTATAACTCTCCATTTTTACTAACAAGATGATGATTAACAGCTAAGTATTTAGGCCACTAACTGATTGCCTTTTTTAGTGATTAAAAATATTCATGTTAATTATACCTAAAAATGTAGGTAATTTAAGAACTGAAAAGAATGATACTACTTTTAACATTTTAGTAGATAAATGTGGGAAATAATATCACGATTAAAAGTAAATCCCATAGCTTTCTACTTGCTTGTTATTTGTAGCTTTATAATAAATCTAACTTAGTATAAGTTTTTTGTTTTTTTAAACAAAAGGGCCTGGCTTTTCTTGAACCATTCTCTTTCTGATAATGAACACTGATTGTGAATGCAAAACCTTGCATATCATTATGTGAAACATTTATGCATTCAGAGTGTCTACTTGGTGGCTTTCTTCTTAAGAAGCTAAACAATTCATTAAACAAGCTGCTCCTGAATGGTAGATCAGAACAAGCATAAGCTGCCTTCTGTAGAGTTCTATTGTGGAGCTGTACCCATTTGTGTTTTCTTTGAAGCCACAAAAATGAAACCCTTATGCTCATATTAAAAGCATAAGAAAGGCATCTATTGTGTCAATAGATTTAAAACACGGCCTTAGACACAGTGAGAACCACTCCAAAATGGCACTCTTATAATAGCAAAGGTTAAGAAGTGCATTCCCAGGGAAAACCTTCAAAGGCCTACATATCATTATATCCCAAAACAGATGGCATCGCAGTGTTTGGAACTATAGTTTATGGACACCTACAATCTCAAATAAATCCTTTCTAATCCCACTCTTTTGTCTAGATTTTGTACTTTGATGATAACTGCAGGTTCTTTTCTCCATTCTTCATAGAGTGACAGAGTGACAAAATGATATAGTGAAGATTCATGTACATATATGGACACAACTCTTAACACAACTTCTACGCAATGTACAAGTATTCTACTAGCAACAGACTTACACTTTATAGAAACTGGCAATTCCTAGATTCTAATCTATGATAAATCATTAGTTTGAATTTTATAGGAAATAATGAAAAAAAATACATCTCTCTCATACATTGCTGAAAATATAAACTGATAAAAACCACTTTGCAAAACAATGTGTAGTTCTCTAGTATCTATGTGCATACTTTGGAAAAACTCAAACACAGGCAATGAGGACAAAAATTTCACAGCAGCATTGTTTATAATAGCAAAAAACTGCAAATAACCCAAAAGCTCATCAACAGGAAAATGGATATGTGAACTGTGATATACTCAGCAATGAAAATGAACAGCTGCTACATGTACCCACGTGGATGAACCTCAGAAACAATGCTAAGCAAAAAAGTCCCAGAAGATGATCTGCAATGCTTCCTTCATGCAAATTTAAAAGCATGCAAAATTGAGCAACATGTTATTGTTACTTAGGTTCAGTTTTTTTTAATCATGTAAAATTCTGCTGAGAAAAATCATACTACTGTGACTAACGGACTGAAATAAAAGTTTTCTGATTCTTTGCTACAAATCTCATATACAGTGGACCCTTGAACAACACGGGTTAGAACTGCACGGGTCCACTTATGTGAGTTTTTTCCACTAAATTTGTACTACAGTACTACACAATCATGGTTGTTTGAATCCATGGATGGAGAACTGAATATAAGGAGGGCTGACTGTAAAGTTATACATGTATTTTCAACTGTGAGGGCATCAGTGCCCCTATCCACCATGCTGTGCAAGGGTCAACTCTACTGAATACATTTTTGGATTCAAATTTAGTCTACAACAAAATTGCCTACAGATAATTTCTACTGGATCCTTACAGGTCAAGAAAATTTATTTAAAATATCATATATATCAATATTTAAGGAAAATATGTAAATTCTAACCTGAAAAAGATTTAAATAGTGTCATATTTTTACCGTAAAGAGTTTTACTTCATAGTTTACCTGAAACTTCACAAGGCTTGTGAGACTTCAGAAAATAGTTCCCCTTTAATTCCTGTCTGTATATAAGATGTGGCTTGTTATGATCATCTTCATGTTCACTCCCATCTGCCTTCATTATAGGTTCTAAGAAATATTCACCATCATGTGCTTTAAACGTTCCCATCTGGAAGTAAAGAAAATAAAAATTAATTTTCTTCTGTCACTAAGCAGAGAAAGCACGCTGTGTGCCACAGGTTAAAATGAGAGCACAGAAACAAGACAGCCAGGGGTTCATTCACTAAATGCCATCAACTAAACATAATGTTTCTTTCCTGGCTCACTTCTCCCTCTTATGTATAAAGTCATGGAGACTGGATAATATTCCAATAAACCAAGGTGAAATGACAGGTATTCCAGGTATAAAGAATAGCATAGGCAAAGGCATTAAAATGGCCAAAAGCTTAGCACATTCTAGAAGTAAGAAAACCTCTTTGGCTTGGTCTATGTAAGGTAATAGAGTGAGACAAGACTTAAAAGGAAGGCCGGGGTCAGATGAAAGATCTTGAATGTGACGCTAGCAATTTAGAATTTGTAAGCAATGGAGAGCCATTGAAGAGTTTTCTCAAAGACCTGTCTCCTGAATTCCAGAATCCAACATCCAACTTGCTTTTTGACACTTCCTAGTAGCATTCTCAACCTCAACATGTCCAAAGCCAAACACTTTCTTTTCAGTCCAAACCTGCTATTTCTTCAGTGCTCCCTCTTTCAGTAAATGGCAACAGTATTATTCAGATAGCTTAGGACAAAAATCCTGAGAGAGAAACCAAGAATGGGTCTCTCTCAAATCCCACATTCAATTCATCTGCAAATGTAAATGGCTCAACCTTCAAGGTATAACTGAAATCTAACCACTTCTCCCCAATTTTATCACTACATCCATGACCTAACCTAACTTTCTCTCCTTTCTGAACTAAATCAATAGCCCTCTATTGTCTCTACAGAGGACTCACAGTAATTTTTAAGTCTAGATCACGTTGCTCTCAAATCAAAATAACAAACAAAAACAAAAAAGTAACATGACTTTTCACGTCATTCAGTAAGATTCAAATTCCTTACCATGGTCCACAATGTCCTGCGTGATCTGCCCACCCCTTTGCACCACCCGGTCCCTCCAAGCACACAGATGACCAACAGTTTTTTTTTTTTTTTTTTTTTTTTAAATGAAGGTCTTCTTTTTTTTTTTTTTTAACACTATTTTATTTATTTTATTTATTTATGGCTGTGTTGGGTCTTCGTTTCTGTGTGAGGGCTTTCTCTAGTTGTGGCAAGTGGGGGCCACTCTTCATCGCGGTGCGCGGGGCCTCTCATTATCGCGGCCTCTCTTGTTGCGGAGCACAGGCTCCAGACGCGCAGGCTCAGTAATTGTGGCTCACGGGCCTAGTTGCTCTGCGGCATGTGGGATCTTCCCAGACCAGGGTTCGAACCCGTGTCCCCTGCATTGGCAGGCAGATTCTCAACCACTGCGCCACCAGGGAAGCCCCGACCAACAGTTCTGACTTCACCTTCTCCCATTCTACCTTGGCTCATTCTACAGCTCCATTCCTGATGTCTTTGCTATTCCTCAAACATGACAAATATTCTCTCACCTCAGGACCTTTGCACTTTCTAAACCTGCTTCAAGCACTTTTCCCTGCTCGCTCCCACTATCACTTGTTTCAGGTCCCTACTCAACATTCATGACCCTATTTAAAAAAAAGGTCATGAAGAACCTAGTGGCAAGATGGGAATAAAGACACAGGCCTACTAGAGAATGGACTTGAGGATACAGGGAGGGGGAAGGGTAAGATGTGACAAAGTGAGAGAGTGTCATGGACATATATACACTACCAAACGTAAAATAGATAGCCAGTGGGAAGCAACCGCATAGCACAGGGAGATCAGCTCTGTGCTTTGTGACCACCTAGAGGGGTGGGATAGGGAGGGCGGGAGGGAGGGAGATGCAAGAGGGAAGAGATATGGGAACATATGCATATGTATAACTGATTCACTTTGTTATAAAGCAGAAACTAACACACCATTGTAAAGCAATTATACTCCAATAAAGATGTTAAAAAAAAAATGTTACCCAGCCTCCCACGTCTATCCCCACTATCCAGTTTCATTTTTCTCCATAACGCTTATCACTACCTGATAGATTATTATTTATATTTGTTTCTTGTCTGAAACCATCCACTAAAATACAAGTCCATGAGAGGAGAGCTTTGCCTGTATTCTTCTCTGCATGCCTGTCATGCCTACCACATAGCGGATATTGGATAACATATATTAAAGGAATGAATAAGACTGTAAGACATGGAATTTAATCTAGTGACACTGTATGGTAGAATACTAGCAGTTATAAGATAGAGGCTATAGCCCAGAAGAGAGGTAACAAAACCTGAATTATGGTGACAGTGATGGTATAGCAGTTGGAAGAGAAAGATTACAAGATGCGAATGCCTGAGGAAAGCAGAAAAACAGACAGTGAGAGGGAGAACTTATGATAGAGATAATTTTCTGGGAAAATATTATTTACCAAAATGACTCCAGAAATGTTAAATATCCAAACAGACCCCTTTTCTACCAAACAATAGAAAAAGATGTCAGAGTTACATCACAAAAACTCCTGGCCTTGATGATTTCATAGAGGAATTCCACCAAACCTTGAAAGAGCAGATAATTCCATTGTTATTTGAACTGTTCCCAAAAATGGAAAAAAATCCAAGTTATTTTTATGAAGCTAGTGCAAACATATAGCAAAGCCTGGTAAAGACAGCACAAAACAAAACAACAACCCAGTAAAACAAAACAAATACAGGACAAGTTCACATGTGAATATCAAGCTAAAAGTCCGAAACTGTATTAACAAACAAAAGTCAGTAATGTGCGAAAAATACATGACGAGATGGAGTTTATCATAAGAATGTAACTATGGCTCAATATTGGAAATCTTAATTCATCATAACCACTTACACAAATGGAAAAAAAATCACATTCCTTTTGAAAAAAATCACCAAACATTCTTGATCTTAAAAACATCAATAAAATATAAATAGGTAGATGCTCCCTTAACAAGATAAACTCTATCACAGCCCAAAGACAGTATCACGCATAACAAAGATACATGTAAGGCATTCCCACTTAGATCAGGAATATAAGGATGCCCAGTATCACCTGTCCTAGACAACAGAATTAGATAAAAGATTAGAAACATAAAATTGGAAAGGAAGAGTTAAAACTTTCATCTTCACAGGTAACATCAGTGTATACCTTAACAAATAAGAACTAACTGAAAAACTACTATAAAAACTAAGTGAATTCAGTGAGAAAATAGACAGGCTTCAATAATATTCATGTGTATAAAAAACAGTGAGAAGATACTATGGAAGAAGCAATCCAATTTACAACAAAAATGTTAAATGCCCAGGAATAAAACAAATTTGTCAGATTCCTGTAAAATGTCAAAGGTCTACTGGAGAACAAAGGAAGAGAACTTAGAAACCACTTGCCATGTTCCTCAATATAACAAGATCTCAAAAAAATACCAACAGATTTTTTAACATGTAAACTGCTTCCAAAGTACATACAGAAAAAAGAAATAACCAAGATAATTATAAGAAAACAGTGAGGGCTTCCCTGGTGGCGCAGTGGTTGAGGGTCTGCCTGCCGGTGCAGGGGACACGGGTTCGAGCCCTGGCCTGGGAGGATCCCACATGCCGCGGAGCAACTGGGCCCGTGAGCCACAATTACTGAGCCTGCGCGTCTGGAGCCTGTGCTCCGCAACAAGAGAGGCCGCGATGGTGAGAGACCCGCGCACCGCGATGAAGAGTGGCCCTTGCTTGCCGCACTAGAGAAAGCCCTCACACAGAAACGAAGACCCAACACAGCCATAAATAAATAAATAAATTAAATAAAAAAAAAAAAAAAAAAAGAAAACAGTGAGGTGGGACTAAGACTACAAGATATTAAAATATTAAAAAGCCACATTAGTTAAATACTCCAATGCTGGCATATGAGGAGACCAACGGACCAATGTACTGAAAAGAAAGGCAAGCAATAAATCCTAAACCATAGGACTTAGTATTATTAGTACATACACTGCATCTCAAATCAATGAAGAAAGAGTATATTTAATAAATAGATTGCGACATGTGGGCAGACATCTGGACAAAATAATTTGGATACATCCCACACAGAATAAATTCCAAAGGGTCAGTGATGTAAACTTTTGAAATAAAACTGTAAAAGCACTAGAAGGTAACATGAGAGAATACCCCTTTAACTTTGGAATAGGGAAGGTCATTCTAACCATGACTCAAAACCCATTAAAAAAATGTTAAACTTCACTCAGGAAGAACAGAAATTAATACTAAACTGAGAAACCATTTTCACCTATGAGACTGGCAAAATTCTAAAAGTTTTATAACATACTTCAAATGTGTCTGTGGAAAAACGGGCACTCTGATACACAGCTGTTGAAAATGTAAATTAGTGCAATCACAATGCAAAGCATTTAGCAATATCTATTGCAATTACAAATGTGTTTGTTCTTTAACACAGCAATTCCCCTTTGGAAAATTTATCCTACAGGTACTGTACATTTCCACACATGTTGAGCTAACATAATTAAGGTTACTAACTACAGCACTGTTTTTAACAGCAAAATATGGGAACCAATTCAAAAGTCCACTGTTAAAGTATATTTACATAAACTATGGTATAACCATATAATGGAATATCTTGTGGTTACAGACAAAAAAGAATAAACATTTTATGTAGTGATATGGAAAGACCTCCAATACAATTATTATACCAAAATATAAAACTGTAAAACAGGATGTATAGTATACTACCATTTGTGTAATAAAGGAAGGAAAGAAAACTAAATATTTCTATTTCACTGGTTGCTACTAAAGAAATGCTAGAAGGATTCATTAGAAACAGTACAGGTAGAGGTGGGAGAAAGCAGATGGATTCAGGATGGACGAGGTATAGCGTCCTTTTCACTTCAGGTACTTCATATACGCTGTTCCCAATTCCCACCCTTCACCTCATATTCCTGCCACAGTCCTGTGCCTGGTGGACTCCATCTCATCGTTCAAGTCTCAGCTTCAAATAGCAACTACCCAGAAAGTTTTTCCTTTACCAGCTAACTAGGTAATCGCATCCCTACCCCTAATCCTGAAAATATATTACTTTTTTAGAGTTTACTACTGTTTGATTTCTTCAGAGCACTTACGATGTTGTATTTATATATTCGTTTGCTATTTATAACTGTTCTCCCTCATCAGACAGGCTTCATACAGGAAGAGACCTAGCCCTGAATTTATATTGCCGTATACAGTACCTGACACACAGCCAGCATGGTACACAGTAAATATCTGTTACACCAAGGAAGAGATTATTTCCTACTTTTTGTAAACTCAGCTTATGTTGAGCAGAAGCAGGACAAATCTGGACACGCAAGCTGGAGCTAGGATATGAACTCTTGAATGTAGGGATTTATAATAAAAAGAGTCCATAAGCAGGTGAGAAAAAAATTGCATTTTTATTACCGTGAACCTTTAACTGAAAGTTAGAAATTTCTTCAACTGTGAATGTAGGCAAACAAATCCCAGTGATGTTGCCAGTGGAGAGCAGATATTTTCATCACATGAAGATGTTTGAGGTCTCAAAATATTGTTTATGCTCAACAACTGTGTTATTAGATCTGTCATTAGATCTTATTTAATGTGGTAATAGGTAAAATTTTACATAACTTTTTAATATCCTGATAACTGTGTTTCAGTAAAATTGGTTTATTTTGTCATTTATCTTAGGCACTTGAAAACATTCTGAGAAGGGCTCCATTGGTGAATTATCAACAGGTTTGACGAGAAATGGGAGGAGGAAGGAGAGTAAAAGCAGTAACTTCAGAAGATTCAATAATATCTTTGTGCAGCTGCCAAGACAGCAAGGGATGAAACAGAAAGAACTTGCACCCACTGGTAGTCAAGAGAGTGGAAAGAATCCCTCGAATGGTCAGCTCTGATCGATAAATCTCTTTCTCTAGTTTGGTGAGGCTAAATCATCGAGGGTAGGCATTTATCATAATTTCAATAGCTAACTCGGATCTATACAGCAGACATCATTCATATACACTTATAATTTATTTCCATCTAATAATAACTGAGGTAAGTTATTATTATCCCCACTTTACAGGTGAGACGAATGAGGAACAGTGAGGTTAAGTACCTTGTCCAAGTCTTACACCTAGTAAGTGTCAGGACCAAGATGTGAGCCCAGTTAGGCGGGCTCCACAGTTCGTGCCTTAACCCAATGCACTGTGCTAGTGATCATACACCAATTCTGACAAACCCTACAAGACAGCTGACAAATATTTAATGAGCAGGCAGAGTTCTAGGGGCTAGAGATACAGAGGTGAGCATGACGAAATCCCTGTCTTCAAAGAATTCATACTTATATGGGAAAAGACAGATAATAAAGATGTAATATGCCTGGTGGTAACAAGTACCATAAAGAAAATAAAATAAGGCAAGGAGACAGAGAATCCCAGAGGGTGGGGGGAGGCACTCTAGGCTGAGGCTAGAATAACGAGGGGGTAGCCATGGAAAACTCTGGGAGAACACTGCAAACAGAAGAGCGGTGACTGAAAAGCCCAGTGACGGGGAAAAGCTTGGCAGGTTCAAGTGACAGAGAACAGTGAGGCTGAAACTTTGCCAACAAGGGGATACGCAGCAGAAGCTCAGCAGGTAGGGGCAGGCTGCTCTCATTATGCTTGACGCTGAAAAGCACTCATCACGCCTCCGAATACACAAATGTACATTTACCTACATGTAAAACTTGGCAAGTTTCCACTTAGAAAAGCATATTTCTGTGAAAAAGCAATTCAGAAATGAATAACTAAATTATGGATGCTATGATAAGCACAGTTTTAGTGAATGAGGCTTCATTTTCATTTCTTAATTATCTTTAAATTATTTAGGGATAATAACTTTGAAATTGTTGCTTTAAATTCCATTGTAAAGAGCATATGTAAATCACTATTTTAACTGAACAGTCACTTCAAGCTGTTTAAATGATTAGGGCAATTATAGTCATAAATTCTTCTTTACATTCATAATTATTACCACATCAACCTCTCCTTAAAGGTACCAAAGGCTTTACTATTTTTACAGTTCCTAAACCTAAAACATTGCCTGAGACATAGCAGGCACTCAACACATATCTGTAGAAATAAACATTTTTTTAAATAAATTTATCTATTTATTTTATTTTTGGCTGCGTTGGGTCTTCGTTGCTGCACGCGGGCTTTCTCTAGTTGCGGCGAGCAGGGGCTACTCTTCGTTGCGGTGCTCTGGTTTCTCATTGCTGTGGTTTCTCTTGTTGCGGAGCCCGGGCTCTAGGCACACGGGCTTCAGTAGTTGTGGCTCACGGGCTTAGCTGCTCCACGGCATGTGGGATCTTCCCGGACCAGGGCTCAAGCCCATGTCCCCTGCATTGGCAGGCAGATTCTTAACCACTGCGCCACCAGGGAAGCCCGAAATAAACATTTTTGTAACATGGTAAAGTACCTGATTTTCCCCCCATATACCCTTTAGTAATCCTTTTTTTTTTTCCTCTAATATTCTTAAGTTACAATAGTTTAGGGACTTGTCTGAGATATAGTTACATGATTTTGTTTTCTTTTAATGCTGAAAAGTAAAATGTGTAGGTGCTCTTGGTTACATAATGTACTAGTATATTAGGATTACACATTTTTAAAAGGCCTAAAAATTAAGGAAATTCCATCAGATATACTGAAATTCTAGTCTGTAAAATAGAAGAATTTATAAAGAATTCATCTATTTCTTAGATACTTTTCTAGTATACTATACTCTAGCATATTTCATTCATTCTACCAGTGCTTATTTTCCAAATATAACTACAAATCACTTATTTTCAATATATACCAAAATTCCAGCTTTCTTTGCGTTCCCAGAAAAAATAATTAACTATACTTAGAGGTAACAAAGACTACTTTTGAAACCTGAGTAAATGGACCCATGGGAAAAAATCACTTTCTACCTTTTTTAAAAAGCATGCTGAGCAGAAGAAATGTGATAGCATCCTGGTAAAAGATACAAATAGGAATTAGGCAGCTTGTTACTCATCCCAAAAGTATTTTGAAAAATGTCACACACTTCAAGGTACGGATATTTACAGTATTGTTTGGGAAACTTTTTTTATATACCTTTTGGATGAAAATCTGACTATGGGGTACTTCTATGATAATGTTCCAATAAACCCACACATGGGTCCAACCGGCACTCTCATGTGAAAGATGAATATAGTTGTATCGAGTCCATCAGCACTAACTTTAGTCATGCTAGAACACTCTAGCCTGCTAATAATACTGCCTTTATAACTCAGAGGCCTTTTCTTCAACAAAACCTTATGCTTAAAAGAGTAACTTCAAGAAAAAATAATTTGTCCTCAAAGGGGTTTGCCCGTATTTATCAATGAAGGACTTAAAAACATTTTGCTTCCAGCAATTTTTCTATAAGCCACCCCACTGCAGAGGACTTTCTCTTCAAAAAATAAAAATATTAGAGCTTTGCCTAAAGGCTCCTAAGGAAGCACTTAATTTTTTTTTTCAACTTGGAAAGGAACCTCGTAAGGCATCAGAGGACTTAATAAAACAGGTGGTTCGTAGAATTATATTTAGATCATGCCATATTTTTAGCAACCTGCCTATCTGCGGAGGGGCACTGCAATTTGATTCATGAGAAATGCCAATCAAATTCCAAAGCCTTTCTTTTGATGACTATTAAAAGTAGCATAACTAATTTTCACTTGGGCAAGGGGTTCCCAATTACTTGAAGCAATGATCTTCTATTTGCCAAGGCAGCCAGTGATTATGCAACTGGTTCCAATTTACTCTCATAGGTCAAAATTTTTATGTTTAGAGAATTTCTATACAATAGTTTTTCCAAAATGTTCTTATTTCAGTATGTTGACATTCATTCATATATTTGTTCCCTAAATACATGGCAAACACATGTATTATAGCCACAAATAATAATGTACTCTCAGATTTTATTAAAGGGTAAAAACAACAAGCACAAAATGTAAACCATTTGGACTCTTCTCCCAAATCATTTACAGTTATCACATTAGCACTGGCAGCTATAGAACTAGTTCAAAATAAAGGTACTATTAAACAAGGCAGTTAATTAGAGCCAATACTGAGAATTTATTTTAGTAACAGATTGCTCTCAACTATTAATAAAGTTGGATTTTCGTTTAAGGCCTGAATCACTGGTAATTACTAGCATGAAGACTAAAATGTTTAGTTTCTCAATCTTTAATCATAAGTCATATTAGAATCAGTTTGATGCTATTTGTAATAAGAAAGCCTGACTATGAGTCCTGGGTCTGCACTCATGGAATCTTGGGCAAGCCACTTCATATCTCAAACCTCAGTTCCATGACTTATAAAACAAAACAAATAATTCTATCTACCTAACTTCCTTAGAAAGACAATGTGTGTTAAAACGATGTCAGTAACTGTTTTGAAAGTGAGTATATTTTGATATAGGATGGAAAAGTCTCCACTAAAAACACAAATGTTACAGCTACCCTTTTTTACCCTAAGCAGAGTGTAAGTGTTATGTAATAAAAGATCATGAAGATTAACTCTGAGATTCATCTTTATTTTGGGGTACTCTGTTCAATGCAAAAGATTTTTTCCCCTGACAGCTCCTCATTATAACACCACTGATCATACCTAGGAAATAGTGTATTATACATAAGCACACATTGAACGAATGAATCGATGATATGAAGAATATGTAATTGGCCGCAGAAGCCTAAAGCAGAAGATTCATTGCAAAGTTTTTGAAAAGAGAGTCTTCTCTCCTCTAGTAGCATTCTTTATTCCCCATTCCACAGGGCAATTCCAGATCTCCAGTATAAATGTTTCCAGAGGCAACATTGCTGATACTCGCCTAAAAAGACACTGCTCTTTCACCATGTCCCTACCCATGAGGATCAAGAAAATAAGACAGACTCTGGACTCATTTACCCGAGATTCATGCAGCCAAATGACTCAGCTACATAAATAGTAGTGTCCCAGCAACATCACTAACAAGGAGTAAATTCTGTAACATTTCTCTTTTTTGTAGGCACTGAGGTATGTTTGAAGTCACATGAACTCACTAAAAGTGGAGAGAACTGTCAAAGAAATGGCCACGTTCTTGTGGGGTCCAGGTCGTGGTTCTCAGGACAGCCTCTGCCATCCTCTTACTAAAATGTCTACGAAGACATAAAGCCCAAAGTCATTATAACAATTAGAAATTTAAAACAGTAAGAAATGATAAAGAACTACTCTGTAGGTATATAATGGAAAGATGTTCATGATATATTGTCAAAATGTTATAAAGCAATATTATTTAACAAAGATATATGTATACGACCTGGTCAGCTCTTTCTAGAGAAGATGGGGCAAAGAAAGGAAGGCTCAGGATGGATCTGGAAAGATGCGTAGGAGTTTAAGGCAAAGGACATTCTAGACAAAAAGAAGAGTAAATATAAATTCAAACCATCATGAAGATTAAAGTAAACCTATGATAGAATCAAACAAATGTTTCTAGAATAAGTATCTCTTTCTTGCCACCTCTCCTGTTATTAACTTTCCTGGTTAATGGCTACAGGATCACTCAGTCATTTAAGTCAGAGTCATTGGAACCATTTTGGTTGTCTGCTCTTCTGGTCCAAAATTCTAATGGGTCTCCTACAAGGTGGCTTAACTTCAGCGCTACTGACATTTTGATAATTCTTCATTGTAGGAGGCTATTCTGGGCACTGTTGGATGTTTAGCAACATCCTTGTCCTCTACCCACCAGATGCCAGTAGGTTCCCTTGCCCCCTGCACAGCTGTGACAACCGAGTGTCCCCAGACTCTGCCAAATGTTCCCCGGGGGACAAAACTGCCCCAGTTGAGAACCACTGGTCTCATAGTGCACCTTCCACAGGGACCCAACTCTTCTCGCCACTGCAACCACATTACTTCCTGCGGCTCCCATTCCCTACCATTACAGTGGTCTTCCTTACTGCAGTGGTGGTCTTCTCAGTGCCTCACTGCCTCCCCTGCTCCTGGCACAGTGGTGCATAAGGGCAGACCCCTCCCAACACATCAAACTAACCCACCATCTACAGTCTAAGCCTTCATGCCTCCACAGTACATTCCAGGCCTTAATCTGACTTCAACCTTACCTTTCACCCTCACCTCCTAATCCACCCTACTCTTCAGCTGCAGAGACCCACAAGAAGCCCTTGAATTTTCACATCCCCAAATGTTTATTCATCCCTCAAAGTCCAGCTGAGAAGTCTCCTCCAGCCCAGGTCTCATAACACTCTTACTCCCTCCTTCCTCAAAGTTCACCCAGCACTCCTTGTACTCCTCTGTTAACTGTATTTAACAGACTATTTTCATTGAGTGTGTGTACGTGTGCCCGGTGTCACTATGTGGTGGCCCTGAGAATGCTGAGCATAATTGACCAAGGACCCCCACTCCAGGCTTTGAGATCCATCTGTGCTTGTGCCCCAGCCATATCTCCCATGCACCACTCCAGCCAGTAACTGAGTGTGGCAAGGATATGAAGAGGAAATTCATTCTTAGGAGGCAAGGGACCGTTCTCCCAGGCAAATCTGGTTTGAGGGGGGCTTTGCTGAACCTTGCTTAGACTACCCGGCAGCCTGGGATGCTTCTACCCAACATTTTCATCCTCTCTTCACCTGTTTCAGACTCCACTGCTCGCTCCTTTTTTCTAACACAGTCACTTCCCCTATTAAACTCTGCACATTTAATCCCACCTTGCCATCTGCTTTGTGGAGGACCTAGGCTAACACTCGAAATGTTAAAGGTAGAGGCATAAGAAATTCTCCCTAGGGTTGTCTGAGTATTTGACTAAGTATAGGAATAACTAAAAGGGGTCCTTATGAATTTTCCAACAAAAAAATATGAATACAGAATGGCATGTGTAATGACCTGAGGCTGTGTGACTTCTGAGCAAATAGGAAGTTTAAAAAATAAAGTTTTCCAATAAGACAAAAACCAGTAAAGACACTATTGATAGTTTCCATACATTTATTTCCTTTCTGAACATGGAGGTACTACAGCACGTCAATAATGAGTCATCAGAGGGCATTAGTGCCTGACATGCCACAGAATGGTTCACATGAGAAACTTCAAAAAAGTACACACGGCCACTGCAAGCTACTCCGTGAGAATACTGTACAAGCCAGATGCAATGTCTGGTTTTATGACATCTGGAAACTGTTTCTTTCAACCAAAAAGACTGCATTGATTCAAATCCCACCAAGAAACAGTGAAGCTAATTGTCTAGGCGGTCGGGTTAGTCCCTGAGGGCCTCTGGAAGAAGGGAACACACCAGGTAATGTAAGAGAGCTGACAGAGGGACAGGGGTTGTTGAGAATAGCCTCTATACAATTTACACATGCCATTCTGACAAGGATATGCCCCAAATATTACAACTTATGGAATACTGACCTCTACTTTGGCAAGAGTGTATCAACATCATGAGAAAATAGATAATATGACCATGAAAACAAAGTTTAGAGTTGAATCTAGAGATATTAACGTCTGATAACTATATATTCTGTGACTTTATCAACGAACTAAAAACAGAGTTTGATTAGCCATTATATTACATATAGGTAATTTTATGATTTGGCTCTATTTTCATATCTAATATAGATTTTAGAAATGTCAAAATAAATAATCAGAAATGTTTGAATTATGTGATAAATACTTACACTTAGAAGAAAGAAAAATTAGAGGAGGAAAGATTAGAAAAGCGAAAGTTATACCCACATGAAACAAAGAAACTTTCTGGCAGGCTCATAGCCCCTCTGATTCTTGGGCCCAAAACACTTTAGAAAACTAAACAATACAAGTCATGGTTCAGTGGTTTAGTGAAAGAGAAAAACATGTAAATACTAAGACGTCTAGAAGTGGGGAAAAAAAATAGCTGTGTAGGGCTTCCCTGGTGGTGCAGTGGTTGAGAATCTGCCTGCCAATGCAGGGGACACGGGTTCGAGCCCTGGTCTGGGAAGATCCCACATGCCACGGAGCAACTGGGCCCGTGAGCCACAGCTACTGAGCCTGTGCATCTGGAGTCGTGCTCCGCAACGAGAGGCCGCGACAGTGAGAGGCCCGCGCACCGCGATGAAGACTGGCCCCCACTTGCTGCAACTAGAGAAAGCCCTCGCACAGAAACGAAGACCCAACACAGCCAAAAATAAATAAATTAATTAATTAATTAAAAAAAAAAAAAGGAGCTGTGTAGAAATTAAAAGAAAACGTTAGTTTATATGTTTGAGGTTAATGCAACACTAGCAACTGAATGAAATCATAAGTATGTTGTGATGTCAATTTTTTTAAAGGGTTGTATGTACAGAGATATTTGGAAAGTAGTAACTTGGTTTGTATTCCCTACCTTTAAAAGTCACATGCCTCAGTAGCCACCAGAGAAAGGAAAGGTAGATGCTACCTCAAATGGGAAGATGCAAGGGGAACAGCTCAAATGAATGAGATGTGAAAGGGGAACTTAGTGGATTCCAGGAAGAAAAGAACGATGGAGGCAAAGGATACGGCTGGGAAGATGTATGTGCACTGACTTCTCCACTGGGGGTTTAAGGCCCTGGAGGCAGAAGGCATGTTACATAGTTTAGGAGGACTTGCCAAGAGAAGTGCTTTAGCATGCTATGTGGGACTCAAGGGAGGGACCTCTACAAGCCCCGCCCCCCCCACACACACATGCACTCACTGAAATAAGAGGTGTGGCAGAGTTTGGCGAAGGGAGAAATCAAGTCCCCCTAGACTTTCATATGCCATGGAGGGTCTCAGAGCCTTAGAGGGGTCTGGAAGATTACCAATGGCATCTCCAAACCACCTTATGTGGAGAGAGCACAGCAGCAGGAGCTAAGTGACCCTGTGTTGAAGGCTGCACATGCATCAGCCAGACAAGAAGCCAAATAGGTGCTGCATCCAGAACTCAGAGGGATACGCAGCAACAGAGAGATCCCAGGTAGGAAAGAGTCAGTGAGCCCCAACTGAGCAAAGAAAAGCCACAAGTTCTCAGGCCCAGAATTCAGCGGCTGGTGCCAAAAAAATGCAAGGAGACTGAGGCACAAAGGACATCGGAGGCTAGAGAAACTGAAGGACAGTATGATTTCCCCACCTTCCTCCCAAACAATACAGAGGCCTCAGAACACTTTACTGCCCTGTATGAGGTCAGTTTTCATCAATGGTCAACATTTGCTTGAATCCAGCCATGACAATGAACATCAGCAGAAAAAAAATGAGGAAGTCACACACTCATTCAATATATTCAGGAAAAGCATTTGATTAAGTACAACATCCATTCATGATTCAAAGCAAAACTAAAAGCAAAGAGCAACTAGCAAAAGAGAACTTCAATAGGATTGGCTCCAAAAATCCTTCAGTAAATCTCAACTTTAGTGTTTAATGGACTGACAAAAATCAAAGCTGAATCACCACAGCTGCACACATGCAAAGTCACGAAGATGAGTTGGGAAGTAGCAGGAGCAGGGCTGGAGGTGAGCATTACTGACATCTTGGGCATTGTATCAAGGAGGATCTGCAAAAACTCAACTGGTCCAGGTTGTGGGTAACACAACTTTATCTGGATCTAAAGATTAATCTGAGACTAAAAAACAGGAATCTGATATAATAATAAATGGACTCTAAAACCTACCAGAAGTTCCAACATTTGATGAAACTATTATTCTAAAGAGTGCTAAGGATAGAGTCGAGGTAGAAATAAAACAATCATAAATATACAGCTAATATCCGTTATAGTGCTAATATCACAAGGGAGAAAAATCAAAGAAATGTCACTAATCTCATCAGTGATTTAGACTTATAATTGGTCCTGATCATACTTCTACAAGATTTTTAGATCCTGGTACCTCTAGCTATGTGCTGTATTACGGGAAACTTTCTATCTCTGCCGTGACTGATGTCCTCAACGCAGCCCTACACATACAGAGAAATGGAGATAAAGCTGAGTTACATAGGTATGAAAATATGTTTTTTGATGTTAAATCAAACTCTGATAATATCAGTAAGTCTATCAAAAGCAAAGTACATACTTAAATCAAATGGACTTATGCATGATAATGCATAATAACTAGACAATTATATCCAAATTGACACAGTGACAGGAAAGGATGAACTCCTGTTATGACTTAAAAACATTTCCAGGGGCTTCCCTGGTGGCGCAGTGATTGAGAATCTGCCTGCCAATGCAGGGGACATGGGTTCGAGCCCTAATCTGGGAAGATCCCACATGCCGCGGAGCAACTGGGCCCGTGAGCCACAACTACTGAGCCTGCGCGTCTGGAGCCTGTGCTCCGCAACAAGAGAGGCCGCGACAGTGAGAGGCCCGCGCACCGCGATGAAGAGTGGCCCCCGCTTGCCACAACTAGAGGAAGCCCTTGCATAGAAATGAAGACCCAACACAGCCATGAATAAATAAAATAAAACAAATACTTAGAAAAAAACAAACAAACATTTCCAACTGTTTTCTGATTTCAAAAAGGAGATATTGAATAATAATTTGAACTGCACAAAACTTATGAATCAACATGATCAGAAACATCACTCCTAATAATGCTTCCCATCTGGAATTTTTTCCATGCCTTAAATACTAAATGACGAAAACATACTAACCATGACAAATTTGTGGTAGTAAATCTAGAATTTTCTAGACAAACTAAACATTTTGAAAGGTTCTAGAAAAGAGAATATTTTTCTTTCCTTTGATGTGTAGATGGCTGTGTAAATATTAGTGTGTTTCTGCCATTCTGATGTTGTATTTTACATTTAACTACAGCCAAAAAGAAAACTGTCCAAGGCATATATATATATATATGTATACGTACATATATATATCAAGATAATAGCAGAAAAAAGAACAAAGAGATGTTCCAAATCTACTTAGTAATGACCAATACTCACACCCAGGAAGACATCTTACATCAATTACCCTGAAAGGAAGTATTACATTTGGCCTAGAGAGAACTGTTATCAATTTTCTACTTCATCAAAGAGTAAACAATGTTGATGTTCTGAAGCTCATCTAAAATTTGCCCAACAAAAGCTAGAATACTTGGAAAGAACCCTGTAGCCAAATTCTTAGTTGTTTCTTCTTGAACACGTATTTATCAGAGGAGTTAATGATGAAGTGAGTTCATATATGTTTTAACGTAAGTGTTCTCAACCAGAGGTTCCATGAACTTGGATGAGAAAGACATCTTTATTTTCCCTAACCTCTGATACGTAACATTTCCTTCAATTATGATTGTAGGTAAAACCACAGACATTGTGACTTTGTTAGCAATAAAATAATAGCTACTTCAACTCTAATGTAATGTAACACAAAACTATCTGGATTGTTTATTCTCATTGCCACTACAGAAGTATAGAAGTAAGTAGTCCCCTCCCCAATAGATATTATTTAACACATTAATAAAGGATGTATTATGACACCACAAATTCTAATACTTGTAACATTTTGATTACTGTTAGTATTTAAAAGGAAGCCAATTAAATAACATGTATGCTATTTTACACATTCAAATCATGCTGAGAAGAGGTCCTGGGTTTCCCCTAGAATGCTGAAAAGTTGATGGCCAAAAAAAAAAAAAAAAGTTTAGAACCTCTGTTTTAGAGGGAGAGAAACAAATAAAACACATAGAACCCAATATTTTATTTCATTTCCTCTCTCCGCAATGAGGTTTTTACAAAATCCACATCTTTTACTCTTGTCACTCTAATGATCATTTCTCATTTGCTGGCACCAGATCTTTGTAGATGCTCTACATTTTTAAGTGCAGTGCATTTTAAACTGGCATAGTCAACCTTTTCCCTATCTTGTACTTCACAGATTAATGGCCATCCCCATAGTAGCAAAAAAAAACAAAAAAAAAAACAAAAAAAACACAAAAACTCTTTTCAAACCTTTTCATTTTATGTATATTCATTCTCTTTTCATTCTATCATTCTTCATTCAAGGAATGAATTTAAGTAAATTCAGGGGAGTCTGCCTTAATAGATGGTCCAGAATGGGTGTGTCTGAATGAAGGAGCCTGTCGTCCTGCTGGAAATCACACTTCCTGTGTAGCAGAAAGCCACTGCCCACCTCCCTGACTAGCTCAGCATCTGACACTCTTTCTCGCAGCTTTGCACAGAAGGGTCAATTTGGCCCAGCAGGGAGAGACACGCTGATCCTCCAAACCCTTCTCCCCACTGCAAGGAAAGAGTGGCCTCTGGCTTGGGTTCATCTAGGTGTTAATCCCTCTGGTGGCCCACTCTGATCTCTTGGGTCAACCAACCGCCCATTCGGCAAAAGCCAATGCCCGGCTCCCTGAACGAGCAAGGATGGATCCCAAGAAAATGCCAAGGGACCCGAGGGCGCTTACCAAGCCTCCACAAAGGCTGAAGACGGCTGTGTGATCCTCCTGAGCATTGACCTGGCCGCGGTAGAAGCAGTGGCGCAGGTCTGGGGGCGCCGTGCGGCGCTCCTCAGCCCGGAGCGCAGGGGCTCCCAAGTGCACCTCTGTGTAGCCGGCAGCCAGGAAGGCCGCGTCGGCGCTCAGGTTCAGCTGGAAGACCTGCCCGTAGGCGCGGATTCGGTAGTGGGTCCTGAACGGCGTGGGCTCCAGCGCCTCGGCGCTGCGCTTCCTCCGGCTGAAGTGGTGGCTCTTTGGGAACACTTCGCCGAACTCATTGACCCGCGCGGGGGTCACCACTTCGTAGGAGGCCAGTGTCCTCACCAAGGCTTCTGCAACCACAGCGATACGGCCGTTGAGCCCCTACCCCGTTTCCAACTCCCCAGCGCCGAACTTCTTCAACCAAACGTCCCAGCCAGAGGGCCGAGGCCCCAGGTCCCCATACCCCCGGCGGGGCGCGACGAAAGAACACACGCTGGCGAGCGCGCGCGCACACACACACACACGTGCGCTCTGTGAGTGTGCCTGCCTGCTTTCCCACACCCCCGATTCGCTCCACCCTCCCCAAGCAGGGACCCTGACACTCAGGGCCCTCAGCAGCACCTCCTTCTCGCGCCCCTCTTCGCCTCCCTGCCGCCGCCAACTCGTGCCCCGCGGGCGCCCGCGCCACCCTGCCCCACGCGTCCCCGCCGCGTGGTCCCCGGAGGGAGACGTGTGCCCCGCGCGCGATTCCTCGAAACACCGCGCAGCCGCAACCTCCGGGGATGCTTGGGGCTGACTGATTCCGGAGTCCCGAGAGCCCCGGCAGGGCCAGGGTCCCCCAGCGGGCAGAGCCGCTCCCCCCGCCTCCCTCCGTCCGCCCGTCCCACTCGGGCCCGCGTCCCACCTCGCTGCTGAAGGCGCCCCGCGGTGACCTTACCCTGCCTGGGGTGGAAGTGAACTTCCCAAGACCTGGTGATGAAGAGCGAGAGCTGGTAGAGCAGCCCCGTCAGCCACTTGGCCACCCGCATGGTTCCACCGGGGGGATTCCGACCGGGGAGGCCAACCAGAGACGCCCGCCGCCCCGCCGGCTTCCCCCGCGCTCCGCTGCCTCTCCTCCCTCTCGCCCGCCGCTCTCCGCGCCGGCAGCCGCGGCGCCTCAGCAGCCTCCGGAGCAGCAGCCCCGGCCCCGGGCCGGCCCGTCGCGCCACACCGCCAGCCTCCGCTCGCTGAGCCACTGCTTCATCGCACTGCAGCCCCGCAGCCTCCGGCTCGCAGTCGGCAGCCTCGCTCCGCTTCCTGCGCCCGCACAGCCCTCAGAAGACCTCTCCTTGCGTCCAGCCTAGCGCGAGGAAGCGACCCGACCTAGCAGGAACGGTGCCAATATAGCCACCCCGGGCCTGGCGAGCTGGGGGGGAGAGCCCGCCCCCAGGGGCCGGGCCCGGCCAATCAGCTGGAGGCGCGGCCCGGGCTCGCCCTCCGGCGCGCTGCCCGCCCCCAGCCCCTAGCCGCAAGCGGAGTGCGGTCGCTGCAGGCTCTCGCTGTGGGCGTGCAGCGTGGTGAGTAGCCCGAGGCCCAGTTGGACACCCTCCCGGTACCCGTAAAACCTGGGACTGATACAAGCTGCGCGGCCGAGGTCCAGATAGGGGATAGGTAGGTGTGTGAGGTTTTAGTTCTTACAATGAAACGGCAAGCATCAGAAGGAAAGTTTCTGTTATTTATGTTTCACGGTAATTTTAGACTTCTCAAACGAGATAAAGTAAGCTACAGCGGGAAATTCTTATAGGCAAGAGGATGGCCAGGCCTCATTTGCAAGGACCCCTGTGCACCCGAGGGGTTGTTGTGAGTTTCAGTGTTGGAGGGGAAAGCAAAGGTGAGTTTGCAGTCAGCAAACACTTCTGGGTGAGAATTTCTGGCAGTTGCCAGAGAAAAAAGGATCTCAGTCTCCAAAGTTCCAGTAACTTATTGTGACTTTTTTCATTTTAATATTCTTTTTTGTACTTAATTTTGTATAAAGAGCCCCCCAAAATTATATAAATGTCAAGCCCCACAAAACTTGGATCTGCCCCTGCCTGTGGGTCATTGTTTTTATGAGATTTTCTGCTGGTAGTTTCACAGTATTCATATGTCCTTTGTTTATAATATCCAAATGACCCCATGTATCCACAGTTATCTTCCTCAGCAATTATTGTAGCTCTGAATCCAGTTGAGTCATCTTGTGTCTGTTAAATTGGATAAACCTCAATAGCAGCAGAAAGCAGTCATCATTTCAGAACTCCTTTCTCATTTCCCAAATCCACCTGTTTGATTTGCAGGTTCCATAATTGTTTCTCCCTATAACCAGTATGAAAAAAAAATGAAGTGGAAGTGGTCAGATATTGTTGAAATCCAACCAAGAGAGAGGAAGAATATGAGTATAAAAAGTAAAGGAAATATATGAGTAACTCTTCACAAACACAAAGGAATACACTCTCAATTTAGTCCCTGGCTGCCCTTTCTCCTCTGAGCTCACAACAATGAAAATTCTGTTTGCTTTGAGTTGACCTCTCATGACAGACCGCCTTACTTTTGTATCAAATGTGGAACAGTCTTGTCCAAGGAAGGAGAGTTTCTTACTTTTGCCAAGGAAATTACCCAGCTCTGTAATGGTAATTCTTCCACAATCTATCCCCTTCTTTTGTACCCCTTGCTCACAAGTGTCATTTTATTCATCACAGAATTACAGACTTCTCATGTTGTTTTTCTAAATTAATCCTACTGTTACTCTAAGCAAAACAAAAATGGACTTGACCCACACTTGTCTGTTTAGTGGTTACCTTCAGTACACCGTAATTTAGAGTCATTCCAATTACACTGCAGCTCTGAATGCATCTTTACCTTAGGAGCTATGCCTACCTTCATACAAATAACAGAAAATAGATCTGCACCTGTTTAACTGGCTATCTGACTGCCGACTGCAGGCAAAGTAGATACTTCATTTCCATCACAGAATGTCTGTCACTCAAAGTAGTATTTGCAATGTGATATTTGATTTTCAACCTGCTCTTTTTGGAAACAATGGTCTAAGAATAGGGCTGTTTTTTCCTGTTTTAAAGAAGCGGGAAAATGTACGGGATATGTATTTTATGTCATTATAATCTTTACAGTGTTCAGTAAAGAACATTATTTCCTTCATTTTATAGAAGGTAAATGTTACACAGTATCTAAGTAACTAACTGGATATCTACAAACCCTTTCTGACACCAAAGTTTTTTCATTATACTAGACTAGGCCCATTATGATATTCACATTATTTGTCTCTCTTCCTTTCTGCTTCCCTACCAAGTGAAAGTGTCATGAATAAGCTAATCTATGCCATTTAAATCAAGCATTTCTCCACATGGGTAATTATAGCTACCACTTATGGGATTCCTTTGACATACCAGGCACTGTACAAGGGACTTTAGAAAGGTTACCTCGTTTAATTTATGCATTCCCCCCAAGAGAAATTAAGTAAATCACCCCAGATCACACATCAAGTTAGACTCAAATCTCTTTGGTCTCAAATTCCATACTTTTTAAGAGTAGATTGTATTCTTCATACTAGCTCAAATCTCATTACAGTCGTAATCATCAATCAACAGTAAAATAGATCAATAGATTGTGACATATGCACACAGTGGAATGCTAGACAGACTGAGAACATATAATCTACAGCCGCATGCAACAACATAAATGAATCTCACAAAAAATATTATTTAGAGAAAGACTTAGAGCCCCCCCAAAATATAGTGCATATAAAATGACTCAATCTATATGCAATATACAAAAGCAGGCAAAACTGCTCAATTTTATTAGAAGTGGCTAATTCTTAGGCTGGAGAGAATAGAGATTGGAATAAATATGAGTGAGCTTCTAAGATGCTGATACCATTTTGTTTCTCGATCTATGTTCTAGTTGAAGAGGTGGTATGTGAAATTTCTTACATCTGCAGTCTTGTGTATTTTCATATCATAATGATATGTATCATTTTTCTGTGTATATGTGCATGTAATAATATAATAAACTTTTTAAGTAAAATATTTGCTATAAAAAAACACCACTATTTCTTTACTATATGGAAAAAGTTTAAGAGAACTTCAGGTATTAAATATTAAAATAATCTTTTGAGGTAAATATTTATTTCCAGACACAATTTAATCCAATAACCAGAACCTATAACTAGAATCTCACGAGCCAAAAATGTCAAGAAAATTCTAACAAAATATCTTCCATGGCTATTGTCAGTCACTTAACTACTTATTTGATTTTTCTTTTAAAAATAAGAAAGGAAAGAAAGGTTCAACACAACAACAAAAAAGGAAAGGAAGAGGGGTATACATCCCTCCGAAGAACATATTTTTATTTTATTAAAATACATTGCTAACTGCATGGTATTTAACTCATGACTTAGAAAAGGAAGAAAGGAGGGAAAGAAAGAAGGGAGAGAAAGAAAGAAAGAAAGAAAGAAAGAAAGAAAGAAAGAAAGAAAGAAAGAAAGAAAGAAAGGAGGGAGGGAGGGAGGAAGAAAGAAAGAAAGAAAGAAAGAAAGAAAGAAAGAAAGAAAGAAAGAAAGAAAGAAAAGAAAGAAAGAAAGAAAGAAAGAAAAAGAAAGAAAGAAAGAAGAGAAGGAAGGAAGGGAGAAAGAAAGAAAGGGAGAAGTGAGTGGGGGCGAGGGAAGGGAAAAAAAGGAAATCTAATAACTTTCCTCTGATTTTGAGGAATTCGTAAATAATTCACAGGTTTTCTTTTAAACCATGATGTACTAAGTTTACCCAAGAGAATGTAGAATTCTGATGGATCTAATCATTATTTTACATCTAAAATGTTACTTTTTTACCTTTTATACTATACTGCATATTAAGGTTCATAACCTGTTGGTTGTACAAATATTATAGGATTATTTGATAGAAGTATTTTTGACACAATGGATTCACAATGAATACATCATTTGAATTTCTATAGAGAGTAATGATAATAGTCCATGAAAAATGAAATATAATTGGAAGTATCAACTGCTTTAAAAGGATGTAAGTTTTTCCAAACATTTACACAATTGTTTCTGTTTAAATGGCCTTTATATTTGGAATTCTGCAAAATATAATGAACTGATGTGTCTTGCTCCTGAAAATTGGTTTTCTGATCAACTATTCTTGAAAAGAAGTTCTTGATCGTTTATGGTCTAAGATCCATATAGACAAAATGCTTCCTTCTAGACAAAGTATTAAATAAGTAATATATTGTTCATTTCATTTTGCTAATGAGACAAAATTCTAGCAATGTATTAGGGATAGAAAAGGTCAGGAAAAATTATTATCACTAAGATTTATTTAAAATTCTACACTAAGGCAAAGATATAATACATTTAGAAAAAGCAAGAATAACTTTCCTCTAAGGTGGTGTTAAATTGGAACTGGACACTGTGGCATATAACCAGTAGAGTTTTACGCCAGGAAAACAAAAAAATGGCAGAAGATCAGAAAACACAGGAGCCAGTCTTGAAGTTTACCCCAGTGACATGATTGAATGCGAAATAAGGTGGAATGCCACCAGGATGGGGTGAAAATAAGGCAAGGAGCCTCAGCAAACAAATGAAGGAAAGGATGGCATCATCCCAAGACAGAAGAAGAAAGGAGTACTCTTTCCCAGTCCAGCTTGAATTACAAAACTCTGGAAGCAATGGGAGGAGCTAATAATACAACTCTGTTCTAGCTGGGGAGGTCCCTGGCTAACATGATGATGACTGAGCGGTTTAAATATAAGACTCTACTGGTGTGTTTGCAAAGAGCCAAGTAAGTGCCTTCACTCAGGAGAATATGACACCAAACAAAAATTCACCTGTGCTGTTTGGTTTCAACATACATTACATTTTTCAAATATTATAACCATTTATTTTATAAAAATATGGACTAGTTAGACTGATACTCAAGGACATTGTCACACCAAAAAACAAATACGTCAAATCTCTTACTTAGCCTTTTGAGGTCTCAATGTGTTTTCTTACTGATAAATTATGAAGACTGGACTGGATAATTTCTGTGACCATTTACAAGCCTAACATTTTATGTCTCTGTAATTTTATGATTTGAAATAAAGTATAAAAAAACACACAATCACCGGGGAGTGGAAGAGTTTGTGGACTGAAAAAGGTCAATATGGATATTGGATCTTCATTTTAAAGAGAGGGTAGCAAAAATGGACAATGCACTTTGGGATGTAATACAGGAATTTGAAGAAATTCTTTATTCCTTTATGAGACAGAATAGGGTGGGAACCAAAAGCTGAAATCAATATTTTGGCATCCAGTGGAGATCTATGCAGCTCGAATGAATTGCATGTAGTCAACCAAGTTTCACAAACAGGTTAGAGAGAAAAGTAGGCATTGCACGGCCATTTTTGAGAAATTCTATAGAGGTAAGATTTATGGACACTGATTTTTTTAGTTCCATCCTTTTACATTGCACACAAATATAGGAAGAATTCCTTAACTATTAGGGTGATAAAAACTGAAATGAACTCAACAGAAATGCAGGGTCTCCATTACTTCATATACTCACTGTGTAAACTGAGACCAAAAATATATTTCATGTAAAGGCATGTAGTTTTTACAGAAAATTAAAGTAAGAAAGACACTTTGAAGCAAGCATAATTTTATATTGTTTTTCGATTGTTTGCTTTTTCCTAATTTTATTTGCAGGTGCAGGAAAAATGGTTGGAAAAGTGTGTTCCAGAGCCCAATTATAAGCCACATGAGAAAATCATTTTACCTATTTTATTGCTGCATACTTTTTGTTAACCCATTGCCCAAGCTGCATATTTATTTACCAGACTTACTCTCAGTTGCGTAGTGAACGTATTCAAAACTCAAATACATTTCAAGGCCTCCACTGAGGACCTTAATTTTTTTTTTTTTTAGTGACTCTAAGAAAAATTCTTAAAAAGAATTTCAATCTGTTTTAAGAAAAAGTAATGGTCCCTGTCACACAGTACAGTAAAACAAATATACTGTTTTGTTTAATTAATATTATAAATGAAAATATTCTTATTTTTGGAACTGTGAGCATAACCTCTCTATCTAACCATCTATCTACCACATGATTTGCTTGACCAAAATTATTCAATGTATATAATTAAAAGATAAAACCATCTTCAGTCTGGCATAGCTAAATTAAGTGAACTCTTAGAAATCACTTTGAACGTATACTACATCTGCCTAAGGAATGCCTTACATAGCCTTTTTTCACTTATGTGGTCTTAGATAAATACAATAGGTGCTATTCTAACTTTCCTCTACCTTTGAGGTGATGCTGAGAACACACAAAATTTGTAGTATCCAACATAGAAAAGTTGCTGAAATGCGGACCAGATATCATCTCTTACTGTCATGTTTTCTCCATTCTTCCAGAAGGAAACAAAAATTCTAACATGCCCACTGAACATGAGCCATATGAAGTTGGAAATCTGGAAAATACCTAGATCCCCATTTCCTTGAGTGAATACAAAATAAGGAATGGTAAGCTAAGTTATCTATTTTTGACAGTATCTTTCCAGGATCTGGATCAGACCTTAAAGCATTGAAATATTTATTAATTATTCTTGTTAGTGGTTTGTCTCACCTAATGTAAGCTACAGTGAAGGTAGGAGGAGCAGGGTGGGGAGCTAAGCCTATGTGTGAAATCACAATGGAAACCACATCTATGACTAATCAGTGAGAACTGGCAAGCACCGTTCTGCACTTATTATGACAAAGCCCCACATGTGAACTTATTCAAATCCCCTCTCACTTTGTCTCTATTTTGCGTTAAAACAATACTCAGGGTTTTATTTTTTCCAGAGTAGTCCCTGAGTGCTATGTAACCACAGATACCCCCCAGCCTCTCCTCTCAAAACTTGGCCCAGCATTTCTCAAAGCATATTGGAAACATCTATCATCTCTCTCTCATTCCCTCTCTCTCTCTCTCTCTCCCCTCTCTCTCTTTCAGTCTCTCTCTTTCAATCTCTCTCCTCTGCACCATGTCTCTTTTTAATATAGAAACAAGGATAGAGATATGCCCACCTCTGTGGGATTGGTTAGTCACAGCTGGAATTGGAAAAAGAGCTATTAGGATGGTTCATTTCAAAATGCTGTCTTAAAGAATCAAGAAAGAATGTTGAAATATGAATCAAAATTAGATTACTTAAGAACCAAAGTATTTCCAGAAAGACAGGTGTAGTCAAGTAAGAAGGGGAGAAAGTCAAATAAAATGAGTGTTAAGTATCTATTGGATTTCACAAAAACGAAATCATCGACAACCTTCATGGAGCTATTGGTATGAAACGGGAGTAGGATGAATGTGAACCAGCGGGGAGGGGGCGCAGACAGTGAGCTCAGAATGAAGTTCAGACAGCTTCGTTATGAAGAGAGAGTGGCATCTGAGAGATGCATGTTTGAAAAGGGCTTGTGTTTTCTAAACTTTTTAAAGACAAGTGTCTTGAGCACATTTAAAACCTGATAGGATGGAGCCGGGAGACAGTGAACAGTTGAAGATTGAGAGAAGAAAGAGGAGGCAAGGATGGGATCCTGTGAAGCAGTGGATGGTCTGGCCTTGGGCAGAAAGAGATACGTGGCTGCTAAAGGGTGGGTTACAACCCAGGTTAATATGTCAGTGTAGTGGCAGGAAGTTGAGGAATTACACTTTCAGATTTCGACTTTCTCTGTGAGGTAAGTAAGTCACTTTCTGAAAAGGAAGGACAGGGCAGCGGATGAGAGGTGTCAGGTAAGTTGAGAAGGTCTGAAAGGAAGGTTTTGGTCCTGATGAAGCCACAAAGGGAGATGCTGGGGGAAATACTGAAGGATGGCCAAGAAGCATTGAGAAGCCACCTAAGATTGGAGAGTTTGTAGTGGCACCAGACCCATGTTTAGGCCATTTTCTTCAGCAGGACCTAGTCACCTAGTAGAAGAAATATTGAGGGAAAATAAAATAGCCTTCTAAAGTATTCCTAAGACTACACCACCTAGTAGAAATTACTTTTGCCAGCCTTAAAGACCAATTTAAATACATGCATACTCAAGCTTCCACAGGGCACCCAAGATCTGTCATATTTCTAGGTATTAATCACTGTAAACCTATTTGAGGCCAGAGATCATGCCTTTCTGACATTGTGTCCCAAGGACCTAACAGGGCCAAGCACATAACAGACAATAAATGTTGATAAATATTTACTGAAATCAATGCTAAATGGATGGATTTCTTCAGTCTACTGTGAAAATAAAACACTGGCCACTTGTCCTCCAGACCAAAAGAAATCAGTATAAAGTAAAAGAAAGGTAGATTGCTTACTGGCAAATTGCATGTGGAAAGACATAAATGTACTTTTAGTTTATTACTAAAGACTATGTATTTAAAAGAGACCCAAGTACACTTACTAAAAGGAGATCATTGTATTTAATTCATGTGTCAGGAGAACAGTAGAAGGAGACAGTAGCCAAATGACAGAAGGCTGACCTCAGGAAACATAGTCAGTACAGATACAAATTTCATAGCCTCAGTTGATGATCCATGGACTTAATCATGAAACCAGAAATAATAGTAGGTAGTCATTATTAAAATAATATTCTGGGATGCTTATTCTGTGCCATGTTCTGGGCTTAGCACTTAGATGAATTCTCTAATCTTCACGACAACCCTGGGAGATGGGCACTATTAACATCCTCTTTTTGCACATAGAGGAACAACACTTAGAGAGGTGAAATAATTTGCTCATGAGTATAGATCTGGTAAGCGGCAGAGCTCATATGGGTTTAGTTCTCTCTGTCACCAGAGTCCACTCTCTTCACCATGCTATCTTCCCATCCAGTGCAACCCTTCATTTGTCAAATGTGAAAACCAAGGCCCAGGGAATTAAGTGAGTTGTCTGTATTCACACACTGTTAATTGTTGATCCATGAGTAGAACTCAGGTCTCTTCATCTCCAGCCCAATAATCTGTTACCCATTCTTCAAAGCCATAAGCCCTGATACATTAATTCCTAGTATTTGAAAATTTACCTGACTCCAGTTCATTGACTCAATGAACAAAATTTGCCCTCAGCTGAGTGACTGGATCCATTTTTGATCTTAACACTTTTGACCAAACTAAAGTGGATCTATCATAATTCATCACTTAAATAGAGAACATATTTTTAACTCAGATATTTGAGAGAAATCCTGTCATAAGAATCTTCACTATTACCCCACTATTGTGATGTGAGAGCAACAAGAAGCAAAGACCGTATAAGACTATGGTCAAGCAATAACCTAAGCTCTTTAGATTTATTATTCATTTAATTTTCACAGTATTTTATCACAGAAGATAGGTACAACTAGCACCCCATTTTTCCAGTTCAGGGAAGTGAAGTACTGAGTGTTCCTGTCATATATCTAGGAAATGGCAGACTCCAAATTTGGATCTTGGCAATTCCTACTGAGAACCTTTCATTCGTATTCACATTTATGAATATAAAAGAATGTTAAATAGGACCTCTATAAAGGACCTATCATAACAGGACTTACCAACTGTTCCAGAAGCCATTACTTCTAATAGTCTATGGAAGATAAGGATAGAGATTCATTAGAGAGAAGTTCCCTCTAAAGGGGTTATTAGGATGAATTCCTAGTGATAGGGGCAAAAAGGAATCTTTGGATAGATTGGTGGGGGTGGCATACTCATAGGGAAAGTCAACAGGCATCTCATTCTCCAACTGGATGCTTCTTTCTGAGTGGGTAAACTGGGTAAACCCCTTGGCTCATCCAGGGATAATACAGGAGTGAAGTAGAAGAGTCCTTGAGAGAACCTAATGAACCCCTGGTGTCTGGAGGGCAGAGAGTCTAGGTATGAGATGCACCTGGAACAGTTTGGAGGTGGCGTCTGGCTGCAGTTGCCTTTGGCGGCTAGGTGAGTAGAGAGAAGAGGGAGGGGTAGTGGGAAAAGCAGCTTGCATTTCCAGAGTTTGGCAGAACCTGGAGGCAGAACCCAGTTCTGGTGGGCCAAGCAAATGTCACTGAAGTAAGCCAGATCCTAGCCTAAGAGAGTTGTCTGGTGGGGGAAGAGGATCCAGCAGAAAAGACTGTGTGTGTGTGGGGGGGGTGTCTACCTCCAGAACAGAAGCTTGAAAAGCTGAAGGTTGCCCTGAAGGGTAAGCTGGAGAAAGTATCACCCATGACAGGGGATGGTACAATATGGAGGTCCTGAGACCTTTGTCGGGTGGGTCTCAGAGGAGCCACAGAAGAGCCTCCAATAGGAAGAGAAGCATTCAGGCATCTGCCCTATAGGAAGCACCAGCTGCCAAGGTAACAACAGCGGCATCAGTCAAGGAAGAGCAGCCCTTTCCCTCTCCCTGACCTCCAAAATTATTTCCTGATTTATTCCCTCTGAATTCAGGCTACTTAATAAACTGGTCACTCTCAATCCACAGTAGTTTCTTAACTGGTCACCTTATCTTCAGTCTAGCAGTTCTTTATCCAACATTTACATTGCTTTCAAAAATATTGCTTTCAAAAATATTTTTCAAAAAAATATTACTTCCTTGCTCTGGCCCTTTCATAATACTCACTCCCTCCCAGTTAAGACTGAACTCTTCAGTATTCATGGAAGGGATTCAATCATCTTTTTTCTGTATTCATTTTCCAACATATGAGTGGTTTGACTTATATTTGGACCCACTATGGAGGGAAAAAATTTAATTGATTTCTGAGAATACATTTTAGTCCCCCAAAGTTCTGTGGATGTGTACTTTCATTTCCCTAAACTCACTATGGATGTCACAACTCTGTCTCTAAACTGAAATGCTTCCATATCCCCAATCAAAATCCAACCCACCCTTCAAAGCTCAGCTCAAATATCACGTCTTCTTAAATTGTTACCTGATTCCCCCAGTTGGAATCAGTTAGTCCTTGGTCTGTATTCTCCTGACCTTTTCTGTATTCTTTTGGTTTTGATCTTATTTCATTCTGTTTCATATTATAGTTAGCCATGTAGCAAGGGTGCATGACAAAAGGCCAAAATGTACATCCACTCTCAATTTCAATATATCAAGAAATAAAACAAGAAGGACTTGGAAGATGCTAGTTGCATGCAAGTTCAAGGAGTCTGCCTGAAAGAGAAGTGACTGAGACCCTTGAACAAGTCCAGGGTCAAGCAAACGTCCTGACCTATGAGGAGTATGGTCTTTAGTTGAACCTGAGTGAGCAGGGTAGAGGTGGTAGGACTCAGTCCTGAGGCACCAGCAGAAGTGCGCCAGGGACAGAACTTGAGGGATTCATAGTAAGCAGCACCAGTTCCCAACAACTGAGTTTAGAAGCCTCAGGTGAAGAATTTTAAGACATTGAGCCTAAGAAAGGGTTTTAATCTCTAGGGTAGTACAAAGGATGCTACTTCGGAGACAGTTAAGAGTTATTTCATTGGAGGGAAGAAGGCTATTTCTTACCTCAGCTGAAGATGAAAGTGATGGGGAAAAAAAGAAAGTATTGACAAGCATGAGGATATGGTCATGGTATCAGAGGGAAGATGACAAACCCCGAGTCATGATTCGGTCTGTCCATATGGGTGCGGTGAGAGGCCAGGTAACAAAGTGTGTGGGCTCAGTGTGTGCACAGGCACAGAGGAAAGGAGATCAGCAGGGCAGCCCCGACTGTGATATTGTGTAGTGTCAGTAGCAGTGGCCTCTGACGAATTAGAGAATTAATTTGGAATTAGAGAAACAACCTCTTGTGGCTGCAGGGGGACACTCTAAAGTCACAAGAAGCATGTGTAAACCACTCCACCAGGGAAAGGGGTTTGGATTTGAGTATCACCTACTTCTCACTCCTAGGTCCCAGGACGGGAGAAACTGCATGTCAAGGGTTACAGTTGGAGACACTTAATAAATGTCTATTGCATCAATAAGGACATTGCCGTCTTCTGTGGAAGATCTCCTCATCAGTTCTTGCAAAACAGTGTGTCTGGCAATTCTCACTGCATCCTTAATTTTCCATAGAGTAGACACCTGTATCTCTGTCGGTTGAACATGCCCCTTTCCCCTTCCTCTAGTAAATGCAACCTCTTCTTTGGCAGACCTGGTCCTCCCCTGCTCTAACTTTTGACATGAGTGAGGTTGCCAGTCATGGTCACATGAACCAGGCTTGCCATTCAAATGGTCCCATTGTTTTAGCAACAGGGACTGGTGCGAAGGATTGGCACAAGACTCAAACTCTGGTTAATCAGCATTTTTCCACAGACATGTTATATAGAGAAGCAGGGACCCTGTCTTTCCTCACGGTGACGAAACTACCATGTTTACAACATTGGAGCTGCTGCTCCCAGCCATGTTCACGGTCGTGTGGAGAAAGCCAGTGGGGAGGAGGAGAGAAGGAAGGCCAGCAAAGACAAGCTCGGGGATGTGTGTGTGTGTGTGTGTGTGTGTGTGTGAGAGAGAGAGAGAGAGGCAGACAGAGAGTAGAGAAAGAAAATACAAGCTTTATTAGGAAGCTAGTAATTATACTTTTCAGTGTACATTTTCTTTATTAACATTTTCCTGCTGTTTAAACAAAAATTATTTTTTAAATCAGAAGAAAACACAAACACATATTGGGAGGACACATGTGAATGTTTATCATCTTTTAGCTGATCCAGCCCCGCCAGACTTGCCTGTTTTAGACTGTTTATTTCCACTCTATCACCATGTGTGACACTAATGAAGATTCTGGCTTCCTAGTCCATATGCTGGAAGCTGCATTGTTTTCTGTAACACTCTGGGGTCCCACTATAAATATTTAAAGCATGTCAAGCTTGTTATCTACAAAGGAGATTCCGGGTAAGAAGTGAGCTCTAAAGCTCTCCTAGAACATTAGAGTGGAGTAAGAGAGTCATTATAAAATCATAAAGTTTTGTAAAATTCAGGCTGACTTCTTATTTTAGAAGTTGTTTTTGATTTTTCTCATCTATCTTTCTTTGTATATCCTGTTTCTGACTAGATAGCCTTGCTTAATATTTTTAAAGGAGATCATCATACTGATTCTTAAAATCAAAGAACTTAAGGCAGAGGAATTTAAGAAAAAAAAGAAAAAAGAAAAACTGGGGATGAAAACTAAGCAAAGAATAAAATGTTAAGGAAAAGTAAATCAAAATTGTCATGAACACCAAGAGATTTGAAAGTTGAATTATTCAAGGCGGCACATTTTCTGGATTCCAGCTCTATGCTGCAAGAATTGGAAACAGATAACAGAGGCATTGTTACATATTTTTCACTGCCAGCCTTCTGCTGCCACCAGAAAGCACTGCCGTCCCTGTCCTCACTGCCAGGATAAGAACCTTGCATGGAAAATAAAATGCAGAGTCCCTAGTTTTATTTTTAAGAGATAAAGACTCACTTTTAGACGTCTACAGAGAAGCTACTCCATCCAAAGTTTTACCTAATCAATTTGTCTAATCATCTATCAGGGAAGACTTGCTTTATTTTTTTTTTTTTAAGTTGGGCACAATTGCAAATGTAAAGACTGGATATAATAAGGCAAATAGTTTTAAAAACTGGATACAATTCCTACATTTCTCTCCAATTTGTAATCTTTAAATTGACATTGCCCACATTTATCCTAAGATCATGTAAATAATAGACTGTCTCCAAATTTAACTTTATTACAAAATTTGGTGCCTCCTAACTCCATATATTTTATAATTGAGACTTCAACGAAACACTGCAGTCACTCCTTTTCTTCTTTCCCTTCTTTTCAAATAAACTCCTTTTTGTTTTCTTTTTGAAATTTTTTTACCCCTCACTTCCACAGGACTATCCATGGGATTTATTTCTTACATGAAAGCAGAACTAGTCTCTGTGTGATTTGAAGAACCTTGCCCACAATACTCTTTTTTTTTCTCTCTCCTCAGACTACTTTCTGTTAAGTCCTGCATCTCCAGAAAGCCACAGATAAGCTGCTGGAAAATGCCTGAAGGGAGAGAGAGGAAGAGAGAAAGCCAGAGTGGGCCAGTCACTGTGTAGGAAGGGTAGACCCAAAAACGGAGTATCATGGCAATGCCCAGCAAAGGAATACCTGAAAAGTTGTAGTGGAGAGGTGAGTTTTTCTGCAGACTTAAGTGATGTAGAATAGGAGAAAGCACTACTACAGAGCCTGGCAGAAGGAGCTTTTGTACAGTGTTTCCTTCCTTTCTGCCCTCATTCCTGGTTGTCCATATAACAGAGAACAAGCCTGATGGGGGACACCGCTAAGACACCCCCTAAAGATGCATAAATGTCCACATTTCCAACAAATCGGACTTAAGCTAACTTAGTATTACGCTTGCAGCAGACTTGTCCTAGACAATGCATGTCTAATGAAATAAGTTTGGAAGGACTAAAAGTTCCCACTCTCTCAGCTAAAATTACATACAGATGCTGCTCTGTGCCTGTATTAACTTGTAACTGTGAACAAATTATAAGGTTTTAAGATCACAGAAAAGTTTTTGAAGTTGAAAATAACCACCATTACAGACAAAATAACCTGTCACTTCTTTTAGAGTTCAGGGAAATAAAATGTTGGTAAGAAAATAAAACATTCTGGCTCCATACCAGAACATAACATTATACTCTCATACACTTCTAAAGTGCTTAAGTGTCAGCAAGTGGCTGTTTGTTGAAATCCATCTCCCTTAAAAATATTTAAGATCTTTTTGATTGACAGTACTGAGTGTCCGTTATACATTAGATTATATGTTAACGTTGCTCTAAAGAAATAGCATCCAAACATTTATTTCTTCAGAATCAAACTTATACTTATTGCAAAACCCATCCACAAATCAAGAAAAATATTTGATATATTTAATGAAAGAAGTGATAACTATCTGTTTTTTAATTCTGCAATGTCATTATCAGTTTCCTGGTTTTTGTTATTTGAAAGAAATAACACAGTTTAGAATCTGGGTATGATAACTTTACATTTCTGTCTGCAGATACTATATTTTATAATAATATAAGACATGCGTAAGTTCAGAAAAATGAGGCCTAATTATAATTTTATGCTGTGGTTTTGATAGTAATGGTTTAATCATAAAGCATAAATAACTGATATGAAATTTAAAGGGAAGTGGTTTTCACCAACACTCTGGTTAATCAGAAAATATGCATTGTTAGGTCTCAAAAGGGAGAAAACCAGTTTTCTTGAGATTTCTCTTCTGCAGCTGCATTCTACAGAGGTCTAAAAATCATTGAAATGAACTATCCCAAGGTTCAACCCAAGCCTTTTCTTTAAAGGACACACTAAGGGTAAATTTTTGAGCCTAATTATTATGCCACTTCAAATACACTCCTCCAGCGGAATCAGTGGGACACAGCTATCCGCACACACGTTGAGCATCTCAAACGTCTACCCTTCTGACCCTTTTTAGCTCCTCTTCCTGCAAGCTGAGCCATTCTGGCTTTTACTTTTTTTATTCCCTCTTTCCTACTCTCAAAGGGAAAAAATGAATGTGAAAGAAACTGAACCACAGTTCCAAGTGCTTGGGCATATATAGATAAGCAGATAGACACTCTCATACTTAGATTTTTAAACTCCGTGTGTAGTTTGTTTCAAATAATGAAAATCAGGAAAATAATTTTTAACTTTCAAAAGCAATATAGGGCCCAATATGATATGTCATATATGCCAGGAAATTCAGAGTCTGGGAGCACCTTCTGAAGATTAGAATTGATACATCAGGCCATTTAGCATACACATTATAACTGAATTTTGCCTTTGTGTTAATAAGTCTAATGCTTTTGGCTATTTTGGACTCATATTAATTGGTCTAAAGGTCAGGAGTTATAGGTTCTACCCCGACCTTAGAACCCTTTGTAACCTTAAGCAATTCATGTAAATGACCTGTTCTAAATCATTTGTCCCCTCATCTGTGAAGTAAGGAAGTTGGATCAAATCAGTTTCTAACCTGTGGGTCAAAAACCTATTCAGGGTAATGGAGTTACTAAAAAGATTCAGATAAATCATATGTAGAACTGAATAAATACTACTAACACATGTGATACTAATGCTTCAAATGTGTGCAGATACTATTGCTCTTAGTAAAATATAAATTCATTTAAAAGGCTTACTGAATTCAGAAAAGCATTTGTAATATTAATCATCCAATAATAAAATTACAACTGAAATTATGTGAGAGGTCCTACTAAAATGGTGAAATATGAAATTATGCCAGCTCTAAAACACTAAACATCTGTGGAAAACAAATTCCATGCAGAATTCTTAGGCTGCTCTTTGGAAGGGCTGTAGTAATGTAAGAACAGAGCTTATGGGCACCTCTTTGTCCTGTGGCCTGTTTTCTGCCTCACTAGTCAAAGGTGACCCTTACTGTGTATAGGACCGCAGATTCTAACCACAATGCTTTCAGACTCCAGCTTAAGCTAGGAACACCAAAGACGGGAAACACGTCTAGTTCTCCTTTTCAGAATTACCCAGGAAAATAATCTAGCCTGTAACAACTGCAACATTCTTCTTTGAACACAAAGCTTAGGCTATGAAATTCCATATTAGAAAATAGTTTTGAGACTTCACATGAGAAATATGAAAAAATTCCTTTAGAATAAAAGAAAGAGTATTGGAGAGATAATATACGTCTATGAAGTTAGTCTCATAGACACAGGAAAAACTATTTTCTGTATCTATTGTAATGCTTTGGGCATATTTTTTTTCTCGCTTTTTTTTCTTTCATTAGTCTTATATGTGTCCAAAACTGAAAGTGAGCTAAAGTTCTTATTGGGGATACCAACTGATCAATTATCAAGATAATCAGAGTTAATCTGTCTTTCTTTGGTTGATTCTTCCATTGTCTTTATCTCTATTGTCTATATATCCTCACAGTCCTTTCAATGGAATTTTCTCAGCTTTCCATACCTTGCAAATCTCAGCGCTCTGGATTCCTCTCAGCATCACTCAGAATGCTGATGCTTACCTTCTACCTACACTCTGATTTCTTCCAGGTAGAGTTCATTTTGTCCCAATGAAACCACCCATTTCCCACCCCTGATTGATTCCAGATCACTCCCTACTCAAATCCATTCTACTCCGCCATCAGAATTGTTTTCTAAAATAGATTTGCTTACATTAAAAACTTCAGGGACTTCCCGGGTGGTGCAGTGGTTAAGAATCCGCCTGCCAATGCAGGGGACACAGGTTCAAGCCCTGGTCCGGGAAGATCCTACATGCCGCGGAGCAACTAAGCCCGTGCGCCACAACTACTGAGCCTGCGCTCTAGGGCCCGTGAGCCACAACTACTGAGCCCACGTGCCACAACTACTGAAGCCCATGTGCCTAGAGCCCGTGCTCCGCAACGAAAGAAGCCACCGCAATGAGAAGCCCGCGCACTGCAAGGAAGAGCAGCCCCCACTCGCCACAACTAGAGAAAAGCCCACGCAGCAACGAAGATCCAATACAGCCAATAATAAATTAATTAATTAATTAAAACAAATTTTTTTAATAAAATAAAAACTGCACCCAAGTTTTAAAACATCTTAAATTACTCCCCGTTATCTTAGAGAAACATTCCACCCTACTTAATCTAGCCTACAAAGTTTCACAACCTGGATGTGAACCTCCTTTTTAGCCACATCTACAACCAGCTCAATCTTACTACTACACCATGATTTTTTGTAACTCATTGTCTTTGCTACTGCTACTTAGTGTGTATAGATTATTCTCTGTCTAAAGCCTCCCCAACCCTGTGTCCCTTCCTGTCAAGCTTTTATTTATTCTTCAAGATCCAGATTAAAATATTCACTCTGTTTTCAGCTTGTTCTTACTCCTTTCTCCTTAGTAGAATTGACTGAACTCTTCATGCAACAGTAACTGAACATTTGTGTGTGATATCATACTAGATACTGAGGGTACAAATGTTTATAACAAGACAAATTCTTGTTTTCAGTGAACTTTCAGACTAGTAAAGGATACAGTTCTGAAAAGAAATAAATGCCACTTAGTGTGTCAGTTCTAGGACAAATCAATAGGTATACAACAGGGGATAAATAATGATCAAGAGGGGAGGGAGAGACCATCTAGTCAGTCATTCAGTTATTCATTCAGCCAACATTTGTTGAGTGACCATGATATGTCAGGCACTGCACTAAGGGCTGAGAGCATAAAGACAAATTAAAATACATTCTTCATCTTGTAAAAGGCAAACAAGTAAATAAGCAATTATATGATGGTGAATATGGTAGACCGCCTCTAAAATAGCCCCTTGTAACAAGGAGTCTGACTCCAATTTCATTTTGCTGGTTGACCCCTGACAGCACTCATGCCCTATACTCCCCCTTTCCTTTTTCCCCATATCAGACCAAGACAGTGAGAAAGCCTTGGGGCTCCATCCATTGGTGCTGGTGGAAAAGTTTAGACCATCCAAACCCCATTCCCGTGGGAACCCACACCAAGGCCCCACCTCCTCACCACAATAAAAGCTAAAGCCACTGGCTTCTCTCTTCTCTCAAGACATTCCAGACTGGCTTTTATGCCTGCCCTACTTTCTTCAGAAAGACCCATTATGTGAGTAATAAATACTGTTGTACCATCTTGGTGCATGTGTGGCGTCATCAGTCTGGACATACAGACCAGTTATGGGTGGAGTTATTGCCTCCACTGGCCAACCACAGAGCATTCTCAGTGACCCCAGCCTGGGCGTTCCAGGCCTTGGATAATCCCCTCCATCTGAATGTGGGCTGAGCCTAGTGACTTGCTTCTCACAAACAGAATACAGCAAAAGCGATATATCCTATCACTTTAAAGGATTTAAATAGATTAATCCTCTGTGATTAGATTACAAAAGATTCTGTTTTCCCTCTGCTCATCCTCTCTTGCTGTCTTACTCGCTCCAGTGGAAACCAGTTACCATGTTGTGAGGTACCTATGAGGTCCACATAACAAAGAACTGAAAGAGGCCAGTGGTCAATAGCCAGTGAAGAACTGAGGCCCTCAGCCCATCAGACTATGTAGACCTGAACTGGCCAACACCAAAGTCAGGGAGCTTCAAAGCGGACATTTCCCCAGTTGAACCTTCATATGAGACCACTGCTCTGACCAACACCTTGATTGTAACGTTGTAAAAAATCCCTGGGATAAAGAACCCAGCTGAGCCATGCCCAGATTCCTGACCCACAGAAACTGTGATATAATAAGTGTTCATTGTTTTAAGCCACTAGGTTTGGGGATAATTTGTTAAACATCAATAGATAACTAATACAAAGGAGTATTACAGTGGTGAAAATACATAATGATAGTATGCTACTTCTGGACATGATGAGTAAAGCATGCAGACATGAGAAGCCTGGCAAATTTATGAAATGTATTGCTTAAGATAATTCAATGTTGCTGGGCTAGAGGGTTGGGGTAGGGTTTGTCTCCAGCTGAGCCTGGAGAGATGTACTGAACCAGGATAGGAGAGTGCCATATAAGGCCACGGGAAGTGGCAGAAAGGAGGCACTGAAGAATTCTAAACAGCACAATAACATGATCATATTTATGTAACTTGAGCCTGTGCTGTTTTCTTCTTCAGATTCAGACATGCCTGGACAGGTTTGGAGGGCTAAGTGGCCCAGGCCCTCAGCAGTCTGTTTGCATGAGTGATCAAGAAACATCCTGGAAGATAAGTCAATCAGTAAGAAGAGTTCCTAGGTCTCTTAAAGTCAGTGATGCAAGAGCCGTGGCTCTAAGCTTAGCAACACAGTGTCGGCAGCTCTGATTATCCTTAATTCCAGTCCCTATAGATTGATGCCTGAGCCCCAAGAAGAAAGAACTGTAGTAACAAGCAAGGAATCTAAAAGGACTGTTTCACAAGATTCCCATGAGAATCTCAGATCCCAAGACAATATCATCAAATCAACAGCAGTGGAGTCAGCAGATTTGGCAGGAAGAAATGTACTGGCTGCTTTGCAAGGACGTTGGCGCCTTAAACATTGGACACCAGCATTGGCATCAGTGCCCTGGCGAAGACTCCAGATCTTTCAACAGAAAACATTATTCTCTTTTTTCTTTAGGAGCCAGAACAAGAGAGAAGAAAAATAGCAGATGACAAAAAGATTTCTTGAGAGCACACACGGATCAGCACCAGCCTCCCAGGCTCCCATGTTTGGGGAAGAATCTGAGGGGTCTAGAAGGTCTCAGTGGGAGGGGGTCAGTGAAATAAAAAGACAAACACTATTTTTTTTTCACTGCTCCTTTAAACTTTACTATATTTTAAAATCTAGCAAAATAGATGCTTAAAATATATAAACTTTGCTCATTTATAACTATATATCTATATATACTTAAATATCTAACATATACTTAAACATACAAATATAAATGAGTAATGTTTATAGCAAAAAAAAAAGGCTGTAAAACTGAAAATCCTATACTACAGAGGGAACAAAAAGTATATTTAAAGATATATTCTGACCCAGAGGAACTAATATGTCCTATGTTATGTAAACTCTTCTAAAGTATTCATTGTAGATAGAAAACTGCTCAATCATTATAAGATACTAGATACCAAAACCACCAACATGTGCATGCACACATGCACAAACACTCTAAACAAAGTCCCATTTTTATACTTACATTCAAAATCTCCTAAATAATGTATTTTTAAAAATCTGACAAGTAGTGAACTAAATGTGTAGTATATTTTGTAAAAAAAAAAATTTCCCAAGAGTGCATCTTCTTCCCCTCATTTGTTGTGTCTGTATTTTGTTAGAATTTGTTAAATATAGATTAGAATTTGCCTGACATATGTTATATTTCAACTTTTTAAAAAGTTATAAGTGTCTCTTCAGAATAGTGTTTAACTGATTATTTTTGTTAGTTTTTTATTAACTTGTTAGCTTGACTTTACCCAATTCAAAAGTGTCTGTCTTTGGAAGGGGATAATTAATCCTTTTATATTTATTGTAATCCTTATCTGTTGATCCTATTTCTCTCATCTGTTTTTTCTGTAACAAACACTATTTTTTTTTTAAACTTTGGGTTTATTTATTTATTTATTCATTTATTTATTTATTTATTTATGGCTGTGTTGGGTCTTCGTTTCTGTGCGAGGGCTTTTTCTAGTTGCAGCAAGTGGGGGCCACTCTTCATCATGGTGCGCGGGCCTCTCATTATCGCAGCCTCTCTTATTGCGGAGCACAGGCTCCAGACACGCAGGCTCAGTAATTGTGGCTCACGGGCCTAGTTGCTCCGTGGCATGTGGGATCTTCCCAGACCAGGGCTTGAACCCGTGTCCCCTGCATTGGCAGGCAGATTCTCAACCACTGCGCCACCAGGGAAGCCCCGAACACTATTTTTTATTAATAAACTTTATTCTTCAGAACAGGTTAGATTTACAGAAAAATTGAGCAGGTAGTGCAGAGTTCCCACCACAGTTTCCCCTATTATTAACATCTTACGTCAATATGGTACATTTATTAAAATTAATTAACCAGTATTGATATATGATTATTAACAAAAGTCCATAGTTTGTTCAGATTTCCTTAGTATTTACCCAACGTCCTTTTTCTATTCTACAATACCATCCAGGATACCATCCAGAATTACATTTAGTTGTCTGTCTCTTTAGGCTCCTCTTAGCTGTGACATTTTCTCAGACTTTCCTTATTTTCAATGACCTTAACAGTTTTGAGGAGGACTAGCCAGGTATATTGCAGGACTCCCCTCTATTGGAATTTTTCTGATTTTTTCTCATGATTAGACCAGCTTATGAGTTTTGGGGAGGAGAAATACTATTTTGATATTGATATTGTGCACATTTTTTGTCTCCACACTGCTTTGGCCTGGGAAATGTAAAATGTTATTACATTTGTATTTTAGAAAAATCACTACTCTAGAAGAAATATTGAGTAGGGTCAAGAAATTAAGCCACATGACCAACTTGAAGACTATTGCAATGATACAGATTAGATATAATAAAGATCTGGGCCAAGGCAACTATAGTGTGAAAAGAGTAGAAGGGAATGATACAAGATGTGTCCAGAATGTAGAAATGGCAGAATTCTCTAACCAATTGTCTGTGAATGGGAGGAGTCTGCAAAAGTGGCTGAGAAGAAATGGTTCAAAATGTGGAAGAAGACCAGAAAGAGCACAGTGCCAAAGCCAAAGAAAGAAAAAGTTTCAGGAAGGGTGTAGTAAGTCAAATTAAAGAGGACCAACATGATCTTTGGGTTTGGAAATTAATAGGGTTTTTTTAAGTCAAGGGCAGTAGCATGATTGAAGGGGCTGGAAAGTGAATTGAATGTAAGGAAATTTTAAAAAATAGTGTCAATATTCCAAGCATTCTGATTCTAAAGGAAAGGAGAATGATCAGAGAATGATCTAAAAGCTAGAGAGATATATAGAATTGAGGACATTTACTGATATATGAGACAGGAGCATGTATTTTTAACTATATGGCGTAGAAGGAACAGATAAAAGAAGATTGAAAATATGGCAAAATGAAAAACTGGTCTTATAGCAGATGAAAATATTGGATCATTCATGATAATAACAGTTACACACACTGAGTATTTACCTAACCATTCCAGACACTAGGGTAGGGCTTCAATGCATTATTTGCATTAACCTCAACAATACTCTTAGGCGGTAAGTGTTACGATTGTCCTTATTTTATGGATGAAGAAACTAAGGCAGACAACAGCGTGAGTCAAGACTTGAACCCAGGCAGATTAACTCTACTTGCTTAATCAATGTTATATTTTGCATCTCCAAAGCCTGGGTGGTAGCCTGAAACAGCAGAAGAGGCATCTGTACGATGGAGGAAAGCAATGTATGTGGGTGGCATATGGTGGTTGCATAATAAATATTTGTAGGATGAATGGAAGAATAACAGAGTGCAAATATAGATACGTAGCTATAGGAGCAGGAAGTTGATGGGGGTCACACTTTACGATGCTGATTACATCAGCATCGATGAATTTGTAACACTTCATACATAAATAGTATAGCACTTGTTTCCTTATATTACAAATCTGTATTTCACCTCTGTGTCCTCACTTACCTGAAATCCCACTCCCTCAGCATGGAGAGAGGTTGGGGCTGACCTATCCTTTGGATTCCCTAGGGCAGAACCGGAAAAGTCTTCAGAAGATGTCAGAGACAAGGAAGAAGCAAAGCACGATGAGAAACTGAAATCCAATGAGCTGAAAATCAACGGTCCCCAAACAGATGGGAGAAGCAGAAACAGGTTTGGAATCCAAGAGTGTGGAGCCAGGGATTTGAAATCCTGGGAGTCAAGAGCCAGAGCAGAGGCCTGGAAAAATGATCTCAACAGATGTGGCTTTCTGAGTCTTACTTTTCACTGCCAGTCATGGTGATGAATGGTCAAACTGGCTAGTTTAAAGGGTTGTGAGAGGTCAATATCTCCAGGTAGTGAACATCTTGGAGGCAGGGGCTATGTCTTTTTTACCCATAATTACGTCCCTAGCATCTGATACAGTGCCTGGCATAGAGAATGTGTTTTTAAGCTGATAGGATGTGTGGAGGGACTGATCAAGACCTAGGAGAACTAGAACTTAATTGATAAATATTACGATGCGTGCCAGTATTTCTAGATCTCTTCCTACTCCTGGACATACAGAATGATTATCTGTTGAACTTAATCAAAGCTGTCTAATTTGCTTCAGTCAATAAAATAAGAGTGGTGGCACTTTAAGAAAAAACACTGAATGGGACAGAACACTAATCATCTGTAAGTTTGGACTAAAATCTTTAGCTGGAGTAATTAGTGACTATTTAAATTATAGCATATTTGAATTTGAACTTGATAATTATGCTGAAATGTCAAGTGGATTTGCAGTATGTCCCTGGCTTATCATTGGACGTTATTGACACATATATAGTCCTATTTAAGACGATAAATGATTACCCTTCAAAGGGAACAATAATAGAATCATGATTCATAAGTGTATTAATCATTCTTTCTAACTGCAGACATTCACAGTATTCCCAAACATTTTTACTGAGTACATATGCAACCCAGTTGCCTCTCTCTAGTCTTCAGGTTTCCCCAAGTGTACCAGTTAGCATTTGATCAGGGAAGTACAAATGCTATAACTGATATAAAATAAAGGATTTTTTAAAGTATTTATTTATTTAGACTGCACCAGATCTTAGTTGAGGCATGCAGGATCTTCATTGTGGCATGCGGGATCTTTTTTTTTTTTTTCTGGTCGCAGTATGCAGACTTCTTAGCTGCGGTATGCGGACTCTTAGCTGTGGCATGCACGCGGGATCTGTTTCCCTGATCAGGGATGGAACCCGGCCCCCGGCATTGGGAGCACAGTATTACCCACTGGACCACCAGGGAAGTCCCTAGAATAAGGGATTTTTGTATAGGTATTAGTCCTTATGAAATTGTGGGAGCTGATGAAGAAGTTAATGGAAGACCTTTGTGCCTCTGGTAATAGGCCTGGAGTCACTACAGGTCAACAGTGCCACCAGTCTGGGTGTGAAATGGGACTGCGTGAGGGCAAAATGGTACCCAAAAGGACACACTGGAAGCCACAGGTACACACTAGACCTCACATCTGTCTCCCACTGTCTCCAAACTTAAGATGCAGGCGACCCGAAGAAGGGGCTCATCCCCTTCTCCACAGAGCTGCACACCTGCCTGGCCCAGGACTCTATGAAGCTGAAGGAAGACATGCGGGGAGCCGGAGGGGCTGCAGACCAGCTGTGACCCCCACACCAAAACACTGGGCCAGCAGATCAGCAACAATGCACACCTGGCACCCTCCACTGACCCTTCAGAGCAGTCACTGCCGCTTCACGTGTGCCTTTCAAATCACACACGAATTTCTCCTTGGTCAATTCTAACCTCAAAACATGCAGAAAAGGGAATTCTAGGAAATGTTATTTTAGATCAGCTGAGTTGACACAATGTAAAGTCACCGCACTAAGCAATGCTAACATGTCCTGCGAATTTGTGTTTGCCCCTCACACAGGACCTCCCATGCTCCAGAGTTTTGCAGGTCACCTCCTTTTGCCTCCCAAGTACTCTGCCAGGTTGTACTCATATCATCCTGTTCCCACTCCATGGTAGGCACAGCTAAGTCTCTGCTGAAATTATTGATACCCTGGAGTAATGGAAGTATGGATCCAGCACTAGAGGTGGCCAAGGCCAACACACCTCCTTTTACTTCCACCCACCAATTGGAAACTCTAGATGTCAATGTCACCTTCAGTACCTAGATTAACCACCCACAGTACTAGACAAAGGAGGAAGAGTTCAAATTCCTATCTCCACATAGCTCCACACCCAGCTTCTGTTTCTGCCCCTGCCTCTGCCTTCCCCTCCTCAAAGCCCCGATGGGAACATGACAGTGGAAACACACAGTTCTTCAGGCAGAAAACCCCCTCCTGCACTTGCCAAGTGTGCTTGGGCCCCATGGCTCAGAGGAGGAAATAACAGTGGGCAATCCAGCAGGGTTCCCAAAGGCAGCTAAATTAGTCTTAAATAACACCCTGCGTAGGATACCAAAGTGAAGTCACGTTAGTGTCATGCGATGTGTAGCCTGGTTATTTTGGTAGCTTTTCCTACAGTAAGATGAAGAAATCAGGTCTGCACTTTTCTGCTACAGTCTAGTCTCATGACCTTGTAACGGCAGTGTCTAAGCAAAAAGAGAATTCTCTCTCTCTCTCTCTCTCTCAATCTCTTTTTCTCTCTCTGACACACACACGCACACACACACACACACACACCCCTCTCAAGAATAATCAATAGTTTTAGACATTTGGCATCTTAAAAGCAGACTTGGTGGGATGGAGGAGAGATTCTGTCTTCAGTGTGGAATGGTCCTGCTAAAAATTACCAAGTATTTAGTACTAAATAGAAGCTCTAACATCTCAGCGGAAGCATTTGCTTTCAAGTTCATGGTTGCTTCACTGTTTCCTCCAGGGACATTAGGTGGTATTTGTCTTACACTTGTGCAACTTAAGCTTTGTTTCTGGTGATTCCCATAACCTCCACCACCAAATCGAAGTCTCTTCCACTGGTGACTTGCAGCTCCACCTCTAGATGGAGAAAATTGTAAGCAACTTTTAAAGGATTCTTCCCTAGTTAAAAAAAATTGAAAAGTTCAGACATTCCATTGCCTATTCAATGCACCTCCTGACGGAGGTTATCTCTGAGCCTCGGTTTGTGAAATGGGGCTAATACCTTTCTTGAAGGGGAGTTATAAGAAAGCAATAATGCGAATTCCCTGGCCGCCCAGTGGTTAGGAGTTTGTGCTTCCACTGCCACGGCCCGGGTTCCATCCCTGGTCGGGGAACTAAGATCCCACAAGCTGCTTGGCGTGGCCAAAAAAAAAAAAAAAAAAAAGAAAGAAATGAGATTTAGTATAATATTCTCTTGACACAAACTTTGTATATGTTAAGTACTCAATAAAGAAAGCTATTCAATTCACAGGCATGTATGTGTACAAACATATATGTATGTATATGAATATATATCCTTATATATCATGTTACATATATCAGGAAAAAAATAATTACTGTTTCCATATTGAGCACATATGCGAAAAGGAAAGAAATGCATCTATACAGGGAGTGGGAAATGGAGTAGAAAAGACAGAGAGGTATTGAGTGAGGAAAAGTTCAATGAAATAAGACAAACAGACACTCTATAAATTAACTGTAGCAAAATCCCATTTGTATTCCAATTTTGGATCTACCAACAGATATCCTTGAATAGTCTATATTATTTCAAATAAACTGAAATCAACTGCCCTTGAACTTTATTCCTACTGTAAAAAAAATACACTAAAATTTTGAGGCTAGTGAGTTCTAACAATTTTCCAAGGTTTCTCATAAGAACATATGGTTGTGTGCTGTCTAATTTTTCACCTTATTTTAAGCTGCTAAATCATAGCATGTGTTTATTATGCTTAAATGTGCAAAGTTGAAACAATGTTAATTTTTTTCCTGGCCTTTCATATGTCTCAAATATTTTTATTGTTTTCCTAAATACAACTACTCAAGTCATATGGGGGCAATCTCTGTATTCACCACGTTTTTCACATTTAGCAAATTAATACAAATTATAAACCATTTGTTTCATGTCACTAATGAATTCCTTCATGTGCCATGACTCACTGAATAATTATTGAGATCCTACTGGGTGCCAGGTATTGTTCTAGACCCTGGAGAAACAGAAACAAGTCTCAGTTTCTGATTCAAACAGATTTATTGAATCTGTTACTGGTGTAGACAAACATTGTTTCAATCACTGCACAATGTGATCAGAGGTAAATACAAAATACTATGTGGTAAGGAAGGAAGTTACAAATATTCTATGGGGAACAGAGAGAAGTTAGAAAATAATGGTATGATAGAGGTGATACTTTAACTGGTTGTTGTTTTTTTTTAATATAGCTACTCCAGCTTTCTTTTTATTAGTTTAGCATGGTATACCTTCCTCCAACCCTTTACTTTTTAAAAAAAAATTTATTTATTCATGTATTTATTTTTGGCTGCATTGGGTCTTCATTGCTGCGCGCAGGCTTTCTCTAGTTGCGGTGAACAGGGACTACTCTTCATTGCGGTGCGCGGGCTTCTCACTGCGGTGGCTTCTCTTGTTGCGGAGCACGGGCTCTAGGCGCACAGGCTTCAGTAGTTGTGGCTCGTGGGCTCTAGAGCATAGGCTCAGTAGTTGTGACTCTTGGGTTTAGTTGCTCCGCGGCATGTGGGATCTTCCCGGACCAAGGATCGAACCCGTGTCCACTGAATTGGCTGGCAGATTCTTAACTACTGCGCCACCAGGGAAGTCCCTTAACTGGGTATTAAAAGTCCCTTAACTGGGGCACACATGGAAATAGTAGAAGAAGGTTTTAAGCAGAGAAAACGCATGAGCAGTGTCAGGGTGAGTGGAAAGATCGTGAGTCCTGCTGGGTTAAGGCAAACGAGGTCCCAGGGGAGAGAACGAGGAGCAGAGGGAAACCAACCCAGCAGGTACATTTGGAAAGGCATTTGGAAGAATTTGCACTTTGCCCTGTCAGTACAGGACCCTTCAAGGATTTACTTTCAAAATACTGACTTAGTTCAAACATTCAAAAAGTGAAAATCAAAGAAAATGATATAGAGCTGATATTTTCCTTGGTATTTCTTATTGAATTTTAACCTGTACACTAAAATATTATACTAGGTTTCCAACCAATTTGAAACATATTACAAAGGTCTGCTAATGAACTGTATGACAAAGGTTCAAAGTCAAGAAATTTTAACTGATAAGAGTCTGGGAGTAAGCTCAGAATAGGATACTACTTCCATGTGAAAGTTCTCTCCATTGTTACACTGTGGAAAGACTTAGTCGTTACACTGTGGAAAGTTTTCGAAGTGAAATATTCTTCTACCTCATGTAATATTCAGGAATCTTTTCCTTCCAGCTTACCTATCATCAGTGACTGTAAGCTATCTGTAAAGCTATATTTATAATGATCCATTCCTGTAAAAAATGTAAATTAATATATCAAAAAGTATAAGAGCAATATATTTCTTTTGGGGTGGTGAGGTGTCTGCATAGGAAAGATAGAAGAAATAACAGACTCAGGATTTCAAAGAGGCCAGGGACTGATTTATCAAAAGACATTGGAAGCAGAGTTGTATGTGGACATTTATATTGTGATACAAAGTCTTTGAATAAAAGACAAATAATTCCAAGCAACGTTCAAAACAACGCCAGAAGCTAACACTCTCTAAAAAGAAGCAAGAAGCAGAATTTCTAAGAGTTAAAATAAGAATGATCCTTCATTAATTTTAATTTTATAGAAAAAGTCATATCTATTTCAACTTATAACCACTCACATCCACTAGCTCTTATTAATTGACATAGATACGTTGTACATAGTTGTTATTAGACTATACATGCAAAGTTGTATTTTTATTCACCTATTCTTCATATACTTCTATTCATACACGGTCATTTCTAATTACTATAATGTATTCTAATTAGGATCTCTACTTGAATCAATTGGAGAAGGAATTTCTACCATTTCCATATAAAAAATCACCACCATTAATAATCAAGTTGAATTGCATTTCAAAGTATACTAGACCAGGAATTAAGAGACCATATTTTAGTCCCAGGTGTACTATTAATAATCCCAAGTAGCTTGCTGCAAACTACTTTTTCTCCTTCAAACTCCATTTTTCCAATTATAAAATAAAATGTTTAGAAGGAAGATCTAGGTATCTTCCAGGCCCCAGATGCAGATCCTGATACATAGTATTCATTCATTCATTTATTCACTTATTTATCCGTTCAACTGATATTTACTGGGTATCTTGTCTGTGTCAAGTGTTGGAGATACAGCACCTGGGATTCAACAATGGAAAAGACCATCAGAAGCCCCTACTCTCCTGGAATTTACATAGTCATGATGGGAGACAAATAATAAATCAACAAGTAAATGCAGTAATTTCAGATAGCTATAAACGCCGGTAATATGATTAAGAATGTCTGATGAGGAGCAAGGATTTGGTTTGGATACATGTGTACAGATTGATGTACAATGCATAATATACTTTGACCCACAGTGCTTCATATTTGAGTAACGTTTAATTGCAACTTTTCTTGCAATTAGATTTTTGTACCCACTGGTATAAATAGCAAAAATAGCTTATAGACATCTTATATATTGCTCTTTATAGATTAGCTGCCCAATTTAGGCAAAATCCCTTTTAAAGTATAATTATAATCTGGAGCATATAGACAGAATATTAACAGAGAAGTAAAAAGATATTAAAGTGAAAAGGATATGAGAAGAGGGTCATTCAGTTGTTCACTGATGGGGCACCATGATATATCAGAAGGTGGTTAATACTTGCCATGTCCAGAAAGGAAGCACAAAGGTAGAATCAAGAAGACCAGCCTTACTGATATGATTTTGCATGGATTATGCACACTTATGTTTCAATTTTTTCTTTTATTAAATGATGAAAATATTTGTCCCTCTCTATTTTCCATTGAAGACATAAAGATAAATTTATAATTTCCCTAAATTTGAGATGCTATTTGCTACCATGTGCATACTGAGTTTGCAAAAGGCATATTCATCACTAAAGCAATCTGCATGTGCAGTAACAGTCAAGTAGAGCTTTGTTAGGATGGGTTTTGAAAGTATGCATTAAGTCACTATACAGTGATTGCCATTTTTAAAATAAAAATCAAGTCTATGTTTTAGATCATACAGAAATCCCTAAAGTGGTTTTCCTCTTAGCTGATTTGGTGAACAAGTTCTGTATCTAACAAACATCTCACCTATAAACGACTTCAAATAGTACTGTGCAAAATGGAACAGAAATGCAAGATAAGGGACAAATAGCTCAAACTGTGGTGATGAAGGATGTCTATTTCATTGACATACTTGTTCACATAGGAGATTTGGAAAATAATGTTAAATATGCCTCATTCTCCCAGAATTCCACAGAGGAGTGGATGAGGATCTTCCCTTTACATGGACAACACATCAAATGTAAAAAACTTTTTTTTAACAGGCCAAATTGTACCTCCCCTAAAACAAAGATGGGTTGGATCCAGAACACTAATCACACCAGCTTCTAAGCAGAACAGCTGCTGCCACCTCAAGATGCTCTGGGCAGTGTAATAAGATGAGTGGAATAAGTTGGCCTTTGCCAAAGAACCTGTAACAATGTAACTGCAAGAAAAAAAAAAATAATAATCCATCCAATTTCCAAAAGTGACAAAATACTCTGAGAAAGTACCTTAAAGTCAGAGTTAAAGATGCTACCACTACTTATTTAGAGCTAAAATTTCTCTTCCACAATATGGAAATAAAGTATACACAATTAAACCATTTTAGATAAGATTTATTTACTTATACAGAAAGTTTTCATCTCAAGATAATATACATTTTTCAATCTGTTTAAAAAACAGTAAATAATGACCCACTGTACACTGAGGAAACTACTAAACAATCTTTAAAACAATTATTTGGTAATTATAAATGCTCTGGAAATAAAAGAAAATTTCTTTTAAGATAAAAGCTTCTAGTGATACTAGGTATCCTGAGAAATAACAGGAAAACTTATTCCAACTTAAAAAAATATATATGATGCCCAGAAGTGCCACACTGGCTATGTCATTAGAAACACAGGGCATTGTTCTGGGTGCCATTGTCCACATGGCCCCATGACAGGCGCAGTACAATTGTGTCCTGACCCCCAAGCTTTAAAACAGGACATTCGTGAGCAAGTGTTTCTCTTTCTTATCTTTCAGTCCTTTGCTCTTTGCTCGAGGTACACAAGCACAGCTGTCACAGCATAGACAAAGTTGTGGACGGGGGAAATGGTCTGTATAACATCAAACTGGCTGTGCTACGACCAAAGACTGGGAAGAGCTGTCCAGTCACAGACATTTTGTGACGTGACTATGATCTTTTCCCGCTTGGATCCAGAATCAATTTGCATCTTGTTTTTTAGATTAAATATGCAACATGAATTTACTCAGTGGAACTCTTTGCTTCTGCTTCCAATTTGAGAGAATGCACTTTGCTCTAGTGGCCCTGGGATCCTCCAAATTGATGTGAATGGCTGCAATTCTGTGCATGGCAGTGATCCTCAGTATGTGGCAGTAAGGGGCTACAAGTGTATTCTTCCCCAATTGTGGATGTAAAATAAATAAAGAAAATGTCTTTTTAATCTTAAGATAATATCCTGTTTCAATGGCACACCTCCATGGCAATAGCAGAGACCAGCCTTCTAACACTGCATTAAATCTACGGAGCAAACATAACACATAAAAATTTTTTAAATATGAGAAAAATAAAATGTGTTTTAACTCTCAAGGTATAACCAAATAATACTTGATGGTTGACACAGTGCACCTTTACTTACTCCTATTTCTTTTAATTTACTTTCACTGTCTTTTCCCCCTTCTCCATTGTCTTCTTTTAAAGTATTCAAACTGCCCACATGGATTTAATAGTAGCTCAGTTTATATCAGTCATTAATGCTTCCTTAAAAACAGCATAGCTCATAGGAATCCTCATTACTTTTAACTTTATTGCTGTTGGTCAATCAACATCTTATAAATGCTACATGTCCTTGAAATATTTTTGTTAAGTTTTTGAAGATACAGAAGCACCAATGAAGAATGAAAGAAAGAAGAATAAACCCATGTGCTTGGGCGAAGAATGTCAGGTATGTCGAGGTCCATAATCAGCTTACCTGATTGCTGTTTTGACACCTACTGCAGAGACATTGTGAAAGCTGACAAGATAACAGCCCACACATGTATGTCACCAGTCTGGGGTGGGAAGCAAATCAGATGCACCCTGTCTAGCCCTTAGAGCTTTGATTTTGTTGTTTGTGACGACATTGCTGCATATACTTACAGGAATGGAGTCATTTGGTACTTATTGAAATATATATTAGTTTTAAAAGGATCTAAGTATGGGGGAGCAAACAGTGTGAATGTACAATATAGTTACTATTTTGTGATTCAACAGGTAAAAATTTGTCACCATAGAAATCAAATGTGCGTTCTTCTCCGAGGATCCCATTAATGTAGGAATTCTCAAGATTTCAGCCTTCAATCCTCATTAATTCTCGACCTCACACTCTCCAGAGGGAGTAGCTTCTGTTCTCATGGCTTCAGTTGCGTCACTAAACTGAATCTTCTCTTCAACCCAGTCCTCTCACTTGGGCTTCAGACCCATATATGCAACTACTTGCCAAATCTCCCACATCTGTCCTACTTCTCATCTCCAAATCTGAATGAGTCCTTCCCTGTGTGCTTCTTTATTCAGTGTACTCTGTCCAGTGAATGTCATCACCGTTCATCCAGTTATCAAGAGCAAAACTGAAGATCCTGACCCCCTCGTCCTCCTTTACCACACTCCCGATACCATCAATCCCGGTATTTTTCCTATTTCTTTAATATTGTATGGATGTTCACTAAACCTATTGTGGTAATCCTTTCATAACGTATGTAAGTCAAATCACTGTGTTATACACCTTAAACTTATACAGTGCCGTATGTCAATTATATCTCAATAAAATAGACATGTATATAAAAAATATAGAAAAAACAAAATCAGCATACCCTATTATTCTATTCTTATACAGTGATTCCAGAATCTATCACTCTATTCACCATGGGTGACAACATTGTACCTATACACACATAAGGGTGAAGTTTCAAAGACACTAAATTGGAAAAATTTGATTTGTTGCAATTACAAGTAAATAAATAAATAAAAGGAATCTATGCCTGCCATTCCACCTATGCTAAAGTGGTGGGGGAATGAGGAACCCTAAGCCCATTTACGACCAGAAGACACTGATGGACCAGATAAGGGCAACTTCTAGCAGTGGTTAAAACTCATGAGTTCTCTATTCACTCTATATGGCTATTATTATCTTAGAAAAACACTTATTCCAATCCCTTTATTCTTATGGACTCAAGAGAGTCTCCTTTAATAATCTAATGAAAATGTGTTTCACTTCTGAGCTCCTTTATTAGTTTGGACAAATCTTATCTGGCTCTATCTGCCCATAGAACTTGTCATCTTGGCCATACCCAGGTTAGGGTATGTAACAATTAATGGTAACAATTAATGGTATTTAGACTTTCTTCCTTTTTTCCCATCAGTTTTTTCATTCTTCTTATCTTTCTTTCCTTCCTTCCTTCCTTCCTCCTAATTACTTCTGAACCATTAATACAGTATCTCTTTGTTTAGAACAATTGTGAAATCTACACACTTAGGAAGTATAACATCAGAAATTCCCTTGTACATTCTTCGGGATTGGTGACCAGTGTCCTAAGAAAGGGTGACTGTAATTTTCCTTGTATCTGATGAGATGAGTTGGGATTAATGAATGTCAAAAGGGTAAGGATCAAGGGATAGAATATCCATTTTGCCAAAATCACTGTAGGAGTTTTCAATAGGGCAAATCTTTGTGTTGGAACCAACGTCCATTCATAAGAAACAGTAGACATTCTTTTTTTGATGATCTAATGGTGGAAATTCCCTGCATACTGGCCAGCAGTGAAGAAATGTTGCTTCAAGCAGAATTACTGATGCCTTTCCATTATACCACGTTAAGACTGCCAATGTAAAAACTTAGCTCAAATACCCCACCCCCCAAAAGGGAGAGATCATGTGTCTTGAGAGCAAGTAAGGAAAGACAGAAAGAGCATTAACTACAAGCTGGGGAATCAAAGAGATAGCCCTGGGCTCTGCAACCCTCTAGCAATACTAGATGAGTAGCTTCACATCTTGAACCCTCATTTCTTCAACTGTGAAATGAGAACATTGGATTAGATGATCTTTAAAGCCCCTTCCACCTCTCACATCCTTTGTTCCATAGTTCATCATGAAAATGATTTCAAAGAAAAAAACAGTGGGGTTTAAATAAAATAAATACATAGAAAAATGAGGAATATGAAGGAGGGTAGAGTGAAGAGTAGGATGAAATAGTTCCAAACTGCTTGATGGAATAAATACAGCTTTTTAAAAAAATGAATAAATGAGATCAATTTAACTGACAAATTCCTGCCACGCTTGTGGTCTATGAGTGTTCTAAGACACACAGTATTTTCCCACTGGCAGATCAGAACCTCCTCTGGTAATTCAGCAGAATTTCAGCACCGAACTTGGGACTCCACAGAACATAAGGGTGTATTCTGGGGAGATAATGCGGATTCTTAGGCGTACTCACTGGAGAGGCAAATATTCTCTGTTCTGTTTCACGGAAGTGCTTGGCGGCAAATCCACAAGCACTGACTGTATTACTTGCTTTTTCTCATACTTTCTACCTAACTGAGGAGAGCCAAAAAAATAAAAAGTATCAGTGAGAGAGTTCTGTTACTAACTCCAAACTAGATGCTTACAGTTTGATACAAAAATTTAGTTTTTAATTTTATAATCTCATTCTTGAGTCTTGGAAGAATGAGAATTGAATGGAAAGGGTGTTCCTCCTCCCTTTTTTTCTTTCGGTGTAATCATTTTAGGAAAATTATTTTGCAATGCCGACTTTAAAACTTTCCCACTTAACTGCTCTTTCATTTCTGAGGCGCCTAAGCAACTCCCAAAGTTCAAAGATCACAGTTCTTTACAAGGCAGCTCAGTACAACGATTGTGTTCACACAGAGCAATGATCTGCAGTATTTCACGCTATTTCAGAGTGGTAACTGTTGGCAAGGCAAAACTATTGGTAATCCTTTCCACAGGTGCAAAATCGCCTCTGTGTATCACATCACTAGATCTAACAGCAATCAAAATGCACGTTACCTTGACAAATCTATGTTTAAATGAATTGAGACTCAAAACATCAAGATGACTGAAGTTTCACATGCTAACATCAAATGATCTTATTTATAGAAGGTGGGTATTAAGCTTGTTTGCAACCTTGCATGAAATATGCATTAATATTAACTAATTTCATCTGACGGTGGTTTATTTGGCTAGGATACACAGTACTATGTATGTGCCAGGAAGATTGTTGTTTAATAAGCAGAAGAAAAATGGAGCTCATAAATGTTTGTGGAGGACTGGAATGTTCTACATTAAGACTTAAATTTCAGTGATGTATTATTTAACAATTATAACAACACTTTGGAATTTGAAGTGTCTGGTGTACTGTATAACATAAAACTGTATACAAATACCCTCTGTTTTGAGACAAATTCAGTAGCTTCAGCCTCTCCACTGCCACCCAGAGGAGTTAAAAATCAACAAACAACAAGGAACATTTCTCCCGAGTCAGCATTAGGAGGAAATTATTCTGCCATAAGGTTTCTTCAGGAGTTTGTATTTGGAGACCATCAGCCAAAGGATAACAAAAAAAAATTTTAGGGGAAAATTTCAAGTGACTGAGAGATCGTCAACTGGAATTCAAACTTAACGAATGTGCTGGGGGTAGGGTTTAAAGTCGCAGCCTAACACAGCTTTTCTTGGTGTAGGGTAGGAAATAGAGCTTCTCTAAGCACGACCCATTACTTAAATGCATGAAAGCACTGACTGGAACAGCTGAGGTTTTTCAAAGCTTTTACCCTTCAGTTAGTCTGGATAAAGTAACTTGTTTTAAAGTGAATTGTAGGTTGCTTTTAAATACAGTGTGAGGGGTCTCCAATTTATGATTCTCCTTTTCATTTATTGCAAAGATAAAAGTGGTGTGTGTGTGTGTGTGTGTGTGTGTGTGTGTGTGTGTGTGTGTTTCAGTTGAAAGACATACATTTACGTCCTGAGAGTACACTGATGGTCTTCTTAGCAGGGATATATTTTTGTTGATATGCTTCTGGATAATTTATTGATATATTATATATAGCATATATTGATATACTTCTGGATAATTCTCCATTCTTTCTTCATCTTAATGTGTGCTTTATGCATTTTTGGTCTTTTCAACACTCTTCAGTAGAGCTTAAACAGGAAAGGTGGGATAATCTGCCCCAACTTTTTTTAGTCTAATAAAAGATGTTTTCACAAAAAGGCATTAAAAGCCCATAACTGTCACTGCACAAGGCCAGTGGAAGACAGAGATACAAATGTTATGTTTCTTATCTCCCATGAAGCTTACTATTTAATGTACATAATAAACATTAAATATGTATATTTATATTAGGGAGGAATACACACACATGTATTTTTTTAGGGGAGTAAAGTCAAATTAATGTTTTAGAGTCAAGTTCTATTTTGTTTTTTTAAGGGAGAAACAAGGTTTGTTTTTGCTTGGTATAGAACTATAGGGAATGTCCATCCGTATTGTTTTATTTTTTAACTATATTAAGGTATAAGTGAGGTAAATCTTCATATATTTAAAGTTTATAATTTAATCAGTTTTGACATAAGTATACACCTGTGAACCTTCACTACAATCAAGAAAAACATTTCCATCACCTCCAAAAGTTTTCATGTGCCCCTTGGTAATCCATCCCTCCCTTCATACGGTCCCTAGGCAATCACTGATCTTTCTATCCCTATAAATTAGTTTGCATTTTCTAGGATATTATATAAATGGAATCATAGACCATGTACTTTATTTTACCCAGGTGTTTTCACACAGAATAATGATTTTGTGACTCACCAATGTGGTTATGTGTATTGATAATATCTTCCTTTTTATTGCTGAGTAGTATCCATTGTCTGACTATACAGAAAATTGTGGATCCATTCTTTTGATAGGCATTCGGGTTAGTTCCAGTTTGGGTCAGTTTTTAAAATCTTAGACACTTTTATGTGTGGGTTCTCAATGTGGTTTTAATTTGCATTTCCCTGATGACTAATAACTTTGAGCATATCATATTCCATTAGGATGTTTGTCCTATTATTTACTTGAAACAGTTCTTTATATATTCTGGATACAAGTTCATTGTCTGATACATGTTGCAAAAAATAATTTCTACCAGTTTGCGGTTTGCCTTTTGATTGTCTTAATTGTGTGTGTGTTTTTTTAAACAAATTTTATTTATTTATTTATTTAGGCCACGCTGCTCAGCTTGTGGGATCTCAGTTCCCCTGACCAGGGATTCAATCTGTGCCCTCTGCAGTGGAAGCACAGAGCCCTAACCACTGGACCAGCAAGGAATTCCCTTAATTGTGTGTTTTGAAGAGCAAAGTTTTAAATTTTGATGAAATCCAATTTATCAATTTTTTCTTTTATGACTCAAGTTTTTATGTTCTAATTAAGAAATCTCTGATGTTTTCTCCTATATTTCCTTATAGAAATTTTATCATTTTAGATTTCATATTTAGATTGCTTTTAAACTAATGTTTATGTATGATGTATAGTAAGGTTGATTATTTTTTCCCATTCAGACTCTGTTTTGTTCTACTTATGTGTGTGTCTATTTTATCACCAATAGCAAACTATAACTTTATAGTAAGCCTTGAAATTTACTGGGGTAAATCCTCCAACTTTCTTCTTTTTTATTGCTTTGTTTATTCTAGATCCTTTGCATTTCCATGGAAGTTTTACGAAAACGTTGTTAATTTCTACCAAAAGAAACCCCTGGAATTTTGATTGGGATTTCATTGATTTTAGAAGTCAGTTTGGGGACCTTAAGAATATTGGCCATCTGAAGAATAATGAGTCTTTATTATATCTCTCCATTTATGTAACATTTCTTTAATTTTTCTCAGAAATATCTGTCATTTTCAGTGTAAATGTCAAACATTTTCTATTAGATTTATTCCTAGATATCTTAAGTTTTGATTTGGGGTTTTTCTGGGTACTACTCAGAATGGATTCTTAAAATTTTGTTTTTCAATTGTTTGCTTCAATATGTAAGAATACAATTGATGTTTGCATATGAACTTTGTATCCTATGACATTGCTAAATTCATTTGTAAATTCTAGGAAATATTTTGTTGATCTCCTTGAATTTTCTGCATAAATAATGGTAGCATTTGCAAATAGGAACAGATTTACTTTTTTGTTTTCAGCTTTTTAAGTCTTTTATTTCTTTATTCTGTCTTTTTTCAATGGCTAGGACCCTACTCTAAAGATGAATAGAAGTGGTAAAAGCAGGCAATGTAGGTTTGCTGCCAATCCCAGGGGGAAACAGTTCAGTTTTTCACCATTAAATATGATGTTAAGCTGTAGGCTTTTTTGTTGATACTCTTTATTCATTTGATAAAGCTCCTTACCATTCCTAGTTTTGAGACTATCATGAATGTATGTTGAAGATTGTCAAAGGCTCCTTCTGCACGAATTAAAAGGGTCGTATGGATTTTCTCCTTTATTCTGTTAATATGGTGAATTTTGTTTGATTTTTTTAAAATATTAACTAGCCTTTCATTCATGGGACAAGTTCTATTTGATCATAATGTCTTATCCTTTTTATGAATTGTTAGACTTAATTTACTAATATTTGTTAAGAATTTTTGTGTGTGTCTTCATGAAAGACTTACTGTCTCCATAATTTTGCCTTTTCTAGAGTGTCATATAGTTGGAATCGTGTAGTATGTAACGTTTTTAGATTGGCTTCTTTCACTTAGTAATATGAATTTGTTTCCTCCATGTTTTTTCATGGCTTGAAAGGTTATTTCTTTTTAGTATTAAATAATATTCCATAGTCTGGATGTACCACAGTTCATCCATTCACCTACTGAAGGACATCTCAATAGCTTGCAGGTTTTAGCAATTATGAATAAAGCTCCTATAAACATCCGTGTGCAGAATCGTGTAGATGGAAGTTTCAAATCCTAGGGTAAATACCAAAGAGCACAGTTGCTGGATTATACGGTAAAATTATATTTACTTTTTTATGAAACTGCCAAACTGTCTTCTAAAGTGGCTGCACCATTTTGCATTCCCACCAGCAATGGATGAGAATTTCTGCTGCTCCACATCCTTGTCAGCATTTGGTGGTGTCAGTGTTTTGGATTTTGGCCGTTCTAATAGGCATGTAATGGTATCTCATTCTTGTTTTAATTTGCAATTCCCAAATGACATATGGTGTTGAAGATCCTTTCATATGCTTATTTGCCATCTGTATATCTTCATTGGTAATTGTCTATTCAGGTCTTTTGCCCATTTTTAATAGGGTTGTTTGCTTTCTTACTGTTGAGTTTTAAGAACTCTTTGTATATTTTCTTTTTTATTGACGTATAGTTGATTTACAATATTATATTAATTTCAGATGTACAGCAGAGTGATTCAGTATTTTTCCAGATTATACTCCATTAAAAGTTATTACAAGATAATGGCTATAATTCCCTGTGCTATACAATATATCCCTTTTGCTTATCTATTTTATACATAGTGGTTTATATTTTCTAATCCCATACCCTTAATGTGCCCCACCCATCTTCCCTTTCCCCACTGGTAACCACTAGTTTGTTTTCTATATCTGTGAGTCTGTTTCTGTTTTGCATATACATTCATTTGTGTTATTTTTCAGATTCCACAAATAAATGATATCACAAGTATTTGTCTTTCTCTGTCTAACTTATTTCACTAAACATAATATTCTCTAGTTCCATCTACACTGCTGCAAGTGATGGAATTTCATTCTTTTTTTAGCTGAATAATATTCCATTATGTATATATATACCACATCTTCTTTATCCATTCATTTTTTGGTGGGCACTTGGGTTGCTTCCACATCTTGGCTATTGTAAACAGTGCTATGAACATTGGGGTGCATGATCTTTCTGAATTAGTGTTTTCATTTTTTTCAGATATATACCCAGAAATAGAATTGCTGAATCATATAGTAGTTCAATTTTTAGTTTTAAGAGGAACCTCCATACTGTTTACCATAGCAGCTGCACCAATTACATTCTCTCCAACAGTGTACAATGGATCCCTTTTCTCCACATCCTCTCCAACAGTTGTTATTTGTAGACTTTTTGATGTTAGCCATTCTGACAGGTGTGAGGTGATATCTCATTGTTTTGATTTGCATTTCGCTAACAATTAGTGATGTTTAGCACCTTTTCTTGTGCCTGTTAGCCATCTGTATGTCTTTTTAGAAAAATGTCCATTTAAGTCTTCTGCTCATTTTTTGATCGGGTTGTTTGTTTTTGTTGTTGTTGAGTTGTGTGAGCTTTTTATATATTTTGGACATTAACCTCTTGTCTGTAATATCATTTGCAAATATTTTCTCCCATCCCATAGGTTGTCTTTTCATTTTGTTAATGGTTTCCTTTGCTGTGCAAAAGCTTTTAAGTTTAATTAGGTCTCATTCATTTATTTTTGCTTTTATTTCTTTTGCCTTTGGAGACATATCAAAAAATACAATTTATGTCAAAGAGTGTTCTTCCTATGTTCTCTTCTAGGATTTTTATGGTTTCAGGTCTTACACTTAGGACTTTAATTCATTTTGAGTTTATTTTTGTGTATGGTGTGAGGAAATGTTCTAATCTTATTGTTTTACATGTAGCTGTCCAGTTTTCCCAGCACCACTTGTTGAAGAGACTGTCTTTTCTCCATTGTATATTCTTGCCTCCTTTGTCGTATATTAATTGACCACAGATGCATGGGTTTATTTCTGAGCTCTCTGTTCTGTTTCATTGATCTATGTATCTGTTTTTGTGCCAGTACCAGGCTGTTTTGATTACTGTAGCTTTGTAGTATGGCCTGAAGTCAGGGAGCATGATACATCCATCTTTGGGTTTTTTTCTCAAGATTGCTTTGGCAATTCTAGGTCTTTTGTAGTTCCATATGAATTTTCAGATTATTTGTTATAGTTCTGTGAAAAATGTCATGAGTATTTTGATAGAGATTGCATTAAATCTGTAGATTGCCTTGGGCAGTATGGCCATTTTAACAATAGTAATTCTTCGAATCCAAGAGCAAAGGATACCTTTCCATTTCTTTGTATCATCTTCAATTTCTTTCATCACTGTTTGATAGTTTTCAGAGCCTAGATCTTTCACCTCATTGATTAAGTTTATTCCTAGGTATTTTATTCTTTTTGATTCAATTTTAAATGGAATTTTTTTTTTTTTACTTTCTCTTTCTGGTAGTTTATTATTAGTGTATGGAGAAGCAACATATTTCTGTATACTAATGCTCTATCCTGCAACTTTTCTGAATTCATTTATTAGTTCTAATAGTTTTTGGGTGGAGACTTCAGGGTTTTCTATATAAAGTATCATGTCACCTCAAATGGTGACAGTTTTACTCCTTCAGTTACAATTTGGATGCATTTTATTTCTTTGTCTTATCTGATTGCTGTAGCTAAGACTTCCAATAACATGTTAAATAGAATTGACAAGAGTGGGCATCCTTGTCTTGCTCCTGAATTTAGAGGAAAGGCTTTCAGCTTTTCACTGTTAACTATGATGCTAGTAGTGGGTTTGTCATAAATGGCCTTTATTATGTTGAGATATGTTCCCTCTATATCCACTTTGATGAGAGTTTTTAAACATGAATCAATGTATTTTGCAAATGCTTTTTCTGCATCTATTGAGATGATCATGTAATTTTTATCTTTCCTTTTGTTAATGTGGTATATTACATTGATTCATTTGTGAATGTTGAACCATCCTTGTGTCCCTGGAATAAATCCAACTTGATCATGGGGTGTGATCCTTTTTATACATTGTCAGATTCAGTTTGCTAATATTTTGTTGAGGTTTTTTGCATCTACATTCATCAATTATGTTGGCCTGTAATTTTGGTTTTTTGTAGTGTCTTTGTCTGGTTTTGGTGTCAGGGTAATAGTGGCCTTAGTAGAATAGTAGAATGAATTTGGGAGTGTTCCGTCCTCTTCAATTTTTGGAATAGTTTGAGAGAATAGGTATTAGTTCTTCTTTATATGTTTGGTAGATTTTCCCTGTGGAGCTGCTGTTAACATTCTCTGCCTCTATGACTGTAGATGAAACAGTTACCTATCACAGTCTTGAAGGGGTGTTCTTATATGCGAGTGTCCCTATACAGACGTTTGGTGGGAAGGCTGGATTTGACATGGACACCAGTTATGTTTCCCTCAGTTTGTGCTGGCAGCTATCATCTTGGTAAGGGGTGTGGCTGGGGTTGGAAGGGCTAGTGCTGATGGTGGGTGTGAGGCAGGACTTCCTCTCTGCTTAGTGGCCATCACCCACCGTCAGGGGTGGAGTCCGATCCCAAGTTGCTGGAGCAGAAGCCTTGAGTGTCAGGCTCAAGCTACTTTTGTTCCCTTTCATTGTGTATTTCCCCTATCCCCATACCAGGACATTTGCCCCAGAGGAGGGGAGTATTGAAGCAAGTGGGGTCCCTGCACAGACAGATGTCCAATGCACTACTTGTGTAGGCATCTGTAGCTCCATTCAGACACAGCTTTGGGTGCAAGCCCCCTTTGTATCTCACAGCCAGTCACTGCCCCCTGCCTCCACCACCCCCGCCCTGTTGTGGAACTGCTTCACAGGGGTGGCAGGGACCCTCATGGACTCTCAGCATGTGTCAGGAGGTTAGCTGTGGTACAGTGGTCACTGTCAGAGATCTTGGCAGCTTCTGCGGTGCTGCTTAAGTGCCAAAAATGGCTGCTGCCCCACCCCCAGCTCCACCCCAGGACCAGGTCACCTCTGCATCCCACAGTCGAGTCTTTTTCCTGGTTCTAGCTGACCCAGATCTAGTACCACACTGTGGCATGGAGAGAGCAGGACTGGAGCATTTGCTCAGCTTGGGCTAAGGTGTGCAGTGTGGCAGTCACAGGAAACCCAGCAGCTGCTATGGCAGACCTCTCTCCTTATGAGCAGAGTCCAGGTTTTTCCAGCCTTTCTATCTGACCTAGCAGTCCTTCAAACAGCCAAGGAGACTTGTCCCTCTACATTGGACCCCAGGATTGGGATGCGCAATCTGTGGCTCAACCTGCTCACTGCCCAGAATGGGTGTCTGCTCATGTAATCTCCCTGTTCCTGCCAGGGGCACAGGTCCCTACCTGATCGCTTTTCTTCCCTTCCTGCCCAATTAGGTGTATATCTTTCTTACAGCCTTGGTTGTATAAGGGTTCTTCTGCCAGTTTCTGATTGGTTTTCAGTAAGGATTATTCCACACGTTGATGCATTTGTGATACGTTCGTTTGAGGAGGTGAGCTCCACATCTTTTTACATCTTGATCTCCACCTTTACATATTTTGAATAATAGTACTTTCTTTACCAGATGTGTCTTTTGCAAATATTTTCTCCCAGTGTCTGGCTTGTCTTCTAATTATCTTGATATTGTCTTTTGCAGAGCAGAAGATTTTATTTTCAATGAGTCCAATTTATCAATTATTTCTTTCATGAATCATGTCTCGTGTTATATCTTAAAAGGCATCATCATACCCAAGATCATCTAGATTTTCTCCTATGTTACCTTCTAGAAGTTTTATAGTTTTGCATTTTACATTTAAGTCTATGATCCCTTTTGAGTTAATTTTTATGAAGGGTGTAAGGTTTGTATCTAGATTGACTTTTTGCATGTGGATGCTCAGTTGTTCCAGCATAATTTGTTGAAAGACTATTTTTGTTCAATTTTTTTTGCCTTTGCTCCTTTGTCAGGTATCAGTTGCCTATGTTTAAGGGAGTCTATTTCTACGCTCTCTCTTCTGTTCCACTGATCTATTTGTTTGTCCTTTTGCCAATACAACACTGTCTCAATTATTGCAGCTTTATTGTTAAGTTTTGAAGTTTCCTAGTGGCAGACCTCCAACTTTGTTCTTCTCCTTCAATATTGAGTTGGCTATTCTGGGTCTTTTGCTTCTCCATACAAACTTTAGAATCAATCTGTTTATATCTACAAAATAACTTACTTGGATTTTGATTGGGATTCTGTTGAATCTCTAGATCAAGTTGGCAAGAACTGACATCTTGACAATATTGTGTCTTACTATCCATGACCATGAAATATCTCTCCATTTATTTAGTTCTTCTTTGATATATTTCATGAGAGTTTTGTAGTTTTCCTCATACAGACCTTGTACATATTTTGTTAGATTTATACCTAAATATATCATTTTGGGGAAAGGTAATATAAATGGTAATGTGTTTTTAATCCCAAATTCCACTTGTTCATTGCCAGTATGTAGAAAACTGAATGACTCTTGTACATTAACCTTTTATCCTACAACTTCTGCTATAATCATTTATTAGTTCCATCAATTGTTTTGTTTTGTTGTTTTTATCAATTCTTTTGGATTTTCTACATAAGCAATCATGTCATCTACAAAGACTGTTTTATTTCTTCCTTCCCATTCTGTATGGTTTTTATTTCAGTATGATATAGAAATGCAGTGATGATAGGGAACATCCTTGCTTTCTTCCTGAATTTAGCAGGATAGCTTCACATTTCTCCCTATTAAGTATGATGTTAGCTGCAAGTTTTTTTGTAGATACTCTTTTTAAGGTAGAAGTTTCCCTCTCTTGCTATTTTGCCAAAAGTTTTTATCATGAATCATTGTCGGATTTTACCAAATGCTTTTTCTGCATCTATTCCATATAATCATGTGATTTTTCTTTTTCAGTCTGTTACATGATGGATTACATTAATTTATTTTCAAATGTTAAACTAGACTTGCATACCTGAGATAAATCCTCCTTGGCTGTCGTGTGTAATCTTTTTTATATGTTGTTAGATTCAATTTGCTAATGTTCTTGAGGGTTTTGAACTACTATTGTGTTACTGTCAATTTCTCCCTTTATGTCTGTTAATATTTGCTTTATGTATTTAGGTGCCCTTATGTTGGGTGCATATATATTTACAATTGTTAATCTTTTTATTAGATTGATCCCTTGATCAGTATGTAATGTTCTTCTTTGTCTCTTATTACAGTCTTTGTTTTCAAGTCTATTTTATCTGATATAAATACCCTTGCTTTCTTTTTATTTTCATTTGCATGGAATACCATTTTCTATCCCCTCACTTTCATTCTGTATCCATTCAGCTATCTTTTGATTGGAGCACTTAGTCCATTAACAATTAACATAACTATTGATAGGTACTTACGTATTTCCATTTTGTTAATTGTTAATTTGTGGGTTGTTTTTATAGTTCTTTTCTGTTGCTTTCTTCTTCTTTTGCTCTCTTTCCTTGTGATTTGATGACCCTCTTTAGTGTTATGTTTGGATCCTTTTCTCTTTATTCTGTGTATACCTGTTATAGATATTTGGTTTGTGGTTACCATGATGTATATATGTGTGTGTGTGTGTGTGTGTGTGTGTGTGTGTGTATGCCTTAAGTTTGAATGCATTTTAACAACCCTGCATTTTCCTCCCCCTCCATTTACTGTTTTTGACATCATATTTTACACATTTTTATTTTGTGTATCCCTTAACTACTTATTGTGGACAGAGTTGATTTTACTCCTTTTGTCTTTTAACCTTCCTAGTAACTTTATTATTGGTTTATCTACTACTTTTACTGTATGTTTGCCTTTATCAATGAGATTTTTGTTTTGTAATTTTCATATTCCTGTAGCTGTGATCTTTTCTTTTCTGCTTAGACAAGTCCTTTTAACACTTTTGTAAAGCAGATTTTGTGGTATTGAACTCTGTTAGCGTTTGCTTGTCTGTAAAACTTTTGATCTCTTCTTCAAATCCGAATAATAGCCATACTGGGTAGAATATTCTTGGTTGTAGGTTTTTCCCTTTCATTACTTTAAATATATCATGTCACTCCCTTCTGGCCTGCAGAGTTTCTGTGAAATGTCAGCTGATAGCCTTATGGGGTGGGGGTTCCCTTGTATGTAATTTGTTGTTTTTCCCTCTCTTTATCTTTAGTTTTGCCATTTTAATTACAATGTGTCTTGATGTGGTCCTCTTTGGGTTGATCCTGTTTGGGACTGTCTGTGCTTCCTGGACCTGGATGTCTGTTTTCTTTCCCAGGTTAGGGAAGTTTTCAGCTATTATGTCTTAAAATATGTTCTCTGCCCCCTTTTCTCTTCTCCTTCTGGGACCCCTATAATGTAAATGTTAATAATGTTGATGTTGTCCCAGAAGTCTGTGGAACTATCTTCATTTTTTAAAATCTTTTTCTTTCTTCTATTCAGATTCAGTGATTTCCACTACTCTGTCTTCCAGTTTGCTGATCTGTTCCTCTGTATCATCTAAATCTACTGTTGATTCCATCTAGTGTATTTTTATTTCAGTTATTATATTCTTCAGCTCTGTTTGGTTCTTCTTTATATTTTCTTTTTGTTAAACTTCTTAGTGTGTTCATCCTTTCTTCTCCTGAGGTTTTTGAGTATATTTCTGATCATTATCTTGAACTCTTTATTGGGTAAATTGCTTAGCATCACTCCACTTACTCCTGCTTCTTCGTTTGGAACATATTTCTCTGTTGCCTCATTTTGCCTAATTCACTGTTTTTATTTTTATGTATTTGGTAGGTTGACTGTGTTTCCTGATCTTGGAGATGTGGCCTTTTGTAGGAGACATCCTATTTGTCCCAGCAGCACTCTCCTCTTTGGTCACCAGAGCTACATGCTCTAGGGGTGCCTCCTATGTGGGCTTCATGGACACTTCTATTGTGGTGGGCTGACTGTGGTGATCTGACAGATGTTGCTGGCCCCTGTCTGGTTACTTGCCAGGCCTTGCCTTGTGTGGAGCTGCTGGTGGGTGGAGCTGGGTCATGAGGTCACTGGCTGCAGAGATTCAGGGGGCCCTGTGACTAGTGCTGGCTCCTGGTGGTGTGACTGGCTTCCAGGCTGTGTGTCCCAAATCTGGTGTCAGCCCGCTGGTAGACAGGACCAGTTCCTGACACAGCTAGCTGTGTGGCCCAAGGTGTCCAAGGTGTTGGCCTGCTGGTGGGTATACTGGATCCTGACATGGCAGGCTGTGGGGCTGCAGTGGTTCTAAAGCTGGTGTCCATCTGCTGTTGTGTGTGTCTGCTGCCCAGGGGACTCTGGGGCTAGTGCCAGCCCACTGGTTGGTGAGATAGGTCCTGGGGTTAGTGCTGGCCCACTGGTGGGTGGAACTGGATCCTGGGGTATCTGGCTACAGGGCCCCGAGTGTCCTGGATTTGATGTCTGCCCATTGCTGGGTGGGGTCAGGGTTCAGGTGGTCCTGAGGCTAGTGCTGGCTTATTGGTGGGTGTAGCCAGGTCCCAGGATCTCTGGCTGCAAGGCCCTGGGGGTCCTGGAGTTGGTGTCAACCCACTGGTGGGTGGGACTGGGTACCAGGGTTGCTGGAGATTCAGGGGGTCCAAAGGCAGCTGGCCTGCTGATCAGTGGGGGCTATGCCCCCCTCGGCTAGCTTCTGAGCCTGAGGCATCCCAGTTCTAGGTCAACAGGCTGGTGGGTGGGGCCAGGTCTCAGTGATAATAAACTAGAGGAGGATTCCAAAATAGCACTTGCCAGTACCAGTGTCTTAGTAGTAGAACGAGCTCCCCAAGAGGGCTGCTGCCAGGGTCTCTGGCATTCTCCAAGATCATCAGGTGGGTGTGACCCAGGCTCCTTTCAAATTACTGCTTCTGCCCTGTACACCTGTTAAGAGTGGAGTCTCTATTTCCTACAGCCCTCTGGCTATCCCAAAAGTAAGCCCTACTGGCTCCAAAGTCACACATTCTGAGAGCTCATTTTCCCAGTGCAGGACCCCCAGGCTGAGGGACCCAAAGTGGGGCTCAGACCCCTCACTCCTTGGGGAGAACCTCTGCAATTGAAATTATTCTCCCATTTCTGGGTCACCCACCCAGTAGTATGAGTCTTGACTATATTGTGTCTCTGCCCCTCCTGCCCATCTCACTATGGTTTCTTCTTTATATCTTTAGTTGTAGAAGATCTTTTTCCCTAGTCTTCTGGTTTTTTTCATTAATAGTTTCTCTGTTGTAATTTTGGTTTGACCTTGAGAGGAGGTGAGATCAGGGTCTTCCTACTCTACCATCTTGGCCACTCCTCACCCCTGACCTCATGTTTTTTATGAGAAAACTTCCATCACTCAATCATTGTTCCTTATATGAACTGTGTCATTTTTGTTTACCTACTTATAAGATTTAAATTTTTTTTTTACTTTCCTGCAGTTGAGTATGATGTGTTTACGTTTTATTTTCTTTGAGTTTATCTTGTTTAGGGGTTTACTGAGCTTATTAAATATGTACATTTTTATCTTTTCCAAAATTTGTAAAATTTCCAGCCATTATTTCTTCAAAAATGTTTACGTACTGCTCCATTCTCATTTTTCTCTCCTTCTGGAACTCCAATCACATGTATGTTTGACCTTTTGATATTGTCACAGACGTTTTGCTTTATTTTTTTCCTCTCTGTTCTTCAAACTGCATAATATTTACTTGCCTATTTTCAAACTCCTCTGTCTTCTACATTCTACCGTGGAGCTCACGAAGGGAATTTTTTTTTAATTTAGAGATTCTAATTTTTAATTTCTAAACTTTCCATTTAGTTCTTTTTTATAGTTTCTATTTCTCTGCTGGCAAATTCTATGTTTTATTCATTTCAGTTATGTTTTCCTTTTTTCATAAAATGTAGCTATAATAGCTGCTTTAAAATCTTTGTCTAATAATTTTAATACTTAGCATCTATTGATCTTTTCCCTTGATAATTGTCCACGTTTTCCTGGTTGTATGCTGAATAATTTTGGATTCTATAATGGATATTGTGAATGTCCATTATACAATGGACTCTAGTTCCTGTTATAATCCTCTGGAGCACAATGATTTTTATTTAGCAGGCAATCAGGATGGTTAGGTTCAGACCACAAATTCTGCCTCACTTTTTGCGTGTGGTGGTTCAAATCTTGGTTCAGTTCTAAAAAACACTTTTGCTGTTCGCTTGAGCCAGTCCACAAAAAAAAAAAAAAAAAATGAGCCCAAGATATCTGCAGATTTATACACAGAAGTAAGGGATCCTCTTCTCTGGCTCTCTCTGCTCTGAGAATCTCTCTTCACTCTCTAGCCCCCAGAGCCTCCTTTGCTGGTTTTTCTGATTATAAAGATGGGCTTTCTATTTAAGTTTTAGCCCTCATGCATCCACTCCATGACTTGCTGTTCTGTGACCGGGGTCCACCCTTGGGGCAAAGCATAAAAGGGAAAAAAAGTGGGAAGCATACCTGTGCCTTCTCTTTGACTCCATTCCTCTTACTTTTGTTTATTTTTAAGAGTCCTCTTTTCCTGGTATTTTAGTTGTAATTAGCAGAAAATATGGGCTACAGCTGGCTTGCATAACCATGCTGGACCCAGAAATCCTATCCTTATTGTTTAAATCAATGTTTCTCAAACAGTGGATCATGACCACTTGTGGGTCATATACTCGATTTAGTGGATTGTTGATTCACATTTTAAAAATTAAGTGTGTTAGTGATTAGTCTAGATTATATCCGGTTGCATCACATGTAATAAAAGTAACTTATTTTATAAAAATTTTACTTGCTTTTTATTCAACAAATATTTATTGAACACCTACAATGTTTCAAAAACTGTTTTCGATCATGGGGAGCATAGTAGTGAACATAATGTACAAATATGCATACTTATCTTTAAGTGGGTTGGAGGAAAAAATATTTCTTAGAAGTTAGTACAGTCTATAGTAGGTACATAAATAAAACAAAAAAAGTCTGCCATACCTGTTTAGTCTTGTGTAAAGGGATTCTGGGGGGAATATTGGGAAAGTGTGACAATTGCACCATATGGCAAGAAACAGAAATCTAAGTTTTCCAAGGAGGTGATCTGCAGCAGTGTGAATAGTGGGCCAAATTAGGACTAAGAGCAATTATAAAAATAGCTACAGTGTCAGGTTTTTTACAGAGCTTACATAGACAAGACTCTCCCCACCCCCAAAATGTACTGGTGGTTTTACACTGATTGTTTGTGAAGATAAAGATAAAGAAAGTTTACATCACATCATAGAATGGAAAGCTAGAACCACTGTTGCTAAAAATTCTTCTACCACCCCACAATCAGGAAGTCTCTACTGACCACATTTAAGAGTTGCAGGCCCTTGACATGGTGCCTGGTCTCTCTCTTTTCTCTCTCCCATATTCTCTTTTCTGTTACCCTCCAACATCACATTCCTGCTTATTTCTTATAGATGACAATGTAAGTTTCCTTTCTTCAACTTCTTGTCTTCAACTTCTTTCCTCAGATCTGATAGTACATGAACTTCAGGACCCATTCTACAGCTTCTTATCACTCTACCCTCCCTTATCTAAAAAGGCTATTTTTCCTTTGCATTTGGGGTCTTGTTATGTTATTAGGAGTCCCATTTTTGCTCTGTACTTGGGAAAGGAACAACACAAGGCCCTATTGTCCTTATGTCCAAATAGTCCCCAGGAGTGGAAATCGGAGAAATGACAGTATGCTTTTCCCACGTCAAACGTCTCTGGTAACTTATTGGATAGCCTATATCTAAGAAGATCAGAGAATCATATGTAGTCATACATGAGAGTATATACATACAGTCATACATGCTTTTTTTCCTATTCCAAATTTTGTTTGTTACAGACATGCTTGTTTTTAGTAGAAATGCTCCTCACCTATTTCTGATATGGCATTAATATTGGGATGGGAAGCACAGCACCCATTCCATACATATAGCAGAGATCATTAAGGAACAGTTCCCTATAACCCACTTCCTCCATTCTCAAATTTTTTTCTCAACACAGCCCTAAGTCAGCCACTGCCAATCAATCAGTATTGAAACAGGAGATAAATTATATTTTCCTTTTCTTCTTTTGGTCATAACAAAAAACTTTCCCAGAAAGTTATGTTTTTGCCAGTTTTCACAAATGAATTTGCATTCCTATAAAGTAATTGAAGAAAGCAATATCCATTCTAATTCTTTCAAGTTTCTCTAGGCACCATTTTCAACTATAAAGAAAACTAACTGAATATATATAGCTAAAGTAAATGTACATTTAGACAAACACAAATATTCTTTTTGAAGAACAAATATTTCTTTCTAGTCTGCTTCTTTTAAAAAAAAAAGTGCAGATCTGGAAGCAATTTGGTAAATTTACTGCATGTAAATTATAATTAACTTTAGACAGAAATCATTTGTTTTCTTGAAAAGAGGTAGATAAACTCAAGGACGAGGGGATCAGGTTCAAATCTTAATTCTAGAGTTAAGTGAGGCAGAAAGAGATCCAATGTGCCCTGCCAACTATAAATATATGCTAGGCTGTTTGAATTGCCATGTTACTGTCTACAGTGCTACATTACTATTTTGCAGTAACAAAACCTTACACATTTATGGCTTTGACTATACAGAGATTTTCTGAATTTGATCATTTTAATTCAAGCTGCTCGGCATATAAAATTGAGGTGAATTAGAAAGTATGTACCATAAGCACCAAGCCTGAAAATGCGCTATCAAATTCAACCAAAGTTTGTTAATACAAGCATTAGTAAATTAAAAAAGAACACTGTTCAGGGAGTAAAATGGATGAATTGAAGCAGAAATTTAAATTCTGCTTTTAAAAAATGGTGCTGTGGAATGCCTGTTCTATTCAGACTTCCCCCCTAGGAGGATCTTCTGTTGCTCACAGTTTTTGCTGAGTGAACAATCGACCCTATACTTCTACCTCTCCACCCCATAGAAAGCTAGATAGGTGTCAACAATTAATGCTAAGGTAACACAACATTAAGTCCACCAGATGTCTATATCATAACTTGGTGTAAAGATTACAGAGAAAAAGTACAGCTAAGTCAATCAGATTTACCTTGGAAAGCTGAAAATAATAGATAGGGAAGAAAATGCCAGGTGGTGGTGAGCTGTGAAGCTGGAAGGTCAAGTGGACGCAAGGGTTAGAATATCCAGTTGGACCATAAGTAAGAAAAATAACCAAAGATAATTTTGAGAGAAGCAGAGAGAGAGAGAGAGAACAGAAGCATAGAGAAAAGCAGATAATTGAGCAGCATCTAAAATAGAAAAAGTAGTTGCATCTCTCTGCCCATCAAGGAGTCTGAGATCATTGACTTTTTCCTGGGGACATCCCTCAAGGATGAGGTTTTGAAAATTGTGTCTGTGCAAAAGCAGACCTGAGCTGAGCGGTGGATAAGGTTCAAAGCACTTGTCACCACTGGGGACCCCAGTGGCCATATCAGTCTGGGTGCTAAGTGTTCCAAGGAGGTAACCACAGCCATCCATGGGACCATCATACTGTCCAAGATTTCCATTGCACCTTTTCTAATATATTTTCATGTATCCATCTCATAAATATAGCACCTTGCCTGGAGGAGGTCAAAAGTATCTCCTTCCTCCTATTCTGGGCCCCACTCCCTCATGTTCCCTTAGATATTGCCTTATCATATATGCATCTCCTCACTCTTTTCACTCAGCCTAAATATATCACCAAATCTCTTCCATCTTAACTCTGCATCAGCACTGCATCTTCATGAAGCTAAGACTTGTTTTTTCCCTTCCTTTCTCAGTTAAGCATTTTGAAAGCCTATGGATGCATCTACACTTCACACTTCTAATTAACCCCCCAGCCTACGGTGAGCTGGCTTCTACCTTCATTCCACGAAGCTCCTCTCCCAATACCCTTGATCACCAGCTTGCCAAATATAATGATCTCTTTTAAAACCTGAGCAGGATATTCTCCATTTACCTCACCAGTTTTACTCTCCATTCTTTTCCATTTTGCTTGTTGCTCAGGGAAGCTGACTTAGATAAACTACCTCAACTGCTCTTTTTTCTTCTGGCAACCAGTTGAGTTTTGTCAATGGGAGGCACTGTAGGAGGCCAGAATATATGTATATGTATGGGAGGTATACGTCAGGAGGCCCTCTTCTACAGCTGAATCTCTCAATCTCTCTCTCATTCTCTTTCTCTCTCTCTCAGACACACAGACACACAGACACACACACACACACACTTCTTAATTACCCCATTTGAAGGAGTCAGCTGTTTCCTGGAGAAACTCTGATCCATTCAAGTCCTTAAAGTCCTTATCAAAATTGTCTTACGATGGAATTTGATACTGTTAAACAATCTCTTCCTTCTTGATATCTTCCAATTTTTGAATTCTTAACATTTTTACTGTTCATTCCAAACCCACTTTATCCATTCCTCTTTCTCTGTTACTCTTTTTATGTTGGTGTTTCCCAGAGTCTGTTATATTTATTTCATGTTTTCACTAGGATATCTCAATCCAATATCCTAGCTTTAATACTCACCAAAACACAGTGTTTGCTATCTAGTAGGTAATCAATACATGTTTGCTGTACGAGTGAATGAACATGTATACTGATGACTGCCAGATTTTATCTCTACTCCTGATCTCTCCCCGATCTACTTAATGAGCATAATTACTCTCTACTACACATCTCCATTTGGATGCCACAGAAACATCTCAAACTCAATATGTTCAAAATTGGATTAATTATCTTTATCTCCAAATCTTGGTTCTTGTGTCTCCTATCTTATTTAATACCAACCTATCCACCTAATTGCTCAATTCAGAGATATAGGCGTCATCTAAACAACCACCTGATTCCACACTTTGCTCCCTAAGTCTTATCAACTCCACCATATTAGGTCCTCTCTTTTCCATACCTTATTCTCCATATGCTACAGTCTTCATCAATGACCTCATGTTCTCTCATCTGACTAGTGCAATGTTTTCTTACCCGTGTCTCCTTGACTCCTGCTTTATTCCTTTCCAGGCTATCCTTGAAACAGCCTTCACGGTGATCCTTATATGTCACTTCTCTACTTAAAATGATTCAGTGGTTCTCATTTGCATGAACTTCTTGGTAGGCTCCTTACCTAACTTTCAAGATTTTCATATTTTACTTCCAACATGAACTTCACACTAAACAAGTTGACATTACTCAAAGTAACCCTTATTGTTTCCTTGGCTAGAGTTTTCTTCCCAATTTTATCTTCCAAGTTTCCTCGTATCATCTAAAACTCTACCTTAAAGTGATCTCCTCACTGATGCCTTTCTTCATTCTTCTTGTCTTAGCTAATACTTTGTAAATTATTATTATGACTCTGAATACATTGTGCTGTCATTAATTACTTATTTATCTGTCTCACTCAAGAGACCGTAAGACCCTTGAAGATATATCTTTACTTAGTTTGATGTCTGATATATAAATGGAATTCAATAAGTAAGTGTTAAATGAATTCATCTTCCAATTCCTGCTATTCTTATCCAAGATTATCATTGAAATTGTGTTATGGGCTGAATTGTGTCCTCCCAAAATTCATATACTGAGGTCCTAATCCCCAGAACTTCAGAATGTGACCTTATTTGGAGACTGGGCCTTCACAAAAGTAAACAAGTTAAAATGAGATCATTAGGGTGGGCCCTAGTCTAATAAGACTGGTGTTGTCATAAAAAGGGAAAATCTTGGGACTTCCCTGGTTGTGCAGTGGTTAAGAATCTGCCTGCCAATGCAGGGGACACGGGTTCGATCCCTGGTCTGGGATGATCCACATGCCACGGAGCAACTAAGCCCGTGTGCCACAACTGCTGAGCCCGTGCTGTGGAGCCCGCAGGCCACAGCTGCTGAGCCCGCGTGTCACAACTACTGAAGCCCACGTGCCTAGAGCCCCTGCTCTGCAACAAGAGAAGCCACCACAATAAGAACCCTGCGCACCGCAGTGAAGAGTAGCCCCCATTCACCACAACTAGAGAAAGCCCGTGTGCAGCAATGAGGACCCAGCATAGCCAAAAAAAAAAAAAAAAAGGAAAAATCTTGATACAGAGACACAGATAGCAGAAAGATGATGTGAAGAAATGTAGGGAGAAGATGGCCAACTACAAGCCAAGGAGAGAGGCCTGGACAGATCCTTCCCTCACAGCCCTCAGAAGGAACCAACCCTGCCAACACCTAGATTTTGGACTTCTAATCTCCAGAACTGTGACATAATAAGTCTCCAGAACTGTGACACAGTAAATTTCTGTTGTCTAAGCCACCTAGTCTGTGGTACTTTGTTATGACAGCACTAGAAAACTAATACATATTGCAGTTCAGCATTATTTTTACACAAGTTTGTCTGTTTTTAATTTCCCATTTCTAGTAAATCTTTAATCCCTTACCTGGACCCTGAGCAATTTTCACTGGGCCTGGAGTTGGCTGTGTTTTCATCATTAAAGCATTTCTCTGAATATCTTTTCAATTTAGTAAGTCAAAATACAACTACCAATGTAGTTGTTATACTTCTCCTATAAAATTTCTGGTGGATTTTGAAAATATTTCATTGAATTCAAATTCATAACTATGTTGCCTGAAGCTTATTTTGCATTGCTCTGGCTCTACTAATTTTTTTCACCATATATTACTTTCCTCTTAGATATGTCCTCTCAAGTTAACCCGTCAATGTACCCTATATAACCTCTTCTCTCTGAAACCTTATCATTGACTCATTTCTCAGACATTGATTGAGAACCTATAGGGTTCAACAAATTGTCCCAAGTACTGAGGGTGGTAAAAGAATAGGGCCATCACAAGAGGGAGAGGGGGTGGGAGAGGGATGGATTGGGAGTTTGGAATTAGCAGATGCAAACTATTATATATAGAATGGATAAACAACAAGGTCCTACTCTTTAGCAGAGGGAACTAAATTTGATACCCTGTGATAAACCATAATGGAAAAAAGTATGAAAAAGAATGTGTGTGTGTGTGTGTGTATATATATATATATATATATATATATATATATATAACTGAATCATTTTGCTGTGTAGCAGAAATTGACAGAACATTGTAAATCAACTATACTTCAATAAAATAAATTTTTAAAAAATAAATAAAATTTAGATAGTAAAGCAAAACAAAGAATAGAGCCGTCAAATGCAGCCTTGACTACAAAAAGCATGCAAGCTAGCATAAGGGGCAAAACAAATATGGTAGATCTTGAAATTAAGACACATATGCCGAAAGATGTTTACAATACCCAAATACCAGAATATAATTTCATCAGTGACCTCCTAGCTAAAATGGATATAATAATACAAGCGTTGCGGTGTTGTTTCAACAATTAAATAGAATAAGGTATCATAGGGAGCAGCACTGTTGAGGTGTGTAGATTCTGCGTGTCTGTCTAGACTTTCTTACCTGCCCAATGACTCATGCTCACACAACAGCCTTGAAGCACTCACAATTCAAAATGATACCTCAGCAAATATTATATACCACGAACTTTTAAGTCTCCTTCAAAATGCTCAGATGCCAAGAGTTTGCCCTACTCAAATGGATACCATTAAGGCAACAAGGAGGGATTCAGAGGAAGGATAAATCATATCTGCTTGTATTAGAAGACCCTGGGTTAAACAAAATTAAATAGCTTATTCATACAGGAATTTCAGAACTTTTACTATGTGAATGTGAATTATGAATACTTCAGAAGGGTTACAGTATTATAGAATTTTCCCAGTGTATATAATCACAAAGACCTTTTTTCACAGAAGAAAACATGGGAAACTATTGCTCATAGAACTCAGCCTGGGAATTCTGCCTTGTAAAATAAATTTTAAACTCCTGTGTACAAATACCTTCTCAATGTTGCTCACTTCTGTCTTCTTATTATTCTCTCTTATTATCTTCTTTTGATCATCTTCACCCTAGGTTTGTAACCTGCTCTGCATTTCCACACATTATATTCTTTTTTTTTTTTTTTTGACTGCGCCATGCCACTTGTGGGATCTTAGTTCCCCAACCAGGGATTGAACCCCGGGCCCATGGCAGTGAAAGCACCAAGTCCTAACCTTTGGACCACAGGGCATTCCCTCCACACTTTACATTCTTGTCACAAGGTTCAACCTGCTTGGCATGGCCATTCCTCCTCTCCCCACCACTTCAACCTTTCTGAGCACACAAGAAAATATACCTCATCACTCAAGACACTGAAAAAAATTATACTTTTTTTTCTCTGAAGACTTCCTGTAAACTCAGGCAGAATTATTTCTTGTTCTTTCCTCTATACTTTAATTGAATATTGAACCTATCTACAGTCTAGCATACTTCATGGGTAGAAATTATTTCTTTGTGGCTATTTTCCTTGCTGGGTTGTTACCTCCTTAGAGGCAAGAATTGAATTGAATTCTTCTTTCCATAGCTAGGACTCAGCACAGTTGCTGGCTCATGTAGTATCTTCTCAATCCATACTAATTAAATGAAAGGATTAGATAATTGAAGTTAAACAACACAAATAGATGGAATTTGTCAGTCAGGTTTTGACTATCAGTGATTGCCATCTGGCAAGTGCAAACTGAAAAAAGGAAAAGTTAGGATCTGACCGGGAATTTTAGAGAAGTTGTAAATGTCTGACTGACATAGCTGGCCATAGGAAGCAGGCTGTAAAAAGAAAGAAGGAATTAAAGAGATGATAAAATGAGAGAATTAAGGGAAGTCGAAGGATTCAAGAATCAATGAGTACTCAGTGCAGGTTCAGCAGGTCCCAAGATTAGAAAGATAATGCACATGGGGTCAGAAATGTTACTTTTAGAGTTTAAGATTTAAAAATGAAGGTAGAAATGCAACAGACCTGTGTAAAGATTTGGAGAAGCTGCACAATTTAGGACTAATCAGTGAGAATTAGAGGAGAGGCAAATTCCAGCTTAATACAAACAAGAATTACTCAAGCTCTATGCAGCTGGATGGGAAAAATGGGATGGACATGTAAATCATTGGAGATGGCGAGATTCCAATGTACTATATATAGAGTGGAGATGATAAGTACATCGTGATCTAACTACTTAAATCACTGTGGAAGGAAAGAGATGGTCCTAGAAGTTAGTAGATGGTATTGCTGACAATGGGAAGAAAATAATAAAAGGAAATGGTATAAACCTCAAAAAAAGAGAAGTTGTGTATTGACAGTGGCAAAGGGAATGCTGTTTTCTTCTTCAGGCCTGATGAATTAACATGGAAGAGGAAAATAATTCAATTCAAGGACTTTCTCAGTCAAGGGGAAAAGAAGCTTATTAGTGAAGCTTCTCTGAGGAGGTGAGAATTGTCAGTGAAAAGAACACATGCAAATATAAGCAGCAAAATATTAGCAGGTTTGTCTGAGACGACATTGGCAGATTTACTTAGGTGAAGTTGAAAATACTTCATTATTCTGTATCAGAATGAAGAATCTGGAGGTGAATTTTTTGCCTATAAAAGTATGGTGTGGAATATCAAAAAGTAGTCTAATACTTAATAATTAACTTTAATAATTTTTGTTTATAAGTTACTTTTTGGTATTTTGTTTTAAATCCAAAGTACTTGGGTTCCTTGAAATATCTGAGCTTATCCAAAAAATCAGTTATAAAAGCATTTATCATAAATTTAGGAGGGACATTGACAAATTGGGAAGTGTTCCTGGTAAATGTGACTAGGGTTGAAAGGATCTAGGAATCAATGTTACATGAAAAATGGTTTTGAAGTATGTATACATAATATTATTATATGATTCTCACATTGGAAGATGGTTAGATTAGATGACAGCTAAAGCCCTTTTACACTCAAGTTCCAGGTTCAATAGTACTATATGTTTAGACATCTGTTTTACATTTTAAACAAAATTAAATTAAGTCAAGAACTTTAAGGAGCCAAGTACATATTTTATAAGCTCCCTTTTACTTTAGTGAAATGTTTAAGCAGGTTGAAATATAAATAAGTTTTTTTTAAACATACTTGGTTTTTAAAAGAATGTTTTTTTCAACCAAGCCTGGTTCTTAAAAGAATGAAAAATATTACTGACTGATGTTTGTTAAATGGATTTGGAGGAAATCAACTCATGATTCATTTAAATGAATTTGAAGAGGTTGACTAATGTTTTTATACTTTCTGTCTAGACTAGAAGTTTCAAAAGCACACCTGTGACTCCCCAAGCCTCTGCTAAATTATGTCTGGTAAGACAGTTTTGTAAGAAGAAGAAAAAAGTCATCATCCACAATACCCACAAGTATGAATCTGGAGACTGGGGAGACCGAGAGTCATCATTGTGTGTGACTCCAGCAGAGCTTCCAAAGAGCTTTTGGCTTTTGTGCCAGTACAGAATGTATATTCCAGAAGGAGCTCAGGGAGGGGTGATTGTGGGAAGGAAAAAAAAAGTATGTACCATCTGTTAGTTTCCACTCCATAAAATCTCACCACCCTTCTTCATAAATCAATTCCAGGGGCTCTGAGTCTTTCTCTTCCCCTGCCACTCCCAACATTTGAGGGTCTGTCTTTCTCCCAGTTTAACATTTAAGAAAGACTGGTTTTCAAGCAGTAATACTGAGTGTATTCGTTGTGTTTTAAGCTAAAATGCAATAGAGTTCTTTTAACTTATCTGATTGGATAACTACTGATTTCTTCATTTACTGGAAACCTGTTCATTCCAAGGTTGCCATATTACAGAAATTAGTAGAATAATCCTTTCAGTAATTAAAAATGCTGGTAGTGATCTTTAAACGTTGGTCTTCAGCAGTTGAACAGTTATATCAAAGAAACTGTATTGGTTCTTTACAATATATGACATAAAACCTAAAGGGTCTTAAGTCCACCTACACCACCTGCCAGAACCCTGCCTTTAAATCACCCACTAGTTCCCAAGGCAGCTCTGTAACTTAATAGATGAGACAGACATGCAAATAACTAAAACAATACAAGGCAATACAATAAAATCTATTAGGAGCATTTGAACAAATATCACAAAGAATTGGCATTTGCATTGTACATTGAAAAATAAACAGGGTTTTGATGGAAAATATGAAAGGAAAAGGGGGGAAGAAGGTAAGTGAAGGAAAAGTTGAAAGAAAATTCACAGAAGCTTAGAAGTAGAAGTGTGTTTTAAGAAGAAGTCCTAAAAGGTAGACTCTTGGTTCTTGGTTTCCTACAAGATCTTTGTTTCTCCCTCACTCTGGAATCATCATTTGGCTGGGCTGGATGCAGCACTGCACAGAATAGGTCCACAGGTTCTAGGAAAGGCTTTTCTTCTGCTGTAAATAAGCTTGTCATCCAAAGGAGACCATGAGACAAGAGCATTAAATACGGGCAATGTTAATATAGATATATGAGCACTTACCGCTGAATTGCCACGGTCATTCAGAGGTAACAATCCTCCCCAATTTGCTTTGCTCATTCTTCTTATACCATTTCTACTCTCCTAGTCCCTGAAATGTTCTCAAATTGATAAATTCAGAGAGAACGAAATATATAACCAGATCATAAATCACTGGAGTTTCTTTTTTGCCTCTAGCATAAAATAAAGGGGTTGGATTACAGGGTCATGAATATCCTTTCAGGTTGTGACATTGTTGGATTTTACATGTACAAATGTAGTCGGCACATAATCCCTCTCTCTCATCTTTCCTCTCTGCTTTCCTCCTTCCCTCTTGTTCTCTCTCTTTCTCTCTGTCATACATATTTATTTTGTACAATAAAAATGACACATCCATTTTTGACAACAACAACAATTTAAAAAAACTACTTAATCTTTAAGCTAGTCTGACATTTTTATCCAGAGGCATTTTTTTCCCTAAGTGAATATTCTTGTAGTATATTTACGTATATAGTCTACTAATTAATATAAAAATATATGTCATGTATATATATGTGTGTGTATCATGGTACACATATAATGTGGTTGTGAAGAGAGTATAATATACAAAGGCTAATGTCAAATGTGGGTCAACATCCCTATTCACCCCAGAAGGAACATCAGAGTCTGCCCAGAGAAAGGGAAGTCTAATAGCTTAGTCATTTCAGTAGCCTTCCTGAGGCTCATCACAACTCTCCTTGTCTCCAGGATTGAGATTCAGAGCAGTGGTTAGATCAATCTAGGGATTTTATTCTAATGGACACTGACCACCCATAACACTTCCTTTGTCCTCATAGAAAAATGAGATAAATTTTCAGCTCCCTTGTAAAAGTGGCAATCCTGAATTAAGAGTCCGCAAGTGCCCCATGAAACTTTCAGGACTGGTTTCAGGGGGTTTGGGAACATTTAAGAGTAGTATTAACCCAGGCCCAGCCACTCCACTTCCACTTAGAATTACACCAGTTCAAGCACTCGCTCTCCTGGAAGGTTGGACCCCACGTGCTCACAAAAATTTGTGCTGCTTCTTAATGCTGAATGTTTGGAAGGAAGGTGAGAATTGAAGTATGCAGAAGCATGTGAACATGCTAATCTAGCCCGTTAATTAGAAAAGTCCTGGAAGGCTGGCAAAGCACAGGGAATAATCAGTTAAATGATTCATACAAAATGAATCTCAAATAATTTTGTATTTCATACACGTAAGGACAGTTATCTTCTCTCAAACATGTTAAATGTTATTAACTCATTAAAACTATTTGGATAATATTATAATGGGAATATAACTAAATACCTTGGACTAAATTAATAGCAGTTGACTTGACTGCAATAAAATGGACCCTTACAAAAAGGCACAGGATAATCTGTTTATAGGAAATTTTATCAACTTCAAGAAAGCCTTATTTAGTAATGACTATACCACTGTAGAAAAGAAGAGATCATATAGAAAGCTTCATTCAGCAAATCTCAGTAGCCCAAATACTTGTAGATATCTTAAATTTTCTGACTCTGAGGGTTTTAACAAACTTTGCCTTATATTCTAACGTCTTGTACGTTGGTAATAATATATATTCCTGAGAGAGATTTTTAAATTTCGCTAGAGCAAAACAAAGAAAGCTTTTCTAATCAAACAAACCACACTATAAGCATATTTTTGAAATTAAACTAAGCAAATTTTATAGAATTGTTGGATTAGACTAGCCTTTAATTATAGCAGAACTATTACTTCTGTAATGATCAAATTACGGGTTGTCAGCATTTCTTTACAGTTAGTAATTAATAATTTGATCAGGAAATTTTACTTTCAGCTAAGGCTTGAGAAGAAATAGCCACAACTTAATTATGAAAGCAGTAACAACAACCTCAGGGAAGATGCAGCCAAAATTCCTAGAATTTTCTAGGAATTCGGTTTTTATACCTTTTTCATTGGTGTCCGTTTCAGGTTCATATTGGTTAATTTTAGGTTGTTAGTACTTAATACAAGCTGTGCTAATATGTCATTCCTATTATAATCAAGTTCAAAATAACTTCAAAAATAAGATTTTTATGTTTCCTTTAATATTTTGTACATAGAAATGGTTAGCAGTGACAGAGTGAAACTATATTACACATACAGTGATTATAGAAAAAAATAATTACCAATTTGTTATTTCAAAGTCACAACCAGTGTACTGTTTCCATTTGTTGCACTGTTTATTTGATGAAACAATTGGTTTTGAAGCTTTTGTTTTAAAAAAAGCACAATCATATGAAGAAGTCAACATATTTGGAACATATTACTATAATATTTAAAGCAGAACTAATTTTAAACTTTAAACTACAAAATTCTTTCAAACTATTTTGGCTTTCTAGGAAATATATTTTTTTAATTGCTTGTGAATATGTGAATAAATTACATATTCTCTCAGGGAGCAATTAAAGTATTAACTACATGTTTTAAACTGATTTTAATAAGGGTTAGATTAAATATTGAATGACAGAAGAATGGTACTATGTCCAAAGGCAAGGGAAATTATTTTTCAACTTCTCTCCTTTAATGCCACCATGAGAGAGAATGTCTTAAATACTATTAAGTACTGTCTTACAGAAATATCAACTGTGTTATAGTCATCCTTATACTGTCCTACAGTAACATGAAGATAGTGACTTAAATATCTAAATCTTGTAAAGTTTGTGGTTAAATTTTAAATATGGCTGCCCTAAGTTCTGAAACTATACAGTTAATTCAGACAATTGAGTGAACTGTTCCAAATTAGTCACTGAATGTCCCCTGTATATGGAAATGAGATACAGAGTTTGTGCTCTCTTCCCAAAGTTTGCCAATATTTCCTGATCACATAGTTCACTTACTTAGCAATTTGGAGGAGTAAGATGGTAAACAGAAAGTCCCAGGAAGACATTGTAAAATATCCCATGCTAAAAAGATTATGTGCTTTAGGCTTGACAAATGTGAAGTGACATCTGCTGGCCCTTTTGTAGAAACAGATAAAGGAACTGGTTCATCAAGAAAAAAGAATTCTTACCAGGACCACTGAGAGGAACAACACATCATCAAAAAGAAGCAGGGTTAAGCAAGTGAGTCACACATATTGCTTCAGGAGATGAAAGGCAATGGTTTTTAATTCATTTTATGTAGACCACAGATAAGGAATCTTCTAGATCAAAGCCTAGAAACATAATGGAAACTAGTTGAATACAACTGGATCTAAAAACGTCTGTCAAGGGTGTAATGTGCAAAAATGAAATACTTTGATTCTACTAGATGATCTTTAAAGACTCTTTCAGCTCTATTATCATGTAATACTGTATTATGAAACAAGAACCAAAAGGACATGTATCCCTTCATGCTGGTACTTTCTAATGTCAAAAAAAAGAAAGTGTGTCTTTCCTAGCCATGAAAAACTGGGCTCTGGCAAATGGCTGGAGTATAAGGACTTTAAATTACATTAGATTTTCAAATGCTATATCATTTTCAGGCAAGTTTGCATAAGTTTTAATGTTCAAATGTGCCAATCATCAGAGAAAATGTTCACTATTTTAATATTAATTGGGTCATTGAGTCAATTAAAATTTGTTAAATAAACTTCAACTACCAGGCTCATATCTTTGTAATATTTTTTTCATTGTGTTGCAATTGTTTTACACGTGTAGCAAAGAATCCTATTGGTGGTGTTACCCACCACAGAATAAATAGGTAACTTTGTTTTGTGAGGACTTGTTAAGTGGTCTCCATAGTGATGAAAGTATAGGGGCCATGGGCCCCATTATTCTAGCCAAAGGATAAATTACTTGAAAGAGATAGATCTTCCATATTCTGTGGAGAATCACTTACATCATCTCCCTTAGGTATGTAAATGTTTGCCTAGCAGATCCTGTCAGAAACATACTATAAAAGTGTTTTTGGTTTTGAGGGATTTTCTGAAAAGTTGCCACACTCAGGTGTGGAACAAGTTAGTTACCTGGGAAGATCTGGCCTGCAAGGAGGCCCCAGGATACTTTGAAAACTAGAAGACCCCAGAACTATGCTAAGGAGAAACTGGAGACTTGGAGAGGGGAAGATTGGGCCTTTGCTCTTGCTGCTTAAAAGCGCTAAAATGCTGCAGCCTGCGGACAGGCTGGAGAATAGTATTTACAGCTCACCAGGAGCAGAGTAAGTGTTACAAACTCAGAACCCTAAACACGTATATTACCTGAGTGATGAGCACTGGAGGGCCTGCCTCATCTAAAAGGGGCAGCTGCTTGTTTTTGCCAGAGGAAGTGTTTTCACCTAGAAATGCCAGCCTTTCTGATTTTTTTCAGAAAATCCAGAAATGTTCATGTGAAAACTCTGTTTTTAAATGAAGCCAATGAATTTATGATTTTATTAAAACACTATGAGGCACCATACAAAGCAAGTCTACGGCGGGTTGGGGGGGTGGATTCAGCTGAGAGTGGCTTATATGCAGCATCTAGTGTAAAGGGCACTTTGGTTACACATGGATTGTCTCACAACTGGCCTGTGAACTCCTGGACGAGGGACCTTGTCTTCAGTATCCAAAAATGTCCAGGACCACAGCCTGCGCTTAACACAGCTTCAGTTCACACAAAAGTATTTTCATATATAATATGTTGACACCACTGAACAGTTCATTTGTAGGGGAATTGTAGAGGAGCGTTTGGCAGAAGGAACCTCCTGGTTTCCTGATTTTCAGAGCCCACCCACAGGAATCTATATTTTGCTTGCTTATTTGGGGTCTTGGACCCAAGTTCAAGTCCCTTCCCCCAGCCAGAGTTTCCTTCTCATCCCATCTCTGGCCTTACCTCATCATCTTCATTCCCACTCTTCCTGCCGTGGCAGAAGGTGATGGGTTGTTGGGGATGACAGATGACACATTAGGGAGGTCAGTGGGGTGAGGGGAAAAGATGGGAGGGAGTCACATGCATTGGGTGAGCCCTTCCTTCATTTCCATTGGATTAGAAACTGAAATCAAAAATCTTTCCCAAAAGCTATTCCAGCCATCCACATAGTCATGTTTAGAAGTCTCAAAGTCAACTGTTTGTGATTACCTGGCCTAGGGTCAGGCAGAGAAAGTTAGGAGGGAAAATGCCTGGAGGACTCTTGCCTGGGGCCTGTGAACACTCTCACTCATAAATGATTCCACCTGGGTCCAAAGGAGGCAAAGCCTGCACAAGCCATTGTTAGAAAGCTTTTGTTTTCTGGCTCCCTGGAAATGAAATCCACTTTTTAATAAGTAAATCTGTTGATCAGATTTTCAAACACATTTTCATACTAAATAAGTAAGAATGTCTGTAAAGATGGCTACTCATGAAAAAATTTGGCTACACTGAGAGTTGTCTGTTAGAATAAGATATATTAAAAGAAGAAATCCATTAACTTGAGGGGTGATGATATTTCTTATCATCTCAGAAGTCTGTCCTTGGCTTTTTTCTTTTTTTCACCTATCACACCATGCACTCTCCCTAAGTAATATTCTTCACCTCTGTGGCTTCAATAACTATCTACAGGCTCATGACAGCCAGATATTTGAGTCTCTGTCCCACAGACCAAACCACATACTAAATCACTTTTGACCCATGATATTCACACACCTCACTTTTGTTCATTCCTCACATTGCTAGCACTTTCTCTGATGGATTGTCTCTGACCTTCTAAGCCTGGTTCTGGTCTCTTTCCTATGTACTTCTGTTTTACGCTTCATTTACTCCTATCACAGAACTTATCCCATTCATATGTTCATTCAATAATTATTGAACTTTAGGTGCTTGGAATATAAAGGTAAGTAAATACAGACAAGTTCTGTGCTGAGAAGCAGTCAAGTATAAAAGAAAGAAAATTGAATAAGTACCACAAAAGGAAAAATTACAACAATAATGACCATTACAAAAAAGAGACACATGGTGTTGCGAGAGAATAAAATATGGGTATTTGAACTAATTAAGAAGATCAGGGAAGGGAATTTGATAAGTATAAGTTAACAGGACAAAAGGGGAAGAAATAGACTTTTTGCAGATAGAACAGTATGTTATGTTCTTTTATAAGTGCTGATTGACTTAGTCTCTCCCATTACACTGGGAACTACTTGGAAGTAGGGACATTATCTTATTTATGAATGTATTTTGAATGCTTGTAAAAGTGCCTGGCATATAGTAGATGCTCAATAAATACTTGTTAATTCTAGGCCAATATCAATATCTAAGTGGGTGCTGGATGATGAGTGATCCCACCAACAGAATTCTACAATACTACTCTAGGCCAGTATTTATGGAACTGTGATCTACAGATGACCTTCTGAGCTCCACCCCAGATCTACTGAATCAGAATTTCTATGAATGAAGTTATGAAGATGTGTATTTTTAGAAGTACCCCCCAAATGGTGTTTAAGTACCCTGATTTTTGAGGCTCATTAGTCTAAGCCAAGAAAATGGCAATACCAGGAATTTAATTTGAATCAGAAACTTCACCAATGGCTGGGAATGCAGACAAAAGCTTCAATTACCTTTAGAAGGTAGGATATCAACAGAGTTCCAGCCACTTGAGCTACAGATTCATGGCAGAGTTCAATATCAAACAATGAAATGACAAGACATAACCCTACTCATTAACAGTAAACATTTATTGAGGACATACAACATCCCAGGCCCTATGCTGAATGATTTGCATGAACTGTGTGCTCTTCAACCTCACAACAACAGTATAATATAGCATTTTTATTATTCCCAAATAACAGATAAGGAAACTGGGGCACAGAAATATTCACTAAATTGCCCAAGATCACACAAATAGTAAGGCAGAATATTATATAAAGTCAGGCAATCAACTGCAATTCTCCAATTGCAGTCATGAAGAACCTTCTATTTATAGACTCAGCACTGCTTGGCAAAGTAAAAACCAACAAAATAGAAGATCGCCCTGGATCAGTAGAATTTCCTGCTAATACTTGCTTTCCCAGAGGGAGACCCACACTAGCTCAACTTTCAGAATTGAGGAAGGCAGTGCAACATCTAAAGTGCCTGGTTTACTGAACCCTTACGTGACAGCCCATAGCAGTCCTTTCTTTGGAGACGTCACTCTTAACTGCTAAACACTGACTGTCAGTGACCTCAGTATGGCAGGTATCCAAATCCTGGCTCTTCCAGGGTCCTTACTATTGAATAGTTCCCTGAAGCAGGAGGTCAGCTCCATTTTGTCTTCTTATTCACTCCTCAACCTCCACGAAAGGAAGCCTGTCTGCAGTCTCCCACTGCTGAGCTCTTGATCCAGGGGAAATAGCAGCAACCCAGGCCAAGACCAGCCCTCTTCTGTGAGAAATTCGTCTATGCTTGCCAGACCAACAAGTAAGAGTGAGGGTCTCATGCCCCCAAAAGCCCCAGATCTCTCTCTAATGTTCCCTTTCCCTGCTCAGGTAGTCCAGAAGCAAATCAGCAAAATTATTTACAACCTATTAACAACCAGGAGAAAAAAGATTTCAGTTCCTCCTCCTTGCAACATCATTAATCTTTTATAGGTGATTCTCTCAGAACACTTCCCCTTGATACTGAGGATTGGGAACAGCCCCTTCCTCTCAGCCTCTCTTCATGGACACCACTCTCACCAAAAGACTGATGACTCTTGCTCTCTCTTTGGCCTATTTTTAATTTAACTGCTGGGAGAGGAGGTGAAGGTGGTTATAGGTAATCTAGTTAATTAAGTAGGACCTGCAGGAAGGTGGCTAATCTTGACTTCCAGAAGCTCCTTGAATGTAGGATACAGGGATTTAGGAACTCTTCATCTTAGCTTTTGGCCTTAGCAGAAATTCAAGGAAAATGGGAAAAATCTCACTTGACATCCTGTTATGAGTTTATCTTGTAAAAAAAAAAAAAAAAGCTTGTCCATCTTATACTCCATTCTTTCTCAATGTATGGGAGTCTAGAATTTTATGGTGATAGAATAAACTGCATATACTGATATTTTACATTCCCATCTTGATTTTTCCTTTATTTCTTAAGTGTCAACCCAACCATGATTATAGACATGTGTTATTGGAGGAAAGTTACACCAGACCTGTTAATGCCATCAAAGAACTCCAATTCAAAACTGCCATGAGTTTAAGTAATAGACCACTTGCTTGGATTATCTTCACTCTCACTGAACATCAGTGGGGGCAGGGTAGGGGGAAATTGGTCTCTAACGAAATCAAGTCAAAATAAATAAGAACAGAGCCACCGAGAGTGTGGCCTGAAAACAGCCCTCTTTAGGTGGCATGCCTTGGCTTAAAAAATTGCCTCCCCCCAAGGTCATTTCTCATTCCAAGGTCAGTCCACATCCAGTGACTAATCTATATGGAGTGTAAAGTCTAGCCTCCTTGCCCCAACTCAGGATAATCTGAAGGACCACCTCAGTTCCAGAGCCTCCCCCTTGCAAGTGTTGGCTGAGACTCTCAGTAGGACCATATCACAGCTCAACTTGTTTCTCTGCCCACTTCTGCTTCTGTCACATTCCTTCTTCCTAGAAGAATACCCCCTAATAAATATCCCACATACTAATCTCTTTTGAGTTCCTGGGAACCCAAACTGAGATATGGGTAGAGGTCAGAATGATACAATTTTATGGGTTTCATAGGTTCTTTTGTTTAAATTCCTGAGAAAATACTATTTAGGGAAATTTTTTATTTTATTTTTTTTATTTATGGCTGTGTTGGGTCTTCGTTTCTGTGCGAGGGCTTTCTCTAGTTGCGGCAAGCGGGGGCCACTCTTCATCGCGGTGCGCGGGCCTCTCACTATCGCGGCCTCTCTTGTTGCGGAGCACAGGCTCCAGATGCGCAGGTTCAGCAATTGTGGCTCACGGGCCTAGTTGCTCCGCGGCATGTGGGATCTTCCCAGCCCAGGGCTCGAACCCGTGTCCCCTGCATTGGCAGGCAGACTCTCAACCACTGCGCCACCAGGGAAGCCCCGGGAAATATTTTAGAATACAAGTTAAGATGACAATTTCAGAAATTGGGTTTAGGGTCTGAAGAATATTTGGTTTAGATTTAAATAATCTCAAAAGGAATTATGGGAGATTAAAACAATTAGATAATTTTTAATGATCGCATTCTGTATGATTTCTATAATCTGTTGTTTAATGACATTATTTGTGTGATTTTTAAAAGGAAGATATTATATCAATGGATTCTGTCAAATAAATTAGAGGATTGTTTACTGACGGAAAATCTAGAAGAACATATATGAAAGAAAACCCAGCAGAGTATCTTCTGGCCCAGAAGAGAGAGCTGACTTGGTAAGGAGAGTTGCAGCTTTATGTAGACACCAAGATCCATAACACAAAACCATTGGAAGATCACCATCTGTTTCTCTAATTTGATCAAACACACAGGAAATCATGTAAATATATTGGAATGATTTCTTTTTCTAGCAATATTTTGCAAGGAGATATCTAGGAAGTAAAACATGCTATATTAACACTTCTATATATCCATCAGAAGTTTTTATTATCTCTGGCCAAATAGATCTAATAAAGCTATTTCAAGGACACAATTAAAACATATTTCTAAGTAAAGGCATTGGTATAACAGTATATAGGTTGAATTTTCAAAGGACACATTACAAATTTGGTATTACATCATAGAGCAATTTTGTCCAATGTCCCAAGGAAAGGAAGAAATTTGCCTAGCTTGTTTATTTCCAATAATTTATAATTTTACAGAGACTTAATTGTATAACCTTATAATTGGACACACTTCTTGGATTTATGTTTAATTGGAGTTATAGGAAAAACTGATAATTGAGCAACTTAAATATAATTTCCTGAAATAGTTTAGGTTTGTCCTTGCATCCCAGCAGTTTGAATGGCCTTTGGTCAGATGGTATTTTCCTCAGGAACTTCCCAGAAATACTTTCTTTGAAAGAAATTGAATCTATCTACTAATTGTGTCATTTAAATTTATTTCTTGATTTGTGGAAACAGTTTTCCAAATTTTCTTAAATGATGGTCACTTTCATAGCTCCTAGAAATACATAAATATTTTTTATAAAATGTAAAATTCTGTCTGCAATATACATTTAAAAATGCAAAATAATCATACTCCTAAAATCATGACTGCATTATCAAATGAATGTTAATTTAAATTATAAAGCCTAATTGTTCATTCATCCTTCTAATTAAAATAATATGATTAAAATATGTTCTGAAAAATATAATCTTATACTTTGATCTAGAGCAGTAAAGGTATGACTATTAAAATATGGTGATTGAACTCTATTTGTACTTTTTACGTATTTGTAATAATTGTGAATGATTAACTCAAATGAGATTTAATAACAAAATGAAATCCACAGTGGAGTTAACTTTGGCAAATACTTTTACTTTTATTATAACATCGGATATACCATCCCTTAAAAAAGAGTAAGAGAACTAGTGTGTCACGGAGAGCACACGGATTTCACTACTTAATAGCTTTCTGAATGTGGGCAATTTACTTCAGTTCTAAACCTCAACTTCTTTATATAGAGATTGTAGCTCACAATGTGATGGTGAGATTAATGGGGGTAATATAAGTAGAGCACTTAGCACATATAAAATCCCTGGCCTGTAGTCAGGATTTTAAAAAATTATAACTGTCATTAAATACATTTGCAGTCAAAACACCTGGAGGATTCCTGTTTCTGTCATTAACTATGAATCCTAAGTCCTCTAACTTGTATTTTCCTCATAAGGAATATAGGGCATTAATAATACCTGAATAGTCTTCTGTATAGGATTGTCTTGAGGATTAAATGAGATAGTATATATGAAAGTGAAATGTTAATCATAATGATCCTACTTTTTCAGATGAGGAAACTAAAGGCTAATAGTTGGAAGCAAGCTGTCCAAGGCCACATTGCTAGCAAGTAGTAAAGCCAGGATTTGAAACCAAACCTTCAGTTCCTGAACCCAGGACTTGGTCGAGTTCATTTTATCACACAGCTGCTTCTCATAAAGTTTTTAAGAACTTCCTTTGCATAGGCCAAGATTAGTCCCAGAGCCAGGGATAGGATTAAGCCAAAAAAAGAAGTGAAAGAGCCTCAGCTGCTGAGGTGAAAGGGCACGGGAGTGGAGAGCTGGGACAGCTAATATGCCAATCATTCTGTTTCTAATAATAGTTCTCCCAGTCTCCTGAATTCAATGCTCTGAAGTCAATCTTTGACTTTCCCTTTATCACCCACAGTTGTTTCCAAATCCAGCCATTTCTTCCTTTAGAAATGATTCCATTATCCACCTTTTTCTCCCCATTTCCACTGCTGCCACTTCTGCATATTGCTTTGTGCCTGGATACAGCAAACAGCCAGTTGGCTGGGCTGCTGTGCCCTTCCTCTGACAAGTTACCCTCAGCAATATTGCTAGATGACTCTTGCAAAGACATCACTTTTAAGAGTCAATGAGAGCTGGGATTATTCAGGGGTGGGCTGGAGCTGGTTCGCACCAGCTGGCAAGACCAGACTGTGCCCTTCTCTTCTCAACTCTGAATTCTGTGTGAATAGCTTGAAACTGGCCATGGCAAGGGCACTGATACCACAGTAGTCAGTGAATACTATGAATCGGGGATCATTTTCCCCCAGGGAGCCAGTTGTTAAACATTTAGCAGCACTGACTACATCTGACATATCGTCTCCTTAAAGGGACTCTGCACGGTGTCTGACACACTGTAGTACTCAATAAATATATATGCTAAAGAAATTATGTAAAATCACTCTGCTTCTCCAATATCTATACATGTCATTCATCACAATTCACAGTCTAACTCTGAGGCCTAACTTTCTAGACCCATTTAATTTTGTCCTTTCTTATGAAATCAACATTTTTTCACTCTTCTGTAAGACCCATTCCACTTCGGCTGGTAAAGCCCCCACTGGCACTGGCGTGATCTATGATGAGCCCACTCCTTTGGGCCTCTACTCACACTCTTCCTCCCACCTAGAAAGACTTCTCTTTCTCCTTTTACTTTTTCAAATCCTACTAGTTCTTTATGGCCCAGATCAAATTTCCCATCTTCCCTGAGGCTTTCTATCATTCTCAAACCTTCTGATCTCTCTACAGTTAGTTCATTCATTTGGCATGTAATTCCTTTGTATTCTTTCGGTCCTGTTTTATTTCCGTAGCTATATCACAAATGCTTTGCAAGCAGTGTCTGTGTAGTTGGGTTTTTTGTTTTGTTTGTATTTCCAAAATCAGGTAATTTACAGTCAAATTCAAGAAGCTCATCTAGCCCAGTGGTTTCCGAACACATTTCCATGGTCTGGTATTACCGTTCTGGTTCAAAACATTCTTCTCAGATAAATTCTGGGCTGTTCCTTTTGAAGCAGTTGGTGGCCGCACCACGTTCACAGTCTTCAGTGAGCGAGGACTCACTGAAAGAGAATCAGTGAGCCCTCTTCCTGCAGACCTCACTGGCCAGTCACCCCAACTGTAGCCAGAGGCATGGCTTGGACTTTCTGTTTTCCCAGAATATGCCCAATAAAATAAAATCGATTTTTTTTTCTATTTATGGTCAGTATTCCCATGTGAAACAGTACTTTCTAAGTTTGTGAAAAAACCACATAGTATAGGAAAAAAGTTGGATGAATAAGTTCTTTATGATACGTAATAAAACATAGATTCCCAAATTGACAGCTGTTCAAAAGATAATTACATATAGGAATGCCCTAAAATAAGCTATTATGTTATATATTTATACATTTTTAGTAATATTTGTACTCTGTGTGCCACATATACAATGTGAGTGACACCTCCTGGAGATGTTCAATGCAGTGACCTTACATTGAATCTAACTGCTGGGCAATTAGGCAATCTGAGAAGTTAAAGGCCTAATTCGGGGCAATATGAGGTTTATAATGAGGGACTGTTCATTCACCTGCAAATAAGACTCCATTTAGAGTACAGATGGTTGACCACTTATGGTGTGGTTTGCTAAAAAAAACTCAGAGAATACAAAGATAAATCAGATAATGTTTCTTTCCTCACATTTCTTACCACCTAATGAGGGAGACAGGCTAGGAGGCTACACACTAATTGTAAAGCACTCACTATAATTACAGATTCACCAGGTCATCATTTATTACTTAAAATAATCAATAAATTCATCATCATTTACTGAGATGCAGCACAATTAGGCAGTTAGAAACACACATGGGAGAGTTGGAATCCCAGCTCCATTGCTAGAGGTTTTGTGACCTTTGCCATGTTTCTCAACCTCTCAATACCTACATTTCCTCATGTGGAAACTGTGAGGAATAATAACAGTATCTACCTCTTAGGGGTGTTAGGATACTCAAAATGAGTTAACATTTGAAAATGTTTAGCTCAAGGTCTGGCATATGGTAAGTGCTAGGTAAGTGTCTATTAGGTACCTATAGTGGTGCTTAGAGATTTTTTTTTATCCTGCTTGGTTTATCATTCTTAACATATTTCATCTATTTAGAAGAGTTTAGTCAGTTTATGTTGTTTGGATTCATTTGGGGATGGGATAAAGGAACACAGAGGAGGGAAAATCATCTATATTTATATCATTGCTTTTCTTCACAATCAGTAGAATGAAAATTTCCCCAGGATGCAGAGCTTCTGGTTCTGGGGAAACTGTAAAACACACTGGAGGCACTTCACTTCCCAGAAATAGCCACATGCAAACATTTTATGAACTCTTAACCAACAGGCGAGGAAATTAAAGCCAAATTTAAAGTTAGGTGGTAAAACGCTTGAATTACAATCCAAATTCAATTTGCTTCAACTGCATTAGATGATTTATGACAAAAACTGGAAATTTCAGAGGCTCACAAACAACATAAAATCAAGGTTTCAGTTTATCTCATAATTATCTTCTGCAGTCCAAGCACATTGACAGAATGAATCAAAATTTTAATATGCAGTGATATTTAGTTACCCTGCTAAAATAGGTACAAATATTTTTAGAAATTTGCCCAGAGTCTCATAGGAAAAAGTACTGAAACAACAACAAAAAAAAGCCTCTGTATTTGTTGCATTGTCCTTATACTATTTAATAGAGAAAACAAGAACTAAGATACCCAATAATTATGTATCCACCTCTGAAGTATTTAATGGAGCAATTGACCCTTTACATGTTGAGGTAGTTATATGCACATTATTCCATAATTATTTACTTCAGAAATAACACAGTAGTTATTTTAACTTCTTCTTTTTTTTTTTTTTTACTTTTTTTATCCTATTGATTTGAGGCAGACTTTTCCTGTAAGAGGAATGCTGATCTTAATGATTCATTGACAACAATCAAACAATCATAATCTCCTCTCACTTTCAAGATAAATCAAAGGTAAAATCTGCATACTTTACTTCTGCCACAACTCCCTACCTGTTTGACATGACCCTTTTGAAATGTGATCCATAAAATAACCTTCCCTGATTTCACATGAAGGTGCTAGAAAATGCTGTAATAAACTGTCCAAAATAACTTCTCAGAAACTCTGAGCAAAATAGACAGCTATATTTTTACAAAATCTATTTTAAAATATAGGAACAAGAAAAAGTGATTCCACGAAAGTACACGAAGTATAAGTGAGTATAATTTCTCATCCTTTTGCTCCCTACAGCCTGAGATTTTAAAAAATGGAACAATAACAACTACCTGATTAACCCTAAAGAAAGAAGGAAAGGAGAGAAAATGGAAAATAAAACACAAGAAAATAATAAAAAATAGATTTAAGCTAAATATACCAATAATTATCTTAATGTAAAAGAACTCAATACTGCAATTATAAATCAAAGATCACTAGAATGAATTAAATAACAACTATATGCTTACAAGAGACACATCAAGACATAAAGATACAAAAATGTTTTTTTTTTAAGTACATAAAGATATACCACACAAACTGTAAGAAGCAATATACTTATATAGATATACTTATATAGCTATATCACACAATAAACTTTAAGGCAGAACTGTTACTAGAAATAGAGGCATTTCATTATGGTGGAAGTGTCAATCCACCAAAAAAAATGTAAAACTCAAATTTGTATGCACGTAATAACACAGCCTCAAGGTATATAAAGCAAAATTTGATAAAAACTAAAAGGAGAAACAGACAAATATGTAAGCATAAAGGTAGATTTTAATACACTTACCTCAGCAATTGACAGAACAAGGACACACTCACACACACACAGAGACACACACAGTGAAGACATAGACAATTTGAATAACACAATTATCAAAATTAACCTAATTAGTATACGTATATCACCTCACCCCAAACTTCAGAATATACACTACTTTTAAGTGTACATAAAACATTTACCAGAATTAGCATATGCTAAGTAACAGAGCAAATCTCAACAAATTTAAAATGACTGAATTAACAGGGAGAAGTTCTATTACTACAGTAGGACTAAGCTCGAAATCAATACCAAAAATACCATTTTTAAAACCTCAAATGTTTTGAAACTTAGGAATACACTTCTAAATAGCCCATGAGTTGAATAAGAAAGATCTGAATTAAAAAATATTTTGAGCTGAATCATAATGAATGTATGATATTTCAAACTTGTGCTATGCAAGTAGAGCTGTGCTTAAAGGAAAGTTTGTCTTTAAATGCTTATATTAGAAAAGAATAAAGGTTGAGATAGATTATCTAAGTATCCATCTTAGGAAGTTAGGAAAAGAAGAACAAATTAAACCCAAAGAAAGTAGAAGAAAGGAAATAATAAATATAAGAGCAGAAATCAGTGAAATATAGTCAACAAAACCAAAAGTTTAATTCTTTGAAGAGACTAATAAAATTTGTAAATCTCTGAGAAGACTGACCAAGGAAAAAGAGAAAAAAGTACAAATTGCCTATATCAGGAATGATTTATATTTCCTACCAATATTTGAAGGCAATAAAAATTATCAAAAATGCCAATTAATTTTAAATTTTAAATGAGATAGACAAATTTCTAGAAAAACACAACTTATCAACACTGACAAAGAAGAAATAGAAACTTTGAAGAGTCCTATGTTTGTAAATATACATATATTTCTGTATCATTACATGAATTGAATAATAATAAAAATCCTCCCACAAAGAAAAATCTAGTCACAGGTGGCTATTGGTGAATTTTACTAAGCATTTAAGAAATATTAATCTTACCCAAAATCTTCTCCAAAATAGGAAATAAGAAACACTTTCCAACTGGATGAAATTTGATAAGGACAAAGAATGATGGAAATAGATTTTTAAAAATACCTTGGGAAAGTATGCATCATCAATAAACTTTAGACACTTTTATAATTTTTAGAAATTATTTTTACCTTGTCCTGATTTTGAACTTTAAACAGAGCAAAAAGAAGCTGCTTCTTGGTGTAACTCCATTTGTACTAATAGAATAAAGGAATTCAGGGCTTCAACAAGAATTTATTGATCTCTTCTCCTTTCTTTTTACCTTCTCTCCTGACCGTGGGCTTTTCTCTCCTGTGTACAGAACATTTGATTGCCTTTCTCCCTCAAAACTCCCCCTCAACCCTGTCATTTCCTAGTGCCTTCCTTTAACCACCCGGACTTGAAAAATGAACCTAATCTTCCACTGCTAATTTCTCATGCCCCACTTTATCTTGCAGCCTCAGCAACCCGATCTCCAACTGTACCATTCCACTCAAACTGCTTTCAGAAAGGTCACCAATAAACCCCAAATTGCCAGATGCAATGTAACCTTCTCGGTCTTCACTTTACTGGAACTTTCTGCTGCATTAACACGGTCCACTCTCACTGTTTCTCCAAACTTTACTCCCTTGACCACCTTGACAATGATCTCTCCTGGCTTTCTAATCACTGTGTTTCTTTCGAGTCTTCCTCCTCTGATAATATATTTCTAAGTAGATGCTCTGTTCAACTTTTTAACATATGCAATATTTTTATTTATCAAAATAATTTCCATATCCACAATTTCTGTGCTAAAGCTTTAAAGAAACATTGTATTTTTTAGGTTGGTTGAATATCACCTACTATTTTACTGCAAATGCGCTTATTACCAAAAATTTAAATAGTCCAAAAAGTTAATGTATGTTATCAGAAATTCTAATCCAGTGAATTTGCCTGAAAATGAATTAATTAGAATCGCTTCCAACTCCACCTACCACTGAATTGAAACATTCTAAATGATTTTAAATGCATCTTAATGAGTTGTATTACTATTCTTAAAATAAATAGCAATATTCAAAATCAGAAATAGCTACAAATTTAACCCCTGTCTTGCTCATCTTTTGAAAATCTAGGATCATCTTTTTGCTTTCAAGATAGATGAAAATTTTCAGAGTTTAGAAAATAATTGGCAAGGCTAGTAAGCTATCTGTTACTCTCTCTCAAACCCTTGAAGGGAAACCAGCTAACCACTACGGCTCCAACCTCATACACAGCACAGAGGCTGGGATAGATTCTTTCCAAAAAAACCTCACAATTGGCCCTTTCTACACCTGAAGTAAGAACACAATTGTAATCTCCACCTAATAGCCCAAAGCCTTTCCTTTGTAGTCACTTTGGCCTGAATTAAACAACACATGAATAAACAAGTCAATAATTAAAGGGAAAGTACAGAATATGGACCATGAGAGACCTGACAAAGGTGGTAGAAAATTAGGACTTTTCTAAGTATCAGGAAAGTATTTAAATTAACTTGCCTTTTGGGGGAAAAAGTTGAGGAGCAGTTTTTGCACTTGTCAAACACTTGTCTTGGATTACAGTGAGCTACTCACCTCACTATAAACTGTCAGTACATTTTAAAGTCCAAATGTGTCCTCAGATTAAGAAGCAAGTTATATGCAAAAAATCATCTGTTACCAAACCAAACCTGGGTCTGCTCGCCCGAACTGCGGCAAAGCCAATCTACTGATACTAGGTTGTGGTGAAGGAAAACACAGCATTTATTGCAAGTCCAAGCAAGGATAACAGGCAGCTAATGCTCAAAAGACTTGAACTCTCAGATGGCTTTCAGGGAAAGGTTTATAAAGACAAAGTGAGGGAGGGGATCGCATGGTACCTGATCAGCCTGTGGGCATTCTTCTGACTGGCTGGTAGTGAGGTAACAGGGTGGTATTTTGGGAGTCAACATTATCAATCCTCAGACTCCAGCCAGCCTGGTGGCTATGTGCATATGGTCATCATGCAGTTAGCTTCTACCTGGTGGGATTTTTTAGTATCTGCAAAACAACTCAGGGATGTGGCTCAGGATATTATCTATAGTTCTTGAGGAGGAACTAAAGGTCCTTGACTTTGTTTTATGGCTAAACTATTATTATTTTGTCTTCCTTGACTGCTTTCCTTTGTTTCTGCATTTCCTTGCTTCTCTGATTAAATTTTCTCTTTGGAACTCAGGGAAGGTCTAGGAGGCTAAAGTTTTCTACAAACAAGAGGCAGGGGAAACAGGGGTCTGTCCCCACAGAGGTCCCGCAGGGTCCTGCTTGGTTTCACATCTGTGAACTTAAGATAAAGGATTCTGGTAAATTCCCTGAAATCATTATTTAAATCAAACTGTAGAAATTTACAAAATAGTGAAATATATGTTGCATTCATCCAAATAAATCATTTCAGTTACTATTTTTCTACAGATTATAATCCCATATGCACAGTCATTGACTCATCTCATAATTTACAGCCTACTGATTAATGATCTAGTCCACCACAAAACTGGAGAACACTAAACACCAAAATTTAGAATATTTATTTTAACATACTTCATCTTTCTAAAATTATTTTAAAGACGTCTAACAAAAAATTACATTCTTTATTCTTTAGCTGACTTTATCTGTAGTTCTTATATAATCCTATCATTGAGGGAATATGTCATTAAGGAATGAAAACTTTCTAAGTAGGAAAGAACTCATGAATCAAAAGGAATTTGTGTAGAAAGGTTATTCTACTTGGAAAGGAATAGCTAGGCTTTTAAATAAATCTTCGTGTTTTAAAGGACATGTTATTAAATTGAAATAGAATCTGTAACTCCTTCATTGTATTTCATTTTAGGTAAAATTTCTTCACCAAATATGAAGACATTCTTATAAAAAATTCTCTCTTTATATATAAAATACCCAGCTGCCCTTTAAGCCCTTTAAGTCACTGTAAAAGAACAGGTCTATGAAGGGCAAATGTGTGCATTGGCACGTAACTGGATCTTAAGAAGGAGCTCAGTAATTTCAATTCAGATAAGTCTTAGTAGAATGAAGCATGTTGTAAAAATGCTGGTGCCTTTTTTAAAACGGTCCACATACGCATAAGATAAAGACAGAATAAAAGATGCCATAACAGTGCTTACAGCGTCTGATTGGGGTAGATTTGAGCATTTACAAGAGGTGTTTGGACTGTCTGTTTCCCATTAATGATAGAACAAAGCACAAGAGGCAGCTACTACCTCTGCCTCCCCACCCACTTCAGTTCACCCCTGTCAATCTTAACCGCAACAGATTGCTCTCTTAACTGACATGAACAGAAGGGCTCCACCATGAAACCCTATCTTTTGACAATGGCTTTCTGAAAACAGGATAAGATGAATGAGGCAGGAAAGAAAATTGAATCAGAGTATCATTTTGCTAACCTTAGCCTTGCCTGACTTCCATCCCAGCTTTCTTGTCTGGCCCTTAGCACAGAAGAGAATGGGCTAAATTTATCTAGGGTTCCTTTTCATATCCTTTCAACTCCCACACTCTTCTCTCTCCCATTCTTTCCAGTCACCACACCGCAACCCCCTCCAAGGCAAATCCCTGTTTCCTATTAAAATTGACTCTCTCAGTTCTCAACTGCCAACAAACTCTTAAGTTCTTCCGAAATGGCTAAATTGAAGTAACAACTGTAATAAATTAATCTATTCTAACGGAGATGGATAGAAAAGCCTGAAACCACCCTCCATCCTCCTCAAATAAATACATTTTAGCAATAATTTGGAATAGTAAAAGATATTTTCTGGACAAATAGAAAAGGAAAAAACTGGGGAATTACATGAAACGTGAATATCTTCTCCTCCTCTTTTCTCCTGTTATAATGTAACTTATATCTTCTCTTTTAACTCCCAAGGTAGGCATGGTGTTGTAGAGAAGTTAAGTACTAGAGTTTGAGACCCTCTCTGTAACTCACCAGGTGTATTTCCTAGAACAACTCATTTATCTTAAAACTTAGGCTCATCAACTGTAAATGGAGTTTATAAAAATATCTAATCATAGAATTGTGTGTATCAGATTGGTTTTTATATAAACTTAACAAATAATTTAATAGTCCTATCAGAAACCCCACCAGTTCCATTATCTTATTCTGACTTATGGGTCATGACGATATTTTTTTTTCTAGTTTTAGTCAGTAAGCAATCAGATTCTTCACTGCCACATTTTAAAATTTATTATAGCTTTCACTCTTTACAACTGATAATATTTTCCTAATGACTACATGTGATACATGCTTTATAATAAATAACCAGGCAAGAATAACTAAAAGCAAGACCTCGGCATGTGGCCAAGCTGTCATTGATGAAACTGGGTTTGGCTTGTGTGAAGAAAAGATGGTTGAATTTCCAGACAGTCCAGGCAGCAAAGAAATTAAAGCTTAATAATATCTGCAACCTTTGGCATAGCTGGGGGAAACAAGGAAGAAATAGGGCAGATCCACCAACTTCCAGGAAAGCTATTATAAAAGAGGTTAATATTAAAGAAAGGGTTGGAAAGTTATAAAAGGGAAAGGTAAAATCATGAATAGTGACCAAATCTCTAAGGAGTCATGATAATGGCCCATGGTTAACCTTGACATGTGGCTGTTATGAAAGACAGATAGTCATAAACTGACCTATACAGCAACGTTCACTGACAAAGTATAATTATCTATTTTATTTTAAAGCCTCCAAGAATCTTTTTCTCACTGATTATTAATCTAAATAATTTTTTTGGAAATAAAGAAAGTACAATGGCTGGCTAGCTCAAGGTCACACAGTCCTAAGAAAAACTAAGAAACAAATTTCTTACAACCATTTTTGATGTTGCTAAAAGAACAAGGATAATTTCATCTCCTTCAAACATCTCATTTGGAACACATTCTTCACATTAATTTAAGCATCTATAATTATGTTAGATGTTGGCTTCTGTCTTTAAAAAAATCTATTATCAGAAAAATGTGATTCCATTTAAATGTCAAAATAGATGAAAATTTATTTTTGAAATAGGGTCTCCTTCTCTATTCCTTATTTGCATGATAATATCACTTATCTTGAAGGGTCATGAACTCTTTTTATAAGAAAATAGTTCATGAGGATTCATGTCATCATCTGTGACCCATTATCTTTCTGAAAACATGCTGTAAATGGACTAACATACTGACAACTTTGTTTTGACTATGGGAGATCATTTCAACTATTTTAAAAGGATATAAAATATATGGTGGGATTAATAAAAAAATGTGTGTGTAAAAGAGTTTCTTATAGCCTTTTTATAAAAATGAGCTTGTCTTTAGATAATATAAATCTTATTTTTATATCTTTCATCCAACAACTTCAAGGTAAAAAGTTATTGGTTTGTTTTTCTTCTATTTTAGACTTCAGGCAGAACTTGCTTTTACCTGAAGAAGGATCTCTTCTGTGTTTATTTCTGCTCTTTGAGCTATGAATACTGTCATATGTATCATAGAATATGGTCATGTTCTTTAATTGTGGAATTTTAGATTAATTGTTCAAGAGTTCATTAACAAGCAAATGATTTACCAAAAATAGTGATTTTCTCCCAATAAGTAATCTCTTCAAATCTTGAAAATATATAATGAATTTGCAGATGTCTCAGGGAGAGAGTGGAGGATGAAAAAGCAGAACATCTGTGAGATCTTAGATATGATGACAGTTTTAAAAAATAGAATTAAGAACCAAGAAGATCAATAATGACACCACATAGAGTAAATATGCATTATTCAAGAATTCCTAGGATATTAGAACAGTGCAAATGGGGCCAGATAAAAAGTCTGTTAGGAGGTAGTAAGCTTCTTGTCCTCTTATGAAGTACAGATTAAAAATATATCTAAGGTCAAAAAGAAAAGAAAAATCACAAATTTCAGTTACACTATACATTGTTAAAGAAGATCTAGCATATCTGAGATGTGTCCTTACCTTTGTGATGTTGATATAAAAAAAACCTTCAAGAAAATGTGGCAGAGTAGATCAGACACAGAAATTTCTAAAGGCATTTTAATGGTAGTTGTTATGTCACAATGATATTTTAAGTAACTTGCTAATAGGCTAATCGAGCATTTTTCTGCAGCCAATAGATACACTAGTTTTAAATTTTGGAAATAAAAGTCTGGTAGATATTATGGTCAAGAACTGTGAAATGTCAGAGATTTTACTCTACTTGCAAGCTAATAAATCAGCCTGCCGCAGTTTCCTGGATGCTTGTAGAAGACAGGAATCTCTGGAGTCAGAGACAAAGGAAAGTTTATTAGTCACCGCAATAGAGCTGCCTGAGTATCAGTATTTGTGCTGTGTCCCTGAGCCCCATCCCCACAGGTTGATGTACAGAGAGCCAGTGATGTCTGCATGTGTACTAGGTTACATTACAGGACTGGAATCCTGAACGTAGGGAATTCGAGTGGTTCATCATGGGCTGTAAGCCTGCCTGACCTGGTACCAAAGAATGACATATTTGTTATATCGGACAACAAACAAGCCTGTCTTTTGCTTTGAAGGGAGATACTATTTCTGTCTTCCAAGGCTATTTGCTATACCATGCGTCAGCAAATTTTTTTGTAAAGGGACAAATAGTAAATACGTTGGGCTTTGCAGGCCATATGGTCTCTGTTGCAATTACTCTACCGTTGCTATTGTAGTGTAAAAGCAGAAACAGACAATATGTAAATAAATGGATATGGCGAATTCTAATAAAACTTTATTTACAACAACAGATGGCAAGCCAAATTGATCCATGGGCCACCTCTGGTGTAAAAACATCCTCAAAAATATAGTATTAAACAAAGGCACTCAGTGTCTCTGCTCACAAGATATGCAGACATATGAGACTCATAAAGAACAACATGTCTCCCAACATTATGAAGCAGTTCTCAGGTATAATTAAAGGCTAGATATTTTACCTATATTATATATCTAGTGACACACCCACACAGACACATACCACACATACAGAGGTAATAATATATCAGAGAAATATCACTGAAAATGACTGTATAACTAGCCATTAAAAAAATTTACTCAATAAATGTTTTTTGAGCATCTACTATGTGCCAGGTATTATTCTATGTGCTGGGAGGCAAAGGTGAACAAATCAACAGAATTTATATTACAGTGGCAGGAAAGAGATCATGAACAAATGAGCAAGTTAAGTGTAGACAAGTGCTGTGGAGAAAGGTAAATAGAATGGCTTAATATAAAACTTATTTCACTATATAGAATGAAGACACAATAAGCAGACTTATGCATACAAAATAACCTGCTATGTGACAGAAGAGGCAAATGGGAAAGTGTGGAACAGTTAATATGTAATGTTTGAAAATTGGTTAACAAAATGGAAAAAATAAAATTATAATTTTATCTCAATAATACACACAAATAAAGCCTAGATATATTAATAACCTGAACAAAATGTAAAATATCTGAGAATGTGAAGTGTAGGTCAGGTTGTAGGGAAACCTCTTCTTTCATACACTTTCAGTAATACATGTACATACAGAAGGATGCCTGTACCAGGATATTGCATATAATAGCAAAAAATAGAAATAAACATCCATATATAAGGGAATAGATTAAATGTGGTACATATTTAAGATGAAATGCTGTAATTTAAAAAAATAGTGTTTTTAAGTATATCAATGCAACTTTATCCCAAAAACATTTTGAGTAAAAATAAGCTAAGTTGCAAAAATGACCAGAATAGCTTGTTAACATTTTGGGGCTTACATATACACACCCACACAAAAACAATGCCACACATTTTCTATGGATGTACATGTATGGAAAGGTAAAAAGTTCTTAAAAGTACTAGAAAGATAAACTAAACATGGTGATGACTCCTAAGGGAATGTAGAGAGGGCTGGAATTGGGAGCAGACAACAAGTGGGATTTTAGCTCTATCTGCAACATCCTAATTTAAATGGACTATATACTCATACATGTCGTAGGCTGAAAATGTCACCGCCCCCATCAAAGATATCAGATTCTAATCCCAGAACCTAAAAATGTTCTTTTTTATAAAAAAGATTTTGTAGGTATGAATGAACTAAAGATTTTGAGATAAAGAGATTATCTTGCATTATCTGGATGAGTTCTAAATGCAATCACAAGTATGTTTATAACAGAGAGGTAGAAGAGATTTGACACAGACACACAGAGAAGAAGGCAATAGGAAGATAGAACAGAGAGATTTGAAGATGTTGACTTTGCAGACTGGAGAGATACAGCCACAAAGCAAGCAATAGCAGCACCCACCAGAAGCTAGAAGAGGCAAGGAATGGACTCTCTCTGAGAACATCCAATGGGAGCATGGAACTGAAAATATCTTATATTTTGGCCCGGTAAAACTGATTTCAGACATAGGTCCTCCAGAACTAGGATAGAATAAACTTCTATTGTTTTAAGTCACTATTGCTACTGTGGCTATTGTTTATAGCCACATAGTCACAGGGCTATAGCAAATTACCAGTGTGTGGTAATTGGTTACAGAAGCCACAGGAAACTAATACTCTAGGTTACTGATATAATCTTTTTAAAGAATACACATAGAGAAAAGACAAAAAACCAAAAAAGCCAAATGTTAACAGCTATTAGTTCTGGGTCATGGGTTGTGAGTAATTATTAATTTCTCCCTTCTCTGAAGCTTCCAAGTTAAAAAAGGAAAAAGACAATGATAAATATCAGGACAAGGAAAACACAAAGTAGATTCACTCTGAGAAATTGTCAGAGAATTAGAGCATTTCGAAAATTTTACTTTGGAGCTAAATTTCTCATAGGGTATTAACTATAGAATCGGTTTAAAGATTATAAACTTCTCTAAGATGAACTAATATCACTAAATCTATGGCCATTGCCTCTAAATTAATTTAGTTCATATACAATTCCAAAGCCTCTGGTATACCTAGAAGAAAATCTACGTTCTCTGGAATATGCTCCAGGTCTCTTGGTTGTTTCCAGATACCTTGGAATCAGCATTCTGCAAGCAATGAGCTCAGTTTGGCATAGGGGTTTCTGTATCTAAGAAAGTCCTTAGCCTCTAGTAGAGAGCCTGAGGCTTGGGCTAAGCTTATACCTCCGTATATACTACCTATGCTGATGGCTGCTCTCACTCCTTGGCTTGTAGTGGCATCACTCTAATCTTCATAGATATATTTTAGGTAATCAATTTGCATAAGGACTCTAAAATGTCCCAAGACTCTACCTGAGAAAATACCTTTGATAAAGAGGCAAGTTTTTCTTGCCCACATTCCCTTTCATGATAGCCATTTTCCCCCTTACAAGCGAAAACATAATTCTCACCCATCCTAATCTTACTATAGTATATTGTTTCAGGAAATACCCTTAGCATGGATAATCATCCACAGATACATAATCTAATTAGGGGAACTGGCCCATCTCATTAAGAAATATATTACCAATAAAAGTTTATTTTTGTATTTACCATTCATTATCAAAACATATGTACATTTTTAATTATTTTTGTATTCATAATAATCATAATGATAACTTAATCCAGAAACTTTTTTACTTAAAAGCTGTATGGACATAAAAAAAAACTAAATCCTAATTTATATACATTTTTTTATGGTAAATAAGCGTGAGGGGGGGCTTGTCTTAGTTTGGCTCTACAAACAAGGGGAGCTATGACTTCAACAAGGAGTGAGAATCCAAGTCATTGGGAGGAAGGGAGGGAGAAAGAGGCAGGGAAGGAGGGTGACAAATGTACATGAGGGCTGGATTTGTTGTGCCCAATTCCTAAGAGACACAAGATGGGGAAGGGAAGTTATTTAAACCAACAACCTTGACTATATCAAAGCAAAAGTGTATGTGTACTGGCAAAAGGGTTGAGTCTTCTCAGCACCAAGAGGCCTGACCTTAGACGTTTTAGCCATTCACTTTAACTTTCTATTACTTAAACACACAGATCTCTCTGCTTATGTATTCGCTATTCTAAAAAAAAAAAAAAAATCTAAGAAATAAAATGTAGATCTAGTTTTAATTTTACTCTTGCAAAATAATTCATCCTCCAGACTTTATATTTTGATGCTATAATCAAACTTCTCTGGCTTTAAAAGCACAAACAACCTAAATTTATAGCCTTATAGATGTTTAAGGATTTGGGAATACTGACTGTTTGATTAATCCTAAACTCTGCATTCAAGTATCCAAACATCTTGAAATATAAAGGGCATGTTCAACAGGAAGACAAATAATTACATTACTTTTAGTCTGGGCATTTGATCAAGAAGTTTCCTGTCACATTTGGGCAGGAATTTCTATTTAGATTACCAGTCAGATAGATGCCCTATCATCATTTTAATCAAGCTAACAACTCTTCAATCAAGGATACAATGAAATCAAAACACATACAGGAACATACATTTTATAAGTGGGAAAGACGCAGTTCATGACACAGTACAATAAACTGCTCTTAGGAGAAAGGCTCTCATTGTTTCTTTAATAAAATGAAAAAGTAAATTAAAAACCACTATAATTCATTTCAGGTATATCTTGCAGGGCTATAGCAACATGGTACCAGTCTATAAAGTAATTCACAATCTGTATTAGATTATAAAGCTTCCAAAATACTCCTGTGCATTTTTTTAAATGATACCCTCCTACCTTTCTTTGGCTGCACTGATTCTTTTTTTTCCAAAGAGCAACATCTAGGAAATTTTATGCTCAAAATCAAATTACGTGAATCATGTATTTCTAGTAGTAACTAGTCAGAATACAACTACTCTTTTAGCTCTTGCACTGCTAGACCATGGCAATAACGATAAGAAAAGGCCTTTCCCTCTTGAAGACTGTCCCTAGCTTCACAGACCCTGAACTAGGAATTTGAGGCAGGAGTGCTTGCAGGTAGACAGAGAAGTGAAATAAGGCTAATTTTGGTGTTTCTCTAAATATCTGAACATGCTTGCGTCAAGAGATAGCCAAGAGTCTGTTTCCCTACCTCTTAACCCTTAACTAATTCTTCACGCCAAGGATCCTGTGGCCTGGTTTCTATTGAAAAGTCGTTTAAAAATCCAGAGATGAAGTGTTTTCTTTTCTGGATGAAATGCTTTAAATTTTTATTTAAATAAATATTGTTATTCGCCAAGTAAAATAAACATTCAGGTAATTCTTAGCTTTGAAAAGAAATTTAATTATCAAGGACAAAAGCTCCCTCTTTTTGTTGAAAAGCTGAACAGTTTTTCTACTGTTTCCTTTTAAGTGGAGGCCTCTCATAATGTTCCACCCTCAATAAGAAAACTCTGGGGTGGACCCATCAGCTCTGGGGACATCATTATTTTTCAGGATGATTGGTGATTAACAAATGCATTATATCATCAACTTACATTTATTAAGTGCCCAAATGAACATAATGTTATGCTGCATGCTGTATGAAGCAAGTTAAATACACAGTCTCTACCCTCTAGAAGGAAATTATTTATATTTATCAGATAGCAGCATGATGTAATCCATGGAGCACTGAATGAGAGCAGATTTTATTCATGAGAGTATCACTAACTGATATATATCCTTTAGCTATTCCTTAGGAAAGAAAAATCAAGAACTGGAGGAATTACATCTGTCTTTTGCCTAGGTAGTCTGATAATGACTCTAAATCTCTGCTTCATGTCAGAAAGGGATAACCTAGCCACCATAAAATAAATTTTAGGAAAACTATTTCATCCATTCTCTGTTATAGCAGAGATTCCCAAAGAGTAGTAAACATGTGATTACATAAAAATAACTTTAGGTAGTACATAAAAACATTTTAATAATAATAAATTTACAGCAGTACATATTAGAAATGAATTATGTATTTTCTCCCTAAATCTTTGATATAAAATTTCCTTTTAGATAAATTTATTTAAGTTTAAAAAGTGATTATATTTTTTAAAATATATTAAATGGCATGCAGATATGGCAAAAGTCAGGAAGGCAGAAAGAAAGATGATGAAGTTTGAGCTTAGCATGTAAGTAGCAAGAGAATAATGCCAAAATAATCTGGCTGGCCTTTCACATAAAACTGTCTATTTCGAAGTTGTGATGTTATTTTTTCCATAGAATCGTAACAGTTAAAATACTATGTAATCAAAACTTATGAAAACTGTTCATCAAATAATTCACAACTTACACACTAAGAAAACAGATACCATTGCAATTATGATATTATAAAAAATAACAAAATACTTAGGAATGAATTTTAAAAAGGAAAAGCAAGGGGTGTACTGAAAACTAGAAAACATCATTGAGACATATTAAAGACCTAAAAAAAATAGAAAGATAGCTTTTGTTCATGGATTGGAAGACTTGATATTGTCAAGATGCAATACTCCCCAAATTGATCTACAGATTCAATGTAATTCTTAGGAAACTCCCCAGCTGGCTCTATGGAATAAGTAGACATGATGATTCTAAAATGTATATGGAAATGCAAGAGACCCAGGATAGACAAAACAATCTTGGAAAAGAAGAGCCAAGCTGGGGAACTCACACTTCCTGATTTTAAACTTACTACAAATTTACAATAATCAAGACAGTGTGGTGCTGGCATAAAGTTAGACATACATCACTGGAATAGAATTCAGAGTCCAAAAATAAACCCTTACATGGACTGATTTTTGGCAAAGTTGCCAAGAAAACTCAATGGGGAAAGAGTAGTCTTTTCAAAAAATTGTGCTGGGACAATTGGATATCCATATGCAAAAGAATGAAGTTAGATCCCTACCTCACACCATATTCAAAAATTAACACAAAATTCATCAAAGAACCTAATGTAAGCACTAAAAGTATACAACTCTTAGAAGAAAACAGAAGCACAAATCATTGTGACCTTGAATTAGGCATCAATTTCTTAGACATGACACCGAAAGCACAAGCAACAAAATAAAGTTTTTAAAAAACCAGATATATTGGACTCCATAAAAGTTAAAAACTTACAGGCTCAAAAGACACTATCAAGAAAGTTAAAAGACAACCCATAGAATGGAAGAAAATATTTGTAAATCATATATCTCATAAGGGATTTGTATCTAGAATATAAAGAACACTTACAACTCAAAAATAAGAAGACAAATCATCCAAAAAAAAAGGAGGGCAAATGATCTGAATAGACATTTCACCAAAGAAAATATATAAATGGCCAATAAGCACATGGAATACTGGTCAACATCATTAATCATTAGAGAAATACAAATTGAAACCACAATGAAGTGCCACAGCATATCTGCTAGAATGGGTATCAAAAAGAGAGATAATAACAAGTAGTGGCAAAGATGTAGAGAAATTGAACACTCATATGTTGCTAGTGGAAATATAAAATGTGCAGCTACTGTGGAAAAGTTTGGCATTTCCTCAAAAAGCTAAATGTAGAGTTACCACATGCTCCAGCAATTCCACTCCTAGGTATACAACCAAGAGAAATGAAAGCATATGTCTACACAAAATCTTACAGATGAACGTTTACAGAAGCATTGTTCAAAATAACCAAAAAGTAGAACTAATCCAAATGTTCATTAGCTGATGGAATGGGTAAACAAAATGTGATATATCCATACAATGAAATATTATTCATTCACAAAAAGGAATAAAGTGAAATGTGAAACTGAAATATGCTACAACATGGAAACATGTTGAAACCTTGAAAGCATTATGCTAAGTGAAAGAAGCCAGAAACAAAAAGCCACATATTGTGTCGATATGATTCAATATATCAAATGTTCAGAAAAGGCAAATTCATACAGACAAAAAGAAGATTAGTGATTGCCAGGGCCTGGGATGAGGGACAGATTGGGAGTGATGGCTAATGGGTATATGGTTTGTTTGGGGGATGATGATGATGATATTCTGGAATTTGATAGTGGTGATGGTTCTATAACTTTGTGAATATACTTAAACCCCCTGAATTTTATATTTTTTAAAAGGGTGAATTTTATGGTATGTGAATTATATCTCTATTTAAATAATATATATTACTAAACTAGTAGCATTAGTTTACCTTTTTAAAAACATGAATTAGCTTTGTTTCTTGTTTCACTAGAATGTTGTTCAAAGAATGAAAATAAGCCAGATTCCAATATCATGAATATATAACTAGTACTATATTAGTTTCTTACAGCTGCTATAACAAATTACCAGAAACTTTATGGCTTAAGACAGCCAAAATTTATTCTCTTGTAGTTCTGGAGTCTAGGAGTCTTAAATGAACATTTCAGCAAGACCATACTCCCTCAGGAGTCTCTAGGGGAGAATCCTTTCTCTTTTCCATCATCTGGTGGCTGTCGACATTCCTTGACTTGTGGCCACATCATTCTAATCTTTGCCTCCGTGGTCACACTGTCTTCTCCTCTTTCATGTCAAAGTTCCTTCTGCCTCTCTCTTATAAGGTCACTTGTGATGGCATTTAGGGCCTATCTAGATAATCCAGGATAACCTCCCTATCTCCCTTTTTCCATATAAGGTAACATTCACAGGTTCCAGGGATAAGCACATGATATCTTTGGTAGCTATCGTTCCATTCATCCTACCTTCAGTACATTGTGGTGTTGATAAATTTTAGTGCATCAGTATGATATAATACACCCGCTGTTATGCTATATGAGGGCATTACTTTAAAAATGAATCTTTTTTAACAACCATAGCAACATTTACTTATTCAAGTAAAAGCTGTTTTTTGAAGTGGCCCTTCTGGAGGAAGAACACTCATTACCACTATACTGCTCTCGCTCAATGTATTTTTGGAACTCCAATCTTGGAAATGTCTTTATAATCACTTTACAAGTCACCAGGAAAATCAACCTTACTGTTGTATAATTACACACAATATAGCATTATCTACCTTATCCATTGTACTCACCCCTAGATAACTCCCATCTCTTTTAAAATATTAAATCTATCTGGTATTGTACAGCCCTGTTGATTTTACATATTCATTATAGAAAAAAGAGTTTTTAAGGAAAACTATCTCTCATCCTAGTCAATAATGAGCTGCTTGGTATATGACATATCCAGACATTTTTCTATGTAAATATATATGTTTATAAAAATATTATCAAGCCACACATAGTCTTTTGTAAAAAGTAGTAAAAGCTATTTAAGTGTAAGTTATCATTATTATTTTTAATATTATTATAACCTACTTTTTAATTTAAAATATGTTATTAACATCTTTATTAATATATATTAATATTTATATTACTAGATTAAAATATTAATACAAATTAATATTAGTGGCTGCATAGAATTCCATTCTTGGTTTTACCACAACTTATTTAATCAATTCTTTGTTAGAGAGTTGTGTGGTTCAGATTTTCTTTTACTATTATCACTATGAAGTAATAAGCTACCTCAGACATAAATCTTTTTACACTTGTCCAGTTATTTCTTTTTAAAATATTTGTGGAATCTAAAAAACAATACAAATGAACTTATTTATAAAACAGAAACAAACCTACAGACATAGAAAACAAACTTATGGTTACCAAAGGGGAAAGGGAGGAGGGATAAATTAGGAGTATGGGATTAACAGATACACACTACCATATATGAAATAAACAGCAAGGATTTTCTGTATAGCACAGGGAGCTATATTCAATATCTATAATGGAAAAATAATTGGCAAAAAGTATCTCTATATATGTATAACTGAATCACTTTGCCATACACCTGAAACTAACACAATATTGTAAATCAACTATACTTCATTTTTTAAAAATCTAAAAAAAAATTTGTGGAAAAGAAATTGCTAGGTCAAAGGTGGAACTTTTATACATCTTCCCAAATGGCCATCTGTAGTTATTCCTCAAATATTGAGTGCCCTATCTCTACAGATAGTGTTCTAAGAATGTACGTTTTATATGGTACGATAAAGACAGTGTGGCCATGAGAAGAAACAAAATGAGGCTTGGAAGGAAGTTTATTACATTCACAGAGAGGGGGGTTACCACACGCCACGCAGAGTCACAGGGGAAAATACCAGTGTTGGTCAGGAGGCAAAATAGACTAAGGGGAAAGTCAGCCAGAGCCTTGATTTCCTTGGCAAAGGCAAGAAGTATACAAGATTGACAAGATGCTTAGACTCAGATAATTTACCCTCTACTAAAATGGATATACTTCAGACAAGTAAATAAAAGTATGATTTGTGTGTAAAAGAGGGAAGTACAGGGTGTTTTGGTTGCCTAGAAGAGGAGGCTCTCACCGTCTAGGGTTTCAGGGTTTAAACATAAACTGAGATCCTGAAGAGTAAGGGTTATGCAGGAAGAGTGAAAACAATACAGTTGATGAAACAGGGGCAAGATAGGAAATAATTGGGTTTCCATATTATAGGAAATAAATGGAGTTGAATATGGCTGCTGTATATGTGACAGATAAAGGTTAATATTCTCAATACGTGAAGAATTCTTATAAATCAATAAGGGAAAGTTGAACATATCAGGAGGAGCAGACAATTCACCAAAGAAGAAACTAAAATATCAGATATTTTAGAAGTTCAGTCTCATTGGTAATTAAAGAATGCAATTTAAAAAGTGAAAAAAAATCTTAAAAAGTGTTTTGCTTGGTATACCAACAATGCTTTAAAATAACTAGCATCTATAATTGGCAAGGGGCACTGTGGGTAACAATGCATGATGTTTAAGAGCTTGGGTTGGGAGCCACATTGCCTGGGTTCAAAACTTGCCTCTCACCTATCAACTGTAAGAACTTTGCCAAGTTACTTTATCTCTCTTAGTTTCAACATCTATAAAATAGTCCCAGTACAACCTCACAAGGTTATTGTGAGGTGAGGATTAAATAATATGTGTCAAGTGATTAGAGCAGCACCTGGTATATGATGAATGCCCAGTAAATGCTGTTATTATTTTGTGACCCTGCACAATGATTTTATGTGTACTGTATCCATATACTGAATCATAACAGATACCTGGGCTCATTTCCCATTGACTTGCCTAGTCTGACACCAATACAATACCACTTAATTACATAATACATATTCATATAATACATGTTAATTGCTGAAGTATTATGTCAATATATTAAAATATATGTTAATGATGAGATAAATTCTCTGGTTATTACTCTAATTTTGAAAATTTTCCTGGCTATTTTTGCGTGATTTTTTTTCCTAAATGCACGTTAAAATCTTTTTTTAATTTTCGAATTCCAAAGTAAAATGCTCCAAAACAAGGCTTGGAATTGCACTTAATTAAATGGTATGCTGACAATATTGAGTCTTCCTATCCATGCATATGCTATTTCTCTTTATTTTACCCTTTCATCTTCCCACATAAATAAATACAACAACAATTTTGTAAATTTTTTCACATAGGTCATGCAAGAGACAAAACTGTGTGTGTGTGTGTGTTTGTGTATATGTATGTACATATTTATACACAAATACAATGTATTTATAAAACAAATTCTATAGGAAATTCCAAAATAAGTATTTCAATAATGTAGGAATAAACATATAACTTCCCAAAATAACTCCACTAAAGGGGAAAATGATTTATTTTAAAATATGAGTTTATTTATCTAAAAATTAATCCCATTTCTTTATAGTTAAATTATGTATTTTAATAACCTATATATATAAAGTGCTGAGAAATTCTGTTTTTTAAGTGAAAATCCTTGCTGGTTAATCTCACAAAATTATCACATACATCCACACACAGAAACACACCCAACTTTGTATTTCCTAATCTAGCTGATGGGTGCTCACAGAAGTTGTACACGGATCATAGTCATTACATTTCATGGCATCTGGATTTCTACTTGAAATATTTTGTTTACACTGGATAATCAATACATACAGAATGAAGGGACAAAAGTTATCATGGTTCTTTATGAGAAGAAAATTCATTAATCATTCTCCTTCCAAAAAAAAAAAAAAAAGAACTCTAACCCTAACCAAAAACACCTTATGATCTCTTATTAGAGAGAAAACAAAAGGGCAGTTTCTAGGTTCCAACACATGGACCAAAACAGGCTCTGCAGGAACAGTCCTATATCCTGGGCCAAACTACTCTACTTCTATTCTGTGAAATAACAAATCCACGAAAAGTCCGTTAAGTCAAATGGGCGACCAGGTGAAATGTAACACAGATCAATGGCAAAAACACCACAAAGTATATATAAACACTGTAGAGCAAGCAGAGGCAAACTTACCAGGAAGCTGAAGACACTTCAGGGCCTCGCCTTTGGACAGGCCACCTCCAAGACCCCGGAAGCGGCCCAATCAACGTGGCCACTTGTTCACTTGTTTTAAGCTTGTAAAGATACTTTGTATTTCAATTCTTAAAGAAGAACCCCCTCCCTCCCATATTACATATCCTTTTTAGGGAATTCCCTGGCGGTCCAGTGGTTAGGACTTGGCGCATTTGGGGAGAAGCCTAATTTTATTGCACAAAATGTTAATGACCAACAAATAATACTTGTGTACTACAAAACACATACCGACATTATAAATTCCTAGCAATGGTAGAGGAAGAGACCAAGAAAGCCCTCTTTGTATTATCATCCCCCCTCGTTCTAAAACACAGCTGTTTCCAGAGGCAAAGAAAGGAAGGGAGTGGGCAGTAGACGCCTCAAACTGTCCCTAAAGTTTTATTTTGGTTACATTCTCATAGCATGACAGATGAGAAAAATGCTAAGATTAATGAGAAAACATAACCATTTAATAAATGACATCTGTTGGAAAGTAACCTTAGAGAATTCAATCTTTTCAAGTTAAAAAGCATTACAAAAAACTCTAAGTTTCCCTCCACAAAGTAAAATATAAATCGAGCAGAGTGCTTCTGGGGGGGAAAGGAGAGTGTAGCACATTTTTCTATTCTCTTTAAACTTACATAGAACATAAGGTTCTGGACATTTCTTCCTCATTTTATAATTTATTCAATCACAATATGCAAATAGCAAGGAAATGCAAAATCTAACATTGTTACATTCAGTATTTATTGCAAAGATTGGTCTGCAACATGTTTATGCCTTCCTAATTCTTTTTGTGTTTTAATTGAGGTATAGTTGATTTACAATATTATATTAGTTTCAGGTGTACAGCATAGTGATCCAAAATTTTTAGAGATTATACTCTATTTAAAGTTGTTGTAAAATATTGGCTATATTTCCTGTGATGTACAATATATCCTTGTAGCTTATTTATTTTGTACATAGTAGTCTGTACCTCTTAATCCCCTACCCCTATCTTGCCCCTCCCTGCTTTTTTCTCTCCTCTGGTAACCACTAACTTGTTCTCTATATCTATGAGTCTGTTTCTTTTTTTTTTTATTCACTAGTTTGTTTTATTTTTTAGATTCCACATATAAGTGATAACTTACAATATTTGTCTTTCTCTGACTTATTTCACTAAGCATAATACCCTCCAGGTCCATCTATGTTGTTGTAAATGGCAAAATCACATTTTTAATGGCTGAATAGTATTCCACTGTGTATATATATGCAGCACCTTCTCCTAATTCTCTTTGACAGTAGCCCAACTAGTCCTGACCTTCTGTTAAATGGTGTTCATCAGGATTTCTAGTTCAGCTGATCTGTTTCAAGCAGCTATCCTGTTCTCTTTTTCTTTTCCACACTCAAAGTAATAATGTAGGAGTATAAAATTACTAAAATACTACTTTACTAAGAAGCTTTACTTTAACTTCAGATAACTTTGAGCAATTCTTTATACTTGACCTGGTTTGGTAAATTAACAATTAGAACTTATGGCTAATGTTTTACTTTTACTACTTACTTTTTTTTTCTATGTCTTATTCCAAGCATATTTCAATTGTAAAATTGACAAGATGCATAGTAGGTTATAATGTGTAAACACATGGTGATTTTTATATTAAAAATTTATGACTCCCTTGGGCTTCCCTGGTGGCGCAGTGGTTGAGAGTCTGCCTGCCAATGCAGGGGACATGGGTTCGAGCCCTGGTCTGGGAAGATCCCATATGCCATGGAGCAACTGGGCCCGTGAGCCACAATTACTGAGCCTGCGCGTCTGGAGCTTGTGCTCCACAACAAGAGGGGCCGCGACAGTGAGAGGCCTGCGCACCGCGATGAAGAGTGGCCCCCGCTCGCCGCAACTAGAGAAAGCTCTCCCACAGCAACGAAGACCCAACACAGCCAAAATAAATAAATAAATAAAAATTAAAAAAAAAATTTATGACTCCCTTGCAATAATCTCCAATGACTAATCAAAGTAATTAAATATTTCAATCTTTATTGTTTCCAGGACATCCTTAACCTAAAGTAACTCACATGTGGTGGTAGAGAATTCTTGTTGCCCATTCAATGTCCTCTCCTTCTTCCATAATTAAAGAGCTTCTGACATTTTAGTTGGACTTATGGATGCCCAGAATATGAACTATATTTCCTGGTCTCCCTTGTTGCTCGATGTGGTACATGACTGAATTCTAGCTAATAACATGTAAGTTTCTTTACAAATAGTTGGCCCACACCTTTTGCTCCTTTATTGGTCCTTTTTTCCCTTCTGCCTTAAAAATGTGGGTGGAGCAGCCTATTTGGACCATGAGTAGACCTTGGGAATGGAAATCTGTGTATTACAAAACAAGACAGGAAGAATCTGGTTCCCAAGGACTTTGTGGGATAAATCTCTTCTACAGCATTGCACTGTCCATTTTGGAATTTTACTTGAGAAGTAAATAAATTGCTCACTTATTTAAACCATTGTTATTTTGCGTTTCTGTTACTGGCAACTGAACATTACCATATCTGATATATAATATTGCACCAGCTAATTTTCTTGGACATTTGTGCCAAGTACTAAGATCTCTCTCTAGCATGTATGTCATATTAAAATCTCAGTACAGATAAACAATTTTTGTACACTACTTACAAGGTTTATAATGGTAATGAATCTGTATTTATACCTGATAGCAACTAAGGCATACCTGAATTTACTACTGCTAGATACAGAAAAAGCAGCAAACAGATTCAATGTACAAACTTCCTCAGACCTGTTTTGGGAAGTTAAACTCTGCACATAAATTCCAATCAGATATGAGTTTTTAAAATCACCTTGTTATCAATTGACCAATAATTTAGCTGCACCATAACTTTTGAGGAAAGAAACCAGATATATTGGAATAAATAAAATAATCAGATCCAAAAACAAGCCATGAGAAATAAATAGTATGGTTGGTTGACCCATTTATTCATTTATTTGATCAACATTTATTAAACTTCTTCTTTGTATTATTTCCCATGCTGATTTATTCTTATACATATAAATAAGACAATTCTCTACCAGGGCATTGCATTTTTATCTTTAAAAAGAAGTCTTTGTTTCATTATTGAACTAGAAACTATTACATCTTGCCCTTTTTAACTTATAGCTAAAAATAAATCAGCCTTAGCAAGATCTGTTGAAAGCCTGAGGTAATAGTATAGTGAGGCTATTTAAGCCATTTCAATTCATTTATTGAATGAAAATTTCGATAGTTACATTCCTCTTTTGTAGTTTTAGATAATTTAATGTATTAATTCATTTGGCAAAGTGTGTTGACACGTGAGCATTCATCATTCTTTTGATTTACTACTTGGTGTTATATTTGATTACATTGCAAAACTGTGCTTTGAGAAAGACAGCATTTCTCCTTACACATAATGTGCAAGTTGTAGAATGACTAACCGGGGTATTTAACCAGAGTTTAGATTGAAATAAAAAAGGATGGAGGTTACAGAGGCAGAACTAGGAATGGGGCCATAAGAGTTGTTAAGGTTGTGACTAAAGAAGATCTAAGCAGGCAAAGATCCAGGTAAAGAAAATCAGCAAAGGCAAGCTGGAGTTGGCAAGTACCTTGGACCCTGATTAGAAATCAGTAAATCAGGAATCAGGGTTGATTTGAAGCTCTGCTAGAAGACTGAGACCAAAGATTAGAGATTCTGGGCAATACAAGATCAGAAACTCAAGGCAAATAGCTTAGCAGCAAGGGCTTAGGTTCCCCTTAGAAGGCTCTGAGCAAACAGGCATGGGTAATCAACAGTAAAAATGAGGTTTATCATTGAGCCAAGGAGTCAGTAGGTTTAGGGCTCCCCATATGTTTAACCCAGTGCTAGAATATATCTTATAGCAAGAGACTGGACTGAAACTTCAGATACCCTTGGCTGGGAAGAAGGAGTGAGAGAATTGAAGAATTAGGAAATTCTTGATATAGGGATCCAAACTCCAGATATGTTAGACTTTCTCAAGCTAATTTATGAGCATGATAGAGTTTTATCAAATACAAGATCACATCAGTTGTCAAATTAGGATCCCTTAAAATCAAGGGATGGGCCAATTTAGTGAAGACCCTGGTACGACATTCTTCATCTGGTAGAATTAAGTATTGCTGACTAGTCTTGTATTTTCTCAAGCATAATGCATAAACTATATATATTATTGGGAACCTGAAATACGACATTTGGTTTCAAATGTAAGAATATGGATTTTTTTTTCTTTTAGGCTCTAGGCCTGATAGCTAAACCGTGAAAGGGAAAACCCAAGAGGCTGAGACACCTTGGATCATCACATCCACTGTGTTTTCATGCTACTATGAGAAAAAAGCAATCCGTATACAGAGATAGGCAGTATCATAAGTTTCCTACGTCAACAGAGAGAGAGAGAGACAGAGACAGAGAGAGAGAGAGACAGAGAGAGAGAGTCTCAAATCTTTTACAGACACTGAGCCACACATTTATGCCAAAATCAGCTTATTTATCCCAATGTAGGATTGTAGTCTATCCAAGTTTTCATAGAAATTTCTATCTTACCCAAATTTTACCTACTCCTGAAATTCCATCATCTTTAAAACAAAATAAAATCCTAGCTTTTAAAATTTAGATTGATAAAAAGAGGCAGAGGTAGGGTTTTTTTTCAATCTACATAGTTACAGAGTGAACTCTAATTAACAATATGTGTGTGATTATGAACAGATAAATTTCAACTCATTCTGCTATAGTGAGCAGAGAAAAATAGTAAAGTTTGAACAAGCAATAGATAAAGGGACAATACTATAAGAAAATCAATAGAGCAAGATTCCTAAAAGGAAAAAAGAAAGAGAAGAAAAAATCTAAAGTAAAGGGGTAAAATTACAAATGGGCTTTCGGACAAGCTGTAAGTACTCCAGGCAATGAAGGATGATTGAAGACTGGAATTAAAAACAGATTCAACCAACAAGAAACATATTTTTTAAGGAAGGACAGATGTAATGGCTTGAGGGGAAGAAAGGAAGTAAGCGATGGAGCAGTGAACATAAAAGAGTGACTCAGCTATGCAGTCACAGCAAGGTGATCAAGAGATGAGGTTGGAAAGTACAAAATGACTTTTCAAGTCAAGCAGGAAATTTCAAATTAATATCAGAGTCTGATTAGACATAGCGAAATGGTAGCTGATACAAAATTAACCCTCTCCTGTTCTTAAAAGTCTTGAGGTAGGAAAAGGGAAGTTTGCAGGGAAATGAACAGGGAGAAATTCAAAGAAATTAACAGCTGTTTACACGTAAGAAAAGCCCAAGTAGGAAAAGATTTTAAGCAAGAGAAAACTCATCAATCACCTAATTTAATACCATCAATGTGCAAAGAACTGTGGTGTAGATGAACGCCCTTAGGTTCAAGCCTTTGTTCCACCTCATACATTATCATCTTATGCAAGATTCTCGCTTCTTTGAGCAAAAGGATGTTTGTCTATAAAGTGAGGATAATAATATATATTTAATAGAATATTATCAAGATTAAATCCAATAAATTGTGCTAAAGTGCTATGTAAATGATACTTATTATTGAAAAATAGGAGTGGACGTTTATTTTACAGTAATTTTAAGCAGAAGAGGAAACTGCTTAGAGAAGTTTTCTTATGCCCACAGGGAAACAGTGAGAGTGCAGGGATTCACCCAAAGCAATCCAGCTAGAAAGTATGTGATCCTAAAATACTTAGCTGTACTGCCTCGGTCCCTGCAAATTTCAGGGAATTTGCAATCTAGTTGAGGGGAAAATATGTGGAATGTTAAATAATAAGACAACAAAAAAATGATCACAAAGGAACCCATGATCCATGTTAGATGAATGTTAGAGATACAGCGGTTTTCGGTGGAACATTCTTAGAAGAACTTCTGGAAGAGAAAAGACTCGAGTCATGCTTATTAGGATGATTGGAATTGGCTAATCAAAATGAGGAATAAGAATAGGGCTTCCCTGGTGGCACAGTGGTTGAGAATCTGCCTGCCAATGCAGGGGACACGGGTTGGAGCCCTGGTCTGGGAAGATCCCACATGCCGCGGAGCAACTGGGCCCGTGAGCCACAATTACTGAGCCTGCGCGTCTGGAGCGTGTGCTCCGCAACAAGAGAGGCCGCGATAGTGAGAGGCCCGCGCACCGCGATGAGGAGTGGCCCCCGCTTGCCGCAACTAGAGAAAGGCCTCGCACAGAAACGAAGACCCAACACAGCCATAAATAATAAATAAATAAATAAATAAAATTTAAAAAGAAATAGAACAGAAGAAAACAGCAAGATAATAAGGCTAAAAATATAAAGCACAGATATTCAGATTACTCAGTCCATCTATGTTAAAGAGCTGAAAAATTAAAATGTAATAGAAATTTTAAATGCTGCTTACACGTCATTGAAAAAGAAGAAAATAAGCTGTAAATAATGATTCAACTCCAATATATAGAATATATTGGATATAGAACATACAGAATAGTATGAAACAATTTACTATTTGCTATTTGAGGGATGGTTAAAATAAATGACTATAGTACACTATATGCTAACCAGAGACCAAAAAAACAATAAAAGAAAATGTAAGCCAAAATAAACACAAGGCAAAATAATACTATTAAGAAATAACCTTATTTTAAAATATAACTTCCTGATTTTAATGCTTATTTTAGATTTAAGGTTTAATAAAATTATATTCAGTTTCATAAATGCTTGTTTTCATTGGTCTTGAAAAAAGTTAGAAAGAGAAAAATCAAATCTTAGGACTTTTTTTATACTATTGAAAAAACTGATAACTCTTTCCACAACGTGGTCTAAGTATAAAAACTACATTGTATCATCTACTTATTTTGTGGGAATTTTGAAAACTCTAAGTTGAAACTCAAAGTGGAAACACAAATATAAAATATATAAGAGAAAAGGAAAGTGTGCTTAAGTTACAAGACCTTTAAGGTGCTCTTAGGGAGCACAGGTCTAGAACAATTCCTGCTCTCTTCATCTCTCTTCATCCCTCTTCTTCGCCCTTTTGACTCCTACCAAAAGTGTCAACTAGGAATGCTGTCTATTGTGCTAGAAATGTGAGAAATATTGTTCAAGTTGTCCCTGGACAACTTTGGGGTAAGACCCTACCACATTATTTCCAAAACATTTCTTCCATTAAAGCATTTCTTATGAAAATGCAAACAGTATCTGGCAGGAGTAATACATTCCACTATTAAAACCGTGATGAGCGTTTCATTATCAGCTTAGCTATCTATATTCCTAGTGGGACTTATATCCTTAGAGGATTTATTTGAGGGAATGGGAAGTTAAGATAGGCCTAGGCATGATTCATGTATTATTTAGGATTCTTTAGTAACAAGCAACAGAAACCAAACCTGGCTAATTTAAGTCAAAAGAAAACATAATGATATGAGCAGCTTACATGCCCTAAGGGAGAGCTGAACAACAAGGCTGGAAAAAGTGGAACCAGACAACCCCAGAAGGTCTTCCCAATCCCATGTGACCACAGCTGATCAGATATAAACAACAGTTTCTTCTATCTCTCATTACCTCACTCAAGTGTCAGTGTCCCAGGAGAGCAATTGATTAGTCATATTTGTCACTTACCTTACTGTTGACACTACTGGGGAAGGTTAGAGGAAGTATTTGGCAGGAATAGCCAACAAATTTCTCTGGTTTTGGTAGAGGCAAATCAAGCACTTGGATTTCCATCATGTCAATACTGCACACAGCAAAAGATAGCTAATTTGGAAAGAGCAAATCAGAGTGCCGTTAGGAAAGGGCAATGGAGTCTCGGCAGCCAAAAAAAAACAAAAAAACAAAAATCATATATCAGATGGGTACAACAGAGAGTCTTTATGGAGGTTTCTCAAGTGAAGCAACCCTGTATACCAAGGAGTCTATAAAGAAATAACAGCTTCAAATGCATATTCATTCAATACATAGAACATACATTATTAAAACAACTCATTAGTTACTGTTTGAGCAGTGGCAAAAATGACTGAAATTAGAATGTACTTAACCAGAAACCAAAATGATAAAAACGGTATGCTAAATAAAGACAACAGCATTAAAAAGAAATTTAATGGATAGTCCAAAAAAATAAAATAATAGTGGATAAGAACACAAACTCTGGAGCTAGCCTGTTTCTGTGACCCTAAAGGAGCTACTAAATCTCAAATAATTCATGTAACTTTGCATGCCATAAACTGTTTTGATCCCACAGACAAGCCAAAATTCTGGTGGCGTATGTAACATTTACAAATTGCCACATAAACTTGGGGTGCACATGAGGTCACTTCTTTATTTTTCCAGTGAATTGCTTAAGCCCACACCTGCCTTTTTAGTAGTAAGTTCAGCATCTCTCTTTGGGCTTCCTATTTCCCCTGAATTCTCTAAGATCCCTGGCTTTACCCACAAACTCAAAAACCCTGATTACATCCTTTTCCTCCCGACAAGAAGTCTTCTCAAAAATTATCCTAAGGAATGATATGCTCAGGTTTCGGTGATTCACTGGTGTACGGGAAACTCCCCAGCTGATTGTAAGATAATCACTTTCAACTTCTCTATTGAGTCTACATTTTCTTTGAAATCAGGTTTAAGCACAATTTGCTTACTTTATACTTGCTAAGAAATCCTCATCTGTGAGTACCCATGCTAAGTAAGTTGTATGAATTCCCATTAGCTTCTCAATACATGCAGAATAGAATCCATGGCCTGTAGGGCCCTGTGGGATCTGGCTCATATCGTCCTGAATCTTACCTCATACCCATAACCCATTGTCCCAATAACACCAGCCTTTTTCCCCCTTGAATATGCCAAGCTCACATCCTGCTCATTGCCTTGGACTAGGCGCTCCCTTTGATGGCTTTCCCATGACCCTTCAAATGTCTGATCTAACTCTTCACTTCTTAATTTCAGTATCACCACCTCAGAGAGTCCTTCCTTAAATTCCCTATCTTCACTCTCTAATTGCATCACTTGATTCATTTCTTCTGTAACACTACTATTAAAATTTACTTTTTTGCTTCTTTATTGTTTGCCACCTCCCACTAAGAAGGGTCTTTCTCTGTCTTATTCATTGCTGTTTCCAGCTCCTAGAAAAGTTCCTGAAACATAGTAGGCACTCAATAAATATTTTTAAATAAAATGAGCTAATCTATACAAAGCATAACTTTTTTTTTTTTTTTAAGGAAGTGGATGTCTTCATTTTAATTAATTAATTTATTTATTTTTGGCTGTGTTGGGTCTTCGTTTCTGTGCGAGGGCTTTCTCTAGTTGCGGCAAGCGGGAGCCACTCCTCATCGCGGTGCGCGGGCCTCTCACTATCGCGGCCTCTCTTGTTGCGGAGCACACGCTCCAGACGCGCAGGCTCAGTAGCTGTGGCTCACGGGCCCAGTTGCTCCGCGGCATGTGGGATCTTCCCAGACCAGGGCTCGAACCCGTGTCCCCTGCATTAGCAGGCAGACTCTCAACCACTGCGCCACCAGGGAAGCCCCCAAAGCATAACTTTTTAATATCTGTTTCTTTATATCTGTGCTTTGAGAATCAAATAAGAAAAGAGCTTAGGAGAGCTCTCTGATACAGTACTATTACAAATATATAATTATAGTTGTACATAAAATATTAGAAGTAGAGAATTAATAAGTTCTTAAGCAGTTACCGACCAGGCTATGAGCTCCTCAAGGGCAGGAATTATATCTGTTCCTATTATCACTGTGTATTCCATGCTTGGCATAGTGTCTGCCATGTAAATAAATATTTGTTGAATGAATAGATGAATCCATGAGTGAGCACAGCATCTCTCTACTTCCAGAAAGACTTGCATCTAGAAGGAATAAATTTAGCTGTAGTCCTTCAAAAGAAATTATACCGATATTACTATGTTCATTTATTCATTCATAAGAATTGTTAAGTACCTACTATGTGCCAGACACTGTGCAAGATGTGGAGGATACAATGATAAAACAAGTAAACCAACCAATCAACAAAAAAATAATGTTCCTGCCTTCATGGATCTCATTGCATGGTGAGAGAGACATTAAGCAAGTAATCACAGAAATAAATTTATAAAGTTTCAACTGAGATAAATGCTAGGAATGGATTTGAATTACTTTGGAAATTATTATCGATAACTATTTAAAAAGATGTTATAAAGTTTCTCAGACAGAACATATATTTTGGTTATTAAAGAAAACTTTTTGAAGAGAGAGCTATATACAAGAATATATGAAATAAATTAATATTTTTGGCTCATCCACATAGGTTTACTAAATTAAATTAACTACAGAATGATTTACATGCTCAAATATTTGTTTTCAGGGGAAATTTCCTCTTACTCTCCTCATCCTTAAGTTTGTCAGTTGCCTTTAAAGTCATCTGTATCTGAAATGTCTCTTCGAGCTGTCAAAATGAATATTTCCTCCTCTTAATGTGTTTTGGCTTAAATTCCTCCTAATTTGATATTAAGACCATGACTTCTACTCTCTGTTTGCATTTGCCTTTATTCACAGCCTTATAGTCAACCATTAAATATATTGTTTTAGGTGAACTTGTTGCATATAGCATAAAGGCATAAAGAGTGATTTCCTTCTTGAAAAAAAAAACTTTTCTGGAATTAAGCCAATATAAATGTATTGATATGACATATTTCGGTTCTCATTTCTATCCCAGATTATTTTCTAATTGAAAGTTTGTGTCCAAAGCCAAGATGGAGTTAGACATGCAAGAGATCACTAAGAATAATGCCTGTGAAACTAAAGTCGAGAGGAAGAAGAAGTAGGATGGAAAAGCATTTGGACCATGGTATGGGTGGGAAACTTGAGAAAAGAGAGGAGAAAGCAAGGACAGCTGGGTAGCAAGAGCCTCAGACTAGTGCAGCTCTGAAAACATTATGGCCAGTCTGGAGCAAGAGCTCTAGAGCAAAGACTGCCCATTGAGGGGTCTCTCCCTGGGCAGAATGTCCAGGCTCTGCTACCTATGTCATAACAAGCCACTGGCTGGAGTTGCGGAGAGAACACGTCAGCTCCAGTGCTGCAGCACATTCTGAAGACGCTACAGTTGGAGGCTATAGGCTAACAGCACGCCATATGGCAGGGTCATTTTTGAAGGAATATCTGAGTGAAAGAGCTCCATGGCTACCACAGACGCGTTATAATATTTTACTCAATTATAATCTACCTACAGTGAAATGTACAGATCTTAAGTGTACACAGTCTAACAAGTTTTAACAAATTTATAAATCCATTTACCCCATCCCAAACAAGACGTAGAATATTTCCTTCACACAAAAATTTCCCCTCCAGCCCTTAGATCCAACCCCCCTTGCTTCTGCCCCCACCGTACACACATACACACTGAAGCAACAACTGTTCTGATTTTTATTACCACAGTTTATTTTGCCTTCTTTGAATTTCATATAAGTGGAATCACAGCACATGTCCTCTTTTTGTTCCTGGTTTCCCTCATGCAATACAATATTTTTGATATTCATCATGCCGTCGCACGTATCTTAAAATTTTTCTTTTATTGTCTGAATACACCACCATCTCTTTATCCATTTTCCTTTTATAGACGTTTGGGTGGTTTCCAGTTGCTGAAATAAATAAATAAAGTCACTGTGAACATTTTTGTACAACATTTTGTACATTTTTTGTGGATGTATTTTTCATTAATCTTAGATAAATAAATACTTAGGAATAGGATTGCTGAGTCATATTGTAGGGTATGTTTAATTGTTATTTAATTAAATATACATACCAATTTGGGGTGAACTGACATCTTAACAATATTGAGTCTTCCAGTCAATGAACATATCTGTCTCAATTTTCTTTTTTTTTTTTTCCTTCTCCCAGAAATGTTTGTGTTAATGGTATAGAGGACATGTAAGCCTTTGTTAAGTATGTTCCTAAATATTTCATGTTTTTATGCTATTGTAAGTAGTATTGTTTTTAAAATACCATTGTTCAGTTATTCATCCCTATTATATAGAAATAAAGTTGACTTTTGTATGTTGACTTTGTAGTTTGTGAACTGGCTAAAATCATTTATTAGTTCCAGCTGTTTGTTTTTCTTGTAGATTCCTTTGTCTTTTCTATGTATAAAATCATATTGTCTTCCAAAGATAAAAATTTAATTTTTCCTTTCCGAACTTTATGCATTTAATTTCTTTTCCTTGCTTTACCCTAGCGGCTAGAACCTCTAATATAACAGAATTGATGAGTGCAGACAACATTGCCTTTTTTCTGATCTTAAGAGAAACTGTTCTATATTTCACTATTAAGTTTACTCTTCATTATGGATCACATTTTCTTGCTTCATTGAATGTTTTATTGTTTTAAATTTCATTGCCAACATTAAGTATAAAGGATCAGTACTATTTTAATTATTTCCCAAACAGTACAAGTGTGTTCCTAACTTGGCTGTTGGAAAGAAAGGCTGTTTATTCTGACTCTCTCTAGGAGTTGAGTTGCTTTGCAGCTGGCCCACAGTTTTAGTTAGGGTGGGTTTACCTACCCTCAGATATGGAAGCTAACATGGTTCTCTGCTAACTATGAAGAACTCATCTCACCCCAGTACTCAGTCCATCATGCCTTCCTTGCATCCAAGACTATTTTATAATTCCATAGAAAAGTATAATTTTTATTTTGTCCCAGATTTTCTTGTTTCCACAAACACAAAAGTCTTTTATATCCTTTTACATCCTAACCATTAATATTTTGTGATTTCTTGTGTGTGTGTGTGTGTTTAAATCTTCAAATATTTAGGAGAGTTCAATTTCGTTCTCCTTACCTTTTTTGTCCCTTGTATTCTTCTCATTGTCTACTGCTTTTTGTGCTTGCTTCAATTTCATCTTCATTTCTCTGATGGTTTTGTTTTCTGCACCTTTCTTGAAATCTGCTGTCTCAGGTTTCCTCTCCTCCTTCCTTTATCTTGTGTTATATTTCCTACGTTCTTTTCTTTCTTCTTCCATTTCTTTTTTGTTTTCTTTCACAGAAGTGATTGCTTTACCAAAAAATAAAATAAAAGTGTGGCACAATTTTTATCTTCATGGTCACCTTTTTGCAGGCTGTTGGTAAATTTTGCTGCTCTTTTCCACAAGTTTATCTTTTTCTCCCACGTTTACCTTTGTGTTGAGACTGTGCCAGTTTCCTTTGCTACTCATTACTGAATGACTTGAATTTTCCTGGGCCAGCAACTTGCAGGAGGTTCTTGGTTAGGCAGGAGAGGCCAGGATAATCTTCCATGATTTATAACTCAAAGATGCTCTCTTCTGTTTCCTACAAATACAACATCATTATTTGAGATGCTTCAAACCAGGTTTGGCAGTGTTTTTGCCACCAGCCTTACCTACCAAATTTTTCTCTTCAGGGTAGACCTGTCATATTTAGGAAAATCCTTTCTTGCTGCTTTTGAGATCTGCTGTTACTGAACCCTCTTGCCACTTTTTTTCCCACGTCCTACCATGCAACGTTTTTCAGGTCTCAGCTTCCCTTGGCAGTTCTTACATGCACTTTAAATTTGCTTATCATATTGTTTGCTGGTTTAAAAAAAAGTGCTGTTTTCCTTATTGCTTTTATATGATTTCCATTCAGGAAAAGGGGTAAAAGCCCACTTGCACAACCACATTCATATCACAAGTCACCTGAAGGTGTTTAGACCAGAGACCTAAGTTTAAGACTTGTAAGACTTATTGTCTCTTGGATGACATTAAACCCAATTATAAAAACAGTAACCAAGGATTTAAATGTTAAGTTCTCTAATTTGTCTTATTAAACACATGTGGAATATCTCCTAATAGCTCCTACTAGGAGAAATTCTATTCCACTGCAATTACTAGAGCAATTAAGCTGATTGCCCAAATACTTTACTTGATTTGTCACCTAGAAAGTGACTGCATGATAAAAAATAAGCATTCTAACACTCCAGAAATAGGCAGAGAAAATTCTAAGATAGCCCCCCAGTTTTCCTTAGAGCATTAAAACATGGAGAAGAATACCTAGCAGAGTTAGATGAGCGAGGAGGGGGTTATAAGTACAAGGATATATTTCACTGTGAAATTAGAGTAGGCATTGAAGTTGAAGGCTGGCTCCTAGTGAGTTTTCTTCTGGGAGCACTAAGAAACCATCAGTACAAAGGTCACAGAAGTATTTTATGAAGCCAACTACTTATGACTTTTTGTGGCTATGGAACTGATCAAGTCAGTTGTCAAATGCAGACTGAGAGCATGGGGGCATGAACAAAAAAGAAAGAGAAAAGTAAAGGAGAAACACACAAGGAAATAAATATGAGTAGTTATATTTATTATGCATGTATTTTCTAATATTTTTTGTTTTTAATATAGCCTTAAAAATGCAGAATGCAGAATGATCATACTCTCCTCCACACTATCTGGCTCTATATAATGTAGTGTTCTCCAGCCTCTTCCCTCACATGTAGAAAATGATATTTGTATCACACTAATGTAGGCTGGAAAGAATTTAGGGGTATGAGTTAGTGAAAAAAAGTATTGCTTTTATATAATTATGATAAGAAAAATAAAATAGACCTACTATGGAAGATATTAAATATTGAATACATATGAAGTTTCAAAATAAAGTATTTTCAAAATTTCAATAAGAAATTTGAGCTTGCTTCTCTGACCATAATGTTTTAATCATGGATTCTGTGTGTGAAATAGCAACATCTGCACACCTCCTGGTCAAAACTTATGATTAAGAGAATAAGTGTCTGTGACAATGCCTAGAAAATAGTAAATACTATATACATATAACTGCATAAAATTTTGTGGGAAAAATTTTAAATCTTTTTTTACAATCATTCAAAGCTTACAACACTTGAAATTATGTTTGAAGAAGCTAACTCTTCCTATTCTTCTTGAAATATTCAATGTTAAGATTTTTCATGACAATGGAAATGATTCTTGTATTGAATCAAATGTCTGTTATCAAGTATATCAAACTAATCACAAAACTCTATCCTGTAGAGAACACATTGTTAGAGCAATCATCCTGCACCAAGTTTGGATGTTATAACTGTTTTTATTCTTTTAGTATTAAAGATATTATACCACACCGTTCCAATTTATCCAAGATTAAAATTAATCAATGTTTATCCTTTTTTCAGCTAATACCACCTTAGATTATTAACCCTTTTTAGTTCCCTCCCAGGTGTTATGTTTTAATTTATCATCCTTATTTAACCCACAAGATATTGTGGATATTATCATTTTATCAAGGCAATGTTTGTTTATATTTAACCACATATTTACCACTTTTCCTGTTCATCATTCATTCCTCCACCTTAGGCTTTTGATTTGAGATCCTCTACCTTCTGCCTGAAGCTTGTTTTTGTTCTAATTTCCTCTGGCCAGAGTTAGTACTTAGTTGTAAACTTTCTCAGTTATTTCATTATATTCCATTGTTGATCTGGAGAGTAAGCTATCACACACCCTGAGAATAATCTTTACCCAGCTGCTTGTAAGATTTTTCTTTTTATTACTAATGTGCTGCATATTCACTATGATGTATCTCAATCTGGCTTTATTTTTATTTACACTACTGGGGATTCATTGGACTTCTGAAATCTGTATTTTAGTGTCTTACTACTTCCAGATAACTCTCAGCCACTATCTGTTCAACTATTGACTTTACCTTATTCTTTCTCCTTTCATTCAGATTCCAATTAAATGTATTTTGAATTTTCTCACTCTATCCTCCATGTCTCATCTCCATAATTTTTTAAAAGCTCATTGCTCCTTTCTGGATTTTTTTGGGCCCAATTTACTAATTTGCTTTCAATTTTGTACAATGTTATTAAACTCATGAGTTTTAAGTTTTGATTACTACATTTTCACTTCTAGAAAGTCTGCTGGTTCTTTTTCAAATATACTAGATTGTGTTGTAGCTTCTTGCTCCCTGCAGATTTTCAAGTTCATCTCTTACTTCTTTAAAAATAGTTAACATGAAGTCCATGTCTATTATTCTGAAGTCCTGCAGGTCTATTTATACTGTCTTTTGTTTCTGCTGACACTTATTCATGATGCCTTGCTTTTTTTTTCTGTGCTGCTTACTGTCTTTGAACATGTATGGGAAACCTGGGATGAAGGCAACTTCCTCAAGAGAACATTTGTGTTGGCTCTGTGACATGACCGGAGTCACTACCACTTAATTTCAAACCAAGTTCATGGCTTAAGAGTCTCTGGATTCTGTAAGAAAAAGCATCTGAGTTTCAGCTCTGGCTCTGTGTTTCCCCCTTCTCAAGGTTCTTAATTGTACTCTATCTCTGTGTCCTCATCTATAAAATAAAAATAATGGTACTTATCCCATAGGTAAGTGCTTATTGGTAAGATGTAAAATGCTCAGCACATAGTGCCCAATGATTAACAGCCATTATCATTTTGTCACTTAGTGAGTCTTCCCCCAGGTTGCCTTAATGTCATAAAGTACTAGAAATATACAGGTAAATTCAGAGATGGGCAGAAATTAAATAATCACTAGTTAAGCAAAGTGAACTGAGGCATTTTGCATTAGGAATCAGCAGAGCAAAGTAGTTACCACCATGGGCCTTGAAAACAAAAAGAGCTAGGGTAAATTCTCTTTGCAACCTAGTGTAAGCTACTTAACCTCTTCAAGCTCTAGAATCTTCATTTGTAACATGAGAATGGTTACATTCCCTGACAGCTTGTTCTGAGTTGTTAAGTGAAATTCTACAGTGCATTTAATATTTAAATCAAAAGTACGCATTTTATAGGTAGTGATGACAAAGATGAAACCATTAAAATTATTTTGGCAATTCACGTAAAAGTGGAAAGGCATTATAATGAGTTCCAATTCTAATACTCTAAACTTTCTGTGAGGGTAAAAGGCTATTTTAGAACTTTCCTGAGATACATATATTTACCAAGTAACTTTACTAAGGTGTGTTTGTGGTATTCATTCAGCATTTTTAAGCCTACTACATGTCAGGCACTGATGGGTACCTGAGGTATAAAGAAGAATGCCCTTAAATAGTTAGTAGTAGATGAGCCAGATATTCAATCAAATAAGTATAACATGATATGAACAGTATGAGTGTTATGAGAACACAGATTTCACAGACAAGACATTTATTTAACCTAAACAGAGAGGACTTTCTGCCAAGGAGAATGGGAGGTTGAGGTACAAAACATGGGAAAACTTGCTATATTTGGCAAGGAGCAAACAGAACTTAACCAAAAGGTATGTTTTACCGAGTAAGAGGCAGATGACATTTGAAAGATAATCTGAAACCATACTCTACATGTCTACATGTGCTGTGTTCAGGAATTTGGACTTTCATTCCATAGGTACTGGGAAGCCACTGAAATGTTATATGGTCTCAACACAATAACAGGATCAGATTTCTACTTTTTTTGGGGGGGGGGTGGTAACTGACATGAGTATATATACAAAGATAGACCAGTTAGAGCGAAGAATGGAGGTGGTCAGTTAGAAAATTATCACAACAATCAAAACGAGAGAGAATATGTACATTAAAAACACAATCATCAGATGCTTCACTATGAAATTAAAGTTTTCTCTTTCAATGTCTTGGAAGAATGTTCTTTGAATTCAGAATAACTGCTTCCCCGTTCTTCTATTGGTTCCTAAATGTGAAAAGTGCACTGTTATTCTTTATATACCATAAAATCTATTAGATTTCCCTTAAGATATTTTATGGAAAAATTAGTTTTTTTTTGAAAATCATATGCAAAAAAAAAAACCCACCACATTTTATTATAACCTAAAGAAACTATAAAGGTTATTTATAGAAAGAGTCTTCATCTTCCCTTTCCAGAAAAGAACACTAGTCCTTTATGACCAGGGGTGGGGATGGGAAAAATAATCAGCTAAGATTAACACCCTATTGTAGTGAAAGCTTCAGAATCCTGACATAACCAGTCTAAGAAAATGCCAGTAAGGCTTATCAGAAAAGGGTGACTTGGAATCAAAGCATAAAGATCTAAGTCCCTAACCCTCTCCACTCTCCACCCATCTTGCTGCTCAAACACCCTCAGCTAAGGAGGGAGTGACCGGCTCTCTGTTCTCCTCCCTTTAAAAACAACCAAAGAGCTCTTGCCTCAACTCCATGATTAAATTTCCTCTTTGTAACAGAAAATATGGGTAATTGAGTTGGGTATTTAGGAAGGAAACTGATACAGAAAAGACAATTTAATGTTTCTTATATTTTGCCATACTTTCCAGTGTCTAAATATAAATAATTTCATGGGTATTGTGACTTCTCTCCATGAGTAAAATTTTCCTTGAATAAGACAGGTCTGTGTACACAGGCAGAGTAAATTAGCTCCTGCCTCCCAGTTGCTGAGAAAACAAATTGCTTAAGAAGATTAGAGTCATTTTCTTTACTTAAAGGTATTCCTGACAACCCACACTGAAATTACACAAGATTAACTCTGCTAACACCATTTCCCATTCTTTAAACTATAGCTTTCGAGAAAGCAGCACTTAGACTGAATACTTCAAAGCATATTTTAAGAGGAGATCTCAAAATGCGTGGAAATGCTAATATAGGTATCATTTAAAGATTCAGAATGAGGTGCTGAGAGGTCAAGAAACCTATTATTCATCATACAGTGAGCCACAAGTGAAATGAAAAGACGCTGCTTGTTTTTCCCTTCGCCATCTAGTGGTCTATATACTCTTTTTCCAGACGGCATCTCAAATAAAATGATATCTTCAAGGATATAACACTGTTAATCCCTCAAAGTCAGGGATATTATCTATTTGTCTTTCCCCATAGCATCTTACAGAGTGCCTTTAACTTAGGGGCACTCAAATGTTTGTGGATTATTATGTCATATATTTGGCATTGCTTTGTGGCCTATCAGAAATATGTAAAGCAGAAGGGCTTAGGAAAAAAAAAGATTAAAACAGTACCATAAGACATCAAGCTATTTGTAAGAATCTTTCTGAATCGGAAAGCAAAATCCATAGCACAGGTACTAAACTTTATTTATATTAACCGCCATTAGTACTGTTAAAATATACAATGCAGAAATTTCTCTCTCTGGCAATACATTGGCATGACCCACCAGAACCATTCTGAAAAATATGCAATCATAATCCATCAGTTCCCTTACCTTACCCTCTCCGAAGCTTCAGTATTCTTCAAGTATTCTTTAATTAATTGCAAAATTAATATACAAATGTATTCTTAAATACCCAAACATTTCAGAAGTAAATAAAGAAAAAAATGAAAAGTCCTATTTCTCTTACTCCCTATGTCTCCCTCCAACCTCTTCTCCTATCCTGACATTAACACAAGAAAATTCTGCACTGTTATATGCAGCTTCATTTCTTCTTGGTCTCTTAAGAGTAGTTCCCAGGTGGAAAATATTGAGGCACACTGACCTAGATAGTTTTTAAAGATCTAAATTTGAATGAACTGCTGAATTCCCAGATTTAGAAATACGTAGTTCTTTCCACTTACAAAAAAATAAATAAAAGTGTGCTGAATTGTAATTACTTTATGCTAAGACAGAGTCAGATCAGATCTCAAGGGAAATTCATTAACCATTCAACTGTAAAACTTTCATCAGAGAGCACAGTAATGTAATATTAACTATAATAACACTAGCTGCCACTTACCGAGAATTTACTAGGTGCTGGGCACTGTTCTTAGTGTTTCATAAGATTTTCTAAAAGAAAATCCCTATCAGTGAAATTTTAAGATATGGCATGTGATCATTAGTACTTATGTTCATAGTATCTTGCATTTGTGTATTTTTCATTATTTTGTTTGATGCAGTACAGTCCTGGACTGAAAAATGATTACTAACATTACTTCACACCTGAGATCACAACAGAGAAATTCAGTGGGTTACTAAAGGGACACCCTAGTGCAGCGGTAGAGGCACTCTCTGAGTTCAGGTACTCTCACTATTTCCCAAACTTCAATCATTCATGTACTGCTGTCACAATTACTGCTATATCTGTACTAGTAGTTCCTTATTACCTTTACACTGAGTTTCTCTTTTTAAAATTTATTTTTGAAAGAAACATCACATAAGTTGAAAACCAAGATTATTTGCCATAAAAAAGGTAACTAGAAAAACAAACTCAATAAAACAAAGCAGTATTATGAAATTCTAGTTAGATATTGTTGCTTGCTGGTATTCCTGAGCCTCAGGCCTGCACAATCTCTGTTAAAAAGGTAAATCCGGGCTTCCCTGGTGGCGCAGTGGTTGAGAGTCTGCCTGCCAATGCAGGGGACACGGGTTCGAGCCCTGGTCTGGGAGGATCCCACATGCCGCGGAGCAACTGGGCCCGTGAGCCACAGCTGCTGAGCCTGCGCGTCTGGAGCCTGTGCTCCACAACAAGAGAGGTCGCGACAGTGAGAGGCCCGCGCACCGCGATGAAGAGTGGCCCCCGCTTGCCGCAACTAGAGAGAGCCCTCGCACAGAAACGAAGACCCAGCACAGCCAAAAATAAATATGAGAAAAAATAAATTAAAAAAAAAAAAAAGGTAAATCCAGCAAGCGATATATGTAAACTCATTTCAGCCAGCTTTCTCCTTGTCTTAAACAGAATGGTTGATTAAAAGATTAAAAGAGTATTGGAAAAAAAATAAATTAACAATCCTCTCACTGTACTTTTTCAGTGATATTTAATATTGTACCAGGTATCATCTAAAGTAACCTTCTATGACCTATAATGATGTTGCCCATCATTGAGATACAAGTCCAAAAATGTTCTGGAAAATACCCCAAAATGATTTGGAAATTTCCTAAATGATCTCCTTTACTTTTATTTTGGTTTCAGAACCTCAAAAGGAATCTCGTTTCTCTCAAGACCTGCTCCAGTATGCCTATTAATCAATATCAAGAAATAACAAGTTGGTAGAAATAGAAATTATTAACCAAAAAACTTGTTTTCAGAAGGCAAATATCAGGTAGATGAAAGCAGTACTGCTCTAGGAAGCATAATCAAGTTCCCAAATAGCACCTTGTTTGACCTTGAATAGGTCAGTAAACCACTCAAATATTTTCTCATTTGCAAAAACAGGGAAAACACTACCCACCTACAGGATGCGTACGTGGATTACAATGAGAGGAGTGGCACAAGACTCAGAAAAAATGTTACTTGGATCAAAGTTGCATATGACTTCAGTTTATTACAACTTACAAAAATCCAAGTGTTCTTATCTTAATAAAAAGACCTCCATTTGTTTTACCTTAGTAATCCTGAGGCACTATTGCTCAGTTTCAAATGCAACGTTGAAAATTAAAGCTGATTCAAAGATTCTTCTTCTGAAAGCCTGAAATGCTCCAGAAAAACTGCAAAAACCTAGGTGACTACTCATCATTTGGTCCAAAGTCTATTCAAGTCCTTACTGAAAAAAAAAAAAAAATTAACATGGCAAATATTATTAGTATATAAAATAATTTTTCACATGAACAGTATCTGAATACATTTTATGGTGACCTGAAATAACTTTCGTGATCCTTTCTTTACACAGGGCCAAAGTACTAAACAAATAAATTAGAAAGATACCTAAAATTATAGTGCCATCTACAGGCAAAGAAAATACTATCAATGATGGCACATTTTTAATGATTTCATATTTTCTAATTGCTACCCAATGATTAAAAGAAAACTGGGATTTAATTATTTAGTAATTCAGTTTCTGATTACATTTATAGGATATAATTTATCATATAAAATAAAGTTAAAACATTATTTCTAAATTTTTTTACTATTTAATATAGCATCATTTCATTTTCGATAAACATTAAGGCAATAAAGGTAATTTTTAAAATCCACAGTACCACAATCTGCAAGTTTTGTGTCCTGAATTTGTTTATTATTAAAATATATAAAGACAAAAGAGGAACTTTCTAGTATTAAAAAAATTCCAAACATTCTATGATCTTAACAGAATGGCATTTTCATTTTTTTCTGTTCCCTTCCAAACTTGCATTTGTGGACATTTACTTAACAATCACTAAATGCTAGGCACTTTTCTAAGCTGCTTTACATATACTAACTCAGCAAATCATCACAATAATCCTAAGAGATAGGTTTATTACCATCCCTGTTTTACAGATGTTGAAACTGAAACACACAAAGCTTAAACAACTTGTCCAAGGCCACACTGCTGTTAAGTGGCAGAGGCAAGCTTCAAACCAGGGGAGTTTGTCCCCAGTATCTAAGCTTTTAATCACTATGCTAAAGTGCCTCTCCTGTGTAAAAGGTGCATGCAGTGTATATACTGCATTTGTGTTTTATATGTTATATATATATATATATATATATATATATATATGGTTTTGTGGGACAACATTTTCTCACATACCTAAGACCTTCATCATCAACTTTAATAACAATGTTTTGCCATCAAGTTGTTACATCTCATTTTACTTTTAGTTAGCTAATGCTGGACTTCCAAACTGTTTCTAATTTCTTTCTATATATATAAAAATGCTGCACTAAGCAAATTTTGCATTGCAGTTTTTTTCCTTCTTTGGAATTTTATTTCCTTATGTTAATATACCCAAAATGGTTTGACTGACTTAAGTATATAAAAGTGCCACATTACTAATATATAATACTCTTGACAGCTTTTTAAGTCATTATGTAATGCTACCAGCAATAAAAGAATGCTCAGATTTTCCCAATCAGTATATCCCACTTCCCCGCAAATGTACCTGATGTAAAGTGGATAAGGATGGTTTGTGATGCGGGATAGTTAAACCAACAAATATAGAATTTTCGAAATGGGTAAAATGTTTTCTTCCTCCAGCAACGTAAAAAGGTGGAGATAATTCTATTGTTTGCTGCTTATGAGATTGGTGCTATCTTGATTCCTTAAATGAGCCTCGAAAAGAATCAATAACACCCAGTCACTGGTAAGTGTCAGAGGTGGAGTCTGAGCACAGATCAGTCTGACTCTAAAAATTTATATTTTAGATGATAGAACAAAAATAACAAAAAAGTGGAGGGTCAATATGTGTCAAGATAAAGAAACTGTAGGATAAATTTTATTTCAATCTTCATCAAAGATTATTTCCCTCATAAAGGGGTAAACTACCTTGGGGTAGCTATCATAAATAGAGGGATTATATTTTCCTGATGTACTGTTCTGATCAATAATTTCAAAAATAGGAAAGAATGGCAATAATTAACAAAATGCTTCATCTATCTTTCCAACCCTGTTTTCATTACAACCAAGTTTCATCTACATTCTAAGCAAGGAGCTTGAGGATATAAACATTACTCCAAAAATGTTTTTCTTTAATGTTATCTTCTTTAATGTCATCCTGCAGTATTATATGTTCCTAATAGTCCAGAAAGACTGTAACTTTTATAGCACAGACTAAAGGTCACCGAGATATTAGATAATAGAAAGAACAAAGGCTTTGGAGTCTTCAACTCAGATGCTGCCACTTACTAGTTATATGTCCTCTGGAATGTTAGTATCAAATTCCTACTTCATCAGGATGTTGTGTAATTAAAGGAGATAACAATTATAAAGCTCCTAGCACATGGTAGATGCTCAAGAAACTTTAGCTCCCTTTCCTTTAAAAAGTGGCACATACACGATTATATTAAGGGGATCAGTTTTAAAAGTCATGCTTCATTATTTCCCTCAGACAAACTGTAGCATAACACGAAGCGTCAAGATCAAAAGAGATCAAAAGAGATAAAGTTGCTTCATCGATGTGGGAACCTTCGTTCATGACATCAATATCATGGTCTTCTATTAGTTGGTATGAGAGATTACAGGGATGTTTCAAAATCTTTCTATAGCATCCTGGAACATTCAGTTTCAGAGTAGGTATTTTAAATCTACATGTCTGTAGTCCATCTCTGCTGAGTACTTCCTGGTACCACTTCCCTAGTTTGTTCTTTGGGTACTGAATATTGTATCCAAGCACTGGAAGAACCACCTGTGCAATGGAAGGGAAAAAAAAAGATATGTGAAACAGCCTTCGGAAAAATATTTGATCACATTTTAAATTTACTTTTATGACTGGGACCTGGATCTGTAAAAACAGATGCAGGATATCAACATTACAATCAGCCTAAAACATGCTATTGAGTATTACACTACTTTGATTCTTTTTAACGCTGCCCAGAAAAGAGAAGAGCCAACTAAAATCAAGAAGGACTCTTAAGGGACTTCCCTGGTGGTCTAGTGGTTAAGAATCTGCCTTCCAATGTAGGAGACATGGGTTCGATCCCTGGTCGGGGAACTAAGATCCCACATGCCACAGAGCAACTAAGCCCACGCCACAACTACCAAGCTTGCATGCCTCAAAAAGAGAGCCCGCGTGCCACAAACTACAGAGCCCATGCATTCTGGAACCCTCATGCCACAACTAGAGAAGCCCACACACTGCGACAAAGACCCAGCGCAGCCAAAAATAAATAAATAAATAATGATAATAACTAAATAAGTAAATATTGTGCTTGCGTGGTATATTTAAAAAAAAAAAAAAAAGGACTCAATTACCAAGGCAACCAACTCAAGCCAGATATTATTAGACAAACTGCTGTTAATGTAGAAGAGATGAAACAAGAAGTTGAGGTACACTTAATTAGCCAACAGACTTCATCTTTGTGTAGTCATAAAATCCTAAAAGCATATTCTTTCTGGAACACAAAGAATAACCTTTACTACTCAATCATGTAACTGGTATTTTGGCTGATAATTTTACATTTCTCTTACTTACTTAAAAACATGGGGCTTCTCTGGTGGCACAGTGGTTAAGAATCCGCCTGCCAATGCAGGGGACATGGGTTCAAGCCCTGGTCTGGGAACATCTCACATGCCGTGGAGCAACTAAGCCCATGAGCCACAACTACTGAGCCTGCGCTCTAGAGCCTGCGAACCACAACTACTGAGCCACGTGCCACAACTACTGAAGCCCACGCGCCTAGAGCCCGTGCTCCACAACAAGAGAAGCCACTGCAATGAGAAAGCCGCGCATCGCAAAGAAGAGTAGACCCTGCTCGCCACAACTAGAGAAAAGCTCGCGCACAGCAACAAAGACCCAACGCAGCCAAAAGGTAGTCAGAAAAAGGAACAAGGTAAAAAACTCAAATACACACAACATGACTGAATTTCAAATTCGTTATGCTCACTGAAAGAAGCCAGACACAAAAGGCCATAAACTATATGATTCCATTTCTATGATACTCTTTCAAAGGCAAAACCATAGAACAGAGACGAGCTGAGCCAGGGCTGGGTCAGGGGTTGGGGGTGACTACAAAGGGGCACAGGAAGTTTGAGGGAGACATGAAACTGTTCTTTATCTTGATTTTTGTGGTGGTTGTATGACGGTATACGTATATCAAAACTTGCAGAACTGTAAACTAAGAAGAGTGAATTTTATTGTATATAAATTATACCTGAATTAAAAGTGGTAAAAAAAAGGAGCAAGAAAGGGAACTGGTTAATATATATTGTCTTTTGGGCACAATGTGTACATTTAGATCTAAATGATACTAATTTTTAAGCAAGTTTACCTGATGTATTGCATATGTATTAGCTGATTCCTCTTCTTCAGTTACTAGATGAACCTATTTTTTAAAAACATGATGAAAATACAGATGATTTTCAAATGTTCCAAATTCCCTCAATTTCCCCTAACTCTGTTATGTACAATTTGACTCCTTAGCTGAATATACACATACCCAAACAAGATCTTTTCACAATTTCTTTCCAGAGGAGTAGGCTACTTAAAAATTAGAATGATTCTTCCTGCTTTAAGCCCTGATAACTGCAGTGGAAATACACGGAGAATGGTGGGCAGCTAACACTCTGAAGCAACACATTCACCTCAGTTACCAACCATCTTTTTCTAAATTGCAAAGTTGTTTTTTCTTACTATGCTGAATCAAGAATCTGCCTCTGTGAGACCACCCAACCTCTGTCCCTAACAAATGTCATAATACTCTATGAGAAGTAGTGCTTCTCAAAATGCGTTTCATAGACTAGTAATAGGTGTCACACATACGAGGCAAAAAAAAAAAGAGGTGAGTGATAAGCTACGTTTGAGAAATGTTGCTCTAGGACACAGAATAATTCTAATTTCTCTGGCACATGAAAGTTCAAGTATAAAGGCAGCTGTCATCATTCCATGAGGATTACAACAGCCTCATTTTCCTAAAGCATTCATCATATAATATAATGTCTAGATCTTCTCTAAACCTGCTTGCTTTCCCAATTCTCCCTACTCTTATCAATGTCTCTCCTTTTTAGGTTTTTCATTTTGGGTTTATTTGTTTGTTTACATGTAAATAACCCATTTTAACTGCTGCACTCAGAAATGGACATAACACTCCAGATGTGATCTGACCAAATACATGGGGCTATGATCTCTCTTGCATCATCACTTCCAGCTTTTTGTCTTTCACAAATTCATAAGCATACCTACAATGCTGCAATTTAAGCAATTTATGAAAATAATGAACAAACATGGTCAAGTACAGAGTACCATGTTTTGTCTTTAGAGAACTCCCTCCAGGTTGATATCAATCGATAAATTAATGAACATGATTTTGCTGTATGGCTGCTCTGCAAAGATGAATTCACCATTCTCATTGTCTAACTCACATTTCTCCATCTTGTTCACAAAAAAATTATATGAGAATCTGCCAAGTCACTTGAAATTAAGATATATCGGTAGTCCTAGTAATTCTATCAAAAAGGGACTCAGTTTCCTCCAATTTTTAATGTAGATGCACAACATGACATGTTCTATATACCATTTATTAGAAATATTAGTTTGTCTTTTTCTTTTTCATATTTTATGTCTTTTTTTGGTTTGTTTTTGTTTTTTGGGTTTTTTTCTTTAACTTTTTATTTTATATTGGAGTAGAGTTGATTAACAATGCTGTGTTAGTTTCAGGTGTACAGCAAAGTGATTCAGTTATACATATTTTATGTCTTGAGATTCCAATTCCTGCCTTTTCTTTTCTCAGTGCTAACTAATAAAGTATAAATGATTGATCTTAAAAATATAGACACTTTTGCTGCTAATAAAAGTAAACTCTGCAAAATGTGAAGGAGAAAATATTCTCTTTTCTACTACATCTCCTGAAAGAAAAGCAGATTCAATCCTGATCACAAAACTATCCGTGCAAATGTTACATGGAAAGAAGTCTTATAAGACACAGGCATTTCAGAGATTATTGTTATATTTTGTCAAAGTAAACTTTAACTTCTGAAAATCTGAATTAGAGATGGCTGACCTACTAAATAATGTGTTGCCTAGGTAATATTTAAATGGACATGTTTTCTGAAAGGTGTTAAAAAACTTGTGCTTTTTTCATTATTTATCAAAATGGAATCAACTGACATATCTCTTCTTCCACTCATATGAGGTAAAATAAAACCTACGATGCTGCTAGATTTTTTCTTACACAGTTTCAGAGTCTGTGTCTCAGTTAAATGACCATTCTTAATGATTTATGCTCTTAGTGATCACTTTCTTATCCAAATATTCATAAGCCATTCATTTAATAAAATAGTAAAGCAGACATCTTCGTTCTGGCTCACTCATCACTCAGCCTTTACGCCCTCTTTTCTGGTAGTGCACCTGCATTTTCCTGGGAGCTTCTCTCCCAGTTCTTAAATGTGGTTTGGATGGGATGGTTCCAGGAAGGAGCCCTTGGAACACAGGTTTTGCCAATCACATACTCCAGTCCACAATAACTGGTTTGGGGACATGTGACCCACGCCAAGCCATTCCTAGCCACTGAGGCTCAATTCCATGGCTTTGACTGAAACTGTTGGGAAAGAAAAGCCCTCTTTTCTGGAGAAGAAACTGAGAATGGATCTAACAGAGAGGAAAGCAGAGCTGCAAGATAAAGCAAATGAGACGGATGATTTAGGACACTGCTTAAGCCCCTTGACACAGCTGTGCCTGAATCAATCATGCACTTTTAGTTATGAGGGCCAAGAAATTTCTGTCTGTTTTCCTTAAGTTAGTCTGAGGTGGGTTTCCATCACTTGAAACCAAAAAAATCCTTAATTCATACATCTAGAATTCTGCCATTAATTTAGATCAAGCTTCCTTTATGGAAAGTTCAGTCTATTTTTCTCCATTTTTGAAAAACTGGGCCATGCCTTATCTCTAGATGCTGACACCTCTTCTATACTCCACAATTTCTCTAGTAGAGACTAATCTGGGTGAGGAATCAGACAACAGATTAAGTGCTACCTATGTCACTTAATCTGTCTCCTCTCCAGCCTGGGTCTCAATTTTCATTTCTATAAAATGGGAATTAGAAAAGAGGGTCTCTAAAATCTTTTTGTCCTCTAAAGGTCAATGATTTTATGATGTTATACACAAAAGCACTACTCAAATCCCTTCATTAATTTTTAAAATATATTTGTGAGATTGAATTAAGATAATGATGGAGAATAGTCTGCTCTTTTTGCATTACAATACTATAAAATAAATTGCCTTACATGATTTATGGAATTAAATTTCATTATTTAGTTCAATCTCACAGAGATTAAAATACTATAAAAATACTAGTTGGATGGGGAGGAAATGGAAGGATCAATTTTTACAATACAAAATTATATTTCATTAATATAAATGCCTCTAAGATACTGTTAAGAGGTAAAAAAGCAAGTTGTAAAATCGCACCTATATAAAAGAAACGCACATGACATTACATACCCTGTATACCATTATTATAAAAATCTTACTCTAAAGAATGTGTTCTTTAAAGGAAGGTTTACTATCTTTGTAACTTTCACTTCATACCACTATTTTTATTTTTCCATTCAATAGCATGTTAAGCATCAGCTGACAGCAGAGTAGAAGCAGGAGATGAGCAAATATAAGTTAGAAAAAAAAAGAGCATGTTTAGTTTTAAATTGTTTCTAAAATAAGGGCTTCTGAAAATTCGTATTCCTGGTGTGGTAACTACTCTTGATGAAATGACACTTACTTTACTACTTGGTAAATGCTCATCGGCAATATCTTCATCCAAACTGACCAAATCACCCTCCACCACTCTTGATCCATAGGTTGCAAGTCTGTAAGATACTGCCTCGTTCCAGATTTTGCTGCTATATGCATGAACGTAGAATATGCGCATGGAGTGGGGGAAAGAGAACCACGCCTGGATACAGCCCTCCTCTGTCACGCCAAAGCGATGCAAGGACTCCAACAATGCTCTCTCCCGAACTTTGAATTCAGGCATCAGTGAAAGTGTGCCTTTAGCATCCTCTGAAATAAAGCGAAGATCAGTTAGTCACCTTTACTTAAAGGCCAGTTATTAAGAGCTTTACCACGCTCTCTAAATGAACTGAGCTGTCCTGGGAACCTGAGTATGAAGATGATGCTCAGCACCAACTATAAGCCAGAGCTACACTTGAAGAGGTTTTTTGTTTGTTTGTTTGTTTGTTTTAATTTTTATTTATTTATTTATTTTTATTTTTGGCTGTGTTGGGTCCTCGTTTCTGTGCGAGGGCTGTCTCTAGTTGCGGCAAGCGGGGGCCACTCTTCATCGCGGTGCGCGGGCCTCTCACTATCGCGGCCTCTCTTGTTGCAGAGCACAGGCTCCAGACGCGCAGGCTCAGTAGTTGTGGCTCACGGGCCTAGTTGCTCCGCGGCATGTGGGATCCTCCCAGACCAGGGCTCGAACCCGTGTCCCCTGCATTGGCAGGCAGACTCTCAACCACTGCGCCACCAGGGAAGCCCCTTGTTTGTTTGTTTTTAATAAAGATCATTAATCATATGGCTCAATCACTTTCCCTGCTTTAAAAAGAGCACAACATTAGTAACTCCAACTTCAGGATGGAGGTAAAACTAATTTGCAGTTATTTACAGGACTTTTTTTTTTATTTTTAAAGCATTACATAAACCCCTGAGCTTAGAGATTTTTAAAGAGCTATTATGGATGTTTTACACAGAATTTTTTGAATAAGAAAGGGTTGACATCTGGATCCTTCAAGTGTTCTACTAGGTCTTGCTAGTAGGATGCTTTTTAAAATTAGGTTACTGGACTCCATGGCAAAGATGCTTATTCAGGTAGGGCCTTGGATTCAGCATTTTAATAAATGCACCAGGTTTCTTAAGCACACTAAAGTTTAAGAATCACTGCCAAAAGGAAATTATTTTCTCAGGACCCTACAATAGATGCAATTTTGAATTTTCCTTAGATTACTCATAACAATTTGAAATTCTCACACTGTTTACAGATTCTGGTGTGGCATAAAAATATTTTTCTCCTATGAATCATTACATATAGGTAAGATGTACGTAATTTAAAACAATGAATGGAGATATTTGAAAACTGATGTCCTTCATTTCAATGTAAGTGAAATTCAATATGCACGTATCTGTCGATCATATATTTGAATGAATCTAAAATGCTATGCTTGCTGTTATTGTTTAAATACAAGTAATATTTATTCAGTATTCAGAACGTGCCAGGCACTATTTTAAAAGCATTATATCTATTATCTTATTTAAATCTCATGACAGTCTTTTAGATACCATTATTAGCTTCAGTTTGCAGATGAAGAAACTAAAAGAATGAAACTAAATGACTTGCACAAGACTATACAGCTGGGAAGTACTAAAGTTGAGAGTTAAACCCACGTAGATTGACTCTAGAACCCACACTTGTAACAACTTTTTTTTTAGTGCTTCTCATTAAGCATTCTATATACATTGGGCTAAAGTTTTCAAAATCAGCAGTCAGGGCTAAACGGCAACTAGATCAAAAACAATGCACAGGGGCTTCCCTGGTGGCACAGTGGTTGAGAATCCGCCTGCCAATGCAGGGGACACGGGTTCGAGCCCTGGTCTGGGAGGATCCCACATGCCGCGGAGCGACTGGGCCCGTGAGCCACAACTACTGGGCCTGTGCGTCTGGAGCCTGTGCTCTGCAACAAGAGAGGCCGCGATAGTGAGAGGCCCGCGCGCCGCGATGAAGAGTGGCCCCCACTTGCTACAACTAGAGAAAGCCCTCGCGCAGAAGCGAAGACCCAACACAACCAAAAATAAATAAATTAATTAATTAATTAAAAAAAAAATATGTACTTAAAAAAAAATTAAAAAATAAAAATAAAACAATGCACAAAGTATCAGATATAACAAATGTACTTTTATTTAGTTTATTTTTTCAGTCTCCTCTGATGGTAGTGAATTATACTTCCATCAATACCTAAATCCTTAGAGGATTTAGGCCAAGAAAAACTCAGAAAACATCTTTTCCCTCATCCCTACCCCCAAGCAAGAATTAGAACAGACAAAAATCCCAGAGATCTGGCCAAAAATGAAGTGCCTAGGGCACGTAATAAAAACGTTCAAATATACAATATATTACAGTCTATTTCTTATCATATTTATGTTGTAATGAATGCCCTCCTGCTGACATAACACTTATATTATGTATCTGCATGGCTATGTATGGGGTAAAGAAACTTTTTAAGTACCAGTTTGAAGAAAATATTTCTTTGCTCTATTTACAGGATCATCCAAATCTTCTGGTGTAAGAAATAATTTTACAGCCTTCACCTTTAAAAACCAAACAAGCAAACATATGTTAAATGAAAATGAAAAATTACTTACTTTTTTTAAAAAAGGTACAAATTGTCTGACATCTAACAAATGCCAGACATTTAACAAAGGAACAAGAATAAGCATTTAACATGATATTTTACATGGCAATTTTGTCTTTAAGTGTTCAAAAGTTAAACAATGTTAAATTTAGAATTAACCTCCTGTACAAAGCAATCTGATAACATAGGTTTAAAATATTATGGACTGGAAAAGTGCTCCCCCACCACTTCCACAGTTCTTCTTCTGTCATTCTTTGCCTCTATCATCGAACTATGAACGCAAGTATTAAGTGATGACATAAAACTCAGACTTAGCCAACAAAAATACACAACAAAAATAAGGGAAGGAACAAGCATAGGGGAATGGCAAACCACTAATTTCATTTGTGTTCTCAAGTCTCAGAATTCTGTGGTCTTAAAAATAATTGCCAAAGTCAATTTTAAAAACTGCCAACTTTAATATTCTCTTTTAAAACCTAAATAGATTAAAAGATGCTCCTTTAAAAAAAAAAAAAAGGTATCTACTAGTTCCTATATTTTATCACTGTCTCCAGCACAACTTATTTCTAAGTATGTGCCTTAGAGTAGGAATGGATCTTAAAATAGGTCAAGCAACCTAATTTCCCACTCATTCTTCTGTTAACATTATTCATTCATTCAAACAAATACTATTAAGCATCTGCCATGTGCTAGGCACTGTGGAGATATCAGGGATAGAGTGTTGAGCAAGAGACTTGTGGTCTCCGTTTACTGGAAAAGATTAAATAAGCAATAATTATAAAATGTAATCAAACCTGAGATGGGAAGTCTAGGAGGCTGTGCAGTCACAAGATAAGGGGAGTTCACTAATTCTTGGGTAGTGGGATGAGAATTTAAATTGAGACATAAGGAATGTAAAGGTTGGGGAGGGCGTGCTTCAAGCAAAAGGAAAAAAAAAAATCTGCCTTTCCAGCTGTGGGAGCCAGCCTCTAAGACAGGCCCCAGTGGTCTCAAGCACCTGGGCTCACGCCTGGGCAGTCCTCTCCCACACTCGTCAGGGTTGGTCTGCGTGACTGTGGAATACGGCAGTAGTGAAGGTCTGTCCCTCCCAAGATTAGGCTATGAAAGACACTGAAGTTTCTTTTTTCTTTTTTTATTCAATGAATATTTATTGAGTATGAATGAATGAAGAAAGGAATAAATGCTCTATTTTTAAAGAACTTTTATGAGGCTAAAAACTGTATCCTCTGAAAAGGAATTACTCCCCTCCATTTTACCAAACTGCAACTTTTTTCTCATTTCATTTCTCTGAAGGAATATTCTATTTCCTTTAGCAAAGAGAACGTGTCAAGAGATATATGACCCTACTTTTTTAAAACTTTTTATTTTATGTCAGAGTACAGTTGATTAACAATGTTGTGATAGTTTCAGGTGTACAGCAAAGTGATACAGCTATACATATACATGTATCTATTCTTTTTCAAATTCTTTTCCCATTTAGGTTGTTCCATAATATTGAGCAGAGTTCTCTGTGCTATACAGTAGGTCCTTGTTGGTTATCCATGAGGTTTCTGTTGTGGTCTCCCTCTCTCTCTCTGTTGTGGTCTCTCTCTCTCTCTCTTTTGTGCTCTTGGACTCCTCTCTCCGGGGGAAGCCATGCCACGAGCACCACTATGGCAAGAAACTCAAGGTTCCTGCCGACAACCATGAGAGTGAGCTTGGATGTAGATCCTCGGTACCCACTCAAGTTTTCAGAGACCACCCAGGCTGATAGATAACTGCAAATGCATGAGAGACCCTGATGCAAAAATGCCCAGCTAAGCTGCTCCCAGATTCCTGACCCTCAGAAATAGTGAGATAATAAATGCCTGTGGTTTTAATCCACTAAGTTTTGGGTAATTTGTTTCACAGCAATAATTGATAACCAATAGTCTAGCAAGTTAACAAATAATTAGGAGCATGGAATATGAAGTTTGAAAGAGGTAGCCATTGAAGGGGTAGCCAGCCAGCTTTTGTTTAAATGTAATGATAGCAAGAGGAATTTCCAGTTCTTGGGGTGGGGAGTGGCGGAGGAGGAAGCCCATTTCTTTGGACAACTGTTAGAAAAGTCTTTCTTACACTAGGCTAAAACTTGGCCCCTTGAATTTCTACCACTGTTAAAACCAGACAATTAACAGTCTAATCATATTTTTGAACATTCATCTACTATGAGCCTGACACTACGCTAGGTGCTTTCACAAAAGTTATCTCATTTACTTCTCACGAACATCTTGTAAAATACGTATTATGTCCATTTTACAGATAAGAAAACCGAGGCTGGGAAAATTAATTAACCTGCCTATAGTGATATATTTGACAACGGGCAGAACTCAAACAGAACACATGATGCATTCTTCAGACCCCTAACTATTAAATTCTTCTTCATATGACAAAATTTCAAATACTTTATAAGTTAATTTCCTCTTCAGAGTTTTCTAGACTGAAAAAACACTGTTCAGTTAATCATTTCTCATCAATACAGTTTCTAGACCCTTTATCGTATCAGTTATATCCCACTTGCTAAACTCCCTCTGAAATGTTAAGCCCAGACTGACTGCAGTTTTGCAGACGTGGTCTACATCACCAGCTGTCAACCTTATTTCCATGTGTAAGATGATGTTCACATGCACAATTCTTCTCACAAGTGCTTTTACTGTTCCTTTCTCTTCCACTCAAGAAAGCATATCAGAACATAAATGAGTAAGCATGACACTATTCTATGAAGAATACTGCATTTGCTCAAATATATAATTTTCAGTTTTGTAGTTTTTCTCTATTATGTGCACTGCAACCAGTGTGAAAATATATGTATGTATTTATAATATGTAATTATATATATATAATATACATTTTAAAAATATATAATATAATAATTGGGCAAATGTGGCTTATTTGTGACATGCATTTTTAGTTTCGTTTGAAACTAGCCAGATTTCCTTTTTCAAATTTGCTGTTCCTCTTAGTCTCTGCCATTGGGTGAATTCCTATCTTGCATAATATCTGATACCGGATTTCTCGAATTAGGGTGTAAGCTTTCTCAAAATCCTCTATTCAGCTCACTAAGAATCTGATGAGTGCTGGTCAAGTCCCTGTTAGTCTCAAGCAGGTATTAAATACAGGGGCATCACATACAGTTTGCTTTGCTATAATGTGATACCAAGAATATAGTGGCTGCTCAATAAACATGATGTAATGTATGGTATATGTATGTGGCAGTATAGCTGCATTTATATGCTGGGTTAAGAAAGCAAGGAGCGGGCTTATGTAGTAAGGACAACTGACAAAACAGCTAAGTCCATACTTTTAAAGGATCCATACCAATTCACTCTTCAGCAAAGCCAATCCAATTTGGTCTGTGTGAACTTTCCTTCCCATCCCAAATCTCTGTGGTCCGTAGTAATTCACAAACCCTTTAATCTATAAATACAAAAACAATCAATTAATTAAAAGTATATTGTTATGGACCACATGCCTGTGAGCCACCAGAAGTCATATGTTGAAATCCTAACCTCCAATCTGATGGTGTTTGGAAGTGGGGATTTGGGGAGGTAATTAGGTCATGAGGATAGAGCCCTCATGAATAGGATTAGTGCCCTTATAAGAAATGGTGGTAGAACTAGCCCACTCTATTTCTGCAGTGTGTGAATACAATACGAAGACCAGGCAGGAACCCTGATCTTAGGCTTCCAGCCTCCAGAACTATGAGAAGTAATTTTCTCTTGTTTAAAAATCACCCAGTCTATGGTTCTTTGTTAAAGCCTCAAACTAAGATAAATAAATACAATTATTGCGTCAGAATATGTAATCAAGTCTTTCTTGTTGTATTTATTTCAATAAAAGAATCTTGTAATTGGCAATACGCACACGGATACCAAATGGGCTGAAAAACACTATACAGTTAAAATATAGAAAGGACAAGAACAAATGATTAGAAGTTAGAAAATAAGTGAAAGGGCTTCCCTGGTGGCGCAGTGGTTGAGAATCTGCCTGCCAATGCAGGGGACACGGGTTCGAGCCCTGGTCTGGGAAGATCCCACATGCCGCGCAGCAACTAGGCCCGTGAGCCACAACTACTGAGCCTGCGCGTCTGGAGCCTGTGCTCCGCAACAAGAGAGACCACGATAGTGAGAGGCCCACGCATCGCGATGAAGAGTGGCCCCCGCTTGCCGCAACTAGAGAAAGCCCTAGCACAGAAACGAAGACCCAACACAGCCAAAAATAAATAATAAATAAATAATAAATTTAAAAAAAGAAAATAAGTGAAAAATCTTTAAAAATATGTCAGCTTTTCATTCACATTACTGAAGAGTTTTCTAGAATGTGGGACTCTTGGTGCTAAACTCATGAAAGTTCTGGGAAAACTGGGATGTACTGGTTACCTATTACTGGATCTGCACTTTGCCCTCAAGCTTTTTCTGATTTTGAGACTTCTGCTGTCTGGAGATGCTTGAAATACAAAGCAGATTTATTTTCAAACCCAGCAAGTGTTGGCTTCTTTATATATAATGGTTGGTTTTTCGATTATCTCAGTTTCTGAAAGCCTGGGCCAAAGCAATGGCATGGCGTCACTTCAGCAGGATTAGAAAATTGTAATTTACCACTGCAACCATTAAAGACATTGGTCAGTGGTTAAACATGTTCTCACAAAGCAAACCCCAGGCCCAGATGGTTTCTTGAAAGACAAAAGAGTTCTCTACACTCACTTTATGGGGGAATATATATTCATTCAACAATGATTATCAAGCACCAACTCCAGGACTGTTCAATAAAAGATGCTAAGATAATTTGTAATCAGCATGGTACACAAGGAACTGTGTCCTGACCTCATGCCACAAAGATCAACTGCAGATAGAATAAGTACTCCCTGCATTAAATCTCACAGTTAAATACTTTTAATTATTTCAAATTTGGAAAAATAACATTAGACAATATCCTACAAACACCAGAAGAGTTTTAAGTACCCCTCCAAATTACTTAGGGTTGGTTATATAACAAAAGGTTTATAACCCTTTAAAACAAAACTCCAAAAACTTCTTATTTTCAGGAATTCTCAACTTCCTTACCCTTATCATGAGAACTAAAGGAAAGTTGGCTAAATCTAAGATTATTCCTAGTGGGAATTTTAAAATGTATATGCATAAATACCAAATGAAAGTCTGGCAATAAATGCTATCAGAGTTCGGAAAACCCCACTCCCTTTTCTAAGGGATATCTTTTTAATAGTTTATCAGGGGAAAAAAAAAAAAAAGAATCTTAGGTAGGTCTAGAAGAAAAGGAAAAAACAACCATATAAAGAGTATATAATCAGGGAATGCCTGTATATTTTAAAGATTTTAAAAATCTTTAGTTGGAAGATATTTTCCTGTTAGGCATGACATTGATTAAAACCTGATTTCTGTTTGTTTGTTTTCCTGCTGGAGAGGCATAAAATTGTGTAAAAAGGTCTCTGTGGTCAGAAACTTAGATCTGTGTTTCTCAGTGTTAGCTGTAGGGAAGAATCACTTAGGGAGTTTTTTTTTAAATGCTAATGCCTAAGCTGCATCCCCAAATGTTCTTATTTAATTGGTTTGGGAGAAGAGACAGACTGCTGAAATTTTTTAAAAGCACCCCAGGTTGAGAATTATGGGTCTAGATCAGGAGTTGGCAAGCTATTAACTGGTCCACAAGTCAAATCTGGCCCAACACCTGTTTCTGTAAACAAGGTTTTATTAGAACATGGCCATACTCATTCATTTACATATTGTCCATGGATGCTTCCACACAACAGCAGTAGAGTACCTGCAACAGAGACCATATGCCTACAAAACCACAAATATTTATTATCTGGCCCTTTACAGAAAAAAGTTTGCTGAACCCATAGCCTACATGATCAGAATGAAGGCTATGGTTGTATGTGCATATTTAGATGCTTGGCAAATGTCATTGAAAAACTTATGGTAAGTAATTTTTTACTGTAAGACAAAATGTATATGATTTATCATTTGTATACAGTGAAACAAAATTCAAAATTAGATTGAAAAGAAAAAATATTCTAAAAAGTAATATAAAAACTATTTGCCAAAGATTTCTGACAATATTTACTAGACAAAGTTTCCCCCAAAATTAATCTCTTTGCCTGAAATACTACTCTATATGGCAGATACTAAAAAAAAAAAAAAAAAAAAAAAAAAAAATCTGTCTTTTTATACAGATAGTTTTTACCCCCACACTGAGGAACACTATACAATTTTTTTTTATTACACTAAAGTTGTGTTTTTTCAATACAAAAATGTGTACTAAGAAGAAAAATAAAAAAATAAGTCAAATGGCCCTAATTATCATTTTTAAAAATAATTATACATGCAATAAAAAGAAAAGGTACAAAAGAAAAAGAAAAATTTCCCTTCTTATCTCAATGTAAAGGGAGGGACTATAAAGATTTTCCTATAAACTCTATTTTAAAGTGCAGTTTTGGGACATCCTTGATAGTCCAGGGGTTAAGAATCGCCTTCCAATGCAGGGGACACGGGTTTGATCCCTGGTTGGGGAACTAAGATCCCACCTGCTGCGGGGCAACTGAGCCCGCTCACCACAACTAGAGAGCCCACGCACTCTAGAGCCCACGCGCCACAACTAGAGAGAAGCCCACATGCCGCAATGAAAGATCCTGCGTACAGCAACTAAGACCCAACTAAGCCAAAAATAAGTTAATTAATTAATTTTTTTTTAAAGTGCAGTTTTCTTACCTTAACATTTTCTACTGCCTCCAAAATTCTCTCTCTCAGGTTTGCAGAATCATTTATTTGATTTTTTAAATTTCTGATGACAATATCAAAGTGATTTCCTTTGAGCTGACCGAGTCTAAGGGAATCATCTACAGACCGAATATTAAACACATTCATTCTTTTCTTTTCAATTTCTTTTTCAACATTTTTCAACCTATAAATGATAAATCATATAGACTCAGTTAAATCTTACATTTAAAAAATTAGTTTAAATGCTTAAACATTAAAAAATTATGTTAAAAATGTCAAAAAATTAGTTTAAATAAAGTTTAAATGACAGTTGGCAGACAACCACTTATATCAGAATACTAAAACAAAAATTGGGGGGACTATTTCAAAAACACATCTTTCATTTATTTCAACAAATGTACACTAAAAACCCTTTATCATAGGATTATATTAAGAGTTATTTTAAGAACTGGAACACATATTCCTAATGCTACTACTCTATCTATGTAGCTTTCTGACTTCTTAGTTCAAGAGATAGAACCTCTAAACTGTTCTCTGCTCTTCCTGTTCTTAGACTTTGCTCCTTTCCCCCTCAGTCTCTCTTTCTCCAGTGTTACCAAAAAACCACTAGTGCCAAAGGATTTTCCTAAAATTCTGCTCTGAACACTTCCTTATTCAAATTTTCAATTTTTCACCAACATCTAAATAATAGATTTCAATTGTCTTAGCCTAACTTTTAAGATCCTGTAAGAACTGATGTAAATTCTTCTTTACATCATATTTTCTGTAGTCCTTACAGGAACTATCTGCTTTATTAGGCAGACTTTTTAGCTTACTGCCCCTCTAAACTATCTTCAGATTTTCTGCATCTGCTAAAATCTTACTGTTAGTTGATGGGTAATTAAAATCCCCTACCCATAAGCCAAATCAAAGTACCTGCTCCTCCTAGAAACTAATAACTTGTTTTGTCTTTGATGGTTAAAAACTAATTTTTAACATCTAAATACCTTTTAACATCTAAAGTCATTCTCTCTTACTATACTGCACTTCTTGACCACAAAGACAAAATCATAAACAATTTTTTTTGTCCCACATATATGAACTTAGAAACATCTACCTGCAAATAGTGAATACTTAAACATTTGATGACTAAAGATTAATATATCAATATTATATCAAGTTAGACAGAATTCTGGTTCAATGATTCAACTTTCTTAACTTTATCTTGAGGAAAGTATCCACAAGGCACAGATTTAAGTACAATCATATTAATCACAGTAGTATTTACAGTGAAAACTTGGAACAAATTTCTATGTCCCAAAACAGAGGACTGTTAAATAAATTAGTCTGTATAATGAACATGACTCTGAAATATTTCATGACATAAATTTTCATTAAGAATATTAATTATTTTTATAAGTAAAATATAAATTACACATACAGTGAGATTTTCACATATGTAAAAAATGGCTTTGTAGCATCTGTATGTAGCATAGTATTTGAAAAAAGACTGGAAGGAAATGGATCAAAATGTTTTTGTGGTTATTTCTGAGTAAGAGAATTTTTAGTGACTTTTAATTTCTTTTTTATTCTTCTTTCTATTTTCTAAATCCTCTATAATAAACATGTATTTCTTCTAAATACACGTATTATCTTTTAAATAATACATGTACTATCTTCTAAATAAACATGTATTATCTTTTAAATAGAGTTTTGTTTTGTTGTTCAATAGAGTTTTGTTTCTAAATAGAGTTTTGTTTTGTTCAACAAAACAAATTACACTATTAATGCAGAATATGTTGCTGAGTAAGCCTGTAGTAAATTACTATTGATAGGGAGGTTAATATGCTCCCAGTATCATTCTGAGTTTTTGATGCAATAAGAAAATAAAGTCTGTCCTTTAAAGTAACATCTTATTACCTCTCTGGTGTCACTTTTCTAACAACCATTGCTTGATAAGTGATGGCTTTCTTGTCTTTAAGTCCTGCATAACTAAAATCCGAAGGAATCACTCCAAGTTTGATAGCTAAAAAACCAACTGCTTCAAACATTTCCAGATTTTCTTTTCGAAGGGTAAAGGCTGAAAAAAAAACAATCCCCGATTACAAAAAAAGCAGCTAACATATACATCAATTACATTCTTAGCAGACTGACAGATCATTATAATGAATCAAATCACTAATTTAAATAATGAGTACTTTTTAATCAAAATACAACCAGTAAAATACAAAACCTCATGGATTTCAGCGCTCATTTTTAAAATGCTAGTGGGCTTATTAAATGCTTACAGAAAAAAAAAAATCCAAATTCCCTGATCTGACGTTCATGCTGGCCCCAGTCACATTGGCCCTAATCTACCCTTCCAGTCTCCGCATGTGTCACTCCCATTCATATAACCTATAATCCTAACACAGAGAACTCCTCACAATCCTTGGATGGACTAAAGTCTTCATGTGCTCCCTCCATTTACTATTTGCCATACTTCTATTCAAGCTTCAAGACCCAACGGCCACAGCGGTTCTGAGCCCCTCAAATTCTTTCCAGGTTCTCAAGGCTGAATGCTCGCAAAGCAGCAATCACGTTTGTCTTATTGACCATCATATCTTCAGCCTAACACATAGTAAGTATTCAAGTATTTATTGAATGAATGAATAAATGAACTTTACAGGAATTACTTAAATCTGCATGTCTCCACTAGCTGTCGTTATCTATATTGTGACACTGAACACCGTGTTATAATTTATCTCTTTAAGTTTGTGCACCCCACGGACTGGGAGTCCCAGGCCAGCAAACCAGTACATAAAACCATACTTGCTTCGTGGTAGCTGCTTCAAATGTCTACTAGATGAGAGGGTAGGAGCGAGGTTGCAGAAGAGGTAGAAGGAACGAGCGCAGTAACGGCCACCAAAAAAGCCCCCTAACTTGTTGGCCTATATAACCTGCCAACATTGACAGTAACAAAATACCTCAATCCTCAGTTCACCATATACATATAAGATGCTTCAAAGTACTGCCCTTTTCCCTCAAATCATGAAAAGGAAATTCAAAGTTTTCTGCAGAATAATTTCTATTTTGTTCACCTCTTGTAACTATCATCAGCAGCTACATGGGTCTCTCTGAGGAGTGCTCTAAGAAAAATGAACATTTAACGTACATGTGACTCAGGAAGTAGAAGGATGTGAAATTTACCTATCTATCTATCTATCTCTGAACATATGAAATAGCTAAACAAAAGCTTGTAATATCTACACTTTAGAAACCATGCTGTTTAAAAGAAAGGGAAAGATCTGTATGTTCTTTAGATCTCTCTATAAATAACCTCGAAAAACATGAAAATAGCAAGTCTCAAAAATATGAAGAAAAACATGCATTTAAAAAGTTTTTAAAATCAGCAATAATGCTTCAGTATTTGTACATATTGTGAAATGATCACTACAAAAATTTTTTCCATGTGATGAGAACTTTTAAGATCTACTCCTTTAGCAACTTTCAAATATACAACACAGTATTATTAACTGTAGTCACCATGCTGTACATTATATCCCAGGACTTATTTATTTTATCACTGGGAGTTTGTACCTTTTGACCACCTTCATCGATAAATAAAATAGATTATTTTAAATAAATTCATATCTTTTAAAATTCATTTTAAATTGCTAATAGGTTAAATATAATTACCACATAAACAGGAGCTGTTTGGGGTTCACAATAATTTATAAGAGCTATACTAGTTCTGGAACCAAACATTTGAGAATCAATTAGTAATAATGTGAAAAAATATAGTAGTCTTTCAAATATACCAAATCTATGGAATTAGACAGACACGAATTAAATAACTTAAAAGTGTTGCAGCAGACTGTCTAGGAGGTACAAACTGTGAAAAACAGACCAAGAAAGTGTATTATATAAAGTAAGAAGGCTAGGAGAGCAACACTTAAAGTTTTAAAGTACATGTGTTTGATAACTAGAGTTCAATGTGTCAAATCTGTCCCTGACAATCTAGGCATGTCACTCACAGGTCATTAGGCAAGCTCAGCCATCTGAGAAGGAGCCTCCAAATTGTTTGAGATTGTATCAGTTTGTTGCTGATTAGCCTTAGTGCATAAGTATATTTTATCCATGAAGATATAGAATTTAGAATAGAAATATTTAAGATGATCAAATTCATGGTTTTTAGTATCTGTGTTAATGAATGTCTTACGCACTTGGAATGTTTAAGGTAATGAAACTCAAGTAATTCCAATTAAAAATGTCTAATTGATTTAAACTTGTCTTTTTTACATTGAAATCTCATTAAGTTAGTAAATAATACTGGCACATATAAGAAAATGTAAACATCACCAAATTTATGTTTAATTTATAAGATTTATAACATTTTCTTAATTACTTGGAATAGATGAAGTATTGAAAAAGAAAATCAACTATGCTAAATTTTAAAATTCAATTTTAGAGACTTCCACTTCTAGCACCATGTTGGAATAATTGGTACCAGCCTTGAACTCCCACTGTAAACAAATAGAAAACTAGACAAAACATATGAAACACCTGTCTTTGGACCCCGGACTAAAGGCATCACAGAACTGTGATACAAAAGGAAAAGCAAAACAAATGAGGTGAGTCTTAAAATACATGGTTTTCTAACTAGAGGTACTTTCTGGGCCAGGGAAGAGGAATCCAAGTAGAGCACAGTGGTCTTGCTGAGGCTGGAGTTCAAGAAGGTCCAGTGGGCTGGAATTCATAGGGCAGAGTAAGAGAACGTGTTCCAGAAATCTGCATAGGTGATCCCTTGAGTTCCTTGCTGATTAGTAATCTGCATGCCTAGAATTAAATGTTACATATCATTTATCTAGTGTTGTGTAACAAGTTGCCCCAAACCCTACTGGCTTACAATGTTAACTTATCTCTCAGAACTTCTCTGGACCAGGAATTCAAGAGCACCGTGGTTTGGTGGTTCTAGTTCAGGCTCTCTCAGGAGGTTGCAGCACAATGTGGCTAGGGTTGCAGTTATTCAAAACTCCTGATAGGAGTTGGAGGATCCATTTCCAAGGGGATCGCTCACTCACATGGCTGGCAAGTTGGTACTGGCTACTGGCGGAAGGCCTCAGTTCCTCTCCAAAGAGCTGCTTTAATATCCTTAAAGTCAGGTAGCTAGCTTACCCCAGAGTGAGCAATCCAAGAACTGTGTGCAAAAAGTGCAATACCTTTTATGACCTAGCCTTAAACATCACACACCATCACTTCTGTCATGTTCCATTCATCACACCAGCCACTGAGAGTCTTCTCAGATGCTGAGAATCTATCTTCTGGCTCTAATACTTTATGTCTCACCCCCATTCAAAATATACTCGTTCTTTCCCAATGCTCCAAAGACTCATCCCAGTAAAACATCAGTTCAAATTCTAGTAGTTTTCATCTCTATCAGGTCCAGTGTGGATAGGCTCCTTAAATACATAGTAGAGCTATATGACAGCACTAGCGTAAAGCCTACTCTAGACCTCCGTTAATAAAATTCAAGATGAAGCCTCAGATGGATCTGCAAACTACTTCCTACCTGCTAGAGCATGTTCAACACTCTCTAAAACAAGACAACAAAATCCAGACACTCAACAAGATAACACAATGTTCAAACTCCAGAAAATAGTATTGGACATGCAAAGAAGCAGGAAAATATGACCCATGAACCAAATAAAAGTCAGTCAATAGAAACAGACCCAGAAACAACAGAGATGAAATTAGCAGACAAATATTTTTAAAGACCCATTAAAAATAGGCTCAAACTGCACTCTAGAGCCCGTGAGCCACAACTACTGAGCCCACGTGCCACAACTACTGAAGCCCACGTGCCTAGAGCCCGTGCTCCGCAACAAGAGAAGCCACCGCAATGAGAAGTCCACGCACTGCAAGGAAGAGTAGCCCCCGCTCGCAGCAACTAGAGAAAGCCCGTGCGCAGCAACAAAGATGCAACGTAGCCAAAAATAAATAAATAAATAAAATTTAAAAAAAAATAGGCTCAAAGATTATAGGAAAACATGAACACAACAAGAAATTGAGGACCTAAGAAAGAACCAAATAAAACTTCTAGAGCTGAGAAATGCAATACCTAAAATGAAAATGTCATTAGACGCTTAAATTTTTCATACAATTCCTTCTTCAAAAAAGTGTCTAAGAAAACAGTATAGCACTACCTCAAAAAATTAAACATAGAATTACCTTATGATCCAGCAATTCCATTTCTGGGTATATACCCAAAAGAACTGAAAACAGGAACTTAAACCAATATAGCCATGTTCATAGCCGCATTATTCACAATAGCCAAAAGATGGAAGCAACTGTGTCCACCGGCAGATGAATGGATAAACAAAATAACAAGATGTATATATACATACAACAGAATACTATTCAGCCTTAAAAAGTAAAGAAATTCTAACACACACACACAACACAGGTAAACCTTATAAACCATAAGCTAAGTGAAATAAGCCAATCACAAAAGGACAAATGTTGTATGATTCCACTTATATGAGATACCTAGAGTAGTCAAATTCAGAGACAGAAAGCAGAATGATGGTGGTCGGTGGCTAGGGGAGAAGGGAATAGAGAGTTATGTCTAACAGACATAGAGTTTCAGTCTGAGGAGATGAAAAGAGTCTGGAGATGGATGGCAGTGATAGTTGTACAACAATGTGAATGTACCTAATGCCATTAAACTGTACACTTAAACATGGTTAAAATGGTAAAGTTTATGTTATGTATATTTTATAACAATTAAAAATAAAAATAAAAGTTTTTTTTAGGTTTTCTATTTTTTAGGTAGGTCTACTTATTAAGGAATTTTTTCATATGAACTATTTTTGTTCTTACAAAAGGCTGGCCTAAGCAAAATCTGGGATAGGCAAAGTTTATCTTTGTCTTTTTCTTTGTTCTTGTACTTATAGGTATCCCAGTATCTTCATACTATCCTCTGGTGAACCATCAATTCCTCCCTTGAACATGTCTCTCCAATTATTCATAGTTTTTGTAAAACTAATTTAAACTAATATATAAAAGTTTCCACAATTTTTTGGTTCATTAATTCAAATACTGTTAGAATTTCAAGTAGTACAAAATCTATACCTGCTTAAATCACTGATCAGCAATTCTCTCCCCACGTGTAAAACTAGTTTTGCTTTTCCTTCAAAATAGATTTATCTGTTAACATTTATTGCATGCCTCATGTGTCAACTCCTATACTAGCAGCTTTTTCATGGAAAAGGTAAGTCACACAACTGGACAAATTTCAAAGACAGAAGACACTGACATTTGAAAAACGATTACATACTAAACATTTGCATTCATTATTGCATCTAACCCTTAGAGTATCATTGTGAATTAGGCTTTACTACTACCCCATTTTTAAAGTACAATCAAAAGTTATGAATTGTTAAGTAACTTGCCCATGGTATTATTCTTTCCAGTTTTACATTTATGGAAACTAAGTCCTAAAGATATTAAAAAGTTCATAAATCTTTCTATGAACTAAAGTCATAACGTAAAATAAAACCCACATAGCTCCAAGGTCCAAACTCTTTTCACTTACATCACAGAGTTCCCTACATAGTACAACCTTGTTTCTGTGCCACACACATTTGTGCAAATCTGAGTTGCTGTTTTTATTTTAAATGCTGTGCTCTTTACTTATAGAACAGGACCATCTGAAACACTTGCCATCCTTCACGTAGGATACAGGGCAGTTAAACCTGGTCAGCCAAACTTGTAGAGTGAGATTTCATCAGTTCCACTCCATCCTAGAAAGTGAATATATTCCCTAAGACAGTGATTCTCAAAATGTGGTCCCCAGACCAGCAGAAAAAGGATCACCTGGGAATTTGTGAAAGACCTACCCCAAACATTCTAAATCAGAAACTCTGAGAATAGGGCTCAGAGATCTCTCTCAACAAGCCCTTTTGGTGATTATAACGCATGCTAAAATCTGAGAATCTCTTCTCTAAAAGACTGACAGCCAAACGAAGGAACTCCCTGTAAGTTTGCAGGTTCCCTACCTTGGGCAGTGAAGTCCAGCTGTTTTAGATTACAAGGTATTCACTTCCCCAAGCACAGCAAACATATTCTACTTCTCTCCAAATACTTAATTTTAATTAAGATAACTCTCAAAATACGAAATCAAGATTCATCCCCATAAGACTTACTTAAATGCAAAGTAACTGCTTCAACTTTATACATTTGTGACTACGTTAAATATAAATATCTGTGTTAACGACACTTTCATCAATAAGGTTAATTTTTAGAACCAGTGTATTTTGAAAGACTTTCTCTTCCATTAAAAAAAAGGACCCATATATTGTTTCCAATATCCCTCTGGACAAGGCTATTTAATTCATTTGAAATTATGCAGCTTTCACGCAACTTTAACTAAATTTATCTAAGAAAATAATAATGATGTATTAAATTACCTGTGTATATAACTTTTCTTTCCTGGCATTCAAGAAGAGATCTTTTCCTGTGCTTGTGTGCTTTTTCCCGAAATCTTACTGTTATCACTACATTTGGATTATCAGCACTATAATTCGGTTCAGGAAAAGATTTGGTTTCCACAAGATTTCCAAACTTTTTGTTGATAAAATGGTGGACAGCCTTTCTGTGATCTTTGTTTATATCAGGTTTAAAGGTAAATTTGGAATTTTCTTTCTTTGCATCTAAATATTTAAAAAAGTCAAATGCTTCTTCTTCAGATACCAAGTGACAGAGTTCTTTATACTCAAGATTTGGTTTCACAACAATTTCACTGTTTTTCCCTACAGTTATTAAAAAAGGAAATTTCTGCCTAATAGCACTATGCAAAATAGCCCTCTGGTTTTTGTCAAGGATTCTGCCTAATGAGAATTCAGGAGATGGTCCAATTAGTTCAGTTTTAGAATTCCACTTCTCTTTTATATCACAGGCAAACTGATTCAGTAATTCATTAGTTTTTTCATCTAACAAGGATCCTAATACATCAATGTTTTCTTCTTCACCTTTGGAAGTTCCATCTTTGATAGTATCTTCCTTTTCTGAACCAGGCTCATAATTTTGGTCATCACCAGAGCACCCAGCCAAAGTATTGACTTCTTGATTGCTTCTCTCTTCAAAGGATAAATTTTGAGGATCCAGTTTTGTTTTTTTAGCCAAATTATTTGGCCCAGGTAGTATTTTATTAACCTTGTAAATAGCTTCATCACTGGCTTTATTAACTAACTGTCCCTGTTCATCAATCTCAATAACAACAAAGTCACTTGGTGAGCTTTTTATGGTGCCATGAAATCCAACGTGATCCGTAATGAAACACAAAGAACTAAACCTGATTCTAAAATCTGTATCCTCTTCCATTCTTAAATAACAATGCCTATAAAAGAAACAAAGAGGTGGTCAATTACCAGAAAGAAAAATTCTGGATAACAAAAAAAGAAATAGGTTTGAAGGATTTATTTAATTCTCCTTCTCCCCCTCCCTTCCAATCCTGAGTCCCCTTAAAAGACATTACTAATCTATTTCTATATATCATGTGTATTTTGACTCTCTTATACTGAGATATCTGGTGATTTGCAACTTGACTCTTCACCTACTCCAGGCTTCCATCTATTAAAATTCCAGGATTAAAGTGGGTTAAGTTTCAAGTTCACTTTTAAAATACCATCTGTAGGCCTACAAAGAAGAGACTAGAACATACGCCTGTTTACAATGATTTGTCTGAACTCCATCCCTGAAAACTAAGATCTCCAGCTAATTCCAGAGAATCTGTAGCTAGATATTTATATATGAAGAGATAGGGATGGAAGAAGGGATGAGGAGAAGACAGGAAGAAATAGTCCAAATTGATAGATAAATGAAGTTCTAAAACCAACTTGCAATGTGATTAGGTTTCTAGGTAGGCTTAAATTAACCCTGGACCTTAAACCTTCTTGAAAGCCAGATATAAACTTTTACAGATACAAACTTTTGCGGCTGACCCAGAGGAAAATTCCAACCATCTCTCTCTGGCATCAGAAAGAAAAAAACCTTTACAAACCTTCTTGAAGCCAACTTCACTCATTCTTCACACAACCCATGGCTACCAGATGGAGATTCAGGAAAAATAAAATGCTCAGGGGACCAGTACTACTCCATCTTTTGTGTTAACCACACTCTCCAGGAAATTCATCATCATCTGGACCTTCACCCCATTTCTACAGTGTATTCTACTAATCTGAACCAATTTAGAAAACCACCTCCACACCATCCTTTCTATTATGTCATGCAGAAATCACAGCAAATTCTCTATATCCTAAATTCCTAGGGAATATATAGGATATATTTATTTTCCCTCATTCCTTTATTTCCTGCACAGTCTACCCAGTTTCTTGCCCTAATGAAATCTGGCTATTTTCCCCAAGCTGCTTTTTCTGTAGTCCTCTCATGTGAAGGCTATTTTTCCTTTCATACCCACCTTGGGATCTGGAGGTTGTAAATATTTTCTATGTTTGCCACTGCTACTTCCAAACCATTTCTTCCTCCTCTACCTCCCCAAATCCCATTTCCTTTGAAGTTCATGCCGTCAGGCTGTACTATTTGCTGCCATACTCTCTCTGGTCCCAGGACAATTCTTCTTCATTCACTGATGACTTTAATACCTGGCTTAAAATCTACTATCCAGCATGACCTCCATGACCATCCATATGGATCATCCATTTAACATCAGTCCCTCAGTTCCTCAATCTCAACCTCACACCATTTCCACTTCATCTCGGTCATAGCTTTGACTTTCTCATCACCAAAAGTTGCATCACCTTTAAGCATCCGGCTCTCTGATTATTCCTGCTGTCCTCTCGTCACCTCTACTTTAGGACTTCCATTCCAGAAATTCTTATACACTGTGAAGGTCTCTAATCTCTGCTTCTATTACTAGTCCACTATAGTCCATTCTCCACAGAGTAGCCAGAATGATGACTTAAAAGGTATATTAAATCATACCACAACCCCTTTTTAAACCCTCTAATCACATTTATAATAAAATCCAAATTACTTACCCTGGCTTCCGAAGACTTCTAAGATCCTGGACTCTGTCTATTCTCCAAATTTATCTTGTACCTTTTTCCCATTATCCACTATACTCCAGCTTCACTGGCCTTCTTCAGTTCCTTTGCGCCAACTGTTCCTGTTGATTAAATCAGTACTTCCTCAGTAACATCCTCAAAGAGGTCTTCCTTGACCAATGATCCAGAGGAACCAGCAAGCCACTATTTTTCACAAAATCCTATTTAATTTTCTGCATAGCATTTCTGTCTAATAATTTTCTTCACTATTTATTGTATAACTCCCCCAACTAGAATGTTTGCTCCATGAGAACAAGAACCCTGTCAGCCTTATTCACTGATTATCTCACAATTAGAACAGTGTCAAGCACATAGTAGGCACATAATACTGATTGTTGAATCAACGAAACAGCTAGTACAAATAAAGAGCTGTAAGAGTGAAAAGGAAGAAAGAAGGAATCACTTTTGCCTAGAATCATCAGTAAAGGCATAATACAAGAAGTGGCCAAGTCTTCAAAACAGTTCAGGAGACAGAAATGAGGCAAAGACCTATCATAAGTGATGCACAAACAACATATGCAATGTGTTAGAGAAAACTGAAGAGCCCAGATACAGAGCAGTAGGAGAAAGTGTTTTCTAGCACAGTTCTGGAAAATACAGCTGGATTAGTGCCGAACAAGGTAAGATGCTGAACACCTTGTCAGGGACTTAGAATCCACTGAGTGGTCAATGGATGGCCACTGGAGGTGTTTGAATAGGAAAATGACACAATCCAAAAAGATGTTTTAGTAAGATGACTGATAGCACTGAGCAACATGAATCTGATGAAGAGTTAGAAGAGTTGGAAAGCAATGAGACGTGATCAAGAGCTCAGCTGCTGGATTGGCCTTGGAAAGAATAATGACCTACTCTTTACCCAGTAAAAGGAAGAAGATATGAAGACATTCTAAGCCTTTACCCAGTAAAAGTAAGAAGATATGAAGACATTCTAAGCTAGTGGCACAGAGAGAACAACTTGAGGAGAATACAGTGATGAGGGAATTATTACAACCAAGCATCTCAGTAAGAGTGGAACCGTGCTGTAAGGCCGCCAAGGAACCCACGTGGAGTAAAGCACACACGTGCAAGGTTCCCAGGCAGCAGGTGCGTTGAAGAGCTTGCGGGGCGGAGAGAGAGAGAGGGTAGTCTGGCTGACCCGAGGCTGGGGAAGTGCTGGCTAAGGGCAGAGTCTGGGAGAGTGTTAAAAAAAAGGAGGCCAGCAGCGCCTCCAGTTCCTTCCACTGCCGTTGCTCCGCCTAACTCACTCCTACTTCCTACTTCTGCCACCAACCAGCAGGACTAACGTCCCCTGCTGCGTAGCCTTCAGGCGCATTCAAAAGCACCCCGAACACAGCCAGCAGCTCCACTGGCTTCTTCTCCTCCCCCAGCCCCGCCTACCCCAAGGCGCGATACTAGCTCAAGTCGCCCTCCTCTTGGGGACAAAGGGTCAGGGTCCCAAAGCCTATCTTGTCATCGCCCCATACACAAGCCCCACTTGGCGCAAGAAACTCAACCCGGCCTACCTCATGACCAGGTGAAGGAATTCCTCTGCACTACGCTGTGCGCATGACCGGAAGCCTTAAAATAGCCTCCGACACGGACTATTTAAAGGGCCAGGCTCCCACCACTTAAAGAAGAGCTTTAAAAGAGACCTGGAATTTCTCACGCTGTGGAGCCGCCTGGAGGCACAAAGAGGAAGAGGGCGGGACGGGGGTGGGGACGGGGTGGGCCTGGTCGGGGCCTGACGGGTTGGGCCTGCCCCAGCCGTTCCTAGGGCCCGGGTTCCTTGACCGCTGGCTCAGCCCCGCGGCGCCCCGCCCGCCCCCCGCTCCCCGCGCCTGGGCAGGTAAAGGATTCCGGCCGTGCGCGCCACCTTCTCCGCGAGGTGTCCGAGGTCCGCGTCCCGGCCTCGGCCCCTCTGCCCCAGGGTTGTGGAGGGACGGTTCGGAAGGAAAATCGCCATATCTTCAGGCCAAGTGAGAAAAGGTAGAGAGGAAGTAGGTTGCGTGGGCAGCAATTGCTCCAGGATGAGGACGTGGGTGGGTCCCTGGGGGTCAGAAAGTTAGTGGGACCTGTGGAGGACCGTGGGGCGAGAAGAGACGTCACCTGGTGGCTCCGTCAGACAGCGCCTGGGATTTCTCGACTCCCGGGCGGTGTGTTCCGAGAACCCGTTTACGAAATGAAATATCTTTTCCTGAGAACCAGGAAGTAAGACCAGCACCCGGCGGAGTGCTCGCCGCTTGGAAAGCATTCCGAACCACCCCCCCGCCAAGATTCTAATTAGCTTGTTTGTCAGGCTTCCAGGAACTTAGAAAGTGGAGCGGGGTTGTCAGTATCTTATCAGATGGGAAAAGTGTACAGACAGCCTGGAAACAAGAGGGGGAACGAAGGGATGAAAAGCAGACCTCAGAAAGCATTTTAGCCATTTAGAATGGGAACAGATGGCTCTCTTAGTGCCTCAAAAACGTGTCTGCCCGAGGAGCCCTAAGCGGAGAATATTCAGAATTGCCCTTTCGCTTTCTGGGGGTAATCCTTGAAGAGATCTGTCAGAAAGTTCAGATTTCCTTACTTCTTCTGTGTGCACACTAAACATTCATTTGAAGTTTGCTTCCGACCTGTCCAAACAGAGCTCCTGAGCTTCCAGGCTAAACTCGCTCCTGCCACAGGCTTCTCCACCTCAGTAAAGGTGCCATCTTCTCACCCTTCACATCAGCACACAGGATCCTGTGTGCTTTACCTCAGAAAATATCCATCGTCCTAGGACTTCTACCTTCTTTGCTACCTCTCCGATCCAAGCCTCCAGCACCTCCCACCTGGATTATTGATGTACTGACCTAATTGGTCTCTTCCTGCTTCTCTGCCCATACTTAAATATCCTTTATTCTCAGCAGCAGTCCCCGGTGTCCTTTTAAGACATGAGTATAGAGTGTGTCTCTCCTCTTCTCAAAACCTCCACTGTCTTTTCATCTCCCGCAGAAGATAAAGTCAATCCAAAGGCTCTAGGGCCCGAGGGGACCTGGCCCCATTACCTCTCTCATCTATTCTACTTTCCTGCTCGCTCTTCTCCAGTCTTACTGTCTCCTTGCTGTTTTTCAGTGGACCCACTCCAGACCCTTGCATTTACGATTTCTTTTGCCCAGAAACCTTTCCCACAGATATCCCAGTGGCTAGCTTTCTCATTCCTTCAAACGTTTAATGAAACGGCACCTTATTGAGGGCTACTTTGACTACTCTATTTAAAATTAAAACCCTTTCTCAGTTTATTTTTTTCCATTCCACTTGGCACCATCTAATGTACTATAAAGCAAATGCTTATTACCTGTCTTTCTCTATTAGAATATAAGCTCCATGAATTCAGTTTTTTTTTTTCTTACTTATGCTTTATCTCCAGGGACCTGGATCAATATCCAGCACAAAATAGAAACTCAGTAAATATTTGATGAATGTATAATATTTTGGCTTTTAAAAAATATATCCAAAATGTTTAAATACTTGCCATTGAGATAAATCAATGTTTGAGAATGGTATGTGATGTTTAATTTATGGAATACCAGCACATATCCTGTTTAAGAAGGGCAGCCCTATATAATTTATTAGGTCTAGAAGGTATCATGAGCTTTTGTTCATAATGATGATATTGAGTTGTCCAGAAATATCTAGAATATTTTGCTTAAGAAAGCATGCGTAGATGATGTATTTTAGGAAGGTTATAAGCATTTTAAAGATACTATGCTTGATAAAATAACACCATGAAAAGCTTAGCTATGTTCTCAGACCTCTTAGTTCTACTCTTTCAGTCACTGCTATTCTGAAAATTGAGCTTAAATACAATTCTGCACATTTATTTTTTTTTAATGTGACATAAGAATAACTTCTGCCATACAATAGTCATTGCTACATTTTCTTTGATCACTTATTATTGATAGGATTAGGCGTTTGTTAATTTTATATCTATACAGCAACTCTTAGGTAAGACCATCTCTGTTTTTCAGATGAAGAAACCAAAGTCCAGAGAAACTGAGTTATTGACCCTGGTCACAGTTGGCTTGTGGAAGAGCTACATTAGAACCCAGGCCCAGGCAACCTCAAAGTGCATCTTCCATCCACCCCTCTACACTCTCTTCTTCTGACCAGACTGTTAGTGAAGCACAATCTTAAAACTTTATTAATGCATTTCATAAGAATTTTTTGAATTTCTATTTTGAACTGTACTTTGAGAACGTGCATGCAGGTGGGAAGGCACTGGGTTCCACAAGCAGATACTCGTTTTAGTATTATTTCTCAATGATCACCTTACCTCGTATTCTTGGCTGAGTTGTCTAGTGTGAAAATATGAATGGTTTTTCTTTACCATGAGAACTAATGGTATGAGAAAATAGTCATGAATTTATTTATTTATTTATTTGTAAGCAGTAATCCTGTTCCACTTCTATTAATCCTAAGTGTACTAAAGTAAAATCTTGAATACTTTGAAAGAGGTAACACTTTTTAATTTTTTCTGCACAAATCATTTATTTTCTTTTTTTAAATTTATTTATTTATGTATTTATTTTTGGCTGTGTTGTGCCTTCGTTTCTGTGCGAGGGCTTTCTCTAGTTGTGGCAAGTGGGGGCCACTCTTCATCGCGGTGCGCGGGCCTCTCACTATCGCGGCCTCTCTTGTTGCGGAGCACAGGCTCCAGACGCGCAGGCTCAGTAGTTGTGGCTCACGGGCCCAGTTGCTACGCGGCATGTGGGATCTTCCCAGGCCAGGGCTTGAACCCGTGTCCCCTGCATTAGCAGGCAGATTCTCAACCACTGCGCCACCAGGGAAGCCCTCATTTATTTTCATTATAGAAAATGCAGAAAAGTAAATGAAAACAAAACCACCATATAAATCACCATCAAGAGATAACCGCGGTTAAAATTTTGCTGTATGCTCTTCCAAATACGTGTTGGAGGTGATATATGGATGTATGTTTTAAGTAACATTTTAAATTCTGAAGTTTAGAACTTCCAGACTTAAATATATGGAGGAGTTGTTAGAAGGCCTTCCTTTTCTGTCATCCCTACGCTATCACCTTTGTTAGAAATCTGGATGCAGGAGAGTTACAGAATTTATCCCTGGTCTTCAGATAGACTGCTCTTATTCTCAATTCTTTGTATTTTAGCTCTAGCTTTTAGGATTACTAAGCAGTTCTACCTTTACTAGCTTTGTCAATCACATTGTACTTCTTAACAATGGAGAGAAATATAAGTAAATAAGAAAAAGTGGTGTGAATGTAGCAACTGTAAAATCTATAGGTAGATGTGATTTCTTAATTTAAAAAATCAGCCTTCTGTCATTCAGCACAAATATTCTGAGTAGCTGCTAAAGCTGAATTTGGTTGGGTCCCTGCCCAGGAGAGCACACCATCTAGGAGAGAAGGCAGACCAATAAGTAATAAAATATGATAATTGTTATAATAGAAGAATAACCAGGTGACAGTTTGGAGCAAAAGAGATGACTATCAGGAAAAGCCAATAGTGCCTTTTGTGTTGAGCTTGAAGGAATAGTAGGCATTTACCAGGTGGCCCTCAAGGTGCTTGAGCGATTCTTAACCTAGCCCTGGATGACCTCACCTCCTGCTTCACAGAGAAAATAACATTGTATAGGAATTCTTCCTCTTGCTTCAAATATTTCTGTATCCAAATCTCTGCTTCCCTCCTGTTAGATTCAGAAGAAGAGGTTTTCTTCTATTCAACGTTGACCCCTTCACCTTTGTTTACTATCCGTTTCATATCTTCAACCAAGTTTTGTCTTAAACCTTAAACCAGCAGTTCTCAGAGGGTGGTTGGGGTCTCTGAGTCTCTTTCAAGAGGTTCGTAAGATCGAAATCAGGTATGGGTAAAAGATTCATTCAGAGTGCAATGGATTTTAATGTGACAAAGTTCACTGATACAGTTTCAGATTCCGCACTGCAGCTAACTTTCAGGAAATTGTCACTTATCAAGTTTTAGTATAGCGTCAAAGAAAAATACTACTTTGTGAAATGGCTGTTAAAATACTGCTCCCTTTCCGACTATATGTCTGTGTGAACCTGGATTTTCTTCATATACATTAAGCAAAATGTTATGTTGCCGCAGATTGAATGCAGAAGCAGATATTAGAATCCAGCTGTCTTCTATTAAGCTAAAAATTAAAGAGATTTGCAAAACTGTAAAAAAATTTCACTCATATTTTGGGGGGAAATAGAGTTTTTATTAAAATATATTATGTATGCTAACATGTAGTACATTTATTATTATTTTAAATGAATTAATAAGTAATTTTTCAATTTCTCAGTGTCAGTTTCTAATATGGTAAATATTGGTAATATAACCAACATAAACAAAAGCTCTTTGGAGTCCCCAGCAATTTTTAAGAGTGTAAAGTGTACATAGTTTGAGAGCTGCTCCTTTTCTTTCTTTTTTTTTTTCTTCCTTTCTTCCTTTCTCCTTCCCTTCATAGCCAGGCTTCCTGGAAAATGCATTTGTACCATGCACTCATCGCTCCACTAAAACTGTTCTTAAGTCACCCAAAGACCTTCTGGTTACCCATCAGTATTTATTCGACCTCTTTTGGTCTTTTATACCAACCTATGGCCAATTCTAGAAATCTCTGGTATTCTACTGTCGTGGTTCCCTTCTTACCTCCACGACTCATCAGTACTTTTAAAAGTTTCTTTTTTTCCCTTCGTTCCTTCACATTCTATATATTCCTGATAGGCAGGCTCATATTTCTTGTTGTTTCAACCAACTATTCATGTATGAATATATGAGTATTCTTTACCTGAACCTGTCTCCTAAGCTCCAGACCATATATTTAGCTACTTAGTGCCAACTCCCCTAGGTGGTGCCAGAGGTAGATATTTAACATTTAACATGTCCAGGACTGAACACATTATTTCCTCTATCATCTACATAATTACCCAAGCTGAAAAAGCCAGGAATCAGCTTCTTTGTTTCCCTCCGTCTCCTTTCCCTCTAATATCCTGAAATTACTTTGATTTGGCCTCCTAAACCTTTGGAGTTTTTTCTTCCCCATTACCTAACTGTATACTTCTTTCTTCAGGCTTTCATTTCTAGATTATTGTAAAATTTTCAAACTGTTCTCTTTGCCTTAATACACATTCCTTCAGTGTTTCAGCCAGAGGAATCCACTTAGCCACATAAGATCACATACCACCTTTCCTTAAAATCCTGCATTGGCTCCCCTGTAACTTTTAGTATAAAGTTTAAACCCCTTGTCATAGAATATAAGGCACGTGATAACTTGGTCCTGCCTACCTCTCCAATCTCATCTTTTAATGACATACGTCCTGTGGTCCAGCCCTAACAAACTACCTGCCTTAGCCTAACCCATGCTCTCCCATGCTATTCCTGCTGCCTGGAATTTCTTTTTGGGTTTATCCCCATTGCTTTTCACTCATCCTTCCAACCTCTGACCCGCCCAAATCTGTCTTGGCATACCTCCTTCAGACTGCCTCCCTTGATGCTCCTTCTCTGGGCCCCGTTAACACTCTGCTCACACTTCTTGTAACATTTATTCTCATTGCAATTGTTTGCACCCCCTGCTAGACTGAGGAGCTTGAAAACAGAGATTTTTCTCTTCTCTGTAGCTCCCATCACTTAGCACAGAGCCTGACATATATGTTTATTGAGTTTATGAATGAATGAAAGGACTGGTCTTTCTAGAAAAGAGAATGACATGAACAATGCATTGAGTTAGAGAAACAGGGACATACGACATGAATTTTGGAGTCAGATATGGTTCAAGACCTAGCTCTTTCACTTACGACCTTTGTGAAATAGAGATGATAAAACGGCCTTGGTCACTGTGAGGATTAAGTGAAATATATAAACCACCTAGCATGGTACTGGGCAAGAAATTCATTCATTCCTAACCCTTAACAACACCAATATCTACAAAGCGCTAGTAATTAGTTACATATTAGTGAATAAAATGAGCATAGACCCTGAATTCATGGAGATTGTAGTCTAATGGGGGAGACCATTAGTAAACAACTAAACAAATAAATATATGATTACAAATATATTGTGCAGTGATGAAAGATAATTAAGTTGAGAGTAGATGGACCTACCTAGCTGTGGTCAAAGAAAGCCAAAGAGAAGAGAATGCTAATATAAGAGGCACAAGACACAGGGAGACTTTTTGCTTCTTACTCTTCTGTAACGTCTGAATTTCATACCACATGAATCTATTCTTCATTCCAAAAATTAGTTATATTACACTTTAAAAATAGAAATATGTAGGGGAGCAGGAGAGTAATTGACAGAAGAATATCTAAATCTATTTGTTTTGATTAATTAGAAGCAAAGGTGACCACCTGCTGAGAATGAGGGAGATGGAGATCAAATAAAAGCACGTGGACAGACCTAAAGGTGGGAAATAGTCACCAAGGAGGATGAGCAAAGACAAGTGAAAGGACTAACAGCAGTGTTGAAGGCCCAATGGAAAAGGGTCCCCTAAATTTGTATTCATACCAGTCTGCTCAGTTACCTAGTTCTCCACAGCTGTATTCAGCAGCGCTGGTGTACAAGTAAAACTGTGAGATTTATCCCCGGCTACAGCTCTCTAGGGTGGAGTAGCAGAAGAAAAGGGGGACTGAGGAAATAAAAGTTCTGTCTAGAGAGTAGTTAGGTGGTAAACCACAGGGTTTGCCTCAGTAGGGAATGAACTGTGATCAGGCAGATCTGATGGACTCAGAAATTGTGGCTGCACCAAGGAAGAACATGTTATGTAAAAAGTCAGTGGATAGGGGCTTCCCTGGTGGCGCAGTGGTTGAGAATCTGCCTTCCAATGCAGGGGACACGGGTTCGAGCCCTGGTCTGGGAGGATCCCGCATGCCGCGGAGCAACTAGGCCCGTGAGCCACAGCTACTGAGCCTGCGCGTCTGGAGCCTGTGCTCCGCAACAAGAGAGGCCGCGATAGTGAGAGGCCCGCGCACCGCGATGAAGAGTGGCCCCCACTTGCCACAACTAGAGAAAGCCCTCGCACAGAAACGAAGACCCAACACAGCCATAAATAAATAAATAAATAAATAAATAAATAAATAAATAAAAAAGTCAGTGGATAGACCATATCTTTGAATGCTGTGCAAATTATTTCAAGACATTTTTTACTTCCACCAAAGAGTGTTGTATAAATGTTTAATAGTAAATAAATACGGACTGAGAAAAATATTTTAAATTGAAAACTTTTTTCGTAATAGATTTGATTCCTGAATATGTTTACATGAATTTTTCTGAAAAAGTAAACTTTTTGCTCCCTTGTGTAAATTTCACTTGGAAAATGTTAGTGCCAGAAAAAAAATAATCCTGTAGTTTTTTTTATTGATATTTAGAGATGGAGAAAGACGAAAATAGCAACTACCTGGCTTTGGAGTGTTCCTTTATTATGGTGTAATGAGTTCCTAACATTTCATAAGTTAGAGCAAAGTGTGATGTATAAGCTTACAGATGTCATCGCTAAAGCTACTGTAAAATTTTAATGAGAATTTTCCGTATTTTAGGAATAAAAGATGAACAAACCCATAACAGCATCAACATATGTGCGCTGCCTCAATCTTGGACTAATTAGAAAGCTTTCAGATTTTATTGATCCTCAAGAAGGATGGAAGAAGTTAGCAGTTGCTATTAAAAAACCATCTGGTGATGATAGATACAATCAGTTTCACATAAGGTAACATGTAAAATTCTTTTTAAATTCTTACATCACAATCTAGAATGATTAATAGGTACAAATACTGTCTACTGCTGCAGTTCAGAAAATAAACCTCTCTCTAGGGGAGATAATGGTAATAAATCACACACCCCCTTTTTTTTTTTTGCAATTTTTGCTTCATTCTCGAGTATATCAGCTACGTCAATATTGCGATATTGCAAATAAGTTTTTGAGGTTAAAATCAAGATTCCAACTTTTACTCTAAATTTCTGTTTGGCAAGCCGAGCCCAGTACACTCTGCCTCATACCTGTCATTTCCAGATTGAAGTCACATAAGAATATTTTAAGAATCTCTAGTAAAATTCTGGAGCCTAAAAGTGTGTGAGTCTCTAATTCCCTTTAACAGTATATTTTAGGAATTCTTCAAATGTGACATTTTAAAGTTGCTTGTACATGTACACATCTATGAATAGACTTCTTAGTTCTTAGCCAGGATTTTTCAACACTATCTTCAGATAATTTCCATCTATTTGTCTCTGCTTGATTAAGTGTAATATATAAGTACACATTTTATTTTTGTCAGTTATTTCAGCCCAAACCTATGTCAAAATCTGTCTTTGGAAGCAAGGGGAAAAGAAATTTATTTGTGATTTTCAGCATTAACCTGAAAAACCCCTGAAGCCTTAGTTCCCATACTAGTCCTTTCAGGAAACGTTTCCTCATATGAAGGATGAGCATCTTAAATTACTTGGAAGAAGCTTAAGTTTAAACCTTGAAAACCATTTTTATAGACAGTTTGTTGATATTAACTATTTAAAACTTTGAGAGCATAGTCGAGGGAGTGGTAGTGAGGAGAAAAGACTCTTCTTTACAGAATAATGGCAGCAAATAATTATTGAAAGAATGATAGAACTGAAAAGTTACCAATTTACAACTACCAGTGAGTAATTGATTACCGAGGGCTCATCAGCGAGTGCTAAAATCACAAGGCGAAAAGGTGCTGGTGAACAAGATACGCACACGATTTCAAAGTATTATCCACAGGTTATTTATGAATTGCAAAGGGGAAAGGTAGTTTTATAGAGAAAAAATCTGAAGTACACCTCCTTAACCAAGTAATCAAACTGGTGTCGTCAATAATGGTACAAACTGCAATTATGTGCCTCCGGATGTGATGCAGTGCAAAGGACACATTGTCATCTATGTAGTGTTCTTACCAACAGGTTTTCACCTGAATTTAGTCGTGAGAGAGTAGTCAGACAAATCTAGACTGTGTGAATTCTACAAGACATCTGACCTACATTCTGTAAAGTGAGCACACAGACACAGAGATGGAGAGGGTGAGAGCACAAACATGGCAAAATGTTATCCATTGGTCATTTGGTGAATCTAGATGAAGAACAGATGGCTGTTCATGGTATTATTCCTTCAACTTTTCTGTAGGTTTGAAATTTTTTGAAATAAAAAAATTTTGGGAAAAGCCAAGTTGTTCAAGTTTTTAGATGTTACTTTCAAAACTAGTTATTAAAGAAATTTTGAATGAAAAACTGCTCTGTGTTTTTCCCTCAATTTAACTGAAATATAGTTAAGAACTATATTTCTTAACTATAGAAATAAAACTATTTCTTAACTTGGGATAATTCTCCAAGTTTGAGTATATTCTATTTCTTTAAGCAGTCTGGTTTATTAAAAATCATATGGCTAACAGAGTGAGTATGTCATGTAAGGAAGTAATATAGCTTAGTAGGTTGAGAGTATACCCTTCTGTCAAGTGAGATCTGAATTTGAATCTCAGTTTGTATGCAGTTTATTGACAGTGTGGCTGTAGGCTGCTTACTTTACCTCTCACGCTTCCTCTTTGGTAACTTAGTATGATATTCATAGTGTTTTCGAGAGTTAAATGGGTTCATGTGTGTGCATCCTGTAGCCCACTGTAAGTACACAGTGTCTGTCAACTTACCATCACCTTCAGCATCTTTTTTCCTTCTGCCTATCTTTCCTGTTCTCTGTAATTCTTGCTGATTCTCTTGCTGTATTGTAGGAAGTGCTCGGGGCTAGACAAGGTGGGCTGGGGGGAATAATTCCTATTTACATGTTAACTCTGTTTACATACTAATCTTGTTTCTCTTTTACTTACTTTAAGGAGATTTGAAGCATTACTTCAAACTGGAAAAAGTCCCACTTGTGAATTACTGTTTGACTGGGGCACCACAAATTGCACAGTTGGTGATCTCGTGGATCTTTTGGTCCAAAATGAGTTTTTTGCCCCTGCAAGTCTTTTGCTACCAGGTAAACTGAGCATGTCTAGGGTATCAATAATTAGGGTGGAAAGACAAGTAGCAGAAATAGGAACATTTCTTCTGACTCTTACTTTCTTCTCATAGTAGATGAGCCTTACATTTAAGACTCCTTTTCATTCTTTCAACTCTCCCCAACTCTTTAGCAAGCACCCCAGACACTGCAGACTTGCTGCTAAGGAAATGGAGGCTTCAGGATTGAGTCTGATCCCACCATTAAAGTCAGGTGGTTTTGTGCCAATAAGAAGTTTAGAACGATGAGAAAAAACTCTTGCTTTTTTTCACCCTCAACTTCCACCCTGATGGGACTCTGTGATCGTGAATTCCTTACATTGTGTTCCAGTGGGCTGGTGTCTAGTTGCCTTCCTCATAAGTTACTTTTTTTCCCTTTGATGCCATTTACACCAGTGGTACTCACCCTTCAGAGGGCATAAGAATCGCCTGGAGTTCTTGTTAAACATGTAGCGTTCCAGGCTCTACTCTAGACCTCATTATCAGAATTCTTGAATTAGGTTCAAGGTCTAAGTTTTTAAACAAGTACTTCAGTGCTTCTGTTGCAGGTGGCTTATGAACCACTTTTTGGAAACACTGCCTTACCCATCCTTATCAAAATTTACAAATTCTTACTAGGTAGCTTCTTGTGTAGTGCTGTGAAAATGTGGGGCTAACGTGTAGAAACTGGAATGATGTTAAGTGAACCAAGTTCCTAATTTAACTTTTTCACAAACACTTTTTCTAATGGAATGACAACTTGTATCTTATTTCATTTGTTAGATGCTGTTCCCAAAACTGTTAATACACTGCCTTCTAAAGTCCCTGTAACAGTTCAGCAGAAACATATGCCCCTCTATGGCAAAGACAGGACGTCTGTGATATCTGATGAGAATACTGAACAAAACTATATGCCACCTGACTCCTCATGTCCAGAAAATAGAAGTTTAGAAGTTAGTGATACACGTAAGTAACATTTGCAGTGCTTTCCACTAGTGGGTTTGTTATTAAGACCATCACTGCTTTAAAATCAATCTCTCCTTTTGTTTGTGCACTCTGGCAATAGCTCTTTTGTGGTTGTTTTTTTCCCCTGATTTATTAAGCACCATCTTCATTGTATTAGTCAGTGTTATAAGTGAGTAGAGGTAATAGGACATATGAACAACCACAGAAGCTATGAAAAAAAAAAAGTAAATATTTACATAACTTAAAAGGGTCATTTTATAAAGAAAATAACTGACTAGAGTTTTAAGTGGAGGACCACCAAACAGTCCTCAAGATAAACCTTAAAATTTGTATTTTAAAAATGGTTTTGCTCTCTTCCACTGTACCTAATACAAAATTGTAAATATTTGCATATGTATGAAATATCCAAATTGAAAAAATACTGAAGTTATTAAAACCAGTTTCTTTTTTACTGAAGCCCTTTTTTTCTTATTCTATTGACATATAGGTTTTCACAGTTTTTCATTTTATGAGTTGAAGGATGTCACAAATAACTTTGATGAACGACCCATTTCTGTTGGTGGTAACAAGATGGGAGAGGGAGGATTTGGAGTTGTGTATAAAGGCTATGTGAACAACAGGACTGTAGCAGTGAAGAAGCTTGCAGCAGTAAGTTATATTTTCAGGAAGACAAAGAATTAGAGGAAGAGTTGCTTCCTAGTGTGTTATATAATAAATTTTAAATTAATCTTTAGGAAGCATATGATTTCAGTGTGTATTTTCTTTAAATAAACATCATTCTAAGCTGGCAGTTCTTAACATTTAAAAATTTGTTGAAAGCTATGGACTCTGTCCCTATAAAAAATGTAGTTATATACACATACATACAATTATACATATAATTTGGGGAGATTCACAAAATAGAGAAGCTGAACTCTACACAGTGCTTCATGCATGATCAATATTAAAATGGTAAGATTCTAAAAAGTTTTATAAAAGTAGCTTCCTTGTATTACTTTTCTCATTTAAAAATAAAGTTTAGAAAATATACAATCAGAGAAAATTTTTCTAATTCTTATCTATGTCCTTTGTTCCCATTTCTATTAGAGTGTTTACCATTTACTTATCGATTTGTTATATTTTAAATCTATTATTATATTCTAAAAATACCAATACAATACATATTTATACAATAAAGATAGTCACCCTTTGTCATATATGTTGCAAATACTTTTGCAGGTCTTGTTTTTCTTTTTCCCTTCAAATTTGCTTATGATTTCTATTACATTGAATTTTTTTCCAGAATGTTTATGCAGTAAAGTCTCATATTATTTAATTTTGTTCCCATAATGACTCAGTGCGGTTTATGTAGTTACATGGTTTATAAGGTTTTCTTCCTTCCACTCACCAGCCATGAGACCTTGAGCAAATTACTATTTCTAGTTCTCAGTTGTCCTATAAAATGGGGAGAATGATGCCTTACTATTTTAAAGAAAGCAGAATCAGCCAGATGATCTCGTGTGCCCCTTTTAGCTTTAGGAGACTTGGGGTAATTGTATTGTATTATACTGTATATTATTTTATTTTTTCAGATGGTTGACATTAGTACTGAAGAACTGAAACAGCAGTTTGATCAAGAAATAAAAGTAATGGCAAAGTAAGTTAATCTGGCAGAGTGGTACTGTGGAAAAAAGCAGGACAAGGAGTAAGGGACCTGTTTCTTACCCAGAGTGTGGCATGAACTAGTGATATTTTCAAATATGTAAATTAAAATAGTTTAGAGAACTTGAAAGAACTTTGACTCTACAATTCTGTGACTACATATACTCTTTTGTATGTGTGTAGATTAAACAGCAGTCGTTATTCTAAATCGTGGGAAAATTACATGGAATTTCAACTAACCTCTGTTATTGTGTTTTCTGCTCCCAAAGTCCATGAGAGATAAATTGTCGATATAATATGTATGTGCATATATGTGTAAATACATATATGTGTAAATATATATATATATGACAAATAGTCCCTTTGATATAAGTTAACACCATAAGCCAGGGAAGTGTTATATGTAAGAATGTTTAGAAGGCATTGACTCAGTATGTTTGAAAATTGTTGGACATCATCAGGAAGAGAAGGAGAAATAAATTAGGAAATTTATTCAATAATTATAGTGATTGATACTTGAGTATGTACAATAGACCAGAAACTGCAATGTATTAACCAACAATTGTTGTAACACCCCCCACACCCACACATTTTTTTTCCACTGAGATTTAGAAACATTAAAAACTTTGCCCAAGGCCACATAAACAATAAATACGTGGATTTCAAATCCGGATCTGTCTGACTCCAGAACTTGAGCTTTTGATCTAAATCCTTCATGGGATTTACCAGTTTATTCTCATTAGACCCATTGCTGTAAATCACCAATTCTAGTTGCTTCACTTCAAGAAAGAATAGACTGGAATTAATTCATTCACAGTAAAAATAATGCACACTGAAAAAACTAAAAAGCCTTCTGTTCAGGATTTGTTCTTCGTACCCGTAACCCCTTCTAAAAGTAACTTGTTCAAAATAGATAATCAGGAAAATATTTTTAAATAATAAAAGTCATCTCTTAAATATATCACTCAGAGATAACCACTGCTAGTATTTTGATGTACTTGCTTCATGATGAGTGTGTAGCATTTTTCCCATGTCATTAAAAATAATTTTAAAACATTTAAAATTATTGTATAACATTCTAGCATACATAAGGATTATATTTTATTTAACCATTACCCTTCTAGGTTTGTTTCTAATTTTCAGTATTACATATTAAAGCTCCTTTAAACCTCTTTGTACATAAATCTTTAAATACAAAGTGGCTTATTTCATCTGGAGACAGTCCTAGAAGAAGAATTACTGGTTACGAATGCATGAACTTTTTAAAGACTTTCTAAGTATTTGTCCAAATGGCTTTGTAGATAAGTTATGATAATTTATACTTCTACCACCAATTTATTACAATTTCAGACTTCACTGCTACCTCACCACCATTAAATATTACTGCTATTTTTTGATAAGTACCAATCTCTGGACCTTGCTAGCAGAATGACCTTGGCCAAGTTTCTTACCTGTATATTCATACTTTTTTTTTGAATTTTATTTTATTTATTTTTTTATACAGTAGGTTCTTATTAGTTATCTATTTTATGCATATTGATGTATATATGTCAATCCGAATCTCCCAATTCATCTCACCACCACTACCCACCCCCCTCCACTTTCCCCGCCTTGGTGTCCATACATTTGTTCTCTACATCTGTGTCTCTATTTCTGCCCTGCAAACCGGTTCATCTGTACCATTTTTCTAGGTTCCACATATATGCGTTAATATACGATACTTGTTTTTCTCTTTCTGAGTTACTTCACTCTGTATGACAGTCTCTAGATCCATCCAGGTCTCAACAAATGACCCAATTTCATTCCTTTTTATGGCTGAGTAATATTCCATTGTATATATGTACCACATCTTCTTTATCCATTCGTCTGTTGATGGGCATTTAGGTTGCTTCCATGACCTGGCTATTGTAAATAGATCTGCAGTGAACACTGGGGTGCATGTTTCTTTTTGAATTATGGTTTTCTCTGGGTATATGCCCAGTAGTGGGATTGCTATGTCATATGGTAATTATATTTTTAGTTTTTTAAGGAACCTCTATACTGTTCTCCATAGTGGCTGTATCAATTTACATTCCCACCAACAGTGCAAGAGGGTTCCCTTTTCTCCACACCCTCTCCAGCATTTGTTGTTTTTAGATTTTCTAATGATGCCCATTCTAACTGGTGTGAGGTGATACCTCATTGTAGTTTTGATTTGAATTTCTCTAATACTTAGTGATGTTGAGCAGCTTTTCATGTGCTTCTTGGCCATCTGTATGTCTTCTATGGAGAAATGTCTCTTTAGGTCTTCTGCCCATTTTTGGATTAGGTTGTTTGTTTTTTTAATATTGAGCTGCATGAGCTGTTTATATATTTTGGAGATTGATCCTTTGTCCGTTGATTCATTTGCAAATATTTTCTCCCACTCTGAGGGTTATCTTTTCGTCTTGTTTGTAGTTTCCTTTGCTTTGCAAAAGCTTTTAAGTTTCATTAGGTCCCATTTGTTTATTTTTGTTTTTATTTCCATTACTCTAGGAGGTGGGTCAAAAAAGATCTTGCTGTGATTTATGTCAAAGAGTGTTCTTCCTATGTTTTCCTCTAAGAGTTTTATAGTGTCCGGTCTTACATTTAGGTCTCTAATCCATTTTGAGTTTATTTTTGTGTATGGTGTTAGGGAGTATACTAATTTCATTCTTTTACATGTAGCTGTCCAGTTTTCCCAGCACCACTTATTGAAGAGACTGTCTTTTCTCCATTGTATATCTTTGCCTCCTTTGTCATAGATTAGTTGACCATAGGTGCATGGGTTAATCTCTGGGCTTTCTATCTTGTTCCATTGATCTATGTTTCTGTTTTTGTGCCAGTACCATATTGTCTTGATTATTGTAGCTTTGTAGTATAGTCTGAAGTCAGGGAGTCTGATTCCTCCAGCTCCATTTTTTTGCCTCAAGACTGCTTTGGCTATTCGGGGTCTTTTGTGTCTCCATACAAATTTTAAGATGATTTGTTCTAGCTCCATAAAAAATGCCATTGGTAATTTGATAGGGATTGCATTGAATCTGTAGATTGCTTTGAGTAGTATAGTCATCTTCACAATATTGATTCTTCCAATCCAAGAACATGGTCTATCTCTCCATCTGTTTGTGTCATCTTTGATTTCTGTCATCAGTGTCTTATAGTTTTCTGCATACAGGTGTTTTGTCTCCCTAGGTAGGTTTATTCCTAGTTATTTTATTCTTTTTGTTGCAATGGTAACTGGGAGTGTTTCCTTAATTTCTCTTTCTGATCTTTTGTTGTTAGTGTATAGGAAAGCAAGAGATTACTGTGCATTAATTTTGTATCCTGCAACTTTACCAAATTCATTGATTAGCTCTAGTACTTTTCTGGTGGCATCTTTAGGATTCTCTCTGTATAGTATCATGTCATCTGCAAACAGTGACAGTTTTACTTCTTCTTTTCCAATTTGTATTCCATTTATTTCTTTTTCTTCTCTGATTGCCATGGCTAGGACTTCCAAAACTATGTTGAATAATAGTGGCGAGAATAGACGTCCTTGTCTTGTTCCTGATCTTAGAGGAAATGCTTTCAGTTTTTCACCATTGAGAATGATGTTTGCTGTGGGTTTGTCATATACGGCCTTTATATGTTGAGGTAGTTTCCCTCTATGCCCACTTTCTGGAGAGTTTTTATCATAAATGGGTGTTGAATTTTTTCAGAAGCTTTTTCTGCATCTATTGAGAGATCATATGGTTTTTCTTCTTCGATTTGTTAATATGGTGTATCACATTGATTTGCATATATTGAAGAATCCTTTCATCCCTGGGATAAATCCCACTTGATCATGGTGTATGAGCCTTTTAATGTGTTGTTGGATTCTGTTTGCTCATATTTTGTTGAGGATTTTTGCATCTATATTCATCAGTGATATCGGTGTGTAATTTTCTTTTTTTGTAGTATCTTTGTCTGGTTTTGGTATCAGGGTGATGGTGGCCTCATAGAATGAGTTTGGGAGTGTTCCTTCCTCTGCAATTTTTTGGAAGAGTTTGAGAAGGATGGGTGTTAGCTCTTCTTTAAATGTTTGATAGCATTCATCTGTGAAGCCATCTGGTCCTGGACTTTTGTTTGTTGGAAGACTTTTAATTACAGTTTCAATTTCATTACTTGTGATTGGTCTGTTCATATTTTCTGTTTCCTCCTGGTTCAGTCTTGGAAGGTTATACATTTCTAAGAATTTGTCCATTTCTTCCAGGTTGTCCATTTTATTGGCATAGATTTGCTTGTAGTAGTCTCTTATGATGCTTTGTATTTCTGTGGTGTCCTTTGCAACTTCTCCTTTTTCATTTCTAATTTTATTGATTTGAGTCCTCTCCCTCTTTTTCTTGATGAGTCTGGCTAAAGGTTTATCAATTTTGTTTATCTTCTCAAAGAACCAGCTTTTAGTTTTATTGATCTTTGCTATTGTTTTCTTTGTTTCTATTTCATTGATTTCTGCTCTGATCTTTATGATTTCTTTCCTTTTACTAACTTTGGGTTTTGTTTGTTCTTCTTTCTCTAGTTCCTTTAGGTGTAAGGTTAGACTGTTTATTTGAGATTTTTCTTGTTTCTTGAGGTAGGCTTGTATTGCTATAAACTTCCCTCTTAGAACTGCTTTTGCTGCATACCATAGGTTTTGGATCGTCGTGTTTTCATTGTCATTTGTCTCTAGGCATTTTTTGATTTCCTCTTTGATTTCTTCAGTGATCTCTTGGTTATTTAGTAACGTATTGTTTAGCCTCCATGTGTTTGTGTTTTTTACATTTTTTTCCCTGTAATTGATTTCTAATCTAATAGCATTGTGGTCGGAAAAGATGCTTGATATGATTTCAATTTTCTTAAATTTACTAAGGCTTGATTTGTGACCCAAGATGTGATCTATTTTGGAGAATATTCCATGTGCACTTGAGAAGAAAGTGTATTCTGCTGTTTTTGGATGGAATGCCCTATAAATGTCAAGTAAATCTATCTGGTCTATTGTGTCATTTAAAGCTTGTGTTTCCTTATTAATTTTCTGTCTGGATGATCTGTCCATTGGTGTATGTGAGGTGTTAAAGTCCCCCATTATTATTGTGTTACTGTCGATTTCCTCTTTTATAGCTGTTAGCAATTGCCTTATGTATTGAGGTGCTCCTATGTTGGATGCATATATACTTATAATTGTTATATCTTCTTCTTGGATTGATCCCTTGATCATTATGTGGTGTCCTTCCTTGACTCTTGTAACATTCTTTATTTTAAAGTCTATTTTATCTGATATGAGTATTGCTACACCAGCTTTCTTTTGATTTCCATTTGCATGGAATATCTTCTTCCATCCCCTCACTTTCAGTCTGTATGTGTCCCTAGGTCTGAAGAGGGTCTCTTGTAGACAGCATATATATGGGTCTTGTTTTTGTATCTATTCAGCGAGCCTGTGTCTTTTGGTTGGAGCATTTAATCCATTCACGTTTAAGGTAATTATCGATATGTATGTTCCTATTACCATTTTCGTAATTGTTATGGTTTGTTTTTGTAGGCCCTTTTCTTCTCTTGTGTTTCCCACTTAGAGAAGTTCCTTTAGCATTTGTTGTAGAGCTGGTTTGGTGGTGCTGAATTCTCTTAGCTTTTGCTTGTCTGTAAAGCTTTTGATTTCTCCGTCGAAACTGAATGAGGTCCTTGCCAGCTGGAGTAATCTTGGTTGTACGTTCTTCCCTTTCATCACTTTCAGTATATCGTGCTACTCCCTTCTGACTTGTAGAGTTTCTGCTGAGAAGTCAGCTGTTAACCTTATGGGAGTTCCCTTGTATGTTATTTGTCATTTTTCCCTTGTTGCTTTCAATAATTTGTCTTTGTCTTTACTTTTTGTCAATTTGATTGCTATGTGTCTTGGCATGTTTCTCCTTGGGTTTATCCTGCCTGGGACTCTCTGCTCTTCCTGGACTTGGGTGGCTATTTCCTTTCCCATGTTAGGGAAGTTTTCAACTATAATCTCCTCAAATATTTTCTCGGGTCCTTTCCCTCTCTCTCTTCTCCTTCTGGGGCCCCTATAATGCGAAAGTTGTTGCATTTAATTTTGTCCCAAAGGTCTATTAGGCTGTCTTCATTTCTTTTCATTCTTTTTTCTTTACTCTGTTCCGCGGCAGTGAATTCCACCATTCTGTCTTCCAGGTCACTTACCCATTCTTCTGCCTCAGTTATTCTACTATTGATTCCTTCAAGTGTAGTTTTCATTTCAGTTATTGTATTGTTCATCTCTGTTTGTTTGTTCTTTAATTCTTCTAGGTGTTTGTTCTTTAATTCTTTTAGGTCTTTGTTAAACATTTCTTGCATCTTATCGAATTTGCCTCCATTCTTTTTCCAAGGTCCTGGATCATCTTCAGTATCATTATTCTGAATTTTTTTTCTGGAAGGTTGCCTATCTCCACTTCATTTAGTTGTTTTTCTGGGGTTTTATCTTGTTCCTTCATCTGGTACAAAGTCCTCTGCCTTTTGATTTTGTCTATCTTTCTGTGAATGTGGTTTTCCTTCCACAGGCTTCAGAATTATAGTTCTTCTTGCTTCTGCTGTCTGCCTTCTGGTGGATGAAGCTATCTAAGAGGCTTGTGCAAGCTTCCTGATTGGAGGGACTGGTGGTGGGTAGAGCTCAGTAAAACTTTAATCAGCTTGTCTGCTGATGTGTGGGGCTGGACTCCCTCCCTGTTGGTTCTTTGGCCTGCAGCAACCCAGCACTGGAGCCTACGGGGCTCTTTGGTGGGGCTAATGGCAGACTCTGGGAGGAGTCATACAAGGATTGTAGGATTGTCATACAAGTTTCAACACACTTATTGAAATCTTGTTTGTGCTATCATTGAAAATTATACAAAACAAAGGTAAACATCAGCCTAGTTCTTAACCAAACTATTACAAGTACCAGTGATCTGAAGTATTGAGCTTTTGCTATAAAATCAAAAGCAGTTTTGCTTCTAATGTTGATTAATATTCACTGAAAGGAGAACTGTTTGCAGAAAATTATAAGCAGTTATAATAAACATATATAAAGATGTTAGAAACATATGTATCATATTACAGTGATATATAGCATAAAATTATTTCTTGCTCTTTTTTTCTTTTAAAGCTCTAAATTGAATAACTTATAACCTACAGCTAAATATATGTATGTATCATAATAATTTTGAGTGGAAAATTATTTGTCACAGGTGTCAACATGAAAACTTAGTAGAACTACTTGGTTTCTCAAGTGATGGAGATGACCTCTGCTTAGTGTATGTTTACATGCCCAATGGTTCATTGCTAGACAGACTGTCTTGCTTGGTAAGATGTTTGTTCATCACATTGTTAGGCTTTATGTTTCTGTGTTGGAATACTAATATTTACTTTGTGACAGGATCATTTAAACTGTATTAATCTTAATATTTTTCTGGGTCTGTGAAAACTATACAGTTGTTATGTAAACAACTGGAATTGCCTAGCAGGTGATAATCTAAACTGTAAAAATATCAGTCAAGGCTAGACTTTGAAGATGCTCTTATATATTTTTATTGTTAAATAAGAAATACTAATCCCCATTTGATCTTATTTAGAGATTATTTTTTAACAACTTAAAAAGTGATATTTGTAAATTCTTAGCAATGTAATATAATTGTCAGTAGCTGCTTAGAAAAAATCTTATTATGTATTTGCATAGATTTTTTTTTATCCTTCTCTTTTTTTTTAATTGGTTTGTTTCTTACTTCATAAGGATGATACTCCACCACTCTCTTGGTGCATAAGATGCAAGATTGCTCAGGGTGCAGCTAATGGCCTCAGTTATTTACATGAAAACCATCATATTCATAGAGATATTAAAAGGTAAATGCTACCTTTACAAAGGTTTAGGAAAACTCTCTTAAAGAATAATTTTCTATCACTCTTTCTATTCACTATTCACATGCACATCTTAACCTGGAGCACTCCATGAAAGCTCTCCTCACTAAGGATGTCTGTAATCTGCCTTATTTCAAACTCAGTGACCTATTTCCAGTATTCATCCTAATTTACCTTTTTTAAAAGAATAGTATGTTTTTCTGTTCTTCTTGACCATTTTTGCCATGTCAAGATTATTTTCCTTCTTATTTTCTGAATCACTGCTCTTTTCTGAATCACTTTTATCCTCCATGGGTGCATTTCATTTATCTTTCTTGTTATGTATTTATTTAGTTAACAAATATTAGTTGAACACTTACGACATGATAGGTACCGTAGATGGTATAGTTAGCAAAAGTAGCATTTGTAGCATCTGACAGCAATCAAATAATCACAAAATAATAACAACTTTAGTATATAGTCTATAGTATTAGTATAAAGAAGAGTTCCCTGAGGAAATGATATTTAAGCTGAGATCCAAAGAATGAACAGGAAATAAGTAGGCACAATTTGAGGGCAGCCATAGAAAATGGAGAAAGAGCATTCTAGGAAGAAGGAACCACATATGTGAGACAAGTGTTGAAAGGGAACGTGGGAGCATGATGAATTACAGGAAGTGAAATAAATGACTGAAATGCAGAAATTCAGGGGGTGATTGATTGATGTAAGATAAAATTATGGAAGTAGGCAGAGAGCTAAGCCCTGTAGGACCTAATAGACCAAAATAAGGACATTAATTTTATCACAGGTGTAATCAGATGCCATTGAAAAATTGTAAGTAGGAATGTGGCACCATATTTAAGTTTTGAGAAGATGACTTTGACTTGAGTGTAGAGAACAGTTTGTAAGGAGGGGTAGCTTGGAGCCTATCATAGAAGGCTTGGTGGTAGCAGTTCATATGAAGAGACATGAACAGATTTGAGAGCTTAAGATGGCAAAACTTGCTGATTCTTGGCTGCAGGGGTGTCAGGGAGAGTGATATATCAGGAGTGACACCACGATTTATGGCTTCCAGAATTGCATTCTGAAATGATTGTGACATGATTCACTTACAGAGAAAGCACTGAAAGAGGACAAGGTTGGGGGTGGAAAATGTGAGTTCTCTTTTGTGCATGTTGTGGTTAGAGGTTCCTTTAAGATACAGAAGTGAGTAGAGATGTTAATCAGTGTGATGTACATGTTGGAGCTGAAAGACGTCTGAGCTGAAGATATCAATTTGTGTATTACTTGCATATAGGTGTTAATTGAAGAGCTATCATATGGTTGTCTTCACTTTAAGAAAGAACTAGATTAGGAGAAGTTCCCAAGATTTAGTCCTGAGGAACTTCAAGACTTAATGGCCAAGTAGAAGAGAATGAGTCTAAAAAGGAATCTAAGAAAGTATTACAAGTACACTGAAAACCAGGAGAGTGTGGTATCCCTGAGAACAAGGAAAGAGAGTTTCCCAAGAAGGACTAGTCAAAAATGTCAGTTGCTTTTTTAGAGGTCAGGATGAGGACTGAAAAATACGGCATTTTTAAAAAAAATTTTTTAATGAGGCATTTGATTAGTGCCATGAAGGTCATTAGCGACTTGATTAGTGCCATGAAGGTCATTAGCGACTTTATGGACACCTACTTCCATGTAGTAATTGGGTCAGAATTCAGGTTGTAGTTGAGCAGAGAGTGGGAGTGAGAGAACTGAGAGGTGAGTATAGACAGTCTGATAAGACGTTTAGCCCATGCAGAGGGATAACTGGAAATCAATGTGTCATTCAGGAAGCATTTTTTTAAGATGGCAGAGACTAAAGCATGTTTTTATGTCTACGGGAAGAAGGAGGTGATAGAACAGAAGAGAGAAATGAGATAATTTATAGAATAAGCTTCCTGAGAATGTAGAAAGGAGTCCAAGTAGAGGGACTGGCCTTAGATAAGAGAAGAGACACCATCTCCCATCCCTTACCCATTGGTGTATTCCAGTTGGTGTGTTCTTACCTCATCGTCTCTTTGGTTCATCCTACATATTCTTGCTGAGTGATATATTGACTTTAACTTCTACCTCTATGTGGGCAACTCTCAAATCTGTATCATTAGCCTCCAGTCCTGTATTTTCAGTGTTTACAGACCAAATCACCCCACTGAGCTGTCCCACAGCAGCCCCTAAGTCAACATGTCAGAAATCAAACTCATTCCTCTTCCAACCCAAGTTCTTCCTTCTGTATTTCTTTCCTAATCAAATGAAGTCAGTATTCATCCTGTCTCCCAAGCTAAAGACTTTCTCATTCCCCATATCATACAAATTACAAAGTTCTATTGAGTGTGCCTCAAAATTTGCACCTCCCTTTTCTCCCCAGCCTTTATTTACACTCTATCTCTTGTTTGCTTTATTACAAACTTTCCTGGTCATCCTTTAACCAGTCTGTACCAGTTCTCATCTATGCACTACTATACTGACAGGTTGTGGTCCTAAAAATCAAGTCTGATAACATCAGTTCCCTTCTATGAAACCATTAGCTGATATCCTGCTGCTCACAAGATAAAGTTCAAATTCTCCTCATGTTCCACTGACACCAGTTTCTTCAAATTGATCATATGGTTTTATGTTTTCATCACTGTGTTCATGTTGCTCCATTTGCCTGAGATGCCTTTCTTTCCTTCATTTAACCTCAACTTCTAACAATCCTTCAAGACTACGCACACTTTTCAACTTCTCCTTGGAATTTTCTGCAGTTCTTCCAGACACATGGTTGTTCTCTCAGCATTTTGTGCCTAATATCACCATTATGAATACTTACTGGATTTTTAAAAAATTATTCCTATACCTTTGTTACAGACAAGATTCGAAGATAGCCCCCATGCCCAGCCCTGAGCTTAAATACTATAAAACATTGGGGGTCCTCAATAAAGTTTTGTTGAATGAAAGTATGAGTGTAGGAGCACATGCATAAAATGAATGAATGAAGATCTTTTAGCCATTCTTTCCTCTTCAAAAGATTTCAAATACCCCCCAAGAAATGAAATAAATAATTAAGATACTTTGGTTGAAAATTTTTTAAATAAATTGGAATATTTTAGGGAAGGAATTAAGAAGGGTGCTTTAGGACACTTCGAGGGAAGTTACCTTGTAATAAATTATTTGTGAATAAAAATATCTCTCACTAATATCAACAGTTTTATTTCACTTTTATTCTCCTCAGATTTTCCCTCAAGAAACAATAAAGAAAAGAAGACAGTTTTATTTCTCTTTAGCTTTAATCTGAAATTCTCATTTATTTACACAAATTTCAGGCTTTTATGATGTATATTATAAAATGGGATACTGTATAAATACAAACATTCATACACCTACCTATGGAACTATTTGATTTGCTTGAAAAGAAAAACTTTTTTTCAGTGCAAATATCTTACTAGATGAAGACTTTATAGCCAAAGTATCTGACTTTGGGCTTGCACGGGCTTCTGAGAAGTTTGCCCAAACAGTCCTGACAAGCAGAATTGTGGGAACAACAGCTTATATGGCACCAGAAGCTTTGCGAGGAGAAATAACAGCCAAATCTGACATCTATAGCTTTGGTGTGGTAAGTTTCATATATATATATATATATATATATATATATATATATATATATATACATACATATATATATACATATATACATATATATATACATATATATGTATATATATATATACACACACACATATAAAATAATATATTATATATATAATTAGTAACAATAATCATTCTGGCTGTACCTGTGAAATTGAAATAGAATATTTTGAATACACCTATGTTGCTTAGCTCTCTTACGTAAAGATTAAAATTGTTCACTTTAACCTCTAGTTAAATGAGAAAGTTATAAAAACTACTCTGAATTTGTAAAACTTTTAAATTGATTCCTGAAATTACTGCAAGAAATAATTTTTTGCCACATGAATTAGTATGAAACTTGAATTAATGCATAAAACAAATTGTGTCATACAGTATGCACTTTAATGTCATGTTTTAAAAATGAAATATTTTTTGAAGAAAATATGCTTTGGCATTTTCTGATCTACCAGTCTGTTCCTAATAACTTTTATGATGGTATGAGGAGTAGGTGGGAGTGGTTGGAGAAATTGGGTGCTTCTTTATCTTATTTATTCATATGTGTTTCATTTATGGATATTTATCTTCATAGTACTGTGAAGTTAAGGCACAGGGTTCTAGGATATGCCTGAGGTTTAGAAAATAGTATTCTCCTAAGAACCAGAGAAAATTATTCTTGTGAAAAATCCTCTGCAAGACAGGAAAAGCAGTGTCCAGAACACATGTTGAGGGGGTGCTGATTGTTTAGTAAGTTGCCAGTAGAAAAGAACTGCTTGTGGGTTTGGGTGGGATCCGAGGTGTCCGGGAAGAAAGAGTGGTGAGAAATGACCACAGCTCGTGTTCTTTCCACTTTCATGCCTAAAGGGCATAATGCAGTGTGTGGAAATGGTTCATCAGATTTCATAATCAAGAGCCATGTTTCTTCTAGTTTCTATATGTTGTCTTGAGTCATATTAATGGATTTTACTTTCTTCTTAGGTTTTACTAGAAATAATAACTGGACTTCCAGCTGTGGATGAACACCGTGAACCTCAGTTATTGGTAATTGAAAGATTTCATTTTTTCCAGTCCTTTTCTCTTTGCATTTAGAATCTAAATTTATGTGGGTAAATTTGGCATCTAGAAATGTCATTTTCTATTGGCAGTCTTTCTGTTGGCAATTACATAGTGGCATATGGAAAGAGCATCAAATATTTCTAATCTCAGCTCTGCCATGAAATATTTGTGAAGCTTGGAAAAGACACTTATATATTCTGTTCTAGTTTCTTTGTGTCTAAAATCACAATAGAGCTATTTGATTTCTGAGGTCTCCTCCAGTATATTTTTATTTTGTTACTTTCATGGTGATTACTAACAGCAGAGAGGAAAAGCAACATTTGTTTCCTTTGCAATTTATATCAGAATAGAATTGCTAATAAAATTCTCTATCCATTTCTATTATGGAGTATTTTTTTAATAAAGTTATCATAGAAAACTTTACCTGTGTGTTATATTAGGCATTCATTGACAATTATATAAATAGACTAACTGAATGCTAAAACTATAGGAAAATTATGCCATGCCTTTTTTTTTTCCTATATATTAAATTTTAAGAACTTGGAGAGTGTTCTAATAAAATTAAAGACTTACAGAAATACCTACTACTATATATAAGTTTTTCTTAAAATTAGTTAAATAACTGCACTGACTTTATTCTAATGTATGTGTTCTAATGGAACAAACCAGTGTGACAAATTCAGACAACATGTGTATACCAGATTATTTCCCTAGAATGAGGATTAGAAAGTCAGAAGGTATAATATATTTGCTCAAAGGCTTGGTGCCATACTTTTAAGAAAAACCATAAGTATAATATCTCTATATTACAATATTGCTACAAGTGTCCCTTATAAAACTATATATTATAAAGCTTTCCATGGGTTCCTGGATATGTAGTAATGAATATTACATGCTATATAATATTTCACATTAAAATATATTTATAAAACATAATTGTGAAAAGTTAATATTTTCATAATATTTCATAATATTTTACAGTAGCACATAATGACATTTTGTCTTATCAAAGAAATAAAATCCTCTGTCCCATTGGTTCTTGGAGGTTAGGAAAGAAGCCTGGGCTGGAGTTACAATTTTTGAGCTGTTCGTGTACAGGCATGCCAGAGCTTTGTGTGTTGATCGGATTATACAGAGAAAGTGTGTAGATTAAAAATATAGGAGGAAAAAATTACCACAAAATAGGGTTTTAAATGACAAATTTCTTCTCTCATAGTTCTGGAAGCCAGAAGTCTGAAATAAAAATTTTGTCAGGGCTCCATTCCCTCTGGAGACTCTAGGGGAGAGTCTTCCCTTGCCTCTTCCAGCTTCCAGTGGCTGTTGACATTCCTTGACTTGTACGCACATCCCTCCAGTTTCTGCCTCTGTGACCACATTGTCTTCTCCTTTGTGTCGTTTTTTTTTCTTCTTTCTGTCTCTTAAACAGATGCTTGCCATTGGATTTAGGGCCCACCCTGGGTAATCCAGGATGATCTCATCTCAAAATGCTTAGCTTAATTACATCTGCAAAGACCTTGTCTCCAAATACAGTCACATTCACAGGTTCTGGGGATTAGGACTTGGACATATCTTTTGGGGGGCCACCGCTCAACCCACTACACCATCCTAGTCCTCCACCTCTCTCCCTATTGATTATCTTTTCATCGTGGCCCTGCCCCCTTTCTCCTCCTCCCTCTTTCTCTTTGATTCAACAATGTGAGTACGCATAGAGAAGTGTGCCTGTGCAGGGAGGGGTCTGCATTCAGAAGCTGGAATTGCATCATCAGAAGCACAGCAAAAAAGCAGACCTCCTTGTGCTGGCTGCCAGTAAATACTGCTGAGTACATGAGAGCAATTAGCTCAGTCACATAAATACAAAAACCAATAGGCAAATGGCTGAAAGTTTCTAGGAGGGAGGTATATATGTATGCATAAGTAAGTAAGTAAATAAATAGAGCTTCTCCTAGATGTCTTCATTTCTTAATAAGGTTGCAATGGTAGATAGTAAACTAAGAGTAAATGTTATTATGATGTAGATTAAATAATTTAAATGTATTATTTTATAATATAATTGATAATAATATAAATTAATTATAATATAAATATAATTTATATTTATTTATAAATACATTTATAAATTTATCTGATTTGTTTCCCTTTTATTTGACGCTCTTAAAGTTTTAACATTTGTCTTAAAGCTGGATATTAAAGAAGAAATTGAAGATGAAGAAAAGACAATTGAAGATTATATTGATACGAAAATGAATGACATTGATTCCACTTCCATTGAAACTATGTACTCTGTTGCCAGTCAATGTCTGCATGAAAAGAAAAATAAAAGACCAGACATTAAGAAGGTATTTTTTTTACATATATTTAAAAAGTGAAGGCGGTGGGGTTTGTCATTTTTTCCTAAGTGTACATTTCAAACCAACTATTTAATGTGGTTCTTTTTGTTTTTTCTATCTTTCTTTCTTTATAACAGGTTCAACAACTGCTGCAAGAAATGACAGCTTCTTAAAACTTTACTGGAATAGACCCTTGGCTTTTTATATACAGCTATCTAAATCATTTTTTAAACTAAGATTTTTTTGTAAACATTCTTCTTTACCTTTTACACGGCAGCATGCAGTGGTTATTAAAGCTTGTGTAGAACCCCCAATATATAGAACAAAAGTAGAGCCGCCGTAGCAACACTTAGCCCTACTTTCACTCTGAGGTCTTACCGTAATCCCTGAGATCTCCTTGGAACCTTACCAAACACAGTATGAAAACTCAGAATTAGCAACAAAGAGGACTGAACTATAGGGTGGAAAGACCCTGGGCTGAAGCCCGACTCCACTACTAATTTTCTGTAAAGCTTTGGGCAACCTCTTAGCTGCTTTGAACCTTGGTTTTTTCACTTGTAACGTTGGACTAATTATCTACTGTGCCTCTCTGACAGGTAGTCATGAAAATCAAATGATACAGAATATGTACAGGCATGTGTAACTTGTAAAGTGATATGAAATTTAATGTTTACATAAATGATTGTAAAATCCTATTACAGTCATTTGTTTATAGGGTCATGTTCACAGTGTGCTATTTTAAGCAATCATTCACCATAAGCCAATTATGCCCCGATGATACTCCCGTGATGATATGGCCGTTGTTAGATTATGTTATATGGCAAATTTGAAAGCATTTTGCAGATGCAGTTATCGTCCCTCATCAGCTGACTTTGACTGTCAATAAGGAGATGCTGCTTTGGGGGCTGGACCTAATAAGGTGAGCTTAGCAGAGCTTACAAGAAGTCCGAGAGATTCTCCTGTGGGCCTTGAAGTAAGCTACCATGTTGTAGGAAGGCCACATTGGCTAAGATCTATGGGTGGCCTTTAGGAGATGAAAGCTACCTTCCAGCTATCAGCCAGCAAGAAAAAATTGGAACCTTCGTTGTACAACTTCAAGAAACTGAATTCTTCCAACAACCTAAATTAGCTTAAAAGAGTGCTCCAGACTTCAGATGATATCATAGCCTCTGCTGACACCTAAATTTAGGCCTTGTGAGACCCTCAGTAGCAAACATGGACTTCTGTGCCTGGACTTCTGACATGCAGAATTGTGAGATAATAAATAAGTTGCTATAAGCCACTAAGTTTGTGGTAATTCTTTATGCAGCAATAGAAAATGAAAATAGATATTCTCATGATGGTTCTCCCATGGGGATACCCCATCATGTTCACAGGTTCTGTCCACAATACCAAATATCTGCAATTATTCATTCATTCAATAATCTTGATATCATTCATTCTTTCATTAACACACTCAAAACAAGAGTATGTAGAGTGAGCTATATTAGAAGATGATCATCCTCTATATTGTACTGTTTAGACCTTCCTAAATGCTTTCTTGGGAAACAGAGATAGATAGATAGTACTGTTTCAAATCACCTTTATAAACTAAGCATTTAAGCAAAAAACATTTGCTAGTTGAAAAGCAAAATAAATAAAATGACTTGGTCACATTAATCTCAACAGGAACTCACATAATTTGAGGCACAATATGGCTTATAACCCTGAAAATAATAATGTTATTTTAAAATATAATGAGGGACTTCCCTGGTGGTCCAGTGATTAAGACTCCATGCTCCCAATGCAGGGGACACGGGTTCGGTCCCTGGTTGGGGAACTAAGAACCCTCATGCCCCGTGGCATGGCCAAATAAAATAAAATTATAAAAAAAATTTTTTTTAATAAAATATAATGAGTTAACTATTACTTGAAATAAAAGCATATATGTAAAATGCCATGGATGTAGCTGTGGTTATGGGCTGTGACCAAACCATATTAAAAATTTTTAAATGAGTAACCTGTTTCATTGATTTTGAAAATTTCACAGTATAATTTGGTAGCTGTTTCCATTCCATCAAATGGAATTGATATCAGACTTTCCAAAATTAGGCATGGCTTCTCTCTCAGGATAAGACTGTACCTTAACTCTTTTGAGAGCCACAATACAGTCAATCCTAGATTCCAAAGCAAGATTCCACACGGTTTCATGCCTGATGGTGTGTGATGTATCGTGGACCCTTGAACTTGTGTGACTCACTTAACTCTAGGAATGAACAGCAGGGGGGTTGCCCTCAGCTTGCAGCTGAGCAGGACTTGACTAAAGTTCTGAGGAGAATAATGTACAGGCTCTTTTCACTGTTTCCTCAAGGCAGAATTTAATGGCCTGTGGTGACATCTAGTTGAAGCATTTTCTTAACTGCATTTGGAATATACTTCCCCCTAATCTTTTATAGAAACAGAAAAAAATAGATTTTTGAAAAAAATGTTTGACAGGTTTTGATGGGAACTTTTAACGTTGCCTCCAACAACTGATGATGGTGCAAACCAATAAGTAATGAGACCAACTGATTGTGCAAACCAATAAGTAATGAGACCACGGTAGAGAACCACTGGCCTACCCCATTTCCAGAAAGAACAACTGCCTTTTCCCCCATATTTCTGGCCCATTGATTTGCGAGCTAGCCAACTAAAAGTTTTTAATTCTGAATTTTTCTCAATATGTTCTATGAGGAACAAGCAGATAATAGGAACAATTAGTCAATGTTTTGCTTTACTTTTCTGACATATAATTAAGACAAATTTAAGACATTCTAAAGCATTTATTGCTCTGATCACTTTTTGCTTCTGTAGCTATATAAAATGGCTATAGATCCCAGCTATCTATGGTCCCATTTTTCACTTTCAAAACAAGCATATATTTTATTTTTTCCAACTTTATGGCAGTATAATTGACAAATAAAAATTGTATGTACTTAAGGTGTTCAAAGTGATAGTTTGATATATATCCCTCAGTATCCCCAGGGCATTGGTTCCAGGACCCCTGTGGATACCAAAATCTATAGATTCTCAAGTCCCTTATATAAAATGCTATAGTATTTGCATATAACCTATGCACATCCTCCTGTATACTTTAAATCATCTTTAGATTACTTATAACATCCAGTACAATGTAAATGTGATGTAAATAGTTGTGAATACAATGTAAATATGTAAAGAGTTGCCAATGTGGCAAATTCATTTTGCTTTTTTGAACTTACTGGAATATTTTTTCAAATATTTTCAGTCCACAGTTGGTTGAATCCACAGACGCAGAACCCATGGATACAGAGGGCCGACTGTACATTGTGAAATGATTACCACAATCAAGCTAACTAACACATCCACCGCCTAACATAGTTACCTTTTTAGTTATTTTGATGTGGTGAGGCTACTTAAGATCTACTGTCTTAGCAAATTTCAAGTATACAATGCAGTGTTACTAACTATAGTCACCATGCTGTACTTTAGATCCCCAAAACTTACTTATTTTGTAACCAAAAGTTTAACCCTTTGACCAACCTCTCCCCATACTCCTTTAAAGTTTGTACTATTCCACTATATGAATGGACACAGATAGGACTGGCTTTTTAACCATTCGAATTCTAGTCTCAAAAATAGTATGGAAGCAACAACAGTGAATCTCCAAAATTAATGTTAAGATTTCACTTCTTGGATGAAATTAGGAAAAATCATTTTATGAAATATTCTCGCCTAAAACAAAAATCAGTAAATTAATTCATCAAATATTTATTGATTGTTTTCTGTGGTCCAGACACTTGTAAAAGTAATGTACATATCCAAAGTCCCTGTTCTCCAGGAGCTTGTTCTCAAGAGAAAGTCTGTTCAGATGGAGATGATACTATACAAGTAAATAAGACAACATCAGGTAGTGAGAAGTGTTAAGGAAACGTTAAAACTATGTATTGTGATAGATTCCCTTGGCTAATAAGGTTTAACAACACCCAAGCTAAAAAAAAAAAAGGAAAGAAGGAGGGAAAGGAGGAAGGAAGGAAGGGAGGAAAGAAAGAAAAAGAAAAGAAAGAAAGAAAGAAGGCAGGCTACCAGCGTGTAGTCTCAGAAATGACTAGAATGTACTGTAACTTAAAATAAAAAAATAAAAAAACCTAAACTGAATCAAGTTTTATTTGCATGTTAGACCGTGTTATCAGAGACCTTTGGGTCAGCAATGAGCCAAGAAGAAGACTTGGTCACAAAGTTTCTACTACTATCCTGGGAAAAGGAATACTGTATTTCAGATTATGTCAGATATTTTCCTCTACTGGATATTTATACATCAGGGTAATTTGGTGAAGATAGTGGTTAAAGTCATCTAATCTGTTTGCCTCACACTAATGCCATGTTTATCTGGCAGCCTTTTCTTTTCATTTTGATTTTTTGTCTGGATTTGCCTTTTGGAAGATAATGCACAGTGGCAAAGACTGTTACAACCTACATATCAGTTTCTATTGCAGAATGTATTTTTATGATTAGTAAAATCACATTCTGGTTTATACTGAAGTCTTTTGAAAGTTTAGGTAGTATGAATTAAATCTTCAGAGATTGATCATCTCAGGCTGTCCCACAATGCTGATATCTAAACCTTAGACTGTGACTGGCCCCTTCTTCTGCGACAGCCATTCTAATTGCCAGATGGTGTTTTCACCTCTTTTAAGAATTAGAAAAGAGGTAATGCTACAGTGGTAATCATTTTGCAGTATATAAGTGTATCAAATCAACATGTTGTACACCTTAAATTTACACAGTATTATAATGTGGACGGACCTAGGGTCTGTCATACAGAGTGAAGTAAGTCAGAAAGAGAAAAACGAGTATTGTATATTAATGCATATATGTGGAATCTAGAAAAATGGTCCAGATGAACCTATTTTCAGGGCAGGAATAGAGACACAGACATAGAGAACAGATGGGTAGACACAGAGGGGGAAGGGGAGGGTGGCATGAATTGGGAGATTAGGTTTGACATAAATACACTACTGTGTGTAAAATAGATAGCTGGTGGGAACCTGCTGTATAGCACAGGGAGCTCAGCTCGGTGCTCTGTGATGACCTAGATGGGTGGGTTGGAGGGGGGGTGGGAGGGAGTTCCAAGAGGGAGGGGATATATGTACACATATAGCTGATTCACTTTGTTGTACAGCAGAAACTAACACAATATTGTAAAGCAATTATACTCCAATTAAAAAAAATAAAAGGTTAGGGGCTTCCCTGGTGGCGCAGTGGTTGAGAGTCTGCCTGCCAATGCAGAGCACACGGGTTCAAGCCCCGGTCCGGGAGGATCCCACATGCCGCGGAGCAACTGGGCCCGTGAGCCACAATTGCTGAGCCTGCGCGTCTGGAGCCTGTGCTCCGCAACAAGAGAGGCTGCCATAGTGAGAGGCCCGCGCGCTGTGATGAAGAGTGGCCCCCACTTGCCGCAACTGGAGAAGGCCCTCGCGCAGAAACGAAGACCCAACACAGCCATAAATAAATTAAATAAAAAAAAAAAAAAAAAAAAATAAAAGGTTAAACAAGGACTACATTCTTAGCCCATCTTCCCCTTTATAAAATATCTAAATAATGATAGAACTTTTATAGTAAAGAGATGCATATCACTATTATATATCTTAGAGGAAGACTAGAATCCTTTAGAGCAATAACAGAGTTTGACTATTACAAGTTAATGAGTGGCCTTAAAACTGTTGACATACTGACCAATATCTGTTTAATAATAAATTCAATGTCACTTCCATTAGTGGCATGCATTGGTCAAATATTCTTAAATCAATTCATAAGTTAGTGGAGGGAACATGCTATATCTTACTCTGTTAAACATATTAGAAAGCCCTGCCATACCAAGATTCTTTTTTTGCCAAGAAAGATCAATAATAGCATCTGCCCTTAAATATACGGGCCTAGAAAATGGCAACGGAACTCTAAAAATTCTCCTCTGCATAAAAAAATAAGAAAAGGCTAGCAAAAATTGTCAAAATTGACTTTTTCAGAACTGAAAACTAATCAAAGGTTTGCAGCAACTCCAAGAGCATTTATTCAAGAAAAACAGCTGAATCTCAGTAAGAACAACAAGCTTTGTGGCATTTTAACTTACGCTAGTCCTATCTGCTGCTTCCTAGCTCAGCGGTAGCCTTGAAAATAACAGCCCACATTTTTGGTACCAGAGGGAACAGAACAGAGCTGGAGCTCTTCAAAGCCTGGTTCTGAAAGAACTGTAATTATTTGACCTGTCTGGAGGTTCCCTGAAAGACCCCATTCAAAGGCTTATCTTTTTTGACCTGACTAAACCTAACCTAGCACTAAAAGCCTCTATGTGGAGTCATTTGTCAAAACCATTTACTGGCAAATGTTTTAATCATAGCTGCCTGAGGTGATGAATAACCACTGGGACAAACAATAGGCTAAAAAGCTTAAAAGGAAAAGCTGAAGGAGAAGATGTGCATTATGGCTTTGAAAGTCTCCAATGTATTTGTGGGAACCCAGAAAGCCATGCACATATGTAAGGCCGTGTGCATGCTCAGAAAACCTGAGAAGGTCCTAAGCTCTCACCTCTGGCTGACCTTCAGGCTCTGTACAAAAAGGAAGTGAAAACTAAGGCAGAGTCTAAACTGCCTGACTGAGTGTGGATGGTGTGTCTAAACATGAACACAGAGCCTGTAGCAAAAACTGGGGCATTTATTGGTTTCAGATGTTTAAGGAATCTCTGTCCATTCATTAGCTGATGACTAAGCTGAGTTGAGATTTCAGTGGCCACATATCACAAAGAATACAGACTTTACAAAATTACCTTATGAAGTCACTAAATAAACAACAACTAAAACAATTAGCAACAACAACAAACCTTGGGGAGAGGGCAGTCTGATGTCCAGAGTTTCCACATTATATTATTTTAAATTCCCAGCTTTCAGTAAAAATATACTAGACATGCAAGGAACAGCAAAGTATGGCTCATACCCAGGAAAAAAGAAAGTCCATAGAAGCTGTACCTAAGGAAGCCCAGATGTTGTGCTTACTAGATAAAGACTTTAAATCAGCTATTTTAAATATGTACAAGAGTTAAAGGAAATTGTGGATAAAGAATTAAAGGAGACTGTGAGAACAGTGTCTTACCAAATAGATGATATCAATAAAGAGACATAAATTTAGAGAAGTCCCAAAGTTGAAAAGTACAATAACTGGAATGACAAATTCATCAGAGGGCCTAACTAGCAGATTTGAGCAGGCAAAAGACAAAGAGTTATCAATCCTGAATAAATCAATTGAGGAACAGAAAGAAAAAAGAAAGAAGAAAAATGAGCAGATCCTCAGAGACCTGCAGGGTAGCCTCAAGGTAACCACCATATGTATAATGGCAGTTCCAGAGGAGAGGTGAGAAAGTACTAGAAAGAATATTTGAAGAGTGAATGGCCAAAAACTTACCAAATTTTATGAAAAATATTGTCACACTACCAAGAAAGTAAGAACTGCAAGTAGAATCAACTCAAAGAGATCTTACTCTTAGACACAGCAAAATCAAAGACAATCTTGAAAGCAGCAAGAAACAAGAGATTTAGCAGGTATAAGGGATCCTCAATAGGATTATTATCTGATTCTCCATCAGAAACCATGGAGGTCAGAAGGCATTACATATTCAAGTGCTGAAAGAAAAAGAATTTCAACCAGTAATTCTAACAAAACAATCCTAAAATATTGAAGGAGAAAATAAGACATTCACAGATAAATAAAAGTTGAGAGAACTTGTCACAAGAAAATCTGCCCTTTGAGAAAAGAGGAAGTCCTTCAAGCTGAAATGAGAGAACACTACAGACTAAATAAAATCCACAGGAAGAAATAAAAAGCACCAGTAAAGATACTACAAAGGTAAACATAAAAGACATTAAAATGTATTGTTTGTTTCTGACTAAAGCAAATAATTATGCCATGAAGCAATAATTAAAAATCTGTGTTGGAAGACACACAATATGTAAAGATATAAATTGTATGACAGTAATGGTTCAAAGGAGGGGGCTGGGCACAGATCTACACAGGAACAAATTTTCTGTATATTACTGAAATTAAGTTTATATTACTCCAAACTATATTTTTTATAAGTTAAGATGTTAATTGTAATCCCCAGCACAGCACTAAGAGAATAACTCAGAAAACATGGAAAAAGAAAGGACAAGAAAATTAAAATACATAGAATATATATATATAAATTTGCCCCTCACTTCCTGCATTACTGCCTTCTTTTGTGTTAAATATACATATTTTTATACATAATAATATATATTATAAAGTAATATATTTATTATATTTATGTATTATTTATATATAAGTTTATAATATATAATATATAACATGTTATACTTAATATATTACATATTACATTATATTGTATTATAATATATATTATATTAATATTATGTATAAAATATAATATATTAATATTATGTATAAAATATGTATACAATATATACTATATTACATATTATATTTTTATAAAATATATATGTTATAATAGATATATAATATATAATATATAAAAGTATATAACATTATATATAATATATTGCATATTACATATATTAATATATATTATTATAGTATATATTACATACAATAATATATGTATTGTATTATATTATACTACATTATATATATAATATGTAATATATTATAATATACATATATTTATATATATGCATAATACATTATAATACATAATATGTAATATATTATAATATAACATACATATATTATACATGTACTTTATATATAATAATATGTAATATATCATGTTATATATTATATAATATATATATTAAATATATAACATAATATATAATATATTGGGGTGGAGTCAAGATGGCAGAGTAGGAGGATGTGGAGTTCGTGTCTCCTCACAACTAGTAGGTGTCCTAGTAGGGCACCTACTAGGTGCTGGTGGGGGACCTCAGACACCTAAGGGGATGGGAGGAATACCCACGCAACCAGGTAGGACGGGGGAGGGAAGGGGGGGAGGGAAAGTGGAGGTGGGATGGGACCAGTGCCCCTGAGGGGGTGCTGGGGGAGGGGAGAGGTTCCCACACGTGGAGCGGCCCACTCACAGCAAGGAGATCAGCAAGGACAGAGAGGGACCTTTGCAGGATCAGGGGATCAGAGGGGAACATCTCCCCTGCCTGCTCAAGCCCTGGCGAGCCTGCTGGAGTACTGAGCCTGAACCCTCACCCTTTGGGGCCCCTCCAGCCATGCAGGTCCTGGGCCTGAGCCCAGGACCTACACAGTGCCTGGCAGCCCAAGTGCGGCCCCTGACAGGGCCTCCTCTGGCCAAGCGGATCCAGGCAGGCCGAGCAGGCCTCCTGGCTGCTCCAGCCCCTGCGGATGTGCTTGTGGAGGCCTACGCCCCAGTTGGCCTGCATGGGCACATGTGCTCTGGGCCAGTTTCAGGAAGAGATGTTGGTGAGAGGAACACGCAGAGGTGGGGCTGACACAGCAGGTCCAGAGACCTACCTAGAGGTCTTGGAGGCCTACCAGGGAGGCAGGGGGAGGCTGTAGCTCACCACTGGGGCAAGGACACTGATAGAGGAGATACCAGGGTATTACATTTTTAAATCTTTTATTCTTATTTTATTTATTTATTTATTTTCTTTATTTTATTTTTCTTTCTTTCTTTCTTTCTTTCTTTCTTTCTTTCTTTCTTGTTGTTGTGGTTCGGTTTTGCTTTGTTTTTGCTTCATCCTTATTGTTATTTTTCTTAATATATATTTATTTTTATAATTTTATAATATTGTTTATTCTTTGTTATTGTTCTGCTCTTTCCTGTTTGTTGCTTTTTTTCTGTTGTATTTTTTTTGCTGTGCCACATGGTTTGCAGGGTCTTGGTTCCCAGTCCAGTAGTTGGGCCTGAGTTACTGTAGTAGGAGCACTGAGTCCAAGCTGCTGGACTAACAGAGAACTTCAGGTTCCAGAGATATTAATCAGTGTGAGGTCTCCCAGAGGTCCTCATCTCAGCACCAAGACCCGGCTCCAGCCAACTGCCTGCAAACTCCAGTGCTGAACACCATAGGCCAAACAACCAGCAAGACAGGAAAACAGCCCCATCCATCAAAAAAAAAAAAAAAAAATGAGACAAAAAAAAATATGCCACAGATGAAGGAGCAAGGTAAAAACCTACAAGACCGGGCTTCTCCGGTGGCGCAGTGGTTGAGAATCTGCCTGCCAATGCAGGGGACACGGGTTCAAGCCCTGGTCTGGGAAGATCCCACATGCCGTGGAGCAACTAGGCCTGTGAGCCACAACTACTGAGCCTGCGTGTCTGGAGCCTGTGCTCCGCAACAAGAGAGGCCGTGATAATGAGAGGCCCATGCACCGCAATGAAGAGTGGCCCTCACTTGCCGCAACTAGAGAAAGCCCTGCACAGAAACGAAGACCCAACACAGCCATAAATAATAAATAAATTAATTAATTAAAAAAAAAAACCTACAAGACCAAATAAGTGAAAAGGAAATAGGCAAACTACCTGAAAAAGAACTCAGAATAATGATAGTAAAGATGATCCAAACTCTCGAAGTAGAATGGAGGCATGGATCGAGAAAATATGAGAAATGATTAACAAGGACCTAGAAGAACTAAAAAACAAACAGTGATGAACAACACAATGAATGAAATGAAAAATACACTAGAAGGAATCAATAGCAAAATAACTGAGATAGAAAAATTAATAAGTGAGCTGGAAGATAGAATGGTGGAAATGACTGCCAAGGAGCAGAATAATGAAAAAAGAATGAAAAGAAAGGAGGACAGTCTCAGAGACCTCTGAGACAACATTAAACGAACCAACATTTGAATTATGTGTCCCAAAAGAAGAAGACAAAGAGAAAGGGTCTGAGAAAATATCTGATGAGATTACAGTCAAAAACCCCGTAACATGGGAAAGGAAATAGCCATCCAAGCTCAGGAGGCACAGAGAGTCCCATACAGGATAAACCCAAGGAGAAACACACCCACACACATATTAATCAAACTAACAAAAATTAAATTCAAAGAAAAAACATTGAAAGCAGCAAGGAAAAAGGAAAAAATAACATACAAGAGAATCCCCATAAAGTTATCAGCTGATCTTTCAGCAGAAACTCTGCAGGCCAGAAGGGAGTGGCAGGATATAATTAAAGGAATGAAAGGGAAAAATCTATAACCAAGATTACTCCACCCAGCAAGGATCTCATTCAGATCTGACAGAGAAATCAAAAGCTTTACAAGCAAGCAAAAGCTAAGAGAATTCAGCACCACCAAACCAGCCTTACAACAAATGCTAAAGGAACTTCTCTAGGTAGGAATGACAAGAGAAAAAAAAGACCTACACAAACAAACCCAAAACAATAAAGAAAGTGGTAATAGGAACATACATATCGATAATTACCTTAAATGCAAATGGCTTAAATGTTTCAACCAACAGACACAGACTGACTGAATAGAAACAAAAACAAGACTCATATATATGCTATCTACAAGAGACCCACTTCAGACCTAGAGACACATATAGACTGAAAGTGAGGGGATGGAAGAATATATTGCATGCAAATGGAAAGGAAAAGAAAGCTGGAGTAGCAATACTTATATCAGACAAAATAGACTTTAAAATAAAGACTGTTACAAGAGATAAGGAAGGACACTACATAATGATCAAGGGATCAATCCAAGAAGAAGATATAACAGTTATAAGTATTTATGCACCCAACATAGGAGCACCTCAATACATAAGGCAAACGCTAACAACCAAGAAAGGGGAAATCGACAGTAACACAATAATAGTAGGGGACTTTAACACCCCACTTTCACCAATGGGAAGATCATCCCAACAGAAAATAAATAAGGAAACACAAGCTTTAAGTGACACATTAGACCAGATGGACTTAATTGATATTTATAGGACATTCCATCCAAAAACAACAGAATACACTTTCTTCTCAAGTGCTCATGGAACATTCTCCAGGATAGATCACATCTTGGGTCACAAATCAAGCCTTGGCAAATTTAAGAAAATTTAAATTTTATCAAGCATCTTTTCTGACCACAACGCTATGAGAATAGAAAGCAATTACAGGAAAAATACTGTAAAAAACACAAACACATGGAGACTAAACAATATGCTACTAAATAACCAAGAGATCACTGAAGAAATCAAAAACACATAGAAACAAATGACAACGAGAACACATGACCCAAAGCCTATGGGATGCACCAAAAGCAGTCCTAAGAAAGAAGTTTCCAGCAAATTAATCCTACCTCAAGAAAAAAGAAAAATCTCAAACAACCTAAACTTACACCTAAAGCAACTGGAGAAAGAACAAACAAAACCCAAAGTTAGTAGAAGGAAAGAAATCACAAAAATCAGAGCAGAGGGCTTCCCTGGTGGCACAGTGGTTGAGAATCTGCCTGCTAATGCAGGGGACGTGGGTTTGAGCCCTGGTCTGGGAAGATCCCACATGCCGCGGAGCAACTCGGCCCGTGAGCCACAATTACTGAGCCTGCACGTCTGGAGCCTGTGCTCGGCAACGAGAGGCCGCGATAGTGAGAGGCCCACGCACCACGATGAAGAGTGGCCCCCGCACCACGATGAAGAGTGGCCCCTGCTTGCCACAACTAGAGAAAGCCCTCGCACAGAAATGAAGACCCAACACAGCCATACATACATACATAAATAAAAAGAATGTAAGCAGACAAGAATAGCATTAAAAAAATAAAAAAATTTTAAAAAATTAAAAAAAAAATCAGAGCAGAAATAAATGAAATAGAAGTGAAGAAAACACTAGCAAAAATTAATGAAACTAGGGCTTCCCTGGTGGCGCAGTGGTTGAGAATCTGCCTGCCAATGCAGGGGACACGGGTTTGAGCCCTGGTCTGGGAAGATCCCACATGCCGTGGAGCAACTGGGCCCGTGAGCCACAGCTACTGAGCCTGCGCGTCTGGAGCCTGTGCTCCGCAACAAGAGAGACCGCGATGGTGAGAGGCCCACGCACCGCGATGAAGAGTGGCCCCCACTCGCCGCAACTAGAGAAAGCCCTCGCACAGAAACGAAGACCCAACACAGCCATAAATAAAAATAAATAAATAAATAATTTTTAAAAAAATTAATGAAACTAAAAGCTGGTTTTTTGAAAAGATAAACAAAATAGATAAACCTTTAGCCAGACTCATCAAGAAAAAGAGGCAGAGGACTCAAATCAATAAAATTAGAAATGAAACAGGAGAAGTTACAACTGACACTGCAGAAATACAAAAAATCATAAGAGACTACTACAAGCAACTCTATGCCAATAAAATGGACAACCTGGAAGAAACGGACAAATTCTTAGAAAGGTACAACCTTCCAAGACTGAACCAGGAAGAAATAGAAAATATAAACAGACCAATAACAAGTAATGAAATTGAAACTGTGATTAAAAATCTTCCAAAAAACAGAAGTCCAGGACCAGACGGCTTCACAGGTGAATTCTATCAAACATTTATAGAAGAGCTGACACCCATCCTTCTCAAACTCTTCCCAAAACCTGCAGAGAAAGGAACACTCCCAAGCTCATTCTACGAGGCCACCATCACCCTGATAACAGAACCAGACAATGATACCACAAAAAAAGAAAATTACAGACCAATATCACTGATGAACAGAGACGTAAAATCTTCCACAAATACTAGCAAACAGAATCCAACAACATGTTAAAAGGATCATACATCATGATCAAGTGGGATTTATCCCAGGGATGCAAGGATTCTTTAATACATGCAAATCAATCAATGTGATACACCATATTAACAAATTAAAGAAGAAAAACCATATGATCATCTCAATAGATGCAGAAAAAGCTTTTGATAAAATTCAACCCCCGTTTATGATAAAAACTGTCCAGAAAGTGGGCATAGAGAGAACCTACCTCAACATACTAAAGGCCATATACAACAAACCCACAGCAAACATCATTCTCAGTGGTGAAAAACTGAAAGCATTTCCTCTAAGATCAGGAGCAAGACAAGGGTGTCCACTTTTGCCACTATTATTCAACACAGATTTGAATATATTTTGGATAGGTGCAGTCCTAGCCCATGGCATTCAGAGAAAAAAGAGAAATAAAAGAAATCCAAATTGAAAAAGAAGTAAAACTGTCACTAGTTGCAGGTGACATCATACTATACATAGGAAATCCTAAAGATGCCACCAGAAAACTACTAGAGCTGATCAATGAATCTGGTAAAGTGGCAGGATACAAAATTTATGTACGGAAATCTCCTGTATTCCTACACACTAACAATGAAAGATCAGAAAGAGAAATTAAGGAAACAATCCCAAATACCATAGCAACAAAAAGAATAAAATAACTAGGAATAAACCTACCTAAGGAGGTAAAAGACCTGTACTAAGAAAACTACAAGACAGTGATGAAAGAAATCAGAGATGACACAAACAGATGGAGAGATATATCATGTTCTTGGATTGGAAGAATCAATATTGTGAAAATGATTATATACTACCCAAAGTAATGTACAGTTTAAATGCAATCCCTATCAAATTACCAGTGGCATTTTTCACAGAGTTAGAAGAAAAAATTCTACAATTTGTACAGAAACACAAAAGACCCCAAATAGCCAAAGCAATCATGAGAAAGAAAAATGGAGTTGGAGGAATCAGGCTCCCTGACTTCAGACTATACTATAAAGCTACAGTAATCAAGACAATATGGTACTGGAGCAAAAACAGAAATATAGATTAATGGAACAGGATAGAAAGCCCAGAGATAAACCCACGCACTTATGGTCACATAATCTATGACAAAGGAGGCAACAATATACAATGGAGAAAAGACAGTCTCTTCAATAAGTGGTGCTGGGAAAACTGGACAGCTTCATATAAAATAATGAAATTAGAACACCCCCTAAGATGATATACAAAAATGAACTCAAAATGGATTAGAGACCTAAATGTAATACTGGACACTATAAAACTCTTAGAGGAAAACATAGGAAGAACACTATTTGACGTAAATCACACCAAGATCTTTTTTGATCCACCTCCTAGAGTAATGGAAATAAAAACAAAAATAAGCAAATGGGACCTAATCAAACTTAAAAGATTTTGCAGAAGAAAGAAAACCATAAATGACACGAAAAGACAACCCTCAGAATGGGAGAAAATATTTGCAAATGATGCAACTGACAAGGGATTAAGATCCAAAACATACAAATAGCTCATGCAGCTCAATATCAAAAAAACAAACAAACCAATCAAAAATGGGCAGAAGACCTAAATAGACATTTCTCCAAAGGAGACATACAGATTGCCAAGAGGCACACGAAAAGATGCTCAATATCACTAATTATTAGAGAAATGCAGATCAAAATACAGTGATGTATCACCTCACACTGGTCAGAATGGCTATTATCAAAAAATCTATAAAAAATAAATGCTGGAGAGGATGTGGAGCAAAGGGAACCCTCTTGTATTGTTGGTGGGAATATAAATTGATACAGCCACTATGGAGAACAGTATGGAGGTTCCTTAAAAAACTAAAAATAGAACTATCATCTGACCCAGCAATCCTATTACTGGGCATATACCTTGAGAAATCCACAATTCAAAAAGACACGTGCACCCCAGTGTTCATTGCAGCATTATTTACAATAGAAGGACATGGAGGCAACCTAAATGTCCATCGACAGATGAATGGATAAATATGTGGTATATATACACAATGGAATATTACTCAGCCATAAAAAGGAACAAAAGTGGGTCATTTGTAGAGATGTGGATGGACTTAGACTGTCATACAGAGTGACGAAAGTCAGAAAAAGAAAAACAAATATTGTATATTAATGCATACATGTGGAATCTAGAAAAATGGTACAGATGAACCTATTTGCAGGGCAAAAATAGAGACGCAGACATAGATAACAGACATATGGACACAAGGTGGCGAAGCAGGGTGGGATGAATTGGGAGATTAGGATTGACATATATGCACTACCAGGTATAATACAGATAGCTAGTAGAAACATGCTGTATAGCGCAGGGAGCTCAGCTCGGTGCTCTGGGGTGACCAAGATGGGTGGGACGGGGGGGTGGGAGGGAGCTCCTAGAGGGAGAGGATATATGCACACATATAGGTGATTTACTTTGTTGTAGAGCAGAAATTAACACAACATTGTAAAATAACTATACCCCTATTAAAAATATAAATAATGATAATATAATATATATAATGTATATTTTATATAATATATAAATAATATTAAATAATGTATATTATACATGTATATTATATAATATACATTATATAACATTATTAATATATATCATATATTATTATATATTATATAAAAATATATTAAATATTACTATATATCAATTATATAAATATTATATAATAGTTATTTAATATACATTATAATATACACATAACATATTATACATTTATATATTAATTAATATTATCTCATATATAATATATATTATGAATAATATAATTTATATAATATAAATATGTATAATATATAATTATATATTTTTTATAATTAAATATATATTTTATACATATAAATATATGATTATATTGTATATAATATATAAATATATATATTTTACATTATATATTTTTGTTTTTATATACATAATATATATATTATGTTTTATAATATACATTATATACATTTTAGATATAAATGATTGACAATATATAAAAATGTATATATGTAATATATAATTATATCTTACATACATAATATATTATATATAATATATAATATATTTACTATGTAAATATATAAAAATACATACTTTTTATTATATTATAATATATTTAATATATTAAAAGATAAAAATATATACTATATATTATAATATATTTTATGTATTAAAATATATAAAATTATATAGTATATTTTATATATAAAATATATATATTGTATATATTTACTATATATTATATTGTAACCTATTACATATTATAATATATATTATAAAATATAATTTATAAAAATATATATGATATATTATAATATATTTTTATAATATAATATTATATTATATTTAATAATTAATATTAAATATAATATATTAAATATATTTAATATAGCAATACATTATTAATTATGTATTAATTAATAATACATAATTATTATTAATTATGTATTATTGTACATAATTGTACAATGATGCAACTGACATCATTCAATATCATACATATTATATTTCTATATAGTATAGTATATTTTTATATATATTGTAATATAGCATATATATTTTTATATATTACAGTATATAATATAAGCCATTATATATTATAATTTTTATTATAATGTGTTATAATATTATATGTTACATATAATATACATCTTTTTATATAATATAAATATATGTCTTAATATATACTATGTACTTTAATATATAATAATATGTAGTATATAATATATCATGCATATGTGTATATTATATATTGTATACATTTTATATATGTAATATTTTATGTATATGATATATATTATGTTTAATTATATACCATATAACATATATTATAATATATAATATAATAATACAGTATTATAATGCATATATTTTACATGTAATATAAAATATATAACATAATATGCACATAATATATATTATAGATAATACATACAGTATATAATAAATGCATACAATATATTATACGTATAATTATATAATTATATATTACTATATATTATAAAATATATACATAGTTTTAACATTATATATTGAATCCAGTTTCCATATATTTATTATATATACTATATATGTATTATACAACATATATTGTATAATATACATATTACCTAGTATATATTATACAATATATATTATACAATACATATTATACATATTATAGAATATGTTATAAATATTATAATAATAATACATTATATATTCTATAATATATATATTATATGCAAAATTATATTACCTATAATATAACTATTATATATAATAAATTTATGTGTACATAATATATATATTTATTATATATAATATATAATTTATATTTTATAATAGCATAATAGATATATATTATATATATTAAATTAATGATTATATTATTAATATTATTTGCTATATTTTATATATTTTAATATATGTTTTATATGTATATATATTAATAACCCCATTTACAATATGTGTTACATATATATACATATACGTATATACTATATATATGTAGTATATATTGTGTATATAATATATATGTATAAACATGTATACATATGTGTATATACACATATATGCAATATAAATATATACAATATATGTATATATGTGTTAAATGTATATATGTTATATAATATATATACATATTATGTATATCACATATTGTATACACTTTATATATAATATATATTATGTACATAATATATCATATATATTATGTGTATAATATGTAATATATAAAATATATTCAATATGTGATATACATATTATATATGATGCTCTATTATATAATAAATAATATAAAATTATTTATTATACCATATATATTATAATATATAATATAGTACATATAAAATTTATAGTATATATAAAATGTATATTATATACAATGTTTTATAATGCGTTATAGTATATAAATATGTAATCTATTATATATTTTATTATATCATATATAATATATTACATATATTATATACAAATAGTATATAAATGTAATAATATATATTATATAATATACAGGATTTTATATATATATATTTAACAGAAGAGAAGGTTGCCAGGGAGCAACTGAGGAACAAATATGACATAAGACATATTCAAAATCAATTGCAAAATGGCAGATGGAATCCTACATTCTCAGTAATTACATTAAGTGTAAGTGGAATAAACTCTCCATTTAAAAGCAGAGATTGGAAAATACATAGAAGTACATAATCCATCTCTTATATATTCTGTCAATGAGAGACTCACTTTTGGTTCAAAGATGCAAATAGGTTGAAAGTAAAGGAATGGAAAAAGATATGCTGTGCTCACAGTAACCAGAAGAGAGTTGGAGTAGCTATACTAATATCAGACAATATATTTAATAAAATTGGAGGTAAAAGTCATTACTACAGAGAAAGAATCACTTTTAGAAGATATAGCAATTATACAGATATGCACTGACAACAGGCTCAAAATACATGAAGTAATAACTGACATAATTGAGAGAGAAAATATACAATTCAACAATAGTTGTTGGATACTTATACCAAATTTAATGGATAGAACAGCTAGGTAGAAAATGACAAATAGAACACTTGAACAGTATTGTAAATCAAATAGACCTAACAGACATCTACAGAGCACTCTGGACAGCAACAGCCAAATGCTCTTTCTTCTTAGCTGCCCATAAGTAATTCTCCAGTATAGACTACATGTTAGTCCATAAAACATGTGTATTAGTTTCCTGTGGCTGGTGTAAAAAATTGCCACAATCTTGGTGCTAGAAATTAACAGAAATGTACTCCCTCACAGTTTTAGAGGTTAAAAGTCTAAAAATTAGTAGCACTGAGCCAAAATCAAGGTGTTGGCAGGGCTGAACTCCCTCCAGAGGCTCTAGGGGAGAATCCATTCCTACTTCGTCCAGCATCTGCTGGCTGCCAGCCTTCTTAGTTTCTGGCCACATCATTCCAAGTTCGGCTTCCATCTTAACTTTACCTTCTCCTTTCTTTCTGTATTCAAATTTCCTCTTCCTCCCTCTTACATGTATACATATGATTTAGGGCCTACCCAGATAATCCAAGATAATCTTCTCATCTCAAAATCTTTAATTTAGTCATATTTGCAAAGATCCATTTTTCAAATAAGCCAACATTTACAGGTTCCAGAAAATAGGACAAATCTCAATGAATTTCAAAATATTTAAATCGTACAAAGCATGTATTCCAACCACAGGAGAATGAAATTAGAAATTAATAACAGAAGGAAATTTGGGGAATTCACCAATATGTGTAAATTAAACAAGACACTCTTAAATAGCCAATGAGTAAAGAAGAAATCATGAGGCAAATTATAAAATACTTTGAGAGGAATGAAAAACACACAACAAAACTCATGCAGCAAAAGCAGTGCCCAAAGTAGACACAAAAATTTCCCCCCAAAATTCTAGCAAGCTGAATCCAGCAACTTATAAATAGGATTACATACCAAAACTAAGTAGAATTTATCCCAGAAATGCAAAGTTGGTTCAGCATACAAAAGTCAGTGACTATAAAACACCATTTAAATAGAATAAAAGACAAAACCCACATGATTGTATCAATAGAGACAGCATTTGACAAAATCCAACACTCACCAATTAAGAATAGAAGGTAACTTCCTCAATCTGATAAAGGCCATCTAAAACAAAATAAAACAAACACCCCCCTCCCCCCCAGTTAGTATCATATAGAATAGCCAAGAATAGCCAAAATATTATATAAAAAAGAAGTACAAAGTTGAGGACTCACATTTCCCAGTTATGAAAATACAGTAATCAAAACAGTGTGATGCTGGCATAAGGACAGACATATAGATCAATGACATAGAATTGAAAGTCCAGAACTAAACTCTTACATATATGGTCAATCGTTTGCCAAGACCATTCCATGGAGGAAAGAACGGTTTTTTCAATAGATGGTGCTGGGACAATTGGATATCTACCTGGAAAAGAATGAGTAGGACCCTTACCTCACATCATATACAAAAATTAACTCAAAATGGGTGGAATACCTAAAGGTAAGAGCTAAAATTACAAAACTCTTAAAAGAAAACAGGTGTAAATATTTGTGACCCTGGTTTAGGCAACTGTTTCTTAAATCTGACACCAAGAGTACAGAAAAAACAGAAAGAAAAAAAAAGGATAAATTGGACTTCACCAAAATTCTAAACTTTTGTGTATCAAAGGACATCACCCAAGAAAGTGAAAAGACAATCAGTAGAATGGCATATGTGAAAATAATATGTGATTAGAATCTACTATCCAGAATATACAAAATACTCTTACAAGTCAATAATAAAAATAAAAATAATTTCAAAATAGGCAAAGGATCTGAATAGAAATTTCTCCAAGGAAGATATACAAATGGCCAATAAGCACATGAAAAGATGCTCAGCAGCATTAGTCATTAGGGAAATGCAAATCAAAACCACAATGAGCTACCCCTATAGCTATTACAAATATTGGTGAGGATGTGGGGAAATTGGGAACTTGGTACATTGCTGATGGGAATGTAAATGGTGCAGCCATTGTGGAAAACAGATTGGTAGCTCTTCACAAAGTTAAACAGAGAATTACCAATGACACAGCAATTCCACTCCTGGGTGTGTATCCAAAAGAACTGAACACAGGTACTAAAAAAATACAGGTACACATCTGTTCATAGCTTCTCCCAGAACTGGCAAATGGCCCCAAGGAAGTAGTAGCCCTACATACTAGGTTCATCTCTTTGGATTTATGTTTTCTCCCATATCTTGGTTCTATATTTCATCACTACCTTAGTAGCACACTGATGCCTTTGAGCAGAATTTTTCCCCTAGTTTTCCTCGGGGAAAGGTTTGATCTGAATTACCCGATATTTTCCTAGTTTAAGTAGAATAATATTGATTCTATCCTGGATACTCTTCTTTCTAGACCTTTGTATCTTATCTACTTATGGAGTTTCAAATATCATCCATATGCATATGGATAGATTCTTGTAGTTCTCATCTTTAGCCAACCAGTCTGAAATATATTATACTTTTCTCCCAAACAACTGCACTTCCTGGAATTTCTTGAACATGACCTCTGTGTATTTGGGCATATGGTCATCCGTCTTTCTATTCTGCTTCGAATGCTCTTCCCTCTGCTGTCCACCTGGCAAACTCATAACAGTTTTTTAAAATTCAATGCTGGTATCCACTCCACAGTCTTTTCTGATTCCCTGTGCAGAAATAGGTGCCTCTCCTCTGTGTTCCCATAGTATCCCAAGAATAATTAATAATAATAATGTTATGTACATTAATTTATAAACTTATAATTTAAAAAAATTATATGTTGCACTGTTTTTATTAAATAATTATAAGGACTATTCAAAATGCTTCCCCTATATTAACTTATCTCTTGTAACAATCCTATGAATCTGATAATATTATTATCCACATTTTATAAATGAGGAAATTGAAGTGAAGTAACTTGCCCAAGATTATGCAGCTATTAAATTGCAGAGCTGGAATTTTAACTCAGGCATCTGACATCAGTCTGTAACCTTTACTATGCTCTCTGTCATCATATTGATCATAATCATCTTCTCTGTCATTTGCTGAGCTAACTGTTAATGCCAAGCATTATGTTAAGGGCATGATCACATTTTAGAGCTCTATAATATAGGTCCCATTTTTTTCTTATTGAGGAAATTGATGCCCCCAAATTTAAGTAACTTCTCCCTTATGTTCATTGTGTTAGATTGCAATTCTCCACTCTTCCCTAGATCCATGCCCTTTGCAATATGGTTTTGTAATTCTTCCCATCAAGAGGTAAATTTCATTTCCCTAGTCCTTATATCCAGAATGGCTTTGTAACTTGCTGTGGTCAATAGACTGCAGGAAAAGTGACGTTTCAGTTCCAAGCCTGGGCCTCCAGACCCCCTGTGAACCACTTTTCTCTTTCTCTCTCATGGAATGCTGCCACTGCCATGAGAACAAGCCAGGGCTAACATGCTGCTGCTGAAACCATGCTCAGCAGAGACAAGTCATCTCAGATGAGGTCATCCCAGACCAGCCAACCTGTCAACAGACCACAGATGTGAGAGAGGTCAGCCAACCAGAGACCTGTAGAAAATAATTGTTATTTTAAACCCCTACATCTGGGGGTAATTGGTCCTGCATTAGTATGGTAGCAATACATAACTGATTCAGTCATATACCCAGGAAGTGACAGCATCTCTCTCTCTCTCTCTCTCTCTCTCACACCCACACACACACACACGTGTGCAAAAATATGACCCGTGTGCTCTTATCCATACAGCTTGATAATAGGAGACTAAGAAATTAATTTAACCCCCATTCATGAAGGCATGAATGTGGAGGGGGCACAGGGAAACCAGTACAGGAGGTAAGGTAGGAAGGAAGAGGAGGGGAGGGGCCTCGGAGAACTTTCCAACCCCTGCAAACTGACTTGCCCCCTCTCTGTCCCTTTCTTCTCTTAAGAGACCCATCCCTCCCCTCACCCTCCCCTAGACCTGGAGGATCCTTCAGAGGGAGGTTCAGCCCTCTTTCTCTTCCTTTGCTGGTGTAAGCCATGGTGGGTGCGTGCTTCTATGTGGGAAGTAGGTCTTTGAAGTTCCTGTTCCTTCCGTTCCCAAGTCTCTGGGGCTGAAAAGGAGGAAGAGATATTAGTTATCAGATTTTTAAAATGTAAATAAAATATACTCTCCCCCCACCTCAGAAGAGCTCCTCTTCCTGTTAAGCATCCAGAGGTTTATAAGGCACTACCACCTGACTGAATTCTAGCAAATGCAGATGGTGGTGGATCAGCACTAGCCATTGAGTAGAACTTAGTCTTTGGTCTTTCCAGAACAGAGTCAGCTGAATGAGGATCCCCACGGGAAGACACTTGCTGCTCAGGAATGAGTCAATACTGGAGCCTCCTGGGGTAGAAACTATAATCTCCCGAGGGCAAGAGGTTGTGTCAGTGCTAGTGATGTTTGCTCTGCCCAGAAACACAGCAGCAGAAGCCAGAGCCTCTGTGCTGAACCTACCACTGCTTCGATGTGCTCCCTTCCCCACTGTCCAAGGAAAGGTAAAATCTCATTCTTTTATTTATTCAACAAATAAAATATCCACTATGTCCTAGACACAGTTCCAGGTGCTGAGGATGCATCGGTGACTAAAACCAAGTCTCTTTCCTCCCATCAAACTTGTATTTTAGTGGAGGAGACAACCAATATATACATAGATATATAATTCCCAAGTGCTTTGAGGAAAAATAAAGCAGGATTAAGGTGAGAGGGGAGGGAGTACAATCAGACTGGGAGGTCAGGGAAGACCTTTCTGGGGAGATGACACCTGAGCAGAGACCTGCATTAAGTGAGGGAGGAAGACATGTAGATATTGGGATAGAGTGAGCCAGTGTGAGGAACAGCACACTCAGTGTTCCTGAGGCAGCAATGTGCTTGGTCCTTCAGAGGTCCAGCCAGCAGCTGAGCTGAAGCAGACTGATCAAGGGAGGTGGAGATAGCCACGGGCCAAGTCATGCAGTAGTGGGCAAGAGTGAGGGCTAGATTTTATTCTATATGAGATGTTACCTTTAATCATAACCACTATAGACCAATATACAGGAATACTTAGAAAGTTTGTTGACTGAATGGGGGGAAACCCTCAGTTTATATCATTTAAGACAAACTGTACCCAGTCATGACTACACATGAATCATTTGTGTAACTATGTGACTCCTGGGCCCACTTACTCATCAAAATCTCTGGAGATGAAGCCCCAGAATCAGTACTTAAAAAAAAAAAAAACTCCAATCCTCATAACATATGGTTGTATATGCAAAGAAAACGTGTGAAAGGATATATACCAAACTACAATATGAACCTCAGGCACATGAGTTTAGTTCTGAGTACAAATGCCATAAAGAATTAAACTTTTTAAAATAGTTCTCAAAATCAGCCCTTTTAAGGACAGTTCTGTCTTGGTAAAACTGCTACCAAAGACATCCATCTTGTAATATAGCCCTAATAAAAAGGATCAATTTGATACTGAATTGCAAACTGGAATGCACTCAGTATCTGCTGGGTGAATGTCTTTTAACAGCTTACTGTCAAGTATGTTGGTCACCCTATTGTACTGGGTTGCTGCTATCACAGTAGGAACTAACTCATGACGTTACCATTATTGCTGCAGTAGTGGAAAAGTTCTAATCTACTAAAGCACTCCATTGACACAACTTGCTTAGGTTTCAAACTATTTAAAATCCTTTTTGATTTAGATAGGTTAATTAACAAATAGATGAATGGGACTTCTAACCTATCACCAGGTATTGCATTATGCAGACTTACCCAAACAAACAAAAAAAGGTTATACTAGAAAACCAACTTAGTACACAATTTAAAGAGAAAAAAATTTTATTGCAATATAAAACGCACTTATTAAAATGTCCACAGAAGGCATGTAATTCTTCACTACTATATAAATTCACTGGGAATACTTTATTCACCTTCTATTGTTATGATGACATCACCTAAAACATAAACGATGAGTTATACTCTATAACAAATGCATCATTGATTTTCAACAATCATTGGTTTAATAATAATTAGTTTAAGATTATATAATCACATCTATATTCTGGAATGTCCACTTACTTTCATGTAGTGTAATAGAGTTTAAGAGCATAATTGCACATGGATGGTAGAGAAAAACATTCACTACTAAATTATTTTATACCTTCATGACAGGTTAACTTTCTTCCTGACTGAAAATAACAGCTTCAGCAGCTTGGCCTATGGTCGACAACACAGCTCCAGGATTCTCAATGCAGTAGTTTGTGTGTATGTGTGTCTATGTGTGCACCCACGGAAAAACTTAAAGTATATCTTTCATAAACAAGTGCAACATTGCCGTCAATTATTTTGCATTATAGTCTGATTATTTGTAAACAAACAAAACCCCACACAAATACTCTTAATTCTAGAAAAAAAAAAATCTGTCAACTCATAATTATTCTAACATGCTTTTAGTTGAACACACATTGAATTTCTGAAAGGTGCATATATTACCTTAGATAATAAAGTGTAAAAATGAGTGTTTCATATTTTATACTATGAAATGTACATTTCTGGTATTTGTTTTATGCAGCATAAAGTTTAGATCAAGAAATTCTAAATCCCGGATCCCCACAGTTCGTTTAGAAAAGTCCTCTAAATTATGGCTCTTGCAGCAGGTTTATCAGATTAAACATGAAGTTTTCTAGCTCCCTCTATTTCAAGTATCAAAGAAAACAAGGCTCAAAATCTCTGTAGGTTGTAATTGAAAATGCAAAGCTTTAGAAAACAGTTAACTGTGTTTTGAAATAAGATATAAATTGAAACAAGATTTGTTTATCTGTGTTAGGCTGATGAGTACTAGGACTTTAAAATAATTTTGTTAAATCTGAGTATTTGCCTATAAATATATGGTTTTAGAGAGAAATCAATCGATGTTTAAAACTTTTTCAATATTGTTGACTTTAGTTTTGTTTGCTTTTGAATGATATTAATTTAATATTCAATTGGACATAAATATTTGGTCTCACACTACATATAATGAAACGACTTACTTTTGAAATGGAAAATTTTTAAAGCGCTAGAAAGAGCATTTACTAAAGCAGTTTAAACGTGTCTTTCAACGTCATCAGAAATCCTGCAGTATATATCTGGTACGCTTAATGTTTCAGAGTGAGCTGATTTTCTGAAATTTTAATGCCATTTAAAAAACGAAAAAGTCAAATAGAAAAGACTGCTGCAATAAAGCACGGTTTCTCAAAGTTGTAGACATGACCTCACAGTCTGAGTGAGCACTGCTCTTCAGAGCACCTTTTCCTAGGCACATGAAGTTTTCAGCTTAGAAAATAATCTAATCTGGTCCTTAACATATTCATTAAGTGGAATGAATACTTTAAGGTCTTTCTCTCTTCCTTAAAGAAAAAAAAGTGATGTATCACCGAAGAGTAATAAGAATTGTATCTTACTTTAGATTTTCTGGAATGGGCCCAACTCTATAAAATTTTAAGAACTATGTGAAAGTGTGGAATCATCACTCTATGAAAACTGTGATGAAATTAAACATCATTATGTCGAACCCTTTTCTAGCTTTAACTCAAAAATCAAAATCATGAGTCTTCTATAACATTAATTTTAAAAACACACAGAAGTGAAAAGTGCTGATTTTCAAAAAGTACAATTTTTTCCCCTACTATACATCAACGTGGAATGATTTCAGTTCTCCTGTACTAAAAGCTGGACTTTAAAAAAAACTAGTATTGTAATAATTTTAATCAGTAGTGGCTTCAGTTTCAGCTGGACCCCTAATTAGTCTTCGAATTCCTCTTTTTCCTGAAGGACCTTTTGGTTTTGCAAAACTTTGTTTATGTGCATGCTGCTTGGGGTGTACTTCTTCATAAAGGAAGTCTGCAGTCAACTCATCCCCATTGTCTATCTCGATCTGTAAGAGATAAAATTAGCAAAGTGTGATGCAATGTGAGAAAACACAACATTCAAAACCTAATACAAGCAATGAGCCAGTTTTCAGGTGTGAACACTCACCAATAAGTGCATAATACTCATTCCAGCAAGAGAGAACCAAGGACCATATGAAAATAGTTCACTTTCATCTTATTTGGGGGGAGGAGGAGGGAGCTAAATGAGTTGCTTGAATATATAATTAGCTATACTCATTTTCTATTTGGTTCTCTCTTACTTCTCCAATTTAACTAATGTTTAAAAGTAGTATAGTAGGAATCACCACTATATTCTTAAGTTGTTCTGCTTTGGTACACTACATATTTTCAAGAAACATTACTCATGGCCCTTTCATCACTTGGGTCACTTGAAATCACTCTATAACACGGGTTGGCAAACTATGGCCTGCAGGCCAAATCTGCTCAAGTTAAGAGCGTGTTTTACATTTTTAAAGGGTTGTAAAAACAAACAAAATAATAAAACAAAGAAGAATATGTGACAAAGACCATATGTGGCCTGGCAAAGCCTGAAATATTTACTATCTGGTCTTCTGGTAGAAAAAGTCAGCCAGCCCCTGCTACAGAAAGTGATTCTTAAGAACTTAAAAAGCTCTTAAAGGGCTCAGTACCTAAAACACTGGTAATTTGTAAGGACCTGTGTCTTAAGAGTTGAAGGGCTCAAGAATAAACCATATCTTTTCCTATGCCTCACCTGCATTTAAGAAAATAAATTTAAGAAAACTTGTAACTTAGCTCCCAAAATTCATGTTTATGCCCATTCTCTCCTTTCCCAACAACTGGAAAGATTCTCAACCATCCCATGGTTCAGTTATAAATAGAGACTGTAGTTCCTTACTAATAAAGTCTTGAGACGACCACAAGTATGCAGCTTTAGTAGCACCGTCCAGCAAAACTTTCTGCAATATGGAAATGTCCTCCTAATTCTGCACCATCCAATACAGTGCCATTGGCCACATGTGGCTAAAATGAGCATTTGAAATGTGGCTGGTGCTTTTAAGGAACTGAATTTTAAATTTCATTTAATTTTTATGTATATTTAAATTTAAATAGCCACATGTAGCTTGTGGCTACATATTAGAGAATACAGATCTACAGGGAGACTGGGGTCATGATAGGTCATCCTCAAGCACTTAGAGGAGTTCCTAAGGATTTATGATGAGAATAAGAAAAAAAAAAACTTTCATTTATAAACCACAATACATCATGAACTACACGAAAGACAATAAAAATGTAACAAAAACTGAAAAATTTAAAATAAATAGGTAGGTATTAAATATACTAATAAGATAAATTAGATAAAATAAATTAGATAAATAAATAGATAGGTAATTACCTTTCTAATGACATCCATTTGTAGTTGTCTTTCTACAATCTCTAGCAGAGGGCTCTTGCAGCTAGAATACAGCATCCGTTCTCTTATACTGCATGTGTATCCAGGCATTGAATAAATAAAAACTGTAAATTAAAATAATAATAAATCCAATTAGCAGCATATCAATTAAAGCACATACTAAACCTCATAAAGCTACAACTAAGCTCTCTGGCCAAGAAATAAGAAAGAATATAGTGATGAAATATCAATCAGCAAACTGAAAGTATTATGTTAAAAAAAAAAAGTATCGTATACCTATAGACTCCAAATAGTCTCCTTCATGGGAATGTTTATACAGAAAGAAATGATAACGTGCTGAATCTCTGGGAATCCTCTTTGGCAAATCTTTTAGTTCTGTATTTATTGTGTTGGCCAAAATTATAATTTCATTTTTTATATCTATTTCCTGTCAATAAGAAACAAAATACATTTATTAAGACAGATACACAGAAATTTAAAATTTATAAATTAAAAAACAAGGAGACAAGGGGAAACTTATACAATTTCACTTTTTCCACAGTGAATATATATTGCTTTTGTAGTTTAAAAAAAAATGAATAAAAAATAAAAAGGAAGCAAATAAAAAGATTTAAAATCCATTAAAAACAAACCTTATACAAGCCATAGATACCAAAAAGTGAAGCCATTTCATAATAATCATTATATCTCTTACCAACTGCACATAGTTGAGCTGTCTGTTATTCAATTTTTCCAAAGCCTGAAAAGCTTCTCGAGAAATAGGAAATGCTACTCCTTGTAGTGTTTGATGCTTAGTGTCCACACTCACGTCAGTCTGTACCTAGTATGACAGATTCAATTTACCGATGAAGTTTAGCATTTAGCAGTGTCAGATGGCAAAGAAAAGAAAACCCAACCTCTACAGAGTGAGGGTCATTCCACCCTTGCCCATTTTAATATAATTAAAATGAACACTTAAAACACTATGAACTTAAAAAGCAAATAATTTTCACATTTGTTTCAGGTTCTGCTAGCACTTTGTCAACATGCAGAGTGTATGCCACATTTTGATGAAAATGCCAGAAGTGAACATCTGAGTTGAGTGTGCAATGTTAGTGGGGCTTTGCTTATATGTTTGGTTTGGCACAATTGCCATGAGCTACGTAAGCTCTCTGAAGTGTCTTCAGATTACACTTTTAATTACAAAATTTTACTTGATAAAATTTATGAACAGTGTGATATAAATACAATATGCATAGAACTTTACTTTGTTCTGCTAGACATAAAATGCAACACAAACACCATGCACTGAGTTGAAAGGAGTACAAACAATATACAAAGACAAAACACAGCTCAACAAATTATACTACTGCAGAAGTTCCAGACTTAGAGCTTTCATTACTAAGAACATGGGTGTGCACGTATCGTTAGAAGAGAAGAGTACGTCAAGAAAGCTTTCAATGCACATATTTAAGACTTTTATACTCTGTAAATGACAGCATAGTATAGGGTCTCATTTGCAGTGTTGCAACAAAGTCAAATAGAAATTTTACTTTAAAAAAAAAATGAATGGAGATTCTACAGCATAAATGGTATTGGATAATGAAAACATCATAGAACATATGCAAATGCATACCCCAATAAGATCCTCTGGGTTCTGATTGCAAGGAATAAAACAAACTATCAAACTTGTAAAAAAAAATCATGTAAAAATCCATACTCAAATAACTTGAGTTAAAATAATATAAAGATAGATCCTTGCTATCAGGTCAATATTAAATAATATTCAATCACTTTTCAGACTGATTCTTATTAGTCTGTTACTCCGACAAGTGATAGTAGTTTCTGCTACTTGTTCTTTTCTATAAAATTCCAGTAGAAATACAGTAGCTATTCTAACTTAGAATTGCTGCAGTAAACACATTAGAAATATGATAAACTATAATATGGATGAAATTTATTGACTCTAATATGCTAAACAAGTACTCAAATAACCATCTCCCATATATATATATGCACACACCCATCCAAGTAATGTCCATAGAAGTTAATTTATAGAGCCTCTAGAAATCCTAAACACACTACAGCATTTATGTTTTATTCTCTTTAGTCGTCAGTATTCTCTGAAATAACAAAACAAACCTTTTTCAGGCAACCTCATTAGATATAATATCCCTCACACTAAATGGGTAACACATACTTTTCCCATTTATCAATATTTAGTATTCAAAGTACAAAGTTAAAAACAGTTGTACTTCTCACAGGAAGATTACTAATCTATAACCAACATTATAAAGACAGGAGAAAGCTATTTATGAAATTGACATGAAGTTTAATATTCACTTTTAACTTTTTCCTGAAGACACATTGAGCAGTCTTGTCTCTAAACTGAACAGAATAAATGTAAGCTATCTAACTTATTTATTCTCTAGTTACCTCTTCATCGATTAATTAAAAATACAATATTTTTAAGCACTTAGAATCTTGCAAGGTTTCAAAATGGTAATAATACCTCATTAATTTTAATCTGTCGTAATTCTTCTTCAGCTGCAGTCAGTGGGGCAGGAGAAGACTGTGACAGCAAATATTTTTTATATCCATGTAATGACACATCTTCCTGTGAGCACAGAAACTGACTGTTACTAGTTGTGAGGCTACTTTAGGAAAACAAAATCATTAATTTAACAGAAAATATTTTAACTAAAAATAAATAGTAACAATAATTTTATTACGTCTTTTTTAAAAAAAAATATTCTATTCTACAGGTTTCAAAAGTTTTAAGGGGATTAGCTACAATTCATTTCCTAAAGCTTTATAATTACTAGATCTTTTGTGTGAGTGTGATGGTGGTAACGCCAGCCACATGACGAACCTGATCATGCTTCAAGTCTATAGGACAATTATAATTAACCTGGGGAAGCCTGCCCCATAGTTATTCAATAATCAACATATTCAGATTCTGAATTCTGTACTATAATGAATTATATAATTTCTCTATAATTATTCATAGAAAATAATTACAGTTCTTATTTAAAATAAAAAATATTCCGAAGAAGTTTACTTCTAATCAAAATTTTGTGGTTTGGAAGACTGAGAATAGAATTAAGAAACCAGGCCACTTCACAACTGATGTGAATAAGCAAAGGATACCCATTTAGTCTCGTGCTCTATCCACCAGAATATATGACTCCCTGAATCACAATAAAAGCTCTAAAAAACAAAAAACCTCTTCAAAAAATACACTGTAATTTTCTTAATTTGGGGGTATATCTACATACATGTATTTACCATATACATTTTATAATGAAGTAAATTCTTAATCATAACTTAACTAAATTTATTAATTAATCAACAATTACCCCAATTATCAATCAATTTACCTGCCTCAATGTTCTAGTTCAATTAATACAGCTATTGCTTCCACAGCATAAGTATAAATGTCCAAAATATCTAAAACCTACTATCTCTTTTAAGTAGTCTCTCATTTTTCTGAGCCTATCTCCCCATCCTTAAAATGAAAAGGTTGAACTAAATGAGGGGTTGAACTAAATGATCTCCAAGGGATATTCTAGTGTTTGAAGACTAACAGAGGAGATTCCAACATATTTTAAAAATGTAAGTATGATGTTTCAGTTAACTTGCATATCATATGAAACATAATATTTTCTCTTATTCTTTATGTTTACCGATTCACCAGTCAATTCACATTAACTATCCCATTACCTCGGTGCAACATGCAGAATCTACATAAAAGTATAAGTTTTGTACCTTTACTGTTCCAAACATTTCATCTTTAATGTGGCCACCTCCAAACTCCTTTTTCAGAGTTGCTCTTGTTGCTGCATACAACATTTTTTGACGAACCTAGTAATTGTGAAAGTTTACTTATAAGTTTATAGATGAAAACTATCATTACAAAAGAAAGCACTTTATAAGTGTATGAAAATCTTCAAGCACATTAAAAAGAAAATAAACTGTGACAAAGCTGAAGTCCGTTGACTGTAACATGCTAAAATATGTGTATACAAATAACCATCATAACATCAACATCTAAAATATCAACAGCTACTAAGGAAGACTTCAATTTATAAGTCATATTTTTCGAAAAGTAGAAAAAACTTAAATTTTAGAAAATCATTTTTTTCAAAGTATAAAATGAATTCAGGAATTAAAAAAACTACTTAAAACACTATTTTAAAATCACTGAAATGAAGTAAACTTGATAATGACATTTTACTCAAAGCAAGTCTAGGTCAGACACTACTTATTTAGTTGTTTAAGAATCAAATATTCATGGCATAACTATGGCATAAACCATTCTATGAGGGACAAAGTAGAAAAGAACTACAATATATACTATTATTAAAGAGTCTGATAGCATCTATGGAGAACTACTAAAGATAACTGCCAACCAATAGAAATCATTTCATAATTTTGCACTGTCAAATCCAGTATTTCTTTCAGACAGCATATACAGAATTAAATAGGAAGTGATGACTTTTGAGAATGATATCTACATAACTTTTAAAATTATTATTTTTCTACAAGAAACAAGAGAATTAATTTTTAAAATACTGGGCAGTATCCATATATTAGTTTTTTATTTTATTCTATTAATCAGTCTACTAACTCTCCTAAGAGAAATACTTGTTTGTGTGTATGCCCATCACTTGAATGGTAGCTACTGAGAATATTTAATAAAACGTTCAGTTAGTTCTAGAAGAATTATTTCAATTATTACTCTCAAAGTAGTAACCTTCATTCTTCAGAGGTCCACAGAGTCATTTATAATTGCCACAAATTTTTAAATTTAAAATCAATAATTCTACTGATTTCAATTAAGGTCAAGATTTCTGAATCTAAGTACATTACCCCTGATTCTACATTACCAATCACAAGGATTTTTTCCATGATCATTCCCATCTATGAGATATGACTGTTGTTTCTTAACTTTCTCTTGGCCTAGGACTATTTCAGAAAAAATTTTTCTAGGTTTTAATGTTAAATAAGTAACAAAAAAATTACTTACATGAGAATGGTCTGGAGACCACGCAATGAATATCCATTCATATCCCTGGGCATTCTGAGAATCTAACCTGAACAATACGTAGCACGGTTGTTTGTCCTCCAACAGGGGTAAAACAAAGGAATCATAATCCTTATCCCAGGAATCTAAAGGCTGCCTACACGCTCCAATCACAAGTTTCTCTATGAAGAACAATTTTTAAAAGATATATAAATGGTTTAAAATGCCAAATGGTAGAATAATGAAGAATAGAAGAATAAATTAATAGTTAGTTCTTAATTGCTATTATTCACATCAAAATATAGAAAGGGCAAAGGTTGTAACACAGAAAATAAATATAATATAAAGTAATATTAAAAACAGATATAAAAACTATAACCAGCATAGTTAAAATAACGTTATAAACACAAGAACGGAACATACAAAAATGATTATAAATAGTTGAGTTGGATGGTTGAAGAAAGGGTGATTATATTCTATTGTCCAAATATTTATGCTATAAATTATCAACAAAATATATTTAACTAAGTGTCCTACTGCTCAAAGGTATAATTTCTGAAATTAAACACTGAATTGTACAGTTAAGAAATACTAAATAAAAACAGGTTTAGTTCCTATTTGGCCATAATGCTACAAATTTTAACATTTGTCCAGAAACATAAATTGGTACAGCCACTTTGAGGCATTATTGGGCGAATCAAGTGAAACTGCTAATGTACTCTGCATAGAGAATCTCTTGCACATATATACCAAGGTGTTCACTGCAGCACTATAAAATAACAGTGGAAACTGAAAATAGCCTAAATATTCATCAATAAGATAATGGACATATAATACGTGGCATAGTCATATTATACAATTCTATTCATATTTAAAAAGAATTAGTGAGCCTCTATCAAAACTAATTATAAAAGCAATGTTTACAGGAAAAGGAATGATGCAGAAAAAGATGTCAGTTTATATGAACTTAAAAACTCAAAACAGCACTATATGTTATTTAGGGATACATATAAAAAACAGATTGCACAAAAATAAGGTTCCTAATGTAGTTGCCTCAGGAGAAGGTCAGGAAGTAAAACTGTTTAAAGCGAATGTTCTTATACCACAACAACATTAAATTACAAAAGGCTTGAAGCAAATATGATAAAAATGTTAGCAGTTATTAATTTAAGAAGAGATGGAAGTATTTGTTATATTATTTATTATTCATAATTTCCTTATTTACAAAATTTTCTCAAAACAAAAATAAAACCAGAAAATAGTGATAGAGGAAATACTGTCATTTTCCTGCTGTAGAGATGTTACTTATATAAACTTTTCCATTTTACTTACTTAACTAGTCAGTTAGGAAGTGATGACATTTAAAATTTTAGTTGTAAAATATGCTGCTTTCCAGTATATGTTTATTCTTGTTGAGTGTGTTAATATATGTAGAACAACTGCCTATTTTTCAAACTATTTTGGTATTTTTAATATATAAAAGAAAATGGAAAGCAAATTAGATTTACTTCCAGTTTATGAAAGAACAAGATATTTTTCCAAAGCAAAGTATTTAAGGTATGTAAGAAATTAGGTCAATGGAATATTTTAACATATTCGTTTGAGATTAAGTAGTTATAATATTAATTATTCACACTCAAACCAGCTGAATTAAAACTCTCCCACCCAGTGAATTTCCCTACGTACAGCTTTATTTTGAAAGGATCAATTTATAGTTTGTTACACTCAGAACTTTTTCCCATAACAAGAAAGGGGAATCATTTCTGCAGCATACACTGCAATCAAGTTGAGAAAATGGGAGAGTTTAAAATCCTTCCTTTCTACCTCAAAACTAACTTTACTGAATAACAATTCACAAGTAACTTTTTTTTTGTGGGATAATCACCTGTTACTGATTTTCATTCCAGAGATGCAGGCACTGATATTAGATATAAATTGTGGTACAGAAACTGAGACACAAAAAGTGAAAGAGGAAGATGTCACACCAAAAACAACATCTTTTTGTTTCCGTGAGAGTCAACTACAGAATTCAGAGGGTAAGGTAAGCAGGGGCCCGTAGGACATGTCCTAAATGTAGAGGAGCCAAGTAAACTAAAGGCAAGCTCTGAACTTGCTTCACATTTATTAATAGTCCAAATCACTGACAATGATTTAGAAGTTTAAAATTATAACACCCAATAACCCAAGGACAAACAACATTTAAAAATGCTTAACTAACCATTTTCAATCGATATCTTCAGAAGTCTGTATTTTCCATTTCTTGCTCTGGCAAAAATATCTTTAACATCCTCACTTGCTGTGGAAAAAGATACAGAAAAGTTAACACTTTCTAATGTTACTTGAATAGGGAAAAAATAAAATGTAATACAAAGAAAAAATCTTGAAGATGCAGTATTCTCTTACCAGTAATTTAAATTACAAAAATTAAAAGGTTAACATAGTAGACATTGTATACAGCTAAGAAACATAAATATTAACATATTTTAAAAGTATATTAATTCTAACCTGTTTTACCTAGATAATTCCATAGCAGAAATTTACACTGGGAATGAATATATTAAAGTTTCTCAAACCCAATAATCACAAATCACAATTTTGAAAAACACCTTTATTGCTTGTTTGAAAAATGCTGAACACCTGCTTTCACTCTCGTCTGGTCCAATTTCAAGCTTATAATAAACAAACACACCTCCTTCATCAATTCATTTTTTACATTTTCACGTTTAAAAACAACAATTAATGTCAAATACCCTATCCTGATTAAAGAAAAAAACACAATTCATTCAAGCTCGTACTTCTGGTCATACTTCTCTAACTCGTATTTCTTAAAAAGCTGGAGTAATCTCACTGAGCAAATATATATTTAATAACCTATCCCTTGTGCTCCTATTAAAGCTTCAATTTCGTTCTAATTTTATTCTTGAGTTGTATACTGACAGCAAGAACCACTGTTTAATAGTGCTTGCTATAACGCTCAAGCATGAAAGTCAATAATTATATATATCAAAACTAACGCAGACAAAACAATGCTTTTAGATTTGCGACTGTTTTGCTTGTGTTTGTGCGTGCAGGAGGTGTGGGGTAGTGTCAACGACCCTTAAGAACAAAACACAATTACACGTTCATCTGGGGAAAAGATTCGTTGTCCATTAACAGGAGGAGCTTGTGTTTACATTACAACTCGTTAAGTGATCGCGAGTAACCCGGGACGTATTATTTGATTCTGATGAGGTGAGCGCTTTCAGACCGCCCACTTTCAAACCAGGAAATAACACAGGTCAATTATAATCGCACATTCAACTGCCTGCCCGGGACGATTAAACGCAACCACACAGATCAAACTTTTCAGTTCCCTGGGGAGTATCTAAGAACAACCAAGACGCCTCATACTCAGGATACAGACAACGGTGTTGAAGTTCCCGTTTTGGAAGAAAATGCGGAAGAGTTTGGGAAGCACCCTTACTGGAAATGAAAAAAATTCCCGCATCTTTCTTTTGATAATCCAAATCTTGTAACAACTCTAAAGTTAGACCGTGAAAAAGAAAATTCGCCCGTCTCTCGACAGCAAAAAGAGCCCCAATCGCCTCCACGGTTCCAGGTCTTCCCAGTCCGATAAAAAAGGGGAAAGTTGGGATAACGGCGGCGGCGGCGGCGGCAGGCACGCCCCCTTCACCCCGGCCGCCGCGGAAAGCCATCTCCTTCGCTCCGGCGAATTTCGGGTCCATCAGCAACGTGGCGACGGCCGGCCCGGGATGGGAGGATGGCAGGCCGGGACCGCCCGGGACACGAGAGCGCGGAGAAGCGCAGAGGCCCCGCTCGTCCCCGAGACCGACTCCCTGTGGTCCGGGACCGACTCCGGCCCTGCCCATCCCGCCGCCCTCCCGGCTCGCCGGGGGCCTCCCAGGAGCCCCTTCCCCGCAGGCAGCGCCGGCGCCGTTACCTTGGATGCCGGTCTGATGGGACATGGCGGCGGCCGCGGACTCCCGGCTCCGGCGCTGAGTGCGGCGAGCGGCCCCGGCCGGCGGCTCCAGGAAGTGGCGGCTACTCCACCAGCCCCGTCGCGTCATCAGCCTGCGACCCGCCCCGCCCCCGCCCCCGCCCTGCGAGGCCCGCGGCGTCCTCGCGCGCCCCCGTCGCTCTCGCAGCCTGTCTCCTGACACCCGCGCCGTCTCCGCGCTGCCGGACTGAAGGTCCAGGCCACCGGCCCTCAACTTCAGCTGTCTGCTGGGTGTCACAGTCCTCGGTATTTGCCGCCGTTTCTCCCCCTCCACCACGGTGAAACACTGCTGGCCCGGCAGGATGGCTTTGCGCTCTGGGGTCTGCCTTCCAGCGACCCTGCCGACACCGTCTTTCACTGGTTCAGCAAAAACGTTGCTCAAAAACAGAAATGAACGTTTTACTGAACACACGTTTTCAGCTTTAAAAAGGTGTGCATGGTATCCTTCTTGGTTTACTCTTCTTGCAGTCTATACAATTTAATGTAAACGGTCACTCCCCGCCCCTTTTTTATAAATAGAATTAATAGGCGGTCTCCCATGAAAATCCCCCACGCTTTTAAATTAAGTTAATCTCAGACTGTTAACTATCCTTTCTTTAGTTGGGCACATTTAGACACCAGGTTTTCCTTTCTCTTCATTCCAAAAAGAGACAGCCACTGAGAGTGAGATTAGCTGATTTGAGTACTCCTCTGTGGTCAGTTCTATCATTGCAAACCATAGTACTGCTCTGCTTCAGGTTGGCGGTTTATTATTTAATCAGGTAATTACTCAAGATTCATTCGTAAGGATGAATTTGTAAGGTAACAGCAGATATTATTAAAAATTATTTTCCATTTTCTGCTTTTATGAGCATGTATTTCCCTTTCTAAGGATAATTTTAGTAGTTATTTTTGTACTACTTTTCTAGGACTCCTAGATTATAGTTTCTTAGGTAGACAGCTGGGTCTGTTGTTTTTAGGGCCTTGAACTGACAAGTATACAAAAGTACAATCTGATTATCAACAAATACTCTGTACAGGCCAATAATATAAATGCAAGTTAACAAAATCACTCTTCAAATGCAATGTATTTTTAATTAGTTAACTAGCCGCTGGGTAATTGATTTCTTTACAAGGGTCACAGCAAACAACGTTGCTATGCCCTGTTTCTTGTTACTTAAGCCTTATTTCTCAAACACTTCCTTATATTCTGGAATAAGCAAAATGTAATCTGAGTTTTATAACCTGTTTGGATTTAAGAAATGTAGGGATGTGTTTCATTCTAACCAAATTCTTCCTGACACAACAGTTAACCCTGATTTACCAGTTTTGATAGCATTGTTGAGCACAGAGAGTTCATCTGCAATTTTTTGACTGATTGATGTTATGGTGACTAGGGAAAATTGCATAAGGAGGTTGGTACTACTCAAAAGTACTGATGAGAAAAAAATAACTCTCCCATATTCATGCTTAGAAAAGACCCCGGTATGTTCAGCCCTGGAGAGGAGGAAAGTCCAGGTAGGTTGGATAAGACCACCACGGCATCCACCAGAAAATGCTTGTTTTGTGCCAGTACAGTAGTTTGACTTAAAATTGCAAGGAGCTTGGGTGCATTGTTTATGAAACAGCAAAGTTCCTCTAGCAAAACAGGAAATCTGAGAAGGGAAAATGTTTGCTAAGATGTAAACAGCATGACCAAAATGATCTTTTTTACTGTCCATCAACATTTCTACATATAGTTAAATAATTTCCTCTATTTTACTGTATTTTCATATGTGCAACAAATGGATTCTTGATGCTTTCATAGGATATTGTTTTATGAAAATGTTTCTGGTTGATATTGACCATACACTTAAATCTCACTAATTTATTATGCCTGATGTTCATTTCAGATTAGATCATTGTACTAACTTTAGAGAAATGGTTTATTGAGTATAAATAGTGCTAGTGGTGCATATATTGTACCTATTTAAGAGAACAGATTGTGATAGAAATCCTGTTTATTTGGTTAATTTCTTGCGCTTACATCTTTAATTTGATCCCAATCATATGACTGCTCACCTTATCTTTTTAAAATATTGTGATAAAATACACATAACAAAAAGTTTACCATCTTAACCATTTTTAAGTGTTCAATTCAGTAGTGTTAAATACATTCACCTGTTGTGCAACCACTCTCCAAAACTCTTTGCCTCTTGCAAAATTAAAACTTTATGTTAACATTAAATAACTTTCCATCCCAACCCAACCTCCAGGTCCTGGCAAACAACATTCTATATCTGTCTCTATGAATTTGACTACTCTTAGTACCTCATGTAAGTGGAATCATACAGTATGTGTCTTTTTCTGACTGGCTCATTTCACTTAGCATAATGTCCTCAAGTTTCATCCATCTGTAGCATGTAGAATTTCCTTCCTGTTAAAGGCTAGATAATATTCCAGTGTATGTATATACCACATTTTGTTTATCCGTTCATCCATCATGGGCACTCTGGTCGCTTCCACTTTTTTGGCTATTATGAATAATACTGCTATGAACATGGTTGTACAAATATCTGAGTCACTGCTTTCAGTTCTTTTGGGCATATGCCTGGAAGTGGAATTGCTAGGTCGTATGGTAATTCTGTTTTAATGTTTTTGAGGAAACTCCATACTGTTTTCCATAGTAGCTGCACCATTTTACAATCCCACCAACAGTGCACAAGTTTCCAGTTTCTCCACATCCTTGCCAACACTTGTTATTTTCTTTTTGGTTTGTTTTTATAGTGGTCATCCTAATGGATGTGAGGTGGTATCTCATTGTGAGTTTTATTTACATTTCCCTAATGATAAGTGATGTTGACCATCTTTTTATATATTTGTTGGCCTTTTGTGTATCTTCTTTGGAGAAATGTCTATTCAAGTCATTTTTAAATTGGGTTGTTTGTTTGTTTTGACGTTAAGTTGTAGGAGTACTTTATATATTCTGGATATTGACCAGATATATGATTTGCAAGTATTTTCTCCCATTTTGTAGGTTTTCCTTTCATTCTGTTGATTGTGTCTTTTGATGCACAGAAATTTTTAATTTTGATTTTGTCCAATATATTTTATTTTTGTTGTTTCTCCCCTTAACTTTAGAATATCTTTCCTAATCTTTTGAATATCTTCTAGCTTTCCTTCCCTAAGTTTCTACTAAATGTCTTATAAATATCATCTACACTTTCTCACGTCTTACTCCTTCAGTCCACGGTTTCCAAACTGTGTGCAGAGATGCCCCAGGCACAGTGAACTCATGGGAGCGCCTGGGGGATATTACACAATTCTGAGGGAAACACAGTAGTACTTGACGTCTTTCTGACACCACACAAAATATTAGCTCGAGATAGTTTACAGTTTCAACATTAGATCGCTCTACGTTCCTTTCCATAATGTCATATCTTTGAAAAGCTGGATATTCAGTGGTTGCTGCGATAAAAGAAATTACAGGGCAAAAATCAGTGTAGAACAGGAAATGACAGTGGCTAGCATCTTACCTAATTCCAAAATTTAGGAAGTTCTGTAGTGTGTTAACAGGTGCGTGCATTCCGTTAGTAAGTAACTGATTATTTTTAAAAAAAATCAAATATTTTTCTTTCAATTTTTATGTATTACTTTTCAGACAGCATCTAAGTTGCTAGTACATAAATACTGATTAAGTTGTTTGGAACTGACTACTTAATAAACTGAAATATTAAGTATTTCTTTTGACTTAGGAATACTATGAAAAAATCATTGAGTTATGAAAGACCCCATGAACTGAGAAAGTTTGTGAACCTCTGTCTTAGAACCTTTGCATATGGCTTTCTCCATACTGCTCTGTTGAAAGCATTTTCTTGAATGTGACCAATGTCTTCCTTCTTGATAGCAAAATCGATTATATTATTCTCAGATGTTTTTATTAGTTTCCTGTAGCTGCTAATTAACAAATTAGCACAAAGTGGGTGGCCTAAAACAACAGAAATTTATTCTCTCACAGTTCTAAAGGCCAGAAGTCCAAAATCATAGCTGCCATCCCTCTGAAGGCTCTAAGGGAGAATCTTTCCTTACTTCTTCCAGCTTCTAGTGGCTGGTGGCATTTCTTGATTTGTGGCCACATCACTCCAGTCTCTGCCTCTATGGTCTCATTGCTTCTTCCTCGTCTGGGGGTCTCATATCTTCCCCTGCCTTACTTTCATAAGGATGCTTGTCATTGGATTTAAGACCCACTCAGATAATCCAGGATGATCTCTTCATTTCAATATCCTTAACTTAATTGCATCCACAAAGATCCTTTTTCCAAATAAGGTAACATTCACAGGTTCCAAAATTAGGATGTGGACATGTCTTCTGGAATGTCACCATCAACCTGCTACAGATGTTTGAGGCTTTTGATACTCTTGATCATTGCTTCTTCTTGACATACTCCTTTTTCTCTTCTTTGACACTGCACTAAACTGATCCCCCTCTTAACTTGGCTGGGCCACAGTGTCCAGAGTATTATTGTTGTACATTACTCTGGGTGTTACTGTGAGGGTGTTTTGGGGATGAGATTAAAGTTTAAGATGGTAGACTTTGAGTAAAGCTGATTGTCCTCCACAATGTGGATGGGCCTCTTCCAATTAGTTGAAGACCTTATTAGAACAAAGACTGAACTCTCTAGAGCAAGAAGGAATTCTGCCAGCAGACTGCCTTTTGAATTGAACTGAAACTCTTCCTTGAGTCTGCGGGATTACCCCATCAGATTTTGGACTCGTCAAGTCTCCACAATTGCCTAAGCCATTTGCTTAAAATAAATCTCTATTTCTGAATATACACACATCCCATTGATTCTGTTTCTCTGGAGAACCCTGGCTAATACCCTTTAACTCCTTCTCTGTCTTCTTTACTTCATTCGTCGACATATGTGAAAAATGAGTTCATTATGTCTTCATCCAACTAGCTCTACTCTAGACTTCAGTGTTTCTCAGTGTGATATCATCACTTAAAAACAGGTCCTTCTAACTTGCTACACAGCTGCCTCCAGACCTAGGAGGCCTTGCTTATATTAACCACATCACTTGTATCAGATACAAAATTAACATAGATCGTAATTAAATTGCTCAAATTTGGAACTGTGAGGCTGAACTCCTCCATATCCAATCTGTATTCAGTGAATCACTCTTGTCAATTACCTAGCAAAGTTCCATGAAGTAGGCAATTAATGTTAAAAAAACAAAAGAAAAAGAAGACAGAGTAGGCAATTAATGTTAAAAAAAAATAAAGTAGCCCATTTACCCAGTCCCTCACTTATACCTCTTTCAAATCCTCACATCTGATTATTTTCCAAATCTTATAGATTCAACCGTTTTACTGTCAGAAGCAAAACATCCTCGAGTTCCCTTTTTGTTTGTTTGTTTGGGTTCCCTTTTTTGTGTCTTGTTGCTCTACTCTTCTTACCTTACCTTATATTATTTTCTATATTGGCCCCATATGAACAAATCCATGCTCAGCTGTCAAGTTCATTTCCTGAAATGCTCTTTGACTGGTCAATCCTCCACATGCAGACTCTCAATGCCTCCCACTACCTACAGAATATGGTCCAAGCTCATCAGCCTGGCACCCAAGGCCCTCTGCCCTGTCCTTCCTAACTGTGCCCTTTGCCCCAAACTACACTGCACTGTCTTATGCTGTTTTACTGATCTGGAAGACAACTCCTCACTCCCTAGCTATACAGCCAGCACTTTTCTGCTGTCTCTGCCTTTTAATAGTTAACCCATCCTTTGGAGCCATATCAACTTCCATGAAACCTTTTTTCAATGTCAAATATGTAAGAAGTCTTGTTTCTTTAAATGCCTTTAGCATTTTGTGTGTCTGTTCTAGCACCTCTCTTACTCTTTTCTGTAGTCATAGATGTACTTGAACTTACCGCAGTCTTCCTGTTAGACTGTGTAATCCTTGATATCAAGGACTTTATCTTGCTCCTTTTTGCATCTCACATGTATTTATTACTTATTTATTCATTTGTTCTTCCATTCAATACATTGTTTCTCAAATTGGGGATATAATCATGATCACAGTGCTCTGTAAACATTTCTGGAATTTAAAAGATCTTGATGACTTTTACTTTACATGTGGAAATGAATGTTGCTAAGTCACTTATCCTCAGTGGAACTGCAAAATAAGGATGCTGAACAGTTTTCCAAGAATGCTTTTTTAAGTTATCAAACTGTATGATTCTTTGGTAATTTAAATGATTGTATATCCACTCAGTAAAACAACTGTTTGGAAACAGTTCCAATTAGTTTATGCAATTCAACCAAATTTCTTTTGAAAAATCTGCATTGTAAGATTTTTCTTTAAAAACCTTTATTTTTATGGTAACTATTTTTATGTTTTTAGCAGTGACTACTCACACCCTACCTCTTTCTTTAAAAACTGATGTAAAACAGTGGCACCTTATTGTTGGCCCTATCAAATTATGTATTCTTATTCCTATAATTTATATGTATGAATCCTCTGCTCTAAGCATGAATATTTTCCCACTTTTCCTCATCTATTACGTCTCCAGATGTTAAACATTTGTCAGAACTGTCATAATAATAGTACCTTTGATTTGTATAACGGTTTAAAATTTTGAAAGAACACAGGTAGACTTATTTGAGCACCAGTATAATTCCATCTGACAGGCTGAATGATGTATTATCAGGTTTTATTTTTTAACTTTCAGAGATTTGAAAATCTGAGGGATAGAGAGAGGAAGTCAGCAGCTTTTAAGGCTAGGGCAAGTGTTTACAAGAGACGGAAACCATTTTAAGCCAATATATGCAAATAACAGGATTTATTATAAGGATACAGGAGAATCTCATGTATCCCAAGAGCATGGCTTGATTTCTGCTTCTCTCTTTTTCTCTCTCTCTCCTAACGGGATCTCTCTGCTTGTGCACTCAAAATGACAGAATATGGCCACCTTACCCTTCCCAATCGACAGTCACAGTTCTAGCCATATGCAGAGATTGAATAGTTGTTTCTAAGTTCCAAATTCCTAGGAGAGCATATCATTGACCCTGCTTGGCTCGGGTATCAAATCATACTTGGCCAAGTTGGCTGGTTTACCCAGTGCACACTGCTCCATGAATGAAAGGCAATTACTGTAGGAGGGGAGATGGATCTTGGATCTGAAAAATAGTCTTAGAATTTCTACTTTTTACAGTTGGGTGGAGCTGGTGCTTAGAACCTCAGAAGTCACAAATAAAATGCATCCCAAGGGCAGTTAAATAACATAAATGAATAAAGCTGACAGATGGAGGCTGCAGTACCCAGATGCACCACAGGCTCAATCTAAAGGGAGCTGCTACTACTCAACTCCAACTCCATGGGAGTCTGGGCCTGGGCAACCAATCTTCTGATTTTCAAATAAACTCAGAAATTGGGATTTTATGTAAAATCTCTGTTTAAATTTTTAAAAATCCCAATGAGTGAGAAAAGAAAAAAAAAAAAGCCATGCCTGCAGGTCATATCTGAACTATCAACTTGTAGTTTAGTACTTCTGGCCTAGATCTGTCTGGTCAATTGTCAAATAATGACATTTAAAAACTCACATCCAAGGCAGCTTCAAGATGGCAGAGGAGTGAGACATGGAGATCGCCTTCCTCCCCACAAATACATCAGAAATACATCTACATGTGGAACAACTCCTACAAAACACCTACTGAACGCTGGTAGAAGACCTCAGACTTCCCAAAAGGTAAGAAACTCCCCACGTACCCGGGTAGTGCAAAAGAAAAAAGAAAAAAACAGAGACAAAAGAATAGGGATGGGACCTGCACCAGTGGGAGGGAACTGTGAAGGAGGAAAAGTTTCCACACACTAGGAAGACCCTTCACTGGTGAAGACAGGGGAGTGGTGGGGGAGAAGCTTCAGAGCCACGGAGGAGAGCGCAGCAACAGGGGTGCGGAGGGCAAAGTGGAGAGATTCCCGCACGGACGATCAGTGCCGACCAGCACTCACCAGCCCAAGAGGCTTGTCTGCTCACCCGCCGGGGTGGGCGGGGGCTAGGAGCTGAGGCTCGGGCTTCGGAGGTCAGATCCCAGGGAGAGGACTGGGGTTGGCTGCGTGAACACAGCCTGAAGGGGGCTAGTGCGCCACAGCTAACCAGGAGGGAGTCCGGGAAAAAGACTGGACCTGCTGAAGAGGCAAGAGACCATTGTTTCGGGGTGCGCGAGGAGAGGGGATTCAGAGCACCGCCTAAAGAAGCTCCAAAGATGGGCGCGAGCCGCAGCTATCAGCGCGTACCCCAGAGACGGGCATGAGACGCTAAGGCTGCTGCAGCCGCCAAGAAGCCTGTGAGCAAGCACAGGTCACCATCCACACCTCCGCTCCTGGGAGCCTGTGCAGCCTGCCACTGCCAGGGCCCCGTGATCCAGGGACAACTTCACCAGGAGAACACATGGCGTGCCTCAGGCTGTTGCAATGTCATGCCAGCCACTGCCGCTGCAGGCTTGCCCTGCATCCGTACCCCTCCCTTCCCCCAGCCTGAGTGAGCCAGAGCCCCCCAATCAGCTGCTCCTTTAACCCCGTCCTATCTGGGCCAGAAAGGACGCCCTCAGGTGACCTACACACAGAGGCAAGGCCAAATCCAAAGCTGAACCCAGGAGCTGTGCGAACAAAGAAGAGAAAGGGAAATCTCTCCCAGCAGCCTCAGGAGCAGTGGATTAAATCTTCACAATCAACTTAATATACCCTGCATGTGTGGAATACATGAATAGACAACAAATTATCCCAAAATTGAGGTGGGGGACGTTGGGAGCAACGATATATATATATTTTTCCTTTTGCTGTTTTTGTGAGTGTGAATGTGTATGCTCCTTTGTGTAATTTTGTCTGTATAGCTTTGCTTTTACCATTTGTCCTAGGGTTCTGTCTGTTTTTGTTTTTTTTTTTAGTATACTTCTTAGCACTTGTTATCATTGGTGGATTCGTTTCTTGGTTTGGTTGCTCTCTTCCTTCTTTCTTTTACCATTAGTCCTAGGGTTCTGTCTGTCCATTTTTTCTTTTTTTTAGTATAATTTTTAGCACTTGTTATCATTGATGGATTTAGTTTTTGATTTGCTTGTTCTCTTCTTTCTTTTTTTTATTACTTTTTAATTTTTTTAATTTTTAATAATTATTTTTTATTTTAATAGCTTTATTTTATTTGTTTATTTACTTTCTTTCTGAATTTCTCCCTCTTCTTCTGAGCCGTGTGGCTGACGGGGTCTTGGTGTTCCGGCCGCGTATCAGGCCTGTGCCTCTGAGGTGGGAGAGCCGAGTTCAGCACATTGGTCCACTAGAGACCTCCTGGCTCCATGTAATATCAAATGGCAAAAGCTCTCCCAGAGGTCTCCATCTCAACACTAAGACCCAGCTCCACTCAACGACCAGCAAGCTACAGTGCTGGACACCCTATGCCAAACAACAAGCAAGACAGGAACACAACCCCACCCATCAGCTGAGAGCCTGCCTAAAATCATAATAAGGTCACAGAAACCCCAAAACACACAACCAGACGTGGTCCTGCCCACCAGAAAGACAAGATCCAGCCTCATCCACCAGAATACAGGCACCAGTCCCCTCCACCAGGAAGCCTATACAACCCACTGAACCGACCTTAGCCACTGGGTCAGACACCAAAACAACAGGAACTACAAACCTGCAGTCTGCGAAAAGGAGACCCCAAACACAGTAAGTTAAGCAAAATGAGAAAATAGAGAAACACACAGCAGATGAAGGAGCAAGGTAAAAACCCACCAGACCAAACAAATGAAGAGGAGATAGGCAGTCTACCTGAAAAAGAATACAGAGTAATGATAGTAAAGATGATCCAAAATCTTGGTAATAGAGTGGAGAAAATACAAAAAACGTTCAACAAGGACCTAGAAGAACTAAAGAGCAAACAATGATGAACAACACAATAAATGAAATTAAAAATTCTCTAGAAGGAATCAATAGCAGAATAACTGAGGCAGAAGAACGGATAAGTGACCTGGAAGATAGAATAGTGGAAATAACTACCGCAGAGCAAAATAAAGAAAAAAGAATGAAAAGAATTGAGGACAGTCTCAGAGAATTCTGGGACAATATTAAACACACCAGCATTCAAATCATAGGGGTCCCAGAAGAGAAAAAGAAAGAGACTGAGAAAATATTTGAAGAAATTAGAGTTGAAAACTTCCCTAATATGGGAAAGGAAATAGTTAATCAAGTCCAGGAAGTGCAGAGAGTCCCATACAGGATAAATCCAAGGAGAAACACACCAAGACACATATTAATCAAACTATCAAAAATTAAATACAAAGAAAAAATATTAAAAGCAGCAAAGGAAAAACAACAAATAACACATAAGGGAATCCCCATAAGGTTAACAGCTGATCTTTCAGCAGAAACTCTGCAAGCCAGAAGGGAGTGACAGGACATATTTAAAGTGATGAAAGGGAAAAACCTACAACCAAGACTACTCTACCCAGCAAGGATCTCATTCAGATTCAATGGAGAAATTAAAACCTTTACAGACAAGCAAGAGCTAAGAGAATTCAGCACCACCAAACCAACTTTACAACAAATGCTAAAGGAACTTCTCTAGGCAGGAAACATAAGAGAAGGAAAAGACCTACAATAACAAACCCAAAACAATTAAGAAAATGGTAATAGGAACATACATATCGATAATTACCTTAAATGTAAATGGATTAAATGCTCCAACCAAAAGGCATAGACTGGCTGAATGGATACAAAAGCAAGACCCATATATATGCTGTCTACAAGAGACCCACTTCAGACCTAGGGACACATATAGACTGAAAGTGAGGGGATGGAAAAAGATATTGCATGCAAATGGAAATCAAAAGAAAGCTGGAGTAGCAATTCTCATATCAGACAAACTAGACTTTAAAGATTATTACAAGAGACAAAGAAGGACACTGCATAATGATCAAGGGATCAATCCAAGAAGAAGATATAACAATTGTAAATATTTATGCACCCAACATAGGAGCACCTCAATACATAAGGCAAGTGCTAACAGCCATAAAAGGGGAAATCGACAGTAACACAATCATAGTGGGGACTTTAACACCCCAATTTCACCAATGGACAGATCATCCAAAATGAAAATAAAAAAGGAAACACAAGCTTTAACTGAAATATTAAACAGGATGGACTTAATTGATATTTATAGGACATTCCATCCAAAAACAACAGAATACACTTTCTTCTCAAGTGCTCATGGAACATTCTCCAGGATCATATCTTGGGTCACAAATCAAGCCTTGGTAAATTTAAGAAAATTGATATCATATCAAGTATCTTTTCCGACCACAATGCTATAGGACTAAATATCAATTACAGGAAAAAAATCTGTGAGAAATACAATACATGGAGGCTAAGCATTACACTACTTATTAACCAAGAGATCACTGAAGAAATCAAAGAGGAAATCAAAAAATTCCTAGAAGCAAATGACAATGAAAACACGATGACCCAAAACCTATGGGATGCAGCAAAAGCAGTTCTAAGAGGGAAATTTATAGCAATACAATCCTACCTCAAGAAAGAAGAAACATCTCAAATAAACAACCTAACCTTATATCTAAGGCAATTAGAGAACAAAGAACAAAAAAAACCCAATGTTAGCAGAAGGAAAGAAATCATAAAGATCAGATCAGAAATAAATGAAAAAGAAATGAAGGAAACAGTGCAAAGATCAATAAAACTAAAAGCTGTTTTTTTAAGAAGATAAACAAAATTGATAAACCATTAACCAGACTCATCAAGAAAAAAAGGGTCAAGACTCAAATCAATAGAATTAGAAATGAAAAAGGAGAAGTAACAGCTGACATTGCAGAAATACAAAGGCTCATGAGAGATTACTACAAGCAACTATATGCCAATAAAATGGACAACCTGGAAGAAATGGACAAATTCTTAGAAAAGCACAACCTTCCAAGACTGAACCAGGAAGAAATAGAAAATATAAATAGACCAATCATAAGCACTGAAATTGAAACTGTGATTAAAAATTTTCCAACAAACAAAAGCCTAGGACCAGATGGCTTCACAGGCGAATTCTATCAAACATTTAGAGAAGAGCTAACACTTATCCTTCTCCAACTCTTCCAGAATATAGCAGAGGGAGGAACACTCCCAAACTCATTCTACGAGGTTACCATTGTCCTGATACTAAAACCAGAAAAGGATGTTACAAAGAAAGAAATCTACAGGCCAGTGTCACTGATGAACATAGATTCAAAAGTCCTCAACAAAATGCTAGCAAACAGAATCCAACAGCACATTAAAAGGATCATACACCATGATCAAGTGGGGTTTATCCCAGGAATGCAAGGATTCTTCCATATACGTAAATCAATCAATGTGATACACCATATTAACAAATTGAAAGAGAAAACCACATGATCGTCTCAGTAGATGCAGAGAAGGCTTTCGACAAAATTCAACACCGATTTATGAAAAAACCCTCCAGAAAGTAGGCATAGAGGAAACTTACCTCAACATAATAAAGGCCATATATGACAAACCCACAGCCAACATCGTTCTCAATGGTGAAAAACTGAAACCATTTCCACGAAGATCAGGAGCAAGACAAGGTTGCCCACTCTCACCACTATTATTCAATATAGTTTTGGAAGTTTTAGCCACAGCATTCAGAGAAGAAAAAGAAATAAAAGGAATCCAAATCAGAAAAGAAGATGTAAAACTGTCACTGTTTGCAAATGACATGATACTATACATAGAGAATCTTATGGATGCTACCAGAAAACTACTAGAGCTAATCAATGAATTTGGTAAAGTAGCAGGATACAAAATTAATGCACAGAAATCTCTTGCATTCCTATACACTAATGATGAAAAATCTGAAAGGAAACACTCCCATTTACCATTGCAACAAAAAGAATAAAATACCTAGGAATAAACCTACCTAAGGAGACAAAAGTATGCAGAAAACTATAAGACACCAGTGAAAGAAATTAAAGATGATACAAACAGATGGAGAGATATACCATGTTCTTGGTTTGGAAGACTCCACATTGTGAAAATGACTATACTACCCAAAGCAATCTACAGATTCAATGCAATCCTTATCAAACTACTACTGGCATTTTTCACAGAACTAGAACAAAAAATTACACAATTTGTATGGAAACACAAAAGACCCTGAATAGCCAAAGCATTCTTGAGAAAGAAAAATGGAGCTGGAGTAATCAGGCGCCCTGACTTCAGACTATACTACAAAGCTATAGTAATCAAGACAGTATGGTACTGGCACAAAAACAGAAATATAGATCAATGGAATAGGATAGAAAGCCCAGAGATAAACCCACTCTCATATGGTCACATTTTTGATAAAGGAGGCAAGAATATACAATGGAGAAAAGACAGCCTCTTCAATAAAAGGTGCTGGGAAAACTGGACAGCTACATGTAAAAGAATGAAATTAGAACACTCTCTAAGACCATACACAAAAATAAACTCAAAATGGATTAAATGTGAAGCCAGACACTATCAAACTCTTAGAGGAAAACATAGGCAGAACACTCTACGACATAAATCACAGCAAGATCCTTTTTGACCCACCTCCTAGAGAAATTGAAATACAAACAAAAATAAGCAAATGGGACCTAATGAAACTTAAAAGCTTTTGCATAGCAAAGGAAAACATAAACAAGATGAAAGGACAACCCTCAAAATGGGAGAAAATATTTGCAAGTGAAGCAACTGACAAAGGATTAATCTCCAAAATTTGCAAGCAGCTCAATATCAAAAAAACAACCCAATCCAAAAATGGGCAGAAGTCCTAAATAGACATTTCTCCAAAGAAGATACACAGATTGCCAACAGACACATGAAAGAATGCTCAACATCACTAATCATTAGAGAAATGCAAATCAAAACTACAGTGAGGTATCACCTCACACCAGTCAGAATGGCCATCATCAAAAAATCTACAAACAATAAATGCTGGAGAGTGTGTGGAGAAAAGGGAACCCTCTTGCACTGTTGGTGGGAATGTAAATTGATACTATGGAGAACAGTATGGAAGTTCCTTAAAAAACTAAAAATAGAACTACGAGTAGTCCTGCTACTGGGCATAGACCCTGAGATAACCATAATTCAAAAAGAGTCATGTACCACAGTGTTCATTGCAGTTCTATTTACAATAGCCAGGACATGGATGCAACGTTAAGTGTTCATCGACAGATGAATGGGTAAAGAAGATGTGGCACATATATACAGTGGAATATTACTCAGCCATAAAAAGAAATGAAATTGAGTTATTTGTAGTGAGGTGGATGGACCTAGAGTCTGTCATACAGAGTGAAGTAAGTCAGAAAGAGAAAAACAAATACCGTATGCTAACACATATATATGGAATCTAAAAAAAGAAAAAAAATGGTTCTGAAGAATCTAGGGACAGGATAGGAATAAAGACGCAGAGGTAGAGAATGGACTTGAGGACACGGGGAAGGGGAAGGGGAAGGGGAAGGATAAGCTGGGACGAAGTGAGAGAGTGGCATGGACTTATATATACTACCAAATGTAAAATAGATAGCTTAGTGGGAAGCAGCTGCATAGCACAGGGAGATCAGATCGGTGCTTTGTGACCACCTAGAGGGGTGGGATAGGGAGGGTGGGAGGGAGACGCAAAAGGGAGGAGATATGGGGATATATGTATATGTATAGCTGATGCACTTTGTTATAAAGCAGAAACTAACACACCATTGTGGAGCAATTATACTCCAATAAAGATGTTAAAAAAAATAAAAAATAAAAAAAAAACTCACATCCTCCATAAAGTTTTTATACAATGGAAGAGAATACAATGTGTACAGCATTAATGTAAGTAGTACACGTTTGTATATAATGGGTATACACATAAAACATAAAGAATCATTCATCCACCTTGTCTCTGAATGAGAAACTTGATGGAAGCAATCATTTCTTCTTTACTTTGTGAGATAATTTATTATAAAGAGCTGCACTATTTGCTTTAGGCTTTCCTGAAGAACAAACCCTGTTACAGGATAAAAAGCCGTGTAGAAGCTCTATGTCCCCGAACAAAAATTTTTAACCTGAGTCTCAGTTTTCTCTTATGTCAATACCGATGTCTCATGATTGTCATGGACATCAAGTGAGATACGATTTTATAAAGCTTTTGACATATAGTAGTCGCTCAGTGTATGTTAGGCTTCATATCTGCTAGTTGGAATTAAGTTCAACACAATACTGTATTTTTGAAGCATACAGTATGAAACATACAGTATGTTTCAAAATAATGTCATTAAAAACAGAACAAGTAAAGTTAGATTGAATTTCCAAACATCAAAAGCAATGATCCAACGTTGGTTTCTTATATAGGTTCATAAAACCACAATATCACTGTTAACTGCTTTGTCTTATTTACATTTCCTTAAAGTTATAAAGCATCAAATAAGAAAAATAACCCTTGGTCATAAAAAAAAAGGATCAAGCATTAAGCAACTCTTTATATGCATGTAATTATAACCCCCAACAATCTGTAATAAACACCTGGCAATATTGCTGAAACTTTTAACACAGTAGAGTATACCACAGAAGATTCTTCCATTTCAGTGGGGCTCTGTGTGTTTGAATGAATCACCAAGGAAACAGAGCAGTTTGGGTTAAAGATCAGTTCAAGCAAATAATATCGCTTTGTTACTCTCCCTGAGTGAAATCTGGGCTGAAGTAATCTTAAGTGATATGTACTTTCTAATGAAACAGTGAACGCTTTGGTTCAAAAGAGCTGTTTATAATGACAAGGATGCGTATTGGAATCAAAGTGCAGGAAAGCACAAGGCAATCAGCTTTTTAATGCATTATTTAAAGTGGGATTTTTTCACCCTGCTTTGGAGAAGTGCCTTGGCAACAGGATCTTGAACCTCATTCTCATTATCTCTAATGTCTTCATGTGAGTAGGATGGTTTAAATGGCTAATGGGGATATTTGCAAACTACTTTGAAAATACAGTGCTCTTTCCTTCCCTTTTTCTTTGTCTTTTCTAGGGATTCTAATTAACACCTAAAAGCTCCCCTAACATTTTAAGAGCACGCATGAGAAAGCCTCTCTAATACTAAGTCCAAAATGGGGGACAACCTTCTATGTCCTTTAAGTATTTTTGTAGTCACAAAAGAGGCAACTTCAGCATTTCCATATTAGAGGACTTTAGGGCTGGAATCTGCAGTATAGTTTGAAAGCAGTGCAAGGGATTGTGAAGCTGAGCTAACCTAGCAGGGGGTTTTGTGCTTGTGTATGTGTATCTGTGTGTGAGATAAACTTGAGAAAACCATTCATATCACATAATTGAGGGGGGGTGTGGAGTTAGAGCTGAGCAAGATTATGGGAGGGTTAAGGCCCCTTCACTCTCATCCTAAACTACACTTTGGGGGTGTCTGAAAACCATAATTTCATTGTTGGGATCCAAAACGGATTAACATTTTACTAAGTACAGCTCCTTAACAAAGACTATACTAAAGCTTCAGTGTATCTTATTCTGTTTTTTAGGGGTAGCCTAGTTTCATGTGGTGACTTTTATTTAGGAATGTGCCAGTAAAGGAGTTAACTTACATTTTATATGTTAATGATGGGCACAGTAGTACAATGAATTCCAGGAAAGGGAGTGTTCAAAAGTCATTGAATAATTATATTGGATCATATGTATTTTTAATGCTTTAATAATAGCTTTCGGTGAGACTGGTGGGTACTACACAATATTATTCTTTTTTAACAAGAAAGATCAGATTTTATTTGGTATGGCAAGGTACCCAGATAAAAGTTTGCATTTCTACCTCACTTGCAGCTTGATGTGACCTTGTGATTAAATTCTGGCCAATGAGATGGAAAAGTTGTTGGGTGAGTCTTGAAGGCTTCTTAAAACAAGGCTAAATAGCTGGTGAGGACCCTTTTTAATTTCCCACTTCCTCCTGTTTCCTACTAGAATGAGGATGTGAGGGCTGAAGTTTTAGCTGCTCTCTTGGACCTGAGGCAACCTTGATGAGAAAAGCCACAAATTTGGAGAGTGGAAAAGAAAGAGAGGAATCTCTCTCTCATATCAGACCTGGCATGCCTACCTTCAGACTTCCTTTACATAAGAAAAACATCTTCCGGGACTTCCGTGGTAGCACAGTGGATAAGATTCCGCGCTCCCAATGCAGGGGGCCTGGGTTCAATCCCTGGTCAGGGAACTAGATCCCACATTCATGTCGCAACTAAGAGTTCGCATGCCACAACTAAGGAGCCCGTGTGCTGCAACTAGGAGGCTGTGAGCCACAACTAAGGAATCCTGGAGCCGCAACTAAGATCCAGTGCAACCAAATAAATAAATAAATATTAAAAAAAAAAAGAAAAACATCTTCCATCCTATTTAAGCCACTATTATTTCCAGTCTCCGTTATTAGCAGCCACATATATTTCATAAGTGAGAGATTTTGTTTCACCAAAACTGTTTCATTTAGTTCATAGGGACCCAGGATAGCAGGTCTGTAAAATGAGAGATGTTGTTATCCAAATCCCTTTGGTTTCTGAATTTTGGATAACAATGAGCGAGAATTTGGTTAGCAAGGGATACATGTAGTTTTAAAGGTGAAATCACAGCTAGTTGGTATTCTACATTCCCTATAATCACAAGATAGAAAGTGTCAAAGTTTTCCTTTAACTTTGCTAAATAAGAGAAACAAATCCTCCTAGACCTAAAAATATTCCTTTGTACAAAAGCAGAGAAATATGCATTCTTTATCAAATTTAGAAATACTGTAGATCTTACAGAATATATAAATGTTTCTCTATTCTTTAAAAAACATTTTTAAACTTTAGCAAGACTCACTTCTATAATAACTGAAACATTTGGCATATATTTTTTGAATTTCAGCATTTTCCTAAATATTGACAAAATGGTATTTAGAAATTCAAAGAGTCTTCACTGTCTTGAAAAAATATTTAGGAGTCTGTTTGTTGCCTAGCTTTGCCAAATAGCATTGTAAACAGGTATCAATATTCCCTCTCTGAATTTATGATGTCATCTTACAATCCTGGTTTGTACCTCCTTCTTTGTTACCTACCGCCTTAGATTGGACATTATTTTATCTGTTCTCTCTTAAATGAGTTCTCAGAGACAGCTCCTAAAAGAGAAAACTCTTAGGAACAATTTCTCTCTGGTGTTTCATGTCAGTTATATCTGACCTGTTGTCAGTAGAGAGTCAAGCTTGTTGGAGAATTGAGTGGAATGTGACCAAGGATTCCTCGGGAGCATGGAGACTCGTCTCACCTTTTCTTTCTCTTTATTCACTGCAGTGCAGCACATTTTAATACAAGTCATGTGCACCTTGGATTTACTACAGTAAAAGGAAAGTGAAGGATATGTTGATATACCAGAGAAAGAAATGGCAAATTCTTACTTTTGTGCTTGCTATTCAGTTATCAGGTTGGCAAAGTTTTCTCTAGTTAATGGATTCTTCCATGTACTTCTCATTTCTACCTCCCAATTCATCATTAGCCTTTTCACTTGGCAGTTCTGATCAATCCATTTTTTTCTTCTTTTTTCCTGGCCACACCGCACGGCTTGTGGGATCTTAGTTCCCCAACCAGGGATTGAACCTGGGCCCTCGGCAGTGAGAGTGCCATGTCCTAACCACTGGACTGCCAGGGAATTCCCTGATCAATCTTATTAAACCAGTTTACTTTGATCCTAGGACTAGGCTGGTCTCTCTCATTAAGAGCAAGCTGAATCTGCCACTTGGCTCCCAGGTCCAGTTCCATTTGGCCTCAGTATTAGAACAGTGCTGCTTGGAGTCACGTGACTCACTGGCTCAGTGGATCCATCCCACCTACACTCATAATAATACTTTTACCAGTCTTCCCGATGATGCTGGGTGCTGGGTTTCATTCAAGTTTTCTGAACTGTTTTTCCTTTTCACCTTTCACATCCTGAACTCTTCTTTTTTTTCCTCCCTCAGAAATAAAGCACAGCTTATTTCTTTATGCAGTAGCCCTCTGCTGTGGCAGCCCACATCAGCCCACATCAGTGCATTTCTCTTGCCAGGGTTCATTAGGCTCCCTCTCAAAGAAGCTCATTTCACAGCCCTTACTCACTGGCTGTTGTTTCTTCCTGAACCATTCTTTCACAGGACAACAGCACAGGTCCAGTTAAATCACAGCTCACTTTCCCTGGCTCTAGACACGATAACCTCCAATCCACTTTAACTTTGATCCTGTTTGTTTTTAAAGATTGTTTTTCTTCCCTCCCTCCCTCTAGCCCTTCCATCCCATCTTTCCTCCCTCCTTCCTTCCTTCGCCCCACAGCCATTGTCAGTGCCCTGGTGTTTTCCATGTCACTATCCTAGCTCGTCAACAGTGAAGTGGAACAGAGGGAGAGACCCCCCAGGGGACCCTCAGGTATGTTCTTATTGTTGCGGCACATCTTAGATGATTATAATGGGGCTAGAATGAGTGTTGTGGGCTGCACCCCACAGCACTGCAAGCCCTGTACTTGCCCAGCCTCAAGACTGAAGAGCCTAAAGTCAGTGACAGAGCCATCTATGGTTTGACGGATGGTGGGAAGGGGGGCTTACGGGTCTGAGGCGAGCTCCTGAAGCAACACAGCACCACAGATGGCAGGCAGGACATGGCAGCCGTCTTCGCTAGTGGGGAGGGGGCGAAGTTATAGGGGGAACTGACGTCAAGGTGGCTCTTCGGTTACCAGGGAGACCAGCAGAGGAGCGGGCCTCTCACCTCCCCTTTGATAAGCCATCGTAGAGGAGTTGCTCTGATGTAAAGATTAGAACAGTCACTAGCTGGGGCGAGGGCAAGTGTGTAGGCATTTACTGGTTAGGCTCTATGATTAAGAGAGAAGGTCAGTCATGTGAGTAGCGTGTAGGTGAGGCAGGGACTGGTCGAGCAGGGGATGTACAGAGAGCAAGAGAACAGCCATCTTGGGTGGGCTGATCATACAGTGTTCAAAAGGATGTAGATCTTTCTGTTCTACAGTTCAAGTCTGGATAGAAATACATTTGAGAGAATGGGTAATGTGCCTGAGAAAAATACAGCTCAAAGTGAGGTAAATTGCACTTCTAAGAATTTAAAGTCTGAACGTTCAGATGGGAGGCTGTATTTCCCAGTGGTTCTACTCTCACGTCCGTGACTGCCTAGCTGTGTGACGTCGTATGTGAGATGTTAAAGCGGGTGAAGAAGGGACGAGAGCAGCATAGTCATCTTTGAGCAACAATAGATCCCCGAGGTGTTTTGGTACTTTCTTATCTTGCTGGGTTTCTTCTTTCCATTCTCCTCACTGCTGTCCTTCTAACATTACAGTAATTTTGTGATTCTTCCCTGGTTTCTCCGGGTGGTGTCTCACCCCAGCCTGCTGGTGCCGGGCCCTCTGCTCTAGACTGTACCTTTCCTTCCTCCTACCACAGCTAACTTGTCCAGGCTCTCACTTGTTGAGAATACCTGCCAGGTAACCGGAAGCCAGTCTGGTAAACTAATTCACCGCAAGGTGCTCATTCACGGATTCATCAAACATTACGGAACATCCCAGCTCCTGTGCGCAGTGTGAATGACTGACCAAGGCCATTGCTCTGCATTATCAACATACACGGTGGCAGCCTTGAGCTTTGGGGTCAGACAGTCCTCGGTTTGAATCTCACCCTGTCACTTGCTAGAAAATCTTCCATCCTGAAAAAGTTACCTAGTCCTTCTGGAATCTCACTTTCTTCATCTGTATAATGGATACAAGACAGTAATAACTATTTGCAGGAGTTTTTGAGTTCTAAGGGCAATTACATACAGTGGCTAGCTCAGAGTAGATGTTAAAGATATAGTGACTATTATGGTATTATCGGTTATCCTTTCCGTATATCATTTATGGGGGCCTTTCACATTTTAAGTTTGGATGTAAATTGACAGTGCCTTAACAATAATAAGAATTACAAGTCATATGCCAGGTTGTGAGAGACATTTAGTGAGTCAGAAGTCTTTCCCGGCCTCTCACCCACACCAGTTGTCTCAGTTCTGACACTAGAATACGCAAGTATCAGCTGTCTGAAGAACGGAAGCAGAGCGAATTGCTGAAGACACAGGAGAGGTGTTAAAAGGATACACAGAGGTATGTTTTCAAATGAGGCAGCCTGGCTCTCAAATGCCAGGAAACAGCGACAGCAGATCATGAAGTGAAAAGTAGGTCACTTGGGTGGAGTCAAGGTGTCAGGTAGCATGCAAGGTGAAGAGCCCAAAGCCATAAACAGTAACACGCTGTGAAGATTGCTGCAACAGCCGTGAACCAAATGGCTGCCTTCCTGCTTATGCCTGATGGATAGAACTGCTGGTCACGCAGCCGTCTTTTTGCCACACTTTCACACATGCAAAACAACACTGTCAGCCATCAGCAGTATCATTTTGAACGTAGAAGACAATGATAAATCAAGAGACCAGATAGCTGGTTATGCACATGGGCAGGAGGGCGACACAAGAGAAAGTGGGAATAAAGCTCCCCATTTGTTTAGTTTGCCACCTAAATGTGTGTTGTAATTTTCAACTGTTTATGGCTTCAGATTTTAGGGTGTCAAATTTCAGAGTGCCTAAATGAAACACCTGCTTGTTTGCATATTCTTGTACGTTGAGTAGGCCTCCTACTATTGTAAGATGTTCCTGTGTTGTGAGATTTTTTTTAAAATACTGGTTTTGTGTGCAGGTTATAAAGGATTTTAAACTCAAAGCCTGGGGCTACCACTTCAAATGGCATTTGAGCAGTCATCTGGGACTGTCAGCTTGGGGGGAAGGGAGGAGGGAGACAAAGTGCTGTTTGGATGGTGAGGGACACTAGTGGGCCGTACATTCTGCTCCATTACACGCATTGTCATCCCACAGTTCTCTCTTCTTACATTTGCCTCCTGCGCACTACCCACGACAGTCTAAAACTCTGGAGAGATGATTGAGATAAAAGAGTAGCTGAGGGAACAAGGATTTTGGTGAACCCCGGATTTAGGAACTCGATGCGAAGAAAGAAAAGACTTAGCTACGTATGCCAGTGAGTCATTTTGGCCATTTGATTCAAGCAGAATCCTCCACATTTCTTAGGCTCCTGATATTAACTGCATTATGATTATTACTTTTTAAAAGTGACTTATCTATCATGAACTAAAGAGTTCTTTACAGTGATGTATTAATATTGTTGACGTTACTGAAAATAAACTGCTTGAGACCCAAACTGTGATGTGATGCTAGCATTATTTTCTCTGACATCTGATACATATTAATTTTATTGCAAAAGGGTGTAACTAAAATTTCACACAACCTGAAGTCCATGAAGAGTTTAAAATAAATTGAAGTTACTTGGACACTAGGAGCTGTCCAAGCTGAAAGAATACAGAAATATCCTAGCTTCCCTAACCCTTTCAGTTGTCAAGGAGCACACTGGATTCTGGAGCATTCGAGCAGATAAAGGGCCTTCGAAAAGTCAACAAGTAAATGAATACAAATATTGGTTCAAATATGCTCTTTAAAAATAAGAATAAATGATGGAATTGAATAAAACTTCATATAATTTAAATTGCTAGGAAAAGCAATTTGTGTAGAAAGTGTGACTGTTAATCTACTCTCAGAAAGTAATTTTTATGGATCTCTGTCAAAGGCATTGGCCTTACCTGAAAGGATAACAGGCTGTTAAGGGAAATATATATTCCTGTTAGTAAGAGTTATGTTTAAAACTTAATTATTGAATAAAAATTCCTCTTGGGGGAAGAATTGAGGGTGATTTAGGAGATATTCCCTTTGTTGTATGATTGAGAAGAATACATACATTTTTTTATGTATTTATTTTTTTGGAGTCCTGACTTGACAAGAGCAAAATTTGAATTTATGGCCTTAAATGACTGGAATGGGTTTAGGATTTCCATAGATCTAGACAGCAACTAAGGAACGCTTCCACTCTTCCTAAAGGCAGTGGAAACTATTTAAGTATGTTAGAGTCAACTGACAAGGACCTACACCATTCTTTGGAGTTTTTTAAAAAAACAAACTTTTATTTTTCAGACTGTAAATTATGTTAGTATATGAACATCATTGTCCTGGAGTATTTTGGATGGAACACTCATTAAATTGGTTGATTCCACTTAGCATCAATGCAGAATATATAAAAGCACAGTTTTTTCTAAGCTCAGACTTACACTGAATTATTTCTTTATTTCCCACTAGCATAAAATTTACTTATATCAGCTATACTAATGCAAACATAAGAGCTTTATTCTTCAGAGAGGTTAGTTTCATGATCTAAATTTAGAGCTGCTTCTCAGTTTATCTCATGAGTGATGATGCTATTTAAAAAAAATAATAGAAGCAAAGAAACTTTATGGCCACTTTTGACTTTTCTTCTTGAAAATGTGTTCTAAGTGGTAGAACAGGTATATGCTTGCACTTACTTAGCAGCTCAAAAATATGGAGGAAGAAGGTCTCGCTTTTCAAAGATGCCTCTCTCATGAGTTTGTAGAATCTTAAGCACACCTTCAGAGTGTTATTTTTAAAAAGGACTTTGGTTCTTTTCCTATATGCACTTTAAAACTTGCAAGTAAGTTTATACAAATAGATTCTCACTTGTACCCATTTATGTATGATTAGTTCTAGGTGTCTGAGTGAATCAAATTTCTTGTGGAGAATAGAAAGTACATAAAAGTAACTGCTGACATTTTTTAAACATTCCATTTACTGGAAAATAAAATGAACTTTTCAACAAATGTTTTTCTAATTTATAAGGAATCTGCACTCCCCTCTCCCCATCTTAGCCTTCTCTTACTTTTTAATTTTTTATCAGTTCTCTTAATCTTAACTTTTTAATATCACCCTTATGGGCTCAGTTCAGATTTTGACATATTTTTTGACGGAGTGAGAAAAAGCAATTAGAGGGATGTGTATGTCCATAATTTGTTAAAGAACTACATATCTTCATAATACCTCTCCACTCTTGATTTCTTTTCATCACTTTCCTTTTCCTTCCTTGTCATTTGTTCTTTCAACTTGAAATTCCTCTCAATATCACATCACTCTTGCGAAACTGATGGGGTTTCCATAATTCTCCACGATGGACTGCATAAATTGAGAACACGGGGTTAACATGAGGCCAAAGATTCTGAATTGTAGAGGGAGAGGCAGCACTAGTTCACAGCTACTGATTAAGTCACTAAATAAGTGGGGGGGAGGAGGCCTTGTTGAACCAGTTGTTTGTTGACCTAATCATTCACTTCCTATGACGTGGTGTAGACACAGTCTATGCCAAGCTTTTACTTGTTTTCTTGCTTCTTAACTTTGGTCAAGGAAAAAAAGAATAGGGGCCTCTACCTGTCTCGGAGTCTTTCTATTTATTGCAGGTTTTTCTGATTTTCAATTCTAAAGCTTGATTGGTGGCAGACTCCACTGTAAGATGAACTTCCCTATCTTGTTTCTCGGAATAGTATTGCATTTCCCCTTATGATATTTCAGAAGGGATGTGTTTGACCCAACAGCATTGATTTTCTCTATTATCCTAGTTGTGATGGGGCAGTTAAATTGCAATATGCATCGTTACAGCACATAACTCTGTAGGCTGATGCTGAGTTCTAGAAAGAGTTGTATCGCCATTCTAATCATTTTGTGGTCCTTTTCTGTATGGAAAAGATCTAAGCTTATATTTCCCAGATAAAGGCATTTGCATAAATATGGTAAGATAAAATTAGAAAAAAAAAAAAGAAGTCTATGTTTTTCAGATATTCCAGCTCTCTAGTCCTTACCAGTATGTAATTAAAGGAATCAATGCAGAATCAATGCATTGCTGTAGAAAAATAAGCAACAAGCATTCTTTATTCTGCAGATGTGCAGAATCTGCATCTTGCCCATGTTATTGTCCTCATAATCAAAAGACATCGGGAGGAAGAGCACTGTTCTCTCATAAGTATAAGACAATTAGTCTCAAACATACAGAGACAAATAAGTGATTTAAATCTTTACCAAACCTGTCAATCTATCTATGAGCAGTTTTAAGACACAAAATGAATAAAATTTGCATTTATTACCACTCGGTATAAATTATTTATAACTAGAATCTTAGGGATTAAATAAGCTTAATTATCTGTGTCCAGTACCCTTATTGTTCACATGAAGAAATCTTGTGTATGTGTATTAGTAAAAATACACATAAGTACATGGAGTATAAACCTTGGGTGCGTTAGGCCCTGAAGGCACAGAGATTAATGAATTATCCAAGGTGATACAGATTGGCAGTGGCAGAGCTGACTAAAACCCACCTTTCCTGACTCCCCTTTTAATTCTCCTTTTGTTATATTTCAAATGTGATTATTTGCAAGACTACTGCAAATAATAATTTGCAATATGCATCATTACAGCACATAACTGTAATGTGCGTGTAATTTAAATCATTGTGTTTGTTTAGTGGGGAAGGGCAGGGATTTGGACCTCCTCAAGGAAGATACATTTTTATAGTAATTTATTTTATTTTGTGTATTTCTTGAGTGTCAGCCCTGAGAGTATAGAAGAAGACCACTCTGGGTGAACAAGCTATAGGTGTGCCCATGTGGGTGTGGGCCTACCATGATCCTGTTTGTGTCTTTCATGGGGACGACTACAAAGAAGTAAAAGATGATGGGTCTCAGTGTCTTTCCATAAACTTTAGGAGATCTGGGCATTTGTGGATATGGAACTGATATTCAAGATTTCAAGACTTCTCTGTGGGCACCCAAGGTTCAACCTACATGCTTATGTGTATCTTTACTAAGGCACAAATGTGAGTTGACGTCTATGAGAGACCAGTTTCAGAAAGATAGTCACTTAGCTATTGTGTGAACCCTGATAACCACACCCACATTAAAACAAGATGTTTATTTTCTTGCTGTTAAATCCTGCAGAGGAACTCATATGAAGTATTAGAAACTCTGGTTTTGCAGATTCAAGTAAATTCATGATTACTGCTTGTTCGGTAATGATAATATTGTAACATAGGTCAGTTACAAGACAAAACTAACTTTAATAATTTGAAAAATGGCTATAACTTAGTATTTATAACATCATTAAATGTCTAAAGAGCTCTTTAACGTTTTTATTATGTTTTACACATAGTTTATGAAAAAGTTATATAATATAATGATATTTTGGAAATGATGGAATCTTTTTTATAAGTTCCCTGGAGTTCTCTCTCTTAAATGCAGTAAATCTATTTGGGGACAAGGCATTCATACACAAAGTAACCTATGCATTCACAGAGAAGAACGCAAATTAACATAAAATAATATACAAGTAAAATGCCATTAAAACATGCTCTATTTGTAACGATAAAATTCTTTTCATAGTAATCTTATACTATCACCTGTTACTACTTCTGTGGATCCTTCTATGTCTCCAGGCAAAGCTACTGGTTCATAAGATACTAGTTCCTCAGTTTCTTTGTTGTAATAGAATGATACATATACTGGTCTTTTTCTCTATAAGGTAAGCAAGATAATGCTATCTTAGTTGTTCCTACAGTACACAGTAAATACTTGCTAAACAAATGAATTAAATATTGTTTGAAGTGGCGATCCATTGAAATTTGAAAATCTTTTTCTCTACAGAGAATTCTATTGTACAAATTGAACATATAACATGCATAAGAGGTACTGAGTAAAAGTCATGGACCCAAAGGGGTTCATGAGTTTCTCCATTAAAATTTTGGTGAAATATTCATATAGGAATTTTTTGGTAAAAATGTGAGGCCTTTCACTAAACCTGTTACCCATGGAAATGAAACTTAAAAAGAAGGAATAGAAGATGTACAAGGATAGACCAGATGTTTTACTATTTTGTTTAATCCTTCCTGTGTTCCATAACTTACATATTATTAGCCAAATATTTTAGACAAGGATATCTGTTTTAGAGTTTGTAGCAAAATAAGATTTGAACCCAGGCCTGTCTATCCAACTCCAAAAAATCTACTATGTTTTCCTTATACTACACGTTTACTCAAGGTAAGCGATGAGATGGTCAAGAATATTCTTTTGAGTAAGGCTGAAAACTATCTCAGACAAAATTCTATGAGTGAGTTTTATTTTTAATTTTTGTGTGCTAATAATAAATTAACTGAAACACTTTCCCCATCAGTTCAAATGCTGATTTTCAAGTTTTCCCCTGTTATTGTAGAGAGAAAACACTTTGTGCCAGCTTAGCAGTTTTAAGTGACAAATTGCTTGCATTAATATATGTATTCTTCCAGCACTAAAACACTAAAAATTACATGCAAAGGTCTAGCATTGCTATTCTCAAAAATAACGACCAATCCATTAGCTAATATCTGTGGATATAAGGGAAACAAGAGGCTTGAGAAAGTTCATTATTACAGGGAAGAGCATGCTTCTCAAATTCCTCTCACCAAACCCAGCCCTCCACAGACCTAAGGAAGCTCTCTGGTTAAACAAACCAGCGCTGCTACCTCCCAAAGAAGAGTGATTTCACTGAGGTAAGGGGCTTGCCAGGGTTCATTCTGGGGAACCCAGGTGTCCAGCTGATTTGTGGTAGCAGGGAGCTTAGCCCTGCTGGTAGAATGCAATAGTATCCATATCGGTGTCGGACTTCACCTTGGCCTGAGGTGAGCGCTGCTTCCAGGGCAACTGCCCCAGTTCTCGCCATGTGACCTGAGATGTTGGCAACTACAGCTCCAAGAAGTGTGCTTTGAATCAGAGGATAAAACCAGCAGATGAGGTAGGGCCCGTTTCACATGATTTCCCCATCTATGTGCCATGCTCAGGGGGACTTTGAAATCTGTGACAAGAGGCTAAGGAGATTGGGATGCAGGGGGTGGGGGAAGCTGAGAGGATAAAGCCCCTTGATAGAGTGCGTTATAGGCCTCAAATGTCTTCAGAGGTCAGGGGTCCAGGCATGTATCTCAGAAGGCCATTTTGGGGCAGCTGTTTTGCCAATCAAGAATGTAGGTCCAGCAAAGCCAGTTCTTCAAGTTTTCATGAGAAGCTAGAAATTCATTTTTTTTTTTTAATGTGAAATCTGTTGGTTTTTAAATATTTGCAACTAAGTTAGAGTTTTTTGTTTGTTTGTTTTGTTTTGGTTTTTTGGCCTTGCCGCGCGGCACGTGGGATTTTAGCTCCCCAACCAGGGATGAACCCGCACTTCCTACAGTGGAAGCTCGGAGTCCTAACCACTGGACCTCCAGGGAAGCCTCCAAGTTAGAGCTTTAAAGTGGTGTGAGGTCAAAGAAAATAATTCCACAGGCCAAATTGCCACCAGTTTGCAAGCTTTGATATAGGGCAGCTATCTGGGACTCTGGAGGGAAAGGACCTGCCTCATTTCCTCAAAGAGAGATGGATTTCATTGGTCTGGGATGAGTCCCAAGCATCAGATTACCCTAATGTGAAGTTGAGGTTGAGCCCTACTCACTTAATAGGTGGCATGAAGTGATGGAATTCCAAATGCTGCAGGGCCGTATCAACAAGGCTTCCCTGGCTGCCTTTTCTCCCACATTCTCTTATGCAACTTATCAACAGAGCCATAACTTCAATAATTCCCTCTGCCTGTGTTTCTCCAACGTAAATGTGCATAAGAATAACTCAGGAGCTTATTAAAACAGAAATTACTAAACACACTGCAGGAGATTCTGATTCAGTAGATGGGTTCTAGAATTTGCTCTTAACATCCACCTTAGTTTACTGTAACACAGATGGTCTGGAGACCACACTTTAGAAACACTGACTCATGATGGATACTGATGGCTGGCACATCTGTTATTTCAGCCCTAGTTTCTTGCCTAAGTTATATAGATCTGTATACACAACTGCCTGCTGGGAATCTCCACCATCTTTACCTGGATATCTCAAACTTATTGTCTGAGTCCAAGTGTATTATTTTCTTCCAAAGTCTGCATACAGGCATATTTTTTATTTCATTGAAATGCATCATCATCAACTTAGTTTCCCAAGCCAGAAATCTGCATTTGCACCTTTGATGGGTAGGGACTAGCATTCAGGGTGTAAGGGGTATACGGTGGGCACCAGCATGCCCACCAAGCAGCTGCTTTCCTATCCAAGCTTTGCCGCGTCTGCTCAGTTATTCTACCTTGGCTTTCTAAGTGTAATCCAGTTCTTCTGGGACAAGACAATAATAATAATAGCTTTATTTATTGAGGTTTACTTTGTACCAGGCACTCTTCTAAGTGTTTCACATGTATTAATTCAATCTTTTCTTGAAGCCACTGAATTCTCTGTCTAGTTTTTGCCAGCTCCATACTCCCTGAAGCTGAATCTGCTCCCCATCTTTCCATTTGCCGGCTGCGACCTCTGCTTCAAAATAGATAATGTCATCTTTTCCCCACAATCATACCAACCACCTAACTACAGACCCCGGGATCTAGGATCCCTGCTATTATTTTCTACTCCTGATTCCAGGGATATTGATGGCTTCCTGAATTGAAATCATATTTAACTATGGTATGATAAATCAGGTTGCTGCCTACTCTAAAACAATGGAGTGCTAGAGTCAGAAGGGTATTCAGAGATTGTCTAGTCCAATTTCTTTACATTACACACTTGGAAACTGAGGCTTCGAACCACAAAGTGATTTTCTAAGGGTAAGAGAGAAGTAGGAGAGCTGGGGATCAAACCTCAGTTTTCTGTTTTCATGTCTAATGCTGGAATGCAAACCCTATTCTAAGGGAGCTACCTGATACTGGGGATTTTTGTTGTGTATTTTCTGTATCTGCCTGCATATAGAATAGTGCCTGGAACAGTGCAGTGATTGTGAATATATACACCACAGACGCATCGATCTATGCTTGGTTGGCAATACAATGACCAGAAAACCCCTCTGACATGAAGAACTGTGATTACATTGCAGGAATTTTATTATGTTTAAGGTAGTATGTGGACTATTTACCACCTCTAGTAAAAATGCAATGAAGGAAATAGATATAAGATTGTGGCAGCAAGGAGCTAGCTTAATTATTCTGCGCAAGTGTCCCTCAAGAGAAACCTGCCCTGGCCACCCTTTCTAAAATTTCCATATCTTTCTCCATGCTCTGATTCTACCTACTTTTATTTATTTATTTATTTTTCCTTTTTTTTCATTGAAGTATAGTGGACTTACAATATTATATTAGTTTCAGGTATACAGCATAGTGATTCAGTGTTTTTCTGATTATACTGCATTAAAAGTTATTACAAGATAATGGCTATAGTTCCCTGTGCTATACAATATATTCTTGTTGCTTATCTATTTTATACATAGTAGTTTGTATCTCTTAATCCCATACCCCTAATTTGCCCCTCCCGCCTCTACCTACTTTTCTTAATAGCATGTCTCACTGCCAGAAATTATATCATTATGCATTTTGTGTTTACTATCTACACAGTCACTAAAATAAACTATATGAGAGCATGGGCTTTGTTTTTTTCAACACCACATCACTGGAAGTGTCTGACACAGTAGAGCTTCCTGAAAATGATGGTTTTAAGTTTTGGAACGGAAGCTTAAATAACATGCAACACTTCTGCATTCAGAGGCCTAATATACCTCTGCAAATAGAAACAAAATAAAGACCCAGGGCTGTACAGTGCTGGAGTCATAATGTGAGAGATTTGGATAACATTATTCAGAGGAATATTTACAAAAAAACACCTTATCATTAAGTAAATGACTTCTCCCATGTGTTTTTTACCCTGTATTGGAGGAGAAACCCAGTACTGTAAGTAAAATCATGACATTTGGACAGGGGATACTTGCTCATTGGTGAATGCAAATGTAATAGGTTGAATAGTGTCCCCCCAAAATTCATGTTCCCTTGGTAACTCAGAACATGATTGTATTTGAAAATAAGTTCTTTATAGATGTAATTAGTTAAGGATCTTGAGATGAAATCATGCTGGATTTGCGGTGGGTCCTAAATCCAATGACTGTATCTTTATAAGAAAACTGAGAGGGAGATTTGGACACAGAGACAGAAGAGAAGGTGATGTGAAGACTGGGGTGATGCACATACCAAGCTGGGGGACACCAGGAGCCTCCAGAAGCTGGAAGGGGCAGGAGAGGGCTCTCTCCTACACTCTTTGCAGGGAGAAGGCCCTGATGTCACCTTGACTTCAGACTTCTGGCCCCCAGAACTGTGAGCAAATCAGTGTCTGTTGTTTTAAGCCACCATTTATGGTGATTTGTCATAGCAGCCTAGGAAACGAACACAGTGAAAACAGGAGATATTTGCTTACTTGTGGATAGGAGGATGTGGATTGTGCCGTAGATAAATTAGTCTACAATATTTTGAAGTTAAGTATTATAATACCTAACTCACTATAAGAAGATAATGCTCTCTGTGAGACTCATCCTTCTTTTAAAATTAATTAATTTTTATTGAAGTATAGTTGATTTACAGTATTACATTAGTTTCACATGCACTACATAGTGATTCAGTATTTTTGCAGATTATACTCCATTATAGGTTATTACAAGATAATGATTATAATTCCCTGTGCTATAAAGAATATCCTTGTTGCTTATCTATTTTATGTATAGTAGTTTGTATGTTAATCCCGTACCCCTAATTTGTCCTTTCACCTCCCCTCTCCCCTTTGGTAACCACAAGTTTGTTTTCTATGTCTGTGAGTCTGTTTCTGTTTTGCATATATATTCATTTGTATTTTTTTTTGATTCCACATATAAGTGATATACAGTATTTGTCTTTCTCTGTCTGACTTATTTCACTAAGTATAATATCTTCTAGGTCCATCCACGTTGCTGCAAATGGCAGAATTTCATTCTTTTTTTATGGCTAATATTCCACTGTGTATGTATACCACATCTTCTTAGTCCAATCATCTGTTGATGAACACTGAGTTTGTATCCAAGTCTTGGCTACTATAAATAATGCTGCTATGAACATTGGGGTGCATGTATCTTTTTGAGTTAATGTTTTCATTTTCTTCAGATGTATACCCAGGAGTGGAATTACTGGATCACGTGGTAGTAGTTCTATTTTCAGTTTTTTGAGGAACCTCCATACTGTTTTCCATAGCGGCTGCACCAACGGTGTACAAGGGTTACTTTTTCTTTGTATCCTCTCCAACAGGTGTTATTTGTAGACTTTTTGATAATAGCCATTCTTACAGGTGTGAGGTGATGTCTCTTTGTGGTTTTGATTTGCATTTCTCTAACAATTAGCGATGTTGAACATCTTTTCACGTGCCTGTTAGCAATCTGTATATCTTCTTTAGAAAATGTCTATTCAGGTCTTCTGCTCATTTTTTGCTTGGGTGGTTTATTTTTTTGATATTGAATTGTGTGAGCTGTCTATATATTTTAGATATTAACCCCTTGTCAGTCACATCATTTGCAAATATTTTCTCCCATTCTGTAGGTTGTCTTTTCATTTTGTCGATGGTTTCCTTTGCTGTGCGAAAGCTTTTAAGTTTAATTAGGTCCCATTTGTTTATTTTTGCTTTTGTTTCCCTTGCCTTAGAAGACTGATTCAAAAAATGTTGCTACAATCTATGACAAAGAATGTTCTGTCTATGTTCTCTCCTAGGAGTTTTATGGTTTTCATTCTTACATTTAGGTCTTTAAACCATTTTGAGTTTATTTTTGTATATGGTGTGAGGGAATGTTCTAATCTCATTGTTTTAGTACGTGTCTCTCCAGTTTTTCCAGCACTACTTGAAGAGACTGTCTTTTTTCCATTGTATATTCTCACCTCCTTTGTCATAGATAAATTGACATAGGTGTGTGCGTTTATTTCTGGGCTCTCTATTCTGTTTCCTTGATCTACATATCTGCTTTTGTGCCAATACTATACTGTTTTGATTACTGTAACTTTGTAGTATATTCTGAAGTCTGGGAGGGTTATGCCTCCAGCTTTGTTCTTTTTTCTCAAGATTGCTTTGGCAATTTGAGGTCTTTTGTGGTTCCATATGAATTTTAGGATTATTTGTTCTAGTTCTGTGACAAACGTTATGGGTATTTTGATAGGGATTGTGTTAAATCTGTGGATTGCTTTGGGCAATATGGCCATTTCAGCAATATTAATTCTTCCAATCCAAGAGCATAGGATATCTTTAGATTTCTTTGTATCAGCTTCATTATCCTTCATCAATGTTTATAGTTTTCAGAGTATAGATCTTTCATATCCTTGGTTAAGTTTATTACGATTTTTTTTTTTACTTTCTCTTTCTGATATTTCATTATTGGTGTGTAGATATTCAACAGGTTACTGTATATTAATCTCATATCTTGCAACCTTACTGAATTCATCTACTCTAATCGTTTTTGGGCGGAGACTTTAGGGTTCTCTATATAAAATATCATGTCATCTTTATTTTATTTATTTATTTATATTAACTAGAAATAGAATTTAGTTAAATATTTAAGAAAACAGAATAGAGGGCTACATAAAAATCCCACATGGTAAAACTTAAAAAACACTTATTCTTTTTAACAAAGGTTTAGGCATATTGTTTAGACTTTCACTTGTCTTCAATAATATTAATAGCATCTAACATAATATTGGATGTTGTATCTGCTATTTCACAGGTAATATTCTATGCCACCTAACATATTTTGACTCATTTATTCCCAACAAATCTATGTCCTAGATACCGTTATTATCTTCATTTTACAAATGAGGAAACAGAAACACAAAGATGAGTGAATTGACCAGGGTTAAATGACGATCATGTCATCTTTAAACAGTGACACTTTTCCCTGTCACTATTTGCAGAGACATCTTTTTAATGACTTTCTAAAACTTGGAGGAGTGGGCCAGCCAGGCTTCTGGGTTGAGCAGCTCTGATGGAGGAGGGGGCCCCAGGCACTGAAAAAAAGGCTTTTGAAGCCCCTCCTTATTTTTTCATAAATTGAAGAAGTGGAGGGTGGGGAGGACAGCTCCCCCTAACCCTTATGGGAGGCAGGGAGAACAGCCCTTCTGGTCTACGGGTAGAGTCAGGCTACTGTTTTTTATTTCATGGCTACATAAAAACAGGGCCATTGTCGTCAAACACAGAAGTAAATCATTTTCATTTCTTATTTTTTAAAAAATTCCTGGTGCTAATTATTTCTCTTATTATCCCCCTGCCCTGAGCCCCTTAGTGCTAACATAGCTAAAACTGAAAAGTCCATTTTCAATAATCTGGCTTTCCTTACTTCTCCAAAGACATAATTCACTGTCCCCTACAATCTGCTCCTGTGAATGGACCATAACATTCCTGATCCTTCCAGCTTCTTCTCTTCATCCCCTCTTCCCACTTTCTCTCCTACTGGTCTTCCCTCTTTTTCTCCCCTGCTTCAGCGTGTATTGATTGAGAACCTTATGGGGAATGAGCATTGTTTCTGTGCTGCTCCCCTTTGCCTGGAATTTCTTCTTTCTCCCTTTTCTGCTTATCTAAATTCTCCTTATCCTTTAACGTTTGCTTCTAACACCTTCTTCCATTTTGTTAATACAGCAATTACTAAGGATAGTTTTTGGGGTTTTTTTTCTCCATTTCAAATTTCTATAGCTCTTATGGTCAGTAAAATGCATTTGGCCTTGATCACATGTCATCTTTTATTACTGTTTATTGTGATTATAATCCATCTCTTGTCTGCTCATTTCGATCATGAGTTTCCTGAGGAAACAGACAGGCTGTGTTTGTCTTTGAAACCTCAGCACCTTGCAGTGCTTTGATGGACTAGCTGCTTTGGATATGTTTATAGATTGGGTGGTATATTTGGTACTTTATATGAAATCAAGAGTTTTGGGGCTTCCCTGGTGGCACAGTGGTTGAGTATCTGCCTGCCAATGCAGGGGACACGGGTTCGAGCCCTGGTCTGGGAAGATCCCACATGCCGCGGAGCAACTAGGCCCGTGAGCCACAACTACTGAGCCTGCGCGTCTGGAGCCTGTGCTCCGCAACAAGAGAGGCCACGATAGTGAGAGGCCCGCGTGCCGCTATTAAGAGTGGCCCCCGCTTGCCGCAACTAGAGAAAGCCCTAGCACAGAAACGAAGACCAAACACAGACATAAATAAAAATAAATAAATTAATTAATTAAAAAAAAAAGAGTTTTGAAGGCTCTCAAATCAAGCTTCTCCCCCTTGGGCTAGGTCTATGAAACCTGTCTAAATGGGTCTGTTGGAAACAGTGTGAAGAAGAAAAAAAAAAAGACCATTTGTTTTAGGAGAAATCAAGCAGGAAGAAAGCGAAGGTCAGCTCAAAACTGCCCAAAGGCAAATTTGCCATTTAAAACCAGCAGTCGCATTCCTGTGGATGAAGTCATCCCCAATCTCAGTCAAGGGCTGCTTCTTGGCAGTGAGGCACTGGTCAGTTCTTAGGGTCTCTTGTATTTGCAAGAGTGGGTGAGAGGCAGAGGAGAGAGCGAGAAGAGGTAGTAAAAAGAAGTGAAGGGTGTGGCCAGTGAAACAATTGCCCCTCTCTGTCATCATAACAGAAATGGTTCTTTGAAGGAACTGTTGCATTTATGCAGACTCTTCAGGACGGGTGTGAGTCAGGGCTGATGTGGCCACCAAGTATGTGGCAGCTCTACTTCTGCTATGACTGCTAGTCTGCCCTTTGTTTGCATGACTCCTTTGTTCTAAAAACTGTACAGAAAAATCCCTTTGCCTGGCCATTTATAGGCTGAAATGGAGGCTAGGTGAATCAGTCATTTGGTAAAAGAAACTCTGTGGGAATATAAGCAGGGCAGGGATGAGATAAATAATTATGATAATAAAAAGAACATTTATGGAGAACTTAATATGAACGAGGCCAAATGTTAAAAGTAAAACACACATTATTTAATCCCTCTAACAACCTGTGAGGCAAGTACTAAGTAATTTGCTTAATATCACATTGCCACTATCTGTGCAGAACCAGGATTTCAGAGCACAGGCTCTAATATTCCAAGCAGTAGACATGTAATGATCTTTTCTCAAGCAAAATTCAGGACATGTGGACTAACTAAAATATATCAGGGACTTGCCTGGTGGTGCAGTGGTTAAGAATCTGCCTGCCAATGCAGGGGACACGGGTTCGAGCCCTGGTCCGGGAAGATCCCACATGCCACGGAGCAACAAAGCCCGTGTGCCACAACTACTGAGCCTGCACTGTAGAGCCCGTGAGCCACAACTACTGAAGCCCGCGAGCCTAGAGCCCGCGCTCCGCAACGAAGAAGCCACTGCAATGAGAAGCCCACGCACAGCAACGCAACTAGAGAAAGCCCGCGCGCAGCAACGAAGACCCAACGCAGCCAAAAATAAATAAATAAATAAATTTATAAAATATATCAGTGTACGCTGGGTACAGTGGGACTAGACATTTACAATTACGTCTGCTGAGGAAAATCCTGGCAAGAGAGTCATTGACCTTTAAATACCAGAAGAAAATTATGGATCAGTTTCAAATTTCTATTCTTGCCTCTTTGGAAACAAGGGAATTATACTGTTTATATTTTGAGTGTGCAGTAAGCATCATCTTGATTGACCTATTGGAAGTTAAAAATAATTTTGCTTGGAATACATCAAATCACTGATGAAAGGGTTTCCTGATAGACTTGGTACAGACTACTGATGCTTCCTCCTATAGTTTCCTTTTGCTTTCAAAGGGCCATTTAGAGAGGATACAGTTTGGTCATGATCAAAGTTTTCACCAAATTTTGAAATGTATATTGAGCTTGTCTTTTCCTTTTTTTAAAATACAGAGTATAACTGTATTATTAATCTACTGGGATAGATGAGGCAAACAGAAGAACATCATGTGGTTACTTCTAATTTCTGCCCTCTTGGGTCAGACTGTACAAAGGAATTATATGTAAACAAGACATATTTTAAGCCTGTCTGTCTGCAGGGTTGACTCTGTATGTGGAGGTAGAGTAGGCAGAAGACCGGATAGTGGCATTTTAGAGTTTCCTACTTGAACTATTTATATCATTGCCCTGACATTGTCTGAAACTGTGGCCAATTTACTGCCTATAAAGAAAAGAAACGGAGCTGTCTGGGTTAAAATATGGATGGGATGAGTGTGAGATATGCAGCTCTGCCATCTTGGTTTCTTCTTGGGGCTTCTATCTACAATACCATTTTCAAACACTGCTGGCCAACACTAGAGAAACGGTTAATTTCTGTGAGTAAACAGTCACCATCTGTGCACTGGACCAAAACATTTTGGTCTGGAGGAAAGTTTTCATAGACCATTAAGGTTTGATGGGAAGGAAGAATGGCCTTTATTGAGAGCCTATCATGTACCTGGCATTCTATATATAGGTGTCTTACACACATTAAGACATTTAAAACTCCCAGTAGGTCTGTGTGGTAGGTGGCAACTGGGATGGAAAGAGACTGGAGAATAGGGAGAACAGTAGCCTAAATCCTGAATAGGATCTGTCCTTGAACAGGCCAAAAGACCTACCTTGGGCCCATAAGTCCATGTCCAGATGTAACATCTCACCACTTTAATGGTGAAGAAAAGAAGACCTAGGGATTCTTACGGTCATCTTATAGTAGCAATCTGCTCAGGGTTGCAGCTAGGGTTGTGATGGAACCAGAATTCACACCCATATTCCTTATTCAAGGCCTCCTAACTGTAAAGCCAACATCACTTTTGAGGTACACAGGGAGGAAGTATAAGATGAGAGGTTAAAATGTGGGCTGGTGAGACACACGGCCTGGTTTCTGATCTTTACTCCACCGCTCTGGCTAGTCCTGAGATCCTGCATGAACTGCTCAGTCTCTGCTTGTCTCTTTCCTCAAAGGCAAACATAGAAGTGAAACTAACAGCAGTATCTCACAGGTCTGTTGCAGAGATTAAACACTTTAATACATGAAATGGGCCTGGTGCACAGTAAGCCTTCAGGAAATCAAGCTTTTATCACTACATGTTATTGTGACAGAGATCAAGTGTAAAGGCTATTCTCCTGTCTGGTTCTTAGATAAGGGTGAACGGGAGATCGTGGATGGCTGTTAAAGCAAAGGGCACAAGCTTCTTGGTCAGTGGTAAAAAGGGAGCATTGATATTGAAGAAAATCCTGCTCATTTCAATATTTTGCCTTGAAGTGGTCCTGGAGAACTGTATTCTTTAAAACTTGAGACCTCTCAATTAAGAACAAATAGTAAGCATTGGTTAAGTTTATTCTTAAAATTATTATTAAAGGAAGCCAGACCATGAGTTAAGAAGGCAGGGATCTAAAGGTAGGGTAATGAGCACCATGCAACCGAGGCCAGACTTTTCAGTTCTGATTAACTGAAATTCATTCTAGTAGATACCAGAGTAATTCAACCAGTCATGGTGTGGAGTGAGTTCTATCTTTCAAGTAGACAGAAGAGAAGCTGCTCAATGATTTTTACCCCAATATCCTTTGAAATACAATGTGTTGTACACACTGTCTTTCAGGGATAGGAAAAGTGTCTTTTGTTTTGCTTTGTTTTGTTTTTCTGGGGGAGGGGGTGCTAGTTAAGAACCCACAGGCCTCAGTATTATGCTGCACAATTTTTGAAGCTTTAATATTTTCCAGTTTTAACTGATTGAAGATTCCTTGCTTTAAATGAAGATATAAGGAAAATATAGCACGTGGTGAAGAGGTGGAGAAAAGGAAACCCTAGTACACTGTCAGTGGGAATGTAAATCGGTGCAGCCACTATGGTAAACATTATGGAGGTTCCTCAAAAAACAAAAAATAAAACTACTATATGATCCAGTAATCCCACTCCTGGGTATATATCTGAAGAAAACAAAAACACAAATTTGAAAAGATACATGCACCTCAATGTTCATTGCAGTATTATTTACAATAGCCAAGATATGGAAGCAACCTAAGTGTCCATCAACAGATAAAGAAGATGTAGTATGTGTATATATATAGATATATATAGATATATATATATAAAATGGAATACTACTCAGCTATAAAAAAGAATAAAATTCTGCCATTTGCAACAACATGGGTGGACCTGAAAGGGTATTATGTTTAGTGAAATAAGTCAGACAAAGACAAATATTGTATGTTATCACTTATACATGGAATTTAAAAAATAAAGCAAATGGATGAATATAACAGAGACTCACGGATATAGAGAAAAAACTACTGGTTACCAGTGGGGAGAGGGGTGGGGGGAGGGGCAACATTGGGTAGGGAATTAAGAGCTACAAACTACTATGTATAAAATAAATAAGCTACAAATATATATTGCACAGCACAGGGAAATATAGCCATTATCTTATAATAACTTTGACTGGAATATAATCTATAAAAATACTGAATCACTCTGCTGCACATCTGAAAGTAATATAATATTGTAAATCTATAGTTAAAAAAAAATATATATATAGCATATGGAACTCATGTTAGTTACATGGTTTAATAATTTTTTGTAAAATAATCCTGATTATAGTTACAAAAGCACAGTAGACTCTAATAGTTAAACTGTGGAATTAATCTGCTATTTATTGAGCCATTACTATAACTCATTATGTTAGGTATTGAGGATGCAATGGTGAGTAAGATTTAGTCTCTGCCTTCAAAGACTTTGTTGTTTAGTGGGGGAGAAAAAGAAGTTGTAAAAAAGTACAGCAAATGTAAGAAATGTCACAGTAAAATGTACAAAGTCCTAGCATAGGAAATAACTCTTTCTGGGAAAACTTGTGAAAGCTTCACTATGCTGAGAGTTCCATAAGATGATCACAAACTGTGACTACAATGTAGATATATGTGATCATTCTTAGAAGTAGAACAGATGTCAGACTAGTGAGAAGTATGGCAGTGGACTCCCAATGATTCCTGTGTACACTAGCTACACTGCAGGACTTGGGAATGGCTCTCTCTATACCATCTCAAAATCTGCTGACATCTCAGCTCTCCCTGTTGCTACCCAATTTATTCCTGAATCATGCTGCCAGGCCAGGAGAGAGGCTCTTCTCCTCCTAAGTTTGCTACTGTTAAGTAGATATGAATTATCACATTTTCCATTTGACTATACAAACTAGTGGTCACTTCTGTTAGCATGGAATATCAGTATGCCGGATAGCAGTTTTTAATACATTATAAGCAACCTGTAAATTGAGGTAGCAGTTGTTATTGGGTGTGGATGGAAACAAGGCCACACACATATATGATGGAAAAGACGCTACAACAGGAAGAAAGGAACCTGTTAAATGTGGTCAGAGGGTCTTCCTCCTGCATGCTGCAAAGGAATCATTTAAGCACTACAGAATGATAGTTTATTGAGAGCTTCAGGCTGCAAAAAGGTTAAAAATTGTGCTCCTGTGTGCTTCCGTATATATGTGTGCATAAATGCATGTATGCATTTATATATGTGTGTATACATATGCAGCTCACTTCTAAGCGTGTATGAATGTGTTTGTGCTTATAAAAGTGTGTACATGTGTGAATATAGTAGCATATGTTTTGTGTAAGTCAGGCTGGAAAGTAAGTTTCAGACTTCTCAGATCGTCGCGGGCTCTGTCTCTTCCCACCCCCAGCCCTCCACGCCACCAATAGACAAAAGCAGGAAGGATGCCCTGTGACCCGACCGCGTTAGAAAGTTTGCAGCTCTTAGAGGACATTCCACCTGGGAACCTCATTGGTTGCCCGCAGGATGGTGGGTTTTATAAGAAGTCGGCCGATTCCCCCCGGGAAGAAGGGGCTGCTGTTGACAGGCTAGGCTGAAGCCCTGCCGCCCCCGGCCGCTACCCCCTACCCCTCCGGGTACCGAAGTCGGCCCCCGCCCGCCGCCGCCGCCACCGGCTCTGCAGAGGAGGGCCCGGCCCGGGCAGCTCGGCCGCGGCGCACGACCCGCGGGCTGGAGTCGGGCCGCGGCGCGGGCCCGAGGGGAGGGAGCGGGAGGCCAGGGGCGGGGGCGGCGGGAGGGCAGAGGCGGGGGCGGCGGGAGGCCATGCCTCCAGCTGCGGAAGCTGCCGCACAGCTGGAGCCGGCGCAGTCTGCGCGGCGCTGTCGCCCTCGCGCTCCCGCTGCCCGGCCGGCGGCCGGCGGACTTTGCGGAGGGCCCCCGGCGTAGGCGGCGACGGGTGTGGGCCGAGCCGGTATTTATAGCTCGGTGACAGCTGCGGTGGCAGCGACGCCGCCGGCCCGTCTCGCCGCGCTTGCCAGCGAGGCCGCGGGCGCGGCGGAGGGCTGCGCTCCACCGGGTCTCCCGAGTGCGGACGCCCTGAGCCCGCGCGGCCCCCTTGGTGAGTACGCTGCCCGGGCGCCCGGCGCGCCTCCCCCGCCGCTCGGTCCCGCTGCGGCGGAGCCCTCCCGGTCCGGCCGCCCGCAGCCGCGCCGCCTCCTCGTCCTGCCCGCGACTGCGGCCCCGGCCGCGTCCCCCGGCCCGCTGCCCAGCGACTCCTCTCCTCCCTTCCCGGGGTCGGCGCGCCAAGGGGCCGTGCAGTGCCCGGGAGGGGGGCGCGCACCTGCCCTCCAGCAAAAGGAGGAGGAGGAGGAGGAGGGCTAGGGGAGGGCTCGGGGCTCGGGGCGGCGGACCCTCAAACTACCGGGATCCGAGGGTGAGGGTAGTCGCCAGGACGGACGGTGAACTTTCTTCGCTTCAGGGGTTCCTAGGATGCGAATAGAGTAAAAGCCCCAGTATTGTTCGTTAATTAATTTAACAGGTTGTAGTTCAGGAGTGTTCGCCTTAAAAAACAAACCCCTCCATACCCCACAAAACTTCAGTGTTTGGGTGTTTACTGTCTTCATCGTGATTAATAAAGCTATTTGTCGAGTCCTGTTTTTGAAAATGCCCGAGGCCCACAAGTGTGTTTGACTCATGTGGGTCCACTTTGGCTGCCCTTATTCATTCTACTCGCTGTGGAACAATAAACGAGTGTGTGTGTATGAGAGAGAGATGCTAGTAAACATCACATGCTTATTTTAGTATTTATGTGTAGGTAAAAGTCTCATGAACAACATTTTTTTTTTCGAGTAAAAGTGTGTTGAATAAATGTATTTGAATAAACGTATTTTCCCCCTAGTTATAAATGATATGTTGTTTGAAATCCAGAGAAGGACTTCCAGGAAGATTTCAGGGTTTTGTTTTGTCTTCAGAAAAAAAGTTCTTCCAATTTATTGAATGTGAAGTGTAGTAGAATCCCTGTAAAAACAATTTTTGTTGTAAAGTATTGAATTTTTGCCATGCTTATACTTTCTAACTCTATTCCTTCTCCCCCAGTCTTTGTACTTTAAAGGTAATTATGGATTTTGACATTTTGACTCAGATATTTACTCCCACCCCATCCCGCCTTCACCTGATCCTTGTGATCAGAAACCAGTACTTGTTTGTTGTATTTAATTTGCTTCTTAAAACTGTCAGTCAATTAAAAGCAATTTCAGATTGAGTGAATTTTATTTTATTCATTAACTGTTACCTTATTTGATGTTGTGTTTGGAATATGATCATGGCAATTAATTTTTTATCATCAACACATGTAATGAAAAGGAAGTCTAAATATTTTTAAAGAATTCATTGGTGATTATTTTTCAACTTTAGGACATGAAAAGGACATTTTGATCAAAATTTTGCCATTTTGATGGAAAGTTGGCTAATGTGTTAGTTCAGAGAGAACCCCAGAGCTGCTTTGCTTTCATGTTTTCTATTTTAAACACTTGCATTGGTTCAGTGCTTTGTTATCCCAAAGACTGAAGGACAATAACAAGGGAAGAACATAATTTAAAGGTTGAAACTATGTGAAGAGAAAGTCTAGGAAGTGATTTATGGATGCGATCCTCTAAATTAGCTAGGGTACCACAAATACAATCCTGGTATTTGTACAGAGTCACTTATGGTGGTTTCATTGATTGACTAAAAGGTTGATTTTTATTTAAAAGGCTGTGTGGTCTCTTGCATTGGACTAAAAGTAAGAAGTTCCAATTTTACCTCTGTTATTTACTGCTGTTTGTATTTTTAAAACCTGTATTAAGCACTTGCATTACGTAAAAATACTGTGTGTCATCTCCTCATGCCTGCCTGCCTTTTCATCTAACAATTCAAGATAGTAAACTAAGACCTATCCTAACCTCAGGACTGGTCCAGGCAAATATATATTTGGTTTTCTCACCTTCTGACATTTCTCATTTTACAGACTTGGATATTCCATTATCCAGAGTCTGTTCTGTCTGGAATGGAATATTCAGTGCTTTTTTTCTCACCCAAGACTGGCCTGGTATCCAACCGTCATCACACAGTTTTTCATTTACTCATCCATCAGCAAAGATTTATTGGGTGCCTACTAGGTGCACATCATCACCTAATTCTTACCCTTGCTCCCTCCCCATTGGAAGTTTATTAGGTGTTATACTTTTCAGGGTAGGGAATACACAGTAATTAAGAGTATTGACTTTGGGGTAATAAAGAGGTAGTTCTCTCTGCTTCTGCCAGTTGGTAGCTGTATGACCTTGGGCAAATTAGAACCTTTTAAAATCTCTATTTCTTCACTGGTAAATCCAAAGGTTTGGTCTAAATGTTAATTGAAATAATGCATGAAGAATGCTTGCCAAGAGCCCAACACATAAAAAGCACTACACTATGTTAGTTGCTATTATGTTGCCTGTCTGCTCCAACAGTGGTCATCTCAGGAAATGCATTCCCATCTCAGGAAATGGCAAATCCATTCTGGGGTTTGCCAGGCCATGTGCACATCCAGTCTATCAGTACATCTTGTCATCTCTTCTTCTTAAATGTATCCAGAATCTGATAAATTTCCAAGCATCAGGCAGAGTGGTCAGATTGCATCACTCTCTGCTTCCCATCTCCCACAGGGTGAAGCCCACATGGTAGGATGGCCTCAAGGCCTGATGGTGATGCTGCCTCCCAGATCTCTAGTCCTTTCATACTCCTCTGCACCCACACCCTGTCTAGTCACACTAGCCTCCTGGCTGTTCCTTAAATGCACTAATCATGCACCCGGCACAGGCCTTTGCAACTGGGAGTTCCCTCTGTCTGGATCACTCTTTCCCCAGATATCTGCTTGCCTCACTTCCTTCTTTCACGCCTGGGCAATTGTCCCCTTACAGTGAGGGCTTCTTCAACTTCCCTCACTCCTGACACCCCCTATTAACTTTCTCCTGTTTTAATTTTCTCCAGCGACTTATAACTTTCTAAAATAGTGTGTGTTTCATTTTTCTCTGTTTAATGTCTGTTTCCCTCAATTGAGACTCTAAGATGCAAGGCAACAGGGGTGTTGTCTGTTAGTAACCTTCCCACATAGGCCAGTGCCTGGCACAAATAGGCAATTGGTAAATAGTGAACAAATGAATGAAGAAATTATGGAATTAGTATGGAATTAACAAAAAGTGGACTTCACCACTTTCTGTATATGATTTTGGAACAAGTAGCTTGACCTCTCTGAGCCTCATTTTCAATATTTGTAAAATAAGGATGATATTCATCCTTTATGTTGTTATATTAAAATCCTTTGACACTGAGAATAGCATGTGAAAAGCACTCAGTAAATGTAATATAGAGTTGATATTATTTTCATGCTCATGTTTAGTGGGAATGACCAAGAGACACTTGTATTTTAATAGTGGTGCTCAGGGTAGGAAGTTCCTGAAAGTGACCAGGCACTTTACAAATGAAATCTCCTTTTGTCTTCACTACAACCCTATGAGGAAAGTACTTGCATTAGGATTCTGCTGGTGAAGAAATGGAATCTCAGGACGGTTAGGGATTCCCTCAAGGTCACGGAGCTAGTGAGTAGCAGGGTCAGGTAGAACTGGCCCATATTCCTCCCACCGCCATTTGTTTTGCCTTCCTGATTCCTTTGATCATTTCTATAAAGTCATTCTAAAGGTGTGATTTCACCCATTAAGAACACTAAGAGGTAAAATGTGATATAAACATAGGCTATCATTGTTTATCTGTTAAGGAAACAGTATTAAATAATTTAAAGTTCTGTCTGCCCTTTTGACAGGCAATTTTAAAAGCGATGATTTCCTAGGGATTAAATGAAATGATTGTAAAAAGTGTTCTGTTAACTGCAAAGAACTTTACATACATTAGCATAATACTATAGCTAGGTAACTGAAGAAAATAGCCTTTAACTTTGTCTTGTACTAATACAGCCAAGAAGTGTCCAAAACACAGCTGTCTGCTGCACAAATTGCATACCGCAAAAACTAAAGCACAAGAAGTCTTTTTAAACGTTATTTTTTAGGAAATTAGACTCAAGGTGCTGGAAGAAAGTTCACATTCTTGGCAGAGTACAGGCGCAGTCATCTTTAATAAGCCCTTTGACAAGAGCTAAGAAGGGTTACAGGTGAATTTTCAGACATAAATACCAAGGAGCTTCAAAAATTTTGGAGAAATTCTTTTTTTTATCCTAGAATAGTACTCCACAATGAAAATGATGTTATTACCTGGTTAGGTATCACTAGATGCTAAGACCTACGTTAGCAGAGCTGGGCTTTGAGGGAATTTGACTTGGCTAGTAACAATGTCTTTTGTATAGCATATTTTATTAGTTCTTCAAGGACTTTGCCATACGCATTCATAAATTTTTTAAAATAGAAGTGATACGCTCTATCTTGATGATACTTGTCATTATGCAAAAAGTATCACCTGAGCCAGGGTTCCTGCTGAGGAAACATGAAATTCATACTCCTGAAGTTCTTGAGTATTTTCACTTATTTGTAAAAATCCTAATAAGTAAGGAAGGCAGGGTACTCTTGGTGTAATCAAACAAATTATTACAACAATTATTAGGGCGTCGATGTTGTCCAGGTCCAGGATCTGCTTATCTTTTACGTAAACTGTTGGAGGGGCCTCCAAACTAGTCTCGCCATTTTCATCATACCTCATACCAGTGGATCATTTTCCAAGCTGGCAGAGAAATCTTTTTAAAACCCTGCTCCAAACAATTGTACTGCTCTTCGGATCTGAAAACTTTGAATCTGTAGTGTCTACTCAGTAAAATACAGAACAGTACTTTTGTATAATCTTCCTTGTATAACTGGCCCCAAATTACCCTCAACTCTCCCAGGATACTCCCAAGTGCTCTATGTTCCAGCCACACAGAACTACTGATACATCTCTGTGCCTGTCCCAGATAGCCTTTCCTGTGCCTTTGCTCAGCTGATCTTCCCAACTTGAGTGTAATTACCCTACCTTCCATTTTTCCATCCTTAGCCTTTAGTACCAGGTGAAATACTGGCTTGTAGTAAAATGCATGACGTTTCTAACATCTACTCTAAACATTAGTCCCTCTAGAGTTGGAAACCATGACTGAAGGCCTATGGATTATCAGACGGTATATAAAGTTTCAACCTGTAGTTAACCATCATCTTCGTCATTGCTATTATGTGAAAAAGCAGAGGCTTCCAAGGTATTGATGGTGGCATCTACCTAATGATGATATTATCAGGAGAGAGAATTGAATGGTGTGAATTAGTCTAGTTCTCAGAGGTGCAGTGTTCTCCCTAAGCAGAGTTGGAAAATCACAGAATGAATATCAGTGATGCATTGCAAAAGGACACTCAGATCGACTCAACTACTTATACTGATGCTCAAAGGAGAAGGAAGAAATTCGAGGAATCCCAGTTCTTTCTGATCATGCTACCAAGTCAGTTTGAATAGTAATAGTAGACTCATTTATCCTACAAGTACTTTGAATCTTTTATATCAGTGGGCTTTATTATTAGGAACTTTATAAACAACATGAAAAGGGCAAGATTTTGGAATTTATGTCTTCGCGTGGGGAAGGTGTAGCATAGAATGTTGAAGCCACGTAGCTTGGATTTGAATGCTGGCTGTGGCATAGGCTTGTTTTGTTCTGTCATGCCAGTTACTAAACTCAGTTTCAACATTGCTTACAATAGATTATCTCTTCATTGGACTGCTATGAAATGTAAATGAGATGTCTGTAAAGCTCATTAGCATAGTGTCAGCTATATGTTAAGTCCTGAATAAATGTTAGCCTTAGTAATAATGATAACAGTGCAGAACCTGGGGCTGAAATGAGATAGTAACTGTAGGGGTGGGCATGGGGTGTGTCAGTGCTTGTTCCTGGCTGAGTCATCCTTGCAGTCTTTGGACTCAGCTGTTCTTCTCTTCCCTTAGCGGAAGGAATGGCAGATTGCTCTGCCTTCTCATCTCGCCTAAATGAGAGGACTGATCTCCGCTCAGCTTATCCACTAGGTGCTTACTGATCACCCACTATGAGCCCAGCACTTTGCTTGCTCTGAAAGTAAAGAGCCCCTTCTCTGGGGACTTTGTGTTCTAGTGAGGGAGACAAACACATAAAAAACAGATCATTTCACTACTATCTGCTAAGAGCTACGATAAAAGCACATTTATTTGCGATAAAAGCTCAACTGTGGTAGCAGAATTGAATTTTAAAAAGTTAAAAAAAATTTTTAGACTGTGTACACAGTGGAGCATTGCCAATTTGAACAACCTCAATCCTGGATTATTAACATTAGAGTCAATTGGTTGTATTGATCATCAGGATGCTTTATGGGAACTACAGAGAGGAAAGCAGTAGTTTTGGTGCTCTGGATAACAGGCCGAGATCACTTGGCAAACTTTTGGCAACCTTGTGTATGAAGTCAGGAAGTGGAGATGAGCACAGGTGTTGTTTAAGTTATGATGTAGGTTTGGAAATTTGGGACCCTCTAGAAGACATCACTTCCCCTTTAGAGTATGAGGCAAGAATAAATAACCACATTTAGCATAAAATAAAAAGACCAAATGATCCTGTTCACTAAGCTAATGTCTAAGTCACTGAATCTAGTTAGGGGAGATGAAAACTAAGCTGTAAACACGATGGGAACTATTTATTGGAACAAACACTTCTGGCTTTGTGGTGGTGTATTAGAGAGATCAAGGGCTAGGAATGGATTTTGATTGAAGTGCTGGCTCTTCCACTCGCTAGATATGCAAATTAAGTAGGCAGCACCTGCTCTGCTCCTTTGTTTTCTTACCTGTAACATGGGAATGATAGTAGCATTCATAGCATGCTGTGGGAATTAGGATCTCTACTAGGGCAGGATTGTTGTTCAGTACTATAGTTCTCTCTCTTGAAACAATATAAATATTGGAGAGGAACAGCTGTCTCCAAGTTTTTTGAATGTTGTAATTCAGTTTGGACATGTGGACATTACATAGCCCACAAAGCAAGGTTCTGAAGTTAACAACAACAACGATAAACTAAGTATATGCCAACTCTCCACAAAGCATTTATTTAAAAAAACAATCAAGGTTATATGTAATCAGTGTTCTAAATCCTGCTGCCTTGCTTGTGTGTGGGTGGGGAAGGGAGGTGGTGGGACAGTTACACCAGAATTCCCCACTGGTAGGAGAAGCAATGTAGAAACCTGTTAACTTGTGAACTGACACCCCTGTCCAGTTCTGATGGGCATGTAGGAACGATTCCTGCTTCAAGACTCATTGGCCTTGAGGTGTTTCTATATATTCTCTTCTAACAGTGGTCTTTCGACATTTCCAAAGATGTTGCATAAAATCAAATTGACAGCTGACCCATTCTGGCATTCTAGCATATTGAATACTGTGAAAATGCATGACGTGTTTTTTCTTCACCACTTTCTCTGCTCTCTTTGGTGTGAGAACCACACAGGTGTTTGGGTGATGAACCTCACATAAAAAAAAAAAAAAAAAATCACCATTCTTTAGTGATCTGGGCTACACATGCTGGGAACAGATATTTTGGAGTATTCATGAAGATCACAAAGGACTTGAAATTGCTTAGAAGGTTTATGAATCCGAGGCACAGTAACTATTTGTTGTGCTAAATTTTACTGCCAGTTGTTTTGTGTGTTTACATAGCTTTTCTAAAATAGCTAAGCCAAGTCTTCATTAGCTTAGATTGTGGGTTGACTTGACATTCATCAGCCCAGAATTCTGGACTGGAACTTGGGAACCAGCCTTGGAGCCTGTTCTCAGATCTTCCATTGACTTCAAGTTACTTCAGGTTTGTGACTTGCTCTTTGTATTTTTAGCCACGTGTAAAATGAGAATTTTATTATTATTATTATTATTATTATTATTACCCCGGATTTAATCAGCTTTCTTGCTGGGAAAAAAAGAGCTATAGCTTAGTCTGAGCACCAAATGGGCTCCCCAGAACTGAACCCCAGAACTAGATAGACTTAATCACCCAGGCCCAGACCTGATGGACCTAGACAGGCTTGTGTTCCTATGGGCAGGCTGGCTCCCAAAGAGGAAAGAGAGAGGAGCCGAGCAAGACTTAGGGGGCGGGGCCTGGACATCAGCATTTTAAGAAAGCTTCTGTACTCGAAGTGTACATCCACGTTAGGGCCCAGCCCTTTAGGCATATCACATCTTTTGCGAGGCTTGTGTGCCTTTGCATACGCCTAAATTGAGCATCCTTGCCTTCTTCACTGGGGAAAAAACCCTGCTGATCCCCCAACCTCCAATTCGGGTATGTCCTCCTCTGTGAAATCTTCCCTTTCCTCTTCACTTCCCACAAGCAGAGTTGCCCAAGCTCTCCTACCTGCAACTACTCTGCCCTAGACTTAGCTATTTCATGAACCTTATTCTGTGTTGAAATTATTTGCCAGGTAGACTGTGAACATTTTTGTAAAAGCCCCCCCCCACACACATTTGTCAATGTGAAAAAAAAAAGAAAAGGTCTGAAAGTATATCCATCAAATTATTAAGGGACCTTAACTCTGAGGAGAGGGGTTTGGTCAGAGGAGGATTTTTTTAAAAATAAATAAATAAATACATTGATTTATTTTTAGCTGCGTTGGATCTTCATTGCTGCCCGTGGGCTTTCTCTTGTTGCGGCCGCGGTGCGCGGGCTTCTCCTTGCGGTGGCTTCTCTTGTTGCAGAGCACGGGCTCTAGGGCTCATGGGCTTAGTTACTCCACGGCACGTGGGTTCTTCCCGGACCAGGACTCGAACCCGTGTCTTCAGAATTGGCAAGCGGATTCTTAACCATTGCGCCACCGGGGTAGCCCAGGAGGATATTTATATTTTGTTAATATGTCCTCAGTTTACCTCTACATTGCTTTAATTTTTAAATGATACGTATTATGATTGTAACATAAAAATGATAATCTAAAAGAGGAAGAGTGTTGCATTATTTTTTTGCTGTATATTGCCTCCTGAGATGATTTTTTTTTAAATGGTTTTCCTTTTTTTAAAACATTTTTATTTATTATTTATTTATTATTTATTTTTCGCTGTGTTGGGTCTTCGTTTCTGTGCGAGGGCTTTCTCTAGTTACGGCAAGCGGGGGCCACTCTTCATCGCGGTGCGCGGGCCTCTCACTATCGTGGCCTCTCTTGTTGCGGAGCACAGGCTCCAGACGCGCAGGCTCAGTAGTTGTGGCTCACGGGCCCAGGCACTCCGCGGAATGTGGGATCTTCCCAGACCAGGGCTTGAACCCGTGTCCCCTGCGTTGGCAGGCAGATTCTCAACCACTGCGCCAGCAGGGAAGCCCCTGAGATGATTTTTACCTATTGTTTCAGTCATCATCCCAATTTTGGACCATGATCTGCCCTCTCATGTCCCTCCCTCTCCCCCTACTCTTTCCAATACTCTCCTTCTTTGCTAAATCCCCATAGATCAGATGAGATGATGGGGAAGGGACCATCCTCAATCTCACTATCTTACTATCCTCAATCTCAGGCTTGTCTTGGTGCCATAAATAGGAATAGGTCTTTTCCAAATACCTCTCTATTGAGCTGTTATAAATCTGAACAGATAACAGGAAGAGAGATACCACTTGTTTTTCTGCTCTAACCCTGTGTATCTTTTCTTATGCAGGTAAACTACGGAATTGAAGTTTTGAAGGATGGATAAAGACTTCCGTTATTATTTCCAGCATCCCTGGTCTCGGTTGATTGTGGCTTACTTGGTGATCTTCTTTAACTTCTTAATATTTGCGGAGGACCCGGTTTCTCATAGCCAAACAGAAGCCAACGTTATTGTTGTTGGAAACTGTTTTTCATTTGTAACAAATAAATACCCTAGAGAAGTTGGCTGGAGGCTTTTGAAGGTGCTTCTATGGCTACTTGCCATTCTCATAGGACTGATAGCTGGCAAGTTTCTGTTCCATCAGCGTTTGTTTGGTAAGTACCCATGAAATGTAATGTAAATAATTATTTAGTTCTATACTCCAAGATAGAACTTTGTTATTTCTAAATGCCAGTTTAGAATGCATTTCAGTTTGCCTTCCAGCCTTAATTAGTTATGTGCTGTTGTAGCTCTGGTTCTTCAACTGTTCTGTGTTTAATGGTGTACTTTTCTATGGCCTAAGGAATATTAGCATGAGGTAAAATTAGTTCTAAACTTAATTTTAAAAAATGGTGTTACATCTAAAATGATTGTGTGTGTAATCTTATTTAAAGAAGACATGTAAATAGCTCTTTTCCCATAAGTAGTACCTAAGTATGATATCATAAAGGGTTTGTAAATCATAAAGAGAATGCTTCCGTATCACACCACATTCTCATTAAAGTAAGTTAACCATTGCCCATATATTTACACATATTGTTCATTCGGGGAATTAGAACAGGAACTCTTAACTTTTTCCCCTCATTTCTTTCTTTCCTTTTTTTTTTTTTTTGTTTTTGAACATTGGCTTTAGAATGTTTATTTTGAGCCTCATCAACCACAGAACAGTATTATAGTAAGGAATCTCTTGGTAGTAAGCAGCAGAAAAAGAGACTAAATTTGTTTAAGTTTAAAAGGTAACTTACTATACGGGTATTGGGATATTTCACAGAGACCAAGAGTAGAATTTGTTTTGATAATTGGGATAATGGAAACGGGGGTTGAATTCTACCAGGATGTTTTTTGTCTCGACTTCTCTCTCATATCTGCTTTATTCTCCTTTCACACTGAAGATCAGTTTACATCCACTTAGAGAGACTGGCTTGACTCTTGGTCCCAAGTTTAAACTCTTAGATTTAAACGAAGTTGACCCAGGTTGGGTGTGATTCCTACCTCTGGCCCAATCGATTTTGGCCAGGAGGTGGGTGCAATTTATTCAACAAATTCATTGGTTACTTATTATGCCAGGCACTATTCTAGACATCGAATCAAAAAAGCAGGGTATCTGCCCTCATAAACACATCCTACAGGAGGGAGAAAGGTTCTAAACAAATAAATGTATAAAATGCAAAGAGGTGATAAATGCTATGGGGGAAAAGAAAGTTTTAAATGCTACTGGGTCAATTAGGGAGAGAACTTAGCAATGAAACTTGGAATTTAGCAATTATAAGATCATAGGTGACCTAGTGTGGGTGTTTTCAGTCTAGAAGTTTGGTTAGAAACAGATGGCAATGGTTCAGGGTATAAACAACAAATATATATGCATACATACACATAATATTATATATATATTCTTCTCAATCTCTACTCCTCAAACTGTTGCCATCTGTTTCTATTGCATAAACATATAAAATGTACATATTTTATATTATAAAATATGTAGTTTCAAGAAATTTGATGAGGAAATGGAAGAAGGAAATGGGAAGTAGCTATAAATGGAAAAACGGCTAAGGGGAGATTTTGTTTTTCTTCTTATTTTTGATGATGGTGATTTTATTTGAGCAGTGAGATTAATTGATCTGCTTGTCATGGGGGAAGAAGCTAGACTGAAGTGCAGGTAAAGATATAGAAGGAAGACAGCATCTCTGAAGGTTGCTTTGGTCTGTGACTTAGGACACAGGCCACAAACAGTGGCCTTAGAGAGGACAGGAGGAGAGACCCCAGTTCCTCAGAAATAGTCATGAGTGAGATCAAGGTTGGTACTCTAGGAGGTACATTTGAGGTGGAGAAGTAGAGAGGTGAGTGTGCTCCCTCCTGGTGATTTCTATTTCACTACGAGGAAGGAAGAGCTAAAGATAAAGATGGAGGGATTGATGAGCAAGGGGCTTAAGAAAGTGGTCAAACTTCGGAAGAGCTACTGTAGGGAATATGGATGTGAACTGACTAGGACAAATGAAAGGGTTACTGATGACCACCGAGGGCTGAGGTGGTTAGTCACTATAAATTTGAATGATACCAATCTGAATAGTTGAGCAGCTTTCTCTGTGAGAGCTTAGTCACCTGGAACAGAATTTGAGTGATTCACCTGGTCGGGGAATACTCAGGCTTGCTGTACTGGAAACAAAGGATGGAAAATCAATGGAGAGTTCTAGTAAAAGAGGTATTGATTTGATTAGCAGGGGGTTCTGGCTGGGTGTGGAAAGGAGGTGAGGAAAAGGGTGGTTTCGGAGGAGTGGGCAAGGGCCTGAAGATTTGGGTGCAACGGAACAGGTGAAACCGGAGTAAGAGAAGGGAACGGACTGCTGGGTGTGGTTAGATGGCATGTTGTAACAGGAGTATAGCCATTCTTTAGTGGTGATTCCCAACTAGGGTGTGTTCTTTAGAGAGTGGGTGCTAAAGTTAAATGGAGAGATGGGGGTCATTGACACAGGATAACTGGGAACTGGGTGTGAGCTGGGCCATCCACCGAACATTGAACAAGCGTGGTGTTGTTTATAGTAATCATATGGATAGAAGAGGTCAAGGGGAGGGGGTAAGCGAGAGACGGTCAGTTTTCAAAAGCGGGTGAAGGGTGCTGAGCAGGCAAAACAATAGATGTCCATTACAAGCAATGGCTGGATGCATCTGTAATCCACTCCATAAACTTGCTCAGGGTGGAAAGCTAAGGCAAGCTTAGACCAAAATATACAGTTTGGAGAAAAGTTATCAGCCTATATTATAAAAGACTGAATGAAAATCATATGGTGGAGGTAATGATATTAATAATAAGGGCAGATCTTTGGTTTTGTAATTACTACATTTCATTAAGTTATTCTATTGCCGTCCTGTCTCTTATACTAAAATCACATTTAGTCGTGGCTTACTTTTTAATTCTCTTATTGGTATAAATAATTCAGCCCTGAAAAAAAAATCATTCTAGATTTCAAGTAGTTTATTGACTACAAATTATTTTAAAACAATGCAAAAGTGTGTCCTTTTTTTTTTTTTTTTTGCTTGCGATAGCTAAGATTTTATAATATAGTGAACTTTATCATTTCTATTTGGTAAGTTACTTTTTTCTTTTTTTCCTGTTATTGAAAGTCTATGAAATTACATGGGGCATTAGAGAAGGGATGATAATCTGCAAATCTTGGTGATAACTGGCTAAGATAACTGGACTCCCGATTGAATTTTCTAATGAACTCCAAACTGGTCTTCTCCTTCTTTCTTTCTTCATGGCCATTGTTTCTTCCTTCACTCACAAACTGTTATTAGTCGTTTGCTCCTAATAGTTCTCTCCTCCTCCAGTTCATTCTGGATTTTGCTACTGGAATAATTTTTTTACATGGCTAAGTGGCTCCTTTCACCTACAGAATAAAATCTAAACTCCAGAGCATGTTATGATCTGCTCCTGCCTGCCTTGTAACCTGGTCTCTTAACATTCCATACTCTACAGAATTATTTGCTGGCTCAAACCTGTTGTCTTCTCTTACGCCTCTGTGCCTTTGCATATGTGCTTTCCTATGCCCATCATGCTTGTCCTCTTCTTGTTAACTTGGCCAATTTCTCTTTGTCCTTCATATCCAAGTTCAAGTATTATCTCCTCTGTGGTATTTTCTCTGTCTCCCTCCTGTCAGACTGAAGTTGTCTTTTCTTCAGTTCCCACTTGTGTCCACTTGCACCAAAGCATGTACAGCAGGGTGCTTTGGAACTGACATCCAAGCAACCTTAGGGAAAAGAACCCCAAATTTAATGCAAGCACACACATTGTCCTCACTGGCTTGGAATGTGATAAATGATTCCACCCTTGTCCCCCACAAAGTAGTATTTGTACGTAATTCACTTTTTTAAAAGGCCTTATTTAAACCTTTAACAATTTGTAGATGCAAGCTTGTGGTAGGTGGTGGTAATGGTAATGATGGTGTATGTAGGTTGAGAGGAGTGGGATTGTTCACTACAAGCACAGAAACTTTTGTTACAGAAATTGGAATGGTTTACAAAATAGTCAGAATCATTTTGTGTGATCAAGTAAACAGTTTCTTTTTTTTTTTGTAGTTCTCCAATGAAATGCCAAATAAAAACATTAGAGTGCCACTACCGCTTTCATTTCATTAACTTGAGTCTTCCCTCACTTATTTTATTATGGAAAGTCTCTTCTTTGTAGATTCCAAAAAGACGACACAATATTGCCATTTTAAAGCATGCATGAGGAAGAGTGAATGATTCTGTGATCACATGATTTAATCCAGTTCATTGGTTATAAATTTTATTTTTTATGAGACATGAATATTACAATGCTGTGGCTATTTAGTTAACAACATGAAACCCTCTCATGATTTATAATTTGTAGTGGGATTTGTCCCAAATAAAAATGCTGACTCTTGCAAATTGGAAATTACTTTTTATCAGAGACAGAAACGATTAAATGCATTTAAAACTATTCCTCTCTCACCTGTGCTGTATGATTGGAATAAAATGAGAGAGTTGGTTTTCCTACATATTAGCACTAAACTTGTAAGATTTCAGGCTGGTCACAAATCCCAAATTTCCCAAATGCAGAGTATAATTTAAGAGCACATGTGAAATGAGAATTAATACATTTCAAAAAAATTTCTTTAGGTTTAACACTGAATCTTGTTGAGGTAAGTATTATATCAGGATTTATGAAAATTAGATTCCATTGGAATATCAGTTTATACTTTTCCAGTGCCTCTCTTTTCAATTTTTTTGGATGATTCCATTGTTTAAAAAAATAAGCGTGTGTTCAAATAATGCATCCTACCCTTTTGGAGGATTATACATTTGGGATATCCATGAATAGAGAAATCAAATTATTATGCTGATAAGGCTTACATAGAAAGGGGAACTTAATTTTTTGAGCTTATTGAAGAAATCATTTTTATTCCAAAAAAAGAATTGAAATGACTTACAAACACATTTATGTTTAATACAATAGGAATAGTAAATAAGTACCACAGAATCAAATATGTTTTGATTTCATGAGTTTTGCTACCTTGTTGGTTTTGAGCTTCCTTGGAGGCTGGGCAAAAGGGGAAATGTGATACATTACATAACTTTGGATATCAGAAATGAAAATTGCAAGTTTCACGGGGGAATTTTTCTTTGCACTAAATTCTGGAATTTCTTGCCCTAAACTCTGGTAAGGAATTTTTTTTTTTTTTTTGGTATAGGACACACTGCATGGTGAGGTGGCAAGTGCAGAAATGGATTTCGTATTCTTGTGTTTTAAAGCAAACTTTCATAAAACTTTCAAAAAGCATAAAAGAAATTTGTGATATTGTATTCACTGAAAGTAATTCTATGAAGGGCAAAGTGATCAGGGTCTAAATAATGCCTTCTGATTGAATAGCTTTATCTAGGGATGGATATTAGAAGATCAAGTTTATGACAAATGTATTTCTCAAACAGACTGCTCTTGCTATTTGTATTCCTTCATTTCTTTTTGTTTTCTAACATGTGCAGAAAGCCTCTATTAGTTGCACTTTTCTTTTTAACATGGATGAAGGGCAGGCCGACTCAGAATGCTCTGACAAGTATAGTGTATAGAAATGATTCTAGACCTGTTAATATTGCGTAGTTCCTTTTTTGAAACGTATATATTCATGTATATAGTTATTTCCCTAATTATTTCATTAATGTTTCATGTCTTAGCCATACTATAAGCCTCACAAGGGCAGGGATTGTGCTGTGTTGCTTATCATTTAATCCTCAGTGCCTAAAACAATGCCCGGAATGTAGTATTATTTGATAAATTTGAATGAATAAATAAATTAATATTCCTTTGTCTTTTACATGTTATCTTTGCCAGTGTTGCCTTTTTATTGTAAGCTATAGAAGAGTATTCATTTGTTCATTTATAAAATATCAGACATGGTCTCCGCTCTCAAGGAATTTAAAATCTGGTTAAAGAGATAAGATGTATATGCATGAAAAATTAATTACTCTGACAATACAAGGAAATGCACATCAAGTATCAAATGTACAGACTGTGAGAGTTGTGGGAATTCAAGAAGGGAGGTCACGGTGGGCCAGGAAGGGGAAAGAAAACTTTGCTGCCAACGTGGGATGTAAAGGAGTCTGAAGCATGAGTGGGATTAAAATAGTCAAATATGATGCAAAGAATTCATTAGGAATTTTAGGTCATGAGGTAGATGGTGTGAGCAAAAGAGATGAGAACAGTTGAGATTTTTTTTAGAGTGGGGGAAAACTGAGGAGGTCGTGCTCATTTTGACTGGAGTGAAAGGTTTGTGTTAGGAAAGAGCAGGAGATGCAATAGCAAGGTAGGCTGAGTCTGAATTCTTTGTCTTTTTATGACGGTCTTGTACTTTGGTCTTTCTCCCTTCTACTGCAGTATTTGGATCAAGGAAAGTATTTGAACAAGATGGGAGATGATGACAGGATTAATCTTGAAGCAGAATCTAGAGGGAATTGGAGAGGGAGAGATTAAGGGAGTAGAAAAGAGTAGGAAAGTATTTTTGGAGCCTTGTGCAGTCATGCAGGCTTGAGATAGTTCAGGCCAATCTGGAATAGGGGTGGTACAGCGGGCATCAGGGTGGGGATTCTCGGAACCTTGTGAAGCTTCAACAGTTGATGAGAAGATAATGAGTTCAGTAAATGATGAGTTGAGGTAATGAGAACATAGGCAATGGCCCATTTACCTTGAATAGTGCTCAGTACAGCACAGTATGGATTTATTTACCTTAATCCAAGCCCACCATTTCTTATCCAAACCTTGAGACCAGACATGTTTCAGACGTCAGTGCATGTGCTTACATTTAGTAGCTTGCCCTATGGGACTGAGGAAATACTCCATCATCAAACACATCGATATATCTGTAGCTGAATGTGTATGTATATGTATATGTATATGTATATGTATATGTATATGTATATGTATTCACATGAAGTGGTGTAAAGGCTATAAACAGCCTCAGATCAGTTCAGATTAGGTCTTGCTGCTAAATGAATTCAGGTTTGGTCAGGTCTTACCAACACATCAGCTACAAATATAGAGTCTTTCAGATTTCAGAATTACAGTAATTGGATAATGGACCTGTACTTGACTATAAGCAACATTTCATGTAAATCTTTGGTCCCCCCAAGATATCCACCTGCATAGAAATCACAATTCTTCTTTTCTTAAATCACAAGGCTGTGATTTAAAAAAAAAATTATGGTTTGACTGATAACTAGACATCTACAAAAGAAAAATACATGTTGAAGGTTTTTTTCTTATGTTTATATTATGCAAAATACTAAAGAGTTTGCTATTTTCTGTGTACCTATGTCTGTTTTAGTTTTAAACAGGAAATTCTAAATAAAGCATTCTCAATACATCTAGAAATCTGAGGAAACAAATTCTAGGGTTTTTTTCTTTCATTTTATTTAAACAAAAAGCTGTTGCCCATAAAATACCAAGTAACTCAACAATGTTTTGTCATTTAATGGATTTAATAAAGGTAAATGCTTGTTTGTTTTCTGTTGTCTTAGCTTTAAGTCTAGTTTGAATTTTTTTCTTTGTGTTTGAGCTACACATGTGATTTTATCATTTCAGAATAGAAAAGTTTCAGATATTCCAGAAAGTGTGAGTAAGATAGTCTTGGGGATACAGGAAGATCAACACATGAAGAAACAGATTTCATCAGATATTTAGGAAGGAAAAACTATTATTTTACTGCAATGATGTGGGTATGATCTGACCTCTTTTGTGTTAATTTAAGATCTGAATACCTGAGTAGTGTAAATGACTCTGATAGTTGATAGTAACTATCCTGATAGTTTATAGTACATTAAAAATAGTATATTTATTATTACCCAGGGTGATTGTCAACAACTGATTATTTTAAATATTGCATTCTCAAGATGGTAAGTACTTCCTTTTGGAGGAATTACTTGAACAAATGCTATATATGTGGTCAAATGATACTTAGATAGAATATCTACAGTTTTAAGCTTTGTCTTCTCAAGATACAGTGTTTGATACTCATGATAGATATTATTTAAATGTTTATTACCATCTTCATTCTCAACCAGTGTATACACCGTGCCAGAATCTTCATTTTTCTAGACGCTTGAATTGTCAACACATAATTCCTTTTTGTGGAGTAAAATAATTTTGAGCTCAGAGTGACCACAGAATTCATGTTAGAGAAAATGTTATACCATTGCTTGGAGTGGCCTTTCACATGGGAGAAAAAAAGCAAGGTTTTTGATATGAGAGGTTAGGAAAGGTAAGCTGGGAAAATGATATTTAGCATTAAAATAATCCCCAAGGAACACCCCTCTTCAAAGGGGAATTTGATGTCTAATAGTTACTGAACTTGGTAGCCCTTTACAAAAAACGTATCCTGTTACTTTAATGTTCTCTCTCATTGAGCAGGAAAGGAAGGTGAAGCTGGAAGCCCCAACTGTACAGCCGCTTCCTCCCATACCTACTTATTTGGTGCCTTCATTAGTTTGCAGTGCAGTCAGCTGTGCACCCATTAACACTAAAGGGCCACCAGCTGCAGCTTCCAATGTGCTGGGATTGTCTGGCTGCTTAGTTCCCATAGGACAGAGGATACAAACGCTGTAAAAAGATACCTCGAGGACTTAATAAAACTAACTCAGGTTAGAGCATTGTAATTAAGCAATTATTAACCAAGCACCTTTCTCGGTGCGTTTTACTGTACTTGGTAGAGATGAGTCATTCAGGGGCCAAGGCACTCTTTCCTTTCCAGGTCCAATCCTGGCCTCCACTTCCTCTTCTCATGTCCCACCTATGGGGGGTAATGGCAGAAATTTCTTACGAAAGCAGCTATCAAATGGAATTGCCGCAACTAGACCCTCACACGCGGTGCTAAGAGAATCCGCTTCACTGATGAGTGAAATATAACTTGCCAGGGTGGAACTAGCCAGCTGGTTAAACAATACATAGTAAAATTGGAAGCGAAGAGTGCTTGATCACTTGTTCATTTAAAACCACATTGACAGAAGTTTTGTTTGTTTTTCAAATGATAGGGTAAATAGTCCTGGGTGGGAGAGGAGTGTGATTTGAAAGGACCCTGACAAATAAAAGTTTTCCGTGGTTTGTTTTCTTTTCTCTTTTATTAATGCCCATACCTAGAATCATTTCTTGAAGGTATTTTCACTGGCTTGAAGTCTTGCGCTACTTGGGAGGGTGATGAACTAACAAGGATGTTAACAGTCGGCATCATCAGGAGATCTGTTTCCAAGGGTGAGTGTTGGTAGATGGGAGAACGCAGGAGAACATTCTGATATGGTAGCTGTGTTGCTGTGCAGGATTCCAGATAGAAGGGGGAAAAAAGGCCATTAGAAGACCTGGGGGTGCACAGGGGCTCAGGCTGGAATACGGGGTGCACAGCCTTGCCAAAGTCTGGTTGCTTTCCGGTGGTGGACTTGAAGCTGCATATTTGATTTTGAGTATCAGTGGTAGTCGAAGCAGTTCTGTTGTTTTTGATTTGTATTTTTATTGTGGCTGTGACCCAGACTCATTATTGATGGGTAAACAGAAATGTACAGGGTTGATTTGCCTGGCTCCAAGGTCACAACAATAGCCAGCAGTAAAATTGGAACATAAACTGAAGCCTCCTGGTTCCCAGACAGGTGCCTTTTCAGGCATCCCAGATGGGGAAGTGGCAGCCGGCGAGCCTCAGGCCTGGGTTGTGCAAGGCCACTCCCCACGGCTTCGCTCCACTTTGCCTGCGTGCAGGGATCTTTTCTGGCACCACCTCCTGCCTGACCAGCCCTCTCTTTTGGACAGAGAGAGTCATTTAGTTGACCCCACAAGAAGTTGTACAGTTCCCGGACAGAGCCTGTCATTGGTGCTGACCCAGAAGATCTCAGCACGGTGCTGTCTGCCCTGGCAGCCATCAGGAATCTCACAGCCTGTGCTGGACTTTACTTCTTCCCTGGATTCCAGAGGAATGTGATTACGCTTCAGGATTTGCCTAGGCTTGTCCGTGCTCATGGTGATTCTTTGTGTGTCCTTGAGGACACGCCCATCGAAATGGATAGACCCGCTAAGAGTACGTGAGTGTGTACACAGGTAAACCTGGGAGAGCGAGTTTGAACTTACCTTCCAGCAGCCCGGGGAAGTTAACGTTTGTACTGTAAATTTTAAACTCCATATTTTCCTGCTGCTTCCACATCCCTATTAACAGGCTGTGAGCACCTGACCCAGGTGACCAGGTGCACCAGTGTGAGGCTGGCCTTTCCCACAAGTTCCCCTTCTTACCCTCCCCTGACTGTGACCTAGTGACATTCAAACACACCAGTCAAATCCGTCACACCTTTTGCTTATGTGGCCCTGACCCCCTGTAAAGGCACTTGCCCACGGGTCCTTACTTTCTTGCTTCCTGCCTGGCTGGTTGAGCTTGCTCCCTTGGCCCTCCAAGCCTCTGACCCTGTGTGGCCTCCTTGTGGCATGTCTCTCTAGGACCTGTGAGCATAATAAATGTTTTCCTTTGTCTCTCTTTGTGTTTCCTCTTGTGACTGTACCTGACTGACCATCTCATGAGAGAATATAAAACAGTTTCTTGCTGCTTCATGACCTATCTCCCTCTTTCTTTTATGTCCTTCCCAATTGATTCCTGTTTGAACTGTACCATTTTTCAGCGTCATCACTGACGAACATCAAGTACCTCTCATTTGCAAGGGACAGTGCTAGGTGCCATGAGACACTGTCTTTCAGGAGGTTGCAGTGAGCTAAGAGATTAGACACATACATGAAAATACAGCTGTGCTATAACTGCAATGCCAGCATATGATAATTGCCATGTAAGCAGGATGGGCAGTCTATTCTGAAGGGGCAAGTGGTCATTCCCAATAGAAATGGTTAAATAAGTCTTCTTAATAGGAGTAGGAATTCATGGGAGCCATAGCATCTCAGTGTGAATGGAGTTGGTGAGAGCATCCTTGTTATATTTTCAGCCAGTATTTGAGCACCTCTAATAATGGTGAACTCACCATCTCCCAAGTACTGTGTATCTGACCACTGTTTCTACAGCAGTTCTTGAGTCTGAATCTGAGCCTTGCCTTGCACTTCCAGTAGAATTCTGTTGGATAGAGAAGGAGGGCATTCCAAGCTGGAGAAATGGCAAGCACAAAGTTGTGGGGAGGAAAAGGACGAATGGTTCTGGGGTACAGTGTGAATCTGCATCAGCAGATTTGAGGCAGGAAAGGGAAGCTGCTAGGCAAATTGTGGAGCGTATTGAATTTCAGGTTCAGAAGCTTAAAATTTATTTTGGAAACAATAGCAAGCCATGGAGCATGTCTGTCCCTTCCAAATTTTAAATTACAAAAGTAGTACAAGCTTGTTGTGGGAAAAAACCCAAAGCCTAAAATATGTGAAATCAAAGAAGAAAATCAAAAGCTTTGACCACAGGATGACAAGATCAAGGTACTGTTGTTGGAAGATGAACGCAGGATGAGTTGACCTTGAGGCAGGAGGTGTGCTTCTGTGGCTGGGGTGCACCTGCCCTCAGGTGATCAAGGCTCGATTTAGCAGAGGCAGTGAGGATGGGGTAGCAGGGAAGGAAGGAAGAGAGGGTGTGAAGGAGGTTCAGGCACACTCACTATTCTCCTTTTATTGATAAAAATAAGATCTTGATTTCAAGGACTGCAGTTTCCTGAGTCCATGCCCATCATTTACCAAACATAAGATATATCAATCCATTTCTAAGATTGGAACTTAAATTATCATGAGATCATCCTACCTTCTTTTGTAAGTTTGCTGAAAGAAATGAATGTATTATTCTGGTTACTTGTAACACTAGAAGACACTTTAGGAAAAAGCAGATTTACGCTCACAGATATAAATAAAGCTGTGAAGACACTGATGGCGCTGAATTTCTGTTTTGAAGCTTAGTGTCTGTTTGCCCTTGTCCACTCTTTTGAATCATGCTCTTTGAGTTGTCTCAATTCACTTGCAAAGTATAGGAACCTTAATTATATAGGGCTTTATTTTGTTCATTCAGTCAATATTTACTGAGCATTTTCTAGGCCCTGGGGATCCAGCATGGAACAATACAAAGTCCCTACCCTGATGGAGCTTATATTTTAGTGGGAAAAGATGGACAATAAACAAATAAGTCATTACATGTTATGTCAGAGGGCAATAAATTCTGTCATGACAATAAAGCAGGAAAACTCTAGAGAGGGTTCTGGGAAGTTGCTCTAATTCCCTCTCTGAAAAGATGACATTTGAGCAAAGGCCTGAAGGAGATGAAGGAGCAATCCAAGTAGCTTTGTGGGGTGGGGGGGAAACTACAGAAGAGAACAGGGCAAGCCCCAAGGCAGTCGTGTATTTTGTGTTTGATGAACAGCAAAGAGGCCAGTGGCTGAGCAGAGTGAGAGGAAAAGAAAATGGAAGTGGGGTTGAGATGTGCTGGCAAGATCACAGGCATTTCATTGTAAACAGTCCTTTTCCCTTAAGTGCAAAAAGGGGAACACCAATGAACAAACACATCAGCGTGACTTTAAGAATGTAGTTTCTAATATAGATATACTGTATTTAAAATTGGTGTTTTAGTGAAGCCCTTGAGTCCTGCTTCTTGGTTTACTCTGAAATAGTGCACAATCAATCATTTTTATTCTGGCAATTTCTTTACTCTTCTGAACTCCCCATTATGGCTCTTTTATGGGAGTTCTTACCTCACCTCCCTCCCTCTAGTGGGGTATAGAAGGGAAGAAAGCTGCTTTTTTAATGGTGAGTGAGTTTTTAAGTGATTTTAAATAATTTTAAAGGCGCTCTACTCTGTGCCTGTTCCCAACCCTGCCGCTAGCCGTATTAACTCTGTAGTGGTATTTTCAGCAGTGGAGGTGGGGAAGACGTTCCTGGGGGGCAGCCCCAATTGTCTGTCCTGACTCTCATATTTCCCCCATAGAGTTTTAAGCATCTTTTCTTTCTTTAGGGATGAATAGATGGTCTGTCCATATAAGGGAGTGGGGTGTTGTAGAGATGGAGGTTCGCAGCCCTTCCCAGGTTTTTCCCCCATTATAACCCCAGCTATGAGTCTGTTAGTTTAGCCCCAGGAAAAATGACCCTATTCATTTATTTCTAGGTTGCTGTCCTGCTTCTATTTAGAGCCTAAATAGATTACTAGATTGTCCCCTTCATTAAATTTTGTAAACACAAGCACTTGACAGTCCTTGTTTAAACCAGGACAGAGAATGTATTTAACAGCTGAATTTTAGATGGCAGATCAAATTGAAAATGAAAGGAGAGTATTCTTACTCTTTCTCAGGAAACTATCAGCAGTGGTGGAGGAAGATTTTCAGACAAAATACTTGGAGCAAGTCTAGATTTTCTAGCCCTAGATATACAAGAAAGATTAATGAAAGAGATTCATTCAAGAGGTATTTCTAGAGTGCCTGTTTTATGGGAGACCCACCCAATTCCAGGCACTGGGGATACAACAGTGAATAATAATAAAAACAAGAAGACACTCAGGATTCTTTTTCTCATATGTTGTATGCTCTGGTGGGGATATATAAACAATAGTGGTCATTCATGCAGTTCATCAAATATTTCTGTCTCACACATCTCTGGAACATGGTGGGGTTGTACTTTGTGGTCTTGTAATTAATTCTGACTGATTAGTTGTGAGCAGGAGTGGTGTGTAGCACTTCTGAGCTAGAGCATTTGATTGCACATGCAAGACCCTCCAGTCTTGTTTCCTTGTTTCCTCAGCAACCAGCAATGCTCCAGATAGTTGTTGCTCTATTGACCTGAGACCCAGAGTGAAGGCAGTGTGGAATAGAGCTCTTAGCTGACCCTTAATGGACATGTAGTATGAGAAAGGAATAAACTTCTGTGCTTTAAAGTCATTGAGATTTTGGAGTTGTTTGTTGTCGTGGTATAACCTGGCTTATGCTGACTGATATAGTAAGTTAAAAATAAACACAATTTTAAAAAGATAACTTCAAATAATGCTATATTCTATAAAGAAAACAGGACAGGGAGCTGTGACAGAAAGTGCCTGGAGTACAGTATACAGTCTCCTCTAAATAGGGTGAGGAGGTTAGATTGGAACTAAGACTTGACTGGTGAGAGGGAGCTAGCTGAGGGAAAATCTGGAAGAAGTGCACTGCAAATTGAAGGAAGAGCAAATCAAAAATCAAAAAATCAAAAAGCAAACCATTTTGGTATGATTGAGAAACATCAAGGATGTTCATGGAGACTAGAGAGGGCGGAGGAAGAAGAAGTAGGTAAGAGCTAATGTTGTAGGAGTTGGCAGGTCATGGTCAAGAAATTTTGTTTCATTTTAAGACTAAGCTATCATAGGGCTTTGAGCAGAGAAATGACATGATCTGATTTTTATAGTAATTATTTGGGTTGCTCTGAAAAAAAATGGCTGTATGGGGGAAATAATGAAAACAGGGAGACTAACTTCTAACTGGTAGTTAGGAGATTGCTGTATTGGTCCTTATCAAAGAGTATGATGGTTTGATTCAGGATGGTAGTATGGAGATGGGGAGAAGTGGATGGAATTAGGATGCATTTTGGAGGTTGATCCTATAGGATTTGATGATGGTTTGGATGTGGGTGATACACATAAGATTTAAGGATGGATCGTGTGTGTGTGTGTGTGTGTGTGTGTGTGTGTGTTTGAGCAACTGGGTGGATTGTGTTGCTATTCAATAGAGAGATTGGGGGAATAAAATATTTAGGTATGAAAAATCAAGTTTCTGTTTTGGACACATTGAGTTTGAAATGCTTATCTATATTCATACTTATTCAATACATGTTGGGTATGTTTGAGATTCCAGTTCTAGTAATATGAAGTAGCTTATATCAGACTAACCTTCCTGCAGATAGAAATTCTAACTTTTTATCCTTCCTCCTCCCCCAGTACTACTATGTTAAGGCATTGGAGAATGACCAAAATAAGGCAGAAACAGGAGGGGATTCAATCTTGTTAAAAGGGTGCCATACTTGTGAGATCCATATAGCTTTAACCCTGAAGGTACTTCCCAGCCCATTAAGCATGGTAACAGCTAGAACTCCAGTATAAAGCCACAGTTCTTTTGATTTGAGGACTCAGAATATACAGTTCAGGGCTGATGGAGCAGTTGGAAAGTAATGAGGGAAATCCTGGAAAAGTCATATCCACAGAGTGGAGTGCTCCAAATTTTATGTATAAACTCTGCTTGAATTCTTGACTGGCCCTGGGCTGTACATTCTTGGTGGAATCTTCAAGAATCCCAACAAAAGCACTAGCTAGAAGGTTGAAGGAGCTGAACAGAGGTTTCACTGTCTGTCTACCACAGGAGAGACAGTTTGGAGTTTGACTCAAACTAAGTTAGAAGGATTGGTAAACACCTTGGGCTTTCCATTGAAACTCCAGAAGGGCTGTCCCTTAGAAATAAAGGCTATATCCTAGGGCTATGGGATTTGCCGCAGGCCTGAGGAGGAAACCAACACAGACCCACCCTAACCAAGTATAAAATCAAGCCTACACAAGTTCCAGGTGATTAGCCAATAATTTAAGTGCATGGTAGAACAAGAAATCAACACTCTTTAGAGGAAGATAACAGAATGCAGAGTCTCTACAATGTATCATTCATAATGTCCAGCATAAAATAAAAATTGATTATATTTGCAAAAGCAAAACAAAAACAAAACCCCAGGACAATTTGACCCATAGTCCAAAGAAAAAGTAGTTAATAGAAACAGACACCTAGATTACACAGAAGTCAATTAGCAAACAAGGACTTCACAGTAGTGTTTATACATTGTTCTTAGGCAAGTAGGATAATACGAAGAAGACCACTAACAATTTCATAATCAAACTGCTGAAAATCAAAGATAAAATGATAGTGTTGAAAGCAGCTAGAGAATAAAGTCACATTTTATATAGGGGAATAATAGTATGAATGATGGCTAACTTCTTGTTGCAAATAGAAATCATAAATATGGGGATAAGTTAGAAGACTATTTTTTCCTTTTCTTAATTTCTTTAAAAGACAACTGGATGTATAAAGGAAAAATTATCATATTGTATTGTGGAGCTTTATAAAATATGATATAAAATATATGACAATAACACAAAAGATGGAGGTAAATGGAATTATACTGTGGCAAGATTCTCATTTTTATGTGAAGTGGCACAATGTTAATCTTAAACTATGATAAGTTAAGGAGTCATGTTGCAATCTTTAGAACAATCACTGAAAAATAATACAAAGAGGATAGATCAGAAATCTAATAGGAAGGAAATTAAAATTAACTAAAAAAAATATTTGATTATGCCAAAAGAAGACAGGAAAGAAGTAGCAGAGTAGCAGTACACAGATGGGATAAGGATAAATCAAACAGCAGAGTGGTAGACCTAAACCCAAACATATCTATAATTAGATTGTATGCAAAAAACCTAAACATTACAATTAAGAGGCAGAGATTGTCAGACTGAATTTAAAAAGCTTTATCCAAGCATATGCTTACTGTTTGTAAGACATAAACTTTACGAAGACAGAGCAATTGAAGTTGACAGGATGGAAAATGAATATATCACATAAACAGTTAGTATAAGAAAACTGGTGTGAATATGTTAATGTCAGACAAAGTAACCAAGGTAGACATATCAAAATGATGAATGGCTCAATTCATCCAGAATATGTAGCAGTCATAAATATATATGTACCTGATTACAGAGGTTCAAAACATCTGAAAGTAAAACTGATAGTATTAAAGAGAGGAAAATCAAATCCATAAACATAGTTGTATAATTTTACTGTTTTCATTTTAGTAATTGATAGAATTAAATTAGACAGAAAAATTAATAAAAATATAGGTTATTTTAAAACTAATATCAAACATCAAACAAAAAACATCGGAATACACATTCTTTTCAAGTGGAATGGAATATTCACCAAGGTTTATTCTTCTCTAAGCAAAAGGGAGAATCAAGGATTTATTTATTTATTTAATTTACTTACTATGGAACATACAACAAGTCTAAATGAATTTCAGAAGATACTCATACAGAGTATGTTTTCTGATCACAGAGGAATTAAATTAGAAATAAAAAACAAATACACACAACACAGAACACGTATACACACACAGAGGAAATCCCCAAATATTTGGATATTTAAAAACACAATTCTAAATACCTATGGTCAAGGAAGAAGTTACAAGAGAAATTAGCAAATATTTCTAACTGAATGATGATGAAGATATAACATCAAAATTTATGGGATGTAACAAAAGCAATGCTTAGAGGTAAATTTATATTTTAAATGCTTGTATTAGAAAAGAAGAAAGGTTTTAAATCATTTCTCTAAGTTTCCATCTTCAGAGGTTAGGAAAAGAAAAGCAAATTGAACCAAAAGTAAGTAGAAAGGAGAAAAAATAATGAAGATAAGAGCAGAAAGGAAAGAGAAGAAGGACAAACAATGGAGAAAATTCACAAAGCCAAAGGTTGATTATTTTGAAAAAATTAATAAGACTAGAAATTATGCTAAGATTGACCAAGAAGCAAAGATAGAAAACAAATTACCAATACCAAGAATTAAAGAGGGGGTGTCACTGCAGATTCTAAACAGATCAAAAGTGTAGGGAATGCCAATTTATTTATGCCAATAAATTCCCTCAAACCCCACAAGAGACATAGATAAATTTCTTGATAGACATAGTTTAACAAAACCGACTTAAGAAGAAATAATCTGGATAGCTTTATATGTATATAATAAATTGAATTCATTATCAAAAATCTATCCACAAAGAAATTTCCTGGCTTAAATGATTCCATTTCTTGTGGCCTTGAGGAGTTATAGGTGTTATCCTCTAAGCAAAAGAGAAAATCAAGGATTCATTCATTTAATTTATTTAATACTTGTATAGTAGTTATGTGCCTGGCATTGTTCTAAGCACTTTAGAAATGATAACGTATTTGTCAGATGTTTACGGTGGTAAGGACATGGAGAGATGAAGAAAAATTTCAGGAATGATTACCTCTTACAATATATGCTATATACTTAACAAAATTGAATGCTTCTGGCTGTTTTCTGCCCACAGATGACAGAAATTTGTGGGCAAACTGGAACATGCTTTCAAATGTGTACTCTGATGTTGTGATCTATCAGTCGGTGTCGTATTCTCATTTTCTTTCTGCATGCAGAGTAGAATGCAATTGTTAAAATCCGGAATATGAGGCCTAGTTGTGTTGCTTTCTGTTCCCTGTTCTTGCCTCATCATTTTCTGCCTTTCAGATTCATGCCGTCTGTTCCCTTGCATCTCTACATGTCAAATCTTATCTATTCATCACAATTTATTCCAAATGTTTCCCCCTGATTTGTCTTTGTATAAACCCTTTTCATATTGCATATTGTAGGGGTTTCATAAGCATTTTTTGAATTGCATGAATAGAGGAATGAATGAAGGCAGGTATCTATTATGTTCGATGATGCAAACAAGCCACCTCCTCTTTGCAGTTTCATCCTCACTGGTATCGTGCTTTTATGACTAGAAATTAACTGAATAAAATGTCTAGTTTGGCTGCACAACAGTGACTAGCATTTAATACAATTGCTATTACAGAGCAATTTTGCAGCACTTGAGAGTGGATTGCCTTATTGATTTGATTTTGTAATTGATGTATGCCAACAAGAAGTTAACGTTTCACAAAAGATTAATTGGAGGTATTTTTCTAAGCATTTATGAGAGATCTTTTTTTCCTGTGTTTGGAACACAGTACTAGGCCTTACTGGGTCTTCAACAATTCATCCAGGTATTGTTCTGATAGAAAAAAAGCATGCTATCAGTTGATAAGCTTTCTGGGTCCTATCTTAATTCCTTCATTCCTTAGACAACATATTTGTTAATTATTAAATATGTAATTGTGCTAAATCATAAATGGTAATTGCTCAAAGGCTATTGATGTAAATGAGTACAGTAGTCTCTGCTGTCTCATGGGGTGAGTTGTGACTAAGGCTTTTCAAAGTCCCCTATCTTCAGAACCACCTGCTACCTATACAAACCGGAGGCTCATCATTCTTCCTTTTTGACTTAATATCCTGTAGTTATCAAGGATTGGCTTGGAAACAGTACAGGTACAGACCATCATTATGAGCACAGATACTATTCTAAAAATAAATGAAAAAATTGTCGTAGAAAACCTATGACTAAAGCATTGTATCTATTTGGCCAATGTAGAATGCAGTGACATAGCAGGTATTAAAAAGCAGGAAAACTTTTTTTTTTTTGCAAGATACTTTCTTTTAGGCATCTGATTTGCTAACTTTTAGTTGAGAATTTCTGATTATTTACCTTGTGTGTGTGTTTTAAATGTTTTTCTTGACAATGACCCTGACTTTTTTTAATATTTATATTTATTTATTCATTTATTTATTTATTTATTTATTTTGGCTGTGTCGGGTCTTCGTTGTGGCATGCAGGATCTTTGTTGTGGCATGCGGGATCTTTTTGTTGAGGTACGTGGGCTTCTCTCTAGTTGTGGCGTGTGGGTTTTCTCTCTCTAGTTGTGGCACCCAGGCTCCAGAGCACATGGGCTCTGTAGTTCGCAGCACACGGGCTCTCTAGTTGAGGCCCGTGGGCTCAGTAGTTGTGGTGCATGGGCTTAGTTACCCTGTGGCATGTGGGATCTTAGTTCCAGGGATCTACAACCAGGGATCGAACCCATGTCCCTGCATTGGAAGGAGGATTCTTTACCACTGGACCACCAGGGAAGTCCCTGTGTGTGTGTTTAAGTGTTACCAGAGAACTAGCTTACTCAAGAATGAAAAATTATAAATCATTATATGACCTACTTGAAGAGGTTGAGCGTGATTTGTTGACAATCCCCCGGTTGCAAAGGTAATTTTGAATCTTTCCATCTTTAAATAATGGCATTTAAGATAATAATGTGCCTCCCCACTCTACCATCAAGTAGTATATGACTTGCTCCATGGTGCAAAGAAATAATGTCATGAAGTAAAATTTAGCCATCTTTGAATTCTTAATACCCTTACAAGCATTATGCAATTTCTATAATATCCATAGATTATAGCCTACTTTTCTTCTTGTGATTCTTTTCTGGCAAAGAGAGAAAGAAAAATGATGATACAAATGAGGTATTTTACTGCAATGGAAAATATATTGAAATAGAATATTATAAAGTCAGAGTCTGAAATGTAGGGACAGTAGTCAAAGAGGATGGAGGAAGACCAGAAGAGAATTCTTCAAAGATGCCATGGGAAACAAAATTTTAAGAAGTGGGTGCTCAGTAGAGATGAATGCTTTAAGAAAGACAGAAAGATGTTGCAAATAGAGAAAGAGTCATCAAATGTGGTGATAGTTAAAATAGCAACAACAGTTTATAATAGAAAACTGCTTCCATTTTGTCCTTCTTTATGGAATGATAATGCTTTATAGATTTAAATTCTTAGAGTGTTATCCCTCAGTTTGAAAAGGAATGAAAATCTTACTTTTCTTTCTCTTAAAAAAGCTTAGTACAGTATAAGATGGCACATTTAACAAGTGCTGTGTAGCATAGGAATTATTTACAAAGTTAATTATCTGTTTAAGAATCTACTTTAATCAAAACCTTTAGTATATGAGAGTATATTTACATATATCTGAAACCTTTTAACTCTAATGTAGGATATAAAGGAATCAAGCTCATCCAGCACATTCACATGTTCACAGCTCTGATGAAGCTCTAATTTATCAGTTATTTTTTGTATCAAATGTAATAAAAAGATTGAATCTGCTATTGTTTTTGCTTGTCATGGATATTAATCAAAATCTGCGACTTATACTGAAGCAGGAAAACATTTTTGTTAATATTGTCTCATTAAAAAAGAAATAAGCTGCTCACTTTCATTTTAATATTTTAAAGTTTTTTTCTTTCTTTACTGTTTCTACCCATTTTTACTGTATCTTTTTTTGTTAGCTTTTATTTCTTACCTTTTGTTACCTCTTACCTCTTTCATTCTGAGAGTTTGTCTCTTGCCTTTTCCCAACATCAGTACTTGAGTTTTTGCTATTTTGTTTCTTGCATTCTTTTTATTCTAGCTTAAAGTTATCTGCATATACTTGTTTCCTTTTTTATTTCTTTTTATTCTTTCAATCATCTTTTACTTATTTATCATTACAGCCTGTGAGTTATAATTGTTATTTTGTAATAGCTTACTATTAATCTGAACTGAAAAATCCATATATATCTTCACTCACTGTCCTCTAATCTATTTTGACTTCCTGCTTTTCATTTCTTTATTTTACTCTTCTTTTCTTATCCTAGTTTCTCCCACTTTGTAATTGTTGGTGTTTTTTTCTTTGGACTAGTAGAACTAAACTTTCTTACTTTATAACTTTATAGGAGGGAATGAAAATAGTGAAGAGAAGAGAACATTCTGCTTTTCCATCACAATAAATAGGAAGGTATTATGGAACTTTAATTTGTCTCTTCTTTTCGGGGTGAGAGCTTCAAAAAGATGTATAAGCAGTATTAAATCCTGGAAGATAGCGTCATCTAGTCTGTCTGTTTTCCCCAATTTCTATTCCCTCTTTTTGTTTTAATCTAAACAGGTTCTTGGATAGTTGATCCCGCATTCTTAGTGTTCTTTTTAATTTGACTTGTTCTTCAGTTAAAGTCCTTTGTTAGTACTTGGCACTCATATAACACGCCGTACATTATCAGTTGAGTTAATTTGAGCTACTATCTAATGTACCGGCTTCATCACACACCCAAACCTGTAATTTCTGGAAGGGTAATGGTGATACCAAATTGAATCTTGTGGAATGGAGTAAAGCCAGCGTAGCCTAAAACCCTCTGGGGGTGCAGGTGGGAATTATGTTTTCTCAGTAGTAAATAACATTTGATATTTAATAAGTTTTCTCTCCTAGTTTCTCAAGTAATAGGAGATCCCCAAGGGAACTGAACTGGTTAATACAGACTGTATTAATTCTTCTCTGTGAAATACAAGTTAGCCTCAATCATTCAATAGATACAAGTTACCCCAAAGTATTTTATAAATGATACATTTTTTAAAAGTGAAATACAAATAGTTTCTTTGTATCATTAAGATTTGCTAAAACCCAGGACAAGGGGTTGGAAAGAACGGTGGGGAACAATGTGTGTATGTGTGCGTGTGGGGGGGTATATGTATGTGCGTGTATATATGTGTGTGTGTGTGGTGTGGTAATGAGGTGTGTATAAACAGAGTCAGAGTCTGGTAGGTCAAAAGGATAAGCAGAAAGGGCTGAGCCTAAGCTGAGTTTTACAGGAGGTCCAGTAGCTGCATGTCTCCTACTATCCATAGTCCTGGGTGCTCAGACCCCTGGACCAGATGTGACTGAGTTTTTTTTTTAATTGGATTAAAATTTCTTTACAATGTTGTGTTAGCTTCTGCTGTACAATGAAGTGAATCAGCTATATGCATACCTATATCCCCTCCCTCTTGGACCTCCCTTCCGCATCTGAGCTTCTGAGATATGTTACTACTTTATGCTTCAGTAGCTCAAGCAATTCAATTTGGCTTCTGTGTTTCTCATTTCCATTCTAAACGTCATGCAAGATCATGTCTAATGGAGTTTCTTTCATAAATTCATTTCTCAATCTCTTTATTTCCTTTTTCCCCTGACTATGACTTTGGCCGGATTGAGCCTCTATCTGCTTAAAATTCAAAAAATCTAATTTGGGACAGAACCTAGAACAAAAACATGCTGGGCTGCTTTATTTATTGTTGAAAGGAAGAGTGACAAATTATCACACCGTTATTGAGTTTGGCGACCAACGAGCAAGGGAAAAAAATGTGAGGCCATTTTGCCTTGTCTTTATATCTCACCCTTTTCTCTTTCCTATTATGTATTACTTTTTCAGAATGATGTGGGTCCACAGGCCCAATCCACTGTGTAGCTGGAGCCTCTGCCTTTAGTTGCATTTGGTAAATGTACTCATGTGGAATAATTTGAACAGCTTAAAATTGTAGTCTGTTCAAACACCAATACCTTGTTGGGGTAGTTTTGATGGACTTAGTCCCTTTGGGTAAATTACTCGTTATTTCAGATTTCCTCTCCAAAATGTCATCTTGAGGTATGGTAGAAGAGTGTGCCTTTCATGATCTGCATGGTGTCCAGTGGCTCATCCTGTCTCCATGGCTTTGTCCCTTTCATTCTGGCTCTTGTTTGTCTTACTGGCATTTATGGTAAAGATTGGCAGTTGATAAAACTCCTGATTTGGTTTCTCTTAGATTGTTCAGGTGTGGTGGTGATCCCTGGCTGATTGGGCTCTCTGGGTCTTGACTGGTTCATCTGTTGGCTCCTACCCTAGGTGTTCCACCTCTTCTTTGCCATGGCTGGCCTCAGCCAGGTGTGGGCTCTCCACTCAGTTTCCTTTGGTGGTGTTCTGTCATCTCTAGGCTCATTCAGGAACTTAGGCTGGCCTTCAAGATGTGGTTTTCAAGGGCACCCCTCTCATTAATATCCAGCTGCCAGACAGAGGACAAGAGGATGGAAAAGGCATACTTGCTTCTAACTACCTCTGCTTGGAAGCAGCACACATTATTTCTGGTTATATTCTATTGGTGAGAATGTTGGAATCTTAAGATCTGAGTCTTAATATTCTACTGCTTACCTGCTCAGTAACCCTCACTAGGCATGGTAATAGATTAAATTATACAATTTCAAGTGTTTTTTTGAACCTTTGACCTGCCCTCTCCACCTCCTAAAGACTCTCTCTTTACCCTTTCTGAGTGCGCCTGTTCTCTTTCTGCTTTAACAGACACACAGTAATTTTCATAAAGTTACTGCTTTTATCAACACTGTGCTTAGCATAATGCCTGATATATAGATATACAATAACTATTTTTTGAATAGATGTTAGACAAGCAAAAATATGAAGTGAAAAATTATACTTAATCTTACCCCAGAGAAATAACTATTTTTAGCATATCTTTTTCCTCAGTATCCCTCTCTTTGAAATTATTTTACAAAAGTGAAATTCAATTAAGTATTTTCTTTCTTATTGAGCAGTATTTTTATAAACATCTTTTCTTGTCAAGAAATATGTATTTTCAAAAATTTTAATGCATAGTATACACTCAATTTTAGTGTATGCTTAGTGTTCCATTGGGTGTGTCCAACATAATTTAATAGTTTCTTTAAATTTTTGGATATTTCCCATTTTCCTCTTTCATAAAGTTTCAAATAATATTCATGTACATGCATTTTGAAAAAAATCTATGCTCCTTTGCTCAATTATTTCTTTCCTAGAATTGGAATTTGTGAGTCAAAAAATATGCAAATTTTTGAGTTGTTATTTATTGCCAATTTGTCCTATGAACTTTGATTTTCAACTTGAAGAAATATCTGTTTATTCAAAAGCAGCTATAATCTTTGACCCATTAATTGGGAGAATCTATCCTATAGAAATAAAAGTGGTTTTATGTAAACGTATGTGTAAATATTTATGGGACTTGTAGCAGCAAACAGCTGAAATCAATGTGAATGACCACAAATAAGAAAAAGGCTGAATAAAATGTGGACCATCCATGCTACATAGTATTATGTAGCCATTAAAATTTTCTATGTCTATTGACCCATGGTGATGTCCATGATGCTAAGGGAGAAGTACAAGTTCCAGAGTAATGTGCCTGGTATAATTTTGTATTTGTAAAACCAAAAAGCAAAACACATGCACACATATATACATATAATCACACTTTATATGTGTATATACTTTTTTAAATTTGTTTGAACACAGAGAAAGTTGTGAAAATCCTTTCACTCAGGTTTTTAAAACTATATCTCAGGCAGTGTGTGTGAATACATCTTTTTATTGTTTCACATGTTACAGTAGGGAAGTTTTACTTTTGTAATAAAAAGTTAAAAGCAAAAATCAAGAAAAATATCACAGCCCTAACAAACCACTCTAACTTTTCTACAAACTGCTTTCTGGACTAGAGAGCTTCCTGCAGTCCCCAGAGGAATTTCAGAGCTTTGAAGCGTGTGCCCTGAAGTTGGGATGACTTTTATAGTTAACTTAATTGGTATATTATTTTATGCAAGGTAACAGCTAAACTATTGGGATTTCTCCAGTTATTGATGTTCTCAGAGGTGATCATCCTCAGAAAGACCGCTGAAAATAATGGTCTGCTTACATCCTGGCCTGGTTCATGTCAAACAACCAATTTTTCAGAAGAGGAAATAGTGAATGAAATAGCAAAAGTATATCAATTTAGGAAATTATTTTTAGAACTAATCTATAACTTTCAGTAGATAAGAGGAAGGAACAAATTTTGCAGCAGCTAAAAATATAGAATCAAATAGGGTGAAACAATAAGGTGTACTAAACTTTGCTTTTGGCAACTCATCAGATTTATGAAGATTTTGATTGAAATTTCATCTTTGTAAGGGAGAGCAGTAAGTGTTAAAAGGAAAAAACTTTTGTTATGTTTTAGAAATTTTAAAGTGTGGTACTATAGAAAAATCATTTTATAATGAGACATTTTAGTAATTTAAAGAACATACATAAAATGAGTACCTTATTTAGAAAGTAAAATTGGTTATTGCTCATGGATAAGAGTTTGATAATTGAAAGCCTCTGAACAGACAACACAGTAACTTAAATATAATAGTTGATCAGTTTATAAATGTGTACCAAGGATATTTTGAAAATATCTATTGAAGTGAGTTCCTGGAAAGCTGTACTTATACTTGATTAGCCAATAAACAAAATATATTTGAGTTAAATTATAAATGATAATCATAAATGCTAGTATACATGCTGATTTGTGATTAAGTTTGTTAAATATTACTAGATTAGGGGTCTGAACACTACAATGTTAATATTATTTTAATATGGTTATATTTTAGCTGCACATATAGTTTTATCCATGGCATATGTTGAAATTATTCTACTCCTGTAAGAGTTTCAGAATTTAAACTCTGCGATAAATTCAACACAGGTCATAAATGAGTGGTAACATAAGTTAATGAATAAGGCAGATTTTATCTTATATTTTCTAAAACTTTAAAATCAATAAAATTTAAAGCATTTTTTATTCAAAAAATTTAAAGCATTTATACAACTTTATAAGCAAAGAACTTTAAAGTACTCAGTGATATTGGATGGCGAAATAGAAATGAAAATCTTCTATGGTAGTTATTGGTGACCACCATATGTATCAGTATATAATTCTTTCTATAATCCCATTGCTCCGCATTGGTAAGGTCAGTGGGAGTACCACATCTCTCTGAAGCAAACTTTTTTTTTTTTAACATCTTTATTGGAGTATAATTGCTTTACAGTGGTGTGTTAGTTTCTGCTTTATAACAAAGTGAATCAGCTATACATATACATATATCCCCATATCTCCTCCCTCTTGCATCTCCCTCCCACCCTCCCTATCCCACCCCTCTAGGTGGTCACAAAGCACCAAGTTAATCTCCCTGTGCTATGTGGCTGCTTCCCACTAGCTATCTATTTTACATTTGGTAGTGTATATATGTCCATGCCACTCTCTCACTTCATCCTAGCTTACCCTTCCCCCTCCCTGTGTCCTCAAGTCCATTCTCTATGTCTGTGTCTTTATTCTTGTCCTGCCCCTAGGTTCTTCATAACCATTTTTTTTTTTTTTTTACATTCCATATATATGTGTTAGCATACGGTATTTGTTTTTCGCTTTCTGACTTACTTCACTCTGTATGACAGACTCTAGGTCCATCCACCTCACTACAAATAACTCAATTTCGTTTCTTTTTATGACTGAGTAACATTCCATTGTATATATGTGACACATCTTCTTTATCCATTCATCATGCGATGGACACTTAGGTTGTTTCCATGTCCTGGCTATTGTAAATAGAGCTGCAATGAACATTGTGGTACATGACTCTTTTTGAATTATGGTTTTCTCAGGGTACATGCCAGTAGTGTGATTGCTGGGTCGTATGGTAGTTCTATTTTTAGTTTTTTAAGGAACCTCCATACTGTTCTCCATAGTGGCTGTATCAATTTACATTCCCACCAACAGTGCAAGAGGGTTCCCTTTTCTCCACACCCTCTCCAGCATTTATTGTTTGTAGATTTTTTGATGATGGCCATTCTGACTGGTGTGAGGTGATGCCTCACTGTAGTTTTGATTTGCATTTCTCTAATGATTAATGATGTTGAGCATTCTTTCATGTGTTTATTGGCAATCTGTATATCTTCTTTGGAGAAATGTCTCTTTAGGTCTTCTGTCCATTTCTGGATTGGATTGTTTGTTTTTTTGATATTGAGCTGCATGAGCTGCTTTTAAATTTTGGAGATTAATCCTTTGTCAGTTGCTTCATTTGCAAATATTTTCTCCTATTCTAGGGTTGTCTTTTCGTCTTGTTTATGGTTTCCTTTCCTGTGCAAAAGACTTTAGGTTTCATTAGGTTCCATTTGTTTATTTTTGTTTTTATTTCCATTTCTCTGGGAGCTGGGTCAAAAAGGATCTTGCTGTGATTTATGTCATGGAGTGTTCTGCCTATGTTTTCCTCTAAGAGTTTTATAGTGTCTGGCCTTACATTTAGGTCTTTAATCCATTTTGAGTTTATTTTTGTGTATGGTGTTAGGGAGTGTTCTAATTTCATTCTTTTACATATAGCTGTCCAGTTTTCCCAGCACCACTTATTGAAGAGGCTGTCTTTTCCCCATTGTACATTCTTGCCTCCTTTATCAAAAATAAGGTGACCATATGTGCATGGGTTTATCTCTGGGCTTTCTAGCCTGTTGCATTGATCTATATTTCTGTTTTTGTGCCAGTACCATACTGTCTTGATTACTGTAGCTTGGTAGTATAGTCTGAAGTCAGGGAGCCTGATTCCTCCAGCTCCATTTTTCTTTCTCAAGATTGCTTTGGCTATTCGGGGTCTTTTGTGTTTCCATACAAATTGTGAAATTTTTTGTTCTAGTTCTGTGAAAAATGACATTGGTAGTTTGATAAGGATTGCATTGAATCTGTAGATTGCTTTTGGTAGTGTATACAGTAGGATTAATTTGCTATCAACTTCATTCTTAGGACTGCTTTTGGTGCATCCCATAGGTTTTGGGTCATGTGTTCTCATTGTCATTTGTTTCTATGTGTTTCTTTATTTCATCTTTGATTTCTTTAGTGATCTCTTGGTTATTTAGTAGCATACTGTTTAGCCTCCATGTTTTTGTGTTTTTTACAGTATTTTTCCTGTAATTGCTTTCTAATCTCATAACGTTGTGGTCAGAAAAGATGCTTGATACAATTTCAATTTTCTTAAATTTACCAAGGTGTGATTTGTGACCCAAGATATGATCTATACTGGAGAATGTTCCATGAGCAGTTGAGAAGAAAGTGTATTCTGTTGTTTTTGGATGGAATGTCCTATAAATATCAGTTAAGTCCATCTTGTTTAATGTATCATTTAAAGCTTGTGTTTCCTCATTTATTTTCATTTTGGATGATCTGTCCATTGGTGAAAGTGTGGTGTTAAAGTCCCCTACTATGATTGTGTTACTGTCGACTTCCCCTTTTATGGCTGTTAGCATTTGCCTTATGTATTGAGGTGCTCCTCTGTTGGGTGCATAAATATTTACAATTGTTATATCTTCTTCTTGGATTGATCCCTTGATCATTATGTAGTGTCCTTCTTTGTCTCTTGTAATAGTCATTATTTTAAAGTCTATTTTGTCTGATATGAGGAGTGCTACACCAGCTTTCTTTTGATTTCCATTTGCATGGAATATCTTTTCCTATCCCCTCACTTTCAGTCTGTATATGTCCCTAGGTCTGAAGTGGGTCTCTTGTAGATAGCATATATATGGGTCTTGTTTTTGTATCCATTCAGCCAGTCTGTGTCTTTTGGTGGGAGCTTTTAATCCATTTACATTTAAGGTAATTATCTATATGTATGTTCCTATTACCATTTTCTTAATTGTTTTGGGTTTGTTATTGTAGGTCTTTTTTTTCTCTTGTGTTCCCTGCCTAGAGAAGTTCCTTTAGCATTTGTTGTAAAGCTGGTTTGCTGGTGCTGAATTCTCTTAGCTTTTGCTTGTCTGTAAAGGTTTTAATTTTTCTGTTGAATCTGAATGAGATCCTTGCTGGGTAGAGTAATCTTGGTTGTAGGTTTTTCCCTTTCATCACTTTAAATATGTCCTGCCACTCCCTTCTGGCTTGCAGAGTTTCTGCTGAAAGATCATCTGTTAACCTTATGGGGATTCCCTTGTATGTTATTTGTTGTTTTTCCCTTGCTGCTTTTAATATTTTTTCTTTGTATTTAATTTTTGATAGTTTGATTAATATGTGTCTTGGCGCGTTTCTCCTTGGATTTATCCTGTATGGGACTCTCTGCACTTCTTGGACTTGATTAACTATTTCCTTTCCCATATTAGAGAAGTTTTCAATTATAATCTCTTCAAATATTTTCTCAGACCCTTTCTTTTTCTCTTCTTCTTCTGGGACCCCTATAATTTGAATGTTCGTGCATTTAATGTTGTCCCAGAGGTCTCTGAGACTGTCCTCAATTCTTTTCATTCTTTTTTCTTTATTCTGCTCTGCAGTAGTTATTTCCACTATTTTATCATCCAGATCACTTATCCATTCTCCTGCCTCAGTTATTCTGCTATTGATTCCTTCTAGAGAATTTTTAATTTCATTTATTGTGTTGTTCATCATTGTTTGCTCTTTAGTTCTTCTAGTTCCTTGTTAAACATTTCTTGTATTTTCTCCATTCTGTTACCAAGATTTTGGATCATTTTTACTTTCATTACTCTGAATTCTTTTTCAGGTAGGCTGCCTATTTCCTCTCCACTTGTTTGGTCTGGTGGGTTTTTCCCTTGCTCCTTCATCTGCTGTGTGTTTCTCTGTCTTCTCATTTTGCTTAACTTACTATGTTTGGGGTCTCCTTTTCACAGGCTGCAGGTTCATAGTTCCCGTTGTTTTTTGTGTCTGCCCCCAGTGGGTAAGGTTGGTTCAGTGGGTTGTGTAGGCTTCCTGGTGGAGGGGACTAGTGCTTGTGTTCTGGTGGATGAGGCTGGATCTTGTCTTTCTGTTGGGCAGGACCGCGTCCGGTGGTGTGTTTTGGGGTGTCTGTGACCTTATCATGATTTTAGGCAGCCTCTCTGCTAATGGGTGGTGTTGTGTTCCTGTCTTGCTAGTTGTTTGGCATAGGGTGTCCAGCACTGTAGCTTGCTGCTCGTTGAGTGAAGCTGGGTCTTAGTGTTGAGATGGAGTTCTCTGGGAGAGCTTTTGCTGTGTGATATTATGTGGAGCAGGAGGTCTGTGGTGAACCAATGTCCTGAACTTGGCTCTCCCACCTCAGAGGCACAGGCCTGACACCTAGCCGGAGCACCAAGATCCTGTCTGCCACATGGTTCAGAAGAAAAGGGAGAAAAAAAGAGAGAAAGAAAAATAAAATAAAGTTATTAAAATAAAAAAATAATTATTAAAAATAAAAAAATTAAAAAGTAATAAAAAAAGAAAAAAAAGAAAGAAAGAAGAGAGCAACCAAACCAAAAAACACATTCAACAATGATAACAAGCGCTAAAAACTATACTAAAAAAAAGAAAAAACAAAAAAACCAGACAGACAGAACCCTAAGATAAATGGTAAAAGCAAAGCTATACAGAAAAAATCACACAAAGAAGCATACACATACACACTCACAAAAAGAGAAAAAGGAAATATATATATATATCGCTGCTCCCAAAGTCCACCTCCTCAATTTGGGATGATTCGTTGTCTATTCAGGTACTCCACAGATGCAGGGTACATCAAGTTGATTGTGGAGATCTAATCTGCTGCTCCTGAGGCTGCTGGGAGAGATTTCCCTTTCTCTTCTTTGTTCGCAGAGCTCCCGGGGTTCAGCTTTGGATTTGGCCCCGCCTCTGCATGTAGGTCGCCTGAGGGCGTCTGTTCTTCTCTCGGACACGACAGGGTTTATGTAGCAGCTGATTCGGGGGCTCTGGCTCACTCAGGCCGGGGGAAGGGAGGGGTACAGAATGAGGGGTGAGCCTGCGGCGTCAGAGGCCGGCGTGACGTTGCAACAGCCTGAGGCGCACCGTGCGTTCTCCCGGGGAAGTTGTCCCTGGATCACGGGACCCTGGCAGTGGCGGCTGCACAGGCTCCCAGGAGGGGAGGTGTGGATAGTGACCTGTGCTCGCACACAGGCTTCTTGGTGGCTGCAGCAGCAGCCTTAGCGTCTCATGCCCGTCTCTGGGGTCCGTGCTGATAGCCGCGGCTCGCGCCCATCTCTGGAGCTCCTTTAAGCGGTGCTCTGAATCCCCTCTCCTCGCGCACCAGGAAACAAAGAAGGAAGAAAAAGTCTCTTGCCTCCCTCTTCGGCAGCTCCGGACTTTTTCCCAGACTCCCTCCCGGCTAGCTGTGGTGCGCTAACCCCTTCAGGCTGTGTTCACGCAGCTAACCCCAGTCCTCTCCCTGCGATCCGACTGAAGCCCGAGCCTCAGCTCCCAGCCCCCGCCCGCCCCGGCGGGTGAGCAGACAAGCCTCTCGGGCTGGTGAGTGCTGGTCGGCACCGCTCCTCCGTGCGGGAATCTCTCCGCTTTGCCCTCCGTACCCCTGTGGCTGCGCTCTCCTCCGTGGCTCCAAAGCTTCCCTCCTGCCCACCCCGTCTCCACCAGTGAAGGGGCTTCCTAGTGTGTGGAAACCTTTCCTCCTTCACAGCTCCCTCCCACTGGTGCAGGTCCCGTCCCTATTCTTTTGTCTCTGTTTTTTCTTTTTTCTTTTGCCCTACCCAGGTATGTGGGGAGTTTCTTGCCTTTTGGGAAGTCTGAGGTCTCCTGCCAGCGTTCAGTAGGTGTTCTGTAGGAGTTGTTCCACATGTAGATGTATTTCTGATGTATTTGTGGGGAGGAAGGCGATCTCCACGTCTTACTCTTCCGCCATCTTGAAGGTCTCTCTCCTGAAGCAAACTTTTTACAAGCTGTCCTGGTGCAGGACCCAAAGTTGTAAATAAATATAGTTCTGCTATTGGGTGAGGCAAGTGTATCAGTAGTTAACATGCAGAGAGGTGCAGTTCCTGCCTACTCCTCATTATGGGTCTGATGTGGGCTATGACTTTTCCACAGAGAGTTTGGATTCTAAATGATCTTTTACCTACTTGCTGTATTTTAAGGAGAGCCTGCCTCCTCTCTGCAGATTTCATCAATGTATACTTTATCAGAATGCACAGTTTGAAACATTCACTTATTCAAGTTTATCTAACACAGATAGCTGCTGATTTGTTTCTGCTGCATTTGGGATAATCTATCCCCAGGCCTTTCTGTGTTATCTTGAATAATCGAGAGCCTGCTGGTACACAGAGCAGCAGTGCTATAGAAGCGCTGCTGAGCTTCCAAGAGGCTCCCTTCACTGGTGGAAGATTGAGAGTGATTCTGGCTGGCTAGAAAAAATGTCCATGAAGGCTGTAATAGACCTTGAGAAAGGAAATCTGTTTCACCAAGACAGAATAATGATTCATATGTAAGGGAAGTAAATATTTTTCAAGTATCATTTTATTTTTTAACATTCCTTAGTTCATCAACTTTCAGTAGGAGACCTTCTGAGTCTTAGTTTTCTCATTTATAAAATGAAGTAGTAATAACTGCCTTCAATTCTACAGTTTTGTGAAGATCAAGTAGTTAGGGGGATGCAAAAGCTCCTATAAATTATAAATTTGCACACCACTCTAAGGCATTATTTTCTTTCTCGGTGTTTTTTTTTTTTTTTGCCTTTTTATTACTTTGATAACTTCCTGAACTAAATACTACTCCTTGAATACAACATATAACTATGTTACATAGTTAGAGGACTTTTTAAAAATTTAATTTCTCATTAACTTGAATTTTTATCTTTTATTTTTTTCTGTGCAGAAGGGAAATCAGCCTGCAGTCACTCATGTCCAGTTTCAAAATTATCTTGTAGAATTAAGTAGTTGAGGCTTTGCAGAAACTTAGGGGACATGAGGAATGGCAGGTGAGCGCCCATTCCTTCTGGATGTGCCATTCCTAAGGAAAAAGTTATATCGCCCACTTCCAGTTAGTTGTGCCTTGGAACCGGGTGCAGGGGTCCCTGAAGACGCACCTGCAGGCCCAGAGGCAGTGCTTTCCTTTAGCCACTTTTCCACTGAGCCAGAGTGTGTGACCTCTTTCTGCTGCAGGTTCTCAGAGTGATTGTATTTCACTGCTCTCATGAACACATTTTGTAAAAGAAACAAGGTTGTCTTTTAAACTTGTGCTCCTGTTGACAAGAAAAATAAAACCCAGTCTACTTTCAGGACCTTAGGTCCTGAAAAGGATTCTTAACAAAAATGAAAACGATTGACTTCTCTTATGTCCTAATGAGAAGTCAATCCTTTTCATTTTTGTTAAGAATGCTTTTGTATCAACTTCCCATTTTTCATGTAGAAGTACAGCATATTATGAAGAAAGAGAATCGGTATTGATAAATAGGCCATTTATGCTTTTTCTATCTGGGACTAGAAAGTTCTAACTAGCAGGGCTGGTTAAATAGAGAATTCTAAAACGCATAATGAGAAGATGCTTGTTAAATCCATTTTTTAATGCTTGTTCTTTGTTTTCATTATTATAATCATGACATGCAATACCCATCTTATGTATGTGACAGCTTGCAAATTTTTGGTCTGCTATACCTTCCTATATATTTTATGCCTGGCTATGTCAGTAACACAGATATTATTAAATAAGGCCAGGATTTATTTTATTTTCCATCCATAGGTTATGCTCCAGTTCAAAGCTTATAGAGATGAAGGGAATTTAGACCAATTATTTTCATATGATTTATGACAAAAAAGCACTTGTGAATTCTTTTGTGTCAGTAGTGAGGGTAAGAAATCTATTTGCATTTTTGCTTATATATATTATTTGACCAAATAAATATAGGCTGAATGTTTAGTTTTTTAATCAGAAATTAAATGTGGTGCTAAATGAAGTAGGTTAGATTCTCTAGATTCTCTCTCTCTCTCTCTTTTTTTTTTTTTGGAGCAGAGAAAGTTTTATTGCAGGGCCAGGCGAGGAGAATGGGCAGCTCATGGCTCTTGTCAAAAAACCTGAACTCCCCGATGGTTTTCAGGGAGTAGTTTTTATAGAAAAGATTTGGGGTGAGGGCTACAGGGTATGTGACTTTCTTCTGATTGGTTGGTGGGGAGGTAACAGGGCGGTGCTACAGGAATCTTGTGCTCAGCCTGCAGTTACCGTCTTCCACCTGGGTGAGGACCTTAGTAGCCATTGGCCACATGTGACTATTGAGCACTTGATGTGAGGCTGGTACAAATTGACATGTGTTGGACAAGTAAAATGCACACCAGGATGAGTACAAAAAAAAGATGTAAAATATTTTACTAATAATTTTTACATTGATTACATGTTGAAATGATATTTTGGATATATTGATTAAGTAAGATATTATTAAAATCAATTTCACTCTTTTTTTTCTTTGATTTTTGACTGTGGTTACTAGAACATTTAAAATTGCATATGAAACTCATTATATGTCAATTGCACAGTACTGCTCTAAACAGTCTTGGTATAGATGTATTGTTTAGATCCTTCTCTTCATCGAGTTCCCTCATTTAACCCCTGATTCTGAGGGCAATTTAGGGAGATGTGCACTTTCTGGAAGCATTAATTTTCATTGTTTTGCATCAAAAATTTCATTAGAATTATTTCAAAAGTTTGCTCATTTCTTAGAGGTTTCATTTATAGAAAGTCGATTTTAAACTCACTTTGGGTCAGTGAGCATGAACATTATGCAGTTTAGCTGTGTATATAAAGGAGGCTCTTTTAGGGAGAGGGCACCGTCTTGTGGAATGTACTGACTACAGCAGTTTATTTCAACGATCAGTTGTAGTTTTTAAGATCCTGGAATAGGCAAGTAATTTATTTCAGATATTTGGAGAAAGAAACTAAGACTAATGATAAAGATATCCACTTTTCTGTAGCATCTTCTTTCACAACTAGGTCTCATTTCAGTTCTGGGACTTATATTTCCTAGTTATGCAATGCTTAGTTTGAGACAATGTAATAACATGCTGATTTGGTGTGCTTTTTAAAAATAATGAAGCTCCCATTCAAGTTCTTGACCTATTTTTTTCCCTCCCCAAATTTCCAACTGAGACTTTTGTATTTCATTATAAAAAGAGTTCTATATTTTTGTCTTTTTTCTTTGCAAAACATGAGGGTGTTTAAATTATTTGATCCAAACAAGTAAGCTTCATTGGATAAATGAGGGAGAAAAGATATACAAACAAGTCATTAAATTCTCAAGAACTAATTTTAGTTATTTTGTAAACACAAATTTTAAAAAGGGAAACTGTTGAAAGAGTCTGGTTCATGTATTTCTTGGTTTTTTTAAAATGTTTCTTCTTGATGTATTATGTGTACATATAAAGACTAATTATTCAATTTATATCTTTTCATCATCACATTTCATATTCAAAGCCTGTCAAAAGTAACTGCCAAATCACTGAGATCTTAATACTGAGAACAGAATAGATTTCTCATGATTTGGAATTACAAACCAGTCCAGCAAAACAATTAGGATATGAGGCAACATCCAGCCAATCAGTTAACCAAAATTCTCCAAAGCATTTGTTGCCTTTTTAAGCTGATGTAAGAGAGACTAAATATAAAGAACGGCTATGAGGGAATGGGTCAGTTGGATTTTCCTTTCATTTGGAGTCCCTGGCAGCCCATTTCTAAAATTGTGGTTGTTTTATACATATTACCTTTTTCGGAATCCAACAATAATATGAAAAACTATGGAAGCATAACACAGATACCAGGACAAGACAAAACCAAGAAACTAGCCAACCAAATCTGTCTTAAGAAGGAAACATGAGATTGGCTTACTGCATTAGAGAAAGGAGCCAAAAGTTACCCATATTGACAGCAAGGAGCTGAAATAATTGTTTCATTCTTATGAAAATATTATTGCTCTCTCTTGCTTTTTTAGTTAAAAAGCTTTCATGCATTTCAATGTGGGAACAGACTTTAAAATCACTATTTAATATTACATAGTATTTTATTTATTTATTAGATAAATAAATTCTCAATGAAATAAAAAGTTCATTCAAACTCACTTTACCAAAGAGTCAATTTTTAAATTTACAATATTAGTTTTAGTCATAACTATTGTTCAGTTCTATTTCCAGAAACATATGCTTGTTTCACAGCCTCCAGTAAAGGCTTCTGTTGATGAGAGACCTTGACTCATGTCCTTTCGAGAGGACAACATTTTTTCGGTAGGGCTTATCCATTTAAGTGGAGTCTTTCAAGCAACTGTCTCCACCGTCTCCCTTTGTTCTTGCTCCACTCCTGCTGTTTTCGTTTTTCTGTCCCATCCCATTTGTGAAAGCGAGGCAGTGAGCCAAAAAACACCTCATGGATTAGTAGCAACTGCAGTCACTTGAGAGCAGGGTGGCCACCTGGCCTCTTTTGGTGTGAACAATCCAGCTCTGTGTGTATTGGTCCTAGTCAGGGCGGGCTCTGTAAGGACACTGTTTGAGAACAAGGTGCCCCGTGCCCAGGTAGGCTTGTTGTCAACACGTGAGTGCTTCAAAGAGAACAGGATGCAGCTTCCCCCTTTGCTGTTCTCTTGCTCTTGACAGAGATGGAAGGGCCTCACCTATCTTCAATGAGGTGTTGAATGGTTGCGCCAGCTGTCATTCTTTCCCAAAGTAGGAATCAGGACTTCTGCTTGGAACAAAGCTAGAATCCAGTTCTCAGGAGGAGATTTCCTAGGAGAAAATGTTATTTGGTATCTTGTAAATAGCTGTTCTCTAGGGACAGTAATGATTAATGCAGGCTAAGAATAAAGAATGTACTTTTCTTCCTGCTATTTCCTGCAATGTACACAAAACTGATTGAAACAAATCGTTGCAGGTTGTTGAAACAGCATCATGAAAAATAGTTGGAAGGCAACCTTTGGTGGCAAATATAGGGGCTTTTACAAGAAGCTAAACTAAATATCCTTTTTAAAAAGGTGCAGCTGGAGTCTGCTTAGGGTTCGGTCTGCTTTGTGACCAGGACTTTGAGCCAGTGTAGACATGAGAGCTCAGAACAGGGGCCCCAACTGCAGGAGGGACAAACACTCAGACTCCAGCAGATCTAATGTGCTGCTTCTCACTGCCAGGCCTGGAGGATGGGAAGGGGTAGCAGAAATTATACTCATTTGGAATCAGAGTGAGGGCTGGTGTAGCCTCAATGCCCAGGAAAAAGTCAATCTACTCAAGGATGACAGGGGTGAGAAGACAGATTCCATAGACTAGGTGTGGAAGCAAAGGGAATGTGGTATTGAAGAGTAGATTGACGATCAAGTCAGGGATTACAGACTCCTTTCTGCTATGCTCTGCAGGCGGTAGTCTCTTAGATGGCTCTGTGTTTCTTTGTATTGCTGGTATGCCAGAGGTAGCCTCTATATGGGGAAAACCTGTAGAAGCGGGGTGAAGCAAAAGAGATCTTATAGAGCAATACACAATATCTATATGCAGAAAAACTAAGTTACATATTGGTTCTACCACTTAACAGATGGGTAGCTTTGAACAAATTGCTTTCTCTGAGCATCACCAGTTTCATATCTGCAAAAGGGCATAATACCTACCTCATAGTGTTTTTATGAGGATTAAATATAATATAGTATATAAACACTCCACATTGTACCTGGCATATTGTAAATGCTTAGAAAGTGCTAAGTTACTATTATTTATCAGATTCTATATACTATGAGTACTACTTTCTCATACCTTATTGATCAGATATATCATCCGTTAAGCACACACATCTTTCATATTGCATGCTCTTCATTATTAGGACTTTGCATCATCAGTGCAAATGCGTGGCTATTATGGGAAAGCAACTCTAAACTCCTGACCCATTGTTAATGAGTGGAGAGAAGAGAAGGGATATTTGTTGGGCTGTTACTGTATGCTTTTGTGTACGTCACCTTAGTTTACCTTTACAACAGCTTTATGAGATAGGTGCTATTATCTTTTTGTTAATAAGAAGAAACTGGGAATCAAAGAGTTTAAGTTGTCCAAGCTCACATGGATTAATGGTGGAACTGGAATAGTTTTTTTGAAAGCAGGATGTATGCTTTTTCACTTTTATCACATTTCACTTTTTTTAAATAAAATGAATTTTGGGGGGAATATACTGTAATAACCACTTTGCTGAAATTGTAAAAAAAAAAAAAAGTAATGCATAGATTCTATTTACATTTCATTCTTAGAACAACGGGTGAATCATTCACCTCCCAGGCAACCATTGGATGCCAGCTGGGAAGGGAGCATGACCCTGGTGATGGGTGAGGCAGCTCTCTTCAGCAAAGGGTCATTCTTGGAGAGGGCTGAAAGCTGAGAGCTGTCAGCTGACAGCATTCCCAACTGACGAGAAAGCAGTTTTGAAGGGGGACTTGGTAGGTGTAGCCCAGCATCCATGACACCTTTGGTGATTGATAGTAATTTAGAAAAAGGAGGAAAGTCACATTTAATATAGGAATACAGATTTATTTTCAGTGTTCTGTTTTCAAAGCAGTTATAAACTGTTTGAAGCTTAATTTTCTGTGTTTTCCTTTCAAATATTAACAATTCCCTTTGCAATTTCTGTATTAGGTTAACTGTTTCCACACGTTGGTTTTGCCTCTAAGACCACTATTGAAAATCTGTCAATAAATCTCACTCCAAGCAGTGTAAAATAGTGTAAAAGTACTTTTTCTCTCCAGTTCACATGAAGATCATTTGTATGTACAGCCATTCTGGTTGGGTTTAAGATAAAACTAGTGTCTTTTCCTTTTTTCATCAGGTTTTAGGCCTAGAGATAAGGACTTTATCTAAGGATTATTTTCATATGAATATTATTAAAGAAGACACTGATTCAGTTCAATTCAATTAGGTATCATGTTATATATATTCTATAAGTATTTTAGAAATTCATATTACTTTTTTATCTAAAGAAGAAATCTGGGTAGAAAGACAGTGCTTTCTGTTACTCTTATTGGTTCCTTAATGATTTTTTTCCAGAGAGGTGATCATGGACCTTGCCTCTTCTCTTCCAGGACCTCCTTCTCTGCCCCTCATAGCCTCTTACTTTACTGAGAGTTATGAGATAATCATATTTGACATCTCTCCATTTCCTTCTTCCATACTGCAAGCTCTGTGTTTTTTATATGACCTTTCTTCTTTCCTTACCATTTGTCGAGTACATACCATGTGTTACGTTCTCTTCTAGGTGCTTAGAATATGCCAAAGAACAAAACACACTGAAGTCCCTGCCCTCACTGAGCTCACAGAATAATATACATTTATATTAAATAGGTCCTTATTTCCATTCTTAAGTCCATCTCTTAAATGTTTCCTTTGGAAAATTCCTCTTGAATCTATAAACTTTCTAAAAGTATACTCATATTCACTTACTTTAATATATATATATGTTTATAATCAGGCTACCCTAAAACCACCACACTCTCTTATTTTTTTCCTCCTTTGTCTGAGTAGTCTGCATCTAGTGTCTCATCTTCTTCAGTTCTCCTTCATTCCTTGTAATCCAATGTCTTACGTTGAACGTTTGCAAAATTTTTTCTGGGAAACTATACTCACACATTTACCTCTTTTAGCTTCCACTGCTGCCATACTGCCTCTCTCGGACCATTGCAACAGACTCTTTCCTAACAGGCCTCTTTGGCAATTACTTCAGTCTTCAAGTCTACCTTATAAACTGCTGGCAGAATATGCTTTGTGATGGGAAGTCCCCAACACTAACCCCAGTTTTGATGATTCACCAGGACTCATAGGCCACAGTATATATTAGTACTCAATGGCTGTGATTATGTCAAAAGGATACAAAGCAAAATCCATGAGAGGAAAAGCTACATGAGGCAGAACACTGGGGAAACCAGGCACAAGCTTCCAGAGTCCTTTCCCAGTGAAGGCACACAGAACACATGCAATTCTTCCAGAAAGGAGTTGTAACGCCATGTGTGAAATGTTTCCAGCCAAGGAAACACATTAGAGACTCAGTGCGCAGAGTTTTTATTGAGGGCTGGTCACACAGGCACCCTCTGCCTCTGGCAGATATCCAAATTCCAGACTCCCAAAAGGGAAGCATGTTTTTATTTTTTTATTTTTAATTTTTAATTTTTTAAAAATTCACAATGAAAGCAAATTTTATTTTGCTATCTTTTGTATTTAGTTTCATTTACCATAGCACTAGAGTTTAAATTATATCAATTTGACTCATTTGGCTTAATTTCACACTTAAGAGACTGCAAATTTGGAAATCACACTTACACGTAGCATAGAGTTTAAATGTTTTTAGCATGGTCGTATTATTTATACAAATAGTTTAGGCACAATGAGACAGCCTTATTAGTTATAGAATGGTGAGAATTTCCAAATCCAAATTCCCACATGCCAGCCAAGGGCCAACTTTGCAAGCAGGCCTTTCTAAGGATAGCAGTTTAGGCCCTCTATGTTAACTCTGGTCTGCACACTCCTCTTAAAGAGTAGCTCTGATATTCATTCATTCACTAAATATTTATTAAATATCTACAATGTATTGAATACAGTGTTAGGTACTAGAGATGCAGTAGTGAGCAAAATAGATAAAATCCCTATCTTGGGTAATACAATTTCAGGTGGTAATCAAGGTTATGAAATAAAATAAAGCAGTTTAATGAGATAAAGAACAGTGAGATGGGGTGGACATTGTTTTAGATGGAGTCACAAGGGAAGGCCTGTCTGAAGAGGTGAAATTGTAGTAGAGACTAAAAAGAGGATTTATGCAGAGGGAATAGCAAGTGAAATGCCCAGAGATGAAAACAGCAAGAAGATTACTACAGCTAAAGTGGAATGTGGAAGATTACTACAGCTAAGAGAGTGGAAGGAGATAAGTTTGGAGAAATTGTCAGAAACTGCACTATTTCTCAAAGCTTTGGGAACAGTGAGTGACATAATCTAACATTTTTAAATGTTCATATTAGTTGCTGTCAAAAACTAGGGCAAGAGTGGAAGAACACTCTGTTCTAGAAGTCTTAAGATGTCATGGAGGGTTGGACTAGAGTGGGAGCAGTGGAATAATGAGAAGGTATTATGACACTTTACTGCTTAAGAACTCCAGTCACCCAATGGCTACAGTATGTAGTTCTGATACCTTACTCTGACCTTCAGTGCATTTTTGATCTTGAACCAATCTCCTAACCACCCAAAATTTCTCAAAATTTCCTCTTATATACTCAATATTTAAACCAACCTAAGTTTCTAGCCATTAATTAAATATGATATATTTTCCTCACCTCCATAATTCATTTTATACTCGTCTTCTTGTGAAAAATTATGATCCCCTTTAGCTATTCTTTTGCATCCGGATGTTACTTATTCTTCAAAACTCCTTTTCTATGCATCCTTCCCGATTTTCCACTTTGGAATTAATTTCTCTTCCCATGCATTTCACTTCTCTACTGCCACCTAAAACTCTAACTTAAACTTTGTGGCTTAAAATACCAGTTTTACTTTGCTCATGATTTGTGGGTCAGAAATGCAGGAAGGGCTCAGCTACATCGTTCACCTGATGTGTCGTCAGCTAGAGTAGCTGAGACTGGAGGATCCATTTCCAAGATGGCTACTTCACTCACCTCCGTGCTTCTTGGCATTTCTCCATCTCCACCTGGTGCTTCACCCTTCAGGGCTTTGGTTTCTCGCAGCATGGAAGCCTCTCACATGGAGCCTGAGTCCTCTAAGAGACCAAGATGGAAGCTGCCAGTTGTCCTAAAGGTTAGGCGTGGAACTGACATACCATCACTTTTATCATACTGTACTTCTCACTGCAGTCACAGGCCAGCCCAGATTCAAAGGAACGGGGGAAAGGCTTTATGCCTTGTCAAGAGAATTACATGTGTATACAGGGAGGAAAGGAATTAATAGCAGCCATTTTGGAGACACCTATCACACCATAGTACTTTACTCAAATATCTATTTTCATAGTGTTCCCTGGTATTATATGTATTTGTATAGATGTCTCATATCTCTTATTAGATTGAAAACTCTTTGAGGGAGGAAATAATGGCTGGTTCATCTTTGTATTGCTAGTGTCTAATCTGTTGTCTGATTTTCAATGCTCATTTCTTGAACAGAACTTACATGGCAATATTCTTAGAAAATACATACTGAAATGAAAACATAATTCAGTTCAACAAATAATTATTGAATATCTACTAAATTCAGTAGGTAGATTAATAGTAGGGTGTGAACATTTCTTACATTTGAATAGTTTTACAGTTTACAGGTGAATTAAAGTCTTTAAACATTTACTGGGTAAACATCTGTGATGTGTGCTATGGGGGATCTGAAGATTAATAACACCTTATTTAACATCCATTTTTAAATTTCATTTTCACAACCATGTTTGAGGTGTGTGGAAAGAATTTGCCAGCCTCATATTACAGATGAGGGACAGTCAAGGGAACTTTTGGCAGATCTGGGCCTGTAATTTAAGTTATTCTCTTGATTTCCAGGGCAATGATATTTCCTACACCATGTGGAGGTCTAATGCTCAGACATTAGAGGCCCTGCATAATATGGCCATAAACCTACCCTTCCATTTATACTGGTCACTACTCTTTAAGTACTGGGTATTCTTCTCCTGTGAACAGACCCAAAACATTCTCATAATTTTGCTGATGTTTCCATCTAGTTTCCCCTTACTTATTTATACTTATTAACATTTAATATTAAAATATTAATATTGATTGAGATGCTACTTGGTGAGATACTGTACTGGGCACTAGAGATACAAAGGTGAGAGGGAAATGTTCCTTACCCTCAAGGGGTTCTCAGCCAGTGTTAGAGACAGTGTCTCCTAGATAGGGCCTCATCCCTCTTCCGCTTCCTTTTCCCATCTCTTGTTGAAATCCTACTCGTTTTTCAGATGTCAGAAAAAAATGTCACCTCCTCTAGGAAGTCATTTTTATTTCTCTGGTCATCTTATCACTTTTATATAGTAGTTTTTGTATTGTTCACAGTTTGTAATTGTATGGTTGTCTTCAATTTCTTTGAGTCTCCGACTGGGCTGACATTCAGGAAGAAGCAAAATTTGGGTTCAGTTTATAGGACCTAGTATGATATATGTACCCCCCACAACTTGGAACACTGATTAAATTATAACAGCTACTCCCAGGTTGCCTGAAACAAACACGTCTTTTGTGGTTCCCCCCTCCTACACACCCTTTTGGAATTCTGCCTCAGTCCATGGCCTCTGCTAATGGCCTTGGTGACCATGATTATCCCATGTGACTTCCCCTTACTGCTGTTGATTGGACTAGGAGTGTGGACATGACCCAAGGCAATGAACTCATTAGCTGAACCACAGCTTATCAGCTGAAGCTTGTCAGATTCTCTCATGAGTTTGCACTAAGACTGGGAAGTTTCAGTTTGTGGTAGACATTCGCCCTATAATTTAATCTGCTTTTGAGTCAAACGACCGTATTGGTCTGTACACAAAGAGAGAAGACAAAAATTAGAGACTCTTGAGAGGGTGGCTTTGGTTGTAATTGTTCCCCAGTTCAACTTCCTCTATGTTTGAACTTCACTTTAGTTTCTTTCTTTATGAGATTGCCTCTCAGATGATTAAATAAATCCTCCTTTGCTTGAGTATTTTTTGCAATCCAAAATGCTTTGACCAAAACATTGCCAGATTCAGTCTTTTCTCAGTCCATAGCTTCCTGTCTCTGACCACATTTTTAAACTGCTGGACCACGTTCTCGAAATGTATGTTTTCCTTGGCTTTTAAGGTATTGATTATTCTAATTCCTCCCTCACCTGACATCTCCTTCTGTGCTTGCCTTTCTTTTTATACTACAAAATATAGGAATTCCCTGTGGTTTTTCTCTTGGCTTTTGTTTCCTTTGCACATACTTCTCTCTTGTTCTTATCTATTCCCATGGTATTAGCTGTCATCTCTATGAAGGTGACTATTAAATATATTTCACACACACGCACACACACACACACATGCACACATGCAAACACACTCTTCATAGCCTTGACTTCTCTCCTAAATTCCACTGTTTGCTTATTGGCATCTGAAACTCAACAAGTCAAAGCAGAATTCTTTATCTTTCCCTCCAGATGAGTTCATATAGCTACTGTATACTTTTTAAATTAATCCTATGAATCTGAGTCCTCATGACTTTCTTATTTTCTTTTAATAGTGTTATTTTTCTCTTAGTAATATAGTTAGAATTTTATTTATACCCTTCTGGGTACTTTTGGTGTCAATCTAGACTTTGAGGATATATTATGATTAATAATGATTGATAATAGACCCTACTTGAGTCATGATTAATAATAGTGAACCCTACTTGAAGTACGCATTTCTAGACCTGGCCTAGATCTGTCTATGGGGTAGGAGGTTGTTTTCATCTCATCTGTAATTCATTTTAGATATCTAGGATGTAGGAAAATAGTGACTCCAGAGTCCCAGCAGTGTGTTGATCTTGACCTAATACGGTGTCCCCTAAACAGTTCTGTATGGGTGAGAGCACCTTGTGATGTTGGTATTGAATAACTTAGTTCACAATGTCCAGCACAGTAGTTATTTGTGCTCTAACAGACTGCTTCTCTTATACAACACTTCTCTTGAAATTCAACTCCTGAACTGATTTGTTAACATTTGCAATAGAACCAGAGAGTCTGAGACCTACAGAAGGTAGGATTGGCTTTAAGATGCAAGTGGCCTTACAGGTAGTTGGAAAAGCAACCTATCTGACTACTTCAAGAACTTTCAGACTCTTAGTCCAGCCAAAGGAGACAGTAATCATCTTCCACTTGGCGTGGAGCAGCTGTCAGTCAATGGGTATATATCAAGTATACGTGATAACCAAGCCTTATGGCAAGATCAAAAAGATCTTGAGAATGAAGCCTCTGCCCCAGGTACTTTTCAGACTAATGAGAATTCAATACAAGGCCTAATTCAATCATGTGAGAGCAGCTGATTATTATGCTGTTTTGTTTAAACTCATATTCCTTGAAGTCTGGTCCTGAACATTTTTAATAAAGAAACCTAAAATATTTCCTTTGGCTCCAATTGAAGGCATCGTAATAGCAAAGAGCTTTGTAAGGCATGAAGTAAACATCGGATTATCTAGAGCACAGTTTCCTGAATATCTTTACTGATGGGTCCTCCGTCTAGACCACAGTGGCAATTTATATTCACGATTTGTGAAAGATTCCAAACTGTCTCCTGGACTATCAAAAGACAAACTTATTTTCAGTGTATGTTAGAGGATTTTATTGTGTAAAACACTGGTGGTCCATATATGCATTTTGAAGTAGCAATGCTAAACAGCCTTATTTCTTGATCATTCTGAATAAACAGAAATGTACTACATAGTAAATTCAGTGTATTGGACTCACGTAGGAAATTGTGCTTTGTTTTCTTAATGAGCAAATTCAATGAACAGAAAGCCTTTGAAATTCATTTTAGGTGCATTTTCCCCACATTTTAATTCTTTTTGAAGTGAGAATGTACAAAAGTCACTAACTTTCAGCAATTGTAAAAATAACTGTCATTATTGAGCACTTGCTCAGTGCCTAGCACAGTGCAAGGTACTTTATATACATAATTCTCTTTAGTTGTCCTGTCTTGAATTAGCAGAATCATTAGCCCTAAGTAGTGTATTAGAAAGAAAATGAGCTTCGGAGGCCATCAGATCTGGATTTGCCACCACGTAGATTTGCGACCTGTACAAACTAATTTTCTTATCTCTGAGGAGGTTTGTCATAAGGATTCATGTGTACTTGTTTTATCCTCATATGTATATTAATATAAAGCTGGTCAAAATCAGTAGCACTCAGTAAGAGTTTACACTAATCCCTTGGATGAGAATTGAAAGTGAGTTTTTATTTTGAAACTTGGAGCCCGCCTACAGTTTTCTCAATCTGTTCTCAAACTGTCTGATTCTCCTAACAGCAGTAAAAATCTACTGGTGGGATTAGACAGCTGGAGCTTGCTACCTTGTATTGCATTTGAATAAGATATTTACATACAGTGCTTATGGTGTATTTGCTTGCATGCGTTTTTCTTAAGATCAGCCTTAGAGATCTGCTGGGGCCGTGTTCTGAGGATAGGAGCAGCCGCCACACAGAGGTAGATTAAGAAGTTGGGGCTTCCCTGGTGGCGCAGTGGTTGGGAATCCGCCTGCCAATGCAGGGGACACCGGTTCGTGCCCCGGTCTGGGAAGATCCCACATGCCGTGGAGCAACTAGGCCCGTGAGCCACAATTACTGAGCCTGCGCGTCTGGAGCCTGTGCTCCGCAATGGGAGAGGCCGCGATAGTGAGAGGCCCGCGCACCGCGATGAGGAGTGGCCCCCGCTTACCACAACTAGAGAAAGCCCTCGCACAGAAACGAAGACCCAACACAGCCAAAAATAAAAATAAATAAAATAAATAAATTAAAAAAAAAAAGAAAAAAAGAAGTTGTAGCACTGAGTGCAACTCTTTTGGGAAACCATCCCTGTTAATTTATTAACGATTTAAAAAGGGAAATCAATTCGATCCTTTATTATACTTGAAGATACTCTCATGCTTTTAAAGTATTTTATATTCTTTATATTTTTTCCAGGTTAAGAGCAATGCATACTTAGTATAGAGCATTTGAAAACTATAGAACCAAATGCTCGTGCGAGAGACAGAGAGGAAAGAAGATTAAAATCATCTGCCATTCCACCACTCTTGACTAACCAGATTACAGTTTTGATTCTGGATTTTGCCCATTTTATTAAGTATTATAAGGCAACATAATTTAAAAAGACTATATGGTTTCCCAACATATATCTATCCTGTAATTTATTAAACCAAATCTCGTTGATTACTTAGGTCATTTTTTTTTCTGTTAATATAAATGAAACATTTTTGTGTATAAATCTTTGTCTCAATATCTGAATTTTTTAAGGGAAGACCACTAGAAAGGGAATTATTGGGTCAAAATAAATTGAATGTTTAAAAAATTCTGGAAACAAATTGTGCAATAGCTTTCTGAAAAGAATGGAACAAGTTACATTTCCACCAGTAGCATATAAGAGTTCCTTTTTTTCCAGATGCCTTCTTTTTCAACAGTAGAGCATTCATTTGGCCTTCTTTAACTTATTTGCATTTACCATTTTCCTCACCAAGAAAATTAAAGTTAAATTTGTATTAGTGTACAAAATAAGAGAGCAAAGGAATTTCAGAACTACTAACTTTTTAGAAGGATTTATGAGGAATAAGTGAAGCATCTGAAGGCATACTTAAGATTTGTTTCAAAAAGAAAAAAGTGTACATATTCCATGAAATTATTATTAATCCTTTTGCCTAATCATTTTTGGGGGGGAGCCTAGGAGAGAATGGGATTCAATTTTCAGCAAATATTGTACTATTTCTATGTCATTGCCTAAAATTTGTACTTCTTTTTCTGTTATGTGGTTATAATGATGTCATATATAGAGAAAATGATAATGTTAACATTTCATGGCTTTGGTAAGACTATTGGTTATTCAACCTACATAAGTTTAGAAATCTATCAAAAATCCTTTTTGATCAATTATGCATTCCGTTGGTATTGGTGAATTTCCAGTTGGTTGTTGTATATCTTGAGACAGAGTCAGGCGAGACAGTGTTCACTCCATTGGAACAGAGGAAGTTTAGGGGATCTGGAAGTTGGAACTAGACATGCCCTTGAGTGGAGGAAGTTGAGGATAGGATAAGATGTGGGACCAGGACATAACTACAGACACTGTGGGGGAATCCATTCAGGAAAGTACTTTGGGGTACACAGAGAACAGATGTAATGGTTTTATCAAGACAGAGAACCAGGCACAGAGGAAGTGAGCAAGAGACCCAGTTACCACAGCTAGAGGATCAATTGGGACTTGGTTTCAGGAACAAGCCAGAAGCCTAGTTGTTAAAACTTTGCCAAAGGATCAGTTATCAGAGTTGGACTAAATAAGTTTGACCTGATATCTAGTGCCCTATATTGAGCCAAAGTTCCTGTCTCATGAGGATGCTATTGGTCCAAAGCCCGAGATAAGACTGAACATCCAGGAGAGATTAAATGGCTCCCAGTGTGGAGAAAGGAGACATGGGGGTAAGAGGGTATTGGAATGAGACAGACCACAATAGTATCACTGAAAAGTGACTATCAATGTTTTAGAAGAAGTTAGATGGGTATTTGGTGACCCAGAGGAGCCAGGCCTCAATTTAGTGCTATTTAACACTTACATTAAATTGATAAATTAGAGAACAAGCCATTAATTACTCAAATGACATTAAATAAAAATAGTAGCTTGTAATTTGGGAAATAAGATTTCAATATTATCTTGAAAAACTGGATAAATGATTAAAACCCAACAGTAGCTTAGCAAGGACAAATGCCCAACAGTAATTTAAATGGAAAAACAAGTGCTACCAATAAATTATTTCTACTAAATTACAGACTAAAGGATTGAAGACCTTTATTTTATGGTTGATCTTTTCTGGAAAACTAATGAGCTATTAATGGAATTTTTTAATTGTGACATTAGTAATTTTATTCTTACCAGTTTTAATGTCTCTTGAAATTTACTTGATTTTGTAGTGTCCAGTTACATTTAGAACAAGAGTAAAATATATATCAGACCTTTCTTGGTGCTACTTGGCAGGTGCTTTTCAGAATAAGTATTGTGTTTTTTTGGCTCCAAGTTAAAGAAAGTGGATACCATGAAATTATGAAAAGGAAAATCTGGTTTCTCTAATGCTGGTTGGGAAAAGGTCACTAAGCACTACTGATTACTGCTTCTTCTGGTATTTTAATAAGAACTTTTATAAGATACTGAGTTTTGAGGACATGAGGCCAATTGAATACAAAAGGGAGCTATTGAATATAGAACAGAGAAAAATACAAATTAGCTGAGAAGACATCAGAATGAGTCATCCCACTTTTCTTAAATGGAAATATCAGTGCAGCAGAAAATTTTATTTGAATGATTTTCATGTGTTGCCTTCAATTTCATTCAATTGTTATAATACTTGAAAAAATATAACCCATTGAAGTGGATTTTTAGGTAAAGACAAGATGAAGAGGTTAGTGATAAGGGAACATTTATAGCCTAAGATGTGGGCTTTTCAGGAGCTCTGACATTAAAGAAAATGTAAAAATGTCTGATATAACTGCACTTTTTAAAAAAAGTTTCTGCCAGTGGGCTCTTTTTCTTGGAGATGATTCAACCCAAGCAACACTCTATCTGGCGGCTCAGCTCAGCCTGGACTATTTATATGCCTAGCCATGGTTATCTGATTATCTGACCTTTTGGAACAGGAATCCTGTACTTTATAATCTTCCTACCACCAAAAGTGGGTGAGTGAGTGTTTACTTCTGCCTCAATGTCTCCTTTATGTACTCAAGTACCATTCTTCTGATGTCTTAACTTTTTCTTCCACAAAATGAAACAAAGCTCAACTCTTTAACTTTATCACTATCATATTTAAAGATCGTGCATTCACAGAGTATTGCGTTTTATCTAAGTCAAAGCATGATCATCTTGTCAGGTGGTATAATTTAAGAAAAGAAACATTTTGATTTTTCTAAAATTGGTTTGCCTGAGCAATCTTAGCACTGTCACAGATTAAAAAGGATGATTTAAAAAAAATCTTTTCAAAATCATAGGATAAACCAGATTCTTTAAATAATTCACTAAAAGAAATTTTATTTGGGTCTTCCCTGGTGGCGCAGTGGTTGAGAGTTTGCCTGCCAATGCAGGGGACACGGGTTCGAGGCCTGGTCTGGGAAGATCCCACATGCCACGGAGCAACTAAGCCCGTGCACCACAACTACTGAGCCTGCGCGTCTGGAGCCTGTGCTCTGCAACAAGAGAGACCGCGACAGTGAGAGGCCCGCGCACCGCGATGAAGAGTGGCCCCCGCTTGCCACAACTACAGAAAGATCTCGCACAGAAACGAAGACCCAGCACAGCCAAAAAAATAAAATTAAATTAAATTTAAAAAAAATTTTTTATTTACTTAAAAACAACCGTTTACTTTTAAAATCCTTTATGATATTAGTGTTTTAAATGATAGCTTCATCTTTTAAATGGGAATTTCTCAGTATACCCGGAATTGCTGGCAACCATTTTATAATGTAGACGGTTGGTTTTTAAAAGATTCAGAAACTATTCCTTTCATTTGTGAGTGAAACAAGCATTGAAATTGGTGGAAAAATTCATGGCTAGACAGATGAGGCATTTTTCTGTTTCTAAATCCAAATAGCAGAGAAGAATGTGTTTGAATCAGAGAGATCTGCTGACAATGATTTGATTTTTGAGTTGCCACTGAATCTCCATGGCCTGAAGAAAAATCTTCACCCAGTCCAGGGAAATGTTTACATTTCAGTTCAACATGCATATATTAAAATACACTTAACATCAGGCCTAAAATTACATGAGTTCATTAGTTGGCCTATAGCATAAATGTTAAAATTGATTTTGATACTACCAGCCCTAGAGTCCTCACCTGCCCTTTCACAGGGGAGTCTTCCTCCCGAGGTCCTGGCCAGCTCTTTTGTACCAGTTGACCATTTATCACCCTCAGGTGAACGCCTTGGCTTCCATCTCTCTGGTCCTCTACCCATCTGAAGAAGGAAAAACAATCATACAGCTAATACTCTCTGTATCCAAGAAAAACAACTCCTCTATGTCATTATACCAAGCAGTTTAGTCGCTTATTGTTCCAGTTTCTTCATTCCAAATAGCATTTGATTCAATATTTGCATATCAAAAAGTCTGTTTTTTGAGCGCAAGGGTGTGTGTCCAGTCTCAAGATTTCTAGTTCCCTAAATTTTGCAGAGAAAGCTTTGAAATTGTGGCTTCGGTTGAAAGGCATCAGATGAGTTTCTTAGTACTTAAGCTAGAACACTTGAAGATTCCTTGTTCTTTCTCTTATCCTCAACATGTACCCAATTGAGTTTTTGAGGCACACAATGGGACAGTTGGTGGGCAATCCTGATGGGGAGTGGGGAGCAGAGAATAATTTTGCTTCTCTTCCTGACCGACCCCATGGATCCATTACATTTCTCTCATCAACTGTTATATCAATTCACATATACTTTTTAAACCATTTGTAATATCTTATTCTATTTTATTTGTGTGTGTGGGAAAGAATAATGCCAGAAAAATACCACGTCTGGGCTTTTTATCTGTAGTTTAAGTGTGTTAGAAATAACCTGAAGTGTTCAGATTAGAGAAGGATGAAGACTAACTTATTCATTTAATTTAGGACAGTTATTTAGGCTTGGAGCAAGAACTTTCTTTTTCCATGAACTCCTGGATCTGGCTCTGACATATCCTTATACTTTATAGAGAAGGGAGTAAACTCTGCCCCCAACCTATTCTGTTGACAACCCTATTTTTCATTCCCTACATGTTATCTTATGATCCTGTACTCCCAAATCCCTAAAATTTTTCTGTTGCTTTTGTTTAGATCAGGTGACTGAATATAGTCAAGAAGATATATTTTCTTAGAATTATCAAGCACATAATATCCTTTATTTCTTTATTTATATACAATATGTTGTGGTTACCATGATTCTGTTCATTTTTACCAAATATCTTTACCAGCATGTTAAGCATTACGTTGTATTTTACCAACTAATAGTTTTCTACCCAAACATTATTTTCTCTGTAACATATTTTCTTTTTATTTCTATATTACTTTTTCTATTTTATTTCTATTCATACTTATTCATAGTTGACCAATATATGTTAGATGAATTATTAAACAAAGATGGTAGAATGGAAGCTCCATGAAGGCAGGGATTTTTGTCTGTATTTTCAACACTTACAAGAATGCCCAGTATATGGTAGACACTCAATAAATATTTGTTCAATGAATGAAGAAAATATGATTCCCCCCCCCGCCTTGGTTAATATTGTCCTTAAGGTGCTGATGTTTTTATTGGTGATTTTCCATGTGATTTTCAATTAACATGTAGCCTTTAATCCCTTTTATGTCCTTCAAGAAAATTAGTCTCATTACTTTATATTTTCATTTCAACCAGAAATAAACTTCACAGTTTAAGCATTTACCTATCATATTTTTACACTGTGATTTTGGATGACTTTAAAAACCAGAGCCCACTCGAAGGAAGACTTGGCATCATTGAGATTTTTCACAAAAGATGTCCTAGGCTTTGAAACATTCCGAAGGAAAAGTTCAAAAAATGTTTTGAGCAACTGGAAATATTTTGAGAGATGGAATACTTTTTATAAGCCCCAAGTCAGTGGTTCTTAACCTCATTGGGGCCACCAATCCTTTTGAAAATTTGGTATCTATCAAACATCTGACCCTGCCAAATGGACTTACCAATGTATAACACAGTGCATTTGCTTTAAGAGGTATATAAGCCTCTGAAAGCTTATTCGTGAACTGTCTATGTGTTCTTGGACTCCTGTTAGGTAACCTGACTTTAAGGACATAAATACCAAACTTTAAATCCTTGAGCTGGATGTCTGATTCTGATTCACCCTCCACCACGGTAAAGTGCCTTATGCTTAATAAATATTAAGTGAAACGATGTCTAGTAATAAAAAAGTCATAGTTTTATGATCATATTTTAAACTTTTTACTGCCCACATATTCACATAGGTTAATAAAATTTGTCTTAGGTATCTGTCCTGTCATGTTGCAATATAAAGGACCTAATTATATCCAAGGGGAAGGGAGCTAACTGAGAAGGACTTTTCTTTATAGAAGGCTGGGACTATTTGAATGGCATTTGCACAGGAACTGGACACAAGGGAAGGAGCAGAAGCTATTAGAGGTATATTTGACTGTGTGCAACTGTCACTCTATTTAATCCTAACACCCAGTTGTCTTAAGTTTATGAGTCATTTCCATTTTTGCCACTGTGTGACAAGTTGCCATTACTGCTAGACTGTATTATCTCCAGAAAATCAATATAAATTGGATTTATGCAAGGCACAGTGTCACACAATATACTTTAATACGAGAATAAAGGAGAACTTGATGTCTCCTTTTCATCAAGCACTTTGTTCACTTCCATCTTGGCAAAAAGAAAAATAATTTTTTATTTGTTTACAGAAATACAGTTGAGAGCAGCAATATTACAAGTGAGAGAATGTTAAATATATCTTGTCAAATAGGATAAAAGGTATCATGGGGACTTCCATTTATATTGATGCATTTCAATAGACTTAATTCTCCCATATGTTTTTGGGATGTTAGGTATAAATATCCAGATGTGAAAGGTAGAAATGCTTTATCCTTTCCAATGTTTCTCTGGTGCATCCTGAGGTAGACAAAGGATCACAGGAGAAGGCTTGGGGTAAATTCAATTAAGTGCAAGCCCAGATCCTGCAGCCTGATGTATAATCGATGTGTGGAGAGCGGGGGTCAGGAAGCGGGGTAGGGAAAGGATAGGTGTGGAGGGCTTGGTGCTAGCAACACTTGTCTATGGAGAAAAAAATGGAGTTAGTAAACTTGTTCTGATTCTGCGTTGGTTTTTACTCCTCTTCCTCTCCGTCAGTCCTTATTCCCCTCCTCATAGCTGAAGGTGTCTTAAGAATGAACACACTCATTCTTCCTTGAGATTGTGATCACTTCTTATTCTTCCTTATCTTGGCTGCAAGTCTGATATGGTGATTGAATGAACGAATTCATTCATTTCTCAAGTGATTGTGGAGCTCCTACTACGTTCCAAGCACTGTGCTAAGTATTCAGTAGAGAACAGAAGAGACACAGTTCTGGCCATTGGAGCTCTCAGCCTCTGGTTAAATGCGTGATAGAGAAAGATATGGGGAACAGTGGGTTACTCTTACAGTCTCGGACTGATAAATCTCCATATGGAAGGGTGCTAGGATTGATGAAATTGGGCAGTAGCAGTGGCTCATCTTTCTTCTTCTCTCTCTCGTTTATGAAATCAATTCAATTTTAAATCGAGGCTCTGTCTAAAATGCATTTGCGTATATGGAAACTTTGGGATCAAAGGGAGAGGAAGCAGGAAGCTTCAGAGGGTAGAGGTTTGATCATAGTTGACTTTGTTCATAGTGTAACAGTTATGGATCACTCGATAATACTCAGTGGTGTAAATTCACCACCACCACCTCCCCCAGCCCACAAATTTGAATTAAAACCAGTTATAGATCTGCATATCAGAAAGTACGCAGTATCTCCTTGGGGATTTCCTTCTCCTCTTGATTTGCCCAAGAACCCCAAGCTTATACTCTAAAGGGACGGTCTGGGTGCCTTCATCCCCAAAGCAAAGCACTGATGTTTGAACCGTATTATTGCCGTTTCTTTTTCTGCTTCTACACCCTGTCAGCATAAGTGATGGTCCCTCTCAGGCCGACAGGTACCCCTGTTCTGCACTGCCCTCAAGGCACAGGTCCTACCCATTGTTCTATGAAGGAGGTTTGGCCCACCCTTCAGTGGCATTTACCAAAGGAGCTTCACACTTAGCTTTCCCCTTCAGTTAATATTCCTGTGACCAGACATTGCCCCCTAGGGTCCAGGCACTGTGACAGGTGGCTGGAAATGGAGGACAGGCCAAAGTCATCCCTCTGCTGTGGACCCTGGACATCTTGTTTTGAGTCTGGTTCATCAGCCATGGCTCTCCTTGCCTCGGTTATTTTGTTTCTAGACCTTTATTACTCTTCTTTGCCCCGGACCAATAAATCTGCCTAACTTCAAATCTTAGTGGCTCCTTATGCTAATTGATCTACATCCCCTTCAATGATAACTTTGCGTAGCCAAACACTCTTGCTTGATCACAAAAGGGTTTATTGCATCTTAGTCCCGGGATAATGGTTGTCTACTAACCCTAGAATTGCCTAATTTAGATGACTGCTCAGGTAAAGGAGGATAGAGAATGTTTGCTTCCATTATTGAAAGAAAAAGAAAGAAAGAAAGGAAGGAAGGAAGGAAGGAAGGAAGGAAGGAAGGAAGGGAAAGAAAGAAAGGGGGAAGGAGGGAAAAATTCAGTAATGTTTATTGAGTATATATTATCCTCACGTAGAGGAGCAGGTGAGGGTAAGGAAAGACTATTTTTTTTTAATGGGGGGATATGACCACATTTCACTGTTGCTACTATAGACATTGCCACTTCCTGCCCCTAACACTAACAATTCTCCTATTTGATCTAGAAAAAGAACTGCCATGGCCATTATGGTGAATAGTGGCAGGGAAAGGGTGAGGACTGGGTAAGGAAAAAGGAGAGGATAGAGTCATAGCAACTACTAACTCATTCTCCTCTCCCCAGCTATATTTTGGGGCCACCTGATTGTACTGGTCTCTTTGGCTAGCAGAAGAGGGAACGCATGGAGGGAGAAAGGTACAAGGGGAAATGGAATGGAGAGAGGGGAGGGATTCCCTGTCCCAGCTGTTTGCTCTTCACTGCCAAACATTTTCAGTGACTTAATGCAAACCATGTTAACCATTTTTTTTTCTTAAAAAACATCGCTTATATTATTAAGCTAAAATAAGAATATTGTATTGAATTTAGAAAATGTAGCAAGATTCAAAGAAGAAAAATTCTCTTGTAATCCTTTTGTCTAGAGACCACCACTATTAATATTTTGACGTGTTCTTGGGAATATGTATTTATAAAATATGAACTTAGACTGTGTATTCAATATTTATTATAATTCCATCCCTTCCAGGTCATTAACTATCATTTATAACTGCATCTTAATGGCTGCATGATTTTATCACTTTATTGCACCCTGATATTTGGTTGAACATTTAGGATGTTCATAGGATGCTGCCTTTTTTACTAGTTACAACACTCCAATGTGAACATCTTAGTCCATAAATTTTTCTACATTGTCAGAAAGACAAACACAATGAAGTGCTGTTACATTACTGCTGCTGGAATATGTAACTGCTAGGTCCTGATGGGGCTCTCTCTGCAGCTCCTGGGACTGAAAAATCAAAGATTATCTATTGCAGCTTTCCTACTCCATCACAGGACTCATCTATTCCCTAGGGTTGAATGGGCTAAACCATAAGCCAGGTAGATATACTGGGCAGAGCCTCTGCTTCCATCTGATTTCTTGTTGTCCTGAAGTAGATGTAGGCTTCTTCTGGCTGGTACAATTTCAGTATTCAATGCCTACACTCCCCTCTGCTATTCCTCCGTTGTCCATCCTTCTTTCCTGCTACAGTTAGATCCAGGTTAGGGTTGCAACCTCCTAGAGCATATTCAGATTATCTGACACCACTTAGGTAAGACCCTTCTATGCCCAGTTGTAGATGTGATGAGTTGCATGCAGAGATCAAATGTGATTTACTGATGCAGAGATAAAACAATAATAACAACTCACCTTGAGGGCATGCTTTGTGTCAGGCTCTTGAGTAAGTGATGTATAAGTTGCAATACAACCCTAAGAAAAATCCTAAGATGTGGTTAATATTAGTACCCTCACTTGGCATATGAAGAACCAGAGGTGGAGAGGGTTACACAGCTGGCTCTAGGTCATCCCAGTGGGCAGTGGCTAAACCATGATTCGAGCCTTGGTGGTCTGTTTCCCAAGCCCTCACCCTTACTCATTATGTATAGCGTAAACGTAGGTGTATAATTTTTAGCTTAATTTATTTTTTTTAAGTTCCTGGGCTGAAATAAAACCAGGAAGGTTCATAATTCTTACATGAATTTCCAAACTAATTATTTTATTTATTTCTAACATTAGGTTTCTTTTAGACTTTTATCAGGCAAAAAGCAAGAAATTTTATAAGGATTTATAAACTCACAGAATGTTGCAGCTGGAGTGAGGGATCTCAGCGATGCCCTTTCCCTATGGTCTGGTTGTGTAGACTTAGGTTGTGATTTTAGACCTTGGCTGGTTGAGGTTGATTTAGATTTCTGTTCTGATCTCTATTCCAGTCTCTCAGTCTGTGACATTTAGTCATCCTTACTGGTTTGTTAGATTGATATCTTAGTGTTCTTCTCTAGTGGGTAGGGGAATCCTTCAGTTTCTATTTCCACTCCATCAGAATGCACTTATCATCAAGGACACAGCCTGGGATAGAACATAACTGCCAGACACACTCATATTATTTGACAAAAATATTGCATACATGGTGCTGTAGGACTCCCGGCAGAGTGCTGTGATCACGGTTTTTACCAGAGACCTCAGTCTGTCCTCGCCCAAACATTTCTTTTTTATTTTTATAGTTAGTGACTGTGCACTTTTTGTGTAGGCAGGCTCCATCTGGTGTAGTCCGATGAAAGTTGATGGTTATTTTTATGTCGTCAGCAATCATATTTTTTGGTTCCATTTTTAGAACATCTCTTGCAGGAATTTTGAATACATTTTTAAAAAATTTCTCTTTTTTAACTTGTCACCAAATTCCAGCAAAGTTTTTCAGTGCCAACCTCACCTGAGAATTAATCACTGCCTAAACAAAAGGTTATTTCACCATACTAATCCTTTTGGATGGCTTTGTATAACTGAGTAGTTAGTTAGAAGCTACTTCTGATTCTATATTTCAAGATAAATGCTTTCTGGACTCTAGGCCTTTGAACTTTTTCCCCCTCTCCTTTTCTTTCTTTCTTTCTTTTTCTTTTTTTTAAACTAATATGATACTTGCTTGGTACAATGCTTGAAGTGGGTCTGGGTTGCTCTTGGCTCTATGCCTGCCTCCTGTACACAGTTTTTTTTTTTTGGCTGCGCCTTATGGCTCGCGGGGTCTTAGTTCCCCAACCAAGGATTAAACCCATGCTCTCGGCAGTGAAAGCGCGGAGTCCTAACCACTGGACCACCAGAGAATTCCCTCTATGATTGCCTCAACACTGGGAATTACCCTGTGTTCTACTGAGTTCCACAGCTGTCTGTCTTAGCCACCACTCAAAGCCACTTTAACATTCTCACCATGCTTCTGGAAATGCTTTCTTCAGTCTCAAATGACCTGTCTTCATTCTTTCAATCTCTGTAAAATTTGATACTGTTAACTGTACTCTCCTTGAGGTTTTCTTATTTGATTTCCATAGTAAACATTATCTACTATATTACTCTGCTTTTGTTTTTTTTTGTTTTTTTTGGTCTCCTTCTTTGGTTTCTTAACTTCCAGTTTCCTACAAGTACTAAGTGAACCACATGACATAGTTGCTTCTATGATTCAAAAGCTCAAACTTCTATGATTCAAACACTAGAGATAATGTTGTATCTCTAGTCCTCCTCTCCATTCTTTTCTTCCTCAATGGATGCTTTCTCTTTTGGTGACTTTATTTACTCTAAAGAATTCACTGATTAGCTCTGGGTTCATGCAGTCCAAGTTCATATCTCTAGGTCCAACATCACTCATGATATTTCCATCTCTTTTAGGACCTCTCCATTTTGAGATTTTACTAGAACTGCAGATTCAGATTCGACCTCTGATTCCTTCCCTCCACGGCACCCCTACCCCAGCTGTCCTTCTCTACATCTTTCCCTTCTCTGTTACCGCCATTACTATTTTCCAGTTTCCTGAGTTTGAAACACTGAAACCGTTCTCTGACCTCTCTTTCCTTTATACTCAAGAGGATATCAGTTACCAAATTTTATGGATTTTATCCCTTAAATGTCTTTGTACCTCTTCCTACCCCTCTCCTTTTTTCATTCTTTTTGCCATCATACCACTTCAAACCTGTACTATTTCAATAGCATTTTAAAGTCTATTCTTTACAATGTGGATAACTTTGTATAAATTTATCTTCTGAAGCATAACACAGAGAATCCCTCTTCTCTGCTTGGAAACCTAATTATTCATTGTGTTCAAAATTAAACATAATACTTAGCCAGATATTTGAAGTCTTCCACAATCTGACCCCAATTTACCTTTTTGCTTTCCCTCCTGCAGTCTGCTTCCTGTATCTTATACTTCATTTACACTATTGCTTTTTGTTAGTCCTTGATCTATATTTGCTTTGTATATCTTTTACTCATGCTGTCCTCCATAACTGGAGTCTTTGGCTCCAGTTGTAATAAACCTGCCCACCTTTCCATCTTTTATTATGCCTTTATTGATTCTCTTAAAATAATGTTATCTACCCTCATTTGAACCCTATAGCATTTTCTGGTTTTTCTGTTGTGCTTTTCCTACTTAGTTCTGTTTATTTGCATTTGTCGGTCTGCCATCTATCTATCTATCTCTGCCTAACTACCTATCTCTAGCCTAGAAGCTTGAAAAATGTAGACACATGGTTTTCTTTCTGATCATTTCCCTCCAGCACATGCATGTACTCAGAGAAGGTATTCAGTAAATATTTGGTGGATGCATAGATGAATCAATGTGTTTTGCTCCTTTTCCAGCACTTGGTTTCCCTTACATACAGTTTCTTATATTAAAAAATTATTGTTTGGTGGAAAGAGAAAAAGATTTGGAATCTGATAGAGCTAGATTTAGATCCTAGACTTACTAGTTATGTGATCTTGGACAAATTATGTAATTTCACTGAGCCTTTACTTTCTCATCTGTAAATTGGGGGCAATCATACCTAGTGCTTACTGTGACATTTGAATGAAGTATATGTGAAAGACCTTGGCAAAGAGGAAGAGTGAGTAAAAGTTTTATTTTTTCTACTCTCTCTTTCTTCCATTCTTTCTTCCTTTTTTCTCTATTATCATATATTAAATAACAATGCAAGTGTTATTTAATCATATTTTGTTATTTACATTTTGTTACTGTGTGTCTCATCTCCCCAGCTAATGTCAAGTTCCTTAAGGGAAGTAAGAGTTTTCACATTCATAACAGAAGTTAAGATTAGGCTCTACATAAGAGAGTCGCTCAACACATATTCATTGAATAAATGAGTTTCACCTCTTTACTCAGTTGACATTCTTTCCATTCAATGACTTTCTTATATTGGCTGCTTTTCCATCCTTTCCTCTGTTTGGTTGCTTTCCTCTTGTTCTTCACACATCTTCCAAATGCCCGCTCTTATGCTCTTAAGGTGACCTTTCTTCCTGAACCTTACTGTACACAGTCTTAAATCTTTCTTTCTCCAAATTGCCTGCACTAGAGCACCTCTTGTCAGCAGGACCAGAAAAAAGCACAATAGGGAGTCTTTTTGTTGGATTTAACACTGAGTCAAATATATCTCACAAACTTTGGTTTCTCTCAACACTTGCCTAGTCATTCCTTCTCTTTGGTGTTAGAAGACAGCGTGCTTGCAATGGCTTCTCTTAATAGGAAGGGCTGTACATTTAGGGATTGGAGCAGTAACTTCATTGTCTGTAAAGGTTGATTATGAATCTAATTATTTCTAATTTTTTGTTTGTGCTTAAGGACATTTTAGAAAATAAGACATCCTTGATGACATCCTGATAGTGATGGAAAACAGAGAATGCTACTGAAATTAACAAGCAGGCAAATCTAGCCTTATTTGTGCTTCTGGTTTAATTATACTAAGTGATTTATATGTCTGTTTTTTTTTTAAAGCAAAGTCATTACACTAAGGTGATGAATTTGGTGAATTTATGTTAGCATGACATCATCTTAATATTATGTTTCAGTTGGTCTGAATATCATCTTTGCTTTGAGGTTTTCTTGGTTAAGCCATGTTAATTTATTAACCTTACCTTTGCCTAAATTCTTTGAATCTCCTTATTGTGACTTCAAACAACTTAGGTAGTTTGTATAAGTATAAAAGTTGGAATTCATGAAAATGCTGGTTATTGTCTGGGTGGTTGCATTTTGTCTTTCTGTAGAGTATTTGTTTGTTCTAATCACTGATGATTTTAAGTCCTTTAGGAGACCCAAGAAGAAGCACCCCTCTTCTCTGCCCAAGTTTTAAATAAATTAAGAAGTAAGACAGAAATAAATATTATGGTGACCAAGATATTACCTCTATTCTGACAATGTACTGGGGAATGTAGCTTGTATCTGCAGACAAGAGGACTTCTTAACACTCACCTCCAGAATTAAGTAGGCTTCCCAGTCCCAGGCAACACGGCATGGACACACCTCCCCTGGAGGAGCAGAGCAGAATTTGTCAGGCTCTCTAGGAGAAACTGGGTCTCTAGAGAAAAGATGCTAAGCTACACATGCCAGTTTTCTTCCAGAATGATCAGTCAGATAAGTCACTTCCCCTCTGAAGCGGAGAGAGGCGAGAAGTAATGTACCTGGTGGAGTATTTTCTACCTGGAAGGAAACAACCTGGTGTGGGGAATAGACATTCTCCAATAGTGTTAATCATCTTGTGATAATTTGGTGGTTAGAAAAAATGGTATGAACAGTTATAATGGATTTATCTTGACATATTTAATAAAAGAAATAGCTGAGATTTCAGATAATACTTTGCATTTAAAAGCTGCCTAAAAATTTTTTTTTCATGTATTTGATGTGCAAATTACGGTGACATCTAGTCACACATTGGCAATTACACAAATGATTCCCAATGTGGTCCTACAATAGGTATCACTGTTTTATCTTATGTCTTAATGATAAACCACTGTAGCATCTAGCCTGTTACAATATCAATATTCATCACCACCAACACATCATAAGTTATTACTTCCCCCAGGCACTGGCAAATAACTATTTCTAACACTGTACAAGAGACTAATTCAAATGAGATTATATTTGGAAAGATTTTCCTACTGATCTCTCTGAAGCTGCTGGTTTGCATACTTGATTGAACAAAACCAAAATTTGTCTGTCATAATTTCAAGTTGGTGTACTACAGAAATAGTCAATTCCATTTTGTATAGTCATGGAACTGCACTGAGGACAAATAGTTCTTTGAATTGAAAGTATTGAAATATACCAATATTCTAACCACAGATTTTTCATGCCCTCTCATACAGAAAATAAATGTCAGTAATATTCAACAGTGATTAAGTCATAGAAGAGAAACAGTTGTGATGTTCAGGATGGGAAAGCAATTTACACTATACAAATATTAAATATTAAATTATAGCCATCAAAGCTTAGAATAAAGCTACATAAGTAACTCTTTAATAAAATACCTATAACACAGCCTAGAAGACCATAACACTACATAAGTGTCTATTATATAAGAACTAAATAAAAATAATGGATTCTGTAGGAGTAGGATTTCAAGCAAAAATGGTACAGTAGATTCTAATGGGTTGTATACATTTATCTCTTTTCTGTAAATACAATTTGTAAATGCAGAATGTGGTGTGATTCTTTGTTTTGCTTGTTTATTCTTTTTATATCTGAGATAAATTATAAATATTAGTAGATTAAAACTTGGAAGTACTATTGCTTGCATGCTCAAAGATGAAAAAAAAACCCTAACATCTAAATTATAACGCATTGTTATTCATTCAGTTTGCATAGACACTGATCATCTAAAGTAACTCCTATATTTTAAATTTTATTGGTAATATATGCATCAAAACTCTGACTAATAGTGTATAAAATATAGTAAGAAATATGACACATTATGTGCATTATAGAAGAGATCCAAAGAAAATATTAATAACATTTTCTCCACAAAGGTTGCCCTTTGAAATTCCTCAATTATTTCAAGGCTTTTATGCTATGATGGTTATTTCCACAAAAGTTCTTTTGCTCTGTCACCATAATGTCAAACACTTTATTAAGGTAAAGTAAGCATTTACACTATGAATATTGTACTTTTATTTTCTATTTTGTGATCTCAGGTCTTTCATCATAAAAACCATATATCATATTAGGTTTTGTTATTTCCATGCTTCACATTCTGAAGTGGCTCCTATTAGCTTTTGGAATAATTACAGAGCCTAGAGTTATTTATTGCTGTGTAACAAATTATCCCAAAATTTAGAGGCTTAAACAACAATAAATATTTGTGATCTCACACAGTTTCTCTGGGTGAGGAATTTGGGAACAGTTTGGCGGGTTCTGCCTTGGGAATCTCTCATGAAGTTGCTGTGAATATATCAGCCAGGGCTACAGGCATGTGAAGGCTTGACTGGAGAGTTCTCTTCCAAGATGGCTCTCTCAAGTGGATGGCGAGTTGGTGCTACCTGTTGGCTGGACCCCTCAGTTCCTTACCACGTGGATTTTTTTTCATAGGGCGACTTGATTGTCCCCAAGACATGACAGCTGATTCCCCCAGAGTGAGAAATTCAAGAGAGAAACCAAGGTGGAAACTGCAGTGTCTTTCAAACTTTGTCTTGGAAGTCACTCATTGTCACTTCAAGCATATTTTATTGGTCACAGGCCAGTCATAGTTCAGTGTGGGAAGATTCTACACAAGGAGTGACTAGCAAAAGGTGAGACTCAGTAGGAGCCATCTTGGAGTTTGGCTATCACAATTTACAAATGTGTGTTTTGGTTAAAAGTATTGAATTGGGTTAGAGGATCGTATTTATGTGCCTAACCATTTCACTGACTCTTTGCAACCTCTAATTTCTAGCCTTCTTTAAAATCTCAAACACTTATTTCTTTTAGTCCCCAGGGGCATATCATATGGGCTGATGAAGCTATATTCTGTTCTAGTGCCTTCTGTTGATGTCTACTGCCTGGAGGTGGAGTGGGGTTGAAGCTGGTTAAGGCTGGTGCCTCCATTGCTATGGCTTCATGTTTTAACCTACTCAGTTTGAGATCCATGCCTATGCTCTGGTTTCCAAGCGCTCCCAAAATTATAAGCTCTCAAGCTGCTAAAATAAAGATGAACTCCATGAAATCCTTCTTATTTTAAATTTGTACCAATTTCCACCCAAGAATAGAAAAAAGTTTCTATTTGCATCTCTGAATTATATACTTTATTCCTAAGTACCCAAAAAGTATGCTCTTATGTCTCACAGGGCTCAGACCTTGATCCACAGGCTGAGCTTTACCATAATATGTACCACCGTACTTTAGAAACAGTGTTGTCTTGCCTGTTTCATTTTATACTCAGCTAGAATATCTCAAGAAAATAAAGTATTTAAATTATTAGGAATTTTTCCTTTCAATTCATCAGACCAGTCTGAATCCCAGCTTTAGGCTCAAACCAGCCGTCTGCCACGATCTGCATAACATGGCATGTGTTAAACATATGTATCCCCAGTACTTTTAGTAGCTGTGTAAATAATATTTGTTGGAAAAATATTGAACTTAGAAGATTGTTAACCTATATGCTCATTAAATATATGTTGAGAAATATCCAGATTTGGTTCTGTATGTTTTGGAATTATTTATTGCAAACATCTGTCAAGGTATCTTTGGTACTTTAATGGAATAATTCAACTCAAAATGGGCAGTGTGAAACTCAGGAGAAGCACTCTGGCATATCCTTCCCAAATACGGATAATTGATTTTCCTACATTTTATGTAAAGTGCTATGTAACTGTAGATTCAACGCTCTTCTTCCCTCTTCCAACCAGCTGCATCTACTAAACTCCTATCCTATAGAATTTCAGGAACTGTAGTGCTTAAGTTCTTCTGAGAAGTTTTTTTCATAAGCTGTGGAATATGTCTGAGAAAACAAATAACAACATCTGAATTTCAGATTTAAATTAACATTAGCCAACTTAGTCAATATCTATTCTTTTAAATAGACATTTTAATGAATTATAAAATCCTAGAGGAAAGAGTTTTTGAAAGATTGAAATTATGTGTTACTTAAATGTTTAAAAGAACTCCATTATCAAACCATCTAGGCATGATATTCTCTTTATAAAAAGATGTTTGAACTACTGAAGAACTCTTTAGTAGTTTTAGAATAATTCAAGTTTTATGCTTCTTTAATCAGTTTTGGCAAGTTAAATATTTTTCAAGAAATTTGTTTCTTTTGGATCGCTGTTGTGTTTGTGGTTATGTACCTTTTTCATTTCTAGTACTTTTTATTGCCTTCTCCCTTTTTTCTTCATCAATCTAGTAAGACATCTGTGTGTTTTATTAAATTTAAATTGTTTTGGCTTTGTTGATTCTTTGTATTTTATTTTTACCTTCAATTTAATTAATAATTGTTCTTGTCTTTAACATCACCTTACAAGTTTATTCTTTTTTCCTTAAGTTGGATATTTAGCTTATAGATGTTCAGGCTTTCTTTTTTAATATAAGCAATAGATGACTAAATTTCCCATTTTGTAATGCTTTCTTTTTTATTCTATATATTTGATATGGAATATTTTAAAAATTGTTTAATTCTAAGTATTTCTTCATTTCCGTTAAAATTTTTGTGTTATGCATGAATTATTTTGAAATACGTTTTAAAATTTCTGAACTGTGAGATATAAAAATCATTAAATTTTTGTTATTGATTGCTAACTGATTGTATTTTGTTTGGAAATGTGGTCTGTGTGATATCTGATCTTTGAATTTTGCTGAGATTTGTTTTGTAGCATAATACATGGTCAATTTGTAAAATTTTCAGTGCATGTTAGAAGAGAATATGTATTCTCTAATTGCTGTATGGAGGGTTCAATATAAGTCCATTAAATCACGTTTTAATTTTATTATTCAAATATTCTATTTCTTTGTTAATGTTTGGTGTCTGCGTGACCTATCAATAAATAGCAGAGGGATGTTAAAATCTCATACTATGATAGTGGGTTTCTTAATTTCTCCCTCTAGTTCTATCAGACTTTATTTATATATTTTGAATCTATCTCATTTGATGCATTGTGCCAACTTGAAGATCATTGTATTTACCTGGAGAACTTAATGTTTGTCATTATGTAGTTATTCTCTTTGTTCCTAATATTATTTTCTCACTTAAAATCTATTTGTCTAGAATTCATACCCATTCTAGCTTTCTTTTGGTTAGTTTTGTCTGATATATACTTTTACACCCTATTACTTCCAACCTTACTGTATTCTTGCACATGTCTCTTGCAAACACACATCTTTGATTTTATTTTTCTGTCAGTTTTCTATCTTCTATCTAACAATTATTGTACTATGTAAGATCAACATATTACATTTATATTATGATCTGATTCTCCCACTTTTTTGTGTGTTTTCTATTACATAGTTTTTCCTTTTTTTTCTTCTTTCTTTACTTTTTTGGGAAGGGGGGATGAGGGTGATTGTATTTTATTCATTTGTTTCTTTCACTTTTCTATCTCTCCTCTACCTCTCCATTTGGTTTATAATTTATGCTTTCAATACCTATTCTTTTAGTGGCTATCCTTGAAGTATCACTGTTTCAAGTAAAATTTAAAAACCTAGCAACTGTACAGCTAATCAATGTCTTAGTCATCTCCCGTATGATAAAAATTCTTAAAACATTTTAACTAAGGTCAATGTTTTCTTAGTTACATGGGATTGTTGTTGAGTATTCTGGTTTATTTTTATTTTTTATAAATTTATTTATTTTTGGCTACATTGGGTCTTCATTGCTGCACAGGCTTTCTCTAGTTGTGGTGAGCAGGGGCTACTCTTCATTGTGGTGCACAGGCTTCTCACTGCAGTGGCTTCTCTTGTTGTGGAGCAGGGGCTCAAGGCGCACAAGCTTCAGTAGTTGTGGCACGCGGGCTCAGTAGTTGTGGCTTGCAGGCTCTAGAGCGCAGGCTCAGTAGTTGTGGCACATGGCGTTAGTTGCTCCGTGACATGTGGGATCTTCCCAGACCAGGGCTCCAACCATGTCCCCTGCATTGGCAGGTGGATTCTTAACCACTGCACCACCAGGGAAGTCCTCTGGTTCTCTTTTTAACCCCATAAAGTAGACAATAATATTTTTATTATTTTATATAAACAGTGTTTGTTTAGATTGGATGTGTGTTGATCAGTTTCTTTTTTCACCGTTCTTTCTTGTCTCAGATATTTCTTTTGAGGTCATTTCTGGAGGCAGGTTCATTTTCCTTGAAGTACAACCTTTAGAAGTTTTTTGAAGGTATATAGAAGATATGCTCTCTCAATTTTTTTTTCCTTCTATTTTTAAATCCTTGTGACATTTGTCTTTCAATTACAATTTTTAGTCCATTTGTACTTATGTAATTATGAATGTATGCATGTTTAAATCTGTCATTTTGCTACAAACTAGCTTTTTATTTGTCTAATATTTTCTAAGTTCTTTTTTTCCTCCTCTTTGCTTTCCTTTGGATAAATAAAATATTTTTGTATTTTATTTTTTCCCACTCTATTTCTTTGTTGGTTATACATACTTTTATTCTTTCAGTGATCACCCTAGAGCAGTGGTCCCCAACCTTTTTGGCACCAGGGACTGGTTTTATGGAAGACAATTTTCCCATGGACTAGGGGGTGGGGGATGGTTCAGGATGATTCAAGCACATTACATTTATTGTGCACTTTATTTCTATTATTATTACATTGTAATATATAATGAAATAATTATACAACTTGCCATAATGCAGAATCAGTGGGAGCCCTGAGCTTGTTTTCCTGCAACTAGATGGTTCCATCTGGGGGTGGTGGGAGACAGTGACACCCGACGTGTGTTGCTTATGTCCAGTCTACTCCGTAAGATGTAGCTTAATTGTCACTTGCCACTTACTGATAGGGTTTTTTTTTTTGTTTGTTTTTTGTTTTTAAGAAGCACTGGTGGGCACTAAGGAGGCTTGGTTTCTTTTTTTTTTTCTTAATTTTATTTATTTATTTATTTATTTGTTTGTTTGTTTATGGCTGTGTTGGGTCTTCGTTTCTGTGCGAGGGTTTTCTCTAGTTGCGGCAAGTGGGGGCCACTCTTCATCGCGGTGCGCAGGCCTCTCACTATCGCGGCCTCTCTTGTTGCGGAGCACAGGCTCCAGACGCGCAGGCTCAGTAGCTGTGGCTCACGGGCCTAGTTGCTCCGTGGCATGTGGGAACCTCCCAGACCAGGGCTCGAACCCGTGTCCTCTGCATTGGCAGGCAGATTCTCAACCACTGCGCCACCGGGGAAGCCCACTGATAGTGTTTTGATATAAGTTTGCAAGCAGTTGATTTATTACTGTCTCTGTGCAGTCAGACCTCTCTGCTAATGATGATCTGTATTTGCAGCTGGTCCCCAGCACTAGCATCACCGCCTCAGCTCCACCTCAGATCATCAGGCGTTAGATTCTCATAAGGAGCGCGCAACCTAGATCCCTCACATGCGCAGTTCACAGTTGGCTTCGAGCTCCTATGAAAATCTAATGCCACTGCTTATCTGACAGGAGGCAGAGCTCAGGTGGTAATGTGAGCAATGGGGAGCGGATGTTAATACAGATGAAGCTTCACTTGCTTGCCCACCTCTCACCTCCTGCTGTGTGGCCCAGTTCCTAACAGGTCACGGACCAGTACCGGTCCATTGCCTGGGGGTTGGGGACCCCTGCCCTAGAGAGTAAAACACATCACTGACTTATCAGAGTCTACCTTTAATTAATATTGCCAACACTTTACAAGACCTTTATAGCTTTTAACTCCATTTACTCCTTATTTTTGTCATAACTTAAATTCCACATATGTGTTAAACCAAAAAGATAATATAATTATTGTTTTATTTTAAAACAACTTTATCAAGGTATAATTGGCATACAATAAAGTACATATATTTAAGTATAATTGGCATACAATAAAGTACATATATTTAAGTGTATAGTTTTGACATATGTATACATCTGTGAAACCATCACCACAATCAAGATTAAAGTTTCTCCATGAGCTTTTGTAATCCCTTTCTCTTATCCCTTCAAACCTCTGGGCAACCACTGTTCTGCTTAATTTACATTTTCTAGAAATTTATATAAGTGAAATCATACAGTATGTACATATGTAACTGCTGTTAAATTTATCTATTGGTTATTAATTTCAGTTATTATTTTTTAGTTCCAGACCGTCCAGTTGATTTCAAAAAATAGATTCCAGTTCTTTGATAAAATTCATAATCTTTTAATCTATTTCTCGAACATATTAATTATAGTTATTTTGACTTCTATGTGCATCATTAATGAGTTTATATTATATATTTTTTTCTATTGGGTTTTCAGTAATTTTTCTTGTCTTGTTGTCCTGTGTGCTTATTTATTTATTTTTTTTATTGAACATCAAGGATAATATATGAAGAATTACAGAGGTTCATGATGATATAATCTTTCCTAGGGAAAATTTAATTTTCTTCTGGAATGCACATAGAAAATGAGTTTCAGGCTTTGTTTGGGCTGGTCTGTTTCTGGTTTGCCCTCACTGTTGTGTTATAGCCCTTAATGTACCACATCTGAAATCCTAGACTTCATTCAGAGTTCCTGGTGTATCCTGAATTGGTGTATCCTGAATTCCAATTTTTGTTTCCTCAACATCATGAGACTGCTAAAACCTATGCTTAGGGTTTTTCTCTTAGTTATTCTTTGCTTGGTATTACCTCTCGCCTACATAGTTTAGGTGTCAGCAAATACTCTATAGGAAATTGTGTTAGAATTTTGGGCTTACTTTCGGAGTTTCCCTTTTTCTGGTAGTTGGTCCCTTGTGTCCTTGTGGCATTGGTAGCCCAGAATTCCAATTTCTGTCTCTCTCACCCAGTGAGACTGCTTCAAATTATAAGCCACAGTTTTCCATATGGTCTCTGAAAATCAGCAAATCTCCCAAGGGGAAAAAGCAGCAATAAATGAGAACTTATCTAAATGCATTTTTCTTTCAAGGATCTTGGCCTTCAATCTTGGCTGCCTTGTTTGTTCTTTGGTGCCTTCAAATAGCTGCCTTTGTTACAATAGACACTTTTGCTAGGTTTACAATTCTAGGTTGACAGTTATTTCCTCTCAGCACTTTGAAACACTGTTTTATGACATCCACTGTTACAGTTAGGATATCTTCTATGGGTATGTTGTTGTTACTTTGAAGAAATCTGCCTTTACTGACTGGTTTTAAGATCTTCTCTTTGTCTTTTTACATAAGTGAGCCCTCCAATTACTCCAGTTTACTTCTTGGAGAGAATTTCCTGGCTTCAATGCAGGAAGAGGGAAATCAGGCAGAGCCTGGTGTCTTCTTGAATTGAAGAGACAGAGTTTGGTGTGTGGGGAGGGCAAGACAGATAGATTTCACAGGGCAGAATACTGGAGAGGAGAGAGGAACACAGCAAAATAACTCCAAAGATTTTTCAGATCTCCCTTGAGTCTTCAATTGAGTCATGATCAGCACATGCATGTGAGGAAACCACCCAAGGTGGGGAAGGAACCATTCAAAAGGAGCAGGGGTAAAGTCCTTGGCTCTCACACAGGGCCAGGAATAGTTTGTGTCCCCACAAGTCAGAGGAAAAATCTGGAATTTATGGTGCATCAGGTAGAGTACTCAGAACGACGGTAGTGGGACAAAATTAGCCCTAGATTAAAGGCTTCTTTGATCCTACCTAACAAAGTCTAAAAGCAAGACTCAATAGGATCAAACTGTTCACAAGTAACTTAAATGCATCTCAGAACAAAACTCAGAAGTACTAATAGGAATACAAAAATATCTAGCACCCAAGAAGATGAAAATTCATAATGTTTGGAATTCATTAAAAACTTATCAGGCATGCAAAGATGCAGGAATATATGACCCATGATGGAAGAAAAATTAATCAATAGAACAAAGCCAGAAATGACACTGTTGACATAATTAGTAGACAAAGGTATCAGAAATTATTACTGTAATTCATATGTTTAAGAAGGTAGAGGAGGTGGGGTGGGGATGGTGGTGTGCTGAATTGGGCGATTGGGATTGACAGGTATACACTGATGTGTATAAAATTGGTGACTGAAAAGAACCTGCAGTACAAACAAACAAACAAACAAAAAAAAACAACTAATACTAAAAAAAAAAAAAAAAAGAATGAAATACTGACATGCACTACAGCATGGCTGAACCTTGAAAGCATTGTCTCACTGAAAGAAGTCAGACACGACAGGCCACGTATTGAATGATTCCATTTCTATGAAATGACCCAAAGAGGTAAATCCATGGAGACAGAAAGCAGAGCAGTGGTGACCAGGGACTGGGGTGACAGGAATGAGGAATGACTGCTTATGGGGGGGTGGGATTATCTCTTGTGTTGATGAAAATGTTCTAAAATTGGTTCTGGTGTTGGTTGCACAAGTCTGTGAATATACTAAAAGCCAGTGAATTGTGTACTTTAAATGGGAGAATTGTGTGATATATTATCTCAATAAAGTGGTTTATAAAAAAAAAAAGAAGGTAGAGGAATGCTAACATGTGTTAAGACAGCAGATTTTAAATACTTTATATTTGGTAATTCCAATATCTGAAGTACTTGTATGGTCTAAATATTTTATTTGCTGTTTTTGTCAACTCTCACTCATAGTAACATTTCTTTTTGTGTTTGGTGAGTATTAATTTTGAACTAATAATTTAATAATATAATCTGTGGGAATTCTGAGGATTTAAATTAGGCTTGTTTTCTTCTAGAATGTATTTGGGTTTGCCAAGTTTGGAATCCAGGAGACACTATTCTTTTAGGACAACTTTAGACTCTTTGGAGGATCGTGATTTACTGTGGAGACTCAGGTTCAGTTCCTAGTATGCAGTACCTCCAGGTTTAGTTTTATTTCATTTTCTTAGTGCTCTTATGGGCCTTTGGCCCTAAAGTAACCCTAGATTTTAAATTTGCTCACTAGTACCCTTTAAATTTTAGCTTACTATACTTCTTGCTTCCTGCTCCTTTGCAATACATGAAAATGTACATTTGTTGTATTTTCAAAATTATATTTATATTATATTTACATTATATTATATTTATAGAATATAACACTTGACAGGCACATAGTAGGTGTTCAACAAATGTGTAAAATGAATCTTTTTGTTGTGAAAATATTACCAACAAAATTAAGAATTTTCCATATAAGCTACTATCATAAACATCAAAATCTGTTTTTACTTTCGAGTATGCCTTGTAATCTTTTTCTTGATAACTGGACACGATGTACCAGGTATACATAGGCCTTTAGTAATATGGTGGTAAGAAGTGGGGGAAGAGGAGGCATTCTATAGTCCTATGATTAGGCCTCAGTGTTTTAGTGAGCCTATGCCTCTGGACTGTGAACTTACACGTGCTTCTTAGTTCCCCCACGGTTCTCTAAGGTGGGAGAGGATGGTTAGAGAGGGCTAGAGTTGGGTATTTCTTTTCCTCCATATCACTTAGGTTCTGATTGAAATTCAGCAAGTTAGGTCTGGTGAAGTAGCTTCTCCTGAGGGCAGTCCTTGTTAAGAAGAATAGTTTCTATATAGGGGCAGGACAGGAATAAAGACGCAGACGTAGAGAATGGACTTGAGGACACAGGGAGGGGGAAGGGTAAGCTGGGACGAAGTGAGAGAGTAGTATTGACATATATACACTACCAAATGTAAAATAGATAGCTAGTGGGAAGCAGCTGCATAGCACAGGGAGATCATCTCGGTGCTTTGTGACCACCTAGAGGGGTGGGATAGGGAGGGTGGGAGGGAGACGCAAGAGGGAGGAGATATGGGGATATATGTATATGTATAGCTGATTCACTTTGTTATACAGCAGAAACTGACACACCATTGTAAAGCAATAATTAAAAAAAAAAAAAAGAAGAATAGAGTGTTCTGACACATTTTAAAATGAGCCCCCCTCCTACCTCTCCTATGGCTAGGTTTCTCTGGAGTTTTTAATTTAAGTCTTGTACACACTAAGCCCTCCAGCAATTTGTTAATTACAGTTCAAGTCTTCCTATGCCAGCACTGGTTCCCAAGGCAGTTTTTTTTCGTGAGTTTCTGCTGCAGTCAGCTGTGACTCCCTGTATTCGCCTGCCTGCCTCTCTAATCGTGGGGGCAGTGGTTTGACTTCACCTCTGTTACAGAAAAGTTATGATTTCTTAGAAAAGTTATGGATTTTTCAGTCTGTTCAGATATATGTGGAACTGGGAACCTGTTATGAATTTTTAATATCTTTATTTAGTAAATCTATAAATGGAATAGGCAGAGAAAACAACAAGTTTGCAAATACAAGGAACCAGTCTGAGTTAGAGGACTTGTGGAAAGCTGTGAATGAAAGCCAAGTTCAGGATAGCAGGAAGGAGTCATGTATACATGGATACAGATGATAGGATACTGGAAATGTGGGTGACATGGCAGAATTTTGGCCTGGTTTTGCCTTGCCAGTATTTACGGTTGTGGGAGGACCATTCCCTCCTGTCCCATCTCCATCTGTGATCAGGGAGCCAGTGTCCAAGCCTTGTGATTGACCAGGATTGCTTGAAACCATGGATCAGCCTTCAAGGGATTAGTTTTGACAGCTTAACCTTTCTTTTTCAGTTGGATCAGTAGAATGCCCAACACTAAATAAAAACCTATTTTAAAAGTATAAGTATTGGGCTTTCCTGGTGGCACAGTGGTTGAGAATCTGCCTGCCAATGCAGGGGACACGGGTTCGAGCCCTGGTCTGGGAAGATCCCATATGCCGCGGAGCAACTGAGCCCGTGAGCCACAATTACTGAGCCTGCGCATCTGGAGCCTGTGCTCCGCAACAAGAGAGGCTGCGATAATGAGAGGCCCGCGCACCGTGATGAAGAATGGCCCCCACTTGCCACAACTAGAGAAAGCCCTCGCACAGAAACGAAGACCCAACACAGCCATAAATAATAAATAAATAAATTTTAAAAAAAGTATAGGTATTATTATTTTTCAAAGCTGGTATCCATATAATAATGATGATGTAAAAATTTAATAATAATAGTGATGATATTAATGTTTAAAAACAGGAAGCTATACTTTCTATCCCATCGCCCATTTCAAAATACAAAATTGTGATAGTAACAACCTGTATCATTTCCAAAAATATTTTATTTTTTACTTTTTTTTTGACGGGTTTTGACTCCAGAAATGCTGTTTAATATGATTCCACTTAGTAGATACCTAGGAAAAAAGAACAAATTGATTTCATCAAAATTATAGACTTTTATAATATTATATGTGTGCATGAATTAAGTGTGCTGCTAAATCTTATCTTACAATCTTATCCTAGGCTACAAGCTAAGATGTAATGTTAATTTAATATTCATTTTCTTCAATAGCTCCTTTCTCCTTAAAAGGAAAAGTAACAGATAATAATAAGTGAATGCCTTTTATTTCCTTTTGGAGTTATGTTTTTTCCTCTTGAGCAATAATAAGCAATTTAAATCAATTAATTCTAAGAATGATCTAATGGAAATAGCCATATTATAATAGTAAAATATAATATTTGGACTTTCTCAATGAAATGGAAGATTTATTCCTGTTTTTCCTGGGGAGAATAATTTATGTCAATATTTGTTTATTTAGTGGATACATATTTTACTCAAAATTATTGTAATACATACATTTTTTAAAAATTGACATTAAACCCTAGATCTGAAAATACTATAGTTTTTGCTGTTTCTAACCATGGTCTTATTTTCCTTTCTTTCTAGAACCTTTTGAAATACATATTATAATGCATATTTTTAGTATCATATGCAATTATATTTCAACTCTCCATATTTGATTTTCTGTCGAACTCAGTGAATCACAAACATTTTCTGTGTAAGCACCTACTTCTAATAAGGGATAATAGCCATCTGTTCAATGTTTTAAAATTCTCTTTGTACACTGAAATAACAAGATTTGATCTGAATATTAATGAAATGGTGCCCTTATGGTATAAAAGTTTCATCATTTTATACTTATTATATAAAGCCATGTTTGTCTAACTAGAATATCCTTCATCCCTAATGATATTCTGGTGTGTTTTGTTAGATAATTTTCTTTGTTGGTGTCCCATGCATGGAATGATTCTCTTATTTTAGTTACTTTTATTTTATTGACATTTTAAAATTAGTAAATCTTAAAAAATATCATGTTCTTATAAACTATAATTTATACAAATCCATCATGAATTCTTCATATACTAATTTTAGTCTGATTGGAAGTAAAGTTCAATTAATTTTCAAGTGCTCTGATCCAATTTCACTTTATACTTTACTCTTCTAGATATAAGAAACAGGACATATCAATTGTCACATATTCTAATATTTAAAATGTTAAATGTTAACTTTAAAGAATCTTGTCAGTGTGTTACTTTGGGTTCATTTTATATATTAGGCATATGATGACAGATAAGACATAAGAAAGAATACTGTTTCTCTTAACGGGTAAGACTAATTTCTTTTTTTAAAAAATAAAAGTGTTTTGAGTTAGCAGACTTTGAGCTAGTCTCTCACCAATACAACAAACCCTACAATCCTCAAATTTGACTGGATCATAAAAATCATGTAATCCAACCCATTACACTTGGCTTCAGTAGTGCCCATTCCTCCTTGTTTGCCCTGAAGGGAACTTACTACCTCCTGAGAGAATCGATCCTATAAGCTCTTCTGACGATTACTCCAATATATGAAATATTTAACAGTGGGGATGATTTCCTAGAGGAGATCATCTCTGACTTACATTTTAAGGCCCACAGGAAATATAGGTGTTAGTTGAGTGATGGGAGAAGAAGAGTATCTCAGGCAGAGGGTCAGCATTAACATAGGAATCTGCAATCTGTTTAGTGTTTATGCAACTAGAGTGAAAGGTAGGGAGTGGTGAGAGAGGAAAGATAGCGTGGGTCAACTCAAGCAATGCCTTGTATACCATGATAAGGAACTTGAATTTTATACTGTAGGAGAAGAGTGATCATTGAAAGATTTAAAGTGAAGGGACGATGTGACCATATTTATATTTTAGTTAGATTTATTGGGGGTAGATTGAGATGGGAAAAGAGGCTGGAGTAAGGAAGACCAGTTAGGTTGTTGCAACAGTCCCATTTAAGAGACAATGGGAATCCAAATTATGGGAGAAGAGCATGCATGGAAGTTTATAAAATAATAAGACTGTTGATTGAAATGGAAGGTGTGGAGGAATCAAGAATCAAGAATGAATCTAACCTTTAGTTATTTTGAAAATGATAAGATGGTAAAGTCAGAAGTAGGGGTGGATTTAGGGACGGAAAAGGTCAGATTGGAAATGTGGGTATACTGTGTGTTGGGATGAGAGGTGGAAAATTTGAATTCTTTTCTGTATACTGAGTTTGAATTGGCAGTAGGACATCGAAGAGGACAGTGGGTAAGTGGCTCTTCCAGTCTGAAGATCAGGAGGAAAAGTCTATGCTGGAGATATTGGATGTTAAACCCACAGATTGAGTGAGACTGTTACTGAACCCAGGTCTGGCTGCTCGCCGCTGGAAAGCCAGTTCTTGAGAGACAAGTGTTGGTAGGAAAGGAAAGGTTGCTTTATTTCGGAGGGTGGCAACCAGGGGGTAGGGCAGATGCCTGTCCAAAGACTGACTCCCCCCTTGACAATCAGGGGGCAAGAGCTTTTATAGACAGAGGGAGGGGGCTACATGCAGAAACAATATAGTCAGCTCTGACAGTCATCTTGAAATTGGTCATCGGTGGTCTGACCAGCGTCGTCTTGGTTGTTATAAGTACAGTTAATCTTTAGTTCCAGGGTTTGTTCCCATTTCTTTGAGGCCAGTTCTCGGAATTGTGGCAGCTTATGTCATGGCTTCAATTTCATGGCTTCAATTTGGTCATCATGTAGTCATCCTCCTCCACTTGGTGGGGGCTTCAGTATCTGCAAAACAGCTCATGGAATATGGCTCAGAATACTATCTGTAGACCTTAAGGAGGAACTAAAGGTCCTTGACTATGCTTAATGATTAAACTATTATTATTCGGTCTCCTTTGATTGTTTTCCTTTGTTTCTGCATTTTCTCACTTCTCTGATTAACTTTTTTTAATTTTTGGCTGTGTTGGGTCTTCGTTGCTGCACGTGGACTTTCTCTAGTTGTGGCAAGCGGGGGCTACTCTTTGTTGTGGTGTGCAGGCTTCTCATTGCGGTGGCTTCTCTTTGTTGTGGAGCATGGGCTCTAGGCACGTGGGCTTCAGTAGTTGCAGCATGTGGGTTCAGTAGTTGTGGCTCATGAGCTCTAGAGCGCAGGTTCAGTAGTTGTGGTACATGGGCTTAGCTGCTCCATGGCATGTGGGATCCTCCCGGACCAGGGCTCGAACCCGTGTCCTCTGCATTGGCAGGCAGATTCTTAACCACTGCACCACCAGGGAAGCCCTCTCTGATTAAACTTATTCTCTGGCTAAAGTTTTTCCACAGGCGAAAGGCAGGCTGAGGACATGGGGGGGGCAAGGACCATAGGGTCCTGCTCCATTTCAAGACCACGTAGTGGTATGACAAAGAGAAAGACTGAGGGCAGACCATGGGGAACATTATCGTTTATGTGACAAGCAGAAGAGATGCCCCCAAAGTGATAAGAATAAACAAAGTGGAAAAAGCACAAGGAGTATTTGGTGTTAGGGAAGCCAAAGAAGTAGAGTGTCAAAAAGGACAGAGTGGATACTGCAGTGTCAGATGCAGCCAAAATGTCCTGTAAGTTAAAGGCCAGTATATTTCTATTGCGTTTGGCAATGGTGGGGGCCATTAACATTTGCCAGAACAATTTCAGTAGAGTGTTTGCATTGCAAGTAAGATCTCAGTGAGTGGGGCTGATGAAGATTACTCTCTCTTGAAGTCTGGATGAGAAGGAAAGTTGAATGGATGGTAGTTCAAGGATATGAGGTCAAGAAAGCCTTGTTTATAGGATGGACCTAAGAGGCTTTAGAGGCAGAGGGAAGAGAACCCGGAGAGTGGGAGAGATTGGAAACACAAAGGAGAGAAAGAATGGATGATGAAGCAAGGCACCAAGAGAGAGGAGGGTATGTTTTTAAAAAGGCACACATGGTCTCTTTTGCGGGAGGAACACAAAGAAAAACAGAAGAAGAAAGTAAGAATAACAGAGAAAGTAGATAAGTGGATGAATGTGAGTGGGAAGAATGTTGAAGGAAATCATATTTAGTAGTAGCAACATTTTCTTGAGGTTGAGACTAAGGTCATATTCTGAGAGTGAAAGAGGCTTAGTAGGAGTTTTGAGATGAAATTTGAAATGGATGTATTAATGTGCAGTGCTGTGGTAGCAGCTGAAGTTGGGGATCATGATTATGTAGTAGCTTATCAACCCATTTGTGTAGCTTTTTCCACAGTTTACTGAAATTGGAGAAAACAAATTGTAGCTCTGAATCAGAGTTGGGGTTTTGAAGGGCAAGTATAAAATAAACCTGGGGTGCACAAGAAACAAGGGTGCTGCGGAAAAGAAAGTCTGATAAGGAAACAGGAGCTTCATGCTGAGTAGGAGGGAATAGATCTCAGGAGGTAGTTAATTTATGGGGAGAAAATGAGGAGGAGGCAAAGCTTGAAGAACTGCAGGGCTCCACGGGGCTCACAGGGCGGGTGCAGTAGGCACCAGATTTACAGAGACAGAGGGCTTTTAGTCATACAGTGGAATATTGTTTGTTCATTTGTTTGTGTGTCCCTTCCTTTTTAATCCATTGGACAAATATTTATTTATTTAAGACATTCTATGTGTCAGTGCCATGGGGACACCAGTGGTGAGGAAGACAAATATGGCCTCACCGTGTTGCAGCTTGTAGACAGGTGTGGTGCATGCACAGTAGACAACAAACTATACAGTCTTGGGCATTAGGTCTTTGAGATTGAGTGGTCTGAGTGATGACTACATCATTGCCAACAAGATGTGTTTTCCTGCATATTTTACTTGTAGAATTTTTCTTTTGGAGGACTTGAGGACAGGTCTTAATTTTCCTTCTAGAATCTGCCCATCAGGATTTCATCCAATATAAATATTTTACCATGTGTTTTGCTGAGTACTAGGGACATAAAAAAGAAAAAGAAGTAAAGATTCCACTTGGGCCATTTTTTTTTTTTTAATTTTTAATTATTTATTTATTTATTTATTTATGGCTGTGTTGAGTCTTCGTTTCTGTGCGAGAGCTTTCTCTAGTTGTGGCAAGTGGGGGCCACTCTTCATCGCGGTGCACGGGCCTCTCACTATCGCGGCCTCTCTTGTTGCGGATCACAGGCTCCAGATGTGCAGGCTCAGTAATTGTGGCTCACGGGCCCAGTTGCTCTGCGGCATGTGGGATCTTCCCAGACCAGGGCTCGAACCCGTGTCCCCTGCATTAGCAGGCAGATTCTCAACCACTGCGCACTTGGACCATTTTTAACCCCATTTTTTCTTACCTTCTCAGGGCTTTTTATTCACTGGTCATCTTGTATCTGGTAAGACAATGCTAGCTGCAGTAATAAAACCCTACAAAACATAGAATGACTACATCTCAATTGAATTTCTCACTCATTTAAGCCCAAAACATGGCAGGCACCTCTGTTCCAAGCAGTGATTCAAGGACCCAGGGACCTTTCATCTTAGGGCTCTACATTTTTCAACTTGTTTGCCATACTTGCCTTGCATTTGTGGATCAATGTAGCGCTAGGGAACTAATTTCATCTGGCTCTAGGAGTGGAGCATGTGACATAGACTTAGCTAATCATTGCTTTTCATAACTCCGGCTATGGTGTTTGGTTCAGGACCCAAACAAGCCCAACTGGAGTTAATCACATGACTTCTCAAGAAATCCTAGGGCAAAAGTAGCATGCTTTCCTCCCAGACAAAAATGAAGACACATTCGTCAGGATTGCTACAGTCATTTTAGGATTACAAAGAGTATGTATGAATGTGCTGGAGGAGCTGGCTAAAATGGGACTCCACCCTGAAGAAACAGAGCTGGGAAATGGAGATAAATCAAACCTTGGTCATATTGTTTGAGTGCTGGATGAAGCCTTTCTTGAAATCATATTATTGTTTAGTTAAACTAAATCTACGTTATTTTCTAAACATTTATAGTAAGGAGAAAACTATTTTTTGTTCAGGGAACAAATATCCTTGTTAGGAAATATGAGAAGCCTATAGACTTATAGTTTAAGCTGGTATTAGTTTTTTGTTTGTTTTATTTTTCATTTTTGTTTTTTAATTTAAAAATGATATTTATTTAACTTATATCTTTTGTAACACCATTTTTGGAGCACATCTGAAGTCCAAGTGTTCCGTAGTGATTAAAAGCAAGGGTTTGGAACCATTGTTTTTGTTATTTGCAACAGAAAATATTCTTACTGGTATGTTAAATGCCTGCTATGTTGATTTTGACTGCTTTTTGACCCCAACAAATTAAATATATTCCTTTAAATAACTGCAGATTACATTTGTTTCTTATGTATATCTATGAATACATTAAGTAGTTGCATGTACACATTATGTATACATTATAATTGGCTGCATCATATGTAGGATATTTTGCAGCAGAAGACTTAATGGATAGTAGTGTTAACTTCAGTTTAGCGTCCTCTTGAGGAAAATGCCTCCTTTCGTATTTCCTGGTCAGGGTAGTATGTGTAATGCCATACTTTTCCCTCTAAATTAAATAAACCTTGCTTGAACTTCCCGCTTACCAAGGTGAACAGAGAGTACAAAATTGGTAATTTTTTAGATCATCTTTTTTATATCTAAAGTTTAAAGCAGTCTCAGGGCTTATAGGGGTCCTGGAAACAAATCCTTGAGTCTGCATTTACCTGTCTTCCCCTCTCCCATTGCTGCTTGGGTGATGGTTTTCTGCCTCTTCTTTAGCACAATGGTGCAGTCTAAGAGAGCGTAGGTTTGCAACCTCAGGAACTTCCTGGGTGAAATCTGAAACTGGCCCCGTTCTCAGAGGGAAAGGACAGACCAAAGAATGAGGCAGACTGCTCCAGATTGGTAGGTTTAGCAAGCAAAGGAACTTATGTATGAGGCTTGTCTTGAGCGGCCGCAAGACAAGTAGATCTCTATACCTGCCCACCAGGGTCAAAAGTTTATACAGAGGCCTTAACTGGGTTCATCACATATTCTGTGCAGATGGTCTCAACAACACATTGCTCTCTCAAGACTGTCTTCTTGAAAATGGTCCCACTGGGGGAACGGTGGGCAGAATGTACATTCCAAGGCCAGGGGAGGGGGTGAGGAACCTCTGATTGCCCAGGTCCAGCTCCTGGGTCAGCCAGCTGTCACATCCTCTCGATGACCTCCACCATCCTAACCAGGTCACTGTGTTCCTAATGAGGGTGGCTGGCTGGCTCCTTCCCTTGGGGCCAGCTCAGTCTCCTTACCTGAATTCCAAGGCCATGACCCTTGATACTTTGGCCTTCACCAACATCCATGGAATCAAACCCAAATGAGGTTCTGTCACCTTGGAGGCCAAAATCTTTGTATCCTTAGTGAATCTAGACACCCTCACTCTAATCTTGCTTTAACAACTTCCCAGGAGTACCTTAATCTCTTACCTGGAAGCACAAACACTTCTACTCCTTCTCCTCTGAGATTGTATAGTCTATTTCTTTGTTCAAGGCCTCTTTGTGAAAACTACTCCTGAAGAAAAGGCACCCAGAACTTAGCATAAAAGTCTGGCTGTGAGGTACAAAGGAAATGTTCCTTTCTATTCTTTTGCTGATGAGAACACAGCAGCAAAAAAGCCAAGAAACCGAGTAGTTTCTCCATAATTCTCTTACACTCATCTACCTCCATCTTCCACAATATATGTGAGCTCATCATATATTTTAAAATATGCTTTTAGGTCATTATCCTTGTTAGAATCTTATGACATCTTAGTGGTTCTAAATCTACTGTATCTCCAGGAAAGATTCTGAGGTTCTAGGCTATTTCAGTTTACTTTAATCAACATTTGTAACAATTAATCCCTGTGCCCTCCAACCCTAACCTCCAACACAGATATAGGCTTGTGTACCACCTTGATGCTTCGGATTGTTTTAAGATTTGTTTTCCAATTACCTTGACCATATCAAAGTAACATAAACATACACTCAGATTTACAAATATATCTATGATTAAAATAAAAGTCATTATCACCTTGTCAGAAATGTACCCCTCCTAGTGATGTCTTTTACCTCTGTTGACCTATGAAGACTGTTTTCACTCAGTTATCTCCTGAAACTCCTCTGACGTGTTAAAAAAAAACTCTGAATTCTGTGACCTATAGGAAAGCTGGCATATAACTTATTGTCCAAACCAGTGCACTTCAGAAAGGAAGGGGGCACTATTAATAATTATTCCAGGACAACAGTTATAAGCCACTGATGTTCCAGGGAAACCAAATATATGGTCACGTTGCAGGGGGAGGAGATAGTGCATTTTCATGTGACATCCTGGGGTAAATCTGAGGTTCCTGGTTTGATTAGATTTCATGGGGAGTCAGCTGATGGCCGTCTGTGTATACAAGTTTCTATCATTAGGATGGACACTCAATGAGTTAAGTTTAAGTAGCTTATGGGGAATTTTTTTAATGTGATTTGACTCAACATTTGGGTCACACCAGTTCTGGCCTTAATATATTGCAGCACTTTTATTGTGTGTTTCAAGTGAATTGCAAGCCGTGTTAACCTGCCATTTTGTTCTAATGACTCTAATGACTGAAATTAGTGCTAGGCAATGAGTTTGGCGATGACAGCATAAATGGTACTGTCACATTTCTCATTTTACTAACTCTGTATTATTTCAGCCATGTACAGTTAACCCACTGTATTTTATTTGCAAAGCACTCTTAAGTCACCAGCATTATTATTTGACTTTTAAAGTACATCCATTAGTGAATTTTTTGACATATGCATATGTTAAGAAAGAAATTCACATTTTAATTTTCCAAGAACTCTAATTGCTGGTCTTAGCAGTTCTTCAATATCAACTGCTGAATTAAATAAATAGGTCAAGGCTGAAAGACTTGCAGCAAAGGGAACATTGAGTCAAATCAGTCTAAAATAAGATCACATTTTCATTAAATACCCAAATGATGGTTGACTTTGAACACCTTCCTACCCTGCTCACAGCTGTATCTCCAGCACCTAGAACCACAGCTGGCATGTAATAAGCACACATTAAATATTTGTTCAAAGAATAAATAATATTCTTTACAGCTTGCTTTAAGATATTTGTGGCATGGGTTTTTTACTCTCAAGCATTCTGTGTTAAATATCTATTTATAATATTCCTGTCAATGTGTTGTGTGGAGACTTGCAAATCCCTGGCTTTCTATAATAATTATTATTTTTTTATTTTTTATTTTTTAATTTTTTCTAAAGCCTGCCTTTTTTCTGATTTGCATATTGTCCTTTAAACAAGGCCTGGGAATGCACAGTAAGACTGATTGGCATACTTATACTACTTTATATATTCAAATTTTTACTTTATGATTATACTTGCTGATACTAGGATTTTTAAATAGAAAATATGCTCTATTGTAAATATTTTTGAATATATTAGAATCATAATAGCTTGCTAAACATCAAAAAATCACATTTATGGTCAATTAATACTATGGATTATGTATTTCTCATAACTCTAAATCTTTGTTTTGTGTAAACCATCTCTCTTTGAATTTTTTTTTTTCTTTTAACATCTTTATTGGAGTATAATTGCTTTACAATGGTATGTTAGTTTCTGCTTTATAACAAAGTGAATCAGTTATACATATACATATGTTCCCATATCTCTTCCCTCTTGCGTCTCCCTCCCTCCCACCCTCCCTATCCCACCCCTCTAGGTTATTGATTCAGTTAATCAACAAGTTCTGTAAGGCTGTAATATGCAGCGTTAGTATCCTTTGCTTCAGTAGAACATTTTCCACATTCTTCTTTCAGTTATAATTCACATTCCCCCTGACTTTCAGATTTGTCCTTTGCTTCTCTTGTTCAGGCCACGAAACCAGATAATGTAACCAAATCTCCCGTTTTTGCTCCATTTAAAGTTTTAGCTAGGGTAGTGTTTCTGTGAGTCTGGTTTCCAAATGAAATCTGAAGTGCTATGTTAATAAAAGAAAGGGACAAGGGAAAATTAGTAGTTAAATCTTAAAAGATGATTTCTTCCTATGCTCAGTAGCCTACATGAGAGCTACTGTCTGTCCCTAGAGAGAACATTTACAGATGGAAATATACATATTTTCCCCATACCTTTAACATATCATCAAAAAAAGGGAATATTTTCTCTAGTGAGAAATTTTACTGTTAAGGTTTCAGGCCTACCCTATTTGAATTGTAGTTCCTATATGTGAATCATCTCCTTTATCATTATTTAGATAAACTTTCTCTTAGGAGAAGCCAGGGTGACCTATGTTTATTTTTTTCTTAATCCTGTTTTTTTTTTTTTAATCTTCTTCACCTTTCAGGTTACTAGTGCGCTCAGTTCTCTTTATCATAAATCAAAATATTTATCTGGACTAATTATGATACTAGTAATTTTTACTTTAGTGTTCATCTTAATACATTTTCCTCTTTGAAGTATTTGCATTTTAACATTCTTTTTTTCTTTTTTTATTGAAGTATAGTTGATGTACAATATTATATGTTACAATATTATACATTGTTTCACAATGTTTAAAGGTTATACTCCACTTATAGTTATTATAAAATATTGGCCCTATTCCCTGTGGTTTACAATATATCTTTGTAGCTTATTTTATACATAATAGTTTGTACCTCTTAATCCCATACCCCTATATTTCCCCTCCTCTTTCCTTCTCCTCATTGGTAACCACTAGTTTGTTCTCTATATCTGAATCTGCTTTTTTTTTTTTTTGTTATATTCACTAGGTTGTTTTAGTTTTTAGATTCCACATATAAGTGACATCATACAGTATTTCTCTTTCTGTCTGACTTATTTCACTTAGCATAATACCCTCCGAGTCCATCCATGTTGTTGCAAATGGCAAAATTTCATTCTTTTTTCTGGCTGAGTAGTATTCCATTGTGTATATACACCACATCTTCTTTAGCCATTCATCTGTTGATGGACACTTGCTTCCGTACCTTGGCAATTATAAATAATGCTGCTATGAATATTGGGGTTCATGTATCATTTTTAATTAGGGTTTTTGTGAGGTTTTTTTTTGATATATACCCAGGAGTGGAATTGCTGGGTCATATGGTAGTTCTATTTTTAGTGTTTTGAGGAACCTCCATACTATTTTCCACAGTGGCTGCACCAATTTACATTCCCACCAATAGTGTACAGGGGTTCCCTTTTCTCTACATCCTCACCGACATTTGTTATTTGTGTTCTTCTTGATGATAGCCATTGTGACAGATGTGAGATAAAATCTCACTGTGGTTTTGATTTGCATTTCCCTGATGATTAGTGACGTTGAGCATCTTTTCATGTTCCTGTTGGCCATCTGCATGTCCTCTTTGGAAAAATGTTTATTCAGGCCTTCTGCCCACTTTTTAATCAGGTTGTTTGTTTTTTTGATGTTGAGTTGTATGAGCTGTTTATATATTTTGGGTGTTAACTTATTGTCAGTCATATCATTTGCAAATATTTTCTCCCATTCAGTAGGTTGTCTTTTCGTTTTGTTGATGGTTACCTTTGCTGTGCAAAAGCTTTTAAGCTTAATTAGGCCCCATTTGTTTATTTTTGCTTTTATTTCCTTTGCTTTAGGAGACAGATCCAAAAAAATATTACTACAATTTTATGTCAAAGAGTATTCTGCCTGTGTTTTCCTCTATGAGTTTTATGGTTTCCAGTCCTACATTTTGAACTTTAATCGATTTTGAGTTTATTTTTATATATGGTGTTAGAGACTGTTCTAGTTTCATTCTTTTACATGTAGCTGTCCAGTTTTCCCAAGCACCACTTATTGAAGAGACTGTCTTTTCTCCATTGTATATTCTTGCCTCCTTTGTCATAGATTAATTGACCATCCTTTCTAATTTTAGCCATTGTCTTTGTGAATGGAATTTTAGGTATCAGAGTAGAAATTATGTTTTGCTAGGAGCCATACCAACTCCGTAACACATGCACACGCCACCAGGCCCCACACGCCCCACAGACTTGGGCACCAGCCTGTATGTGGTTATGGATATTTTAGCTAAGAGTAGGGCTAAGCCTTCTCTCTCTTACAACAGAGACTTTATTTTTACTGTTCATGTTTTCATGTACCTTTAACAACTGGATCTTCTTATAAGTGAAGTATGACTTGGTTTTATCATCTGGCCAGTATTGGGAATGGGTCTATGGGAGCAAAAGGGAATTATATGGAATTTATGCAACATCGTTACCATTTGCCTTACTTAAGTAGTTTCAGTAAATGAACCAAAAACATATTTGTGAAATAAAAAGTAGCTGGTAATAGTGTTCTAATTAATCTTGTTTTCATGCCAGCCTAATGAGTGATCTCTGTATACCAGATTCTCATACTAGTATTGTTTGCTCTAGGTTGATGATATGGGGGTTGTCTTGGGCTTCATCATTTATGTGCAAAAGAGCAAAAAGACATTAGATAGTGGTTTCACCTGTAAGACAAGTGCTAGGGCAAAGGCTTCAGAATATTTGTGAGATAATAGAGATTCACTAAAATAAAGCAAAGCTGTATGGATTTTGAGTTACAGTGTACACTGATTTCCAATAATATTTATATTGCAGGTCAGTTGCTTCGGTTAAAAATGTTTCGAGAGGATCATGGATCGTGGATGACAATGTTCTTCAGCACAATTCTCTTTCTCTTCATATTTTCTCACGTATACAACACGGTTCTTCTAATGGATGGGAACATGGGGTAGGTTGTCTTTCCCCTTTCTACTGTGGTGAGTGTTATATTTGAAACTTGTAAGAATTCAATAATTTTTCAGTTTGTAGTAGCCTAAATCTTTGTTACAAATATTCTACCCTAATAAGGATAATCTGTGCATTTTTCTTAAGACATTTAGAGTCTTTTATCCAAGAAGCTTATCGCACTTTGCAATACTTATATAGTTTTCCTTATTCTTTAGGTCTTCTCTGTGGAGTAGTTTGAGAGCAGGCAGTAATTTCATTATAGTGACAGAGAGTATGAGAATCAGGAAATCTTCTTGACTTGTTTATAATCACGCAATCAGTAGAACTGTCCTAAGATGTAGCTCTCCAGGTTTGCAATTACATTGCTCTACAATGTGTGGCTAAATAAAAGTGTTTGATACTGGTGGCATTTTTTTTTTTTTTTAAACTCTCTTGGCAGTTCCAACAGAGAGACCTTTGTTATAAATGGGCCTTTTTAAAAGTGGGCCACCCTGTATTAAGTCCAAGGTTGTAATCTATACTTATCAAATCACTAATCAAATCACCATGGCATGAAGATGTGCTAACAAGTAGATTGTAGATTTTTTTTTTAAACTTTCTCCAGTTCTTGGTTTGCTCTTTACAAGTTTTAAGGGCAGAATGTAAGGAGAATGTCTTAACTTACAGCTTTAAGAATTAGATTAGTGACAATAAGAAACCACTTTAGATACTTGTTGTACACTGAAGTAGTTCCTCTAGAAGGTTTTGATCTATCCTCCCCTATAGATTGGAAAGCTAGCTCATATCCTTTTCTTCTAAATGTAGGCCAGGCAAGACTGCCGGCCAGTTCTACAGTGCAATTATTTTGATGTTATGTATAGATTTTATCCACCACTGTTCAGTGCTGAGAGGGATAACTCAATTAAAATTTTATTGTTTTTTTCCCACCATTAAAGAGATGAATAGTAAAAGAAAAGCAGGTACTTCACAAGGTTTATACTTTAGTCCATACTAACAAGTGGTAAATTCAAGAATGTGATTGCAGATCAAATGTTCAGGCTTTAGGAAGTTATTAAAATGCTTTGTCTGTAATTATTTCTTGGGCTTCAAATGACGCCATTCCTACTGGGTCTATTTTTAAATGGTGGAGTTACAGATTCTAACCCATGGCTAGTCAGAATAAGCCTCAGCCTTAGAACAGTGCCTGTATAATGGACCCGGGTAATGGTGTTCTTGGATTTATCTAACACAATCAAAAGTCTCTCTGAGAGGAACTGTGCATTCTCAGCCCTGGGACCAGAAGAGGAAGTGATCGATGTAAAACTTACTCTTTTTAAGCTGTTGCTGGAAATAAAATGTTAAATAGTATATGTACATAAAATATATCCTTTGCTCTGAAGTTGACTTTTCATCTAATTCTACTTTTTTATTTTTTTATTTTTTTTATGGAGCTAATGAGGTCTGTGCTAACCAGAAGTGCTTATTCTGAGGAAGGAAGCAGAATTAAAAATAATAAATTAAATGCAATAATAGATATTCCCTGGCACATTGTAAAACAATCAACAGCTAATAACAAAGCTAACCTTAGTGAGAGCTAATGGTTATTGACCACTCAGTAAGAGACACGAATTGTTTCAAACCTCACAATGACCCTCTGCAATAGGTATTTTTATTATCTCCATTTTACAGATCAAGAAACTGAGGACCAGAGAGCTTTTGTCACTTGCCCAAAGTTACATTATAATTAAATCTCTATTTTAAGCAGTAATAGAGAAGGGGTTGAGCTATTAAGTAGTGAATTCTAGTAATACAGCCTGCTTTTAAGCTAGCACACATTTGATGGATGGTTGATCCTGTTACTCAATCACCATATGCCTATTAGCCTTTCTTTGTATTTTTATCATTCAAGCTGAATTTGAAAATTGAAAGAAGTAGGAGATATGTGCAGGAAATAAGAGAAGGGTTAGTCTAGAATTTATGTGTATCTGTCTTAAGTAAAATTGAAGGTGATTGTCTTTTATTCTCAGACTATATAAATTCCATATTCTTATGTAACTCTTGAACTCTTCACCAATATGCCTCATCTTTGTTGAAAAGGATCTTTGCTTGAGAGGACATCTTTAATGGTGCTACTTCTTAAAGAAAAATCCAAAGCAAGGGGAAAATGGTATAGTTCTACAGATTAAAAAATTAAATCTCCATTTATAAAAGAAGTATTATCAACAATTACAACACATGCCATTTGAACTAGTGAGCGCTTTAATGTAGGAATGCAAACCTGGAGGAAAATCAGTTCTTAGAGCAGGTGGATACCACTGTGCCTTTGGGGTAGAAGCACCATGTTACCTGAGGCGTTGCCCTATCCTGTTTAGGGCAGGGAGTGAGGGAGCCAGAGGGTACAGAAAGGACAACAGGCTCACAGATGTCATGACTGACTGGTTTTCTATCAGAGGATTGCTGGTGGTAGAGAGGAATTCTGGATTCTTTACACTGAATCTGATTTGCATTGGGGATTTCAACCTGTGCTGGTCTGTGGATCTTTCTAGGAATATTGGTCTAGAACCATTCTGAAAAGGATTTCAAGGATTTTCTATGATGGCTAGACTTGTGTTTATGTATTTTAGAACTCCTTTCCAAAACAGAAGCCATTAGGCCTACAGAGAGTGGATTTAGGATTTAAGAAAGGAAAAAAAGAAGTTTCCCTAGAATGATTTGCTTTTTTCCCTCCCTTCCCGTCCCCCCACCACGCAATTTTAGAATTGTTTGTAAATTTAGTCTCAACCAGAGTCCCTTGATCCCTTGTTACCGAGAACAAAGTCCCTAGGTTTATCTGATCAGAACTGATAGTTTTAGCCAGAGCGCCCTTGATAAGAGTCAAGTTGCGTGCTCCTGGATCTCTCCTTACAGCTAGTGCCCTGAAGTGTGCACTCACTCATGGCTTCAGCCATCTGTGGGGAGCCAGGCTGAGAGGGAGTGAGATGGAGAGGGAAAGAGGGGAGTTAGAGATGTGCTGAAGGGACCAAAACAATCCTACACTCAGGGGAAAGTCTCCTCTCACCTTTGATTCTCCCTCCACACCTCCTGCCACCAAAGTGCTGCTTTATTCTTTAAGTCACCAAGATGAACTCAGTTCATCTTCCATAAATGTGTGAGGTCGTAGGTGAGGGATCTTCTACAGAGAAGGCTGTCATCCTGGGCAGAGTTTTACATCTAGACATTTTATGAACAACTTCCTTTTTACAAGGTGGCAGACTAGCTAACCTGAAGCCTCTCCTCCTACAAAACCTTCAGGAATGCTGAAAAATACAATGCAGCCTTAGACTTTTTTTCCCTCTTCATTTAATATTATTTGCTTATTTTTATTTTTTAGATGCGATTAACATTGATTGAAATATAGTTGATTGACCATATTATGTCAGTTTCAGGTGTACTGTACAGGGATTTGACATTTGCATACATTATGAAATGATCACTATGATAAGTTTAGTAACCATCTGTCCCCATACAAAGTTATTACAATATTATTGACCATATTCCTTTTACTTAATATTACATGCCTGTGGCTTATTTATTTTATAACTGGAAGTTTGTACCTCTTAATCTCCTTCACCTATTTTGCCCCTATCACTTCCCTCCCCTCTGGCAACAACTTGTTTGTTCTCTGTATCTATAACTCTTTTCATTTTGTTTTGTTTGTGTCTTTGTTTTGTTTTTTAGATTGCACATAAAAGTGAGATCATATGGTGTTTGTCTTTCTCTGTCTGACTTATTTCACTTAGTGTAATACCCTCTAGATCCATCCATGTTGTTGCAATGGCAACGTTTCATTTCTTTTTTTTAATGACTATTTGTATATGTAATACCACATCTTCTTTATCCATTCATATATGGATGGACACTTAGGTTATTTCCATATATTGGCTATTGTAAATAATGCTACAATGAACATATATCTTTTCAAATTAGTGTTTTTATTTTGGGGGGGTAAATACCCAGAAGTAAAATTGCTAGATCATATGGTAGTTCTATTTTTCTTTTCTTGAGGAGCCTCCATACTGTTTTCTATAGTGGCACCAATTTACATTCCCAGCAACAGTGCACGAGGGTTCCCTTTTCTCCACATCCTCACCAATGCTTGTTATTTGTTGTCTTTTTGATGATAGCCATTCTGACAGGTGTAAGGTGACATCTCATTGTGGTTTTGATTTGTATTTCCCTGATGAGTAGTGATGTTGAACATCTTTTTATGTGCCTATTAGTCATCTGTATGTCTTTGGAGAAATGTGTATTCAGGTCCTCTGCCCACTTTTTTTTTTTTTTTTTAATTAATTTATTTAATTTTTGGCTGTGTTGGGTCTTCGTTTCTGTGTGAAGGCTTTCTCTAGTTGGCGGCGAGCGGGGGCCACTCTTCATCGCGGTGCGCGGGCCTCTCACTGTCGCGGCCTCTCTTGTTGCGGAGCACAGACTCCAGATGCACAGGTTCAGCAGTTGTGGCTCACGGACCCAGTTGCTCCGCAGCATGTGGGATCTTCCCAGACCAGAGCTCGAACCCGTGTCCCCTGCATCGGCAGGCAGACCTTCTACCCACTTTTAAATCTGGTTGTTCTTTTGATATTGAGCTGTATGAGTTCTTTGTATATGTTGAATATTGACCCCTTATCCAATATATTGTTTACAAATATCTTCTCCTATTCAGTAGGTGACCTTTTCATTTTGTTGATAGTTTCCTTCGCTGTGCAAAAGCTTTTTAGTTTGATGTAGTCCCATTTGTTTATTTTCACTTTTGTTTCCCTTGCCTGAGGAGACAGATCCAAAAAAATATTGCTAAGACTTATGTAAAAGAGCATACTGCCTATGTTTTCTTCAGGGAGTTTTATGGTCTCAGGTCTCACACTTAAGTCTTTAATCCATTTTGAGTTTATTTTTCTATGTGGTGTGAGAAAGTAGTCCAGTTTGATTTTTTTGCTTGTAGCTGTCCAGTTTTCCCCAAACCCTGATGATAGACTTTTTATAAATGCATAGCTGAGCTTACCCAAAGATAAGGAAAAACCCTGAGGCCAAAAATGAAGAAGGATCTGAACACCAAGGCAGTGAGCCTGTGAAGTGACACTCAGGCAGTGACTCAGGAACTTGAGTTTTAACTTTCACATTTGCATCAGAAACAAGGATCTGGGCTTGTATAAGTGAGAAATTGAAACAGAAGCCTCCACATTAGATGGTCCTGCAAACTGCTACTGAGAAAGGATGGACTGGAAAACATATATAACCACTAGCACAGGGAACATCAAGAAGCTTATCTGACTTAGATTGGGCTTTGGGTAGAACACAAAAGTCTTCCAAGAACTCATAGCCACAGGTGTGGTTTTATGGTTTTCATATACATTTTCCTTTGGACTTTAGAACCCTCCACCCCCCCACCCAAGTCTCCCTGGCTGTTCTCTTCTCCCAGTTTCAAGTTTCTACTTCTCTCTGGAGTACCTCCCCACCCCCAAATAACTTCCAGAATTCCTCTGTTTCCTTATACAGAGCAATTTAGTTCCCTCCAACTTTTGCCCACTTTGATTTATCTGGGGCTTTTCCTTTCATAACCAAAATCATATTAATGCATGTTCCCATCAAAAGGACCAATACTCTAAGATGAATGCTGTTGACTTCTCAGAATATGAAAGGGCTGCTGCCATGGCATTTTGCAGATTTTAAAAATAGCAATTGTCCTTTCTCCGTTCCTTCAGCTGTGTATTTAATTAACTGTCTCTTGGGAGAGAAAAACGAAGATGCTCAAAGAAAAAGGGGCAAAGCAAGTAACCAAGTTAAAATTAGGGTTATGTAATAATCACAGTTCAACAATACAGTGACTTGTTTACATACAGGACTGAAGCTTCAAGGCAGCGAGACATAAATAGGAAAGAAACACGAAACCATTTTCTCCTACAGTTACAGGACTTGGTTAAAATTGATTCTAAATGAATCTCTCTCCAATTTTTAAAATTTCCTCTGTGTTCACTAGGTGCCTTAAAGCCAATCTATTAGAAGTTCTTTATGGATAGAAATGGAGAGCTCTGCTCCCAAGTCCAGATTGAGGACTTTAGTGACAGAAACTGAGTGAGACACATAGGGCTGGGAAGGGTTTTCAGTGTTTGGACACTTCACACCCCTTTTGACGTTGTCTTTCTGAAGAACTTCTTAGTCATGGAACATTTTAGCACCCATAGTATTACGCTCTAATTCAGGAAAGGCTTGCCTGGTCTTTTCAAATATGCCAGTCTCCCAAAGGATAACACGTGTGTAATGTGTGAGAAATGAAACTGGGGGAAAGAAAAGCATTTGCACCGTGGTTGAGGCTTATAAAAAGATTCTGAAAGCAGCCACTTGATGGCAGCAAAGGGCATGTTTTCATCACTGATTGTTTCAATGTCATCACTGGCAGGTTTTCTCTCCTTCGAAAAGAAGACTCTTCCCCCTCTGAATTTCTGAAACTTGGTGTTGAAATATTTGCTCTCTTAGTGTTTAATGGCAATCTTTAAGAAATCCACATAGTGAGCTCTCTAATAAGCACCTATTTCGTGATGTGCTTGGCCCCCTTTTACGTTCTAAAACAAGTTTAAATAATAGCACATATAAACATCTGTATGCACACATGCACATCTATATGTTTATAGACTTATTCCAGTGTTACAAGGATAAATATCGTGTTTCTCACTGAGGAAACTAGACACTTGACTCACTGATAAAAATTCCTCTATGAACTAGAATGTGTCCAAAGAGTGCATACTATTTAGAGTAGGATATGAAGAAGCTGATGTTTTCTAGTGTTAATCACAAAGAAAAGTTTTATTTTTTTCCTGATACAAAGCCTTTTCCAGAGGAGTTTTACAAATATTAATTAATATATCAATATGTGTTAAGTATTGCAGGGACAGAATTTGAGAAATTAAGACAAAGTGATTCAGGCAATTTCAAAAAATAAATATTAGTATTCATATTCAGGACCTGAAAAAAATGGAGGTAAGAATTAGGTGATGAGTGTAATGAAAATGGAGTAAATTCTGTCTCTTCTGTTTTCTTTCTGATAAGTTTTAGTAAGAACTTGTACGGAGCACTCACTGATCGCCGTGAGCACAGTGGGCGCTTGGTTGAGGAGAGGAGACAGGAGGGAATATTTGAAATGGACACTCTCTTAACATCTAAAATGCATGGCTTTTAAGTACAGAAGTGGCAGCAAAAGCAAGCAAGGAAAAATAAGAAAAACAAGTGAGAGACTGGTTTAGACTACTTGTCTATAGGTTGCATGAAATTGTTCAAGATCTAATAATGCTTTGTAAAGTCCATGTGTACGGCTGGCCTAGGCCTTAGCGTGTCACTCTATTATCGTTTTTTTTGTTGTTTTTCTTTTTAAAGAATGACCATACTCTGGTCCAACAGTGTGTCCATACATTGTATCAGAAAAGACTCTGATTTATAGCTTCAGTTTCTCTTGTCAGGGATGTATGTTTCAGCACGTTATTTTGCCCAAAGATGAATTATCCTTTAATGGAAAAAAATCAGGTGAAATTATACTCTAGGCAGTACTTTTTTCTTTACTAAATTCACTACTTTTAAAACCTTCACTAATGCTTTCAGATTCCTTAATCAAACTTTTCCTCTTTCTAGTCACCACTGGTCTAGAAATAGGAGCTCTGGTACATGTTTTTATTGTTAAGAACTGTGATTTTCATTTGCTTTTGCTCTTCAGCACAAAGTTGGTTGACCTGCTACCACTGTTTATACTGGTAGCTTCATTCTAAGGAAGGAATGTTTGTGAGTTTTTTGTTTTTTTTTTAAAGATTTTAATTTATTTATTTATTTTTATTTTTGGCTATGTTGGGTCTTCGTTTCTGTGCAAGGGCTTTCTCTAGTTGTGGCAAGCGGGGGCCACTCTTCATCGCGGTGGGCGGGCCTCTCACTATCGCAGCCTCTCTTGTTGCGCAGCACAGGCTCTAGAGCGCAGGCTCAGTAGCTGTGGCTCACGGGCTTAGTTGCTCCGCGGCATGTGGGATCTTCCCAGACCAGGGCTCGAACCCGTGTTCCCTGCATTGGCAGGCAGACTCTCAACCACTGCGCCACCAGGGAAGCCCTGTGAGTTTGTTTTGAAAGATGCTAAATTTATTTTGGGAAATGACAAGACAAAATTTAAATTGTCTTTAATAATGTTAAACTATACAGTTTTTGTATGACCTAAACTGACAAAATAACTGAAGTACAAATGTATCCATTTAAATTGTAGTAAATGAAAGAAGGGATCTGATGTTACCTTCAGTGGCATGTAATTAAACACTGAATTTAGGGATGGGTAAAGGATGGAGGCCTGGGGCAGGGTTCAGGAGCTGGGGTGGGGAGAAAGCCTAGCTGTGTTAGTGAAGCCTGGAAGTACTTGAGTCAATGGCTGAAAAGCTTGATTGGCTGCTAATACAAGGCTGAATGCAAATTTTGCTAGAGTGGTGCTTTAAATAATTTGTTGGCTTCACTCTTAATTAGGCTAAACATTGACTTGCTCGTACGTTTAATTCACAATAATAGCAGAATTAATTACTAAGGCTGGGAGGAAGGGGCAGAGCTGGTTGCCCAGAATGGGCTCGTGAGAAGAAAAGCTGGAAATGAATAGCTGAGTCTGGTCAAGACAGCTGACCCAGTGGGGTACTGGGGAGAGGGAGGGAAGGAGGGAGGCTGGTGAGAAAGAAAGGAAGGGAGAAAGGGAGGCGGGGGGAGAGAGAGACAGACAGACAGACAAACTTATTTAGCCAAAGGCAGTATAGCAACAGGGCTCAGGTGGCTGCTTTTAATACTATTGGTTGCACGTTACTTGGTTTTGATGGTACAAGGGTAAAATAGCGCAGTGTGCCCAAATTGTCACAGGTTTACTGTTAGTGTTGTCTCCATTGATGAAATTTTAAAACATTAATGAAAAACACAATCAATGTTGCATCCTTATTACTCTACGGCATACATTATCATCTGTCCAGAATCGACATTGATTTGACACACTTTGGAGGTATTCTGTGATCATTGTTCATAGTTGCTTTTTTCAACTCTCTTATTAAATAGTTTATCAGCTTGTTACTGGGGAAGAATTCTGATCCAGGAATCAGATACCTGGGTTGGAGCCCCATCTTAGCTATGTACTGGCAAAAATAACTCAGAAAAGTTAAACAGTTTCCTTTTTTTTTTTTTAGAAATTGGTTGTTGTGATAGGATTCTTATTAGTATTAGTGTTATCAGCATCATCATTATTATTATTAATCTGGGGGAAATGCGTGCTTCTAAAGTGGAGAAACAAACTAAATTAAAGATTGCTAAAAATCTTGATTGCCTTTTGTTTTGCTTGGTATGCAAGGCAATGTGGTGTGGTAGAAACAGCATGGACTTCTGTCCTGACACCCTGTATCTGTGTGACCCTAGGGAAACTACTTCCTGAGCCTGAGTTCCTCCAGCATACAATGGGGATATTGGTACCTACCTTAGTGTTGTTGTGACAATCAGAGATAACAATGTATGCAAAGCAGTTGATGTGGTTCCTGCCATGCCATGAGCTCCTGATAAATGCTAGCTGCTGTTATAATAACAGAACATTTTAGCTTCTCAAATCTTTAGCTCTCAATAAATATCAGTTGTTATAGTAACAAGTACTTTGGTTAATGTAATGAAATGACATACTTTATGGCAATGATCTTATTACATTATAATCAATTATAATAATTACTATCAATTTCATAAAAAATGCCCAAATCAATGCCTGGCACCAGTAGGTCTTCAGTAAGTATTAATTTCCTATGCCATGAAACATCATACATAATCTTAAATTTACTTGATTTAGGAGTGAAATTAGTACATGGAATACATAGCACCTGGCTCAAATGCTATTGGAACACATCTTTATGAGTGCGCATAAGCTATTCTTTCTTTTGTTTTTCATCAGTGAAAAGTAAATACAGAAAACGAATATTTCATTAGGATTCAGAAAAGCAAATCAAACACATATTAAGTTACTAAAGGATTATTCGCTAATTTTGACCTTTTTGAAAAGAGAGGGAAAATTTGGTGGAATTATGGCTGACATCATGTAAATTAATGACATAGTGGTCTCTGTGTGTGTGCATGTGTGTTGTGTGTGTATCTATTATCTAGAGACTATATAATAATAAGCATCTTTAGGTTCCTTCTCAATTCCTTTTCCTCAGTGGTGAACATGCAGGAAATAAATACTTTCCAGAAATGAAAAACTGATGTATACAGTAACCCAAGGTTCAAGGTTTACCAAAAGTTGTATAGTTAAATAAATTAATAAGAGATGACTCAGCACTAGCTTAGAAGTGACATTTCTATGACAAGTTATCCCATTTGTAATCTATTAACCCCGTAGTTATTCTTGAGGGATTGATGAAAAGCAGTAAACAGAGTTCTATTGATAAAATATTTCATCATTCAAATAGTTCCTTGTTCTAGTAATGTCAATGGCAGAATAATTATAGACACTGCTCTGGCAGCTTGGTTCAGAATGTCTACAACCTCTTTTGCACCAGAGCAGGAGGATAATGACTTTTTCATGAAGCCTGCCTGAGCTCTTCTCAAGGGGAGAATCACATTGGAGCTGGTTAACTTCTCTCTATTTCAGTTTCCTTTAGGCTACCATGAGGGTACCCTGACACTCTACATTTTTTTTTTCTAGAGAAGCAAGTGTGCATAATACACTGGATTAAGTTACTGTCAAAAGACACAGAAGAGCATAATAATAATTGAAATATTGAAATTCCTTAGAAATGGGATATGCAAAGACAGATCCTGATTAAAGCAACATATTAAGTGAATATTCTTACCTAGTTAAAAAAAAAAACTGTATTACATCCTTTATAATAAAAGATCAAAAATATAAAAAAATTTGAAGAAAGTAAAGAGGTATTAGATTTTGACTTATATTTTGTAGGCTACATATTTTAATTCTCTCTCCTTAAAATACGTATTTTAAAAGATTAGGAGGATGGTTCTCAGGTATGTTGAAAAGTGTAAAATATTAAACATCATGTGCAGTTAACAGGAAAAAATATATATCACATATAAAATGATTATATTCTTTTAGCAAAAAAATTAATGGATTTGTTTGCTTCAAGACTGTCCATATAATATATTTAATGTATATTCTGTTATTTTGATATATTATAAAATATACATTATATATAATAGTATATATTATTCAGTATACTGTTATACACATATATGTATATATGTATAAAATGTTAATTATTAGGTAATCAAATCTATTTATTAATTAAGTCATTTACTTTTATTAGAGAGTTTGATGTGTAAACTTAAAGCTAAGCACCCAAAATAATTCACTGATGATAAAGTTATGAGTAACTACCCAGGGAGAAGAAATTGCAGCAGTATGTATGTTCTGAACCTCACAGAGTCATCTTAATTGAATATGTGGATATTCATAAAAATGAGAAATAAGTAAGATTTTGTAGGTGTTAAACGAGTAACAGATGTGATATTTATGTTGGGATTATGTCAAGTTAATGCATACATAGGGTTCAGAAAAAGGAGAAAGCTAAGTCAGCTTCTTAAACAATTTAAGTGTCTGGAGAAGATGGCATTAATCATCATTTCACTACACCATCTACAGTGGAGTCAGTTTAGGGTAAGTTTATGAAAATTCACTGACCTAAACTAGTGAAGAAGCTAGATTTGTGCACCTATTTGGTGAATTGCTTCTAGGGAATTTACCTATTACTTAGACCCTCAGGCTATGGGACAGTTCTTAGTTAAAATTCACAATAGCGGGACTTCCTGATGGTCCAGCGGTTAAGACTCCATGCTTCCATTGCAGGAGGCATGGGTTCAATCCCTAGTCAGGGAAATAAGATCCCGCATGACGCATGGCATGGCCAAAAAATAAGTGAATAAAATAAAATAAAATTCACAATAGCCATTTCTCCTTATGTTTCTTAGGAACAGGGTCTCAGACAAAGTCAGGCTATTGACACTGTTAATTTCTCTGAGCTTGGCCTCATTGATTAAAAAATACACTTTTTGAGTCTTCCTTTGGGTACCAATCACCAGTTATAGTTTAGAGACTCATCTCCCTGAGATCAAAGAAATATCCAGAGCTGGTTCAGGAAGCAGGTTACAGACACATTTAATCATAGCCAGACAATGAGTGATGATGGATTACAAAGATAAGGTAAGAATCTAGGACTAGGAGATCCAAGTCAAGGTTGGCAACAAGAGATTATCTGTCATGGTTATAGACTAAATGTATAGATTACTTAAGAGTCAGCAACAATTAAAAAAAAAAAAGAATCAGCAACAAGGTAGAGATAACATCAGGAGTTTTGGAGTGTCTAATGATCACTGTGTACCCTCTTTCCCAGCCTCCCAATTTTTGTGTACAATATGAGGAAGTTTATAGACTTCATGTTGAGAGCCGCTGAAGTAGGTATCTCAGAATTAGGACACTAAATAGGAGGCTCCAATGAAAAGATCTTAAAACTAAGATATATCAGTCAGGAGAGGTTAGTGTCTGTCTCTACTTCTACTTCTCAGTAACAAATGTATTGTACTTCTCCTTCCTATGTACATTGCCTTTAATAGCCTTCTCTACCTTCTAACACACAGTGTCTGTCTTCCTATGAAGGGAATAGATATATAAACTTATTTATTTATTTATTTTTAAAATTTTATTTATTTATTTATTTTTGGCTGTGTTGGGTCTTCGTTTCTGTGCGAGGGCTTTCTCTAGTTGCGGCAAGCGGGGGCCACTCTTCATTGCGGTGCGCGGGCCTCTCACTATCGCGGCCTCTCTTGTTGTGGAGCACAGGCTCCAGACGCGCAGTCTCAGTAGTTGTGACTCACGGGCCTAGTTGCTCTGCGGCATGCGGGATCTTCCCAGACCAGGGCTCGAACCCGTGTCCCCTGCATTAGCAGGCAGATTCTCAACCACTGCACCACCAGGGAAGCCCTATAAGCTTATTTTTTTAAAAAAAAGTCATCCTCCTGTGATTTGACATAAAAGGCAAAGATGAATTTTTCATCAGAATCTAATACTTATTCAATTGTATATGGTGATAATATTAGATGGCCGATCAGGATGTTAAGTGTGCCATGACTGATCAGAGGAGAAATCTGTTTGATAGCAGGAAGGAAAGATATCCAGGTTAGTTCGATTGGTGATTAGTATGCCCTTGGTTTGGTTCTTGTCTATAGCTAGTATACATTCTGATTTGGTGAATACATCCATTCTGATAGGTACTTCTCATGCCAAGTCTGTTCTAAACACTTTGAATAGCATCCCTGGTTAATAGAAATAAATGAGTTAATTTAGTGAATTCGGGAGAAAAGACACAGGTCAGTGAGATCTTAGGAAGGTATGGATAAAATGTATAATAAGTCAGAGGAATTATGAAGTGTTTTACCTTATTATGACTACAAAAATGAGATGAGTCAAGAACACAGAATTTGATCAGTTAGAATAAAGGAGCCAACTGAGGCCAAATTTACGCAGTCCTTCTGGTTTCCCTGGCAACAGGGCCCCCTTCCCAAGCAAGTAATGTTATAGTATGAGTGAAGTAATAACTGGAGGTAGAAGAATATGTGTTCAAGTCAACTCCTACTTCTGGGAAAGTTAAGGGAGCAGTTTGCTAAAGGCAAAGGATGAGGTCATGAGAAGGGAAGAATTTAAATTAAAAAAGAAAAATCAAAGAATTAAATTAAGGCTGAGCTTGAAAGCTTCCGGGCATAGTACTGCATATAACAATGTTTCTTCCCTGATTTTGGTTGAAGCCAGAGTAGATAGTAAATCGCATGGCTGAATATCTACATTATCTTTTCCATCATAGCCCAGAAATGGCACTGAGAAATGGTGATCTGTGTAAATTGGCTTGGATTGGAGCCATATGCTGTGTGGATAGCTCTGCCTGCTTTTACAGTTACCCAGGAAGTTCTCATTTGCCCAGAAGGATCAAGAGGCCGTCAAAACAGGCTTGCCCATATATTTCTGTGAATTTAGTTTACTTTGTTTTTAATGTTTCTGTAGGTTTTATTTTTCCCTGCTAAATACATCTTTTCAAAATCTGCCCAATGGTCTGAGCATTTTCCACTTTTATTAAATGTATGTCATATGTGCACCACTGCTTGGAGAACCGAGAGGCTGGGAAGAGTCCACAATGGGACAATGAGAACCTCACTTTTTCAATTCTATTTTTCCTTCTCTGAACCTTTCTCACTAGAAAAAGAAGAGGAAAAGAGGTATTCCCTCCATTCCACTCTCTATATCTCCCTAAACAAATCCCTATAAAAAACAGAATAGAAATAAGGAAAAAAACCCCACACAGTATTACCTAAATATAGGATGACTTTATAATTTATTATCCAAGCCAGGACACTATTGGAAAGGAAGGGGAGTGCTATTAATAGTAACATGAGAGAAAAGGCATAAACTGTCATGTTCAAGGCTAATTGAAATGTATGGTTACCCTACCTAAAATCAGTAGGTGATAACAGAGAGATCAGGAGGGAAAGAAGATCATCCGGGGATGTTCTAGAAGAAAGTCTTGGCCTTGATGCACACTGAGTATTTGAGTTCCTGGACAGTTGTAACTAATTTGCAATCAAGTTCTATTCTAATAAGGACCATGAGATTCTTCTTTTTAGCTACACTGTGTCTTATTGTTTTGGATTGGTGCCCACTTTTCATTATTTTATCTTTGCAGTATTTTCTAAAATAGCTTGAGGTATAAAAATTACATACAGTAAATTGCACATACTTAAAGCCTTCAATTTGATGCCACCCTCCTGCCTTTCCCTATCCTGACCTTCATCCCCGGGCACCTCTCGTCTTTCTATCATTATAGTTTAGCTTTCTTTTACTAGAATTTTATAAATTGAATCATACAATATGTGCTTTTATTTGGTCAGGATTCTTTCCCTCAGTAAGATTGAGATTCATCTATGTTGTTGCATGCACTGACGGATCTTTCCTTTGAATTTCTCAGTAGTATTTCTTTGTATGAGTATACCACAATTTGTTTATCCATTTGCCTGTTGATGGCTATGTGGGTTGTTCACAATTTTGGGCTATTTGAGATGATTTTAAGATTAAAGATCCTTGGATCTTTTCCAGAAATAACCTGTATCAGGTTAAAATGTAGGAAGAATGAGTTATTAGGGAAAAAATGAAGTGGTAGGGATCCATATTCATAGTGAAGCCTCAGAAAGGGCCTTAGTGATTGACCAAAGAATGGCCAAGGTTAAGGGCTGACTTCTGCACCCATGGCTATAGTTTAGGAAAATTAAAATCAGTTCCCTTTTGCTTAGGGCAAAGCAATGGAGCACCATTTTCTCATCTTAGATCCCAACAGGAGTGAAGAAGAGTCCCCGTAATGTGAGGAAATGACTGCAACTGTGTGCAGTGGGCAGTGTCTGAGATGGTCCCAATGATTCCCCACTCCTGGTGTTCAAGCCCTTGTGCTCCCCTCCCCTTGGGTGTAGGTTGAACCTAGTGACTCACTTCTAATGAATTGAATATGGTAAAAGTGATGGGATGTTAATTCCAAGATTAGACTTCTGTCTTGCTTTCCCTTCTGTTCCCTTCCCTTCCCTCCCATCCTCTTACCCGCCCCCCGGCACCCTTACTCTGGAGAACACACTGCCCCATTGGGAGTTGTCTTATGGAGGAGGCCCACCTGGCAAAGAACTGTCTGCCAACAACAGCCAGCAAGGACCTGAGGCCTGCCAATAGCCAATAGCAAGCCAAGTGAACTTGTACCCAGATCCTCCCTAAATCAAGCCTGGAGAAGACTATAGCCTCAGCGAACATGGTGATTATAGCCTGTAAGAGGCCGTCAGGCAGAGGACCCAGTTAAACTGTGCTCATATTCCTGAGCCACAGAAACTATGAGATAATAATTGTTTGCTATTTTAAATGACTTCATTTTGGGATAATTTGTTTTCCAGTAGCAGATACACTGTGCTTAAAATAGTGAGTTCTACGTGATGAAAATGTTCAGAAAGAAAAGCAATACATACATATTTAGACACACACACATCCAGAATGGCCACAAAATCCCTGTGTATGCTGGATGGGAGTTTTTCCTATGTTTTCCTCCATTCTCTGCCCTAATTTTTATTTTCAGCTCTGTTTTTCTGGCTGTCTTCTTTCATGTTGATGGTGGAGAGAATTTAGAGCAGTCCCATGGAATATTAGCAAATAATCAACAGATAATATCAGGCACAGAGACCATATATTGTATCATACGGTGAATATTTAGGAGAAGCACTATTGATCTTTCTTATGGAAATGGTAGAGAAAATTTTCCAATGAGTTTTCATAGAGAAGACCCTCTAAAAATATAGAGAATGGCATCCTCAATGACATTTCTAGTAATTTCCTTCCAGTAACTAGAACATTAGTGAATTTTAGTGAACTGATTCTTTTCAAGTGTGTCAATATGGTCTTTATTTCCAGTCTTAAGGACTAACCTAATTGTAGGTATGGCACCCAAGTGGAACTCATTAGTTTCCCAGGAGAGCATCTTACATACTGGGCTTTTTCAACAATATCAAGCATCACAGCAAAGGCGTTTGTCAAATTTTTTCTGCAGGTGGTTGGTTTCTTTTATACATAAAGTTCTACTTGTGAGCAAGGAAAAAGTAGTTGGCAGGTAACATCTTAAATTTTTTCTAGTTATATAATTCCATGATTTGTTGTCTAAAACAGATTTTTTTTTCTTTTTTAGTATTTGTTACAAAAAAGGTATATATTCAGCTTGAAAACCTGCTGAAGGAAGGTTAAATCCAGGCGACTTCTCATCCTATTCTGACTATAGGGGTAGCTAAAACTCTGCAGGATTTTTCTATTTCTCTCTTTAGAGCAGTGCAAATTCTTCGAGTCATCAGATTAGAGGTGCCATATACCACTTTAATTTAGGAGTAATTGTGCAATGCTCTTTCAGTTAGGCCTGAGAAAGTACCTGTATTTAAAACGATTTCCAGACTTGGCAGTTTTTACTGCAGCCTGCACAAGAGCAAATAATTCTTACTAAAATCACTTAACACTTTCTCGTGAGCTTTGTGTGACACACTGATTTATATGTATATCCTTTTAGCAGGAAATGAGGTTGAATTTTACTTCAGGAAGTAAGAATGATATTACAAGCAGAAATATAAAAAGATATGATAAAACACTTTCAGCTAGTAATGTCATAGCATCCCTTATCAAAGAAGGCACAACAGAGCCATGGGAATATCCTTTTACTTCGCGGAATGAAGCCGAAAATTCTCTGTAATAGTTTTAAGAAAAGATAGGAGCAATATACTCTTGGTGATAGATGTCTGTTAGTGTGCTGCAGATTTATTATCATCCCTTCAAAAATCAATTTAAAATTATACCCTACTCTCATATAAAAACGCTTGGAGGCTTCCGGCATTCACTTTGTAATTCTTCCGTCCTGTCATCTGGCAACTTGCTGATCATCCTCTCTCACTCACTAAAAGGCTTTAGCACCTGTCTCATAGCCTTGCTCTTTGCTGTAAATCTTGCCATTGTTCTGGGTGTATCCAAAATCCACATGGTCACTTACCAACTACCTGTAAAACCATCTAATGTATACTTCTCAGTCTTTATTTTACTTGACCTCTTCTTCTCGCAATTGGCCCTTATGATCATTCCTGCCTTCTTGAAATGCTCTATATTCTTGGTTTCTATGTCCTCCTCTGTTCCATACAGTGAATGGCACTATTATCTAACTAGTTTCTAAGGCCAGACACTTGAGTACTGTTCATTCGTTCTTGTCTTTGTTTATTTCATACATGTGATAAATCACAAAGGGTCTTTGATTCTACCTGTTAAGTATCTCTCAAATCCATCTACTTAGGTCTGTCCTTACTGCTACTCCCTTATTGCATTGTTCCTTGGATTTCTGCAACAGCTGCCCCTTCCCATTCATTCTCCACACTATGGTGATTCCTCTAAAACATGGATATCCCTGCTTACAACTCTTCAGTCGATTTTCATTGTTTTCATAATAAAGTCCAAGTTCTTCCATGGCTTAAAGGCTCAAAATAATATGGCCCCAGCTTACCTCATTATTTTGCTGTTTTGTTACTTTTGCCCAAAGACTAAGTTCCATCCAGAGGGAACTTTTAGTTCTATGAATAGAACGTTCTCTTTCTCACCTCTGGCTAACTCTATTCAGATCTCTGCTTAGATATCACTTCCTCTGAGAAAATCTTCCTAACGCTTAAAGGTCAGGTAAAATGTTCCTTCTTTATATTCCCATAATTTTATGCATCATCCACATCATAACATTTCCCACACTGTGTTTTAATTGCCTTTTTACCTGTACATATTTCCAATCAAATTATGGGTTTTATGAAGGCAGTAGTTTTTTAATTTTTGTTTTGTTTTGTTTTTAGGCCAAAATGCACTTTGTTGACATTTGTGCACATTATGAAATGATCACCATGATAAGTCTAGTAACCATCTGTCCCCATGCAAAGTTATTACAATATTATTGATCATATTCCTTATGCTATATATTGCATCCCCATGACTTTTAAAATTTTGTAACTAGAGATTTGTACCTCTTAATCCCCTTTAGCTATATCCACCCCTCCTTCTCCTCTGGCAACCAACTGTTTGAGTCTGTTTTCATTTTGTTTTTTTTGTTTGTTTTGTTTTTTCGATTCCACATATAAGAGAGATCATATGGCATTTGTCTTTCTCTGTCTGACTTATTTCACTTAGCATAGTACCCTCTTGATCCATTCATGCTATGACAAATGGAAATACTTCATCTTTTTATGGCTGAGTAATATTCCATTGTGTATATAGATACCATATCGTTTTTATCCATTCATCTCTGGACAGACACTTGGGTTGCTTCTCAGAAGTGAAATTGCTGGATCATATGGAAGTTCTATTTTTCATTTTTTGAGGAACCTCCATACTGTTTTCCATAGCAGCTGCACGAATTTACATTCCCATCAGTGAGGGTCCATTTTTCTTTACATTTTCACCAACACTTGTTACTTGTTGCCTTTTAGATAATAGCCATTCTGACACATGTGAGGTGGTATCTCATTGTGGTTTTGATTTGCCTTTCCCAAATGATTACTGATTCCTGAGTGAGCATCTTTTCATGTGACTGTTGGCCATCTGTGTGTCTTCTTTGGGAAAAGAGTCTATTCAGGTCCTCTGCCCAATTTTTAATCAGATTTTTAAAAAAATGTTGATTTGTATGAGTTCTTTGTATACTTTGGACATTAATCCCATATTGAACATTTCATTTGGAAATACCATCTTCCATTCAGTATGTTGTCTTTTGGTTTTGCTGACAGTTTCCTTCACTGTGCAAATTTTTTTGTTCAATGTAGTCCCATTTGTTTATTTTTGCTTCTGTTTCCCTTGCCTGAGGAGATGGATCACCAAAAATATTACTAAGAATTTACTGCATAGGTTTTCTTCCGGGAGTTTTATGGTTGTAGGTCTTACATTTAAATCTTTAATCCATTTTGAGTTTATCTTTGTATATTGTATGAGAAAGTAGTCCAGTTTGATATTTGCACAAAGCTGTTCAGTTTTACCAGCACATTTATTTAAGAGGCTGTCTTTTTCCCATTATACATTCCTGTCTCCTTTGTTGTAGATTAACTGACCATGTAAGTGTGGGTTTATTTCTGGGTTCTCTATTCTGTCCCATTGATCTGTTTTTTTGTGCCAGTACCATACAGTATAGGTGAAATCAGGGAGTGTGATACCTCTGTTTTTTCTTTCTCAAGATTGCTTTGGCTATTTGGAGTCCTTTGCGGTTCCATACAAATTTTAGAATCCTTTGTTGTAGTTCTGTGAAAAATGTCTCTGGTATTATGATAGGGATTGCATTGAATCTGTAGATTGTCTTGGGTAGTATTGTCATTTTATCAATATTAATTCTTCCAATCCATGAGCACAGTATATCTTACCATTTGTATGTGTTGTCTTCAGTATTTTTCATCAGTGTCTTTTAATTTTCAGAGTACAGATCTTTAACCTATTTCATTATATTTGTTCCTAGGTATTTTATTCTTTTTGAAGCAACTGTAAATGGGATTGTTTTCTTATTTTTCTCTTTCTGATAGTTTTTTATTAGTGTATAGAACTGCAACATATTTTTGTGTATTAATTTTGTATTCTGCAATTTTACTGAATTCATTTATTAGTTCTAATAGTTTTTTGGTGGCATCTTTAGGATTTTCTATGTATAGTATCGTGTCATCTACAAGCAGTGACAATTTTACTTCTTCCTTTCCAATTTGGATTTCTTTTATTTCATTTTCTTGTCTGATTGCTGTGGCTAGGACTTCCTATACTGTGTTGAATAAAAGTGGCCAGAGTGGGCACTTTTGTCTTGTTCCTGATATTAGAATAAATGCTTTAGCTGGCTCTGTCATATATAGCCTTTATTATGTCATGGTCCCACTATATCCACTTTATTGAGTGTTTTTATAATAAATGAATATTAAATTTTGTCACAAGCTCTTTTTCTGCATCCATTGAGATGATCATATGATATTTATTCTTTATTTTAAAATTTGGTATATCATATTGATTGATTTGCAGATACTGAACCATCCTTGCATCCCTGGGATAAATCCCACTTGATTATGGTGTATGATCCTTTTAATGTATTGTTGGATTTGGTTTGCTAATATTTTGTTGAAGATTTTTACATCTATGTTCATCAGTGATATTGGTTGTAAATGTGTGTGTGTGTGTGTGTGTGTGTGTGTGTGTGTGTGGTGTCTTTGTCTTTAGTATTGGGCTGATGCTACCCTTGAAGAATGAGTTCAGAAGCATTCTTTCCTCTTTAACTTTTTTGAATTGTTTGAGAAAGATAGGTGTTAAGTCTTCTTTAAATGTTTTGTAGAATTGTCCTGTGGAAAAAAAAAAAGTCCTGGACTTTTTGGGAGTTTTTTTATTACTGGTTCAATTTCATTACTGGTAAATGGTCTGTTCATATTTTCTATTTCTTTCTGATTCAGTCTTGGAAAATTGTACATTTCTAGAAACTACTCATTTTTTCTAAGTTGTCTATTTTATTGGAGTATAATTGTTTGTAGTAACCTCTTATGATGCTTTGTATTTTTCTTGTTTTGGTTGTCATGTCTCCTATTTCATTTCTGATGTTATTTCTTTGGGCTCTCTCTCTTGTTTCCTTGATAACTCTGGCTAAAGGCTTATAAATTTTGTCTCTTCAAAGAACCAGCTCTTAGTTTCATTGATCTCTTCTGTTTTTTAAAAAAATTCTCTATTTTATTTATTTCCTCTTTGATCTTTATTGTTTCTTTCCTTCTAACTTTGGGTTTTGTTTGTACTTCTCTTTCTAGTTCCTTTAGATGTAAGCTTAGTATGTTTATTCAAGATTTTTCTTGTTCAGAGGTAGGCTTATATTGCTATAACCTTCCCTCTTAGAACTGACTTTAATGTGTCCCATAGATTTTAGAGTGCTGTGTTTTCATTTTCTTTTGTCTCCAGGTATTTTTTGACTTCCTCTTTGATTTCTTGAGTGACCCATTGGTTGTTTATTAGCATATTGTTTAGACTCCATGTTTTTGTGTTTTTTTGCAGTTTTTTCATGTAGTTGATTTCTAGTCTTATACCATTGTGGTCAGAAAAGTTGCTTGATATGATTTTAATCTTCTTAAATTTATTGAGACTTTTTTTTGACAAAGCATGTGATCTATCTTAGAGAATGTTCTATATATACTTGAAAAGAATATGTAGTCTGTTGTTTTAGAATGGAATGTTCTGTATGTACCTATTAATTCAATCAGACCTAACGTGTCATTTAAGACCAATGTTCTTCTGCCTGTTTTCTTTGCTGCAGTATTAACGGCCCCTACTGCAGTGTCTACCTGGCGCATACTAAATAAATATTTGTTGATTGAGTGGACTTATTGGATTTTCTTTCCAAAAGATGTATTATTTAGCAGCCTATAAAGGTGACATTTTAAATGATACTACAGTGAACTGAAAGAATTAATATAATTATCAATTGCCTAAATTGCTACCAGAGAATGACTGTCCAACACATATAGGAAAATCTTATAAATGTGTCAATGGTATAGTACCATGGCACTAAATTACCAATCAAAAAATAATAAGCTGATCACATGTTAATGAGATAAGTGTTTTGAATGATTTTTCTAGGACTGATGTGTCTCTAGAACTACTGTGTTTACTACTGGCATTTTACTTATTTAGTTCTTTAGCTTCAGTGAGCCTTTCAAAACTTTTCAGCTCACTCATCATATTTTGTCAGCATTCCTCCATGACATGGAGTTTGCAGATAGGACAAAAATATAAAGCTGCTTTACAACCAAAAGGTTTTACCCTAAGTTAAGTGATGGATGCATCCTTTTTTACAACATTGAGAGATTTTTTAACATCAGTACCTTGATATCTGTCTGAAGGTGCCAAATTGCAGACTTAAGACCCCGAATAGCCAAAGCAATCTTGAGAAAGAAAAACGGAGCTGGAAGAGTCAGGCTCCCTGACTTCAGACTATACTACAAAGCTACAGTCATCAAGACAGTATGGTACTGGCACAAAAACAGAAATATAGATCAATGCAACAGGATAGAAAGCCCAGAGATAAACCCACGCACATATGGTCACCTTATCTTTGATAAAGGAAGCAAGAATATACAATGGAGAAAAGACAGCCTCTTCAATAAATGGTGCTGGGAAAACTGGACAGCTACATGTAAAAGAATGAAATTAGAACACTCCCTAACACCATACACAAAAATAAACTCAAAATGGATTAAAGACCTAAATGTAAGGCCAGACACTATAAAACTCTTAGAGGAAAACATAGGCAGAACACTCCATGACATAAATCACAGCAAGATCCTGTTTGACCCACCTCCTAGAGAAATGGAAATACAAACAAAAATAAACAAATGGGACCTAATGAAACTTAAAAGCTTTTTTACAGCAAAGGAAACCATAAACAAGACAAAAAGACAACCCTCAGAATGGGAGAAGATATTTGCAAATGAAGCAACTGACAAAGGATTAATCTCCAACATTTACAAGCAGCTCGTGCAGCTCAATATCAAAAAACCAAACAACCCAATCCAAAAATGGGCAGAAGACCTAAATAGGCATTTCTACAAAGAAGATATACAGACTGCCAACAAACACATGAAAGAATGCTTAACATCATTAATCATTAGAGAAATGCAAATCAAAACTACAGTGAGATATCATCTCACACCAGTCAGAATGGCCATCATCAAAAAATCTACAAACAATAAATGCTGGAGAGGGTGTGGGGAAAGGGAACTTTCTTGCACTGTTGGTGGGAATGTAAATTGATACAGCTGCTATGGAGAACAGTATGGAGGTTCCTTAAAAATCTAAAAATAGAACCACCATATGACCCAGCAATCCCACTACTGGGCATATACCCTGAGAAAACCATAATTCAAAAAGAGTCATGTACCACAATGTTCATTGCAGCTCTATTTACAATAGCCAGGACATGGAAGCAACCTAAGTGTCCATCGACATATGAATGGATAAAGAAGATGTGGCACATATATACAATGGAATATTACTCAGCCATAAAAAGCTTTTCATTTTGATTTTTGTGTGGCTTTAGCTTGCTTGATCACAGATGGTGTTAATCTGTGCACAGCAAAGGTTCAAACACTGTATGTGTCAAATAACCACAGCTGGCACTCCTCACCACAGCAGTTCAAAAGAATGGTTGTCTATGGCCATTTTGATCACTATGAGCATGAATATGGCATTTGCTTTGAGTTATTTTCTGTAGTGATTCAAGATTTAAGGCAATCTTCCTGGGCTCTCTTGCATTTTTTTCTTCATGGAGAAATATAATTTTTATTATAAATAAACATGTCTGGGAAGTGTTACATTTTCCTCCATATATTTCTTGCTCTTCTTAAAAAAGGGAAAGCATACGTAGAGGAACCAAGAGGGTAAGACTTTGGAATTGGAATAATGGACAGCCTTTGCTGGTTTAGGAGATTTGGAGACAGTTAATTGGGCAAATATAACTTTCTCAGTAAGGCGGTGGAGGTTTGAGTCTTGATCTGTTTATTAGATGTCAGATCTTAGGCAAACTGTTTATGTCTTTGAGCTTCAATTTCCATATCTATAGATTGAAAAAATAGCTTTTAGACTTGTTTTGAGGAGCATATGAGATGATGATGGTGGACTTGAAAGTGTTCATGCAGTGTAAAGTGATGTAACCCTTTCAATGATGATGTTTTGTTGTTTTCGATTTGTTTTTCTCCACATTAAAAACCAGTTAGTACTTTGGAGTGTATTTAGTGGAAAAATCTGAAACAAGACAGGCTGCCCTTTGCAATGGTATGTACTTTGGGACTGTCATATGCTTACTGCTGCAGAGCTTGGCATTCAAGCCTACTCAGGCAACCTTGGATCCTTGGTTTGGGATTAGTTTCCAAGATGGTATAATTCTTACTAAGATACTTCTTTGGATGCCTGCTATTTAAAGGAAGCTACAATTGATCTTTGACTATTTCTAAGTCAAGATTATGACCCATTTTTATAAGCCAAATTTTAGTGACTTTCTTATTTTTTAGTAGTGAAGTTTGCTTGAGTACTGAGACATCTGAGAAGCTAAAATAGACAGTTTTGCATAGTTTTGTCAGTTTAGGTATATTAAACAAGAATTCTTATGGATTGTAGTAGAACTGTATGTGACCTAGTCTTTTCCACAGAACTATTCTAGTTGTCAGGCAAGAAAAAGAAGGGCTTAATTAGATCGAATAAATAACTTTTTCTATACCCTTCAGTCATTTGAGTTTAAGCCACAATTGGAAGAGTTTCCTGCCATTGTTATGCTCTGAAAAGATCTGTCTGTATCATCCTACCTGGCTTTTCACCTGACACAGAACTGTGACATTTCACTATCTTTTGTCATCGATCTCAGTGTCTAGAGAAGCCCTGATTGTACACCTCTGATTGAGTCCTAATATTAGAGACTTTAAGTAAACTTCAGCATTTTAAAATTTGATCTTATTCAGAAAACTTTTTATTTTATAGGAGAATATTGATGTTATTGTTTGTTTAAAATGAAAGGACATGTAACTGGGAATTATTCTTTGAAAAGTAAGTTTTATGAAGGACTTACTCTATTTCTGAGTTCTTGATTCTTTAACATATTTTTAAAAGAGTGCTTAGTGCTTAAATACACGTTACACCGACTGATATCTGATAGTGGAAGAATGCTCTTTTCTGTTCTCTCAGAAGAACAGAGTTCTGTCCTTAATTCTCTTTGTCTTCTTAATCTGATAACTAAGGTAAGCCAAATTTGTGATCTGTCCCTCTGTCTTACCTTACCTTGTTCCAGATGTACATTTTTTGTTGTCTTTCATCCCAGTTACCATGTATTTAATACATCCTCCTCAATTTTGTTACAACATGGAGATAGATTTTTTTTAGTAGAAAAGCATAAAGTAGACAATTATGTTTTTTTGTATCTTTATATTCTTCCTCCCCAGCTTTACTGAGTTATAACTGACAAAAGTTGTTTATATTTAAGGTGTACAATGTGATGATTTGATATATGTAAACATTGCGCAATGATTCCTAAAATCAAGCTGGTTAACATATCCATCCTCTCACATAATTACCTTTTTCTGTGGTGAGAACATTTAAGACATACTCTTTTGGAAAATTCCAAATATATAATGCAGTATTATTGATTTTAGTCACCATGCTACACATTAGATCTCTAGACCTTATTCATCTTGCATAACTGAAACTTTGTGCTCTTGGACCAACATCTGCCATTCCCCATCCCCCACCGCCTGCCTCTCAGCCCTTGGTAACGACCTTCTATGAGTTCAACTTTTTAGTTCCACATATAGGTGAGATTATGCAGTATTTGTTTTTCTGTTTCTGGCTTATTTCACCTAGTGTACTGTCTTCAAAGTTCACCCCTGACGTTGCATATGACATGATTTCCATCTTTTTAAAGGCTGAATAATATTCAATTGTATATATATACCACATTTTCTTTACCCATTCATCTTTCTATGGACATTTTGGTTGTTCCCATATCTTGGCTACTATGAATAACACTGCAATGAACATGGGTATCTCTTTGAGATAATGATTTTCTTTCCTTTGGGTATGTACCCAGTCATGGAATTGCTGGATCATTATGGTAGTTCTATCTTTAATTTTTTGAGGAACCTCCATACTGTTTTCCATAATGACTGCACTGATTTGCATTCCTACCACCAGTGTAGGAGGGTTCCTTTTCTTCCATATCCTCACCAACACTTGTTATCCTTTGTCTTTTTGATGACAGCCATCCTAAGAGGTGTGAGGTAATATCTCATTGTGATTTTTTTTTTTTTAATTTTTTTTATAGACTTTTTTACTTTTTTTTTTTAAGTATTTGTTTATTTATTTATTTATGGCTGTGTTGGGTCTTCGTTTCTGTGCGAGGGCCTTCTCTAGTTGCGGCAAGCAGGGGCCACTCTTCATCGCAGTGCGCAGGCCTCTCACTATCGCTGCCCCTCTTGTTGCGGAGCACAGGCTACAGACGCGCAGGCTCAGTAATTGTGGCTCACGGGCCCAGTTGCTCCGCGGCATGTGGGATCTTCCCAGACCAGGGCTCGAACCCGTGTCCCCTGCATTGGCAGGCAGACTCTCAACCACTGCGCCACCAGGGAAGCCCCTCATTGTGATTTTGATTTGCATTTCCCTGATGATTAGTGATGTTGAACGTTTTAAAAATATATCTGTTCAACATGTGTATGTCTTCTTTCAAGATTTATATCCTTAGTAATATTGATGTGTCTGTTAATAAAGTGTAATGCTAATGAATAATTTAGCCTCCTGAGTGTAAATTTAGGGGCAATCTAAAGCCCAGGAAGTTCAGGGAGGTATTAAAGACCAGAAGAGTTTATATAACCCATCAAAGTCAAAATGCCATTCAGCATTGCCCTCAAATACTTAGCAACAAAGGAATTTGTTGCTACCTCATGAATGTCCTACCTTGAGCTACCGCTTCTCTATCTTGTAACTCATCTTGATCCTGTGACCTAGTTCTTAGCCTGGTTTTTTTTCCTTAAGTTGTCACTATAAAATCTCTAACTGGCCTATGTCTTTGGTTCCATTTTTCCTTTTATTAGTCTCAAAATCTTATTTCTATTTTTTATTGCATCAAAGGATATGATCAGGAAGACTAATTGTATTTGCTAATAAGTAAAAATTAGTTCTATATGTCCTTGACAATGCATATTTGTAACAGATTTGGGGTCAAACTCTGCTTCAAATCCTGCCTCTGCCACTTTTCTAACTCTCTTGTCTTCGGCTATAATAATTATAGATAATACTTATCAAAACCTTACTGTTTTCCAGGTGCTGTGTTACATGATTTATGTGTATCATTTTATGTAATGCTCATGAAAGTCTTAGGAGGAGAGTCCACTAACAAAGGTTAAGTAGCTGATACTGTATTGGACAGAGTCAGAATTCAAATGCAGGCTGTCTGACTCCAGAGAATTTGCAGTTTTTGCCACATTGAGTTTTCCTAGCTATAAAGTAAAAATAGTAATACCTACATTATAGGATTCATTTGGTGATTAGTAATATAATGTGTGAATATGATTCTCTTCTTTTTAAAATCAACCTTTAAACACCAAATATTAGCAGACTCTCAGGGTACATTGCATTCTCCACTAAACAAAGATGATTTTTGCTGGAAACCCAAATGCCTTTGTGATAGCGATTCATTATCTTATAGTGAAAAAATATATAGAGAGTGTTTTGGTTTTAGGATGACATGGAGAAGCACATGTTAAAAAGACCAATAGCCAGATGACCCTCAGCATCTCTAATGGTGTGCCACTGGGCTCTGGATCTGCCCCTGGCCTGTCAGCCTATCAGTAGCGTGGGTGATGGTAAAGAGGCTGAGGAACTTGGCTAAAGGAAATAAGAATCCTTTCTCCATAGACTAGAGTGATGGGTTGAAAGTAACAGGAAAATTAAAGGCAACTTTAGACCCTACTCTTGGACTCTACCAGAAAAATACAGGTTATACTCTTAATGGAAGTTTCTTTAGTAAAACTCTTAAAGTTTTAGCCGACTAGTGTGTCATGACTATTAACAGAGCTAATACCATAATACATAGAGTTGTTTTCCAAAATAAGGAAAAGATTTGCACTCTGCAGTATCAGACCATGTCTCACACATTTTGATCAGGTCTCGGTTCATATGCCCAAAGGTTTATGGGCCATCTGCTTGTATTTGGAGACCAGACCACACTAATAAAGGATTTTCTGACTATTTGATTTGAGGAACTGTTAAATCTGGGTTTTAGTCCCAGGAATGTTATCTCTATTTCAAACACTTGAAGAGCTGTCATGTACAATTGGGAATAGTTTTAATCTTTTAAGTGCCAGAGGGACAGAAAAGAAAGATGAATGAATCACAGTTACAGAGAATCAGTTTGGGCTTAATATAAGAAAGAGCTTTTTAACTATTAAAGCCATCTGAAACTAACGTGACTGTTCTGTTGGTAGAGCAATGAGTTAGTTCCCTGCCAGGATTCAAACAGCTACTAGATAAACCACTTGTCAGGGAGAATACAGAAAAGATTTTTGCTTTGAGTGACTGTTTAAACCTGGTGAACTCTAATGTCTTTTCCAAGTCCCAAATCCTTTATTGTTAAGAAAAAAGGAGACATTAATGTTTGCAACAGAGCAAAATATTGCCTCATAAAATGAAGTCTAAATGAGGAGAAAAATGGGTTCTACTATGAAAAGTAATATCTACTTTTCAAGAGATATTAACTTTTAGTTTTTTTAATTTGTACAATTTTAAAATTTATTTTATATGTATTTAGTTTTACTTGTACAAGTAAATAACACTTTCTTTTTATCTATAAGTAGGAATGTGAATTTATTACTTTAGGACAAAACTCCAAATGTCAGGAAAACTGGGTCAGCTTAAATAGTTTCCTTGAAGAATGCAATATTGGAAGTCAGATTGTCAGAGGGATCCAGGGTGAGTCTGAATCTGAACAAAGGGGAGTATGTGCATAACTGAATGTTTACTCACATCAGGTTCTAATGCCTCCATCTCCACGAAAGGGAGAGGTCTGGTAGACAGACTCAATGGACCCATTGACTTGACAACTACCCTCTTTACTAAGTATAGGAAAGGATAGGTCCAACCAAGAAACCCACACACTCCTGTTTTCTGGCCATTTCCCTTCTAATTAAACACATTAAAAGATAGTACCTTGGATCAAGTTATAGTTAAATCCATAGTCTTGTAGTTAGTTAGTTATTTTAAGATACTTTTATTTTTGCTTGGACCCTATATTTGTGTTTTATTGCCCAAATTTCTCATGAAGTACTTTATTATGACCCATTTTTAAAATTTTTATTTTTTTAATTAATTTTTAAAACTGAAGTATAACTTCAATGTTGTGTTAGTTTCTGGTGTATAGCAAAGTGATTCAGTTATACATATATGTGTATATTCTTTTTCAGATTCTTTTCCATTATAGTTTATTACAAGGTATTGAATGTAGTTCCCTGTGCTATACAGTAGAACCTTGTTGTTTATCTGTTTTATATGTAGTAGTTTGTATCTGCTAATCCCAAACTCCTAATTTATCCCTCCCCCATCCCCTTTGGTAACCCTAAATTTGTTTTCTATGTCTGTGAGTCTGTTTCTGTTTGGCACATAAGTTCATTTGTATCATTTTTTAGATTACACGTGTGTATGACCCATATTTTAAAATTGCCTATTTTGATCTATAAAGTATCTAAGAAGCCCAGTGATGAAGTCTCTTTTTAAATTGATGGTGAATTTATTATGATTTAATTTTTTACATTACTATAATTATTTTTTTCCATGCATATACTTGACAAGTTTTTGAAATATCATCGTAATATTTTTCACTTTGCTCATACTAGGGAAAGGTCTCTATTTTCTTTCAAAAGTTATTATGTCTGCCTCTTTCTTTCAGGAAAAATCACACACTGAAATACTCAGTTGCAATCTCTCCTGGGAGTAACCTGGGAATAAAATATTCTTTCCTTTACTTCTCTTGTGATATCACCAATCAGAAAATAGAGAGTATTTATGTATTATATATTTTGTTTAGAAGCTCAGCCATCAAAGACTTGAGCTACATGAATTTTTGGAAAAAAAGTCCTTTGACCCCATTTCCCCTGGTTAAGGATTTTCTTAATATGTGTCTTTTTAAGCAAATTCTTATTTTAAAAATCTTACTACAAAGATGAAAATAACTATGCAGTTGAAAAAGCTGCACAATAAACCACCTCAAAATTGAGTGGCTTAAAGCCAACTTATTTAGTGGCTTAAATGAGATAGCCATTTTATTTGTTCATGTTATCTGTGGGTCAGCAATTCAGGTTGGGTTAGCGGGTGTTCTTTTGCCCATCTCATGCAGCTGTAATCTGACATGTTTTAGGATGACCTTACATGTTTGTTGGTTCCTGCTGTCGGCTGCACCACAAGTCCCCAGCAGGGTTGTATAGGCTTATTCACATGGTGGCAGCATTTCAAAAGTTGCAAGAGAGAGTTCCCAATAGCAGGAAGACAAGCCCAATGAACAAACAATTTTTAAGCCTTTGTTTGTGTCACATTTGCTTATATCTTATTGGTCAAAGAAAGTCACATGCTGGTGATGAAGCGCACAGTGCAAGGTCATGGATGCAAGGAGATGTGACCAATTGAGTTGTTACTATAGCCATCTATCATATTTGTGTGTACATTTATTTTAAATTTTTTGATGCACTTTAACTTTTGGTTTTGGTCAACATAAGATGAGCATAGACTCTAAAGAAAGTAAAAGTGGTATGGACAGGAGGGTATAAAATGCATTGAGAGCTCATGGTACCAAGAACTTCACATATGTTATCTCATTTAATTTTGTGAATCAGAGTGAAAAAACTGAGTTTAAGAGAGAGTAAATAACATGTCTAAGGTCACAGTTAACAAGTCTAATGGTCTCAAAATCAGTTTAAAAAAGAAAGAATAGAGTAGAAAATATTAGTAATGATACATATGAATGATATCAACTGTTTTAGAAACTGTCTTTATTTTTATGTGTTGATTCACAATGCATAATAAAATTCTTACAATGGATAACTTTTCAAAAAGCTTTCAAGCCACTCTATTAGCCTGTATGGTCTCCCATGAGCATGTGAAACCAGAATGCTCATAACGAGGGGGGATTAAAAATATACCACTATTTCCCATTCCTGATTTATCTGAAAGGTGTACCTTGACTACTGTATTACATTGACATAGTGTTTTAATCAGGTGATGAGAACCTGACCTTTTCCACTGCAGCTAATCTCTTTTTATCAGCGTCTGCTAACATTTCTTTGAGACTTAAAGAAAATCATGACCTTAGGAAAGATTTGATATTCTGGAGTGGAAGAGATTAGAACATAAATTTCCCTTATTGATAGACCCTTTTAGAAACCAATAAAGAGCAAAGCAGGCATTGAAATAGTTTGGATGCAACACTGGTTTGAACTGAAACATTTGTTACTCAGATGTGGTGTCTGAAAGAGGTGAGGGGAAAGCATTCTATCACAATCTATTACTATTTCTTTTAAATCTCATTTTTCTTCAATCATGCAAAATGGAAGGTTCATTTTAAAATCAGCCCACATACTGAAATGTCTTCTTTTATTTGCAAAGCGGAACCTTTCCATTAAATGTTGGAGGAGAAAGAGACTTTTAAAGAAATATCAACAAAATAGGAGCATTTCCAATGGAAGTTTCTTTGAACTGAAATAAGTTTCTGCTTGATGGGTTTATTTGAAGCTTCTCCCTTTGAGATTATTTTTTCATATTTACCCAACATGAATAAAGATTGCAAATTAATAAACTGGAAAGCACTTGGTAGAAAACAATAGCAAGAAAAAGTCCATAAATTCCTACAAATCTCTGCATGCAAAGAATTCAAACAGTAGCTTGAAATTCACAAGAGTGCTTTATAGATTGAGTAGAGATTTTTTAAAGCTGTCATCTTCTGTGCTCACCAAGTAAAGTGTGGGCTGGAAAGTTATTTTAAAGTTATTTTATTGCAAGGAAAACAGCAGGATTCTGCCAGAGCCCAAATGCTAGTAAAATTTCAATGGAACATTGAAAATTACAAGGTCAAATCTTCATATGAAAGTAATATTCAGACAAAAATGAAACATTGAAAATTACAAGCTCAAATCTTTATATGAAAGTAATATTCACACAAAAAAAGGTGATGATTTTTCTAAAATGTGGCATATTCCAAAGAAGCACTGAGAGACAAAATAGCCAGCTTATTTGTCATGATATATTTTGATAATTACCCCCAGTTTAAGAAATTATAGTGAAGAGCATAACTTTAAAGACATGACGGGTTTTCATTTTAAAAGTGCTTGTGAAATGTAATTGTGGTGTGATTATTTCTTACTGACTTTATTTTCAAATACTGTTTTGTATTTGGAGTATTGTTTTGGAAGGAAAGATTCAGCAACAACAGTCAGCTTGTAATTACTGCCAGATATGTTAAATTAAAAAAAAGATGTTAGTAAACAAATGATAGAAACTGAAAATGAAGGTGATTAAAAGAAGGTAATTTCCCAAACAAAATAAGATTAACTGAGTATGGAACCCCAGCAGGATTCCTACTTTGGTTCATTGGGCCATACTTTTGACTGCTGACATAATAGGCTCATCCATGCTGGAAGAACAAACCATTAGGAGAGACCCAGTGTGGCCACCTTGAATAGAAAGTTCTATAATTTGTTGGTTCAATAATATTTTGTTAGTACAATGTTATAATTCCATTACACCTGAATTCCAATCACCCTCCCACTTCTTGTCTTAAATTGTCATTTTGGGGTCACAAATTTTATTGGAAAAGAATAAAATCCTTTGAATGAATATTTATTTATTTATTTAGGTTTTTGTTTTTTCACTTTGTGAAATTATACTTTTATTAGAAGTACTTTTACTATTTACAGTCAAAGTTATACCAAACAGTAAACAACCCGATACAAAGAATCCCCTTCACTATACATCATTTAAACATGAATGATCAATTCGGTTTTCTATTAAATCCATTTAACATTTTTAAATTGAAGTATAGTTGACGTACAATATTATGCTAGCTTCAGGTGTACAACATAGTGATTTGACATTTAAATACACTATGATACGATTGCCACAATGTCTAGTCACTATACAAAATTATTAGAGTATTATTGACTATATTCCTTATGCTGTATATTACATCCCTGTGGCTTATTTATTTTATAACTGGAAGTTTGTACCTCTTAATCCCCTTCACCTATTTCACCCAACCCCCAAACTCCCTCTGCTCTGGTGACTACCAGTTTGTTTATCGTATCTATGAGTCTGTTTTGTTTTGTTTGTTCATTTGTTTTATTTTTTAGATTCCACATAAAAGTGAAATCATATGGTATTTGTCTTTCTTTGTGTGACTTATTTCACTTAGCATAATACCCTCTATATCCATCTGTGTTGCCACAAATGGTAAGATTTCATTTTTAATGGCTAAATAATATTCCAGTGTGTGTGTGTGTGTGTGTGTGTGTGTGTGTGTGTGTGTGTACCACATCTTCTTTATCCATTCATCTGTGAATGAACACCTAGGTTGTTCCATATTTTGGCTATTGTAAATAATGCTGCAGTGAACATAGTGGTGCATATATCTTTTCAAATTAGTGTTTTCCTTTTTTTTTGGGTAAATACCCAGATGTGGAATTTCTGGATCCTATGGCAATTCTATTTTTCATTTTTTGAGGAACCTCTGTACTGTTATCCATAGTGACTGTACCAATTTACATCCCCACCAACAGTGCATGAGGGTTCCCTTTTCTCCAGATCCTTGCCAACAATCGTTATTTGTTGTTTTTTTGATGATAGCTATTCTGACAGGTGTAAGGTGATATTGTTATTTTAATTTGCATTTCCCTGATAATTAGTGACATTGAGCATCTTTTCATGTGCCTGTTGCCCATCTGTATGTCTTTTCTGGAGAAATGTCTATTAAGGTCCTCTGCCCATTTTTAAATCAGATTGTCTCTTTTATATTAAGTTTTATGAGTTCTTTGTATATTTTGGATATTAACCTCTTAACATACATACCATTTCCAAATATCTTCTCCCATTCAGTAGGTGGCCTTTTTATTTTTTAATGGTTTCCTTCCCTACGCAAAAGGTTTTTAGTTTGATGTAGTCCCATTTGTTTATTTTTTCATTTGTTTCCCTTGCCTGAGGAGTCAGATCACCAAAAATTATTACTGAGATTGATATCAAAGAGCTTACTGCCTATGTTTTCTTCTAGCAGTTATATGGTTCTAGGTCTTACATTTAAGTCTTTAATCCATTTTGAGTTTACTTTTGTATATGGTGTAAGAAAGTGGTCCAATTTAATTCTTTTGCATACAGCTTTACAGTTTTCCCAGCACCATTTACTGAAGAGGCTGTCTTTCTCCCATTGTATATTCTTGCCTCCTTTGCTGTAGATTAATTGACCATATGAATGTGGGTCTATTTCTGGATTTTCTCATCTGTTCCATTGATCTTTGTGACCATTTTTGTGCCAGTACCATATTGTTTTTTATTACTAAAGCTTGGTAATATAGTTTGAAATCAGGGTTGTGATGCTTCCAGATTTGTTCTTCTTTCTCAAGATTGCTTTAGCTATTCAAGGTTTTTTGTTCTATACAAATTTTAGAATTATTTATTCTAGCTCAGTGACAAATGCCATTGGTATTTTGGTAGGGATTGCATTGAATCTGTAGGTTGCCTTGTTTAGCATGGTCATTTTAACAATATTATTTCTTCCAAACCATGAACATGGGATATCTTTCCATTTATTTGTGTTGTCTTCATTTGCTTTCATCATTGTCTGATAGTTTTCAGAGTACAGGTCTTTTTTTTTTTTTTAATTAATTAATTTATTTATTTATGGCTGTGTTGGGTCTTCATTTCTGTGCAAGGGCTTTCTCTAGTTGTGGCAAGTGGGGGCCACTCTTCATCGCGGTGCGCGGACCTCTCATTATCGCGGCCTCTCTTGTTGCAGAGCACAGGCTCCAGATGCGCAGGCTCAGTAATTGTGGCTCACGGGCCCAGTTGCTCCACGGCATGTGGGATCTTCCCAGACCAGGGCTCGAACCTGCGTCCCCTGCATTGGCAGGCAGACTCTCAACCACTGCGCCACGAGGGAAGCCCCAGAGTACAGGTCTTTTACCTCCTCAGTTACATGTATTCCTAGGTATTTTATGGTTTTGATGCAATTGTAAATTGACTGTTTTGTTAATTTCTCTTTCTGATGGATTGTTATTAGAGTATAGAAATGCAACGGATTTCTCCATATTAATTTTGTGTCCTGCAACTTTACTGAATTCACTGATGAATTCTAGTAATTTTTTGGTGGCATCTGTTGGATTTTCTATGTATACTATCATGTCATATGTAAGCAGTGACAGTTTTACTCCTTCCTTTCCAATTTTGATCCTTTTTGGGTTTTTCTTGTCTGATTGCTGTGGCTAGGGCTTCCAATACTATGTTGAATAAAAATGGCAAGAGTAGTCAACCTTGTCTTGTTTCTTATGTTAGAGGAAACACTTTCAGCTTTTCACTGTTGAGTATTATGTTAGCCTTAAGTTTGTCATAAATGCCCTTTATTATGTTGAGCTATGTTCCCTCTATACCCATTTTATTGAGAGTTTTTAACATAAATGTATATTTAATTTTGTCAAAAGCTTTTTCTGCATCTGTTGAGAGGAACAAATGATTTTTATTCTTCATTTTGTTAATATGGTGTATAACATTGATTGATTGACAGATATTGAACCATCCTTGCATCTGAGATCAATCCCACTTGATCATCATGCACGATCCTTTTAATGTATTGTTGAATTTGTTTTGCTAATATTTTTTTGAAGATTTTTGCATCTATGTTCATCAGTGATATTGGCCTGTAACTGTCTTTCTTTTCTTTTCTTTTTTTTTTTCTTTTTTTTTTTGTGGTGTCTGTCTGATTTTGTTATCAGACTGATGCTGGCCTTTTAGAATGAGTTTGGAAGCATTACTTCCTCATCAGTTTTTTCTGATAGTTTGAGAAGGATAATTTTTAACTCTTATTTAAATGTTTGGTAGAAGTCATCTATGAATCTGTCTGGTCCTGGGTTTTTTGAGAGTTTTTGAATACTGATTCAATTTCTTTATTAGTTATCAGTCTATTCAAATTTTCTATTTCTTCCAGATTCAGTCTTAGAAGATTGTATGCTTTTTGGAATTTATCCATTTCTTGTAGGTTGTCCAATTAGTTGGCATATAATTGTTCATAGTAATCTCTTATGATCCTTTGTATTTCTGTGGTGTCAGTTGCCACTTCTTCTCTTTCATTTATGATTTTATTTTGTCTCTATTTCTTGTATTTCTGTTCTGACCTTTATTATTTCCTTCTTTCTACTAACTTTGGATTTTGATTGTTCTTCTTTTTCTAGTTCCTTTAGATGTAAGCTTAGATTGTTTATTTGAGATTTTTCTAGTTTCCTGAGGTAGGTCTGTATTGCTATAAACTTCCCTCTTAGAATTGCCTTTGTTGTGTCCCATAGATTTTGGAATGTTGTGTTTTCATTTTCATTTGTCTCTAGGTACTTTCTGATTTTCTTTTTGATTTCTTCAGTGATCCATTGGTTGTTTCCTAGTATGTTGTTTAGAGTCCATGTGTTTCTATTTTTTTGCCATTTTTTTTTCTTGTAGTTGACTTCAAGTTTCATTGCATAGTGGTTGGAAAAGCTGTTTGATATAATTTCAGTCTTCTTAAGTTTATTGAGACTTTTTTGTGGCCTTGCGTGTTATTCATCCTAAAGAATGTTCTATGTGCACTTGAAAAGAATGTGTATTCTGCTGCTTTTGGTTGTAATATTCTGTATATATCTAATAAGTCCAACTAATGTGTCATTTAAGGCTAATGTTTTATTATTGATTTTCTGTCTGGATGATCTGTCCATTGATTTAAGTAGGTATTAAAGTCCCCTACTACTATTGTATTACTGTCAATTTCTCCTTTTATGTCAAGTAAATATTTGCATTATGCATTTAGGTATCTCTCTCTTATCCTTCTGGGACCCCTATAACGCGAACATTAGCATGCTTGATGTCCCAGAGGTCTCTTAAACTGTCCTCATTTCTTTTCATTCTTTTTTCTTTTTTCTGTTCAGTGGTAGTGATTTCCACTACTCTGTCTTCCAGCTCACTGACCCATTCTTCTGCCTTATTTAGTCTACTATTGATTCCTTCTAGTGTATTTTTTATTTAGTTATTGTATTCTTCAATTCTGTTTGCTTGCTTTTTATATTTTCTAATTCTCTGTTAAAAACTACTAATTTCTCGCTCTGTTCATCCATTCTCCTCCCGAGTCCTTTGACCGTCTGCCTATCTCCATGGCACTTAGGTTTTCTTCTGGGGTTTTATCTTATTCCTTCATCTGAAACATATTTCTCTGTTGCCTCATTTACTCTAAATTGCTGTTTGTATTTTTATGTATGTGGTAGATTAGCTATGTTTCTTGACCTTGGAGAAGTGGCCTCCTGTAGGAGACATCTTATGCATCCCAGCAGTGCTGTCCCAAGGGCCAGGGGCCAGCTGGTCCCAAGGTAGTGTTTGGCCTATGTTTGCAGACTTGGTCTATAGGCTGTGGGACTCTAGTTTTCTTGCTTCTGGTGTCTGCCCCCTGGTGGGTGAGGCTGGGTCTTGGCCCTCTGGTGGGCAGCACTCTGTCTAGGAGTATGTCTAGAGGCAGCTGTGGGCTCAGAAAGTCTTTAGGCAGTCTATCTACTGATGGGTGGGGCTGTGTCCCCACCCAGTTTTTTGTTTGGCCTGAGGCATCCCAGCATGGGAGCCTACAGGCTGTTGGGTGGGACCAGATCTTGGTGCCAAGATGTCAGCCTCCAGGAGAACTCACGCAGATGAATGCTCCCTGATATGTTCACCACCAGTGTCTGTGTCCCCAGGGTGAATCACAGCTGTCCCAGCCCCTGCCTCCCCAGGAGACCCTCTAAGACCAGCAGGTAGGTCTGGCCCAAGCTCCTATCAAATTACTGTTTTTCTTGTGGGTCCTGGTGCATGTGAGATTTTGTGTGCACCATTTAAGAGTGAAGTCTCTATTTCCCCCAATCATGTGGCGCTCCTGCAATCAAGTCCCATTGGCCTTCAAAGACAAATGCTCTGGGGGCTCCCCTTCCCAGTGCTGCATCCCTGGGCTGGGAGGCCTGACATGGGACTCAGAACTTACACTCCTGTGAGAGAACCTCTGTAATATAATTATTCTCCAGTTTGTGGGTCTCCTACCCAGGGTTTATGGGATTTGATTATATCTTGAGTCCACCCCTCTTACCCATCTTGTTGTAGTTCCTTCTTTATGTTTTTAGTTGTAGAAGATATTTTCTGGTATGTTCCCTTCTTTTTCATCAATAGTTCTGCAGTTACTTGTGATTTTTGTGTGCTCATGAGAGGAGGTGACCTTAGGGTCCTTCTACCCCGTCATCTTGGCTGCTTCTGTTTAATGTTAATTGTTAATGTTAAAATATTAGATGTTAAAAGCAACATTGGTTCACTGTAGAAGTTTTTAAAACACAAAAAGTATAAAGAAGAAACAAAAATCACCTATAATTCATGTACTTAGAAGTAATTATAATTAACTTTTTGGTATAAATACATGTACTTTTTTGTTTGTTTGTTTGCCTTCTTTTTTTGAATGAAGGTGTAGCTGGATATGGAATTACAAATGACTGTTATTTTCCTTTGGCACTTTGAAGATATTATTCTGTTGTCCTATTGCATCTATTGTTGTTGACATCTGTATAATTTTTATTCTTTTCTAGATAATAATTGTTCTACTTCCATTACTGCTTTTATGATCATTTTGTGTTTGAAGTTCTGCATTTCCCTGCAATATGTCTAAATGTGGATTTCTTTTCATTTATCTTGTGTAGAATTTTTTTTGATTCCCAAATTTTAGAATTAACATCTTTTGTTATTTTTGGAAAATTCTCAGCTATTATCACTGTAGATATTGCCTCTTCCTCATTTCAATAATATCCTTTCTGGCATTTCAATAAGACATAAATTGTACCATTTCATCTTATTCTCTTTCCTTCTTAATTATTTCTCCTTAAGAATAAGATCTTCTTTTTCTATCTATCTCTCTGTGCCATATTATATGTTGTCCACAGATGTTTTCCAGTTCACTAATTACCTCTCAAAACTTTGAACTAAACTTCTGCTGTTTAACCTACCACTTGGAGTTTACATTTTAGATTGTGTTTTTCATTTCCATAAGTTTTATTTTATTTTAAAATCAGTCTTTTTCCTCTTTCCATACTGTTATGGGCTTAACTGTGTCCCCCCATTGAAAGATTTTCATCATGAATTTTGTCAAATGTTTTTTCTCATCTGTTGGGGCAATCATGTGATTTTTATTCTGTACATTTCTTGGTGGCAGTTTTTCTTTTGGCACTTTGAATAGGTTATCCCACTACTGGCCTGCAGTGTTTCTGTTGAAAAATTCACTTATAGTGTTATGGTGGTTCCCTTGTATGTGACAAAGTCACTTTCCTGTTGCTGCTTTCAAAATTCTCTCTTTGTGTTTAACTTTTGACAATTTGATTATATTGTGTCTTAGTATGGATATCTTTGGGTTTATCTTTTTCTTCCCCAGACTTGGGACATTTTCAACCATTATTACTTTGAATAAATTTTCTTGTCCTTTCTCTCTTCTCATTATGGGACTCTAATAATGTGTATAACAGTTCACCTGTTGGTGTCCCATAAATCCCTTAAGCTTTCTTCACTCTTTTTCATTCTTCTTTTTTCTTTTTGCTCCTTTGACTTAATTATTTCTAATGATATATCTTTGAGTTCACTAATTCTTTCTTCTGCTTACTCTAGTCTGCTGTTGGATCCTTCTGGTGAATTTTTTAGTTCAATTATTGTGTCCTTCAGCTCTATGATTTCTGTTTGGTTACTTTAAAAAATATTTTCCATCTCTTTGTTAAAATTCTCCCTTTGTTCCTGCACTGTTCTCTTGACCTCAGTGTTTATTTTTATGACAGTTATTTTGAATTATCTGTCAGGTAAATCATATAAGTTTTTTGTTCTCTATGGTCAGTTTCTGAAGCTGTACCTTATTCCTTTGCTTGTGATATTTTTGCCTGATTTCTCATTTTTCTTGACTCTGTGTGTTGGTGTCTGTGCACTGGACAAAGCAGACACCTATTTCAGTCTTCACAGAGCAGCCTTGTACAGAAAAAGACACCCATCAATCATCCTTGCCAGCAGTTCTGGAGGCCTCTATAAGCTCTTTCCATCTTGAGGGTGAAGTAGGCAGCTTTTGTTTTAGTCTACTTGTTCTGTGGTGAGCTGGGGAGGAGGGAAGAGCTACAGCAACTATCAGTGCAAACTTCTGTCTATTCTCCCTCAGGTAGCTAGACGATGCTTGACCTGTCAGAACTTCAAAACTGGTAAGACAAATGCTAATTATTTAGGCATCCCTGGAACAGTTAGGGCACTGGATGTACGGATCAACTTTTCCTCCCCAAGGGGAATCTGACAGTTGGGATTTTTCATCTGCTTTTGGTATGTTGAGCAAGGGGGAGGATCTGTGGTCTATTAGCCCAAGGTGTCACCTTCATTCTCCCCCAAGCTGCTAGACTGTGTCAGACTCCATTGGAGCTCCAAGATTGGCAAGACAGATGCTAGTTCTTTGGGTGGTCCCAGAGAAGTTAGGTCATTGGACATACAGATCACCTCTTTCCCTCCCCAGGGGGAAATAGAGATGGGATTTTTTTCATCCACTCACTTGTGCTTAGCAGGGGGAAGATCTATGGTGTCTACCAGCCCAAGACGCCATCTCTGTTTTCCCCTGGGTGGCTAGTTTGTGCTGAATCCATCAGAGCTCTAACAGTCAAGGCAGAAGCCATTTTTCTGGGGAGGCCCTGCTCGACACATGAACCGATCCCTTTCCTTTCCTGAATGAAGCTGGGTGTTAGGGGGTTTCTTCCTGATCATATGGCATTATACCAGGGACAGGACTCTGACAAGAGGATATCCAGAATCTCCCAACTGGCTTCATTAAGTCTGATTTTGCATTCTCCAATGTGTAGGAGCCTTCCAATGAGTTTCTTGATTTCTCACAAAGGTAATTTTTCTGGGAATTGTTGCTGAATTAGTGTGTTTGGTGGTGATGGAGGGAAGAAGAAGGATTCAGGGCTTCCTACTCCACTGTCTTACTGATATCACTCCATTTTTCTAGTTAGTTTGTTTCTTGGGAGTCTTGTGTGCCCTAGGTCAGTTTAAAGAATAATGATCGAATGGACAAAAATCGAATCTCATTTTAATTTGTTTTACTTTAGGTACTAATGAGTTAGAACGTTTAATATGCTTACTGACTACATGCGTTTCCTCTTTTGTAAAATTAGGGTGAGTATACATATTCATCTTCTGGAAACAAAAGTGAGTTCATTTATCAGCCTACATTCTGTTCTGATGATTCAGTGTTATCCATTTCTGGGTTCTGCCATATCTGCAAGTTATAAGTCTTTCTTGGCCTCCTCCAGGAAGTTGAAAATTAATATTCATTTCTATATTTGACAGAAAAACACATGAGTGTTTGCAGATGGGGTGGAATCTTGTTTTTAACTCTATTTAATACCTGCCATTAATCATAGAAAACCACCAATTTCAATCTGCCAGGATATTGTTACCATATTCTAATTTTGTAACAACTAAAATAATACACTCTTTTTGGGTTAAAACCCTTTTAGAATCTTAGCCTTAGGAAAGGACATTAGTGCTTTGGAAAACATGAACAATTGAAACATTGTAATAGAAAAATTTCAGTTAAATATCTTCTTATAAAAGAATAAAATAAGATACTGTGTGGCAATAGATCTCCACAAAAAGGGCACATAAGACTCACCTGTTGATTAAAAAAATATATCAGATGCCTAGCAGCATTTGCAAAAGTGAGGTCTAGATATATATCTTTGTGTTATTTAGCCCTTGGTTTAGAATTACTTTTCACAAGAGATAGCAGAGTGTGAGTTACAAGGTTTAACTTTTATAAATTACATATATGTCATATATTTTTCAATTTTTAATGACTGAAACTTGGCAGTGTTATAATTTATGATTATACTACATTAATATGGTAGTGTTTCATTTGCTGTCATTGTTTTTCTTTAGGAAAGCTATTGTTAAATTGTTGTAAATTAGAATGAAAACATTTAGACTTGAGGAAATATGAGAGATTATAATGCCTTAGGAAATTCTGTAAAGAATTGCACTAAATATTTAACAGTGGTTACCAGTGGGAATTGTATGGGGGGTAGGTTGGGAGGTCAATTAGAGGTTGCTCTGAATGATAACTGGCATTTTTCAAAACTATTCTATGTATTTTAGTGTTTGTTAAGTGTTAACACATAAATGAAAAACCACTACTTTTTATTTATAAGCAACTTTTTTTTCCCATTGACTTTCTAAGTTGGGCATGGGGAAATAGATGTCACCTTAGAACCAACTTCAGTTGATAGGTAGTGACTATGTGGGGGCAGTGTTTTAAAGAGGATTCAAAGACCCTCTCTGAGCAAAGGTGCTCAGTGGGAAGTATCATTTTCCAGTAAGCAGTGTTTACGGTGCAAGAGGAAAGGGAGGGATGGTATCAGTGTGGGGTGTTTACTGACACTTCTACAAGTGCTAATAAGATAGAAAATGTAACATCCAATTTTTTATTATTTGGTTCTCATAAAATATTTTAACAATAGATTTACAAATGGCACAACTTTATTCCTTCCAACTTTTTTTTCGTATTTCTGGGACAGGTTTACGGAATTTGTTATTCTTGGGCATATGTTTATTTTATTCATTGCTTTCCAGTCACTGCTCTTGATTCAGACCTTACTGGAATTGGAATTAGGCTGACTGGCAGTTTTGCAGTTATACTTTCCTGATAACTCATTTGTATTTGAAATTGAGTTCTGGTTTTACAAATGTGAGGCCTAGAATCTCTCTACTGCTACATTTTCTTTAACTGCAGTATTATTCCACATTCTACCGTTTATTCTACCCATGGATGGTTTCTCTATCCTTTTGCAAAAACTGGTTGATAGCTGTGAATGTAGCTTAACATTTGGGTATTGGAGATTTCAGCTCTGACTTACAAGATTCCAATCAGATTAATGACCTCTTTTCATCTGAACATATATATTTTTCTGGACAGTTGTCCTCTCTGTTAGGGGATTCTGCAATTAGCTGCTTAAGCCTTCTAAAATGTTAAAGCTCTTTTTAGCAAATTCCGGCTCCATGGAACCTGTTCCTCTATTTCTCAAGTAGGAGTAGTAGTAGTAATAATAACAATAATAATAATAATGACAATTATTATTATTACTTGGTTTCTGCCCAAGATTTCATCCTCAAATGACAACATGGAATGATTTACTTACATTTGTGAGCTTAGATCTTAAAATCTCTTTTATCTTCAGGATCAGTGGCATTTCCTGACTCCTAAAGAAAGATTTTTATTTCTGTATTATATCTGAATACCTTAAAGGCAATACATTTGAATGAAACAATGACTATATTATATACTTGCTCTCAGATAGCATTTTAGGCTGTATCTCCAAAATGGGAAACATGCCCTTTGGTAAGATTTAACCTAGTACATAAATCAAGCCAGCATTTCCTAATGTAGAAGTTGATCTGCCTTAGGAAATATTAATTGTAAGAAAATTGATTTAAAAAAAGCTCTTAAAGGCAGTGCTTGGAATGGAGAGTATTAGAGCAATGGATCATCACCCCTCAGTCTAGAACTCTAGCATTCCTGGCAGCTGTTAACCCTCTGCCTGCTTTAAACCCACATTAGAAATGTAGACAAATGTAGGTATTGAGGGTCAAGCGAATATGAGGTCTTTTCTCTTGCAGTTTCAGAAATTAGACTTTAAACCACTTTATCATCCAAAAATGACTTCATGGTAACTGCATTTCCTTTTAAAATGCTATCATGAGATATTTCACTATCCTCTGGAATTTTAGAAGAAGATGAAATTTAGCACTACTGGCTTTTAATCTAAATGGTGAGAGCATTTAGAAAATGATCTTGTATTTAAAAGTTTTTATACTTCACACTGTAGAAGTTTTTGTAAAGTTTATAATATCGCAGTCCATTCCTCTGAAGTGTATACATTAATAGGATTTGTATACATCTTTAATTCATTTAAATTAATTAGGATTTAATGTGTTGGATCTTTGATCCAGAGATCTCAAAGCCTCTTACCTGTCTATATGAGCTCATTATTTTTTCACTATATCCCTGTGAGGTAGTTGTTAAGCATTATTCCTTATTTTACAAATGAGGTACAGATGAAGCTGAGAGAGGCTTAAGGGACTTGCTTAAAGTCCCAGAGCAAGTTAATAGCAGAAAAGCAATAAAGGCATAGTCCCCGGACTTGAGAGATTTTCAATCTTTCCTCAAAATATATTCCTAATTCCACTCTAAAATGCTACATTGTCCATGAAAATTAGCATATTATTACATGCCCAGTGCTTTAGGAAATTAAAATAGACCTAAGAGGAATTTAATAAAATATCTCTTTCTCTCTATTACAATTGTTAGTGTTTCCAAAGAGCTATGTGTGATCGAAGTGTCCTCACTGCACATAAGTAGGTATTTTCTTTTGTCCAGTCATATAAGGAGCCCTGAAAGACGGCATCAGAAATAGTAACCAGAAGAGAACATGGTGACTGTAAGTGTGGTTGAGATTAGTGGTAATTTTCTTACTAATGGAGATTCTTACAAACTCAGGGATTTTTCTATTAATTAGCAGGTATTCGTCCTTTAAACTCACTGAATCATACAGTCATTGAAATGTTAGTGTTATTAGGGGCTTTAGAATTTTCTGGAAGCTTACACAAAATGCAGGATTTTGTTCCAAAACATTCTTGACAAGTCATCACACAGTCTCTGCTTGAGCACTTTGGGAGATGGAAACATCTCTTTCCAAGAGACTTTGTTCCACTGGTGAATAATTGTGATAACCAATGCACAAATATTTATTGGGCACCATATATATTTATATATATTTCTTTTATATATATTATATAATGAAAGAAATATAAGGTAATGTCTCTGATCTTGAGAACCTTGGCCAAGTTAATTTCTGAACCTCAAATTCCTCATCTATATAATGAGAAATTGTTTTGAGGACAAAATGAGTCAACCATAAAACTTTCAGGAGAGAACCTGCTATGTAGTAAGTGTTCAATAAATGTCAGTTCTTATTATTCTCTATGGACGAGATGAGAGAGAGAGAGAAAGTTACTTATTTGTTTATTTGTTCCCCATCCCATTGCCTTAGATCAGCCCATCATCACTTCTTACTTGAATTACTGCAGTAGCCTCCACACTGGTCTCCCTGTTTCCAGCCTCTGCCTTTGCAGTCCATTTTCCCACATCGAAAGAAAAGAGAATTTAAAATACAAATCTGAGCATGTTAATCACCATCTTAAAAGTCGTTGCTCTGCATGTACTTCAGTATGAACTGGTTTATATGACTGACAACGCCCTTGGTGATCCAGCCCCTGACTGCTTCTTCAGGCTTATTTATACTACACCTGTCCTCTAACTTATAATTCCACATTCTGAAATTTAGACAATGTGGCAGCTCTGCATGCTCTCTCAGGTCTGCAGGTCTCCAGGTCTGGCCTGAGCTCCCATCCCACTCCTTGCCTGAGCTGCGGTACACTTCCCATCGTCTGACCCTATTTTACTTCCTTTACTAAGGCTTTGTTCTACTCTTCTGTCAAGTTCAGTTTATACACCTTCACCAAGAAGTAATTTGATCTCTAAGGTGCTCTCAAAGACTTTTATTCCTACATTCCTATCTACTTACCACATGGGGTTACAATAACATTTTTTCACTCTCCACCTCTAAATTCAAGAGCCTTGAGATCAGGGACCATGTCTTACTTGCTGGTCTTTCCCCAGAGTCCAATTCTTGGCACATGGTAGATACTCAGTAAATGCATGTTGAATGAATAATAATAGGCAACAGTGTGGAACTGTTAAATAATTGCTTCAGAAAAATAGTGTGATAAAAGTTACAGAAAGGGGAGACTGTCCCTGACTATGAAGTCAGAGAAAGGAGCACAGAGATGGAAGTACTTGAGCTAGAATATTTTTCTTTCTGGAGTAAAAGGCATTCAAATAAAACTCTAGGGCATCAGTTACTCAAACTGTAGTCTTTGTGCCAGAATGTAATCCCAATTTAGCTACTGCCTAGCTGTAAGACATTATACATCTATACAATGGATATTATAATGATATCTATTACTATTATATACCTCAGCTCAATTAAACCTATTCTTAACTCTTTTGAGAGATAGACTAAGGAGATGTAAGCTGTCTTCCTAAGCCTGATGATGGGGAACACATATATACTTGGTATATACACTAAAACTTATGTTAAGGATTTGGGATTGAGCAGAGAGCCCTGAAGAAGATGGAAGGGGTGAAAGGTCTGAGGAGAAAATGGAAGGGAAATGAAAACATAAATTACTATATATATGTATATATTTATGTCTCAGAACAGTTATAGAATTATGTATGTGAAATTCTTTTCAAAATACCTATAGTTAAGAAATTTTTTTCTTTTAAAACTCTAGTTTTATCATGAGAATGTTTGAGTTGTTGTATTTTTTCATGACAATGGAGATGTTAATGTAGAATATTTAGATATACTTAATCTAAGCCAGGGATGAACCCGAATCTATTGGGACTCCTATGAATAGGAGTTCTGGATGGGGTTACTCCTGGAAATTAAAAAAGTGCAAAAGTTTGTTAATGCATTTCTCTTTCTCTGAGGAGAGAGACCATTTTATTCTTAAAAGGTCCCATGGTGTTACAAAAGTCAAGAATCACTGGTATTTCTGTACTTTCTCTAGTCAGAGTCAGGTAATGAGCAGTATCTCTGTATCTCTGAGGAACAGAGGTGTGCTTATTAATAATAGACCCCTCAAAATATTTAGTTACAGTGGAATATCATGATTCAACAGACTTGATATATCTTTATCTTCTAATATTCCTATTTCTCATTATAACAAAAGAAAGCTTACTAGGTCATTTTAAATTTAGCATTTAATGATGTATAAAAATTCTTTCCATAGCGTAACTTTTGTATAATCATTAAGTTTTGTTATTTTTCAGGATCAGAGCTTGGAAAGCAAGCAGACAAACAAACATACACATAAACAACAGCAACAAAACAGTAGTAAAGTCCAGGATTTTGGTGATTAGGAATAGCTACATGGTCTTGACATTTTGTATTTTTCTTTCTTTTTTATCTAGTAGTACATTTCAGTGCTCCTTTTCCTTTTCAGTAATTGAAAGGCTTCTATTATCCCTTTGTCAGAGTGAATATATATGTTCAAGGGAAATAACATTTGTGTTTATTTACCTGGCACATGATTGTTAGAAAGTGGCCTTTGTTGGGATTGGGAGAGGAGAGAAGGAGAGGGGTTAGGATGGGGGTTGAAGGAGAAAAATGGACTTTTGATCCATGCCCAGTGTGTGCCAGACCCATCATGCGTATACTGCAAGTGTTAGCTCATTTAATCCATACAGCAATCCTGTTGTATGTTAGAAGCAGCATCTTTGTTATAGGTGAGAAATTTGGGGCTTCAGAAATTAAGGAATTTGCTGAAGGTCACACAGCTTGCAAAATTGGCCTTTAACCTCAACTTTGACTCTGAAGCCTATAAGGTTCCCTCCGCCTCCCCCCGACCCCCAACTAGATACCTTTTGCAAAAACTGGTATCTTCCAAAGGCCTTTTTAGATGCCTTAGTGTTTACACAGGAAATGACATTACTGTTACCAGATAAATTGGAACTATTTCCCCATACTCTTTGGAGAGCTAGAATAGCCCTCAGAGATGAAAGCATCCCCAGTAGTTAGTTGTCTTCTCATTAGCTAGTCTAGCTACTGATCTGGACTTTGTATGATCTGTAGAATACTGAATGATCAGAGGTCACAGGCTATAACAAAGTGGACTATTAAACATCACAGAAATAATAATGGTAATATGATAAACAACCAGATTATGAAATTAGCAACCTATGTGATTTTAATGGGTCATCTCTGAAAACTTCCTCTTGCAGCTCTGTCTTTAAATAAGCACATAATCGCTAGACAACTTTCACAAATCCTATAGAAGTCACAAGAGAGTTTATAAAACTTCTGTCTCAGGCTCAAGGGTTGTTACTAGGGTTATAAACTGAGCTGAGTATGAACCAGAGTCTCAGGTATTGCAGGATTTAATCTGAAACAAGTATTAAAACAACAATAATAACAGAAATCTTTTATTGTTTTCCCTCTGATTGTATAAGTAATAATACAAGCCTGTTTAAGAAAAAAAATGTAATGCAGTAAAACATTTTTATGAAAATGAAAATTATTTATGATTCTATTACCCATGAAAAACACTTAATATTTTAGTGTATTTTCTTACAATGATTTTAGTATATATTATTTTCTAAAGTTTAGATTGCACTCTATATGCAGTTTTATATCCATTTTTACTCAAATTTGATGTACCCATTTTCACTGAAACATATTATTAAACTTTTTGTAAACATTATTTTGATATTTAAGTGGTTTAGAAATATAAATTTAGTGGATATCTATGGGATTTTCTGCTTAGCATCATCTTGTCTCCTGTGTCTGGTCCTCCGCTGCCTGCATGATTGCTGTAGAAGCAACCACGTTATCATTTAACCATATTCCATTGGCTGTATTTGGTTGGATTGGAGGTGGGCACTTGGCCAAACTTAGCTAATTGGAGTGCTTCCCCAGGAAATTTTTAAACGTGGGATTTCTCTGGTAGCTGAAACCCTGGGAGCTTTCGTTGGCTATATTTGTTGGTCCTAGTAAGAAAAAATTAAATTGACAATGCAGAGAGCAGATACAAGAGTTAGAAAAAAGCACCCTGCCAGTGTCTTTAGTTCCAGTTGTTCTTGAAACTCAGCTTCTTCTCTGGCTGCCCATGACTCAAGTTCAAACTTTCTTTCAATATCTTGAGCCAGTAAATTCTCTTCTGTTGAAGCTCGTTTGAGCTGGATTTCTGCTGCTTTCTACAAAATATTTTGACTAGCACGTTAACCTTGGAGGTTATAGATGAGAAAACTGAGGCTGAGAGAAATTAGGTAAGCTGGAAAATGGTAGAACTGTGATAAAACTCAGATATATTTGACTTCAAAATCTGCACACTCAACCATTAAGATACATACTCCTGGAGCAGAGATTTTCTGGGACTTCTATTTCCACGTGGTTCTCTCCAACAAAAATAGCAGCAAGAAGGGGAGAAATGATGTATAGGCACCTATTAATTTTAGTTTAGTTTTAATTTTTTATTTTCTTCTTTTCTGGTACAGGGACAGAGAACTGAATATATAACAGTGAAGAGATTCTCTTTCTGCCTTTGTGTTTCTGTGTTTCCCACCTACTACTCTCAGTGTATACCCTGTCCATAAAGTCCAGACTGCTTCTCATACAGTTGGGACTAGTTATCAACTCTTTTGTTAAAGATAACTGGTTTCTTGTTTCTTCCTTTGCCCTCCCCATTTCTCCCATTACCCTCAAGGTTTAAAAATAAGAACATCCACATGGAACCTGTGATATTTCATCATCATCATCATTACCATCATCACTGACATTAATATTTACTGAGTGATTGTCATGGGCCTGGAGTGATTTAGGAACTTGATGTGTATTTTCTCATTTAATTTTTACTAATGAGACTTTTTAGGTACTTCTACTATTACTCTTCTTATTGATGCCATTGGTTTTGTTTTCTCCATTTTACATATGAGAAAACTCTAAAGAGATACCTTTTCCAAGGTCGGATACATAATAAGTGATGGAGCCCAGATTTGAATCCAACTCTGTCTTCTCCCAAAGCCCATGCTCATACCCACTCTAATGTTACTGCTTACGACAAATTCAGTGGTAGGCATGGTTCCCTCAACTGCACAGGGCAAGGGAGGTAGATCAGGAGACTGTATTCTTTTTAGTAGTGGGACTGGCTTCTGTGCCAAAGGGTTCAGTGTTTAAAGGGTTGTGGAATGGAGTAGACAAGATAAGATCAACACAAAAATCCATCTCAACTTGTGTAATATGCAGATCACTTTGCAAGGAGGATTGTGGTTCTGCCTCTAAGTGTAGGATGTAAATTACTGCTTAAGAATTACGGAGACAAGGTAATCTAGGCATTGGCAGAGGGAAAGGCAAGGACTGGAAATGTTGTCAGAGCTCCAGCCAAGAGTATAGCTGTCAATGGAGATCTCTGGATTCAGCCAAAGAATTGAAATGCATTAGAAAACAAAGGCAAAGTCTAGTTGTGGAAACTAGCTGATCACAAGCAAGGTTGAATGGGAAAGTTGAAGAAGCATGTCTGTGGGAGCCATGGTGTTATTGCAGCTGTGTTAGCATGTAGGTGTGCTATATTAGTAGGGGTTCTTCAAAGAAACAGAACCAATAGGAAATATATATATGAAAAATATATGAAAACTATATGTAATATATATGAGAAAAATTATATATATGTAAAAAATGAGATTTATTCTAAGGAATTGGCTCATGTAATTAGGAGACTGGGAAGTTTTATGATCTACCATCTATAAGCTGGAAGGCCTTCCGTCTAAATTCCAGTCCTAGTCCAAAGACCTGAGAACCAGGAGGGCTGCTGGCACAAGTCTCAGTCCAAGGGCAGCAGCCTGATATCCCAGCTGAAGTAGTTAGGCTGAGAGAACAAATTCTCCCTTCTCCTGCTTTTTTTGTTCTATTCAGGCCCTCAACAGATTGGATAATGTCCACCCACATTGGGGAGGGCCATTTGCTGCACTCAGTTCACCAATTCAGATGCTAGTCTCATCTGGAAACAACCTCACAGACATATCCAGAAATAATGTTTAATCTGAGCACCCCATGATCCAGTCAAGTTGATACATAAAATTATGCCAAGTAACAGCCTTTAGAAAGACTAATTTTAGAGTGTATCAACGAATGGGCAAGACCAACGATTTGGAGATTAGCCAGCACCTGCTTAACCACTTGCTTGCCGACTGTCCTTTAGCAAATTATTTCACCTCTCTAAGCCTGCATTCCCTCATCTGCAAAATGAGGATAAAAGTATCTATCCCATACAGTGGTTAGGAGAACTGAATCAACTTATAATTTATATGTAATGGGATGCTATTTTGAAATATTAAAATAAAAATTCTTTGGTTTAAAGAAGGGAGAGTAGGAGGAGAAATATATTAGTCAGGGTTCTCCATAGAAACAGAACCAGTAGGGGATGGAATGAATACACACACGCACACGCGCACACACACACACACACACACAAAATGATCCAAGGAATTGGCTCATGTGATTGTGAGGGCTGGCAAGTATGAAATCTGTAGTGCAGGCCGGCAGGCTGGAAACTCTTAGGCAAGCGCTGATGCTGCTGTCATGAAGTAGAATTTATTCTTCTTCAGCAAAAATCTCAATTTTGCATTTAAGGCCTTTCAATGGATTAGATGAGGCCACCGTACATTACTGAGACTAATCTCCTTTACTTAAAGTCAACTGATTGTAGATGTTAACCACACTTACAAAATACCTTCACAGCAATGCCTATAATAGTGTGTGAATAACCGGGTTATTCAAGTGACTCATAAAACTAACCATCACTGGAAGTAAGAGAGTAAGACACCTGCTGATGTTGGCTACTGAGAATACCCAGCGAGCTTTGCAGGGAAGTGGCACAGGGAGAAAAACTGTCTCCTCAGACACATTTGGGGAAGGGAAGTTCTGTGTCTTGATCATTGTGTACAGCCCGGGAGGTGAGATGCCATGCTCGGTAGCCTCTTCATTCCTAGAGCACAGCGGCCATAGAGCAGAAAATGTTGCAGGTTGATAGGCCAAGGCAGGTGGAAGGGCAAGGCAACCTTACGGAGTTCCAGTGGGAACTCTGATGCAGAGAATAACAAAATCCTTTCCGTCCTTGCCTCTGACAGTGGTATGGACATGTTCTGTCCACAAGTCAGGTGAGATGGGAAAGATGAGAGGATGAAAAAATAAGAAAGGTGGACAGAAGACCTTAGACCCGGGGCACTGAGGAACTGCATTTATTATAACTAACATGAAGTTTCTGCTTCCAGGCAGAATATGAACTAGAGGTGCGAATTTCTATTACAGAGAAAATAAAGTGATGTTTTTGCACATATGGGATGATAGACTAAAACATTGTAAGCACAATACTTGGCACAGTGCCTGTCATATAATAAGCACTCAACCAAACAACACTAGCAATAGGAGTAATAGTAGTAGAGTGAGCAGTGGTAATAGCAGAATTGGGCTGCTGGAGATGGTGATGGTGGTAGTAATAGTGGTACATTGACTACCAGTCTCAGGGTGGGCTCAGAGACTAGATGGACCTCAGGCTATGGCTAGAAGGTTCTGAGTGTCTACAACTGTGGTGTTGAAAAATGGCAATGATGTTATAGCACATCTTGGCCTCTAGGATATATCAGTTTTCTGTGGGAATTTTTCAAAAAGACATTCTACCCTTAACCTCCACCTGCAGCCTCATACAATGTTCTAGTGAACTTCTGATACTGATGGAAGTGTACCCCTTCCCGCAGGTGTGTAGATGTCAGCAGGAAGTCTGAGAGCTACACAGACTGTCCCTTATTTATTTACCTAATTTATAGTTGAGGAAACTGGCCCTAAGTGCTCAGGGTAAATTAATTGCTAAAATTGAACTCAGGTCCTCTGCTACCCGGTAGTATTTCTACCATACCACCTTACATCTCCTCAGGAGAGACACACAGCCACTTACATCTTGTAAAGAACATATCAGTGTATGCATTGTAGGAAATCAAAATAATGAAAGCAAATCTAGAAATATACCATTGGAAGAATATAAGGCCCAGTTTCTAAAGCTCAACTCCATGAGATGTAAATATAAAATACAACTTTTCATACTGGTGTCTACATTTGGTTAACAATATTCTTCAGGAAGTCTCTTCCTGTTGAATATTTAAAAAGAGAAACTTCGTAGGAAAGTTTGTTTTTAGGAAAGGTAAGTAATGCGGAGGTGACTATAAACTGTATTCCAGGAAATCAGACTAATGACTAGCAAAGTAGTCATGGTAAAAAAAGACTCCAACATTTCTGTTTTTGTTTCACAGACTATGATATTGATATTTTGATGTCCTGGGGAAATATATGTTGCGTTTAGCAATCCTTGTTTCTCAGACTTTTAGGAAATTGGTAGGGGTGACTTTCAACATAAATCTCCAGATTTTCTTGAAACAAGAGCCTGGGAAAAAATAGCTGGGAGCACTGGCCCCTGGTTATTGAGCCTTATCCTCCACGTAGATTCACTCTGCACAGCACACAGAAGAGAGCTGGAGAGGAGAAAGGGTAATGATGAATCTTAGGCTCCAAGTGGACATAGAAAATCACCTACTGATGCTTGAGTCTCTTCTGTGACATCTCTACTAAGACTTCTTCAAGTCTTTGCTCACATGCCACATGCCCACTGAGACCTGCTCTGGCCTTATTTAAATTCTAATCCCAACTCAACTCCAGTACTCCCAAACCCAAAGATCCTACCTAATTTTTTTTTCCTTAGCATTATTTATCATCTAACTTACTAATAATTTCCTCATTTAATGTGTGTTATGGGTTGAATTATGTCCCTCCCAAAAAAGATATGTTAGAGTCCTAATTGCCAGTAGGATTAAGACCTCAGAATATGACCTTATTTGGAGATAGGGTCTTTATAAGGGTAATTGAGTTAAATGAGATCATTGGGCTGGCACAATCCAGTACAACTGGCATCTGTACAAAAAGGGGAAACAGAGACACAGAGACAGACATACACGGAAAGAAGATGATTTGAAGAGACACAGGGAGAAGACAGACTCCTGCCTTATGGCTCTTAGAAGGAACCCACCATGCTGACATCTTGGTTTCGGACCTGTAACCTCTGGAACTGTAGGAAAATACGTTTCTGTTGTGTAAGCCGTCCAGTTTGTGGTCCTTTGTGATAGCAGCCCTAGGAAAGATACAATATGTTTACTATTTAAGGTGTGTTTTATTCCACTGGAATTATAAGCTCCAGGAAAGCAGGGATTTTTCAATCTTTTGTTCACTGATAGATCCCAAGCATCTAGAACAGTTCTTGGTAGGTGCTCAATAAATATTTTAAAAAATATGAATGAATGAATAATTAGGCTTAAGCACTAGTGGTCTCAAGGAGCTGGCTACCTGTATCAGGTGGGTATTACGGTCTTCTTTTCAAAGATGAGGAAACTGATGCCCAAGATCAGGCTGTTCAGAATCATCACAGAACTTGAACACAGGTTTTCTGAATTCTGCTTCCAATTAAGGTCAATATATGATCCATCACAATGGATCTCAAACTGTAGTGTGCAGCAGAATCACCTGCAAGACGTGTGAAGACCTAGATGTTCAGATTCAGAAGGTCTAGGGTGGGGCCTGAGAATTTGTAGCAAGTTCCCAGATGATGCTGATGCTGGTTCTGGGAGAGTACTTTGGAAACCCCTGTACTATGTTATAGCCAACTTTCTAACCTTATATGATTTGGTAGGTATAAGTAGCTCAATGCATGATCAAAAGCTATGATACACTACTCATTACCATGGGTTGCGTATCTTTTGAAACTTGATGATTAATCACCTAGATGTTGCAAAGAAAATGGACACTTGTATTTCCATTTCTTGGTTACTACTATTTTTTCTTTCTTTAATGTTGTGCTTTTATGTTGGCTCTTTTCTTTCTTTCTTCATTTTCTTTGTTCTCCTTACTGTGATCTTTCTTTAGAAACTGTGTTTGTTATATTGTGTTTTTTCCCCATGTTTTGTAAAATACTGTGATAAGTATGTGAAAATAATATAATATAATTAAGCTTAAGGTGAATTATCTTGCATTTAGCCCGAGAACAGCACAAAGCCTGCCATAATTTCTATTATTAAGTTCACTTTGGAAGTTTTATTTGTTGAGGGGCATCTGAAAAACCTTAGAAACTTAGTTCAGAAAAAACAAATTGGATGACTGCAGTAATAATGTATAAATCAAAGATTTGAGATTTCAGGCACAGATGATGAAGTTACCATGGTAAACATTATTTTCCCCCTCTCTGGCTGTTATCACTCGGTTACTAGCTATAAGATCTGTCCAGGAATAGTGCATCGTCTGGAAGAGGGGAAGCTGGACTTCAAAAAACAAAAAGAAAATAGAAAATTCAAATCAGAAAAATGGCTGTCTTAAATTGCTCATTATTGTGTCCATATGGATGTCCTTAATTAAAAAGAACAAAACCAAGGGAGGCCTAGATTGATTCCTCAAATGACATATTTTTGTGTCATGACCAAGTGAGCAGTGATTAAATTTTGACTGTATAATAAACTCAATAATATTTACTAGTATTTCCCAGATACAAAATTCTTAGATTGTATATTTCTGAGACTTTTAAATATACACAGTCATTTCAAATATGGAACTTTGTTCTCGGAGCATTTGCTCAGAGGACTCTTTTTTTTGTTGTTGTTATTTTTGGTTTATCTGTGTTGAAATGACAATTAAAACAGCTAGAGGGCACTATGGATAAACACTTGTACCAAAGATATCTATTCAAGAGATCTAACTTGCCTGAATTTAGTTGTACAGGAAGTTTTCAATTACCCCTATGTACTGTTCCAAAATTTTGTTTTTAAATTACTACTTTGGAACTCAGAATGCATTTTTCTCACAGAACCAATAAAGTAAGTAGTGATATATTCCTAAGTTAACCCCCAAGAGTCTGTTCAATACACATTGTAACTGAGGTTTATTTGCTATATCAAAGTAAAAACAACAGAAAAGCCCCAATAAAATTATACAACTCATTTATGTACAGTGGGGTTTAAAAAACGGAATGTAGAGGTTTTTTGAGGGGCGAGGGGGCCAGTTTAATTATAGAAGCCCACTGGCTTAGAAATACTGCAAAGCTGCAATCTCTACTTGAAAAACGATAGAACAAAAATACTCAGTCATGAACTGCTAATCCGTGGGTGCCCCCACTAGCTAGATTGCTAGCACTAGCGCCCCCCTCCCTTCTGTTGGTGGTGGGCCGGGTTGACTGCATTCTGCCTCCCTAGAGCCTGATTAGCTACTTCGCTTTCTGATGACCACTACTTCTGGCCACCTCTGCTTCCTTACCTGGTACTCTTCAGGAGCATTTCTTGCTCTTTTTCCTTTACCTTAAAGGGCAGCCAGCTGTCCAGCCAGCAGGATGTGTGCAGTTATTTCCTCCTGGCCTCAAGCTAGCAAGGGTGATTTCCTTTAGCAACCATCTCCTCCAGATCTAGTTTCGGGAATTCCACTCAGCTCTCTTCCCAGAGGGAGCAGGACCACGCCGACAGACACAGCAGTCTCCCCTCTTTCCCTCTGTTCCTCTGCCCCAGGAATGGTTCCCTCTTCGACTTTTGTCCTCCTAGCTTAATGACTGTTTTTGGAATATCCAATTTTTTTTTCTCTAGGGCTTTCACTCCATTAGTCTACATTTCAATCAATGACTATTTTGACCTAGATGGGAAACAACACCATGCTTCCCTTTGCTGTTTAGCCAGAGTTGAAAATCAGTTTTCTTTCTTCTCCTCAGAGCTCATGGGGGTGAAGACGGAGGTGAATGGTGAGCAAAGTGTCTGAAGGTGTGTGGATGAGAGGAATATCCAGAAGGGCTCTTCCTCTCTGGATGGTAAACACCACAACCGCCCTCATAATTTACGTTGTATCAGTATCACCTGGGAGTGCTCGTCAAAAATGCAGGTTCCCAGAGGTGTGGAGTGAGACCTAGGAAGCATCCATTCCGAGGAGGGTGGTATTCAGGCTACACACTGATAAATTATGCAATAGGCCTTCCATCCTCAAGCCTCTTTCAGGCAAATGTGTTGTGATTTTAGAGTGCAATCTTTTGTTTATGGGTTTTTGTTTTAAGGCAGCACACGTGTCACTATCACCAAGGAGACAGGAAAGGTATTTAGTTGGTTTGTTTGGTGAGGTTATGAAAAAATAATGTTTAGTAAAGATGGGCATCGATCTGATCTGCCCATTTAGGAGTATGCATGTAAGTATTTCCACCTACACTTTTCACAAAAAGGGAAAACATTGTTCATGAAACCTTCTGTGTGTGTGTTCTTTTTAGATGATAAATAATTGAAAGTAAAGGTTGGCATCAGTATGCCATGTCAAGCTTTTCTTTTCCTTTCTTTCTTTTTTTTTTTTTTAAGGGTAATGAGGAGACAGATGGTATTTTTTTCTACAGACGCCAAAAAAAAAAACAAAAACCTCCCAAATCTCACAGTTGTGGAAGCAAGTCTTACACAATTTCTAAAAGCATCTCTCAGATGCTACCAGCCCCTTCTTAGCCCCCAAGGACAGTGAATTTCATGAACGGTACATTCACCTATCCTGACTGCCTAAATAGAGGGGTTTTGGTTGAAACCAGAGCTTTCTAAATATACAGAAAATAAACATGTAAGAAGTGAGAACCGTGTCCAGCTGATTAGTAGTGGCTAGATTTCAAAGATGCTGGGGTTTAAATGAATAATAGGAACTGCACTATCCCCCTATACACACTTCAAAGTATTGCTTCATTTTAGTATTTATAGCCTTTCACAACATCAAAAGTAACATTATTACTTAAACAGAAGGAGGAAATCAGTTTTAGAAAGGGAAAAGTTTTTCAGTGTGTTTTGGCTAGACAAATGATGGCAAAAAACCCCAACTTTCTGATGCATCGTTTTTATAGATCACTGAAATGACAGAACTTTGATCTTTTTCAGTGTTCTTTTTAACATTTGACAAGTCTAAGTGCTTCTATCTGCATAAGTCACATACTAATTAGCAATTAACCACTGTTATTTAATTAGGCTATCTAGTTGGTGGATCATGCATTAATCACTCTCAATTTGGTGTGTGCCGGCTGCTTGTGGTGACTAGACCACTCTGCTGGGCTTCATTTCATGCTGTGTGATATGCAGCCACAACCTTTTGCTTGCCTTTGTCTTGAACTTAGAGAGGAAACATCAAAATGGGTGGAACTGTGCTAACCTTAGCTAGTCAACTAGACTTCCAAAATGGTTACAAAAGACAAAAAGGAGTCTTTGCTGATTGAATGAGGAAAGGACTCTTTCATTTAAGAGATTCATTACATTTTCTTCTTTCTTAAGCTTTGGATTTGCTCTCAGATCATTTGAAAATATGTATGCTTTAAGGAAAGGTCAAAATTGTATCTTAGACCTACTGAATTTGCAGGAACTGTAAGCATGCAATAAAAACTCAAATTTTCAACACTTTTCTAAAGTTTTTGGTAAATAGGTTATATTAGATGAAATACATTTGAAAGAACCTTAATTAGAAATGGCCACGGTAATTTGGAGCCAGTTATTTTAATAAAAATGTTAGCGATTCTTAGAATTTTGAAACTAACTCTTCTTTTATTTTTATTAGTTTATTTTTATTAGTACTTTTTATTCTATTAGTTGTTACGTAAATGGAGACTACTGCTACTATGAATTCTTCTAACTGCATATAATATGTCTTGAACAACAACTCCAAGGACCTTATCAATTATTTTATCCAGAAAGTACTCTTGATAATTAACTCTCCACTCTTGTAGCTGCACTTAACCATAAGTAGACTTCATCTAAGTCAGTGGTTCCCAGCTCTGGGCAGAGGTCAGGGAAGGAGGTGATTCATTTATCCTAATTGCCTGTGGAGGTTTTTTGCTTGCTTAATTGTATTTCTGTATGGAAGACTGTTGTTTCCATGGGGCTTTATGATGAAAGGCAGCCATTTTTTTCCAGATCTTGGGGCAAGCTTATCTGGTGTGACCAGACTCATCATTCCCCCACAATGTGAAACGTGCAAAAACCTGAGGTAAAGACCATTTCAGGCAAATCTGTACAGCAGTCAGACTTCCCTAAATGATCGCATACATGCAGTTCTCTCTGCTGGAAGATCCATTATATTTCCCAAGCATGCTCACCTACAGCAGCCCAGAGACAGAGGCAGCCTAGAAACTGAGGCTCTGAGAGGATATTGACTCATTCACATTTGCACTGTTAATAAGCCCTGGAATCAGGAGCAGGACCCAGATCTTTTGATACCTGGTCTGCATTTCTCTTCAGTGTACATTTCTCCACCTCCTCCTTATCTTCCTTATCTTCCTCTTTTATCTTCTTCTGAATAAAGGCATTTAGACAAAGAAGTTCAAGTTTAATGTGGTCATTATTTTAAGTTTTATGTAATGATTTAGTCCGTAAACATAATTTTGGATTAATTTTTATTTCTCTAAAATGGCAGGTTCATCAATCAGCATAAATATTTATGGATTACCAACTAGTCAAGTGATGCCTTATATACTGCATACATTCCTAATTATTGAAAGATGGAATTATATCTCTGGAAGTGTTTAAATAAAGGTTCTATGAACATGAATAATGAAAAACCCTGAGCTGCTTTGACTTTCCTCATTCCATGTATGATAACCCCTAACTTCAGAAAAAAGCGTCTTTGAACAGAATGAAGGTTCTGTTCTTTGAACAGAATGATTGTTGTCACATTGTGATAGAATCTGATGGTGATAATACTCAGCAAATAGAAATCCTTCGTCCCTCTACCACTCTAGCATAGGAAATGTTTTAGTCAGTAATAGCATTTCCTTATAAATTTGCAGGTATTAACTACGTTTATTAAAAGTGAATTAAGAACAAACTGGGAGACTTCCCTTGTGGCACAGTGGTTAAGAACCCGCCTGCCAATGCAGGGAATACAGGTTCAAGCCCTGGTCTGGGAAGATCCCACATGCCGCGGAGCAACTAAGCCAGTGTGACAAAACTACTGAGCCTGCGCTCTAGAGCCCGCAAGCCACAACTACTGAGCCCACGTGCCAGAACTAATGAAGCCCGTGTGCCTAAAGCCCTTGCTCCGCAACAGGAGAAGCCACCTCGATGAGAAGCCTGCGGCGCCGCAACGAAGAGTAACCCCTGCTCGCCGCAACTAGAGGAAGCCCGCACACAGCAACGAAGACCCAACTCAGCCAAAAATAAATAAATAAATTTATATATACACATATAAAAAAGGAAAAAACTGGGATTAAAAAATTCCAGGTCTTTTGGACAAATCCAATGATCAGATCTATGATATCTTTGATAAGAGAAACAGCTTACCTTTTTAAAAAAAATTTTTAATACAATTTTTAAAGGTTACTTTCCATTTACAGTCATTACAAAATATTGGTTATATTCTCCATGTTGTACAATACATCCTTGAGCCTATCTTACACCCAGTAGTTTATATCTCCCACTCCCCAACCCCTATATTGCCCTTCCCCACCCCCCACCACTGGTAACCACTAGTTTATTCTCTATGTCTGTGAGTCTGCTAGAGAAACAACTTAACTCTTTCAATGAAAATAGTAAGTTTCTGTGTTAGCAGTATTCAGATATCACAATCAGTGAATCAGAGTTATTTTATGTCTTTAAATTACATGGAGTCCCATCTGACAAGAATCAACATTCTAAAAGAACACATGGTGTTATGCCTCATACTACCTTCTGTATATTCTTCCTCTGGTCAAAGATCAACTGTGAAAGATTTATCAAGTGGTAGCGTGGCATAGTAGAACTCAATAACTCATTTTGAATTCAAGACTCCTGACTTCTATCATTGGCTGCCATCTACCATTGTGATCTTGGGACATCATTAACTCCCATCTATAAATTGAGGGAATTGTCCTAACATTATCATTTATGCCTTTTAATCCTAAAGTTTTGTGTGAATATTTAAGTAAATATGCTTCAAATTCTGGGCAAACTCCCCCTCTATGAATGCTGATTGAAACCTGGGACTAGGGAGTTTTCATTTAAACTCCAGTGATTTTACAAACATTCTTGAGTTCTCAATAGTCAGGGTATTTTATGGATATTTTTAAGGGGTTGGCAGTTTGCTAAAATTAGCTAGCAGCTAGAACTTAGTCCACAATCTCTACTCCGTCTAGGAAAATGCTGAAAACACAACGGAGACTATAATACATAGAAATGACAAAATCCAAAATTGTTCTTCAGTATGCTCCTCAGTTTGTTAAACCAAAAATGTATGCCATGATTTCTAGTGCTATTGAGGTTGGTGATAGAAATTACAAAGCTTGCAAAACCCAGGTATTTCTTTCTTTCTACTCGAAGTCTGAAATCAGAGCAGAACGTATGAGCTTGTTTGTTAAAAATATAAACAGGAGTAAAACTCATGTATTTAACTATTATTCTTTTCCACGGCACAAATTAATTAACATTCAGTCTTTAGAGTGGAGATTTGTATATAATTATGTAAATGACCCAAAGATGGCATCTGTGTACGAATTAGTCTAACAAGGGTTTCTATGTTCACTTCATAGCAGGCTAGGATAGTTAGCTGGCATCAAACAAATTCTCATACATTCAGTTGCTTTTCTATGTGTCTGGTGTGTTCCCCCTTGGGTTTATCCTGCCTGGGACTCTCTGCTTGGTGACTAGGGTGACTGTTTCCTTTCCCATGTTAGGGAAGTTTTCAGCTATTATCTCTTCAAATATTTTCTCAGGTCCTTTCTCTCTTTCTCCTTCTGGGACCCCTATAATGCTAATGTTGGTGCGTTTAATATTGTCCCAGAGGTCTCTTAGGCTGTCTTCACTTGTTTTCATTCTTTTTCCTTTATTCCATTCTGTGGCAGTGATTTCCACCATTCTGTCTTCCAGAGCACTTATTTGTTCTTCTGCCTCAGTTATTCGGCTATTGATTCCTTCCAGTGTATTTTTCATTTCAGTTAAGTATTGTTCATCTCTGTTTGTTTGTTCTTTAGTTCTTCTAGGTCTTTGTTAAACAATTCTTGCATCTTCTCAATCCTTGTCTCCATTCTTTTTCAGAGATCTTGGATCATCTTCACTATCATTATTCTGAATTCTTTTTCTGGTAGGTTGCCTATCTACACTTCACTTAGTTGTTCTTCTGGGGTTTCATCTTGTTCCTCCCTCTGGGACTTATTCCTCTGCCATTTCATTTTGTCTAACTTTCTGTGATTGTGGTTTTAGTTCCGCAGGTTGCAGGGTTGTAATTCTTCTTGCCTCTGCTGTCTGCCCTCGGGTGGATAAGGCTGTCTAAGAGGCTTCTGCAGGCTTCCTGCTGGGAGGGACTCCACTGGTGGGTGGAGGTGGGTCTTGTCTGATCCACTGATGGGCAGGGCCATGCTCAAGCAGACTGTCTGCTGATGGGTGGGGCTGTGTTCCCTCCCTGTTGGTTGTTTGGCCTGAGGTGTCCCAGCACTGGAGCCTACAGGCTGTTGGGTGGGGCTAATGGTAGCCTCTGGGAGGGCTCATGCCAATGAATACTCCCCAGAAATGCTGCTGCCAGTGTCTTTGTCCCCACAGTGAGCCAAAGCCACCCACTGCCTCTCCAGGAGATCCTCCAATGCTAGCAGGTAGGTCTGGCCCAGTCTCTTATGGGGTCACTGCTTTTCTTCCCCCTGGGTTTTGTTGCACACAGGACCTTGTATGCGCCCTCCAAGAGTAGAGTCTCTGTTTCCCCCAGTCCCATGGATTTCCTGTGATCAAACCCTGCTGGCTTTCAAAGCCAGATTCTCTGGGTGCTCCTCCTCCCATTGCTGGACCCCCAGGATGGGAAGCCTGACATGGGGCTCAGGACTTTCTCTCCTGTGGGAGGACCTCAGTGGTACAATTGCTCTCTAGTCCGTGGGTTGCCTGCCCAGTGGGTATAGGATTTGCTCTTATCATGATTGCGCCCCTCCTACCATCTCCTTGTGGCTTCTTCTTTGTCTTTGGATGTAGGGTATCTTTTTTGGTAGGTTCCAGTGTTTTTCTGTTGATGGCTTTTTAGTTGTGGTTTTGGTGTTTCCGTAAGAAGGGATGTGCCCATGTCCTTCTACTCTGCCATCTTGAGCTCCTCCTGACCAGTACTCTTCCAAAATGTCAAGATCTTCAAAAACAAGGAAAGTCTGAGAAACTGTCACAGCCAAGAGAAGCCCAAGAAGACAGGACAGTCAACTTTAATGTGGCATCCTGGAAGGGATCCTGAGATAAATATATTGGGACAGGAAAAACTTGTAGGTGATCCTCAAACCTTATCAGTGCCACACAATCCTTTCTCACCTCAGGGGGCTCAGTGCTCAGTGCTACAGCAAGTTATGAAGACTGAGAAGTCCCACAATCTACTCGGCAGGTTGGAGACCCAGGAGAGCTTATATTTCAGTTCAAGTCCAAAGGCAGGAAAAAAAACTGATGTCCCATTCTGGAGGCTGGAAGTCCAAGATCAAGGCACTGGCAGATTGAGTGTCTGGTAAGGAAAGCCAGCTTCCTGGTTCAGAGGTGGTATCTTCTTGTTTTTCTCACATGATGGAAGCTCAGTTGCTTTAAATATATCCCCAATAAGCATATTTTTAGCCATTTAGAGCCTGCCTACTTTACGTACCCATGAAACTGCACCTAACATCTACTAACTATAGGTAAGACAGACTCTAGCTATGAAAGACCCCCAACTCTTTTGCCCTTTGGAGTCTCTGACCCAGAGACTCTGCCCATTGGTGCTGAGCAACATCATCTAGACACAGAAATCCCCTCTCCAGTTTCTCCTGCCCCATGAGGTCCCTTGCCCTATTCCCCTTCTGAGTGGTGGCCGGTGCTGCTGTCTCTGGAAGGTCTGTAGTTGGGAGGAACTTCCCCTCTTAAGCAACTCTCATGCTGTCCAATAAAGTACGTTGTGTGTTACTGCATCTCATGGCTCTGCCTCTTCCTTGATCAATCCCCAAGTCCTCAAACTTACCACATATGCTCTGATGTATATCTATGAGTATATTTTTTAAAAACAATAAACCAGATAGGCTTGCTTTAGTCTGGGCATGGAGAAAAATGAATCTATATAAATGATGTGCTAATAATTGTTATTCCTTCATGGTGTGAAATAGTAATTTGGTTGATTTATGTGAACAATAAAGGCAGCATGATATAGTGAAAGGAGTTAAAGTCAGAAGCCTTGAGTTTGAACCTTGACTATTTATTACTGGGTGACCTTGGACAAGACACATAGCCTCTCTGAGGTTCAGTTTCAGAGCTATAAAATAATGATGATACTACTTACAATCCTTTTTATTGACCTCACGACAATACAGAGGTGACAAAAAAGGCATAAAATAAGTTGGTAAACTCTAAAGCACTGTGTAATTAAGAGTATAAACTCTATCTTCAGATCTTGACCATACAACTTAGGTGACCTAGGGGAACTTCCCTGAACCTCATTTTCTTTATTGCCAAATAAGGATAACAATACTACTTCCTTCATAGGGTTGCCCTGAGGATCAAAAGAATTCCCATTCAAATATTTCTAGTGAGCAGACATAAATGTGTATTTATGAGCAGACATAAATGTGTTTCAATGGTAAAAAGAAGTGAAGTACAAGTATCATATAAGACATCTACAGGTGTCATGAGGCATGTGAGCATATTACAGAAGCAAGATGTGTCAGAGTATGTGATACTCAGTTCTAAAAAGCCATTAAGACTTTGGGCAATAATTCTGCATTTATGTGAAAGACAACTCTGAAATGTGAATAGTGTGAAATATTAAAAGGAAATAATATTTAAGAATAAAAATGCCCTTAAATGATCAAAATAATTCTCATATGTCCCTTTCTCATGGTTCATATTTATGTAGTCTTCACATATATTATACTTAAACCACAAAAATATTACCCAAGTACAGAGATGGATTAAAAAAAACAAGTAAGCTTCCTGTTTTAATTTAATTTCCAGACAGTGAATTACATCAATGAGTTCTGGCATCTAATAAAATACTACAAAAAAAGAAGCAGATTAATTATCAGACTACAGTTCAGTGGCTGCAACATGATGCTGAATGCCTTTTGTCATGTTGGATTGATGAAGCCCGTCTTCTTAACAGAAAAAAGTAGAGACTGTGCTTGAACAGCAACAGTAAGGTTACTTAGTCTTCCTGAAACTATCCACATGAGGATGGGAAGCCCTTTCCAGAAGACTAGCATGGTAAAGTGGGATAAGAATACACAATGAACTTTTGACATTTGCTCTTTGTGAGCCAATGCACAATATTGCTAAGTGCAGCTATTAGGTGTGTACACTTGGTCTGGTGCACTGCATTAAGGGGGTTACAGCAAAGACAATGTAGCTAAAATGAAGAAGTCAATTCACACATCTACTTAGACTACATGCTGAGCAACAGAAATGCCTTTGATGGAAAATGAAGAAATAAAAATAAGGTGACCTGGACAATGTATACGATAAAAATATTATTGCTGGATAGGCAGATGGGAAAGGGAGCACTCCTTAACCTTACAGTGTTTATTTCTGTGATGAATGGTTTAGAGTAGGGGTCCCCAACCCCTGGGCCACGGACTGGTACCGGTCCTTGGCTTGTTAGGAACTGGGCTGCACAGCAGGAGGTGAGTGGCAGGCAAGCACACGAAGCTTCATCTGTATTTACAGCTGCTCCCCATCACTAGCATTACCGCCTGAGCTCCACCTTCTGTCAGATCAGTAGCAGCATTAGATTCTCATAGGAGCACGAACCTGACTCTGAACTGCACATGTGAGGGATCTAGGTTGCGAGTTCCTTATGAGAATCTAATGCCTGATGATGTGAGGTGGAGCTGAGGTGGTGATGCCAGCACTGGGGAGTGGCTGCAAATGCAGATCATCATTAGCAGAGAGGTCTGACTGCACAGAGACCGTAATAAATCAATTGCTTGCAGACTCACAAAACCCTATCAGTGAGTGGCAAGTGAAAACAAGCTCAGGGCTCCCACTGATTCTGCATTATGGTGAGTTGTATAATTATTTCATTATATATTACAATGTAATAATAATAGAAATAAAGTGTGCAATAAATGTAATGCACTTGAATCATCCTGAAACCATCCCCTCCCCCCACCAAGTCCATGGAAAAATTGTCTTCCACGAAACCAGTCCCTGGTGCCATAAAGGCTGGGGACCACTGGTTTAGAGAGCATAGATTGACCACATGCACTGATGAAAACAAGTTATTAAGAAACAAAGCAAGGAGTTTATTTAATGTCTGTTATATGACAGATAGCTATGCTATAAATCTTTTGGGGAAGAAAGCAGGATACAGCTGAATAAATGCAAGGAAGGAAGGGAGGGAGAGAAGGGTAGAGGGAGGGAGGAAGAAAAGGAGGGAGGGAAAACAAATAACAGATGAAAAGAAGTCAAGGGATTATGGTGATTGAGGGACAAATTTACCCAAACATCTCCTACTTGATTTTTCTTAACATATGGATAAGTACTTTAATCATTAGTCAGTATAGGTATAAAATATTGTATCTTTGAATATATATATATATATATATATATATATATATATATATATATACATACATACACACACATATATACCTTTGAATATGTATGTGTGTATATATATATATATACCCATATTCTTTATCCATTCCTAAATATAGACTGTTTAGATTAGTTAGATTTCCAGTTACAACTAAAAGGTGAATAGGTTGCCCCACCACTTATATGATAGGGCTCACTACATAGTAACTAAATGAGTGAATGACCTTAGACAAATAACTTGATTTTGCTAGGCTTTAGTTTCCTATTGTATAGGATGGAGATTGTAATGCTCAAATGGTTGTAAGGAGTAGATGAAGAAATGCCTGTAAAATACTGACATACATTAAAGACTTAATTTTTCGTCATCATCATCATCAACATCATCAAACAATGAGGGAGAAGGCAAGTTGAACAGATAAAACCTAGGAGCATTTGACCATCATAAGCAAGGAGTATGCAACTGTGTAGATTCATGCAATACTGATTTTCATTTAAGAAGGAACTAGGTAAAGTTGAGATTTGTTTAACTTTTCATAAATATACATCCTAGTCAGCCTTCTCCTTCTGCTAATATAGAAATAGGCAGAGTTGAGACTTTAACTCATGTGGAAATTTAGGAAAATAGACTATGAGGGTAAATGAAAGATATGGAGAAATGAGTAAATGTTAGAATTGAATTCACTTATTTAAAGGTAAAAAACAAGAATGCAGAGAGAAATTCCTCTTTTTTTCATTGCTCTATTGATTGGTGTTGAAAGGACTTTTCATGAGTTTAGGAACATTTAGTAATGAAATGCTGGGACAATTTGCGAATTCAGATGTTGTATTTTAGGGAAAAAAATGATGCTGGCAGCCTGTTGGAACACCTCATATTTTATTCTACTAAATTTGTATTAAAGAATCTTCTTTCCTTGAGAAAAGGAACATTTCTAGAGAAGATTTCTGAAGTTTAAATATGATAACAGATGGTATTTCAAATCTTCTGTCAATTACATATGTGATATAATTCCAAATTTAGATTCATTGCACAGCTGCAATTCTTAACTGAAATATTATGAAATTCAGGTACCGTCAAAGGGATATCCATCTCCTCATGGACCACTTATATATCCGTTTGGAGGAAACTTCAGATTGCCCAGGTCACCTGTCCTTCCCTTTCAAAGATGACTCCGAGAGTGATTACTCTTTAGTTGTCAACACAAATCAGTGTGGGACCAAAAAGCTTTTCCACCTTTTTCATGGTAAAGCATATTGACTAGTGTGAGGCTGCAGCAAGTGACCCTGTTCGTCTATAACTTATCACTTCTTGGCCTTGTGATTATTCTAACTCTTTCACTCAGATGAGAAGTACGGGCTTTTTCCTCACTGTGGCTATTTTCTAAATGTCTACAGTGGTATTATCAATACTTTGTTTGACGCATGTCCATATGTCCAAGATAATACCATAGGCTATTCTGATTTTGTACTCCTGCTGCTTTGGCTCCCTGCTGCCATACTTATTTTCCCCTGTGTTTCCTTGTAAATTTAGACACTGATTAAAAACCTGAGACCCACTCCATGACCTTAACACTTACTATCCCATATGCCTTTGTTGCTTTTCCAGAGGTTTTCATGTGTCTGTGCTTGTATGTCACTTTCTCAGAAAGACATTCCCTGACCTTTATATCATTGGTTCCCACTGGTTCCCACCTTCCACCTACTTCTATTATTTCTTATTTAAGTACTGTGGGTTTTTTTCATAGCACCTACCACAGTTTATAATTATAGTATATTTTACTTTTTAAAAAATCTGTTTCTCCTCTACAGTCATGAAGGTGGGCACCGTGTCTGCCTGAAACATTTTTATATTCCCAGATCCTTGACTGGTTAATAGACATTTAGTTATTTTCTTAGCCATTTATTTGACATAATTTTTTTTAAACATCTTTATTGAAGTATAATTGCTTTACAATGGTGTGTTAGTTTCTGTGACATAATTTAAAACTTGTAAAGAAGTTGCTATAATAGTAGAAGAACTCCCAGATATCTAGATTCACTATTACCATGATTGCCATACTCGCCCAATCATTTTCTCTTTATATATACCTATTGTTATTATGTATAAACCCCTAAATACTTCAGTTTTACATTCTAAAAATGTCCCTTTAAGGACATTTTTTGTTGTTGTTGCTTGTAAACACAAGCCAATTGTAAAGATCAGGACACTTAACACTGATATGATATTAATGGTTAATCCACAGTCCACATCCAAATTTTGACAACAGTTCCATCAATGTCTATCATAGCAATTGTTTCACCAGTCCAAGATGCAAGCCAAGATCACACATTGCATTTAGATATCACATCTTTTTATTCTCCTTTAACATCAAATGAATGCTTAGCTTTTCATAACTTTGACCTTTTAAGAGAGGATAGTTCAATAATATTGTAGAGTATCTGTAAATTTGGGTTTATCTGATGTTTCCGCATGATTGGATTCAGGCAGTGCATTTTTGTCAGGAATATTACCTGAGAGATGTTTCCTTCTCACAATATCACATGGGGAGGCACGTGATGTCAACCTGCCACATTTTAATCAAATTTCCTTTTTTGAAAACATTTAAGTTCTGTTCTCTTAGCAAATTTCAATTATACAATACAGTGTTATCAACTATAGTCCCTGATATTGTACATTAGATCTTCAGACCTTATTCATCTTATAATTGAAAGTTTGTGCCCTTTTACCAACCTACTTCCCTCACTTTCTAGCCCCTGGCAACCACTTTTCTACTTTCTGTTTCTATGAGTTTGAGTTTGACTTTCTTTCTTTTTTTTTTTTTTAAGATTCCATATATAAGTGATACCATGCAGTATTTGTCTTTATCTCTCTGATTTATTACTAAGGAGTTTATTACTAAGGAATTTGTTAATCAAATTCCTTAACAGTGACTGACTGAGTGAATGGTAGAGGGTTACATTCTAGAACTTCAAACATACTGTTAGTCAGTATGCCTTACAAGTGGTTTTAATGAAACTGTTCAAATATAGAGATGACTTGTGTGTGAATCCGGGCCTCTAGGGTCCTTCTGTCAGGTCTAGAGTTGGATGTTAATGCACTCTTAGGTTTTCTATATGTATTTGAAGTATATACCTGTTATTTACTGTCAATAAGTAGTTTGACAAGGTATAGGTTATTGTTATTTTAAAAAATATTATATATTTCCATACATGCCTGTATGACTAGAATATAAGCATGAGGTGAATGAATCAATGAATCAATCAGTGTTCACATTTAGGTTTATTCCGTGATAACATGCCATTTCTGAAAATTGATCCTTTGATTGTCTCCATAATATGTCCTTGATAGAACCATACTATATCATAGCTATAGAGCATTTCCCTATTTCCCTCAGCCATTTTCCTCAGCTAACAGATGAAATAACTGAGGTCTTAAAATTATGGAGTGGTTTGCCAAAGTTCACGCAGTGGCGTGATTGGGATCCAAATATTTCCTTAACGGTGGTCTCCAGATTTTAGGGTAATTCTCTTAATCTCTTTACCAGAAAGGATTTTCTAAGTGTAGAAGCATATTTTGACATCAGCTTCCAGTTTTCTTCTTTCTCCTTCAAGGATGACAAGAGAATCTAATAAAAATGCTTTTACTGTAACTCTCCTTGATTGGAGAAGGGTAATGGACTGGATGGGGCTCTGCCAAATGGGTGTTCTCAACTCGCCTCAGCTTAAGGATGCTGGTGATTTTCTCAAGACATAATCAAAGGCCATTAATAGAGCTTGATGTTTTCTTCAGTTCAATGGAGAAAGAAATGTACTGATTTTGTTTTTTGTGATTCTCGTCTACCTTGTCAACAACAAAGATCATTTGTGTCATTATGGTATTATCCATTCATTCTCTGATGCTGTTAATCTTAGAGCACTGTGTGCGTTTTTAAATACCTCAACAAAAGAAAGATGAGAAAAATAAGGAGATGGAAAATTCATTCCTTCTTAGGAAAGAGGTTACACAGCTATTTCCTGCTTTTCAAAGGTTTCCTTTACACCACTTCACTTTAATGAAAGACTGATATTGGTACCTGTTTTCACTAACCAAAAAAAATCTTGCTTTTATGAGGAAGGTGAAAGTGAAAATAAGGTTTAGGGTTTGTTTTGTTGCAGTGAGTCATTATGGAGACAGCACACACCCCAAGCAGCAAGAGAGCGACTGCCAAACTCCTTTCCTGGGAACTGCAGGTAGCATCTCAGCATCAAGCCACCATAGCTTTGAAATGTGTCTGTGAGCATCAGTACTTTTTCTTGATTTATTTTGTGCATCCGTTAGCAGGATGTGTCCTAAGGTAACTGCTTCTTCACTTTGCATTTTTTCAGCTTTCGAAAGGTTTCATAGGAATGCTCTACTTTTGGATAGTGGGGGAAACCTGTACTTCCACTTACTACATTATGACAGATTTTACATCGGAGAAACCCTCCTGCTGCAAATGTCTAGAAATGCTGGATAAGAAACAGCAAACATACTCTTACGTTAGTAGCTGAGACCATAAGAAAATAAAAGAAATTCACAGGGACCAAACATTGAGAGTGATGAAAACAGGGGTTCTGTCCTGGGTTTTAGTGGCCTCGCAGGTAAATCAGTAACATTTGGCTTTGCATGTTATTGTATTAGTGTTAGAGTTAAATAATAGATATAAATAATAAAATAATAGATATAATCAATATAAATAATCGTTGTTAAATTAGTCCAAATAAATTAAAACATATGTGTGACTTTAAGTGCAGTTAGGTTTATGGAGATTGCTCCTAAAGTCATGTTAGAATTCTGCAGATGCATAATTTTGTTTTTGGTAGCTATGGTAGACTTTAATCTTGGGTTCAAAAACATTGCTAAGAGAGAGGGCTCACATAACATTTTAGTGGTTGAAAACCTACCAGAGCTATCCACTCAACAAATCAAACTAAAATAAAATCAAAATTCAGAAAATTAAAATGAATGATTATTTTACATTTTGAAAAACGTGAACTTTGTAAGAAGGTACTATATTATATACATTAAAAAAAAAAGATTCAAACAAAACAACTCTCTAGGTATTTGAGAAGTCTTCGTGGTCTCAATTTTCTCACCTGTGAAAACAGAGGATTCGAGGATATGAATGTTTATGTATTGTGATTAGGATTTTGTTCATTTTGTATTTATTAACTGTTTACTATATGCCTGATGCTGGCATTTGAAGATGAATAAAGTATCGCTCCAGCACTCAAGAAACATGGTCTAGTGAGGGAAACAATCATATGCTGATCGTTAAGACACAGTATTATATTTACCTAGAAATATACATAGAATGGACTGATTAAAGAAACTTGAAGCAGGGAGACTGGACAGAAGACAACTGCATTAGTCCAGGGTTAATACTGAACTGATTGTTCTCATTCATTGCTGTTACCTTAACCTAGCATTTTAAACTGAAATATGCTCCTTCTTTAAAGTCCATGGTCTTTATCATTATTCTCAATCTGGGTTAGATTTAGATGACTTTCACCTGCTGGTAGTGCTACAGTGTTGAGGCCTTGCAATGAGCTAAACCTGCTATGCCTGATAAAACCTTCGGTGGGTGAGAATGGGATCATTCATTCCCTCTGTGTGAATGTCATTTGATAACAGATGAAAACAACTAGAATCACACTAGAAAGGTAAAGCTGGCAATTGTAGAGACTGTTGAGGGTCTCTTGAGTTTTTTTTTTAACATCTTCATTGGAGTATAAATTGCTTTACAATGTTGTGTTACTTTCTGCTGTATAACAAACTGAATCAGCTATATGTATACATATATCCCCATATCCCCTCTGTCATCCGTCTCCCTCCCACCCTTCCTATTCCCACCCCTCTAGGTGGTCACAAAGCATTGAGCTGATCTCCCTGTGCTATGTGGCTGCTTCCCACTAGCTATCTATTTTACATTTGGTAGTGTATATATGTCCATGCCACTCTCTCACTTCATCCCAGCTTACCCTTCCCCCTCCCCATGTCCTCAAGTCCATTCTCTATGTCTGCATCTTTATTCTTGCCTTGCCCCTAGGTTCATCAGAACCATTTTTTTTTGATTCCATATATATGCATTAGCACACGGTATTTGTTTTTCTCTTTCTGACTTACTTCACTCTGTATGACAGTCTCTAGGCCCATCCACCTCACTACAAATAATTCAATTTCATTTCTTTTTATGGCTGAGTAATATTCCACTGTATACATGTGCCACATCTTCTTTATCCATTCATCTGTCAGTGGATACTTAGGTTGCCTCCGTGTCCTGGCTATTGTAAATAGAGGTGCAATGAACATTTTGGTACATGACACTTTGAATTATGGTTTTCTCAAGGTATATGCCCAGTAATGGGATTACTGGGTCATATGGTAGTTCTATTTTTAGTTTTTTAAGGAAACTCCATACAGTGAAGAAGGGAGAAGACTCAAATCAACAGAATTAGAAATGAAAAAGGAGAAGTAACAACTGACACTGCAGAAATACAAAGGATCATGAGAGATTACTACAAGGAACTATATGCCAATAAAATGCACAACCTGGAAGAAATGGACAAACTGTTAGAAAAGGACAACCTTCCAAGACTGAATTAGGAAGAAATAGAAAATATAAACAGAACAATCACAAGCACTGAAATTAAGACTGTGATTAAAAATCTTCCAACAAACAAAAGTCCAGGACCAGATGGCTTCACAGGCGAATTCTATCAAACATTTAGAGAAGAGCTAACACCTATCCTTCTCAAACTCTTCCAAAATATAGTAGAGGGAGTAACTCTCCCAAACTCATCCTATGAGGCCACATACCCTGATACCAAAACCAGACAAAGATGTCACAAAAAAGAAAACTACAGGCCAATATCACTGATGAACATAGATGCAAAAGTCCTCAACAAAATACTAGCAAACAGAATCCAACAGCACATTAAAAGGATCATTTACAATGATCACGTGGGGTTTATCCCAGGAAGGTAAGGATTCTTCAATATATGCAAACCAATCAATGTGATACATCATATTAAAAACTTGAAGGATAAGAACCATATGATCATCTCAATAGATGCAGAAAAATGTTTTGACAAAGTTCAACACCCATTTATGATAAACACTCTCCAGAAAGTAGGCATAGAGGGAACCTATCTCAACATATTAAAGGCCATATATGACAAACCCACAGACAACATTGTTCTCAGTGGTGAAAAACTGAAAACATTTCCTCTAAGATCAGGAACAAGACAAGGTTGACTACTCTTATCACTATTATTCAACTTAATTTTGGAAGTTTTAGCCACAGCATTCAGAGAAGAAAAAGAAATAAAAGGAATCCAAATCAGAAAAGAAGACATAAAACTGTCACTGTTTGATTAATATGTGTCTTGGCGCATTTCTCCTTTGGTTTATCCTGTATGGGACTCTCTGCACTTCCTGGACTTGACTGACTATTTCCTTTCCCATGTTAGGGAAGTTTTTGACTATAATCTCTTCAAATATTTTCTCAGACACTTTCTCTTTCTCTTCTTTTTCTGGGACCCCTATAATTCGAATGTTGGTGCGTTTAATGTTGTCCCAGAGGTCTCTGAGCCTGTATTCAATTCTTTTCATTCTTTTTTGTTTATTATGCTCTGCTGCAGTTATTTCCAACATTCTGTCTTCCAGCTCACTTATCCGTTTTTCTGCTTCAGTTATTCTGCTGTTGATTCCTTCTAGAGTATTTTTAATTTCAGTTGTTATGTTGTTCATCACTGTTTGTTTGTTCTATAGTTCTTCGAGGTCCTTGTAATGTTTCTTATGTTTTCTCCATTCTATTTCCAAGATTTTGGATCATGTTTACTATCATTACTCTGAGTTCTTTTTCAGGTAGATTGCCTATTCCCTCTTCATTTGTTTGGTATGGTGGGTTTTTACCAAGCTCCTTCATCTGCAGGATATTTCTCTGTCTTCTCATTTTGTTTAACCTGCTGTGTTTGGGGTCCCCTTTTCACAGGCTGCAGTTTCATAGTTACTCTTACTTTTGGTGTCTGCCCGCAGTGGGTGAGGTTGGTCCAGTGGCTTGTGTAGGCTTCCTGGTGGGGGGGGGGACTGGTGTCTGCGTTCTGGTGGTTAGAGCTGGATCTTGTCCCTCTAATGGGCAGGATCATGTGGTGTGTTTTGGGGTGTTTGTGAGCTTAGTATGAGTTTAGGCAGCCTTTCTGATAATGGATGGGGTTGTGTTCCTGTCTTGCTAGTTGTTTGGCACAGGGTGTCCAGCACTGGAGCTTGCTGGCTGTTGGGTGGAGCCAGGTCTTAGTGTTGAGATGGAGATCTCTGGGAGAGCTCTTGCTGATTAATATTCCCTGGGGCCAGGAGTTCTCTGGTGGTCCAACCTCCTGGACCCAGCTTTGCCACCTCAGAGGCTCAAGCCTGACCCCTGGCCAGAGTACCAAGACCCTGAAAGCCACATGGTGCAGAAGAAAAGAAAAAAGAAAGAAAGAAAATCAACAGACAAACAAAACCTCAAGACAAATGGTAAATACAAAACCAAACAGACAAAAACACACAAGGAAACACACACACATACAAAAACAGGGGGAAAAAAGAGAAAACAAAAAAGAAGAGAGCAAAAAATAAACGGCCCCCAAAACAAAAACAAACAATAAAACCTAAACTAACAAAAACAAAGAACAAATCGAAAGCAGAAATCAAAGTAAAAAAAGGCAAAGAAAGCATAAAACCAACACACAAAAACGATTAAAAAAAGATAAAAACAAAAGAGAGAAGAAAGCAAAAGGAAAAAACACAAAACAACAAAAAAGTGAACTAAAATAGAAAAATATAAAATATAGTTTAAAAAGATAAAGACAAAGCAAAACAAAGGGCAAAAACAAGGAAAAAAACACAATATAACCAAAAAAGTAGAGTAGAAATAGAAAAAAACAAAATAAAAACATATTAAAAAAAAGCATAAAAAAGAAAAGAAAAAAATTTAAAAAGAATTAAAAGAATAATAAAAAACAACAACAGAACAAAACAAAACAAAATAATAATAGTAATAATAATAATATTTTCCTGGGTCCTCAGCTGTCAGTGTCCTTGCTGCCACACTGAGCCACAGCCATCCCCTGCCTGCCCAGGACGTCCTCCAACACCTCCAGGTAGGTCTGTAGACCTGCTGTGGGGCCAACTCAGACTCTGACCTCGCCCAACCACTGTGTGTACTTGCCCCCAAAGTCCACAGTTGCCCCCAAAGTCCACAGCCTCAATTGTGGGAACACTCATTGTCTATTCAGATATTCCACAGACTCAGGGTTTACCAATCCTATTGCAGGGATTTAATCTGCTCCTGTGGCTGCATGGAGAGATTTCCGTTCCTCTTCTTTGGTTGCACTGTCTCCGGGGTTCACCTTTGGTTTTGTCCCCGCCTCTGTGTGTGGGCCACACTCAGGCAACTGATCCCCACCCAGGCCCAGGCAAGAGGGGGCAAAAGCAGAAGCTGATTAGGGCACACTTACTTACTCAGGCCGGGGAGAGGGATGAATATGGCAGCCACAATTGGGATGTGGTGGAGTGTCTGCAGTGGCAGAGGCTGGCAGGAAGTTGTAACAGACTGGGGTGTGCCGTGCTGTCTCCCGGGGAAGTTGGCCCTGGATCGCAGGCCCTTGGCAGTGGCGGGCTGCGCAGTCTCCTGGGAAGGTGTGGGCAGTGACCTGCACTTGCTCACAGGACCCCTGGCGGCAGCGGCGGCAGTGGTAGGAGCTGCATCCACCTCTGGGGTCCAAGATAGCAGCTGCGGCTCATACCCACCCCTACAGCTCATGTAGGCATGCCCTGCTGTCTGTGAGCACACGGAGAAAGAAGCTTCTATAGCAGGCCCACCCCTCTCCTCACGTACCCCCCAATAATGGTCCCCTGTCTCTGTGGTGGGCCCAGGCTTCTTTCTGGACTCCCTCAGCTGTGGCACGCTAGCCCCCTCAGTCTGTCTTCATGCAGCCAACCCCAGTCCTCTCCCTGGGGTCTGACCTCTGAAGCCAAAGCCTCAGCACCCAGCCCCCACCTGCCCCAGCAAGCAGACAAGCATCTCAGGCTGGGGAGTTCTGGTTGGTACCAATCCTCTGTACAGGATTCTCCCTGCTTTGCCCTCTGCACCCCTGTTGCTGCGCTCCTCTCTGTGGCTCTGAAGCTCCCCCCACCCCACCCCATCCATACCAGTGAGGGGGCTTCCTAGTGTGTGAAAACTTTTCCTCCTCCACAGCTCCCTGCCAGAGGTGCAGTTCCTGTCCCGATTCCTTTGTCTCTTTTTTTTTTCTTATCTTTTTTTTTCTTTTGCCTTGCCCAGTTACGTGGATATTTTCTTGCGTTTTGGAAGTCTGAGGTCTTCTGCCAGCGTTCAGTAGATGTTTTGTGGGAGTCGTTACACATGTAGATGCATTTTTGATGTATCTGTGGGGAGAAGGTGAGCTCCGCATCTTACTCCTCCGCTGTCTTGATGATTCTCGAGATGATAATCTCTGAGAACTGCAATGATCCCTATGATCTAGAAACTTTTGACTCTATTATTAGCACACAAAAACCTGTATAGAAGAGTGCAGATCTAAACCACTGACAGTAAAGAGTTTGAAAACACTCTGTGGGAGAGAATGGGACATGGCCTCCAATTGTGCAGTAAAATACTTGCCATATCTTTCGTTTGATAAAACACATAAAGAAAAATCAAGAGAAAAGATGCTTCAGGCAACTTCCTTTCAAACTCCACTTTTCCCATAAAAAACGTGGTGCCACCGCTTCCAGTTTGAGGTGGCTGCTCTTGTGGAGTGGACTATGGCAACTCAGGAAGTCACTCCAGGAAGCCAGTCACAGGAGAGCAATGCTTTGGACCTGCCATCAGCTTATGATGTAAGGGATTATGTGTTGCAGAGACCCAGACAGGTGGCCAACAGTGAGGCTTTTAGTTCTGAGGAAGTGCTTTCTATTTCTTGCTCTTTGGATGTGATTCCAGCCGTGTGGCTGACAGGGTCTTGGTGCTCCGGGCTGGTGTCAGGCCTGAGACTCTGAGGGGGGAGAGACAAGTTCAGGACATTGGACCACCATAGACTCCCACATAACGTCAATCAGCAAGAACTCACCCAGAGACCTCCGTCTTAATGCTAAGACCCAGCTCCGCCCAACAACCAGCAAATTCCAGTGCTGGATGCCCCATGCCAATCAACTAGCAAGACAGGAACACAACCCCACTCATTAGCAGAGATGCTGCCTAAAATCATACTAAGTTCACAAACACCCCAAAACACACCACCAGATGCAGCCCTGCCCACCAGGAAGACAAGATCCAGCCCCACCCACCAGAACACAGGCACCAGTCCCCTCCAACAGGAAGCCTACACAAGCCACTCAACCAACCTCACCCACTGGGGGCAGACAGCAAAAACAATGGGAACAATGAACCTGCAGCCTGAGAAAATGGGACCCCAAACACAGTAAGTTAAACAGAATGAGAAGACACAGAAATATGCAGCAGATGAAGGAGCAAGGCAAAACCCCACCAGACCAAACAAATGAAGAGGAAATAGGCAGTCTATCTGAAAAAGAATTCAAAGTAATGATAGTAAAGATGATCCAAAATCTTGGAAATAGAATGGAGAAAATACAAAAAACATTTAACAAGGACCTAGAAGAACTAGAGAGCAAACAAACAATGATGAACAACACAACAAATGAAATTTAAAAACCTCTAGAAGGAATCAATAGAAGAATAACTGAGGCAGAAGAACGGATAAGTGACCTGGAAGATAAAATAATGGAAATAACTACCGAAGAGCAGAATAAGGAAAAAGAGAATGAAAAGAATTGAGGACAGTCTCAGAGATCTCTGGGACAACATTAAACACACCAACATTCAAATTATAGGGGTCCCAGAAGAAGAGAAATAGAAAGGATCTGAGAAAATATTTGAAGAGATTATAGTTGAAAACTTCCCTAATATGGGAAAGGAAATAGTCAAGTCTAGGAAGTGCAGAGAGTGCCATACAGGATAAATCCAAGGAGGAACATGCCAAGACAAACATTAAACAAACCATCAAAAATTAAATACAAAGAAAAATATTAAAAGTGGCAAGGGAAAAGCAACAAATAACATACAAGGAAATCCCCATATGTTTATCAGCTGATGTTTCAGCAGAAATGCTGCAGGCCGGAAGGGAGTGGCAGGATATATTTAAATTGATGAATGGGAAAAACCTACAGCCAAGATTACCCTACCCAGCAAGGATCTCATTCAGATTCAATGGAGAAATCAAAAGGTTTACAAACAAGCAAAAGTTAAGAGAATTCAGCACCACCAAACCAGCTCTATAACAAATGCTAAAGGAACTAGTTCTCTAAGTGGGAAACACAAGAGAAGAAAAAGACCTGCAAAAACAAACCCAAAACAGTTAAGAAAATGGTAATAGGAACATACATATTGATAATTACCTTAAATGTGAATGGATTAAATGCTCCAACCGAAAGACACAGACTGGCTGAATGGATACAAAAACAAGACCCGTATATATGCTGTCTACAAGAGACCCACTTCAGACCTAGGGACACATACAGACTGAACATGAGGGGATGGAAAAAGGTATTCCATGCAAATGGAAATCAAAAGAAAGCTGGGTTAGCAATACTCAGATAAGATATACTTTAAAATAAAGACTGTTACAAGAGACAAGAAAGGACACTACATAATGATCAAGGGATCAATCCAAGAAAAAGATATAACCATTATAAATATATATGCACCCAACATAGGAGCACCTCAATACATAAGCAAATGCTAACAGTCATAAAAGGGGAAATCGACACTAACACAATAATAGTGGGAGACTTTAATACCTCACTTACACCAATGGACAGATCATCCAGACAGAAAATTCATAAGAAAATACAAGCTTTAAATGACACAATAGACCAGATAGATTTAACTGATATCTATAGGACATTCCATCTGAAAGCAGCAGAATACACTTTCTCCTCAAGTGCACATGGAACATTCTCCAGGAGAGATCACATCTTGGGTCACAAATCAAGCCTCGGAAAATTTAAGAAAATTGAAATCATATCAAGCACATTTTCCGACCACAGCACTATGAAATTAGAAATTCATTACAGGAAAAAAAAAGCTATAAAAAACAGAAACACATGGAAACTAATCAATATGCTACTAAATAACCAAGAGATCACTGAAGAGATCAAAGACGAAATCAGAAAATACCTAGAGACAAATGACAATGAAATCACGATGACCCAAACCTATGGGATGCAGCAAAAGCACTTATAAGAGGGAAGTTATAGCAATACAATCCTACCTCAAGAAACAAGAAAAATCTGAAATAAACAATCTAACCTTAAACCTAAATGAACTAGAGAAAGAAAAACAAAACAAAACAAAAAAACCCCAAAGTTAGTGGAAAGAAAGAATTCATAAAGATAAGAGCAGAAATAAATGAAATAGAAACAAAGAAAACAATAGCAAAGATAAATAAAACTAAAAGCTGGTTCTTCGAGAAGATAAACAAAATTGATAAACCTTTCATCAGACTAATCAAGAAAAAGAGGGAGAGGACTCAAATCAATAAAATTAGAAATGAAAAAGGAGAAGTAACAACTGACACCACAGAAATACAAAGGATCATAAGACAACTCAAGCAACTATATGCCAATAAAATGGACAACCTGGAAGAAATGGAGAATTTCTTAGAAAGCTATAACCTTCCAATACAGAACAGGAAAAAACCGAAAATATAAATAGACCAATCACAAGCACAGAAATTGAGACTGTGATTAAAAACCTTCCAACAGGGGCTTCCCTGGTGGCGCAGTGGTTGAGAATCTGCCTGCCGATGCAGGGGACACGGGTTTGAGCCCTGGTCTGGGAAGATCCCACATGCCGCGGAGCAACTAGGCCTGTGAGCCACAACTACTGAGCCTGCGCATCTGGAGCTTGTGCTCCGCAACAAGAGAGGCCATGATAGTGAGAGACCCGCACACCGTGATGAAGAGGGGCCCCCGCTCGCCGCAACTGGAGAAAACCCTCACACAGAAACGAAGACCCAACACAGCCAAAAATAAATAAATAAATAAATAATTTAAAAAATCCTTCCAACAAACAAAAGCCCAGAACCAGATGGCTTCACAGCCGAATTCAATCGAATATTTAGAGAAGAGCTAATACCTATCCTTCTTAAACTCTTCCAAAAAACTGCAGAGGAAGGAACACTCCCAAACTCATTCTATGAGGCCACCATCACCCTGATACCGAAACCAGACAAAGATGTCATAAAAGGAAATTACAGACCAATATCACTTATGAACATAGACACAAAATCCTCAACAAAATACTAGCAAACAGAATCCAACAGCACGTTAAAAGGATCATACACCACGATCAAGTGGGGTTTATCCCAGGAATGCAAGGATTCTTCAACATATGCAAATCAATCAGTGTGATACACCATATTAAGAAATTAAAGAATAAAAACCATATGATCATCTCAATAGATGCAGAACAAGCTTTTGACAAAATTCCACACCCATTTATTATAAACACTCTCCAGAAAGTGGGCATAGAGGGAACTTACCTCAACATAATAAAGGCCATATATGACAAACCCACAGCAAACCTCCTTCTCAATGGTGAAAAACTGAAAGCATTTTCTCTAAGATCAGGAACCAACCAAGGATGTCCACTCTTGCCACTATTATTCAACATAGTTTTGGAAGTTGTAGGCTTGGAAGAGGAGAAAAAGAAATAAAAGAATACAAATTGGAAAAGAAGAAGGAAAACTGTCACTGTTCACAAAGAACATGACACTATACATAGAAAATCCTAAAGATGCCACCAGAAAACTACTAGAGCTAATCAATGAATTTGGTAAAGTTTCAGGATACAAAATTAATTCACAGAAATTTCTTACATTCCTATACACTAACAACAAAATATCAGAGAGAGAAATTAAGAAAATAATCCCATTCACCACTGCAACAAAAAGAATAAAATACCTAGGAATAAACCTATCTAAGGAGGTAAATGACCTGTACTCAGAAAACTGTAAGACAGCGATGAAAGAAATAAAAGATGACACAAACAGATGGAGAGATGTACCATGTTCTTGGATTGAAAGACTCAGTATTGTGAAAATGACTATAGTACCCAAAACAATCTACAGATTCAATGTAATCCCTATCAAATTGCCAATGGCATTTTTCACAGAACTAGAACAAAAAATTTTACAATTTGTATGGAAACACAAAAGACCTCGAATAGCAAAAGTAATCTTGAGAAAGCTAAACAGAGGTGGAGAAATCAGGCTCCCTGACTTCAGACTATACTACAGAGCTACAGTAATCAAGACAGTATGGTACTGGCACAAAAACAGAAATATAGATCAATGGGACAGGATAGAAAGTCCAGAGATAAACCCACGTACCTACAGTCACCTTATCTTTGACATAGGAGGCAAGAATATACAAGGAGAAAAGACAGCCTCTTCAATAAGTTGTGCTGGGAAAACTGGATAGCTACATGTAAAAGAATGAAATTAGAACACTCCCTAACATGATACACAGAATTAAACTCAAAATGGATTAAAGACCTAAATGTAAGACCAGACACTATAAAACTCTTAGAGGAAAACATAGGAAGAACACTCTTTGACATAAATCACAGCAAGATCTTTTCTGACCCACCTCCTAGAGTAATTAGAATAAAAACAAAAATAAATAAATGGGACCTAATTAAACTTAAAAGCTTTTTCACAACAAAGGAAACCATAAACAAGATGAAAAGACAACCCTCAGAATGGGAGAAAATATTTGCAAATGAAGCCACTGACAGAGGATTAATTTCCAAAATATACATGCAGCTTATGCAGCTCAATATCAAAATAAAAACAAACAACCCAATCAAAAAATGGGCAAAGACCTAAATAGACATTTCTCCAAAGAACACCTACAGATGGCCAAGAGGCACAGGAAAAGATCCTCAGTGTCACTAATTATTAGAGAAATGCAAATCAAAACTATAATGAGGTATCACTTCACACTGGTCAGAATGGCTGTCCTCAGAAAATCTAGAAACAATTAATGCTGGACAGAGTGCAGACAAAAGGGAATGCTCTTGCACTGTTGGTGCGAATGTAAATTGATACAGCCACTATGGAGAACAGTATGGAGCTTCCTTAGTGCAATCTCACTACTGCACGTATACCCAGAGAAAACCATAATTCAGAAAGTGTCATGTACCACAATGTTCATTGCAGCACTATTTACAATAGCCAGGTCATGGAAGCAACCTGAATGCCCATCGACAGAGGAATGGATAAAGAAGATGTGGCACATATATACAATAGAATATTACTCAGCCATATAAAAGGAACAAAACTGTGTCATTTGTAGAGACGTGGATGGACGTAGAGACTCATACAGAGGGAAGTCAGAAAGAGTAAAACTAATATTGTATATTAACGCATATATGTGGAATCTGAAAAAATTGGTATAGACGATCTTATTTACAAAGCAGTAATAGAGACACAGACATAGAGAACAAAGGTATGGATACCAAGGGGGAAAGGGGTGGTGGTGGGATGAATTGGGAAATTGGGATTGACATATATACAGTATTGCTACTATATATAAAATAGGTAACTAATGAGAACCTCCTGTAAAGCACAGGAAACTCTACTCAGTGCTCTGTGGTGACCTAAATGGGAAGGAAATCCAAAAAAGAGGGGATATATGTATACATATGACTGACTCACTTCACTGTACAGTAGAAACTAACACAGTATGGTAAAACAACTATACCCCAATTTATAAAAAAAGAGATTATCTTCTCACCTTGCAGTGAGAACAACTCTCCCACCAAAATTGCTATATATATTACTCTTTCTAGAATCAATATAGGTATTATAGAACATATCATGTAGCAGAGTATATAAAATGTTTGCAAGTTTAAAGAATAATAATGAAAGGAACAATCCTCTACTCACCACTCTGCTTAAGCACAAGGACCTTAGCGACATCCTGACACACTCTCTGGGCACCCCCTTCCCCCTACTCCCTGCGCTGGGGAAATTTCCATAATGAATTTTGTGTTTATAATCGTTTGCTTTTCTTCATATTTTATCACATATGAATGCATTTAAATGAATATACTATTTATTTTTGCATTTCTGGAACTTAATATGAATAATGTATGTTTCCAAGACTTGCTTTTCTTCACTCAACTTATTTTGTCTGAGATGTATATTGCTGTTCATGACTAAGGTTTATTCATTTTCAGTGCTGTATCACATTGAAGGAAAATACCACACATAATTTGTCCTTTCTGTTCTTAGTGGAAATTTTGGTTGTTTGCAGTTTTTGCCATTTCAAACATTGTTGATAAGAATATTCTTTTACATGTCTCTTTGTGTAGATATGTACAGATAGCAAATATTAGTAGGAGTCAAATTGTAAGTTGTAGGTTATGGGCATCTCCACTTTGTTAGATAAGAGCAAATTATTCTCCAAATTGACTGTTCCAATTTACACTTCTATCAGCTGTAGATCAGTTCTTATTTATTCACATTCTCATCATACTTTTAAGTTTTTGCCCACCTGGTAGGTATAATATGACATCTGCTTGGAGTTTTAATTTTAATTTCCTTGACTGTAGATGGAGTTGAGTGTCTCTTTTTATGCTTATTGATATCTCATGTTCTTCTGTGGAAAATTTTCATGTCTCTTGCCCCCACCCTTTTTTTGTGATTGAATTCTTTATTTTTTTTATTAAAATTTTTAGGAGTTCTTCAAATGCTTTGGAGGTTAATCTTTTTTTCTAGGTATACGTGACATTAATAATTTCTTCAAATTTGTGGCCTTTTAGATCTTTTATTATGAAACGTTTCAAACACACAAAAGTGGAGAGGATTGTGCCCTGAGCCCAGGTAACCATTGTCTGGCAACAACAGTATCAATTTCCTCCTCAGTATGTGGTTACTCTTGTTTCATCTGTATCTCGACCCACAATCCACTCCCCATCCATCAAGCAAATCCCAGTTGTCATATAATTTTATTGTGGTTCGGTTTTCACTTTGTTGGTTGTTCTTTTGATGAACAAAAAAGTTCTTAATTTTAATGTAGTTGAGTTCATTAACTATTTTTCTCCACAGATTATGTGTTTATATTTCTTGTTTAAGAAATCCTCTGTAAACTTAGATCATGAAGATATTCTCGTGTCTTCTTCTGTATATTTTAAAGCTTTCTTTTTTTTTAAACATCTTTATTGGAGTATAATTGATTTACAGTGGTTTGTTAGTTTCTGCTTTATAACAAAGTGAATCAGCCATACATATACATATATCCCCATATCTCCTCCCTCCGGCATCTCCCTCCCACCGTCACTATCCCACCCCTCTAGGTGGTCACACAGCACTGAGCTGATCTCCCTGTGCTATGCGACTGCTTCCCACTAGCTGTCTATTTTACTTTGGTAGTATATATAAGTCCATGCCACTCTCTCACTTCATCCCAGCTTACTCTTCCCCCTCCCCATGTCCTCAAGTTCATTCTCTATGTCTGCGTTAAAGCTTTTTTTTTCACATTTAAGTTCTTATTACTTTTGAAATTAATTTTTATGTATGGTGTGAGATATAGATCCAATTTTCTTTGTTTGCTCATTTTGTTTTTAAATAAGAATACCTCTTCGTCTAAGCACTAGTTATACTAGGTACCCCCTGCCCTTCCCAGCCAATCTTTAATGCTATCTCTGGCATGTATGAATTTTCCAAATTTGTGAGGATTTGTTTCTGGACTCTTATTTTGACTCTCTGCTAATGCCATGTTATCTTAGTTACTATAACTTTATAATAAATTATTAATAAAATAAAAGCTCTCAACCTTGCTCTTCATCAGAAGTCTTGACTATTCTTGGACCTTTGCTTTTTCTTGTAAATTTTTGAATTAGATTATCAAGTTCTACCAAAAACTTTTGGGATTTTTATTGGTACCACAATCCACGTATAGATAAATTTGTGGTGAAATTCTATGTTTCAAATTTTGGGGTTGTAACATGTGAATGTGTTGCTTTTTTCCATTTGTTTAGTTTTTTCCTCTCTTTATTCTGTTCTTTAATTTTCTTCTTCTCAGTGAGGTCTTCCCTGTCCAGCCTACTTAAAATTATAACCCCTGTCCTCTCCTGCAATGCTTTTATTTTACTCCCATAGTGTTTAACCCCGTATTACATATTGTTTCTCCTTGATATAAGTGAGAGCAGATTTTTATCTGTTTAGTTACTTCCTGGACTAGTTCCTGGTACACAGTAGGTACTCAATAAATTAATTTTTATAATATCCTCCATGAAGATCTTTAACATCTTTTGAGAGGTTTATTCCATGGTTCAGTGATATGTTGGTAAATGTTTAACAATAGGTCTTCTGGGGTAGGGGAGAAGGGGAATGATTGGTAGAGTTTGCTAATTTCCATGGTGTAAATTATCCTACCATGGCCAATTTCAAGCTACTAATGTGAATGCAGAGTTGGGAAGAGATGTGAAGTAGTACACAATTATAGTATTCCCACCAAACAGAAACAATAGATGTAAATAAACTCAAGGTCATAGATAATTGTAAAAATTTTTTTAACATCTTTATTGGAGTATAATTGCTTTACAATGGTGTGTTAGTTTCTGCTGTATGACAAAGTGAATCAGCTATACAAATAATTGTAAAATTTAATAACATAACTGAGTATTTAATTGTACATTTATATAATTTAATTTTTAACAATGGCTTTGCTTAACAATTGGCTTGCAAAATTCTTGAAAATTTAACAATGAGTTTTTGCAAGCTGTATATACCAACTCCAGAATACCACTGTCTAGGTTCTTTCTGTTTTGTGTGACTATTCTAAATATCTTTTCTCGCTTTATGAAATTAAGTTTTCTAACACTTTTTTTTTGTTGGTGTATAGGAATACATTTAAGTTTTATGTAATGTCCTTATATCTGGCAAACTGGGTAAAATCTGTTCATAATTTGAATAATTTATATGTACATTTTCCTAGGTTTCTTTGTAGACAATCCTATGATCTGTAAATAATGACAGTTTTATTTCTTCACTTCCAATCCTTACATATTTTATATCTTATTGTTCTGTTATTGCATTGACATGAACCTCCAGTACAATATTAAATCTTAGTGGTAAGGGAAAACGTCTTGCTTCTGATTTTCAATGAGTGATTTAAGATTTTGTTTCTTTTTGATATCTTCTTAGTTAGACAAAAAGTTTTCTTTTATTCATAGTTAGATAAGAATTTGTTTCCTTTTTCCATGAGTGGGTGTTAAATTTTATGATATGATTATTCTGTATCTATTGAGATGATCATATACTATGTAGCAAAAAATGTTAAACTTGCCAGGAGTATTTTGTCACATACCTAATAACATAGCATCAAAATACAGAGAACAATGATTAACAGAAGTAAAAGGAGACATGGAAAAATAAGTACACCGAAAAAATAAATGTATGTGAACAATATAATTAGATACTTGATCTACTGGAGGAAAACAGATCACTCCATTGAATAATGTAAGAATATGTAATATTCTCAAATCACATGGAATATTTACAAAAATTGGCCATTTAATAGGTCAGCTATAAAGCAAGTCTCAGAAAACTTCACAGAATCTGTATCATGCAAGCAGTGTTCTCTGACCACACTAAGTTTCTTTACTACCTCTGAGTAACATCTTCATATTTATACTCCATTTCACTAATTCTCCTTTCAGCTACATATAATTTTCCTTTTAGCCTATTCATTTTTCTTCACATTTATAATTATAGCTTTCGGTTCCTAAAATTCTATTAGTTTTTTGAGGGGAAATCTGCTGTGGTTTATTCACCTATTTTTAATAATCTCTTAAAATCTTTGCAAAAACTTTCCTCAAATATCATTAAACATAGTTATTGTATATTAGATTACATGCTGAATATAATTTCAACAATTTTTGCCTGATTTTGTTGTTGTTTCCTGCTATTTCTGTATTCTGGTTGTTTATTTCCTCATGTTAGTATAATATATACACTTGAACTTAGAATCCATGGAATTTTTTGAGCTTTGCATTTAAAGTGCTTTACTGCTGAGAGAATTTGAGTTTGCTTCATGCATAACTATAGCCCCTAGCGGCCTTGGATTACTTGATATCAGTATCTCAGCTTGAGTTTTTTTTTGACCACACAAATATTGTGAATTCAGTCTCCAAATCCCTCACCTCCATCTGTATTCAAGACAAGTACACTTTTTTCCTCTCATTCCCTTCTGTAGGGTGTATTTTATTTTCTAGTTCATTATTTTGTAGAGGGTATTACTTTTTCAAAATTCTTACTTTATTCAGGAGTCTATAGTTTTACTAGCTAATTTTCATAGTCCATAGGCTTTGTCTCCAATCCCTTACATGATTATTGACTATAAAACCCAAAGTGCTAGGCCTTCAGGGAAAAATCCCAAATTGATCAGTGTTCCATTCATTATATGTTTTACTGGATATGGTTGGCTGATATTTTGTTTAGGATATTTGCGTTTATGTCCACAGGTGAAACTGACTTCTAATTTTCCTTTTGCATCAATTTCTTATCAGAATTTAGTATCAAGGTTATGCTGACCCAAAATAAGTTGAGAAAATGTCCCTTTTTACCTCTTCTCTGGAAGAGTTTGTATAAAGATGGCTTTATTTTTTTTCTCTAAATGCTAGTGGTAGTTCCCAATGAAAGTATCTAGGCTTGAAATTTTGTTGGGAAAAAAATTTTAATTACAGATTTAATTTCTTTAGTAGTTATAAGACTGTTGAAAATTTTTTTCCCTTATGTCAGTTTTGTTGTACTGTTCTAGAAGTGTATTAATTTTATTTACATTTTCAAATTCATTATCATAAATGTTCTAATAGTCTTATGATTTTAATATTTATAGATTTTTATAATGATGTCCCTTTTTATTCCTAACATTATTACCTTTGCTTTTTCTCTTTTATTCTTGATTGGTCTTTCCAAGGGATTATCAGTTTTATAGTCATTCCAAAGACCCAACATTTGGCTGTGTTGATCCTCTCTAATTTTTCTTTGTTTTCTATTTCTTTAATTTCTTCTCTAACATATGTTAATTTTCTTTTTCCACTTTATTCATATTTATTTTACTGTTTTATAACTTTTTGAGAGGATATTTAAGTCATTAATTTACAGCTTTTTTCTTTTATATACATTAAAGGCTATACACATTCCTATACATTTCTACAACAGTATTAGCAGAATCTGACAAATTTTGGTGTGTAATGTCACTTGCAAATCTTTTTTTTTTCAGCTCTTATGGATTAAAACTGTTTTCATTGCACACAAATACAGGGCAAAACAGTTAAATGAACAATAAATATTTCAAAGCATGTTCAACTCCTAGCAAGGTAGTATGCACATTGGTTAAGAAAATTTTTAGCTTGGTAGAGTAATGCCAATTGGCCAAAACCGTGCAAAGTGTATTTGTCACACTAGCTGTCAATGGGTGTGAGCATATTAACATTCAAAGCATAGGAGATATAAACACACATCATTTGGGGTGTTTCTTTATGGAAAAAACTAACACTTTCAGAAACAGTATTACAACAAATCAGTATTTCGTAGGAGTGGCGTTTAATGATGTAATGATGTTTGTCTTTATATTCTTTACAGCTCTTGGCACAGTACTGATATTTGAATGGACAGTATTAGAAAATATATATTAAACAATGAATAATTCCATCCTAATTTTAATGGTGGTTGAAGAATCCCTCAGTTAGCCCCTATACATGTGTTTATTTCTTTGCATGTGATGTTATGTGTGAGTACCAATAGACAAGTTTATATGTATTCATGAATAAAATAATGACTTTTTTATTACTCTACAAAATCATTAATCTAAAATTTCAAATTGCCTGTAAAAATGATTTTTACCCATGACACATATTCAGAATATAATTTGAAGAATTAAATAAAAATAAATGATTATAGTTTTACAAATTATTATTGTGGGATTCAGATTAGGAAATACCTAATTTTTTAATATTTTTAAGGATTAATCAAAACGTGTGCAAAATTTATAAAATATTTTTAAGACTATTGAAAACAAAGAAAACTGAAACAAAATTTAAATACAGTCAAACCATTTAAGAAACATGACATCAAACATAATCATTTGTGCCCTCCTGTGAAATGAAAGCCTGGGTTAATGGGCTTTTCAGTTGGAAAGAAAGGCCAATGAATTAACTTAAGATTTTGCCACCTTGCAAATAAAAAACTTTCCAGAGCAAGTAATGACCACTGCTCAGTGAATAATAAAGCTTTGTTTTATTTGGCAAATGTTACAGAAAAGTTAACTACAGTCAATATTTGGTTAACCAGGGGGGTGGAGGGACAGATAAGGCACAGCAATCATTAATTCACAGTTCTACTGCAGAATGAAGGGAAGTGAGGTGTGGTGGCACCACTGGAAAGCTAGGAGCTCTGTAGGGGAACAAGCTGCTGGATAGTTGGGCAACCCAGACCACAGTCTTTGTTTGCTGGGTGGGACTTTCCAAATGGCAGCTACAGCAGGTCAGAATGTAAAACAGGTCAGTCTACCTAGCAGACTCTAGGTACTGAAAAGTTGATTTGTAGATGAATCTCTTTCCTGGTTGTCTCTCCCAGCCCTTTGCCCCTGTCTCTCTGAATCTGTTTCTGTCTCTCCTTTAAAATCTTTTACAAATCTAATATTGATGGCACAAGCATATTTTGAGGCATCGTACTTGCTAGGTACATGATCTCAAGGAACTATCAATCTGGTAAGAGAACCATTCAGAGATCTCTTGCTAATAATATAGTTCTAAAGAGTGATTTCTTAAACCATTTTTAATCTGTCACCTTTTGTTTCACAAAGAATGTCTTATAGTGCCTTGAGTTAAGAATTTACATCAGTAAAGAGTGAAGATTTAATCTTACTGACAGCCCTGAGGACATTCAAGGGCAATATCACCCATGTTCTGGAAAGTTTAGGAGTGAGAGTGATGGCATGTATTAAGGATATTCAGATTGCTACTTCTTCTAAATGAAAATTTATTATTTCATTATTCCTGAGCCTTCATTTATTACGATCCTTGGGATTTGAGATAATTGAAGACAACAATAATAATCCTTTTATGTGTTATATACTGTGGAGTCATTCATTTTGAAGGATTCCCAACTGTGTCGCAGGCTGCATATAAAGTTCAGGGTGGGGAGCTCTGGAATGGTGAAAGAAATGTACATAGACATACACATGGATGCCCTAAATATCCTGAGGGGAACTTGCAGTCTCAAAATATGATAAATCCTGTGGAATGTCAGAGGTGTTGCAAGCCCTCCCCCCTAATTCACAATAGCTATGGCAATTTGATGCTGGAGGGAGGATAATAATAATAATGATGATGATGATGATAATAATAGATAATATCTACATTTGTTCTAATGAACAACAGTAGCAAAAACCATGCTATATATATATGCAAGAAATGTCAAACCTCTTTTCATTTCTCAGGAAGAAATGAATAATAAAATATACTGGAAGCCTGGGGGAATATAATTAAAAATTATTGTAAAACTAGGCTCTGGCAGGGCTAATGTTGTAAGAGGAAAATTGAGCATTATGTATTCTTTCATTACATATTTCCCCTCCTGTCAAGTGGTAAATCAGGTAACCATTTAGGGGCATTATTTAGATTTTCCATGATCAAGTTGTTTGACAATGCAAATCATATCATCCTAGTAAAGAAGTTGAGATGCATAAAATGGTAACTAACAACTGTGTGAATGGGAGCAATGGTGAGACAGAGATGGGGACAATATGGGGGCATTAGTCCCTGAATGGCCGTGTCCCACATGCACCCCATTTATTATTCAAGTAAATGGAGAAACAGTTGAACCTGAGTATGTAGTAGCAACTTTAAAAGAAATCATATGGACTTAATCAGCATTATCCATTTTGGCAATATGTTTTTAAAAACCTACATTCAGTTGGCAAGCTAACATGATACATTAATTAACGGCACCATCACTGATGTCAAAACGATCTGGATTCAGATACCAGCTCTACCCCTAAGTAGATGTGGAATATTGGTAAGTTACTTCGTTTTCCCAAGTTTCAGTTTCCTTATCAAATATAAAGATGAAAATAATAGTAACCATAGTTCACAGAGTGATCATGTAGATTAAATGTGTGTGGCACATAATAAAACAATAAATACTAGCAATGCTGGTAAAGTTATAGGAAGATATTTATCTCATTGAATGATTGGTTTTCTTCAAAATGTTCGAGGCGTTTTTTTTTGCAACGGTTCTGTGGGACTTGTTCACCCTTTCCAATCCCCTTTGATGAAATAAAGGCCATATCACATGACTTCTCTGGCATCTTTTATGTAAAAATAAATTCACGTGGCTACTTCTAGTCCCCCTTGAAGTAGGCTCAGTACAGTCAGGGGCAGTAATCAAACTTCCCAATGTGCTTAGTGAAAGCCCCTTTCCTTCTGACTCAGGCTGCTTCAGGCTGACTGCTTGCAATGGTTGGCCTATTTATTTCATCACCTGGCACTCTGATTTCTTTTCCCAATTTTCTAGGCTGCCTCTGGCTCCTCCAGCAAGGGAAGGGCCAAGAGGTAAGGGGTTGGAAAAGTCATAGTTGACTGTAACTGTCATGGTGAGCTTTGCTGGCACTTTCCAGGCAGTCGTAGGTGCTTTTGTGAATTCTTTGGAAATCCTCATGCAGCATAGCTGGGAATTTCTCCCTCCTAGTTCCCTTGATGTGGATCTCTTTGACTATCAATTCTGGTTCCACCCTCATTTTCCAGAATGGTCTCTCCATTGGCTAGAATCTAAGAAAACTCTTGTTGGCCCTCTGAAATGTGGCCCATCCCTGACCCAGGGCAAAGAGTCACAAACACTTTAGCTCAACTCATTCTGCAACTGTGGCCTGTCCCCAGTGCAGGGACCACTCTGGTCAAGGGTGTTGGGTCAGGTAGCCAGCCAGAGTCTCTTCCTTGTTAGATTTCTCAGGTGTAGACCACATACCAGCTGAGTGTATCATCTTAGTTCTAAAGACACATATGAATCTCTCTGATATTGCTTTCCCAGGGCTTATTGTTCAAGAACATCACTCCTTAACTGTCAGGAATACCAAAAGCTCTTATAATTTCCAGCCTCTCCTCTCAGTCTCTCCAGCCTCAGATGTGGGTATTCAGGTCAGGGTTGTAGAAGGTTCTTGATCACCTCCTTTGTAAGGTTTCTTTAGAGGTCTCTGACACAAACTGGGCATCCTACAATTCAATTCAATTCCTAACTACCCTAGTTAGCACACACCCTACAGGTTAAGGGTCTGAGTTCCACATGACAGTTCTCGTTTCAGATACTAGCTGCACGCCCTCCATTCCACTGCTGCCTGCACTTCCGTCCAACTTGGTTACAAATTCAGGAGTTTCCACAATCCTCCTTCATGTTTGAAAATATACTAGAATGACACAGAACTCAGGAAAGGACTATACTTACAAAGACTATTTTATTATAAAGGATACAAATGAGCAGCCAGATAGATAGATACTTAGGGTAGCAAGTTCTAGAAGAGTCCTGAGCAGAGCTTCCATGCACCCTCCAGGCACATCACCTACCCAGCACATCAGTATGTTCTCCAACCAGGAAGATCTCCAAGCCTCAGTGTTAAGAGTTATTCTCTAGGTTTTATTTCACAGGCATGGTTGAGTAATTCATTGGCAGCATTATTGAACTCAATTTCTAGTCCCCTTTCCCTCCCTGGAGGTTGGGGTGTGGAGCTGAAAGTTCTAACTTTCTAATCCTGTGGTTGGTTTCTCTGGCAACCAGCCTTTCCTTCCAGAAGCTACCTGGCCACACTCCACCCCTCCCTCTCACCACCATGCATCACTTCGCAAGCGTAAACTTTGGTATCATCCAGAGTGGCTTGTATGGAAAACAAAGAGACTTAGGAAACCCAAGAATTTCTGAAGATTTTTGTCTGGAACCTGGGACAAAGATCAATATATTTTTTTTTATTACACCACCACCTTGAAATTTGGGAGTGATTGGTACCTACTGTTTAAGGTCCCAGCCAAAAGTGAGACAGAAGAATCCCATTTAATATCCTGTTAACAGTGAAAGTGCAACATAACTATTCTGATGTAAATGTTAGTTCATATAGGACAAGTATGACCTTTAAATTTGGGTGAGATAATTTTAAATGTTCTTGGAATTTTGTAATCATGAGTGAAAGGAAATGATGCAAATCAAAGCACTTGTTGAAAAATGGCATCCCTGATAACTAGTGACATATTTTTAATGTTTGCTGTAAACACCATGAAGGTCTTACCTTTGGTGGACCAATTTGAATGGAGATCCCCTGGGTACCAAAGCATATATTGAGAAGGATATTTTCCTATTTTGAAAGGTTTGTATTTAGAAAGAATCTTTGTGCCTGTAAATCTTAATCAAGGATTAGAGAGGAATAATTTATCTGGTAATTTGTAAATTTTCAAAGATGTCTGAGGAAACTAAAATGCTTTGACTTTGAAGAACGCCTTGGGGTCATATTGAGACTTCTCAAAAGGCTGCTCTTTTCCAGCATCTGGAAATTGATTTTCTTGCAAATCTCCCTGAATATATGAACAATCAGTTTTGAAATTCAACTGAACTGTGTCAAAGCGTTGGTTATGATAATTGTGAAAATCTGCATGGAGAGGTTATCTTAAAAACCATATGTCATATTTCACAAAAGATGGCATAAATAGAATTAGGAAACTTTGGAATTCTTTGCAAAATATGTTTTAAAGATCAGAAGTATCTGTTATCACTTGGAGCACAATTTTCCATTAGCTTTTTTTTTTTTTTAATACTTTATTTATTTATTTATTTATTTATTTATTTATTTATTTATTTATTTATTTATTTATTTATTTATTTATGGCTGTGTTGGGTCTCTTAGTTTTCGTGTGAGGGCTTTCTCTAGTTGCGGCAAGTGGGGGCCACTCTTCATCGCGGTGCGGAGGCCGCTCTTCATCGCGGTGCGCGGGCCTCTCACTATCGCGGCCCCTCCCGTTGCGGGGCACAGGCTCCAGACGCGCAGGCTCAGTAGTTGTGGCTCACGGTCCCAGTTGCTCCGTGGCATGTGGGATCTTCCCAGACCAGGGCTCGAACCCGTGTCCCCTGCATTAGCAGGCAGATTCTCAACCACTGCACCACCAGGGAAGCCCCTCCATTAGCTTTTAAGCTTATGAGTTAGGTCGTGTGATGAATGATATTTTAGATAACAATAAGACTGTTGAGGTAGACTTACCCTGTTCTCCAAAAAATGTCCATGCCCCCAAATACCAGCATAGTCTGCAGACCAGCCACACCATAAGCTAACCTGTGTTAACTCTACTCAGATATTTAGCAGAGAGCTTCATATGAAATCAAGGGTGATAATTAAACAAATCCATTTCATCTGCCATCACTAATCAAGGTTGTTTTAATGGTTGCTACAGAAGAATTGCATGTCCTCAAAAGGGCACATCGCCTACATAATTAGATGTTTGCCTGAGTTATTTTCCAGGACCTTGGAGTCAGCTATGTCTAGTTTGAACTGAGCTGGTTAAGACTGGATAGGACCTCTGACCCTCCAAGCTGGGCATGCGCAAGAGTCCGCTCAGTGACCTTTTGAAGTCAGGGGGGTGAAAACCCCGCCCTCAGGTCTTGCTAAGCGCCTTTATTTTTGGACATGTTAGAGGCCTATATCTTAGTTACACCTGCACAGAATGACAATTACCACACCTTTTCCCAATCACCTTTCCCCACGCTCCCCACATTCCCCACACTTTAGACCACCCCGCTTCTTTATTCTTTATCCCATAAATACCCCTAGCCCCTCACTTTCAGGGAGGCAGATCTGAGACTCGTTCTCCTATCTCCTGGCTTGGCTGCCTTGTGAATAAACCCTCTCTTAGCTGCAAACCTAGGCATCTCAGCGGTTTGGCCTGCTGTACATCAGGCAAATCAAACCTGGTTCAGTAACATATTTATTACTTTATTTATAATAGATAGACAATTGTATGATTCAAATTCATACTGTTAACATAGAAAGCAACTTAGAATAAGGCAAGTATAAATTTGTGGTACAAATTTTAAAAAGTTAGCAGGAAGCTTTTTATTTTGTTAAGCAGAGACAGGAAAATTCAAATTAGATAAACCTGTATTAAATAAAAACTTTTTATATCTCTACTGATTATTTATACCTATGACTTTTTTTTCATGAAAATAAATACACACTTTGGTGAAGAATAAATATTTAGCTGTTGGGAACGTTTTCCTAAAAATAATACAAATTCACTGTAGAAAAATTTAAAATATTGATAGTCAAAAATCAATCTTAGGAAAAAAATTTAGTGAATAAGAGCATGGACTCTGGAGCAGAACCCTTGAGATCAAATCCTGGCATGTCCACTTCCTAAGTGTGTGACATCAGGAGGATTTGCTTCCCTCTCTGTGCTTGATATTCCCCATCTGTAAAGTGGTAACAATAATAACACCTTTCTTATAGGGTAGATATGAATATTAAATTAGTTAATGTTTGTAAAGTGTTTAGAACAGTGTCTGAAACATATTGAGTGCTGTATAAATTTACTTTAAATAAGGTATATACACATGCTCTTTGAGCAAAAATTTTATCCTACTGTACTTGTTCCTGTTTTTTCATGTATATTATAATCATTTCCACATCTTTAATATTTTATACAATTTAATTATTAAACTCTTAGAGCAATTTATCGCCTGTTTAATCCAAAAATTGTATAACCTATTATTATACTTTTGGCTTTGTTGACTGAAAGAAAACACACAATGTAAAAGCTGTGAGACGAGTTTATTCAGTGTCTTAGTGAGGACTGTAGCCCAGGAGACAGCCTGTCAGGTAGCTCTCAGAAACTGTTGCAAAGAGGTAAGGGGGGAGGTCAGTATAAATGTGATTTTGGTGAAGGGGGTCCATTCAACCATGCACACATGCCAGTAGAATGTTGCTGCTAGTCATGAGAAATAGATATCTTAGTTAATGATTTTAGTGCTTTTCTAAGTATGGGAAGATGCAAGAATCAGGTTCATAAAAATTTTCTCCTGAAAATATCTATCTGAAGAACTGTTCTGCCAGTTTTCCCAGAGCACAGAGTGCCTCATTCCTGATCTCCACCGTGAACTCCTTTCAGGGTGTGTTGAGGGCCAGCAACTGCAGTGGCTAGTGACTTGATTTGTGTAGAACCACGTGGCCAGTGACATTCTTTAGTTAGCAGCTTGTTTCCAGCCTTTTATTCTTTAAAACAAAGTCATAATGTGATTCATACATCTAAATTTGTAGCAGTCAGGATTCTAGGATAAACTGTAAGACGTGGAATTACAAGATATATACATATATACACATTCATAAGCATTTTTAAATAAATTTAAAAATTGTTTTTTTAAATGTCCCACTCATTTTTTTCCCAGGATCAGGGAATGAGGATATTGCCACCCCTTTTAAACCTCAGTTCTCAAACTACCTGTTTATACCATATTGGGAAACGTGTTTCCAATAAAAACTTTCTCATTTGTGAAACTAACATTTTAGCTTATATTTTAATCTTTTTTCCTAGAGATTAAGTATTTTAAAGTCTTAATTACACTTACTTGCACAGAGAGTTGGAAGGAATTTTTGAATGTTAATAGCAGTTGTGGGTGTTAGAATACAGCTTTGAAAAGGTGTGTAGCAACTTTAGCAGATAACAGGGACTTGAGCTTGACTGCCTCTTTTGTATTTTAACATAGATTTATACTCAGACGACATCTGTGGAAAAGCGCACGACACAGGTGGAAAAATGAACAATAGGTCGTCCATTCAGCCGGATAACAACAACTAACACTATGTACCGGGCACTGTGCTGAGTGATGTGTGTGTGAATAAGTATAAATATGAATATATATAGCACATGTATTTCACACAATTTCAAGTCTTCATAATACCTTTATGGGACAGGCTGTATTCTTATCCCAGTTTCGAAGACCAAGAAACTGAGATACAGAGAGGTTTTATAACTTGCTCACGTTTCCTTAGCTATAAGTGGTGGATCCTCACAATTTAAACCGGGCAGTCTGGTTCAGACTCTGTGAGTGACACATATTACCTTTCCAGATTCCTTAATCCAGGAATCAAAGGCAAGAAGAAAGCCACAAATTTGACGTTTGGGGAAAATTGCCTTCAGAAAGTGGAGCTATAAGTGGAGCCTACATCACGGTTTCAAGGATAGAGAAGTAGCAGCCTCGTTTAGGTCACCTGAAGGTTTAATGAGCCGAGCGTGAAGTGAGGCTTGGGTTGCACTTAAGGCCGGCACAAGCTGTTACATACAGAGCAGACATGAGCAGGTGCCTATGTGCAGGGTGGAGGAAAGGATGCCGGAGCTTGATCAAAGAAAGTCTCATGCCTATGAGTTATCTCGGACTCTCTGGGAGAAAGCCAGAGACCTCGACCTATTTGTGCCTAGGAGTTTTGAAGGAAATTACTTTATATGATGGTTCTCTTCCATTTCTGTAGCTTAAAAATTTATATTTTACTTTGAAGTGTTAAACCTAAGGCAGTGGCTGTGTGGTGTGATTCCCTGACCCCGTTAGAAAAGTAAGCTGTGTGTCTAAATCACCAAGGTGGTAAGAGTGTCTTCTGAATGAATCACTGATTCAACGAAAAATTTCTTGGTCACCTACTATGTGCCAGTTATGGTCCTGAAGTTCTGGAGATTCATGCCTAAATAAGACAGAGATATAAGCCTTGTTCTTAAGGAACTTCTAGTAGGAGGCAAATAATCTGCAAATACACAAGATAATGACAGACCAGAGGGGGAATAAGTGGTCTCAGGAGAAAACAAGGGATATAATCGAATAACTGCTTTGTGAACTCCCCAAACACAAACTGCTTTGTGTATACACTATATACACTACTCGTGTCTCTGAAAGAGTAAAAGATTTTCTCCTCTAAGTTAGCATATGGTGGCAGAAAATGTCACAGAAGTTCTCAGAGAAAATTTGCTGTAAAAAGTCAGTGCTATGATTATGTGTTTTGGATAAAAGGCTAGAAACTGTATGGCCAGCTGACAGTTTAGAAAACTGAAGATTTGTCCAAAAATATGTCAATTGCATTTAAATTATTGAGGACAACCTGAAGAACACTATTCAAAGTATTTAGAGATCTAGGCTCTGGGCCTAATCCTGCCATTGATAAGCTGTGTGACTGTGGGGGAAACCATATATTTCTCTGTTCCTTGGTTTATTTATCTAAAAATAAAAATATAAACTATATGTCAGGATAAAATTGGATAACAAAGCTTGCATGAAACTGACTTGTTTTGCATTAAATGGTGTCTGTATTTTAAGCACTGGTGACTGAATCTGGTCTATCCAGCACCTATATAGGCTGCAGTTCACAATATCAGGATTTCACCGGCTTTTCCAATTTTATTTAACCAAGGTTATTCTATGTAAAAATAAGTCATTGCTGAAACATTTCTTTCATTCCAGTTATGTTGATAAGAAGCCATTTGAAAGCAGCTGTGTTTCATTATTTATTTTTATTCAGTATTTAATTTGGAGAAAACCAACAATATAGAGTTGTAGGAAATAGAGGTGCTCTTTTCTGGAACAATCATTATACTTGTTATTGACATCAGATACTGGATAATTTAACTTGCTCAAAATAATATATTCGCTAAGAATCTCAGCAGCCTCTAGTCAAAAAGTGAAAGCTCACTTATACAACAAGAGATAGTCAAATCAGTATGACAAAATCTGAAACCTATATTTTCTCGCTGAACATGATCTCCTATAATCACAATAGAAAGCTATTTCACCAGGTGTTACCCAGGAAGGCATTGGTAGGTGATATTACCTGGATCAGTTTTGCTATGCTGTGAATACCAATGTAATCATTTTCTTGGGTTTTTGTATTTTTCTCCACTATCCATTTAAAGACGAACAAAACAGTGGATCTTATTTTCGGGATACTTCTTCCTTTACATTGTTTCAAGCAGTTAAATTCATATACTGAAGGAGTAAAAGTTGACATGGTGATTTTCAAAAAAATCCACATAGATACATTCATTCTAAAAAGTGTTTCTTCTTTAGCAGGGAAGTGGTTCCTGTAATGCACATACAGTTATCGCAGTAAATTGGGGTTGTGGATATGAAGCTGTTGTAGACTCATATGGATTCTGCTTTTAAACCTTTTCTTCAGCTTTTTTTTTGGTTCACTGTATTGTCAATGTATTTTGTACATTTTCCTCTGTCAACTTTGCAGATCAGAGAAATCAGTTGTATGAACTAAAGAAGGAAAGAATGTATTTTAGTTTATTCAGAGCATCTACAGTTTAGAAGGAAATTAGAATAACAGATACATTTATAAACAAATGGCTTATTGACACCCACCTTCTTGTCACTTTATCAAAATCTCTTTAAGATAAAGCCAAAATGTATAAATAAATAAATGTGAAAGAATTATATATCACTTTTTTTTCAGAGTCCCCACTGTTATAAGGAGAGAAGCTCATCTTCTGAGACAATTCTGCCTACCTTTGTGCTAGCAAATGTATTGCAGTAGTTCAAAAACACATGATAATCAGACTCTTTCTGTTTGGGGAGGTCCTTACTTTAAAAAACAGTGTAAATGGGTTATGGCATCATTTTGTAAGTCATTTACAAAAGTTTGCACCATTTTACCTCTTGTCACATTGAAGAAACAAGGCATAATTTTCATTTTGTCAGCAAATCACTCCGTGACAGGCAAGTACCTACATAGTGTATACAGCAACCTTCTCTAATGGATTGCAAGTCCCACATGAGAACTTGCACTGTGCTCATTAAAATTATAGCAACAGAAAAAGCAGAAAAAATTGCCACCAAGTATTTGACTATGACATTTATATGTACTTCTTCTTAACATGCCTATGGGCATGTCAACTGTAAATTGTCCATGAGGATCATAGTGACAGCTTTATGGACTAAAGTTAGAGACCCATCCTCTCACTCAGCTAAATGGTGACAGCCTCAATATGAAGAACATAGTGAAAATAGCTTATATGTAGCTGTATAATTCTGTTATGACACATTTTAGGCATAGACTATCCCAAGTACCTTGGGAAATTGAAACAAAAAATGAGAAAGTGAGTATCATCAAATGATTTCCAAATATGACTAATAGAGAGGCTCTTAGCCCTGGGACAATTACACATGCAACAATAGTATCTACCTCTTAGGAGTATTGAGAGGATTAGTGAAAGCTTCTAGCCCAGTGACTAGAATATCTGAGAGACTTCATATATATTTCATTTTTCTTCTCTTGTAGCATTACCCATCTTTTCCTTTACCAAACTATGTAAGGAAACTCATGTGAGGTGCAAAAGGTGTGGTATCAACAACAACCAGTGCAGTCATTCAGGGGGAAAGTTGGAACAACTGAAGAAGAATCAAGGGAGAGGCAGAACATAGTCTAGTCTTTGAAGGGACTTGGAATGTAAGTTAAAGTTGGGGGAAATGCAGAGATTATTCTAGACAAGAGGACCTGCAAGAGCAAAGGCTGAGCAGTGGGGGTTCACTTGGTGTTTCTGAGGGTCAGTGGAGGAACAGCTGAGGCTGGAGGCTGATGGCAGAGGGTTCAGCATGATATGCCCAGAAGACTGTGGACTTTGTCTTCTAGGCACTGGGAAGTTGTTGAACAATTTTACTTGCTAGAACAGTAGCAACATTTATAGAGAAAAGTTTGTCTGCAGGGGAGCTGTTTTCAGAGATAAGAAGATGATTCATTTTTAGACATAGGAGATTTTAAGAGAAGAAGGAGTAACAGGAGAAAGTTTAGGGCTGTCTATGTCAAAGCCATAGAGTTGGTGAGTTTTCAGAGACATACACAGAGATACAGAGAGAGACACACACATAGAGACATACAGAGAGGGAGGGATGAATGGATGGAGGGAGGGGGAGAGAGAGAGAAAAAGAGAGAGGCTAACAAGAAGATGAAGAAGAGGAGGAGGACAGGACCAAGAGGGGAAAGTACAAGGTCTTGACTAACTTTGGCATATGCTAACATGTAGCAGATCGGAGGAGGCAAAACCAGTAAAAGATAAAAGAATGGTCACTGAGTGAAAAGGAGAAAGGAGAACAGAGAGGATTGTCAAGTGTGCTGGTGGGGGGGGGGTGACTTAGCTCCTACTAGGTTCAGTCACTGTATGGTGACTTTAACTCACTTTATTTTTATAACAACCCAACTGTCGCCAAATTCCAGAACAGAAGGGGCGGTTTTGGTTATTTAAATCAGATCATCCATGCAGTTTTTAAGTGGCAAAGTTGGATTTACACCAAGGATTATCTGACTTCAAGCTCTGCTTTTATGATTACATCCCCAAGGCAAGAGTTCATAAAGGAAGGTTTTAAGTGGTTCTGAGAAGATAGACAGAAAAGAAAATTAGACAAACCCATTGGCTTTGGTAGTTAAGAGATCTTTGGTGAAGGTCAAGAAAATAGTTTCAATTGAGAGTGGAAAAGTTTCACTGCATGGGAATTAAGGAGGAGTTCATGGTTAAAAATCAGAGGCAGAGGTCCTATATTCTCTGGGGAAATTGGGCAGTGCAAAAGAGAAATATGATAGTAGGCCTTTGGTGTCTGAGGTCAGAGGAGGGTTTTGGGTAATGATATGGAGAGCATTTTATCCTCTTAGCAACTCATATGAGAATATCTTTGCAAGATGGGAAGAACTTTTCTGAGAAGATGATTGAGAGGAAGCTGCAGGAGCTTGGCTGAGCTATGTTTTATATTGAAGCAAAAAAGTTTTACTCTGAAAGATAAATGAGGGAGAAAGAGGAAGGGTTGGTCTCAGCTCTTTCTAGTGGGAGGATTTCCAGGCAAGATATAGTGGCTGGGGTCAAGGAAAGAGACTGAGGTAGAGATGTGTTTAATGGAGATTTTTTTTAGTGAAAATTTATATGTTGTATGACATGACACCTTCTGTTATCCTCACACATTTCAGTAAAACTACAAAATTCAACATATACTTGGTACTATTAGTTGTTTTTTCTTGTAAGATTTATATCAGTGTTGGTGAATTACTGAGATAGTCACTTCATAAGGAGGAAGGCTCATAGTCATAAGCATTTAATTTGTTATGGCTGTTTTATATCACTTTAAGATTAGAATAGTTGAATTAATAAATTTATGGGGTAGATGAAGGAAGTAGTAGAGAGCAAGAGATCAAAGGTACAGTGAGATTAGATGGACTCAAAAATAGGTGTGAGGAAGCACGGTTGAATGTTGGGCTTGAGGAAGGCAAGTGTTTTGGCCCATCTGAGTGAACAAATGAATAAAATGATTGCCAAGCAGCAGAGACAGATAGTTTTCAATGCCATTGCATTAGTTTTATAAATTTTTCTAGCAATGTTGCCATCTGGAGTAGAAATGAATAAAGTCTAGGGATATATTTAAGTAAGAAGGTCTATATGCTTGCTTCAAATTGTATCAGGAGGGCGTATGTCAGTTTTCTTAAAAGAGAAAGTCCCACTAATGAAATGTATATGTCTTAGGGCATCTAATTAAAGTATCTATATAGGTGTCCATATCATCTATAAAATATCTCCATTTTTTTGTCTCTGAGACTCTACCCTTTGTGGAATAATCCAAATGTGGTTAATCCCCCCATTAACTACTTCAGTATTTTTCTCTTACGGGCTATATTAAATGTTTCATGGCATTTTCTCTACCCATTGTCCCTCCTAAGAGGAACGTTCATGTTTAAAGTTCCCACTGAAGGGATGGACCTGGGAGTCATGGTTCTAACCAAATTGTCTGAATCTGCCCTGGACCACAGCTGATTGGAGTATGGGAGTCCCCTGACATGCGACAGCTAAGCGGTACTTACTTAGTGACTTATGGTCCGTGGCTGAGCAAGAAAAGATGAGCTGGGCCAATATGTTTCTCCCTCTAGAGAATCTTATTTGATAAATGCCGTGACAAAAAACTGCAAGTGGTTACTGAAATGGAAAGAATGTCCCGAAGTTTACCTGTGGCCGTAATGGTGGGATAATCGTGATTCTAGATCCAGTTTCTAAAAGGACCTTAAGATGTAATCCTAAAAATATAATTTTAACACTTTGTTTTTAAAAAGCATTAACTCTCCACCTCATGCATAAAAGGGTGCAGTGCCCCTGCTGTTGGAGCTGCGTGATGTCTTCTCACTTGAACAGTCAGAATATTTAGCTGAAACTGAAACAATGCGGTCCCACCTCCGACAGAAAGTGACCGCTCTCAGAACCCGTAAAGAGACTCAGACTTCAAATACTGTCTCCAAGAATCTTTTATGGTTTTCTTTACTAAAACATGAGGACTGTACATTAGTATTTCTTCAATATAGAATTATTTCTATTTTGAAGCAAGAAGAAATTTTTAGGAGTGTGAAAGAATGTTGAAAATCCATTAAATCCCTCACTGACAGTTTTTAGTCTCTGCATAACCTTGAATATTTTATTAGCAATGCCAGTTTGCTTTTCAATATGCAACCTTACTGCTCAAAGGAACCTCAGTAGACTTGCCAGTTGAAAAAATAAAGTTTCTATGCAGTTAAAGAGGATAAAAACTTGTCACTCCTGGTTTTATTTCTTCACTCTGTACATGGTTCTTACTCCATTTCATCCTTGGGAGATGTAATAAGGCCAATTAAAATTATATGCAATTTTCTGATGTTGTAAAGGATGCATGACTCTGAGGGAAGAAAGTGCCTAACGGTGGTTGCCAGGGACAACCAACAAAGAGGCTGTAAATGGATAGGCTTGCTCCTTTCAAATATGGCATTAATCGGATGGAAGGAGGGAAGTTTAAAATTGTTTCTTAGGGGAAAAACTTCATGCGTTTGGGGGATTCTTAGATTCTTAATATGTTTGCATGTCAAGTTGAATTTATGGGCCTCTTGGGGATCTCCTTGAAGAGATTACTGAGAAGCAATTCTGAAGAGAGACCTATGGTTTGCTGGATCAAAAAAGAAAACCACAGAGCATGAGGTGATTCGCTAAAAAGAGATGATGACAAACTTCGGAAGTCAAGCCAAAATTAAATAGTTTGGGTGGAGGTTTTTCCTTAAAGCCATGGAGACTGTGTCAATCAGTTGACGTTATTTCTGTTTTGCTTTAGAAAAGTTTAAAGAGCATCTGCTTAAATATTGATGCTTATTTTAAGTTAATTTAAACTTTAGCTATTTGCATAATATATGTGCTTTTAATTGCAAAAGGATTTGGAAGCTCATGCTAATTTGTTATTTCAATAAAGTTTAGGGCTTGCAATTTAGACCAAAAACAAATCCATGATTCTGCCACTAATTGGTGCTAAAGTTATTTAAATTGTAAGGGTATTTTGTCAAGTGGCTCCTTGAGGAAGGTGTGTGCATGTTGTGTAAGTCTGTTGGTGAAGACTTTTATGAAATGCTTTGCAGTGTCATATGTATAATGACTCAGGTGATGAATCCATTTTTTAAACAGAATTTTCTCTTCTGAATGGTACGATTCCCAGTGTGATATGATAAACTACTGTTTCTCTCTTCAGTTTTAAGCAGTAGGAGACTTATGCTTAATTTGGTGCACAATTGCAAAGTCCCTATTAGGTTACTTTTAGTAATATGACCTGATAAAATAAAGATTAAGATTATTAATAATAGTAAACTATAAACTCCATGAAGCAGAGGCTTTGGTGATTTTCACCACTATTCTCAGTGCCTAGAATAGTTTCTAGACATATTTGAAGTTCAATAAATATTTGTTTATTTATTTGAAGTATAATTGACTTACAACACTATGTTAGTTCCTGGTGCACAATATAGTGATTCCATATTTCTTTACATTACAAAATGATCACGGTAAGTGTAGTTACCATCTGTCACCATACAAAGTTATTACAATATTACTGATTGTGTTCCTCATGCTGTACATTTCATCCCTGTAATTCATTTATTTTGTAACTGGAAGTTTGTGCCTCTTAATCTCTCTCACCTATTTCACTCAAGCCCCAACCCCCCTCCACTCTGGCAACCACCTGTTTGTCCTCTGTGTCTTTGACTCTGTTTCTGTTCTGTTTGTTTACTTATTTTGATTTTTAGAATCCACATATAAGTGAAATCATAAGGTATTTGTCTTTCTCTGTCTTACTTATTTCACTTAATATAATACCCTCTAGGTCCATTCATGTTGTCCCAAATGGCAATATTGCATTCTTTTTATGGCGGAGTAATATTTCATTGTGTATATATATATATACATGCCATGTCTTTTTTGACCATTCATCTATGGATGGACACTTAGGTTGCTTCCATATCTTGGCTATTGTAAATAATGCTGCAATGAACATAGGGGTGTATGTATCTTTTCAAATTAGTGTTTTTATTTTATTCAAAAGATGCCCAGAAATGGAATTATTTTTAATTTTTTGAGGAACCTCTGTACTGTTTTCCATAGTGGCTGTACCAAGTTACAATCCCAGAGGCAGTGCACAAGGGTTCCCTTTTCTCCACATCCTTGCCAACACTTGTTAATTGTTGTTTTTTTGATAATAGCCACTCTGACAGGTGTGAAGTGGTATTTCATTGTGGTTTTGATTACATTTACCTGATGATTAGTGATGTTGAGCATGTTTTCATGTGTCTGTGGGCCATCTGTATATCTTTGAAAGAATGTCTATTCAGGTCCTCTTTAACTCTGGTAGTTTTTTTCATGTTGAGTTGTATGAGTTCTCTGTTTATTTTAGATATTAACCCATTATCAGATAAATTGTTTGCAGATATCTTCCATTCAGTAGGCTGCCTTTTCATTTTGTTGATAGTTTCCTCAGCTGTGAAAAAGCTTTTTAGTTTGATGTAGCCCCATTTGTTTATTTTCAGTTTTGTTTCCCTTGCCTGAGGAGACAGATCCAAAAAAATATTGCTATGACAGATGTCAAAGAGTGTACTCCCTGTGTTTTCTTTTAGGAATATTATGGTTTCAAGACTTACATTTAAATCTTTAATCCATTTTGAGGTTATTTTTGTATATGCTGTGAGAAAGTGGTCCAGTTTTATTCTTTTGCATGTAGCTGTCCAGTTTTCCCAACATCGTTTATTGAAGAGGTTGTCTTATTCTCATTGTATAGTCTTGACTCTTTTGTAGATTAGTTGATCATATAACTGCAGGTTTATTTCTGAAATTTCTATTCTGTTTCATTGATCTACCTTGCTGTTTTTGTGCCAGTACTATACTTTTTTGATTACTTTAGCTTTGTAGTATACTTTGAGGTCAGGGAGCATGATACCTCCTGCTTTGTTCTTCTTCCTCAACATTGTTTTGGTTATTTGGGGTCTTTTGTGTTACCATACAAATTTTAGAATCATTTGTTCTAGTTCTATGAAAAATTCTATTGGTGTTTTGATAGTGATTGCCCAGTATCTGTAGATTGCCATGTGGAGTATAGTTATCTTAGCAATATTAATTCTTCCAATCCATGAGCATGATCTATCTTTCCATTTTTTTGTGTTGTCTTCAATTTCCTTCATCCATGTCTTATAGTTTTCCCAGTATAGGTATTTACCTCCTTGGTTAGATTTATTCTTAGGTATTTTATTCTTTTGGATGCAATTGTAAATGAGATTATTTTAATTTCAATTTCTGATAGTTTGTTGTCAGTGTACAGATTATGTATATTAATTTTGTATCTGGCAAGTTTATTTATTAGTTCTAATTTTTTTTGGCATTGTCTTTAGGATTTTCTATATACAGTATCATGCCATCTGCAAACTGACACTTTTACTTCTTTCTTTCCAATTTGGATTCCTTTTATTTATTTATTTTCTTGTCTGATTGCTGTGGCTAGGACTTCCAAAACTGTGTTACAAAAAGTGGTGAGAGTGGGCATCCTTTCTTGTTCCTTATGTTAGAGGAAATGCTTTCATCTTTTCACTATTGAGTATAATGTTGGCTGTAGGTTTGTCATATTTAGCTTTTATTGTATTATGTTCCCTCTATACCCACTTTGTTGAGAGTTTTAACATAGATAAATGTTTCATTTTGTCAAAAGCTTTTTCTGCATCTATTGAGATGATCATACAATTTTTATTTTTCAATTTGTTAATGTGGTGTATCACATTGATTGATTTGCAGGTATTGAACCATCCTTGTGTCCCTGAAATAAATCCCACTAGATCATGATGTTATGACCCTTTTTATAATTTTTGAATTTGGTTTCTTAATATTTTGTTGAAGATTTTTGTGTCTATGTTCATCAGTGATATTGACCTATAATTTTTCTTTTGTGGTATGTTTGTCTGATTTTGGTGTCAGGGTGATGCTGGCCTCATTAAGTGAGTTTGGAAGCATTCCTTCCTCTTCAATTTTTTTGGAATAGTTTGAGAAGCATAGGTGTTAACTCTTCTTTAAATGTTTGGTAGAATTCACCTGTGAAACTATCTTATCCTGGACTTTTATTTTTGAAAAGTTTTTTGATTACTGATTCAATTTCATTACTGGTAATTGGTCTGTTCTTTTTTTTTCTATTTCTTCATGCTTCAGTCTTAGAGATTGTACATTTCTAGGAATTTATCCATTTCTCTAGGTTGTCCATTTTGTTATCATATAATTGTTCATAGTAATCTCTTATTATCCTTTATATTTCTGTGGTGTCAGTTGTAACTTCTCTTTCATTTCTGATTTTATTTATTTGGGCCCTCTTTTTTTCTTGAGTCTGACTAAAGGTTTATCAAATTTGTTTATCTTTTTAAAGAACAAGACCTTTGTTTCATTGATCTTTTCTATTTTTTTAGTCTCTGTTTCATTTATTCCCACTCTGATCTTTATTACTTCCTTCCTTCTACTAACTTTCAGTTTTGTAATGTTTTGACATCACATTTTACATCTTTTTATCTTGTGTATCCCTTAACTACTTATTGTGTATGTAGATGATTTTACTACTTTTGTCTTTTAACATTCCTACTAGCTTTATATGTGGTTGATCTACCACCTTTCCTGTATGTTTGCCTTTACCAGTGAGATGTTTCCTTTCATAATTTTCATATTTCTAGTTGTTTTCTTTTCTGCTTAGAGAGGTCATTTGTAAAGCTTGTTTAGTAGTGCTAAGCTCATTTAACTTTTGCTTCTCTGTAAAACTCTTTATCTCTCCTTCAAATCTGAATACCCTTGCCTGGTATAGTGTTCTTGGTTATAGGTTTTTTTCCTTTCATCATTTAAAATATATCATGCCACTTCCTTCTGGCCTGCAGAATTTCTGCTGAAGAGTCAACTGGTGGTCTTATGGGAGTTGCCTTGTATGAAACTAGCTGCTTTCTCCTGCTTCTTTCAAGTTTCAGTTTTTATCTTGAATGTTTGCCATTTTAATCACAATGAGTCTTGATGTGGATCTCTGTGGGTTCTTCTAAATTGGGACACTGTGTTTCCTGGACCTGGATGTCTGTCTCCTTTCCCAGGTTAGAGAAATTTTTAGAGAACTTCAAAAATTCTCTGCTCTTTTCTCTCTCTCTCTTCTCGTTCTGGGATCCCTATAATGCAAATGTTTTTATGCTTGATGTTGTGCCAAAGGTCCCTTAAACTTTCCTCCTTTTAAAAAACTCTCTTTCTTTTTTTTTCTGTTCAGTTTGGGTGACTTCCACTACTCTATCTTCCGGATTGCTGATCTGTTCCTCTGTATTATCTAATCTGCTATTGATTCCTTCTAGTGTACTTTTTATTTTGGTTATTGTATTCTTCAGCTCTGTTTGGTTCTTCTTTATATTTTCTAACTCTTTGTTAAACTTCTCACCGTATTCATCCATTTTCTCCTAAGTTTGTTGAGCATTTTTATTATCATTACTTTGAAGTCTTTACCAGGTAGATAGCTTATTTTCACTTAACTTTGTTCTTCTTCTGGGGTTTTAGATTGTTTCTTTGTTTGGAACATATTCTTCTGTCACCTCATTTAGGCCAATTTTCTATTTTCATTTCTATGTATTAGGTAGATTGGTTACCTTTCCTGATTTTGTAGAAGGGGCCTCATGTGGGAGACATCTTTTGGGGCCCAGCAGTACATTCACCTCTGGTCACTAGAGCTACATGCTCTCAGGGTGCCCCCTATGTGGACTGTGTGGGCCTCCTGTTGTGGTGGGAATGACTACTATGGGCACGCTGCCCTGCCTGGTTGGCTGTCAGACCCTGTCTTGTGTGGTAGCTCCTGGCCCTCTGGTGGGTGGGTCTGGGTCCTAATGCAGCTGACTGTAGGACCTGGGGGGCCCAGGACTTGAAGTTAGCTGGCTGCTGAGCAGAGCTGTGTCCCAGTTTGATGGCTGCATGGGCCAGGGTATCCTGGGACTGGTGCTGGCCTACTGGTGGGGGGGACCAGGTCCTGCAGCAGCTGGCAGCAGTTCCCAGGGGGCCCAGAGATGTTGCCAGCCTGCTGGTGGGCAGAGCTGAGTCCCTGCAAGGCTGGCTGCTCAGCCTGGGGGAGTCCCATGACTGGTGCCAACCGGCTGATGGGTGGGTAAGCCCCCGCACTAATAAGCTAGCGGGAAGATTCCTAAATAGTGCTTACCAGCACCAGTGTCCTCGTGGTAGAAGGAGCTCCCTAAAAGGGCTGTCACCAGTGTCTGTGTCTCCATAGGGAGTCCCAGTTGCCTCTTGCCTCTCTGGGAGGCTCTCTAAGATCAGCAGTTAGGTCTCACCCAAGCTCCTTTAAGATTACTGCATATGCACTGGGTCTCAGAGTGTGTGAGATTTTCCATGTGCCCTTTAAGAGTAGAGTCTCTGTTTCCTTTAGTCCTCTGGCTCTCCTGTACACAGGTCCCTGCTGTCCTGAGCAGGACCACTAGGCTGGGGAGCCCAATGCAATGATCAGACAATTTGCACCCTGGGGAGAACCTCAGCAATTGTGATTTTTCTCATGTACATGGGTTGCCTACCTAGGGGTGTGGGTCTTGATTATACTGGGTCTCTGCCCCTGCTGCCAGCTTATTGTGTTTCTTGTTTTTAATCTTTGGTTGTAGAAGACCTTTTCTGCTAAAATTCAGGTCATGCTCATCAGTACTTATTCTGTAAATAGTGGTAATTTTGGTGAGTCTGTGGGAAGAGTTAAACTTAGGGTCTTCCTACTATATATACCATCTCAGCCACCCAGTCATTATTATTTCTTGAAAAAATTGCATTAAAAATTCATAGAGAAATATATATATGATTATAGGATTATATTTTTTATTTGGAAAGTATAAAACTCCAGAAAATTACAAATTTTATTTTGTAAAACTCCATGTAAATCATTCAGGGTCGGGGGCTTCATAAAAAGTGTTGAACTGAAATTTTCCTTGTAATCAAGAAAGAGTTCATGTGGTGAGCAACAGAAATGAGATAAAGAAGAAATCCCACTCTTGTGCAGATAAACAAATGTAGCTGAAATTCAGTAAAGTTGTTACTGAGTTCAAGTTTGTGCTGCTTGCCACATGGTAGACCAGTAAAGTGAGAAACGAGTCGTTGGGGCAAGGAATAGTGACTTTATCTGGAAAGCCAGCAGACTGAGAAGATGGTGGACTAGTGTCCCAAAGAACCATCTTACCTGGTTAGAATTCAGGCTTTTTTTATACTAAAAGGGGAGGCGGGGTGGTTGGTTGTTGCAGACTTCTTGGTGTCAGAATCCTTTATTCTTGCATCTGTCCAGGTACGTCAGGTCATGATGTTCCTGTAAACCTGCAAGAGGACAAATGTTGTTGACGACAAATGTTATTCTCTGTTCTGCAACTTTTTATCTCTATGTGAATGGGAAAGTGTTATACCTTTAAAGTCAGAGCCTTGAGAATGGGCTATCCTGTATATTTCGTGCTACAGGCAGCATTCTTTTGTAGCAAAAGCAATAGAATACGGAGGTTAAAGTAAAAGAAATGGACCCAATATGGAGTCAGATTTGTTCTTCCCTATTAAAAAGTGGGGCAGCGATTTACATTGTTACCTTTGTAATGTGGTCCCTCTCTACATGTTAATGATGTTATAAGGAGAACATCACATACAAATGAAGTAAACAGTAAATTAGTTTTGAGATCCAATTAGGATCTTTAAGAATGATCAGGTGAGGCATCTGGCAAGGATTTGAGGGATAAGTAAATGAGATTATGGCTATGGGCCTTAACTTTAGAAGTAAAAGATGGTGTTCTAAGCATTCTCTGGAATTGTTTGTAGAGTTGTTTATCTTCCTGCTGACTTGGTGAGTCAGACAAAACAGGCTAACTGTTTTGAGTTACCTGTGTCACCTGCTCTGATTTGAAGCCATTGCTTAATTGGAGGAAACCCCAGGCCTTGAAGAATATGGACTGCATTTATTTGGTGTAGGCAGCTTTGTAAATTGGCATGGGTATCTAGCAGTGATGAGAGCTGGTTGTCACAATTAATTATTTTTTTGATTCTTACAGAGGAGTTTGAGCCCACCCAAAGGGTTTAGAATAAGTAGAATGGGGAATTGCCATTTAAATCGCTATTCCTTATGACTTTTAATTATGTTTATTTATGTAATGGTTTACTATGCATGTGGCTTGTTATAAAGTGCCTCAAATCTTTGTTTTGGATGTTGTCATGGCATAAATAATAATTTTAAAAAATGGTGTTAATCTTTTTACAACTCAGAAAAGTATAAGCCCTCAGGTATTAACTCAGCTTTTTGAATGAAACCTATAGTTTTCAGGAAATATAGGGATCTGTATTAATTTTAAAAGTTATGTGGATAAGTAAAACAGGGCTAGGAAGGGGGACTTTTTGCAATTTGATATTGGGTTAGCAGAAAGGCCTCACTGAAAGGTAACATTTTAGCAAAGACCTGGCGAAAGAAAGGGAGTGAGCCTGGCAGATATCGATGGGGAGGAACATTCCAGGCTGAGAAAACAGTAAAGAAAATAAAAAAGGCTTGAGGTAGGAGTGTACCTGGTGTGTTAAGTCAAGACCAAGGAGTAGACCTAGTCAGGGGAAAATGGCAGGCGATGAGGTCCAGGCGTTCACAAGAGGCAGAGTGTGTAGGGCCTTTTTCGGTCTTAGGAAGAGTGCCTATACTAAGTGAGGTAGGGGGTCATTGGGGGCGTTTAGAAGCAAAGGAGCGACATGACCCAACTTAAGTTTTAAAAAGGATTATTCTGGCTTCTATCATTGTCTCAGTTAGGAACACATGTGGCTGCAAGACACAGAGTATCTAATAGTAGTTTAAATGAATAGGGGATTCATTTCCTTATATTTGTTTTTAATACAGGAGATTTCTGGAACTGGTTCAACATTTCCGTTTTACCATCATAGACTCAGGCTCTTTTTATCTTTCTTTTCTACCATCCCCCACCTACTGGCTTTCCTCCTGTGCTCTTTGCCTCCTGGTTATAGTGTGGCTGTCTAGTACAGCATAGAACAAAGTCATCACATCTTTGTTCAGGGAAAAAAGGAGGAAGGAAAGGCAACACTAGCCACCTCTACCTGGAAATCTCTATCTTTTTTTTTTTTTTTTTAAAGCTTGATGGTATTCACATTGCTTAATTTGTGTCATGCTTTATTTATTTATTTATTTATTTAATTTATTTATGACTGTGTTGGGTCTTCGTTTCTGTGCGAGGGCTTTCTCTAGTTGTGGCAAGTGGGGGCCACTCTTCATCGCGGTGCGCGGGCCTCTCACTATCGCGGCCTCTCTTGTTGCGGAGCACAGGCTCCAGACGCGCAGGCTCAGTAGTTGTGGCTCACGGGCCCAGTTGCTCCGCGGCATGTGGGATCTTCCCAGACCAGGGCTCGAACCCGTGTCCCCTGCATTGGCAGGCAGATTCTCAACCACTGCGCCACCAGGGAAGCCCCGGAAATCTCTACCTTTGTGTAACAGGCTATTCTTTCTGTAAGAGAGGATGAAAAAGTTATAATATTTGTTTTCTTGGCCTCTACGGAGAGGCAGGAAAAGGAGTTGGGGATGGGTGCTAGGTCAGTTAACCTACAGCGTCTGACAATCGCGAAACCATTTTATCTGTGTTGCTTTATCAATTTACCAGGCTCTTTGATGTACATTTTCTCATTTGGGTCCTATAGTAATCCTTTGGGGGAAGGCAAGGAAGGGGTATTAAGCTCCATTGGAAAGATGAGAAAGTCAAGACCCAGAAATGCCTGCCTCACTGGTAGTTTAGTGACAGGTCAGGGACAAGAAAAGATGTCACTGACTCTCATGCATTATTTCCTGGCACCTAACTTTAGAATCATGTGAAAAGCCTGGCTTCTCTCCCTAGCTGATGCATTACCACATGCATGCAGCCTCCTCCAGTAAATGAGAGGCTAATAGAAGGCTCCTGCTCTCTCGGAAGGCTTGGGGACTACAGTCCTCTGTGGCCTGTTTTCTGGTTACCTGAGGTCTGAGCTCCTTGAGGCAACACAGAAACCAAGGAGTAAAGAAAAGCATTATTCTGGGGATGAAAGAGGCGGAGTCATCCATCGGGCCTGTGACCCGGTGGAAAAGTTGCTGAAAATTCATGGATTGAATGTTTTTCTGGCAGAAACATTTAAAATGCACCAGAAGAGCTCTCTCTGTAAAGGAAGTATCTTTTAATTAACATTATGAATTGTATAATTATTTTATAAAAGTAACAATTGCCCTTTGTCTCTTGACCAAATCTGTGGTTTACTATTTCTATAAGATGTGCCTGAAGCTGGGTTTCCAAGTGGCTCTGAGAAGCAGAACAGCTGCGCTCTGGGTCAGACGAGATTTTTCCTCCTGTCTCAGAGTGGATGCAGCTAAGAGGGGCTGGTGGGTGTAGCTCTTCAGCTTTAGATCCATCTTCTGTCCAGGTGTGCATTCACCCTTCCCTTTCACAAGACTGGTGTTGTTTTATCCAAGCGACCTTGGGACCAAAATAATTAATGCCCTAAGGCTCCGACTTGGCTATGAAAAAACACAGCAAGCCCCTAAGTTTAGGAATAAAAATGTAAAAAATTATAAGGAATGGAAATTTTAACTTATATGTGATACTGAGAATGCAAACTGCATTTAATCCTTTCAAAAAAACGTGAAATGTTACTATTTTTATTACTATTTCTGTTTTACAGGTAAAGAAACTGAAATCTAATTAAATTACTTAAAGTTACACCCAATAAGCAATTGAAAACCGGGTTTTAGATCCAAGCATGTTTTACTCAGTTAAATACTAACAGCTTTCTGCGTCCTAAACACTCTAGCGAAAAACAAACACACACACACAAAAGAACTCTAGGGAAAAATTAGGAAAGGTGATAAAATTCTAGAAAGTCTCAGGGACTGAATTCAGAAACAGGTAATACCAGAGGTATCCTATAAATGGGATTTGTTATGGCCTGGTTCAAGGTCAGTGTGGTTGGTTCTCAAATATCTATGTGCTTGAAAATCGTTGAAGGAGTTTCTTTTAAAATGTACATTCCTGGGCTCCAACCCAGAGGTTCTGGTTAAGTAGGGGTGAGGCAGAGTCTGGGAATCCGCACCTGGTAAGTATCCAGATGACTTTTATGCAGGTTCTCTGCAAAAGACATTTAGACAAATATTGCTCAAAATTGAAATTCAGTAGTCAGAACTGCACCAAGAATTCAGGAGCCTTCCGGCTTCACATCCAGGAGTTGGGAGAAAACAGATTGATGCACTGCTCATGAATGAAGATAAACAGATTTTCTCCAATAGAGACTTTTCCCATTTATTCCAAGACTTTGAGAACTTAGAGAAGGTATAGAAGAAGCAGAGAAACCCCTTCCTAGGTAAGATTACAGAAATTAAAATATGTATATATAAAGAGGGAAATGTACACCATGTTTATTATTTTTCCCCCTTAATTTGATTCTATAATTTTTTTTTTTATTTCCCTCACACAGCCAGACACACTAGAAGAGAGTCTCAGAGGAAGCTAAAAATACTGCTCTTGTCACTAACAGACTTCACATCCCCATTGCTTCTTTCTTTCTGAATCCTTAGTAGAGAAGGTATTTTTTTGTCTCTTGCCTTTTTCTGACAAGAATTAGGTTCCTGGGCTCTGAGTTACTTTTGTGATAGGTTCTCACCTCTCTGGCCAAATTCACCAGACCTGCATTGAGACCAAGAGTTCAGTTCCCCTGGATGTCACTCAGACCTGATGTTGGGCTCAGGCTGAGCAGGGGCTTTATTTTAAATAGAGAGCTCAGCCTGGCAACACAAAGAATAAAACAGAACAAAAGTTCCAAGGCTGTAGTCTTGAATATAAGTTTGTTCCTTCATTCAACAAATGTTTATTGAGTGTCTATTGTTTGTCAGGTGTGTGCCAGGTGCTAGGCCGAGAAATAATTTATAGTTAAAAGAACTGATTTAGAAAACCACATTGTCTTTGGTTTCCTGTTGGAAACCTTTAAAATTTGCTTACCTATTCTGTATTATAAGCTTATTTAAACATATGAATAAATAAATTACTCTTGAGAATTTATTACTATGCCTGTTGCCCAGAAAACTCTGTGTATTTTGAGGTCACGTAAAGAAGAACAGTGCTAACAGCATAGACTTAAGAGTCAAACTGATTCTGGGTCACATTTGGCTTTTGATTCCTGTTAGTGGGGTGAACCCAGGCAAGAGTTGCTTCTCTCCTTTCAGCCTCATTTTTAAAAAAATCTATAAAGTATACTTTAGAGGCTCTTTCTGAAGAGTAAATAAGTAAAGAATGTAAAGCATTTGGCACATATTTAATATTTAGTAAATTTCAGTTACTATTATTGTTGAGGTTTTTCAAATGTGCTCAAGGAGCTTATAGTATAGGTGGGGACACAGATATGTCTTTATATTTAAAGGTGAAAAGCAAGGCAGTGCGATGAGCACCAGATTGGTCAGAGCAGCACCAAGAGCTGTTGGAGATGGGAGCAAGGAGAGTTGTTGGAAGGGACCTCCCTGGGAGCCACTCCTGACCATGACCATGTGGTGTAGACACAGCCTGACACCACCTTTGACGCCGCCCTCTGACTCTATTTGCAAATCGATCTTCAGTGTGCCGTTCTCTATTTTGAGCTACGCGAATCGAGAAATATCGAAAATGTAAGCGATAGAAGAAAAAGAACAATTATTTCTGTAAGGGAAAATGAAAGGATGTGTGATTATTTTAATGTAGGAACATGGTTCTTAATAAAGTTTCTGGTCCATGAGCCATTTTGGAAAGGCAAGAAAAAAAAAATACAAGACAAGAAAAAACGAATGATAGAGCTTTTTGTTTTCATTTTTATTGCCTTCTCGTGCCTAACAGGGGTTATAGGAAGCAAGTGCCAATTAAACATGTGTTGAGGAATGAATGTGATTTCTCTGTTTTCTGACTGATTTTGCATTCAAAGTCATAAACAAAAATGATTTTTGTTAAAAACAACTTATCTGGAATGGGAGGATGGGTAACTTTTGAAGTTATACCAGTTGCATTATAGCCAGGGTGATCATAAAATCTATCATCCAAAAGGGGACACTTCTGAGAATAAAAAGGGAATTTTTATTAATAACTAAGCTGAGATGAGTGTCAACTTGGGTTGGGTAAATTGGAATATATGGGCAGCATAATGATAGTTCTTATTTATTAAATATACATCATTAGTCATTTCTTAGTTAATATCGGAAATAAATTCATAGATCCTATAAAAACAAGCTTAGAAAGGCTCAGTCATGCAAATGCTATGAGAAAAGTTAAGTGTTTAACATAAAAGAAAGAAATGAAAATAAATAGTTATTGAATGCTTATTTGTTAGGCATCATCTCACTCAGTCCTAGATATAAAGCTCAGAGAGATATAAATTCCTCAAGGCTTCATTGCCAGTAAGTAATAGATATAAATGAGGCTTTAATTCCAGATCCATCTGACTTGGGATTTTATCAGAATATACGTTGACAGTTCTGGTATTAAAGCAGAAAGATATATACTAACTGCATTTAAGTAAAAATTGTGATTCTTAAAATAGTTCACAGTGTCTCAGAAACAGCAAGAGAATTTCAGAGGAAGAGGGAAACTGAACCTCTCCATGAAGGTTGAAGTCTCTCTTCCTGGAATCCTTCAGAACACGGGAGCATCCCTTACTCTGAGTTAATTTAGAACAAAAAATGGAAAGGGATGCAAGCTATTATCCATGTACACTCATGCATTATTTTTTCTTAGTCCATTTCTTCTTTACTCCACAGGTCCATTCAATTTTCTCAGAAATTGCGTGTTTTCAATTTACCCTTGCCTTGTGCTTTTTCCGTGGTGATAAATGCTGATTTCTTTTTTTTAATGTGCTAGACCTTTTTCTTTTTCTTTCTTTTTTTTTTTTTATTGGAGTATAATTGCTTTACAGTGTGTGTTAGTTTCTGCTGTACAACGAAGTGAATCAGCTATATGTATACCTAGAGTCTGTCATACAGAGCGAAGTAAGTCAGAAAGAGAAAAATATCATATATTAATGCATATATGTGGAATCTAGAAATATGGTACAGGTGAACCTATTTGCAGAGCAGGAATAGAGACGCAGACGTAGAGAACAGACCTGTGGACATGGTGGGGGGAAGGGAGGGTGGGATAAATTGGGAGATTAGGTTTGACATAAATACACTACCATGTGTAAAATAGATAGCTAGTGGGAACATGTGGTATAGCATAGGGAGCTCAGCTCAGTGCTCTATGATGACCTAGATGGGTGGGATTGGAGGTGGGTAGGAGGAAGGTCCAAGAGGGAGGGGATATATGTATAGGTAATGCTGATTTCTTAAAGTGGCTCACTGGTAACCTTGTCTCTATGTAAGAAACTAGACTAGGGTTACTTTGTGATTCCCATCTTGAACCTAAGCTAGGCTCTCTCATTAGGTTTTGGTCAAGACTGGGCACATCTGAAGAGTGATGGTGATGTTGCATGAGGAATAGGGGAGCTGGTGACCTTGAATCTGGGAACATAGTGCTGGCTATAGTCAGACCTCTGTTTTCAAATCCCTATTCAGGCATGCAGTAGCTGTGTGACTTTGGGCAAGTTACTTCACTTCTCTGTGCAGGGCTGGCTTCAAGGATGTGTGGTCTATGCAGTTACACAGGGCCTGGTGCTCAGGAGGACTCTGCCCTTGGTTTAATGCTCTGCTATCCCTATCTTGAAATTTGTAGTATTTTTTGAACAAGAAGCCTTACATTTTCATTTTGCACTAGGCCTCAAATTATGTAACAGGTCTTGTTTCTAATTTGTTTTATTCATTTATAAAACAGGGATAGTGACATTTTTCTTCATCTTAGGGTGCATAGGATCCTCTTAGGAAAGGATATGCCAGCAGGAAGGTTGAGTCAGGCAATGAACTTAACCCAAACTGTTTAATTCATTAAAAAGGAAGGTTGAACTTGACCATCATGTGGTATTCACTCCTCTCCGTGTCTGTTGGTTTAGCTAGCGGTGGGCATGTGCCATGGGTGGGAAGTGGGCAAATAAAAGTGCTCTTTTAAATGAGGATATCTAGGAGACATTAGAAGCACAAGGCAAACGTGTATGGAAACACCATCACGTAGTACGACATGAAGATTAGGGAAGTTTCTCTTTACTTCAGCAAAGCTGGGCTGTGGTCCCACCATGTTGGTGCTGGCATCATGGCATCGGCACCGTAGCTTGGTGGACTGGCATTGGCCGAGTGCCAGTGGCAGTGCCGGCAGTGCTGGCAAAGTTCCCTCTGAGGTTCTAATCTAAAGGGCCTCAGAGAGCCAAGCAGCAGATACACCCACCACCACTACCACCACCACAAAAATGAACTGACGTCATCATGGGAGGAAGAGGGGGAGAATGGCGGGCATCAGGTGGTTCCTTAGGCACTGTATTAAAAACACAGGTGAGAAATTTTCTGAACACTCTGAGAAATAATTGGAATGGATTTTGTAAAGGGCTAGAGGTACTTTAAAAGCTAGTGAGGAAGAGGCATCGGAGAAAGGTGGGTTGTTGATAGAATTAAGACCTGTGTTGTATTCTGAGTTAGTGTGGTCTGTGACATAAAGGTTACCTCGACAAATGAGCCTCCTTTATTACTATTAATTAATGTTGGGAATAATTGTATTTCAATTATATATAAGGCAATATAACTTTCTAGCAAATCATAATCTGAACAGCAAAAGCAAGGAAAAACAACAACTCAATAAAAATGTTACTAATTCATCCCTTCTTTATAAAAAATAATAACGGATTATTCCTGTGGTGTTTAGGAAGGTTTTTATTTCTTGCTCACACCTCATGGCTCATGAAGTTGAAGGCCATTTAGTATGCAAGTGAAGGATTCTGTTCATGAGCCTACGTTTATACGGTAGAATTAAATATGGATAGCAAATCAGCACATATTCCCAAGTAGCCGATACTCAATGTATTTGAGTAATCAGTGTCCACAAAAATATGTTGATTTTTGGTAATGCATGGATAAAAAGAGTTGTCTTCTTAGCAGTTGAACTTTGTTATTGAGATGAGTGATGGATAAAGAGCTGACTGTGGATTCACTGTAGCAAGTTGTAAAATGGTTAGCCCAGTGGAGGAGACAATGACAACAAAAATAAAATCCACCACCCACTTCTAGGAACCAAAGTAAAGACGCGACTTAAACTATTGGTTTGACACTTTGTACAATGTACTTTAAAAAACGCAGCACTAAGAAGCAGATTTCTCAGTCTGCAGTGCCTGCCGTGGAGAAGAAATATGCCATTTAACAAGTACCTTGCCCAGGTGTTTTTGCTCCTACCAGCTGGCAACTACAGAATGTAGCACTGGCTTATACTCACCAGGAGACATTACAACAAGTTCCCAGGGAGTTAAATAGAAGATATCCAGGCATGCTCAGCAGGAATGAAGCTTTGATATTCTTAACCTGCTGAAGGCAGTGGAAAGTGTTCATTAGAGCAGTTGCTCAAATGAGTCACGTTTATATCTCCCTCCTAACCTGTTTCTTTACTAGGCTACTCTGAAGCTGGCATTTCCACAGGTACAACTTGCTGCAAACAGGTCAAGAACTCTGCTCTGAATTTTTGCGAAACTTAGAGAGCTTTGTTTTCCTTTAATGTTTGAACCATTTTGGTTTATAGCCTATGTGAGAATATTTACCAAAAGACTTTTTGGGGGGCTTACTTTGGAATGGTCTGAGCTACACTTATTACTTAGAAACGCAGACAATGGCTTGAACTATACACTTTCTAGCCCTTTAAGTGACCAGATACAATGTCACACTTCAGCCCTGAGCTTGGTTAATTCACTGCACCTTTATGTTGATTGGAAGGGAATGACTCCTGTAGGGTTTTGCTCTCATTTTCAAATACCATCTGCTAAATTACTAAATTATGTTCTAAGCATTTTTTTTTAAATTAAGGTTTACCTTCTAAGAACAACTTAGAAACATTAAGATAATTTCACTTGCAGTCGTATCTTGAAAAAGAGGCAAAGTGTTACTGCTTCATGATTTTGGCAGAGTACTTCAAACTAAACAAACAGCACTATTTCATTTTTATTTTATTTTTTAACATCTTTATTGGAGTATAATTGCTTTACAATGGTGTGTTAGTTTCTGCTGTATAACAAAGTGAATCAGCTATATGTATACATATATCCCCATATCCCCTCCCTCTTGCGTCTCCCTCCCACCCTCCCTATCCCACCCCTCTAGGTGGTCACAAAGCACTGAGCTGATCTCCTGTGCTATGCGGAAACAGCACTATTTTATTATTCCATTTGCCGACAATTCCAGGTTCCTGGTACATATGTTAAATTTATTATTCATAAAAAATATATTCTTCTCAAAGACATAGCTTTAGAAATTCCCTGATACTGAAATATGTTGTTATACTTACAGTACACAAATCCAAAGAAACTTGAGGGACAAAACCCCCAATAATTCCTTGACATTTCCTATAAACAAGTAATTCAAAAGAAATGTAAAATCAAGGGACGAAATTCAGAAAGGAAAATTATAGGAAGTAAATAATCATAAGTTATGTGTTGATAAAAACTCAGAAAAAGTAAATGTAATTATTTGAAATGTTTAATTTTAATAAAGGAAACACCATTTGTTTAAAAGACATTTTCATACTATTAGCCCTTTTTTTTTTTGCTTCAGCTAATGTTTTGCAGGAGCATTCCTCTGGAGCAGAGAGATCTGCCAACTATCCATAAGCATTTAAGATCCCACAGAATTATCTGATTTCTTGTAGAAGGTACTAAAACCATATCAAATAATAGAAAGTGGATGAGCTGGCTGAGAATAGATGTCATGCAACACATATGAAAGAGCTCTTTTTTTTTTAGAACATCTTTATTGGAGTATAATTGCTTTACAATGGCATGTTAGTTTCTGCTTTATAACAAAGTGAATCAGCTATACATATACATATATCCCCATATCTCCTCCCTCTTGCATCTCCCTCCCACCCTCCCTATCCCACCCCTCTAGGTGGACACAAAGCACCAAGCTGATCTCCCTGTGCTATGCGGCTGCTTCCCACTAGCTATCTATTTTACATTTGGTAGTGTATATATGTCCATGCCACTCTCTCACTTCATCCCAGCTTACCCTCACCCCTCCCTGTGTCCTCAAGTCCATTCTCTACGTCTGCGTCTTTATTCCTGTCCTGCCCCTAGGTTCTTCAGAACCATTTTTTTTTTCTTTTTGATTCCATATATATGTGTTAGCATACGGTATTTGTTTTTCTCTTTCTGACTAACTTTACTCTGTATGACAGACTCTAGGTCCATCCACCTCACTACAAATAACTCAATTTCATTTCTTTTTATGGCTGAGTAGTATTCCATTGAATATATGTGCCACATCTTCTTTATCCATTCGTCTGTCGATGGACACTTAGGTTGCTTCCATGTCCTGGCTATTGTAAATAGAGCTGCAATGAGCATGTGGTACATGACTTTTTGAATTATGGTTTTCTCAGGGTATATGCCCAGTAGTGGGATTGCTGGGTCGTATGGTAGTTCTATCTGTAGTTTTTTAAAGAACCTCCATACCGTTCTCCATAGTGGCTGTGTCAATTTACATTCCCACCGACAGTGCAAGAGGGTTCCCTTTTCTCCACACCCTCTCCAGCATTTATTGTATGTAGATATTTTGATGATGGCCATTCTGACTGGTGTGAGGTGATACCTCATTGTAGTTTTGATTTACATTTCTCTAATGATTAGTGATGTTGAGCATCCTTTCATGTGTTTGTTGGCAATCTGTATATCTTCTTTGGAGAAATGTCTATTTAAGTCTTCTGCCCATTTCTGGATTGTACTGTTTGTTTTTTTGATATTGAGCTGCATGAGCTGCTTGTAAATTTTGGAGATTAATCCTTTGTCAGTTGCTTCATTTGCAAATATTTTCTCCCATTCTGAGGCTTTTCTTTTTGTCTTTTTATGTTTTCCTTTGCTGTGCAAAAGATTTTAAGTTTCATTAGGTCCCATTTGTTTATTTTTGTTTTTATTTCTATCTTTGTAGGAGGTGGGTCAAAAAGGATCTTGCTGTAATTTCTGTCATAGAGTGTTCTGCCTATGTTTTCCTCTAAGAGTTTTTAGAGAGTCTGGCCTTGCATTTAGGCCTTTAATCCATTTTGAGTTTATTTTTGTGTATGGTGTTAGGAAGTGCTCTAATTTCATTCTTTTACATGTAGCTGTCCAGTTTTCCAAGCACCACTTATTGAAGAGGCTGTCTTTTCTCCATTGTATATTCTTGTCTCCTTTATCAAAAAAAAGGTGACCCTATGTGTGTGGGTTTATCTCTGGGCTTTCTATCCTGTTCCATTGATCTATATTTCTGTTTTTGTGCCAGTACCATATTGTCTTGATTACTGTAGCTTTGTAGTATAGTCTGAAGCCCGGGAGCCTGATTTCTCCAGCTCTGATTTTCTTTCTCAACATTGCTTTGGCTATTCGGGGTATTTTGTGTTTCCATACAGATTGTGAAATTTTTTGTTCTAGTTTTGTGAAAAATGGCAGTGGTAGATTGATAGGGATTGCATTGAATCTGTAGATTGCTTTGGGTAGTATAGTCATTTTCACAATGTTGATTCTTCCAATCCACGAACATGGTATATCTCTCCATCTGTTGGTATCATCTTTAATTTTTTTCCTCAGTGTCTTTTTTTTTTTTTAATATTTTATTTATTTATTTATTTATTTATGGCTGTGTTGGGTCCTCGTTTCTGTGTGAGGGCCCTCTCCAGTTGCGGCAAGTGGGGGCCATTCCTCATCGCAGTGCACGGGCCTCTCACCATCGCGGCCTCTCTTGTTGCGGAGCACAGGCTCCAGACGCGCAGGCTCAGCAATCGTGGCTCACGGGCCCAGTCGCTCCGCGGCACGTGGGATCCTCCCAGACCAGGGCTCGAACCCGTGTCCCCCGCATCGGCAGGCAGACTCTCAACCACTGCGCCACCAGGGAAGCCCTCCTCAGTGTCTTATAGTTTTCTGCATGCAGGTCTTTTGTCTCCTTAGGGAGGTTTATTCCTAGGTATTTTATTCTTTTTGTTGCAACGGTAAATGGGAGTGTTTCCTTAATTTCTCTTTCAGATTTTTCATCATTAGTGTATTGGAATGCAAGAGATTTCTGTGCATTAATATTGTATCCTGCTACTTTACCAAATTCATTGATTAGCTCTAGTAGTTTTCTGGTTGCATCTTTAGGATTCTTTATGTATAGTATCACGTTATCTGCAAACAGTGACAGCTTTACTTCTTCTTTTCTGATTTGGATTCCTTTTATTTCTTTTTCTTCTCTGATTGCTGTGGCTAAAACTTCCAAAACTATGTTGAATAATAGTGGTGAGAGTGGGCAACCTTGTCTTGTTCCTGATCTTAGAGGAAATGGTTTCAGTTTTTCACCATCGAGAACAATGTTGGCTGTGGGTTTGTCATATATGGCCTTTATTATGTTGAGGTAGGTTCCCTCTATGCCTGCTTTCTGGAGAGTTTTTATCATAAATGGGTGTTGAATTTTGTCAAAAACTTTTTCTGCATCTACTGAGATGATCATATGGTTTTTCTCCTTCATTTTGTTAATATGGTTTATCACATTCATTCATTTGTGCATATTGAAGAATCCTTGCATTCCTGGGATAAACCCCACTTGATCATGGAGTATGATCCTTTCAATGTGCTGTTGGATTCTGTTTGCTAGTATTTTGTTGAGGATTTTTGCATCTATGTTCATCAGTGATATTTGCCTGTGGTTTTCTTTCTTTGTGACATCTTTTTCTGGTTTTGGTATCAGGGTGTTGGTGGCCTCGTAGAATGAGTTTGGGAGTGTTCCTCCCTCTGCTATATTGCAAAAGAGTTTGAGAAGGATAGGTGCTAGCTCTTCTCTAAATGTTTGATAGAATTTTCCTGTGAAGCCATCTGGTCCTGGGCAATTGTTTGTTGGAAAGTTTTTAATCACAGTCTTAATTTCCATGCTTCTCATTGGTCTGTTTACATTTTCTATTTCTTCCTGGTTCAGTCTCAGAAGGTTGTGCTTTTCTAAGAATTTGTCCATTTCTTCCAGGTTGTCCATTTTATTGGCATATAGTTTCTTGCAGTAATCTCTCATGATCCTTTGTATTTCTGCAGTGTCAGTTGTTACTTGTCCTTTTTCATTTCTAATTCTACTGATTTGAGTCTTCTCCCTTTTTTTCTGATGAGTCTGGTTAATGGTTTATCAATTTTGTTTCTCTTCTCAAAGAACCAGCTTTTAGTTTTATTGATTTTTGCTATTGTTTCTTTCCTTTCTTTTTCATTTATTTCTGATCTGATCTTTATGATTTCTTTCCTTCTGCTAAATTTGGGGGGTTTTTCTTCTTCTTTCTCTAATTGTTTTAGGTGTACAGTTAGGTTCTTTATTTGAGATGTTTCTTTTTTTTGCGGTAGGATTGTATTGCTATAAACTTCCCTCTTAGAACTGCTTTTGTTGCATCCCATAGGTTTTGGGTCATCGTGTTTTGATTGTCATTTGTTCCTAGGTATTTTTTGATTTCCTCTTTGATTTCTGCAGTGATCTCTTGGTTATTAAGTAGTGTACTGTTTAGCCTCCATGTGTTTGTATTTTACAAATGTTTTCCTGTATTGATATCTAGTCTCATAGCATTGTGGTTGGAAAAGATACTTGATACTATTTCAATTTTCTTAAATTTACCAAGGCTTTATTTGTTACCCAAGATATGATCTATCCTGGAGAATGTTCCATGAGCACTTGAGAAGAAAGTGTACTCTGTTGTTTTTGGATGGAATGTCCTATAAATATCAATTAAGTTCATCTTTTTTAATGTATCATTTAAAGCTTGTGTTTCTTTATTTATTTTCATTTTGGTTGATCTGTCCATTGGTGAAAGTGGGGTCTTAAAGTCCCCTACTATTATTGTGTTACTGTTGATTTCCCCTTTTATGGCTGTTAGCATTTACCTTATGTATTGAGGTGCTCCTTTGTTGGGTGCATAAATATTTAAAATCGCTGTATCTTCTTCTTGGATTGATCCCTTGATCATTATGTAGTGTCCTTCCTTGTCTCTTGTAACAGTCTTTATTTTAAAGTCTATTTTATCTGATATGAGTATTGCTACTCCAGCTTTCTTTTGATTTCCATTTGCATGGAATATCTTTTCCATCCCCTCACATTCAGTCTGTATGTGTCCCTAGGTCTGAAGTGGATCTCTTGTAGACAGCATATATACAGGTCTTATTTTTGTATCCATTCAGTCAGTCTATGTCTTTTGGCTGGAGCATTTAATCCATTTACATTTAGGGTAATTATCGATATGTCTGTTCTTAATACCATTTTCTTAATTGTTTTGGGTTTGTTATTGTAGGTCTTTTCCTTCTCTTGTGTTTCCTGCCTAGAGAAGTTCCTTTAGCATTTGTTGTAAAGCTGGTTTGGTGGTGCTGAATTCTCTTAGCTTTTGCTTGTCTGTACAGGTTTTAATTTCTCCATTGAAACTGAATGAGATCCTTGCTGGGTTGAGTATTCTTGGTTGTAGGTTTTTCCCTTTCATCACTTTAAATATATCCTGCCACTCCCTTCTGGTTTGCAGAGTTTCTGCTGAAAGATCAGCTGTTAACCTTATGGGGATGCCCTTGTATGTTTTTTGTTGCTTTTCTCTTGCTGCTTTAATATTTTTTCTTTGTATTTAATTTTTGGTAGTTTGATTAATATGTGTCTTTGAGTGTGGCTCCTTGGATATATCCTGTATGGGACTCTCTGTCCTTCCTGGACTTGATTGACTATTTCCTTTCCCTTATTAGGAAAGTTTTCAATTATAATCTCTTCAAATATTTTCTCAGTCCCTTTCTTTTTCTCTTTTTCTTCTCGGACCCCTATAATTCGAATGTTGGTGCATTTAATGTTGTCTCAGAGGTCTCTGAGACTGTCCTCATTTCTTTTCATTCTTTTTTCTTTATTCTGCTCTGTAAGAGTTATTTCCACTATTTTATCTTCCAGGTCACTTATCCATTCTTCTGCCTCAGTTATTCTGCTATTGATTCCTTCTAGAGAATTTTTAATTTCACTTATTGTGTTGTTCATCATTGTTTGTTTGCTCTTTAGTTCTTCTAGGTCCTTGTTAACCATTTCTTGTATTTTCTCCATTCTGTTTCCAAGATTTGGGATCAACTTTACTATCATTACTCTGAATTCTTTTTCAGGTAGACTACCTATTTCCTCTCCATTTGTTTGGTCTGGTGCGTTTTTATCTTGCTCCTTCATCTGCTTTGTGTTTCTCTGTCTTCTCATTTTGCTTAACTTACTGTGTTTGGGGTCTCCTTTTCACAGGCTGCAGGTTCATAGTTCCCGTTGTTTTTGGTGTCTGTCCCCAGTGGCTAAGGTTGGTTCAGTGGCTTGTGTAGGTTTCCTGGTGGAGGGGACTAGTGCCTGTGTTCTGGTGGATGAGGCTGGATCTTGTCTTTCTGGTGGGCAGGACGGCATCTGGTGGTGTGTTTTGGGGTGTCTGTGACCTTATTATGATTTTAGGCAGGCTCTCTGCTAATGGGTGGGGTTGTGTTTCTGTCTTGCTAGTTGTTTGGCATAGGGTGTCCTGCACTGTAGCTTGATGGTTGTTGAGTGGAGCTTTGTCTTAGAGTTGAGATGGAGTTCTCTGGGAGAGCTTTTGCTGTTCGATATTATGTGCAGCCAGGAGGTCTCGGGTAGACCAATGTCCTGAACTCGGCTCTCCCACCTCAGAGGCACAGGCCTGACACCCAGCCGGAGCACCAAGACCCTCTCAGCCACACGGCTCAGAAGAAAAGGGAGAATAAATAAATAAATAAAATATAATAAAATAAAATAAAGTTATTAAATTTAAAAATTAAAAAATTATTAGAAATAGAAAAATTTAAAAGTAATAAACAAAGAAAAAAAAAAAGAGAAAAAAGAGAGCACCGAAACCAAAAAAAAAAAATCCACCAATGAGAACAAGTGCTAAAAACTGTACTAAAAATAAAGAATAGAATGGACAGAGAGAACCCTAGGAGAAATGGCAAAAGCAAAGCTCTACAGACAAAATCACAGAAAGAAGCATACACATACATACTCACAAAAAGAGAAAAATGAAAAAAAAAAAAATCTATATATCTATATATATTTAAAAAAAAAGGAAGAAAGCAACCAAATCAGTAAACAAATCTACCAGTGATAGTGCACTCTAAATATTAAACTAAAATAAACATAAAACCAGAAACAAATTAGATGCAGGAAGCAAACCCCAACCTACAGTTGCTCCCAAAGTCCACCCCCTCAATTTCAGGATGATTCGTTGTCTATTCCAGTATTCCACAGATGCAGGGTAGATCAAGTTGATTGTGGAGATCTAATCCGTTGCTCCTGAGGCTGCTGGGAGAGATTTCCCTTTGTCTTCTTTGTTCGCACAGCTCCTGGGGTTCAGCTTTGGATTTGGCCCCGCCTCTGAATGTAGGTCACCTGAGGGTGTCTGTTTCCATCCAGACAGGATGGGGTTAAAGGAGCAGCTTATTAGGGGGCTCTGGCTCACTCAGGCCGGGGGTAGGGAAGGGTACAGAGTGCAGGGCAAACCTTCATCCGCAGAGGCTGGCGTGACGTTGCAACAGCCTGGGGCGGGCCGTGTGTTCTCCCAGGGAAGTTGTCCCTGGATCACGGGAGCCTGGCAGTGGCAGGCTGAACAGTCTCCCGGGAGGGGAGGTGTGGATAGTGACCTGTGCTTGCACTCAGGCTTCTTGGTGGCGGCGGCAGCAGCCTTAGCATTTCATGCCCGTCTCTGGTGTCTGCGCTGATAGCTGCGCTCACGCCCACCTCTGGAGCTCATTTAGGTGACGCTCTGAATCCCCTCATCTCATGCACCCTGAGACAATGGTCTCTTGACTCTTAGGCCAGTCCAGACTTTTTCCCAGACTCCCTCCCAGCCAGCTGTGGTACACTAGCCCCCTTCAGGCTGTGTTCACGCAGCCAACCCCAGTACTCTCCATGGGATCTGACCTCTGAAGCCCAAGCCTCAGCTCCCAGCCCCCAACCACCCCGGCGGGTGAGCAGACAAGCCTCTCGGGCTGGTGAGTGCTGGTCAGCAGCGATTTTCTGTGTGGGAATCTCTCTGCTTTGCCCTCTGCACCCCTATTGCTGTGTTCTCCTTCGTGGCTCTAAAGATTCCCCCCCCCACCCCCGTCACCCCCTGTCTCCACCAGTGAAGGGTCTTCCTAGTGTGTGGAAACTTTTCCTCCTTCACAGCTCCCTCCCAGAGGTGCAGGTCCCGTCCCTATTCTTTTGTCTCTGTCTTTTCTTTTTTCTTTTGCCCTACCCAGATACGTGGAGAGTTTCTTGCCTTTTGGGGAGTCTGAGGTCTTCTGCCAGCGTTCAGTAGGTGTTCTGTAGGAGTTGTTCCACGAGTAGATGTATTTCTGATGTATTTGTGGGGAGGAAGGTGATCTCCATTTCCTACTCTTCTGCCATCTTGAAGGTCTCCCCCTCAAAGAGCTCTTTAAGATTGTAGGAAAAGCGACTCTCCTCAGCTGGATATTCCATTTCAATACCATTTATGACACACAGCTGGTTCATCCATGGTCAGGCATTTGTGGCAGAGGGTGTACTCTGTGGGCAACTCAAGAATGTATGAGTGATTGGATGAACCACAGGGAAGGCACTTTTGACTCAACTTACAATATCTTTGCTTTTACATGTTTCAGTTCCAATGTTTAAAGATATATCAATATATTTTGAATAAGGCAGATCTGATGAACTCAACATAAGATTTTATAAGACCAAGGGGAGACACTACAATATTCTTCATCCTCAGAGAGGTACTTTTAAAAATGAATTCAAATTAAATGCAATAAAAGAGTTCTTCTGTAAGTATATGCTGGTTTGATAATTCTGTCCAAGGTACCAGTTTTAGAACTTTTAAAGCCATATTAGAAACACAGTAAAGTTTTTTGAATGTCATGCATAAAGATGATAATTTTTAGAAAGAGACTTTTCTGAAAGAGAATAACTTTATATCTAAGCCAGGTTCAGTAAACTATGGCTCATGGGCCAAATCCTACCTGTTTTGGTATGACCCATCAGCTATGAATGGTTTTCTCATTTTTTTATAAAGTTAACATTTATTGAGTACGTATTCCACGCCAGGTGCTACATGTCTTAACTTACTTAATCTTCACTATATACTCTTATGAGTTTAGCATTATCATAATCTCCATTTATCAATGAGGAAACTGAAACAGAGAGAGCCAGAGTCACCCAGCTAGTAAGTGACAGAGCCAGGAGATGGGCAGTTTGACTCCAAAATCTGTGATTTCAACCAGCATACTATACCACCTCTGAAACCTAAACTCCCTAGTATGCGCTCTATGTTCTTTTACTGCTTGCTTTATCCTTATTCTTCAATAGCTTTCTCTGTATATCTTTGGCTCTAGACAAATGAAACTCTTTTCCATTGCCAACGTGTCTTCTAATCTGTGCAGGCTGTGGATTGCCACTGAGGTTTGTCCCCCTCACTGGAATGCTCTTAACCCATCTCTATCTTTTCAAGTCCTGACAGCCCTTCAAGCACTAGCTGTTGCTAGTAATAACCAACTAAAAGATGCTCTTCATATTAAAGTTAATAAAAAGTTAATAAAAAGTTAAAGTTAATAAAAATTAAAGTTTTGGTAAACTTTTAGCAACCAACTAAACAAAGAAGATATTTATAGAATCATAGGAGAAAATTTGAATAACTGGAATGGTATTCACATTTTTAAATGGCTGAAAAAAAAGAAAAATAATATTTCATGACACACAAAGTATATATGAATGAAATTTCAACGTCCATAAATAAAGTGTTATTGGACTACAGCCATGCTTATTAATTTATGCATTGTCCGTCATATATTGTCTGTTGTATGTGGCTGCTTTTATGCTGAAATAGTGGAGTAGAGGTGCTGCATCAGGGACAATCTGTACAAAACCTAAAATATTTACTATCTGGCCCTTTACAGAAAAAGTTTGCCAACTCCTGTTCTAAATTACTTAGTTTCTGATCTTGATCTGCAATTGTATAATGAAAAGGTAAGTAGTTTTTAATAGTTAAACTGGACTTTATGTCATAATTATTTATGGGCTAACATTATGAATGCATAATTGTAACATGTTTGATTGTGTTGGCATTTTCATGTTATGTAGTAGGTTCCCAGTAAATATATGGTTTTGAAGACTTGTTTAATTTAGTCATATTTGTCATGTCCCTGAAGCAATTAATGGCTATAAATTTGAAAACAATACATTTGTGAAATCACAAACCATATTTGTGCCTGATTTAACCCAGCTAAATGTAATCCTAATTAGATGCATGGTGTTCTAGCATTTCTTGTTCCCAATTCATTTTCTATGGTTCTTCTGTGCCATGCAGTATTAAAAATATGTGCAAATCTCTATGATAATTCTCGCTGAGAGTCAGAAGCTTCTGTGATCTGTAATCATCCATTTATACATAAAGAAATTGATTTGTAAAGAATCAATAGTTAGATGGCCTTGGAACATAAATCTTAGCTTTCTGCTGTAGAATGGCTTTCTTCTGTTGACACCTCTCTAGGTTCTAATCTGAGGCTTCTATGATTATTGATTATAATTATTTTTAAAGTTAATGACTCCCTTGTGACTTCTTTTGAGGCTGGAGTTAAGTCCAAAATGCAAAACTTCTGACTGAGTTAGTAAATAAATAAATCTCTAATCTTATCAAGCAGGTTCTTTACTGGAAGCTGTGTAAATTAGAAGCACAGTGTCTCACAATTCCATTAATAAAATCACATCAGCATAATATAATAAGTCACATATGTAACAGTGAGGTTTTGGAGCCAGCGCCACCATTACTGTGAGAGGGAGTTAGTTGTATAAATCTTAATCTCAGAAACTATTAAAACCTTTTCAAACAGACAGGGATATGAGAAAAACTTTCCTAGGTAAAGACTATTAAAATATTATTTAATTTCTCTTTATGAAATCTTAAGCTGTATATTTGAGATATAAGATCATTTGAACAAAAATGACTATTTGCTTATATGTAAAATAAATAGAATAATTCTCTTAGAATGGCATTGATACCATATTAATCTTTATTTATGCTGTTTAATATAAAATCAAAACTGTACACATGCTATTTATGGGGTCTCTGGTAATGTAGAAAATTTGAGTAAGTGTTAGAAAAGGATTTAACAATTAACATTTTTAAGGGTCTCTTAGTCTAAATTCAGTTTTTTCACTAGGAATATGTGAAACTTAATTGACACTTCTGACCACTTTAAATGACCTCTAAGTGTGTATGAAGTATTTTCTATAGGTTTTATAGCTACTGTTTTCTATAGGTTTTCTGTTTCAAGTTAATCTTTCTATAGAGCTATAGACATAGATATTATAAAATATTTTTCTTATAAATAAAATAGTAAATATCACATTACCTGTTCTTATGTTTTTTTCACAGCATTTATAGATGATTAATCAATAAAATATAGTTGGGGAAAATGAGTTATGTAAAAGTACTTGTAGGAAGTAAAGGAGGAAAGTTAGAAATAATTACAACTATGAAATGATAATTATGTAACATGGTGTTACATGTAAATCTTTAAAGACATGTAAATATACCAATTTACAAATACAGAATAATGCATTCAACATGCAGGCATGTTATTACAGCACAACAATATAGTGAGTACTACCGCCCACATCAAGAATCAGAACACCAGTATCCTGGATCCCTTCAGACATTATTTTGAATTTTGTTTTTATTATTCCCATGCTTTTATTTAAAAATAGTTTTATGGGGAATTCCCTGGGGGTCCATGGTTAGGACTCTGTGCTTTCACTGCTGAGGGCCAGGGTTTGATTGCTGGTTGGGGAACTAAGATCTCACAAGTTGCGCAGCTTGGCCAAAAAAAAAACCCCCAAAGGTTTTATGTATCATAACCCCCCTCCCCCATTGCCAGTATTGCTTATCTTTGAACGTCTTTTGTAATTTGTTTTTTCTATCCCCGATATTGTATCTGGTGTTATTTCATTCATTTTCTCTGCAGTAAAATATTCCATTGTGTGAATATACTACAAATTATTTATCCTTTATCCTATCATTAGACATTTGGGCAAGTTTGTTTTTTCCCCCTATTTTATACTGTGCTGCTATGAATATTAGTGTAAGCACCTTTTGACATTTGCAAAAGTTTCTCTAGGGCATATAATGAAGAAGAGTAGTTTAAGCTATGGAAGATCATAGTTTATCCAAATAATGACTTTACCATATAATGACACATTGTTTTTAAAAATACTTTTGCAAATTTATCACCAGCAATATTCCATTTGATCCACATCCTCACTAGCACTTGGTATTGTCAGAATTCTTAATTTGTGACCATCTATTGGGTGTAAAATGATCTCATTATAGTCTTTTTTTTTTTTAAACATCTTTATTGAAGTATAATTGCCTTACAATGGTGTGTTAGCTTCTGCTTTATAACAGAGTGAATCAGTTATACATATACAATATGTTCCCATTTCTCTTCTCTCTTGCATCTCCCTCCCTCCCCCCCTCCCCATCCCACCCCTCTAGGTGGTCACAAAGCACGGAGCTGATCTCCCTGTGCTATGCGGCTGCTTCCCACTAGTTATCTATTTTATATTTGGTAGCATATATATGTCCATGACACTCTCTTACCCTGTCACATCTCACCCCACCCCCTCCCCATATCCTCAAGTCCATTCTCTAGTAGGTCTGTGTCTTTATTCCGTCTTGCCACTAGGTTCTTCATGGCCTTTTTTTTTTTTTTTTTTCCCATTAGATTCCGTATATATGTGTTAGCATACTGTATTTGTTTTTCTCTTTCTGACTTACTTCACTCTGTATGACAGACTCTAACTCCATCCACCTCATTACAAATACCTCCATTTCATTTCTTTTTATGGCTGAGTAATATTCCATTGTATATATGTGCCACATCTTCTTTATCCATTCATATGTCGATGGACATTTAGGTTGCTTCCATGTCCTGGCTATCGTAAATAGAGCTGCAATGAACATTTTGGTACATGACTCTTTTTGACCTATGGTTTTCTCAGGGTATATGCCCAGTATTGGGATTGCTGGATCATATGGTAGTTCTATTTTTAGTTTTTTAAGGAACCTCCATACTGTTCTCCATAGTGGCTGTATCAATTTACATTCCCACCAACAGTGCAAGAGTGTTCCCTTTCCTCCACATCCTCTCCAGCATTTATTGTTTCTAGAGTTTTTGATGATGGCCATACTGACCGGTGTGAGATGATATCTCATTGTAGTTTTGACTTGCATTTCTCTAATGATTAATGATGTTGAGCATTCTTTCATGTGTCTGTAGGCCATCTGTATATCTTCGTTGGAGAAATGTCTATTTAGGTCTTCTGCCCATTTTTGGATTGGGTTGTTCGTTTTTTTGTTATTGAGCTGCATGAGCTGCTTGTAAATCTTGGAGATTAATCCTTTGTCAGTTGCTTCATTTGCAAATATTTTCTCCCATTCTGATGGTTGTCTTTTGGTCTTGTTTATGGTTTCCTTTGCTGTGCAAAAGCTTTTAAGTTCCATTAGGTCCCATTTGTTTATTTTTGTTCTTATTTCCATTTCTCTGGGAGCTGGGTCAAAAAGAATCTTGCTGTGATGTATGTCATAGAGTGTTCTGCCTATGTTTTCCTCTAAGAGTTTGATAGTGTCTGCCCTTACACTTAGGTCTTTAATCCATTTTGAGTTTATTTTTGTGCATGGTGTCAGGGAGTGTTCTAATTTCATACTTTTACATGTACCTGTCCAATTTTCCCAGCACCACTTATTGAAGAGGCTGTCTTTTCTCCACTGTATATTCTTGCCTCCTTTATCAAAGATAAGGTGACCCTATGTGTGTGGGTTTATCTCTGGGCTTTCTATCCTGTTCCATTGATCTATATTTCTGTTTTTGTGCCAGTACCAAACTGTCTTGATTACTGAAGCTTTGTAATATAGTCTGAAGTCAGGGAGCCTGAGTCCCCCAGCTCCATTTTTCGTTCTCAAGATTGCTTTGACTATTCGGGGTCTTTTGTGTTTCCATACAAATTGTGAAATTTTTTGTTCTAGTTCTGTGAAAAATGCCATTGGTAGTTTGATAGGGATTGCATTGAATCTGTAGATTGCTTTGGGTAGTAGAGTCATTATCACAATGTTGATTCTTCCAATCCAGGAACATGGTATATCTCTCCATCTATTTGTATCATCTTTAATTTCTTTCATCAGTGTCTTATAATTTTCTGCATACAGGTCTTTTGTCTCCTTAGGTAGGTTTATTCCTAGATATTTTATTCTTTTTGTTGCAATGGTAAATGGGAGTGTTTTCTTAATTTCACTTTCAGATTTTTCGTCATTAGTGTATAGAAATGCAAGCGATTTCTGTGCATTAATTTTGTATCCTGCTACTTTACCAAATTCATTGATTAGCTCTAGGAGTTTTCTGGTAGCATCTTTAGGATTCTCTATGTATAGTATCATGTCATTTGCAAATAGTGACAGCTTTACTTCTTCTTTTCCGATTTGGATTCCTTTTATTTCTTTGTCTTCTCTGATTGCTGTGGCTAACACTTCCAAAACTATGTTGAATAATAGTGGTGAGAGTGGGCAACCTTGTCTTGTTCCTGATCTTAGTGGAAATGGTTTCAGTTTTTCACCATTGAGGACAATGTTGGCTGTGGGTTTGTCATATATGGCCTTTATTATGTTGAGGAAAGTTCCCTCTATGCCTACTTTCTGCAGGGCTTTTATCATAAATGGGTGTTGAATTTTGTCGAAAGCTTTCTCTGCATCTATTGAGATGATCATATGGTTTTTCTCCTTCAATTTGTTAATATGGTGTATCACATTGATTGATTTGCATATATTGAAGAATCCTTGCATTCCTGGGATGAACCCCACTTGATCATGGTGTATGATCCTTTTAATGTGCTGTTGGATTCTGTTTGCTAGTATTTTGTTTAGGGTTTTTGCATCTATGTTCATCAGTGATATTGGCCTGTAGTTTTCTTTCTTTGTGACATCTTGGTCTGGTTTTGGTATCAAGGTGATGGTGGCCTCGTAGAATGAGTTGGGGAGTGTTCCTCCCTCTGCAATATTTTGGAAGAGTTTGAGAAGGATAGGTGTTAGCTCTTCTCTAAATGTTTGATAGAATTCGCCTGTGAAGCCATCTGGTCCTGGGCTTTTGTTTGTTGGAAGGTTTTTAATCACAGTTTCAATTTCAGTGCTTGTGATTGGTCTGTTCATATTTTCTATTTCTTCCTGGTTCAGTCTCGGCAGTTTGTGCATTTCTAAGAATCTGTCCATTTCTTCCAGGTTGTCCATTTTATTGGCATAGAGTTGCTTGTAGTAATCTCTCATGATCTTTTGTATTTCTGCAGTGTCAGTGGTTACTTCTCCTTTTTCATTTCTAATTCTATTGATTTGAGTCTTCTCCCTTTTTCTCTTGATGAGTCTGGCTAATGGTTTATCAATTTTGTTTATCTTCTCAAAGAACCAGCTTTTAGTTTCATTGATTTTTGCTATTGTTTCCTTCATTTCTTTTTCATTTATTTCTGACCTGATCTTTATAATTTCTTTCCTTCTGCTGGCTTTGGGGTTTTTTTGTTCTTCTTTCTCTAATTGCTTTAGGTGCAAGGTTAGGTTGTTTATTCGAGATGTTTCCTGTTTCTTGAGGTAGGCTTGTATTGCTATAAACTTCCCTCTTAGCACTGCTTTTGCTGCGTCCCATACGTTTTGGGTCGTCGTATCTCCATTGTCATTTGTTTCTAGGTATTTTTTGATTTCCCCTTTGATTTCTTCAGTAATCACTTCGTTATTAAGTAATGTATTGTGTAGCCTCCATGTGTTTGTATTTTTTACAGATCTTTTCCTGTAATTGATATCTAGTCTCATAGCGTTGTGGTCGAAAAAGATACTTGATACGATTTCAATTTTCTTAAATTTACCAAGGCTTGATTTGTGACCCAAGATATGATCTATCCTGGAGAATGTTCCATGAGTACTTGAGAAAAATGTGTATTCTGTTGTTTTTGGGTGGAATGTCCTATAAATATCAATTAAGTCCATATTGTTTAATGTATCATTTAAAGCTTGTGTTTCCTTATTTATTTTCATTTTGGATGATCTGTCCATTGGTGAAAGTGGGGTGTTAAAAAGTCCCCTACTATGATTGTGTTGCTGTCGATTTCCCCTTTTATGGCTGTTAGTATTTGCCTTATGTATTGAGGTGCTCCTATGTTGGGTGCATAAATATTTACAATTGTTATACCTTCCTCTTGGATCGATCCCTTGATCATTATATAGTGTCCTTCTTTGTCTCTTGTAATAGTCTTTATTTTAAAGTCTATTTTGTCTGATATGAGAATTGCTACTCCAGCTTTCTTTTGATTTCCATTTGCATGGAATATCTTTTTCCATCCCCTCACTTTCAGTCTGTATGTGTCTCTAGGTCTGAAGTGTGTCTCTTGTAGACAGCATATATATGGGTCTTGTTTTTGTATCCATTCAGCCAGCCTGTGTCTTTTGGTGGGAGCATTTAATCCATTTACATTCAAGGTAATTATCGATATGTATGTTCCTATTCCCATTTTCTTAAATGTTTTGGGTTTGTTATTGTAGGTTTTTTCCTTCTCTTGTGTTTCTTGCCTAGAGAAGTTCCTTTAGCATTTGTTGTAAAGCTGGTTTGGTGGTGCTGAACTCTCTCAGCTTTTGCTTGTCTGTAAAGGTTTTAATTTCTCCGTCGAATCTGAATGAGATCCTTGCTGGGTAGAGTAATCTTGGTTGTAGGTTTTTCTCCTTCATCACTTTAAGTATATCCTGCCACTCCCTTCTGGCTTGCAGAGTTTCTGCTGAAAGATCAGATGTTAACCTTATGGGGATTCCCTTGTGTGTTATTTGTTGTTTTTCCCTTGCTGCCTTTAATATGTTTTCCTTATATTTAATTTTTGACAGTTTGATTAATATGTGTCTTGGCGTGTTTCTCCTTGGCTTTATCCTGTATGGGACTCTCTGTGCTTCCAGGACTTGATTAACTATTTCCTTTCCCATATTAGGGAAGTTTTCAACTATAATCTCTTCAAATATTTTCTCAGTCCCTTTCTTCTTCTCTTCTTCTTCTGGGACCCCTATAATTCGAATGTTGGTGCGTTTAATGTTGTCCCAGAGGTCTCTGAGACTGTCCTCAGTTCTTTTCATTCTTTTTTCTTTATCCTGCTCTGTAGTAGTTATTTCCACCATTTTATCTTCCAGGTCACTTATCCTTTCTTCTGCCTCAGTTATTCTGCTATTGATCCCATCTAGAGTATTTTTAATTTCATTTATTGTGTTTTTCATCATTGCTTGGTTCCTCTTTAGTTCTTTTACATCCTTGTTAAATGTTTCTTGCATTTTGTCTATTCTATTTCCAAGATTTTGGATCATCCTTACTATCATTATTCTGAATTCTTTTTCAGGTAGACTACCTATTTCCTCTTCATTTGTTAAGTTTGGTGTATTTTGACCCTGCTCCTTCATCTGCTGTGTGTTTTTCTGTTGTCTCATTTTGCTTATCTTACTGTGTTTGGGGTCTCCTTTTCACAGGCTGCAGGTTTGTAGTTCCCGTTGTTTTTGGTATCTGTCCCCAGTGGCTAAGGTCGATTCAGTGGGTTGTGTAGGCTTCCTGGTGGAGGGAACTAGTGCCTGAGCTCTGGTGGATGAGGCTGGATCTTGTCTTTCTGGTGGGCATGTCCACGTCTGGTGGTGTATTTTGGGGTGTCTGTGGCCTTATTATGATTTAGGCAGCCTCTCTGCTAATGGATGGGGCTGTGTTCCTGTCTTGCTAGTTGTTTGGCATAGGGTGTCCAGCACTGTAGCTTGCTGGTCGTTGAGTGAAGCTGGGTCTTGATGTTGAGATGGAGATCTCTGAGAGATTTTTGCCATTTGGTATTACGTGGAGCTGGGAGGTCTCTTGTGGACCAGTGTCCTGAAGTTGGCTCTCCCACCTCAGAGGCATGGCCCTGATGCCTGGCTGGAGCACCAAGAGCCTTTCGTCCACACGGCTCAGAGTAAAAGGGAGAAAAAATAGAAAGAAAGAAAGAAAGAGGCTATAATATAGTGAAGTAAAATAAAGCTATTGTAAAGCAAAGCTATACAGACAAAATCTCACCCAGAAGCATATACATATACACTCACAAAAAAAAGGAAAAGGGGAAAAATTAATATATCCTGCTCCCAAAGTCCACCTCCTGAATTTGGGATGATTCGTTGTCTATTCAGGTATTCAACAGATGCAGGCACATCAAGTTGTTTGTGGAGTTTTAATCCGCTGCTTCTGAGGCTGCTGGGAGAGATTTCCCCTCCTCTTCTCTGTTCGCACAGCTCCTGGGGATCAGCTTTGGATTTGGACCCGCCTCTGCGTGTAGGTCGCCTGAGGGCGTCTATTCCCCGCCCAGACAGGACGGGGTTAAAGGAGAGCTGCTTCGGGGGCTCTGGCTGACTCAGGCCGCGGGGAGAGAGCGGTACGGACGAGGCGGGGCGAGCCTGCGGCGTCAGAGGCCGGCGTGACGTTGCAGCAGCCTGAGGCGCGCAGTGCGTTCTCCCGGGGAAGTTGTCCCTGGATCACGGGACCCTGGCAGTGGCGGGCTGCACAGGCTCCCGGGAGGGGCGGTGTGGAGAGTGACCTGTGCTCACACACAGGATTTTTGGAGGCGGCAGCAGCAGCCCCAGCGTCTCACGCCCGTCTCTGGGGTCCGCGCTGATCGCTGCAGCTCGCGCCCTTCTCTGGAGTTCGTTTAGGCGGCGCTCTGAATCCCCTCTCCTTGCGCGCCGCGAAACAAAGAGGCAAGAAAAACTCTCTTGCCTCTTCGGCAGCTGCAGACCTTTTCCCGGTCTCCCTCCCAGCCAGCTGTGGTGCGCCAACCCCTTCAGGCTGTGTTCACGCCGCCAGCCCCAGTCCTCTCCCTGCGATCCGACCGAAGCGGAGCCTCAGCTCCCAGCCCCGCCCGCCCCGGCGGGGGAGCAGACAAGCCTCTCGGGCTGGTGAGCGCTGCTCGGCGCCGAGCCTCTGTGTGGGAGTCTCTCCATTTTTTCCTCTGCGCCCCTGTTGCTGTGGGGTCCGCGCTGATAGCTGCGGCTCGCGTCCTTCTCTGAAGTTCGTTTAGGCGGCGCTCTGAATCCCCTCTCCTCGCGCACCAGGAAACAGGGAAGAAAAAGTCTCTTGCCTCTTCGGCAGCTGCAGACTTTTTCCCTGGACTCCCTCCCGGCTAGCTGTGGTGCACTAACCCCTTCAGGCTGTGTTCACGCCGCCAACCCCAGTCCTCTCCCTGCGATCCGACCGAAGCCCAAGCCTCAGCTCCCAGCCCTGCCTGCCCCGGCGGCTGAGCAGACAAGCCTCTCGGGCTGGTGAGTGCTGGTCAGCGCCGAGCCTCCGTGCGGGAAGTGCGGGAATCTGTCCGCTTTGCCCTCCGCACCCCTGTGGCTGCGCTCTCCTCCGTGGCTCCGAAGCTTCCCCCCTCCGCCACCCGCAGTCTCTGCCCGCGAAGGGGCTCCTAGTGCGTGGAAATCTTTCCTCCTTCACAGCTCCCTCCCACTGGTGCAAGTGCCGTCCCTATTCTTTTGTCTCTGTTATTTCTTTTTTCTTTTGCCCTACCCAAATACAGGGGGAGTTTCTTGCCTTTTTGGAGGTCGGACGTTTTCTGCCAGCATTCAGTGGGTGTTCTGTAGGAGCAGTTCCACGTGTAGATGTATTTCTACTGTATCTGTGGGAAGGAAGGTGATCTCCGCGTCTTACTCTTCCGCCATCTTCTCTCCTCCTCATTATAGTCTTAATTTTCATTTCCCTAATTACTAATGAGAGTGAACATCTTTATATTTTTATTACTTTTACATATTTCTTCTTTCATGAAATATCTTCTGTCTTGTCATGTCTTTTGTCTATTTTTTTCCCTCCCTATTGGGTTATTGTCTTTTTTTATTGATTTGTATTAAAATACATTTTCTTAAATAAAATTACCCTTAAGTACAACAAAAGACACCAGCAAAATATTTTGGAATCCAACAGGGCTTCAAAAAATTATGTGGATTCTGTAAAACAGTGATAATTTCTTTTTCTTTTTCTTTTTCTTTTTTTTTTTTAATCAGTCATCAATTTTTTCACATCAGTGTATACATGTCAATCCCAATCGCCCAATTCAGCACACCACCATCCCCACCCCACCACGGTTTTCCCCCCTTGGTGTCCATACGTTTGTTCTCTACATCTGTGTCTCAACTTCTGCCCTGCAAACCTGTTCATCTGTACCATTTTTCTAGGTTCCACATACATGCGTTAATATACGATATTTGTTTTTCTCCTTCTGACTTACTTCACTCTGTATGACAGTCTCTAGATCCATCCACGTCTCAACAAATGACTCAATTTCGTTCCTTTTTATGGCTGAGTAATATTCCATTGTATATATGTACCACATCTTCTTTATCCATTCGTCTGTTGATGGGCATTTAGGTTGCTTCCATGACCTGGCTATTGTAAATAGTGCTGCAATGAACATTGGGGTGCATGTGTCTTTTTGAATTATGGTTTTCTCTGGGTATATGCCTAGTAGTGGGATTGCTGGATCATATGGTAATTCTATTTTTAGTTTTTTAAGAAACCTCCATATTGTTCTCCATAATGGCTGTATCAATTTACATTCCCACCAACAGAAGCAGTGATAATTTTTATTTATTTAAAATGGTCTCCAACAAGAGAATGCTCATCTCTGATTAAATATTATATTCAAGGGTAGATGATAGACTAAACCATATATATATATTAGTTAGAAATATGTTTATGTTTTTTAAACCCAGAGCTAAGAGTGATCTTTCATTCTAAAGCCTTTTAATTCTAATATACATATTATTGGGACAAGCTGAGTACTAAACTTGGCTTCACACTTTTATTTTATGTTAATTAATTATCATTTTTACTTTGTACTTTGAAAAGTCTTCCAATATCCATTGAATTAAAAAGTTCAGCATGTTAACTACTTAGGTCATAGCTATCATATCTTTAGGTCTTTTTAATTTTTAATGCTCTTGCCAGTAGTATATCATCATGCCATTGTCAATGGTAACGTAGTATCAATATAAAAGCTACTTAAACACTATTATATTAATTATTGTAATTATTTAAAATACAACTTTAAAATCCAATTGTGCTCTAAAGTGATATTTCAACTGTAAGAGGAGAGTGTATTCTTTGAAGCATGAGCTTTCCCTGTTAGGTGTTTTTCGTTCTTTCCTTCATCTGTATCAGAAAAGGTCACCAGAACTTGTAAGTAATAAACTTGGTTTACTTGTTTCATAAAAAAAAAAAAAGAAAAGGTCACTATCTGGGGATAATTATTCACTTCACCTTTTCCACCTGGTGATATGGCTTGAATTCCCAAGACCTTTTCTTTTCAGTGCTTCTCACTGGATCTCAGGCCCCCATGCTAAGTTTAATTTATTCGTTGACTTCATATGTTTACAGTAGCATAACAATGACTGTGTTGGATTCGGTGCCGAAAATATTCTCCATGCTGTTGCTTCCTATATAAAAGGACACTCTACTTTGCTGGTATCATCAGACATTTAAGCCAGTGCTCCCAGATGGGGTGAGAGTTCATCTTAAATCCAGTTTCTGAGGAGTAAGGAAACTTTATATGGGAGAATTTCTCTGAGACTTTTGCTTCTCTGTACCATCTAATATTAGCAGAATATCTGAAAATTACATTCAGTAGTTGCTGTGTCTAAGGGGATTGTGAAAATTAAATGATGTCAGTGCCTGACATGGAGTTAGTGTTCATTAAGTATTACCAATGAAGAAAATGATATTGCTTCTATATTATTTACAAATTTGATGTATGCCATGTTTTGCTATTAATTCATAAGCCTGCCTTACTAAATCTCTATTTTAAATATGAGCAGCTCTTATTTTATAGCTTTTGGGGGGCTACCTTTGTACTTGTATTATTACCCATAATCAGCTGAAAACTAATTTGACAGAGACTTTGTCTCATTTCACAGATAATAAATGTTTGATAAATATTGTTTTGGTTAAATAGTAAAGGATCCATGTGTATTTATGTCATAACCACAAATTTAAGAAATGTAGTTAGCCAGTAGAAATATAGCATGTATTCACTTGAACTTTTAAATAAAAATCGTATTTATAAAGCCATTATCATTTCAAAGTGGCTAGTGGTTCTGGGGGCTCTGTTATAACCACATTCTCTGGTTCACTATCACTAAATTATCCATGGGGAGCTTGATCTGAGTATACTTTCAAAAGTAGATCACCTCCAGCTTTCTCTTTCAGGGATTCAAGAGTCCATTTTCAACAACACAGAAAATAGAAGGAGAAAGATATATTAGGGGAAAGCAAAATGGTGCTTTCTAACCTGTGAAAGATAGTTGCTAATAGTAAATTTTAGCCCATGTATATTACCTCACTGAATCTGTACTACTTCAAAATTATATAAGTTCTCTTCTCACTGGAAGAGAGAAGTCATCTTCTTTATCCCCATGCCTAATTACTTCTGAATATAACAATTTTAAAGTGTGTAAACATATTTTTGTCCCCTTCCTGTGGTTATCTTTTCCGGAGAGAAGAAGGAGAAGAAATAAAGTAGAGTTTATTTTAAAATTGTAACTTCTTCTGGAGTCACAGTTTTTGGAGCGAGAGAAAGGGAGAGAGAGAGAGTTATTAAATTTTCCCTAAAGCCATTATGGCATGCTCTAATTCTAGCCTGTCTTTTTATTGACCTCATCTTTATCAGACCTAATTTTGCTAAAGTAATCTTTATTATAGTCTTTTCTATGGATTTCAAGATAATCTCTCAGGTTACTCTGCAATATGAAGTTCTAAATTGCATGAATTCTTCTCCTTTACCAAAGTTCCCTTCTATAAGTCATCTAAAGAACAATTTACTCCCAAGCATCAGTTTTAACAAAGAAGAGTGATCCAGAAAGCTAACAGCAGGGGAAGATGGAGCTAGTCTCTGCCATACTTTTACTTCATAGGATACTGAATGTTTAAAATGCTTTGGCTTGGGGTATCCTGGATGTTGCTTCCAACTCTTCTGCTTACATCCTACTTTGGTCATGTTTTCCAATCCAAAGCTAGGCTTGTTCTCCATTCTGGCTTCATACTCGGATTCTATTCAAATTCAGACCTGCTTGACTTTCTCTGCTTCTGGCTCAAATCCCAAAAAAAAAAATCTATCTGGATAGATCAGAGGTTCAGATGTTTGAGGGCCATTTGTAGGCAGCTGTGTTGTCTAATTGAGATTTTGGTGAATTCTTACAACATCAAACAAAATGGTGAAGCCCAATTTCCCCCCCAGTTTTATTGAGAAATAATTGACATACATCACTGTGTAAGTTTAAGGCATACAACATGATGGTTTGATTTACATATATTGTAAAATAATTACCACAGTAGGTTCAGCTATTATCATCTCATCTCATACAAGTACAATAAAAAGAGAAGAAGAAAAAAAAAAAAGTAACAAAAATTTTTCCTTGTAATGAGAACTCAAGATTTATTCTCTTAACAACTTACTTATATATCATACAGCAGTGTTAACTATAGTCATCATGTTGTACATTACATCCCTAATACTTATTTATTTTATGACTTGGAGTTTGTACCTTTTGACCACCTTTCTCCAGTGCCACTCCCCACTGGTAACCACAAATCTGATCTTTTTTTCTATGAGTTTTTTTTTTTTTAATTCCACATATAAGTGAGATCATGCAGTATTTGTCTTTCTCTGTCTGACTTATTTCACTTAGCATAATGCCTTCAAGATCCATCTTTGTTGTCGCAAATGGTAGGATTTCCTCATTTCTTATGGCTCAATAATATTCCATTGTGCATATATATATATATATATATATATATATATATATATATATATACCCCAGTTTCTTTATCCATTCATCCATCAATGGACACTTAGTTGTTTCCATGTCTTGACTATTGTTAATAATTGAAGGACAATTTTTAAAAATAGTTTTCAGTTGTGTCGTAATGCATGAACACAGTATATGAGGCCAAACAATACTTTGGGGTTATTATTACGACAACCAAGATCAATTCTTGAGTCTTGTTTCCCAAGGCCAACAACTTTTGTCTCGTTTTAATTAAATTAACGTTTATTATTTATATTATCATGACTTTATAAATAATATTGATTGTGAATATAGATCTCTTCCTATTCTCTTTTTACTTTTGTCTGTGCCATACATACCTTTAGTTCCAAATTATGTCTGATTATGTTACTAATTTTACCAACAAAAAGTAACTCAGATTTTTAATCAACATATTATATTTATCTATAAAATACTATTTTGTTAACTAATTGTCTCAAGGTTTTTGAGCAGGAAGTGTGTTGGACTTTTCTTGTGTGTGCCTTAGAGCAATCTGCTAAATAGTAAAAAGTACTCAGTAAGCATCTTAGTTGATATAACAGAACTTGCAATGTTTTTATTTTCATTCTTATTATTTTTAAACTGATAAGCTCATAAGCGTATAACATTTTTTAAAAATTTATTTATTTTTGGATCTGTTGGGACTTCGTTGCTGTGCGTGGGCTTTCTCTAGTTGCAGCAAGCAGGGGCTACTCTTCGTTGCGGTGTGCAGGCTTCTTATTGTGGTGGCTTCTCTTGTTGCGGAGCATGGGCTCTAGACACATGGGCTTCAGTAGTTGCAGCACGCAGGCTCGGTAGTTGTGGCTCGTGGGCTCTAGAGCCAGGCTCAGTAGTTGTGGTGCATGGGCTTAGCTGCTCCACGGCATGTGGGATCTTCCCGGAGCAAGGATCGAACCCGTGTCCCCTGCATTGGCTAGCAGATTCTTAACCACTGCACCACCAGGGAAGCCCTAAGTGCATAACATTTAAAGATATTTCTTTCTTCCTCTGTAATCTGCACATATATTTAGCAAAGGAGCAGTGTGCGTTTTATTTGCTTATAAAGTCCATTTAAGCATCTCTAAACCTATATTATAAAACAGTAGTTCTCAAACATTTTAATATCAAAACCCCTTTACATTCTTAACAGTTATTGAGGACCCCAAAGGTTTATTTTAGAAAATTCTGGAAAACATAAATGTGCACAAGCACACCATTCCATCAGCTGATAGAGTGATGATGTCACCATATACCACTGAGCCTCAGGAAAACTCCCTGGTACACTTGAGTTAATCAGAGTGAAAAGTCAAATAACAGCTTATTTTAGTTATAAAAATAGTTTTATTGCAGAGCTAAAAGGGTCTTGGTGTTTCCAGGTCCCCCTGGACAATATTTTAGAAACTGCTTGAATAAAATGTGAAGTGGTAGTAACAAGAAATATTTGTAATTAGCTTGAAGTTTGCAATGTGATTTAACAAATGTTTTCTATTTGACTCCCCCCAGTAGCACTGTGAGATTATGATTATGTCATTTTACATATAAGAAAAATTATATTCAGGGAAATTAAGTGATTGGCTCAAGGGAGCTCAACGAGTAAAATTAAACTCAATTCTTCCAATTGCAGAGCCTGTGATTTTTCCATTATAATATATTTCCCCCAAACCTGTGCAACCTGAAAATTCTCCATGTAACTCGGTTAGTTGAGTTAAATCTAGTTCCAGCACAGCCTCTGGAGCATGAGACTGATTAGAATCAGAGCTGAAGTCTCCATTAAACTTTTGAGAGATCCTGTGATGTCTCATCTATCTGGTGCTGGGTGACACCTGAAAGGCAGATTTTGTTCCTGGGTAACCCAGAGATTTGGGGGTCTTCATTAGTTGGATCCTGGGATTATATCTATCTCGAGCCTAAATTTTTGCCTTAGAATGTACCTGTACTTTTCAGAGAGTCCTGATAGGCACAAATGGTTTGTAATTGAGCTACCACTCAGAGTCACTGGATACGTGGAGAGACTTGCTAAGATTTTCCTAGACCCCAGCACTAGACTCAAATGGCTGATGGCCAGGAGCAAAAATATCACATACTGTTCGCCTGGGAGATGGCCCTGATGTATTTATCTCTTTGGAGGACTGCACTTTCTGTACTGTCTTTAAGCGTTAACCTTTGGGCAAATCAAAATGACAGCACCATACACCCTGTAAATCATAAAAGGACAGGATCAAAGACCATTCTTTATCTCTGTTGCTGCTCAGGGCTTTGATTCTTCAAGTAATAAACATGAAGAAAATATGGATCCCAGGTGTAAGGAACACAAGTATGTGCTGGGTAAGAAACTATAAATAACAATGTTAAATTTTCTTTGAAATGAATGAAAAGGAAGGATGGATTTATAGAGATGGTGTAAAAAGCTATTTGACTATTTTCTTTGCTCTGCAGTAAACTGATCTAGTTAAATGAAACAAAATGTCTGCTTTGCTGAGAGAAAAAATGGTAATATTTTCTAGACTGTATCTTTTGTTTGTTTCACTTATCTGCTAAATCAAAGCAAAACACATAAAACAGTAACCATCATAACAAAGCTCTCTTCTGCTGACTGTGAAGAGAAAGTCCCATTTCTTCACTTGGCCTTTAGGTACTTTGTCATTCTGTGCCCAACTCAAAACCACCATTTCCATGTGGTCACCACTTCTTCAAACAATCACCCCACCACTGTAAGCCAGGTGGGTCTCTGTATTGCTCCAGGCCACAGATTCCCACCTCTGCACTTTTGCTTGTTTGGTTCCTTTGGCTCAGAGTACTCCTCCCTCATTTCCTTCCTCCACTGATTTCTACCCATTCTTTGACCCCTTCTTTATCAGTCCAGTGCACAGCAATCTCTTCTAGAGCAGGGGTTGGCAAACTTGTTTGGTAAAGACAGTAAATATTTTAGGTTTGATGGGCCATAAGGTCTCTGGTGCAACTACTCAATTCTGCTGTTGTAGCACAAAAGCAGTCTTAGATAATATTTTAAAAAGTGAGTGTGGCTGTGTTCCAATAAAATCACCTACAAATAACTTGTCATAATTATTTATAAAGGAGCCATAGTGTTCCAACTCTTGTCCTTGAGCATCTATTGTGATTAGTGGTCATTTGTCATGTACTTTCTTCTTTTCTTACTGCTTTCATGTATTTATCTGACACTTACTCAACTAGACCATAAGCTCCATGAAGACAACCTTATTCTTTGTATTCCATACATCTTTCCTGGTACCTTAAACATGACATATATTTAGATATTTGTGATTTACTTAAATACCTTTTTAAATCAAGAAAAAAACCTTGATCCCTCTTTACTTCCATACTGTTGCCTTTTTGTTTGTGTACTAATTCTTAATGTTGCATTTATGTGTTGGTTCTTTGCTGAGTGCAGGCACCAGCCCGTGCTGAGTTGTAGTGTATTGCCTCTCTATGTTAAGACATATATTAAAGATCAGGATAAATGCTTTGACATGTATCCTAAGAAAAGATTTTATGACTTATTTGCTGACAGAATGGTTGTGATGAAACCTCTTGCTTAGCCTGCCAACATAACACTCATTTCTTAGGAGAACAAAGTACCATAGGTTGGCCTCCTGATAGAAAGCCTGCTGAGTTTCACCACTTAATAAAATAGAGTACACAGTGTAATTTGTACAATGTCAAACTTCAAAGAACAATTTATAACAAGAATGTTTCTATTTACAGCATGCCACTAAGGAAGGGATAATAAAATGTCAAGTTTGACAATGTCCACTGATTGATATTAAGGTCAGAAAGGAAAATATTTCTACTCTCAGCATCGCAGAGTCAGTTGGCACAACGGAGGGCAGAATACAATCAACTTTGTATTCTTTTCAAAATTCAAGGCTTTGGAATGGGCAGCAGCCTAGATGTTATATTTACCCAAGAGAAGCTTGAGTAGAAAAACAGAAACAATTGAAAATTGCATGTTACCAGTTTTTTTCCCCTCTCTGTTAGCCTGGAAAAAATTCTAATAAATGTAGTCCAGTCATAAGTTTTTATTCATGCTGTATCATAACAATCTATTTGGATATGTTAGCTGTTCCTTGCAAATACTACACCCACATTCTCTGGCAACAATGATGGGTTATGAGAAGATTAATTATAAGCCATGAGATTTGTAGAATTGATGAGGGGGCAAGTATAGCTGCCCCAGGTACACAGGAGATACTGAGCTCAGATGCCTCATCTTGGAATATGAATAAGCGTGATTCACTGGTAGCAAAGAAAGGTTACTCCAATCACAGTGAAGCATCTGATATGTGTCAGATACTTCTCTTTATAATAAAATAACACAGAGCTAGGTATAGAATTAAGTCATTCTCATATCAGTGTGTGGGATTATTTGCTCAACTTTGTGAGGCTCTTATTGAATTCTGGATTCTTCACATGTTGATAAAATCATAGAATTTCTGAAAGTATATTTCTCACTCACACCTTCTGTCAAGATGTTGCTGTCTCAGAGCAAAACAGTGAGCAGCTAAGCTCAGCCCCATGGCCCAGGTATGAGGCAGGGCTTGAAACCTAGAACTGGGGGCTTTCCTGAGTGACGTGTGATGAGATCAACTCACCTAGGAGGTGGAGGGTGATGTGCTTTAATTCCGGCTTATGTAGATGACATTATTTTATCACCACCTAGGGAACACCCAGAGGCATTGAACACCCAGAGGCATTGAAATTGCGTCACCTTTCACCCCACACGTAGGAGTGCGGTATTGCCAATAGAATAGCGATTGTGGAAGCCAGTTCACAGGAACAAAAATGTTAAAATCATTCAAAAGTAACCACACACAATAGAAAACCAGAGAATTCAAGCTGTGTGGAAGAGTTTCAGCACTTTCCACGTAGAGACTGAGAGGCTGAGTATTAGTTTCTCACTTTTTTTTCTGCTAATAGTTATTGAACTTGAATGCTAAACCAGGGGACAGACATGAACAGAATAAGACAGACATAACCCCTGTGCACACGGAGCGTACATTGCAACCAAATAACTTTGTGGTTATGATGTTTTTAGGTGCTGCAAACGAGGAGTAAAAGTGCTCTGAAAGTCTATAATAAGGGGAATTGACCTGACCTAGTTTGGAGCAGGGTTGGGGGCAGGAAAGTTATATTGAAGCAGTGACATTTAAATTGCAGTCTGAAAGATGACCAGAAATTAGACTGAGATGGGGATAAGAAGAGAGGGCAAGTGTTCCAGGGAGAGGGAGAGAGCCTTTGAAAATTCAAGATGAGCATGATAAAGTTCTGGATCTACAAGAATGTTCGTATGGCTTCAAGCTGAATTAGGCTAAATTGGTTTTTTCTGAAGAAAGAATAACACGATAGATTTTCTCATATTATTTGAATTAAATTAATTATCCCCAACTCCCTATAGTATAAATCCAAAAAACTCTTTTCTTTCTCATTTTGGTATTTCTAATTATTACCATTTTCATCAATCCCATTTTTATCATTACTCCTATAATTGTACAGTTTTTTTTAAGTTTATGAAGCGTTTTTACATATTTTTACATGTATCATTCAATTCTCACAATTAATATGAATAAGAATCATAGAGAGCAGAAGCAAGAAGAACTACAATCCTGCAGCCTGTGGAACAAAAAACACATTCACAGAAAGATAGACAAGATGAAAATGCAGAGGGCTATGTACCAGATGAAGGAACAAGATAAAACCCCTGAAAAACAACTAAATGAAATGGAAATAGGCAACCTTCCAGAAAAAGAATTCAGAATAATGATGGTGAAGATGATACAGAACCTCGGAAAAAGAATGGAGGCAAAGATCGAGAAGATGTAAGAAAAGTTTAACAAAGATCTAGAAGAATTAAAGAACAAACAGACAGAGATGAACAATACAATAACTGAAATGAAAAATACACTAGAAAGAATCAATAGCAGAATAACTGAGGCAGAAGAACGAATAAGTGACCTGTAAAACAGAATGGTGGAATTCACTGCTGCAGAAAAGAATAAAAAAAAAAGAATGAAAAGAAATGAAGACAGCCTAAGAGACCTCTGGGACAACATTAAATGAAACAACATTCACATTATAGGGGTCCCAGAAGGAGAAGAGAGAGAGAGAGAGGACCTGAGAAAATATTTGAAGAGATTATAGTTGAAAAATTCCCTAACATAAGAAGGGAAATAGCCACTCAAGTTCAGGAAGCACAGAGAGTCCCATACAGGATAAACCCAAGGAGAAACATGCTGAGACACATAGTAATCAAATTGGCAAAAATTAAAGACAAAGAAAAATTATTGAAAGCAGCAAGGGAAAAACAACAAATAACATACAAAGGAGCTCCCATAAGGTTAACAGCTGATTTCTCAGCAGAAACTCTACAAGCCAGAAGGTAGTGGCATGATATATTTAAAGTGATGAATGGAAGAATCTACAACCAAGATTACTCTACCCGGCAAGGATCTCATTCAGATTCGATGGAGAAATCAAAAGCTTTACAGACAAGCAAAAGCCAAAAGAATTCAGCACCACCAAACCAGCTCTACAACAAATGCTAAAGGAACTTCTCTAAGTGGGAAACACAAAAGAAGAAAAGGACCTACAAAAACAAACCCAAAACAATTAAGAAAATGGTCACAGGGACATACATATTGATAATTACCTTAAACGTGAATGGATTAAATGCTCCAACCAAAAGACACAGGCTTGCTGAATGGATACTAAAACAAGACCCATATATATGCTGTCTACAAGAGGCCCACTTCAGACCTAGGGACACATACAGACTGAAAGTGAGAGGATGGAAAAAGATATTCCATGCAAATGGAAATCAAAAGAAAGCTGGAGTAGCAATACTCATATCAGATAAAATAGACTTTAAAATAAAGAATGTTACAAGAGACAAGGAAGGACACTACGTAATGATCAAGGGATCAATCCAAGAAGAAGATATAACGATTACACGTATATATGCACCCAACATAGGAGCACCTCAATACATAAGGCAACTGCTAACAGCTCTAAAAGAGGAAATCAACAGAAACACATTAATAGTGGGGGACTTTAACACCTCACTTAAACCAATGGACAGGTCATCCAAACAGAAAATTAATAAGGAAACACAAGCTTTAAATGACACAATAGACCAGGTAGATTTAATTGATATTTATAGGACATTCCATCCCAAAACAGCAGATTACACTTTCTTCTCAAGTACACACGGAACATTCTCCAGGATAGATCACATCTTGGGTCACAAATCAAGACTCAGTAAATTTAAGAAAATTGAAATCATATCAACCATCTTTTCTGACCACAGTACTATGAGATTAGAAATCACTTACAGGGAAAAAACGTAAAAACCAAAAACACATGGAGGCTAAACAATATGTTACTAAATAACCAAGACAACACTGAAGAAATCAAAGAGGAAATCAAAAAAATACCTAGAGACAAATGACAATGAAAACACGAAGATCCAAAAACCTATGGGATGCAGCAAAAGGAGTTCTAAGAGGGAAGTTTATAGCTATACAAGCCTACCTCAAGAAACAAGAAAAATCTCAAATAAACAATCTAACCTTACACCTAAAGGAACTAGAGAAAGAAGAACAAACAAAACCCAAAATTAGCAGAAGGAAAGAAACCATAAAGATCAGAGCAGAAATAAATGAAATAGAAACAAAGAAAACAATAACAAAGATCAATAAAACTGAAAGCTGGTTCTTTGAGAAGATAAACAAAATTGATAAACCATTAGCCAGACTCATCAAGAAAAAGAGGGAGAGGACTCAAATCAATAAAATTAAAAATGAAAAAGAAGTTACAACAGACACCGCAGAAATACAAATCATTCTAAGAGACTACTACAAGCAACTCTATGCCAATAAAATGGACAACCTGGAAGAAATGGACAAATTCTTAGAAGAGTATAAGCTTCCAAGACTGAACCAGGAAGAAATAGAAAATGTGAACACAGAAATCGCAAATAATGAAATTGAAACTATGATTTAAAATCTTCCAACAAACTAAAGTCCAGGACCAGATGGCTTCACAGGTGAATTCTATCAAACATTTAGAGAAGCGCTAACACCCATCCTTCTCAAACTCTTCCAAAAAATTGCAGAGGAAGGAACACTCCCAAACACATTCTATGAGGCCACCATCACCCTGATACCAAAACCAAAGATACTGAAAAAAGAGAAAAATAGAGATCAATATCACTGATGAATATAGATGCAAAAATCCTCAACAAAATACTAGCAAACAGAATCCAACAACACATTAAAAGGATCATAAACCATGATCAAGTGGGATTTATCCCAGAGATGCAAGGATTCTTCAATATAGGCAAATCAATCAGTATGATACACCATATTAACATATTGAAGAATAAAAATCGTATGATCATCTCAATAGAGGCAGAAAAAGCTTTTGACAAAATTCAACACTGATTTATGATAAAAACTCGCCAGAAAGTGGGCATAGAGGGAACCCACCTCAACATAATAAAGGCCATATATGACAAACCCACAGCAAACATCATTCTCAATGGTGAAAAACTGAAAGCATTTCCTCTAAGATCACGAAAAAGACAAGGATGTCCACTCTCACCACTATTATTCAACATAGTTTTGGAATTCCTAGCCTTGGCAATCAGAGAAGAAAAAGACATAAAAGGAATACAAATTGGAAAAGAAGAAGTAAAACTGTCACTGTTTGCAGATGACATGATACTATACATAGAGAATCCTAAAGATGCCACCAGAAAACTACTAGAGCTAATCAATAAATTTTGTAAAGTTGCAGGATACAAAATTAATGCACAGAAATCTCTTGCATTCCGATACACTAATGATGAAAAATCTGAAAGAGAAATTAAGGAAACACTCCCATTTACCATTGCAACAAAAAGAATAAAATACCTAGGAATAAACCTACCTAGGGAGACAAAAGACCTGTATGCAGAAAACTATAAGACACTGATGAAAGAAATTAAAGATGATTCCAACAGATGAAGAGATGTACCATGTTTTTGGATGGGAAGAATCAATATTGTGAAAATGACTATACTACCCAAAGTAATCTACAGATTCAATGCAATCCCTATCAATCTACCACTGGCATTTTTCAGAAAACTAGAAAAAAAAATCTTAAAATTTGTATGGAGACACAAAACACCCCAAATAGCCAAAGCAGCCTTGAGGGAAAAAAACGGAGCTGGAGGAATCAGGCTCCCTGACTTCAGACTATACTACAAAGGTACAGTAATCAAGACAATATGGTACTGGCACAAAACCAGAAATATAGATCAATGGAAAAGGATAGAAAGCCCAGAGATAAACCCACGCACCTATGGTCAACTAATCTGTGACAAAGAAAGCAAGGATATACAATGGAGAAAAGACACTCTCTTCAATAAGTGGTGCTGGGAAAACTAGACAGCTACATGTAAAAGAATGAAATTAGAACACTCCCTAACACCATACAAAAAAATAAACTCAAAATTGATTAGAGACCTAAATGTAAGACTGGACACTATAAAACTCTTAGAGGAAAATATAGGAAGAAAACTCTTTTACATAATTCACAGCAAGATCTTTTTTGATCCACCTCCTAGAGTAATGGAAATAAAAACAAAAATAAACAAATGGGACCTAATGAAACTTAAAAGCTTTTGCACAGCAAAGGAAACCATAAACAAGACAAAAAGACAACCCTCAGAATGGGAGAAAATCTTTGCAAACGAATCAATGGACAAAGGATTAATCTCCAAAATATACAAACAGCTCATGCAGCTCAATATCAAAAAAACAAACAACCCAATCCAAAAATGGGCAGAAGACCTAAATAGACATTTCTCCAAAGAAGACATACAGATGGCCAAGAAGCACATGAAAAGCTGCTCAACATCATTAATTATTAGAGAAATGCAAATCCAAAGTACAAGGAGGTATCACCTCACACCAGTTAGAATGGGCATCGTCAGAAAATCTACAAACAACAAATGCTGAAGAGGGTGTGGAGAAAAGGGAACCCTTTTGCACTGTTGTTGGGATGGTAAATTGATACAGCCACTATGGAGAACAGTATGGAGGTTCCTTAAAGAACTAAAAATAGAATTACCATATGACCCAGCAATCCCACTCCTGGGCATATACCCTGAGAAAACCACAATTCAAAAAGACACATGCACCCCAATGTTCATTGCAGCACTATTTACAATAGCCAGGTGACGGAAGCAACCTAAATGCCCACTGACAGACGAATGGTTAAAGAAGTTGTGGTACATATATACAATGGAATATTGCTCAGCCAAAAAAAGGAACGAAATTGGGTCATTTGTAGAGAAGTAGATGTATCTAGAGACTGTCATACAGAGTGAAGTTAGTCAGAAAGAGAAAAACAAATATCGTATATTAACGCGTATATGTGGAACCTAGAAAATGGTACAGATGAACTGGTTTGCAGAGCAGAAATTGCAACACAGAAGTAGAGAAGAAACGTATGGACACCAAGGTGTGTAAGCGGCAAGGGGTGGGGGTTTTGGTATGATGAATTGGGAGATTGGGATTGACATGTATACGCTGATGTGCATAAAATGAATAAGTAATAAGAAAAATAAATCAGTAAATAAACAAATAAAAGAATCATAGAGGCCAGGATACTTCTCAAGGGAAATGGAGGATGTCAGCACAGGCTTCACAGTTTTGTTTTAGGTCAGTTCTAATGTTTACAGTGAAAATCAGACAGATATCAACAAAAATTATTTTTTATTTTCAACTCAAGTATAAGAGGTTCCTATTTTTTGCCAGGAAGTTATAAATCAACCACATCACTGAGAATCATCTTTTTTCATTGAATACAATCTTTTAAAAAATGTCACTTCTCTGATGATTAGTGATATTAAACATTTTTTTTTTTGGTATACCTATTGGCTTTTTTTATGTCTTCTTTAGAGATATATCTGTTCAAGTCCTTTGACCATTTTTTTCTCCAGCTTTATTGAGATATAATTGATATATAACATTGGCTAAGTTCAAGGTGAACAACGTATTGATTTGATACACATATTTTTTTTTTAACATTTATTTATTTATTTATTTAGGCTGTTCCTGGTCTTAGTTGCTGAATGCAGGATCTTTAGTTGTGGCATGTGGACTCAGTTGTGGCATGCATGCGGGATCTAGTTCCCCGACCAGGGATGGAACCTGGGCCCCCTGCATTGGGAGCTCAGAGTCTCACCCACTGGACCACCAGGGAAGTCCCAATACACATATATGTTGACAAATGATTAGCACCATAGCATTAGCCTTTGCCCATTTTAAAATTAGGATTTTTTTCTATTTAACTGTAAGAGTTTCTTACATATTTTGGAAATAACCCCTTATCAAATATGTGGTTTGTGAATTTTTTCCCCCATTCCTTAGGTTGCCTTTTTACTCTGTTGATTGTTTCCTTTATTGTGCAAAAGCTTTTTAGTTTGATGTAGTCTCATTTGTCTATTTTTGCTTTTGTTGCCTGTGCTTTTGGTATCATATCCAAGACACCATTGCCAAGATCAGTGTCATGAAGATTTTCCCCTATGTTTTCTTCTAGCATTTTAGTTTCAGGTCTTCAGTTTCCATTTTAATTTATTTTGAGTTGATTTTTGTGTATGGTGTAAGATATGGTCAAATTTCTTTCTTTCTCTCTTTCTTTCTTTCTTTCTTTCTTTCTTTCTTTCTTTCTTTCTTTCTCTCTTTCTCTCTTTCTCTCTTTCTCTCCTTCCTTCCTTCCTTCCTCATGTAGAAATCCAGTTTTCCCAACACCATTTGTTGAAGGGACTATCCTTTCCCCGTTGTGTATTCTTGGTGACCTTGTTGAAGGTCAGTTGACCACATATGTGTGTATTTATATCTGGACTCTCTATTCTGTTCCATTTGTCTCTATATCTGTTTTTATGACAGTCCCATTCTGTAAAACCATAGTGAGATATCACCTCATCATAGTTAGGATGACCATTATCAAAAAACAAGAAAAAACAAGTGTTGGTGAGGATGTAAAGAAATTGGAAACCTGTGCACTGTTGATGGAATATAAAATAGTGGAGCTACTAGGAAACAGTATGGAGGTTTCTCAAAAAATTAAAAATACAACTTACCATATGTTCCAGCAATTCTACTTCTGGGTATATATCCAAAAGAAAATCAGGATCTCGAAGAGATATTTGCGCTCTCATGTTCATTGTATCATTATTCATAGTAGCTAAAATGTGGAAGTAATGCAAATGGTCATTGAGATATATATATATATATACACACACATATACAGATATGTATATATATATGTATAATGAAATATTATTCAACCTTTAAAAAAGGAAATCCTATCATGCAGCAACATGGATGTATCTTGAAGGAATTACACCATGTGAAATAAGCTAGTCACAGAAGGAAAAAATACTGCATGACTCTAGTTATATGAAGTATATAAATTAGTCAAACCCATAGAAGCAGGAAGTAGAATGGTGATTACTGGATACTAGGGGTAGGGGGAAAATGGGAGTTAGTGTTCAATGGGTATAAGGTTTCAGTTGTGCAAGATGAAAATATTCTAGACATCTTCTGTACAACATTGTGCGTATAGTTAATGATACGGTATTATACAATGAACAATTTGTTAAGAGGACAGTTCTCATACTATGTGGTTTTTTACTGAAATATTTTAAAAAAGAAATATCACTAACTCATTACTTTATCTTGGATGCTAGTAAGAGAGAACCATCTGAGGGACAAAGAGGTTTAATACCTGTGAGAAAATGAATTCTTCTTAAAAGAAGGCATATAGGCTGGATGACCACTTAAGATTCCTTTAGCTATGGGTTTCTATGATATAAGAACACCTCTGTTTGAAGAAGTTTGAAGTGGTTTGCATATCATTAGGAATGCTGTTTCTAGTATAGGGGTAATTTAGTAATACTAATTTACTAGCAGAGTATATTAATATACTAATGGTGGCATTTAAAGCGCTTGTGGATAAAAAATCAAGGAGAATGAAAAGCAAAGCATAAAAGGATCTACTTTAGCTATGTCATTTATGATGTATTATGGTCCTTGTTTGATACATGACTGTAATAAAGCATTGCCATTCAATTAGAGTAAGTTAACTTTAAAATTAATATTGCGCCTATGCTTGATTCCATTTAAAGGGCTGGAGAAGGGGAAGAGGATTTTGAACCATTCACTATGCATTAGCTTCAATGACAGAATATAAATCATAGTAAGTCATGGGCCTCTGCCCAGTTCTGATCTCTGTGTGGTGCATGTCAATGTCAAACTTTAAAAATGTGTACCTCGGTTAAAACGGCATGCATTTGGTAATTGGACAGAAGTGAGTGGAATGAATAGGAGGTTAAAATCTGGCCCTTTGGAAATGTTTTGACACTTTACCCAGGAGCCTGCATTTATTAATAGTAATGGTTCCTAAATTTTTATTTTGGCCAGCTTGCTGGTTATATAGAAAGCCCCAGAAGGAGTGATGAAGGAAATACATTAGCGAAAAGTATTAAAAAATTATCTTTGACATCTCTAGCACAAAGAACAAGATCAGGTGGTTGATAAAAGAGCATAATTCAATCGATAGGAACATCCATTTTAATTTTTCTTTCTTGTTAGATATTTAATTCTTCCCATTCTTGTTATGAAGATACATCAAGAATTCCATTATTACTGAGAAAATCCATCCTGTGGGCATACATTTTGATCTTTGAATTTTGGTCTTTCTCAAAATTCACTCACTATCAACTAATGAACAGGACAATCAGGGAAATAAAATGCACACATGTGGAAGTGTACATATATAGTGTATACTCAATTGAAGAGAAAAAGAGAGAAGGAATTAAAATTTCAAAAATCCCTACTGTGCCAGGGACTCTGTTAGACACTTTAACTAGTTTATAAATAAGTAATAAATATTATTTGTCTGAAAATATGTGACATTCTTTAAGATCTACATACCACCACATTTTTACATCAGTTGTGTGATCTTACCAAGAATAGTTAATTAATTAATTATTATATTACCATGATGATCAACTTTTTTTTGGTGGGGGCTGGTAAGACAAAAAATATATTCTTCAGGCACTGAAGAGATTCACTACATCACTACAACCTGTTCTTTCTGCTTCTATAATGTGGTAATCAGTGTAAAGGAAGAACATCTGTCTATTATATGTTTATCTATTTATTTAACATTTACCTATTGCATGTATATAGGTATATATACATACCTGTCCCACTAAAATAAATATTGCACAAACACATACCAGCATTTTAATGAGAGTCTGATTCTGAAGCATCAACATTTTTACGTGCTTTATTCAGTTTAATTTTTTTTTTCTGGCATTTTGTGTATGGACTCTTCAAGACAGACAATTCCTTGGCAATAACATTGAGGAAAAAATAAGCAAACTCATTCAATGACTATGATTGGGAAGTCATCTTGCATGAAGTTCATGCCGAAGATGGTTTTGAATGAAGGGGTGGGTGGTTTGCAGATAGAAATTTGGTGGGACCACATGGAAATAAGTAGGAAAGTGACATGAGAAATAGAAATTATTTCTTAGATGCAGAATGGAATGGAGGTTGGACAGTGAGTATATGTCAGTACAGGAGTAGAAATGAGAAATGAAAGTGGGCTCTTAGATTCAAAGGAAAGCTGCGGAGAAGAAGCACTGGGGATAAAGAAGAAAGAGAGAAGAAAAGACTCAGCTCACAGTTTCCATTTACTTCCAAGTAGGTGTTAATTCCCAGGACTTAAAGATGGCTTCTCGATCTTCACCAGTGGCCATGTTGGAATTATGTCAAACAGAAATAATCTGGACTAGGTCAGAGTGTTTATGGTGCTTGGGGACAGTTCACATATGCAACCATAATGAATTCTGAAATAAGGAATATAGGCTGTCCCTCCTGAGAGTTCATATTTAGTCACAGCAGATGTAGGCCAGCAGGTTCTATGGTAACCTGATTGAATATTAACGAATTTGAAACAGAATATGCATTGGTTAGCCTTGCAAAGATAGAAAAAGGTGAATTGAGTTTGTTCAGCCCACAAATCTATATTGAATGCCTACCAGGTACCAGACATGGGACATGGTGATGAACAAGAAGACAATGTCCTTGACCCTCTCACAGGACTTAGAATCATTGAGGTATGGCCATTAGCATTCTGTGTGTTATATTGGTCTACTGTGAGTCCACCCCTAAGGGATGGAGCCCTTCTTAGAGTGCTACCAAAATCAGGTTGTTGAGTCTTGAGGGCTGGGGCCCAAACCCTATGCTATCATCAATCTCTCAGGCTCTTGAGAAATAGCCAGCTTGACCACTTGGTGATATCCAATATTTTTGATTAGGTGTTCTTGTGCTCTCTTAATACTTCTGGAAGGGATAGGTCTTATTCAGTTCCTCCAAATAATATAGAGCATGGGTCTGAGAGATACTACTTTTAAGTCAGTGACAGAATGGATAAGCTCTTCTTTCTTGCTTCCTTTTAGTGGTTCTCTTGTGTCACTCCTTGATCTCATCTTATCCCAGACATCTCCTGCCTCAGGTATGGCTGGCAAAGGGCCAACCCATCATCTTATGAGATGTCTATCTACTGTTCAGGGGTCAGAGTCACCTCATGATGTGTTAAGTTGCTTTTGACATTTGTTTCCAGTCCATCTGCTTAGAAGTCTGCTGTTATTTGGTTACTGGCAGAGCCAACCTCAGGCTATATCGAAAAAAAAGAAAAAAGAAAACCTGAAGTTACCTGCGGTTTTCTAAAGAGACTGTTAAGTAGAGCAGCAACTAATTATCCTTTCACAAAATGTCTTTTCTTGGTATCAGCATTTCATTTTTCTTTTCTTCTTATTTTTTAGAACTCGTGAGCACAAAATACTTAAATAGATTTGTGCCTGATGACTAATATCTATTTTCACCATTGTCCTATGCAGATCTCAGTGGTATTTTGCTTTTCATGCACCAAATGGTATTATAATTCACAGTGGACTTGGTTGAAGAGATTAGTATTAGCACTGTACTTTTTTCATCCAAATTTGAAATGTGAATGTGAACACTTTTCTTTAGGGTGCTCTAAGTACTGGCGTATATGTTTGTTTAATTATTTCACCATTCCTTAGGTTTGTAAAAAACAATAACACAAGAGGATGTTTAAAATTTTAAAAAACAGGGTTTTGATTTTGTTTTGTTTTCAAACTAGCAGTAAACCCTGTTTCCATAAAATATGGTGAACCTGATAAAATTAGAGAGACTCTAGCTAAAGCCTGGGTGGGCAGGTGAATTTGGTGGAATCCTGGCTTAGAACTCTATACAACACCTTTTTAAAATCTGGAGGTTAGAACTGCAATGTTAAATGCTATTGGTGGAGAGAAAGAAACAGAATATTACTTTGCCATGTGTATATATGGAAGAGCACTTTGAAAAAGTCCACCAAGACAAACTGGTATCAGTAGAAAGGCTGAAATGGACCTAGAAGCCACAGCGAATTGGGAGCAGAGCAGGCATATGGCCATGGGAATGCTGAGGACGATGACCTGACACTGAGTTAAGGGGAACGCTAGTTACAGATTGCAGAGGAACATCGCAATCAGACTGCAAAAGCTTTCAGGAAGTGTTTAAAATTGTATTAGAATTTGAATGATTCTTTTTGAGCAAAGGAATCAGGACTCCAAAGATAGTGACAGAGTTTAGTTTAATCCATTTATCCTCTATAATGGTCTGGACATAGTGCTAGGTACTTTCATATTATGTGGTGTACTGAAAATAATGCTGAAGCTAAAAATTAAAAACATGGTTATTTCATGCCTCATAAACATGCCAGATGGGAATCACTAGCATTCTATTACCTACTAATATGTGGGGCAACGATATATAATGATCAATAGTGTTAGAATTGGGATTTATTCTTTGTATTTGCAACACTGGTTAATTTTTTTTTCCATATGGGCAGTGCTAGTAAGAGAGTTTGGAATATATAAAAATATCTATACATGCAGAGACCAATAAATTCCATTTAAATATCCTAATTGTCTCAGATTTAATGTACATATTAATGCTTAGATACTGCATATCGTAGGAGTATTTAGTGCCAGATTCATTCTATTTTTAGCTAAGCCTCACTCATTGCCAAGTACTGATGTGTTTTCATCCATAAAAAGATAATGCTTGATGATACTTTGCTCATATTCTGCTTATTCTCTTCTGTCTATAACCTTTCCCAAAGCAAAACTCCTCTGCCCCTTCAGTTTCCCTCACATTTATCTTATTCCTTGCCACCACCGTAAAGCTCCCAGATAGCAGTTTTTATCTCTGAGTATTTCCTTCTCAGCCCACTGCAGTTTGTCTCCTGCCCTCACTGCTCAGAATAAGCAGCCCCTCGGGTCACCGTGGCCACCCACCAAGTGCCAGTTCTGGAGCTTCTCGGCAGCCTCTGTGCCACTCTTCCCATCGCTCCTCCGGCTTCTTTGACTGCTTGCTCTCAGTCTCTTTCATGGGCTCTCCTGCTTCTGTTCTTTAATGGCCCCTGAACGTGGGCCCACATCTTCCATTTCTGTAGCGTTTGCCTTGGTTTGGGACTCATCACCTCTCACCTGGTCTGTTTCAAGAGACTCAAAATCCTCACCGATTATTGGGCACAAGCCTCTCCCACCAGCTCCAGATCACACTACAAATGGTGGTCAGAGTAGTCACCCCTTAAAACAAGCCTGATTCTCCACTCGATTGCTCAAAACATCCATTGCCCAGTGGGTAAAACAAAAGTCCTTACCATGGCACACAGACCCCCTGAGTCTGACTTCCCTTCTCCATCCCTGCCTCGTGTCCCTTCTCTCTCCTCCCTAACAGGGGCTGATGCCTCTGAACTGCTCCTGCCCGTGTGTCTGTCCCCCTCCCGGTCTGGGAGTCTCCAACGCCTTTAACCTCTTTATGCCTTTCCTCATCGATAACAATAAGGGTAACTGCAATGTCTGTATTAAGAAGAGATTGTGATGGTTGAAGGAAATGCTGCCTGTGTAACTGGTGAACTTCCTACAAGCACTGTATGATGATCTATACATGTTCATTGTGGCTCCTGTTATTAGATCACTCTGAGGTGGGCTCGAGAGGATTTGTAGAGGATGCTCAGGAAACCAATAAAGATAATTAAAAGTTTGGAAAATTAGAACCATGGAAAACAGGTAAACGAACAATTATTCAGCCAAGGGAAAAGGGGAGATACAAGAGTGAAAAATTATTTCCTAGAGGATAAACTCTGACCATCCTCTATTAATATAGAGGAGAAAACACAACAAAGCATGTAGGATTTATATTTGCCATAAGAAATTTATATTTCCCAGATAAGGGATTGGCTATCTAGAACTGTTTATTCATGAAACTCCAAAAATGTGTTTATCTATAGACCTAAAAAGATATATTTTCTTCTGTCTAACCAGTTTAGGTATGAAGTGGCCTGAATGCAGAGAATTGGATCAGGGCAGCGGTCCCCAACCTTTCTGGCACCAGGGACCATGGAAGACAATTTTTCCACAGACCTGAGTGGGGGGGATGGTTTCGGGATGATTCAAGCACGTTACATTTATTGTGCACTTTATTTCCATTATTATAACATTGTAATATATAATGAAATAACTATACAACTCACCATAATGCTGGCAGGAGGCAGAGCTCAGGCGGTAATGTGAGCAATGGGGAGCGGCTGTAAATACAGATGAAGCTTCGCTCGCTCGCCTGCCACTTGCCTCCTGCTGTGCAGCCTGGTTCCTAACAGGCCCAGGGGTTGGGGACCCCTGAATTAGGGGATCTCATGAAGTCCTTTTTCCCTCAGTAAGTCTGTCTCTTTTTGCCCCTATCCAAACCCTCTGAATATCTCTCTCTGGCTTTCTGTCTCTCTGCCTTTGTATTTCTGTTTCTTTCTCTTTGTTCTCTCCTCTTTCTCCCTCCACCCCCCAATATTTCTGCCCCATCCTCCAGCCCCAGTATACAGTATAAGCAAAAGTTTTTCAGAAATGGTCGAAACACTGCTATTCTCCTCTTCTTATCTCAAGTTCATTGTATTTTTTGGTTGGCATTACAAATATTTTGGGTTAAAGGAAAATTTCTATTTCTGTAATGAGTTGAGGGCAGAAAAGTTTTTATGATCACTTTCTTTGACAGTGTTATTTTCTGAGATCTTCTTCCTCCTGCCATATACTTTACTCAGCAAAACTCCCTGTTTCTTCCTTTTGAGAAGATTTTTTCCTATAACTTCTGGACAGTGCATTTGACCAGAGAAGTGTAAAGTTCCTTCATTGCCTGATGTTAGAAGTCCAAGGGAAGGGGCATTAATCGTAGCACTGCTCTGAGGAACACAGAGCCCTGCTCACCTTTGAGCAATATCTTTGAAGGTCCCATTTCTAACCCTGGGATTTTGTAGACTGTAGTTGTTGTATCTTTCTACTTATGTGTGGACTTCCCTTCTTTCTTTTGTTGATGCTGGTGACATTCTTCTTTGTCTTTCTCTCGTTAACATTGCCTCATATTTCTTCTCTATGATTTTTTCTATTCTTTTCATTTCTTTTTTAATTTTCAGCCTTTGGGGCAGATTTCCCCCTTATCTTTTTATGAGATTGGCTCTCCATGGATGCAACCTATGCTAGCATCCTATCAATCGGCCTGCTGATGGATTAGCACCTGCTACAGGAATCCACGTGGCAATGAGGTGACAGATATTAAAGCTCATGTATATGTGAGAAAGTCATATGGCTGAATTGATACAACCATTTTTCTTTTCTCCTGAGCAGGGACAATATCTCATCCTTGACTTTTTTATTAAATGTTTACTAGATTTTCCCCTTAAGCCCTTTAGAAGTTAAAGGGTAATTTAATTTTGTTCCTTTATTTCTTTTTCTTTTTCTTTTTTTTTTTTACTAACTCTCATGCCATAGTTGAAGAGAACCATCTAGTGTCCATTATCACAGGTTCATTGTGACCCAGCAAACCCCAGAACTAAAGCTTCACAATACAAACTCTAGGGAGAAGAGTGAAATTGACACAGCTCTTGAAGGGTAGAAGAGAGGAAATTAAGATATGAGAAAGGATCAGTGGTCACTGTTAGCAGTGTAAGTTTCCAGTGTATGAATGACCACTCTGGACTACCATTTCAACAGGTGCCTCCAAACATAAGCTGCCCTGGAACAGTTATTGGGAACTGAGTGTAAATAATGCTGCTGTAAAGTAGAATTATTTGTCAGTATATTAACTGTAACAGCAAAATCAAGTCACTTAAATCATAGCTTTGTGTTCCCTCCCTCTATCCTTTTCTTCATTTTTAAAAATTATTTTGAGCACACACAATAAATTCAATCGAAATTATATCATTTAAATGTTTTCAATGAAGTAGGGTTTAGGTTGTATTTTTCATGTGTGTGTCACAAATATTTATTGAGGCAGTACCATTTGCTAAGTGTTACTAAATTATCTTATTTATTAATTCATTTAAGCCCCACAAAGGGCCTATGATTTGTATTATTATCTTCATTTTAAATATATGCAAGCAGACACAGTTTTATAAGAGGGTTAATAACTTTCTTGAGGTCAAACCATGACTATAAGTGACAGAGCCTAAGATATTTGGAAATTGAACTCCAATTTTCTTTCTATTATACCTTAGCTGTTCCAGTGGATCTGTTGCTTGGAATGACAATTATATATTGTTATTATGGTGAATAACAATTATATATCTGGGAAAGTACAATTGAAGTATGGAAAATTTCTTCTACAGGTTATTCAAAACAAATTAATACCGACACCAAATTAATAATTGACAAATAATAGATATTGAGTATTTTGTTTTTGGAATAAAAAATGAGTTCTAATTATAGATTGAATATTTCCTATGTCAGATTTTGAGATTGCTTAGTCCCATTCAAAGAAATGTAGACTTTCTTTTGTAAAACAGAACTTATATGGTAAAAATTTTCTTGTTACTCTTATATCTCTTTTCTCTTTATTAAGCTACTTTACTACTAACACTGCACTCATAATTTAAGGTATCTTCCTTAAATGGCAGTCGGGATGAATGATGACTTGTCTACCTCTCAGTAAAGTTGATGATGGTATAATAAAACAATAACAACAGGGCTTCCCTGGTGGCGCAGTGGTTGAGAGTCTGCCTGCCAATGCAGGGGACATGGGTTCGAGCCCTGGTCTGGGAGGATCCCACATGCCGCGGAGCAACTGGGCCCGTGAGCCACAATTACTGAGCCTGAGCGTCTGGAGCCTGTGCTCCGCAACAAGAGAGGCCGCGAAGGTGAGAGGCCCGCGCACCGCGATGAAGAGTGGTCCCCACTTGCCGCAGCTGGAGAAAGCCCTCGCACAGAAACGAAGACTCAACACAGCCATAAATAAATAAATAAATAAATAAATAAAAGACCGTGAATTTCTTTAAAAAAAAAAAAACAATAACAACAACAAACAGACATTTATTGAGTAATTTTTAGGAGTCAGAGAAGAAATGTTAAGTAAACTTTCCCATATTCCCCAGGGCTGGTAAACTGTAGGGTGAGGATTTGAACCCAGGTTTGCGTGATTCCAAAGCTCAGAGTATCAACAGCTACAAAAATTTAAAAAATAAAAGAAACTCAAGAAATACAATACATTTTTAAAAATTTAATTCAAAAAATACTAGAAATTCAAAAACTCTTCGAACATCTGCCCAATTCACAGTCCCTTTGAAGAAATATTAATATTAAAATTAAAATGAATTTCATAAAACAGTCTTGTTTTCTTTGTGGACAGAATTGTATATATGAAACATTTTTTCTTCATATTTTGGAGACAGGGTATGCAATCATTGTAGGATAGAGCTTCTAAAAGTTGCTCATTTCCTACACTGAACCAATTTAATAACATGGCAAAAAATAACATGGCCATTAGTGTCTGACCTGGCTTCTAGGGGCCAAATAGGCCCTTGCAGTATTTGTTTATTTGGGTCTATAACTTTGACTGTTTATTTTTCATTCTGACACTTTCTAGTAAAATAATAAAATCTTCTCAACATTTTAAAATGGACTAAATCTTCGTTCATAGATGTGTTGAACTATGATCAATGCATCCACCAGATAGAATTTAAAAGGAATAGTTCATCTTCTCTTTCTCCTTACTTGTCGCACTAATCACTTGTGCCAAAGGGAACATATGATTTAGTTAAGTTTCTATTTTAAAGAAAAATGGCAACTTTCACTTCCCTATTTCCTTCTTATGTCTCTGCTTAATGGCAGGCAGGAATGAGGTAGCTGCTGGTGCTTGCAAATGAGCGGCTATGGAAATTATACTACTTTGTGGCAAGATAGAAACTCAAAGTAGTGGGCTCACCTCTGCATTTAGGACTGTTTTTTAGCATAGTATTGGGTGAATGTTATAACTCAGGGGTACTGAGTCCAAACCTCAAGGGGACCTTTCTCTGTACAGCTCTCGAATACTTGAGCATATGCCTAAATCAGGTCTTGGATCTGCTTGACCAAAGAAACCATTCTCACATCCACTTCTGGTTTGCTCAGTAGCCCGTGAAAAGTAATTTATTCTCTCTGTGCTTTGTTTCCCCATCTGGTCAGTGAGGCTAATCATACTTACTGCTAACCTCCGTCACAGCAGTCTGCTGAGATTAATAAAAGAATATCCACTGAGCATCATGTGCTACTCCCAGATTCCTACATGGAGATTCGATAGTCTAGCCATGCTAGTTTGGTTTTTACAAAAAAGAATCTGAAACAAGCCATGGATAAAACATCTCTCCAGTCTTCAATTCACTGTAGGATTTTCTTTTTAAAACTTTATTCTGAATGAATTTTCAGAAAAAGACCATAAATCACATATCTTTCTTACCTTTCAGAGCTGGATACATGAACTATTTTAGGGTTGGTCAATAACGTAGCACTTGTGTTACCCACTCCTCTTTCTGTACCCATAGCAGACATTGCCGATCCCTTAAAACCCTCCACTCCCTTGAGTAAAGACAGAACCTTAGACTTCATAACACTGTGCCAGGCAGTTAGGACCAATCCATCAGACTCGGGATGAATTAAAGCTTCTGTCATTCCTGATCAACTTTCTAATTCACAGAAAAAGTGTCTGAAGTCCAAATATTATGTATTTTTTTACTAAAGTCATGCAACTTGTTATTTTTTATGTCATATGAACTAAAACTCAGATGTACATGATCCCCTCCAGTTTTATTCTGTGATACGGTTGTTTCTATAAGTTTTAAGTCTGGTTGCATTTATAATATTCCTTATATTCTTCATATTTTTCTGATTGATTGCCTCATTCATTTACTCCCTGATTAAGTAACATTTATTGAGCCACTACTATGCCTGAGTTAGTGTTTCTGCAGTCAAACAACTTAGAGTTAAGTAGAGAAAATGAGTCATGTACAAAAATAGTCATGATGCATGATAACGTGCATTCTGATTCAGTTCCCTCCTTTAGAAACACAATTGTGTCTCTCTCTTTCCTTAAGCCTATGTGGCCTAATTATCCGTGTGTCTTTCTGTCCCTTTACAGGCAAGCTTTTGGAATTAAAATAAATGCCTGTACTCATTGTCTCCATTTCCTTTCTTCCTAAATATGATCAGACCCCCTGCACTCTAATATTTACCTCTACTCAACTCCTGGCATGTTCTTGCTTAGATCAACAGTGATCTAAATGTTAAATTTAACAGATATATTTCAATTCTTAATTTTTCACCTCAATTAAACATTTCATACTGTCAATCATTTTCACTTTAAAAAGTTTCTTATTATATTCCATTTTCTTGAATTTCTTATTGTATTTCATTCTGACGATACTCCTAATTTTTTCTCTCTCTAGACAGATCCTGTTCCTGGATCAGCCCTCTCTTTAAATAGTGTGGATTCTTTTTCTCCTTACAATTCCTTTGAGGTTGATGTTCTTGGGATTCTGATCTTAGTTCCTTTCTTCTCTTTATGGAACTTTACCCACTTTTATAACTGCGAAGTGCAAACTCCACCTCTTACCTAAGTGCTCTTACATCCTTCTCTGCCTTCCAGTACAGACTCGTATATTCAGCTACCTATTGAGCATGTCTCTAGTGTTCCACAAGCAGATAAATCTCAGCTTTTCCAAAACTGAATGTATTCTTCACATTGGCTTTTTTCCCTGTATTTTCTGATTTGATGAATGGCATCACCACCCACTCAGTTGCTGAAGCAGAAATACAGAAGTTACTCTTAACTCCATCCTTTCTTTTACCATCGTCATCCTACAAATGAGGAAATTCTGTCCCTTATTAGCTTTGACTGTGTCTCCACCTCCTCCTCTCTGCTGCTGGTTCCTTAGTCAGGCCCCTATCTTTCACCTGACTCATTGCAGCGGCCTCCTAACTGGTCAAATTTCATCTCATTGTGGCCCTATCAATCAAGTCTCCATGCTGCTATCAGCTTAGTATCAATAGAACACAAATTGAATCATTTGACATACAAACCTATGATCATTGAAAGCCCCCTTTACATTCAGGATTCAATTTAAACAATTCCGTCTTCCAGATCTGTTCCTGCCTGCATTTTCAGCTTTGTCACTCATCACTCTGATCCTCTTCATCAATTAACCCTTAGTTTGGGATTCAGTTTCCGAGTACTTTGAGCTCCTTGAATGCGTCATGGTTTCTCTTGCCTAGTTATTCTTGCATAGATGGTTTCTTCCACCTGAAATTCCCACTACCCCTCTTGCCTTCCCCAAATTGACTCATTCATTAAATTCTAGTTCTGATGCCATTTCTACATCGAACCTTTCCTTGAACCATAGTGTATTTTTTTTTGTTTTTAATTACAGCACTTTCTGCATAGCATTGCAATTGTCCTTTTTGATCTTTAGCTGTCTATCCCAATGCCTTTTACTATTCATAACCCATTAGTTGAATCAAATGCACCATAACTGGTTCTTTCCCCAAAGTCTACCCACTCTGTCCTGGGGCTTCTGGACATACCCTTGACAGAGTTCCTCTGCTGGGGTTTGCCAATGCATTGGCTAACGGTGAACAATACGCAATATCTGATCCTGAAGTCATCAGGGTTTGAGATAAAACCAGGCTATGTCTTGCTTTTGACTAGTGAGGGAGAGAAAAACAAGAGAATTATGGAATAACTTCCCACTTAATTTAGAGCATCATTTTAATATCATCTATATCGGGCATGCAAACTGTTTGTGTTTTTATCTTTTATATTTGTGGTCAGTCAGTACTGTTCGCTTCACAATGATATATGTCAGAATGATACTATTTGACTCTTTCAAGTACCTCCTGCTTCTTCGAGTCAAAAGATCTTATCAGTAAAATGTCTTACTATATGTTTGTGTTATAGATTTATTGGGATGTATTGATTATCAGTTGTCTTGTTTATAATCACTTTATAATTTATTTTTATAAATTATTATCTATCTAGTTATCTATCATCTCTCTAATCTTCTGCCACATTTTGTCCTTACTCACACCTTGATTCTTTTATTTAGAAAATATGTAGAAAATATATTGGAGGAAATTGTAGTAGTTGTTCTGAATGATGGAATGTCAGATGACATCTTCCCTTCAATTTTTAATGCTTTTTCTATTTTAATTGTGAATTTTTTTTACCTTTATGATTAAGAAAACTTTTTAAAAGAAGAAAAGCAACAAAATAAAGAGGACATATATTCATGAAAAATAATAACATTTTATATTCAGACCAGTTCCTTTCTCATTGAATAATGACCCAAGTTTCCATTTAAGAATTATTCAACCAGCAAAAGTTTATTAAGTACCTAGATTAACCAGGGGAAAAAGTACTGTGATTTAGAAGACAGAAAAACCCAACTCAGCTTTAGAAGGTAGGGGAAGAGGACAAGGAAGAGAAAGTGATACTGGAGCTTTATTTCAAAAGATAAGCAAGGGTCGACTGCTGAAAAAGATAAAGGAAGATATTTCAGGCATAGGAAACAGCAATGTACAAAATCTCACAGATATAGAAAAGCAAGGGGGACTAAGTATGGGTGGAGATTACTATGCGTATGAGAAGGAGAGGAATAGAAAGTTTGTTCGCCATGTTATTTTGTTCATCCATAAATTTTGGTAGGAATTGGTGAAAGGAAGTACTTCTTTTTTTCTTAGCTCTTCAAGTATTATGCAGTATATCATTTTATTAAAATTAATATACATTGCATTTTTTCTTCAGCCTCCGTTTTCCAGGTATCAGTACTTTTTCACTTCTTTAAACATCACAGTTTATTTGTATAACACCCTTTGGACAAAACTCGCTATATTTTTATTTTGTCATAAGTAGTTTCATTTTCATCTATGGTTTTAAAACACAATTCTTGCATTTTATTTTTCCTCTTCTCAGGCATCATTGGGGAATATAACTCAGCCATTAGCAAAGAGACTTTCCCCAAATTTCTAAAGAACCTAAAGTAATACTAAACTGCCCATCTTTACTCATAATTCATGTCCCATAGGGTTTTTTGGGGGGAAACTGACTCCAAAGTGAACAAGAGCAGTTAGGGTGGGGTTATAGTACTTCTGATGCTTCACTTTGAATGCAGTGTGCCAGGCACATCCCTTCATGATTGCAGCTCATTTCAACCAGAAGGTCTCTAATTTAAATAAATTCTGGTTTTGTTAATCATCAAAGATATAATTATGTCATCATATGCTTTGTGCTTTTAAATCAATGATTCTGAAGCAGATTGTTCTTTGATATTTCCATCATTTTTTCATGAGCTGGCATCGGGAATTTGGGCAGCTAAAAGAATTTGAGCACGCTGAGCAGAGTTTAGATGTCTCCTGATGGCTGGATGGTCACAGTTTTTCTGAATGAGATTGACTATTAATCTGGTGAACCGTGTCTAATAAATAAATGAGGGTCCTTTGTTGGAAGTAAGGAGGCCGTAAATGTTTCCTTTTCATAAGTCCCAGCTTTGATCATTCCTGATCTACCCAAATGTACTTAAATGTGTCATTTTGGTGCTTATCATTCTTAGGGTGCTTATGATTCTTAGAATATATTCTGCTTCTTATGGCATATTCTGCTTTACAATGGTCCTTTGTAATGACTCCCGAGACCCTTTGTGGCTCAATGTGGCCATGATGCTCGCTCCAAATTGCCTTCCAGACCACCAGGAGCAGTGTAGCAGTGCCTTAGCTACAGCAGTGGTTCTCAAGTCAGGCTGTGTGTTAGCATCACCAGGAGATTTTTAAAAAAATACTGATGTCTGAAGCCCACACCAGCTGAAGTTAGGCTTTTTTGGGAAGGGGCCCAGGCAATGACGTTCTTAAAAGTTCCTCAGGTGAATCTAGATGTAACCAGGACTGAGAATGAGCTGAGCATGGATCAAGACTGAAGGATGGGCAGGGCAAGCTCACCTGTGGACCATGGTGAAGGGAGCTGAGAAGTCTGGGAAGCAGTGTCTTGGAAAGAGAGGAAATGAAATCCAGATAGACTCTTTAAGGTAGCAGTAGTCTGGGTGGAGAGGAAGAGTCAGGCTTAAAGTCGACAGAATGACGATTGGAGGGCTTGAAGAGGGAAAACTCAAAGCGGAGGGTAGAAGATGGGGGCCGGAACAGCTGCCGTGCATTACCTGATGTCCTTGAAGTTGTGTGCCCAGATCAGGTAAAGCCATATTGTGAAGAGACAAGTTCAGGGAAAAAGGGACAGTTAGTTAAATAGACAACAAATACTTCAAATTAGTAGAACTTCAAATTAGTAGAAGTAATAATTTTCCTCGTTGCTGTCTTCTGTTCTCAATTTTGAGGGCAGCTGATTTGCATGTGGATTGTTAGACGAACTAAAGCCACTGATGACTTTATCAAGACAATGTTAAGTAAAAGGTGCCATCTTCCTGGTTTTCCTTACATGTCGGCGTTTATGCATGGCCTATAACAATCAGGTAAGTTTCACCAGGCTCTGATACTGATATTCATCTGGAGGCATCCCTTGGGCCTGATCTTCTGCTCATTTGAAGCACTCCTACCATGCCCTTGCTCCAGCTCCAGGAGCTGGATAAAAAGCTAACCATGTGGAGATCAGCTCAGTGCTCTGTGACCACCTAGAGGGGTGGGATAGGGAGGGTGGGAGGGAGACGCAAGAGGGAGGGGATATGGGGATATATGTATACATATAGCTGGTTCAATTTGTTATACAGCAGCAACTAACACACCATTGTAAAGCAATTATCCTCCAGTAAAAGATGTTAAAAAAAAAAAAAAAGCTAACCATGTGTATAACCAGAGGGCCTACTTTTAAGCTCAGTAGTTGCTACTAGCTTCCCTTGTGCCTGCCTACGGACATGGTCTGATTTTATACTTTGGTGCCCGTGTTTCCATTAAATCACCTCCCTGGAGCTGGTGATTTGGTTTCTTCAATTGTCTGAGCATCTTTAAATAGGCCTTAGTTATCTGCTAAGCCTAGATTTGGGATCCCAGTTCAGACTCCGATCGCTCAGGCCCCGTCCTGGTTTCTGGTAGTTGGGACACATACATGGCAACCATTGTCAAGAGGTTGAGAAGTGTGTCCCCATGCCCTCTCCTGCCTTGTAACCCACAATTTCACAGGGAATGAGTCACTTAAGGACTCTATAAAGATGTCTAAAAGTATATTTTTGAGTATGAGTGATCCTCAAATTTATAATGAATATATGCTTTTCTATCAATAACTGACCATAAATGTATGCAATACTCAGTTTGGTTTGATATCAACTTCCAGGCCTTCCTCACCCATCAGAGGTTGTGTTTCTCCAGAAGATGAAATTTCTCTCCCTTTCTCTTCAGATTTAACATACACTCACTGAACACCCGTAGCATTGGATACTATGTTAGATACTTCTACTTGTGTTTATATAATGCCCTGCAACTCTTGGGATTCCAAAAATAGTTTCTGATTTTCAAGGTTCTGGCTGCCAGTGATTTCATATGCTGTTAAATATTCTATGGTGTTTCTTACAGGCTGATGACTGCTTACTAGAAAGTGCTACTTGTATTATATACAAGGGATAGTGTGTTCAAAGGATAGTCTATTTTTGATGAACAAAATAGGCCATAATAAAAATGACTAATATAACCACAACCTCTATGTTCAAGAGGAACTAAAAGTGAATACCTTGGGGTTTCAAAAGAATGCTTTTTATGTTGGACATGAATGTACATAATTTACCTGTTGCCATGTAGCTGCAAACAGAAGAGTAAGAAGTTGATGCTTGAAGCAAAAATAATTTTAGTGTAAGAACCTCAGAAAGGGGCTAGAAGGAAAAGAGCTTACAGAGTCTCGTGCTGAAACAACAAAACATAACGCATTACAGATTAAGGTGCAGGTATGTGTTCATGGAAATTGAATTACAATTTCAGAAATACTGTGAAATTTCACAGTTTGAATGATAAAATATTAAGGTGTGACTAAATGAGTATGAACTTCTCAGAGTATTGATGAGAAACATCATCTCTATTTGATGAGGCACTATTTGTGTATTTTGTGTGTACGTGTATTGGGGAAAGTGGAGGCAATGTTACAGGACTTCTGTGTTAAATTCCAAAATTACAATCATAGGGATTTAAAGATGTTGTAGCAGGTGTTGGTGGGAGTCGTAGTTTTTGGCTGTAAAAACAAGTGTATCTTTAAATGTAAATTGGGAATATGACTTCTGTGCTGGTTTGTTTTATGCGTCAACTTAGCTAAGCTCTAGTACCCAGCTGTTGAATCCAACACTAATCTCGGTGTTGCTGTAAAGGTCTTTTGTAGATATGGTGAACATCTGCAATCAGTTGAGTTGAAGTAAAGGAGCTTACTCTCCATAACGTGGGGCACCTCATCCAGTCAGTAGAAATGCCTTAAGAGCAAAAAACAGGATTCCCAGAGAAAGAAGAAATTCTTCCTGATGATTGCAGAATCAGCTCCTGCCCAAGAAGTTCCAACCTGCTGGCCTGCCCTGCAGATCTCAGGCTTGCCAGGCTCCACGACTGCATAAGCTAATTCCTTGAAAGAAATCTTTTTGCTTATGTGAATGTATGTGTGTGTGTATGTACTTGTGCCCATCTTTCTATATCTATCTGTATATCTACCTATCTACCTATCTATCTATCTATCTCCTACTGGTCTGTTTCTCTGGAGTATACTGACTGATAACAGTTTCCTAAACGGAAGGCATTTTAAAGACATGAAGTCGATAATATTCAGGTAGATGTTGGGATAGTTGAGTGGGGCTTATTGTTCTAATGTTCCAATATCAGTGAGTATTTTAAAAAACAGACTTTGTGAAGGCTCTGCAAAGCCTTCAGTGATACAGCCCTGGCTTCCTGGCCTCCCTTCCTGTCTCACTGTGCATCTGGACAGCAGCCCTGAACTGCCCCCGCTGCTCCCTTTAACATGCTTGCTGCTTTCAACCCTCTTTGCCTTTGTATGTCTGTTTCGTTCTACTTCAAATGCATTTTCCTTCCTCTGTCCCTCCTCTTGAAGCCTGCTCTTCCCTGGGCCCCTCTCCTTCACATCAAAAGAATTGGGAATCTCTCATTTCTACCTCTCCCCTGGCGTACAGCATTTTCCACATAGGGCACTGTTGGTTTATTTGCATGTCTTTTTTCATTTGCTAAATGGTAATGACTACATCTTGTTCATCTTTGTATTCCCAGCACCTTGCACACTTCCAGCCGTATGGGAGGTGTTCAGTCAACACTGTTGAAAGAATGAATAAATAGGTGACCCTCTCAAGTTAAATTGCAGACTGGGAGGCATCTTAAGTGGCTATTCTTTTAGGGTTGGATATGCCCCTTGTATCTGAGGTGCCTGAAGAGAAATCTCCAGGCAAACAAACCTTTAATTCCTACCCAAGGCCTCTGCTTTCAGTGTTTGTGGAGGATGATATATACGCCAAGCAGATTTAAGCTGATTGTGCAGAAATATCTGGCATCATATGTTGGTGGCCTGATTTATTTTAACCTATCTAATTGATGACTTGAGACTCTGCCTGCATTCATTAGCAAGGAGTCCCGTCTCCCTTTTGAAGTTTTACCTACTCAATTGACCTTAAATTCAGTGCCTTACCTAGTCCAATGTGGGGTCACTGGGGTCTTTTTCAAGTATGAGCCATAGAGGAAGCTATTGATTATTCTCCTACTGTCCATGTGTCTCGCTGCCATATAGTGTGGCTTCTGAAGCTTGCACCTGCATAGTTAACACGCACTCCTATCCACTCAGCCTTGGTGCCCTCCCTGGCCCAGACCCAGCCTTGGCCATGAGCGTATCCCTCACCTCAGAATGACTGGGTTCAGAAGAGCTCCCATCAGTCACACGGTTGCTGAAAACAGCTCTCCCATCCCTGCCCCTGAGTCAGCAGTTTGGCCACCGCTTTGCTTATGATATTTGTTTGAGGAGACCTCATGATTCTTTCCTGCCACTGGGCTGCAGTCACGTCCTCCACAAGCCTCTGTACCTCCCCTCTTGAGGAGTAGATGGACCCATTTTCTCCCCTGTGACCGTCTCTGCATGTCAGGGATCTTGGAGAGCGTTGCCAGAGTCTCAGAGGTTGAATACACCCTTGCCTATTCCACTTCCCCAGTAACTTTCTTATCCTAATGCATGGAGCTCCTGGGAAATTACCGAAGTGATTCTTCCAGGAACCGAGGGAACAAGTGCTTCTAGGTGACTTTCTGCTTCACCCCTTGAAATCAGTGAAGCAGATATACATTTTTATGGGTCTTTCAAACGGCACTTGATTTAATCTCCACCTTAACAGGCATTACGGATGTCAAACTGGTAGTTCTTGCATTTGATAAGGTGATATCACCTCTTTTCCATTAAGAGATACCAAGAAGCATGGTTAGTGAAAAAGCAGAAAGATGTTTAAAATGCAGCGCCTTATGGAAGAAACTCAAGCAATCTAAATTCCAAATGTGGATTGTCCACAGGCTCTGAAACAGGAGCTAAATTACCTTGTGGGTACTCAGTAACCTTCCCTACATAATTAGTTTTCAGCTTCATCTTTCATTTTTCTTTTATACTGTGCTTGCTTTAGCCAGCATCCTTCACTAATTGAACTGCTCCCACGCAGCAGGCTTGCTCACCCTTCAGGAAGCTCTCCTGCTCCTCTACGTCCCTTTGTGGTACTCTCCAATCCAACCTAAAAATAACTTTCTCCCAAAAGCTGTGTTGGTCTTTTGCGACCCCAGTGTTTCTCGTATTAGGTGACAGTAATAGCTACCATTTCTTAATATTTTCTATAATAATAAGTACTTTCTTTTTGGTAAATTTTTTGAAAATATGGAAATAACATACCTATACAAAAGCACATAGAACACATATATACAGCTTAATTATTGCAAAGTGAATTATTATCAAATATTTTTAAGTGAACACCCATTACCCATGTTATTACCATTTGTATTAAACAAACAAACGAACAAAACATTGCCAGCACCCCAGAAACCCTCTGACTGTCTTTCCTTATAATAAAGCTCTCTTTCTCCAAAGTAACCCCTATCTCACTTTTATGCTCTATGCTTTCTTGCTTTTTGTTGTAGTTTTACCACTTATAATACTTTCCTAATCACTGTAGTTTAGTTTTGCCTGTTTCTGAGCTTTATATACTTATAATCATACAATATGTTCTCTTTTATTTTTGTCTGGCTTCTTTTATGTAAGTCTCTGAGCTCCATACAGGCTTTGTATAGCAGTAATTTGTTCACTTTAGTTGTTGAATCGTCTCCATTGTATGGCTGTGCCGTGATATATTTATCCATTCTTCTGTTGCTAGACATTCTGGCTGTTTCCAGTTTCAAGCTATTACAAATAATGATGGTATAAACATTCCTGCACATTTCTCTTTGGCTCATGTGCACATCTGGGCCTGGAACTTTCCTGTGGAGAAGTTTCTAATTATAAATTCAAGTTTGTGAATAGATCTATGTTTTAAATTCTTTTTTGGTTCCTATGTACATTTTGGTAATTTGTAAATGTTTTTCTAGACATGTGTTGATTTCATCTAAATTTCATCAAATGCACGCTTATTATTTGTTTAATCTCTGCAGGATCTGCAGCGATTCCCCTTTTTCATTTCTGACATGGTTATTTGTCAGAAATTGTTACTTGTACCTTCTCCCTTTATATTTTGATCAGTCTTGCTAGAGAATGATCAATTTTGTGTCTTCACAGAACCAACTTTGTTCATCCTATTGTATAGTTCCATTTTTTCTTCCTACTTGTTTAATTATATTTTATTTTTAAAACTTTTTATTATTTTTATCTTTTTGGGTGTATTTAGCTACTTCTTTAATTTCTTGAGAAAGATTCTTAATTCATTAATTTTTAGCGTTTGTTCTTTTTAAAATATATTTGTTTAAAATTGAAAGTTTAAGCATGATTTTAGGTATATCTAACAATATTTTTATTACTATCCAGTTCAAAATATTTTCTCTGTCCCACGGAGATTTCAATTTTGACTCACATGTTACTTGAAGTGTATTTCTTCATTTCCAAGGATCTGGAGGGATTGTCAAGTTATCTTTTTATTATTGATTTATAGTCTAGTTACATTATGGTCAAAGAATATCCTTTATATAATTCAGTCATTTAAAAAATTTTGAGACTTGCTTTATAGCCTTGTTTATTTTCAAGATGTCTAAATGTTCTCTGTTGCATGAAAATAATGTGTATTCGGTACATATGGAGTGAGTATATATATATATATATATATATATATACACACACACATTAGAGAGTTTGCTAATCATCTTATTCAAATCCTTTATGTCCTCACTGATATTTTCGTCTGCTTGTTTCATTGGTTATTGAGAGAAATATGTTGATGTACATTTTCTATGTGAATCTGTCTATTTTTTCTTACCACTTTATAAATTTACTTTAATTCCTATATTTTAGTGGTACCTTTTATCTTCCTGATGGGTTGAATCTTTTGTCATTAGTAAGGTTCTCTCAATTTATAATAATACATTTTGCCTTGATTGATATTATTATAGCTATACCACATTTCTTCTTGTTATTGTTTGCATGTTATCTTTTAAACCTTTATTACTATTCTACTTTCAACCCTCATGTAGTGTTAGTTTTAGTTGTATTTTTTTATAGACAGCATATAATTGAATTTCAAATTTGCATGTCTGAAAAATATCTTTATTCTCTCTGGACACTTTTTTCTCTGCTCTCTGTACTGTCTGTTTCCTCTGAGTGAGTACCTCATTTTTGTTTAGTTTTGAGCTTCTTTTTCTTCTTAGAAATTTACCTCAAATACATGGTAATGTATGAAGTGAGTTCATTTTCAATAGTGGGCTGTAAAAGATGATTGGAAAGTCTCTGTTCATAAAAAGCCTTGTGACCGTAAGACTTGTATGGGGGATTGTGGTCGATGGGAATTTGCTTATTTCACTGGGTGATCTTCAATTGCTAATGAGTTTTTTGGAGAGGGCAGAGCTGGTCAGTTTTCTTTGAGATGAAACTTCTGTCTTCAACCCATATAAACAGTATTTAGGTAATGGGACTCGTTTAATATAAAAAGTTGTATTTTTATAGCTTTTCTTCTCATTAAGGTGTCTAACTCTCTGCTTGAATTTCTCCAGGTAGCAAATGCTCATCTTAGCTCGTGGGACAAAAGTCATTTTCTGGTTTTATTGGCTGGAAGAGCGTACATGAACTACTCATCATGCAGGATTTCCAACTCCTGTTTTAAGTTCCATCCTTCCTCTCCCTCACAACCAGAAATACTGAGCCTTCAGTCCCTGAGTATTGTTGAGGTTCAGAGGCAGAATTTAGTTCCTTCCTTAATATCCCCAGAAGGATTTCATACAACAGAAAAAGTTGAAACCATCACTATTTCTCAATCTGCTTTGCAAAAAATTTATACTGCTTTGGGTAGTATAGTCATTTTCACAATATTGATTCTTCCAATCCAAGAACATGGTATATTTCTCCATCTATTTGTGTCATCTTTGATTTCTTTCATCAGTGTTTTATAGTTTTCTGAGTACAAGTCCTTTGCCTCCTTAGGTAAGTTTATTCCTAGGTATTTATTCTTTTTGTTGTGATGGTAAATAGGATTGTTTCCTTAATTCCTCTTTCTGATCTTTTGTTGTTAGTGCATAGGAATGCAAGAGATTTCTGTGCATTAATTTTGTATCCTGCTACTTTATCAAATTCATTGATTAGCTCTAGTAGTTTTCTGGTAGCATCTTTATGATTTTCTATGTATAGTATCATGTTCTCTGCAAACAGTGACAGTTTTACTTCTTCTTTTCCAAATTATATTCCTTTTATTTTTTTTCCTTCTCTGACTGCCTTCCAAAACTATTTTGAATAAGAGTGGCGAGACTGGACATCCTTGTCTTGTCTGTTCCTGATCTTAGAGGAAATGCTTTCAGTTTTTCACCATTAAGAATGATGTTTGCTGTGGGTTTGTCATATATGGCCTTTATTGTGTTGAGGTAGGTTCCCCCTATGCCCACTCTCTGGAGAGTTTTGATCATAAATTGGTGTGGAATTTTGTCAAAAGCTCTTTCTGCATCTGTTGAGATGATCATGTGGTGTTTGTTCTTCAAGTTGTTAATATGGTGAACCACATTGATTGATTTGCATATATTGAATAATCCTTGCATCCCTGGGATAAATCCCACTTGATCATGGTTTATGATGCTTTTAATGTGTTGTTGGATTCTGTATGCTAGTATTTTGTTGAGGATTTTTGTGTATACGTTCATCAGTGATACTGGTCTGTAATTTTCTTTTTCTGTGACATCTTTGTCTGGTTTTGGTATCAGGGTGATGGTGACCTCGTAGAATGAGTTTGGGAGTATTCCTCCCTCTGCAATTTTTTTGGAAGTGTTTGAGAACGATAGGTGTTAGCTCTTCTCTAAACGTTTGATAGAATTTGCCTATGAAGCCATCTGGTCCTGGACTTTTGTTTGTTGGAAGGTTTTTAATTACAGTTTCAATTTCATTACTTGTGATTTGTCTGTTTATATTTTATATTTTTTCCTGGTTCAGTCTTGGAAAGTTGTACCTTTCCAAGAATTTGTCCGTTTCTTCCAGGTTGTCCATTTTATTGGCATATAGTTTCTTGTAGCAGTCTCTTATGATACTTTGTATTTCTGCAGTGTCCATTGTAACTTCTCTTTTTCACTTCTAATTTTATTGACTTGAGTCCTCTCCCTCTGTTTCTTGATGAGACTGGCTAAAAGTTTATCAATTTTGTTTATCTTCTCAAAGAACCAGTCTTTAGTTTTATTGCTCTTTGCTATTGTTTTCTTTGTTTCTAGTTCATTTATTTATGCTCTGATCCTTATGATTTCTTTCCTTCTACTCACTTTGGGTTTTGTTTGTTCTTCTTTCTCTAGTTCCTTTACATGTAAGGTTAGATTGTTTCTTTGAGATTTTTCTTGTTTCTTGAGGTAGGATTGTATTGCTATAAACTTCCCTCTTTTTCGGGTTTTCATTGTCAGTTGTCTCTAGGTGTTTTTTGATTTTCTCTTTGATTTCTTCAGTGATCTCTTGGTTATTTAGAAATATATTGTTTAACCTCCATGTGTTTGTGTTTTTTACTTTTTTTCCCCTGTAATTTATTTCTAATCTCATAGTGTTGTGGTCAGAAAAGATGCTTGATATGATTTAAATTTTCTTAAATTTACCAAGGCTTGATTTGTGACCCAAGATGTGACCGATCCTGGAAAATGTTGTGAGCTATCCTGGAGAACATTCTGTGTACACTTGAGAAGAAAGTATAATCTGCTGTTTTCAGATGGAATGTCCTATAAATATCAATTAAATCTATTGGTCTATTGTGTCATTTAAAGCTTGTGTTTCCTTATTAATTTTCTGTCTGGATGATCCGTCCATTGGTGTGAGGTGTTAAAGTCCCCCACTCTTATTGTGTTACTGTCGATTTCCCCTTTCATGGCTGTTAACATTTGCCTTATGTATTGAGGTGCTCCTATGTTGGGCGCATAAATATTTACAATTGTTATATCTTCTTCTTGGATTGATCCCTTGATCATTATGTAGTGTCCTTCCTTTTCTCTTGTAACAGTCTTTATTTTAAAGTCTATTTCATCTGATACGAGTTTTGCTACTCCAGCTTTCTTTTGGTTTCCATTTGCATGAAATATCTTTTTCCATCTCCTCACTTTCAGTCTGTATGTGTCCCTAGGTCTGAAGTGGGTCTCTTGTAGACAGCATACATACAGGTCTTGTTTTTGGACCCATTCAGCCAGTCTATGTCTTTTGGTTGGAACATTTAATCCATTTACATTTAAGGTAATTATCGATATGTATGTTCCTATTACCATTTTCTTAATTGTTTTGGGTTTGTTTTTGTGGATATTTTTCTTCTCCTGTGTTTCCAGCCTAGAGAAGTTCCTTTAGTATTTGTTGTAAAGCTGGTTTGGCGGTGCTGAATTCTCTTAGCTTTTGCTTGTCTGTAAAGCTTTTGATTTCTCTGTTGAATCTGAATGAGATCCTTCCTGGGTAGAATAACCTTGGTTGTAGTTTTTTCCCTTTCATCACTTTAAATATATCCTGCCACTCCCTTCTGGACTGCTGAGTTTCTGCTGAGAAATCAGCTGATAACCTAATGGGGATTCCCTTCTATGTTATTTGTTGCTTTTCCCTGGCTGCTTTTAATAATTTTTGTCTGAATTTAATTTTTGTTGGTTTGATTAATATCTGTCTTGGTGTGCTTCTCCTAAGGTTTATCCTGTATGGGATTCTCTGCGGTCCTTGGACTTGGGTGGATATTTCCTTTCCCATGTTAGGGAAGTTAGGGAAGTTTTCAACTATGATCTCTTCAGAAATTTTCTCAAACCCTTTCTCTTTCTCTTCTTCTTCTGGGACCCCTAAATTCGAATGTTGGTGCATTTCATGTTGTCCCAGAGGTCTCTGAGACTGTCCTCAATTCTTTTCATTCTTTTCTCTTTATCCTGCTCCTTGGCAGTTATTTTCACCATTGACTTTAAAGGACAAATGACAAATGTAATTTTGCAGTATACATTTGAAGGGTGATGAAATAAATTTTCTTTCTTTTTTCACATGGATAAAATAAATGTATTTTGCTATATAGCTCTTTCACTGTTTGTGCCAGCAAATTGGCGCACGAAGTTATAGATTGATATCTAGCCTCATTTAAAAGGATTGTTTTAAAACAGTAAGATTCAGTAGATACCATGCAGAGATTTTACAATATTTCACTTTTTTCATTATTAGCCAACTAACTTATATTCAAATTAAATAAATTTCCAGTGTGTGATTGCAGAAAGTCAAAGATGGGTTCTTTATTTTGATTTGATTATATCCTACCCTCTACTTTTTTATTCTAGGAGAGATATAAACATAATACAATGATATTCTATTCTAACTTTGTTAGAACATCATAATTAATTACATAGTCCACAATTTATCTGTGGTTTTCTTTTAGTTTTTCTTATATTGCGAATCCTTGTTTTTATCTTTATCCCTTTATTCTCTTCCTAGTTGGCCCTGGTGTCAGATGATCTAAATAAACTTTTTATATTAATTCATTCATTCATTGCTTCATTCATTTAAGTATTTTTGTATTCCTAAATCATACTATACACCAAACAAAAATTTTCAGCTGCCTAGATGAAAGAAATATTTTCTTTACACTTGATGAACTAAGTCTTGTGGTAGAAAGGGGCAATGTGAGACAGTCATTAGAAGACTTTGGGAAATTTGTTTAACATAGAAGTATATTCAAAGTGTTACAGTAACACCAGGGAAGGGGTGACTTATAGGAATAATAGCAGTCGATTTCTCAGTGGACAGGCTTAGTTAGTAATCTTAGGCCAGAAGAAGGGTATGGCATTCCAGACAATGGGAGCATTGGATGCAAACATGCTAAGGTACGTCATAGAATGGTGGGATAGTTGGTGAGATTGGTTTCATGGTGGGAAAGAGGACCTAAGAAAAGGAGACTGTGAGATGAAATATGAATCTGAAAAATAAGATAGCTTGGAGAGAGTGAAGGATCTTCTTAGCCATGCTTTGCTTTTTGGGAACCACTACATTATTTTGGAAATGTGAGCCCGTATGTCAGAGATCTAACATTTTTTTTTCATACCTATTATGAAATAGTTGTGCTAGAAGCTCTATAGTCTTTATTTCATGTAATCCTCAAGAAACCCTGTGAAGGGAAGTTATTTTTATCCCCATTCTACAGATAAGGGAATGGATGATTATCAAGTTAATCATTTGTCCCAGGTCATAAAGTGGGGAGGTGTTTTGCAAATCTAATACTTTCTGGTTCTAGGACTCTTGCTCTTCTAGTACACCATATTAATTCTCCAGAAGTTACCATAGTGGCGATAAAGAATCTATAGTGAAGTGAAGATAATCATAGGGAAATAGGAGATTAGATTAATTCATATTAGAGATGGTTATGAACAGAGTTAAGACATTGGTAGTGGTGATAACAGAAAAACAGCATACATTTGAGGCCCTTTCAGAAGTAACCTCAGTGGTTAACCAAATGTTGAGGGTAAAAGACAGGGAGGAATTGATGTTATAGTAAGGTTTCTGTATCTACTACAAACGAATTTCACTGAATGGGCTTAAGCAAGACAAAAATGAAAGGAAGAGTTGATGTGTGTATGTGTCAACAATCAGGATGGATTTGTCCAATGACAACTCCATCTATAGTCTTATATATATCTTCTTTATAGAAGTTAGAGGGAATGAATGACTAAAGTTGGGGAATTTGCCTTGGTATTTTATCTGTACGCATTTTTGGGTCCAGATGCAATTTTGATAACTCCAGCCTCCTTCTAACAATTGTCTGCGACATTTGTCACCTTCCAGTGGATCTTGCTCTGTAGCTTCATACCGTAGGTCTTGCCTGGAAGGTCCATACACATGTATTGAGCTCTATCAAAGTCTTTCAATAGTCAAGAACTAGCTATTTTGAGCAGAAATACTAAAATGTGGTTATTTGGATAACAGTTGAACAAGTGACTGGATTAAAGGCTATTAATCATTTCATTACAAGTGAAAAGATTGAGAAAGGTTAATCCTAGGTTTAATTTCTGGCATTTTATAGTGACAGATTTTCACCTCAAGCCTTAAGAACATTTAGAGTTTTTGCTTGAGTTTCATTGTGTTTAATGCAGGTAAGTCAACTTCTTGTCCATGATTTACTTGTGTATGAAGCCCCCAATCTTGTTTATGTTGCCTGAACATGGCTGAGAGAGACAGCTGTGACATTATGAATCCAGCTGGCCACAGATGGGTCTTCAGTGAAGCATGAATCCATACTGGTTTGGTGATCTATGTTTACTGATTCAGGAGATTCAGCTCCTAAATCACCTGGCATTAACTGCATCTACTTACATATAAGTAGTAGACTGAAGTAAACTGGAGCCTCTGTTGCTAGTGCTCAAGACTCTCACCGGTAAGGCCAATTCATTATATTATCATTTCATCGACTATTTAGCCCATGTTAGAGTCTGTTTAGTTTATGGCCATTTAGCACATAGGTTTCACTAGGTACAGTAGGCTTAGTAGCTCATGTTTTCAGGTTGTTATGATAATTATGAACCTTTCCAAGATCCTGTTGACGTTTACACACATATGTTACGGATTTGACAGTTAAGCTTGAAATCTCAAGAAAAAAAAACTGAAGTTGTAGCTTGAAAAGAAATTCGTTTAGAATCTTTAAAGAAAATATCAACAATAAATACTTACCTGGAAGGCTGGTAAGACTGCAAGCTTTTCTAGGTCTAAGCATGGATAGCCAGCTAAAGCTCAAAGCAAAACAAACAAAAGATGTATGAATAGTTGAAATAATTAGCTAAAACTCTGAATGAAACTAAAACTTTAACGGTGCCCCCTAGCAAATAAAATTTAAACTGTTGTGTATATAAACTCCACAACTTCACATTTTCAGAGTCTAATATGACAGTCAAACTGACAAGAATTGCTGATATAAATATATACACACTCTGTCCTTTACAACCTGAGCAGGAAGTATTGTTAAATGTTAATGAATGTGCAAATCAGTGAAAGTTGAAAGTTTTTATGGCAGGTCTGCATATTTGTAATTCTTCTTTACATTTGTCCAAAACAGCAAAATTAAGAATAACTACTAAATGTTTTGGTACAATATATCTTAAAAAAAATTTTTTTTTATTTTATGTGGGACTGTAGTTGATTTACAATATTGTGTTAGTTTCAGGTGTACAGCAAAGTGATTCAGTTATACATATACATTTATCTCTTCCTTTTCAAATTCTTTTCCCAGTTAGGTTATTACAGATTTTTGAGCAGAGTTCCCTGTGCTATACGGTAGGTCCTTGTTGGTTATCTATTTTAAATATAGTAGTGTGTATATGTTAATCCCAAACTCCCAATTTATCCCTCCCCCCCACCTTTCCCCTTTGGTAACCATAAGTTTGTTTTCTATGTCTGTGAGTCTGTTTCTGTTTTGTAAATAAGTTCATTTGTATCAATTTTTTTAGATTCTGCATATAAGTGATGTCCTATTATATTTGTCTTTCTCTGACTTACTTAGCATGATTATCTCCAGGTCCATCCATGTTGCTGCAAATGGCATTATTTCATTCTCTTTAATGGTTGAGTAGAATTCCATTGTGTGTGTGTGTGTGTGTGTATATATATATATATATTATATATATATTATATATATATATATTATATATATATTATATATATAATATATATATAATATGTATATATATATATTTTATATATATATATATTATATATATATATATATATATATATATATATATATATATATATATACATCCTCATCCATTTAGGACATTTAAGTTGCTTCCATGTCTTGGCTATTGTAAATAGCACTGCAGTGAACATAGGGGTGCATGTATCCTTTCAAACCATGTTTTTCTCTGGATATATGCCCAGGAGTGGGATTGCTGCATTATATGGTAGCTCTATTTTTAGTTTTTTAAGGAACCTCCATACTGTTCTCCATAGTGGCTGTACCAATTTACATTCCCACCAACAGTGTAGGAGGGTTCCCTCTTCTCCACACCCCCCTCCAGCATTTATTATTTGTAGACTTCTTGATGATGGCCATTCTGACTGGTGTGAGGTGATACCTCATTGTAGTTTTGATTTGCATTTCTCTAATAATTAGCAATGTTGAGCATCTTTTCATGTACCTGTTGGTCATCTGTATGTCTTCTTTGGAGAAATGTCTAAAATAACTACTAAATTTTATATATCACTCTTCACTTTTAAATATATTAATTAATTCATAAATTCTCTGTGCCATCTCCTCTGCATTTTCATGGCCAGTACTCACCATGTGCCCACAGCCACAGAGGAGGGACATTCCCCTATTTTGTGCTGACATATCTTTCTAGATGAATACAGGACAGTTATTCTGTAATCAAGGAAATGCAAATGTAGTTGGAGAAGTGAAAACACAAAACAATTTAAAAACATATTTAATGGTTTTCTCTGTGGTAAATTCTTCATTATTCAATCTTATTTTATTGTTGTTTCTAGGGTTTAATATACATAGGTTTACCTATGTAATATATGAATAAATATGAATAACTTGGGTCACTTTGTTAATTCATACATTAAGCAGATGTTTATTGATCACATACTGTTTTCAAGCAGTGCTCTAGGTTCTGGGGAATTAACAGTGAAAAAAATAGCTAAAATAACTCCCAGTCCTCCTGGAGCTTATTATCTAGTTTTAGCTATTTTCTTCTCTCATGGTTTTCAGTGATGGGAACCTCTTTCTTAACATCCTAGTAATTTTTGAATGAATGATGGATTTTATACATAAAAATGTATAGAGGATCTAGATGATACTTTATTCTTCCTGAAAAGGTTCACTCTTTCCTCTGTTAAGTGGAAAGAATAGAAGCTGATCACTTTAATTCAGTCATGGAATGGACTGGGTAAGGACTGATTTACAGTTTCATCAAGGACCCATCCATCTCTGGTTTTCTCTAGCCTGCCAGACCCCTGTATATCTTGGGCCATTCTCTCTAGCAGGCTCTGAACTGTAATAGTTTCCTCAGCATGGCGAAGTTGCCAAACCTCTGCTATACTTTACAGAGGCTTTCTGCTTAGTCTCTCAGCATCCCCAGTGTTCAAGTTCATAATTTGGTAAATGTCTTGAAAGGACAACCAACTGTGTATCATGCTCTCTTCTGAGCCTCTCTTTTCTCACAAGAATCTTGGCTCCTTAAATTTCAAATGTTGCCCCTCTAACCCACTGAGACTGCCCTCTGCCCAGGAAAACCCCAGATCCTCCTCCTCTTGCCTTGCACACAGAATCAGTTAATGTCTCCAGAGAAAATATAGTATAGTTAACCTTTCCACAATTCTCTCCAATCTGGTATCTTGGTTTTTCTTGTCCTCATTGCTTCATCAGCTCTCAGATGCCTTTAAGCAGATTTTGGGAGTGACTTTTATATTTTGTTTAGATCTTTTAGTTGTTCTTGGCTGGATCATTGGTCTGTTGCATGCTTACCATCTCATCCCTATTTTTAGATACTGAAATAGAAGAATGATGCCTTCTCTTACACAAATCTATACAACCACAAAGAATGTAGCTGGAAATTTCTACCCTAGCCCAATGTATTCTAGAATTAATTGGCAGAGTGGACAGGTAAAGATGTATCATTGAACAAAATCTTCAAAATAGGTGTCATTGAAAAAGCTGGACAATTAACAGAGCTAATACTCCATAGTACACTGAGCTCACTGCCCAGGAACTGCTTAGATGGATGAACTCAGTATAAGTGGGAGTCCAAAACCTAATGGTAGCTCTGGGGAGTTGTAGCTTCTGGATGCGACTCTTGACTTCTTATTATGAATTATCTTCACAGGAAGTAATTCTTGATTGTCTGTCTTACTAAAATACTGGGGAACAGAGATATTCTTTGTGTTTTTTATATCTCTACTAACACTTGTAGGAAGAAGGTATAGCACAGTGGTTAAGTGCCTGGATTTGGGAGTCAATCAAATTTAGATTCAAATCTTGTCCATTTACCAGATGCTTGACCTTGAGAAAGTTGCAAAAACTCTCTAAAGCCTTAATTCCATACCTGTGAAACAGGAATAACAATACATTTCACTTTTCTGATATGAAAGTTGATGGAGACTCAGTTTTCAAAGTGCTAATAACAATCTCTAGAACATTGTTAGCATGCAATTTATGGTAGCTAAAAATTTTTTGGCTATTATGGAAGCACATGGAATTAGAGACCCAGAATTTTGAGATGAGACCTTAAGATATTTACGTAGTCCCTCCATAGACTTTAAGATATTTACATAGCCCCTCCAAAGAATGAAGCATGTGGAAAGAGTTGTTTTAAGAATTCATAAGTTTGTTTTTGTTGTTAAAAAACTATGTAACTATCTGTTTATATTATGGATAAAAAACTATATGAAATAACTTTGGGAAAAAATAACTGAATTGGAAATGGTTTAACTCTCAGTGACTTCAAAAATGTTCTTCTTCATAGTTTCAATAGATAACTAACAAACATATCATTCTCTACTGCATATTGTTTTAAAGTTAATACTCCAATATGAAATAAAAAGTTAAAAAATGAAGTTAATCTAAGAAGAGTCATGTTTAACTGGTACTCTAAGTTGTACAGGTATTATCATGTTTAAGAAAAGGAACAAAATTTAAAGGAAAAGAAACCTAGCAACTAACCCCAAATAAATTAAAAAAAAAATAAAGTAAAAGAAATCTGAGTGAAAAACTTAGAGTTAAAAATATAGAGAGAGACAAATTTGGTTCCTAGCTACCATTCATTTGTTATGTGGTATTGATTGAGCAGGTTAAGTGATCTCTTTGAGTCCCATTTTTCTCAGAGAAATTACAAGATGGTAAAAATGATACTTAGAATTTTCTTGACTATCAAACAAGAAAATGAAAATGCTTGATAAACAATAAGCATGGTCTTATTACTTGTATTTAATGATTGGGTGTACCTTTGAATCTCTCTTTGAGCTGTGAGGAATATGAATTGGTGTTACATAGCAAGCAAACAAGAATTCGCTATGCAAAAAGAGTGATAAAATGAAATCTTCTGGTTATTGCTACTTAAGTAATAATTTAAACCACGTATATTTGAGTCAATTTTTACATCACTTCACTGTGTGGAAAATTTTCTCTAATCTTGATATTCTTCTGAACATTATTCAGATATGATATTATACCTAAAGCTTATTCCCAGCACCTTTTCAATAGTTCTGACTCGACAGAACTGAAGGAAAGTGAGCTCTTCTCTTCCTTTCAAGTTACTCTAATTCAGGAATTGTTTTCTGCGCTCCTCATACTTGAGTGAGTGTGAAATGATGCCTTTGCTGAGTATTTCTGTTTGATTTTCCAAAAGCTATTGTCAGTCCTATAGCTCAAAAACAAAAGGCACATGGTAATTGGTATAGTCACAGTCAGTCTTCGAATCTAATTGGAACTGACCCAGACACCCGCAGAGCTCCTCCTATCCTTTCAGATTTGTAAGCATAAATGATGAGATGAAAGCAAGAAAGCTTGTGGAAAGGGGAAAAAGCCCTTTTGTGTGTTGCTGAACCAGAAAGCTTTGACTGTATGGCTCTCTGAGTCCGGACAATGTCTTGTGTGTTTGTTTCCACAGAGCATATATCATTACAGACTATATGGGCATCCGAAATGAAAGTTTCATGAAATTAGCTGCAGTAGGGACCTGGATGGGGGACTTTGTCACAGCTTGGATGGTAAGAAATTTTAACTTCACCCATTTCAAACGTCAGATGGAAGACATGTTCATAATGTTGGATACACATTACTTTTTTTTTTTTAAACAAATAACTTCATGAATTATTTTATTTCATGTTACATGTCAAATAACATTCCAAAGTAAAAAAAAGGATCTTGTTTTCATGGTTAGCATTATTACATTTGTGCAAAGCCCTCAAACATGAGAAAGTCTCATTTATTTCACAAAATTTGAACGTACAGTCATTTAGGTAACTGGTTTGTTAGATAATCCAAGTCCAGTTATCCCTGGTTTTTCAAGCAACAATTCACAGGAAATGCTGAGCTCTAACTGTTTGTGTGCCTGTCAGCCCAGCATCCTGATCTCCAGCCCCTTTTTGACACAGCCGTTCTCTTTGTTTTGTTATATCATTCCTCTGTCCTCCCAAGGATTAGAGATATAGTTTCATTTTCTCAACTAATGTGAATTGGATTTTATTGGATACACACTGCTTTTCATGGTTTAGAGCAAAATAGTTACCTCTGTTTCAAGGGGAACAAATTCATGAATATGGACAAATCTAGAGATTATATGCAATATCTGTTTACCTCAGGAAAAAACATCAATACAATTTTAATACTAATGACTGTCCACCAGGATATATTTATTTATAAAATGCATATATATGTGTATGTACAAAAACATATACATATGCACATATGTGTGACATACAAACATATACACATTCATAAAATTAGTGGAAAATTCTTTCCTGTGAAATTCTAAATAATTTTGTGACGATTGTCTGTTTGTTGTTTTTTGACATGTACACTTTTCAGGTAAGAAATGCTGTATGGCCTGTCTCAGAAGACCATATGAAACATCCTTTAAGGACTTTAAAAATAGTTTTCTACATTTGTTTTCCTCACTGAACCTACTAACTTACTGGTAACTAGGGAGTTCTGAGAGTTGTCTGTTTTAATCTCTTTTGTGCATTATCAGTCTTTATTACTATACGTCTTCAACAATTAGACAAACCATGTTTCATGCTGTGATCATCTGCCAGGAGAGTAACTTCTGTTTCTAACCATTGAGTTAATTAAAGACAATATGTAGCTTAAAGGCCTTAGGTCCTGTAAGTTTACAGGAGAGTCTCAGAGTGCAAAGAGTGTAACTCTCATAAAAAAGGAACACTTTAACCTTCATTGACACCATTCATAAGTGTAGTCAATCCTAATTAGCTTCATTCAAATTCATTCACTTGAAAATGAGAGGACTTATCAAAAGAAAGATGATGCCCAAATTAAGCACGACTTGGCAGGGACATGCAACTACAGATGTGTTCCTGATACTGCAGGGAGGTTCTCACAACAGTTACTGCCACTTCTATTGATAGCTTTGCTTCTTACCTAGAACAGGTGTTTTCAGGGCACAGGAAGCAGTTATATCTTAACTGCTACTACTGTCATCATCCTGGAAGAGTATCAAGTAACCATAAAAGAGTTTGTCTAGCCTGTTTTTGAGCTCTCTCCCACCTCTGTTCAATTTTAGAATGTTACCAGAACAAATTACCAGATGCATTCCATTTTGTTAACTTTAAAATCGAAATTTGAAGATGTTATTTATTTGTAATCATTAGAAATAGCAATGAGAATAAGCCAGATGTTAAGACCAGGCTGCCTCATCTATTTCCATTGGGAAAAACTATTTAAAAGGAAATATATGAACTTTAAGCTTGTAATTTCCTTACAATTTGAGGTAATGCCTTTTGGAAATTTCTGCATTAATTGTGGATTATGATTTTGACACCATTTTATGATGGCTCTACTTACTAAAATGGAAAAGAGAACTGGAACAGGAGTTCAGAAATTTGGATTGTCTGACTTGCCACCTACGGTTTGACCTTCCACAAATAGTGTACAATCCTTTGAGCCTTAGTCTGCACATTTCTTAAAAGGGGTCAATAGTTCCTACTGGTGCTACAGGTTTTTTTGTGACGAGTAAACGTGTGGTCCTAGAGCAGGACTTAAAATGCTGACATGTAAGGGAGGTATAAGTGCTTTATTGTTATTGTTCATGTTTTTGGACCCGCATCCTCTTGACTGGGCCCAGTTCCTTGAAGTAATGGCAAAGGCAGGTCATTGATCCAAACCTTAGTCTGCCCAGACTTCCTGTCTCTTCTGTGAAGCTCCAGGAGCATGAGAATCCCACCTTATCCCAGGCCTGGGGTTCAGAGCATCTGGAGTTTCCTTCCTATTGCGCATGCTAGAGCAGACAAAAGCAATAGAGTACATTGCTTCCTCACTTCTGCCTGTTACTGGTCCTGATCAAAGTCAGGGGAGAGCTAAGAGCTAAGAGCAAAACCTAAGAGCTGCTCTGGAGTTTTCAGGCTCAAGTCAGCCATTGGATACATAAATCATTTTCTTTCCCATGATGACATCATTATTTATTTGTAACCCAGTTCCACCCAACTTCTCCCCAGACTTTCCCACAAAACAGTGTTTCCTAGGCCATATATAGCTCTGCCCCTATTTATTGGTTATATTATTATTTTTTTTTAAATTAGGCTATTTTTCTTTTGAACCATAAGGTGGGGTCCAATGCCTAGGCAGTATTGAGAGGCAAATGCATAGTACAGCTTTGACCAAAGACCTTTAACCCTTAATCCTGGTTGGAGTTTTACCATGCACTCTTCTGCCCTACTCTTATGGTTTAGGGGAATACCAATAATTCCACAGTTCAGTCTGTAGTCTTTCTCTCTCTCCATCATCTGTCTGACCTTCAGAGTTTCTCCTAAGTTTACTACTTTAATGCCTTCTATTTCTATTAACTAACCTGATAACTTTTTACCTTTTCCTATACCATAGATTACTGCTCCAATCAATGCTTCCAATACCACAGAAGTAGGACTAGATTGAGGGTCAAGAAAACTATGTTATAGGTTTAACCCAGCAAACCTTCTGGGGTCTCTCATCTGTTCCTTTCTGAAAACTGAGGAAGAACCAAAATCCCTTTCTGCTTATGTGATCTGAAAAACTGACCTTTCCCCATTAGCCACAGGGGTAGAAATGGCAAAAGAAACAGTTCTCTCCTGATTTGAAAGTACAGTCACACAGGGAGGATTCCCAGAGCACATCATTTCTATTCCCATTTCTATTCACTGACTAGGCAATATGTTTCCATATAAATATTTATATGTCTACATATGTGTCATTGATAACATTTTGAAAAAAATAATAGTTTTCCTCATGAGGGGAGTCTAAGGAAGCTTTGACCTTCATTTCTCCATAGAATTCTCATCATGAAATGAATATCAATGATGGTTACCATTATGGAAAACCAACGGACTATTTACATTTCCAATAAAAGCGTGGCTTTCAATGCAGTTCAGAAATAGAGGCTTTTTCTTTGGTGGAAATAATTCAGAACTTTTCCTTGGTTTTAAAAGGCACATCAGGACTGATGTGCTCCACAGGCAAGGCTGATATCAACCAATCTGACAAAAATCTTTGACCCTCACACTACCGAGTGTCAAGCTCTGCTAGGTTCAGTTCCCTGGCAGTCCTGACTTTTCCGGGCTCTGTGGTATGCCTTGTACAGAAGGCTATAAGTATATGTCAGGGTTCAAGTTACTAATTTTTTTGTCAAATAGACTTTTTAAAAATTAGTATAAAAGAAATACATAAAATGACCAGTGATGTAATTCATCACTGAGCTGGCCCTTTATGTTAAAGAGTTGCAGAGACGAGCTCTATCACGAGGGCACGTGGAAAGCAAAAACGCTGGGTGTCTCATGCGACACCATTGCCATGTAGCCCCATGTTTGCCCATGCTCTGTGCCATTAAGCAAAGAGCCAATGAGGGTCGGCTGTTCCACAGCACATGTCTCCAGCTTGACCACCTTCCCCATTTGGAAGACAGAGGTCACGACCTCTGCTGAGGTCTAAGGTGGCAGGGGATCCTGAGGACATCATGATGGCCCTTGCTTCTGCCCCTTACTTAATACCAGAGGGAAAAATCACTTCCGGTATATGTATACCTAATTATCATCCCCTTTCTCCAGCTCCTGATTCCTCCCGCTCTGGTGGCTTTCTCTTACAGCAGTAAGTGGTACATGGCTCATGATGGTGACAGGGACATCAGACTCCAGGTTTGAAGTTCATGGTTGTGGGGAGGTGAAGGAGGTTACAAATAAAGTGAAGACAGTTCTGACGGTAAACACTAAAGTCATCATAAAACTTATACATACACCCTACATCATAAAACCACATACTGTGTTGTAACTCCCAGTAGTCATGGGACCTTGGTTGGCCTTGACATGTCATTCCCAGAATTGTGTGTGGGCCTTTGTGTATATATGCCACGACTGGCAAAGCTTCCACCATGGAGTCATGTCATACTCTCATAAAACAATTCACATTTTTGTCAATAGCCTTTGCCTTTATTTCAGGTTATTACAGTTTTTACTGAACCAAACCTGGGTCTGCTTGCCCGCGCACAGTAAAACCAATCTACTGACACCGGCTTGTGGTGAAGGAGAGTACAGCGTTTATTGCAGGGCGCCAAGCAAGGAGTCCAAACAGCTAGTATTTATAAGGCCCAAACTCCCCGAAGCTTTTCAGGGAAAAGTTTTTAAAGACAGGGTAAGGGAGGGGGATTATGGGGTGTGTGACCAGCTCATGGACAGTATTCTGATTTGTTGGTGGTGAGATAATCAGGAGTCAACATCATCAACCTTCTGGTTCCAACCCGTCTGGGGTCCACATGCTTGTGGGTGGAAGAGTTAAGAAGTGAACTCCTTCCACCTGGTAGGGGTTTCGGGATCTGCAAAGCAGCTCAAAGGACATGGCTCAGAATATTATCTACAGCCCTTGAGGAGGAACTAAAGGTCCTTGACTTTGTTTAATGGCTAAACTGATTATTTTGTCTTTTTGCCTGTTTTCCTTTCTTTCTGCATTTTCTTGCTTCTCTGATTAAATGTACTCTTTGGAACTCAGGGAAGCCTATGAGACTAAAGTCTTTTGACAAACAAGAGGCAGGTGGAGGACATAGTGGGGTTCTGTTCTTGGAAGGCCTCATAGGTTCCTGCTCGGTTACATAGTGATCATTTGTTTTTAAAATTATGCGTGATTTTAACAGGCTTTTTCTTCATCTTGAAATTGGAGATGTATTAGAACCAGACAAGCTCAGTCAACACCTTCATGTGGAAATGCATTTGGATTGATAAAACACAGCCTTTGTAGTTGTATTAGAACAATAGATAAACTTTTAAAATTTGCTTAGTTGTTTCTTTCTTTTGAAGCCCTAGTAAGAATATGATTTTAGAAAAAAATAAGTTTTTAAGAGTATACTTTACCCTTCTATTTAACTTATTTATTATTATTATTTTTAAAAATATTTATTTATTTATTTTCTGCTCTGCGTGTCAGTTGCGGCACGTGGAATCTTCATTGCCACGTGCAGCATCTTCGTTGCAGCATGGGGATCTTTAGTCACAGCATGCATGATTTAGTTACCTGACCAGGAATTGAACCTGGGCCCCCTGCATTGGGAGCACGGAGTCTTAACCACTGGACCACCAGGGAAGTCCCTTACCTCTCTGTTTTAATCCTTCCTGTTTTATGTGTAAATACTACATTATCCCTCTAAATATTTGAGTGAAAAATTTTGCCTTCCTATTTTTCACACATTTTTCATTTCTTCAGAGACATTTTTTTGATTCATATTTATGTTGCTAATATCTTTGCTTCAAAAGGTTGTGTTTATTTAATAGGCAAAGCTGAAAACTCTTTCTACCTTACTTGACTATAAACTTCTTGAGTGGAGTTACAATGTCAATTGTGTTCACAATTATATTCCTAGCACCCAACACAGTACCAGGCATAAAAAAATAAAAGGTGCTCAAGAAATATTTATTGAAAGAATAAATAGATATAAGAGTACATAAGCAGTAAGTTCTATTTCTTCTTTTCTCATTCAATTTTGTGACTTAGTGTTATAAAATGGGCATTCTAGAATATTGAAAATGTGGAGGGATGAGACCTGTACTGTTCCAGGTGCCTCGATATCAACTCCCTTCCTGCCTCCCCCCAATAAAGCTCTGCATTTGCTCTTGCTTAGCTTGTTTCCGTAACCAGGAGGACACGTGCTAGGAAACACCCTTGAATGGGCATACTAGATTGTATTTTAAATTTTTATTGAAATATAGTTGATTTACAATGTTTACAATGTTTACAATTACAATGTTTACAATGTTGTGTTAGTTTCAGGTGTACAGCAAAGTGATTCAGTTATATATATATATATATATATATATATATATATATATATATATATATATATATTCACACACATATATCCACTCTTTTTTAGATTCTTTCCCATATAGGCCATTACAGAGTACTGAGTAGAGTTCCCTGTGCTATACAGTAGGTCCTTATTAGTTATCTATTTTATATATAGTAGTGTGCATATGTCAATCCCAATCTCCCAATTTATTCCTCCCCCTGCCCCTTATGCCCTTGGTAACCACAAGTTTGTTTTCTAAATCTGTAACTCTATTTCTGTTTTGTAGATAAGTTCATTGGTACCCTTTTTTTAGATTCCACATATAAGTGATATCATGATATTTGTCTTTCTCTGTCTGACTGACTTAGTATGACATATATATTCTTTTTTAGATTCTTTTCCATTATAAGTTATTACAGGATATTGAATATAATTCCCTGTGCTATACAGTAGGGCCTTGTTGGTTATCTTTTTTATATATAGGAGTGTGTGTATGTTAATCCAAAACTCCTAATTTATCCCTCCCCATCCTTTCCTCTTTGGTAACCGTAAAAGTTTGTTTTCTATGTCTGTGAGTCTGTTTCTGTCTTGTAAATAAATTCATTTGTATCATTTTTGTTGATGCAATTCTCCTAAATGGTGATGTAACCTTTTGTACAATTTTGCATTCTTTGGCAAAATAAAGTTTGAGACTCTCAGATCCCCCCAGATGATTCCTTGAGTGGTCATTGTTGCTTTCAGGAACATAGTTCTGCTGCTGGGGGCAACAGAAGGAAACTAGGTTGAGATATATCCCTTTAGCCACTTAAGCAGAGAGCTTTTACTGTACTATGTAAGACAGAAAATTGGTTAAACTTCAGTGGACAGAGGCAGAGAGGATTAAAGAATGGTGTATACTTGAGAATAATTTATACTCCTGGGTTAGTATTTATTATTTACAAATCTAGAACAGAATAGAGAGAGGAACTATTTCTGCAGCATTCAAGAGTAAAGTATTCCTTCTAGCTTAAATATAGAAAATATGAAATACATTTTGTAATTATAAATACATACCTAAAATTTGGTGAGTTTTTCTATTGTCCCATGTTTATTTCACACTTACTAAGGAAGGAGTGTGATTATCTGTGCTATTTTCATTTCACCAAATTAGTAATAGTTTATTTAAAGTTTTCTGTTATACATGTCACCATTTTGTGGACTGTTCTGCACATGCTAAGTTTGTCAGTGAACAATAACCTGGAATATAACTGACATAATATCTAGCTTGTTATTCTGTCTGGAATTGAGTTTTTCAATTCATATTATGATCAATGCCAGTTTTCTAATTATTTCTTTTCCACTGATATTTCAAAATGACAGAATAAAGAGCATAATTGAATTGATTTAATATCTGAAATAAAGTAGCAATAATAGCTTTACTGAAGTTCATAATAAAAGAGCATTTAAACTGTGAAATATTGAATAGAAGGATCATAGTTAGCAAACCCATCGAACAAGTATATGACAAGTGGAAGGGGCAAATCAGATATTTAACCATTGGAGCTGGACCCAAGAGCCCAGCATTGCTTTGAGATGTTCTCTTTTGCTCTCTTTCTCTGCCTGTTCATTGAAGCTATTTTGTGGTTGCAGTCTACTTTCTGATTAGTTAACCCCATGTCTGGTAAATTTATGTTGCATTTCCCTATTTTATACAGTAAAGTTGGAAACTGGATCAAGCATTTAAATAAGTAATATACTATCTTTCTATAAAGATTCTCTCTTAAGTGAGATACCATAGAAAAAGAGCATGTCTCAGAGATTTGGGGGCACATGGTTTATTGAGGAAATGCTCTTCAGGGAAATCTGTAAGGAGAGGAGAGAAACAAGAGAGAGATGGGGAAGGAGGAGAGCAAAGGTGTAGTCATATGGTCTCAGGTCGTCTATCCTTGGCTTGACTCACTGGGCAGGTGTTATGTTCTTGGGGAGTGGCGTGTACCAGTAAGTGAAGGGGATCTGGGTGGGACACCAACATTGATTACCACATTGAGAAAATCCAAGGACATTAGATTGAGTGGCATCCATAATTGCCAGAAAACATTGTCAGTTCGTTTGATTATTTGATTGAAACAGAGAACGTAAGAGAGGAAATTTTTTACATTTCTTTTTTATGCATTAGAAAATTTGAGGGAACCAAATGTGGTCATTTTGCTTCTGCGTGTATAAATATTTTAATGTATCTATAAATATTTTAGCACTGTGTTTCATGTTCCTTCAAAATAATAAGTTCTTACTAAAAAATTAATAAGACAGGAGAGTCTAACCTCCTGTTTTCTGATAGCATCACAAATGGTGATCAGGAGTCTTTTAATTTTTAGGAATCTTAGAGTTTTAAAGTCCTAACAGAATATTATATGAAAAAAAGTGTTTCTGAGTAGAATAGATTATAGTATAGAATATAGATATTTAGGAATAGAAGCACAAATTCTGTCTCTGCTGTAACTCTCCTAAACTCAATCTCTATCAGAAATTCCATAGTATGTTATAGGTATATTGTATGTAATTTATATTCATTTATTAAAAATTTATGCAATATATTATTCTAAGTGTATGAAAGGCATCAGGGAAGTGTATTGGATTGAACTGCATTAAGATGTGAAAGACACTAAGCACATCTCTTATAGAAAGACATCCCTACTAGAGGCAGGAATGCTCACTTTTCATCTTTTCCATTCCCAGCTTAGTTTTAGCATTTTTCAATTCCATTACACTTTATTCTATTACTTGGTTTATACTTCCTCAAGGCAGGTTTCCTTTTTGTCCACACATTTGTTATGATTTTTCTAACAACATGATGTTCCACACCTTTTAAAACATCATTTATCAGTCATTTGCCTGAAGTTTAAATAAAAGCTGGGGGACATTGATATTTTTTCCCTCTGAAAGTCAATAATATAATGAAATGAGTACCAGTTGTTAATATTAGCTCAGAACCTCAAAAAAGGAGCTATGTGCTTTTTTTTGTAGTCATTTTAGAAGTAGTTAAATTATTCCCCTTATACATTTTTTTAATGTTTTATTTAGTGCCTATTCCTGTGGTCCAAGCACTATTTTATGTGTGTGTGTATTGTGTGTGTTGTGTGTGTTGTGTGTGGTGTGTGTGTGTGCTGTGTGTGTGTTGTGTGTGTGTGTGTAAAATTTTAATTAGTTTTCAGAGTTTTCAGTGCTTTCAACTACTATGCTATTTTACCAAGCTAAATAATTTTCTTGGGAATATTTAGTCATAGATATCAACAAGACATGGAATATAGCTGTAGAAGTTGGTTTGATACTTTTTTTCTGCCAGTGTGTCAATAAAATTTGTTGAATTTTGTCATTAGTTGGGAGAGGTGAGTTGCATATCTTTTTAGGTACTAAATGATAGTACATCACATCTTCGCCAAACTATTACTTTTAAATTTTAGAAAACTCAGATATTTTTTCCTGTTCCCTTTTGATAAATATAGGTGGTTGAAAGCCTCTTATTTCTGGGACTGGAAGAATGTAAAAAATAGCTTTATATAATCTTTTTAAGATAGATACTTCAATTCCTGGTTTTTTAAGTGCTAAGTGTTTTGTTTGTGTAAAATTGCTATCCTTTAGCAGTTGTTTGCCCCAAGAAAGATTTTTAAATTTACAGTGTATGTTGCATTTGTAGTTAAATGTTCTATAAACATCAAAATGAAATTTATAACATGAAGTGCTAGTACTTACGTTTTATTTTTGTTGCTTTATAAAAACTATTACATCATATTTCAAGAGACTGAAATATTTGAGTGAACAGAGGAATATTTTGATAATGAATGATCTATGTTTGGCATATATTCTTCTCTGTTCTTATATATCTGAAGGCTGATTTGGAAATAAAGAACTTCCGTTTGCCTTGACTGACAAAATACGCTAAGGTTTATCCCAGACCTGAGCTTGACTCCAGTATCCTTCACTAGTCTACCAAGTTGCTCAATGAAACATCTTATGTAGCTTTGTGAACATACTATTGCACAAGGAAAGGAGTAAATTGTGCATACAATACTAATGGAACTTATTAATTAAGTATAATATCAAATAAATGACCTTTGCCATTTCTGAAGATATCAAATAGAACAGATGATTAAGTTCACATCAGTAGTTTCTTTATTGCAACAGACCAGGGCTCACAGAAAGAAAGTTAGGACACCACATGTGCCAACTTAAAAATTCCAAATTGTTCTTGACTGCTAAGCAGAGAATATATTTGAGAAGTATTGCCTAAATGAGTCAAGTGCTTGAGATGAAACAGGAAACCTGGAGAGATGCCTTCTGTTTTCACTGAAAAGAATAACACCTCTCATAATGGTTTTAAAATATATCATGAAAGATACTGTGAACCTGTAGCTTTGGGAGAAAAATGAAAGCTAATAATTTTCAAGATCTGAGTACTTTTTCCCTCAACTTATCTTATAATTATCCTAATTTCTATTTGACATTTTCAATTTCAACTAGAGGTGACAGAATCAATGAAAGATTTTTGACAAATCCAAGTGCAGATTAAAAAAAAAAAGCAATGCATCTTATTTCACTTCAATAAAAAATTAGCAAAATGAATCAACTTTCTGTGTAACCATATGCTAGATATCTAAACTCATTTATTCATTAAATGAGTATTTATTTATATAGTGACCTTATATTTTACTCTACAACCTTATTATACAATACTTTTCAGTATTAAAGTGGATTAAGTATAATTAAAATTATAAAATTGTTGAAATATTTATTGACCAACAAATTGGATTTACTATATTGGTAGAGATATAAAATGTCTTTTCAAAGACCATTTAAAAATTCATTTTTTTTTCTAAAGTAAAAAAATAACATATACCCATGTGTAGTAAAGCAAATATATATTTTACAAGTCCTTTATTTTGATTATATGAACACAAATAAACAAGCAGAATAATTATTCTTGGCACCAGTTCATGTACTTTACTTTCCTAGTGCTAAAAGTCTCTATGGTAGTGTCATTGGTATCTTTCTGAAGTTGTTGACACCTCCAACTGACGATATAAATCAGAATATTTTTGAGAAAATATGTTCTCTAGTGTCAAAAGCCCTGTGAAACTCAGTGTATTCTACTAAATGGATGATTGTACAAATTTATTTTTAGAAGTATTTTAGCCCCAATATTTCTGCAGATATCATATTTTTGCTTCCATTCAAACTACGTTTTTTTCACAAATATTTTTACATGATACAACTCATCAAATAAGTTTTCTCTGTGTCATTTTAAAATATTTTACCAAATTTTGATGCTGCGAAGTTATAGACCTTTAGCAGCCCAAGACAATTCTGAGGGTCTCCTTCCCTTATTCATTAATCTATTCACTTAATAAATACACACTAAACACCTACAGGATAATAACAAATGAGTGATGGAGTAAACATTAGAATATATTAAATATGGTACAAATGGAGTTCTAATATCATTGCGTTTAACATTAATTTCCTCTTTTTAAAGGAGTCTCCTAAGTGCCTTGCCCTAGCCAGCCCTTCACAAGACTTGCTGGGTTAGCGAGTATTCAGGCTGTGTGGAAATTGTTGTCCTACACCAACTTTTGGTCTATTCAGATCTTCCCCACCTTCTTTGAGTATCCTCAGTCATCAATTTGTGGTGAGGTTTTAATGAGTGACGGTGGCTTTCCGTGTTAAACTTGCATAAATAATAAATGCTGGAGTTGCAAATTCCAATGCCCTGAGGGCCAGGCCACTCTAGTACACTGTGAGACATCTGGTATGAGATAAAACGGTGTGCAGTCGGGGGTAGCTGTGTTGAACCAGAGAGCATATTCTCACAAAGAGGCGACAAAAATTCAGTTTTGTGCAAAAATACCAGGAATGAGCTGTAGGCTATAATTTCAACACAGATTCTGCCCGATGTCCACCTGCTTCGTGCTCTCATTAAGCTGCAGACTGACACAGGACATGAACGTGGAGAGATGGGTGTGAGGAGTGAACTTTGGGCAGGTGCCACTTCGGAACATCTCAATCACACCTCTTAAACCTATCCATCCTCTAAGAGTTGGTTCTCCCTTTTTGGTTACGGCCACTGACATGCAGGGGAGACAAGAACTCCCTGTGCTCTAATCACAGCGGATGAGAACACCCTGGGTCCTTGTACCATTTAGTGCTCATCTCACCCAAACAGTGCAGGCTCAAGTGGGCAAAAAACATTTTCACAGTAACACTTTCTGAAGTGTTAATGAAATGCTTGTTATTGAGGTCAAGCTAGCCATTACCAGCATGGGTGCAGAGAGACCCAGAGCTCATGCCGAATTTGTTGACTGACTAGCTTTGGTTCATCATAGGAACATGGTGTGCAGGTGGATACCTAATGACTATGCATTGTGCAGTTCTTAAAGTGAATGCAACTGTCATTAAGGTTTCAACATTTTTAAAGCTCTGAAGCAGTTTCTAAGTAGGTACAATGAACCAAGCTCATTGTTTAGTTGGTAGCCCCAATCAATTTTTTTATCTGCATTCCATAAGGCAGTGGTTTGCAAATTTGTCTTTACATTGGAATCTCCTGGGGAGCTTCAAAGACCACTGATGCCTATGTCCCACTCCCAGGGATAGGGACTTAAATTATCTGGACTGTAAACTGGGTGTTGGAATTTTTAAAAGGTTTCCAGAGTTCTAATATGCAGACAAGTTTGGGGCCATTTCTCTTAGGTGATTCCAGGAAGTTTGGTGTGAGAATATTTTGACATATGCTATGCGGTCATAACCATCTGATATTAAGGCTGATGGGAAATCAAAGGAAGGAGTCTTGTGTTGCTGGGAGACTATACAACAGAGAAGCAGGCATGAAGGCAAAAAGGGTGAGAAGAGGGCTGGCCTCATCATTGAGTCTCAGCGCCCCAAAGGCACCTTGCCACAGGGCGATGTAAGTGCTCCGTAAATTTTCCCTCGCCTCCAGTGGTATGTCTAGAACTTGATTTGGGCTTCTTACAGAGCAACTTTGGCCTTGGCTTCCTTCTGATACTCACAGCAGACTCCCCTGAATATATACCAGCCTTGCTAAAAAGCTGACCAATATCATCTGCCTTGGCTTTGGCTCAAATTATTCAAGAAGTCTGCCTCTCTAGATAGCAGGACAGGCACCCCCCACCTCCTTCCAGCTCATAAGATGGAGAAGAATAGTCATGCCATCATTTTGCCTATTCTAATAGAGTATCATCTATGTAAACTTCCTTTCAATCCACCCCTACCAGCAAATGACCCACTCCCCCAATTCTCCATGTGCTTTAATTTGATTCTTTACTTCTCATTAAATGTTACTAAGTATTGGTGCCATTCACTCAGAGGGTGGGTTACTTTTAATAATTATTACTTAGAGAATATGGCTGTGAACTGCTGTGAGATAAAGATAAAGCATGTGGAATTATGACTGTTACTATTGTTAGTGTTACTTAATTTAAAAAAATTATAGTGTTTCATAAATGAGAACATCTTAAAATACAGTCTGCAATTTGCATTTTCTGAATGAAGACTTTTTGCTAATTTTAACATCTTTTTATTTTTACTATACTGTCCTTCCCACAGCTCAGCCAAACTGAACTAACATCAAGATTGTATAGTCACCATTTTACATGTTTTTTTAAAATGAGGTCAGCTTTAAGTAGATCACTCTAAATTATAAATATACATGATGTTACTGTTATGTCATTTGCCAGGATCTCCTCTGTTTATAGGAATTAATATATGAATTATATGGATTATGTTTAGTGATGAAAACTCCCAATGAAAAGTTTATATTCTTCAACAAATGCTTATATCTCAGCTATGCTTTCCAAAGGTTGACAAGAGAATCTTGAGTAAATAAATCATAGTTCCCATTTACTAAAATAAGTGATTAAAAAGTAGTATTGAAAAACGCTGAATTTTAAAATATAATTTTGACACAAAGTAGATAATTTAAACTTTTAACTGCCATGAAACTTTATCTCATAATTTTCTCTCCTGATGGGCTCTGAGTTCCAAATAGTATTGAAATTCCTCTACTAAGATTAGAGGCAAAAAAATAGGCTCATTTAAAAAGGTTTCTTGCCATTTATTTTTAGTCCTGTTTATTTTAGTAGGATCCAAGTTACAGGTTTTATTAAAATACTAATTTTATAGTCTCTAAAATGGATTACACGCAGAAAAATATGAAGGGAGGGGGTTTGGGCCAAATATGCCATTCAAGAAGCAAAATTGAGAAGCAGATGTGTAAAGATGACATTTTCCCAGTCAATGACAATTATCAAGAGCCTCTCATCTGATTTTCCTGCCGCGTTATGTTTCCACAACAGTTCATTGACTTGTCTCTAAAAGTAAAGCTTGGAGTCAATTAAGGTGTGACAACAAAAGAATTCAATAGAAAACTCAGGGGTTGTAAGATAAGTGTAGATTTTAATTCGGAAGTTTTGAAAAAACAGCTGCGCAAGAACAACAATTTTTGATGCACAGTGGATCTTGACAGAAGCTCAGATCCCTGATATTTCAGTCCTGTTCATTTGTCAACATAAAGGCGAGATAGAGTCTTATGGGATTAAGCAAACTCCACATCTAAAAATATAGTTTGACATTTCTTGAATGCACTTGACAAGACTCCACATAAAATTATATGAGCATTCTTTCCAGCTAAGAGAAGAATTTTAAGGGAGGCTGAGTTCTTTTATTCAAATTCAAATTTCATCTTTGGTTGCCATGGCATCTTAAAAATTTTAATTTTATATTGTTGAGTTTTAAATGTTAGGTATAGGGTGTTTGAGTATAGATGGAAAATAACAAACTTTAAAAATGTTATTGTAAAAATTAAATCGCATTTGGACACACACAAAAAATGAGCAAGGCCTGAAAAATGTCAATTTACAGAGATTCTACACAATAGGAAAAGTGATTATTGACTGTGTTGTCAATAACTGTCTGTGACCGCCCTGCTCTCTGGCTTCCTTGTTGCGGTACAGCTGGCTGACAGATTGTGGCTAATGGGCAAGCGGAGAAGAAAGGTGGTGAGGAGTGAGGGTTGCAGGATACAAGATGCCAGCGGCCTGAGAGACTGGGCTGATGCATGTGTGATGGCCAGCGCTGGTGAGGGGCGGGGATCTGCAGGAAAATTCTGTGGTGATTGGGATGATTGGGAGTCAGGGGCGTTAAATGAAAAATATTTAATGGAGAGAGAAGTGGAGGGAATTGTGTAGGTCTTGGAATAACCTTTCATCAGTGGGGGCAGTGAGCAGCAATGATTGCTAACCATCAAATACTACAGCTATGGGAAGTGGAAGGCTGGTACATGTAGCGCCTCAAAATGCTAAGTGCTCCTCTTCAGATATAATGTCTGTTACCACCTTAAAAGCTCTGCCTTCTTCGCTTTTCCTTCCCTTTGAGAAACATTTGCCAGCTTGTTGGACTTGAGCTCTTATTCTCTTTTCCTGCAAGAACAACAGACTGCAGCCTCCAACCACATTATTTACTCTTTAAAAACCTTTCTTTTCTTTTTTTAAGAAACAAAAGTCAGATGGTTTAGTTTTCTAAAACGAAAGCAAACGTGTGAATGGTTAATGAAGCTGAAATAATTGCAGAGCTGTGCTTTTGAAAGCTTGCCGAATGCCAGCCCCACTTTTGAGGTTAGCATTTTTTTTTTCCTAAACAGTGGGCCCATAATTTTTAACGGGCTTTGCCCATTCATCCTTGAAATTCATGAGTATAATGTGCAGCCAGATAATCACAAGATTTGGTGTCAAACTGTGAGGCATATAATTTCTGCATGCCTATGAATTAGCACTTGATACCCTCAAATATATTTCCTGTTCTCCCTAAACATACCGTTAAAAGTAAAAATGCTGACAAAATTACTATTAATTACTTTGTAACTTTGTTGAAATCATCAGCAGAATAAACTTAACTGGGATGGTTCTTGAGGTACTAAAAGTGACTTAAAAAAAGAATCCAAGCTACCAGATTACCTGGTGAGAAACAAAGTGCTGAGGTGGAAATGACGGAGAAGGCAAAGAAACAAATGTAGGCAGTTTACAGTACTGTGCCTCTCCACTCAGGCTCCGAGTTTCAAATCAGAGAGTGGATGAAAGCACAAAAACCCTGGCCAAACGAAGGCTGAGAGAGAAGCGGCAGATTGTAAATTAGCAGGACACCGTCACTAACCTGGAAAACAACATGACATTTCCCGAGCTGTTCTGAGGATCAAAATAAAGACTGAGAATGTGTAAATATCCAAGGTACTCCCTGGAATAAGGCTCATGCATTTGTAATCAGTGGTAACTGTCTTAAATCACCAAATCGGTTGTCATTTTAGTGAGCATCTAAATTACTTTAGTCATGTACTTTTTCTCATATATATATGTATATATGTATCCATATACAGATACACATATACATATATATATATATATATGATTCATATGGAGGAAAGTCAATATATAAAAAATCTAAGTTTCTCCATTCTTCCTTACCTTTTAAAATTTTTATTTTAGAAAATAAATGATGAAAGGAATGATTGGTTACAGTGCAAAATAATCCATCAATGAAGCTTATTTTTTAAAAAATGAATTGTACATAATTTTTCAGGAATACTACTATTGAATAGTATGGGATTTCATTTTACTGTTTAAAAAGCTATTCTGTCCGTGCCCTGTTTCAGATTGGTGATTCTAAAGGAATTATTGTAGTTGCCATAGTAACAACAATCACATATAAAATTCATCGAGCCCATGTGCCAGGACCCCTTCTAAATGTTTTAAATCTATTGAATTATTTAGACCCAGTCCTATTAGATGTATTTATTATTACTCCCATTTTACAGTTGAAGAAATGGAGGCATTGTACGCCAAAGATTACACAATTATTAAGTGATTATAACCAAGAGGTTTCATGAGCCTCGGGCAATGGGGTTATTAATGGATACTGAGTAACATCTCATTTATGTGACACCAAAAATGTTTTTTTCCCACTTAATATTTAATATAAATGCAACTTAATCCCTGGAGGTTTGTGATTGTAATTGTGTTTTGATGAAAATGTTGCTGAAGTTTGTTGTATGTGTCCCTATCTTAATAAGCAAAAAATGATAAAGATAAGTTAACCCTTTTTATTTATGGTGGAAAGAATGTTGAATTTGCCTAGGGCTGGGTTCAGATCTCAATCCTATTTCTTAGGTGTTACATGACCTGGGCCTTAGTTTCAGTATTAGTGAAATGTACTGATACCTACATCCTTGTAAATCACTTAGTGTGGAACTTGAGTCTCGGTAGGCTGTCATAAATGCTAGCGGTTATTACTTTTATTACTTCCATTTCCTTAAAAGGAAAGTGAATATCATGCTCACTTTATAGGGGTTTTGTGAAGTAAATCAGTAGAATTGTATATGCTGTCATTTCTAAATGTGTATGTGTGTGTGATATACCCTAGCATAATGCTTAGTAGTTAAAATTCAATAAGCATATAGATTACATGGGTTAATGCAGACGGAGCACTTAGGAAAATGCCTGGCACATAGGAAGACTGATTGCATGTTAGTTATTGTTATTACTATGGTATCATTGAGTTTCCATCCTTCAGTTTTTTTGTCCTGTTATATTTATTCCCTATTCTTGTTGATTTTTGGTTATGGTAGGTTAATTAATTCATTAATTTTTATTGAATGCCTAGTTGTGCCAGGTGATTTCTTAGGTCCTTCTCACCAAGGTCCATAATTCGGGAAGGAGAGAATTAGATAGTGAGGAAGGTGGTGAGATCAGCTATACGTGTTGGTTTGAGGCATCTATGGGACATCCGGGTACAGGAGCGGAGTCAGCAACTGGATATAGAAATTAAATCGGGCTCTAGACAGTCATTTGGGAATCATCAAAATTTTTCTATTATTTGAAACCATGAAAGAGAATTTAAAGAATAAGAAAGGGAGTTATGATGTATTGGAGCTCCAGAGAACATAGACATTCTAGACAATAATTGATACATACAAAAATAACTAAAAATAAAACAGAGTGAATAGTCAGAGACATAAGAAGAGAACCATAGCAGCTTTGGGCACTGCATGTGAGCAGAGCATTCGCGTTCCACCCTGACCTTCAAATGCCTATCCAATTCTTCTATGACAGTTGACATCGTGTCCCTTGTTTAGGCCTTCATACAGACTTTGGGGTTGGTTGCTGCTGCCTGGTCCCACTCTCCCCACTTCCTAAGTGTCCTCTGCATGAAGCAATCTGATATCTCTCCAGGAATGGCAGTTGACACTCTGCCTTCACAGTGCATTTTTTCTCCCTCCCCAGAGCTGAATGGTGTTGGACAAAAGAACTTGAGGCTGATCTTTCCTGTTAGAACTACTCCCTCATCTGTCACTCTCTGTATCTCTTAGGTCCTCAGGATCTGACCTAATGCATAGCCATTAATTGGCTGCTTGAGCTGCCCTGGTCCAGAAGCTTTTGTTGCCAAAACATTAATGCTTTCACAAATCGCTATTATCTCTTCTTTTTTTTCTTCCTTTCTTCCACTTCTATCTGTTTACTGTAGCATTAAGATGGAATGGTTGAATGCATGGATGAGGTTATGGTAGTTGTCAGATTGAATGAATACTGATCACACAGAGGCCCATGTACTTGTTCCATTGAAAACATCTCTGCTGTCATCTTGCCTCTGTTTCATAAAAGAAGACTAATGTGCATTTAGTTGTGTGGTCATCTCTATGGGTATTATACACTTGCCTTTCTCAAAATTAATTATTGAATCACAGATTTAGAAAAACAAACAAACAGCCTTTTCCAAGATATTTTTGTACCCTAGAAAAATCTTCACTGATGCTATCTGTGTATTTTGACTGGTCAGCAGCATTGGGTAAATACATACGGCTAATTTCTGCTATGCCAGCTTGTGGATCAAAGACACCTCCCGGCCAGCCTCAGCCCTCTTTTCTGGCTCACTTATATGTCTTACAGAAGGCATTTGCCATTTGAAGAAGTCAGCTAAAATACTTTAGAAATGGCTTCCTGCAAAGTTTACATTTTCTTATTGGGAAGAAAGAGAACAATTTAGCAAATCCATAGCGTCTACATTTAAACAGAAGTCTAGATACCAGCACACTTAAGAACTAAGATTAAAATTCTTCAGCAGTATGTGCATCATTTTTAAATTGCTCACCAAAGCTGATTTCAAACATTCTTAATAACTTTAATAACAATTATAACTTAATAACCATTTCAAACATTCTTAACAACTTCTGTCCACAAGATGATTCCATAACATAACATCTAGGGATATGGGGAGCTTAAAAATGCTCTAAAACCAATTTTTTTCAGGATGAGCTCTACATTTATCTAGCAATAGTATAGAATTTCTATCTTTAGCTAAGTCTGCATTTCTGAAATGATCTTTCACTGAAGTTACAAGAAGATAAGAGAATCAGTCAGTAAATAAATTCTTACCTTTGCATGCTTTGCCTTAGAAGCAATAGGTAAATGTGTGACACTTTTGAAAGCACGGTGATAAAGAATTTTGATAGTCATCAGTTTTATTTGTGAGAATTTATAGCATTGAACATGAAAAGAGAAACACTGGATTTATTTTACTTAAGCTAGAATGATGATTGGAAAAACTATTTCACTGACTCCTCTGAGAAGGAAATGGTGAACATCACCAAACCCTACTAATTTCAAGCATTGTTGGATTGCCATTGATTTGCTAGTATTCAGAAATGGGAGCTCTAAAATGTAACATTCTAGGTAGTATCCTGATTACTTTCTATGTTTTAAGACAAGCATATCTAATCTTTTAATGGCATTTAGGATTATTGAAGCCACTCATCATAATATGCCAGGTCAACTGGATTTTTTCTGAAGTATTTTCTTGTTTTCATTTAGCATTGAAGCCCTAGATTGGAGCAACCTGTTGTTTTCTTTCTTCCCAAATAAGAGGGATCCCAAGTTAATTGAACTGGCTCCCAAGACTCCTGGGGTCATGGGCAGGAGCTAGGGTGGTTTTGGGCATAATGTCTTCTCCATCGCCCATGGAATACACAGTGGAATGAAGGAGACCAGAGACACAGCACCAAGGAGTCAAAATGTAAACCAAAGCCACAGAACCATACCACTCTGAGGGGCTGGACGAAAACCCTGGTCAAAGACAACAGGATGGGAATATAGAACAAGAGTTTTGAAAGGGAGAGAATAACCTAGGAAGATTCCTTAAGCTCTAGAACCTAATAAGGGGATTTCTGAATTAAGGGGCTAGCAATCTTAGCTGTGGTCGGGTGGGCAGTTGGAGCAGCAGATAGGAATACAGTGACCCTGTCAATATTCTGAGAATTGCTTAAGCTAAGGTCTGGATGGTACATTTTAACCACATTCATGGTTAGTAGCACTAAGTCCTTCAGTTGACCTTTTTTTTAAAGTGAATCTATAAAAATGAACATTTGGGGGGAGGTATTACCAGTAATTTTGTGGAAGAAATGAAGTTTCACGCTGTGTTTGGACAAGAGTCAACTTGAATCTTCTTACTAAGAAGAGTCTTCCAGGGAGAGCCATTGAAAATGCTTGCATTTAGGGGAGGTGTCTTTATGGGGTGAATTACACAAGACTGGTCTATTTCTAAATGGACAAATCAAATGTTCTAAAATAAATATGTTTTACTACTTAAGTGGTCATGCTGCTACAAGCCTTGCAGTTAAAAGATTATATTTATTAGCCCCCTAGTCAGACTGTTATGTTCACTGATATTTAAGCATTCTGTGAAATCTTCCTTATTGAATGGTTAAGAGCAACTTCTGCACAGAATTCTCCAAGTACTCTGTCTTTGAAATTAGCCTCCTTACCCAGATTTACAAATCTTCTTATCAAACACAGAAATAGCTTAAAATATACCCAGAACCTGTCAAATCTTAAAGCCTATAATTTTTCATTCCATACTAGTATTGTATCTAGCCCCCTGTAGTTGATTGATAAATGTGTGTTGAATGAACACTCTTCTTATAAAAATTGCCACATGTGTTGTAGGACTTTTACATCTTTCTCCTACTTGAGTTTTCCAGAAGTTTGGGATACACTAGGATAGCTCCTAGAGTATTTTTTTCCTTAATGGATTTTTATCTAAAATCATATGCAGTAAAATGTGCTTTGTTGTACTAAACATGAATTTGTGTATCACAGGAAATATCTCCATGGATGATTCTACTGTCAAATCATGCAGCATAACAATACTGAATGCACTGTAGTCTTGTTGGATTATAGAGTTTGTCTTATATTAAATTCTCCTCCCCCCTAGAGACTAATACAGTTTTTTTTGGATGCCTAGGCACACTCTTCTTGCCCCTATTGTATTTGAGATTTATAGTGTAGAAAAAATAGAAATTGTGGGATCAGATGATTGGGGTTCTGGCTTCAGTTCTGCCATTTCCAATCTGTGGGACACTAAGTTACATAGCCTTGTTGAATCCTAGTTCCTTTCCCAGGAGAGTAAAGAAAGTGATGTGTACAGATACACAGTTCTGAGGTTGCATTATGTAATATAGGTCATAGTATGCATAATACAGGTGAGTAGTTCAGAGCCCTGCACAGTCAGAGCTAAAAGAAAAGTTATTTAGTCTCCTCTTGAAAATTCCAAACTGTCCTTTTATTTTCTAAGTTCCTATGTTTTTAGGTCAGGTAAAAAAATCTTGGATCTGCAGGATTGATAAGTCACCTTGTAGAACTTGCTGCTGTGATGATTATCCTCCCAAGGCATTTTACTTGTACAAGAAATATATGGGTGTTACTGAAGCAATGGAAAAGAAAAGAGAAAAAAGAAAAAAATAATCACTCATTCCAACCACCTGAGAAAACCATGGTTAATATTTTATTTTCTTTAAAAATGTTTATGCCTTTGTAAATTATTATAATTACATTTCAATGTTATATTCTAAATTCTATCATTTAGCACACTAACACTAGCATTTACTCAGTGTAATCAAAATCTTTGTAATGACTGCATCATAACTCTGTATGACTGTAACCTAGTTCGATTAAGATTTTTCATTGTTACGTATTTAGGCTTTTTCTAGTGTTGTGCTATTCTAAATAATGATGCATGTTGTGTATGAAGCTTCTTCAATTTTGTCACATTATTTTCTTGATAGAGATTCCCCAAATTAGAACTTTTGAACCCCCAAATATGTACATAATTTTTTATTGTGGTAATATAAACATAACATAAAATTTACCATTTTAACCTTTTTTTTTCAATGAGATACCATCAGACTGCCACAAGGGCAAAGAGTCATAAAATCTAATGTTGGGAAAGACATGTGGAAATGGTCATTTTCATACATTGTTGGGCATTGTTCAGCATTTCTACAAACTTTTAAGAAAGAAACTATCCCACACCAAAATTTTAAGTCAACTATCTTTTCATTCAACAATTCCACTCCTAGGAATTTAGCCAACAGAAAATACTTGCACATTGCAAAAAAAGTGAATATACCAAGAATTTCACTACTATGTTAATTATAAGGGGAAAAAGTGGGAAATAACCCAAGTGTATATCAGTAGTCAAAGAGTTAAATTATGATATGCTCAGATTTTAGAATATAATGCAACCATTAAAAAGAATGAATTAGGGATACATATGCCTTCATGGAAAGTTTTCCACAATGGAAAATATCTGGAAGCATATATGCTAAACTATTAAAAGTTAACTATTTTTAATTATACAGTTCAGTGGCATTAATTCTCATTCTTGTGGAGCCATCATAACCATTCATCTCCACCACTTTTTTATCTTTCCAAACTGAAACTCTATATCCATTAAATGATAACTTCCATCCTCTCCTTCACCCAGCCCCTGGCAAGAAACATTCTACCTTCTGTATCTATGAATTTGACTACTCTGGGTACCTTATATAAGTGGGATCATATAATATTTGTCTTTTTGTGACTAGCTTATTTTACCTAGCATAAAGTCCTCAAGATTCATCCATGTTGTAGCATCTACCAGAATTTCCTTCATTTTTAAGGCTGAATACTATTCCACTGCATGCATATACTACCTTTTGTGTGTTCATTCATCCAATAGAGGATATTTGGGTTGTTTCCACCTTTTGGCTAATATCTGGCTATGAATATTGGTGTACAGATATCTCCTGAAGTCCCTGCTTTCAGTTGTCTCTCCAGAAGTGGAATTACTGTATCATATTGTAATTCTGTGTTTAATTTTTTGAAGAACCACCATACTGTTTTCTGCAGCAGCCGTACTATTTTACATTCCCACCAGCAATGCACAAGGGTTCCATTCTCACCAACAGCTGTTATTTTCTGTTTTGCTTTGTTTTGTTTTGTTTTGTTTTTTAGTAATAGTCATCCTATTGAATGTGAAGAGGTATTTCATTGTGGTTTTTATTGGCATTTCCCTAATGATTGGTGATGCTGAGCATCTTTTCATCTGTTTATTGGCTGTATGTATATCTTCTTTGGAGAAATGTCTATTTAAGTCCTTTGACCATTTTTAATCAGATTGTTTGTTTTCTGTTATTTAGTTGTAGGAGTTCTTTATATATTCCAGATATTAACCCTCTATCAGATATATGGTTTACAAATATTTTCTCCCATTCCACGAGTTTCCTTTTCACTGTTGATACTGTCCTTTGATACACAAAAGTTTTTAATTTAATTGGATGAAGTCCAGTTTATCTGTTTTTTGTTCTGTTGTGTGTGCTTTAGGTGTCACATCCAAGAAATCATTGCCAAATCCAATGTCATGAAGCTTTTCCCTTATTTTTTCCTCTAAAAATTTAATAATTTTAGCTCTTATATGTATAGGTCTTTGATTTATTTTGAGTTAATTTTTGTATGTGGTATAAGGAAAGGATCTGACTTCATTCTTCTGCATGTGGATATCCAGTTTTATCAACACTATTTTGTTGAAAAGACTGTCCTTTACTGTTGAGTGGTCTTGCTCCCTTGTCAAAAATCACCTGGCCGTATATGCAAGGGTTTATTTCTGAACTCTCTATTCTATTCCATTGGTCTGTATGTCTCTCTTTATGCCAGTACCATATTGTTTTAATTACTATAGTTTTGTAGTAATTTTTGAAATCAGGAAATGTAAGACCTCCAACTCTATTTTTCTTTTTAAGATGAACTTTTTATAAAACTGAATTTTCTATGTAGAAATATGCACATTCATTTTAGGCCAAAGAACCAAGCAAGTTTCTTCCTACCTTCTGGAGGGAGAACCAGTAAATTTTACATCCTGATAGATCAATGCACTCTTTTCCCTGTGACTTAATTTTTTTTATTTTAAGCTTTTTTGGGGGAAATAATTTTAGACTGACAAAACCGTTGCAAAAATACAGAGTGTAACTTTGTATCCTCCAACCTACTTCCCCTAATATTAATGTCTTATATAACCATAATTTAATTATATGAAAGAGAAAATTGGCATTGGTACAACACTATTAACTAAATACAGATCTTATTTGAATTTAATCAGTTTCTCTGCCAGTGTCTTTTTCTGTTCCAGGATCTGATCCAGAATTCCACATTTTCTCTTTGTAATTGACAAAAAAACCTTTGGAGATATACCTTTGAGATAACACAAATATTCTATTTCTCCTCAGACTTTTGCCACTAACTTTAACATCCATTAGTGAATTTTTCCTGAAACAATTATTACTGTGGTGTTTTCCTAGTAATGACTTTATATTTCCCTCATTCCGTCTACATTCATTGATTGGACTTCTTTTGAAAGGAAGAACTATCCGTTCTTCCCCATTTATTTATTTAGAGCATATTTTTAAGCCTCTAATACAGTTAGCCAAATTGATTCCTAAGAGATTTCTCCCAAGTTATGCTTCTTAGCAATAGTATTTAATATTATAATAAAAATGTTTTGCTCAGTCAGTGGGTCAACATATCACCTTCTCAAAAGGCTCTCTCTGACTACCCTATCTATGTTAGACTCCCCCCACTCTAATATTCTCTATTTTATAAACTGAGCACCATGAGAGAGAATATCAGGGGACAGTAACTTAAAGGGGATGGTCAGAGACGGTAAGATTTTTGCTGAGACCAGAAGTGTGAGAAGGAGTCAGGCAGAGAGAAAATGGAGGTAAGAGTGTTCCAAGCAGAAGAAACAGTGCGTGTACAGCCCTGAGACAGCTAAGTCATTGGTGTACTCAGGAAACTCAAGGAAGGCTAGTGTGGCTGGAGCATAGTGGGCAAGGCAGAGATGCTTGGGAGATGAAGTTGGGTGGTAAGCAGTGGCCACATCCGGCAGAGTCTTGAAGACTTTGTTAAGAAGGATGGTTTTTATGGTAGGGACAGTGGAAGCCACTGGACGACAATTTTCATAGGTTGTTTCAACGTTGTCAGTTCTGTTATTTACATCTGAATTTGTTTCCTAGGGCTGCTATAACAAAGTAATACAAAATAACAGGATTAAAAAAAGAGATATTTATTCTCCCACAAGTTAGGAGGCTAAAAGGCCAAAATCAAGGTTTTAGCAGTACCGTGCTCCTTTTGAAGACCCTAGGAGAGAATCTTTTCTTGCCTCTTCCCCGCTTCTGGTGGCTCCAGGCATTCTTTGGCTTGTGGCAACATCTGTGCCTCCATCTCCACATGGCTGACTTCCCCCCGTGCATCTCTGTATCTTTATATAGTGGCCCTTCTCTGTCTCCCTGTGTCTCTCTCCTCTTCTAATGAAAGACACCAGTCATATTGGATTAAGAGCCCACCCTATTCCAGTCGGACATCTTAACCAATTACATCTGCAAAGACCCTATTTCCAAATAAGGGCGCATTCTAAATAAGGTACTAGGGGGAAGGATTTCAACATATCTTTTAGGAAGACACAATTCAATCCATAACACTGCCTGTATTTTTTTCTTTTACTTTTGCACACCCGCCTATACGGTAGGTTTTGGTAATTTTCAAAATCTTCCCTGTTGTCAAATTGTCCCCCTTTTAAGTAGCCTGTTCTTGTTTTACTAATGTAATAACTTCATGTATTTTGCTTAGGCTATAAATTAGAATTGTTTTTGCAATGGAATTTTATAGTTGGGAGCCATTTTCCCTGATATCTAGTTGATTGCCTTCTTTTGAGTTAGAATATTCATTTTTCCATACATTTGTGGGATATGTGTAATTTCATGAATTGTCTGTTTTGACATTTATCCTTTGATCACTTAGAACACTAGAAATTTTCTTGCTATCATCTATAAGTACTTAATATGGAAATTATATTAATGCTTCATCTGTTAAATTTCTGCACAAAACATCCCAATTTGTTTTTGGTACTTTAAATATTTATTTATTTTAATTTTTATTTATTATTTATTTATCTATTCATGGCTGTGTTGGGTCTTCGTTTCTGTGCGAGGGCTTTCTCTAGTTGTGGCGAGCAGGGGCCACTCCTCATCGCGGTGCGCGGGCCTCCCACTATCACGGTCTCTCTTGTTGCAGAGCACAGGCTCCAGATGCGCAGGCTCAGTAGTTGTGGCTCACGGGCCCAGTTGCCCTGCGGCATGTGGGATCTTCCCAGACCAGGGCTCAAACTCGCGTCCCCTAGCATTGGCAGGCAGATTCTCAACCACTGCGCCACCAGGGAAGCCCCTATATATTTATTTTTATAAAATGTTTAGTTTGGATTTTTTAATATATTTTAGTTTTTTCTTTGAAATTTCTTTTATAAATTTTGAGCACAGAAAATTTATTAAGAAGTCAAATAAATATTCTCCCCATTTGATCTTCTAGTTTTTATGGGTGAATTTTCTTTACATTTAAAGATCTTTAATGCTTCTTTTTCCTAATTATTAAAATGATGCACTTCATATCTATTTATAAATGTAAAATAAGTGGTTAATGTTTAAGAAAATTCAGAAAGGTTTGAAGGGAAAACAGTTTCCCATACCTCTATGACTCACTGGTAACTGCTTTTAACATTTGGTTTATTTATTTTCAGGCTTTTTTCCATGCAAATATTTTAACCATATTAATTAAATCTCTGTGTACAATATTCAGAGTCTCAGTTTTCTTGACATTATGATCACAGCATGTTATTGAACATACTTTGTAAATATTTTTAAAGATTGCCAAATGTACCATCATACAGATACTTTAATAAAGGGGTCAGAGCGCTATGGCCCATGGACCAAATCCAACCTACTGTTGGTTTTCGTAAATAAAGTTTTATTGGAATGCAGCCACACTCATTTGTTTACATATTGTGTGTGGCTGCTTTTATGCTACATTGGCAGAGTTGAGGAGTTGTGACAGAGACTGTATAGACCAAAAATCCTAAATATTTCCTATCCAACCCTCTACAGAAAAAGTTTGTAAACTCTGCTCTAATATACTTTATTATTCTTTGAGTTTTGTAATTTAAGTAGTTTACTTCTTTTGACTTAATATATAACATGGCAATAAAATTTTGCCTGTTATATTTTTCTTTATCTTGAGTTTTCTTAGGCCAGAATTTTGAATATCTTTAATATAGTTATTCGTTTATCCTTTCCTTCATTCAACAAAATGTATTAAGTATGTGTTTTATAACTAATGCTGTATTAGTTTCTGGGGATACACTTGCAAACAAGATACACATGATCTGTTTCTTCATAGAGTTTACAATTTAACAAAAACATATATATTAAAACATGTTGAGCATTTAGACAAGCATTTTGATAAGCATTATACAGAACTTATTTAATGAGATTATCACACATCAGAAAATCCTGGCTTAAACTGAGGAGGTCAGGCCACTTTTTTTTTTTTTTTAAAGTGGTGGCATGTGAAGAATGAAGATCAGCCTTCAGGTGGAAGAGTGGCATTGGCAGCAGGAATATGGAATCTCAGGGAGAAGCAACACAATGAAAACATCCAAAGAGAGATTCAGAGAAGTATAAGGACCTCAAAGTCTCAGGATTCTGGCTGAAGTAGCAGGAATAAGGGGGAGATAGAGCTGGAGAGATTGAAGGACCAGGTTTCAAAGGCTTTTTTAAGGCCGTGGTAATTATCTCGGATTGTGTTTAAGAAACTACTAAAGCAGATTTGCTCATTACGTTAGCTGGAAAATGGAGACTGTTTTGGAGAAAATGAAGAGTCAATGCAGAAATATCAGTTAGGAGTTCAGGCCAGAGAAGATGGTGGTTATGGTGAAGACAGAAAGGAGGGAACATTATTTGAGGGATATTTTGGAGGTTGGGTTGACAAGATTTTGTGGTAACTAGTGGTAGGCATTGAGAATAGGGAGAAACCAAGGATGACCCCTGTTTCTGGCTTATGAAACTGGGAAGACTTTCATGTCATTCAGTGAGACAAAGAGCATTGGAGAAGAAGGAGTTTCTTGGGAGTGGGGATGGGGATTATGATGATGAATTTGAGACGGCTGAAAGACTCCTGAAGGCCCATTACTCAGGAAGAGTATAACGTTGGAGATACGTATTCTGACATCTGTGGCCGACAGGTGATTATAGATGTCATGGGAGTTGGTAGACTTACCTGAGTATAAAGTGAGGTGAACATGATAGCCTAGGATAAAGGTCCAAGGAACATCACCATTTTTGGTTAGATAAAGGAGGTAGAGCTATAAAGTGTAGAATAATAAAGGCTGACAACACAGATGGGAGTAAATCAGAAGAATGATATAGTAAATCAAAGGACAGAGAGTTTTTAAAGAAAGGAGTGACCAACAGTGACAAATGTTCCTGAGAATCATGCCAGCAAAATACTGGAAAAGGGATTACTGGTTTTATTGAAATGGATGGTCTTTAGTGATATGTATGAAATTAGTTCAGTCGAGTTGTGATGTAGAAATGACTTGGAGATTGTTGGATTAAGTGGGAGGCGAAGGTAAGGAACAGCAAGTGTAAATGATTTATTAAGAAGTTTGTGAAAGAAGAGAGATAACATAGAAGCGCAAGGGTGAGGTAGAGCTAAGGAAGGTTTTTTTGTCTACTTGTTTGATTTTTAAGAAAGAAGCTTAATCTTATACATATTTCCAGAATTCTTCTTGAGTATTATTACTAATTTGTGCTTCCACCATTGGCATGTGAAAGTGCTTGCCTCACTTAGGGCTAACTAGAAGAGTAGAATTTAAGCTCTGCTAGAGCAGGGATTTTTTTTTTTTTTAACATCTTTATTGGAGTATAATTGCTTTACAATGGTGTGTTAGTTTCTGCTTTATAACAAAGTGAATCAGCTACAGATATACACACGTTCCCATATCTCTTCCCTCTTGCATCTCCCTCCTACCCTCCCTATCCCACCCCTCTAGGTGGTCACAAAGCACCGAGCTGATCTCCCTGTGCTATGCAGCTGCTTCCCACTAGCTATCTACTTTACATTTGGTAGTGTATATATGTCAATGCCACTCTCTCACTTTGTCCCAGCTTACCCTTCCTCCTCCCCGTGTCCTCAAGTCCATTCTCTACATCTGCATCTTTATTCCTGTCCTGCCCCTAGGTTCTTCAGACCATTTTTTTTTCTTTTTTTTAGATTCCGTATATATGTGTTAGCATACGGTATTTGTTTTTCTCTTTCTGACTTACTTCACTCTGTATGACAGTCTCTAGGTCCATCCACCTCACTACAAATAACTCAATTACGTTTCTTTTTATGGTTGAGTAATATTCCATTGTATATATGTGCCACATCTCCTTTATCCATTCATCTGTCGATGGACACTTAGGTTGCTTCCATGTCTTGGCTATTGTAAATAGAGCTGCAATGAACATTGTGGTACATGTCTCTTTTTGAATTATGGTTTTCTCAGGGTATATGCCCAGTAGTGGGATTGCTGGGTCATATGTTAGTTCTATTTTTAGTTTTTTAAGGAACCTCCATACTGTTCTCCATAGTGGTTGTATCAATTTACATTCCCACCAACAGTGCAAGAGGGTTCCCTTTTCTCCACACCCAGAGCAGGGATTTTTTTTTAATAATCTTTTTTGTTCTTTGTTGTATACCTAGCACCTAGAACACTGTCACAGAGTAGGTGCTCCGTAAATTCACCTGTGGAATGAATGAATGAGTGAACCATACATCCTTGTTAAATTGAGATGTGTAAGTGGTATCTCATTAGTGCTTAAGTGTGGAAGTCTTTGTTAACCAGTAATCGCATGCATAGAGATCCCTGTTAAACTGTGAACTCCTCGGTGGAAAGAGCTATGATTTGTTAATATATGTATCTCCACATCTTGTACATATTTTAGCACCTAACAGGCCTTAAACATGTTTGTTCAGAATGACTAAATTTCTGCCTTCCATATGTGGGGGAAGGAAGATAGTTCGATTAACAACCTAGACTCCAAGGGATATTGAACAGAGAAATTGTTTTCAGCTTTTTAAGCTTTGGTTTACTAAACCAAAAGCAAGTATTTTCCCTTTTAAAATATTCTGTAGTAAGATTAAAATCGGGTGGTCTTCACTTGACTATGGCCATTTCACTTTCTGCATTGCCCCAGTGCTGGAATTCCAGCTGATGATGGAGAGAATGTTATGTAATGGTCTTAACATAATTAAAAAGCTGCCCTCAAAGAATTTTATAAAACAACACAGGAAGAGAGGGACCAAGTTAAGAATATGAAAAAAAAAAATAGCTACTGAGGAGTGGTACGGTATAATGGAGGACCAGCTCAGAAAGGAAAGGGGTAAAGTTATATGTGACTAAGGCCCGTATGTAATGCATGTTGGCAACCTGTTATCCCAGCTGCATTTCTCAGATTTAAAAAAATTGAGTTACAAACCATTAAAGAGATACAAGTAGCGTTTCCAGCAAAAACCCCATTCCTTGCTGGTTTCTTGTAGGAAAGAACATTCTGTTTACAATGCAGTACAGACCATTTCAGGAGGGAAATAATGCTTTAGAACAGAAAGGTACACAACTATTTTGGGCAAAATGGTCAATACACAACTATTTTGGGCAAAAAAATACTGGGCAAAATGTTGAATGTCTGTCTTCCTTTCCCTCTTTTCACAAAAGATTTACTGTTATAGTTCATTTAAAGCTCAATGCCAAATGAACACTCTCTTGGCCGTCCCATCACCTAAATCTTAAAACAATCTACTCTTTCCACATGTATAATCACAGACCTGGACAGTAATTGAAATATTTATTTATTTATAACTTATTTGTATTCTACATTTGCCTGTGGCTATGATTCTGCAGGTACTGTGAAACGGATTGTTGCAAATTTCATTAAAGGTGGTGAGCTGGGTATACTCAGGCTGAAACCCCTCACACTTCTTTTTCTTAGATCTTTGCCTCACCTGATTCACCATGCCTCAGGAAAGTTATTAATAATTCAGTATTCACAACTTATAAAGTGAGGACTGATTGGGGTATGAGTTGATTAAAATTTACAGTTACAAATTATCCATTTAATTATAGTTCTTCAGTTTTGAAAGAGAATATAATGATTATTTTATTAATGTCAATTATCACTGGATTGTTACCTACAACTTTGCCAATGAATTGTCTAGATAGACTTGTATGCCTCCAGTGACAAAGATCTCATTACCTCACGGGAAACCTCTTCTAGCTCTTGACAAGTCTGACTATTTGAAAGCTTTTCCTTATAGTGACCTGAAATCACTTCTCTTGAGCTTATATTTTGGGATTGTTGTTCCAACTGTTGCAGACATACCAAAATTTCCTATTATATATTTAAAGATACATGACATAATTCACCTACATATTTTCTTCTCAGGGCAAGCATCTACAACTTAAGTCATTTCTCAATTGACTTGACTTCAAGACGCCTCAATATCCCAGTCACTACTTTATCAATATTTCTCTTTCTTTTTTTATTAATTAATTAATTTATTTATTTTTGGCTGTGTTGGGTCTTCGCCTCTGTGCGAGGGCTTTCTCCAGTTGCGGCGAGCGGGGGCCACTATTCATCGCGGTGCTCAGGCCTCTCACTATCGCGGCCTCTCATGTTGCGGAGCACGGGCTCCAGACGCGCAGGCTCAGTAATTGTGGCTCACGGGCCCAGTTGCTCCGTGGCATGTGGGATCTTCCCAGACCAGGGCTCGAACCTGTGTCCCCTGCATTGGCAGGCAGATTCTCAACCACTGCGCCACCAGAGAAGACCAATATTTCTCTTAAAATGTGGATTATGCAATATAATTCATTACTCCAGCTATGGCCCAGCCAACCCAGAAAAGAACTATACTATCATCTCTAATGTTTTAGATATACTAGTAATTTAGCCCAAGATTGCATTTGTTTTTGATAATCCCATCAATGTATTCATTCATATTGAATGTACTGACAACTATACTTCCTCACATAGGATACTGCTAAGCCATGCCTCTCCCATTCTGTCTAATTTGTTTATTGGCTATGATGATAGAAATGACATTTGACCTTATTTAATTTTAACTTGTAAGATTCAGGCCATTTCTGCATTCCTTTAATATATGCTTTGATCTTTTTTTCTAATCTAGTCTACTTATTCTGCCAATTCCTTGTCACCCACTGGTTTGAAGCATAGAACTGTATATTATCCAATTCATTTATTGATACGTTAAACCTCAGCATTCCCTCTAGGTGGGAATTTTTAATTTAAAATAACTTTCTAGATCTATTAGTTGCCTTCCCTATCTTATTATATACCCTTACTTTTTTTTCATATTTTAGTGTATTAAAATACTCCTGTGGACATAATTACAACTATTTTAAACCATTAATTGTGTTGTTTTTTTTTTATATATAGGATTGTAGGATTTAGTATACTCAGAAATACATAATGAAAAAAGCAAAACATTGCCAATAATCCTAAGGTAGAGATAGTAACAGTTTAAATTTTGGTATATTTATAATATTTTCCCCACTCATATAAGAGAATTGTTGTTAATTGTTATATTACATTATTTGGTTAGTATAAATATGTCATTGTTCATTCAGGCATCCCCTATTATTGGATGCATGTCCGCATAGCTGTTGTTGCATGTGCCATTGTATTGCACTCTACTCCCTGAATCAGGTAGAGGGTGTCTGCTGTATGAAATAACGGTTTGGGGGTCATTTATTTAATGGTTTTCCCACTTCTGTGTAACATGATGCACAGGAAAAAAGAATCTGGTTGATGTTTGAGATTAAGCAGTTTATTAGACCTCTTGTTCATTCTCAGACCTACTTAATGTATACATATAAACTCCTAATTTCTTACAGTGTTATTATTAGTGTCTTTTTTTTTACATGCCACCTACCACCCATTCTAACACAAAGTAGCAATTTAAAAACAGGTCACCAGAATGTTCTGTAGCAATATGAGCAGAACGTGATACATATCCAGTAGGAACTTCTAAGGGCATTTCAGCAGGAGGAATGCAGAGCGATCAGCAGATGATTTGCCTAGAATCGCTGCCAAAACCCCCACTGTGTGAAAAGGGCCTTTGGGAGTCGTGATAATGAGGTGTGGTTAGGATTCTGACATCTGCTCCTTCAGATATCATGGGAAGCCCTAGCCCTTCCAATACCGACACTGACAGCTGAGTCAAGCAACCCCTGTTGACTTGTCTTCCCACTGAACCTTACGCCTCAATGAAAATAATCAGAACATTTTCTCCTACAGAGACCTAGGGTTGGCAAATCAAGAAAAGTTGGTCCAATGAGAGCAGTATCCTTCACTTTACAACTTGTTTGTTTAATTGATAGCCAACTTAGCAAATTCTCTCTGAGCTGTTAAAGGCACATGAAAAGATGCAGAGAGAGAGGCTTGCATGTGTGAATTGCTTACCGTCAAACCTCCCCATATGTTGTGTCATACTTACCCAGTTTTCCTGTGGAACAGGGTAGGTGAAAACGAGAATGATTTACTATCATAATAGCCTATAAGAAACATGTTTTAAAAACCTAGTAATATTCAGAACTCTGTTCAGTTGAACATAATTTCAAGTAGCCACGTTGTATATCTAGGAAGATTAATATTACTGTCCCTAATAGAAGGACTACCTTAGCATCCTTCATTTTATAACAACTTTGTAGTAGAAAACCAAGAGGAAAAAGGTTATGAATTTGTAAAAAAAAAAAAAAAATAGATACTTTTACACTAGGCAAGCAAAAGTAATTTCATCTCCAATCTCCCAAATCACTGCTATTCTGTGCTCAGTTCTTTGGAACACATTAAAATTTCAATTCATGAGAGTAAGACTCAGTAATGGTTCTCTGGTGGGCTAAAGGAATTACCCTATCTTTATTTTATTTATTTAACATCTTTATTGGAGTATAATTGCTTTACAATGGTGTGTTAGTTTCTGCTTTATAACAAAGTGAATCAGCTACATATACATATAACCCCATATCTCTTCCCTCTTGCGTCTCCCTCCCTCCCACCATCCCTATCCCACCCCTCTAGGTGGTCACAAAGCACCGAGATGATCTCCCTGTGCTATGCGGCTGCTTCCCACTAGCTATCTATTTTACATTTGGTAGTGTTTATATGTCTATGCCACTCTCTCACTTCGTCCCAGCTTACCTTCCCACTCCCTGTGTACCCTATCTTTAAACATGCCTAACGTTCTCTTCAGGAGCGATTTGAATGGAGAGAACCTGGGAGTATGTAGAAAATAATCTTACATTAAACCAGCAGTAATTTTATATTTAAGCATCCTCCTTATTTAATTCTGAAGGCCGTCAAGTTTTCTAGTACAGATTAGTTTCTTGCACAGATGGACTCTCACTAGGGAGGCTTCTTAAAACTATTTAATGTATATGTGTTTTTTAATTGTATCCAGACTTTTATATTTGCATATTTATTTTCCCCATATCAGTTTAATCCAGATGGACAGAAGTAAATAGGAAAAAATATCAAGGTCATTATGATCTTGACTATTTTCTCTGATTCCTATGATTTGTATGTTTGTCAAAGCAAACTTCTCATTTTTCTATTTTTCAGAAGTATATTATTTTGTGTTATATGCTTTAAGAGGAATTTTGACTATGTGTAGTTTCTCCTATTATGCCCTTTAGAGCGAGTGGTGTTAACCTAATATTTCTTTTTTCATTTAATCATTTATCAAATATTTGAAAGTCCCTGAAGAGCAAGGGCCATATATTTTTAATGTTTGGCCCTCAATAATGTTTTTTGAAATAATATAATGTGCCAAAGAAAGGGTGGAGGCATTCAGGTTGAATACATTGGGATCTGTAACCTAGAGGTGCTCACAGTCTAATGGGGGAGATGGGTATATTGTATTTGTGCTGGGTCTTGAGTCATAAACAGAATTAAACCAAAGAAGTGGGTAGCTTCTCAGGCAAAGTACTATGTCCTAATGTTTGAAGATCAATCATCTACTGCCCTTAAGTAATCCCATTTGACCATCAGTATTTGCTTTTTGAGAGAGCTGCTTTATGTAAGGGGTGCAAGTATACACATATTGAGCAGAGAGATGCTTTTTAAGATCCTAACTGACTCCTATGGAGCTCTAACCAATGATTTACTTAGTATTGATCTATCCACTAGGTCTAAGGAAGAATCAATATAGCCAACTTTCTATTTCAACAGGCAGCTGATGACATTAAATCCTTGCTTTTAGGTGGCTCTGAGAATGGTTTAAGAGATGAAGTAAAAGAATCCAACCTGGTGTTTGGGGGGAGAACTTGCACATAGTGCCTCTTTCGGAACAAATTTAAAGAGGGATGTAAAATACAGTAAAATAGTTAGGGGCACCTCATGAAGCAGGAAGGCATACATTCAGGCCTCACAGATCACATTAAATTACTTGGACAATGTGAGCTACTTACATCTCCATATCTCATTTTACTTCTTCCTGATTTGGGCTCCTCTTTTAGGCCTGTGGTTCTGTGTTCTCTTTCAGTAACTTTAGTCATCTTCCGTTTGAGCATCTAATAAACGACTTTGGCTTTACTTTTCTGCTGACCCTTTGCTGCTAATCCTGATTCATTTTTCCTTATTGTTTTTCTGCTACTGGTTTTCCGTCTTACTACATCTTAATGCTTAACAGATTCAAGGACCCCTTAACTTGGTAAAGAGAATCTGAGAGTAATGGCAGATTGTCATGGTTTCTAGAGCAACTCAGCCCTAATTGTGCCATTCCTAGTGGCCAGAGGGCCAAAGAACTCATCAGGTACCAGTTACTTCTTGACTCTTGTCTTCAGAGGTCACTGGATAAATAAAGGAGGCCAGCAGACTTTAGTGCTGAGCCTCCTTGCTCCGGCTGCTCTGCATTTAGCATCTTCCACCTGCTGTTCACTTTGCTCAAATGCCACCTTCTCAACGAAGCCCAAGTACAATTGCAGTCATCACCATCTTCAGCTACTGCTTCCCCCTGGCATGCCCATCTGTCTTACCATGCTCATGTTTTTCTCTTTTCCATGTCACTTATTGCCTTATAATATACTATGTAACCTATTTATGTTTATTGTTTAAATTTTGTTTCTCCTTCTACAATGTTAATACCACAATTTTTGTTTGTTTTCATTGATGTTGCCCAAGAATCTAAACTAGTGCTTTAGCACCTTGAGAATTCTTAATGAATTAAGAATTCATAATAGAATAAGTGAGTGAGTGATTCCCATGTCCAATTCGTTGCCATAATTAGGAATGGATTTAGTTTGCATTCTTAATACTTATTTCAAATATCTATTTGCTGGGAATCTTTCTTTCAGTCAAGTGCTATTGCAGAAAATGGTATTTCTCTGTGTTGTATGAAAGGATTAGTTAGCGCTGTGAAAAATATATAAAGTTTTGTGAGAATGGTTTTGATAAACTAGAGATGCTAAAAGAATGTTAGATTTTCTTCTGTACAATAGTATATTCTGAGACATAAAGGTCTTAGGCTCATTTTATCATAAGCATGAATTTTATTAACTTGTTTGTAATGTACAAAAGGATATGACAGCATGCTATACCTGAAAAAAAAAATAACATATTGTCTTGTTACTCCTCAGAACAACAAAAAAATCTCAGCCACCTGCAATGCTTAAACATCTCTTTTGTAGAAGGGAAAGGGAAAAAGGTTCAGAAACCTTAACTAGGCAAAGAAAAGCAGTAGTGTGTTGCTCTTCTTCAAACTTAAAGGAAAGAACTTAGAAGTGGTATCAAAATTAACTTCTCTGCATCACTATAAGGGGATGTAGAAGTGATTTCAGAAAAATTAGATTTATTTTATGAATAAAAATCCAGAGTTTAAATCATTTCTTCTAAATTCTTGGAGCTATGTGCTAGATGAGACGGCTGAAAATGTGTGAAATTCTGGGGTTACCTGTTTTTAAATGAATAGCAACCAAGCATGATTTTCTGACAGAGCTTCATAGACCTATGCCAAAATAAGCTTCATAGACCTATGCCTATGCCTGATTAAATTGCTCAATTAAAGGAATAGAGATGACAAACAGGACCAGCTCTAGACCAAGGATTGATCCACACCAGCTGTGCACACAGTGTGAACTGTAGAAGTGTCCAGCTAGGGAAAGTAATAATAATGAAAATGGCCACTCAAAATACAGAATTTAATTAAATAGACAACCCACTTTCACGATATTCTAATATCATGAAATTTAATTTAACTTAACATGAAACATTCTTGTTTGTTGATTTTCTTGAGCTATTAAACCAGATATAGAGCAAAGATATTGTCTCTTAAAATCGTGGTTCTCAAAAAAAGGATGTATAGAAAATCATTTGTCGGACTGTGGAAAAAATACTGAGATCTGGATTCAGACAAATGGGATCCGATTGCCCTGGGGTAAAGACTCAGCAACTGAGTGACAGGAATGTTACTTAGGTGATTCTGATGCCTGTTGTGGCTTCTACCAGAAAGAGAATTCATTTACTAGATAACTCTGTGGATAAATGAAAGGAACAGATTGAGTAAGAAACTGATGATAAATAATTGTTTCGGGCTTCCCTGGTGGCGCAGTGGTTGAGAATCTGCCTGCCAATGCAGGGGACACGGGTTCGAGCCCTGGTCTGGGAAGATCCCACATGCCGCGGAGCAACTAGGCCCGTGAGTCACAACTACTGAGCCTGCGCATCTGGAGCCTGTGCTCCGCAACAAGAGAGGCCGCGATAGTGGGAGGCCCGCGCACCGCGATGAAGAGTGGCCCCCGCTTGCCGCAACTGGAGAAAGCCCTCGCACAGAAACGAAGACCCAACACAGCCATAAATAAATAAATAAATAAATAAAAATTAAAAAAAAAAAAAAATAGTTTCAGGTACATATGCCTGAGATTTATAACTCTTTATCCACAATTCCAAAATCTCAAAAGCTTTGAAAGCCAAAAAAAAAAAAAAAATGATTTTACAACTCACTTCATGGCAAAACCTACCCGGCCTTCATTTTTGGCAAAACCAGATCTGAACTGACACAAGGCTCTTTGTGCTCTTTATTTACCCCAACAAGTGTGAAGACTCACGTGTTTTGTTACAGAAATATGAATATGTTTTATTGTGGAAGTGTTACCTCCTAAACTTATGTCTACTATGTTCCCCTTCTAGAATCTGAAGAATTCTAAATCCTAAAATGTATCTGGCCCCAGTAAATTTTAGATAAGAGTTGGTAGACTTGTAATGGCTTCAACTGACATTTTATTTTGTCTTGAATCGAACTGATTTGAGATTTTCTACTGACTGGTTCTAAACTCCTTGAGGGCAGGGACTCTGATATGCTTGCTTTGTTCAATAATGACCTTACATATTGGATCATTTAATAGTATTTTCTGCTCTAGGCCTGTATTAGTCAAGGCTCACCAGAGAAACAGAACCAATAGGAGATATAGATTTAGATATAGATGTAGATTAGATATAGATATATGTATATATATGAGGATATTTATTATAGGAATTGGTTCCTGGGATTTTGGAGGCCAAGAAATCCCATGATCTGCCATCTGCGAGCTGGAGAGCCAGGAAAGCCAGTGGTATAATTCAGTCTGAGTCCAAGGGCCTAAGAGTAGGGGTTCGTTGATATAAGTCCAAGTCCAAAGGACTTTGAGAACATGGAGCCCAATGGTATAAGTCCCAGTCCGAGTCCTGAAGGCCCAAGAACCAGGAGCGCTGATGTCCAAGGACAGGGGAAGATGGATGTCCCAGCAGGAGCAAAAAGAACAAATTCACCTTTCCTCCACCTTCTGGTCTATTCAGGGTCTCCATGGATTGGATGATACCCCTAGTCCAAGGGCTATCTTCTTTACTCAGTCTACCAATTCAAATATTAATCTCTTCTGGAAGCACGCTCACAGACACACTCATAAATAATGTTTCATCAGGTATCTGGGCATCCCGTAGCCCAATCAAGGTAACACATAAAATTAACCACCACAAGGCCCACAGCAATCTTGTGAGGGACACAGGGCTTATCATCCCCATTATAAGGATGAACAACCTGAAACAAGTCAATGGCCTATCATAGTGCTTAGTGGAGGTCACAAGGTTAGTGATCAGTGAGTATTTAGTAAATTGAACATTGCTTTAAATTGAGTTGAAGTAGCAACTTATTTTTTTCCCCATAAGTAAAGAAGTACTTTAGTGTGTGGTGGTTCAAAACTCTTTAAAAGAAAAATATTTCATAAATACTTATAAAATACGTCAACATTTTCCAAATCCTGTGATAAAACATAAAGGAGTCAATGGAGGCATATTTTATTTGTGTATTTATGATCAGAATAAGCTTTACACATAAAGAGGAATGTATAAGGGTAAGATTGACACTAAATTGTGGATCTAAGATGTTTCTTTCTAATTTTTCAGATTTAATGCAGTAATCACACCCCTTTGTATACCATTGCCTTAAATAATAATTTCAATCTTAGTGGAGTAGACCAGCAGTAGGGGAAGTGGGTTTGGGATAAAACTGTAAAGGATAATCACATGTCAACTCATTCTCACTCCCGCAGTAGAGTCTTCAATAACAGAGCCAGGGGGCCACTCATAGCATCCAAGGTCCTCTGCATCTGAAGCTTGGCCCTTGGCTTCCTGCTCTGACTGTCTCTTAGGACATACTGGATGCCCAGTGTTTTCAGACTTTTCTAAAGGGGGTTGTCATATTCCAAATGTAAGTGTCAGTGAGGGATGAGGATTAAGAACAAGATGGCCTACTTTGGCTGTAAATGCTAAATTGCTCTGTGCATGTCATGAAACTCCTCTGTGTCTGCTTCACCATTTGTTAAATGAAGATTTTCAATTGATGATAAATTATTTCTTGGAATAAAACATCGATAATATTAATGAAGTAGACACAGAGCACACTGGCTCACAGCTTGGACTTTGGAATCGGGCATACTGGCATTTATTCTGCATCTTGGTTCTGCCACACTCTGACCTTGGACCAGTTATCAAGCCTCCTCTGTCCCAAAACTGGGAAAACAGTAATGCCTAGATCATGGAGAAAATGCATGTGAATTTGCTATCAATAAACATGTGTTAAACTCCCAAAGATATAAATTGAAAACTTGATTAGCATCTTCTCTGCTTCAGATTAAGGTAGAAATGAGTTATGTGTGGGGAGGGGAGGCATTTCTCAAGTGCACCCAGCTTTGTACTTGTAGACTGGAAAACAAAACGGAGAACCTATGAGTTTATTTGGCTATGCACCTTTGAAAATTATTGAATATCTTTATTCATTCTAGAATTAATTATTTCTAGACATTAATCTAGCCTTTCTAGGATTAATGATGAAAACTTGGTGTCTTTGTTGAAACATCATGTTCTGTACACTGCTAAAGTGAGCGTGATAGAAAGGGTGTGGAAAAATTGAACTGTTACTGGGAATATGGTGAACTGGATAACTGGGAAAAAGCAAAAACAATAACAAAATCAACCACCTTCCAATAACAAACACCTTGACTATATTCATATTTTTAAATCAAACAAATAGAAAATAAAAATAGCAATCTTTTCAAAACCATGGTCTTTTTCTTTTTGGAAAATAAAGGATATCCTTACAGACCAAAAGTAAAATATGAATCAAACCCAGATAGTTAAGGAGAGGGGCAGTGACTGGCCTGAGGGCATCTGCCAATTGTTAGTGACTTAGAGCTCTTTTTTTTTTACACTCATGTGAGGAAAAGAAGACAAAACTGATGGTCCAGACGAGATGTACTGTCAAATTAGAAACAGTCAACAAAAAGCCAGGAACCTTGAAAAACTTCACTCTCAGTGAGAAAGTTGACTGGTAAAAATTTGCCCTAAATAAGGAAACACCTTAGAAACTTGGCTGCCTTGTCATGGGTTCTGAAGAGAGAAGAAAATGAAGTCTCCCCTGAGAATTTATAACCATAAACTGTCCCCCAAGTGGGTGGATGGCCCAAATTCTCACTTCCTGCAGGTTCATAAACTTTACACTAAGAATTTATTTTAAAGTGATCCCAGGTTGGAAGTTTTCTTAAGCCCTTCACAGAACCAAGCATGAATTCTCACTGAGGGAACATGTTAACAAACCTGTCCTTAAAATATCTCCATAAATAAAATGCCAATAAACATGACTGTATAATCAAAAATTACAAAAGACACAAAAAATAAGTATCATGAGTAACAGCAGTGAATACAACTAGCAGACCCACACAGATTTTAGTTTTTAGAATGTTCTATGTAGCACATTAAAACATATTTTCAAATAATATATTCAAATGAATAAAGAAGGAATAGAAAATATGACTAAGGAGTGAAAGACTGGGTAATTTGAAAATGACCCAAACAGAACTTTTAGGAATAAAAATACATAATGATTGAAGTGAAAAATTATTTGTTGGGTTAAAGAGCATATTAGACAAAGATGGATAATTGTGAAAGTATAAAATAAAAAAAGGATAAAAGTATAAAGTATACTTATACTTTATAAAGTATAAAATACATCTGAAATATATCTGAATATATTTTTCCATAGTGATATATAGAGAAATAGAAAATATTTAAAAGAAGGTAAGAGACATGAAGTGACAAGTTCTTATGTGCATCTAATCAAAATTCCAGAAGGTGGAAATAGGACGGGGTGAAGCAATATTTGAAGGAAAAAAAAAAAAAGCTTAGATTTTACAAATTTTCAGCTTCCAGAATCACAAATAATTCAACATAGGAAAAAAATTCCATCCCTAGACAAGTGAGAGTGAAACTACATATCATCAAAGGAAAAATAACCTTAAAAGTAACAAGAGAACAAAACAAGTTACCTATAAAGAAATGACAGATTGACGATTTCTAACCAGCAACAAAAGAGGCCAGGAGAATATCTTCCATATGTTAGAAGAAAATTTTCTTAGAACAGTAAAGCCCATAAAAACTCTTGTGTAACAATAACAGCCAAGTAGAAATTTTCAGAGGAAAGTAAAACAAACTTTATCTTTACAAACTCACTAAAGAAACTTCGCAAGGCAATATTACAATGAAGATACAAGAATAATGATTCTAAAAAGGCAATCTGAGATGCTAGAAGAGATTTGTGGACAAAAAATGTTTAATATGCTTTTAAATATAAGCAAAAAAATGTGAAAAATTAACCATAATGACTTATTTGTTAAAAATAAGCAGGTGGTAATAAAAGCCAGATGGAACTAAAATTCTAGACAAATTTGCATGTAAGTTGGGAAGGGGTGATCGGAATTCAATCACTATAAGTTCTTTGAATTGTTTGGGAGAAGAGTGGTGATAGTGATTAACTATATTTTACTAATTTATGTATACTGAGTAGAATTTCTAGGACAAATTCCTAGTAAATAGAAATAAATACTATAGCATCCAAATCAATACAGAAGAAAGAAAGAAATGAAATGCAAATAAAAACTCAATCAATCTGAAAGAAGGCAAAAATGAAGGAAAAAAAGAAAAGTTGAAGCAATAGAGGTAAAAAATGAAGTGGTAGAAATAAATTATACTAGTAAGCACAGCTAATGTAACTTTCTTCTTAAAAGACAAAGATGGACAGATTAGCTTAAAGCACTTTTAAACTATATGCTGTATATTAGTTTTCTGTTGCTACATAACAAGTTATCACAAATTTGGCAGCTTAACACAAAACCCATTCATTAGCTTACAGTTCTGTGGGTCAGAAGTCTGTATGAGCTCCACTGGGTTCTCTGTTTCAGATCTCACAAGTCTGAAATCAATGTTTTGACCATCCTGGGCTCTTACCTGCAGGGTCTGGGGAAGAATCCCCTTCCAAGCTCATTCAGCTTGTTGGCAGAATTCACTGGATCAATTAGGCAAGGGTCATTTGGGATCATTCTTCGAATTCTGCCGGCCACATGCTGTTTTCAAGACTCATGCCCCAAATATAAAGAAACAGAAATTTTGAAAGTAAAGGAATGGAAAATAGGTACTAGGGGAACAGTATCCAAAATAAAATTGATGAAGTTACATTGATAGCAAGCAAAATAGACCTTTGGGAGGGAAAATAAAGCATTTTTAGGGTTAAAGAGAGTTAACCATGGGTTAAAATGAATTCACCAGGAAGGTGTAACAATTTTAAACTAATATGTACCCTATAACATACCTTTAAAATTTATAAAGGATAAATTGACAGAATTTAATAATTGATAACTCCATCAAAATACTTACATTAAAAAAAAGAAACACTGAAAATGAATAAATTAAGTATACAGCATTAAGATCTTAGGGTGAATAAAAACAGGAGAATCACTTAAAAAACAGAAGGAAGGAATAAATATGAGCAGAGATTAATATAATATAAATAAAGGTACTATAGAGAAATTAAAATAACCAAGGAAATTTTGAAAGCCTAATAAAATTGACAAATCTTTACAAGAGTAATCAAAATTAAAAGAAAAAAGGTACAAATAAACCATATGAAAAATGAAAAAGAAATTATCAATACAGATGCAGTGGAGATCAAAGGTATAACTAAATGCTTCATTCTAGATAAATCTCAGAAAAATAATGAGTGAAAAAAGCCAGATGCAGGAAAATCACACTGAATTATTCTGTTTAACTACAAATACGCAAAATATATATAACTAAATAATATTTTATTATATTTGTGGTTACATCCAGATGACATAAAGCCACAAAGAAAAACAAGAAAATGGGAATTATAAAATACAAGATTTAGAATTGTGGTTACCCCAAGGTAATTTGACTGGGGATAAGTACACAGAGGGCTTAAAAGTTTTTGTTTTTATTCTATTTTTTTCAAGGTACGTAGTGGAAGATGCTGTACTATTTATTTGTATTCTTTATGCCTTAATATACATTATATGCTCTTTGATATAGACACAATTTTAATAATTTTAATTAAAACATCTTGAATATGTAGATGTCTGTGATATATTAACAAAACAACAGAAAACATATTGATTAAAGCAACTTCCTAGGTTTAATTTTTTAAATATGCTCTAAAACCAATATTTTACTTGTATTTGAAATGAAAATATTTAGTTTTACTTTTAGACACTGAATGCTGAAATAATAATCCTACTTCAAAGATACCTATTTAGGATACAGCTTTTGAATTCTGAGCTTGCTATTATGTCACCCAAACATTTAGTCCATAGTGTTATAATTATATCAGGCACCAATATAACATAGAAATAATGCTTAAATTTATAAGGTATGTTACTTGGTGGTTGCCTTACTTGATAATCTCTCAAATTTTGAAAACAGAACAAAGGTGGTTATGTCAGATGGTTGATTTATCAGCCTTTTCTTGAACTTACTATTTACTAACAGTAGGAATGTCAAGCCAATTCTTTTCAACCCACTGGCCTATAGATTTGGATTTGGCACCTTTCAGAGTTGACTGAAACATTTTAATAAATATCATGCAAGCAATATGGCAGGTTACATAGTGGTGCTGGGTCTGGGAGACTGAGCCAACTCCATTGGTTCTGTCATTAGAGCTAGCATGTTTTAGGCATCTCACTCAGAAACTGGAATGCTGAGATCCTTAAAATGAGATTTATTTTCCCTTTAAGGAGATGTTTGCCCTTTCTGTGTTCTAAGGCTGCTTGGTGAATAATGGTTCTTATAATCACATTTCTGAAAGCATCTTTTATTATGTCTTTCTATTGGCCCTCCATTCATATGTACAGTCACAAAGCTATCATATTATGGCCTATTTTGTATAATTAATTTCTCTAGTAGCAATTTCTTATCTATGTTAACAAAATAAGGAAAGTATGGATGCTGAAAACTGCTTATTCCTTCAAGCCACAAAACAAAATAAATGCTTAACCATTTAATATTAAGCTACTATCATTTGATAATTTAGCCACTCATAAGGAATAACATGGCAGAAGATAGTCTAAATATTTTTCTGCTGGCTTCTTGCTCAGCAAAATCAGTAATAATTCTAGTTCTTTCCATTTATTCTATATTATAATTCAAAGTGCTAGACAGCAAATTGTACTGGGGCACATTGTATTTATTCTGCATCTGTTAACACACTATTTGAAACTGTGCAGACCTTGCCTGGGAAGATACTTTTAGATTGTGTATATTTCTGTATTCAGGTAAGTCAGGTATCTTTTTCTTAATGCTTTTATATAATGAAACATGCCCAATCTCCTTACTTAATAATAAAACAGTCCATGACTCTTTGTAAATCAGTAGGGATCCAGCAATAAGGTGCAATATAACACAAAAGCAGTGTAGGCTATCAAAGGAGATAATAAGCAGGTGCATTAATATTCATGCCTATGAAATCCTGGTTGTGCTTCTAAAAAGCTGTAGAATACATTCCAGGTTTAATGTTCACCAGTAGATGTTTGCCAGTGATTTTCAGATATTTCTTGTAGCAATTCATTCAAGGCATCCCTAGGTAATTTAGGAAAATTTCATCCGTATTTTCCATTTACTTAATTGTATACTCAGCTAATATACCTCAGTGAATATGCATAATCCTTTCTGGTTGGCCATTGGCTCTTTCTTTGACTCAGCTGGAAGTGCTGTTCTGTAAGACTGACTGTATGTGTGTGTCCGTGTATATGGTATGGTGTGTGTAGTGGGGGTCAGGTGGCAGCGATAGGAGAAAAACTACATGCGTTGTCCTGTACAGTACAGTATTTCCTTAGTGTCAAAGAAGTGCATTTAGACTTTGTTTCCATATAGAGTGACCTAAGAGGGAGGATAAGAAAATAATGCTATGCTACAAGAAATGCAGAGATACCAATAAAACAGGACCACTACGTAAAGATGCACAGGCTGGGTACTGTCCAAGTCCAGAGGCCACCACACACCACCCCCCAGAGTTATACAAGGTATCAACACCACAAAAAAGGCATATGAAAGCATACTACTGTTCAGTCTTTAAAATAGGGGATTGCTATGTGTCCTTATTTAGTTCATCTATAAATAAATTCATAATAAAGCAAATATATTATGCACATGGATAATGTGAGTAGCATGCATCTTAGACTTAATATCCTTGTCTGAAATTGTATTTGATTTCTTTATTTTTCCAGACATTGATAAAGACCACTTCTACCTCTTTTGGAATCTTAACTATATACCTCCTGTGTCTTCCTACCTTTCCAAGAGGTGAAGGGGCGGGGTTGGGAGGAAAAGGAATATTCTACCATCCATGTACTACACTCCTACCACCACTACTGCTACTGCCGCTATTAGCACCATCATCACCACTAATTACTGGAGAGGCTTAAACAGAGAATTCTGAAAGAGCTCTTTAGACTAACACTATTTATCCTAGCCTTCCCCACTGGTCTGTTCTGCATTCCATGCTCCTCTTGATTCCCTTTGTTTACTATTCATCCAGTTATCCTTTTATTCATTCATTCAATAAATGTTTACTGAGACCCTACAGTATACTAGATAGAATGCTAGAGGATGGGGACAGAATGTGAACAAAATATACAAAATCTCTGCAATCATGGAGCTTATATTCTGATAATGAGTAGGTTTGCAGGGTTAATTCAACCACTTTAAATCTTTTGCATTTTACAGAGTCTCCCTTTACATTCAGGATATTGTTGCTAGAGCTGGGAGCTTTTACTTCCTCCCTATTTTGTATGAAGGGTTTATACCACATCAGCTTTTTAAAAAATTTTCAATTAACACTTTTATTTTGAGATAACTGAGTCATGTGCTATTGTAAGAAATACTACAGAGAAATCCCATACACCCATTATCCAGATTCCCCCACTGTTACTTCATAGTACAGTATCACAGCCAGGATATTGACATTGGCACAATCCACCAGTCTTATACAGATTTCTCAAATTTTACTAGTACTTATCTGTACGTGTGTATGTGTGTGTGTTTTTAGTTTTATACCATTTTATCACATATATATGTTTGTGTGTCCATCACCACAGTTAGGATACAGAACAATTCTATCACCACAGGGATCCCTCATGCTGCCTTATACAACCATATTCACCCCCCGACCTTTGCCACACCTTGTTTCCTAACCCCTGGCAACCTCTAGTCTGTTCTCCAGTTCAAAAATTTTGTCTTTTCAAAATGTAATCTAAATAGATTTAAAAAGTACGTGACGTTTTGGATTGACTTTTTTTTCACTCACCATAATTCTCTGGCAATTCATACAAATTGCTGTATGTATCAGTAGTTTGCTCTTTTTCATTGCTAAGTATTATTCCATGACACAGATGTATAACCATGTATTTATCCACCAACTGAAGGATATCTAGATTGTTTCCAGTTTGGGGCTATTTTTAATAAAGCCCACATGAACATTTGTGTACAGATGTTGGTGTTATCATACATTTATTTTTGTCTAGGAAAAATGCCCAAGGGTGCAACTGTTGGATTGTGTTGAAATTGGTGTATAGTTTCATAACAAACTGCCAAACTGTTTTCCAGAGTTTCTGTAACATTTCACTTTCCCAGAATATATGGGAGATATTCTCCCACAATTTCTCCACACCCTCATCTTCATTTGGTGTTGTTACTGTTTTTCATTTTAGTCACTTAGGTAGGTTTTGTCTTTATATAATATTAACCTTTGATGCATGGAACTAGAGTTTCAAGAATACATTGACATTTCCTTGACAATCTCTTAGGAGTATCTCAGTTGATTTGAAGCCTTTTGCACTGCTGTTTGGTGATGAGAATATGTTTGTATCAGAAGATGCTAAGATTCCGTAACAAAAAGTTAGGATCTCAAAGAAGACCTGAGAAAAAAATCACAAAGAACCCTCTATTTGTCATGATGATGTCAAGTTGCTATTGTTGTGACCGTTCTGTAGAAGTAGGATGGACCCCATCTCAAATTTGTTCAAGTGTTGACAGTGATGATGCCACACTTGCACCAACAGAGTATGAAAAGGTTTATTCCTCCCATAACGAAGGTTCTCAGAGAGCATGGTGGCTCCCAAACAAGGCCAAAAATGTCTTGAAGGAGTCAGAAAAAGAGACTGACATGGGGTTTTTATGGTGGATTTGGGGTGGGTCTGGGGTGAGAATTCCTGCTCGTGGTTTGGACTTCCTGCTGATGCCAAGGGAAGGAGTACTAGGGTTTTCTCATCAACTTACCCAGATGTGGGGCAAAAGGAGAAGAGTGGATGGTGAAGCTTAAAAGTAGTCAGCAGTCAAATATCAAAAAAAAAAAAAAAAAATATGGAGTCAGACTTCTTACTATAATTTTGATGACATTGGGAAGAGTTTGGGGATAAATGGCTGCAGCATGAACAAGGACTTTCCATCAATCTGCTTAGAAGCATAGAAGTAAAATGGACAATTTAAAGAAATACGGGAGCCCTGCTCACCATCTTTTCTTCCTCTCCAGCTTAAGTGCTGACATTTCCTGGTTTGTGACCAATGACTTATTACTCACTGTCATGCTCATGTTATTCATAATGATAAGCAATCTCTCCTCTTGGCCTGGGTATGTGAAGATTCACTCATTTTGATATTGGCTTTGGCTATTGGTAAATCAATGTGTCCTGAACCATAATTCTTTGGGCAGCTAAAGCCCTCAAAAGTAAAGTTTGCTATTACAAATTAAAGGAACTTTGTAACTTCCCATCCTGTCCCTGAATGAACACTATAGGGAATTTCAAAACACCTGCCAAAATATGGGTTTGCTTGGTATTGAAAATTGGCATTAATTGCCTATTCATGCTTCGTAAGTGCCAATTACTGGCTTATAATTCCATCTAAAGAATTTTGTACAATTAATGTGTACCTGTGATATGCCTCAATGAAATCTAAATAAAAGTGGCATCAATAAAGTCAGGGAAAGAATATTGCAGCTGTGGGGCAGTATATTACTAATAATCTCAATTTACTTTCTTAACTGGACAAGGAACTAAAAACAAACAAACGAAAAACAAATCTTGGTCATAGTAACAATTACACAAGGACCTTTATCCAAGTGTTTAAAAAGTAATTGTAGAAATCCATGAAAATCATCCATTGCTGATGGCATATTTTGCTCTAATTTTCATGAGATGGAAGACACTATTAAACTGGGAAACTATTAGCACTATTACCTTTAAGAGATGAAAATTATAAATGCTCTTACAGAATACTTATCATTCCATTAACTAAAAACTTTTTCAAAATTCACTTATATAATAAATATAGGTAGCCAGATAACCTAATTAAATTTTTATATTACACATATGCTGAATACGAAGCAAAGCTTTTCTTCAGAATAATCTCTCAGAAAATCTGAAACTACCTTATGTTCAAATACCTACAAAATCTCATATTACATTTCATTATTTTATTTTGAATAAAGTTGTATTTGAGGAAGGCATTAATCTAAAACAGTGTTAAGTAAAAACTAGCTTTGAATGCTATTTAGGTCATCTGATGGATACCATTAAAACAAGGAGACAAGTATATCACAGATGTAGTAATTATTTTTGATGGTATAGCCTCGAAATGGCCCAAAATACCTGTCATCATGAATAAGGCTTTTAATAATCATTTTACATAACAATACAGAATTTCCATTTTAAAATAGGAAGATTTGGGCAATGAACTAAAAGAGTGTGGAGTATAAGTGTCAGAGATTCTAACTTTATCTTTATCTAACTTTATCTGATTCTAACTAAATCACATCTCTAAATCAGAAGCATGATCTATGGTGGAGGGTTGCCAAATGTAGTGACTGTCAACTATGTTTCATGACAATGCTAAGAGGACATATGGTGACTACAGATCTCAGGCCAAGTTGGCAAAGAACAGTTCTCCAAAGTAGGTGGCCCTCCCTGAAAGGCCTGGAATAATGGGGATGGGATGTTCTGATTGGGAGTGGGCCCTGTCACCCCTCAACATGAGCCTCTTGCAGAATGCTAGACCAGGGAAAACCTCACATCATTCAGAAGGTGATCCATTCCAAAGGAACCAGTATGAGAATTTTGTCATTAAGAATAAAAGAGGAAGAAAATAACAAGAAAATCCAATAACAGGTTAAGAACCCTCCACCAGAAAAATGATACCACAAGCCAGAGGAAAATTTTGATAAAAATATCCCAGTGAATTTAAAAAATTAGTGAAATCATTGTCTTTATAAAATAAGGTTTCAAAGCAAAGATACAAGAATTTAGAGAGGATGGTGTGAGACAGTAGAAGATGAAACAAGAGATGGTAGGCTCAGGAAAGGAATGCAGAAGAGAAAAATGTAGAGAAAAAATGGTCAGATTGGAATCTCCACAAACATTAGTCAACACACCCAAAATCGTAGTAAGGGATATGATATGACTGAGTGAGTAAAATTAAAAGTTAAAAAGAGGTGTAGACATAGAAGACAGAAAAAAACCCAGAATCTGCATAATTGTCTCTAAAAAATAGAACTAAAAAAATGGATAGGGCTTCCCTGGTGGCGCAGTGGTTGAGAATCTGCCTGCCAATGCAGGGGGCAGGGGTTCGAGCCCTGGTCTGGGAGGATCCCGCATGCCGCGGAGCAACTGGGCCCGTGAGCCACACTTACTGAGCCTGCGCGTCTGGAGCCTGTGCTCCGCAACAAGAGAGGCCGCGACAGTGAGGGGCCCGCGCACCGCGATGAAGAGTGGTCTCCGCTCGCCGCAACTGGAAAAAGCCCTCGCACAGAAACGAAGACCCAGCACAGCCATAAATAAATTAATTAATAAAAAAAAAAAAAAAAAAAAAAAAATGGATAAGTAAAGTAATGGTTAAGTTTTCCCAAAAGACTTAATAGAATAAAGAAACATGTGAATCTTTAGACTTAAAGGGCAAATTGTACCTAGAAAAGTGACAGACAACAATCAATAAACTTAGCAAAATTATTACACTAAAAAAAATAAAAGAGAGAATACTGTGGGCATCCAAGCAATTAAAATATCAATTCACCTGTAAAGATGGAAAAAAAATTTTCTGGTTCCAGTTTTCTGATACTGCTCCTTGGCATCACTCAACAGTGTTAAGAAAGTAAAACAATGCCTTCAATTCTAAGGAAAAAAATTGTGATTCAGTATCTTTATACTCAGCCTAATTATTGGTCAGGTGTAAAGAAAATAAACAATTTGGTTGTAGGCTGCATTGTTTTCACAAATCTTCTGGAAGAATGTGTTATAGAGAAAAGTTCAGGCATTGGAAGTAGTGGAAAAACTCCAGCAGTAGTACTGGAAAAGATTGTTGAGGCAATTTGATTGAAGAACTAAGGTCAAAAGAAATGCATGGCTTCTGATTATAGACCAGAATATAGAGGTATTCCCAAACCATAACAACATAGAAATGATATATGGTGTAAAAAAGTATAATATTCTGATGTTCACATCTTTTATAGATGAGGGGAAAAGATATCATTTAAAGATGATAAATAAAATAGGGACTTAATATATTCAAAGAGTCAAAAAATTAATAGGAAAAATAATATAATAAGTACAATAGGGTGATTGAGGGGGAGAAGGCAGAGGGAGAAGAAGCAGAAAAATAATTTTGTCAATGCTCATACTAGTGAATAAATAAAATCAAAAGAAATAATAAAATACATCTATTAAATGGAGTTTAATTATAAAGATAATAATCAGAAAAAGTGGAAACCTTTTATATTACAGTAAAATGCACATAAGAATGTAGGATAGAAGACGAAAAAAAGAGGAAACTATTTAAATAGTTTTACAGGTACTGATGTAAATATAATAATGTTCAAGATATATTGTTAAATAGAGAAAAGTTGTAAAATAGCATTGCAAAATTGTATGTGTATGTTTGTTCATTAATATCCTTAATGTATATATGCTCGTGTATCAATGGCATAGCACTTATTTCTCTTAAATGATACTCCACTGCATAATAGCTATCTCAAGAGAGGCACTATGTAGCTACTGTTATTGTTATTATGTTATGACCTTGTATCCTAATAAATCAGTATTTTTTATTAATATCGCATGCTTAACATAAAACTATATGTAGTACCTACATGTGAGTACCTACATGTACAGTCGGGCTAAGAAAATAAGCCTGGAAAAATTGGAGAATGGTACAAGATACAAATTAATTCTCGGTTATGTTACACAAATCTACGAAACCTTCTTAGATTATTGCAACCTTTGGTTGCTGACCTCCCTTCCCTTTGATTTTTCACAGCAATTTAATCTGTAATGTATTTTAACATTGTACTGTATCTTTGTCACTTTCTAACGGTTCAATATATGATAGTTTTGTCTTTATGAAAGAGATGAGACTGACTGTCAATCCCTTTGACTCCAAATCCAGTTATTCAACACAGTCACAGGAAGCAGAATGATAGACATCAACAATAAACATCAATAATTACTATAACACCTGCTAACATATACTGTGTGCCCATAGATGATGAATAAGAAACTGAGACACAGAGTGGTTGATTACTTTGCCCCAAATCAAAAAAATAGTAAGAGACAAAACTTGGATTAGAAGCCAGGGAGGCTGGACCCATAACTGGTGCACACAACAGTACATTAGAAGTGTGACCCTGCTCACTAACTTCTCTTTCTCCATGGGATATAATGACTTATTTTATAAAGTTGCTACAACAATTATTAAGAGGAGTACATCTAAGAGCTTTGTAATCCATGAAGCTCTCTAGCAAATGCAAGATATCACCATGCCATTGTATCTTCTTGCTGCCCTTGTTACCACCATGTCATATAGGCTCAACTCACAGAGGGGCCAAGTTTTCACTTAGATTCCTGTAGAGATCACTTGCTTTTACGATCATTGACTGACTTTTAAATCTCAACATGCATGTTCTTGCTCAGACTGTACTATACTCAAGCCCCAAAATAAGCTTATATTCTACTGAGAAAGACTACCGACAAGGCATAATGTGATAAGGGGCATAATGAAGTTCTGAGTTTTGTGCGAAGACCTAATAGAGAGGAAAGGAGAAGGGAAGGATTGTGAGACTCAAAGAGTTAGAGAAATGTCTCCCAGCTTAGAAAAAAAGACCAGCAATTTCAAATTCTAATAATCTTCCCTAGAGTGAAGCATCAACAAGTTTCACATTGTATTTATGCTACACAGCAACATTTTTGCATTGTCTTCAGTCCCCCCTTTCCTGCATCTATTCCCACAAAGACTGTCCTTGACCAACACCAGAAATGAATTTGATTTCTCTAATGCAGAAGGTAATTGGATTTTTCTTTATTGAATGCATCCCTTTAATGACTGTCTCTGCTCCTGCCAATTTAGCTGCAAGTGACCTGACATTGATCTGATGATATGACTTAAAGAGTTGGAGCTGGGAGTGGAAAAGACCAGCTGTCTGGCATCAGAAAAAATGTTTTTTGCCTCATCTTGCTATTTTCCTGAGAAAATCCTTTGTCCTTGAATGTCATTTTTACAAAACATGCTGCTGTGATAATTGGTCATATAGCAGCAGATTGCTTCCTTCTAGAAAATATGATAAGTATTTCCCAGAAATTCAAAGGATTGTGAGAGATTACTACAAACAACTATATGCCAATAAAATGGACAACCTAGAAGAAATGGACAAATTCTTAGAAAAGCACAACCTTCCGAGACTGAACCAGGAAGAAATAGAAAATATAAACAGACTAATCACAAGCACTAAATTGAAACTGTGATTAAATATCTTCCAACAAACAAAAGCCCAGGACCAGATGGCTTCTCAGGCAAATTCTATCAAACATTTAGAAGAGCTAACACCGATCCTTCTCAAACTCTTCCAAAATATAGCAGAGAGAGGAACACTCCCAAACTCATTCTACGAGGCCACCATCATCCTGATACCAAAACCAGACAAAGATGTCACAAAATAAAACTACAGGCCAATATCACTGATGAACATAGATGCAAAAATCCTCAACAAAATACTAGCAAACAGAATCCAACAGCACATTAAAAGGATCATACACTGTGATCAAGTGGGGTTTATCACAGGAATGCAAGGATTCTTCCATATACGCAAATCAATCCATGTGATACACCATATTAACAAATTGAAGGAGAAAAACCATATGATCATCTCAATAGATGCAGAGAAAGCTTTCGACAAAATTTAACACCCATTTATGATAAAAACCCTCCAGAAGGTAAGCATAGAGGGAAGTTACCTCAACATAATAAAGGCTATATATGACAAACCCACAGCCAACATCATTCTCAATGGTGAAAAACTGAAACCATTTCCACTAAGATCAGGAACAAGACAAGGTTACCCACTCTCACCACTATTAGTCAACATAGTTTTGGAAGTTTTAGCCACAGCATTCAGAGAAGAAAAAGAAATAAAAGGAATCCAAATGGGAAAAGAAGAAGTAAAACTGTCACTGTTTGCAGATGACATGATACTATACATAGAGAATCCTGAAGATGCTACCAGAAAACTACCAGAGCTAATCAATGAATTTAGTAAATTAGCAGGATACAAAATTAATGCACAGAAATCTCTTGCATTCCTACACACTGATGATGAAAAATCTGAAAGAGAAATTAAGGAAACACTGCCATTTACCACTGCAACAAAAAGAATAAAATACCTAGGAATAAACCTACCTAAGGAGACAAAAGACCTGTATGCAGAAAAGTATAAGACACTGATGAAAGAAATTAGAGATGATACAAACAGATGGAGAGATATACCATGTTCTTGGATTGGAAGAATCAACATTGTGAAAATGACTGTACTACCCAAAGCAATCTACAGATTCAATGCAATCCCTGTCAAACTACCAATGGCATTTTTCACAGAACTAGAACAAAAACGTTCACAGTTTGTATGGAAACAAAAAAGACCCCGAATAGCCAAAGCCATCTTGAGAAAGAAAAACTGAGCTGTAGGAATCAGGCTCCCACAGTTGAAGGGAATGGTGAAAACATCACAGTGGTGATGTGACTTTACCCAAGACGGGCAGGATTTGTGCACCTGAGAAAAAGAGGTAGAACATTTTTGGAACAATACTGGATAATTAGAATAAATATGCCATAAAAAGGGTTCAAGTCTCATATCTCACATATCATTGAAGGGAAAAAGGGAGAGAAAGGAAGGTAATATTTTGACTAGTGATACAGGTAAGAATCTAGACATAGCAGGAAGTGTTTGAATTTTGGAGTTTCTGATTTAGACAAACTTAAAAAGAATATGACATTTTATTTATTATGATTTTGTTTCTATGAAGAAGTTAATAGTATCTTAAAGATGCCTCCTTGGATAAGGCAATCTTGATGTTTTTTAAAAAAATATCACTATTTGATATGTTGAACAGCCTTAAATATGCTCATTCATTATGTGAAGTCAAATGAACTGTTAAAACTTTTAAATGAAGTATAGTCTTATAATTTTTATCTCTGCATATATTCTAATGTTAAAATACATACATATTTTATTCTTAGCAAAATGTGAATTATATACATATTTAAACCTGAATGGAAGATTTCTGAAAGTGCTAAATAAGTTTCTTTCATTGCTTCAGGTCACTGATATGATGCTTCAGGACAAGCCCTATCCTGATTGGGGAAAATCTGCAAGAGCTTTCTGGAAGAAAGGAAATGTTAGGATTATTTTATTCTGGTAAGAGATTGTTTCATTTATTGACATGTGTCTTGCCTCATTCACAAGGACTTGAGTTGGATTTAGTTTTCTTTAGATATATAAAATTCTATCTAGAGAGGCACTTCTAGTGGACACTGTGCTCCATTGAAATGATGAAAACCATTATCCTATTTATCAATTAATTTCTGCTTACACATTATTGCATATACACATTTACAAGAGATACATTTACTAATATAGTAAAGCAAATAAGATTTTACCAGAGGTAAGTAGGTTTTTGAGTCAGCAAAAATAAGCTATAAGTTTCATCAATGGAATCTGGTATAAAAACGTCCCCAGTAAGTACTGAATTTCCAGTGTATTTAATAGGATATAATTTTGCTTTGAAGAAATCATACAGTGAAGGAACCTCTTTACAGATCACATCTGGCTCACTGGCACTTCTTTTTGTACCAATAATTTCCTTTAGCTCTCCAGCCCAATCATTGCAATTAAAAAACAATCCATGTCTCATGGAACTTTGTTTTTTGTGGAGTCAACATTATTTATGTATATTTGAAGAAGCTTAGACAGAAATGGTAGGAATATAGAGACAGCAAGAAGGGCACTTCCACCAGGCCGTGTGACAGTGCCCAAACACAGTGATTCAACCCGATGTATGAAAAGTTATCTACATTAACACCCAGAAGCCTTGAATTGATGATGACTTGTGCTTCATAAATTGCATTCTGTTCACCTGCCTTTCAAAATGAAAAAAAAAAAGTCTGTTTATTCTTGGATCTAACTCTGAGGGTTGATTTTTTTTCATGTACAAGCTACAGAAATCATGGTCACTAAGTACTTGGGGGAAAATATACACTCTAAGCTATCTTTGTGCTTTAGCACTATTACTAAATGTTGCTTCAGATATACGGCATTTTGAACTCAATTAACAGCAAGTAAACAAAAAGTAGATTTTTCAATAACGTTGTAAAAATGAATATGATTTTGTAGCTGTTTATTCACAACTTGCCTCTGAGTCAAGTGTGGCCTATTTTATGGCACATTTAACCTTCATATTGTTTCCTGTTTGTAAGCTCCCCATGTAGCTTGACTAAATAATATGTAATATAATAATTTTAGCAAGTATTCATTGAAGATATGTTTTGCTCCAGGCACTATGCTAAGAACTTACTCATTTAATCCTGATAACCCTGTAAGTAAGTACTATTATTATAAGCATAGGTCTCTGAATTCAGGGCCCCAGTTATTAATCATTACATTAGACTGTCTCTAGAAAAACAAAGGATACATCAGTGTGCAAAGTCCAAATGATTATCCTTAATCCTTGTTTAGGTAATGGTGCTAAATAAGAACGTGAGATTCTGGGAAATCATTCTACCCTATAGAATTCTGTACAGGGGTTTTAAGAATCATAATTTAAAAGGAGATAAACGCTAATATTAAAAGTCTTTATGGGCTATCTCTCTTTTAAAATATCTACTTACTATGTTTACAGATATTTTGTATTATTTAATGTATCTTCAAAGGCAGCCCATTGATTATTGTTCAATGTGGCCAGTTACCAAGGTCACACATATATCATTTGCAAAGGTGAGCCATGCATATCTGAATGCCTCTATTATTGTTGTCATTAGCTACTCTTAGTTGCAATTGTTGTTTCAGAGGAGAGGAATCCATACTAGATTTCTCCTTAATCATCTTAGTACATTTTCCTTGAACGTTATTACTCAAATCTATGTATTACCAATCTCTTTTTATACAAGTGGGTTTATTTTTGACATATGTGATAACACAGTCCCAATGGATAATCTAAAGTGTATTTTGAATGTTGTAAAATAATTTAATTAGTCACTGACAAATAGATAATATTCTTAAATGGAGAGCAAACTAAAATTCACACTTATTCTTGTAGTCATTGTTTCTGTAAAATTATTGATTATTAGGTAATATATTTGAGAGATGATTTTTATTGTTATATTTCAGAAGTAATATTTCAAATCATGGAGAGCATAAAACAACTGGAGGAAAATTTAAATGCCACTTTGAACATATTTTTTCCTATTTTATCCATTACATACTGTTAGATTATCTTGACAACAGTATTCATGGTTTTAAAAAAGAAAAATCTGATGCAAAATGTTGAATATGGAAATTATGTGGGAAGCAAAAAATCTCCCTTTTTGTCCATACTTTTCAGATAAAAGGGATTTAGCAAGTATAAAGGGCATTTGTTTTTCTAGCTCTAGGAGATAAAAATACAGAAATCATTGGCAAGGTTTTAAATGAAATAAAAGATAGTATCTACATACTATGTGTCACCCACTCAAAAAGAGGTATTTTCTTTTGGTTTTACCCTAGTTAAGGAGAGACATATTCATGTAATAAATCTGTGGTGAAGAAATTTTGCAAAGGAAAGCTTTTATACGTTGCAATGTGATTATGAGTTTAAACAGTACAACATGCAATTTTGTTGTAGTAAACTTACCTTTACCTAAGTGAAGCTGCTTTAACTCACAAATGCCTGTCAGAAACTATTTCATTTGCAACTGTGTGGCTAAGTTCTTTCTGATTCTTCGTGATAGATGTCTCTACATTGGAAAGAATGGTTCCTATTTCTTTCTGTAATTGTGCAAACATGAGTCTGCTATAATACATGGGCCTTTATGCCTGGGAGGAGACTAAATTGTAGTTGATTTGAAAATACTAATTGGGAAAGGGCAGACTATTTATAGAACTTCCCTTACAAAGCCCCATTCCCAGCCCTTTTGTTAATTAAAAAGAATAAAAACTTAAAATCAAAATCCTAGATTAATGCCATATACTGTTCTATTTTCCAGAGGGGCTACCAATACCCATTTTCACTCACCTGTGTCTGAAGTAAATGTACACATAAACATAGACATAAAAAAAATAAGTAGTATGATATTTATATTAGCTTTTTTCTCCCCGCTTTATTTACTCTCTAGAGACACAATTTATATGCTTTTGAGGGGAAACATCTTGGGATATTTCCCAAAGGCTTAACTTTTTAAAAAATAAGGAAGACACTCTTCTGTGATTAGTAGGGGAATTGGTGGAGGAAGGAGTTGCGAGAGCTGGTGGTCATTAGGGCTTCCTGGATACTTCAATTCCTTGCCTTGGAGACACACGAGAGATTTGCACCTTTCTGCCCCCTCTGATCACATGACTTGCTTAGACCAATTAAAATGTGAGTGAAAGAGGCTTGTGTCACCTCTAGGTAGAAGCATTTAATTGCCAGCGAGAAGCACTGAAAGGGGCTCCTTTCTAGGTAGCCGTTGTGGAAGTTTGTGTCTAGCTGGAGCACTTGTCATTCATGTTCCCTGAATGACCTGGATAAGCCCAGCATCCTTTACAACACATGTAGTGTGAGCGAGGAATATACCTCTGCAAATGGTAAGCCATTGAGATTTGGGGATTATTTGATACTGCAGCATAAACCAGCCTATCCCGATGTATCCGGTCACTGATTCCTGGAAATGGAGTGCTGTCACAGCAGAAAGCAGAAATTTTAGTCTTGAGGGCTGGACAGCAAATGGCAAGAAAACCAATGAAGGCTGGAAAGATAGTAATACAGGTATTATAGTGGCAAAGCATTTGATAAAAACTGTGGTCTGTGATTACTTAGATGCCTGGAAATTGGAAAACATAGTGCATTGCTGTGTGCATCTGTGTACAACTGTCCACTTCCATTCCACTCTGTTGCACAGAGAAAATTATGTGTTTTTTTTTTTTGATTAGTATATTATATTTAAAAAAATACTTCATCTAGTGCTCTCATGGTTTGGGCGGGCATCTTTTGATCATGATTAGCTTTATTCTTGACTGAGAAACAAATGAGCTGCTGCTGGTTTTCCTGCTTTGAGTATCATGGTTATTATTCAAGTCTAACAAGGTTGTTTAACTTTAACCATTCAAGAACTAATCAAGAAACAATTATTGTCTTTTTTTTTTTTATGGGGAAACTTCTTTATTTTTATTTTTTTAACATCTTTATTGGAGTATAATTGCTTTACAATGGTGTGTTAGTTTCTGCTTTATAACAAAGTGAACCAGCTATACATATACTTATATCCCCATATCTCTTCCCTCTCGCATCTCCCTCTCTCCCATCCTCCCTATCCCACCCCTCTAGGTGGTCACAAAGCACCGAGCTGATCTCCCTGTGCTATGTGGCTGCTTCCCACTAGCTACCTATTTTACATTTGGTGGTGTATATATGTCCATGTCACTCTCTCACTTCATCCCAGCTTGCCCTTCCCCCTCCCCGTGTCCTCAAGTCCATTCTGTAGTAGGTCTGAGTCTTTATTCCCATCCTGCCCCTAGGTTCTTCATGACCATTTTTTTTTTAGATTCCATATATATGTGTTAGCATACGGTATTTGTTTTTCTCTTTCTGACTTACTTCACTCTGTATGACAGACTCTAAGTCCATCCACCTCACTGCAAATAACTCAGTTACGTTTCTTTTTATGGCTGAGTAATATTCCATTGTATATATGTGCCACATCTTCTTTATCCATTCATCCAATGATGGACACTTAGGTTGCTTCCATGTCCTGGCTGTTGTAAATAGAGATGCAATGAACATTGTGGTGCATGACTCTTTTTGAATTATGGTTTTCTCAGGGTATATGCCCAGTAGTGGGATTGCTGGGTTGTATGGTAGTTCTATTTTTAGTTTTTTAAGGAACCTCCATACTGTTCTCCATAGTGGCTATATCAATTTACATTCCCACCAACAGTGCAAGAGGGTTCCCTTTTCTCCACACCCTCTCCAGCATTTATTGTTTCTAGATTTTTTGATGATGGCCATTCTGACTGGTGTGAGGTGATATCTCATTGTAGTTTTGATTTGCATTTCTCTAATGATTAATGATGTTGAGCATTCTTTCATGTGTTTGTTGGCAATCTGTATATATTCTTTGGAGAATTGTCCATTTAGATCTTCTGCCCATTTTTGGATTGGGTTTTTTTTTTTTTTTTTTTTTGGTATTGAGCTGCATGAGCTACTTGTAAAATTTGGAGATTAATCCTTTGTCAGTTGCTTCATTTGCAAATATTTTCTCCCATTCTGAGGGTTGTCTTTTCATCTTGTTTATGGTTTCCTTTGCTGTGCAAAAGCTTTTAAGTTTCATTAGGTCCCATTTGTTTATTTTTATTTTTATTTCCATTTCTCTAGGAGGTGGGTCAAAAAGGATCTTGCTGTGATTTATGTCATAGAGTGTTCTGCCTATGTTTCCTCTAAGAGTTTGATAGTGTCTGGCCTTACATTTAGGTCTTTAATCCATTTTGAGCTTATTTTTGTGTATGGTGTTAGGGAGTGTTCTAGTTTCCTACTTTTACATGTACCTGTCCAGTTTTCCCAGCACCACTTATTGAAGAGGCTGTCTTTTCTCCATTGTATATTCTTGCCTCCTTTATCAAAAATAAGGTGACACTATGTGCGTGAGTTTATCTCTGGGCTTTCTAGCCTGTTCCATTGATCTATATTTCTGTTTTTGTGCCAGTATCATACTGTCTTGATTACTGTAGCTTTGTAGTATAGTCTGAAGTCAGGGAGCCTGATTCCTCCAGCTCCATTTTTCTTTCTCAGGATTGCTTTGGCTATTCGGGGTCTTTTGCGTTTCCATACAAATTGTGATATTTTTTGTTTCAGTTCTGTGAAAAATGGCATTGGTAGTTTGATAGGGATTGCATTGAATCTGTAGATTGCTCTGGGTAGTAAAGTCATTTTCACAATGTTGATTCTTCCAATCCAAGAACATGGTATATCTCTCCATCTGTTTGTATCATCTTTAATTTCTTTCATCAGTGTCTTATAGTTTTCTGCATACAGGTCTTTTGTCTCCTTAGGTAGGTTTATTCCTAGGTATTTCATTCTTTTTGTTGCAATGGTAAATGGGAGTGTTTCCTTAATTTCACTTTAGGAAACAATTATTGTCTTAACATACATGTGTGGGAGAGTGACATGATAATAATAATAAAAAATGGAATAAAGTAATAAAAAGGACCTAAGAATCAGGGGAAATGTCAGTTAGAAGGGTTTTAGTAATAGCTCTACTAATATCCAACTGTATGACCTGTATGACTACTTTGAGTTTCCATTTTCTTTTCTGTAAAAGGGATGTTTTGTTATTTTTTGTGGTCCTTTTCAGCTCTACAATGCTATTTTCTACTGTAAGATTAAGGTGTGGGCGAACGAGTAATTCTGTCTGCTTTGCTCCAGAGGCCAGAATATGGACTGCTCTAGTCTGAATGTTTGTGTCCCTCCAAAATTCCTGTGTTGAAATCCTAATGCCCTATGTGATGGTATTAGGCAGTGGGTCCTTTGGAAAGTGCTTAGGTCGTGATGGTGGAGCCCTCAGAAATGGGATAAGTGAGTTTATAAAAAAGGCCTCACAGAGACCCCTAGCCCTTTCCACCATGTGAGGACACAGCGAGAAGGTGCCAGCTGTGAATTAGGAAGGAGGCGCTTACCAAACATAGCCATGCTGGTGCCTTCATCTTGGACTTCCAGCCTCCAGAATTGTGAGAAATAAATTACTGTTGTATATAAGCCACCAAGTGTGTGATACTTTGTCATAAAAGCCCAAATGGACTAAGATATGAGTCAAAGAGTGTTAAGTCACATGGAAGCAGCTTTGGATACATGTATGAAAGAATTCCCTAATAATGCGAGTGTCTGAGTGCTGAAAGAGCCTGCCTGATGGACTGCTGAATTCCCCGTCAGTGGAAGTATTCCTGCCAAGGCTACATAGTCTTTCAGGGATGCTATACAGGATTTTCACATTGAATGAGAAAAAAGTAAATCACTTTAAATTTTCATGAAACTTGAAGGTTCTGTGACTCGACATTTTTAACTAGAAAAGTACTGCAGGGCTTCCCTGGTGGCGCAGTGGTTGAGAGTCTGCCTGCTAATGCAGGGGACACGGGTTCGAGCCCTGGTCTGGGAGGATCCCACATGCCGCGGAGCAACTGGGCCCGTGAGCCACAACTGCTGAGCCTGCGCGTCTGGAGCCTGTGCTCCGTAACAAAAGAGGCCACGATAGTGAGGCCCGCGCACCGCGATGAAGAGCGGCCCCCGCTTGCCGCAACTGGAGAAAGCCCTCGCACAGAAACGAAGACCCAACACAGCCAAAAAATAAATTAAAAAAATAAATAAATAAAAAAAATTTAAAAAAAAAAAAAAAAAAAGAAAAGTACTGCATATTGATTTTATATAGAGAGGATGCTAATTATAATTTGATATGCTCTGTTTAATTCCATCATAATTATGAACAGAATTTTTACATTAGACAATGATTCATGAAAGTTTCCAGGGGCAACTAGAGTATGCACAGCTTTTTGCCTCACTTCCCAAATAATAAATTAGCCCATATCTTTTCTCTGGATGGATTTTGTCTTTTTGCCTTCAGCCTTCCTTCCATCTCAACATGTCTCTTTACACAGTTGTCTATCTTTAATTAAAAGCTGCCTCTGTGAGGAAAAGCAGAACATTTTTAGCCCAAAGCATGTAACTGTACCTACTGAATCAGTCACCTTAACTTTAAACATTGCACTAAGTTAACAAGCTCCATTTAAATCTGGCTACTTCTCAGCAGAAGAATCCAAGGATATGCTTCACCTGGTTTTCTTGCTAGATGTTGTTCCCTACTTCTGGCTGAAAAGATGACTGATGTTGCATTACTGTTTTGTTGAATTAATGTGTTGTCATATTATTTAGAGATTTTCATTTAAAAACTAAATTATATATTTATGCCTGAGGGATTTAACTCTCAGGTATATATTTATGCCTGGGCATTAACACAATCCCATGCCCTTCAAGACTTAATTTTGCTGAATTAAGAACAAATCTTGTTTGCATTTAACTTATTTAAGTAAATACTTAAGTGCTGAGTACAATATGAAATAATGTTTAGAAGCAGACTCTGAAGCCAGTTGCCTGGCTTTCGGTCCTGGTTTTACTACTTACTATTGTGTGTTAGTTGTTTTAACTGGTATTATATGTTATGACTGGTATTATGAGCACCAGGTGCTCTCCATGATGCTGAGAATACAACTTTGAGAGAGAAAATAAGGACTCTGACAGCATAATTTTCTGTCCAGTGAGAAATATGGGGGCAGGAGGTAATACCCACCAAGGTGTAGGTTCAAGGTGAGCTCTCGGGATGGTTTTGCTAGGGCTGAAGTGTCTTCTCAGGATAAGTAGGAGCCAGAAACATGGTGATTGGTTAGGTATGTGGAGTGAGGCAGAGGGAGAAGTTCAGGGTATCGTTGAGTATTTAGGCTTGAGCAGCTGAACAGAAGCTTATGTTACTCACTGAGACAGGAGATCCTGGTGGAGAACTGAGTCTTAAATGGAGGCATAATGAATCCAGGCTTGAGCATGCTGAACTTGATGTACTAATTGAGATACCTAGTAAGCAGGTCCTTATACGGGATCTGAAGCTGAGGAGTGAGAGAGTGAGGTCTGAGACAGAAATATAACTAACATTTATATCTTGGTTTACATTTTTATACTTTTGTAGATGTCATTATCTACATGTATGGGGTGTTTGAGTGGGTGTACAGTGAAAATAAAAGATCTACTAGAGTAAACCTACAGAGCTCTTTTATTTGGGAGCAGGCAGAAGAGGCATCTGGAGAGAAGACAGAGAAAGAGGGGACAAAAAGAATGAAAAGTCCGAAAAGTGTGTGTCATAGATGCCAAGAGAAGAGAGAATATCAAGAGACATAAAAATGTCAGTAGTCAAATGCTAGCGATATATCAAATAAGATCAAAATGCAAAGTGTCTATGGGATTTCACTCTAAGAGGACCATCAGTGATGAGCTTGGCAAGAATGGTTTTCCGGAATGTTGCTGACAGATGCTAGACTTGTACCGGGTCAACCCACGATTAGGACAGGAAGAAATAGGGACAGGGAGGATATTCAGAAGGTAAGAGACAAGGCTGGAGGGATATCTATATTTAAAAATGAATATTCCCCAGGAAAAATTTAAATGTATTTACTGATTTGGCTATTAATTGATTTATCTTGTCCAGAGCATATTCATTTTTCTCCCAAGAGATGGAGGTCATTTCGAATTACTTGTTGCCCAGGTACTGAATAAAAGGCTCTTAAATTAAATTTTGTGGTGAAAATTTACTGTTTGTTATTCTCATTTTTTAGTAGGAAGATAGACAATAAATAGTTCATAGGGTTTTAAATTTAAAAACCTTTAAAAATTTAAAGAAATGCATTAAAATCAAAATCGTGACTAAGTTCTCTACATATTTCTGCTCAGATCGCATTACTTGAGATCAGGATAGCATCTCACTGATCGTGTCCCTACGACTTAGCATAGTGCCTGGCACACAGTAAGCGTTAAATACACTCTTGCTGAATTAACTACTTTGGTGAGGACTTTCAAATATATAATAATCTAGGACATTTTTGAAAATTTCTTTAGATAGAGGACTTCACTGAAAATGATAAAAGGACAATTAAAAGTATTTTGGGGGCTTCCCTGGTGGCGCAGCAGTTGAGAATCTGCCTGCCAATGCAGGGAACATGGGTTTGAGCCCTGGTGTGGGAAGATCCCACATGCCGCGGAGCAGCTAGGCCCGTGAGCCACAATTACTGAGCCTGAGCGTCTGGAGCCTGTGCCCCGCAACAAGAGAGGCCGCGATGGTGAGAGACCCGCGCATCGCGATGAAGAGTGGCCCCCCGCTTGCCGCAACTAGAGAAAGCCCTTGCACAGAAACGAAGACCCAACACAGCCATAAATAAATAAATAAATAAATAAACCCAAAGTTAAAAAAAAAAAAAATGTACCTTCATTCCTTGAACATTCATATCCTTTAAAAAAAAAAAAAAAGTATTTTGACTTTGTGATTAACTGATGCTTTATAAGAAGATTTATAATCCTTATGAATTTTTTTTCTGAAAAATTTTTAGAAATATTTATTTTCAGTACTTTAAAAAAATCATCTTGGTTGCAAATTATGTGCTTTACCTACAGCTAGAAGGTGCATTTAAAAATCGTGGGATATGTTTCTACAGTGATGCAATGTCAGCCCCACACTGACCCTGAGGGGTTTTAACTTAGGATCTTTTCCTCATCTCTTAAAGGTGAGTAAGGTTTAAGGAAAAAGGATTAAATAAACAATGTTAAATTACTTACTAGTAACCTCCCTATTATAGGCCTTCATTCTAATTGCTAAAGCCTGGAATAGCAACTCTGAGTCCAAGAACAATCCTCCAATTTATGAATCTTTGAAAGAAAATGCCCTTTAATAAAGGCTTGGAAATACTGCATAGTTTTTCTGTATAACAGCTGTTGGTAGAACATAGTTATTCCTCTTCAGTCTTAAATTTACTGGTTGAATGGAATACTTCCCTGAGTTGGGAGACCTAAGTCATACTTATTATATTTCTAAAGTATAGGTCGTGTTTTCAAAGTTCCCTGAGTTCGCATATAATAGTATAAATGCACGAAATTAAAATAGAAACAATAAATTCTAGAAGAATAGAAAGCAACATTTAACCAAGTTTAGTGACTCGATCCATTTCAGCAGTGTGGGAACCCCTGCCTGTCTTTTCCTTCTTTGTCATGAGTGTGTGCCCCCTGTTGCACCATCTCTAATAGACAAAAAATGCAAATCTTTCATATTAACAAAACTCCAAGTATTTCTATGACTCCACCTGTTAGAAAGCCCAGATATTCTTTTCACTTTTGCTATTTCCCCACATCTCCCAGTAACCACTGGTAGAATTCTTTGAGGTATTTATCTTCATCCTGCAAATATTTACAAAGTGGCCACAATACAAATGTCTTAAAGTGTCTTTGCTAGCATAAAAGTCCTCCTTAAAAACGTGTTTGTTTTTATGTGCTTTGGTCAAACCTGCCTATTAGGATTAAGATTTCCTATTCAGGAGACAATTATCATATCAGAAGAGCTGTCATTCTTTATTTAAATCCCTCCCATCAGCTTTTTGTAGATTGAATGGGCCGAGAAAAACGTCTCAGTGTCACCAAGGTACAGCTGGTTGTTTAGTGCCCATGATTCACTATGGTTCACATCCAGTGCTGAGATTTGCAAGCCACCAATTCAGTTTTTGTGGTACATTAGTCACTGTTGGAAACTCACAACTGATCGATTTTCAAACCAGAATTGCTGGTAACTAATACTCCGATGTTCTCTGCAAGGCAACTCTTTTACCATTATCAACTGGAAGTGAATCATTGTTTATTTCATGAACCACTGGTCAAAATTAAGGGAGATGAAGAGTACAGGCAGGCTTCATCCAAAACAAGCTGAGGCCTCTATGACAGTCCCCATCAATGTGCAGTTTCTTTCTGCTACCAGACTGCTGCTATCACCCAGATCTAATATGAATTCCCCCCATTCGTGCTGGTCCCAAAATGCCAGCTCTTGTTTTCAGAGTATCCTGTTCCTACATTCCCCCCACCCCTGCCAGCCAGAGCTCCCTGTGCCTTCTCTCTTTAGAAGAAGGGATGGATGCATTAACCATATTAAAGGCTGAAATGCTTTGATGTTTGCTGTTGCACCTAGGAAGCTTTCTGATGAACTAGAGGTAGAATGTATAGGCAAGTGTCAAATCAGATAAGGCACTCTGAGTTTGTCCTCACATGTATATTTATTAGCCTGAAGGTTAAATATAGTCTAATTATAATGGCTGGGCATATGAGTAACCCACATTCTGGAAACCAAATCAGAACCAATGTCCCCATATGTAAGCTGGACGAAGCTTTGCTATTGAGTGAAAAACAAAAATTCAAGCTTGTCTCATTCATTCATTCAATCATTCATATTTGTTGACTGTGTTAGGTATTCTACTGGGAATGCAACAGTGAATAGGAAACATACCTAGTTCTTGCCCTCATGTAAGACTTACTGTATATTTTACCAACTAGCTTGTTGGTAGGATAGAAAAAAAGAAATAATTAAATAAAAAATTATAAACAACAGTAAGTTCTAGGAAGGAAACAAATATCAGGGACTGTACCCCTTTCCACTTCTCTCCCTCTTCAGGTCACATTTCTTGAAAGACTTGCCCACACTCACTCTCCACCTTGTTATTTGCCAATTACACTGTCATCTCTTCTCCTCTTCTACTCCATGGTGGTTTCTTGCCATCAGTTCTCCTGAATTTCAGCTTGTGTCACATTTCCACTGCACAAACCAGCACTGTTTTGGATGTTAATCAAGCATTGGTGACTTTGGTGGGCCATCTTTTATTTAAAGTGGGCAGTTATGGAGGGACATAGTTGAAAAGTAAAACACTTTGACTTTTTTTTTTCCATCATTTTCAAAATCTCAGCTTTATTGAGATATAATTTACATAAAATAAAATTTTATTTACAAAATATTAAGCGTACATGGGAGTTTGGGATTAGGAAAACATTGTGCTAATTAACACAACATTGTAAATCAACTATACTTAAATTTAAAAAAAAACACATGGAGAGGGGCTTCCCTGGTGGCGCAGTGGCCAAGAATCTGCCTGCCAATGCAGGGGACACGGGTTTGATCCCTGGTCCGGGAACATCCCACATGCTGCGGAGCAACTAAGCCTGTGCGCCACAACTACTGAGCCTGCGCTCCAGAGCCAACGAGCCACAACTACTGAAGCCTGCGCACCACAACTACTGAAGCTGGCACACCTAGAGCCCGTGCTCCACAACAACAGAAGCCACTGCAATGAGAAGCCCGCGCACCGCAACGAAGAGCAACCCCCGCTCGCCACAACGAAGACCCAACACAGCCAAAAACAAAATGTAAACAAATAAATAAACAAATAAATAATATCCTGTGATAAACCACAATGGAAAAGAACAGGAAAAATAATGCATATTTATGTATAACCAAATCACCCCTGCACAGCAGAAACCAACACAACACTGCATATCAGCTATACCTCAATAAAATAAATTGTTTAAAAAGTGGTATACCTGATGAAAGGCAAGTACAGTAAGCCATGGGCATAGCAGGTAGACTTAACCCAATCTCGGGAATCAGAATGTTGCTCAAGCATTCCAGGAGAGGAAAGAACGTGTGCCAAGCTCTGAGGGGGCAAGCAGGGTGACCTTGATGAAACAAGTGAAGTCCGATACGGCTAGAGCCTCATAAGCAGCACAGGGGCTCAAGCTCATTACAGTAGGGGAGGGCCTGGGACTCTGTGTTTTTGCCAAGTTCTCCAAGCTCTCCTGACGCCCTGAGAACCACGGCCTTAGAAGAGTACTACATGAGGCTCCGTTTCCCACACCAGGCCAAACACCACCCCTCACCGGATGGAACTTGCCTCCTAACAGATCTTGTGTCAAGTCTCCACATTGTGCAATCCTCTATCACTTCTTCAATTTTTTTGCAGACTGTGGGGTTTTTTTTTTCATTATTATATGCCTTCATTTTTATTATTATTTTTTAAGTTGATGTATAGTTGACTTACAATGCTGTGCCAGCCTCAGGTGCTCAGCAAAGTGATTCAGTTATACATATACATATATATATATATACATATATATTCTTTTTCATGCTCTTTTCCATCATGATCCATCACAGGACATTGAACACAGTTCCCCATGCCATCCAGCAGGACCCCGTTATCTGCTTTATATATAGTAGTGTTATGCCTTTATTTTAAAAATCAGCTTTGTTCAGGTGCAATTTATATACAACAAATTTTACCAATTTTAAGTAAGAAATTCAATGAATTTTGACAAATGTATACAGTTGTAAAACCACCATCACCCAAATAAGTTATTTTGTGCCCTTTGCAGTCAGTCCTCTTCCCCATTCCCAGCCCTGGGCAACCACTAATCAGTTTTCTGAAAGAATAGTTTTGTCTTTTCTGTAATTTCATATAAATGAAATTATACAGTATGTGGTCTTCCACGTCTAAGTTCTTTTCATTTGTATAGTGCTTTTGAGATTCATCATTTTGATGTGCATATCAGTAGTTCATTCCTTTTAGTTGCTAATTCGTATTCCATTGTGTGGATGACCATGGTTGTTCACCAGTGGATGGACGTGTGGGTTGTTTCCAGTGTTTGTCTATTACAGATAAAAATTCTGTTAAAAAAATAGTATGAGTTTTTGTGTGAATGTGTTTTCATTTGTCTTCAGTAAATACCCAGGAGAGGGATCACTGGGTCACACGGTAAATGTATGTTTAACTCTGTAAGAAATGGCCCAACTCCTTTCCAAAGTGGTCATTTTGTGTCCCACCTAAAGTGTGTGAGCATTCCAGTTCCTCCACGTCCATGTCAACTCTTGGTCTGTCAGTCATTTTTTAAAAAAATTTTATTGAATTATAGTTGATTTACAATGTTTTGCTGTTTCAAGTGCACAGTAAAGTGATTCAGTTATACTTTTTCAGATTCTTTTCCATTATAAGTTACTACAAGATGTTGAATATAGTTCCCTGTGCTACACAGCAGGTCCCTGTTGGTTATCCATTCCACATACAGTAGTGTGTGTATGTTAATCCCAAACTCCCAATCCATCCCTCCCCACCCTCACTATCCCCATGGGTAACCGTAAGTTTGTTCTCAATGTCTGTGAGTCTGTTTCTGTTTTGTAAATAAGTTCATTTGTATCATATTTTAGATTCCACATATAAGCGATATCATATGATATTTGTCTTTCTCTGACATCAGTCTTTTCAATTTTACCCGTTTCAGATTGTGTTTTAATAAAATCACTCTTCCTGCAGGAAGGAAAATGAGTTTGAAGGGACAAAAGACCCACTGGGTGGCTCTTGCAAGAGCCTAGGTGGGAGGCTCTGAGAGAATTAGAACATCTACGGTCTACTTTCCCATCAGCAGACAGAGGGCCTGCAGGAAAGGAATTGTAAAGAAGAAGAATTTACCTTTGAATGTACCGGACACACTGATTTCACAGAGGAAACATGGACATGACCAGCATTGAATGGGGAGCGAGTGGCAGGGCCAGAAGGAAATGACTGTCCTGTGGATACCTGCTCCTGACCCTGCTTTGGGGACTGTGGACCCCAGCGGTAGAAGGGCAGGGGCAAGGTAAAGACGTAGTTCTTTTGTCCTTGGCTGAGATGATGAAGTAAATCCTCACAGGAAGGGAGTTATAAGTAGTGGTTAGTTGTCTTTAGAAATAATGCCAACAGTGCTCGATTCATTCAATATTCATTTTCAAAGTGGCTGAACTTGACGGGCGCTGCGTCCTGTCTGGGAGCACAGACCTCCTGTCAAGTTGCTCACAGTTAGGGGAATTCCCTGGTGGTCCAGCGGCCAGGACTCGGCACTCCCACCACCAGGGCCCCAGGCCCGATCCCTGGCCAGGGAACCGAGATCCCGCAAGCCGCTTGGTGTGGCCAAAAAAAAAAAAAAAACTTGCTTGCACACAGGTTAGTGAGTGAGTGAAGGGAGCTGACCATCATTTCTAACAGTGTTTCCTCAGGTGTCTCATCTATTTATTTGTAACCCCTTGCTGAGTGGGCCCAGACATGCCCAAGGACAGCCCTGGAGTGAATATCCCTGTTGGACAAGGTGAAGTTCACTGCACTAACTTTGCAAGGATGAATTAACATAGTTTCTATCTTCCAGCCCTGAGTGGGTACATCCTCAGCTCTGGTTCCCAGAAGCCACCCAAGCACCTGTTTTGCGCTGCCCTCCCCCACAACCTGAGCAAGCTGAGATGGGGGTCGACCCCAGAGAAACATTAGGAAGACAGAGGTTATAGAAGTATACCAATGCCAATCAATGGCACAGCTCGCAGCTCACCAGATTTATCATGAAGCCAATCAGCTCTCAGCATTCCCCGGGGAGAAAAATACTCATTTCTTGGGAGAACAGAAAGTGGAGCTTTGGCTGAAACCACTTTGCCTTCGAGAGCAATTTTTTAATCCCTTTGTCTGGTGCATGAAATCAGTTCCCAGAACACAGGGGTTATTAATAACTGTGGGACATTTTCCCAGTCTCCAGATCAACTGGCAGAAGCCTCTGGTTCCTTCCTTCTGGATGCTTCTATTATTTAGAGCTGGGAAGTGGCCTCCTCCTTGAAATGCGTATAGTTTTTTATGTGACTTGGGAATTGCACAGCCGCCCCCCCAGCCCCCAGCCCAACAAACCCAGTTCACCAGGAGGCCTCACTCTCTAGTCTGTCTTCCCGAGCTGGCTCAGCCTGCTGGCGTCTTTGCTTCCGCCGAGATGGCCTGCTCTCTGCAGAGCGGTGCAGCCTGTACCTCTCCTCCAGGCTGGCTCCTCACGGCCAAGTGCAGGCCCGAGTGCTGACAGGGATCCAACTGCCAGCAGTAGAGCCGGCCGGATGTAGAATAAGGTCACTCTGAGCCGGCTTCTCTCCTGCAGCTGGTGGAGGCCCCAAGGCGGCTGTTGGGTAGGTGCTAAGCGAGGCCCAGATCTCAACCTGGGGACATGGGGGATGCTAGGCCAGCAGCTTCCGTGCAAGGGGAGTGTCGTAACATAGGTCTTCCTCCAGAGCTGCCTCTGTCCTCCTCCTCCTCTTCCCCACCCCTCCTGGGGGCCTAGCCATGCCCGTGGCTTTCCCAGGCTCTCAGCTCAGGAAATTTGGATCCTCTGTCTTGTATCCTCCAAGCTCCACACCACCCCCCTGTCTGTTTGCCACCTCCCCAGAGGTGGCTCGCTGGCACCCTAACCCCAGCACAGCACGGGAGAGGGGCAGGCCTGGGGTCACCTCCTGGCCCCAGGCCTGTTAGCTCCCTGTGAAGAAGCTAACACAAGAACACCCGCCTTGTGAGGGTGGGTGACAGCGGGCTCAAAGCGCTGCCCACACGCGCACACAGCGGGCACATCCTAAGGGATGCTCAGAGCTTACCGCATCTTCCCACAAATCTGCTCCTTCCCCATTAAACACTAACCCCCCCTTCCCCTCCTCCCAGCCACAGCACCCACCCTTATACTTTCTGTCTCTATGAATGTGACTATTCTAGGTGCCTCACACAGGTGGAATCACACAGTACTTGTCATTTTGTGACTGGTTTATTCCACTGAGCATAATGTCCTCAAAGTTCATCCAGGTTGTAGCCTGTGTCAGGATTTCCCTCCCTTTTTAAGGCTGAATAATATTTCATAGTATGGATATACCACACTGAAAAAAATCCAATCATTGGTCTTTTTTTTTTTTTTCTCTTTTGGCCACACAGCGCGGCCCGTGGAATCCCAGCTTCCTGACCAGGGACTGAACCCAGCCCGCCACATTGAAAGCGCCAAGCCCCAACCACCAGACGGCCAAGGAATTCCTTCCTTGGTCTATTTTTTTAAAGGGTTTTTGGAAAGGAAATTAACACACAGAATTTTTTTTTTAAGCTTTCCAAAGTGTTTTTTTTTTAAATCACCCTTTTAATTAATTTATTTATTTATATTTATTTATTGGCCGCGCACCTCAGCATGCAGGACCTTAATTCCCCAACCAGGGATCGAACCCGGACCCCCTGCACCGGGAGCATGGAATCTCAACCACTGGACCCCAGGGAAGCCCCCAACACACATAGTTTTAAAACCCACACGATACAGAGGACTGTGTAGTGAGAGCGCGTCTCCTCCCAGCTCAAGGCAGGGACGCCCCCTCAGCACCACCCCTCTGACCCTCCCCCAGCAGTGACCATCCCACTGCCCGATATTTTCCAGTTCTCACTGGTTTCTCCAACCCAGACTCTGCCTTCTGGGAGCTCTCCTGCCGGGCTGCCAGCGGGGCAGTTTTCAGGCGAGCCCTGGCTGTGGCCCTTACCCACAAGGCATTAAATCTGTGGATCAATTCAGAAAGTGTCTTAAAAGTATGAAGCCTTTTGGTCCATGAACACGCCATGTCCTTCCATTTATTTAGGTCTTCCTTAATTTCTTTCAACAATGTTCATTGTACAAATTTTCTACTTCTTTTGTTAGATCTATTCCTAAGTATTTTATTCTTCTTGATGCTATTAGAAGTGGAATTGTTTTCTTCCTTTTCAGAGCAAATGTCTTTTTGCTTCACTGGGATCCATTGGAATCCTCTCCGGGTTGCTGCTGTTTTACTTAGTGACGTTGAGTGATGACAGAGGCCTTGTGTAGGCAGGCGTCCAAGGCCTGGATCTCTCGTGGGACACATGTGTGAGCTCTCTGAAGAAGCTTCAGGTCTCCACAGAGCACAGTTCGCTGCTGTGGGATACTGATCTCCAGTTTCAGGATTCCAACCTCGCCACTCAGCTCTGGCCCTAATGACATCCCCCGTAGCCACTTTCTGGGTTTTCCTCCCTTCAGTGTGCATCCTCTTGGGTAGAATTCAAGAGCAATAGCTCAAATGCAGTAGCTCCCACTCTGTTCACCTGACAGGTAGAGGCTGACTTTCCAGATCTTATAACTTATCAGACTGTTGTAAAGGAGCCCAAAGCACAGACAGGAATTCTGGAGGTTCAGGTCTCAGTTGCAGCCTTGGTCCCAATCAGCCATGTGACGTTGGGGAAATCATTTTTCCTTTTGGGTCCTCTATTTACTCATCTGAGTTTTGCTGCAACTCCTCAGGGGGGGCCCAACTCCATTCTCTTGACTTTTTTTTGATGTTCTTTAAGTCAAACAGTGAGGTGGAACTTTTTCATATGTGTATTAGACATTATGCTATTTTCTTAAATATAAAATGTCATTTCGATAAAATTAATACTAGTATATGAACATCTTTTCGATTATTTAGAATCAGAATGATACTCTAGAAAAGCACTTTCTCTTCATTTTTTAATTAACACATATGTGTTACATGATCACTCACTTTGTACAGGTCCTTGTAGTTCAGTATTTGCAAACTTCTGAGTTTTGGAAATGGAATGAGAGGAAGCAGAGTTGGGAGGAAGGATCTGGCATGCCTGAACTACCCATCAAAATGTGGAACAAAACATGCCTCAAGAGGTAAAATGGGAATGTTAACTGACGTGAGAGGTAGGAGACATGTATTACATGAGCGTAAACTGTAGACTGAATGTTTGTGTCCCTCTAAAATTCATAGGTTGAAACCTAATCCCCAATGTGACAGTATTTGGAGGTGAGGCCTCTGAGAGGGGATTAGGTCATGAGAGTGGAGGAGTGGAGGCCTCGTGAATGGGGTTAGTGCCCTCATGGAAGAGGCCCCAGATTGCTCCCTCACCTCTTCCACCAAGTAAGGACACAGCAAGAAGATGGCTGGCAGTGAGCCAGGAAGCAGGTTCTCACCAGACACTGAATCTGCTGGTGTCTTGATCTTGGATGTTCCAGACTCCAGAATTGTGAGAAATACATTTCTGTTGTTTGTAAGCCTGTCGATGGTATTTTGTCATAGCAGTCCAAACAGACTAAGACAGCATGTCCAGCATAAATAATACTTTAAATATTTTACTGGTTTGAATGACAAATCTAATGTTCTTATTTTGAAATATTTCCAGCTTACAAAGTTGTAAGAATAGTACAAAGAATTCCTGTATACCTTTCACCCATATTCCCCAGCTATATAATTAGGTAAATGTAATGTTTCAATATTAATTTTCTGATTTTGATAATTAGACTGCAGTCATGTGAGATAATTCCTTCTTTCAGGAAAGGATAAATATTTCACTGTACTTCCTAAAACTCTTTTCTTTTAGCAAAGAATAAATACTTTGTTTTATTTCCTAAAACAAGGATATTTTCTCACACAGTCTAGTTGTCAAAATCAGAATATTAACATCACTACATTATTTTATTCACAGACCTTATTCAAAGTTCACCAATTGTCTCAATAATGTCCTTTTGATGAAGAGAGAGAGAAATAATAAAAATTAAAACATTGTTTTGTTTTCATCTAGTTTGGTATTCAGTACAGAAACATGCAACACATTTATATGTCAAGCCTCTTTAGAATTTTTTAGATGCATGTTCTTTTATGGGTGCTGAAATAAAATATCTTCATCAATTGATGAAGATATATGAGAACTCCTTCAAGATTTGATGAGCTTTAGACAACACATCATATACTATGAATATTTTTTTATAATACACGCATTTCGGAATTGAATATATTCTTAGTATAACACATATTCAATTTGGCTCAGTGAACTTTTGAAAAATAAATGTTGCTCTCTGCCATTCTTCTTTAAACCTGTCCTTATATTTGTCTTATGTAGTTCAGAATCAGCAGTACTTTAAGCAAGCATTCAATAAGCTGCTAAAATACACTCCATTTTGGGCTTGAATTGTGGAAGAGAGAGAAAACTTGCATCATGATCTCAGCTCCCAAGATCCATGCAAATGATTTGGGCAAATCAAAACACACATAAATACAATGGATGGCAGGTAACGTGAGATGGTTCGTGAACAAAAATTATCTCATGCTGACTATGAGTTCCATTTGGGAATGGAACATTACCAAAGAGGATTAAGGTTGTCATGGAAATAATCATAGAGGAAGTTGGATCTAATTAGACCCTTGAAGAAAGCAAAGGTTAAGAAGAAGCACAGAGAAATAGAACCTTCAGATAAAGCAAGAAGTAACAAGAACACTCATATAGGAAGATTGGAACAGTCAGTATTCTAGGGTCCAAATGGGTACCAGGCAAAAAGAAAGATTTTTTTTTACATTAAGAATCTTGTCACAGGGCTGGGGTTTCAGAGCAGGAATTGCCCACAGTTCTCGGAGGCACTGGGGTACTGAGAGGTGGGTTACACACATGGACTTTTCTGAAAAGATAAGACTGCCTCTTAGGAAATGCCAAAAGCCTATTGACCATAACTAAGCTCCAAACTCAGAACTAGACAAGCAACAGTGTTGGCCCAATGCTGTGTTTCCCCTGGGTTTGAGTCGAAGATACTTAGAGTCCTCTAATCTCCAATGAAAGACTAAGATTTACAGTTTAGGCTTTATTCCCAATTATGCTAAGAAAGTCTGCATTTTTGTGGTTTTCTTACCATGATCTTCCAACTGTGAGTTCAGGGAAGGGACCATGTTTTGTTTTGCTCAGTATTCCCAGGGCCTACTAACCATTTAACAAGTATTTGTTCAACTTCTGATGCCAGAATAAACGAGTACAATCTTCCTTGGTAAACAAAACTAGAACCTTCTGTTATTTTTTTTTTTTCAGTAGAGAGTTGTTCTGGAATGAGGACATCCTTGTGGGGAGGGTTCATCAGTACAAGTAGCTCCAGTTTCGTCCCTTGGGGTCTTGCCCTTCCCTTGGGGTTGTCTCATTTGCATTCCTGCCACCATCACCAAAACCTGGGCCAAGCATGATAAGAAACACATTCTTCGTTTCTCATTATCATAGTTAATAGAGTCCAAAATGTCCCAGAAGACCAGTACTAAACATTAAAAAAGAACGAAAAGAAGTAGTTTCAGAATGTGAAGATGTCATAAACACAGTCTGGTATCCTACATACAGGTCTGTGATCCTCTACCATCTCCTCATTTCAGACATTTGAACAATTTCAGGGACCTTTTACCTTTTTCCACTTGCTGCTCTGCCTGATTCTTTGGGGTTAGGGCCACCATATTTCTGGCTGAAATGGAGTCCTTTCTGAGTGAGTTTGGCACAATGCTACAATTACCTTTCCAGATGTGAGTCTGAGTTATTGACAGACAGTGGTGATCAATCCACCACAGTCTGATCTTGCCCTCCGAGTAGCTATTACTCTACCCAGAGTATTATATGTGAACCATACAGGAGCCCAAACCTCCATAGAAGAATTAGCAGTAGCTTCAAGTCCCTTTTATAAGATTCTCAACCCTATTACCTTTTCAGTCATTGCCTCACTATTGAAATATCCTTATAAGTCTATTCCAAAATGACTGTCATTTGCTGAGTGCTTCCTGCATGCCCAGGACTGGGCTGTTCACAGTCATCGTTTCATTTTATCCACACCACCACTCTGCAAGGTGATTATCATCATTATCTGCAGTTTAAAGAAAACCTGTGGCTTACAGAGGTCACATAGCTGGTGAGTAACAAAGCTGGGATTCGAGTGAGGGCAGGCTGATTTCAGAATCTGCACAATACTGCACTGAGCAGCCTCACTTATTCCAAGATTTTAAGACATTTAGCACAGTTAACAATGATTAGTCACATTTTTCACAAATAAATTGCTATAACCCTTTCTTTCTTCTTGCAAATGAATTTGGGTTGACTAAATAAATAGACAAAGTCCAACAATCCTTTGAGTTTATCTACTTATGTTCTAATACCCTCATATTATTGACAAAGAAATTGAAACAAAAGTCAGTCCAGTGACATATTCAAGGTCACAAAATTAATTAATGTCTCTATGGCAACGAAAACTCAGGGCTATTGGTTCCTAGTTTAATATACATTTTTTTCCTGTATCACATTGCTTCCCTATATATTTTTTTTTAAATCGATATAATTTAGACTAAAAGAACTTCCTGATGATTGGATATGTTAAGGTAACAGGTCTTATAAGCCAATAGTAATAATCAGAACATTCTGTGTAGTTTAAATTAATGTAATTATATATCATTTTTTTCTCAATTATAAGAATCAGGTAAGAAGAAGTTGCACAATATGTAGTTTAATATGTCAATAAAGCATGATGTATTAACAGAACCTTCACTTAAGTGCTCATATAAAAAACCAATTGCTGTTTTTCTTATTTTATCTTCAGGAGTTTCAAGGACTTGATTTCTTTAAAGCATATTTGCAAAGTTGAAAATAAAGATTACAGTTGATGTCCTAAAAGCTGGTACTAACAACCACAACAAAAAACACAGCATTTTACTAGGGAACACTAGAAGTGAGAAGATATTAAACATTACAGCTAGTCAAAGGAGGGCCCTTTCTCCTTGGAAAACAGTTAATTTAACATTCCTGCAGAAAATATCTGCCAGAGAGAGAGAATATTTCAGCATTGATTGCAAGAATAGACTAAGTGATAACCAAAGTTTTTGTATTCTAAAATTCTATGATTCTGGGTAGACAATTTTCTTATCTAAGTTTATCTATGTGTTTGGACAGACATGAAGTGCTCAGAACAATAATTAAGCAACTCAAAGTAACACTATAAGGAAATGTTCATTTTAGCTTGCTTATTTTATGGAACACTATCCAACCATTAGAAGCTATGCTTTGGCAGGATATTTAATGACATGAAAGGTGGAGATAAAAAAAGATGCCGATCTAAGTAAATTTGGGAAACTGTTTTGACTGGGAACTGAAAGACCAAAAAAAAGGGAACTAGACATAAAGAACTGTATTTATTTGGTAAAGTTATTTCTCATGGGGACAAGGGTTAATTGTCAGAATTAACAATTCTGAGCCTGCTTCACATGCATACTGGGATTGATCAATGAATAAATGAATGGTGCATAGTTTTAAGCAGATTTCTCACTGTGGAAGAGGAAAGTTAGAAATAAGCAAGGCAGGTTGCGGGGAGGTCACCATGAATAATGTGGTACTAGATTAGACTCAGAAACATCAGTATAAACTCATGTTTAGCTTAATATAGAGACAGATGGATACTTACAGGAATAATTTTAGGTACATTTGTATATATGGGTTAGAATATATACATATATTCCCTGTTCTGTGCCCTGAGAGGGCTTAGTCAGAATGACACTTTGGTAGCAAATAACACACCCGGGGCCCAAATCTTGGTTTCTAATGTTGTTCTTCAATAAAAGGAACCAGGGCACTTGGGAGAAATGACTGATTCTAGGTCTGGGTCAGAGAATATATAAAATGATCCTGGAGTATCTTGTTGTACCAGAAGTTAAGGAAGTGTTCAAAACCAAAATGATAGAGGCATGTCATGTATCAAATAAATATTCATGAGTTCATACTAATAGAAATAAATGATTGAGTAAATAAATGGAGAAGAAGATAGAAGTCTCCCATATAGAAGAATTCTGAATAATTTATGGAGAAACTCCTCCCTTCAAGATAGTGAAGCCTAACTCCTCACCCATTGAGCATAGGCTGAAGTTTGTGTCTTGCTTCCAAAGAGTAGAGTAGGGAAAGGGGGAAAAAGTAACCTTACAGTGGAGAAATCTGGAAAACATTACCCCAGCTCTGTGTTCAAGCTTAATAACATCAGTGATGAATCATGTTGGTAGTATATAGATTAAGACTCCATACATCTCTAAAATGCTGTCCTATTATAAACATTTTATATTTACTTGGGCTCAATTTTTGAACTTCTATATCTTCATTAGATCAGAAAGAGAGAAGAAAAGGCTGTTTATCCCCTTTTCTAACAATTTGAGGGGCCCTTCTCCCAAGCTGTTAAGTAAACTTTAGTTGTTTATAGGGGGAGATGTCTACTTCTGGATAGACCTCAAGGCGGTAGCAGCCACAGGCTTCATATGGCCAGTGATCTAGTCTTTGAATAAGATTCTAATTATGGGCTTTTTTGTTTTATTTACTGATATCATTCCCATCTCAGTATAGAGATATCTCAAGCATATATGTGTTGTAGGTATGCAAAGAAGTTTGAATATATTGTGTTCTCTAACTGATCATGCCTTTCTTACAAGCTGTCACTACTAGGATTTGGAGATATGGGAGATTATCACAAAAATTTAAATTAATAGTGATACCTCGGAGGCTTTGGGTCTAAATGGTCACTTTTGGAAGACTCAGTCTTATTTAGTTAAGTCTGTCTATTTTGGGTTAATGTTCAGTTTTTCAGATCTCCTTCCCCCACCCACCCTCTTGACTTTCTTGCCTTACTTGATGACAGAGGAAAGGAAAGTCTCTGTATCTTTGCTGATCTCCACAGTGGAATTGTTGCTTTAGCCTTATCTGTGGACAGTGATGACTGAGGTACAATTGATTCTGTCTGACCTTTTAAGTCCTTTTCTAGTTAGGAATTCCATTTGGCTCTCCTGGCTTAAGTCTCAACAGTCCCTTTGTCTTGACTGCAGGTCTCTGCTGTCCTCTCCAGGAGGTATCTGGAATGGGTTTAATCTTTTGTGCCTAGCCCCATCCCTCTACAAATGCCCTAAACCTGTGATATCATTCTTTTGTGGGAAAGACCTGCCACCTTCCTTGGGCTACAGCCAGAGAAGCCTTGACATGCTTTCTTATTCATCTGGGCATTTCTACATGTCACTACTTCCTCCTTAAAGTGGACCCTGGTCATGTAGGGGAAAAAGATACTTGCAGTCTGGTCTCTTCATCCTTCTTCTATCCCTCTTTTATTTCCAATACTCCATGGCTGGAAGAGCAGATTTCTCCTCTTTCCATGGACAGGAATTTCTCTTATATTATATCCATCCTGTATCCAGTCCTCTTGATAGAAGAGCCCTGAGATATTAGAAACTAGGAATCACCAAGGATACCAAAGATTAAAATATATTGGCTTAACAGTTTCAGAATATAATCCCCATTGCATCTCTGCCCTGGTCTTGCATGCAAGCAGTAATATTATGCCCTATATTACACTTTCTAGGAATTTAAATCTTTTCAGAATACTTCATTCTGTAAACCACATATGGTGGTTGTAGACCCAGGAAGATGTTGAAACTATGAACTTTGGGGAAAAGTCATAAACTGAGAATTTGAAAAATCTCCTTGAACTTTCATTTAGTCCCCAGTCCCTAGGCCACTCCATATGAATTTCTTTGCACTGTTTCCCTTATTCCAGCATTATAATGCCAGTGTTCCTATAGATGACTTGGGCCCTTCACCTGTGTCAAAGTCCCCTCAACCTTCACCCCAGACCTTCTCTCCTCGTGGGGGCTTCTACCTAGACCATCATTTGAAGCTCGATCCTTCAGTTTTTATGTGTGTTTGAGAGAGTCTTTCTTACCACCAAAATTAAAATTCATTTATTTTTCATACATGGTTCTAAACAAAGGCTATTAAAAAATATTCTAATTTTCCCCAAATTGACACTTCCTTAGCTGCTAAGAATATGCCACTCACTTTTTTAATCCAAAGCACTCCCTTCTTCATAAACCATGAGTTTTCTACAAGTTTCAGGGTCTTGCCTCTTACTGTCCACACCAGAGTTTCACCATAATTAACTACGTCAGCAAAGTATAGGTTGTATAGGCTGACTTGGGAGGTCCTATAACAAACAGATGCAAAACTAGAAATATAGGTCAATAATAAACAAAAATACCAAAAATGCCAAGAGAAGCTTCTGAGAAGTATGATTGTTTGCCTCACTCTGCCAATTGGCTGGGCCTTTTCAGAAGATGAAGACTTCCTGGGATGTGATCCGTCACCCTGGCTGTCAACGCACCTCCCCCATATCTTGATAACTTTGTACTATTTACAAAGTTTAGTGTTCTCTCATCTTTTTTGGTAAATATTCCTTTCCCTATGCCCTAACCCTTATAAACTCCCTTCTTACTCAAGGAAAATACCTGTAAATTCATTCCAATTTCTATCGCCTGTCTTTGCCTTGATCCCCTTACACATACACACTCATGTACAATACACCTGCATGTGCATACACATTCGCACACAAACGCACACAAGCCCACACATATATACACTCAGACGTGCAGGCACACACGAACATATAGTGAACCGATCGCAATCCTTGGTCCATGACAGTTATTTTATTGACCCAGGTAAGACCGTCTTTTTTCTGTACATCTAGATAAAGTCAATCTTGCACTTTATGGATTTCAATCATTGTCAATCTGCCTAAGAACCCACAAAGTACAATACTTTAAATTGGACTCTTTTGTTCCATCCACCTCAAATCTACCTACTCTTTGATAACCTTTCTCTACCCCCTTCACCTGTGTGAAGTCCAAAACAAAGGGGAGCCAGGAATGAGTAATTATTTTTTAAGTATTTATTTTTTTTTAATGAAGTCTTAATCTAAAAGGAAATTACCTTTGGCAAAATTTCAAATATTAGAAAGCATGTGAAGGAGGATTTGGAAGTCATTGGGGACTTCATTTTTGCCTCTGAAATCCTACTGTATAAGTATGATCCCCAGTCCCTTTGTTTGTGAAGCTGGCCTTGCTTCTGAATATTCTTTTAGTAACCAAACCACGCCAGAGGTCATGTGATTCACTATGATAAATCAATGAGTGCAGCTGTCATTGTAGGAAAAATGGAGAATTTCACCATAGCTTTGTTCTCTGTAGGCCCAATGCATTTCAGTCTTCCTCAGCCCTCCTCTGCTTACATCTCCCCAGAGCTTTCTGGAAGCTTAGGGCAGAGCAGTCACCTGTCCCACCAGGCTTCCACCCTTCCCTCCATCCATAAGGGATGGGAATGCTGAGCTCAGTGCCCCAACATATGCATGTTTTATTCATATCTGCAGCTTTGGTAAAGTAGAATCACTACATGCTACGCTTTCTCAGTGCAGCATTTTCATGTGCCTTGGTGTGGAGTGGTAAATTTGGGGTAGGGAAGGGAACAAAGACTATATGTTGAAAGAAACACTTTATTTTACTCAAATGAGGAAGAACACACCGCTTTTAGGTTTTTCCTCACACTTGTAAAATACTGGCTGGGATTCTCTTGTAATGTATCATGAAGCAACTTAGTACTTGATGAAATGAAATTTGAGTACCACGATAAGGAAATGACAGGCTTAAAAACTGCCATGAAACTACATTAAAATATATTTGACGTCCATTTGAATTATCCCAGTCACATTGCAAAAATAGTGCCAAGTTGCCCTTAGGCACTTACTGCAGTCTGTTCAGGTTCCGTGGCCATTTTCTCTGTGTCAGTGGACACTGGGCTGAGACGTGGGCTCTGTTTCTGGATAAGAACGGGATGGAGGGCAGAGATAAAGGTCATTGAAATGCCCTTAAAATAGCATTAATAGAATGGGTTTTTTCTAAATAAGATATAATATGCAACCAGCAGACCCCCTGGGTTTAGATTTTCTTCTACGCTGAAGTGGGGAGAGTTTACCTCACTTAAACTGCAGTGAAATCAATAAATATATTGAACTCAAAACATCTTTATATGTGTATATATGCATATATTTAATATAAAATAGATAATACATGTCTAATATATGTATATATACACAAATATCATAGACATGTTTTATGGCCTGAATATGTCTCCCCAAATTCATATTTGAAGTCCTAACACCCAATACCTCAAAGTGTGACTGTAATTAAGTAATTAATAGTAATAAGTTAAAATTAGGTCATTAGGGTGGGCCATATTCCAACATGACTTATGTCCCTATAAGAAGAGGAAATTAAGTCACAGATACACATAGGGAAGATCATGTGAAGACACGGGGAGAAGACAAAGGAGAGAGGCCTCAGAAGAAACCAGCTCTGCTGATACCTTGGTCTTGGACTTCTAGGCTCCAGATTTGAGAGAAAATAAATTTCTGATATTTATGCCACCTGGTCTGTAATGCTTTGTTACGGCAGCCCTAGCAAACTTATACACATGTATAATATAAATATAATAAAAATCAGCCCAACCGATCCCAGTCCCCAAACAATGAATTTTTTAAAAAGTAATAAAGAGTTAAATAATTCAAAAATAACCTAATATCATGGATTTTTGCAAAGGCAGTTTCTCAAGCCTGGATGCCATTGGCTCATTACATGTTATGTCCAGTCTTCCACATATTCAGTATTTGCACTACAGAGTCACAACAGTGGTTGATTTGCAGAAACATGACCCTGGGGCACTTTATTATTTGCAGTCATGAAAGAAAAGATTCAATCATGTTTAGTCTATTACACTTTTGAAAGCAAGCAATGGATTATTTGATTTTTGAAATATTTGCAAGTTGGAACAAAATGGGTTTTCAAGTTAGCTAGAAATTCAGTTCACTCAAACAGCTTTTTCTGCCTTAACATGTGTTAAGGCAGAGCAGACTTTACCGAAAACAAACCTTATACTTACTTCTGTATTTGAACAATAATACGAACTTACACGGTTTGCATTTCTAGTGTGCTTTACAAGCGATAAAGGACCTTTCAAGGCTTGTCTCCTCTTCTGTGAAGCCTTCCCAGGCTCTGCCAATAGATTCAGCACCATTTGATCTCATGTCACCCAGCTTTCCCTCTGTTATAGCTTTCACTGCACCATAATGTGGTCTGTTTACTGCCATGTTGATCTCCTCAAAGGCAACGACTAAGGCTGTTCACATTTCTGTTCCCAGGGCCCAGCAGAGTTCCTGGCACACAGCAGGTGTCCAGTAAATATTTGTGGAGCTTCTTATGCCTTCCCAGAAATACTATTTTTACAACTGAGGAACCCAACATCCAGAAAGTTTAATTGACAAGTCGGGTTAGGGAGAGACACAAAAACCAGAAGTTGGGATAGGCGAGGTAGTGATATGGGAGCACTGATAGGCAGTCAGAGGCTGGGTCACCTTAGGTGTTAAGATTTTATTCTAAGGGAGATGGAAAGCCATGGACAGTTTTAAACAGATGCACAATATGATTTCATTTACATTTTTAAAGATTGCTCTGGCTGCTGAGGGAAACAAGGAGACCAATTAAGAGGACATTACAGGCACCCTTGAGAGAGACATTGGTGGCTTCTCAAGAAGCAGCTGAGATGAAAAGATATAACTTGATTCTAGAGATATTTCAGAAGGAGAACTGAAAGGATTTGCTGACATATTAGACACGAAGGGGTTATTTATTAATGTGGCAAATATTTATTACCTGTTGTGTGTTAAGTCACTGTTTTAGAAACTGAACAGATATGGGAAAGATCAGATAAGATACCTGGTATCAGGACATGCAGTTTACATTCTGGTGGAGTTATACAGGCAAAACCAAACAAACAAGCAAATAATTAAATAAAAAGCCCATAATGGTTTTTGCCATAAAGAAGATAAAACAGGGTGGTGACCCAAAGAGGCCACTTTAAATTGTATGGTCAGGGAAATTCCCATGGAAACTTAATTAGAGAACTGAATGACAAGAAGGAATCAACCTTATGAAGATCCAGGAGAAAGTATTCGATGCAGAGGAAATGGTTCATGCAAAAGCCCTGAGATAGGAACAAGCTTGGCATGTTCCAAGAATAGAAAAAAGGCCAGTGTGGCTTACAGGGAGTGAAAAAGTTGGAGAGTCCTTCGAGATTAGGTAGCTCCAAAAGGCAGTAGAGGGCAAGATGTGGTATGGAGCCTGTGGGTTACCCTAAAGAGTGGAGCAGAAAGCCATTGTGAAATTTTAGTCAGTTTTGAAAAATAATTACACTAGTTACTGTGTACAGAACGGACTGTAGGAAGGCAATATGAAAAACAGTGACCTGGGCAAGACATGATGTTAGCTTGCACCAAAATGATAGTGGTGGAGTTGGAGGGGTGTACCTTGATTCAGAATATATCTTAGAAGAAAAATTGACATGAGGAGTAATAGAAAGAGATGATCCGAAGATGACTTGTAACTTGTGGCCTTGAGCACCTGGGCAGATGATGGTGCCATACAGAGATGGAAAATTGGCAGAGGAGCAGATTTGGAGATGAGAATCAAGATTTCTCTTTGCACGTGTGTCTATTAAACACCCAAGTTATTATGTCAAAAAAGCTGATTATCAGAGAAAGAAAAGGAAAAGAGATGTTACTTCCAAAGTTTCTGGTTTGAGCAATAAAATATTAAATGTTAAGTTGAGATACATATTAAACATCATGTTGGAGATACTACTGAAACAACCTAGCTTATGTAGACCATTCTAGCTTAAATGAATCAATACCAAACAAAACAAAAAACCCAAACTCTGTATTTATGAATGAGTGGAGCCACACCACCATGACCTCCCATAGGTTGAGTCAAGGTTACAATTCCTAGTACATAGTTGCCAGAGAGGGACATGTGCTTACTGAACCCAGATGGATGGATGTACCATGCTCGAGGAAAGGGCACACCACACAGCTCATGCACATTGCACAGGGAATCTGGAGCAACTCGCTCCTGGATTACCGCATTCCCCATTTTTCACTTTTTAGACACCATTTTTTGACTCCCTCTAATCCCCGGGAGCCTTTCCCACACATTTGCCTCCTTGCTTTGTAAAGCTGGTAGAGACCATAGATATGCTTCTATTTTCACCAGCTCCACTGTTTATAAGACATCCTTTGGGAACTATAATTAATGTTTTAACACCTAACAAGTGTTCACTACATTGGAAGAAATTTTATTGTAGATTACACTTGTAAGCGTTGGGGGAAAATGTTACTCTTTATTCCAATGCTTTTAATATGGAGTCACATTCAACACACAAATCAATGGAAATATTTACTTATAAAATTAACACAAATCAGACTAAGTTTACATTTTAGAAATCCTGCTTTGTTCAATTTTGTGAGCTACTTAACTCTTCAGTCACATGCACGTGCTTAATGATATGTTTTTCCATACAACATCTAAAAGCACCTTATTATCCTCATTCCAGATTCAGATTCAGTGTCAAGCCACTCTTCTGACCTGAGCAAGGTGCTTTTATACTACCTAATTTAATCAGCACATCAACTCTGTGTAATAGTAATATTACCCTGTTTTGTACATGAGGAAACAAGAGTGGCCCATGACTTGCTTGATATCATGTAGTTAGTAAGTAGAGGATCTGACACCCATACCCTTCTTTTGAATCATGATCAAGTTAACTTGGTTTAAAAATTAATCATGCCACATTGCCCTACTGTAATTATTCTTCAGCTTGCTCTTTAGCCAACTTATTGAAACATATGCTATGGTTTTATAGAAATATTTACTTTCATTCACTAAATTTTCTTATTCCAAAAATACAAAGTGTAAAGCAAATGGTGGTTCTCAATTCTCTTTCTCCACCTGGCTTTTACCTGAGCTTCAGATTTATGAAAGTTTCATAAGAGCAGGGCCTCTGTTGTTTCACCCTTATATTCTCAGTGTCTAGAACAGCAGACATCTAATAAATATATACCAAATGGTTGGTTAACCCTATTGTTTTCTGAATATCTCATCTTGAATGTCCCAGAGACTCCCAAAGGGAATTAATTGTTTTCTGCTCTATTCTGCTCTTTTCTCCTCTCTCCCACCCCACCTCCCATCTCCCTCTCCCTCTCTCCCCCCCATCTCTCTGTTTCTGTCTGTTTCTCTCTCTCTCCCATTCTCTCTCTTTCTATATAAGAATGCCACTATCATCAATTTACTTTTATTTTCTATTCATCACTGCTACATCCAATAATTCAGCAAGTCCTGAAAATTCTTACTTTTCATAGCTGTGGAATCTGTCCAGTATTTGCTATCCTTTCTGCCATTTCCCCAGTTCAGATTATCACCCTTTTTCTTCTGAAATACCACAACAGCTACCTAACTTATTTTCCTGCCTACATCGTTGCCCTTTCTTAACCCATTCTTCACTCAAAAGCCAGAATAAAATGTCTGTCTTGTTTAAAGCCTTTCAGTGGTCCCCCTTAAGATGGCTCTTATGATAACCTCCAAAAAGTTTAATAGGATTTCAAAGCAAATCCAACAATATATTAAAAGGATCATACACCATGATCAAGTGAGATTTATCCCAGGGATGCAAGGATTCTTCAGTATATGCAAGTCAATCAGTGTGATACACCATGTTAACAAACTAAAGAATAAACACCATATGATCATCTCAATAAATGCAGAAAAAGCTTTTGACAAAATTCAACACCCATTTATGATAAAAAAAACTCTTCAGAAAGTGGGCATAGAGGGAACCTACCTCAACATAATAAATGCCATATATGACAAACCCACAGCAAACATCATTCTCAATGGTAAAAAACTGAAAGGATTTCCTTTAAGGTCAGGAACAAGACAAGGATGTCCATTCTCACCACTATTATTCAACATAGTTTTTGAAGTCCTAGCCACGGCAATCAGAGAAGAAAAGGAAATAAAAGAAATCCAAATCAGAAAAGAAGAAGTAAAACTGTCACTATTTGCAGATGACATGATACTATACATAGAAAATCCTAAAGAGGCTACCAGAAGACAATTAGAGCTCATCAATGAATTTGGTAAAGTTGCAGGATAAAAAATTAATACACAATCTTTTGCATTCCTATACACTAACAATGAAAGATCAGAAAAAGAAATCAAGGAAACAATCCCACTTACCATAGCATCAAAAAGAATAAAATACCTAGGAATAAACCTTCCTAAGGGGACAAAATACCTCCACTCTGAAAACTATAAGACAGTGATGAAAGAAATCGGAAATGACACAAACAGATGGAAAGGTATACTATGTTCTTGGATTGGAAGAATCAATATTGTCAAAATGAGTATACTACCCAAGGCAATCTACAGATTTAATGCAATCCCTATCAAATTACCAATGGCATTTTTCACAGAACTAGAACAAAAAATTCTAAAATTTATATGGAAACACAAAAGACCCTGAATAGCCAAAGCCATCCTGATAAAGAAAAACAGAGCTGGAGGAATCAGGCTCCCTGACTTCAGACTATACTAGGATTTCAAAGTCGATTTTATGAAATTGTGTTTGACTTTTTAGCTTCATCCCTTGTCACTTCCCACCTGCAACTCCCTTGGCACTCTTCCCTCTAGCCATAATGAATGTCTTTGATTTCTACATGGATTGACACTACCGCTTGCCTTTGTATCTTTACACATTTTTTGCCCTCTGCCTGGAGCACTTAAAACTTTATTTTTTTAATTGTGTAATAAAACGCACACAGAGAAAAAGACTTAAACATAAGGTACTATATAATGAGTAATTATAAAGTGAAAACGTGTGTATCCTCTGCTAAGTCAAGAAAAAGAAAAAAAAAAATCACCAACATCCCAGAGGCTCTCCAATAGCTCTTTTATATTAAACCCTCCTTATCGCCTTCCCTCCGCAGCCAAGTTAGCCACTATTTGGACTTCATTTCCTTGCTTTTTAAAAAAAACAGTTTACCAATCACACTTGAATTCCTAAACAGTATGGTTTAGTTCTTTCCCTTTTAAAAATTTATATAATCATGCTCTATATTTTCCTTCTTTCACGCATAATTACGTTTGTAAGCCTTATACATGCTTTAGTGAGTATCTCTAGTTACATCAGCATGTCAATTTCCCCAAGAAAATTGGAATTTAGACTACAACTTCACTGAAACTATAGATCAACTTGTGAAGAATTCACATTTTAACAATTTTGAATTCCAATTCTTTTTTTAAATGTCTGAAACATTTATATTAACATATTTCCATACAAATAACCCAATGAAAGTTTAGTATTAGTTGTTTTGTTTGTTAGTTTTTTATACTGCAGGTTCTTATTAGTCATCAATTTCATACACATCAGTGTATACATGTCAGTCCCAATCGCCCAATTCAGCACACCACCATCCCCACCCACCCCGCGGCTTTCCCCCCTTGGTGTCCATACGTTTGTTCTCTACAGCTGTGTCTCAACTTCTGCCCTGCAGACCGGTTCATCTGTACCATTTTTCTAGGTTCCACATACATGCGTTAATATACGATATTTGTTTTTCTCTTTCTGACTTACTTCACTCTGTATGACAGTCTCTAGATCCATCCGCGTCTCAACAAATGACCCAATTTCGTTCCTTTTTATGGCTGAGTAATATTCCACTGTATATATGTACCACATCTTCTTTATCCATTCATCTGTTGATGGGCATTTAGGTTGCTTCCATGACCTGGCTATTGTAAATAGTGCTGCAATGAATATTGGGATGCATGTGTCTTTTTGAATTATGGTTTTCTCTGGGTATATGCCCAGTAGTGGGATTGCTGGATCATATGGTAATTCTATTTTTAGTTTTTTAAGGAACCTCCACTCTGTTCTCCATAGTGGCTGTATCAGTTTACATTCCCACCAATAGTGCAAGAGGGTTCCCTTTTCTCCACACCCTCTCCAGCATTTGTTGTTTGTAGATTTTCTGATGATGCCCATTCTAACTGGTGTGAGGTGGTACCTCATTGTAGTTTTGATTTGCATTTCTCTAATAATTAGTGATGTTGAGCAGCTTTTCATGTGCTTCTTGGCCATCTGTATGTCTTCTTTGGAGAAATGTCTATTTAGGTCTTCTGCCCATTTTTGGATTGGGTTGTTTGTTTTTGTGATATTGAGTGGCAGATGCTGCTTGTATATTTTGGAGATTAATCCTTTGTCAGTTGCTTCATTTGTAAATATTTATGCACCCCACAAAGGAGCACCTCAATACATAAGGCAAATGCTAACAGCCACAGAAGGAGAAATCAACAGTAACACAATAATAGTGAGGGACTTTAACACCCCACTTATACCAGTAGACAGATCATCCAGACAGAAAATTAATAAGGAAACACAAGCTTTAGATGACACAATAGACCAGATAGACTTAATTGATATTTTTAGGACATTCCACCCACCAAATTCTGTGTCCTCCTAGTCTGCCATCTTGACTCCACCCCCTCACATTCAAATCTTTAATCAATTTTGAGTTTATTTTTGTGTATGGTGTGAGACAGTAGTCTAGTTTCATTCTTTTGGATGTGGCAATTCAGTTTTCCCAACACCACTGTTTGAAGATATTGTGTTTTCTGCAGAGTATGTTCTTTCCTCTTTTGTTGTAAATTAATTTTCCATATATGGTTGGGTTTATTCCTGGGCTCTCAGTTCTGTTCCATTGGTTTATGTGGCTGTTTTTCTGCCAATACCATACTGTTCTGATTACTACAGCTTGAGGTAAAATAATTTGAAGTCAGGAAGCATGATACCTCCAGCTTTGTTCTTTTTTCTCAGGATTGCTTTGGTATTCTGGGTCTTTTGTGGTTCCATACAAATTTTCGGATCTTTTGTTTCATTTCTGTAAAAAGTTTCTTTGGGATTTTGATAGGGATTGCATTGAATCTGTAGATTGCTATTGGTAATATGGACATTTCAACAATGTTAGTTCTTCCAATACATGAGCTCGGTATATCTTTCCATTTGTGCTTTCTTCAATTTCTTTCAACAATGTCTTTCAGTTTTCACAGTACAGGTCTTTCACCTCTTTGGTTAAATTTATTTCTATGTATTTTATTCTTTTTGATGCAATTATAAATAAGATTGTTTTCTTAATTTCTCTTTTTGGTAGATCATTATTAGTGTTTAAAAATACTACACACTTTTGTATATTAATTTTTTTATCCTGCAACTTCATTTATGAGTACTAATAGTTTTTTGACAGAGTCTGCAGGGTTTTCTATATACAGCATCAAGTAATCTGCAAACGGTGACACTTTTACTTCTTCCCTTCCAATTTAAACGGCTTTTATTTCATTTTCTTTTCTGATTGCTGTGGTTAGGACTTTCAATACTATGTTGAATAAAAATGGCAAGAGTGGGCATCCTTGTTTTGTTCATAATCTTAGAGGAAATGTTTTTAGTTTTTCACCATTGAGTATAATGTTAGCTGTAGATTTGTCATATATGTCCTTTATTTTGCTAAGGTATCTTTCCTCTATACCTACTTTGTTGAAAGTTTTTATTATAAATGGATGTTGAATTTTGTCAAAATCTTTTTCTGCATCTATTGAGTGATTATGTGATTTCTATTCTGCATTTTGCTAATGTGCTGAATCACGTTAATTGATCTGCTGATATTCAACCATCTTTTCATCCCTGGAATGAATCCAACTTGATCATGGTGCATAAACCTTTTAATGTATTGTTGAATTCAGTTTGCTAATATGTTGTTGAGGATTTTTACATCTATGTTCATCAGGGATATTAGCCTATAACTTTATTTTTTTTGTATTGTCTTTGTCTGGTTTTGGTATCAGGGTAGTGGTGATCTCAGATAATGAATTTCCCCTGCTTTATTTTTTGGGATAGTTTGAGAAGGACAAATATTAATCTTATTTTAAATATTTGATAGAATTGACCTGTGAAGCCATCTGGTCCTGAACCTTTGTTTGTTGGGAGTTTTTTGATTACTGACTCAATTTCATTACCGGTAATTGGTCTGTTCAAATTTTCTATTTCTTCCAGATTCAGTCTTGGAAGATTGTATGTTTCTAGGAGTCTATTGATTTCTTCTAGTTTGTCCAATTTGTTAGTGTACACTTTTTCATAGTAATCTCTTATGATATTTTGTATATCTGTAGTGTCAGTTGTAATTTCTTCTCTTTCCTTCTGTTTTTATTTATCTGGGCCCTCTCTCTTTTTTTCTTGATGAGTCTGACTAAAGGTTTATCAATTTTGTTTGTCTTTTCAATGAACCAGTTCTTAATTTCATCCATCTCTTCAATTGTCTTTTTGGTCTCTATTTCATTTATTTCTGCTCTGATATTTATGATTTTTTTTCATTCTACTATCTTTGAGTTTTATTTGTCCTTATTTTTCTAGTTCCTATGGTTGGATTGTTTATTTGAGATTTTTCTCATTTCATAAGGTAGGCTCGTGTTGCTATAACCTTCCCTCTTAGAGTTGCCTTTGCTGCATTCCATAGATTTTGGAACATTGTGTTTCCATCTTTATTTGTCTCCAGGTATCTTTTGATTTCCTCTTTGATTTTCTACAAGGACACATTGGTTGCTTAGTAGCATGATGTTCAGACTCGATGTGTTTGTGTTTTTTGCAGTTTTTTCCTTTTTGGTGATTTCTAGTTTCATAGCCTTGTGGTTGGAAAAAATGTTTGACATAATTCAGTGTTCTTAAATTTATTGTGACTTATTTTGTGCCCTAACATATCATTTATCCTGGAGAAAGTTTGATATGCACTTGAAAAGAATGTGTATATTACTGGTTTAGGTGAAATGTCCTGTTTATATCTATTAAGTTCATTTGATCTATTGTGTCATTTAATGCCAATATTTCCTTATTGATTTTCTGTTTGGTTGATCTATTTATTGATAAGTGGGATGTTAAAGTCCCCTACTATTATTGTATTACTGTCGGTTAATATTTGCTTTATGTATTTAGATGCACCTTAGTTAATCTTCTTGACTGTATTTTTTTCATTAATTTCTGCTCTTATTTTTTTCTTATTTTGTACATTTTTTACTGTTTTTTTTTCTAACATCTTGAGATGAATACTTAGTTCATTACTTCACAGGCAAACTTTTCTAATATATGCACTTAGTTATATATAAAGTATTACTTTAGTTACATATGAATATTTTTTAATTATCTATTTGTTGATTTTTAGCACCTTTGAATTTTGGTCAGAGTATGTACTTTGTGTAATATCAACATTTTGAAATATGCCAAGACGTATTTATAACCATTTGTTTACAGTCACTTTTTGAAAATCTTCTGATGTGTTTAAAAATTTGTATTCTGTATTTTGGAAGTACATAGTTATCTCTATGTCCTTTAGGGCAAGTTTATTCATTGTATTCAATTCTTCTATATTTTTGCTGATTTTTTTTGTCTGCTTATTTCAGTTACTAAGAGCTATATGTAGGTATTAAGGCTACTCCCCAAAATTATGGGTCTGTTTCTTTACACTGTATTAATAATTTATTTTAAATTTTGAGACCATCTTAATGATGCATACAATTTAAAAATTCTTATATCTGCTGTCATTTTCTAGTGATTCTCTTTATATCTGAAAATGCTTTTTGCCTTTAAAGTCTGCTTTTTCTGATATTAATATAGAAAACCTGCTCTCTTCTTTTTTTCCATTTGTTTACTTTCAGCATTTTGGATCTTTAGATGTCTCTTAGTGCACAAATGTTTTTAAAATATCATCTATAATTATTTCCTTTTGACTGGAATATTTGGCCCATGAATTTATCAGAAAATACTGATACATTTGAGTTTAAATGTATCATCTAAATTTGTGCTTTAATTTTTACCCTTCTGTCCTTTTTTGGTTGGATCAGTATTTTCCCACTATTTTATTTATTTTCCCATCAATATGAAAGTTATAAACTCAGATTTAAATCTATTAGAATTACTGTAAGAATTTTAAGAAATTAATCCTTATCAAAATATAATGTTAACATCTTTACACTTTTCTCAACTTGTTTTCTTTTTCTTTTTTCTTTTTTTAAAGTTTTATTGGAGTCTAGCTGATTTACAATGTTGTGTTAGTTTCAGGTGTACAGCAAAGTGAATCAGTTATACATATATCAATACATATATCCATTTTTTTCAGATTGTTTTCCACATAGGTCACCACAGAATATTGAGTAGAGTTCACTGTGATATACAGTAGATCCTTATTAGTTATCTATCTTATATACAGTAGTATGTATATGTCAATCCCAATCTCCCAATTTATCACTTCCCCCCCCCCCCATGTTTCTCCCTTTGGTATCCATAAGTTTGATTTTGAGATCTGTGAGTCTGTCTCTGTTTTATAAACAAGTTCATTGTATCATTTTAAATTAGATTCCACATATAAGGGATATCATATGATATTCAGATACCAACATCCAGCTCATCCTTGCTACAGAGCATCAAAAGGAGCAGCTGTGGTATCATCATGATCCTTTTCTGGATGTTCCAAGTATTCTTGTCCCTGAAGCCTGGTTTGTCCTGCACAATGATTCTTCTGGAAGCACATTTCAGATGTGCACCAGCTCAGAAATGAGTCAATGTTGTCCCACCATCAGTTAATAAAAATCCTTCTTCTGGTATCCCTGTGGGTCTCACTCTCCACTACCCCACTCCACATAGCTTTCACGCCAGCTGTGTGGACAGCCGTGGATTTCCCCAGTGTCTTGAACTTTTCCACCTTCATACTTTGCTCATGCACTTCCTCAGCCTGGGGTGTCCTTTTCCCACTTCCGTTCCCTGGGTTGAAATCAATCCATCTATCCCAGATCTCAGGTTCCTCCCTGGGCTACTGCTACCTCCAACCAGCTAGATCCCATGATCAGAAGTGCTATTCCAGCAAATGTTCTGCACACCTGACCTTTAGGTCAGATGATCATACTCAATCCAATGCCATTTAGTTTGGAAGAGATTTGGCACTTGTATAACACACTCAGGAAGAGGCACTGATCATATGAGCAAACTGCCAAGATGAGAGAAAAAGAGAGAACACACTTCTCCAATGATCCAGAAGTGACGACTTAAGGACAGGTTCCATGAAACACAACTCTGCACCAAAACTTTAAAAATCTTCTACTGGATGGAAGGATGTGACCACAGAGGGAAAGCACAGGGAGTTTCTAGCAGTGAGGAAACTGTTCTGTAACCTGATGGTGGGGGTGTTAACACAAAAACCTCTAAATGTGGCAAATTTGTGGAACAGAACACCAGGAGAAAGAAAAGTCAACTTTCCTATATGACCTTTTTCTAAATTTTAAGTGTTCCACCAGAGAAATGAACTATGCATTAATAATCAGTCATTACTTTTTCTGAAAATAGCTGTCAAGCAGGGTGGAATTAATGAATTTTGGTGTGAGTCCAGCTCCAAGGTGATAAACAGCATTGGCTTTGTGTTTGGGAATGAGGGGAGGCAGTTGAGGAAAGAGAATATTTTGTGCCAAACAATACTGTACAGTTAGAAAACTTTGGCCTTGGTCTGTGTAGCACTAGACTTAATTTGCATTTTCCTTTCCCTCAATTTGTTTTCTTTTTTCTTTATTCTTTTCTTTATCTATTATCTTCCACCTGGGATCATTTTCCATCATTACTTCTGCCTGAAGTAAATTCTTTATTATTCCTTTAAACATAGGTCTATTATTAGATTATAATATTCCCCAGTCATTTTTTGAAAATGTCTTAATTTCACCATAATCTTGAAGAACATTCTGCTGACCATGGAATTCTAGGTTGGAATTCTTTTTTGCATTTAATATACTGAATCTATCATTCAAATATATCATTTAACTGCCTTTTGGTTTCCATTGTTTCTATTAAGAACGTGGGTGCTGGTCTAAGTATTTCCTTTATAGGTAACCTGTCCTTTCTCTGTAGCTGCCTTTGAGATTTGCTCTTTGGTTTTATTCTCTTTCTCTTTTTGAAAAATGATATGCCTATGCCTTGATGTGGATTTAAATATCTATATATAAAATGATGTGTATATCTTGCTTGGAATTCTTGTCATTATTGAATCAGTAGACTGGTTTCATTCCTAAGTTTTCATAATTTCTTAATTTCTATTTTTCTCACATATTGCCACTATGCTATTCTCTTCCACTTCTCTCTCTGGGTTGCCAATTAAGTGCATATTAAATGTTCACACTATATCCTCTATTATCTTGCACTCACCTCTGTTTTTTCATCACCACTTTGTCTCTACATGCTATGTTCTTAATAGGTTCTTCTAGCCTGTGTCTAGCTAATTAGTTCTCTCTTTAATATTCTGTTAATTCTGTTCTTAATTTCATTCATTATTTTTATATATAGAGTTTGGGTTTTTTCCCCAAATTTGTCACATTATTTTACTAGTTTTTACTTCACTCTTGAAATTTTAAGTCTCAAGTTTTATTTTTTGACTTTTATTTCTTAGGACTTAGTAAGCATAGTTGTTTAATGGTCTATGTCTGATACTTCTACTATCTGAATATTTTGAGTGAATGCTTATGTTGTTTCTGTTTGTTCTCACTCTTGGTAACTTGTTTCCTTTCATACCTGGGCATTATTGGCTCTATACTGACATTTTGTATCTTAAGAAAAAAAACAAAAAATGCTTTATAGGCATAACTTGAAGCTTAAAATGATGGCTTCTTTCTTCAGAGTAATTTTTTTGTTTCTTCGACAAGATACTTCAGAGCTTCCTCAATACAAGTTCAAGGCTTGAAGCATCCTGAATTACCCATAATGAAGTAATAAAGCTGGGATGAGACTCCATGCAAGGGCTATGTTATTAACAGTTTACCCTGTCTTTAGGGTGTAGCCTTTCATGTTACTAACTTAAAGCCAGGGATGATTTATCAGAGTGCCCACCCTCGTGAGTAACTAGGCTTTCATTTTGAATTACAAACTGCTCAAGGTTGTCAAGTCAGAATTGATTGGAAGACGTCTTCCAAGCAAAACCATCTTTGACTGACAAGAGATTACCTCTCTGGTATATCTTTCTTTTATATTTTATCCCAGTAACTTCTCACTACTTTGTTAGCTCTTTGATACTTTTAAAGAATATGGTTTTTATATCTTATCTAGCCTTTTTAGTTTCTTTCTTTTTTCTTTTCTTTTTTTAACCAGGGTTTGATCTGAATTTCCTAGTTCCCTATTTCCTGATTCTGTATTCTCAAATTTTTTCTGCCTAGAACACTCACTCTTCATCTGCTTAATTTTTTATATTCTTTAAGAATTATATAGACATCATTTTTTCAGTAAAGCCTTCCCAGGCCATCAAATATTGTTTAAATTGCCTTCCTTGTTTTCATAGAATATCTTTCTTCTCTATTACAGCATATATTGTATGTTGTAATTTACAGTTGTTTATATACCCCCGCTAGTCAGTAAGGTCCTTGAAGACAGTGAGTATAGCTATTTTTTAATCATTTATTCATCATTATCCAGTACAATTCATGACATACAATAGATATTAAGTAGACATCTGTTGAATAAATGAATGAATGTTCATGTTCAGGGCACAGATGAAACACTATAATTTGGAAATAACTTTATGTATTTTAAATACACACATACAGAAATATTATTTCTGCATTCATTGAAACCATACTAAAAAACAATTATATCTGCAGATATTTATTGAACATTGATGGATGTATGCAAAATGCTGTACCATAATAGGGCACTCAAACTCATTTATAGACTCAAGAGAAAAAACAGCCGTGAAAGTAATTCTTTATATATGGTCATGGGTTTGAGTTCATCAGTGAAACATGCTTAAACTTTCACATTGTGTTAAAAATAAATGTGAAGAAATTACAGATAGGAAGAAATATGTATATTTTGCAACATAGCATTTATAAGAAAAGTTGAAAGTGAAGCATAGGCAAGAGGATGAAGCATTACTTAATTAAACAGTTCCATGTGGAGTCTATTTGCAAAGATTATAAGTACATGATGGGATTTAAAATTGAGTTTTGTGTCTCAAATGCCAATATAGTTGTACATAATAGTAACAGTAAACATTTGAGGAAGGGAGGATGAAAAGTAAGGTGGGAAGGAGGAAGCAGGCAAGCAGTGGGTTCCAATTTTACTAGATCTAGTCCTTTTATACACATAAGGCTATAAAGGCTCAACCCAATTGCAACTCTATTCTCAACAGTAATTCTCATCATAGCTAAAGACAAAGGTATGTTTTCCTTATCATCTGTGAAGTCACAGGATTTGTTCCCTCCCGAATCCTACTGACATATTCAACTAGCTTCAGTTTGATTAGGGTATCTTTTAATACAAATACACTCAACTGATCATCATGCACCACATGTGATCTTATCATTTGGATCACTCTTATCCTAGATATTATACTTTTAATTCTGCCTGAAGTTACTTTAGATTATTTTGATAGTCATGACCCACTGTGTGTTCAAATAGAGCTTAAAGTCAAACATATCTACATTAATATAGGCCTCCCCCTTTTTAAATCCTAGTGTAGGATTTTTAATTTGCCCTTGTTAAATATATTTTCTTATTTATTTCTAGGTTAAACTATCATTTCCAGCTTGTCATGGTCTTCTAAAATTGTGATTTTGTCATTCAAGGTGTTATATTTCTCAACTTTTTATGAGTCATAAATTTTGTAAGCAAGATCTGTAAATGTTTATCTAAATAATCAATTAAAATGTTGAACAGGATAAGGTTGAACACAGACCTGACAACTTGACACTACTGCCCTCTCTCCTCCAGGCAGACATTATAGCTCTTGCTGTTTATCACTTTTGGGGACTGATAATTCAACGAACTACAGCTCCACCTGCAGCATTACGGATTGTCCCATCAGAAAATGTTATCAGATACACTGAAGTTGATACTCCCTAGCACTGCATTACACTCATTTATCAACCCCTCATCAAAACATGAATTGTTCATTTGTATGATTTGCTCTTCTTGAACCCATTTTGGCTCTCAGTGATTTCCATATTTATCCTAAATAGTTCTGATCTGTTCAATAATCTGTTATAGAAATTTTCCAAAGGGTGGCATAAAATTTACCAATATATTGTTTTCAAAGCTATAAAATGTGACTTTAGAAATTGGGGCATTTGATTATCTTCACACCTTTAGCTTTTTTTTCCTTTCATAAGTTTATAAAGCAAGTTAATAATACCAGAATTAACTCATTTGTCAGATGCTTAGTTATCTTGGGATAAAGTCATACACACACACGTGTGTGTATGCACACTCATACTTGGAACTGAGGGCTTTTGTCAAAATTTTAAAGATCTTTATTGAGTCACAAAAGACATAAGCCAAGTAGACACTGATAATTTCTGCTTTCCATTTGATAAGATAACATTCTTTCTATGATTTTATTTAAAATAATAACATATAGAAATTATTTCAAATAGGAAATACATCCACATAAAACAAAATTCAAGTTAAGTGAAATACATTTGGGCAAAATGAATTTCCCTCTATATTAGTTAGGATCATGTTAAACTGAGAGTGACAGAAACCTAAGAATGACAGTGGCTTGAAAGACTCCAGAAGTGGGCAATCCAGGGCTGCATGATTTGCAGACTTCCAACCTTTTTATATTTTGCTGCACTGTAATCTTTAGCATTCTAACTCATGAGCCAAGATAGGTGCTGGAAATCCAGTTTAACTCTTCACATTTCAGCCTGTGGGTAAGAGGAAGGGAGTAAGTAAGAGCATGCATCTCTCTCTCTTCTTTTAAGGGCACTTCCCAAGAGTGCACATATGACTCACATTTACATCCTAATGGCCTAACTAGTTACATGCCTACTTTTGGTTTGGCTGCCAAGTGCATATGGAATAGTAACGTGTTTATCCCTATGGAAGAGGTGGAACAGCTTGCAATAACTATGGCCTCTGTCATCCTTTCCAACTCTCATCTCCCAGTCACTCAGTTCTCCCAGAATCTATTGGTAACTATATTTTGTATCATTTTAGAAATGATGTGAGTACATTTATATTTTATACATATACACATGTATATATTTAATTGCTTTTTTGTTTATTGTATAGCAATGTTATCAGAGTATATTATAGACACTGTTCTACGCAATGCTTTTCATTTAATAGTATGTTTTGTAGATCTTTCTGCATAACATAGATGAACCATAATTTATTTAACCACTCCCCTATCCTTACACATTTATATGTCTTCAAATGTTTGCAGTGAATATCTTTTTAACATATATTATTTCACATTTGTATGAAACTCAGTATATGTTGCTACAAATGTAATTATTGGGCTAACTGGAATGTGCATTTTTAATTTTGATAGGTGTTAATGAAATGATTTTCTTAGAAGTTGTACCAAATTGCACTATCACCAGTAATGCATGAGATTATTTTATAACTTATGTTTTATCAGACATTTTTACCAACACAGCATATTATCAAAAATTTTAACCCTTGCTTTTGATAGATTAAAGAATGGTGAGTCCTTGTAGTTTTGATTTATATTCCTCTTATTTTGAACGGGATTGATAATTTCCTTCTTATTTATTAATGGTGGGCTTTTTGGGGTTTTGAGGGGGGGTTGCCTTACAGAAATATTTTATTTTTATGTAGTTTAACATATCAATCTTTCTGTTTATGGCTTCTAGGATTTGTATTACAATTAGAAGTTCTCTCCTGCTCTGAGATTATGAAAAAAATTATTTTTCCTTCTTCTGGTAGTTTTATGACTTCATTTCTTTGTGTTTAAGCCTTTGATCCATCAAGAATTTCTTTTGTTTTAGACTATAAGGTAAGAAATCTACCATTTATTTTTAAGTGGTCAATCTAGTAGTCCTACCATTATTTGTTCACAGAGCCTTCTTTTCTCTCACAGATTTGAAATACCATGGACATTATAGACTAATCTGTGAACTTTTTAAAATTTTCTCTAGTGATGCACATTTTTCATCCTTCTATGAATACTAAACTGTTTCAGATTGTCTATTTTATTGGCATGTAGTTACTTGTGGTAGTCTCCTACAGTCCTTTGTATTTCTGTGACATCCGTTGATAACTTCTCCTTTTTCACTTCTAACTTTATTGATTGGGGCCCTCTCCTTTTTTTCTTGATGAGTCTGGTTAAAGGTTTATCAGTTTTGCTTATCTTTTCAAAGAACCAACTTTTAGTTTCATTGATATTTTCTATTGTTTTTTTAGTCTCTATTTCATTTATTTCTGCTCTGAAAAAAACATAAAATGTTTTAATTAGTGGAACTTTATATTTTAATATCTGGAGGACTGGTCCCCATTTCTTTTCATTTTCTTAAATTTATTGGCTATTCTTTTATATATTTAAGACAAAATTAAAATAGATACTTTAATTTTAGAGTGAGATTATGATACTTAAACATGCTGTTGACATTTTTGTTAAGAAGCTCTTCTCTTTTACCAGTGGCTCTCTCCCTTCCTTGCTTTTCTTTCTTTGCATATAGTACAGAAATCCCTTTATTGATATATTTAACATTTTCCTGAAGTCATCTAGTCATTTTTCCAATCAACTCCAGATAATTGTAGAAATTAGAAGTCCTTACTATTCTTGTGTTGACCTTTGATTTTGAATTCTTCTTGTTATCTTTTTGTGCATTACCTTTTTTTTTTTTTTAGCATCTTTATTGGAATATAATTGCTTTACAATGGTGTGTTAGTTTCTGCTTTATAACAAAATGAATCAGCTATACATATACATATATCCCCATATCTCCTCCTTCTTCCGTCTCCCTCCCACCCTCCCTATCCCACCCCTCTAGGTGGTCACAAAGCACCGAGCTGATCTCCCTGTGCTATGCGGCTGCTTCCCACTAGCTATCTATTTTACATTTGGTAGTATTTGTAAGTCCATGCCACTCTCTCACTTCGTCCCAGCATACACGGCCCCTCCCCATCTCCTCAACTCCATTCTCTACGTCCACGTTTTTAATGCTGTCCTGCCCCTAGGTTCTTCAGAACCACTCTTTTTTTTCTTTTTAGATTCCATATATATGTGTTAGCATACGGTGTTTGTTTTTCTCTTTCTGACTTACTTCACTCTGTATGACAGACTCTAGGTCCATCAACCTCACTACAAATAACTCAATTTCATTTCTTTTTATGGCTGAGTAATATTCCATTGTATAAATGTGCCACAACTTCTTTATCCTTTCATCCATTGATGGACAATTAGGTTGTTTCCATGTCCTGGCTATTGTAAATAGAGCTGCAATGAACATTGTGGTACATGACTCGTTGTGAATTATGGTTTTCTCAAGGTATATGCCCAGTAGTGGGATTTCTGGGTCGTATGGTAGTTCTATTTTTAGTGTTCTAAGGAACCTCCATACTGTTCTCCATAGTGGCTGTATCAATTTACATTCCCACCAACAGTGCAAGAGGGTTCCCTTTTCTTCACACCCTCTCCAGCATTTATTGTTTTTAGATTTTTTGATGATAGCCATTCTGACAGGTGTGAGGTGATACCACATTGTAGTTTAGATTTGCATTTCTCTAATGATTAGTGATGTTGAGCATCCTTTCATGTGTTTGTTGGCAATCTGTATATCTTCTTTGGAGAAATGTCTATTTAGGTCTTCTGCCCATTTTGGATTGAATTGTTTCTTTTTTTGATATTGAGTTGCATGAGCTGCTTGTAAATTTTGGAGATTAATCCTTTGTCAGTGGCTTCATTTGCAAATATTTTCTGTCATTCTGAGGGTTGTCTTTTCATCTTGTTTATGGTTGTTACCTTTGCTGTGCAAAAAATTTTAAGTATCATTAGGTCCCATTTGTTTATTTTTGTTTTTATTTCCATTTCTCTAGGAGGTGGGTCAAAAAAGATCTTGCTGTGATTTATGTCATAGAGTGTTCTGCCTATGTTTTCCTCTAAGTTTTATAGTGTCTGGCCTTATATTTAGGTCTTTAATTCATTTTGAGTTTATTTTTGTGTATGGTGTTAGGAAGTGTTCTAATTTCATTCTTTTCCATGTAGTTGTCCAGTTTTCCCAGCACCACTTATTGAAGAGGCTGTCTTTTCTCCATTGTATATTCTTGCCTCCTTTATCAAGGATAAGGTGACCCTATGTGTGTGGGTTTATCTCTGGGCTTTCTATCCTGTTCCATTGATCTATATTTCTGTTTTTGTGCCAGTACCATATTGTCTTGATTACTGTAGCCCTGTAGTATAGGCTGAAGTCAGGGGGCCTGATTCCTCCTGCTCCGTTTTTCTTTCTCAAGATTGCTTTGGCTATTCGGGGTCTTTTGTGTTTCCATATAAATTGTGAAATTTTTTGTTCTAGTTCTGTGAAAAATGCCATTGGTACTTTGATAGGGATTGCATTGAATCTGTAGATTGCTTTGGGTAATTTGAGTCATTGGGTAGTATAGTCATTTCACAATGTTGATTCTTCCAATCCAAGAACATGGTATATCTCTCCATCTGTTTGTATCATCTTTAATTTCTTTCATCAGTGTCTTATATTATTCAGCATACAGGTCTTTTGTCTCCTTAGGTAGGTTTATTCCTAGGTATTTTATTCTTTTTGTTGCAGTGGTAAATGGCTGTGTTTCTGTAATTTCTCTTTCAGATTTTTCATCATTAGTGTATAGGAATTCAAGAGGTTTCTGGGCATTAATTTTGTATCCTGCTACCTTACCAAATTCGTTGATTAGCTCTAGTAGTTTTCTGGTAGCATCTTTAGGATTCTCTATGTATAGTATCATGTCATCTGCAAACAGTGACAGCTTTACTTCTTGTTTTCCAATTTGGATTCCTTTTATTTCTTTGTCTTCTCTGATTGCTGTGGCTAAAACTTCCATAATTATGTTGAATAATAGTGGTGTGAGTGGACATCCTTGTCTTGTTCCTCATCTTAGTGGAAATGATTTCAATTTTTCACCATTGAGAATGATGTTGGCTATGGATTTGTGATATAAGACCTTTATTATGTTAAGTTCCCTCTATGCCTACTTTCTGGGGGGTTTTTATCATAAATGGGTGTTGAATTTTGTCGAAAACTTTTTCTGCATCTATTGAGGTGATCATATGGTTTTTCTCCTTCAATTTGTTAATATGGTGTATCACGTTGATTCATTTGCGTATATTGAAGAATCCTTGCATTCCTGGGATAAACCCCACTTGATCATGGTGTATCATCCTTTTAATGTGCTGTTGGAGTCTGTTTGCTCATATTTTGTTGAGGAGTTTTGCATCTATGTTCATCAGTGATATTGGCCTGTAGTTTTCTTTCTTTGTGACATCTTTGTCTGGTTTTGGTATCAGGGTGTTGGTGGCCTCGTAGAATGAGTTTAGGAGTGTTCCTCCCTCTGCTATATTTTGGAAGAATTTGGGAAGGATAGGTGTTAGCTCTTTTCTAAATATTTGATAGAATTCACCTGTGAAGACATCTGGTCCTGGGCTTTTGTTTGTTGTAAGATCTTTAATCACAGTCTCAATTTCAGTGCTTGTGATTGGTCTGTTTATATTTTCTATTTCTTCCTGGTTCAGTCTTGGAAGGTTGTGCTTTTCTAAGAATTTGTCCATTTCTTCCAGGTTGTGCATTTTGTTGGCATATATTTGCTTGTAGTAATCTCTCATGATCCTTTGTATTTCTGCAGCGTCAGTTGTTACTTTTCCTTTTGCATTTCTAATTCTACTGATTTGAATCTTCTCCCTTTTTTTCTTGATGAGTCTGGCTAATGGTTTATCAATTTTGTTTATTATCTTCTCAAAGAACCAGCTTTTTGTATTATTGATCTTTGCTATCAATTCCTTCATTCCTTTTTCATTTATTTCTGATCTGATCTTTATGATTTCTTTCCTTCTGCTAAATTTGGGGTTTTTTTCTTCTTCTTTCTCTAATTGCTTTAGGTGTAATTTAGGTTGTTTATTTGAGATGTTTCTTGTTTCTTGAGGTAGGATTGTTTTGCTATATACTTCCATCTTAGAACTGCTTTTGCTACTTCCCATAGGTTTTGGGTAATCGTGTTTTCATTGTCATTTGTTTCTAGGTATTTTTTGATTTCCTGTTTGATTTCTTCAGTGATCTCTTGGTTATTTAGTAGTGTATTGTTCAGCCTCCATGTGTTTGTATTTTTTATAGATTTTTTTCCTGCAATTGATATTTAGTCCTATAGCATTGTGGTCAGAAAAGATACTTGATCTGATTTCAATTTTCTTAAATTTCCCAAGGCTTGATTTGTGACCCAAGATATGCTCTATCTTGGAGATATTCCATGAGCACTTGAGAAGAAAATGTATTGTGTCGTTTTTGGATGGAATGTCCTATAAATATCAATTTAGTCCATCTTGTTTAATGTATCATTTAAAGCTTGTGTTTCCTTTTTTATTTTCATTTTGGATGATCTTTCCATTGGTGAAAGTGGGGTGTTAACGTCGCCTACTATTACTGTGTTACTGTTGATTTCCCCTTTTATGACTGTTAGCATTTTCCTTATGTATTGAGGTACTCCTATGTTGGGTGCATAAATATTTACAATTGTTATATCTTCTTCTTGGATTGATCCCTTGACCATTATGTAGTGTCCTTCTTTGTCTCTTGTAACATTCTTTATTTTCAAGTATTTTGTCTGATATGAGAATTGCTACTCCAGCTTTCTTTTGATTTCCATTTGCATGGAATATCTTTTTCCATCCCCTCACTTTCAGTCTGTATGTGTCCTTAGGTCTGAAGTGGTTCTCTTGTAGACAGCATATATATGGGTCTTGTTTTTGTATCCATTCAGCAGTCTATGTCTTTTAGTTGGAGAATTTAATCCATTTACATTTAAGGTAATTATTGATATGTATGTTCCTATTACCATTTTCTTAATTGTTTTCTGTTTCTTATTGTAGGTCTTTTCCTTCTCTTGTGTTTCCTGCCTAGAGTAGTTCCTTTAGCATTTGTTGTAAAGCTGGTTTGGTGGTGTTGAATTCTCTTAGCTTTTGCTTGTCTCTAAAGGTTTTTATTTCTCCTTCAAATCTGAATGAGATCCTTGCTAGGTAGAGTACTTTTGGTTGTAGTTTTTTTCCTTTCATCACTTTAAATATGTCCTGCCACTCCCTTCTGGCTTGCAGAGTTTCTGCTGAAAGATCAGCTGTTAACCTTATGGGGATTCCCTTGTATGTTATTTTTCCCTTGTCGCTTTTAATATTTTTTCTTTGCATTTAATTTTTGATAGTTTGATTAATATGTGTCTTGGCGTGTTTCTCCTTGTATTTACTCGTATGAGACACTCTGCACTTCCTGGACTTGACTGACTATTTCCTTTCCCATATTAAGGAAGTTTTCAACCATAATCTCTTCAAATATTTTCTCAGTCCCTTTCTTTTTCTCTTCCTCTCCTGGGACCCCTGTAATTCGAATGTTGGTGTGTTTAAATTTGTCCCCGAGGTCTCTAAGACTGTCCTCAGTTCTTTTCATTTCTTTTTTCTTTATTCTGCTCTGCAGTAGTTATTTCCACTATTTTATCTTCCAGGTCACTTATCTATTCTTCTGCCTCAGTTACTCTGCTATTGATTCCTTCTAGAGAATTTTTAATTTCATTTATTGTGTTGTTCATCATGTTTGTTTGCTCTTTAGTTCTTCTAGGTCCTTGTTAAACGTTTCTTGTATTTTCTCCATTCTATTTCCAAGATTTTGGATCACCTTTACTACCATTATTCTGAATTCTTTTTCAGGTAGACTGCCTATTTCCTCTTCATTTGTTTGGTCTGGTGGGTTTTTCCCTTGCTCCTTCATCTGCGGTGTGTTTCTCTGTCTTCTCACTTTGCTTCACTTACTGTGTTTGGGGTCTCCTTTTCACAGGCTTCAGGTTCGTAGTTCCCATTGTTTTTGGTGTCTGCCCCTAGTGGCTAAGGTTGTTTCAGTGGGTTTTGTCAGCTTCCTGGTGGAGGAGACTAGTGCCTGTGTTCTGGTGGATGAGGCTGTATCTTGTCTTTCTGGTGGGCAGGACCACGTCCGGTGGTATGTTTTGGGGTGTCTGTGACTTATTATGATTTTAGGCAGCCTCTCTGCTAATGGGTGCGGTTGTGTTCCCATCTTGCTACTTGTTTGGCATAGGGTGTCCAGCATTGTAGCTTTCTGGTCGTTGAGTTGAGCTTGGTGTTAGCGTTGAGTGGAGCTTGGTGTTAGCATTGAGATGGAGATCTCTGGGAGAGCTTTTGCCATTTGATATTACGTGGAGCCAGGAGGTCTCTGGTGGACCTGAACTCGGCTCTCCCACCTCAGAGGCACAGGCCTGACACCTGGCTGGAGCACCAAGACCCTGTCAGCCACAAACTCTGAAGAAAACGGAGAAAAAAAGAAAGATAGAAAGAGAAAAATAAAATAAAATAAAGTTATTGAAATTAAAAATTAAAAATAATTATTAAAAATAAAAAAAATTAAAAGATAATAAAAAAAGAAAGAAAGAAAGAAAGAAAGAAGAGAGCAGCAAAACCATAAAGCAAATCCACCAATTATAACAAGTGCTAAAATCTATACTAAAAAAAGAAAAACGGACAGACAGAACCCTAGGACAAATGGTAAAAGCAAAGCTATACAGACAAAATCACACAAAGAAGCATACACATACACAGTCACAAAAAGAGAAAGAGGAAAATATATATATATATATATCTATATGTAAAAAAAAAAAAAAAAGGAGGAAGAGAGCAACCAAGTCAATAAAGCAATCTACCTATGATAATAAACTATAAATATTAAACTAAGATAAATATAAAACCAGAAACAAATTTGATGCAGAAAGCAAACCCCAAGTCTACAGTTGCTCCCAAAGTCCACTGTCTCAATTTTGGGATGATTCGTTGTCTATTCAGGTATTCCACAGATGTAGGGTACATCAAGTTTATTGTGGAGATTTAATCCGCTGCTCCTGAGGCTGCTAGGAGAGATTTCCCTTTCTCTTCTTTGTTTGCACAGCTCCTGGGGTTCATCTCTGATTTGGCCCTGCCTCTGCTTTTAGGTTGCCTGAGGGCATCTGTTCCCGCTCAGACAGGATGGGGTTAAAGTAGCAGCTGATTAGGGGGCTCTGGCTCACTCAGGCTGGCGGGAGGGAGGGGAACGGATGCGGGGCAAGCCTGCGGTAGCAGAGGCCAGTGTGACGTTGCAACAGCCTGAGGCACACCGTGTGTTCTCCGGGGGAAGTTGTCCCTGGATCACGGGACCCTGGCAGTGGCGGGCTGCACAGGTTCCCAGGAGGGGAGGTGTGGGTAGTGACCTGTGCTCACACACAGGCTTCTTGGTGGCGGCAGCAGCAGCCTTAGCATTTCATGCCGTCTCTGGGGTCCACACTGATAGTTGCAGCTCACGCCCGTCTCTGGAGCTCATTTAGGCGGCGCTCTGAATCCCCTCTCCTTGCGCACCCTGAAACAACAGTCTCTCACCTCTTAGGCAGGTCCAGACTTTTTCCCGGACTCCCTCCCGGCTAGCTGTGGCGCACTAGCCCCTTCAGACTGTGTTCACGCCGCCAACCCCAGTCCTCTCCCTGGGATCCGACCCAAGCCCGAGCCTCAGCTCCCAGCCCCTGCCCGCCCCGGTGGGTGAGCAGACAAGCCTCTTGGGCTGGTGAGTGCTGGTCGGTACCGATCCTCCATGCGGGAATCTCTCCGCTTTGCCCTCCGCACCCCTGTGGCTGCGCTCTCCTCCGTGGCTCCGAAACTTCCCCCCTCTGCCACCCGCAGTCTCCACCCGCGAAGGGGCTTCCTAGTGTGTGGAAACCTTTCCTCCTTCACAGCTCCCTCCCACTGGTGCAGGTCCTGTCCCTATTCTTTTGTCTCTGTTTTTTCTTTTTTCTTTCGCCCTACCCAGGTACGTGGGGAGTTTCTTGCGTTTTGGGAGGTCTGAGGTCTTCTGCCAGCGTTCAGTAGGTGTTCTGTAGGAGTTGTTCCACATGTAGATATATTTCTGATGTATTTGTGGGGAGGAAGGTGATCTCCACGTCTTACTCTTCCGCCATCTTGAAGGTCTCCTCCGTCTGTTAGCTTTTGATAAAAAATCATCCCTTGGTATCTACAGGGGATTGGTTCCAGAATCTACATTACCTTTTCAATGCTGGCATTATCAGATTTAGATCAGATTAGAACTAATGTCTTCACAGAATATACAGAAATAGTTCTCTAGATTAATATCTTGTATGATTTAAGGCCAGGATCAATTAATTAGAGGCTATGCCTGAGAAACCCTGGAGGCAACTCTATTTGTTATTACAATCTAAGAGTTTACATATTTCTCAGGTTAAAAAAATCAGATTAAATACTAAGTATGAATGAATTCAAACCATTTATTCTTTAAATTTAATTATTTAAGGAAAAAATTGGGAGAGGGAACTAAGAAAGTACTACTGAGGTCTCTGGATGGGATAGTTAAGAGGGCTAAAAGGAGCACTTTTGGTGGACATTAGAATGATTATTTGGAAAAAAAGGTGGTAGGATCAGAAAAACAAGACTCTCTATAATCTCAATTTAGCTTACATTCTTAGATGGAAATGACCATTTAAAAGAAATGTATTACAGGTACAGTGGTACATAGCATTCCTATAACTTCATATGTGCAAGGTCAAAACAATTATTAATGCATCATTTTGTAGAAAGTGCTTTCACTCATTCTATATTAGGCTAGAGGTTTAAGAATTTTAATTTGACCACAGACTGTAGCATAACAAAGAGGTGAATAAATATGAAAATTATGAGGTCAGTTTCTCAAGCTGAACCACATTATGTTAAAATTAATTAGTTATATTTTATCTTTAATGACCCATGTATGAAGGTAGAAATTTTACTTTGTTGGTAGGGTAATGTACACTTCACCATTTTAAGTCTGTTTGTAAAAGAATATTAAGAAACATTTAGCTTTCTCTCTTGAGTAGAACTAAATAATAAGGTATTCTGGGTTTTAGCTTTCTGTTTCTGAGTACAAGATTTATGTTTTCTTTCTATAAATATATTTACCACATGAAGGAGAGCTAGAAGTTGGCAGAATAAGTTATTAATGTATCCACAATGTTTATTCTCCTTTTAAAGAAGACAGTGTGCTTTTGCCTTGAAAAATCTGTTTCAGCTTCTTTTTTTTTTTTCCAGCTTCTGTAACTTAGTTTGCTGCACATCATGTTTTAAAAAGCCAATTCAGCTAAGATGTTTAGTGTCATCATTTAGACATGCCGTTTTCTCCTGCTACAAGGACTTTAAATGACAGCAATATATTTTGAACAATTCCTGAAAACACACTTTTTCTTTTAATCTATACACAAACTCAATTAGCATTCAGGTCAGTAAGTAGGAAGGCATTTATAAAATCAATCATTTTGGGTTAAGGAGTAGACACCCTGAAAGCTTATAAATTAATGGAATGGAAATAATGCCTGGAACCTCTCCAAACAGTAAAAGTCTCAATGGAGCAATTAAATATGTATGAAGAATATTTGCTGAGAAGTTCAAACACATCAACCTGGGGTTTATATTTTTGGTTTAATTTATTCAGCACCTTCCGGTGAGCTGATGCTTAATCGTCTAAAGACATTTCTGGGGCCTGTATACACTGCATCCTGCACAGAGCTTTGAAGGACAATCACTCAGAAACCGTGGTTATTTTTAATCATCTCAAGAAGTGCAGGAGAGGAGGGAGAATAGGAGTTTGGGATTAGCATTCAGGAACCCAGCACTGCCTCGTGAATAAATTTGGCACTGTTAAGCGTATGCCAGACAGTCTTCAACCCATTTAATTGAAAGTATCAGCATTATCAAAACTCCTGTTTCTGCTCACAGCAGTGGCATTTAGGCCTTCAAATTACAGTTCACTTCTGTTATTGCTGTAATCTGCATCTTCAGATCATTACTTTTCCCTCTCACAAAGAGAAGTCTGTGTGGTAGTGACTTGCTGCACTTTATGCCATTAGTGAATAATGGAGCTATTGTAATATTACTGATTAAATCAACTATAAAAGAGATTTTGTGAAAAAAAGGCAACAGAGTGATAATGCAATATTTTCTTCTATGTGCTAGTCTTTTTTTTAATTACAAAGAACATGAAGATATTTAATAGAGAAGGGTTTTGTTTGTTTTTCTGGGGGTTTATATTCAAATGTATGTGGGGCACTACTGATGATCTCCAACTGGATAATGGTGCTCATTATGCTAGGCTGAAGTCTGCAGTAAATGAAATTATCAAACAACTAGAATCCATATAGTGGGCAGAATATCCCAAAAAGGTCAGGGTTTTGAGAGGGTTCTCAGTGGAATGATCGCTCTGGTAGATGTCCCTACCCTTTCCCTGTTACATATAATGTCATCCTGGGAAACTGGCATTACAGGGATGAGAGCCCTACAGCAGAGTGAGTGACAACTCTGAGGGATGCACCACAAAGCCCAGGCATTCATCTTTGAAGTAGATTTACAACATTATTAAAGGAAAAGGCTGAAGCATCACCATAATTTAACTGGATATAAAATGAAAACAGGCCTTCTAAAATGGAAACCTGAAATCCCAGGGAGGCATTTAAAAGGTGGTTACTGACAGATGTGTCATGGCCAATATATGAGCTGTGAAAGCTCCCTGCTTTCAAAGCTTCTTTTAGGACCCCGACATTTAGAGCGCATAGGCCATTGGTTGGATGCTTTCCTCACCCTGAGAAAATCCTAAAGGTGCTTAGAAGATAATTGATTCAGCTTCCCTGAGACCTGGCATTTAATGGTCTGTGATGGCAACATACGGCCAAGTGTAGTTTGACCACTGTCCCAGATCACCGAGGAAATGTTTCACCGCTCCTTCACACATATGTAAGGTAGTTTTTAAAAATGGTGCAATTAACTTGTAACCTTGGCCACTGAATATTTGGAAATATTGAATAATCTTATTAGTTTACACTGAATCTACCAGCAGTGCTAACTAATCTTTTCATTAGTGACTCTTGTACCCTAGGTGGTTAAAGAAAATGATGTTAAAGTCCTTCACCTGTAGGTAAGTCAAGCACGCATTTCTGAGGTCACAGACTAGTAGATAACAAAGTAAAACAGGCAGCACTAGCTTCTGAAAATGCTGATTGGACTGGATCACTCTCAGAAACCTCTCCTCTCTCAGTGGTAAGAACCCAGCCAGAGATCATCCCCACCCCACCCTCACCGCCCCCTGCCTCCAGCTTCATTACTAACAAAAATATAGCTTCTTACCATAGTGTTCAAGGCTTTACATCATCTGGCCCATCTCCATTTGCTGTTTCCATCCTTTGACTTCCTGTACATCAGCTTACCTGCCATCTACTCACAAGCCCACAAGCTCTCCATGCGCATCTTTGGGGAGATATGGACCATGCTCCACCCTTACCTAGAAGGCCTTCCTCCCTTTTCCACTTATTTAACTTTATCCATATCCCAAGATTCAGCTTAAATGCCATTTTTTATGGAGTCCTCCTCCATCTCTATTACATATTCAGGGCTCCTTCTCTTCATTTTATTTCCCTTGGCTCATCCTTACATTATAGAATTGCTTCCTAGTATTTGAGTTGGGTGTTGACACGGGCTTGATTTACACTGGGATGGAATGCCTTTCTCAGCTGAGTGACCTGGAACACCTTATTTAACCTTCTGAGCCTCAGTTTTTCCACAGGGTTGTGGAAAGCACCTAATGGTGTTTGACGCAGAGTAAGCATTAAAGGCATTTAAGGAATGTCAGACCCACCTACCCCTGTCCAGGAAAGAACAATACTTATTGTTCTCCAGCAAAAACGAGAACAATAAAGATTATCAACTAGGATTTTATTGTTGTTGTTGTTGTTGTTATAGTAATTACTTAGCTAAGAGAAGAAGACAAAAGCAATGATTAAGAAAGAAGAGAAGGAGAGAGAAAGATAAGAAAAAATGCAATCCTCTCTATATTTAGCCCATAATTTAAAAAAAAAATCAATGCTTGAAACACAAATGTCTAAGAACCAATGCATTTTTGATCTATGGTTTTAAACGGTATGGCTAAGATTACCTTCCTACTTCTTAGAAAAGTTACCCATCAAAACACAGGAAAGAAATAAATGAATGAGAATTTTTTAAAATTATTTTTTATTGAGATAATTATGGCGTGTAATATGTGTAAGTTCAAAGTGTACAATGTGTTGGTTTGATGCATTTGTATATTTCAATATGGTTGCTTTTTCAAGTTGGTAACCAAACATTAATGAATAGGGTGAGTATCTGTGAGTGGGGGAGGACATATTTGACCTGATTTATTATATTTTTATTTTTATTTTTTTTTTAGTTTATTTATTTTATTTTTGGCTGTGTTGGGTCTTCGTTTCTGTGCGAGGGCTTTCTCTAGTTGTGGCAAGTGGGGGCCACTCTTCATCGCGGTGCGCGGGCCTCTCACTATTGTGGCCTCTCCTGTTGCGGAGCACAGGCTCAGTAGTTGTGGCTCACGGGCCTAGTTGCTCCGCGGCATGTGGGATCTTCCCAGACCAGGGCTCGAGCTCGTGTCCCCTGCATTTGCAGGCAGACTCTCAACCACTGCGCCACCAGGGAAGCCCCATGATTTATTATATTTTTAAATTATACAATTAAAAATTAAAGCATTCTGATATTGGCCCCAGAATCAAAAAGCAGATCAAAATATTAGGGTAGACATTGCTGAAATTTTCACCATATTTGGAAAGGATGTTCAGGAGGATCAACTTAAAATGTGGACTCCTATGATTTATGCACAGCTCAATCTGCCCTAAGGTGGCACCTTAAGGCAAGAAGCAACCATCCACTCAACACACTGAAGCTAGAAAACTGGAGCATAACCACGTCAAGAGATGGAGAAAAGGCTGGAAACGGGGAATGAACCAAGTGCTGTTGTAAATGCTATGCTAAGAAGGCTCCAATTATTTTCTCCTACAAATAATGAGGCAGGGGGTGGTGAAGGTGGGGTGGCAGTAGACCAACATGAACTTCCCCAAATTGAAAGTCAGAAGGTCAGAATTGCTGAATTTCAAGTGTTGATTGTAAGGAGCTCCTTTTCCCAAAGACAAATCTAAGTAATGGACTCCAGGAGATTAGAAACCGTATTGTTTGATGGCTTGATTGATTCAGCTAGTAAGTCAGTATTCTATAGGTGCTTTATATGCTGACTTCATGCCATTCTCACAGCATCTGTATGAGGCTGACATTGTTACCCACACTTCACACTTAGACCATTTGGGCAGAGAAAGATTAGGTAATTTGTTAAAGGCCACACACTAGTAAGTGGAAGAGCCACACACATCCACTGTGATTTCAGAATGTGCATAAAAGCCACGATGCTATACTGACACCCCTGTACGCCCTGACAACACACACAAACACACAAGGACACAATCGAAGGCAAACATTACAAAAACATGAAGAAAGGTCTTGTTGTCAGTAGAGAAGCTTAGAAAATGATCTTTTGGGAAAAAAATTATTTGGTCCTCATTTCTTTCCCTTTACCCCATTTGACAAAAAAAAAAAGCAGACTAAACAACAATTCAAGCAAAGTAATAATAACCACTATGAAACAAAAAATAAAAAGAAATATTGATTAGAATGGCTTATGTGTGAATAGTTAAGTAAACTCATAACAAATTTATAACCATCAAAAGAAAAAATGACAAATGAAAATATTGTTATATTGACTACATAATATATATGTATGTATATTTGCTTACATATATTTTGGGTAGAAAATAGTTATAAAAATGTTTAAATGATTGGCACACTAGAAAACTATTTTCAGAGGAGATGATTAATATTCTTACTAGATAAAAATCAATCAATTTGAAAAACACTGTGAAAATAGACAAAGTTTATAGAAAAGGCATAATTATGACTACTAAAAATGTAAAATTCACAACTTATTATTAGTCACAGAAATTCAGATGAAAACTGCAGGATACCATCTTCACCCATCAAACTGGCCTAGGTATTTTTTAAGTTTCTACTGAGTAAGATAAAAATAGACACTCTCTTACACTGCTGGTGGAGAGTGTAATTTGAATCAAGTTTCCAAGAAACAACTTTTAAAATATGCAAAATACTCATAAAATAATCATACCCTTTGATTCAGTAATTATTCTTCTTGTAAGAGTATAACTTAAGAAAATACTAGATATTGACTGGGATCTATAATACTGACATATTAGAAACAAATAACAAGTCTAAATAAGTTAAATAAGTTTGCGTTTTGGAATATTGTTTAATATTAGCTGTTTAGCTAAGATAATGTTTTTGAAGGATATTAAAGATTTCTGATAAAAAATATCCAATGTAACAAGTTTAGTGTAAAATCAGGATACAAACTTGGAAATGGCAGGATCACAGTTTTGTAGCACACACGTGGGCATGTGTACATGCATGCACACGGGCATGCACACATAGCTATAGAGAAAATACTGGAACGAAATACAACTAAAGAATTACAAAGCACTGGCAGGAAATCATCCATCAAATTACTGTAAGAGTAATTTTATTTTCTATTATGTACTTTACTATAACTTTCATGAGTATTAGAACATAATTTTAAAATGGAAAATAAGTTTTGAAAAACAATCTTTACATATTTTACAATTGTCACTCTAAACATTGCTGGATATAGATGATAACTACAGGATTGTTGTTCAGTGAAGTGAACTATTGATCACCTGACTTAGACAATCCAGACAATGCCTCAGATCCCCAAGGGCATTTTATATTAAATTATTCATATCAGTCACTTATAACTCCAGTTACAGTACTGGAAACACTAGTTAGGGACATCATTTGTGGTCAGCAGTTTTGAAAAATCTTTGTTTTCAAATATATACATACACACTATATGCACATATATATATATATATATATACACGCATATAAAGATGTATATATAATTTATATATACCTAAGTTGATATATAAATTTTATATATCATGTATGTACATATATAACAAACTACATGTATATTTTGTAAGGAATAGCATACCTTTTTCTGATTTTTTTTATTGCATTTCTGCATTTTTAAAAATTGCAGCCACATCTGACCTATAGTATTTAAAGCTCTGTTGGTCAGATATATAGAATCTCATTATTATACTTAAAGCAGTTAGTATTGAATGTGGACCCAAAATGTCATGTTTTAACCTTTTAAATATGAAAAAGGGAAGAAATATGCAATCATATATTTCACTAAAACTAAATTTCATTTCAGCCTCATCTCATTATTTATGATTTGATCAGAATCACAAGATGAAATTACTCTTATAAATAATACATGGGTGTTTCATGTGGATTTTGATGTAGATTTATACAATGTGGAATTTTACTGCCTTATATTACTATGCATTCTTGGATTTTATACCAAAAGTTATGGCCAGTAGTAATATAATGCATCAGAATTTTGTATGATGTCACAAACCCCAAAAAGAATTTACAGATACAACTATAAAGTGTAAAATAACATGAGCTTTTATTTTATTTGAATTCTGCTTCTGAAAATAGCATTATTGGGGATAATAAAAGAAATGTTTATGTTTTAAAAACTCAGTGCCTTTAAAGCATTTTCATTATCTTAAAAAAATGCACAATTTTTTCTACAAGCTATTGATTTTTACCAATCCCAGTACGTGATGATAATTTGTTTGGTTTTAAGTCTTTTTCAAAAGGGTTTGTAACTTGGACATTATTTAGATAAACAGCCCAGTTCTATGCTTAGTCTCTTCCATTTTTCCAGGTCTGTGACTGGCTCCTGCTGCCCCTAACAAATGACCTCTACCCGTCCTATTAACCCTTCCTCACATAGAGGAAAAAGGATTTATAAAGTGTCTATTATATACCAGATGCTTATACACATGCTACCTCATTGACCCCTCAAATAGCCCACGTATTAAGTCACTGGAAGAGAGGGGAAGGAGATGTTGCACACCCATGAGCCTCTCCTCTTTCTAAAACCAGCCACGCCAATCTGGACGCCACTCGACCCCCAGTCCATTTGTTCTACTCAGTGAAATAAAACACATCATGCAGAAGAAGCTTTTTGTTTTGCATTTCCTTCTCAGAACAAAGAGATATAATATGCAATGAGGAGGAAATCCAGGAGAAAAATATGGTGTTTCTATTTTAAATAAAGTATATGTTGTGCACATATGTTTTTCAGTTGAGCCAAAATTATTTCTGCTATAACATTTCTTAACTCATTGCTGTTCAGTCATAACTTTGGTAATTTTCATCCTCTTCTTTAGAATAATTTGTATCCCATATCTTTAAAATAAGCAGATTCAGAAAACCTGGAGATTATTATATTTATTACCATTATAGAAAGAAACATAATTTGAAATGGAGAGACATTGGTTTTGTCAAAGGGTACAAAGTTTCAGTTAGGCAGAATGAATAAGTTCTGGACCACTAATATACAGCATGGTGACTATAGTTAATTATATTGTATTGTATACTAGAAATTTGCTAAGAGAGTAGATCTTAAATGTTCTCACTACGAAAAAAAGGATAACTATGTGAGGTCAAGGATTTGTTAATTAGCTTGATTGTGGTAATCATTTCACAATTATGTGTTTATCAAAACATCACATTGTACACCATAAATATATACAGTTTTTATCAATTACACCTCAATAAAATAAAAAAAAGAAATTGTATTAATAGTTTGAATATTACTTTTTTTCATGATGAAACTTAATTACCTTTTTACTAGGAATTTTCTTATCTTGGCTTAGCTTTGATTTCAACTCAGTAGGTACTAAAGCGTTAGGTAGAAATTTGTGAACAAAATGCATCTGTGCCGTAATGTTTGATGTTAGACAGTAGTACAATCCCTTCCAAAGCATAAAAGAAGCTCTCTATTCATTCCATTAAGTTTTTAAAAGTATGTGTTTATATTTTTGCTTTGACATTAGCTCTTGTGACCTTAGGCAATTACTGTCTATAATGTATGAACAGGTATGGCCTCATTGAATAATGGCTGTTCTATTTCTTTCAATAGTTTGAAAGACTTGTCGCTCATATGACTGATTATGAAGTTTCATTCACTTATGAAAAAAAATTTTTATCTTCTTCCCTGATGACATATGGTGTGTATTCTAGGGAAATATTTTTAACATTAAAGCATCACCAGGGAAAAAAAGATTAGAGTGTTTTGACACTTCTTTTATTTAAACTTTTAGAGGAGAAAAATCAACCTTGTTAGATGAAAGAATCTATATTTATTCAAACTCTTTTGAAGAAACATTAAAGATGGGTTCAAAACATTTGCAATTGCATTTTACCTTGGAAAGCTTTCCACAATTCAATAGTCAATGTTTCTTTTAAGGCATCTCGATGGAGAAGATAGATTTCCTTGAGAATCACATGTAAAACTCAGAATTAGCAAATGTGCAGTAGTGGCTGTGCTCACAGGCTGCTGGAACATTGAGATTAGTATTGATCAGTTCAGCCCCTCATCCAGGTGTTGCATCAGTCTGCATTTTTCAACAGGGGGCCACCAGCAACAGGTGGCTACTGAGTGTGTGAAATATGGCAGTCTGACCTGAGATGTGCAGTAAGTGTAAAGTACACCATGGATATCTAGGATTTAGTAAGAGAAAGAAGAATGTAAAATATCAAATCCCTAAGTTTACATTGATTATATGTTGTAATGATAATATTTAGATACATTGGGCTAAATACATTATTAAAATAAATGTCACCATTTCTTTTCACTTTTTTTTTAATGTGGCTACTAGAAAATTAAATGTTATGTATGTGGCTCACATATGTGGCCTGTGTTATATTTCTGTCTTTGTGTACAAAACATTTGAATGAAAATATGCTTCTCTATTCATGTCCAAGTCACTGTTGCTTACTAAATTACATGTAAGGAGGAACTGCTCTCCTAATGGTCTGAGCTGGGTCCTTCTCTGAGGTGGCAAGTCTTATACTCAATGTTCTAGTTATGCAATATGGCAGCCTACAGTATGAATCCCTACAATATACTGGATGAGTTACATAAATCAACTCATTTACTCTTCTCAACATGCAGTGATGTAGTTATTAACTAACCCCAGGTTCAAAAGGAGGAAACTGAATCTGAGATGGCTTAAAAACTTGTCTGATATTACAGAGTGACTAAGTATCTGAGTCAGGATTCAAAACTAAGAGTCTTTACAGCCCATGCTTCTTTTTTTTTTTTTTTTTTTTTTTTTTTTTTTTTACTGTGAACTGCTTTTCTTTCTTCTATTTCAAGGCTTTCCAGGACATCTATTAAGATATTGACTTCTATCAAGGAGTGATGTCAAAGTGTATTGATCTTTGGGGGCGATGATCATGATTAGGATGATTATGGGCAACAGTTATACAAGATTTCTCCAACCTTAGCTGCTCTACAATTAGTATGCAATTAAATATGTAACTTGAGGGACAATAAATCATGGCATTGACTGAAATGGGCACTTTGATATTTCTGTGCACATTTATCAATACAATGATTAAATAATAACAGTGCATATTAAACATATTAAAAATAACATTAGCATCTTGGAACTAAAATGATTTCTTAGAGAAAAAGGCATTGGAAAGCAAATATATGCTATAAAAACTCATTATTAAATTGTTTATACCCTTGCCCATTTTTAGTACTACTAATATTTGATGAGTTGAATAATGAAGCCCATTTGTTTATGAAATCATTTTCTTCTTTAAAAAACTAACATGAAAATGATTACGGAGGTACATGATATTTGAGAACATTTAGAATATTGTGTTGATACCTGCTTCGACTAGGTTATTCTGGTTCGCTTCACTGCTCAAAATTGGCTGTGGGGCATCTTCCCTATCAGCTTAATAGGCCAAGGTAGGGACTGGTGGTAGCTGAGGTATTTTTCCAGGGCACATAGTTCTTCTGTCCAGAAGACCCGACTTGGCCACCAAAATAATCCCACAAGTATCCATAGGTTAGAGAAAGGTAAGAAAGCATGTTCTTAAGCAATTTGTAGTCACCACTGTGTTTACAAGGGGAATTCCTATGAAATTGTGCCTTATAGATCCACTTGTGATTTTCTGACTTCTTTCCTGGCTAAGAGGGGTCTAAACCTTTCCTCAGATCCTGCCTTGGCAATCAGGAGCACAGATATAAAAACTCCTTTAATGTTAGATGAGAAGCCATGTGATATCAAAAGAAATTGTACCTAAAGGATGCTGTAATTGTTACTTATCCAAAAGAGGTCTTTAGTTAGAAAGAACTTTCCATTTTGTAGGCTTTATCTGATATCCTCTATTTTCAATCCATTGGTCATACCATCCATTATTATCTACTACAATAAATACAAAAATCAAAACTTTGTACATTATTTCTTACTTGATATTTGGGGAAAATACTATTCAGAGTGAATTCATTTTAAAGCTGGCTACTCCAGTGATCGTTATTTGCCATGACAATATGTACTTCAGGCTATGCAAGTTTAGGAGGAAAAAAAGACAAATATCAATTCATGGATAGAGTTTAGTTTCGTTTTTTTAAACTATCTTCCATATTTCTTTACTCCCCACTAGTTTTACAGTGAGAAACCATATGTAAATTATAGATCCTGGCAGCTGGAGAAGAGGCAGATGGGCATAAATCTTGAGGTTAAGCATCTTAATCAGACTCCACAAGTAAAAAGAGGGAGAAAAAATTTAACAAGCTGCTTTAAAAATATTCAAGTTGGTATTTATGAGTTGCATATTAGAATTTATATAGCGTACACTTTAATCTACTAGTATCCTTATTAATTGAATAAATAGAGTTCTTCACCATTTGTCGGAATTTTTATATATATATATTTTTAATTTTATTTATTTATTTATTCATTTATTTATTTTTGTCTGTGTTGGGTCTTCGTTTCTGTGCGAGGGCTTTCTCTAGTTGCGGCAAGCGGGGGCCACTCTTCATCGCGGTGCGCGGGCCTCTCACCATCGCGGCCTCTCTTGTTGCGGAGCACAGGCTCCAGACGCGCAGGCTCAGTAATTGTGGCTCACGGGCCTAGTTGCTCCGCGGCATGTGGGATCCTCCCAGACCAGGGCTCGAACCCGTGTCCCCTGCATTGGCAGGCAGACTCTCAACCACTGCGCCACCAGGGAAGCCCAAGAATTTTTATATATTTTTGAACAGTAAGTATATACAGGTTACAAAAATATACTGTATGCTGTCCTTCTTAAAATATAAATTTAAAAAAATATAAATTAAAAATGCAAAAAAATAAATGAAACACATTTATATTATTTAGTAAGGTTGATCCCCAGCATTTACTATATATTTGCCTATACTGGTGGGATTTTTTTCTTTCCTATAGATACTGACTTCTTCTTGTAGCCTTTTCTCTTCCGTTAGAGAAGACCCTTTAACATTTCTTTTATGGTAGGTTTAATAGTGGTGAACTCTTTTAGATTTCACTGGTCTAAAAAATTCTTTATCTCTCCTTCAGTTCTTGGTGATAATCTTGCTGGGTAGAGTATCCTAGGTTGCAGACTTTTCCCTTTCAGTACTTTAAATATAACATGCCACTCCTAGGGGTGCAGGTCCCACCTGATTGCTTATCTTGTCTTCCTATCTGATTCTGTGTGATCTTTCTTACAGCCTTGAGTATTATTTACCAGAGTTTCTCTGCCAGTCTCAAGTCAGTTTTCAGCGAGAATTGCTTCGCATGTAGGCGTATTTTTGATCTGTTCTTGGGGGCACATGAGCTCCACGTCCTTCCATCATCTTGTTCTCCCCCACCCCCACTGGAAATCAGGGTAGGTACTATCTTTTTCTCACAGGTGAAGACACTAAGGCTTGAAGACGGTAAATAACTTACTCATTATCACATAATTAGTAAGTAGCAGAGTTGTGATTCAGACATAAGTCTGTCTAACTCAAAAACTAATTTTCCATGCCATTTGATCAAAATATCAAAATATAATATGGAAAGTGAAAAACATCTGAAGTTTTTGGTCCCTATAGCACCAAAATTATGGATTTTTAGTATCTTAGTTAGAAAGCACTTTGATATCATTAAAGATTGGCCTATTTGCATTTACTTAAAGGTTTCTATTCAAAAAAGTTGATGCTGCAGATGTTTGTGAGTATTATTGTTTTATGAAAAAGTCATATTAAAAAATAAAGCTTAAGGAAGCAGTCCAATTTAATAATAGGAACATAGATAGAAGATACTGTGATGTTCAATTACTCCTGCTGTTGATATTATGCCATTTAACTGGTAAAGAAAACCGCTGTAATTTTCCCAGTTGAGTGGTAAATTGAAAAGTAAGAGTGTTTGAAAAACCTTTACATGTGCCAGCATTTTGAATGGAGTTTGGAACGATGCATTATAGTAAAGCTCAATTAAAAGCAAATCAGGAAGCCTATCTGAAAGAAGTTCTGGAGTAGCTTTTTTTTACTTTGCACCCTGTAAAAATCACCTTATTGTAATTCTCTATTGATTTGAGTATAAATTTCAAGATAGTGACCTTTGTTCAAAGTTAGAAAATTACCTTGTTTAATGAACTGGAATGTAAACAGCCAATGTTTTTGCTATTAAAAGAAAATCCATATGGGCTTTACGTAAAAGAGATACCTGTAAGGATTAATATAGGTGTGTGCCAAATTCTTCAGGGTTTTCCCTGAACATTTTTTATACTAAAGACAAGTTCTGTCTTAAGAGTAAGAAAAAAATATTATACAGACTATATTCAACATTCTAAAATTTGAATTGTACCACAAGTTTTTCAGTTTATCACACATACACATATTATGCAATGTGTATGTATGTGTGTGTTCCTATTTCTATAAATTTGCAAAAAAGCATGATTTATTTGTTTGTAACTGTAATACTATAGAAATAAAAAGAAAACTCACTTTTCCTCTGGCTGAATGTTGATGGCAGGGATCCTTTATTCACTCAATGAAGAACAAGAAGAACAGGGAATTCTGTTCATTCCTGTTGCTTCCACAAATGCACATGTTTGAGGAAGATGAAGAAGGTAGCTTGTCTGAGGTACAAAAGTAATAGATATGAATACCTTCATACTCAGCCACCTGAGTAAAGTTTCATGTGGCTTGTGTTCCATTTTGTATAATTTTATAGCAGTTAACTTAATATGATATACCACCATTTTCATGGAATATGATTCATTTTTAATATTACTGTCTTCATAAATGAAGCAGTTACCTTTAAGAATGGAAGCTAGGTAAGAAAAATCTCTTGACAAGAATTTGTGTTAATCCATGCTCTCTACTTTTTATGTAATATTATTTATTGAAATTGTGCTTTGTATAAACCTCTGATTTTTGCTCTATCACAGAGAGGTAGTAGCATTTATAAGTTAACACTTTAATTTAAATAGGCCAGTGTCATGCTTAAGTGGGGTTTATCCCAGGAATGCAAGGATTCTTCAATATACGCAAATCAATCAATGTGATACACCATATTAATAAATTGAAGGATAAAAACCATATGATAATCTCAATAGATGCAGAAAAAGCTTTCAACAAAATTCAACACCCATTTATGATAAAAACTCTCCAGAAACTAGGCACAGAGGGAAATTACCTCAACATAATAAAGGCCATATATGACAAACCCACAGCCAACATCATTCTCAATGGTGAAAACTGAAACCATTCCATCTAAGATCAGGAACAAGACAAGGATGTCCACTCTCACCACTATTATTCAACATAGTTTTGGAAGTTTTAGTCACAGCAATCAGAAAAGAAAAAGAAATAAAAGGAAGCCAAATCAGAAAAGACGAAGTAAAGCTGTGACTGTTTGTAGATGACATGAGACTATACATAGAGAATCCTAAAGATGCTACCAGAAAACTACTAGAGCTAATAAATGAATCTGGTAAAGTAGCAGGATACAAAATTAATGCACAGAAATCTCTTGCATTCCTATACACTAACAATGAAATCTCAGAAAGAGAAAGTAAGGAAACACTCCCATTTACCACTGCAACAAAAAGAATAAAATACCTAGGAATAAACCTACCTAAGGAGGCAAAAGACCTGTATGCAAAGACTATGACACTGATGAAAGAAATCAAAGATGATACAAACAGATGGAAAGCTATATCATGTTCTTGGATTGGAGGAATCAACATTGTGAAAATGACTATACTACCCAAAGCAATCTACAGATTCAATGCAATCCCTATCAAACTACCAATGGCATTTTTCACAGAACTAGAACAAAAAATTTCACAATTTGTATGGAAACACAAGGGACCTCGGATGGCCAGAGCAGTCTTGAGAAAGAAAAATGGAGCTGGAGGAATCAGGCTCCCTGACTTCAGACTATACTACAGGGCTACAGTGATCAAGACAGTATGGTACTGGCACAGAGACAGAAATATAGATCAATGGAACAAGATAGAAAGCCAAGTGATAAACCCGTGCACATATGGTCACCTTATCTTTGATAGAGGAGGCAGGAATGTACAATGGAGAGAAGACACCTTCTTCAATAAGTGGTGCTGGGAAAACTGGACAGCTACATGTGAAGGAGTGGGATTGGAATACTTCCTAACACCATGCACGGGGATAAACTCAAAATGGATTAAAGACCTAAATGTAGGGCCTGATGCTATAAAACTCCTACAGGAAAACATAGGCAGAACACTCTATGACATAAATCACAGCAAGATCCTTTTCAACCCACCTCCTAGAGAAATGGAAATGAAAACAAAAATAAACACATGAGACCTAATGAAACTTAAAAGCTTTTGCACAGCAAAGGAAACCATAAACAAGATGAAAGCACAACCCTCAGAATGGGAGAAAATATTTGTAAACGAAGCAACTGACGAAGGATTAATCTCCAAAATTTACAGCAGCTCATGCAGCTCAATATCAAAAAAACAAACAACCCAATCCAAAAATGGGCAGAAGATCTAAATAGATATTTCTCCAAAGAAGATATACAGTTGCCAACAAACACATGAAAGGGTGCTGAACATCACTAATCATTAGAGAAATGCAAATCAAAACCACAGTGAGGTATCACCTCACACTGGTCAGGATGGCCATCATCAAAAAATCTACAAACAATAAGTGCTTGAGAGGGTGTGGAGAAAAGGGAACCCTCTTGCACTGTTGGTGGGAATGTAAATTGATACAGCCACTATGGAGAACAGTATGGAGGTTCCTAAAAAAACTAAAAATAGAACTACCATATGACCCAGTAATCCCATTATTGGACACATACCTTGAGAAAACCATAATTGAAAAAGATTCATGTACCACAGTGTTCATTGCAGCACTATTTACAGTAGCCAGGACATGGAAGTAACCTAAGTGTCCATCGAGAGATGAATGGATAAAGAAGATGTGACACATATACACAATGGAATATTACTCGGCCATAAAAAGGAACATAACTGAGTTATTTGTAGTGAGGTGGATGGACCTAGAGTCTGTCATACAGAGTGAAGTAAGTCAGAAAGAGAAAAACAAATACTGTATACTAACACATATATATATGGAAACTAAAAAAAAAAAAAAAATGATTCTGATGAACCTAAGGGCAGGACAGGAATAAAGACACAGACATAGAGAATGGACTTGAGGACATGGGGAGGGGGAAGGGTAAGCTGGGATGAAGTGAGAGAGTAGCATTGACATATGTACACTACCAACTGTAAAATAGATAACTAGTGGGAAGCAGCTGCATAGCACAGGGAGATCAGCTCGGTGCTTGTGACCACCTAGAGGGGTGGGATACAGAGGGTGGGAGGGAGACGTAAGGTGGGGATATGGAGATATATGTTTACATATAGCTGAGTCACTTTGTTATAAAGCAGAAACTAACACAACACTGTAAAGCAATTATACTCTAATAAAGATGTTAATAAAATAAAATAAAGTAAAATAAAATAAAAAATAAATAAGCTGGTGTTGAAATAGATAATACTTTCCATTTAGGAAGTTAATGATATGGTAAAATAAATTCAGAGTTGCTTTTACCTATAACAAAGTTTTTTTAGAATTCTAATGCTTCTCTGTATGTTTGTTTAATATGATTTCTCATGCCATTTAGAAAAATATGAGATCAGTTCTGCATTTATTATTTTAAGCATTTCTTGCATGATATGACAGCTTTAAGGCAAGATATTGCCATCTAGATAAGAGAGCTATCCCTGGAGATAATTGGCTATTTGATTGAGTTGCCATCAATGATGCTATACCTTTTTTGGAATTATTGGAATTATTTGTCATTATGCCTCTTGTAAGGAAAAATAATGGAAAAATGCTTTACTGTACATGAAAAACACAAATAGAAAATGCACATATTCTTTCACCAGCTAAAACAAAATAGAGTAATCAAGCCATATTCTTATAGTTCATAATTTATTTCATTGAAGGTACATTTTATATCCTGGAGGATCCCATTAACATTTTCAAAGTAATAGAATTGTTTAATGTTTTACAACATTTCAACATAATAATTAGAATCTCTGTTTTAGGCTCTAAAATGTTACTTACTCAGTTTCATGTCTTTCTAAAGAATTCTCGGTATAGTTACAAACAAGCCAACATTGACTATCTATATATATGAGGTACAGTTAATATGATAGAACTATCAGTTTAATGGGTGATTAGGAGATAACATATTGTTTTCTGAATAGGTTATTTTTCCTCTGTTTCTTATTCATTATTTCTGTCTCTGTTTTCTGCCTAAAAGATTTCCCACTAGCTGGAAGTTCAGAATCCATTCTCAGTGTTCTCTCTCACCTCCTTGATTTTACAACTATTAATTAAGCTTCACCCTATAGCATTTGTTTTCTTCACCAAGCACAAATGTGAACATTGACCTTCAGCATGACCCAGTAGCAGTGCTATTCCCCTGAATATCTGTTATCTTAACTCTGTGGCTCTGGGGACATAGGACAGTGTTTTTGAGAGGAGGGTATGTGTGTGTGTTGGCGGGGGGTGGAGTGAAGAAGCCTACTCAGAGATCCCTCAGATGGGAATGACATTGATGAGGAGATGTAAGGGAAGGCAAAGGAGAGGGGAGAAGTCTCACCTAACTGAGGCAAGGGAAGTAAATAATAGCATGGGCAACCTTTGTTATTTAGTGCATATGTGTATGTGTGTCAGGTGGGCTAAACTACTCAGAGAACCACAGAAATCTGACAAAACGGATGCTTTTCTAGATACCATAAAACCAACAAAAGGAGAAAAATATAAAGATGTGGTTTGACTACATATATATTATAATATAATATAATATATATTACATTATATTATATATTATAATATGTATATTACATATAATACATATAATACTGAATTTCACCATGTATACGGTTGTTCACTGAAAGAGCCAAAATAAATAATAGTAACTACCATATATTAAAGCTAGCAACATTTTTGAACATTCTATAAACATTACCTTGTTTAATCCTCACAACAACAACCTGATGAGTTATGTACAGGTAATGTAAGTGGTTCCCAAAGTGACAGAGCTGGAATTAGAAACCAGGCTGTATGATTGCAGAAAATGTGTTGTAGGGATAGTGGGTTGATGAACAAACAAATGAAAAACCAGCAAGAGAAAAAATATCAGCTTTGTGAAGATTGCTTGTTGAGAAGTAAAATAAGATGACATGAAAAAGAATGCTTAGGTGACTAGTTTTGATTGGGAGTTCAGAGAACACTTATCTGAGGTTTAAGCTGAATACTGCATAAGAAACCAGGAAAGCAAAGATGAGAACAGGAATTCAAAGGCTGCAAAGCAAGAAGGAACTTGGTGTGATCCAGGAACACAGGACAGGCCAGAGTGAAAGTGGTACCAGATGACATTGGAGATGGGAACAAGGTGAGATCATGTAGGTCTAAGGTAGGGTTTTTGGATTTCATTCCCAGTGCAATTGAGACACCGTTGGAGGAAGCGAGTGATACAACCTGGATTATATTTAACAGGTCATTTTTGTTGCTCTGTGCAGCATATATCATAGGGAATCAAAAACTAGAAACAGTATACCAAGTACCCACTACTTAGGTCAAGAAATAAACAAATATAGGGACACACCACCCACCAGACTCTTAGATTACAGTTCTTTACTCTGTGAGGTAAACAGATTAAGGTAACCAGAATTCATGTTTTATAATAATAATTTATTTGATTTTCTTTATAGTTTTATAAACTTACACATACATCCCTAAATAATATATTATGGATTACCCATTTTTGAATTTTATGTGATTGTATATATTCTTTTACATATTGCTTTTTTTACTCAACATTATATCTGTGAGTTTCCTCTGTGTTGTTGGTGTACCTGTGGGTTATTCATCTTCATCACTGTGAATATTTCTTTGCATTAATACAAGGCAATTTACTTATCCATTGAATTAATGTTGCTTCCAGTTATCTTTTTGTTAGTCATTATGATCAGTAATGCTAGAAATATTCTAGTGTGCATTGCAAGAACTTCTTTAGAGTATATACCCAGAAGTGGCTTGTATAGTATGTGCATTTTCAATTATATTACATAACACTAAATTGTTTTCCAAAGTGGTCGTAACAGTTTAAACGCTATAATTTAGTTCACACTGTTCCATATCCTCATCACTACTTGGTATTGTCAGACTTACATTTTTGTCACACTAGCAGGTGTGTGGAAGTATTTCTTCGTGGTTTAAATTTTAATTTCCTTGAACTTTAATTAGTAAGAGCACCATTTCATATTAAGATTGACCCATAGTTTTCATTTTGTTACTTTGTCAGACATTAAATGAATTGGGAAACTTTCTCCTATGCTTTATAATAATATTAACTTTATGGAGGTCTGATACCTAAGACAAGTTTTCTTCTGTCTCTGCTGTCTAACGTTTAAACTAGAATGGCTTTGTGGTTTGTTATGTGATGTTATTACCCTGTAACTAACGTATTACGGTAAAGACAAAAATTCAAGTGGCACCAAAAGACATAAAATAAAAAGCAAACCACTACCACCTCTAGGCCCACTCCCAAGAGTGGCCACTTAAAACTTTTCCTGTATTTAGTTCTTCTGGTTTTTCTAATCTTAAATAATCCTAAACAATTTTTAATTGTATCAAGTTTAAACAGTAATAACAACAAACTATCAAAAATAGGAAATTTACTCTCCTATACCACCTTCTAATGCCCCTCCAGCCCAGTCTTTGCAGCGTTTCTTATTTATTCTCTTAGTGTTGGTTCTTCTATTTCTTGCCTTTAAATAATGGCTCCATATTTCTCTGTACCTTTTTTGCCCTTCCACACCCTCCAAGCTTCTATCAGCTATATATTTTTTACACTGTTGAGGTTAATTACACACTTATTGTTGGAAATGTAATTGCCTTCCATGTTTTATCTATTGATTCAGCCCAACATTTGTAAACCCACTAATGGTTTTTAAATTATACGCTATATTTTTTAATTTGATTCACTGAAGAATCAAATAATATGACAGATCATGCAATTAAGGTGATGACATTAAATCTGACATTAAGAGAAGACCACGTAATCAGTACCAATGTCAGATAGATCCTCTCTTTTCATATTCAAACAGCTGCCCAAGATCATGGATAGTAAAAGAGAATAGAGAGAATTCTACCACGGCACTTCTCTTCCTGCTTTTCATACCTGCCATCTCCTTGCTTTGAGCTCCCCAGAATCTTACTGAAATGAAGGCCTCTCTACTAAGCCTTTGTGTGTGCCTATGCTCCTGCTTCCTTCATTCTGTGTCACATATATCTAAATCCAATTATCCCCTTCTTCTGGAAATTCAAAGTCTTTCTCACTCATGTTCTCCTTGCTATTATGGGTTTACTTCCTTTTATAGATCATCACTAAAACATCAATGGGATTTGGAGTGGTTAACAAAAGAACTCAGTTTATCATCTTGATGTAAAAGATGTTTATCTTAGCTAATTGTGGTTTAACATTTGCTAAAAGTCCATAACTGCACCATGACAAGAAAGGCTATTGGTAGAAAAGGAAAAATTACTTTCCCTAACAAGTATAAACAGGTAAGAATTTGAGGCTTGGCACAAGCAGACATAGGGGTCTAGTCAAGGCTTATTTGGAAAAGCAAAGCATAGATTAAGACTATTTGATAAGATAGGTTCAGAAAGCTCTTTCAGGATCAAAAGTCATACATTTAAATACTAGAAAGAAGGGATTTTAAAAGACTAATTTTCTTTGTTTTTCTTTTCACATTTTTTTCTCTTTTTTCTTTTTTCTAAAATTTTTTTATTGAAGTATAGTTGATTTACAATGTTGTGTTAGTTTCTGTTGTACAGCAAAGTGATTCAGTTATATATAAATATATGATATCTATACACACATATTTTTTCAAATTCTTTTCCTTTATGGTTTATTTATAAGATATTGAATATCATTCCCTGTGCTATGTAGTAGGACCTTGTTGTTTATCTATTTTATATATAGTAGTTTGTATCTGCTAATCTCAAACTACTAATTTATCCCTCCCCCAGCCTCTTTCCCCTTTGGTAACCATAAATTTGTTTTCTATATCTGTGAGTCTGTTTCTGTTTTGTAAATAAGTTCATTTGTATCATATTTTAGATTCCACGTATAAGTGATATCATATGGTATTTGTCTTTCTCTTTCTGACTTACTTCACTTAGTATGATAATCTCTAGGTCCATCCATGTTGCTGCAAATGGCATTATTTCATGCTATTTTATGGCTGAGTTTTTTTCTCTATATATATTTCATTGTTCTGTAGTTAAGCTTCAACTCTGTGGCAGCATTCCCCACTTCCCCCTCCTAAACACATCTCACTTCTCCTTGAGGGTGGCCCATCTGGGGTCTGGAAGGGGAAGAATGTAGGAAGAAAGAGTCCCCACCAGCTAGTACCAACATTTTGGACTCCTATATCCCACAATGAACAGTTCGAACTATTATCACAAGCATAAGAGTAGATGTTTGGCATTTCTTTTGAAGGTTCCCATCCAGTATGCTGTAATAGTGCTTATTAGGCCCATGCAGTCCCAACATCTTGTTACCAAACACGCAGTGAAATTCATGTGGCATCACCAGTGTCAAAAGATCTGTGAACCAGGAAAGAGTATAAACATCTTACAGTGGAAATGAGGAAAAAAGGATGACCTTCTAAAATCCCTCAACTGGAAAGGAAGGCAGAATGGCACTAGAGCCCTTCATTCTTAGATGAGGAATGGATGGTATTAGAACAATAAGGGCCTAAACTGTAGCTCTAGGGAATGGGGCCAGTAGACTAAGTATAATAAAATGTACAAGTTTGAACTGGATGAGTTAATTTATCCAAATTTTATTTATTTCAGAAAAGAAAAAAAACCCTCCCTTTGAAAACTACCTACCAGAGAGTCACACACCTTAGATCCTTTAAATGTTCTTGAAATTAATCATAATATGATGATAATTTTTGAAAATCACCTAATTTCATTAAGTTAATGGATGATACTTTCCAAGTCTGCATTGGGCCAAATCAGATATTTCTGTGCCTGTGCAAGCATACAGCCAGCTCCAGAGTGGGTAGTCCTTTTTTAACTTAATGCTACCAAACAAAGCAGAGCAAATTACTACCAATGAGAAATAAGGGTTTGTGTATTAAACACATCACCTCTAATTTTTAAAAAAAACACACAAGTCTTATAATTCAAAAGAAAATCTCCTTAACTCCTTGAGAGTCAGATAATTTGTAGTAGCTTTATCCTTGAATACCTGCTGAATAATTTGGAGAAATAAGACTAAAGAATGATTGGATTATTACCTTTAAAATATAAAAACAATATTTAAAATCTTCAGTTATCTCACATACATTCCTCACAACATCATAAATAGGTAAGTGAGAATAGCACAGTGTCTAAGAGCTTGGCATTGAAGTCAGAGACACATGGGTTTAAAATCTAAGCTCCATATTTAATAGATTTGTGATCTTGTATTATTTAATCTCTCAAAGTCCAGTGTTCCTTATGCAAAACGAGGTGATTAATTGTACTTACCTCATATGATTGGTTTGAGAATTGAGTATATGGGTACAGTAATATAACTACCTAATACTTTATAACTGCTACATCATCATTTACTTCTTTTTCATCATCATCATAATCATTATCACCAGTTCAGAGATAAGAAATTAATCCTGAGAGGGTAACTGACTTTGCTGAGTACACATAAATAAGTACTATAAGCCATGACCAGAAGCTTGTTCTTCTCTTTCCCTTGATGAGGTTTTCTTTTTAAATATATGAAGAGTTTTTCTCATGGAGTAGATTCTGACTAATAACCTTTTAGTGCAAGGATAGTTAAATTTAACTAAGAGAAATTGCATTTGGGTATTAGGTGGCATTTTAATATGCTTGGATGCACTTTGAAAGCATCGTTTTTTCTTGTTACATTTTAAGAAAAGACATCGATAGAACCTTCCCTGTACAATTATTTATGCACTTGAAGACAAGAACCTGGACCAAAACTTTTTTTAAAGCTAATTTTGGTTTTTTAATTCAGTGAGCATTTTCCTGTGATTAGATGTTTCACAGAAGCCTGGGTTTATTTTCCAGATTGGATAGGTAATGATTTTAATTGATCTTAATTATCTCAGATTTCAAGAGCTAAGCATTTCTATATGTGGCTTGGAAATATTTCCAATAAGCAATTATTTTAGGATCCCAAGAATCCTAAATTTCTAGAGCTGTATTCGTTTTCTATTGCTGTATAACAAATCACCACAAACTTAGTGTTTAAAAAAAAAACCCACTCGTTTATTTTCTTATAGTCTGTAGGTCAGGGCTGGCAAGATGTGGCTGGATTCTCTGGCCAGGCTTTAGTCAAGTTGTCAGCTCGCTTCTCATCTGGAGCACAGGGTCCTTTCCAAGCTCCTTTCTGTTGTTGGCAGATTACAGTTCCTTGTAGTTAGAGGACTGACATCTCCATTTGCATGCTGTCTGCCAGGGCTGCTTTCAGCTCCTAGAGGGTCTCTCACATTCTTGTCCCATGACCCCCTCCATCTCAACAACAGAGAACCTCCCTCTCACACTGCAAATCTCTCCAACTGCCTCTACTGCTACCAGCCAGAGAAAACTCTCTGTTTTTAAAGAGCTCATGTGATTAGGTTAGGCCCACCCAGATAATCTCCCATTTGATTAACCCAAGGCCAACTGATTAGTAATCTTAATTAAGTCTGCAAATATCCCTTCTGGCATATAAAGTAACATAATCACAGGAATGATACCTCACAGTATTCATAGGTTCTGCCCAGACTCAAGGGGAGGAGATTGTACAAGGTCAAGGATAATTGAAGGTCATCTTAGAATTTTGCCCACTTGCAGGGCCCAGGGTACTACCAGCGCAAATATAGGTTTCTGCAGCTCTCTGAATAGCCATCTCATAGTCTGTTCTCAAACCAACTTTCTTTCCAACCTCCCTATTTCAATAAGTATTATCCGAGTTTAGCATAAGTTCTATTAATTTTGCTTTCAAATATATTTTTTATTTATCCTCTGTATCATTATACCCATATCGTTCATGTATTACTGCAATTGTCTACATTCTACTCTTTGTCAATCTGTGCTTTAACTTCCCTTCAGGACTGAAGCCATCCTGCAAAACAATGATTTTGCTTGCGATATTTGCATAAACTCTAATAAAATTGTCAATTACTTGGCTAATTGCAACCAAATGGTTTTAAATTGATTACCCAAATAATTTCCTCAGTTGTCTCTTCCTCTTCACTAGTAGAGATCCTGGGAGCAGAACACAAATTAGGCCCATATCTGAGTTTACAGAGAAAATATCTGAAACTATATTTACATCCAATTTTGCAATTTTCAAAGGAGTCGTGTTAAAGAAAGAAGTGTGCTCAACAGTGGTCCATCTTCAGTCTGTATCCCATAAAACCTCTATGTGGTATTTGGGGGTTTTGACCACAGATTCATTCCTGAAATTATCTTTCTCTCTGGCTTCTATAATATTGTTTTATTTTGGATTTCTTCATATATCATGTCATATGTCTATGGCCTTGTCATCCTTCGGCCTTCTCTGGATACCATAAAAAGAGGTGATTTTCAAGACTCTGTCCTTGATTTTCTTTGTTCTTTTTATTCCTTTTTCTTTTTTTATCCGAAAAATCTTATTAATCTTCATGTCTTTAACAATTACTTGTATTTGAATGAATCAAAATTCAGGGCCTGATCTTTCCTTGACCCAGATTCCTATCTCCAGTTGACTATTATTCATTCCTGTATAGATGTCCTACCAGCTCCTTAAACTCAACAAGGTGTTCAAAACAGGATTCGTAATATTTCATTCCTGGTTTCTTTCATATTTCTCACTTCAGTTAGTGATGTCACAATCTTTTTAGTCACACAATCTAGAAACTTTGGAAACATCTGGCACTCTTCCCTAATACTTCACTACCACCCACTACCATTTCCATATTTTCTTTCAAATTTGTCTTTTGCCTGCAATATCCATTCCACTATTGCAATCTACTCATTTTTTATGTCTAATTTCATTAAAAGTCCTAGCTACTTTTCATACCTGAACAAAAATAAATCAGATATTCCTGAAAACTTCCATAACATCATGGTTTTTGCTTAACTTCGGGTTTGATTGTTTTGTATATATTGCCATCCCTTAGCTGGTGACAAGTTCCTTAAGGGCAGAGATCATTCCTATGTCCCTTCAATTTATGTCTGTGCCTTATATGCTCAATAAGTGTTTCTTGAATTCTCTGTGCCCTTGCATGCATTACAATATGACTTTCTCTTTCAAAAAGCAGCTCTGTTTTTCAATCTTGTACATTACCTGAAATTGCTTTTTCTACCAAGGAGCTATCTAAATTCTTGATAAAATTACACTTTTATGTAGCTTTAAAATTCTCCACTGGGTTGACCAGACAAGGTGGATGATCTGCTTTTAAATTGCCAACAATCTATTCTTAATTAAATCAAATTTATAAGTTGGTCCTCTGATCACTAGTGCCAACATGCTCTTTCCCTATTTTTGAGTGAGGTAGTGTTTTTTTTTCTAGCTGGTCCTAAATTATTTATAAATAAATCAAAGATTCTTCACAGGTTCCCAAGAGAAAACAAATATATATCTGCGGTCATAAAGCTTTAGATGTTTTAAAAACTCTTTTCCATTAGAATTCAAGAATGAATCATGTCCCTTATGAAACCTAATATTAATTTTTTGATCTTCCATTGTGACATGACATTATTGCCTTTAAATATTTTTGCATAACTTTAGGGAATTTTTCTGTTCCTGGGGTCTATTTTGTAGTCTTCTTTCATAAAAGAAAGTATCTTATGTTCATAATCTCTACTTTCCTAGCTATTATATCATGTCCCCAATGTCTTTGAAAAGATTCTTTCTTCCAGGGATACTTGTGGAGAGTTCTGAAAGCATTCTTCCCAATGGACAGTCTCCTGATGATACATCTTCTTCAAGAGATATTTGAAATGATACTGAAAATATAATTTTGGTCTTGGTTTGACTTATGTAAACATCTTGGCTGGCTTCAACAAAATCACAAAATTTTACCTGAACCTTTATTTTTAATCCAGTATGTAAATTCATCCTTTTTTTTTTTTTAATTTTATTTATTTATTTATTTATTTGTGGCTGTGTTAGGTCTTCGTTTCTGTGCGAGGGCTTTCTCTAGTTGCGGCAAGTGGGAGCCACTCTTCATCACAGTGCGCGGGCCATCCTATTTTTTAAATCAAATAAAGCATACTTTCGTCCTGCTCACCCCAGAAGATCCTAGATTTTCTTATTTTTTAGAAAAGCAAATTTAACAGGAAAAAAATGCAGCATGGTATGTTTAACTTAAATTTTCTACTTTGCATTTTGAAAAGTCAAAAGTATGTTTGGAGTATCATAGCTATCATTTTATTTTCATTAAATAAACAATAATGGGTATAGTTCTTGCTGGCATTATCTGTAGTTAATGAGCATTTATTTATAGCCTTATCTCTATTACCACTTTCATTACTGAACTTGTGGTAATATTTTATACCTGGGGTAACAATTAGTAGAGTATATCTCGTATGCTTCATTCTACTGAATTGGTGAATTATTTAGTAATTAGAAGGTAATTCACTAGGAAGAAAAATTGGGCTGGTGAGTTTGCTAAGAGACACAGAGGATTAACATGCCCATTAAGTCCATGCAACCTAATTTTGCATTGCACAGTCCTCTTTCTTTGCTCTGTAAATACTGGAGGAAGTACCATGAGTTGCAGAAGTATCTGAACTTGGTGAAGGGTAAGGGATAAGTATTTCCAACATCAGGTTAAATAGATTGATTTATTCATACTGTTTTTTAAATATCAACAGTGTGCTGGTCATTGATAATCAGTAATGAATGACACAGCCCCAATCCTAAGGACTTTGCAGTCTACTAAGTACTTTTTCCTAGAACATGTGTTTTATTCCACACCTAAAACTATGAAACACAAAGAAACTAAAATGATTTCTCCTGACCAAGACTAACTCTGCTCTGTATCAATAAACTACGTTTAAGAACCTCTGAGTAAACTAACATCACTCGAACATAGGTAGAAGAATTCAAGCCACTAAAAGAAATGTGGTCATTTCATTTCCACCTCTTATATCAAGATTGCCAATGGCCAGGGCTCCGCATAAAGTTGCAATGGTTGGACACTGCAGAACTCCAAGGGACATTGTTTACATAGATTAGGATGCCAGGACACTGTCCACATAAATTACAATCTGCGTGGCCAAATGGCCCAACCCAGAGGTGCCTTTTTCAGCCACCTCTTTCATGCCCTTTCAGGAGCAAGAGTTACCAAGTTCCTTCTTCATTTCAATTTGCTCAGTGTTTTTTGAGCTCCTGCTGTGTTCAGAGCACTTTCCTTCATGGAATAATAGACAGATATAAAGATAAATAACACATAAATATATACTTTAATGGACAACATTAGAGTCTAATAATTTCCTTTATAGACTCCAGATCCCAATGCAGCCACAAATAAGACAAGTTAATAACTACATCTTCTTTCTCAGGGATCCTATCTTAACAAGTGTGTTCAGGTTGGCCAAGAACTGACTGTGACATTTACTTAATGAAAGCCACATGGAGAAGCTGTGCTCCCTCCCTAGGTCACTTAGCAAGCATCACCTTTGTGTTCCCTTGGTGCTTCCTGATCCCAAGAGTGGGAAACTGGAGGGACACTAAAACCATTTCCTTACAGACTTCTAAGGAGCAATCTTGACTTTGTCAGCTAGGCTACAGTGCTGAGTAAACTCATGAATTTCAGGATGAACTGGCTTGAGGACTCAAGTGGTGACTGTTTGACTAACAGAGTTGCAATGGCAACATTGATCATTTAAACAAGCAAAACGGAAAGTGTCAGCATTCTCTCATGGCCATCTGTGACTTCTGTGTGCTGGTAGTTGGTATTCAGAATGGAACTGGTTGCTTGAACTGGCTCTCAGTTTTGCAATGAAAAGTGAAGGAAAGCATTCTTCTGTTTATGCCTGCTTGTTGTATTTTTCCCTCTAAACCACATGGCGAGAAATTATGATATTAAATCATTTAAAATTCTATTGCCATGCCACATTTCATTTCATGTATTTCGTACTTTGAAATATGAGACTATATCTAACTTAATTGTGAGATTAAATTTGCTATCTTGATCCGTGCATTCATTCTTTTTTGCAGTGATAACATTAAACCTTTCATTTTTAATAAGATTTGCAGATTTTTATATTGCTATGAGAAAACATGAAACACGATCTGACTTGTTTTGATTGAGTTCCAACATTTTAACACAAGTATTATAGAAAGAAATTAAAGTGATTTTTTCTTCCTTTAGCCATCACAGTAATTGTGCAGCAAGATCAGAAAGGAATATGACATTCATGACTGGAATCAAAGATTATAAACATTTTAGAACATGAATAATGGCTAATATATTAAAACACATAAAAGCATATTTATTATGTTGAATCACATGAAATTGCTATTTTTAGTAGGATAAAACATGGTTAAATTTTGGCAATTTTGTTTGGCTCAACATATATTCATTTAGTTAGGAGATTCTGTACATTCTTGCGGCCTGGTTTAATCAAAATGAAATCGTGTGATAATTAACACTGAGTTAGCCCTCTGTGGATAATCGAGGCCTAATGCCAGTTCTTCTCTCTCTTGATTTAATCCCTGATTTCAGGCTATTTAACTATGCAATAAGTCTATCTTAAAGTGGTTATGATTCGAAGAAGAAAAGCAATATTAACTAATTTAGTTACTTAAAATAGAAGTTCAGTATTTTTTAAAATCCAGAAATTAGTGTGAAAGAGTGGTTTAGACTATGAATTAAACCAAATTGGGGGATTATCTTGATTCATTTATATGTACTACTCTGTTTCCAGTCAACATACACAATAGATATTTGAGTAGGATATAAAGCATGTTTCCAGATGAGATCCAGATGATATTAAAATTTCTAGCATATCTGAAGATTTTTAGCGAAAGAGAGAAAGTGGTTTACTACAGGGCAAGTCCTTGCTCAGAGTCAGTTCTCATGGTAGTTCTGTCCCTGGCAGTCCGTGTGACATGAGTGAGTCCCCTAACCTCTCTGGAAACATTTCATTTTTTCACTTTACAGACAACTCATAGTGCACATATAAATTCACACTTCTTAGCAACTCTGTGGTTCCCAGGAGCCCAGCCCAGAGATTGGGAAGCAGTGAATTAAAAAAGCTCTGTTAACGCTTCTTGGTCTCACATTCTAATTCCTATTAATCTAAGAGGAATTAGCAACAATTGAGGAAAAGCAAACAAACTGGAAATCTGAAAACAGGGAAGTGAGACTAACGACTCGAGCTGATAATTATGTATGAGTTCTTTCCCTTTGACTGGTGGCCAGAAACCAGAGACGGTAGAATTGATGAGCCAGGATGTCCTGCTGGTGCTGGCTGCATATTGAAAGGAAATAATCCAGATAATTGTTTAATTGGATGCTATTTAAAAAGAGAAGCTGAAACTCCCAAGAATCGTGATCCAGAGTAAACATCTTTTCAACCATACTGGTTAAATAAAAACCCAAGGGTGCTGCATTGAAGATTAGCATCCCTGAGGTTCCATTTTCACTGCCATGAAAATATCCCTTTTAACTGTTTCCTGTCAGTCCTTGTCAGAGTCTCTGTGAGTTTTACTTTTCAATATTAAGTACTCCTGGATGATAATTTTCCAACATTATACTTATAATAAAAATGGAAAATAAGTGAAATCTTAGCTACAGACCTAGTAACAAGAGTGTAAAATCAAGTGCTTCCTATGAGAGACAATACGTACAATGGTTGTGACACATATTGTCATGAGCCAGCCTAGGTTTGAATCATCTTATATCTTATATAATGTATAAAGTCTTTAACTCAGGTCCAGTTATTTGAACTTTCTGTGACTCAGTCTCTGCACTTGTAAATTGGAGGTAGTGACAGTAGGCTTGTAGTAAGGATTATACTATTTTGTGTAAAGCTCTTATACCAGACCCTGACACATTACAAGTGGCATATGACTGTAACAGTAATTTGTAATTGAGTCATGGCTCTTTTAAACTGGTGTTTTAACTGAATTATCATAGCATGGTAAAGTCTATCAATTTTACAAGATGTGGCTCAGAAAAACAAACCACAAGCAATACATTTGCTTCCATACCTATATCTAGATAAGGCATTGAATATAATTTTGGAAGTGGAATGACCAATTAATGTATTTTGGTCCCCCTTCTCCTTTTCTTTTTTCCATTCTCTTGACTTTATTTTTACAGCTCTTTCTCTGAGCTATATGCATTCATATTTAATGATTGCCATTTTTATTCTTTTTGTAGTATTAAATATTAAATATAGGGCAGAATACCTCCTTTAATTTCCCTTTAGAGTAATAAAATATTACCAGTAACTTTTCTTAAGATCTGTAGCAATACTCTTTGTCAAAACAGAAGTACTTAATAAAGCCAGGAAAACACCTATGAAAAGGTCTTAGGAAGAGTATTATTATATATTGGATAAATGAAATGTATCAAATAAAGCAAACATCTAAGACATGAATTGGTGCAGATTTGACCTCAGGAAGCTCTTATACAACAGGCTTCATGATAAATTCTAATTACCACAGGGTTTTAATGATTAATTTTAATGACTTTATTCACAATGATATTGTTAGCATGAATAAGAATAACTCCTTTGAACAGATTTGTGGTTGCCAAGTGGGAGGGGGTAAGGGAGGGATGAATTGGGAGTTTGAGCTTAGCAGATGCAAACAGTTATATATAGAATGGATAAACAACAAGGTCTTACTGAATAGCCCAAGGAACTATATTCAATACCCTGTGATAGACCATAATGGAAAAGGATATGAAAAAGAATGTATATATATATGTATAACTAAATCACTTTGCTGTACAGCAGAAATTAATGCAACATTGTAAATGAACTATTCTTCAATAAAATAGATTTTAAAAAAAGAATAACTCCTTTATAAATCTTGTAATAGATGAGGTTTGTGATTGCTCAGCAAACACTTATTCCAAAATCTCAGATTTTGTCACCTAAAAATATTCCTCTGCATTAGTATTTAATTTTACAGTATCAGTTTACAACAAAGTACAACAAAGTACCATTAGAGTATGAATTCCAATGTAATCATTTGTCTTCACAAAAAGAAGTTTCCAAGTAGCTCTTGGGGAAAATGCAGGGATGATATTAAAAATACTAACCTGTCGGGACTTCCCTGGCGTTCCGGTGGTTAAGACTTTGCCTTCCAACGCAGGGGGCATGGGTTCATTTTTCCCTGGTTGGGGAACTAAGATCCCACATGCCTCGGGGCCAAAAAACCAAAACATAAAAAAAATAACAGAAGCAATATTGTAACAAATTCAATAAAGACTTTAAAAATGATCCACATCAAAAATATACTAACCTGTCAACCACAGGCTTGAAACAATAGGATGGATGCTGGCCATAGAGTTGGAGTGAGGTGCTAGAGTACCCATGTTTCACCAAGACTTCACCCTGTAGTGCTAGATAACAGGAAGGTGTGGGGCCTTGTGAAGGAAGCTGGGGAGGAAAAGAAGGGGGAGCTTGAGAGAATTGGGATCCCAACCATTTACCAACCTGTACAGTCATACAGTACATCCTGAAGAATTATATATATTCATAGCATCCTTGTGAAACACACATATGAAAAGCCAAGAGTGATGAGGAAATACCCTTATTACCAAAAGGAGATTCAAAGAATAGTCAATATTTATCTGTTCTTCATGGAAGTTGTTATATTCCTTGTTGACAAAAGAAATTGTGGTAATTGCATTCAAATTTCCTTGAAGTTTATCAAACTCAAAAAGACAAAAACAAATGAATCAACTTAACCTGGAGAAAATTTTGTTTAAAATTCCAATATTCTTATGTTTGACTATATAATATTTGCAATTTCTTTCTATTGTATTTTAATAATTATTTTGGATTTCTCCCATGCTCATTTAATCCATTTGAATTTCTGGAAATGCTCAAAGATACTCTAAACAGTAGCAAAGATAATTTTTAATTTATGTTTTGGAGATCATGAGTCAAATTCTTTTGAGAGTCTGCAATTTTAATAAAATAAGTAAATTTAAAAAAAAATTTTATTTTCCAAAATAAAAAAAAAATGTATCTTTTCTATTCATGGGGGAAAAATCTAAAGAGGAGCTCATTATACTTATTTTATCAGAGTATAACTTGTTCCAAATAAAAAGTTGTGAAAAGGAAAGCCAAAATTTCAGTTTAGAAATTTGTATTCTGTTCAATTGTTAAGAGAATTCCAGGATGATTCATATTATTCCATTTTTCTTTTCTCTTATTTATTTATTCCTTTACATTAAAATTATTTTCAAAATATTTGTTGTTCTTTATTTTCCTTTTTATAATTTAAAACAATCTCTATATACAAATATAGCTCTGAAAGCAGAGGCTTTACAACATTATGGACAATTCTCTGACAGATTCAATTTTCACTGCCCAGATTTCCGATTTACTTTGAATGTCAATATTAAAGACTAATTTAAATATTTTTTGATTTCTATAAAAAGCTTAATTGATAATTGCTACAATTTCAACAAACATTCTTTGAACTCTATCTGCATATAATTATGTAAGATTTTACGGGGGCTACAAAAATAAGTAAGAGAAAAATCTCAGGCCCCTAGTATCTTATAACGACGGATGGAGGATTAGACATGGTGTGACCTGGACAGGTCACTAGGCCACAGGATATCTATGATATGAGTACCATGAGGAGAAGAGGCTACGTGGTTGGCACGTAGAGGTGGTTCCTCTACAGAGCTCATCAGGCTAGGGAATAATGAAGGGACCAGTCTATTTTCCGTCTCTTTTGTAGGATAACCATGGAATCCAAAGACTTCCTTACCCATCTGCCTTATGTTCCTATATATGTTTGTTCACCACCCTCAGTAAAACAATGTACGTGTAATGAGAGTTACAACCAATGCTCTCTTTGGGACATATATTGCACTAACCAAGATTATTTGTAATATTTTATTGTTAACTATTTGTTCTATAACCATTACCTTATTGCCCTTTAGGGAAAATCTTGGAAGAGATGCTGTCATACTTTTTTCTAATTGCTTTTGAAAGAAAGCTTTTAATTTGCTTCTTTTTTCATCTTCCTTTGGTGACTATGCCTTAGGATAGGTACTTGGCAAGGGGTAGACTTTTAATACAGGAGATCACATGCACTCTGCACTGTTTATATTATTACATCTAATGTTCTTTACTGAGTGTCTTGTTCCTTGCAGGACGGTTCTTTTCACTCTGACATCTGTGGTTGTACTTGTCATTACAACTGACTGGATCAGCTGGGACAAGCTGAATCGGGGATTTTTGCCCAGTGATGAAGTTTCCAGAGCCTTCCTGGCTTCTTTCATCTTGGTCTTTGACCTCCTTATTGTAATGCAGGTAAGTGTATTTTCCTCCTCTCACTGAAGCCACTCCATGCTTTGTTCTCAATAAACAAACATTGTACAGTGAAAGGCTCCGTAAAGCTAGAGAAATGCATAGTTTACAGTTGCTGTAAATGGAGTCTTCTCTGATCATATTTTCAGCAATTTTACTGAGAGGATAAACCAACTGGGCTTTTATGAGAAGGGCACCAAAAAGTCATTGTATGACCATTGAAAGGTGGCCCCTGGAAACCATACAGAATAGTTGTGGTATTTTTGCCAAAGCTTCAGGGAAAAAAACAAAACAAAACAAAAATAAGCCTGCCATTTAGTAAATGGAAAGCTGCAGAGATGAGGATGATATAAGCCAACAAAGCAGGGATAAGCAATTGCCAAAGCAACTTAGGGTTTTAGAGCAGTTGAAATGGAATAATATAAAAATGCTTTTTCTGGTTATGGAAATTATCACTTTCTTTCAGTATTCACCAGAGATCATTCCATTTTCATGTAAACAATATTTCTGCCTTGCTTAGCAACAGATTCTTTGTACAATGGCATCGTGCTCACCAGTGCTACTCGTGTAATCTTCTGCTGTGAATGCTTTGAGGTCTTAGGGGTGTTCCTCTGAATCGAGAGGAAAGAGACATTAACTATTACTTGGCACTTTATCTTGTTCATTAAATGCCCTTCCATTTGCTAGACATTTTCTTATTGCTTTCATAAGGCAATTTTGTGTTTTCCTCTCCAGAGGTATTGTAAGTGACCAGAACAAAGGCTCCATTGCTGAAGGGAAAGTAAACTTCATTGTGTTCTGAATTTATGTGAGATTTCACAGGATAGCAGATTGGTTTTCTCATTGCTACAGGCAAAGAGAGGCCTTTATAAGAGATTAAGTGTTTTAGTGTTAGTGTTTTGAAAGAGAATAACAATCTGGCATGTTTTTGTTTTGTTTTGGTTTTGGGGTTTTTTTGGTATATAACATAGCCGAGGTGTGAGGCTCAAGATGGTTCCTAGAGTATATTATTATTTTAATAGATGATGATTTAAAATACATTATTGTTTTTAAAAATTAAATGAAGTTGAATTCTTTGTCTCATCTAAAAATTGATGTATTCCTTTTTTTATTTCCCATGGGATAGTTTAGCATAGTGAAGAAAGACCTGGACTTTGAGTAAGGAAGCATTGGCAAGGTTCCATATCTGTCTCTCACTTGCTATAGGACCTCCTCTGGATATTTATAAAATTGAATTTATAGAACTTATGCAATAATGTCGTGCATTACTTTTTAAAGGCTATTTTATCTTTTTTCATCTAGTACTCCTCCTAACTAATATACTATTATATGTAAAATATTTGCTTTGGCCAAGTGGCCTACTGGTACCTCTTTGAACCCATCTTAAAGTCAAAGGTATTAGTAGCCAAGTAGACCGTTATCTTTTAATTTGTTTAAATTTGTATATGTGAGAGCAGAAATTTCCTGATCTCCTACTACCATCCACCGTCTTTTACCCTCGTTATATAGTTTTAATTATTCTTGCAATAGGTTCACTAAAATCAGGGACTTGAAGTGGGAAAATGTAACATTAAAATTTGCAGATATTATGGACTCACTCAAAAAGTACTTCATAAAGACAGATGGAAGGAAGGATAGTCAGGATTTATGCAGGCAGAGTCAGCAGGATTTGGAAGGGAAAGGCATTCTAGATGAAGGAAATGGCGTGAAAATGTGGAGTCAGTAAAGTCCTGAAGTGTTTACAGAGTGGCCAGAGCACCAATTGACTGAAGATGGAGGGCCCCTGCTGAGGAATATATCAGTTTGGACCATTTTGGCTACAAGTAACAATAACACTGCCAAGCCAGCTTAATCAAAGAGGGAAATGTATTACTGCCTTATAAGGATGCCCTGCATAATTAAAGTGGAGGGATGCAGTAGCATTTTAGGGACACATGAAAGCAGAGACTAAAGTGTAACAGGGAACCCCTAGCTCTTATTCTCCATCTTTCATCTTTTTTTTTCTTTCACTTCTGCTTTCTTTTTCTCTCTTACTGTAAAGCAGCTTTTTCAGCTTTCCAGTTCACGTAGAAGAAGATGGCCATAGCCAACACCTCAGAGGGAGACTACTCTTGGCTGTCGGGTCTAATTCTGGATTCTAGGGAAGGAATAGCAGGGACTGGATTGTCCTGTATCCATCTGTGAACTGACTGGGGGTGAAGCAGTCCCAGAGAAAAAGGGGGAGAGATTGGGCCTCACAAACCAAATTAATACAAGGAGGAGTTGAAAATGGGGCCCCCAAAGTAGGTCTGTTAACTCCTTTTCTCTCTCCCCCAACACCTGGTCAGCGAGCCAGGCCTATCGATTCATCGTTTGTTATGTCTCTTGTAGCCATATCTTTCCTGCTCATTTCTCTGCCACCACTCCAGTCCTGGCTCTCCTCTATACTATTGTAAAATAATTTCCAGTGAAACCTTCTGCCTCCAAATGTCGTCTTGTCCCACACGCCCTACACAGCTCACCTTCCTAAGCTTCCAAGCTGAAATGCCATGTTGTATATGTCACTTTTCAACCAAAAATATTGTCAGTGACTCCCATTGTCGGAGAATGAAGTCCAGACTCTAGGAGCTCTCTCTCAGGGCTCTCCTCGGTCTGCCCTTGGCTGTGTTTTCTCCCATATCTTCTGTGCTCTGGCTCTACCCAGCCCTGAGGGTTGTTGCTTGGCCCCAACCACAGCATGCTTATTCCAGGATGTCTGTGAGCCTCTGTTTCCTCCCCAGGTTGTGTCTCTCTCCTGCTCTGCTCATTTAGACTTTACCATTGAAGACCATTCCAATGCCCTCAGTAAAACCAGGGGATGAATTCCTCCTTGCAAGTCCTGCAGCACATTTTACCTGAACTGCATGATCAGCATTTCACCTTTTCCTGCTCTATAGAGCAGAAACCATAGCTTATAATGATATATCCCTGGACCCTCTCTAGCACAGAGCCTTACATGGGCGGCAATAGGCCCAGAGTAATAACTGCTTGATGAGGATAAAGAAGTGGCATTTCAGCATTGAGTCTCATGCAAACTCTGTCCCCCTCTGGGAGCATCATGTTGAAGTGCAAGGAACTAGTGCATGTGGTGAGAGAGTGAATTTAAGGAAATAGCCCCAGAAGCCATATATAGTCAAGCTTTTTAAAAATATCTAATACAAATGTCCTAACAAGTCCATAACCAACTAAACTCTGATCTAATCCACTTTATATTCACATATTTTAGACAAAAGAGCAATAGAAAAGTAGCAAAATTGGTGGAAATGGAGGCAGTAGTTTTACTGAAAGGTTTTCCCTCATTAGAATTAAGTGATTGAAAAGCAATAGACCCTAGGCTTTTCTAATGGTAGGAAAATTCAACTTATGATTGAAAGAGATTTTAATGTTTGGTTAAAAAAAAAGAAAAGAAACCATTAGAATATGATACTACTGCTGTAAAGATTTTATTTTAACAAAATTAGTAGACCAATTCTGAATACTTTTAGAGAAAGTGCAATTATTTATTTTTATGAATATTTTAAATAGAATTTTTGTACGTTTATTGTGAAAACTATTTGTTGTATCACATATTTCTGTAGTTTTAGGAAATTCACTAGAACTAAGGCATAAACAGATGCCAGTAAAGTATAACATGACTCATATAAATCACACATTACTACAGAACATAAGAAGTAAATTGTAAAGATCACTTCCCTCTGAGGAAATCTTATCTCAAATTCGTTTAATATTTATAATTATGTCATTTAACTTTTATATACTCCTTTAATTCCTTGCATTTAAGTATTTAATTTGCAGTTCTATCCCACCTACTCATCTTTTCTGCTAGATTGAAGAAAAGATATACCTAAGACATATAAGAATTAAAGATACAACATGTTATAGAGTAAGCAAATAACAAAAATGTGTCTTAGGAGTTCACCAAAAAAAAAAAAAGAGAGAGAGAGAGAGCAGTGTAGACGTGTAGCCAGGGTAGTAAGGGAAAGCTTCAGAGAAGAGATTAGATTAGAAGGACAGGTAGCTAGAATTTGAAAAAGCAGAGCAATGAACAAGAAAAATTTTCTAGCTGGGAGTAGTATCATAATCATCAAGGTAAGAATCAATTTTGTTCCATTAAGTTCAGAAATTGTTCACAGATTCATTTCTAGTGTGCACTGAACACGGTGCTGGAGACGGGGGACAGGGGGAAGGGAGATCAAAGATCAGTGACACACCGCACAGGAGTTTGTAGCTGCAGAGAGGAATTCACAGTTTAATAGAATAAATAGGAGTAGAAAAGTAGAGGCATTTGAGAAAGACTATCTTTATTTAGATGAATGGTTCAGGTAGAAAGTAAAAATTCCTACCTCACACTTTTAAATTCAACTAAACCACGCTGCCAGGATCTGTTTCCTGATATGAAGGCTTTAGAAGAAGGAAGTTTCTCTTCATAAGCTAAAGAACATTCTGGGCTTTTTACTAGACAAGAAGAGAGAGAGTGAGAGAGGGAAGAGAGAGGAGGAGATGGAGGAGGAGGAGGAGGAGAGGTGAGAAGCCAGAAAGATGGATACAGGCAGGAACGAGTGCAGGAGCCAGTGTGTGTGGGAGGTGGCAGGATTAGGCAGTGGTGATGACCACGGAGGCTGATGAAGTTATATCTATGGACAAGTTTCTCATAAATGCTTTACGTAACTGAACTCTGGCAGATTGGTTTAAGGAGATTAAAAAACTCTTCAGTTTCACAACTGGACCAATGTGGCCTAGCATCAAGATAGCATCTGCTGAACAAAGTGCCCAGGAGGTGGACACAGTTGTGAGCTAAATTGCTAGAGTTTATAGCTAACTATGGGAAGGTTTTACACATATATATGTATCCTTGAACCGTTCTTTTCTTTAACAGCCTCTCCCCTAGAAAGCTTCTTGCATTATCTTGTGTGTGTGTGTGTGTGTGTGTGTGTATCTTAGATTTATGTATATTACGTATATAAATAGATACATAATATAGATAAAATACACATCATATATGTAATAGCTTTATGTGCTTCAAGGTGATGAGAGAAATCTTTTAGAAGAGAGGCTTTTAAGGAGAAGAAAAAAGATTCAAGGATCATATTTTGGTGAATATATGTGTGAAAACACTGTGGATACATCTTTTCAATACCTCCCTTGTAATTTATCTATATACCTGCCTATTATCTTTGTACCTACATACCTACCTTTCCCCTGTAACATATGAGCTCAAGGAGAGGAAATGTATTTTTTCATTCCCACAGCTAACTCATGTTCAGTACATTGCAGCTTTACCATAAATATTTTGCTGAATGAAAGAATAAAGGAATGAACATAACATTATTTCAGGAAAGCCAAAGAACATGAGATTTTTCAAGAAGTAAAGTGTTTACCAACAGCAAGAGAATGAACCATCAATACTATTAGATTAGGTCATATCCACTGAAGTATGATCCCACAGTAATTAAATATCCAAATAAAAATTTGAATAAAATGCTCAGTTAAGTGTTAAAAAGGACTCTTTGGACTAGTTGGAAAGCATGTAGAGAGAAGTGATATTTCCTGAAAAGTCCTGAAAATATTTCAGTGCATTAATTCTTAATGCACTGAAAAAATAATTATGAAAATTACATTCAACAAACATCTCACTGTGTAACATCTAAAAATCTAAATTTTTTTTTTTTCTGTTTCGTGACTCATTCTTAGAAGCGGATTGACTAGTTTTAAAAAAAATAGACATTATGCCTCTTAGTAGACTTTAAAACTCTGTTGACCTGACTTTAGTAGGGCACTTCTTTTGAGGTCATAATTTTTGAAAGTGGAATCAGTTCCTTTAGAACGTAGGGCAGAGCAACAAGTGTGAAACTATTTTAATTAAAGAGCCATAGTGTTTTGACCAGTGGTCATATATTTTTAGGATAAGTTATTTCAACTGTTTTGCTTACAGGTTACTTAGAAAGGGTTGTTTAAATGTCTGTCCACCAGTTTTAACATGTTCTTCAGCTTTGGGCATACTTTATATAGCTTTCTTCAAAGTATTTAAAGTTCCTCTTCACATTTATTTTGCATCTTTATTTTTCTTATGCAAGGTCTACCCTCCTATTTGAAAATGCAGTAATGGTAATTTCTGTTATGGGTCCCACATGACGACATGGAATAAGGGTTAATCCTTTAAATAGTTCCTAGATTAACCATAAATGCCTGTTCTCTTCATGATATGTGTCTAAGAGGTTGAATCGCAACTTTATTTACTGTCACCATTTTGTGCTTCTGACATCATTGTTGGTCCAGTGGGTAGACAGACTGTTATATATTTATATATATACAGATATAAATCAATATATTTATTAGTGGTCCCAGAAACTGGTCTCCACATAGCAGACAGACTTACCACGATAAGTCATGTTCATGCAGCCTGATGGAGGCCAGCCAAGTGGGCAGGAGATGCCAGAGAACAGGCCTTGGCAGGTGACCCAAGGTATCAAGAACATTTGGCAGAAGGTAATAGGTGAGTTGGAAGCATTGGGGTTATCAGGCAAAACAAAATTTAGCATCCAATCATGGGTACTGGTGTGACAAATACACTCACTCAAAAATGAAACTAATAGTCTGCTTAACCTATGAAATAGATCACAATTTTGAAACAGGCAGTAAGTTCTATGAGGAATTATTGTGAGCAGGAAAGATCACGCAAGTCTTTATGGATAATGTGGGGAGAATGTAGCTTGAAGGAATTATAAGATTTGGTTAAGCGAGCGGAAAACAGAGACATTCAAATTTTAGCCCCGTTTAAATGCTTCAAACCCTGAGGTATTTTTTTTAAAACAAAGCTAGAATGTGTTTAAAAAACTGGGAAGATATAAATTCTATACTATTGCACATGAGCAGTAATTTTTTCAAAGCCATGCTGAGGCAGCAAAATAGATCTCCCATAAATTAGTATTTTTCCAGTGGATGCATTGTTTCCAGGTGCTGTGGAATGATCAGTGCTTGCTCATCATCCTGAAAAAGTTTTCCAGCCCTGGCCTCCACCCCATCTTTGTGTGTGTGTATCACCGTTCTCCCTGGATGTCTTGTGTAGTGTTGCCACTTGTCATTGCATCAACAGTACATGACAAAAAAAGTGCAATGTTGAAGACTGACATGGTCGGTCATTTCATCCAGCCCTCAGCTTCACTGGGGCAGGTTTCAAACAGAGTATTATACTTCAGGTCAGAGCTTTATAGGTTTGTTGGAGGAGGTAATGAAGAGGATGTGGCCCCACCAGTTGACCCACAAGCAGGACCTGATACTCGAAGACTTCTCCCTGCTCCCCTGTGTTTGGTATACCTGCTGTCCACACTCTTCCCATAGTGGGAGCTGCTTTCAAGGGTGCAGCCTTGAGAGAGCAAAATCTAGTGGAGACCATCTGACAGGTAGTTTCTAAGTCAAAGGTCCATTAACTCTGGATTTGAACATTCAAGAAATACTATGCAGCAAGTGGCTCAAAGTGCAGTCTAGTCTAGTTAGACTAGAGATTGGGTCTAATACTAGGAGACCATAGTGAGAACGTTTCATAGTGGAAATGAGGAACAAGCTATGAAGAAGGGCAGAGTGTGCAATGGAAACATAACTGGACTAAAAAGAAAACAGGGATGGAGGGAGACAAGGAAGCAGGGAGGTAGAAAGAAATGTAAAAGACTGGCATTCACTGAGCACTTACTATGACCTTGATGCCTAGACACACTATATCTTTTTTAATCTTCTCAAACCCCCCTACAGGATTCACATTGTTATTATCTATAATTTTACAAATGAAGATGGGAATTGCCCAAGGTACACAGATAGAGTCTGGCTTCAGGGGAATGGAGATTAAAAAACAGAACTGTATGACTCCAAAGCCCATACATTTTTCAGACCTTGTAGTATTGTGCATATCAAATTAAGTAATATACACAAGTAATGTCCAAAGCAAAGCACTTGACATGTGGCAGGAAGCTTGGTGAATGAAGGGAACACTCCTGCAATAGACTAGAGCCAGGACTCTATTTCTTTTCTCTTTTTTTAAAAAAATTTTTATTGGAGTATAATTGCTTTACAATGTTGTGTTAGTTTTTACTTTACAGCAAAGTGAATCAGCTATATGTATACAGATATCCCCTCTTTTTTTGGATTTCCTTCCCATTTAGGTCACCCCAGAAGACTGAGTAGAGTTCCCTGTGCTATACAGTAGGTTCTCATTAGTCATCTATTTTATATATAGTATCAATAGTGTATATATGTCAATCTCAATTTCCCAATTCATCCCACCCCCCCCTTCCCCCCTTGGTATCCATACGTTTTTCTCTACACCTATGTCTCTTTTTCTGCTTTGTAGATAAGATCATCTATACCAATTTTTTCAGATTCCACATATATGCGTTAATATACGATATTTGCTTTTCTCTTTCTGTCTTACTTCATTCTGTCTGACACTCTCTAGGTCCATCCATGTCTCTACAAATGACCCAATTTCGTTCCTTTTTATGGTTGAGTAATATTCCATTGTATATATGTGCCACATCCTCTTTATCCATTCCTCTGTTGATGGACATTTAGGTTGCTTCCATGTCCTGGTTATTGTAAATAGAGCTGCAGTGAACATTGGGGTGCATGTGTCTTTTTGAATTATGGTTTTTTCTGGGTATATGCCCAGTAATGGAATTGCTGGGTCATATGGTAGTTCTATTTTTAGTTTTTTAAGGAATCTCCATACTGTTCTCTGTAGTGGCTGTATCAATTTACATTCCCACCAACAATGCATGAGGGTTCCCTTTTCTCCACACCCTCTCCAACATTTATCATTTGTAAATTTTGTGATGATGGCCATTCTGACCGGTGTTAGGTGATATCTCATTGTAGTTTTGATTTGCCTTTCTCTAATGATTAGTGATGTTAAGCATCTTTTCATGTGTTTGTTGGCAATCTGTATATCTTCTTTGGAGAAATGTCTATTTAGGTCTTCAGGCTATTTTTTGATTGGGTTGTTTTTGTTGTTGTTATCGAGCTGCATGAGCTGCTTGTGTATTTTGGAGATTAATCCTTTGTCAGTTGCTTCCTTTGCAACTATTTTCTCTCATCCTGACGTTTGTCTTTTCGTCTTGCTTATGGTTTCCTTTGCTCTATTTCTTAGAGTGTGATCTTGGTTAAGTCACTTCATGTCTAGGAATCCATTTTCTCATCTCTGGCATGACAATATTTTCCTGACCCATGTTATTTTTATGATAGTTTTAAAAAGGCCCTTGAAGTGAGATATTTTTGCATATTGAAATTACATAATCTGGATAGAAGAAAATAATTTGGTTGGAAAGAAGTTTCAGAGTTATGCTTTGCATTACAATTAATCATTCAGGCTTGTTTTGATCTTAGCTAAAGAAAACTATAATAATGTGATGGTATATAAAGAAGTTGGAGTCTCAGTGCATTGCAGCCATAATATTCTAAAAGAGATGTATGCTAAGGGGATGATTCAAACCCTTACCTGATCATAAAAATCACCAAAATTCTTACAAAAAATGTGAATTCTCTGGCTATAGGAAGATTGCCAGAAGTTTCTGGCTTTGTATGTGTGCAGTGGTACCAGGGGATTAGGCATTACAGATGATTCTTGTGACCATGGTCACCTAGAAGCCAGTTTAAAATGCAGATTCTTGGGTCTTCTTCTTACAGCTAGTGGCATCAGAAGTACTAGAGGATTTGGCCTGTGAATATGCGTTTTTATTTAGCCTAAATGTGATTTCTCTGAAGCTCACTGCTCTAAGGTAATGCCCTAGAAATAAGTGAATGTCTATAGTTACTACGATTCAGATGGCTATACATAAAAGAAACCCAAGAAAATTCCAAATTTCCAGATGGTACTTGGAATTTATTGCAGTTGATGAATTGTTCAGAATTTTGCATTTCTCCTATAAAAATACATCATTCCTGTGGTGCATACTGTGAAAAGCTGAACAGTTAACATCAAATATGTACGTGGTGCATTTTTCTCTAATTTTTGATGAAAATATATTTTATAAATATCCCTTTGCTGAAAATGTATTTATGTCTGAGATGCTTACCATTTATTTAATCTTTGTTTGATTTCAATAGCTGCATACGTTTATTTGGCAAGTTGAGTAAGATCTAAAGTATAGGAATAGCATGAAACCAAAGAGGTATATATTTCTCAGTTTTATAACAAAATTAATTTCTACACAAAAGTATGTCTGGGAAAAAAAAGAGAATTAGTAAATTAGTTGTTTATAATTCTTTTCATTCCTTCTAAAGTGAATAGGTACCAAGGAATATCCTTTGTTTTAATGAATAGATTGATAGGTATGGATGCAAAATTAGGAAACTCAAGGACATAGAGGCAGTTCCTGCTTATGCAGTAGGACAGTAGGAGCCAGAAGGTTGGAAGGAGTTGTTGTGGGGAAAGAAGGAGAGAATACATAGAGGTGGCAGCTGCTACAGCTAATAGAACTTGGGAGAGAGAGGATTTTCTGAAAAGTTTTGTTCTATCATATGCAATGTTATACCCAGATTCCCAAGAAAATTTCAGTTAAAATATATATTCTCCAATCCTTTTGGCATTATTTTCCCCCAGCCCCATCCTGCTTTTGCAATTCAAGATGGGCTTCTGGACAAGATTCAGGGGAAGGACAAGGTTGTAGAGGCCAAGGTACGTTTTGATTACACATGAAATCAAAAATTAGTGGATGAAAATTAGTGGATCTTTACATGTAATGAGTAAGTGTAGAAATAAGATCTCAAGGGGGCATTTGCTTTATCTTACGACTGCCTCAATTATTAAACATTTGAAATTCTTCCGTTTTTTGATTTCCATGGAACTACCTCTGTATTGGTTCAAAGCCAAACTATATGTCTCTTTCTTTTCAATCCCATTTGTCAAATCCCCTTCCTCTTACTACCTTTAAACATCAGTATACTCTGAGGCCCTGTCCTAGACTCTTTATCTTTTCTTCCCAGCTATTTTTCCAAGGCAGTTTCATCCACCACCATGACTTCAAGTCCGTATAGACTGATTTTTCTCTAATATTTCCCAAGTCCAGATGCCTCTGCTGAATTTCAGACCTGGATATCTAACTGCCCACTGGCTATATCTGCCTAGATGTTCCATGGGCTTCTCTGGTTTATCATGTTTAAAACCAACCAATCATGAATCCCTCAGACTGCTATCAACTCAGTCACTCAAATAAAAAAAAAATTGGGAAATATAAAAGATGTCTCTCTCTCTCACATATCTTCCAGCCAACAGTCAAGCTTATGTGTTCTTTTTGCTAAACATCTCTTGAATTTGTTTCTCCTTTAGACCCTTTAATAAACCTCTTCCTCAGTGCAGGGTACCATCAACTTTCACTTACATGAGTACAATAGTATTTTGCTTCTTTTAGGCTAACCCCATTTCTCCAAAATAATCTTTTTAACATAAAAATTTGATCCTCAAAATTCTTCAAATAGAAATTCATTCCCATGCTATACTGGGCCTTTTATCACCTAGTCCATGCCTTGCTGCTTACCTATTCCTGGCTGACACCTTCCCTTTCCTCCCTGATCCCCACCCTTTACATTTTATATTCCGTTAATTCTTAAATATCTATTGATTACCAAATTGGTAAAGTCTTTCCTCACGGCACAGGCCTTTGCACATGCAATGCAAGAGTCTCTCCTCAATGCACATGCTTGGTTGCCCTCCGCCATCTTTCAACCCTCAGCTTAAATGCTATCTTCTCTGTGAAGCCTCATCTGCCTCTCTCAGATAAACTAAGTGCTTCTTTTCTTATATGTCCATGGAAATTTTTATAAATTTCAATTACAGTTATTCCCCTATTGCATTACATTTATTCATTTGTATGTATATAACTATTTCACTGAAAAGTTGTGAGAACTGTGTGGAATAGTTAGTTCAAACAGAGAATATTCAACAGATGTTGGTTAAACTTAGGCCAGTTCCTAGACCAGTACCTGACAGGTTGCTGGGACTCAATAAACATGTTTTAAATGAAAATTTTTATAATATTTGCAAATAAAAGTAATTTTTTTTTAGGCTTTGGGGTCAGTGTACTTGTATGAGCTACTTATAAGTTTTCTAGTGAGAATTGTATTTGTATTGATCAGAAATTGAAATATTTGTTTTTACAGGGCTTATTTAAGGTTTTGTTGATATTAGACAACTTATACATTAAATTTGGTGTAGGTTCTAGAAATATTTATCATCTAATTCAATTTTCTTTATATTTTGCAAGACACAACCATCATAGACCCAGAGTAGAGTCTTTGTTCTGACTATACTGTGTATTTCCCTGAGCCCAGTTTTTGCTCAGGTAGACTCTCCTAGTTGAAACTGGTGTCCTCCATGACTGCTATTAGCGTACCACTTACAGACAGGTACAAAAGAGGCTAAAAGAGTAAGAAATTTTGGTGCTATGATTGCTCCTCCCTGTAATATGAAACAGGCTAGAAAAGTCCTGATTGAAAAGTCATCAGAAAGAGATTCTGAGCATGACAGACCTGCTATATTTTTCCTAATCCCTGAAAGAAGGAAAAGAGGTAAGAATATTATGACTGAGCCTTGATTTACCCTGTCACTGTTGTTAGGAGAGACATGGTGACTCCCCCAGAAGGGCTTCCTTATGGATGGAGTGATGGAGAACTACAACTGACTTTCACATTAGGAGTAAAACCGTCTATTATTATGGGTGAGAAAACTACACCAAATGAATTAACACTTTAAAACTTTAAAAGCTCATAATCCTAAATTCAGTCATAGAGAGTCCATGATACTTTATTAATTTATAAAAATAGCAACCATCTATTTTCAACTCAGAACTATGTAATATTAATAATAACATCAGTCTGTTTTGTATCTTAATATAGAATCACTCAAAGGTTCAAACTTAGTGACAGATATACATTTAAATATATATTTACTAAATTTTTATAATACAGTTATAAAAAGTTATGGTTTATTTTGATGAAGAGAGGAAAAAATTTGTAGATTTTAACAAGGTAAAGTGAGAGAACTTGAAAAAGGGATTCTAATAATATAAGATGTTCTAACTGGAAAAATCTCTAGCCATATGATCTGGAGGACAATGAACTATAAAAAAGACATAATTTGATTAGAATAAAATAAGTTGATGATGTTTACCAGACAAGCCTTGTCATGGAGAAGACACTAAACCTATCATCCTCAGCATGGTCCAGGTGTTAGTTCTTTCTGCATTTGTATGGTTAGCAGCTCAAGAACATTTTCTGTTTGACCTCTAGAGTTCTCTTGATAATACAATGTGTGTTTTCTGAGATGGTCCCAATGAGATAAATTCTTAAATGAATAATGGAACTTCTTTTTTAAATTATTAATTCTCAAAGATCTAGAGTGTTTAGCAGTCTCACTCTTTCTGTTCAAATTCATGAGACACTTCATCTCACCACTAAAATGGCTTTCTGACTTCCTCATCTCGCAGTAAGAATAAGTCTGATGTGTTTTTGAATGTTTTAGACAATTATTTCCATCTCTGAATGATTGTAACTTGCTTATGAAGTCAGAAAGGGTAGATCATCCACCACCAAACTTGATGGAGGTGGGCCAGTGTAAATATTTTCAATACTTCTTTTGAGATCTGTTTTAAAGCTGTGCTATAGGGAATTTGTAAATCGAATTAATATACAAACATAGTCCCATGATGCACAGTAAGCTTCAGGGATATTTTAAAGCCAATCTGCCAGAAAGATTATGACAATATATACACTACCAACAGTGACTAAAAATACCTGGCATGGTAGGCAGAATAATGCCCTCCCACCACTGCACACACACACACATGCACACGCACACACACAAAGATATTCACATCCTAATCCTTGGAACCTCCAAATATGTTAAAGTATATGGAAAAGGGAAGTTAAGTTTGCACTGGAATTAACGTTTCCAGTCAGCTGACCTTAAAATAGGGAGATTTTCCTAGAACACCCAGGAGGGCCCAATGTAATTATAAAGGTCTTTAAAAGAGGAAAGGGGAGGCAGAACCAGAGACATGGTAACATGAAAAAGACTTGGCCCAACACTGCTGGCTTTGCAGATAAAGGAAGAGGGCCAATTAGCCAAGCAATGCAGGCAGCATCTAGAATCAGAAAAGGGCAAGGACATGGATTTTTCCTAGAGCTTCCAGAACAAAGACAGCCCTTCCAACACCTTGATTTTAGCTCCATACGAACCATTTTGAAATTTTGACCTCCAAAACTATAAGATAACAAATTTGTGTTGTTTTAAGGCACCAAGTTTGTAGTAACTTTTTATAGCAGTAATAGGAAACTAATATATCTTTCTCCACATCTTTGCTAATATTGGGTATTATTGATCTTTTAAACCTTTTGCTAGTCCAAAGGTCAAAAATATCTTACTGTGTTTCAATTTTTTCATTGTTAGTTAGAGTTTATTTCCTTCTGCTAGATATTTGATGGATATTAAAATTGCTTTATGAACATCCAGCTCATGAGCTGATCCTATTTTATTATTTATCTTTTTTTTTTTAAACATCTTTATTGGAGTATAATTGCTTTACAATGGTGTGTTAGTTTCTGCTTTATAACAAAGTGAATCAGCTATACATATACTTATATCCCCATATCTCTTCCCTCTCGCGTCTCCCTCTCTCCCATCCTCCCTATCCCACCCCTCTAGGTGGACACAAAGCACCAAGCTGATCTCCCTGTGCTATGTGGCTGCTTCCCACTAGCTATCTATTTTGCATTTGGTAGTGTATGTATGTCCATGCCATTCTTTCACCCAGCAATCCCACTACTGGGCATATACCTTGAGAAAACCATAATTCAAAAAGAGTCATGTACCACAGTGTTCATTGCAGCTCTATTTACAATAGCCAGGACATGGAAGCAACCTACGTGTTCATCAACAGATGAATGGATAAAGATGATGTGGCACATATATACAATGGAATATTACTCAGCCATAAAAAGAAACAAAATTGAGTTATTTGTAGTGAGGTGGATGGACATAGAGACTGTCATACAGAGTGAAGTAAGTCAGAAAGAGAAAAACAAATACCATATGCTAACACATATATATGAAATCTAAAAACAAACAAACAAAAAGTTCTGAAGAACCTAGGGGCAGGACAAGAATAAAGATGCAGATGTAGAGAATGGACTTGAGCACACATGGAGGGGGAAGGGTAAGCTGGGACAAAGTGATCCTATTTTATTATTAAGGTTCTAGGTTTTTTTCCTTACACGTTCATTTGACCATTAAGTTTCATTTTTGCTGTTGGTGTCTAACACATTAAGAAAAGTGTTTTCTAAGTTTTATCAGGAATTTATGGTGAATTTTTATAAAATAAAGCAGCTTTTCAATATCATGGGAGATTATCACAGATGTGTTTTCTTTTAGTATGTTTTACACTTTGAACTCTTAATATAATAAACTGTGAGAATAGATTTCTTACTTTGACCCATCCTTACATCACTAGAGTATATCCCACTTTGTGACAGTGCATTATTTATAATAAACCACTGAATCAGTTTTGCAAATGTACTTCTAAGTGAGATGTGTGTCACCTTTTTTCCTGCTAATTTTTATCCTCTTTACTTTAGTCCTATAAATGAATTGAAAGCCTCTGACTTTTGCTGTGCTCTGGAACCATAAAGGAGCTATTTGTGTTACACTCTGTATTATTCCATGCCTGGCTGCACATCCTCTTTCTCTACCCCTTTTTTGTGTAAGGTCAGTAATCTCAAAGATGTTTAGAGAGAAAAGGAAAATACCCGTATTATCTCGAACTCCTATTTTGAGGTAGTACCTCCTTACCCCCATCTTTTAAAATTAGAGTTTTATATTTTCACATCCTTCAGCCATTCCTGTCATTATGGAAGAAAAAGGAGGGGAGACATAAGAAAGGACCTCTGTGGAGAAGTGTTTTTGGCAACATAGCTTCTCGTTGCCTGTAATGTCATTAGATTTCTTTCCCTATGATGTTTTATTGTTATTACTATGACTGTCTTTATCACTATCATGATTATGCCTTATATGAAAGCCTGTTTGTAGTATACCAAATTATAAACATATTGTTAATTCATCTTTTATTATGTCAACTTGGACTGTACTAATAGAAGTATCCAGGGTAAAAGAGGTAATAGCCCCATGTTATTTTATCATGGTCAGAACATTTCAGCAGAATTGTGTTGAGTTTGGGGTACTATATTAAAAATGTATTATTAACTTCCTTTAAATTGAAGTATAGTTGATTTCCAGTATTGTGTTAGTGGCAGAAAGGCTTTCAGCTTTTCACTGTTGAGTATGCTGGCTGTGGGTTTGTCATAAATGGCTTTTATTATGTTGGGATACGTTCTCTCTATACCCACTTTGGTGAGACTTTTTATCATGAATGGATGTTGAATTTTACCAAATGCTTTTTCTGCATCTATTGAGATGATGTGGGTTTTGTCATTCCTTTTGTTAATGTGCTGTATCACATTGGTTGATTTGCATATGTGGAACCATCCTTGCGACCCTGGAATGAATCCCACTTGATCGTGGTGTATGATCCTTTTTACGTATTGTTGAATTCAGCTTGCTAATATTTTGTTGAGGATTTTTGCATTTATATTCACCAAAGATATTGGCTTGTAATTTTGCTTTTTTGTAGTGTGTTTGTTTGGTTTTTGTATCAGGGTGGTGGTGGCTTCATAGAATGACTTTGGGAGTGTTCCCTCCTCTTCAGTCTTTTGGAGTACTTTGAGAAGGATAGGTATAAGTTCTTCTTTGTATGTTTGGTAGAGTTTCCCAGTGAAGCCATCTGGTTCTGGACTTTTGTATGCAAGGAGCTTTTTTTTTTTTTTAATTACAGATCCTATTTCACTTCCAGTTATCAGTATGTTCAAATTATCTGTTTCTTCTTGACTCAGTCTTGGCAAGCTGTATGTTTCTAGAAACGTGTCCTTTTCTTCTAGGTTGTCCAATTTGTTGCCATATAGTTGTTCATAGTATTCTCTTATCATTTTTTATATTTCTCTGGTATTGATTGTTATTTCTCCTCTTTCATTTTTAGTTTGTTTATTTGGGTCCTCTCTATTTTCTTCTTGGTGAGCCTGGCTAGACATTTGTCAATTTGTTTTTCTTTTCAAAATATCAGCTCTTGGTTTTCTTGATCTTTTCTACTGTTTTTTGATCTCTATTTTATTTATTTCCTTTCTGATCTTTATTATAGCCTTCCTTCTGCTTGGGCTTTTTTGTTCCTCTTTTTCTAATTATTTTTGGTGGTAGGGTAGGTTGTTTATTTGAAATTTTTCTTGTTTCTTGAGGAAATCCTGTTATCACTATGAACTTCCCTCTAAAAACTGCTTTTTTTGCATCCCATAGATTTTGTATGGTTGTGTTTTCATTGTCATTTGTCTCAAGGTATTTTCTGATTTCCTCTTTGATTTCATCAATGACCCATTGGATTTTTAGTAGCATGTTGTTTAGTCTCCATGTAATCATTTTTTTTTTCTTGTTTTTTTTCTGCAGTTGATTTCTAGTTTCACACCATTGTGTTCAGAAAAGATGCTTGAAATAATTTCTACCCTCTTAAATTCATTGAGGCTTGTTTTGTGCCCTAGTATGTGGTCAATGCTAGAGAATGTTCCATGCCCAGTTGAAAAAAATCTGTATTCTGGGGTTTTTTTGGATGTAGTGGCATATAGATATCAAGTCCCACTGTTCTATTGTGTCATTTAGGATCTCTGCTGCCTTATTGATTTTCTGTCTGGAAGATCTGTCCATTGATGTCAGTGGGGTATTAAAGTCTCTTACTTATTATTGTATTCCTGTCAATTTTTCCTTTGAGTCTGTTAGTATTTGTTTTATATATTTGGGTGCTCCTATATTGGGTACATATATGTTAACAAGTGTAATACTCTCTTCTTGTATCATTATATAGTGTCCTTCTATGCCTTTGTGAACTTTATTTTAAAGTCTATTTTGTCTGATATGAGTATTGCTACCCCTGTTTTTTTAGTCATTTCCATTTGCATGAAAAACCTTTTTAATCCCCTCACTTTCAATCTATGCATGTCTTTTGCTCTAAGGTGAGTCTCTTATAGGCAGCATATTGCAAGGTCTTGCTTTTTTAATCCAATCTGCCACTCTGTGTCTTTTTATTGAAACATTTTGTCCATTGACATTTAAAGTAATTATTGATAAGTATGTATTTCTTGTCATTTTAAACATTGTTTTCCAGTTGATTTTGTCGTTGTTCTTTGTTTTTTTCTTCTTTTTTTTCCTTTTGTGGTTTGATGGTTTTATTTTGTATTATGCTTAAGTTCCTTTCTTTTGCATTTTTGTGAATCTATTGTACATTTATGATTTGTGGTTACCCTGATTTTCAAGTATGTTAACACATAAGTATATCTACTTGCTTTAGACTGATAGTCATGTGAGTTCAAACACATTCTCAAAGATCTATATTTTTTACTCCTTGCCCCTACATTTTGTGATTTTGATGTCCTATTTTATATCTTCATGTTTATCCTTTTGCTGTTAATTATAGTTATAATTGCTTTTACACAATTTTTTGATTGTTTTAATCTATGTATGACATTTAAGTGATCTTCAATCCGTTTTTTAAAAATTTATTTATTTATTTATTTTTGGCTGTGTTGGGTCTTCATTGTTGTGTGTGGGCTTTCTCTAGTTGCAGCAAGCGAGGGCTACTCTTCATTGCGGTGTGCAGGCTTCTCACTGCGGTGGCTTCTCTTGTTGCAGAGCACGGGCTCTAGGTGCGAGGGCTTCAGTAGTTGTGGCAAGCAGGCTCAGTAATTGTGGCTTGCGAGCTCTAGAGCACAGGCTCAGTAGTTGTGGCACATGGGCTTAGTTGCTCTGCCATATGAGGGATCTTCCTGGACCAGGGCTCAAACCCATGTCCCCTGCATTGGCAGGCGGATTCTTTTTTTTTTTTAAAGATTTATTTTATTGATTGATTGATTGATTGATTGCTATGTTGGGTCTTTGTTTCTGTTCTAGGGCTTTCTCTAGTTGCGGCAAGCGGGGGCCACTCTTCATCGCGGTGCGCGGGCCTCTCACTATCGTGGCCTTTCTTGTTGCGGAGCACAGGCTCCAGACGCGCAGGCTCAGTAGTTGCGGCTCACGGGTCTAGTTGCTCCGCGGCATGTGGGATCTTCCCAGACCAGGGTGCGAACCCATGTCCCCTGCATTAGCAGGCAGATTCTCAACCACTGCGCCACCAGGGAAGCCCTGGCAGGCAGATTCTTAACCACTGCACCACTAGGGAAGTCCCTCAATCCTTTTATATATTTGCCTTTCCTACTGTCTTCTTCCCTTTCCTATAGATTCTTGCTTATTTTCTATTTCGAGAAGACCTTTCAATATTTCTTTTAGGGTAGGTTTAGTATTGCTGTGTTCTTTTAGTTTTTGCTTGTCTGAGAAATTCTTAGTTTCTCCTTATATTCTAAATGATGTTATTGCTGGGTAGAGTATCCTAGGTTGCAGGTTTTTCCCTTTCAGGACCTTGAATATATCCTGCCACTCCCTTCTGGCCTGCAAAGTTTCTGTATAGAAATCAGCAAATAGCCTCATGGGGGTTCCCTGATAACTGACTTTTTGTTTTCTCTTGCTGCCTTTAGAATCCTTTCTCTTTTTTGCTTGTTTTTATTTATGTATTTTTTTAACTTTTATTTTATACTAGAACATAGTTGATTTACAATGTTGTGTTAGTTTCAGGTGTACAGCAAAGTGATTAAGTTATACATATATCTATCCTTTTTCAGATTCTTTTCCCATATAGGTTATTACAGAGTATTGAGTAGCATTCCCTGTGCTATGATGTAGGTTCTTGTTGTAGAATCCTCTATGTTTATTTTTTTTAATTAATTAATTAATTAATTTATTTTGGCTGTGTCGTGTCTTCACTGTGGCATGTGGGCTCCTCTTGTTGTGGCACATGGGCTTAGTTGCAGTGTGTGGGATCTTAGTTTCTTGACCAGGGATAGAACCCAGGCCCCCTGCATTGGGAGCATGGAGTCTTAACCACTGGACCACCAGGGAAGTCCCCTTTCTTTATCTTTTACTTTTGCCATTTTAATTATGATATGTCTTGGTGTGCATCTGTTTGGGTTCATCTTGTTTGGGACAGTATGTGCTTCCAGTACCTAGAAGGATGGAATTTTGTTAAGTTTTCAACCATAATTTCTTCAAATGCATTTTTGACCCTCTTTTCTCTTTCTTCTCCTTCTGGAGCCCCTATTATGCATAGATCGGCACGATTTATATTGTCCCACAGCTCTCATATGTTGCTTTCTTTTTTTCTAATTTGTCTTTCTGTCTGCTGTTCTGATTGGGTGATTTCCATTATTCTATCTTCCAGATCACTTATTCATCCTTCTGCATTATTTAGTCTGCTAGTCATTGATTTTAGCTCAATTTTTATCTTGGCAATTGAGTTATCTAATTTTTATTCATCCCTCTTTATAGTTTCTAGTTTCTTGTTACAGTGATCTGCATTTATCCATAATCTTCCTTAATTCCTTTAGCATTTTTATTACCTCCTTTTTAAAATTGGGGTCTAGTAGACTGGTGAGGTCTGTTTCACTCTTTGTTCTCTCAGGGAAGTTCTCCTGCTCTTTTGATTGGGAGTAGTTCCTCTGCTTTTTTCATTTTACATAAGTTTCTCTGTCTCTGTGAGTTTAGGAGAAACAGTTATCTACTGTGGTCTTGAAGGACTGTTTTTAGGTGGGAGTATCCCTGTGTAGACTGTGTGAGTCCAATATTTTTGGTGTGAGGGGTGTTTTTGGTATGGATGCCAGCCATGTCTTTCCTCAGTGTGTGCTGGCTGTTATCCCCTTGATAGGGGGTGTGACTTGTGTTGTGGTGACCAGAGCCTGCACTGGATGTTGGGCACTCTTTGTTCTGTGGCTGTCATAGCTCTGTTGGGGGTAGGATCAGCTCCCCAGTTGGAATAGAAGCTCCCAGATCTGGCTCCAAGCTTCAGTGTGAGGTAGGTGAGACTGGAGTGCTCTTGTGGGGAAAGGAATGGCTGAGTACTCTTCCACAGGGTCTGTCTGTGGGACGTGGAATTCTGTGATGCTGCCCATCACTTGGTGTGCAAACCAACAAAGTCTGCTGCTGCTGGACCTGCCCTCGGACCCGTCCCCACTGTGGTAGAGCTAATGACAGGCTCAGGTGTCAGCCCTGCTCCATCCTGTGTGACATCACAAAGCCTACTGCCACTGGAGCCATGCCCTGTTGAGCACGCTGACAATGGGGTTCTAATGGCAGACCCATGCCCTGTCCTGTGCGCAGTGATATTGGGGCTCCTATAGTGGAACCACACTCCACCCTGTGCACATTAACAATGGAGGCTGGGGACCACACTCTAGGCCCTTCTGGCTGTCTCTGCGCAGCTAGACTGGGTCCTCTCCCAGGGACTGTCACTGGAGCCTGAGTTTCAGTGATTAGATACTGTGCATACCAGCAGCCCCATCCAGCTTTGGTTTCCAGCTGGGAAGTACAGCAACTGACAGCCATCAGTGCCCATCTCTCTCTGTCCTGATTGTGAGCAAGCCAGCATCCGCACACTCCTGTGAGCAGAATACAGTCCTGTCTACCTCCCTATCTGTCCCAGGAGACCCCCCCAGCTGGCAATGGGGGTTCCCAGAGCAAGGGAACATTTCCTCTTTCACAGATCCCTCCCAGGGGTACAGGTCCTGTCCTGATGTGTTTTTTTTTTTTGGTCCTACCCAATTGTAAGGGAATCTTTCTTGCAGCTTTTGTTGTGTAAGAGATCTGCCAGTTTTCAGTTGCTTTTCTGTGAGAATTGTTCCACATGTAGATGTATTTTCAATGTGTTTGTGGAGGAAAGTGAGCTCCACGTCCTTCTACTCCACCCTCTTGAACTCCACTTCTCAGGTGTTGACTTTTAAATTACAGAAACTTTACAAGTTTTTGAAAAAAATTGGAAAGCATAGAGCTGAATAAGGAAGAAATACAATTATTTATAATATAATATTCCAGATAAATTCATCATTATTTGTAGACTTTAGCTTATGATAATAATTACATTTTTTTTCTGAAAACAGAATCATCCTCTACATTATTATTGCTTTATAACCTGATTTTTCACTTCACAATGTTATTAAAATTTTCCACGTTATTACATGTTCTTTCACAAAATTATTTTAATCAATATATTATAATTTTAACAGTGACAGTATTGACAGATTCTCTATTGTTAAACATTTGTTTCCATTTTATCACTATTTGTGGTGCTTCAATGAACATGACACAGTGAATATTTTCTTGAGATAAATTCCTACAAGTTGAATTGCTAGGTAAAAAGGGTTGCATGTTATAATGACTTCTAATATGCTTGACTTAATTTCCTTCTAGAGGTTGTTTTATTTATAATTCCCACAATAAGTGCTGGAAGGTGACCATCCCCCTCAACAGCAAAGAATATTGGATTTGTATTAATAGTTTCCAACTTGACTGGCAAAAAAGGAGTATTTCATTTTGATATACATTTCCTTAATTATACTTATCCATGATCATTTTAATTCAACTCTTTTAAAATTTGGATTTCTTTTTGAGTTTTAACAAGATAATACAGATCTGTACATTCTCCAACCACCTCAGGGGGCCTGGGGTAGCACAGCCAACTATAAACAAACAAAACCTTCTGCATCCCTCTGCAGTGAAACACGACTATCCACACTAAGTACGACATACAGAGACTATCAATACCCTCTCTTCTTGATGGGTTTTACCACCGAATGAGCTCAAGTCAGATTAAATTTTACTGCTGTATGAATGCTGGAAATATCTTTATTTTCAGAGCTTTTCTACTTCGAAATTGAGTATAAGGGATGGTAGACATGTAGTGAAGATGGTCATTTTTTTCCTTCTCTATTGTCTATTTATATTTATTCTTTTTATAAGTTGGTTGTTCAGCTTTTTATTAGGATGCTTACTATTTTCCTCATTGGCTTGTAATTGCTGTTTGCACATTGAAGATCTTACTTCTTTTCCTGTTACATGTATCATAAATATTTGTCCTGAGTTTTGTTATTAAGATTGTTTGCAACAGCTGTTGTCAAGCTTGAGTCTACCCAAGAATCACCTAGCATGTCTGTGTGTGGTGAGGAGAAGCTGTGTATGTGTGCATGCATGTGTGTGTATGTGTATGCACGTAAATGTTTAATGCAAATTCCTAAACACTGCTCATAAAAAATATGGTATAAAAGGTCAGGGTAGAATTCTGGAGTCTGAATCTTAGAAGGCCCAAATGTGATTCTGATACAGGTAATCAAAGACTCACATTTCGGTTTGTGGCTGAGTTTGTTCAATATGTAGCTGTTTTCAGTTTAGGTCTGGTGAAATTTATCAATCTTTTCCTCTGTGACTTCTGCCTTTTATGTTAAGCTGTGGGCACTGTGTTTCAAAAGAGACATTGACAAACTAGAGAACATGCCTAAAGGCCAACAACCAAGATGTTGAGAGAACCAGAATGACAAAGGAATGATGGAGGGAATGCGATATTTAGCTTGAAGCATAGATTTTGGGAAGGAACATGCTAGCTATCTTCCACTGTCAAGTGGAACATAACATGTAACCATTCTCTGCTGTACCAGAAGGCTGTACTAAGAGCAATGTGTTGAAGTCCAGGGCATCAAATCCATCTTCCACTGTGAATTTCCATTTACAAAATGTCTTTCATCATGTCGCTTCTCTGGAATCCTTTATGGCTTTTGTTGTCTCTAGGACAACACTCAGTGTCCTATGAGAGCCCTCACAATCCCAGCTCATCTGGCAGCCTCACCCCTTCCACACTCACCCAATGTGCTGCCCAAATGAGGGCTTGATGTTTCTCAAAATCTCAACAGGTTCATGAGTCTTTCCTCCTTCTCAAATCTGAGTTTCACAAGCTATCTGATCTGCTAACTCCCCTTCCCTCTGCCCTGAGCCAGATGTTGAGCTCTGGTCAGGCCAGAATCCTTGGGAGTTCGTTTCTCACATGATCCTCTTTCTGGAATCTCACCACTGTGACCTTACCTGGAAAAGAAGTCATTGAAAAGCCCAAAGTTGTACTTATATGCATTTACATATATTAATATGTAGTTAATATTTTATAGGCTAGGTATTAGGGCTACGAAGATGAATAAAATACGTATCCTTTTTTCTAAGATTCTCAACATCTCAGAAAAGAAGAATTAAGGAACATTAAATGGGAAAGTTTAGTGAATATTTAAAAATTGGAGAGGGCATCACGACTATGTAATTCACATTTCAGCAGTTATCGAAATTCGAGTGATTTATAATGCATCCAGACATAAAACTATGTTTAAGAGAATAAATAAAAAAGAAAAGCATTAAATTTGCCTGATTTATATAGAGGACTAGCAGCATTGCGTTCTGAACCAGATGCATAATTTTTGCCGAGATGATTAAATGGAAGATGTTTATGCTTCTGCTGAAAATTTGATTGGTGTTATACAGCATGTTAACCGAAAGACATGCTCATTTTTACTTGCTTAGGAATCCCTATAATGTTCAATAAAGCGGCTGCATTTTTTGCATAACAAAAGGGAAAGTGCCTAGTTAATCACTGAATGTCTTGGGATAATGAGCCTGTTACACATTTTAGCATCTGTTACATTTATATTTTATTGTGGCCATTAATGGATATTTTTCCTTTCCACTATATAGTAGAAATGTTTTTTTTCTTATTGTCACACAACAATTTGAAGTAGGAGTGTAGTTTTTCTAGAAGCAAATTACTCAACTATATTATTGTATTTGGAGTCACTCCTTTCAGATATCAGTGTGGTGTGCCGCTGAAGTTCCGAGTCAGTAAGAACCCCACAATTGCTAGGTCAGAAGCTCTCAATATTTTAATTCCATATCTCCACACTTCCAGAGTTGGCTAGTGAGCTGTCATGGAATGCCCATTAAGGAAAGCATTCCTCAACATTACACACAGTGACTTAAATGGCCAGACCCAAGCCCGAACTTCTGTGACAGATTACAAATGTGTTTTACTCTGTAGAGCAGTGAGCCAGCTAAGTAATTTCTAAATAGTAGACTTGTCATCCAAATGCAGTTTGACATTACCTCTAGTTGATCAAAAATCTGACCTTTTTCTCAAGGAATTAATAACACTTTTATTCTTTGACTATAGAACATCTTGAGATTTGATACTAATTGTATTAGCTAAGGCTGATTTTCTTTGCAAGTTCCAAAGCAATGCAGCATGCACTATATTGTGAGCTCCTTGAAAGCATGAGACATCATATTTATCTTAGCATCACCACCATTTGGCCAGTGTGATGCAATAAGAGTTTCCATAAATATGTATTTAGTTGAACTAACTTCATTTGCCATGGATTATAAAAAGTACGAAGAATTTCAGCACTATTAACACTCTCAGTTCTACTTAAGAGTTTGAAGCTTTAAGGAACAGTGATTTTATTCTGCCAGTAAGTAAATGACTCAATGAAAGAACTATTAGCTCTTGTAGTTCATTCATTCAGCTACTTTTGGAAAACTATCATCCCAGACCAGATACAGCAGCAAATTCTAGCCAAGACAAAGCAAATGTTATAATCGATGTTATAATTTATAACTAAAAGATATCTTTGATGGGATTTGGACCAATTTTTCCCAATCTTCACCTAAATATTTTCTACCATTTCAGCTCATTTGTTTCTAGAGAATTCTAGAATCTTCCTGCAGCAGAAAGATCTTCTCATTACCAGGGAGTTCAGAGACCATTAAAAAGCCTAGTGATATGAAGTAAAGGGAAAGTCAGAAATAGTTTTTAAAAGATACAGTATATAAACAAAGTCTCCTGTTGCGTCAATAACGTCTTCTCTCAATGACTCTTGAAATCAGGGTGAGTTGCTTAAGGAATTTAGGGAGCTGATACGATGTCAGAAATAAGAAAATACATCTTGATATCTCAAGACACAATTGTATTTCCAGAACCCTAGCTTCTGCAGATATGCCACAAGGGCCATTGAGGGGGAGTCAAAGGCAATAAAAGTGGTAGTGAATGGAAAAGGGATTATCCACCTTCAGAACATCTTCAGTTTTATTGCAGATTCCTATGCAATGTCTCTCAGAGTTTCACTGTTCAAAATATTTTGGACACCACCCCTCTAGAACAATGGACAAAAGTAATTTTAAATAACTTATGAAGAAGTGTAAGGGTTTTGAAAAATCAAGCTGCCAACATACAGAATAGAAGCTTAGTAACAACAGGCATGAAAACATTGCTGAGTATGAACCAACACCATGCTGTGGCTGCCAAATCAAAAAACAAACAAACCAAAAAACTTAATAGGAACTAAGGCTGTATTAAAAGAAATATGGAATTTAAAACATTGAAGGTAATAAATTCAGTTCTAGTATGAACTGATCAGCCCAACTTATCCAGAACTGTGTTCAGAAAGATCATGTAGAGATTGGTTCAAGATGGTGGGGTAGAAGGACATGCACTCACACCCTCTTGCGAGAGCAGCAGAATCACAACTAACTGCTGAATGATCATCAGCAGGAAGACACTGGAACTCATCAACAGGAAGACACTGGAATGATAAATGTATCAATGCAAGAAGAAGATATAACAATTATAAATATATATGCACCCAACATAGGAGCACCTCGATACATAAGGCAAATGCTAACAGCTATAAAAGAGGAAATCAACAGTAACACAGTAATAGTGGGGGACTTTAACACCTCACTTACACCAATGGACAGATCATCCAGACAGAAAATTAATAAGGAAACACAAGCTTTAAATGACACAATAGACCAGATAGATTTAATTGATATTAATAGGACATTCCATCCGAAAACAGCAGATTACACTTTCTTCACACACGGAACATTCTCCAGGAGAGATCACATCTTGGGTCACAAATCAAGCCTCAGTAAATTTAAGAAAATTGAAAACATATCAAGCATCTTTTCTGACTACAGTGCTATGAGATTAGAAATCAGTTACAGGGAAAAAACGTAAAAAACACAAACACATGGAGACTAAACAATATGTTACTAAATAACCAAGAGACCACTGGAGAAATCAAAGAGAAAATCAAAAAATACCTAGAGACAAATGACAACAAAAAAACGATGATCCAAAACTTATGGGATGCAGCAAAAGCAGTTCTAAGAGGGAAGTTTATAGCAATACAATCCTACCTCAAGAAACAAGAAAAGACTCAAATAAACAATCTAACATTACACCTAAAGGAACTAGAGAAAGAAGAACAAACAAAACCCAAAGTTAGTAGAAGGAAAGAAATCATAAAGATCAGAGCAGAAATGAATGAAATAGAAACAAAGACAACAATAGCAAAGATCAATAAAACTAAAAGCTGGTTATTTGAGAAGATAGACAAAATGATAAACCTTTAGCCAAACTCATCAAAAAAAAAGAGGGAGAGGACTCAAATCAATAATATTAGAAATGAAAAAAGTTACAACAGACACTGCAGAAATACAAAGCATCCTAATAGACTACTACAAGCAACTCTATGCCAATAAAATGGACAACCTGGAAGAAATGGACAAATTCTTAGAAATGTATAACCTTCCAAGACTGAACCAGGAAGAAATAGAAAATATAAACAGACAAATCACAAGCAATGAAATTGAAACTGTGATTAAAAATCTTCCAACAAACAAAAGTCCAGGACCAGATGGCTTCACAGGTGAATTCTCTCAAACATTTAAAGAAGAGCTAAAACCCATCCTTCTCAAACTCTTCCAAAAAATTGCAGAGGAAGGAACACTCCCAAACTCATTTTATGAGGCCACCATCACCCTGATACCAAAACCAGAAAAAGATACTACAAAAAAAGAAAATTACAGACCAGTGTAGCTGATGAATATAGATGCAAAAATCCTCAACAAAATACTAGCCAACAGAATCCAACAACACATTAAAAGGATCATACACTATGATCAAGTGGGATTTATCCCAGGGATGCAAGGATTCTTCAATATACACAAATCAATCAATGTGATACACCATATTAACAAATTGAACAATAAAAATTATATGATTATCTCAATAGATGCAGAAAAAGCTTTTGACAAAATTCAACACCCATTTATGATAAAAACTCTCCAGAAAGTGGGCATAGAGGGAACTTATCTCAACATAAGAAAGGCCATATATGACAAACCCACAGCAAACATCATTCTCAATGGTGAAATACTGAAAGCATTTCCTCTCAGATCAAGAACAAGACAAGGATGCCCACTCTCACCACTATTATTCAACATAGTTTTGGAAGTCCGTGCCATGGCAATCAGAGAAGAAAAAGAAATAAAAGAAATCCAAATTGGAAAAGAAGTAAAACTGTCACTGTTTGCAGATGACATGACACTATACATAGATAATCCTAAAGATGCCACCAGAAAATAACTAGAGCTAATCAGTTAATTTGGTAAAGTAGCAGGATACAAAATTAAGGCACAGAAATCTCTTGCATCCCTATACACTAAAAATGAAAGATCAGAAGAGATATTAAGGAAACAATCCCATTCACCATTGCAACAAAAAGAATAAAATACCTAGGAATAAAGCTACCCAAGGAGGTAAAAGACCTGTAGTCAGAAAACTATTAGACACTGATGAAAGAAATCAAAGATGGCACAAACAGATGGAAAGATATACTATATTCTTGTATTGGAAAAATCAGTATTATGAAAATGACTGTATTACCCAAAGCAATCTACAGATGCAATGCAATCCCTATCAAATTACCAATGGCATTTTTTACAAAACTAGAACAAAAAAATCTTGAATTTTGTATGGAGACACAAAAGATCCTGAATAGCCAAAGCAATCTGAGGGAAAAAACGGAGCTGGAGGAATCAGACTCCCTGACTTCAAACTATACTACATAGCTACAGTAATCAAGACAATATGGTACTGGCACAAAAGCAGAAATATAGATCAATGGAACAGAATATAAAGCTCAGAGATAAACCCATGCACCTATGGTCAACTAATCTATGAGAAAGGAGGCAAGGATATACAATGGAGAAAAGACGGTCTCTTCAGTAAGTGGTGTTGGGAAAACTTAACAGCTACATATAAAAGAATGAAATTAGAGCACTCCCTAACACCAATACAAAAATAAACTCAAAATGGATTAAAGACCTAAATGTAAAACCGTGACACTATAAAACTGTTAGAGGAAAACATAGGAAGAACACTCTTTGACATAAATCACAGCAAGATCTTTTTTGACCCACCTCCTAGAGTAATGCTAATAAAAACAAAAATAAACAAATGGGACCTAATGAAACTTAAAAGCTTTTGCACAGCAAAGGAAACTATAAACAAGACAAAAAGGCAACCCTTAGAATGGGAGAAAATATTTGCAAACAAATCAACAGACAATGGAGTAATCTCCAAAATATATAAGCAGCTCATGCAGCTCAATATTAGAAAAACAAACAACCCAATCAAAAAATGAGCAGAAGACCTAAATAGACATTTCTCCAAAGAAGACATACAGATGGCCAAGAGGCACATGAAAAGCTGCTCAGCATCACTAATTATTAGAGAAATGCAAATGAAAACTACAATGCAGTATCACCTCATACCAGTTAGAATGGGCATCATCAGAAAATCTACAAACAACAAATGCTGGAGAGGGTGTGGAGACAAGAGAACCCTCATGCATTGTTGGTGGGAGTGTAAATTGATACAGCGACTATGGAGAACAGCATGGAGGTTCTTTAAAAAACTAAAAATAGAATTACCATATGATCCAGCAATCCCACTACTGGGCATATACCCAGAGAAAACCATAATTCAAAAAGATAAATGTTCATTGCAGCACTACTTACAATAGCCAGGTCATGGAAGCAACCTAAATGCCCATCGACAGACGAATGGATAAAGAAGTTGTGGTACATATATACAATGGAATATTACTCAGCCATAAAAAGGAATGAAATTGGGTCATTTGTAGAGACGTGGATGGACCTAGAGACTGTCATACAGAGTAAAGTCAGAAAGAGAAAAACAAATATCGTATATTAATGCATTTATGTGGCATCTAGAAAAATGGTGCAGATGAACCAGTTTGCAAGGCAGAAATAGAGACACAGATGTAGAGAACAAATGTATGGACACCAAGGAGGGAAAGCAGGGGAGGAGGGGGGGGATGAATTGGGACATTGTGATTGACATATATACACTAATATGTATAAAATAGATAACTAATAGCAACCTGCTGTATAAAAAAATAAAATAAAATTCAAAAAAAAAAAGAAAGATCCATGTAAAACTGGACAATTTTCAGAAGAAATTGTCCAGGATAGTGAAGATTACTACAAAATTTGGAAGAGAAAGTTTGCAATAGAAATAAGATAATTTTCTTAAAATACTAAGACGTTGATATAAGACAGAGACTTTGTCTTAAGGATAAAGTCCTTAACCTTATTAGGTGATGGAAATGAAGTTTTCAAAATTTAGATTGTGAGAAAAAGAGAAGTATGAAAGGTATGAGCCATAGCTTGGGATTTTTTTTTTTTTTTTTTGGTAATTTTTTTATTGTGGGAAAATAATGATAACCTAAAATTGACGAACTTAACCATTTTTAAGTGTACAGCTCTGTGGCATGAAGTACATTCACATTGTTGTGCTTTTGACAAAGGCTCTCTCCTTGACCAGAGTCTAATCAGGCTCCTCTGAGTGCTCTTCTCCACTAGGTCTCCTCCTTGCGCCTTGTCCTCATGCCTGCCTAGCCCAGTTGTAGCAAAAATCATAATAAATCAGCTTAGAGTGACTGCCCAGCCTTGGATATCTGATCACCTGGTGTGCCTTCAGCAAGAATCCTGTTAAGGTGGTATAGTAATAATCCCCTATCCTTGATGTGTCCTTTTAGTAATTTTCCACCCAGGAACACCACCACCCCCATCCCCCTTCCCCAGCCACTCCGCTCCTTAGATGTAAATTCCCAGCTCTCTCTACTGTGTTTAGAGTTGAGCCCAATCTCTCTCCCGTATTACAGTGGTCTTGACACCTATTGCAATAGTCGTGAATAAAGACTATTTTAACAGTGTCAGAATGATTAACAGTGACAGAATGATTTCTTACCATTTTAACAGTGTCGAAATGATTTTTTTCTAAACAAAATCATCGCCACCATCCATCTCCAGAATTTTTTCATGTTGAAAAACTGAAACTCTGTACTCATTAAACAGTAACTCCTCATTCTCTCCTCCCCTAGGCCTTGGCAACCACGATGCTACATTCCGTCTCTATGAACTTGACTACTCCACGTATCTCATATAAGTAGAATCACATGGTATTATACCTTTTGTGACTGGCCATTTCACTTAACACAGTATCTTTAAGGTTTATTCATGGTTGTAGCATGTGTCAGAATTTCCTTCCATTTTAAGACTGAATGGCGGGGCGGGGGGCGGGTGGTGGGATGAATTGGGAGATTGGGATTGACATATATACACTAATATGTATAAAATGGATAACTAATAAGAACCTGCTGTATAAAAAAATTAATTAATTTAATTTAATTTTTTAAAAAAGACTGAATAATATTCCATTGCTTGGATATACCACATTTCGTTCATGCATTCATCCGTCATGGACACTTGGGTTGCTTCTACCTTTTGGATATTGTGAATAGTGCTGCTGTGAACATGGGTGTACAAATATCTACTTGCGCCCCAGCTTTCAATATTTTGTGTATATACTCACAAGTAGAATTGCCGTATCATATTGTAATTCTAATTTAAATTTAATTCTAATTTTTTGAGGAATTGCCATACCATTTTCCATAGCAACTGCACCATTTTCCATTCCCACCAATAGTGCACAAGGGTTCCAATTTCCCACATCCTCTCAAACACTTGCTATTTTCTGGGTTTTTTTTTTTTTTAAATAATACCCATCCTAATGAATGTAAAGTGCTACCTCATTGTAGTTTTCATTTGCATTCCCTAATGATGAGCCATTCTTGTTTTTCTTTAAAATTATAAACTTTTTGTATTTCTGAGTTATTTGGAGCCCTCTAACCTCCTAAGCTCCCATGTTGTAAGATAGCTCTGTCCAATAGAAATACAATGTGAACTATCTATGTAATTTTAAGTTTTCTAGTAGCCATATTTTAAAAAAGAAATGTATAAAATTAATTTTAATAATACATTTTAATACAATATATCTAGAAAACAATCATTTTACAATGTAATCAATATAAAAATTATTGGGATATTTTACATTCCTTTTTCATACTAAGTCATTAGTGTGTGGTTTCTGCTTATAGCATATCTCACTCAATTCTAACTGTCCCCATTTCAAATGCTCAATAGCCACATGTGGCCAGTGGCTACCGTGTTGCACAGGTCTAAGCTCTTGATTCTAACTAAATACTCATTAAAGCTATGAAAAATTATAAGGCAAGAAAAACCAGTTATCAGTACATGATGTACAGAAATCCTTTGTACACGGGCAGCTTGTGGGTGGATGAGGACACATTGCCGCCTCACCACCATCCACACATTGAACACACGTGTACACAGACTCACACATGGAAGGAAATCTCCCTCTGAACAGCAGCAGCCAGAGGGTCTCTCCATTTTGTTATATTACTGTTAGGTGATAGTATTGTTTTCTACTATTTTACATTTTTTAAAAACTTACAGCATTTCAAATAAACTCTAAATTGTAAAACATGGTTCAGCTAGTCTGAACCACAAATGCTTTGATTGCCCTTTGAACCAATATATAAACAAAGTTTGGAATCACATCATTTATGAATTGGTCAGTTTCTGTAGAGAGGTGACTTCTTCAATATTTGATTTGTGGATCAAATAAAGGCCTTTTAATCAGCTCTAATATTTCCCCTATTGGCATGCTGATTTTAAGTTTTTCGTTTTCATTTTCTTTGTTCCAGCAGCCCATGAGTCACATAAGTGGTGCCATTCAAACTCCTTGATTATCTAAGTGCCTTTCTAATCTCTGCAGAAGCTAAGGCACTATCCTGTAAATAAGGCACCATGGGTGCCAAATCAGAAATTGTCACATGACATATTAGATTTTCCGAGATCATTGTCGGTTTTAATAACAATTACGTTTCATAAGCCAAGAGTCCCCTTTGGGGCCAAACCGTCACTAATAGCCATTAAGTTCTAGCCCATTTCAGTGCTCCTCAGGGTTTCATATTTGTTTCATCTATGTACAGCCTGCATGCCAAAAAGTTAAAGAGCTTTTAAACAATTAAGAAGGAACCTCTTGTCAATTTAAGCTTAACTGTTGACAGTTTGGATCACAGGGTAATTGTTCATGAATTAGTGATAAAGTGAGGTTCATTGAAATTTAATGGACAGTATTGACTACCTTTCTAAGCTTCCTATAGAATTCAACATTTTTTACTACTCAGAGTATTGGATACCCCTTCTTGTACACTGGATTGCTCCCTCCCTTCTAGAGAGTAGCTGTGTGGGGACTGAATCCCTGCCTGCTGCCACTCTTCTGTCCCTCAGGGCACCCAGCTCCACCATAATGCTCAGTGACACGTACCCATGGGCTGGCTAGCCTGGCAAGGAGAATTTTCATTCTTACACCTTGGGCACAGTGGTTTTACCTATGCTTCCAAAAATAAATTTAGCTCATTAAAGTAATATTTATTCAATAATTATGTGAGCGCCTACCAAGTGCCATCTCTGTGCTGGAGGCATCACACTTATTAATTTATCACATAAATCAAGCACTGATTATTTTTCTCTTATGTGTGTGTAAACTGAGGCCCAGAGGAGACACACCCTGCATGGGTCACTTACCAGCCCTGGTGCACTGGATACGTTATGGAACTTCTCTGAGCTTCAGCTTCCCTTATTTATGTGATGAGATCAGTAATACTGCCATTAAGTGTTGCTGTAAGAAATAAATTATGTAATGCTTTATTTTATCCCTTTTCTTCTTTTCTTCACTTTGCAGAAATGGAATAAGTTTGTACAGAGCATTTCACTTCTTATCAGAAGTGGAAAAAATATCTCCTCATTTAGACTAATGAAGCCAGTGTTTCACTGCATTATACCAGATTGTTCTGTATCAGACAAAGAACTCGGCCAAATGAAACAAAAACTAAATCTGCTTATTTAAGGCTACCTTTGAATGTTTTGTAGTAATATGACCACTGGTGAAACTGTTCTGTAGATCCCTGTTTTAGTCTAAGTTAAAAATTATGACCCCAGCATAATTAATATGTAAGTTCTCTAGCACTAATATAATCCTAAGACTTTTTTTAGGCAGTATCAGCTTACATCTGGAGGCTTATAAAAACAAAATTAAACTATACACACACACACACACACACACACACACACACAAATGTAGAATTGTATCACTATGGAAATACTGATATTCAATTTATATTGAATACTGATATTTCTAGTCAAGCATATGAGTGTGTGTATATACAGTTTTAACTAATACCAGAGGATTTTAAATATTTGTAACTTTAAAATACCTTTAAAATAATTTTATATAAAGCTATACCTATTCATTTGAAACTGATACTAATAGATTTAAAATAGGTCTTCGTATGTTGACAGTTTTTTTATCATGTTATATATTTTTATTACAATTGATGAGTGATAAATTACTAGAGTGTTTCTTAATATTTTCAAACCAATAAACAACAATTGTGTTGTCAAAAACAACTCAGACAATTTGTACATCTCTCACCTCTCTGAGACTGTGTTGTTCCTATTGGAAGTGTCTTTGATCAACCACTCCCAAGTTTCTTGCTTCAGACTGCAGGGTATAAATGTCATTTGTTTGATAAGTACTTATTAAATGCCAACAATATTCCATGCCCTGGGCATAAAATGTGGTGGATAAAAATGGTATTGCCCTTTTGGAACCTGGAATCTAGTGGCAGAAGCAGATATTAATCAATGAAGTATAGAAATAAATATGAAAATACAAGCTGTGGTGATTTTTCTTATGGAGAAGTACAAGGAGATATGAGAATATTGAAAAGGGGGGACGTGGTATGGTCTGGAGAGCTTGATTACAGATCACTTCTCTGACCAATCAACTAGGTAAAGAAGGTGATGTAGGGAAAGACATTGGACTTTGGATGGATATAAGCTTGAGTTTCAAATATGTCTTCTTTGTCCTGACGTAAGTTGCTTAAATTATTTGAAATCTCAGTTTTCTCGTTTATAAAAGGACTTTATTGTATTTACCTCAACACAGTTCTTAAAGACTGTAAAACAGATTTGTTAGTGGCTGGCACATAATGTGCATTTAGTAAATGATAGTGTCCTATCTCTCCATTGCTCCTTTGATGACAAACTTTTTCTTAATGTCTAATAAGGTAGCATTCTTCTTCTTAAGTATTATTACAGATTCTATCCAAGTCAAAGACAAGTAGTTACACAATAGTATTGTACCTGCAGTAAATACTGGAATTCAATATAGGGCATTTTATTTCAAGTCAAATGTTTGACCAGGAGTGTAATTAAGGGAATGGATTCATCGACTTTAGGAAAATAGCATGCATTATGCATATCATTAGCTTGACTGAGTAAAACCTTGTGTCTTAATGGAAAACCCACCAAACTAAGAGTTAGGAGAACATGATTGTAAATGAGATGCTTGGAAAGTCAGGGTGCAGCTCTGGGTCTCAGAGCTAAAATTTCAAATCCCTTTTAGCTCAATCATCTTGGGAAGCTGAAAAATTAAATTAGTGCCCATTTCACATGGTTGATTCATATTCTTTCTGGGATTCTTAGCTTGAGGGTCACCTCCTCTGAGAAACCTGCTCTGACTACCTAAAGTTTGGGCTATGGTCACTCCCCTAGGCTCCCTTAAAAGAAGAATCTGGCTACTATTTACTGAATGTGTGTGCATAGGACTGACTCTTCCCCACACTATGCTCTCCATGAGGAGGTGAACAGTGCCTGCCTCACGCCTCAGCTCTTGGTACAGTGCCCAACACTTAATAAGCACCATGCTGCTGAGACAATATTTGGTGCATCATCTAAGTCAGAAGAAAAATAACCAGTTATGTGCTCAGCACCATAAAAATGTTCTGAAAAACCATATAGGCTGAACTTTCACCTTAAGGAGATTATAGTTAAGTTAGCAGTGCAAGACTAAAACACATCACAGATGTAGAGAATAAACTTATGGTTACCAAGGGGTAGGGGGGGTGGTGAATGGGGAGATTGGGCTTGACATATATACACTACTATGTATAAAATAGGTAACTAATGAGAACCTACTGTATAGCACAGGGAACTCTACTCAATAATCTGTGGTGACCAAAATGGGAAGGAAATCTAAAAGAGTGGATATAGGTATACGTATAACTGATTCACTTTGCTGTACAGCAGAAACTAACACAACATTGTAAAGCAACTATACTCCAATTAAAAGAAAAAAAGACTAAAACACAAACAAACAAAAATCAGACAATATAAGAATGGCATCACTGGACTTCCCTAGTGGTGCAGTGGCTAAGAATCCACCTGCCAATGCAGGGGACACGGGTTCGATCCCTGGTCTGGGAAGATCCCACATGCTGCGGAGCAACTAAGCCTGTGCACCACAACTACTGAGCCGGCACTCTAGAGCCTGAGAGCCACAACTACTGAGCCTGCATGCCAAAACTACTGAGGCCCACACACCTACAACCTGTGCTCTGCAACAAGAGAAGCCCGCACACCGCAACGAAGAGTAACCCCTGCTCACCGCAACTAGAGAAAGCCCGCGCGCAGCAACGAAGACCCAACACAGCCAAAAATAAATAAATAAATAAATTTATTTTAAAAAAAAAGAAGGGCATCATAAAATGAGGTATGCATCATAAATTCTTCATGGGGTCCAATGATGGTCATGGAAAAGATGGGGTTTTGAAGACTGGAAGAGAATTCACTAAGTAGAAAAGGAATGGACAGGCCATGACTGAAATATGAAGCAGTGTGTCAGTCAGGGCTGAAAAGAGCAGCAGGATCCATGGTAGTTAGTGGTGGGAACTGAAGCCGGAAGTCAGGTTGTGGAGGGTCTTGTCTATCAAGAGGAGCCATTTACAATTTTCAGAAGTTTCACACACATGATTTCATATAATCCCATAGTAACCCTCGTTTTTAATCCTCTACTCTTACATTGCCCTCCTTCTCTCTCCCCACTGGTAACCACTAGTTTGTTCTCTATACCTGTGAGTCTGCTTCTTTTTTGCTTTATTCACTAGTTTGTTGTATTTTTTACATGCGACATACAGTATTTGTCTTTCTCTGTCTGATTTATTTCACTTAGCACAATGCCCTCCAAGTCCATCCATGTTGCTGCAAATGGCAAAATTTCCTTCTTCTTTATGGCTGAGTAGTATTCCATTGTGTGTGTGTGTGTGTGTGTGTGTGTGTGTGTGTGTATATATATATATATATATATACACACACACCCCATATCTTCTTTATCCATTCATCTGTTGATGAACACTTAGGGGCTTCCATACTTTAGCAATTATAAATAACGCTGCTATGAACATTGAGGTTCATGTATCTTTTCCAATTAGTGTTTCTGGTTTTTTCAGATATATACCCAGCAATGGAATTGCTGAGTCATATGGAAATTCTATTTTTAGTTTTTTGAGGAACGTCCATACTGTTTTCCACAGTGGCTGAACCAATTTACATTCCCATCAACAGTATAGGAGGGTTCCCTTTTCTCCACATCCTTGCCAATATTTGTTATTTGTGTTCTTTTGATGATAGCCATTCTGACAGGTGTGAAGTGATATCTTGTTGTGGTTTTGATTTGCATTTCACTGATGATTAGTGATGTTGAGCATCTTTTCATGTGCCGAGAATTTAAAGAATCTTTTGTTAAAAAAAAAAAAAAACTAATAAAGGCAAGTTAGGAGAAGGATGAGAAAGAAAGAAATCATGCAAATAGTAAGACTGAGTCAATTGTATTTAAGAAACACAACTTATCTTTCTTATTTAGAAAAGATTTTGGCCTAGAATTAAGTAGGTGAGCATTTCCTCTTTAAAGTAGAGCATGGGAATAAAAGAAGAAAATGATTAGGAATGCAAAGAGTTAAGGGATAGAAGAAAAAAAAAGAAAACACCCAACTGATTCAGAATTTATACCAGCTTTGGCACAGACTTCGTCTTTTTTTTTTTTTTAACTTTACATTTAACTGTGTTTAAACATTTTAATAATGAAAAAAAAATCAAGAGGAGTGTGCACTTGATGGGTTTGGAAATGTGGGCCCCTGATGGCATTGAACGTGAAACTAACATGCTCATAATAAAGTTTCTAGAAATTTAGGATAGATTTTTAGGATAGAAGTAAGTCTAAAAGAAGGAAGGGTCTGAACAAAGTCATTTTAAAATAATATTTTATGTTTAAATAATGTCCTGAACATCTAACTCATGCCCATTTCTTTTATCTCATTGATCATCATAGCAGTTCAACCAGGTAGGGCAGCATTTACAGAGGAAGAACAGATGCTCAGAGAGGTTAAGTAACATGTTCAGGGTCATCTAGGTAATTAATGGCAGAGTCAGGATTAAAAGGAAGAATTCCTGAATTTCAAATCTATATCATTAAAGTTATAACTAAAATTTATCTAATGGTAGCAATGCTATAGTTCCGTTTTTTAGTATATATTGTCTAAAGACATTTTAACGATAATCTTGGTGAAAACATGTAGAGATTTCTGTTGGTGAGGTTTTTTTGCTTTTAGGTTAAAAACATATGCATGTTTGTAAACCCACAAAACAGCATCGAAGAACATTAGTCAGATTTTGCTGGATAAACCCAAATTTATAATACTTACATGTAATAATACTCAAATAGTAATATATGTTACTTTAGCTTACATACAAAAAGCCAGAAACAATTCTTGCCATTAAAACTACATAGACTTTACACTACAGTTTTAAAGGGAAAATACTTTAAGTATAAGAAATAAAACAAGAAATTAGTATTTACTACAGAGGCTGCTTTTTCCTGTAGAAGAGACATGATATGTGTTCTATAAATAGAGTGAATTTAGGACATGGTAATCAACACGTTTAACGTAATTTCTTGAGTTCTGTTAGCTGATTCATACCCTTTGGCCAGAGAACAATGCATGTGACCATTTACTGCTGAATGCTTTAGGGGTGTCTGTGTAGTATTTGTGCTAAAGAAGACAGATTCTAGAGTCAGATTTGCTGTGGTACAAACCCTGATCCCCCATTTACTAATCTGTTATTTTTATGCAAGTTTCTTAACCTCTGTAAGTCTTATTGTCTTTGTCTATAAAATGTGGATAATAGTAATAGTAAATTTTATCTATGAGTCCTTTAAAATAGGATAGGAATAAATAAATGAATTTATGGTAAGGAATAAAAAGTTCTCATGCAAGCAAAACCACTGCTATGCATATATTTTATACATAGGTACAGACATACATATATTCCCTATTTGCCATGAACTACTAATTTGTATTCTAGGACATGTCTATTCCATTCCATTTTCTAACCATTCGCTCCAGAAGTGTCAGCGTTAGGTTTGCAGGAAAATGGAATGGAAGCTTTTATGACATTTTACTGATTTTTAGTGATCTGTGGTGATTAATGAAGCTTTATTGGAAACCAAAAAAAATAATTCCTGTATTCCTGGTTTTATGTTTTAAAGCAATCCATTAGGCATTGGAAAAGTGCCTGAAAGTTATATTTTAAAGGCTTTTCTTTTTAAACCAAAGCTTTTTCTTTTTCCCGATAAGGTCTATACGTAAAACATGATATCAGTCATAGGGTAAGTACATGTTGCTGGTAAGAGTACTTACTTATGACTGTATTTTATAAATGTTTAAATCTAGATTTTTCTTCCTTGCCCTTCCTCCCCTCTCATGCTGCACTCTACATGTGTTACAAAATTATTCATTCAAAACAACTTGAATAAACTTCATCAACAAGACCTGCTGTTGGCTAGAGCAGTTCTTGCACACCCAGAAATTGAAGCTGCTGACAGGGCTAGTGCTATGAATTTAAACATGTGAGAAGCAAGACTGATCTTTTAAATATTATTTGAAACTCAATGCCTTCAGTAACTGATATTCCTTTCTGCTGTGTGTGATAGCCTTTGTGGTTGCTGAAACTTGTAGAAAATATCTGGTGGCATCTAATAAGGTAAGAATGTAGCAGAGCTGCTGTGAGGGGATAAAGAGGTCCAAGGAGATGGAGGGGTGATCCCAGCTCTGGTCAATCATGCCTTCCATCCTTCAGAGACATCCTCTGCTATGGACTGAAAACTCAACTCCAAAGGAGTTCCAAAGGACCAAATCATATATTTGTCTGAAAAGAAAAATTATGTATCTTCTGACAGAGATGAAGACAACCAGCCTTGCAAGAGATCCTTAGGAGTCAGAGTCACAGCATGCAAGCCGTTCTAACACGCACATTTTCACATCTAAATGCATCTCAAAAGTCAGTGAATAAATTTAATGCATTAATTCTATATTCTTTTCATTCAAAAAATTGTTATTACATTAATTGTTAGTGTATCTTACAATAGACTTTAAATATTCACTATATATATAAATATATTTATTTCATTTATTATATATATATATACTTTATATACACACATATATATTCAAAATATTTTGGCATTAAATGAATTAAGAAATGCAAAATATTTACTTTGTGAAAAATTGTATAAATCAAATGTTGATGAAAATATGTACAGTCTAACCATATTTCATTCCTTTGCAAACCACAGAACAGAGAAAGCAGCAGTGAATGATTAAGAACCACTAATCTATGGTGGGGAAATACTGAAAATACTTAAAGTAGAAGGAAAAGCACAGTTGATTTTTGATTTTATTTTTTTCCATTACTCTAGAGGGTGGATCAAAAAAGATATTGCTGTGATTTATGTCAAAGAGGTTCTTCCTGTTTTCCTCTAAGAGTTTTATAGTGTCTGGCCTTACATTTAGATCTTTAATCCATTTTGAGTTTATTTTTGTGTATGGTGTTAGGGAGTGTTCTAATTTCAGTCTTTTACATGTAGCTGTCCAGTTTTCCCAGCACCACATTTTGAAGAGACTGTCTTTTCTCCATTGTATATCCTTGCCTCCTTTGTCATAGATTAGTTGACCACAGGTGCATGGGTTTATCTCTGGGCTTTCTATCCTGTTCCATTGATCTGTATTTCTGTTTTTGTGCCACTACCATACTGTCTTGATTACTATAACTTTGTAGTATAGTCTGAAGTCAGGGAGTCTGATTCCTCCAGCTCCGTTTTTTTCCCTCAAGACTGCTTTGGCTATTTGGGGTCTTTTGTGTCTCCATACAAATTTTAAGATTTTTTGTTCTAGTTGTGTAAAAAATGCTATTGGTAATTTAATAGGGATTGCATTGAATCTGTAGATTACTTTGGGTAGTATAGCCATTTTCACAATATCGATTCTTCCAATCCAAGAACATGGTATATCTCTCTATCTGTTTGTATCATCTTTAATTTCTTTCATCAGTGTCTTATAGTTTTCTGCATACAGGTCTTTTGTCTCCCTAGGTAGGTTTATTCCTAGGTATTTTATTCTTTTCGTTGCAATGGTAAACGGGAGTGTTTCCTTAATTTCTCTTTCAGATTCTTCATCATTAGTGTATAGTAATGCAAGAGATTTCTGTGCATTAATTTTGTATCTTGCAACTTTACGAAATTCATTGATTACCTCTAGTCGTTTTCTGGTGGCATCTTTAGGATTCTCTATGTATAATATCATGTCATCTTTAAACAGTGACAGTTTTAATTCTACTTTTCCAATTTGTATTCCTTTTATTTCTTTTTCTTCTCTGATTGCTGTGGCTAGGACTTCCAAAACTATGTTGAATAATAGTGGTGAGAGTGAACATCCTTGTCTTGTTCCTGATCTGAGAGGAAATGCTTTCAGTTTTTAACCATTGAGAATGATGTTTGCTGTGGGTTTGTCATATATGGCCTTTATTATATTGAGGTAGGTTCCCTCTGTGCCCACTTTCTGGAGAGTTTTTATCATAAATGGGTGTTGAAGTTTGTCAAAAGCTTTTTCTGCATCTATTGAGATGATCATATGGTTTTTATTCTTCAGTTTGTTAATATGGTGTATCACATTGATTGATTTGTGTATAGTGAAGAATCCTTGCATCCCTGGGATAAATCTCACTTGATCATAGTGTATGATGCTTTTAATGTGTTGTTGGATTCTGTTTGCTAGTATTTTGTTGAGAATTTTTGCATCTATATTCATGAGTGATATTGGTCTGTAATTTTCTTTTTCTGTAGTATCTTTGTCTGGTTTTGGTTTGAGAGTGATGGTGGCCTTGTAGAATGAGTTTGGGAGTGTTCCTTTCTCTGCAATTTTTTGGAAGAGTTTGAGAAGGATGGGTGTTAGCTCTTCTCTAAATGTTTGATAGAATTCACCTGTGAAGCCATCTGGTCCTGGACTTTTGTTTGTTGGAAAATTTTTAATCACAGTTTCAATTTCATTGCTTGTGATTGGTCTGTTCATATTTTCTATTTCTTCCTGGTTCAGTCTTGGAAGATTATACCTTTCTAAGTGATTTTTGATTTTAAGGGATATTATAAGTGTTACATTAGTACTAAAGTTTGCAGAAATTTGTTTTTAAAATATTTTTATAAGAAATATTTTTTGAAATTTATTGAAATAATTATTTCTTAAAAACAGATGTTGACCTTCTAGGAAATTGATGAATTATTTGAGAAATTTAACACAGTGTCCTGATCTAAATTAAGGTGAAGAAACATGGAATAAGTTTGAGCATAATTTGATGGATTCAGAACTGATTGAAGATAAAAATATATTAATTAAAAAAATCAGTGTCAGTCTTTAATGTGATTTCTAAAGGTTTGCAGCAGGTGTTTATTTTTAGTCCTCTCCTATTTAAATTCTTTCTTTTTAAGAACATTATATAAATTGTATTCTGGTGAAATTTACAGATGAAACAAAGATGAAAGGTATAGATAATATATTGGATTATAAAACTCTAGACCAAATCTAAGAAGATGCAGTTTAACAGAAATAAACTGTGACTTCTATCCTTTAAACACACACATGTGCACGTGCGTGCACACACACACACAGATGAAAAAGATGGTGGAAAATAGTCTTTAAAGTAACATGTATAAAATATTTTTTAAAACAGTGGTTGAAGAGTGGATATTTATTGACTATAAATTGGCTTTCAAAGCCGGAAACTAAAGGAACCAAGGAGGAAAAAAAACCCATAAAATTATAAATGAGAAGAGTAAATAACCATGAATATAGAGGAAATTAAAGGAATAATTTCAAAAGCATTTCAAAAGCATTATGCAAATATATTTGTACCTGTGTACACAGGCACACACACTTTCAAAAGCCAGCAACATACTTAATGGTTAAATATTAGAACTCTCAATACATTTCCTTTCAACTTAGGAACAAGATAAGGATGTTCTCTCATTAGAGTTGGTTGGCAGAAACCAGAAGGCTTTCTAGCTAGTTTAAGTAAATATGGTCACATGGCAGAACTGATTATGAAATTGTTGGAAGAGTTTGTGGAGCAGGCTCTAGGCTTAGCTTCCAAGTGTGTCTCCCAGAATGCCAGTCTAGAACTGGTCTGCCAAGAGAGCTGCTCTCACTGTCATGATTATGAAATGGGGAAATCTGGCAGCCACTACCCCAATGGTTGGCTCCGTGACCACACCATCTCAGGTATGACCTATGGCAGCAAAATGAATGCCCTGCCCACTACCTCTCAATACCTACAAAAGTAGCGATTAGACAAGGATCTCTGTATGGTTGAGAAAACCTCAAAACCTCTATGATGGTGCTCCTGGTTTGCAGAATCAGCAGACCAGAAGCACAGCCCAGCTTGCCTTACTTCCACCCTCCATATCCCATGAGGAGACATCTTCTCCTTCTCAATGTGAGACAGATTACAGGTAGAATCCAAGCTTGAAGTGACCCTGGGAAATAGTGTCTTAGTTTCCTAGCCTTTAGCAAGTGATAAGTCATTTTAAGAGGAAAATGAAACAGCCATGATTGAAATGATCTAAAACATCTGCCACATTACTACCGCATTGCTCTGGAAGTAGTAGCCAATGAAATTTAAAAAGAGAAAGAAAGCAGAAGTATAAAGTAGGAAGCAGAATTATCATGTTTTTAGTTAATATGGACATATACTCAAAAAACCAAGGGAATCAGCACAAACACTACTAGAAAGTTTTCAGAAAGATATTTGGTTTTAAAATTAATATATAGAAATCAAATAGCTTTTCTATAATCAGTAACCACTTAGACAATACAATGAAAGAAGTTATCCCATTTATAAGCACAACCACAACAACAAAACGTATACCAGCTCCCATAAAGTTAATAAAAATGTGTAAGTTTTATGTGAAGAAGGCCTTGAAAATTCCTGCTAGAGTATATAAGAAAAAACACATGTAAAAACATGCTTTGCTTTGAATAGCAAGATTCAATTACCAGTATTTTAATTTTCCTTAATATGTAAGATATATATATGTATAATATATGTATTATAATATATATTCCCAAGTCAACAAGACTTTTTTTGAACCTGACAATTCCACATTTAAAATGAAAAAATACGTATGCAAAATTAGCCATGAATATCTGAGCCAGATATTAAAATATATCATGAAGCCATAACTAAAATCATTTCTGCATTAGGAAAGAAATAGAAGTTCACTGGATTAGGGTAGAGATATAGAACACATCTAAAATACATTTAGAAATAATTTAATGTAAAATGAAGGTGATATTTCATATCAGTGGGGAAAAGATAGATTATTCAATAACTCCTGAGACAACGGGCTAGGTATTTGGAAAAAAAATAAAGTTGGATCTCAACCTAAATCGTTAACAGCAAAATCACTTCTAGATGAAACAAATATATTAAGGTGAAAAATTAGTAAAAACTATGAAGAGATAGTTGATAAATATAAATGGGTAATAACCATTAAAGGAGGTTCAACCTCACTCATAACTTAAGAAAAACCAATCAAAGTAAAGATGTATCATTTTTTAGCTATCAGATCTAAAGGCCATAGGATTGCATTTGTAAACACTGTGATCTGGCTGTGCTTTCTACTTTTCTGGAAAGGTTAGCCAGCATTACCACAGTTCAGTATTAGAATGTCTGGGGAGCCTGCCTACTCACTTTTTAGCCAGTTTCCAGCTATAAGAGGTCCTTTCCTGTTAAAAACATATGAAGCTTGGGGAAGAAACATCTCATCCTCTTATCGCTAACCATCTAACTACTTAGCTGTGCATGTAAAGAATTTGTTTTCTCAAGAGATACCACATAGTTGCCTTTGGTGGGGAGGTGGGGAGGCGTGGGCTAGAGGCCTTGGAGGAGGGGGAGACTAGTTTTGAATTAGTGGCATCTATATGCCTATAGGCATGTTGGAATTTCTGACCACATGAACATTTTCATATTTTAAAAGCGCCATAGCATCTAGAATAGGGTTGGCGTTTGTCATGCTCTGTCCTGAGGGGGTGAACTGGGCTAGGATTGGGTTCAGATGTAGACACTACCCTCTAAGATTGGTCTGTGAACCAGCCAGAACGTTTTAGGAAAAGCAACCGTGACATAAGGGAATTTGCAGTCATGCCAGAACAAGCATCCGGATGTGTCATGTAGTTGGATGAGGAACTGGCATAGAAATTAGAGCAGTGTTCATGAAAGAGAGTCTGGAAAACGCAGGAAAACATGTTGGCTGTGGGCTCAAGGGATATGATGGCATCAGGGAGGATATTAAAGGAAACAATTTTGGATTGTTGAAAGAAGAGAATGCTAAGCAGTGAGGCTCTCCAAGGAGGCTGCCATGTTCGGTAGTGAGTTCTCCCATCGTGAGAGCTGTTCAGAACTGAGCCTCCTGTCAATCAGGTAAGGGGAGCAAGAGAGATAGAAATCAAACTCGGGATTCTACAGACTCACAGACGTAGAGAACAGACTCATGGCTGCCAAGGGGGAGAGGGGGTTGCGGAGGGATGGATTGGGAGTTTGGGGATAGCAGATGCAAACTATTATGTACAGAATGGATAAACAGCAAGGTCCTACTGTATAGTACAGGGAACTAACTATATTCAGTATCCTGTGATAAACCATAATAGAAACGAATATGAAAAAGAATGTGTATATATATATATATATATGTCTGAATCACTTTGCTGTACAGCAGACATTAACACAACATTGTAAATCAACTATACATCAATAAAATAAATAAAAAAACAAACTCGGAGTTCTTAGAGGCTGTCATAATCCATCTTGTACTCTCTGTTAGTAAGAGTCCCCAGATATTTTAAAAGACAAGAAAGGAATAGTTCTATATAAGAAAACAAACTTAAAATAAGTTTTAAAGCTAGGAGTCAGCCAAGTAGTCTCTCAAGAACTATTCTGGGGAACCAGCTCTTTAAAGCAGAACCACAGCAGAATGTTTGTCACGTCTAAAGGCCACAGGACCACTTGTATTACCTTTTAGATTTTGCTTTTGATTTGCTCTCTGATTTTTTCTAAAGATTAGCCAGCTTTACCACATCTCAGCTTCCTGGAAAATTGAGGGAATCAACCCTGTTCTTTTCAGCCAGCTTCCAGCTGATGAATTCCAGACAGCTGCTTGTAGGCAGCAAGAGGAGGTGTGACCTTGGGGCAAAGGTGGTAAAGCAACTTTGGTCTGACCTTCCCTTCATCACAGACCACCAAGCCCTGAAAGTGAATGTTTAATACCCTTGGGAAGATTTCTGGTCTTTGTTCCAAACAATTACTGAACTAATCTAAATTACACAAACACAGACCATTTATCAAGGCCAGCCTGCAAGGAGTTGCATATCTAGGCAAAGTGTTCCCAGTACAAAGGGTGAACTCAGGATAAATAAAGCAGAAACGAGGTGCTGATTAATCAAAAAAAAAAAAAAAAAAAAGACTCATTAAATATCTAACAATGGAAGAGTTTGCAGGCTGTTTACCTGAATGATTTTATTAGTATGTAGACAAAAAGATGTTTTTCTTCTTTTATAATAACCCAAGAAACAAAACCCTTTGCAAGTTTAGATTGAGACATTTGAATTCAAAGGATTTTAACATTTTTGACAAATAAGGAAGACGTGAAGGAAAAGAGACAGCCAGCTTGAGGGAATTGGTGATAGAGACAATATTTACAACCCAGAGACCAGATCCAACTCTCCTTTTCAGGCCTTATTTCCTACAGCAATGAGAAAATTCTCTAAAAGTTAGTGGCTGTCTATTAATTGCCCCTAATTAGAACTGGGACTCTCCTTCAGTTCTACACACTCACCCGAAAAATTTACATCAAAAGTTAATATCAAATAAGCCAGTCCCCAAAAGACAAGTGTTGTATTGTTCCACTTATGTGAGATAACTGGAGTAGTCAAATTCATAGAAGCAGAAAGTTGCCAGCGGCTAGGGGGAGGGGAGAATGGGAAGTTATTTTTTAATGGCTACAGAGTTGCAGTTTGGGCAGATGAAAAAAGTTCAGGAGATGGATGATTATGAGGTTACACAACAGAGTAAATGTACTTAACACTACTGAACTTAAAAATGGTTATGATGGTCAATTTTATGTTATTTAACCACAATTTAAAATAAACAAAAAAGTTAAAGATCAATAAATGATATTCATAGATGAGAATATTATAGTGACTGGCTTAAAAAGTCCACAGTTTTGCATCTGCTGTGTCACAGTCTCTCTGGAATAATATTTTTAGTGGGAAGAACTTGGCACTAAGCTGATCATCCTTGAGTGTGTTGGGCGGACACTGAAGTGTACCATGAGTCGGGACCATGCCCATGGTCCTGGCAGGGAGTTTGGAAGCCTGATAGGGTCAGACAGGGAGGGCAGCTCAGACTCGTAGGTTGCCTGGCTTGGTCGATGCTGAGCTCAAGGGTGATGGGGAGTAAATATAAAAGCGGGTCTTATAATAGTTGAGAAGTAAGTAGGGAGAAGCAGGCTTGCATTCAAAACCAGAACTACAATGTCGCAGAACTATAGGTAACTAATTAATGCCACCTGAGAACCAAAAGTTATGATGAAAAGCACATGTCTGCTGCTCTACATATTTTTAATAATAGAGGCATCGTATTGTTTTCATACCCTCAGAGGAAAGCCAGCTGGGAGTATGATTTTCACCACGTAAAGACTGAACAGGCATCCTGGGTCAGCTTCGAAGGCGTGCAGCCTGCGCAATCACACGGGTCCCGTGCTCAGAGGACCTGCGCTTGGTTTAAGGCTCTGCTTCGGGGATCTCAAAATTTTTAATACTTTTTGAACAAGGGACCTGACATTTCATTTTGTGCCGAGCTCCACAAATTATGTAGCCAGTCCTGCTGGCAATAATCAGAACATCAAACGGCTACCTAGGCTAAAATATCATGGTAATGCAAAGAGGTGGGTGCACAAGCCGAATTTGGGCAGATAAGGTGTATTACCAAAAGGACTGAGGTTGGTACAGAATCTGGTGGAGTCAAAACAGGATCACAGACAGGGAAATATGTACTGTTGTACACATATGTGACTCTAAGCGTGCCTGTCGGTCCACTGCTGGGGACAGAGCCCTGTGGGTGGGCAGTGTCATTATGCAGTTACACAGTTGCAAACGCACATTGTTCCTGCCTTTCTACTCACACCAGGAAGGAGATCCTGGATGGGAAAAGGCCAAGGCTCTGTCTCTGGTTCTCCAAGTGACTTGACCTAGGATTGCAGGGTCCCCCACGCCTCCCACCGGGACGTCTTATGGTTTACATTGCTCTTACAGCTCTTGCTGTCATTTTTCATCTTTAGCCCCCAGCAGGATGGGCCTGCCCAGATTGGGGCGCATTAAACCAGTCATCGGGTTTTAGACCAGAGATTTCAACCAGCTGGGAACTGGGAGGGAATTGGGATTTCCAAGCTGCAAGCTGGGACTCGAGGCCTGGGTGAAGGACAGAAGGGAGAACGGGGGGCTCCTTTGGCGCCTGGCATGGTGGAAAGGAGATGGATCCACGCCCAGGGCTCTCACCAAAGGAGGACTGTTGTCTGGGCGGAGTCACCTGAGCTGAGTCTTCTGGAGGGAATTGTATTAGCTCTGAATTTCAGTTCATTTCACTGGCTCCCTTTTCTCCAGGGCATGTTCCCCTCAGTTCCTTTGTCATGTGGAAAAGCGGAGAGCGAAGGAACGCAGCACCTTGACTTCAGTCTGACCTGAACTCATTTCCTGGAATTGTCACAGAGCAGATGGGACACTTTGAATAGGTTATTTTACCTCTCAGAGCTGAGTTTACATATTCTTAATTTTATAAAACAATGAACACACTTTCATAATATTACTGTGAAGATTAAATAACATAAAATATGTCAAATGTATGAGCACAAAACAGATCCTAAATGACTTGTATCTATTATTAATATTATAGGCATTATAATTATCATGCAGATAGTGAAGGGCTGAAAACATATCAGACAGACTAGTACAAAAGTCTATAGGGATTAAGGTGAACAGAGAGCTATCTGTGATTCATTTACATAGTCAACGTATCATGATTATTACTTTATTTTCTGATTGTTAATGTTATTTTGTAGGTATAGATTTAATTAATTCTACATTTTAAAATTGAAAATATACTGAACAGTGAGCCTGGTACTGTTAGAGTCTCTTTTTTTCTGGTTCTGCAAATAAAATGACAATTAGGGACAGTAGATAGCTGTTCCTACTGTTAGGGATAGCTTCTTATCCTCTACTAAGATTATTTATTTCGTGTGTAGAAAAACAGGATATTTTAAAGGTAAAAGGGACCTTACAGATCATCTACTAAGGTTTCCTCTTTTAACAAATGAAGAAATTGAGATCTGTGAAACTGTGTCTTTTACAGTATTGAATTACTTTCCTCTAAAATTCTATCTGTTCAATAAAAATAGAATCATTTTATTTGTTTAATTCGGTTATCTTTAAATAAGTTAACTTACATCACTTCAATCTAGGTTCTAGCTGGGAAACAAGACTTCTATTATTTGCTACCCCTGCTCTCCTTTTATTACGCCCTTGAAATGATTATTTTGGACAAGTGCTTGCCAGCGTATTTAATTTATAAATGGCATGTTGCTTTAGTAATGGTGTATACCACTTGCCATATTCCACCAGGGTGGATTTACATTATTTTACCCGCACAACCTTCAGTTCCTGCATAATGATGCGTATTCTATGCCCTTCACTCATTCAGTGGGTTAATAGGGTTTTGGTCATTCTGCTTCAAAATACGGAGTGTGGTTGTCCATAATCTCATTTTCAAAATACACAGGCAACATGCAGCACACAAAAAACACAACAGAGTCTCTCTCTCAGTCTCCCTCTCTCTCTCTCTTCCTCTTTTTCCTTTTCTCAACAGTAAAAGGACTCATAAGTCTATTTGGCTCTTAGACTCTTGCACACACTGCATGATAGCCAAGGTCTGAAGCAGCAGAACATGCTTGGTTCCTTGTTTTCTGGGCTGTGTCACTTCAGCATATGTTGCTGAGTTGCTCCTCACTGTGTCAAATGCAGCTTGACCAATTGAGAGTTGAGTGCCTGCTCTGTAGTTGACAGTCTATGTGCATCTTAACTGAGTTTTCCAACACAGGGGAAAAGATGCCATAGGCCAAATATAAGTAAAATCTTCAGCTCACTGAAGTGGTTGTGCCTTTGCAAATGGGTGTATTAAGTAAGCATATCATTGAAAATAATGTCCCTTTGAGGGAAGCCTTGTGAGAAGAAATCATTTTGGGGGTCAATGAATTAATTTTAATTGCTTTTTGCCTGATAAGGACATTGATTTGCCATTTGTTTACACAACTGAATCTAATTTGTTTATTTGTCAGTCTTCTCCATCATGATTTATATCCAGTCTATTTTTACACACACACACACACACACACACACACACACTGTGTATGTATGTGTAGTCTTGCAATTAAATCAATCTTACCTATCCTGTAATATTTTATTCCATGGTGAATAGTTTTCTAAATTAAAAGTTTGAAATTTTCCCTACAGTTTACAGATTCTGGAATGATTTCAAAGCCATGCATGTTAAACCTCTACTTAACGTACAAAGATGTAGAAATAAATTTGAACTCAAAAAAACTCACAACCTGTGATAGACTCATAAAAATCTCTGGTGTGCTCCCAAGAATACTCTTGGGTTCAAAGGAACTTAAGTTTTAAATATTCACAGAGGAAAAAGGTATTAGTTTCTCTGAATGATTCCTATCTTTCAGCATAACCTCACAGTTTCGATGGTGTGCATTAAGTATGTATTTAGTTGTGAAGGAAATTCTCTCACATAAACCCCAAATCTTCTGTGTATGAGCATAGGAGAGCTCTGAAGAGACAATCATCAAGGTAATTAATTAATTTTCTTATATCTGGCTCTGTTCCCAAAATAATTCAGGGTGGCGACATTCTGCAAGTAAGATGTTGCTTCCATCTTAGGGAACTTGGTGTTTTGCTTAATAATAGAGATCATTTTCTTATAAGAGTTAGTAATCATGGGACCAAAGTGACAGGACAGCATTTTTAAAAACTCAGAGAAATAGTCAGAAACCATTAGCTGTCCCTATCATCAGAATTTTTCCTGTAAATGTTTCCGTATTCAGCTCTTAGAACAATGATTTCAAATTCAGCTGTACATTAGAGTGTCCTGAGCTTTTAACCTAAGTGTCCATCAACAGATGAATGGATAAAGAAGATGTGGCACATATATACAATGGAATATTAGCCATAAAAAGAAATGAAATTGAGTTATTTGTAGTGAGGTGGATGGACCTAGAGACTGTCATACAGAGTGAAGTAAGTCAGGAAGAGAAAAACGAATACCGTATGCTAACACATGTATATGAAATCTAAAAAAAAAAAAAAAAAAACTGTTCTGATGAACCTAGGGGCAGGACAGGACTAAAGACGTAGACATAGAGAATAGACTTGACACGGGGAGGGGAAAGGGTAAACTGGGACGAAGTGAGAGAGTGGCATGGACATATATACACTACCAAATGTCAAATAGATAGCTAGTGGGAAGCAGCCGCATAGTACAGGGAGATCAGCTCCGTGCTTTGTGTCCAACTAGAGGGGTGGGATAGGGAGGGTGGGAGGGAGACACAAGAGGGAGGAGATATGGAGATATATGTATACGTATAGCTGATTCACTTTGTTATACAGCAGAAACTAGCACACCATTGTAAAGCAATTATACTCCAATAAAGATGTTAAAAAAAAAAAAAAAAGAATGTCCTGAGCTTTTAAAAAATGCCTATATCTGAATCTCACTGTCAAGTAATTGAAGTGACTCTGTAAGGGTAGAATCCAGTGAGTCAGGAATGAGCACCATGGCCTCAGAGGGATATATTTATGCTTTATTAAGAGGGTTAATCACAAACAGGGACCAATAGAGTAATAGAAAATACTTGACTTGGCTTTTACTTAGAATCTTACGTGGGCATTGTGATAACAAAAAAAAAACCCAGAGGAACCTTTGGGAGTTGATGTGTTTGGAGGCTATAAAAAGTGTTTTCAATGGAGATTTTCTTAAAACAAGAACATTATTTAACATAATGACGGCTCAGAAATTACCAAGGCATGCTTTAAGGTAGAACACACCAGATAAAAAGTTCTTAGTGCCTAGTAGGTCATGGCATTAATTACTGTAGTTTCAGAAACTATATATATAGTTATATATAGAAACTATACATATATATAAACTATTTTTGTATTTTTTATGTTTATATCTCAATTTTTTTCTTAAATTTTCTTTGGAATGTTAATACTAGACCTAGTTACATTTAAAAGAGCAAAGGGAAAAGCATTTTGTTTCAGTTGTGGTTTTTGTTTTTGGGTTTAAAAAAGGGGACTTTTTTTATCTTTGGGGCAATGTGTGCTGATGGCAGGAAGGACCAAACTAAAAAGCCTCAAGACATAGAAGGAAGCTTGAGGGTAAAGCATTGAGATTATTACTATGGACCTCTTCTTCCACCAGAGTTTATTTTTCTCTACAAAGCTCACTTTTTTCTCATCCTTAAAGTGTGTTGCTTTTGTTAAAGAGCTGATTCCTTTACATCCTAGCCTGTATTTCCAGGTTTAAAGTCCTGTGCCAGTGAGATAATTAAAACAAAATTTGCGGTTGAAAGCCTTTCCCAATCACAGTGAGTACTGAAATTATATTATTAATCAAGTATACATTTTTAACACAGATCCACTGGTACAGGAGTTCAAACAAACTGTATGTTTGCCCCTCTTAAAATACTATAGGCTGATATCAATGATATATTTCCTTATCACTTTCAAAGGCTTAGATCATAAAGTATGATGGAATATCTTCAAACTTTTGCAAATCTATGTTTAATTTTTTTCTGTGAAAGTTAATAGATAATAGATCAATTTAACTCATTCTTCGGGGCCTCTGTTAAACAAATTTTCTGTTGTTTAAACAAACAATAAGTAAATTTCTTTATTACAAACACATGTTAAAAGAAAACCACCCTTTCAGTAAAATATGAATGAGGTAGTTATTTTAACAGCTATGAAAACTGGAATCAGGTTGTCTGGGTGCATTGGCAGAATTTGTAATGGAGGAAATGAGGCTCCTTTTCGTGTGTGTTGATTTAAGCAGTGCAAGCTGCTTCTTTCTAAGCTCTTGTAGTATCTCTCCATTATTAATCACAGCATGGCAATTGACATTCCTGTCAGATCAACTTCAGAGTGCTGGGTGCTGGTCTATGTCACTCCATGTGAGAATACTTTCTGGAATCTACTCTTTAGGTTCCCAGACAAATGCTGAGCACTCTTTTGGAAGCAGCATCCTTCTCCCCCTGGGGGCTTAATCTGTCATTTTTTTCCTAATTTAGTAAAATGCAGCTGCCTTATGGAATAGATTCACTCAGCCACTCACTCACTCACCCGTTCTTTCGATTTTTTTTTTTTTTTTTCCATCCTCTTACTCTGTTCTCAAAACTGTGTCAGGCGCTAAGGACATAAAAGATGAATAAGACAAAGTCCTTGCCTTCAAGTTATTACAATGTAACACAGGAGAAAGACAAAATCAGCCAACTTGCCATATGCAGGGTACTCCTAATTCAGCCAGGAAAAGCAAAGATGGCATCCAAAGAAGGTCATGAGGATCCTGGCTTCAAATGTCAATGAAAGGAAATGAAATACAGGATGGAGAGAAGTAGCCAACCAATGGGTTACGTTTTCAACTGACTCAGTTTTTATCCAAAGAATAAGCTCATATCATTGATATTTTCTTAAAAATCCTCAATATTATTTTCTATTTCTTCTAAAAATAGTTCATTTCTGGGACTGGCCTATCTTCATTGGGAAAGACTTGACATACTTTTTGATTCATTCAAGTTCTACAAATAAATTTTGATTCTGGTACAGAAATCTAATTTGTCACACAGGGAAAATAATAATTACATTTTGCTTGTGTATTTTTAATAAAAATTATTTAAAAATTCAAATCAAACTATTCCATTTGTCAAAATTCAAGTGAGTTTACAGCAATTAGAATATATTTTAGAGTATTTTTGACAACTCATCCCAAGTGATTTCTGAAAACAGAACTGCTTTTAGAATGAAGTCCCTGTTCTCCACACAGCACTGAAATTGGTAGATATATCACCATGGCATAAAAAAAGCTGAAATTGCATTTCACAGCAATCGCCCTCAGTAAAGCCTTTTCTGCATTGGGGTCATATAGGAGGCTAGTGAACAGCTTTATCTTCCCTTCATTTTTATTTACTTTTCTTGCCTTTCCCCCCCTTTCATTTCTTAAGACAGACATATATGCATGATAACTAAATGGTGTAAAAAGAACATTTTACTGAAAAGAAAGTTAAGTGCTTTTAATTTGAGAATTGATTTTAGTAGTATTAAGCTGTAAAGAGAATGTCATAGGAAGAAATTTTATGTCTTCTAGTTCTTTTGAAAATTCTGTGCAGAACCATAATCACTGGAAAAAGCATGAAATTATAATTAATCTGACCAGCATACTTATAATATATAACTTTTTATTAGTATTAAAAATAATAAAATCAGCAGACCCAAAGTAAATGGATATACAGTGCTGTTTTTATTATTATTTCCAAAGGCTGAGGTAACTAAAGTTTCATGCATGATGTTGTAAAAATTAAATGATGCACAATAATTTGAAAAATGAGTTTTTCTTATACAAGTTGGCCTTTTCAGCTCTATATTTTTGTTTAGAAGTCTATATCTTTTGGTTGATATTGCTTTAGAATGATCAAGTTTCTGTTTGAATTTAGTAATGAGATAGTGTTTTGAACTTCTCAAAATGAAAGTCTAAGACATAAAAAGATTTAATTCTGTTTGATTTGACACTTCCTTTCCATTGGCTATTTGGAAATTACATAGACTCTACCTGGTTATTCCATTTGAGACATGTGGCATTACCCATGATCACCCAATCTGTATTTACCTTGAATCAGACATGATCAGATATGTATGGAGAGCCCTAGGGGACTGGCTTGCCAAGAGTTCATTTGCATGATGGATTGAGGAGGATTTGGGGAAATAATCCATCCTTTAGGAATAGAGAAGCTTGATAGAGTAGGCTATATATAGCACCAGAAGAATGGAGTGCATAGAACAGAAAGAATGACTGCAACAGGAGGCCGGATCAGCCTGATTGATACCTGACCCCAAGAAGAAGTAGAACTGGAAACATCTTCAACAGTCATTGGTTGGAGGCAAAACCAGTAATTCTAGCAGTGGAGGCAGACAGTTTCACAAAGGCTAATCAGAATCCTCAGTGTCTTTCCAGTATTTTCCTAGCAAGTTCATGAATAATATCTTTTGTGGTCAATATCTTTTGTGAGTCAGAAAAAAATAATGGAAAATGCAGATGCTACTTGGTAAAAGCAAGAACCAAGTTCATGTGCAATTGTGAGACCCATTGGTCAACTTCCTGGTACTAGTGTATGTGTGGCAGTGTGGGGGGAGGTGATGAGGCAATTTTTTAAGAATAAGAGGTCTTGAAATGCCTTAACTTCCTTTTCCTCTGGAGGTGTCTTGGGGAAGACAAATGAGTAAGATGTGATAAGAAAAAGAAGGACAGATTACAAGATTATATGTAAAGCAGATAAAGGAAAAGAACTGCACTTGTCAAACAACAACAAAATGAAACCCAAATTAAAATTATAAAGGCGCAAAGTGTAGTTAAATTAAGCTCCTTTCATCCATTTCACATTTATAGTATTGTCTTCTGAATGAGTCTGCGGAGTCAGCAGAATCCTAGGAAGAAATAACAGAATTAACAGAATAAGGGGGATCACAATAGTGCCTCACTAGGTATTCAGCTGAATTCCTATAAACTATTTTCTTCCGTTTATTATATTTGGAATATTTTTTCCAGTTTCTTTCCAGCTTTGACTTCTTCTCCAAGCTGCAGACCCACATTCCACTTGTCTTCTGGACACTGCCACTTGAATATCCCACAGGAGTCTCATACTTAACAGTCAGAACTTGTTTTATGACCTTACCATTCTCCACCAAATTGCTCTGCCTCCTATATTTTGTGGTTGTTGTTAATTATGTCACCATCTATTCAGTCTCTCAAGTAAGGAAAATAGATTTGCCTTTTGCTTCTCCCACACCTTTGGTTCTCATATCCAATATATTGACATCAGTGCCATCATTAATTTCTCAAACCTCACTCCTGCCCTCCTAGCACTGGCCTCATCAAGTCTTCCATAGACTTTTACAGTAACTTCTTATCACAAGACTCTCCCCACTCTAGTCATTAATCTACCTACATTATTACTATAGTCATCTTCCTAAGGACAGTTCTGATCATGTCATTCACCAGCGCCAGAATCTCTTGTTGGCCCCATTGCATGTTGCATAAAGTCCAATCATGGAAGCATTGGAAATAAAACCCTCAGGCCTGGCCTCTCAGTCTCATTCCTACCACTCAGATTCAACCATACCGAACTTCTCACCCTTTCCTGCACAAACCTGGCCCATTCACAACTATTTTATGCTCTTTTGCTTCAGCTGGCAAAATCTTAGCCATCTTAGTCATCTTTTCAACAGGAGGACAAAAATCACCTTCTCTGGGAAGCCTTTTTGAATGCTCTCAGGCAGGATGAATTTCTTCCCCCCTCTCTGTCCTTTGACACTTTACTTCCTACCTGCAACATAGCACTTACCATGTTTATGATGATTTCCCTATCTTGGTGTCTGCGCCCATTAGACTGTGAGATCCTGTAGGACAGAGAAGTATCAAAAATTCTCTGTGTCCCCAGAGCCTCACAGGGAGCCTACACAATGGCTAGAGTAAGTGTTGACTATATGAATGAATAAAAAAGCATAGTGAAACGACTAAGTCAGAGGATGGACACTTAGTGTGGCTTCAGAAAGCAGAACAACAGGAAGGCAGGATCTGGCTAAATGCAGAGTAGAACATTCTAAGTGTCAGAGTTTTTTTTAGGCAGTAAACGCGTCCCTTCTCTAGAAGTGCTCGGAAGTGGTTGACCACTTATGAGTGGTTGGCTAAGCGATTTGTGCATAAAGTAAGGGGTGGCCATACTATATGCCTCTAATTCAGTTCAGGAGTTGTGTTATTCTTCATTAGTACACAGGCCTCAGATCATCTGACGATTTCGAGTAATCAGTAATAGCTGAATTTTAACCCTAGCTCTGGAAGCTTATTTCCCATAAATAACTGGGAATGTATTCAGTTGGAACTCAGCAGAGTGGTATATCAAGCAAACACAAATGACACATTGTAATTTTTAGAGGATTGTACATAAAAACCGAAGTATCCTGTTTTTAACCTTGAGAGGAAGTGGGAGTTTGCCTTTTGGTACTCTCAGTGCAGGGAGCAACTTCCTCCCACTCTTGTCTTCTAGTTTGGCATTAAGGGACATTGCCCAGCCAGAACTTGGATTGAGTCCAACCCTGTCTCCTTGTGCTAAATTGTAGGTCTAATATCTCTGTGGTTTTATAATAATATAAATAATTATAATGCATTGTTTTTATATAGCACCTTTCTCTAAGGAACATAAAGTGCTGCATAGACGTTATCTCATTAAATCTCACAGCGCACTGGGGACATTGAGAGAACGCAGGTGATATTGTATCCCCTTTGAACCCAGAGTTGAAAAGGAATTGCTTCAACCAAAAGTAAATAAAAGCAAGATTGAATAAAAGCAAGATTTATAAGACAATATAAGGTTAGAGTTTAAAGAAAGAAATTGTTGGAATTAAAGAGAGATTTAAAAAAAGAAAGGAATTGCTCTGAAAAATGTGAAAGTGTCTAGAGTGTGTTTATAAATATTTGTAGCTACAAAATTAAAATAATATATGAACACTTTAGAAATTTGAAAAGCAAGGGCTTTTTAAACCATCAGTAATTTTACTGCAATACAGAACAAATTTGGTATATTATCTTCATATCTTTTGCTAGCTTTTTGTTTGGTTTGTTTTTTAATACTGTGTATATGCAAGATTACTCTTAGAATTATAGTGTATATTCAATTTTATATTATGTACTTTTAACTTAACAATATATCATAAAGTTTGCATAGTTTTAATTCTGAGAAGCTTGTATAATTTTCCATGGAATGATATACCATAATACGTTTCACTCTTCTATCATAAGATTGTTTCCACTTTTTCACTTTATTGAGTAACAATAAATTGAAACTCTATCTTTATTCATAAGGATTTTTATATTTTAAGTTATTTCCTTAGCAGAAAGATTTCCACATGTAGAATTATCAGATTAATATGGATGTATAAGTATGTTAAAACAAGTCTATATAAACATACTCCAAAATTAACAAATAAGTCAGAAAAAGAAATAGTAAGAAAATAAAACTATCTAAAGATTTACTATGTTCATAAGTTGGCAAAGCAGCCACTTTAAAAGTGGAAAAGTAAGGAATATTTGTCTATGCACAAACAAGTGTTTTGATTTTATTTTCCACCATGTCTATATTTAATTACTTTGATAGTGTGAAACCAGATAGAAAAGAGAAAGATGACTCTCATAGAAAACACAGATTTGTACCAGATGTAGGAAAGTAGATTTACTTGGATAGAACAGATAATTTCTCTGCCATTTTAATTTACATGGCCAAATGTTCCCTGAAAATAATTAGGTATGTGTGCATATACCAATACATGAAGTCCCATTTCAAGGAGGTAAATAAGATTGTAGTTTTCTTATTAATTATAGAAGCATTGGGGGAAATGGTATGCACATAGCTGTTTTCAGTGGTGAGCTGTTATATGGTAATCTGATTTATGCCATAGTCGTTTACCAAAGTAATTACCTCAAGACTGAATCAGGAGGGAATAGAAAATATGAACAGACCAATTGCCAATAATGAAAATGAATCATTAATTAAAAAAAAAAAACAAAACCTCCCAACAAACAGAAGTCCAGGGCCAGACATTTACAGGTTAGTTCTTCCAAACATTTAGAGAAGAGTCAAACTATTCCGAAAAAATTGTAGAGGAAAGAACACCTCTGAACTCTTTCTACAAGGCCAACATCACTCTGATAATAAAACCAGACAAAGATATCATAAAAAAAGAAAATTATGGGCCAATATCACTGATGAACATAGATACAGAAATCCTCAACAAAATATTAGCAAACCGAATCCAACAATACATTAAAAGGATCATACACTGTGATCAAGTGGGATTTATCCCAGGGATGCAAGGATTTTTCAATATCAACAAATCAATCAATGTGATACACTACCTTAACAAATTAAAGAATAAAAATCATATGATCATCTCAATAGATGCAGAAAAGCATTTAACAAAATTCAACATTTATTTATGATAAATCCTCTAAACAAAGTGTTATAGAGGGAACATACCTTAGCATAATAAAATCCATATATGACAACCTTACAGCTAACATCATAGTCAATGGTGAAAAGCTGAAAGCAGTTCCTGAAGATCAGGAACAAGCTGAAAATGCCCACTCTTGCCACTTTTTATCCAACATAGTATTGGAAGTCCTAGCCACAGCAATGAGACAAGAAAAATAAATAAAAGTAATCAAAATTGGAAAAGAAGTGAAAGTGTCACTGTTTGCAGGCGACATGATACTACACATAGAAAATCCTAAAGACACCAGTAAAAAACTATTAGAACTCACCAATGAATTTGGTAAAACTGCAGGATATAAAATTAATATACAAAAATCTGTTGCATTTCTATACACTAAAAATGAACTATCAGAAAGAGAAATTAAGAAAGTCCCATTCACAATTGCGTCAAAAGGAATAAAATTCCTGGGAATAAATCTAACTAAGGAGGTAAAAGATCTGTACTTGGAAAACTGATGAAAGATATTGAAAGTGACACAAACAGATGGAAAGATACACTGTGCTTATGGATTGGGAGAATTAATATTGTTAAAATTACCATACTACCCAAGACAATCCACAGAGTAAATGCAATCCCTATCAAAATACCAATGAACTTTTCACAGAACTAGAACAAATTAGTTTAAGACCTCGAATAGCCAAAACAAGCTTGAGAAAGAAGAACAAAGCTGGGGGCTTCCCTGGTGGCACAGTGGTTGAGAATCTGCCTGCCAATGCAGGGGACACGGGTTCTAGCCCTGGTCTGGGAAGATCCCACATGCCACGGAGCAACTAGGCCCATGAGCCACAATTACTGAGCCTGCGTGTCTGGAGCCTGTGCTCCGCAACGAGAGGCCGCGATGGTGAGAGGCCCGCGCACCGCGATGAAGAGTGGCCCCCGCTTGCCACAACTAGAGAAAGCCCTCGCACAGAAACGAAGACCCAACACCGCCAAAAATAAATAAATAAATTGATTAATTAATTAAAAAAAAAAAAGAACAAAGCTGGAAGAAGAACAAAGAGCATTCCCTGATTTCAAACTACAGTACAAAGCTACAGTAGTGAAAACAGTATGTTACTGGCAGGAAAACAGACATACAGATCAATGGAATAGAATAGACAACCCAGAAATGAATTCACACTTATATGGGCAATTAGTCTATGACAAAGTATGATTTCACTTATACGCAGAATCTAAAAACAAAACAAATGAACAAGCATAACTTACAGAAGCAGAGTCATAGATACAGAGAACACATGGGATGATGACTAGACTTATGGTGATCATTTTGAAATGTATAGAAATATGGACGCACTATGTTGTCTGCCAGGAACTAACATAGTTTTGTAGGTCAACTACACTTCAAAAACAAACAAACAAACATAGAAAAAGAGATCAGATTTGTGGCTAGCAAAGGTGGGGGATGAGGAGGAATTAGATGAAGGCAGTTAAAAGGTACAAACTTCAGTTACAAGAAAAATACATACTAGGGATGCAGTGTACAACATGATAAAGATAATTAATACTGCTGTACATTATATATGAAATTTGTTAAGAGAGTAAATCCTAGAGTTCTCTTCACAAGGAAAAAGATTTTCTATTTCTTTATTGTTGAATCTATATGAGGTGTTGGATGTTCACTAAATTTGTGGTAATCAAATCATGACATATGTAAATCAAATCATTATGTTGTATACCTTAAACTTATGCAGTGCTATATGTCAATTATATCTTAATAAAACTGGGGGGAAAAGTGGACTTGTGAATGATGATCCTTAGATAACCTAAAGTTAGATAAACCAAAATTATTCACTGGGAAAAGTTCATTTGGTCTGTGTTTAAAACCAGTAACTCCTCAAATTATAGCAAAGGTGAGCAATTTATATGGCTCCATCCTATTCCTACAGCATGGTGATGATCTACACACTCTCAATAGCCTGTGGTTACTGTGAAAATGGAAGATAGGAAATGATTGGTTAATTCACTTGTTCTCTCAATGTTTGAATAGAAACTCCTACTGGGGACCTGTTTAATGCCTCTGTTATTATGTTTCCATATTTTCCTGCAAGTACTGTTTAACTTGTTTACTTCTTCTCTAGGGAATGAGTTTCTTGAATTTTGATTTATATCTTTGGTATCCACAGCCTTGTACAGTTTCTGGCATACTGTAAGCACCTTGTAAATATTGATGAATAATTAAACCATGAATGGTTTTTACTTCCTACTATGTGTTTAGCATTATGCTGAGGACTGAGAGAAACATAAAGAAGTGTACCTTCAAGAAGCATATAATCAACACATAAATATGAAAAGTTAATGAACGTCATGCAGTAGTATATCATGTAGCTATAACAGAAGATTCTTTGGTGCCAGCACTGAAGAAAATAGCCAAGAGTTACATATACCAAAGACTGTGACATTGCGACGGTTAAGTGAGTGACGGATGGGCATGGCCATGCAAGTTAACCCAGAAGTATCAAGGTCTATTTCCATCATTATGTTATTCATGTCTAAATTGCCCACTAGACTATAAGAGCCAAGAAATCATAGTGCACATAGGCTTTTGTTCACCATTGTATCGCTAGGACCAAGCAGAGTAACTGGCATAAAGTAGAGAATTGAGCACTTGCTTTGCACAATATTCTCTGTTTTTTGTGTGGCTGGATCAGTCCCATCCTCAGTTCTCAGATCAGGTATCACCTCTTCCAAGATGCCTTCCTGAGTGGCCTCTTTGTTATTCTCTTTCTCAGTCTTCAGTTTATTTCCTTCAAAGCACTTATTACTTCTTATTTCATTTAATTGACACTAAGTCTTTCATCTTTTGCTCCCTCTAGACTTAAGTTACTTGAGAGCAGGGACTCTGTTGGTTTGTTTTGGTCCCTGTTGCATCCATAGCATATATCACAGTACCTGGTACCTTTCACTGGAGAGGTTTTATCCACCAAAAGATCTTCTCTAACCCTATCTAAAGTAGCTTCTGCTAATCAATCACCCTGACTTATTTTCTCTTTAGCACTAATCATTTTCTGAAATTATTCTGTTTGTGTGTTTATGCTACATTCAAACTGTAAACCCCATGAAGGCAGAGCCTAGAACCAGATCTACCTGGTTCCTTACTGTATTGACAATGCGGAGAAAAGGGGCTGACACAACCAATTGCCGTGTGTACAAATATTTAGTAAATAAAAGATGTGGCATGAAAGGAAAAGACAAGATACATTTCTTTTAAAAAAGGCAAAAAAAAAAAAAAAAAAGAGAGAGGGATTAGCTTTCAGCCAGGATAGCAAAACAAGTGTTAGCTTAGAAATGGTGGTGGCGGAAGCGAGGTCTACTTTTAATGGAAAATAACGACTGTAGAAATCACAGAGTAGGGAGGAGGGAAAAGAAACAAACAATTGTGGCCAACTCATTGGCTCCCTTAGGACTCAATGAGGGAGACAATAAAACAAAAACAACAACAACAAAAAAACAATGGTTAAACTAAGACAGTAATAGGTCATTTAGAGGCAGGACATGCTAAATTCCTAGTCACCTTCCTGAGTGTGGTATAAAGAACACCGGGTATGAGGCTGGGAAGACCTGGGTTTGGCTCCTACTCTTCCACTTATTACCTGTATGATAGTGGGTAAGTCTGGTACCTTCTCTGAACCTGGGTTTCCGTAACTGCAAAATGGGAAAAGAAAACCTACTTCATACCATTGTTTTAAAGATAAAATAAGGAAATGTATGTAAATAGGTATGCTGGTGCAGAGCCTGTTTCATTTAGCTCATTGAATAGTGGCCGTTGTCATAACAGTTCACCACTTACAGTGCCCAGCTGGAGGTGTGGCAAGCAGAATATTTGATAATATTGTAAAAAGAAATCCATTTCCTTACATTTAAATCACTTTAGAGGGCATATCTTTATTTTGGACCATAGCATGAGTAAACTATTGATCATGCTATATAATTGTCAGTGAAGGAATGCTAAATCATAAACCACTGACTTGAAAAAGAAAAATAGAAAAACTGTTAATTATGCTCATATTTATTCTTTCCCATTGTACATAATTGAGCCTCAGAAAGTACAATTGAAATCTTTCACTGATTCTGAGTTAATTAGCATCTCTTGCAGGTGCTTACATTAAAACACCCAAACATTCTTCATCTGTATTTTTTCCAAAGAAGAGATATGAAGAAGTCTGCATTTCTGGCTAAGGCAATCCTGTATCTGTACTGAAAAGCAAATGATACATGATTAGTTGAAGTTTTTAATATGGGTGTGTAGTTGTTAAAGAGTGGATTTATTATTTAAAAGAGAAACACAATATTAAAAGTCCTGGTATCTCTGAATTGGAAGTGGGGGTGGGGATCTGTCAGCAAGTCATAACTTTGTAAAACAATTTGGAACCGTTTTCAGAAAACTAATTTCTGAAGATAGTCTATTGCCTGAACAGTTTCATAACGATGTTGATTTGCCAACTTCTCCTTTAGTGAGAGGTAATGAATCAAGTGCACCTGGGTTTATACAGGAAAAATAGCATATTAATTGATTTATGTCTATGTGTTGCAGATATCCATAAAGCAAAGCCTTTGGCAACTGGCAAATGTAATAATTTCACATTTACGTATGACTCACCAAGTACAATTCAGTGCTTGAAGGCAAAATTTTGTGTTTTATTTTTAGTTTTTATGATTGCTTTCATGTAGCTTCTCTGTGCATTAAGAGTCAATTTTCAGAACCATAGGCTTACCAAATTTTACAAATAAAAATGTTAGGAGATATTATCCTGAGGTACCATAAAATTATTTTCTGATAATTTTTACCACCTTCCCAAAGTTCACTGTTACTTTGTTTCCACATATGCTTAAGGATAGTTTGTAATATTTCTAAATATGACGCATTTCATTAGAAATCTGATATATTACACAGAGATGTTATATGGAGCTTCATCCTCATAACGTTACCAATGTATTTTTCAATGTTGTTTACACGGATAATTCTGTTTAAAATCAAATATCAAGATGGGCTTTGAATAGATTATTAATAATGTTACATTTATGAAAATTGTGTCATCTTCTACCTGTCATAATTATGAGCAAGAAGAATTAATCCTTGAAGTAAGGGGTGCCCAGTAACATAGTAAATTAGTCCACTGATATACAGAAGAAGGAAGACTTGAGATAAAATAAAATAGTTTTTTAGATAACTATGCAGAATATATATATTTTATATATACATTGCATAAAATTATACTATACATATGTAGATAAACACAAGAAAGAAAACTATAAGGATAATGTAGGTTATATTTGTTATATTGTCCTTATAGTTCTCTTTCTCATGTTTTTGCACTGCCTCGAGTCACCTACATAATATAAAATTTTATCACTTAATGATATGTCCAGCCACAATGTGTTAACAGCACAAATCTCACTGTCATACAACTTCCAAAGAAACATAAAAGTTTTGTCTTTTTAGGAAGTTGCAAAGTTTGATAGCCAACACTAGTGGGCACTAAATCATCCCCAAATCCATGCTGTTTTCCAATGCAGTGATATAGGAGTCTGCCATCAGAGTGCCTATGTATGATGAAAAATTTCCTCAGGTGAGAAAACCAAAGTGCAAAGAAGTTGGGGAGATAGTATACATTACTAGAAATATTCTAAGTTTAGAGACAAATCTATGCATTGGCAGTAAAAATTCTAAGATGGTCATAAACCATCTAGAGTTAAATGTGCACCTCAACCTGCATATTTTGCAGGATTTGTCAATGACTTGCAGGATAAACGTAGACCCGCTGCCATTATTTCACTTTGCAGTGGCAGTGAGACAGGATTCCTTCTTCGTGTGCTGCAGGTACCAACATTATTTCAAGATGAGCTACAACATACCACTTAAAGGAAAGTTTCCATTACAGATAAGTTAGCATCCAAAGGAAACACATATTGGCATGACAGTTGGCTTTTAGGTGGGAAGATAATTGCAACATTAGAGCTTGAACAAGCTTGGTATGGTATAAAAAATATCTTTGGAGTCAGACTGACCTGGTAACCAATCCTTTTGGTACCCATTGTGCAGCATTGGGCAAGCTACTTGACTGTTCTCTTAGCCTCAGTTTACTTCCTTATAAAATGAGAAAAAGCTTACTTGCCATATATATTTGCATGTGGTTTACAGTGGATCAAATGCTTGACACAGAGCAAGTTTATGATAAATGTTGGTTTGCTTTGTCTGAATAGCATATGAAAATAAAGTCAATCTCCTAAACAGGGTTTGCTTTCTCCTAAATAGGATTCTCAATAAGGGGGGTGCAGTGAAATACAGTTCAAGGTGTACTGATTGAATTTCATCTAATCTTTTCTCTACCAGTTGTCTGTTGGGTAATATGGGAAGAATCTAGTGACCTCACTGACCCTCACTGTCTATATCTGCAAAAGGAAGAGTGTAATTTCTTTCTTTATTAATGCCATTAGATATTCTTTGAGAATAAATGCTTTGCCTATAGTCAGCATTCAATAAGTGTTGAATTAGTTGAATAATAGTGTGATACTATCCTATGTGGAAGTTGCGTGAGTTACTGGAAACTTCTGCAAGAAATATAGACTTCTCATTCGCTCTAAAAGTGCTATGTGGACTCTATAATCCAAACCCACTGTAATCACCTCGGGCTTTTCTGAATGCATCGTGTCAGTATAAGAACAGGGAACTGCTAACATGCGTGTAAGGCTTCTTTACCCCAGCTTGGACTTGTTTTCCAAAAGGACCCTGAGGGTGGTAGAATCTCTCTCACATGGGTTCCCAACAAGGAAAACAATGCATTTTAGGTTTTTCTTGGCCATTGACCTCTGGACTAAAAATAGGTTCAGAAAACTTTTCAGTTCACTGAGGGTATAATTCTCCAACAACAAAATGTATTTTATTGTTTCCATCCCTCCACCCTGCCTCTATATATCTTGTTTTCCTAGTCTATCCTCTCTTACTTGAAGGTTGATAATTTTTCTCTAGAGCTCAGAGGATGAACACTCTTGACCTAAAACACATTGAAGAAAGGCGTGTGTCTGGCAGTTCAAATCCATTGCTCTAAAGGTTTTACTTTCTGTTCATGTTATCACCGGGTGGTTCGTGGGGGTCAGAGGCAGACATTCTGTGATTGTCTTTACTGAGAAAGATGAAACAGAAGGAAATCACATTGGTAGAGCAGCAAGGATCCAGCCTACTGTTTCTAAAAGTCTGCTACATTCCAGATACAATTAACTTAACCTAGCGTTGTTTTGTTTTTTCAGGAAAACAGCCATTTTGACTTCACAGACAGTGATAGTCAAAATATTTAACTACTGATACAGTGGAGGTATTCATCAACCAGAATGGACACCAGCTGTAAACAATCAGCACATCGACCCTGGTGCACACCAGCTTTTAACTTTAGCCATTGCAGAAGCTACTTAAAATATAAAAACGATATTTCAGGTCCCACTCAGAGTCCCTTATCCTGCCAAAATTGACTTTATTTGACACTAACAAATTTATTTGAAATTAACAGAATCATAGTATCTCTCCAGTTACTGCCTCTTTACTCTGTTCCCACTCACAGCAAAGCTCCTCATAAGAGTTCTGTAATTATTGTCTCTACTTCTCACTTCCCATTTTCTCTTGAACCAGCTGCAGTCAGGGCTTTGTCTCCAACATCAGCTTCCTCTGGAGCTTGGAGGTCTTATCGAGATCAACAACTCCTGGAACTTCCCTGGCGGTCCAGGGGTTAAGATTCCATGCGTGGGGTGCGGGTTCCATCCCTGGTAGGGGAACAAAGATGCCGCACCGTGCAGCCAAAACAAACCCCACAACCGCTCTCCTACAGTACTGAATCCTATGGTTAACTTTCAGTCTTCTTACTTTCAGCTGCATTCAACAAAGTTGACCGCTTCTGCCTTCTTGAGACACTTTTCACCTAGCTTCTAGGATGCACTTTCTCCTGGTCTTCTTCTTCTTTTTTTTTTTTTTTAAAGATGTGCTAGAAACTTAAATGATTTTTTTTCCATATTTTAAATTTATTTATTTATTTATTTATTTATTTATTTATTTATTTTGGGCTGTGTTGGGTCTTCGTCTCTGCGAGGGCCTTCTCCAGTTGCGGCAAGTTGGGGCCACCCCACATCGCGGTGCGTGGGCCTCTCACTATCGCGGCCCCTCTTGTTGCGGAGCACAGGCTCCAGACGCGCAGACTCAGCAGTTGTGGCTCACGGGCCTAGTCGCTCATGGGCATGTGGGATCCTCCCAGACCAGGGCTCGAACCCGTGTTCCCCGCATCAGCAGGCAGACTCTCATCTCCTGTTCTTCTTATACACCATTCTTGCCTTGTTTTCCGTACTGGCTTCTCCTCTTCCAACTTCCAAATGTCAGAGTGCCTCAGCGGTCAGTCCCCAGCTCTCTTCTCTTGGCTTTCTGTACTCCCTTTCTAGATGATTTCATCCAGCTTCGTGGTTTTAGATCAGTAGGTGCACAGGTGACTTCCACACCACATCTCCCGTCTTGATCCCTCCCGTACGCTTCCCAACTGCCTGCACAATACCTCCACTTGATATATAGCGTGTTCTAAATAGACCTCTGGATTTCTTACCCACCTCCCTATCTGCTACAAGTTTATTGGTTCCCCAAATTCTCCCTTCTCAGTAAACGATGCTGTCATTTACCAGTTGCCGGAGCAACTGGTAAGTTCAGAAGCTCAGCTGGTGACACTTCAAAATACATCTTGATCTGAACACCTGACCACCATTGTTTAACCACCATCATCTCACACCTAAATTACTACAGTTTTCTTTAAATTGGACTTTATTCCACATACAGCCAACCTCCCACTCTCCATATCACTCACACTCCTATAGCCACTCTATCCTTGCTGTTTCTTGGACATTCCCAGCTCATTTCCTCCTCAGGGCCTTTGCATGTGCTCTTCCTTCTAGCTGATCAGCTCCTCCTCCAGAGATTTACAGAGCTTGTTCTTTCATACCAGTCAGCACTCCATAAAAGGTCATCCTCAAAGAGGCTTTCTTTTGACTAACTAAACTAGCACCCACCCCTAACTCACCACTCTCCATCCCCTTACCCTGTTTTATTTTCTTTAAAGCATTTATCTCTATTTGACACCATATTTTTTGCTATTTGCTGATTGACTGGTCTCTCTTCTATTAGAATATATGCTCCATGAGACATTCTTGACAAAAAATTATGAAAATAGAAATGAACTTATTGCAAGAAACACTAGAGGCCCTTTACCTCAACCACCCATCTGATATTTAGATCAACTTCATACCCTCTCTATTGTTTGTGAAGTGAATATTTTTATATTGAATCACATTTATCCACTGATCTCCACTATTATTAATTTTTCACGGAGAAAAATGACTTCAATATTAAATAAAAATTTTACCAAGGATAATATCTACTCTTTTGACAGTATGCAATTAATTTTCCTATATAGCCTATAGAAGAAATTAGTTATTCAGACAATTGAATGTGACCATTCCTGGCAGCATGCATAGAGCCAGAACAGATACTGGAGCAGTGACATTTTATACCAAATGTCCAAATACAATAAAGCACAGAATAAGCAAGGGCTGTGTGCCATTGAACTGCAGCCAGTGTCTGAAAAATAACATGAAAGTATGCTGTCTAAAAATTTCCTTCCACTAGATTTCACTCTTTCCTCTTTAGGAAAAGAGGAGTTATCAGGAGTTCTCATTTAATTTAAAAAATATCGATTTATTATGTAGCTAATATTCACTCTTCTTAAGAAGTGCAAAGTAGGTCAAGTTGCTGTTTGATGATGGATGGAAGACTTTATCCAAAAGGATCTATCATTGAGTTATGCCACTGTGTTTCTTTAGACTTTGCACTAGCTTTAGTTGTCAGCAACTTGTCCTAGTCAATGGTTTGTCTACACACCTCCACACACATATACACATAGGAGTCTCTAAAATGTCAAGCACTCTTTCCTTGCATATTGGTGAACTCTATTGCCCTAGTGAGAGATATTGATTTCCTATTATTCCTAGATGCCACATGATGAATTTCTATTAGTTGTAAACACTTACAAGACTGACTTTTATTTTCTGCTTCATCGCATCAGTCTGCCAGGGCAGGACATCTGTAAATGAGACCCAGTGCACTTCATCAGACACTCTTCCACCTTGGTGCTTAAAATAATGATGCTTTCAAGCTGTCTAAATATAAAAAACTTGTCTTTAACAACCCACTGCTATCTTGCCAGAGCCTCACGGTAAAGTCTCTTAAAATAACAAACTACACTCACTTCTCAAATCTACTCTGGGCTTGACTTATTTGCTTTTTCTACAGGCACTAAACTGTTACTTATATCTCATTGATGTACGTTGGCTTCAGAATTAGCCAGGAAAATTCCTATTGGCCTTTGCAAGTAAGAAAGATTACTGATGAAGAAAATACATTAAACCACACTACAAAATAGGCCTTCAGGATGAATTAGATTGTTTGGACAACGACAATTTTGAGAGTTCATTGGTATCTTAGAATGCATAAAAAACACATGTCAACTTCTTTAAACATTTTAAGTAAGGATTTACAGTTTGACTTGGATTTGTTTTAGTGATGAATGAGATCTGCCGTCTCTTCTACTTGTTGAAAAAAGCCTACTTCAACCAGAAAGCCAAGATTTTTCCCCAGAGGTTTTAAATCTTTTAAATAGCATATGCGACTCCTGAGAGAGAACTCCAAAAGGTTATGGAATTCATTTGCCATTGAGGGAAAAAAAAACCAATAGTGAATATTAAGAGAAAATAAGAGTATAACTTATAAGAAAAGAATATTTGTCAAAAGATATTTAAGAAGTAACCTGCTGGTCTTTCTCTTTAGTATATCCTTCACATTTACTGCAGGGTGTCTCTGATATTCAACATTGCCTTGACCACCTTCCTGGCATCATCCACTGTGGGAAATGATCCCCCATATTTGTTTAATCACATGTTGGTTTACATTCTCTTTCTTTATTCTCTGACTTGGTTGGACGTGTCTCATGAGCTTCTTTACATTTATATGATAACTAAAATATGTCTTGGATCATCCCAATGAGCATTTTTACTAATTTTCCAAACATTAACTGCCTCATCTCACAACAGTTACATTTGACCACTTTCTTCCTCCCATTATCCACTCTCTCTTCTCCTCTGTAATCTTTGACAAATGCTTTATCTTTAGGTTACTCTCTGTGTAATTCCAGTATACCTTGTTTATAGGGAAAAAAATAAAGCAACAATTTTCTTTCATAATAAAGAATCTCAGTTTGATGTGTAATATTATTTATAAAAACAAGTATTTTTTGTCTCTGTTTACCTAAATTCCATTTACATGAAACCAAAAAGAGATGGTTGTATATCTTTAAATTTCAGAGAGCTCCATTCATCAATTCAACAAATATTTGAGTTCTTACTATATGCTGAGTACTACTTCAGATATGGGGAATATAACAATGAACAAAACAGGAAAAATTTCTGTATGCTCCTTGGAGTTTACATTCCAATGGGAGAGGCAGGTAATAAACAAACAAATAAGCAACACCTACTATACGTCAAGATATCCAAGGATTTATTCAGCTAAGTGACACCACGGCAGTTTTGCTAATTAGGAGAAGCATAGGGTTACTGAAAGAAATCAGGCACTCGAGATTCTAAATAAGAAACAAAAATATCACCCAAAGCATGAGTACAATTCTTCAGGTCACCACTGCTCACTGTCATCTTAAATCTTGTTGCTAGGACATACTAAGCATAGCAAAGCTAAGGACACTTTACAAGCTGGGGACACTTTTGGTAGAATGATGTTCTGATATTCATGGATCTAAATTCAGTTCTGAATAGGAGAAATAGAAATTAACAAAGAGAAAGAAGCATATCTGTAAAGTTGGTTTTTGAAATTATTTAAAGCTTTATAATCTAATTCCTATGAAGAGGAGATATACAAATTATTACATTGAAAAATGTTGATATTTTATTGGTATTTAGGAATCTATTGTCATTCTATTCTAAGTCGTTATCAATACCTTTCGTTAAACTATAATCTAAATTGCATCTTAAATTTCTCAAAAACCAGGTGGACAGTCTTTAGCCTCCAAAATACGACTTTTGTTCTGATACCATGGTTTCATTTTTGCAGGGTAGAGTACTCAGTGTTATTACATTTTTATCCTTTAATGCTTCTCTAAATAGAAATGGGGTCCCTTCATTTGATTTGGGAAATTGAATGCCAGTTGGGGAATTCAAAACCATGTTGGTTTCAAGCTTGAGTTCCTCTGCACAGTACCAAGTTCTTTTCCTTGGCCCCAAGGCATGTGTCTCAATGAGGAAATGTGGGGAAATGATGAATCGAGGATATCCTGAGACCATCTTGCCTAGATACTTAACATTGTCCTGAAATTCTGTCTAGATGTGGCCCATGATTAATAGGGCCACACTTGGATGTAATCACATTTGGACACATCCATCCAAATTACATGTCCAAATACAATTTGGACATCAGTGTTCAAATGTGATTTTTATAGCTATAGGCAAAAGTAAACCATTGTATGTAAGAAATTGGAGTAGATACATACCATGGTGCTGCTCATTTATTTTTATATGGGAAATATACCCTTCTGAATAAAAAATAACTTTTTCTCCTATATGAAGCAAGAGACAAAGTTGGAACTCTGTTCATCACCATAAACTGATGAAAACTACAATAGGGTGCGTGACACAATGTACCTAAATCATTCTCACATCACTGAGTCACAAATGGGACAGACAGCTGAAGGCATTGTTAGATTTGATAGCAGACTGTAATAAGGAAGCTTTGAATTATTGAATACTGATAACATTTCTTAAAGAACAGAGTAAATGAACGTTTTATAATATACAATCACAGGACCAGACTGTCTCTACCCTGGTCTTAGTAGCCGAACACATCTTGCCTTGTAATTCTCTTAATTCAACACTTTCATCTGGTTTTCAAAATGTAATTTTTAAAACGTATGCAGAGGGGAGACCTTCAAGATGGCAGAGGAGTAAGATGTGGAGATCACCTTCCTCCCCACAAATACATCAGAAATACATCTACATATGGAACAACTCCTACAGAACACCTACTGAACACTGGCAGAAGACCTCAGACTTCTCAAAAGGCAAGAAACTCCCCATGTACATGGGTAGGGCAAAAGAATAAAGAAAAAATAGAGACAAAAGAATAAGGATGGGACCTGCACCACTGGGAAGGAGCTGTGAAAGAGGAAAAGTTTCCACACACTAGGAAGCCCCTTCACTGGTGGAGATGACAGGGTGACGGAGGGAAGCTTCAGAGCCACAGAGGAGAGCGCAGAAACAGGGGTGCAGAGGGCAAAGCGGAGAGATTCTCATACAGAGGATCGGCGCTGACCAGCACTCACCAGCCCGAGAGGCTTGTCTGGTCACCCGCCGGGACTGGTGGGGGCTGGGAGCTGAGGCTCTGGCTTCGGAGGTCGGATCCCAGGGAGAGGACTGGGGCTCGCTGCTTGAACACAGCCTGAAGGGGGCTAGTGCACCACAGCTAGCTGGGAGGGAGTCTGGGAAAAAGTTTGGACCTGGCTAAGAGGCAAGAGAACACTGCTTTGGGGTGTGCAAGGAGAGGGGATTCAGAGCACTGCTTAAATGAGGTCCAGAGACAGGCGCAAGCCACGGGTATCAGCGCAGACAACAGAGACAGGCATGAGACGCTAAGGCTGCTGCTGCCGCCACCAAGAAGCCTGTGTGCAAGCACAGGTCACTATCCACACCTCCCCTAATGGGAGCCTGTGCAGCCCGCCACTGCCAGGGTCCCATGATCCAGGGACAACTTCCCCAGGAAAACACATGGCCCGCCTCAAGCTGTTGCAACATCATGCCGGCCTATGCTGCTGTAGGCTCGCCCCGCATTCTGTACCCCTCCCTCCCCCTGGCCTGAGTGATCCAGAGCCCCCTAATCAGCTGCTACTTTAACCCCGTCCTGTCTGGGCGGGAACAGACGCCCTCAGGCAACCTACACGCAGAGGTGTGGCCAAATCCAAAGCTGAACCACAGGAGCTGTGAGAACAAAGGAGAGAAAGGGAAATCTCTCCCAGCAGCCTCAGAAGCAGTGGATTAAATCTCCACAATCAACCTGATGTACCCTGCATCTCTGGAATACCTGAATAGACAATGAATCATCCCAAAATTAAGACAGTGGACTTTGGGAGCAACTGTAGACTTGGGGTTTGCTTTCTTCATCTAATTTGTTTCTGGTTTTATGTTTATCTTAGTTTAGTATTTAGAGTTTATTATCATTGGTAGATTTATTTATTAATTTGGTTGCTCTATTCCTTTTTTTAAAATATATATAGATATACCTATTTTTTTCCTTTTTCTCTTTTTGTGAGTGTGTATATGTATGCTTCTTTGTATGGTTTTGTCTGTATAGCATTGCTTTTACCATTTGTCCTAGGGTTCTGTCTGTCCATTTTTTTCTTTTTTTAGTATAGTTTTTAGCACTTGTTATCACTGGTGGATTTGTTTTTTGGTTTGGTTGTTCTCTTCTTTCTTTCTTTCTTTCTTTCTTTTTATTATTTTTAATTTTTTTTAAATTTTCAATAACTTTTTAGGGTTTTATTCTAATAACTCTTTTATTTTATTTTTTTCTTTCTTTTTTTCTCTCTTTTTTTCTGAGCCATGGGTCTTGGTGCTCTGGCCAGGTGTCAGGCCTGTGCCTCTGAGGTGGGAGAGCCGAGATCAGGACATTGATCCACCAGAGACCTCCCGGCTCCACATGATATCAAACAGCAAAAGGTCTCCCAGAAATCTCCATCTCAAAGCTAAGACCCAGCTCCACTCAACAACCAGCAAGCTACAATGCTGGACACCCTATGCCAAACAACTAGCAAGACAAGAACACAGCCCCACCCATTAGCAGAGAGGATACCTAAAATCATAAGGTCACAGACACTGGAAAACACACCACAGGACGTGGTCCTGCCCACCAGAAAGACAAGATCCAGTCTCATCCACCAGAACACAGGCACCAGTCCCCTCCACCAAGAAGTCTACACAACCCACTGAACCAACCTTACCCACTGGGAGCAGACACCATAAACAATGGGAACTACGAACCTGCAGCCTGTGAAAAGGAGACCCCAAACACAGTAAGTGAAGCAAAATGAGAAGACACAGAAACACACAGCAGATGAAGGAGCAAGGTAAAAACCCACCAGACCAAACAAATGAAGAGGAAATAGGCATTCTACCTGAAAAAGAATTCAGAGTAATGATAGTAAAGATGATCCAAAATCTTGTAAATAGAATGGAGAAAATAAAAGAAACGATTAACAAGGACCTAGAAGAATTAAAGAGCAGACAAACAATGATGAACCACACAATAAATGAAATTAAAAATTCTCTAGAGGATCAATAGCAGAATAACAGAGGCAGAAAAACAGATAAGTGACCTAGAATATAAAATAGTGGAAATAACTACCACAGAGCAGAATAAAAAAAAAAAAAAAGAATAAAAAGAATTGAGGACAGTCTTATAGACCTCTAGGACAACATTAAAATCACCAACATTCGAATTATAGGGGTCCCAGAAGAAGAAGAGAAAAAGAAAGGGACTGAGAAAATATTTGAACAGATTATAGTTGAAAACTTCCCTAATATGGGAAAGGAAATAGTCAAGTCCAGGAAGCGTAGAGAGTCCCATACAGGATAAATCCAAGGAGAAACATGCCAACACACATATTAATCAAACAATCAAAAATTACATACAAAGAAAAAATATTAAAAGCAGCAAGGGAAAAACAACAAATAACATACAAGGGAATCCCCATAAGGTTAACAGCTGATCTTTCAGCAAAAACTCTGCAAGCCAGAAGGGAGTGGCAGGACATATTTAAAGTGATACAAGGGAAAAACCTACAACCAAAATTACTCTAACCAGCAAGGATCTCATTCAGATTTGATGGAGAAATTAAAACCTTTACAGACAAGCAAAAGCTAAGAGAATTCAACACCACCAAACCACCTTTACAACAAATGCTAAAGGAACTTCTCTAGGCAGAAAACACAAGAGAAGGAAAAGACCTACAATAACAAAACCAACACAGTTCAGAAAATGGTAATAGGAACATACATATCAATAACTACCTTAAATATAAATGGATTAAATGCTCCCACCAAAAGACATAGACTGGCAGAATGGATACAAAAACAAGACCCGTATATATGCTGTCTACAAGAGACCTACTTCAGACCTAGCAACACATACAGACTGAAAGTGAGGGGATGGAAAAAGATATTCCATGCAAATGGAAATCAAAAGAAAGCTGGAGTAGCAATTCTCATATCAGACAAAATAGACTTTAAAATAAAGACTGTTACAAGAGACGCAGAAGGACACTACATAATGATCAAGGCATCAATCCAAGAAGAAGATATAACGCTTGTAAATATTTATGCACCCAACATAGGAGTACCTCAATACATAAGGAAAATGCTAACAGCCATAAAAGGGGAAATCGACAGCAACACTATGATAGTAGGGGACTTTAACACCCCACTTTCATCAATGGACAGATCATCGATAATGAAAATAAATATGGAAACACAACTTTAAATGATACATTAAACAAGATGGACTTAATTGATATTTATAGGACATTCCATCCAAAAACAACAGAATACACTTTCTTCTCAAGTGCTCATGGAACATTCTCCAGGATAGATCATATCTTGGGTCACAAATTAATCCTTGATAAATTTAAGAAAATTGAAATCATATCAAGTATCTTTTCTGACCACAATGCTATAGGACTAGATATCAATTACAGGAAAAAATCTGTAAAAAATACAAACACCTGGAGGCTAAACAATACACTACTAAATAACCAAGAGATCACTGAAGAAATCAAAGAGGAAATCAAAAAATACCTAGAAACAAATGACAATGAAAACACAACGACCCGAAACCTATGGGATGCAGCAAAAGCAGTTCTAAGAGGGAAGATTATAGCAATACAATCCTACCTCAAGAAACAAGAAATAGCTCAAATAAACAACCTAGCCATACACCTAAAGCAATTAGAGAAAGAAGAACAAAAAAAACCCAAAGTTAGCAGAAAGAAAAAAATAATAAAGATCAGATGAGAAATACATGAAAAAGAAATGAAGGAAACGATAGCAAAGATCAATAAATTAAAAGTTCGTTCTTTCAGAAGATAAACAAAATTGATAAAACATTAGCCAGACTCATCAAGAAAAAAAGGGAGAAAACTCAAATCAGTAGAATTAGAAATGAAAAAGAAGAAGTAACAACTTACACTGCAGAAATACAAAGGATCATGAGAGATTACTATAAAAAACTACATGCCAATAAATTGGACAACCTGGAAGAAATGGGCAAATTCTTAGAAAATCACAACCTTCCAAGACTGAACCAGGAAGAAATAGAAAATATAAACAGACCAATCACAAGCACTGAAATTGAGACTGTGATTAAAAATCTTCCAACAAAGAAAAGCCCAGGACCAGATGGCTTCACAGGTGAGTTCTATCAAACATTTAGAGAAGAGCTATCACCTATCCTTCTCAAACTCTTCCAAAATATTGCAGAGGGAGGAACACTCCCAAACTCATTGTATGAGGCCACCATCACCCTGATACCAAAACCAGGCAAAGATGTCACAAAGAAAAAAAACTACAGGCCAATATCACTGATGAACATAGATGGAATAATCCTCAACAAAATACTAGCAAACAGACTCCAACAGCACATTAAAAGGATGATACACCATGATCAAGTGGGGTTTATCCCAGGAATTCAAGGATTCTTCAACATACGCAAATCAATCAATGTGATACACCATATTAACAAACTGAAGGAAAAAAGCCATATGATCATCTCAATAGATGTAGAAAAAGCTTTTGGCAAAGTTCAACACCCATTTATGATAAAAACCCTCCAGAGAGTAGGCATAGAGGGAACTTACCTCAACATAATAAAGGCCATATATGACAAACCCACAGCCAACATCGTTCTCAATGGTGAAAAACTGAAAACATTTCCTCTAAGATCAGGAACAAGACAAGGTTGTCCACTCTCGCCACTGTTATTCAACATAGTTTTGGAAGTTTTTGCCATGGCAATCAGAGAAGAAAAAGAAATAAAAGGAATACAAATCAGAGAAGAAGAAGTAAAGCTGTCGCTGTTTGCTGATGACATGATACTATACATAGAGAATCCTAAGGATGCTACCAGAAAACTACTAGAGCTAATCAATGAATTTGGTAAAGTAGTAGGATACAAAATTAATGCACAGAAATCTCTTGCATTCCTATACACTAATGATGAAAATTCTGAAAGAGAAATTAAGGAAACACTCCCATTTACGATTGCAAAAAAAGAATAAAATACCCAGGAATAAACCTACCTAAGGAGGCAAAAGACCTGTATGCAGAAAACTATGAGACACTTATGAAAGAAATTAAACATAATACAAATGGATGAGACATATACCATGTTCTTGGATTGGAAGAATCAACATTGTGAAAATGACTATACTATCCAAAGCAATCTGCAGATTCAAAGCAATCCCGATCAAACTACCAATGGCATTTTTCACAGAACTAGAACAAAAAATTTCACAATTTTTATGGAAACACAAAAGACCCCGAATAGCCAAAGAAATCTTGAGAAAGAAAAACGGATTTGGAGGAATCAGGCTCCCAGACCTCAGACTACAGTACAAATGTATAGTAACCAGGACAGTATGGTACTGGCACAAAAACAGAAATATAGATCAATGGAACAGGATAGAAAGCCCAGAGGTAAACCCATGCACATATGGTCACCTTATTTTTGATAAAGGATGAAAGAATATACAATGGGGAAAAGACAGCCTCTTCAATAACTGGTGCTGGGAAAACTGGACAGCTACATGTAAAAGAATGAAATTAGAACGCTCCCTAACACCATACACAAGAGTAAACTCAAAACGGCTTAAAGACCTAAATATAAGACCAGACACTTTAAAACTCTTAAAGGAAAACATAGGCAGAACACTCTATGACATAAATCACAGCAAGATCCTTTTTGATCCAGCTCCTGGAGAAATGGAAATAAAAACAAAAATAAACAAATGGGACCTAATGAAACTTAAAAGCTTTTTTACAGCAAAGGAAACCATAAACAAGACGAAAAGACAACCCTCAGAATGGGAGAAAGTATTTGCAAATGAAGCAACTGACAAAGGATTAATCTCCAAAATTTACAATCAGTCCATGCAGCTCAATATTAAAAAAACAAACAACCCAATCCAAAAATGGGCAGAAGACCTAAACAGACTTTTCTCCAAAGAAGATATACAGATTGCCAACAGACACATGAAAGAATGCTCAACATCATTAATCATTAGAGAAATGCAAATCAAAACTACAATGAGATATCATCTCACACCAGTCAGAATGGCCATCATCAAAAAATCTAGAAACAATAAGTGCTGGAGAGGGTGTGGAGAAAAGGGAACCCTCTTGCACTGTTGGTGGGAATGTCAACTGATACAGCCACTATAGAGAACAGTATGGAGGTTCCTTAAAAAACTAAAAATAGAACTACCATATGACCCATCAATCCCACTACTGGGCATATACTCCAAGAAAACCATAATTCAAAAAGAGTTATGTACCACCATGTTTTTTGCAGCTCTATTTACTATTTACTATTTACTCTATTTACCACCATGTTTTTTGCAGCTCTATTTTTTGCAGCTCTATTTATAGCAGGACATGGAAGCAACCTAAGTGTCCATGGACAAATGAATGAGTAAAGAAGATGTGAATATACAACGGAATATTACTCAGCCATCAAAAGAAACGAAATTGATTTATTTGTAGTGAGGTGGATGGACCTAGAGTCTGTCACGCAGAGTGAAATAAGTCAGAAAGAGAAAAACAAATACTGTATGCTAACACACATATATGGAATCAAAAAGAAAAGAAAAATGGTTCTGAAGGACCTAGGGGCAGGACAGGAATAAAGACACAGACATAGAGAATGGACTTGAGGACACGGGGAGGGGAAAGGGTAAGCTGGGACGAAATGAGAGCGTGGCATGGACATATATACACTACCAAATGTAAATAGATAGCTAGTGGGAAGCAGCTGCATAGCACAGGGAGATCAGCTCGGTGTTTTGTGTCCACCCAGAGGGGTGGGATAGGGAGTTTGGGAAGGAGACACAAGAGGGAGGGGATATGGGGATATATGTATATGTATAGCTGATTCACTTTGTTATAAAACAGAAACTAACACACCATTATAAAGCTATTATACTCCAGTAAAAACGTTAAAAAAAAAAAGTATGCAGAAGGAAAGAAAGCCATGTCTCTATAACATGTACATACAATCTGTGCATGAAACTGCTATACATACATAGACTTCATGCCAAGAGAATCTCAGTATTTGCTAGTAATCTCCCGTTCATCAGATCTCCCTACTCAACAATCTGATTGGAAACCAACTATCCCGAGGCAGTTGCTTAGTGGAGAAAAATTTACAGTTGGTCTTCTTGTTCAAATTAGGGTCAGATAAAATGTGAGAACCTTCTGTGGTCGTGGGGAGGGATAGTTTAAAGCCCCTGATGGAGCTGACTTTGAGTGAGAGATGAGCAGGTGATGAGTGTCATCAGTGATTCTCTATTAGAACAGGTACAGCAGGTAAAAATAATTCCAGTACTTAGTCAAAAACAAAAAGGTTGTCACTTTTCACGGTTAGAGGCTGCGTGGCCCAGCAGAAATTATGTATTCTTTAGCCCGGGCTCTGCCACATGACAGCTACATCATTTTGTGACAATTTAACCTTTGTGAAGCAAATTCTTCTCATCCGTAAAATGGGTTAATAAGAGCAACATTTGGGGATGATTTTGTATGTAATGTAACTCTGTAGCTTAGGATGATGCTAGAACACGGCCAGTGCTCAATACTTTATACCGCAAGCATCCGCAGGTTTCCTTTAGCCTCTCATGTTGCTGGCTTACCAGCTCCCGCCTACACAGTAGCAGTGCCAGCCCCACCACACTGCAAGTCCTCCACAGTTATTTCTATGTCGCCACAGTGTGACCCACATTGCACAGTGTGACCCACAATTTGCTCCTGTTCTTCTATCCTTCTTTGAAGCCACCTCATACGTCTCTTTGAGAGAGGTGCCCCTGTCTATGGTCCCGCTCCTGGTACCCTCTGGGAGGACTCAGCTCTGACCCAAGTCCCATCAGAGACCTCAGGAGGCCATTGCTGTGCCATGGATGAGGGCAGAAAGGAGAAGATGGCCGTTTTCCTTTTTCATCTGGACCTTGAGGCAGCCCTGGATGCGATCCTGAAAACAGACCTATCTGCTTCCTCTGCTTCACTCTCAGGATAACCCTGACCTTGGAATCATGCTTGGAAATCAACCATGCTTGCTGGCCTTTCTCTGTCTCTTCCATCTGTCTCCAGCAATGTGCTAATTACTGTCCAGGCATTGTGTCATCCTCGCAAGAAGCCTGTGAGATTGACAGATGAAGATGGGGATTCAGAATATCATCCTCTCTCCTCTTCTATCTCCCATAAATAAATACTTGGGGTATCACCACCCTCAGATGCCCCCATTAAGATGAGTCTAAAACATATTGCAAGTGGTAGCAATGGTTATTATTTTTATAAAGACTTTTTTGATGTGAACCATTTTTAAAGTCTTTATTGAATTTGTTACAATATTGCTTCTGTTTTATGTTTTGGTTTTTTGGCGGCGAGGCATGTGGGATCTTAGCTCCCTGACCAGGGATTGAACCTACACCCCCCTGCACTGGAAGGTGAAGTCTTAACCACTGTCCCATCAGAGATGTCCCAGCAATGATTATTATTATCATTCCATTCTAAGTCAAGGTCAAAGTTTATGCTGATTCAACGAGTCTGCAGAAATATGCAGAGTAGGAACTGAACTACAGAAATCAGAGTACCAGGGAGAGAATGGGGGTAGGGAGTTAGAAGACTAGGGAAGACAGATTTGAAAACCAAAATCTGGTCATTATAAAAAATAATGTATAAGTGGGGAATCTAAGAAAATGTACGTATCATCTCTTTTATTAGTTCTCTTTGTTTTCAATTTATTAGATGGCATAAGATACTTCTCTCACACTTTCCCCCAAAATCCCTGCCTTGATCCCTTCTTTAAAAAAATAAAAGGACAAGTAATGCCATCTTCTAGATGAAGAGCAAGACTTTCTCTTCTCTTTCCCCTACTTTCCATTTCCTTAATTCATCTTTCTATCTCCAAGTACAGGTGGGAAATAATTGAGGAACAATTTTGGGGGGAATGAAATTTTGATCCCAGTCTACAAGAAATCTCTAGAGATTACTTTCAAACTAAAATCGACTTCATACCCAGTAGAAAGCTTTCATTTCATGAAATGAAAAGCTAAATGCTAACAGTCTAAGAACATCTTTCCAAAAGAAGGCACACTAAGTGCACTTGCCCAATTACTACCAAGAAGTATTCTCTTCCATTTTTTTTTTCTACTTTTTTAAAAAAATTGAAGTGTAGTTGATTTACAATGTTGTGTCAGTTTCAGGTGTACAGAAAAGTGATTCAGATATATATATAGAGAGAGATACAGATATAGGTATTCTTTTTCGGGTTCTTTTCCATCATAGGTTATTACAAGGTAATGAATATAGTTCCCTGTGCTATACACTAGGTCATTATTGTGTATCTATTTTATATAGATAATAGTGTGTATCTGTTAATCCTAAACTCCTCCTTAAACCAAGAAATAAGAGAGAGAATTTCTCTACAGATCATGTTCTGTGTTTTTTAGCCAGGGCTAGTGAAAGATTCTCTGGTTACCATTGCCAAGCATAATTTTTTTTATGACAGATGTCAGTTATATTTTAGCAAAAGACTAAATTCATTTTCAATTCTGTTGCAAGAGTCTTCCAAGTAGCATAGAAAGAACAAGATATTATCAGTGGGGAAAAAAACCCCAAAAACAAATGCACTTTAATAAAATGCAATCGTTCACAAGTATTATTACCGATCCATTGTCTACTAATATTTTAGATCAAAATGTTCCAAATTTATTCAGCTCCAATGCTTTGGGTTTTCTGAATTTCCAAAATTACATGTCTATTTGCTGCTGAAATCTGAAAAACCAGGAGAGGCGAGACCAACAAGAAATTTGCATACACACCAATAGAAAGGGATGATATTGCATCATTTTCTTCTTATATATTTATTTCTTATTAGAGGTTTAAAGTGATCCATAGATCAAGAAATTAATAGACGTTGAAAACTTTCCTGGTTACCACCACTCACACACTCGCCTTTCCTTTAAGGTCTATTCTGCCTTAATCAGAATTTTTAGCAAAGAGGGGAGTGGAATGGAAACTCCTAAAATGTTCAGGCACACTATTATCAGCACACCTCTATTAGCTGCATATAAAGAAATCTTGGAAAAAATTAAGTTTTTTATATTGAGATAGCAGATTGAAATCTTAAATTAATATTTTGTTTATTAGTTTTTCATATCCAAGTTTTTAAAAAAATATTCTTTAAGTATAGGACTGTTAATTTAGTGATCATTTCATTACTAGAAATAAAAATATGGATTCAGCTTAAAGGTTTCTTCATTATTTAGTGTATTTCTTCTTCACATGCTAGTTATGAACTTTAGTTTGGTACCTCTATCCAAAAACCAAGAGCAGATGAGACACCTAAAAATATCTTCATTTGCATCTGTTTTCCTTCCTTATGAGAAGGAGAGCCATCCCACCTGATTTTGCCTTGACAACAAGGAAATAACTAATGACAATTTGGGAATTAATTCACTGTTCATCTTGCAAGCTAGTAGGTCAGGCCCTCCATCGTTTGGTTCAAATTGATGCTAAATTTCAAGAGAGCAGGACAGGAGTCTTTGGCATTTTTCCATTCCATATAGCTGCTAGCAGAGATGATTAATAATGCTCCCTTGATGTGAATTAAGGAACTCGGTTAAGTGAATTAGATCCTATTTACCTTGTCTTCATACACGAATATGCTGTTATAAGGTTCTTATTTTTAAAAAGTAGTGGAACAAAATATAACTAAATTACCCCATATTTATAAAATATGGATCACTTCCTTCCTATAAAAGTTTAAGACCAGGTCTCCAGAAAGAAAGACAGAAACATGTATTGATGCACATCAAATCTGCATTGGTTTCTTATTATCACATTAAAGAGACAATCTAAGGATATAAGTTATGACTTAATTTTGATTTTGTTTGCATACCACTACCCAATGTAGATAAAACAACCATCACAGAACAAAACGGATACACCCAACAGCTGGCTGCATTTAAATGATTTTAAAATAGGTGCTTATAAAAAGTCAATTTTGGGTGTTTAGCTGCTTAGGAATGAAACAAATCACAGGTATGTTTTCATGTTGATTTTCTCTGGCAGGACTGGGAATTCCCACATTTCATGGGAGACGTCGATGTAAATCTTCCCGGTTTGCACACGCCTCACATGCAGTTCAAGATTCCTTTCTTCCAGAAGATCTTCAAGGAGGAATATCGTATTCACATAACAGGTATAATTTTGAACAGTTTGATTGTCTCCTAGTTAGAGTCATGCTAGCTGCTATAAAAGGCAAAGCACATGGTAACATTTTAGAGGCATACAGGAATATGGTTTTATTTTACTCACGTAACAGTGCAAGGCGGTTGCAGATCAGCAGGGGGCTGTGGACCATCCTTCAGGGACTTAGATTCCTGGTGGCTTTAACAATTTCAACTTCAACATCCAGTGGGCAAATGGGAATAATGAGAATGGGGAAAATGACTAAGAGGGTTTGCCTGTTTCTTAACCCCCTGGCCTGGAAATAAAACGTGTCATCTCATGCACATTCCATGGGGAATAACTAGTGAGATAGCCCCACGTAGAGTTGAGGAGAGCAGAGAGATGTGGTCCCCCATTGGGCAGCCACTTGTGATGTCAGGTCTCATGTTCCAGCCTAGGAGTATCAGAGATGAGCCACACCTTTGTTATGGATCGTTTGCCATCTCTGCCACACTCCATAGACCACTACACCTTGGTTTTGTTCATTAGGTGGGTTTCTTTTTCACAACATACAGCTCAGTATATTTTTTCATCGTGAATACTCTTTACGCTTTGTTCCTCATTTGCTTCTGAGATCAAAACAGTGGTACCCTAGAGCTCCAATCAGACCATGTGCCTTTAGGGAGTTGGACCACTTCTCATTTGATTGAGTGAAACTTACTGCTGTGGCAGGGCTCATGTTTGTCTCAGGCGATTCTCTTGTGGATCCTCAGATTATTCCATTTTCAGATGTGTCCTGCTCTTGAAATAGCTCGAATATGATTTATTATAATTTTCTTTCATGACGACTCAGTCATTCTCATCTAAACAAGGCTTCCCAGAGCTTCGTTTTATACCTCTTTTTCTCTTTATAACAAGAAGCAGTCAGCTGAATGTTCACAGAGAGAGAATGGCATTAGTTCTCAAGCTGTTCAAATGCAGGTAGTGAATGTGTGTGTGTTTTAAGGACAGTGGCCTAGGATCCCACACCTGCTATAATAGAAACTGCTGAAGAAATCTGTGCTTACACGACCGTCTGTGCTGCCGAATAAAAATAGCCTGAGCACAGAAAACGTGAACATCTGAGTACTGCAAAAAAAACCTTTGCTCAACTTGAAGGCTGTTTTTTGCTTTGAGCATGAGGCAACCTTCCTAAATTGGAGAATGAGCTCATGAATAGGGAAGATGCAGCAGGTTTCTTTTCCTATTCAAAATGAATGAGGCTCTTCTATTAAATTCACTGGGTAAATCAATCAATTTGAGTTCAGGTCACATAGTGTGGTTTCAGAGTCCCCACTTAATCTCTGCAGCATGCTACCCTCTCGGACTTCTAAAACAGCTATCACACACGTGGTATCATCATATCCCTTTGGGTGGGCTTTCACTGGGACCATCTGTTCTTGCTATCAGCTCTTGTCTCAGACCATCATGGCACTAATATTGTCTCTGACTGAATATCAGAAGCCCTATCAAAAATATACTGTTTGAGTGCAGAATATCAGGTTTAAAAAAGGGGGTAATGGAGGAAGACTCAGAAAATCCACTGGCCAGAAAGAAAAATAAAACTGTTAAAAATATTTAATTTGGGGCACTTTTGCATAGCTTTGTTATATATGCTGTCATTTATAGACAGGGGCAGGGGTAGGTTTTGTGGGTCCCAAAGCTTACACAATTTGGAATGCTTTACTTAAGAATATGAATACAAAATTACAACTAAAACTTGTATTCAATGTCTGGGAAGGGAGCCAGGCATACAGGAATCTCTGATGATTCAGCATCATTACTTTCAAGGTAAAGCCTCCTGTGCCTTTGAACTAAAACCTTCATCCCACCAAGTATTATTTTCTAAAAACGTAAGGGGGAAAGGCTAGCTAAGTTTTTGCAATAGAGACTTCACATTATTAAAGTTTTCCAGAAGATGGGAATATATTATAATTAAGGCTTTGGGGTAGTATTTGTCAAATTATGCTGATTATCATATCATCCAGGAATTTTATAAATATACAGATTGTTGGGCCCCATTCCTAGTGGTCCCAACCCAGTAGGTCTGGGCAAAGGCCAAGGAATGGGACTTTTGTAAAGCTGCCTTGGGTGATGCTGACCATTGAGAACTGCTCCTTTCTGATTGAGAAGACACCGGTGAGGTCAGACTGTCTGCCTGAGAAGAACCATGCAAGTGATTGGGTATCTGGACCTACTAGGAAGGCTTTCGAGGATTCTGGGGCTTAAATTCAAAATAAGATAGGATACATGTGGGCTTTGGGGTGAAGGGCTCCACCATAAACTATTTAAATCCAGTTTGTGGTAAGATGGTCATGTGCTTCCCCAAATCCAAGATAAAAATTTCTAGGAAAATGGTGACAGGTTTGGAGGCTGAAAAAAGAACTTTCCCCTCTTGTTTTGTTCTGTTGCTCTCTTTGTTCTATGAATTGGTGAAGAGGTTGCTGAACCCACTCTGGAGTATCACCCAACTCCCCTGAAAGGCCTTTGACTTTATCTGATGTAAGATAGTTGTTTCTGGGCAAACTCAGGTAAAACCCCCAAAACACAGTGCTACATGTTGTATTTTAACATGCTCAATAATTAGTAGCCCACAAATTTGCAAGTGAACCACAAACACTAGCTTGATAGGTTCCTTCAAGTTCTACTTCTTTTTGTAAAGAGACCCTAACGCTTTCCTTGTTCAGCAAATCACCCCCAGGAGTATTAAGCATGAAACCCTCTATATCCATTTATGTTTCTCAAATTTTATGTGTATGAGAATCACCTGGAGAGCTTGTATAAAAGATCTATCAGCCACACACCCAGAGTCAGATGCCTGAGGTAGGAGGTGGAGCCCAGAATCTGCCATCCTCTTAAGCACCACCAATGATGCCTATGCAGGCGGCCAGAGAACCACACTTTGAGAAGCACTGCTTCTGAGAAACATTTTCTATAGTTAGAATTCCTCTCATCTCAGCTTTTATTTATTTTCTATGCACTTTTTAAAACAAAAGCCAAGGAGCAGAATGCAAATTCAATAGAAATGGGGTAGCCAGTGAGAAAGGCACATGGTAGGGGCCTGGCAGGAGCTAGAAAGTTCAGAGCTGGGGCCAACAGAGGAGGTCCCAAAGCAGAGCATGACCGACCGGGGAAAGGTCCAGAAGAAGCTGGAGTCAGGGCTAGGAAGGGATCCTACAGACCTCCAGATAACTCTGTCTTTTGCTTTCTCTGTCTGTGTTTGTTCTGCACCAGAAGAGCCTAGACAAGGCTGGCTGGGGTTCTCCCAGGGTCAAGGATGGCTTGATGGCCTCAACTATTATTTCTCTGTGATCTAGAAAAGATGTTCAGTGCATGCTGAGGCAATGGAATGTAAAGACTTGGTGCATAGGTTCCAGCCCTGCTACTAACTGGTGGCAGGGCCCTTGTCAAGCTCCTTAACCTCTTAGAGGTTCAGTTTTTTCATCTGTTAAATGGGGACAGTAATGGTACTTATCCCATAGGATTGCAGTGAGAATGAAATTAATTAATATGTACAAGGCACTTAAAACACTGCCTGCCATGAAGTAAGCACTCAATAAGCTCTCAGTATTTTTACCTAAAGCTTTTCCTTTCATCCCTCCAGAATCTGGCTTTCCTATTTAATTCACAAACATTAGGTAGCCTGAGAGAGGGCTCTCAAATTATTTTCCCACTATTCTGAGTTCTTTCCTGTTACTTACTGTTCTGAGTCCTCAAGAAAGAGAAATCTAAGAATGAAAAAAAAAAATCTCTCTCCCAATGAAATGCTCTGTATGTAGAGGGTCATCTGACACTGATGAGTTCCCATTGACATTTTAAAAGCCTTTAGGATCTGAGTATTTTTTAATCCTGATTCCTAGCTAGTTTTATTTATGCATGTCAGAAATAACTTGAATTGTTGCATCTGTTTAGCTCATCTGGATCCCCCTTGACAGATGGTTTGCTGCAGTATGTATGAGCTTTCAGTTTATAAGCTGGGCTACAGCTTATAAAAAATAAATCATCTCTATCCAAGGGTGTGTTAAAATATTTTTTTCTGGGAATTTTGACTTCAGTAACAAAGGGGATAAATGGTTAGTGATTCGGTCACATTGGTGTTTTTAGCCCAAGTCCATTGTTCTTCTCCTAAAAGTAAGTGCTAAATGCAACTGTGTAATTATCTCTTTTGCCCTCTTCCCTTTTACCTATAAGGTGAGTGCAAAGATGGATTCAAAATGTGATGTACTAAGTCTCAAGAGAGGAATGGCCTCTCAATTCAGTCTTGGAAGCTCCTCTGAGCCCTATTAATGCCGATCCCGGTGGAAGCTCTGCCATCTGTCATCCCAGCCAGACAAAGGAAGTGCCCCATTGGTGGCCATCATCTGAGTAAATTAGGAGAGGGTTGGGGGAAAGGCCAGAAGGAAGGCCTGTGCATCTGTGAGGCGAGAATTCGCACTGCTGGCACGATGATACCCATGGGAAGACTTTCGGCAAAAATGGAAAATGTAGAAGTAAACAAGCCTCTGTAGGTCTGTGTTCTATTTCAGTTTCCTGAGATGCGCGAGGGCACAGGTGCTTTACAATGGTGAGAATGTGGAAAATAATGCTGAAAACCCCTTCATTTTATTTCCATAGGTGCCTGATTTCTGGCAAATGAGTTCCCAAAGATTGTTTTTTAAAGAGCTCTCCTGTGTCAAACAGATCATGGAAAGTGCTGGCGAGGGCAGGCCAGTGGTCCATCCTGCAGAATATTCTGTCTGGCAAAATTAGCAAGGGACTTGTTATAGGGAAATACAATGCATCCCCTTCACCATGACAGTCCCCAGTGATCGTGAATTTATCCAAAGTACACAAGGATCTCTTGCTATTCTCTCAGTTATGAATTTTTCTCAACCTTTCCTGCAGCAATTTCCATTTTCAACACATTTGTGAAGCTCTAGGAGTTTACTATGTAAGTAAACTATGTTTACTTCTACATAAAGCAGCAATCCCTTTTATTTGTCCCAAACTCATCTTCTTCAAGGCCATGGTTGCTTTGCCCACTGTCTGTCAGTCCTTGCTGTCCCTAAGCTGGTCTGTCTTGTTCAGGCTTAGGTGTTCTGGGTTCACTTATGCATACATAGATGAGGATTTTTGTAATAAAACTCACGTGGTTTTCAGGAATTTGTCTTTACATCCAGAAGAAAGACTTGAAATATATAATTAATCATAATCTTTGAGACAAATATTTTGTTTTTCCCAATTTTCCAGATTTTATCTGATTTTAGCAGTATCCTGGAATTCACCAGATCATGGTGACACGTGTATTTGACTTGAAAGACTAGAACTTCACTCCTCGAAATTTTTCAGTATCTCAGACATTTACCTAATGATTAGTGGACATTTTCTGAGCTAACATGTGTCTAAAACTAAGCTAAGATCTAGGGAATACGGAAATAAGTGGCACAGTTCCCAATCTCAAGAAAGTCAGAATTTGCGGGTCCTCTAATTCAGTACAACTGCATGGCCTTTTCTTTCACATTTTATCTTCACAAGTTTCTACCTCTATTCATCATATTGGATTATGTCCTAAAGGAGTAGTCTCCCACTTACAGAAATGACAATGACAAGAGAGGTACTTTGAGAAGCTATATTCATTTGCTTTTAAGTCTTAAGGAGATAATTTATTAACTCAAGTAACTCCCATTAGTTCATCAATTATTTAGTAATTATCTCTCAATTTGCTAAATGATCTCCATGGCCCAAGCACTTAATGTGGTTTCTAGATATCCCTAAAATACCTAGGGGGGACTTAAAGAGATGCTAGCTCAGTGAGCACTGTTTTCACTGATCATGTCTGGAATGAGAGGACATTGAATACGGCCAAGAAACCTGTTACAGCAAACTGTTATGTATTTAATTATCCGAACGTCGGCTTCTTCAAGGCCATGGTTTCCTGCTATCCCATAATGGACACTAAATGGTTCTGTGGAGCTTGACCACTGGACGCAGGAGTCTGGCTTAGCGGTGACACCCACTTGGTATAGAGGGTGCTCACAGCACAGCTCAACCTCAATGCTAACTGGCAACCCTACTGAGTAAAAGATTTTTCAAAATATTATAATTGCATATTTGAATCATGAAAGGTTCATTATATGGTGGAAATATCAGCACTTATAGTTTTCTTCCTTAGTTGAAAAAATAGCGCTTTCCCCCAAACTGTTGTCATTTCCTATGCTGAGTGAGGGTGATATTTAATGAAGAATTCTTTTAAAATTAACTAGCCCAGGATTCTGTAAACTCCCACAAAGTAAAATGATAAAATTACCACTGTAATATCATTTTTGGCAATCAGTAAGATTCATTAAAAGCACAAAACACAAGAAAGAGGTAATCACACCTACACCATGCAGGGATTTCTCATTAAAGGAGACAGTGAGGTATTTCAAGAAGGAGATTAATAGAAATAATGTATGGATTATTACCCTTCCTCCTTGCTGATTTACATTATGCTATGTAGTTGAAACAACAGGGGAAAATGCAAAATCTCTCATGTGATAAATGCCGAAATACCAAACCTCTTGTTATGGTTGATTGTCGGTTCACAACAACACACATGGAAAAATGACAGAAGAAGTACTTCTAGTCTTTTCTTTTTTGTGTCTTATACCTTGTCATGTGTGTCATTTCAGGGACTCAAATTTATTATTTTATGGTAAACTGCGTTTCTCAAAATATACAATCTTTTTTTTAAGGAAAGCTTTCTCCATCTGAAAATTGTGTATTGCATCTTTTTTTTTTGCTCTAATGGTGAGAATTTTCTGGCCAATCATAAAACATTGAGGTTTAGGTGATGTTTATTTCACAGAATCACCAAAGAGACTTTTAGGACAGGGAAGAAATCTTAAGGATTATATAGCTCAACTCCTTCACTTTATAGGCAAGAACACTAAGGTTGAGTTGTCCCACCTGATTTTGCTTTCTAGTCTGCTGCATCTCATAAAAGTAGTTTTTTAAAGAGGAGAGAGCATTACCAAAGTAATAAAACACTGTATAGGAAAATGAAAGAATGGATGATAAAGATGAACATCCTTCCTTGTACAAATGGATAAATGGACCAGAAGTTATGTCAGGTGGGCAGGAAACAAACAAAAAGTAAGAAGAGCCATTTCGTCTATATTTTCAGCTGTTCCAAGTTTCAACTGAGTGGCTACAGCAGTGGGGGGAAGGACAATGCTACCTTCACAGAGGAGAAAAGGATTCTTTCCTCTCTGCACTTCCCCACCCCCAACACGATCTGTCTGCAGGGGAGGGAAGAATCTATCTGCTTCCAAATTTGTGTATAAAAGACCTTGTCTCTGGACTAATACTACTGCAAGCTGTAGACAAATTACAATTGCTAAGGATTTTTAACAAGTTAAATATGGTGATTCATAAAGCATATTTACATATAGCTATACACTGGATCCTCTTGGATAATTAGTCCAGTGATAGCTACCCAGTAATGTCAGTGCTCAGTAATTTATTCTGTTTTATCCAAACTGAAACATTTAGGATATATCTTTGTTACAAATCCTTACACACTCTTCTCTCTCTCTTTTCTATCACTAAGATCTTGTATTAACTGGATTGAAGAAGTAGAAGGAAGAAATGGCAGAAATAACGCTACCCTACATTTTTGGCAAACAATACATTTCAGAGAACTTTCAAATATAACTTCTCATCTTATCCTCACAATAATCCTTTGAAGTGGTTATGTTGGTATTATTCTCCATTTCATAGAACAAAAAATTGAATAGTTAATAAGTAGAAGGATTTGGGGGAAGAGGACAGAATCATAGAACTGGGAGGCATCTAGTTCTGTTTCTTCAATTTGAAAATAAAATTGCTGAGATCTGGAGAGGTTAAACAAGTTACCCAAGGTTGTATTATTTAAGATGAGTATTAGATCTCCACCTGCTGGTGTCCAGCCTGCAGTTTTTGTCAATATGGTACTCTCTCTCACAAATCAGTAAAGATGTGTTAGAGCAGGGTGATGGTATCCATGTCAGGCAACACATTCTTAATGTGTGTCTACTTCACCCTATCTAAATATTCAGACACCAGGTCATGTGAGAAACAACATAACGTGATCCTTTAGTGTGACAGTTTAGTGGTCAAACTGACCCAGCACCATTCAACTTGGGTAGAGAAAATAATTTGAAAGAATGGAAAAAGGCTCCTTCTATCCTCAGGGTTCCTTCAGTTTGATCACTGTACATTCACTACCACTTTTATTCTCTGATTTTATTTTTTTCCTTTGACTATTAAACATTCCCTGAGCATCTTCTCCCCACCAGAAAAGCACCCTTCTCCAAGCTCCATGAGCATTCCTCTTTTTCCTCGCTGATTCCGTGATGCTGCTTATATTCAGTTTCTGACGTCAATACCCTGGAAACAGGACCCTTTATGAAGGACTGTTCTGTTCATGAGTTTATAAAAGTGACCTAGAAAGGGTGCACATTTTTCCAAGGGACCTTTATGAGTCAAGAAGGTGATGGTCAGTCACACAAGTCCAAGGACCTCTTCCCCTCACCATCCAGTCTGGCTTCATAACCCATGTAGTTTACAACAAGGGAATAAGTATGGATCTTCTCAACAAAGACGCATCCAAAGCCCCTCTCCCAACTGCTTCTATCACAGAAGCTACAAATTAGTGCCTCCGAGATACTGAATGATAATCCCTGAACTTTTATATATCACCTGTCTCTCATTCTGGTTGACCTTTTTTTCCTATGATATTCTCCATTCTTTCCCTTTTCTCTCCCCTCAGGCCCTCTCTTCCACATTACCTGATCTTTTTCTGTATGTTATTCTATCTGTAGCATAATAAAAGCATATACTAAAAAGAAACATAACATTTTCCAAACTGTTCCCTGTCTTGCTTTTCTTTCTGGGACCACATGAATTGCTATGTCCTTCAAAATCTTTTCTGCAGAAATTAGCCCTCAGTTTTTATTCCATTTTCTCAACATCTGCAGCATTAATGGTTTGTATCACTCCTTTGGCACCTCTTAAATGTGGCCTCTTATTATTATTTATCTGTTGATGTCTCTATCCTATTTCCCCCATAAGATGATGAGTTCCTTCCTAGAAGGCAGTAACATATGTCTTCAGCATCTACAAAGGTACCCTCCACAGAGTCTATTCTGAGCACAATAAATGTTTGGTAATGATGCTCACCTTTGTATTTGAATTTCTCTGGCTTGAGTTTTCTTAATTTGTTTTATGGTTGATTCTGTTTTCGTTCTGAAGATTCAAGAGGGCAGGAGTGGTTTGAACTTAACAGTACCAGATGTTATAAACATTTTATCATATCTGGAAACGTTTCCAATGTTCTATCTTACTTTGCAGTTTGGGTGTGCCAAATAAATCATTCAGGCAAGAGCTTCCATTACAAATATTATAAACCCTGTATAGTTGAATGATTTCAGGACAGGCAGAGTTATAATTTCCCTTCATATGGTTTACATAAATTCTCTTCATAGAGAAGAAGTTGCACCTTCCCATGCAAATGAAGACATTATCATGACTTAGGCAAGGCTTTGATGATAATAATAGTAACAATTACTGAGTTCCTATAATGTACCAGGCATTGTGCTTAGTATCTAATAATCTCATGAAATGCTAACAGCTTAATAAGTACTCTTATTTTCTGCTTGTAAAGAAATTGGAGTTTAGAGAATTTAAACAACTAACCCAAGGTCACATAGCTAGTAGGTTTGGGAGCCAGCCCTGGATTAAAGTTCTTCAACTTGCATATAATAGGAGATTGAAAATGTGTAATGATGATGATAAAATACTTTCTTTAACTCCTTACAAAGTTATACCTTTATAGAGCTATGTGTTCTATTGGAATACATATTAAAAAATACATTTTTACCAATCTTAGTTTAAGAAGTTTGCCCAAGATCCTGTCTCTCATGTGAAGCAGTAACTTAATAATGTTCACTATCACTATTTTTAAATACAAAATAAAATAATTTTGACATAACACATATAATTATAAATAAAACTTTGAGAACCTGTTATATATATCAGTTAATTTTGCAAAACTATGAGCTGAGTATTACTATATTATTATGATACACTAAAACTTGGAATAAATTATAATAAAAATTATAATGGAATCTAGTATCCCTTGAAATTTTTTCAACATTCTTTCCATTTAAAGATGCAAAGATTTCACTAGGTAGTATGTCTCTAAATAATACCTTAATTAGGTAAGATTTTTAAATACTACAAAGAAGTCATAATAATTACAGTCTCTCCAAATCATGTCTTCTACAGCTTTGGTTATATTTATACGTCTGATAAATGGATTCTGTTCAATGAGAATTTGATGCAATTATTTTTAAAGTCTTGAAATGAATGCTCAGGATTATTGATCTGAATCACATCAACTAATGGCTTAATCAACAGGTCACCTACAAAGAGCAATGTGAATTCAATTGATATACTGCTGTGCTTGCACTGCAAAATGATTTATTTCTTTCCCTGGCTTAATTATAAAACTGTAAGAGATAGTCAATCATACGTTGGACTTTTCTTAAGAATTTCATCAGAACTTTGTTTTTAAACCTTAATTAATTAATTAACTTAATTGTTCTATAGAATAACCTACATGGAACCAAATTTGAGTATAACTGTGGTGCCTTAAAAACCAGGAGATTTAATCTAGAAAGTGTAAATACCATAAATTACTGGCTCTGGGATCTACAGTTACATTTTCACGTGCCTAGAATCCATTTAGGAAATTTCCATTGCCAATTCACTTAATGGCAGCATAATACTCTCAAAAAAATTTTAGCAGGTCTAAAATATTAATAATTTATGCTATGATACCAGTATCTCCATTTTGTAGGAGAAAACTCTATTGCAGTTTTATAGGTCTTTGACTAATATGCAGTATTTCTTTTTTAATGCAGGTAAATGGTTTAACTATGGGATTATCTTTCTCGTCTTGATTTTGGATCTTAATATGTGGAAGAATCAGATATTTTATAAGCCTCATGAATATGGACAGTATATTGGCCCAGGGCAGAAGATATATACAGTGAAAGACTCAGAGAGTCTAAAGGATTTGAACAGAACCAAGCTATCCTGGGAATGGAGGTCCAATCACACCAACCCTCAGACTAATAAAACCTATGTTGAGGGAGACATGTTCTTACACAGCAGGTTCATAGGGGCAAGACTTGATGTCAAGTGTCTGGCTTTTGTGCCAAGTCTGATAGCTTTTGTGTGGTTTGGATTCTTCATTTGGTTCTTTGGACGGTTTTTGAAAAATGAACAAGGCATGGAGAATCCAGACAAAGCTTACACACGCATGAAAAGAAAATCCCCATCAGAACAAAGCAAGGACATGGGAATCACGCGAGAAAACACCCAGGCCTCAGTGGAAGACCCGTTGAATGACCCCCCCTTGGTGTGCATCAGGTCTGACTTCAATGAGATCGTCTACAAGTCTTCCCACCTAACGTCGGACAACTTGAGCTCGCACTTGAATGAATCGACCAGCACCACAGGGGGCGACACAGATCCAACGACTTCTAAAAGTACACCGACGAATTAGAACCGCTTATTGGGGGATAGCACAAAGAGCAACCCTGGGTGTAACTTTCAAAAGTTAGTCTTTCCTTTTGTAAATGTTAAGGTTTATGTAGCGTTAAGTAAAGAATTACAAACAATGCCACAACGGTGCTCAACATGCTTTTTCTAGGACTCATTGTTTTCTATTTGTATACCTGTGCCTACAGTATATCTAACAGTCCTCTAGAGATTGCTTTTTCACAGTTGCACAAGCTACTTACTGACTTTACAGCCTAGTAGATTAGCTGGTTACCCATGTATCTGATGTTCAACCATTGTGGTGCCTTGAGACATTAAACTTTTTAACTGTACCAGAAACGAAGTGTGGAACAGTTCTCTAACCTGCTTCACATGGGTTTTTTTTCATACAATTATTTTGATCTCCACTTGATGTCTGAGCAGGAAACAGATATAGCCAAGATGTGGCTCAGGAAGTATGTCTCGGTTTCTTATTCAGCAACGGAGTTGGTGACTTTGACAGCTGGACTGCAGAGAAGCATTGTGATTACCTTTGAATTTTTATTGGCTGTCTGCCAAACACAAATACAGATGCAGAATTCAGTAATAAGGGAGTGATAATCCATCATGGGTCACTACTTGTGAAATGTGACTTTCTCCAACCAGTAATTGCAATTAGATAATAATACCTAATTATGTTTTTCCAATTAAGGTAAATTGCTACCTGATTAAAAATCCTGCCCTTCACCTTTGGGAACAAAGGTTAAGATGCACAGTTAGGTGAACTCTCAAATTTATTGGCATTTACACAAAGCCCTAGAAAACCAAGAAACTGAAGTTTTAATCATGTGAGGGTTGCACAGCCTACCATTCACAATATTTGTACATCTTTCTGTAAATATGGTTGTTGACAGTGAAAATTGAAAAACATATGCCAACCCTGAGCAAGGGAACTCCTCTAAAAAATCATGCTGTGGAACTTTGTAAGGTAGAAAAAAGGATGTGCATGAAAGGGTCTGTTTACTGGCTTGTTTTGTGTATGTGTGTTTTGTTGTTTTTGTTTTGTTTTTTTAAGAACTAAACATCACACATTAATAAATCAGAATTATACATCAGTAATTATGTGATGTAAGTTTTTGTTTATAGTAGAAGAGATCAATTGTATCTTAGTTTAACAACAGCTCATTAATTTTTTTTTTTTTTTTAACTCAAAGCCAAGCAGGCTAAGAAATGGAATGCTCCCAACTTGCTTTAATTTTGTTCCATAAATTGTGGTTACATGTTCCTTGAGGGGGTTGGGGAAGATCACTTTTAAGGTAAAATTATTTTCCTGTCACATACTGACATAGCTGTATTTTGTCTTTATGATTTTTTAAAACCTCTCTTGTTTTGATCTATCTGCTTTTAAGCTTGCAGCATGTTAAATTTAGCATACATAATAGAACTGTGCATTTATCTGTCACTTGAGAGTCAGCTTTAATAAACATCTTTCTATGATTGTTTACTAAGCAACTGGAACCATACCCCTGCTGTTTATTTTACCTTTAATAGCCACACATGGTGTACTTAGAATCATAAGTATCTCTGACACTAAAATTGCAGAGATCAAGCTCACTATAGTAACCCACTGACCGTTCTGCCCAAAGAAACTTACCATGTTATCCCTGACATGTAGGAACATTGGCCATGACCAAATTTGCATAGTGGAACATTCAACTTTGGGCTTTGGGACAAGTAAATAATGCCACTTAGGACTATATTTTTATTTATTCTGAAAGTCATTGTCTTGTAGAATGAAGAAGAAAGTTGATTTAGAAAGTGGGTGTTATTATCAGTATGTAGTCCTTATGAAGATATTATTTGAGAATCTTTATGTGGCTTTTAAGGAAAAAGTGCTTCAATGAAGGAATCTAGTCGGCAGAAGTAAGATAGAAAACAAACCAACCAACCAATCTTAGAGCACTATGCTTATACATTTCAAAGGATTGACTATCAGCTGATATGAATATTTGTCTTTAAAGTTTCCATGAGTTTAGTATCAAATAGAATAATATCCAGGTATGACACTTTAATAGTCAAACAAGATTCGATCCTTCAAAAGCTTCCAATATTCAATTGTATAGACCAATCTTGACCTTTTTATCGGCATGTGGGTCTCCCTCCTTCTTTTGCTGCCTCTTTTGTGTATTGCACATTTCATTTGCACCTATTCCAACTAAAGATTAGAAAATGAAATAAAATCTAAGTCAAAATCTCACCCATCCGTGTTTAGTCTCAGATCCTGAGTCATATGTCACTGGACTATGACTCAGCAGAGCTTTATGAATATCAAAATTTTTGGACTATGGAGGACACTTAAAAAATGTGTAGTAAATTCATAGACATTTTAAAAATTCAGAAAAATGGCGAATTTAAAAGGAGGATTAAAAAATTACTAACCAAAATTCTAAAGAAAACATAACAAATATGATGCCTTAATTGCAATGATGTTTAAAGACTATAAACAATTATATATCTACTGTTCAGTAACTATAGTATTTTCTTTCATGCAGTTCAGAATTTGTACTTATTTGACACAATTTTAGTATCCTGCATCATAGGGGACTTCATTAGTAGTATAAATTGAAAATTAAATAAACCCTATGACTTTATGCCTGATAATATATGCCTAGACATAAATCTTATCACCATGTGCCTGTTTAAATTATATAACCACAGTCAGTTATCTCATCTCCTTATCCTGTTCACTTATCTTCTAGCACATCTAAAATCATCAGTGAATCCTATTAGAAATGCTAAGAATTATTTCTTCCTCATTTGTCCTAAGAGTCAGCCAGGCATAAAATCTCCTGTCACTTTTATACCATCGGATTTCACAAGTAATGTCCAATAGTACTACGGGCTGACAGTACAAGAAAGAAGTTGTTCAACACAGACACTCATATTTGAAGGTGCGAGTAGCACTGTGGTGTCTCATCACTGGGCTCTGGAGCAATTCTGTTACATTCATTGGCTGTCCTGTGAGTCCCAACACAACCCAAAACAAAACATGAGAAAGGTAATGCTGACAAGCCTCTTATATACCCTCTTCCACCAGAGGGCAGAGAGCAGAAGCAAGAAAAACTACAATCCTACAGCCTGTGGAACAAAAACCACATTCACAGAAAGACAGACAAGATGAAAAGGCAGAAGGCTATGTACCAGATGAAGGAACAAGATAAAACCCCAGAAAAACAACTAAATGGAGTAGAGACAGGTGACCTTCCAGAAAAAGAATTCAGAATAATGATAGTGAAGATGATCCAGGACCTCGGAAAAAGAATGGAGGCAAAGATCAAGAAGATGCAAGAAATGTTTAACAAAGACCTAGAAGAATTAAAGAACAAACAAACAGAGATAAACAATACAATAACTGAAATGAAAACTACACTAGAAGGAATCAATAGCAGAATAACTGTGGCAGAAGAACAGATAAGTGACCTGGAAGACAGAATGGTGGAATTCACTGCTGTGGAACAGAATAGAGAAAAAAGAATGAAAAGAAATGAAGACAGCCTAAGAGAACTGTGAGACAACATTAAACGCAACAACATTCGCATTATAGGGGTCCCAGAAGGAGAAGAGAGAGAGAAAGGACCTGAGAAAATATTTGAAGAGATTATAGCCAAAAACTTCCCTAAAACATGGGAAGGGAAATAGCCACCCAAGTCCAGGAAGCACACAGAGTCCCATACAGGATAAACCTAAGGAGAAACACACCGAGACACATAGTAATCAAATTGGTAAAAATTAAAGACAAAGAAAAATTATTGAAAGCAACAAGGGAAAAACGACAAATAACATACAAGGGAACTCCCATAAGGTTAACAGCTGATTTCTCAGCAGAAACTCTACAAGCCAGAAGGGAGTGACATGACATATTTAAAGTGATGAAAGGGAAGAACCTACAACAAAGAATTCCCTACCCAGAAAAGATCTCATTCAGATTCAATGGAGAAATCAAAAGCTTTACAGACAAGCAAAAGCTAAGAGAATTCAGCACCACCAAACCAGCTCTACAACAAACACTAAAAGGAACTTCTCTAAGTGGGAAACACAAGAGAAGAAAAGGACCTACAAAAACAAACCCAAAACAATTAAGAAAATGGTCATAGGAACATACATATCGATAATTACTTTAAACGTGAATGTATTAAATGCTCCAACCAAAAGACACAGGCTTGCTGAATGGATACAAAACCAAGACCCATATATATGCTGTCTACAAGAGACCCACTTTAGACCTAGGGACACATACAGACTGAAAGTGAGGGGATGGAAAAAGATATTCCATGCAAATGGAAATCAAAAGAAAGCTGGTGTAGCAATACTCATATCAGATAAAATAGACATTAAAATAAAGAATGTTACAAGAGACAAGGAAGGACACTACATAATGATCAAGGGATCAATCCAAGAAGAAGATATAGCAATTATAAATATATATGCAACCAACATAGGAGCACCTCAATACATAAAGCAACTGCTAACAGCTATAAAAGAGGAAATTGACAGAAACACCATAATAGTGGGGAACTTTAATACCTCACTTACACCAATGAACAGATCATCCAAACAGAAAATTAATAAGGAAACACAAGCTTTAAATGACACAATAGACCAGATAGATTTAATTGATATTTATATAACATTCCATCCAAAAACAGCAGATTACACTTTCTTCTCAAGTGCTCACAGAACATTCTCCAGGATAGATCACATCTTGGGTCACAAATCAAGCCTCAGTAAATTTAAGAAAATTGAAATCATATCAAGCATCTTTTCTGGCCACAATGCTATGAGATTAGAAATCAATTACAGGGGAAAAAAACGTAAAGAACACAAACATATGGAGGCTAAACAATACGTTACTAAATAACCAAGAGATCACTGAAGAAATCAAAGAGGAAAACAAAAAATACCTAGAGACAAATGACAATGAAAACACTGCGATCCAAAACCTATGGGATACAGCAAAAGCAGTTCTAAGAGGGAAGTTTATAGCAATACAAGCCTACCTCAAGAAACAACAAACATCTCAAATAAACAATCTAACCTTACACCTAAAGGAACTAGAGCAAGAAGAACAAACAGAACCCAAAGTTAGTAGAAAGAAAGAAGTAGCAAAGAACAGAGCAGAAATAAATGAAATAGAAACAAAGAAAACAATAGCAGAGATCAACAGAACTAAAAGCTGTATCTTTGAGAAGATAAACAAAATTGATAAACCATTAGCCAGACTCATCAAAAAGAAGAGGGAGAGAACTCAAATCAATAAAATTAGAAACGAAAAAGGAGAAGTTACAACCGCAGAAATACAAAGCACCCTAAGAGACTACTACAAACAACTCTATGCCAATAAAATGGAAAACCTGGAAGAAATGGACAAATTCTTAGAAAGGTATAACCTTCCAAGACTGAACCAGGAAGAAATAGAAAATATGAACAGACCAATCACAAGTAATGAAGTTGAAACTGTGATTAAAAATCTTCCAACAAACAAAAGTCCAGGACCAGATGGCTTCATAGGTGAATTCTATCAAACATTTAGAGAAGAGCTAACACCTATCCTTCTCAAACTCTTCCAAAAAATTGCAGAGGAAGGAACACTCCCAAACTCATTCTATGAGGCCACCATCACCCTGATACAAAAACCAGACAAAGATACTACAAAAAAAGAAAATTATAGACCAATATCACTGATGAATATACATGCAAAAATCCTCAACAAGATACTAGCAAACAGAATCCAAAAACACATTAAAAGGATCATACACCATGATCAAATGGGATTTATCCAAGGGATGCAAGGATTCTTCAGTATATGCAAATCAATCAATGTGACACAGCATATTAACAAATTGAAGAAGAAAAACCATATGATAATCTCAATAGATGTAGAAAAAGCTTTTGACAAAATCCAACACCCATTTATGATAAAAACTCTGCAGAAAGTGGGCATAGAGGGAACCTACCTCAACATAATAAAGGCCATGTACAACAAACCCACAGCAAACATCATTCTCAATGGTGAAAATCTGAAAGCATTTCCTCTAAGATCAGGAACAAGACAAGGCTGTCCACTCTCACCACTATTATTCAACATAGTTTTGGAAGTCCTAGCCACGGCCATCAGAGAAGAAAAAGAAATAAAAGGAATCCAAATTGGAAAAGAAGAAGTAAAACTGTCACTGTTCACAGATGATATGGTACTATACATACAGAATCCTAAAGATGCCACCAGAAAACTACTAGAGCTAATCAATGAATTTGGTAAAGTTGCAAGATACAAAATTAAAGCACAGAAATCTCTTCCATTCCTTTACACTAACGATGAAAAATCTGAAAGAGAGATTAAGGAAACACTCCCATTTACCATTGCAACAAAAAGAATCAAATACCTAGGAATAAACATACCTAGGGAGACAAAAGACCTGTATGCAGAAAACTCTAAGACACTGATGAAAGAAATTAAAGATGATACCAACAGATGGAGAGATATACCATGTTCTTGGATTGGAAGAATCAATATTGTGAAAATGACTATACTACCCAAAGCAATCTACAGATTCAATGTAATCCCTATCAAATTACCTGGCACCTTTTACAGAAGTAGAACAAAAAATCTTAAAATTTGTATGGAAACACAATAGACCCTGAATAGCCAAAGCAGTCTTGAGGGAAAAAACAGAGCTGGAGGAATCAGACTCCCTGACTTCAGACCATACTACAAAACTACAGTAATCAAGACAGTATGGTACTGCCACTAAAACAGAAATATAGATCAATGGAACAGGACAGAAACCTCAGAGAAAAATCCATGCACCTATGGTTAACTAATCTATGACAAAGGAGGCAAGAATATACAATGGAGAAAAGACAGTCTCTTCAATAAGTGGTACTGGGAAAACTGGACAGCTACATGTAAAAGAATGAAATTAGAACACTCCCTAACACCAAACACAAAAATAAACTCAAAATGGATTAGACACCTAAATGTAAGACCAAACACTGTAAAACTGTTAGAGGAAAACATAGGAAAAACGCTCTTTGACATAAATCACAGCAAGATCTTTTTTGATCCACCTCCTAGAGTAATGGAAATAAAACCAAAAATAAACAAATGGGACCTAATGAAACTTAAAAGCTTTTGCACAGCAAAGGAAACTACAAACAAGATGAAAAGACAACCCTCAGAATGGGAGAAAATATTTGCAAATGAATCAACGGACAAAGGATTAATCTCCAAAATATATAAGCAGCTCATGCAGGTCAATATTAAAAAAACAAACAACCCAATCCAAAAATGGGCAGAAGACCTAAATCGACATTTCTCCAAAGGAGACATACAGATGACCAAGAAACACATGAAAAGCTGCTCAACATCACTAATTATTAGAGAAATGCAAATCAAAACTACAATGAGGTACCACCTCACACCAGTTAGAATGGGCATCATCAGAAAATCTACAAACAACAAAAGCTGGAGAGGGCATGGAGGAAAGGGAACCCTCTTGCACTGTTGGTGGGAATGTAAATTGATACATCCACTATGGAGAACAGTATGGAGGTTCCTTAAAAAACTAAAAATAGAATTACCATATGACCCAGCAATCCCACTACTGAGCATATACCCAGAGAAAACCATAAATCAAAAAGACACATGCACCCCAATATTCATTGCAGCACTATTTACAATAGCCAGGTCATGGACGCAACCTAAATGCCCATCAACAGACAAATGGATAAAGAAGTTGTGGTACATATATACAATGGAATATTACTCAGTCAGAAAAAGGAATGAAATTGGGTTATTTGTAGAGACGTGGATGGATCTAGAGACTGTCATACAGAGTGAAGTAAGTCAGAAAGAGAAAAACAAAAATCGTATATTAACACATAGATGTGGAACCTAGAAAAATGGTACAGATGAACCGGTTTGCAGGGCAGAAATTGAGACACAGATGTAGAGAACAAACGTATGGACACCAAGGGGGGAAAGTGGCAGGGGGTGGGTGTGTGATGAATTGGGAGATTGGGATTGACATGTGTACACTGATGTGGATAGAATTGATGACTAATATGAACATGCTGTATAACAAAATAAATAAAATTCAAAAATTAAAAAAAAAAGTAATGCTAATAAACCACTCTTAGCTGCCCCTATAACTAATGGTTTATGGTGCCCACTGTATTATCTGGCATTCACCCAAAATCTCAGCACCCCACCATTGCTTATCACCTATCTGTCCTCACTGTGAACTGACCCTTATTTTAAATTAACACTCTCGTATACGCAACCCCGATCTGGGTCTTGTGCTTTTATTGTCTTTTTTTCCCTCGGACAGTGACATGGCTTCTTACTCTAGCTGGCCTGATTTCCTCCAGCTTTGTCTTTCAGGACACAACTCTTACCTGTTAGCCAGCCCTGCCCTTAAGAGGGGGAGAGCAATTGAATTCGTTTTGCCACAGATAAACTGGCACTTTTCTCCTTGGTCCCTATTTTTATTTTTAAAGACGTTTGTGTGCATGGGGTTGTGATTAATGAGAATAAAAATAGATGAGACTCGAGGTCATACATGTTTGGCCTACTACCGTTTCGGCTGGACCAGAACTGTACTATAATTTGAACAATTAGAGAAGTTGAGATGTAGTATTTGTAGCTCACAAGTCACACTTGTTGAAGATAACTGGAAAAAGCTGTGGCTATTTATAATGGAAAGACAAGGTAGACGGTGGAGCATGGATGGAAGCAGCAGCAAGGAAGACTTGGAAACGAAAAACGACAGCTGTAGTGCAGATGAGCTTTAAAACTTCAGGGAGAGGAGGGAGGCGTTGTCAAAGGAACTTCAACATAAAGTTATCATGAGTGCAGTACTCCTACCTGTTAGGCAGGAGACTCAAAAACATATGTTCAACACAACTGAGCGGGTTACACAAAAGGTTGGTTGGTTGGTTTCTTAAGCATCCTTGCTTGCACTCAAGTTATGCCACTTCTGCCCCAGGGAGTGTGGTGAGACCCAGGAGAGGAGGCGTAGGACCTGGGAAACAAACTACAGAAGTAGGTGTGGGGAGAGTGGGCAACACGAGAAGAGAAGGACAAAATCAACACAACATTTCAGAGAGACTGCAGCATCCTTGACGGGAGAACAAACACGAGGGCAGAGTCTGTCTGTTAACATATTATCAGCAAATAAAAGCCGACATCTTGTAAATAAAAATATCTTGCAGATACTTCGCAATAGACATTCTGAAAATTTTTAGTGAGAAACAAAATTAGATAGTATTATTACTAATTTAACACGTGTAAAATACCACCAATATTATTTTAATTGTGTGTGAAGTATCAGTTATTTTACTTCAGAGAATATAAAACACATACAATGTATTTCATAGGTTTGTTCTAAAGCTCTGTCCTCTAACACAATTTTTCATAAGGTCTTAAGTTTTTTAACACCAAATAATTGTGTTACTGGGCATTTTGAGGACTTAACCTGCATGATTGAGAAGGACCACTATAATTTATAACTGAGAACTACAGTAATAAAACAAATTTATAGATGTTCCTCATCTTAATAAATATTTTGCTCTATCTAGATCTTTGTTCAATCCTCATCTTAATATTATACCATTTTGAGTATTTTCTATGTGCAAACAAATTATCCCACTTAATCCTCACATTAACCATTAAAGGTAAGTATGCTTAATTTCACCTTATAGATGATGGAACTGAGATTCAGGGAGGTTTCTTAACTTGCCCAAGGTCACGAAGCTGGCAAATGCAGAGTTAAGATTTGAACCCAAGTTTGTCTGACTCCAAAGCCCCATTATTTTCCATGACAATCCTTCATAAAGATCCATCCAAACTAGAGTGTCCGTTCCAAACAGGATCTTTGCTGAGAATGACCTGAGGAGCAGTTGTAAAACCATAAGATGCTTTATTTCTAGCAATTTTTATCTCTCAAGAATCTAAGTTAAATAATTTCTAACAGCTGTCTGGAAGCAATTTACAAGTTAAATCACATGATCGAAAAGATAAGTTTGAATTAAATGGCAGAAGCATTCCGTTCATTGCCAGGTGTTCTGATTTAAGCTACATTTATAAAACCACAGCACAGATTTGTCCTAATACAATTTCCAGCATTGGAATTGGTTTCTTTCATGGTTTCACTTTCCTGGGGGGAGGGGAAAGAATGGACCTCTGCACGTTTTGAATACATCCCCAGGCAGATGTCAGGAAAGTAATAGGTAGTTATGAATATTTAAACTAGGGAAAAAATGATTAGAGATTGGCCAGTTTTAGAAAGCATAATTTGAATATGGGCTCTGGAAACAACTATATTTTGAAGTAATCATCCATAATTTATCTTTTAAAATCTTTACCAAGGTGAGCAAGCTGTGCTGTGGTATAAACAAGCACTGATATTGAAAACATGTCCCTTGAACACTATGAACCTTAGTTTCTCATCCCCAAAATGGGAATAGCGCACAGAGCTTTTAAAGAGAATCAGCTTAGACTGTATGTGAATGCATCCTGTGAACTGCAGTGAGCAGTGCAGTTGGAAGGTAATATCACAGACGTGAGCTCTAGTTCCCTCCAGTGCCCCCCTTTCCAGGGAGCCCACTGGGCTTGCCTTCACCAACAGCTCCAGACACCATTGAACATGGTTAGGCAGTTTGTTCCCAATTTTCTCTCTCCCTGTAGTTGTTTTGAACTCTACAAACTGCAATGTAATCCCTTTTCACTTTTAACAGAAGTTCAGATTCCTTAGTTTAAAGCAAGTGACTAAATTGTCTGAAATCAATGGCCATAATCCCTTGGAGCTGCTGGGCCAAACTTATTCCTCAAGGTTTCCTCTGCTCTACAGTTCTTCAATTATCTCCTTCCTTTTAGGATTGCTTTACCAGCTTCTCTTATGGGGACTTTCTCATCATGCCAGTAATCCACCACCTTTCATAAATCCTGAAGTGAAAGTGCTTGTGTCTTCGCATTTAAATGAGAGCCGACACACACACCTGAGCCCCTGCCTTCAGCATCTTCCGGCTGTATTTGGATGCAGTTGAGGTAGCCATTTCTGAATCAGGGTGTCACCCCAGCCTTGCCTTTTAGGAAGAGCCCACCTCCATATCCCATGGCATCAAGCTGACACCTCAGCCAAGCCATGGTGCTTTATAGAATGATATTTTCATACAGGATCGTGGTTTTCCATCCAGCTTATAGGCTTATTTGCCTTGAATTCATTATTTTATCTGGATAGTCCGGTTGACTTCAATCTAACCAACACCAGAAAAGATCTGCGTTTAAAATAGTCACTCTTGACTGAAACAAAATGTGTAAGATCGGAGAAAGAGCAATAGCCAAATGAGGAACTCTAACAATTACTATTCAGATTTGATAATGATGAAATTACTCTAAAATTATCTTTGAACGAATTATAATGTTTCTGAATTTTAAGAGCAGTATTTAGAGCTTGAAATATGCCAGAAAGCTGGGAGATCCTGCCGTTTACATATCCAGACGGCTTCCAGTGGGAATAGATTGTATTTACTTTGTGTCTCACAGGTCTTCTCTCCGGCTGTCTGTCATTATCACTTAGTGCCATGCAGAGATCTCATCGTCTCTCCCCAGGATAGCTGCAGTGTTGTCTTAACTGGTCTTCCCAATGCTCCCCTTATCCAGTGTAATCCATTTTCCACACATTTATCAGAACAATCTTTCTAGAGTCTGATCATATTACTTCGCCTTTTCAGTTACCACTGATTGCTCAGTAGTGGTTTTTAATATTATTGTGCACAATTCCAAATTCCCAATGCCTTCACACAATAAGATTTCATTTCTTGCACATGTTGCCATTGAACTGGGTGTCCACTGGCTGGCCTTCCATTCAGCCATTTGGGGATCCAACCTATTCCAACAAGCAGTTCCTTGACTCTAAGTTTTCTGTGTATCTAGTTGGCTGGTGAGGAAAGAGAGAGGGTGAGGAAAATCTTACAGAAAGTTTTAGGAGGAGACCTGGAAGTGACTACATCACTTTCTGCCTGCCGTTGGCCAGAACTCTGTTGCGGGGTCTGCCTAACTGCACGGGATACTAGGAAACGCCTTCAGCTCTCTGCCCACAAAGGACAGGGACAATTGGGGTAATTTCTAGTCAGAGAAGCATTTACAAACTATAAACTCAGCCAGGTCTCACATCTGCAAGTTCAAACTCAGTGGCTTTAGGCAACTCTGCTATTGTCACAGTGTCTCCTGTTTGGAATCCCCTTTCCCACCATGACCCCTAAGATTAACTCAAGTATCATCTCTTTAAGTCTTTCTTCACCTTCCAAAGTGAAAATTACTGCCCGTCCACTGTATTCCTACATGACCTACCTTTTATCTATCAAAGCGTCTTTAACATTCTCTTCCTTTATAGGTTTGCATGTCTGTACCTCCTGTTCAATTATAAACTCCTTGATCTTGCATATAAGGATGACGTGAGGTAAAATTTGATTGAATAACTATGTAGTGAAGCAATGTACTTAGAACTGTCTCATTTGTGTAGCATAATATTCTCAAATTCTCTGATCCCCTTGATGATAAATACTGTAGGGGAATGGACTCTGCCAAACAAACCCTTTCAGTTAGGTAGGAGGCAGGGTCATTATTTACATTTGATCTGGGGAGTGAGGGGTGTACTAGTGAGGGTTCTCTAGAGAAACAGAACCAATAGAATATATAGATATAGATATAGGAGCTACAGATATGTACATATAGATATGAAGATATATCATGAGGAACTGGTTCAAAAGATAATAGAGGCAAAGATGTCCTGCAGCTGCTCTTGGCAAGCTGGAGACCCAGGAAAGTGGTGATGTAATTCAGTGTGAGTCTGAAGGCCTGAGAACCAACGGAGCTGATGCTACAAATCTCAGTCTGAGGACAGGAGAAGATGAAATGAGACATTCCAGCTCAATCAGTAAAGCAAGGAAGGAGGGACAGATTCCTCCTTCCTTGGCCCTTCCATTCTCTTCAGGCCCTCAGTGGATTGGATGATACCGAACCACACTGGGGAAGGCAATCTACTGAGTCCACCAACTCAAGGCCTTATACCCTCTGGAGACACCCCTACAGACACACCTAGATACAATATTTAACCTGAGCTCCCCAGGCCCCCTCAACTTGACACATAAAGTTAACCAAAATCTAATTGAAAGGGAGTGTCACAGTTGAGCCAAAAAATGTGTACAAACTCTTCCTCAAGTAAAGGAGGCTCAAGAGAGGACCTAAGAACCAAACCAGGACAAAGCATGAGCGAAGAGAAACAAATCAGAGCGGCGACTGGAAGTCTATGTTCTAATCCTGAGACAGAGGTTCTAGATCCTCACCTGACTACGTATTTCAAATACGTAGTCAGCTGCTTCTACTACACATTAGCATGGGTGAGTTTACTGTGATTGGTTGGGTAGGCAGTGACATGATGACTGACTGTGTATCCTGAGATGCTGTCTCTTAGAAGAAAGGAAATACACTACTTCATTCTATGTAACTTTGTGAGCAGTCCAGGGGCAGGGCACCACAGAGTGAAGAGAGATGATGAAACAGGTTTGCAGGATTTTACGTGTTGTTCTCTGGAAGCCAAAATTGGAAAATAAACACAAGACAGGAGCTCTGAAACTCAGATGAACGGTGATTATAGCAGTACTCCTATAACTTGTATCTCAGAATTCCTTAGAAGCCATTTACATATTGAAAACATCAATTATTCCTCCCGTTTGAAATACGTAGTCCTTGTAATCAACTGCTTTGAGTCAATGTTCAGAATTATTCATGAAAGAGTTATATTTTAATGGCATTAGATGAGAACCAGCAGCGGCATCCATTAATTTGACTGGTTTTGTATGGGCTGGAAGAGAAAACTGGCACGCAGCCTTAACTGAATCAATAGGGTGGGGTCTAAGTGTGAGTATCCCAGCCAGCCTCACCAGCCTGAGATCCAGCAGAATGATGGCTGTGGTGGAAAGCAAAATGTCAGGGAGGAGATGCCTCATGTCCTGTCCTTCTGCCTCCTTGGCATTTTATCATCAGTTACCTCTTAGTTCCAAGCAGTGAATGTACACTGTATCCTTCTCCACCCCACCACCAGCCTCACTCCTTGTTGTCCTTTCTAAAGGACAGAGCAGAGAAGTGTTTTTCTAAAACCCAAGGGCTTACATATGTGTCACAGCCCAACCTGAAAAAAACAGGGTAATGAGTCTGCACGTTGAGGAAAACAAGAGTCAGGGCCAAGGGTTTCATTTCCCTGCATGGTTCATCCATTTGAAAAGGCCGAGGAGCAGCTGTCCAAAAAGGCAGAAAATGCTCTGTATCCAAGGGATCCAGTGAGGGGGTGGGGTGGCAGCAGACACTGCTGAAGCTGTCAAGGTGTTGTCATGGTTCCAGAGTAACCTGTCCAGCTTGAAGCAGGAAGCATTCCTGGGAGAGGTCCAAGGAGGGGCACAGGGATGGCCCAGAGCTGGGAGATTGACCAGTTTGCAATTTCTGGGGCACTTGGCCTATATTTAAGTGGTGTGGGATTCAGGGAAGGATACCAGTAGAGCTGGAAGGCAGACAAGAGACCAGGCTGTGTTTTAGCCCTGCCCACCAGACACACCGAGTAGGAGGGAGAAAAGAAATATCTTAACACCCACTGCACCCCAAACAGGAGCTGGCTTATGAGAACAGACCTCACTGCTAAGGATGGCTCTTCCGGGACACTGAGAAATGTTGGTAGGAGTCACACAGTGACTGAACAAAGCTGAATCCACAGATATAAGGACGTTCTTGTGAAATTAAAAATAAAAACAAAAGCCAGAGAATAATGCCATGCTGAGACAGAAAATATTGCATTAGGTTTTACAGCAGGCTATCTTCAAAAAAAACCCAGAAGTAATGGTAGTGCTTCTCGTTAAGTCTGATTAAGTTATTATTTGTGTAATCATGTGATTACCATATATTTCTCTCTCTCACTCTAGTTGTTTTTAAGGCTCACTCCTGTATCTCTAGCTCCTCTCTCAGGTGGGAGAGGTGGGCGGGGCAGATCATGCTTAGGTCTTCTTGACCAAGTTGAGGACTTTGCATGTTTTTCTGAAGATAATGGGAAACCTCTAAAGAATTTTACATAGGAAATAATATCATTAGATATAGCATATTTTAAAAGATCATTCTGACAAAGAATGGATGTCAAGACCCCATCAGTACAATAAGATAATTAAATAAACCTAGATTTGACTTTGCTGTCTTTAGGTCCCTTCTCTACAATTGGACAACTTACTCATCTCCTGCTTGTGTGAGGATGACACACCAAACAGGCCTTGTTTTAACTAAGATTCTTAGTCTGTGAGTTCACTGTCTGCAACAGGGAAATGGTAACAAATATGGGTTGGAGCATCCAGTTTAAAGACCCCAGAAGAGGCTCTTGTAACTTAGATCTTCATAAGGACTGAAAGATTACCTGCAAAGATTTCAGGTCATACAATGAAGTGAAATATATACTGTTCTTCAAAAAGTTAACCTAAGCCTAGAGATAGGAAAATAAAGAGGTAGATGTGTCTGGGTTTACATTCAAAGATAACATGCAAGTAGAAATATAATCATGTATCTCAGTTCTAGCTCTGGTCCACTCCTTAAAAAAAAAAAAAAAAAAAAAAAAAAAAAAACAGCAAAAACACCTCGGTTCTGCAAATAGTTGTCAAAAACACCAACAATGCCAATAAAAAGCCTCTTAATGACTTGTGGTGAACATGGAGATGTGCTGCCCTACAAAGGACTTGCTGCCCAGCTGCAAGGGATGCCGTCAGCGGACACCTCTAACTGTCAGCTCTTCAGGTCAGCCTCAGCTGCAGAGCCACCCTTCCTACAGCAACATAAATACATTGTTTTCTATCTCAGTCAGAAAGGAGTATCAGAAGCCATTTACATTCACATGGATCAAACAAAAATATTTACTTACAGTGTTACCCACGGAGAATTCACCTGCACTTTATAAAAACATCATCCAAAGAAATCTGGATCATCTCAACATCCTACAGAATTTCACACTGACTAATTTCATCAATGATATTATATTTATAGGGCCAAATGAGCAAAAGATGGCTAGCATACAGAAGGTCTTGGTAAGAGATATGATGGGCCCTGAGAAAATTCAGGGGCCTGACACTTTCATAAAATTTTCAGGGGTCCAGTGGTTGAGAACATACTGAGACATCCCCCTCAAAATTAGTGTATCTTGCATCTCCTGCCACAAAAGAAGAAGGAGAAGAGAACTGAAGGAGAAGAAGAAGAAGGAGGAGGAGGGGGAGGGGGAGGGGGGAGGGAGGAGGGGGAGGGGGAGAAGAAGAAGAAGAAGAACATGGTGATGGAGGAGAAGGAAGAGAAAAGAAGGAGGAGAAGAAGAAGAACACTGCCTAATGAGCTACATTTCACATACAGAAATATAGCCCCAGTCCACATACCAGGCAATGAGAAAGGCTTCTAGATTTAAGTGGATTTAAGCCTTGATCAGGAAAGGACTGCAGCAGGTTTAAGATGAGGGGCAAGCAACTCTGCCACCACTTGGACCATAAGATCTGCAGACCCTACAGTGTTGGTGGCATCAATGATGAATAAAGAGGCTGAGTGGAGTTTGTGCCATGCCCCACTGAAAGAATCACAACACAGGCCCCCTGGGTTTCTGGAGCAAGGCCATGCCATCTGAAGCAGAGAATTATATGGGTAAAACAACTCTTGACATGGTATTAGGCTCTGGTAGAGATGGGACACCATCTGACCATACAGCTCAATTGCTTATGGGCCAGTGATAGGTTGGGTAGGCCCAGCAACAGTTCATTGTAAGATGAAAGTGATACATCTGGTATCAAGCACAAGCAGGACCAGAGAGCACAAGTAAGGGACGTAAGAAGGTAGGCCAGACCCCACCCCTCCCTGCCATGGCATCTGCATATGAGTTCCTCAAACTCATATATTGAAGCTTAATCCCCAATATGAAGGCATTTGGAGGTGAGGACTCTGGGAGGCTATCAGATTTGGATGAGGTTTTGGGAGTAGAGACCGCATGGTGGGATATGTGCCTTTATAAGGAGATAAAGAGCCCAGAGTGGAATCTCTCTGCTACATGAGGATCTTACAAGAAGACAGCTGTCTATGAACCTGGAAGCCGGTCCTTAGGAGACACCAAATCTGCTGGTACCTTGATCTTGGACTTCTCAGCCTCCAGAAATGTAAGAAATAAATGCCTGTTGTTTAAGCCATTCAGTCCATGATATTTTTTGTTATAGAAGCCTGAACTGACTAAGACAGCATGCACATCTATCATAATAGCATACTTCCCTCATCTCTTGTATGGATATATGACAGATCCCAAATGACCAATTAATAGGAAAAAACCCAAGCTTGGTTAATGGATGGTTTGACTTGGTATATGAGAGTCAGCTAAATATGAACAGCAAATCTAATATGGCTCATTCAGGGGTGACCTTGAAAGACATGGGAAAGAGAAATTCTTCCCAATGGAAAGTGCTGTGGTCGGTTTACCTGGTCACATACTTTGTGTGGAAGAAAAAAGTAACCCAAGGCTGGAATATATATGGACTTACAGGTTGTGGCATGAGGCCTGGCAGGCTAGTCAGTGGTTGTGGAGGCATATGAAAAGACATAAGGAGAGGGATCACAAAGTGTGAAGGTCTTTGTATCATATGCTAATGCTCACAAGAAAGCATTCACCATGAAAGAGGAATTAAACAGCAAAATAGAAAAAATGACTCAGCAGTTGATGTCAGCCTCTACCACTGGACACCCCAGGTGAAAAAAATATATATGACGTATTCTGCCTTTGCTTTCTAATCTTGCATTTGTGCATTTTGGGGAATTGCTGGGGCTGAGTCATCATGGCAAAAAAATTAACAAGGGTTAAACTAGAACAGGCAAGCTGGATGGGCAGCTTCTACAGGAAGAAACCAGAGCTGCCCACTGAAAACCTATCATGTTGTGAGAGATGTTTTGTCTGTCATAATCCAGAGAGATTTTTCAGCAAAATCAGTTACTTTGTGCTCATTAAAACAGCAAAAACAATATGTCAACCTGACCCTCTCCACCATCTTTCTGTGAGCCTTGGGGCTGTCCAGAAGCGATGGGGAGACCTGCCTGTCCTGACAGCTGATTAGAATACTTCAGCGAGACGCTGCTATGAATAGGAATTCTTAAATAAGTGCAGTAAGCTCTTTCCTCATTCTGCCTGGGTACTCAAAGACTTTCTAAGGATATTGAGATGCTTTTTAAGAGAGTACATTAATTAGGGAATATTGGATCAGATGTCTTCTTGCATCCAAAGAACATGTTTATTCCAGCATCTTGAGATCGAAAAGCAAAATATAGAAGACTAGCAAAGAAACAAAGACAGATACACAGATGCAGTCCTGTTTTTACTGCACTAAAATAATATCACCCTTATTGAACAGATGCAGAATTATCCGATAATCCATAACAGGTGGGAATTCACTTATTCTAGAACCATAAAGGCTGATGTGGCAGGGGATGGATATTCATTACCAGGTGATTAGGCAAGCTGTCTCTGTAAGTACCTCTTCCAGTGTGGGCATCAGAAGAAAAGACAAGCAGTGCTCCCATGGGAGCCAAATCTGATATTGAATTGTCTCCCTAGGTAGAGGAGGGAGACCCCACCATGGCATGCTTTCTGAGGTTTTCTTCTCCAAGTAGTGTGTTATGGAGCTTTAATTTTGTTTTGCAAAACAAACTTCCACACCAGAATAGTGGTCACTACACTAAAACCAAGTAGATTAGCATAAGTATTTTGTACACCCCCAAAATCTCTAAACACAAAGCTTGTGTAAGCATGCATGTGTGTGCGTGCACACACACACACACATACACTCACAAAGTGAACCATTTCAGCACCTGTGATGAGGTGATGATTTGGATTTTCTGAGTATGCAATGTTTCATTGGAAAGATAGTAACAAATTAAACGTAATGATATTCCTTCAGGAGCCACTCCATGAAACCTGTCTGGTTGATGGGATTATTGGCCCCTTCATAGCAAAAGGCATGTCTTATAAAGCTTTCTATCTTAAATAGCATCTTCAATAAATACATATTGAGTGGATGAATAAATAAAGGAAGGAATGAATGAATAAATGAATAGAGGAATGGATGAATGGAAGGATGGATGAATACAATGTAAGTGGTGTGAGAGCGTTACATAATATATGATTTTATCCCTTTCATTTTCATAACTAATCTCTTAAAACTTGCTTGCCCAAATTATCCAGAATCCAGTAACACCTCCCTGAAGGGTTCTCACTTCAATTGTTAACCCCAGGTCACTCAGCCCATCTGCATGTGAGAGATATGCCAAGTCTGCTAATCCATTATCATTACTGATCCTCATTGCCATATGTAGTTGCAGTTGGAAATTGGTCCCTTTTAGTCACAGGGGTTGATTCACATTTCTGAGATGACTCCCTTAAGAACTTATACCCTTTAAAAGGGATAGGATCAAGAGGAATCACCCCCCCCCGCACCCCCACTTTAAGTTCCCAAAATGAAGCCCTTTAGTTTATTTATCCTCAGTGTAGGGCCATTTTTTTATACAGAGCACAATGCAATGAACAGGATGCTGGGTCCTGAGAGTCCCTTGGCTTTGGTATCATAATGCATTGAAAGCAGCCCTGCCCACAAAGCATTTTTAAACTTGGTGTTGAGCCTAGACCCTCCCTTCCTATATGGTGCACACTCCTTTGGGGCCCTTGATGTTCCTTCTTGCCAGATAACTAACTGAAAGCATGGGAATCCGTTATAAAGTTGCTGATAATATTGAACCTCAAAGAGGTGATGCAGGTCTCTCTTCCTCCCAGAAGGCTTCTGGGCCCCATATTTACTCTCCTCTACATACCAAGAGGGAATCCCCTTGTCCATGACCAATGCCCTACTCCTTCTTCCTCAAGGGAAATCAGCCTTACCTTTACGTACCTATTACCTAAACACAGAAGAGCTGCCACAAGGTAAATTGATGGGTCTACCCAACAAAGGAAAAAACAACAGGGCCATGGCAAAGGACCACAGCTGCTACAAGAGTTTTGAGTTCAGTCTCACCCAACACTGCACTGCAGTGAAGACAGTAACATGTGTTGAATCCCTTACTGTGAGCCAGGCCTTTTGTTAAGCACTTCACACTCATTAGGTCACTTGATCCCCACATAATCTCTGTGATAGACACAATCATTATCTCCTTTTTACAGATTAGGAAACTGAGGCTAAGAGAAGTTCAGAAACATGGATAATGTTGCAGAACTAGTATAGCCAGATTTAAATTTATAGACATATAAGTAATCTATAGATATATAGTTATGGTAGGGGAGCAAAGCTTGCTACCCTAAAATATCTCTTTGGCTTGCAGATTATTTTGAGATGAAAACACTAGGTAGGCCCAAACAACTCGGGGAAGAAACTTTGGCCTTACCCTTAACTGCCTGAAAGAATTTAGATAGAGGGCCTGGTCCCAGAACAGAGCTATCACCAGAGATATCTGCAAAGAATATAGGCTAGCTTTGGTGGAGGAAACTCTAGGCAGGGCCTAGAGATCAGAGTCTACTCTGTGTCCCATTGTCTCTGCCTGGCCCAGCAAACGTTTGCTTTTCCATCTCCTTGTGAATTGCCTCCCCCCACTTTGAGGTCTCAAACCACTACCCCTAACATCCTCTTTGGTCTTTAGCTGAAGGTGGTATTTAAGGTGAGGGCTTTGGCCATTTTGGCAAGTTACTCAATTTTCCTGGGTCTCTCCCATGTACGTATGTTATTAAACTTTTGTTTGATTTTCTCCTGTTAACCTGTTTCATGTCAATTTCATTCTATGATCAGCCAGGAGAACCTAGAAGGGTAGAGGAAAATTCCTTCCTCCCCAACAATATGTATAGCCCTGCTCTGTGCTTACACCCAGACTTCATACCAGTAGTATGATGGGAAGACAGCAGGAGGCATGGAGGGAGAGATCAGAGAGATTCTTCCAGTAGAGGTCTGCTCATTTTGTCTTTTTGCCTGTGCCATTGTGGTCCTTTGCCACGGCCCTACAAACAGAATTTATTTTTCATGCCCTCCCTGTAACATCTTGTAGAATTAAGGTAGGGAAGTCTCAGTATCACTGAATCAAATTGGATTACAAACATATTGTATGCTTCATTTTCTGCAGCATTCTGTGAGAATTAACACACAAAATTCCTACATGTTGCAATGTGTCATTTCTTTGGCCATTTTTTGCCCTGATATGATCTTTCTTTTTTTACTCCTTTGTAAAACCAGTTTTCTTAAATGCAGATTCCAAGAAAAAATGCTAGTGGAAAACTGCTTTTAGCTTTTGCTATATGCTTCTATTGGCAGAGGATTTTACATGGTGCCAAAGAAAAGCAAAGAATAAGTAAATTTGAAAAGAGATTGTTTTTAATGATCAAACATCCACCTATTATGCACAGCTATATATTTTTGTAAAATGTCAGGATTTACATAAGCAACTTATTTTTCCTTCCTTAAAATCATTCCTCTTCTTGTATTCCAGATCTTGCTGTTATAATATGTAAAATTTACTTCAAAGTTCTTCAACATAGGGTGATACAAATGTGTGCATGTTTGTGTAAACTATGTTCTAGGCAGTAAGTGGTCCTGAAGGAAATCTCATTTCTAGGGGGGTTAGTATGATGAATGCCAGAAATGAGCTCTCATTGGTGAAATTAATATTTAAGTGATGAGGATATTTTAATGATACTTCTCATTTTTGGATGAACGCAGAATAAGAACCTGGCAAATCCGGTGAATTGTACTCTTAGTTTACTCAAGACTTAATCCCTAGAGGACCCTTGGGGGTCCAGCCACTGGATCAGGGAATCCTTGTTTCCTGATGATTACTAGAAAAGTGACCACATTCTGCCTCTAAAGTATTGTTCAATCTGTCTCAGGTGAAACTTTCATGCAAGTTGCATTGTCACCTAAGAACACAGAGAGATGGAATGTCAATAAGATTACAAGACAGTTTGTATGCACTGTTTCATGCCTATTTAGAAAATACTTAATAAATGTCTAAGGGGGAGGCAGAATTTTGTCTAAGAACCTGCTTTCATTATGAAATGCTACCCTTAACGCATAATAGGTAATCTTCATCATCTCAAATTTTAGAGACTACATTTATCTATGAAAGCATCTAAGAGGGGTGCATCATCCAATCAATTCAAGACTGTTTGCGTTTGGTTATTGTTGTCATTCATCTACTTACACAAGCCAGAAACCTCAGCATCAACTTTGATATTACTCAATTTTTTAAAAAATAAATTGAAACTAGCAGCAAATCTAAACCTTTCCAATATACTTCAGATACCTTCTTCTTTACCTCCACAGCTACCATCCAGACTACCTTTTTATCATCTATCACATGAATTACTGCCACCTGTCTTTCTTGATCTGCTCTTTCACATTTCTGCCATAATATTTCAGTGTTACCCACTGTTCAGAAACCTTCAATAATTCCCCTCCCTCTTTTCCTTTTATAAGAATAAAACAGAATTTCTTACATTGGAATTCAAGGGCTGTCACCAGTTTACTTTCTGGTTTCATCTCCTCCTCCCAATTCTCGCACAGTTGCCACACATCCGCTGGTCATCACCAAGGTCCTTGCTATTGCTCCTGGGGTTCCCTCTGCCTAGAACACACACCTTTCCTTCTTTACCTTTCAAAGCTTAAACGTAAATTTCACCTCCTCCACTAATATTTCCTGATCCCCTTACTCAGAAGTAATCTTTCCTTCTTCTATTACTACATGTATCTAAGATTGATAAGCATCATAATTCGTCATTTTATTCTGACCCCCTACTAAGATATCCATGTTTTAAAGACATGGATCACATCTTCATGTTCTTTATAGAACAGCAATAGTATATACCCACTTGATACCTTTGAATTGCATGCAGTGCATTCAAACTCAGTTTAACTTAGTGGTTTCTTAAATGTTTAATCTAAGAGCAGTGGCATTCAAATTTAAGTGAATATAAAAACTATGGTGGTGCTGGTGGAACAGGAGGATGAGGGAATTATATTTTCAGATTCTACAGCCCAAACCCCAAGATCCTGACTCAAGATCCAGAACACGCACTTTTAAACTCACAGCCCAAGTAAATCTGAAGCAGATGGTTCCAGGATCACATCCTGGTATATGAGTGGGTGGCAGGGCATGAACTAGGAAATACTAATGTGAGTCCAGGGTGAAGGACTCACTGGCACTGGGAAAGGAAGCCTGGAGAGCTAGTTGGCAGAATGTCATTCTCTCTGGGTTCTATGTCTCCATATTGCACCAATAAACCCAAATTGATGTTGTAGGGTTTCACTGAAGAGTAAAGTGATCTGTGACAACATTCTTTGTTTTGAATTACTCTTAAAGGCCACTTGCAGGAATACATCAATGTTGACTATTTCCTTATTTTGAACAGAGCATACCAGAAGTTGTTTAACAGACTTTGGTATTTATGTCAGGAAGTGGAGCGGGGGCTGGGGGGTGGGGTTGGTAGAAGGAAAGTCTAATAGAATCCCGTCATTGTAGGCTGAAACAATTTGTAACCAATCAGTAGTAGTTCTTCTGCAATCATTAATCCAAGTGCTTAAGCTCAATTGTATTATAATGAATACATGAAAAAAATGAGCAGTTGATCATTTAAAAGGATAAGTAAAACAGTTCTGGAACATGTAAAGAACTTGGAGGCTCCCATCTTTACACTGTGAAAAAGCTGAACTAACTGAAAATCAATGTTTCTTAGACTCGTCAGTGAAATTGAGGTCACAGGGGCAAACTGCTACCCTGAAAGTTGGAAAGACAGGTGAACACAGAGAATCACAGCCAAACACAGAGAATCACAGCTGACATCAGCTTATCTGGATTAGAAGCTACTGGAGCCCAAAACTGGTAAGAACACTTAACTGATAATTTTGATGAGTGGCTAGAGTCTGAGTGCAGACTAGCTTGAGAGTAAGAACTCTTGGGGGCCCAGTCTTTGGGGGGACCCCACACTTCCTTGTAATCCCCAAGTTCTCATGCTGAACAGCCAAGAAAAGAAATTCACCAATTTCTTGCAGGGAGAGGGCAAAATAAATCATTTTGAGAAATATCCATTCTTTATAACAAAAGCCCAATCTCTAAGAGAAACAATTTTGCCAGACCCTTATCCACCTGAGGGAAGAGCAATTATCCAACTCCAGTTCCTTCCAGCTCTCTCATCTCACCTACGGAGAGAAAAAAACAAATTTAGAACCTCTGTAAAAGTCACAGCCCAGGGACACAGACCCACTAAAAGACTGAGATTCATCATAAAACTGTAGAATGTTTCTCATCCCCCAAACCCTACCATCACATCAACAAGGATTCAGTATAATAATAGTGGATTACAGCTGAAAGAGCTGCAAGATAGAAATTCTATTTAAGAAGCGGTTCTTTGGGAAACCCAAGATGAGAGGATATATAAACAAGGACATTAAAGGAAACTGAAGCCTCTGTCACCTACAACTACAATAAATATTAAACATGGCCCAAGTCCCAGTCAGATTAGCATAAAACCTTACACTAGTTCCTATTATCCTACACATATCCAGCTTTCAACAAAATATTACAAGACATGTTATGAGGCAAGAATAAAACACAGTCTAAGGAGAAAAAGCAAGCATAATAACCAGACTCAGAGATGGCATAGATTTTAGAATTATCAGTTAAGGAATATAAACACTATGATTAATATATCAAGGTCGCTAATGAAAAAGTAGACAACACAGAAGAACAGATATGTACTGTAAACAGAGATATGAAAAATATAATGAAATAAACAGAAAATGCTAAAGATTAAAACCTGTAATTAAAATGAAGAATGCCTTGGTGGGCTCATCAATAGGCTAAACACAGCCAAGGAAAGAATAAGTGGACTTGAAGATATGTCACTAGAAACTTCCTAACTGAAATGCAAAGAGGAAAAAAAAAAAAAGAATAAAAATTCAAGAACTAGAACATCAAGAACTGTGGGACAATTTCAAAAGATATAACATTTATGTAATTGAAATACCAGAAGGAGAAGAAAGAGAAAACAACACAGAAGAATATTAAAATTTATAATGTCTGAGAATTTTCCAAAATCAGTAACAGACACTAAACTACAGGTAAAGGAAGCTTAGAGAATACCAAGCATGATTAATACCAAATAATCAATACATAGGCATGTCACATTCAAATGGCCGAAAAACCAAAGAAAAAGAGAAAACCGTAAAAAGAAGGCAGAGAAAAAAGTTACGTCTTACCCAAAAAGGAATAAGGATAGAAGTTACATTGGACCTCTTGTCAGAAACCACGCAAGCAAGAAGCGAGTGAAATATTTAAGAGCTGAAAGAAAAAAATCAACTTAGAATTCTCTACTCAGTAAAATTATCATTCAAAAAAGGAAACATAAAGACTATTGTAAACAAAAACTGAAGGAATTCATTGCTGTTACACCTGCCCTATAAGAAGTTAGAAGTTCTTCAGAGAGCAGAAAAATTATATAGGTCAGAAATTTAATCTACGTAAAGAAAGGAAGAGAGTTGGAGAAGGAATAAAGGAAGATAAAATAAAATCTTTTACTTTTCTTCTTCTTAAATGATCTGATACACAACTATTTGTTCAAATTAACAATACTATCATAACAAACAATAATACTTGGGGTGATTATGACTTATGGATGAGTGAAATACAAGGTTATAAGGGATGAGAGGTATTGGTAACACTCTGCTGTAAGGTCACTGCACTACATGTGAAGCAGCACAGCGTTATTTGCAAGTGAACTTAGATTAGTTGGTAGATTGCAAATCTGAGGGCAACCACTAAAAAGAACTTTAAAAGAAGTATAATTGATATGCTGAAAAAGGAGAGGAAAATAGAATCATATTAAATGACTCAATCCAAACCAGCCAGAGAAGGCAGAAAAAGAGTAAGATTAAAAAAAAGAAAAAGAAAAAGAAAAGAATGAGTACAACAAATAGAAAACAGTTACAAACATGGTAGATAAATCAACTATAACACAGGCTGCCATAACAAAATTCCATAGAGTGGGAGGCTTAAACAACAGAAGTTTATTCAGAAGTTGATTTTCTCACAGTTCTGGAAGTTAAACATTAAAGATGGAGGTACTAGCTGTTTCAGCTTCTGGTGAAGGTTGTTGTCATGGCTTATAGACAGATACTTCCTTACTATGTGTTCCTATGGTCTTCCCTCAGGGCATGCTGAGAGAGGAAGAGAGAGAGAGAGAGAGAGAAAGGGAAGAGAGACAGAGAGAGAGCAAGCAAGCGAGCTCTGGTGTCTCTTCTTATAAGCCCACTAATCCTGTTAGATCAGGGCCCCACCCTTATTACTCCTTTTAACCTTGATTGCTTCCTTAGAGGCCACATCTCCAAATACAGCCACCCTGCGGGTCATGTCCAAAAAGTTTGCCTTATATTTCTGAAACAAAATGATTCAAATAGAAAAATACACATATACAATATGTGCTGCAATATAGTTGTCCTGTTTATCAGATAGTAATGGGATTTCTAAAATATATTAATTGCATTAATTTGTATTATAGACAGTTGAGTCACAAGGTAAAGTTATATGATGAATGCCTTAGCCCATCCTTCTCAGTTTTGGTCTCTGACTGCATATAATAATTATAGTAGCAGCTAACACTTACTGAACACTTACTATGTTCTATCTCAGGACTATTAAAATCTTCTATTGACTATTAAAGTTGATAGTATTATAATCTTCATTTTACAGGTAAGGAACTTAAGGCATAGAGAGATGATACAATGTCCCCAAGTGTCACAGCTGGCAAGAGTGGACCTGGGATCTGAACACTGTTGGTCTGTGTGTATAACCCCACATTCCACAGCCTCTGCCTCTATGCAAGTCAATCAAATCATCTGGAGAAAACAAGAAAAAAAGTTTTAATTGTCTTCTTGTGAGTGTGAGATGCCAATCCCACCCTTGTAGGCACCAGCAAGCTCCTGGAGGTGGTCCCAGCCAGTGGGACCACCTCCAGAAGAAGAGGGACCACATAACTCTCACAGCCCGTGTCAGTCTCTAGGGGAAACGCCATTGGGATTTGCTCTCAGTGGCCACACAAAGAACTAGTGGCTGTGACCAGGTGCTGCAGCTGGTGTGGGCCATTCCTCTCTACCTGGCAGCCCCAGGAGACCTACAAATTCAGTTTAAGACCTCATGTGGCAGAGAGAAGAGGACACATGGCCCACCAAAGAGACACAATCAGTAAGGAATGTCTGGTGAGAGTTATGCAAATATTGCTCCTCACAAGTGCCTGACCTCGCTGAAGAGCCAAGCACCTAATTCCTTCCCCTCACAGAAAGAATCAGACATCACCATCTCCTGAAAGTCCTCCCTCAGGGTACTGTGTCTGCCCTCTCCTTCAATCTGCCACTTAGAGATGCTTCTTCCCAGTGATCACATTGTTTAATTAAGAAGCTTCATTAAGCTCTGAGACAGGCCTGGGCCTTCCAGGAACAGAGTATTTAAACAGCTTTTATTTAGAGAGAGTAACTTGATTTTCTGTTTTAGAAATAAACAAATAAAAGAAAATCCCTACGTTTCACTCACCTAGTAAAACCACCTCCCTTGTCTCCGTTGCTAAAATGACATTAATTTTTATTTTAGTAACAAAGGGCACAGGCATCATATTGCTTTTTTTGTAGTTATGTGATGTTGGGCAAGTAAGTTAACTTATTTGTGGCTTGGTTCCCTCATCTACAATAGGTACAATGATAACACCTCCCTTACAGGGACTTTTGAGGATTTATAAGGCAATATAAGCAATTAGCGTAACCATTCTGATTATTATCCATGAGGAATGGAAATCAGTCAATCTACCCAGGGTTGATTGTGCAAACGAATTTTTAACTTATATGTATACTACTCAGGCCAATTCATTTTGTCCTTCTTTTTCATCAATTCTCTTTGTATTAATGATGCCCAATTCTACATTTCTAAGACCTCGCTCCTTAACTTTAGATTTAGATATGTAAATACCTGCCAAATGTATACACTTAGTCACCAAAGGCATTGTACATTTAGTGTGTCTAAGACTTTCCCACAGGCCTTCCTATTATATTGATAATTTACTTTAAAAATTTACATTAAAAATTTACTTCATAAACAGTGTGAAGTATTTTTAAGTTTTAAACAATTATACAAGTTAATTTCATGCTACACCCCCGGGGGGTTAGTTAGTATTAGAAGTACCCCATCAGAATTCAAGCTCCAAGGGTTTTTACTAAATATTTGAATTACCATTATGAAAATCTAAGACCCTCGAGTAAGTAATTAGCCTAAGGGCTATTAGAACTTTTTAAAAAATAATTATTAAAGATATGAATGTGTTCAAGAAAAATAACTGGCTATGTTCTACAGTCTTCATTTGCACAAACACGGAGTAAGAACCCAACAAGAGCCTGAGGCTAACATGCCAGTGGTGGGGCAACCCCCCACTCCACACAGAACTTTGTAACCCAACCAGGCCAGAAGGCTGGCTGCCCCTTTTCTCAGAAAGTTCCGGAATCACTTCTCCTAAGCCTTTTCTGCAAGGTGCTAGTCAGGTGGCCGGTGCAGTGTGGCACTGTTCTTGTGACTTTTGGCTAAGCACATTTGGGCTTTTAGTAGAACTTGACCTAAGACTGGGTTTCACAGTGGCACACTATCTAGTAGCAAGGTTGTAGGGAAGAGAAAGCTTAGACCCCACCTACCTCTGCTCCACCAGAGGCTACCATATTTACCAAATAAGCTGATGTCTTCTGATCTGCCAAATAGGCTTTAGAACAGTTTGCATCCATTTTTTATTTGATAACTGGCCCTACAGTTCACCCAGATGCTCAAGTCATGAAGGTAGAAGTTATCCTAGATTATTTGCTTTCCCTAACTTCACCCATTCAATCAGTCCACATACCTAGTCTCTACATCCATATGTTTCTTCAACTACATCCTTGATAAACGTGCCATAATTCAGACCCTCCTTCTTATTCCTGGAACTCTAGAAACGTTTTTTAGCTTTTCCTCCCTCTCATCTTGCCATACCTTCTAACACACTCCCCATTGCAGCCACTCCAACATACTCAAAGTCTCACCGTATTCCTTATTCCACTGCCTTACACCATCAGCTTTCCTGGTTGGCCTCTATAATCACCTGAGCCAATCCCGGTAATAAACGTGTATTGCAATATATTGCAACTACTTTGTTACATGGTCTTCTGTCCCCTAGACTGAGGGTTTTGGGGTTTGGGGTTTTTTTTTGAAGGTAGGGGCAGTGTCACCCTTGTAGCGTAAGCCCTGAACACAGTATCCACTGTACTCTAGTTGCTCTTTGAAGTCTCATTTTCATCTACCAACCCCTTCTACCTCCCCTCTAAATCACATCCCCTTTCTTTTTCAAAGAGCATTCAGAGAAAAAAAAAAAAAAAAGAAGGAAGATATTTATCAGCCTGAACATTTTCTGACATCAAACTGATACCACTTTAACCAAAAATAACTAGACATTTGTCACCTTTTCTAGTTGCCTTTATGATGCTGGGGTGAAAGAGGCACAGCTCCTCAGACCTTGCCCTGGACAGCTGGCAGGAGGAAAGTGCTTACCAAGGCACAACAACTCAAGCTTATGTTAAAATCTTCAGCTAATGCCGTTCAGGAAGAAAAGGTTTCTGATGAATTTCTGCTGCCCAATTCATGCACAGAGAAATAAAGAACAGCAGCCAGTGTAATTAGCAAGCAGATCTTCCAGCAACAGGATTTACACCTGGACATAAATATGTTCACTGAGGTTGGGATGAACATTTGCTAAGGTAAACACTTTTTGAAAAATTGTAAAGCTAATGATCTTGCACTGACAGCATAACCTTGAGCTTATTGCCAAATAGAATGCCAAGTGTAAACACTTAATGAAAGAAAACAAGGAATGATAATGGTCCTTCTTGTGACCCCCAGATAGTGACACTTTGAGTGCTTTTGAGGTCAGTGGAAACACTTTCCTACTTGCTGGTAATTTTGTTTGCAGTTTTATGTACTTTTTGATCTGACTTGATATGGATGAGAACCACTTCCTCAGTCAGGGCAAGATGCAATAATTGCTTTTCTTCCTCTGATATCTTATCCCCAGAAGTAGAAATAATCAGCCCTGAACTGCAGTAGAGGCCAGTTATTATTTTGAAATATTGGTGAAGGCCATAGGTAAAATCATTAAGGCTCATTCTGTGGATTAGGGACATTTCTGGATTTTATCATGTGTGAGGGTCAGGAACGGGAACCACGTGAAGGTAGTAGAACACACAATAAACTTCCTATCATTGGAGCTTCCAATAACCAAACCTCTCTTAACCAGAAAAACAGCATAATGAAAGAAACACAGGGTATAGAATGAAAGGACTTGGGAATTAATTCTGTTGTCCAACCTCAAATAAGCTAGACAACTACTCTGAACTCCCAGTTGCCTTATCTCAAGAAAAGGTGGATAGTAATTTAGAGATTATAAGATAGTTATGAGAATAAAATGAAATAATAATATATGTGAAGCTGACTTGTATGGTACCTGGAACAAAGAGGTCAATAAATATTACTGAGTAAATGTGAAATAATAATAAGTATTCATCCATTCTTTAAATTAAATGATATCCATATTTTAATATTTTTCTTTCTTTCTTTTTGCCTCTCCAACATCCCATTTCTTCCCCACATTGGGAACTGCCCATCTGCATATATGTGATGAAGTGCCCACTTTGATTATTACAGAAGCGGAAATAGGAGATATGCCCTCTACTTACTTACAGAAAACCAGTAACAGGCACATCATCCTATTATATATTTGTTTATTTATCATATTTATCGTTACTGTCTGCACTTTCTTCAATACCATAAGCTTCATAAGGGAGAGCACTTTTATATATTTTGTTTGTGAGTACATCCCCAACACATGGAATGTAACCTGACACACACAAAAAACTCAGTGGATTTGATGCTTCTGTCTATAATATTGAGTTGTGAACAAATAATGCAGAAATTAAGGGAGAGTTAAAATTTATTCCAGCTGGTGGACCATAGAAGTCAAGGTGTTTGGTGGAGGTACTCAACAGAGGTGATGTCCGCAGAACCACTGCACTAGCAGAGGAAGAGTCATGCTAGAATCTTCCTGCCTTTCAGCTTCCAAAGACCTCTGGGTTCCTGCCTGTTTTCAAATCCTGCTTTAGCAGACTCTCCCAAATCTTGTGAGCTACTCAATATCCTTTCTAAAAATCCATTTTTTCTTAAAGCAGATTTGGTTCCTGTTTCTTGAAGCTATGTGACTGATACGGAACTTATGTTTCTTTGGTGCCTATAGAAGAGTAGCTGCTAAGATCACAGTTAGTGGGAACATTATGACAGATGCAATCACATTTTGATGGTGTCACATATGACTTGAACTGACCACCCATATGTTTAATCATCAACTAAACAACTGGGAAGACAATTAGCTGCATTAGATTCATGCTCTTCCAGCTCTAATAATCTTGAATTCAACAATCACATAAACATCACTGAATATCTGCAAACAGTGCCTTGAATTAGAAATAATTCTTGATTTTAAAATGGTGACATAGGTAGGCAAAGATTTTTTTAGGCCATAAATAGTACTAAGAAAAAAAGATATTTAAACTTCTGCTCTTTAAAATATAATTTTAAGAAAATGAAAAGGCAAACATCAATGGGAGAAAATATTTGCAATTTCTAACAAATGACTTCTATCCAGAATATATAAATACATATGAAAATAAATTGATATAAGTATAAATAATATAGAAAGGACTCTTACAACTCAACAATAAGAAGACAAACAAACCAATTTTTTAAATGAGCAAAAGACTTGAATAGATATTTTTCAAAAGAAGATATAGGAACAGCAGTAAGCACATGAAAAGATGTTCAACATCTTTAGTCATCAGGGAAATGAAAAATAAACTCTCACACATTGGTGGTGGGAGTATAAATTATAAAACCACTTTCAAAAACATGTTATCTATTTTATATAGATAAACAATGCTTATCGTAAAATCCACCTCTTCTACCCTGAGGTATTTACACAAAATAAATAAAAACTTTTGTCCACAAAAGGCATCCACATAAATCTTCACTGGAGCTGTATTCAAAATAGCCCAAACTGGAAGTGATCAAATGGTCTATCAGTGGGTGAATGAATAAACAAATTATAGTATATCTATATGACTGAATACTACTCAGCAATAAAAAAAAGAAACAACTGATACACACAACAACATGAATGAATTTCAAATATTATGCTGAGTGAAATCAACCAAATTCTAAAGAGTTTGTACTATATGATTTATTCTAGCCCTAGAATTGGCAAAATAAACTCTAATGATACAAATTTGATTAGTCATTGCTTGATGCAGGAATCAGTGGGACAAGGGGGACTGACTGCAAAAGGCATGACAAACATCTCTGTGGTGATGGAAATAGTCTATATCTTGACCGAGTTAGTGGTTAGATGGGGTATACATTTGTCAAACTCCTCAAACTATAAACTTACAATGTGTGTATTTTATTATATGTAATTTTTTTTACCTCAATAAAGCTGATAAAAAAAAGATGGTTGATAATTTGAATATACAAAGCATGAGGCAGGATGTGGTAGGTGCTACCATAACAATAGAAAGTTAAATATCAAAGGAAGAAAGAAAAATTACTTTCACCTGGAGAAGTTAGACAAGGCCTAATGGAAGACACAGTGTTTGAGTGGAGGTTTCGGGTCTGGATGGCATTTCAATAGAAGAAGATGGAGGAAGAAGCACCAATAGAGTGTACAGGTGATGGCAAAGAATCGGGTATGACTGGGGTGCATGTTGCACTTATTCATTAATTCATCAATATTTTGTTGATGGCCCGCTAGAACCAGACATTCTCACAGCAGACAATATGAAGTTCCTGCTTTCATGGATCTTACATTCTAACGTGGAGAGACATACGAAAAACAAATAAATTTATAATACATCAGCTGTGCAATATATAGCTGAGAAAAGGGAAAAGAGAATTTAGGGGTGGGGGATTGGGTTGCTTTGTTAGATGAGTAGTCAGAAAGGGCCTCTCTGAAAGGGTGACATTTGAGCAGAATCATGAATAAAGATCACTGCCTATATCTGGAGGAAGCACATTTCAGAACAAAGGAAGAGTTAACGTAAAGACCTTGAAGATGCAGCATGACAGGTGCATTCAGAGAACAGCAATGAACAAGGAAGGATGTAGTGACTCCAGGGGCAGGTCAAGGGGGAGCTTGGCAAGAAATCTGGAAAGTGATGGGGATGGTAGGAGAGGAGCAGAACTCACAGGGCTGTGCTTCTCATTAGTGTGCAATACGAACCACCTGAAGATCACATTAAATCTTCAGATTTTGATTCAGTTGGTCTAGGGATAAGACCTGAGATTTTGCATTTCCAACAAACTCACAGGTGATGTGAGATTACTTTTAAATAAAAAGTATTAGGACCTTGGAGGATATTTTAAGGAGTAGTATCATCTGCCAGTTGCATCTCGGGGGTCAAAGGCAGATTCAGGGAAAACAGGAGGCATTTGAAATACATTCAAGAGATAATGGTGATTTGGACTAAGATAGCTATGGAGGAGTAACAAGAAACAGTTGAGTTTTTGATATGTTTTTCAAATAAAGCTGAAAGGACTTTTACCGACAAATTAAATTTGTCATGTGAGAGTAAGAGAGAGGTCAAGGATGACTCCAAGGATTTGGTCCTAGCAAATGAAATAGTCTATGAATCTGTAGTTCAGGGAAAAGGGCCAAGGTTGAGATATAAATTTAGAAGTGGTGAGGGTAGAGATGTTACTTCATGCCATGAGATGAGATGAGATCACCAAGTGAGTGTAGAGAGATATCCTAGCACTGAGCCTGGGCATACTCTAAAATTTAGGAGTCAGGAGATTAGGTACAACTGGTAAAGGAGGCTGAGTGTAAATGATACTGACCAGGGTTCTTGGCCTTCCCCAATCAATAGAAATTGACTAGAGGCCAGACAAGAAATTCAGGCAAGGCTTTATTGGGGCCGGCTGCAGGAGGGAGAGAAGACAAGTAACAGGTTCCCTTGCTCGCTCTCTGAGGAGAGGCGAGCTGGTTCCTTATGAGGGTAGGGGTGTGCCCAGGGGTCGGGTCAGAAGGGTGGCTTAGGTGTTCTGCCTACCCCTTTGTGGTGTTGAGTGCAGGGGGCTTGCACAGTACCCTGCTTTTGCTCCCGACACCCAGTTTTTGCTCCCAGCTCTTCAGAAATGGCAGTTGGGTTTGTCTTTTTGTATCTTTTGGTCCAGATTTTGACCCAACTGCACATGCACGCAGTTATTTTTAGTCCCATGCAGTTTCTTTGTCTTCCATTCCTCGAGGAGAGGTGTGTCCAAATGCAAACACTGCAGCTCTGCAGCAAAGCTTCCCAGTCCGCAGGCCTGTCTCATAAATGGTCAGTGAGGTATGAGAATCAAGAGGATGGTGTCCCAGAAGCTAAATCATGAGAATTTTTCAAGAAACATCGATCAGTGTGTCGAATCTGCCAATTAGTTGGGTAAGATGGAGACTGAGAATGGTCATTGGGTTTAGCAAGGTAGGGGCCATGAATGACCTTGACAAGAGCTATTTTGTTGGAATGGTGAGTTATAAAAGCCTGATTAAAGTGGGTTTTAGAAAGAATGAGAAAGGAGGAAGTGGAAACACTGAGTTTCTGTGGTTCTTTAGTGAAGCTCTGGTATAAGGGAGAACAGAAAAATGAGACATAACTGGAAGAGAAATGAGGGTCATGAGAAGAATTGTTATGATGGGAATTATTACTTTATGCTGTATGTTGATAGGCATGACTTAGTAGAGAAAGAAAGATAAGGGATAATTGCTGGATGAAGTTCTTGAAGAGATGAGAGAGTGAGGTATTTAGAGCACAGTTGGAAAGAGTGACCTCAGAACCATGATAAAAGGTGGGAGGGCAGAGTATATGGGTTTAGATCTAGTGAAGTAGGTATGTATAGTGTGAGCTGGTGGAAGGCCTCATTGGTTCAGTGCTTTTTCTTTTTTCAATGAAAAAGAAAACAGCATCAGGTAAGAGGGGACAAAAGGTGCTAGACTTCTGAAGAGAGAGGGTAAGTTGTGACATAGTTGTCTGAGAGGATGGGAGAAAGGCTAGGGAAATGTTATCAGATTGGCAAACAACAAAATTCAGTTTGAATTTAAGCAGAAAAAGTCAACATATTGACTTCTGTAAGATGTTATGGAAATATCTTACAGAAAAACCCGAACAAAGTTTTTGGCCAACCCAATGGTTTGTCTTTTCTCCAACCATGACATAAACTGTGAGTATAGATTGGGAATAGGCAGAGAGTTGGAGTTAAACAGACTTCTGCCAGACAAATATGTTGCAGGGAGAAAAAGGCACAAAAGATAAGAGTATACAAAAAGAAAAATTAAAGTGATGGAATATGGGATGTAAGCATATAAGGAAATATAGGATATAAAAAATTGAGAAATACTGTAAAGGTGATCATTTGATTGTACGTCTCTGTGAATAGAGTCACAGAAGTTTTGAAATTTAGATAATAGAGTAAGCCAGTTAATGTATTATGATCGGAGAGAAAGAGTGTTGGAATTTATATTATCAAGGTTGTGTAGTTTTCAGCACTAACATGTCCTAGGATTTCCAATGAAAGGGGCATGTGGCATAAGTACTGATAAGATGAGAATATTGAAGAAGAGATTAAGGTGCCCAGGGGCCAAGACATTGGAAGGATCATCCATATGAACACTGAAATCACCAAGATTTAGGACTAGGTGGAGGAAACTCTTCCCAGTTTCAACAGTTGGTCATATATTTATGGCAAAAGCATCCTTGGAGATAATACAGGGAGCCAAATGCTAAAATAGTCAAGAAATGAGGAAGAATGGCGTATAGAGGACTCTGAAAAAAAAAATGTTTCAGGATGTCACCTGGGGTTTTTACAGATGTACAGAAGAAGAAGAAATGGTCTAGAAATAACCGTAGAGAGCAAGAAGGACAAGAATTTCACTTGTCTGAGAGGGAAATGATGATTTAAGAGGAAACCTTAGTTCAATCAGAACACGAAGGCCAAGAGAACATTCAAAGAAGAGGATGATGTGGAAGGGGTTGGTAATTTGCTGAGGATGGGCCATCAGCATGAAGCAGACTAATGCAAGATGCGACTGAAAATGTAGCTAAGGACCAATCAGGGAGAACCAGAAATAAGGGGGGTTTAAAAGAACTGTAAAGGAATACTAAATAAAATTCAGAGACAATTATAGAAAACTATCCTAGTAAAATACAAATTTCCCAAGTTTTTTTTCCTTATTTTTTATTTTTTAAAAATTTTTATTGGAGTATAGTTGATTTACAGTGTTGTATTAGTTTCTGTTGGTTAGAAGTCTAACATGGATTTCAAAGGCTTACAATCAAGGTATAAACAGGGCTGTGTTCCTTTCCGGTGGCTCTAGGGAAGAATATATTTCCTTACTTTTTCCAATTTCTAGAGGACTCCCACATTCCTTGGCTTATGGGCCTTTACTCCTTCTTCAAAGCCAGTGAAGTTGCATATTTCTGACCTTTCATCTGTAGTGAAACTTCCTACTGGCCATATCTTGGAAAGTTGCTATGGAAACGACTCATATGCTTAGATTGAGCCCACTCAGACAATCTAGAATAATTTTCCTATCTCAAGGTTCATAACTTAATCACATTTGCAAAGTCCCTCTTGCCATGTAACACAGCATATTCATAGGGATCAGGACATGGACATCTTTGGGGGGCCATTATTCTCCCCATCACACACCATGGAGGTGCTCTAGACCACCCAGCCTCTTAGGGATTGTCCTGATTGAAGGGTGTTCCTTCTTTTTAATTATCTTTATTTAGTATTCCTTTTGTGTGTTTCCAATCACTCTATTGTTAACTATTTAGATTTAACTATGCAAATGCAGAACTATTTGCTCATAACCAATGCCTCTCCTCTTACACTTCTCCTATCTTGAAGTTTCTATTCTGATTCATTTATAATGTCTATTATTCTTGAGTGGTTTTTCTCCGACAGGGTGGTATCATGGCATATTCTTTGAATTGTGTATCCTCAAATTTTTCATCATAACTAGTGGAGAATATCATGCTCAGATATGAGATTCCTAGGCTGGAGTCCTCTCTTCTCATCAGTCTGTAAGGTTTTTTCCCCACTGTGTCTAGTTTTATTGCTGCTACTGAGAAGTCTGATACAAAATTGCTTTCCTTTTTAAGTGTTTTCATTGTTATTGGAAACTTGTATGTTTTCCTCTTATTCTTAGAGTTCAGAAATTTTACCAGAATATGCCTAGGTGTATGTTATTTTTTTTTCAGCCATTCCTTCCTAGAGCTCAGCAAGTCCTTCTAATCTCTAGATTCAAGTCATTCTTTAACTCAGATGAAATTAATTCCCTCTCCTCCTCCTCTTCCTTCTTCTTCTCTTCTTCTTCTTTAAATTATAACCTATTTTCCATATACTCCGTTACCTTCTTCTGGAATTCCCATATGTCTATGTTATGTTTATTAAATCTGTCCTCCAAGTCTTTTACATCTTCCCTGATGGTTTGCATACGTTTGTATTTTTTTTCTGTATTTTGAAATATTTCTTCTACTTAGTTTCTCAAGCTTCAATTTTGGTTCTCAATAATGACAATTCTTTTTTAAAATTCATTTATTAAATATTTAAATTGAAAATCAGTCCTTTGAGAGGCTATAATTGAATGTCTTTAAGGACACTTAGTTTTCCTTAGAGGAGTTGCCACACATAGATATGTTTACAATACGGGCTTAGAAAGAGCTTCTAGTCGTCCTTGAGCAGTAGCATTCCCTTGTGTGCTGCTGAGAGTATAGCAGTTTCTGTTGCTGTGGGCTAATTTGGGAAGCTATCAATCCTGTATCGGGGTTCCAAGAAGAACACTGTGCTCTGTTGCCTCCCAAGCTATGAAGCCTACTAGTCTCTAATTTCAGGAGTAGAGAGGGTTCAGCCCACTGTGAAACTCTGCTGGCTTAGAAGGTGAGGCTACCAGCACATCCTTACAAGAACAATCAAGAAGAATGTTACCACTGTTGTTTTGTTTTATTCTTTTTGAAAGTCTATGGATCTCTAAGGACCAAGATCAATCAGGATCCAAAAGCCACTTTTCTCTCTCTAAAATGGGAATAATATTCCTGAGAGAAAGAAAACTATATGCGTAAAATGCAAAAATAAAGTTAAATGCAATGTGAAAAATATATGTAGTTGATAGATGAATATATTTCCGTATCTTCCTCTTCCTCCCGGATTAAATTTAAGAAACTCTTAATTATCTTCTAGTTTAAGCCAGACAATCTTATATACATTTTCATGTATATTTATTTTATTTCCACAAAAAGACCCATGAACAAACAGTATTCTTTAGAGATAAGAAAAATGTTGCTCTGAGCTTCTATAAAGTTTTTACAGAATTCAAGCTCAGATCTTTGATTCCAGGTCCAAAGTGCTTTCCACTATTCCACAGAATTGCCCTTACAATGTAATATTATGTGCTCTGGCTTTAAAGAATGTCAATTCAAGGGCTGTCCATTCTGAAAGCATTTATACACCTTTTGCAAGTCATAGCATCTCTTATTTAATGACATGCAATAAATTTATGCTTGAGTTTAGTTTATGAAAAAAGTTTCTCTGTTGACAAATTTAAATATTTTCTTCTGCCAGAACGTCAATGCTTAACTCCCACATCTTCTCTCTCCCTTTTTTTTTTCCCCTCTAATGCCAGGAAATTTAATTCAGCCAAATTAAGACCTAATTATGGTAATCAAATCATCTTGAGTAACTAATAACACTGGATCCCTTTACTTCCTAAATTTAAGGGATCTTCTTCTCTTTCTAACATTTTTTTCCTGAAATCATCAAATAATTTTGAATAAATAAATTTTAAAAATCCACAATAAATAAAAATGAGTTGTAACTTTCTGCAATTTTGACAGATATTTTAAGTGGTTCTGGGTCCAAAACATTAGAGAACAGTTGGGTTAACTAAATAATTTTGGGGGCAATTTGGGGCATAGATGAGGAGTAAGACAAAGAGAAAATAAAACTGCTCTCCTGAAGAAATTAAGGAAAATTTACTAGGGTTGGAAGAAAGTGATTTCGGGAGGAAAGACAAGGGAGAGGAGACTGAATCAGAGAGAAAAGAGTATAACAAACACTGGAAGTGTAGAGCTCAGATACAAGAGATGACCAGTGAAGATCCCTCAGGAGATCTCATGCATATGTCTAGTCCAATAACCCTGATGTAGAGCTCAGAAACTGACATGGGGGGTGCACTGGCCAGCTGACCTCCTTTACCTCTCCCTCAGCTCCTGTTGCTAAACTTATATCACTTGGCCTTTCACTAATGAAATCACATCAAGACAGCTATAGCACAGCTACCAGCCACAGCATCCCCCTGGAATATGGAAACTCACACCTCCTTGCCACTGTGACCTATTACTTCTCTTTTCTCCCTGAAAATACAGGCTGTTTTAACTTCCTGCCTGTTTTGTGCTGGTCTTAGCCTATCAATAACCAATGTCATGATTGGACCAGTCCTTATGCTCTTTATTTTGATTATAAGACATCCTTTAGTAACAACCGTCAGGAAACTTTGAAAAAATAAAGGTTTATTACTTACAGAATCTGGAAATTATAATAGCACACCTGGAACCACACAGTGAGGTAACAGGCAGGCCTGGGGTTCTGTTTTTATTGGGGGTGAGGATACAGGCCTAAGATTTCAAGGACTCAATCTTTATTGGTGAATTTAAAACGTAAGAGCACAAATTTAAAGCTTAGGAAGAGAATTTTAAAAAGTGGCCCAAATGGTAAGCTATCAAAATCAACCAAGATGTCTAAAACAAAAGAACCTCAGTTGGGGAGGTAGCCTGGCTCTTCATACAGTTGGATGGTTGGCAGTGTGTTTATTTGAGATAGCTGTCTTTGAAATGGATGCCTTTTTTGAAATGGATACCTGGACAATCAAAGCTTACGTCAAGAACTTGCATTACAAAAAAGAAAAACAACAACTGTCAGGGCTTACACAACACTGCTTAGCTTAAGGTTCTCCAAACCTAGAGGAAGCAGCATGTTAACATATGACCTCAACTTTAGATGATGGCTTGTCCAGCTCTCCCAAGAACTCTCTTATGGTGTTCTGTTGGAACCAAGGTATCCTCATCACCCAGGATTCTGCAGTTCTGGTAATTTCCAACTAGGGAATAAAATGTCTAGGCAACCCCAAACTCACTTGAAAACTCTTCTAGGCCCCCTTCTTTGACTTGGAGTAAAAAGCAGGTGTGGTCCACAGGAAAGGAGAGCGAAAGTTCAATTATTCCCTCTGTAAGTTTATATCATTCTTCAATTCTTGTTTCAAATAGACTGGAATGTTTGACAAGAGTTCATGGTCACAGACTAGCTCTTCTCCCTTTAAGTATATTCAGCATGGATGTCTCAGCACCTCTTATTAGACTTTGGGAGAAGTTATCACCAATTGTCCTCAAAAAGCCCAGATGTACAATTAGTTCTCTGAGAATAGACTCTGAGACTCCGAGATTTGAATGCAGGAGGTATATGGGGAATGTACTCCAGGCCTACACCTATGAGGGGTGAGTGAAGTGGAATGGGGCACAGGAAGAAATTAAATTGTGAAGAAGTTGCACCAAAAATTTCAGTTAATCCTACAGGGAGCTCTGGAGCTGGGAGAGCCCTTCAGAGTTACCCCAGATTGGAACAAGGACTTGAACCCTGCATGAAGGGGACATAACTTTGGGGGATGGAGGAGAAGGAAGAGATAGAAGAATGAGTTACTAATCAATTCAATAACGTCCTCAATCTTTTTGGTCTTTTATCTTTGACTCGCCTTTTTCAATGGCAATTTGCCATGTCATTCCACCCAATTTTAACTGCAGAAAATAAAATATACCATCCTAGGTGAATGCCAAACTGATTTCCTTAAGCCTTAGTGCCACAAATGGAAAAGTACTCAAAAGGCACACCAAAGTCAGAGAAGAGGAGATTGGTTCAAGATGGCAGAGTAGAAGGTCGTGCACTCACCTCTTCTTGTGAGAGCACCAAAATCACAACTAACTGCTGAATAACCATTGACAGAAACATGCTGGAACTCACCAAAAAGATACCCCACATCCAAAGACAAAGGAGAAGCCACAATAAGATGGTACAAGGGGCGCAATCATGATAAAATCAAATCCCATAACTGCCGGGTGGGTGACCCACAAACTGGAGAACAATTATACCACAGAAGTCCACCCACTGGAGTGAAGGTTCTGAGCCCCACATCAGGCTTCCCAGACTGGGAGTCCAACAACAGGAGTAGAAATCCCCAGAGAATTTGACTTTGAAAGCCAGTGGGATTGGATTGCAAGACTTCCATGGGACAGGGGGAAACAGAGACTCCATTCTTAGAGGGAACACACAAAGTCTTGTGTGCACTAGGACCTGGGGGAAAGGAGCAGTGATCCCATAGGAGACTGAACCAGACCTACCTGCTAGTGTTGGAGGGTCTCCTGCAGAGGTGGGGTGTGGCTGTGGCTCAATGCAGGGAAAAAGGTACTGGCAGCAGCAGTTCTGGGACATACTCACTGGCATGAGCCTTCCCAGAGGCTGCCATTAGCCCCACCATACAGCCTGTAGGCTCCAGGGCTAGGTCACCTCAGACCAAACAACTAACAGGGAAGGAACACAGCCCCACCCATCAGCAGACAAGCAGATTAAAGTTTTACTGAGCACTGCCTTGTCCACCAGAGCAAGACCCAGTTCTACCTACCACCAGTCCCTCCCATCAGGAAGCTTGTGCAAGGTTCTTATACAGCCTCATCCACCAGAGGGCAGAGAGCAGAAGCAAGAAGAACTACAGTCCTGCAGTATGCAGAACAAAAACCACAATCACAGAAAGTTAGACAAAGTGAAAAGGCAGAGTATTATGTCCCAGATGAAAGGACAAGATAAAGCCCCAGAAAAACAACTAAATGAAGTGGAGATAGGCAACCTTCCAGAAAAAGGATTCAGAATGATGATAGTGAAGATGATCCAGGATCTTGGAAAAAGAATGGAGGCAAAGATTAAGAAGATGCAAGAAATGTTTAACAAAGACTTAGAAGAATTAAGAACAAACAAACAGAGATGAACAATATAATAACTGAAATGAAAAATATACTAAAAGGAATCAATAGCAGAATAACTGAGGCAGAAGAACGGATAAGTTACCTGTTAGACAGAATGGTGGAATTCACTGCTGTGGAACAGAATAAAGAAAAAAGAATGAAAAGAAATGGAGACAGCCTAAGAGATCTCTGGGACAACATTAAATGCTCCAACATTTGCATTATATGGGTCCCAGAAGGAGAAGAGAGAGAGAAAGGACCCAAGAAAATATTTGAAGAGATAATATCTGAAAAATTCCCTAACATGGGAAAGGCAACAGTCAACCAAGTCCAGGAAGCACAGAGAGTCCCAGACAGGATAAACCCAAGCAGGAACATGCCAAGACACATAGTAATCAAATTGACAAAAATTAAAGACAAAGAAAAAATATTAAAAGCAACATAGGAAATATGGCAAATAACATACAAGGGAACTCCCATAAGGTTATCAGCTGATTTCTCAGCAGAAACTCTTCAAGCCAGAAAGGAGTGACATGATATATTTAAAGTGATAAAAGGGAAGAAGCTACAACCAAGAATACTCTACCCAGCAAGGCTCTCATTCAGATTTGACAGAGAAATCAAAAGCTTTACAGACAAGCAAAAGCTAAGAGAATTCAGCACCACTAGGCCAGCTTTGCAACAAATGCTAAAGGAACTCCTCTAGGCGGGAAAGAGACTAGCAACTTAAAAAAACCTTGTACATATATAGACTGCTATATCAAAACCTCATGGGAACAGCAAACCCCAAAATAACAGTAGATACACAAACAAAAAGGAAAAAGCAAGCCAGACACAACACTAAAGATGGTCATCAAACCACAAGAGAAGAGAACAAAAGAGGAAGGGAAGAAAAAAGACCTACAAAAACAAACCCAAAACAATTAAGAAAATGACAAATGAATGTACATATCAATAATTACCTTAAATGTAAATGGATTAAATGTGTCAACAAAAGAGATAGACTGGCTGAATGGGTACAGAAACAAGACCTGTATATATGCTGTCTACAAGACATTCACTTCAGATCTAGGGACACATACAGACTGAAAATGAGGGGATGGAAGAAGATATTCCATGGAAATGGGAATTAAAAGAAAGCTGGAGTAGCAATATTCATATCAGACGAAACAGACTTCAAAATAAAGACTATTATAAGAGACAAAGAAGGACACTACATAATGATCAAGGGATCAATCCAAGAAGAAGATGTAACAATTATAAATATCTATGCACCTAACATAGGAGCACTCAATATATAAGGCAAATTCTAACAGCCATAAAGTGAGAAGTCAACAGTAACACAATAATAGAGGGGGAATTTAACACCCCACTTTCATCAATGGACAGATCATCCATACAGAAAATCAATAAGGAAACACAGGCCTTCAATGACACACTAGATCAGATGGATTTAATTGATATTTATAGAGCATTCCATACCAAAGCAGCAGAATACACATTTTTCCCAAGTGCACACAGAACATTCTCCAGGATTGACTACATGCTGGACCACAAGGCAAGCCCTGCTAAATTTAAGAAAACTGAAATCGTATCAAGCATCTTTTCCAATCACACTGCTATGAGATTAGAAATAAACTACAAGAAAAAAATATAAAAAACACAAACACGTGGAGGCTAAACAACAAATGGATCACTGAAGAAATCAAAGAGGAAATTAAAAAATACCTAGAGACAAATAAAAATGAAAGCACAATGATCCAAAACCTATAGGATGCAGCAAAAGCAGTTCTAAGAGGGAAGTTTATAGCAATAAAATATTACCTCAGGAAACAAGAAAAGTCACAAATAAACAACCTAACCTTACACCTAAACCAACTAGAGAAAGAATAAACAAAACCTAAAGTTAGTAGAAGGAAAGAAATCATAAAGATCAAAGCAGAAATAAATGAAATAGAAACAAAGAAAACAATAGCAAATATGAATGAAACTAAAAGCTAGTTCTTTTAAAAGATAAACAAAATGGATAAACCTTTAGCCAGACTCATCAAGAAAAAAAGGGAGAGGACTCAAATCAATAAAATTATAAATGAAAAAGGAGAAATTACAACAGACATCACAGAAATACAAAGGATCATAAGAGACCACTACAAACAACTGTATGCCAATAAAATGGACAACCTGGAAGAAATGGACAAATTTTTAGAGAGGTACAGTCTCCCAAGACTGAACCAGGAAGAAATAGAAAACATGAACAGGCCAATCACAAGCAGTGAAATTGAAACTGCGATTAAAAAACTCCCAGCAAACAAAAGTCCAGGACCTGATGGCTTCACGGGTGAATTCTATCAAACGTTTAGAGAAGAGCTAACACCTATCCTTCTCAAACTGTTCCAAAAAATGGCAGAGGAAAGAAAACTCCCAAACTCGTTCTATGAGGCCACCATCACCCTGATACCAAAACCAAACAAAGATACCACAAAGAAAGAAAATTACAGGCCAATATCACTGATGAACATAGATGCAAAAATCCTCAGCAAAATACTAGTGGTCCAAACCAAACAATACCTTAAAAGGATCATACACCATGATCAAGTGGGATTTATCCCAGGGATGCAAGGATTCTTCAATATCTGTAAATCAGTGTGATACACCACATCAACAAATTGAAGAATAAAAACCATATGATCATCTCAATAGATGCAGAAAAAGCTTTTGATAAAATTCAACACTCATTTATGATAAACATGCTCCAGAAAGTGAGCATAGAGGGAACGTACCTTAACATAATAAAGGTCATATATGACAAACCTACAGCTAACATCATACTCAATGGTGAAAATCTGAAAGCATTTCCTCTAAGATCAGAAACAAGACAAGGATTTCCACTCTTGCCACTTTTATTCAACATAGTTTTGGAAGTCCTTGCCATGGCAATCAGAGAAGAAAAAGAAATAAAAGGAAACCAAATTGGAAAAGAAGTTAAACTGTCACTGTTTGCAGATGACGTGATATATTACATAGAAAATCCTAAAGATGCTACTGGAAAACTATTAGAGCTCATCAATGAATTTTGTAAAGTTGCACGTTACAAAATCAATATGCAGAAATCTGTTGCATTTCTATACACTAACAATGAAAGGGCAGAAAGAGAAATTCAAGAAACAATCCCATTTACCATCACATCAAAAAGAATAAAATACCTAGGAATAAATCTACTTAAGGAGACAAAAGACCTGTACTCTGAAAACTATAAGACACTGATGAAAGAAATCGAAGAAGACACAAACAGATGGAAAGATATACCATGTTCGTGGATTGGAAGAATCAGTATTGTCAAAATGACTATACTACCCAAGGCAATCTACAGATTCAATACAATCCCTATCAAATTACCAATGGCATTTTTCACAGAACTAGAACAAAAAAATCTTAAAATTTGTATGGAGACACAAAAGACCCCGAATAGCCAAAACAACCTTGAGAAAGAAAAACGGCTCTGGAGGAATCAGGCTCCCTGACTTCAAACTATACTCTAAAGCTATAGTCATCTAAACAGTATGGTACTGGCCTAAAAATAGAAATATTGATCAGTGGAACAGGATAGAAAACCCAGAAGTAAACCCACTCACCTATGGTCAATTTATCTACAACAAAGGAGGCAAGACCACACAATGGTGGGAAGACAGTCTGTTCAACAAATGGTGCTGGGAAAACTGGACAGTTACATGTAAAAAAAATGAAATTAGATCATTCTTTAACATCATACACAAAAATAAGCTCAAAAATGGATTAAAGACCTAAATGTGAGACCAGACACTATAAAAAACTCATAGAGGAAAACATAGGAAGAACACTCTCTACCATAAAGTGCAGCAATATCTTTTTTGATCTCTCTCCCAGAATAATGGAAATAAAAACAAAAATACACAAAAGGGACCCAATTAAACTCAAAAGCTTTTGCACAGCAAAGGAAACCATAAACAAAACAAAAAGACAATCCACAGATTGGGAGAAAATATTTGCAAATGATGTGAACAACAAGGGATTAGTCTCCAAAATTTACATACAGCTCATGAGGCTTAATATCATCAAAACAAACAATCCAATCAAAAAAATGGGCAGAAGACCTAAATAGACATTTCTCCAAACAAGACATGCAGATGGCCAAGAAGCACATGAAAAGAAGTTCAACATCACTAATTATTAGAGAAATGCAAATCAAAACTACAGTGAGGTATCACCTCACACGAATCAAAATGGCTTTCAACAAAAATCCACAAACAATAAATGTTGAAGAGGGTGTGGAGAGAAAGGAACCCTCCTATGCTGTTGGTGGGAATGTAAACTGACACAGCCACTATGGAGAACAGTATGGAGGTTCCTTAAAAAACTAAAAACAGAGCTACCATATGACCTTTCAATTCCACTCCTGGGCATATACCCAGAGAAAACACAATTCAAAAAGACACACACACTACAAGGTTCATTGCAGCACTATTTACAGTAGCCAGGACATGGAAGCAACCTAAATGTCCATCAACAGAGGAATGGATAAAGAAGATGTGGTACATATATACAATGGAATATCACTCAGCCATTAAAAAGAATGAAATAATGCCATTTGCAGCAACATGGATGGACCAAGAGATTGTCATACTGAGTGAAGTCAGACAGAGAAAGAGAAATATTGTATGATATCCCTTATATGCAGAATCTAAAAAGAAATGATACAAATGAACTTATTTACAAAACAGAAACAGACTCACAGACTTAGAAAACGAACTTATGGTTACCCAGGGGAAAGGGTGGGGAGAAGGGATAGTTAGGGAGTTTGGGATCAACATGATGTACACACTGCTATATTTTAAATGGATAACCAACCAGGACCTACTGTATAGCACAGGGAACTCTGCTCAATGTTATGTGGCAGCCTGGATGGGAGGGGAGTTTGGGGGAGAATGGAGACATGTATATGTATGGCTGAGTCACTTTGCCGTGTATCTGAAACTATCACAACAGTGTTAATCAGCTATACTCCAATATAAAATGAAAAGTTAAAAAAAAATAAAGCCTTTCATAATCCAAAATAAAAAAAAAAAAGTCAGAGAATACCATTAGTCAATGACCATGTCTTCCATATTAGTAGGACCATCATTCAATCTAACAGTCACAACCAAAGGGTACATTCCTATTGACCCATTGCAGAGGCTTTGAATTTATTACCTCTGCTTCCTCTAATTAGAACTTTGGAGACCTAAACAAATAATATAATCAATTAGAATTTAGAGTAGAAAGTCGCTCTCAAAGGGCAGTGTTACATTTTCTGTCAAGATTTGCTCATTGCTCCTAATTTAAAAAGCTACACTCCATTTTCAGTGTCTGCATGGGCATAGACTACACCACAGAAATGAGCATTACTGAAACGTAAGTATTTTCCTCCATAGCACATCTAACATAGATTCACATTAAAAGTCAGTTTTACTTAAATGATTTCTGGTAATGGCACTTTATATTTAAATTGCATAAATGCTTTTAAATCTGGGACTTGCTATGTGGCTTTGGGCAAATCACTTTCCCCCTTGTCTCAGTTTATCTATCTTAAAAGACATTAGGGGAAAGAGAGAGGTGAAAAAATTAATACCTGTTCTGTGCAACAACCAGATTCGTTCTGAGGATGAAATGTGTGAAAGCAAACAAAACAAACAAGCAAAGAAACAAACAAACATAAAACCATTCAACAGTCTTATGTAGATGATTTGCTCAATGATACTATAGTAGGATATAGGGGTTCTTAAACTGCCTATACATTGCATTGGAATTACTTACAGTACTTATTTCAAATGAGATTCAACAGGCGCTATTGCAAGAGATTCTGATTCTGTAGCTCTGGGATGGAGCCCAGAAATCACCATTTATAACAGCTACCGAGACAATTCAGATACAAGTGGTTCAGATCCACATGTGCAGAAATACTCAGAGTAGCATAATTATGGCACCCATATTTCCTTTCCTGCTCTGCTGGTTATTGGTATGTGGCCATGGACAATGGCACTCAATGGTCCTGAGCCTCAGTTTCATCACATGAACATCTGGAATTAAATGGATCTTACTTGAAAGAACTGCATTAAGAAATGAAAAGGATATTCTTTGTAAGATGCAAACCACTCTGTAATGATTATTAGTAGAATTTTATGTCCTTATTCCTGGAAAAAGAGAGTTTAGCAGGAATGGGTAGAGATGTGGTTAAAGTGATATAGCTCTGGAAAGGTTAGGTGAGAAATAGGCAGAAAAAGAACATAGGTGACATTCTTCTTGGAAAGGTAAGAGTGAGTAATGAAATAAAGAACTAAAATGTGGTTCTTCTCAAATCTGCTTACTTCCAGCAGTATTCATTTTAATGACATTCCAGATCAGGACTACTATTACTACTTTTGTGTAGGAGTCATGATTTTTAATAAAAATGCATCCTACCATGATAAGCAGTATAAAATACAGTTTTTACTCCAAGGCAATTTTCCACTAGTATGTTTTGCCTTAAGTTTAAAAGTAGCAATAGCCATATACTCACCAGAATGTACATATGAATTCATTATGCTCAAGTGCACAAAAATGACTTCCAGCTCTGATTAAACCAACTCTCCATTACTCCTTTCTCTAATAATCAGCAAAATTAAGTAGGTTAAAATTACTGCTACATTTGACAGGTATTTAAAATCAAAAACACTATCACACTAACCTTGCACTTTTTGATATGTGGAAAGTGTTCAGATTTCTCTTTGTTCAATCACTACCACACAGCTTTGCAGGTGATGAATAACTTTCTTCCAGTTACTTAGCCAGCCTTAACATTTATTGAGCACATTCAAGGATACAAAGCTCTATGAAACTGAATTTGACAGGAAAGGGTGGTTATTGATACACTCATAACACCCTCAGTAAGACCTTAAAGAACCATAAGATCTAACCTTGAGAAGTTCTGCAAAACTGTCAATTACTCCTTGTAAACTGTGCATCTAAATAGGAAAAACATGTATTTCACTGTCAGGAGGATGCAGAGCTTGACTGAATCTTTTCCTGGGCTTATTCATCTCACTGAGGTTAAAAATGGGCTGTTGACTTTTCTCACTCCATACAGTCTGCTGAGGAAAACTAGCAGAGGTACCTGCCCAATAAAAAGCAGGCTAAGGTTATTATGCTATAAAAAATGAGATGCTGGAAAAGTTTTGACAACATGTAGCACTAATTAGCGAGCACCACTCAGAATATAAAGCAAGTTACCATTATATGAAACATTTAAAAGTTTGTGTCGCAAATCTCATCTCAGGTTATTCTGCCATTAAGTGCAATGCTGGACTAGCACGCTATTAATAGTACCTCCTTCTCTGCAAATAAATGACATCTTTGAAAACATATTCTTTCAGAAGAATCACTGAAGACAGCTGGATCATTTTAGGGGCACTGATGTATTACTCATTAGCAGAAAACAGTATCATGATGCAGAGGAAAAAATGAATTGGTTATAAGGTAACTTTTGGTTCTAAAATTGTCATATTAAAATTCAGTCATTATCTTTCTCTATACCCCAATCTGGAAACTAAGCCTTGTGTTTATTGAGGAGCAATTAAAACTGTGAGAGGACCCAATGCTTAGTGAAGTAAGTGGCACAGGGTAGGAAATCAATAAGTAGTTCTGTACTGAAGAAATAAATTATTTTTTGCTTTTGATTTGTCAGATTGCGATATTTATAGTAATAGATCTGCTGACAACTTGCACAAACAGGTAAATATTATTAATTGACATTAATTTAACAGTTCATAGTCAGTAGAATGGATCAAACAACTTCTAGAGGACAATGATGACCAGTGTTCAAACTCCAGGAGAGAAATTACAGTGCAGAGTCAGTTTTTCTCATGACCAGTTCATTGGATTGCTCTCAAAATGTCCTTATCGTGTTATAAAGACCTTAAAACACTTGGAAGGGTGTTTTATTGGGGCCTACATGGTACATAAAAGTATCTTTACAAATGCTTTTTTCCAAAATCATTAGTTCTGCAAACAAGTGTATTTAACCCATTAATTGCCCCACACTCTTTAGCCTTCTTAATCATGAATGACACTACAGTGAGGCGGGCTCTGGTTTCAGATTCCTGTGTTTAATCCTGGCTCTGCCCACTCATTAGCTGTGACACCTCATGATGTTCATTTCAGCTAACTGTGCCTCAATTCCACCATCTGTAAAGTGGGCCTAATGAAAGCACTGTTGTAAGGATCAATTAATTGCACTAGTTAATTAATAACATGTGAAGCCCCTAAAAAGTAGAACAAAGTATGCACTTCATAAATATTAGTTATTATGGTTATTCATGGTTTATTTTAATACAAAAATAATTTGTTTCTTACATGGATAGATATCATAAAAGTGAAATAAATATGCAAAAGGCAAATCAAAATGTAATATGTGAATTCATGATCCATGACTTGATTTTGATCTATTCCATCTTTTGGTTTTCATTTTACCAGCCTCAAAGTCTCTGAGACTTATTTTGGATAAGAGCTTATTTTGATGATACCTTTATTATATTTCAGAATGATCAACCCATAGCTATATGGGCATCTTTGTGGGATCATTTGCATTAACTGTTTACTAATTTTCTGAGTTTATAAAGAGTTGCTTTTGCTCTCCTGGGTCATAAGCTCAGAATTCCCTTCTGAGTTAATGTACATCCAAGAGCTCAGGAATCACCTTGATTCCTCCTCTCCCTTATCTTCCACATCTAATCCATAAATCCTGATAGCTCTGTATTACTGATTCATCCACTTCCTTCTCTCTCCAGAGCCTCCATCCTATTCCAAGCCAAGATCCTCTCTTCCTCATTTGTCTCCAGTCACATCTGCCTTCTATACTCTTTAGATATTCAGGCTTTTGTATTTGCTGTTCTATGTCTGGAATAACTTCTACTTGAACATCTTATAAGGTTGTCAATTTTTCTGCTTTGCTATGGGCTGAATTTTGTCTCCCTAAAATTCATATGTTGAAGCCCTAGTCCCCAGTGTGATGGTATTTGGAGACAAGGCCTTTGGGAGGTAATTAGGTTTACATGAGGTCATGAGGGTGGGTCCCTTATGATTGGATTAGTGTCCTTATTAAGAAGGTACACCAGAGAGTTTGCATGCTCTCTCTCTCTCTCTCTCTCCCCCCTCTCCCCCTCTTCCTTTCTCCCCCTCTCCCCCCACCATGTGAGGCCATAGCAAAACATCAGCCATCTGCAAGCCAAGAAGAGAGCCCACACTGGAACCTGACCATGCTGGCACTCTGATCTCAGACTTCCAGACTCCAGAACTGTGAAGAAATAAATTTCTCTTGTTTAAGCCATCCAGTCTATGGTATTTTGTCATGACAGCCCAAGATGACTGAAACAATTTCCTATACAGCATATATCACAATCTGGATTTATCTTGTTTATTTGTTTAGCTCCATAAAGGCCAGAGTTTTATTGTCTTATTCACTGCTCTACCCAGCAGCTAGAACATTGACTGACACACACATAGTAGATACTGAACAACAATCTTTGAATACATGAGCAGTGATGCACTGATGAGACCCTTCTTCCAGATGTGATATTTTTCCTTCAAGGAATATTACTTGAGAGGTGAAATACCAAAGTTTTAGTGAAAATCCAGTTTATAGTCCACCGATTGAGTCACAGATTCTACTCCATTCCATTTCTAGGCAAAGAGAAATAAACCTCCGGTAACTAGTTGCATACTCTTTTTTAAAAAATGTCCTGAAGTGTAGAATTTATGTGTGACTCTCAATACTTTATGGCTAGGATACTATGCTTATAGCAGGGAGGCCCAGTTTGCCAGTGTAAGTCTTTTTTATTTTTCTCTGGAATCCAGATTTGACTAAATACTTCTGAAAGACTAATGAGAATGGGTATGACATCAGTTTATTTGCTTTGGGAACTGAGAGTAAAGTCCTTGGGGGAAAAATGTTAACCTAAGGGAATAGAGGACTGAGGTTCATAAATTTGAACAAAGGAAAATGGGCCATTATTGAAAGCAAAAGCTAACGACAAAAGGGAAGAGCCATTTTGGGTTGGACATAAAGTTTCTAACCCTGCTCCTAAGGGCAAAGGAAAGGAGAACATATCAAAATTCCAAAGACACCTTAAAGAGCTGTTTCACTAATGTGGAGACAGTGGAGGCACAAGGCAGCTCTTCTCTGTAGCCTATGATGAGTGCAGTTTGCAGGACAGTGAAGGGTGGACTTCCCATTTGTAATTTTTGTTGTAGCACAGTGCAAACCTAGCAGCTCCAACAGCAAAACAGAACAATGAACATCTGGAAAGGAGCCACCACAGAGGAGGACATTCTGTCTTGGTGATTTCATTCATCTCTGGCCTCTATGGCAGCAATCATTGTGTCAATGCCAAACAGGGCACGGCAACTGAGAAATAGTCCCCAAAGACTCTTGGATCATTATGGGTTTAATTAAGGTGACCTGTTAAGAATGGAGAATTGATTCTATTGTTGGAATTCTAATTTTTAGCTCCAGGCTATTGTACTAGATATTGCACTTCTGGTGCATAACATCAATCTTCACTGGGACTTTGGTCCTCAGTCTTGGAAATAAATGGCTGCTTAATAAATCAGCTCTGATATTCTATCTCACGTGATGACTACTCTAAAAATATTCATATAGTGTTTTATACTGTACAAAGCCAATCTGCCCAGCAACTCAACAATGAGAGTAAAGTTTGGGTTTTAGGGAAAGAATTCAGTGAATTCAAAGGGAGAGCCATGAACTTCATTTTAATCCCTGGTTCTTCTTAATCAAAACTTCTCACAGTGCTCAGCAAATGCAAATAATTTTATTCTCAGTTGTTTCTCTCACTGTCTCAGGACACCATTCAGGACCTCAGGGGAACAGAGAGAATTCAATGAGATACACTAGTATCAATGGGACCCGCTTCCCCCCACTTCATTCAGGCCTGGACCCTGAGCAACCTTAAACAGGTCATTCTGAAGAACCAGCAGGAGAAAGCTGTAATTAGGTACAGAGGACTTCTATGAAAAGGAATCTATGTTCAGGCTCAGGCTGTCTTATCCTGACTTTGTAGAAGTGACATATTTGTAAAATATTAAAACAACCTGCCCTTGATGTTCATACATTATAAAATTGTACAAAATATTTTTTTTTAATTCTCACACTAAAAAAATTTAAAGATACACATTTTCACTAATTGAAAGGAGAGAAAATTTATATATCTAATTTATATATCTATATATATACACATATATATTTTGTCCAAGGAGGAGAAATGTAGCATCTAAGTCCATAGTTTTCTCCTTATTCTATGAGGATCTCCCATTTTACAGATGAGAAAATTAAAGATAAAAGAGATTTTATAACCAATAAGTGATAAAACCAGATCTTTATCTCCAGAATTATCATCCTCAGTTTGGGAGGGGGTCCATTTTGGAACTCCAAGCTAACTCCCAGTTATGTAGTTTTCCCTCACACTCTTCCCCAAAGGAATATGACTCTTAGGCATTGAGCTGCTTTCTTCTGAAATTGCCATTAGTCTTTTTTTTTTTTTTTGAACTAAATATCAGAGCACCAACTGGCCTTTCAGTTCTACTAGTCCATCAATGTGCTCTTATTTCTATAGCAAGGATTTCATCTTTAGTCCAATCTATGTATAGCTGACATTCTGGTAAGTCTAGAAAACTTTGGCATGGCACTGACTGAAGTCTCTTTTCACAGGGTCTGAGAGGCCTCCTGGAAATGTGTTCGTATAAAGGGAAGAAGGAAGCAGGCATGACACACTTGTAACAAAGCCTTTGTCATTGAAAGAGAATGAGCATTTTGAGTACATAATGGCTGTCACTCAGATCCATCACTAGCTCAGATGCATGTCTAGAGAGACAGAATATGATAACTAAAAACTGAAAGAGCAGTTTTACATAAAAGCTCTGAAAATGTTGGTGTACAGGCAGTGCTGCTTGGGGACCCCTCTGACAAATTATAACACAAGGGAAGAGAGGCGTTCCACCTCCTGCCCATTTATCTACTGTGGACCTGAGTGCATTGGCAGTGGTGCCTGGGGGAGCAATGGCAGAGTTTTCTAGAAGATTATGGTGCCCAGAGGGATCTTTGGAACCTAATGGAGCAATAGCAGAGTCCCAAGGGGGCATAATTGCATGTGAGAACACATTAGATAGCCCTTTGGGTTTCTTAGAACTACTTGGGAGTGAATATTGCAGGAGCTGAATCGACAAGTGGGTGCAAGAGCCAATGAAATTTATTTATAATAATTATATGTTTTAATTATTATAAATAAGAAAGTATAACTTTATAAAGATTAACCTCATTCTCTACTCACAAGTTGGGGATGCCTTGGAAACAAAGATTAAGCTTTTCTCTATTTTAACTTCTGTCAACTGAGCATGTAGAACTATGGAGGGTAGAATGGGGGAAGTACCTTGCCAGCTAAAGAATGTTACTTGCCATCCAGCTCTACAAGGATTGAGTCATTAACCACTGCAGTCATTGACCTTCAACACCCCCTGAAAGGAGTTCAGGGTAGAGATCAGGAATGAGGCACTCCGTGCTCTGGGAAAACTGGCAGAACAGGTCTTCAGATAGATATTTTCAGAAGAAATTTTTTTAAGAACCTGGATTCTTGCATCTTCCCATACTTAGAAAAATATTAAAACCATTAACTAAGATGCCTGTTCCTCATGACTAGCAACAACCTTCTCCCAAAATGTGAGTTTGGTTGCATGTACCCTCTTCACCAAAATCACCTATATACTGACCTCCTCCCTTACCTCCTCTGAAGTTTCTCAGAGCTATCTGAGAGGTTGTCTCCCAGGCTATAGTCCTCAGTAATCACTGAATAAACTTGACTCACACCTTTTATGTTTGTTTTTTTGTTTTTCTTTAGTCAACAACCTTTAATTAGGCAACACATTCCCAAGCCAAGACCTTGGGACCTTCCCGGATAAAATCTGAAACTGGTCCCCATATATGGCAGGCAAGGGGAGTCCCAAGAAAAAGGTGGACCATTCCAGACTGGTAGGTGGCAGGTTTAATACTCAAGGGAATTTACAAACAGGACTTGTCCTGGGCAGCCACAAGATGAGTAGATCTCCACCCTCACCTGCCAGAATTTTAAAAGTTTATATAGAGGTCTTAATTGGGTTCAGTCACATATACCATCCAGATGGTTTCAACAACACCTTACTCTCTCAGGGCTGCGCCCTTGAAAGCAGCTCCCACTGTGGGAATGGTGGACAGAATGTACATTCCAACACCAAGGGAGGTGGTGAGGATCCCGATTGCCCTGCCCAGGTACAGCTCTTGGGTCAATTGGTGGTCATGTCCTCTTGAGGACCTCCTTCTGCAGCCACAGTTTTCTAAGGTTTTTAATAAGGAAGTAATTGTAATATATGCAGTTGCTTACATCCACTGCTTGTCCATGCAATTCCAGGGTTCTATGACACTTGCCAGTTCCTGAGGCCATTTCTTCTACTAGAGTTTTAGCCAATTATAAAAATGAGAATTAAATGTAAATATAATAGTAAAGCAATAGGTAGGAGCCTGAGACTCAAAACATTCCATCTTCTAATCTATTACCAAGGAAATCAGCCAACATATTCCCCTTATGTAAGGGGAAATGAGTACTTCTGGCATATTTATATATGTTATGTGATTGTGTTATATATATTTTAGCCTGCATGAACATGTTTAAATGTATTTTTACTTTCATGTATGTGTGCATATATTTTAATGTATTTTTAAAATCATATCCCCATTTTCTGTATCAGCTCTTCAACAGTGACTGTATTTGCCTCTTCAGAAATATTTCCATGGAATGTTATTGTCAGGTTTTTGGGACTTTGTTTTTAATGGATAAACCATTTTTGTCCTAGGTTAATGGAGGACATGCTATCCCACTGATTATTTTTTAAATTCATAAATCTATCAAGTTAGGAAAGTTTAACATTGTCAGAAAGGTTAGAAGAAGAGATGTAGAGATCATGTGTTTGTTAAAGAAAATAGCTTTAGATATTTTTTAAATGAAAAAAATGCTTAGTTCTGGGCATTTATACAAGTACAAATATGAAATTATAACGGGCAAGGTGATGTGGTTCAACATAGGTGCATTAACAAAATCACAAGTCAAAGTTACATTTAGATTGTGCCACCCTTTTGTCTAGTTTCAGGGAAGAAGCATTTTAAGGACCCAGGTCTTCTTATAGGAGACATAAAAAGTAGCTTTGACCTAGGGCTGAAAATGTACATTAGAACAAAAATGTTCTAACTTTACAGGCAAAATTAGAGGGTGAAAACCATTTAAAATATTCTGAATTTTTCTGATTGGGTTTCAGGGGATTCTGTGTTTGGAGACTGGAATTGGTGGAGGGTCTAAGTTTAACTAACATGGAGAGATGCTGGTGTTCTCTTAGCCTCTGAAGACAGAAGAAAGAGTAATGAACTGAGAGGGAAAGAGAGTATTTGCAGGCCGACCAGACTCTGCCATATGTGCACGTGGCATAATCATGAAACATTTAATAGATATTTTATTCTAATTTTATGGCACATAAAGTTGGTTAATATTGGCAAGCATGTTGTAATAGTAGCAATTCCATTACTTAGTAACCATTGATCTTGAGTTGGACCCTTTGCTTTTCTGAAACTTAGGTTCCCATCTGTAAAATGAAAAAAATCATTATCTCTAAGTATCATTAAATTCTGAGGATTAAAGGAGAATATATGCAAGTTTTATATGAGTGTAAAATATCTTTGATGAAAACTACGTTTAACATTGATGAAAACTACATTTAACAAACACTTGATCAGTGTGTCCCCACACACAGACAAATAGAAAGGCTCAGGACCTTCCTACAAAGTAGCAGTGAGGAAGGGAAGTAGAGAGAAAGAGAGGAAGGAAGGAAGGAAGGAAGGAAGAGCCCAGAGACAGTGACAGAGACATCAATGATTTTTGGACAGGGGATCTTACACATTGGAAGCAAAAGAGTCCTGGAGCGACACCCCATCGTGGATGGCAGGTGGCAGGCAGGACATAGCAGCAGTTTTTGCTACCAGGGGAAGAGAGAGGTTACCAGTTATAGGGGAAATTGATGTCAGGTTGGCTCACTGGTTCCAGCGAAACCAGCAGAGGAGCACGCACCTTACCACCCCTTTGATAAAGTATTATAGTAGAGACATTCTGATCTAAAGATTAGAACAGTCACTAGCTGGGTGGGGGGCAAGTAGGCATTTACTGATTAGGCTCTAGGATTAAGATATGGAATCTAGAAAAATGGTACAGATGAACCTATTTACAGGGCAGGAATAGAAACGCAGACATGGAGAATGGACGTGTGGACACGGCAGAGGGTGGGGGGAAGGGGGAGATGAATTGGGAGATTGGGACTGACATATATACACTACCATGTGTAAAACAGATAGCTAGTGGAAACCTGCTGTATAGCACAGGGGTCTCAGCTTGGTGCTCCATGGTGACCTAGATGAGTGGGATGGGGAGGGCGTGGGAGGGAGGTCCAAGAGGGAGGGGATATACGTATACATATAGCTGATTCACTTCATTGTACAGCAGAAACTAACACAACTTTGTAAAGCAACTATACCCCAATTAAAAAAAAAAAAAGATGGAAGGTCTGTCATGTGAGTAGGGTGTAGGTGAGGCAGGGGCTTTTTGAGCAGAGGATGTACGGAGAGCAAGAGAACAGCTATCTTGGGTGGCCTGATCATAGCGGAAGGAAGGAGGGAAGGAAGGGAGAAAAAAAAGAAGGGAAGGGAAAGAAGAAATCAGCCAATCTAGTTGATGACGTATTTCCTCTTAAAAAAGAAAAAAAGAACCAGATTTAAGCTGAATTTAGTCAAACTGTTTCTTGTAAATAGAAACAATGCCATCCATTGATGAGCTCCTATTTGAAAGACTAAACTAAATAAAACATAAGAAAATTCTATTAATTACTCGCCATAAGTTTAGAATTTTTTCAAACAAGCAGAGAAAAAAGCTAGTTTATTCTCTGTGAATGTATCTTTCTATGAAAATTAATAATAAATATAAATAAGGTTACAGGTGGAAAGGAGTTTAAGCCTCTTCAGAATAAACTTTTCGAGATGTCCTCAGGCCATTTAGCAATATAAATAATTGACACCTAATTATAAATCATTTTGATCTGTTCAAAAGTAGGTCCCAAAGGGCTGCTGGTAAGCAATGCTTTTTTGACTACTTCCAATTATTGTATTAATTAAAATTTAATTGGACAACCAAGCTCAATTTCAATTACTTAATTAATTAATTAACTAATATAATAGCAAACCAATTGCATTAATTTTACAATTAATCAGATTAGCTTCCTCAGGAAACATGAATTACTGTGGTGTTAATGGTGTTAACGCAGTTGCATTTACTTTCACATTTTGCCCTTTAATTCTCAAATCTTTCACATTTGTAATCCTCCCACTTCTTATTTTCTAACTCTGTCAAGTCACAGCACTAGCGTTTGTCTTTAGTTTCCACATCCAAGCTCAAAGCAGTTTTGTTCAACCAGCTTATTCATAAATATTTGAACTTCACCAAGATGTGTCATTTTGGTTGAATTATTTACAATAGAGATAGAGACAAGACACACTGTGACTTCTAGGTCATAGTCCTGGTTTTAAGACACAAGAAGAACTAATATGAGGAGCTTGCTTAATTTCCATGGCATTTTGCTAGTCTATTTAACTTTCTAATTCTCTTTCACACTTAGGTAATGTGCTTGGCCTAACAGTTGCTTTCTTCCCAGGAATCCCTGGAAAAAGTCTAAGGTGTAAGCAAAAGTAGTGAAGTTGAACAATTTCTGTTCTCTCTTGGCTTTAATTAAAGCTTCTGATCTATTAAAATGTCAGGAACAGTGCTGTGTCTTATCTGTGGCCTCATTACAGACATCCATTCATCCATCAGAGCAGAAGTCTTGCTATGATATTTTGCTTTGGTCACAGTGAAAAGAGAGGTGAAGTAGGAAAAAGGGATTCTCAGCCAGGGAGTAGTCCCTCAACACAAAGAAGAAACAGTGGAGTGGTAGCTGGGGCTCAGAGTGACCTTGCAGATTAGTTTCCTTGCCCATCCCCATCCCAAACAGCATAGCAGGAAACTCTCCTCCTCCTCCTACTGCCAACTCCTTCTCGCTCCCTTCCCCTAGTCACTGCTCCCAGCACATGGTCACCTCTTGTTTCCATGAGGTGCTAATTTCAGGACCCACTGCAAATATGTTTGGGCAGTAGAACAAATAAAACACTCTTGAATGAGTGTTGGAAAGTTTTGGAATATTCGTAGAGTAATAGTACATTAAGTGGTTGCTGGGAGGACAGGAACCATGGCTTTCTTTTTCAATTTTTCTTCCCATTCTCAGAATCCTTATCACACCTGACACACTTTGGAGTTCTGATAAATGCTGGGTGAATTAATGGACAAATAATCTTAAAGTCACCACAGAAAGAAGCCTTGTCCATGGAGTCTGGCCATAATTCGTCCATTTCTTTTCTCCTGTTCACATATCCTGTTGTTTTGATAAGTGGATTCTATGTGGAAACTAAGTTATCACAATGTTAATTCTTTCTCACATGTTATCATACCCAAGATGAAAACAGATTCATTGGGAATGAAGACTGACTTGCATAGAAATTTAAATCTATTGTTTCACTCTGAAGTTGAGGAGGCACTTGGCTGAACTCTGGAAGCATAGAATCTGGTATTTCATTAACATTTCCTGGTAACTTCCAAAATGTTACCCAGTAGTCAGGCAACAATCCACAGTAGTCAGGCAACAATCCAAGATTCCTGCTATGGTTAATTTAAAATCTGCCAAAGCCAATGGTCATTCTTTAAAAGTTAGAAAAAAGCACTGAGTCAGTTCAACATTGTGGTTTTCAAGATTCAGCATCCAGTAAAGATGGACTAAGTAATTTGGATCGGCTCTGAGGACTGTCACTGAGAACAACTAGGAAAGATGGACACAAGATAAAAATCAGCTGCTTAAAGGTTTAGAGAGATAACAGACAGTGAGGAATATCAGGCCACACTGGCAAGAGAAAGAGATTCCTCCCGAATGGCTGGTTCTGGCCTGGGGACATTTGCTGATCCTGGTAAGACAGCTGAAGACTAAACAAAATTTTCACATCCTTAAAGGTCCACAGCTGGAGTTTGCTAAACCAGCTGTATCTTGGATTGGGACCCCAAAAGGCTATACCTCAGGAGAAAAGGGGACCCAGAAGTACACTAGCCTTTCTCTGACTGAAGCCTGGTTTCAAAATGAAACCAAGCAGGATACTGTGGGACCCTCCTGGGCACAAAATTCTTTCTGTGTCTCTCATTTCTTGTTTGTAGGAAATAGGCTTCATTCAGCCTCCTTGCCCTTCCCTGATTTCCAAAGGGCAGATTCAAACATTTCCTAATCAAGGAAGGGAGGGAATGCAGAAACAAGGGAGGAGAAGTCAAAGAACCATAGCTCAGCCTTGAGGCAGTGTCCTGGTTCCTCCTCAGTGAATATCTTTGAGTTCTTCTGCAGGAACAAAGGGCCCCACAGGGGTGGAGGATGGTAATTTCAGGCTGAGCAGAAGATTCCTGGAAAACCTGCCCTGTTACTTCACCACCAACCAATCAGAAAAAAGTCACACACCTTGCAGCCCTCACCCCAAATTTTGCCTATAAAAATTCTCCCCGCAAACCACCAAGGAGTTCATGGTTTTTGAGCACGAGCCACCTGTTCTCCTTGCTTGGCCTTGCAAGAAACCTTTCTTTGCTCCAAAGTCCAATGTTTCGGTTTATTTGGCTTCACTGTGCATTAGGCACACGAACTTTTGTTCAGTAACAGAACCATCTATATCACTCAGAAAATCTCATTTTGAAATTGAAATAAAAGGATCCCTGAATATTAATGCCTCCAGGTACCTGTAGAAGCAAATAAAAATTCTCCTGGAGGAATACATTGTTTTATACCTCAAAGTATTTCTGGGAGTATTTTTTCAAACCAAAGTCACACAGAGAATCAATGATGTAACAAAACCCATGAGGAGATAAGACAACGTGACTTAGACTAGCAGAAGAGAAGAGACAAAGGAGCATCCTGAGGTTCCAGATAGCAAGTGGGAATTATCAGACACCTTGGAATTCAAAATCACTAAAGGTAATTTAAAATTAATTTAATTACAACAAAGAGTTGTTGAGTACTCCTCTAGATAAAATCAGTAGTGTAAGGCATTGTTCCCACTTTCAGGGAATTTACAGTGTAGTCATAGAAAATATGTACAGGCAGACCTTGGACATATTGCAGGTTCTGTTTCTGACCACCACAACAAAGCAAACATCTAAATAAAGCCAGCCACATGAACTTTTTGGTTTCCCAATATATATAAAAGTTATGTTTACACTATACCATAGCCTATTGTATACAATAGAATTATGCCTTAAAAATTCCATAACTTAATTTTGAAATATTTTATTGCTAAAAATTGCTAATTATCATCTTAAAATGCAGGGTTGCCACAGACCTGAAATTTGTAAAAATGCAATATCTGTGAAGCAGTGCAATCAGTCGAAGCACAATAAAACGAGTTATGCCTGGGTACAGTTTTTTTTCCTTTTATTTAGTATCTTTTTAAACATCTTTATTAGAGTATAATTGCTTTACAATGGTGTGTTAGTTTCTGCTTTATACCAAAGTGAATCAGCTATACATATACATATATCCCCATATCTCTTCCCTCTTCCATCTCCCTCCCACCCACGCTATCCCACACCTCTAGGTGGTCACAAAACACTGAGCTGTTCTCCCTGTGCTATGCGGCTGCTTCCCACTAGCTATCTATTTTACATTTGGTAGTATATATAAGTTCATGCCACTCTCTAACTTTGTCCCAGCTTACCCTTCCCCCTCCCCGTGTCCTCATGCCCATTCTCTACATCTGCGTCTTCATTCCTGTCCTCCCCCTAGGTTCTTCAGAACCTTTTTTTTTTTTTTTAGATGCCATATAAATGTGTTAGCGTACGGTATTTGTTTTTCTCTTTCTGACTTACTTCACTCTGTATGACAGACTCTAGGTCCATCAACCTCACTACAAATAACTCCATTTCGTTTCTTTTTATGGCTGAGTAATATTCGACTGTATATATGTGCCACATCTTCTTTATCCATTCATCTGTGGATGGACATTTAACGTTGCTTCCATGTCCTAGCTATTGTAAATAGAGCTCCAATGAACATTGTGGTACATGACACTTTTTGAATTATGGTTTTCTCTGGGAATATGCCCAGTAGTGGGATTGCTGGGTCGTATGGTAGTTCTATTTTTAGTTTTTTGAGGAACCTCTATACTGTTCTTCATAGTGGCTGTATCAATTTACATTCCCACCAACAGTGCAAGAGCGTTCCATTTTCTCCACACCCTCTCCAGCATTTATTGTTTATAGATTTTTTGATGATGGTGATTCTGACTGGTGTGAGATGATATCTCATTGTAGTTTTGATTTACATTTCTCTAATGATTAGTGATGTAGAGCATTCTTTCACGTGTTTGTTGGCAATTTGTATATCTTCTTTGGAGAAATGTCTGTTTAGGTCTTCTGCCCATTTTTGGATTGGGTTGATTGTTTTTTTGATATTGAGCTGCATGAGCTGCTTGTAAATTTTGGAGATTAATCCATTGTCACTTGCTTCATTTGCAAATATTTTCTCCCATTCTGAGGGTTGTCTTTTCGTGTTATTTATGGTTTCCTTTGCTGTGCAAAAGGTTTTATGTTTCATTAGGTCCCATTTGTTTATTTTTGTTTTTATTTATTTATTCTCTAGGAGGTGGGTCAAAAAGAATCTTGCTGTGATTTATGTCATAGAGTGTTCTGCCTAAATTTTCCTCTAAGAGTTTTACAGTGTCTGGCCCTACATTTAGGTTTTTAATCCATTTTGAGTTTGTTTTTATGTATGGTGTTAGGGAGTATTGTAATTTCATTCTTTTACATGTAGCTGTCCAGTTTTCCCACCACCAATTATTGAAGAGGGTGTCTTTCCTCCATTGTATATTCTTGCCTCCTTTATCAAAGATAAGGTGACCATATGTGTGGGGATTTATCTCTGGGCTTTCTATCCTGTTCCATTGATCTATATTTCTGTTTTTCTGCCAGTACCATACCGTCTTGATTACTGTAGATTTGTAGTATAGTCTGAAGTCTGGGAGTCTGATGCCTCCAGCTCCGTTTTTTTTCTCAAGATTGCATTGGCTATTCGGGATCTTTTGTGTTTCCATACAAATTGTGAAATTTTTTGTTCTAGTTCTGTGAAAAATGCCATTGGTAGTTTGATAGGGATTGCATTGAATCTGTAGATTGCTTTGGGTAATATAGTCATTTTCACAATAGTGATTCTTCCAATCTAAGAACATGGTATATCTCTCCATCTGTTTGTACAATTTTTAATTTCTTTCATCAGTGCCTTATAGTTTTCTGCATACAGGTCTTTTGTCTCCTTAGGTAGGTTTATTACTAGATATTTTATTCTTTTTGTTGCAATGGTAAATGGGAGTGTTTCCTTAATATCTCTTTCAGATTTTTCATCATTACTGTATAGGAATGGAAGAGATTTCTTGTTCATTAATTTTGTATCCTGCTACTTTACCACATTCATTGATTAGCTCTAGTAGTTTTCTGGTGGCATTTTTAGGATTCTCTATGTATAGCATCATGTCATCTGCAAACAGTGGCAGCTTTACTTCTTGTTTTCTGATTTTGATTCCTTTTATTTCTGTTTCTTCTCTGATTGCTGTGGCTGAAACTTCCAAAACTATGTTGAATAATAGTGGTGACAGTGGGCAACCTTATCATCTTCCTGATCTTAGTGGAAACGGTTTCAGTTTTTCACTGTGGAGGACGATGTTGGCTGTGGGTTTGTCATATATGGCCTTTATTATGTTGAGGTAAGTTCCCTCTATGCCTACTCTCTGGAGGGTTTTTATCATTAACGGGTGTTGAATTTTGTCAAAAGCTTTTTCTGCATCTATTGAGATGATCCTATGGTTTTTAATCCTTCAGTTTGTTAATATGGTGTATCACATTGATTGATTTGCATATACTGAAGAATCCTTGAATTCCTGGGATAAACCTCACTTGTTCATGATGTATGATCCTTTTAATGTGCTGTTGGATTCTGTTTGCTAGTATTTTGTTGAGGATTTTTGCATCTATGTTCATCCGTGATATTGGCCTGTAGTTTTCTTTCTTTGTGACATCTTTGTCTGGTTTTGGTATAAGGGTGACATTGGCCTCATACAATGAGTTTGGGAGTGTTCCACCCTCTGTTATATTTTGCAAGAGTTTGAGAAGTATAGGTGTTACGTCTTCTCTAAATGTTTGATAGAATTCACCTGCAAAGCCATCTGGTCCTGGGCTTTTGTCTGATGGAAGATTTTTAATCACAGTTTCAATTTCAGTGCTTGTGATTGGTCTGTTTATATTTTCTGTTTCTTCCTGGTTCAGTCTTGGAAGGTTGTGCTTCTCAAAGAATTTACCCATTTATTCCAGGTTGTTCATTTTATTAGCATAGATTTCCTTGTAGTAGTCACTTAGGATGCTTTGTATTTCTGCAGTGTCAGTTGTTACTTCTCCTTTTTCATTTCTATTTCTATTGATTTGAGTCTTCTCCCTTTTTTTCTTGATGAGTCTGGCTAATGGTTTATCAATTTTGTTTATCTTCTCAAAGAACCAGCTTTTAGTTTTATTGATCTGTGCTATTGTTTCCTTCATGTATTTTTCATTTATTTCTGATCTAATTTTTATGATTTCTTTCCTTCTGCTACTTTTGGCGGTTTTTTTGTTCTTTCTCTAATTGCTTTAGGTGTAAGGTTAGGTTGTTTATTTGAGATGTTTCTTGTTTCTTGAGGTAGGATTGTATTGCTATAAACTTCCCTCTTAGAACTGCTTTTGCTGCAACCCATAGGTTTTGGGTGGTCGTGTTTTCATTGTCATTTGTTTCTAGGTATATTTTGATTTCTTCAGTGATCTCTTAGTTATTAAGTAGTGTATTGTTTAGCCTCCATGTGTTTGTAATTTTTACAGACTTTTCCCTGTAATTGATATCTCATCTCATAGCATTGTGATCAGAAAAGAAACGTGATATGATTTCAATTTTCTTAAATCTACCAAGGCTTGATTTGTGACCCAAGATATGATCTATCCTGGAGAATGTTCCATGAACACTTGAGAAGAAAGTGTATTCTGTCGTTTTTGGATGGAAGGTCCTATAAATATCAATTAAGTCCATCTTGTTTAATGTATCATTTACAGCTTGTGTTTGTGTTCCCTTATTTATTTTCATTTTGGATGATCTGTTCATTGGTGAAAGTGGGGTATTAAAGTCTCCTACTACGATTGTGTTATTTTCAATGTCCCCTTTTATGGCTGTTAGCATTTCCCTTATGCATTGAGGTGCTCCTATCTTGGGTGCCTAAATATTTACAATTGTTATATCTTCTTCTTGGATTGATCCCTTGATCAGTATGTAGTGTCCTTCTTTGTCTCTTGTAATAGTTTTTATTTTAAAACTATTTTGTCTGCTATGAGAATTGCTACTCCAGCTTTCTTTTGATTTCCATTGACATGGAATATCTTTTTCTATCCCCTCACTTTCAGTCTGTGTGTGTCCTTAGGTCTGAAGTGGGTCTCTTGTAGACAGCATAAATATGGTTCTTGTTTTTGTATCCATTCAGCCAGTCTATGTCTTTTGGTTGGAGCATTTAATCCATTTACATTTAAGGTAAGTAATGGTATTTATGTTCCTATTAACATTTTGTTTATTGTTTTGGGTTTGTTATTGTAGGTCTTTTCCTTCTCTTGTGTTTCCTGCCTAGAGAAGTTCCTTTAGCATTTGGTGTAAAACTGGTTTGGTGGTGCTGTATTCTCTTAGCTTTTGCTTGTCTGTAAATTTTTTAATTTCTCCATTGAATCTGAATGAGATCCTTGCTGGGTACAGTAATCTTGGTTGTAGGTTTTTCCCTTTCATCACTTTAAATATGTCCTGCCACTCCCTTCTGGCTTGCAGAGTTTCTGCTGAAAGATCAGCTGTTAACCTTATGGGGATTCTTTTGTGTGTTATTTGTTATTTTTCCCTTGCTGCTTTTAATATTTTCTCTTTGTATTTAATTTTTGATAGTTTGATTAATATGTGTCTTGGAGTGTTTCTCCTGGGATTTATCCTGCATAGGACTCTCTGCGCATCCTGAACTTGATTAACTATTTCTTTTCCCATATTAGGCAAGTTTTCAACTATAATCTCTTCAAATATTTTCTCAGTCCCTTTCTTTTTCTCTTCTTCTTCTGGAACCCCTATAATTCGAATGTTGGTGTGTTTAATGTTGTCCCAGAGGTCTCTGAGACTGTCCTCAATTCTTTTCATTCTTTTCTTTATTCTGCTCTGCAGTAGTTATTTCCATTATTTTATCTTCCAGTTCACTTATCTATTCATTTGCCTCAGTTATTCTATAATTATAGAAGGAATGAATAATTCCTTCTATAGAATTTTTAATTTCATTTATTGTGTTGTTTATCATTGTTTGTTTTCTCTTTAGTTCTTCTAGGTCCTTGTTAATCATTTCTTTTATTTTCTCCATTCTATTTCCAAGATTTTGGATCATCTTCACTATCATTACTCTGAATTCTTTTTCAGGTAGACTGCCTATTTCCTCTTCATTTGTTTGTCCCAGTGAGTGTTTACCTTGCTTCTTCATATGCTGTGTGTTTCTCTGTCTTCTCATTTTGCTTAACTTACTCTGTTTGGGGTCTCCTTTTCGTAGGTTGCACGTTCATAGTTTCCGTTGTTTTTGGTGTCTGCCCCCAGTGGCTAAGGTTGTTTCAGTGGGTTTTGTAGGCTTCCTGGTTGAGGGGACTAGTGTCTGTGTTCTAGTGGTTGAGGCTGGATCTTGTCTTTCTGGTGGGCAGTACCACATCTGGTGGTGTGCTTTGGGGTGTCTCTGACCTTATTATGATTTTAGTCAGACTCTCCACTAATGTGTGGTGTTGTGTTCCTGTCTTGCTAGTTGTTTGGCATTGTGTGTCCAGCACTGTAGCTTGCTTGTAGTTGAGTGGAGCTGGGTCTTATCATTGAGATGGAGATCTCTGGGAGAACTTTCACCGTTTGATATTATGTAGAGCCGGGACATCTCTGGGGGACCAATGTCCTGAACTCGGCTCTCCCACCTCAGAGGCACAGGCCTGACACCTGGCTGGAGCATCAAGACCCTGTCAGCCACACAGCTCATATGAAAAGGGAGAAAGAAAGAAAGAAAGAAAGCAAAAAATAAAATAAAGTTATTAAAATAAAAAATAATTATTAAAAATAAAAAACTTTAAAAGTAATTAAAAAAAAAAAAAAGAATGGATAGAAGAGAGCAACCAAACCAAAAAACAAATTCACCAATGATAGCAAGTGCTAAAAACTGTAATAAAAAACAAACAAACAAAAAAGGACATACAGAACCCTAGGACAAATGGTAAAAGCAAAGCTATACAGACAAAATCACACAAAGAAGCATACACATACACACTCACAAAAAGAGAAAAAGGAAAAATATATATATATCGTTGCTCCCAAAATCCACCACCTCAATTTTGGGATGATTCGTTGTCTATTCAGGTATTCCACAGATGCAGGGTACATCAAGTTGATTGTAATTCACTGCTCCTGAGGCTCCTGGGTAAATTTCCCATTCTCTTCTTTGTTCGCACAGCTCCTGTGCTTCTCTGAAAGAGAGCCAAATACTGCTACATGGGTAAATGTTAGAAGTAGGGAGAAGTGACTGGGGTGATGGAGGAGGAGGCTTACCTGAGTCAGTAATAACTGGGCTGTGGAAGAAGTGTAGAATTTTACTGGCATTATCTTTCAGAATGACAACTTGAGTACACATCTCCTTGACTGAAAACATTTAGCATCTTTGCATCCACTGTAAGATAAGGTCTGTGTAACAGGCTTATCCAATGGACTGAATCAGATGATACAACTGATTTGCAGCTCAGATGGAGAAACACATCCAGCCCAGTCTGAATTAAAATTTCAGTTTAGCCTCCAATTCAATGCTAGGGGATCCTGTAGCAGGGAAGGGGTGGGGAAGCACTGTCTCTTCTTTTATTTTTCTCTAATTCCTCCTCTCATTCTGTTGCTTCTAGCTCTAGGATCTGGGCTGGTGAAAAGACTGAGAAAAACAAGGGGTGAAAGTTTCTTAATCACATAGGGATGTATGTAATTCTCTCTTCACCAACAGTGCCCTCCCAGTAGTAGCATCCAGATGCTGGCTGTCTTGTGGAACATTTTTGTGGGCTCCTCAGACGGATCTCCACACTGCATAATTCACACAGTGGGTAAAGCATTCTCTCAGGAACCTGTTTTGGACCCTTCCATGCCCCCCACCCACCTGCCTGACAGCACTTGCCCTGGAAACTCAACACATGGTGTCTTATCCCTGAGGCACCCTCATCCTGGGAAGCAGCTCTCCCTTGGGTGAGCATCTGTGAGGCACCTTTGAAACTGGGCACCTCAGATTGGGACTTGAACCCACGTGTCAGGACTCTAACCCAGCCAAAACCCACGGTCTTCCAACTGAGATCATACACCTGGTTTCAGGACTTAATGAAGCTCAAGTTCTTGATGTCTCATCACAGAAAGAATTCTGTGAGAGACAAAGTGATAGGTAAGAAGTGGATTTATTTAGAGAGAAACACATTCCACAGACAGAGTGTGGGCCATCTCAGAAGGCGAGAGCGGCACCAGGGTATGGTGTTGTCAGTGTTTATAGGGGTGGGTAATTTCATAGGCTAATGAGTGGGAGGAATATTCTGGCTATTTCAGGAAGGGGTGGGGATTTCCAGGAATTGGGCCACCGCCCACCTTTTGATCCTTATGGTTGGCCTTGGAACTGTCATGGCGCCTGTGGGTGTGTCATTTAGCTTGCTGATGTGTTACGATGAGCAACTTGAGTATACTAAGTCTCAACGTCTAGTGGAAGTTGACTTGCCCGCCATCTTGGGCCCATGTGGTTCTGATCAGTTTAGGTCATGTCATTCTTTCAAAGGTTGTGCCCTGCTTGTTTCCCTCCTGTTTCACCTTTGGCCACCCTGACGCCAGGTGAGAAAAGAGCCCTGACATTCTCCTTATCCCCAGCCTTGCTGCCTGAATGTGGATCTCTGCTCGACTTCTCATCCTCAGGGTTCTCTGGTCAGTAAATATATACATCCTCCAGGTCTATGTATGTTTCTCAAGAATTCTCTCCCCTCTGGGAACCCCAATGGGAAGAGCCTAAAAGTTTCTGTAGTTAAACAAGCATCGGCATAGGGGTAAAATGCTGGCTTCTTTTTGCTGGCACCCTCAGCTTCTCTGAATGTCTCTCTCTCATTCATTCTCTCTGTCTCTCTCTATCTCTCTCCATTTCTCCTAGTTTGGGGAGATGAAGAGAAGAAAGAAATGCAAAATACTTTTCCTCTAAGCATAAGATTCACTGCCTCTATCAATCCTCTCTTCAACTAACTGAATTCTTATATAAGCTGGAAGGAGGGGTGGGGAAAAGAGGAGGAAGAGTGCTTTGGACTCATCTTAAAAAGATCTAATAAGGTGTCGGTTGCTCCTCTTCACAATGGCCCTCAATTTGGGGGCTTTAGACAAATTTGGAGAGAACAAGAATTGTATTCAACATTCAGTCACTTCTGATTTCCTAATTATGACTCAGAAGACACTCAAGATCTGATTCCCTGACTTCTATACTGCCAACGTCCTTGATTTCTGGTAACATCCCAAACATGATTTGTTCTTTCATGCCCCCCCCCCCAAATTATTGCCACTTCCCGTGGAAATCTCTGTTGTTTCCCAGCGGGTCAGCCAAATTTCTATTGACCTTTCCAGAGAAAAGCAAGGCTCCCTTCTGTGAAAACAGCCTCCTTTGTTATACCATTGCCTCTTTATATATATCCACCATGGCAATATTAAATCAAAGAGTAATTATTGAAATCAACTAAAGTTTACCAAGAGATTAAAATCTCTGTCCTTCTGGAGTTTAGAATCTCATTATCATTAGTCTAGGAGCTCCAAGAGGGCAGAAGGCATATTTCAGTTACTGCATGTTCCCAGAGACAAACTAAACACCCTTAAGAATTGAATGGTGGGGGGAGGAGAGAAGATGGCGGAAGAGTAAGACGCGGAGATCACCTTCCTTCCCACAGATACAGTAGAAATACATCTACACGTGGAACTGCTCCTACAGAACACCCACTGAACGCTGGCAGAAAACGTCAGACCTCCCAAAAGGCAAGAAACTCCCCCCGTACTTGGGTAGGGCAAAAGAAAAAAGAAATAACAGAGACAAAAGAATAGGGACGGCACCTGCACCAGTGGGAGGGAGCCGTGAAGGAGGAAAGGTTTCCACGCACTAGGAGCCCCTTCGCGGGCAGAGACTGCGGGTGGCAGAGGGGGGAAGCCTCGGAGCCACGGAGGAGAGCGCAGCCACAGGGGTGCGGAGGGCAAAGCGGAGAGGTTCCCGCACTTCCCGCACGGAGGCTCGGCGCTGACCAGCACTCACCAGCCCGAGAGGCTTGTCTGCTCAGCCGCCGGGGCGGGCGGGGCTGGGAGCTGAGGCTCGGGCTTCGGTCGGATCGCAGGGAGAGGACTGGGGTTGGCGGCGTGAGCACAGCCTGAAGGGGTTAGCGCACCACAGCTAGCCGGGAGGGAGTCCGGGAAAAAGTCTGCAGCTGCCGAAGAGGCAAGAGACTTTTTCTTCCCTGTTTCCTGGTGCGCGAGGAGAGGGGATTCAGAGCGCTGCCTAAACGAACTTCAGAGACGGGCGCGAGCCGCGGCTAACAGCGCGGATCCCATAGCAACAGGGGCGCAGAGGGAAAAATGGAGAGACTCCCGCACAGAGGCTCGGCGCCGAGCAGCGCTCACCAGCCCGAGAGGCTTGTCTGCTCCCCCGCCGGGGCGGGCGGGGCTGGGAGCGGAGGCTCGGGCTTCGGTCGGATCGCAGGGAGAGGACTGAGGTTGGCGGCCTGAACACAGCCTGAAGGGGTTAGCGCACCACAGCTGGCTGGGAGGGAGACCGGGAAAAAGTCTGCAGCTGCCGAAGAGGCAAGAGACTTTTTCTTGCCTCTTTGTTTCGCGGCGCGCAAGGAGAGGGGATTCAGAGCGCCGCCTAAACGAACTCCAGAAACTGGCGCGAGCCGCGGCTATCAGCGCGGACCCCAGAGACGGGCGTGAGACGCTGGGGCTGCTGCTGCCGCCTCCAAGAAGCCTGTGTGCGAGCACAGGTCACTCTCCACACCGCCCCTCCTGGGAGCCCGTGCAGCCCGCCACTGCCAGGGTCCCGTGATCCAGGGACAACATCCCCCGGGAGAACGCACTGCGCCCTCAGGCTGCTGCAACGTCACGCCGGCCTCTGACGCCGCAGGCTCGCCCCGCCTCCTCTGTACCCCTCCCTCCCCGCGGCTTGGGCGAGCCAGAGTCCCCGAAGCAGTTGCTCCTTTAACCCCGTCCTGTCTGGGCGGGGAACAGACGCCCTCAGGCGACCTACACGCAGAGGCGGGTCCAAATCCAAAGCTGATCCCCAGGAGCTGTGCGAACAGAGAAGAGGAGGGGAAATCTGTCCCAGCAGCCTCAGAAGAAGCGGATTAAAACTCCACAAACAACTTGATGTGCCTGCATCTGTTGAATACCTGAATAGACAACGAATCATCCCAAATTCAGGAGGTGGACTTTGGGAGCAGGATATATTAATTTTTCCCCTTTTCCTTTTTTTTTTTTTGTGAGTGTATATGTATATGCTTCTGGGGGAGATTTTGTCTGTATAGCTTTGCTTTACAATAGCTTTATTTTACTTCACTATATTATAGCTTCTTTCTTTCTTTTCTTTCTTTCTTTCTTTCTTTCCTTCCTTCCTTCCTTCCTTCCTTTCTTTCTTTCTTTCTTTCTTTCTTTCTTTCTATTTTTTCTCCCTTTTACTCTGAGCCGTGTGGATGAAAGGCTCTTGGTGCTTCAGCCAGGCATCAGGGCCGTACCTCGGAGGTGGGAGAGCCAACTTCAGGACACTGATCCACAAGAGACCTCCCAGCTCCACGTAATACCAAACGGCAAAAATCTCTCAGAGATCTCCATCTCAACATCAAGACCCAGCATCACTCAATGACCAGCAAGCTACAGGGCTGAACACCCTATGCCAAACAACTAGCAAGACAGGAACACAGCCTCATCCATTAGCAGAGAGGCTGCCTAAAATCATAATAAGGCCACAGACACCCCAAAATACACCACCATACGTGGACGTGCCCACCAGAAAGACAAGATCCAGCCTCATCCACCAGAGCTCAGGCACTAGTTCCCTCCACCAGGAAGCCTACACAACCCACTGAACCAACCTTAGCCACTGGGGACAGATACCAAAAACAACGGGAACTACAAACCTGCAACCTGTGATAAGGAGACCCCAAACACAGTAAGATAAGCAAAATGAGACGACAGAAAAACACACAGCAGATGAAGGAGCAGGGTCAAAACACACTAGACTTAACAAATGAAGAGGAAATAGGTAGTCTACCTGAAAAAGAATTCAGAATAATGATAGTAAGGATGATCCAAAATCTTGGAAATAGAATAGACAAAATGCAAGAAGCATTTAACAAGGACGTAGAAGAACTAAAGAGGAATCAAGCAATGATGAAAAACACAATAAATGAAATTAAAAACACTCTAGATGGGATCAATAGCAGAATAACTGAGGCAGAAGAAAGGATAAGTGACCTGGAAGATAAAATGGTGGAAATAACTACTGCAGAGCAGGATAAAGAAAAAAGAATGAAAAGAACTGAGGACAGTCTCAGAGACCTCTGGGACAGCATTAAACGCACCAACATTCGAATTATAGGGGTCCCAGAAGAAGAAGAGAAAAAGAAAGGGACTGAGAAAATATTTGAAGAGATTATAGTTGAAAACTTCCCTAATATGGGAAAGGAAATAGTTAATCAAGTCCTGGAAGCACAGAGAGTCCCATACAGGATAAACCCAAGGAGAAACACGCCAAGACACATATTAATCAAACTGTCAAAAATTAAATATAAGGAAAACATATTAAAGGCAGCAAGGGAAAAAAAACAAATAACACACAAGGGAATCCCCATAAGGTTAACATCTGATCTTTCAGCAGAAACTCTGCAAGCCAGAAGGGAGTGGCAGGATATACTTAAAGTCATGAAGGAGAAGAACCTACAACCAAGATTACTCTACCCAGCAAGGATCTCATTCAAATGTGATGGAGAAATTAAAACCTTTACAGACAAGCAAAAGCTGAGAGAGTTCAGCACTACCAAACCAGCTTTACAACAAATGCTAAAGGAACTTCTCTAGGCAAGAAACACAAGAGAAGGAAAACACCTACAATAACAAACCCAAAACATTTAAGAAAATGGGAATAGGAACATACATATCGATAATTACCTTGAATGTAAATGGATTAAATGCTCCCACCAAAAGACACAGGCTGGCTGAATGGATACAAAAACAAGACCCATATATATGCTGTCTACAAGAGACCCACTTCAGACCTAGAGACACATACAGACTGAAAGTGAGGGGATGGAAAAAGATATTCCATGCAAATGGAAATCAAAAGAAAGCTGGAGTAGCAATTCTCATATCAGACAAAATAGACTTTAAAATAAAGACTATTACAAGAGACAAAGAAGGACACTATATAATGATCAAGGGATCGATCCAAGAGGAAGGTATAACAATTGTAAATATTTATGCACCCAACATAGGAGCACCTCAATACATAAGGCAAGTACTAACAGCCATAAAAGGGGAAATCGACAGCAACACAATCATAGTAGGGGACTTTAACACCCCACTTTCACCAATGGACAGATCATCCAAAATGAAAATAAATAAGGAAACACAAGCTTTAAATGATACATTAAACAAGATGGACTTAATTGATATTTATAGGACATTCCACCCAAAAACAACAGAATACACATTTTTCTCAAGTGCTCATGGAACATTCTCCAGGATAGATCATATCTTGGGTCACAAATCAAACCTTGGTAAATTTAAGAAAATTGAAATCGTATCAAGTATCTTTTCCGACCACAACGCTATGAGACTAGATATCAATTACAGGAAAAGATCTGTAAAAAATACAAACACATGGAGGCTACACAATACATTACTTAATAATGAAGTGATTACTGAAGAAATCAAAGGGGAAATCAAAAAATACCTAGAAATAAATGACAGTGGAGATACGACGACCCAAAACCTATGGGACGCAGCAAAAGCAGTGCTAAGAGGGAAGTTTATAGCAATACAAGCCTACCTCAAGAAACAGGAAACATCTCGAATAAACAACCTAACCTTGCACCTAAAGCAATTAGAGAAAGAAGAACAAAAAAACCCCAAAGCCAGCAGAAGGAAAGAAATTATAAAGATCAGGTCAGAAATAAATGAAAAAGAAATGAAGGAAACAATAGCAAAAATCAATGAAACTAAAAGCTGGTTCTTTGAGAAGATAAACAAAATTGATAAACCATTAGCCAGACTCATCAAGAGAAAAAGGGAGAAGACTCAGATCAATAGAATTAGAAATGAAAAAGGAGAAATAACCACTGACACAGCAGAAATACAAAAGATCATGAGAGATTACTACAAGCAACTCTATGCCAATAAAATGGACAACCTGGAAGAAATGGACAGATTCTTAGAAATGCACAAACTGCCGAGACTGAACCAGGAAGAAATAGAAAATATGAACAGACCAATCTCAAGCACTGAAATTGAAACTGTGATTAAAAACCTTCCAACAAACAAAAGCCCAGGACCAGATGGCTTCACAGGTGAATTCTATCAAACATTTAGAGAAGAGCTAACACCTATCCTTCTCAAACTCTTCCAAAATATTGCAGAGGGAGGAACACTCCCAAACTCATTCTACGAGGCCACCATCACCCTGATACCAAAACCAGACAAAGATGTCACAAAGAAAGAAAACTACAGGCCAATATCACTGATGAACATAGATGCAAAAATCCTCAACAAAATACTCGCAAACAGAATCCAACAGCACATTAAAAGGATCATACACCATGATCAAGTGGGGTTTATCCCAGGAATGCAAGGATTCTTCAATATACGCAAATCAATCAATGTGATACACCATATTAACAAATTGAAGGAGAAAAACCATATGATCATCTCAATAGATGCAGAGAAAGCTTTCGACAAAATTCAACACCCATTTATGATAAAAGCCCTGCAGAAAGTAGGCATAGAGGGAACTTTCCTCAACATAATAAAGGCCATATATGACAAACCCACAGCCAACATCATCCTCAATGGTGAAAAACTGAAACCATTTCCACTAAGATCAGGAACAAGACAAGGTTGCCCACTCTCACCACTATTATTCAACATAGTTTTGGAAGTGTTAGCCACAGCAATCAGAGAAGACAAAGAAATAAAAGGAATCCAAATCGGAAAAGAAGAAGTAAAGCTGTCACTCTTTGCAGATGACATGATACTATACATACAGAATCCTAAAGAGGCTACCAGAAAACTCCTAGAGCTAATCAATGAATTTGGTAAAGTAGCAGGATACAAAATTAATGCACAGAAATCGCTTGCATTTCTATACACTAATGACGAAAAATCTGAAAGTGAAATTAAGAAAACACTCCCGTTTACCATTGCAACAAAAAGAATAAGATATCTAGGGATAAACCTACCTAAGGAGACAAAAGACCTGTATGCAGAAAATTATAAGACACTGATGAAAGAAATTAAAGATGATACAAATAGGTGGAGAGATATACCATGTTCCTGGATTGGAAGAATCAACATTGTGAAAATGACTCTACTACCCAAAGCAATCTACAGATTCAATGCAATCCCTATCAAACTACCACTGGCATTTTTCACAGAGCTAGAACAAAAAATTTCACAATTTGTATGGAAACACAAAAGACCCCGAATAGCCAAAGCAATCTTGAGAACGAAAAATGGAGCTGGGGGAATCAGGCTCCCTGACTTCAGACTATACTACAAAGCTTCAGTAATCAAGACAGTTTGGTACTGGCACAAAAACAGAAATATTGATCAATGGAACAGGATAGAAAGCCCAGAGATAAACCCACACACATATGGTCACCTTATCTTTGATAAAGGAGGCAAGCATATACAGTGGAGAAAAGACAGCCTCTTCAATAAGTGGTGCTGGGAAAATTGGACAGGTACATGTAAAAGTATGAAATTAGAACACTCCCTGACACCATGCACAAAAATAAACTCAAAATGGATTAAAGACCTAAGTGTAAGGGCAGACACTATCAAACTCTTAGAGGAAAACATAGGCAGAACACTCTATGACATACATCACAGCAAGATTCTTTTTGACCCAGCTCCCAGAGAAATGGAAATAAGAACACAAATAAACAAATGGGACCTAATGAAACTTAAAAGCTTTTGCACAGCAAAGGAAACCATAAACAAGACCAAAAGACAACCCTTAGAATGGGAGAAAATATTTGCAAATGAAGCAACTGACAAAGGATTAATCTCCAAGATTTACAAGCAGCTCATGCAGCTCAATAACAAAAAAACGAACAACCCAATCCAAAAATGGGCAGAAGACCTAAATAGACATTTCTCCAAAGAAGATATACAGATGGCCTACAGACACATGAAAGAATGCTCAACATCATTAATCATTAGAGAAATGCAAATCAAAACTACAATGAGATATCATCTCACACCGGTCAGAATGGCCATCATCAAAAAATCTACAAACAATAAATGCTGGAGAGGATGTGGAGGAAAGGGAACACTCTTGCACTGTTGGTGGGAATGTAAATTGATACAGCCACTATGGAGAACAGTATGGAGGTTCCTTAAAAAACTACAAATAGAACTACCATACGACCCAGCAATCCCACTACTGGGCATATACCCTGAGAAAACCATAGGTCAAAAAATGTCATGTACCACAATGTTCATTGCAGCTCTATTTACAATAGCCAGGACCTGGAAGCAACCTAAATGTCCATCGACAGATGAATGGATAAAGAAGATGTGGCACATATATACAATGGAATATTACTCAGCCATAAAAAGAAATGAAATGGAGGTATTTGTAATGAGGTGGATGGAGTTAGAGTCTGTCATACAGAGTGAAGTAAGTCAGAAAGAGAAAAACAAATACAGTATGCTAACACATATATACGGAATCTAAGGAAAAAAAAAAAAAAAGGCCATGAAGAACCTAGTGGCAAGACGGGAATAAAGACACAGACCTACTAGAGAATGGACTTGAGGATATGGGGAGGGGGTGGGGTGAGATGTGACAGGGTAAGAGATTGTCATGGACATATATACACTACCAAATGTAAAATAGATAGCTAGTGGGAAGCAGCCGCATAGCACAGGGAGATCAGCTCGGTGCTTTGTGACCACCTAGAGGGGTGGGATGGGGAGGGTGGGAGGGAGGGAGATGCAAGAGGGAAGAGAAATGGGAACATATTGTATATGTATAACTGATTCACTTTGTTATAAAGCAGAAGCTAACACACTATTGTAAGGCAATTATACTTCAATAAAGATGTTTAAAAAAAAAAAAAAAGAATTGAATGGTAAGTGAATGAGTTAGTGAAATAGGTATTGTCAAAGGAAGAATACAGATATAAAGAAAACATAATGGGAACACAGAAGGGAGAGGGACTCCCACTACAGCATCAGGAAAGCATTTTAGAGGAAGTGATATTTGTTCTAGACTTTGAAGGAAGGTACTATGTGTTGAACTGTATCCCCTAAAAATACATATGCTGAAGTCCTAACCCCCAATACCTCAGAATGTGTCCTTATATGGATATGTCACTGCAGATGTAATTAGTTAAGATGAGGTTATACTGGAGTAGGGAGGACACCTAATAGATATGATTGATTATATTTATATGATTATAAAAAGAGGAAATTTGGACACAGATATGCACACAGGGAGAACACCAGTAAAGATAAAGGCAGAGATCAGAGCAATATAGCAGAGGCCAAGGAACATCAAAGACTGACAATAAACCACCAGAAGCTAGGAGAGAAGGGCCTGGAACAGAGCCTTCCTTACAGCCTTCAGAAGAAACCAACCTTGAGGACACCTGATTTCAGACATGTAGACTCCAAAACTGTGAGACAACAAATTTCTGTTGTTTAAGCCACTGAGTTTGTGGTCCTTGGTTACAGAAGCCTTAGCAAACTAACACAGAAGGAAAAGACTTAATCAGGCAAATAGGGAGATGCACAATACACCTGGAAAAAAATCTAGAGTGAGAAGAATGCTGAGTGTATCCTGTGACCAGCTGATATTCCTCAGGAGTAGAACAAATGTTGCATGAACCAGGAGACAAATATACAGTGGAAGTTAAGATTACATCAGGATTTGGGAACCCAGCTGCTGAAAACCTGGAATGTTATGCTGAAAAGCTTGGGGGCATGGAATTTTATGGGGGGTTTATTTGGTGGATTTTTGTTTTGTTGGGTTTTTTTGTTCTTGTTTGTTTTAGGTAATAGGAAAAATTCACATTGTTAAGTTGAAGAGAATCTTATCAATCATAATTCAATCACTCATTTAATCAACAAGCACTTATTGAATGACTTCTACATTGTTCTAGGCACTGAGGATACAGTAGAAGGAGAGAGACAAAAAATACATAAAACAAACAAATAGTTTTCTGAGGAACCTCCATACGGTTTTCCACAGTGGCTGCACCAACTCATATTTGAGAGAATGACAAAGACCATATGACATCACTTATATGTGGAATCTAAAGTATGACACAAATGAACCTACTTATGAAACAGAATCCCGGACATAGAGAACCTTGGTGGTTACCAAGGGGAGGGGGTTGGGGGAGGGGTGGAGTGGGAGGTTGGGGTTAGCAGATGTAAGCTTTTATATAGAGAATGGACAGACAACAAGGTCCTCCTGTATAGCACAGAACTATATTCAATTTCTTATGATAAACCATAAGAGAAAAGAATATTAAAAAAAGAATGTGTATATGTATGACTGAATCACTTTGCTGTACAGCAGTAATTAATACAACATTGTAAATCAACAATAAAAAATAAATAAATGTCATATTGAGAAAACTGTTGTGGAAGGAAAAGTCAGGATAATAAGTTGGTAAAGATAGATTAAATATATGTCAAATAGTGTTATCAATTGAAGAAAAATAAACCAGGTTGGGGAGATAACGAGTTTGAGACAAAAGAAGGGGTGGGGGGAGTGGGATTACTGAGGAAGGTGGTCAGGGAAGATGTCTCTGATAAGTGGCATTTGAGATCAGCAGGAAGTGGGGAGCAAGCTGGGCTGTATTTGGAACGGTAGCAGCCCTGGCCCCAAGGGTGGGGGTGGGAGTGGGTGGCATGTGCCTTACGGTGTCTGGGGGGAACAAGGAAGCCAGTGTAGCTGTCATGCGATGAGCAGAGGGGAAAGTTTTAAGAGATGGAAGTCAGAAGGTTTGGGAGGAAGTGAGTGATAACAGGATGTAATGATGAGAAATAATTAGAGCTTGCTAACTCTTGGTCCTTTTCTCTTGGGATTGCACATGGAAAGGTATGGCCATTCCAAACTGACCACTGTGTATTCAGTCAAGACTGGGCGTCCACTTCCTGCCCTGGAATGGCCAAGGAAATATGCTGATACATTATATGCCACCGCTCGATTGTTACACCCTCAAAGACACAGAAGGTCTGATGACACCTCCAGCTCTTCCAGTGAACAAAAGCAATTTCAACATTGTTGGATGTATGGATAGCACTTCTGAATGTGTCGGATCTTCACCCCAGAAGAATGGTGAATTGTTGAAAAGCACCCAGCTTGACTCTTTTTTCCCTGCAACACATCCTTTCTCATAGCATTTAAAGCATAGGAGCCAGGAAACTTTGCCAAATGTTATGTATAGGAAATGTTCTCAACATCTTAAGAGTCGAGTCACCAATAGAGGTGATTGAATATTTACATAATTAGAAAGCATGGTCAGAATTTAAATAAATCATTATAGGCACTGTCTCCACCGAAAGCCCTAAAGCTCCCACCCAGCTCCAAATTAATGCAAAGGGAAGAATGGCACCGAATACACACCAGACCCCAGCTGTAATCATTACTCAGACCTCAGTCAATAATTTGGCCAATTTTAAATTAGACAGAAACCATACTTTGCAGGTATCCATGCCTATCATTTGATTAACATTTACAAACAAGAATGAGTACTCACAGCTCTTTGGTGAAGCATGAAATATTTATTTTCCTCTCTTTGGAGGCAGAGAAGTTTGCAAGAATAACTTAAGATTTTTTTTTCATGATTACCCAAAAATCTTGGGTAAAGCAGAAAATTGAACTTGGTCTTATGCTCTAGTTGAGAGGACAATACTCATTTCCAACTTCCTGGAGGTTTGAAATCTATCCATGGTGGGAAGACTGACAAACCTTATCTAAATTGCCATTTTTCAAAAGCTTGCTGCCAATGTGGTAGGGGAAAGCTGTTCCCCTCCGTACTCTCACCCATATATAAATAGAACGTACTCTCATTAGTATTTCATTTTAGATTCATTGGAAAAGACATGAGTTTCACTTCTGAAGTTTCTATCTTATCAGGTATAAAGAATATCCATGGGGAATTAGAAAACATTTTTGTAAAAAAATGAAACTAAATACTGCTTCAATCTAGGTGTCATTAACATCAGCTTCTCTTTTTCTTTTCATGTATTCTCTTGAATAGGTAAAGCAAACTATCTAAAGCTCTTTATGACCACCATTCTCTTTTCTATGTAGAAAGCAGGATTCAACTGTTTGAAAGAGAAAGATGGCACCACTGGAAAGAATCTTAGAGTTTATCTAGTTTAACCCCTTCACTGTAAGAACCGTTGCCCAAGGGGCTAAATAACTTGCCTTAGGTGACATGATAAAAAGAATTGCCCTGATATTAAATACAATTCTGAGATACGGATTTGAAGTCTTCTGTTCAAAATGAAGTATTTAAGCTCCTAGGGACTGAACTAAATTTCAAAACTCCCAATCCTGACTAGCTACAGCATCACGGTTTCAATGAAGTAGGATAATGATGTCTCCAAGAGATCATGTCTGAAATGTTTTGGCATGTATGTTAATAAAAGTTAGCTATTATTATCAAGAAATAGTTTTTGGCTGCCCACACATATTAGACAGCTCTTATATGTCTCTATGTTTATGATATAAAGATCCTCCAAAGCTCAGTGCCAGGACAAGAACAATTTCTTAGCTATAAAGTCATATGGAGATTTAAGGACACAGAAAATATAAGGTAAGAATGCAACCCCATCATCTTCTACGGACATTAAAACAAGAGCATCTGCCATCTCAGACATCCTTTGCTTGCCTATTGTAAGGATACCTGAGATTCTGGCTCAGAGTATGTTGCCAGGAGCTTCCTGGGGACAGAGGCAACTCAAAGTGGCCGACCACGTGCCCACTCCCTAAGGACACTGGGTGGAACTCAAGGCTTTGGTCTGAGTCTGAGCTGGAGGCAAGGCACAACCTGATATATGTAAACACTGACAGTACTATATCCTATTCTTCCATTCCTGCCCAATTATTTCAGGTGTGGGATCCCTGGCTAAAGAAGGAGGAAGAAAGAAGAAAAGGAGGACTATTTCTAGGTCTGGACATCCTTCCTTTCCACTCCTTGGATTCCGGGTGGTTGTCCCTTTTATCTTCATATCACACATCATGAAAGATGTTAAGTAATCATTGATTTAAAGTTTATGGCTGTGCAAGGCTGTGAGTTCCATAAGAATAAAAACCATGTCTGTTTGGTTTATTGCTTTTTCTCAGTGTCTACCATGGTCCCTGACATATAGCAGCCCCCCAGGAATTGCTGTTGAGTGAGCGATGCATGCATGCATTCCTTCTGCTGATAATGTATGGGGTGGCTTCAGGTCCTCTCCTTGCAAACAAGGAATGAAGGAAGAAAGTGGGTTGGAGGAGGAAAGTGAACTAATATTTATTGATTATCCCTTATGTTCTATGCATTTTCATATGTTGCTTCAGGAAAGCCCTACCTTGCAAACGGTGGGCAAGAAAATGCAGACCAGTTGCTCGTCTAACAGCCACGTGCATTCCACTTCAGGTGCATTAAATGTGTTTCCTGCTTACTTTTCCTACTGTTCATGTGAGAGTGCTCAAATTTGGAGTCGTTTTAGTGAAGGACTAATTAACCAATTAGCAACTGTCAACTTTATTTTCTTTCTTCCTTTTTTTCTTTCTTTCTTTCTTTCTTTTTCTTTCTTTCTTCCTTCCTCCCTTCCTCCCTCCCTCCTTTCTTTCTTTCTTTCTTTCTTTCTTTCTTTCTTTCTTTCTTTCTTTCTTTCTTTCTTTCTTTCTTTCTTTCTCTCTCTCTCTCTCTCTCTCTCCAGGATTCATGGCTTCTTTTCTATGTTAAGTCTCTGTCTGAGAATTGGTTTATGTACGTGGAAATCCTATCTCTATAAGTACAATATAAGTGGAAAATTCTTCCTATTTCCTCCTGCTCCCTGAAAACATAGTTCCCAACTGTGTCCTGAAGTCCTTTGTCCTCTTGTAGGTGATAGTATCTGCTCCCTTCAAAACCCTCCCCACCTCACCAAGAGGAAAAAGAAAGGTCTGGGTAGACTGTATAAGAAAATAGATACAGATGGACAGGAAGAAAAAATTTCTAGTGTCTGTTCTGCTCTATTCTATGATACATTTATATTGAATAATTATAAAAGTTATCCCAAAGATGATTGAGCTGAAATTAAACTGGCAGTAGTCATTTCTTGGGAGTACAGAGCAGAACACACATTCGAGAAAGTATCCCATTACCAGGCTCACTCTAGATAGACCAGGCTTCTGGGGACTCTGCCATGTATTAGGTCTACAACACTGAACAAGTTACTTAACCTCATTACATTTGTTGCCTCATTTGTAAAATAAGGATAACAATAGCAGCAATTAAATTAGATAATGCATATAAATTGCTTTCCACAGTGCCTGGTATGTAGCTAAATGCCAAATAAAAGGTAGCTCTTATAAGTATGCATTCAACAAACATTTATCAGGCATTGTTATATAGCAGGCATAATATTCAATGCTGGGGATATAAACACATTTTTCCTCTAGACTTTGCCATTTAGGCATAGAATTATTTTGAGAAGGAAGTACTCTAATTATTGAGATGATGTCCTGTATGTGTATTTCCGATAGGAAGGCCCTCCATACCCACTTTGGCCAGGACTCACAGACAAATCAGACTGTCATCATTTATCCAGTTAATGTAGGAGTGTAGAAGGTCTGATGGATTCATCAGGATAATGTGAAATTAAGCCAGAATAATTATCTAAGTGAACTGGGAAATTTTTGACTGTCCAAAATGGATTCTTTGGCTACCAAATATTTGAATATCCTTCTGATTATGGGGACTCTATCTCTGTGTATAAGTGCAGGATCTCCCACTGGAGAAAAGGAAGGAGTCAGATATCTCTACTCACCCTCCAGCAATGAACATATGATGTGAACAATCAGCTGCTCTCACCTTGGACTTTGAATCTTGAGAGAATTGGGCAAAAAGGCAGAGATAATTGATACCATATTTCCAGATGGAAGGTTGTGAGTGTAATGATGATTGTCTAGAAGGTCCAGGTGTGGTGGTGGCTGCACAGAAGCTCTAACTGAACTGACTGATGGCACCACCAGGCTGTGTTTCTTGATACCAAGTCTTCTTGATTCTGGTCTGTTTTCCAAGACTGGTTCTCCATATGTTCCAAGGATTCTATGAGCTCCCAAAATCCTCCCAATAACTTTTTCTGCTTAAGTTAGCTAAAGTTGATTTCTGTTGCTTGCAACCAAAAATTCTAACTGAAATACTCTTATTTTCTTTGACTAATAGTTCTTGGTGCTCTGCTCTGATCTAAACCTAAGGAGAATTACATTTTCTCCTGCCTCAGGAGTATCCACATATGCCTGGAGGTGAGACACTTGACTGGTTGCAGAAGACGCTTCTGATGAATGCAAGAAGAAAGAAAAAGGAAAAAAAACAAAAGACTAGGAATATTAGATGTTTCTTAAAAAGACTGATGCTGATTTCTTTTAGGGCTTGAGTCCAGAGGAGTAATTTTATTTTCATGTCAGCTCTGATGACTTTGGGGCATAAACATGAATCTGCTTTAAAATACATATTCACATTCCAGGAAAGGGCTCCAGGAAAGATTCTAGTTAGTTGTTAATACATTTAAATTTTGAAGCACAAATGAATAGTTAAAGATGAAAACATAATTATATCAATTAATAGCCAGTAACCGCCATTAGTAGGCCTGCAGACACCACATTTAATTTTTACAGCCTTCATCTTTGCTGTGTCTATTCTACTCTATATAATGGAGACATACCAGAATATGGTTTCATTTCCTCAAGGCACAGGTTAGACCCCTTTAAGAGTGATAGGGTGAGCAAGGCGAGGGGCCCTTTAGACAGTCTTTTTAGCCTGCTGTTCGTGAGGCATTCCATCTTCAGGAATTTTCCTTAAGTACCCTTGAGAGGGAACATACCTTAAGCCCTATGAGCTACCCCATCTTGTCTTAACGAGGTAGCATGTTGTGTGGGGGGAACAGAGCTATGAGTCAGCGGCCTCACCCCAGTCAGCCCCATAGTCTCTTGAGGCCTCAGTTACTGCCCCAACTTCTGCCAGACAAAGAGGTTTGCTCACTTCTCTCTAAAGTCTCCTGTAGCTTTCATTTTGCTAGAGATGACGTGCTACTTTAGCAGTTGAAATTAAGAATTGGGCTCAGAATAGGAGCTAGGAAACAGAGAGAGGAAGAAAAATGGGGACATTGGCAAGGAGGAAAAGAGCTTTAACTTTCCACATGGCACAGCAGAGAGACACAGGAAGTGCTGAAGAACAGAACGAAGCCCAAACCAAGAAGTTGAGAAAGTCTTCTAGTTCTCACCTACTTCCCATCCTCACTGTCAGGGATCCCTGGGCTGCATTGCTCAGGTGGAAGCATGGATGGGGCTGGAACCATACCACTTAAATCCTCCCCTACCCTAGGGAGGCTTCTCTGAGCCCAGCTTGAGCACCTGAGATGCAGTGGGAGGAAGGACAGGCAGACCAAGGTGGTCTGCACCCAGGTTCTTCCACTGAAAAGCTGAATGAATATGAGCCAGTCATTTAAGCTCTCTGAAACCCTGGTTTCTTCATCTGTAGAAAGAGGATAATTGCACTGCCCTGTAAAGTTGTAAATATTAACAATATTTTTTTAAAGCTTCTTGGTGTTGCAAAATGAGCAATCAGTAATTGGTAACCAAAATTATTGTAATTATTGCTGTTACTATAGTTATCATTGTCATATTTGTCCTGAACAACCATGGCATGCCTTGGGTTGGCAAGTCTCTAGAACTGATTTGTGGATGTGGACCTAGGTGACCCAGAGAGATTACACAGAAAGGACTGCCAACTAATCTAATCTTAGTATTAATTGGAATAGAGACATTTCCAGAAAGGAATGCGTAGACTCCAGATTGTACCCAGGGAGTGCATCTTGAAAAAATAATATGAAACCAATGCTTCAGCTCAGCTCCAAAGACAGGTGTGTGCCACTATGTGCTGTTACATGGGTTATCTCTTCTAATGCAGACATCATGGAAATGAATACATTCTGTGAAAATGTTCTGTAGGAGGATTAAATGAGATAGTGTATGAGAGGCAGCTGGGATTCTAGAAACAGGGTTACCTGAATGCAGCCTCCTTCCTCTCTGAGCAACTCCAAGCTGTGTAGCTCCAGATTCAAGCAGCTGCTATAAGTTACTGGCAAGTGGGTATAAAGGAAGTCTTGAGTTCTGTTGTGGTCCTAGGGAAAAAAAAAAAAAAAACCCGAGGGGCTTCCTCTCCTGTGATCTGGGTAAGCAATTGCTTAATGGCATTGAGTCTGAGGGTTAGAAATTTAGCCTATGAATACAGATAAGATCTGTGTATAGAACTCTAGGGTAAGGTCAGTGCCAATCTTACATTACTGGAAAACTACAATGGAACTTTCAAATAAACAGGGAGCAAAAGATGGAATGAATAGCAAATTAAATAAAACAGCAATAATTTTAAAAAAGGAAAAAAGCAAATTATGAGATAAAAGAACCAATAAACTTAAAAGAAAGAAATAAAATCAGTATATTAGTTATTATACTACATGTCAGTGAAAGACTTAAAAGACAGAAATTGTTAGACTTTTATATACTTTATATATTATATTACTTATATATTATATTACTTATTATTTCTAAGTAACCTACATAAAATAAAATAATAATGAAATTATTTTATAAAAAAGGACACAGCTGGATAAAGAAATACCAGTCAAATGTAAACAAAAAGAAAGCAGGAGCAGCAATATTAATATCACTCAAAATGGAATTTAAGGTCAAAGGTACTACACAGATTAAAGAAAATGATTATGTTACAGAGTTTCAGTATGAAAGGACCAAGGGAATGGACAAGGAACAATATTTAAATAGATGATAGACAAGGATTTTCCAAAATTAATAAAAGACATTTAGCCACTTTTTTAAGAATCTCTATGAACACCCATCAGAATAAATAGGAAACCACATAAAAGTACATCACAATAAAACTGCTTAAAAACAAAGACAAGAGAACAGCATTTAGACAGCCAGGGCCATATTTTGGCTGTTTTAATACAGCAGAGAAATGATATGGAGTGACATTTTTCACATAAAAAGAGTAACACAAAAAATGGGAAGGGAAGGGGAATGGAGATTAAATGTTCTAAGGTTGTAATATTACAATTAGCTAGGGGAGTGGGGAAAAGTAATCATTTTTATTATACTGTAATAAGTCAAGTTTTCTCACTGGTTATAAAAGGAAAAAGCAAGTATATGCTGCTTACTAGAAATATGCATTAGACATAAGATTGAAAACAAATGGTAGGAAATGATCTATAATACAAACTCTTAAACCACAGTGATGGGGTCACCATCAGATGATGTTAAGACTGTAAAAAAAAAAGGAGCATTATTAGAGATGAAGAAAGCCATGCCATAAAAACAAAATATTAATTCACAGGAATATATGAATCCGATAATATGGTGAGAACAGCCACTGCCCCTCCTGATAGAGAATTTGGCTGGACCCCGCTAACTAGGAACTGCTGATGGAACCAGGTTAAGTATGGAGTGTGGAATCTTACTGCTAGAGGTCTTGCCCTTCCCTACCCCTAATATGAGTTACTTTGACATCTGGGGGTTGTCTAAAGATTATTATGTTTATAGTGACTATTTCTCAAAACCCTGGGTGCTGACTTACACCAGGTAGAGAGTTTTTAGATTGGTGAATGATATGGTCCAACGTTAAGAAGATGACACAAAAATATCTTCCTTGACTTCAAGCAACTTACACTCTGGGGAAGACCAGCTTATAAAAGAAACTGCAATACAACACATAGCACGATAAATGTGATAAGAATGGTAGAAGCAAAAGTATACAAGGCATAGGATACTGTCACAAAGAGAGTTACAAATAAAGGCAAAGCTAAAGTATGAAAAAATGAATTAAAAGTCACTAATTCAAATGCAGGGTGATAGAAACCCAGGTTTCCACTTCACATCCAGTGCCAGAATTGCCACAAGTTTAAAGTGCAATAGTATAATATCTCTATGGGGGCTATTAGACAGGGCATCACACATCTTTTATTCTTGTATCTAAGAGTAGCTTTAAATCTATTTCTTAAATTACGATTTAACAAAAGAAACATGTAGAAGATTAAACTGTAAAAACCTGGAAGTTCCTGTGAGACCCTTACTTCATGAAGCTTTCTGTAGAAACCATCTTGGTTGGAGGAAGTCTGATTTCTACATTCTCTCTTGAGCCTTCAGTAAGAGTGCATCTGTTTGGAAGGGATGCAGACACAGGGCTCCCAACTGCCTTCAAAGGACTGCCATGCTGAGCCAACTCAATAGGATAAAAAGAAAACAGTTGAGATAAGCTGTAGCTTCCCAGATAGCATCCATAGCGCTTCCATGTAAAAATTGTAGGGCAGAAATCGAAGGGAAACATAGGGGCATTCGGAAAACAGATGGTAGAATAATCATTCTACCACAGTGCCTGATGTAAACTAGGACCAACTGATTCCAGCATCCTCCTTTTCCCATTTCCCTCCTTTATATTCCCATCTGAATATAAACCCAGCTCATGGCTCTCAGTTGAAGATATAGCCTCACATTCCCTGCAGAAGTGACAGGCCAATTGAAATTCTTTGATAGCAAAAGTTATGTCCTGAATAAGACCAGGACACAAAGCTAAGGATTTTTTAAAAATTTAATTAATTAATTTATTTTTGGCTGCGTTGGGTTTTCATTGCTGTGCACAGGACTTTCTCTAGTTTCGGCGAGCGGGGACTACTCTTTGTTGAGGTGCACGGGCTTCTCATTGCGGTGGCTTCTCTTGTTGCGGAGCACCGGCTCCAGGCGCACGGGCTTCCGTAGTTGTGGTGCGTGGTCTCAGTAGTTGTGGCTTGCAGGCTCTAGAGCGCAGGCTGAGTAGTTGTGGCACACGGGCTTAGTTGCTCCTTTACTAATAAAGGTCACTTTTGGTCTTTAAATATTATATAATATTTATACTTGGAATGGAAATTGAAATGCAAGGGAAAGAGAGAAGTTAAGGATGATTCCTTCTCTCTATATCTTGGCAAATAAAAAATTTTAAAGACCAAAAAAATTGGTAAAAAAGTTCTTTTATTTAATCATGGTTTTTCCCCCCACTTCTATTAATATATTGAAGGTTTTATTAAAAAAAAAAAAAGAAACATGATGTCCTTTACTTTTCTTTAATCCTCTCCAACCTCCTCAACCATTTTCCCTGAAAACTAGGACAGTGCTCTGCAAGTAGGCATGTTCAAAAAATACTTATGGATTGAAAATATTTACTGTAATATATTATTAGGTTATTATGTTGACTTAAAACTACATACTTCCTTGCTTATCATTCAAGTCAAACACTGATGTCAAGTGAAAATTTCTTAAATATCCTAAATTATAAAACCGGGACTTTGTATCATTATTTATCACAGATCTATTTAAGTATCTGGGGTATAAAGAACTTTTTACTTACAACTTTTATGTTAAAAGTGACCTTTTCTTACTTTATAGTTAATTAAGAAGACAGCTGTGTTATAATAAAAGTGTCCTAAAATAGAAACCTAAATTTCTGGGTTATATTCCCATTGTTGTCATAAACTAAGAAAGTATGTGGTCTTATCTGTGTACATCAGTCCTCTTTTCTGAGTCTCATCAGGAAACTGAGGAAGCAGGATTCAATAATTCCCATGATTCTTCAGTGATGCTATGTAAGTGCTGATATCAAGTTTAAAAGTTTCAAGAACATTTGAACAATTGTATGGATTCTCACAACTACTTGTAACAAAACCCTTTACCTTTGTCTTGTCAAATACAAGTGAAATGGTTTTATGGTTAGACAAACTGAGAGAAACCATGTAGCTCCCATGTGAGGAAAATTTGTAAGAATTATTTTAAAATAAGTTTTCTTAATAAAAAAAAGTCTATTGTTGAAAATAAGAAAAATACTAAACAGTGTAGAGAATATTTAATGAAAATTAACAGAATTGACTGTAGACTGCATTCCTGATCTCTAGAGATTTAGAAAGAATAAGGTCAGTAGAACCCATTTGTTATTAAAATTTAACTTTCAAATACTTTGTATACCTATAGTCCAGTGTTTTATTGATAGGTCACTCATTTGAAATTAAAGAGATTGTAAAAACTTAAAACAAATGCAAATTATCTAAAATCACCTTGACCCTGGATTATTAATATTAAATATAAAAATATTGATATAACACTATCAAAATTATGACTATATGTTATGTATCCCCTATCAAAAGAAAAGAAAATTTTGTATGTAATTAAGAAAAGAAAAACAATAAAGTTAAAAAGAAGGCTAAAAGGAATATAAACTTATAACTCAATTCCTTTTTTTTTTGACAACTAAAGAACCACTTTCATAATTGATATAATCTGATTTAGAAAAAAGTTCTGTCTCACAAATAGTACAGCCCAGTCCCACTGTAATTTAAATGTTGCCAGTGGCTTTTTGCTGTATCCAATGCTCTGTTCTATGAGAAGAATCTCAACCTTCATTTTGCTCAAAACCTGCCATATTTGGTAATTATTCTGATAATTCAGTTTCCAATTCAAGTCATATCATGACTTGCATTTTAGTTGGTTTTTGTGACTCTGTCCATGGTACCACAGACAGCTTTTTGATGGGAAAGGCAGTGGCCACTCATCTTTGTATGCCTAGAACTTTGCATAATGCTTGGTCCATGAAAAGATTCCAACAAATATTTGCTATATTAAACCAATGGATAAGTTCAAACAGTGATTGGAAGCTGAATCACAAAAATAATATCTAATCTTTTGTTCTGATGTGGGCTAAGTGATTTAGGAAGGCTAATTGAGTTGAAGAGCTAATTGAAGAGCAACTTCAGTATTCACTAGAACAGAAGATATTTTTGCCAAAGAGAAAAGATAGGGAAATTTATCAGCATATCTGATGACAGGTATGCATTCTGTCTCATGGAAATAAGAAGGAATCAAAGAGGGCTGGAAGCCAAGTTAGACAGGTGAAAATGTATCAGGCCTTTAAAAAGGCTAGAAGGGAGTTTGTTCTTAGGGAATTAGATAGTTTATATATGGTTTGTATTTTCCTCTTTCTTAATTTTATCTATCTTAGAATCATAGGTAATTTTTAAAATGCCAATAGCTCAGCTGTGCTGAAAGTTATTAAGTTTTTTTTTTCCATTGGTGGATCATGGTTTTAAAGAGTGAATACGGCATGATAATGGGAGTGAGGGAATCCTAGCAGAAAGATACAAGTCATGGAGCTAGATGAAATATTATTTGGGGATTCTTGTCCCAAAGCTCCCCTCTATTCAAACCTTGGGAATTCCATGTTTGATGATAAAGATCAGCAAGTGGGACTGATATAAATGAATAAAATAAAATTTTCCTCAGCAGAGTTTATATCAACTTGTATAACCTACTCCTCACAGCTCTTACACCTCAATGTCTACCACCAATCGTCAGCCATACCATTTCTTAGGGCAATCTTGACCTTAGGCAAGAGGGATGTATGTACTAGTCCAGTGTTCTGGGGCTTAATTTTAAGCCACTTAATGGCAACTTGACTCTAAATGTGAGTGCTGATTTTGATAACGTAGATTTTGTTCTTATTACTAAGACCAAGCTATCACGTCAACACCCACTTAATTGTAAGGGGTTTAGAAAACCAAAACCATGCAAAGGTAGGCTTGGCATTCCAACAGAAGGTAGCAGAGTTGTTCCAGGACATATCTTGATGGGCTGGCAGTGACCAATACTAGCTCAGAGCAACATTTGAAACACGACATAGGGTCGCAGAGTGGCCAGCCAGTGAGCAAGGCAAAGAGGTGAAAATCATAGTATTCAGAGATTTAGGTTGGTAAGTAAAATTCCAGACTATGTAGGTCCAATGCTTGTTTCTAGACCCTGCATATTCTTTTTTTTTTTTTTTTTTTAGCCCTAATATACCATTCAAGCCTTGAGGCAAGAAAAGGCTCTGGAAGTTTTACCTTGATAAGAAGTAGTAACTCCTTTAGACAGTGCTATATTATTCAACAAATATTTACTGACTATTCATCAGTTCATAAAATTCTTTATGTAATTATTATGTAACAGTGCTGTCAGGCACTGTTCTAGGTGTTAGGATTGTAACATTGAACAAAAAAAAACAAGCAGAAATTTCTGCCCTTATGAAGTTTATATTCAGATGGTCTTCTTCCTTCATCTATCACATTTGCCGCTTTTCTAGAAAGGGTCTGTGGTCTCAGCCTAAGGGTGGTCCCCACCTGGAGAAGCAATGGTAAAAAGGCTTACTATGATCCTTGATCCTTTGTGTTGGGAAGGGAGGTGGAGTAGAGAATCAGTGGGCAATCATACTTGCTGTCCAAATATCAACCCAGGATCTCAATGGCATCTTGATGCCATTAATGAATCTTCTCACAAACACATTCCTATACAATGAGAAAAGAATAGGTTTCTAAGAGACAGAAACAATGGTACTGGTCTAGAACCCACTGCGGTATAATGTTAACATTGATGCCATATTCTTTATTAGTCACAGTTTAGTTGAAGAAACAGAAACAACTCTGGGTATTTTAAGCAGGAACTGACATGATGCAGAGAATTAGATGCTTACAGAATAGTTAGAAGTTATATGAAAAGGTACTTTCCTGTTTGAGCCTCCAGGAACATTCTAGAACAATAGGTCATCATTGGAACTACGCCAGAAAAAAGGGACACCGCTACTACCTCTGAAACCGCCACTGTTCAACACACAGAAAACTGGACAACAGATACTGAAATATTACCTGAGAAAACTCATGACCACAGCCATGCCTGAGAGCAGAAATAGCCAAAAAGGGGCAGAAAGGTAGCTTCCACCTTGCTTTCACCTTCCAAATGTTCTGCAAGTGCACTCTAACTAGGGGAATTAATTTGCAGCCAGAACTCTAGCTGCAAGAGAGTCTAAGATGGCAGAATGGAGGCTGAGTGAGCCCCATTCAAAATATGCAGCATCCACTTTAACCTCCAAGGTGAATTTGTGAAAGTACAGAGTCTTAGGCCTTCATTTGATCTAATGAATCAGTTTCTGGGTACAAAAACAGACACGTTAACAAAAACTTACCCCGAGGGATTCTCATGCTTAGGAACATTTGGGGAAAAATTCATTAGAATGATTAGGATGAGATCTGGGATACACAGTCATATTAAACACAACCAGAAAATATTTTTAAAATATGTGATTTTAAAAGAAATATTGAGCCATGCTTATATAATTTAATTTTTTGGACCTGATTCTACTCTGAATCAGAAAGTGAAATGCTTATCATCTCAGGTAGTTTTTCACTTCACAATGTGAAATGGGGAAAAAAAAATTTCTCTCCTCAGTGTTTTGCTCTCTCTAGTTCTTCATGCATCTGGGACAAATGCTGACAATTTGGTGGCTGCATTTTATTACAGAACTTTGCCTAGTGCTCTCTCTGGGGGTATTTCAAAGTAATGTCCTATTCAGACCTCAAATTTTACTCTTTTCTAGTTTGCAAGCAAGGAACAGTTTAGCATTATTCCAAGGAATGAGAAATTGCTCATTTAGGAAAGCAAAAATGCATATTCTTTCTTCATCTAGGGGAAGATTTCCATTGAATAAATGATTGCATCTGGCTTCTAAAGATTTATTGATTTAAATGCATTAAATTGCTCAACTCAAAAATAAGTGGGAATTTATAATTCAAAGAGAAACATCAAATCAACCTTGCATATAACCTTCCTCACAGTGCCTTGAACAATGTTGGCTGAATTAATGAAAGATGAATTTCCTGTGCTGATTTACCTTGCTAAGATAATGATGCATCTGTAGCTTTTTCCCAAAGTGACTTAGTACTTCCTGGAAATTCTCATGGTTTTTGAGGTTTCCTTAAATGTGACTTTCAATCATGTAATTAAAAGGTTGTTTTAGTCATGGTAAGTAACACTGGCTGTTGTAACAAACAACCCACAAGTCTTGGTGGCTTAAGACAATGAAGGTTAATTTCTTATTCAGTGATCCAACTGACTGTTGAGTGATCAGCTCTCCATCTAGTGATTAGTATTGTAGTCTGCTGGTATCTAATAGCTCTACCTCTCCTAAATCAGAGTCAAAAAACATTTTGTGTAAAGGGCCAGATAGTAAGTATTTTAGGCTTTGCCAGTCAAGAGGCAAAATCAAAGATATTATGTAGGTACTTACTGAACAAAAGAAAAAACAAATTTCAGCAAATATTATTTTGATGAACTTCAGAATATATGGTAACTGAGTGCAGTTATTTGTAATACAAGCTTACCAATGAGAAAAATTGAATTATTTTGTTGGGGGATACAATTTTGCTTGATTGAGGTTTAAATTACTTTTCCTATAGTCAAAATGACTGCAAATGTTCATCAGTTAATGCTAGTCTGTATTGAAATTTTTTCTTATTTCATCTTTTCACGTGGATAAGTTCTGCCAATACTGATATCAGTCCATGAGTGTATGATTTTAATTGACTGTATTCATTTCTTGAAAGGTAGTTTCAGGATTCTATAAGATTCTTCTCTTGCCTTTTAACCTATCATTACATGGTAGACTAATCACTTCCGATTGAAGATTAGAAGGAAGCTCCTCAACTGAACAATTATATGGATTATGAAATGTGAAAATTTTTGTACTTGCATCGAGATACCAGAAATACTGCTGTTACAGTAGTCTGAGCTGGGAAAGCATATCACTGCAAATTTGTGTGGGAATGGAGATTTGGGTTTTTGTTTTAAATTTACAGCACAGAAGGTGTATAAAGCAGCTTGAGGTTACCTGTGGCTCAAACAGAATTAGGTTGTTATGGAAATGACTACAATGTATGTGTTTCACATGTAAGTGCTATTTTGCCTTGAAATTCTAGGTTGAATTCAGTAAGCATTATCAATTCTGTGGAAAAAGATGATTTCCAAAGTCATTCAGTATTTGATGATAGTGGCTGAGCACAGCTTTCCTTGTTCAGAAAAATTTTAATTTTGAGTCTGTTTATTTTGACAATAAATTAACACTGCTAAACCATCAGAGTACTGTGTAGTAGGGCAGGGTAAGAAATCCAGCTTCTATTTCTGATGAAAATTCATGGAACTGGAGATGGATAAATCCATGAAAGCAAATGAAATATGCTGTTGACACTTCTGTTTCAATAACACATGATAGAGTCAAATATTTTCTGCAGAGTCTTTGCTCATAAATAAGACAGTTAATAACCGTAGGCTTTAAATACCTTATTTTTTCACAAACTTTGTGAATTTGTCCAACAGAACCTTTTTCTGTTCCACACATATTTTTACCACCATCGGTTGCAATACATCTTAGCAGATTCCACTTTATGTTGTACTGAATTAATGTTTTTTTCAACTTCTCTGAAAAGGTACTCACCTGTATTTGTTCCACGCAGATGATTCAGTAACTTAAAACTTGGCATCCAATAAACAACTGAGTGGTATAGGTAACATTTACTCATCAAGAACCAAAACAAACCACTCAAAATCATCTACCTTATGATTAATGTTTTTGTCAACTCTCCATGTTGTTTCCAATAACCTTAACTTTTTGAGCAACTGTTCTCATCAAAAGGGTAATAGTTTTGAATTATTTTTTTCTGGATGCATTTCTTCAGCTGCAATCAAACACAATTAAATTAACTCCTCATAAGTAAACAGCTTTCTTGCTTGGCTGATAAAATGAGCCACTGGAAAATGTATTTAGGTTGCAGCCTTATTTTTTTCTTTACTTTTGTGAAGAAATTCTACTGTGATAAGATATTTTGTTTTAAATTTTCTAATTTTTCTGGACATTGTTTTCCTGTCAGTTGGGAATATTTCAATATGTGCTCTGTTTGGTAATATCAAGACTTATTGTATTAGTTTCTTATTGCTGTTATAACACCACAAACTTAGTGACTTCTTAACACAACACAAATTTATTATCTTACAGTTCTGGAGGTTAAAAATCCAAAGGGAGTCTCACTGGCTAAAATCAAAATATTGGGGAGTCTGTGTTTTTTCTGGAGGATCTATGGGACAATCCAATTCTTGCTTTTTCACAGTCTCTAGAGGGTTCCTAAATTCCTTGGCTTATGGCCCCAGCCAGCAATTACATCACTCCAACATCTGCTTCCATCATCCCATCTCCTCCTCTGACTGACTGTCCCGCTTCTCCCTTTGTAAGGACCATTGTGATTACATTAGAACCACTAGGGTGATAATGGTCTCAGTGCCTTTCTGGAATGATGAGATTCTGAACCAGACAGCCAGAACTGCAGGACTGCTGTTAAGGGATTTTAAATTGTGTGTTTTTAACACTGCAGTGAAATAACTTAAGATATTCTTTGCGTTCTTAGTATGAGGGGCTATTATATGTCATGTTGGCATAAATTGTTTTGTTAAAGGGAATGTGTTTCTAATGGTGTTTCAGTGTTTGTATTGATACAAAGTAAATTATTACTTTGCTCTGGGTGTTTTGGCCACTGAGAAAATACTGTATTGCAAAGGAAACAATCTTATTTCTTAAGACAACAAACATATTTTAACAAGTTCTTCACTTCTGTTCATTGATTTCTAATTGACTTCATGCTTCACGCTGGGAATTGAGAAGTTGTTTGAAGTAGGATAGGTAAACCTCAGCATATAATATAAAATTCATTCAGGTCAGCTGCAGTGTTTAAATTACACATTTCAAATCCCTTTTTACAGACACTAAAGTAAAAAATATGTCTTTCTGGGTTGTAAACATGTGGTAATAACAGAATATTATACAGTCAATGTTAAATAAAACCCAAAAGTGGAATGTGCAGAAAATAGGATTTGGTTAATTTGTGGAATCATTTTTATGTTTGCCTTTAACTTTTTTAAAAACAAGATTCCTAGAATAGGTTGGTACATTCTGTTAAGACTTACAGCATTCCATTTTGCTTATAGTGTTGTATCACAAGGGACTCCCCCAGGGACCATGACTTGCTGGTGTGTGTATATATTTACAAAAAAGAAAAAGTTACCCATTGGGATACAAGGTAGCAGTCACAACTAAAGACTGTGGCTTTTTGAGGTGCAATTCCCTGATTTACAAAATTATTTACAGTGGGTCTTATTGTTTTTGTGACAGGATTTATTCAGAGTGCTGTGTTCTACATTTGATGTGCCAAAATGCTATTAATCTAAATATTTGTAAATAAAGTCTTGTATCTAGACTAAATTTTAAAATCTCTACCTCAAGATCCCTTAAATTAGTTGAACCTGCAAAGTTCCTTTTTTTCCTTAATATTTTTACTTTACGTATTCATAGTTCCTTTTGACATGTAAAATAACATATTCACAGGTTCCAGGAATTAGGATATGGACATCTGGGGGTGGTGGTGGTGGTGGTATTATTTTGCCTACCACAGCTAAAAGGTCATTGTACAAAAAACACAATGCTTTGCCACCTAATTTGTTAACAAAATAATCCACACTCCAGTATGCTTCAAACATGCACCATATGAAGTCCACTTTTTTCTTCCTTTCTTGTTTTGACCTGATGAATATGCACTGATAGTAAAAGGATAAAATAAAATAAAATGTTACAGTACAGTGATATGGATGGCAGTCAAAATGTGGTCAAGTTATAACTGCATCATTGCAATGTAGAATGCACTGAGTCAGCAGGGGGCAGCAGTGAGGGCACCACACATGGTCTCTGCTGTAGCTATTCAACCCTGCCACTTAATATGAAAGTGGGCATAAACAATATAGAAATGAATGTGAATGTGGATGTGTTCCAATAAAACTTTATGACATTGCAAATTAAATTTTAAATAATTTTGAAAGTTGTGGAATATTATTATTCTTATTTTTAAAGGTAATTGAAAAATGTAAAGCCATTTTAGCTCATGGTTGTACAAGAATAGGCAGTGAGGACCACAGGGGTGTGTTTCCAAAATGGCAGCAGTGATGGATATGGATACCCCACGTGGCACCAACAACAACATGGGCAAGAAGCACATTGAAGAGAAAAAATGAAATGCAGTAGCCCTCTGGGCCTGGGATATTGTGTCTCATAACTGTGCCATCTGCAGGAACCACATTATGGATCTTTCCATAGGATGTTGAGCTAACCGGGCATCTGCTACTTCTGAAGAATGCACCGTTGCATGGGGAGTCTGTGACCGTGCTTTTCACTTCCACTGCTTCTCCTGCTGGCTCAAAACATGGCAGGTGTGTCTGTTGGACAACAGATAGTGGGAATTCCAAAAGTATGTGCACTAGTAAAAAAGAATTCTTCTATCAAGCTCAGCTGTTCTGTTATTCATTTAATGACTTGCCCTCTTGTTCCTTAATTATAAATTAGATAGACCCGTGTCTTTTACGCTTTGTCTTTCCAGTTTGCTATTCTTGCAGCCATATTGTATTGATATTCTGTGTCAAATGAAATCCAGGTGGATTCTAGAACAGATGCTGTCTGTTGTATATATGTGAAAAAAGTAAACATAAATAAAGAGTCCCCTCTTCCCAGGTTGGAAAGCCAGCTTTTGCAAGAGAGATGCTTGTTCATTAGAGACAGAGCAGAATTGTCCTGTGAGCACATCGCTTGGTCACGAGGAAACCTGCTTATTGACGGCAATCTTGGGAAAGTTACCTCTCTGCTCCAAGCTTTCCTCCTCTATCAAGTGGCTTCTAAGGATTAAATGGCATCAGGTGGACACAGAAAGAGTCTTTGTAAACTGTAAAGACACTGTACAAATGTGAACTTTCTGTATGACATGTTGCTTTCTCTTCTTAGTTTGAAAAAGTAAACTTGAAAAAACCTAATATGTAATCTTGGCTGGCTAAGAGCAATTTTTGAACATAAGTTGAAAATTGATATTTAAAATTGAGTTAATGGGAGAATTCAAGTTTCCTTCCCTACTACCACCCTTTGCAATTTGTTTAAAATGTCTTTTTTTTAAATGATTTTTTTTTAAAGAGTTCCTGACTTATTTATTTATTTATTTATTTATTTAATTGTTTTGGCTGTGTTGGGTCTTTGTTTCTATGCGAGGGCCTTCTCCAGTTGTGGTAAGCGGGGGCCACTCTTCATCGCGGTGCACCGGCCTTTCACTGTCGCAGCCTCTCTTGTTGCGGAGCACAGGCTCCAGACGCGCAGGCTCAGTAGCTGTGGCTCACGGGCCTAGTTGCTCTGCAGCATGTGGGATCTTCCCAGACCAGGGCTTCCCAGACCAGAGAACCCGTGTCCCCTGCATTGGCAGGCAGATTCTCAACAACTGCGCCACCAGGGAAGCCCCCTAAAATGTCTTTTTTTTTTTTGGCAGTGCATGTGCCATGTGGGATCTTAGTTCCCTGACCAGGGATCGAACCTGTGCCCCCTGCATTGGAAGCGCTGAGTCTTAACCACTGGACCGCCAGCGAAGTCCCTGTTTAAAATATCTTGGTCTAATACTGATTCAATAGCCATATAGTCTCTAACTGAGAAACAGTATAGTTTACTGCAGTGGTTCTCAAAGTATGGTCTGAGGACTCCTGGGGGTACCTGAAACCCTTTCAGAAGTTTCATGAAGTTCCTTTTCCAACTGTATGACCATGAGGCCAGCTTTTCTTTATATGCTTCAACCAAAGCAACATGTTGAATGAAGAAGCTGACATGAGAATCCAGCTGTCTTCTATTGTCAGATATAAAAGAGATTTGCAAAAATGCTGCTCTTCTAATGATTTTTTTTTTGTTTTGAAAAAGTTACTTTTAATAAAAATATGCCAAAAAAAAAAAAAAATAGGCAGTGAGCCAGATTTGGCCTGTGGGCTGTAGTTTTCTACCTACTTCTAGGGCCTTGGAGCCCTCCACTGCAGGAGGCTGTGTGAACTATGCCTAGAGTTAGACTACTTCACTTCTGCCCACCTTCCATTACTTAGAACTCAATTACCTGATCATACTTAACTGCAAAGGAGGCTGGGAAATGTAGTTTTACTATGTGTCCAAGAAAAGGGAATATGTGTATTGCTGAACATTAGCATTTTCACCATTGCCTGCTCTTTCTGGTAACCAAATTTTCATTCTCTCCCCTTTTCCCACATATAGATTACACTCATTTCCAGGATCTCAGATAATGCATGTCCTCTACAATCTATCAGATATAGTTTCTCATAGTCCTGTGACTATGCACTTAGTATCCATCCCCGATATCCACCATAAAGAATAGTTCCATTTGGAAAGGGTAAAACAGGGAGACACAGCCGTTACTGGTCAGAGGTAATCCAGTTGGACAAACCCAGAGAGCAGGGGGAGATCTTTGACTCTTCTCTGAATCAGCTCTCTGGAAGGAATTCTTTTGCACATTGTGCTCTGTGGCCTCCTGACTCCATCCTTTGGGAGCTTCCTCCTTATCTCTTATCCTCCTTGCACATCTGAAGTGGGCTGTGCCTTCCTGGGGCTGCAGAGTTTTGTCAGCCCACTGTTTGCCCGATGATTATTTTACGCTCTTTAATTACAAGCTCCCTGAGACCACCCACGTGGTTTTATGTGATATGCAATTTCTTCATGAGCAAAGCTTCAGGTCTATTTGCTTGCAATCAGTACCATGTGCCGTAACCATACTCAGAGATGCTTCCCAGACATTGATCTCTAATCAGCTTGATTTTATTGCCTGATCCCTCCAATTGTTTTTCTTAATTTAATGGTGGCTAAAAATGGCTATTAATGTGTGTGATCTTTGCTGCAAGACTGAAGTCACTTTGAGCAGCAGAAGTTTTTCGGTTACTCCAAGCCTTTCTCAATCACATCACTTACAGTTTAGGATCTAGAAACAAAGATATTTCCAACACTTTGATGGCCCACATTTTTAGATTTTTTTCTATTCCCTCTCATTTCCGCTTACAAAGTGACCAACTTTTTCCGGAGCTCATTTCATTTCTTTCTTGTGCCAGATGCGGACAAACACTAGTTTGTACGCACTAACATTGTTTTCTAACCTCTTTCCCTAGAGCTACAATTCAGTAAGCACAAGATCTGCCTACCAAATTATTGCTGGCAACAGATTTTTGCAAACGTCTTTCCCTTAACACAATGCTTTCCTGATTTTCAATCTGCTGACTACCTTCCTACTGATAAACCATAGTCTCCAATTTCCACTGGAAAATTTAAGTGTTATTTAGGCTAAGTGCGGTAGCAAACAACATTAAAATCTCAATAACTTAAAGCAATTCAATTTTTTTTCTCATTCATATCATGAAACAATTTGGTGTTCATTGGGCAGCTTTCTATGCAGTCATTTAGACTGTAGTCCTTGGGAGGGGATTTGAAAGAGCTAAATAAGGTTTCAAACCTAATGAAATAGGAGTTTAGGTATAAGAGAGGAACTTGTACATCTTAGGAAACAGTAGACCAAAACTTAGGTCCAGATTAGGAGCAAGACTCATTAGCTGCCAAGTGCCAGAGAACTGGGCTAAAGCTCTTAAAATATCTCCTCGGATTCTCCTAGGATTGATCAAGAAATTCCAATCAGCAGGGAGGCATATATTGGCCTCAGCTGTAGGATCTAGAAGGAGACGGGAAAGGAAACCAGAGAGCTGTTACATCTCCCTCCAAAGAGCACCCTAGCATGTCTTGTGAGTTGACCAGGACCTGGGCAGAGCTCCTGCTTTTTTCCTTTTTTTTTTTAAATTTATTTAATTAATTTATTTATTTTTGGCTGCGTTGGGTCTTCGTTGCTATGTGGGCTTTCTCCAGTTGCGGTGAGCGGGGGCTGCTCTTTGTTGCGGTGCGCAGGCTTCTTATTGCAGTGATTTCTCTTGTTGCCGAACACGGGCTCTAGGCGCACGGGCTTCAGTAGTTGCAGCATGCAGGCTCAGTAGTTGTGGCTCGCGGGCTCTAGAGTGCAGGCTCAGTAGTTTTGGCGCACGGGCTTAGTTGCTCCGTGGCATGTGGGATCTCCTGCTTTTAAAGTGGGAGTTGTCACTCTTTCCTTGTATTGCTCATCATTTGCATTGTAACCGTGGAAGTTGGTTTAAAGCTTAGGAGTACCTTTCAATTTCTTTTGTTTTGTTCTGGAATTCACAAAGTTATTTATATCAGGATTAGCTGTGTATTCAGTCCTATGGTGAACCTTCCTTGATTTTCTTTCTTTTCCCAGTTAAAACCACTAATCTCAGTGACTATATAATATAAAACATATAAATAAGTAAAAGAATGTAATCTTCTTGACAACTTTGTATGTTAGATATTATTGTCGATAGGACAATAATGTTAGGATAGATATCCATTTTTTAGAAAGTGAGCTTCACCGTGATTAAGTTAGGAATTGACAGGGCAGGGATGTGAACTCAGGTCCAAACATTCTTGGTTTTTAACGACTTTCAGAATATTTAAGGGAATTTTGGATAACTAGTCTTGCTGCTCCTCCAATAACCCCAAGATGCAGACATCTTTGAGGACATACACTAAAAAAGAGGTCCCTGTAAATGCTGGCACGTCCTTGAGTTGGGGTAATGGCTTGGGATCCTGTATTGATCCTGCTAGATAGTAAATGGACCACTTCAGAGGACAGTGGGTAGAACTTGCCCTGAGCAGGCAATATTTTCTTAGAGCTTATATTAAAGATATTTAGCCTTCATTTGCTTCAAATGGAGGAACATTCTGATGTTATTTCTAGGGATCTCAAGAAATCTAAATCTATCTATCTCTCTTACAGTTTTGGTAGTTAGAAATCAGGTTGCTCTGCAATCTTTCCCAAACTTTTCTGAACTGAGGAACTGAAGCCTTTCTCTGCAGGGCTTTGGCTAAATTAGAAGCCCTCATGGGACAGCCCTCTGGTACATCTGCCTCATATCCAGAGGAGCCAGGACAAGACTGGGCTTCCCAGAGCCCTGGTGAGCTAGATTTTGCAGCTGCCTCTAGGCTCTGAAAGAAAAATTCTGTGTTTGAATAATAATATATGTAACGGGCTCAGGAAGAGAAGTGTAGAAAGTATGACTTATATTTGCTAACAGGGAAAGATTGACTCATTTGAGGATCTGAATAAATGAATAGCTCTTGGGAAGAAAATTTAACAGAATAATTGGTAGCAAACTAGTGGCTTTAGGTTGCTGTTAGTAGCTTTTTGTAAAGGAGTTAAGAGTGAGATTCTTCTACCAGCCTCTTTGGCACCTGAGAATAATAATAAGTATTAAGAAAAATATACTTACTGCATACTTATATTAAGTACTGGGCTAGATACTTATGAATATTCATTAAATCCTCACAAAAGCCCTACAATGTAGGCAGTATTGTTAACTCCATTTTGTAGGTGAGCATACTTAGGCTGTCAGGCCTAGGGAAGATATCTGAGTCTGCCTCCCTGGGTTCCAAAGTGGTAACTCCACTTAGCCCAAAATTAGGGAAAATAAACTCACTTGCCTCTACATGTCAAATAGGGAAAGAAAATCCTGGGTGCTGGGTTTGGTTGGCTCTGTCCCTTATGCCTGATGAATCCTGAGAATCAGTTTCTAGAGCCCTGAGGTCTTCACATGTGCAGCAGTAAGACATTTATAGATCTTTGAAAAGGCAGAAGCCTTTCTGTGGACATAGATCCTCAGCTTTAATTGATTTAGGGTAAAAAGGTAGAGAGTTTGGGGCTAAGGGAAGAGGGAGGCAAGTTTCATTGAGGTGGGTTATGTGTGGATTCAGCAAATGTGATCCCTTCACTTTGGCTTTACTAAAATGCTTTTGGGATTTTGATCATGAATTTTCTCTATGTTTACATATAAGAAAGAGAACAACTGTTTGGGGCAACAAATTTCTGAATACCCAATGGGCTACATATATCGCTGTTGAAGTTTCCCCTGGTTCATATAGCATAGGGTAGAGGTTGACAAAGTATGGGTTATTGGCCAAAAATGGGCACTCATTCACTTATATATTATGCTCTCCAACACATGCTTTACCTTGATATATTAGCTGTACAAAAGCAGAGTTGAGCAGTTGCAACAGAGAATGTGTACCTGAACTATTTACTCTCTGGCCCTTAAACGAGACTTTGGTCTCAAACTCACTTTTAGTTAACTCTCTGGACTCTATGTGAGCTGGAAATTCTTTCATTCTTCCTTAGTCTAAGACCTGATGCTATAGGCAGAATCTGGTCCAAGATGGAGATAAGAGCCTCCCGAATTCACATTCTCCCATGGACATACTAAATCTATGGCATAATAGCAGACACATAGATCAATGGAAACAAAATAGAGAGCCTACAAAGAAACCCACGGAAGTATGGTCAATTGATACGACAAGGGAGCCAAGAATGTACCATGGGGAAATGATAGTGTCTTTAATAAATGATTTTGGGAAACCTGACAGCCACATGCAAAAGAATGAAACAGGACCACCATCTTATATCATACACAAAAACCAACTCAAAATGGACTAAAGTCATATATTTAAGACCTGAAACTGTAAAACTCCTAGAAAAACAAAACTGTAAAACTCCTGAAACTGTAAAACTCCTAGAAAAACAAAAGGGGATAAGCTATGACCTTGGTTTTGGCAATGATTTTTTTGGACTTGAAACCAACAGCAAAGACAGTAAAAGGAAAAATAAATAAGTAAGACTACATCAAGCTAAAAAGCATCTGCACAGCAAAGAAACTAATCAACATAATGAAAAGGCAACCTGTGGAATGGGAGGAAATATTTGCACATCCAATATATAATAAGGGGTTCATATCCAAAATATATGAACTCACACAACTCAGTAGCAAAAAACAGAAACATTCTGATTAAAAAAATGAGCAGATGATCTGTATAGACATTTTTCCAAAGAGGATATACAGATGTCCAACAGGTACACTAAAAGGTGCTCAATATCACTACTAATCAGGGAATTGCAAATCAATTTTACAATGAGATATTACCTCACACCCGTTAGAATAGCTATCATCAGAAAGACAAGAGATAACACGTTTGGGCAAGAATGTGCAGAAAATGAAACTCTTGTGCACTGTTGGGAATGTAAATAGGTGCCATCACTATGGAAAATAGTATAGAGTTTCCTCAAAAAATTAAAAATAGAACAACCATATGGTCCAGAAATCTGACTTCTGGGCATATAGCTGAAGGAAGTGAAATCAGGATCTTAAAGAGATATCTGCATTCCCATGTTCATTGCAGCATTATTCACAATAGCCAAGATATAGAAACAATCTTCATGTCTGTCAACAGATGAATGAATAGAGATCTTGTGTGTGTGTGTATAATATTCCAATATATATTGGAATATTATTCAGCCATGAAAAAGAAGGAAATCCTGCAGTTTGTGACAACATGGATGGACCTAGAGGGCAGTATGCTAAGTGAAACAAGCCAGACAGAGAAAAACATGTGTACTGCATTGTATCACTTATATATGAAATCTAAAATAAAAAATCAAACTCGTCAAAACATAGAGTAGGGCTTCCCTGGTGGCGCAGTGGTTGAGAATCTGCCTGCTAATGCAGGGGACACGGGTTCGAGCCCTGGTCTGGGGAGATCCCACATGCCACGGAGCAACTGGGCCTGTGAGCCACAATTACTGAGCCTGCACGTCTGGAGCCTGTGCTCCGCAACAAGAGAGGCCGCGATAGTGGGAGGTCCGCGCACCGCGATGAAGAGTGGCCACAACTAGAGAAAGCCCTCGCACAGAAATGAAGACCCAACACAGCCATAAATAAATAAATTAAAAAAAAACAAAAACAAAAAACATAGAGTAGAAAAGTGGTTGCCAGGGGTTAGGGACAGAGGAAATAGGGAGAGGCTGGTAAAAATGTAAAAACTTTCAGCTGTAAGATGAATAAGGTCTGAGTATCTAATGTAGAACATGGTGACTATAGTTGATAACACTGTACTGTATAATTGAAATTTGCTAACAGAGTAGAACTTAAATGTACTCTCTCTCTCTCTCTATATATATATGTAATGAATGTAATGTGTTAATTAACTAGATGGCAGAAATCCTTTCACAATGTATACAAATTGCAATTCATCATGATATACTCTTTAAATATATTACAATTTTTTTGTGGATTATACCTCAATAAAGCTGAAAAAAAATCTAGAGCATAAAAGTATTGATAGTCTATTCTGTGCTAGCCATGGGCCAAATATGCCAATGCAATAACTATCTTTATTGTTAATCATCATTTAATGAAGTGTTTTACTGGTGTCCCACTCTATGTAGAGTGAGAATTTCACCAAGGTGATATGACTCTGTTTCTATTGGCTTTGCTTCACAGTTAAAATGACTCAAATTACTAAAATAAAATCAAGTTGTTTTCTTCATAACAAGGCAAAGCTATCTTCCTTTGGAATATATTTTAGAGATGATGAAATGATGCACGAAGACCTGCACTGAGAAATGTATTTACTATAGACGAAAAGCCCAAATTACTAGGAAAATTCAATTTGAAGTAGAAAATACATGCTACTAGATTCTTTATGGAATAGTGAAATACCACCGAATACAACACGATTTTATACAGCAATGAATATGCTCTAAGAAAGACGATATCATAAACACACTTGGGAGAATATAATTTGAATATAAATGTTCTCTTATTTAGCATTTTAAAGTTTTTATGAATTTCAAATATATCAGAAGAGCTCAGTTGGTGAATTGGGAGAAAAAAATTTTTTTCTTCTCTGTAAAATAAAGCTCAGTAAAGGAGTCCTTATTTATAGTCTCAGGTCCTAAACCTAGTGTGTCCCTGGCTGGAGATATTTCTCTTGGAATATGGTGTTTAGTTCTAGGCATGACACATACATACACGGGCACATGAACAACAGGAAAACATCTAGAAAGGAACAACTGAGATTTTTTTCTCAAGACAGATTAAAGGAATTAGAGGAATTTAATAGTGGAAGAAGAGGGTTCCAGAAGAATATGTGAAGATGAGTTAATATGTCCCAGCGAATAGAACTAGGACCAACATGACATACATTAAGTTGAAATTTAAGAAAACTAATTTCAGTTGATGCTCAGAAGAACTCAAATAGTTCTTGGATGTTTTCTAGAGGAGGTGACTTTCCCATTTATGGAATATATGTAGGGAACTATTTGGAGATGTAATAATATGAATTTTGAACAAATATAAGAGGTTATAAAAGTAACCATCAGTGATACATATTAAAATTCTTTATACTAAAAATGAAAAGAAATAAACTATAAAAAGTAACTTAATATTTTGAGAAAAGATTGGCAAAAATTTGTGGAAGGATTTCCAACAATTATACATGAATATCTTTTTACTGTTTATCTCATGTATAATTGATCAAAGGACTAGAGATATATGAGCAAAGGACATATGTAGAAAATGGCAATGCCTACATAAGTTTAACCTCACAGTTATTTAAAGACATTAAAATTAAAACAGTAATGTACCATTTTACACCTATAAAAAACTACAATGGAGAGCTAAAATTAAATTGATAATATTCAATGGTGACAAGGTTGTTTTAAAAGTAATTGCAGGGCTTCCCTGGTGGCGCAGTGGTTAAGAATCTGCCTGCCAATGCAGGGGACACGGGTTTGAGCCCTGGTCCGGGAAGATTCCACATGCTGAAGAGCAACTAAGCCTGTGTGCCACAACTACTGAGCCTGAGCTCTAGAGCCCGCGAGCCACAACTACTGAAGCCCGTGTGCCACAACTACTGAAGCCTGCACGCCTGGAGCCTGTGCTCTGCAACAAGAGAAGCCACCGCAATGCGAAGCCCTTGGCAACTAGAGAAAGCCCAGGCACAGCCACAGAAGACCCAACGCAGCCAATAAATAAATGAATAAAATCTATCAAAAAAAAAAAAAAAGTAATTGCATACATCACCAGTGGAATGTTCTTTGATACAGCCTTTGGACAAGCAATAAAACACGTTAAATGAAGATAAGGGTAGGGGATTAAGAGGTGAAACTACTATGTATAAAATAAATAAGCTATAAGTATATATTGTACAACACAGGGAATATAGCCAATATGTATAATAACAATAAATGTAATATAACCTTTAAAAATTATGACTCACTATGTTGTATACCTGAAACTTGTATAATATTGTACATCAACTATACCTCAGCTAAACTACATTATTCGAACAGTTCACAACTTGCTTCATTAAATCTACTGTTGATAATATAGTCTAAAAAATAACTTACACCATATGAATTGCAGCAGCACCTATAATAGTGAAAAAGTTAGAAGGAAATAAACTATATTTCTAACAGATCAATGAAATATTAACTAGTCCTTAAAATTTTATAAACTTATAATAATATAAACATTGTTTACAATATTATGCAAAATGTAGAAATAAAAATGATACTGTGATTGCAACAATGTAAAATATGTAAGCATTTGACAAAGAGCAAAGAAAAATAAAACCAGTACCAAAGGTGGTTAGATCATGTGATCATTTTTTTTCTTTTATTACCTGTCTTTAACTAGTATTGTATTTATTTAAAAACATAATTAGGAATGGAAACCTTGTAGGCATTACGGTGTATATTTGTTTAAAGCCTTGCTTCCACAAATCTAGGTACTTCCATATGTGCATGTAAGAACTAACTGGCTTAGTTTTGGGTATAGAAATATAAATGAAAACACATTTAGTCGGGACTTCCCTGGCAGTCCAGTGGTTAAGACACCTAGCTTCCACTGCAGGGGGGCACAGGTTCCATCCCTGGTCAGGAACTAATATCCCACATGTTGTGCAGCATGGACCAAAAAAAAACCCCAAAACAAGAGAAACCCCACATTTAGTCAATTTGTAAATTCATTTACCTGAATGTCAGCAATAGATAGCATTATTTTGAAATATCTGAAATATACAGAATAAAACGATAAACAGATATTACCAGTTACACACCCTGTGTACCTGGCACCCCTCTTCCACCTCTCAGAGACAGCCACTATCCTAATTTGATATTTATCATTCCCATGCATTTTAATATGCATTTTATGCATATCTGTACTTGCATAAATATAACACAAAGTTTTGCGCATTTAAAAATTTTATGTCAATACTGTAAAAAATGTTCCTTTTTTGCATCTTGTTTTTTACTCAACATGTTTCTGAGATTCATCCATGTTGCTATATGTATTCATTTGCATCCTCTAGAGTAGTCTGTAATATAAACATACCACATTTTGTTTATTGCTGATCCCACTGATTGACATTTGCATGGTTTCTAGAATTTTATTACAAATAACGCTATTATGAATATCTCTTGCATGTCTTCTTATACACATTTATGAGCATTCCTATAGATCAGTGCTGTCCATTAGAACTTTCTAGGATAGAAATATCATTGTACTGTCTGTAAAGTAGCCACTAGCCACTAGTCACAGAGTAGCCATTGAGCCCTTGAAATATGCTCACGCAACTGAGGAACTGAATTTTAATTAAATTAAATTAATTTAAATTTAAATAGACACAAATGACCAGTGTCAACTGTATTGGACAGTGCAGCTCTAGATCATAAATGTAGGAGTATGTGCTGGATCATGACAAGGGCATATCCTTGACTTTAGATATTACAGAACTGCCCCCCAAAGTGGCGTAGAGGTAAGTGTGATGTATATCCCACTATTGGTGTGCAAGACTTCCTGCTGTTTCACATCTTCACCAACAATTGGTGTTATCCTACTTTTTAATGTTTTTAATTTTTAAAAATATTTTGTCATTATGGTTTTAATATAAACTTACCCGATGACTAGGGAGCCCAAGCAAATGTTCACGTTTATTCGCCATTTTGGGATTTCCTTTCTTGTGAAGCAGCTATGTATGTCTTCTGACCATTTTTCTATTGGGTATTTTGTACTTGTTTCCTTTTTAGGAATTTTAAATACATATATTCTGGTTACCAATCCTTTGTGAATATATATACCCCAATATCTTTTCTAGTCCATGGCCTGTCTTTTCATCTATTCCATTTAGTAGAATTTAACTATGATTTTATGATATATGCCTTTTGAGTCTATTTTAAACTATCCCCAGGTCAGAAAGCATTCTCCTAAAATGTCTTCATAAATTTATTTTGCTTTTTATATTTAGGTCCTTTATCTATGTGGAATTGATTTGTGTGAAATAAGGACATAATTTTATGTTTTTGCTTTTCCATAAGCAATTTCCACATGTCCAATTCTTCAGTATAACCTCTGTCACATATCAAGTATCCATTTGTCCATGGGATGCTTTCTGAGGTCTTGATGCTATTGTAGATTGATCTGTCATCTATTTTATTTATTCCCATAACAAAGACTCTTAATTCCTATAGCTTTATACCCTCTTGATATATGATAGAATAAGTCTCCCCTGCCCCCAGATATAACTCTTCAAAATATTCTTGGCCATTTGCTTTTCTATAATAGTTCAGGATTTTTTCCTTATTAGCACTAGTGGGGAGATGTGACTCTTTTATGACATTTAGTCTTCCTATCCATTTTTCACGTAAGCGGATCTTCTTTAATGTTAAATGGTCCTCACTTCTCTCCCTCAATGTTGCCATCCTAGTCCAAATTCATTATCATCTTGTTGGAAATTCTGTGGTATAAATGTACCTCCTGCACCCAAGCTCAGCACACACCCCACCTGGCCCCAATCCCGGGTCTATTCTCCATAAAGGGCATAGAGGGATTCTTTAATTGTCATCAGACTATGTCAGAGCTATGCGCAAATCTCTCTAACAACTTCCAAATCACTAAGAATAAAAATGCTAGGCTTCCCTGGTGGCGCGGTGGTTGAGAATCTGCCTGCCAATGCAGGGGAAACGGGTTCGAGCCCTGGTCCGGGAAGATCTCACATGCCGCAGAGCAACTAAGCCCGTGAGCCACAACTACTGAGCCTGCGCGTCTGGAGCCTGTGCTCCGCCACAAGAGAGGCCGCGATAGTGAGAGGCCCGCACACCGTGATGAAGAGTGGCCCCCACTTGCCGCAACTGGAGAAAGCCCTCGCACAGAAACGAAGACCCAACACAGCCATAAAAAAAAAAAAAAAAAAAGGCAGATGCTTGCTTTAAAAAAAAAAAAATGCTAATCTCTAATGATGGCCTAGGAAAACCTATGTGATTTGGTCACCAGCCGCTCCTGTGACCGCATCCTCTGTAAGGCTCAGCTTGCTCAGTCCACTCAGGCCACATCTCAGACCTATTCACGCACAGTTCCCTCTGCTTGTTATTCTCTCTCCAGGTGTGTGGATGCCTCACTCCCTCACTTCATTAAATATCTGCTCCAATGTCACTTTATCTTAGAAAGGACTTCACCCCCGCCCTATCTAAACTAGCACACTGGTCCATATCACTACTTCACTCAGTTTAATTTTTCTTCATAACACCTGACATAGCATCTATTTATTTGTTAATTTCCTTTTCCCTGCATTAGGATGTGAGCTCCATGAGGAAGCAATGTGTGGGTGCTTCCCCTCTGTACGCACTTTATTCACTGTGGTATCTGGACTGTTGCAGTGAAATTGGCTCATTGTATAAACTCTTCACACAGTGCCTAGGTATATTCTAGGACTTCAAAAAAAAATTTGTTCAAGGTGGATTTATATTTTCTCCATAAGACCATGCATCTCTTTTGATAAACTTATTCCTGGATCCCTTATATATAGATATATATTCCTGGATCCAGAAAAATTCAATCTGAACACATTCATTGGTTCAAAGGTCCTTGGAAGAACATAATCTTATTTTTTCCCTCTTTTCTTCTCACTGTTATGAGTTTTCTTTCTTTCAGAAGTCTATGGAAACCAGACTCTGAAAACCACCAGTATGCTCAGAGCCCTACAAAGACAACAGATTGGGAGTATGCAATTCCAGCCTTGCTTCTTCTTCCAGAAGGCATAAAATATCTAAATGATGAATATATACAAATATATGGATGTAGATTGTGAGTATGTGTGTGTATATACACACACACAGGCACATACTATTTCTCACTCTCCTCATAAAAACAAATAAAATAGATTTTAGGGAGATTTAATATGAAATCCCAAATCTATATATGGGAGAAATATGTAGAAAAAACTTCAAATTAATACCCTTTTGGAGACTAAATTGCTAGTTACCATAGTAAATAATGCCCAATAAAAATAAACTTAGGATTTCCCTGGTGGCGCAGTGGTTAAGAATCTGCCTGCCAATACAGGTGACACAGGTTTGATCCCTGGTACGGGAAGATCCCACATGCCACTGAGCAACTAAGCCCATGTGCCAAAACTACTCAGCCTGTGTTCTAGAGCCCGCGAGCCACAAATACTGAGTCTGTGCGCCACAACTACTGAAGCCCACGCACCTAGAGCCTGTGCTCCGCAACAAGAAAGGCCACTGCAATGAGCAGCCCGCACACCACAACGAAGAGTAGCCCCCGCTCGCCGCAACTAGAGAAAGCCCGCAAGCAGCAACGAAGACCCAACGCAGCCAAAAAAAAAAAATTTTTTTAAAGTGAAATAAACTTTATGCTCTGCTGAAATTTTAAATTAAATATAAAAAGGCTGCAGAAAAAATCGTTTATGATAAAACCAGGGAATATTGAGATACTTGAATTCACACATTCAATAAATATTACACATGCCAAAGTATTAAAACATTTATAAATGATCCTTTAGCTCAGCTCCTGTTAGGTTGTTCCCATAACAATGCGGAAGGGGTAGTTAAAATGCCACTTTACCACTTCTGTAGCTTGTGGGAGTCATATCCTATTCACTTCCTTTTTTTTTTCTTTAAAGAAGTCTCTAAACTAAAAGTGAATTTAATAATATCTTTATTTCCTTTTTCACCCTAGCACAAAACATATGACTAGGGCAATATTGGATTAACTCCTCTATTGGGCATCAATAAGTTAATTTTTTTCCTCCTGAGATTCTAGTGCATCAAAAACTTTAACATGTAATATCATAATGCCTCCTAAGATTGGGATTCTTTAAATTTTTATATCAAATTGTGAAGGACCAATTCTTGAAGATATTCCCAACCCTCACATACTCCCCTCCTTATGTATATCAGTCAAAGTCCTGGCAGGAAACAGATGGCACACTCGAGCTGGCTAATTAAAGACAGTTTAACAAAGGGACGATTTATAAAGATGCAATAGGAAATAGGGACAACAACAAGAAATCGATCAGGTACCTGAAAGGACAAAGCAGCCAGAGATGTTATTATCTCTAAGCCAGAAGAAGCAAACAGAAGTTATCAAAAACTGGAGGGGGTAGCTGAACAGAGAGGGTCACCTGTCAGGAGATGTCACATTCAGTAAGTGACACAGCTAATCATAGTAGTAACCTGGCAGGAAAGGAGCCAGCAGAATAAATATCCAAATGTCCTCTTTCTGATATCCTGCCGGTGGTCGCCACTGGTCAAACCGAATCAGAATCCAGAGGACAAGAGAACCTATTAATACAATGTATATAGGTCAGCCCCCAGGATATGAGGCAGGGTAAAAGGTGACTGAGAGGATCCAGAGAGGCAGAACAAAGGTATCCATCACCCATTCCCCTGCACTTTGGCATGTAATGTAGTGAAAATCACCTTTCAGTTTGGGAATAGCATGGTGGGAGTTTCTCATCAGCAGAACTAGAAAGCAGTTTGTATATTGAGGCATCTGTGGGGGAAAAGGAACACGTTATGCAGACACTCAGACATGTTATAAGGTAAGAGAAATATTTATTTAATTTTACACAAGAACGAGCTTATACTGAACAAATTCAACCAAATAATATTAAGTGCAGTAAAACAAGGAAATAAGGATGACATCTCTTGTTAGAAAATATTAAGTAACCATGCCTGTGCATTATTTTTATCATGACAATAACTCATTTCAGATTTCTTCTCAGAGTGTATACTGTACATATAACATGTTATAGCTTCTTTGCTTTGCTTCGGAAAACAGAATTCGTTCACTGCCTTACATTTTATTTTTTGCAGTGAAGAACTGAACTGATTTGTGAAGATTCTGATCTAGAGGAAAATTTTCTGCACCAGTGAAGCTAGAGCCTTCCAAAGCTCCCGTAAGCTCAGGCTTTACATCCAGAGGTCGTGATGTCATGGTGTGTATTTCACACCCATTCTTCTACATGCCGACGTCAGACGCAGTTGAGGTGGAATTCTGGTCTAGTTTTGCCCCAAGAAGTTTCCTTTTGTGATTTTCTCAAGCTCCACAAATTTCATAATCGAAAGTTTACTCAGCTATTAACAATGCTGCACTTCGCTGCACACAAATCATCCACTTCAACTTTTAATTTTTTTTGGTCTTTTTAATGAAAGAACATTCTTTAAACAGAAATTTCCAGTGAGACAGTTAACTTCACAGTTCCTGAAGGCACTGTGGATCCACTGAGCAACAGATGTGGCCATTCTAGAGAAAACAGAGGGGGAAAAAAGCATGGTATTACTTTTTCAGCCATTAGTCAATACTCATCGATCGGTACACATAACATAACTGAATGTTTTGTTATTTATGTGCCCCTGAAAGTTCAATAGCTCAATCACTTTTCATGCCTCTACTGTTGCAGAACAAACTATGGCCAGTTATTTGTGGCAAATCATAAGCTAGCTTTATTTACCCCATGGCACTCTCTTAGCTCACATTTGTTGTTTTATTTACTCATTGACAAAATAAGCATTGAGTAAATCGAACCCGAAATATGCTGATGAATGAATAAAGCAGATATGGTCACTACCCTCATAGGACAGGGCTTATAGTTCTGGGGGGGGAAATTAATAAGCAAATGTACAATCAAAAATTGTGAAAAGTGCTAGAAAAGAAACAAACTAGTTGATGTCATGAGATTAATAAATGTCTGGCTACTTAGATTGGGTGGCCAGAGTAGGCTTCTCTGTAGAAGTGATGTTTAAACCAAGACCTCAAGACAGATCTGTGAAAAGGTAGGCCAAGAGCACAGGGAACAGCATGAGTAAAAGGCTTTAAAGTGAAAAGAGTTTTGCGTAGTTAAGAAACCTAAAAAGGTTTGGTCTGGGTGAGAATTTTAAGTTGGTGAAGAAAACAGTGTAGAGATGAGGCAGGAAAAATAGTCAAGGAAGAGCCAGATATGCATAATTAGTTTTTATAACAAAGTACCAAAAGAGTATGGCGTATTACAGAAGAGGAAAAAAATTTGTATCTTGTTCTTTTGAATCCATGGTCTCTTACTTTCTTCCACTGGCTAGCTAATAATAATGAAAATGTTAGTATTGTTACCACAATCATAAGATGATAATACCCTTCTACTTTTTGAGTGTGTACTCTGTGTCAGATACTTTGCCAGGCACTTTAAATACGTTATCTAATTTCAACCTAAGAGCATTCCCAGTAGGATCGCTATTAATAGTCATGTTTTTTTAGGTTCAGAAACTGAAGATCAGAAAGCTTAAATATCATGGCCCAAATCACAAAGCTAATATAATGGTACAGCTGGGATTAAAATTCAGGTTAGTCTGACTCTAAAACTCATCTTCTATTTGATATATTCTCCAGATAATTGACTTTAGATGATTGAAAATGTATCAGGCCTTAATATGATAAAACCAAAAGGGTCTGTTCATGTAAGATAAAACTTAAGAAAGGACTTTGGTACTTTAGCCTTTGTTGAAGCTTACCAAATGAGGGAAAAGCCAGTCTATATCCAAGAAGAATATTATCAATTTAACTTAATCCTCTTTCTTTTTAAATTGTTATTAAGCAGAGTTCTTACTCTGACAGCAAAAGAAGGTGACATCCATCTCTTGGATCTCTAGCTGCATTTTAAAGCTTTGTCATTATGCTCAGAGGCAGAGGTTTTCTGGCCATAACCTGGTCACATGATCTTTCCCAATCCATTGACCCAATGAAGGGAGGGGTGTACCAGTTCCTGAGAATATCAGTTTCTCAAATTGTATGGATTTTGAGCAGAAAGAGAGTTAGGGAATGTTTGGAGTATGAGTATGTTTTAGGAAGAGAAGGTATATTTTCCAAGTCTTCCAGTAGTGTTTTTCTTATTCCATATCAATTCTGCTATAGCAACATAAATGCTCTACAGACCATGTCATTGGAAGCTCCCCAATTAGGGAAACATAGTTCATACAAGAAAGATTGATAAAATATTCCACTGGGGTTCCTGTTTCAGTAATGGCAGAGTTACTTGTTTAAGACTATCGACTATCCCTCCTATGGATAACTATAAAGTTTGGACAAAATATAAAAACTATTTAAAGCAAAGTGACTAAAAGCAGGTAGACACTGGAGGAGTTTCAATCTTTAAAAGAAGGAAGATGTACTATTTGAGATTCATTTTTACTTGGCATTTTCCCTTAGGGCACTCCCTAGTCTGTGAAGCTTAGGATAACTATAACTGAAGCAGAAAGCCACAATCTGATAGGGCCCACATGTCAGAAGACAATATTTAGGGCTCTGTTGGGCTACCAGAGTGGCTGGAAATTCAGGAGGAAATGTCTAGAAAGGAGGGAGTGAATCAGCAAGTCAACTCCCCTCAAATCTGTGGCGGGTCTTTGAATTGCAGAGGAGACTCTAAAGAGACAATCAGAGAGTCACAGCTTGAAGTTTGAAAGATTTGAGCAGATATTTCAGATGCTGCTCACTGTGGGTTTAAAATCTATGTCCTGCCAAGTTAGAAGGGACTGATAAAAAATTCAGGCTTTCCATTGAAAGCCCAAAAGGGCCATGATTAGGAAGAAAATGATGTCTCAAGATTAAGAGATTCACCCTAAAACTAAGGGTACACCTGGAATAGACCCACCTAACCAATGTAAAGCCCAGCCTTTCCAACTGCAAGATGACTGGCCAGTAACCTGCAATCTGCTAGAACAAAAATAGTCTTCAGAAGAAGCTAATAGAATGTAGGGTCTATACTATGTATTATCCACAATATCCAGTAAACCATAAACATTACTAGACATGTGAAGGAAAACAGAAAAAAGTGACTCCTCACCAAGAGAAAAACTAGTGAATAGAAATGACTCAAAGTTAATCCAGATGGTAAAGACTAGAAAGTAGCTATTACTAATACATACAAAGATGTAAAAAAAAAGGATGGTCATAATGAATGATAAAACATGGTAAGTTACAGCAGAGAAATGAAAGTATAAATAGAATTAAATAAAAATTCTGGAACTGAAAAGTGCAATATTTGAAATGAAAAATTCATTGGATGGGTTTAACAGCAGATTAGAGATGGCAGAAGAAATAGTCAATAAATTAAAAAAAAAAGAAATTATCCAATCTTTAAAAATAAGAGAAAAAGATTGAAATAACAATAGAACCTCAGTGACCTTCAGGATAATATTAAACCATATAATACATGTGTAATTGGAGTCCCAGAAGAATAGGAGGGAAATAATGTGGCAGACCAAATATCCGAAGAAACAATGGCCAAATTTTTCTCAAATTTGGTGAAAAAAATCTACTTAGATACTCAAAAAGCCCAGCAAACACCAAAGAGGACAAAAAAAAAAAAAAAAAAAAAATCATACTTAAGTTCATCATAGTCAAAATTCTAAAAACCAAAGATAAAGAAAGAATCATGAAAGGAGACAGAGGAGAAAAAAAAGACATATTACATATAAGGGAACAAAAGTACAAATGATAGCTGAATCCTCATCAGAAATAATAGAAACTAGAAAACAGTAGAGTACCACCTTTAAAGTGCTGGGACAAATCTGTCAATCCTGAATTCTATATTTAGTTAAATATCCTTCAAAAATAAGACATTTTCAAATAAATGTAAGTTGAGAGAATTTGTGGCCAGTATATCTGCAATATGGAAAATGCTAAAGGAAGTTATTCAAGATAAAGGGAAATAACACTAGATGGAGATTAACATGTGTGAGAAGAAATGAAGAGCACAAGAAATGGTAAATATGTGGATAATTATAAATATAAAATAAGTATAAAATTTAAAATATAGCATTTTTTCTTCTATTAATTTGCTTCAAAGATATTTGACTTATTAAAGCAAAAATACTGATAGTAATACAGATTTTTAGAGTTTATAGTATACATAGTTATAAATATATGATTATTATAGTGCAAAGGTTAGGGGAACGGGATTATATTGTTCCAAAGTTCTTACATTTTATATGAATTAGTATAATATTAAATCTTATTATACTGTAATAAATGAATGATATATGTTACAACTCCTATACCAACAACTAAACTAAAACAATCATAAAAAGAGTTCTAGTGAAGAATTCAAAAGAATAAGTAAAATTGAATAATATAAAAAATATTAACAAACAAAAAGAAGGAAGGAATAGATGATTAAGAATACAAAAAATAGATGGAACAAGTAGAAAACAAATGGCAAAATGGTGGCCCAAAATCCACCAATGTCAAAAACAATATTAAATGTAAATAGACTAACACTTCAATTAAAAGACAGAGATTGTCACACTGGATAAAAAAGTAAGAACTATTTATACATTATCTATAAAAAATGCACTTTAAATATAAAACCATAGATAGGTTGAAAGTGGATGAATCAAAACAATATACTGTGTGGCTACAAATGTACCAGACAATGGACTTCCCTGGTGGTGCAGTGGATAAGCCTCCATGATCCCAATGCAGGGGGCCTGGGTTCAATCCCTGGTGAAGGAACTAGATCCCACATGCATGCTGCAACTAAGAGTTTGCATGCCACAACTAAGGAGCCTGCCTGCCACAACTAAGGAGCCCACGTGTTGCAACTAAGGAGCTGGCAAGCCACAATTAAGGAGCCTGCCAGCTGCAACTAAGACCCGGTGCAACTAAATAAATAAATGAATATTAAAAAAAAAAAAAAGTACCAGTCAAAATTGACTTCAAGTCTAGAAGCCTTGCTAGAGATAAGGAGGGACATTACATAATGATAAACTGGTCAATTCACCATTAGATATAAAAGAATACATACTGTGTGATCCATTTATATGAAAATTTTAAATAGGAAAATAAATTTACTATAATGAAATAAAATTGAGGTTTCCTATGAGAAGTAGGTATTGTCTGGAAGGGGACAAAAAGGTACTTGCTAGATTGTTGGAAATAGTCTATATTTTGATTCAACAAGCTTATAAAATTATATACAAAATAACTATGCATTTCACCTTAACAAACATTATCTTGATAAAAACTAGAATAAAAGGTGACCCACTGAAACTTAGTCAGGTTGCTAGGAATAGTAACCACCTACTGTCATAACTAATTATAAAATCTATTTTTATGTAGTAACACAGTAAGTTTCCTTAACACCTTGTTATTTCTGGCTATATTTATTGGTAAAGAAGTCATCATCACTCTTTGCATGGTAAACTCTATAACATTAAGATTAGAAGACAGATGACTTTCAGCTTTCAGTAAAATGTTTATACATGATATATATAATGCATAATATATTTTACTCTTATTTATATTTAAGATATTTATTATTTACTTATCAATCACTATATGGTATTAATATATTAATATGTTTATAAATTATACATACTATAATATAATAAATATATGTAATTATATATTCATATATAATATGTGGCTATAAATAATCTATATAAAAATTAATAATTTTAAATCCCACTATTATCAATATTTTAGTATGTCCTAATAGAATTCACTTCATATTCCTTTATTTTCAACCTTCTTGTAATCAAAGTGCATATGTAATCACACATAGTATTTTTGTCTTAATTTTCATTATAAGCATTGTTAGTACATGAATAATTGAATAATGCAGTCATATAATTACATATTATATAATTATGATATAATGTTATATGTTACAGAGTTCCCATAATTTATTTAACCCATTTTTCCTTTGCTGGATATTTTGATTTCTTCCTTGATTCTGTGTGCCAATTAATGTTGAGGTTAATATTACGATGCATATAGTTTGCTCCACATTTTAGATTATTTCTTTAGGTTGGATTCTCAGACCCAGGATTAGTAGGATCTTCTGGATATTTCTGTGGGGATGGGGAGTGGGCAAAGAGATGTATGTATGGTTCTTGACATGTATTTTTCAATGTCACTAACATTGCATAAGAATTACAATTCCAGTACACCTCTGTCAGCATTGGAAATTATTGTGAAATATTTTTTTAGCATAGTATGTGAAAATAATAATTCATTATGTTAGTTTATATTTAAGTGTCAATTATTTAAAACACTGATTTCCTCTTTTTTGATAGCTGTATTCTTTAGTAAATTGTTTATTCATCCTTTGTTGATTTATTTATGGGGAAATAAGTATTTTAAAATTAATTTTCATATATTTTTAATCTAATAAATCATATCTGTTGAAAATATTTTTCTAGTTTCTAGTTGTGATCTTCTATTTTGCTAATTTTGTTTATCTACAGAAGCTCTAAATTTTCTTTGAGGTAGATTTTATCACTTTTAAATTAGAAAAGGCATCTTCCTTCAAGAATTTTGATAAATATTTGATTACTTATCTTTGCTTTGATTTATTTTTAATATCTAGCACTTTTTCCACATGGAATTTGTTTTGATACATAATATAACAGTATATACAACTTACATCCTTCAAACTGCTGTCCAGTCATTCCAGTATTTATAGAATAATCCTTTCTTCCTCTTTTGATTTGCGAAGCTCTCCTGATCATATATTAAAGTATTCATTATAATATTGCTCATTTATGGGGTATTTCTTTCCATAGATAGACTTAGTTATCTATTCTAATTTTAGCACAGATGTCCACTTTCCAAACTTTAAGTTTATGGTTTCTAATAGATGAAGGCAACATTTAGAAAGTTAGGAGCTTCATCCTCATAAAACTATTCTTTTCCATACCTCAATTATCTCAGTATTACATCTAGAGTCTCCCCAGGAGTTAAAAGTGGCCCTCTGGCTTCCAATTTCCCAAGTGTCCCACTCAGTGATAATTTATTAAAGGGAATGACCCTCTAATACCTCCTCCCTTTTTATTTCTCAACTGGGTACATCCCTCTTTATCGTCTGGAGCTCAAAACATAATTGCCTGAAAGCTCTCTGACCCATCATAAAGGTGTGTAGTCTCTATTAGATTTAGGAAAGACAAAATTATTAATTCTTTTTTGATGCAAGAATTCAACTTCTAAGTGGAGGAAACATTTTTTTTTTTTAACGTAAGCAAATTACATTTGAAGACATCTTTAAAAAGGGAAGGGAAACTCTTAACTCTATTTCTCCCAGCTAACTCTTAATTCCTCAGGAAGTAAAACTGGTTCATGCATTGTACAGCCTCTTAGCACAGTGCAACTTTCCTTTAGAGCATCCATCAGAGTTTGTAATGTTGTCTTTATCTGTTTCATGACTTAATTAATGTTTCTATACTCCACTACCTACAATAATAATAGTCAACATTTATTGAGCGCTTACTCTGAATGCATATGAAATGTGTAGGAAACTTTGTGTGGATCTTCTCACTTAATTCTTATAGCAACTTTCTCAAGTAGGTACTATAATTATTTCTAGGTAAGTAATATTATTATTCCCATTTTTAGATGAGAAAAATGGAGCCACAGAGAGATTAATAAATATCCCTTGAGGTGACATTGCTAGTGAGATTGACCAGGTTTTCAATCCAGGTAGCCGGATTCCAGATGCCACATTCTTCACCTCTAGGCCAGCGCTTTCCAATACAATATTCTGCGATGATAGAAAGGTTCTCTGTATGTGCTATCTAATACGATAGCCACTAGCACGTGTGAGCATTTGAAATGTAGCTTGTGTGACTGAGGAGTTGGATTTTTAACTTAATTTCAATGAATTTAAATAGCCATGTGTGGTTACTGCCTACTGTACTGGACAGCAGAGCTCTAGAAGCTGCTGGGCAAAAATTTCCAGGAACGATTGTACCCATTTTTGCTTATCATTCTACCCCAGTTCTGGCACAATGTCCCACATAATTTGTATATATTGACTAAAACAAATAACTCAGAAGCGGTAGGATGGGGAGATGATAAGCAAAAACGGTGCTCTGAAAGCACCAAATTGTGAAGGATGCTCACCTCCAATGAAATCTCTCAAGCCTGTTTGGCATAAGTTTCATTTTTAAAATAGCACAAAATAAACATAATAAGATGAGTATTAGGGATTCATTTGGTAACATTGAGGATATTCTTATAACTCATACTTAATAAGAAGGGAAAAGGGAAATGGCATCAAATAGTAACCTCTGAGAATCGGCACTTATCTGACAAGAAATGAATTTAATGTCAAAATACACTTTCTGGACTATATTTCTACCATGAGCCAAAAAATCCTAGTAGTTGTTTGTAAGATGGTGAATGACAAGCTCATTCACACTCTTTTCCCCAGAAAACACTCTAATGTTTTTCTGCCTATTACTGAATGTATCTTTCTTGTTGGAAGTATCTGTCTGAGCTATATCTGGTATTTTACATTCTATCACCCGGTATATGTATTTGTTGTCATTGCTCAGAACAATAATCTAACAGTTAGATTAAGAGTGTAAAGAGACTCAACTCTATTTGGTAATTAAATGTCAGAAAGTATTTCCCTATTGGTCATGAATGCTGAAGTTTCTAGATAATGCACCATTAAATGTACTCAAATGCACTCATATCAAATGTATATAGGGAGGATGGGAGGGAGGCTCAAGAGGGAGGGGATATGGGAACATATGTATGCATGTGGCTGATTCACTTTGGTGTACAACAGAAACTAACACAGTATTGTGAAGCAATTATACTCCAATAAAGCTCTATTTTAAAAAATGTATATTAAAGCAGCACTGAATATACATTATTAGTAACTTTTAGTAGTAAAAGTAACTTCCAAATGTGCTAATGCACTTTTAGAAAACTGCATTAAATGTTCCCCCAAAAAGCTGTGCTTGATTGACAAGCTGTGCTTGATTAAATTGCAATAATTGAAAGAGCTAGAAATTTTGGTTTGAAATAGATAATAATAGCATCTCAAAACTTAAAGCATTTCACATTTCTTTGTCCTGTTACATCAAGCCACTCTAGTAAGAAATTTGTACTATATGAATCTGAATGAAATTGCTCTATTGAAAAAAAAAATTTAAATGGAAATGCTCACTTAAAGAACCAGAGCAGTTATAGATATTTGGCTGTGCTATGGTGGGAAAAATCTGACATCTTTGCTTTCTTGTTGTTGTTAAGCTTTCCAGATTATTTACTTAGTTCTAGTGTTGATTCTAAAATTTTGACTATGAAGTACAATGACCATGAAATCAAATGTTTGTAGGAACAATAATCAAAGTAGAATGTTTTCAACTTTGTCACCATCTGTGAATTCTATATACTCTGTCTACATTACCAGTATTTCTATTCTCAGTGAAGTAAAAGGCACAATGCTCTATTTTCCTATGAGAATAAAAAGAAAAATCTTTATAATGATTTTTCTCCAGCCGTAGGAATAAAATATGGTAAACAACAGATCTTAAATTTTTCAACTCAATGTAACTCACCACCACAAACCAAGAAATATGCCCGTTTTTGCCATATTGATTTTCACTTTGGAAAACGTAATATGTTCACTTTGTTGATATATCTTATCTCATAAAAGGACTAGATAAAAATCAATAAAATAATATTGTCTTCTATCATGAAAGAAACATGAAGTTTGGTGTTGTATTCTTTTATTTTAAGATGTGTACAGTTAGATGCTTTAGGGCAATTTATGTAGGTTCTTTCTGTTCTGGTGATATTAGTAACCCATCATTCTGGTTTCTGACCAAGCACCTCCTTCTCCCTGAATATGCATTAGAGGATGCACAGGACAGTCAGCCTTGGCACTAATAAAGCTGAGTGGCCCTCCTCCCATCTTTGTTTGAACAGTAAATAGGAAAGAATATGCTTCCCATTGGCCAGGTTAAGCACATTAGTATCTGTGAATCCTGGGTGCAGCTGGCCAGGTGCTCCCTACTTGAATATAATGAATGAGCTTTACCTTGCACTGGCAGAGAGTACACTCAGTGCCATGTTTGATCCAAGAGGACCCAGTGAAGCGAACCACATTCATCTCGTCCAGGCAAGTTTTGGTGATGTCATTACGGATGGTGTCGGCCTGGCAAGGGTCGGTGACACAGCGCGGGCAGCACTCATTCTCTGGGAGGACACTGAATTCACACTCCACCTCTGGGCAAGGCAGGGGCCAACAATCAACTTCCCCTTGCTATAAGGAAAGCAGATGAACAAGGGCAAAGGGAGGAGGAGGGAGGGAGCACATTGTTTACTGAATAGTCAATTTATTTGCTGGACATTTATACTCAGACCTTCACAGCTATGAATCTTGCAGGGAATCCACAAAAGCCCTATCAGAGAAATGAGACCTATACTGCAGATGGATTATAAAACAGTCTTCAGGGGTTAAACAAGAACAACAATAAAGGAAAGCAAAAACTCTTTCTCTTAAAACAAACAAATTTGCATGCCCTTCTCTTTCCCATGACAAAGGAGAATTGTTTACTACAGAAGAGGTTTTTACTTAGTTTCTGCTTATGAGATGCTTTTTTCATTTTTACGATCTTTTCCCCCTACCTTCTCATTTATTCCCTTCTGCAAAAACAAAGTTTTGTCCACTGACAAAAAAGTAAACTGAAATATGAAGGAAATTTGACAGTTTTTCTTTGTTCATTTATACATTTCTCAGTGTAGGGACTTTGGAAAAAACAAAACAGAACAAAACTAGGAGCTGATTTCAGTCATTTTTATTCCACATGAGAAAATTATGTGAATTGGATCTTTTTAAAATTTAGTTCCCACCTGTTTCCTATTTTCTTCATAATTCTGAGTCTCATGGTCTTGGAGATGAAAGCGGCCTTCAGGCACAGAAACTGACCTTGCTCTTTTAATTGATTTTTGGGTTGAAAGTATAAAAAGGAAGCAATAAAAAAGCATTGCCTTAAAAATGTCTTCACACAAATAGAAAGGAAACTAGTCCTAACTTTAAAAGTAGCATCTGTGAAACTTTCTTCTATAAAGACATATAGACCAATTTTCCTTTTTATTTACACCACTAGAAAGAAATAAGAAATTTGGTTAAATGAAAAAATGATTGGTATTTTCTTTATCGTCTTCATTTTCTTTTTAACCTATTGTTTCCAGTAGAAGTTTCATAAATATATACATTTAATTCTAAGATTCTAGTAAGTATTTATTGCATATCCATATTATGTGTAAAACAGAGTGCCCACCAGAACAGCATTGACAGTAATAATCTTTAGAAAGAAAAAAAAGTGTGTTTTTTTTTTGTTTTTGTTTTCTTACATCTAAGCATAATTGATAGAAATGGATTAACAAAAGGTCTACTGGAAAAAGTGATTTTTTTTTGAATGCCATTATTCTGTTCATAACTGTCTCTAAGTAAACCTAAGCTGAGTGGGATTGGGGAAGCCAGGAGAGCCTTTTCTTCTTTTGAGTTCTGGAGGTAGCCCTGAAAGACTGACATGACATGGTGTACCACATCTACCCCCAGATATTCCTTCTCAGGTCCTGAATGCATAACCATCACCTTATCATCCTAACCAGGTTCACTTTTTGTAACTCCCAACACTATGGCCAGGTACTGAGTATCGGTGCAGGGGGCAGGGCAAGGTTGCTTTACGATTTCAATTCTGGGATTAAACGTTTCCCTGAACTTCACATAGCTGAACTTACCAAGCAGCGGCACTGCTGGCAATTCTGGACCCAGGTGTCACCACTGTTGTACAAGGTTTCCCCATTTTGATGGAGGCACTGACTGCTCAGCCTTGGGTCACATTCGGGGCAGCAGAAAAGATCAACCGTGGGATTCTCACAGTCACAGACCATCCGTCGACACATTACAAATCCATTCTGTATGACAAGGGAAAAAAAGCAGTTACCAGAAACCTCCATTTCTCAATATACTAACATCATATGTATGTGTGTATCTGTGTGTGTGTACATGTGTATATACGCACACATATACACATTTTATATATATTACATGCTATGTCTATAATCTCAGATGTTGATTTGGAAGTTGAGATGATTCACACTGTTTACCCAATATAACTGATTTTCTTTAAAATTCCATTTTGTAGCTAACACCCAGAAAATACTTAAGCTGGAGAACATTCAATTTTCTTTCCACACATTACTCTTTAAATGACTTGACTGGAAAGAAAATTTTCAGAAATAACCAGTTAAAATGATAACCACTGCATGGCTCTTATGTGTAAATAAATTGTGTATGTATATATAAATATACATTTACTTGTTTATTAATATAGTAATTTGAATACTAACTAAATTTTGTTTTGTGTGAGGGCTTGTATGTTTATATTTGGTAGCTAGTCAACAAGTTTTACATATTATTAAGTTTCTAGAATATTTTAACCTTATGATTTGTACAAGCTGTTATCAATTTCTTTAATAATAGTTGAGTCCTTGGTATTATTCATTTAACTATAATTTAAATGTCTATTATCAACTGGGTACACATAACAGAACACCTCTCTAAAACTGAAATATAACCCAAATAGATATTTTTCACTTGCAGGCCATAGCATATTCATTATGGTTTCATTTATACATTCATTCAAATATGATATTGCGACTATAGAAACATTAGCATAGTTAGAAACAAAATTTTACCATATGAATAAATAAACACATTGTGGCATTTCCATACAATGGAATACTATTCAGTAATAAAAAGGAATGGGTTATTGATACGTGTAATGAATATAAATGAATGTCAAAACATAATGCTGAGAGAAAGAAGTCAGACACAAAAGAGTATGGACAGTCTTCCCTTGGTATCCCTGGGGGATTGGTTTGAGGCCTCCCGTGGATACCAAAATCCGTGGATGCTCAAGTCCCTTATATTAAATGGCATAGTATTTGCATATAACCTATGCACACCCTCTGGTTTACTTTAAATTATCTCTAGATTACTTATAACATCTAATACAATGTAAATATTATGTAAACAGTTGCTGGTGTGGGGGAAATTAAAGTTTTGCTTTTTGGAACTTTCTGGAATTTTTTTTTTCCCAAATATTTTTGATCCACAGTTGGTTGAATCCATGGATGGGGACCCTGCAGATACAGAAGGCCAACTGTGTTATATGATTCCATTTATATGAGGCTCTAGAAAATACAAATCTAATCTATAGAAACTGGAAGCAGTGTTTGCTTGAGGCTAGGGCTATGGGACTAAGAAAGGACCGAGGCAACATTTTGGGTAGGTAAAAATGTTCTGTTATATTAACTGAGTGATGGTTAAATGGGCGTATGAATTTGTCTAAGTTCATCAAGCTGTACACTTGAAATATATGCAAATTACACCTCGATAAAAATGGTTACAATGTTTTGTTTATACTAACCTGACACGAGCACACAGAGCACCGGTCATTTTCCAACACCCAAATCTGACCATTGTGCTTAACTTTTCCATCATGGATGCAGTCCCCTGTGCAGTTCTTTCCGTGAGGACATCGGCAATCATATCCACCATCCAAGTTAAAGCAAATGGTATCATTGGCACAGCTGTGCCTCCCGGTCCCACACTCGTCAATATCTACAGCCAAGAAAAGGCAGCAGGCAATGTGCTTAGAATATGCTCCGTTTCAAACAACTGCAATCAGGCAAGTTGTCTCCTGACATAAAGCATTCAACTGGAAATTAATTTTCATCTTACTGGCATGCATTTCCTATTAATGCTGACTAAAGCAATGTTAATGATCTAGGGATTTCACACAAAAATATTATCATGCTTGATTTCAAACACCAAATAACCTTGGCTAGATTTTTAACTTTTATATCTCTGTAAATACCATTAGGCTTTATGAAACATCTATATTTTTTGAAAGTTAAGAATAGGACTCAATGTTTCAAACACAAACAGTTTGGCAGTGGAAATTCTAAAAGTGCCTATTTTTTTTTTAATTGGGGAAATCAACCTCAGTGTTAAAATGGTGCTTACACAAAATCCTTTCTTAGTGGGAAATGAAATGTCATGGAAGACCTGAGGCATTTTTATTCAGTTTCAAGCCCTGTTCTCACAGCTATGTCACCCATATGTAACCTCTGTCCAGTGTTCTGCCCAGGTGTTCTTCCCTTAACAGTCCAGGCATTTTCACACTGTCCTTACACCCTGCGTCTCACCCATGGAAGGGCAAGTGACCATAAGCAATTACCATCTCTCGCACAAAGAATCCCCCAGTTCTTAACTTTTCCATTTCAGATCGTTTCATCTCCTGCTTGACTCAGTTGGCAACTTCTCATTCTTCACCTGACCTCACCTATTCCATGGCAATCACAACCTAAAGCATTTTCATACAGATGAAAAGCAAACATATGTTGACCCACAGATCAGGTCCATATGAAGATATGAGATTCATTTTATTTATCCCCATCATTTAAAGGTCACAAGCCAAAATACATTTCAGGGATACTGTATGAGTGGCAGTAAGGAGTTATTTCCTTTTTCACCTGAGTAAAGGTCAAGAAAGAAAGAATTAAATCACAGCAGGAAAAGTGGGTTAGAGAGAGGATGGAATATATAGCTTTTAACTAGGGGAACTGTACACTGATTTCCCTTCAAAATTATAGAGTTTAGTAACTATCTTCCTTAAATGGTTTGATTTCAACATTGTTGGAGACATGCACTGGTCAAGATTATATTTTAGCCACATTTAAATTCTTAAATACTTAAATTCTGTCATATATGCTTTCCTGAAAATAAGTTACATGATTACTTCTCTCTATGTACTTTGATTTTTATTAGTTCCCATATCAATAAAACCAATGAATTGAGATGACAGCTGAAAAGGTTTCTATTATAACTACAGTAAACTTTATTATAGCTTGATTTGTCAAGGATAATACTGCTTAAAATTAAAAACTATGATCAAAAAAATAACTCTTAGCTAGCATGAGGATATATTAAAATTTTAAAAAATACATTGATATATATATATATATGTATACATACATATATATCAGATGAGAAAAAATTTTTCTCTTGGTAATAGAAATGAATTTTGTAAAACACGTCTATATTTGTTCTAATCCGAATAATAAGATGTCTTTGATGAGTTGATATTTGTCTCCCATTAAGTATTTTTGTAATTAGCAATTATAGTAAGCAAGAAAATCATTAACCATAGTTGTTTGGTCTCTTTGACAACAATCTCTACAAATACCTCTTACTACCCTTTTAATATCCACTATATTTATATATATTTTTTATATATTTAACCCTTTAAATATCCACTAATATAAGGACACTATTCCGTTAATGGCAATGGCTGGATTTTTACAATCATTTCATTTTGCCTTACATTTAAAATAAAAGCTCTGCTAACAGGTTTGTTTGCTTGCTTGGTTAAAGGCAGACAGATTCCTTGGATATGATGCAGAAGACAAAGAAGAGAAGATATACAGGTACAAAGAAAATATGTACCCTTAAATAAAGTACATTAAAAATGAAGAAATAGAATAAAAAGTTGCTTACAACAATGGTTGGCATGTACTTGTCATGCCTGGAGAAATATATAGGCAAAAACATCATAATGGACTATCCTATTAGATTTGAATTAATTTGAACTTAACTTTCCCGCTTGTTATCTATACTGGGTTTCCCAGTGCCGAAACTATTCTCAATTGAATGATAGTATAGAATTTTGGAATTCATTTTTACATATAGTTTTATCATAATATAAGATTCCTGCATTATATACATAATATATACATAAAGAGTATATATTCTGCCTTGAAAAACCTACTAAAGTATACAGAAATTCCAACTTTAAAAATACTGAGAAGCAGAAGCAAGAAGAACTAAAATCCTGCAGCCTGTGGAACAAAAACCACATTCACAGAAAGATAGACAAGACGAAAAGGCAGAGGGCTATGTACCAGATGAAGGAAAAAGACAAAAACCCAGAAAAACAACTAAATGAAGTGGAGATAAGCAACCTTCAAGAAAAATAATTCAGAATAATGAGAGTAAAGATGATCCAGGACCTTGGAAAAAGAATGGAGGCAAAGATTGAGAAGATGCAAGAAATGTTTAACAAAGACCTAGAAGATTAAAGAACAAACACCTAGGAGAATTAAAGAACAAACAAACAGAGATGAACAATACAATAACTGAAAAGAAAAATACACTAGAAGGAATCAATAGCAGAATAACTGAGTCAAAAGAACGGATAAGTGACCTGGAAGACAGAATAGTGGAATTCACTGCTGCGGAACAGAATAAAGAAAAAAGAATGAAAAGAAATGAAGACAGCCTAAGAGACCTCTGGGACAACATTAAAAGCAACAACATTCGCATTATAGGGGTCCCAGAAGGAGAAGAGAGAGAGAAAGGACCAGAGGAAATATTTGAAGAGATTATACTCAAAAACTTCCCTAACATGGGAAAGGAAATAGCCACCCAAGTCCAGGAAGCATAGAGAGTCCAATACAGGATAAACCCAAGGAGAAACACACCAAGACACATAGTAATCAAATTGGCAACAATTAAAGACAAAGGAAAATTATTGAAAGCAGCAAGGGAAAACCAACAAATAATATACAAGGGAATTCCCATAAGGTTAACAGATGATTTCTCAGCAGAAACGCTACCAGCCAGAAGGGAGTGGCATGACATATTTAAAGTGATGAAAGGGAAGAAGCTACAACCAAGATTACTCTACCCAGCAAGGACCTCATTCAGATTCGCTGGAGAAATCAAAAGCTTTACAGACAAGCTAAGAGATTCAGCACCACCAAACCAGCTCTAGAACAAATGACAAAGGAACTTCTCTAAGTGGGAAATACAAGAGAAGAAAAGGACCTACAAAAGCAAACCCAAAACAATTAAGAAAATGGTCATAGGTACATACATATCGGTAATTCCCTTAAACGTGAATGGGTTAAATGCTCCAACCAAAACACACAGGCTCACTGAATGGACACAAAAACAAGACCCACATATATGCTGTGTACAAAAGACCCACTTCAGACCTAGGGACACATACAGACTGAAAGTGAGGGGATGGAAAAAGATATTCCATGCAAATGGAAATCAAAAGAAAGCTGGAGTAGCAATATTCATATCACATAAAATAGACTTCAAAATAAAGAATGTTACAAGAGATAAGGAAGGACACTGCACAATGATCAAGGGATCAATCCAAGAAGAAGATATAACAATTATAAATATATACGCACCCGACATAGGAGCACCACAATACATAAGGCAACTGCTAACAGCTATAAAAAAGGAAATCGACAGTAACACAATAATAGTGGGGGACTTTGACACCTCACTTACAACAATAGACAGATAATCCAAACAGAAAATTAATAAGGAAACACAAGCTTTAAATGACACAATAGACCAGATAGACTTAATTGATATTTATAGGACATTCCATCCAAAAACAGCAGATTACACTTTCTTCTCAAGTGCTCACGAAACATTCTCCAGGATAGATCACATCTTGGGTCACAAATCAAGCCTCAATAAATTTAAGAAAATTGAAATTACATCAAGCATCTTCTCTGACTAGAACGCTATGAGATTAGAAATCAGTTACAGGATAAAAAACGTAAAAAACACAAACACATGGAGGCTAAACAATACATTACTAAATAACCAAGACATCACTGAAGAAATCAAAGAGGAAATCAAAAAATACCTAAAGACAAATGACAATGAAAACACGATGATCCAAAACCTATGGGAAGAAGCCAAAGCAGTTCTAAGAGGGAAGTTTACAGCAGTACAATCCTACCTCAAGAAACAACAAACAGCTCAAATAAACAATCTAACCTTACACCTAAAGGAACTAGAGAAAGAAGAACAAACAAAACATTTCTCCAAAGAAGACAAACACATGGCCAAGAAGCACATGAAAAGCTGCTCAACATCACTAATTATTAGAGAAATGCAAATCAAAACTACAATTAGGTATCACCTCACAGCAGTTAGAATGGGCATCATCAGAAAATCTACAAACAACAAATGCTGGAGAGGATGTGGAGAAAACGGAAAGCTCTTGCACTGTTGGTGCAAATGTAAATTGATACAGCCACTATGGAGAACTGTATGGAGGTTCCTTAAAAAACTAAAAATACAATTACCATATGACTTAGCAATCCCACTATTGGGCATATACCCAGAGAAAACTATAATTCAAAAAGACACATGCACCCCAATGTTTATTGCAGCACTATTTACAACAGCCAGGTCATGGAAGCAACCTAAATGCCCATTGACAGATAAATGGATAAAGAAGCTGTAGTACATATATACAATGGAATATTACTCAGCCATATAAAGGAATGAAGGTAAGAAAATGGCAGCCTCCAGGAGGGCGCACATCGGTGAGTACTCTCCAGAACTGCCGCCGGCCATGTCTTTGTCCCTGCAGTGAGCCATAGCTGTCCCCCACCTCTGCAGGAGACGCTCCAATACTAGCAGGAGAAGAGAGGGAGGATGAATAGAAGAATATAACAAGCTGGCAAGTTCTGGAATGCCATGTGGATGACAGGCTCTTGGTGCTCCAGCCAGGCATCAGGGCTGTGCCTCTGAGGTGGGAGAGCCAAGTTCAGGACTGGTCCACAAGAGACCATCCAGCTCCATGTAATATCAAACAGCGAAAATCTCCCAGAGATCTCCATCTCAATGCCAAGACCCAGCTCCACCCAACGACCAGCAAGCTACAGTGCTGGACATCCTATGACAAACAACTAGCAAGACAGGAACACAACCCCACCCATTAGCAGAGAGGCTGCCTAAAATCATAATAAGGTCAAAGACACCCCAAAACACACCACCAGACATGGACCTGCCCACCAGAAAGTCAAGATCCAGCCTCATCAACCAGAACACAGTCAATAGTCGCCTCCACGAGGAAGCCAACACAACCCACTGAACCAACCTTAGCCCCTGGGGACAGACACCACCACCAAAGGGAACTACGAACCTGGAGCATGCGAAAAGGAGACCCCAAACACAGTAACTTAAGCAAAATGAGAAGACAGAGAAACACACAATAGATGAAGGAGCAAGGCAAAAACCCACCAGACCTAACAAATGAAGAGGAAATAGGCAGTCTACCTGAAAAATAATTCAGAATAATGATAGTAAAGATGATCCAAAATGATCCAAGATGATTTATGTTGGAAATAGAATGGAGAAAATACAAGAAATGTTTAACAAGGACCTAAAAGAACTAAAGAACAAACAAACAGTGATGAACAACACAATAAGTGAAATTAAAAATTCTCTAGAAGGGATCAATAGCAGAATAATTGAGGCAGAAGAACGGATAAGTGACCTGGAAGATAAAATAGTGGAAATAACTACGGCAGAGCAGAATAAAGAAAAAAGACTAAAAAGAATTGAGGACAGTCTCAGAGACCTCTCGGACAATATGAAACGCACCAACATTCGAACCATAGGGGTCCCAGAAGAAGAAGAGAAAAACAAATGGTCTGAGAAAATATATGAAGAGATTATAGTTGAAAACTTCCCTAATACGGGAAACGAAATAGTTAATCAAGTCCAGGAAGCACAGAGAGTCCCATACAGAATAAATCCAAGGAGAAACACGCCAAGACACAAATTAATCAAACTATCAAAAATTAAATACAAAGAAAAAATATTAAAAGCAGCAAGGAAAAAACAACAAATAACACACAAGGGAATCCCCATAAGGTAAACAGCAGATCTTTCAGCAGAAACTCTGCAAGCCAGAAGGGAGTGGCAGGACATGTTTAAAGTGATGAAAGGGAAAAACCTACAACCAAGATTACTCTACCCAGTAAGGATCTCATTCATATTTGACGGAGAAATTAAAACCTTAACATACAAGAAAAAGCTAAGAGAATTCAGCACAACCAAACCAGCTTTACAACAAATGCTAAAGGAATTTCTCTAGGCAGGAAACACAGGAGAAGGAAAAGACCTACAATAACAACCCCAAAACAATTAAGAAAATGGTAATAGGAACATACATATCGATAATTACCTTAAATGTGAAAGGATTAAATGCTCCAACCAAAAGACATAGAGGGGCTGAATGGATACAAAAACAAGACCTGTACGTAAGCTGTCTATAAGAGACCCACTTCAGACCTAGGGACACATACAGACTGAAAGTGAGGGGATGGAAAAAGATATTCCATGCAAATGGAAATCAAAAGAAAGCTGGAGTAGCAATTCTCATATCAGACAAAATAGACTTTAAATCAAGGCTATTACAACACACAAAGAAGGACACTACATAATGATCAAGGGATCAATTCAAGAAGAAGATATCACAATTGTAAATGTTTTTGCACCCAACATTGGAGCACCTCAATACATAAGGCAAATACTAACAGCCATAAAAGGGGAAATCGACAGCAACACAATCATAGTAGGGGACTTTATTTAACACCCCACTTTCACAAATGGACAGATCATCGAAAATGCAAGTAAATAAGGAAACACAAGCTTTAAATGATTCAATAAACAAGATGGACTTAATTGATATTTATTGGACATTCCATCCAAAAACAACAGAATACACATTCTTCTCAAGTGCTCATGGAACATTCTTCAGGAGAGATCATATCTTGGGTCACAAATCAAGCCTTGGTAAATTTAAGAAAACTGAAATCGTATCAAGTATCTTTTCCAACCACAACACTATGAGACCTGATATCACTTACAGGAAAAAATCTATAAAAAATACAAACACATGGAGGCTAAACATTACACTACTTAATAACCAAGAGATCACTGAAGAAATCAAAGAGGAAATCAAAAAATACCTAGAAACAAATGACAATGAAAACACGATGACCCAAAACCTATGGAATGCAGCCCAAGAAGTTCTAAGAGGGAAGTTTATAGCAATACAATCCTACCTTAAGAAACAAGAAACATGTCAGATAAACAACTTAACCTTACACCTAAAGCAATTAGAGAAATAAGCACAAAAAAACCCCAAAGTTAGCAGAAGGAAAGAAATCATAAAGATCTGAGCAGAAATAAATGAAAAAGAAATGAAGGAAACGATAGCAAAGATCAATAAAAACTAAAATCTGGTTCTTTGAGAAGATAAACAAAATTGATAAACCATTAGCAAGACTCATCAAGAAAAAAAGGGAGAAGACTCAAATCAATATAATTAGAAATGAAAAAGGAGAAGTAACAACTGACACTGCAGAAATACAAAGGATCATGAGAGATTACTACAAGTAACTATATGTCAATAAAATGGACAACCTGGAAGAAATGGACAAATTCTTAGAAATGCACAACTTTCCGAGACTGAACCAGGAAGAAATAGAAAATATGAACAGGTCAATCACAAGCACTGAAATTGAAACTGTGATTAAAAATCTTCCAACAAACAAAAGCCCAGGACCAGATGGCTTCACAGTCAAATTCTATCAAATATTTAGAGAAGAGATAAGATCTATCCTTCTTAAACTCTTCCAAAATATAGGAGAGGGAGGAACCCTCCTAAACTCATTCTACGAGGCCACCATCACTCTGATACCAAAACCAGACAAAAATATCACAAAGAAAGAAAACTACAGGTCAATATCACTGATGAAGATAGATGGAAAAATCCTCAACAAAATACAAGCAAACAGAATCCAACAGCACATTAAAAGGATCATACACCATGATCAAGTGCGGTTCATCCCAGAAATGCAAGGATTCTTCAATATAGGCAAATCCATCAATATGATACACCATATTAACAAATTTAAGGGGAAAACAATATGATCATCTCAACAGATGCAGAGAAAGCTTTCGACAAAATTCAACACCCATTTATGATAAAAACCCTGCAGCAAGTAGGCATAGAGGGAACTTTCCTCAACATAATAAAGGCCATATATGACAAACCCACAGCCAACATCGTCCTCAATGGTGAAAAACTGAAACCATTTCCACTAAGATCAGGAACAAGACAAGGTTGCCCACTCTCACTACTATATTCAACATAGTTTTGGAAGTTTCAGCCACAGCAATCAGAGAAGAAAAAGAAATAAAAGGAATCCAAATCAGAATAGAAGAAGTAAAGCTGTCACTGTTTGCAGATGACATGATACTATACATAGAGAATCCTAAAGAAGCTATCAGAAAACTACTAGAGCTAATCAATGAATTTGGTAACGTAGCAGGATACAAAATTAATGCACAGAAATCTCTTTCATTCTTATACACTAAGGATGAAAAATCTGAAAGTGAAATTAAGAAAACACTCCCATTTACCACTGCAACAAAAAGAATAAAATATCTAGGAATAAACCTACCTAAGGAGACAAAAGACCTGTATGCAGAAAATTATAAGACACTGATGAAAGAAATTAAAGGTGATACAAATAGATGGAGAGATATACCATGTTCTTGGATTGGAAGAATCAACATTGTGAAAATGACTCTACTACCCAAAGCAATCTACAGATTCAATGCAATCCCTATCAAACTACCACTGGCATTTTTCACAGAGCTAGAACAAAAAATTTCACAATTTGTATGGAAATGCAAGAGACCCCGAATAGCCAAAGCAATCTTGAGAAAGAAAAACGGAGCTGGAGGAATCAGGCTCCTTGACTTCAGACTATACTACAAAGCTACAGCAATCAAGACAATATGCTACTGGCACAAAAGCAGAAATATAGATCAATGGAACAGGATAGAAAGCCCAGAGATAAACCCATGCACATATGGTCACCTTATCTTTGATAAAGGAGACAAGAATATACAGTGGAGAAAAGACAGCCTCTTCAATAGCTGGTGCTGGGAAAACTGGACAGCTACATGTAAAAGAATGAAATTAGAACACTCTCTAACACCATACGCAAAATAAACTCAAAATGGATTAAAGACCTAAATGTAAGGCCATACACTATCAAACTCTTAGAGGAAAACATAGGCAGGACACTCTTTGACATAAATCACAGCAAGATCCTTTTTGACCCACCTCCTAGAGTAATGGAAATAAAACCAAAAATAAACACATGGGACCTAATGAAACTTAAAAGCTTTTGCACAGCAAAGGAAACCACAAAGAAGACCAAAAGACAACCCTCAGAATGGGAGAAAATATTTGCAAATGAAGCAACTGACAAAGCATTAATCTCCAAAATTTACAAGCAGCTCAATATCAAAAAGACAAACAACCCAACCCAAAAATGGGGAGAAGACCTAAATAGATATTTCTCCAAAAAGATATACAGATTGCCAACAGGGACATGAAAGAATGCTCAACATCATTAATCATTAGAGAAATGCAAATGAAAACTACAATGAGATATCATCTCACACTGGTCAGAATGGCCATCATCAAAAAATCTACAAACAATAAATGCTGGAGAGGGTGTGGAGAAAAGGGAACCCCTTCCACTGTTGGTGGGAATGTAAATTGATACAGCCACTATGGAGAACAGTATGGAGGTTCCTTAGAAATATAAGAATAGAACTACCATACCACCCAGCAATCTCACTACTGGGCGTATACCCTGAGAAAACCATAATTCAAAAAGAGTCATGTACCAAAATGTTCATTGCAGCTCTATTTACAATAGCCAGGACATGGAAGCAACCTAAGTGTCCATCAACAGATGAATGGATAAAGAAGATTGGCACATATATACAATGGAATATTACTCAGCCATAAAAAGAAACGAAATTGAGTTATTTGTAGTGAGGTGGATGGACCTAGAGTCTGTCATACAGAGTGAAGTAAGTCAGAAAGAGAAACACAAATACCGTATGCTAGCACATATATATGGAATTTAAAAAAGAAAAAATGGTCATGAAGAACCTAGGGACAAGATGGGAATAAAGACACAGACCTACTAGAGAATGGACTTGAGGATACGGGGAGGGGGAAGGGTAAGCTGGGACAAAGCGAGAGAGTGACATGGACATATATACACTACCAAACGTAAAATAGATAGCTAGTGGGAAGCAATTGCATAACACAGGGAGGTCAGCTCGGTCCTTGTGACCACCTAGAGGGGTCGGATAAGGAGGGTGTGAGGGAGGGAGATGCAAGAGGGAAGAGATATGGGGACATATGTATATGTATAACTGATTCACTTTGTTATAAAGCAGAAACTGACATACCATTGTAAAGCAATTATATCCAATAAAGATGTTAAAAAGAAAAAAAACAGGAACGAAATTGGGTCACTTGTAGAGACATGGATGCATCTAGAGACTGTCATACAGAGTGAAGTAAGTCAGAAAGAGAAAAACAGATATCACATATTAATGCATATGTTTGGAACCTAGAAAATGGTACAGATGAACCTGTTTGCAGGGCAGAAATTGAGACACAGAAGTAGAGAAAAAACGTATGGACACCAAGGGGGGAAAGCAGCGGTGTGGGGAGGGTGGTGGTGTGATGAATTGGGAGATTGGGATTGACATGTATACACTGTTGTGTATAAAATGGATGACTAATAAGAACGTGCTATATAAAAAAATTAATTTAAAAAAAAAAAAAAGAGGAAAGCAAAAAAAGTACTGAGAGACAAAGGACAATGAAAACACAATGATCCAAAACCTTTGGGATGACGCAAAAGCAGTTCTAAGAGGGAAGTTTATAGCAATACAATCCTACCTGAAGAAACAACAAACATCTCAAATAAACAATCTAAACTTACACCTAAAGGAACTAGAGAACGAAGAACAAACAAAACACAAACTTAGTAGAAGGAAAGAAATCATGAAGATCAGAGCAGAAATAAATGAAATAGAAACAAAGAAAACAATAGCAAAGATCAATAAAACTAAAAGCTGTTTCTTTGAGAAGATAAACAAAATTGATAAACCATTAGCCAGACTCATCAAGAAAATGAGGGAGAGGACTCAAATCAATAAAATTTGAAACGAAAAAGGAGAAGTTGCAACAGACACCGCAGAAATACAAAGCATCCTAAGAGACTACTACAAGCAACTCTATGCCAATAAAATGGAAAACCTGGAAGAAATGGACAAATTCTTAGAAAGGTATAATCTTCCAAGGCTGAACCAGGAAGAAATAGAAAATATGAACAGACCAATCAAAATAATGAAATTGAAAATGTGATTAAAAATCTTCCCACAAACAAAAGTCCAGGACCAGATGGCTTCACAGGTGAATTCTTCAAACATTTGGAGAACAGCTAACACCCATCCTTCTCAAACTCTTCCAAAAAATTGCAGAGGAAGGAACACTCCTAAACTCATTCTATGAGGCCACCATCACCCTGATACCAAAACCAGACAAAGTTACTACAAGAAAAGAAAATTACAGACCAATATCACTGCTGAATATAGATGCAAAAATCGTCAACAAAATACTAGCAAACAGAATCCAACAGCACATTAAAAGGATCATACATCATGATCAAGTGGGATTTATCCCAAGGATGCAAGGATCCTTCAATATATGCAAATCAATCCATGTGATACACCATATTAACAAATTGAAGAATAAAAACCATATGATCATTTCAATAGATGCAGAAAAAGCTTTTGACAAAATTCAACACCGATTTATGATAAAAACTCTCCAGAAGGTGGGCATAGAGGGAAGCTACTTCAACATAATAGAGGCCATATATGACAACGCCACAGCAAACATTATTCTCAATGGTGAAAAACTGAAAGCATTACCTCTAGGATGAGGAACAAGATAAGGATGTCCACTCACACCACTATTATTCGACACAGTTTTGGAAATCCTAGCCACAGCAATCACAGAAGAAAAAGAAATAAAAGGAATACAAATTGGAAAAGAAGAAGTAAAACTGTCACTGTTTGCAGATGAGATGATACTATACATAGAGAATCTTAAAGATGCTGCCAGAAAACTACTAGAGCTAATCAATGAATTTAGTAAAGTTGGAGGATACAAAATTAATGCACATAAATCTCTTGCATTCCTATACACTAATGATGAAAAATCTGAAAGAGAAATTAAGGAAACCCTCCATTTACCATTGCAACAAAAAGAATAAAATACCTAGGAATAAACCTACCTAGGGAGACAAAAGACCTGTATGCAGAAAACTATAAGACACTGATGAAAGAAATTAAAGATGATATAAACAGATGGAGAGATATACCATGTTCTTGGATTGGAAGAATCAATATTGTGAAAATGACCATACTACTGAAAGCAATCTACAGATTCAGTGCAATCCCTATCAAATTACCAATGGCATTTTTTACACAACTAGAACAAAAAATGTTAAAATTTCTATGGAGACACAAAAGACCCTGCATAGCCAAAGCAGTCTTGAAGGAAAAAACCGGAGCTGGAGGAATCAGACTCCCTGACTTCAGACTATACTACAAAGCTACAGTAATCAAGACAATATGCTACTGGCACAAAACCAGAAATATAGATCAATGGAACAGGATAGAAAGCCCAGAGATAAACCCACGCACATATGGTCACCTTATTTTTGATAAAGGAGGCAAGAATATACAATGGAGAAAAGACAGCCTCTTCAATAAGTGGTGCTGGGAAAACTGGACAGCCACATGTAAAAGAATGAAATTAGAACACTCCCTAACACCATACGCAAAAGTAAACTCAAAATGGATTAGAGAACTAAATGTAAGACCGGACACTATAAAACTCTTAGAGGAAAACATAGAAGAACACTCTTTGACATAAATCACAGCAAGACCTTTTTTGACCCACCTCCTAGAGTAATGGAAATAAAAACAAAAATAAACAAATGGGACCTAATGAAACGTAAAAGCTTTTGCAAAGCAAAGGAAACTACAAAGAAGACCAAAAGACAACCCTCAGAATGGGAGAACATATTTGCAAACGAATCAACGGATAAAGGATTAATCTCCAAAATATATATACAGCTCATGCAGCTCAATATTAAAAAAACAAAAAACCCAATCCAAAAATGGGTAGAAGACCTAAATAGACATTTCTCCAAAGAAGACATACAGATGGCCAAGAAGCACATGAAAAGCTGCTCAACATCACTAATTATTAGAGAAATGCAAATCAAAACTGCAATGAGGTATCACCTCACACCAGTTAGAATGGGCTTCATCAGAAAATCTACAAACAACAAATGCTGGAGAGGGTGTGGAGAAAAGGGGACCCTCTTGCACTGTTGGTGGGAATGTAAATTGATACAGCCACTATTGGGAACAGTATGGAGGTTCCTTAAAAAACTAAAAATAGAATTACCATATGACCCAGCATCCCACTATTGGGCATATACACAGAGAAAACCATAATTCAAAAAGACACATGCACCCCCCAATGTTCATTGCAGCTCTATTTACAATCACCAGGTCATGGAAGCAACCTAAATGCCCATTGACAGATAAATGGATAAAGAAATTGTGGTACATATATACAATGGAAGATTACACAGCCATAAAAAGGAACAAAACTGGGTCATTTGTAGAGACGTGGATGGATCTAGAGACTGTCATACAGAGTGAAGTAAGTCAGAAAGAAAAAAACAAATATCGTATATTAACACATATATGTGGAAGCTAGAAAAATGGTACAGATGAACCAGTGTGCAGGGCAGACACAGATATAGAGAACAAATGTATGGATACCAAGGGGGGAAAGTGGCGGGTGGGGGGTGGTGGGATGAAGTGGGAGATTGGGATTGATATATATACACTAATATGTATAAAATGGAGAACTAATAACCTGCTGTATAAAAAAATAAGTAAAATAAAATTCAAAAAACAAATACTGGTACATGCTTTAGTGAGTGATTGGAGAAATAATGTTGCTGAAGCCAGTGGTCAAGTCTCACTTCCCGTCGAACTTGAGCTAGCAGCAGCTTTTGACACAGGTCCTTCCCTCTCCCTGATAAATGTCCTTTACTTGCTTCCTATCACACTGGTAGCTCTTTTTGGATGTTTCTTCTGCCCACATACACATTCTCCAGGTGTGGCAGTTACAGTATGAATAAGATTTAGCCAAGCAAAGAGGAGGTAAAGACTGGTCTAGTCAGAGGTAAGGGTGTGTTTGAGTCCCAATGTTCAGAGCCATCAAGATGTGTTAGAGGATCAGAAGTATTGGTATGACTTGAATGTCTAGGGAGAGCAGAGTGGGTAGACATGCAGCTGAAGAGGTTCTTAGGGATCAGTTAAAAGTCATGTTGTAAGAAATTTGAACCTTATCTTAAAGACAATAAAATGTCATTTTTGGGAATTGCAAAAAAAAAAAAATCATAATCAGATATCCATTTTTGAAAGGGTCCTTTGGCTTCACTGTGGAAAAGGGATTTAAATGGATTAGAAATTGAAGCTAGGAGACCGATTAATAGACTGTTCAGTATTCCAGGAAAGAGATGGTCATATAATAAAAGGAAACACTTATATAGTGGTTGGTATGTATCAAATTCTAAGTACTTTCGTATAATGACTCATTTCATATAATGACTCACAACAACCGTGAAAGGTACCATCATTATCTCCATTGTATAGATCAGGAAATTGAGGCCTAGACATGTTGAATAACTTTCTCAGGGTCACACAGCTAGTAAGGTATACAGCCCAGATGGGAACCCAAGCTGTCAGGCTCCAAGTCTGCGCTCGTAGGCATAATGCTGTATTGAATAGTAGCAGTGGGGATGCATAGAAAGAAACAACAAAACTAAAATCTTCCAAGATAGAAACAACAAAGATACAGCAACTTCTTAGTGATTTGTTGGCTTCAAAGACTAGGGTGAGAGAAGGGTCATGAATGATTAGATTTCCCGCTTGGAAAATTTGGTTGATGCTATTTATACAAAGAAGAGCAAGATTTTGCTGGAGAGTGGAAGTAGGTGGCAGGGATGAGCAAAGACATGAGTTAGTTTGACATGTTGAAATACACTTTCCTCTGGGCTTCCAGGTAGAGCTATCCAGCTGGAATTCAGAAAATAGGACTGGGCCAAAATATAGATTTGGTGGAGATACACTTTCATCATTCTCTTTCTCAAAAATAGACTTTCAGACTCAAGTTCAAACTTATGAGAAAGGCATTTAAAGCTACTTCCTTTGCTGGCACTCTCTTTCCCTATCTCAATGAGCCAATAATCACATCATACTTAAGTCCTGAAACAATGCTAGATATTCAATCCTTTCTTGATCCCAACAGGAAATAATTTCTCTCTTTGTTTCATTATGGCTCTGAATTCATACTTTTCTTATGTATTCATCATTTTCAACTTTGCAGCTTTCTCCTCTATTGAAAAACTTACTATATTCTATCTTGTATGACAGTTGTTACTGTACATATTTTATCTCGACTGCAAGCTGAAAGCAGTGATCATACCTCCTTTATATTTCTTCACAGCAGGTGCCTGGTAAAGTACCTCAAGGTACCTGTGCATAGATTCAGTAACCACTTCTTGAGTCGAAATAGATTCATTTCATTTTCATACTTTTCCCTGATTTAAGTTTAGAATTTATAGTATTTGGCTTGAACATAATACTCAAAAGATGTTACCCTATAAACATTTTTTTGGGGTCATACAAGTTCAAAAAATCCTCACCAAGCATAAAGATAATCCAGAAATAAAAGCTTTAAATAAAGGGAAATGTGGGCATGAAAATACAATATTCTTACCTGGAAAAAAAAATACTGGGCTTTATCCTCAGAGAGAGACAAATTTTCAGGCACATTAGGAATGATGATATGGACAAGGAAAATGGTACCCTTGTACATTACCTGGCAATTAAATGTCTACACCTCTGAGGTAAATGGATGAGCAAAACAGTTTACACTTTGTATGAATGCAGTTTATAAACATGTATTTGTAGATTACACAGCCTAAAAAGTAGTGAAACAGTGCAAAGTTATTTATTCACATTTTCAAATATGAATATTATACTTCAGCATAATTGTAAACCCACTGCTGTGGCTTTGTCCACGTTGAAATGCTTCTTTTCTTTTCCCCCAGCACAGAAAAATGGAACCTGCTCAGATATAATCACACTCTTAAAATTGCATCCTTCTAAATACTAATATTACAATTCTACAAATCACTGAAATTGCAGTAAATAGATAGTTGTTAAAAAGAAGCACTTTAGTTCTCTCTTGTTTTATACAACATAGGTGGGTTCTTTTAAAAGTATTCTTCAGAGCACACCGTCTTCTGAAAGAGTAGTAGATTTTTATGATAATCATTATAAATTATACTGGAAGATAATAATAGAATCATCTTTCTAGAATTGTGGTTCTTTTTAAAAAAATAAGATTTCCCATTCTTTCTGTATTTACGGAATTTCCTCAAAAAGCCTTTTCTGTGTAGGCATTTCATAGAATCCTTTACTTCCCTATATTCATCTTTATCATGTGTTATTTTAATGGCTAGTTTCACTTTGTTACTTTTGGACACCAATGAATGCACTAATTATGTTTTGTCATTTTGTCCTGACCGTTACATCTTTACTGTATATCATACCATATGTTTAGTGGAAAAGTGAAGTACTTCTTTTTTCTCAGTTAAATAAGCAGAGTTATCGACAGAGAAAGAAGAGAAAGAAAGTGGTATCTAAGATTTGAGGAGACGGAAGACGGTATGCAGGGGAAAGTAACTAAGAGTTGCAGGGGAAAGTAACTAAGGAAATAAAGTAGGAATACTGGGTGAGGTCGGTGGTCCTCAGAGCAGGTAGCTTACAAGATGGCCCCCAACGATCCTCACCATTTAATATTCACACGCTTGTGTAATCCTCTCCCCTTGGACTTACTGACTGGCTTCTAACAAATAGACTATGGGAGAAGTGATGAAATGTCACATCTGAGATTCAGTTATGGAAAGACTGTGGCTGCCATTTTGGGCACCTGCTTATTCTAGGGGAAGCCAGCCCCCAGCCCTGTGGAGTAGCTTATGTGTTAAGGAAACAAGGCCTGCCAATAGCCACACGAGTGACCTTCATTCTCTCCACTCCCATCCCAGACAAGTCTTTAAGATGAGACCACATCCCTGGGCAACAACTTGATGGTAGTAGCCTCATTAGAAACCTTGAACCAGAGGCATTCAGTTAAGCTGTGCATAGATTCCTTACCCACAGAAGTTGTGAGATAACTTTTGTTGTTTTCAGTTTCTAAGTTTTGGGGGTAACTTTTAACGCATCAATAGATAACTAATACAGCCCTCTTGAGACATGTGGTCATAAATTTAAAAGATAGTGAAAGCAGTTGCAAATATAAAGTAAGATAGTCAGCAGAGGTATGTATTTTTTCTAGTTACACTCTGATGCGCAGAAAAGGATACCAAGCAAAATTAAACACAGGTTACCCCTAGAGCAGAAGAGGAAGGGATGGGAAAAAGGGGGAGATGAAATAAAGATACATTTTCAGCTTTGCTCTATATATTTTTGTATGAATGGAATTATTTATAATCAGCTTGTATTCATTCTTTATGTATGTAACTTAAAATAAAATAAAAGACAATCTTAAAAAGGTAGCATTGAAGACTTCTTCCTCATAATATACTATAGAAAACAGGCAAAATATTTTATCAGGGAAGGGCAAAATCACACGGTTTGATCGGCTTCTTGAATGGCATTCTCTACAGGGCTGGAAGTACGCATTCTGGAACATTCACAAGTGCCAGGTAGAGCCTTCAGACACAGCTAAGTGCTTATTTGCAAATGCCAGGTTTTAGCCCCTGGTAAGGCAGTACCGTTCCCATTCCGTGTAACAATCCAGATGAACGTTCCGCTCAAGGTCCAGAGCTCTGCAGCTGCTGGCAAAGCACGCTGGGAGCCTTGGCATCTATCATCCAAGTCTGTTTCACTTTTCTCTGTGTGAAAACCTCTTGAGGCCCAAGGATAAAAGATATCTCATCATTTAAGCGTCAAGCACTGCTAAGTCAGATTCTCCAAGGCTTTCATCGACTGTGTCATTTTAGCCGCATCATTCTCTTAGGCTGTTACTCTATGAAGGTGTAAACACCAATGGAGAAAATAATGACTTCTTGAGGTTTGTTTTGTTTTCCAATCCTATGCCAAAGCCTTTTAGTATGGGTGGTTTCCCTGACAATTATTCACTGTGCTTTGCTTACTCTGCCTGCCTCCTAACTATCGTGCCCCTTAATAGAGGATATAAGGGAGCAGAGTTGTCAATTCACTGAAAATAAGTCAAAATTCATGGTAAATAATTGAATATAATCTTTTCAAATTTCCACTCTTATTAGATTGACATCTTCTGTGAAGCAGGGACCATATCTTCTGTATCCAACATTCACTAAATATCTCTGACTTTGCCAGCTAAGTGATACATTAGGAATAGCCCAGAGTAGCATGCATTATGTTTCCCTTGGCCATATCATCATTGTATTTCCTCTAGCCTCATTTTCCCTCTATCCTGCTTTCCTCATCTATTTTTTTCTAGCTCTTTTTTGGGTCAGATTTTTACATGCTGCCATTTAAAAAATTTATCTGACATTATGGGTTTATTCATTCTAAAACACCCTTCAACAGTATCCACAGAAAATTGGTTTACTATTGCAAGTTTTAATTATCTAAAAATCAGTTATCATAATTAGCAAGAGAAAGTTAGATTTTAACATGTTTCTAATCACTGTTGTATAAACACACAGCAAAAATCACCAATACCTTAAATATTAGATCAATGTCTACTATTTACATCTTACTGCATTTTCCTCAATTTTAAGACTTTAAACTTTAGGTCTTCTCCTTGTACTGACCTTCACATGATTCTCCACTTGGTGAAAACATCCCATTGTCATGGTAGCCATCTCTGCACTCACAGTGGTACCATCCAGGCAGGTTGATGCAGTTAGCACGGCTGTCACACTGAACAAAGCCATCAGAGCACTCATCAATGTCTATTTGGGAAAGAAAACAGGAACGGGATGTTATACAATTGCTGCCTTTCTCTCAAAGAAACTAAAATATTCTGTTAGATGGCTACTAAAATATTTAGTGCCAGCAAATCCTTAAAACTGAGAAAACATAAAATCAAGAAAGTCTACTTGGTTGTTGAAAGCTATACAGAAAGAATGTAGTGGTATTAGCAATAGGAGAAACACCTAGACAGCTTCTCTGTTGCAAAAGTCATCCAACTGTAGAAACTGGAAAGAAACCATCTGTGATAGTCATTAGTGCTGCTCACCAAATATTTCCAGCTCTTCTTCTGGACACAAGCTAGGATTGCCGTGTGACTTCCTGAAGTCAATTAGGGAATGACATGTGCCACTTCCAGAGAGAGCCTTAAAGATGCAGTGTGTGATTCACACATACCTTTCCCCCATCACAATGACCAGCGATTTCCAGAAGCTCTGAAGATCAGCCTGAGTCCTGAGTGAAGACGATATGGGGCACATTCCTCCTCTAGTTGGGGTGGACGTAGAGTATGAGCAAGAAACGAACTTTTTTGCTTTAAGCCACTGAAATTTTAGGGTCTCTTATTACTATCAACATAATCTCCAGTATATGGCAATAGCATTCATGCATCAACATGCTTTAGATTTTGGAGAATATATCCCATCTATGTCACCTTTTAATGTGTTTCACATATATCATTACTTCATTCAATCCTCAAAAAAAAAAACCTTGCCATTTAGACAGCATATTGAACATATGAAAAAAAATGAGGCAAAAGGAAATTATGGGATTTAACCAAGGTCACCTAAGAGTTCATGTTTGCCTGACTTTCTGGTGTGTGCTCCTTCATACAAGTAGACACAGGCTGAAATTGGCAAAATTGTCTAAACAAACAGAGCATGTATCTTGAGTTTCATATATTTCCTCCAGTGGCTTATTACTATTCCCAAATGTTGTGAGACTTTTATTCTTCTTATTCAGTCTGTTGATTAATGGGAACATCTGATGTCCATCCAAGTCTCTTTAATCAGTCATAGAGGAAAAAGTAATTCCTAGAGTTGCCTTACAGAGTGTCCCCTTCTTCTTAATACCTTCTGGGTTTCTGGGTGCTTTGGGGTTGCCTCAGACCTTGCTAAATGATCTGACGGCACCGTACCATCACAGCTGCCAAAAATATCCATCTTGACAACCCTTTGCCATGACTGCAGATTCCACTCGCCAAGGTAGAATAGCCTTTTCTTATATGTTTTCCGCACCTGCATCATATTCCCTGCTGCGGTGACCAGCATGACAAGTCCCTCCTATTGATGGGAAGATCAGATACTTTTTAGAGTCCTTTCCTCCCAGACAATCCACTCCAGCTCAGCAGTATCTACTGCCTTCTTAGTCTCATCTAACTTCAAATTCTTGGAAGTATATATTTCTTTCATTTTCTTTTAAAATTTCCTCTTTTACTATGTTCAATTTTTAAAGAGACAAATATTTGAATAAGTAAGATTTTTAAAAGAAAAAAAAGTCATCACTCATATACTTCTTGATAAGCCCAGAGTTCCTTCAGTAAAACAAGGCACAAACCATTCTCTTAGATTAGGTAGTAAGCCAAAATAAATATTTTATATGATTGCAAAATTTTAACATTATTTCTGAACTATGAGTGATTTGCCTCTGTGGTTTCTCTTCTAAGAGTCAGTTCCTTACAGTTAGTAATTCCTATTGTCAAAATAATTGTTAGTGGCCAAATCAGCTAAGCATTGACTTCCTGACACATAGCTGATGTGGATTGCTTCCATTTACTAAGGCCTCATAGGTTTTATGAAACAGCCTATCTGTACTTCAGGGGCCTCCCTAACCGATGATTTATAAATGGGACTAAAATGCTATGCTCATTTCAGCTTTATATGGGCTTTTCTTCTAACCCAAAAGATGCAGGAAATTGGTTATGTCATTTCTTAAGTGCATGGACAAAAGAAAACAGGTTGGAATTTAAGCTTTAGAAATGAGTTTGTTGGAAGGTCAGGAGGGGGATGTTTAAAGTACCTCATTTTAGAATGATTTGGTCATTAGCATTGGTGATTTGGAAGTAAATATTAATAGAACAGAGCCTTATCCACTGAAGCAACCTTCATATCTCTTACTTACCCTTTAATTTAGTTATTTTTTCTTGCTGCAACACAAGGGTTACCTCAGGTCACATGACACAGATATATCTTTCAATATTTACTCCTCACTCATTTTCTCCTGTCACTCTTTCTAATCACCAGGCCCACTCCTATACTGCTTCATCCCCATTTCTCTTTGTTTATATTACAGTAACCTTCCTTGATCTATATCCATTAAAGTTTAATAGAAATGTTACACAGTATATTAGTGCATATTCCCTGAAGACTGGGGATTGAAACATGTGCTGGCCATAATGTATTTTCCTATACAATCTGAGTATCATTATTTGACTATTAATACTAAGTAGTATTTTAGAGGATAGATATTCAAATATATATGTCACTCACTAATTTATCATTCAATACTTACTGAATACCTGTTATATGCCAAGTACTAAGTGCTGGGGAAACAAGGATATATAAAGCAGAAGTAATTTCTGCCCTTACTGGGTTTACTATCTATCTAAAGTGTGTTTTATTTTAAGAAAATTAAATTTATAAAAATCTGAATTTACAATCATGCAGGACAGTGTTTCCCAACATGTTATATATCTGCCGCCACTGGTATGGTATTTAGGTGATAACAGGCAAATATTATATTTTAATGGCTACATTTTTATATTTCTGAATTATTTCTATTTATAGCAAGTGATACTAATAGTACAGTAGTGAAATTGTATTTAAATTTTAAAAGTGAGAGGAAACAGAAACAACAGTAAGTAGATATTGGTATAAACAGTATATGAATATGACAAAACTTATTAAGGTGGCATATGAATGACTGGAGTTTTGAAAACACTAAGATACAGTATGGAGCAATTATCCATATCTCAGAAGGATTTACTGAGTAGTTCATTAGGTAGCGAAATGTCTTAATTCATTTAAAATATTACTCAACTTATAAAATATAGTATAAGTATACATATGTCATGGCTCAAATTATATACTTGCTACCATTTAGGATAGCAAAGTAAAACTAGCCAGATAATATACATTGCTTTGTTTTACACTCTCATGTTCCTGCTAATTTTGATCTGTTTATGAAAACTTCTCTACTTTGGTGAAAGTCGGTAGAAAATGAAAGTGTGCTTGAATTGCCAAAGTATGCACTTTCCACCAGAAGGTATGTTTGTTTGGCTCATGTTCTAATTAAAGTGAAAGATGAAACAAGCAGCCTTATCTGTAAGCTATCTGATGGTATGTATATCTTTAGTTACTCAGTAATCACTAATAAGTAAAGAATTGAAATCTGATCCACAATTTAAGAATTAAGTATATTTTATCTATACACAAATGTAGATATTACTATGAGTTAGAACATATAAATGCACACATACTGTGTGCAATTTCAGATATGCACATATTGTGCTTTACGTATCATATAATAACAGAAAGTAGTAAAAAAAAATCAAATGATTTATTTCTTTGGTACTTTCTTTAGGTCAGTTAAAAGCAAACTTTATATTATCTAATTGAGTTAGAAACACAGAGAACAGCAGACCTAGGGGGGAAAAATGTTGTTATTTTATTCCATATAAGAACTACCAAGTTTGAACAAATTACTTTCCAAACCGAATTAAGAGTATTCAAAAAGGTTAGTACAGGATGTATAAGCTCATATGATTTAGTCTTAATTATAAGGACCTTAATTTTATACTCTGTAGGTACATTATATAAAAAACTAAAAATAAATTTTATGAAAAACTGTGATTTCATTATATATTCTCTCTTAGAAAGGAACTAGTTCCTTAGGGACAATTAGAACTTTTTCACTAGCTACATTTAGAACAGTCAGCTAGTGATGATATTGAGATGCTGTCCCAGAGCACAGAGAATCTAAAATCCAAAAGATATTCAGCCATCCAACAGCAGTCACGAATAGCAGTCATACGCCAGAGGCCAGAATCAACTTAGAAAATGGAAGTGGAAGGCGCTGTGGGGATAGATTTTCTAGAAAGTACATATGTTTTGAGGTAATCATTAAAAACAAACCAACAAGCAGAAAACAAGAAAGGAAAATGTATGAATTAAAAAAAAAGCTCACATGTGTCAGTATCTTGTTTTCTTTGCCTCCCTCAGGTGTGGTGACACAAGACTGCATGCCTCCTACAATGTCACAGACCACTGGCTTCAGAGGAGGCCAAACAAAAATGGCTTTTGACATCAGCATTTAATGGGTCACTTTGGAAAATGACAAATTATTTCTTTGTAAAATTAAGTGTAGTTATAAAATGAGACAGTTGGAGGATAAACAAACCCTTTCTCATGCATAGTAACAGTTATTTCTATCATAACAACATAACTAAGAATAATAAAAAGTGTGTAAATATCTAGAACCATCCATACCTAAAACAGACCCTAATCATTAGTTTAACCTGCTACCCTATTCAAAAGAAAAGAAAATACAATTATTTTTTAAAATGAGCATGGTACTTTTAATGGCAAAGTCAAATCATTAGAGTACTGTGTTTCAACGTGTTTATTATTAATAAAAACCCGACATAATTTCTCATAAAAAAATAGTACTTGGACTATTTATATCACTATCCTATGCACTGGTAGTTAAATTATATTGATAAACAGTAGGCAATTAAACACCCTCAAAACAATTAATCAACTCTTGATTACCCACATGTGGATTATTTGCTTTCTAGATTATCTACAGCATTTTTTTTTAAATCACAAGGTCATTTCCCTCTGTCTTTTGTTGAGCTTCTGGGGAGTCGGCTTTCAACATTTAGATGGGAGTGCTCAATGAAAGCAAACTCTTTTGAGCATTACATTGTTTTTTACAACTGTTCCAGACTTGGGTATAAAATATCCAAAATTTCATAAAAAGACTGATTTTCTCATGTGAACTCTTTGAAAGTAAAATGACAATATATGTAAGTAAATTTTGAAAATCCTAAAATCCTCTTCACAAGTTGGATGATAACATTGGAGATTCAGTGAAAATTATTTTCACTACTTTATAGTTTATAATTAGGAAGTTAATGACAACTCTTTCAAAAAGCATAATATAATTTCTTCATCGTGTCATTTAGTCCTCACAACAGCTGTGTGAGCTATTCTTATCCTTATGTCATAGACAAAGAAGCAGTGAGAGCAAAGGCATTGCCCAAGGTCACACCATGGACCAGAACTCTTTCAACTCCAAGTCCAGTGCCCTTTCTCTCACCACAGGCTGCCTCTGAAGAACAACACTTGGCCAACCAGAAACAGCCTATACTTTGAGATGTCTCAGTATATCTCTTTTTTTTTTTTTTAACATCTTTATTGGAGTATAATTGCTTTACAATGGTGTGTTAGTTTCTGCTTTATAACTAATCAGTATATATCTTAATGTGAGTGAATTCCAGCTCTGTGGCTTGTCAGCTGTGTAACTTTGAGTTATTTTACTAAACTTTTCTGAGTTTTCTGTTTTTGAAATCGAAGTAATACTCTCTATTTCTTAATAGTTCGCTCTTAACTACTGCCATTAACTATACATGGCATCACAGGAGAAGCAGTGCCTGGCTCAGAATAGCTACTCCTCCTTATCTTTTTGCCCACCTTTCAAAAGTATCTTGATTCTTTGGGTTTTCTGTCTATCAGTTTGAAATTTCTCACAAAAAAACCCCCAAACAAAACCAAAAATGGGGGGAGGGGAAGTCTGAATTGATTCTATAGATTGATTTGGGGAGAACTGACATCTTTACATTATTGAATCTTTTCATCCACACACATGATGTATTTCCTCTTTCTCTAATAATTTTTATAGCTTTTATGGTCTTCATAGATTTCTGAAAGGACGCCTTCTATATAGTTTGCCTGGGCTTATTCCTAAATGTTTTTTTTTCTTCCTTTTTATTGAAACCAACATTATTTTTCTCCAGCTTTATTAAGGTGTAATTGACAAATAAAATTGTAAGATATTTAAAGAATACAATATGATGATTTGATATATGTATAAATTGTGTAAGGATTCCCCCATTGCCCCATTGAGTTAATTAACACATCCATCACCTCATAGATTTACCTTTTTTTTTTTTTCCTTTTGGTAAGAACATTGAAGTTCTACTCTTTTAATAAATTTCTATTATACAATACAGTATAATCAACTACAGTCATCATGTTATACATATTATCTCCTCAGACCTAAAACCAACTGTACTGAGGTAAAATTTATATACAAAAAACACCACCAACAATTTCATGAGTTTTGACACATAAACACTATCACAATCAAGCTATAAAACATTGCTTTCACCCCAAATTTTCCTTAATATCAAAATAGTTTAAAAATAATTTGTATAAATATGGGCTGTGACTATGCCTGTGTGTTTTTCTTTTTTTCTCTAACATCTAGCAAAGAACCAGACACATGGTTAGAGATTCATAAACATTTACTGAGTGAATGAATGACCTGTTTGTAATATCAGGTAACTAAGTGGCAAGCTCAGCATGACACCTTTTGAGTCCTGCTAGGTCAGGGGGAATTAAGGCAGGGGTGGCAGCTTGAAAGAATTCACTAAGATGCAATAACAAGATGATAAGATGACGCTTTCTCATCCTATTTCAAATATTTATGTCAAAAACTTGACTATAATATTAAATGGAGTAGAATTGGTATAGAAAATGTGTACATTATATATATATACATGAAATACAACAAAAATGTAATTATATATTTAATATATATAACATATATTATTAATTTTTTAACAAAAAGAGTACATCCAAACTTCTGATTAAAGATGAAAGATTAAAAACATTGTTAAATCTCTTCTTCTTCCCATCTTATAAGCATTACGTTAAAGGGACAAAGAAAAGTGTAAACAAAGATAAAAGGTAAAACGCCACCAGTGGAGAAGAAAATTCAATGAATTTCTGGGTTAGTTAAAGGTCTACTGATGAATAATCAACTCAAGCACCTCCTCCCACCTTGAGCAGACATCTGAAAGAAAGCAATTATCCCCAAAGCCAGAATGGATGGTTCTTCTGTAAAGAAAATAAATAAAATATCTGGAAGAAACTAAGTAGCTAATGTAGGAGTTATCCTCTGTAACAAAGTCCCCTGCATTTCAGTGTTTAGAGTTCAAAGTGTAAAAAGTGGCACCTTTTTAGCTCACCCAATGTAAGTCTATCAGTCAACAAACCTTACCTTCATATCAAAGGTCAATGTTTAATTCACTCTTAAACATTAATGTGAGATCAAGGAGAAACAAATACTTGAGAAAAGACTATAACATTTAACAGAATAACCAAGATATACCATCATAAAAACTGACCCTGAAGGAAACAGAGATAATGCACAGAACAGGACTTAAAATATTTCTAATTAATACCTTCTAATAGATTTGAAAGAATATTTCATTCATAAGAAAAGGACACAGTGCTATAAAAAGAAATATTCAGGGAATAAGAAGGAGCTCTTGGAAATTAAAAATATGATAGCTGAAATTTTTCAAAAATGCAATATAAGACTTGGAAGATCAAGTTGAAGTAGTCTTTCTAAAAGAGTAGCATATAGAAAATGGAAGAAAAATATGATAGGAAAAAAATCAAACAGCACCAACTCAAATGGTACATACAGCTTATGATTAAAGACAAATTTCATACCAAGAAAAGAGAAAAATCAAAGTGAAGAAACTATCTTAAATAATAACAATAATAATTGAAGAACTTTTCACAGGATTTTAGTCTTCAGATTAAAAGGGCCCATCAAGTTCTCCAAATAATGAACAATGAAATGATAGCCAATACTTACTGATGACTGAGTATATGGCAGCCACTGTTCTTTGCAATTTACCTATATTTACTCATATAGTGCAGACAGCAGTCCCATGAGGTAGGGAATTTTATCACTCTCTCAATTTTAAAGAGAAAGAAACCTAGATACTGGGAGTTTAAGTAATTTTCTCAAGATTATTGAAGGGCAAAACTAGGATTTGAATCCAGATACTCTAGATGTAGAGGTCAAACCCTTACCCCATATACAACACTACCTCAAATGAATGAAACAGATTCACATCTAAATGCACATTGTGAAATTTCACAATAAGTACAAAATACAAATCTTCCAGAAGGGAAATAACCCTTATGTGCAACCTAAAGGTTACACATAAAGGGATAAGAATGTGTCTAGCATCACATTTCTCACTGTTTGTTGTAAGACAGTGAAGCAATGATTTTGACCCTAGAATTCTATACTTGGCAAAACTGTCAAATACCTGGAAAAGCTGGATAAAGATATTTTAAGATATATAATTTCTTAGAAAGTTTTTGTGCCATTTACTATTTTTAAAAGATTTTACTGATGATGTAATGCAATAAAACAAAGGACTAAATCCATGTAATGAAACATCTATCAGTAGTTCACCACTCTCCTAAAACTCTCCATGTTGCAAGGATATACCACTGTCTTAGTTCTTTTACCTCATTGCCCCTGTATCTTGGTCTTCTTCTCAGGTCTTATCTTCTCAATCTCCAAAAGTTTGAGTTCCCTAGGGATCTATATTCAGATATTTTCTTTTCCATCTACTAACTTCTTAATGATTTCATCTAATACTAGGGCTTTAAATACTCAAACTCCATCAATATACTGAAAACTACCTGTAGTGGGTTGAATACTCTTCCCCAAAACTTCATGTCCACTAAGAACTCAGAATATAACTCTATTTGGAAATAGGGAAGCAAGGAAAACTAGGTATAGTAGATAAGACAAGAAATGAAGGTGAACACATATATTGGTGAAGGCTAAAAAGGTAACTTACATTAGAAAAGGGAATATGGAAGGGTGGTGGTATAAGGAAGGTAAATCATCATCTATCATAGAAAAAAGTCTACTGGTAATGTCTAAAATTGACCAGTTAAACAAAGCATGGTATAAACATATTAGAAGAATTGGAAAGTGGTCCCCCTGGAAAGTGATCCCCCCTAGCACCTTGTCTCAACTGGACTTTCACAAGAGAAATAAGTTCTAATGCCCTAAGGCATCCTGAGTAAATCATGAATGAACTTCTCTCCTGTGTATCTGGTATGGCACTAGTCATGTACCGTCCTTGGGAGATCTGAGAAATTAGTTGCTCGGGTCATTTTCTGGTTTGTAGTTCAGGTGAGGAACTCCTATTAAAAAAGCTGATAGAAGGTAAGCAGCCAGTGAGTCAGGGGACTATTGCTTTTCATTCCAAGTTCTTCTGTTTTTGATTTTTTTAAACGTGTCTAATTTCTTTCATATATGTAAAAATATTTTTAGAAAACATTCAGAAGCCTCATTTTTAAAGTGTTGAGTATAATATGATAGCAATTGGCTAGTAGTGATATCTAGATGAAAAGAAAGATGAGCCAGAAGCTCTGGAAAAAGATATCAGGACCAGAAACATGCGGATAATATAATCAGAACTGATACTACAAGATGCTTCTGAAATTGGAACAGGGGGATGAAACTACTGAAGTTGAGATAACAAAGAGACAAGAAAGAGCCAAGGACAGTCCTTGGGGAAAATGGAGGGAAAGAAAAGGCAGAGGAACTGTAGGAGGAATTGTTAGCAAGGTGGGAAGATCACAAGTGTAACCACAGGAACCAAGGGAGAAGAGAACCTCGAGGGAGAAGAAAGGACTGTCAACAATGCCAAGGAGTTTTTCCAATGTCCTCTTGTTGTAAATTTAAGAATAAATACTTCTGGTTTAACAGAGAGTTGAAACTCCCTCTGATGTATGAGCAACAAGTTGAACAAAGCGTTTAATAAAATGGAATTCTGGAAACTCCTTAAAACCTAAAAATCTTTGCCATTACAATATCCCTTTTGCAAGGTAGCTTAGCTTAATGTGTAGGATATGAGGCAGAATACTTTTACTCATTCATTCAAGTACATATCAAATGTCTCGCATAGAAAACACACTAGTCATTACGGTGGTATACTCAAGAGTTCACAGTCTAATAAAAAATGCAACATCAGCACAAGTACCTCAGATGCAAGGTAGATATGAGGCCTGTAGGAATAGTACAGGTGAAGAAATATGTGAATTCAGGAAAGAGACATGACCTCACTCTGAAACTCTGATCACTGAAAACTAGGCCACTGGAGTAAAACATGGCTGAACAAAAACTTCCGGATTTATTCCTGCAAATACTAGAAAATTACTTAAAACGTTTATTCATTTATTACATTGTAATCAAGTACCTACTTTTAAAATCGGCATGCTTTTTTTGTACATTAGATGGTATTATGGTTAGGCTCTCAAGATAATATGAATGTGAAGCACCTGCTGGCTCTGTAATAATAAGTAGACTGGTTTTAATCAGGGTAAAACCAGGAAACTCTTAATTCCTATGCTTCCCTGAGCCACTTTCTAATAGCAAGGATTAGATCGCCTACTTGATATTGAGATTATTTCCGGAAGGAGAAAAAAGAAGCTGATTTCCTCAAACTATCCAGCAAGAATAAGATGGCTAAAGTGCCTGTGTGTAATAATTTAATGCAAGCTTTCTAATGATTAATATAGCACTATAAAAGGCTTTTTGCATTTTGATGAGCTCACTTACTGGTTATTCAGAAAACAAGCTTTGAACGGCATGCCAGGAATGGTAAGATGACAGTCAAAATAGCTACTCTGTATTTATTTGTGAGCTAACTCACAAACTTATATCAGGAGAAATACTGCTTTGAGCTAAATGAGCTCACTGATGACAATAAAAAAAGAAATGGAATACTACAGTTTCCATACATATCTGAATGAGAAGTCATCGGATAGAGCTTTGAGTGGGTGCTAAGCAAGAAATGTACTGATGAATGGCCTCTGCTGGCTTTGAGCAAGTGTCAGATCTCTGACAGACTATCTACTTTCAGACCACTTTATTGTAACCACTGCTTCCATCTCTGCTAAAACACCCATTAGCTTGATACAGCCTTCTCAGCCAGTAATGAAACATCACAGCTCTCCCACTTAGTTAATTGAAGGGGAAAAATACCAAAAAGAAAGCAATTGAGCAAACCAATAACTCCTTCCAATTACAATTAAGTGAAACAGCCTATGGGTTTCTTAAAGACAGGTTTGCTCTTTTATGGTGCTCCCAAACCTCTTAACCACACAGGCTGATGGTCACTGCTTGGCCCTGTCAATATGAGGTCATTTAATCAAACTTCTTCCAGACTGAAAATATTTTTTTGTTCACTTTAACAACCTATTTCTTCATGATCAATCAGATCAGTTGTGCAATTAGACTTGATCACTAAGGCAACACCAAATCATACATCAAAGGGTTTCCAATCTTGAATGTTTGAGCTAACAGATTTGGCCTAATTCTGTACTTGAGTAATGTATTTTAAAAAGGAAAAAAAATCCTTTAGACAACATTTTTATGATTATCTGATATAAAGAAGGGACTAAGAGAGAGAGAAGATAACCGACAGTTGTCCGGCTACTAAGTGTCAGATATTTTATCTGGAAATAAAATACCATTACACTACTGTTTACATACACACACACTCAAACTTTTAAAAAATATTCATATAGTGACTGGAGAAATGATATGAAGGGACCCAAAGGGAAAACAATCCCTATATGAGCAAAGCTGCCGCAACTACTTGTAGTTTTCTATGGAAGCACATGTGTTTCCCAGGAATTCTTCCTGCTGCTCAGAGGCAAGATCCATCCAAAGTGGTTTGGCAAGGTTTGACCTTCTAGTGGTTTCAGTGTATCAGTCAACAACAGAAGCAACGGAAAGTCTAGTTTTATCTACACTATCTCAGTATTAAGCTGCTAGAGCAAAGATAACGATCTAAATGTACAGTGATGAGGGAGTGGTTAAATAAATGATGGCACATGTGTAAAATGGAACCCTCTACAGCTTACTAAAATGAGGTTTCTTTTTTTTTGTTAATAGGGGTATAGTTGCTTTACAATGTTGTGTTAAGTTTCTGCTGTACAGCGAAGTGAATCAACTATATGTATACAGTTATCCCCTCTTTTTTGGATTTCCTTCCCATTTAGGTCGCCACAGAGCACTGAGTAGAGTTCCCTGTGCTATATAGTAGGTTCTCATTAGTTATCTATTTTATACGTAGTAGCGTATATTCTTCTGAAAATTATTAATGACATGCAAAAGCACTTACGATAAATGTCATGTAAAAAAGCAGGATTAAAATTATGAAGAAAGTATTATTCCAGTATGTAAACATGTATTTCATTTTGAATAAGCAGTCATCTTCAGCTGGTGATATTACAGATTATTTTTGTGTATTTCTTCATTTTATAAATCTTGCAGATTAAATATACATTGCTTTTATAATTTAAAAAGATTGTTATCTTATAGAATATTGTATCTTATATAATTTTATACAGCAACTATACTTCAATACAAATTTAAGAAATTAGATATACATTGCTTTTATAATTTAAAAAGATTTACAGAAAGGATATGGAGTTTATAAATAAAACCAGGATGGATTAGAAGAGTAGCTCCTACGCACCCTTGTAAAGTAATGTCTCAAGAAGATGGTCAAGGCCATCTACTCTCATCTCCCATGTTACCCTTCCACAGATCCCGTGGTCCAAGACTCATACTGGCCCTCCCCTTCCTTGCACATGAACTGGACTCTTCCATCTCCATGCGTTTGCCTACAAGGTTCCTTTTTCCTCGAATACACATTCTCTTCCTTGGACTCATCAAAATCATATTTGCAAGGCTCTTCTCACGTCTTATGTATCCAGGATACCACTACAAAGTCTCTGGGTTCTAGTTCTCCTGCAGCACTTGCTGTTGAGTTTACCACAGTTGGCTGAGAGCCTATTAGACTTTTTTCCCTCCAGGTTTATAGACATATAATTTGCATATAATATTGTATAAGTTTAAGGTATACACCATGTAGATTTGGTACACTTATATGCTGCAAAATGATTATCACCATTGCTCAGCTAACATCTCCATCATGTCACATAATTACCATTTCTTTTTTTGTGGTGAGAACACGTAAGATTTACTCTCTTAGCAACTTTCAAGTATATAACACGGTACTGTTAACTATAATCAAAACTCTGTGCATTAGAACCCCAGAACTTATTCATCTTCTAGCTGGAAGTTTGTACTCTTTGACCACCATGTCCCCATTTCTCCCAGCCCTCAGGCCTGCCCTGGTAACCACCATTCTACTCTCTGCCTCTGTGAGTTTGGCTTTTTTAGATTCTACATGTAAGTGACATCATACAGTACTGTCTTTTTCTGTCTGACTTATTTCACTTAGCATAATGCTCTCAAGGTCCATCCATTGTCACAAATGGCAGGATTTCCTTCTTTCTTATGACTGAATAATATTCCACTGTATATATACCACATCTTCTTTATCGATTCATCCATTGATGGACACAGGTTGTTTCTAAATGAGAGTCCTCAGAGGGTCTGAACTTTACATTATTCATCTTTGAGTCTTCTGTTTCTAAGGTAAATATCTGTTGAATTCTTTTTTTTTTTTTTTTTTTAATTAATTAATTAATTTATTTATTTTTGGCTGTGTTGGGTCTTCGTTTCTGTGCGAGGGCTTTCTCCAGTTGCGGCAAGCGGGGGCCACTCTTCATCGCGGTGCGCAGGCCTCTCACTATCGTGGCCTCTCCTGTTGCGGAGCACAGGCTCCAGACGCGCAGGCTCAGTAGTTGTGGCTCACGGGCCCAGTTGATCCGCGGCATGTGGGATCTTCCCAGACCAGGGCTCGAACCCGTGTCCCCTGCATTGGCAGGCGGACTGTCAACCACTGCGCCACCAGGGAAGCCCCTCTGTTGAATTCTGATGAATTCATCCTTAACAAACAGGACTGAGTCCTGAGTAGGAGGCATCTGGATTGACATATGAGTGTTTGAAGGCATTTGAAAGACAATTAATGAAATGAACTTATTTAAACAATTATATTTCTTCAAAGGAAATAATTCTGTAGTAAATTTAAGAGCACAACTTAAGTGCTGTTCTTTTAAACTTTGGCTCACAGTGAGTAAACCAAAAACAAGAAGGATTTTGGGACTTTAAAATCAAAGAAAAAAACAATATCAGTGAGGGAGGCTGACTTAAAAGATTAAGCTGCCCAAGTTTTTTAACATGGTTTAAAGAATATCATATATACTGAGAACTGTCATTTTATTTTCAATTAACCAACACTTTATTTAAGAACTACACTAACAATATCTGCCCTGAAATTTAAATTTGGGACTGTAAAGCCAAATAATAAATAGTAAATTTGTTTACATTTTAACTGGAACTATTTCAAATATGATGAATAAAAAATAGCTGTAATGCAAACTATAAAATTCAGCAGTCTATGCTTCTAATTTCCTATGGCAGATCATTAAAAAACAGGAAAACCCTCTGTTAATTCACCTTTATTTATGCTCTGGTGGCATGTTCGCCCTGAACTATGAAGATAGCCTCTGGAATTCTTTCCACTCTAATATCTCTTGTGCTTAGAGAACAAAAGAAATTCACTTAACTGGAAAAGCAAAATTTATTAGACAGGCAGGGAAAATAAATTGATGAATTCTACCTCGTTGGCTGTAAATTTTTGTACCCACATATTTAATCTCTTGTTATCTTGAAGAACATAGAGTCATAGTACCTACTAATAAGAGAAATTCCTGGGAAGAATACAAATAGTTATAGTATGCTTACTGTGGCAGATTGCTAGCAGATCTCAGAAATCTGTTTCTTCTTCTTTCTTGGCACACAGATAGACTACCTGAGTTTCAGCCAATGGAACAGGAGTAGCCAAGGCTTTTAGGAAACAGATGTGCCGCCCTCTATCCTCTTTCTTCCCCTTCTGCTGGCTGGATACAGTTAACGAGGTCCCCAGAAACAGGAAAGGAGGGGTGGGAGAGGAAGCAAAAGAGAGAAGGAGTCTGGTTCCCTAAACTTACTACCAATAAGAAACACTTACTTTGGACAGTTACTTGAGAAATAAACTTCTATTATGATTAAGTCATAATGTATTTGGACTCTTATTTGTTATAGCTAATAGTCCCCTAATTCAATACTATACCCTATATAAACTATCTGAAATCTATCTTTCTAGCTCACATGCATAGGAAATCTAAGTAATGTTTGTCATGTGCCCTGCTTTATGATTTATTTTCCCTTGAATATAGATATTATTTTTTCTAGAAGCATATATAATATACATAAGACTTGTATGTCCACATTTATATTAATTTAATTTATTCATTCATGCAACAGATTTGACTGATAACCTACTATTTAGCACACCATGAGGATACAGGAGTAAAAAGAATATGGGACTTGACTTTGAGAAGCTCCTAAGGTAGTAAGAAAGACAGATCTGTGCAGCAGGAGTATCACCTGATGTACTAATAGGTGTGCTTCCTGTTTACTCGGCTTTCCCTCTGCGCTATGAATGGCCTTCTCTCCTAAGGGTCCTTCCTCCCTCCTCCAGGACCCATCCCCAGCTCACACAGAGGACACTGAGCTACCTACTTTGTAAACAGCAGCAAAGGCTGGAAAATTCAAAGGTGGAAAGATTAGTTAAGGGTGTTTGGAAAAATAGGAAAGGATTTAATGAGGAGACGATGCTAGGTCTGGGGAAGGATCCAGAAGACCATCTGAGGGTAGCATAGATAGGACCTGGTGCCCAACTTGGAGTGGAGAACCTCACAGTGACTGTGAGGTAAGTTTTGATTATTCATAAGACAAAGCACCCCTCTGTAACACTGTCTACAGGAATCCCTTCAAAGTAAGTGAAATTACCCTGGACACACAAACTGGAGGTGCCCAGGGAAACACGGGTCATACATGTAAGCATCTCCGGGTATACTCTGAAGAGAATGATCCCAGAAATTGACTGGTCTGATTGCCAATAATAGGGATTCACAGTGCACAGCCTTGGGATATTACTGCTAATACAGTATCGGCGGTGACGTCTGGAATGCAGTTATGCAATTAAAAAAAAATTACCTTGAGATCACTTAGTTAGATTATCTAGGTACTTTTCTCACTGCATGTAGTTTTGACAGCATTTTTAGATATAGTAAACACAAAATTTTCCAAAAGATTAATGTTATCAAAGGATTAATTGGTAACTTTGACTTGTTTTCATGTCTCTTACTGCTTCAATATTATGAAGTAGATGAATTATACCCCTTACAGCTTGTTCTTTTTAAAGATGATCCAGAAATTAAAGTCCTATAATTATATCCTAGAGGGGCTTCTAAAAAGTCTCTAAATATTTTCTTCAAAATAATAACTTTTTTCTGACTGATTGACCCAAACTCTCTCTACTCAGATTGACTGTGTTTCTGGAATTTCAAAGAAAACTTCAATTATAGGGGTCTCTTAGAGTGAAGCTAATTATTCTAAAATTTTACATGTGATTATTGCCTTTTTCTGGTTAAAAAAAAGACTTCTACCAATAGTTATTATTATTACTACTACTAGCTCTCTTCAGATTATACAGAATTCTCCACAAGGAAGACATTTACAAATTGATTTTTGGCATATGATGTTAAGACTATATGAAGACATGAAAAAAGGACAAAAATGAGCCACCTACATTGTACTTACATTGTGAAGAAACCATCCCAAATCCTTGAATGAATAATACTGCTCTTTTCTCAGTGTCTTATTAAAGTTATTGCTTTGACTTTCAAATTTTATTGTGTCATAGGCCAAGGATCCCAAATGTGCCATATGATATGACCTATAATTTGAGATTCTCATTGCTGAGGCTTCATTTGGTCAGCTTCTATTATCTACTCTATTTATCTCCCTATTTCAATTGGGCCATGGAGGGATGGTTAAAGGTGAACATTTCCTATAAAGGAGTCTCTTCACCTCTATTTCTCAGGTTGATTCATGACCTAACATATCCTTTGACCCTAAGAAGGCAGATTTCTAAGAGAATAACTGCTAGTTTTAGACTGTCGTTTGGCTTCATATCCACAGCCAGGGAACCCTATTAAATACACTTGAGAATTGCTCCCTCAGCAAATATATAAAATGTTCTTCCTTCTTCTCAAAAAAAAAAAAAAATTCTTTAAAAAATGAAGCAACAATTCAACTAAGTGTAAAGGATAAAAAATCCAAATATATAGTGATTTACATACACATTGGGAATACTTAAAGTAAGTAGTGTGTTTTAGTCGGTAAATCATGAAATGCAGGACAATGAATTGAACACTGTGAGAAAAAAGTGGTTAAGTGTTCCAAACTAATGAGAAGGCTGATTTCTATACACATACTAATGTACACACTCACACATTATTACACACACACACACCAGAGCTGTTTTCTTCCGGAACCTAATGCCTATCTTAGCTAATTTACGTATACTAGCTCCACCCAAATATGATTTGGCCATGTGCAAAATATTTTATGGCTTAATCAGACTCTAATATGGTAGAGGTACTAATGTAACAGGACAGACTTCAGATTACAGATATCATGTACTACATGTAGGAAATTACCTTATGTGGTGGTTGCTAAAGGCATGTTACTATATTATCATAGATAATTTTCAGGAAGGACTCCACAGTTAAGCTATAAAATAATGTAACATTCTGATGATAGAAATTTTAGAAGAATTGCACATTTGAAAATTCTGAATTGAGCCATAGTATGTTAAAATATCACTCTTCACATGCCTATCTCACCAGCCTGGATGCCGTGTCAACTAATAATAAAGATCAATAAATCAAATATAGAAAAAAGAAATGGTATAGTACACACTGTAGAATTCCATTTCCATAAAATTCTAGGAAATGTAAAGTAACATACAGTGATAGAAAGAAAATCAGTAGCTCCCTGGGGAAGGGGGAGGCGTTACAAAGGGGCACATTTTTTGCAAAGGAAAATCTGGGGGGGTGATGGATATGTTAACAATTTTGATTGGGGTGATGGTTTCACAGATGTATGCTATATATCAAAACATCAACTTTCTACATGTGCAGTTTATCGCCTGTTGATTTTAACTCAATAAAACTATTAAAAATATGTAATAAAAAGGAATATGTGTTCTCAGCTTGACGCACATACACGATAACAATAATCAGAAATTGGTTTTTAATCTTTTACTGGTGCGTAACTGTCGATGACTAAACAACTTCCAAGTACTCAAGTGAACAAACTGTCCTTAGAAAAGGAGCCAAAATTAGCAATAAAAATAAGAAAATCCATTACAGAAACTGGGGGAAATAGAGAGGGGGAGTTGGTGTAAAGGGAGACTGTGTGAGTTTGGGAACTCAAGTGTAGCAGTAATTAACAGGAAAGCAGCATTTTAGCCTCACATTAAGAAACAGAAATTTTGCAAAGGCACAGGTTCAGGAACACAGGTTGGGAAGCTTCCTTTGCAGAATGGGGAAACCAGGTGACAGAGGAAGGAGCACTACAGCCCTGAATATTCACTGAACTCAGCAGGTCAGTCTGCCTGGAAGTTCCTCCCAGATGGCGCTGAAAGCAATGATAACTGCATGGGGGTCTAAGGCAGCCCAATCAGCACTGGTTGGGGTTCCCGGGAAGGGTTGGTGGGCAGCAGGCTGCCCACCCTGTTTGGAAATCAATGAATCTCGTTGTGGGAAATAGAATCTTGAAAGGGCTAGAAGGGCAGGCCCAGTCTGAGATGGAATCTTTTTTCCCCCTGAGTACTTATAGCACTTGCTGGTTCATCATATGTCTCCTAACATAACTGACTTGCTTTATAGCTATTTTGATGTGTGTCTTACCACCAACAACCGTCTATTTGAGCTCATATTCCTACAGTGGAAAGCATTGTTTATGAATCTTTGATCCCTCATATTACTAACAATAAAATTGACTGAAGGAAAAAAATTAATGTTAGTAGGCTTTCCTAAGGCTCATTAGCACTGTTTCTCAGTCGACACCATCATCGGCTTCAAAGACACTGTGCTACAAATAGAATCAGCTACCTAGTTCACTTAAGTAAAGGAGGGACATCAGAATCCCAGAATTAACGAATGATAAATCTCGGACGTGGTTTATTAATGGTTGCAGAGGCTGCTGTGACAGGAGACCAAGAAATATGAACTAAATTCCCCAATTCAGAGAGTTCCTTGGGCTTGCCTGCTGTATGATTCAACTTGATTGGGGTTCTGAGCAGTCTATCTAAGCAGGAGACAAGTTCAACAGCAAATCTGCCTGGGGGTGGATAACATACTATTTATCTGTCGTTGCCACTTCCCTTACTTTATCAGTGGGAGACTGATTGAGGAGAGGATGGCTAGGTACTAGACAGTGGGAATCTGGGGAGGTTAAGCCGTCAAGGCGCACACACTTGAGATGCACACGTCCAAATGTGCATGCTGCCTTCAGGTCCACTCTGTCGAGCACAGCAGTCAGAAAGCACCACTCTGCATTATTGAGAACTGACCAAAATAAGCTCTTGAGCTGCTTTGGTCTCCCTGATACATGGAGGGGGAAGGGCACAGTCTCTAATTTGATGATGCTAATCCAGTGTAGCTGGCATGATACAAGGGGAAATACGGTTTCTGTAGTTTCCTTTAGGGCTTTTATGTCCAATTCAATCAGACAGATATTATGAGTCTAAGTTCCAAACACCATGTTGGGTGCTGTGGATGCAGCAACAAAGAAGCTAGTCGTCCCCATTCCAGGCAAGTAAGTGCCTTCCCAGAGGGGCTGGTCTGAAAGCCTAATCAGGACAGAAGGATGGGCAGAGCTTGCCCTTGGAGGTGGTGGGAGTGTGTGAGACCAAAAATTATGAGAAACAGGTAGCAATGAAACAAACACTAAACTTGGCAAGCGGTATTACCAGTCATCAGCCCAAAAGGGTTAGGAGTAGGGGGTGAAGCCAGATGCCAGATCATTGAAACAGAAGAAGAAGAAGAAGTGGGAATCAACCTGGAGGAATTCTTCTACCTAAAGAAACAGATATTGGCTCTTTTATAGCAAGCTGGGGCCTCCTTCAGGATATGAGGAGATTTGTTAAGAGCCCTAACCCAGGCCAGATCCAGCTCTGCAGAAGCTAGATTATGGGTACAAATATGTTAAGAAATCACTAGACATGAATTTGCAAAGGCTATACTAGAGGTATGTGCTCCGCCAGAAAGGCTAGGCAAAGCAAGTGACTTTCAAACTAACTAGAAAGACAAGCTGATGAAGGAATTCCAAACAGAGAGATCAGCCTACTTATAGACATAGGAGGATGACAGAGTTCAGAGAAGAGAGAGTGGCTCAGTTTGGCAGGGGCATATTCATGTGAGGGGAAGTGGCAAGTGACAAGGTAGAAGATACAGGTTGGGGTCAGATGGTGAAGGGACTTGTTTGTTGGAGCTGCAATTTTGGATACTATCCTGAAAGCAATGTGGAGACAAAGGAGCTTTTGAGTAGAGGGTGTTTACTCATGATTTGTCTCTTGAAGCTTTCTCAGCAGGCTTATGGTGACAAAAAACAGATAATGAGCTCCCACAAACCCTTGCCCATTCTCCTAGGCAATGTCTTGGTTCCAGCTTTGAACCTGAGTACCTACTCATTCTCTGCTTTGGGGAGCTTATCCCTTGACTATCCTCTCTGCCTTGCCCCTTTTGGATTACAGATTATTTACCAAACAGTAATCTGATTTTCACCCCAAGGGGCCACTGCTCCCACTAACTGCTAAAACAGTTGGTAAAAAGGAAACAAAAAGTACCAATATTCTTTGCCTGGTACTAGCCTCTGGAATGTTATTAATCAAGGGGAGAGACAGGGCACTCACATGGCCAGATCTGTTTGAAGGTAGATTAGAAGGGGAAGATGGTAGGAAGTAAGCTAAATTGGAGGAAGGAAGACCAGTAGGGACAACAAATAGAGATAATGATGGTAGCAGCAGAGAGGATCAATGTAGAGATACTGAAGAGGTATAATGTACAAGACCAGGTGTCTCATTGCCTGTTGAGGGAAAGAGGGAGAGAATAACAGAAGATCACTTTGCTGTTGGCCTTTAGGTGCTTATGAGACATCTAGGGAAAGATGTCTAGTTGACCAGTGAAAACACATATCTAGGGTTCAAGAGAGGTTAGAAACAAAGCACAGATTTGGTATTGTTTGCTATATACTCTTGTAAATGAAGCCATAAAAATGAATGAGAAAAAGGGGTTGCTAAAGGAGAGTATTTAAGATAGGAAGTAACACTGAGGAAGAGAAATCAAAGGCAGAAGAACAGCCTCAAGCAGTAAGAGGTGGAAAGGATTTCAAGAAAGAGAGAATTTTCAACAGTATCAAATTGGTTAAATAGAATGAAAATGGAAGAGAGGTCTCTGGGTACAGCAATTCATAAGGGAGCAAGGGGGTACAAATAGAAATCAGTTGAAAAGTAAATGGAAGATCAATAAAATAAAGAGTGTGTATACAGATTTCATTTTAAAACAGTTTGACTGTGAAAGAAAGGAAAAGGGTATGTTGGTATTTTGAAAAGAAAGGAAAAGCAAGGGTTCAAGGAAAATTTTAGGATTATGAAAGGAGTATATTTATAGGCTGAGGATATGAGACCAGCAAAAAAAGGAAAGACTGACCAGAGGGCAGACAGCAGAAGCAAGAAGAACTACAATCCTGCAGCCTGTGGAACAAAAACCACATTCACAGAAAGATAGACAAGATGAAAAGGCAGAGGGCTATGTACCAGATGAAGGAAAAAGATAAAACCCCAGAAAAACAACTAAATGAAGTGGAGATAGGCAACCTTCCAGAAAAAGAATTCAGAATAATGATAGTGAAGATGATACAGGACCTCGGAAAAAGAATGGAGGCAAAGATCAAGAAGATGCAAGAAATGTTTAACAAAGACCTAGAAGAATTAAAGAACAAACAAACAGAGATGACCAATACAATAACTGAAATGAAGACTACACTAGAAGGAATCAATAGCAGAAGAACGGATAAGTGACTTGGAAGACAGAATGGTGGAATTCACTGCTGTGGAACAGAATAAAGAAAAAAGAATGAAAAGAAATGAAGACAGCCTAAGAGACCTCTGGGACAACATTAAACACAACATTCGTATTACTGGGGTCCCAGAAAGAGAAGAGAGAGAGACAGAAAGGACCAGAGAAAATATTTGAAGCGATTATAGTCAAAAACTTCCCTAACATGGGAAAGGACATAGCCACCCAAGTCCAAAGTGCAGGGAGTCCCATAAAGGATAAACCCAAGAAGAAACACGCCGAGACACATAGTAATCAAATTGGTAAAAATTAAAGACAAAGAAAAATTATTGAAAGCAGCAAGGGAAAAACAACGAATAACATACAAGGGAACTCCCATAAGGTTAACATCTGATTTCTCAGCACAAACTCTACAAGCCAGAAGGGAGTGGCAAAATATACTTAAAGTGATGAAAGGGAAGAACCTACAACCAAGATTACTTTACCCGGCAAGGATCTCATTCAGATTCAAAGGAGAAATCAAAAGCTTTACAGACAAGCAAAAGCTACGAGGATTCAGCACCACCAAACCAGCTCTACAACAAATGCTAAAGGAAGTTCTCTAAGTGGGAAACACAAGAGAAGAAAAGGACCTACAAAAACAAACCCAAAACAATTAAGAAAATGGTCATAGGAACATACATATTGATAATTACCTTAAATGTGAATGGATTAAATGCTCTAACCGAAAGACACAGGCTTGCTGAATGGATACAAAAACAAGACCCATATATATGCTGTCTACAAGAGACCCACTTCAGACCTAGGGACACATACAGACTGAAAGTGAGGGGATGGAAAAAGATATTCCATTCAAATGGAAATCAAAAGAAAGCCAGAGTAGCAATACTCATATAAGATAAAATAGACATAAAAATAAAGAATGTTACAAGAGACAAGGAAGGACACTACATAATGATCAAGGGATCAATCCAAGAAGAAGATATAACAATTATAAATATATATGCACCCAACATAGGAGCACCTCAATACATAAGGCAACTGCTAACAGCTATAAAAGAGGAAATCGACAGTGACACAATAATAGTGGGGGCCTTTAACACCTCACTTACACTAATGAACAGATCATCCAAAATGAAAATAAATAAGGAAACAGAAGCTTTAAATAACACAATAGACCAGATAGATTTAATTGATATTTATAGGACATTCCATCCAAAAACAGAAGATTACACTTTATTCTCAAGTGCACATGGAACATTCTCCAGGATAGATCACATCTTGGGTCACAAATCAAGCCTCAGTAAATTTAAGAAAATTGAATAATATCAAGCATCTTTTCTGACCACAACGCTATGAGATTAGAAATGAATTACAGGGATAAAAAAATGTAAAGAACAAAAACACACGGAGGCTAAACAATATGTTACTAAATAACCAAGAGATCACTGAAGAAATCAAAGAGGAAATCAAAAAATACCTAGAGACAAATGACAATGAAAACACGATGATCCAAAACCTATGGGATGCAGCAAAAGCAGTTCTAAGAGGGAAGTTTATACCTATACAAGCCTACCTCAAGAAACAAGAAAAATCTCAGATAAACAATGTAACCTTACACCTAAAGGAACTAGAGAAAGAAGAACAAATAAAACCCAAAGTTAGCAGAAGGAAAGAAATCATAAAGATCAGAGCAGAAATAAATGAAATAGAAACAAAGAAAACAATAGCAAAGATCAATAAAACTAACAGCTTGTTCTTTGAGAAGATAAACAAAATTGATAAACCATTGACCAGACTCATCAAGAAAAAGAGGGAGAGGACTCAAATCAATAAAATTAGAAATGAAAAAGGAGAAGTTACAACAGACACCGGAGAAATACAAAGCATCCTAAGAGACTACTACAAGCAACTCTATGCCAATAAAATGGACAACCTGGAAGAAATGGACAAATTCTTAGAAAGGTATAACCTTCCAAGACTGAACCAGGAAGAAATAGAGAATATGAACAGACCAATCACAAGGAATGAAATTGAAACTGTGATTAAAAATCTTCCAACAAACAGAAGTCCAGGACCAGATGGCTACACAGGTGACTTCTATCAAGCATTTAAAGAAGAGCTAACACCCATCCTTCTCAAACTCTTTCAAAAATTGCAGAGGAAGGAACACTCCCAAACTCATTCTATGAGGCCACCATCACCCTGATACCAAAACCAGACAAAGATACTACAAAAAAAGAAAATTACTGACCAATATCACTGATGAATATAGATGCAAAAATCCTCAACAAAATACTAGCAAACAGAATCCAACAACACATTAAAAGGATCATACATCATAATCAAGTGAGATTTATCCCAGGGATGCAGGATTCTTCAATATACCCAAATCAATCAATGTGATACACCATATTAACAAATTGAAGAAGAAAAACCATATGATCATCTCAATAGATGCAGAAAAAGCTTTTAACAAAATTCAACACCAATTTATGATAAAAACTCGCCAGAAAGTGGGCATAGAGGGAACCTACCTCAACATAGTAAAGGCCATATACGTCAAACCCACAGCAAACATCATTCTCCATGGTGAAAAACTGAAAGCATTTCCTCTAAGATCAGGAACAAGACAAGGATGTCCACTCTCACCACTATTATTCAACATAGTTTTGGAAGTCTGTGCCATGGCAATCAGAGAAGAAAAAGAATTAAAAGGAATACAAATTGGAAAAGAAGAAGTTAAACTGTCACTGTTCACAGATGACATGATACTATACCTAGAGAATCCTAAAGATGCTAGCAGAAAACTACTAGAGCTAATCAATGAATTTGGTGTAAAGTTGGAGGATACAAAATTAATGCACAGAAATATCTTGCATTCCTATATACTAATGATGAAAAATCTGAAAGTGAAATTAAGGAAACACTCCCATTTACCATTGCAACAAAAAGAATAAAATACATAGGAATAAACCTACCTAGGGAGAAAAAAGACCTGTATGCAGAAAAGTATAAGACACTGATGAAAGAAATTAAAGATGATACCAACAGATGGAGAGATATACCATGTTCTTGGATTGAAAGAATCAATATTGTGAAAATGACTATACTACCCAAAGCAATCTACAGATTCAATGCAATCCCTATCAAATTACCAATGGTATTTTTTACGGAACTAGAACAAAAATCTTAAAATTTGTATGCAGACACAGAAGACTGTGAATAGCCAAAGTAGTCTTGAGGGAAAAAAATGGAACTGGAGGAATCAGACTCCCTGACTTCAGACTATACTACAAAGCTACAGTAATCAAGACAATATGCTACTGGCACAAAAACAGAAACATAGCTCAATGGAACAAGATAGAAAGCCCAGAGATAAACCCATGTACCTATGGTCAACTAATCTATGACAAAGGAGGCAAGGATATACAGTGGAGAAAAGACAGTCTCTTCAATAAGTGGTGCTGGGAAAACTGGATAGCTACATGTAAAAGAACGAAATTAGAACACTCCCTAACACCATACAGAAAAATAAACTCAAAATGGATTCAAGACCTAAATGTAAGACCGGACACTATAAAACTCTTAAAGGAAAACATAGGAAGAACACTCTTTGACGTAAATCACAGCAAGATCTTTTTTGATCCACCTCCTAGAGTAATGGAAATAAAAACAAAAATAAACAAGTGGGACCTAATGAAAGTTCAAAGCTTTTGCACAGCAAAGGAAACCATAAACAAGATGAAAAGACCACCCTCAGAATGGGAGAAAATATTTGCAAATGAATCAATGGACAAAGGATTAATCTCCAAAATATATAAACAGCTCATGCAACTCAATATTAAAAATACAAACAACCCAATCCGAAAATGGGCAGAAGACCTAAATAGACATTTCTCCAAAGAAGACATACAGATGGCCAAGAAGCACATGAAAAGCTGCTCAACATCAGTAATTATTAGAGAAATGCAAATCAAATCTACAGTGAGGTATCACCTCACACCAGTTAGAATGGGCATTATCAAAAATCTACAAACAACAAATGCTGGAGAGGGTGTGGAGAAAAGGGAACCCTCTCGCACTGTTGGTGGGAATGTAAATTGATACAGCCACTATGGAGAACAGTATGGAGGTTCCTTAAAAAACTAAAAATAGAATTACCATATGATCCAGCAATCCCACTACTGGGCATATACCCAGAGAAAACCATGATTCAAAAAGACACATGCACCCCAATATTCATTGCAGCACTATTTACAATAGCCAGTTCATGGAAGCAAGCTAACTGCCCATCGACAGATGAATGGATAAAGAAGCTGTGGTACATATATACAATGGAATATTACTCAGCCATAAAAAGGAACGAAATTGGGTCATTTGTTGAGATGTGGATGGATGTAGAGACTGTCATACAGAGTGAAGTGAGTCAGAAAGAGAACAAATATCATATATTAATGCATGTATGTGGAACCTAGAAAAATGGTACAGATGAACTGGTTTGCAGGGCAGAAGTTGAGACACAGATATAGAGAACAAACATATGGAAACCAAGGGGGAAAGCCATGGGGGGGGGGATGGTGGTGTGATGAATTGGGTGATTGGGATTGACACGTATACACTGATGTGCATAAAATTGATGACTAATAAAAACCTGCTGTATAAAAAAATAAATAAAATTTTAAAAAAAAATGATTGATGATACAGAACACAGAATGGATAACTGAGCTTTAATCCCATTTCACTACTTCTGCTTGCATGAAAAATAGTTCATAAAACAAATTATTTTATTCTTCTCTGATGTTCAAGATAGAAGGTAAGAAATGGATCTTTAGGAGATGGAAGTTATAGGTGGAATTTTTTTCTTTCTTCTCCTGCTTCTGCTACCAGTAAAATCCTGAGTCCTGAATTTGAAGCACAGAACATCATTTTAAAGGTGTTTTATTATTTAAATATGCATAAATATACTAATACTAATCCTAGTAAATAATCATTCATCTTCAATTTTTGGAAAGGGTGACCCTGCTTAACTTGAAGGGTGAGTCTAATTAAGTAGTCTAATCATATATAGCATTCAAGATATATTTCCAAATAATTACAAGATAAGAAAACCCATTAGCTATTAAAAGTATGCTGACATAACTCAGTCTTTCTTTACTGGTTTAGAAGGAACTTACAGTGCCCCAGGGCCATCATTATAAATATTAATTATCTTTGAATATATAGAACTGTCAGTTTTACTGATACTTTCTAGTAGAAATGGCCTTTTCTATTTTCAGACTTGCTAAATACATTGATAGATAGGTTGGAAGAAATAAAAGGTTAATGTCACAGATATTACAAATGTAGAGAACTGCCAGTTTGCTTCTGGTCCCTAAGATGCTATAATTATTTCCTGCTGAAAACTTCCTACCATGGTTATCAGTAATCCAATTTTAATAAATTCACTACAGGTCAAGAATAGAACACATATTGCTAGGACAACTGTTTTGGGAAAAGTACATAAATGAGATGATAACACATTTCTGTGGTTTAATGAACTACTTTGTGATATCACATGATGGAACATTTCTGTTTTCATATTCATCCAGCTAGACCATTTCAGTAATAAAAGGATATGATACTTGACTTACTAATTCCAACTAAAAATCATCCCTGAAGTTGTTAGTATGTTAAGAAATACTCAAGTCAGAAGGCGAATGTTATTAATATATAGGAGTGAGGTGCACCTGCAGAAGAAGTATTAGAAAGCAAAAATATATGTTTCTGGCAAAAGGGCAGCAAAACAAGCTATATTCAGGAAATGAAAATACTAAAAATGAATGAAATACTAAAAACAGCTTTGCATCCCTTAAAGCAGCGGTTCTCAAAGTGTGGACCACTTGAGTCAGAATCCTCTGAGGATGCCAGAAAAAATGCAGATTTTTGATCTCTGCCCTAGACTTATGAAGTCAGAATCCCAGGTAATGGAGTCTGGTGATCCGAATTTTCCATTCAGTGCCCAGGTAATCTATGTATGCCTCAAAGTTAGAAATCCACCCACCCACGGAGCCAGGAATGTTCTCCCCTCCAGCATTCAGATCTGTGAAAGTACTCACTTCCTTTTGTTTTAGCCTTCAAGAGACTTAGTATCAAAATTGATCTGGAACTCTAAAAATAACCATATTTTAATCAACTCCAGCTAATTCATTAATCAAAAGTTGCACATTATCTTATGTATCACTCAGAGAAAAATGCTGCCAATTAAACAATGATACACCATCAGTTATAAGATGCCTCTTGATTTTGTAAATGTTAAAATAGGATATATGTGTATCTAAGAATTGATGAAAGACTGTTATCCCTAAATAACAGTGAGAGGGCTGTCAAAATTTAAAGTTTTGAGGGATGAGCATAAGTTTGCTAGGAAGCTCTGTGTTGGAGAAGTGTACTTTCAGACAACAGGAAGGGCAGGTGCACAGATACAGGGACATGACATTCACAAGCCTGGTCTAGAGAGGGTTCTCAAATCAGTCTGCTTAAGTTCCAATATCTGCCTTGATATTTAGCAGTTGAGTGATACTAGAGCAGCCTAATTTTAAACGTTTCATACTTCTGTTTTCTTATTTGTAAAAGAGAATTTTAATCTACTTCATAGGGTTGTAAGGCTTAATTATAGAATACAAATGGAGTGTTGAACATTGTCCAATACATAGAACACATTCTCAATTACAGTTTATTATTATTAATTATTATTATTATTATTATTATTATTATTATTGCTATAGGGAATGGTCTAGTGGGGCAAGAATGGGAAGAGGGAGAAGCTGAAGCCGAAGTGGTAAGTGGGGATAGTATTTTGATGACTGCATATCCCTAGGGAGTTTAGAATCCTGGAGTCACTGGAAGCAGGAGAGTGGCTGGTCTCATATGCATTTCAGAACAATAACTCTGTCAGTTTGGACAATGCATTTCAACAGAAGAACCACAGAAACAGGGAGAGCACTTAGGAGGCTCTGGCCATAGCTCAGGCGAGAGCTGATTAGAGTGATGGCAATGGGGATGGAGGTTGGGAAAGACTTCCTAGACAGACTCAGAAGCTATTTAAAAGGTAAATTTACGTGACTTCTTGACTAATTTGATGTAGTGAGTGCGTGATTAGTGAGGCTATTTTCCAGGTTTTTTTAGTTTACAGAATTATTTATTTATAGACAATAGATGCATATTTTAGAGATTTACAACAGCCTTTGTCCTTAAGAAAATTAAAAATGCAAATGGAAAACCTTAGATGTCAAAATATAATTAGTACTCACAGATACCACTAAATAAAGAGAAGATAATGTCAGGGAAAAGAAATGGTATGGATGGTAGGTTAATATTATCAGGAATGGATGAAGTTGATTAGGAAAAGAAAACAACACATCAATCACAGAGTTCATATGCCCTTTTTGTCATGTAGCCTAGTAGAGACTTCATGTACACACACAAAAATCTCATGAATAACAATAAGGACTATAATAACGTGACATATATCCATAGCTGTGGGGGGGCTGTACCTGGAATCAGAAAATCTGAGTTCAAATCTTAGCATTGATCATTTAATATCATGTGCTCTAAGGCAAATTAGATAATTTTGCTGATCCAGCATCATAATCTGCTAAAACAGGGACAATTATACACCTATTTTGTAGAATTTTTATAAAAGTTTTTTGAAAATTGTGAAGTGCTGTATTTACTATACTATATACATTTTGTCTGATAGGGAGTTTTACACTTTCAATGAGACATAAAACTCTCTGTTTTAACAAGTCAGGTTAAAAAGTACTTAAATTATTTTTAGTTTTAAAAAAATTAGCTCAATTTTCATTTCCCAATGCCATTTACTCTTTAGGAACTGTAATATCTTTCTACTCAGTTTTCAGATACATCAGCCAATGAGATGTAATGCTAATGGAATTCTTTTGTGAAAAAAATACGAGCTAATAGAAAGGGAATGCAGATACTTAACCTACTTTAGGGCAGATTCTGATTTTCAGTTGTCAGGATATAAAAAAAATTGTTCTTGAAATAAGAATCAGAGTTGAATGACCTCTGCACATATAGTTGATTCAGAATTTTTCTAAATAACCCTGGGGTAATGAGAAAGTGACGAAGAGAGGAAACAGTATTAAAAGAAAGACCAAAATAAGGGAGCAAGAAATGATGATCTTGGCTAGTACCTGAACATAGCCTAGAAATATAAAAGAAAAAACAGGCACTTTTTAAAAATTAAAGGCATTTTAAATGCCTTTTTTAAATTAAAAGGCATTTTAACTTAAAGGCATTAAATGCAGGCATTTTAATTATGTGACATCATTCATATTGCATTTATCCTTAGGTTTTCTGTTTCTTAATTTCCACGTCGTTACCCTAGGTACAGGAATATCTTTCCTGGGTCTAAATAGGCCTACCTAAGCTACACAGAGTGGCCCATTTGTTCTGATCTAGGCCCATCTTGATAGTGTATGAAATGTCTAGTGCCTGTTCCAGCCCTTTTTTAAAAAAGGTAAAAATGTGTTTTTTAAGAGAGAAAAAAACTTATTTGGTGCCTGTTCTGTGTTCAGCCCTATACTGAGTATTGGGAATACAACTGTGAATTATGTAGACATGGTCCTCATGAAGTTTATCAGTTTAACAGAGTGAAGGATGATCAAATAGGTACTTACAATGCTGGGTATTATGTGCTATGGTGTAAGAATCTTAGGATATGTGGAGACACTTAAAAATGGTTCCCAGTTTGAACACTGGGGCCCCAGAAGGCTTCCCAGAGGAAGACATATCTAAGTTGAAATAAAAAATACAAAGGAGTTAGACAGGAGAAGACAGATGGCAAAAGACAGAAACATATTAAGGCCAAGAAGCTAGAGAAAAAGCTGGTTTCTCTGAGGACCACTTGGCTGGTGTGCGTGTGTTTGTGCTCATGAGCACATGTATGTGCCTTGGGGGTAGAATGAGGGAAACAGCAAGACACAAGGCTGTAGAAGCAAGCGGCGGTCAGAGCGTGAAGGTGCTAAAAGGCCACATCAAACAGCTTGATCTTTACTGTAACATTATTCAGAAACCATTGAAAAGTTTTAGGCCAGGATCCAACATCATCAATAATGCTTTAGAAAGAGCATTCTGACAGCAGTGTGGAAAAGAGATTGGAGGGGCAGCAAGAGGCAGACAGGCACACATGCCAATCAGGCACAGACACCAATTAGCCACTGTCACAATATTCCAGGAGAGAGTCTGACTCAGTGAAGTAGTCACAGGAATGGGTGGCGGGGAAGAGAGTCAAGCAATACATCATCCTGAAGTGAAATCATATCAAGGCCCTTCAGGTGGCTAAAAGTGGACTAGATATAGGATGAATTAGAACACGGAGCACGAAAGAAAAGGACAAAGGCCATAGAAATGAGAAGGATGCCTAAATATGCCTACTGTGTGCTCAGCACTATGCTCTGTGTATGATATCAGTTATCCAATTTAATTTTCACAATAATCTTGTAAGGTACCTGTCACTTTCCTTCACAGTTGAGGATTTTCCCACAATTTTACAGCCATTTAATAAGGAAGGCTGGCCAAGCTAGCAAAACGTATTTGAGAATTTTTAAATTTGAAAGGGACATCCAAGTACACACATAATGCACATAAGTAAACCTATAAAATCACACTGATCAAAAAATTAAGATTTGAATACTAAATACTTACAGAAGTAAACAGGAAAAGCATTTATATCGGGCATAGTTGGCCCGAATGGCAAGACGGGAGTCGTTAGAAGCTTTATGGATGAAAGGAAGGTTGAAAAGGAAAGGGATTTGATTTGATGTATGATTGTAAACTAAGTGATTTGGTGGCAGGAAATGTAGCTCAGTATGTGTACTGAGCTACATTTGCTTGATAAATGCTTGGTAAAAGTGAAAGGCTCAAACCTATTACAATTTCATGAAAGACTACATAATCATATAATTAGGAACCAATCTTAAATAATTTGATTCTACATTGTGGCTTACTTTATAACAAAAACTACGTCTTAGTTTTCATGTAATTGTGTTATTCCCATATTTTCAATGCTTTAGTTCTATTCAGACTGAATTTTGATTTGAGATTTGATATCATGGAAATGAAACACAATAGTGAGAGCATGGAAGCATAAAAGCCTTTGGATCCGATTCATCTAGAATAAGGTATTATATTCTATACTTCCACAGTTCATCATATCATTGCTATAATACTTAAAAGAGAATCACCTAGAAAGGAAATATAAACTGATTCTTAAAAGCTAGAACTTGAGGGATGCGTACATAATAATAGCAACATTACTAGAAATTAATGTAATTGTTTTTGACACATAAACCCTGATAGAATTCGCTTTTACAAGGTTAGACTGCCACACGGTCATTTGTGATTCCGAACTATAGCGCGCGCATGTGCGTGATTGTGTGTATGTGTGTGTGTGTACGTAAAGCACACTGTAATATAGCTAGCCTGTTAATTAGAAAGCAGTATCTACAATATGCCTACCATGATGAACTACTTTCTTTAGCTAAACTAATCACTGCCACTTACACTGAAAATAATCTTAATTTGAATTTATAAATGGCTCTGTTTTAGACATGGCTAAAGATTTTTAACGTTATGTTTAGATTTCAGTTTGATATAATTTGAACATTATGTCCAAAGGCTTTTATGACTTGGGATCCAGAAATAATATGAAGCTACTGATATACTTATTAAGATACTAAAATTTTGATTTATGAAAATTTTTATGAGAAGACATTCATTGTATTCAGAGAAGCCTTTGATCATCACTCTATTAGGTAGCACTATATAACTCAAAAACATTTTTCTCCTTAAAAAGAACAAGGACTAAGAAATGAGTCACAGTTTCCAGCCAGGGATTTAAAGACCAATTTCAAGGCACTACAACAGGTTGAGTTAACACAGCAGATAAGTTCTTCCCTATACATTTCCTATTGATAAGTTTCGTGATAGAACAAGCCTCATCTGCAAAGCAGGTAGCATTTTTTTATCTGAGCAAAAGCATGATTGCATTTTTTAAAAGTACCCTGTCTATGGAAAACCTATTTAGTTCTATTAATGAAAAGGAAGCACAATGTGATTGACAACGTAATATGGAATTATAGTTCATTAATTCTTCGAGTATGTAATTTTCCAGGCTCCTGATCCCCCAATGATTTCTGCACACCCCCATAGGTCCCACTAAATGTGAGCAAAAGGAAATTTAACTGTGTTGCTATATCATGCGTGGCAATGGTGATGCTCTCAATTAGGTAGAAACATTGTGAAAGGGATTTTTCCAGCGACTGCTTCGCCATATAGCCCTGTTAACATTTCTTTGTTGTCAAAAATTGATCAATCACAGGCCCACAGACAACTGGGATGGTAATAGTTTCCTATTAGGTGGCCAGTACTATCAAAGGAGATGACACTTGTGACAATCGAAGCTGATAATTCAGAACACTTAATTAGGCATGAGAATTAGTTGTATGTTTCAATCTTTTTTTTTTAAAACTTGTATGCAATGTATTTTCCTATTGGTATCATTGCCATGAAGTATGTCAATGCCCATTAAAATTTAAACTAAAAAAATATGTATACTGAATGATAGAACACAACTGTAATTTTGAGGGCTGGCCCCAAAAGTTACATCCTGATTCTCTATCTTTTATAAGGACTGTCTCTTTAAAATGATAATGCTCTATTTATCTCCCTGCCGGATTGTCCTTGGAACTTAAATTGCTTCATTTACCCACATCTCAGACATTTCAAAATCGTTACCTGTAGCCCGTGAATATGGTGTCAATTAGTGAATGTCACTATATGCCATCTGAAGAACTGGACAGAAATGCATTTTGTCCAAACCAAATGTAGCAAAATGTGTAGTACTGCCTTCTTGCCTTGTAAGGACAGCTAACATTTCAAGCTAGCTGTGGAAGCTGCACTGACAATCCCACTGGGGTTCTTCACCCCCAAGGAATCAAGGTCACAACAACCCTATTGTGCTTTATTAATAGGCTCACAGCACAGCATATACTTTATATATTAAGAGAAAAAAGCCAGGTGGAATCTTACAAAGAGTATTCTGAAAACAGCTGTTTGAACAAAGGCAATTTTAGCAGCAAAAGGAAAATCCACCATGGAGGTCAGCCTTTAAATAGTCCTTACAATCATTTCCCCTTTTTAGACAGTAGAGTAGCAAATGGGGCAATCTTTAAACAGTTTCAGCTATTCATTCTTCTGCCTTTATATATTTTTTTGCATAGTGGTGCCTTTTTGGCTTAGCCCAGAGTATATAGGTCTGTCACTCAGAATACACAATTCAGGCACAAGCCAACAATTAGCCTGCACTGATATACTGATATACCGTCTCTGATCTCAGATCAGCAATGGCTGAGTTTGAAGGGTAAATGGTTAAATTTGAGAATGCTTATTAAGAACACAATCAGGTAATTATTTATTTTTTCACAGATTGATTGTCCATTTCCTTCATTCTGAAGTAAAGCTATATAAGGGGAGGGATTTTATCTTGTTCATCAGAGGATCTCCAGTCTTCAGAAGAGTTCCTGCCACATGGTAAGCATTAAATAAATATTTACCAGATAAATGAATAAGTTAATTTTCCATATTTGGTAAATATCTTTATTAAGATACCAAAATGAGTTTTGAAGCATTTCAGCACAATACATGGAATATGAGTTCTTACCCTCAGATTTACAAATATTTTGGGGGGGCCCCATGACTATAAGACAAATAAACTGCACAAAAAGTTGATTACACAATGTCTTTTCTCTTGGCTCAGGTCTAAAACAGTTTCCAAGTTTTCAACTGTATTTTAGTAGGAACTTATGGCTCAGTATCAACCATAAAAATTTCTTAGTCGGAGTATGTAGATTACAGCCACCCACATGAACAATAAACATAACAAGAAAAAGAGAAATATGGGACTTCCCTGGTTGGCGCAGTGGTTAAGTATTCGCCTGCCAATGCAGGGGACACAGGTTCGAGCCCTGGTCTGGGAAGATCCCACATGCCATGGGGCCCGTGCTCCACAACTACTGAGCCTGCACTCTAGAGCGCACGAGCTACAACTTCTGAGCCCGCATGCCACAACTACTGAAGCCCGCATGCCTAGAGCCCGTGTTCCGCAACAAGAGAAGCCACTGCAATGAGAAGCCTGCGCACTGCAACAAAGAGTAGTCCCTGCTCGCCGCAACTAGAGAAAGCCCGCATGCAGCAACGAAGACCCAACACAGCCAAAAATAATAAATAAAAAAATAAATAAATTTATTTTTAAAACAGGGAGAGAAAGAAAGGGAGACCATAACAAAAGTGTTATGAACTTTTTAATATTACTAGTAAAACAGCACATAGCTCAAAACAGAAATAACTCTGGATGGGTCATGATGGCCATTTCGTATTTTCTTCCTCTCTTTCAAGAAATTTTATTACTCCAAGCCCATCATTACATGTTTTATTTATATCTAATACTTTTAAGATCAAATGACTCAAATGTTTCTTATTTTTGATAATAATAATTTGATTTTTTTAAGAAATATAACAAACACAAAGCTCAGCTAATTAGAAAACACTAGGAATTTCTTTTTAGCAAATATAGAAAGCTTTAATATTCATCTGTTTTAAGATATCTTTTGGACAACTATGTTTCAGTGCTGTTTGGTTTTGAGTCTGTTTATATACAGGTAAATGAAAGAGCTACAGTAATATAAGGGTGATGGGAGATTTACTGTTTAGATGGTAGAATGGACAACAGCACAGATTTTAGCAACAACTACAACAAAAATCACCACGAATAACTAACCAAGCAAAAGGGCACAGTGCAATGGCTTACCTAAAGAAACCTAAGTTTCTGCAGCCAACTGCAGCCATTGTGACATGATCAAATTCCTTTTCCCATCCTATTTCCAAGAAGCCATGTGGGAGAATAGACCAGATTCTGAGATTCTCAATAATACTCTCAGATCTGGCAAGAGGAAAACTAAGTGGCTTCTCTCTTCTGTCTAGGGAGTAAGAGAAACAGCAGCAGGGGAAACCAGGTTGAAATAGATGTGCAGGACAGGACTGATTCTCGAAGAGGAAAGTACCAAAGTGACGCATAGAATCAGGGGCTGACCCGAAGCCTGCGGGTGAATCTCTATAGAAATGGGACAGTTCTCTAACTTTCTGGATTGAACTCTGACACCAAACATTTGATGAAATCCTAGAAGTGAAGGTGAAGCTCAGATATCACTCCCTGGGCCGAGCTCTCCCCTCAGCCTAACAGGTCCTCAAAGCCAGAGAAAATTAGAACTCAAAATACTGAGTCTTTAAACCACAACTGAGGAAGGCACAGCAAACAGTTCTCAGATGGCACGGAAAGAAGTCAAATAGAAAATCTGGACCAAACTGTCCAAGTGTGAGTAAAATATGAGGAAAGGGCATTGGATCCAATGCACAAAAACTATGGAAAACACTCAAAACCATATAGCACAGAAAGACAGAAAATATTCAGCCTAAGAAAAAGCATAACACAAAAACAGAAGGAAATTTTCCACAGCACTTAATAGGAATATATTGATTTAAAAAAAAGCTTTATAAAATGAGACAGTAGAAAAAGAAAATAGAAAAAGAAAATTGCAAGCCTAAAGGAAATAAAATTGAAGACCAAAACAACATCTCTACCGAAGTAATGCATATTAGAAACAGAAACAATGAAACATACATGGCTTAAAGTTTCCAACTTAAAAGAAAGCTTGTCATAATCAGAGAAAATATAGTTGGAAGGAAAAAGAAGATTTAAGTCATTAGGATGAAGCTAATAGATATGGAAGACTGGCAAACATAATTCAGCTAAGGGTAACTGGGGTCTCTGAAATAGAGACCCTAATACATGCAAGAGGAAACTGTTTAAAAATATTTAACACAGTTCTTCACAATGAAGAAAGATTTTAATTATACACAGGAACACCACACCATTTTCTAGGAAATATGACACAGAATGTTCACACAGACACACTCTGCACTCAGATCTTTGTTTGGCCGCCATCATGGGAGCCTTCCAGTCTTGGCTCAAGCATTACCCACTAAGAGAGTTCTCCCCTAAACATGCAATCCCTAGTACTTTACTTTTATGTAACCAGAGTTTTGCTTATTTGTTTCCTCCTACTTTCACCATCTGAAAAATCTATGCAAGTTATGGTTACAAAAAAACTTAAATTTCACAAACTTTGAAAATGTATAGGGGGACCTTCAAGATGACGGAGGAGTAAGACGTGGAGATCACCTTCCTCCCCACAAATACATCAGAAATACATCTACATGTGGAACAACTCCTACAGAACACCTACTGAATGCTGGCAGAAGACCTCAGATTTCCCAAAAGGCAAGAAATTCCCCACGTACCTGGGTAGGGCAAAAGAAAAAAGAAAAAAACAGACACAAAAGAACAGGGATGGGACGTGCACCTCTGGGAGGGAGCTGTGGAGGAGGAAAAGTTTCCACACACTAGGAAGCCCTTTCGCAGGCGGAGACAGGGGGTGGGCAGGAGGGAAGCTTCGCAGCCACAGAGGAGAGCGCAGCAACAGGGGTGCAGAGGGCAAAGTGGAGAGATTCCCGCACAGAGGATCGGTGCCGATCAGCAATCACCAGCCTGAGAGGCTTGTCTGCTCATCTGCCGGGGTGAGTGGGGGCTGGGAGCTGAGGCTCGGGCTTCGGAGGTCAGCCCCAGGGAGAGGACTGGGGTTGGCTGCGTGAACACAGCCTAAAGGGGGCTAGTGAGCAGCTAGCCAGGAGGGAGTCCGGGAAAAACTTGGACCTGCTTAAGAGGCAAGAGACCATTGTTTTGGGATGCATGAGGAGAGGGGATTCAGAGCACCACCAAAACAAGCTCCAGAGATGGGCGCGAGCTGTGGTTATCAGCGAGGACACCAGAGGACGGCAGGAGATACTAAGGCTGCTGCTGCCGCCACCAAAAAGCCTGTGTGCGAGCACAGGTCACTATCCACACCTCCCCTCCTGGGAGCCTGTGCAGCCCGCCACTGCAGGGTCCCGTGATCCAGGGACAACTTCCCCGGGAGAACACACGGCTGTTGCAACGTCATGCTGGCCTCTGCTGCTGCAGGCTTGTGCCGCATCCGTACCCCTCCCTCCCCCCGGCCTGAGTGAGCCAGAGCCCCCGAATTAGCTGCTATTTTAACCCCGTCCTGTCTGAGCGGGGAACAGACACCCTCAGGCGACCTACATGCAGAGGTGTGTAATAATATATACTTTTATTTTTTATTTTAATTATTTTATTTTATTTTTTCATTCATTTTTTTTTTCTCCCTTTTCTTCTGAGCCGTGTGGCTGACAGGGTCTTGGTGCTCCAGCTGGGTGTCAGGCCTGTGCCTCTGAAGTGGGAGAGGCAAATTCAGGACATTGGACCACCAGAGCCCTCCTGGCCCCACATAATATCAAACAGCTAAAGCTCACCCAGAGAACTCCATATCAACGCTAAGACCCAGCTCCACTCAATGACCAGCAAGCTACAGTGCTGGACACCAAATGCCAAATAACTAGCAAGACAGGAACTCACTCCCACTCATTAGCAGAGAGGTTGCCTAAAATCATAATAAGTTCACAGACACCCCAAAACACACCACAGGACACAGTACACCCACCAAAAAGACAATATCCAGCCTCATCCACTAGAACACAGACACTAGTCCCCTCTACCAGGAAGCCTACACAACCCACTGAACCAACCTTACTCACTGAGGGCAGACACCAAAAACAATGGGAACTATGAATCTGCAGCCTGCGAAAAGGAGACCCCAAACACAGTAAGTTAAGCAAAATAAGAAGACAGAGAAATACACAGCAGATAAAGGAGCAAAGTAAAAACCCACAAGACCAAACAAATGAAGAGGAAATAGGCAGTCTACCTGAAAAAGAATTCAGAGTAAAGATAGCAAAGATGATACAAAATCTTGGAAATAGAATGGAGAAAATACAAGAAACGTTTAACAAGGACCTAGAAGAACTAAAGAGCAAACAAACCATGATGAACAACACAAAAAATGAAATTAAAAATTCTATAGAAGGAATGAATAGCAGAATAACTGAGGCAAAAGAATGGATAAGTGACCTGGAAGATAAAATAGTGGAAATAACTACCACAGAGCAGAATAGAGAAAAGAGAATGAAAGGAATTGAGGACAGTCTCAGAGACCTCTGGGACAACATTAAACACACCAAGATTCGAATTATAGGGGTCCCAGAAGAAAAACAGCAAAAGAAAGGGACTGAGAAAATATTTGAAGAGATTAGAGTTGAAATTTTCCCTAATATGGGAAAGGGTATAGTCAATCAAGTCCAGGAAGTGCAGAGGGTCCCATACAGGATAAATCCAAGGAGAAACACACCAAGACACATAATGATCAAACTATCAAAAATTAAACACAAAGAAAAAATATTAAAAGCAGTAAGGGAAAAGCAACAAATAACATACAAGAGAATCCCCATAAGGTTAACAGCTGATTTCTCAGCAGAAACTCTGCAAGTCAGAAGGGTGTGGTAGGACGTATTTAAAGTGATGAAAGGGAAAAAACTACAGCTAAGATTACTCTATCCAGCAAGGATCTCATTCAGATTTGACGGAGAAATTAAAACCTTTACAGACAAGCAAAAGCTAAGAGAATTCAGCACAACCAAACCAGCTTTACAACAAATGCTAAAGGAACTTCTCTAGGCGGGAAACACAAGAGAAGGAAAAGACCTACAATAACAAACCCATAACAATTAAGAAAATGGCAATAGGAACATATATATTGATAACTACCTTAAATGTAAATGGTTTAAATGCTCCAACCAAAAGACACAGACTGGCTGAATGGATACAAAAACAAGGCCAGTATGTATGTTGTCTACAAGAGACCCACTTCAGACCTAGGGACACATACAGACTGAAAGCGAGGGGATGGAAAAAGATATTCCATGCAAATAGAAATCAAAAGAAAGCTGGAGTAGCAATTCTCATATCAGACAAAATAGACTTTAAAACAAAGACTATTACAACACACAAAGAAGGACACTACATAATGATTACGGGGTATCAATCCAAGAAGAAGATAAAACAATTGTAAATAGTTATGCACCCAACACAAGAGTACCTCAAAACATAAGGCAAATTTTAACAGCCATAAAAGGGGAAATTGACAGTAACACAATAATAATAGGGGACTTTAACACCCCACTTTCACCAATGGACAGATCATCCAAAATGAAAATAAGTAAGGAAATACAAGTTTTAAACGATACATTAAACAAGATGGACTTAATTCATATATATAGGGCTTTCCATCCAAGAACAACAGAATACATTTTCTTCTCAAGTGCTCACAGAACATTCTCCAGAAAGACCATATATTGGGTCACAAATTAAGCCTTGGTAAATTTAAGAAAATTGAGACCGTATCAAGTATCTTTTCCAACCACAATGCTATGAGAGTAGATATCAATTACAGTAAAAAAAATATGTAAAAAATACAAACACATGGAGGCTAAACAATACACTACTAAATAACCAACAGATCACTGAAGAAATCAAACAGGAAATAAAAAATACCTAGAAACAAATGCTAATGAAAACATGACAACCCAAAACCTATGGGATGCAGCAAAAGCAGTTGTAAGAGGGAAGTTTATAAAAATACCACTCTACTTCAAGAAACAAGAAACATCTCAAATAAAAAACCTAACCTTACCCCTAAAGCAATTAGAGAAAGAAGAACAAAAAACCCCCAAAGTTAGCAGAAGGAAAGAAATTATAAAGATCAGATCAGAAATAAATGAAAAAGAAATGAAGGAAATGATAGCAAAGATGAAAGAAAAAAACTATAAGTTGGTTCTTTGAGAAGATAAACAAAATTGAAAAACCATTAGCCAGACTCATCAAGAACAAAAGGGAGAAGACTCAAATCAATAGAATTAGAAATGAAAAAGAAGTAACAACTGACACTGCAGAAATACAAAGCATCCTAAGAGATTGCTACAAGCAACTATATGCCAAAAAAATGGCAACCTGGAAGAAATGGACAAATCGTTAGAAAAGCACAACCTTCCGAGACTGAACCAGGAAGAAATAGAAAATATAAACAGACCAGTCACAAGCACTGAAAATGAAACTGTAATTAAAAATCTTCTAGCAAACAAAAGCCCAGGACCAGATGGCTTCACAGGCGTATTCTATCAAACATTCAGAGAAGAGCTAACATCTATCTGTCTCAAACTGTTCCAAAATAAAGCAGAAGGAGGAACACTCCCAAACTCATTCTACGAGGCCACCATCACCCGGGTACCAACACCAGACAAAGATGTCACAAAAAAAGAAAACTACAGGCCAATATCACTGATGAATACAGATGAAAAAATCCTCAATAAAATACTGGAAAAGAGAATCCAACAGCACACTGAAAGGATCATACACCATGATCAAGTGGGATTATCTCAGGAGTGCAAGGATTCTTCAATATATGCAAATCAATTAATGTGATACACCATATTAACAAGTTGAAGGAGAAAAACCATATGATCATCTCAATAGATGCCGAAAAAGCTTGTGACAAAATTCAACACTCATTTATGATAAAAATCCTCCAGAAAGTAGGCATAGAGGGAACATACCTCAACTTAATAAAGGCTATATGTGACAAACCCACAGCCAACATCGTTCTCAATAGTGAAAAACTGAAACCGTTTCCACTAAGATCAGGAATAAGACAACGTTGCCCACTCTCACCACTATTATTCAACATAGTTTTGGAAGTGTTAGCCACAGCAATCAGAGAAGAAAAAGAAATAAAAGGAATCCAAATCGGAAAAGAAGAAGTAAAACTGTCACTGTTTGCATATGACATGATACTATACATAGAGAATCCTAAAGATGCCACCAGAAAACTACTAGAGCTAATGAATGAATTTGGTAAAGTAGCAGGATACAAAATTAATGCACAGAAATATCTTGCATTCCTATATACTAATGATGAAAAATCTGAAAGGGAAATTAAGGAAACACTGCCATTTACCATTGCAACAAAAAGAATAAAATACCTAGGAATAAACCTACCTAAGGAAACCAAAGACCTGTATGCAGAAAATTATAAGAGACTGATGAAAGAAATTAAAGATGATACAAACAGTTGGAGAGATATACCATGTTCTTGGATTGGAAGAATCAACATTGTGAAAATGACTCTACTACCCAAAGCAATCTACAGATTCAATGTAATCCTTATCAAACTACCAAAGGCATTTTTCATAGAACTAGAACAAGAAATTTCACAATTTGTGTGGAAACACAAAAGACCCCGAATAGCCAAGGCAATCTTGAGAAAGAAAAATGGAGCTGGAGGAATGAGGTTCTCGGACTTCAGACTATACTACAAAGCTACAGTTATCAAGACAGTATGATACTGGCACAAAATCCGAAATATAGATCAATGGAATAGGATAGAAAGCCCAGAGATAAACCCATGCACATATGGTCACCTTATCTTTGATAAAGGAGGCAAGGATATACAATGGGGAAAAGACAGCCTCTTCAATAAGTGGTGCTGGGAAAACTGGACAGCTACATGGAAAAGAGTGAAATTAGAACACTCCCTAACACCATACACAAAAATAAACTCAAAATGGATTAAAGACCTAAATGTAAGACCAGACACTATCAAACTCTTAGAGGAAAACACAGGCAGGACACTCTATGACATAAATTACAGCAAGATCCTTTTTGACCCCCTCCTAGAGAAATGGAAATAAAAACAAAAATAAACAAATGGGACCTAATGGAACTTAAAAGCTTTTGCACAGCAAAGGAAACCATAAACAAGCTGAAAAGACAACCCTCACAATGGGAGAAAATATTTGCAAATGAAGCAACTGACAAAGGATTAATCTCCAAAATATACAAGCAGCTCATGCAGCTCAATATCAAAAAAACAAACAATGTAATCCAAAAATAGGCAGAAGACCTAAGTAGACATTTCTCCAGAGAAGATATACAGATTGCCAACAAACACATTAAAGGATGCTCAATATCACTAATCATTAGAGAAATGCAAATAAAAACCTCAGTGAGGTATCACCTCATACCTGTCAGAATGGCCATCATCAAAAAATCTAGAAACAATAAATGCTGAAGAGGGTGTGGAGAAAAGGGAACACTCTTGCACTGTTGGTGGGAATGTAAATTGATACAGCCACTATGGAGAACAGTATGGAGGTTCCTTAAAAAACTAAAAATAGAACTACCATACGACCCAGCAATCCCACTACTGGGCATAAACCCTGAGAAAACCATAATTCAAAAAGAATCATGTACCAAAATGTTCATTGAAGCTCTATTTACAATAGCCAGGACATGGAAGCAACCTAAGTGTCCATCATCGGATGAATGGATAAAGAAGATGTGGCACATATATAGAATGGAATATTACTCAGCCATGAAAAGAAACGAAATTGAGTTATTCGTAGTGAGGTGGATGGAGTTAGAGTCTGTCATACAGAGTGAAGTAAGTCAGAAAGAAAAAAACAAATACAGTATGCTAACACATATATATGGAATCTAAGGGGGAAAAAAAAAAAAAGGTCATGAAGAACCTAGTGGCAAGACGGGAATAAAGACACAGACCTACTAGAGAATGGACTTGAGGATATGGGGATGGGGAAGGGTAAGATGTGACAAAGTGAGAGAGTGGCATGGACATATATACACTACCAAATGTAAAATAGATAGCTAGTGGGAAGCAACCGCATAGCACAGGGAGATCAGCTCGGTGCTTTGTGACCACCTAGAGGGGTGGGATAGGGAGGGTGGGAGGGAGGGAGATGCAAGAGGGTAGAGATATGGGAACATATGTATATGTATAACTAATTCACTTTGTTCTAAAGCAGAAACTAACACACCATTGTAAAGCAATTATACTCCAATAAAGATGTTAAAAAAAAAAAGCTGTTTGTATGCAACTATTCCCAATAAATTTATGTCACATAAAAAAATAAAGTAAAAGATTTTTCTAACCACTAATATTCGTAGTCTACCACGTTAGTCTATTTATTTTCTTTATAGTATATCACATCACATATCATTTATTTATACGTATGTTTGTCTGGATCCCCACCAAAATGGAAACCTTGTGAGAGCATGACCTTGTCATCCTGGTCACTATGGTCTCCTGGGGGCCTAGGATAGTAACAAGCACATCTTAGGCATTGCTCACTGAGTAAAACAAATGAATAAACTAATGAAACTACTGATTAGGCTTTTTCAGTGTGTCGTGAACTATGCTAATTGTTAATGAAAAGACAAAGATTTATAATAATATTAGTTTTCTTTAGGAAGTTCATTCTATAGGAGGGTTTAGTTCTTGAATGGATGAAAACACTAGGAAATATATGACATGTACCCTAAGTGTGATACAAACTGTTGTAAGTGTTCAAAGGTACAAGTAAGGTGGTTTCTCTGTTTTGGCTCAGATGTCACTTGAAGGATGCCTTCCACACTCACCCCCTAGACTAGGTCAGGTGCCCTGTTATATCTTTTCATAGCACCTTCAACTCTTATCACAAAGATACTTAAATAACTATATAATTGACTTTTAAATGTGTGTTTCCCCTCTGAAAATGTAAGCTCCATGAGGAGAGGAAGTCTCTACTTTTTCTAACACTGTCACCTCAGAGCCTATTCCCAGACGACCAGAGTGACCATCTTACAGGACAAATAGCCTAATGACAGAGCAACATGTGACAAACATCATTCAAATGACAGAGATTTCATTAAGATTTGCTGATAAAGCAGGCACGCAATTCCAGATCCCGTGTTACACAACACTCTTTCAGCCAACAAATCTATCACGCTCTATAACCAGCTCTTTCAGTTTCATATGAAACGTAATGGCTTGAGTATTATTCCTGTATTATATATCCGGGCCTTATTTATACAGTTGTTTTGTTTGGGAAAGGTTAGGGGAAGAGATTATTTAATTCAGGTTTTACCTCTTCCATTTTTAGCCAACATCTCGTTCTTAGAATTCATTTATTCATGGTTCCTTTTCTAATGATCTCAGTGGATGACTTCTTTTCTGGTTTATTTTTCCTCTGCCTTACTGAAAAGCTAAGTAGCTATAAATCCTGTGGACAATTGCTGTTCCTCCCGCTACCAGGCAGTTAGGTGAAGGCAGATGACACAGTGGATCATATTAACAAGGCAGCCAGAATCCATTAGCTCTTTGGTAACTTTTCCAGCACAATGTGGACAGTGGATACACCTGCTATGGGCTTAGTCCTCTCACTGTTATTGTTTGTGTAACAGGGATTTCTGTGATCATCACAGTCTACTTTCTAGTGACCATTATTATGTCTTTGATACAGCTTATTGGGCTTTTGTGGCTTCATCCGTCCACACATTCTTGAAATCAAGCACAATTTTATTTGCTTATGTTATATTCCTTTTTAGTAAACACAGTTGCCAAGTTGAAAATATTCCTGTCATTCTCATAGACAATCGGTGGGAATATAACTTGGGCACATCCTTTCTGGAGGGGTTGGTGATACCTACCAAATTTTTCAGTGTTCATACAATTTGACTTTGCAATCTTACTTCGAGGAAATAGTCCTAGAAAAATGCTGTCATGTTTGTACAAAAATGTGCATATGAGGATGTTCACGGCAACCATTTGAAATAGCAAAAAAAAAAAAAGAACCTAAATGTCTATTCATATGAGAAGAGTTAATTAAGTTATGATACATTTACACATACATAAATGCTATGCAGTCTTCCGGAATGAGACAGAACTAAATGTACTGACTGAAAGACCTCCAACTTGTAGTAAGTAGAAATAACAAATCACGGGATAATAAGTACAATATTATCCCATTTGCACACCATGAGAGTGTGTATGTTCAGGTGTGTATAAACACACCGAACAGCTAATAGTTGTTACCTCTAATGTAGGGTTTTTAACCTTACGTCCAGTGCCACTTTGCTACGGGGCTCTGTCCTGTGCAGTGTAGCACGGTAGCAACATCCTTGGCCTTTAGTCACATGATACCAGTAGCATTCCCCACCTCCCCAATTATGACTATGAAAAATGTCTTCACACATTGTCACACATTCTGTGGGGGACAAAATCACCTCTGATTGAAACCACTGCTGTAGTGAGTGGGGTAGAAGCAATGGACTTTGAAGAGAGACTAGATAGATAGATAGATATACAGACATATTTATGTGTCATATACATAAACTTTCTTAAAATGAGGATTTATTTTATTGCTGTTAATTTTTATAATGAATTACCATTCTCATAGGCTCTGCTAAGACTAGGATTACTTATGTACCCATCTAATTCTAAAATTTCTCCCCCGTTTTGCAAAGATATTTAAAGTAATTATATAGAATTTACCAAATAGCCTGATAAGAAACGCTACAGTTTAACTTGTCTTGCAAGTGTCTTAAGGCAATTTCTTCTCTTCTAAAATAGGGATAATGAAAATTATTTCACAGGGTTTCTATGTCATGTACAATACCAGACACATTGAAGTAGCTAATTTTCCCCCATTTTGTTCTATAGCATATTAGCAACTAAATTATTTAGATATAAGGGTTATGTTTTGAGGAGGTTGAAATAGGCTTTATGAGAGCAAGGATGTTGCCCAGTTTCTCTCCCCACCATACTCCCAGTACCTAGACCAGTGCCCTGCACAAAGCAGGAGCTCAGTACATATATGTTAAGGGACTAAAAGCGTATCCACCTCACATGCAATACAAATAACAACTATCTCTAATCTAAAACACTAGTTGTTGAGTGACGTATGGACTTAAACATTTTAAAATTACATACACAGTTACCCCTAATCAGAATGAAATGAAACTAAAATAATTATCCTAATTATTACTGACAAACAATAGCAGCTTAAAAATAACAAGTTTAATAATCATTTAAACTCAGTAAGTGCATATTTCATTACAAAATTATCACATGTATTATTTCATATACATTTGCATAGCTTGGTAAAGGAAATGATTTGAAATAGCACTTTTCTTTTCATGACTAGTTATGCTGTGTGGGTACGATTTATAGAATCAGAATCAAAAAGAACTTCTGACGTCATGTAATCTAACCCCATGTGTCAAGTAGGTATCAGATTTTATTTTTAAGTAATTTCAATGTAGCAAAAGAGATGTGTTTATGTAATAACACTAGATTCTCTAAAATCTATCAATTAGTTGGAAGAAATCTCAAGGAAAAATGTCTTGTCTGGGTCTAGTGTTTCTTAATTTTTATGGACCATATAATGAGCCCCCTTGGTGGTCACCAGTCTACTGCTAAATTAGTAAAACCTTCTGTTCCTAAAATGATCAACAATGTTTATGATTCTGTAAGAGTTGGTTTAAATTTGGAATCCATGTGTTTGATTGCTTGACCTAGATGAAGTGGAAAGGAAAATAGCTGGCACAACTGGTGGTGACTGATAAACACCATAACCGAGTTAGTCTCATCAAGCCTCGTCACTCCTTGTGAGGCATCAGGAAAAAGCTCCCAAACCATGCTCCACCGCTGAAGCTGTGGGGATCTGTTAGTGCAAGTGTTTCTTTCCTGACCCTGTGCCCTAGGGGCCCCAAGACTGCCGAGATGAGCTCCTAGCCCCCTTAGGGGACCTCTTGGAGGGCACGCTACCTTGGGGATCTTCCCTTTTAGATCACAAAACACTAGAGGTGGCAATGAAAGAGTCAGTATGTTAGACCTGAAATTATGTAAAATGTGTGTTTCCTGGAATTAGTCAGAACCAGAAGAAAAGAATCTGAGCCTAAGTGACAGTCATCATTCATAAGCTTTCTTTTTTGTTTTATTGTGTAGATGTTATATGACACAAAATTTTCAATTTTAACCATTTTTAAGTCTACAGCTTAGTGGCATGAATTAAGTCCACAATGTTGTGCCATTATCACCACTATCTATTTCCAGAATGGTTCATCACCCCAAACACAAACTCTGTACCCTTTATGCAATAACTCCCTATTTCCCCCTCCCCTCACTCCCTGATAGCATCTAATCAAGTTTCTGTCTCTGTGCTTTCATTCAGTTAATTTCAATAGAATTAGCTCACTTAATACTCATTACTGCCATAAGGGTACCTGGTTAACTTTCTTACAAAGGAGGAAGCTGAGATTAAGAAGAATGCAGTCACTCACTCAAGTACCACACAGCCTTAAGCGGTGGACCTGGGAGAGTGAACTCCAGCATCCTGACTCCAAAGCTTCCACTTTTGACCGTGATGTTAGTCTTCCTACATTTTGGAACCTCTGAGTTTGTGCTCATTCCTCTCAGTCAGTTCAGTGAAAAACGAACCACTGGACACCAAAATACTCCTTTTATGACATTTAAATTCAAAGAGGAAGATGAAAAAGTTTGCTCCAGGCAGTCTTTTCAAGTCCAAAGAAGCTGTACTTTTAAGCAATACTTGCTAAAAAAGTACTTCCATTAAGGTTCCTCTTAAGTACTATTCTTTTTTTGTGTGTGTGTAAGTATCACTTTTTTATTGAGATAGAATTCACATAACCAAACAACTAATCATTTTGAAGTGTTTGAGTCTGTGGTTTCTCGTATATTTACAATCTTGTGCAATCATCACCACTACCTAATTCCAGAACATTATCATCTCCCCGTTCTCTGCAATTCCCCCAGCCCTTGGCAACCACTAGTCTACTTTCTGCCTCTGTAAATTTGCCTATTCTGGTCATTTCCATGTAAATGGAATCATTAAGTACTATTCTTGATTTTGTTTGTAACAACAAAAGCAAACCCAAATTTCTTCAGAATGCCTGTTGATGTCCTTCTCACAGAAACTTTGCACAGACCCGTTCTTTTTCTGGAAATTGCCAATTGGCTCCAACCCACTACATACGTACCTTACCTGTTGCTCAAATGATTTGTGTGCACTTTCAGTCTCACCTTCTTCTTATACCCATTCCATCTGAGAAAGTATCCCTGCCTCCATCTCTTCCTACTCCCCTCGTTGAGTCACATTAATGCCCACTCAACTCATAACTCATAGTTTAAAATATACTCACCCCAATCCAATCTGTAAGTACTGATTTATCCTTTTTATGCATATGTCAGTAGCCAAATTCATCAGACTCAGGTGAGAGCTATTATTAGTAAGTCATTAATTAGGCTTGTAGTTGTTTCCCCTGTCAACTAAGAACAACTGATTTCTTTTAACAGACGCCCCCAACTCCTTGTTATAGCCAACATCACCCGTTAGGAAAGATGACACACTGCATTTTCAAGTCCCTGAATGACACAAGTATACATTTTCTATAATGCAGCCCAGGTTCATCACTTAAGGGACGTAAGCCTTATAAGTAATACTCTGTTTAAGGTATTAAATGATTTCCCTTTTCAATAGAATTTTTTAAAGTAGCATACTTATGAATTTCATAATAGTCATCTCCTTTATCTAGATAAAACAGAAATGTTTTTTAGCATAAAAGCCAATCCGTAAATTACTGGGTTGATTTCCATGAATCATTGAAACTCCCTAAAAGTTTAAGATAATGTTCTTGTGCTTTAAGACTAATAACAGTACGAGGTAATTTGAGGGAAGTAAAATGAAATTGGCACAAACGTCGTTGTTGAGAGGAAGGCAAGAATTCTTCTGGTTGGACAAATCAAGGAGAGTTTCACAAAATAGTGATACTTGGATGGTGAAATGAAGAAGAGGTGATGAGTGCATGTCTGGGGCCAGGTGTAACTAATTAGATCGAGAGCCTACCATATGCTTGCTATGGTGACCTTGGAAGCATTATTTAACCTCATTAAGCATTGTTTTTTAAAATGATCATGGAAATAATTACACATACCTCAGAGTATTGTTTTTATGATTAAATCGAGTTAATAAATGTAAAGCAATTAGCACAATGTTTGGCATATGGTAAGTTTTCAATAATGACTAGCTGATGTGTCAGGAAATTTTAAAAGGCAGTCCAAAATAATGACTGAAATAGTTTTTACATCATAGGACAGTGGCACATGTCATAACAGAGGAAAAAGTCTTGCTTTAGGAAAATATGCTGATGACCCCTTTGGGTATGAAAGGTGTTGCTGCCACTCCCAGAGCATGGGGAGAGGAAAGGGGGTGGAGAGAGGGGAGAGGGAGAGAGAGAGAGAGATTTAAAGGTTTAAATTGAGAGCTACAAAGAGAGGAGAAGGGTCTCAGGAAAAAGAAGGATCTAGAGAGAACAGAAGTATGATACCAGGGCTTTAGAGTAGGAGATATCCTGCCTGGGAAGAATTACTCTGTAGGAATGAATCTGGGGACCAGAAGCCTTTATAATTCTGAGGGTCCCTTCAGAAAAAAGAGATTACCAAGATATATAACTATTTGCTAATTTTACAAAAATATATGACCAGGTGAGCACATTGCTAGGGCTCTTCCTAAGACCTTGAAAGAAGGAAGCACGGTCAGATAAGTAGAGCTTAAGCTTTATTGGCTTAACAGAAATCTGCCTCTGACTCAGGCAAGAAACAGTCAAAGCATTTCAGAAAAATGGCATCTCTATTTGATGTTGGTTTCTGGCCTTTGCTTTGTTCCTATTTAGACCTCAGTCTTTATGCTCAAATCTTTGGTTAAAATTCTATTACAGATTATTGGTGTTGCTTTAGGGGAATGAAGGAAATGAAGGGAGATGGGTGGTTTTTCATGCCAAGGTGATTCCAATACGGAGGAAGGAAAGCATTCAGGATCCAGGTAACACAAGGGAAGCGAGCTGCTGTGTAGTGCAAAATGTCCAAGTAGAAAGAGATAGTACCCCTTTGAGGTGTGGGAGTTAAGCTGTGGAGGTGTCTGGACAGGATGATTCCTTTTGAAGACATGAGGGTAGACGAGCTCCACATAGGAGACAGTGTTAAGAAAGAGATCAAGTGTGTAATTTAATCTCCACATTCAGGAGATGAGAAGAAGGAAAAGAAACTGCAAACAAAGGCAGTCAGGCAGGAAAGGAAGATCAGTGAGAGCTCACGTGTGTGAGGGCTGTCAAGTTGGGGTACAGGGCAGCATTTGCTGATGGGCTTTAGATTTAGGTCATCCTGTGTTTAACTCCAAGCTCTTCAATTGAATAGCTATGTCACCTGGGGCAATTCACTTACTGCTCTATCTTTTCCCCCAAAATGTGAGTCATAACACCTACAACATAAGGTTGTAGGTGTTACAACAGTCTGGAGGTGTACAGCAGATGTACGACAGTCTGGAGAAAATGTCATGTCAAGGAAACCAATAAAAGGGGTTGCCTGAAAGAATTTGGTGCAGGAAGGTAAAGAAACTTGAAGACTTTAGAGATAGTGATTAAGAAGTTATATTCAATTTCCAAAAGAGTCATTCCAGTAGTGGGGCAAAGTATAAGGTAAATGAGCACAGCAAGTGTACAGCAAACATCTCCCTTCTATTTGCCTTTCAGGAATGTAAACTTGAAGGTAAAGATTTGATCTTAGATAATATGGTATTAATATTTATTAATAATTTCAACAAATTCTGATAATTCTCCCCATTCTGCTCCTACATAAGCTAAAATTAGTTGATTGACTCTAATCTAATTGATTTTAGACACTTACTAAATATTACCTCTCATTCAGAGTGGGGTGCAAAATTATCTGTGTAACAGAGATTCAGCACCCTTTGGTTTGTAATTAAGTTTCGTGACTTATGGAAGGAGTCCCTTTCCCATCATTCACTGAGTAAAGGTTTTGACATCGTGTAATATGAAACTTTTTTTTTTAACATCTTTATTGGAGCATAATTGCTTTACAATGGTATGTTAGCTTCTGCTTTATAACAAAGTGAATCAGCTATACATATACATTTATCCCCATATCTCCTCCCTCTTGCGTCTCCCTCCCACCCTCCCTATCCCACCCCTCTAGGTGGTCACAAAGCACTGAGCTGGTCTCCCTGTGCTATGTGGCTGCTTCCCACTAGCTATCTATTTTACATTTGGTAGTGTATATATGTCCATGCCACTCTCTCACTTCATCCCAGCTTACCCTTCCCCCTCCCTGTGCCCTCAAGTCCATTCTCTACGGCTGCATCTTTATTCCTGTCCTGACCCTAGGTTCTTCAGAACCATTTTTTTTTTTAGATTCCATATACATGTGTTAGCATACAGTGTTTGTTTTTCTCTTTCTGATTTACTTCACTCTGTATAACAGACTCTAGGTCCACCCACCTCATTACAAATAACTCAATTTTGTTTCTTTTTATGGCTGAGTAATATTCCACTGTATATATGTACCACATCTTCTTTATCCATTCACCTGTCAATGGACACTTAGGTTGTTTCCATGTCCTGGCTATTGTACATAGAGCTGCAATGAACATTGTGGTGCATGACTCTTTTTGAATTATGGTTTTCTCAGGGTATATGCCCAGTAGTGGGATTGCTGGGTCATATGTTAAATTGATACAGCCACTATGGAGAACAGTATGGAGGTTCCTTAAAAAACTAAAAATAGAACTACCATATGAAACTTACTTTTGATTCTTGGCTATTCAGGACTGTTTATAGGTCTCTGTGTTTTAATTAATTTCTTTTTGTTATAAATGGTCAAAACCAGGAAGATAGTAATGAATAAGTTGTCATGTTTACAGAATCCATCGGGCCGACTGACTTTCAAGCAAAAAGAAATACAGTTGCAGTTAAATGATTTTATTTTCCTTGAATTAAACATTTTTAACAAGAATAATAAGTAGTAAAAATATTCTTGGCTCTATATAAAAAAGGAAAAAAAGTAAGGTTCATTTTAAAACCGGGGTTGGGCCTTTTAAAATCTGAAGAAAAAAATACATGCTTGAGCGAGTGATTTATATTTTGAAGGCTTCTCAAGGCAAATGAAAACACCTCATCTAAGAAGGAGTGGAAAGAGTTCCACATCTTAAAAGACTATCAGAGAATTCCTTTCACCTCTTTTGTTAAGGCTTTTGATTAAACAAGAGGTGGAAGTTCACTCTTATTCAGCCTTATAATTACTTTCAGACTGAATATTGAGAAAATTGGCAATAAAAAGCCTAACAGTTTAGATTGCACTTTTCACACATTTAATCAGCTGTTTGCTTGCCTTCCAGGCCCCACCAATAGGTGTTTATCATGAAGCTTTCCCCTATAAATTACAACTGCCAGATTACAGCTCCAGAATTCACTCTTCTTCAGAGCAATTTCTTCTGGGGTTACCTTATCAGACAAGATTAGTAGTTAGCAATCACGTAACAGGTATTACTATTATTGTTGTTTCCACCTGCTCTTTCTCTGTCATTTAGGTAAAATGCTCCCCTGTGCATTAGACAGATATAAACTCACAAGGGAAAAAGAAACCCTGCCTTTCACTTTCTGCATCTTCATATGCCCAGGAACTTAATAAATGTTTAATTTAGATAATTTGGCACCTGTATTCCACAAAGTTTGTTGCCATTTTCAAAGGCATTTAATCATCTTTATGGTGCAGTAGAGGTCAAATATCAGAACAGAAAGATCACAGATTACTTTAATTTGATCAGCCCTGGGCATGATTCCTTACTTCCCCACTTTACTGGCTATATAGCCCAGAAAAAAATTACTTAATCTTTCTGAATCTTACTTTCCTCATCTGGTAATATTAACTTCTCTAGAGGGTTATTGTAGGGATTAGGGGTAAGGTCATAATAATAACTAACATGTACCAAGTCAATGCTGTAACTGTTTGTATGTATTAACTACTGTAGCCTTCTCAACAATACAATAAAATAAGGATTATTATTATCATTCAATTTTAAAACAAGGAAACAGAAACATATAAAAATTCAGTAACTTGCCCCAGTCCACACAGTTATTTAGTGGCAGAGCCTGGGTTTGTACCCAGAGAGCCATCTTCCAAACCCACTCTTAACTCTTAATCATCAGGCTACATTGCCTTTTTATTATTTCAGGAAGTACCCTTAGACACGCAGTTTGAAGTAACTACTGTTATGAAAAATTGTAACAAGAAGAGTCCTAGATCATTCCAATAAACCAAGGTCAACTAGACCCATGTGAAAATCCTCTAGGCTTTAAGTGCTTCTAATATTTGGTCATCTAGACTCTACTGGAACATGGAGGCTGGGCCATCCCACTTTCATATGATTCTTGAGATCAGCTTATTTCTTATTTGGAGCTCAAACTTGTCTTCTGGTAAAGTTACTAGTTTTTCACATTACAGCTACACATAAAATCCTAAATTCACATACTAGTTTAGCTCTCCATGTATTTAAGGATAGTTTGTATGCTATCTTTCAAGTTTCTTATTTTTTGCATCTCTTGGTTAAACATCTAGGGTTTATTCAACAATCCTCTTATATCTGCCAAGGCTTTCATCTCTCAGGTAAATTTTCCCTAATCACACTCCCATTTGCCAATAACCTCTTAAAATCTGTTGGCCAAAGTGAATATAATATTCCACCATGGAATAAGTAATACAGAATTCAGGGAGACTATTCTTTATATTATTTTGTGGACTCTGTTTCTCTTAACACAGACTAAGTATATATTTTCTTTCAGAGCTAGCGCATTATACTTTTGCTCATACTTAACTTGGATCAGCAGTCAAGTAAACCATGAAACTGTTAAAGTCGGTTTCCTCTATCCTGTGCAATTGTTTTTTCGAACCCAAAATCAAGAGTGTATTTATATTTTATTAACATTCATTGAATGCGTACTATATGCAAAACATGATGCTGAGCCTTATGAGAAACACAGAATTGTAGGTTTCCTTTCTATTCTCAAGGAACCCATATACCAGTAGGAGGGAATAGGGAAAAGAGGGAGAAGAGAAAGGACAACTAAAGAAAAGAAGACAGTTGAAGGGTAGGGCAAAGGGCACAATGAATGTGGGCCCAAGATGTAAGAGCTCAGAATTAAGAATCTAAAAATGAAACTCTGGTAGAAGCAGTGTGTCCTTATTTGAAAGCTGAAAGTAAGACAACTACAGGAAGTGCTTTTAAATGTTTGTTAAGTGTCATAGGGTTATTTCGATCCTCTTGTTCCTACAATCTGAATAAATTTGAATCTTGGTTCTGTTTTTTGCCATATTAGCTACCTTCCCCAATCTATGTCATTTGCAAATTGGATTCATCTTCTTTAACTTGAGTGTATACCCATATATTTGATATTAAACTGTCCCTGTGCACCACATTTTAGTCTAAATCTAAAAATAAATTACCTAGAATATATTTTATTCTCTCAAAAACCAGGAGAGTTCTTAAGGAAGAGTCACTTATCAGCTGGATAAAGCTGACCGTTATGGGTTTGTTGTACCTAAGTGCCAGTGGCTTCCTCCAGAAAGCTTACATGAAGAAAGAAACAGAAACTAGCCATGGATATGAACCCTCCAAAAAGAAGTACAGACTCTCTTTGGGAGCATCAGGAATTGAGGGAAAAGAAAGAAGTAGCTGCATCCACAGCTCTGTTCCTAGTATATTCTATTAAGCTGTTCATATTATAATTGTTTCTTCCTGTGTTCCACTCCATTTTCATTCTGCCACCATGAGTGTCACCTCACAGTCTGCAGATTTATTAGCAACCAGAGTTCAGAACTCACAGGAGTCACTAAGCATCAATAAAATCACACTTGTGTTTAAAATGAGTGACTTTTTTTCCAATTTCAGTCATACCTAAAACTGCATCACCTTAAAACCTTCTTTCTACAAACGCATGGCTTCAAAATAATTTTAAATTCATAAGTGAGGTCATTTTTAAAAATGGAAATTCCTATATGGCACAAGAAGAAGCTAAACACCAGATTTGGATTTTATGGCCCACATGGTGACAGCAGGATCCTTGAAGGGCTGCCCTTCAGCTTAAGTGTAGGATAGAAACACACATACACACGTACACACAAATAAAACATTCACCACCACAGGAGATTAGGAGAAGACACCATTTTGCCTGTACTTCAGTGGGGAGGAAGAAATGTTTGCTCTTACAGAGTTCTGAGCTTTAAAATTATACCATCTCTGTGGTATACCACTTGGCAAAGAAATTAACTCAAATATTGATTGCAGTACTCCTGGTATACCTGCAGAAGCAAATGCAAAATTCCTCTGGAGAGAAAAGACCTCAGGTTTCACAGGCAAATCTTCAATGAAGATAAGATCAGACATTAAAAAGAAAAAAAAAACAAAAAACACATACGGCAACACTGTATCATGGGCAAGAGTCAGCAAACACAACAAAAGGCAGATTTAGATCCCCTTAACTTCAGATGATTTAGACCCCCCTGAACTTCAGACAATACAGCAACATGATAAAGATTATAATGTAATATAAGTGTTTTAAAGACATAAAAGAAGGAATCAAAACCACAAGAAATGAATAAGAACTAAGGGAAGAAAAACAAAAGAACTAAATGATTTGAAAAAAATAACTCCTAGGAATAAAAAAGATAGTTATTTAAAAAAAAATTCAGCAGATAAGCTAACAAAGGATTAGACAAAGCTGAGGAGAGGAGATAACTGATAGACTGGGGGACAGATATGAAGAAATCACAAAGGTCACAGCACGAGAGATAAAGAGATGGAAAATACTAAAGAAAGTTGAAGAAACATAGAAAGATAATGGCCAACATACATCCAATAGGAAGTCCAAAAGGAAAGAATAGAGAATGAGAGAGAAGCAATATTCAAGGACATAAAGATGAAGTGTTTTCCAAAACAGATGAAAGAGACGACTCCTCAGATTCAATCATCTAAATGAGCCCCAAACAAGATAAATAAAAATACAGATATAATGCACTGAAACCACAAACCCCAAGGAAAGGAGGATCTTCAAAGAAAAGATGTATTTTCAAATGAATTATTGATACAATTGAACTGACAGCAGACCTCTAAACACAAATCTCAGAGGCCGGGAAGGCAGTGGTATACTTCCCTCACAGTGCTTAGAGAAAACACCTGGAATTCTACACCTAGCTCACCTAAGACTGAAAATGGCATAAAGCCCATATTAGAGAAAGAGAGTTTGCCATTAATAGACTCACTCTAGGAGAGTACTAAGGTAGGTCCTTCAGGAAGAAAGAAACAAAACATAGAAGAAAGAAATGGAATGCAAGAAGCAAAGATAATTTGACTATAAATTAAATGTGTCCTAGATATATTTTGAATTAGAGAAGACTAAGTCCCAGATAGCTATTCGTGTCTTTACCACTTTCTAAAGTCTCTCCAAGATATCAAGTTTGTACCTCTCCCATTATATTTCTAATGAATAGAAATTCATTGGCTTATGTCTGTAAAAAAAAATTTAGACTATATGAAGGAGAAAGTGGCAGAACATTCCCAACCAAAGTATGGGGGTGCCCAAAGGAGAAGAAAGATCTTGTACCCAAGATGTGCATTCTTATTAGCAACCCCAGAGTTACAAATTAAAAGTCTATTATTTGAGTGGTAGCATGCTCCTATAACACTGACTTTCCTATTTGAATCATTCTGTCTAATGAGAATATATCAATAGTATGATTTCCAAGGCATACTCTTAAGGGGAAAAAAACAGATGTTTAGGGAAGAGATAAAAAGGAAATTTACTTTTCATTGTATGTCCTTTGTCCTTTTAAATTTTATACCATGTACATAAATTGCTTTTTCAAATATTAAGTATTCAGTTAATTAATTTTAGAATAATATCAAAGAAAAATCTAAAAAGTGACTTTATTTGGTTTGCTTTGAATGAAAAGAAGAAGAGGGGATATGGATACTAGGAACTCAAGGGTATAATACAATATAAGTTATATTCAAGGGTGATCCCTTGAAAAAATTAGCAATACTTTTAAAGCAAAAGTGAAGATCTTTTCCAAATTCCCAAATAATCCATTTGGCTATTTAATTTTTTTTTTTTTCTTTTTTGGAGACCTGCCTTCTAACAGCTTGAAACCTACATTTTTTTCCCTAACATTAAGTCCATGATGTGTCATCATTTCCAGTGTTAATTAGGTAGGCCTTACAATAAGAGAGCCTGAAAAATTTCCCCATCAGAGTTGTTATCTATTATACATGACTGATACATGGAAAGAGTAAGATTTTTTTCCAATTAACCTGAAGGACTTGGAAGAATGACTTTGAGATTTAACACTGAGAACTTTTAACTACTTTTCGAATAGTACAAAGACAAATTTCCATAAAACATTACTTTTTAAAGATTTGCATTAGGACTAAAATACAGCAATTATAAGTAAATGTAAAGAATGCAAACTCCTAAATTAAACATTTTAAACCATTACAGTGTAGTAAAATTATACTTAAAGCAGGTTTATAAATAAATCAAGAAAACCAGAATTATTTCTAATTCCTAACCCTTATTTTATAACATTTCAGGGTACATACTGCTAATTTAAGGACATCTAAAAGCTTCAAACAGCTCTGTATGTACATTTTACTTAAAATGTATAATATAATCACATCAAATATCATTTATTGAGTGCTTACCACATCAAAGACATGGTGCTGTGCACCTTGCTAACATTACTTCTTTTAATCTCCAGAACAACCCATGAGGTAGATATTATTATCTTCATTTTATACACATAAAAATTAAGGCATGAAAAAATGAAGTAACATAGAAAAGGTCACACAGCTGGTCAACAGTAGAGCTAGGACTCATGCTGATGTCACTCTGACTTCAATTTTTGTGTTCTTGACCACTCTGTTAAATGCTTCAAGGAGAACCAAGGTTTGGCATAACATTAAGCAATTAAAGGGTTATTTAAAAGAGGTCAAGGATCACCAACATAAAGAGAAGACATGTCTTAAGTACCTAAGTTAACTCATATGCAGGTATGGTCAAAAAGCTTTTGGTGAGAGTTTTTGTTTTTAATTTGGCAACAGGAAAAAGTAACATTGGGATCTAAACACCTAATTCTTCCAAAGTTCATTACTATGCATTCGTTCATCAAATGTAATTTATTCACTTTTATGACTAGAGACCAAGTCTGAAGACCAGCAAGTATGACTGGAGTCTCCATCTTAGGCAGAAAATGGCTTTTGTATGTGAAGTTTGTATTTGTTTAGCTAGAGCAAAATGAATTCAAAATAATATTAAAAAAAGATCACCGTTGTTGGTAAAGCGAAGGTATTTAAAGTTTTTCTTTCTGTTTAAACTATGTTAGCTCAACATTTTTACTCAAATTCTCCTCTTCTCCTCCAAAAAGATATACATTTTGGTAATGGAATTTCACTGTGAGTCATTTTGGTTAAAAAAACCCCAAAACATTGGTTGCTATGCATACTATGTATGCTATGGCAGAAATGTTTTGAAATTTTTCTTTTGTTTCTGAATTTTTTTCAGTCTATGTAAAATGATATAAAATGATGTAAGCGTCTAAAAAATATGCCTTTTAGAAAAAGTTACATGATCATGAAATTAAATCAATATGTTCCTTTAATGATGAAAAATGTGCTAGTGTAACAATATCAGGAAATGTAATACAGTTCGACATTAATAATAAATGCTAACTATGCATACTACTGGCAAAATAACTTTGTTACTATAAATGAATTGAAGGATTTTTACTACCTCTACTGTAACAGTAATAATACAAACTTTTAAAAAATCAATCAACCTCAACCAATTTGAAGTTATCTTGGACGTAAAGCAACGATCACATATGCCTCATGCTTCATTTTATCATCTTGAAACTACAGATATTAAAAAGTTACAAAAACACTTAGGAATGCAACTTAAATTTATATTCATTTAATTACTCACTGTAAATAATTAAAATCTCATCTCATGTTTTGATCTGTGGTCAAGAACACCATTATTTTACACACACACATACACATAGACACAAAGCCATGTGTCACTAAAATGTCTGATTTCCTTTTCTTTGATATTGCAGCATATTTTTTTAGCTTTGCCATTTGATATCAACTTTTTCCCAGTTATAAGCATCTCAATTTGATTTAAGTCAGCAGTTACTTATAGGGGACTGTCAAATCTTTTAGAGTTATGCTGTAAATCATGACTGAAAGATTTACTTTCAGTATAATAAGACAGCTTTGCATATTAATTAGATCAGCAGACACATGTTTGCTGAGGTTTAGCAATTGTGCAATAAATATAGCATGGCAGTGATAGAGCTATTAAACCTCAGCACATAGATTTCTAATACATTTTATTGAGTTTATCCAAGAAATAATCACCTTGCTAAACCCAAGTTAACCACATGATGGAATATTAGGATGTTTAATTAAAAATGAAGTTATGCTGTACAAGTGGGTAACCTTACACAGCGGCTAAAAAAAGAATGCCATGAAAAATTAATTTTACTCAATAAAAACATACACATAGCCCTTTTGTGATGTTGGTAAATGGATTCAACCATTTCACTAAGATACACATGATGCAGAAATAGACTAAATAAATTTGAGGGAAGGGGTTCAGAGGAGACTTTTTCAACTAAAGTAACAAGGGTTGGTAAATGTCATGCACATTAGGATTGTCTTTCAAAAAATCAGTAAATCCTTTTACATCATCCTCAGAGATCCATTGTGAGGGCTCAACAGATGACCACTGGGGCCAGGAATTAATCTCCTCTGTAAGCTATCAGGCAGCATTCAACTCCAGCAGGCCACATTTATGTCATTCCTATACATGGGCAATCTAGGCAATCCTGATGCTTTCCCTACCTTGGGAGAGAAAAACTGCCACAGAAGTCACTGTTAAAGACAACAGGATTATCTGGTAGCTGAAGGGGTGGGCATAACAAAAACACAGACTTCATGAGTGATGACAGTAGGATGAATTCCTCTGAGCATATACCATGGCATAGGCAGAAAGGAAAGAAGGAAGGGAGGAAGGGAGAGAGGGAGGGAGGGGGGAAGGGAGGGAAGGAGGGGGAAGGGAGGGAGGGAGGGAGGAAAAAGGAAACACTGGAATAAGCATCAGAAGATGAGTTCTAAATTGCAGATCTGTATCTATAATTAAACACCATATATAAGTAACTTCACCTCTCTGCGCCATAATTACCTCATCTGCCATGTGAAAGTATAAGACCAGATGACCCTGAAGCCCTCTTTAAACTAATATTTTAAAATATCCAGCAAATATGGAAGCAACCACATCATCTCTTTCTTCCTCATTTACACCTTTGTTTATTTACTCAACAAATAGTTGTGGAGCACCTAATAAGGTATAGGCCTTACACTATGTCTCAAAGATTCAACAGTGAACAAGTTATACCCTTTACCCCCATAAAGCTCCATGCCTGGTGTGGAAGTGAAGAGAGGAGACAGATGGACACGAAAGCGAAAGCTGGGTAGATTAGCGGGGGTCAAATCTTGAAGGTCATGGTAAGACATGTGACCTTTATCCCGAGGGCAATGGGAGGCACTGACTTTTTTTCTGTCTGGGGTGATATGATCAGATTTGGGCTTTTATAGTCTGTGGAGATTGCACTGGAGAGAGATGCCTGAGAGGCCTGACCTACTGTAGTTGCAGCCAGACTTGAAAGAAAGGGACCCTAGTACCAAGAACATAAAGGACTTGACTGGATGTGGAAGGGGTGTGAGGGGGATGATTCCTTGAGTACTGGTGGGAGGGAGGGAGAGGGGGAGGAAGGGGGCGGGGGCGGGAGGGCAGGAAGAAGGGATAAAACTTGGTGGATACGGCTGCCACTCACTGAAACAGGAAATAGAAGTGAAGAACCGGGTTTTGGAAACAGAAGAGGAAGAGGACATGAGGCAGGAGTCATGGAGGCAATGAGGAGCTCAGTTTAGGGTCTCCGGATTTAAGGTTCCCAAAGAAACATTGGACATTTGGGTTTGGATCACGTGCCACAGAATGAAATAGCAGTTAGTTTTCTTTATGAATCACTGAAGATTCTCTCTCTAGAGGTTCTTAACTATTTGGAAATCGTATAACACATATGAAATCTTTAACAGCCCGGGTTCTCCCTGCAGAAAAATGTACACCTGCACAGATACTCAGGGAATTCATGGACCCCAAAGCCCATCCACAGACCTACAGGGGTCCAGGAATTCCAAGGTGAGAATCCCTGCCAGGGGGATGAGGATAAATATGGCAGTGATCGAAAAAGGAAGTAACTCAGAGTTCCTTGTCCTGACGACATCAGAGAAATACAGAAAATGTTTTGATTGCTTTGAGTAAATTGCACTAGCAATGACAGACAGCAGCTATGGCAAGAGACTGGCCTGATGCTCACCAAACCAGTTTCATCTTCCTGGACACTCAGCTCAGCTACATTTTCTTAACCCCTTGAATCCATGTGGTTAGATCTTACCAGTGGTATGTGAGGGGAAGGGACACTTCTGACCTGAGGCAGTAACACTGGGGGTACATTTTCCATGCTTTCTCTGTGGTCCTCTTCTCTAGCAGTTTTAGAGGTCATGTACTGGGCATGGCTTCTTCACTAAATGGCAATAGCCAGGGTCCCTAGTTTGAGGAATCACAATCCCAATCCCCCTCAACTCTCTCCTCAATACCACATCAAAATATCAAACTGAGATGTGAATGAGCAATACACCTTTTATATTAACCACTGAAATTTTGGGACTTGATACAGAAGCTGAGGTTAGTTACCTTTATTAATAAAGTAAATGTCAATAATAATAATAATAATAATACCCATCACATGTAAGGTCCAGAGGTTAATAGAATAATTTTATACTATCTGCTTTAGTTTTCTTTACAGGACCTATTGTTACCTGACATTTATTTTCCTGTGTAGAGTCTCTCTATTCCACTAAACCATCATTTCCATGCAGACAGGGCCTCAGTTTTGTGCACTGCTATATCCTGTTTCTAGATCAGTGCTCAGCATATAACAGATCCTAATTAAATATCTGTTGAATAAATGGGTGAATAAATTATTTCAAATGGGTCTCTTCTCATCTGAAGGTATTTTTTTAAAGGGCACACCTTCTATTTATAACTACATCAACAAAAATGGTAGTGTTGGGAGGTAAGGAATTGGGATCTAACCTGGAGCAATAATTGGGACAGATGCCTTAAGGCAAGTGTGGGTATTACATTTTCCCAGATAGGAGGCATTCTCTCTCCTCTGTCATTAGAGTGACTTCAGAAGAAACTTTGAAAAGCAATTATATAGATAAAAACCTGGATTTGGGGGTAGAAAGACCTTAGTATTCAGCTGCTAGCTCTGTGATGTTAGAAAAATTAAATCATGACAAACCCAATATTTTTGTTTGTAAATGGATAATACCTCCAAGATAATACCTATCTTCGAGGAGACCTGTGAAGAGTAAGGTGATGTACAGAGGGTAAAAGACACAGAAGTTATGCACCGTGCCCAAGGCCACATAACAAGGCAAGAGTAAAACTAGATTTTAAACCTACATCTTTCTCAAAGCCCTTGGCTTTTTGTGTTTGTCCTCTTACAGACTGAAAGTTCAAGGATAATTACACAGAGAAAGCTAGATATTCTGCTGGGTTACTTTTAACTCCAGTTTTAAATTTTACATTGCTCAGATTAATCTTATGCCATTCCACACTTTCACAATCTCTCCATATAATTTTTTTTTAGTGGGGAAATGATACGCAGGATTGAGCATGACCATTATTCATCCCAGATTTTCTGGGACAGCCTTTATTTCAAAATTGCACACCACTGAAATTCCCTGAAAAAGCCACTATTTCAGTATCCAGATTTTGTACCAGAAACAGCATAAAATACTGTATTCAGGAAACATAGTTACCATAGGTCTCAATGTACACCTTGTTAGTGTACCTTGATGCATGTGTGGGTACTACTGGAGATCATGGGATAGAAACATTGTAGAACCACTGCACTGGAAGTACCTGATCTTGATCTACTAAATCCTATGATAGTTAATTATCAGAAATCTGTATTTTTTTAGCAAGTTAACAAGCTCTATGGGTGATTCACATGCATGATGAGTTTTGGAACTCTTGATTTTGGAAATGATCTCCTTAAGAAAGAGGCCCACATATCAAAGGTAGCCACTAGGCATTTTCTGTTAGAGACCTTTGTAACCAGTTAGTCACTGAAGTTTGAAAAGCACCACTTAGAGGTACTTGCAGAAAGAAAGGATGTAGTGATGCTTTGGTGAGCATCCTTCTGTGCTCGGTGGCAGTACTTATTCAGTAAACTTTTCACTTCTCAAATGGACCAGAGCATTTTCTGTCTCACATTCTGATCAGTGTATTTATTAAACCCGATGACTGCAGGTGGGATGGAGACAGGACATTCACTGCATCTACTGCACTGAGATATATGGAAAGCAAGAGGAGGTGGTAACCACTAATCACTGGTGGCAGCAGCTTTCTCTTAGGCAGAATAATCAGACTTTGTGAGGTCATCTGCTATTAGAACCCACTTAACCCAAAGAAACCAAAACTACTACTGATATGATTTTAATTAGGGGCTAATACTCAAGGCACTTTTTAAATTCTCAAGGTGTGTTTTCAATGGACAAAACATCTTACTTTGAGTCATAAGCTATATACAGACTACACATATATATATATTTTAATATTTTTAAAAGTTTCTAGTATTAGTATCTATCAGAAAGAGTAAGTTCAGAACAGACTTGGATGAGGAATAATTAAGGGGTAGAAAACTTTAAACACTTTGTAAACAGACAACAATGAAAAAATATTAAATGGACCAGGTAAAAATTTACTAAAAATTCTCAAATGTGGATGCAGGAAGTAGTGTGTCCCAGGAAGTGAGTTGGCCATAAGCTTGAACTCTATCCTTTAATATGGGCATATAGATTCCAGGAAAACTGGGCTCCAAATGAGTAAAGCGAATTATGAAGTCATAAAATCCTGGGCGATCCCACATATTTTTCTGAAAAAGTTCAATATACCTCTAGTTATAATAGCTGCAAAACCTCCTTAGAGTGACTTTGGGCAAACGCCCAGTGACTACACCTCACTGAAACTTCCCACCTCCTGCCTCCTAAGCTTCCGTGTTAATAGCGAGCGCCATGCTTTGAGAGCCCACTTGAAACATTACTTTCCTCATGGGTTACTTTATACATTGGCATAAAAATTCATCTTCTAGAAGATGGTATGATATTCTTACCTGTTTCACAGCTGGGCCCGGTGAAGCCTTGTGGGCAGGCACACACGTTAGCGGCAATACAAGCTCCTCCGTTCCTACAGCCATCTTTGCAAAATGCTAAAATAATTCAGATACATAATTTTAGCACTTTAGAAGGAAGTAGTTCAAGATACTCCAAACTAGCTTTTCTTTATTGCCTCTGATATAAATGCTATTATAATTTCATATTCAAATAATACTTTCCATATAGGTAAAAATTTCAACACAATTTGTAGACTAGTACTCTTTCCATTGTTAAGTATTTCACCTGTAAAAGAAAATACTGAGCTTTCTTTTAACAAACAACAGTAGCCTTACAACACAGGATTTAGAAGTAGTATTGCACCTCAGTGTAGCAATCCAGCTTGAAATTAAATCTAAAAAAAATGGCAGCTATCCTAGGCATCTTCTTAAGGAAGAAACCACCACCTAAAGAATAAGACACAGAAATAAGAAATAATTGAATCCTATACGGCTCTGATCATTCTACACACTGTCCAAACTGTCAAAATACTAGAGAAGTGCCCCATCCTTCAAAAAGTTCTAAATCAGTCCTGGTGATGAATTAGCCAATAATGAGAATTTGATAAAGGAGTCTTCAAGAAGGGTCTTGAATCCCTCTGCCAAGGATAGGCCAGGATCCAGGATCAAGGGCAAAGGCACTGCATAGCCTGTTGTGTTAGAGTGGGTTTGTGAGTGAGGGGAGTTCTTCTGTGAGTAGAAAAAGAAGCCAAGCTCTGAGCCACTGCAAGCGTGATCTTTTGAGATGCGCTGCCCTCAAAAAAGGTGAGAAAAACAAGATGGGCAGGATGGAGTACCCTTAGAGACTTCTGTTTCTACTTCAGCTTATTCTTTGACTCTGTAAGGCAAAGGTTGTTCCCTTAGCCTGGCAAGGCCTGTTGTGGATGAACTCGATCAGCCTGTTCCATGCCTGGGGCAAAAGCTTTTGCTCTAGTTTTCTGGCATGTGCTTCCTCTAATTAGTTAGGATGTACTTTCTCAGAGTGGGAAACTGTAGAAATATGAGGTTCTGCTACTGAGTTAAAGGAAGGGGTACAAAGAGGCCATTTGGCTTCTTTGGTTCTAGGTCTTAATCTGTCTTCATCCTAGGCAAAAACAATACCTAGTCACCACGAACTTGCAAAGAGATTAGGAATTGAAGCCTCATGAAAAGAAAGGGTACACCCACCAGACCATGTGTATATCCTCCTTGGAGTAATTTGCAAGGTTGCAGCCTGTTGATAGAGAATAGGACTCAATAATTCAGATCCTACAGCTAAACTACTTCTCTCTCAGCTTTTGACGTTCCCAGCAGAGATGCACACAGGAACGGAGAGTCTTTACTCAGGCAACCTATAGTTCTAATTTCCAGAAGAAATTTATAGACACTGGAAAGTTCTCCTTCCTTCAAAAATAAGAATTATCTGTCTGCATCTTCTCACGGCTTCAAGAATTCTTTACGCTATAAACTTTATTTTTCACATTAATAAGGAGTGAGAGTCAAATGCAAATAAGAATGAGAAGCTGTTGGGCTTCCAGATGAAATCTTAACTCTCAGAACATCCAGATGTTTTGGGGAAGTCCTAAGGGTGCATTTATACCATGCTATGGACTTGAAAGTCTAGCTTTCCTCAGGATCCGTCCAGTTTCTGAGGAAATCTTTGTGGGATTTAGACTCCCAAATGCGTAGGCCTTTACAATGCTCTAAACTACAGATTTCCATAGACTTTGACAGAGTAATCCTCTGGCCCACCCCTATCTGCATCCACTGTATGATTGTAGACCAGGCCTGAAAGTCATGACCAAAGGACACAGCATTAGTAACAATTCTTTGTTATCTCCTGTCTCCCATATACACGTAACAAAGAAAATTAATTTTGGTAAACTCCAGGATAATGAACACAATACATTTTAAGGAATGGACCAGTTTTGAAGCTTAAAATGCCTGAATTAGACGAATGATAAATAAATCTATATGACGTAATAAGGAATATGGGCTTTATCCTATGGAAGTTGGTGGAGTTTCCAGAATAGGACCTCCGTTTTCCTTGTGAAGTGGGAGGTAAGCTCATCTGATGAAGGAAAACAAGGGCATGGATAAAAGAGTGAATTAATGGATGGTGGTGCACTACAGCTGGAGTATCTGCTGATGGAAATGAAAACCTGAGAATTATTGATTGGTAATGACAAACCAGGTAAAATGGGAAATGGTAACACATAGAAACCTAAAATTCCCAGTTAATTAGTACTCAGCTCAAGAGAGAGAGAGCAGAGAAAAAAGCTCTCAGACTGACCCCAAATAGATATTTCACAGTGGATCATGGTAGTAAAACAAACAGGTTGATAGGGCTGCTGAAAAAAATATAGCTGTAATGTTTGGACTCAAAAAGAAATATCGGAACCTGGGAGGAGACTGGTAATCTGGATGAAAAGGACAGGTCAGAGAGATTAAAGATGAAAAACTGTGGAAAGAACAGAGTGGGCAAACTGGAAGCAGAAGGACGTGGGGTTAGATAATAAAAAGCTAAAGTTTAGATTTCTAGAGTGGAGTAGTTCTGTACAAAAATGCCCAGGATGTGATTATGGTTATGATTCCACTAGAGAGGAATAGAGGTGGAAATCACTGTGATTGAGGTCATGCAGCATTAAATCAGAGTTGTTGAACAGTTTGGCCATTTAAACACTGACGTAATCCAAGAGGAAGCCCATGAGCTACACTTCAAAGTTCTCAATGGCTGTGGGAAGTACCCAGAAGGCAGGTAACAGTGATGAGAAAGGGTGGAGGGAGGGAGAGATGGATTGCATGATCTCTAATGGAAGAGGTGCCAGCACTTAATTCTTTTACCTTTGCACGTCGTTCCATTCCCAGTATAGCCTGGCTTGCAAACGCAGTTGTGTCCTCCGACAGTATTGAAGCATAAAGCATTTTCATCACAGTTGTGCTGATTTGTGACACATTCATCATGTTCTGAAATGAGGATACGTTTTTGTTACTCAAAGACAGATTTTCAAAACCACTGTGCTTTAAATTGCACCTTCATCTTTGTTACTGTATGCTATTTCTTTCCAACACAGACATACACAAATTACCTATTAAAGAAGAGCTTGTATTTTGAAGTACTGGATACTCCTCTTGAAGTACATACATAGTGTACACACCCACAAACCTTAAACACAAAAGGATTTGGATACAAGGCCCACCAATAGTAGCAAGGAATAGAAGGAGAGGAGAGGGAAGGATGGGGATTAATTCTCAGAAGTAGATCCCAGAGCCAGCTGTTTACAGTCTCAGCGGTTAATATTTGGGGAATTATCTCATTATATAAGTCTGCTACCTAACTCTTTCCTGTAGCATGGAAAGGGTGATAGGAAAGGATGTGTAACTGTATTGCTCCATGAATCCTGACCTGCAGGATAATGGACTTGAAGCCCTGTGGAATTAGATGCAGTTAACATCTACAACCACACTTGCAGGCATAAAGATACACGTGCAAACTGCTGGGGGAACATCTGAGTTTCTTAGTAAGTTCCCTCTTTCTGCAAAGGAAGTATCACACTTTTATTAAATAAGACTAAAACTTGCCTTTATAATATGTGCAAATGCAAACTCTGAGATATACAATCAATATGATACCTCCTTTAACTGTGTGTAACTTGACACTTTCAAAAGCACTGAATCATTTGATTCTCCCAGCCCCGCTGTGAGAGAGGCAGAACCAATGTCATTATCATCATTTTAAAGATGAGTCAGTGGTGGCTCAGAGTGCTTCAGTAGCCTGCCCAAGTTCATGGAAATATTAGGCAACTTCAGAATGCTAGCTCAGTGTTCAGCAAAAATGTAAGTGTGAGGAATAAATACAGTAAATATGAGAAAGAAAACAGATCTAACATCGAAATCAAGATGAGTAGGAAATGAAATACAAGTGAGGAAATGCATACAAGTTAGTTCAGCCATCTAAAATCCCTACAGCCTCACTACTTATTACCCAGTCTCTTACATAAATAGTATTTAGGTCTAAAATTAAATATATATTTTAATACACTTACATTGATCGAGCCATTAATTCACTATGATATAAATAATCAAAGCAAAAAGAAATATTGCTTTTCCACTTTAGAACTTTTTGCATTCCAAACAATATGTATCTATCTATATATTATTCTAGACAACATAATAGTACTGTATCTGTAATTTTGAAAAAAAATTGCCTTTGACATATGTAGTTGAGATTAGACTAAAATCATTTATTTTAACTATAATACTAAAATAGAATGCTCTTTGTTTTATATTTAAAAAATAAAGACTAACATTTCATGATGCTATGTCCTGTGTTATGCAAGCACAAAGTTATGATAGTTTTAGCTATAGACCTACAATAAAATCTATAAAGATTATTCCCAATAACCTTTCAGACAGGTTTCAATCACTAAGGTTTTAGAATTACACAAATAGATATTCTCCAAATTCCTGGCTGAATTTCCCCAAATTATATAAAATTCCACCTTTATTATCTAGAATCAGAATACTCCAGAGTTTTAAATAAATTCATGCATATTGATGATAGCTTAGAAAATGGCTGGATCACACATGGGTGTCCTAATTGGGGATACCCTTGGACACTATTAAATATCGGAGGGACCAGAATGGGCAGCCCACCTCCTTCTGGGTTCAGCTGCCTGAAGCAAAATAAAACCACACTGTGAAGTTTGCAGCTGCTGCCAATTTTCTTCCCACTGCAATTCAAAGTGCTGCAGTTAATCTATAAATCTCTATACAGACAGCCGTGGGGCCCTTTAAAGACAGCTGCTGATTGATTTGATGTTGTTTTCACCCCTGCCTTGGTTGTCCTCTTAATTAGACGGTACTCACTGGGTAGAGGAAGGGCCTAACAAGATTCAGTTTAGCAACCAGTATGATAATGTTCAACAAATGTTAACTAATTACGCAACCTGGAATCTGGTTTGTCCTTTACTCTTGGTGGCCACTGAAATGAATAAGTGGCTTCTAAGCAACTCAAGGGTGAAGACAATTTTCCGGTTTTTAAATGCACTGGCGCGCACCTGTACATATATTGTCCCCTCTGCCTGCAGTGCCTGCCCCATGGATTCTCCTGGAAAACCCTTACTACTTTTAAAGATTACACTAAAATGGCATGTCTTCTGTGAAAATACCTTTCTCTCCCCCTCCCACAGAGCTGGGGCTTCTGTCTGTTTTCCCTAGCACCAGATACAAGGCTGTTTTACTATATTTTATCAGAAGTGTCTACTTCTCCTTGGTTCTCTATTTTCATGTCCCACCTGGGAGTGTGAATTTTTGGAGAAGAATTTTATATTTTTCTTTGTATTTCATTTCAACATTCAAAGAAAGTGTCTTGAATAAATGACTGAAAGAATGAGTGACCAGGGACTTCCCTGGTGGTGCAGTGGTTAAGAATCCGCCTGCCAATGCAGGGGACATGGGTTCGAGCCCTGGTCTGGGAAGATCCCACATGCCGCGGAGCAACTAAGCCCGTGTGCCACAACTACTGAGCTGGCGCTCTAGAGCCTTTGAGCCACAACTACTGAGGCCCGTATGCCTAGAGCCGGTGCTCCGCAACAAGAAAAGCCACCGCAATGAGAAGCCCACGCACTGCAACGAAGAGTGGCCCCTACTTGCCGCAACTAAAGAAAGTCCACACACAGCAAAGAAGACCCAGTGCAGCCAAAGGACATACTTCCTATACCGTTATCATTCAAGTCAATTCCAATTTGTTCAATTGTAGACTAGACACCAAATGGAAAGCTACTGAAACCTAAGCTGTTTTTTACTGATTTTACTATGGTGGTGTTTTACTTGGTTTGGGATATTTCAAATATTAATTAAGATAGCAGGACATATTTTGAAAACAGAAAGTATTAATTCTTTTATATTGTCACTTTAATTTTTTTCAAAGTACTTAAAATAAAGTTGGTTATACTCACAATTATCAACTAAACTGTGATCTTAAGAGAAGCCTTTTAAAAAGCCTGTACTGTAATCTCACAGAAGAATTAACTTTAATTTGACAGCCCTTTAAAAAAGAGAATGTGAATGAAGCAAGGAGCAAATATTCTATAAGGTCATCTCAATAAATAGTTAATTATTGCTGCTCCATATCCACTTTTGGTCAAATGTCAACTTCATACTGTTTCCCTGACTGACATACCCCTAAGGACTCAACCACCAACCCACCAGTCAGCCTATCCATTTTTAATACTTCCTTCAACATTTTTAACATATAATACATAAAATTAAATAAAATAAGGAGGGAAATATTAAGACAGAATTTAAATCCATATTACATTCCAGTGTCTGAGAAGAGCATGTCAGGATATAACTGTGAATAACTTCTAAGTTTTATTTCACATATATTGAAAAGCAGACACATCAGATCTGATATTCAGAATATCCAATCCATAAGATCTAATGCTATCTTCATATCCTCAGATAAAATGTCATTGTTCATGTGACATGACAGTCCAAACAATAGCTGGGATTGAAACCAAATGCACTCCTTTCTTTTTCTTTCCTTTAAAAATATTAGCACATAATAATTTTAATCAAAATTTAATCACTTTTGTACCTATGAATTTTAAATTTAAATAAAATGGAAAAAAAGGAAAAACATTATAGAAAGAAAACATCACCCCTCAACAGTTCTAAACAAAAGTAGTATGGGTGTCAATTATATACAGAATAGATAATGTTACAGTGATAGCTAGCAAAGATTTGTCCTGAGTGCCATATTTTGTATGCTCTGCATCTTTACATACTATGTAAAGCTGATTTCATACCAGTGACAAGGGTCAGTATAGTAAAATTCCTCTATGAAAATAAAGTAATAATATACACATTTGGATTTATCTAAATGCAGATGTTACATATAACAATAATACTTCAGTTTCACTGATTAACTCCTAACCTGTTTAAGTTAATGTATCTAAAATCATTTTAAGACTCAACACCCAACAGATCATCAGTCAGAATGACATAGAGTTGGATTCAAATTGGATTTTAAAATTGGTATTCATATTGAGCTGTTTCCAGAATGAATGTACTATCTAGAGACAAGACGGCCATTCTAAAATTCATATAGCTTTTCTCACTATGATTTCAGCACAGACATGTAAAACACAGAGCACATGTTCTATTCAAGAATTTCACTATGATACAAAAGGCAAATACTACAGAAAATAGGAGTGAGAAGTAATTTAAATATATCTACATTTCAATTCAATTAAATACAATTTTCTTCAATGTCTATTGTGTTTTAGGATCTTTTCGGGATTAGAAGTATGATTATAAATAGTAGCTATCCTCACAAAGCTTATAGTTTAGTTGGGGAGATAAGACAAAAACAGTTGCCTTTAGTGCATGGCTTCATTATGAGAAATGCTGAAGCAAGGAAGAAATCTCTGTTTTAAAAGGTCATAGAGATCAAAGGAGGAAGTCATTTCTAGTTGGGTCAGGTGGGAATGCAAGAATAACTTCATGGAGAGCAGAGCATTTGGCATGGATATTTTTTATGCATGTGTGGGGAAGAGGCAGGTTCCAAACTGAAACAGCATTTACATACTTTGCTTCTTTTGTTTTTGGAATCTTGAGTCTCTTACAAATTTGACTGAACCTGAATGACTTGTAAGAATCCTAGTTCTATTTCAGTGCTTGCATACCACATACTTTGTAATATACACTATCTCATTTAATCCTCTTATTAATTAGGAAACCTTATTATTTTTCAGAAAATTAAACTTGGCTTATAGAAGCTGAGTATCTCACCTGAGATCACACAGCTGGTAGGTGGTAGAGCTGTGAATCACAACATCTGACTCCAAAAACTAGGTTATTGATTGCTATGCAATACGGCCTCCTGACATTTAATGCGTAGGTTTTCCCTGATCTATTTTTTTTCCTAGTGTTCTTTTTTGTAATTATCCAGAGGTTTTGAATGTTTACACATTACAAGTCTTCTAATGTTTCACACTTAGGAAGTTATCATCTCTTTATTGTATTTTCTAGTATTTTTTTAACCCTATAGGAGCCTTATTAAAAATTATAGAACTCCTAGGGCAAAGCACTGAGGTACTTTCTGTTTATACTAAAATCTACATTTTCACACAGTTGAGAGACATTTTCAAAAGAAAAGGAAGATATCAATATGGTCAAGTACAAACGCCTGAAAAACAAAGTAACCAGCTCACAGAACTTGGACTCCAGCACTAATTCTCCCAGCTTAAAAATCTCTGGAAACTCAACCGTAATGTAGTTTGGCAACCAGATAACTCCAGTGTCCAAGAGTCCTCTCCTCTGATACCAGTGGTCAGGCCCTAGTAACACTGTCCACTGCTTCTCGAGAATTCTGTTTTATATCCCCCAGCAATATACTAGATCCTTGGGCTGACACTTTTACACAGCAAATTCCACTCTTCTGGTAACAGAATGTAATATAGCTTCATAGCTGGCCCAATACCCTCAGAGAATCTTTCTTTTCCTCTGATAGATTTCTCCAGTTACAAGAATTATATTGTCTATGCTGCATCTTCTACTTTCCTTTCCAAATCTAGAGATGTTGGGAAAACAGCAGCTATCAGGGGTAAGGGGTAAGTTCCACAAAGAAAACTGTTTCACTTTCCCTGACCCATGTGTTTCCTGGAATATAAATTTACAGTGAGCAAATTCTCTCTTGGAATGTAGTAGGATATGGCTCTAAACCTAGTGACAATCTACCTCAGGTCTTAACCTGGGAACAAGCTCCCTCAGGCTTAAGACTGAATAAGTCTTGGAGCAAGGAAGCCCATGGAAGTGTAATAATCCTAGTTTATTGATAACACCATCAAACTGGATGCTTAGATGGGTGGTTTATCTCAAAAGTGAAGAGGTGCTTGGTTATTTTCCTCTTATATTTCCAGAGACCAGATTGCTTGCCTTAAGATATCAATGAGGTTTGCACCAGTTCATCCATGAGTTTCACTCATATGTGTCCCCACCAAAGTCAGTGTGTACTTATGTGTACTGGCCTGTGAAGAGCTTCAGAACAAGACAGCCCATGGGCCTGCAAATGAGACCTCTTAATTTACTCTGAAAAGAATGATGACAATGGTGAATCCCCAGACAATATATGCCATCTCTATTTCTCAAATGAAACAACTCTTTGGACTTAACCACAGTTCCTTAGTACATTCACAAGATAATTATTCATGGTAGGTCTTTTCAAAGTGAGTAAAAACTGAAAATAAAGATTGTTCTCTATTACAACTCAACAATTTCTAGATAGTTTGGGGGTTTATTGGAAAGAACTGGAATTCCTTCCTTCCTTCTTATCCCTCCTTCCTTCCCCTCCACAGATATTTAGTGGTCTGGTATGTGAACACCAATATTGTGCTCACTGCCACCAGCAAGACGCATCCCTGAAATCAAAACATTTGTCCTAATGATTACTGCTTCGTAAGGATGATTGTTACAATTCATTAGGTTAAAATGTCCTCCATCAACTGTTCTGTACTAGGACCCTAAGTAAATATGAAGACAAAGTAGAAATATGAGAAAATTATGTACTATTTTAATAAGCAATAGCAGTGAAGCAGTGTGATACATATGCTTTCCAGACAGGCTTGGTTTGAGATGCTATTTTATCCTAAGTTCTCAGTGGCCGTGTGAAAGTTAGCCGATCTTTCTAAGTTTAAAATGAGAAAATTAAGACCTATGTTATTAGAGAACTGCTACAAAGAATAAACTTCAATGATGAATGTAAGCACCCTGGCAAATCACAGACACTCAACAACTATTAGTTACCTTCTCATCTTATTATCTACTTCAGTGGGAAAATTCATTTTGTCGTTATTGGCTAGATGATGTCCTCTATTTCAATTTGCAAAACCTAAATGTCTCACAGAATTTGCTCTCTTCATAATCTTCTCTGAAATCAAATACATTTTGGACATTTTTCTGGTTTCCAAAATGCCACTGTAATAACTTTCAATGGTTATATTAAGGAAAAAGAAACCTCTATCATGCTTACCCAAAGCTATTCATTTTGTTTCTTATGGTTACCTTATTTACTCACTTTATATTACAGAGAAAAATCTATTTAGTACAATGTCATTTTAACAGAAGTCTACTTTTACTTTTAACACTATTCAAGTAACTATAAGAAATTATACTTTAAACTTGCTCAATGCCTACAACAGCAGCAAACCCACTAAAACTCATTTTTAGCACCCAAGCATTTCTTGTTCACTACTCAAGTTTCCTGTTCATTGACCACACCAATTCAATACTGACTTCTTGTTATTCTTCAGTTTGTTCAGCAACTAGGAATTTGTTCAGATTTCCTTCCTCCGACATGCTTGGTTTATTTTCTTCTAGTATTTTCACTGTACGTTCAGCCTCCTTGCCTAATCCCTATTTGATCAAGAATCTTAACAACCAAAGCACACTCAAATTTCCTCTCTACCCTTACAGTAATTTCACAAAGTAATTCAAATTCTATTTTTATGGCAACATCTTGTTTTGTCCTACTTGGTGTTTCAGGAAATAAGCTTTGTCTGAACACATTGTAGGGCAACAAAATACTTTTAGCCATCAGTCAGATAGTTTTCATTTGTTCTTTCAACACACATTTATGAAACTTCTGCTGTGTGATTCTAGTGCTCCGGAAGAGGCAAAGATGCATCAAAATGGGATTTGTGACCTCAAGAAACTTTTGAACTACTACAGGATCAGTGATGTGAATAGACAATAACTGTGATATACTGCAGCCATTGTTTAGTGCTGTAAGAGAGAAAATAATAGTAATAATGGCAATAGCTAATTTTTAAGTGCTTACTACATGCTCTAAAGAACTGCACTAAGTGTTTTATATGCATTATCCCCTTCAGCCTTCACAAAAACCTTTTCAGGTCGGTACTATTATTACTCTTATTTTACAAATAGGAATAGAGAGCTTTCCCAGAGAAGGACACATCTTGCCCAACATCACACAGCCAGGAAGTGACAAGGCCAAGAGCCTTCAATGTTTGAAAAAACTACAACCTATAAACAAAGATTTCAAAAGGCTTAAAGAGGAAGAGATGAAGATCGACTGAGTGGGATTCCCATAATCCTGGGAAAGTGTCATATAACAAATAGGCCCAAAAAGTGAGTCTTAAAAGATAGGAAGGGTTTTAACAGGAAAAGGGTAAAGATGAGAACGAATATTCCATATGGAGAGAGCATGAGTGCAAAAGACAAAAGCATGGGGTATGGTCGGGCTGTTCAGCGGTTGAACTGGCATAGGTGATGACTGACAGGGGAGAGTAAGGAACAGCGTGAACAGGTCAGGAATACAGTGTGATTTTACCTGGTGGGCAATAAATAGCCACTTCCCCCTGTACCATAAAAGGTGGAATGAGAAATTAAAGTTGATTTTTAGGGAAATTAACTGTAATATGCAGATGAGGAGAGGCTAGCTTTCCTTGACAAAGTAGGAGTCCTGTGTTAGCAAGCCAGCCTCCCTCTCTCTCCTTAATCCTTCTTTCTTCCTTTTACTCTTCTCCTTTGGAATCAGAGTTAGATTATTACTGAGAGTTGAGAAAAGAGTCTGTGCAACACTGAGAGGCGAAACAAAGGGATAAGGAAGAGGAAGGGGAGGAGGAGAGGACGCGGAAATGGAAGAAAGCAAATAGACAGAAACTGAGTGCTTATTATCTGCCCAGCACTGTGTTGGGTAATGTACCTGTACAGCATAAGGAAGTACTACAAAGACATAGGAAGAATAGCTGAGAAGCTAGCCCCCCAAATCATAAGATTCAAATCCCTTTAAGGCAGCAATCATGTCTTACTCATGTTATACAGCCCAGTTCCTATGTTTTGTGGAAGGAAACTGTGTTGAAAAGAGAGCCTGCAATAGAATGGACCACAGTGATGGAGAAAGAGGGGCAGATTTAGACACAGAACTAATACACCCCACAGTGAATCCATTTTTGAGTCAAAAGAAAGAAAGGTATTAAAAATAGCTCAGATTTCAAATCTGGGTGACTGGGAAGATGGTGGTGAGATGAATAGAAATGAGGGCTTCTTTAGGGATTCTGTTATTCTTGTTCTTGTTTTAGTTTGGTTTGATTTGTTTTTTTATGGAAAAGAAGAAAACAGAATTAAGACGTTAAAATATAAAGCAAAGATCATATTAGGAAATTGAATTTACTCTACTGATGGTGACAAGCAAACCAAGCAAAAATTCCCCACCCCAAATCTGTCAGATAACCACCTAGACGCTAAAGCCTTGGGTCTAACTCATCAATCGCCCCCAACATCCAACAAAATGACTGGCACAAAATTGATCTCCAGTGAGCATTTGTTAATGAGTGAATCAATCACCATAAAGTACGTCTCTAACATGCAAAACATTCAGAGATTTGCTAATGCCAACTATTCAAGGTGTGTATCTTGTACAATTCTGTACATCCCTGCTTTCTCTTGCATTCCCCTCAGCAGCTTTGCTGCGTTCTCTTAAAATGCCTGCCCCATCCTCATTCCCTCACTCTTGGCACATAACCTCCCAACAACTTCACAGAAAACCACCAGGTCATCGGGAAAGAATATCCTCCAGTTTCCCACCCACAGATGAATCTGCAGCTACGTGTACCAATAAGCCTTTCTTCCTCCCAAACCAGGAATCTGGGAGTCACCACAGACCTCTCTGCACTTCCTCCCACTGACTGCATCCAGGGACCAATTCATCCGGATTCTACTTCCTTGGCAATTCTCATCCCTATCCCCCATCTCCATACCCACTGCTCTGCAGTTGCCCATATTTGGGCACGAAATATCTCCTTTGGATTATTGCACTAGTCTCATTATGACAACACTGCCCCCAGTTTTGTACGTTTCCAAAGCGTTACCAGAATGACTTTTCAAATAAAAACTGATACTGTCTATCTCTCCCCCATTCTCTTCTTCTCAATTTTTCTAGTGACATCCCATTATTTTAACTAGCCATCAAGGCACTGCCTACTCATTAAGAGTTTCATTATGACATTTTGCTCTCACCATACTGCATCATTTATACTTCCCCCATGGCATCTATTTATTAATGATGACATTAATTGAGATTCCACTAAAGGTCAAGGATCATACCAGCCAATCCCTGTATATTTCACACATGCATCCTTGCTTTTTGCCCCAAAGGCCCTTCCCCACTTTCTTTGTCTACCTCTCCTACTCACCTCCCACTCAGATCAAACAATGATTCCTTCTTCAGAAAACCTTAACCTTAAAACTCCGTCAGTCTAATTTAGCTGAGCCCCTTAGGACCCATGGAGCCTTGTGCTTAATCCCATCACAGCATTTAAAAGCCGCAATAGTAGTATTAAGAGTAAGGACTTTGGAGTCAGCGTACCTCAGTTCAGATCCCAGCTCTGCCTTTTGCTAGCTGTCAAATCTTACATTAATTACTATTTTTTAAACATCTTTATTAGGGTATAATTGCTTTACAATGTTGTGTTTGTTTCTGCTTTATAACAAAGTGAATCTGCTACACATACACAATTATCCCCATATCTCCTCCCTCTTGCATCTCCCTCCCACCCTCCTTATCCCACCCCTCTAGGTGGTCACAAAATACTGAGCTGATCTCCCTGTGCTATGTGGCTGATTCCTACTAGCTATTTTACATTCGGTAGTGTACATATGTCCATGTCACTCTCTCACTTCGTCCCAGCTTACCCTTCCCCCTCCCCGTGTCCTCAAGTCCATTCTCTACGTCTGCATCTTTATTCCTGTCCTGCCTGTAGGTTCTTCAGAACTTTTTTTTTTTTTTTTTCAGATTCCATATATATGTGTTAGCATACGGTATTTGTATTTCTCTTTCTGACTTACTTTACTCTGTATGACAGACTCTAGGTCAATCCACCTCACTACAAATAACTCAGTTACATTTCTTTTTATGGCTGAGTAATATTCCATTGTATATATGTGCCACATCTTCTTTATCCATTCATCTGTTGATGGACACTTAGGTTGTTTCCATGTCCTGACTATTGTAAATAGAGCTGCAATGAACATTGTGGTACATGACTCTTCCTGAATTATGGTTTTCTCAGGGTATAGGCTCAGTAGTGGGATTGCTGGGTCATATGGTAATTCTATTTTTAGTTTTTTAAGGAACCTCCATACTGTTCTCCATAGTGGCTGTATCAATTTACATTCCCACCAACAATGCAAGAGGGTTCCCTTTTCTCCACACCCTCTCCAGCATTTATTGTTTGTAGATTTTTCAATGATGGCCATTCTGACTGGTGTGAGGTGATACCTCATTGTAGTTTTGATTTGCATTTCTCTAATGATTAGTGATGTTGAGTATCCTTTCATGTGTTTGTTGGTAATCTGTATATCTTCTTCAGAGAAATGTCTATTTAGGTCTTCTGCCTATTTTTGGATTGGGTTGTTTGTTTTTTTTGATATTGAGCTCCATGAGTTGCTTGTAATTTTGGAGATTAATCCTTTGTCAGCTGCTTCATTTGCAAATATTTTCTCCCATTCTGAGAGTTGTATTTTCGTCTTGTTTATGGTTTCTTTTGCTGTGCAAAAGCTTTTAAGTTTCATTAGGTCCCATTCGTTGATTTTTATTTCCATTTCTCTAGGAGGCGGGTTAAAAAGGATCTTGCTGTGATTTATGTCATAGAGTGTTCTGCCTATGTTTTCCTCTAAGTTTTATAGTGTCTGGCCTTACATTTAGGTCTTTAATCCATTTTCAGTTTATTTTTGTGTATGGTGTTAGGGAGTGTTCTAATTTCATTCTTTTACAGGTAGCTGTCCAGTTCTCCCAGCACCACTTATTGAAGAGGCTGTGTTTTCTCCATTGTATATTCGTGCCCCCTTTATCAAAAATAAAGTGACCATATGTGCGTGGGTTTATCTCTGGGCTTTCTATCCTGTTCCATTGATCTATATTTCTGTTTTTGTGCCAGTACCAGTCCGGGAGCCTGATTCCTCCAGCTCTGTTTTTCTTTCTCAAGATTGCTTTCGCTATTCGGGATCTTTTGTGTTTCCATACAAATTGTGAAATTTTTTTGTTCTAGTTCTGTGAAAAATGCCAGTGGTAGTTTGATAGGGATTGCACTGAATCTGTAGATTGCTTTGGGTGGTAGAGTCATTTTCACAATGTTGATTCTTCCAATCCAAGAACATGGCATATCTCTCTATCTGTTTGTAACATCTTTAATTTCTTTCATGAGTGTCTTATAGTTTTCTGCATACAGGTCTTTTGACTCCTTACATAGGTTTATTCCTAGGTATTTTATTCTTTTTGTTGCAGTGGTAACTGGCAGTGTTTCCTTAATTTCTCTTTCCGATTTTTCAACATTAGTGTATAGGAATGCAAAAGATTTCTGTGCATTAATTTTGTATCCTGCTACTTTACCAGATTCCTTGATTAGTTCTAGTAGTTTTCTGGAAGCATCTTTAGGATTCTCTATGTATAGTATCATCTCATCTGCTAACAGTGACATCTTTACTTCTGCTTTTCCAATTCGGATTCGTTTTATTTCTAATTCTGCTCAGATTTCTGTGGCTAAAACTTCCAAAACTATGTTGAATAATACTGGTGAGAGTGGACAACCATATCTTGTTCCTGATATTAGAGAAATGGTTTCAGTTTTTCACCACTGAGAATGATGTTGGCTGTGGGTTTGTCATATATGGCCTTTATTAAGATAAGTTCTCTCTATGCCTACTTTCTGGAGGGTTTTTATCATAAATGGGTGTTGAATTTTGTCGAAAGCTTTTTCTGCATCTACTGAGATGATCATATGGTTTTTCTCCTTCAATTTGTTAATATGGTTTATCACCTTGATTGATTTGCTTATATTGAAGAATCCTTGCATTCCTGGGATAAACCACACTTGATCGTGGTGTATGATCCTTTTAATGTGTTGTTGGATTCTGTTTTCTAGTATTTTGTTGAGGATTTTTGCATCTATGTTTATCAATGATATTGGCCTGTAGTTTTCTTTCTTTGTGACATCTTTGTCTGGCTTTGGTATCAGGGTGATGGTGGTCTCGTAGAATGAGTTCTGGAGTGTTCCTCCCTCTGCTATATTTTGGAAGAGTTTGAGATGGATAGGTGTTACCTCTTCTCTAAATGTTTAATAGAATTAGCCTGTGAAGCCATCTGGTCGTGGGCTTTGGTTGTTGGAAGATTTTAAATTACAGTCTCGATTTCAGTGCTTGTGATTGGTCTGTTTATATTTTCTATTTCTTCCTGGTTCAGTCTCGAAAGTTTGTGCTTTTCTAAGAATTTGTCCATTTCTTACAGGTTGTCCATTTTATTGGCATATAGTTGCTTGTAGTAATCTCTCATTATCCTTTGTATTTCTGCAGTGTCAGTTCTTCTCCTTTTTCATTTCTAATTCTATTGATTTGAGCCTTCTCCCTTTTTTTCTTGATGAGTCTGGCTAATGGTTTATCAATTTTGTTTATCTTCTTAAAGAACCAGCTTTTAGTTTTTTTGGTCTTTTGTTTTGGCTATTGTTTTCTTCATTTTTTTTCCATTTATTTTGGATCTGATCTTTATGATCTTTCCTTCTGCTAACTTTGGGGTTTTTTTGTTCTTCTTTCTCAAATTGCTTTACATGTAAGGTTAGGTTGTTTATTTGAGATGTTTCTTTTTTCTTCAGGTAGGAATGTATTGCTTTAAGCTTCCCTCTTAGAACTGCTTTTGCTGCATCCTGTAGGTTATGGGTGGTCGTGTTTTCATTGTCATTTGTTTCTAAGTATTTTTTCATTTTCTGTTTGATTTCTTCAGTGATCTGTTGGTTATTTACTAGTGTATTGTTTAGCCTCCATGTGTTTGTATTTTTTACAGATTTTTTCCTATAATTGATATATAGTCTCATAGCCTTGTGGTCTGAAAAGATACTTGATACAATTTTAATTTACCAAGGCTTGATTTGTGACCCAATATACGATCCATCCTGGAGAATGTTCCATGAGCACCTGAGAAGAAAGTGTATTTGGTTGTTTTTGGATGGAATGTTCTATAAATATCAATTAAGTCCATCTTGTTTAATGTATCATTTAAAGCTTGTGTTTCCTTATTTATTTTCAGTTTGGATGATCTGTCCATTGGTGAAAGTGGGGTGTTAAAGTCCCCTACTATGATTGTGTTACTGTTCATTTCCCCTTATATGGATGTTAGCATTTTCCTTACGTATTGAGGTGCTCCTATGCTGGGTGCCTAAATATCTACAATTGTAATATCTTCTTCTTGGATTGATCCCTTGATCACTATGTAGTGTCCTTCTTTGTCTCTTGTAACATTCTTTATTTTAAAGTCTATTTTGTCTGCTATGAGAATTGCTACTCCAGCTTTCTTTTGATTTCCATTTGCATGGAATATCTTTTTCCATCCCCTCACTTTCAGTCTGTATGTGTCACTAGGTCTGAAGTGGGTCTCTTGTAGATAGCATATATATGGCTCTTGTTTTTATATCCATTCAGCCAGTCTATGTCTTTTGGTTGGAGCTTTTAATCCATTTACGTTTAAGGTAGTTATCGATAGGTATGTTCCTATTATGATTTTCTTAATTGTTTTGGGTTTGTTATTGTAGGTCTTTTCTTCTCTTGTTTTTCCTGCCTCGAGAAGTTCCTTTAGCATTTGTTGTAAAGCTGGTTTGGTGGTGCTGAATTCTTTTAGCTTTTTCTTGTATGTTAAGGTTTTAATTTCTCCGTCGAATCTGAATGAGATCCTTGCTGGTAGAGTAATTTTGTTTGTAGGTTTTCTCTTTCATCACTTTAAATATGTCCTGCCTCTCCCCTCTGGCTTGCAAGATTTCTGCTGAAAGATCAGCTGTTAACCTTATGGGGATTCCCTTTTATGTTATTTGTTGTTTTACCCTTGCTGCTTTTAATATTTTTTCTCTGTATTTAATTTTTGATAGTTTGATTAGTATGTGTCTTGGCATGTTTCTCCTTGGATTTATCCTGTATGGGACTCTCTGTGCCTCCTGGACTTGACTGACTATTTCCTTTCCCATATTAGGGAATTTTTCAACTATAATCTCTTCAAATATTTTCTCAGTCCATTCTTTTTCTCTTCTTCTTCTGGGACCCCTATAATTCAAATGTTGGAGCATATAATGTTTTCCTAGAGGTCTCTAAGACTGTCCTCTCTTCTTTTCATTCTTTTTTCTTTATTCTGCTCTGCGGTAGTTATTTCCACTATTTTATATTCCAGGTCACTTATCCGTTCTTCTGCCTCAGTTATTCTGCTATTGATTACTTCTAGAGAATTTGTAATTTCATTTATTGTGTTGTTCATCATTGTTTGTTTGCTCTTTAGTTCTTCTAGGTCCTTGTTAATTGTTTCTTTTATTTTCTCCATTCTATTTCCAAGATTTTGGATCATCTTTACTATCATTGCTCTGAATTATTTTTCAGGTAGACTGCCTATTTCCTCTTCATTTGTTTGTTCTGGTGGGTTTTTACCTTGCTTCTTCATATGCTGTGTGTTTCTCTGTCTTCTCACTCAGTTTCACTTACTGTGTTTGTGGTCTTCTTTTCACAGGCTGCAGGTTCGTAGTTCCCTTTGTTTTTGGTGTCTTCCCCCAGTGGCTAAGTTTGGTACAGTGGGTTGTGTAGGCTTCCTGGTGGAGGGGACTGGTGCCTGTGTTCTGGTGGATGAGGCTGGATCTTGTCGTTCTGGTGGGCAGGACCGCATCCGGTGGTGTGTTTTGGGGTGTCTGTGACCTTATTATTATTTTCGGCAGCCTCTCTCTTAATGGGTGGTGTTGTGTTCCTGTCTTGCTAGTTGTTTGGCATAGGGTGTACCAGCACTGTAGCTTGTTGGTCGTTGAGTGGAACTGGGTCTTAGCATTGAGACGGAAATCTCTGGGAGAGCTTTTGCTGTTTGATATTAGGTGGAGCCAGGAGGTCTCTGGTGGACCAATGTCCTGAACTCGGCTCTCCCACCTTAGAGGCACAGGCCTGACACCTGGCCGGAGCACCAAGACCCTGTCAGCCACACAGCTCAGAAGAAAAGGGAGGAAAAAAGAAAGAAAGAAAAAAATAAATAAGACAAAATAAAGTTATTAAAATAAAAATTTAAAAAAATATTAAACGCAGAAAAAATTTTAAATAATAAAAAATAGGAAAGAAAGAAAGAAAGAAAAGAGCAACCAACCCAAAAACCAAATCCACCAATGATCATAAGCATTAAAAACTATACTAAAAAAAAAAAAAAAAAAAAAAACAGACAAAACCCTAGGACAAATGGTGAAAGCAAAGCTATACAGAAAAAAATCACACAAAGAAGCATACACATACACACTCACAAAAAGAGAAAAAGGAAAAAATATATATATATATCTATATATACTAAAAAAAAGGAAGAGAGCAACCAAATCAATAAACAAATCTACCAGTGCTAATGAACTCTAAATACTAAACTAAGATAAACATAAAACCACAAACAGATTAGATGCAGAAAGCAAACCCCAAGTCTACAGTTGCTCCCAAAGTCCACTGCCTTAATTTTTGGATGTATTGTTATCTATTCAGGTATTCCACAGATGCAGGGTAGATCAAGTTGATTGTGGAGATTTAATCCACTGCTCTTGAGGCTGCTGGGAAAGATTTCCCTTTCTCTTCTTTGTTCTCACAGCTCCTGGGGTTCAGCTTTGGATTTGGCCCTGCCTCTGCATGTAGGTCGCCTGAGGGCATCTGTTCCCGCCCAGACAGGACAGAGTTAAAGGAGCAGCTGATTCGGGGGCTCTGGCTCACTCAGGCTGGGGGGAGGGAGGGGTACAGATGCAGGGCGAGCCTGCGGTGGCAGAGGCTGGCATGTCATTACAACAGCCTGAGGCGCGCCGTGCGTTCTCCCGGGGAAGTTGTCCCTGGATCATGGACCCTGGCAGTGGCGGCTGCAGAGGCTCCCAGGAGGGGAGGTGTGGATAGTGACCTGTGCTCGCACACAGGCTTCTTGGTGGCTGCAGCAGCAGCCTTAGCGTCTCATGCCCGTCTCTGGTGTTAGTGCTGATAGCCGTGGCCCACGCCCATCTCTGGAGCTCGTTTAAGTGGTGCTCTGAATCCCCTCTCCTTGCGCACCCCAAAACAATGTTCTCTTGCCTCTTAGGCAGCTCCAGACATTTTCCTGGACTCCTTTCCAGATAGCTGTGGTGCACTAGCCCCCTTCAGGCTGTGTTCTCACAGCCAACCCCAGTCCTCTCTCTGGGATCCGACCTCCGAAGCCGGAGCCTCAGCTCCCAGCCCCAACCCGTCCCGGCGGGCGAGCAGACAAGCCTCTCGGGCTGCTGAGTGCTGGTTGGCACCGAACTTCTGTGCGGGAGTCTCTCCGCTTTGCCCTCCGCACCCCTGTGGCTGCGCTCTCCTCCGTGGCTCTGAAGCTTCCCCACACCGTCCATCCCCGTCTCCGCCCGCGAAGGGGCTTCCTAGTGTGTGGAAACTTTTCCTCCTTCACAGCTCCCTCCCAGAGGTGCAGGTCCCGTCCCTATTCTTTTGTCTGTTTTTCCTTTTTTCTTTTGCACTACCCAGGTACATGGGGAGTTTCTTGCCTTTTGAGAGGTCTGAGGTCTTCTGCCAGCGTTCAGTAGGTATTCTGTAGGAGTTGTTCCACATGTAGATGTATTTCTGATGTATTTGTGAGGAGGAAGGTGATCTCCACGTCTTACTCCTCCACCATCTTGAAGGTCTCTCCTTATATAAATTATTTAATCTCTTTACATCACTTTTCTCCTCTGTTAATTGGACCTAATAATAGCATAGGAGTAAAATCTCCAGGAGGATCTGGGGCAGTACTTGGTAATGAAACAAATATTTCTGTGGTAAAAGTGTGACTATTCATACCAAACTGGATAAATAAAGATGAGAAATAACATGGAATCAGATCAAATTTTGCTGCTAAATGAATTAAAAAAATAAAAACATCCACTGTCCAGAGCTGTCTGGGACTTTTTGGAGTTCAGAATTATAGAGAAGGGATTGTGCATCTATATTTTCTTCACAAAGTTGCAAGAATTAACTGAGGTAATGTATAAAAGGCACTTAGAACAATCCAGTGCAGGTAAATGTTTCATAAATTAGCATCACACTGTCAGGGATTGTTAATTCTTTTATCCATCCCCCATTTATCAGCATACGTCCTGAGATAGCAAATTTTTATTATAGATCTTTGAATCCTCAGTTCTTGCCACAACACCTGACATGTTTTAAGTGCTTGGTAAATGTGGATGAATAAATATTCAGCTTCAATCTATACAAAATCAGTGTTTTCAATTTCTCAGAGTATTTCACATGTGATACTTTACATTTTACATTGTACTCATTCAAAATCCATGTAACGTGCTTGGGATTTATCATTTAGCGCAGTACCTATATATTGCTTAAGAGATCATGGGATGCTTAACTTCACCAAGGCAAAGGTTCAAGCTTGATACTCCTATGTTTTCATGTCGGTGCTGCCTCTAAATGTGGATGGAGGCATGATTTTTTCCATTTATTAAGATTTATTTGAAAGAAAGGAAAGGTGTTCACTAAGCTAGTGAAAACTTCTACTGCAGGAAAAAATCATCCCCACCTAACGCCATGTGATCTATTCTTTCATTTAAAGCTCTCAGCCCTGCTCTGCTTTAATGCCTACAAAAAATAATAAGAATAGAGAGTGTATTCAACAAATTGCATCAGAAAAAGTATCTCAAAAAATGCAACATAAAAGGGAATTTTTGAAATACAAAATTATCTAAGAAAAGCAACCACAGTATTCCAATCTAGACAAGTCTTTTCAATGCATTTTAAGATGATCTTAGATTTCCATACTTAGATCAGACATCATATCCTGACCCTTTATCTTCCAACTTACAGACAATAAAATGATTCCTCAAATATTAAAGGGTTGGAACTATGGGGCAAAGGAGAATCATTGACCTTTTCACTTGGAAACTTAATTTTTAAAATGAGCTTCATTACAAAATTCATCTCTCCTAGAGCAAGTTATTTGAGTCTTTACCACAGCAAAATACAAGATATAAAACTCTTTTCGATTCCAAAGGATTTTATATATATATATATTTCTTTAGTATCCTTAGTAAATAAAACGTAAGATATTTGTGAAAGTATTTTTGATACACTTTTATTTCATGCTTCTCTGCGTACTCTGTGCTTCACAGCATTTAACTATCTCTGATATGTTAGAGCTGGTATCTTTTGATATCTTTTAGTACTTCTAATTGCAATAATGTTTATTGATATTACCAATATGTAAGTTCTACTATGCTTAAGAGTTGTAATTGTTATAAGACAAATAAGACAGAATACCTGTCCTCAAAATATTTATAGCTGTTGTTTTCCCATAAAATAATACACACAAATGTATCTCTTTATGTGTGTGCAGTATGTGTGTGAATATATTTTGTATGAGTGTGTGTATATATATATGTATATGTATGAATGCATATAATTTGTATGCACTAGACATAGAGAGAAGATAGACAGCAAGTGGACGACTAATTTTTACCTGTGTTTTTTTAGTTCTTGAGAGGCAGGAATCAACTTAGTAGTATAGTAAAATCTTTTTTTCTGTCATTTAGAATCGATTTCTTAAAATCCAAAAATAATTTTCTCTCCTGATAATATGGTTAGTGTCTCTTCTTTTTATATTATATTCTTTTCAAGAATTTAAAATGGTTTTTACTCTAAACCTCATTCTGAATCACTCACTTTTACTTGATGAGTTTCCTTCAAATGCAGTAATTCTTTTCTCACTGTTTCTCACAGAGGGGAGCTCTTGCCCCCAGGAATCTCTGAAAGTGTTCAGAGGAGTTTAAGAAAGACTTTAACCTGCCATCCCATCATTCACATTCTCTGAATAGCATACACCCCACCTTAACAAGCTGACAATTCTTCCCTTCTCCTTATGCCCCTCACGGGTCCTCACACCTTTTGGCCTCTGGGATCCCAATCAGATTGCTGTTTGAATGTGAATAGAAACCTGACCTCAAAACCAGAAGATGTGTAGCATAAGGAACAGCTGAATAACAAGTGGGGCTCTATCTCATCCTAACTTCCTTTTCTTGCCTTCCGGTTCCATTACTTGCCTTCTTACCTCTTGGTTTCTTGCCCTTATTTCCCAGTGCAAGTTTTATTTACATTCCTCCCCAATTTACTCATCCTGCTTTCTTTTATTCTTCCACAGTATCAGTTAAAAATTTTTTTAAACTGTAACTTGTAATCTTCTCCCTGACTGCAAGTATGTTTTAATTACAATCAGCAATGTCCTGCTCTGGGGAAAACACGTGATCTTTGTATTCACAGATCTTATTCTCCCCTCCTCTAATTACACCCAGCACCCCCCTCATCACTACCTGCTTTCCTCCCCTCCTTTCTCTGGGGGCCCAGATCTAGTACAACTGGCAAGTAAGTGTATTTAAAGGCTCCCTCTTTTAGTTCCACATATCTTTGAACCAATGATAAAATCCATTTGCTCACTCAGAATGTCCCTTTAAGATGAAGTAGGACAAAAGGAAAAAGGCGAGAAGGCAAAATGGGAAATATTTGCAAGTTACCAAAGAATAGGTGGCTCAAGTAGCCTCCTGGGCCTCTATGGCAGATTGACCAAGTAGACTGTGACTTACTTCTCTGTTGGCCAGTTCTGCTTCTGTCTTCTAATCTGGTCTCTGCATTATTCATCCTCCATCCTCAACCCATTGTACCCCAAGACGAAATGATAAACTAAGCGTTATGGACTAGATATTTATGTCTCCCCAAAACTCTTTTGTTGAAGCCTGATCCCCAATGTGATGGTATTTGGAGGTGGGGCCTTAGGGAGGTGATTAGATCATGAGGATGGAGCCCTCATGAATAGGATTAGTGCCTTTACAAAAGAGACCTCAGAAATCTCTCATGCCCCTTCTGCCATCTGAGGACACAAGGAGAAGACTGTCATCTATAAACCAGGAATCAGGCTGACACCAAACGACCAACATGCCAGCACCCTGATCTTGATCTTCCCAGCCTCCAGAACTGTAATAAATAAATGTTTGCTGTTTAAGCCACCCAGTCTGTTATAGCAGCCTGAACGGCCCAAGACACTAAATCAAAATGATTATTTTGAAAATGGGATATGGCCATTCTTAAAAGTCCCAGAGCTAGGAAAAATAAAATGATAGGATCATGGTTGGAAACCTTTGAGAAATAGAATTCTCTAGAAGAGAAGATAGAAATCATTCAGCTATATATATTTCTGAAACACTGAATGTTAGGAAAAGTACAATATGATGTTAATTATAGATTTATTTTGGGAACAGGAAGGTAGAAGTGCAGAGATTTATTTGTCCTCTTTCTTTAAATTGCCATTTCCTTTGTCACTACCTCATCACTTTCATGGCTCAGCATCTTTGCTTCACCTGTTTCCTTAGCTTGCTGTGCTTCCTTCTATTATAGGACTGAAATGCAGTTGTCTATGTACTTACCAATTTTCACTTCTAGGTTATGCTCTCCTAATGACAAAGAAAATGTGTTTTGTTTTTATACCCAACTGACATTAAAAAGATCGATTGGAAGGGACGTTAGTCCTGCCATAATGGGCAGCAACAAACTTCTAGCCATTGCTGGACATCTAAGTAAAGATAGAATGTAGGTTTGAAGTGTAAACACAGCTTTAAGAGATTCCTAGCTCCCTAGTCAAACGTATTTCACCAGCAAACTTTCTGTAGGTACCCTGCTAAATCTCAAGTGTTTGGCAGAGTGTTTGACTAGAACTTAATGTTCCACCTATGTTTGTTGATTAAATGTTTTTATGCATTAAAAAAAATCAGTTTGTCACGATACACCAACAGAAGAAAAAAACCCATCAAGAATGTTCTAAGAAGCTACTGGCCTGTACACTGAATATGTGCAGGCTTTTCTTCATGTCTAATTGGCTCTCTCTGTCCCAATTCAACTATTCTAGAGAAAGATACCTAGAAAAGTGTTCATTATTTTGTGTTTAATCACATTTACTAATACACTACCATATCTCCAAATCTTTCCTGAATTAGGTTGAAAACTAAACATGCCAGCACAAATGAAGTTAACATTTTTCTTCCTTTGTGATTATTCCTACCAAGTCTACATTATCTAAGGTAAAATGAAACTCAAAGGTAATTTCAAAAACATCAAAAGATATCAAAAGAACCTCAACTGTAATCATTAGTCTTCTCTGACATCTCTACAAAAATTTTTCCCTATAAATTTGAAATCACGTGATTTTTTTAAAGTGGCCATTTATATACCAATATATTTGAGTATATTCTGTTAAAATGCGAATATTCCCACTGGGAGCCTTATTTCATAAGGCAGGCAGAAAGATTCTTTCAAAACTTAAGATGTCCACAACATCTTTCTCCTCTTAACTCTTCCCTGGATTCTCTTCACTCACACTTCGAATAAAATCCAAAGTCCTTGCCATGGCCACAGTGTGCCCCAGTGAAGTCATCTTCTACCTCTCTCCTCCTCCCAGCCACACTGGCCTCTCTGTGTTCCTTGAACAGACAAAACATCTTGCAGTTTCTTCCTCTTGAGATGCTTTTAACCCACACGGTTTCATGGTTCAGTCACTCACTTACTTCAGGCCTCTGCTCAGAGGGCACCTCCTCAGAGAGGCTCTGTCTCACACCTCTGTTTACCTGGATTCCTTCTTCGCAACACCTGCTTTTATCTGATGTTAAACTATATAAAAGTGTTTGCTTATGTGTTTATGGTCTGTCTTCCTCATTCCTCATTAGAATAAAAGTTTTGTAAGGGCAGCAACCCTAATTTGTTCACTGGTATATCTACAACACCTAAAAGAGAATTTATTCCCAGTAGAAACACAGAGAATTTTGAAAAGGAAATTGGACCTTAGCGGGTGTATCCTTCACCAAACTTTTTATCGACCACATGAAGAAACTGAGGCTCTAGAGGATTAAATCACTTATCCAAGGTTAATGGTTAATAAGCAGCAGAATTGGGTCTGAGTTATATTTATTTCCAGCACAACAGCCTTTAACTATATGAAACAAAAATGAAGAAGAGGAATGCCTAGGTCGACTATCAACTTTAGAGAAATTTACACTTTTTGTTTTCTAGAAATTCTCTCTATAAAAGCTGCAATAGTTTTTAATCTCACTTTATTTTTGTTTCCCTTTCATTCACCAAGAGTGAGTCCTAGTGCGATTTTGCAAATCCCAGAACATGAAAGCTAGCGGGGTGTGACAGCTGGTATGTCCCATGCTCGTCACATTCAGTGGTCTGTAACAGGGTAAATGACACAATTACCTGCTGTAATTACTGCTGCTGACAATACAGTCTCCCTGGTGAATGCTTTATGAAATTCAGAACTGTTTTCCCCGTCAATAAAATAAAAATCTTTGCCTACAGATTTCAGGCAGTATTTTGCTAAATACACATTTAAAAATTAAAACCCAAATCTAAATGGACATTTATTACTTAGCACAATTCAAATATTGTGTATTCATTCTGCTTTAATCTAATTTTTGCATTGGAATGCCAAGTTTTGTAACAAAGTTTTGCTTTAAATCAAGAATGTGTTCTCAATGGTTATAAGGATGCACGGAATACTTCACAGAAAAGCAGATGCACCAAAAAAGTCAGGAGAACTGAATAAATTAAGTTTCCGCCAAAATATTTGTCTAGAGTGGTCTAATGTACACCAAACGTGTTACTTATTTCATTTCAACTATAAAGACACTTGAGAATACATACAGAAACAAATAATTGTAATAGTTGACTGCTCTCAGTTTGGCTGCCAGCCAAAATCCTTCACAAATTACTGGTAGGCTGTCAGGATAAAAAATAAAAATGCACAGGTATATACTTGCCTGTAGAAATAACTTGTTCTCCTTTTCTTTTTAAAAAAAAAGCTACTATTACCAAATTCCATTCTAAGACTGGGATTAGCAGATTGAATAGCCTATACATGATATTAAAAACCAGCACACTTAGGAGAAAGTTGTACAAACTCTTTTTGCAAATACGTTCAATGAACTCACTTTTTTCTCCCTGTGGATAACACCAATATGTTAACAGAAGTATAGAAGTAACCAGATGATTTTGATTTTGCCAATAAGTGGTTCCTGCTTTAATCATGCAATATATTCCTGGAAACCATACCAGAAGACCAATTATCATTAAGTGGAACTAACTGTGTCCTTATTGGGTTCATATGTTCCTAACATAGTTTGGCATCATCAGCAGAAACCGATGCATAAATGGGGGAGGAGGTCAAGAGTAAAGGACTTGTACTTGATAATCAGTGTTGAATGTGCCCAGCAGTGAAACACAAAGATGAGAAGAGAGGGCTGATATGGAATTCAAGTACACAGTGACTTGAAACAAACAGAGATCCTCATTCTATAGCGACACAAAAGAATTGGACCCATCTTAACTTTTAAATTTAATATTCTTTGTTTTTTGTAACAAAATGAGGGTTAATAAGTGCTATCCAAATTTCAAGATGGAGATGGTATATATCAAGAAGGAAGAGTTAAGGATACAAATCTCCACATATACCTTATATCTTAATGCACTAAGAGCAGAAAAATTGTACATTTCACGACATAACAACATGCAATGCTAGTTAATAGTACAATGGGTATTATAGTGTCACTTTTGAAAGTGGAGGCAATAGTAATTCAGTAAATCCTCTCAATTTTTCAGACTTTTCAGTTTTCCAGTGGTTGCTGAAGAATTGCAGCATACCCACCCACTTATATGGTAGAAAGTGGTAAACCACTTAGCTACTTGCAGTATGGCACAATCCAAGTCAAAATGTGGTCTCAGGCAGCTGAGACTGAAGGTGAGTAAATCTGTTATTCCAATGTCCAATCCCACTGGGTTCTGTATAACTCTCCCCCCTTGAGACCTACCCTCTGTTATTGGTCAGCATTTTGTTTCACGGTATTTGGACTTGCTGATTTCTCTACCTGTAATGTTCTTCCCCAGGCTCTTCCTCTCTCATGAGCCCAGTGAGACTTTGTCTGATCATATAATCTAAGTAGGTACTCAATGCTGGTCTCTATAGCATTTCTTCATAGCAAATATTTGAAAATATTCATCCATTTGCTTGTTTACTAGTCTTCTACCTACTCCTACCACCCCCCCCCAGATGATGATGAAGGCAACCAGAGCAGGAATTGTGTGATTAGCATTGCACCCAGCCCAGAGCAGACTCTCAAAAATTATGAATTGGATCCATGTATCCTTCAGATTAAAGGGCTTCTTTCCCTCTGTATGCCGTTTATTACACTTCAGAACTCTAAACTTGAAGACTAGTAAAATATGCATTGAGGGATAAGACTAACAGCTTCTCTATTCAATGTAAAATAATTGTATACTATCAGGCTTTTATTTGAATGCAGTTACATTTCAAGACATATGGTATTATATAAAGTGTATCTAAATTTGGGTAAAAAGGAGTCCAACAATATAATTTTATTCTACTGTACTAATTTTACTTATGAATGAGAACTATTACTATACAAATGGCCTAAATAGTGACTTTCAAATTGAAGCATGAAAGGGTATAATTTCAGTTCCAGCATATTAACAGAGTCCAATACAAAAGCAAAATATTGGGTTAGTAGAGTTTAATGTATCTGCAAAAACAACAAACAAAAACAAAGAAACAAAAAAACAAACCCACTTGGAAATCACCTAAGGAGAATTTTTTTTAAAAGTTTACTGAAAATATTTTTTCCTATTCATAAGATTATCTAGTCGATAGAAGTATCTAAAACCAGGTTTAGATAATTTTTTAGTTTTTAGAGGATTTAGATACTTTTTGGTTTTTAGAGGATTAAAACATGAAGACCCCGCTAAAGAAATACTGTGTTTAGCAATAGAATACAGGGTTGTGTTGCCCCTGTAGTAATGAATCAGAGGCAAAAGCATCACAAAAATATTAGAGGCAAGTTGGTATGGAAACGTCCAGGATGTCACCTTCAGACTCACAAATTAATACAAGAAGGTCTTCAGTGATGGACTCCACATTTCAGAGGTGAATTGGGCAAATGCAATGAAATAATATTATACATTGGCAACTCTCTCTGTCACTTCTGGGTTAAAATGTTATTTTCCTCATTCATTTTTATGAATATCATGGTAATTGAATCAAAATGCAGACTGAAAATATTTATTAGCAAATCGCTTTCCCCAGACTCCACCGTCAACCACCAAAGCTGGCTTACATTGTTATTTTTGCCAACTCTGTCATAAATTTTCAACTACACTGCAATTGTTATTTCCCAGCTAGATAAGTACATGGAGGGTTTTAGAATATAAGTTTACCCTAGAAATGTCTTTTCTAATCTGCCTTTGTCCTCTGAAAAGATTCCCATAAATAGTACAGTCTTGACTAAAAACAGCATCATTTAAAGCATAACCTTTTGGTTACATGTTATAATAAATAGTGAAGCACTCACTATTACTTGTTCCTATGTACTAATAGCCCCATTAATCATTGTTCATTATCCATACAGAAGCAAGGCCTATATGCATATTTTGCATATTTAACATTCTACCACTTTGGGGATATAAAATTTATACTGGTATAATCGAGTCGAGTTGATGTGAACAGGAAAATGCCTCATTATTTGGCTGACATTTATACCCAGGCCTATATTTAGCTACTACTTGTTGAACATTTACAATGTGCCAAGTACTACACCATGTGATTTACTTTGTTCTTTGATTTAATTTTCATACCAACCCTATGAAATAGGTATTGTTATTCTCATTTTATAGATGAGGAAAATGAGGCATAAAGAGGTTAAATAAATTCATCCAATGTCATAGAATTTTAAGTGGAGCAGCTAGAATTCAAAGTCAGATCTGTTGAATTCCAAGTCTGAATTCTTAAACTTTACAATAAGTTAAGAAGACCTAATCAATCTAACTGATCTTCTTCATTTAAAGTCTTACACCTTATGAAAAGTAAATGAGTTACTCCTTAACTGTCCCAGTCACATGGCCACACTGTGGATTTGACTACTACAAAGCATTATTCCATATTCAAGATTTCACAGTTGGTGTTTTCTTGTGGGTTTCATTCTGGGAACTACCCTTCAAGAAGTCATGGATCATGTCCTGTTATAAGGGTCCCACTTAAGAAGGATTAAGTTTAACTAACATATCAATAAGCAGTCAAAATGAAGAGACTCATTAGGAATAATAACTGAGGGAAGAGTTAGTTAATTCAAAAAGGATACTTGCAGAGACTTAGTAGTTTTATGAACATTATTTTGAGAGCTGTTATATGCAACCAAGATTAGACTTATTTCCTGTGTTCCAAGGGGCAAAATATGGATGGCCTAGTCATTGACCCAAGAACACAGTATTTTTTCCGTGATGACTTCATTTGTGTTGGTCTCCTTGCTTGAAATCCCCTTCCTTTACCCAATTCACCCAAATTCTATCCTCCCCATAAGACCTAATTCACATTCCACCATTTTCATGAAAACGTTTCTGATTGAGACAATACCCGTTGAATTTCTCATCCCTAGAGCTCCTAGACATTGTTATAATGTTTTCTTTTGATCTTATTTGTTAAAAGTTTCTAACCAACTGAACTCTTTGAGAATAGGATCCATATCTTTTATTTATAGCATGTGAAAAAGATGTATAGGAACAATGCTGTGCTACCCTTCTCATTTTCTTAAGAATTACAGCAATAAAATTCAAAACATAATGAATAAAAATAGATGTTTTTACCTATGCACCCCAACATTCATAGCAACACTACTTACAATAGCCAAGATATGGAAGCAACCTAAGTGTCCATCAACAGATGAATGGATAAAGAAGGTGTGATCTATATACACAATGGAATATTAGGCAGCCATAAAAATAAGGAAATCATATGTGCAACAACATGGATGGACCTGGAGGGTATCATGCTTAGTGAAGTAAGTCAGATAGAGAAAGACAAATACCATGTTTTCAATTATATGTGGAATCTAAAAAATAAAACAAATGAATAAATATAACAAAACAGAAACAGATTCACAGATACAGAGAATAAACTAGTGGTTACCAGTGAAGAGAGGGGTAGGGGTAGGGGCAAGATAGGGGAAGGGGATTAAGAGGTACGAACTACTAGGCATAAAATAAATAACATACAAGGATATAATGTGCAGCACAGGGAATATAGCCAATGTTTTATATTTTATATTAAATGGAGTATAATCTATAAAAATATCGAATCACTATGTTATATACCTGAAACGAATATGACATTGTAAATAAACTATATTTCAACTAAAAATAGATATCTATAAAAGTTACTTTGGGTAAGTAATTTAATAAAGTAGTAAGCAAAGGTTCCATATGTTGTAGGAAAAACACATCTAAATAGTCCAAGTGTTAAAGAGGAATCACAATGGAAATTATGAAATATTTAGATCTAAATGATACAGAGAATACTGCATATTTAAATCTGTGGGATGTAGCTTAAGTAAAGATTAGATAGGAATGTATAGAGTTAAATGTATTCATTAAAAAACATGGCTTTCAAAACGAGTAGACCTGGGCACCAGTATTTATTACTAGTGAGATTTTAGGCAAGTTATTGAAAATTCCAATGCCTCATACTCCTCACTTATGCAAAGGGGCTAATAATACCAAATGTATGGTATTGTTTTGAAATTTAAAGCATCTAGAACTACGCCTGACACATTGGAAGAAACCTTTTTTTAACATTATCTTCATGTCCACTTAAAAAGCTGAAAGAATAAAGTGAAAAAGAGATGTTGACCAACATGTAATCAATGGCATTAACATATTTAAAAGAAGAAGAAAAAGATTGTCTACATAAAGCCTGGAAGTGGGAAACTGAAGGAGGTAGAATTTGATATATTCTTTCTTCATTACCTGGGGAAGGGGTACACTGACAAAATACACCAATATCCCAATTTTCTTAGAAGTATCTCATTAATTCCTTTTGCTCTAATCATGATTCAATTTTCCCTATGGTTTTTATACCAAAGGAGAGTGCTGTAACTAGTTCACAGAGAGCAACAGTCTTCTTGACAACTATGCTCCAATATAAAATAAAAAAATTTTTTAAATGAAGAAAAAATAGTGAATGGGACTCTCAGTGAAAATAGTATGAAGAAAAAAATCAAAATTTTAAGAATAGGAAACAGGGTAAGAAAAAAGGAAGAAGAAATATAAGTCCATAAAGGAGTAGGAGGAAAAAAAAGCAGGCAGATAGGAAAAAGAAAAGTCAGAATAGTCTGGTTAATATAAGCCAAGAGGAAGACAGGTTTAAGAAGCAAAGGCAACAGTATAAAAGGCTAGAGATACATAAGCAAAGGTGTTTAAGAGGTCACTGGTCACTGGTCCATGTAAGCCAATTCAGAGGAGGAGAAAAAGAAGCCAGTGTATAAGATGTGAACAAGTGGTAAAGAAGAGCTGGTGAATCAGAGTATTAAACCATACTCTTCACATATGTTGTGGTAAATGGTAGCTAGATTGAGGTCCTCTCCATGCTATAAAATGTCAAATCCATAGGAAATCTTTTGCCCAGTGTGATCAGAAGTCAGGTGATTGATAGAGGAAGAGAGAAATCACAAAAGGTAATGCATACATAATTTAAACACTTTACTTAAAATATACAGATGAGAATTTATTTGTCAGTCTCTAATGGAGGCCAAGTCTTTTGCCTTGAGTTCCTCAAAGTCTTTCTTTCATAAATCATACTGATTATGCATTCTGTGGAAGTTCCAACTTTAACTTATTTAAAGTGGAGTGAGAAATTAAAGACACTTGCAGAGCAATTTGAATGAAGAATAATAGATTTCTATAATTTTTCCAAATATTTTACAATTTTCTTACCCATACCTAATTTGATAACACATTTTTAAGTGACTTGACCTGAATCAAGTTTTTCATACATATTCAACTTATTTTTTGTGTGTGAAACAACACTATTTTTGGAAAATATCAATATATCTGGTGGGTAGGTTAAGTCGTGGTTGGTTAAAAGAGCTTCTACTATGTAGGAGAAAATGCTACCTTTCTTCCTGCACTTATACCATCCCTGTAAAATTCTTTACCCTAAGGGAAAATATATTCAGACATAAAAAAAGGTTGCCAGGTGAAAAGCTCAGCCTTAAATTAAACCTTTATAATTGACCACATATCCTAAATATAACTGACACTGATCCATTTCCATCCAATACTAAACAAGCCTCACAAGTTCAGAAAGAAGCGGGTATAAAACTGAAATACATCTTCATGAGAAAAAAAGAAGTATGTATATAAAAGTGCTCAATATATTTGCATTTTCTATGATGATTAACCTCAGGAAACCACCTGGCCAATGGCAATGAAGTGCACAACATGTAATTCTGAGTGGGAAGAATTGATTAGAGGAAATTCACAGGAAAAGTCTATCAAACAAATCTTGAGGAGAAAGAGCTAAATCTTCTATGGAGGGCAACAAACTATGAGAAGAGAAATCAGCAGAGCTCTGGAATGTTTTGCAGATATCCTGTATTGTGAGTTGTAGAGGGTTAACACTCTGCTGCAGGTAAAGCTATTCTGTAGCTTCACCCAAGGACCCTGGTTAAGTGTTTATTGATAATACATCTTGGAATGACTCATTCACATTATCTCACTTGCTCTACACATCAGGATCACCGCCTTCAAGAAACTATAGACTGGCAATACGGAAACTCACTCTTCAGGTGGCCCACGTAGGTTGGCATGAGTTAGAACCACTCTAGATCAGCACGGCCCAATAGAAACGTAATGTGAGGTGCATGCATAATTTTTCTAATAGAAAAATTAAAAATTTTAATGAAAATGTTAATAATATATCTTATTCAACCCAATCATTTCAAAATATTATTTCAACATATCAATATAAAACTTGTGAGATATTTAAAATCCTTTCTCTTCATATTAAGTCTTCAAAATCTAGTGTATATTTTACACTTGATCACGTTAATTCAGTTGAGCCACATTTCCAGGGCTGAACAGCCACATGTGGCCAGCGGTTACCCTAGTGGACAGCCAGCTGTTCTTTGTGTTTTTCTCCCTGTCCTCATCACCCTCCATGAGGATCAGGCCTGCCTATAGAGGAAAGCAGAAAAGAAAGTCTACAGAGAGTAGACCTGATTGTAAATAAAGACACAAATGGATAAACGACACACATCCACATATATTTGCTTGACATCTGTGAACCTGTGCCAACTAACCCCTTTCCAACTTTAGCTTGTCCACCCCACCCCATCCCATCCCGGACACACACGTGAATCATCCTGAGCTGAACTGGGCCACCTGCTATTTCCTAACAAGACCTTGAGTTCCTTCATTGCCAATTCCTTTACTTAAAAAGCTATTTCCTCTTCCTTGCTCATCTTGACATTTTACTCATTCTTCACTATCACTATGTACCCAGCTGCTCAATCTAGAAAGATGAATCATGCTTGACTCCTCTCTTGACCTCATTCTGTACAACCCATAGATCACAAGTCCTGATGATTCTCTCTCAAAATGTTTTGAATCCGCTAGCTTTTCTCCATTTCCAGGGCCATCACCCTAGCCTGGGTCACTGCCATCTTTTTTTTTTTTTTTGGCTGTGTTGGGTCTTCATTGCTGTGCATGGGCTTCTCTAGTTGTGGCAAGCGGGGGCTACTCTTCGTTGCAGTGCACAGGCTTCTCATTGCAGTGGCTTCTCTTGTTGTGGAGCACGGGCTCTAGGTGTGCGGGCTTCAGTAGTCGTGGCACACGGGCTCAGTAGTTGTGGCTCATAGGCTCTAGAGGGCAGGCTCAGTAGCTGTGGCGCACGGGCTTAGTTGCTCCTCGGCATGTGGGATCTTCCCGGACCAGGGCTCGAACCTGTATCCCCTGCATTGGCAGGCAGATTCTGAACCACTGCACCACCAGGGAAGCCCCGCACTGTCATCTTTAACCTAGACGAGCCTCCTAACTGGTCCTTCCAAGTTCACTCTTACCTCCAACCAAACTGTTCTCCAAACAGTGTCTTTAAAATATAAATCAAATCCCATCTCTCCTTTGCTAAAAACACTTCAAAGGTTTACTATGATACCTAGACTAAAATTCAGTGAATGATTTGACTCCATCCCACCCCTTCATTCTCACCTCATGCCACCTTTCCCCTTTGCTCACTATGCTCCAAACCCTAGGCCACTTTTTAGCTCCTCGAACACATTAACTTTTTCTCCTAGCTCAGGGCCTTTGCATATACTGGGCAGTCATTATCTTTTCTCTGGTATATATATATCTCCCAAATGAAACTGTAAATTCTTTTGGCGGCAAGCACTTATTTGTGTAGCTTATTACTCAAGGCTCATGCTCAAGAAGTATTTGTTGATTGCTTCAAAAATACGAAAGGGTTAAAAAATGGTTAGCGTGATCTTTTGAATTACCATCATCATCATGATCATCATACTATTAACTTACTGAACACTTCCTGTGCACCAGGAACTATGTGAAACATTTTTCACTGAATCTTTACAACAACCCCACAGGGTACATGTTATTATCACTACTGTAATAATGACGATAAAACTGAAGCTGAAGGGGTAAATATTTTGCCCACTGTTTCCGGGATTATTTAAATAATAGAGCTGGGATTTGAATCCTGATCTGTCTCTACAAACAATAAATCTGTCTCCTTGAATTTCCAAAAGCTTTAAATTAAGCACTTAATTTTTCTCTAGCTTTGATTAAAAACCATATTAACAAACTCAAAATTTGTAAAAATCAGTACATGTGTGATCAGTTTCTATGTTCTACATTGTTCAGATAGCTTAGCTGACATTGCACTGCTTCAGCTGCTATTTTGGGAACATGGTTGCCTAGCAACGAGCATTATTAGACTGAATGAACTTCTATATTATGTTTGTTATAATATAGTTAACATGCTATTCATATAGAAATATCTGAGGAACAAGGTGGGCAAATTTAGTGCAGCATATTATAAAGCAGAAACTCTGCAATAAAGCATAACCAATAAGGTGGATGCTTTTCTGTTTGGGATGCTTTAGTTTCCAAATACTTCTTTCAGTCATCATATGTATTTAGAATCCAAAAGAGTTTGGGGTGATAACATGGAACTGAGGATGTTAAAACTTTAGAATTAAACCAGTTAAGAGGAGTACTGTTGGAGAGAATTATGTTTACTTTATAATGAGGAAAAAAATGTTCCACAAATATCAGATCCTATCCAGAATTCTCACAGCTACTTTCTTTTGGAACCAGATGTAACTAAGGAGCATATGGCTAGCTGCATACAAAGCCATCACCACTTAAAAAAAAAAACAAAACAAAGCACGTATCAGAAAAATGGTGACTAGTACTATCATCTTTATGAAAGATAAATTAGTGGGGAAAATAAGTAAGCACAAAATACACAGCCAAAGCATGAAGCAGAAACAATGCAAAGTGGGTCTTAATTCCTTGTCAGCTAAATCATATCTCTTTTCCTTCAGCCTATTTATTAAAATATTTTCTTTCCAGAAATAAGTAATAAAATTAACTGCAAAATTCAATCAAATTTAGTTCATGATAAAAAGAGATTTGGACAAGATGAACGATAATGAAATGATTCATGTTTTGCAAGGCATCTAGTAATGCCCAGCGCGTGACATAAAGCCAGTCTCCCCTGAGGACTTGAGAGGCAACCTAAAACCACATTGAGGAAAATGCCCCTTTTAGTGCTGATGTGTTGTTAAAAAAAATAGTGAGGAAAAATAAATTATAATAAAGAGGAAAGGAAAAAGAGGAAATCATAAACACAAGAAAGGTGATGTAGCAGATTTGGCACCTAAAATCCTAGTCAGGGCCCTGGTATTTAAAAATTGTGACGCCTTGTATCAATTTCTCAATTTTCAGAAGTACAATTTTCTCCTCTGTGAAATGGGGATGGTATTTCCTTCCTTGCAATATTCACAGGATTTTTTTGAAGCTAGAAAATATTGATCAATGAGGTCACTATTGTACTTTCCTGCTACTCAGTTTTTGAGTCTCCTGGGATGGGTATGGGCTGGTAGAAGAAGCTGGTAACTAGATTATCTTCTAGGCAAGAATTTCTAAATGATTCTTAACCTGATAATTGTGCTATCCAACCTGAAGAAGATTTTGAAAACCCATATAATTTTTAGAAATCAATAAGAAAAACATCAACAACCAAAATAGATAAAAGGGTCAAAGGATACGAACACACAACTCACAAAAGGAAAAAAAAAAATACACACATGATAAAACAATGTTCATATTCATTGGTAATAAAAGACATCAAAAACGCCAAGATATATATGTATTTAAATCTTAAAATTGATAGATAAAAGGGACAAAGTACCAGTGCAAAAGAGAGTTCAGGGAACCTTCTTGTATACTGCTGAGTGGGAATACAATTGGTGCAGACTTTCGAAGGACAATTTGATAATATACATCTGAAGTATTAAAATGCACAAAACTGGGGCTTCCCTGGTGGCGCAGTGGTTGAGAATCTGCCTGCCAATGCAGGGGACACGGGTTCGAGCCCTGGTCTGGGAAGATCCCACATGCCGCGGTGCAGCTGGGCCCGTGAGCCACAATTACTGAGCCTGCGCGTCTGGAGCCTGTGCTCCGCAACAAGAGAGGCCGCGATAGTGAGAGGCCCGCGCACCGCGATGAAGAGTGGCCCCCACTTGCCACAACTAGAGAAAGCCCTCGCACAGAAACGAAGACCCAACACAGCCAAAAATAAATAAATAAATAAAATTTAAAAAAAAAAATGCACAAAACTTAGGCTTAATGATTCCCTTTATAGAAATGTATCCTAAAGAAATTATTAAAGAGGCTTTCAAAAATTCCCACACCACATATTATCGGTAACAATGAAACTTTTTAAAATTTCAAACATATATGACTGACTAAATAAATTAGAGTTTATCTATTTTGTAGAATGTTAAACAACCATTATAAATAATGCCGTGAAATATTATTGATATGAGAAAATATTCATACCAAATTGATCATTTTAAAAGATTAAAAAACAATATTATAGTATGATTCCAATCTAATTTTAAAAGGTATACATGCATTGCATGCATAGATAAAGGACTATTTCTAAAATATTAACAGCAGTCTCCCTAGGAGATGGGATAGTGGGGGATCTTTATTTCCTTCCTCCTTTTGGGGGCTTTTCTGTATTTATTTTACTGGGCACATCTAATACTTCTGTATCAGAAAGAAAATAAAACATATATAAAAGAAAACATGTAGCAATATGAAAGCAGTAAAATTTAGGGTTTCATGTAAATGTGGTATATTTAAATTCACCAATGTTGAGCTTTTAAAAACATGTGTGTTTGTTTTCTCTTGAATTTCGATAGGGTTTCTATTGATAAATATTATCCTAATTCATTTTGGTGGACTGGTTCTGTTATGTGCATATGAGATTTTACAAAATTAAAAAGAAAATACCATACTTTAAAAAATACAAGACTTTAAAAAAAGACTAGAAACATGGGTAAGAGTTTCTACTTGGAACAGTATCAATGAAACCACCAAGGAAAATCTAATCTAATCTAATCAGGGAAATGTTTGATAGGATAAGACAAACTAGAAAGGAATAATAATAGAAGAACATTTGGGTTGAAAGTGCCTCAAATTTACATTTACTACTGTTAACAAAAAGATTCAGCTATTGATAGACTGTGAACACAGAAACCAGTGCAAGCAGATTAACAACGTCATTCTATTCCTCTGCTGGGATAATCTTGGGATAACATATTCAGGTCATTATGTTGCAGTAAAAGAAAAAATACAGACAAAATAGGCTTTGTTTAGCAATAAACATGAGTGAGGGGCTAGTAGGGCTGAGAGAGATGAGCTCATTGTGTGGCATGTAACTGAGTTTAATTTTGCATAATAATCTGAGATAAATTCTATGCAATGTAACTTAGAAATGAAAAAGTCATGGCAACCACCTACTAGTATTTTAGAAGGTATACCCCAAACTTTGCCTCAAATAGAATCAGACAAGTATGGCAACTGGATATGACAAAGGAGAAAAGTCTTAACTTAATTCAGTCTCAGCTTCCTGGTGACGTATTTGTCAATCTTTCAAAAGCACTAATAAACTCCGCAGATACGCTATAGCAGACAAAGTATATACATATACAACATTTCACATTCCCTAATATATTAGTTTTTTATTCTGTAAAACTCTGATGTGATGTGCTTTGATGCTCATGGTAGCTAATCAACAAATATTTGTTGAATCAATTAATGGACCCAAATGTCTACTAATAGTCATTCATCAAGTACCTCCCAGGAACTGTTCTGGGTATCCAGTGATGAACAAAGCAGAAGTAGTAGACATTTTCCCTGCCTTTGTGGAGCTTACAGGAGCTGGAAAACAATAGGCAATAAGTAAGACAAGCACATGGGAGGGTTTGTGTGTATTAAATTTTGAAGGAAACATAGGTGGCATGATTGAGAACCACAGGGGACAGGGAAGAGGCTAATTAGATAAAGGGGACAAGGAAGGTAATATTTAAGTTAAAACCTAAAGGACAGGGAAAGTAACTCTGCAAAAGGAAAAGGAGGAAAAGTGTTCCAAATAAAAGGGACAGAATATAGGAAATCTTTGAAGAAGAGATAGGTTTGGGATTTCTTCCGGGAAATAAGAAGAAGCCAATGAGACCAAACATGAGAAGCAAGGCAGAGTGGAATAAGACAAGGGAGAAGAGGTCAGGAGAAGCTGTATCATAGGTTTGTAAAGGGAGTCACTGAATGGCAATAAGCAATGGCATAACATAGTTCAATTTTTGCTTTTAAATTATTGCTCTGACTGCTGTATGCAAAACAGATTGGAGATAGTAAGAGCAAACATGAAAAACCAATATGGTGGTGACAATAGGGTGACTTAGACTTGTATAATGGGAGGGAGATGGAGACAAGGGTGTGGATTTGAGCTCTTATTTTGAAAACTAAAACAAAGAACATGTAAAGGAATTGGATGTGGAGGGGGAGTGAGGAATCAGGGCAGCTTAGTTGTCCACGGCTTTAGCAAATGGGTGTTGGCTGAAGCAAAAATGGGTTAGATTGGGAAAGAAATGTTTTCTTATTCTGAATTCCAAATTTCTCCTTGAGTACAATAGTCTCTTTTATAGTTAAATAATAGAATAAAATTCCATATTGTCTGGTTAACCATTATGTTATTTTACAGTCATCTTTTTTTTTTAAATTTTTATTGGAGTATAGTTGCTTTATAATATTGTATTAGTTTATACTGTACAGCAAAGTGAATCAGCTATACGTATACATATATCCTCTCTTTTTTGGATTTCCTTCTCATTTAGGTCACCACAGATCACTGAGTAGAGTTCCCTGTGCTATACAGTAGGTTCCCATTAGTTATCTATTTTATACATAGTATCAGTAGTGTATATATGTCAATCCCAATCTCCCAATTCATCTCCCCCACCCTTTGGTATCCATATGTTTGTTCTCTACTTCTGTGTCTCTATTTCTGCTTTGTAAATAAGATCGTCTATACCAATTTTTGAGATTCCACATATATGTGTTAATATATGATATTACAGTCATCCTTATAATACATTTATAAGGTGGGTATAATTTCTCCATTTTACCAAGAGAGAAAGAGTCTCAGGGAGGTATAGTAACTGTTGAGTTTTCCAGCTAATAAGTGATAAGTCCTTTCATACACCCCTCATTTCCTAATTTCTAGCCAATGTTTTTCCCCTCATTTCTTTTTTCCCTCATTTTGTGTCCATTCTTATAATTTTGTACTAGCAAATGGCCATAGTACATTGCCTGTAACTCTGTTTAGCAATTAATTAATTTGTCTTTTATTAATTTTAGTTAACTGGCTAAATGAATATATTTCTATCTTATCTCATAGATTATAAAGTCCCCAAGGGATAGGTATAGGTATTATTTATATTTTTATCATCCAAAGCAACAAGCACATGTCTTCCAAATTGCAGTTAATAAATATTAAAAAAAATACTTATGCCAAGCACTGCAATATATATATATATACTGCAATATATATATATATATATATATATATATAGTTTCTAATCCTCACATCAAGTGTAAGGTAAGTATTATTATTTTCATTCCCATTTTATAGAAGAGGAAACAGAGGCACTGACAGTTAAGTACTTGCTAAAGGTCATACAGATAAGCTGCGTAGAGAGAACACAAACCCAGGTGATCTGGCTCCAGAGTGATGCTTGTGTATAGTCCTATACTGTCTGCTGAATATGAAGTGAAGAATTCAATTAAGAAAAGAAGTCAGAGAAAAACTTGAATGAATGGAACTTAAAATCACTCTTGATTCACGCAGCCATTTTGATTGCTAAATCAAAATACTACTGGGGCACAATTTTTGCCTCCCTTAGTGGCCCTATCACTTAAAAGCTTACAAATTTGGGATGGTACATAAACTTCTTTGGCTTCAGTTCCTTCATATGTAAAATGGGGCTGACAATAGTGCTGATCTAAAAGATGGTTAATAAGATTAAATGAAAAAATGCATATAAAGGGTTTAGCACTGTATCCAGCATATAGTAAGCACAAATAAATGTTAGCGCTTGTTATTATTAGCACAATGTCTTATGTCTAAGTGCTCAATAATTAGTTGTTTAATGAATGCCTGGCTTTATGAGTTCTGCTGGAGAGGACATAATGAACTGTGACAGTGCACATTCATTCTAATCCTCTAGAAGGAATTTGAGCCTACTAGAAACCAAAGGCATTGAGGAAGATGCCAAGGAGTGGGTAGTAGGTACCTTATACAATGCTACCTGGGACTAGCTCTGATACAAAACCTAATGGCCATGAACTTGAGAATGGTGAGACTCAGAGCCAAAATTCACGAATGCATGTTTGGCTCACATAGTTATGCTCTGGGGACAGTTTTGCTTTCCTTAAAATGAAAGAAGAAGGCTTCCCTGGTGGAGCAGTGGTTGAGAATCTGCCTGCCAATGCAGGGGACACGGGTTCGAGCCCTGGTCTGGGAAGATCCCACATGCCTCGGAGCAACTAGGCCCGTGAGCCACAACTACTGAGCCTGCGCATCTGGAGCCTGTGCTCCGCAACAAGAGAGGCCGCGATAGTGAGAGGCCCGCGCACCGCGATGAAGAGTGGCCCCCACTTGCCACAACTAGAGAAAGCCCTCGCACAGAAACGAAGACCCAACACAGCCAAAAATAAATAAATAAATTAATTAATTTTTTTTAAAAAAGTTAAAAAAAATTAAAAAATAAAATAAAACCCAAACTTTAAGAAAAAAAGAAAAAGAGACTAGCCAAATGTGCTTTCCTCTCCTTATTTGAATAGGATTCCTCCACTTACAATAAATGAGAACTTGAGCAAGTTACTCAACCTCTCTTCTCATCTATGAACAGGGATATCTCCTGCATGAGATTAAGTTAATTAAAATGTGGAAAGCGTTCACAAGATGATAGCTATACATTCCATAGAAATGCTATCCAGCTCTAAGACCTATTTTTGAATTCTGTTGATAAAACTACTTCTGAAAACACCAAAGTGCACTGATTGTGTTAATGCTTTAGCCAATCACTTGCTTGCTCTCGTTCTAATGGAGATAGGATACCAACTTTAATTAATTGATTCAAGAAATATTTATTAAATTCACCAAGTTTTACTCTGTGGGTGTGGAGATGAAAAAGACATAAAAGCCTGTCTTCAAATAACATGTATAATTCAATGGGGGAAGACAGATATGTAAACAACTAATTACAGAAGTAAACAGATATAATTAAGAGCTACAGAAATGCAGATGAAGAAATCTATTAAAATATCATGCTGTGACTAAGAAGGTGAATACTAAATCCACTTGAACTTCATGCCATTAGCTGCTAAATTAACTCACACTTTCTAATGAGAAGACTCAAAGAAACTTCATTCAGGTGAGACCATGTTCACTGACTCACAGAAGGTGAGTAGCATTTCAGTAAGAAAAAGGGAAAGAAAGCTATTTTGGCCAGTAAAAACTACATCAGCAAAGACATTCTTCGAGAATGGTACAATAAAACCTGCCACAATGGGATAAGCGGGGTCTAAAAATCTAATCGAGTAAGACAAAGGAGGTAGCAATGAGGTTGATGGAAATACTACTTTTATTTGGTTGCCCAGTTGCTGTGTGATACATCGCGTGGCTGGAAGGGGAGCAGACAGGGGCTGCTACTCCTGGTTCTCGGCAATTTAGCGGGTCAGTTTTCTTGGCTGAGACTAGAAGGAAGCAGGGGAGACCGCTGTGCAGGTCACTATGTTTGGATGCAACCCTGTTGTGCGGGGGAGGTGTGCAGAAGCAGACAGGGATGGTTATAGGGCTAGACTCTGAGATTGACACATGTTGGGAGCATTGAAGCCTTCTCCTGCTGGAAGGCTTTGGAGCATGCTCTCTGTCGAATCCTTACAAAGTTAAATATGCTTTGAATTGAACTGCTGAAGTCTCAGATGATCATAAATCAGTAACTTCCCACTTCCTTTCTTCCTCCCAATACCCTAAAAAGCTAAGACCTTTGGTTCATCCAGGTGCAGAACGGGACTGGAGCCAATTACACCACAATTTGTATTATAGTGTAGTACCTTATCAAGTTTTGCGTTACAGTGTGGTACCTTGTCAATTTCTATAGTCGTTTTGCAAAGCAGAAGAAGCCTGTGGCTTGTAGAAGGATATAGTTGGACATGAAGCTGGGAAGACAGAGTGCTTTGCTAAGCTGTGTCAGTGTTACCCTCTGAACAATGAGAAGTCACTGAAGTTTCTAGAGAAGGAAATGACTGCACAGGATAGGAAGACAAAGCTGGTGACAAAGTTGAGGTAATAGTGGAGAGGCAAAATATTGCAGACAGTGAGATAGCCAGTAGTACATCTAAAACGTCCAGGTGAAAAGCAATGAAGGTTTGAACTGAGATAGTGACAGTGGGAATAATAACAATAACCATACCATGTTATGTTTTTATAATGCTTTGAAAGGTTTTCAGCCTTCTTTTACTTATAGTCTTATCAGAGAACCCACATCAGCTGAGAAGAAGTAAGGACAATATAGACTTCTCTCTCTGTCTCTCCTGTCCTCTCCACCCCTGCCCCACTCTTTGCCTATCCAGCACCTCAACTGCTTGTCTGTTTTGAAAACATCTTCTTCTGTGTGAGTCTAGGTAGGAGGCAGAGCACCTCTCCCACCATGGAAGCCAAAAGAAGGCAAGACATTTATCCCAGCCAACCTCCTGTCACTTGGCAAATACACGGCCGTGTGACATAAACTAAAACAACTACATGCTTCTGCCCAGGAAGTCTGAATGTAGAGTGGGTGGCTGGGAAGCAAGGGGATAGTTAGCTTTCATGTTCAGTGCTGTGTGTCCCCAGCAGCAGGGGTGACAACATCTTATAATTGCCCCCTCCTGAGAAAACTGTTAGAGCTTCGAAGCCTCCAGAGGTGCCCTGGTCTCTGAACATTTTCCAGACGGCTTCTCAAGCTTTATATGTTTTCTCTGAGCCACTTACACTTTTCCGGGAAATCCCTTTAAGCTTAAGATAGCCAGAGTTTTTCCTATTACTTGCGCCTAAGAGCACTGACTACATACAAACAAATCATATTTTCCCTGTTTGCTGACAGGAAACTGAGATGCAGAAAGGCTGACAGCCGCCTGTGGTCACAAGGACAGTTGGTAGGTAACCACACAGGGCTCTCTGCCCCTCTGCTCTCTTAGTTGTTTATCACCAGACTCGTCAGATTCTACATAGAAATGTGGAGAGCTTTACTGCTAAAGGAGGGATAATATCACTAATCGTTATGTGTATAAAGAGAAGCCAAACAAAATCAAAAGTATAATTAATATCAACCAAGCTAAAGCCAACAGTCCCTGGCCCAGCTCCTCTAGCAGAGGACTTGCAAATGGTAACAGCCTCTTTCGCTGATTAACTCACAGTGAAATCCTGCAAACTGAATCTAGGTGTTATATTCCCTTAGATAATTACATTCATCTCCTTAGAAGCCATTGACTGCTACCCCCTTTTGTAAAATATTACCTCTATCAAAGAATAGACTGGCCATTAGAAAACAACATTTATTATTCAGAACAGTTTCACTTCCATGGACCTTTTCTAGTATATCAATAAATTTTTAGTGTTTTTTAGTTCTAAACAATTTGTTCTGTATAAACTTTGCAATGAACTCAATTTTTAGGAGTTTTAAAAATTGGCCAACACTACACTAGAATGGCATATATATTCTGCTTGTGATATTACTATTTAAGGTTATTTAATTTCACAAGGAAATCCAATACAGATGAATTCAAAATTTACTGAAGTGTCTGATGGTTCTCCTGAGGTTTATTTCAAGGTGACTTACAGATTTGGTAGGAACATGACTCATAAAAAAGCCAAACCTTTGACATTATTTCTATATTAAAATCTCCATGGCTTAAGATGACCATATTTATGATCACTTTAATACTATAAATCATAGGTTGCAACTGAAAATACTCTAATTCATGAGTCAGAGAGATAAGGTAAATGGACGAGGCAGACTGGCTATAGGAATTCTGAAAGTCAAACATCAGTTTTCTTACTGGAACCGCTGAGTCTCAGGGGCTGGGAGATGAGGACTTGTGATGAACTAGGGAGACCCTCTTCCCCTAAGAGGGTTGCTACTATTCAGCTGCATTTGACAGCTGAGGTGCAGTGATGCAGACCGAGGATTAATGGGGAACAATCTGGAAATCTGGCTGGAATTCCACATTTTCATAATGAAATCTTTGACTGTTTAAATGTTCAATCATTAAGATGTCCCCAAAGCCAAATATATTGCCTCTGAGAGCCAATTTTGGTCACTCTCAGATATAGTCTTGCTGGCATGGAGCCTTCCTGAATGAAAAGGTCATTCTCGACATCCCTGCATTCCATCCCGAAGACCTATGGTAGCAGCATTCCCCCAACAACTAAGTCTACACATGCATTTTTAAAAGAGTGTTTTCAAAGTTACTGTCTGCCGACTTTCTTCATATTATGAAGTTCAGAACCTTTTTAAAAGTAGGCAGATGGGAAATGTATTATGTCATCATTGGATTTACTGTGTTTGGGTAAATGTATAGTCTATTTCTGCATAACTTTGTGTATTTGTATCGATACATGTGTTTGTGTTCATTAGACTAGGAAAATGTTTTTAAAATAACGAGCACCCTAAACTTTTACACCAAAAACCAAATATGAAAAAAGCAACTCAATCATTAAAGTGAGGAATTTGGACATAAATATGAACTGGATCCCCTCTCTATTTAATAGACTATCTTTCTAACTCTCCCCACAAACATCAGACTTGCTCCAGTATTACTGGAACTGAATTGTTGCTCCTCAACAATTAGAAAAGAGATGGGAACTGAGAATCATTTTTTAAATACAGTTTTGGACAATTCAACAGTGTTAGCTAATAATAATAGTATATTAGTTTTCTATTATCACCATAACAAATTACTCTCAACTCAATGGCCTGAAATGACATAAATTCATTATCTTATAGTTCTATAGGTCAGAAGTCCGACCAAGCTAAAATCAAGATGTCCAGAGGGCTGCATTCTTTTCTGGAGGCTCTGTTTGTTGATTTTTCCAGCTTCTTCAGGTTGTTCCTCTAGAGGCTATTCCAGTCCAGGGCACCCCCTTCATGTTCAAAGCCAATAATATTGCAACTCTCTGACCATTCTTCCATAGTCACATTTCCCTCTGACAACAGCCGGGAAAAGTTCTTCTCTTTAATCAACTCATGTGATTAGATTGAGCCCACCCAGATGATCCAGGATAATCTCCTCATTTCAAGGTCTTTAACCTTAATCAGATATGCAAAGTCCCTCTTGCCATGTACGGAAACATATTTAAAGGTTCTGGGGATGAGGATGCGGACATCTTTGGAGGGACATTATTCTGTTTACCACAACTGGTAACGATAATAACTATCACTTCTAAATGCTTACTATGTCTCAGCTGTCATGCTGATGACTTTGCATGCTTCGTCTCACAAGACGAAGGAGATATGGGGATATATGTATACATACAGCTGATTCACTTTGTTATACAGCAGCAACTAACACAACATTGTAAAGCAATTATACTCCAATAAAGATGTTAAAAATAAATAAATAAAAATAAAAACAACGTATAAAGTATGTAATATTATTGCATTTTAAAGATGAAGAAACTGAAGCTAAGAGGTTAGATGAATTGCTCAAGATCACAGCTAGTAGACAGCAGAACAAAGATTCAAATCCAAGAAGTCTGAATGAGCTAGTATCCGTACACTAAAACGCCACAAAATATTCATGGAGAAGAGGGGCCCAGGGGGGAGATTAAGATTTGATTTGGACCAGCTAAAGAGAGAAGCTCTATGGAACTCTTAGCCATTTCCTATCTTTTTGGTTGTTGTTTGCTGTTGTTGCATTTACTAACATTTAATGGATATGTATGTGCAAATCTATTGTATAAAAATGTCTCAGGTAGTGACTTAATGGTTATGATTTTGTTCTAGAAAAATTCTAAATTCGGTTCTCATTAGGACACACTGAAATTATTCTTTCATGGGGTTCCAAGAACACCGACAAAGCATTCTGTCTTCTTTGAAATGAAATATCCTATCACCTTGATTCTAGCTCTGCATTGATTGTTAGAAGTATCATCAGTTTAATAATCAACTTTTCAGCAAAAAAGAAAAGTCACATAAAACAAAAACAAAGCAAAACATGGACACTTCAACATGCACATCTCAATTAGAAGGTGCACAGACTGAGTGAAATGTTTTAGAAACCATAAAATCTTAGGTTTATCATAAATTTATCATAAAATCATAAAACCATAAATTCTTATCTTAGAATTTCCACAGGGTTTTCTGGCTTTATCTCTAACAATTCCATTCACACTAAACTTGCTATTATACAACCCATACTTTTATACCTACTCTTCCTTCTTCCTGAAATGCCTTCTCTCATTTCTTCCTCTCCTGAAATGTCTGTTCATCCTTAAAAACCTCAATTTAAATGTCACTTAGTGATGCCTGCCCAAAATTGGGCTTAAACCAGATTACTCACTGCCTCTTCTGGGGTGGCCACAGCTCTCTGCACATTCCTTTGTTACAGAATGTACCACAGTGTACAGTAATGATCTATTTATACCATCTCCATGTATTAAATCAGACAATAACCCTACTATGCGCCCAGATCAAAGCTCTGGTGTCAAGAAAAGTGAAAGAAATGAAAAGTGAAACTTATCATGAATTTTTCACAATCACTCACACACAGTTCTTACACAATGAATTTTTACTACTTTTTCATTACTCTTAACCTGGTGCTCTTTATCAGTCCTTAGCTGAAGCAGGTTAGTTAACTATTGATAATATTTAATGTCTGTAGTAGGCAGCCTTTAAGATGGTTCCCAGTGATCTCCACCTCATGATAGACATGCCTTTGGGTAATCCCCCTCTTTAGTATGGGCTGGACCTAAGTGATTTTCTTCTAACCAATATACTACAGCAAAGGCAATAGGATGTCATTTCTGTGGTTAGGTTACAAAAGATGTTGGTTCCGTCCTGCCAGCAGGCTCTCTCTCTGACTGGCTTTGATGAAGCGAGCTGCCATGTTGGAAAGGACCACATGGCAAGGAGCTAAGGGCAATCAACAGTCAACAGCCAGTAAGGAACTGAATCCACCAACAACTACAAAGGTAAGGTTAGAGAAAAACCCTTCCCCAGCCCTGGTGGACACCTTGATTGTAGGCTTCTGAGAGACCCTGAAGGAGAGGACCCAGTTATTCTATGCCCAGACACCTGACCCACAGGCTGTGAGACAATAAATGCATGCTGTTTTAAGCTGTTAAATTTGGGGGTTATTTGTTATGCAGTAGTAGATAACTAATACAATGTTAGTCCCTCTGATAAAAGAAATTAGTTTAAGCAACCTCTTATGTGGTATCAGAAGTTATCTGAAGAAAGTACCAATCACTGAAATATGTGGCAACAGATAGACTAGTGAAGGCACTACCCAAACAATGAGTGAGGCTCTGCCATTCCCCAGCAGAGGCACACAGGAGAGAGAAGGCTCTGGATTTGAGAGAGGAAACTCACCCTCTGAGCCCAAACCCATGACCTGAATGTGACACTGCAAAGGCACCTTGGGCTGGGGAGAAAAGGGGAACACCAAGACAGGGCGATGTCACCAGGTGGATACACATCCACTGCAAGATTAGATCAGCAGTAGAGCCAGACGATGAACTCTGTTGCATGGAGCACACAGTGAAGAGGCACAAGGAAAGCCAAACTTCCATTCCAGCTAACATGTCAAAGCCAACAATAAAGGAAGAAAGTCAAAGGCATCTATTAAACCTCCACTTCAATAATCCTGTCCTCCACAGGTGTCTGTTGCTAAGACACCACTATTATTACACTCCTGGCATGTATAATCTTTTTATTCCCCTATGTGAGTTTTCAGCTCTGTGCTCTTCACATAAAAATCTCATAATAAAACTCAAACAAGAATCCATTTGGGACAAAGGTGAATTCGAGTTTACCAACCAAGTCAAAGCAAGTGAGGCTGCCTAATGAGGCGGCTCCCATCAACTCAGTGCTCACGTGAGCTTGCACAGAGGCAAGCTTGTGTGGACACACGCCACCGGGTGCTTGGATCAAACCACGGCCGGGCTGGAGGTCAGACATGGATACGAGGGCTGCGCTGAGATGCTGCATAAAGGCTTTGACAAGCCTGGAAACTGCTACATGGGTGCTGGTGTGTGACCCCCACTCACTGACAGATTCAGATAGCACAGGCTCTTTTCCAAGCTTTTCATCTTGAAAAAGGCAATTCGGCTCCCTGAGCCTTTGAGCCTGTTCCATTTTGAGCTGACTGCTAATTGTATGCGTGCATATATGTGTTTCAGAAAAGAGATAAGCACATTGCCTTGGCCTCCACACTCACTGTGCAGACGGGTCTCACTTCTGTTCTCTGCAAGTTTTCCAAACATGGTCTGAAGTTTTCTAAACATTAACCCTTCCTGGTAACCACAGTACACATTCTTCTAGAGAGGTTTTCTTGATTATGTTTGCTTAAAAACTGCTTTTCATTATTAATTCTTTGAGTCCTAAGGCTTGGTATTTTAATTTGCTTTTGTGATCACGTTTAGATGTTCAAGTTACTCAATAATAACTACACAGCATAATAATATATAGCAAACTACAGGAGATGAATGACACAGCTTTTAGTATTAGAGGCCGTATTTAAAACCCCAAATCTGACTTTTCATATTTTATGAAATATGCCACAATTGTATCATATTTTGTAATGCTGATTCCAGAAAAAGAAAATTTGGAGTGATTGCTCATAAAAATGCAAAAGTCTTTCCCAACTGTCATGGCAACTAGTGGCCAGATGGTAGGATTGTCTGATTGCTGACTGTGATTCTTTAGAAAAGAAATCCACATAGAAGCAGCCAGGCTCATAAAATCTGCCCTGCTTGAGAACTGACCAGACTCACTAATTCTTTAGAGGCCATAGACTCTACTCTGGGTAGACTAGTGTCCACAGTAGGGCCTGGATGCAGATATCTAGCTCCAAGCCTCCCCATCTAACACTCATTCTCAAGAATAGGAGGAACCTCCCTGATCCCAGGAAGTACAACAAATCCTCCTATGGAAGGATTTTTTCTAACTTCCAGAGAGAGTGCTATTCAGTTACACCAAGGTTTCTCTTTCTTTTTTAAGCCCCTATTCACAGGTACATAATAAGTCAGTTGACTAAATAAAAACACGTTGAATCCATTGCTCCAGCAAGGCTATCTACTTATAATAATAATAAAAATTACTCCATTGAAAAGTAACCAGAGAGAAGTGCCCAGTTGAAAAAATCCTAGGGAAATAAGACATTTCCTCAAGAGGATCACTTCTCTAATCACAATAGAAACAACAACAATAATTGTAGCTAATGTTTATTAAAGATTTCTTCTGTGCTAGGCATTTTACTACAGATAAAGAGCCAAGGCTTTTTATAACTAAAATGACTTTGTTTATTTAGGAGTTTTGTGAGTGCTGATATGCATATTTTCACTTCCTCTTCTTTATCACTGTTCTCTCTGATCTGTGCCTCTCCTGGCCCCCTACCCTCTCTGCCGTTGTCCACAATATTCTTACTTCCTTCACTATTTATATACCGGTAATTATCATGGTACACACACAATGAATTATCTACCTTCTTCCATACTTGTGATTTTGATAAACCCACCGAGAGCTATTTTTAAACAGTTGATAATAAAGTTATTGTACATCCATACAATAAATTACCAGCTTCAATTTCAATTCTTTTTGGAAGACTGCAGAATGAAAAAGAATACTGTTATGCTGCCTTTCCAAAATATCATCTCTTTAAGAACTTTAAGCAAATTACCTTTTCTAGCATTAATTAATAGGGAACTTCAAAGAAACACACAAAAAGGAGACAGCTATTTGAGAAAAGGCCACGCCTGGTTTACAACGGACTTAAAATCTTTGCTCTGGTTGCACAGTAGTAAATCCTCTGCAACCTTCTGTGCATGTCAATAGCATCCAAAACTCTTGAAAACGCTAGAAAGCCAACAGTAAAAAAGCTCGACAAATAGGATGGTAATGATGATTTTTTTTAAAAAGTCAGTATTGACCTTGTTAGAGAAAAAGAAGTAACTACAACGAGAACATAAAATGTAAGTGCTAGGAGTATTCGATGCTGTAAAAAGTTAAGTACTTTAAGAAGTAAAACTCCTTGGGGAACACCAGAGGAGGCTCTTTGTTTAACAACAAAAATCAAGTATCCAGAAGGATTTCTTGTGCTCAGATACTTTGTGGACCTTCTGTGATATGTGACATGGGCCAAAGCCTGCATTAGAAGCTCTGGAAAAACGGAAGCAGTCAGGGTCAATGGAAAGCATACTGGGAAGACATCAGGATAGCGTAATTTGAGAGGCCCTAAGAAATCCCCTCTGCCACCTCTGTGAGGTCTGCGATTTTTCCACCTGTTAAGCTAAGAACAGGTTCTTTTTTTTTTTTTTTTAATTTATTTTATTGAAGTATAGTTGACTTACAATGTTGTGTTAATTTCTGCTGTACAGCAAAGTTATTCAGTTATCTATCTATCTATCTATCTATCTATCTATCTATCTATCTATACATTCTTTTCCATCCTGGTTTATTTCAGGATATTGAATATAGTTCCCTGTGCTATACAGTAGGACCGTGTTGTTTATCCGTTCTATATATAATAGTTCACATCTGCTAAGCCCAAACTCCCAATCCATCCCTCCCCCACCTCTCTTTCCCATTGGCAACCACAAGTCTGTTCTCTATGTCTGCGAGTCTTAAGAACAGGTTTTTGGTAAGAGAAAGGAGAGGAAAGAACTTGGGGGAAAGTGGGCCTTACTGAGAAGGGGTACCTTTTGTGGCCAAAGGCCAATAGAAGGACACTGGGTATACCTCAAGAACTGAGAGAAGACATCACTATACAAGGCCTAAAAGAAACCTGGAGAGGAAAAGGGAAATTAAAAAGAAAGTGTACATCCTACAGTTTCGAGTGGGTGACCCTAACTTCTCAACCTTGGCACCACTGACATTTTGTGTCATATAATTCTTTATTATGGGGAGGCTGTCTTATACTGGATGCCCTGTGCAGGATAAAGATTAATGACTCAGTTGGAAAGTAACCAGAGAAAATTCCCAGTTGAAAGGGTTCCAGAAAAATAAGACATTTCCTCAAGAGGACAGCTAGTCTAACAATATTATAGGATGTTTAGCATGTCTCTGGCTTCTACCTATCAAATGCCAGTAGCAACCCCCTTTCCCCACAGCTGTGATAACCGACAGTGTGTCCAGACATTGTCAAATAACCTCTGGCAGGTAGGAAGGCAAGATCGCCCCTGTTGGACAACCAGTACCCTAAAGGATGAATTTTCTCCCTAAGTTGGGCAAGGCCTTTTCCATTCCTTGGTGGTAGACTGGTCCACCCTTCCCATTCTCCTGTTCCCACTCTAAAAAACTAAACAAGAGGGGAAGATTACAAGCTCATTAACACAAAAAAAGAATGAGAATTCTGTTTTTTAGTTGTAATACTCAAAGCAGAGAGATATATCGGAAAGATCTGAAATGAATGCCTTTTCCTTCAGAATATTTTTATCCTTTGATAATTCCAAAATTCTTGATCCCATCTTCATTTCCAGAGCTATCTTATTCTTTGTCCATTACACAAGACTAGTTTCAATATGAGCTGTCTAGTAGGACTCAGAAAGATTTGCCCAATTTAATCAGTGCTTATGTGAGTGAACCAAGAAAGGCATTAGTCTAGATAAATAATAAAGACACTGTTATGCATGAAAATTAAGTTATTATTGAAATCAGAGAGATGGAAGAATGGGCTTCTAACATCTTGGCTCATATAAACCAAACCCTTTTCCTTCCCTTCCCTCTGGCCTTTTCTATCCTTTCTTTCCTTCTTTCCTTCCTCCTTCCCTCCTTCTCTGCCTCCCTCCCTTCCTTCCTTTCTCTTTTCTTGTAGGTATAACCATGCTTTCCTCTAGAATAGGACAGGATGTGAGAAGGACAGAGATGATGAAGTATTAACTAGAAAAAAAACACCATCACTGGAAGGAAAATTATATTAATGAGTTCAGAAGAATATAAAGTGCTGCATCAACACTTTATCAAGAGTATAAACTATGCAAATGGTGCAACTGAGTCATCAGTGAAACTGCATAATAGAGTCAGAGGCCCAGAAAATGGCAATTTCTATTTTTTCTACTGACTTCTGATTTAGAATTGTTACTATATGATCTGTAGGGGAAAAATTCCTCTTGGAGTTGAAGCTAATGAAGTGAAACTATAGAAACGCAGTTTAACTACTGAATATTATAAATTGAATAATGCAGTTCTAGATAAAGTATGAATCTTTTCCCCTTACTTATTTTTGTGTGGTTGCAAATTAAACCAACGGTGACTAATGTAAGAGCTAAGAATAAAAAGTCTTATCCTCTGTCCCCCTTTTGCTTCTCACTAACTGTATGACCATAGGTAAGGCAATTAATCTCTCTGAGCCTCAATTTCCTCATTTGTAGAAGTTAGGAAATTGGATTAGATTATCTGTAAGAATTCTTCCATTTCAAAATTTTCTCATCATGGGAAAAATATAACTCAAATTATCTGAAAGTGAAAGAAAAAAAAAAAAAAACTGTGCAATTCTACCAGCTGTGGAAGGTGATTACCCTATAGCATACATAATTTCTATGCCAGACTACAGGGTTATAAAAGCAAAAAAAAGGCTTCTTTTATTGATCAAAGTTCTTGACTATAAAGTAACATGTATTGCCTTGGATTCTTCCTTAAATTAGAATGTCTATGATTAATTTTCAGATGGGGTAAGCATGTTTGAGAGTCTGCTGGGTACAGTGTTGACAATGTCACTTGTGACGCTATGGCAGGGTGCTCTTCAATAGCAAAGAGGGGCAGGGATACAGAAGCAAAGCACATTCAGAACTTCAAGAGCTCAGTCACAAATATCAGAGAATGGCTCTGCAGTGGTGTTTTGACATTTATTCTGGAAGGCCTACTCCTGCAAGTATGTAAATATCCGTTTCTAAAATTCAGAGAAAATAAATCCCAATCTTTATCAGAGATATAAAGTCCTACTCTGGTCTTATGAGAGCTCTTGAAAAGGTACAGCCTAGATGCCTTCAGCCATAAGGCAAACCCACATCATAGAGGAGCCAAGCCTTCTTCAAGCCTTCTGTGCAGATGCTAATGCTAAAGGGTAGAGGAAAAGATTCAAAAAGGGAAAATTTAAACATTCATTGCCTTTACAGGAACCTTAAATATGTGCTGGCCCAGCAGGGTTTAGCATAAAATGTTGTGTCAAAGATCACCTGACTCTGGAGGACAAAGTAAAATCCACTCATATTCCCAAGAAAATCCAACTTTTATGTACGGATGGAAATTCTCAAATTTGCAGACCTACTCAGAGTAGGTAGAAAATTTCAGGGCAAGAAAGTCTCTCTTCTTTAAATGGAAGCATAGAAATAGTGGTGCTAGTTGGAAATGCTGGTGCATCATTAAGGAAACACATTCCATCATCTGCCAGATCATGAAATTCCTGGCTCTGGCTCCTTAGGCAAAAAATCATGGCCTGAACAGCTTTTCCTAAGATGATTTTGGCCTTCCTTGGTATTCCTACAAAGGGACACTTCATTTTTATCATTAGATACTTTGAAATCTTAAGGGGAAATTCTCCGTAAGTAGTCCAAAAAAAAAAACCCCCCAGCAATTTGTGGGATTTTATTTGGAAAGAAAATACACTGGGAGAGGTAAAGCCAAAGCAGAAGATGCTCTGTAAGGAATGACAGCTGAACTAGTCCTTGGATTTACAGCCAACAGACAGGCTCAGGATGGAAATGAACCTCTTGAAAATACCCTCCCCCAAGAAACACTCCTCATTCAACACTAGGTCAAATCTTGTGTTGTGTACTCTTCCTTACTTGTCTCTAACACTTTTTAAGATTGTAAGAAAAACAAAAAGAATCACTAGGAAGTACAAAAATATACAAAGCTTTTTAAGTCTCTAATGCCAAAGAATTAGCAGACTCCTTGAAAATTGCTAGCACTCTTATTTTTAATGAGTACATCTCGAAATATCACTCAAGTAGTTTTATCTTAGTTTTTTTGTTTTGTTCTGTTAACCATTACATTGGAATGCAGATTTATTGATATTACCAATATTACAGCAAACTGTTTATTTTATTCTTCATGTATTCATTAAGACGTGTTCTTTTATATTCCTTTTTTATGTTGAAAAATATCTCCATAGTGCTCTGTCAGGATACTTTGCCACTCAGTGTGATTACATTTTTTCTAAAGAAAAAGTGCAGAATTGTTCCCATAATGTGGAAATGTTTAGGATGAACTGACAAAAAAGCAAGAATCTGTAAATCCATTGGCAACTCTATGTTAAATATATTTTCTACCTTCAGAATATCTTTGGTTATTCTCCATAGACTGAGAAGGCAATTCTCATTACATTTTATTTTCATCATTCTGTTTTTATATGAATGCTACACTTGAATTTAGAGGAAGGACGGTCCCTTTGTTCTAACTAATAAACAGGATATCAAGTCTAGACAGTCCCCACTTAGAATGGTTTGACTTATGACTTTTCAGCTTCATGATGGTACGAAAGTGATAAACATTCTGTAGTAAATGTACTTCGAATTCTGAATTTTTATCTTTTTCCAGGCTAGTGATATGCAGTATGATACCTTCTTGCGATGCTGGGCAGTGGCAGCGAACCAAGTGTAAACAACCGATACACTTAGAACCATTCTGTTTTTCACTTTCGCTACAGTATTCAATAAATTACATGAGGTATTCAACACGTTATTATAAAATAGGCTTTGTGTTAATTGATTTTTTCCAACTGTAGGCTAATGTGAGTGTCCTGAGCACGTTTAAGGTAGGCTAGGCTAAGCTATGATGTTTAGTAGGCTAGGTGCATTAAATGCATTTTCAACTTATGATATTTTCAACTTATGATGGGGACATAACAGTAAAAATGACAAGATAACACTTTAAGTGCTCTCCATTTTTATGATTTTACATGTTTTTCTAAAATATCATATGTATATGTTTCTTCTATTTAAAAAAAAGTCAAAAGAATGTTGTATTTCACACCCACATTTCTTCAATCCCCATAGGCTGCAAGCTACTCTGCTAGCACCATTTTCTTTCATATTCTACAGAATATGAAGTGAATAGGTTGTTTTATCCTAGGACCAACTACAGACATTACTAACACTCGAGATATCCCTGAGGAGGACTCTGGATGGTACTGATGGGAGTGATATTTCATAGCACAAACATAAGCAAAACTTCTTTGATGTAGATACTCCACTGTACTCCCCAGAGGCATGAAGAAGATTTTCCCATTTCCTAGCACTCCACGGATCTATTTCTGAAAACATTACATTATTTATGTCATTATTCCTCTATTCAAAAGTCAACTGTCATGTAAAGGAAATATTATTTAAGGGTGTTTCTCAGATTTGCCATAGAATTCACACAAGTTTTGAGTATAAATACTATTTAAGTATAAAATTAGTAAAATATTGATTTTGTTCCTCAGTTTATCTTTACATTTCTAATAGGAATTTCTTATCCAGAGCAAGGAGCTAGCCCTTTCCTTAGAACAGATTCAGAATTAACTACCAAATCAAGAAGATATGCTTTTGCTTATAACTTGTTTTGTTGTAAGGGGGTATATATGGCACACTTCTCCAAACACTTAGAGTTAAAAGGAACTTTTAAAAGTAAATTTAAGGCATAGAAAGATTTTATGTCACAAATAGTCACTGTTTACCTGTGCATGAATAGTCGTCAATTCGGATGTATCCAGTTTTGCAGATGCACATGAAGGAACCTGGGGTGTTGACACACATCGTGTTCTCACGGCAGTAATGGCGCCCTTCAGCACACTCATCAACGTCTGTGAAGAAAAAGTAGGGCAAAGAGGTCAACAGTGGCCAGTATTCTAGAGTTTCTCTATAATTTTCTTTGGTGGGGAGAGGGCAAAAGTTACTAATTGAAAAGCATTTTTAAAATGTATTCAAAGTATCTCCTTTAGTAGAAACATTTGAGGTTCAAATAACAGAAATTATAACATTTTTTCCTAAAAGCTCTTGCTGGAGTTTCAAAGATGTCTTTATATTTCAACTTGCATCATTCTAAAATACATCTGAAAATATCAGTCCGTTCATCTACCTTAGATAGAATGTTTGATAAAACGAATCAGAAAGTAGAGACTGGGCTGCCTTAGAATCATGGACGTTTCAATCACTGAGCTGACCACATATTATTTTTTGATTCACTGGCTATTCTGTACACTTGGGGAGACCCTGCAAGAGGTAAATAGAATATTCAATATACACCAGAACTTGAAAAACTTCACTTAAAGATATGAAACCAAGAACATGTAGTTTATTAGAGATACGAGTAGAGATATAGCTATACCAGTAAGTGTTGAACAGAGATGAAATTACAATCTAGAGCCTGATAGAAATGAGAAGCTGTAAAATAGCAAAACAAGATATCATATTGAAGAGCTTCCACAGTAATTCACACACCAAGTTTTGAGTGTAGAGACTTGCAAATGCTAAGCCATAATAAGCACTAGTACTAATTGGGAAGAATGTGAATTTTAACAATAAAACTGTCCCCATTTTATAGCACCTCTCTGCCTGAAACATAAAGTATTTCACAGGTATTTTATCATTATGTTATACTCTTCATTAAGGGCCTTAATGCATTGACCAGGCAAGGTGCTTCTCCTCCAGAAGTCTGCTTTCTCAAATCCTTGTGGTAAATCCACAAAGTAGCATTGACCTCATTTGTACTATTAAAAGAAAGGGATCAATTACAGGAGATAGCCAGGTGACCCAATACTAAAAAAGTCATGCCATTCATATAAACTCAACTATGTTCTCAGTCCTGAGAGTGTCAAAAGAAATAGCTGACACAGTCTCTCGAGGGGCTATACTTTAGAGCTAGAGGGACGGATGAAAATACTGAGATTTAGAGAGATTCAATTTTCCATTCAACTTCTAAATGAAAGTCAACACAGCAAATTACAAACATCTTAGCATACAAAGCCCCTCCCAGTTTGGCCATTACTTTCTGGCTTTATATTCTATGGCCTCACTCCCTCTTCCCTCTCAGTGTTCTGGCCACACTGAGCTTCTGGTCATTTCTTGAATGGGCCACACTCTTTCTTACTTATGTGCTTTTGCATATGCTGTTCTCTCTTCTATTTCTCTCCCTATCACCACCCACAGTGGATCTTGTCTACCAGTAGATTCACCCTTCAAGAATCTGTTTAAATGTCTCTCTGAGAAAACTTCCCTAATGAAGTGAAATGCTCCCTATGCTGTGCTCCCTTGGAACTTTGTAAATGCTTCCATTATAGATATATCCATTGTACCTTTATTAATTTTTGTAAGTTTCTTTTTCCAATAAGTCAAATATACCCTTGAAGGGTAGGGATCATCTATTTGTGTTTCTTAATTCTGGCTACACATTATATTCATGTGAGATGCTTTTTAAAAAGTTAGTTTTTGTGCCAACTCCCCAAATCCCACTCCAAATTCTTATTTAATTATCTGTGGTGCAACACAGACATAATATTATTTTTAATCTTCTCTATGAAGAGTCTAATGCAGGGGTCAGCAAAAATTTTCAATAAAGAGCCAGATAGTAAATATTTTAGGCTTTGGGCGCCATAAGTTCTCCATTGCAACTACTTAACTCTTGTTGTAGCATGAAGGCAACCATAGACAATATGTAAATGAATGAGCCTGACGATGTTCCAATAAAGCTTTATTTACAAAATAAGAAGGTGAATCAGATTTAGCCTAAAGGCCATAGTTTGATGACCCCTTGTCTAATACATAATCAGAGTTAAGAATCACTCAGAAGGACCGAAAAAGAGGAGTAGGAGGATGTGAGGCTCACCTTCCCGCAACATCAAAAATACATCTACATGTGAGACAATTCTCATAGAAAATCAACTGGAAGCTGTAGAAGATCTCTTATACAACCAAAGCTGCAAGAAAAATCTCCACATAAGCAGGTTGGAAATTTAAAAAAAAGAAAGAGAGAAAAAGGCATCAGGACGGAACCAGCACCGCAGAGAAGGATCTGTGAAGGAGAGAAAGTCCACACATAGACCCTTGTCCTGGGGAACCTCCTTTCCTGCTAAGAGGTCAGCTGGGATGGGTGGGGCCTGGACTTTGCTCCAGAGGAGTGTGTGCATGCTGGCTTGCTAGTAATCATGGAGGAGAGAGAGGGGAGCTGACGGCTGCCACCTCACCACACTCCCAAAAGTCTGAAATGCGTGCTGGGCAGGGCCGCTAGCGCTCGGTGGCTAGGCGCTAAATCTCGGGCAGAAGGGCCCTCACAGGGGACTCGTTCTAGCTGCGTGGAGACAGCCCAGAAGGCCTAGGGAGTGGTCCATGCCAAATCTCAAAGCCGACTGTCAGCACGGCACACACACGGCAACCATGGGTCTGGCACTGGAGCCATGATCAGTGCTCGCACAGGCGGAGGTGGGTCCAGACATGGCAGACATTGTGGGCTCACACGTGAAGGCGGCAGGTCTGGCCTCGAAGCCCATTTTCAGAGCTCACAGGGTAGGGGCAGTCTTTGTCAAGTGGCACCACAGAAATGCATGTCTTAGGCGGACAGCCCCTGGGGAGGAGGATACAGCCGTTCATTTCCAGAGGGAGCCCTCTGGTTCCACCCACCCCACACCACAGCTTGGAGCCAGATCTGGGGCACACAGGTCTTGGGAGAGGCCTGCCACAGAGGCAGCCCAGGCCCCAGGAAGCAGCATAACCATCTCGATTCCTGCAGCCACAGCACTCCAGCCCCCAGCACCAGCCCACTCCACACTGCAGCCTAGCACTAGGTCTGGGACAAACACAGTGGAGAAAGGGACGCACACAACCTTGGGCTGCTTCTGGGCAAAACCACGGATGCCTGCAGGGACAGCACATATGTTCCCTGGGCCTCACTTGCTTCACTGGTCACAACCTTTGGGACAGAGCAGGCAGGCATTCAAGGGCAACAGAGCCTTATAGAACCTGGATCTCAGGGCTTCTAGTCCAAGAACTGGGGAGCAGACCCCACCCCTGACAGGGCTGTGACAGCCACAGAGTAAAGAGGAGGCCCTGTCCAACACTGCTGTGCAGTCTCTGGACACCACAATGCCAGTCACACTCCCTATCAAGGGGCTAAGAGCCAGCATTCTCTGAGGAAAGACGTGGCTGGCATCCAGATAAAAAACAGCCCTTGCAACAAAAATATTGGACTCATACAGTCTACAAAGGGATGCTCCCACATGAAAACAGCCCTTTTAGATCACGGTAGATAATGATTTCTCCTAAATTCATAGAGACAGAGAAAGTTAAGTAAAATGAAACAGCAAAGAAACTACTGCCAGTTGAAAGAGAAATCCTCTGAAAGAACAAATAATGAAGCAGACCTCACCAGTCTACTAGACCCTGAGTTCAAAAAGGAGGTAATAAAAATGCTAAAGGAATTAAAAAAGATTATCAATAGAAATGCAGATCACTGTAACAAGGAACTAGAAACTATAAAGAGGAACCAATAAAAATTAGACAATTACTGAGCTAAAGACCTATCTAGAAGCAATGAATAGCTGACTAAATAACATAGAAGAACAAATAAGTGATCTGGAAGACAGAATAATGGAAATCACTGAATCAGAACAGCAGACAGAAAGACAAAGGAAAAAAAAATAAAAGCAACATACGAGATCTATGGGATAATATAAACTGTGGCAACGTACGCATAACAGGGGTTCCAGAAACAGAAGAGAGAGAAAAGGAGATCGAAAATTTGAAGAAATTATGGCTGAATACTTCCCAAATCTAAAGAATAAGACAGATTTCAAGGAATAGGAAGCACAGAGGGTCCCAAACAAGATGAACCCAAACAGACCCACACTAAGACATATCTTAATTAAAATGGAAAGAGCTAAAGATGAAGAGAGGATTCTAAAGGCAGCAAGAGAAAAACAAAGAGTCAGTTACAAAGGTACCCCTATAAGGCTTTCAGCTAATTTCTCTGCAGAAACTGCAGGCCAGAAGGGAGTGGCATGATACATTCAAAGTCCTGAAAGGAAAAAACCTGCAACCTAGGATACTCTACCCAACAAGATTATCACTTCAAATAAAAGGAGAGATAAAGAATTTCTCAGACATGCAAAAATTAAAAGAATACAGCAATACCATACCTACCCTAAATAAATATTGAAAGGTCTTCTCTAAATAGAAAAGAAGCAAGAATCTACAGGAAAGGAAAAATCACAATAGGAAAGACAAACATATAAAAGGATTGAAGGTCACTTAAATAAGCCATTATATAAATTAGAGAAAAAAATTTTTTGTAAAAGCAATTATAACTACAATTAACTGCAAAAGGATAAACATGAAGATGTAAAATAGGACATCAAAATCACAAAACACTGGGGAAGGGTGTAAAAAAAATGTAGATCTTTTAGAATGTGTTTGAACTTATACGACTATCAGTCTAAAGCAAGTAGATATAGTTATGGATCAACATACTTGAAAAGCAGGGTAACCACAAATCAAAAACATACAATAGATTGACAAAAATCAAACAGAAAAGAACTCAAGCATAATACAAAAGAAAACCATCAAACCGCAAGAGCAAAAACAAAAACAAAAAGAAAGGAAAAAAGAACTACAAAATCAACTGGAAAACCAGGTTTAAAATGGAAATAAGTACATTACTTTAACTGTTAATGGACTAAATTCTGTAATCAAACGACACAGAGTGGGGCTTCCCTGGTGGTGCAGTGGTTGAGAATCTGCCTGCCAATGCAGGGGACACGGGTTTGAACCCTGGTCTGGGAAGATCCCACATGCCGCGGAGCAACTAGGCCCGTGAGCCACAACTACTGAGCCTGCGCATCTGGAGCCTGTGCTCCACAACAAGAGAGGCCGCGATAATGAGAAGCCCGCGCACCGCGATGAAGAGTGGCCCCCACTTGCCCCAACTAGAGAAAGCCCTCGCACAGAAATGAAGACCCAACACAGCCATAAATAAATAAATAAATAAATAAAAATTAAACTTAGAAAAAAAAAAAAAAGACAGAGTGGCAGATTGGATAAAAAGCAAGAACCTACAACATGCTGCCTACAAGAGGCTCACTTCAGGGCAAAAGACACACATGGATTGAAAGTGAGGGGATGGAAAAAGATATTTCATGCAAATGGAAATGACAAAAAAGCAGGGATAGCAATACTCATACCAGACAAAATAGACTTTAAAACAAATTCCATAAAGAAAGGTAAAGAAGGACATTATATAATGATAAGAGGATCAATACAAGAAGAGGATATTACACTCATTAACACATATGCACCCAATATAGGAGCACCTAAATACATAAAACAAATACCAACAGACATAAAGGGAGAAACAGAGGAATACAATAATAGTAGGAGACTTTATTTAACATATCACTTATATCAATGGACAGATCTTCCAGACAGAAAATTAATAAGGCAAGAGAGGTCCTAAATGACTCAATAGACCAGTTGGACTTAATTCATATTTACAGGACACTACATCCAAAAAAAACCAGAATATACATTCTTCTCAAGCATGCATGGAGCATTATCTACTCCTGCTACTTCTGTATGTTTGCACTGGTCTGTAAGGAAAGTATCACAATCAATTACAGCCTAAAAAAAATCAAACTACCAGCACCCTGGTGGAATATGATGAAAACTCATTTGCTTCCAGAGTCTTAAGATCATAATAGGAATCATATGGGATTATTAAGGTGTTCAGTTGGATCAAAGGACTTTAACCCTGCCCTTCTGAGAGGGTAATGAGGAGAAGTCAATATTACTGAAAGCCACTGTATAAGCTCCCTGGGCTTAAGCTGTGAGCTGGAGGAATGGCCACAAAGAAGTGCGTGTACACAAAAGCATGAAGAATTTATCTTTGGAGATGAAAGAGCCAAGAATAATGAACATAACCCAGGGACAGCATCTTGGTTATCAAAAGGAAACACCACTGAGTACACTGTGACATCACCTCAAAACAAGAGTAGTTCCTAGTGAGAGGTCATAGTTCCTGGTAGAGTCAAGGAAGTAGCTTCAGTGCCTGGAGCAGGACTGAGTCCAGCTGAAACAAGCATTAAGTACAGAAGACACTGTGCCTCTCTCCAAACACTACCCTAGAGAAGAAAGCCTACCCCAGCAGGAGTAGCCACCAAACCTGCCAAATCCAACTCATAAGTACGTATGAAGTAACCTAGACCCTTCCCAAGAACACTTAAGGAATGGGAACTTTGAGAATACTAAAGTCCTATGGGATGGGATGGAGAAAAGAGACAGTAAATTGGGGTAATTTCTGTTAATGTGGCTCTATTTACAGCTACAAGCTATGGAATATTTTGATTTGTAAGATGAATAAAGGATAATTTGTGAAAGGGTATGTTGGCCTTCTAAATACTGTCTCTAACAATTGCTCATTGTTAGGTCTACATCCCAGACTGTTGGGGGACATCAGCCTGTCCAATTTTCTCTTGCAGATGTTTCCTTTTTAAGCTGTCATATAGTCAGAGAAAATATATTCCGTAACATCTTACAGAAAGACCCAAGGGAACTTTTTGGCCAACCCAATTCAACATAGGGTTGTAAAGCAAAAATGAGGAACCTATTTAATATGAAGCCTTTTAGGAATTTGAGTGATTTGGATCACATAGGAATATAGGATTCACGACAAAGAGATATGAAGTGTCAGACCTATTTCCTGGAGCAGTGTTGTGAGGGGAAAAGAAGTAAAATGCCAAAAAACTATCATCGCAATACTGTATACCTAATTGCCAATTGCCTTTTTAAATTTCTCATGCCCCATCTTCAGGAAAGGAACTCTCCAAAGAGTCGCATTTACATACTAGAACTACAAAGCTACATAAACGTCATTTCCGTTTACATCTGCAGATACTCACAGGCACAAAAATGGCATAACTAAAAAGTAATCTGATGAAAAACATATTCAATCTTAATCCAAGGTATGTTTTAGTTCCAAATCCCAATTCAAAAACTCAATGAGTCAAATTCTTACAATTCAGTTCAATTCTCTATATATTTATTGAATGTTTTCTATGTCCAAGTCACTTTACTGGAGTTTCAGTCATACTGATGACCCTAGGGGGTAAAACAACAACCATAGGTGGATAGTACCATGGACAGAGTATGCTTCAATAGAATTCTCTATTAAGTGGGGAGAACAGCACAATATTAGAAAGGGCTGCTAGAAGGTAGCTTCCAGCCAGGTGGAAAAATTCAAACATGGCTGGACACACTGTAGAGATTCAAGCAAAGGGTACATTGCTGAACCATGGGGCTTTTAACATCCTTTCCAAAATTCAGTACAAAGGGCGTTAAAGCATAAACCCTGCCTTAAAAGGACTTACAATCCAGGAAATAGTAATATCATCATCATTATCATCATTATCCTTTTAGGTGCCTTCTATGTTTTAAGCCTACATTTTAGAGAGTACTATCTCTAAGAGATTCATGGTTGCTTGAAAAGACAGTATTGCATGGTCAAATAATTTCAGAACCATTATATTACTATCCTGTCCCCATTCCCCTCCTTAAAAATCACAATGTACATGAGCAAAGTACAGACTTTGAAATATCTAGTTGTTTTTAAAAAATCTTCATTCATTTATTCAACAAGTATATAATGGACATGAAACATGTCTATATACTGCATGAGGCAAAAAAGACAAACTCTAGCTGAAGAAATAATACTTAAATGATAATGTTATGAAGTGACACATACTGTCTATCTGAAACATACACCATGTGCATTAAATAGGGAGCAACCAACTTTTTTTTTCTTAACACAGTGCCTATTTCTTCTGAGCACCATTTAATTCAGAACAGATTAGGGAATTTATATTTGGTGATACAAATGATTTTATAACTCTTCCCTCCCCCAACTTGAGGAGCTTATAATGAAATTAAGAAGCCAGGACATACTTACGTGAATAACAACATGAGGTCTTATATGCTAAGTGCCAAAAGAAAAAAAAAGAGGAAGGTTGATGACTAAGGACAGAGGCAACCAAGGAATATGTGATGGTGTGGCAGGACTGAAAGTGGCTTTTGAAGAAGTAGGCTTAAAGTGACTGACTTGCACAAAGTTGGAAGGCGCTGCCAAAGAAGAGAGTTTCCTGTCAAACAGAGGTATTCAAAAAACAGTACTGTAAAGATTGAAGTCTGGTGTAGGCAGCAGAGATGGCAAAAATATGAAATATTGAGGAATGATGAACATTCCATTTGAATGAAGTTTGTGCAGGAAAAAACCGGAAACACTGTTATGGGATAGAAGACACATGAAAATGCACTTAAATGCCCAACAAATAGAAGAAAGGTATCTTCTTTGTTGTGATATGAAGACATTAAAGCATTTGGAATGAGGAGTTTGGGGAAGCAGCATAGAAAAATACATCTCACAGGAGTTGGTAAGGTGCAATTGTGGAATTAATTTAAAAAGGTACAATCAAGGTGAAGGAGAATGTTCATGAATTAATAGAAGTCAGAGTCTTAGGTAGTTACTAAATCTAAAGTAACTTTCCCAGCCCCAGTTGCTCCACGTTACTTATCAGTGTCTGAAAGCATCTTATTAAGTTATTTGTTAGTATGTCTGTTGTCTACTTCTATTGGAATATAAGATTCTGGAGGGTAGAGACCTTGTTCTAGAATAATGGCTGGCCCTCACTAAATATCTGCTGAAGGAATCAATGGACCCTTTCATGGCTTTTCATCGGAAGGAGAAAAGATAAGTATCCTCATTCACACTGGCCTGACCTGGAGCTCAACTTGGCAGAGTGAATCCTTTGTCTTCCCAGGATACTGCCCAGGCATTCACTTAGACGTGGGCTTTTTTGTATGAACAGTGAACATAAGCCACAGTGGTGAAATTGTCTTGTGTCATGGAAAAACACTGCGGTGGGAATAAAGAAGGCTGGAGTCTAGTCTTTGGCTCTATTATAAACCTGACAGGCATTTCATCTCTCTGGACCTTAATTTAATCATCTGTAAAGACAAAGGCTAGAGGTTTCCAAGTCGTTACCAGCCCTCATAATTTACAGTTCTAACAAAGAGAACATGATCTATATGATTGCACTGAAGAATCTGATTCTCTAGGATTTTGTAGGACACACAATCCTACTCTATCAAACTTAAAAAGCAGAAGTAAACTGTGTTTCTTATACTTGAACAGCTTCCCTTGCCCCAGGATAATTCAAGCTGATATATTTTAGAACAGGAATTTATAAATTCCCTTTTACCCTATCTGAAAGCTGAGGCCGACTTTGTAACTATTCAGAATCATAGATTTTTAGACCCAAAAGGAATTTTAGAAATCATCTAAACTAATCCCAGTCATTTACTATCGAAGAAATGGAGGCACAGGGATGCCAGAGACAAATTAAAAAGGTGGCAGGGATCAGTCAGATCATGAAACTTTCGTGAGCCCCATTAAAAAATTTGGACTTCATCCTATACAAAATGGGAAAGGTTTTAGGAGAGGATTAATTGAATCCGATCTGTGTTTTTGGACGATCCCTCTGATATAAGTTTACATGGTTAATGAGTGACAATCAAAATGAGAACACTGCTTCCAAACCCCAGGTCCCAAGTTAATGTTCCTTTTGGCCATAGACTGGTCTCCACACTAACCTTGGAGGCAGTGTGCACTCAGGCATGCTGCCCCCTCACCTATGTGCTTCTGCCATGCAACTCAGCTACCCCCATCTTATGCCTTGCATGTCACTGGTGCCATTTTTTTTAAAAGCATGGTGTATTTCTAAGGCAACAGCATTTTCAACACTGTCCTGTAAAAAGATTATATTAGCATGGTAATGAACACTAATGCCTTCTTGCTCAGCCAGTAAGGTCTTAAGTCATACAGCTCAACAGCAAGGACTCCTCATACTGAAGAATGATACAGATCAGTATGGGTTATTACTAAATCTTGGCCCACCAGCTGTGAAAAACTGGCTTGGGAAAGTTGGCAAAGAGATCAAAAATTTAATTCATAAATCAAGAAAAAGACGAAGTTCTGAGAAATGTAATTCTGGAAGGAGAATTGAGAGTCACATTTGGGAAGATAAGAGTATTTTTAAGAATAAAAAATTTGCAAGTCAAAGTAGGCTGCTCAGTGAAAAATCAGTAAAGAATAAATTAAAACGTCATTTACAAATAAGCTAGCATTTAAAGGAATTGCCAGCAATCATGTTTTAAAGTCAGTGGCACTAATGAGTTTGTTTACCAAATATTAATTTTTATGTATTAAAAACTATAGCTATCATACGCTACTTAAACATATGATTTTTTTGACATCTCACATGAAATTAAGCAAAGGGTACATTGAACATATTTCCTTCATTTATTTTTTAAAAATTCATTCATTGTAAATTGTACGGTACATTCTTCAAGAGTGAAACCATTAGCTTTATATCAGTTTCTTGCTACTCTTAACAGACTATATTCTCCTAGCTTTAGGATTCCTGATATATATATATATATATATATATATATATATATATATATATATATATATATATATATATATATATATATATATAAGAGACAGAGACAGAGAGACAGAGACAGAGAGAGATAGAGAAAGACATGCAGTAGGACAATTTGAGACAGGGTTGAGAGTGGATCATCAACTAATACCTATGGGGCAAGGTGAGATAATTTGAAATATTAAGGGGCAGAGGAAACAAATGCATGAGTAGTTTATCCATATGTAAGTAATATTTATTGATTTCTTACTATGTCCAAAGTGCTAACATGGAAACCAACGGCATAGCCTTGAATAAGCCAGATGTATCTGTCCTTGCAGAACTTGTGGTCTTTCTGACAAGAGACACAATTAATAATAATGATAATAATAATAATAATAATAATAATAATAATAATGATGATGTTATGAGTCTGATAAGGACAGTACTACCTAGAAAAAAAGTGAGGGCTCAAAATCTAGTCAAACAGGCTTCCCAGAAGCTGTGACATCTGAGCAGAGGACTAAAGGAGATGGGAAAGAAGAGAGCATTTCAAACAAGGGAACTATGTGCAAATGCTGGAAAGTGAGAGAATTTTACATATTCAAAGAATAGCAAGACATTCAATGTGGCTCACGAAACAAGCAGGAGCAGTTTTGTGTTGAGGTCTTGCAAACCACATGAAAGAGTTTGACGTTATCTTGCGATCAATGGAAATCTACTGGTTTTTTCAGTCAATTTTCGAATACACCATACGTGCACATGGTATAAAAATTTTAAAGATACAATAGAGTGCACAATAAAAGTAAGTCTGACCTTCAGCCACTCAGTTCTCCCATCCAAATCCCCAAGACAGCCACGGTTACTAATTTCTGGTGCAACTTTCCAGAGATATCCTAGGACCACATAAGCACATGCAAGGGCGGGGGGGAGGGGCGGAGGGCGGGGCGGTGTGTGCTTCTCCGAAGGGCATTAAGCAGGGGAATGAGATGACATGAGTTGCTCAGCAAGATCTTTTTAACTGCAAGGTAGAGGATGGATTACAGAAGAGCAAAACTGGAAGCTAGGAGGAAGCTCTCCTAGTAGTTTGGGCTCCTGTGACTGTGACAGTCTATTCTAGTTGAATATGGAGAGAGTGTGGCAGATTCAAAACAATATATATGGGATCTAAAAGTGACTGCACTCTGGGACTGACTGTATACCTGCAGATGAGAGAGGGAAGCTCTCAAGGATAACATCTTCCTTCTCAGCAATTAGATGGACCTGTGCTGTGGGGAACTGGAGGAATGCATTTGGGTTACAGAGGAGTATGGCTTTAGACATGTTGATTTTGAGGTGCTTAAGACACATCCAAGTAGAACTGTCCAAAAGGCAGTCAGATATGTGGCCCTAGAACTCAAAACTGGAGATCAAGATTTGGGGGTCCTAAGCACAGAGAAGGTAATTAAAGCCATGCTGTTAGACATCACCACCCAGGGAGAGGGTTCAGAATGAGGAGAGAAAAATTAAGATGGAGCCCTGGGGAACTTCAACATTCCAGGAGCAAGTAAAGAAAGGGGACTGAGAAAGACTGCTCAGGGATGTAGCAGCGAAATTAGAAGCATATTGGAGGTAGACGAATGTTGAAATAGTGGTAGCTACCACCTCTTCAACGCACCTTCTCTATTTGGGGCATCTCCATCTCCCCAAGAGAGAAGTCACAACTCTAGTTTTCAGTGTAATTGGCAGCTAGAATATAGACCTATGGCCTAGGATGGCCAATCAGGGGCACTCATGCCAAACCTCAATTCAGAAGAGAACTCCTGACTAAGCAGGTTGTGAGATCTTCTAGCAAGCATGGTGGAGAAGGCAGTGGTACAACTTCCAGAGTCCAGTCCTGGGTGTCAGCAGTGAAAAGTGTGCAGTATTTGTGTGAGTTGCAGTGCTGATACCAAGAGGCGGAGAGAGTGGGATCTGTACCCAGATGTGACAGGTGTTGTTGTAGCTTAACATCATCTAAAGCTGTCCTCCCACATATATTGTGAGCCACCTAACATCCTTCACTATATTCCTCTTCTGTTTAAACTGCCAGAGTGGATTCTGTTGTTTGCAACTCTGACACCCGATTAATACAATCTGCTTTCATGAAGACAAGGTAAATAAGTGTTTGAAGGCCGGAGTGATCAGTAGAATTAATTGCTGCCTAGAGGTCAAGCAAGGTACGCACTGAAAAATGTCTGATTTAACAATATAGAAGTCATCAGAGACCCTGGTGAGAGCAGTTTGGAGGGGATATGGGATGAAAAATCTCGACTGAAGTGGTTTAAGGAGAGCACCTGACATGAAGAAATAAAGACAGTGAAATCGGATCACGTCTTTAAGAAATTTGCCTATAAAGAAGAAGGGGGGCAATAACACAAAAGCTAGAAAGGGAGGTAGGGTTAATGGAGAAATTTAAGGATATTTAAATGCTGATGGGAAGGAGCAACTAGAAAGAAGTTGAAAACTGAGTTTGAGAGGAACGGATGGAGAAAGTTTCCTCTGAAGACAGGAAGAGATGAGATTCAGCACTGAGATGAACTCATGACTCCTGGGAGGAAGGGTATCTACTCCACTGAGACTAAGGAAAGGAAGAAAGGGTGGGTGTGAAGCATGTGGGTTTATGTAATGACAGCAGGAGGATGAGGAATTACGTTTCCATTTTCTGTTTTGTTGGTAAAGAAGTTATCTGCTGAGAATAAGAGAATGGGTAGACTCAAAGGTTTGTAGGGAATGGTGAAGGTCTGAAATAAACATTATAAGAAATGAGAGGAATCTGAGCTGGGGTGCAGAGCAAAATCACCAAGCAGAGTACAGCACACAGCTCGGGCTGGTAACCTAACACACACAGTTGTAAAGATCGACCACCTGACATTTTTTGTAACACCTTGATTCTTACAGTTCATGTTCATAGGCATTATATGTTCATTCTCACAATAACCCTGTGACCTAGGGAGAGCATATAGAGGTACCCACTTTTCACAGCCAAGGAACATGTTTGAAGTTAAGAAGTTTCTCAGATGTTTGCTCTAAGTCAGTGGTTGGCAAATCTAGAGCAGAATCACTCCATGTAACCCACTGTTCCTCCACAATCTGGTCTCTATTGTTACAGTGTAACCTGCTAACACACCTGGATATAAGCCTCCTGTTGCAAAAAAATTCCGAGACATGTCTTGCTCTTTCTCTTTACTTACTTCTCTCTACCAATCTAAATTGCATTCACCCTTCAGGGCCCAGATGAAGCCCCAATTCCTCCACAGTGTCTCCCAAATCTCTTTGGCCACAAGGAGTCCATCTGTCTCTACTTCTGCACTTTTTATCTGTGCGTATGCATGACTAGTTAGTAGCTGTTTTGGCTGAATCCAACTTGCTTGAAACTAAGGAACAGACAGGCTCATTTGGAAGATTGCCTTGCCATGTTGGATGTGAAAATTCATCAAGTTGAACCACATTCATTCCAAGAAGGCAGATTAGTATTTTTAATATTAAAAATTAACTTAACACATATATATTTATTTTACCCAAAACAAGTCATTACAATATCCAAATTGCTGCCCATTCAGAGTTATTAGATTAATCTAAATATTACAACAGTGCTTTCGTGAAAGATATGAAGCCGCTCCAATTTCCAATTATTTGTTTACACATAAATCACTGACTAAATTGCATTGCTAAATTTGACAGTATTAATCAATGTTTAATGCTGATTAGGAAGTATGACCTCACAACAACTCAGTATAAACAAACGTATGTGTTCTACAATTTCAGCCCCATTTCTTTACCATCACTTTCTTATTTAAGGATATGAACAATTTGTAAAAATCTGTTTAAAAGCATATTCTTCATATTAAAGTAAAATTACTTGGAAGAAATTTAAAATGGAATTAAAAGTAAAAATGAAAATATTTTTATGTATTATTGAAATCCTAGGGATCTATTTTTATACCACACCAATGAATATGAGATCCAAATTAGAGCCATAATGTCTTTGCCTTTTTACCAATATTTCACCTTCATTAAGGGTAGCACCAGTTTCCTAACTACCCCTTCTGTCCAAACACATACAGCTATTTTTGCTCTGGAATTGTCATTTGCCCAAAAAAGACAAGTCCTTCTCCACATAATTCAAATTTCTCACTCTTCTCTGACATTTAATTTGTGCTTCTCACAATCTACAGATATTGTCTCCTTAAAACTTATTCTTATTTCTATTCATAATATTAATAATGAGACTAATATTTATTCCAATGTCTGTTGCTTTCACCATGCCATTTCATTTTTCTTCACAGCATCACATGTTGTCACAACTGATCCCAAACATAATTTTACATCTTGAATCAAAGTTAGATTTATTTCATTTGTGCATTTCTTAGGTATTTGTAGCTATATTGTTTTGCTGCCATTAACCATGCTCAAACTTCCATCTCCTATCTCCAAGCCTTTTTTCCCCAATGTCCTTTCTGCTCATGATAATCTTATTTTATATTGGAGCTGTTCTTCTTTTTGAAGCTAAAGAATATATAATGAGAGGAAGAGAATTGTAAGAGGAATGCTAATAGTTGTGTTTCACTTCAAGCAAGCATTTGCTAACTGGCTTCGACACTTTTAACAAATATAACTAGAACATATGACTTGGATTTCTTGAAAGGCAAGATAGAGTTGGTATTTGTAATTATAATCTCTAAGTTATATCTGACCTTAAACTTCATGAAGTTGCAAAAAGGACTTTTTCCATCAATTTAAATTTAAACCCTCCTACACTGTTGATGGGAATGTAAGTTGGTAAAGACACTATGGAGAACAGTATGGAGGTTCCTTAAAAAGCTGAAAATAGAGATACCATATAATCCAGCAATCCCACTCCTGGGCAGATATCTGGAAAAAACTATAATTCAAAATGATACATGCACCCCAATGTTCATTGCGACACTATTTACAATAGCCAGGACATGGAAGCAACCTAAATGTCCATCAACAGAGGAATGGATAAATAAGATGTGGTACACATATACAATGGAATATTACTCAGCCATAAAAAAGAATGAAATAATGCCATTTGCAGCAATATGGATGGATCTAGAGATTGTCATACTGAGTGAAGTAAGTCAGACAGAGAAAGACAAATATCATATGATATTGCTTATATGTGAAATCTAAAAAAAAGGGTACAAATGAACTTATCTACAAAACAGAAATAGAGTTACAGATGTAGAAAAAAAACTTATGGTTACCAGGGGATAAGGGGGTGGGGAGGGATAAACTGGGAGAATGGGATTGACATATACACACTACTATATATAAAATAGATAAAACTGATAAAACCTATTGTATAGCACAGGGAACTCTATTCAATACCCTGTAATGGCCTATATGGGAAAAGAATTTAAAAGAGAGTGGATATATCTATATGTATGGCTGATTCACTTTGTTGTACACATGAAACTGACACAACATTGTAAATCGACTATACTCCAATAAAAAGTATAAAAAAATAAATTAGAGGCCTGAATCAAGATGGCAGAGTAGAAGGACGTGCTCTCACTCCCTCTTGTAAGAACACCAGAATCACAACTAACTGCTGGACAATCATCGACAGGAAGACACTGGAACTCACCAAAAAAGACACCCCACATTGAAAGAAAAATAAGCCACAATGACACGGTAGAAGGGGCACAATCACAGTAAAATCAAATCCCATAACTGCTGGGTGGGTGACTCACAGACTGGAGAACACTTATACCACAGAAGTCCACCCACTGGAGTGAAGGTTCTGGGCCCCACGTCAGGCTTCCCAACCTGGGGGTCTGGCAACAGGAGGAGAAATTCCTAGAGAATCAGACTTTGAAGGCTAGTGGGATTTGTTTGCAAGACTTCGACAGAACTGGGGGGAAAAGAGATTTCACTCTTGGAAGACACAAACAAAGTAGTGTGTGAATTGGGACCCAGGGGAAGGAGCAGTGACCCCAGGGGAGACTGAACCAGACATACCTGCTAGTGTTGGAGGGTTTCTGGCAGAGGTGGGGGTGGCTGTGGTTCACCGTGGGGACAAGGACACTGGCAGCAGAAGTTCTGGGAAGTACTCGTATGCATGAGCCCTCCCAGAGTCTGCCATTAGCCCCAACAAAGAGCCCAGGTAGGCTCCAGTGTTGGGTTGCCTCATGTCAAACAACCAACAGGGAGGGAACCCAGCCCCACCCATCAGCAGTCAAGTGGATTAAAGTCTTACTGAGCTCTGCCAACCAGAGCAACAGGCAGCTCTACCCACCACCAGACCCTCCCATCAGGAAACCTGCACAAGCATCTTAGATAGCCTCATCCACCAGAGGTCAGAGAGCAGAAGCAAGAAGAGCTACAATCCTGCAGCCTGTGGAACAAAAACCACATTCACAGGAAGATAGACAAGATGAAAAGGCAGGTACCAGATGAAGGAACAAGATAAAACCCCAGAAAAACAACTAAATGAAGTGGAGATAGGCAACCTTCCAGAAAAAGAATTCAGAGTAATGATAGTGAAGATGACCCAGGACCTCAGAAAAAGAATGGAGGCAAAGATCGAGAAGATGCAAGAAATGTTTAACAAATACCTAGAAGAATTAAAGAACAAACAAACAGAGATGAACAATACAATAACTAAAATGAAAAATACCCTAGAAGGACTCAATAGCAGAATAACTGAGGCAGAAGAACGGATAAGTGACCTGGAAGACAGAATGGTGGCATTCACTGCTGTGGAAGAGAATAAAGAAAAAGACTGAAAGAAATGAAGACAGCCTAAGAGACCTCTGGGACAACATTAAGTGCAACAACATTTGCTTTATATGGGTCCCAGAAGGAGAAGAGAGAGAGAAAGGACCAGAGAAAATATTTGAAGAGATTATAGTCGAAAACTTCCCAAAAATGGGAAAGGAAGTAGCGACCCAAGTGCAAGAAGTGCAGAGTTCCATACAGGATAAACCCAAGGAGAAACACGCCAAGACACAGAGTAATCAAATTGGCAAAAATTAAAGACAAAGAAAAATCATTGAAAGCATCAAGGGAAAAAGGACAATTAACATACAAGGGAACTCCCAAAGCTTAACAGCTGATTTATCAGCAGAAACTCTGCAAGCCAGAAGGGAGTGGCATGATATACCTAACGTGATGAAAGGGAAGAACCTACAACCAAGATTACTCTACCCGGCAAGGATCTCATTCAGATTTGATGGAGAAGTTAAAAGCTTTACAGACAAGCAAAAGCTAAGAGAATTCAGCACCACCAAACCAGCTCTACAACAAATGCTAATGGAACTTCTCTAAGTGGGAAACACAAGAGAAGAAAAGGACCTACAAAAACAAACCCAAAACAATTAAGAAAATGGTCATAGGAACATACATATCGATAATTACCTTAAACGTGAAAGGATTAAATGCTCCAACCAAAAGACAAAGGCTTGCTTAATGGATACAAAAACAAGACCCATATATATGCTGTCTACAAGAGACCCACTTCAGACCCAGGGACACATACAGATTGAAAGTGAAGGGATGGAAAAAGATATTCCATGCAAATGGAAATAAAAAGAAAGCTGGAGTAGCTATACTCATATCAGATAAAATAGACTTTAAAATAAAGAATATTACAAGAGACAAGGAAGGACACTACATAATGATCAAGGGATCAATCCAAGAAGAAGATATAACAATTATAAATATATATGTACCCAACATAGGAGCACCTCAATACATAAGGCAACTGCTAACAGCTGTAAAAGAGGAAATCGACAGTAACAAAATAATAGTGCGGGACTTTAACACCTCACTTACACCAATGGACAGATCATCCAAAATGAAAATAAATAAGGAAACAGAAGCTTTAAATGACACAATAGACTGGATAGATTTAATTGATATTTATAGGACATTCCATCGAAAAACAGCAGATTACACTTTTTTCTCAAGTGCGCACGGAACATTCTCCAGGATAGATCACATCTTGGGTCACAAATCAAGCCTCAGTAAATTTAAGAAAACTGAAATCATATGAAGCATCTTTTCTGACCACAATGCTATTAGATCAGAAATGAATTACAGGGAAAAAAACGTAAAAAACACAAACACATGGATGCTAAACAATACATTACTAAATAACCGAGAGATCACTGAGGAAATCAAAGAGGAAATCAAAAAATTCCTAGAGACAAATGACAATGAAAACACGACGAACCAAATCCTATGGGATGCGGCAAAAGCACTTCTAAGAGGGAAGTTTATAGCTATACAAGCCTACCTAAAGAAACAAGAAAAATCTCAAATAAACAATCATACCTTACACCTAAAGGAACTAGAGAAAGAGGAACAAACAAAACCCAAAGTTAGCAGAAGGAAAGAAATCATAGAGATCAGAGCAGAAATAAATGAAATAGAAACAAAGAAAACAAGAGCAAAGATCAATAAAACTAAAGCCTGATTCTTTGAGAAGTTAAACAAAATTGATAAACCATTAGCCAGACTCATCAAGAAAAAGAGGGAGAGGACTCAAATCAATAAAATTAGAAATGAAAAAGGAGAAGTTACAACAGAAACCACAGAAATACAAAGCATCCTAAGAGAAGACTAAAACCACCTCTATGCCAATAAAATGGACAACCTGGAAGAAATGGACAAATTCTTAGAAAGGTATAACCTTCCAAGACTGAACCAGTAAGAAATAGAAAATATGAACAGACCAAGCACAAGTAATGAAATTGAAACCGTGATTAAAAATCTTCCAACAAACAAAAGTCCAGGACCAGATGGGTTGACAGGTGAATTCAATCAAACATTTAGAGAAGCACTAACACCCATCCTTCTCAAACTCTTCCAAAAAATTGTGGAGGAAGTAACACTCCCAAACTCATTCTATGAGGCCACCATCACCCTGATACCAAAACCAGACAAAGATACTACTAAAAAAGAAAATTACAAACCAATATCACTGATGAATATAGATGCAAAAATCCTCAACAAAATACTGGCAAACGGAATCCAACAACACATTAAAAGGATCATACATCATGATCAAGTGGGATTTAAACCAGGAATGCAAGGATTCTTCAATATACACAAACCAATCAATGTGATATACCATATTAAAAATTGAAGAATAAAAACCATATTATCATCTCGATAGATGCAGAAAAAGCTCTTGACAAAATTCAACACCCATTTATGATAAAAACTCTCCAGGAAGTGGGCATAGAGGGAACCTACCTCGACATAATAAAGGCCATATACAACAAACCCACAGCAAACATCATTCTCCATGGTGAAAATCTGAAAGCATTTCCTCTAAGATCAGGAATAAGACAAGGATGTCCATTCTCACCACTATTATTCAACATAGTTTTGGAAGTCCTAGCCACGGCAATCAGAGAAGAAAAAGAAATAAAAGGAATACAAATTGGAAAAGAAGAAGTAAAAGTGTCACTGTTTGCAGATGGCATGATACTATACACAGAGAATCATAAAGCTACCACCAGAAAAGTATTAGAGCTAATCAATGAATTTGGTAAAGTTGCAGGATACAAAATTAATGCACAGAAATCTCTTGCATTACTATACACTAATGATGAAAAATCTGAAAGAGAAATTAAGGAAACACTCCCATTTACCATCGCAACAAAAAGAATAAAATACCTAGGAATAAACCTACTTAGGGAGACAAAAGACCTGTATGAAGAAAACTATAAGCCACTGATGAAAGAAATTAATGATGATACCAACAGATGGAGAGATATACCATGTTCTTGGATTGGAAGAATCAATATTGTGAAAATGACTATACTACCCAAAGCAATCTACAGATTCAATGCAATCCCTATCAAATTACCAATGGCATTTTTTACATAACTAGAAAAAAAAAATCTTAATATCTGTATGGAGGCACAAAAGACCCTGAACAGCCAAAGCAGTCTTGAGGGAAAAAAACGGAACTGGAGGAATCAGACTCCCTGACTTCAGACTATACTACAAAGCTACAGTAATCAAGACAATATGCTACCGGCACAGAAACAGAAACATAGATCAATGGAACAAGATAGAAAGCCCAGAGATAAACCCATGCACCTATGGTCAACTAATTTATGACAAAGGAGGCAAGGATATACAATGGAGAAAAGACAGTCTCTTCAATAAGTGGTGCTGGGAAAACTGGACAGCTACATGGAAAAGAATGAAATTAGAAAACTCCCTAACACCATACACAAAAATAAACTCAAAATGGATTCGAGACCTAAATGTAAGACCAGACACTCTAAAACTCTTAGAGGAAAACATAGGAAGAACACTCTTTGACATAAATCACAACAAGATCTTTTTTGATGCGCCTCCTAGAGTTATGGAAATAAAAACAAAAATAAACAAATGGGACCTAATGAAACGTCAAAGCTTTTGCACAGCAAAGGAAACCATAAACAAGACGAAAAGACAACCCTCAGAATTGGAGAAAATATTTGCAAATGAATCAACAGACAAAGGATTAATCTCCAAAATATATAAACAGCTCATGCAGCTCAATATTAAAAAAAACAAACAACCCAATCCGAAAATGCGCAGAAGACCTAAATAGACATTTCTCCAAAGAAGACATACAGATGGCCAAGAAGCCCATGAAAAGATGCTCAACATCACTAATTATTAGAGAAATGCAAATCAAATCTACAATGAAGTATCACCTCACACCAGTTAGAATGGGCATCATCAGAAAATCTACAAACAACAAATGCTGGAGAGGGTGTGGAGAAAAGGGAACCCTCGTGCACTGTTGGTGGGAATGTAAATTGATACAGCCACTATGGAGAACTGTATGGAAGTTCCTTTAAAAACTAAAAATAGAATTACCATATGATCCAGCAATCCCACTACTGGGTATATACCCAGAGAAAACCATAATTCAAAAAGACACATGCACCCCAATGTTCATTGCAGCACTATTTACAATAGCCAGGTTGGAAGCAACCTAAATGCCCATCGACAGATGAATGGATAAAGAAGATGTGGTACATATATACAATGGAATATTACTCAGCCATAAAAAGGAATGAAATTGGGTCATGTATTGAGACGTGGATGGATCTAGTGACTGTCATACAGAGTGAAGTAAGTCAGAAAGAGAAATACAAATATCGTATATTAACGCATATATGTGGAACCTAGAAAAATGGTACAGATGAACTGGTTTGCAGGGCAGAAATTGAGACACAGATGTAGAGAACAAACGTATGGACACCAAGGAGTGAAAGCGGTGGGGGGGTGGGGGTGGTGGTGTGACGAATTGGGTGATTGGGATTGACATGTATACACTGATGTGGATAAAATTGATGACTAATAAGAACCTGCTGTATAAAAATAAAATTCAAAAATCAAAATAATTAATTAATTAATTAAAAAATTATTAATCATGTATGCTTTACATATCAGTTCAAATGGATACTTTTCCAGGGTGGTGCCTTTTTTAAAAAATGACTTTTTTTATCTAATAAAAAACTGATAGAGAACCACTGCTTCACATAAGACACCTGTAGCTGATTTTGCTTAATTCAATGCAGACGTTTTCTCCCTAACACTAATAAACAAGTACATATACATGTAATTATCAAGTACTTTAACCTGCTACTCATTTATAGAAAAATAACATGAATTCCCATGGTTACATTTAAAGTTTTATCATATAATTTACAAAATGAGGACAAATTATACATACTCTATATCCAAGAACTGGTTAGAATATTATTCATTTGGCATAAAGTGGTTTGGTTCTAGAAATAATCCATGATAAGTTAGTTACTGAAGTAGCTAAAGATCTCATTATAAGTGGCTGAAAATATGACATTATCATATTGACTCTGAGTATTGCTGCCTCAAGTTTCCAATAAACTAATAGTATAATATCTTAGTTCCCAAAATAAATTCATGTTGCATGAATTGACTGACACACTGGTAGTAATAAATATATGTGTAAAACACAAGTTCAATGGCACACTCTTACCAAAGACTTATTTTTCTGGAAGGCATTTTCACCTACTTAATCTTGTTTAACCTCCCCTCCCACAGCAACCTCATGAAACAATTTCTCCCTGTTTAATAGGTGAGGAGACTGAGGCTCAGATATATTAAGTGATTTGTACAAGTTCCCACAGTTAGTAAATGGAAAGATTTTGATTTGATCATATAAACATTTTACATTCATTTGTCTATTAAATCCCCAAATTTCTTCTAACATATATTTAAAAAAAAATAATTACGGGTAGACGTACATCTAAATCTGCAACGTATCCATCTGGGTACCAGAATACCTCCTTATGCACAAGGAGTTGTACAAAATAAGTATTTGTTCTAATTGACTTTTCAGCATCGACTAGTAAAAGGGTAATGGTTATAAATGCTTGTTTAACACTGGCAGGTAGTAAATGTCTCCATCATATTACAGAGAAATGAAAAGGTAAGCATTCTGTTGAGAATAGCAGGTCAAACAAAACCCAAAACCATACCTACCAGAAGGTCAATAATGTTATAGGCTATGGATACAAACTTCCTTGGCTGCTGATGAATCTGAGTCCTCCCTTGAAAGTCTCTTCAGTTACCCTGAGTGTTTCTATGGATTCTAGAATAAGTCAGCGCATACCATCACTGCCCAATACCCTGCCCCTGGGCATCCTCTAGGCCTTTCCCTGTCCTCTGAGTCTCTGCCAAAACTAGTACATATCCCTGTGTCCCTAATTTTGCCCCTTTAAAAAAAGCTCCCATCCCCAAACTACAAAACTCTTGAGATACCACATAGCATCTTTTTCAGTCTTCACAGCATGAAAAAACAAAAAAAAGGTTCTTTTACCTAACTTTGTTTTGTTCTTTGGAACCTAGGCCCTACAGTAGCCTTGTTTATGTCTTACATATGAGAGTTTATCCCCTTTCCCATCATCACATTATGTCTCTCCCACCATTCAGTGTTAAACCAGCCCAAAGGTCCAGGCAGCCCTCACAAGCTTGTACATAAACCCCTCTTCACCTTTGGCATAAATCCAAAAGCCCTCAAGAAAATCCAATAATATAAACAGACACTGGGGGTAGGCATCATGCTAGCATATAGCCATGTTCCTATTCTTTACTTAATTCAAACCAACGGTTCTCAACTGGGAGCAATTTTGCCCTCCCAGGGAAATTTGGCAATGTCTGGAGACATTTTTGTTTATCACAGCTGGAAGTGGGGAGATGGACATAGGTGTGCTACTGGCATCTAATGGGTAGAGGCCAGGGGACAGCACCCACAACAAAGAATTATCCAGTCCAAAATGTCAATAGTACCAACGTTGAGAAATACTGGTTTAAACTAACACCACTGTGATACACAGGGATATATGACCACACAGGCTCAACAATTCATCTTTCTAGAGAGGAATAGATTAATTAAAGGCTCAAAAGTAATCACAATTTTGAATCCATCCTGAGAAGGATGTCAATATAGAACTAGTTTAGAATAATCCTTTTCAAACTTGAACGTGCATGAGAATCACCTGTGAAGCTTGTAAAAATGCAGATTTTTGAGACCCAACCCAGGATAAAGGCTGCATCCAGGAATGTGTATTTTTAACAAGCTCTTTGGGTGAATTTGATGCAGCTTGAACCTCTAAACTCTGAGCACTCTAAGAAACTAAGCTGAGGAAGTGAAACGGTATACTGATGAAAATAAACTGAGTTTGTGAACACTAAACTTTTCCTCCAGTTGAACATATGGCTAAAAAACACTGGATAGCTGCCAAATCATTGAGATGATATATTAATAAACTTTATGCCTTAAACCAGTGCTCTTCAAATTTTCATATGCATAGGAATCACCTGGAGATCTTGTTAACATGCAGATCTGATTCAGTAGGTCTTAGATACAGTATGAGATTCTGCATTTTTAACCAGCTCCCAGGTAATGGCCTATATTTTTAGTCCTTGGACCAGCATGTTGAATAATAAGGTCTTAAAAAACAACTGCCAAAAGAATACAAAGACAGGACTACTTATTTCAAAAGTGCAAAACCATCAATCACAATTCTCATCTCCATCTGCATCTGGAAAATGGACATAGACTTTAGATGTTACCTCCACTACAAAGTCAGCTCCACGAGAGCAGAAGTGTAATTGGTTTTACCCATGACTTTATGGCCAGCACCCATTCAAGACCTGGCACATAGTTTGTACTCAACAAATCCTGCGAATAAATGAATGCTAACAGAGAGTCTCTATACGAAGTCTAGTGATAAAAGCCAATCGTAAATCAATATGCCAAAAAAAGCCTAGAGATCCACCTCAGAAAGAAGAAAATACTTGTTCTTAATCCTATTTAATACATAGATATATCATTAATTGATAACTGATTTATGATTTCTCCTCTATATAGTATCCAAAGTGATCATGAACTCAGACTTAACTATGAGTGTTTTCTAGAGATGTGCATTCTTTGGGGGAAAAAATCAGCTGACCATAAAAATCACACAAGTATGGTATTTTGTTTCAAAAGAATAGTATATAGGTAGCATTGACAGCTTCTTCAACTTCCTTTGCATGAGAAACTATGCTTAAGAAGAAATTCAGAGAAGTTTAATCTTTATTAGGTTTGATTTAAAAAATTTAAAGTCCTCCCTTCATATCAGAGGAGGCCTTGGCTTCAAAGAAAAAATGCCCTTTTCCTTTGATTTGAGTATCTTAATGTAAACTTAATCAAGTTTACAAATGAACAGAAATTGAGTTAGAGAAAGCTGAAGTTAAGTATCACAGACAGTAAATGATGAATGAGGCCAGAAAAACCACTGATGCAAGTTCAAATTTTGTTATGTCACTTGATAGGGATTTTCGAAAGTTTTGCACCAAAAATCCTTAATTGGAGAAGGAATGATTTTCATGAAAACACAAAACAATACAAAACAGTATTTCCTCAGCATTGTAAACATGTTAAATAGATATTCCTCAATGCCTAAAAACACTTTAATACTTCCATATATCATATTAATTCTAAAATCTGTTTTATGTGGTAACTTTTTCACTTAATTAGATGGATAGATGATGCTATTAAAAGGTTAATTCATATTTGGAAACATCAGAAATACTTTTTCTCATCTCCTTTTTTTGTTGTTGTTAATTTGTAACTGTATTGGTTAAGTTTATTCGTCAACATGCCTAGGCCATGGGGTAACCAGGCATTTGATCAAATATTATTCTGGGTGTATCCATCTGTGACGGTGCTTCTGGATGAGATTTACATATGACTTGGAATAAAGCAGATTGCCCTCCCTAATGTGGGTGGGCCTCATCCAATCAATTAAAGACTTGAATAGAACAAAAAGGCTGAGTAGGAGGGAGACTTTGCCTGTCTGACTGATGAGCTAGGACACTGGTCTTCTCCCGCCCTTGGAATCGAACTTACACCATTGGCTCTCCTGGTTCTCAGGTCTTTAGACTTGGACTAAAACTACACTATCAACTCTGCTAGGTATCCGGCTTGCTGACTGTAGATCTTGAGACTCTTCAGCCTCCATAATCACATGAGTCAATTCCTTATACTTTCTCTCACTCTCTCTCTCTCTCTCTCCTCTCTTATCTATTGACATATATGTCTTATTGGTTCTGTTTTTCTGAAGAACGCTGACTCACACAGTAACCTTGGACCTTTTTATTTAAGAAACTCTACTGTAATACTCAGTAGAGCATGTATCATTAACCATAGTTTTGAAAGCTAAAATCTGTTAGAATTTCCTAATTAATCCCATAGGGCTTGGTCCTCTGGTTATTTATCCCTACTCTGTTAGCAGGCCTCCCATTAGCTCCAGTGGAGAGTTGTGTGCTAGTTTACAATCAGAGAATTGAGGTCATTCTGCATCTTTTCCTTCATATCTCTTGGAGCAACTCTGTGAGGCTATCACTCATCTTACTGTTAAAGAAATCCTCTCAGATTGGCTCTATATTCCATAATTAATGAAATGCAGATACTGTGTCAGGAATTCATTACTAAATGAATTAGATGTGAAGCTGAGAAAGAAAAAAAAGAAGGAAGGAAGGGAGGGAAGGAGGGAGGGAGGAAGCAAGGAGGGACAGAGTAAGCGAAGGGAGGGAAGGAAAGGGCAAGAAAGAAAGAATGAGAGAGAGTTTGTTTTCCCATTGTCTTCCAGTGTGGATTATTTACCATGGTCCCATCTCATTACAGTTTCTCTAATGCCAAGAAGCTGCTTTTCAGATGGACTACAGTTTGTTTTTTTTTTTTCCTTTTCAGAAACATTCAATTTTTAAAGCCAGTTAACTGCTTTTAAAAGAAAGTCTTTCTGAAGAAAAATCTATATGGTATTCTTACCCATAAAAATAAGAATTAGATTAGGTATCTAATAAGTAAATTAAAAGTAGTAAAAGTTTAAAAACACCAAATTTGAAGATAGGTGACATGAATTTGAACCCTCGGTTTACTGTTTGCTATCTAAATAAGTGATTTTGGGGAAAATCATTTTATTTCCAAGCTCTTCAGTTTTCTCAACTACAAAACAGGAGATTATAATGATGCCTGCATCATAGGACTGCTGGACGAAATAAATTGTTGTATGTGGAAAGCTTTCTAAATGTCTCTAAAGAGCAATATGGTTATTATGTTGGTCTTGTTTTTTTATATTAGCCTTAGTGGCAAACAGTATAATAAGAAAAAAGAATACAACATAGGAAAAAAACTGAGAAATTACTTGTTTTCATTAAGATTTATGCTCACATTATTTTGTACATGGGCCAGAATTTACAGAAATGCATAACAAAAAAGAAGGTAGAAAAGGTATCATTAGCCAAAGGAATGAATTAAAAAGACAGGAATGGGGTGAGAGGAGACAGTGTTTATTTTGGTGTGACTGGTGAAAAAAACAAACAGGTATTTAAACTGGGTATCTAAATATAGTGGTTTATAGTTTATGTTTGAAGGTGTGCCATGCCTGGTGCATAGCAAGTGCTAACCAAATGTTTATTAAGAGTCCAATCTTCACATTCAACTAGCATTTAGTTAAGCAACTTCTACATACCAAACATTTGATGTTCAAGTCAGTTGGTTTGCAAATTGTAGCTAGAATTCAAATCTTAGGTGAAAACTTAGAGTGTTCAGTAAAAGCAATGGTGGATATGGGAAAATTTCTGGGATTTGTAGTCCTTTAAGTATGTATGCCATTTATCAGTACAATGAGTGATATAAATGAATAAATTCCTTTCCTTGCACTACTCAAAATATTTTTCAAAAGAAAATGCATATCAATCTAAAACAACTGAATCCATTTTTAGTTATAAAAATCTATATGACAATTAGACTTTCTTACACAATATAAGCACAATTTAATAAGTTCAATACTTATCCTGAATAATTCTTTAGTGATGAGGTAGCCTAAAGGTGCCCATCTGTTCAGCATATCTAAGCATTTCAAACGATCAATAAACAAATATTTCTTAAACTCTAAATTGTCTATCTCTATTTTAGAAGTCTTGGAAAATTCAAGGAAAGTAAACAGCCTGTGACCATGAAACACTTATATTATAGGTGGTAGAAATATATACAAATGCACATGTATGAATCCCTTAATAAATAATATAGTAGATAATAAAGTATATTACAACCGGACAATTGGATATAAATTAGTACAGAACAAGGTATTAATTCTTCAGTCAGATAAAATAAAAAATAGATTTGAGAAATTAAATTTATGTGCACCTAATTCATCAAGAAAATCTTTTAAAAAAATTAAGCAGTCTCGAACAATAATTAAATCATAGATAGTTAGAACAAAAAGCAGAAGGTATACCTGTCAGACTGTATTAGTTTTCTAGGGCTACTATAATAAAGCATCACAAACTGGTGGCTTAAGCAACAGAGATTTATTGTCTTATGGTTTTACAGCCTAACAGTCCAAAATCAAGGTATCAGCCTTTCTAAGGGCTGAGAAGGACAATTTGCTCCATGCTCCTCACCTTGCTTCTGGTACTTTGCTGGAAATCTTTGGTGTCCCTTGGCTTGTAGGTGCATCACCCCAATCTCTGCCTGCATGTTCACATGACATTCTCCCCGTGTGTCCGTGTCAAAATTTCTCCACTTTATAAGGACAACAGTCATATTGGAGTAGGGTCCCAGCATTTTCCAGTATGACTTCATCTAAACTAACTACACTTGCAACAGCCCTATTTCCAAATAAGTTCCCATCCTGTGGTAACAGGTTAGGACTTTAACATATGACTTCTTGAGAGGCACAACTCAACCCATAACACAGACGAACTATCATGAGCAAAGAAAACGATGAAAATACTGGAAGAGACTTGCTATGGATTAATGGATAAATAGTTATGTAGGGCCAGGCAACAGAAAGCCTTGGAACCTTGGCAAAGGAGTTTGAGCTTGATGTGTTGAGCAACAAAAAGGCACCATGGGCTCTCAAGCAGAAGAAATGGGTTTTGTAAACATTAATCCGGAGAATGGGTCCTGGTTGGGTAGGAGGGAGCGAGACACTAGAGACAGAATGACTAAACAGAAGGTGACATGAAGTAAAAAAAATGATATCTGGCAGCAGCAGTCAGAATGAAAGACATAAGATGAATCCAGGAAAAACTGGTCCATCAGCAAGGGATTATTCTTTTAGGGGGTTCAGATTTTCTATATTCTCATTAATTTGAAGAAATGCCTCACAAACTTCCTTTCATTAATAAGGCATCCATTACCAATTTTGGTAAACAAATGTGATATGCAACTATATAAATGACTCACCTATGCAGAATTATTTTCCAGTTCTTAGTGTACTGCCAAAAGCTTGGAGAGCAACAATGCCAGCAATTTTAAGGTGTTTGGGAAACAGGAACAAGCTTCTTCATCATAATGCACTATTGGGCTGACACAACTGTAATCCCTGGCACCTATTATGCACTGAAGAGAGAAACTTACCAAATAAATGACTTCTGAAGACACTATCTAAAATGGAATGCCAAGATGGTCCTAAAATAGTACTCAATAGTGTAAGGAAGTGTCAAGAGGAAGTATAGTCAAAACATCAAAAGCTCCTACCATTTTCAGTTTAAAGTCAAGACATGTAGCAAAGGATCATTCTTTAAAACACAATGTCCAATGTAATTTTTGACAACTTTTATAGACTGTATGTATTGCAAGAGACCAAATGAAGGGGAAAGTATTAAAAAATTTGGTAACACTCTGTAAGGAATGAGGAACACTGAATGGATGGAGATGGACAAATAATTTTTAAAAGATAAATATGATAAACATATAGTTCATAAGAAACATAAAGTAGGGCAATATACTCTCAGATATTTTAGAACTTTAATATCTAAAAGCTGGACAGATCATCTAGTTATAAAATCCTAACTTAAGTCATGTTCATAAATATCTAAAGAGTCACAAAACTCTTTCAAAAACACGAAGCTATCATCTGCATGGCTGAGTTACTGGGGGTGAGGCCAGACAGAACCGAAAAGGAAAAAACAGGTGGGAAAGAAACACCCTTCCTTCGCCCCACTTTGCCTTAAGCTACTGCTTTCTCTTTCTCCTTCCCTTCATAAGCAAACATCTGGAAGGAGTTCTCTTCCTTCATCAGAACCACTTTTCCCATTATGCAATACTGAATGTACTCCAAACTGGCTTTTGTCATCACTTTGCAACAAAATCGCCATGGCTGGCCCTCAGTGTCATCCATAAAGTTCAACACAAAGGACATTTTTCAGTCTTCATCATTCTCGATCTCTCAGAAGCATTGTACTTTTTTTGAAATCCTCTCTTTTCCTTGGTTTCTGTGACACCACCTCCTCTTCTCTTCCTAATTGTCAGCCACGACTTTCCTCTCTCCATCACCAAATCATCTTCTTCATAAAACACTCAAATACCACAGTTTTTCAAAACTCTCTAGGTAATTTCTTCCATTTTCTCAACTACCATTTATATGCCAAAGAATCCCAAATGTTATGTACAACTTAAACTTCTCTGAACCCCACACTGAAGTATATTCAACTGGCCACTCAACTGTCCCTCAAGAACAACCCAACATGATGATTTTCCCACTGAATCTGTTTCCTAAGTGAGCAGCACTAACACCTGCCTGTTTCTCAGGACAGAAACCTGAGTATCACCCTTGAAACCTCTCTACTCATCATCTACAAGCACCAATCAATCATCAGGATTGGTTTTACCTCACTAATGCTCTCACATACACCCACATCTCCATCCCCCTTTCTTCTGTAGGCCACCGCTGTCTCCCATCCACTGGTTTCCCACATCCAGTCTTCCCTTCATTCAGCCTGAAGCAGAAGTGATTATTTAAAACACCAATGTGATCAGGGCATTCCTCTGCAAAACTTTTCATTGGCTCTCCCTTGTTCTTAGCACAAAACCCTTAGTCTTTACTGTGCCCTTCAAGGCCCTGCTTCCCATCATTAATCTCATTGGGCACCTCTCCCCTGTTCTCTGCCTTTCTTCAGTTATTACAAAGTGCTTCTTTTCACCTTAAGGCCTTTAGACATGGTGATTCCTCCAAAGGAAATTCCCTTCTTTCCCACACTTAACTTCTATGCATAGCTGATTTTTACTTAATCTTCAGATTACAAAGAAAAACTCTTTTATTCAAGCACTACCACCCACACAGATCAGAACCCCTGTTAACCTATTTCTCTTTTAGCCACTTGCCACATGTGCAATTAAATGCTCTTTGGTGCAATGATCTTCCTTGCCTGAGAGAACATCAGTCATGTACACCTTATTTACTGCTTCACCTCTAGCCTAGCCTGGAACAAAACAAGCATTCAATAAATATTTGTCAAATGAATAAATAAACTCCAAATTTTACCAGTGCTATTTTAACTATGATCAAGAAAATTATAGTAAAATAAATAACCTCAATTATAGTTATATCATTAAAACAACCCCACAGATTTAGTAAATAAAATTTATTTTATATCACTTGCTTACTTTTGTTTATAATGACAAGTCTAATGTCTTAGAGGACCAGAACTCTATAAGACAAGCTGATAGACAACATGTACAATTGCATAAAAAATTTTAAATGCTGCTTCTAGTGAGTCAAACTATCCTTAATGGGATAGCCCTGGCCCCATAGGCAGCTACAATGGGAGTCGGCCCACACAGCAGCAGGCTGGAACCAGTCCCAAGATACCCCAGCTCCTGTAGCCAGCCATGCCAGGACTCAGTCCCACCCACCAGTAGGAAGCAGCCATGGCACAGGAAGGAACTAGCAGCTGACTGGGCAAGGGGCCAGGCTTGCCTAACAGTGTGCCAACAATTGTTGCATTGTCACAACAGAATGGCCAATACAATCCACATAGGGGACACCCCTAGAACAGATAGGTCTGGAGCCCAGAGGGTAGTGTGCTGCTGGGACCCATAGGATGTATCCTACATAAGGCCACTTCTACAAGATCAGGAAGCATAACTGACCTACCTAATACCTAGAAATAAACAAAGGGAATTTGGCAGAATGAGGAGACAAATGAATATATTCCAAAGGAACAAGACAAAACCCCAGAAGAACTAAATGAAGTGGAGATAAGTCATCTACCCAAAAAAGAGTTCAAGGTAATGATTTTAAAGATGATCAGTGAACTGAGGTGAAGAATGGATGAACACAGTGAAAAGGTTAACAAAGAGTTAGAAAATATGAAGAAGAACCAAACAGAGCTGAAGAATACAATAGCTGAAATTAAAAATACACTAGAGGGAATCTAGGAATACACAGTATATTAGATGATACAGAGGAATAGATCAGTGAACTGGAAGACAGAGCAGAGGAAATTACACAAACTGAAGAGAAAAAAAGAAAGAAGAATTTTTTTTTTTAAATGAGGATAGTTGAAGAGACTTCTAGGACAACATCAAGTGTACTAACATTTGCATTACAGGAGTTGTAGAAGGTGAAGAGAGAAAGAAAGGGACAGAGAATTTGTCTGAGGAAATAACAGTTGAAAACTTCCCTAACCTTAAAAAGGATATAGACATCCAGGTCCAAGAAGCAAAGAGAGTCCCAAATAAGATGAACCCAAAGAGGTCCACACAAATATACATTATAATTAAAATGGCAAAAATTAAAGATAAAGAGTGAATCTTAATAACAGTAAAGGAAAAGCTACTAACTTTTCCTAACTAGTAGCTTTCCATACCATAAGAGTATGCTCTGACTTTCCAGCAGAAATTTTTCAGGCCACAAGGTGAGTGGCACAATATATTCAAAGTGATAAAAAGAAGAAATCTACAACCAAGAAAACTCTACCCAGCAAGGTTATCAAGCAAAAGCTAAAATACTTCAACACCACTAAACTGGCTTTACAAGAAATGTTAAAGGGACTACCCTACGCAGAAAAGAAGATTATACAACTAGAAATATGTAAATTATTTTTAAAATAGTCTCATTAGTAAAGGCAAATATACAATAAAGGTAGTATATTATCCACTTATAAAGCTAATATAAAGGTTAAAAGACAAAAGACATCTGTAGCCCCCAAACTAGTTAAGGGATACACAAAACAAAAAGATGGAAAATATAATGTCAAAAACATTAAACAGGGTGCGAAGAGTAAAAATGCAGGGTTGTTAGAATGTGTTCATACTTAAGAGATCCACTTAAAATAATCAATATATATACTTACATATATAGTGTTATATATGAAACTCATGATAACCACAAATTAAAAATCTATAATAGATACACACATTCAAAAAAGAAAGAATCCAAACATAACTAAAGACAGTCATCAAATCACAAGGGAAGAGAGCAAAAGTAGAAGAAAGAACAAAAAAGAACTACAAAAACAGCAAGAAAACAATTAACAAAACGTCAGTAAGTACATACCTATTAATAATTACATCAAATGTAAATGGACTAAGTGCTCCAATCAAAAGTCATAAAGTGACCAAATGCATAAAATAGCAAGACTCATATATATGCTACTTATTTCAGATCTAAAGTCACACACAGACTGAAAATGAAGGGAGAGAAAAAGGTATTCCATGCAAATGGAAACAAAAAGAAAGGGGGGTAGTAGTACTTATATAAGGCAAAACAGACTTTAAAACAAAGCCTGTAACAAGAGACAAAGAAGGACATTACTTAATGATAATGGGATCGATTCAACAAGAAGATATAACATGTATAGCTGGTTCACTTTGTTGTAGAGCAGAAACTAACACACCATTGTGGAGAAATTATACTCCAATAAAAATGTTTAAAAGAAAAAAGAAGATATAACAATTATAAATATTTATAGACCCAACACAGGAACATCTAAATACATAAAGCAAATATTAAAAAACATAAAAGGAGAAATTAACAGTAGCACAATAATTGTAGCAGAATTTCACACTGCAAGTAAATCAATGGACACATCATCTAGACAGAAAATCAATAAGGAAACACTGGTCTTCAAGGACACATTAGACCACATGGACTTAATAGATATATATATAGAGAGAGCATTCCTTCCAAAGCAGCAGAATACACATTCTTTTCAAGTACACATGGAACATTTTCCTGGATAGAGCACATACTAGGCCACTAAACAAGTCTCAAATAAATTTAAGAAGACTAAAATCACATCAAGCAACTTTTCCGACCAAAGTGTCTGACTAAAAATCGTCAAGAAAAAAACTGCAAAACACAAGCACATGAATGCTAAAAGATATGTTACCAAAAAAACCAATGGGTCACAAAAAAAAAAAAAAAATCAACAAGGAAATAAAAAAATACCTGGAGACAAATGAAAGTGGAAACACAACAATCTAAAATCTATGGAACCCAGCAAAAGCAGTTCTAAGAGGGAAGTTTATGGCAATACAAGCTTATCTCAGAAAAATCTCAAATAAACAACCTAACCTTATACCTAACGGAACTAGAGAAAGAACAAACAAAACCCAAGGTTAGTAGAAGGAGAGAAATCATAAGGATCAGAGCAGAAATAAATGAAATAGAGACTAAAAAAAAATAATAGAAAAGATCAATGGAACTAGAGATGGTTCTTTGAAAAGATAAACAAAATCAATAAAAAAAATCAAGAGAGAGGGCCCAAATCAATAAAAGGAGAAATGTAACAGAAGTTACAACTAACACCACAGAAACATAAGATCACAAGTGATAACTACAACAACTATATGCCAACAAAATGGACAACACAGAAGAAATGAATAAATTCCTAGAAACTTACAATCTTCCAAGACTGAATTAGGAAGAAACAGAAAATATGAACAGACCAATTACCAGTAATGAAATTGAATCAGTAGTAAAAAGAACTCCCAACAAACAGAAGTCCAACACCAGATAGCTTCACAGGTGAATTCTACCAACCACTTAAAGAAGAGTTAATGCCTAGACTCCTCAAACCATTCCAAAAAACTGAAGAGAAAGGAACACTTCCACACTTGTTCTATGAAGCCAGCATCATCCTCATACCAAAATGAGACAGACACCACAAAAAGAAAATTACAGGTCAATATCACTGATGAACATAGATGCAAAAATCCTCAAAAAATATTAGTAAACCGAATTCAACAATACATTAAAAGGATCATATGTTATGATCAAATGGGATTTATCATCAGGATGAAAGGATGGCTCCATATCAACAAATCAATGTGATAAATCATATTAACGAATTGAAGAATAAAAATTATATGATCATCTCAATAGATTCAGAAAAATCTTATGACAAAATTCAACATGCATTTATGATAAAAACTCTCCACAAAGTCAGTATAGAGGGAATATACTCCAACATAATGGAGGCCATATATGACAACACATGGCTAATATAACACTCAATGGCAAAAAGCTGAAAGCATTTCCTCTAAGATCAAGAATAAGACAAGGGAACTCACTATTGTCACTTTTATTCAGCATAGTATTGAATGTGCTAGCCCTAGCAAGCAGACAAGAAAAAGAGATAAAAGGCATCCAAATTGGAAAGGAAAAAATAAAACTTTTAATATTTTCAGATGACATGATACTATATATAGAAAATACTAAAGATTCAAAAACAAAAAAAAATCAAAACTAATAAATGAATTCCGTAAAGTTGCAGGATACAAAATTAATATACAGAAATTTGGTGTGTTTCTATACACTAGAAATTATAAGAAAGAGAAATCAAGAAAAAATCCCATTTAATGTTGCATCAGAAAGAACAAAATACCTAGGAATAAATCTAGCCAAGGAAGTAAAAGACCTGTACTCAGAAAACTATAAGACATGATGAAAAACTGAAGATGACACAAACAAATGGAAAAATGTGCTGTGCTGATGGATTGGAAGAATTAGTGTTGTTAAAATGACCATACTCCCCAAGGCAGTATACAAATTCAATGCAATCCCTATCAAAATACCAATATTTTTCACAGAAATAGAAAAATAACTCTAAAATTTGTATGGAAACAGAAAAGACCCCAAATTTCCAAGGATAGCTTGAAAAAGCTGGAGGTATCATGCTCCCTGATTTCAAACAATACTACAAGCTACAGTCATCAAAACAATATGATACTGGCACAAAAACAGACACATAGATCAATGGAACAAAAGAGAAAGCACAGGAGGAGCTTCAAGATGGCAGAAGAGTAAGACGTGGAGATCACCTTGCTCCCCACAAATACATCAGAAATACATCTACATGTGGAACAACTCCTACAGAACACCTACTGAATGCTGGCAGAAGACCTCAGACCTCCCAAAACGCAAGAAACTCCCCACGTACCTGAGTAGGGCAAAAGTAAAAAGAAAAAACAGAGACAAGAAAATAGGGATGGGACCTGCACCAGTGGGAGGGAGCTGTGAAGGAGGAAAGGTTTCCACACACTAGGAAGCCCTTTCACGGGTGGAGACGGCAGGTGGCGGAGGGGGATGCTTCGGAGCCACGGAGGAGAGCGCAGCAACAGGGGTGCAGAGGGCAAAGTGGAGAGATTCCCGCACAGAGGATTAGTGCCGACCAGCACTCACCAGCCCTAGAGGCTTGTCTGCTCACCCGCCGGGGCGGGCGGGGGCTGGGACCTGAGGATCGGGCTTAGGAGGTCAGACCCCAGGGAGAGGACTTGGGTTAGCTGCGTGAACACAGCTTGAAGGAGGCTAGTGAACCACAGCTAGCTGGGAGGGAGTCTGGAAAAAAGTCTGAAGGTGCCGAAGAGGCAAGAGACTTTTTCTTCCCTCTTTGTTTCCTGGTGCGCGAGGAGAGGGGATTAAGAGCACCGTTTAAAGGAGCTCCAGAGACGGGCGCGAGCCGTGGCTATCAGCGCGGATCCCAGAGGCGGGCATGAGACGCTAAGGCTGCTGCTGCTGCCACCAAGAAGCCTGTGTGCAAGCACAGGTTACTATCCACACCACCCCTCGCAGGAGCCTGTGCAGCCCACCACTGCCAGGGTCCCGTGATCCAGGGACAACTTTCCTGGGAGAACACACGGTGCACCTCAGGCTGTGGCAATGCCACGCCGGCCTCTGCTGCCACAGGCTTACCCCGCATCTGTACCCTTCCCTCCCCCCGGCCTGAGTGAGCCAGAGCCCCCGAATCACCTGCTCCTTTAACCCTGTCCTGTCTGAGCGAAGAACAGATGCCCTCAGGCAACCTACACGCAGAGGCGGGGCCAGATCCAAAGCTGAACCCCAGGAGCTGTGCGAACAAAGAAGAGAAAGGGAAATTTCTCGCAGCAGCCTCAGGAGCAGCGGATTAAATCTTCACCATCAACTTTATGTACCCTGCATCTGTGGTATATCTGAATAGACAACAAATCATCCCAAATTGAGGAGGTGGACTTTGGGAGCAATGAAATATATATATTTTTTCCCTTCTTTTTTTGTGAGTGTGTATGTGTATGCTTCTGTGTGTGATTTTGTCTGTATAGTTTTGCTTTTACCATTTATCCTAGGGTCTGTCTGTCCGTTTTTTTGTTTTTTTTGTTTTTGTTTTTGTTTTTTGTATAGTTTTTAGAACTAGTTATCATTGGTGGATTTGTTTTTTGGTTTGGTTGCTCTCTTCTGTCTGTCTTTCTTTTTTGTTTTTGTGTTTTTATTAGTTAAAATTTTTTTTAATAGTTATTTTTATTTTTTATTTTAATTATTTTATTTTATTTTATTTTATCTTCTTTCTTTCTTTCTTTCTTTTCTTCCTTTTATTCTAAGCCATGTGGATGACAGGCTCTTGCTGCTCCAGCCAGGCGTCAGGGCTGTGCTCCTGAGGTGGGAGAGCCAAGTTCAGGACACTGGTCCACAAGAGACCTCCCAGTTCCACGTAGTATCAAATGGCGAAAATCTCCCAGAGATGTCCATCTCAACACCGAGACCCTGCTCCACTCAACGACCAGCAAGCTACAGTGCTGGACACCTATGTCAAACAACTAGCAAGACAGGAACACAAACCCATCCATTAGCAGAGAGGCTGCCTAAAATCATAATAAGGCCACAGACACCCCAAAACACACCACCAGACATGGACTTCCCCACCAGAAAGACAAGATACAGCCTCATCCACCAGAACACAGGCACCAGTCCCCTCCACCAGGAAGCCTACACAACCCACTGAACCAACCTTAGCCACTGGGGGCAGACACCAAAAACAACAGGAACAAGGAACCTGCAGCCTGCAAAAAGAGACCACAAACACAGTAATTTAAGCAAAATGAGAATACAGAGAAACACACAGCAGATGAAGGAGCAAGGCAAAACCCCACCAGACCTAACAAATGAAGAGGAAATAGGCAGCCTACCTGAAAAAGAGATCAGAATAATGATAGTAAAGATGATCCAAAATCTTGGAAACAGAAGGAAGAAAATACAAGAAACGTTTAACAAGGACCTAGAAGAACTAAAGAGCAAACAAACAGTGATGAACAACACAATAAATGAAATTAAAAATTCTCTAGAAGGGATCAATAGCAGAATAACTGAGGCAGAGGAACAGATAAGTGACCTGGAAGATAAAATGGTGGAAATAACTACTGCAGAGCAGAATAAAGAAAAAAGAATGAAAGGTATTGAGGAGAGTCTCAGAGATTTCTGGGACAACATTAAATACACCAACATTCGAATTATAGGGGTCCCAGAAGAAGAAAAAAAGAAAGGGACTGAAAAAATATTTGAAGAGATTATAGTTGAAAACTTCCCCAATATGGGAAAGGAAATAGTTAATCAAGTCCAGGAAGCAGAGACAGTCCCATACAGGATAAATCCAAGGACAAACACACCAAGACACATATTAATCGAACTATCAAAAATTAAATACAAAGAAAAAATATTAAAAGCAGCCAGGGAAAAACACCCAAATAACACACAAGGGAATCCCCATAATGTTAACAGCTGATCTTTCAGCAGAAACTCTGTAAGCCAGAAGGGAGTGACAGGACATATTTAAAGTGATGAAGGAGAGAAACCTACAAACAAGATTACCCTACCGAGCAAGGATCTCATTCAGATTTGATGATGAAATTAAAATCTTTACAGACAAGCAAAAGCTAAGAGAATTCAGCACCACCAAACCAGCTCTACAACAAATGCTAAAGGAACTTCTCTAGGCAGGAACACACGAGAAGGAAAAGACCTACAATAACAAACCCAAAACAATTAAGAAAATGATAATAGGAACATACATATCGATAATTACCTTAAATGTAAATGGATCAAATGTTCAAACCAAAAGACACACTGGCTGAATGACTACAAAAACAAGACCCGTATATATGCTGTCTACAAGAGACCCACTTCAGACCTAGGGACACATACAGACTGAAAGTAAGGGGATGGAAAAAGATAATCCATGCAAATGGAAATCAAAAGAAAGCAGGAGGTGCAATTCTCATATCAGACAAAATAAACTTTAAAATAAAGAATGTTACAAGAGACTAAGAAGGACACTACATAATGATTACGGGGTATCAATCCAAGAAGAAGATATAACAATTGTAAATATTTATGCACCCAACACAGGAGTACCTCAAAACATAAGGCAAATTTTAACAGCCACAAAAGGGGAAATCAACAGTAACACAATAATAATAGGGGACTTTAACAAACCACTTTCACCAATGGACAGATCAACCAAAATGAAAATAAATAAGGAAACACAAGCTTTAAATGATACATTAAACAAGATGGACTTAATTGATATTTATAGGACATTCCATGCAAAAACAACAGAATACACATTCTTCTCAAGTGCTCATGGAACATTCTCCAGGATAGATCATATCTTGGGTCACAAATCAAGCCTTGGTAAATTTAAGAAAATTGAAATCATATCAAGTATCTTTTCCGACCACAACACTATGAGACCAGATATCAATTATAGGAAAATATCTGTTAAAAATACAAACACATGGAGGCTACACAACACATTACTTAATAACCAAGACATCACTGAAGAAATCAAAGAGGAAATCAAAAAATACCTAGAAACAAATGACAATGAAAACAGGACGACCCGAAACCTATGGGATGCAGCAAAAACAGTTCTAAGAGGGAAGTTTATACCAATACAATCCTATGTTAACAAACAAGAAACACCTCAAATAAACAACCTAACCTTACACCTAAAGCAATTAGAGAAATAAGAACAAAAAACCCCAAAACTAGCAGAAGGAAAGAAACCATAAAGATCTGAGCAGAAATAAATGAAAAAGAAATGAAGGAAACGAGAGCAAAGATAAATAAAACTAAAAGCTGGTTCTTTGAGAACATAAACAAAATTGATAAACCATTAGCCAGACTCATCAAGAAAAAAAGGGAAAAGACTCAAATCAATAGAATTAGAAATGAAAAAGGAGAAGTAACAACTGACACTGCAGAAATACAAAGGATCATGAGAGACTACTATATGACAATAAAATGGAAAACTTGGAACAAATGGACAAATTCTTAGAAATGCACAAGCTTCCGAGACTGAACCAGGAAGAATGAGAAAATATAAACAGAACAACCACAAGCACTGAAATTGAAACTGTGATTAAATATCTTCCAACAAACAAAAGTCCAGGACCAGATGGCTTCACAGGCGAATTCTATCAAACATTTAGAGAAGAGCTATCACCTATCCGTCTCAAACTCTTCCAAAATACAGCAGAGGGAGGAACACTCCCAAACTCATTCTATGAGGCCACCATCACCCTGATACCAAAACCAGACAAAGATGTCACAAAGAAAGAAAACTACAGGTCAATATCACTGATGAGCATAGATGAAAAAATCCTCAACAAAATACTAGCAAACAGAATCCAACAGCACATTAATAGGATCATACACCATGATCAAGTGGGTTTTATCCCAGGAATGCAAGGATTCTTCAATATACGCAAATCAACCAACGTGATACACCATATTAACAATTTGAAGGAGAAAAACCATATGATCATCTCAATAGATGCAGAGAAAGCTTTTGACAAAATTCAACACCCATTTATGATAAAAACTCTCCAGAAAGTAGGCATAGAGGGAACTTTCCTCAACATAATAAAGGCCATATATGACAAACCCACAGCCAACATTGTCCTCAATGGTGAAAAACTGAAACCATTTCCACTAAGATCAGGAACAAGACAAGGTTGCCCACTCTCACCACTATTATTCAACATAGTTTTGGAAGTTTTAGCCATAGCAATCAAAGAAGAAAAAGAAATAAATGGAATCCAAATCGGAAAAGAAGAAGTAAAGATGTCACTGTTTGCAGATGACATGATACTATACCTAGAGAATCCTAAAGATGCTACCAGAAAACTACTAGAGCTAATCAATGAATTGGGTAAAGTAGCAGGATACAAAATTAATGCACAGAAATCTCTTGCATTTCTATACACTAATGATGAAAAATCTGAAAGAGAAATTAAGAAAACACTCCCATTTACCACTGCAACAAAAAGAATAAAATATCTTGAAATAAACCTACCTAAGGAGACAAAAGACCTGTACACAGAAAATTCTAAGACACTGATGAAAGAAATTAAAGATGATACAAATAGATGGAGAGATATACCATGTTCTTGGATTGGAAGAATCAACATTGTGAAAATGACTCTACTACCCAAAGCAATCTACAGATTCAATGCAATCCCTATCAAACTACCACTGGCATTTTTCACAGAACTAGAACAAAAAATTTCACAATGTGTATGGAAACGCAAAAGACCCCGAATAGCCAAAACAATATTGAGAAAGAAAAACAGAGCTGGAGGAATCAGGCTCCCTGACTTCATAGTAAACTACAAAGCAACAGTAATCAAGACAGTATGGTAGTGGCACAAAAATAGAAATATAGATCAATGGAACAGGATAGAAAGCCCAGAAATGAACCCACGCACATATGGTCACCTTATCTTTGATAAAGGAGGCAAGAATATACATTGGAGAAAAGAAAACTTGTTCAATAAGTGGTGCTGGGAAAACTGGACAGCTACATGTAAAAGAATGAAATTAGAACACTCCCTAACACATACACAAAAATAAACTCAAAATGGATTAAAGATCTAAATGTAAGGCCAGACACTATAAAACTCTTAGAGGAAAACATAGGCAGAACACTCTATGACATAAATCACAGCAAGATCCTTTTTGACCCACCTCCTAGAGAAATGGAAATAAAAACAAAAATAAACAAATGGGACCTAATGAAACTTAAAAGCTTTTGCACAGCAAAGGAAACCATAAACAAGACGAAAAGACAACCCTCAGAATGGGAGAAAATATTTGCAAATGAAGCAACTGACAAAGGATTAATCTTCAAGTTTTACAAGCAGCTCATGCAGCTCAATAACAAAAAAACTAACAACCCAATCCAAAAATGGGCAGAAGACCTAAATAGACATTTCTCCAAAGAAGATATACAGATTGCCAACAAACACATGAAAGAACGCTCAACATCATCAATCATTAGAGAAATGCAAATCAAAACTACAATGAGATATCATCTCACACCGGTCAGAATGGCCATCATCAAAAAATCCACAAACAATAAATGCTGGAGAGGGTGTGGAGAAAAAGGAAGCCTCTTGCACTGTTGGGGGGAATGTAAATTGATACAGCCACTATGGAGAACAGTATGGAGGTTCCTTAAAAAACTAAAAATAGAACTACAGTACGACCCAGCAATCCCACTACTGGGCATATACCCTGAGTAAACCATAATTCAAAAAGAGTCATGTACGACAATGTTCATTGCAGCTCTATTTACAATAGCCAGGACATGGAAGCAACCTAAGTGTCCATCAACAGATAAATGGGTAAAGAAGATGTGGCACATATATACAATGGAATATTACTCAGCCATAAAAGGAAACGAAATTGAGTTATTTGTAGTGAGGTGGATGGACTTAGAGTCTGTCATACAGAGTGAAGTAAGTCAGAAAGAGAAAAATAAATACCGTATGCTAACACATATATATGGAATCTAAAAAAAAAAAAAAAGTTATGAAGAACCTAGGGGCAGGATGGGAATAAAGATGCAGACCTACTAGAGAATGGACTTGAGGACACGAGGAGGGGGAAGGGTAAGCTGGGACAAAGTGAGAGAGTGGCATGGACAGATATACACTATCAAACGTAAAATAGATAGCTAGTGGGAAGCAGCCGCAGAGCACAGGGAGATCAGTTTGGTGCTTTGTGACCACCTAGAGGGGTGGGATAGGGAGGGTGGGAGGGAGGGAGATGCAAAAGGGAAGAGATATGGAGACATATGTATATGTATAACTGATTTATGCTGTTATAAAGCAGAAACTAATACACCATTGTAAAGCAATTATACTCCAATAAAGATGTTAAAAAAAAAAAAGAGAGAAAGCCCAGAAATAAAACCAAACTTATGTGGTCAATTAATCTATGAAAAAGGAGCCAAGAATATACAGAGGGGAAGGATCGCCTCTTCAATACATGGTGTTGGGAAAACTGGACAGCTACATGCAAAAGAATCAAACTGACTACTTTCTCACACCATATAAAAATAAACTCAAAATGGATTAAAGATTTAAATGTAATACCTGAAACCATAACACTCCTAGAAGAAATCATAGGCAGTACACTCTTTGATATCAGTCTTTGAAATAATTTTTTGGATCTCTCTTCTTAGACAAGAGAAAGTAAAGCAAAAACATACAAATGGGACTGCATCAAATAAAAAGCTTTTGCAGAGTGAAGGAAACTATCAACAAAACAAAAGGCAGCCTACTTAATGGGAGAAGATATTTTCAAATGATATATCTAATGAGAGGTTAATATCCAAAATATACAAAGAACTTATAAGACATAAAGAAAACTAACAACCTGATTAAAAAATGGGCAAAGGATCTGAATAGACATTTTTCTAAAGAAGACATACATATGACCAAGACGCACATGAAAAGATGCTCAACATCACTAGTCATCAGGGAAATGCAAATCAAAACTACAATGAAGTATCACTTCACACCTGTTAGAATGGCTATCATCAAAAAGACAACATATAACAAGTGTTGGCAAGGCTGTGGATAAAAGGGAATGCTTGTGCACTGTTGGTGGGAATCTAAATTGATATAGTCACTATGGATGACAGTATGGAGGCTCTTCAAAAAATTAAAAATAGAACTACCATAAGATCCATCAATTCCACTTCTGGGTATTTTTCCAAAGAAAACAAAAACACTAATTCAAAAAGATATATGCACCCCTATGTTCATTGCAGCATTATTCAAAATAGCTGAGATATGAAAGCACCTTAAGGGCCCATCGATAGATGAAAGGATATATAAGATGTGGTATATATATACAATGGAATATTACTCTGCCATAAAAAGAATGAAATCTTGCATTTGTGAGAACATGGATGGACCAAGAGGGTATTATGCTAATTGAAATAAGTCAGACAAAGAAACAGAAATACCATATGATTTCACTTATATGTCAAATCTAAAAAACAAAACAAGTGAACAAATATAATGAAAGAGAAACAGACTCAGATAAACAGAGAACAAACTGGTGGGTGCCAGAGGGGAAGGGGGTTGGTGGATTAGTGAAATAGGTGAGGGCTATTTAGAGGTACAAACCTCCAGTTATAAAATAAATAAGTCTTGGGATGTAACACAAAGCATAGGTAATATAGTCAATAATATTGTAATAACTTTATATTGTGACAGATGGTAACTAGACTTATCATGCTGATCATTTTGTAATGTATCCAAATATCAAATTACTATGTTGTACATCTGAAACTAATATAATATGTAAGTCAATTATATTTCAATAAAAAATTATTAGCAACAACAATAAAACAAAATGAAAAAGAAAATCAAATTTGATCAGAATACTGCAGAATCTGTTAACATGAATAACAAAAGATACACTAGAAGTACTCATGTATAAAAAATTCAAGATCCCTATAATAGACCAACAAGTTTTTCCATTATTTTAACTTCTGAAGATTACTTCCTTAAATGAAAAATAAATAACATGAGGAAATTTACAAACCATTTTTCAGTATGATCCATTCAGAATAGAAAACAGCTGCCAATTTGCACTGCAGATAAATGTGTACATAAAAACAGAGATCTAGTCTTTACAATTAAATCAATTTTCAACAGGTTGTATTGATAAATAATCTAAATTTCTGGCCTCTTGCCTTGAACTCTTTCCTGTCTCAATAAATGGCAACATCATCCATGTGCCGCTCAAAATCAAAACCTTGACTCCCATTTATCACTCTTTAATTCTCCTCTACAGTAAATTATCAGCAAGCGTTGTTGGCTCTACTTCCAAAACATACGTAAATATGCTCCTTCTCTTTATCTCTCTTACCACTCTCTTAATTCAGGCCATCAACAGCTTTGCTTAGGCTTCTGCAATAGCCTTCCAACTGGTCTTCCTGTTTACACTTCTGTTCTTCTGACCACATCCAACCCCAGAGTTCATCTTACACCTTGCAGCCACAGCTATCTTTTTTGATACAAGTCTGTACATATCACTCCCCTACTAGATGAATCTAAAATACTTACAGCCTCCCTACATTACCTGGCCCCTACCTAATTCTCCAATTGCATCTTAACTGACTCATCTGCTCCATCACATTATCCTTTTTTCTGTTTCTAGAACATCCAAGCTAGTTACCACTTAGGGACTATCTACTTGCTATTCCTTCTAGTTGGAATGCTCTGTTGCAGATCTTTCCGTGTTACTTCCCTATCATCAAGTCTCAATTCAACTGTCAATCCCCTCCCAACCCCAAACCCAGAGGCTTTCCTTGACCATCTCATCTAAATTAATCCCCAATCGATTTCTATCACATCATCCTGTTTAACTTTCTTCCTATTATTTATTACTACCTTAAATTGCCTTCTCTACTTCTAAGTTACCCACTTATTCTCTGTCTTCTCCCTTGAATGTTAGCTCCTGAGCACTGGAACCTTATCAGTCTTATTCACCATTTACTACCCAGTGCCTAGAAAAGTGCTTGGTACACAGTAGGTGCTCACTAAATATTTATTACAAGAGTGAATATACTTAACAACAACAAAAAGAAGCAGCTCAAAATATGAATAATTATCGTAAGATTAAGATTCAAGAAGAGGTATCGTATGAATTTATATCATGTGATTTCATGTTACACACATTAACAATATCAGTGGAACTTATTACATATTAGAGATCCCAAATATTAATGAAAAATACATTATTTTACTGTTACTTTAAATTCATTTCTAATATAAAACCTTTCAAAATGAGGAATTTTAAATAAAATCTACTTATGAATGGGGAAGGGAAGCTATATGTCTTTCTTTTGGCAAAAATAGAATGGTCTCTTTAGGACTGAATCAGAAGCATTTAAAGGAATATGCTGAGAAAAAAAAAGGTCAATTTAAAAAGTGAATACCAATTTTTAAGGCAGAGAAAATCTATCGAAACCTGAGGGAAACAAAAGAAATTGGTTTCCCAAGGGCCAGTAAATCATCATGTAGCTAAACATGATCTCTAAGGACTGATGGCACATTCTTGACATCTGGAAAGGGTAAGTCCAAAACTGTCCAAGTGCCCAAATACCACCATATCAGTGTTCTTACTTGCAAGACCCACTCGCTAGTCACACAATTAATGAGAATGATTCAAATGTGTGCCTTGGGGAAATTATAAATTACTACATCTCATGGACTTCTAGGGTCTTCCCGAACAGTCAAAGCCACAGTATTTGTGAATGCCAGGGGACTCATCACTGTATTTGGACTGTTTCAATGAGACAATAAACTACCTGGGACATTAGTTAAGATTTTTAAAATAACTAGGAAACTATTTTCTCCACTGGAGCTATTTACTAAATACCACAGAGCGTGAATACAACCACTGAGATTACTGACAGTAGCAGACAGAAATGGTGCTGGGCACTTTATCTTCCTGTTAATTGACTGTCTTTGTTATACAACACTGTCGGAAAAAATTTGACTACAATTCTTACTGCAAGCCACAGTAATCATGTCAATGTGTGAACTACCTGAATATCTAATTATGAAAAAAAGAAGGCAATTTCACAGTGGAAGCATTGTCCTAATTCAAGAAACCCAGCCATATTAACTGATTAGTCTGACATGTAGCAGATAGCTGAAAAACTTTAATTTGAAAGATAATTATTTTTAGCTGATTAATATGCTTCGGATTAAATTCACTGCTTTTAATGGGCCCATCAACTTGACGACCTGGGAAATTAATAAATTTTGCATGCAGTAATCCTAGGAAATTTATACAGCCAAGCTACACATCATTACAAGGATTACCTTCACAGTAGGCATTGTCCTCTCGAAGAGCCCTAAAACCATCTCGACAGCTACAAACGGCCCTGTCATTCAGATTTCTGCAGACAGAATTCTCCATGCAGTTATGCCTTTCAGAACAAAAGTCATAACCTACAAGAAAAAAGAAACTTATTAGGGTAAATAAAATCATAACAAAGCAAATAAACTTTGTCTCCTTAAAATCTTTCTTTGATTTAGAAGCTATATTTCTCTAAACAATTAAGTGGATATCTTCATCCAATGTTTATAGGACCATATGCTATGTGTACTAAAAAGTTTTTGAGTGTGTTTAACTCAATTAATTCCTTCTTGAAGTTAACTCAGTTAATTCCTTCTTGAAGTCTCCTCTATTTCTGACTTTATAAATGCTATCTCTAGTCCCTAATATTCCAATTACAGCCCTCCAAATATTGGAAACAAAGAAAGATTCTTGGAGTATAAAATGAAGATTTACAATATAGAAGACAACAGAGTGAGGAAGGAAAGTGATCTGAGAATTAGTGATTGAACACTGTCAATAACTATGAGTAATACAGACCAAGCCAGATGGGATGTGCACATTATGCATTTAAGAAATGAAAGAGACAACTTGGCATCCTTAAAAAACCCCACAAAACTCTAAACGTGTAAAAAAAATCACATCACTTTAATTTAATTTTCTCAGGAAATCTGCAAGACAAAGTATGTCCACTCAAAAGAAAAAGAAAGTTTTTATGAATTATGAAGATTTCACAGATTCCAGAGTCTTTATGTAGAGGAAAGAAAAATGGAACATTTCATAAACAGTGACACCAATCGTGTAATTTCTCGAATCTCTTTTTCCTGTGTGAATCCCTGTTCAAAGACCATCTAAGATGCTGAAATAAAAAGCTGGAACACTGGAATCCATATTTAATGGAAATTATATGATTATACATCATTCAAACAATTTTCAAATTGCTTGATGCATAAATTTTCTGTCTAGTTTTACACTGTCTAATGAATTACTTTTTCACCATGCGTAAAAGGAAAGAGGTCTAGAAGAATACATTTCATGTAGCTCAGAATAAACTCATCTGCTTACATGCAAGAAAAGACTTTTACTTGAGCAAATCATGAAGATGTAAGTTCTACACTCATCTTATTTGTTATCAAATTAGCATAGAGTGCTGTGATTCAGTGAAAGGGTGAACTAAGCTATACCACAGCCAAAAGGTATACTCTGGTTCAGCACAATGGTTGATGTCCATTCCAATTGGTTTGTGCCCATAAGGACTATGTTGAATATTGACCCAGAGTTAAAACAAATCTCCCATGAAATGCAACTACAATGTATAGTAAAATAGTGTTTGTACAATTTAATAAGCCTTAGGAAGGGTGAGGCTCTCAAAATACAGTGATGCATTTAAAAAGGATAGGAGGGCTTCCTTGGTGGCACAGTGGTTGAGAATCTGTCTGCCAATGCAGGGGACACGGGTTCGAGCCCTGGTCTGGGAAGATCCCACATGCCGTGGAGCGACTAGGCCCGTGAGCCACAATTGCTGAGCCTGCGGGTCTGGAGCCTGTGCTCCGCAACAAGAGAGGCTGCGATAGTGAGAGGCCTGCGCACCGCGATGAAGAGTGGCCCCCACTTGCCGCAACTAGAGAAAGCCCTCGCACAGAAACGAAGACCCAACACAGCTATAAATAAATAAATAAATAAAATTAATAAAAAGGATAGGAAAAATCGAAAGAATTAGTGATTTCTACAGAAATAAAATAAAATAGAACAGAGTGTATGAAGACTGGAAAAATATATAGTCAATAACAGCACTGAAATCACTTGACAACTTTTCTTGACAAGATTCTTCACAATCTAAATTCTCATGATTAAGGCTGAAATTTTAGAAGTAAAAGGTTCACTCTTAAGGAAAGGAAAAGTGAAAAATGTTTTCTCCTTGGGTCTTTTTATTTCCTTCTTTAAGTAGCTAAATTGAGACCATATTTCTTAAAATGTATTCCAGTGTCTTTTTACAATGCCTGACAAGGGATAATTTCAGCTAAAAAGTCATCCTCATTCTCTATCCCAATAGCTCAGCACATCATCAACCTAAAATGAAAATGATCCAAAAAATCACTTTATATTTATTCTAAATTAAAACAATGTTACTAAAAAAAACTGGCCCACTCCTTAAGATACACAGAGAATTAAGAGACCATGTTTTAACACAGCGCTAAATCTGTAGAATTTTACCTGTAATGCTTCAAACAACTTTTAGAGAGCAGTGACTAAGAACAGGAACTGTTCCTGAGGCACTTTTACTTTTCTTTCATAAGTTTATATTTTTCAAAACTATCTTTCAACCCTTCATTTTGATGCATCTTCTCTTCTATTTTTCAGACTCTGTCCAATCCATGCTGTCACTGTCTATGCCGTAAGCCTCCTCTATTACTATCCATTTCCGGTCTCTATAAGTAATGGTAAGACCCCCTCATCTCAGCATCAAATATCATGCACACGCTCACCATGCAGTGTTTAATTGCTGCAAGAATTTTCTAACTATAAGATAACAGTATGATTCTACTTTTCATTGTTTTAGGTTCAGTTAGGGAGTACTTCACTTTTCATCAGATGAGTTTTTTAAGTTAACCTGGAGACTTGAAAACTGAAAATTGTGTCAAATACTAATTTACTCTAAACAATGTCAGATAGCTATTTTGATTTAGCCTTTCAACAAATAAGTTGATTGAATCTATTGGTTGTTTTACTGCTTAGATTCAAAAATGCCAAGGTTAAAAGGTTAACTACTGATGGTTAGAAAATTCAGACTCAGTTAAAGGGGCTTGTTTCCAATCTATAGCGAAGAACTTCAAAAAAAATCAGAGTATGGGTGGGCAATAAACCATAGTCCTACCACCATTATAGCCGCATTCCTACTCATCTGTGCTTGGTTTTTGGAGTTGAAAGACCTGGATTTACATCTGATCTCTAGCACTTACTGGCTGTGTAAATTACTAGCTGTGTAAGTTAATTAACCTTTCTAAACCTTCAGCTTTTCTCACCTGTAAAATTAGGATAATATCTACCTTGCAAAAGGTTCAAATGAGATCATCTATGTAAAAGTGTAATAGTATAGCATTTGTTAATAATTAAAGCAACTAGAGTATTACTAATAAGCCACAAACCAAATGTGTTGAGATACCTATCATAGGAGAAAATTCAAATATTTGCTATAAATGGATAGATTAATGATATAATACAATCAGGTCTTTCTTTTATTTCCTCCTTTGGGTTTTAACCTCAAGGATACCAAGTTTTCTATTCCTTTTAAGCTTTCCAAATTTACATGAGATTCTTTCATTAAGTGTACTAGATCGTTCTATAACATATTAATAAGCATTTCTCTATGACTGAGGATACAAAAGGGTAAGGAAGGGTCGGATACAAAAGATTATGCATAAGAACAATATAAATAAATGTTATTCATAATAACCAGGAGAAAGAGAATGCAATAGTTTTGAGGTGAATATTTGTTGGTTTTGCTTTACAGGTGTCTATTCCTCCTTTTTGTGGAAAAAACCAAAACAAAACAAAAACCTAATCATACCTGGGATGAACTCTTCACCTCTACTGTTAGCCTAGGTGCTTACAGGAAAATGGACTACACTGCCCACTGGTTAAGGCCACACCAATCAATGCATCCCATTGGCTTGGACATAGTAATTTCTTCAGGTCTGAGCAAATGATGCAGTTCAGTTTAATGCAGATAATTGAAACTCAATTCTGGGACCTTTGTTCAACTCACGAGGATATTGAATTTACTCTTCCACCTACTTGAGTATCATAATAACGTGAGCATAAGAATGTCAGGGAACACATAGAGTCTGAAAATAAGGCCACCTCAGAGGAGACAAACAGAAAGATGCATCTAAGCAAAGGGGCGAGATTTGAGATCTGAGTCAAACCACTCACTGGGGCCATGTATTCCACTGTTTGCTTAAGTCAGTTGGATTGGGTGTTCTATCACTTGTACCTGAAAGAATACTAACTCATATCAGTATCGTCTTCGAGATGATGGATAATCCTGATTTTTCCCAAAAGGTAGTTCACGTGCATGGATGAACATTTAAAAAAACAGTACTGATAGCAATGGAATTATTTAAATGTGTATTAAAAAAATACATGAATCTAACAAATAATCCCATTATTTCATGGATACCACTGCTTAGGAATAAAACTAAATTTTCACAAAATGAGTTGACTAACAGTAGACATTAAAACATTAACTAAATAATGTTATTTGTGGTACACAGATAACAAGAATCATGAAGGTGTAATTGAATGATGTGGGAAACTATGAATTGTCCAGAAGTTGGGTGCAAACAATCTACACCCACTCAGCCTTATGCACACAGTGCCTCTATCACTTCTAATTGTAAGGCAAAGTCAATGCTAAATTAAAGTTGGGCATCCAGTGAATAGGACTTGATGGTCTGTAAGCAGAGAAAGGGGAGGCCAAGGGAGGAGAAGAAGAATGGGAAGGGCTGAGATATGAAAACATATAGTTTCACGTTATTTCTGTACCTTTCTAAGCCAGAGTCCTTGCTGTATCATGAAGCCTCTGTCGTGTTGTAATTTGTCATAAGCTTCCTTGAAAGAGCTCTCAGATATGAAAAAAGTGAAAAGAACATTCCTGCTACACTGTTCCTGAGCTGCTACAATGGAAGACAGCAGGGTACCTAGAAAACAGCCCTGGCTGGATTTGACTTGGTGCCTAGAAATCTGGAGCCTTATTTCGGTGCACAGCTTGGTTTCCAACCACCGGCCGAGCCTCCAGTGGAAAGGTCAACAATTTAATCTCATGCTCTGCCCTCAGGGAATATTTACTAACTGTTGTTGAACAACTTAGTTTTTCAGATGTGAACACAGCATCTTTAGCACTAGGCAGACAGGCCTGGAAACTGGAGGCCAACCTTACTACAAATGAATTTGTCACAATACGTGTGTAGGAGTTGACTCAAAATTTAAGCCTTTAAAAACTTGACGTTTTTTAGTTTAAAAGTCAGAGAATGCCAGGAGGACTCATTTGTTTATTTATTTGAAGTCAGAAATGGAAGTAATCTTTATTTTAAATGGTGCTAAAAGTTTCAAGAAAGGCCAACTTGTCCAATTTCAATTCCAGTTCTAAACCAGAGGTTCTCAATCCAGGCTGAGTAAAATAACTTATTGAAGAGTGTTTTTTAAGGTGATACCAAGGCTCCATCCCATGTATCTGAAATCTGGCTCTGAAACACTTATTCAGGAATTAGGAAAAGGGATTTGAGCTTCTGCCTTAGCGAAGGCAACTCCATATTGGAAGCTCCAGTTCCATTTTGAGAAAAACCTATGACCTAGGCCTGAATAAGCTATAATATGATTAAATGCTTAAAGAATAACCTTCTGCATGCTTGAGAAATTCCAGGAACTACAGGACATTTCAAGCCTGCAGCTACAGATTAACTGCTCTCCCTACACCATCAAGGTGACTCGGACCAGACCACCGCACCACCAATTTCAAGGTGATTATCGAAGCAGACTGTGCTCCTCCACACATAGCCCCCTACTGCACACCTCTGAAACTTTTCCTTTACAAACTCTTGTCCCCTAACTGGCAACTCGGAGATGGTTTTGGGGACACTAGTCCACCATCTTCCCAGGTTGCCGGCTTCCTGAATAATACATCTTTCTTTTTCCACCAATCCTTGTCTCTAGAACATTGACTTTTGAGCAATGAGAAGCCAAACCTGAGTTTGGTTCTGGCTCTGGCCGGTCACATATCAATGATATCAGGATATCAGGTGGAGGGGGTGTAGGTCACGGTATATTTTTTTTTTTTTTTTTAATGTCTGAAACATTTATATTAACATATTTCCATACATATTTCCATACAAGTACAAATATAAGATTTTTAGAAATTTCATGTAATGTCTGAAACATTTATATTAACATATTTCCATACAAATACAAATATGATTTTTAGAAATTTCATGTAATGTCTGAAACATTTATATTAACATATTTCCATACATATTTCCATACAAGTACAAATATAAGATTTTTAGAAATTTCATGTAATGTCTGAAACATTTATATTAACATATTTCCATACAAATAACCCAATGAAAGTTTAGTATTAGTTGTTTTGTTTGTTTTTTTATACTGCAGGTTCTTATTAGGCATCAGTTTTATACACATCAGTGTATACATGTCAATCCCAATCGCCCAATTCAGCACACCACCATCCCCACCCCACCGCAGTTTTCCCCCCTTGGTGTCCATATGTCCATTCTCTACATCTGTGTCTCAACTTCTGCCCTGAAAACTGGCTCATCTGTACCATTTTTCTAGGTTCCGCATACATGCATTAATATACGATATTTGTTTTTCTCTTTCTGACTTACTTCACTCTGTATGACAGTCTCTAGATCCATCCAGGTCTCAACAAATGACTCAATTTCGTTCCTTTTTATGGCTGAGTAATATTCCATTGTATATATGTACCACAACTTCTTTATCCATTCGTCTGTTGATGGGCATTTAGGTTGTTTCCATGACCTGGCTATTGTAAATAGTGCTGCAATGAACATTCGGGTGCATGTGTCTTTTTGAATTACGGTTTTCTCTGGGTATATGCCCAGTAGTGGGATTGCTGGGTCATATGGTAATTCTATTTTTAGTTTTTTAAGGAACCTCCATATTGTTCTCCATAGTGGCTGTATCAATTTACATTCCCACCAACAGTGCAAGAGGGTTCCCTTTTCTCCACACCCTCTCCAGCATTTGTTGTTTGTAGATTTTCTGATGATGCCCATTCTAACAGGAGTGAGGTGATACCTCATTGTAGTTTTGATTTGCATTTCCCTAATAATTAGTGATGTTGAGCATCTTTTCATGTGCTTCGTGGCCGTCTGTATGTCTTCTTTGGAGAAATGTCTATTTAGGTCTTCTGCCCATTTTTGGATTGGGGTGTTTGTTTCTTTGATATTGAGCTGAATGAGCTGTTTATATATTTTGGAGATTAATCCTTTGTCCGTTGATTCATTTGCAAATATTTTCTCCCATTCTGAGGGTTGTCTTTTCGTCTTGTTTATGGTTTCCTTTGCTGTGCAAAAGCTTTGAAGTTTCATTAGGTCCCACTTGTTTATTTTTGTTTTTATTTCCATTACTCTAGGAGGTGGATCAAAAAAGATCTTGCTGTGATTTATGTCAAAGAGTGTTCTTCCTATGTTTTCCTCTAAGAGTTTTATAGTGTCCAGTCTTATATTTAGGTCTCTAATCCATTTTGAGTTTATTTTTGTGTATGGTGTTAGGGAGTATTCTAATTTCATTCTTTTACATGTAGCTGTCCAGTTTTCCCAGCACCATTTATTGAAGAGACTGTCTTTTCTCCATTGTATATCTTTGCCTCCTTTGTCATAGATTAGTTGACCATAGGTGCGTGGGTTAATCTCTGGGCTTTCTATCTTGTTCCATTGATCTATGTTTCTGTTTTTGTGCCAGTACCATATTGTCTTGATTACTGTAGCTTTGTAGTATAGTCTGAAGTCAGGGAGTCTGATTCCTCCAGCTCCATTTTTTTGCCTCAAGACTGCTTTGCCTATTCGGGGTCTTTTGTGTCTCCATACAAATTTTAAGATGATTTGTTCTAGCTCCATAAAAAATGCCATTGGTAATTTGATAGGGATTGCATTGAATCTGTAGATTGCTTTGGGTAGTATACTCATTTTCACAATGTTGATTCTTCCAATCCAAGAACATGGTATATCTCTCCATCTGTTGGTATCATCTTTAATTTCTTTCATCAGTGTCTTATAGTTTTCTGCATATAGGTCTTTTGTCTCCCTAGGTAGGTTTATTCCTAGGTATTTTATTCTTTTTGTTGCAATGGTAAATGGGAGTGTTTCCATAATTTCTCTTTCAGATTTTTCATCATTAGTGTATAGGAATGCAAGAGATTTCTGTGCATTAATTTTGTATCCTGCAACTTTACCATATTCATTAATTAGCTCTAGCAGTTTTCTGGTGGCAGTTTTAGGATTCTCTATGTATAGTATCATGTCATCCGCAAACAGTGACAGTTTTACTTCTTCTTTTCCAATTTGTATTCCTTTTATTTCTTTTTCTTCTCTGATTGCCGTGGCTAGGACTTCCAAAACTATGTTGAATAATAGTGGTGAGAGTGGACATCCTTGTCTCGTTCCTGATCTTAGAGGAAATGCTTTCAGTTTTTCACCATTGAGAATGATGTTTGCTGTGGGTTTGTCATATATGGCCTTTATTATGTTGAGGTAGGTTCCCTCTATGCCCACTTTCTGGAGAGTTTTTATCAGAAATGGGTGTTGAATTTTGTCAAAAGCTTTTTCTGCATCTATTGAGATGATCATATGGTTTTTATTCTTCAATTTGTTAATATGGTGTATCACATTGATTGATTTGCGTATATTGAAGAATCCTTGCATCCCTGGGATAAATCCCACTTGATCGTGGTGTATGATCCTTTTAATGTGTTGTTGGATTCTGTTTGCTAGTATTTTGTTGAGGATTTTTGCATCTATATTCATCAGTGATATTGGTCTGTAATTTTCTTTTTTTGTAGTGTCTTTGTCTGGTTTTGGTATCAGGGTGATGGTGGCCTCATAGAATGAGTTTGGGAGTGTTCCTTCCTCTGCAATTTTTTGGAAGAGTTTGAGAAGGATGGGTGTTAGCTCTTCTCTAAATGTTTGATAGAATTCACCTGTGAAGCCATCTGGTCCTGGACTTTTGTTTGTTGGAAGATTTTTAATCACAGTTTCAATTTCATTACTTGTGATTGGTCTGTTCATATTTTCTGTTTCTTCCTGGTTCAGTCTTGGAAGGTTATACCTTTCTAAGAATTTGTCCATTTCTTCCAGGTTGTCCATTTTATTGGCATAAAGTTGCTTGTAGTAGTCTCTTAGGATGCTTTGTATTTCTGCAGTGTCTGTTGTAACTCCTCCTTTTTCATTTCTGATTTTATTGATTTGAGTCCTCTCCCTCTTTTTCTTGATGAGTCTGGCTAATGGCTTATCAATTTTGTTTATCTTCTCAAAGAACCAACTTTTAGTTTTATTGATCTTTGCTATTGTTTTCTTTGTTTCTATTTCATTTATTTCTGCTCTGATCTTTATGATTTCTTTCCTTCTGCTAACGTTGGGTTTTGTTTGTTCTTCTTTCTCTAGTTTCTTTAGGTGTAAGGTTAGATTGTTTACTTGAGCTTTTTCTTGTTTCTTTAGGTAGGCTTGTATAGCTATAAACTTCCCTCTTAGAACTGCTTTTGCTGCATCCCATAGGTTTTGGGTCGTCGTGTTTTCATTGTCATTTGTCTCTAGGTATTTTTTGATTTCCTCTTTGATTTCTTCAGTGATCTCTTGGTTATTTAGTAACGTATTGTTTAGCCTCCATGTGTTTGTCCTTTTTACGTTTTTTTCCCTGTAATTCATTTCTAATCTCATAGCGTTGTGGTCAGAAAAAATGCTTGATATGATTTCAATTTTCTTAAATTTACTGAGGCTTGATTTGTGACCCAAGATGTGATCTATCTTGGAGAATGTTCCGTGCGCACTTGAGAAGAACGTGTAATCTGCTGTTTTTGGATGGAATGTCCGATATATATCAATTAAATCTATCTGGTCTATTGTGTCATTTAAAGCTTCTGTTTCCTTATTTATTTTCATTTTGGATGATCTGTCCATTGGTGTAAGTGAGGTGTTAAAGTCCCCCACTATTATTGTGTTACTGTCGATTTCCTCTTTTATAGCTGTTAGCAGTTGCCTTATGTATTGAGGTGCTCCTATGTTGGGTGCATATATATTTATAATTGTTATATCTTCTTCTTGGATTGATCCCTGGATCATTATGTAGTGTCCTTCCTTGTCTCTTGTAACATTCTTTATTTTAAAGTCTATTTTATCTGATATGAGTATAGCTACTCCAGCTTTCTTTTGATTTCCATTTGCATGGAATATCTTTTTCCATCCCCTCACTTTCAGTCTGTATGTGTCCCTAGGTCTAAAGTGGGTCCCTTGTAGACAGCATATATATGGGTCTTGTTTTTGTATCCATTCAGCCAGTCTATGTCTTTTGGTTGGGGCATTTAATCCATTCACGTTTAAGGTAATAATCGATATGTATGTTCCTATGACCATTTTCTTAATTGTTTTGGGTTTGTTTTTGTAGGTCCTTTTCTTCTCTTATGTTTCCCACCTAGAGAAGTTCCTTTAGCATTTGTTGTAGAGCTGGTTTGGTGGTGCTGAATTCTCTTAGCTTTTGCTTGTCTGTAAAGCTTTTGATTTCTCCATCAAATCTAAATGAGATCCTTGCCGGGTAGAGTAATCTTGGTTGTAGGTTCTTCCCTTTCATCACTTTAAGTATATCATGCCACTCCCTTCTGGCTTGCAGAGTTTCTGCTGAGAAATCAGCTGTTAACCTTATGGGAGTTCCCTTGTATGTTATTTGTCGTTTTTCCCTTGCTGCTTTCAATAATTTTTCTTTGTCTTTAATTTTTGCCACTTTGATTACTATGTGTCTCGGCGTGTTTCTCCTTGGGCTTATCCTGTATGGGACTCTCTGTGCTTCCTGGACTTGGGTGGCTATTTCCTTTCCCATGTTAGGGAAGTTTTCGACTATAATCTCTTCAAATATTTTCTCTGGTCCTTTCTCTCTCTCTTCTCCTTCAGGGACCCCTATAATGCGAATGTTGTTGCGTTTAATGTTGTCCCAGAGGTCTCTTAGGCTGTCTTCATTTCTTTTCATTCTTTTTTCTTTAGTCTGTTCCGCAGCCGGGTCACGGTATATTTTGTCATTGTATTGATATTTTGAGTGGGCTGTGTAAACATATTAATTTTTAAAACTATAGGCAATTTAAATGTAACCAGTTTTGTAGCTAGCTTTTCCGTTCTTAACTTGCTTTTGGTAATGTATTATTAAGGCTCTTTAAAAAGATATGGATGCAATCAGGCCGTCTTAATTGAATGGATGGAAGAAGTAGCTAAAAAGAAAATGAAAAAACTGTACCACCCTCCTAAAAATGGGAGAGAGGGATCTTCTGTTTCCTTTTTAATAGATGAGATTAAAAGGAAACAAAATGTTATATGTTTTATAAAGTTTCTTTTTCTTACTTTTTTCCATTTAAGTTTTATTTTGCACCAATAAAGGCTATTACTAAAACAAGTGCTAGTAGCTCATTTAAGGCACTGTTATACAGTACCAACTACATGAGTTATGAGCCTCAACTACATCCCAGGTGTCATACTAGGTATTAAGAATATAGAGATGAATATAAAGACCCAGCCCTGCCCTCAAGGTGCAAAATCCAATGAAGGAGATAGATTCACAAACACATAATTTCAGGATAACACAAGAAGGCACATATAATTTCATGATTGGTAGGGAACATAAAAATTCCATATAATTAATCCTTTAGTTTAATACTTAAATCTATAACAAAATACCAAGTTTAAGAATCTTTAGTGATGGGCAACTCACTGCCTCCTGGGTAGTCCACTGCATTTCTGAATACCTCAAGTTTTACTGTTTTCTTATATTGAACTAAAAATCTAAGTTCCTTCTACTTATTGGTCATAGGCTTATCATCACAGAGGCAACACAGAACAAGCAATGCATGTCTGATGGCCTCTCTCTTCTTGGTAGTATAGAAGCCTATCAGTGAAGGAGAGTGGAATTGTGAAGAGAGGGATTTGAACAACATGGGAATTATGCTCAGACAATTATAAAAACAGACTGAAGAGAAAAGAAAGGAAATCCCCCCCCCCCACCCCCGGCAAAAAAAAGAAACAATAAAACAACTCAACACTGTTGTGTAAATGTTTTCAACAATGCCATGCTGACTCAGAACAAGTACACAGAGAGAAGTATAGAAACCCAGAGCTTGAGACAGGTACAATACACCCTGCAGAAATGCATGGGAGCATCTCGATTTTAATTCGATAGTCTTTGCAAATAACTTGATTATAAAAAGTTCTATTTCCTATCAGTTGAACTAGCCTCTTAGAATGACTCACGCACAGACATTTTATTTTACAGAAAAGCCTTACCTTTACAAACTTTGCAACAGCTATGAGACAAGGTAATCTGATGAGACTCTGGACAATCCAGGGCTGGACAGCCTGAACTCTCAACCAGCTTCATGGTCTGGTCCTGTCAGACAACAGAAAATAAAAGCTTCAAACCTCTTCATTAGGAATAACTCAGAAGTTTCCAGATCCGGCATCCAAGAAATTTCTTCGAACATGAGAGTAAAATTTTCACCCTGAGAACCTCTGCACAGGTCACACACTCACTTGCAAAATGACATTAAATGACAACTGGAAAGCCTTTCAAATGGGCAAGCAGCTCTGGGAACGGAAGCAAGCCACATTGCAGCCAGGCCTTCAATTTCCAAACACCAGAGTGATCCTGAAGATTCTGGTAGTTTACAACATATTTGCACATCCAGATGACAACTGTGGCAAAGACACGGCTTGAATTCCATCAATAGCTCACTTTGGAAAAAACGATAAATAAAACCCGGGCTTTTTTAACATTCTCATTTCAAAGTTTCCTAAACTATTATAGATTACCCCAAGTGAGTGTGGTGAGGAATACTGGGGATCTCTCACGAAACTATAAGGAAAATGAGGGCAGGATTTATGTCTCTTGAGCATGAATGTCTTGCATTTTTCCTAGCATATAATAAGCAATCGAAAAATTTTCCTGAATGAATAAGTCAATGTAAAACGATTATAGTTCTAGCCACCAAAGTAGATAAAACCCTTCTCAAAGAGAAACCAAAATACAGAACAGAACACTTTTCTGATAAATGTAACAGCACTGCCCTTGAAGCAAACATTTTGCTTCTATACTGTCAACCTCCAGTCTCTTTAAGAGCGAGGGTCATTAACTCTTATACTATGCTTACCAATACATAAGTAATAAAATAACCGTTGGAACTTGAAGGCTTCCAATTTAATACTGCTCAATAGCTTAGCTTTTTAGATATCATTTCTATAAGTACTGCTTTTATTGAAGAAATCGTAATTTCAATATCTCCCTCTTCCTGGCTTATCGATGGAAAGGACTTTCTCCAAGTCACCATAGTGGCAGGAAAAAAAAGAAAGAAAGTGTCAGGAGACATGTATACTGTGGAGTCAAACGCTATTCTTCCTTTGGTTTGACGGTAATATCCATTCTGATAATCTTATTTTCAGGACCACAGTATTTTTCTGTGTTACTATGAAACTCACAGACCCCCCAGGACACATTTTCAAGGCCACAAAACTGACAATAAAGGAACAAAGAAGGACTAGAATTGACAGCCCAGAAAATGGAAGCCTGAGAGAGATGACAATTATGTAAAATAGCTCAGGGGCCTGAAGGGAGAAAAAACAATGGGAGTCCTTAATGTCAAGAATTTAGTGAAGAATACAAAAGCTTATGAAATTCTGGTAGAGCTGTGCTGTAGAATCCATAGCCACTAGCTATAAGATTTTGACGACTTCGTATGATAAAATAATGTAAAATATTTCATTAAGAATTTTATATCGATTACATTAGAAATGATAATATTTTGGATATATGGGGTTGAATACAGAAAATTTAGCCCAAATAAAAATCACATGTGTGGCTTGCATCGTATTTCTACTGGACAGCACAGCGTTAGAGGGTAGGAAGTGATTTCTTTTGTTTGAGCAAATAAATGGTAACATTTATTCATTCACCCAATATGTATTAAGCACCTGCAGAGTTGCCTATATACAGACTTCTCACAAACCGAATTTAAAATAAAATCACTCTATAGGTATTTTAAAATCAAGTAGGAAACTATCTCAGTAAATTTTAAATCATAATTATCAGTATTATGGAATACACTTGTCAAATGAAAAGAACACACACACACACACAAAGTGAAGAATCTTCAAATGCCCTCATAATTTTCAGATTTAGGGCTGATATTTCAAAGTTAGAGTTTACTTAGAAACCAGCTAACAAAAGTTTTCCACCTTCCTTGAAGTAAAATTTCTCTGATTTCCTTGGTGCTGCTAGATCTCACTCCAAGCCTTCCAATCTTTATATCTGCAGTGGGACCTGCTCCACTCAAAACAGCATTGGTGAAGGGATGCTGACGGAGAAAAATCCATCTTGAAATACAGCTTCAGCAATTGTGTTAATGTTCCTATGCCCCAGCTCCCTTAACTTTAAGATGGTAACCTACATCATGGGAGAGCTGATTTAAAGCCAAAAGAAGCAGCTAGAATACCTAATAATGGACATGAACAAATCAGAGCTTTCATGTTCTAGAAACCAAATCTGTCACAGTTTTGCATCTTTATGTCTCTGCCTTGCTTATCCCAAATGTCTTCCAACTTAAGATGCATGAGGTATACAGCTGGATTTTTCAGATTCAACTTATCCTGGCAAAATTCTGAGGATTTTCCTTTCCCCAACACTTAATCATATGAATGCTCACAGTTTATTGCCAGCAGGGTAAATCACTTATCTTAATTTTCTAAATAATCTATACATACTAAATCATCCCCACAAACCATGTACAGGAGGCATTTGAAGAAGAAAATTAAGGATCAAATGTAAATGAACCCTAAAGCAGAAACTTTATATGTAGACAGTTTCCTTTAGATAGAATATGGCTTGAAATATAACATTATGGTCAAGGAATATAAAATCATAGTTTATAAAAGGTAAATGTGAAAAGTGTTATGAAACATATTTAGTTTTTCAATTAGTAGGTCAAGAAGCAGACTTAAAATGAATCATGTTTGCTTCAGAAGCATACGTCAAGAGCACATTTATAAAGCATTCCCCTTAAAATTATTTAAAAGATTCCTCCCAAAGGAATTAAGATCAATATCAGTCTCATCTCCATCCAACAGCTGATTTTTATTAGGTAAATTTTGTTCTGATTTTAATTGGACTGAGTGATATTTATTACGAGTCAAAAGCAAGAGTGAGAACAGGCTGAGTCTAATTTTATCTAATACATTTTCTTCAAAACAGCAAACAAGGAGTTGATTTGTATTTGGAAAATATAAGACAACTTCATAAAACTTTAATTTGACAAAAGAGAGTTTTTATTTGTTGGGAAAATTATTTTACAACCACTAATTTACATGATTGCAAAAACAATGAGAATTTCTATACATTTGAGCTATAATTATCATCTTAAATTTCTTAAATTTTCTCTTTGCCTTAGAAGTTTTAAAGGTATTACAAGGGTGAGGTTTTTAAAGGAACATTTACTGTGTTCATGTAACTGTAAGAATTTTGAAACACACAGGAAGCGCTTCCTTACCTTGCACTCATAGAGAACACATACTCCAGAAGAGGAGTAGACCGTATTTCTTTCTCCTTCAAAGTAGGTTCGTCCATGAAATTGGCATATAGCTTTGGAGTAAAAAAATATATATATTTTTTAAATGTTTCATTAAGAAAAATAGCTTACAGGTGTTCAGATCATTTTGCCACAATATTTCACATGTCCTTGTGACTTTTCAAGGTGTTTGAGTAACTGTAAACCTAAATTCAACCCAATATAAGGCACATGTAGGCTCAAGTTATTTTCATTCCCATTAAGTTCAGAGAGTAAAATAAGGTACAAAAAGGATAAGGGGCAATGGCAAGTCAGAATTAAACTCTGAAAAAGGAGTGCTGATAAGCAGACTCAAAGCCAATTACTTGCCTGTTAGATGATGTCCCACTTCAGGGCATATTAAGCAGGTGCTCAAAGCAGCTACAAATCAGGGGCAACCAAATATGAGAAAAGTTCATTTTTATATACCATTACAGAATTTTAAAACAGAAAATTAGAAAGAAACTATTTTAATTCCAGTACATACATGTAAATATTATGTTTTATGGGTTAGTATCATTTTATTTGTAAGTACATGTGGGTTAAGGCACCCTATTTAAGATGTTGAAAGGTCTTAATCTGGGCCTGCCTTGCTTCCATCACAATTAAATAAAATTTTAAGATGGAACTTCAGACTCAGTGGCAAAAATATTTTTAATGAGTGAAAATGCATACAAAGTGTCAAAGAATTTTTTTGAGACTTTCAAAATATTTACAATTCACAGCAAACATTTAGCCAATGGAAACTGCTTGCTTGTTTTGAAATGAATGTTTCCCACTACCCATGTTGACTCATCACCTAAACAGAGACAGATTTACCCTGAAGCTAATTAAGCTTAACTTTCAGTATCCTTCTAGGGCTTATTAGCCCTCCATTCTAAGACTCTGAACCAACTTTTGTTTTCACAGATTTGTACGGTTTTCCTTTCAAAGGACACTCAATATTGTAGATCTTTGGAGCTCCATTACATCTAGATCAACCCAAGCTAATCATTTCAAAAGACCAGAAGAAGCAGTCATCTGATAGGAAAAAAACTCAAGCAGTTTGTTAGCCCTACTTACTAAATCAAATTTTTAATTTTAACTACATGGATTTTACAAAAGGGGTATGTACACTTCCTTTTAATTCCATTGTGTGAGTTAGAATAAAGTCCCTCTTCAGAATTTATATATCCCATTATCTTTAAAAGTATCACATTGCCTAAAAAAATTTATAACAAAGAAATTAGACATACATCTATTAATAATATTGAATATATATATGGTTGTACAAATATTCATATTTAAGCCAACTTTCATCTTTGCACAAAAGTTAACTGATTATTTAAAAGGTGCACATTTAAATAATGGAAAGCATGCACATTTTAAAAATGTCATCCTTCAACTGATCTCCTTACTCAGCTTTTATTAACAAATTTCACTACATAATATATATTACTGGCAAATTGATTTTAAAGTTTTGGAGGTTGTTGGAAGGGAATACAACTTACTTGCATAAATTATATTACTTAAAAGCTGGTTGAAGCTTGCTCACTCATGAATATTCAAAATGAAACTAGGGAGTTGTCAGTTGCATACTATCTATCATATATGAATTACAATAGCATGTGCATTTACTTAATGAACCTGATTGATTGTAAAATGTCTCTCTCCAACGTGTAATTTTTAAGATTGTGCTTTGTTTTTTCTTATGAGATTCAATAACCTCAAAATACCAAGATCTGGCTTATGGCGTGTTCAATTATACTTAAGTACCACATTTTATGAGATAAGGAGAATAAATAAAACCTTCTTCTATTCAGCACCTGCCATTCAAAGGTTCCTAAGCCTATTATATTATACAACTCGATAACTGCAGTCTATTCAAGTCCAAGGGTATGTTGAAGCAAAAAAACTGATGTTCCAAGTCTTTCTTAGAGCAGAGGGAAAAGGAAACACTGTAAAAACACAAGGGTAAATTCTCCTTATACAAAGTCTTGTGATAATTTAATATTCATGCAGAGCAGATGGACCTTCTTCTCTAAACTCTTAATTCCAAAGACTCAAATAGGCAACTTGTGAGACAATAGGGCACCAAATGGAGCTTGGCAGAGCGAGAAGCACAAAACGAATGAGATCACAATTGCTTCATTTCCTTTCAAGCAATCAGCACAAACAGTGTGAATTTGGCTTAGAGAGAACCCAAAGCAAGTGATTTTTGTCTCGTTTCTTTTTTGATCAGTTGCTGTGATTCTCCATAATTCTGAAGTTTACTCTAAATACCTAGTAATGCCATCAGGGTATGCCTTCCCTAGGTTTTTTAGGGGAAAAATGTTAAGAAACCCAGAAATATATACATATATACATACATATATACATATATATGTATATATTCCTAATCATTCCTAAAAAATACTACAAGGAATCTTGAAAATCCATAAGGATGGCTCTGGGACATAGAAGTAGACTGCAGGAGTAAAAGTCGTATTACTTTGTTGATACATTTAACAAATATGTACTGAGCTCCTGCTAACATGCCAGGTAGTCTGCTAGGTACTAGGATTCAAAGATGAAAGAGACATGTTTCGACCCCTCACTACTGAGGTGGGAAGACAGACTCGTACACAATTAACTATACTAAAAGCCAAGCTTAAGTGCTATAACTGAGAAATTCATAAGTGACATGTAAACACAGGAGACCAAGTGGTAAACTTGGGGGGGCCACTGGATCAAAGGTGAGGAAACAAGGGCTGGAGAAGGACCCAGACTCTGGCAATAGCAACAAGTCATCGTCACCCTAGGGTTAAGGAACAGGGAGAGGAAATGGTTTTATTGGAGCCCACAGTGAGCCAGAGTTATGAAGGAGAGGCAGCCCAGTGGGAGCCGAAATCATGAGAGACACAGGTACCACCAGAAACACAGCCTGGTGCAGGGAAGGAGCAGGGAAGAAACGCGGCCAACTCTCTCTCCTCTGGCGTTCCGATTTCCTGCCAGTGCATCTCATTGGCAAACTCTGCCCAAAGCCATCTGGCAAGGAGACCAGGGTGATACAGTCTGCAGAAGTCCAGCTCCTGGGGTACAGAGTAGGGCAGAGAAGGACAGGTGGGGTGCGTGGGGTGCCCAGGAGAAAGAATAACCAACCCCCAGCACTGGTGGCTATCACAGTAATTCAATTTAGACCATGAAGAGAAACAGTTTACAAGGACAAGTTGCTTAGTAGAGCATGAGAGAATGGAACACAGTACAAATAAATTTTGAAGAGGGAAAATTGAGACATTTAAAAAATACAACTCTATTTTAAAGAAAAATCCAGATAGCTTATCAAAATGAGATCCATAAGCAAGGAGAAGGCAAAATGAAGGAACTGGGCAGATCAAGTGTTAAAACAGAGGAGAGGAAGCAGATTAGGTGTTGCCCTGATTTTAACCAAGGCTAGCCCCTGCAGGTATCAGGGACAAAGCCTCAGAGATAATAATGATCACTGTGGCTACCACACTGACTGCAAGAAAGTCTCTAGAATTCCCTAACTGAACTGCACCTCCCTGCTTACCCTTCCCCAGCAGAGTATAAGAAATCACTTCCTCAACAAAACAACAAAGGAATAATCATTTTGCTGTATTGATTTCTTCTTCAATTCAGCTGCATTCACAAGTTCATAGACAGAAGCTTCATTTCTTTCCTATTTTTGGGGTCTGTGTCTGTGTTTGCTGGTGTGTGCATATATAGCAATAAGTTTCTTGTGACATAACTCTGGATTCCTATGTCCAAATCATTTACCAGCTTAAAGCAGAATTATGCCAACTAGGCTGCATTTTCAGAGATCTACGCTAAGTGATTTATTGAGTATATTACATGTACATATTCGAAGGTAATGAAGCCTCTAGGGGGAAGGATATTAATTCACTGATACAGTCTTATGCCCTTGCAGACTAAGAAGCTAAGCCCCCATGCAGTCAGACTAACCCATAGCACTACTGCTACTCTTAAGTTATTAATATTAACCAATGTCAAATGCATATTCACTATGACTCTCAGATACACATATACACACATACACACTCACAAACACACACACCAGGGGGTACCGTTCATATCGTGTGAATTATGTCACTCAGAGCTGTCCAATGAACAGCCTATTCAGCCAGAAGGAGAGAAATTAACTAGAACTTGGGGAAATTCAATAGGATGCTATAACAATTGGTATATATGTTTTACCAAGGCTATATTAAATATCACTAATTACATAGTTAATAGCACCATAATTATGAGAAATCTGCAAAAGCAATTAATGTGAATTATTTTCACTTAACCTCTCCTCTACTTTAACAATTAACAAGAAATAAGAAGACAGAAAATGCTACAGATGCAAATTTGAGTCTTCAGTTGTAAAAAAGTGAAAAGGAATTTATAGAACAGACTGAGAAATGGATAAGGGAAAGAAGCCAGTAAAACTCTAAAAGCTGTAAGTTACACATTAAAATCATGATTTATTGCTCATTAATGCAAAGATAGAAAATGGAGATCCCTCTAATGAGATCTAAATCAACGTCTGCAAACCTTTGTAGAAAAAATTATCCAAATCTATCTAACAATATTTTAGAATATAAAAGCAAAAAGACATATATTTCACTTCTAAACATTTCCTCAGTCACTACATATTTAGATTCTTTTTATTACTGGATTGAAAATACATGAGTCTACACTAAATTTCCTGACTGGTATCAACACCTTTAAAAATGATACAACACAGAGGGCAGACAGCAGAGCAAGAAGAACTACAATCCTGTAGCCTGTGGAACAAAAACCACATTCACAGAAAGATAGACAAGACGAAAAGGCAGAGAGTTATGTACCAAATGAAGGAATAAGATAAAACCCCAGGATAACAACTAAATGAAGTGGAGATAGGCAACCTTCCAGAAAAAGATTCAGAATAATGATAGTGAAGATGATCCAGGACCTCAGAAAAAGAATGGAGGCAAAGATCAAGAAGATGCAAGAAATGTTTAACAAAGACCTAGAAGAATTAAAGAACAAACAAACACAGATGAACAATACAATAACTGAAATGAAAACTACACTAGAAGGAATCAATAGCAGAATAACTGAGGCAGAAGAACGGATAAGTGATCTGGAAGACAGAATGGTGGAATTCACTGCTGCCGAACAGAATAAAGAAAAAAGAATGAAAAGAAATGAAGACAGCCTAAGAGACCTCTGGGACAACATTAAACACAACAACATTCGCATTATAGGGGTTCCAGAAGGAGAAGAGAGAGAGAAAGGACCAGAGAAAATATTTGAAGTGATTATGGTCAAAAACTTCCCTAACATGGGAAAGGAAATAGCCACCCAAGTGTCAGAAATGCAGAGAGTTCCATACAGGAAAAACCCAAGGAGAAACACGCCGAGACACATATCAATCAAATTGGCAAAAATTAAAGACAAAGAAAAATTATTGAAAGCAGCAAGGGAAAAACGACAAATAACATACAAGGGAACTCCCATAAGGTTAACAGCTGATTTCTCACCAGAAACACTGAAAGCCAGAAGGGAGTGTCATGATATAATTAAAGTGATGAAAGGGAAGAACCTACAACCAAGATTACTCTACCTGGTAAGGATCTCATTCATATTCAATAGAGAAATCAAAAGCTTTACAGAAAAGCAAAAGCTAAGAGAATTCCACACCACCAAACCAGCTCTACAACAAATGCTAAAGGAACTTCTCTAAGTGGGAAACACAAGAGAAGAAAAGGACATACAAAAACAAACCCAAATCAATTAAGAAAATGGTAATAGAAACATACATATGGATAATTACCCTAAATGTGAATGGGTTAAATGCTCCAACCAAAAGACACAGGCTTGCTGAATGGATACTAAAAAAAGACACATATATATGCTGTCTACAAGAGACCCACTTCAGACCTAGGGACACATTCAGATTGAAAGTGAGGGGATGGAAAAGATATTCCATGCAAATGGAAATCAAAAGAAAGCTGGAGTAGCAATACTCATACGAGATAAAATAGACTTTAAAATAAAGAATGTTACAAGACACAAGGAAGGACACTACATAACGATCAAGGGATCAATCCAAGAAGAAGATATAACAACTATAAATATATATGCACCCAACATAGGAGCATCTCAATACATAAGGCAACTGCTAACAGCTATAAAAGAGGAAATCGACAGTAACACAATAATAGTGGGGGACTTTAATACCTCACTTAAACCAATGGACAGATCATCCAAAGTGAAAATAAATGAGGAAAGAGAAGCTTTAAATGACACAATAGACCAGATAGATTTAATTAATATTTATAGGACATTCCATCCAAAAACAGCAGATTACACTTTCTTCTCAAGTGCGCACGGAACATTCTCCAGGATAGATCACATCTTGGGTCACAAATCAAGCCTCAGTAAATTTAAGAAAATTGAAATTATATCAACCATCTTTTCTGACCACAACGCTATGAGATTAGAAATGAATTACAGAGAAATAAATGTAAAAAACACAAACACATGGAGGCTAAACAGTACGTTACTAATAACGAAGAGATCACTGAAGAAATCAAAGAGGAAATCAAAAAATACCTAGAGACAAATGACAATGAAAACACGACGATCCAAAACCTATGGGATGCAGCAAAAGCAGTTCTAAGAGGCAAGTTTATAGCTATACAAGCCTACCTCAAGAAACAAGAAAAAACTCAAATAAACAATCTAACTATACACCTAAAGGAATTAGAGAAAGAAGAAAAAAACAAAACCCAAAGTTAGCAGAAGGAAAGAAATCATAAACATCAGAGCAGAAATAAATGAAATAGAAACAAAGAAAAAAATAGCAAAAGATCAATAAAACTAACAACTCGTTCTTTGAGAAGATAAACAAAATTGATAAACCATTAGCGACACTCATCAAGAAAAAGAGGGAGAGGACTCAAATCAATAAAATTAGAAACGAAAAAGGAGAAGTTACAACAGACAGTGCAGAAATACAAAGCATCCTAAGAGACTACTAAAACCAACTCTATGCCAATAAAATGGACAACCTGGAAGAAATGGACAAATTCTTAGAAACGTATAACCTTCCAACACTGAACCAGCAAGAAATAGAAAATATGAACAGACCAATCACAAGTAATGAAATGGAAACTGTGATTAAAAATCTTCCAACAAACAAAAGTCCAGGACTAGAGGGCTTCACAGGTGAATTCTATCAAACATTTAGAGAAGACCTAACACCCATCCTTCTCAAACTCTTCCAAAAAATTGCAGAGGAAGGAACACTCCCAAACTCATTCTATGAGGCCACCATCACCCTGATACCAAAACCAGACAAAGATACTACAAAAAAAGAAAATTACAGACCAATATCACTGATGAATATAGATGCAAAAATCCTCAACAAAATACTAGCAAACAGAATCCAACAACACATTAGAAGGATCATACACCATGATCAAGTGGGATTTATGCCAGGGATGCAAGGAATCTTCAATATATGCAAATCAATCAATGTGATACACCATATTAACAAATTGAAGAAGAAAAACCATGTGATCATCTCAATAGATGCACAAAAAGCTCTTGAAAAAATTCAATGCCCATTTATGATAAAAACTCTGCAGAAAGTGGGCATAGAGGGAACATACCTCAACATAACAAAGGCCATGTACGACAAACCCACAGCACACATCATTCTCAATGGTGAAAAACTGAAAGCATTTCCCCTAAGATCAGGAACAAGACAAGGATGTCCACTCTCACCACTATTATTCAACATAGTTTTGGAAGTCCATGCCACGGCAATCAGAGAAGAAAAAGAAATAAAAGGAATACAAATTGGAAAAGAAGAGGTTAAAGTGTCACTCTTTGCAGATGACATGATACTATACATAGAGAATCCTAAAGATGCCACTAGACAACTACTAGAGATAATCAATGAATTTGGTAAAGTTGCAGGATACAAAATTAATGCACAGAAATCTCTTGCATTCCTATACACTAATGATGAAAAATCTGAAAGAGAAATTAAGGAAACACTCCCATTTGCCATCGCAACAAAAAGAATAAAATACCTAGGTATAAACCTACCTAGGGAGAAAAAAGACCTGTATGCAGAAAACTATAAGCCACTGATGAAAGAAATTAAAGATGATACCAACAGATGGAGAGATAAATCATGTTCTTGGATTCGAAGAATCAATATTGTGAAAATGACTATACTAACCAAAGCAATCTACAGATTCAATGCAATCCCTATCAAATTACCAATGGCATTTTTTACAGAACTAGAACAAAAAATATTAAAATTTGTATGGAGACAAAAGAGACCCCGAATAGACAAAGCAGTCCTGTGGGAAAAAAACGGAGCTGGAGGCATCATAATCCCTGACTTCAGACTATACTACAAAGCTACAGTAATCAAGACAATATGGTACTGGCACAAAAACAGAAACACAGATCAATGGAACAAGATAGAAAGCCCAGAGATAAACCCACACACCTATGGTCAACTAATCTATGGCAAAGAAAGCAAAGATATACAATGGAGAAAAGACAGTCTCTTCAATACGTGGTGCTGGGAAAACTGGACAGCTACATGTAAAAGAATGAAATTAGAACACTCCCTAACACCATACACAAAAATAGACTCAAAATGGAATCGAGACCTAAATGTAAGACCGGACACTATAAGAGGAAAACATAGGAAGAACACTCTTTGACATAAATCACAGCAAGATCTTTCTTGATCCACCTCCTAGAGTAATGGAAATAAAAACAAAAATAAACAAATGGAACCTAATGAAACGTCAAAGGTTTTGCACAGCAAAGGAAACCATAAACAAGATGAAAAGACAACCCTCAGAATGGGAGAAAATATTTGCAAATGAATCAACGGACAAAGGATTAATCTCCAAAATATATAAACAGCTCATGCAGCTCAATATTAAAAAAACAAACAACCCAATCCGAAAATGGGCAGAAGACCTAAATAGACATTTCTCCAAAGAAGACATACAGATGGCCAAGAAGCACATGAAAAGATGCTCAACATCACTAATTATTAGAGAAATGCAAATCAAAACTACAATGAGGTATCACCTCACACCAGTTAGAATGGGCATCATCAGAAAATCTACAAACAACAAATGCTGGAGAGGGTGTGGAGAAAAGGGAACCCTCTTGCACTGTTGGTGGGAATGTAAATTGATACAGCCACTATGGAGAACAGTATGGAGGTTCCTGAAAAAACTAAAAATAAAATTACCATATGATCCAGCAATCCCACTACTGGGCATATACCCAGAGAAAACCATAATTCAAAAAGACACATGCACCCCAATGTTCATTGCAGCACTATTTACAATAGCCAGGTCATGGAAGCAACCTAAATGCCCATCAACAGACGAATGGATAAAGAAGATATGGTACATATATACAATGGAATATTACTCAGCCATAAAAAGGAACGAAATTGGGTCATTTGTTGAGACGTGGATGGATCTAGAGACTGTCATACAGAGTGAAGTAAGGCAGAAAGAGAAAAACAAATATCGTATATTAACGCATATATGTGGAACCTAGAAAAGTGGTACAGATGCACTGGTTTGCAGGGCAGAAATAGCGACACAGATGTAGAGAACAAACGTATGGACATCAAGTGGGGAAAGCGGCGGGGGTGGCGGTGGTGGTGTGATGAACTGGGTGATTGGGATTGACATGTATACACTGATGTGGATAAAATTGATGAGTAATAAGAACCTGCTGTATAAAAAAATAAACAAAATAAAATTCAAAAATTAAAAAAAAAGTTTTTAAATGAAATAAATTCATTTAAAAATAATAATAATGCATTTTGGAAAAATAAAAAATAAATAAAAATAAATAAAAATGATACAACACAAAATTAAAGGTTTTAGATACCAAGAAGAAAACCAGTATAATTCACTTAGTGTGAAATGGGATTTATAATTTCTTTTAAATTCTCTTTGAAAACACCAGGTATCAGTGATCTTTAAATTGTTTAAGCTGTCTGTTAAGGGCAGAGTTGTATAAAGTAGTGGCTTTTACATGGTGTTCTTTCTAATCTTGATTTCCACTGGGAGGGCTCTTAAAAACCCCATGTACAATGGCAATTATTTCATTTTGAGTCAACCTGATACTTATTTGTTAGAGATATACAAATCAAAACTGTTGGATGGGAAAATATCTCATTAACTGTAATTATGTATAAGTATATTTTTATTATAGCTTTTAAAACAGAATGCACAATAAATGTATTCATGAAACAGGCTAAGATTCTGTGGAATCAAACAAAAAAATCTGAAAGGGTTTCAATATTCTTAGAAGACTCCAATCAGTCATGCTGCATTTATCCAGCCCACATTCTTTTTTGAAATCTGGACTCACTTGGAGTCAATTCTTAACAATATGGTTGTAATAAAAGTTTTGAGCACTAAGTGCTATAAATTAATTTTCCCTCTTTCTACAATGCTTAAATTTCTATTAGAGCACTGAACCCATTTTTCCTTTCCTCTATTTAGTTGTACACTTTTTTTATCTTTCCTACATGAGATGGGGGCAGTGTCTTAATTTGTCTTTGGATCTTGTACTCAGCACCCAGCACTGGCCATAAATAATAAATTCTAAAGGTTTGTTGAATTTTTTTTTGTAAGTTCTCTTCCAGCTTCCTATTTGATGAAAAGCCTGAAAACAAGAAAATTGGCCTCTCTGATCTTCATGTGTCCCTTTATAAATGGCCCTATCCTTTGATTTTGCCTCTTATAATAAAGGTCCTATAAGTTGGGTCTCACAGAAATATTTTACCTTTTCTGTTAAATGGCAGCTTATTTTCCACTGAAGTAGAGCTGGAGCACTTGAACTGGGAGCAGATCTATCAGTTACTGAAAAAGTAGCTGGCTACTGTCAGAGCAGTATGAATAATACAAGGCAACACATACAACGGAAGTCTGCTTGGACAATCTGATGACCAAACTTTCTCCTTTCTCTACATAAAACCAATTTTTATGAGTCAATGCTGTTTAAATGATCAAAATTTCAGAGTGTTTAAATAATTCACAAATTCATTAATTATACATGATCGCTTCCTTTAACTAAATCTCATTAATTGTTTGGAAATTTGGTTGTTTGCAAAACTAATATCAGAGTTTAGGAAATGAGAGCATGAGAGTAGATGCACAAACCTCCTTTCTCATCCTATATATATCATGTCCTTGCACTTCTAAAGGACCAAAGAGTGCTTCTCCTAGGGGGCCTTAATTTAGGTCAGTAGCCTATTCTTCCAAAATGAGAACAGGCCCTGAAACACCATAAATCTAGCAGTAGTGAGGGGTTAGGAGGCAAAGGAGGATAAAAATAACTTCCAGAATACAACGAAAGCATAAATTCTAACACCCTATCCAGATCAGCCTTTGGTTAGAAGGCTAGATACTGGGAAAGCAAGAATTGGATATTTAGAAGATCATAGCAAGATGGCCAATCCTATAGCTGGAAGGAGGAATTCAGTACTTTCTTTTGCCCCTAATTTGATTCTACCCATTTAAATTGTAACTAAGATAGATCCTGAAATTCTTTTCATTTAGCTACCTTTCTACCACTGGCCTTATTCTTGATCCTACCTCATATACCATGGGATGGATTCTTTAAAAAAAACAATGTAATCAATTCATTTAGCCTCCTGGGGATAAGAAAAATAAATTTAATGAGTGAAGGTAAAGATTTGGAGAAAAACATAATATTCATGTCAGTACATGAACACGTTTAAAGTGACAACATGAACATACATGAGGTGACAGCTTTTACAAAAAAAACATAATATATAATATAATATGGAAACTGCCACACACTGCTAGTTTCAAAGCCAGAACTAGAACTCCTCTGAAAAAAACTTCTGCATATATTTTCTTACCACTAAGAACCCAGTGACCTCAGTCAAAATTTAAATGCCTAATCTTTAGTTTAACTTTGAGGAACATATTTCCAAAGTGACTGGCACCTTTTAGACATATGCTGTTTCATTATTATATTGACAAAGATATTGAATGTTTTGTGAATTGTAAAGCATGATCCTTTTCATTATAAACCACACACTAGTGCTGAACTAAGAGATTACAAGTAAAGCCCCTGAAAGAGTGATTGTGCAATTTTAAAATAGCATCTGTGTACAGGCAAAACAAAGAAGAAAGTATGGTAGGGGGTGGGGCCTGGGGAAGGTAGCTCTCTTAGGAGGACATATTTTAAATGCAGTTGTCTGAGTGGTATATTAATAACGCCTTCTATTATGCAAAGCATATGAGCCAAGGGAAGAGAAGAAGCACAAGGTTAAGGGGGGCCAGCTCCGTGTAGAATAAGACATGCAGACGGACAGCACACTGAGGAGGGAGGAGAGAGCAGAGGAAGCAATGGAGGACAACAAAATTATAAAGCATAAATTGAGATGGAGCCGGAGAAAGGAAAGCAGAAAGCAACGAAAGGTTAAACAAAAGGAGCAAAATAAGTTCATAGAAACTTGCAGCAAGAGTGGCAACACCTGGTGGAAATAAGAAGCATTTACGATAACCTCCTGTCCACCAGGCACTGTCCTAGGAAGGCGCCTTCCTGCCTTCAAGGAGCATTCAGTCTAGTGTGGGAAACAGAGGAGCACACATACGAGGAGCTCCACACAACTCAGAGGAAGAAAAACGTCTTACGAGAGTGAACTGGAAATGCTTTCCAGAGGATGGACATTTGAAAATGACCACTGAAGGAGAATCGCTCTAATGTGATTTAAATCAGAGACAGAGTACTCACAATACAGTCAGAGACCAGAATAGAATAATAATCATAATAATAGACTTCGGACCCGGATCCTAAAGAACATCTCATCAGGATACCTTTATAAGCTGGAATTCATTTACGATCAGTTGATTTTATAACCAATTTATATACTCCCAATCTACTGGGCCAACAGTTCTCAACTGTGGATGCATATTAAAATCACTTGAAGAACATTTAAAACTGTATGCCCAGCTGCATAATAATAAGAATCTCAGAGGGTAGGACTTGGGCTTCTTTATTTTTTAAAGCTGCAAACGTATACAGCTAAGCTTGAAAACTATATTACTATGCAGAGGAAAAAGAACTAGGAAAAGAGAAAATTAGAATTAACATTTAAATAAGGACAGTCACATAGATATTCAGTAGAAGACTCTTTATTCCATGTTATCTGGATAGGTATTTGGTCCATTGTTTGAAAAAAGTCAGTTAAAGTGAGAAATCATAGGCAACAAAAAATATGTACCCTAAACATTTTAATTAAAAACACATCCTCACACATTCAACGTTTTGAGGTAGAACACTTTTCTTCAGTATGGATTCTTTGATTGTGCTTCATTGTAATCTTGATTATGTAAATAAAATTTATAATGTGTTGCTCATAATTTCTAAGTTTTTGTTTGTTTTAAGGGAAACAAGATAGATACTCACGAAGCAATCTGAAGAGAGATCATTCTTATCCTATGTTTTCTTTCACGTTTTACAACTGCCTTACTGACACCTAGTTCAAGAGGATATTTTTTAGCAGTATGAGTTTATCATCTTTTTCCAAAGCACTCAACTTAACTTTTATTAAAAGAAAATTTATTTCTTTTCACATTCATATTTCATTGGCTTGCATATTATGTTATGCATATGTATTTATAGCATTTCAATGGTATTAGAATTACAATACAAATACAGTTGCCATAAACAGGTTTGGGAACAAACATCTACCTCCTGGTTAGCATGCAAATCTAACTTATGCTGTCACGGCAGCGCCAATGGAATCACAGAGGAGTGTTTCTCAGATCACCTGGAGATCTTATTTAAATGAAGATTCTCGTTAGGTAGATCTGGAATGGGGCCTGAGATTCTGCATGTCTCACCAGTTCCCCAGTGATACTGATGCCGCCGGTCCAGTGATCCCATTTTGGGTAGCGAAGTTGTAGACCATTGATTATTAACCCAGCTTGCACATAAGAATCACCCAGGGAGTTTGTTGAAACTACCAATTTGTGGCACCCAGACCAATTAAATCAGAATCTCCGGGGGAGGGGTCTGGGCATCAGTATTTTGTAAGAGCATTCAGGTGATTCCAGTGTATGGCCCGTGTTGAGAATCACCTGGGTAGATTAATCCATCTAGTCAATTCAGTGATCTTTTAATATACATCTCCATCCTGGATAATATCAGAGAGTAACTGATAGGATGTTACTAAAAGAATTTGGCCAAAATTATTTTAGTCTCATGCTATAGTTAAGGATAACATCATAAACCTAAAGTTCTATTTCCAGTGGCATCTTAACTTCTAAATCATTTTCTTATGTTTATAACTACAAAAAAGTAAATGGAAGTGGAAGACAAGGGAGAGGGTGAAGGAGAGGGAGGGATGCCAGGGAGAGACAGAAAGAGAGAGAATTCACACACCCTGTAAGACTAAAGATTAAGCCTCGTTAAATACAGCTGTACTTGTATTTTGGGACAAAATATTTGTTAAAATACATCACTTTTTCCTATTTTCAGGCAATTTTCCCCCTTAGGGGGCCAATTAAGCAAAATTTTCTACAGCTATGCTAAATGAAACATTGAGGTTAAAATGTTAAACACATTAAGTCTGGAAATTAAGACTTAAATTACCCCCAAATTTAACACTTCTCATAATAATACATCAAAATGTGATTACATTCCCCCAAAGCCTCTGGAATTAAGAAGTGAAAGGGCTTCCCACAATTTTTTATGCCTTTGAAGATACTATCACATGTATTGCTGCATTTCTCCTCACCTCCATTTATTAAGAAGAAAATTATGGAAACGTTCATTCTCATCCTCTCGATAAATACTTCTTGAATGGCCACTATACACCACACACTGTGCTCAGCACTGGGGACACAGATGTGAACAGAAAGAATGAACTTTGCCCTCATAGAATCTGCAATATAGAGGAGGATTCAAAAACAACTAACCAGGCAGATATGCAATAATTGCAGGTTAACACTAAGTAAAGAAAACAAACAAGAATCAGGCACTGAATAACTAGGAGGGTATTTTAGATTTGATCAGGGAATACTCCTTTGGGTTGATCAGGGAATACCTCTCTGAGGAGATGAAATTTTAGCTGAGACTGAAGGCTGAGAGAACCTAATGTGGGGAAAACGACAGGAAAAATATTCCAGGCAGAGGGGGAAATTAGCTTGGCTTATTTGAGAAACAATGAGTTCCAGCATAGGATTTTTTTATTTACCTATTGTTACTGATTTCTGGCTTATTTGCATGCGGTCAGATAGTATACCCTATATAATTTAACTCTTTGAAATTTGTTGAGATGAGCTTCATCATCCAGCACATAATCAATATTTGTGAATGTTCCGTGGGTGCTTAAAGGAACACATAAAGTGCACTTTGGGAGCATAATGGTCTATATAGGTTCTTTAGGTGTGGATTGTTAATCACATTCAAGTGCTCTGTATTCTTAATGATTTTTTTGTGTGCTTGTATTCTGTCCATTCCTGCAACTTCATTCTGACTGTGAATTCATCTCTTGCTCCATATAGTTCTGTCAATTTTGTTTCATATATATTGAGGCTACATTATTAGGTGTATACAAATTTAAATTGCTATGTCTTATGTATGGAATCTAAAAAAAAAAAAAAAGGTTATGAAGAACCTAGGGGCAGGACAGGAATAAAGCCACAGACATAGAGAATGGACTTGAGGATACAGGGAGGGGGAAGGGTAAGCTGGGACGAAGTGAGGGAGTAGCATGGACTTATATATACTACCGAATGTAAAATAGATAGCTAGTGGGAAGCAGCCACATAGCACAAGGAGATCAGCTCAGTGCTTGTGACCACCTAGAGGGGTGGGATAGGGAGGGTGGGAGGGAGACACAAGAGGGAGGAGATATGGGGATATATGTATATGTATAGATTATTCACTCTGTTATAAAGCAGAAACTAACACACCATTGTAAAGCAATTATACTCCAATAAAGATGTTCAAAAAAATTTTTTAAATTAAAAAAATTGCTATGTCTTCCCTGTGATTTGAAATGTTATCATTACAAAGTAACTGGTAATACTTTTTGCCTTAATGTCTACATTGTCTGATATTAATTGGGAGAAACTAGCTTTCTTTTCCATGGGCTTTTACTATTCTTTCACTTTTAAACTTTCTGTATCCTTATGTTTTAGATGTGCATCTTTTAAACAGTAGAGCTGGATTTCATTAATTCAGTTTCAAAATATTTATTTTTTAAATGGGATCATTTAGCCCATTTACATTTAATGTAATTAATTTTTAAATCTACTATCTTGTGTTTTTTCCCTCTGCCTATGCTGTTTCTTTTTCTCCCTGTTTTATAATTTATTTTCTATTGTTTTTTTTCATTCTATTTTCCCTTATACTCAATGACACATTTTAACACATTTTACTCCCTGCTATACTATAATGTTATTGTTGTATTTTAAAATTCTATATATTCTTAAATAAGATCTTATGAGAATGATGATAATTGTCTTATTCTATCAATATTCATTTAGGTTTACTCACATGAACTTCATTTTTTCAGCTTTTTATATTTCTGAAACATTTTTACTTCATCTATGAAATTATTCTTATTAAAAACAGAATTCCAGTCAGGAACTCTTCTCCTTCTGTATATTGAAGATACCATTTCACTCCCTTTTGGCTTCAACTGTTGTTATTGAGAAGTCAGTGGACACAATTTGGAAGGAGAATAAAGTTAGAGGACTGACTCTACCCAACTTCAAGACTTACTATTAAGCTACAGTAATCAAGAGAATGTGATACCGGCAGAAAGAATAGACAAATAGATCAATGAAACAGAATAGAGAGCCCACAAATAGACTCCCCATAAATCTAGTCACCTGATCTTTGAAAAAGGAGCAAAGGAAATACAATGAATCAAAGGCAGTCTCTTCAACAAATTCTGCTGGAACAACTGGACGTGCAAAAAAATAAATCTCGATCCATCACAAAAATTAATTCAAAATGGATCATAGAACTAAATGTAAAACACAAAATTATAAAACTCCTAGAAAATAACAGAGGAGAAAACCTAGATGACCTTGGGTATGGTGATGCCTTTTTAGATACAACACCAAAGGCAAGATTCATGAAAGAAATAATTGATAGATAGACTTCATTAAAATTTAAAACTTCTGCTCTGCAAAAGACAATGTCAAGAGAACCAGAAGATAAGCCACGGATTGGAAGAAAATATTGGCAAAAGATACATCTTGATAAAGGACTGTTATCCAAAATATACAAAGAACTATTAAAACTCAACAACAAGAAAACAATCCAATTTAAAAATGGACCAAAGACCTTAACAGACACTTTGCCAAAGAAGATTCTCAGATGTCAAATAAACATCTGAAAAGATGCTCCACATCATATGTCATGAGGGAAATTCAAATTAAAACAATGAGATACCACTACACACCTATTAGAATGGCCAAGATCCAGAGCACTGATAATACCAAATGCTGGAGAGGATGTAGAACAACAGGAACTCTCATATATTGCTGATGGCAATGATTAGAGTCACTTTGGAAGACAGTTCAGCAGTTTCTTATAAAACTAAACAAACTCTTACTATGGGATCCAGCAACTGCTCTCCTTGATATTTATCCAAAGTAGTTGAAAACTAATGTCCACACAAAAAACTGCACACAGATGGATGTTGCAGCTTTATTCAAAATGTCCAAAACTTGGAAGCAACCAAGATGTCCTTCCATAAGTGAATGGATAAATAAACTGTGGTGCAGCCTGACAATGAAATATTATTCAGTGCTAAATTGAAATGAGCTATAAAACTATGAAAAGACACAGAAGAACCTTAAATGCCTATTACTAAGTGAAAGGAGCCATCTGAAAGGCTACATACTGTATGATTCCAAATATATGACATTCTGGAAAAAACAAAACTAAGGAGACAATAAAAAGATCAGTGGTTGCCATCAGCTTGGGGAAAAGGGATGAATAGGCAGAGCACAGAAGATTTTTAGGGCAGTGAAAATACTCTGTATGATATTATAATAACAGATATATGTCATTACACATTTATCCAAACCCATAGAATGTATAAGCCAAGAGTAAACCCTAAGATAAATTATGGACTTTGGGTGATTATGATGTTCAGTTGGTTCATCCTTGGTAACAAATGTACCATTCTGGTGAGAGATGTTGATAATGGGGGAAGCTATGCATGTGTGGGGTGACAGAGTATATGAGAAATCTCTGTATCTTCCTCTCAATTTGGTTGTGAACATAAAATTCCTCTAAAAAATAGTCTCTAAAAAAGTCAGTGTGATCAGTCTATTCATTACTGCTTTGAAAGTAACATTGTTATTGACTCCTTTTTAGAATTTTTCTTTGTCTTCAATTTTCTGAAGTTTCACCATATTGTGTCTAGATGAGGATTTACGTTTATTTATCTTTTATGGGATTCACTGGGGTATCTGAATCTGTAGATTGGTGTCTTTTATCAATTCCAGAAAATCCTCAGCCATTTCCCCTCCCTTCTCCTTTTGGGACTCAGAGGAAACGTATATTAAACATTCTCCTACATCTTCCCTGTCTTCTTCCTTCTCTTTAGTATATTCCATCTTTTAAAAAAATCTTTGTTCTGACCTCTGGATAATTTCTTATGACCTATTTTTTAGTTCTTTAATTCTCTATGTATCTCTGTCTACTCTGCTATTAAGTCCATCTGTTGAGGTTGTACTTTTTCCCAGTTATTGCATTTTTCATTTCTAAAGTTTGTTTCTGTTTTTCAAATTAGTTGTTTTCCTGTTCCCCGAAAATAAATCCAGACTTACCTTGTTATTTCTTTAAACATATGAGCATGCTTGTATTACATTAAATGTTGGTTAATTCTAATCTGACCTCTCTGCAGTCTGTTTCTGTTGTCTGTTGTTTCTGCCAGTTCTCATTCTCAGTGTTTTGTTTCCTTAGGTGTCTAGTAGTACTTGAAAAAAATATTTCTAAGAATAACTTGAAGTCTAAGATGAAGGCAGATTGCTCCAGAAAGGAGGTTCATTTTCTTTCACCAAGTGCATTATATACGACTTTAAACTAAATCCAAGGCCTGAGGCCCCCTGAACAACCAAGATGACTGCAACTCAGGCTTCATGTCCTGAAGGTGCAGTCTTTAGGATGCCAGCTTATTGTGACGAGGGTATCCTGTGTACTCTCACCTTATACATCTGTTGGGTTTTTATTTCTGTCCCCTTTGTCTCATAAGGCTATAGGGAGGAAAGCTCAAAATAAATAAATATCAAGATTAGAATTTCTTTGGTCAAAATAGCTTGTAGTGGTCCTGAGGGCTGACTCAGTGTTGACAAACTATGGCCCACAGGTCGAATACATCTGCCATTCATTTTTTTTTCCAGTATCGTCATTTTTCATTATTTTTTAAAGTGAACTATAGTTGATATACAATATTACATAAGTTATAGGTGTACAATATTGTACAGCCTGGGAGCTAATACTAGTTTTCACATCTTTAAATGGCTGGGGGGAAAAAAAGAAGAATATTTTATGACATGTGAAAATTATATGAAATTCAAGTTTCAATGTCAATAAGCATGGTTGTACTGGAATATAGCCTGCTGGTTCATTTACACGTTGTTTATATGTAGAGACAGAGTTGAGTAGCTGCAAAAGAGAACATGTGACCTGCAAAACAGAAATACTTACTGTCTGGTCCTTTACAGAAAACAATTTTCCATCCTCTATTCCATCCAAATTGTTATTCTAGGCCAAACATGGTAATCCAATTGCCTTTGCTAATGATAAGTTGAGTTATGAGATGTGACACAATTCTGGCCAATGAGAAATGGGGAAACCTGTGAGGAGACTTCTGGGAAAGATTTTCTTGCTCTTAAGAATGTTATACAGATACAGACCAGCTGATGTTTCCCTTATTTCTCTGGATGCACTTTGTCTGGATGTAATGTCTGGAATTGTTATAATCATCTTGCTATGATCTTGAAGATCAAGCCAATACACAAAGGAGGGTAGAAAAAAGAAGCAAAGAGAAACAGAGGCGAGACTGTGGCATACCTTTCCCTAAGTTGCCCTGTCTGTGAAGTGCTTTTTGTATGATACGATAATTTTCTCTTTTATTTTCAGTCCACTTGCATCAGAGTTTTCTGTAACTTGCAGTCAAAGACATACAAAGCTAAACCCAAAACTGTATGGCATGGTATTGGACTGTGAACAAGTGAAAAAAAGAAAACTTGCTACAGCATTTAGTATAGGAAAAGACATTTTTACAGTTTAAAATGCAAGATAAAAAGCTAAGAAATAGAGCCTAGAATGGGGGATGGTGTGAGGTTTAACAAAGGGGCAAAATGAGAAAAAAAAAGTGTGTGTATATAGATAGATAGAATATATAAATTCTAATGAACGTGAACTAAACATTCTTTAGTTTTGGACTTGGTTTCTTCTATACCAGTTACCAGTTGACATGCAGGTAACCTCTGTGCTGTACCAAGGAAAGGTCTAAAATTCACATATGCCCATTTTTCAGCATGTGGTCTTTGAATTTCAGATAGAGGTAAGATACAACATAGCATACTAGGAGGGCAGCATGTGTCACGGCAATAGCATATGGACAAGAGATAAAAACTCTGACCCAGGACCAATATGGACAATCAATGTGGTCACATAGTAATAAAAATGATAGTAGCAATAATAGCTAACACTTTTTGGAGCATATTACATACCAGGTAATGTTTCAAAGTTCTCTCTCTCTCACTATATACATATATATAATATTATAATATATATATTATGTATATGTATATGTGTGTATATATATATATGTATCTCAACTCTAACTAACTCTACCAGTAAATCCACTTGAGTAACCAAAGTCACTCACATGGTAATTGGCAATGTCAGGATCTGAAACCAGGTGGTCTTGCTCCAAAGTCCAGGCTTTTAATCACTGTTACACCATCCTTTGTCTGACTCTCAATTTTCTCATCTATAAAATGAGGATTCTTCATCAGAGGAGCAATATACTCTATAAAATGTGGGCAGAGCAAATTACCAGCACTTAGTGACAGCAGAAGATTAGAAGTCACAAAGGCGTTTTTCAGAAATTTCAAACTGATGGACACATTTGTCAATATTGTCATCTTAGAATACAAATAACATTAACATTCATACAGGCTAACAGATAATATGTAAATAAAAGTGTCCCTTTATACTTCTTTGTGTCTTAAATGTAGTCAACAACAACAAAAAACCCCAGCTGTTTCACAGTACATACGCTTTCATAAATCATTGGTTAGAGTATTATTTGCCTTATCCCTTAATCTCTATAGACAAAGAATCACTCCTTATTTTGCATTTCCTCATCATTTTCTGTTTTATAGAAATAATATAATTAAATCTTATCAAGTGTATTCAACAGACTTTTTCTCTTCTTTAATACTTAAAATACTAAATATTACTCATGCCAAGGAACCAAACGTAAACACATCAGTATTGCTATTATTATCCTCACTATACCTATAATGTGGCTTGAAAGGGATCATATAATAGACTGAACATTGACAAATACTTAGTTTCCATGGCACTGTAATTAAATAGAGCATACTTCGTTTATTGAATAGGATTGGAAACATCCAGCAGCTTTGGCTTACACAAACCAAATTCTTCAAACTTGGACCATGTGAAAGCAATGAAAAGGTCTATCCATTTAGCGAATTAAAACAGTCAGAATTTAAGATCAGCTTTCCAAATTAAGTATTCATGCAATAAAATCAAATGCCAAAGAGGGAATATTAAAGACTAACAAAGAGAGAGGAAGAGACCAGAAAAAAAAAAAAAAAACAATTAAAGTTACTATTACTCCACTTTATAGGATTTGTATTATGGTAAATTTGCACACACATAAATAATTTAGAGATTGTGAGAGGCAAAATTGTTCTGATAGAAGCAGAGATCTCAGCATTAACTTAATATCACTCATGCCACATCAGCCTTGCATGATGAAATCAGTCCTCTAAACAAAAAGACGACTCCAAAAGGACTGATATTTTGCTAGCATTGACAAGGGTTTAAATCAAAGATTAACAGGTAATGAACCTCCTGAAGCTCCCTGTTACTTTAGTTCAGTCTCTCCCAACAGGTTTAGCTAAAGGCAAACTGCAAAAGAAATTTCCCTGGAGGATTCAGGATAGCAGGAGCTACTATAAAGGTGAGAAGATAAGTAATGCATTATAAGCTCTTTTAAAAAATTATTTATTACACATATTTAATATTTTTCAATGCTATCTCAATTTCCCTCTACATTTCCTTGCTCTTTTTCTCAAGTATACTGACATATGGGGAAAAAAGAATATAAATTTTTGTCATCGTCCTACTATATTTCCTGATTCTATTTTAATGTACTTTCGGCCACTTTTCTTTCCTTCTGGCTTTCCCCAGCTAGGGCATATGTAGCCCACATCAAAAATTACTGCAGCACTGAACATTTCCATCCCTTAGAGAAGAAACTATTTAGTCACCTCTTTAGAAAAGAGAGTAAGAAGAATTTATGGCATCTGAGGATTATTGCATGTATTTCCAAGATGCCATTATGCTTAGCTAACGAGAGAGAGGTGATGGATACCTCATAGGAGTAGAGAAGGAGAGGGGAGTAGTGAAGGTGTTCTTAGAACAACTGCAGATCGTGGTTGGAGAAGAGGAGAGGTGATGCCATCATCCAGAATGTAGTTATGCAGAAAGGCAAATTGATGCCAGAGCCAAGAAATGGCCATAGCATAAGAAGCACACTATCTTGCACATTCTGTCACTTGGTGAGTATACCTGGCACTGAAACGGCGGGACAGATTCTCAAGCAACAACATTATCACCACAAAAGGGGCACAGAAAGTATGTGAACCATGAAAATCAGCCTAGGACACTAGAAGGAAGAGAAAATTAGAAACTACAGAGGGGATTCCAAGTACATCTATCCGGCTCTATGTAATGTGCATTGCAAGAAAAGACCTCTCCTCCACAGGGGGTTGGAACTAGAAAGGTGTCCTTTTTCAAAGGGAAAGAAGTCACCCAAAGGAGATTATTTTTTCCTTTTTTACATTTTTTCAAAAACAAAAGGGAGTTAACAAATGCATATTGCTAAAGATCAATTGAAAGGGGGAGGTATGTTTCTTTACAGCCTGTACAGCAGATGGTATTCAGAGAAGCCCATAATTGCCTAGCAGAGCTAAATAGATAAGAAGGGAAATTTTATTAAAATTTTATGTTAGGACAAATTATTTTGAGGCTTTTATGAGAAGGTAGATATTTCCTAATACATTTATGCTACAGGGTTCACTGACAGGAAACAAGAAGCCTTAGGGGGGTTATAAGCTTGTATTCTTTTATGTGACTATATTGTATAATGCAAGCAAAATCAAGCAACTCGAAAAATCCATTTATTCTATTAACAGTTCTGGATTACCAAGGCTAAACATCACTAATAGAAAATAGAAAATAATCAGAAAATAATCAGAAACTTGCATTACTAGAAAATTCACTGCATTCAGGTGAATATTACCCATGGAAAAGCCTCCTTCTCATTCTTTTCTCAGTTGCCCCTCTCCCAGGCGCCATAACAGCCAAAGCAACATGGTTGGCTAAAGCTTTCAGGCAAGCCTACTTCTTTCTATTATGTTTCTATACATCCAGGCTTGGATAAATCACACACATCCAGAGAGATAAGGCTAGATAACAAGCACTAAAATATTTTAAATGGAAAAATGCAGATTAACAGGTTATGAATGCAATTAATCAGATGATTTAATTGGAATTCTGCATTTCTAAAAGTGATCCAATATCAAAAGAAAATTATAAGAAGAGTAATTATAAAAGCAGAGTGGACAATATTTGAGTTATCTTTAAAATACTTCTAACAGGAAGAAAAATAAAAATCATGACTTGGCAACAGCCTTTCACTCCTAAAGTTAGAGAACAGAAACAAAGCTCCCGAAAGGGCCTTGCAGAGCAGATTAAATGACCACAGAATTTCATAAAGAACTCACTGAATGCTTAAGCAGGCTTCTGTGTAGGTCAAAGAGGACCAGTCAGAAAATTGAGGTCATTAAGGCATGAGAGACAGGGAAATAGAAAATAAAATACAATTACAAAGTAAGTGAAAAGGGGAAGGAAGGAATAGCAAAGGTATTATTACTGTTTTGGTTTCAGATGAATCATTTTTTCTTAAATACATTCAAAGACGAACTTAGATTCTTTTTCCATTCAAGTATATTTTATTCTTTATATTCTGTTTTAGATAGAGATCCTAATGGTCTCAAGGGGGCGGCTCAGGTGCTAGGAGCAGCTGAGCCTCTGAGATAACTATATTTCACATACATCTCATTGAAAATGTGAAGCACATTTTATCTTCCTTTTAAAAATAATCATTAAAATTAACTATTAGCTACACATATTTAATTTTAATTTTGTTTTCAAGAAACAAATCTGTGAAAGATAAAACCAGAAACTATTGGTAAGATTCAATACCTACTTCTCTGGCCAAGACTTCATTTCATATTTTTCCTACATTTACTTTTGACTCCCTGATTCCAAAGCTACATACATTATAAAAACATTATTCCTTCAACTTTTACACAAGTCTTCCTTAATTTGCTGAAATTCATGGGCAAAATAATGAGGTCATCAAAATTTTCAATATGTGAACTTGTAATTTTACTATAAAACTACAAAATTACATTATTCTGAGCTTCAATTAATTATCTAAGCCTGCAATTTGAACATTTTTGCAAAAAGGTAATGCCACCATTTTGCTTTACATACATTTCTATAAAACATTGACTACTCTACGATTGTCTAAAGTTATAAAATTAGTACAGGAGTTACTACAGTTAGAAAGCAGTACAGAAAAGACCAAGAACTCAGTTTTATCTACATCATTAATACCTCATACCTAGTTTCTTTCACCTCATGAAGTTACTTCATATACATTACGTAAAATAATCACCCAGTATTGATTAGTTATCATAACAGCACCATTTAATAAGGGTTTATTTTGTTCCAGCAGTATAGCTGACATACAGTGTCTCATTTAAGCTCACAACAAACATAGAAATAAATAAACAAAAAAATTAAACTTAAATGACTTAACCAGGTTCACAATGTTTATACATGACAGAGACTGGACTCTAATCCAGACCTGACTTCAGCTGCAGTTAATGACAACCACACTATAGATTTTGGTTCCCAGCAAAGGTAGTACGTTATTAGAAGACCACTAAATCTCCATTCAGAAAGTCCTGGAAACTGTCCTCTGACTCAGCCCAGGGGACTCAGCTCTACCTCAGTTTCCTTCTTATGTCTCTAATCCTTCCTGGACCACTTGCCATTCCCTAAATGTATACGTTCCCAACTTCCTACCTTCAGACTGTATCCTCTTCTCCTGAAAATCGTCTTTTCCTCTCTACACAGCACCATCGTTCTCAGTCACTTCAACTGTGCCTCATCAGGCCTCAAAATGTTGGTGTCATTGACCCCTCCGCCAACCACATTCAGTCAACTGCCGAGTCACGCGCTGCCACAGGGGCGCCCCACTCACTGCCACCACCCAGGCTTGAGTCCTCATTACTAGCCCCTAAATCACTGGGCAGGCTGAGAATAACATCCCAGGTCCTTACCACAGTTTGCAAGGTCCGGTGGGATCTTGTAAGCCAGGCCTCCTTTCCCACCATGCCTCTCAGGCTTCCCCACCCCAGCCCTGGGCTTTTCACAGTTCACTGATCACATGGGGCCGAGCACACGCCTGCCCTAGAGCCTCTGCACATCCTGCGTCCCAAATAACCACATGGCTGGCTCCTTCGCTTACGTCAGGTCTCCGCTCCAATGCCACCTCCTCGACAGACCACAGCGCCCTGCCCCATCCTGCTCCATACCCTTATCCTGACTGTTCTTTCATGGTACCTTGAGTCTCACATCACTATTTATTTTGTGTTTATTGCCTCTCTCCCTCCCACAAACAGTAAGTTCTACTCATGCCAGAGAGAGATTTCTGTCTCTATAATTCCTTATTCAAAGGTCCCCTGCCGTAGTAGAAAGAAAGAGCCAAGGAATTCTCTTCCTCACTGGTTAGTGCTTTGTCCAGCATGAATAGGTGTAGCACAGAATTGTGCAAAAGGCAGGGGCACACTGTGGTTTGCTGCTGATTGACTGCATGAGCTTAGAGAGGCCATTTCAATAGAATATCTCATGGTCTGCAAGGAGTTTCTGCAGTGCCACTGAGAACTTATGCAGATCAACCAATTGATGCTGATGTAACAGTGATAGGTTCTGGTCCTGGAGGATATGTTGCTGCTATTAAAGCTGCCCAGTTAGGCTTCAAGGCAGTCTGCGTTGAGAAAAATGAAACACTCGGTGGAACATGCTTGAACGTTGGTTGTATTCCTTCTAAGGCTTTATTGAATAACTCTCATTATTACCATATGGCCCATGGAAAAGATTTTGCATCTAGAGGAATTGAAATGTCTGAAGTTCGCTTGAATTTAGAGAAGATGATGGAGCAGAAGAGTAATGCAGTAAAAGCTTTAACGGGTGGAATTGCCCACTTATTCAAACAGAATAAGGTTGCTCATGTAAATGGATATGGAAAGATAACTGGGAAAAATCAGGTCACCGCTACGAAAGCCGATGGCAACACTCAAGTTATTGATACAAAGAACATTCTTATAGCCACAGGTTCAGAAGTCACTCCTTTTCCTGGAATTACGATTGATGAAGATACAGTAGTGTCATCTACAAGTGCTTTGTCTTTAAAAAAAGTTCCAGAAAAGATGGTTGTCATTGGTGCAGGAGTAATAGGTGTAGAATTGGGCTCAGTTTGGCAAAGACTTGGTGCAGACACGACAGCAGTTGAGTTTTTGGGTCATGTTGGTGGAATTGGAATTGATATGGAGATATCTAAAAACTTTCAACGCATCCTTCAAAAACAAGGATTTAAATTTAAATTGAATACTAAAGTTACTGGTGCTACTAAGAAGTCAGATGGAAAAATTGATGTTTCTATTGAAGCTGCTTCTGGTGGTAAAGCTGAAGTTATCACTTGTGATGTACTCCTGGTTTGCATTGGCCGACGACCCTTTACTAAGAATTTGGGACTAGAGGAGCTTGGAATTGAGCTGGATCCTAGAGGTAGAATTCCAGTAAATACCAGATTCCAAACTAAAATTCCAAATATCTATGCAATCGGCGATGTGGTTGCTGGTCCAATGCTGGCTTACAAAGCAGAGGATGAAGGCATTATCTGTGCTGAAGGGATGGCTGGTGGCGCTGTGCACATTGACTACAATTGTGTACCGTCGGTGATTTACGTACACCCTGAAGTTGCTTGGGTTGGCAGATCAGAAGAGCAGTTGAAAGAAGAGGGTATTGAGTACAAAGTTGGGAAATTCCCATTTGCTGCTAACAGCAGAGCTAAGACAAATGCTGACACAGATGGTATGGTGAAGATACTTGGGCAGAAATCAACAGACAGAGTATTGGGAGCACATATTCTAGGACCAGGTGCTGGTGAAACGATAAATGAAGCTGCTTTTGCACTGGAATATGGAGCATCCTGTGAAGATATAGCTAGAGTCTGTCATGCACATCCGACCTTATCAGAAGCTTTTAGAGAAGCAAACCTGGCTGCATCATTTGGCAAATCGATCAACTTTTAAATTAGAAGATTATATTTTTCTGAAATTTCCTGGGAGCTTTTATAGAGGTAACATTTCTGAACAGGAAATGCTCACAGCTCCAAGAATTTCTAGGACTGAATTATGAAACTTTTGGAAGGTATTTAATAGGTTTGGACAGAATGGAATAATCTCATCTATATTTTAAATAAATTTAATATTTTATTTCACTGCATTAATACTGCAGAAAAAATTTAAAAAAAAAAAAAAAAAGGTCCCCTGCCCTTCGACCTCTGCCTGAAAGATGAAAACACTGAGTTATTCAATCAGTTGATGAATGAATGACTGGATGAATTTCTACTCTTTTCCCTCTTTGACTTTACCATTAACAGTGCAGTCAATGTGCCTCAAATCACATCAAAATAAAACACGGAGTTGTAAAATATATGGTATTTTTAGGGAAGAGTGAGTAGGTTGGTAAAATGTAGCCTAGGACTTGGCTGTGTGACCTGTATACATTACTTAACCTCTTAACACTGTGTTTCCTCAGGAAATAATAATAATGCTTACCACATAGGACCATTTCAGGGATTTAATGAGGTAATGTATATAGTAAGTGTATATAAAATGGTAGATGCAACAAGGGCTGGTACACAATAAGCATTCAGTAAATATTAGCTAGTATTATAATGGCTTGCTTGCTGCCAGGTTTCCACTGCTGGTTTAGGGCTTTAAACATCATGTTGAGGAGTTTGCACCTAATGTATTACTAATTAATATTTTTTGTTAAATTTATTCCTAATAAATTAATTTTTCTAATAAATAAGTTTTGGTTTAATGCTATTCCCTTCATATGGAGTTCCCAGGCCACATTTCCCTCTTTCAAAATGCTATCCATCTGGAGTTATGAAAACTAGGTCACTCTTTGGAGGAAAAGAATCATACCTGTACCTCACACCACATACAAAGATAAACCCCAAATGTATTTAAATATTAAAATCATACCAGTAGAAAAACTAACATAATATTTGTCAGACCTCAAATTAAGGAAGGCCATTTTAAGAATTCATAAAGGAACAATGAGATACCACATTCCTCCTTTGGATCTAACAACAAAATTCTAAATGATCACAATGGTATTGGTGAAGGAGCATGTTAACATAGCTGGTATGCAGTCTGGTAGTTTGTGACTAAAAGTATTAAAATGATAAATAGTCTTTGGCCCAGTTATTACCTTTCCAAACACTAACCATAAGGAAATAATCCTATACTTAATAGTGAAACACGAGCGGCATCCTCCTTGTGTTTCTCTGTTATCTAAGTGGAACTGTTGAAATCATCTTTACCTCTCTTCTTCCAGACTCTATATATTCAGTCAAAAGCTAAGTATCGTATTATGAAAACTATTCCTTTTCCTTCAAGTTCACTGCCACCCACTCTGGCTTAAATTCCACTAACTTTTAACTAGACTATTGCATACATTTTCTACAAATAAAATCCAGTCCTTACCATAGGCCAATATCTGATAAGGATTTCCACAGCCACCGCTACTATTAGAATTAATGTGATTAGAAGTGTATTGGAAAAGGGACAAAATGATCCCTATTTATGAAAGATATGAATGGTTACCTAGAAAAAAAAGAGAATCCTTGAGAAACTATTTGAAACAATAACTGAGTTATAAAATAAGTAGACCAAAATCAATAGCTTTCCTTTATAGAAATAATAAAGTATAAAATTAAAAAAAGGAAAATCTATTCACTTAGCAGCAGAAAATAATGTAAAATACTGCGAAAAGCACTGCAAACCCACAATTTTTCCAACAGGATATAATATTGACAACACTATGAGACAATTAATTCAACAAAAAGTCAAATGTCTCCTTTTTTTTTTCCCCTTTGTGAACCAACCAGGTGAACTCTATTCATTCACTCTTCCTGAATACCAGTCTTTATACTGCGTATGATTCTTTTCTTATACCCCAGAAATCTCACTGCCAAACTCACCTAGTCCTCTGGAATTCTAATTCTATCTCTTTTGTAGCTTCATCCCCTTGGGTTTTGGCCTTAACTGAATTCTGGTTTCCCCACAAGATTACCACTTGCCTAATGGACCTCTCAAGGGATAACTGTATGCTCTTTTACCACCACGGATACTTCATTGTTATGAGCTGATTCCCCTAAAATTCAGATGTTGAAATTCTAACCTCCTGTACCTCACAATGTATCCACAGATGGAGGTAAGGCCTTTGAAGAGGTGATAAAGTTAAAATGAGGCCATTAGCGTGGGCCCTAATCCAACTTGGCTAGCGTCCTTATAAAAAGAGGAAGTTTGGACACAACAGGAATGTGCAGGCACAGAGGAGAGGCCGTGTGAGAACATAGTGAGGAGGCAGTCGTCCGGAAGCCAAGGAGAAGGGCTCAAGCGAAATCAAACGTTCCAACACCTTGGTCTTGGACTTCTAGCCTCCAGAACTCTGAGAAAATAAATTTCTGTTGCTTAAGCCACCCAGTCTGTGGTATTTTGTTACGGAGCCCCAGTAAAATAATACATTCATGTACACTGTGAAGTTCACATTCCATACTTCAGAGTAAGAAGATATAGTTCGTGTCACTTCTCTACTCTCATAAAAAATATCTGCTGTTTGAGGCTCACATCACCAACTTTCCTACCATTTTATACACGTGCACGCACACACACACAGTACTGGACACTCCCCTTCTTTCACTGCTGACTTTGAAACCTGGGTCTCCATCCAATCTTTCTCCATCCAAATGTCTGCAACATTCTGGAAGAGTTTGGCATCCATGTGATTGACCCATCCAGCACCCCACCTCGTGGCTCCTTTTGACATCACCCTCACCTCTACCTCGCCTGCACGTTCGTATTCTGCCCTGTCTCCTCAAAATGGCTCTGCCTCCAAAATCTCTAAACCTGATGTTCTACTTACTCTCCAACTCAAATGCTTCACGCTTCCAAGTTGCCTCCTCAACTGCTCTCACTGCATTTACTCTTCAACTCTATGAGTTTTTCCTGTTCAATATGAACCCACTTTCTCCCTATTGACTAGCCCTCAACTGTCCTTACCTTCTTTTCTATCTACCTTAAATCTTGTGAGTCTCTAGTTCTGATCCATTTTTGGCCAACATCATAACCCTCTTTATGGGATTTTTGTCCAGAAAGCAAAATCCCAGCCATGGATAAATCAATCTACTTTCCTCATGCCTACGTCTGGGTTGTCAAACGGTTAAGGGAAGATTTTATAAACTGATGGAGGAATAGCAGCCTCTAGTTAGCAACTTTAACATTTCTTAGCCAAATATCTTTCAACCCATCTCTACTCAACCTGTGACTCTGCTTCTTCTCCCCAATATTTCACCTTGGGTCTCACTTCACAGAGAAAATAAAAGTTGTCAGATGCCACTCCTTCAACTTCCTTTCCACCAAATCAATACATTTAGCTGTATCTGTATCCACCCACTCTCCTTTCCCTCTTGCTCTACATACTGAGTATCTCTCCACCCAGCAGAGGCAAAACCCTCTAATTATGCTCTGAACCCTATCCTTTCTGCTCAGTTTATACCATCAATTAATTCCTCCCTTCTATTTTCAATCCCTCTTTCTCTTTCTCTCATGCCACCAATATTTAAATATGATCTATTCCTATTCCATGCCATCTTAAAAAAAAAATCCCTGGACCCTACCATGTGCTCCCAGTAAATTCTCCATATCTCTTCCCATCCACACACAAATTTATTATTACAAAAAGCATCACCACTTTTCCTCCTATCCATTCCCCATAGCCCACTGTAATCTGGCTTCCTTTCTGGTCCACCAAAATGCTCTCACAATGTCAGTCACCTCCAGATTTTGAATCTGATGAAAAATGTTGGTTATCATCGTTCCTGTCCTCTCAGCATATTCTGTTGTTGTATACCACTCCCTCCTTCCAAAAACACTCTTCCCTTAGCTTCCCTGGTACAAAAATGCTTCTGTTCTTCCATGTAAATCTCTGGCAACAATTTCTCAGACTATTTTACAGGCTCATCCACCTCTTATAAATTTTAAATGTTAGAATACCTGAAGGATTGGTCCCTGTCCTCATTTTCTCTCACTATAGTCTCTCCCTAAGTAACTCTAACCATGCCCATGGCTTCAATTATCATCTATGTACAGATGAATTCCATATTTGTGTCTCCTGTTCAGATTTTTCTTCTAAACTAAAAATTTATACACCAAACTTTAATATTTTCTCTTAAATATCATGGGCATCTCAAACTCAGTATGATCAAACTAAACTCATAATCTCCCCAAACCTGCTTCTACTCCAGTGCTCTCTACTTCAGTAAGTAGCATAGTCATACACCTACTTGCATCAATCTGAAATATAAAATTTATTTGTAATGCATCTCTCTCCTTCATTCTCTGAAATCCAATCAGCATAAACAATCTATCTACTTCCTACATATTCAAATCCATTCACTTCTTTCCAATTCCACAGCCATTATCCTACCCCAGACTGCAACCTCTCTCAGTTGGACTAGTGTTTATGTTTCCTAATGTCCCCACATCCCCTCCTGCTCCTTTAAATCCAGTTTTCATACTGCTGCAGAGTAATCTATCTAAAATGTAATACTTTATCACACTTTACTATTTTAAACTCTTCAAATGCTTCCTAGTGCTTTAGAGTTAAATATCAAGATCTTTCAAAGGACTAGAATGAATAATTCTGTATCTACAAATTTGATGACTTAGATAAAATGAATCATATATGGATGGTAGCTGATTTAAATGGATGTATAAATTTGTCAAAACTCATTAAAATTTATGCTTAAAATGTGTACATTTCATTGCATGTAAATTGTACCTAAATAAAGTAGATTTTTTCAGAAGACTAAATAAATATCAAGATCTTTCATATCACCTGAAAGACCCTGTATCATCTGCCATTGCATCTTTCTCCACCTTCATCGCAAAATACTCAACTTACACTGTCACACCATTCACTATACTTGAGTCACACTGGACGAAGTACCATATACTATACATCAAATTAGAAAATATTTTGTTTCTAATATAATGATGACAATATCTTGTGCTGGAGTGGCATATAGAAACAGGCAGTCATATATTACTGAAGTATAAATTAATAAAACCTTTGAGAACAATTCAACAACCTGTGTCAAAATCCTACAAATTTTGTACAACGTTTGACCTATAAATTCCTGTTCTTTTAGATTCAACCTGATATAATAATTATGGCAATATTTTTACAATAGTGAAACCTGGAAACAAAATGAACATCAAGCTTTGTTTATCTGGTATAACGTATTTTCTTTTATGTATGGGAAAGGTCTCTTTTGATACAGGAGATATGTTGACCCAACATTAATACTGCATATATGCAAACTCATCACTGTTTTTAGCATAATCTAAAGAGACTATCCCAGATAAATGTTTTTAGTTTTCTGATATGTTATCTGTGATCACTGAATTATTGGGGAATTTTTTCTTATCCTCAAAGCATTCAAAATCAGGAAATGGTTTTAACTTGTCCTGAGTGAAAGTCTGCAACATTCATGACAAAGTAAAGAATTTAGAAAAGACAATTCCTTCTATTCTTTTCTTTTAATATTTATTTATTTGGCTGCACCGGGTCTTAGTTGCAGCACACAGGATTTTCATTGCGGTGCGCGGGCTCTTATTTGTGGCACGTGGAATCTAGTTCCTTGACCAGGGATCGAACCCGGACCCCCCGCATTGGGAGTGTGGAGTCTTAACAACTGGACCGCCAGGGAAGTCCCATCCTTCTATTCTTTTCAGGATGAATGTTTTTCTAAATGCTATTAGCTTTGTCAATTGCTGCCACACATAACCCCTGGTTACTCTGCTTTATTAAAGCCCCACTTCAAAATATAGAAAGAATAAACTTGACCCAGTGAAGAAAAGTACAATCAATTATTCTTTTTGCAGAAGATGCACAAATATAATAATTTAAACCTACTGTTAATATGCATAGAAGAGCTAGAGTACAATAAAAAATTCTCAGAAAAGGGGCCAAAATATGGAATACCTTATTCAATAAATGATGCAAAAACATTTATTGAGCATCTACTGTGCATTAGATACTGTGTCAAGTGATGGAGATACAGCGATAAATGACAAATAAACCCTGCCATGTGTGAAACAGAGCAACAATTCATTCTATATAAACCTGCGCTAGAATTTCTTCAGAAGCCTCACTCCTTATTTGTCTCACCCACTGTTATTTCTACCTTGAAACTGAACTTCTGGGAGTTACCTACTTCTGATCCTTGCCTTTCTGGGACAGTATTCTTTAAAAGCACCATACTACATTTCTCTTCTCTTCTATTTGAATCACTACCCAAAAAGTAAAACTTCATGCCTCTAACATACCATCTGTTACTTCAATCAGGAATGGCCTCAGCCATGGTGGTTGACAACTAGATTCACCAAGTTCCTGTTACCACTGAGAATTCAGGCTGCACCAGTGTTGAAAGTTAGCCCCAGGGTAAGAATCGAGTTCTTGAGGTCAGTGAAGCCCACCATACTTCATATCCCGTCATTCTTGACCACAACTCCACAGTCTGAAAGCAGCAACCAGATACATCTCTCCTGCTTTCATCCTCATATCTCTCTGGATTTCCTTCCCTCTGAATCATCCTCCCAAGGTACTGAAGATCGTGGAAATGGCTACCGCTTTCTACTACCTGTTTCTATGCCCCTTTCAAAGTGACTTTACAGATCCTCCATCATCGCACTGGCCTTGTGACTTGACTTGGCCAAAAGAACATGGTGGAAGTAACAATGTTTGACTGAGTTCCTAGCCTAGGTCTCAAGAAACTTTGCAAGCTTGGACATTCTTAGAAATCTGTAGCTGTCAGATAAACAAGCCTGGACTAACCTGCTAGTTTGAAAGAAGGCATGGAAAGAGACTCCCGTTATCCCAGCCACAAAATGTGAGGCTGTCCAAAAACAACCAAGTTAACCCACCAGCTAACTAAAGATGCATGCACAAGTCCTGCCAAGACTAGACCAACCAAATCAAGACTGAAAAAAAAAATTCCCAGGTGCTCAATCCAAATTTCCAACCTGCCAAACTACTGTTTTAGGCTACTGAGTTTGGGGATGTTTTGCTACAAAGCAAAAGCCAACTGATCCACAGGGCTTCCAACCCTCCATCACAACCATTGTCCATATATATCCTCCACAATCTAACACCTTACAGAATGCTCTCTTCACTTCCCTCCTTTGATTGAAACTTAGATTTTCAGTGAGGATAATGTTTCTTTCTCTGAAACCATGCCGTTTAGATTTTTCATTTTCCCATACCACATTTATGCCTGTGATAGGAGGGAAGTGTCACTTCCAAAACACCACTCTTTCATCCTTATGGAAGAATCCATCCTCCTTTGATTTCCATCCCTTCCCCACTACTACCTCTCCTTATTAATATCATCTATCTATGACTGAGTCACTGGAACCTAAAAAGAAATCTTCCTTTCCACTTTGTCTCGGGAAACTTCGAAAGGTCTTTGGAAATTTTATTCAACACCTAGAATCTAAGTTTCCTTGCCTCCTGGTATACAGCGAATTTCATTCCTTCACCACTTAAGCATCCTATTTCCATAGCCATACCCTTGAACTTGTCAACACCCAGAATTACTCCACCCTGAAATACTGCATATCTTAAACCATGAAACTGCTTTCAGTAATACATACAAAATAACAAACAAAAATAACCACAGAAACATTTTCTGTGTTATCCATCAAAGAATTATCACAAAAAAAGGTACCAGAATCAGACACACATATGACTGAGCTTTGAAAACCGTTTAGGAACAGATAATTCTCATGATATGTAAAAGTCATCTGGAAGCATAAATGAGAGAAAATAACCCAAGGAAGTTTTTAGAAAGAAAAATGATGGTTTTTCCAGATAATAACTCATACTAAAAGGCTAAAATAATTCAAATACTGTAGAATCAGTACTATAAGAGACAAATAGATTAATAGAAAATAAGAGAAATCTGGGACTTCCTGGTGGTCCACTCGTAAAGAATCCACATTCCAACGCAGGAGACACGGGTTCGATCCCTTATCGGGGAACTAAGATCTCACATGCTGGGGCAACTAAATCCACACACTGCAACTTCTGAGCCCGTGCGCCTCTACTAGAGAGCCCACGTGCCACAAACTACAGAGCCCACGCGCTCTGGAGCCCGTGTGCCACAACTAGAGAGAGAAAACCCTCACGCCACAACTAGAGAGAAGTCCACGCACTACAATGAAGAGCCCATGCACTGCAATGAAGATAACACGTGCCCCACCTAAGACCAAAGCAGCCAAAAAAAAATATTTAAAAAAGAAGTCTTGTGGTTGAATTGTATTTCCTAAACACCATCTTACAGACTGATCAAATAGAATAAAATAAAAATATTACAGTAAAATCTTTAAAAAAAAGAAAAAGAAGAGAAATCCTAGAAACAAACCTAAATACATGTAAATACGTAAATATTTAATATAAGATAAAGTGGCATGTTAATCAGTGAACGAAAGAGCTAGTCAACAAATGACACTGGAATTATTGGTAACTTGTTTGGCAAAAAAAAAAAGTTAGCTAGAATTATTATCTCAGGTATGCAAACTAAATCCCAGATTGTTTAAACTTAAAATGAAAAGGGAGGGGCCATTCAGAAATTAGAAGGTAATATTTTTATGAATAAAAAGAGGAAAAGGTCTTTTTTAGCATGACTCAAAGACTCCATTACATAAAATTTTTAATCTTCTTTATGTTGGAAAATACTAAATAGAAGGAGTAACATTATGAAAATATATTTGCAACATACATAACAGATGAGTTTTAGTATAAAAAGAGCTCTTATGAATCAAAAAGCAAAAATACAAGGAATTAAATTTTAAAGTGGACAATGTAGATGAAAAATTAAATTAAAAAATAAATACAAATTTCCAAGGAACGCAGGAAAAAATTCCACAATTCAGATCCTTAGCTCTACTTTTGACCACTGTCCCAGACTCCAGACTCAAATATATAACTACTTGCCTACATGTCCATTTAAGTGGCTAATACACCTGTCAAACAGAACATATCTAAACTGAACTCTTATCTTAGCCACCCTCCCAAATCCGGCTCAATTATCCATTTTCTCATCTTGGTAGCAACTCCATCCTTCTACTTCTTCAATCCAAAAACTATGGCGTCATCCTGACTCTTCTCTTTTAACTCATACCCATATCAAGCCATCAGAAAATCCTGTTGGCTCTACCTTAAATATATATCGCTTCTACTTAATGAAGCTACCATCATCTTTTCTCTGGATAACTGCAAAAAAAAAAGACCTGCCTTGCTTAAAATGTGCAACTTGCATCCCATTGCCCTTAGGATGAAAATAAAACTCCTTAATCTGACCCCTTCTTATCTCTCCAGCTGCATCTCACATTGTGCCCTTGACTCTCTGCACATCAACCACATCAGCTTCCTTTCACAACATCCTACCTTCCTACACAAAGCCTTTGTATATTAAATTCTCTCAGCCTGAACATTTCTTCCTTCTTCTTTTTACTAGTGTAATGCTATTTATTTATCAGATCTCAACTCAACATCATTTTCTAAAGGATGCCTTCTCTGATCTCCACGCTAGATGAATTTCACTTACTACAGGTGCTTTATCAACATCTTACTGCTGCAACATTCCACTGCATACTTGATTATAATATGATCAATGCTTGTCTCCCTGACTTGATTATTAGGCTCATGAGGGCAGAGAAAAATCTTATTTTGCTCACCACTGTATCCCCAGTGGGTAGCAGAGAGGTGCTTAATAACTATTTTTCAAATTAATGAAAATTATAGGAAAGAGACACAGTGGCAAGATACATGATTTCACCTTTATTTCCCTCAATTTCCATATGCATAGGACAATCATCCCCTTACTACTATTTCCAGTATTATTCCAAGCTCTCCAGCTCCTAAGCTCATTCCTAGGCCTATGGCAAACTCAGCCAGGAGAGTTCATCCAATTCCATTTCACATTCAGCGGATTGTCTCCCCCAGCTCCAAGTCCTACAGCATTTAGAAATCCTGGTCTGAAGGGACATTAATAGATGAAATAAACCAGTGAACAAGTACAATGTTCGTCTTGTTCTATACAAGCCCACCCCCTCCCTCCTTCCTGACTAACAAAAGTGACCTTTCTGAGATTCAGGGCCTGAGAAACGCTGGGGGTAAACCATAGGCATCAACACAAATGAGAAATTCTTAACACTGCTTGCTGTGAGATAAACTCATTTGTGCTCAGAAAAGCACAAATTTTTATTGGTTTAAGGACATGATACTTACCCACAAAATAGTGTGAGAAGAATGTCTTACCCACTGCTCTTTTATTCTCTTCCTCCAAACGTAATAAAGAATTAGCTTCCCAAATCTAACAATAACAACTTAGGAATAAAAAAAAGTTCCTCTTTCATGTCTTCTTATAAATGATTCTACAATAAACTATGAGGATTAGGTTGAATAAAAACTTGAATCGGTTGAATAGCTAACTCTTTGCTAATCAAAGTGTGTCCAGTGTGTTCCACAAAACAGCATCACCCAGGAGCTGGTTAGAAATGCAAACTTTCAGGCCCCACCCCAGAACCACGGAATCATAATTTTCATTTTAACAAGATCCCCAGGTGATTCATATTCCCATTAAAATCTGAGAAGCATGGAGCTAAGCGATGTGCTCCTGCGTACAGGCGTCACAGCTTGTTCAATGAAAATTCAGGTCTCAGGAAACTTACGAATATATGTATCACGGATCATTGGGATCACTTGCCAATGGTTAAAATCATAAATATTATATCTGTATATGATCTATTACGCTCTGGAGACTTAAAATTCGCTCCTAAGTTTCTGAGTTTGTTGCACAAGTGTTTGTGAGACATGCCTTTACAATCCGAATTAATATTTATAAGTGAGGGCCACTCTGAAGTCAGCCAGCTCAGAAATGTTTTTATACCAACAATGTAATTAAAGTGTAAAACAAACAATAAGACCAAGATCTGAACATCAAATCCTAAAAACCCGGTGTGGCCCAAAGTCCAGAGATCATATAGCCAGTTCCCCAGTAGAGGCAACATTCCAGCAACTGGGGTGAAGAGGGTGTAAATAGCAGCTGTTGTGATTTAGAAGCAAAATCTAGGCAAAGGTTCTAGTATGTAATGTGGATAGAATATTCTAGTAGTAGGACATGGGATTATAGCAGCCATTCCAAAGAAGAGATATTTTACAAGTTTAACATTCCTGAGTTGGATGCAGCTCCATTCTTACCACCACCAACTCCAGTAATGACTTTTAAAGCAATTTCATGTGATTTCATATGTATTTTTTATAGTTAAATAGTTCTGAACTGGAGGCCAGCTTTTGTATAAAAAGAAATGTGCCTGAATTGTACTCTATCACAAGCATCTCTAAACTGAAAAAGAGAATGCTTTTCTGATCCTTCCTCACACTGAACTCCTATATCATTATGTTTTCTTCATCTAATTTTTAATCTATACTAATTTTACACAGTCTGTAAATATGTACCAGAGAGCACAGGCCACACACAGGCATCCAGAGGGGAGGCTGGTGATGCTGAATTGCTACTTCATCCGTCCTGTTGGGGACGGTGGGAGCCATGGCTTTATTCTCCAATGGGCACTATGACGTCCATTTACCTTTACTATGCAGTTGGTCTTCCTGACTCACTACTTTCCACAAAATTGCCAAAATCAACTTGTAAGATGCTTTAAATTGCATATGTCTATTTTTCCCTATTCCTAATTTCAAAATGCCATTTTGTCTGATCTCTATTGAGAAGAAAATAAGCTCATTTTTAAAACAATTACCTAACAACACGGCAAATAAGAAGCTGCATTTTCTGTCTAAGATAAATATTTCTTCTCTCAAATTGTGTCTCCCATGAATTATCGCTCTTTTGCTTTGGTATAAATCTCAAATCCTCTCACTCATTTCAAAGCCTTACACTACTAAGAAGGACTAGCTTTCTGATCACCTAAAGCGTCCCATTTTTAGTCTCCTAGAACTGTGCTAGACAGTTCGATTTAATTATTATTAAAGACAAATTTGCATAAAGCTTTCTTCTGAAGAGTTTGAGGCCATTTAAGCAATGTCATTAGATGGGCAGAGATATTCTTTTGAGAAAATGTAATGGGGCATGAAAAATAATAAAATCCACAAAATACATTTATTCAAGTATCTTAATAATTAAGAGAAATTACAATTCACAGTAAAGAACTAGAGGCTGAGGACTCTCTATTATTTTAAAATAAAACATAATTAAATAGGCATAGCAGGATGCATCAAAATCAGAGGGCAGTACCCGTGTTATGTCTTCTGGAAAGCCACTTTCATTTCAGAAAAAAATAAATTCAATATATTCTCATGCCATCTATGGAATTTACCAAAGATGCAGAACAGCAATTAATTTTAATAATAATTTCCTATGAGCTCACCAGACAATACTCTTTGAGGTAAAACAAGAAAGTTCAGACTTCCATAGACTTATCTTTCATGGAGGGATCTCCCATGAATTGATATTACCTTGTCAAAGTCGCTTGGGAAAAAGAAAAATGCCCCTGGTGCTCTTTTTAAAGACCTCATGAAACTGAGAAAAAAGTGGTGTTTTCAGTTTTCCCTCAGCACTGCCACCAAGTGCTCCTCACTAGAAGGGAAAAACACCCAGCTTTTTGTAATTTAGAGTAAGAAAATAATTGTAGAGCAAAAGCTGACAATATTTAAAAGTGCCACAGTCTCTGACCCAGCAATTCCACCCTCAGCAATTTACTATATAAAGCCATATAAAAGTGCACCAAGATTATGCAGGAATGACATCCCACAATATTGATTTTCATAAGAAAAACTACAACAACAAATCAGAAAAAACAAAAATATCCTTTGAGGGGGAAGAAATAACATTATGATAAATTATACAGTGGAGTACTATGCAGCCGTTTTTAAAAGTTTGTTGATACAGAAATATCTCCAAGATAAAAGTACAGGAAGACGTATGACATCATTTACTGTACATGAAAAGCCTACACACGCATATGTGAGTGGACGCATTGAAAATCACCTGGAAGGATACACAAGAACTAGAAGTTCAGGGGATTTCATGGTGAAAAAAAAAAAAAAAGTTCAGGGGAGGGAGGAGAAGGGAGATTTTTTACTTTTTATTTTATATCTTTTTGGATGGATGAATGTTTAACGTATGCAGGCATTATTTTTAGTTAAAACATTAAAAATGCTGGTTGCCAAGGGTGGGTGGGAGGGGTGGCTTGGGAGTTTGGGATTAGCAGATGCAAACTATTATATATAAGATGGATAAACAGCAAGGTCCTACTGTATAGCACAGGGAACTATATTCAATATCCTGTTATAAACCGTAACGGAAAAGAATATGAAAAAGAATGTTTTATATATATATATATATAAAAAACTGAATCACTTTGCTGTACAGTAGAAATTAACACAACATTGTAAATCAACTATACTTGAGTAAAATAAATTTTTTAAAATGCTGTAGTAGGATTAGGAAGAAAGAATGATAGAGTCAAACATCTCAGAACTGTGGAGTACAGGACACAGCAGCAAATCATTGTGACATTGCCATCGTCCTATAATTCTGCCCTGCCTTTGCCTGGTATCTCAGCTCTGCTACAAGCTGACAAATTAACAATAGATTTTTTTATTTTGCTAAAAGATCATTAAAATGTATCATGCAGTGTCTCATACAGTCATTAATCCAAAGGCTATATTGTTAATTATTCTTGCTTATTAATATATTGCCAGTTCAGTGTTTTTTCCTCTGATTTGACATTTATCAGTTTTCATAATGCTTAAAAGATAGCAGTATGCCAAGTGCCTGTTTGAAGAGTTTATGAAAAAAATCAGCACAAAATTAATGATAGTGTTCAGGAAGCCTACAGGATTATCTTGATGAAACCTCTCTTTAATAAAACTTAGCTATTTGTCTTTAGTGAAAATACTCCCTATCACAAGTTCAATGACCTTAACTAATACACACATGAACTATTTTCTCACCCATTTCTTCATACTTACCTATAGAATTAGAAAAGTGTCATAATTCTGTGATTTATCCAGTATTATTTTGAATACTAAATTAAGGTAATTTTGGTGAGAAAAGACAATCCAAACCAAGGCCATGCACTTGATTTACACCAACACCATGAGCGCTCAGCTCATTCAATTGTTTGCTGACATAATATTCCTTAATAACCACAGACATTCAGGAAACTTCCCCAAAATATTGTGTTTGATATGTAACACAATACACCTTCCTTTTGATTGCTATTTCTACCTTTTTCATTATTGTGTAGATCCCCCCGAGTCAGCATTAGCATTCTGGTCATGTAGCCCCTCGTGTCTCTATAAAGCCAAATAATTTATAATCGTTTTCATGCATGAGAACCTCCAGTGCATACTGCATATTTCCCATGCTTCCAGAATTACTGTAGAGACAGCTAAGTTTATTGGTTATGTTGCTCCAAGATTATTTTCTTTTTTAATGTAGCCTATATAAATTATGCGTTTCTTTTTTTTAAGAAAAGAGATTCTTGGTGAACTATATCCCATTGCTTTTTCTTCCTCCTCCCTATATTCACAGGTTTAAAAGTCTCTGAGTCAGTTTCATTACTGCCATTCCTTTCTTTAAAAAATCCCCAAATTACTTGAGTGACTGTCATTTAATCTCTGTCCCTACTTTGCTATGCATTTTAAGTGACAGGGCTAGGTAATCCATATTTGCATGCTAACATGAAAATAAAAGAATCAAACCTCCAAAACTAAAAAACCAAGAAAAATGCTTTTTGGGGAAATGTTTGTATTTAAAAATCTACTCTTATTTTCTATTATTTAAAATTAGGGAAATTGGTCCATAAATGTATGAAAAAGTGCTCATCTTCATTAGTCATCAAGGGAATGCAAATTTGAACTACAGTACAATATGATGTACCAATATAATTTATCATAATGCCTAAAATTAAAAAGACCAAAAATGCCAAGTGTGGGTGAAATTGTGGAGCGACTGGACTGTTCATACACCACTGGTGGGAGGCCAAACTGGAATAAGCACTTTGGAAAACTGTTTTGCTATAGAATAAAACAGTTTTTACCCTGTGGCCAAACAATTCTAAGGTATATACCCATCAGGCATGCATAACACCAAAAAAGATGTAAAGAACATTTAGAGAAGGACTATTTATAGAGCCAAAAACTGGAAACCACCTAACTCACTCTTCAATAATAGATTGGATTGTGATACATTAACACAGATGGAACATATACAGCAATAAGTATGAATAAACGACGTCTACATGCAAAAATATGGATGAATCTCACAAACATGATTTTGAATGAAAGAAGCCAGACTCAAAAGAATATATAAAGCATGATAAATTGGTTCCACGTGTAAACCTTGGTCAAGACCTATCCAAAATATTGAGGGTGGAATGGCCTTAAAAAAGAGTAGTACTGTATATCAGAACAGAATTTGAAAAAAAAAATTACCTTGCATTACAAACTAACTGTTTGATCTTAGAAAAGCAATTTAACCTCCCTGGCTTCATTATTCCTATGTAAAATAGGGATACTGAAGCTTTACCTCCTCAAAAGCAAATTGCTATTCTGAAGATCTCTAGGTCCTATGTAGCTTTAAGATCTATGACCAAATGAGTTTCACTAGTCTGTATTTTCATCAATAAAAACATAAATGATTCTTTTAATAAAAACAGTAATAATAGGTAACTTCGTTCTAAGCACTTTACATATATTACTCATTCAGTCCTCACACCAACCCTTACATATAATATCATGGATGAGGAAACTGAGACTCTGAGAGGTTAAGTAACTTGACCGAAGTTGCACAGCTAATAAGCTAATAAGCAGTAGAACCAGAATTCAAACCCAGAAAATCTAACTCTATAACCCACATGCTTAACCACTCAATATGCAAAGATATCAAAAGTCCATTTTATCTAAGCTAAGAGGGTTTTTAAATTAAGTTTAAAACAATATGATATCTAATCAGCACAAAACATATTAAAATGTAATCTATATTACATATTAAAACCCTGATTTTGTTCAGCCAAAATAATGATTTTAACTTATTCATATAAATCTGGCCTCTTTGAGAAAACACCAATTAAAATAACTATGGCTACTAGGCAAGCACCAACCAATTCTGACGGTCACATTCACATTTCCTGTATTTGATGCCTTTCTAGAAATGGAGAGGAAATCTGCCTTCCTTGTTGTTGTTTATTAAAACATAGCCTTTTCTGCAAAAGTCATTACAGCATTAGTTCAGATTTGCTTCAGATTCCCTATTTTCATGAATCACTTTTTCTGTGAAGCAGAGCTCTGTGCTCAAACTTGAATCTACAGTCCACTGAAAGAAAATAAATGAATTCACTGAATACTTTAAAAATGTTTTCTAAGTTCAGTGACTTTAGTAACTTTCTATTTCCTAGAACTTTAGTTGATTATTTTCTGACAATTTTTTAAACTGGGTTGAGATTTTATGTACTTTAATTAGTTTGACTTCATCCTATTTCAGATCTCATGTCACCCAAAATATTTATACTTTACATTTTCTAGAGCTGCCTTGAATTTGCGTCAGTCAATCTTGTTGTGGGCTAGTTGAGAGCCTGGGATTGGAATAAAGGGTATGGCAGTGGTGGCTGAAAAGTAAGCAGAGTGGTACCCTGCGTACTTTGTAATTTCACCTAGACTTAGCCAGAACCCCAAATGGCTTTGTATGGTAAGCTTAGTTACCAATCGATGAAAGTAGATCACTGAGATTAATTACAGCAGGTGGTTTTAAAGAGGGAAGTAGGCTGGCAAAGCACAGCACTTTCAGATAGAATTTCTCTGGCACATCGAACTAAATGTGTGTTCTTGGGCAAGTCACATAATCCCTCTAATGAGGAAGACGGAGACAATGCCTACCTTATACAGTTACTGTGAAGTTCACCTGAGGAGCAAAGTATGTGTCCTCTAATCTGAGGAAGTGATATGACTTCATTATAGTTGTGACTATTATTACCTTAATGATTTTGGCACTGGTGCATTCCTGCCTTTGGATTTCAACCTGTTTAATTCCACCACAGTGGCTCAACGGTAGAGGCATAAAAGGTTTAGCCCCTCCTCCCAACGCTTTGCTTATGTCGAGTCAAATAAAGAAAAGTGACAGGCTTGGTTCTCTCTGACTTCTTTCCCAGAATAACAACCTTCTTACTATTCAACAGTATTTATATTTGGATAAAGGGCTAGAGCTGAAGTTACAGAGGGAAAATATAAAGCAGGCTGCAAAATAGGGCTGCTCAGAGTTGCACAAACAACTCTGACGCAACAAGGCTGAAAACAGTAAATAAAGAACACCAGAAAGGACTGGCCGCGTGCACGTGCTTTGTTCCTTTCAGCCTTGGCAGAGTAACAGTTCAGCGGTTCGGTTACATGTTTTCCCTTCCGAGGGCTTTAGAAACAATAAATGATTAATCTCTTTAAATAGTTCTCACTAAAGAATATACTTTGTTAATTTTATGTCATTAAAAAGGCTATGGAGCCAAAGAGTTTCAAAGATCAAATGAGTGCAGCGTGTAAGAGGAAGGCTGTGGTGAAATGTCTATTTAGGTCTTCCGCCCATTTTTTATGCTGGAGAGGGTGTGGAGAAAAGGGAACCCTCCTGCACTGTTGATGGGAATGTAAATTGATACAGCCACTATGGAGAACAGTGTGAAGGTTCCTTAAAAAACTAAAAATAGAACTACCATATGACCCAGCAAGCCCACTCCTGGGCATATACCCTGAGAAAACTATAATTCAAAAGGACACATGTACCCCAATGTTCACTGTAGCACTATTTACAATAGCCAGGACATGGAAGCAGCCTAAATGTCCAACGATAGATGAATGGATAAAGAAGATGTGGTACATATATACAATGGAATATTACTCAGCCATAAAAAGGAACAAAACTGGGTCATTTGTAGAGATGTGGATGGACCTAGAGTACTTCATACAGAGTGAAGCCAGCCAGAAAGAGAAAAACAAATATCGTATATTAAAGTATATATGTGGAATCTGGAAAAATGGTACAGATGAACCTACTTATAGGGCAGGAATAGAGACGCAGATGTAGAGAACAGACATGTGGACACAGAGGGGGAAGGGGAGGGTGGGATGAATTGGGAGATTAGGTTTGACATAAATACACTACCATGTGTAAAACAGATAGCTAGTGGGAACCTGTTGTATAGCACAGGGAGCTCAGTTCGGTGCTCTGTGACGACCTAGATGGGTGGGATGGGGGTGGGAGGGAGGTCCAAGAGAGGGGATATAGGTATACATATAGCTGATTCACTTCATTGTATAGCGGAAACTAACACAACATTGTAAAGCAATTTTACTCCAATAATAATAATAATAATAATAATAATAATAATAATAAAGAGGAAGGCTTATGTTTGTGTTTTAAAAAGTAAAACACATAGAAATTATATTCCACTGAAATTAAGTTCTCGTAAATTGTAACACTGATACTACTGGGGAAATTTACATAGGAAAATGATACTGTTTCCTTCCCCTCATATGTAACAGTGAAACACACACACACACACACACACACACACACACACATACACAAACACACAGAACATCATGGATCTGTATAACTATTAGCTTCTCCCACTTTCAGCACATATGAAAATCTGAACTATCTAAACAAGTCGGCTAATGATTGTTAAATTTATTGTAAATATTATTTATCCTTTATAAAATATTTTTTGCAAAACTTTTCAGAAGCACATTTCCTGAAATACTTCTAGTGACTGTTTTTAAATTTATGCATGTGGATACTGTATATTGCGTTTATATGAAATGCCCAGAATAAGCAAATACATAGGAACAGAAAGTAGATTAGCGGTTGCCAGGGGTTGGCAGGAGAGGGGAGGGCAGAATGATTCTTAACGGTTATGGGGTATCTTTCTGGCATAATGAAAATGTCCTGGAATTAGGTAGTGATGATGGTTGAACAACCTTACAAATATACTAAAATATACTGAATTGTACACTTTTTTTTAATGGGTAAATTACATAGTATATAAATTATACTCAATAAAAAGTTATTTCTTTTCTGCATAAAAAGTTTTGTGCATGAGACACATTCCCAAATAATCTCTAATAATATTTACCATATGAACTAAATACCTATTTCTCGTAGGAAAAAAAAAAATCTATGGGTGTTTACTGAAAATATCATGCTAGCCCTCGTAAAATGTTGAATTCATCAGAACTAGAGGTTCAAATACTCGAAATATAACCAACTATAGGACACAAATCCTCTATATTCCACAGCACTCATATCACTGAATATGACCAGAAAGACAAAGTCACTTAATCCTTATTATTTTTTAACCGCATGAAATGAAAGACTCAAATGAATTATTTTGATACTTTTCCAGTGATGCTATGGTCCCCTCATTGATCACTTACTTGCAGCTTTCACTATTTTATGTATGAGATACAGTTGATTTCCAATCATTAACACCAAAGTCTGCCAGAAACACTTTGCATTAATGAATTTCAAAATATTTTACCATTTCATTAAGTCTAACTACATGCTTTCTGGGAAGATTTCAAGCACAGTCTGATTTAATCGGCAGCTTACTCTTGGTAACAGAGACAAATGGTAAAAGCAGAACTGAAATTCACAACTTCTGACTAATCCATCTATCATGATGGTCCATTATTTCAATCAGCCTGTCTCTAATAAAATCAACATCACTTAATGTAAATGTGAATGTAAATATTCACAGGTAACAATGTAGAAGTATCAGTGGAAAGGATGAAAGAAATAAAAGCCAAAAGTATGATTCCTGCTACTGTTGTGTTATGACTATAAAGTCCTAGAGAGGGCCCTTCTTCCTCCTACCTCCAAGCATCTACGAAGAAAACTACAGAATATCATCACGAGCTTTTCATTATTAATACAAGTTCAAGGAAGAACTCAGATTACCCCTCACCAAGGAAATTAGCTGGTGACATGTGTGAGAACGACTGCATTCAACCTTTCCTGGTTCAGCCAAATTTACTTGACTAGGCTAATACACTCTCATGAAATGGATTGGCTTCAAGGTAAAGTCTAACAAAATTAAATATACATGAGCTCCTGAGGGAATTACATCAATGGACTACAAAGCGACTTCCTGATTTTTCTCTGAGAACTTGTCACTCTCACCAGAAGGAGCATCTTGCACACTGTGTAGGCAAGAGGAAGGTACGGCAGTGGTAAAGGAGACCAGTGAGCATCAAATCCCTAGAAAGAGCAGCTGTTACTTGTGTTTCCCTCTCCCTTGCCCTCCCCCCTTTCTGTCTTGTGTGCGTGTGCGTGCATGTGTGTGTATGCTTATACTGCACTTACACAGCCCTATATAGTCTGCAAACTTTGTAACTACCCAGTTTTCATATATGTTACTATTGCATGGTAAAAAAAATAATAATAATAGCTAAATTTTAAATGCTACTTTTAACATGGACTTAAGGCAATCTTTTAAAGTGTAAGTAATAGAGATGCGATGATTTATGTTATTAAATAAATGATTTAGAACCCATCTGAGGATAGCTATCGATTCAAAGAGCATTTCCAGACATCAGAAGTGAACTGCATACAACAGCTGCTAAAAGGCAGATGGCTTCCTCATTCAGTGGCATGAGCCTCTTCTTATGAATTAAGACCATGGCCCTGCCCTGTCCACACTGGACGCTCCTATAACAATGAGCACTTCTGTGGTTTGGACTAATAGAGTTTTGTATCTTCTGCTGTTGAAGGTCACTTGTATCTTGGATTTTCTTGTTTATCTTGACTGAGTGTGGACTATTCTCAACCTAGTTGAGAGGTATTTGTATCAGGCAGTGTTAATGAGAGAAACACTTTCCACTAAGTTTCTTACACAGCTTTGCTACTACTGTCACTATACAGAATAGATCCCTCCAAGAAAAACTTTCTTGCTAAAATACAAGTATAGCACTTTTAAGTGGAAAAGAATTGCTCAACCAAAATAGAGAAGGTATTTCCATCATTTCTAAAAGCTATTTAGCTTACCCAGATTAAACCCATGATGGGTGAATATTTATTAATACAAAGCTTTATTTTTGCCAAAAAAAGTATTCATCATAAAAGTTATGCTCACATTTGCATTCCTTACAGCACTTGCCATCCACGTATGCAGGAGCCGACTTGAGGGGGCAGTCAGGATTTGGGCAAATCAGAGTTTCACACTGGATGGTTCCATTCTGAAAAGAAAACAGTATTTTAAAGAATTTCCAAGTTGCAGCTTGGTAGCTTTCAAGTATTGTTTAATATATTTCTTAAATTTCAAACTCTTCATGTAAAATGTCATAAATACCACTATTCTCTTTGGTTATTATACAGCAAAACCCATAATACAGTAAAACCCACAGTAATACAAGTCGGGTCATAACACAGATGGTGATTGGCTCCATTTTCTGTCCAGCAACTGAGCTAGAGTTCTCACCTCCTCTTGTGAAGTGGATGAGGACAGGTGTGGAGGGAAGGGCACCTGCTGACAGGGAAACAGCAGGCTGAGGGTCAGCCTGGGGCACTCGTGTCTCCCCAGATGGCTCACAAAATGAGCATCAACAAAGGAGGAGATTTTTGGAAGAGCTGCTGCCGCGCTGGAGACCCAGTCTCAGGATGCCGAAATCTTCCCAAGGATATTTAAGCTTGGACAGGCCACCACCATGAATTGATGCTGACAATCATCACAAGAGGTGCCACACTGCAAAGGGGACCTCAAGGAATTTGATTCCCAAAGGTCACCCAGAACTCCCAGGTAGGTTAGCTGCTTTTCTAGTCGCTTTATTGAGTTCACCATACCACATCTTGTATTTTACTCAATTTGATTTTTGGCGCCCATTTAACAAGTTGGGAAGGTTTTACTGTATTTGTAAAATGCTATGACTAATAGGAATATATGTTCCTGAACAGAAATCATACAAAGCAGGCACACACGTACACACATGTACGGTTATTTCACAGCTAACTTTGAACTTCTTACATCATGATGTTCCACTTTTGAATAAACTGGATGAACTTGGGAAAAATTTTTTTAGACCTCTGACTTCTTTCCAGTCAACGAGTTTTAACAGATAATTCATGTGGAATTTAAAAGTTCAAAACTAAACTCATTTTGAACTTTTCTTTGAAAATGAACTTACATGTGTGAAATAATAATGCACTAAATATTCTACTTAATTAGTGAGCAATTAAAGAACTCAAACTTATTTATACTCTATAATTTGTATTCCACTGTATTAGTAAACTTTTAAAGATTATTTAAACTCCATTATTTGTTTGTACAGCCCAATCTGGACACAGTATTTCCTGTTGCACTTAATTTAGTTTTATCAAAATGCATTAATAAAACATGAGGGGAAAATCCCTGAAAAAGTTAAGGATAACAGGATAGAATCCTTTGGGAATCCCTTTACTCACCCAATTTAAATTGTTAACTTCATGTGTGGACCAATAAACTTAAAACTTTAGAGCATTCTTAAACCCTGATCATCTTTATAGGCTAGAAAGTGTCTTTAATAATGCAACACACAGTTCTTTAGATTTGACCGGGTTTACTGGCACTTTAGTGTTGTGTCTTGAGGAAATGGGTCTTGAAATTTTCATGATGACATTGTTTTAATAAATTTTTAAAGAGTGGGGACATCTGAGTTCCCTTAGTCTGAACTCCAGCAAAAGCCATACCAGGCATGTGCAGTTCTTACAGCCGTCTGTCCACAACTCGAATTCTCGGTAGGTGGTTCCCTTCATGGTGCAAGTCCTTTCACAATAGCACTGGTCCAATCTATTCATTCGCTGTTCGGCTCGAGACAGCTGTGGCACAAAGGAAGGGGTTCATATTGTTCACCATTCCAGCAATGCAGAAAGGCAAAATACTCCAACAGGCATCTGACTGTTTTTCAGGTGAATAGCTGTAATGATGGCTGTGCCCATCAACTATTTATTATAAATATACGTAAGCCTTTATTTTTTTCATTTTATTCTTTTCCATTGTGATCTATTACAGGATATTGAATATAGTTTCCTGTGCTATACAGTAGGCCCTTATTGTTTATCCACTCTATATATAATAGTTTGCATCTGCTAATCCCAAACTCCCAATCCATCCCTCCCTCACCCACCTCCCCCTTGGCAACCACAAGTCTGTTCTCTATGTGTGTGAGTCTTTTTCTGTTTCATAGGTAAGTTCATTTGTGTCATATTTTAGATTCTACATATAAATGATATCGTATGGTATTTGTCTTTCTCTTTCTGACTTACTTAATTAGTATGATAATCTCTAGGTCCACCCATGTTGCTGCAAATGACTTAAGCCTTTAATTTAAAAGAAAGGATTTTTTCCCCTCTTCTTTTTGTAGTAAACTTGCCCCCTGCCTTTGGGGGGAAAAAAGCAGGATTTATATGATGCAAAAGAAGGCTAAGTCAAAATAGCATCATCCACAATGCAGAGAAGCATTTTCCATTTTTAAAAATGTTTAATTTCATGACTATGTTTGCTCGAGTGCAAACATAATTTTAGAATATATATTGGGTCAGAAACAAATCACTGATATACAACACAACTTTCAGGTCATACGTAACTGCTATGCAACATGACAACAGCCTGGTGAAACTATAGGTAAACTTGATACAGGCTTAAGACAGCCAATATTCCTACAACTGTAACACAGTGGTAGAAAGATTTTGTGGGACCATTTCCTTGACATAATTCTAGTGCTCATATTCTTTACAATGTCCTCTGGGCTCCTTCCTTGCAAAGAAAAACTAAGTAATAATAAAAACTAAATTAAACAATAAATCCTACTGTCGTAATAAGCAGGGGAGTAATCTGCCTCATTCTTGATTTACTGAATCATTTGTTATACAGATGGCAAGGGTTTGAATATTTATAAGCCCCTTTCTTGAGCAGGGATTTCGGTTCAGTCCTGGTACACGGTAGGGTATAAGAAAAGTCTCAAAGGTGAACAACTGTGGTTATAAAAGGAATTGTAAGGAACCTCAAGGATTTTTGAGCTCCCCCAGACTCTCTTTCTAAGGAGCTTTTACCTTGGCTGATGTTTTGGCTAAAATGTCCTGCAGCTCCATGATTTTCTGCACGAGTCCATGAAAGTCATTGCAAGTTGGACAGGCTAGAATTACAAACACCACATTGGTCAAGTTATATTTATAAGGAGTTCAATCTGGTTAAGTCTATGCTGACAACTAATATATGAGAACTCCAATTTCAAACTGACATTTTGGACAAAACTAAGCAAGAAGCATACTTTTCATTACACGGTGCGAGAACTAATGGACTTACTGCGATTAAGATCTGGGCACTGAGCAATAAATCCTTGGGGCATGACAAGTAATTGCACGTCTTGCATTATACCCTGTGTGAGAAAAAATTTTGAAAAAGACGTATTACTTTCATCTACCCAAATTATGTTCAACAGTCAAGTTCATGAAGGGAAACATTACAGGATAGACTCACCAAAATCCCTGAATAAAATCTTTTTGAATACATTGCTTTGACTTCAAACCAAAGGGAAAGAAAAACATCAGGCAGGCAAAATAGATGATTACCTACGTACTTTCTTATTGATAATATTTTCAAAGCCTTAAGATTAAATGTCAAGATATAATTAAGAGGCAATAGTATGTGTTTGGGGAAGTTATTTTTAGTTAGCCACTGAAGAAAGGCTTGAAAATGACCTTTAAAAATCAACCTGAAAATCACTTTGGGTTTCAACAACAGTGAAACTGATACCAGTTTTAAGTTAACTGCAATCATCAAAAAGAAAACAAGAGAAAAGCTAAGTCATAAGAGCAATGTTTATTTGAGCATTTCTTGTTTCTCGGTTGGATATTTTAAAGTGAATTTCTCAATTTAAAAAGGACAAGAGGGCTTCCCTGGTGGCGCAGTGGTTGAGAATCTGCCTGCCAATGCAGTGGACACGGGTTCGAGCCCTGGTCTGGGAAGATTCCACATGCCACGGAGCAACTGGGCCCGTGAGCCACAATTACTGAGCCGGCGCGTCTGGAGCCTGTGCTCCGCAACAAGAGAGGCCGCGATAGTGAGAGGCCCGCGCACCGCGATGAAGAGTGGCCCCCGCTCGCTGCAACTAGAGAAAGCCCTCGCACAGAAACGAAGACCCAACACAGCCAAAAATAAATAAATAAATAAATTTAAAAAAAAAAACAAAAACAAAAAACTGCTGCCTCATGCAAGAGTTAACCTCCTCAGCTTCCAGTTTCCCTTTCTGGGGGAACAAACTTTAAAAAAAAAAAAAAAGGACAAGAGATTTATTAAACAGCTACAGCAAGACTTAGTGATGAGTCCTTAGGAGTACAGAAAGTTTAGCCTAAAATTTTTTAAAATGCCAACTGGAAATGACCCATTTTATACAGAAGGTCACATCACATGTTTACATGTGAAGTTTACATGCATCCTTTGTCATTAAGATATAATTAGCTTCCAGCTTACAAGGCTCTTAAAGCAATGGCCAAATGGTAGCTCAGAAACGACCTCATCAGACACACTCCAGCTGTCCCTTTCATTCACCACCCCTCTCTCTTCCTTCAACATCTTTATATATTTTCTTTAAGTAATATTTCACTTTATCCCTTTGAAAAATGGAAATAGAACGTTTAATGTCAGAGGTGACATACCAACATATTATTAAGACAATTTTGAATGTACCTACAAAGATTTACTAGTCAAATCCTGGCCTATATATCTTCTACATATTTAATCTGATTAATAGCATGGTACAAAAACAGTGTCAGGGGCTTCCCTGGTGGCGCAGTGGTTGAGAGTCTGCCTGCGGATGCGGAGGACACGGGTTCGAGCCCTGGTCTGGGAGGATCCCACATGCCGGGGAGCGACTGGGCCCGTGAGCCACAATTGCTGAGCCTGCGCGTCTGGAGCCTGTGCCCCGCAGCAAGAGAGGCCGCGATAGTGAGAGGCCCGCGCACCGCGATGAAGAGTGGCCCCCGCTCGCCACAACTAGAGAAAGCCCTACCACAGAAACGAAAACCCAACATAGCAACCAATCAATCAATTAAATAAATAAATCTTTAAAAAAAAAAAAAAAAAAAAACAGTGTCAGTGTAAATGATAAATATTTAAGTATATTATGTGGCAATTGCTGGATCTGCTGTTTGCTTGGGGCTTGGATCAGGGAAGCAACTTGTATACAACAAAATCCTATCACTTGGTAGCAGCAACATGAAAGCAAAGCTACCATGTAGAGTTCTATAGGTTGTGCACTGCCCAAATCTAGTGAGCACCATTTACAGTCTACAGTAAAAATTATGGCCCCTAGAATAGTACACATAACGGACGTGTGAGAAGGTTTCTGATGCCACATCTGGGCTCCATGGGGAAGAGTGCCATGATTAAATAGAGGAGAGACTCGGCACCTGTAGCACAAACTTGCTATCCATTATGTGGGAAAAGAGCACTGATTTTTCAGGACTCACAAGCATGGGATCAATTCCCCATGACTGGCTTTGGATAAGTTGTTTAACCTCTCTGAACAGGTTTATGCATATGTAAAAGAGATTTTAAAAAAATAAAAAAGGCCCTGCACCAAGGCTAGCAAGACTAGGATTCGATGAAATAACATATTCAAAGCACTTGGTTTCCAGGTGGCAGTTTAAGTAAGTTTTTAAAATACCTTTCCGGGAATACAAACCTTTCTTTGAACACAATTTTAAAGTTACTGGTACCTACTCTAGCTAGAAATCCATGAGTTAGACACATCACCTATCATTCTTTCATTTAACAACCATCTGTCGATCCTCTTCTGTATGACAGGCAGTGTCAGAGTCACTGGGGGGAAAATGATTACACTATGGGCTTGTAGTCAAGCAATTTTCTGGACTTTATTTCCTCAACCTTAAAATACTGAAAGTTAAATGGTATGTCTTTTAGATCCCGTGATGCAATTCCATGGAGTGTGTCTCTAAATAGACAATAAGAAAAAGATATAAATTATAACTGCTATCTAGCTTTGATGGATTTGTGCATATATATGTATTCCTTTCTCACTTTCAGAAGTACAAAGAGACCATGAATAATGAATATTGAAAAGTTTTAATCCTCTATTATTAACACCCCTATAAAAGTATCATCAAAGGTTATGTTTCAAAGGCAGAGAGTTTATTTGTATATTAACATTTTAGATTTTTATTACTTTGAGTGCCTGATTTCAAGAAGATGTTAACTGCCCTGACTGAGCCTTGTGATTATCTCTGTTATGTCTAAAGTTCAAACTCATTCAGGAAAAAAAAGAGAAAATAGTGCTGACCGGCTAAATTAAACACCAGTGTAAAAAAAAAACTAAAACAGAAATAGACACAAATAGAAAAAAACTATACACATCAAATTATTTTGCTTTACACCATAAAAAGCAAAACGTACTTTTCCGAATTCATTAAAAAGCATTTATATTTACACTTTACGCTCAGAGTTTAGTCAGAAAATACCTTAAAATATCCGTGTGCATTATTTCTCTGTCCCAGCCAAAATGATGTGCCCACAGGCAAGTCTGTGGAAGGCTTTTCCACGACTCTTTCATATATTCTGTAAAGAAGCATCAGGTAAGTAATGTGTATTAACCATCGTTTCTTAGAATCTTCCATTACCTGAACTGAGAACATTTCACTTACTTATTGCAGTCGACGTGTAAAATCAAGTGGGAGGCACTGATGGCTAAGGAGAGCTTGTGCCACTTATCATCAGCCAAAATGTAAGGAAACACTTCTGTGTGAGGATGGTGGCTGCCGGAGTGGTAGTGCAGTCTGACTTCATTCCGATGGCCGCTGCTTTCCAGTTCCAGGTACCTGCACAGAGAAGAAGAATCACACGAGGCCCATTGAAAATAAAGCTCAAAAATGATGTACATGACCTCTGTCTCCAGAAAGATGGAATAGACATACTTTTCCTATTCCTCCCAGTAAGTACAACTAAAAAGTATATTATAAAACAAACAATAAGAGTCTGAAAGATGGAGAAAATTTTTTAAAAATGCAAGGGCACTCAGGGCCCGAGTAACAACAGAATGGTGAGTGAAGTGGGTTTTCTTTTTTCCTCATATATGCCAGTCTTGGAGCTGGAGAAGCCAGCAACCTGGAAATACCAATGGATGCAGACAAAACAATTCCCCTCAAAAGCCTGCTCACTCCAGCTAAAGTACCAAAAAAGAAGCCCAGAAAGGCAAAAACTTTTAGAGAACAACCACTCTATTCCAGCCAAGTACCACAGGAAAAACTGTGATTCCATCCCCAAACATGTCAGCAAAGGCTAAGTGGGGAGTCTAGATTTCCACTCTCTTGAGGCAGAAATCAGGTACCCAACACCTCTGCCAGGGTGGTGCCAGCAAAGGCCAACTAGAGAGCCAAGAATTGTAACCCTGTCAGCCAGTAATGAGATGAACGATGGCATCAGTGGAGACCATGTTCCATCCCTAGTAACAAAGCACACTGCCTTCTCAGAGGAGGCCTAGTGGAGAGTCAGAACTTTCACCATCACCCTGTAGTAATGACACCATCCCTACCAGAGTGTCTGGTAGAGACCGTGTGGGCAGTTGGAACTTCCACCCCCTCACCCAGAAATAATAAAAGTTCTCACTTAATTGTCAACTGAAGGCCTAGTAGGGAACATGGATTTCTAGTTCCACCTGGAAATAACAAGATGACACCCCCTCATCCTCTGCCAGTGCATTGTCAGAGAAAGTCACATAAAATATGCAGTTTAAATGAGATCCAAGACTTAGAACATCATACAAATATATCCATGTTTCAAACCAAGTCTCAAAACATTATACAAAAATATCCAAGTTTCAATCAAAAATCAAACACCATACCAAGAATCAGAAAGATCTCAAATATAATGAAAAAAGACAATCAATAGATATCAACATCACAAGATGACAGAGATGTGAAAATCACCTGACAAAGATTTTAAAGAAGCATTGATTAAAATGAGCAATTACAAACATATTTGAACACACTTGAAACAAAAGAAAAAAAGTTAGAGGCTGAGATTGGTTGAAGATGGTGGAGTACAAGGATGTGCTCTCCCTCTTGCAAGAGCACTGGAATCACAACTAACTGCTAAACAATCATCAACAGGAAGACACTGGAACTCACCAAAAAAGATACCCCACATCCAAAGATAAAGGAGAAGCCACAATGAGATGGTAGGAGGGGCACAAGCACAATAAAATCAAATCCCATAATGGCCAGATGGGTGACTCACAAACTGGAGAACACTTATACCACTGAACTCCACCCACTGGAGTGAAGGTTCTGAGCCCCACATCAGGCTTCCCAACCTGGGGGTCCAGCAACGGGAGGAGGAACTCCGAGAGAATCAGACTTTGAAGGATAGCAGGATTTGATGGCAGGGCTTCGACAGGACTGGAGGAAACAAAGACTCCACTCTTGGAGGGCACACACAAAGTAGTGTGCACATCAGGACCCAGGGTAAGAAGCAGTGACCCCACATGAGACTGGACCAGAACTACCTGCTAGTGTTGGAGGTTCTCCTGCAGAGGCGGGGGTGGCACTGTCCCACCGTGAGGACGAGGACACTGGCAGCAGAAGTTCTGGGAAGTACTCCTTGGCGTGAGCCCTCCCAGAATCTGCCATTACCCCCACCAAAGAGCCCGGGTAGGCTCCAGTGTTGGGTTGCCTCAGGCCAAACAACCAACAGGGAGGGAACCCAGCCCCACCCATCAGCACACATGTCAATTAAAGTTTTACTGAACTCTGCCACCAGAGCAACACCCAGCTCTACCTACCACCAGTCCCTCCTATCGGGAAGCTTGCACAAGCCTCTTATATAGTCTCATCCACCAGAGGGCAGACAGCAGAATCAAGAAGGACTACAATTCTACAGCCTGTAGAACAAAAACCACATTCACAGAAAGATAGACAAGATGAAAAGGCAGATGGCTATATACCAGATGAAGGAACAAGATAAAACCACAGGAAAACAACTAAATGAAGTGGAGATAGGCAACCTTCCAGAAAAAGAATTCAGAATAATGATAGTGAAGATGACCCAGGACCTCGGAATAAGAATGGAGGCACAGATCGAGAAGATGCAAGAACTGTTTAACAAAGACCTAGAAGAATTAAAGAACAAACAAACAGAGATGAACAATACAGTAACTAAAATGAAAAACACACTAGAAAGAATCAATAGCAGAATAACTGAGGCAGAAGAACGGATAAGTGACCTGGAAGACAGAATGGTGGAATTCACTGCTGTGGAACTGAATAAAGAAAAAGGAATGAAAAGAAATGAAGACAGCCTAAGAGACCCCTGGGACACCATGAAATGCAACAACATTCGTATTACAGGGGTCCCAGGGGAGAAGGGAGAGAGAAAGGACCAGAGAAAATATTTGAAGAGATTATAGTCAAAAACTTCCCTAACATGGGAAAGGAAATAGTCACCCAAGTCCAGGAAACACAGAGAGTCCCAAGCAGGATGAACCCAAGGAGAAACACGCAGAGACACATAGTAATCAAACTGACAAAAATTAAAGAAAAATAAAAATTATTGACAGCAACAAGGGAAAACGACAAATATCATACTAGAGAACGCCCATAAGGTTAACAGCTGATTTCTCAGCAGAAGCTCTACAAGCCACAAGGGGGTGGCATAATGTATTTAAAGTGATGAAAGGGAAAAACGTACAACCAACATTACTCTACCCAGCAAATATCTCATTCAGCATTGATGGAGAAATCAAAAGCTTTACAGACAAGCAAAAGCTAAGAGAATTCAGCACCAACAAACCAGCTTTACAACAAATGCTAAAGGAACTTCTCTAAGTGAGAAACACAAGAGAAGAAAAGGACCTACAAAAACAAACCCATAACAATTAAGAAAATGGTAATAGGAACATACATATCAATAATTACCTTAAACGTTAATGGATTAAATACTCCAACCAGAAGACACAGGCTCACTGAATGGATACAAAAACAAGACCCACATATATGCTGTCTACAACAGACCCACTTCAGACCTAGGGACACATACAGACTGAAAGTGAGGGGATGGAAAAAGATATTCCATGGAAATACAAATCAAAATAAAGCTGGAGAAGCAGTACTCATAACAGATAAAGTAGACTTTAAAATAAAGAATGTTACAAGAGACAAGGGAGGACACTACATAATGTCCAAAAAGAAGATATAACAATTGTAAATATATATACACCCAACATAGGAGCACCTCAATACATAAGGCAACTGCTAACAGCTATAAAAGAGGAAGTCGAAAGTAACACAATAATAGTGGGGGACTTTAACACCTCACTTACAACAATGGACAGATCATCCAAACAGAAAATTAATAAGGACACACAAGCGTTAAATGACACAATAGACCAGATAGATTTAATTGATATTTATAGGACATTCCATCCAAAAACAGCAGATTACACTTTCTTCTCAAGTGCACATGGAACATTCTCCAGGATAGATCACATCTTGGGTCACAAATCAAGCCTTAGTAAATTTAAGAAGATTGAAATCATATCAAGCATCTTTTCTGACCACAATGCTATGAGATTAGAAATGAATTACAGGGAAAAAATGTAAAAAACACAAACACATGGAGGTTATTTTATACGTTACTAAATAACCAAGAGATCACTGAAGAAATCAGAGAGGAAATCAAAAAATACCTAGAGACAAATGACAATGAACACAAGACAATCCAAAACCTATGGAATGCAGCAAAAGCAGTTCTAAGATGGAAGTTTATAGCACTACAAGCCTACCTGAAGAAACAAGAAAAATCTCAAATAAACAATCTAACCTTACACCTAAAGGAACTAGAGAAAGAAGAACAAACAAAACCCAAAGCTAGTAGAAGGAAAGAAATCATAAAGATCAGAGCAGAAATAAATGAAATAGAAACAAAGAAAACAACACCAAAGATCAATAAAACTAAAAGCTGGTTCTTGAGAAGATAAACAAAATTGATAAACCATTAGCCAGACTCATCAAGAAAAAGAGAGAGAGGACTAAAATCAATAAAATTAGAAATGAAAAAGGAGAAGTTACAACAGACACCACAGAAATACAAAGCATCCTAAGAGACTACTACAAGCAACTCTATGCTAATAAAATGGACAACCTGGAAGAAATGGACAAATTCTTAGAAAGGTATAACCTTCCAAGACTGAACCAGCAAGAAATAGAAAATATGAACAGACCAATCACAAGTAATGAAATGGAAACTGTGATTAAAAATATTCCAACAAACAACAGTCCAGGACCAGATGGCTTCACAAGTGAAATCTATCAAACATTTAGAGAAGAGCTAACACCCATCCTTCTCAAACTCTTCCAAAATATTGCAGAGGAAGGAACACTCCCAAACTCATTCTATGAGGCCACTGTCACCCTGATACCAAAACCAGACAAAGATACTACAAAAAAAGAAAATTACAGACCAATATAACTGATGAATATAGTTGCAAAAATCCTCAAGAAAATACTAGCAAACAATCCAACAACACATTAAAAGGATCATACACCATGATCAAGTGGGATTTATCTCAGGGATGCAAGGATTCTTCAATATATGCAAATCAATCAATGTGATACACCATATTAACAAACTGAAGAATAAAAACCATATGATCTTCTCAATAGATGGAGAAAAAGCTTTTGACAAAATTCAATGCCCATTTATGATAAAAACTCTCCAGAAAGTGGGCATAGAGTGAACCTATCTGCATATACTAAAGGCCGTATATGACAAACCCACAGCAAACATCATTCTCAATGGTGAAAAACTGAAAGCATTTCCTCTAAGATTAGGAACAAGGCAGGACATCTACTCTCGCCACTATTATTCAACATAATTTTGGAAGTCCTAGCCATGGCAATCAGAGATGAAAAAGAAGTAAATGGAATACAAATTGGAAAAGAAGAAGTAAAACTGTCACTGTTTGCAGATGACATGATATTATACATAGAGAATCCTAAACATGCCACCAGAAAAGTACTAGAGCTAATCAATGAATTTGGTAAACTTTCAGGATACAAAATTAATGCACAGTAATCTCTTGCTTTCCTATACACTAACAACAAAAGATCAGAAAGAGAAATTAAGGAAACACTCCCAATTACCACTGCAACAAAAAGAATAAAATACCTAGGAATAAACCTACCTAGGGAGACAAAAGACCTGTATGCAGAAAACTATAAGACACTGATGAAAGAAATCAAAGATGACACAAACAGATGAAGAGATATACCATGTTCTTGGTTTGGAAGAATCAATATTGTGAAGATGACTATACTACACAAAGCAATCTACAGATTCAATGCAATCCCTATCAAATTACCAATGGCATTTTTTACAGAACTAGAACAAAATATCTTAAAATTTGTATGGAAACACAAAGGACCCTGAATAGCCAAACCAGTCTTGAGGGAAAAAATGGGAATCAGACCCCCTGACTTCAGACTATACTACAAAGCTACAGTAGTCAAGACAATATGATACTGGCACAAAAACAGAAATATAGATCAATGGAACAGGATAGAAAGCCCAGAGATAAACCCACACACCTATGGTCAACTAATCTATGACAAAGGAGGCAAGGATATACAATGGAGAAAAGAGAGTCTCTTCAATAAGTGGTGCTGGGAAAACTGGACAGCTACATGGAAAAGAATGAAATTAGAACACTCCCTAACACCATACACAAAAATAAACTAAAAATGGATTAGTGACCTAAATGCAATACCGGACACTATAAAACTCTTAGAGGAAAACATAGGAAGAACACTCTGACATAAATCACAGCAAGATCTTTTTTGACCCATCGCCTAGAGTAATGAAAATAAAAACAAAAATAAACAAATGGGACCTAATGAAACTTAAAATCTTTTGCACAGCAAAGGAAACCATAAGACGAAAGGACAACCCTCAGAATGGGAGAAAATATTTGCAAACAAATAAACGAACAAAGGATTAATCTCCAAAATATATAAACAGCTCATGCACCTCAATATTAGAAGAACAAACAACCCAATCAGAAAATGGGCAGAAGACCTAAATAGACATTTCTCCAAAGAAGACATACAGATGGCCAAAAAGCACATGAAAATCTGCTCAACATTACTAATTATTAGAGAAATGCAAATCAAAACTACAATGAGGTATCACCTCACACCAGTCAGAATGGGCATCATCAGAAAATCTACAAGCAACAAATGCTGGAGAGGGTGTGGAGAAAAGGGAACCCTCTTGCACTCTTGGTGGGAAGGTAAATTGATACAGCCACTATGGAGAACAGTATGGAGGTTCCTTAAAAAACTAAAAATAGAATTACCATATGATCCAGCAATCCCACTGCTGGGCATATACCCTGAGAAAACCATAATTCAAAAAGACACATGCACCCCAATGTTCACTGCAGCACTGCTTACAATAACCAGGTCATGGAAGCAACCTAAATGCCCACTGACAGACCAATGGATAAAGAAGCTGTGGTACATATATACAATGGAATATTACCCAGCCATAAAAAGGAACGAAATTGGGTCATTTGTAGAGACGTGGATGGATCTAGAGACTGTCATACAGAGTGAAGTAAGTCAGAAAGAGAAAAACAAATACCATATATTAATGCATATATGTGGAACCTAGAGAAATGGTACAGATGAACGGGTTTGCAGGGCAGAAATAGAGACACAGATGTAGAGAACAAACGTATGGACACCAAGGGGAGAAAGCAGCTGGGGGGGGTGGTGGTGTGATGAATTGGGAGATTGGGATTGACATATATACACTAATATGTATAAAATGGATAACTAATAAGAACCTGCTGTATAAAAAAATAAATAAAATAAAATTAAAAAATTAAAAAAAAAAAGTTAGAAAGCCTCAGCAAAGAAATAGAAGGACCAAATAAATAAAGAAGAACCAAATGGAAATTTTAAAACTGAAAAATACAATAACTGAAATAAAAAGCTCAACAGCAAAATGGAGGGGACCAAAAAAGAGTCAGTTAACTGGAAGACAGAACAAAAATTATCCAATTTGAACAGTAGAGACAAAACAGACTGAAAAAAAATGAACAGTCTCAGAGCCCTGGGAGATTATAACAAAAGTTCTAACATTTTTATAATCAGAGCCCATAAAAGAGGAGAAAGAGGGTGAACTAAAAAAGTACTTGAAGAAATAATGGCTGTAAGCTCCCCAAATCTGGTCAGAGACATAAACTCACAGATTCAAGAATCTGTGCAAACCCCAAACAAGACAAACTCAAAGAAATACTGATCATAATGAAACTTCTGAAAACTAAGAATAAAGAAAAAAATATTGGGCTTCCCTGGTGGCGCAGTGGTTGAGAGTCTGCCTGCCAGTGCAGGGGACACGGGTTCGAGCCCTGGTATGGGAGGATCCCACGTGTCGCGGAGCGGCTGGGACCGTGAGCCACAACTACTGAGCCTAAGCGTCTGGAGCCTCTGCTCCGCAACAAGAGAGGCCGCGATGGTGAGAGGCCCGCGCACCGCAATGAAGAGTGGCCCCCACTCGCCGCAACTGGAGGAAGCCCTCGCACAGAAACGAAGACCCAACACAGCCAAAAATAAACATAATAAATAAATAATAAATAAAAATTTTTTTAAAAAAAGAAAAAAATATTGAAAGCAGTGAGAAAAAAAATTGACACATTATGTATAGGAAAAAACAATTAGAATGGTAGTGAATTCCCCAGAAGAAACAATGAAAGCCAGAAGGAAGTGGAAAAATATTTTTGATGTGATGAAAGAAAAAGCTATCAGGCCAGAATCCTATACCCAGCGAAAATATCCTTCAGAGATGAAGAAATCAAGGCATTCTCAAATTAAGAAAAACAAGGATCATTTGAACCAAGTTTTAAACTTAGATATGTTATGTTTAAAGTACCTAATGAGCAGTCAAGAGGACATGTAGGGAGGTCAGCTAGATCTACCAGTCTGAGATGGAGAGAGGTCCATTATGGAAATAGGACTTGGGAGTCATAGACATAGAGATTGTATTGAAAGCCATAAAGGCATAGGGATTACCCAGGGAATTATTATTTTTTTTTAAACATCTTTATTGAAGTATAATTGCGTTACAATGGTGTGTTAACTTCTGTTTTATAACAAAGTGAATCAGTTATACACATACAATATGTTCCCATTTCTCTTCCCCCTTGCATCTCCCTCCCTCCCACCCTCCCCATCCCACCCCTCTAGGTGGTCACAAAGCACCGAGCTGATCTCCCTGTGCTATGCGGCTGCTTCCCACTAGTTATCTATTTTACATTTGGTACTCTATATATGTCCATGACACTCTCTTACCCTGTCACATCTCACCCCACCCCCTCCCCATATCCTCAAGTCCATTCTCTAGTAGGTCTGTGTCTTTATTCCCGTCTTGCCACTAGGTTCTTCATGGCCTTTTTTTTTTTTTTCCCTTAGATTCCGTATATATGTGTTAGCATACTGTATTTGTTTTTCTCTGACTTACTTCACTCTGTATGACAGTCTCTAACTCCATTCACTTCATTACAAATACCTCCATTTCATTTCTTTTTATGGCTGAGTAATATTCCATTGTACATATGTGCCACATCTGCTTTATCCATTCATCTGTCGATGGACATTTAGGTTGCTTCCATGTCCTGGCTATTGTAAATAGAGCTGCAATGAACATTTTGGTACATGACTCTTTTTGACCTATGGTTTTCTCAGGGTATATGCCCAGTATTGGGATTGCTGGGTGGTATGGTAGTTCTATTTGTAGTTTTTTAAGGAACCTCCATACTGTTCTCCATAGTGGCTGTATCAATTTACATTCCCACCAACAGTGCAAGAGTATTCCCTTTCCTCCACACCCTCTCCAGCATTTATTGTTTCTAGATTTTTTGATGATGGCCATTCTGACCGGTGTGAGATGATATCTCATTGTAGTTTTGATTTGCATTTCTCTAATGATTAATGATGTTGAGCATTCTTTCATGTGTCTGTTGGCCATCTGTATATCTTCTTTGGAGAAATGTCTATTTAGGTCTTCTGCCCATTTTTGGATTGGGCTGTTCGTTTTTTTGTTATTGAGCTGCATGAGCTGCTTGTAAATCTTGGAGATTAATCCTTTGTCAGTTGCTTCATTTGCAAATATTTTCTCCCATTCGGATGGTTGTCTTTTGGTCTTGTTTATGGTTTCCTTTGCTGTGCAAAAGCTTTTAAGTTTCATTAGGTCCCATTTGTTTATTTGTGTTCTTATTTCCATTTCTCTGGGAGCTGGGTCAAAAAGAATCTTGCTGTCATGTATGTCATAGAGTGTTCTGCCTATGTTTTCCTCTAAGAGTTTGATAGTGTCTGCCCTTACACTTAGGTCTTTAATCCATTTTGAGTTTATTTTTGTGTATGGTGTCAGGGAGTGTTCTAATTTCATACTTTTACATGTACCTGTCCAATTTTCCCAGCACCACTTATTGAAGAGGCTGTCTTTTCTCCACTGTATATGCTTGCCTCCTTTATCAAAGATAAGGTGACCATATGTGTGTGGGTTTATCTCTGGGCTTTCTATCCTGTTCCATTGATCTATATTTCTGTTTTTGTGCCAGTACCAAACTGTCTTGATTACTGAAGCTTTGTAATATAGTCTGAAGTCAGGGAGCCTGATTCCCCCAGCTCCATTTTTCGTTCTCAAGATTGCTTTGGCTATTCGGGGTCTTTTGTGTTTCCATACAAATTGTGAAATTTTTTGTTCTAGTTCTGTGAAAAATGCCAGTGGTAGTTTGATAGGGATTGCATTGAATCTGTAGATTGCTTTGGGTAGTAGAGTCATTTTCACAATGTTGATTCTTCCAATCCAGGAACATGGTGTATCTCTCCATCTATTTGTATCATCTTTAATTTCTTTCATCAGTGTCTTATAATTTTCTGCATACAGGTCTTTTGTCTCCTTAGGTAGGTTTATTCCTAGATATTTTATTCTTTTTGTTGCAATGGTAAACGGGAGTGTTTTCTTAATTTCACTTTCAGATTTTTCGTCATTAGTGTATAGAAATGCAAGAGATTTCTGTGCATTAATTTTGTATCCTGCTACTTTACCAAATTCATTGATTAGCTCTAGGAGTTTTCTGGTAGCATCTTTAGGATTCTCTATGTATAGTATCATGTCATCTGCAAATAGTGACAGCTTTACTTCTTCTTTTCCGATTTGGATTCCTTTTATTTCTTTGTCTTCTCTGATTGCTGTGGCTAACACTTCCAAAACTATGTTGAATAATAGTGGTGAGAGTGGGCAACCTTGTCTTGTTCCTGATCTTAGTGGAAATGGTTTCAGTTTTTCACCATTGAGGACAATGTTGGCTGTGGGTTTGTCATATATGGCCTTTATTATGTTGAGGAAAGTTCCCTCTATGCCTACTTTCTGCAGGGCTTTTATCATAAATGGGTGTTGAATTTTGTCAAAAGCTTTCTCTGCATCTATTGAGATGATCATATGGTTTTTCTCCTTCAATTTGTTAATATGGTGTATCACATTGATTGATTTGCGTATGTTGAAGAATCCTTGCATTCCTGGGATAAACCCCACTTGATCATGGTGTATGATCCTTTTAATGTGCTGTTGGATTCTGTTTGCTAGTATTTTGTTGAGGATTTTTGCATCTATGTTCATCAGTGATATTGGCCTGTAGTTTTCTTTCTTTGTGACATCTTTGTCTGGTTTTGGTATCAGGGTGATGGTGGCCTCGTAGAATGAGTTGGGGAGTGTTCCTCCCTCTGCAATATTTTGGAAGAGTTTGAGAAGGATAGGTGTTAGCTCTTCTCTAAATGTTTGATAGAATTCGCCTGTGAAGCCATCTGGTCCTGGGCTTTTGTTTGTTGGAAGGTTTTTAATCACACTTTCAATTTCAGTGCTTGTGATTGGTCTGTTCATATTTTCTATTCCTTCCTGGTTCAGTCTCGGCAGTTTGTGCATTTCTAAAAATCTGTCCATTTCTTCCAGGTTGTCCATTTTATTGGCATAGAGTTGCTTGTAGTAATCTCTCATGATCTTTTGTATTTCTGCAGTGTCAGTGGTTACTTCTCCTTTTTCATTTCTAATTCTATTGATTTGAGTCTTCTCCCTTTTTCTCTTGATGAGTCTGGCTAATGGTTTATCAATTTTGTTTATCTTCTCAAAGAACCAGCTTTTAGTTTCATTGATTTTTGCTATTGTTTCCTTCATTTCTTTTTCATTTATTTCTGACCTAATCTTTATCATTTATTTCCTTCTGCTGGCTTTGGGGTTTTTTTGTTCTTCTTTCTCTAATTGCTTTAGGTGCAAGGTTAGGTTGTTTATTCGAGATGTTTCCTGTTTCTTGAGGTAGGCTTGTATTGCTATAAACTTCCCTCTTAGCACTGCTTTTGCTGCGTCCCATAGGTTTTGGGTCATCGTATCTCCATTGTCATTTGTTTCTAGGTATTTTTTGATTTCCCCTTTGATTTCTTCAGTGATCACTTCGTTATTAAGTAGTGTATTGTGTAGCCTCCATGTGTTTGTATTTTTTACAGATCTTTTCCTGTAATTCATATCTAGTCTAATAGCGTTGTGGTCAGAAAAGATACTTGATACAATTTCAATTTTCTTAAATTTACCAAGGCTTGATTTGTGACCCAAGATATGATCTATCCTGGAGAATGTTCCATGAACACTTGAGAAAAATGTGTATTCTGTTGTTTTTGGGTGGAATGTCCTATAAATATCAATTAAGTCCATCTTGTTTAATGTATCATTTAAAGCTTGTGTTTCCTTATTTATTTTCATTTTGGATGATCTGTCCATTGGTGAAAGTGGGGTGTTAAAGTCCCCTACTATGATTGTGTTGCTGTCGATTTCCCCTTTTATGGCTGTTACTATTTGCCTTATGTATTGAGGTGCTCCTATGTTGGGTGCATAAATATTTACAATTGTTATACCTTCCTCTTGGATCGATCCTTTGATCATTATATAGTGTCCTTCTTTGTCTCTTGTAATAGTCTTTATTTTAAAGTCTATTTTGTCTGATATGAGAATTGCTACTACAGCTTTCTTTTGATTTCCATTTGCATGGAATATCTTTTTCCATCCCCTCACTTTCAGTCTGTATGTGTCTCTAGGTCTGAAGTGCGTCTCCTGTAGACAGCATATATATGGGTCTTGTTTTTGTATCCATTCAGCCAGCCTGTGTCTTTTGGTGGGAGCATTTAATCCATTTACATTCAAGGTAATTATCGATATGTATGTTCCTATTCCCATTTTCTTAAATGTTTTGGGTTTGTTATTGTAGGTGTTTTCCTTCTCTTGTGTTTCTTCCTAGAGAAGTTCCTTTAGCATTTGTTGTAAAGCTGGTTTGGTGGTGCTGAACTCTCTCAGCTTTTGCTTGTCTGTAAAGGTTTTAATTTCTCCATCACATCTGAATGAGATCCTTGCTGGGTAGAGTAATCTTGGTTGTAGGTTTTTCTCCTTCATCACTTTAAGTATATCCTGCCACTCCCTTCTGGCTTGCAGAGTTTCTGTTGAAAGATCAGCTGTTAACCTTATGGGGATTCCCTTGTGTGTTATTTGTTGTTTTTCCCTTGCTGCTTTTAATATGTTTTCCTTATATTTAATTTTTGACAGTTTGATTAATATGTGTCTTGGCGTGTTTCTCCTTGGGTTTATCCTGTATGGGACTCTCTGTGCTTCCAGGACTTGATTAACTATTTCCTTTCCCATATTAGGGAAGTTTTCAACTATAATCTCTTCAAATATTTTCTCAGTCCCTTTCTTTTTCTCTTCTTCTTCTGGGACCCCTATAATTCGAATGTTGGTGCATTTAATGTTGTCCCAGAGGTCTCTGAGTCTGTCCTCAATTCTTTTCATTCTTTTTTCTTTATCCTGCTCTGCAGTAGTTATTTCCACCATTTTATCTTCCAGGTCACTTATCCGTTCTTCTGCCTCAGTTATTCTGCTATTGATCCCATCTAGAGTATTTTTAATTTCATTTATTGTGTTTTTCATCATTGCTTGGTTCCTCTTTAGTTCTTCTACGTCCTTGTTAAATGTTTCTTGCATTTTGTCTATTCTATTTCCCAGATTTTGGATCATCCTTACTATCATTATTCTGAATTATTTTTCAGGTAGACTACCTATTTCCTCTTCATTTGTTAAGTCTGGTGTGTTTTGACCCTGCTCCTTCATCTGCTGTGTGTTTTTCTGTCGTCTCATTTTGCTTATCTTACTGTGTTTGGGGTCTCCTTTTCACAGGCTGCAGGTTCGTAGTTCCCGTTGTTTTTGGTATCTGTCCCCAGTGGCTAAGGTTGGTTCAGTGGGTTGTGTAGGCTTCCTGGTGGAGGGAACTAGTGCCTACCCAGGGAATTATTATAGATGAAATGACACATTAACATTTTGAGGAGGAACTAGCAAATGAAATCAAAGGCCAATGAGAGTAGAGGAGAAAACAGTGATTGTGGTGTCACTGTCACTAAAAAAAAAATCTGATAAAATACCAACTATCCACTCATAGGGGAATTATACCTCCATATTCTGGAACACTATGCCACTCTCTGAAAGCATGAGGTTCTGACTTGAAATAATGCCATATTTAATTATCAATATTAAACTAAAAAAAGCTCTATAGAATCCCATTTAGTTTGAGAAAACTGTGTGTGTGTGTGTGTGTGTGTGTGTGTGTGTGTGTGTTTAGAGAAAAAAAGATCAAGAAGGATATATGCCAAAATGTTAACAGTAGTTACCTCAGGGGAGTACAATTTGGGGGAAAGGATGCAAGAACCTTCTCAAATATTTTTATAACCTTGAATTTTCTCCATTAATTATGTATTACTTCTTTAATATAATACACACGTACACACATATATAGTAAAATTCTATTTTAAGATAAAAAATAAACTAAGTAATCCAGAATATAAATCATGTGTAAACTTATTAAGCATAAATAAAACACCAAGTTGTTTGGTCTTTGATCCAGAAGATATCAATCAGAGAGTCCCTTCTATCTTATTATTTGATAACAAGTATTCATTATTTAATCAACTAGTGAGTTCTATGATGATAGAGAGATATTTGCATTTAAAAAAATAACATCAGCAAACACATCACCCCATTGCTATATACCTTCAGTTCTTTTACCACATGGAGGCAAGAACCCTACCACTGCTGTCGGTCTGGTCTCTTCCTCTAGATATTACTGTCACCTGTATTGAATTCCTAAATTTGAGGCACCAGAATTATCCTTAATAGCACAGAGGCTGACACTATGCTCCACAAACAAAAACAACCCTTCAGTAGTTAAATATTTTTCCAAAAATTACATTTTTATCAGCATCATTCGCTCAGTTTTTTTAAATGAAATAGATATGGAATACACAAAAAACATCTAGTGAAAAGAAAAATAAATAAAGATGTAAAACACTTAGAAGTGTGCCTGGCACGTGGTGAGTATTCAATAAATATTATTCATTTCCAGAACTCCACCTGTCCCCCATTGGGTGGCATCTAAGTGGGAGGTGGCCTCCCCTCGCCTCTCCTCCCACCCCAAGGCTCAGCAGATCAGTGTGGTTAAACACCCAAGCCCTAAATCCTGACCTCCGCTTCACATCCTGGTAGCAGTAAGCTACTTTGTCTCTCTGTGCCTCATCTGGTTACCCAACTACAAAACAAAGATACAAATTGCACTTGCCTCAAAGGACTTCCGTGAGGATTGGAATGAGTTAATGTAAGAAAGCACTCAGAACACTGTTGGGCACGACCAAAACACCTTAGATATTTTTTTCATTTCAAAAAGAAAAGGTCAAGTCCTCTGTCTTCCTCCCCGTGGTACAGCGAGGGACAGGTCCATGACACAACTTAGCAATCTGACACTCTTCCCTGGGACTGGGTATCTGGATGAAGCACAGCAAGGAAGAGAGGGAGGAGGGACCCCTACATTACGATAGGGCAGCAGCAACCCAGCCAGCTATATTAAGGTCACTCTGCATCTTGCTTCCTGTTTGCTGACCTGCCAGGGCACTTTTGATTATTGCCTCCTCCAAATTCTGGTGCCTCAGCCTCCCATCACCTCCCAGTACTGTAAGCTGCCCTGCCTGTCCACCACCCCCAAAGTCACCTTACAAGCAAGAACCCTAATTAATACATTACAATTGTGACCATGGGGAAAATATATAATTGGAATAAAATGTATCAACATTTTTAAAAGCAACTGAGTGATAGAACTATGTATGAAGTTTAACCTTCTTTGTATTGTCCTTTATTTTCCCTTTTATGTTTAATGAGCATTTACTACCTTAAATTGAAATCACATTTTAAATCCCAAGAAGGTAATTTGTCACACTTCAACATATTATGTCTCCCTGATTTGTTATTCATAATCTTGAGAAGTAACTAAAATCAGAAATGAAGTTCACCCTTTATAATAATTTATGCCCTTGTTAATCAAATATCCTTTGCAATGGCAGAAATATAAACTAAGACTAGGCTTTCGAGAAATAGGCAACAGTGGCAGGACATCATTCATTTTAACAACCTCCTTCATAACTCAAGATCAAAGGATAAAAATAAGGTCATGTCTCATCCGACAAAAAGGTTGCACACAACATGAAATGAGAATTTTTCTGCCGCCTTAAATTAAACCTAAATAGAAAAATGATCAGATCATCTCAGAACATTAAGCTACAACCCAGTTGTAAATCAGTCACTTGAGGAAAAGCCACAGGCACTTCTAGTGCCAACTATATCATTAGTGTGGTTCATGGATGGTACAACTGCAAAGGAGTTATGTGCACAGGCTTTGGAATTGAAAACCAGCTCTGCCTCTCACTACCATCTATGACCTGACCTCTCACTGCCTCAGTTTCCTCATCTGTAAAATAAGGATTCAATGGGATAAGCCATATAAAGCCTGGCATCTGAAACATAGGAAGCACTCAATAAATGGTAACTATTTTAATTATTTCTCAATAGTCCCAATTAGTCATCATTTATAAAGTTCAGCTTTTTATAGCCAATTCTGTGAATAACAAACAATTTGAACACATTTTTTTGAAAATTTTTTGAGACAAAATTCTCATAACATAAAACTTACTGTTTTAAAGCATACAATTCAGTGTGCTGAATACATTTTTAATTGAAATAATGCAGAAACCAGGAGGCATAACTTGTAGATAAAAACAGAAGATTAATCCACTCTCACAGAAACTAAATGGACAGCACTGGTATTATGGGGGCTCTAGTGTAACCAGTAAAATATGAAACATGAAGTCCAGTGGTAGGGCCAAATTTACTGTAAGTTAGGCTGCTGCGTTCACTTATTAGAAAGAAAACGGCTGCTTCACCTCGCCTCTTCCAATGATTCCCTCAAGTATTGAGGGAGATGGGAGAGTGAGGAGTAAAAGGTGTACTTTTTGGCATTCTTCATTAGAATCATATTGATTCTATTTTTATTAGTTTTTAACAGTATTTAGTCATCAGCAAGGCAGTATAATGCAGCAATTTAAAAGACCTCAGAGTCTTAATCCTGTCTCCATAGTTCACAACTGGACAAGTTAAAAATCTTCTCCAAGCCTCAGTTTCCTTCCCTATCAAATAAGGGTAATAAGAGTTGTGAACTTATATGGTTGTTTTGTAAATGAAATAAGTTATAAGAACTTACTTTACACAGTTCCTGATAAAGAGTAAGCACTCCATACACATCATGATTATGATTTATATTTCCTATGACATATTTATGCATGTTATTTAAACATCAGCAAATTTTCAGGACTGATTTTAACTTAAACATGAATATCAGACAGAAAGTAATTTAGTGAGAATCTACCCAAATAATGATGTTTGCATCTCATCTATGATATTCCCATCAAATGGTCATCCAGTTTGTTTGAATTCATCTGGCGACCAATAATTCATGACTTCCTAAGGCCAATCATTTCATTTTTATAAAACAAAGACCTTGCTTATATTAAAACATAAAGGGAAGATGGTTTTTTAAACTATGATTTATTTGTTCATTTATTCCAGCAAATATTTACTATGGGAACTGAGAATATGGCAATGAATAAGGCCAAACAACGGTGAAGCTTGGAGATCCTCAATAGTAAACACATTATTAATTGAAAAATAAGTTTAGCCATTTCAAAACTAATAATAATACTACTATAAAAATCTTGCTGCAAGAAGAGGAATGTAGCTAGATTAGTGAGGGTAACAAAGCTGCTTCATGAATAATATAGCTAGGAAGCAAATTTATATCACCAAAGGGAAAGAGCAGTAGCAAATGGAATTGTTTCATGATTGAAGCCCTGGCATCATACATGACGGCTTGAATAACAATCTCTCCATCTTATTACCCCACATAACTGAGTAACTCACTACTCACTCATTTATTCATTCAACAAATATTTTCTGAATGTCTATTTGTCCTAGGCTCTGTTCTAGGTTCTGGGGATACAGAAGAGAACCAAAGAGATAAAAATACCAGTTCTCCTTGAATTTATATTAAAATAAAGTAAATTAATAAAATATATCAAATAAACAGGTTACATGGTGATAAAATCTATGAAGAAAATTAAAGTGGGGAAGGAGGCTAAGGAGTATGGTAAGATGATATCTAAAACAGGATGTTCAGAGAAAGCCTTATTGAAGAAGTGACATATAGTGAAACCCTGAAGAAGAGCAATGACCCTGAGGCAGGAGCCTGCCTGGCAAATTCAAGGAATATCACTGAAGCCTGTGTGGCTAGAGTGGAATGAGGAAGGGAGGAATAGGAGGAAAATTAGGTCAAAAAGGCATCAGAAAGCAGAAAGGCAGACCATTTAGGGGCTAAGGGTCTAAAAAATAACTTTGGCTGCTGTAGGTAGAAAGCCATGGGAGGGTTTTTTGAACAGAGTTTTAATATAATCATTTTGGCTGCAGTGTTGGAAATAAACTGTATGAAGGGTGGGAGATTACAAGGGCTAAATCAAGGAGATGAATTTGAACATTATTGCTAGAGGTACCTTGAACCAGGGAAGGTGGTGAAAAGGGTGAAAAAATTTTCTTAGGATTAAATGTGCAGTGTGAGAGAAATCAAGAAACACTTCAGGGTTTTTAGCCTGAACAACTAGAAGAATGCAGTTACCATTTACTGAGATGGGGAACACTGAATGAAGAGCAAGTTTAAGGAAGAGGACGATGAGTTTGACTTCTGACATGCACAGTTTGATATTCCAACTTATGCAAGTGAAGATGCAGGTGAGCTGTTGGATATACAAGTCTGGAGTCCAAGAGCAAAGGTCAAGATAAGAGAAAAAATTAATAATCCATTGTTTCATAGAGATGGGATTTAAAGCCCTTAGACAGTATGAGATCACTTAGGAATTAAGTGAACATGGGGAAGAAGTCTGGGCATCAAGCCTTAGAACAGTCCTACATCCAGATGTCAGGGGTGTGAGGAGGAAGGAGCCAGGAAACCGAGGAATAAAACCAGAAAAGTGGGAGCTCAAGAAAAGAGTTTGGAAGGATGGAATAATCAAAGTCCAATACGATGAGGACTCTGAATTGGAGAATGGACTTTGCAAGATGGACATCAGTGGCAACTGTTACAAATACATTTTCAGTGAAGCAGAGAGTAGGGTCCAATAAAGAGTGAGAGGAGGGGAACTGGAGACAACAAAAGGGAAACAGAGGAACAGCAGTTGAATAGGTAAGCTCAATAGAGGGTTTTACATTTGGCTTGCTTTTCAGACTATAAATAATATAGCATATTTATATGTTTATGGAAATATCCGATAGAGAACGTACAAAGTAATAGTGCAAAACAAGAAGTGAATTCTTGAAGCAATGCCCTGAGAGGAAATGCAATTTAATACGCAGTTTGGAGTGCTGGCCTTTGTTAGGGTTAGGACACTAAACGTAGAAAGAAGGATAATTGTAATTAAAATCATCCCACAAACATTACTCCAGTCTCAGATGACTAGATCAGTGAATTCTTTTGAATACTTTAAGGAGAAAGTAACAGCACTCTTTCACAAATTCTTCCAGATTACCAAAAAGGGAACACATCCTAACATATTCTATGAGGCAAAAAACTGACAAAGACATTACAAGAAAGGGAAACTACAAACCAATTTATTTCATAAGAACAGACATAAAAGCCCTGAACAAACATTAGCAAATATAATCTAGTAATACAAAATAAGAATAATACATCATAACTAAGTGGGACTTATATCAGAAATGTAAGGTTGGTTTAACATTTTAGAAATCAATCAAAGTAATTCACTACATATTAACAAAATAAAGGGAGGAGGAACAAAGATGGCGGAGTAGAAGGATGTGCGCTCACTCCCTCTTGCGAGAACACCAGAATCACAACTAGCTGCTGGACAATCATCGAAAGGAAGACACTGTAACTCATCAAAAAAGATACCCCACAACCAAAGACAAAGGAGAAGCCACAATGAGACGGTAGGAGGGCGCAATAACAGTAAAATCAAATCCCGTAACTGGTGAGTGGGTGACTCACAGGCTGGAGAACACTTATACCACAGAAGTCCATCCACTGGTTTTCAGCCCCACATCAGGCATCCCAATCTGGGGGTCCGGCAAGACGAGGAGGAATTCCTAGAGAATCAGACTTTGAAGTCTAGTGGGAATTGATTGCAGGACTTTGACAGGAGTGGGGGAAACACAGACTCCACTCTTGGAGGGCACACACAAAGTAGTGTGTGCATCAGGACCCAGGGGAAGGAGCAGTGACCCCACAGGAGACTGAACCAGACCTACCTGCTAGTGTTGGAGGGTCTCCTGCAGAGGCAGGGGGTGGCTGTGGCTCACTGTGGGGACAAGGACACTGGCAGCAGAAGTTCTGGGAAGTACTCCTTGGTGTGAGTCCTCGGAGAGTCTGACATTAGCCCCAGCAAAGAGCCCAGGTAGGCTCCTGTGTTGGGTTGCCTAAGGCCAAACAACGAACAGGGAGGGAACCCAGCCCCACCCATCAGCAGTCAGGTGGATTAAAGTTTTACTGAGCTCTGCTCACCAGAGCAACAGTCAGCTCTACCCACCACCAGAGCCTCCCATCAAGCCTCTTAGATAGCCTCATCCACCAGAGGGCAGACAGCAGAAGCAAGAAGAACTACAATCCTGCAGCCTGTGGAACAAAAACCACACTCACAGAAAGATAGACAAGATGAAAAGGCAGAGGGCTATATACCAGATGAAGGAACAAGATAAAACCCCAGAAAAACAACTAAATGAAGTGGAGATAGGCAACCTTCCAGAAAAAGAATTCAGAATAATGATAGTGAAGATGATCCAGGACCTCAGAAAAAGAATGGAGGCAAAGATCGAGAAGATACAAGGAATGTTTAACAAAGACCTAGAAGAATTAAAGAACAAACAAACAAAGATGACCAATACAATAACTGAAATGAAAACTACACTAGAAGGAATCAATAGCAGAATAACTGAGGCAGAAGAATGGATAAGTGACCTGGAAAACAGAATGGTGGAATTCACTGCTGCAGAACAGAATAAAGAAAAAAGGAAGAACAGAAATGAAGACAGCTTAAGAGACCTCTGGGACAACATTAAACGCAACAACATTCGCATTATAGGGGTTCCAGAAGGAGAAGAGAGAGAGAAAGGAACCGAGAAAATACTTGAAGGGATTATAATCGAAAACTTCCCTAACATGGGAAAGGAAATAGCCACCCAAGTCCAGGAAGCACAGCGAGTCCCATACAGGATAAACCCAAGGAGAAACACGCTGAGACACATAGTAATCAAATTGGCAACAATTAAAGACAAAGGAAAATTATTGAAAGCAGCAAGGAAAAAACGACAAATAACATGCAAGGGAACTCCCATAAGGTTAACAGCTGATTTCTCAGCAGAAACTCTACAAGCCAGAAGGGAGTGGCATGATATACTTAAAGTGATGAAAGGGAAGAACCTACAACCAAGATTACTCTAGCCAGCAAGGACCTCATTCAGATTCGATGGAGAAATCAAAAGCTTTACAGGCAAGCAAAAGTTAAGAGAATCCAGCACCACCAAACCAGCTCTACAACAAAGGCTAAAGGAACTTCTCTAAGTGGGAAACACAAGAGAAGAAAAGGACCTACAAAAACAAACCCAAAACAATTAAGAAAATGGTCACAGGAACATACATATCGATAATTACCTTAAACGTGAATGGATTAAATGCTCCAACCAAAAGACACAGGCTCGCTGAATGGATACAAAAACAAAACCTATATATATACTGTCTACAAGAGACCCACTTCAGACCTAGGGACACATACAGACTGAAAGTGAGGGGATGGAAAAAGATATTCCATGCAAATGGAAATCTAAAGAAAGCTGGAGTAGCTATACTCATATCAGATAAAATAGACTTTAAAATAAAGAATCTTAAAAGAGGCAAGGAAGGACACTACATAATGATCAAGGGATCAATCCAAGAAGAAGATATAACAATTATAAATATATATGCACCCAACATAGGAGCACTTCAATACATAAGGCAACTGCTAAGAGCTACAAAAGAGGAAGTCGACAGTAACACATTCATTGTGGGGGACTTTAACACCTCACTTACACCAATGGACAGATCATCCAAAATGAAAATAAATAAGGAAACAGAAGCTTTAAATGACACAATAGACCAGATAGATTTAATTGATATTTATTGGACATTCCATCCAAAAACAGCAGATTACATTTTCTTCTCAAGTGCACACGGAACATTCTCCAGGATATATCACATCTTGTGTCACAAATCAAGCCTCAGTAAATTGAAGAAAACTGAAATCTTATCAAGCATCTTTTCTGACCACAATGCTATTAGTTTAGAAACGAATTACAGGGAAAAAACCGTAAAAAACACAAACACATGGAGGCTAAACAATACGTTACTAAATACCCAAGTGATCACTGAAGAAATCAAAGAGGAAATTAAAAAATTCCTAGAGACAAATGATAATGAAAACACAACAATCCAAAACCTATAGGATGCAGCAAAAGCAGTTCTAAGAGAGAAGTTTATAGCTATACAGTCCTACCTCAAGAAACAAGAAAAATCTCAACTAAACAATCTAACCTTACACCTAAAGGAACTAGAGAAAGAAGAACAAACAAAACCCAAAGTTAGCAGAAGGAAAGAAATCATAAAGACCAGAGCAGAAATAAATGAATTAGAAACAAAGAAAACAATAGCAAAGATCAATAAAACTAAAAGCTGGTTCTTAGAGAGGATAAACAAAATTGACAAACCATTAGCCAGATTCATCAAGAAAAAGAGGGAGAGGACTCAAATCAATAAAATTAGAAATGAAAAAGGAGAAGTTACAACAGACACCTCAGATATATAAAGCATCCTAAGAGACCACTACAAACAACTCTCTAATAAAATGGACAACCTGGAAGAATGGACAAATTCTTAGAAAGGAATAACCTTCCAAGACTGAACCAGGAAGAAACAGAAAATATGAACAGACCAATCACAAGTAATGAAATTGAAACTGTGATTAAAAATCTTTCAACAAACAAAAGTCCAGGACCAGATGGCTTCACAGGTGAATTCTATCAAACATTTAGAGAAGAGCTAACACCCATCCTTCTCAAGCTCTTCCAAAAAATTGCAGAGGAAGGAACACTCCCAAACTCATTCTATGAGGCCACCATCACCCTGATACCAAAACCAGACAAAGATACTACAAAAAAAAAAAATTACAGACCAATATCACTGATGAATATAGATGCAAAAATCCTCATCAAAATACTAGCAAACAGAATCCAGCAACACATTAAAAGGATCATACACCATGATCAAGTGGGATTTATCCCAGGGATGCAAGGATTCTTCAATATACGCAAATCAATCAATGTGATACACCATATTAACAAATTGAAGAATAAAAGCCATATGATCTTCTCAATAGATGCAGAAAAAGCTTTTGACAAAATTCAACACCTGTTTATGATAAAAACTCCGCAGAAAGTGGGCATAGAGGGAACATAACTCAACATAATAAAGTCCATGTACGACAAACCCACATCAAACATCATTCTCAATGGTGAAAAACTGAAAGCATTTCCTCTGAGATCAGGAACAAGACAAGGATGTCCACTCTCACCACTATTATTCAACATAGTTTTGGAAGTCGTAGCCATGGCAATCAGAGAAGAAAAAGAAATAAAAGGAATACAAATTGGAAAAGAAGAATTAAAACTGTCACTGTTTGCAGATGACATGATACTATACATAGAGCATCCTAAAAATGCCAGCAGAAAACTACTAGAGCTAAACAATGAATTTGGTAAAGTTGGAGGATACAAAATTAATGCACAGAAATCTCTTGCATTCCTATATACTAATGATGAAAAATCTGAAAGAGAAATTATGGAAACACTCCCATTTACCATTGCAACAAAAAGAATAAAATACCTAGGAATAAACCTACCTAGGGAGACAAAAGACCTGTATGCAGAAAACTATAAGACACTGATGAAAGAAATTAAAGATGATACCAACAGATGGAGAGATATACCATGTTCTTGGATTGGAAGAATCAATATTGTGAAAATGACTATACTACCCAAAGCAATCTACAGATTCAATGCAATCCCTGTCAAATTACCAATGGCATTTTTTACGGAACTAGAACAAATCATCTTAAAATTTGTATGGAGACACAAAGGACCGCCAGTAGCCAAATCAGTCTTGAAGGATAAAAAAGGAGCTGGAGGAATCAGACTCCCTGACTTCAGACTATACTACAAAGCTACAGGAATCAAGACAATATGGTACTGGCACAAAAACAGAAACATAGATCAATGGAACAAGTTAGAAAGCCCAGAGATAAACCCAGGTACCTATGAGCAACTAATCTATGACAAAGGAGGCAAAGATATACAACGGAGAAAAGACAGTCTCTTCAATAAATGGTGCTGGGAAAACTGGACAGCTACATGGAAAAGAATGAAATTAGAACACTCACTAACACCATACACAAAAATAAACTCAAAATGGATTAGAGACCTAAATGTAAGACCGGACACTATAAAACTCTTAGAGGAAAACATAGGAAGAACACTCTTTGACATAACTCACAGCAAGATCTTTTTTGATCCAACTCCTAGAGAAATGGAAATAAAAACAAAAATAAACAAATGGGACCTAATGAAACTTAAAACCTTTTGCACAGCAAAGGAAACCATAAACAAGATGAAAAGACAACCCTCAGAATGGGAGAAAATATTTGCAAACGAATCAACGGACAAAGGATTAATCTCCATAATATATAAACACCTCATGCAGCTCAATATTACAAAAACAAACAACCCAATCTAAAAATGGGCAGAAAACCTAAATAGACATTTCTCCAAAGAAGACATACAGATGGCCAAGAAGCACATGAAAAGCTGCTCAGCATCACTAATTATTAGAGAAATGCAAATCAAAACTACAATGAGGTATCACCTCACACCAGTTAGAATGGGCATCATCAGAAAATCTACAAACAGCAAATGCTGGAGAGGGTGTGGAGAAAAGGGAACCCTTTTGCATTGTTGGTGGGAATGTAAATTGATACAGCCACTATGGAGAACAGTATGGAGGTTCCTTAAAAACTAAAAATAGAATTACCATATGATCCAGCAATCCCACTGCTGGGCATATACCCAGAGAAAACCATAATTCAAAAAGACACATGCAGGGCTTCCCTGGTGGTGCAGTGGTTGAGAGTCTGCCTGCCAATGCAGGGGACGCAGGTTCGAGCCCTAGTCTGGGAAGATCCCGCATGCCACGGAGCAACTAGGCCCGTGAGCCACAATTGCTGAGCCTGCGTGTCTGGAGCCTGTGCTCCACAACGGGAGAGGCCACGACAGTGAGAGGCCTGCGCACCGCGATGAAGAGTGGCCCCCACTTGCCGCAGCTGGAGAAAGCCCTCGTACAGAAACGAAGACCCAACACAGCCATAAATAAATAAATAAATAAATAAATAAAATTAAAAAAAAAAAAAAAAAAAGACACATGCACCCCAATGTTCATTGCTGCACTATTTACAATAGCCAGGTCATGGAAGCAACCTAAATGCTCATCGACAGACGAATGGATAAAGAAGTTGTGGTACATATATACAATGGAATATTACCCAGCCATAAAAAGGAACGAAATTGGTTCATTTGTTGAGACGTGGATGGATCTAGAGACTGTCATACAGAGTGAAGTAAGTCAGAAAGAGAAAAACAAATACCGTATATTAACGCATGTATGTGGAACCTAGAAAAATGGTACAGATGAACCGGTTTACAGGGCAGAAGTTGAGACACAGATGTAGAGAACAAACTTATGGACACCAAGGGGGGAAAACCGCAGTGGGGTGGGGATGGTGGTGTGCTGAATTGGGAGATTGGGATTGACAGGTATACACTGATGTGTATAAAACTGATGACTAATAAGAACCTGCAGTATAAAAGAACAAACAAACAAAAACAACTAATACTAAACTTTCTTTGGGTTATTTGTATGGAAATATGTTAATATAAATGTTTCAGACATTACATGAAATTTCTAAAAATCTTATATGTTCTGGTATAATGTTATAAGTCATAATTCTAGTTATTACTTTAAAATGTATTTCTCAGAAATAACTAAATTTCCTTGTCAATTGCATTATTATGGACTTTCATCAAATCTTTAACCGTGGCCATTTTTAAGTCTTTTGTCGTTTACAGACAGTTCTGGGTGTACTCTGATGTTTTTGCAAAAATGTTCCTATAAAAGGGTTTCATCTTCAAGGAATTCATGGAAGACTCTGACAGGTACAGGTTTCTGGTAAATGACTATACTGCTGAACTGAATGAATAAGCATTTTCAGAACTCTAATGGAAAACTGATGAATTCATAAAAGTGCTAACAAAAGATCAAGCTGAAAAAAAAAATTAATTACATGGGACTGAGTGAACTGATGAGGATGATTATAATTTTTGTGACTTTCTGTTTGAATCAAAAAAAAAAATCCCCCCCAAAAAATAAATAAATAAATGAGAAAAATTAAATATTTAGCAGTTGCAGAAAATGCATTCGAGAAAATTTAGCATCCATTCTTTTTCTCAATTCTGAGGAATAAAACTGAAGTTGCTTTATAGAAGATGAAGAATCTACAAATAAACAAAAATAACAATAATAACTATGAAAAACATCATACTTAATAATGGGATATCAAAAGCTTTCCCCATGAGATTGGGAAGATAAAAATATCAGCCAGCACACTTTTATTCCATATTTATTGCATATTGAATAGCCAATGTAATAAGATAGAAAAATGTATTAAAGTTATGAGAATTGAAAAGAAAGAAATATCACTGTTATTGGTAGTCAATATTATAATGAATAGCAAATAAATTAATGAATAAATGAGTAATAATAAATTATAAATTAATGTAACAAAGGTCACTGGAAGATCAATGTACAAAACTCACTTGTATTGTTAACAAATATAAAACAAAATTTTAAATGTGCCATTTAAATTAACATCAAAACATCACATACCCCAGAATTTAACAGAAAATGTGCGATAACCTTACAAAACAAATGAAATAAAATGTTATATGAAAATGTTACTGAGAAAAATTTTTAAATCTCTAATGCAAATACGTAAATCATCTGTCAAATTTACGTAGAGATTTAATGAAATCCCTACCAAAAATCAAGCTGATTCTAAAATTACAAGAAAATGTGAAAAAGACAAGTATACCCAAGATAACCTTGAAGAAGAACAACAAAATTTGGAAGGTTTACACTACTATATCTAAAATTATTATGAAACCACGGTAGCTAAAGCTCTGCAATGTTGGCACATGAATAGAAATATAGACTAATGGAACCATACAGATAGTTTAAAAACAGGCCCATACATATCAGGTTCAGCTGATTATAGCAAAGGTGACTGCAATTTTAAAAGAAAATAATCGTTCTTTCAAAAAACTGGGGAGCACCAATTAGACATTCATATAAGGAAAAAGAAGATCCCTGCAATGATTCCCAACTTATATTTATCACCTACAAGTACAGGCCATGTACAGTAAGATCCCCACTTGCTGAAAACTCAAGGAATCTATTTGGAGATTGTATTCATCCCATGCCACTCCTGATGGCATCACCAAAGCTATTCTGCCTCTAGTCCTTACTCCAATGTAGAGATGCTAATGATATTTGAAAGGAAGTTAGAAGTATAACCCTTCACTAACTCTCCAAGAGGGCTTACACTGAAGAGTGGTAGGCTGAGAAAGGGTCAGTGCATTCTTTCCTTTTTTCTAAACTTTTTCCAGCTCACTATCCCTTTATAATATATAGCATTGTTCTAATTTCAGAAATGGTCATAATTTTTTCTATACAACTCAGATTAACATATTAGAGAGGAAAATTTAAAGATTTGGTCATTAAAAATAAGCACTAGCTGTTCTGTTTTGAAAGACTCTGAGGTGCGAATATTTGTGTGTGTGTGTGTGCACACGCATGCGCACACACAAGGGTATATTTAATATAGTTAAGTAATAAAATACAGTTGGTTCCAAGGGATTTATTAACTGAGGTATCACTTCATTTGAATTTAAAGATGAAACTCCTATTGAAAAGTTATTTTATAGTTATCTCTTTTTTTTTAACATCTTTATTGGAGTATAATTGCTTTACAATGCTGTGTTAGTTTCTGCTTTATAACAAAGTGAATCAGCTATACATATACATATATCCCCATATCTCCTCCCTCTTGCGTCTCCCTCCCTGAAAAGTTATTTTAAAAGACCTATATAAAATGTGAATTTCTTTTTTCCACTGAGTATATGTAATGCTATTTCTGCAGAAAGGAAGTGGAGTAAATTATCCCTGGATCTGTGAAACCATCTGTGATGTGTGTTAATGGTCAAGTAGGGTTCAAAAACTATAGAAATGATATTTTATGCATCAAATTCTCATAACATCCACTTTGATATGAAAGGATCTAAAAATATACATACATAGAAAAGTAGAGCACAGTCAGGGAGGGAATAACATACTCATTGAGGAATCATTAGTTACTTGATCCTTTAGTATATAAGCCACTATGTACTTAATTTTACATTAAAAAATCCATAATACATCATTTTTTAATTTCTGAATTTGGTTACTAAAGTCAATCTCTTTTGTGAAAAAAATTCACAAAACAAAACATCACAAAACAAAACATCTTTTCTGGATGTAGTTTTACCTGTTAGAATCATTTAAGTCAGCTCTGCCTGAAGGAAAGAACTTGGTGATCTCTTAAAATCCATACATTTATATACATAATTTAAACATTATTGTAGTTTTGGATGAATTGGAATTTGTGTGTATGTGTGTGTGTGCATGTGTAATTCCAAGAGAATACAGCAATGGTCTCTTCAATTTCGAGATACTTAAGTGGCTTTACAAGTGTATTAAAGTGTGCATGCAATCGTGCTATCTCAAAGTATAAACAACAAACAATATTTCTGGAAGAAAATTATGTTCTCAAGATGGTAACTTTTCATCATCACCTTCACCTAAAACAATGATTCATGATGCTTTTAGGAACACATCCATCTGGAGTGACTAAGTGACTCCCAAAGACCCTCGATGCCCTTTGATTCCAGGAAGTATTTTATCTGGTTTCAAATCTTCCTCTTAAGTTAACATTTTGCTTTCCTAAGGTCCTAAAAAATCGATAGGACTTCCTTAGGCCAATAGAGGTTGGTCTGTGCAGGAATTTCTGGCAGCTTTACACGTAACACATTCTGAAACTACAGGCAGACAATAAAGGAAAAGCATTGATGCATGTAAGGCAGCTAGAAGTTCTAGGGAGGCTGTATTTGAAAGAAAGGAATTAGTCACAGGGGAGAGTAAGCTGTCAACACTGCAGCATCTGTTTTCTGACATGCTTCATGGTCGTCATGTCTCCTCTATTGTTCAGAATAGATAAAAGCCAAGGAAGAAGGCAGCAGGATTCACGGGTCATCCACCGAGGTGACATTTTGCTCTTAGTGAGCCTATTACTTCAAGCATTCCCAATCGAAATGGCTACTGGACCCCCCTAACTAAAGAAAATAGATCCAACTGGGCCCCAAATTCTAGTAGGGAAATGCCAAAAATGTAGGAATCTTATTTTTAAGTTTTAGCACAAACTTTTTATGGAGAGGCAATTAAAAAAAATGAAAAGACAAAATATTTTCCCAATCATGCAGACCACGACAGCTTTATTTATACTGTTATCAACTTCAACAAGCCATGATGATGCTATTGAAATAAAGAAATAAATTGCAAGAAAGAAAACTTCCGGATAAAAATTTTTACTATAACAAAAAAGCTTAATAGCTTAAAATATATGATTGTTGTCTTCAAAAGCAATAGAAAGCAAGAGTATTAACCCTGTCAATAGAGTTCTTGGGTTTTGAGGAAGTACAAAGGCCATGGTGCTGCTCTAAAACAGGTAGAGAGAGAAGTTGTCAGGAAAGTGGTTACAGGAGAATGGGCTCTGGTGTCAGGCAGCCTGGTTCAAATGTTGATTCTGCCATTTACTGTAACCTTGGACTTGAGACAACCTCTCCAGGCCCCATTTTCTTATCTGGAAAATAAGGATAAGAATGGTATCTACCTCTAAGATTGTGTTGCACATTTAATGAGATTAATCCATGTAAGGTGTTTAGAAGACTACATGACACAGAGTAAGAACTTAATAAAGTGTTAATCCTTATAATGCAGAGACAATATTTCAATGAACGTAAGAAATCAGCCAACTACAATACACTGGATATCAGGAGATTCTCTGCACTTCTCATTCAGTCATTCCTCAAACATCTACCAGCCATCTTTACAGCAGGCACTATACCAGGCACAGAGAATACTGGGAAAAAGAGACAAAAGTCCAGGCCCTCAAAGAGTTCCCATTTCATCATTTTCCTGAATTGACACTCCCCAGGATGATGATTTGCTATAAATGTAGGCCTTCCTTTTTCGTGTCCAGAATTTTTATATTTCTGCCATATCTTTATTTTACATGACCAGACATTTTTATACTGTCTTATTACTCTACATTCTCAAATCTAGTTAGAAATGGAGAGATTAAAAATAAGCACAACTTTTCTTAATGTGATTGAACAAAACTCCTGCAATAGATCCTGAATTCTGACAAACTGGAGGATAGAAAGATTTTGACATATATTTATTTCAGTTACTAGCTGATGAATAACAATCAGAATTATTTTTTAAATGTAGAAAACATGCATTTTTAACCTATTAGAAATGTCAAAAAATGAAAATCCAATAACTAGATGTCATAGAAGGCTAAATGTATTTCCAGCAAAATTTGCCTGGAAATGTATCTTATATACACTCTGATCTTGTTTTCACAAAGGTCTTTGAGTTTAGTTCAATGAATGCAATACTGTATATAAAGCTATCAAGAAAAAGGTAGAAAAGTTGGGCAAATCAACTTTATGGAAATAACATATTATTTTCTCTGAATTTCATTCAGTATAAATGAATACTTTTCATTAAAGAAAAATACAGTAGTTAATTTAAAGATACCTTGCATAGTGAATGGAGATATGCACTTAAGATGAGATACAAAGTCTGAATTACCATTTTTTAGGAATATATTTTTACATGACACATATTCCTTAAGTTTTTGACAGTATAAAAAATGAATTTGAGTTAGAATGAGTTCAATTTTCCATTTTATCATTTTATTCGTGTCACTAAGAAGCAATCGTATCTTACAGGTGGGAACAGTCAATGGATGTTAAGGCAGGTGGGTGAAGGTCTGATGAGGAACAGGATATTGGAATGAAATTGAATAATCTCCCCATAAAATACTGATCAAAATCAAAGGGAAAAAATGGTGTAGAACCTGGCAGATCACTAACTTGACCAGGTGATCAAGGTTAATATCATCAGCAGTAGAACAGACTGACACAGTGTACCTCCAGATGTGGTCAGCATCATTTCTGTGGTATTCCTAACAAGAATGCATAGCCTGAGTGTGATGAGGAAACATCAGAAGGACCCAGGTTGAGGGTGATAATATGGAATGAAATGCCTATACTTCTGAGACTCTAAAGGATACAAAAAACAGGGAAAGACTGGAACTGCTCCAGATTGAAGGAAATTATAAGATATGACAACCAAATGAAACATGTGTTCTAGAATGGAATTATGGCCCAAGAAGGAAAAAGAGACATTGTTTAGATAGTTGGTGAAATTTAAGCGGGGTCTGAGATTGGATGATATTGTGCTGTCAATGTTGATTTCTTGATTGTATTGTGTATGTTGGTTATACAGGGAGTGTCCTTGTTTTAATAAAATATATACTAGAGTATTTAAGGGTAATGGAGTATATTGTCAGTAAAAGGCATACTGGACAGAGATAGAGGGTGATGGAGCAAATGAGCTAAAAATATTACCAATTAGGAATCTGGTGAGAGAAGAGGTAGGAGTTCTTTGTACTGTCTCTGTAACTTTTCTGTAGGTTTGAAATGATTTCAAAAAACATTTTTCAACTAAAAGCAATCATTAACCTGGGAACTCTCCTGCATATATAACTGACAATGAGTTGACATTCTTAACATATAAAGAATTTTACAAATAAACAAGAAAAATGACAAGACTCTGGTATAAAAATGGCAAAGGATATTTAGAAACTATTCATCTAATCAGAGACACCAACAACTTACTAATAAATATATGAAAATGTACAAATTCACTAATATTCAAAGAACAGTAAATTTTAGAAATGACAGTCATTTCTCAGATATCATATTTAGCAAAAGGTATTTTAAATATAGTGCTCAGTGCTTCAAAGTGTATAGTTCAAGTCATCTGCAAAGTAAATTGTTTCCTCAAAACACATATCTTACTTTCTTTTCGGTGCTGTTCAGGGTATTTTTACTCGTTAAATTAAATGGATTTAAGCTGAAATATTCACTGATTCATGTATTCTCTAGTGCACTCACATCCTCAATAATAATCAAACATAATTTTTACACCACCTAGAGTTTTAAATAACCAAAGGTTAAAATAGAAAAGGAAAGATGACAGCATGCCAATCATCTCCCTCTTTAAATGCTCAATGGGTAAAATCACTGAAAAGAAGAGGCAAAATTTGAATGACTTTCATTCAACTATTATGAAATACATCAATATATGGTTTCAAAAATATGACTCCTTGCCAAGATCAATGGAATGCAAGTGTATATAACAGCTAGGGAAATAAGATTTCTTAAGTAATGGAGATAACATAAACTCCATGTCAATAAGGACACCAAAATAATATTTTGCATGGACTTTTTTAAAAGGTACATGCTTCACCACACTACAGGAGATAACAAAACAAGTTACAAATAAGCTCAATTCTATTTCCTATCACTTCATAATAAACTGCAGGAAGATCATTTTAATTTGTTAAATCAGTCTTTTGAAAAATGATTTTAAGTGATTGACCAAAGGCCTAAACAGCATTTGGGAAGTTTCTCAACGACATTGTTAAGACTAAAAGGAGAAGAGTCTTAAGGCCAAAGAATTAAAATATATTACAACAATTCCTCAACATTCATCTTGGAAAAGATCATTGAAATGTCAGCGCATATCAATGTATGGCAGATTAAGAAAAGAGAATTAAATGAGCTTTGATGGCACCTTGAAAATTTTCTTATAATACTTGAGTTGCATCCAAATAATCCAACTTTCCTCTAGAGACAAAAGAGAAAGCAAGTTAAATACTATAGAAGATGTTACTTTTGATACAAATCAGAATCCATTTTTCTGGTAATATAGTAACTTAAGTCTTTTACAAATTAGAAAATATAATGGAAAAATAAAGCTCCCACTTGAGTAACAGAATAGCCTATAAGGTTCCTAGGAAAAAATCTAACAAAATATGTGTATGCCCTTTATAGAGATAATTATAAAGAAGAAATGAAAGAAAATGGCGAGATAAGTCATATCCCTGGATTTTAAAAAATGAATATCAGAAAAATGTTAGCACATTAATCTATAAATATGATATAATTCCAATACAAATCCCAATGGCATTTTTTTCATAAAACTTATCAAACTGATTCTAAAGTTTATACCAAAGAATAAAGTTTCAAGCATAGCAAAAGAATCTGAACAGGAAGAACAGAGACCTGAACTATGAGTTAGCAATCTTATAAAACTACAGTAATCAGAGTAGTGTGGTCTTCCTGCAGGAGCCACAGGCAATCAGTAGAGCAGAATACAAGGCCCAGAAAGAGACCTCTGAATTGATAGAGATTTGGTACTGCATTTGACATTACAAATATGTGAGAAAAGAATGGGCTTCTGGGTACCTGGCATTGGGACCACCAGCTTCACCTATTAGATATTACACTAGATAAGTATACCTAGATCTAAGTTCAAGATGTCCATTTCTTTTCTTTGTTAGGCAGGACAAAATGATCATTCATTGAATACAGCGGGGCAGATTAAGATGGAAAGTTAAATACAGATGTACCATTGTCCCCTTTCCAGATCTTCAATTAAAAGATCAATAGTAAACTAATCAACAGTATTTGCATTAATGCCTATGTATCAGTATTCATTGCAGAGTCAAATATTGGCTGAGATAATCTCTCCATTGTCACAAATTCTTCAACATCCAAAGAAAAAAGTTAGGTAGCATCAGGGACAGATGAACTTTTTTCTTACTTCCCCCAAACTGCCCAAAATCATGCCAAATTTTCTATTCTGTAGAGTAGACCATAAACTTCTCATAAAGGAAATTTTAAACCACAGAATATAATCTAGGGGACTGTACCAAAGCTACACCAAGGGACAGCAAAAGGATTTTATGTATCCTGAAGAAAGTGCAGTTTTGCAAAACATGGAAAAAGAGAACAGAGTCCTTTTGGAATTCGGGGAAATTTTCTCATTCATTTTCACTTACAAATATACTTTCACTTTTCAATTAGCCTTTACTGTTTTCATATTTCTCTTCTATATTTCTTGTACAAATAGATAAGTGAATAATATCTTAGAATGATTTCTCTAGTCTTTGTTTTTTTCCTTTCAAAACACAATAGCCAGAAAACTGTAATGATGAGAAAACTCCTTTGATCTGCCTAAGTGTCTTAATTCTTTCATACATAAAGTACCATATATTATTGTCTGTTGTTTTTAGGTAATACTGATGTTGGCTAAACATACACAGAAATGCCAGAAGAGCCAACAATCTTTTTACACTGTGCTCACGTGAAGTTTGTGGTCCAATTTTTAACAGCAGCCCCTACTTGAAAAACATCATTGGAAACCAGCATCTCAGGTTGGGAGGCCAAATGAGACTGCTCACGGCACACCAGGGCACTGCTTATAAGGTTCCCAGTAGCTTCATAATGATGTCACTTTGTTTGAAGCTGCCTTTCAGTACCAAGATGTGACTTAAGCGCACTTCCAGTCCCAAGATACTGTGATGTCTGCCTTTACCACTTCCATCTTGCTCTTAGCTCACTTCAGACACCCCAAGACCCAGAGCGCGTCCATTAGTCTCATATGTCCAAACCAACAGAGTTGTGTGATTAGGTTTCCAGCTTTCACACAGTGGCTGAGATGTTGCTACATAGCTCATTACAGGTGTCGTTATTCTCTAAGAACTTGACTTACAGTCATTTGGAAGCAGCGTCTGCCAGTTAGTGAAATCCTCACGCCTAGAGCTAATGGCATTTCAGGATAGATAAGGCACCCTGCATCAATAGAGCAATTTGAACATTCTCCAGATCCTTTACCCTAGCCTGGAGAAAACTTTGATGTCATTTGTGATTCCTGGTGTACTCATGATGATCTTTCGCTCGATCTTTCACTCATTTTTTCATCCACCAAATATTTATTTAGCATCTAACTTTGTATGACAGCATGGCAGGTAAAATGGAGTATGCAAGTTTAATGCATAATCCTTTACAGCAAAAAAAAACAAATCTAATCAAAAATCGTTGTCAGCTACATAAAATTTCAGGCAAACGCAGAAGTACTACTGGGAAAAGGATTAGAAAGCTACATCCTGGAGTCTTATGGTGGTTGTCTACAACCACCACAGGCATGGTGCTGATAAATGTTTAACATTCGGCTCTCTGTTCTCTAGAGAAATAATTCTAAGATATTGGTTCATTTATCCATTTGTTTAGGGAAGATAGAAGAAAAGAAATATGAAAAAAGTAGACTCATTGAAAAAAGAATATTTATCAACAAAAATACATTTTTTAAAAATAGCTCTACTCTGTAGCACTTGCTTATTTCTATAGTCTACTTCAAGCTACAACAGTAATGTCAGCCAGCTCACAAAGTTTCAACTCTTATCAGCCAGTAGGAGCCCGCTCCAGCACACCACTGACTGGCTGAGAAACATTTACTTCTTTTAACTTTTCTTATTTTCAAAATGTCTTTAATGATAATAGTGGCTGCCCCCAGGGACAGAAATCAGGTGGCTGGGGAGGGATGAAGGTAGACTTTTTCTCTATATCTTATTGTGCCTTTTAAATTTTGAACCATGGGATGTATTACCAATTTTTTTTTAATTACAATTATAATTTAAATTTTAAAAATCTTCAGTAAGTATTTGGTACCAAATAGATTTAGATTTTTAAAATTTAAATTGTGATCAAAGGCAGTGAATGATACTTTTTACCGTCTTATATGCAATTAATACATATGTATATATGTGAAACATTGAAACAACAAGATGTTATATGTTAGAATGCCAAAAGGAGGGGCCCAGATTTAAAAACCTGGAGAAAGAAATTAATGTAAACTGGGAAGGTCACGGTCAAGGTAAAAGCTTCACGGAGCTGTGAGTGAAGTTCTGAAGTGTGAACCGGACTTGGATGAGCAGAAAGAAAGAGACCTACACATAGATGATAGGCAGACTGGCCACTGTGCCTGGCATTTATACTCCTACTGAATGATACCACTTTTCTCCATCTCTGCCAGTGCCGGAGCTGACATTCCCCGCAGCCTCTATTTCTCACTGACCTCTCCCTACTTCATCTGGAGTCAGAGCAAGATGCACAATAGCCAGATATCTCAGGATAGCTCACTGCCATCAAGCCGCATGGAGATGAGAGTGAAGCCAGGGACTGACACGAGAAGCAGGGAAGCCGCTTCACATCACCTCTAGTAATAACATTCATGTTTATTTAGTGTTTGCTCTGCAGCAGGCACTCTATGGTCAAACTCACAAAGCCTAACTCACGGGGGAATAACTCAACCTCTGGCCTTCTACCAAGCAGGCAAGAAACTGCGGTCAGCAGAGCACCACGACCTCACCACCCCCCACACTCCCAAAAGCAACTAGGAAATGAGCTTCTTTCCTCATGAGGAAGAGCTCTTCTGTGAACTAGGACAGACCTGACGGAAAGCTGGATCCACATCTAATCACTGCCAGTTAAAGGATGACATCACCTGTTTATTTTGATGAGCATTTTTCAACATTTAACTGGTTTACAGCTAACCATCCTTTGAAGCACATAAATGTATTCACTTATCCAGGACCATATTTTGCAAGCTAGTCATCTTAATGGATACCTCAGATAGTTCTACTGAGCAAAATTTGACATTTTTTGGATAGTTTGGCTTTTTTAATGACAAAATTAAAACTGTGAGAATTTGATTTCCCTGATTTAATTTGCACCCAGTAATGGAATACTCTTTGGTCATTAATGAACAGATTATAAATGGATATTTATTGGCATAGGAAAATCCTCAAAAAATTTTGCTGAATTATAAAAAGTTATAAAATATTATGTACAGTGTGATTTAATTTTTTTAAAAAATAGTATATCTATACATTTTAAGTAGACATTTATAACTGAAAGTATTAGTAGAAAATATCCCCAGGGGGATAAAATTACAGATGATTTTTGCTTCCTTCTTTGTGATCTTCCTAATTTGTAAAATTCACTATAAGTATTAATATTATATGTAATGTTTGAAATTTGTAGCATAGTTAAAATTTCGACATTCTAGAGGATCCATCCATCAGTACGCTAGAGTAGAATCCACACTACTTACCCAGAAAAAGTCTGGCCCTGCCCTTGGGAACTGCCTACTTCAGCCACCACAGGAGGATGTGGGTACCTTCTGTTCAGGCATGGCCTTATTTGGCTCCTCAATTTTTATAATAAAATGTCAGTATTTCCTCCAACTCAACTGCTGCTGAGGCTCAACACTTAACCCTCATTTAACTGTCAACAAAGAATAGCTGCAATTTGGGTATTTATCAGAGAAGTCTAACTTGAATTCAGTATTATGCTCAAGACACTGGGAAAAGCAATTGGTAAAGAATATTGCCTAGGGCTTCCCTGGTGGCGCAGTGGTTGAGAGTCTGCCTGCCAATGCAGGGGACACGGGTTCGAGCCCTGGTTTGGGAAGATCCCACATGCCGCGGAGCAATTGGGCCCGTGAGCCACAACTACTGAGCCTGCGCGTCTGGAGCCTGTGCTCCGCAACAAGAGAGGCCGCGATGGTGAGAGGCCCGCGCACCGTGATGAAGAGTGGCCCCCACTTGCCGCAACTAGAGAGAGCCCTCGCACAGAAACGAAGACCCAACACAGCCTAAATAAATAAATTAATTAATATAAAAAAAAAAAAAAAAAAAAAAAAAGAATATTGCCTAGAAGACATGGTATTTTATCAGGATTTCATATAGGAGGTGCTATTGGCATTCTGAGCAGTAAAACTTGGTTGCACAGAACTTTTGTGCACGCTACCAAGGGCCTCGAAGACAGCACAACTTCAAACACCTTTACACCTAGATTCACGTTACTGGCATCGTTATAGATTTGCTTTTTCTGAAGCGCGCTGTGGCTTGATGCCACCAGCTGACACGAGGTCCTCTGAACTTGTTCCTCTAAAGGCACTCACTATATTTTACCATAAAAGGTCATAGGAGAAATAAGTCTCTGGTCTCAGAACCAAGAATAGTTGCATTCCCTTATCATCTAAGTGGTTGTCTATTTCTTCTTTGCCTTGGTTTGAATATTTCATTTTATTTTTGTCTTATTGTCCTGTAGATATCTCTATAAACCTCCTTAATTTTTTGTGAAAATAAGCAGAGAGTAAATAAGTGTTCAGGAAATGATGACACTAAAGAGATGGGTGAGAATAAGACTAAGGAAAGAAAAACACCTTCAGCAACAACAACAGGAAAAAAAACAATACAAACCAAAGCACAAGGTCTGTGAGGGTGATGGGAGGTTAGGAGATATCACAGTGGATGCGTAAAAATACCGGACTCGGGAATCAGAATTATGCTGAGTGTAAAATAAGTCAGACAGAAAAAGACAAATACCGTATGATTTCACTCATATGTGGAACCTAAAAACCAAAACAAATGAACAAACATAACAAAACAGAAAGAGAGTTACAGATACAGAGACAAACAGGTGATGGCCACAGGAGAGAGGGTTTGGGGCAAGGAGAGAAAGAAGTGAGGGAGACTCAGAGGTACAAACTTCCAGTTATAAAATAAACGAGTCACAGGTATGAAATGTACAGTGTGGGGAAGATAGTCAATAACTACGTATGTGTGTATGTATGGTGCCACCTTAACTTACTGTGGTGATCATTTTGAAATATATAGAAATACGTTGCGTAACAGGAACTAATAGTGCTGTAGGTCAATTATGCTTCAAAAACAAACAAACAAACTCATAGAAAAAAAGTCAGATTTGTGGTTCCCAGAAGCAGGGGATGGAGGAAGAGGGCATTGGATGAAGGCTATCAAAAGGTACAAACTTCCAGTTATAAGATAAATAAGTACTAGGGATGTAATGTACAACATGGTAAAGATAATTAACTCTGCTGTGTGTTATACATGAAAGTTGTTAAGAGAGTAAGTCCTAAGAGTTCTCAGCAGAAGGAGAATTATTTTTCTATTTCTTTGATGTTGCATCTATATGAGATGAGGGGTGCTCACTAAACTTACTGTGATAACCACTTCATGATGTATGTAAGTCAAATTATTATGCTGTACACCTTAAACTTATACAGTGCTGCATGTCAATTCTTGATATATCTCAATAAAACTGGAATAAAAAAAATCAGAAGAGGTGGGTTTGGGTGCCGACTCTGTCACCATCTAGATAAGTGACACTGTGAAAAAACAGGCAGAAGAGAAGCTAGTCTAACAACTTCAGACACTGAGAGAAGGCACAGCACAGAGGTGCAGGAGACCAGCTCTATAATCACACTACCTGAGTTTAAACCCTACCTGCATTTACTCTTGGGAGCCTTTAACAACTTAACCTCTCTAAGACTTGTTTTTCTTATCTGTAAAATGGTAATGAGAATAATGACCTTGCAGTATGATGGGACTTTTGTGGATTTTTTTCTCTAGTATCATCAAGCACTTTATACGGATTTACAGATGAGGAACCTGAGGTTCAGAAGAGGTAAGTGATTTACCCAAGGTCACAAAGCCAGTAAGTCTTCGAGCTATGAGTGGAATGCACGCAGTCCTTCTCCAGATCTGCACTCTGAACCGCTATCTAATATTGATGTAAAAGGAACTAACCCATGGAATGCACTGAAAACTGCGCCTAGCACACGGTAAGCCTTTAATAATTGTTGGCTTCCCAAGCAAATGAAAAGTGCCTTCCAAATAGACATGATTTTAAGTATCATAGAAAAATATCTTATATCTCAAATATGGTATTTGTTTAGGTAAATGTTATCAAATTTAAAGATGATACAAAGGAAGAATGAAGAATTAATAATCAATTTAACAAGAATAACTGGAAAGCATGAGAGCTGAGCCCAAAGATTTATGTGTAAATATGTTCATCACGGTGTTATTTATTAAAGTTAAAAAAGGAAATGAGTTCAGTATCCAAAAGTAAGAACAAACACCGACACAGACAAAAAACTGGATTAAAATATGACAGAATTTCAACATCAGTCTTCTTCTGGTGACATGATTTGTATGAGTTTTCCTATTTCTTTATTACACTTGTCAGTTGTCCACATTTTCTACAATGAAAATATATTGCTATGCTAATTTGAAAAAAACAAATATTATTTTTAATTGAAATAAGTCAATATAAAACCCTACACATAACTTTAACAAATTTACTTCATAGGAATAGTAAGATAGGATCTGTCTGACAGCAAATCTTCCTTCAAGGACTTACCTGATAAAAGTTGGGTATTTCGGTGGTCCATATCCTTACTATGTCTAAGGTGCTAAAAAAAATTTTCAAACTATTTTAATACGTATCAGTTGGAAAGTGCATAGTTTATAAGAAATCTATGCTGGTCAAATATTTGTAGAGTTAATGTATTCAACTCTAGGGACCAACAAAACATTGACCATCTGGATGGGATGGTCGTGAGGGATGTCATCTGGAAAAAGGTTAGGCGAGTTCCATGTCTCTACAAATGGGGTAGTAGGAAGCCACAGGGCTTAGAAAAATCTAGTGCCCAAGATACAGGGGAAATTTTCTTAGCAAACAGAAATAATCAGCAATAAGTCAGGCTGCTCTGTGAAGGAACAATATCTTTCACTGTATGTGAATCATGTTGCCTAAAGCCCGCTGGAGAAGGGCAGGGTCGCAGTGTTACAAACGAGGAGCTCCCCTCATATCAATCACCTGAAGACGAGGACCAGGAACATACCAAGGCGAAGAGCCCTGGTGAACCCTGGGAGATGGACCTCTCCCTTTCTTGCTCAGTCTTAAGGAGCCCAAGCCAATTACCTGGTGAATGTTAGGATGGCACCCTCCTTTCAAACACAGGCCAAAACCTGGGAGGAAAGAAACCCAAGTGAGGGGCCTGGGAAGTTATGCCAATCCTTTGGGACTAAAGATAGAATTAGATGGGGCCTTAAATCCCTGAGAGTAATCCAGGTAGAATATGATCAGGAACCCTGCTCTCTGTGTCAATTTTCTATATTTTGTTCTCCACATATATTTGCTTCTGTTTGCCCTTTAGTATTTAGCAAAGATTTGCCAAGTCCCAGGCTGCCCCATCTCTCATAAGAGAAACCAAGAAAAGAGGTTTCTGCCCACATCTGAACAGGATTACTAAATCCATTATATATGTAAAACACTTTACATATATAAACTCTTTGATCCTCACAACTACCTATGAAGGAGGTACTATTTCTATCCTCATATTTCAGATGAGGAAATTGAGGCACAGAGAGGTTATGTGACTTGCCCAACGTCCCCAGATAGTCATAAAGTGGGCATTCAAAATATGAATACAAGGGCTTCCCTGGTGGTGCAGTGGTTGAGAATCTACCTGCCAGTGCAGGGGACACGGGTTCGAGCCCTGGTCTGGGAAGATCCCACATGCCGCGGAGCAACTAGGCCCGTGAGCCACAACTACTGAGCCTGCGCGTCTGGAGCCTGTGCTCCGCAACAACAGAGGCCGCGACAGTGAGAGGTCCGCACACCGCGATGAAGAGTGGCCCCCGCTCGCCGCAACTAGAGAAAGCCCTCGCACAGAAATAAGACCCAACACAGCCATTAATTAATTAATTAATTAATTAATTTAAAAAAAAGGATTGCTCTTTAAAAAAAAGAACTATATAAACACAAAAGAACTTTCATTATCAGAACTGTGGTTATTCTTTCAGGAAGGAATCACTTTAAGCTGTTTGATATTACTTAGTAGCAATTTATGTATATGCTAAGTGTCATGAATGAATTTCTTCTTCCCCCTCTCCCCTCTTCCTCACTACTCCCACCAGCTCTCCTACATGCTTCTATGCATGCGAGAAGCTAGGAAATACTAGACAGCATTTTGATTCAACACACATCCAAGAATACAGCTGTAACTGCCACAGTCTAAGAAGTGCGCCGAAAAAGAATTTATCTGTCTGTGATTAAAATTATAAGACTATTAAACTCTAAACCCAGGCAATATCCTAAAGAAACAGAATACGGTATTTTTGCGGCTAACTGTTCACCAATTAAGAGAAAGTATGTTTGACTTTAACATTGAGGAGGATAACTCATGAGGAAGTTAGTAATTAATAAATGGGTTTTAGGAATGGTGACTTCCGTGCGCTCTTAGCAACATCAGAAGCAATAGCTCCTTCTGCTTTTAGGCTGATCTCAATTACTCGTGTTTCTGATTTTGCATAATGTAGCAAAATTATTCTTGCTGTTTTAAACCAATCATGAATATCTTGCTTTTGTTTACTTCTCTTTAATGTGTTAATTCCACCATATATAATGAAAACACAGGAAACTCCAGCAGCTGCACGTACCTGTGATCCAAGTGGTGAATGGAGAGAATCACTCCAGAATTTAAATGGGTCTGTTTTAGGGTCACCAGAACAGTAAATTCATGTTTATTTCTCAGCTTCTGAAAAAACTGTTCAGCTGTAGCAGTGGATGCTTTTATACTTCTGGGAGTATCTAAAAAAAGAAACATACAGTAAAGAGACTAGAACTTGGCTTTATAAAGCATCCTTTACAGGCAACATCTTTCAGAAAACATTACCAAGCAACTGCTGATAAATACCAAGCTCCAGACACTCCTGGTAAATTGGTTCAAAAAGACTTTTTGCTACACATAACACAGGACAGTAAACCACATGAATGACTGAGCTTGTGTTTCAGAGATCTTTTTTCAAAAATGTCTTTGAGGTGAAGAATCAAAGAGCCCTGTTTGAAGAACTGAGCTCCCAAGTTTTCTCCTCACACTCTTCCTAAATCCTGGATACCACAGCCACGTCAGTGTCAACATTGAACAAAAGGATGTCCTTCCGAGAAAAGGACCTAAAAAACCATGACAGAGCCATTTAGCTTTTCTGACACCTCGTGACAGAAAACTGGATTTAAATCAATGTGCCACCTTCCACATTGATATCTGTAGCCAGAAGGCTTGCTATAAGTAGATTTTTTAAAAGATCATTGAAATTAGTCACTCTCAGCCTTCTGAGCAGTGGATGAAACATTAAGATCAAATTATCGTGCCGTACTTTTGAAAGAAATGCACAGAACTCAATTCCCACGTCCCTCTCCCCAGGCATAGAGAACACCTAGACAAGATAGATTTGAGTGGGAGAGCAGATTTTTATCCGGCGCTTTCCTGTAGTTTAGTCGTGCACTCCAACCTCAGGACCCAGAGGACATGGGAGAAATAGCCGGGGTAGAAATGGATTTAGTGGACAGGAAAAACCTATCATTCAAGCCGTCCGCTCACAGAGCATAACGCTCTCCTATTCACAGTGCGTGCAGAGGGTTGATGGGAGCCAGAAACACAGTTTCTGTAGCTATCAAATCGTTCTCCTCTTTTCTGTGCTTTACACTAGATAGACTAGATAAGGAGTTCTCAATGGGGAAGTTACTGGCATTTGGAGAGAATAACCCTTCCTGTGGAAGACTGTCCTATGCACTACAGAACATTTAGCACCCCTGGTCCTGGCCCAGTGAATGCCAGTGGCACTCAGTCCTAGTCATTGTGACAACCCAAAGTTCTCCCACACATTTCCAAGCATTCCCTTTGGAACAGTGCAGCAGAAATCAGGCTGAGAACCACAACCTTGATGAAACAGAGATTATGAGATTAATCTAAAGTTCCCCACCTTTCCAGCCACACAAATTTATGGAATTAACAATGTAATCACCAGGTCTGTGTCCATCACTGGGGATGCATAGACATGGAGAAGCCCTTGAGATACCCATAAAATGGAGGAGGGGACAAATAATCCCAATAAAATAAAAGAAACGCTGTCATACACGTAAGTACAAAGTGGTGTTGGACCACAGAGGGAAAAGTAGCCAACATCATCTGGAGGGAAGGATCTCAAAACAGAAGGCATTTGGTCAGGAGCTCACCAGGTAGAGAAGAGAGGGAAAAGCATCCCAGTCATAGAAATAGCTTATGAAAAAGCAAAGTGATGTGAAGGGGCATGACATGGCTGAAACAGCAAGTAGCAGCCATTGCAGGATGGGGCTGGGTAGGAAAGCTGAAGAGGAGAGGCAGGGCTTTGTGTGCCAATGTAATAGACACTTGTTTCTGTCACCATCCTCGATTTACTCTCTAGGTAAAGAATAAAAAATAAATAATAATAACTCTTATCTGCCACTGAAAAACGATCCCTCCCCACTCTTAACCCATGGCTTCCTCTGTGCTAAAAGTACCCAATCAGAGTGTCGCCTATTCCTGTACACAGTAATTGATTCAGAAACAGGCACCTAATCCAGGGCAATGAAGTCAGGCCCAGGATACTGGTTCCAGGTTTTAGGAAAAAGAAACTTCCTAGTTTCCAAAAAGAAACTTCCTCAGTTCTAGTCAATAATCACAGTTCAAAAGCCTAATAATAATACGCAATTTCAGCCATGGTAAATGTAATAGTTTCTCCCTAGATTCCACTAGAGAGAAGACAGGCTTTGCAGAGATGCCATCCAATTCCTCTGAGATCCAAAACCGTCTGCTTCCCAAGGAGGCACAGAAAATGAGACTCTGTGAGAAAGATTTATCTAGTGTTAACTTTTAATCCACTCCGATTTATATACAAGTGAATCATTCACAAACTTCATGACTTCATTTCAATTTGCTAGATAAAAACAAATTAAAATTGAATTACAACTATTACACTCCCCTCCCCGCCCGCCTCCCCGCCCCGCTCCGACCCTTTTCAGGCAGGTAGAGCTTGAGCAGCGTCCTTTGCCTTGCTGAACAGGGTGATAGATGGGGACATAAAAGAAGGAAACTGAGGAAGGACTACATTAAATACAGGAATGATGATCAGAGCCACAGAGAGATGGGAAGGTGTAGCCCAGGAAGCTTGAGCTCTTATAGTGAGAGAAAAGAAATTGAGAAAAGTGTGGCAGCTGCCTGACAAGGTGGAACTTTAGAGAAGAGATGCTTGAAGAGGATTTTTAGAAAGCTTTGTCATTTGGTACGCAAAGAAAACCTTCACTAAATCTCAATATTATTCTCCACTGCTTTTGGAGTCAGATTTGTGAGAAGGGTTGAGAGACTGTATTATTTGTGTGGGTTTTTATTTGTTTTGTTTTCAGATGAAATGTGAAGACTGACCTTATGATGAAAGGAAGAAGGACCTAAAAAATGGATTACATTTGAGTATTGTTGGTAAAAATGTAAACCACCATGGTTGAAAACATGAGGAAGGCAAGTGTAGTTGAAGGGAAACCATTTTTTTAAAGATCTGTCAATCTGCATTTTGGAAAAATGTCTCTGGTAGCCATGTGGAATATTTGAAGAAAGAAAAAAAGTTGAACATTGGGAAAACTCTTGAGAAACTGGCAATTCAGGTGACTACTGACTTTTTGTTAAATTTCACATATTTTAAATATCACATTTTGACATCCCTAAACCACCTTTTCTAAATCAAATTGATGTTTTTGGCTTTCACCAGGAATCATGATACAGAACTACTTACTGGTTCTTTCACTGCCTGTCAGGCATGTTGATGTGAGAAGGGCCAAGTGAACCCCAGATGGATATCTGCATTGAGATGCTTAAGGAGACCTGCAGGGCAGAACCATCCTCTATCCCGCCAGGGTGGTAAGTGTGGTCCCAGAGGGTCTCCTCCATCCAGCTTGGACTTAAGCCTATTCACTTACGCAGGGTCACAATTCAGGACACGCTCTCTCACCCTGTCTAGGCTCTCCTCCCAGCCCATTACCTTCCTGTTTTGCTCCCTCTGTGGCGGTTACAGTGACTTGCAGGAAGAAGGGACCCTCCAATACCAAACATGTCCTGCAGAAGCTCCATTCAGCCTATGCTTTAGGGACAGGAAAAATGAAATTCTTTTTTTTCCATCCTGATTAACCAAGTTCACTTGTATAGGGGTTTAAAAACTGGGTCTTGCATGAATCTATAATCCCCAGGTGAAGACAAATTACTGAATGAGGCAGAGAGAGCACCTCTAGGAAGTATAGTAATTTTCAGCTTTCTGTCAACAGAACACCATCTCCCACCAATCCTTACCTCAACTTAATGATATTTAAATCTATTGTTCCCCCTTAAAAACATGTGTTTCAAAAATATATTATGCCTGAGTCCGGGAAGGATTTGATGGGAGCCTGAACTCTGTGAGTAGCTCAAAACAATTAGGGAGTATAATAATTTTATTATTATAGAATTCAAGAGATTTTTAGAAAGCAGAATCTAAAGAATTTGGTCACTGATAAAACACAAGCAAAAGGCAAAAGAACAGGAGAAAATTGAATCCAATTGAATCCAAAGCTTCTAGCTTGAGAGACAGAATGAAAGGAAAATGCAGTAGAAGCATGATGGTACCCAAATGGGATTTCAGTTTTAGAAACGGTCGTTCTGAGGTGTTCTGGAACGTGCATGTGGACATGTCCGGTAGGAGGCTGGCACTACAGAATTTGATCTCAAGAGAGAGGTCAAGGTCAGCGGTATAAATGTAGAGGTCATCAGAATACAGTACCTAAAGTCATAGGCATGCCTGAGTAAATCATAGGAATCACAGGAATGAGAAGAGGATAAAAGGATGGGCCATAAAAACACTAAATCTGTAGCACAGCAGGGACAACATATATAACTTTGTACACGTACTATACAATGCTGCACGTCTGGCACCATACAACATTTGTCCTTCAAAAATGTATAAATAATATATTTTCCCCTTTGAACCTACATTCCATTTTATTCTCACAACGCTTAACAAGGACAGCTATCACAATTCTGTGATTCACCCAAAGGCACCAGGCATGCTAGAGGTGTAATGGGGATGACAATTTCTGGTCCAGTATTCCTTCCACTAAATTGCCCTGCCTCCTGAATGTGGCATCCTTACTCATGCTTAACTGCCACTCACAAACAGAAAGGCAAATTCGGGAGCATCAACATAGAAAATAATCCAGAAAGAAGTAATTATATAACATAACATTTTTAGTTCCTTAAGGGACTCGCTTAGTAGTGATTTTAAGAAAGGTCACTTTCCCCATTTGCATTTCTGTTTCCCAATTTGTAAAATTAGCATCCCTGCCTTCTATTTTCATCTCAAAGATTATACACCGTTCAGAGAGACTTCTGAGTTCCTGTGATTATTACTCTAAGATCCAACTCTAGTCCTCACCAGAAAGTCAAGTCAAAGAAACCACCACGTGAGAATAATTTTACTTTATTTTTGTTATCATTTCAGTTTTCAGAATTCATAATTAAATTCAGGTATGTATTAAGCAATTTCTCAACAAGGTCTCCTGTTAGGAACCACACATAAAAAAATAGATGGTTATGAGAACAAATTCTCAACCCAGAAAAATAAGTTTCCAATGCCAGCTATGCAGATGACTAGCTGTGCTTGGCATGTAGCAACACCACGTGTTGGCTTTTAGAATTATGATACATATTATTATTACTCTCACAAGCAATGAGACTGTGGAACCCACTAAAACTACCAAGAGCCATTATACCCTTGTGGTGATTTTCTGAGCTTACTTTCATTCCAAGCATCTCAAACTCAGCCACAAAATACCAGTTCTCACATATGAAAATTAACATAAAAGTTTCTGGCAATGAAATTATTCTTAAGATAAATCCTGCCTACCACCCCCTGTTTCTAGAGAACTGTGAATGATCATTCTTTTATGGACAAAAATCAAAGTAAGCTGAATTTCTTTTCAAAGAAGGGCTGACGACCATCATTTGAACTGCCTCTTCAGAGAAAAACAGGCTGAGACAAGGGGCCCTTAATTGCTACTAGGAAGCCTTACAGAAGAACTTACCAGCACACCCATGCTGTATTAGGTCTTTTTAATTGGAGAACCGCTTGAGTTTAAAACAAAACTTTCTTTCCAAGTTTTCCATTTTTATTGCGTGCAGAAGCCTAAAAATCCCACTAAGAACACAACGGGTGGCATTTTCAAGCAATTATTAATAAATAATGAAGCAGGTCAGAAGCAATTACATCAAAATATTCATTTTTAGTCATGGGACAACCAGGATGGAGTTTGAATGCAGTGTATCCTATCCTCCACACACATAGTTAATGGGAGAGAGGAGAGTGAGGGCGAGATGGAGAGCTAGAAACTGGTTTCTTTCTATATAAAATAGACTGTAGCTTAATGCAAGTGTATCTGTGGTAGCAAATATGGATGTTTACTGAAAAAGAATCAGACTAGAGCTTCTTCAAGTATGTTTAGTGCATTAGTAGTAAAAGTAAAGAGAAGGGATCTGTCCGTCTCCCAATAACAAAGCAATCGGTAAGAATTCTTTTCTTCTTTTGCACTTAAACTGCATCACTACAATTGCCATCATGAATCAAATGAGTCTCTGGCCCCTGACAGGTGTCTATCCTGTCTACAGTGTCTATCCTGTCTGCAGTGTCTAGAAACCTAAATTGATTTCCCACCACATAAGCAGACTAATAAAAATACCAGGTGCAGATTCAATTATAAAAACGGTCTAATCTCAGGCATCAAGTGGTTGACTTAGAATGTCCAAAACTCACCAAATTACCCTTTTGTTCAGCCTCTAACTATGAAAGGTTGTTGTCTTCTAAATTCAGGTTAGAAATATATGAAATTAGAACTATTATTATATCAATAGTTGTTGTTCATTGCTCTTATTCTCCTTTCAGTATATCCATGCCTTTACAGTACAAAACTTTAAAGGCAAAAATAATAAAAATTTTAAAAGCCATTAAAATTTGACTAACACAATACATGCAGTTTGCAAAGTCCTTAAACATCAACAATCTCATTTAAGCCTAGAGCAACTTTGAATAAATGAGATTATCAGCTCCACAGTAATAGAAATAACAGATGAGGAAAGAGAGGCACAGAGAAACCAAGACACTTGTGATTATCTCTGTAAGTGGCTCAAAATCAGAGCTGATTTCCATCAACTTACTGTTTTAGGAACTTGTTGGTTCAAAACTTCGGGAACTTCCTGAGTGAAATCTGAAACTGAGCACGTACACGAAGGGCAAGGAGAGACCACAGGAAGAGGCAGATGGCTCCGGATTGGTAGGTGGCAGGTTTAACAAACAAAGGAACTTACACACCAGGCTTGTCTTGGGCGTTCACAAGACAAGTACATCTCTGCACTCGCCTACCAGAATTTTAAAAGTTTATATAGAAGCCTTAACTGGGTTCAGTCACCAATGCCATCCAGATGGTCTCAACAACACATTGCTTTCTCAAGGCAGTTGCTTCCTTGAAAAGAGCTCCCACTGTGGGAACAGTGGAATGTACATTTCAAGGATGGGAGGGGGTGAGGAGCCTCTGATTGCCCTGGTCCGGCTTGTGGGTCAACTGGCGGTCATGTCCTCTCAATGACCTCCTCCAACAGCACTGCCCAAGGCAATTATGAGAGGATATAGGAATAAACCTACCAAATTCAAGCGGCAGAGCCTGGATTCCAACCCAGGCCAAGGTGCTTCCTATCATTACAGGAGCACAATGCATACTCTAGAGAGTAGATAAACCCTCATTTTTAGTTAACTTTTATAAAAAATATATTCTGAAGATAAATAAATACATTTTTCTTGATCTTTGGATCAATTTAGGTTTTTCAGATCTACAAAACTATTCATATCACATAATCTCTCAGCAGATACTTGAAACTATTAAGATGTAAACAATACTAAATTTTAAAACCAAAAGCTTTTTAAAAAGACAATTTTAAATAATCCTCCGCAAAAAAGTTATTGGGCAAAATGTATGAGTAATCCACAACTTTTTTTCATCAGCAAACTCACATCTAAGGATGTCACATCCTCACCCTTTAGACATCTATATGCCCTTTACATTCCTAGGTTCAGGGAGTTCAAGGACATACTCTTGGGATGTCAACTTGGAAATATCCCTTCATTTAACCCCAAAACAATCTCAAAAGTTTCTTTCAAATCTACAGCTAATTATAATTTGATTCAATGCATAATAAACATATGTACCTTCATGTATTATTTACAAAAAATGTTTGTTGGCTTAATGTTGTGAATATCTAACAACATAAAAATATACATACATAAGTGAATATAATCAGAAATCAGAAACAAAAGCATCCACTAACTAGTCAAAGAAACAAAAACAAATAGCAGATTCTACTCCTGGATTTAGCAACTAACTGATTGACTTTAAATAAATCATTGGAATTTTCACTAGTAAAGTAGAACAAAATGTAGTCAGGGTGCAGGGGGGGCTACAAATAATAAAACACCTCTATATTTTGAAGCTTAAAATTAAAGTATTAAAATTATATGCATAACAGACATAAGACAAGATGTTAAAGTTATTCCATTTTGTTTGTTTTTATTCCATAGTAACAAACAACTTTCTGATAATAATTGGCTTCCAAGGTACATTTTCCTTCGGACACAGCAGTAGTGATCAAACAGTATGAGTATTCTGATTTCATTCATTATTATAATCCTCATTGTAGATTAAAATTAAAATTGGTACTTGAGTTTATAATCAGATTAATGCTTTTAGCTAGTGTTTAGCTGTCCCTCAGAAATTCACCAGTGAAATTAGCAGCTCTTTTGTTACCAGCAAAATTAAGAAGGTAAACGAGCCGAAACAGTATTCCTCTTTATCATCTCTTCTCTCAACTGCAATACTGCTCAAGAAGACCAAATAGGCAGAAATACTAAGCAAATAAAAGGGAATATGATGATCGATGACAATGACAATGACAATGCCAATAATGATGATGATGATAATGACGACATCATTCACAACTTCAATAGATTGGTTGCATTCCTCTGCTGATCCTGCCTCACTACTTATGGATAGCAGTCTCAACAACCTCATTTGAACATATGTAGCAGATTTGAGAATTAGTAATTTGCTAGACCTTTATTTAAAGTAGTCCAAAATATTATATCCAATTGAACCTAAACTGTATACAATGTGTTGGCTAATATCATGAGCCAATGTCTTAAATACATAAGGAAAACTAAATTCATGGACTGCCATAATTTACAAAACATGTTTTTGCCTTGACTAAAGCCACTGAAAACTTGAATAAATGTTTGAATTTCTTTTAAAAAAAGAAAAAACTTGAGTTTTCGCTGGTCCTACCATTAATAGTAGATGAAAAGGCTCAACTGCACCTTCCTATACTGATACAGTTATGATGGATGAGGTATTGCTTAAATTAACAAACTACTCATCTTAATAGTGAAGGGTACAAATTCATCAATTATGTAATCTTTCTTTTCTCTTGTAAACTATCCCATATACAGTACCTAGCTATACCTTAAATACACATATAATTACTCTTTGTAAAAATGTTCATCTATTAAGAGAGTAACTATAAATTCAAAAGAAATATATATAAATTAGTTTTTTAAGTGAAAAGTGAATCATAAGTCATTCCTTTATTTTCTTTGAAGTCTGATCAAATATTCATACAGTCCCTGAGAAGGATAAGAGAGAAAAAAAATATGTGCATTCACAAAGCTGGCTATCATTTTATCCACATGCATGTTAGTGTTTGGTTTAGCTTAGTAGATTTATTAGTGTAAAAAGAAGGAAGAAAACATACAGGATCAAGGTGAGATTTTCATTATATATCTTCAACATTCAATTGAACCTATTAATTGACAAGAATAAAGAATAGGTATCTCTAAGATAGTTTTACATCTATAAAATTATGAAGGTTATAAATTGTGTAACCTCAAATTACACAAGCAGATTCTAACAGAATCTCTGCTGAATAGCCAAAGAGATACTAAGTAGTGCCCCATCAATTATGCAGAGCTGAAGTGCTGAAATACACGATTTCATCTTCTACCTAATAGGCCAATTTGACCTGAGACATCAATTTTTGGGAGTTCTGCTTTTATCCTTCTTTAATTACAATAATCAGATTATTTTAGAATAACAAGACACCAAAATATCTGTTATCATGATTTATCACCCTATTGAAATTGTGCTATATTTTACGATTATTCTTTTCACTGCAAGAAAGAAAACAGCATTATAAAGTACCAAAGGACACGGGGCACAGTATAATCAGTTTCTCAGTTCAGAGTCTCAGACACCAGCCCTTATGTCAACCTCTGCCCTTGTTCCCCAGGCCCTGTATCTGTCTCCTCTCCATTTCTGAACCAGTTATGATAAAGATGCCAGAAAATTAGAAATGATGCTAAGAATTAAGTCTTACTGCTCAGAGATTCAACAAAAAAATTAGCTCTGAGAATTTGTGCAGCCTCTAAAATGAATCATTTCCCAGACCTGCTATGTTGGCCCAATATACAAAGTTGAGCTGCTGCTTCAGTTTCCCAGCCTAGAACTCAAAACCCTGCCCTGCCCCCACCCCCATCTGCTTGGTTGAGGCTCTAATGCCCAGTCAGGATCTTGCCAATTCTCTCTGCTGATCCTCAGGAATGGATGAATCCTGCTAAAAAGTGTCAGAATGCTAGACCCATCAAACGATGTCTGCCTGCCTTTGGACTGTGGAGGCTACTGGACTTTCCCCATTAGCAGACTGGATACCACCCCAACTCCCACTCATTCTCATACCCTCCCCTCATCCCACCTTACCATCCTTGTGGAGTTTTTCCTGCTCCTATGAGTTTTTCTAAATTACATTCTCTATTTAAGTGAGGATACTTTCCTTGGATAAAGCACAGAAGATTCACTTACTGTCTAAGCTCATCTCTGGACTTCACTTTACTAGAAGCTATATAATCTCCACTACTGATTCATCCATTCCCAGGAGGCTTACATCTAATCCTACCAAGCTTATGTCTCTCCCATTTTAAGACTTGGATTTCTCTTTAAGTGTTCATTCCTGGCCTAAGGATTGGCTCTAGTTTCCCGCTCACTTTCATTAATTCAACAAATATATATTGAGCACTTGCTATGTGCTGAGCATTCAGCAACGAAGATCAGGAATAATTCAATACGATGAACTGTCTACTGTGGCAGACACTGCTTGCTGTCCTCCAGTAGCAAAAATTACCTTCTTTTTAGTAATAAAACTCCCTACTTTCACCTGGGCACATGGCTGTCCAGCTAGAAACTACATTCCAGCTAAAGAGGCCAGGTGACTTCAGTTCTGGCAAAAAGGATGTGAGCAGAAGTGATATGTGCTATGATCCAGATTTTATTATTGAAAAGGAAACTGACTGCTCTCCACTCTCCTTTCCCTCAGGCTGGAATCAGGATATTGCGGTAGCAAGCCAAGTTCTTCCATGAGGACAAGGGCATTGTGGGGCCTTGAATAATCTCACATGGCAGAACTACCCATCAGCCGTGGAACACCTGCCTACCTCTAGATTGTTAGGTGAGAGAGAAATAAACTCCTTTCTTTTTTTTAATTTTTAGTGGAGTATAGTCTATTTACAATGTTGTGTTAGTTGCTTCTGTACAGCACAGTGAATCAGTTATACATATACATATATCCACTCTTTTTTAGATTCTTTTCCCATATAGGTCATTAGAGAGTATTGTGTAGAGTTCCCTGTGCTATACAGTAGATGCTTATTAGTTATCTATTTTATATATAGTAGTGTGCATATGTCAATCCCAATCTCCCAATTTATCCCTCCCCCTTCCCCCCCCCCCCCGGTTACCATAAGATTGCTTTCTACATCTGTAAGTCTATTTCTGTTTTGTAAATAAGTTCATTTGTACCATTTTTTTAGATTCCACATATGAACGATATCATATGATATTTGTCCTTCTCTGTCTGACTTACTTTACTCAGTATGACAATCTCTGGGTCCATCCATGTTGCTGCAAATGGCATTATTTCATTCTTTTTATGGCTGTAAACTCATTTATTAATTAAACACTGCATTTGGGGGTCTCTGTCACAGGAGCTTAGCCTATTCCCTAGGTAATATGTCTCCCCAACTCTCCTATGACTCACTCAGATGGTCCCTGAGGTATCATTCTTTAAAACAAGTATCAGCAGATGTGAGGTGGTATCTCATTTTGGTTTTGGTTTGCATGTCCCTTATGATTAGTGACGTTGAGCACCTTTCCATTTGCCTGTTGGCCATCTGTATGTCTTCTTTCAAAACATGTCTATTGAGGTCCTCTGCCCATTTTTTAACTGGGTTATTTGCTTTTTTGACTTTGAGTTTTATGGGTTCTTTATATATTTTGGATATCAACCCCTTACCGGATATATTGTTTACAAATATCCTCTCCCATTCAGTAGATTGCCTTTCATTTTGTTCATGGTTTCTTTTGTTGTGCAAAAGCTTTTTGGTTTGATGTAGTCCCACCTCACATCTGTCAGAATGGCTATTATCAAAAAAACAAGGAACAGTCTACCGACCCCTGGAGGCAACAAATGTAGATATAATTTCCCTTAGATAAAAAGCAATACCTTTAGAATAAAATTCTTTTAGAATAAAATAATACCACTTGCAGCAAAATGGATGGACCTTGAGATTATCATACTAAGTGAAGCAGTCAGAAAGAGAAAGACAAATACCATATTATATCACTTATATGTGGAATCTAAAATATGACACAAATGAACTTATCTACAAATCAGAAACAGACTCACAGACATAGAAAACAGGTTGCCAAAGGAGAGGGAGGATGGGGGAGGGATGGATTGGGAGTTTGGGATTAGTAGATGCAAACTATTATATATAGAATGGATAAACAACAAGGTCCTACTGTATAGCACAGGGAACTATATTCAGTATCCTGTGATAAACCACAATGGAAAAGAATATGAAAAAGATACATATGTATAACTGAATCACTTTGCTGTACAGCAGAAATTAACACAACATTGTAAATCAACTACACTTCAATAAAATATTTTTTTTTAAAAAAAGCAATTCTTTTATATCTTTAGTTATGTTTATGCCTAGAAAGTAAGACCAAAACAATGTGATGATTTGCTTAGTTAGAGCAAGTCTAGATGCTATAGAATCAAAAAAGAGACAAATAATTCCTGTTACCTTGCCTTCATCACTGCTGTTGATATGTATATTGGGGGCATATCCTATCTTCTCTCATTCTGTGATAGGTTTTCCAAGTGCAGGGATCAATTCTGTAATTCTCCTTCTTGGCACAGCCCATGTAGAAAATCAATATGCGGCCAATTGTCTTGTTCATTGATGACTTCCCCACCTACTTCTATGCCTTTTCATAACAGTGTTCGTTGTTTGCTCAAATAACTAAGTAAAGGCTAGAGATTTATTTTGCCTTCAAATACTCCTTTGCATTGCCACCCAGTTTAAAATTTATGATTTAAAAGGTAGAATAGATGATAACCCCAGTGAACTAAACTAGAATACGTACAAACAAGTTTACAATAATGTTTTATATTGTTATCTATTAAGACCGAAGGCTCTCTCTTTTCCCCTTGCAATACAAACTGGCAAGTCTGCAGAGGGACTCTAGATTTACGAAAAGAACTTAATCCTTTGTAGCACTCTGAGAAGAGCATGTTCCTAGAAAAAGGAATAATAGAGGTCTCAGTTAATGACAGGTTCAAAACTTTCCCCTCAGATGATTACACTGCCGGTTGAGGAGTTTCTTAGAAATGTTACAAATTTCCAGAAAGTCAGAGAAAATAACTTCTAATTGAATAGCAAGAAACACCTTCCAGAACCAAATGAAAGCACTGGACTTGTCTTCTCTCAGCTCCACCATCAGTTTTGGGATAGTTGTGAGCTGACCTACATAGAATATTCAGAACACTTAACAAATTAATGTTCTTGGTTTTTTTTTTCTTTTGAAAAAACTATTCAGGCAAAAAGTCTGCACAGTGGTCTACAGATAGTTTTCCTCACTATATTTTACACACTTTAAAACAGAGGAGAACCCAGGCATGAAAATAATCCTGGAATTATACTGCAATCAGGATTTAACATGTCACATCCCACCTTCTTGACAATTCTTTTTCTCTTACGATGGTCTATAGCTCTGATTGTTTATTACGCACTTTCATTATTTTTCAGTATAGCACTTTGTGCTGTCTTATGTCTTTGTCTGTTTCTTATATAATTTCTTTATACGCCAATCTTAAATCCTCAGAAGGGCTGATTTTAATCTCCTTGAAGGCAACGAGTGTACATTTTAGTTCTCTTCTATTCCTAACTACCAGCAATTATGGTCCAAGACAGAGAGAAGGAGTTGTTTGATAAATATTTGTTGAATAGAGTTGAATTAATTTTCCTTTTTAAGGTCTGGAAGATAAAACAACATACCCGCCTTGGTTGTGTAAGGATGTCATTCCCCTCCCCTCTTAATTCTCCACTGAAGCAAGGTTTACAACCCTGAACTCGCTGTACAGCTATAGGCAATGCCTGATAAGCTCACAGACAAACACAACTGACCCTGAATGCAGGTTTATGCAGAGGTCCTGGGAGGCATGGCCCATACTAAGTACCAGTCCCAACTATCTTATTAGTCCAGGCTAGGAAAATTGCTAGAGTTTAAAATTCTTTTGAAACCATAATCTCTGAGTGTATCTTAAAACAATCTGCTTCCTTTCATCCCAGAATTTCCTGTTTGAATGCTATCCCAAGTCATATATTTCTTCCTCTTTAGTTCATATTCCAATTCCACAAAATTGTTTTCTTTCTAGAATTTGGAAGATAAAATGGGTATTTCCACCTTAATGCCATATTTAGATATGGCTCTGAATTACATACAGATATGTGAAAGATATATTTCCATTTCTAATTTAGGAAATTAGGACCAAACATCAACAATAATATTCCCTATTTAAATACCAACATCTAATGATTCATTCACATATTTCCTCATTTGCAGAGCTTCTCTCCCTTATCTGCACAACCTCACATTCACTCACTAGAAATATACTCTAATTTTGTTTTTCTTCTGAATTCTTATTTTCAGTATTCTTATCCATTCTTCCCTCTTGTTTCATAAAGTATGAGCATAAATGCAGAAGATATAGTATATATTAATACGTGTGTGTGTATATATGTGTGTGTGCACACATACATACATACACTCACACACATTTTTGCTATGGTCAATCTACAATTTATAAATGTGGCTGTTTCTAAACCATCATTGATTGATCAGTTTTTAGGACTCTGGCCTGCATTTTTACACAGAAGCAACACTTTACATGATGGTTAGGTCCTGAGAAGACTCAATCTACTACAACATGCTGTGGCTGACTTAAATCCAATAGATTCTGGTTTCATAAATCCAGGATGCTGAACTCAGAACACCTGGAACCTCGATGGGCAAGGGAGAAATCTGGACGCCAAGATGAGGTAAAGGGATGGCATAACTGAACAAGCTGCAGACTAGATCCTGAAGAAGGCAGCCGGCAGTTCAATATCTAACAGTCAGAGAAGTAAACGTGAACCCTGGCTTGGTTCAAGTTGGGAAATTCAGGCAGAGAAAGCAATCTGTGCAAAGCACGTGGTATGCAGAAGCACAGTACCTTCATGGACCCACCAGTATTCTATACCGTTTATACTGCTGGAGCATAAGGCGTGTAGGAGGGAGGGAGGTGGGAAATGGAAGGAGTTGAGACGGGTGGTCAGGAACAGATCATGGTTTTGTGATCAGCCTTTGCAGAGACACTGTGTTACTCAGAAAACGGTAGGGCTAAGACAGAACCAAAGCAGAAGCCCAGTTATCTGAACCGGACCAGCAGAGTGAGGCGGAAAGAGAAGGGATGGCTTAGCAGGCATACAGCAGCACAGCACCAGGCACCAGTCATTAGCACAGTAAATTTTAATGAGTTGTACGCCCACACTAGTGGGGTGAGGTCCCAGTAAACTCCCTGTCCTGGTCAGAACTGGCTCAGGAACTGGGAATGTTTGGCATACAAGGCCTCGTTACGCAAGCCTAAAAGTGCTGAAACAGACCACCCTTTACAGCTTGGCCTCTAGGTGAAACCACATTCAAACTTCACACTTAGGACCCTAAGAATGTCTTCTCCCTAAACAGCCCTGTAAAGGGAATGGAGATTCACCATCCCTGAGCCACATTAGGCAACAAGAGCAAAAGCAGGAGCCTGAGATGCCCCTGGCAGCTCTGAGAGAATAAGGGAAGGAGGGGAGAGAAGAAACTCGGGGATCCCAGCACTGATGGAGAACGACTAAGATACCCAAAGCCAGTAAAGAAGGAAGAGGAGTAGTCCTGGGGTGAAGAGCATTCTCTAACTGGAGCGCCACTGGCATGAAAGAGACCTCCCCACTCACAGAGGACGCTTGGAGATACTGGCAATGTCTGCACATGGGTCGGGTGAGAGGTTTCTGATGCTCGAATTCCGATGAGTGTGATGGGGAAGCTAGGGCTAATAGTTTTCTTCTTTTTGTGGATTCTTCTAAGTCTAAAGGAGAGATTTTTATAAAGAGATGAGGAAGGAGCTTGTCCTTTAAGAGGAGGGAGGTACAGAGAGCGTGAGGTGGTCCCAACAGTGATCTATGCTGTTGCCCCTAAGGAGTGGTGGTCACCTCTGCAGTGACCCCTGCAGCCATACTGTATACATAGCACCTAGGCTAGTGCCTGCCACATAGAGAGCCTCCTACAAATAATTGCTTAAAGAATAACAAGAGTTAGTATTTACTATGTGCTTAGTATACGAGGCACTTTTCTAAGTGCTCTCTTTGCATTAGCTAATTGTCCTTATTTACAGAGAGACAAAGTTACTTGTTCTAGGTTGGGGTTCCTCAAGCGCAGTGCTATTCACGTTTCAGACTAGATAATTCTTCGTTGGGGAGGACCCACTGTTATGAGCACTGTGTGATGCTTAGCAGTAGCCCTGGCCTCCAGGAGAACCCCGCCCTGAAGAGTGACAACCTAAAATGTCTCTAGACATTGCCAAATGTGCCCTGTGGGACAACGTCTACCCTGGTTGAGAACCACTGCTTAGGATTTCTAGCTGATAAATGGCTGTGCCAGGATTTGAGTCCGGGTTATCCACCGCAGAGAATGCCCTTAACCTCTCCATCTCAGCTGCCAGAAAGCACACAAGCTAACATCTAGACACTGCTTGTTAGGAACCACGCGCCCTGTGAGCGCTTTCCCACACCCTCTCATCTCATTTTCACCATAGCTGTGCGTCTGAATGGCTACCTTGAAACCAAACAAACACTATAGAAGAATAATCTAAAGTATTTTTCTCAACAAGTTGATTCATATCTTCCAGATACTTTTTCAAATATTTTGGGAGGACTAAGAACTACATTTTGGTTTTCTGATGGCTAAGGCCCTGACTTTTCTGTCCCATTTTTGGGAAGTGCAGTGTTCCTTACAGAACTCAGTAGATTAGATTGTCCACATTAAATCAATTTGGATTTCTATACAGCATTAAGGACTTATATTGTGCTACTTTTATTACAATATCCTAAAATCATCTTAAAGTAGAAGCACAAATCAGTGGAGAATAGCTTCCCAAAGATGTGAGGTCCAGGAGTAAAATGGCCTTTTGTGAAACCTGCACAAGGGGGACTTGATTGTAATGCTGCCAGTGCCCTTCACAGAAGCCTCGACTCTAAGAACAACAGGAGCAAACCACAATCCACAGAGCTTCTCTCTCTCATTTTAAAAACTTATGTCGAAACTGAAGTCCAAGTGGTTTAATTTCAAATCCTTCTACCTGTCTTTAGTATTTAGAATACGTAGGATGAAAATATCCTTTATTAAAGGTAATAAAACCCACTGAGTAATACAGTATCAGAATTTGATATCATGGTGCTTCCCAGAGCACAAAAAGGATGTCTGAAATTATGTCGACAGAGGATACCTTGAAAGGTCAGTAAGAACTCTTATGTCATTGACTACAGTGAAAACCCAACAACGACCACTCATCTGGAACAAGTGTGAAAAACGTTTTTTGTAAGTAATGTCAATATGAGTTACGTAGGTAATTTACAAATTGTGAGCACCAATCTTTCACTGCAGAAATGGACCTACACTTTGAATTATCATTTTTGAATATGTGTGTGCACTCTGGACTAAGTGTTCACTGAATGTCTATGCTATTCCCATCATTTTTTAGCTTAATCAAGCTGTTTAACCTCTCTGGGCCTCAGTTACTTTGGCTCCCATGCGTAAAATGGGAATAATAATAGTACATAGGGTCATTGTCAGGATTTACATATATATATGTGTATATATATATATATATATATACACATATATATATACCACTTAGAACAGTGCTTGGCTATTAATAAGTGATATTAATAAGTGCCCAATTAATATCACACACACTTTGATATTCAAAGAATTCAAACTGATGTGTGTAAATGGATAAATAAATACATAAAACACTTCTCTAACAGATGTAGATATGAACAGTCATTTCAACATGCACATCAACAGCTTTTAGCAGCCACAACTGTAAATGAGTTCATCAACTAAATGGGAATATGTTGAACTATGAAATTTTCTTCTGCTGGTCTGGGAGCATAGCTTCAACATCTGAGAAGGAGGAGGACCTGATGACTGTAAGATGGCAATTTTCAGAGTGTGATGAGGGGATTTAATTTTGTGCAGCTCCCACACCTCCCCACACACGCTTCAATCTGTGCCACATGAGTGAATTTATGTTACACTACTTCCTGTTCTCGTTATGATCTTTGTAAAATTTTTCTCTCATTCCTTTATACCATCTGTGACGGATTATTCTGTACCATTGTACTAATTATGCTTCTGCAGAATATTTATGTGCCCCTTTGGTAACCTTGGTAACTCCGAACAAACATTTTAAAGACAGCTAAGACACTTTAATCATTTTTAGAAAAAACAGCCTATGTTTATGTTTTCATGTTACTTATGTATAACAATGGTACTAAAGAAAAAGAAAATTGTACTAGAGAAAACAGAGATGATCAATTATATATAAATTATACGCAACATGTCATAAAAACAGAATTATTTGCAACAATCACCCAGATCAATGCTTTAAGCATCCATAAGATTTCTCTTCGTAAATATCGATTAAGAACATGAGCACTAGTAATTAAACCAAAAAAATCCTGCATTATCTTAAGAATAATATCAGCATTTGAATAGTGAATAATATCACAACAAAAATGCTTTCCAAAAGGCCCTTCAGTTCTATGCAGAGATACTAATATGAAATGGGTACTGGTAAGAATCTACTTCAAGTTCTTTCCATTATTGGAATTTTTTTTCAAACTTCTAACACAACTTACTCAATGAAGTTTTCACTTGAAAACTATCATTCCCTCAGTGTGCTGTCAGGACTCTGATGATGGTGAAAAGTTTTCCTAATGACTCCACTGAAAAGGACCATAATAATTCTGCTCTTCTCGCCCAGGATGACACGATTTGCCTGCCATCTGGGGACACAGCTTTGGATTGCTTTTCTGGCAGCTGGGCTTGGCTGCACTGCTTAAGTCAGGCTTTCTCAGTTCCTCCCATAACCAATGGCACACACTTGCAAGACAGACGTCACAGGTCAGGTTTCCATTCTGATTCTCAGAATTCAACACTGCCTTACTGTCACTACCTTTCCAACCGCATCCCAGCCCATGCTCCCACATTCCATCCACACCGAACTACTTGCACGCCTCCAAGCGCACAGGTTCTTGAACTCCCCGTATCTTTGCCAATGCTATGCCTCTGCCTGGAACGTCCTTCCTTACCTCTTGGTCTGTCAAACGAGCACCTAAATGCTTTCCAAGTTCCAGCTTAATCAAGCACCCTGCTCCAGGAGGCAGTCCTGAAGACCCAGCTACAGTTGGTGGAGGAGGTGATTTATTCCTCAGAAGGCCAGTCCAGTGAGTGCTGGAGAGTTTACCACTGCAGAGCTTGCCAAACTACAGTGTCCTTCACTACACTGTGAACGCCTTGAAAACAGAACTCAGGCCTCATCTATCCCAATTTAGTCTACTTCCTGACATAACTTAAAACTCAATAAATGTGAATGGATTAATAATAACCCTCATTTATCAAGAACTTATGTTCCAAGATCTTACATTTTTTAATCTCACTCAACAATCCCATGAGGAAATGACAGATGACAAAAAAAAGATTTTTTGTCATCATAGAAGACAGTCTCCCCAGTGATGAATGCCCAAATGAAGAAATGAATGACGAATGAATAAATAAATCTTTCAAATAAACTAGAATATTGGGGCTAGTGATCATCACCACCCATTGACTCTCTTCCATTTCCATCACTTCCACTCGAGGTCAAGCTCTTGATATCCCACTTCTGGACTGCTGCAATCGTCTCCTAGTCTCCCTGTGTCTAATCTTGGCCTCTTCAAATCCATTCTACCAGATGGTTTATTAAACTGTATGTGCATGGATGCATTCCTAACAGTCCGTAGGTTACCTATAAGAATTACATCATTTTGTGGGACTTCCCTGGCGGTCCAGTGGTTAAGACTTTGCCTTCTACTGCAGGGGGTACAGGTTCTATCCCTGGTCGAGGAGCTAAGATCCCACATGCCTCACAGCCAAAAAACCAAAACATAAAACGGAAGCAATATTGTAACAAATTCAATAAAGACTTTTAAAAAATGGTCCACATCAAAAAAAAAAAATCTTTAAAAAAAAAGAATTGCATCCTTTTGTGACTTGTTTTGATACTAAAATTTAACATTTGTATTAATACACTCTTGAACATCTGGAAAACCACCTTCTGGAGCACTCTCATGAAATTTCGGTGACTGCCTCAGTATTTTTGTTTATAACTGCATTGACCCAAGCAGTACTATTATAATTCACAGAGACAACTATGAAAAGATACATGTAAGTAACATGACGGCTTTCAGGACAAGAGATGGCCAAGTTATAATACTGAATAAATACTAGGAAAGGTTTTACAGTATCCAGAGCAAAATGATGAGAGAATTGAGCCATCCCACAGCACATGAATCGGGCTTAAAAGAACCTGCATCCTAGCAGTCATGTTTATGTTGTAAATAACAAACATATTTGGTATCATATTTACATTGTAAACAGCAAAATATTACCTATCATGTTAAACTAAGGTTGTTAATTTGTATTTACAGCTTTGTTTGTATTTAAATTGTAAATGTGTTTTGATTAAAGTATAGTGTCATTAGTATAAATGTTATTAGCACAAGGAATTTATACTCTGTTTTATATTTACATACATTTAAGGAACAATACAAATAATTTAGGTACATAATGGGAGTCAGAAAGAATTATCTTTTCCTTTGGAAAAAGTTTATACAATATCCGTGGTTGAGAAATACTGACTAAATCATCCCAGTCATTCTATATAGTGGCCTCTTTTTTAAGTAATGTCTCTCCATAACCCAAAAGTCAAAATCCAAACTGGCCCAGTAGGTTCAAAATGCATAGCTATTGCTTTGATGTTGTAATGTACTTTCCTAAACAGGCTCTTTACTTTTCTTTCTAAATGGCATAATATATATTGCATCTGCTCTTAACAAACAGTAACTAAACAATGTGTCATAAAGGTTCCCTGACCAACAGAAATTTCTACCACTTTTTTATAGATCTGTAGCTTAAAACAAACTGTACTATGTATAAGTCAAAGGTGCTACAGTAAATGTAGCAATTCATTTTCTCTCCTTTTTTCCAAGGCAGAAATAGGTCAAATACATGGGAAAGAGATATCTTTTAAAATGCTAAAAATGTCTTTCTAAGGCAACTGTTTATGTGTCTGAATTCAGGAGATAACAAGTAGTTTTGCAAAACACTACAAGCAGGCAGACCCCTAAGCTTGATATTTTTAATATTCTGAAAGTAGTGTTTTGTTGTTGGCATAACTACCTATTGGGGGGAAACCATAATAATTTTATTAAAATTCAACAGTTTAAAACAAATAGCCCAGTGAACACTTGTGCACTGGGCAATGCCTCAGAAATCTATTAGCAGAAAGTACAATGGATAGAAGAGAACAGAAATTGGCAAGCTTTATGGTATGACATTTCAAAATGATTGCAATCCCCCTGACTGCCCAGAGTAATTGAACTTCTTTAAGTGTACCCCATGGTCTTTTTCGCATCCCTTACTTCTATATCATGTACTTGCCTCAATTTTCTATAGATCAAACCTTTAAAATTAGATATCGTCAAGAATCAAACTGACTGGTAATAATATTTACATTTCTCTTTCTGAAAGGATAGCACATGCTTCTTGTCTCAGCCATAATGCAGGAATGGCTATCAGACTTACCCTCTACTATCTAAAACTATAACATTAGACAAAATGTAGAAAGCAACTATTTTTAGTCACTGGACAACAGATGCCACAGGGTTGTGATCCTTGCGAGAACCTTGGCTTTCTGCCTAGGTGTACACTCCTAACTGAGGCATAGGCACAGGGAAACAGATGGAGCTCAAAGAGATAGCCACAGTCTTCGCTGCACAGAGGCAGAAGACAGATGTGCAGGCGAAGAGCTCCAGGAATCTGCATGGGGTTCCCAAGAACCAGCTTTAGCCAATTATTAAGCTGTGCATGCACTGAGAGAAACTCCAAAAGATTGGCAGAGAACAGCTCCTGGGGAGCAGGAGCCAGACTGAGATGCCAGAGGTCACACACAAGCCACTGGATTATGACCGTCCAGAGGAGACCGATCTCTTCAAGCACCAAGAGCATTCAAGCCAGAAAGGCCATGCCTTAGGAAGTGGATCCATTCTAGCTATAGAGTAATGGCTACTCTAGCGCCACCTTAACAAATCTTAAAACTAAGCCTTAACAGACTAATGATAATCCTCCAGTATCTGCCTGATTAAAACAAAACAAAACAACAAAATCCAACAAAATGCAAAAAGCCTGCAATAGTCAAAACAATCCTGAAAAAGAGGAAGGGCGGGAGGAAGACGCAAGACTTATACGACCTGATTTCAACACTTACCATAAGTCACAGTAATCAGAACAGTGTGGTATAAGAATAGCTCAGACAGTCTAGAAAAAGAGGTCTGTTCAATAAATTTTGACAAAAGCACCAAAGAAATTCAAAGGGGAAAAGGTAATATTTCAATAAATCATGCTGAAAAAATTGGATGTCCATATGGAAAAGAAAATCATCTTTGAATTCCATCTCATGCTATAAAAACAAAAACAAATTCAAAAGGCATTATAGACCTCAATGTAAAAGGTAAAAACTACAAAACTTCTGGAAGAAAGCACAAGAGGGTATCTCTGAGAACTTGAGTTGGCAAAGATTTACTATACAGAGCACAGAAAGCATCAGCCATTAAATAAAAAATAAATAAGTTGGATTTCATCAAAGTGAAAAACTTCTGTTTACCAAAAGACTTCATTAAGAAAATAAATAGGCAAGTCTATTGTTTTGAATAGTGTCTCCCCAAAATTCATGTTCACTGGAACTTCAGAATGTGACCTTATTTGGAATTAGTTGATAAGATCATACTTTAGTGTTTAGCGTGTGCCTAAATCCAATGACTGATATCCTTATAAAAAGGCCATGTAACACATGGAGACACAGAAACACAGACACACACACAGAAGGAAAAACACCATCTGAAGACAGAGGCGGAAATTGGAATAATGCAGGTACAAGCCAAGGAACACCTAGGATTGCTGGGAGCTACCAGAAGGTAGGAAGAGGCAAGAAAGGATTCTTCAGAGGGAGCTTTGCTAACGTCATGATTTCTTCTGGCCTTCAGAGCTGTGAGAGGATAAATTTCCATTGTTTTAAGCCCCCAAATTGTCAAATTGTGGTAATTTGTTACAGCCACCCTAGGAAACTGAAACTTCTCCTCATCAAAAGACTTCATTAAAAAAACAGGCAAGCTACAGATGAAAGAAATGATTATAAATATATACAAACTATATATATATTAACAATAAAAATCCAGTAAAAGAACTGAACAGAAACTTCATTAAAGAAGATATATGAATGACCAATAAGCACATGAAATATTGCTCAGCATTATTCGTCATTAGGGAATGTAAATTCAAGCCAGAGATACCACTGTATACTCATTAGAATGGCTAAAATTAACAACACCCTTACAAAACCAAACATAAGAGAAAACGTTGAACAACTGGAATGCTCAGACATTGCTGGAGGGAATATAAAATGTTACAAGTACTTAGAAAAACAGTTTAATAGTTTCTTATTAAGTTAAACATACACCAACCCTATGAGCCAGCAATTCCACTCCTCCATATTTACCAACTAAAATGGAATCATACATACAAAAAAGGCTTGTACAGGAATTTTCACAGCAGCTTCAGTAATAGCTAAAAATGGGAAACAACCCAAATATCTATCAACAAAAGAATGTAAATACAAGTTGTGATACATGTATGTAATGACAATAAAAAAAGACAAACTTCAGATGTACAATGTGAATGAATCTCAAAAACATTATGCTGAACAAAGAAATCTAGACACAGGAAATAGAACAAGCAAAACTGAGCTATGGTTATGGAAATCAAGAGTTTCCTCAGAAGTGGGGGTGGCAGAAGGGGACTGGCAGGGATCACCTGGAAAGAGATACAGGGATGCTTGAATTTGTTTTACATGAGAAATGTTGGAGTACCTGGAATCATGAGATACAGGATACATAGGTACACGTATTTGTCAGACTCACTGAGCTGTACACTTAGTGTCTGTGCATTTCACTGTGTATAAATTAGAATCTGAAAAATATTTTTAAAGATGAGCACAAGTCTACTCAGTTTTAAAATTCAGTCCATAACTTAAATAAATCATTATTGTAGTAGGAAGTATTCACTTCTGATGATCTGGTCACAGCAAACCTCTATTTTCCATATCTCATATTAGTAAAGAAAAACGCCTTAGAGAGTGTTTATGAAGGTGCACAAGTGATATAAAAAGAATCTAATTTTTAAAAATTACAATTGGTACCCATTCTATTATTTTAATTCTAGCAAGCCATGAACTGCCAGATAATTCCAACCTGTCCCTTACTGAATATTTTGGACATAGCTCTTAATCAGCTATATTTTCCATTCAAAAATGGGAATAATGAGAGTCCCAAAGTTCCAATAAATTTCCTAAATGTAAGGTGAGTCTCCTTTTCTATACAAACTAGAAAAATTCAAAGTATTTGATCACTTTCTAACTTGACAAAATGAGATTAAATAACACAGACTCCAAATTGTATTCTAAAAAGCCAGCTGTCCTATTAATTGTTGTACATGTCAAACCAAAGACCTTCCCCATCATAAATGAGTGATAAAGGAATAAAGACTATTAATTTAGTAAAAATACCTTTCTTTTTTTTAACATCTTTATTGGAGTATAATTGCTTTACAATGGTGTGTTAGTTTCTGCTTTATAACAAAGTGAATCAGCTATACATATACATATATCCCCATATCTCCTCCCTCTTGCGTCTCCCTCCCACCTCCCTATTCTACCCCTCTAGGTGGACACAAAGCACCAAACTGATCTCCCTGTGCTATGCGGCTGCTTCCCACTAGCTATCTGTTTTACATTTGGTAGTGTATATATGTCCATGCCACTCTCTCACTTTGTCCCAGCTTACCCTTCCCCCTCCCCATATCCTCAAGTCCATTCTCTAGTAGGTCTGTGTCTTTATTCCCGTCCTGCCCCTAGGTTCTTCATAACTTTTTTTTTTTTTAGATTCCATATATATGTGTTAGCATACGGTATTTGTTTTTCTCTTTCTGACTTACTTCACTCTGTATGACAGATTCTAGGTCCACCCACCTCACTACAAATAACTCCATTTCGTTTCTTTTTATGGCTGAGTAATATTCCATTGTATATATGTGCCACATCTTCTTTATCCATTCATCTGTGGATGGACACTTAGGTTGCTTCCATGTCCTGGCTATTGTAAATAGAGCTGCAATGAACATTGTGGTACATGACTCTTTTTGAATTATAGTTTTCTCAGGGTATATGCCCAGTAGTGGGATTGCTGTGTTGTATGGTAATTCTATTTTTAGTTTTTTAAGTAACCTCCATGCTGTTCTCCATGGTGGCTTTATCAATTTACATTCCCACCAACAGTGCAAGAGGGTTCCCTTTTATCCACACCCTCTCCAGCATTTACTGTAAAAAACCTTTCTTAATCAAATGTTATGATTACTGACCTAAGGTCCACCAAGCATAGGGAAGGTGACAGGAATGAGGAACAGTATTTAGAGCTATGCTATTCAGTATAGTACAGAGTCGTGTACTCTGTGGCCTGCAGTGTGGTGTGCAGTGGCTATATCAGTACACTAGCCATGTAAGCCTATTTAACTTTAAGCTATTACATTTTTTATAATTAATTTTTAATGGAGTATAGTTGTTTTAGAATGTTGTGTTAGTTTCTGCTGTACAGCAAAGTGAATCAGCTACATATATACATATATCCCCTCTTTATTGGATTTTCTTCCCATTTAGGTCACCACAGAGCACTGAGTAGAGTTCCCTGTGCTTTACAGTAGGTTCCCATTAGTTATCTATTTTATACATAGTAGTGTATATATATCAATCCCATTCTCCCAATTCATCCCACTCCCCCTTCCCTCCCTGGTATCCATATGTCTGTTCTCTACATCTGTGTCTCTATTTCTGCTTTGAAAATAAGTTTTTATCTGTATCGTTTTTCTAGATTGCACATATAAGCAATATTATACAATATTTGTTTTTCTCTTCCTAACTTACTTCACTCTGCATGACAGTCTCTAGGTCTATCCATGTCTCTGCAAATTGCATAATTTCGTTCCTTTTTATGGCTGAGTAATATTCCATTGTATCTGTGTACCACATCTTCTTTAACCATTCTTCTGTTGATGGACATTTAGGTTGCTTCCATGTCCTGGCTATTGTAAATAGTGCTGCAATGAACATTGGGGTGCATGTATCTTTTTGAATTATGGTTTTCTCCGGGTATATGCCCAGGAGTGGGATTGCTGGGTCATACAGTACTCTATTTTTAGTTTTTTAAGGACCCTCCATACTGTTCTCCATAGTGGCTGTATCAAGTTACCTTTCCACCAACAGCGTAAGAGGGTTCACTTTTCCCCACACCCTCTCCAGCATTTATTGTTTGTGGATTTTTGGATGATGGCCATTCTGACTGGTGTGAGGTGATACCTCACTGTAGTTTTGATTTGCATTTCTCTAATAATTAGTGATGTTGAGCATCTTTTCATGTGTTTGTTGGCCATCTGTATGTCTTCTTTGGAGAAATGTCTATTTAGATATGGAAACACAAAAGACCCCGAATAGCCACAGCAATCTTGAAAAAGAAAAATGGAGCTGGAGAAATCAGGCTCCCTGACCTCAAACTATACTACAAAGTTACAGTCATCAAGACAGTATGGTACTGGCACAAAAACAGAAATATAGATCAATGGAACAGGATAGAAAGCCCAGAGATAAACCCACACACCTACGGTCACCTAATCTATAACAAAGGAGGCAAGAATATACAATGCAGCAAAGACAGCCTCTTCAATAAGTGGTGCTGGGAAAACTGGACAGCTACATGGAAAAGAATGAAATTAGAACACTCCCTAATGCCATACACAAAAATAAACTCAAAATGTATTAAAGACCTAAACGTAAGGCCAGACACTATAAAACTCTTAGAGGAAAACATAGGAAGAACACTCTTTGACATAAATCACAGCAAGATCTTTTTTGACCCATCTCCTAGAGTAATGAAAATAAAAACAAAAATAAACAAATGGGACCTAATTAAATTTAAAACCTTTTGCACAGCAAAGGAAACCACAAATAAGATGAAAAGACAACCCTCAGAATCGGAGAAAATATTTACAAATGAAGCAACTGACAAGGGACTAATCTCCAAAATATACAAACAGCTCATGCAGCTCAATACCAAAAAAACAAACAACCCAATCAAAAAATAAGCTATTAAATTTAAATAAAAATTTAAGTGCTCAGTTCCTCATTCACACTAGCCACATTTCAAGTGTGCAATACCACACGTAGCTAATGGTTACCATATTGGACATTTCCACACATTACACCTTTCTATTGGACAACTCCAATTTAGAAAGCAAGCTGGGGCCAAGAAACAGTCCTTAAGGTAAAAGCTACATTTTAAATTCAATGGAAGCTTGGTATTCTGAGGCAAACGCAATGGCCCAATACTAAAGATTAAGATTTGGAACCTTGTGAACCAGAGATTTTTCATAAACACACACACACACACACGCATGCACGTACGCAACCCTAAAGCAAAATCTAGAGGTCAATCAGTCTTATTTCAGTTCACATGAGAGTCACCCCAAAGATCCTGTAACAGCAAATTCAATTTGCCTCCATTTCCAAGGAAAGTTTTTGAGCCAAGATGTACTTTTCTTTGTCTGGTTATTCTCTATTTATGTCAAGGATTTAATCCTGAAGGCTTTTAAAATTCAAGACTTTAGATTAGAAAATGACTTGAGCTCCATGCTAAGGCAGTGCTGATTGTGGACCTATAAAAATGCTAATATAATAAAAATGGAGTTGGAACATTTACACCAAGAGCACTAATCACCATATGGACTAATGATCGGAGTGGATCCACTGAAGTCACTGACTTGGCCCTGTACATGGTTTAAGGCCATTTAAGAGACAACTTATAGGCCAGATGTCTATAAAAGTGCTCTCATAGCATCCGTGGTTTGTTACGCAAGTATATATTTAGAGATTATTGACCCCCAAAGACCACAGAAGTTCCTTTGGAGCCATCGCAGTTAACGATGCATTTATCTTAAGGGAAAATTCCAGCACTGCCAGGCAGTCTATGGTGTCAGCATCCACATGGACAGTCTGCTTTTATGAAGATTCTTAATGCCACAGATGGGGATGGCTTCTTTAGCGCCACTGTGGTCTAATCATACCGAAGCCCGCTAAGAGAGTCCGCAGTTTATGGATCACTTAACAATATTGATCAGCACAGCTCCTCTGGAAGCATTATCATTTATCATGTTGATGTTACTCCTGCTGCCATCTATTGTATTTTAAGTTGCCACAATAGTAGAATAGCCTGCGTTCCAGGTGAAAAAATAATCTAATTTTTCTTACATACTCTCCCCTTCCAGACAATGTGCCAAAGCGTTATGACATTTTATTGTAAGCAATGGAACCCATCTAAGATGATCAATGCAAAATAAATCCTAAAACATATGTGTTCTGGTTTTTCTCAGGCCAATAACTTTTAAATTCTCTAAATGATCTTTCCATTTCCATTTGAGCTCTAGATGGATGATATATACAGATGTGACTTGGGATTTTTCAGTTACACCACTTTCCAGAATTAAAAACAATCCATCTCTCTCTCATGGCATTCCGACATCTCACAAACAATAATGTTCTGAAGCCAGTATCAGCCACAGGTCTTTGGAAAGTGGCTTTTTAGTCTCAGGATATCTTGTAGGGACATAGAGAGAGCAGCTGATTATCACCAGGCAAAGTTTTCCCCCATACTACATAATGCCAGATACCAGAACTCAGAATATTATGTAACATTCTATGCTTCTAATAGCTTCAGGCAAGCCAGAACAGAAAAAGAACCACAGTAGTGGCTAGATACTCAGCTGTACAGTCACCACCATCACTAGTATTACTATTGGCAGGGCAGTTAGTGACCCCATGCCAAGCTCACTGGTACAGTAAGGATGCAAACAGGGTTAAGAATGGAATATGTAAATCATCATTCTTATAAAGTAAGTGCATTGGATTAGTATCTTATTCATATACGTATTTTACTTCTATTAATCCTCTCTTCCAAACTAAGGTGCATGTTCCTGAAGCACTATAATCATATATCCTATTACTATTTACTGTTTAACTCCACTGAGACTAATATAGTAGATTTAACACAGTGGACTTATTTCTATTTCTTATGTGTAACAGGGACAATATTTTATAAATTATTAATATGCCTTTCTGAATGCATTCACCTTAGCTAGCCTAAGCATCCTTCTGCGTAGGAGGAAAATTTTGGCTCAGTACAGAAGGAATGCAAAGAAGAAAAGCCTAAGTAATATTCAACTTCTGTAATTCAAAAATAGGATTTTGCAGAAAGACTACAGCCTTGCAAGCCTGCTACTATCTCCAGAGAGGGTTTTATAAATTTCTCAAGTCCTTCCTTGTATATACCAAGAGTCAAGCTTCTAGAACACAGCTCTTAGAGATGCCTAGTAGTGTACTAACGATAACCCTTCCACCAGAGTAAACTCAGAAGTGCAATGGGCTAAGGAGGAGGGATGTCTTGAGATTTACCTTTCCCAAGGTCTGGTTCGGGACCTTGCCAGAGAAAAGACCAGAGAAACAGTGAGGTGGCTTTAACAAAGAGCGACACAGAGGGGTCAGCCATCCAGACTAGGGTCAAGTGGGAGTTAGAGCCAGACCTCGTGAGGCTCTAGAGCATCAGCAGGACCAAGATAAGGCAGTCAGCCAGGTGATACCACTGGCTCTGACCGAGTGCACAAGTACAAAAGCCAGTGTACAAGTAACAACAGCCATAGACTTGAGCCACAACTGCCAGCACAAGTAGCAACAGGTGGGCATGGGACATCACCCCAGAGAGTAGCAGAGAGATGGACATCAACACACACACACACACACACACACACACACACACACACACACACACCCTGCAGATAGTGGAACCAGAGGATAAGCCTCCCAAAGATCTCAAGTCTTTCCTTTGGGTATGAGGTCACCAAAGCCATATCCTCCTTATGAACCATCATCATTGTAGAAAAAAGCAGAAGGCACAGACTATCTGAGAGACTGGGGCTTTTTAATCAACAGACTGATCACTCCTTCTCACCTGAAAAGACCTCAGGCTTTAAGCAGCGGTCACTGGACAAAAATCATTTAATAAGAATCTATTTCAATAGTTCTTTAAGGCAGGGATTACAAAACCCCCAACTGGCCCATCCATTTCCAGACACATAAATTTGAATTTGAATAGCTTTAAAGGAAACTTGAACTTTCCATTTAGCTATTGACCTCACTACTCCTTATAATCTCATAGCTGGTTCAGTGAGCTTATTTCTGTTACTTACCCTGACCATGTAAGCAATAATTTTGTGATGGTCTGCTTTAAAAATTTTAAGATGATATAGGTCTGTTTCTTTCTGCTGAATTTACATGTTGGTAAGAAGGAACGCACAAATTAAGAAGTTTTTAAAATTAGATGAACATCAGATTTCTTGGACAGGACACAAAATGCACAAACCATAGAAGAAAAAAATGATATATTGGACTTCATCAAAAGTAAATATCCCTGTTCATCAAAGGACTCCATTAAGAAAATGAATAAACAAGCCACAACTGGGAGAAAATATTCATGAGGTATATATCTGATAAATAACTCATATCTACAATATATTGGGTTGGCCGAAAAGTTTGTTCGGGTTTTTACATAAGAGCTTACGGAAAACCCCGAACGAACTTTTTGGCCAACCCAATACGAAGAAATTCTATGAGAACCAACAATAAAAAGATTTTTATTTTAAATGGACAGAACAATTGAGCAGATATTTCACAAAAAGAAATAACTGAATAGTATATTATGCTATAGCAGGAAAATGCAAATTAAATCCAAAATGAGATACCCGTTCATACCCACAAAACTGGCTAAAATCAAAAAGACTACAAAAACAAATGTTGGTAAGGATGTGGAGCATTTCTATAGGAGCACAGAGTGATACAAAACAGTACAACCACTTTGAAGAACTGATTGGCAGTTTCTTAAGAAGTTAAATATACATCTACACAGCAACTTCTAACGTAGATATTTACCCAAGAGAAATAAAGCATATTATTCACATAGCCAAAAACTAGAAAAATACCAAATGTTTATCAACAGGAAAATGATCAAATTGTGGTACATTCATACAATGGAATAAACTCAGCAATAAAAAGAAACGCATTACTGGTACATACAACATGGAGAAAACTCAAAAACACTGTGTTAAGTGAAAGAAGCCAGACACAAAAGAATACTTACTGCATTATTCCAAAATATAACAGGGAGATCAGCTTGGTGCTTTGTGTCCACCTAGAGGGGTGGGATAGGGAGGGTGGGAGGGAGACGCAAGAGGGAGGAGATATGGGGATATATGTATATGTATAGCTGATTCACTTTGTTATAAAGCAGAAACTAACACACCATTGTAAAGCAATTATACTCCAATAAGGATGTTAAAATAAAAAAAAAAAAAAAAAAAATATATATATATATATATATGGGCAAACTTCATCTATCACATAAGAAATCAGAGCATAGTTGTGGGGGACGGAGTGGAAGACAGACTGCAAAGTAGCCCAGGGAACTTTCTGGGCGAATGGCAATGTTCTATACCTTGTTCTGGATGGTAGACACACAATTGTATACAATTATCAAAACATATCAAACTGGGGCTTCCCTGGTGGCACAGTGGTTGAGAATCTGCCTGCCAATGCAGGGGACACGGGGTCGAGCCCTGGTCTGGGAAGATCCCACATGCCGCAGAGCAACTAGGCCCGTGAGCCACAATTACTGAGCCTGCACGCGTCTGGAGCCTGTGCTCCGCAACAAGAGAGTCCGCGATAATGAGAGGCCCGCGCACCGCGATGAAGAGTGGCCCCCACTTGCCGCAACTAGAGAAAGCCCTCGCACAGAAACAAAGACCCAACACAGCCATAAATAAAATAAAAAATTAAAAAAAAATTTTTTAAATTAAAAAAACATATCAAACTAAGTACTCAAGATTTATACATTCAACTGCATGTTAATTGTGTCTCAATGAAAATGTATATTTATAGACCAACACAGTTCCATAGGGAATAATGATCATATTGAGAGAAAGAACTACTAACTTAGTAGTCCTGAAAAAGATTTTTTAATTATTATTTTTCATGACTATAAAAAAAACACAGACATAAATAATTCCAACAACATAAAAAAGGAACTAAGTAGGAAAGGAAGTCTCTGTGCAAGTGGAAAAGTGTAAGAGATTGAGTGACGAGGATGTCTATTCTGCGTACTTGGTCATTTTTTTAATGGTATCAGGAGAGTCATTTCAAAAACACTTTGATTTGCTCTAAAACCATAATATATTCATGGTTTTGTTAATAAATTGTTATTAAAGATTATTTTTTATAATATTTTTGAAGATTACATTTAATTAGAGCGTGAGGCTTCTCTCATCAAAGAAAGAGGGTATCGATACAAAATCGTAATTTTTTCTTCTGTAAAAAATACATATCGGAGGTGTACACGAAAACAATGGAGTACAGCTCATTGAATAAAGCAAATTTATGAAACAAGTTTCTCACAGTTGTTGCAAAATTTACCAACTTGAAGTATATGATGAACAGTAATAAAATGAATAAATAATTTGAAATGATAGGGACTTGCAACATAGCCCTGGCAACATTGTTAAACGGAGCCCATAGGGACTGTATAAACCTTTGGCAACAACTACAACAATGTAGATGTTAATGAAAGAGAACAGCCAAAGAGATCAGGAAGGAGAAAGTGCAATTTAGGAAGAAAGTGGTGAATCCAGATGAAGGGATTAGATGAAACAGGCAAATACGATTTTGCTCTTGGGGGTTATCCAGAGGCTCTGGGAGCCTAATAATCTTACATACAGTATGCTTAAAATACCTATACTGTAGGTACATATTTACATAATTATGAATAAAATTTGGCTAGAATGCTATCCATATTGTGTTAATCAAGTAATTCATCATTCCCTTTTTTGTTCAAAGAATTAGCAAGAGAACCCTAGACAGTTATTGTTTATAAAAGAAATACCTTAATCCATCTGGTCAGCACACTACTGTCTTGGAAAGATCTGACTAGGTTAGTCTGACAAACTCACACACCCACCACCACAAATCAAGAGGAATAAAGAATCCACATTCATAAATAAATATTAATGGTAAACTTCAGGAAAAATTTGGTAAGGGATTTCGTAAAGTCATTTCTATGCATTTTCTATAAGAAAAATACTGAAACATTAAATGGGCTAAAACTCCAGACAAGTCCAAATTTGGGTTTTTTTGCTTATGATTGCATGTCGATAACAATATATGTACATATTAAAAAAAGATAACCCACCACTGTTAGTTCATGGTAATACTAAACAGAATGATATAAAGTCAAGTATTATCTTTTTTTCAGTCTTTTTTAGCATCCTGCTAAATCTTCACTTTTCACCAGCAATTTGTTTATTTACTGCTATAGCTATAGACAGAATTAAACTATAGCTCCAAAGATATAGTGCTTTCAAAATCAAAATGCAAAAAAGCTTCACAGGTCTATCTGGAGGACAGAATAGTGGCTAACACTTGTTATAAACCCCATTCCTCCTACAGAGGGAGGATGTGCCATGTGCAAAATGGCCTATTTCAGTTCCAAATGTTGGCAGCAATCTGGACCAGTAGACCCAATTCCAGAGCCAGCAGTACCCAGGTCTTTTCACGTATCACATACTGACAGCTGAATCTGCTTGTGGTGCCTATGCCATACCGTGTTCTTCCTCAATACCTACAATGCCACAAAGACGGATTTTGTCCTTCAAAAACATTTGATCTTTTCTTTGAAAGTGCACTCCGTTCTACTTTCTCTAATTAAAAATAAGTCTCTCTGCAGCAAGAATGTAGAACATTCATTCTACACTTCCCATCGTCCTCTCTCATATTTTTATAGATTTATTTTACAAGTTCTCTCCATTTAATCCACTAAAATCTAAATGTATTCACTGTCCAATGGTCATCAATATCAACAGAGCATTTGATTTACTATTTTTCCTTGAATAGAGAGCCTTGTACCTGAAATTCTACATCTCAATTTAATGATTTGAACATTTCCTTCTGTGGAGTCATATCCCAACATACACTGTTGGAAAAAAAAAAAATAACAAATTATATTTTCCTTACCTACTTCTTCTACTACGATAGTGTGGAAAGAAAACAAAGCCTCCGATATCTCCCAGTAGTACACATTTGTTGCAGGGTTATATAATAACTTCAGAAAGTCTAAAAAGAGGTAGTTCTGCATTTGCACCTCTATTCTGTTTTCTTCCCATGAGAGGAAAGCTTTGTTACACACAGATGACTACAGTTTAAACATTCCGTCTAGTTTCTTCATGACAGCTAGGATAGTGTTTACTTAAAAGCAGGCCTTTTCTTGTCCATGCCTGTGTAATTAACATCAGTCCCGGAAAGTTTCAGAAATAAGACTGAGCCTGCAACTTTCCACAGCCTATCTGGCCTTTCCCCAACTTCACCCTCTGACTTTACTAATTTGCTGACCAAAATAACAAAAAGTAATCATCCATTAAATAGGTGGGTTCTCCCCACTGGACACTTTCCTGCCTGGTCAATGATTCACAGAGTGAACACTCATTTTTTTTCCATTAGTCTCTGAAACATGTTCTAATTTGGAAGTGTGTTATCAAAGAACAATTTAAATTACACTATTGTCACTGGAAATGCAACTCAATTATTAAAAAGTAGACCCACAGCAGCAAAAGGATGAAAGGTACTATGAGATACTTTGTTATAGAGAGGCAGCTATGATAAGGCTAATGAAATTTTTGCAGCAACTTGAAAAAAATTGACCTTTGCATCAGAGTCAGTGTTTCAGGTGAGTAGCAGTAAATACACATTTATTCTGAGCTCTTTTCTTTCCCTTTATAGGCCTGATTTCTTGCAAATTCCCATACTGCAACTTCACATTCCAACTCAAGTGCTTATATCCAATTCATTTCAACGTCAAAGAATTCTTAATTTTAACCCATAATAGCCTATGAAAAGTATAATTTAAAACAATGCCCTGTCTCTTCAGGATTATTTTTTATCACAGAAATTAGTGATGAACTTAAGGAAAAATTTGGTAAGGGTTATGGTAAAGGCAACTCAGATTTGAGTTTGAAATGTTAAAAGTCCAATTAAAATGACTTCCAACTTCTGACCCTCGAATTTTAAGTTAAAGAAATTTGGTAAAGTCATGTCCACATGTTTTCTTTCAGAATAGTAATGAAACATGAAGTGTTCTAAAACCCCAGACAAGCCCCAAGTTTGGATTCTTTGGTCTCAAATTTGGATGCAACAATCCCCCCTTTGAGACATCTTAAAGCAAATCTCCCCTTTACTTGGGGTATGATGTTTCCTCTCCTGTAGTGAAAAATCTCCTTGTTTTCATTTGAAAGGCAAAAACAGAAAGCCTAGAGTCACAGTGCTTTTCTAAGATGTTTGAATTAAATTATCTATTAAGTATCCTATAAAAATTCAGTCTGAACATCAGGGGATAGGAAGTATTAACAGAAGCAAAGTATTTACATTTCAACTGAACTTTTGAAAATGTCTCAGAAGGAAGGACAAACATGAATGATGGTAACATAAAATAAGCTGCCTCTCAGGAGTACTCAAACACTTTCAACAAATCTGTATTTATAGTATAATTAGCAATTTGATGAAATGTAGTAAGAATACACCAAAGTATATCAGTGAACATGTCCTCCTCCAAAATCGACAGGCTCTCAGGAAACATCCAGGTTCAACACTCAGTTACTAGGAGCACTGCCTCTCGTTGGTAGCATGCAGCAACCGTTTTTATGTGTCTTTTTTTTTTTTAACAATCTGTTAGTCTCCAGGAAGAACTCTGCTCAGTTACAAGTATATGTCAACACACACAACTCATAGTGAGGGTGTTCAGCTACCAATTACTGCCGGAAATTTAAATGAGTTCTAAAAATATAGGTTATATTCTGCTCTAAAATACTTAATCTATTTGGCACTTTTTCTGGGACATTTAATGGTCCATCAGTACAATGTGTTAGACTAGAAGAACATAGAATTAGACATACTGCTTGCCTAGGGGATTCTCTATTTAAATAGACAAGCAAAATAGATCAAACACTAAAACACCAGTGAATGGAAAAAATAAAGTGGATCACTACCATTAAGAAGGAATATTCATATGACACAAATGAACCTATCTACGAAACAGAAACAGACTCACAGGCATAGAGAACAGACTTGTGGTTGCCGGGAGGCATGGGGGTGGAGGGAGGGATGGATTGGGAGTTTGGGGTTAGCACACACAAACTATTATATATAGAATGGATAAACCACAAGGTCCTACTGTGTAACACAGGGTACTATATTCAGTATCCTGTGATAAACCATAATGGAAAAGAATATAAAAAAGAATGTTCATATATGTATAAGTGAATCATTTTGCTGTACAGCAGAATTAACACAGCATTGTAAATCAACTATATTTCAATTTTAAAAAAGAAGGAATATTTATAAATCAGATACAAAATGCACAGCACAGTAGTAAATGACAGGATATCTCTCCGTAGCAAACTTCAGAGTACTAGAACTTCACGATGCTTTTTAAAAGGGAACTGTTTTGAAGAGAGAGTCAAGGATTGTCAGACAGATGAAAAAGAAGATGTCCTGGACACCCGTGGTTACAATAAAAAGTTAATTAAAAGGGAAAAGATAGTAATTTACTTTTAGCTGGAACTTAAGTAATCTTAGAAATCATTTAGTCTAATCCCCACCCCATACCCATTGAAACATCTTCCCTGAAATAGGTCATTTAATCTCTATTTGAGTATTATTAGAAGCATGTTTATTGGATGGATGGATGGATGGATGGATGGATGGATGGACAAATATTGCTTAAAATAAGCCTCTTAATTTTTGAATTGATTTGCTGAAAATGCTTTTCTTACATTGACTCAAAAATTTCCTCTTCCTAACTTTCTATGCAGATCCTAGTTTTGCCCTCTATAACAGTTCTGCCCAGTAGAAGTATGAGAGCCACAAATGTGAGTCACATAAATAATTTTAAGTTTCTATTAGCCACATTAAAAAATAAAGGAACAGGTGATTTTAATTTTAATAATGTATCTATTTGACCAAATATATCCAAAATATTATTACAACATATAATCAACATTAAAATATTGAGATTTTACATTCTTTTTTTAGACTGTCTTCAGAACCCCATGTGTATTTTGATACTTACACTGCATCTCAGTCTGTACGAGGAACATTTCAAGTGCTCAAGAGCCACATGTGGCCAGTGGCTGCTATATTGGACAGCTTAGTTCTAGACAATGGTTCACAAATTTGGCTGAACATCAAAATCACAGGAAGATTTTTCAAAATATAGATTCCTAGGATTCACCCCCAGAAATACAAACTTAGTTTAGGAAGGCCAGAGAGTATTTTTAACAAGGCAGTCAATTAACCACTGATCATCAGGCTGACATTTGGGCATTACTGCTCTAGAACAACACAAAATAAATCTAAGTCCTCCCGTACATGACTGTCCTTCAAATATCTAAAATATAGGGTCATATCTCCACTGTCTTTTATTCTCCAGGCTAAAAATTCCAAGCTCTTTCAACTGTTCCTCATCTGACATGGTTTCCAAACCTTTCAATTCTCAGGATGCTGTCCTCTGGATACACTCCAGCTTGTTTGCTTGATTTGCAATAGTGGAGAAGTACCATAGCATAGATAATCCAAATCAATCCTATCTGCCTTGGACATCTTTCTTAGTACGTTCATATGAATATGGATGTCTCTGCTAAATGGTGAATTCACAATACTTCAAACTAAAATTTTAAACTCTCATTGCCAACAAGTGTTCACGATGTCCAGGTTCTTCACCATGCTGCTGTTTCCTCTGTGGCACACTTCATCTTGGGATAGAGAAGAGCTCTCTCAGAATAATTCAGAGACTAAGTTAAGCAGAACTACCCTTTTTCAATATCTCTCAACCCTCTTACCTTTTCTTATGACTGGAGAAGAACGTAGGTGTTTTGATTTAGTACAAGAGCTCTTCAGCCTTCTTTAAAATTACATAAATATAAAATATAATAATGTCACCAAAAAAAATAAGATTTCTCACGACTAAATGGACTCAATTCTACATTACAAATATTCACTTACTGATGGTTTACTGAGCATATTATGTGTGCCACCACAACAGGCCAGGAGGCCACAAGAAGGAACAAGGCAGTCCCAAGCCTCAAGGAGATCACAATCTAGTTAGCAAGACAAGTAGATTCATGTGACAAATATTTATGGAGTTCTTACTATATGCTAGACACTTGGGTGATATATTAGTTAATAAAACATCCAAGAAGCCCTGCTCTTATGGAGCTTACTCTCCAGAGGGAAGAAAGAGGATAAACAATTCAAATGACAAATAAGTGCATTACATAGCATGTTAGATGGTAAATGTTATGGAAATTAACAGATCAGAATAAAGGGTATCAATAATACTTGTGGGATAGAAGACAAGTTGAAATTTTACTCAGTGGTCAGGGTAGGCCTCATTAACAAACTGATATTTGAGAAAACATCTGAAGAAAGTTAGTGGGAAAACATGTAGATATCTGGGAGAGTAGGATTCCAGGCAGAACAAATAGCCAGTGCAAAGGCCCTGAGTCAAGAGAGTGCCAGGCCTATTTAAGGAACAGGAAGAAGGCCAGTAGAGTTAAAGCCAAGAGCAAGGTGGAGAGCAGCAAATTAGGCCAGAAAGTAATGCGGTGGGGTGGGAGTGTTCATGTAGGTCTTTGTAGGGCATAATAAGAACTTTATCTTTGACTTTGAGTGAAATGGGGAACCACTGAATGGTTGGGGCAAAGCAGTGACATGATGTGAATTATGTTTTGCAAAGATCACTCTGACAATTATGTTGAGAACAGACGGCAGGGGAGCAAGAGGGTAAACAGGAAGACTGCTTAGGAGGCTATTGCAATAATCCAGGCAAAAGATGACGATGGTGTGGATCGGGGAAGTAGCAGCAAGGAAAATAAAAGTGGTCAGAGTTTTTATGTTAAAAAGAAAACCCTAGCTATAATACAGTGGGGTGGTTGTTTCAGTAAAGAAAGCTTAGAGAACACAGAAGAAGAAACAACAATTCTACCAAAGGAAAGATTAGTATCTTAGGTGAGTCCTGAATAATATGTAAAAGTTCACCAGGAAAAAGAAAGAGGAAAAACAATGCAGAGACGGAACTGGCACAGAGTTGTTAGTGGCCAGGAAAAGTATATGGCATGATCCTTTCCCTGGGGAACTTATAGTCTCAATAGAGAGACAAGACAGTAAATCACTTAAGACCAGAGTCCCAGGTGCCACTGGAATGAAAACTGGCAGAGGGACTATAGAGAGAAACAATCATGCCAGCAAGATATTCAAGAAAAGCCAAAGATGTAAGCAGGAAATGTAGGGAAAGTGACTGATTCATAAAGGACCCAAAGGACCACCCCCAAAGGTTCTGTCAACATTACCCTGGCCCCTAAACCACCATTCAAGGTTCCCTGGAATCTTATCCTTTACCACCAGCTCCCACCAACAGACCAAGCTGGTACCTTGCCAAGGAAAGCCAAGGTGACCCAGACAGAGCCAGGGAAAACAACTGTGCTGTTTTTCAGAACTTCTAACACTTCTCCCCACAATACATGACTCAAAATCTAAGCTAAACCTTTAATACACTTAAAAAGTAATGTGTGTTGGGGTGACTGTAGCGGAACTATGTTCTGAATCTTCTTTTGCTGGTTTTCTCTATGCCCCCCCCACTTCTGAACAGTGGTACAACAGGGCAGATTTTACCCCTTCCTCTCCAAACCGACCATTTGTTCTCATTTCTCTCTACCCAAAACCGCATGTCTTCTTCTCCCAAGTAAAGCCCAAACAACAAAAATAGAACAGGAGATGCTTCAGGGCCAGTTTCTCCCCCACTCCACTCTACCTTCACCTTCATCCCTGCATCACACGAAAGTCACCTTAGGTTAGCTCCTCCACAAAATCCAGCATTTCTACCAGGGAGCCCCTAAAACAATCCAAGGGAGCTTGATCTGCTGCTAAGCTAATTCCAAATAAAAACAGTATTTAACGTGTACTGAATGTTTAGTAAATGCCATACACAGTTTTATTCATATAATCTACACATCAACTCTAAGAAACAGTACTGTCATTATCTCAACTGAAGCAGAGATACGTTAAATAACAAGTTCAAGTTCGCACTAGTGAACAAAGGCACCAAGATTTGAACCCAAGATACCTAGCTCTGGAGTCCATGTTCCTAATTACTACTGCACATCAGTTTGAACTTGGAATTGTATCTATCATTTCTTCCCTTTGTCTAGACAGGTAGAGCGTGACCTTCCGAGCACTGGTTTGTTGTCCTCATTCTAAATTTTCTCTTTGAAGGGAGAGACACTTGGTTGTCTGGGTTCCCCATCCCTTCCCCAGAATGAAGACTGTCAGGAGGGTTGCCATCAAGAACAACTCAGCAAATACTTGTCCAAGGGCCCATGTCCAGTTCCTGGCAGCAGCCCTAATGGGAAAGGGAAGAGCTGTGCTCCACTTTTCTTCCCATCTATTCTCTCCCTAATTCTTCTTAATTACAGTGGTTTATATCTGAGTTTCAACAAATATGAAGCAAAAGTTACCATAACACAAATTTTCCCCTAAAAAATGAGTTTCCACATGACTGGCATCTTTCTTCAATGTCATTTCTAAACTAAAACTAGCAAAAGATGAAAAGTTTCATAAAATTGATAAAAACAATGTAAGAGGAATGCTCAAATGACACACAAAGGCACTAACTTATGATGATCTGATATAGGTAGATAAATATTTAATGAGAAAAATAAAAATTTGACCAAAATGATAAATACCTCAAAATAAATGATTTCTTATTAAAAGGTTAAGAGACAGTCCTCAGATATTTTTGCAAAACTAAGCAAACAAAAAACCCCAACCCTTGATTTTATTTACTTGTTCTTATAATTGGTTAATAGTTAAATGATTACCTACATTTTGTCAAATGTAGACTAGGACAAATAATTTTCATAGTTTCTATCTTCTTTAAGATAAAGTCCCAAATTTACTTTTTCACTATTTACAATTAAATTTTGGTTCCTGCTTTACCTCCCATAATAACTTATGTAGACATCTTCTTTCCTCCATTATACTGTATGTCCTATCCTTATACATAATAGCAGTGCAATAAATATTTGTTATATTGAATTAAAGTAAAATCAACAGGAGACATCACACCATAAGGCCTTAATATCTAATACCAAAGTTACCAGTTAGCACATGGACAATAATTATCTGAATTATGGACAGATAATAACAAGGACTCAGAAAAGCATAGGTGTCTGCAAGAACGCGGTCTGGGACCAGCATGAGGTGAATGAGCTAGTGGGAGATGGAATAAAGCCACAGAAAGGCCCTTCACTTCAGTTATTATCCAGGGTGCACTTTAGCCATGACATTCTAGATCATTCACCAGTCAGAGCCTGTCAAGACTGCTCCAGCTCCTCCCAAATCAAACCTAGTTGGCATCCTACAGATATCCCTGGCACTTTTGATAGAGAACTCTAGTAATCCTTGCCCCTGTCCATAGTTCTGACTACCATAGTGACTGGGTGCCAAACACCATGCTAAGTGCTATCCATTCTACTTCCAACATATGCATGCTTTCTAATTTTCCCCCTCAACCTCTGGATGAAACTTTTGGGGGAAGAAGGGGTGCATTTTTGAAAAAGAAGCACAATTGAAAAAACCCACAACTTGGTTTTATTCTGTTTGTTCTCAGAATGTTCTCAGAATGATGGAGAGAATCCCTTAAAGACTCATCATTTAGTATGAAGACTCTGAATTTACACTTAAAAAACTTTTAAGTCCCAAATGACTAAGATAACTTTAACTGGCTAGTTCAAGCTTCCAACCACTGAACAAATTTACCCTCATGCATAGTAGAAGGAGGGCTCAAAAGAAAGTTTAATTCAGTTACAAAATAAATGAACGTTAACGTTTAACATATACATCAGTTTCCTATCGCTGCTGTAGCAAATCACCACAAACTTAATGGCTAAATCAAAGCAAATTTATTATCTCGCAGTTCTAGAGGTTCAGAAGTCCAAAATGAATCCCACTGGGCTAAAATCAAGGTGTCTGTGAGGCTGAGCTCCTCCTGGAGGTTCTAGGGGAAAATCCATTTCCTCACTTTTTACAGCTTCTAGAAGCTGCCCACATTCCTTGGCTCAAGACTACCTTCCAAGTGCAAAGTCAGCAAGGACCAATCAAGTCTTTCTCACGTTACATTACATTGACACTGACTCTTCTACCTCCCTCCTCCATATTTAAAGGAGTGCCATGGCCATGGCCCTGGGTACATGGCCCTGTGGGCACCCCCGGAGTGATTCCATGAAGTCCACCCAAATAATCCAAAATAATCTCCATATTTTAAAGTCCACTGATGAGCAACCTTAATTCCTTCAGCAACTGTAATCCCCCCTTACCCCATAACATAACATATTTACAGGTTCTTAGGATTTAGTATGTGGACAGTTGGAGGACCATTATTCAGCCTACCATAATCTGTCCTTCAGCAAGATTTATAACCATCCCACAGGCAAAACACATTTACTCTATCCCAAAGTCCCCCAAAGTCTCAACCCGTTAGAATATCAACCCAAAGTTTAAAATCTGGTCTAAATCTTATCAATTCAAAAGCCCTAAATCTCATCATCTAAATCAGGTATAAATGAGACTTTGGGTATTGTCCATCCTGGGACACAATTTCTCTCACCTGTGAACCTGTAAAACTCAAGAAACAAGTTATCTGCTCCCAAAATAAAATGGTGGGATAGAAATAGGATAACAGTTATAGACATCCACACTCAAAAAGGGAGAAAATGCAAGTTAAAAAAATTAGACACCAGATCCATGCAATTTTGAAATCCAGCCAGGTAAACTGCATTTGGTTTTAAGATCTGCGAATAATCCTCTGTGATTCTTGGCTCCACCCTCTAGGCTCTAAGCTCTGTCTTCTGGGCTCTCAGTTCTGCCCATGAAAGGTGGCACATGTTTGCAGCTGAGTAGTTTAACCAGCCTGTTTCTTGCTTGTAGAATTTTGGGGACCCAACAACCTTCCTTCATTACATCTTCTCAGTTGCCCTTTCAGGTTAAGCCAGGAGTGTTATTGCTGGTATGGTTTTCTCAAGAACCTTGTGGGTCTCCCACATGCATCATAGAGATTTACTCCATTAAAGAACAGGTTCCTCCACAAATATTTCCTGGATAAATCCATCTCTATTACAGGTTTCCACTGAGATGTCTGAGGGAATACATGAGTCACAGGTTCAATTTCTTCAAAGTGCCCTCTATGTGACTGAATACTCTGACCTTACTTCTAAGGCACTAGCAAAAGGTTTTTAGGCCACACTATTGGCTTTCTCTCCTGAGTAGGCTTTCCTGCCAGTGAATCTCCTAATTTTAGCATATTTTGCAATCTGGATACGTTAAGAATTTCTCAAATATCAAGTTCTGGTTCCTTTTTGCCTAACAGTTCTTCTCTCAATCTATCTCTCTCCTTTCACATTTTACAATAAGCAGCAAGAAAAAGCCAGGCTGTACCTTTAAAACTTTGCATATATATCACCTCAGCTACATATCTAAACTCATGTTTACAGGTTTTGCTTTCTACATAACTGCAGGGCAGAATTCAGCTAAGCTTTCTGCCACTATATAACAAGGATATCCTTTCCTCTAGTTTCCAATAACATGTTCCTGATTTCTATCTGAGCCCTCACTAGCATTGCCTTTAATGTCCATATTTCTACAAATAGTCTGTTCATGACAGTTTAGGTATTCTCAAAGGTGATTTGGGTTTTCTTTACCATGTTCCATTTTCTCCTGAATCTTCACTAGTAGAATCGCCAACGTCCATAGTTCTACTAACAGTCTATTCAAGGCAATCTAGCCTTTTTTATCATGTTCCTCAAAATTCTTCCAGCTTATGCCTATTGCCCAATTTCAAAGCCACTTCCACTGTTTTAGGTATTTCTTACAGCATGCCGACTTCCATGAATCAAAATCTGTATTAGTTTCCTATTGCTGCTGTAACAAATCACCACACACATAGTGGCTTAAATCAACACAAATTTATTATCTCACATCTCTGGAGGTCAGAAGTTCAAACTGAATCTCACTGGGCTAAAATCAAGGTGTCAGCTATGCTGTGTTCCTTCTGGACACACTAAATGAAAATCTGTTTCCTTGCTTTTCTAAATTTTGGAGACTGCCCACATTCTTTGGTCGTGGCCCACTTTTATCTTCAAAGCCAGCAATGACAGGTCTAGTCATTCTTCTTTGCTTCACTCTGACACTGACTCTTCTATATCCCTCTTCCAGATTTAAAGGACCTTTGTGATTACATGAGGCCTACCCAGATCATCCAAGATTTGCAACCTTAATTCCCCCTTGACATGTAACACAACATATTCTCCGTTCCTAGGCTTAGGGTGTGAACATCTTTGAGGGACTATTATTCTGCCCACCACAATATATCTTGTATAATGATAAATTTTCAATTCTTCTGTATAAATATGATCTACTGTGTAAACTGATCCGTGCTTTCTTTGTTCGCTTCATTTCATATCATAACGCTTACATTTCCACTACTCTGGATTTCTTCCATTTTCTCAAATGCACCATGCTCATTTCAGGTCAGGATCTTTGCTCATGCTATTTCCTTTGCCTGTGTTACTCTTCCTTTCTGAATCCCCACAGCTCCTCTTCCCCAGACTACTCTTATTTATCCTTTGACTATCAGCTTAAATGACTCTCCTTCAAAGACAGTTTCCTTGATCCTGTGACTCCCTAAACAAGAATGTAGATTCCCATTACATCCTTAGTTTCTCTTCATATCATTTATCTTAATAGTGATTAAATTATTATCTGCGTAATTGTTTGTTTAATGACTATTTTTAAGGCACTATGAAAGTAAAGTTCTAACTTCATTTGTTATAGGCCTAACACCTAGCAGAATAGGTGCACAAAAAAATTCTTCATAACATTAATTTTATAATTTAGGGTACTGAAGCTCATAGAAATTAAGTAACTTCACCATAGAAACACAACTAATGAAATTCCACTTGGGTCTAACTGGTTTCAAAGCCCGTCTCTTAGTCATTGTGTTATTCTATTCTAATGCGGCATCAAAATGACCATTGTCTCTAAGTCCACAGATACTCTCTGATTTTCATACTGAAGAAAAGTACTCACTGCCACCTCACTTTCCTTAATGCAGTTACCGTTGCCTAGTGAAGCCAATGACTCACCACCAAATGCCCAATTTCATTCCTGTTTTCAAATACTGGCATAAAGTAGACTTGTGAACATTTTTTTTTCCTTTAAAATCTTAAAGTTCTTTAAAAATAATTACTAAATATTTATTTCCCAATGACCAACTCAGGGAAAAAAAATATGCTTTGATTTTATCTACTTCTCTCGTGGGGATTAGTGACATTATAAAATCTGTGAACACCTTAGAAGAAACTTTATTAAACCAACAGAGGAAACTATCTAGTTTGGGAACCTGGTCAGACAAAATGTTAAAACCAAAGATGTAAAAATCATGTTAGAAAGTCCTAGAACTATGCTTCTGTATACTCTCATTCTTGGTGTCTCATGTACAAAGAGGAAAGATTATTATAATCATTATCTTGAAGAATATTCCCTAGACTTTAAACAAGGTTGATAGACTTCTATTTATAATTGCACTAGCCCTTAACATTTCAGGATTCTTTACAACCTTTCATAGGTCTTTTGACTGTCAGCACCTGGTCCTCTATTTTTTAAAACCATAAGTGTATTTTTGTGGCTATCAGTCAGATTGTAGCTAGAAATACATGGAAGATCTTGATATGGATTCCAAACTGTTGCCTGGTCACTTTTTTCTTTTGAAAAGTATTATAATTGGCACAGATCAAAAGCCGCATATATCAACAGATGATCTAATTTAGCATCTTATTACTTCAATTTCCAAAGCAACTATAAACCAAATTTCAACAACAACAAAACAATTTTAGTGATGATATATATGATAAAAATCAGGTATGACTTTGAAATACATTTCTACTTGCTTTTATTATACATATGTAATAAATATAATAGTTATTAAGTAATAGTAGATTCTTAGTGCACAATAATTTACAAAAACTATTTAGTTTCTAAAAGTACTGAATTATAAACATATTAACGAAAAATAAAGAGAAGAATGAACTAGCCAAATGGAGAAGCAATATTAAATGAGCAAAAATCATTGGGAAATTGTATGTTGAGATTTCTTTAATTTAAAGATAAGAGACAAAAGAAGATAGTTATATTACTGCACAAGAGATTTGATGGTTCAAAAAGCTCTTCCATCTATTTGGAACATATCTGATAGTACAAAGTAACTTATCTGATAGGTTTATGTGAAATCTGAGAACACCTCACAGGTTTGTAATGTGTTACTATTCCTGCTATGCCATTTTGAAGACTATACAAAAATATCCGCAGCACCCTCAGTTCACTATAAAACGAATCCATAAAATCTTCAGAGGCTGAAAGCTTTTGTCTCTCTAAAATCCATGTAATCCCAGTGAGGCCCAGAACTGACTTCTTAAAAACAGTTTCCACATTCTAATAGCAGAGAAAAGACCTTTCCAAGGTAATGCAAAACTATCAAGCAGGGCCAAAGGTCTACATGTTGTCAATTTTATAATCTAAATCTGAGAATAAGAGAAATCATTAGAGCATAATAAACACATCAGTAATACATGCCTACTGAGAACACAGCAGGTAGCAAATACTTGCTGATTGATTGGCTATATGAAATAAGGTGCATAATTTGGCAAGAAATAAAACTTTACATCTCCAAATCTCGTAAACTATATTTGTCAGGTATTTACTCTGTCTAAATATTGTGCTTGGTACCAACAAGGAAACAAAACAATTCATCAATGTGCACTGATATGTAGTAAGAATGGCCAATTCATTCGCAGCACAATGCCTACCTTGAAGAACTGGCAATTTAAATAAAAATGAATACTAAACATTTCTTATAAAAATTTAACCAGGAAAAGATATTGGTGCCTTGACACTATTTCCTAGAAATTGTCGAGCATCAGAGCATAAAATGCACAGTCCTGAAGGTTTCTATTTGTGACAGCTCAGACGGTCTTCAGAGAAAGGCAAGAAGAACACCAATATAATTTAAAGGACCTTTGGAAATTTTAAGGGCACTTCAACGCCATTTGTTTATCAGGAGCTTTAGCTTCTGTAAAGCTTTCCAGTTAATCAAATTGGCAGCCCTGAAATAATTTTCTTTCCAGCTCACAGGGATTGAAAAATCAGAGATTGAAAAAAAAGGAGAAGAAGAAAAAGAGAAAAACAGAAGCTTAACTCTAATAACACTTTTATTCCGCTCTGTGAATTTTGCTGACAGTCTAAGTCTTATTTCCTTTATTGGATTTGGTCATTGTTTTTAAAGGAGTCAATATCCAAATCACACCCCCACTCCCCACCAAAAAAAAGAACTTTAAGTAAATAAAATATTATCACGAATATCCCTCACAATAAAAGCATTTAGTGGGCTCACCATAATTAAAACAGAAAATTGCATTTAACTTATTGTAAGAGTAAACTTGCTTTAAATAAATGCAACACATGTCAATTTCCTCCTTTTCCAACCGTAAGCTTTGGTGTTACTGCCCATGGTGACACATACTGGCTATACCACGCAACAACACCACTACAGAAACACTCAAGTTTTATTTTATGCCTATTTCTTGGTGGCAACTTTGCTGAAGTGGTTTTATTTTGCATATCCAACTCTTTAGTAATTATGAGTTGCAATTTTTTTGAAGCCACAGCACCGAAATCACAAAAGGAAAACTGGGTGGGGTGGGGAGAAGATGCTTTAGTCAGTCCATCAAATATGTTAAACCAAATTCCATTTCTCTTTTGCCTTCATCTGTACTTTACCATATGTGAAACTAGTCTTTCTGTATGTGTTTAGCTACCTTTTAGAAGCTCATGTTACAGCACCTTCCCACAAACCAAGCAATCTTCAAAAGGGTTGGTAAATCAAAGCTGAAGGATCAATGCATTGGAATTTGCTTTGACTACATAACACACCTAAATATAAATTTAAATGTAGACACTTGTGCATAGCCAAAGTCCACTGACTTCAAAAAAAAGTTTTAAAATCCTAAGTACACGATTAATGGTGAGACAAAGTATACTTCTGAATTAACATTTATTTGAAATATTTTCAAAATAATTTTTAAGAGAATATTATTTCCTTTCTCCTGTCATTGATGGAGAAGAATCATTATCTTTCAGTGAGGAATCTTGTCTCAAATATAGTGTTTGTGACATACAGTAGTTAAAACTATTGAAAGATATTAATTTTTCCACAAAGCTACCCACATGAAGAAATTCCTCTGCAACTGGACACCACTGTACCTGAAACTTTCAGAGAGCAGTGTCTTAACTAAGATTAAGCTACCCTATTCCCTACCTAAATCAAGTTCACCCAAATGAGGCGTTTGTGTTATAATTCATTGTTACCCAGGCTCCAAAATCAACCATCTGCCATCGGAGTTTCTGTACAGTAATTAAGGGACTATCCATTAGAACTGGCAAGAGTACAAAGTAAGAAAGAGGAGGGGGCGGGGGAAGAGAGAAACCAAGCCACTTAAAAAGAGATGGAAGGTGTGTGTATTTCACACTGACCCCTCCACATCTTAGCTCAGATGTCATCCATGAGGCAAAACAGAAGTTTGGAGGAGGGGTCAGGCCAACTCCTCCAGGGGTTATCCCAACTGAAACCGCACTGGGGACTGAGCACGCGCCTCTTACCTTGGAAAAGAAAGGCTTTCGTCCCATTATGTAGCCCGGGGACCTGGCGCACTCCGATCGTGGACTCCCCAAGTCCTAACTCCGTTAAGACGTCAATCTGTTGGGAGGGGTCCACACCAAGCCCCCAGACTGGTGGGAGTGGGGGAGGGAGGAGGAAAGAAAGAAAAACCTCCATCAAAATACAAGTCTCTTCCTCCAAGGCAGCAAAGAATCGCGTCTTAGAGACAATATTGGAAACGGACAAGAGGCGACTCCCTCCGCTGCCTTACCTGAGATCAGCAATCAAGCTTTAAAGAGCGGAGCACCCAGTCCCATGTCCGTGACCTACTTTAAACCCCTCGCGGTGCAAAGTTCCCCTTGGCCCTCAGACCCTGGACTAGGGGTGTGACCCGCCCTGCGGTCTCCAAGACAAGCACAGAAAAAAATCCAAATCCAAACCCACCCCACCCCTACTCCAAGCTTCCCACTCCAGAACTACTTCAGGCGGAGGAAGAGCGAGGCGTCCCCAGGCTGCTCGGGCTGCCCCGAGGCGGGGGCCATCCCTTCTCCCGCCCCAGCTCTGAGGCCACTCACCTGCTCCGAGACCGAAGAGCAAACAGAATGTTCTCAGTAAGACCCGAGACTCCATGGTGTGGATCTGCTCAGTCCATCGTCTCCCTCTTTAAAAATAAAAATCGAAGAGGTTCTTGGAATCAAGCGGGGAAAAGAGCGTTTGTCTTTCCTGCCGCTGCCTTGGATTTACTGATTAGTAAGAGGAGTACGATTTGGCTGCCTAAGAAAAAAAAGGGAGGACCCCCCAGGCGCGGGCAGAACTTAGACCCTCCAACGCGCACATCATTTCCCCACACAGAACCCAGGCGGCGGGGCGCGGGCTGGGAGGGGGCCGGGAGGGAGGGGTCGGACTCGCCGGGGGCTGCTCCGCCGGGGAATTAGCTCCGGAGCCGAATCAAAGCAGCCGAAGGCACGCACACCCGGAGGAAGGGAGGCCTCCCCAAGAAAGCCGGGGCTGGGGCGGCCCCGCACCCGCCTGTCTTCCCCCGCGCCCGAACCTGTTGTAAAGGCAGAGACAATGGAGAGAGCGCTCGGAGACACGCGGAGGAGAGACGGGCTCCTCGGAGAGGGAGGGGCGGGCCGGGAGGCGGGGAGAGAAGGAGAAGGGAGGGAGCCCGAGGGCGAGGCGCCGCGCCCCGTGTCCCTCTCCCGCATGGACTCCTCGGTCTCCAAGCCCCGTCTAGCGAGCCCCGGAGCCGTTGCAGCCTCCGCCCTCCTTCTCCCTCTCTCGCCGACCCCGGCAATTCCAACCTCCTTCGGGATCGAAAGATTCTATTTCAAGGTGCTAAGTTGATGGGCGGTCTTTGCTCTCACCCCGCGATTTCGGGCGCCTGTCTAGAAAGACGGAGAGAGAAAGGACCACCCAGTCGCAGAAGGCGAGGCTAGAAGGAGACGCACTCGCCCGCCCTTAAGGAAAGGAGGGAAGCCCGCGTACAATCGCGCAACCCCGGGGACTAAAGAGGGGACTCCCTCTCGGGGGGTTGCGGAGGAAGACTGCTAAGGCAAGCTAGACTCCCGTGGTGGGGCTGGAAGTAGAGAGAAACTGGCGGAGACGGTTGGCGAGCCTGGGAAGCCCTGGGAGCTCTGCGGGAGAGGTTCCCTAGCCGGGGCGGGGCGCTGGAGAGCTTCCCCCGCGCGGAGAGCGCAGGGGAGAACTTAGCCAGGAACTGCTGGACAGCTCCGGGACCTCGCGCGCCCCCTGCCAAACACAGCGCCCAGACCCGGGCTCTGGTTCTCCAGGACAGCAAGAGGCAAGGCCAACAGAGTCAGCGTGCCTGCCCATGCCGAAAAGAAGAGATAAAAGATGATGATAGATAGATAGATGATGATAGATAGATAGATAGATGATAGATAGATAGATAGATGATAGATAGATAGATAGATAGATAGATAGATAGATAGATAGATGATAGATAATGACACACAAGGGGGATGGGGTCGAGGGGCGGAGAAACGAGCAGAAGACTACTACGGAGCCTGGGCAAGAGAGAAGAGCCACCCCATCGTTGACCACACTCATGCAGGCTCTACCCACCCTTCACCATATGCACCGAAACCATAACAGTGAGGTTATTTGAGATCTAATTCTCAGCAGGCAAAAAGTATACTTGAGGTTAACAGCATATAGTATTCTATACCCCTTAAATTTTGAGGTAAATTTTGAATAATGACATTAAAGTCCCATATTGAAAAAGTAAGTTTCAAAAACGATTAAATTGTTAATCTGTACAAAGATCAACTGAGTTTCTTAACTTTCCATCCAAACAAGTAGATGCCGAATTCTCCAAAAGGATCCTACACAGCTAGTTACCAAAATACCTACTGGGTAGAGTCTGAGGCTCCAGTAGAGCAATATGTACTATATTATACTATGATGGGATGAGGAGAACATATTTAGCTCTGTCCTTGGAATGTTTAAGGGAAAAAATTTAGAATCTGGAAGCTTTTCCAAATTAAGTTTTAATGCTCTCTCCTTGTCAGTTTTTCCATTTGATTCTATCTGTAATTTTGTAAACTTTGAGAAATATTCCAGTATATATATATGTGATGAAATATTGTTTTATGTAACTTTGTAAATTTGCAAAACTACACAAAATGAAATTAATGTAATTGAATTGAATTAATTCAAAGGAAATTATTCACCATGAAATTAAAGATCTTTCTATAGCAGTACAACCAAAATAATGAACTGTAATAAGTATCTACAAAAGTTACATTAAAAATTGAAACATAAAATGAGAGGGAAAAGTAAATATACATATGCACACATATTTACATGTAGAAGTTCTCCTAACCTACTTGCACTCAACCAAATCATAGAATCAGGGGTACTCGCCAATCTCTGACTCTCACCTATGACATGCTGAAAGCTGGGAGTTAGTAAACTTGTCACATATGCTTATGCTCCCTCCAGAAGAGTAGTATTTTGTATCCAGAATTATTCCAGTTGAACCTGCTATGGTAAATATGTGACCTAATTAAATTTATGGAAACCATTAAAATATGAGTACAGAGAAGAGCTGTTTCCATAAAATGGAAATGCAAAGCTTTAGAAAACCAGAATAAAGGTGAATCATTGTATTATTTAGGGCAGAGGTTCTCAACCTTAGAGCTATTGACATTTTAAGGTTGGATAGCACTTTGTTAGGATTGTCCTGTGCCTTGTAGGATGATTAAAAGCATCCCTGGTCTTTACCCACTAAATGCCAGTATTTTTAATATTCCATTTTATTTATATGTCTTATAACTATATCATTTTGTGTAGCTTTTTAAATTTCTGTTGTAGGGAATACAATATACATACTTTTCACCATCTACTCTAAAGTCCATGTGTTACTTCTTGAACTGGAATGTAGAAATTTTACCACCATATTGGTCCCTTTATCCTCACCCCTTTAAGTTGTGATTGTCTTATGTACTAAACAGGTCCTTTATACAACGTTAAAATTTTTGCTTTCAATCATTGTGATAGGTATGATAATGCTCTCTCCCCCAGCACACACACACACACACACACACACACACACACACAAAGGAACACAACCTTGCCAATACCTTGATTTTAGCCCAGTGAAATCTGCTTTAGACTTCTGAACTACAGAACTGTAAGATAATAAATTTCTGTTGTTTTAATCACTAAATTTGTGGTAATTCATTTCAGCATTCACAGAAAACTAATATAAATACTAACCACATAAAGTTCAGTCAAAATGGTAGACTCTGCTGACCCTGAAAGAATCCTCTTCTATTCATAAATACATCACAAAGCTAAATAAAATTTTCAAGATTTTTTTATTCATAGATGAACTTTAAATAAAAAATGAAAGAAAAAAATTTCCAGATGCTAGGGGAAAACAGAGATAGCTGAAAATTGGCAGAAAAAGGAGTAACTCATGCAATGATTGGGAGAGGGTAGGACACAGGGTTTCGGACACAGTAGGGGCCTTAAGACAATGGGGTAGGATTTTAACATCCACACAAGAACTGGAAACAATGAATTATGGCCAAAGCCAGAAGATGTGAAGATGTTACTGATCCCTCCAATAAAAATAGGGAGATATGAATGATTATATTACACATACATACACATATATTTTGCACAAATTGGCCCAAGAATTGACAAGAATGCTTGCCAGCTGTGCATGATCATAGGTGGAAAACAAAGTCACCTGTAATAAATGTCAAATCTCAAGCCTTGGCACTTGTAAGCACATGGTCCAAAATTACATCTGCACTGGTATAAGAAATTATAAAATCAGAAATGAGAATAAAACCCCTAGAGTCTCCTGAAGAAGCAAATGTAAAAATTCCATTAAGGGAGCTTCCACAACTTCTGGCATATAAGAGAAAAAATTCTGATGAAGATATAATAACAATAATTTCAATAGTAATAATAAATTGCATTGAAGTAAAATACCATGAAAACGAGTCAGGAGACAAACATACAAAAAAGAAAAAAGAGAATTAGAATCTCATGAACTCAGAATATCAGAAAAATGTGATCAAAAAGTATTAAAAAATATATTTTAAATGATTGGAGTTTTTTAAGGAATAGAAAAAAATAATGAAGGAACAGAACTGTATGAGGAAATATTAGGCAGATTTCAAAGGAAACCAAAAGGAACTTCTAGACACAAAAGAATATTTAAAAAAAAAAATTTTTAAACACTGGCTAGAAAAAGCAGCAGATAAAATAGAGCTGAAAATTAGAGAACAAAAAAATCTGGGAATAAAATATGAGATCTGAAGATATTATTGAAAATCTGGCAAGAATGATACAAAGATGGAAAATGTGAACAGTGTTACAATTAGAAGATCCAAACACAATTACTTAGAGATGTAAAATAAGAGACTAGAGAGAATGGAAGTAGATAGTGTTATTGGAAATATTTAAACAAATAAGAGTGAAAAGCTTTCAAGAATTAAAGCATGCATGAGAATCTAATCCTGGGTGAGATGGAATAAGCACACCCCAGCCTCTCTCTCCCACTTAATGCTACCAAACCTGGACAGAATGCATGGAGTATTTGAGGACTCTGAAAATTAAGTAGTAGCAGGCAAATTGAGAAAGAAGACCAGAGTTTGAAGTACCACCATAGTGACAGTGAGTAATTCTAAGAAATACACCATCACCCAAGTCACAGACTGCCTCTGGGTGGTACGCACATGAGATAAATCTGAATACACTACAAAGTCTTTGAAATCTCTCCAAAGAAGGCTAGTCAAAGCTGACAGTCTATACACAACTGGGCCAATTGCCTGCTTTTTTAAAATAAATTGACATTCTCCCTGGTACTTAAAATTCATAGTACTTACCATATTCAAATGTTCAAGATATAATCTGAAATTATTTGGCATATGAAAAACCAGGGAAACTTCAACTTACATAAGAAAAATAAAATCAACAGATACCAATGCCAGGATGACAAAGATGTTGGAATTATCTGAAAAAGACATTTAAAAAGCTATTAAAAATACTCCATAAAACAAGGGCAAACACTCTTAAAACAAATAAAAAGATAGAAAGTGGCAGCAACTAAATAAAAGATATAAAAAAAGAACAAAGTGGAAATTTTAGAACTGGAAAGCATAATAACAGAAATTTTTTTAAATTTAAATTTTAAATTTTTTAAATTTAAATTTTAAATTTTTTTAAGTCCGAAACATTTATATTAACATATTTCCATACAGATAACCCAATGAAAGTTTAGTATTAGTTGTTTTCTTTGTTTTTTTATACTGCAGGTTCTTATTAGTCATCAATTTTATACACATCAGTGTATACATGTCAATCCCAATCGACCAATTCAGCACACCACCATCCCCACCCCACCGCAGTTTTCCCCCCTTGGTGTCCATATGTCTGTTCTCTACATCTGTGTCTCAACTTCTGCCCTGCAAACCGGCTCATCTGTACCATTTTTCTAGGTTCCACATACATGCGTCAATATACGATACTTGTTTTTCTCTTTCTGACTTACTTCACTCTGTATGACAGTCTCTACATCCATCCACGTCTCAATACATGACCCAATTTCATTCCTTTTTATGGCTGAGTAATATTCCATTGTATATATGTACCACAACTTCTTTATCCATTCGTCTGTCGATGGGCATTTAGGTTGCTTCCATGACCTGGCTATTGTAAATAGTGCTGCAATGAACATTGGGGTGCATGTGTCTTTTTGAATTATGGTTTTCTCTGGGTATACACCCAGTAGTGGGATTGCTGGATCATATGGTAAATCTATTTTTAGTTTTTTAAGGAACCTCCGTACTGTTCTCCATAGTGGCTGTATCAATTTACATTCCCACCAACAGTGCAAGAGGGTTCCCTTTTCTCCACACCCTCTCCAGCATTTGTTGTTTGTAGATTTTCTGATGATGCCCATTCTAACTGGTGTGAGGTGATACCTCATTGTAGTTTTGATTTGCATTCCTCTAATAATTAGTGATGTTGAGCACCTTTTCATGTGCTTCTTGGCCATCTGTATGTCTTCTTTGGTGAAATGTCTATTTAGGTGTTCTGCCCATTTTTGGATTGGGTTGTTTGTTTCTTTAATATTGAGATGAATGAGCTGTTTATATATTTTGGAGATTAATCCTTTGTCCATTGATTCATTTGCAAATATTTTCTCCCATTCTGAGGGTTGTCTTTTCGTCTTGTTTATGGTTTCCTTTGCTGTGCAAAAGGTTTGAAGTTTCATTAGGTCCCATTTGTTTATTTTTGTTTTTATTTCCATTACTCTAGGAGGTGGATCAAAAAAGATCTTGCTGTGATTTATGTCAAAGAGTGTTCTTCCTATATTTTCCTCTAAGAGTTTTATAGTGTCCGGTCTTACATTTAGGTCTCGAATCCATTTTGAGTTTATTTTTGTGTATGGTGTTAGGGAGGATTCTAATTTCATTCTTTTCCATGTAGCTGTCCAGTTTTCCCAGCACCACTTATTGAAGAGACTGTCTTTTCTCCACTGTATATCTTTGCCTCCTTTGTCATAGATTAGTTGACCATAGGTGCGTGGGTTTATCTCTGGGCTTTCTATCTTGTTCCATTGATCTATGTTTCTGTTTTTGTGCCAGTACCATATTGTCTTGATTACTGTAGCTTTGTAGTATAGTCTGAAGTCAGGGAGTCTGATTCCTCCAGCTCCGTTTTTTTCCCTCAAGACTGCTTTGGCTATTCGGGGTCTTTTGTGTCTCCAAACAAATTTTAAGATGATTTGTTCTAGTTCCGTAAAAAATGCCATTGGTAATTTAATAGGGACTTCATTCAATCTGTAGATTGCTTTGGGTAGTATAGTTAATTTCACAATATTGATTCTTCCAATCCAAGAACATGGTATATCTCTCCATCTGTTGGTATCATCTTTAATTTCTTTCATCAGTGTCTTATAGTTTTCTGCATACAGGTCTTTTGTCTCCGTAGGTAGGTTTATTCCTAGGTATTTTATTCTTTTTGTTGCAATGGTAAATGGGAGTGTTTCCTTAATTTATCTTTCAGATTTTTCATCATTAGTGTATCGGAATGCAAGAGATTTCTGTGCATTAATTTTGTATCCTGCAACTTTACCAAACTCATTGATTAGCTCTAATACTTTTCTGGTGGCATCTTTATGATTCCCTATGTATAATATCATGTCATCTGCAAACAGTAACAGTTTTACTTCTTTTTTAATTTGTATTCCTTTTATTTCTTTTTCTTCTCTGATTGCCATGGCTAGGACTTCCAAAACTATGTTGAATAATAGTGGTGAGAGTGGAAATTTTTGTCTCGTTCCTGATCTTAGAGGAAATGCTTTCAGTTTTTCACCATTGAGAATGATGTTTGCTGTGGGTTTGTCATATATGGCCTTTATTATGTTGAGGTAGGTTCCCTCTATGCCCACTTTCTGGAGAGTTTTTATCATAAATGGGTGTTGAATTTTGTCAAAAGCTTTTTCTGCATCTATTGAGATGATCATATGGTTTTTATTCTTCAATTTGTTAATATAGTGTATCACATTGATTGATTTGCGTATATTGAAGAATCCTTGTATCCTTGGGATAAATCCCACTTGATCATGGTGTATGATCCTTTTAATGTGTTGTTGGATTCTGTTTGCTAGTATTTTGTTGAGGATTTTTGCATCTATATTCATCAGTGATATTGGTCTGTAATTTTCTTTTTTTGTAGTATCTTTGTCTGGTTTTGGTATCAGGGTGATGGTGCCCTCATAGAATGAGTTTGGGAGTGTTCCTTCCTCTGCAATTTTTTGGAAGAGTTTGAGAAGGATGGGTGTTAGCTCTTCTCTAAATGTTTGATAGAATTCACCTGTGAAGCCATCTGGTCCTGGACTTTTGTTTGTTGGAAGATTTTTAATCACAGTTTCAGTTTCATTGCTTATGATTGGTCTGTTCATATTTTCTGTTTCTTCCTGGTTCAGTCTTGGAAGGTTATACCTTTCTAAGAATTTGTCCATTTCGTCCAGGTTGTCCACTTTATTGGCATAAAGTTGCTTGTAGTAGTCTCTTAGGATGCTTTGTATTTCTGCGGTGTCTGTTGTAACTTCTCCTTTTTCATTTCTAATTTTATTGATTTGAGTCGTCTCCCTCTTTTTCTTGATGAGTGTGGCTAATGGTTTATCAATTTTGTTTATCTTCTCAAAGAACTAGCTTTTAGTTTTATTGATCTTTGCTATTGTTTTCTTTGTTTCTATTTCATTTATTTCTACTCTGATCTTTATGATTTCTTTCCTTCTGCTAACTTTGGGTTTTCTTTGTTCTTCTTTCTCTAGTTCCTTTAGGTGTAAGGTTAGATTGTTTACTTGAGATTTTTCTTGTTTCTTGAGGTAGGCTTGTATAGCTATAAACTTCCCTCTTAGAACTGCTTTTGCTGCATCCCATAGGTTTTGGATCGTCGTGTTTTCATTGTCATTTGTCTCTAGGTATTTTCTGATTTCCTCTTTGATTTCTTCAGTGATCTCTTGGTTATTTAGTAATGTATTGTTTAGCCTCCATGTGTTTTTGTTTTTTACGTTTTTTTCCCTGTAATTCATTTCTAATCTCATAGTGTTGTGGTCAGAAAAGATACTTGATATGATTTCAATTTTCTAAAATTTACTGAGGCTTCATTTGTGACCCAAGATGTGATCTATCCTGGAGAACGTTCCGTGCGCACTTGAGAAGAAAGTGTAATCTGCTGTTTTTGGATGGAATGTTATATAAATATCAATTAAATCTATCTGGTCTATAGTGTCATTTAAAGCTTCTTTTTCCTTATTTATTTTCATTTTGGATGATCTGTCCATTGGTGTAAGTGAGGTGTTAAAGTCCCCCACTATTATTGTGTTACTGTCGATTTCCTCTTTTATAGCTGTTAGCAGTTGCCTTATGTATTGAGGTGCTCCTATGTTGGGTGCATATATATTTATAATTGTTATCTTCTTCTTGGATTGATCCCTTGATCATTATGTAGTGTCCTTCCTTGTCTCCTGCAACATTCTTTATTTTAAAGTCTATTATTTTATCTGATATGAGTATAGCTACTCCAGCTTTCTTCTGATTTCCATTTGCATGGAATATCTTTTTCCATCCCCTCACTTTCAGTCTGTATGTGTCCCTAGGTCTGAAGTGGGTCTCTTGTAGACAGCATATATATGGGTCTTGTTTTTGTATCCATTCAGCAAGCCTGTGTCTTTTGGTTGGAGCATTTAATCCATTCACGTTTAAGGTAATTATCAATATGTATGTTCTTATGACCATTTTCTTAGTTGTTTTGCATTTGTTTTTGTAGGTCCTTTTCTTCTCTTGTGTTTCCCACTTAGAGAATTTCCTTTAGCATTTGTTGTAGAGCTGGTTTGGTGATGCTGAATTCTCTTAGCTTTTGCTTGTCTGTAAAGCTTTTGATTTCTCCGTCAAATCTGAATGAGATCCTTGCTGGGTAGAGTAATCTTGGTTGTAGGTTCTTCCCTTTCATCACTTTAAGTATATCATGCCACTCCCTTCTGGCTTGTAGAGTTTCTGCTGAGAAATCAGCTGTTAACCTTATGGGAGTTCCCTTGTATGTTATTTGTCGTTTTTCCCTTGCTGCTTTCAATAATTTTTCTTTGTGTTTAATTATTGCCAATTTGATTACTATGTGTCTCAGCGTGTTTCTCCTTCGGTTTATCCTGTATGGGACTCGCTGCGCTTCCTGGACTTGGGTGGCTATTTCCTTTCCCATGTTAGGGAAGTTTTCAACTATAATCTCCTCAAATATTTTCTCAGGTCCTTTCTCTCTCTCTTCTCCTTCTGTGACCCCTATAATGCGAATGTTTTTGCGTTTAATGTTGTCCCAGAGGTCTCTTAGGTTGTCTTCATTTCTTTTCATTCTTTTTTCTTTAGTCTGTTCTGCAGCAGTTAATTCCACCATTCTGTCTCCCAGGTCAGTTGTCCATTCTTCTGCCTCAGTTATTCTGCTACTGATTCCTTCTAGTGTAGTTTTCATTTCAATTATTGTATTGTTCATCTCTGTTTGTTTGTTCTTTAATTCTTCTAGGTCTTTGTTAAACATTTCTTGCATCTTCTCGATCTTTGCCTCCATTCTTATTCCGAGGTCCTGGATCATCTTCACTATCATTATTCTGAATTCTTTTTCTGGAAGGTTGCCTATCTCCACTTCATTTAGTTGTTTTTCTGGGGTTTTATCTTGTTCCTTCATCTGGTATATAGCCCTCTGCCTTTTCATGTTGTCTGTCTTTCTGTGAATGTGGTTTTTGTTCCACAGGCTGCAGGATTATAGTTTTTCTTGCTTCTGCTGTCTGCCCTCTGGTGGTTGAGGCGATCCAAGAGGCTTGATGGGAGGCTCTGGTGGTGGGTAGAGCTGACTGTTGCTGTGGTGGTCAGAGCTCGGTAAAACTTTAATCCACTTGACTTGATGGGTGGGGCTGGGTTCCCTCTCTGGTGGTTGTTTTGCCTGAGGCAATCCAACACTGGAGCCTACCTGGGCTCTTTGGTGGGGCTAATAACAGACTCTGGGAGGGCTCACGCCAAGGAGTACTTCCCAGAACTTCTGCTGCCAGGGTCCTTGTCCCCACAGTGAAACAGAGCCACCCCCGCCTCTGCAGGAGACCTTCCAACACTAGCAGGTAGGTCTGGTTCAGTCTCCCCCGGGGTCACTGCTCCTTCCCCTGGGTCCCGATGCACACACTATTTTGTGTGCGCCCTCCAAGAGTGGGGTCTCTGTTTCCCCCAGTCCTGTCGAAGTCCTGCAATCAATTCCCACTAGGATTCAAAGTCTGATTCCCTATGAATTCCTCCTCCCATTGCCGGACCCCAGGTTGGGAAGCCTGACGTGGGGCTCAGAACCTTCACTCCAGTGGGTGGACTTCTGTGGTATAAGTATTCGCCAGTCTGTGAGTCACTCACCCACCAGATATGGGATTTGATTTTACTCTGATTGCCCCCCTCCTACCATTTCATTGTGGCTTCTCCTTTGTCTTTGAATGTGGGGTATCTTTTTTGGTGAGTTCCAGTGTCTTCCTGTCGATGATTGTCCAGCAGCTAGTTGTGATTCTGGTGTTCTTGCAAGAGGGAGTGATAGCACGTCCTTCTACTCTGCCATCTTCCTTAATCAATAACTGAAATTTAATAACTCATTAGAATGGACTCAGTAGCAGAATGGAGATAACAGAGGAAATAGTCAGTGAGCTTGAAGACAGATCAATTGAAATGATCCAATCTGAACAACAGAGAGTGTTATTTGTTTGGTTGATTTCTGTTTTTGCTTTTATACTGTTGTTGTTGTTGTTGTTGCTTATTTTTAAGTGAATATAGCAAAAGAAATCTATGAGACAAAATCAAAGTAACCTTAATGCTATTAGGGTTCCAGGAGAGGAAAAAGAGTTCAATAGCAAAAAAAGTATTTCAAGAAATAATGGCCTAGAGGCGGAGTCAAGATGGCAGTGTGGGAAGACGCAGAGTTAGCTTCTCCCCACAGCTAGGGTGCCTGCCAGCCACTGGTGGGGGACTTTGATGCCCAAGGAGATGGGAGGAACCCTAAGGTGGACCGGTAGGACATAGGGGGACTGAGTGGGGAGGAGAGGTGGAGGTCAGACAGGATTGATGCCCTTGAGGTCGGGGAAATCAGGACAGGAAGGCGGCAGGAACTCGCTGGGAAGAGTGGGAGAGGAGCTGAGGATGATCACCTGGCCCACTTGGGCTGGGAGCCTGCTGAGCTCCCAAGCCAGTACCCCCCTCCAAAGCCCCATCCATGCTGCGTGGGTCCTGGGGGCATAGGAGGGAGGCCAGGGAGATCAGGAGAGGCAGGCAGGAGAGGCCTGCGGGAGGGGCCCTCCAGGAAGTGGGAAAGGAGCCGAGGGCATTTGCCTCACCCACTCAGGTCCAAGGAGCCTGCTGAGCTCCCAGGCCAATCCCCTGCCCTCCAAAGCCCCTTCCAGGTCGCATGGGTCTTTGGGGGCATAGGAAGGAGGCTGAGGGGAGAACAGAAGATGCAGGTGGGAGGGGCCCTCTGGGAGGAGCAGGAGAATAGCAGAGGGTGATTGCCCCTCCCACTTGGGAATGGGAGCCTGCTGGGCTCCCAGGTGAGGTCCCCTGCCCTCTGAGACCGGGGTGGGGGACACGACTGGGCCCTTTCTGTTGCTTGAGCCTAAGCCCCAAGCCCCACAGCCCCTAGGGTCTTTTCCAGCCCTGTGGGTCCTGAGTATTGGCCCCACCCACTGCCCAAACCTCGCCTTTGCTAAGGCCCTGCCCTCAACAGCCAAAGACTTTCCCCCCCACTTTTTTTTTTTCACTCCTCCTTTTTACTATTGTGGTACTGATGTACCTTCTGGTTGTTGATTCATCTACATTTTTATTTTTATATTCTTTCTAACATATCTGTTAGTTTCCTAGTCTAATTTTAGATTTTACTTTGTTATTGTTCTTTTCTTTTTTTTTTTTGCTGCTCCATGGGGCTTGCAGGATTGTCATTCACGAGCCCAGGGTCGGGCCGAAGCTCACGCAGTGGGAGTTTCGAGTCCAAACCACTCTAACAGAGAACCTCAGACCCCAGGGAATATTCATTGGAGTGAGGACTCACAGAGTTCCTCATATCAGCACCGAGACCCAGCTCTACAAAATAGCCTACAAACTCCAGTGCTGGAAGCCTCAGGCCAAACAACCAGTAAGACAGGAACACAATCCCACTCATAAAAAAAAAAAAAAAAAAATGAGATGGCAAAAAAATAAGTCACAGATGAAGGAGCAAGGTAAAAACCTACAAGACCAAATAAATGAAGAGGAAATAGGCAATCAACCTGAAGAAGAATTCAGAGTAATTATAGTAAAGATGATCCAGAATCTCGGACATAAAATGGAGGCACGGATTGAGAAAACACAAGAAATGTTTAACAAAGATCTATACGAATTAAAGAACAAACAAACAGAGACGAACACAATAACTGAAATGAAAAATACACTAGAAGGAATCAATAACAGAATAACTGAGGCAGAAGAACAAATAAGTAAGCTTGAAGACAAAATGGTGGAAATAACTGCTGAGGAGCAGAATAAAGAAAAAAGAATGAAAAGAACTGAAGACAATCTCAGAGACCTCTGGGACAACACTAGATGCACCAACATTCGAATTATAGGGGTCTCAGAAGAAGAAGAGAAAAAGAAAGGGTCTGAGAAAATATTTGAAGAGATTATAGTTGAAAACCTCCCTAACATGGGAAAGGAAATGTCACCCAAATCCAAGAAGCACAGAGAGTCCCATACAGGATAAACTCTAGGAAAAACACACCAAGACACATATTAATCAAACTAACAAAAATTAAATTCAAAGAAAAAATATTAAAAGCAGCAAGGGAAACACAAAAAATAACATACAAAGGAATCCCCATAATGTTATCAGCTGATTTTTCAGTGGAAACTCTGCAGGCCAGAAGGGAGTGGCAGGATATATTTAAAGTGATGAAAGAGAAAAACCTACAACCAAGATTACTCTACCCAGCAAGGATCTCTACCCATTCAGATTTGATGGAGAGGTCAAAACCTTTAAGGACAAGCAAAAGCTAATAGAATTCAATACCACCAAACCAGCTTTACAACAAATGCTAAAGAAACTTCTCTAAGTGGGAAACACAAGAGAAGAAAAAGACCCACAAAACAAACCCAAAACAATTAAGAAAATGGTAATAGGAACATACATAACGATAATAAACTTGAATGTAAATGGATTAAATGCCCCAACCAAAAGACACAGGCTTGCTGAATGGATACAAAAACAAGACCCATATATATGCTGTCTACAAGAGACCCACTTCAGACCTAGGGATACATACAGACTTAAAGTGAAGGGATGGAAAAAGATATTCCATGCAAATGGAAATCAAAAGAAAGCTGAAGTGGCAATACTCGTATCAGATAAAATAGACTTTAAAATAAAGTCTATTACATGAGATAAGGAGGGACACTACATAATGATCAATCCAAGAAGATATAACAATTATAAATGTTAATGCACCCAATATAGGAGGACCTCAATACATAAGGCAAACGCTAACGACCATGAAAGGAGAAATGGACAGTAACACAATAATAGTAGGGGACTTTAACACCCCACTTACACCAATGGACAGATTATCCAAACAGAAAATAAATAAGGAAACACTAGCTTTAAATGACACAAGAGACCAGATAGATCTAATTGATATTTATAGAACATTCCACCCAAAAGTGGCAGAATGCACTTTCTTCTCAAGTGCACATGGAACATTCTTCAGGATAGAGCACATCTTGGGTCACAAATAAAGCCTCAGAAAATTTAAGAAAATTGAAATCATATCAAGCATCTTTTCTGACCACAATGCTATGAGATTGGAAATCAATTACAGGGAAAAAAACTGTAAAAAACACAAATACATGGAGGCTAAACAGTGTGCTACTAAATAACCAAGAGATCACTGAAGAAATCAAGAAGAAAATTTAAAAATACATCAAAACAAATGACAATGAAAACACGACAACCCAAAACCTATGGGACACGGCAAAAGCAGTTTTAAGAGGGAAGTTTATAGCAATTCAATCTCACCTCAAGAAACAAGAAAAATCTCAAATAAACAATCTAACCCTACACTTAAAACAACTAGAGAAAGAAGAACAAAGAAAACCCAAAGTCAGTAGAAGGAAAGAAATCATAAAGATCAGAGCAGAAATAAATGAAATAGAAATGAAGAAAACAATAGCAAAGAGCAATAAAACTAAAAGCTGGTTCTTTGAGAAAATAAACAAAATTAATAAACCATTAGCCAGGCTCATCACGAGAAACAGGGAGAGTATGCAAATCAATAAAATTAGAAATGAAAAACGAGAAATCACAACTGACACTGCAGAAATACAAATGTAAGAGACTACTACAAACAACTATATGCCAATAAAATGGACAACCACGAAGAAATTGACAAATTCTTGGAAAGGTACAATTTTCCAGGACTGAACCAGGAAGAATTAGAAAATATAAACAGACCTATCACAAATAATGAAATTGAAACTATAATTAAAAATCTTCCAACAAACAAAAGTCCAGGACCAGATGGCTTCACAGGCGAATTTTGTCAAATATTTAGAGAAGAGCTAACACCTATCCTTCTAAAACTCTTCCAAAATATATCAGAGGGAGGAACACTCCCAAACTCATTCTACAAGGCCACCACCACCCTGATACCAAAACCAGACAAAGATATCACAAAAAAAGAAAATTATAGACCAATATCACTGATGAACATAGATGCAAAAATCCTGAACAAAATACTAGCAAACAGAATCCAACAGCATATTAAAAGATCATACACCATGATCAAGTGGGATTTATCCCAGGGATGCAAGGATTCTTCAATATACGCAAATCAATCAATGTGATACACCACATTAACAAATTAAGGAATAAAAACCACATGATCATCTCAATAGATGCAGAAAAAGCTTTTGACAAAATTCAATACCCATTTATGATAAAAACTCTCCAGAAAATGGGCATAGAGGGAACCTACCTCAACATAATAAAGGCCATATATGACAAACGCACAGCAAACATCATACTCAATGGTGAAAAACTGAAAGCATTTCCTCTAAGATCAGGAACAAGACAAGATGTCCACTCTCGCCACTCTTATTCAACATAGTTTTGGGAGTCCTAGCCATGGCAAACAGAGACGAAAAAGAAATAAAAGAAATCCAAATTGGAAAAGAAGAAGTAAAACTGTCACAGTTTGCAGATGACATGATACTGTACATAGAAAATGCTAAAGATGCCACCAGAAAACTACTAGAGCTAATCAATGAATTTGGTAACATTGCAGGTTACAAAATTAATGCACAGAAATCTCTGGCATTCCTATACATGAACAATGAAAAATCAGAAAGAAAAATTAAGGAAACACTCCCATTTACCATTGAAAAGAAAGAATAAAATACCTAGGCATAAACCTGCCTACGGAGGCAAAAGACTCAGAAAACTATAAAACACTGATGAAAGAAATCAAAGGTGACATAAACAGATGGAGAAATATACCATGTTCTTGGATTGGAAGAACCAATATTGTGAAAATGACTATACTACCCAAAGCAACCTACAGATTCAATGCAATCCCCATCAAACTACGAATGGCATTCTTCACAGAATTAGAACAAAAAATTTTAATTTGTATGGAAACACAGAAGATCCCGAATAGCCAAAGCAATCTTGAGAAAGAAAAATGGAGTTGGAGGAATCAGGCGCCCAGACATCAAACTATACCACAAAGCTACAGTAATCAAGACAGTATGGTACTGGTACAAACACAGAAATATAGATCAATGGTACAGGATAGAATGCCCAGAGATAAACCCACACACATATGGGCACCTAATTTACAACAAAGGAGGCAAGAACATACGAAGGAGAAAAGACAGGCTCTTCAAAAAGTGGTGCTGGGAAAACTGGACAGCTACATGTAAAAGAATGATATTAGAACACTACCTAACAACACACACACAAATAAACTCCAAATGGAGTAAAGACTTAAATGTAAGACCACACACTATAAAGCTCTTAGAGGAAAACATAGGAAGAACACTATTTGACATAAACTACAGCAAGATCTTTTTTGACCCACCTCCTAGAGTAACAGAAATAAAAACAAAAATAAACAAATGGGACTTAATTAAACTTAAAAGCTTTTGCACAGCAAAGGAAACCACAAACAAGACAAAAAGACAACCCTCAGAATGGGAGAAAATATTTGCAAATGAAACAGACAAAGGATTAATCTCCAAAATATACAAACAGCTCATGGAGCTCAACATCAAAAAAACAAACAATCCAGTTAAAAAATGGGTGGAAGACCTAAATAGACATTTCAGCAAGGAAGACATACAGGTGGCCAAGAGGCACATGAAAAGTTGCTCAACATCACTAATTATTAGAGAAATGCAAATCAAAACTACAATAAGTATCACCTCACGCCAGTTAGAATGGCTGTTATCAAAAAATCTAGGAACAATAAATGCTGAAAAGGGTGTGGTGAAAAGGGAACCCTCCTGCACTGTTGGTGGGAATGTAAATTGATACAACCACTATGGAAAACAGTATGTAGGTTCCTTAAAAAATTAAAAATAGAACTACCATATGACACAGCAATCCCACTACTGGGCATATACCCAGAGAAAACCATAATTCAGAAAGAGTCATGTACCACAATGTTCATTGCAGCACTATTTACAATAGCCAGGACATGGAACCAACCTAAATATCCATCCACAGATGAATGGATAAAGAAGATGTGGCACATATATACAATGGAATATTACTCAGCCATAAAAAGAAATGAAATTGAGTTATTTGTAGTGAGGTGGATGGACCTAGAGTCTGTCATACAAGGTGAAGAAAGTCAGAAAGAGAAAAACAACTACCTTATGCTAACGCATATATATGAAATCTAAAAAAAAAAGAAAAAAGGTACTGATGAAGCTAGTTGTAGGGCAGGAATAAAGAGGTAGACATAGAGAATGGACTTGACATGGGGTGGGAGGGCACAGCTGGGGCGAAGTGAGAGTAGCATCGACATATATACACTACTGAATGTAAAAGAGTTGGCTGGTGGGAAACAGCAGCATAGCACGGGGAGATTGGCTTGGTGCTTTGCAATGACCTAGAGTGGTGGGATACGGAGGATAGGAGGGAGGCTCAAGAGGGAGGGGATATGGGGACACGTGTATGCATATGGTTGATTGGCTTTGTCGTGCAGCAGAAACTAACACAGTATTGTGAAGCAATTATACTCCTATAAAAATTGATTAAAAAATATATATATATATACATTAAGAAAAAAGAAATAATGGCCTTAGACTTCCTTAATCTGGAGAAAGACATAAACTTAGCAGATTCAAGGAGCTCAGTGAATTCCAAATAGGATAAATGCAAAGGAATCCATGGCCAACCACATCATAATCAAACTGCTGAAAACAATATAAAAACAAAACTATCACAAAGAAAAAATTTTGAAAGCAACCAGAGAAAAATTATACTTTACTTATAGGGAAGCAACAGTTTAAATGAATGCAGGTTTCTCATCAGAAGCCATGCAGGCCAGAAGGAAGGGAACAACATTTTTTAAAGTGCAGAAAAGAATTCTGTCATCCCAGAATTCAATATCTGGTGAAACTATCCTTCAGGAATAAAGATGAAGGGAAAGTACTCTCAGATTAAGAAAATCTATAAGAACTGGTTGCCAAAAAACCTGTTCTAAAAGAATTGCTAAAGGAAATCCTTCAGACAGAAGGGAAATGATAATATAAAGGCAACCAGCATATCAGTAATGAAGAAATAGCAATAGAAATGGTAAATATCTGGGTAAACATAATAGATTATTCTTCTCTTGAGTCTTATAAAATATGTTTGATGGTTTTATTAGTTGTCTATTGATGCTATAACAAATTACCACAAACTTAGTGACTTAAAATAACACAAATTTATGATCTTACAGTATTGTAGGTCATAAATCTGACACTAGTCAATAGGCTAAGCTCAAAGCATTGACAAGGCTGTATTCCTTTCTACAAGGAGAATCAATTTCCATACGTTTTGCAACTTTTAGAGACTGTCTGTGCTCCTTGGCTCATTTCCCCCTTCTCCTATCCTCAAAGCCAGCAACAGCAGGCTAAGTCCTTCGCACAGTGGATTCTCTCTGATTCTCTGACTACAGTTCAGAAAGGTCCTTAACTTCTAGGGATATATATGATGACATTGGGGCTACCTCATAATCTAGGATAATTTCTCCATCTCAAGGCTCTTAACCTTAATCACCTGTGCAAAGTTCCTTTGCCATAGTCGTAGGTTCTGGGGATTAGAGTATGGACCTTTTTGGGGAGCCATTCTTCTGGCTACCATAATGATTGAAAGAAAATATTTTAAAGTACGCCAAAGGGGTTTCAATGTTTGTAGATTTAATACATAAGACAACCACAACATAAAGAGATGAGGATAAAGGTACCAATATAGTGGAAAAGTTTCTATATTCCAACTGAAGTGGTACCATATGGACTCTAAGTAGACAGTGAAAAGTTAAATATGTATATTGTATTCTCCAGAACACTAATTTTAGAAGCTATACAAAGAGATATAGTTAAAAGACAGAATAGATAAAATAAAATGGAATATTAAAAAATGTTCAGATAACTTGAAAGAAGACAGGAAAAGGATTAAGAGAGGAACAGATAAAAGAAGGAACAAAGAGAAAAGAAATAAAAACATGGAAAACCAAAATCCAAACATATCCATATTGCATTAAATGTAAATGGACTGAAAAACCAACAATTAAAATTAAAAGACCAAGACTGTCAGAATGGACTTGAAAAATGTACCCCAACTATGGGCTGTTAAAAGATACTCATTTCAAATATAATGTGGTAAATTTAAGGTAAAAGTATTAAGAAAAGATATACAATGTAAACGTGAATCAAAAGAAAGTTGGAGTCACTATTAATAACAAAAAAAGTAAATCTAGAGCAAAGAAAATTATCAGGAGAAAGGGGTACATTACCTAAAAATAAAATGGTCAATTCCCAAAGAAGACATAACTGTCCTACATGTGTATGCTCCTAATAGCAAAACTGCAAAATACTTGAAGCCCTAGAGAAATGGTGAACAAAACTGAAGGAAGAAATAAGAAAATCCACAATTATATTTAGAAACTCCCCATATTCCTCTCTCATAATCAATGGAAATCTCCAGTCCCAGATAGTTTCCATGCCAAATGCCACCAAATATTTTAAAAAAAATAATATCACATAAACCTTCCAGAAAATAGAAGAGGAGGTAATATTTCCCAACTCTTTTTATGAGACTAGCATTACTCATACCAAAACCAGACAAAGACAATACAAAACAAAAAAAGGAAACTAGAACATAGATACAAAATATACCTTTTGAACATGGATACTAAATATATCTTTTGAACATACATGTAAAATCCTCTATAAAATATTAATAAATCAAATCTGGCAAAATATAAAAAAGAGTAATAAACTGCAATGAAGTAGGGTTCATCCCAGGAATGCAAGGTTGAGTCAATATTTTAATCAGTCAATGTAATCCATCACATTTACAATCTAAAGAGGATAAATTATGTGATCATATCAATTGATGCAAGAAAAGTATTTGACAAAATTCAACAACTATTGATGATAAAATAAATAACTCACTACAAAGTAAAAGTAGGAGGAAACCTCCTCAGTATAATAAAGTATATTTTAAAAGATTCTACATTAACAAGACAACAATATGTTGAAGTTTCTAATCAATGCAATGAGCCAAGAAATAAAAGCCATTCAGATTGTAAAGGAAGAAATAATTTTTTCCCTAGATGATTTGGTCATCTGCATTTAAAAATTCCCAAAGCATCTATGAAAAAAAGCTACTAGAATTAGTAAGAGAGTTTAGCAATGTTACAATGCCAACATACGGAAACCAATTATGTTTCTATATGCAAGCAAGGAATAACTGAAAATATAAATAAAAAGCAACACCATTTTATAATAGCATGAAAATGGATAAATCTAAATATAGACAAGATTTTACACTGAAGACTACAAAATATTGCTGAGTGAAATTAAAGAAGACCTAAATGGATGAAAAGATTTACCATGCTCATTAATAAGAAGATTTAATATTTTTAAGGTATCAATTATACTCATATTTATCTACAGATTCAAGACAATCAAAATCTCAGTAGGCTTTTTGGCAGCAATTGACAAGCCAATTATAAAATTTATATGGAACATACAATGGAATACTACTCAGCCATAAAAAAGAACAAAATAATGCCATTTGCAGCAACATGTATGCAACTAGAGATTATCATATTAAGTGAAGTAAATCAGAAAGAGAAAGACAAATACTATATGATATCACTTATATGTAAAATCTACAATATGACACAAATGAACTTATCTATGAAACAGAAACAGACTCACAAACATAGAGAACAAACTTGTGGTTGCCAAGGGGGAGGGGTTGGGGGACAGACAAGTGGGAGGTTGGGGTTAGCAGGTGTAAGCTTTTATATATATAACAGATAAACAAAACGTCCTACTGTATAGCACATAGAACTATATTCAGTATCCTATGATAAACCATAATGGAAAAGAATATAAAAAAAGAAAGTGTATTTTATATATGTGTGTGTGTGTGTATATATATATATATATATATATATATATATACACACATATATGTATATATATATATATATACACATATATGTATATATATATAACTGAGTCACCTTGCTGTACAGCAGTAATTACCACAACATTGTAAATCAACTATACTTCAATAAAAAAATAAATTTAAAAAATAAAAAAAATAAAATTTATATGTAAAGGCAAGGAAAATTAAAAAGCCTGAAAAAGCACAAAATTGGAGTATTTATACTATCTCATTTCAAAGTTGCAGGACATTTTGTCCTGTCTAAAATGTTCATAAGACATTTGGTCCATGCCAAAAGGTCCTTGATATTTGGTCATATTTGGTCCTGTCCAAAATGACCACGGAGACATTTGGTTCATGCCAAAAGGAAAGTTTCTCAATATTTGGTGCTATTCCAAAACCATCTGACATGAACCAAATATGCTCATGGATATTTTGGATAGGACCAAATATCAAGGACCCTTTGGCATGGAACAAATTTCTTATGGATGTTTTGGACAGGACCAAATGTCTGCTAACTGACTTCAAGATTATACTATAAAGCTACAGTAATCAAGATGGCGTGGTATTGGGATAAGGATAGACATATCCACCAAAGGAATAAAATAAAGAGTACAGGAATAGACTCACATATATGTGATTAATTGATTTTTTACAAAGGCACCTAGATATTTCAATTGATAAAGGATAATTTCTTTAACAATGACTCGAACAACTGGACATCCATATGGGAAAGAAGGAAGGAAGGAAGGAAGGAAGGAGGGGAGGGAGGAAGGGAGGGAGGGAGGAGGGGAGGAAGGAAGGAAGGAAGGAAGGAAGGAAGGAAGGAGCTAAGGGAGGGAGGGAAGAAGGGAGGAGAGAAAGAAGGAGGAAGGGAGATAATTCTTATTTGTAACATTTATCTTGCACCGTATACAATAATTTACCTGAAGTGGATCAAAGCTTAAGTATAAAAGCTAAAACTTTAAAACTTTTAGAAGAAAACATAGGTAAAAATCTTGTAACTTGGGTTAGGCAAAGATTTCTTAAGCAGGGCACAAAATTCACATAAATTAAAAGAAAAAATTGATAAATAGTACTTCAAAATTAAAAACTAGATTTTTGGAAGGCACCATTAAGAAAATTAAGACAGGGACTTCCCTGGTGGCACAGTGGTTAAGAATCTGCCTGCCAATGCAGGGCACATGGGTTCGAGCAAAAGCCCATGCATCACAACTACTGAGCCCATGTGCCACAACTACTGAAACCTGCGGGCCTAGAGCCCATGCTCTGCAACAAGAGAAGCCACTGCAATGAGAAGCCCTCGCACCGCAACAAAGAGTAGCCCCCACTTGCCGCAACTAGAGAAAGCCCGTGCGCAGCAACGAAGACCCAACACAGCCAAAAATAAATTTAAAAAAGAAAATTAAGACAAAATACAGAATAGGAGAAAATATTTACAAAACATGTATCTAATAAAGGACTTGTTTCCTATTATATAAAGAAGTCATACTTCAGTAAGACCAAAGGTTTTTAATTTAAAAAGAAAACAGACAAAATATTTAAACAGACTCTTAAAAAAAGATATAAAGATGGCAAAAATATTCATGAAAATTGCAACATCAGTAGTCATTAAAGAAACCCAAATTAAAACCACAAGGAGATGCACACATATTAGAATGGTTAAACTTGTAAAAACTGACAATTCCAAGTGCCAGTAAGATACAAAATGACATGAACTCTTATTCTGTGCTGGAGGGAATGAACATGGTACAGGCCCTTCAGAAAACCGTTTGGAAGCTTCTTATAAAGTAAAATATTCACTCCTAGGTATTTATTTACCCTAGAGAAATGAAAACAGATTTCTTCACAAAGACTCATAGTAGCTTTACGCATTTTAACCAAACGTAGAAACAATCCAAATGTCCACAGACTGATAAATGGAAAAATAAATTGTGGTAAATAAATACAATGGAACACTATTCAGCAATGAAAAGCAATGAACTACTAATACATGCAGCAATACACTGCTTTCACATGTTGTTGACTGTGACAAAACTAGGGATGATGAGAGGGTGATTCCTGACTCATTTTGTCATTTCCTTCATTTTATACTAACAATCATCAGAGTACCTTGGTTTCTTTCCCAGGGCTCAAGGCAGAGTGGCTCAGATTTATTTAACCAACTACAGAGTCGAATACCTCCCTTACCCCACATGTCTTTTGAAAGAGTCCAACACTCCAATAACATTAAAATATCAAAAAGAAAAAGTATAAAAGAAAAAAGATTAGAAGAAGCAGTATCTCAAAATGAAAATGATTATGTACATTATGAAAAAAAGAATGGTAAGTGGGAGAAGAGAATTTATTTAACAAAGATGCTTTTCCTTCCAAAGCACACTCACTCGTGACAGTAGAAGGTAAAAGAGGTGCCCGTTTGGAACATGGAAGAAGGTTAGGTTTCAGTCAACATTCTTTATATTCTCCCCATACTTTGAACTACTCACACAAATCAACTGAAACGCTCTAAGAAAAATAAGGGAAGTAGTGCTTCAAACCCAGGACCAGGAGCAGTCTGGCAAAAAGGAACAAGCTTGGAACTTGGTCAGGAGCTCGGGGTCAAGGCCCTGGCCCACCTCCTCTTACCTGAGCCAAACACAACCTCCCTGCACCTGTCATCAGGATAGCATAATAATGAATGCCTAGCTATTCCAGGGCTGCGGAGGGTCAAGTCTACTTTGAAAATTGCCAGGCAGTATACAAATGTTAGTTCTTCCTGTTGTTGTCACATTAAACTGTGCCACATCAAGGTTGGCCTGTTTCTGTCACTCCCCTTTGTGATTCAATTACCGTAATGCAAAATATTGGTTATTAAAATCAGTGCATGAGAATAGGAAAGGAAAAGAGAACTGAAATATGTAAATGGTTAACTAAATAGCACTGTTAGCTAGTGAGCCTTGTTGGTTGAAAAATATATGTATATTTTTAAATTACATATATATAACTATACATATATAGTTATAATATAACTATATATATATAACTATAACTATATATATAACTATAACTATATATATAACTATATATATATATAGTTAACTATATATAGTTCTGAGGACAGGACTGACTTACTGGCTTATCAAATGTTACCAGTCTGCAAGAGCCACGAGTCATCAGTTTAAAAACGTATCCCACCATGCAACCCTTATTTTTAACTGCCAATAGACAAGCAGATTGAGCATTGGCTGCTTTTGCCAATACACTGCAGGACTTAGTGTTCATATGAATAGAATAAAGCATCCATGTGGACCCAGCTGGTCTGCTGGCTTCTGGCCCTGCTCAAGGTTTTCTATTAAAGGACAGGGTTTTGCCTAGCATTCAGAGACAAAGTAACCCTCCCCAGAAGGGCTAAAGGTCAGAATATTCTCAATGATATCCAGAAACCAGCTTTACTTATATCAGATTTCCCCCTCATCTTGTGAACTTAACTCCAGAAATGGTAAATATAGAAGTTATTAAAAATTCCATTTTAAGAGGAAGATTTTGATTTGATTCTGCCTCTGCTATCATCAAAAATCATTCTCTTTTTCTAAGGCTATTCATAGCCCACATCGTAAAGGAAATTGATTAAGTTCAGGCCTCAAGACACAATAATTCATAATCTTTCCTGACTCATCACATTATTCTTAGTGCTTAGCTATTGACATTAGAATCTTCTTTTTGATGAACATGTAGTTACTAGATGGGAAGTCCAGACCAGGTTTCCCAAATTCACGGCTTGAGAACAAGGATAAATTTATGTTAGTATCTTAAAGGGGCTGGCAGGGACCCAGATTCAGCATGAGCCTGGTCAAAGTATCCATTCACACATATCATCAAATCCTCTGACAGAAAGAAAAGCCTCAAGAGTTATGTCACCCTGCCGGAGCCAGACTCTATCTCCAGCTTTACTGTCTTGGCCAAAGGCTGGAGCTGAGAAGGCAAACAGAATGACATAGCTGCTGAGTGAGCAGGTAAATAAATGCGTTAGTGGTACAGGGGGTCTTCAGGTCATCCTCATCCTTTCCCTGAGCTGACTCTAACATTCACAGAGTTAAGTCAGGGACTTGCTGGGAAGACTGGCCATCACTCACGATCACTTAATACGAAAGCTTGAAAAGTTCTCATTTTGCAAGCTAAGACTCAGACAAGTCAAGCAATTTGTTCAAAATCACACAAATAATTAATTTCAGAGCTAGCTCATAAGCCTTGTTTGCCTAATTTAGTCATTTATACAACAGATATTTATGGAGGTCCAACTATCAGCACCATGCTCCGTGCCTCAGATCAGCATATCTCAACTAGGGCCCAGGCACCACTTTGGACAAAGGGACCTTATAAAGAGTGACAGATTAATCTAAAAATATAACTGCTGCTTCTTGATGTTCCAAGAAAATCAAGACGCACCACCCACATGGATTTTCATGAACAGCTACATGAAATCCCACCTATATCTCTCTGACCAAATCTCTCATTAACTACCCCTGAACTAACTCTGCTCTAGCACTTCTTGGGTGTTCCTTGAACCATCCAAGCACACTCCTGACCCAGGAACTTTGCACATCCAGTTTTCTCTGTCTGGAACACTCTTCTCCCACACAGCTGCTTCACTTCTTTCAAGTGTCACCTTCTCAGTGAAGTCATTCCCAAATGGCCCTATTCAAAATTGCACCCCCTATACATTTCTAGTACTTCCTACCCCCCTTATTTGCTTAATTTTACTTATTTATACATTTATTATTTACTTGCTTATTTGTTTACTGTCTATTTTCCCCCACCCAAGGATGTAATCTCCATTTTCCACAGGTTTTTTTCACGGATTTATTTAATTTTTTAAAATTTTTATTGGAGTATAGTTGATTTACAATGTTGTGTTAGCTTCTCTATACAACAAGGTGAATCAGTTATACATATACATATATCCACTCCTTTTTAGATTCTTTTCCCATATAGGCCATTACAGAGAATTGAGTAGAGTTCCCTGTGCTATACAGTGGTCCTTATTAGTTATCTATTTTATATACAGTAGTGTGTATATGTCAATCCCAAACCCCCAATTTATCCCTCCCCTCTTTTTCCCTGCTGGTAACCATAAGCTTGTTTTCTACACCTGTGAGTCTATTTCTGTTTTGTAAATAAGTTCATTTGTACCATTTTTTAGGATTTCACATGTGAGCGATAACATATAATATTTGTCTTTCTCTGTCTGACTTACTTCGCTCAATATGACAACCTCTAGATCCATCCAGGTTGCTGCAAATGGCATTATTTTGTTCTTTTTTATGGCTGAGTAATATTCCATTATATATATGTACCACATCTTCTTTATCCATTCATCCACTGATGGACATTTAGGTTGCTTCCATGTCTTGGCTATTGTAAATAGTGCTGCAGTGAACATTGGGGTACATGTACCTTTTCGAAGTATGGTTTTCTCCAGATATATGCCCAGGAGTGGGATTCCTGGGTCATATGGTAGCTCTGTTTTTAGATTTTAAGGAACCTCCATACAATTCTCTATAGTGGATGTGCCAATTTACATTCCCACAAACAGTGTAGGAGGAATCCCTTTTCTCCACCCCCTGTCCAGCATTTATTGTTTGTAGATTTTTTTTGATGATGGCCATTCTGACCTGGGTAAGGTGATACCTCATTGTAGTTTTGATTTGCATGTCTCTAATAATTAGTGATGTTGATCATCTTTTGCATTTCTCTAATAATTAGTGATGTTGATCATCTTTTCATGTGTTTTTTGGCCATCTGTATGTCTTCTTTGGAGAAATGTCTATATAGATCTTCTGCCCATTTTTTGATTGAGTTATTTTTTTTTTTGATATTGAGCTGCATGAGCTGTTTGTATATTCTGGAAATTAATCCCTTGTCAGTTGCTTCTTTTGCAATTATTTTCTCCATTCTGAGGGTTGTCTTGTTTATGGTTTCCTTTGTTGTGCAAAGGTTTCAAGTTTAATTAGGTCCCATTTTTTATTTTTGTTTTTATTTTCATTAATCTAGGAGGTGGATTGAAAAAGATCTTGTTGCGATTTATGTCAGAGAGTGTTGTGTTTATGTTTTCCTGTAAGAGTTTTATAGTATCTGGCCTTACATTTAGGTCTTTAATACATTTTGAGTTTATTTTTGTGTATGATGTTAGGGAGTGTTCTAATTTCATTCTTTGACATGTAGCTGCCCAGTTTTCCCAGCACCACTTATTGAAGAGACAGTCTTTTCTCCATTGTATATTCTTGCCTCCTTTGTCATAGACTAGGTGACCATAGGTACATGGGTTTCTCTCTGGACATTCTATCCTGTTCCACTGATCTATATATCTGTTTTTGTGCCAGTACCATACTGTTTTGATGACTGTAGCTTTGTAGCATAGTTTGAAGTCAGGGAGCCTGATTCCTCGAGCTCCATTTTTCTTTCTCAAGATTGCTTTGGTTATTTGGGGTCCTTTGAGTTCACATACAAATTGTAAAATTTTTGTTCTTGTGAAAAATGCCATTGGTAATTTGATAGGGATTGCACTGAATCTGTAGATTGCCTTGGGTAGTACAGTCATTTTGATAATATTGATTCTTCCAATCCAAGAACATGGTATATCTTTCCATCTGTTTGTGTCATCTTCGATTTCTTTCATCAGGGTCTTATAGTTTTCAGAGTACAGGTATTTTGCCTACTTAGGTAAGTTTATTTCTAGTTATTTTATTCTTTTTGATGCAATGGTAAATGGGATTGTTTCCTTAATTTCTCTTTCTGATCTTTTATTGTTAGTGTATAGAAATGTAGCAGATTTCTGTGTATTTATTTTGTATCCAGCAACTTTACCAAATTCACTGATGAGCTCTAGTAGTTTTCTGGTGGCATCTTTAGGATTTTCTATGTATAGTATCATGTTATCTGCAAACAGTGACAGTTTAACTTCTTTTCCAATTTGGATTCCTTTTATTCCTTTTTCTTCTCTGATTGCCATGGCTAGGACTTCCAAAACTATGTTGAAAAAAAGTGGCAAGAGTGACATCCTTGTCTTGTTCCTGATCTTAGAGGAAATGTTTTCAGCTATTCACCATTGACTATGATGTTAGCTGTGGGTTTGTCATACAATACATGGCCTTTATTATGTTGGCCATGTATGTAGCCATACATGTAGATTCCCTCTATGCCAACTTTCTGGAGAGTTTTTAATCATAAATTGGTGTTAAATTTTCTCAAAAGTTTTTTCTGCATATATGGATGTGATCATATGGTTTTTCTTTTTCAATTTGTTAATCTGCTGTATCACATTGACTGATTTGCATATACTGAAGAATCCTTGCATCCCTGGGATGAATCCCACTTGACCATGGTGTATGATCCTTTAAATGTGTTGTTGGGTTTGGTTTGCTAATATTTTGTTGAGGATTTTTGCATCTATGTTCATCAGTGACGTTGGCCTGTAATTTTCTTTTTTTGTGGTATCTTTGTCTGGTTTTGGTATCAAGGTGACGGTGGCCTCAGAATGAGCTTGGGAGTGTTCTTTCCTTGGTAATTTTTTGGAAGAGTTTCAGAAGAGTAGGTGTTAACTCTTCCCTAAATGTTTGATAGAATTAGCCTGTGAAGCCATCTGGTCCTGGATTTTTCTTTGTTAGGAGTTTTTTAATCACAGTTTCAATACTTGTGATTTGTCTGTTCATATTTTCCATTTCTTCCGGGTTCAGTCTTGGGATATTGTACCTTTTTAAGAATTTGTCCATTTCTTCCAGGTTGTCTATTTGATTGGCATATAATTGCTTATAGTAGTCTCTTATGATCCTTTGTATTTCTGTGGTGTCAGTTGTAACATCTCCTTTTTCATTTCTAATTTTATTGATCTGAGCCCTCTCCCTTTTTTTCTTGATGAGTCTCACTAAAGGTTTTTCAATTTTGTTTATCTTCTCAAATAACCAGCTTTTAGTTTCATTGGTCTTTGTTATTGTTTTCTTCATCTCTATTTCATTTATTTCTGCTCTGATCTTTATGATTTCTTTCCTTCTACTAACTTTGGGTTTTATTTGTTCTTCTTTCTCTAGTTGCTTTAGGTGTAATGTTAGGTTGTTTGAGATTTTTTTTTGTTTCCTGAGGTAAGATCGTATTGCTATAAACTTCCCTCTTAGAACTCCTTTTGCTGTGTCCCATAGGTTTTCAATCATGATGTTTTCATTGTCATTTGTCTCTAGGTTTCTTTTAAATTTCTTCTTTGATTTAATCAGTAATCCATTGGTTGTTTAGTAAAATATTGTTTAGCCTCCATATGTTTGTGTTTTTTACAGTTTTTTTTCCTATAATTGATTTCTAATCTCATAGCATTGTGGTCTGCTCTCCAAACTCCATGTTCCACCATCCAGCCCCCATGCATACTGGTGGACACCCACCTCAGGCTGGGGCAAACAGGGCTGTGGTATGGAATATCTGTGTAGGTCTCACTCTGTCCTGCCTGTCACAGACCAGTTGCTGTGCCCTCCTCTGAGCCCCTGAAGTTCCCCTTCTGTCCCAGCCGATCTCCCTGCTGGTGAGGGGGCTTCCCGAGATGTGAGACCTCTCCTCAACTTCAGCTCCCCCTAGGGGTGAAGGTCCCATCCTGCTTCCTCTCCTCTTCCTTTTCCCTTCTTCTTTCTTCCATCTGACCCAGTTACATGGGGATCTTTCTTGTTTTCGTTTTTTTTAAAATTAATTAATTAATTAATTAATTTATGGCTGTGTTGGGTCTTTGTTTCTGTGCGAGGGCTTTCTCTAGTTGTGGCAAGTGGGGGCCACTCTTCATCGCGGTGCGCGGGCCTCTCACTATCATGGTCTCTCTTGTTGTGGCGCACAGGCTCCAGACGCGCAGGCTCAGTAATTGTGGCTCACGGGCCCAGTTGATCCGCGGCATGTGGGATCTTCCCAGACCAGGGCTCGAACCCGTGTCCTCTGCATTGGCAGGCAGATTCTCAACCACTTTGCCACCAGGGAAGCCCCTCTTTCTTGTTCTTTTAGGTGTCCGAGGTCCTCTGCTAGTGTTCAGCACGTGCTCTGTGAGAATTGTTCCATTTGTATATGTATTCTTGATGCATTTGTGGGGAGAAATGAACTCGTCCCCCTACTCCTCTGCCATCTTCCGAGACCTCTCACAGATTTATTCTTAATACCTACAACAGTGCCTGGCACATTGTAAATATGTCGAATACAAGAATAATGTATACAAACACACCTAGTATGTGTCGGGCCTATAGTAGGCATTAAATAAATGGTAGCTATTACTACTTAGAATTTACTAGAATATGTGAACTTTTGATCAACAGGACATAATCCTCTAGGGTATGTAAAACCTCCTTATTAACTTCTACAGATCGTTCTACATAGTTGCTGAGATATAGCAAAAGCCCATCTTGTTCATGTCTAGATCACTACTATACATTCAAAATGGGTTCAACAAGTGATTTTTGATGGAGGTCTAAGTTTCTAAGCAAAACCTCTTGTGTAAAATTAGCTGCAGTTTTGTAACATAAATTTTTTTAGCAACAAAAAGAAACTGACAACTTATTTTCACTTGTTATTTATCTCAGTACTTCAGGCTCTTATTGGCTCTTATTGATTATACACAAGAATGTGCCTCAAAATGCCTCCAACTTAGGATGAAGCACAGATATTCGTTTCATTTCCTTTAGTTTCCTCCCTCTCCCCCAGCAAATTGCATCAATGTGACTGACAACTATTTTTCCAACATTACAGGCATATTTTTCACCTTATTGCTTGTCTACTCCCTTTATCCACACATGAAATTATCTTTTTCCTTTGGCTTAACTATTGTAGCACCTTGTTTCCTCCTATAAGGTAAATACTACTACTACTACTACTATTATTATCATTATTATTATTACCAAACTATTACAGATGAAGAAACCAAAGCATAAAGGAATTAAGTAACTACCTAAGGTCAATGTTAAGTAAGGGGCACAGTTGGGATATGAATCATAACTATTTGATTTCACACCCAAACTCTTTTTATAAAACATTGTAATTCTAGAGGGGATGTTAGTTTAAGTCTTTGGAAATTCATGTACCAAAAAACTGTTATTCATGACACTTTATCAGCACATGTACTAGTTTGCTAGGGATGCCATAACAAATTACCATAAACTGGGTGGCTTAAGACACAGAAATTTCTTCCTTCACAGGTCTGGAAGGTAGAAGTCTGAAATCAAGGTGATGGTCTGAAGCCTCTAGAGGAGGATCCTTTCTTGTCTTTTCTAGCTTCTGGTAGCCTCAAGTCTTCCTTAGTTTGTGGCTGCATAACTCCAATCTCTGTGTCTGAGACCAAACTCTTAATCAGTCCTCTCTATAGAACTTCTCTGAGCCTAAGTTAAATACATCAAATCCTTTTCAGCTCCAAAATTCTATTATTCTAAATAAAAAATAGCTAAAGTAACCCTTCACATACTTAGTAATTGTACATAATCATATAATCATGATTTTGCTAATAATAATTTAGCAGCAAAGGTCATCTATCACTTAAATGACAATTGTTAACATTATTTTAATGCAATTAAATCAAGTATTTCTGGGATCTAATTGGTACTTCTTCCTGAGCAGAGTGGGTAGAAGTTGCACATCAGGAGTGATTGCAGAGCAGCACTTGTACTATCTTAAATCGAGTTGGCAAATGTTTGAGACTAGCTGTGTTCTTGTTCTGAGCACCTACGCAAGCCCGACAGCTGGGGTCTCCCAAGCCTCCTAATTGTGAATATCCAGATAGCATCCTAAATAATGGGAACAGCAGCTATCCTTGAACATTCAAAGGCTTCTTCCTGCCCTTGGAACAGTGTCCACAATCCTAAACCTGCCTACAGAAGTGTTTCTCAAACTATCTGTAGTGACAGACTAATTTTCCCCCCAGTTTTATTGAAGTGATGAACAAATTTTTAATCTCTAAGCCATCGTGAATCAACAGATTAGAGATTCAAAATTTTATGTTTGTAAAGTATAATAAAATGAACTTCCAGAAAAATAAATTTTAAAAGACATAGAAACTCAACAGACCTAAAATTACATTTCAATAAATCTAATCAGAACAAACATAACAGGAAAAAATTATAGAAACTATATACATTGCTTATTGAAAGCTTGCATGTAGGAGAATAAAATGGAGAATTGCTGAATGTGCTCATATCTTTTGTCATTCACAATCATAAAGAAAAAAGTTATAAAGAAAATAGAAATCCCCTGTATTAAATTGCTTTACACACACTTTGAATGAACACCATGTATATCAACAGTTGAGCTTGTTTTCTGCTTGTTAACTTATCTGAGTTGGATTGATGACATTGCTGCTCTCAGGGGATAACATACATCTATGTCTTGTTTTATTAACACTCATCATAGAGAAATCAGTCTCACAAGGTATATTGTCAGGAATGGAAGAAAATGAATTACTGTAAGCTCAGGGTATATGTTCTTAATTTTTATCTAAAGTGAAGCAAACAATGTCGTATTTTCAAAATCCATCTTTAATCCTTTATCAGTAAATAGTTACAATAATTTATCATGTAAAGACTTGGTTAAATCTACATTATCTTTCAAAAATTAAAAGGAATGCTGGATCCACTATTTTTTATGCATAGATCTTCTTTTGATACAAAGTAAAATTCCAAAACTTCTGTCAAATTTGTAAGGTACTCACAGATGTCAAAATTCTAAGATCATAAATTATCCCATTGATATTTTTCATTAAATTATGGAACATGTCATAACAATCCATAGAAACTGTTCTTCCAAGCTTCTAACTCTCAATTTTACCATTCAGTGTTATCTATTAATGAAATATAGTTTGCATTCCGTCCTTGAATGAATGTATTTAGATAATTTAAAATACCAAAGATGTCAAATATATAAACAAATCTATGCTGTCCAATTCACAACTTTAAAATGTTGAGATAAAACTGATTTCTTATCTTGCAGAAAGACTAAGAGTTTCTTCTGTGGTTCATACGTTCTCAACTGAACATTTTCCCTCTATAATCATCATAACTCAGCCTGCAAAAACAGCTGCTTATGGCCAGCTTTCGTGTCCTTCACATCATCACAAAGAGAATAAGGTAGTAGAATTTAACACATTAGCCTTACCATACCTCACAATTTTTGCTACATCGCTAAGCACGCTGTCTGTTCAGCTAACTTTTTTTCTCATAATAAGACTGTCTTGATAAAGAAAGTAGTGTGTTACAGGGAACTATATTCAATATTCTGTAATAAACCATAATGGAAAGAATATGAAAGAGAATATATATATAATATGTATAACTATCACTTTGCTGTACAGCAGAAATTAACACAACATTGTAAATCAAGTAGACTTCAATAAAATAAAATTTTTTAAAAAGTAGTGTGTTAAATTATAAGCTTCTTAATCTGGGTATTTATTCCAGAATGCTTTTCTGTTATTACAGTTGGACCACGGGAGGACACTTCTACATAAAACTTAAACTGCAAACCATCTGCTTAGATATTGTGGTAATGTCAAAATGCAATCAGAGTTTCTAAACATTTCCTCTTCAGTTATCTCATGCAGACCCATTATAAACAGTTTAAAACTAGCATCACACTTTGAGTAACTCTGGTCTACAAGACTCTACATAATTCATCCTCACTCAGATCTCCAGCTCCATTTCCTGCCACTTTGCCTCTCACTCTCTATACTCTGGTCATATATAAATACCCCATGCTCTCTCCCACTTCACACTCCATACTTCCCCTAGTATAGATGCATAGTATAGACAAGATGAGCTTGTCATTTTTATAATCATTTTTTTAAATATCTGTGCTCCCTTCTAGAATGTAACCACCATAGGGACAGAGATTATGTCTACCTTCTTTTATCAAATCCCAAATGCCAGGAAAATTGCAGGTGTACAATAAATATGCACTGAACAGAATTTTTCTACAGCAGTTTACAGGGTACAGCAAACAAAAATGTCTCATATCTTTAGCAAAAAATATAAAATACCATTTTCAAACTCATTGGGTAGCAAAAGTGAAAAATGATCCCTCACCTTGATAGTACGACTGCATCCTTCTAGGAACTATTTAGCCCCTGAGTCTTCTGGAGGCAGAAGAAGAAAAGGAATTAAGGGGAGGTGGGGTAAGATGGAATAGGAGGGAGGGAAGAAAAAAATTCAGAAGAGGGGTAAGTACAAAAGCAGCTAAGTTTTCTGTATTATGCTGTTTGCTTTGTCTGGAATAGCTTTCCATATTTCACTTTGCATTGCCAGTCTCATCCCGCACCCTATCTGATGAACTTCCATCCAGCCACAAGACTCATGTGATTATCACCTTACTTACACACACACACACACACACACACACACACACACACCCACGCACAGTAGGGGTTGGACGCTCCCGGTTCTCTACTGTATTCTTCAAATCCATAACACTCAGCATTCACCTCTGTTGTAACAAATATCGCATCATTTCTACAAAGTTGTTTACTTATCTATCTTCCATCTACCTAGAATATATCTTCCTTGAGGGCAAGAATTCCTGTTCACCTTTTAGGTGCCAGAACCTAGTTTAATGCCTGACCCAGTGTAGATTTCAATATGTTTGCTGATATAATGAGTGAATAAGATTTATGTCCATAAGAAGTCAGAAGGATGGGGGTAAGGGGTGGGGAACAGGGGAGTAGGGAAAGGGGAAAAAAGGAATTAGGTATGGAGTGGGGGATGGAAATTAGGCCAAATGACAATAAAAGTAATTCTTAAGGATAAAGTAAATGAGGATAGATAGGTGGGAGAAAAATTAGATAAGGACAAAAAGGCACAACAGACCATTTTGAGTTATTACAAAAATGCCCTAATAGTGTACGAAATTTTATCTTTTTATTTGCCTTTTTTCTCTTTACTTGAGTATCTTTGTTCTTTTGTTTATTCGATGTTGTTGTTGTTTTTTTCCCAACAGTGATTTACTGAGAATCTACTTTATAGAAAGCATTGTGCTAGGTTCTAGGATATGAAGATAGAGACTGAGCTGGTAAGCATGATAAGAGCAAGGACAGAGATTTACATAGACTAGAATAAGGTCAGGGAAGAAGGACATCTCACCACCAGACCCTGCATATTTCCCATATGGATGCTTTCAGCCCTTCAGTCGAAGAATGGACTCATAATGTATTAGTCTTTATGAGATGAGTTCCCAGTGCTTTGCCCAGATGACAAAACATTCTGACCTAGAATTTCTTTTCTTATTTCTCAGTGTCCAAACTTAGAATTTGGCCTTTAATCAGTATTAATAACAACAAAAAATATACAAGGCTTCTCTTCTTTAAGGTATCTTCTTAAGCTAACCAAATAAGTAAATGATTTTTCATATTTTATGGATTATTTTTTCATTCCCACTTTTCTGCAGCAAAGAGATCAATTTTGCCCTAATTTATTTCTAATGTAACAGGGAAGGTACTGATTTTCTGAATTTGTTAATTTCACTTTGGTGACATTTTGCCTTGAATTTATGACATAGATTCATAATAGCCTAATGGAATATATCCATTTCGACCTGGTTTAGTAGCATCAATATTTGCATTATTGCCATTTCTGTAAAACCTCAAAGTTGATATCTGACGCCTGCAGCTATGTCTGGGATCTTTAAATTGGTAATCTGATGATAATATATGATAATTATAATTTTTGAACCCTATTAACTTAAAATCCTTTAGTGCATGCCAGGCAATAAATATTTATTTAAGTAAATAAGTAAATGTGAAAATAAATAAAATAAATACTTATCTAAGTTTATCTTTATACAAGTAAAATAAATGTTTATCTAAGTTCATCTTTATACAAAAAGTTTTGATTAAAAAATTTGAACTTCAGTTACATTCTGGTTTCTAAACAGCATGGTAACATGGTGTAGAAGTAGAAACTGAGTGTAACGCATACTGAATTTTCAATTAACTATTGATACTGCTTGCTACGTTTTCATAAATCAAAGAGAATGTGAGAAGGGTTGGTAAACTCCCTTTCCATAAGAAATTCTAGCTAGGATGCAGTCTAGAAGCTGTGATGACAGACAAAAAAAGAGACAAGGAGATGGGAGCTAAAAGATATAATGAGCAGTAAACACATGGGTGAGAGGTGTAAATCACAAGGGAGGTGATAAGAAAACAGGCGATATTTGTTTTCACATTTGACTGGTTGGAGTTGGCCAGGAGAAAAGACAGGAAGTAGAGAAAGTAGAAAGGAAGTCTCCTCCTGCGGTCTTTCCCCTTGGCACTTAGAGAAGAGTAGCAGATTGGTTCCTTGCTTTGGTGCTAGAAGAGCATATATTTATCAGGATGAGTGAGTGTCAACCCTGGTTAAAGTATGATATGATAACATGACAGCAATTTAGTAAGGAGACATAAGTTCAGTTAGAAGAAACAAAGCGGAACAGTTGAAATGTAAAGAGGAATTCCCAATTTGGTTCTAAGATTCCTATTTAACTTAGCCGTGCTTAATTGATTAGTATTCATACTGATGATTAAATAAAAATATATTGTTGCAGATACATGCAAAATCACAGTTTGGTCTAAATCTCCATTACAAACAAATAAAGGAAAAGTTTGTCTTGCAACTGTCACCATCCCATGTAGTTGAGTGAGAAGACCTAAAGCCATAATTTTCACACTCTCTCTCTTTTTTTTTAACACCTTTATTGGAGTATAATTGCTTTACAATGGTGTGTTAGTTTCTGCTTTATAACAAACTGAATCATCTATACATATACATATATCCCCATATCTCCTCCCTCTTGCGTCTCCCTCCCGCCCTCCCTATCCCACCCCTCTAGGTGGTCACAAAGCACTGAGCTGATCTCCCTGTCCTATGTGGTTGCTTCCCACTAGCTATCTATTTTACATTTGGTAGTGCATATAAGTCCATGTCACTCTCTCACTTCGTCCCAGCTTACCTTTCCCCCTCCCCGTGTCCTCAAGTCCATTCTCTATGTCTGCATCTTTATTCCTATCCTGCCCCTAGGTTCTTCAGAACCATTTTTTTTTAGATTCCATATATATGTGTTAGCATACGGTATTTGTTTTTCTCTTTCTGACTTACTTCACTCTGTATGACAGACTCTAGGTCCATCCACCTCACTACAAATAACTCAATTTCGTTTCTTTTTATGGCTGAGTAATATTCCATTATATATATGTGCCACATCTTCTTTATCCATTCATCTGTTGATGGACACTTAGGTTGCTTCCATGTCCTGGCTATTGTAAATAGAGCTGCAGTGAACATTGTGGTACGTGACTCTTTTTGAATTATGGTTTTCTCAGGGTATATGCCCAGTAGTGGGATAGCTGGGTCGTATGGTAGTTCTATTTTTAGTTTTTTAAGGAACCTCCATACTGTTCTCCATAGTGGCTGTATCAATTTACATTCCCACCAACAGTGCAAGAGGGCTCCCTTTTCTCCACACCTTCTCCAGCATTTATCATTTGTAGATTTTTTGATGATGGCCATTCTGACCGGTGTGAGGTGATACCTCATTGTAGTTTTGATTTGCATTTCTCTAATGATTAACGATGTTGAGCATCCTCAAACTCTTTTAAACTCATGTTCCCTTTATAAACATAACCCCAGGGGATTCTGATCTGTATCCATACCACTCAATAAAATTTTTGTTGAGTTTTTTTTTGTTTTTTTTTAAATTTATTTACTTTATTTTTGGCTGCATTGGGTATTTGTTGCTGCACACGGGCTTTCTCTAGTGGTGAGCAGGGGCTACTCTTCATTGCCATGCGCGGGCTTCTCACTGCAGTGGCTTCTCTTGTTGCAGAGCATGGGCTCTAGGCGCGCAGGCTTCAGTAGTTGTGGCACGCAGGCTCAGTAGCTGTGGCTCACGGGCTTAGTTGCTCTGCGGCATATGGGATCTTCCCGGACCAGGGCTCAAACCCGTGTCCCCTGCATTGGCAGGTGGATTCTTAACCACTGCGCCACCAGGGAAGTCCTGTTGAGTTTTTTTTTAATTTTTATTTTATATTGGAGTGTAGTTGATTAACAATGTTGTGTAATTGATTTTCATTTTCTACAGTTTATGTTATGAAATAATATAGCACTCCCCTACCTTTGATACCAACACCACCACCCTACGGCATATCCTTCCCCCTTGAGATTCACAGCCTTAAAGGAATCACTCAACATTTCTTTGGTGGCATTATACTGCCAACATAAATAGAGATGGAATAGACAACTGGGTTACATTATCATCTAACATGTCTACACTGGTAACCACTGAACTCGACAATTAATAAAACATAATACATACATCTATAAATAGAAAATATTTTGCTATATTTGGTTTTATAAAGTGCTATAGTCTGATTACAAAACCTATCTTCTTTTGGTTGCTATTTCTCTGATTAGGCTAGAGAAAATAAATCATTCAATGTGTTATGAAGAAAGAAAAAAACAAGAGTCTGAGATTTCCATTTAGGTCAAAGTAGTTAGAAGAGTAATTACTATTCAGTAAGACAGGGAGAGGGACTATCAGGGCAGGTCTTAGTTTGGCTAAATCAGAAAGCAAGATGTCATGTTTTAAAGGCTAAAAGTTGTGCCACTTCACAAAAATCATCCAGCTAAGCAATTCTTATTGGTTGCTAAATATATTTGCTAGTGTAAGCTAATATGAAATACACAGAAAAGTTTAAAAAAAGAAGAAAATGTGTATTTTAGTTCAGGATATCCAGCTGAGGTTAGCTCTACAAGCTTCCTTAAAAAAGCTGTCAGAAGATTTCTAACATCTCCATCTTTTAGTTGACTGTCCTTTGTTAATAAATGACAGAAATTAACATAATTTCACAATTTTAATCAAAATCAACTAACATTCCTTAAAGGAATTACATGGCTAAGGTATACACAGGAGTGGTTAAAAACTACAATGTAGTCTATTTCTAAGGGCATGTGCCCTTAAGGAATGTATAGTCTAGCCTCAGGGATATAGATGTATACACATGAAAACTGTTGGGCAAAATAAAACATAATTGGTTTTATGAGAGAGAAATTACTTAGAGTATTAGAGGAACACAGAGGACAAAGGCAATAGATTAATTGGTAGACCAGTGGAGTTTTCTTGAAGAACGGAGAGTTTGATCTGGGCTTCAAAAACTTGGTTTTTAAAGGGTTTAAGAGAGAATGAGGGACACTCCAGACAGATGGTACATCATAGGCAAATGTTTCCTCCCCGTCTGAAAAATAAAAATCTAGTTTAGATGCATAAAGTGGATAAGTAGGAGATAAGGATAGAAGGTAAGTGAAGCCCACAGCTTTGAAAGCCATAATGAGTCTGGATTTTATTTTGTAGACAATAGGAAACTGCTGAAGGCTTTTAAGCACCAGAGTGACTCAATCAGAGAACTTTAAAATGTCCTTTGTTCTTTTGTACAAATGAATATTAAATACATTACTGACATGCTTTTATAAAAAGGCTCATCTATACAGTACTGGTGAAATCAGAATCTTAAAAAGAAGCTGTGAATCCTCTCAAATTTGACAAGATAATATGAGTAATAATTACCTACCAAGGTTGGTCAAATACCTGTCGGGATTGCCAGATTACAGAACACAGTGCAGAAATTGATCGCAACATTCTCAGAAACAACAGAAAACCAATGAAGGTTCACACTTACAAAATATGATGTGGAAAAGAGGAGTGTTTTCCAGTGTTAAAACTTAGCATCTTTAAAATCTAGGCAAATTAGTAAGCATGGTCAGGAGCACCCAGAACAAAGCTATCAAATGTCTAGGACTCTTTTGGACTCTTTTGCTTATAAAGATAGCAAATTAAAAAACTAAATGTTACTTTAGAAATACTGTACTTTATTTCACTGCATTAAATATCTCAAATATGGGGGGAAATGGGAAAAAGCTAAATCAGACACTATGATAGAAATAATGCTATATGTTCAACAAACTCTATTTTCTTTTAGTCTAAAGACACAGCAAGAATAGATTTCCCAAGCTCCCTTGTTTAGCACATGCTCTTGACTGAGTTGTGGCCAATGGAATATGGGTAGAAGGGATATTCAACACTCCCAAGACTGGCTCCTAAAACCTCCATACTCTCTCTTTCCTCGTATGCTGGCCAGGTGCAAAAATATACAGTGCAATGCTCTGAGACTCTTGAAGATTTAAAAAGACAAAATACAACAAAACCACATGATGGAAGGAGATTAAATCTATGAATGTGTGGAAGAGGAGGCCTGCTCCTACTTCCCAACGACCCTCACTGGATTGTGATATGAACTAGAATATAAGCTACCGAGATGGGGGATTGTTTGTTATAGTCAGTTCATCCTGACTAATACAGATTCCCAAAACTTTATTCCTGTTTAAAAATCAGAAGAATTATACAACATACATTCTAATTCTCCTCAAATCACTTCAAAGTATTTCAAAGCAATAAATACACCAAAACATTATGTTATAAGTATAATCAAATATTGAGAATACTAAAAAGTAAAATTGAAGAGAAAGGATTTAAGGGAAAGGGATAGAACCAGTAGTCATTATATTTTGAAGTGAGGTAGCCTGATAATTCATTAAGGATTTACTTATTTCTTGGTGATTCTCCAGTGGGCATGTCCAGTGAGGATCAGACACAGTTTGAGGAGGAGACAAAAGAACCCTGAACACTAAACTACTAAACCAAATTTTCTTCAGCTTTATGTGTTTAAAAAGAAAATTCTTACATGTAAGAGTTCTGATGATGTAGATTTTTTTCTTGTATGTTTATTTTTTATTTTTCTAGGATATTCTTTATTCTTTCTTCTAATGTAGTTGTATTTGTCAGCTGGAATTTCTCATTATCTATTTTTAATATATTTTTCATTTTTTGGCAATTTACTATTTTACGTGGCATTTTCATACTTAAAATTTTTCCCTTTTGATAATATTCTAAGCATAAATTCTCATGACTGTTTATAAATCTTATCTAAGATGACTTTAATTTCCAAGTATGTTCCTTCTGTAAGATATGCTTTCTTTCAGTAGCATAGGTTTTTAAAGTGAGATTTCAGTGAGACCAGACTGACCAAGCAAAATGTAGGGATCAGAAAATGGGTAAGAAATCGATTAGTATAAATTCCTTCTTTAATATCTGGTCATTTGAGCACTGACAGATCCTTAATATCTCTTCCTAAATAATTTTTTAAAATAAACTGAATTATTTGATATCCTCTTCTGGCCAATATCATCATCAAAGTATTCTGTAATCCTCAGGTAGACCATGCATTACCTGACTGGCACTCATAGCCCCAGAGGGGGCCGTTTGGTTTGAATCCTCACAAATAGACATCCCTTTGGTACGACTATCATACATATATTCATTTATCAAACGTTTAATGAAGGTCTACTATGCACCAGAAATTGGTGATACATTAATGAACAAAACAGACAAAAATTGCTACCCTCTCAGAGGCTTATTCTGAGGAAAAGAAGAGATACAAATAATAAACTAAATTAACTACAATTAATTATACAGTATGTTGGATGGTTATAAGCACTATGGAAATAATAAAGTAAGAAAGTGAAATAGGCAGTTTAGAGAGAGGTTAAAATTTTAAATAGGGTGTTTAGTAAAGGTCTCACAAAGATGGTGAAATGAATACTCAGAATTACCTACGAAATTTACACAAAGTAAAGACTTGAGGCAGTTGTCACAATGATTAAATAAAACCAAAGCAGAACCCCCAAAATATTTTCTTCTATAAAAACTAGAGTTGAAACAAATTTTTGCTTTAATAATGTAGATATTTTGAAAAAATTGAGAGGAAAAACCATTAGTTTTTATTTTTTAGATAATTATCTCAAATATCTCCATTACTTCACATATGTAACTAAATGTAACAAGAAAAACAATGAAAGTTGAACATCTGTCCTCCTTCTTCATTCACTCATTCAATATCAGCAAGTCTGCAAGATTCTCTGCTGGGCACTTTAGAAACTACAATAATGAGTCATACACGATCCTAGCTTAGTAATGTGATTTATGAATATACTCAATTCTAATGTATACTAAATTAAATAAAAAGTGGAGCAATAATGTAAAAAAAAAAGGGCATTGGGGTCAAGGAGGTGAGCTGTGACAGTATCTTAGGGAAGAGGGTTTCTAAACAGAGGGAACAGCAAATGCCTTGAGGCAGGAATGCTCTAGGCATACTTGAGGAACAGAAGGAGAATAGTGTGCCTGGGGCAGTAGCTGTACGGCTGGGATTAGGGGGACAGTAAGAGGAGAGGAGGTCAAAGATGTAACAGGGCGCCAAGTCACCTGAGCCTGTGAATCACTGTAAGAATGCTGGCTTTTCCTTTAAGTGAAATGGAAAATCACTGAAGGATTTTGAACAGAGAATGATATTAAATGACTTATATTTAAAATGTTTAATTCTGGATGCTCTGACAATGACTGAAGGAGAAAAGGGTAGAGGAGCTAGGAGACTACTGCAATAATCCAGAGGAGAATGATGAAGCTCAAACCAGGGAAATAGTGGTTAAGTACAGCGAGAAGTGGTGAGACTGAGAATATATACTGAATTCAGAGCAGATAGAACTTACCAACAGATTGGATGTGGAATATGAGAAAAAGAGAGGAATCAAGGGGAACACTAAGAACACTAAGATATGAACAACTAAGAGAGATAAAATTGACATTTATTGAGACGGAAAATCTAGAAGAAGAACTGGCTAGGGGAAGAGAAGCGAGAATCAGAAGGTAAGTCTGGAACACATTAAACTTGAGATGACTATTAGACGTCCAAATGGAGATACTAAGCTGGCAGCTGGAGTTTCGTGATGCAGATTCAGAGGAAAGGCATGCAGAGGAAATATAAATCTGGGCGTCATTGGCATGTAGATGACTTGTAAAGCCATAAGACCAAATGAGATCGCAAAAACTGTGAGAAAAGACAGACAGAAAATAATAAGAGTTCTGGGGCACTCCAACATTAAGAGTTCTGAAAGAACAGAAAGACATAGCAAAGGACTGAGAACAATAAGCCAGTGAATTAGGAGTAAAACTAAAAGAAGGCAGTGTCATGGAAGTGTCAAGTGCTGCTTGCGGGTCAAGAGAAATGAAGATTGATATTTGATCTTTGGATTTAGCAACATGGAGGTCATTAGTAACCTTGGCTAGAGCTATTTCAGTTGAATGATGGAGGCAGAGCCAGTTTGGAATGCTTCAAGAGAAAAATGAGAAAAATGAAATTAGAGACAGTGAGGATAGACAACTTTTTGGAACAATTTTGCTATAAAGGGGAGGAAAAAAATGCAATGGTAAGCAGGAGAGAAAGAAGAGTAGGATCAAAGGAGGTTGTCTTTGTTCTTGTTTTAAGATAGAAGATGTAACAATATGTTTATAAGATGGTGAGAAAGAACCACTAGGGAGGAGAAAGCTGATGACTGAGAGAAAAAAGGGAGAATCACTGGAATGATGTTCTTGAGTACATTCTAGAAATGGAATCAAATACACAAGTAGAGGGTTGGCATTTGCTGAAAACTTGGATAGTTCTTCATCCGTACTAACAAGAGAAGATGGAGCTGAGGCATACAAAGGCAGAGGTGGTTAAATGTGATGGTACAAGCTTAAGGATGGTCTCTTTTGGTTGCTTCTATTTTCTCAGTGGAAGTTAGGATGGGGCAGAGATGTTGACGGTTTGGGGAAAGAGGGGAAGGTGTGAAATAGACATGTAGAAGTATAGAAGTATGAGTGACATGGGGAAGTATGATTGCAAGGCAGCATGATAAGTCTACTTGAGTTCAGTGATCAAAACTCTTGCCAGTCTTATGATGGCAAAAGATTAGAGGGTATGTACAAAAGAATTATATAGCAATTAATAATGAAATTTAAGCTAGGTTAAAACAGTGGTAAAATATGAAGAAATGAGGGATAGTAAATAGGTAGGGGTCAAATGATTGTTCAATCAGGGTATTAGGAAATAAACTGGAGATAAATAGTCAGGGAAGGATGCTTGGAATCAAGATTATGGCAAGGCTGCAGTTATTAGTTAGGATATGGTCTTGAATGAACATAGGTTGTATTTGAGGAATAATGGAGGACAAGATCTCTGAAGGAGAGGATGTCAAGGAACCAAGTGTCTAGAGTAGTAGAAGCATGATTCACATGGATATTAAAATCTTTAAGAATTGTGGCAGGAGAAATGTTGGGAGAAGTAAAGTAAGCCAGGAGCTAAAATATTCAATTCATAAGGTTATATTCAACAAGGAATCTAAAGTAAATGAATTGAAGAACCTTTGTGCTGCTAAAGACGGGTATTCATCATAAGGAATGGGAACCTGCTTTTGCCTTCTACAGAATATTAATGACCACACTAGAAAGACAGATAATTGAAAGCTATTTCAACCATCAAGACTAAAAAGGAATCTATTATATATTGGGTAAATCATCTGGACATCTTTAAGGTTGGCTCATGTCTTTCCATTCTATAGGAGGAGTCCTTTAGAAAAGATCCCCTATGACTAATGTACTTCAACTTTCACCGAAAGAAGAGTCAGCTGACATAATTTATTTAGATTTAAAGTATTTGACCTTTAAAAAATACCTATACACAGAGCACATAAGAACAGAGAAATTATGAAATCAATACAATGCTCTACTAAGTTTAAAAAGGAAAAAGTAGTTACATTTAAAAATAAAGTACTATTTTTCAAATATGGGGGCAGGAGGAATGCTAAGGAAGGAAACGTTTGAGCCATTTAACATGAGATTATCTCCTCCCTGAGTATTCTACCTACTGTACATCAACAGGGAAAGCTGCAGGTTTCAGACGAGTGCTGCTATCACTCTGACCATTGATTACATTTGTTCAAACTTAAGGAGACTATAAGAAATAACATATATTTCTGGTGGTGACCGTTTAGCTATATGATGGCATTGTGATTCAGCAGCATTTAAACACTAAGAAGTCCCAGTTAGATTTTAAATTATACTCACATAGTATAATCTTTCACAAAGATAAATAGATGAAACATCATCAAAAAGTAAATGTATCTCTTTAATCTTTGCCACTCCCAAAAGGAAATCTACAAAGCTCTTATGGGCAACCTGGTTTGGGTGAATGTATCAAAATCAAAAGTACAGTTTATCCTTGAAATATACGCTGAGAAAACCATAATTCAAAAAGAGTCATGTACCACAATGTTCACTGCAGCTCTATTTACAATAGCCAGGACATGGAAGCAACCTAAATGTCCATCGACAGATGAATGGATAAAGAAGATGTGGCACATATATACAATGGAATATTACTCAGCCATTAAAAGAAACGAAATTGAGTTATTTGTAGTGAGGTGGATGGACCTAGAGTCTGTCATACAGAGTGAAGTAAGTCAGAAAGAGAAAAACAAATACTGTATGCTAACACATATATATGGATTCGAAAAAAATGGTTCTGAAGAACCTAGGGGCAGGACAGGAATAAAGACGCAGACATAGAGAATGGACTTGAGGACACAGGGAGGGGGAAGGGTAAGCTGGGACGAAGTGAGAGAGTGACATGGACTTATATACACTACCAAATGTCAAATAGATAGCTAGTGGGAAGCAGCCGCATAGCACAGGGAGATCAGCTCGGTGCTTTGTGACCACCTAGAGGGGTGGGATAGGGAGGGTGGGAGGGAGATGCAAGAGGGAGGGGATATGGGGATATATGTATATGTATAGCTGATTCAGTTTGTTATAAAGCAGAAACTAACACACCATTGTAAAGCAATTATACTCCAATAAAGATGTTAAAAAAGAAAAAGAAAAAGAAAAAAATTCCAGGTATAACTCATAGTCAGCCCTCCATATACACAGTTCCTCTGTATCTGTGGTTCCACATCTGTGGGTTTGACCAACGGCAGATGGTGTACTACTGTAGTATTTATTATTGAAAAAACATCATGTATAAGTGGACCTGCGCAGTTTGAACCCATGTTGTTCAAGGGTCAACTGAAAATGAAAACTAAAGAAGCTTTTCAAGATAGTTCTCTGTCATGACAATATTTACTATGTGATAAGCAAACAAAAACTAGTACAAGACACATCCCTGCCTTCAAGTCATCCATAAACTAGAGAGAAAGACACACACATAAGAAAACTATATAGGTACAATATACATTTGCATACCAAATGCTAAGGGACCAAAAAGGAAGGGAGATTAAGTCTTTCTGAGTCAAGAGAGGGCCATAGGTGGTATCTGAACTGGGCCTGGAGAACTGAGTTAAGGCTCAGATTGAAGGAAGTTTATGAAGGTCTGTGTTCTGGAAGAAGGTGGTATTGGGAAGCAAGAAGGTCATGCAGATGGAAAATCATCAGCAAAATGTAGAGGAATAAATGCAAAGGACATTTACATTAATTGTGAAGAGAGGTGTGGTTCATGAGGAGAAACAATGGAAATGTTTTGTACAATGAAATTAGAAATGTAGCCTTGTAAGTAATTTATTTTTAGGTAGTTAAGTAGTCTGTTAGACTAAGCAGTCTGTTTTTACTCCTGTTAAGTAGTTATTTGCCAAAGTGTGTTCCATAAATATTAGTTCTATGGAATGTTGTCAGATATGACATGAAAAATGGCTCTCTGATCAAATAAGGTTAAACAAAATTTAAAGGATTTTTTTACTTTAGACTTTTCTGCACTTCTTAATACACATTGTGAATCTCAAAAAGAAAAGAAAATATATAGTTTTACAAATTAATTTGACCACAGGAACCCCGCCCCCACTTTTTTAAGGAGCATATTAGAAGACTAATGTTTTGTGGGAATGTATTCTGCAAAATGCTACTGGGCCAGTGAGGACATCACTACAATATAAACTGGCTTCCTACCACATGACATCATACATATCTATTCCTAACCCAATCAAATTTTTTTAGTACCTTCTACATGCCAAGCCTAATCATACATAAAAATACATGAGCTTTACAAATTCAAACTATGGTCATAGGAATAAAAATATTAGATTCTTACTGGGTTCATCTGAACAAAACAAAAATGAACTTGGATTCTTATTATAAAGGACACAAAATCATCAGGGTATAGTGGCAGTTAGAACTGAGATTCAGGAGCCGAACTGTCTAAACTTAAATCCTAGCTATTCCACTTACTAACTGTGTGAGCTCAGACAAATGACTTGACCAACCTGTGCTGATTTTCTCCTGTGTAAAATGGGAACTGTAACGGTACGTAACTCAGGGGTTGTTCTGATGATTAGATAAATTTAATAAGTTAATATTTATAAAGTGCTTGGAACAGTGCTAGGTATATAATAAGCACAATGTGTTTTTCTGTTATGTAAATAAAATAGATATGCTAGGGTCAGAGGGAGTGTTTTCCTTTCGCAAAGTATTTTATTGCACATTTATTCTGGGAAATTTTCGTAATAAATCCTTAGCCTGTTTAGAGATTGGTGAAAATGAGATAAAACAAGGCCATTTGAGCTCTTCCCTTAAGTAGGAAACTTTACTGAGACATCAGTCTTTACCCTAGGTAGTGAGCAAGTCTCCTAGCTCTCATTATTTTCTCCCCACACCTGGTTGAAAAAGTCAGGATGTAAAAATGTAACAGAAGGATGAAGGAATAAAGTCGATTACTAGTTTCTTTATAGTACTTCTTCCTATTTTTCAAACTTTCCAAAATCAGTATGCATTATTTTTATATTCAGGAAAAAAAGTTAGCTTTCAAACTAGAGTTAGAAACAAAGACGAATGCAATATAGTAATTTTTCTCCTTTTCAATCCCAAAAATAGTGGCCAGGAATAATTGGGAGCTCAAGGTAGGAGTAAGCATTATGTTTCAAATTAGAAATAGTTGTGAATTTACCAAAGAAATCCCAAAACTCTTAATATAATTTAAAAATTCATGAACATTCATATATTTTAAAGAAAACAATATGATTCACATTGAATTCTTAGCTGCTTAAAAATTCAGGTCACTGTACTTCTCTACAAAAAAAAAAGTGTTCAGAATTACCTTAAAAGTAAAATTGTAAGAAAGAGTTTAAGAACTCAAATTCTGAGGATTAAAACTAAGAAGTCTTCTTATAGACATTTCATAATAACAAGGTCTAAAAGGTTTCTTTTTCTTCCGGATTGAATAAAAGAATATTCCCCATTGCAGCAAGTGTTGGATGGATCATCCTGATTACTCAGGTCAAAAATCTTGGAACCATTGCTCTCATGTTCCACACCCAACCGTCCAATATATCCTTTCTGCTCCTCTTCAATATATATCCTGAGTCTGGCCACTTACCACCTCTACCCACAACCATCTTGGTTCAAGCCAGCATCCTAACTGCTCTCCCTGCTACCATCCTTCCCCTTAGTCTGTGCTCCAAACAGCATGCAAAGCAATGATCCCATTACAACACAGGTCAGATGGCATCACTCCTTGGCCCAAAACCCTCAGTGCGTTTCCATCTTGCTTGAAGTAAAAGCAAAAGTCCCTGCTGAGTCTTCCATGATCTGATCCATGTCACCCCTCTGGTCACACTCTTCCTCCCCTGTTCCATTTCAGTCTCCTCAGCCTCCTTACTGTTTCCATAACAAGCCAGTCAGACTGTTACTGACCAGGGTTCTTGGCCTCCTTAAGCAATAGAAATTGATCAGAGGCCAGACAACAAATTCAGGCAAGGATTTATTGGGGCCCCTGCTAGAGCAGTGGGGATGGAGAACAAACAACAGGTTCCCTTGCTCGCTTGTTCCCCAAGGGGGGCAACGAGCTTGTTCCTTATATGGGGTGAGGGTAGGGGTGTGTCCAGGGGTCAGGCCGGAGGGGTGGCTTAGGTGTTTTTCCCACCCCTTAGGTGGTGTTGTGTGTAGGGGGCATGATCAGTACCCTGTTTTTGCTCCCAACCCCTTGCTTTTGCTCCAGGCTCTTCAAATGTGGCAGTTGGGTTTTTTGGTCTCTGTATCTTTTGTCCAGAATTTGCCCTAAATGCACATGCATGCTGTTATTTTTAGTCCCTTACAGTTTCTTAATATTTTGTTGCTTGAGGAGAGGTGTGTCCAGGTGCAAACCCTGTAGCACTGCAGCAAAGGGGCCCAGGTCCCAGCCTGTCTCAAGTCCTGTGCCCATACTGTTCTTTCTGCCTGAAATGCTCTTCCTGCAGTTATTCATGTGGCTCAAATGTCACCATATCAATAAGGTTTTCCTGGACCACCTCTTTTTTTTTATAAGAAAGTTTTTTTTTAACTGAAGTATAGTTAATTTACAATGTTGTAAATGTACAGCAAAGTGATTTCAGTTATACATAATGAATATATATATATTTTAAAGATTCTTTTCCATTATAGGTTATTACAAGATACTTAGTGTAGCTCCCTGTGCTATACAGTAGGTCCCTGTTGTTTACCTATTTTGTATATAGTAGTGTGTATATTTTAATCCCAAACTCCTAATTTATCTCTCCCCTCCCCATCCCCTTTGGTAACCATAAATTTGTTTTCTATGTTTGTGAGTCTATTTCTGTTTTGTAAATAAATTCATTTGTATCATATTTAGATTCCACTTATAAGTGATGTCATATAATATTGGTCTTTGTCTGCCTTAATTCACTTAGTATGATAATCTCTAGGACCATTCATCTTGCTGCAAATGGCATTATTTCATTCTTTTTGGTGACTGAGTAATATTCCATTTTATATATATACATTTACCTGTCACTGGATATTTAAGTTGCTTCCACGTCTTGGCTATCGTAACTAGTACTGCTATGAACATTGGGGTGCGTGCATCTTTTTTAATTAGAGCTTTCTTCTTTTCTGGATATATGCCCAGGAGTGGGATTGCAGGATCATATGGTAACTCTATTTTTAGTTTTTTAAGGAACCTCCATACTGTTCACCATAGTGGCTGCACCAATTTACATTCCTACCAATAGTGTAGGAGGGTTCCCTTTTCTCCACACCCTCTCCAACATTTATTTATAGACTTTTTAATGATGGCTGTTCTGACTCATGTGAGGTGATACCTCACTGTAGTTTTGATTTGCATTTCTCTAATAATTGGCAATACTGAACATCTTTTCATGTGCTTGCTGGCCATCTGTATGTTTTCTTTGGAGACCTGACCACCTCTTTTAAAATTGCAAACCACCCCATACACATATTTTCTATCGTCCTTCCCAGAATTTTCTCTACATAACACTTAACACCATCTAACATCCTATATATTTTCCTTATTTATTTCATTGTCTCTCCTTAATGGAATGAAAGCTTCATGAAGGCAAGATTTTTCTGGTTTGTTCCCTGGGGTATTATTCCCAGAGGCTAGAACGGTGCTTAGCACATAAATAAGTGCTCAATAAATATCTGGTGAATGTTAAATGAAAGTGGAGTTATTGGGTAGGCAATTGAATATACACTCCTAGAATTTGGAGAGATGCCTGAGCTGGAGATGTAATTTTAGGAGTCATCAGTGAAGATGGCATCAAAAATAAAGCCTGGATAGACTCAGTAAAAAGGAAACTTTCAAGAGAACTCATTTTCATATCTGTTGGAAAAGTATAAAGATAAAAAATAATGCACTTTTTGCAAATTTCAAATTAGCAAAATTTACAAAACTGGAAGCAATTAAGATGATACAAAATATGCAACTAATTGCAGGAGTCTGAGTCAATTTTTAATTGCTTTCTAATTGCATTTCGCTTTATTTCATATTCAAGGTTATCTTACCTTCTCAGTAAATGAAGAACATGGATGTCTTCTCATCCCTCTGTTTACCATCTGATCTTAAAAAACAACCATGGAGCACTAATAAGGAAATGAAACACATGTAATGTGTTCTTAAAGAATTCGCATTCTAGTCTGCATCTTCTGTGACCTTTTAATTGTACTGGTGAGTGACAGGACATGTGGGAATTGAAAGTAATATACTTGGAAGTAAACGGAGATTGCAATTCTCTTTCCAATAATTTGAAACTTACACTGAAGCTTCTTCATAATATAAATGCAGTGTCCAAGGTCAGACAGCACTTTACTGAGAATCAGCCATTAGAATCTCAAATGGTCCCCTCAAAGACTCTGCTGTCTGCATGTAGTGGACACAGATGCGTAAAGTGGGAAAGTATTATAAAATAACCACCACCACTGCTTGGTAATTTGTGTTAATTAAATGTATGAAGTTGTCAGCCCACTGTACTTCTTAAATGATATCACTCATCAGTCCTTGCAATTTGTTTCAACATGATGCAAATACAGTCGGAAGTTGCCTAGCTGCAGAATAATCTAAAAGCTTTCCCAAACACCTTTAATGAATATTCACAACCACCACTTTCCAAAATGCAATATTTCATCACCTCCTATATTTAAATTTCTAAAATCTGCATTATATATTTCAAGTATGTTTAAATCAAAGTTAAAGTATTGGAAAAGCCGACATAATTTAACAAGTAACATGTATTAGAGGGTGCTGACTCAGCAGATGATAGGCAATCAATGGGCCACCCTTACCTGTATAAAAACTGCAAATAACTGCAGGCTTAAAGTTATGAAGATGAAGAAGCTGAGAAAGAAATTAAAATTTTATAAGAGAAATAGACAAGGGAAATCAAATGAAAAGAAAATGTACAAAGGCAAGAGAGTTGAAAATACAAAAACAACCTGAACAGTTGGTAAAATAGAAATCAAGTAAATGAAATGGGTTCAGGATCTGGCCTAAAAAGAAATTGGTATTACTCAACCATCATATAAAACTCACATTTTAAAAAACAGAAATTATTATAACCAAGGTGGGAGTAAAAGAAGCAAGAGAATCCTGGAATACTGTGGAAACTGATATGAAATAGGTCATGGCTGTGAATTTTTCTTAGTCTCCTTTCCAACAGAATCTCTAGAGCCTTCTCTTCTCTATCACATCTCTCTAGCGCTCCTCACTGCATAAAGCATTACACTACCTTCCTGACCACAGCACACCCATTTTTCAAAAGAGATTTATACGGAGTATGGAAGTCAAGAAAATGACAAAATTTGAGACCCTTCTGGTCGACTCATTATAAGTCATATTTAACACTCATTAAATGTCAGTGTCCTAGAATCATAGACTCTCAAGGTCAAAAGAGATTTTAAAGGTCTTCCAGTCCAACCAAGTATCCATTCTCAAATTCCCTCTGTAACATTCCTGCCACACAGCTGTATTATTTTTACTGAAACATGTTGATTGATAGAGAATCCACCATCTTCCAAAATGGTCCATTTCACCTTCAGCCTGTTATTCATCCCATTCTTATGTCATCCAAACTAAATACTTTACCTGGGACATTTATTGATAAGAAAACATTAAAAAATCACAGTGACTGGGGCCTACCTCAGAGAGACTCTGATTTAGAATCAGTATATTGTCAAAGCTCCCGAAGTGATTCTAATATGCAGCCAGGACTGAGAAACATTGCACTAGACTAGTTCACGCCACATCAGGATGATTATAAAGACTGATATACAGATGATGATACACTCCTTGCTGATTATACAGAAGAATTAGGCCACATGATAGCATGGAAAGAGTACAAGGTTTGAATTCAGACAGGCCTGGCCCAACCACTTCCTAAGTGAGTGACCTCAGCCAAGGTGCCTAGCTGTCCTGAGTCTCAGTTTCCACATCTGCAAATAGAGTATAGTAGTAACTACTGGGGAGTTTGAGGAGATACTATACTCCACATGACCAGTTCGGTGCTATCATGTCCACCTGAGCCTTCTCCAGGTAAACGTGGTGGACAGACCCCAGGGTGGTCCCACAATTCCCACTCCTTGGTGTTCATACCCTGTCAAATGCTCTCCCCTTGAGTGTATGTGGGACCTGTGACTTCCTTCTAACCAACAGAATATTCAAAGATGAGGTGATTTTGCAGATTATTAAGGTTCCAAATCAGTTGATTGTGAGTTAATCAAGGGGATGAGTCTCCTGGGTGGGCCTGACTTAATCAGGTGAATGCCCTTTAAAAGAGAGACTGGGTCCCCCCTGAAGGCACAGACAAGCAGGAGAGACTCTCTCTTACAAGGCAAGGAACTGTGGATGGGTCACTAGAAACTGCAGGTGCCTCTAGAGCCTGAGGGCGGCCTCCAGTCAATAGCCAGTAAAAAAATCAGAGTTCTCAGCCATATAGCTTCAAATGAATTCTGCCCACAACCTGAGTGAACTCAGAAGCAGACCCTCTCTCAGTCAAGTCTCTAAATAAAGATGTAGCCTGTGAGACCCTGGACAGAGGACCCAGTTAAGCTGTGCCCAGACTACTAAGCCATGGAAACTTTGAGATAATTAATAGCGTGTTGTTTTGAGCTACTAAGTTTGTGGTAGTTTGGTCTGCAGTATAAAACTAATACCATTTTGTTTGAATGTTTTCAGTCTTTTCATGGCTCTGGTAACGCTACCCCAAACATCTCCACTTTAGCTAAATTTCCTTTGAAGTGTGGCTTGCAAAAGTGGATGCAACCATCACAGAAAAAATTTATTCAGGCAGAAAGCATTAATGGATGTTAAATCTGGGGTTGTGGCAGTGGCCTAAATTTAATGAGAAACATGATATTTACAATTAAATTTGATTATGCCCTGTTTTTATATTTATACATAATAATTTATATTAATCTATTCTAGTTTGTATTAATCACTTGAGTTGCGTAACGACCTCACTAGCTTTACATTATTTTGGGATACAGCCATGTACATGCATGTGCACACACACCTGTGTAGATTCTCCTGCCAATCAGGAAAAATCTCAGAACCTTAGCATTCCTCTTTTCATATTTGCACAGGCAAAGTACATTTAGAAGTACTTCTAGCCACTGCATATCCAAACACATCATGAAGCCTCATTTTTCCACCCTTGCTCACTAATGATTTTACGTTAGGCTATATGAAATTATCTATCTTTAACTTCCAAAAGGAGCCTTCCTATTAATAGCCTTCATAAGGGGAAATGCAGAAGAAATTAGCAGCATCTCTCCTATGACAGACACTACCCAACGGTCATTCACTGCTTCCCTTTCCCCCTACAGGCAGTTCCTAATTCCCAATGTAGATGTGGTCCCAATAAGACCACATATGCAGTTTTCCACCTTCCTTATTGAGGTCATGAGCATATGACCCTAAAGAGACCTGACAAAGACAGTCAACGTGCTGAGAATGACAAAGTGAAAAGAGAGAAAGAGCTTGAGCTTCAGCACTGCTCAGCCAATGAATTAACTAGACCTTCAACCACCCTGCTGGTTCAGATCTCTTCAAACATGAAAAAATGAATTCTTTGTGTAAGACACTTTCTGGGAATTCAGTTCCTTGTAGCTACAAACATCCTAAATGATACAGTTGCCTATCTCTAACAAGTTTTTAACCTCTCTAATCCTCAGTTTTCTCAGCAATGGAAAAAGAAAGCATGGAAATATGGTCTTTGAAGATGATCAAGTTAAAATGAAGTACACAGATTCTGATACCAATTCCAAATACGTGGAGGGTTGGGCGGGGAGAAGGTGTTCCCCACATCAGTAAGCAATTCTTGGGACACTAAGTGGGTGTCCTACAATTCAAATCGATTCTTACACTGTCTACCCAGAGACAGAACCAGATTCCACACGTTAAGGGATCAGTCCTACAAGACTCCACCACCACTTCAGATGCCAGTCACAAGCCCAGGTTACCTGTGCTTCCAACCAACTGGCTATAAATCAGAGGGTCATAAGAACCCCTCCATTTTCACTTACTAGATTGCCTGTTTATTATAAAAGGATACAACTCAGGAAGGGCCAGACTGAAGAGATGTAGAGGGCAAGGCAGAGGGAAAAGGGGTGGAGTTTCCATGCCCTCTCCAGGAGCACTGCTTTCCTGGCACCCCCATGTGTTCACCAACCTGAAGCTCTCCAAACCCTGTGGTGCACTTTGGGGTTTTATAGAGGCTTATTCCATAGGCATGACTGATTCACTCATTGGTCACTGGTGATTGACTCAACCTCCAGCCCCTCTCCTCTCCCTGGAAGTTGAGGGGTGGGACTGAAAGTTGCAACCCTCTAATCACCTGTTTGGCTCCACTGGCAACCAGCCCCCATCCTTAGGTGCTTTCCAAAAGTCACATCGTTAACATAACAAAAGACACCTTTATTACACTTAGGAAATTCCAAGGTTTTTAGGAGATCTATGCTGGAAATGGGGATAAAGAACAAATATATATTTCTTATTGTATATCACAATATCACATGCAGTCAGTAGGGTGAGCCCATAATCCAATATGACTCTATCCTTAAAAAAAGGTGAAATTTGGACACAGAGGCACACACACAGAAAAAAAATGCCATGTGTACACGAAGGTAAGATAGGCTGGGACCTGGCACCCTTTACTGCAGTGCTTGCACCTGGACAAATGTCTCATTGAGCAACAAAACACAAAGAAACTATAAGGGACTAAAAATAACTGCACGCATGCGCAGCTGGGTCAAATTGTGAACAATAAGATACAAAAAGGCCGAAAAACAACTGCCACTTCTGAGGTGCTGGGAGCAAAAGCAGGGTACTGTGCGTGATCCCTGCACCCAGCATCACCAAGGGGGTGGGCAGACCACCTAAGCCGCCCCTCCGCCCAACCCAGCCCCTACCGTCAACCCATTTAAAGAACGAGCTAGCCACCCCCGTCAGAGATTGACCAAGGGACACCTGTTACTTGTTTTCACTCCCTTGGGCTGCAGCATGAGTCTCAATAAAGCCTTGCCTGAATTTCTCCTCTGGCCTCTTATCAATTTCTATTGATTAAAGAATCCAAGAACAGGTAGGTAACAGGTAGAGATCGGGGTGATGCGTATACAAGACAAGGAACACCAAAGATGGCCAGAAAACCATCAGAAGCTAGGTGAGAGGCTTGAAACAGCTCTCAGAGGAATCCAATTCTACCATTGCCTTGGTTTTGGACTTGTAGCCTCCAGAACTGTGAGACAATAAATTCCTATTGTACAAACATCCAGCGTGTGGTACTTTGTTACAGCCACCTGTTTAAAACAAAAGAGACAACAGGCCTAAAATGGGGTAACTTGTGCTAAGCCCCAAGTCAGCAAACCAAGACTTAAAACCTAATCTAACTGCAGTTTCAGCCTCTCCTAGGAATATAATCTTAACCAGTCATCCTGGAACTTCCTGGCCAGCACTAGTGAGAGAATCTGCCTTCCTCCAAAAGGAAGGTGATCTTGTCAGAAATAATCCTTTCTTTTATTTATGATTTCCTATCCCACTCATTTCTGACTTTAAAAGCCATTCCGGGCTGGGCAAGATGGCGGAAGAGTAAGATGCGGAGATCACCTTCCTTCCCACAGATACAGTAGAAATACATCTACACGTGGAACTGCTCCTACAGAACACCCACTGAACGCTGGCAGAAGACGTCAGACCTCCCAAAAGGCAAGAAACTCCCCCCGTACTTGGGTAGGGCAAAAGAAAAAAGAAATAACAGACACAAAAGAATAGGGACGGGACCTGCACCAGTGGGAGGGAGCCGTGAAGGAGGAAAGGTTTCCACGCACTAGGAAGCCCCTTCGTGGGCAGAGACTGCGGGTGGCAGAGGGGGGAAGCTTCGGAGCCATGGAGGAGAGCGCAGCCACAGGGGTGCGGAGGGCAAAGTGGAGAGATTCCCGCACGGAGGATCGGTGCCGACCAGCACTCACCAGCCCGAGAGGCTTGTCTGCTCAGCCGCCGGGGCGGGCGGGGTCTGGGAGCTGAGGCTCCGGCTTCCGCGCTAGCCGGGAGGGAGTCCAGGAAAAAGTCTGCAGCTGCCGAAGAGGCAAGAGACTTTTTCTTCCCTGTTTCCTGGTGCGCGAGGAGAGGGGATTCAGAGCGCTGCCTAAACGAACTTCAGAGACGGGCGCGAGCCGCGGCTAACAGCGCGGATCCCATAGCAACAGGGGCGCAGAGGGAAAAATGGAGAGACTCCCGCACAGAGGCTCGGCGCCGAGCAGAGCTCACCAGCCCGAGAGGCTTGTCTGCTCCCCCGCCGGGGCGGGCGGGGCTGGGAGCGGAGGCTCGGGCTTCGGTCGGATCGCAGGGAGAGGACTGAGGTTGGCGGCCTGAACACAGCCTGAAGGGGTTAGCGCACCACAGCTGGCTGGGAGGGAGACCGGGAAAAAGTCTGCAGCTGCCGAAGAGGCAAGAGACTTTTTCTTGCCTCTTTGTTTCGCGGCGCGCAAGGAGAGGGGATTCAGAGCGCCGCCTAAACGAACTCCAGAAACTGGCGCGAGCCGCGGCTATCAGCGCGGACCCCAGAGACGGGCGTGAGACGCTGGGGCTGCTGCTGCCGCCTCCAAGAAGCCTGTGTGCGAGCACAGGTCACTCTCCACACCGCCCCTCCTGGGAGCCCGTGCAGCCCGCCACTGCCAGGGTCCCGTGATCCAGGGACAACATCCCCCGGGAGAACGCACTGCGCCCTCAGGCTGCTGCAACGTCACGCCGGCCTCTGACGCCGCAGGCTCGCCCCGCCTCCTCTGTACCCCTCCCTCCCCGCGGCTTGGGCGAGCCAGAGTCCCCGAAGCAGTTGCTCCTTTAACCCCGTCCTGTCTGGGCGGGGAACAGACGCCCTCAGGCGACCTACACGCAGAGGCGGGTCCAAATCCAAAGCTGATCCCCAGGAGCTGTGCGAACAGAGAAGAGGAGGGGAAATCTGTCCCAGCAGCCTCAGAAGAAGCGGATTAAAACTCCACAAACAACTTGATGTGCCTGCATCTGTTGAATACCTGAATAGACAACGAATCATCCTAAATTCAGGAGGTGGACATTGGGAGCAGGATATATTAATTTTTCCCCTTTTCCTTTTTTTTTGTGAGTGTATATGTATATGCTTCTGGGGGAGATTTTGTCTGTATAGCTTTGCTTTATAATCGCTTTATTTTACTTCACTATATTATAGCCTCTTTCTTTCTTTTCTTCCTTCCTTCCTTCCTTTCTTTCTTTCTTTCTTTCTTTCTATTTTTTCTCCCTTTTACTCTGAGCCGTGTGGACGAAAGGCTCTTGGTGCTTGAGCCAGGCATCAGGGCCGTACCTCGGAGGTGGGAGAGCCAACTTCAGGACACTGGTCCACAAGAGACCTCCCAGCTCCACGTAATACCAAACGGCAAAAATCTCTCAGAGATCTCCATCTCAACATCAAGACCCAGCATCACTCAATGACCAGCAAGCTACAGTGCTGGACACCCTATGCCAAACAACTAGCAAGACAGGAACACAGCCTCATCCATTAGCAGAGAGGCTGCCTAAAATCATAATAAGGCCACAGACACCCCAAAACACACCACCAGATGTGGACGTGCCCACCAGAAAGACAAGATCCAGCCTCATCCACCAGAACACAGGCACTAGTTCCCTCCACCAGGAAGCCTGCACAACCCACTGAACCAACCTTACCCACTGGGGACAGATACCAAAAACAACGGGAACTACGAACCTGCAGTCTGTGAAAAGGAGACCCCAAACACAGTAAGATAAGCAAAATGAGAAGACAAAAAAAAAAAAAAAACAGCAGATGAAGGAGCAGGGTCAAAACACACCAGACCTAACAAGTGAAGAGGAAATAGGCAATCTACCTGAAAAAGAATTCAGAATAATGAGAGTAAAGATGATCCAAAATCTTGGAAATAGAATAGACAAAATGCAAGAAACATTTAACAAGGACGTAGAAGAACTAAAGAGGAACCAAGCAATGATGAAAAACACAATAAATGAAATTAAAAATACTCTAGACGGGATCAATAGCAGAATAACTGAAGGAGAAGAACGGATAAGTGACCTGGAAGATAAAATAGTGGAAATAACTACTGCAGAGCAGAATAAAGAAAAAAGAATGAAAAGAACTGAGGACAGTCTCAGAGACCTCTGGGACAACATGAAACGCACCAACATTTGAATTATAGGGGTCCCAGAAGAAGAAGAGAAAAAGAAAGGGACTGAGAAAATATTTGAAGAGATTATAGTTGAAAACTTCCCTAATATGGGAAAGGAAATAGTTAATCAAGTCCTGGAAGCACAGAGAGTCCCATACAGGATAAATCCAAGGAGAAACACGCCAAGACACATATTAATCAAACTGTCAAAAATTAAATATAAGGAAAACATATTAAAGGCAGCAAGGGAAAAAAAACAAATAACACACAAGGGAATCCCCATAAGGTTAACATCTGATCTTTCAGCAGAAACTCTGCAAGCCAGAAGGGAGTGGCAGGATATACTTAAAGTGATGAAGGAGAAAAACCTACAACCAAGATTACTCTACCCAGCAAGGATCTCATTCAGATGTGATGGAGAAATTAAAACCTTTACAGACAAGCAAAAGCTGAGAGAGTTCAGCACCACCAAACCAGCTTTACAACAAATGCTAAAGGAACTTCTCTAGGAAGAAACACAAGAGAAGGAAAACACCTACAATAACAAACCCAAAACATTTAAGAAAATGGGAATAGGAACATACATATCTATAATTACCTTAAATGTAAATGAATTAAATGCTCCCACCAAAAGACACAGACTGGCTGAATGGATACAAAAACAAGACCCATATATATGCTGTCTACAAGAGACCCACTTCAGACCTAGAGACACATACAGACTGAAAGTGAGGGGACGGAAAAAGATATTCCATGCAAATGGAAATCAAAAGAAAGCTGGAGTAGCAATTCTCATATCAGACAAAATAGACTTTAAAATAAAGACTATTACAAGAGACAAAGAAGGACACTATATAATGATTAAGGGATCGATCCAAGAGGAAGGTATAACAATTGTAAATATTTATGCACCCAACATAGGAGCACCTCAATACATAAGGCAAATACTGACAGCCATAAAAGGGGAAATCGAAAGCAACACAATCATAGTAGGGGACTTTAACACCCCACTTTCACCAATGGACAGATCATCCAAAATGAAAATAAATAAGGAAACAAAAGCTTTAAATGATACATTAAACAAGATGGACTTAATTGATATTTATAGGACATTCCACCCAAAAACAACAGAATACACATTTTTCTCAAGTGCTCATGGAACATTCTCCAGGATAGATCATATCTTGGGTCACAAATCAAGCCTTGGTAAATTTAAGAAAATTGAAATTGTATCAAGTATCTTTTCTGACCACAACGCTATGAGACTAGATATCAATTACAGGAAAAGATCTATAAAAAATACAAACACATGGAGGCTACACAATACACTACTTAATAACGAAGTGATCACTGAAGAAATCAAAGGGGAAATCAAAAAATACCTAGAAACAAATGATAATGGAGACACGACGACCCAAAACCTATGGGATGCAGCAAAAGCAGTGCTAAGAGGGAAGTTTATAGCAATACAAGCCTACCTCAAGAAACAGGAAACATCTCGAATAAACAACCTAACCTTGCACCTGAAGCAATTAGAGAAAGAAGAACAAAAAAAACCCAAAGCTAGCAGAAGGAAAGAAATCATAAAGATCAGGTCAGAAATAAATGAAAAAGAAATGAAGGAAACAATAGCAAAAATTAATGAAACTAAAAGCTGGTTATTTGAGAAGATAAACAAAATTGATAAATCTTTAGCCAGACTCATCAAGAGAAAAAGGGAGAAGACTCAAATCAATAGAATTAGAAATGAAAAAGGAGAAGTAACCACTGACACTGCAGAAATACAAAAGATCATGAGAGATTACTACAAGCAACTCTACGCCAATAAAATGGACAACCTGGAAGAAATGGACAGATTCTTAGAAATGCACAACCTGCTGAGACTGAACCAGGAAGAAATAGAAAATATGAACAGACCAATCAGAAGCACTGAAATTGAAACTCTGATTAAAAACCTTCCAACAAACAAAAGCCCAGGACCAGATGGCTTCACAGGTGAATTCTATCAAACATTTAGAGAAGAGCTAACAGCTCTCCTTCTCAAACTCTTCCAAAATATTGCAGAGGGAGGAACACTCCCAAACTCATTCTACGAGGCCACCATCACCCTGATACCAAAACCAGACAAAGATGTCACAAAGAAAGAAAACTACAGGCCAATATCACTGATGAACATAGATGCAAAAATCCTCAACAAAATACTAGCAAACAGAATCAAACAGCACATTAAAAGGATTATACACCATGATCAAGTGGGGTTTATTCCAGGAATGCAAGGATTCTTCAATATATGCAAATCAATCAACGTGATACATCATATTAACAAATTGAAGGAGAAAAACCATATGATCATCTCAATAGATGCAGAGAAAGCTTTCGACAAAATTCAACACCCATTTATGATAAAAGCCCTGCAGAAAGTAGGCATAGAGGGAACGTTCCTCAACATAATAAAGGCCGTATATGACAAACCCACAGCCAACATTGTCCTCAATGGTGAAAAACTGAAAACATTTCCACTAAGATCAGGAACAAGACAAGGTTGCCCACTCTCACCACTATTATTCAACATAGTTTTGGAAGTGTTAGCCACAGCAATCAGAGAAGAAAGAGAAATAAAAGGAATCCAAATTGGAAAAGAAGAAGTAAAGCTGTCACTGTTTGCAGATGACATCATACTATACATAGAGAATCCTAAAGATGCTACCAGAAAACTACTAGAGCTAATCAATGAATTTGGTAAAGTAGCCGGATACAAAATTAATGCACAGAAATCTCTTGCATTCTTATATACTAATGATGAAAAATCTGAAAGTGAAATTAAGAAAACACTCCTGTTTACCATTGCAACAAAAAGAATAAAATATCTAGGAATAAACCTACCTAAGGAGACAAAAGACCTGTATGCAGAAAATTATAGGACACTGATGAAAGAAATTAAAGATGATACAAATAGATGGAGAGATATACCATGTTCTTGGATTGGAAGAATCAACATTGTGAAAATGACTCTACTACCCAAAGCAATCTACAGATTCAATGCAATCCCTATCCAACTACCACAGGCATTTTTCACAGAACTAGAACAAAAAATTTCACAATTTGTATGGAGACACAAAAGACCCCGAATAGCCAAAGCAATCTTGAGAACGAAAAATGGAGCTGGAGGAATCAGGCTCCCTGACTTTAGACAATATTACAAAGCTACAGTAATCAAGACAGTTTGGTACTGGCACAAAAATAGAAATATAGATCAATGGAACAGGATAGAAAGCCCAGAGATAAACCCACGCACATATGGTACCTTATCTTTGATAAAGGAGGCAAGCATATACAGTGGAGAAAAGACAGCCTCTTCAATAAGTGGTGCTGGGAAAATTGGACAGGTACATGTAAAGTATGAAATTAGAACACTCCCTGACACCATGCACAAAAATAAACTCAAAATGGATTAAAGACCTAAGTGTAAGGCCAGACACTATCAAACTCTTAGAGGAAAACATAGGCAGAACACTCTATGACATAAATCACAGCAAGATCCTTTTTGACCCAGCTCCTAGAGAAATGGAAATAAAAACAAAAATAAACAAATGGGACCTAATGAAACTTAAAAGCTTTTGCACAGCAAAGGAAACCATAAACAAGACCAAAAGACAACCCTCAGAATGGGAGAAAATATTTGCAAATGAAGCAACTGACAAAGGATTAATCTCCAAGATTTACAAGCAGCTCATGCAGCTCAATAACAAAAAAACAAACAACCCAATCCAAAAATGGGCAGAAGACTTAAATAGACATTTCTCCAAAGAAGATATACAGATGGCCAACAGACACATGAAAGAATGTTCAACATCCTTAATCATTAGAGAAATGCAAATCAAAACTACAATGAGGTATCATCTCACACCGGTCAGAATGGCCATCATCAAAAAATCTAGAAACAATAAATGCTGGAGAGGGTGTGGAGAAAAGGGAACACTCTTGCACTGTTGGTGGGAATGTAAATTGATACAGCCACTATGGAGAACAGTATGGAGGTTCCTTAAAAAACTAAAAATAGAATTACCATACGACCCAGCAATCCCACTACTGGGCATATACCCTGAGAAAACCATAATTCAAAAAGAGTCATGTACCACAATGTTCATTGCAGCTCTATTTACAATAGCCAGGACATGGAAGCAACCTAAGTGTCCATCGACAGATGAATGGATAAAGAAGATGTGGCACATATATACAATGGAATATTACTCAGCCATAAAAAGAAATGAAATGGAGGTATTTGTAATGAGGTGGATGGAGTTAGAGTCTGTCATACAGAGTGAAGTAAGTCAGAAAGAGAAAAACAAATACAGTATGCTAACACATATATATGGAATCTAAGGGGGAAAAAAAAAAGGTCATGAAGAACCTAGTGGCAAGATGGGAATAAAGACACAGACCTACTAGAGAATGGACTTGAGGATATGGGGAGGGGGAGGGGTGAGATGTGACAGGGTGAGAGAGTATCATGGACATATATACACTACCAAATGTAAAATAGCTAGTGGGAAGCAGCCGCATAGCACAGGGAGATCAGCTCAGTGCTTTGTGACCACCTAGAGGGGTGGGATAGGGAGGGTGGGAGGGAGGGAGATGCAAGAGGGAAGAGATATGGAAACATATGTATATGTATAACTGATTCACTTTGTTATAAAGCAGAAACTAACACACCATTGTAAAGCAATTATACTCCAATAAAGATGTTTAAAAAAAAAAAAAAGTAAAGAAACACATTCTAATATGATACGTATGAGAAAACAAATTGGAATGAAAGTCTGGTTTCTCTGAAGAAGGGTTTATACTGATGTCAATTAATATTTAATATCACTTAATCTGAAAATAATATGTATCACATTGTTTTTTAAAATAATGGCACAAAGTTTTGTTAACATGCATCACTCAGGGATACTTTTAATGATAAAATGATAGAGATAAGACAATTAAGATATATCCTCCATTTATTTAACTAGTAGCTTATAGATGAACAGGATTTTGTCAAGCAATAAAACTCTATGTCATTCACTAAAAAAAAATAAAAATAAAAAAATAAAAGCCATTCCTTCTTTGCAGCTCTTTGGAGTTCCTTCCTATTTGCTAGATGAGATGTTGCCTCATTCATGAATCACTGAATAAAGCCAATTAGATCTTCAAATTTACTCAGTTGAATTTTGTTTTTTAACATGCCCTAGCAAACTAATACATAATTCAATGTTAAAAATAAACCCAAATTCCAAAGGAAACCAAAAAAAAAAAAAAAAAAAAACCCCACAAAAAATGAGTGTTCACTTTTTTGATAGTCATACATTCATAAGGTGATGTTTATTTTCATGGATAATGATAGTACAAAAAAATGATTCTCAAAGTAAAGTCTTTACACATGGATTGACCTTAGGTCAGAAACTGAAGAGATTCTTAAAAGAAAGAGGAATATTCTACAGAGAAAAAAAAAGGAATAATTTAGAGTGCATGTATTTTAATAGAAACTAAGGAAGAATTTTCAAATATACAAATGGAACAGAACAATAAAGAGGGTTAAGAGACAAGTGCACTTTCTTAATAAAATGATGAAACCACAAATGGTAGAATAGATTAAGAAGATAATAATGAGTTGTCAAAGAGAATCCATTTGGATATATCTTTTAAATTTTAATTCTTTCCAAAGAATTATAAATTGTTATATTTGCATATTTAATCATTACTTTTTAAGTCTTTCAGTTCCTTGAAACTTCCTACTAAAGAACTGTCAGTAAAAAGATGTGGAAAAAGATGTTTTGTGTTGAATTTGAATATATTATTCACTTAATTACAACCTTCTTGTAACAAAGGTTTCTTAATGTAGTCTCATCTAAAATTAATAGATAAATACTCAGTGAATCCAAATGTTTAATGAGCTACAAGGTTTATTAACATTCCCATTTTATTTATTTTTAGCTTTATTAAAGCTCATCTATTGCCCACAGGCTTGTGATGCACATATCACATAATAAAAAGGCAAAATTAAATTTGAATTCTTAAGTAGCAGAATGAATACGAACATGGCTACATTATTTCAGAACTGCCAAATTTAAAATTGAAGATTAAAGTTTTTATTTGCTATTAATTAATATTATATTTATACATGAAGAGAGTGCAAACAAGTGCAAAAGTTACCAACAGACTTATAAAATGATATTTTACATGAAAATTGATATAATTTGTAGCTTAGGGGTAGCGCTACTGCTCAAATAAATACCTCCCTCACCTACTGATGATGGCAGAAATTATTACAGTGATTGATTCCTGAGTAATATAAATATGTTTAAAGAGGGCAACATTTTAAGCTATCCTCAGTGAAAACACTTGAGATCTCAACCTAAGTGCACATTTTTATAGCTGGCAGGTGGGGGCTTAGGGAGGGAGTGAAGGAAAGAAGCATCTGGAGGCTGGAAGCACCAAAAGCGGCATTTGTCAGTGTCCTTATTTTATTTATATCTACCTATTCCGGATTCTATTTTTCCAAATGAACGTCTTCATGTTTTGGAAGTCATAGCCCCAGACACTGGATAGACTTGTGCAAACCATGGTCTAACTTCAATTTATTTGCAAACATTTATTGAGTATCTATTACGCCCAAGATACTGAGCTAGGTTTTATGGCAGATACAAACATAAGAAAGATATAGTCACCAAGTCTTCGGAAGCTTACAATCTGCAGGGGTATAAAATAAGTTTAAAATTTACTAACAACACAAGCAGTATAGCATGATGGGTAAGAACAAAGACCCAAGAATTACACTGGGTTGAATTGTGGCTCCCACCTAATGAGTCATGTAACTTCTCTGTGCTTCAGTTCCTCAGCTGTGCAATGGGAATAGGTTGTTATGAAGACCAACTGAGTTAATAAATGCAAAGCACCTAGAGCAGTGTAAGCCATAAGTATGAGGTAAGGGTCATTTGAGAAAACGAAAAACAAAGTGCTAATGGAATTCAAGGGAGGGCAAGATGGCATTTGGTGGGAAAATCAGGAATACTTTCCTAAGATAGAGAGCATAAGGCAGCAATATTAGTCATTCCCCCTCCCCCTTCATACGCAAAAGAACTTCTCCACATTTGTAGAAAGTACCTCTGCCATTCTGTTGCCTGACAGGTTCACTTCATGTGTGGGTAGTACTGTAACATATACTTTTTCTTTAGTTTTCTCTTTCTCCTTGGTCACAGTGAGAATAACTTGTGCTAAAACTGTCATTTTATAGCAAAAATATGTCAACATTCCACACACAGTCTTTGCAAGAATGTCAGGGTGAAATTTTATGATGTGAGTGTCATGAATATCCTTCCACATTCATTTATTTTTAATATATGAAGAAGTAAGTGCTTGTCTGCTAAGGGAATAGAGAACACGAGATGAATTTGGTTCACATCATGGTATTGATTTTTTAGGATGGCACAGATATTGGTGTGGTTAGGACTCAACCAATAGTCTAGAACAAATCAAAAATAATTTATCATGCTTATCCAAAGTAAAATAATAATGCCTTTACAAATATTTGTACATGACATACAACTTCCTTAAAAATAAGTCTTAAAAACTATATAAACTTTTAAAATGTTAACTTTTTCGATTTTCCTTTAACTTAGGGATATAGGTATTGTGGGTTGAATTATGTCCCCCCAAAAGATATACTGGAGTCCTAATCCCCACTCACATACCTGTAAATATTACCTTACTTAGAAATAGGGTCTTAGCAGATTTTATCAAGTGATTAAATCATCGTAGATTTCAGTGGACCCTGATCAAATTACAGTATCCTTATAAGAAGAGGTAAATTTGGACACAGAGATAGAGCACATAGACCCAAAGAGAAGAAGATCATGTGATGAAGAAGGAAGATTGGAGTGATGCACCTTTAAACCAAGGAATGCCAAGGATTGCGGGCAAACACCAGAAACTAGGAAGAGGTGAGGAAGGATTCTTTCCCAGAGACTTCAGAGGGAGCAAGGCCCTGCTGACACCTTGATTTTAGGCTTCTAGTCTCCAGAACTGTGACAGAATAAACATCCGCTGTTTTAAGCCACCCCATCTATATACTTTGTTATGGCAACCGTAAGAAACGAATACAGTAGGTTAGTTCATTCACTCAGCAATACTTATTGCGTCTGCCATGTGTTGAGCACTGTACCAAGTGCTGCGGATACTGTGAGCAAGGGCAACAAAGTCCCAGTTCTTGGGCACTTGTGTTCTTGCAGAGAAGACAAACATTAAGCAAACTAACATTCATGAAACTGAATGCAAACATTCTACGCAAAGCACCTCTCTCAAGTCGTTCTCTAACACATTAGTTTGTTTAATTTTCTTTATAATCTTCATCAAGATAATGAAATTATCTCGCTTGTTTTGTCCTATGACTGTGGTCAGTCTTCTCTCATTCTATCTCCGGTTTTTAGAAGAGTACGTGACATTGTAGACACCCAATAATTGCTGAAAGAAAGAATGAATGAGGGACTTCCCTGGTGGTCCAGTGGGTAAGACTTCATGCTCCCAATGCAGGGGGGCCGGGGTTTGATCCTTGGTCGGGGAACTAGATCCCGCATGCAGGCCACAACTAAGAGTCCCTATGCCACAACGAAGATCCCATGTGTTGCAACTAAGACAGGGCACAGCCAAAAAAAAGGAATGAATGAATGAATGAAAGAGAAAAGGTACAGAATAAGAGTATTTATTAAGGAGATGTGACCTCTTCTAAAAGATCAAAACAGCCTTCCCTGTAGAAGTGATATTTGGGCAGAGTTATAAATAGAAGTTAACCGCTCACCAGGGACTAATGTGAGTTAATTTGAAGAATAGGCAGGAAAGAATGTTTCAAGCAAAGAAACTAGCACTTATGAAGGCCCTGAGCCTTTAGAGAAAAGAATACAATACATTTTAGAAATTCAAAGGTCAAGGTAGCTAGGGCCCAAAAAGTGAAATGGAGGCTCCATCAAGGTGAGTCTGGTGAAGCAGGCAGTGGCCAGATCATTGAGGCCAGGTTAAGCATTTTGACCCTCTCCTAGTAGAGAGTGGGAAATCTTCGCAGGGTTTTCAGAAGGAGAGTGAATAATCATGTTTGCCTTTCAAAAACTTCTTTCTGGCTCCAGACTAGGTATTGAAAGCCGACAAGAGTGGACATGGAGGGGGGTGACTCAGTGGCTGTTACAGCAGTCTGGATGAGAGATAAGACTAGCTCAGAGCAGAAAACTAGCTACAGAGAAACAGATTCAAAGACTGTATAAGTATCAAAAAAAAAAAAAAAAAGCAGAAGATTGTAGTTGATTAGATGTGAAGGAGCAAAGGATGAAAACAAGGGTTCTGGTTTGTGCTGCTTGGTCAATGGGGTATCATTTTTTTCTGATAAGGAACTAGAAAAGAATCAGAAAGCAAAGGATGGGTAAGAGTTTAGTTTTGACCATGCTGAATTGAGGTTCTAATGACACATCCACATGCAGATGTTGAGTAGGCAGGGTCACAGATGAGTCTAGATCTTGGCAGAGAGGCCTGGGCCAGAGACATCAATGAAAGGAATCACAGACCTAGAGATGGTAATTGATCAAAATACTTAAAGAGAAAAAGGTTTTGGATTATGTCTTGAGAAACTAAAGCACTTGGATATATCCTTAATTTCTTTACAATCTAGAGTAAATCATTTTTATTTTCTTGAATACAAGCTCTCCATTGCTTAATTTGTTTTAAAAAATTAAACACGTACTGAAAAACATCAAATCTTCTGAATTTTATTCTTAACATTGAGATCTTAAATTTTACTAAATGGTGATGATAAAATTTAATTTGCTTCAAATATCTATCAACGATAAACCTATAGCAATTAAACCACTTGCATTTACTTTGTACATCTGTCAATCCCAAGTAAATTTTGGATAAATATTCTTCATATAAGACATTAACTTGCCTTGCAATATTCAAGCTTCCTGTATAAACATCTACATACAAACCCAAACCCAAGAGAAGTATTGTCATCAGATTGAATTCTCATTTCCTTCTCAACTTTGACCTACTCTTCCATTTTCAATATGCCTTTGGATTATTGAGAACTTGACCAGAAGAGAGGCAAGAAACAGAGCAATGACATAATACCATGACTAACTCACAAAACTAACTTTGGGTTATAAGAGTGTGAAAACACATGCAGGAAGCAATAACACATACAGAGTTTTCTTTCCAGAAACTGCTTTTGAAATGGGCAACATTAGGGAATGTTTATAGAATACAATTTCCACTTAATTCAGAAGGAAAAATGCAAATTTTAAGATGCCTTCCTATTATTTACAAAACAAAGCTTATTTATAACCAACCCATCCTTGAAGAGCCTTTCATGTTAAAATTTATCTATTCTGTCCCTTTCCATCATCCTTGACTCAAAACTTGATTATAAAGACATAAACACTCTCTCCTCTTCTCCCCTTATTATTTACATAATTAACTTATCAGTGTCGATTGCATAGAATCCTTTTTAGAAATCATTTGGTTCAATTTTATTTTCATAGGTGAGGAAACAGAAGCTCAAAGACATTAATCAACTTCTCCCAAAATACACACTACTTTTACTTTTCTTTGGTTCAAACCTGTACATTACCATTTATATGTAATAAGTCGCCTTTCCATATTTTGGAGGGAAACACTGTGCTGAACTAGACACTGTCTATCATTATACCCAAGTTTTACCCCACTATAAGTAAACTTCACTCTAACAGTAGACGAATCAACTTCCCAATTATCTTTTAATGGTTACTGGTATCCCATATTATATCAAATAAAACTCTTATGAAAGAATATCAGTGTACTTCAGTTTGAGCCGTCCTTCTCTCTATTGCATTATGAGGTATTTAGAATGCTCCTTTACCCCAGTATAAAGTAAAATCTGCATTTCCATGATGAGTATATTTGGACTGTACTTTACTTCATAATATGAAGGGCAATCTTAAGGGGAAATCACAAATCTTAACTCCTTATCACAAAAATAGGAATTTGACTCCCACTTTTCCAGAAATCTCACAAAGTAAAAAGGGTTTGTAAATGCTGAATTTTCTTAAAAAAAAAAAAAAGTTTACAAATATATTTTTATCTCCTCTTGAAGTTTACCCCATTTGCTTCTCATTTCTCAAAGTGGCCTTTGGAAACATTTCAATCCTCAATTCATGAGCAGGGAAAAACATTCATTCCTGATTTAATGAAGTAATTTTAGAAACGAGTTTCTAAAGAGAGTAATAGGGTATCACTATGGACACAAGGGAGGAAAAGGAAATTTTTGGCCAAATATGACTCAACATCCACAATCTCAGAATATACATTTATGTAATGGGAGAATTAGGTATACACTTAAGACTTTCTCATGTTCTCACTGCAACTGAATAAAATCCAAGATCCTTACTAAGTCCTAGAAGACCCGTCATCATCTTGATATTGCCCAACTCCAGCCTCATCTCAGAACACTTCCTCGCTCTTTACCTATCCACCACGTGTCCCTTGAAGATGACAACCTACATCTGACTTCAAGACCCTTGCTTTAGATTTTCCCAGTGCCTGGAATATTCTTACTCTTGATCTTTACATAGCAGAATGGCCTTCCCTGACCATCCTGTCTATACACACCTGCCCACCTCAGGTCTTCCCCATTATCCTGCAGGGCATTTGTTACTATCTGAAATCATTGCTATTTTAAGGTTTATTATCCATTTTTCCCCACTAGATTGTAAACTAAATGAGAAAAGGGAATTTAATCCTAATTTACTGCTTGGTTCTTAGGCATGTAGATCAGCACATAGCTGATGCTCAGTTAATAGGTATTAAATAAGTGTAACATTGATATTGGTCTAATGGTATCTTTTATTCACTCAACTACTATGTGTAAGATAATTTGCTAGGCGTTACCTAACAATAAAATTTAAAAAAAATTCTTCAAATTTCTAAAATCACTGCTAAAGGGGATGGTGGGGGAGGGATAAATTAGGAGTTTGGGATTAACATATACATGCTACTATGTGTGAAACAGGTAAACGGTATGGACCTTCTGTCTAGTACAGGGAATTATAGTCAGTATCTTGTAATAACGTATAATAGAAAAGAATCTGAAAAGGAATACATATGTATATATATGTGTGTGTGTGTGTATGTGTATAGCGAATCACTTTGCTGTACATCTGAAACTAACACAACATTGTAAATTAACTATACTTCAATTTAAAAAAGCAAACAAAAAATAAAAACAAAACAAACAAAAAAAAACAGGTGCCAAGAAAAAAATTTCTGAAATCAGAAGGAAAATCACAACACACAAGGGATTAATCTCCAAAATATACAAACAGGTCTTTCAGCTCAATATCAAAAAAACAAACAACCCAGTCAAAAAATGGGTGGAAAATCTAAATAGACATTTCTCCAAAGAAGACCTGCAGATGGCTAAACAGCACATGAAAAGATGCTCAGCGTCACTAATTATTAGAGAAATGCAAATCAAAACTGCAATGAGGTGTAACTTCCACTGTCAGAATGGCCATCATCAAAAAATCTACAAATAATAAATGCTGGAGAGGGTGTGGAGAAAAGGGATCGCTCCTACACTGTTGGTGGGAAAGTAAATTGATACAGCCACTATGGAGAACAGTACGGAAGTTCCTTAAAAAACTAAAAATGGAGTTACTATATGATCCAGCAATCCCATTCCTGGGCATATATGTGGAGAAAACAATAATTCAAAAAGATACATGCACCCCAATGTCAATTGAAGCACTATTTACAATAGCCAGGACACGGAAGCAACCTAAATGTCCATTCACAGAGGAATGGATAGAGAAGACATGGTACATACATAAAATGGAATATTACTCATCCACATAAAAGAACAAAATAATGCCATTTGCAGCAACATGGATGGACCTAGAGATCGTCATACTGAGTGAATTAAGTCAGACATAGGGAGACAAATATCATATGATATCAGTTATATGTGGAATCTAAAAAAAAGGGTACAAATGAACCTATCTACAAAACAGAAACAGAGTTACAGATGTAGAAAAACTTATGATTACCAGGGGTAAGAGGGGGGAGGGATAAAGTGAGAGTTTGGGATTGACACATACACACTACTCTATATAAAATAGATAACTAATAAGGACCTACTGTATAGCACAGGGAACTCTACTCAGTACTCTGTAATGGCCTATACGGGAAAAGAATCTAAAAAAAGAGTGGATATATGTATATGTATAACTGATTCACTTTGCTATACACCTGAAACTAACACAACATTGTAAATCAACTGCACTCCAATAAAATTTTTTTAAAAAAAGAAGGAAAATTGGGGCTTCCCTGGTGGCACAGTGGTTGAGAATCTGCCTGCCAATGCAGGCGACACGGGTTCGAGCCCTGGTCTGGGAAGATCCCACATGCCGCGGAGCAACTAGGCCCGTGAGCCACAATTACTGAGCCTGCGCGTCTGGAGCCTGTGCTCCGCAACAAGAGAGGCCGCGATAATGAGAGGCCCGCGCACCGCGATGAAGAGTGGCCCCCCGCCACTTGCCGCAACTAGAGAAAGCCCTCGCACAGAAACGAAGACCCAACACAGCCATAAATAAATTAATTAATTAATTATTTTAAAAAAAGGTTTTAAAAAAAAAAAAAAAAAAAGAAGGAAAATCAAATCCTAAAATTATAAAACTTTAGTATTGAACTTTAACTTAGAGATCACCTTGTGCAGCTTCTTTATCCTACAAAGGAGGGAACTAAGGGATAGAGATAACAGTGTCTTGCCGAAAATGACACATGTTTTCTCTATGTTTCTTGGAATGAAGTTGCTAAGTCAGATCCTCAATAGAATATTTATAGTGCTAACATATGAAGTTGCTTCCCACCAATGAAGTAAAATTTAATATTATAAACATTATTACTATGATTCTTACTACTACTTCTACTAAACTATGGTGTAGACGTGACATAGCATTTTATTTCCTAAACATGTGAATGACTATGTCTAAAACACACGCCAGATCCTTTAAACACCAAATAATTAGATCAATTCAGTCACCCAAATACATAAATTCCATCAACTCTTTATCAATGAACAGACTATCTCCTGCTTAAACAAGCTGACAATAAAAATCAAGGACTACAGCCCGCAAATGGTTGAATCAGCAGTCCTGTAAAAGATACAATCACACACTGAGGCGAAAATATTGAACTGATGATTTAATTCTGTCAGTAAGTTAAGGCTTGCAGTACCTCACACAGCGCCTGTAACAGCGGGGTCAGTAACTACAGAATTGACTATGTTACAAATACTAAGTAACCAACAAATAGCGGCCAGACAGATGGATGAAGGGAAGAATGATTTGATTCCTGAAACCTTCCATCACTAGGTGTGTGCTATCTGCTTCATACCTGTCATTGTGCTTGGAGCAGTTGATCTTTCTGGCATCATTTAGGGAAGCAAAGAATCCTCAGGGTTGGGGTTAATTTAGGATTAAAATAAGCTTTTTAAAGTTTATTTTATTTCTCTATGAAGACTTCACTTTACCCACATCCATCTCATCTAAATGACCATTTAGCTACTTTTTAGAGATATTCACAGCTGTGCTTCCTTTAATAACTTTTACATACTTTGCAACAGAATATGTAGAAAATCTGGTCCAATAACTAACACAAAAAGCCCTTCAACTGTCATTTTAATTTACCAAGTATTTTTTAAAACTCATATCTTTTCTTTCAAGAAAACATTTTGGAATAGAAACATTTCATCTTTTCACTCTGTTGGAAGGTAATGCATTTGGTGCGTTTTAAGTAATTTTTAAATTAATACAATCAGGTCTGCCCATTAGAGCCATGATAGCTTGTATTGTACATTGACAAAGTGACATGGGGGAAAGTTAAGGGGTGAGAGGAAGGAGGAAAACGAAGCTTCCTTTTCACCCCAGAGATGCTCTGCTTGCTGCCTCTATCATAATAACTTAACAAATCCCCTTTGCAGAAGCCCTTATTGTGCCCTAAATAGCATAGAAAGCCTAAGTTATTCCTTACACATTAAGAACACAGTATTTCACATTAAATGTGTAGACTTCACCAAGAGCTACACGACATGGTAATTACATACACAATATAAGTAAGCGGTTGAAATGGTTAACAGGCTCTGGAGTCATAGAAACTTGCATTCAGATCCTGGCCTCCACTCACCAGCTGCCTGACCCTTGGAACATTATCTAATTTCTCTAAGCCTCAGTGTCTTCATCTGTGAAATCAGAATAATGGTACCTGTTCCAAACCATTATTGTGAGTTAAATAAATGCTTGATGTCCCTGACACACAGTAGACCTTCCGGAAAAGTAATTAGTAGTAGTAATAATGAGAGTATAAATGGCTTAAATACTTCAATCACCAACTAAAAGCACAAACATATCTGTTAATGTGAATTCAGTGGTTTTAAACTTAACCATAGTGTTTCCACCCACTCACCACTACAAGATCCAAATGGGAATAAATGGACAGAAGTGAGTCACACAACCTGTATTCTCTTTTATGAGAGTTTTCTAATTAGCACACTAACGAATTCACTCCTTAACAAATGTGCAATTTGTAAACACAAACTGTTGTCTCAGACATTGATAACTTAAGTGATTTTATAAATGGAAATGCATTACAAACTCGCAATTAGACATAATTAAGAATTGCACACAGTTATTTGTTTTCTCTTCATGTTGGACTTTTTAAATTTAATAAATTTATGATTCTAACAAGGAGATTATGTCAGGCATTAATTAAAATCTTTAGTATTTGGGGTCAATATGTAACTTTAATTAAATGGATCCAGCATTGTCAAAATAAATCTCAAAAATAATTCACTCCCAAAATATTAATATATTAAATCTAAGCCTTCTGCATTGACATATATACACTACCAAATGTAAAATAGATAGCTAGTGGGAAGCAGCCGCATAGCACAGGGAGATCAGCTTGGTGCTTTGTGACCACCTAGAGGGGTGGGATAGGGAGGGTGGGAGGGAGATGTAAGAGGGAGGAGATATGGGGATATATGTATACGTACAGCTGATTCACTTTGTTATAAAGCAGAAACTAACACACCATTGTAAAGCAATTATACTCCAATAAAGATGTTAAAAAAAGTTTTTTAATAAAATAAAATAGGAAGCCAAAAGGCAAGGGGTAGGGGCAAGACGGCGGAAGAGTAAGACGTGGAGATCACCTTCCTTCCCACAGATACAGTAGAAATACATCTACACGTGGAACTGCTCCTACAGAACACCCACTGAACGCTGGCAGAAGACGTCAGACCTCCCAAAAGGCAAGAAACTCCCCCCGTACTTGGGTAGGGCAAAAGAAAAAAGAAATAACAGACACAAAAGAATAGGGACGGGACCTGCGCCAGTGGGAGGGAGCCATGAAGGAGGAAAGGTTTCCAGGCACTAGGAAGCCCCTTTGCGGGCAGAGACTGCGGGTGGCAGAGGGGGAAGCTTCGGAGCCGCGGAGGAGAGCGCAGCCACAGGGGTGCGGAGGGCAAAGCGGAGAGACTCCCGCACAGAGGCTCGGCGCCAACCAGCACTCACCAGCCCGAGAGGCTTGTCTGCTCACCCGCCGGGGCGGGCAGGGGCTGCGAGCTGAGGCTTGGGCTTTGGTGCTAGCCGGGAGGGAGTCCGGGAAAAAGTCTGCAGCTGCTGAAGAGGCAAGAGACTTTTTCTTGCCTCTTTGTTTCGTGGTGCGGAAGGAGAGGGGATTCAGAGCACTGCCTAAACAAAATACAGAGACGGGTGCGAGCCGCGGCTATCAGCGCGGATCCCACAGCAACAGGGGCACAGAGGGAAAAACGGAGAGATTCCCGCACAGAGGCTCAGTGCCGAGCAGCGCTCACCAGCCCGAGAGGCTTGTCTGCTCACCCGCCGGGGCAGGCGGGGCTGTGAGCTGAGGCGCGGGCTTCGGTCGGATCGCAGGGAGAGGTCTGGGGTTGGCGGCGTGAACACAGCCTGAAGGGGTTGGCGTGCCGCGGCGAACCGGGAGGGAGCCAGCCGGAGAGGAGGTCTGCAGCCGCCGAAGAGGCAAGAGACTTTTTCTTGCCTCTTTGTTTCGCGGCGCGCAAGGAGAGGGGATTCAGAGCGCCGCCTAGACGAATTCCAGAGGCGGGCGCGAGCCGCGGCTAACAGCGCGGACCCCAGAGACTGGTAGGAAACGCTAAGGCTGCTGCTGCCGCCACCAAGAAGCCTGTGTGCGAGCCCAGGTCACTCTCCACACCGCCCCTCCCAGGAGCCGGTGCAGCTCGCCACTGCCAGGCTCCCGTGATCCAGGGACAACTTCCCCGGGAGAACACACAGCACGCCTCAGGCTGCTGCAATGTCACGACGCCTCTGACGCCGCAGGCTCGCCCCGCCTCCTCCGTACCGCTCCCTCCCCCGGCCTGAGTGAGCCAGAGCCCCCGAAGCAGCTGCTCCTTTAACCCCGTTCTGTCTGGGCGGGGAACGGACGCCCTCAGGCGACGTACATGCAGAGGCGGGTCCAAATCCAAAGCTGAACGCGGGGAGCTGTACGAACAAAGAAGAGAAAGGGAAATCTCTCCCAGCAGCCTCAGAAGCAGCGGATTAAAGCTCCACAAACAATTTGATATGCCTGCATCTGTTGAATACCTGAATAGACAACGAATCATCCCAAATTCAAAAGGTGGACTTTAGAAGCAGGATATATTAATTTCCCCTTTTCCTTTTTTTGTGAGTGTATATGTGTATGCTTCTAGGTGAGATTTTGTCTGTATAGCTTGGCTTTCACCATCAGTCCTAGGGTTAGGTCCGTCCATTTTTTTTTTTTTTTTTTACTTAAAAAAATTTTTTTTCCTAATATATGTTTTCTTAATAATTTTTTCCGTATTTTCTATTTTTAGAAATTAAAACAATTTTTAATAAGTTTTTTCATATTTTTTATTTTAAAAAATTAAAATTTTTTTCTTAATAAATTTTTTTCTTAAAAATTTTTTTCTTATTTTTTACTATAAAAAATTAATAAATCTATTTTTAAAAATTAAAAAAAAATTTTTCTGAATACATTTACTCTTAATAATTTTTTTTCTTATTTTTTATTATAATAGCTTTATTTTATTTTATTTTATCCTCTTTTTTTTTCTATTTTTTTCTCCCTTATATTCTGAGCTGTGTGGATGAAAGGTTCTTGGTGCTCCAGCCAGGCATCAGGGCTGTGCCTCTGAGGTGGGAGAGCCAACTTCAGGACACTGGTCCACAAGAGACCTACCAGCTCCACGTAATACCAAACGGCAAAAATCTCTCAGAGATCTCCATCTCAACATCAAGACCCAGCTTCACTCAACGACCAGCAAGCTACAGGGCTGGACACCCTATGCCAAACAACTAGCAAGACAGGAACACAGCCCCATCCATTAGCAGGGAGGCTGCCTAAAATCATAAGGCCACAGACACCCCAAAACACACCACCAGACGTGGACGTGCCCACCAGAAAGACAAGATTCAACCTCATCCACCAGAACACAGGCAATAGTCCCCTCCACCAGGAAGCCTACACAACCCACTGAACCAACCTTACCCACTGGGGACAGATACCAAAAACAACGGGAACTACGAACCTGCAGCCCGTGAAAAGGAGACCCCAAACACAGTAAGATAAGCAAAATGAGATGACAGAAAAACACACAGCAGATGAAGGAGCAGGGTCAAAACACACCAGACCTAACAAATGAAGAGGAAATAGGTAGTCTACCTGAAAAAGAATTCAGAATAATGATAGTAAGGATGATCCAAAATCTTGGAAATAGAATAGACAAAATGCAAGAAACATTTAACAAGGACGTAGAAGAACTAAAGAGGAACCAAGCAACGATGAAAAACACAATAAATGAAATTAAAAATACTCTAGATGGGATCAATAGCAGAATAACTGAGGCAGAAGAAAGGATAAGTGACCTGGAAGATAAAATGGTGGAAATAACTACTGCAGAGCAGGATAAAGAAAAAAGAATGAAAAGAACTGAGGACAGTCTCAGAGACCTCTGGGACAACATGAAACGCACCAACATTTGAATTATAGGGGTCCCAGAAGAAGAAGAGAAAAAGAAAGGGACTGAGAAAATATTTGAAGAGATTATAGTTGAAAACTTCCCTAATATGGGAAAGGAAATAATTAATCAAGTCCTGGAAGCACCGAGAGTCCCATACAGGATAAACCCAAGGAGAAACACGCCAAGACACATATTAATCAAACTGTCAAAAATTAAATATAAAGAAAACATATTAAAAGCAGCAAGGGAAAAACAACAAATAACACACAAGGGAATCCCCATAAGGTTAACATCTGATCTTTCAGCAGAAACTCTGCAAGCCAGAAGGGAGTGGCAGGATATACTTAAAGTGATGAAGGAGAAAAACCTACAACCAAGATTACTCTACCCAGCAAGGATCTCATTCAGATGTGATGGAGAAATTAAAACCTTTACAGACAAGCAAAAGCTGAGAGAGTTCAGCACCACCAAACCAGCTTTACAACAAATGCTAAAGGAACTTCTCTAGGCAAGAAACACAAGAGAAGGAAAACACCTACAATAACAAACCCAAAACATTTTAGAAAATGGGAATAGGAACATACATATCGATAATTACCTTGAATGTAAATGGATTAAATGCTCCCATCAAAAGACACAGACTGGCTGAATGGATACAAAAACAAGACCCATATATATGCTGTCTACAGGAGACCCACTTCAGACCTAGAGACACATACAGACTGAAAGTGAGGGGATGGAAAAAGATATTCCATGCAAATGGAAATCAAAAGAAAGCTGGAGTAGCAATTCTCATATCAGACAAAATAGACTTTAAAATAAAGAATATTATAAGAGACAAAGAAGGACACTATATAATGATCAAAGGATCGATCCAAGAGGAAGGTATAACAATTGTAAATATTTATGCACCCAACATAGGAGCACCTCAATACATAAGGCAAATACTAACAGCCATAAAAGGGGAAATCAACAGCAACACAATCATAGTAGGGGACTTTAACACCCCACTTTCACCAATGGACAGATCATCCAAAATGAAAATAAATAAGGAAACAAAAGCTTTAAATGATACATTAAACAAGATGGACTTAATTGATATTTATAGGACATTCCACCCAAAAACAACAGAATACACATTTTTCTCAAGTGTGCATGGAACATTCTCCAGGATAGATCATATCTTGGGTCACAAATCAAGCCTTGGTAAATTTAAGAAAATTGAAATCGTATCAAGTATCTTTTCCGACCACAACGCTATGAGACTAGATATCAATTACAGGAAAAGATGTGTAAAAAATACAAACACATGGAGGCTACACAATACACTACTTAATAACGAAGTGATCACTGAAGAAATCAAAGGGGAAATCAAAAAATACCTAGAAACAAATGACAATGGAGATACGACGACCCAAAACCTATGGGACGCAGCAAAAGCAGTGCTAAGAGGGAAGTTTATAGCAATACAAGCCTACCTCAAGAAACAGGAAACATCTCGAATAAACAACCTAACCTTGCACCTAAAGCAATTAGAGAAAGAAGAACAAAAAAACCCCAAAGCTAGCAGAAGGAAAGAAATCATAAAGAGCAGGTCAGAAATAAATGAAAAAGAAATGAAGGAAACAATAGCAAAAATCAATAAAACTAAAAGCTGGTTCTTTGAGAAGATAAACAAAATTGATAAACCATTAGCCAGACTCATCAAGAGAAAAAGGGAGAAGACTCAAATCAATAGAATTAGAAATGAAAAAGGAGAAGTAACCACTGACACTGCAGAAATACAAAAGATCATGAGAGATTACTACAAGCAACTCTACGCCAATAAAATGGACAACCTGGAAGAAATGGACAGATTCTTAGAAATGCACAAACTGCCGAGACTGAACCAGGAAGAAACAGAAAATATGAACAGACCAATCACAAGCACTGAAATTGAAACTGTGATTAAAAACCTTCCAACAAACAAAAGCCCAGGACCAGATGGCTTCACAGGTGAATTCTATCAAACATTTAGAGAAGAGCTAACACCTATCCTTCTCAAACTCTTCCAAAATATTGCAGAGGGAGGAACACTCCCAAACTCATTCTACGAGGCCACCATCACCCTGATACCAAAACCAGACAAAGATGTCACAAAGAAAGAAAACTACAGGCCAATATCACTGATGAACATAGATGCAAAAATCCTCAACAAAATACTAGCAAACAGAATCAAACAGCACATTAAAAGGATCATACACCATGATCAGGAAGGGTTTATCCCAGGAATGCAAGGATTCTTCAATATACGTCAATCAATCAATGTGATACACCATATTAACAAATTGAAGGAGAAAAACCATATGATCATCTCAATAGATGCAGAGAAAGCTTTCGACAAAATTCAACACCCATTTATGATAAAAGCCCTGCAGAAAGTAGGCATAGAGGGAACTTTCCTCAACATAATAAAGGCCATATATGACAAACCCACAGCCAACATTGTCCTCAATGGTGAAAAACTGAAACCATTTCCACTAAGATCAGGAACAAGACAATGTTGCCCACTCTCACCACTATTATTCAACATAGTTTTGGAAGTGTTAGCCACAGCAATCAGAGAAGACAAAGAAATAAAAGGAATCCAAATCGGAAAAGAAGAAGTAAAACTGTCACTGTTTGCAGATGACATGATACTATACATAGAGAATCCTAAAGATGCTACCAGAAAACTCCTAGAGCTAATCAATGAATTTGGTAAAGTAGCAGGATACAAAATTAATGCACAGAAATCTCTTGCATTTCTATACACTAATGACGAAAAATCTGAAAGTGAAATTAAGAAAACACTCCCGTTTACCATTGCAACAAAAAGAATAAAATATCTAGGAATAAACCTACCTAAGGAGACAAAAGACCTGTATGCAGAAAATTATAAGACACTGATGAAAGAAATTAAAGATGATACAAATAGATGGAAAGATATACCATGTTCCTGGATTGGAAGAATCAACATTGTGAAAATGACTCTACTACCCAAAGCAATCTACAGATTCAATGCAATCCCTATCCAACTACCACTGGCATTTTTCACAGAACTAGAACAAAAAATTTCACAATTTGTATGGAAACACAAAAGACCCCGAATAGCCAAAGCAATCTTGAGAACGAAAAATGGAGCTGGGGGAATCAGGCTCCCTGACTTCAGACTATATTACAAAGCTACAGTAATCAAGACAGTTTGGTACTGGCACAAAAACAGAAATATAGATCAATGGAACAGGATAGAAAGCCCAGAGATAAACCCACGCACATATGGTCACCTTATCTTTGATAAAGGAGGCAAGCATATACACTGGAGAAAAGACAGCCTCTTCAATAAGTGGTGCTGGGAAAATTGGACAGATACATGTAAAAGTATGAAATTAGAACACTCCCTGACACCATGCACAAAAATAAACTCAAAATGGATTAAAGACCTAAGTGTAAGACCAGACACTATCAAACTCTTAGAGGAAAACATAGGCAGAACACTCTATGACATACATCACAGCAAGATTCTTTTTGACCCAGCTCCCAGAGAAATGGAAATAAGAACACAAATAAACAAATGGGATCTAATAAAACTTAAAAGCTTTTGCACAGCAAAGGAAACCATAAACAAGACCAAAAGACAACCCTCAGAATGGGAGAAAATATTTGCAAATGAAGCAACTGACAAAGGATTAATCTCCAAGATTTACAAGCAGCTCATGCAGCTCAATAACAAAAAAACGAACAACCCAATCCAAAAATGGGCAGAAGAACTAAATAGACATTTCTCCAAAGAAGATATACAGATGGCCTACAGACACATGAAAGAATGCTCAACATCCTTAATCATTAGAGAAATGCAAATCAAAACTACAATGAGATATCATCTCACACCGGTCAGAATGGCCATCATCAAAAAATCTAGAAACAATAAATGCTGGAGAGGGTGTGGAGGAAAGGGAACTCTCTTGCACTGTTGGTGGGAATGTAAATTGATACAGCCACTATGGAGAACAGTATGGAGGTTCCTTAAAAAACTACAAATAGAACTACCATACGATCCAGCAATCCCACTACTGGGCATATACCCTGAGAAAACCATAGTTCAAAAAGAGTCATGTACCAAAATGTTCATTGCAGCTCTATTTACAATAGCCAGGACATGGAAGCAACCTAAATGCCCATCGACAGATGAATGGATAAAGAAGATGTGGCACATATATACAATGGAATATTACTCAGCCATAAAAAGAAATGAAATGGAGGTATTTGTAATGAGGTGGATGGAGTTAGAGTCTGTCATACAGAGTGAAGTAAGTCAGAAAGAGAAAAACAAATACAGTATGCTAACACATATATACGGAATCTAAGGGAAAAAAAAAAAAAAAGGCCATGAAGAACCTAGTGGCAAGATGGGAATAAAGACACAGACCTACTAGAGAATGGACTTGAGGATATGGGGAGGGGGTGGGGTGAGATGTGACAGGGTGAGAGAGTGTCATGGACATATATACACTACCAAATGTAAAATAGATAGCTAGTGGGAAGCAGCCACATAGCACAGGGAGATCAGCTCGGTGCTTTCTGACCACCTAGAGGGGTGGGATGGGGAGGGTGGGAGGGAGGGAGATGCAAGAGGGAAGAGATATGGGAACATATTGTATATGTATAACTGATTAACTTTGTTATAAAGCAGAAGCTAACACACCATTGTAAGGCAATTATACTTCAATAAAGATGTTAAAAAATAAAATAAAATAAAATAAAATAAAATAAAATAAAATAAAATAAATCTAAGCCTTCTGAACATATTTTTAGCAGTAATCTTTTTTCTTTTACTTTTCAGATTGAGTGGATTATATGAAAGTAGCAGTGAAGTTTTGTTTTCCTGCTTAGATCCTATCTAAAACTGTGCTTTGCACATAAAAGCGGCTCAACATCACTATTATAAATGGGATTCACCTGCAAATTTGTATGCAAATTTGGGGAAGACAACTTCAAAACAATCAAAAAATATTTAGAACAAACCTGAGAATGCGATTAACACCAAAATATTTAGTAAAAAAAAATTAGTCCTCTATATAAGATGTTTTTCTACATGAGGACAAACAAAAAAAATTGCCCAGTGAATTCAACAACTCATTCTGAACACCCAAACTACAAGTAGTACTAAAGAACATTAAAATTGTATCTATAATGCTTTAAAAATTAAATGCCTAATTCATATTTGAGTTACACTATGTTTAACAATTTTCCTTTCTCTTGATAAACAATTGTTCAAAGAAAAAATAGTGCAAAAAACACCCTATTAAATCAGGTCTAGTAATTATTCATCTTGTACTAATGCCTGTTATTAGCTATTCTATGGTTATTCCTATGGACCTCTTTAAAATCAGATAGTAAATCTGGCCTTTTATGAGTGACAATCTTACATTCTTTCTTATATGTCACTTTTATATGTAAAGAATTAGAGGGAGGGGGAGTTACTTTAAAAAATAAAATAAAACCCTGGGCTCATAAACTCCAAATAATCAAAAGGGCTACAGCGCCATCTTGTGGAAAAACATATCTAATTAGTAAAATGCTTTGATTCCATTTCGAAAAAAAAATGTAATTGAATTCCTTGGCCACCAGCTGTAGTTTCTTTTAATGATATATTATTTTAAAACGCTTTAATCTGTAATGTCTGTCAAACAGCAAAGGATGGTATTATCCTAGAGGATTAACATATATAATGCAGAAACCAGGTGATTTATGTCCATGCTTTAGATAAAGAGAAATACAAGGTTAATATCTTTATTAGAGGTTGCTCTGGAACCAAAGAAGGAATCTGAAAAGAGTGAGAAAGAGAAAAGGGGGGGATGGCAAAAGAATAAAGCTGCAGCTCTTGGCTTTTCTACCCTTCTTTTCAAATTGAAAGGAAATAGGAAAACCCTTAATATGGCTGCAGCACAGTTTCCGAAGGAATTATTAAGGGAGCATTTTCTTAATTTCCATAATCAGAAATAAGGGAATTAGTCAAAGAGGTGGGAGGGAAAATAAAGTTGGTTGAGTGAGATCAGAGAAGTACACATCTCTTTCTTTCTTCCTTTAGTTCAATTAACCAAAAATGTGTTGGGAGGCTACAGTGTGCCAAGCGCTTGCTAGGCACCGGAAGTGAAAGAGGACTAATATGCACAGTCCCTCCCTGAACACACTTAGGGGACTAGTGAAGTACACAGATCATTTCAAGGTGGAGGGAATGCTGAGGAAGGCCACTCTGGGAATTACGCTGTCTGTAGGACATTGAACAGAACCTTGAGGGGTAAGAGAAAGAAGAGAAGATTTTTCACTCATTCTCCCAAATCAGTGGGTAGAACCAAATGCCGAAACCCTGGGCGAACCCTATCCTCCAATGTACTTTTCAAAGTACTTTACAGACGACTGTGCATCCCATACAAACCCTAAAAAAGCACAGAGTACAGAATGTCCCTTCTATAGAATTAGACAACCTCTCTTTCCTCTGTGCTCCCATAACAATTTACTCATAGCCTAATATGGAACTTAGTTCCTTATGAATAACTCTGAACAATATTTACCTGCCTGCTTCTCTTAAGACTGTGAGTTCTTTGAAAATCAAGCCTGTCTTACTCATCCTATTATGCTTAACACCAACCACAGTGCATATTCAGCACTCAACACGTTTGTTGAATTGAATCAGTTATATTTTATGATAGTGTTTGTCTCTGGCCACAGTGATAAGCTCCTAGGTAAGAATGATTCAGGTATTCCTTAAGTCACCAAGAGCAGCAGTAACCAATAGTGGTGCTGATTTGTTTCTAAGGCTGTCATTTACCAAGCTCTTGTTTTGGGGTTTTCAGCCCTGAATCCATTTTTAAAACTCCATCTCCTGAACAAACAAGGGCAGGGAATAAAAGAAAAATTGTCTCTGTATCTTTATCTATGTTTTTAATTTATGGCTGGGGGACTTGAGGGTGACTTTCTTCTAAAATGTTCTAAATTTTCTTTCTTTAATCAAATAAACATCGAAAAATGTAGCTTACTTACCTGCTAGAGAACTAAAAGAAAAAAAGCAAGAAAAAATAATACTATCCAAGAAAATGACAAATCTTAGTGTGGTACATTTCCCTCCTCCTCACCTCTGTCCTCTCCCAACTCTTAGCTCTCACTCCCCTGTCCCAAACCCTCACCCGGACTCTATTTCTTACCTAAAGTATTAACACAGGATTACAGAAGAGTTAGCAGCAGCCACAGAAAGAGACTTTGTTATATTGAATAAATCATTAACACAGAGCGATCTGGAATCCAATTTTTGTCTTATGTGACTAACTTTTATTTCTGCTTTATTTGGTCACACTTAGGCACTCACCTCAAGATATTCACAGTGCGCTTGATGTCAACAAGAAACAAAACTCACTTACCAACTTTTAACCAGCAAATGGAAGTAAAGATCTCTAGAGAAACCACTGTTAAACAAGTTCAACTTCTTGCTTCAGAAGTGTCCTACACTTGCTGTGTGCCTGGATACTAAAATAGGGAGGGCTATACAATGGAGAAAAAGCAGTCTCTTTAATAAGGGGTGCTGGGAAAACTGGACAGCTACATGTAAAAGAATGAAATTAGAACATTCTCTAACACCATACACAAAAATAAACTCCAAATGGATTAAAGACCTAAATGTAAGACCGGACACTACAAAACTCTTAGAGGGAAACATAGGCAGAACATTCTTTGACATAAATCACAGCAAGACCTCTTTCAATCTGTCTCCTAGAGTAACAGAGATAAAAACAAAAATAAACAAATGGGACCTATTAAACTCAAAAGCTTTTGCACAGCAAAGGGAACCATAAACAAAACGAAAAGACAACCACAGAATGGGAGAAAATATTTGTAAACGATGTGACTGACGAGGGCTTAATTTCCAAAAACAAATATCAAAAAAACAAACAACCCAATTAAAAAATGGGCAGAAGACCTAAATAGACATTTCTCCAAAGAAGACATATAGATGGCCAAGAGGCACATGAAAAGCTGCTCAACATGGCTAATTATTAGAGAAATGCAGATCAAAACTACAATGAAGGGACTTCCCTGGCAGCCCAGTAGTTAAGACTCTGTACTTCCATGTATGGAATGGGGATTAATTTGTAGAATAAAGTATGAACCCTGTTAAAAAAAAAAAAAAAAAGAAGAAGAAGACTCTGTGCTGCCAATGCAGGGGGCACAGGTTCAATCCCTGGTCAGGGAACTAATAAGATCCCACATGCCTCGTGGCATAGCAAAAACAAAAAAAACAAAAAAAAAAAAAACAAACTACAATGAGGTATCACCTCACACCAGTCATAATGACCATCATCAAAAAGTCTGCAAACAATGCTGGAGAGGGTGTGGAGAAAAGGGAACCCTCCAACACTGTTGTTGGTAATGTAAATTGGTGCAGCCACTATGAAAAACAGTATGGAGGTTCCTTAAAAAACTAAAAATAGAGCTACCATATGATCCAGCAATCCTAATCCCAGGCACATATCCAGAGAAAACCATGATTCAAAAGGATACATGCACTCCAATATTCATAGCAGCACTATTTAAAATAGCCAAGACATGGAAGCAACCTAAATGTCCATCAACAGAAGAATGAATAAAGAAGATGTGGTACATATATACAATGGAATATTACTCAGCCATTAAAAAGAATGAAACAATGCCATTTGCAGCAACATGAATGGCCCTGGAGATTATCATACTGAGTGAAGTAAGTCAGACATAGAAAGACAAATATCATATGATATCGCTTATATGCAGAATCTTAAAAAAATGATAAAAATGAACTTCTCAGACAGAAAACAAACCTATGGTTACCAAAGGGGAAAGGTGGGGGGGGGGGTAAATTGGGAGTTTGAGATTGACATATACACACTACTATATTTAAAATAGATAACCAACAAGGTCCTACTGTGTAGCACAGGGAACTCTGTTCAATATTCTGTTATAACCTAAATGGGAAAAGAATTTGAAAAAGAATAGATACATGTATATGTATAACTGAATTACTTTGCTTTACACCTGAAATTAACACAACATTGTAAATAAACTATAGTCCAGTATAAAATGAAAACTAAAAACATAAAAATAAGACAGGGGGCTTCCCTGGTGGCGCAGTGGTTGAGAGTCTGCTTGCCAATGCAGGGGACACGGGTTCGAGCCCTGGTCTGGGAAGATCCCACATGCCGCGGAGCAACTGGACCCGTGAGCCACAACTACTGAGCCTGCGCGTCTGGAGCCTGTGCTCCGCAACAAGAGAGGCCGTGACAGTGAGAGGCCCACGCACCGCGATGAAGAGTGGCCCCTGCTTGCCGCAACTAGAGAAAGCCCTCGCACAGAAACGAAGACCCAACACAGCCATAAATAAATAAATAAATTAATTAATAAATTAATTTTTAAAAAAAAGAGAAGAAATATTTATATAATTGACTATACTACAATTAAAATGTATGTATGTATGCCATAAAGGTAATGAAATTCAATCCATCTTCTAAAATATATTTTAAAAAAATAATAATAATAAGACAGGGAAGGCTGTAAGTATGATTGTTGTATATGTATGCAGATCAAGTACCTAATTCCCAACAACTATTTTTAAGCGAGGGCCAACAGTATTATAAGCTGGTTTGCAAGAGGAAATGCTTCAGCAATCATTAAATGAGAAGAAAAATCTTGATGTAAAATAATAATTCTTTAGCTTTCTATAGGGTCAAGAATTTAAGCATCCACATATAAAATGCAATGCTGAAACGGGGAACAGTCATGATAATGCACTGCAAATCTCTCTAAAATGTATTCAAACTGTACTCTTGTAACACAAAGTGCTAAGTGTTACAAATGTTCATATTAAAATCTATTTTTAACTCCTACTTTTGATTAAACAACAGAGTAACACAAAAGGTCCAGGCATGGTATCTGGTATTTAATTGTTTCCTTCTTTTTTCCCTTTAGAAGTAAGAGCACTGAGAGCATATTTCTCATTTTCTTGGAAAAATTGTGGAACCTATCTGAATCTCTGCTTCTTCTTGGGAAGGATAATAACACCGCCTCATCCAGTCATTGTAAGGGATAAAAGATGTAACAGATGTAAATAGCTAATTGTAAATAGTTGCTCAGTAGAAAATAGTTATCACTATTAGCACTGTTATTATTTTTTAGAGTGGTTTGTTATAAACTGCATATCCAAACTTCTAATCTTTACAATATTCACCAAAATTCAAATCTAAATAGACAAACTGCTCAAATCTTTTAGGTGCTATACAGAAAACCTCAAAGGTGATTAGGCAACTTTATGATTACATGTTTCTAAAATATGTGTTTGTTCAAAGCTTCAGCTTTGGGATTTTAATAATGAAGTAGAATTATCCATTTATATTCTGGTTCGTTCTTCATCAAAAATCAGTTTCCAAAAAGAAAATCCAATTTTACCAATACAAGAATCCTAGTAGTGGCTGGTTGAAAAATTTGAGATCTTGTTGAAAAAGACAAGAATATGTTGTTTTAGCAGCTCTGGGGTAGTTAAGCTGAAAATGCCAAGGAAAGTTATATTTTCCTGGTTGTTATTTTATTACTTTTTCCAGCAATTTTCCATTTTAATACCTTTTAAAACTGTAATTTAGCTACACTTTATTCTTTATTGTATTTCAATCTGGGAAGCAGATTGAAATTAATCAACCTAATCAAAGACCTGAAACCACCAAGAATTCTGATTCTAGTTCTAGTATTGATTTAGCTCTTAAATTTCCATTAATTAAATTAGGATAATAACCTAACTGCTTTCAGGACCATGGTGGCAAGGACTCTTCTGCTTCATCTTTGAGTCTCCCCTCTCCTTTCCACTGCCAGTGCTCAGAAAACATTTGTGGAACTGAATTTATCACAGTAAAATTGCTTCCATCAAACAATCAGATATTAATAAAATTCAACAAAAAAACATAAATGACTTTCCTCTTTCCTACAAACTATGCTTATATTCTTTTTCCCAACACAGTTCTAACCGCCTCATATGAAGCCTATGAAATTAATTTCTCCTGGTTTCGGTCACTCCAATCACTTCAGCAAGCCCAAGAGAGCCAAGGGCTGAGCTCTGGGGCATTCTGTTGTTTAAGACACAATTAAATGTCTAAAGAAGAATCCAGTCAAGGACACTGAGAAGAAAGGTAGATGATAAATCAAAATAGTATGGTGTCCTAAAACCAAGTTAAAATTTTAAAAAGTTTCAATAAAGTGGATGTGGTCAATTGTGTTAAACACTGGTGACAAACAGAGTAAGATGAGGACTGAGAATGGATCACCCAATTTGACAAGATGGAAGTTGCCATTGGCCCACAAAGGTGAGGGTTTTGGTAGAATAGGGGAATGAAAGCCTGATTAGAATTGTCATGAGGATGGGAGCTGAGACTGTGGAAATATTAAGGTTTGCTATAAAGGATGGTAAATAAGTTGATAGCCATAGAGAGCCTAGAAGCAAGGGAGGTTTCTTTTCTCCTTTTGTTTAATATTGTTAATTAATAATAGAGCACATTATAGCAGAGAAGAAAGACATGTAATGATGCAAGACAGAAAAGAGGTCATTATAGCAGTAAAATTCTTGAAAAAGTGGAAAGAGATGGAATCCAGTGCACAAGTAGAGGATTTTCCTAAAATAAGGAGACACTTTCATTGTAACAGAAGACTATAGATGAGGGTAGGCTGGTTGGTGGGAAAATAGCTTTATCTTCTGATTGCTTCTGCTTTTTCAGTGAGATTAGAAGGAAAATCATCCACTGACAGTGAGGAGCAGGGAAGAGGAGTTGGAAATTTGAGAAGAAGGTGTAAGATAGTAATCTCTGAGAGAGAGAAAATAAATCAATAAGGAAATGGGAACTATGGTCGACTGAATTGTAGAGACTGCATTAAGGCCCACTTGAGACACAGTCATAAAATTTAAAAGAGATCAGTCAGAATAGTTAGGAGTTTTTCTCCAGCCATGAACTGCAAGCTTGGGAAACATTTACTGAATGTTTATCATGTGCCAAGAACTGTCTAAGCATTTTACTTTTATTAATACTGTGAGCCCACAACAACCCTATGAGTTGGGCACACATGAGGAAATAGAGGCACAGAGATGTTCAGAAACTTTTCCAAGGCCACCTAGCTAATAAATATTGGACCCGGGATTCAAGGAGCTCACACCTTTAGCCACTAAATTATACTATCTTTCTATAAATTGTTGGGATTAATCAGTATTGATTTCTACCATTTGAGTAAGGCAGAGAGGGAGGCAAGGAAGGCATGGATTGGAAGCCCCAGTGTAATCAAAGAATTATCATAGAGGCAGTGAGCTGAAAAGAGAGGAGAGGTGGCTGGTGACCGGAATGTTAGACATTGAGATTTTGAGGGTAGTATCGTTAGTTATTCATAATTGACAAAATCTGAGGTGTGACCATAAGAACTGGCAGCGAAAGTCAGGGAGAAGGGTAAGGAAAAGATTGTAAGAGAAAAGGTCAAGGAACTAAAAAAATCAGGCATTGGATGGATTATCCACATGAACAGCAGCAGTGATGGAAAGAAGGATGTAAGTAAGTTGGATCTTAAACTCTTCACCAGATGAGGAAGATTGACCGGGAGATTGGGAGATTACTGCAGGAAGTAAGGATGTGTACAGTCAGGTAGCCTTGCTCCAAATAGAGGTTACCAACCTGTCCCAGTTTGCAAAGAACTTTCCCAATTTTAACACTGAAAGTCCTACATCCTGGTCCTCCATTAGCTGAAGATTTTGAGAGAGAAGAAAGAATGGGCTATTCTCGGAAAGATGCAAAAAAATATCATACCTGCTCCACCCCCAGGCTCTATGTGATACGGATTTTTAAATTTTAACTTAAGAAAAACTGTCATGTGGCAGGTATTACTACTCTATTTAACTCCTCATCTCAGAATAGGATGCTTTGCTCACATTGGCTGATTTGTTTGAGGCAAACATTTCCAATACATTTTCCTCCCATTTCGTCTGACTTGTTCCCTTAAGGGTAGTGATCGTGTTTCCTATCTCATTAAACCTAATATGCTCTAAAAGCTATAGCTAATTTTCTATGATCAACAAGTGTTGTAAGTGCCTGAATGGGCCCGATGGTAAATATTGCTGAGTTGAGAAAATCATATCCCACTAAAGAGCCTGAGAACTCAGGAAAGGATCAGTATTGCAATATCGCCCTAATCCCACATGTCTGAAATGAGAAATATCTCTGCCACAGAAACATCCGCATCTCCCACCCCACTGTTTCAAAGACTTCTTTTCTGCGCTAGGGAATGGAGAATCATAGTATTTCACAGATAGGAGAAACCCTAATGACACTTTAGAAGTTATTAAAGAGTCATGGAAACCATCTTCTTTGATTGAACACTTGCATGATCTTTCCACTCAGATCATGCACTAATTGTAGTTTCACCTGGCAACAAATGCTGTATGATATTTTCCAATTTGTTTTAGTACGTGGACAAAATCTGTGGCATATTAAATGATTTCAAAATAGTACATGCATAGAGAAAGGCTGAAAGAATAACTGAAAAATAATCCAAAAGCTGCAATGAGACCATCAGGCTGGTCTGAGCTGTCTTCCAGGTCTTTCCTGCCTTTTAACCCTACTCCTCTCTCTCCTTGCTCCTATCACTAAATTTCTCAAAATATTTCTTCAACTCCAACTCATTCCTTGGCTTGTAATCTGATATCAGCCCACACTCTCTAAAAAGGTCACTAATTACTACTTTGATAGTCATTTCAGGGAAAACCCCAGTTTCTTATATTTCTACGATTTTGAGCATATAAAGAATGAACGATGTAACTAAATATGAACTAATTTTTGTAGTACACATGTTAGTCACACAAATTTATAAATCAGGAAAAATTCCTTTGATAGACACCACATATCTTAATTTGGGGTTTAAACTTTGATCTCTCCAAATTCAGTAACAACCCTCCTTGAAATTTCAGTAACACTTAAAATCATTTGTTACCTCTTCTTCCTGAAATTGTCTCACCCTGTCCTATGTTTCAAACATCTGTTCTCTTATTATTTTCTTTTCTTCCTTCTACCTTCAAAATTAGTCCATTAGACTAATTTTCGTCCATTAGAATTTGTACAATTCTTGAACTTTTAGCAACACTTTATGTCATCTCCTTTTAAAATTCTGTTTCCCTGAATATATTTTCTGAATGTTCCTCTCTGGCTCCCTTAGTGGCTTCTTGTCTTCTTCCTCTGGTCTCCAAAGGCAGGTAATTACCAAGAACCTATACTTGAACTTTTCCTTTCATTCTACAGGGTTGATCTTCATTAGTCATGTTGTCTATTCTTGTGATTTCAACTGCCATTTCTAAACAGAATGTACCCCAAACCCAAACATTTTTAGAATGCTCTCCTGTAGGAGTTCCAATCTGTTGCTGAACACCACCTGGATGTCCCATAATCACTTCACACTCCGTCTAAAATAACACTCATCCTCTTAGCCATGATCAGTTCTTCCAATTTCCCTAATTCTGGTTAAGGAAGCCACCAATGTTATGGTCCCAAAAACTTCAAAGCTATATTTTTAACCCATCCTAGTCAGTTAAAATGGTCAACTTATTATACCTCCACCATCGGTCTGACAATCATTCCTTCTCATTCACTTCTACCATCATAGTAGCCTTTAACTGCCTCAATTGCCAACTTCCAATTTATCTAGAATATTACTGCCTAATTAATCTCCCAAATCCAATGTTATGACATCCTTATCCAGAAACATTTAAGAGTCTCCTACTGTGTGGCAAAATGTATGTATTTCTCTGATGATACTTATCTTACAATCGAGTCACACCCCTTAGATTCTAAAATCAGAAATAAGAAAGTCATGAATCATCAAAAATAATCAAAATTACCCTGGAAAACTCCTTCGACAGGATCTCCACTGGAGACCACGAGTTGGTTCAGCCCGGCCAGTTTTTCCTCCAGCATTAGAACAGGTTCCTGTTTCTTTGGTTGAGCACCAGATGAAGTAGTTGTCTTGCTTTTAGGGTCCATTTTATATGAAAAATGCATATATGCATATCTTTAAAAATTAGAATCACACTCATCTCAGTGACATGCTCAAACTTGAGAGGTCCCCAGAACAGAGACAACTGAGGAACCAAACTCTGAGGTTAGGAATAACGGCATATTCCTATTGCATCTTCTACAGCACTTAACACTATTAATTGGTCTATTTTAGATATAAGAATAAAATAATATCAATAAACTCCAGTGGAAGCAGTGAAATAGACATATACTTGCTATCTGTATTTGATAACCAAAATACACATGTTAAAGTATGTGTATATTTAAATACATTTATTTATGTTCCAAAATAATAAGAATAATCTAGAGTTATTGTATTAAATCAATAATAAGGAAATTACTGTAATATGTCATCATAATTATATTAAAATCAAGGGAAAAAATGATTTCCCTACATTATAGCATGTAAGGCTTGCCAGTATTATTTAAATATACCCTGTAAATATACCCCCAAAACATCCCAGAAAATCATAATTATACTACCCCATGTAATCTAAGAGTGTTACTAGAGCTATTCAAGTATTTACCTTGGGGAAGTATAAGATATCCAGAGCTGCTTCTGGGAGTCAATTTGAATAAATCACCCTGTGCATTTTGAGGGACACACGGAAATAAATTTTGGACTTGCTGCCGCATCCTCTAGATACCTGTATTTGATCGTTCCTGAGATTTAGAGATAGAATCTACCCTGTAGCATCCAAGAGTGCACACTTGGCAGGTTTGAGAAGTCATCTTGAGTTGGGGCAGTGCTAATGGACATGGCCCAGAAGCACACAAAGGGAAGCTATGAGGGTGACTCCAGGTGGTGTCACACAGTCTTGCTTCCCTGGGCAACACCCGCGGGGCTTTGAGAATGTTCCTGGGAACGTTGATCCCCGAGGCACGGTTAGAGTTTCCTACTGACCACTAGAGGGCTCAGGGGGATCATTTCTGCCGGCGGCCCTCTGGGGGCCGCGGAAGGAAACAGCCAACCAGCACAGGGCACTGAAGCTGAAATATATGAACATAGGGAAATGGACCTCAGGTATTTGAAGCTAGATGAAGATGCCTTCTGGGGCACTGATGCCTTGGCATGCTTAGCAGAGAAAGATCTTCCCACCTAGAACTTTTCACTCATATCCAAAGATGTTGCCCTGAAGGAGAAAAGTTACATGTCGGAATTAGAAAATAATAAAATATATACAAGCTTCGGGATCAGACAGACGTATTCAAATTCCAGCTTTGTCTTTTATTAGCATGCTATAATGAATAATGTGTTTAATCTCTCATCAGTTTCCTCATCTGGAAAATGTAAAGTGCTTGGTATAGACAGTGCTTCAAAAACAGAATGTATTCAATAAGAGGAAGTTGTATTTGTTTTTTTCTTAATTTTTATTTAATCTAATACAATTGGAATCTCTGAGACTCTGGATATATCATTCCGTGCTCCCCTCAGCTACCTTTAATAAAATCTGGCATCTCTGTCAAAACCCACCTAGACTCCAGACCAATAAGAGCCAGACCTGGTGAAACGTGAGGTGCCCCAGAAGTCTACTGCTCTTAAACCTGCTATGTTTTGTACCTTGGACATATATTTTCTTTTTTTTTAATTTTTATTTATTTATTTATTTATTTATGGTTGTGTTGGGTCTTTGTTTCTGTGCGAGGCCTTTCTCCAGTTGCGGCAAGCGGGGGCCACTCCTCATCGCGGTGCGCGGGCCTCTCACTATCGCGGCCTCTCTTGTTGCGGAGCACACGCTCCAGACGCGCAGGCTCAGTAGTTGTGGTTCACGGGCCTAGTTGCTCCGCGGCATGCGGGATCCTCCCAGACCAGGGCTCGAACCCGTGTCCCCTGCACTGGCAGGCAGACTCTCAACCACTGCGCCACCAGGGAAGCCCGGACATATATTTTTAATAGTTCTCATGAACATCAGAGTGTAGTCTATCTATCTAACCCCCCACCTGGTATAGCCAATACGGTTTACATGGAACTTTCAGCTGCATGTCTGGTACCTTTGGTTCCCCAAGGGCCCAGGAGCTTCATCCTGAATTATAGTCGTGGAGTCACCGGAACCAGCACGGCGGGGAGGAATATAGTGGGAGGGGCCAACTTACCTAACTAACCCCTGCCAGACCTTTTGCCCGGTATAGGTCTCTGTATCTAGGCTCCACCTGTTAAACACCGTCCGGCACAATGGCTCCCTGTTTAATGATTCTAATCCCACCTGATGCTGACACCCAGAAGTTTCCCCTGTCCCATCTGTCTTTGCATTCAACTCTTGGACACTGACTTCAGCCTAGGTTTAAACTGTTAAACCCTCAGCTTAGATTTTAAACTTTAGGTCTCTTTAGAGTCCATTTTCCTCAGGCCTTCACCACACAAATACCCCACCTTAGTCTCAGGTTGTTCCTATCTCCCTAACAGCTATCTGCAAACCGTACAGTTATGGCTGCGTTTTTTAACAGGAAAGATGAGGACTATAGTTATTGTCTTGAGACAATGGACTAGCACGAAAATTCTTTTTTTTTTTTTAACATCTTTATTGGAGTATAATTGCTTTACAATGGTTAGTTTAGTTTTTGCTTTATAACAAAGTGAATCAGCTATACGTATACATATATCCCCATTACTCCTCCCTCTTGCGTCTCCCTCCCACCCTCCCCATCCCACCCCTCCAGGTGGTCACAAAGCTCCGAGCTGATCTTCCTGTGCTATGCAGCTGCTTCCCACTAGCTATCTATTTTACATTTAGCACTAAAATTCTTAACAGACGACATGGCTATAGAAATAGGGTCGGGGACTTCCCTGGCGGTCCAGTGGTTAAGACTCCGCCCTTCCGCTGCAGGCGGCCCGGGTTCCATCCCTGGTTGGGGAACTAAGATCCCGCATGCCAGGCTGTGTGGCCAAAAAAAAAAAAAAAAAGTCAATTGATCCCACCAGTTAGTTTATATTCTTATCAAGGGAAAACCCAGAAACACACAAAAATGGCTATTAAAAGAGTTCTCCATCCTCAAAAATGTAGTTAATGCACAATAACTGTATATTATTAACTAATATGATGGCTTTTGTCTAAATCTCTTTATGCAGGAATGTGCCTGGAGTTTTGCACTTAGTTTTTTTTCTTTCGTCTTTTTTTTTCTTTTTCCTGTAATAATGATGGATTTCCACTGGTCCATCTGTTTTACTCCTCTGAAACTCCTTATAACCAAGAGCATGTATTTTCAAACTAGCTAGATGGGAGGTGAGTGGTGTAGGAATTAATTAGTGGCCCAAGAATTGCAAGGAATAATAAATGGTCCACAAAATATTACACAGAATTTAGACCTCGTTAGACCTCAACGTGTCTAATAGATGGACACTGATATTCATCTTAAAGTATTATAGAGTACCTCCATCTCCTCTCTGGTCTCAGCTTAGTATTCTACTTTTTATGCAAATCAATAAGATTTGTAAATTAATGAATTTGTTGAGGAGGTAAAATTAATTTATTTGACTGGATGTTTGTCAATATAGCTGCGAAAAAACTGTTCAAATGCTGTACTGGTACATTCTGTCCTACAAAAACAAGCACTGTCTCTATCCATATGTGAAACAGAGAGTTTGCCACAGCAGTCAATTACAAAAACTAACCTTTGAATTACGTTGAATTAAACATCAATGGATTAGATGCCTAAAAATGTAACAACGGATTTTTTTTTCCATATCCACATTATAAAACTGCAATTCTGAAAAAGGTTTTTCTAGGAGTTTACTGCTTTCTCAAGTCACTGGCATCAGATTTTGACATAAACTATTTCAGGCACCCAATTTAGAAAACAAACAGCTATTAAATGTCTAAAATGTCTATCACCATAGATGTTAATGTGCTTCTCTCTGCCTCTTTCTCAAAAAGTAGTCAGTTCAAGGTGTGTTTATTCATTCTTACAAATATATTTCCCCACTCTGTAAAACAGGGAAGCATAATTCAATTGAAGTAGATCAGAACTGTGCTTCCTTACACCATATAACGTGACAAGCTGTAAATAAAATGAACTTTTTATGAATACATTATGCATGGGATATGTTCCCGGGGTTGCATATAAAGAGTATTTTAATGACATACATTTCTCTAGGTAACCAAAAGCGAGCTGCTATGTCACCAACCCATGGACTGAATATAAAGCAATTTTAAAGTGTCCTAGCACAAACTCGGTAGTCCTAGCACCTAAAATATTGACATGCCGGCACAGTAAGTTTCATCTAGAAAATTATCCCCTTAGAAAGTTATGTTGGCCACCATGGATTTCTTTTTAATGCTTCAAGTATTTATTATCATATGAGTAGAATGTTTTGTTTATTTCAAATTTCTTCATGTGGTGTCTATCACTGCATATCCTTTAGATATAAATAAGCATGGACAATTATTATTTTATAAAGTTATATGAACAATTGGAAAACACATAATAGAACCAAAAATTGTATAATTTAGCAGGGAAAATAACAAACCAAAATCATGCATAATGTAAAAATGCTCACAATATATTATATTAAAAGGCTGGATATAAACTTTATATAGACAATAATCTTGATTTCACAAAAAGAAAAAATATATTTTTAGAAAAACCTGGAAGAAATTCAATGGAATGTTAATAATAGATATCTTTTGGGAGGTACATGTTCTTTCTTTGTATCTTCCTGTATTTTTCCATTCTCTACAATGAATGTTCATTGTTTTGGGGAAAAAAATAACATTCTTTTATTAAACAAATGTTTATTGAGCACCTACCAAATGCCAGGCGCCATTCTCGGCACTGGGTGTGCAGTAGGAAACAAAGAACTAATTCACGGCCCTATTTGTAGAGCTTATGTTCTTCAAGGAGCATGGGGGTGGGGCAGGGAATGGCAGATAATAACCAAATAAATGTGTAAGTAAATAGAATATTAGTGTTATGGAGGGGGAAAAAAAGCAGGTTAAGGAGATAGGGAAATACAGGGAATGGGAAAGTGTGATTTTATACGGGGTGGTCAGGGAAGGCATTACTGATGAGACAACGCAGGGAGGGAAAGAGGAGCAGGAAGTGAAAGAGTGCAGAGCGATCTAGGCAGAAAAAACTGCAAGTGAAAATCTCTGATGCAGAAGTGTGCTTGGCATATCTGAGGAAGGGTGAGAGTTGGAGCTGGGAGTGAGCTGGTATGTGATGGTACGTGATGAGCTCAGAGGAGGAGCCCAGAATCAGGGCTTGAGACATTGGCAAGACATCAGCTTAGGGAGATGATTGGGAGGCTTTAAGGAGAGGGGTGCCATGACGTGACTTACATTTAAAGGGGACACCCTGGCAACTGTGTGCAGAATAGGCTGCAGAAAGCAGAGGTGGAAGCTGGGAGACAAGTCAGAAGTTGGGACAGGGATCCAGGGAGAGATGAAGGTGGTTTGATAAGAACGGTACCTGCAGGGTGGTGAGAAGTGATCAGATATCAAAGTGCACTCTACACTAAGGGTGAACGAGTGAGGATTTGGAGATTGTTCACGATGAAGTTAAAGGATATATTTGCATAGCGGATGGCTAATTTTACATGTCAACTTGACTAGGTTAGGGGAAGTGCAGACAGCTGGTAAAACATTTCTGGGTGTGTCTGTGCGAGTGTTTCCAGAAGACATTAGCATTTGAATCTGTAGACTGAATGATGCATAAATGGCCTTCACATGATCTAGTCATTTGAGGGCCTGAATAGAACAAAAAGGCAGAGGAAAGGCTAATTTACTACCTCTGCTTGAACTGGGACATCCATCTTCTCCAGCCCTTTGTCATCAGTGTTCCTGGTTCTCAGGCCTTCAGACTCAACTGCGTACATCACTGACTTTCCTGGTTCTCCAGCTTGCTGATTGCAGATTATGAGACTTCTCAACCTTCATGATTGCATGAGCCAATTCCTATAATATATCTCCTCCTATAAGGTATATATATACTCTATTGGTTCTCTTTCTCTGGAGAAATACAGCATATTTCCTTTGATGAAAGGTCTAATGTTTAATAACTAAATGTTTCAGTTTTTCTAGCTTTTTCCAGGTTTTCTAGGTTTTAGTTTCAACAACTTTCTGCAAAAATATATTGAGTTCTTATTTTAGCACAGAAAGAATTAGTAAAATTTTACTTTTTTCAATCATTCATAGGACGACTTTAAACAGGTACAGTTAATTTTTCACACTAACTACATTCTTGCTAGTTCTTGAAGAATTAGTGTCAGGCATCCAGGGAAGACTCAATAGACAAGTTTTTCTAAAATACAATAGAGTCATCTTTTAAACATTCTAGGATTCTAAAGTGAGGAAATGGGTTTATTGCATCTTTAATAAATGCCATGCCTGTTTTCAGAGAGCTAGCTTTAGAGAATGGCCACGTGTTGACCCCAAGGGGTAGGTTTTATTAATAGAGTGATTTAAATCTCCAGTTCTTCAAAAACTAATTTCAAAGGATATTAAAAAAAATAAGTCACCGTTGTAAAAACGCTGTTTTTAATGTCGGCTTCAAAATATGGAATAAAAGAGTCCAAGAGCTGAAAATTCAGACTTTAAAGCAGATAGTTGGGTTTGAGTCCCTGCTTACCCTTTACCAGCTCTGTGACCTTGAGCAAGTTAATTAAGCTCTTTGAGCCTCAGTTTTCTCAACTGTAAAATGTAACAAAAGTGCATACCTCAAAAATCATTCTGAAAGATTTATGAATTCCAAAAGCCTCCTGGATATCACGGTCTGTGCTTTCCTTTAATCCCAGACTCTCCACTCCAGCCAAGTTTCCACCTTTCAGTCTCCCAAATGTGACAGCCCCTGATTACTATGTCTAGATGATTTCTACTGCAGCAGAAAAAAGAAATACAAGAGGCATCCTTTGAAAGCAGATACTACCCTCATTTCTAGGTCTCCTTAGTGCTACTAAATTTCAGATACACCTTCACAGTTACCTAGTTATTGAACTGTTTTCATTGTTAACTACATTTATTCAGTTTCTCCTTTATGCCAGGTACATTTTTGAAGCACTTTCATTCATTTATCTCATTTAATTTTAACAGACACCCTAAATGACTAGTGTCATTTTTCAAAATTAGGCAGATTAGTGGTCCCCAAAGATGCCCATGCTCTAATTATCAGGCCCTGTGATTATGTTATTTTACATGGCAAAGAAGACTGGCAGATGCGATTAAGGTTAAGGATCTTGAGATGCGGAGATTATCCTGGATTATCCATTAGGTCCAATCTAATTACATGGGTCCTTAAAAGAGGAGAACATTTCCCGGCTAATGTCAGAAAACCAGAGAGATGACAGTGTAAGAAGGATGGGACCCACCATTACTGGGGGTGACAAGCCAGGAAATGCAGTTGCCCCCCAGAGGCTGGAAAAGGTGAGGAGATGGTTTGTCCCCTAGGGCCTCCGGAAAGGAGCACAGTCCTGCCGACCCCCTGGTGTTAGCCCAGTGAGACTCTTGTCAGACTTCTCACCTCCAGAACTCTTAAGATAACAAATTTGTGTTATTTTAAGCCATTAAGTTTGTGGTAGGTTGTTATAGCAGTAATAGAAGTCAATATACACCCTTTCCCACATAATTTGAAAACTCTATGTATGGTCAGGCCACTCAAGATGGTTGTTCTCTTGCTCTCTGTACACCCCCTGCTCGACCAGTGCCTGCTTCCCCTACACGCTACTCACATGACTGACCTTCCTACATACTTGCCCCAGGCCCCAGCTAGTGACTGTCCTTATCAAAGGGACAGTAAGGGCTGTGCCCCTCTGCTAGTTTCCCTGGTAACCAACCAGCCAACCTGATGTCAATTTCCCCTATAACTGGTAATCTCCCCTTCCCCCTGGGAGTAAAGACTGCCGCCATGTCTGCTGCACACAGTGGGGTGTTGCTCCAGGATCTTGCTTCAGATATGTAAGCTCCCCCCATTCATTAAGCCGTTGATGTCTCTGTTGCTGACTATGGGCTCTTTCTTCGATCTTGAAGCTGGGCGAGTACAGGCCTTGCAAGCCTGCGCGCTACAGCCCAACACTCTAGAGAAATAAATTCTTCCATTCTAACTTTCACTCAGCCTCACCTTCTGGGTCCCCTCTCCCTTCACTTTGTCATCAGCCTTTGTTGTCCCAGCTCTAGCCACTACCTTTTCTCCAATGCTGTATCACACACATTTCAAGCATAGACTATCACTTCTTTTATGTTGATATCAAAGTATCTCATCTTTTATCTATCCCTCATGCAGCGGCATATATGCAGATATTAACTGTACAGAAAAAATATCATCATAGACTTTAGCTAAAAGGTAAATATGTAGAACCTTAAATATGTAACCATAATAAATTAAAATCTGGTTGATTTGTAAAGGCCTTAATTAAGACTTAAATAAATAGACCAGCTCTACCAGACTTCAGGTAATAAGCCCTCCAAGTTGGACACGTGATTTGATATGTCTGGCTTTTCCATCTGGGTCTGGAAGATGTCAACATCGCCGTTCACTACAAGAAACCCAGGTTGGAAAGATCCAGTCTGGTCTCAGGCCTAAAATCACATTCTCTCATTCTTGATTCACCTGAAAGCCCTGTACTTGGGGAATTACTGATTTGTCATTATGAAAGATGAAATCTTGATTCTCCCAGTATATGAATAAGAGAAATCAAATATTGTATCTAGTCTGTGAACACATCATACTGGATTATAATTGTATGGGTATCTGTCTATCCTTTAAATTGAACCGTGAGCTCCCTGAGTGCCCTGTTCAATGCTGTGTTCTCAGCACCCAACACAGTCCATATCACTGTGAGCAGACTCTCAGCAAATCTTGAATAATTAATTAATTAATTAACTAATTAATTAATTAAACAATAGGGCAAATGAGGGAGTAGGTCAAGTTTGTGAGGTTGTCTTTGTTCCTTCCCTGGCAATGCCTTTCTTCTACGTGTGGGTACTAGTTTCCTTTTCCTACCTCCGAATACAACCCCAGACTAGTCCTTGGTCCCCTCATGCTATTCCCTTTGTATGCCCTCCTGCCTCCAGCTCATTTCAATCTTGTACTTTCCCACCTAGGGAGAATGAGGAATACGATGTTTGATTTTGAACTGACTCTGTTGCCAAATGGCTTTAATTCTCTGGACCAGACAAATGTTTAAAGATGACCCATTTACTTCTGAGTGCTTTTGAGACTTTATCAGAAGTGCTTCTGCTGGGCCCCTTGAGCTGTAACTTCAGTGAAGGAAACAATACCTCTCGTTCACCTGATCCCTTTCCCCTCAGTCCCTGGATTTTGGTTTTATCCTCCATGCAGAGTCTCTTCCAGGAAATTCTCTTGGACAGGACTTCCAGTGGCTCTAGACAGCTCTCTTTGTCCTGTGGACCATATCTAGTCTACAAGGAACAGTCACACAACTAACCCACAGCTAGAGGGGAGTGCACTTGCTTCCTGGACACAGCAACTTGTGTTCACTCTCCCACAAAGTGGTTCACAGCCAGTGTCTCCTGCACAATCAGACTTCAGTCTCTGGGTCTCCCAGAATCCAGGAGACACATCTCAAGCTCCTGGAATAGCTGAACTGAAACCCCCTTGCTCTAGGCTTAAGATAAAGGTAATAAAAATCTCCATTCTACGTCCTTAAAAGGGGGTTATTGAAAAAACAACTTGACAGAATTTCTCTCCCAAGAAATCTTTTCACAAATATTTCCTTTTTTACACTTTTCCCCTTTTATGTCAATAGGATGATCAACCTTACCACTTTGCCTGGGACTGTTCCAGTTTTAGCACTGAAAGTCCGGCATCCTGGTAAGCCCCTCAGTCCCAGGCAAAGTGTAACAGTTGATAACTCTACCTCTAGATGAAAGGTCCAAGAGTCATAAAACCGATTTTTGTTCACATGCTTTCAGAATCTGCATTTTGATGTGCTGCCTCAGTTCAGTATGTAGTACGTATCAATATTATTTTATTGTCTCAAATTTTCAACTTAATATCCCATTACTTATATACAGACACACATATATATGTATGCCAGACAGAATTGTTGTGATTATCTCCACTTTACAGAAGAATAAATGGAAGATTACAGGATTCAGTAACTTGTTCAAAGTCTCACTGTTGTTGAGAGCAAGGAACAACTAGAATCCTTTTATGTTGCTGGTGGGAATGTAAAACAGTACATTTAGAAAACAGTTTGGCAGTTTTTTCTAAAGTTAAATGTATACTTTTCATATGACCCAGCAAACCCACCTCTATGAATTTACCCAAGAGGAATTAAAATATTCGTTCACGCAAAGTTTTGTACATAAATATTCATAGCTGCTTCAGTCATAATCGCCAAAATTAGAAAGAACCTAAATGTCCACTAACAGAATAGATTTTTAAAATTGTGGTATATCTGTGCAATGGCACATTGCTCAGCAATAAAAGGAAACAAGATATTGATACATTCAACAACATGGAAGACTCTCACAAACATGTAGTTGAGCAAAAGAAGCCAGGCACAAAAGACTACATGAGGTATTAGGAAACTCTAAACAAATGTCATCTATACTGACAGAAAGAAGAGAAGTGGTTTCCTGAAGCCAGGAGTGGAGAAAAGGTGTTATCTTGGAAGGTGCACAAAGGAATATTTTATAGTGATGGATATGTACTATATCTTGATTGTGGTGGAAGTTCCTCAGGTGTATACGTTTGTCATAACTTATCAAACTGTATACATAAACTATACCTCAGTAAAATTATTTTTAAAACTTAAGGAAATAGAAAAAGAAGAACAAACTAAACCCACAGCTAGCAGAAGGAAGGAAATAATAAAAATTAGAGCAGAGATAAATGAAATAGAGAATAGAAAAACAATAGAGAAAATCAATGAAATGAAAAGTTGGTTCTTTGAAAATCTCAACAAAATTGACAAACCTTTACTTAGATGTACTTAGAAAAAAGATTCAAATCACTAAAATCAGAAATGAAGGTGGAGACATTACTACTGATTCTACAGAAATAAAAAGAATTATAAAGAAGTAGTCTGAATAACTGTAGTCAAACAAACTGGATAACTTAGATAAAATGGACAAATTCCTACAAATACAAAACTTACTAAGACAAAATTATCAATAAATATAAAATCTGAATAAACCTATAACTATCAAGGAGATTATATCAGTAATTATAAATCTCTCAACAAAAAAAGCCCTGAACCTGACGAATTCTACTAAATATTTAAATTAGAGCTATTACCAGTACTTCTCAAACTTTTCCAAAAAATTAAAGAGGAGGGAACACTTTTCAACTCATTTTTTGAGGCCATCATTACCTTGATACAAAAGCCAGACAAAGACACTACAAGAAAAGAAAACTACAGCCCAATATCCCTTATCAACATTGATGCAAAAATCCTAAGCAAAATGCTAGTAAACTGAATTCAGCAGCACATTAAAAGGATTATACACCATGACCAAGTGGGATTTATTCCCAGAATGCAAGGATGGTTCAACATAAGAAAATCAATCATTGTAATACACCACATTAACAGAATGAAGGGGAAAAAACCCACATGATTATCTCAATTGATGCAGAAAAGGCATTTGACAAAATTCAACATACTTTCATCATAAAAACACTCACAAACTAGCAATAGAAAGAAACTACCTCAACATAGTTAAGTCATATATGAAAACACACACACACACACACACACACACACACACACACAAAATCGTACTTAATGGTGAAAGACTGGAAGCTTTTCCTCTAAGATCAGGAACAAGGCAATGATGCCCACATTCACCATCTCTATCCAACATAGTACTGGAACTTATATCCAGAGCACTTAGGTGAGAAAAAGATATAATCCAAATTGGAAAGAAAGAAGTAAAATTACCTCTGCAGATGATATGAACTTATATGTAAAAATCCTAAAGATTCCACGAAAACATTATTAGAACTAATAAATGAATTTAGTAAGATACAAAATCAACACACAAAAATCAAATGCATTTCAATACCCTAACAGTGAACAATCCCAAAAGGAAATTAAGAAAACAATTCCATTTACAACAGCCTCAAAAAGAAGAAAATACTTAGGAATTAGCTTAACCAAGGCTTTTACAATGAAAATGATGACATTTCTGAAAGAATTAAAGGAAGACAAATAAATAGAAACACAGTCCATGTTCGTGAATTAGAAGACTTCATGTTGTTAAGATGTCATTACTACCCAATGTGATCAATGGATTCAATGCAATCCCTATCAAAATTCCAATGATTTTTACAGAAATAGAAAAAAACCCATTCTAAAATTCGTATGGAATCTTAATGGGCCCCAAATAATCAAAACAATCTTGAAAAAGAAGAACAAAGCTGGAGGACTCACACTTTTTGATTTCAAAACCTTCTACAAATCTATGGTAATAGAAACAATGTGGTATTAGCATAAAGACAGAAATATAAACCAATGGAGTAAAATAGAAAGCCCAGAAATAAACACTCACATATATCTATCTAAATGATTTTTGACAAGGGTGCCAGGACTATTCAATGGAAAAAATCTAATCAACAAATGGTGCTGGGAAAACTAGATATTCACTTGCAAAAGAATGAAGTTGGGCCCTTACCTAATACCATATACAGAAATAAACTCAAAATCAATCAAATAAGCTGAAAATCAATAAAAGACCTAAATATAAGACTTAAAACTACAATACTCTTAGAAGAAAACATAAGGGTAAATCTTCACAAGATTGGATTTGCCAATGGTTTTCTTAGACATGATACCAAAGGCACAGACAATTAAAGAAAAAGTAGACAACCGGGACTTCATGAAATTTTCAAAAATTTGTGCATCAAAAGATGCCATCAACAGAGTAAAAAGGAAGCCCACAGAATGAAAGAAAGTATTTGAAAAGCATATATCTGATAAGGGATTAATATCCAAAACATATGGAAAACTACTAAAACTCAACAACAAAACAAAAACTGGATTCAAAAATGGGCAAAGGATCTAAATAGGTATGTCTCCAAAGAAGACATACAAATGGCCAATAAGCACATGAAAAGATGCTCAACATCACTAATCATTAGAGAAATGCAGATCAAAACTACAATGAGATACCAGCTCACATCTATTAGGATGGCTACTATCCCAAACAATTTTAAAAACAAAATAACAAGTGTTGGTGAAAACGTGGAAAAATTGGAACCCTTGTGCATAGTTTGTAGGAATGTAAAATGGTACAGCTTCTGTGGAAAACAATATGGTCATTCCTTAAAAAATTAAAAATGGAATTATCCCATGATAATTCTATTTTCATCTCCAAACCAGTTCATCTCCAAACCAGTTCAGGCTCACCTTATCACCTGCCAATTCCAAAAAATTCACAGATGGCCATTATATAAACCCAGGTGATGAATTTCATGACCTTTGCTCCTAAGACACACTCCATCTCAGAAAAAAAAAATGGAGACTCAATGATGGCTTAATACTTCTCTTTCAAGCAAGGTAGCATGTGGCGGTCATCTCTACCAGTAGAGGTGGCAGAGAGAAGCAGAGCAAGGAGACAGAAGAAGAGGAGAAGGAAGTAGATGAGAATGAGACTAAAAAGAAGAAGAAAGAATTTGGGGAACTAACAGTCCACATTAATTGTCCATCTTGAACTTTTCACTCTTTTTGCTTCTTTTCACAAACCCAGTGTCTTAGTTCAGCCTGCTATAACAAAATACCATACACCTGGTAGCTAAAACAACAGACACTTATTTCTCATGATCTGTAGGCTGGAAGTCCAAGATGAGAGTGCCACCATGGTCAGGTTCTTGGTGAGGGCCCTCTTCTTGGTTATGCCTTTACATTGTCATTCCTTGGTACACGAACACAGAGAACGATCTTGCGTCTCTTCCTCTTTTTAGAAGAACACTAATCCACCATGGGGACTTCACCCTCGTGACCTCATCTAAACCTAATCACCTCCCAAACAGTTTGGAGGTGGCTCCAAATACCATCACATTGGGGATTATGGTTTCAACATACGAACTTTGGGGAGACACAGTCAGTCTATGGAACCCAGTCAGAATTACAAGTTCAATAAAGTAACAATAATTAAACTCCATGACTGATATTCAGTGTTTACTTTTAAATTATTATATGGCTTGAAATACAAATACCTGTAAAATTGATTTAATTTTAGGTCAAGCAATAAACTAACATCTATTGCCCAAAATAATGGAATTATGTTAATTATACTAACAACTTTAGTGAATACAAGATTACAAATTTCCAAGTGCCAAGTTTCATAAGATCTAAAAGTAAATTTTTCCAAATGACTTTAATGTGGAATTTAATGCTATTTATTGGCACTGATAAAAGATTTCAAATAAAAGACATAAAATGTTAGTGTTTATCTAAATGGTGGAATAATGAGTGACTATTTCTTGCTGCCTCTTTTCACTTCTCTGTATTGTCCAAATTTCCTAAAATGTGTATTTATCAGTTTTATAGTTAAAAGAAAATTACCAGACTTCTGACTTTTAATACTACGTCTGGTAGCAGCGCATGAAATATTCTTTCCTCACCCAGATAATAAATATGAAAATGCTGAGAAAAATAGATGAAGGAATAATACTGTAAATTCAGTTTGAGATTCAAGCATGACACAAGGCAGTTTCCCAGGCATCAATCTCCTGGTCATCAGAGTGTAATAGTGACCTGGACAGGTATTCTGAAGTCACACTCTCTGAATTTAGGTATTTTCTAAGTGTACCCTAAATTGCTAAGTGAAATCATGGTGGGAGGAAGTCAGTTAACATCACAGAGGGAAAAACAGTAAAAGATTATTAGCATTTCAGTCACAATAGAAATTATCAGCCCTGTTTAAGAGAAAAAGAGTCAACCTTAATAATTATTATATATTTCTTGATGTTATACTAATGTTTCATTGTTGATAAACAATATTCAGAAAATAACAATGTTTCCTTCAGATATATCAACAGGGAAGGGGTCAAAAATAGATAGGGATATAGATGAAGCAGCATTGGCTACCAGTAGATAATCATTAAAACTGTGTGATGGAAATATGAGATTTCATAATACCCTGCTCCTTACACTCTTATTTGCTCAAAGTTTTCCTCAATAAAATGTTTCACATTTCTCATTTTAAAAAAAAAGTCGCCGGCAGGGCTTCCTTGGTGGCGCAGTGGTTGAGAATCTGCCTGCCAATGCAGGGGACACGGGTTCGAGCCCTGGTCTGGGAAGATCCCACATGCCACGGAGCAACTGGGCCCGTGAGCCACAACTACTGAGCCTGCGTGTCTGGAGCCTGTGCTCCGCAGCAAGAGAGGCCGCGACAGTGAGAGGCCCGCGCACTGCGATGAAGAGTGGCCCCCGCTTGCCGCAACTAGAGAAAGCCCTAGCACAGAAACGAAGACCCAACACAGCCAAAAATTAAATAATTAATTAATTAATTAATTTTTTTTAAAAATTAAGTAATTAATTAATTAATTAATTTTTTAAAAAAATTAAAAAAAAAAAGTCGCCGACATTGGTCACTTTTCACTCTAGTAAAAGAATAATCAAGAAAATGTAACAATGCCACCAGAATTAAATAGCACTGAGCCTATACCATCATTAAGCATGACAGTGACCTTGAATGCAATAACCTGCATAAAGAAAAAGAAAATAATATATTATACCCAATTGCTATTGACATTTACATTCAATTTGACATTTTCTGTTCCTTTTATTAATTCATAGATAACCATTTTATATATTTGTTTTTCCCCATAAATGATTTTAATGTTCTTTATATTAATACAATATGGCAAAAAAGTGTGTTAGGACTAACTTTTTTAGTCTAGTAGAACAAATCTTCTAATTTTCATTTCTTATAAGAGAGTAATTGGTGTTTAAGTTGTTTTGTATTATCCTCTGCTTTTCAAAAACTTTATTGTCAGTTAGATGAAAAGACAGGTGGCCCATCTACAAAGCTAGAAATGTATGGATGTCAAGGACTACAAATAATTATTTTACTTTATGTATTTTTAAAACCCAAATTGGGTAATCTGAGTATTTTCTAATTAGGAAATATTAATAAGAAATGTAAGGAAGATAAGGTCTTACCAAGCACCTGTTCCTATTGTCTTTCATCTAAGACTTAGAATAGTCCTATGCTATTATGTTGTACACACACACACACACACACACACACACACACACACACGCTCGTATACATATAATGTTGGGAAAATGTAATTTAAAAAAATCTTCTACCCGCAAAAATCTTCTCCACAAAAGTAGTAAAGGAAGAAAACACTTTCATTATTGAATAAAAATTAAAGCAGAATGGGATGTACATCACTGGCAACACACTAAGAGATTACAAAGACCCACCCTCTTATACAGCCAAGCAGACACAACCCATTACATACATGTTCTTAAGGTAAACAATAACTAGTCCTCAAGTAAGAGGACATGACAGTACCATTTGTCACACATAGTATATCCTAATTTACCTGGTAATTAGGATGACCATCTGGGTTGGTTAGATAATTGGCTTATCCAGAGGAAAAACAAACTTCTCATATCTTTATGGCAGGAGGAAGTTTTGCAATGTGGAGCAAGGCACCAAACAAAGATAGGCTTCTACCTTCCCAGAGACTAGAGAAAGGGGTGCTGTCCCCTTCAATGTCTACATTCAAAGAGGCGGCTCCCAGGTCCCCAGAGGAAGACATCCCTGGGTCAGAAAGTGACAAAATGCCTTTCTAGTCTTCCAAAGAATTTACATACATTTCAGAGAAGAGAAAGTACTTAAAAATACAAGTTTTCTAAAGTAAATGCTCTAAGAAAAAGGAGAATTCTCTTCCCTTATTTGCAATAGGGAACATTCAGCCTGCTATTTTTATTTTTATTTGTCCTTACAATAACTGTACATAAAAACTATATACACATATATGTGTGTTTGTCTATGCATGTAAACTACATAAAAACTATCTTTATATATGTGTGTATAAATATATGGTATGATATTAACTATGTATTTAAAAATGATGACAAAAAGATCATATGGTAAATAATGGTATGAAAATAGACTAGATGGTAAAAATACACCAAAATTTAACATCAGTTATGTCTGCGTAATAAAGTTCTGTGTCATTTTTCTTTCTTTCTTTCTACTTTAATGTATGTGAAATGATTTTATCACAAGTATATACTCTGTTTTTACTTGAAAAATAAAAGGTAAAAACATAGTTTAAAAAACATTGAAAAATATTTCCCAAAAATTCTCTGCAAAACTTCCCTGTATGTGTGGGGAAACAAGATGCCATTTTTTTTAAATTAAAAATAATGTGAGACATTCAGTACACAGTTCCATACTATGCTTTGTTTTCTTGGTTTCAGAGTGGTTTACTATTCAGTAAGGCAAAGATCAGTGGTGAGTTTCTCTGAACTCGGTTTCTACAGCTGGCAGCGTTCACATATCAGTGGAGGAGAAAAGTTGATTTGTTGTTAGCATGATGAGGGCAGAGAGCCAGACACAGGTTCAGTGGCAGAGTGGATGGGGAATAAAAGCATTTCATAACAACAGTGATTCAAGTAACAGTAACTAAGCTATTTTCAGAATAGTTCCCTCTTCTGAGATGTAAGACACTAGTACTGTTTCCCAACCTTAGGAATTCTTTTCTCACAAGAGACATGGACTTCTCTCCATTATGTAGCTCAACCCTTGCAAGTGGACACAAAAGCTCAAGGTATTTCCCCAAAAGCTTCTCAGCCTCCATGCAAATAAACTGCTCTGTGAATTGTCTCACCGGATCAACAAACAGATGGCAAAAGATCTGAAGGCAGAAATAAAAACAATCTTGGCTCAGGTTGACTAGTCCAACACGAAGGAACAAAGCACGGAAGTCAGAATGTGCAAGACCAACGTTCTGCTGAGATCTTTGCCATCGAGAGTGCTTGGAACACCAGAAGCCTCAGGATGGGAAGCTCTGGGGGACAAAGCCCTCTAAAGCAGGGGTCCCCAACCCCTGGGCCAAGGACTGGTACTGGTCCACGGCCTGTTAGGAACCAGGCTGCACAGCAGGAGGTGAGCGGCGGGTGAGTGAGCAAAGCTTCATCTGACGCTCCCCGTGGCTCGCATTACCGCCTGAACCATCCCCCACTCCCACCCTTGTCCGTGGAAAAATTGTCTTCCATGAAACCGGTCCCTGGTGCCAAAAAGGTTGGGGACTGCTGTTCTAAAGCATAGTGTAACATGCAGGAATAAATCCAGGCCTGGAAGCCAGGCAGAACTGACTTCAAATCCCTGCTTACCTACTAACTAGTTATACACCTATAGGTAAGTTACACCTATCGACCTTTGTTTCCTCATCTGGAAAATGGGGATGTTAATACATTCATTAAAGAGGCACTGTAAAAAGAAAAAAATATATGTAAAATTCTCAGCATAATGTAAGCACTCAATAACTGATAGCTCTGTAATATTCCCATAGTACTGCTGTGATGTGACTGGACATTGAGACTTGCTTGATTTGGTTATGAATCAGCCTACATATGCAATTTTATTTTATTTATTTTTTTTTTAATTTATTTTTGGCTGCATTGGGTCTTCGTGGCTGCGCACGGGCTTTCTCTAGTTGCGGCGAGCGGGGGCTACTCTGCCTTGCAGTGCGCGGGCTTCTCATTGCGGTGGCTTCTATTGTTGCGGAGCACGGGCTCTCGTCATGAGGGCTTTAGTAGTTGTGGCTCGCGGGCTCTAGAGCGCAGGCTCAGTAGTTGTGGCACACGGGCTTAGTTGCTCCGCAGCATGTGGGATCTTCCCAGACCAGGGCTCGAACCCGTGTCCCCTGCATTGGCAGGCAGATTCTTAACCACTGCACCACCAGGGAAGCCCGCATATGCAATTTTAGACACAGCCCACAGTGATCTCTCTTTTGCATATTCCTTCAACACTTGTATCCATATTATGCCTCAAAGCTATCATGTTCACCTTGTATTTCTAAATTTATTATATCCCACACTAGAGTTCAGCTCTTTGAAAACAGTAACCATTGGATTTATGATGGATTAATGTTTCATACTTCAAGCATATTTATCTACCTTGCGATAGGAACAGATAACAAAGAAGTAAGTTGTATTTTGTAAAAGAGAAAAAAATCTATGTATATTGCCTATACATCTGTGTTTACAACTAACCATTCGATGAAGAAGGCAAGCAAAAAAATAATTTAATTCAATGGTTTGTGAATTTTTTGCTTGTATTTTTCACATTAAGCCACATGAAGTGCTTTAAAGAGCTACTAAGTAAACAACATAGTATTTAAATGGGTGTATGGATGGATGTAAACATTATTACACAGATTTGGTTTGAAAGAAAAGGCAAAGATATTCATACTCTAATAAAAATATTAAAAAATAAATAAAAATAATAAAATAGACATCACAAATATGCCACCCAAACCATTTTTACCCAAAGAATTTATTAAACGGGGAAGGGGAGGGTGGGACGAATTGGGAGATTCGGATTGACATATATACACTACCATGTGTAAAATAGATAGCTAGCAGGAACCTGCTATAAAGCACAGGAAGCTCGGCTCGGTGCTCTGTGGTGACCTAGATGGGTAGGATGGGGGTTGGGGTGGGAGGGAGGTCCAAGAGGGAGGGGAATAGGTATACATATAGCTGATTCACTTCATTGTCCAGCAGAAACAAACACAACATTGTAAAGCAATTATACTCCAATTAAAAAAAAAAGTCGTTCAACAAAAAATAATTTTAAAAAACTAGGTAGCCCTCCCTTCCTTCCCTCCCTCCCTCCCTTTCTTCCTTTCTCTCTTCCTTCCCTCCCTCCCTTCCTTCTTTCCTTCCTTGCTCCCTTCCTACCTCCCTTCCTTTCTTCCTTTCTCCTTTCCTTCCCTCTCTCCCTTCCTTCCTTCCCTCCCTTCCTCCCTTCCTTTCTTCCTTTCTCCCTTCCTTCCCTCTCTCCCTTCCTTCCTCCCTTCCTTCCTTCCTTTCTTCCTTCCTTCCTTCCTCCCTTCCTTCCCTCTCTCCCTTCCTTCCTCCCTTCCTTCCTTCCTTTCTCCCTTCCTTCCCTCTCTCCCTTCCTTCCTCCCTTCCTTCCTTCCTTTCTTCCTTCCTTCCTCCCTTCCTTCTTTCCTTCCTTCCCTCTTTTTCTTGATGGTTCAGTGGTGAAACCACTAGGTTGGACCAAGCAAAATCAGCTCCAGTCTGCCTCTCCATCTGCATGCACCACTACTCCTTTTTATGCTCTGCTCCAGCTAAATGAAACCACTTGCTCTCTCCACCCTGTACTTTTGTTCACCCTGATGATTCTTCTGCCTATGATTCACTCCCAGCATCCTGCCCCACCATTCAGGGCCAATGTTTGAACCAGTTCCATCCACCCTTCAAGGCATAATATCTCAAGGGCTACCACCACCACCAAACAATATTTTCCTCCTCTCAACTTTCTCAGAACTTTCTCTGTATCTCTCTTATGGCATATCACTTCCTCTGCTGTCTTTTTATTATTTGAATATATCTTATCATCTCAACTAGTCTGTAAATTCATTCAGAGCAGAAAGGGAAGAAGTTATATCTAATAAATCTTGTCATTCCCTAAAGTACAGAGAACAGTCCCTGTAACACATGACTTGACATTTAATCAGAATCTGTTAATGATTTGTTGGGAGACAAAAAGAAGAAGTGCCATTCCAGGTGATAAAAGCAAAGAAATGAAGAAGGAACTTAACACATTCACTCATTCATTCAACATGTACTGAGTTCCTACCCTGCGTCAGGCACAGTGGAAAAAAAAAAAAATACCATGATAGATGGAAATAGTGGAAGACAAAGATATATGGTGGTGATGGAGATCATATGGCTATATGGTGATCACCAAAGACCAGACTGAAGAGTAGGGATTTCAGACTAGAGATGATAAGAAGCCAGTATAATGGTTTATAATTATTCATGATTTATTATATCATTAATAAATTACTATTTATAATTCTTCATTATTTATTAAGTCTCTTAATGCACATTATTTTATTCAACCATCACAATAATCTTGTGATATTTACAGATGAAGAAACACATTTTAAAGAGATTAAGAAATTTGCCTAAGGTTAGTAAGATTAATACTTGCTGCGTTAAAACAGGACAGGTCTGGGATTCAAACCTAGGGCAGTGTGGCTCAGAGCACTTAAACACTATGTTATATACCTACCAGGTTCTTAGGCAGAGGAAAGACTGGAAGAAAGAGTGTAATTGTAGGGAAATTCCTATGACAGTGACTTATTGGATTAACTGAGTTTGGAAGGAACCAAGGAGACAAACTGAAGATACATCCAGTGACTCCCTACCTTCATCCTCTAAGCCAGGTTCTCAGATGTCTCCAGAAAATAACGCTAATCCGCTTCTCATCCAAACCTGTTGTAGACGATGTGCGACATCAGAAATGTACAGGTGGCTATAAAGTCTTAATATAAATGCTTATTTTTTCAGAAAAGGAACCTAATTAATTAGCATTGTTTATGTGAAAAGATCATTACCCTACCAGGTCGAGGGACATTCTCCAAGACAATTGATCGTGACTGTTCAAAAATTTCACAGTATGAAAGACAAAACAAAGGCCTGTGAACTCATTTAGATTAAAGAGATTCAAGAGGCAAGACAACTAAATGAAATGTGTGACCCTGGATTGATTGCTGGATTTTTTTGAAAGGGGGTATAAGGAACATTATCAGCACAACTGAGGAAATTTGAGTACTGACTGTATATTAGATAATAATATTGTATAAATGTTAAAACCGTAGGTGTAATAAAGGCATTGCAGTATGTAGGAAAACATCCTAGTTTTTAGGAGATAATGCTGACATATCTAGGAATGCAGTGGCCCGGTGCTTGCAACTTATTTTTAAACGATTCTGCAAACTGAACAAACAAACGCATACACATATGTGAAGTGAAACAGAAAATAAAAGTAGCAATTCTAACAACTGATATACTTACAAGGTATTCTATAGGTGTTCATTTTTTTCAACTTTGAATTTTTCAAAATAAAAAGTTAAAAAAAAGATGTCATCTTCCCAGAAAAGTAGGGCTCCATTTCCAGATCTATATGACTGTTAAAATATAAACAGACTAACACTAACAGAAACATCTATTTGCTAAATTATCATCCACTTGGAAAGTTCTTGTAAACAGTATGGAAATATCCAACACCATCACTGGCTCTCATAAATCTTGAGGCAAATTGTATCCTTTAACATTTGTGTGAACTTTCAAAGCAGAAGTACACCTCAGTTAAATTTTCAAACTGAAATAATTAGGTAACTAAACAGTGAATGTTCAAAGCACTCTATCAGTTTCCTGCATTAATAGAAGAGCTTTCAAATGCTTAGCGTAATAGTCCTGTGGCTTTTTACAAGGATTAAAGTTAAATTTTTTTTTTTTTAGTAATCTCTGCAACAGTGGAGTGAGAGGGGTAATTTGTATAAAAATAATTAAGCAGAAAATCTTCAAGAATTACAGTCTTTAGAAATTCATTTCTGTTATTTTCTCCCTACAGCACTCCTGCACAAGAAAGGACTGAGGTGGTGCCAGGAATTTTTTACTACAAAACATTATGATGCCCGTGTGGCTTATACATCCAGGCAACATCTGGCACACCCAGTAAAGAGGACTACAATTAGTGAAGGGCCTGCTAAATATATGACACATTGAATAGTTAAATCATGAGTTCTTTTAATGATGATGAACTCAATTTGGAGATAGGAAAGTATAATTTCAGGTCTTTATTACTTATATTCTCTGAAGAGTGGAAAGAGAAACAAAAAAACTATTTTTCCCCCACACTGGAATTCTCAAAATCATTATTGAATTTCTACTTCATTGTGTGACTTCAAAATATATCTGAAAGCTAGTTTTGCTCTATCACTGTAGATGAACTTATCATAATTTCTATAGATCTTTACATGGTAGAAACGTTTTTCAAAATGTTTAAATATATGATACTTTCTATGAAGTATCTGCTTAAATCTAGAGTGACCCAACAATTCTTCAAGATGTAGTTTATAAAGTGCTAAATGAATGCTAGGTTTTTTGAGGGAGAAAATCACATCCCCTTTGAATTGGTGTTTCCTTTTAACCGTATCTCCTAGTTATAGCCACTATGCTTCAAAACCTTTAGGCTTCAAAACCTAAAGTTCATCAAGCATTAACTTAAAATCTATCATACACAGGTCATTGAACTAGGAAGACAGACCACAACTACATGGTCACACTTTTTCTAATTTTCCACAGCAAATGTTCCTTGGTCCCCTAGAAATGGGATGTTATCCAAGAAAGCTTAGTCATAAATTGCCTTGCAAAAAACTGTCCTAATACAAGTACTGTTTCAAGAAAAATAACTCTATATGGCAAAAAGGTCTCCAAACCATAGTACAAATGGTCCACTTTTTTGAATGACTATTCAAGGTGGTAATATTGCTTTGCTTCAAAATCACAGAAATCCTGTTTTATCTAGATGTCTCCTTCCATCTCCTGTCATCATTGGTGCTGTCCACAACATATTTGGCACCTAATAGGATGCACTTCTGGGCCGGTTTGAAGTTACATGTGACCATGTGACTTACTTTGGCCAATGAAATGTGAGCATAAGTTCCTGGCAGATACTTTATGGAGCCAGTGCAAAATAATAAGGAGTGTCTGGCTCTCTTTCCCTTTGCCACAGTGAGCAGCAACCTCCACCTGGAGCAGCTTCATCAGACTGAGTCCTGAAGAGAGCACACTGGAGAATATAACCCTCAGATTGCCCACTATGGTCATCCACAAGAAATAAACCCTGTAGTTTTAAGCTACTGAGGTTTGGGGGTTGTATATCAGTTACTACAGCATAACCAGGCCTATCCTGACTAGTCAACCTCCCATAGTTTATTAAAGATGGCTGTGTTAAGCTCCTGAAGTTTGCAAAGAATAGAGAGAGATGTTCTGGTGTTTATTATACTGGTATGTATAGAAGGAAGTAAGGAGTTAGAGAAGACAGTCCAAGTAGCAGCAAACCAAGCCTTAAATATACAGTATACAAGGCAGCACTTTGTTTCACCTGTTGAATGACAGTCAAGTGCTTTCAGATTATAGAGACTCAATTATCCCACCTCTCTCCTCTTCTACTAGCCTACAACTGTCGACCTATAAGGTTTCTGTAACAATGACAGTGGGTCTACCATTGCCACAGAATTTAGGGAAATTCTCAGTTGCCTGGTTCAGTTCCATCATAGTGTGCCCCCATTCACATGTAAGAAGTGCAAGCTCCCAACTTCTGAAGGCCTAACAAGTGGCCAAGATCCTTGCACCTTAATTTGACCTCAAGCCACAGGCCAGCGAGGCACCTACACTCAATGCCAGCTTGGCTGGAGTCTCTTCTACTTTACAATATATTCCTTGTGACCTTCCTTTTCCTTCTCAATTGAAGAAACCCACTCCCTACTGTTCCCCTATCCTCCCAGCCACCCTCCTGCACCCTTTCCTCTCTTCTCCCCTTCTTCAGACTTAGTTATTTTTTTCAGAGTAGAAAAAAAATGTTTTTTGTGCAAGCATTGGAAACTTTGGTCTCGAACTTGGTGAGCAGTTTCTTAAATCTTTATTTCTGTTTCTGGTGTGGGGTAGGGTACCTTAAAGATACAAGGAAGCAGGGCTAGAGAGCAAACAATGAATATGTTGAGATATAATGCTTCTTATTTGCATTTGAATTCTCCAAGAATAAGAATCTGATTAAGCCCCCACCTGCCAATCAGTAAATATATGGGCACTCCATATGCCATGCTTAGCCTATGAAGGCTTGACTCCAGGTCAGATATTGATCCTTGGGCTTATCATTGAAGCCAGAGTGTCAGGATCACCTGGAACATACGAGAGCATTCTATGTTTAAAAGCATGGCTATAGCCGCCATTGTCAAAAAGGCAGATTTCCTCAGAAAACGCCTGTAGATAAGCTAGTCAGCTGACACTGCTGTCATCGGAAACCTCATTTTAAAAACATAGTTATTTTATCTCCATGTATAATTCAAAATTTCATTTCATTGACTTGAAAACCTATTGCCTTTTGCTTGGTAGGGATTCTTCACCTCATGTAATGTGTGGTGAATTTGCAATGTTTGTCAAAGTGGTCAGAGTGAACTCTTTATACTCTACGAAGTGCCAGAAAAGAGGGTGACAAAATACGCAAGCAAACAGAAGCAGAAGGAAAATTTAAAGTAATACAATGCATAAGCCTGATACATATGCATGTCCTTTACAGCTTACAAAGAACTTTTGTATTACTTACAAAAAATACTGGTCTTATGATTAGGGATTTTCCTTGTTTAGTCTATTGCTAATTTTATGAGTCTCTTTTTTCTCTATAAAGTTGAAATAATAACAGGACCTAGATGTTATAGTTGGTGTGAAGGTTAAATAAAATAAGGATGTGAAAATTTTTCATGAACTTCATGGTATTATACTATATATAAAGTAATATAACTTTATAAAATTATCCATTTCAATTATTGTTGAGACCAATTATCACTGATTAAGAATTTTTTATGTTCCAGACAATATGCTATGTGCTACGAATACAAAGATAAATAACACATTGCTCTTACCCTCAAAGAGCTTACAGTTTCCTGGATAAGAGAAACATGGGGAAAATAATTTAACTAAAATATGGAAATTTGTGATAAATGTATGCATAGACTCGTAGGGTACAGAGCTGAAGCCACTAGTCCAATCTTGAGGTACAAGAAAACATCCTGGAGGAAGCAGTGTCTTGAAGCTTAAGGGACAATCTGGAAGAATTGAGTTGAAAAGTTCCTAGTTTTTAATTTACCACATTATACAGAAATTGCCCTACTAAGTGTAAGCTATTCATACATTGTTAGTTCCCCTATTGGACTGATAATATCTTTAGGAAGGGACTATGTCTCATTTATCTTTTTGTGTCCCCTGATTCTACTTGAATATTGTAAGGGATTGGATCCAAGTACTCTGAATACAAATGAAGGTACAGACAACTGTGCATATAATTACAAAGATTTTATTATTACTATAATGTTATAGAATTATGAAATTTTAGAGCTGGAATTAGAATTGATCTTGAGGGCATTTAATCCACCATGCAGGGAGCTCTCTCACCTGCCCACTTGCATCTCTTACAAGCTTCCTACATTAATAAATCTACTTCTTGCCTATCACTTTGCCTCTCGCTGAATTCCTTCTGCACTGAGACACAAAGAACCTGAGCCTCAGTAAGTCCAGACACCAGCTCAGCCAGCGAGGAGGAGTGCCCATCCATCCCATCCCCTGCCCTCCTTCCTTTTCTGCTCCTCGGTCAGAATGCTTCATCTGCTACCAACTCTAAGTCCAAACCTGGGAGACCCGTTTCCGCCTCCATTCTTTCCTGGCAATGTACAGAGATTGGTTCAAGATGGCGGAGTAGAAGAACGTCCGCTCACTCCCTCTTGCGAGAGCACCGGAATCACAGCTAACTGCTGAACAATCATTGACAGGAAGACACTGGAACTCACCAAAAAAAGATACCCCACATTCAAAGACAAAGGAGAAGCTGCCATGAGGTGGTAGGAGGGGCACAATCACAATGAAATAAAATCCCATAACCACTGGGTGGATGACTCACAAACTGGAGAACAATTATACCACAGAAGTCCACCCACTGGAGTGAAGGTTCTGAGCCCCACGTCAGGCTTCCCAACCTGGGGGTCCAGAAACGGGAGGAGGAATTCCCAGAGAATCAGACTTTGAAGGCTAGTGGGATTTGATTGCAGGACTTCAACAGGACTGGGGGAAACAGAGATTCCACTCTTGGAGGGCGCACACAAAGTAGTGTGCGCATCAGGACCCAGGGAAAGGAGCAGTGACCCCATAGGAGACTGAACCAGACCTACCTGCTAGTGTTGGAGGGGTTCCTGCAGAGGCTGGGGGTGGCTGTGGCTCACCGTGGGGACAAGGACATTGGCAGCAGAAGTTCTGGGAAGTACTCCTTGGCATGAGCCCTCCCAGAATCTGCCATTAGCCACACCAAAGAGCCTGTACCCTCCAGAGCTGGGTCACCTCAGGCCAAACAACCAACAGGGAGGGACCTCAGCCCCCTCCCATCAGCAGACAAGTGGATTAAAGTTTTACTGAGCTCTGCCTACCAGAGCAACACTGAGCTCTACCCACCACCACTCCCTCCCATCAGGAAGCTTGCACAAGTGTCTTAGATAGCCTCATCTACCAGAGGGCAGACAGCAGAAGCAAGAAGAACTACAATCCTGCAGTCTGTGGAACAAAAACCACATTCACAGAAAGATAGACAAGATGAAAAGGCAGAGGGCTATATACCAGATGAAGGAACAAGATAAAACCCCAGAAAAACAACTAAATGAAGTGGAGATAGGCAACCTTCTAGAAAAAGAATTCAGAATAATGATAGTGAAGATGATCCAGGACCTCGGAGAAAGAATGGAGGCAAAGATCGAGAAGATGCAAGAAATGTTTAACAAAGACCTAGAAGAATTAAAGAACAAACAAACAGAGATGAACAATACAATAAGTGAAATGAAAACTACACTAGAAAAAATCAATAGCAGAATAACTGAGGCAGAAGAACGGATAAGTGACCTGGAATACAGAATGGTGGAATTCACTGCTGCAGAACAGAATAAAGAAAAAAGAATGAAAAGAAGTGAAGACAGCCTAAGAGATCTCTGGGACAACATTAAACGCAACAACATTCGCATTATAGGGGTCCCAGAAGGAGAAGAGAGAGAGAAAGGACCCGAGAAAATATTTGAAGAGATTATAGTCTAAAACTTCCCTAACATGGGAAAGGACCTATGAGCTTTCCTTGGCTTACAACCAACATTTCTTAAGGGGTTCAACAGAAAAATTCTGAACAACCAACTTTGAAATGTTGAACTTTTGTGGACATAAGCACACAGACAAAAGAATCATGTACATATACTCAAAATGCTAAAACACCGAAATGTCAAATGGATAAGTCAAGCAATTGATCTTTTCAATATTAAATCGTAACCAGAACATCTATTCATGCTTATACTCTTCCTCTGAGTATATTAAACTCAACTCTTCTACCCTTGATATATTAACATTTTCTTCTTGGTGGCTCTTCATATACTTCTTTGTTTGTTTGTTTGTTTTATATACTTTTTAATATACAAGGTGAATAGACTTTGTGTCGTTGTTTTGTGCTTTTTTTGTTGTTGAAGTCTAGTTGATTTACAGTGTTGTGCCGATCTCTGCTATACAGCAAAGTGACTCAGTTATACACGTAGAGGTATTCTTTTATACATATAGTCTTTTCCATTTTGGTTTATCACAGGATGTTGAGTATAGTTCCCTGTGCTGTACAGTAGGACCTTGTTGTTTATCCACCCTGTATATATCGTTTACATCTGCTAATCCCACGTTCCCTTTCCTTCCCTCCCCCACCCCCCTTGCCGTTGGCAACCACAAGTCTGTTCTCTATGTCTGTGAGCCTGTTTCTGTTTTGTTCACAGATAGGTTCATTTGTGCCATATTTTAGATTCCACATATAAGTGATTATCATGTGGTATTTGTCTTTCTCTTTCTGACTTACTTCACTTTGTATGATAATCTCTAGTTGCACCCATGTTGCTGCAAATGGCATTATTTCATCGCTTTTTATGGTTGAGTAGTATTTCATTGTGTGTGTATATATATACCACATCTTCTTTATCCATTCATCTGTCAATGGACATTTAGGTCCATGACTTGGCTACTATGAATAGTGTTGCTATGAACATAGGGGTGCATGTATCTTTTTGAATTATAGTTTTGTCTGGGTATATGCCCAGGAGTGGGATTGCTGGATCATATGGTAATTCTATTTTTAGTTTTCTGAGGAACCTCCACACTGTTTTGCATAGTGGTTGCACCAACTTACATTCCCCCCAGTAGTGTAGGAGGGCCCCCTGTCTCCACACCCTCTCCAGCACTTGTTATTTGTAGACTATTTAATGATGGCCATTTTGACTGGTGTGAGGTGGTACCTCATTGTAATTTTGATTTGCATTTCTCTAATAATTAGTGATGCTGAGCATCTTTTCATGTGCTTACTGGCCATCTGTATGTCTTCTTTGGAGAAATGTCTATTAAGATCTTCTGTCCATTTTTCAATTGGGTTGTTTGTTTTTTTGTTGTTGAGTTGTATGAGCTGTTTGTATATTTTGGAGATTAAGCTCTTGTCTGTCACATCATTTGCAAATATTTTCTCCCATTCTGTAGGTTGTCTGTTTTCTACTTTTTAATGACTACTTATATCTTTCTAAAAATCACACCAGAATACACACATTCGTACAGAAAATTCATTTATAAAATAGCAACTTTAGCTATGATAATAATGGCAAAATTACCAAAATGTTCTTTAAACTTCTTTTTTTAGCCTTTTCTTCTTGATGGCTCTTCATATACTTTTTCATATACATTACTCATCCCACCTTCCCTACCCTCCTACTTTGCCAAGTGTACTGCTAAACCATTAAAACACCTACAGTGGTTGCATTTGTATTACTTATTGTTACAATAACCCAGGGGGCCTCTCTATGTGTTGCACTTTGCCAGCCAGGGTAGAAGCAATGTGGTCAAAGTGTAGTGCTCTTCTTACCCTTATAATGTGGTCCTTCCTGGTCTCTGCTGTCCAGAAGCGTGCTTCAGCCTCATCCTCAGGTTCTGGGATTTTCATAACTGTGTCTTGTCTCTGGATAGTTGCTAGTTGGTCTTCTTGTGAGTGAGACTGAGGTCAGGAGCAACATATGTCACCATCTTGATGATATCACCTCCTAATATTTTTAGGTTTAATATTTAGGTCTGTGATCTATTTGAGTTATTTTTATATATTATGCATGGGATGAATCAAAGTTAGTATTTTTTTGCATTTGGATATCCAATTGTTCAAGCATAATTTATTGAAAAGACTGTCTTTTCTCCACTTAAATGCCTTTGCATCTTTGTAGAATTCCACATTTTCTTCATTATTCCAGTTTTGTAAGTCTTGAAATTAGCTACTGTTTATCTTCTAACTTTGGTCTTCTATTTCAGAACTATTTTTGCTATACTAGGTCCTTTGCATTTCCATATGAATTTTAGAACTAAAAGTCTTGTCAATTTCTGACTAAAAGCCTTCTGGGATTTTGATTGAGCTTGCATTGAATCTAAAAATCAATTTGAGTCAAATTTACGTCTGCTGTCTCTGAACATGTATATTTTTCCATTTATTGAGGTCTTTTAAAATGTCTCTCAGCAATGTTTTGCAGGTTTCAGCTTACAGATCTTTCACATATTTTATCAGAATTGTCCCTGTGATGGGATTTATAGTAAGAACTGTATATTTGGTCTTTGTCCTGGCTCCTAGCACCCTTGGTGCTAAAACCCTTGGAATTTCCTAAGTGGTAAGAGTGATAAAGTTATCTTGATATTCATAACAAACCCCTTTCAACCACACCTGAGTTTATGTTAATGAGGTGACTTCTTGAAAACACTTAAGGATGGGGGCTGGTTACCAAGGGAATCAACCATGTGACTGGAGAATTAGACTTTCAGTCTCATCCCCCTGACCTCTAGGAATGGGAGAGGGGCTGGAGGTTGAATTGGTGACCAATGGCCAATAATTTAATCAATTATGCCTATGTAATGAAGCCTCCATAACGACCCCAAAAGATGGGGTTTGGACAGCTTCTGGGTTGGTGATCACGTGGAGATCTTGGGAGAGTGGTGCACTCAGAGAGAGCATGGAAGCTCCCCACCCTTTCCCCACACTTTGCCCTAAGCATCTTTTCTGTCTGGCCGTTCCTGAGTTAGTTACATCCTTTTATAATAAACTGGTGATCTAGTAAGTAAAATGTTTCTCTGAGTTTTGTGAGCTGCTCTAGCAAATTAATCAAACTCAAGGAAGGGGTAGAAGGAACCTCCTGTTTATAGCCAGTCAGTAAGAAGCACAGGTGACAACCTGGGCTTGCAACTGGCATCCACAGTTGGGTGGGGTGGGCAGTCTTGTAGGACAGTGCCCTTAACTCCTGAGATATGATGCGTCCTCCAGGTAGATAGGGGCAGAATTAAGTTGAACTGTAGGACATAAATGAATGGTATATGAGAATTGCTTGGTGGTGTGGGGTAATAGACTCATTTTAGTCTAAGTTTTTAATAATTTTAAATACTATTGTAAATGGTATTTTTTAAACTTCAATTTCTGATTATCTCATACCAGTATATAGAAATACAATTTTTTTTGCATATTGATCTTGTATCCTGAAATCTTGTTAAACTAATATATTAGATCTAATAGATTTTTGTACATTCAATTGAATTTTCTACTTAAAAGATCATGTCTTTTGTAAATAAAGACAGTTTTACTTCTTTCTTTCCAATCTGGGTGGCTTTTATTTCTTCTTCTTGCCACATTGAAGAAGCTAGAATCTCCAGTATAATGTTGAAGAGAAGTGCTATGATTCACCATCCTGCTTCTAAGTATTTACTCAAAAAAAATTAAAGTATATATTCATATGAACATTTGTACACAAATGTTTTAGTAGCTTTATTTGTCATAGCTAAAAAGTGAAATAATACAAGTAGGCTATCAACAGATGAATGAAAAATAATAAACTGTAGTAAGTCCATACAGTGGAATATTATGCAGCAATATAAAAGAACGAACTATTGATTTGCTACGTGGATGAATCTCAAAATAATTATGGTGAGTAAAAGAAGCCATACATTACAATGCTTGGTGTCAGTTTATTTATCTCTTGTAAAAATAAAATGCAGTGTGTGTGTGTGAAAAAATAAAAAATTTTTTAAAAAAAGGAAGCCATACAGAAGAGTACATACTGTATGGTTTCAGGTTATATAAAATTCTGGGAAATGAAAATGTAAATTAAAGGAAAGCAGAACAGTGGTTATTTAGTCATGGGGTTGAGAAAGAGTGGAGAGAAACTAGAAAAAGAGATTACAAATGGGCATGAGGGAACTTTGAGAGGTGATTCATATTTTAATTATCTTGATTGTGGTTATGTTTCACAGGTGCGAAAATATGTCAGAATTTATCATTTATATCATAAATGATATAAATCATTTATATCATTTTATACACTTTAAATATGTGTAGTTTATTATATATAAATTATACCTTAATAAAGCTATTAAAAATAGCATTAAAAAAAGCACACTACAGGCAATGAATGAAGTCAGGTCCAGGATTATCTGGCTGGAAGTACATATAAAATGTTAAGTCTATCGTATAACCCCACTGCCAAAAACTCCCTAAATGTAGCCCAAACTCTGAGACATCTGAAGAGCAATTTTAAGGCCTGCTTACATTAGGTGACTGAGTGGCAAAGATGGATATATTATCAATTGAAGTGAGAAATAAATACGGAGAAGAGGCAGTTCTCAGAGAAAAGTTCCTAATATTTCTATTGGATTTAAACTGGGAGTGAGAAATAAATTTAAGGTATCTAAAGCATGGGATACCAATAGCTATCATGATTATCTTAGGAATAATATGTCATTGGCATGCAGCATGGTTTGGGGATGGAATAAATGAGAGAAAAAAACTGGATATAATTAGCATATAATTAGTACTAAGCAAATACTGCTGACTGCTTATATACTGGTAATAAGTGGAGGAAATTTCTGCTCTTTTTCCAGGAAAATGAGGAAAGCTTCTATTGGTGACCTCCCGCTCTCAGTTACAAAGCCATGAGCCATGGTCTCTGACTTCATGGAAACTTTCTTGAACTCATTTGTGGAGATCATTCAGTCCTACTAAGACCCTGGGATATTTGTTCAATTTCTCACACTTATAGCAACAATCCTCTAATAGATTTTACCCGATGCTCATCCTGCTGTGCATGTCACAAGGCAACGGTTTTATGCAAATATGACTCAACTTCCATTGCTGTCTCCATCCATTGCTTCATCCCAGAGTATCATCAGCTTATTAATTCAGTATCCCAGCTTGATCCTTCACCAGTCTTCATGATTTTTGAAATTTCCGCAAGGTTTCTGGTTCATGAGATATTATTAGTTTCTTTGCCTCAAATGAAAATGTTGTTCTGTGATCCAAAACCTGAATACCCTAAGCTGCTTCTCATAAACCTAATTTCTGTTGTTTCTATCAAGCTTCTAATATGTATATCTGAATTGCTGGATTTCCCTTGGAAAACTGTATTACAAGTAGCCTCAAAAAGCCAAAGGTCAGAATTCTATTTAAAAGCAAAATTCTACTACAATGTCGCATGTATTACTTGGGAATTTTGAGATGCAATATCTTCCCTTGAGATAGAAGTAAGTATTGATAGTTAACTAAGACAGTAAGTATTTTGCATTTTTGTCTATGTATTCCTAATTGTTTGAATTCAGTAAGTTTGGGGCTCACCAAGTTAGTATTTTATAGTCAAGGCACAATGAATGATACAAAAGAAATCAATGTCATGTCATTCTACTAGTCAGGGCTCTTTCAATTGCTAGTGATAAAACCCAATCTCAGACCAAGTTGAACAAAACAGGCTTTTCATTAGCTTACATAAACAAAAAGCTCACAGGTTTCTAGCTTCAAGCATAGTGGAATCCAGGTGCTCATATATGCTCATTCGTCCTATCTTGTACAGATCTTCTAGGCACGATGAATACCTGCAGCCCCAAAGACCCACACCCTGCTATCTTAGCAACCACCACAGAAGGAAAGCAACTTTCCCAGTAGTTCTAGCAGACAATTACCAGGGACAACTCTTCCTGAACTAAGCACTATGGCCAGGGGACTGGGGTGCTCAAATTAGGCCAGGGGCATGGGTCCTCTTTTGCATCTGAAACATGGAGTCACCCATGCTCAAATCATACGGCATGGGTTCTCCTCAGCAATGGAGGGGATTTGTAAACAGATATGATGAACAGATCTTTTCTACAGTTTTCAAGAAGATGATAATATCCTCAAAGACATATCTACAAGGCACTGTAAAATACAAAATCAAATATAATCAAGTGCCACACGTAGAAGGCAAACTGTATTTGTGCCATAGGTTGTCAGACATCTCTCTTGCAGAGAGTCATCAAGAAAAACTTTCAGAGGCAGTGATTTTACAATATTCTTGCATCCTTCTTTGATATTCGTACTATATATACTGCCAAATCAAACTTCCTAAAGCACTGCTAAAGAGCCTTTGGTAGCTCCTCAATACTTACATAATAAGGCACAGGCATCTCAGTCTGAAGATAATCTATGCAAATTCAATCAATAGTACACATAGCTTCTGACCTTGAATGAAATAACTAGTCTCTTTAAGCCTCAGTTTACTCATTTTATATAATGCCTACTTCAATGGATGTTGGAGGATTGCATGAGCCTATCACAGTATCTGGCTTACAATAGACTCAACAAGTAGAGGAGATACTGTCATTAATATTATTGCTCATATTCCTCCACAGGAACAGCCTTCTTCCTATTATTTTCTTATCAGATCTTCCCAATACTTTCCTCACACAGTGTAAGCTTGAAAAAGACAGAAACCCTGGCTTAGAACTACACCTGTAACATAGTAAGTGTTCAGTACACATTTGTTGAATGAATGAATGAATGAATGTCCTACCTTGTCTCCCACCTCGAATAGTGAACTCATTGAGGAGATGATCCCTGCTCAATTCATTTTTATATTACCCCAAATTCCTAGTTCTGAGCCTGGAACAAATAAATATTTGTCAAATGAATGACTGAATGGATAAAAACCAAACAATTGCCTCAGTTCTTCATTTCTCCCTTCTCAAACATTAATATAATCAATGAACATTTTTAACTGCAATCATAATCATCATTCTTAGCATTTTAAGCTTCATATTCAGAGGGAAAATAATGCTACAAATACTATGCCTTTGTGTTCAATCAAACAGACATACAAACTAAAGTTAAAAGCATAAGGACTGACATTTATGTTGTTCAATGACATTAAAAATGTAAAGATTGCTCAGCGATTTGGAGTGCTTTTTCTTAAACCTGTTTGCTTTTCAATCCCAGATAATGAATAGTAAATAGCATATATTTAATAAAACATTTCTGAAGTCAGAGCCTACTATTGAATGATCAGTAAAATGTGCCTTTCAACATATATGCAGGACTGATATAATCAGCTTTTTAATGAATCCCTAGACGGCAGCAGAAAGTTTTATAAATTCCAAATAGTGAGATTTTTATGAAAGTTATTAGCACACTGTTCACCAAAGAACTTTACGTCATTTCCTGGGATTTTTAACTGTTTTAACGAGGCAACAGTTACAAAAAGACTTAAAGCCTAAACTTCACTGGTGATATGATAGAACAAAGATCCATTTAGCCATTTCTTAAGTCATTCCCCAAGCATTTGCATATTGCATAAGCATGATAAAATAAAGAAGAGATGACTTGTTTTTTCCAAATTCTAATGGGACTGTGTGCTTGAACATGATTTGAACCCATGTTAGTGAATTTTCTAATGGAAAAATATGACCTCCTGCCTTTAAAATTAAATGACCCTTTGGAGACTTTGCTAACATTAAATGACCCATTCAAACATCTTGATGTATTAATATATGAATCAAAAACATCTGTATCGTGTTTGGCTTAAAATATACATTGATTTGAAAATAAAATGGAAAGTTTTTGTTAAAATGTGTGCTTTATTTCGAAGACTGTAAACCATTAAACATATTTTTGATACTATTCTAAAATTTAATTCAGTTGTTTGAAATAATGCTCAGAGAAGTCTATCTTTCTTCCTGATATGGGACTACATAGAACCTTCCAGCAGAGGGTTTTGACCTGAGATCAGTTGACTTGGAGTTGGTCTATTGATAGGCTTCAGGAAGTCCTTGAAACCCCTGAAATTTTGTTCAAAATTCCGTGTATATATGTAGACATGTCTTTATTTAAATTGTGTTCAAAGTTTCGTGGGTCTATGCAGACATGTCTTTATCTAGAGCAGAGTTTCTCAATCTTGGCATTATTGAGATTGTGGGCCAGATAACTCTTTGCTGTGGGAGATGTCCTATGAACTATAGGATGTTTAGCATTATCCCTGGCCTCTACCCACAGGATGCCACCAACACAGCCCCAATCATGACTATCAAAAAGACTTCAGACATTACAATGTCCCTGGAGAACCACTGATCTAGAGAGTCCACTGCTCTCATCATATCTTATTCCCAAACAAATCAAGAGCCACTGCTTTAGCGTGTAGAACGAGAGTTCTAGTCACTTCCCCATTGGGCCCCATAGATAAGCATGCTGGTCATAAGCATGATTCCCCCCAAAATGAAACCCATTGCCATTACTTTTGTGGCAGGCAGAGTGATGGACCCCCTATGACCATCCTTCCCCCTGCAAAGTGCAAAGCCCTCAAGCTCTATTTTTTCAAAAACCTTTGACTAAGCTCTCCTAATTGCTGGATGGCTTCAGAAAAATCTAAGGATAGGGATTCCCTGGTGGCGCAGTGGTTAAGAATCCTCCTGCCAATGCAGGGGACACGGGTTCGAGCCCTGGTCCGGGAAGATCCCACATGCTGCAGAGCAACGAAGCCCGTGTGCCACAACTATTGAGCCTGTGCTGTAGAGCCTGCATGCCAAAGCTACTGAAGCCCGCGTGCCTAGAGCCTGTGCTCCGCAACAAGAGAAGCCACCGCAATGAGAAGCCTGCGCACCCCAACGAAGAATAGCCCCCACTCGCCACAACTAGAGAAAGCCCGCACGCAGCAATGAAGACCCAACACAACCAAAAATAAATAAATTAAATAAATAAATTTATTTAAAACAAAAAAAAAAGAAAATCTAAGGATTATGTTTCAAGAGTCATAAATCTCCTAGGTTTGTTGCTCACCTTGTTTTGATTCCCCACCACACAGCCCAGTGCTTGACTCAAGTAATAGATACATAGTTGGTTAATGATTGGATAATTGCATTATAAAAGCCATGGCATCTATTAAAGCCTATTCTTAATTAAAAGACCCATAGTATGAGGTGGTTCTGGAGTCACTTCCTCCCAAGGTTCTGATTTTCTCTGCCTGCCGACTGTAAATCTGTTGCCTCAGAGATCCTCTCCAGGGAGAACAGAGGCCAGTTAGCCCATTAACCTGGACCCGCTGGCGGCGGACTCTCTCTCTGCTCCATATAGGTTTGGCCCCATGTGCAGCTCACAGGTATCCCTGCAGGCATCTAATATTCAAAGTATCCTTCTCACCTCTACTGGAACCCTTGTAGGGTATAGGGTAGCTCTCATGCTCTGCTTTCCTTTTGCCAACAAGCGCATGGATTTTAACCTGCTTTCCTTTTCTCTTTCAGATTGCTACCACCCCTTCACTGTCCTTGATGTTCTTTTCCAAATCCAATTCTGAAGTGGAATACGATGTCTCTAGCACGCCTACCTTCCCCCACAACTTTCTTGTCTACCTCACACAGATTGTATTAAACAAAACCAAATTCAGCTACATACCGTTTCATGCACCCGAAACATAAGGACATAAAAAGGCTAAAACTACAAGTGTGAAATACCACCCAAAAGAAAGCTAATGTAGCCAAAGAAACTCCAAGTATAAGAGCATCACCAAAGTTAAAGACGTTTGCTGCATGACAAAAGGTTTGATTCACTGAGAATATAAATCTAAACTTAAATGTACTAATAAAATAACTTCAAACTATGTGAAGCAGAATTTGACAGACCTACCTGAGCAACTTGACAAATCCTCTATTACAATGAGATTTTAATATTAACTTTCTCAGTGATTGGATCAAACAAACCCTAAATTAATAAGTATATAAATATTTGGCAATATTGTTACAAGATTGATCTAATATACATATGTATTTCAAAACTTGTCCATGTAATGCACTCTAATAAAATATTTCATACCAATTTCTCTACATAAACCTATACTATCTCCTTCCTATCCTCTCTCAGCTGAGTTCTTTGCTACTTTGAGAAATTTTAAGCAGTAAGAATTTCTGCCTCTACCACATCTGCCCACTTAGCAGTATCTTCACCTTTACTCTACCTTCTCACATTTGCTACAGATGAAGTACCTGTGCTCCTATGTAAAAGCCAGCCCCTGCCCTTGTGCTTTAGACCCCATCCCTTCTACCTTCCTTCCTCCAACTGTCCTCCTTTCCCTCCTGTTTCGTTCTTCCGGATTATTCCTATTGGCATTCCCATTAGCATAATCCTACCTCCTGGAAATACTGCTCTGCTCCCATTTGCTAGTAACTACTGTCTCCTAACCCTCTCCTCTGATACTCTCAAATCTACTCTAGTCTGGCTTTCACACCCATCACTCCACTGAAACTGTTCCTGTCAAGGTTTCCAACGCTAAATAGTGGTCTTTTCTGAGTTCCCATCTTACTATGCTATTGTCAGCATTGACCCACTCTCCCCTTCTTTATTCCCTTTCTTCATTAGCTTCTAGGACACCCATCCCCTTGGCTTTCCTCCCACTTCAGAGTTTGGTCCTCAGTCTCTTTTACTGGTTCCTCATCTTCTCTGAGATGTCTTAACATTGGAGAGTCTCAGGGCCCAGTCTCTTTGGTCCTGTCCTCTTCCCTACTCACTCCCTTGGCAACCTCATCCAGTCAGGGTTTAAGTACTGTCTATATACTAATGTACATCCCAAATGTACATCTCCAGCCCAAGCTTAGCTCCTGAAATCTAAGTTTGTTTATCAAATTACAAGTTCTCCACTTGAAGAGCTCATTCACATCACGAACTCAAGATGTTTAAAACTTAACGTCTGATCTTCCCCCAAGAACCTAACTCACCCACAGACTTCCTACCTCAGTTAATGATGATCCCATCCCTCCGCAAGCCCAGGCAAAAACCTTGGAGTCATCCTTATTCCCTCTGTCTCATACCACCTTTATTCTGTCAGGAAATCCATTTGGCTCTATCTTTAAAAGATATCCAGAATTCAACCACTTGTCTTTACCACCATGCTACTACCATGGGCCCAGCCACCATTATCTCCTCCAAGGATTGTTACACTATCCTCTTGACTTTCCTGCTTCTATCCTTCTCCTTTAGTCTATTCTCAACACAGTGGCCACAATGACCCTTTGACAGTGTAAATCACATTATATCACTTCCCTGTTCCCCCTGTCACTCAGAGTAAACGCCAAAGACCTTACAATGAAATACACCTCATTATCTGACCTCTTCTGTCACTATTCTGTTTACACCCCTCCGGTCACACTGCCTCCTTGCTGTCCTTTGAACATACCACTCAAGTTCCCACTTACCAGTATCTCCATCTATGTGCTCTGTCTTCCTGCTTAGATCCTTTGCATTCCCTTTTCCAGCGGCCTAAAATGCTCTCCCCACAGATACCCACATGACTAATTTCCTCACCTTCTTCAGATCTTTGCTCAGATGTCATCTTTTTAGTGAAGCCTTCCATGACCCCTTTATTTATAATAGCAAAAATCACCTCCAGTCCTCCTGTATTACATTCTCCCCACAGCCTTTATCAGATTCTTACACTCTTCTAATATACTTACATACTACACTCATGATTTGTTATCTGTCTTCCTCCACTAGAATGTAAGCTCTTAAGGGCAAAGATTTCTGTCTGCTTTGTTCACTGGTGTATCTCAGGCACTTCAAAGAGTTCCTGGTGCACATTCCTCTCCTTGCACGTGCTTAGTAGAAATTTGTTAAATGAAAGAACTTCTCCCCAAAAATCATCAGGGAGTTTGGGGGTTTTGAGCCACTCATTCTCCTTGCATGGCGCTTGCAATAAACCTTCCTCTGCTCCAAACTCCAACGTTAAGGTTTGTTTGGCCTCACTGTGCACATGAACCTGGGTTTGGCAACATCTTCAATGGGCTCCAATCTGGCTTACACTTACATTTAAGACTATTTTTGTCAATGTCATTTTCATTCTCTCTGTTGTCAAATTCAAAGAGCTTTTCTCTGTCCTTATCTTATCTCTCAGCAGCATTCCAGAAGGAGGTTAACCTTTTCTTCTTTGTTATAATCTTCTCTTGGCTTCCTGACACAATGCATTCTTGCTTTTCCTCTTACCTCACTGCCTGCTCCTTCTCAGAGGGGGTACCTCCTTCACAAACTCTCTTTGCTGGTGTTCCTCAGAGTCATTCCAGGGCCCTCTTCTTCTGTTTTCTCTCTACATCTTTTCTTACGTGATCCCACCCAATAGTTTTAAATACCACCTATATTTTGATGATTCCTAAATTGGTATCTCCAGTATGGATGTCTCCTCTCAACCCCAGGTACTCATAACCAACTTTAACCAATGTCCATTGAGTGACTCAACAGCTTCATGAACCCAAAATTGAATTTCCAGTTCAAACTCATTCCCCATACCTTCACCGTCTTAGTAAATGTCTTCTTTGCTCATCTCACTGCTCAACCTACAAGCCTCAGAATCTTTGTGATCCCTTCATTTCCGTCATTCATCACATTTAATCCATCAGAAAGCCCCACTGATTCTAGCTTTACAGCCTATCTCAAATATATCCATTTCTTTCCATTTAAACTGCCATCAACTTTGTCCATGCCACCATCATTTCCTCATTTCCCCTCTAGTCTACTGAATAGTCTTTTCCTCCCTCCCTCCCTCCCTTCCTTCCTTCCTTCCTTCTTTCCTTCCCTCCTTCCTTCCTTCTATTACAGAGCAACGTGCCCACAGTGCAGAAAGCCAAACTCCGACAGCAGGTGTTTGCAGCAAAGTAAGAATTTATTTGCAGGAAGTCAAGCAAGGAGGATGGGCAGCTCATGCTCAAAAGACTCAACTTCCCAATGGCTTTCAGGCAAGGGTGTTTAAAGACAGTATTAGGGGAGAGGTTCGTAGAATGCGTGATCACCTCTTGGACCTTCTTCTGATTGGTTAGAGGTGAAGTAACAGGGTAATGTTTCAGGAATCTCAACCTTCTGGTTCCAACCAGTCTGGGGTCTACATCTTGTGGCCAAAATGTAGTCATCATCCTCCACCTAGTTGTGGGGGGGGGTCTTAGTTTCTACAGAACGACTCAAAGATACGCATCAGATTGTTATAAATACCCCTCCAGGAGGATTTAGGAGTCCTGTGACCCTATTGTCCTAATCATTAACTGCTTGAGCCTGTGCTCTGGAACGCAGGGAAGGCCTAGGAGACTAAAGGCCTTTTCTCTACAAACAAGAAACAGGGAACACAGAGGGGCTTTTACCTGGGAAGGACCCCCAGGGTCCTGCTTGGTTTCAGTCTCCCCTTTTCATAGATACTCCTCAATCCTGAGAGGAACAGGGGCAGGACAAGAAAGGGAATAAAGTTTTGGATAGAGAGATTAATCATAAACTCAGCAAGGGAACTCAGCTTTAGGGGGACTCGGTTTCCCTTCCTTTTCTTTCTCTCTCTCTTTCTCCTTCCTTCCTTTCTCTTTCTGCCTACTTTGTAATCTCTTGCCTATCCCTTCCTACTCCATTCCTCGCAACAAGAAAGTGATTTTAAAAAATAATAAGAAGATTACTCCCTCACCCTTCCCTGGGTTCTATTGCACTTATAATAAAATCCAAACCACTTACCATGTTTTATACGACTGGGCTTCATCTAGTCCCTGCCCAACGCTACAGCCCCTTCCCCTTTGCTGAACAATGCTTATCCCCATAGATTCTGCCCCAGTTCCACAGACATAGCATGTTTTCCTGTTTCAAAGCATCTGCACATGATCCTTCCTCTGCTGGGAACCTTCCTCCCGCCACTCCTGCACATGCAGCTTCTTCCCATCCTTCACGACATGCCTGAAATGTTACCACCCAGGGTAAAGTTTGCCTCATCTCTACCTTGTTTCTTTTCTAGAACTTATTATAATTTACACTTTTTTATTGACTTAGATTGTCTGTCCAGCAAAACTGAACACAAGCTGTGTGGGCAATGACCACATTGAACTTGTTCACCATGATATTCTTATAGTCTAGGACAGAGCCTTGCAAACACGTATTTCTTGAATGAATTAAATACCTAATCAATGACATACCTGGAGGGGAGTGACATGATCAAATCCATGTTTTAGGGCAGTGGCTCTTAACTGGAGGCAATCCTCCCTCTCCCCCAGGGATGTTTGGATGTTTTGTATTGTCATGACTGGAGTGAAGGAGGACTTGCTAGTGAGTAGAGGCTAGGGTTGCTGATAAGCATCCTGTAAGGCACAGGACAGCCCTACACAACAAAGAATGATCTGGCCCCAAATGCCCACAGTGTCAAGGTTAAGAGATTCTGCTTTAGAGAGATCAAGGTAAAATTTAAAGAATAGATTATTGCTAATCTCTTCCTCAGTTGGCAGTGGGGAGACCAATTAGAAGGTCGTTCCAGGTAAGAGAGGATGTCGTATAATGGAAAAAAGTATGTGGTAAGGAGAGAAGTAAATACATGTTTAGGATGTTTGGATATAGGGTAAATGTTTAGAGCTGACTATACTTTGTAAATAACCATTGGAGGAGAGAGAGAGTCAGACAGACAGACAGACAAAGATATCCAGGATTACCCACAAGTTTCTTGTTTAGATGTCTAGATAAAAGCAGTGCATTCACTGAGTCTGAAGATATAGGAAGCTGAGCTCACTTGGAGAGGAAGATGCAATCAGTCTTGAATGAAACATGAAGTTAATAAATGGTTGGGGAACTCACAATTCGAACCTAACAAATTCCATCACCGAAGTAAAAAAAAAAAAAACAAAAACCCAAGATATAAATTCTCAGAGATAAATCAAGACAAATCTTATAAAGGTGAAAACAATATGGTATGAATAAATAGCATACAGTACAATTACTATAGATATTTCACAAAAGGAAAGAAAAGAGAATAACATGAAATAAGGTAAAAAGGAATAAAAACTTCAGAAATGCAATGATTCAAAATATCTACAGAAATCATTGAGAGCATACAATAAAGCAGAAACTGAACTTACAATAAGATGATAATGAGAGTAGGAAACCTTTAAACTGATGTATAATCCCTTTTAGCACAAGTGAGCAATTAAATGGCCAGTTTGGATTACTCATGTGAAAGGAATTTAAAAGTTTTATAATATATATAGAAAAGGTCTTTCCGGGGTTTCCCTGGTGGCGCAGTGGTTGAGAATCTGCCTGCCAATGCAGGGGACACGGGTTCGAGCCCTGGTCTGGGAGGATCCCACATGCCGCGGAGCAACTAGGCCCGTGAGCCACAACTACCGAGCGTGCGCGTCTGGAGCCTGTGCTCCGTAACAAGAGAGGCCGCGACAGTGAGAGGTCCGCGCACCGCGATGAAGAGTGGCCCCCACTTGCCACAACTAGAGAAAGCCCTCGCACAGAAATTAAGACCCAACACAGCCAAAAATAAAATTAATTAATTAATTAATTAAAATACTTATAAAAAAAAAAAGGAAAAAGTTTGCTGACCTCTGATCTAGAGTTAAAAAAAAAGAGGTCAGTAATGTTTATAGAAAAGGTCTTTTCTATATATATCCCCTTTAAAACAATGGTGTTAAGGCTTCTGATTTTATTTCTGACCTTTATGACTTGAAGTTCTTCATTGTAAAGATTTATATATGTTTATAGAACCACAACATAAAAGTATACTTTTGACTAAAAGAAATTATACTTTAAGATCAAGGCTTAATTGTAAAAGACTACAATATTTTAAAGTAGTGGTTGTGGGACTTTCCTGGTGGCCCAGTGGTAAAGAATCTGCCTTACAATGCAGGAGACACAGGTTCGATCCCTGGTCAGGGAACTAAGATCCCACATGCTGCGGGGCAACTAAGCCCGTGCCACAACTACTGAGCTCACGCGCCTCAACTAGAGCCCACGTGCCGCAAACTACAGAGCCCACACACTCTGGAACCTGTGCGCCACAACGAGAGAGAAAACCTGCATGCTACAACTAGAGAGAAGCCCATGCACCACAAGGAAGAGCCCGCACACTGCAAGGAAAGATCCCGTATGCCTCAATGAAGATCCCCGTGTCACAACTAAGACCCAATGCAGCCAAAAATAAATTAAATAAGTAAATAAACAATAAGTAAATTTAAAAACAAACAAATAAATAAATTAAATTAAATACTGGGTTGTGGTAGGCTGAGATATCTTCCCTCCAAAGATATCAGATCTTAATCCCTGGCACCTGTAAATTTTACCTTATCTGGAAAAAGGGTCTTTGCAGATGTGATTAAGTTAAGGGTCTTGAGATGGGGAGATCATTCTGGATTATCTGAGTGGACTCTAAATGCAATCACATGTAATCTTATAAGAGGGAGGCAGAGGGAGATTTGATACAGGCAGAAGTAGAGAAAACATAGACAGAAGAGGAGGCCATGTGACTATGGAGATGAATTGGAGTGATACAGCCCCAAGCCAAGGAATGCTGGCAGCCAGCAAAAGCTGGAAGGGGAAAGGAATAGATTCTCCTCTAGAAGTTCCAGAAGAAGCTAGCCCTGCCAACACCTTCATTTCAGCCCATTAATATTGATTTTGGACTTCTTGCCTCCAGAACTATGAAAGAATACATTTCTGTTGTTTTAGGACACCAGTTTGCAGTAATTTGTTATTATAGCAGCCATAGGAAACTAATACAAAAGAATATTTTAAATACTTGTATATTTAAAAAACAAGAAGGAAAGTAGGGAGAGATGAGACGAGAGATGTGCAGATATCTGATCTCAGAGGACATTGTAAACTATATGAGGGAGGTTGGTCTTGATCTTAGCATAGGGAAGAACCACGGAAAGATTTTAATTAGAAGAATGGTCTGATCACATTTGCATTTAAAAAGGATCCTGGGCTTCCCTGGTGGTGCAGTGGTTAAGAATCCGTCTGCCAATGCGGGGGACACAGGTTCAAGCCCTGGTCCGGGAAGATCTCACATGCCGCGGAGCAACTAAGCCCGTGCGCCACAACCACTGAGCCTGCGCTCTAGAGCCCGCGAGCCACAACTACTGAGCCCGCGTGCCACAACTACCGAAGCCCGCGTGCCTAGAGCCCGTGCTCCGCAACAAGAGAAGCCACCGCAATGAGAAGCCCGCGCACCGCAACGAAGAGTAGCCCCAACTCGACTCAACTAGAGAAAGCCCGCGCGCAGCAATGAAGACCCAGCACAGCCAAAAATAAATAAATAAAATAAATTTTAAAAAAAATAAAAAAATAAAAAGGATCCTTCTGACTACAGCGTGGAGAAGGAGTTGGAAGGAAGCTAGAAGGAAGAATGCAAAGAGACTTCTAGGAAACAAGAAGGGGTTGCAAACCAGAGGGATTGGTGATCTGTAATGCATTAGCGGCTGTGGGGATGGTTAGAAGGGGCCAGATTGAAGAGATGTTTAGGAGAATGCATAGACAAGATTCAGTAATTAATTATATATGAGGGGAGCAAGGAAGAAAGAGTCAAGCTGACTCCCATGTTGCTGACTTCAGCAACTGTTTGTCCTATTTTACTATTACCAAAAGAAGGAAATACTGCTAAAGGTTTGAGGTGAAAGAAGAGCTCATTTGAATTTGAGATGTCTGTGAGACATACAAGTCAATGTGTGTTTTCTAATTTTAAAAGTAATATGATTTGTAGTAGATTATTTGGAAAATGGAGGGGAAAAAAGAAAGCAAACATCATCTTTAACCCCATTACTCAGAGACAGTTACAGTTAATATATGGGCGTATAGTCTTTTCTTTAAACCTGTATACACACACACACACACACACAAGCAACATTAGGTGATTAAAATATTGTTTTGTAATCTGTTTTTCCCTTTAACAATGAATCATGGCCATTTTTATCAATCATCATTCTTCTACAGTACTTTCAACGGCTGCTTAGGATTTCATTATATAAATTTGTGACGACTGATTTTAGCAGTCCCCTATTGTTATCAACCCCGTTTTGTCATCAAAATATATAACGAGAGGACTTTTAGGGCAGTGAAACTATTCTGTAGTTAAATGTCATTATACGTTCGTTGTTTTTTTTAAAATTTATTTATTTATGACTGTGTTGGGTCTTTGTTTCTGTGCGAGGGCTTTCTCTAGTTGTGGCAAGCGGGGGCCACTCTTCATCGCGGTGCGTGGGCCTCTCACTATCGCGGCCTCTCTTGTTGCGGAGCACAGGCTCCAGACGCGCAGGCTCAGTAATTGTGGCTCACGGGTCCAGTTGCTCCGCGGCATGTGGGATTCTCCCAGACCAGGGCTCGAACCTGTGTCCCCTGCGTTGGCAGGCAGATTCTCAACCACTGCGCCACCAGGGAAGCCCTCATTATACGTTTTTCAAAACGCATAGAATGCACAACACCGAGAGTGAGCTCTGATGTAAACTATGGATTTTAGGTGATAGTGGTGTGTCACTGTAGATTCTTTCATTGTAACAAACGTATCATTTTTGTGTGAGATGTTGATAGGAAGGGAGGTCGTGTACATGTGGAGGCGGAAGGCACACGGGAACTCTCTGTACCTTCTGCTCAACTGTGCTGTGAACCCAAAACTGCTAAAAAAAAATAAAGTCAAGTGTATTATGATGAGCATCCTTGTATGTAACTCTGTTTGCATATTGCTGACTATTTCCTTAAGATAAATTCCAGTAAGTGGAATTGTCTGGTCAAAAGGCATGCTCATTTAACAACTTGTTTGTGTTACCGAATAGCCCTCCAGAAAGTTTATGGTAAGTTACACCCCTATTAAGAGAGTACACTTGAGTTGATTTCTCATCCCTGACTCAACACTGCCCATATTGTATTTCACTCCACACCTCCATTTACCCCATCCTCAAAATAATGCTATCAAAACATTATTGGATGTTTCCATCAAAAACACCCCTATTTTCTTAACCACAATATAGTCCCAAGTTCACTCTGTGTTTTGACTACCAGCTAGCTGCATCTCTGAGAAAATGTATGCCATGCTAATTTGTCTTTATTTAAAATTTCAAAGAAGTTCCCACATGGATCCCAGATGTTGACCATTTAATGCAAGAAGGTGTTTCCTCATTATTACAAACATGGTATGTGTCCTAAATATTGGCATTGTTTCATTTATGAATCACTTAAAATAACTACATCACAAAAAACAATGGTTCACGTGTGAGTCATAAATTAAACAATGCCAATTTTTTGATGTGCACCACATTTGTATAATAAGGAAACACCTTCTTGGATTAAATGGTCAACATCTGGAATCCATGTGAGGGTTTTAAAAAGTTAGTGCTACATTTTCTTAAATTTTCCCATTGTAGAAAGAAATCCTAAATGGAGGCAATTTTTACAAAAATTTCCCTGCTCCAAATATCCTTGCAAGTAGTGCATTGCTTGGTTGGTACAAAAGCCTAAGTCAAAGCAATATAGTCAAATTCCATTACAGGGAATGCCATAGGAGTCTAAGTCTTCTGTTTCCATTTATTTTAGATCTTATGCTGTGATACTGAGGAACACAGTTGTAGTGGATTGAATAGTGGTTCCCAAAAACAATACGTCTGTGTCCTAACTCCTAAAACCTGTGAATATGAACTTATTTGAAAAAAAAGGGCCTTTGCAGATACAATTAAGGATCTTTAGATGTGATATTCCTGGACTTCAGCTCTAAATCCAGTGACAGGTGTCCTTATGAAAGAAAGGCAGAGGGAAGTTTGTGACATAAACACATAGGAGAGAAAAACATAAGAAGTCAGAAGTAGAGACTGGAGTCACACAGCCCAAACCAAAGAATTCCTAGAGGCACCACCAGAAGCTGAAGAGGGGCTTTCTAAAACCTTCTGAGAGACCAAGGCCCTGCTGACATCTTGATTTTAGATTTTTAGCCTCCAGAACTCTAAGAGAATAAACTTCTTTTATTTTAAGCCACACAGTTTGTGGTAATTTGTTATGGTAGCCCTAGACAACCACCATGGAAATTCATTGTAATAGGATTAGATTTACATTATGAATTGGTTATGACATGCACTTTTTTCAAATTTAACATGCTTGATATTTTGACTTTTGATTAGCATCAAGCACTTAACGGTTCTATTTTGGGTTTAGATAACATTCAAGGCTCTCTTTTAACCTTGGAATGTTCTGATCCCAAAAGATTCTCTCCATAATTTCTGTTGTTCAAGCACATTTGAGAGAATATCCATAGAGCTGTGAGAGCTGGGGAATTCTAGACTAGATAGGCAAAACAGCCTTATCAACGAAGTCTTCAAAATGGTGACACACGTCAGATACCCATTAGCTTACTTGACTTCTGCCCATGTTGTGAACAAAAATATGTACCTGAAAAAGCTAACTAATGTATCAATGTGACCATAAAGCACAATTAAAGAGAGGTAGACTATTACCCTACACTAGTTATGTTTGCTGCTGGCTACGTACTGAAATCCATGTGTATACACTCCCTTGGATTTTGAATGGATGGGGGATGTTTTGATAAATTTCATGGTGGATTTTTGGAAGAGGCTCTCCAGTTAGTATATTTGATATTCCTTGATATTCAATGCCACTGAAAGTATAAGCCCAAACTTCCTCAATTTTCATTCTACATCTAATGTTTGCTGGGCTTTCATTTAGTTAAAAGAAATAACAAGCATCAGATTGTTTTTCTTAAGTAAATTTTTGGTACAGGAGCCCATGATCATTCTTCCCATGACCTACCATCTCCTGGCCCCATCCTCTGGTCCACCTCAAGAAATGAAGGAGTTACAAAGAAATAATATTATGCAGCTGTCATAACCAGTTTAAAGAATTTTTAATGGCATGGGAAAATACTCTCTATAAAGCTAAGTAAAAAAAAAAAAAGAGGATAAACTAGATATACACTAGGATCCAAATTTGTTTAGACATACACATTTACATACACATACATTCAAAAGTGAAAAATTTTCACAAGAGCTAAATTGGCTATCTCCAGATGGCAGAATTACACATGAATTTTTCTTTGTTAGCTACATTTTCAAGTGTTTCTTAATAATGAGCATGTATAGCTTTTATAACCAAAAACACTAATGTAATGGAACCCAACTAACAGCTGGAAGCTAAGAACCATCTTTGGGGGGCTAGTACTTTGTCCTTAAGGTATTTGCTTATTTAAGAACTGGTTTATAAAGTATATAAATTAATTCTGCAAGATTTTCCGTATATAATCAAGAATACTCATCATCCTGATTTCCTCCCACTTGTGTTATTTGCTTTTTCTTCGCTCTTAACCGCTCACCACGGTTGCAAGTTGATCTGAGGCTGGGAAGGTAGAAAGACGAAAGTAGAGGGTAGGGCGCACTATGAACAAAAAAGTCACTATATTCTTTCTTTAGACCCTTTTTGACTCCTCTTGGGACCAATTGTGGCCTAAATGGAGGGGAGAGAGCACAGAAAATCAGCAATGCCAAATAGCTTGTATTTTTCTGAAAAATGGAGCACTCAGTAATCACCCCCCAATCCACCACCACCACTGCAAATGGATAGATAGGGTTTTGGAGGATGTTAGATTATCTTTTACCCCAAATTTACTGGATCCAGTCACTGGTAACACAGACTATTTCAAAATAGTTTGGCAAGAAGACTAGATCATAAGTTCCTTAAGGGCAAAGGACCATGCTCTCCCTCATATTTGTTTACATAGAGCCTAGGACAGTGCCTCACACATAATGCCTAAGAAGTGTTGAGATCCAGAGAGAAAAAATATTTTTGTGGATTTCAAAAGAGTGAGGAGGCAGTGTCTAACAAGCTTACGAGCGCAGTGGAATGAGCTTTGTTTTATGAAAGGCCAGCGGAACTTGACGAAATCACTGGTCATCAAGGGATCGGTGGCGGAGCAAGCTGGGGAGTATGTACCTTTGCAAAAGATGCATCAGAATGGGGAACGAAGGGGGCCAGAAAGGACATATGTGGTTTATAGTTAATTATGCTTTTATATTTGAAAAGTGAAAAGAAGTATATGTATGATTCTAAGGGGGTGGAGTGGGAGGTGTGTGTGCTGAAGAGTATTATGAGGTATATGCCAAATCTGAGCACATACCCAAAACTGGCTGGAAGGTATGGCATGTTCAAGGGTACGGATTTTTTTTTTTTTTTTTTTTAATTTATTTGGCTGTGCCAGGTCTTAGCTGCAGCGTGCAGGATCTTTCTTTTTTTTTTTCAGTTGTGGCATGCAGGCTCTTAGTTGCGGCATGCATGTGGGATCTAGTTCCCTGACCAGGGATCAAACCCGGGCCCTCTGCATCGGGAGTGCAGGGTCTTAACTGCTGGACCACCAGGGAAGTCCCAAGGGTATGGATTTTTAAAGACTGTGAACCACTAGACTGAGTAATTAGGTTCCCCATTCAAACCACTTCATTACTAAGAAAACAGAGTTGCCTTTTAAACATCAGTGATCGTGGCCTCACTGTCTCCAGATCCAGTGACCATTCCAAACCTGGTTATATACTTCCAACCCTTTATACTTAGCATTCTAAAATATTTTCCTGTATAAAAGCTGAAAAAAAAAAAAAAAAAAAAGCTGAAGGATGGTGTTCACCATTTTTTTCCTTCTCTTCCACCTAAGATAATTAGACAATGTCTTTTAAAAAATTTTAAACACTTTTGCCTGCAGGCTTATATGGTCCTGGTGCTTTCTAGAGTAGGTTAGTCTGGAAAGCAGACAGAAAACATACTCATGGGTGATCACTTGGAGAAAAGGAGTCTGCATTTAGAAAACAAAGGGAAATACATGTGTAAGAACACTGTAGGTGGAGGGAGCGTTGGTAAAGCACAAGTTAAAGGGGAAAGGAGACCCTTGTCAATTAGCATATGAAGCTCAGCACTTCTCTCTAACAATTTGGGTAAATGAAGGCAAAGTCAAGGCACAGCAAGCATATGCCTGTGGACCATGTGCATGTGTTTGTGTGTGTTTCCTAAGTACCCCTAATATATTCATCCAAGATGTACTTTTCCTAAGCCTTTAACACATTCTGAGGTAGAAACCAATTAAAAGATGTATCTGTGTATACGATTATCAGGCCAATCATACAGAGAGAAGCCTCCGGTGGGTCTCAGAGCTCGAGATGAAACCCTGGGGGAAGATCATTTAAGCACCAAGTAGCCCACTTCTAAAACCTGGGTAATCGGATGGCCAAGACACAGGTTTCTCTCATTTGATTTTCAAGTTATTCTCAAGAAACATTGACCATAGATAAGCACTCTATGATTTCTAGCAACAAGTGATAGAAAAATACACTTCCATTTCATACTTAAAACACTCCTGAGTGACTATTCTCTACAGAGACTTCAAAGTTGAAGACTTTTGTGATTCTTTACTTTCCCCAAACTTCAAAATTAATAAAGAAGATACTGAAGAGAAAATCATTCCCCAAGTAAGAGATTATAAAGTACAACGTGCTTCTGAATTTCTTTAATAAATTTCTCTGCAATCCTCAAAATGGATGTCTTACAATGCATCCGACAGCTGGGTGAATACATTCACAGTGGTATACACCCCCGCATGGTTGGTTAGATTTCAAGAGCTGAAACTTGACTGCCAGGGGTCAAATCCCATTTATTACCCTCAGTACCTTGGGCAAATCACCCTAACCATACTGGTCTGGGTCCCTTGTCTGAGTAACAAGAATCCTAATAATAATAGTCTCTACACTTCATAGGGTTATTGTCATGAGGATTAAATGAGTTAATCCACATTAAAGGCTTATTAGCAGTCTCCAGCACACAGAAAGGACCTGATAAATGTAAATGAGGTTAACGTTATACAAAGAAAAGAAACCGTATCATAAATCATTTTAAGACAGGTTTTAAAATTTAAATTGTTGTCAGCAGATCCCTGCCTCTGCTTCCCACAAAGAGGGACTGAGACAATCTTCTTCTGAGATGATTTTTGACCTTGTGATAAAGACATAAGCTAGCACACACCAAATCAAGTTCCATTCATACAAAATAATGCCCTGGTGTTGACAAAAACCATTATCATCTGAAATATTACCTTTGCTAATACTCTAAACCCTCAAAGTCTATAGCTAAGAACATAAGCAAATTAGAAGCTACTCTCTTTATGCAGCTTTCTCACTAACAAAATTCCACATCATGAACTTCTACTAATGTTTCTTGCTCACAGATTAATAACAACCTAGTTCAAAACCACATCATTTCCTTTTTCTGCCTCATTTCCTTCAAAGTGAAACATAATTTTTTCTTGGACCTGGAATAAAAAATTCTAGATGAACTAAGCAAATCGTTACCAGAAATGCAATTTTATAATAATACTATTTCAGAGTACTCAAAAAACATAAAACATCTGTGCTGATGTTTTTGTTAATACATAAAAAATAACCTAATATATACTGCATACCACCTAAATGGAAAATTGAGTCTATAACTAGAAGTGCAAACAGAAATCACTATAGATCTCATCAGTATCGGGTTTTGAAGCCCAGTTGGGAACATTTTAAGAACTGTGACACTTCTTTAAGTCTTGGCTGGAGGTCACAAACCGCTTGGCACAGATGTTTTGTTTGGCCAACACAGTATTTTAAAAATTATTAAACTCAAATATCTTTAGGTGAGTCATGCCCTCTATTTACCTGACAGGCCCTTAAAGGCATTTTACTTGGCAGACCCTGATTAAGGCCCATCCTTACAGAAAAGAGATCAAATGATAATCATTAGTTAAATGGGTCCCTCCCTCACTGATGGCCTGATAAAGTCCAGAGCCTTGGAAATTAAAGATACTAACAGTTACATTCAGAAATTCTTCTAATTGCTTGTTGGATTAATTTTAAATATATACTTTCAGTGCATGTATCTAACAGTGGCTCATTTGATTAGGATCTCTGAGCTGAGTTGTTAAAAATCACTTACATCTGGATACTGAAAGAAACCAGAAAGTAGAGAGTTTTTAAAAAATGTTCTTTTGATATGAAAATTTGTACTGAAGTCCAAATTTCACATAATTTTCAAAAAATTAAAAACATTCAGTCATCGTTGGTTTTTCTTCATATAAAAGGAAGTGAATTTGCTCAATGCAGTATTTAGAGAGAAACTAATTTCTACTAATGTATTTTGATGAATATTTATATATATACACATAGAGACACACGCATATATACACATATTCAGAGCAAGGACTGAGCTGACCATTATTCTCGTTCTTTTCAGTTCCATCTTACTTTCTGGGAGATTCTGTTCCACTTCCAAATTAAGTCTGAGTCTAGGACCCAAATAAGAGAACACTGGAGAGGGTTTCCTAAAACATTAGTCCATGCTTCACTCCAAAGGTGTTAGGTTTTAGGCACTGATGAGACACAAGCTAGCAGGCTTAAGAGTCCAAACATTAATAGTTAACTGTTCTTTACGTTAACGTGGCAGAATGCTTCCATTCACACTGAGCCAGTAAGTACACCCTTGTCTCTGGCATCCTCTTCAGAACACAAATACAAGGCACCTTGCAGTGACTTTGCTTCTGGGGCCAATGCCCCTGGACTCTCCAGGATTAGTCTCTCTGAAGGTACTGGTGAATTCTCCCTCCATCTTGGACTCGAGTGTTGTTGGGAGATTTCCCAGAGTGAAGGACATGGAGAAGGGAAACCCAGAGCAGATCGTGAGAGGGGGTCCTCTTGAAGGACTACTTCTTGGATGCATCTGTTGGAAAGCACTTCCTTTTCTTTGGAATTCCGCCATTTCATCCTTCTGTTCTGAAACCAGATTTTCACCTATTGAGAAAGTAATTGGACAGAATAATCACTGACATCACGTTACTTCACTTTGGCATTTTAAACTGTAATTTCTTCCACTGTGCCTTCCATAGAATACCTTATCCTGAGAGCCAGCCTAGCAAAGTCCTTGTGGCTTTTTACTTCAGAAATATCTGAGAAATTACTTTAGTACAGCATCTCCACACACTTATGAAACAAAACAACTGTGGTAAGCTGGTGACATCCTGAAAGTCAGACATCTTTCAAGACTGAGTTAACTCTCTTCGATATTTTAAAATCTCATTTAGTCTGTGCTAAATTATTTATCCAAAGGAAATGTTATTGACTAGTAATAGCATCTGAGCGTTTATTTTGTGCCAGGTGTCAGGCCAGGCACTCATCGTGGATTATACAATTTGATCCTCACAATGACTGCAAGAAGTCCTTATTTCACACATAAGAAAACTGAGGTTCAATGCAATGAACCAGTTCAAGGTCACATAGCTAGTGAAATAGAAGCATTTAGGCTAGAATCCGTGACAGTCCCACTCCAGCGCTGAGGCTCTTATAAACATTCAGACATCATCAGAAACTTCTGGAGACTAAATTAAGATTACATTTTATAATGCTTGGATAAATTGCAGGCTTTATACAATTTCCAAGTTCGAGTACTTCCAGGATTTATCAAACTCGAAGAATTAGGCTCAATAAATAACAATTGATTGTAATTAACGTAAAAGTGCTTATGATGGTAGTCTCTAATTTGAGCCATACCTTCCCCCACCCCACTTGAGTCTCTCTTTACTACTAACCTCCCTCTGACTGTGTAGTCAACTGTGCCTGAGCAGGAAACTTCACAACTGGTTTCCTGATAGCTTAAAAGCCAATCACATTGCTTTCCTGTGCATTACATTGCACCCTTTTTTAGTAGCTTTCTATTTTTAAAACAAAAACTGGAAAATTTTTACCTAAAGAAGTAATTATTAAAGTGTACCAAACAGATATTTCTCCCAATGAAGTAAAAAATTCTACGTGAGATGGTCTTTCCAGATCGGTAGAACAATTCTTTCATTCTTTCAACGTCATGGGCAATGTCCAAAATGGCTACAAAAGAAACCTACCACAGGCAGTTGAGTCCGAAAGACTGCCATCTCAGCTGTAATCCTGTGATTCAGGCTTTTCACAAGAAACCAGTCCTAATGCATACATAGCAGAGCATTTGCTTCTGTTCACAAACTCATTTATTATTTGCAGTAGGCATTTACTCCCAGAATGCCTGCCAACTATTTCTAACGGGTTTTCACCAAGACAGTTATTTGTTGCCATTAGTGATTTTTGCCTTTCTCATCACATTAATTATTTTCTTCTCCTCTTAGTTTTTCTGTATATCTAGAAATTTTTTGAGTAATATCTCAATTTTAAAAAATCATGGAAGGAGTTTCTTCCTAATCAGTGGTATTGGGACAAATGTACATATTTGGGAAAAATCATAAAATAAAATTTCTACCTCTCAACAAATACAAAAACAAATTCCAGATGGATTAAACAGCTAAACATAAATACAAAACTATAAAAATTCTAGAAGAAAATATAAGAGATGATCATTACAGTCTTGGGCAGATGAATGTTTTCTTAAGCATGACATAAAAAAATAAGGCTACAAAGGGAAAACTAGATCTGACTACATTAAAAAAAGAGAAATTTTTGTACAAATAAAGATGCCACAAGCATATGAAAAAGCCACAAACTACCCAAAAGAATTAAAAGCAGGGACTCAAGGAGATATTTGTACACACAATGCTCACAGTAGCATTATTCATATTAGTTAAAAGGTGGAAGTAACCCAACCCAAGTGTCCACTGATGGATGAATGAATAAACAAAATGTGGTATATACATACAATTGAATATTATTCAGTCTTAAAAAGGAAGGAAATTCTGACACATGCTACACCATGGATGAAACTTGAAGACATTATGCCTTGTGAGATATTCCAGTCACAGAAGGACAAATACAGTATGATTCCACTCGTATGAGGTGCCTGGAGTAGTCAAATTCACAGAGACAGAAAGTAGGATGGTGGTTGCCTCATGTCTGGGGGGAGGGAGGAATGGGGAGTCATTGTTTAACGGGTGCAGAGTTTCAGTTTCGAGAAATGAAAAAAGTTCTGGAGAGGGATGGTGGTGATGGCTGCATAACAAGGTGAATGTACTTAATGCCACTGAATCGTATACTTCAAAAAGGTTAAAATGGTAAGTTTTATGTTATGTGTATTTTACCACAATAAAAAAAAAGCCACAAGCTTGAAGGGGATTTTTGTGACAGCTGTTAACAGGAAAATGTTACAAACCATAATATTCCAAATATTTTGATTAACAGCCAAAATAATTGCTGCATATCTATCAACAAAAAGACAATAGAAAAAAAAAATGGTGCAGCCATGAAAAGGTTAAATTCAGATGAAAAATGACCAGTAAAGTGATTAAAAGATTCTCAAGTTCTGATAATTAGGAAAAAATAACAAATACAACTGCCCATGAGGTTGGCAACATTTTCAAAAATTTAAATAGTGGAGGGATTGCAAAAAAAGGACTGTTTATTAGTAAGAGTAAAATTTGATATAATTCAATATCTTGATACAATATTTGGAAAGGAATTTTTAAATTGATCACAACTTAAAATGTACATAAACTTTAACTTATAAATCCGACTCCTAGTTCCCTATCTTACAGAAATATTTTTAAAGTGCATAAAGATATGCAACAGTAAAAACTAGGAAGTAACTTAAAGCTGAGGATGGCTAAGTGAATTACAGTATATCCATGTAACAGTCTGCTCTGAGACACTCACTAAAAAAGAATGAAGTAAATGTGTATGCAGACATGGAAGGATGTATCCCATGACATTTGAGTGGGGGAAAAAAAAGCAAAGTGCAAAACAATACTCATTGTCAGCAGCATTAATCATAATAGCCAAAAAATGGGAACAATCCAAACGCCCACCATTAGAATGGATAAACCCTGGTACACCACGTAATCCTACACAGCAATGAATGTAAATGAGCTACTGCTACAACACAGCCACATGGATGAATCTCGCAAACATATGGTAAGTGAAAGAAGCCATATACCAAAGAAAATGGACTGAGTGATCCTATCTATATAAAGCACAAAAACAGGCAAAACTAATCTATGCTGTTCAAAGTCAGGAAGGAGCAGGTATTGACTGGGAGGGGGCACGCAGGGGGCTCCTGGCCCGGCGGTAATGTTCTACCTCTTGAGCTGCGTGCTGGTTACACAAGTGATTTGTATTATCCTTCAGAAAATGTTAAAATATATGCAGAGTGTGATGCCATTTTTATTTAAAATTATATACACGATTCTAGGTCTCAGCTTCTTCATTTGTAAAACAGAAATAGCAAAAGTCGCTACTTTTATTATCTGTAAATAACATCAAATGTAAGGGCACAGAGTAATCATTATTAAAGTATCTGTGTTTTTATACGTTTGTGCATATATGACACACATATAAGTTTATTTTAAAAATAATACATGATATGTCAATAAACTCAAACAAGAGCCATATATAAATGACAGTAGTAACGAGGGAGTTGGATTGGAAGGGGAACAGATATGTTTTCATTTTTAACTTTACCAATCTCCCTTTTGTTTGAATTTACCGTAATAAATACCATGTAGTAACTGTGTAATTAGATATAGTGTACATGCAAATAAGAAAACGTTAAATTACTTCCGAGCTGTTCGCCAAATTCAATAAGGTAAAAAGCGTTCATTCCTGAGGCACTTGAGTTTTAAAAACGATATAATCGACTATGTAAAACCATGTGCCTATGGAAAACAACTGGGAGATAACATACAAATATGGAAACAGTTTGTTATCTCAGAGTGGAAATATTATGGTCATGCCCTCATAAATACTCCTTAATAGGCTTGCTGCACTCCCTTTTCAACAGTTCATTTTAAAGAAGATGCTATGTACTATCACACTTTCTCAGAGCACTGACAGATCAATCCTAGCCACTTTTTTTTTTTTAAATTAATTAATTTATTTATTTTTGGCTGTGTTGGGTCTTCGTTTCTGTGCGAGGGCTTTCTCTAGTTGCGGCAAGCGGGGGCCACTCTTCATCGCGGTGCGCGGGCCTCTCACTATCGTGGCTTCTCTTGTTGCGGGGCACGGGCTCCAGACGCGCAGGCTCAGTAGTTGTGGCTCACGGGCCTAGTTGCTCCGTGGCATGTGGGATCTTCCCAGATCAGGGCTCGAACCCGTGTCCCCTGCATTAGCAGGCGGATTCTCAACCACTGCGCCACCAGGGAAGCCCCCTAGCCACTTTTGATCTTTTAACACCTACCTCAAGTTCCAACTCAACCAGAAGCCCCCAGCCTCCCAAACCTGCACGCTTTCTCCCCTCTGACTCTGGTGTGTCTTATCCATACCAATGCGATGCAGGCCAGGCCCACTGAGCTCCCCACGTGATCCTCTCTCAGGCCCAGCAATTCCTCTGAGGATCAGGTAATTCCCATCACTAGACTCCCCAGGGGCATAGGAACCAGTCCTATGACCATCCTTTCCAGAGATGGGGATTAGTGTAAGGCTCCAGAGAGATACATAAGTTCTAGGAGAACCACTGATCTAGCTCCTTTATTTGGCAGTATATCTAACCTACCAGGGGCTGTTCCCTATATTAATGTCTTATATTGTCATCTAATTGTTCATGAGCTTCTGCTTTGTTTTCCCAGTTGGTTGTATAAATTCCTGGGGTGCAAGGAGTGTTATCTTAATCAGTATTTATCAGTATTCCCTCTTACCTAGCACAGTGTCTTACACACAATAGACCATCAAGATATACCTATTGATTTGTCTGTCACAGACACAAAATTGATCTGTGACATAGACAGAATTCCTATATTTGTCCCTATTTTTAAAGTGAGAAACTGAGGCACAGAGCAGTGAATTAAGGTTATGGGCTCATTAGTCCCACACACGAGGAAAGCACAGACTGGCTGATCTAGGACAATTATCCTCTACCAAACCTCGTACTGCTTCCTACGACTATAAAAAGTCAGGGGACAGGGGGACAGATCACTTCCCTAGGGAAAGGAAGCAAGGTTAAGAAGGGTTTCATCCAAAAATAACTGGTTTAATAACATCCAAAGTTAGAAACCAGGTCATTTGTATTGAGGGAAGTACAGTAGAGCATGGTGGTTAACACAGAGCCTCTGCTAGCACTTTAATGCCTTTATGCTGATTCAAAAATTCCAGGTGGAAGGAGCCTTGCACCTGGAAAGTCAGTTTGACAAGCAGAGTACCTGCTGCATTTCAGTTGCTGCCATCCCTCTTAGCCAAATACCCTTGTGCAGTGAACATCCTGCACAACTGTACATGGTGGCTCCAGGTTAAAGAGAATGCAAACTCCAGAGTCAGATTGCCTGGGGTGGGAGCCCAGTTCCAAAGCAGCTTCACTCTGCGACACTGGACCTCTGTTTACCTCTCTACATTTCCTCATCTAGAAAATGGGGATATTTCATATGGTGATTATAAGAAGGATTAAATAGGAAAATGCTAGTGCCTTATACTGTTAATTATTTATAAGTAGGCCAATCTTTAAATGGAGTATGGTGCACTTCCCAAAAGGCCAGAAAGTCTCTTTCAAAATTATATGAAATATCATTGTACAAGAAAGGTTTGTAAAGGTTGCAAATGTGAAACTACTTGACTGTACTTGACATAAGCCCACAGTGCAAAATAATGAAATCTATTAAGAGGTATTTATGAGTCACTCATTCATGCCTTGATTTTGGACTGGAAATGAAGAAAAAGACAGGAAAATTGGTTCCTGCTTTTGAAGGCAATTATGTAACCTGTTTCCCTGAAAACAGAGCAAACAATGTAATGATGTAAATGCCACAAGCCTTTGCTTTTCTCTTCATTTGGGAAGAATTCATCAGGCGAAAACCTAGACTTCTTCAGCAAAGGGACCGATTTCCAAATAGGAATTGTGACATATAATTTCCACCCACTAAAAAAATTATGAAAGTCATTTCAGTAATGCTTCAGGGTCCAGTGCTATGCCTACTACAACAAATAGTTACCAAATGAATGGATATCATTGGATTCCTTCAGAAATCAGGAGCAGTAGATATCTTCCTGCTCATTAGTACCTGTGATTCCTTTAGTCCCAAGTTGACGGCAAGTTTCTTTCGGTCTGTTTTGCTGATATATTTCTGCTTCTGAAACATTTTCTCCAGAGCCTTTCTCTGGTCCTCAGAAAAGACAGCTCTTCTTAAAATACCCCTCCGAGCTTTGGAATTAGATTCCTGTGTCAGAAGAGGAAGCACACTCTCTTCTCCTAGAGGGGAGAAAAGATACAAAAGGCCCCATTAGCTGTATGGAGAATTCCATCTGTCTTTTCCATGACAATATCCTCCTTCTCTGTACCATGGCCAAATTATCTCATCTCTGAACTCTGCACATTTAGAGAGTTTCTTAACCGTTTTTTGGTCATGGACTCCACTGAGAATCTGATAAATGTTCTTTGCTCCCCATTGGGAAAAAAAAGTACATATGCTTGCCTTCCCAATTTTGCATGCCATGTCAGAAAGTCCATGGTCCCAGGTTACAAAGCTCCAATGCAGAACTAGTAGGTGGTTTAAATACTTAATTTTTCTCTAATTCTTCATTTATTTATTCATTCATTTATTGTCTCAAACTGTTGAACACTTACCATATGCCAGGCACTCCTCTCAATACTACACACTGAGAAATAAGACATATGTTTTATCATACTCATTACCTATAAAATCAAGTGGGAGGCATTTATTGAACCAGCATCACAAGTGTGATGAAGGATTCCTAAGGAGAGGGTGCACTGGGAGCACAGAACGATGGGCTTAATCTTCATCTGGGATGTCAGGGAAAGCTTGCAAGAGTCAGAGATGTTTAAACTGAGAAGGAAGGTTTGGAAGACCTCCAATCACCCCCTCCCTGATTCAGTTGATCATCAACTCCTTCAGGGCAGAGACATTTACTACTTTTTCTGCCTTTCTACGGCTAGCACAACACTGGTTCCCACCCTCTGTGAGTTTCATTCATCATTCGCTATTCATTTATTCGGCTTCCAAGCTGTGGTAGGAAGAATAATGTCCTTTCCAAAGATGCCCATGTCCTAATCCCCAGAGCCTGTGAACATATTACATTATATGGCAAGGGGTAATTAAGGTTGCAAATGGAATTACAGTTGCTAATCAGCTGAACTTGAGGTTAGGAGAGTATCCTGGAGTATCCAGGTAGGCCCAATGTAATCACAAGGGTCCTTATAACTGGAAGAGGGAGACCAAAAAAGGAAGTCATAGTGATAGTTTTGAAGATGTTACACTTCTTCCTTTGAAGATGGAGGAAGGGGCCATGAGCCAAGAAATGCACTAGAAACTGGAAAGGCAAGGAAACAGATTCTCCCCTAGAGCCTCCAGAAGAAATGTAGTCCTGCTGACACATTGATTTTAGTTCAGTGAGACCCATTTCAGGCTTCTGACCTCTGTAACTGTACGATAATAAGCTTGTATTGTTTTAAGACATGAGGTTTGTGGACATTTGTTACAGCAGCAAGAGGACACTAATACGCTGAGTATCTGCTGAGGAAACCAGACAAACAGCACATGGTCCCTGCCCTCAAGGAGTTCACCTTCTCATGGGAGGTCCAATACATGAACATCACTCCAGAATACAGGCACCAGGGGAGCAGGGACTCCAGTTTATGACTGTATCTGGTATGCATTTTGGTGCTTAATAATTATTTCTAAATAAAGAAGCAAATGCATGTCTTGAGTACTGAAATAGAATGATCCCTACAATGCTCTGGCATCACAAAAAAGGAAGTGATGAGTTCGAGAAAATAGTTAGGTTGAGTCAAGTCTAAAAGGACAATTCAGTTCCAGAGAGAAAGAACCAAGGCCAATCCAGGCAGAGTGACTAGCATGTCTCAAAGCACTAAAGCACAAAGGAATAAAGTCTCTCCAAGGAAAAGTAAGCAGTCTGCAAGGCCTTGGAAGGGCATGAAACAGAGGATGCAAGCTGGCAATCGTATCCAGCCTGCAGACGGGTTTTGTTTAGAGTGTTGGTTAAAAATTCTGATTTAGTTGTTCACATTTAATAACTGGGAGGTTTCATATGAAGTCCAGGTTTCTAACATCTCTTCAAAGGTAACCACAACTAGGCTCACCTTCCCATAAAGCAAAGAGCTACCAGAGTGAGTGGCAGGTGCCCCCTTTAGATGGAGCATGTGGTCCCCAGTTTGCCATAGCCTCACCTAACTTGCTTCTTATCTGACAGGCTCTTGAAGACATCTAGACCTCTGGCACAGAGATTATGGAGTAGAATCGAGCCAGACCATAGAGGACTACAAGGGTTTGGAACATTACCCAATAGTTAGTGAAGACCAATAGAATATGTTTAAGCAGGGTGTGACATGATAATAATAAACCTACACTGAGCACTTCCTCTGCACTCATACTTACTATGTTAGGCCGCTGACATGCATTATTTCATTTAATCCTCCCAACCTATCTATGCCATGAATGCTACTATTATTCTTCCCATTTCACAGATGAATAGAAAGAAGCTTAGGTAGCTTACGGAACTTTTCCAAGGTCACATGGCTAGGGCTTCAAACCCAGGAATACTGATTCCAAAACAAATGCTCTTAACCCTACACTGGACTGACACAATCTGACTTGTATTTTAGAAGAAAAATGTCAATAAACGGATAAATCTTGTCAATTTTACCTCTGTAATATAATAGTTTCCCTTCCTATTTGTTTAAAAGATTGTAGACATCTCCCAGCTAGTCTCTCAGCTCTGGGTTGTGCCTCATTCTGATTCATCCTGACATTCCCAGAACTACTGGCCTCTCCCTCTTTCTTCCAGGTCTGTAACACCTGCATCTCTGTAGAAATGCCAGAGCCCCTGGGATGTAATCAAGCCCAGTTCTTTACAAAAGTCTACTTTTACTGATGCCCTTCCCATTCATCCTCTCATGGGATCTTGGTTAATTCTCCATCTACAGAACCAATTATTTTTGCCTCTCTCACACCGAGGTCATATCTTGAAGTCAGGCTTTGGCACCTGGATTCACTATTTCTTTCTCAGAGATTTGAATAGTTTTATGCAATATTTGTCAATAATAACAATAGTATAAACATCTCAATATGTTCATATCTTTATAAGTGCTTTTCTTCTCTGAACTATCCTCTGTATAGAGACCATGGAATTGGCCCTTCTGCATTATTTCAGATCACAGATTCATCTGCTGAGATGGTGTCTCTCTAGGAAGCCTCAGGACAGAAGTCTCTGGAGGATGGAAGAACTGGGTTTGGATCTCAGCACTTGGAGTGAGTTACTCTTTCAGTTTATTTTACAGAGTTTCTTTAAGGATTTGATGAAATAGCACAAAAAATTTCCAGTGCCTAGCCCACAATAAGGATCCCTCAAATCTATTTCACTTGCCCCTGTTGGATTTCATTTTATTCTTATAAGAATCATATGCCACAGACATGCTCTGTACAGATGAAGAAGTGTTCAGAGCAATGAAGATCCAAAGCCACACAAAGGACACAGATCTCAGGGGTAGCAAGACCTTCTGAATCCAAATTCTTGGCTGCTTCCTATGCTTCCCCACACTGTTTCTTGGTGGGTCAAGAATGGGAAGAAAGAAACATTTATAAACATAGCCAGAGCTCCTGTCTGTGTCTATGGGCTTCTGCTCCCTGTCCTGGGTCAGTCTGTGAGCCTGGACCATACAGCATCTCCTATACAGCCTGCTAACAGCGTCCTCAGATTCCAGCATGCCCTTCTCACTTCATATTTTGATCTGGAATTCTTAATTTGTAACTGTATACGATCTACCATTATTATAGCCATATGTATTAAAAGTTAGGAAAGAAACTTAAATATCCAAAGGTAAAGAAATGCATAAGCACATTATGCTGTATCTACTAGGTGAAATTTTAAAGAACCACTAAAGATCAGGACTAGGAAGATCAGGCAGCAGCAAAACAAACAAACAAACAAACAAAAACCATTATAATACGTATGATATTTAAGATACATACTATGCTCACAACTAAGTAAAAATGCAGAGAAAAAAGACTGAAAGGCAAAAACACCCCACTAAGATAGGCTACTGTTGTAGAGTTATGGACAAATAATCCACCTCCACTCTACATTTTAAGTCTGGCTCAGTTTTCTAAGGAAGACAAGCAAACGTTGTAGTAACCTTTTGGGGAGTAATCTGGCCAAGTGATTGAGTCGTCACTGAGTGACAACTGAAAATGAATCCACTCCATCCTTCACGGATGCTCACAGTTGATAAGGAGAGGTCCGAGAAGAATAGAGACAGCCAGGGTACAAGTGAGATAAACACCCGCAAACGACCACATAGGAGGAAGGTTTTAAGCACCACATGAGAAGCCACTTAGTCTTGGAGGCCAACAGAGTGAGTCCTGAGAGAGAAGACCTGCCAGAAGACTAGCAATTCCTCTTGCTGGCAATCTTGACAAAGGCGGGCAGAGAGAGGGACTGACATTTGCAGACGCCTGAGTGGGGTGAGGACAAGTGTGAAACATGGTAAATCTAGGAATCTCACACAGCTTGGAACTTCCAGACTGCAGGGGATGAGCAGGAAGAACACCGGACATTAGCTGGGAGGTAGATTAGGGCCAGGGGTGACTGAAACAAATCTAAGGGATAATTTGCCACAGAGGAAAGCCTTTCAAGGACTTGACCAGCTTAGTATTTTAGAAAGGCCAATACTTTTTGAGCTAATACAACTTTTTACTTTTTAAAATAATTTTATTTTGTTCTTATTGAAGTATAGTTCATTTACAATGTTGTGTTAGTTTCAGGTGTACAGCACAGTGATTCAGTTATATATATAGTCTTTTTCAGATTCTTTTCTCTTATAGGTTATTACAAAATACTGAGTATATATAGTTCCCTGTGCTATACAGTAGGTCCTTGTGGGTTATCTATTTTATAATATAACTTTTTAAATCTGTATAGAAATACAAACGAATTTTTGGACCAATAAAGCTAGTTTTTTTAAAAAAAAATCTGCCTACATTTTTTTCTAAGCCAAGGTTTTATAAATCGGAATCATGATTTTACTCATTTTCACCCCTTCTTCACCAAGATCTACATGTTTACATAAAACAACGGGGTAACACATTTAAATGCCCCTAAGACTTTTAATAGGAACCTACAGGTTTTCCTATTGAGTTATGTTTAAGTGAAGAGAAAGAAGAGTCCCATCAAGGGGATCTACAGATAAATAATTCTCACCAACATGGTAAAAGCTAACATTGAAGGGTCATGCACACAAAGCAGACCTCAATCTCTGAAAGACACAGCTGGAGTGGTTGTGAGGGTCAGAGGGTTAACTCCTGGGGCTGATCTTCGGGATTCGGTGCCCTATAACAAACACGAATACAACCACTGAACAAGCAAAAACCATGGCAAAGATAAAGAATATTCCGTTCTTCCTTTCTTTGCTAGTTGCCTGGTTTCTCTTAGCATTGCTCTCAATACACAAACTGCGCTTGTTTTCATAAACGGATGTGGCTCAGTTTCCTACAAGAAGCATGTGACAAGATGTTACTTCTACCACTGATGCTCCTCTCCTTGTCCCCGCCATGAGCCTTCTGTGGGCTGTCTCTGGATCTAACCATAAACTACTGATGAACCTACACCATCTTCCTACCTTCTAAATCTAGGAATATGGGCTCAATTACACCTGCAAAACAAACATAGTGACTTCAAGAACTTGTTGGTAATTCAAAAATCTCTCAGAAGCTACTGAAAAGTTATAAGCAACAAACACCTCTGATTATTCCTAAATTCATGACAAAAGTCTGATTTACATGGAAACTTACAGGGGACAAAAATAAATAAATAAATAATATAAAAATAACAATGAACAGGGACAGAGTTTAAGGCATGCAGTAGAAAAGACACTTTAAAATCCAGGGCTGCCAATTCAAGGTGCTATAGGCTCTGCTAATTTGCAAATATCATTATTTTATAATGTGGCTTCCATATATATTTGGGGCTCAACGTGTGCTGATGTATGTGCCAATGACAGGCAGCATGGCATGAAATCTTTACCACAATCCCCAGAGGTACATATTATCATCCCCATTTTCCACAGGAAGAAACTGAGGCTCTGGAAAGATAAGTTGTGCAATTGAGGTCATACACCCAAGCAGAGTGAGGCCAATCAATGCTCTTTAAAATTATACCAAAGATTGTCAAAATTACCAAGGTGCCGGGAAAGAGGTCAGGAGGTGGAGAGAGTCATTAAAATGGCAGAATGACCTAGTATAGAAAAGTTTACAAAGCCCTAATTCCCTGCATCCTGAGACAGCCCCCATGTACCACACCCCCCTGGGAATCCCTGTGTGCAGTGAGCCTTGTGAAGGGCATTTTGAACGGAGGTGTGCTGTGTGTGAATGATACAGTACGGGGTGGGGGGCAGCGAAGAGCAACAGAGAAACACAGCAGTAGACAGGCCTCTGTCTACCCCAGGGTAGGCTACTACTACTACTTATGAACATTTGGGGAGAAAGGGAACCCCATTCCAGGAACGACCCTCGAATACTTTCACTGCCTCGGTGGAACTGCTGAATAGAGCCATCAACTTGGAAAATCTATTGTCTTCGAGTCTCTGACTCCTTTAAACTTTCTTCCTGGTTGACCAAGTGTCATTTATCTCCCTTCACTATTGAGAAGTCAAAACCTATGTTCAACTTATCACACAAACACAATTATGTTTTCACCACAATAATTAGGCTTCTTTCTCTGTTAGCACAAAATGCTGCATCCCTCTGAAAATCTTAGAGTTCTAAAGATAAATCCTTATAAAAGAAGCCCTCAGGCAGCCTTTTATGGATTTCCATAGGTCTTGATCAGTTCCCTAAGCCCACTCACTGCTCCAGCTGAGAGCAGAAAACATCCAGGTCAGATGGTAAGAAGACCCATCAGAGCACTGCCACCTTTGACAGTGTCACTCATAGGACGAACCTACAGTAATAAAAATAAGGTCCTTTCCCTGCTGCCTTCAACAAAATCCTAAATTGAAATTTGGAGAGTATTCTATGTTCTTTTAAGTTTGTTTTTTTTTAAAATAAATTTATTTATGTATTTTTTTTTTGGTGTGTTGGGTCTTCGTTTCTGTGCGAGGGCTTTCTCCAGTTCCGGCGAGCGGGGGCCACTCTTCATCGCGGTGCGCGGGCCTCTCACTGTCGCAGCCTCTCTTGTTGGGAGCACAGGCTCCAGACGCGCAGGCTCAGTAGTCGTGGCTCACGGGCCTAGCCGCTCTGCGGCATGTGGGATCTTCCCAGACCAGGGCTCGAACCCGTGTCCCCTGCATTGGCAGGCAGATTCTTAACCACTGCGCCACCAGGGAAGCCCTCTTTTAAGTTTTAATGAGAAAGGGAAGATAGTAAAATGATCTCAAAATGCAGAATCTAAGTTCACCTCCCAAGAAAAAGGGAGAGCAATTTATCCCAGAAGAATATTTCCTCACTCATATTTTTATAATGCTGCTCCAAATTTAAACTTTGTCTTTTAATGCATAAAATTCTTGAAAGGTCAAATTCAAGTTGGGTACTCAAAGACAAAACGAAATAATTATCTCATTAATTCAATTAGCTATTCTACAAAATTAAGACTCCTATACATTTTCATGTAGTCTTTTTCTTAAGGTCATTCTCTGCATAACTTCTACAACTTTCCATCTCATTTTATGAAGTATGTTATTTTGAAAAGAACCTTATGGACATACTATCAAAGATTTTCCTTACACTGCTTTGGGGGAGAGAACTTTTACCACTGCCTTTAAATTTTTCCCCACTGTAAGGATTGTGCTTAAATAGCCTATTAAACTATTTATTATATGTGAGAAGGGCACTAGATGAATGATTGTTTCCACACTGCCACAAGTCAATCATAAATCTAAAAGGTTAACAAGAAAAACTAAATCAATTTTAAAGAAGTGAATCATGTAAACAGTCAAAATGATATTTCACTTGCTAGCTATGGATGTGTTGCTCTAATCCTACACTTTTTAGAAAGAGTGAAGTCAATATTGTGAAATGATGATGAGGGCCACTGATTTCATCTATTAAAATTTTTAGTATAAACCATAATTTTGGCTATCCGAACTGAAATACAAAATAATACAAAATTACTTCAACAGTTCATTTTCCTTCTTTCGTACAAATGCAAAAAAACTTAAATGCTTGGGCATAAGATCATTCTTATTATTAAAAGAAAAGAAGAAAAGAAAATCTAGTAAATGCCTTAAATTAAAAAGCTTACCAGGCAGTTGTAAGTCTTATTAACTGTTCCTTGGTATCATGATTATTTATGTAATATTCTTAATGAAAGCCTAAATCCACCATTTCATTATTATTTGCTGCCAATACAGTGAACATCATAAATAAGAAAATAAGAAATTCATTTCAGATTTATCACTAATGAGACACCAACATTTATTAAGAACACTTGTGGCATCTCTATGCTGTTTTATTTTATTTATTTATTTATTTTTTCTAGTGTTCTTTTTTTTTAAACATCTTTATTGGAGTATAATTGCTTTACAATGTTGCATTAGTTTCTGCTGTATAACAAAGTGAATCAACTATATGCATACGTATATCCCCATAACCCCGCTCCCTTGCGTCTCCCTCCTACCCTCCCTATCCCACCCCTCTAGGTGTTCACAAAGCACCGAGCTGATCTCCCTGTGCTATGCGGCTGCTTCCCACTAGCTATGTATTTTACATTTGGTAGTGTATACATGTCAATGTACTCCCTCACTTCGTCCCAGCTTACCCTTCCCCCTCTGCATGTCCTCAAGTCCATTCTCTATATCTGTGTCTTTACTCCTGTCCTGCCCCTATGTTCATCAGAACCTTTTTTATTTTCTTTAGATTCCATATATATGTGTTAATATACAGTATTTGTTTTTCTCTTTCTGACTTACTTCACTCTGTATGACAGACTCTACGTCCATCCACCACACTACAAATAACTCAATTTTGTTTCCTTTTATGGCTGAGTAATATTCCATTGTATATATGTGCCACATCTTCTTTATCCATTCACCTGTTGATGGACACTTTGGTTGCTTCCATGTCCTGGCTATTGTAAATAGTGATGCAATGAACATTGCAGTACATGACTCTTTTTGAATTACGGTTTTCTCAGGGTATGTGCCCAGTAGTGGGATTGCTGTGCTGTATGGTAGTTCTATTTTTAGTTTTTTAAGGAACCTCCATACTCTTCTCCATAGTGGCTGTATCAATTTACATTCACACCAGCAGTGCAAGAGGGTTCCCTTTTCTCCACACCCTCTCCAGCATTGTTTGTAGATTTTTTGATGATGGCCATTCTGACCAGTGTGAAGTGATACCTCATTGTAGTTTCGATTTGCATTTCTCTAATGATTTGTGATGTTGAGCAGCTTTTCATGTGTTTGTTGGTAATCTGTATATCTTCTTTGGAGAAATGTCTATTTAGGTCTTCTGCCCATTTTTGGATTGGGTTGTTTGTTTTTTTGATATTGAGCTGCATGAGCTGATTGTACATTTTGGAGATTAATCCTTTGTCCGTTGATTCGTTGGCAAATATTTTCTCCCATTCTGAGGGTTGTCTTTTCGTCTTCTTTATGGTTTCCTTTGCTATGAAAAAGCTTTTACATTTCATTAGGTCCCATTTGTTTATTTTTGTTTTTATTTCCATTTCTCTAGCAGGTGGGTCAAAAAGGATATTGCTGTGATTTATGTCACAGAGTGTTCTGTCTATGTTTTCCTCTAAGAGTTTGACGGTGTCTGGCCTTACATTTAGGTCTTTAATCCATTTTGAGTTTACTTTTGTGTATGGTGTTAGGAAGTGTTCTAATTTCACTCTTTTACATGTAGCTGTCCAGTTTACCCAGCACCACTTATTGAAGAGGCTATCTTTTCTCCATTGTATACTCTTGCCTCCTTTATCAAAGATAAGGTGACCATATGTGTGTGGGTTTATCTCTGGGCTTTCTAACCTGTTCCATTGATCTATATTTCTGTTTTTGTGCTAGTACCATACTGTCTTGATTACTGTAGCTTCGTAGTATAGTCTGAAGTCCAGGAGCCTGATTCCTCCAGCTCCATTTTTCTTTCTCAAGATTGCTTTGGCTATTAGGGGTCTTTTGTGTTTCCATACAAATTGTATAATTTTTTGTTCTAGTTCTGTGGAAAATGCCTTGGTATTTTGATAAGGATTGCACTGAATCTGTAGATTGCTTTTGGTAGTATAGTCATTTTCACAATGTTGATTCTTCCAATCCAAGAACATGGTATATCTCTCCATCTGTTTGTATCACCTTTAATTTCTTTCATCAGTGTCTTATAATTTTGCACACAGGTCTTTTCTCTCCCTAGGTAGGTTTATTCCAAGGTATTTTATTCTTTTTGTTGCAATGGTAAATGGGAGTGTTTTCTTAATTTCTCTTTCAGATTTTTCATCATTAGTGTATAGGAATGCAAGAGATTTCTGTGCTTTAATTGTGTATCCTGCTACTCTCCCACATTCATTGATTAGCTCTAGTAGTTTTCTGGTAACATCTTTAGGATTCTCTATGTATAGTATCATGTCATCTGAAAACAGTGACAGTTTTACTTCTTCTTTTCCAATTTGGATTCCTTTTATTTCTTTTTCTTCTCTGATTGCTGTGGCTAAAACTTCCAAAACTATGTTGAATAACAGTGGTGAGAGTGGGCAACCTTGTCTTGTTCCTGATCTTAGAGGAAGTGGTTTCAGTTTTTCACCATTGAGAACGATGTTGGCTGTGTGTTTGTCATATATGGCCTTTATTATGTTGAGGTAGGGTCCCTCTATGCCTACATTCTGGAGGGTTATCATAAATGGGTGTTGAATTTTGTCAAAAGCCTTTTCTGCATCTATTGAGATTATCATATGGTTTTTATCATTCAATGTGTTAATATGGTGTATCACACTGATTGATTTGCATATATTGAAGAATCCTTTCATCTCTGGGATAAACCCCACTTGATCATGGTATATGATCCTTTTAATGTGTTGTTGGATTCTGATTGTTAGCATTTTGTTGAGGATTTTTGCATCTATGCTCATCAGAGATATTGGCCTGTAGTTTTCTTTCTTTGTGACATCTTTGTCTGGTTTTGGTATCAGGGTGATGGTGGCCTCGAAGAATGAGTTTGGGAGTGTTCCTCCCTCTGCTATATTTTGGAAGAGTTTGAGAAGGATACGTGTTAACTCTTCTCTAAATGTTTGATAGAATTCACCTGTGAATCCATCTGGTCCTGGGTTTTTGTTTGTTGGAAGATTTTTAATCACAGCCTCAATTTCAGTGCTTGTGATTGGTCTGTTTATATTTCCTATTTCTTCCTGGTTCAGTTTCAGAAGGTTGTGCTTTTATACAAATTTGTCCATTTCTTCCAGGTTGTGCATTTTACTGGCATATAGTTGCTTCTAGTAATCTCTCATGATCCCTTGTATTTCTGCAGTGTCAGCTGTTACTTCTTTTTCATTTCTAATTCTGTTGATTTGAGTCTTCTCCTTTTTTTTCTTGATGAGTCTGGCTAATGGTTTATCAATTTTGTTTATCTTCTCAAAGAACCAGCTTTTAGTTTTATTGATTTTTTTTTTTAAACTTTGGGTTTATTTATTTATTTATTTATTTATTTATTTATGGCTGTGTTGGGTCTTCGTTTCTGTGCGAGGGCTTTCTCTAGTTGCGGCAAGTGGGGGTCACTCTTCATCGCGGTGCGTGGGCCTCTCATTATCGCGGCCTCTCTTCTTGCGGAGCACAGGCTCCAGACGCGCAGGCTCAGTAATTGTGGCTCACAGGCCTAGTTGCTCCGCGGCATGTGGGATCTTCCCAGACCAGGGCTTGAACCCGTGTCCCCTGCATTGGCAGGCAGATTCTCAGCCACTGCGCCACCAGGGAAGCCCCAGTTTTATTGATCTTTGGTATTGTTTTATTCATTTCTTTTTCATTTATTTCTGATCTTTCTGATTTCTTTCCTTCTGCTAACTTTGGGTATTTTTTGTTCTTCTTGCTTTAATTGCTTTAGGTGTAAGGTTAGTTTGTTCATTTGAGATTTTTCTGGTTTCCTGAAGTTTGCTATAAACTTCCCTCTTAGAACTGCTTTTCTTGCATCCCACAGGTTTTGCGTCATCGTGTTTTCATTGTCATTTGTTTCTAGGTATTTTTTTGATTTCCTGTTTGATTTCTTCAGTGATCTCTTGGTTATTTAGTAGCATATTGTTTAGCCTCCATGTGTTTGTATTTTTTAGTTTTTTTCCTGTAATTGATATTTAGTCTCATAGTGTTGGGGTCGGAAAAGATACTTGATATGATTTCAATTTTCTGAAGTTTACCGAGGCTTGATTTGTGACCCAAGATATGGTCTATCGTGGAGAGTGTTCCATGAGCACTTGAGAAGAAAGTGTATTCTGTTGTTTTTGGATGGAATGCCCTATAAATATCAATGAAGTCCATCTTGTTTAATATATCATTTAAAGCTTGTGTTTCCTTATTTATTTTCATTTTGGATGAACTGTCCATTGGTGAATGTGGGGTGTTAAAGTCCCCTACTATGACTGTGTTACTGTCAATTTCCCCTTTTATGGCTGTTAGCATTTGTCTGATGTATTGAGGTGCTCTTATATTGGGTGCATAAATATTTACAATTGTTTTATCTTCTTATTGGATTGATCCCTTGATCGTTATGTAGTGTCCTTCTTTGTCTCTTGTAATAGTCTTTATTTTAAAGTCTATTTTGTCTGATATGAGTATTGCTACTCCAGCTTTCTTGTGATTTCCACTTGCATGGAATATCTTTTTCCATCCCCTCACTTTCAGTCTGTGTATGTCCTTAAGTTCGAAGTGGGTCTCTTGTAGACAGCATATATATGCATCTTGTTTTTGTATCTATTCAGCCAGTCTATGTCTTTTAGTTGGAGCATTTAATCCATTTACATTTAAGGTAATTATCATATGTATGTTCCTATTACCATTTTCTTAATTGCTTTGGGTTTGTTTTTGTAGGTCTTTTCCTTCTCTTGTGTTTCCTGCCTAGAGAAGTTCCTTTTGCATTGGTTGTAAAGCTGGTTTGGAGGTGCTGAATTCTCTTAATTTTTGCTTGTGTGTAGAGGTTTTAATTTCTCCATCAAATCTGAATGAGATCCTTGCTGGGTAGAGTAAAGTTGGTTGTAGGTTTTTCCCTTTCATCACTTTAAATATGTCCTAACACACCCTTCTGGCTTGCAGAGTTTCTGCTGAAAGATCAGCTGTTAACCTTATGGGGATTCCCTTGTATGTTATTTGTTGCTTTTTCCTTGCTGCTTTTAATATTTTTTCTTTGTATTTTTTGATAGTTTGATTAATATGTGTCTTGGCGTGTTTCTCTTTGGGTTTATCCTGTATGGTACTCTCTGCGCTTCCTGGACTTGGTTGACTATTTCCTTTCCCATGTTAGGGAAGTTTTCAACTATAATCTCTTCAAATATTTTCTCAGACCCTTTCTTTTTCTCTTCTTCTTCTGGGACCCCAATAATTTGAATGTTCGTGCATTTAATGTTGTCCCAGAGGTCTCTGAGACGACCCTCAATTCTTTTCATTATTTTTTCTTTATTCTGCTCCCTGGCAGTTATTTCCACCATTTTATCTTCCAGCTTATTTATCCGTTCTTCTGCCTTGGTTATTCTGCTACTGATTCCTTCTAGAGTATTTTTAATTTCAGTTATTGTGTTGTTCATAACTGTTTATTTGCTCTTTAGGTCTTCTAGATCCTTGTTAAATGTTTTTTGTATTTTCTCCATTCTGTTTCCGAGATTTTGGATCATCTTTACTATCATTACTCTGAATTCTTTCTCAGGTAGGTTGCCTATTTTGTCTTCATTTATTTGGTCTTGTAGGTTTTTACCTTGCTCCTTCGTCTGTAACATAATTTTTTGTTGTTTCTTTTTTTTTTTTTTTTTGATGGGTGGTACTGTATTCCTGTCTTACTGGTTGTTTGGACTGAGACATCCAGCATTGGAGTTTGCAGGCAGTTGGATAAAGCTGGGTTTTGGAGCTTAGATGAGGACCTCTGGGTGGCCTCACTCTGATTAATATTCCCTGGGGTCTGAGGTTCTCTGTTAGTCCAGCGGTTTGGACTCAGAGCTCCGTCCACAGGAGCTCAGGCCCAACCTCTGGTCTGGGACCCAAGATCCCGCAAGCTTCGTAGCACAGTAAAAAAAAAAAAAGAAAGAAAGAAAGAAAGAAAAGAGCAGTACAATATCAAAGAATAATAAACAAAATAAAATTAGAATGATAAAAAATATATTAGGAAAAATAAAACTATAATTGAAACAACTGCAACAAAGTAAAATAAAACCACACCAGAAAAAAGAAAAAGAAAAAAAAAGGGGGGAGGGGAACAAGCCAAAAGGAGAGAACAATAACAAAGTATAAAGAATAAAATAAAATTAGAAAAATAAAAGAATTGGAAAAATAAAAATATAAAGGAATCAACCACAATGAATCAACAAGGTAAAACAATCCCAATCTAAAAGAGGAAAAAAGAAAAAAAAAAATAGCCTTGGCTATGGGGGTGGAGTTTAGGCAGGGGTGGAACTTAGGCAGGGTGGGGTTTAGGGTGGGGTGGGACCTAGGTGGGTGGGGGGGTTACGTTTGAGCATGGGGTGGGACGTTCAAGTGTGGGGCGGGGCCTCTGCTTAGGACCTGCGTGGAATAGGAGAGGCAGCACGTCACAAGGAGGGCCTCTGGAGTGTGGAGTTCCAGAGTTTGGAAGTAGCACCGAGTGAGGGTGTGTGGGTGGGGCTTGGGTTCTGCACGGCAGGAGCGAGGCTCCAAGGGCAGAGGATTAGGCCCGGGAGCCCAACAGGTTTCCCGGTGCCTAAGTGGACAGGGAAAGCACTGGCTGCGTCCCTCCATGCCACCCCCCATCTCCCCCAGGGTCTCCCCTGTCACCACTGCTGGACCTGTAACCGTGGGTCAGTCCCGCTGGGTGTAGGAACTCCTCCCCTCCCCCAGCCACCCCTCAGGGTGCCGGTCCTGGAGGTCCGGCCTTAACTTTTGCTCCCCCTTCCCTCCCTCCCACTCCCTCAGGACCCGCATGGCTGGAGGGGCCCTCGGTGGGTAGAGGATCAGGCCTGGGATCTCAGCAGGTTCCTGGGGGTCCAAGTGGGCATGGGAAACTTGGCCATGCTCCCTTTTGATCCTCTACCCTCCCAGTGGTTCCCCAATTTCCCCCTTCGGGTGTGGGATCCCTTCCCCTCACCCAGCCGCACCTCAGGGGCACCAGTCCCATCCCGCCTCCACTTCTCCTCCCCCTTCCTTCCCCCCCACTCCCCATGTCCTACCCGGTTGTTGGGGGCTCCTCCCATCCCCTTAGGTGTCCGTGGTTCCCCACCAGTGCCTGGCAGGTGCCCTACTTGTGCGGAGACACGAATTCTTCATCGTCCTAGTACGCCATGTTGACTCCACCCTTCTACGCTGTTTTAAAATGCCAACTTAGAAATGGAGACAAACCAAGTGCATTCTCATCCTCAATCTGAACTGTGCTGATTTTCCCCTTGTATGTTTTATTAAATAAAAAAGATAAACACAGGACTTTATAAGCCTCCAGGGATAGACACCACAATTTACAAAAGCTACACAAAAGGCATAAAGTGGGAAGGGCTGAGAAGCAGATGGAGAAAAATGAGACGTGCTTTGGGTGATTTTTTTCAAGCAGTCAAGATGAGGTTATCTAGGAAATGACTTTGGACTTACTTTTATGTGCTCTATTTAGTAAACTGGCCTGGGCATTAGTATACTTTTATGGCTTAGAAACTCATTAAAACACTACTATAAAATGAATACACACACACATTCACGCATACATGAACGTCCACCTGTTACATGGAATATTTTGGTAAATTGCCCCTTACCTGTCTACATTTCCAGAGTTTCTAAAGTAGAAGACCAGTATTATACCAGGGTGAAAACACTGAAACTAGGGGTTGGACCTCTTTCAATCTCCACCCCTGGAATACCACACTGAAGATTTAATTCCACAGAGATGCCACCATGCTGTGGTATCAGATATTTGGCGTTTAAGTCTCTACTCCAGGCGTCCTTTCCTGATACTCTAATATATGGTGATAAATGTCTCCTTAATCTGTACAACAGTTTTCAATTATCCTCATAGGAGACCACCTTGAAGGAGCGAGAAAAAGGTTTAGTCATGGTTTCTATTTTTCTATTTGAATCAATACATTCTAGTTAAATGGACAATTAATAGGTCACTTCCAAAATAGTGTATCAGTCCCGGTTAATAAACAAGCCCCACAGTGGATAATGGGCCCTATGTATTCAGCAAGTCCTGTATGCACTCAGCTCATCCACTAAATCCCTTTTCAGGTGGACAGGGTTGTATGGGAAGATGAGCTAGAATGAGTCTATAAAAGTCAGTTTCATTCACTGCTTTATTTTTCAGCCAAGTGCTTTAAATGGTGTGCAGAAATTCACTTGGAATGCGAGACAGGAGAAAAGACTGACACACAGAGCCTTGCTTTATGACCATACAAAAGGGCAACTGACCCTTGCCCGAGCCTTTTCCCTGTGAAATGGTTCCGAAAGTTCATCTGCACAGTGAAAAATCGTGGTGAGGTCGCGTGTGGATGAGTCAAGTGAAAGTGACGATTGGTCACGGGTCTGTCACCCATTGTGGCCGGGTCCTGGCCATGTAAAGTGCTCTGTGGGAAAGTATCAGCCCCCTAAAGAGATACTCAGAAGCTTGCAGCTCATTAAACGGCCAGCATTTGCTGCCTCACTTGTCAGGAATCATTCTGTTGAGCAACTGCTCTCCTGAAACATTCATAAAACACATGCAGAGAGGCAACGGGGAATCTGAATTCAACCGTGATACAGCTCTGGACTTCTGCCTGACCCTACCCCTATTTCACTTTTCACCTGACAGAGCTGTTAACCTGAATCAATGTTTTCTCTCGGGCAGCTGAAAAAAATGCACCCCTCCTCTGGACTTCTTTATCATAGACTCGAATCCTCTGTCTACAGATTCTTGGCTGACCTAGAAATCTCAAAATCAAGGTGAACTTAATTTCTTTTTATTTTCAGTTAGACATTTTTTTCTTTGTGCGTGTGAGCGTGTGTGGGCTCTTCAAGTTTTTGAAAGTTGTCATTCTCCCCCTACCCTGCACACTATTACAACTGTGTAATGTTTGAAAAGTTCTCTTGAAAATATTTCCTACAACCCTGGTTGGTTTTCTTAAAGATCATAAGAGAAGGTATTTATCTCCTTTTACAATCTTGACAATTTTTGATTATTTTCCATGGATACCTAGTGACTTTCTGTGTCACATTTTCAGTTGAATGGAAATTTTACACAATTTCTTAGCTTTCTTTCCTTCCTTTCTTCTTCTTTAAATGAGCATTGCTACACGTTTCAGAAAGAGCCAAACGGGTCCCTCTGAGATCTTTTACATCAAATGGAAAACAAGTTGCTTTCCTTGGTGTGTCAGCCCTGGGTTTCAATGCCATTAGAAGCTGCTCACAATCGCTCAGTGTGCTGAAGTTCGATAAATCTCTGGAAACCTCCTGAATAGGATCGCTGTGATTTTTAGCGAGGAATTATCTCCTTGCCATTGCATTACCAATTAGTTTTCCAGAGCACATTAAATCCTGCTGCTCTGGTTTACAGAGTAACTGAGGCATTGCTGATGAAGTATAAAAACTTACTTGGAAAAGCAGTGGGGGAGGCAGGGCGCCGACAGGACCCACCGCAGCACGACGAGTAGAATGGTGGGGCGCTCAGAAAAAAAGGCTTGGAAGGCGCTGCAGAGAAAGCGTTGATCACATTGATTAGCCATCTCTCTTAGACAGTATTCAAAATTCCAATTTCCCCAAAGTCATGGAGTAAAGCACTACATCTTCTGAGACTTAGTTAAACTTTTACTGGAATTAAGTCATTTTAAAGCAGGCTTTACCTGTCAAAGAGCTTGCTAAATAATTTAATCAAGATTTGGAAGCTGTGGTGTAAACAATCAAATTATCAAAACCAAACTTAGTCATTCGTTTTCTGTGTGGTTATAAGTAGTAAACATCAAATAGTCCTTTATCTAATATAACCTCGAGCAACACTGCCCAGGAGAACTCTCTGTGATGATGGACACGTCCTCTACTTGCACTGTCCAATATGTATCCACTTGTCACATATGCCACTAAGCACTTGAAATGTGGCTAGTATGTCTGTGTAACTGAATTCTTACTTTAAGTTCTTTTTAAATTTAAATAGACTCATGTGTCTAGAGGCTTTCACATTGAACAGCACAGCTCTGGATATAATACTTACCAAGAAACAATCTGGATGTTACACACTTCAGTTTACTTTTTTAAGAGATGGTATTACTCTACTGTTTATTTTCAGAAGGTTCTTTGAAATACATAGATAGCTAGATTCCAAAGTTGATAATAGTTAATTTACCGAGCAATTCCATAATAAAAAGTGGTCTTTCTGATCACTTTTACATGTTTCAAAGTGTTTGAGAATAGTAACATTTACTCTCAAGAGGTATCTATTAACCTGAAAGCATTTGTGTTTATAGTATAGGGAGTTGCCATATAATTCTGCTCTTCTCATTTTATTAAACTATTCTATTCAGAACATTTTCAATTCATATACACGGAATAGTTATCATTACTCTTGTAAATAAAGAAACTTTACACTCTGTTCCTCAGTAGATGAAAAATAGCTATAAAGGATGTCACAGAATATTAATGGCTCTTCTTTATTGAGCACTTACTATATGCCAGGCTTTGGTTTAGTACCTTAGATACAACATGTCCTTTAGTACAGTGGAGTTTAATACAATATAAATATGGGTGATATCTCTTTAGGTGGGCAACTTGCTTTTACCATCACATACCCAGCAGAGTACATGGCACATTCTAAATAGTCAAAAAATGTTCAATAAATGAATGAATAATCTTAAAACTAAGAAATAGGAAATCAGGAATTAACCTCTTCCCTGCTCCCCTGACACACCCTGAAACACAGTATCTTCCATAACAGATGACCTTGAAATCTAGAACATGACTTGAAAATAAATATTTTTACTACTCTCCCTTCATTTTCAATGGAAACTTTTTTCTTTTCTTAATCATATACAGTCAATATTATTTTGCTACAAATACATGTCTTTTTAAGAACACAGTAATTTCAGACTCATATTTTAACCAACTGATAAGTATGTGTTTATTTTATTAGTATCTTTGAAGGATATATTAAAATAAGTATATATAAGAATTTTATGGTCTCATGGTCCTTAATGTCTTTGAATTGCAAATTAATCATAATGCAGGGTCTTTTCTATAATATGATGGAAAGTTGTCAATGTCAGTGTTTTTAGTTTTTAAACATCTGGATTTTCAAATAATAAAATGTCTTAATGCTACCTTGAAAATATGGCAACTAAGCAAAGTATGAAAAGGAGACCCACTTTGGTGCTCAATAAGTTCTATGAAACTTTTAAAAATTTTTCATTGTTATCATAAGTTGTTCTAATACTGACTGAAAAACCATCATAGAAATGATTAATCACTTTATATGAATCTGACATCTTAAATTATAAGAGTATGGCATTATTTAGGCAGAGTTACATTTTCTAATGTTTCTATGAATATATGAAGCACTTTGAAAAGTGGAAATATATTTCCCTGTATAAAAGTTACCTCATTATGTTTATTCTCAAGTATTTCTGTTAACTAACTTATTTCACCTCCAAACTAAACACTCCGTAGATAATTAAGTTATGGCTATTGTGCTGTTCGGCATTTTTTAAATTGAGGTAAAAGAAAAAGGCTGAGCCATGTTGCATTTACATACATGCGTGTAAGCATTTATCATGATAGTTGGAAATACACACACAAAAGAAATGTTTCTGCTCAATATCTAGTGTAGAAAATAAGCACATTAGTGATACTATTAAAATAACAATTCAGGACATGGACAAATTACAAATTTTACTATTCTAGCCAAAATGTTTCTCAGTCTAACCATATGGCCCTAAAATGAAAAAATAAAGAATTTTTTTTAAATTGCATGGTTCATTTGAGACAAGTGTTCAATTAAATTCATTTGTGATGATAAATGAGGTTCTGAGACATAGGATCTTAGTGTTAAATTTAACCAGAAAAAGTTTTAATCGAACAGTTTGTTATAGTGCTCTATATTATCCTATCTTAATATAGTAAAGCTGTAATCAAAATGACATTCTGCCTACAGTGGCAACTCTAGTGGCTAAAGAACTACATGTGACATGACCAGGCTTCAAGTTCCACCGTGTAGCATTTCTTCACCATTTAAAATCACCTCATTGACACAAATATATTTACACAGATTAGTCAATTCCTAATTTCTATACATAATACACCTTGTTTAAGCTGGTTTATGTAGAAATCACTGTGAAATTCCAATTAAGTGCTCCATTTTTTTATGTGCTCCTACTTGGACATAAGTCAAATGCTAATCCAGCTGAGCATGTGACCGCAGGGATGTTGAATGGTGTGAGGAAATAGCCATTTAAAACAATGTAGTGCGTTAAAAACATGTATAACACTTTTAAGTGTTTGTAAACCACATGGTTTTTAAAGTGGTGGGCAAAAACAGAAACTCAAGTGTGATAAAAACAAAGTGACGAGTTAACAGATGCATTAAAACTTTTGTAAACCATTCAAGAACTACCTTGAAGAAGCTCTGAAAAGGGCAGAAAACAAGGCAATTCCAAGTAGATGATATGCATGTCAAAGCCCATGAGGATAATCTAGATGCAGTCACTTTATCATTTATCATGAGAGGAACAATTCATTTTAGGCGTACTGAACAATATTTATGATAATACTATTTAAGGAGTACCTCCTATACACAGGCACTGGACTGGCTATGCATTTAACACTTGCTATTTCATTCATTAACATTCAACCTCAAATGGGCAAGCATCTGGAATGTGATGATGGCTGGTCTCAGCACATTTTTTAAAAGACCAGGGAAACGCAGATATTTTAGCACAGTATGTAGTTATTAGCCATGAGGGATAAGGATCATGCACACAGACTGCCCGTTATCCAGTAAGAGATGGAACCCAGAAAATGGACATCTCCACATCTCCCCAGCTTTCCATAAGAGAAAAACGAATGGCTTTCCCTGTGGCAAAAATGCGCGCTGTCAGGTTCTATAGCGTGATGTTAGGTTCCCTCAGCACAACACTTCAGGATACTCCAAATTGTGTCTCCTGCCAACAAATCTGCCTTCTGGGTTCTGTGGGAATCTCTTACAAATTACAAACAAATGACTTAAAATTTCCGGAACAAGACTGTCTGAATCCAAATGACTAAAATCACCTGTTCACAGAAAACTTCATGAACTTTTCACTTCTTAATCAGATGTTCTGACTTATCTGAAGACACAGAATCAAACTATCTATTAATTATTTTGAATGTTTAATTAAGATGGGAACTTAGAGGCAACTTAATGGTGAACTGGCCTGGTTTGTTTGTTTTTTTAACTTAACTACACGGTTCTGTGACAAAAGCATCCCACAGTCAAGGATGGTTACAAGCCTAGCTACAGAAAAATTATTTTCAAAATGCTGTTGTCTAGAAAGCAAGCAGAACATTTTCAATTGTTTTTTATTATTTTCATTTTTCTTTACCAATGGAGAACAGAGTGTATCTACATGGGGTGAAACCACATTCTTTTTATTGTCATAGCAAACTGTGGTATTAACTGATTTGGGCTGACATTTCAAAGGACGGATCCTAAAGACCACTGATATAACCTTCAAATAAATTTCAGGAGCTACTGCAATGCTATGCTGACTGGGCAGCACATTCTAGAAGGACAAGGAGAAACGAGAAAAGGTTCCAAGGTGTCTTACAAAGGCAACCAGAAGGTCAAAAATATACCTCTGGGAAAGAATAACAGAATTAAATAATTTCAAAAGGATGGTTTTAATGACCTCCTTCAAGTGTTGGGTACATGGCACCGGGAATAAAGAAATCTAAACTCCTGACCTTAAAATACTACACAGTTGAACTGACTATAAGTAGAGTGGACCCCCCCCCCCCCAAAAGACTCTAAAGAATGACAACCAACTGTCTTGAGTAGTAAGACCTAAGCAATACCACTTATGAATAAGGTGTGATTCATTTTATCACACAACCTGGACAGAATTCATTTATGTGATTCACATGCAATCTTGCCTTCCATCAGAAGGCAAAGCAAGTAAAGTCATTCTTTACCTTTCTGCTCAACAGAAAACAAGAGAAGTCTGCATTTATTTTTGCCTTGAGTATTTCAGAGACAGCAAAACAAAGGTCTTAATGTTCTAGTACAGTTCATGAGAAGATAAACCAAATGCAGGGTCTACTTGTTTGATTCTGTCCTTTGAATTCCACGCAAATAATATTCATTGCATATCTACCAAGTGCCACATAATGCACCGTGTGCTGGGATGGCAAAGATTAAAAGAGGATAGCTTCCCTCCCTGGAAGAATTTCTACCTTTAAATGTTCCGTACCTTACAGGTCTGAATCTGCTGATCAAATAAATGAAATACAAATATCTTCATACTCCAAATTCAGTTTTGTCCTATAAAATCGGAGGCATTTTCCAAGGCCATGAGATCTAAACACATAGTACTGTGTGTTCCCCTAGCCAATGTTTCTCAACCCTGAATACACATCAGAATTATCTGGAGTGCTTTTCAAAGATACAGATGCCCAGGCCCCACACCAATTGGGTTAAATCAGGCTGGCGAGGAGTGGGCCCCCTAGTATACCATTTTTTTTCAAAAGCTGCACTCGTGATTATAATGTATAATCAGGATGAGGCCACTGAAAAGAACAAAAAAAAATGCCTGACATGCAGCAGGCACTCAATAAATGTTAGCCTTTATTCCTACCATTATTATATAATTTGGGATCGATTCTAAGACAGCATATAAAAAGAAGCAGCATGGTCCAGATTTCCACTAAAATATACTATCAAGAACAAAGAAAAGAATATTATTGTTAGGAAGCCTTTGCCAAAGAAGGCTTTAAGCAGGAAAAGCATCTTGATCTGGAAACTTGATTTGGAAAGTATTTGAATGGCAAAAGAAGAGAAAGAGGCATTCCAGGAAGGAAAGGTGGCATGAACAAAAGGAAAGAAGGCAAGGATGATGGTGACACCCAGAGCAGGTTAAGGAGACCAGCCTGACTGCTGGCCCAAGGCCAAAGATGTGAACATTAAGAATGTAGTTGGAAAAAAAAAAAAAAAAAGAATGTAGTTGGACACCCAATGTTCACAGCAGCACTATTTACAATAGCCAAGACATAGAAGCAACCTGAATGCCCATCGACAGATGAATGGATAAAGAAGATGTGGTGTATACGTATATGTGTGTGTGTATACACACACACACACACAGACACAATGGAATATTACTCAGCCAAGAATGACATAATGCCATCTGCAGCAACATGGATGAACCTAGAGATTATCATACTAAGTGAAATAAGCCAGACAGAGAAAGACAAGTATCATATGATACCACTTATATGTGGAATCTAAAAAAAATAAGATACAAATGAACTTACTTACAAAACAGAAATAGACTCACAGACACAGAAAACAAACTTATGGTTACCAAAGGGGATAGCGGTGGGGAAGCATAAATTAGAAGACTGGGATTAACAGATACACACTACTATATATAAAATAGATAACCAACAAAGACCTACTGTAGAGCACAGGGAACTATACTCAGTATCTCGCAATAACCTATAAGGGAAAAGAATCCGAAAAAGAATATATATATGTATAACTGAGAAAAAAAAGAATGTGGCTGGAGGAGCTAAATGCAATTGATGGAATGAAGGTCTTGAAGGACAAACTGAATATTTTTATTTGATCTGATAGTCAAATGGGGATAATTAAGGTTTTCCTAAATAGCTTGATGATATGATGAAAGCTACATTTTAAAAACAGGGGTTAAACGGAAGGATTCTACTGTGGTCATATGCTGCGTGGCAAGAGGTAACAACCAGTTGTTTGGACACTCGCACCAGCATCTTCTCTTCTGTCCTCACAACACCAACAAGTGGGTGGAGTCTGGCTTTTCCTCAAGCTGTGGGGTTCTAGTTCATTGCAATTATCAAAGGTAGTCCCTACCTCTGCTGCCTCTCCCTTCAAGGGGTCTTCATTAGACAGCTTCCAAAAAATGAGCAAACTTTGAGGAAATCCCTTGCTCTTTTTATCATAAAGTCAGTGTCACAGAAGAGAATACCATGGCAGAACAGTACCTGTAGCTCTCAAAACTCTAAAATCCTCAATAAAGCCTCCTTGAGTTCCCAGCTCTACCACCATATCTGATTAATTCCTGCACTGGTCTCCTCCAGCAGGAGACAGACCTGCCAGAAACTGTGTCTGATGATGGTTATCCTAATTTTACCTTGTGGCAGACTTTAAATGGTTGCAAATTATTTGGCACTCCTCCCATTGACAGCCATCCTCTATTTCCTCTTCTCTTGTATTTGGGATAGTCTTGCTGCCTTGCTTGACCAAGGGATATGGAAGAAGTGACATTCTGGAACTTCCAAGGCTAGGTTATAAGAAGACTTACAACTATTGCCTGGGTTTCCGGGAATGTTGCTCTTAGAACTCTGCCTTTCAGAACCCAGGTGCCAGGGTATAAGAAGCTCCAGGCCCTTGTAAAATCCAAGTGTGAATGCTGGAACAGGTCTAGTTGAGCACCCCATCAGCAGCCAGCAACCCTGTCAGCCAAGCGAGTCAATGGACGTCCCTCTTGGACATCCAGCCCAGCTGAGCCCTCAGATGATGGCAGCCCCAGTTGACCTCTAATTGCAATGAGATTCCAAGTGAGAACCACCCAGCTGCGCCCTGTCAGTCCACAAAACCGTGAGAGAAAATAATAAATTGTTCCTTTAAGCCTCTAAGTTGTGAGATGGTTTCTTCACGGCAATACCCCTTTTCCAGTATGTATTTTACTTATGGCAGAAGGGTGGAAAGCTGTCTTTCACATCTTTTCCCTGTATGTTGTCAATGGGCTCTTGAGGTATGTGGTTGAAAGTCAAATGGTGAGCCTAACATCTGTGCTCATTTTGAAATGAGGCTCAATGCAGTTACATGAACTGCTTAGGATTATATAATCAGTAATTTAAAGACCTTAGATTTGAATCTAGACTTTAAAATTAAAGAAATACTGCTAAAACCAGCTCAGAAAACTATACATTCTTTTAAAATTGACTCAATTTGCCATTTATGCTTTGGAAAAGGTTTTGGCAAACTTTTACTATAAAGGGCCAGATAGTAAATACATTAGGCTTTGCAGGCCATGTGGTCTCTGCTGCAGCTGTTCAATGTGTAGTGCGAAAGCACTTATAGAAAATACGTAGACAAACAGAAATGACTCTGTTCCCACTTTGAAGAATCTGACTGTCTTTTGGTTTCAGACCCAATCTAACTCTAGGGTAGGTTCAACACACCTAAACTCAATCCAGTCCTAGGTTAGTCTAATAAAAAAATTCACCAGCAGTCATGGTTTTTATTCTCTTTTAATGTACATAAATCTTCTCAACGAATAATTCCTCCACATATTTTAATTTTGAAAGTATTAGGGATTTAAATTTTTAAGGAAGAAGTAATTTTGAGTCCTCTCAAGAGGACTGGTATAAATGTACATATTGTATATTCTATTTCTGATGGCCACTTAGAACTAATGAAATCAAGGCTGTTATGGCATGCGTGGTGCCTGAACATGTGAAAGAAAAGGGAAAAACCTAGTTCATCTTTGGAATATCTATAAACAAGAAGGCAATTAAATATTCAGCAATATATAGAAAAAGACCTGATGGTTTATTTTCCTTTCCTTTTCCCCATGCTTTGTTTGATTCTGAAACAAAAGTCTAAAAACTTATAGAGGCTTTCTGACCTTTGACTTCAGAGAATTTTAGTGCCTTAAGTTTACTGTTCATATAACTTACAAAAAGAGTGTGCCCCTGAAATACTCCCGACTAATAGCTGGCTGACAAAATGAATAACGCTATTAAAGATAAAATCAGTTATGGTAACTTTATATAAAGTGATGAATCACTCAGCATTGCCAAATCAAGTATTGACTGGAGGCTAAAAAGAATGAAAGGGAGAGATTTCATTAAAAGTGGAAACATTACTGAAAGTAAAATAAAATATTTTTGGAATAAAATATACAAGGGTCTGGTAAGCATATTATATGTTAAGGCAAAAATCCAATTTCTTACTAAGAAAGTTGAAAATGGAAGCATGATCTAATGAAGTCTTTAAAGAAGGATTCTAGCAAGCATTCCTAGATAAAAATCATATTGCTTCTTTCTACAGTTTGCCTTTTTATTCCTGACAGACTCCAGGTGCATTTGAATGAAAACAAAGTGATTAAAAATTTTTTTTAATTTTAAATTAATTTTTAAAATTTTAAAAAAGTTTTAATTTTTAAAAGTTGTTTTTAATTTGACTTAAAAATTGTGGAAAGAAAAATGACAGTAATTAAGGTAAAAAACTTTATTTAGGGCCTCTGTTAACCCAAGATTAAGTGGACAAACACTGTTTTAAGAGCTACGAATCAAGCCTCCCCAAAAGATATAAGATGGATTCTAAAATTCTGGGAGATATCAGCAAGAGAAATAGTGTGGTGGAAAGTAGGTTGAGGAGAAAATAAGGTATTTGCCCCCCAACTCTAACATAAAAACACATTTCTTACGCAAAATATTTGATAATCCTATTGATTAATGACTTATAAGACTTTAGAAAAACCTTATAAAGCAAAGTTACATAGAAATATGAAATAATAGATAGCTAGTGGGAAGCAGTCGCATAGCACAGGGAGGTCAGCTCGGTGCTTTGTGACCACCTAGAGGGGTGGGATAGGGAGGGTGGCAGGGAGGGAGACGCAAGAGGGAAGAGATATGGGAACATATGTATATATATAACTGATTCACTTTGTTATAAAGCAGAAACTAACACACCACTGTAAAGCAATTATACTCCAATAAAGATGTTAAAAAAAAAAAAGAAATATGAAACAAATGGTAACTTATCAGTGACTTTTTTTATGAATCCAGCAAAAACTTTACATTATGACTTCAAATTATAGAAGTTAAAAACTAAATCAACATAAGCAGGATACCAAACAAATAAAATCTGCCTCAGGAATTCAGACACATTATAAACCAGTCTCACAACATGATCCAATGGCTGATTTGTTAACTCGTAGCATTTGAGAATAAAGAAATTTAGGACTCTAAAAAAAAAAACAAAAAACACATTTGTTTAAATATTTGAAAGACGATAACATTTTTGCTTCTGTAAAAACTTTCATAGCAATGAAGCTAAAAGTATTTTATGAACACAGCTATGACCTATGTTGCTTCCCTTACTTTCAACTTGATACCATCTCTATCATTGTTCAGCAGCAAAACTAACCGTAAGATGTCTTCATACAGCAAAAAGAGACTTTTTCTGGCGGGCACAAGAACAGGATGGAGGCGGCACACTCCAAAAGGAACACAACAGAGTCTAATGCACAGCGTTGGGTCCCACATCTGAGCCACATTGATGGCAAACAAAAGTAGCTAAAAATCACTGTTGGCAATTCTTTTAAGTTGCCCACAACACATGACATCCTTTGGCTTCCTGACATGACCCTGAACCCTCTGGAGCCTACGTTTACTTCTGCATAAATCTGTACGCAATTTTCTGGGCATTCAAACCACTGTGCCTCTTAAAATAATCCTCAAATCCCTAAAGTGAGTAAGAGTTAAGGGAGAAATTCTAAAATGTTCCTACTTGCCTACTGGATTTACTCCTATTTGATTATTAAACCTCAGTAATAAAGCTTCAATACCTGTTAACAGATTGAAATTTCTTGCTGTTAAAGCAAAGTAGAGAAGCATGTTTTAGGGATTGAGAGAGGGATAGGTGCTAAAGTGAGAGGCAAATAAAATGCACATAAATTGCTACCCTTTTGTCATTCCAACTCAGACATTATTTTGGAGGGAGTGTGGTTTTCTCAATCTGAACCAGAAGTAAAAGGCCTGTCTCTTAGTCCTACTGGTTCTCTTCACTGCAAGAACTTCCTGAATCTGAAGTTTATGAACTTGGGGACCATATAACAATTTGTTCAGAGCTGATTCCTCATGAACTACGTAAAAGTTATTAATACATTAATATAAATCCAAAGATATGTTGAGCAGATTATTTTAAAAAGTACAGGTGTAGTAAGAATATTGTTTGGTATTATCTACAAATTCCACCAAAGGATGTTTGGGGTGATGGCCTGAGCAAGGAGCTACCAGCATGGGTCCCATCACTATCCTTTTCTGGATCCCCCATTCTCTTTGTCCTGGTTCTGGGTCAGTATCATCAATAGTCAAGATTCTGTGACTTTAATTTGCCAAAATACACCTAGAGCATAGCGTCAGCCAAAATAAATGACAAACTCCGGCTTCATAAATCAAAGCACAGTCTTCAGCTGGACTGGATTCCCCACCTGGGGCACAGATTCATCTTCTTCTCCCTCCCCAAAGTGCCTAAGATGTAAGAGGAGCTATTTTATGTCACACTTTCAGTGTTATCTCAGTGAAAGCGGATAAAACTACCAGTTGGAAAAAAAAAAAAATAAGTGCAAGTAGTTTAAGACAGAGTCAAGGATTAATAGGTCAAGAGTATCTGGGACTGTGAGGTGGACAAGAAAATCAGAGTGCACGTGACGCATTAATTAACAACCCTAAAGGGGTACCAGAAAACATACTATGGATCCGTTTCCATTTCTGTACTACATGGCACAACCTACTCGACAAAATTACTTTAAAAAAAAAAGAACAGTTCAATTCAACTATTCAGAATAAACATTTGCTTTCTAATCCTCTTATATGCAGCACTAGGAGTAGATTTAATAATCACTAAAATTACATTCAGGAAATTATCTTCATTTCAAACACTTTCTAAAATGTTTAAAATAACAAATGTTACTGAAAAGCAAGGCTATTTTTTCCACTTACTTTGAAGAAAATTGGTGGCATAAGTAAGAGAAATTTAAAATTTTCAGCTTTTTACATTTCAGGACCCTCTTTAATATACAAAAACATGGATATTTAAATCTAGCACAATAGCCACCAAATAATGACATCAATGAACTTCTGGGGGAGGATCTCTGATGATTAGGATTTACTTGAAAAACCTGGTTTCCATTAATAAACTATAATATCCAAAATTCTTTTTTTCACATACAACCCCTGGAGGTGAATCTACTCAACTACCTGTTATCACACTCAACATGCTCCTTTCAAACTGTGAAGAATGCCCTCTGATTTTTTAAGTTTTTAAACTACTCTATATACACAACTTGACAACATACAGCTATGGAATGTTCCTTTGCTTGCTCTAAATACTTAAAGGCTTGCCAGTTTTCAGGGATGAAGTACTGACAGCTAAACTTTCATCCATAATCTGTAAACCTGTGTTACTAACTGTCACCACCTTTCAGACACGTGACAAGATGAAGGGGAAGGCCAATTTCTTTCCTTATGGGCTCAGATATAACATCCCCATCTGATTTATTATTGTGATACATGCAATTGGTTATCCCATAAGCCCTCGTTAGTTTTCTCACATTCAATGAAAGACTAATCCAAGGAATCTGGAGATTTGGGGCAATTTTCTTCTCTTTCACAAGACCACAGATGTTTAAACTGATACTTCAGACAAAAACAAAATTAGGAAGTGGAATAATCTTTGTAGGAAAAAATTGGCCTATTATGAGAATTAAAGCAGCTAACAATTATGAAAATGCTTGGTAAACCATAAAGTAGGACAGAACATGGGCTATAAGCTTCACAGGGGCAGAGACAGTCATCTGTTTTGTTCACTGATTATCCCAATGGCCTGGAACAGTCTGAACACATGGGAGACAGTCAGTAAGCATTTGCTGAATGAATGAACTATATGGTATAATTAATAGTGGGTAACAAAAATAATGAAGCCAAAATGCATGCAGTGGCATAAATCCCCTAGTTAAATGGTGCTCTTTCACCAATGCCCTTAAAAAGAACTCCGGGGTTTTCTTATTCAACATCTAGACTGGTGCACTCAACAAATTAAGTTGAGAAAAAAATGAGTAGTCAAATACACCGAAATCATTAAAATCACATTTTGTGATCCACTCCTAAGTTAGTGTCTAAAGGATTAGAACTGGTTGTTCACTGACGTTTCAGAAAGAAGTATTTTATCGTTCTGAAAACAGTAGCTTTTCTAAATCTCCTTTCTACTCTTTACAGAACGTCAATCACTATTTCATCCTCCTCTAATTTTCAGGTGATAGCTAACATTGTCAGCACTCATTATAACTTCATAATTCTACACAGTACAAAAGAATTTCCACATTTGGTAGGGCAAGAATCTGTCACATTTAAATAAAACTGGAGCACGGTTCAGAAAGCTATATTCTCTGTCAAAATTTTTTTTAAATGTTCTTAAGCAGCATATTTGTGGGCACAAATTTATGGGGTTCTAATCTTAAGATATTTTTTGAGTTTCAAAAATTAAATGCACTCTTCACAAGAATGATTTTTTTGAAATAAAAAGTTATTTGTTCAAATAAAAATTAACCTAGGAAAACATCAAATCTTCAATAAGGACTGAAAAAAATATTAGGAAAAATATAGGCTTAAGCTATATGAAAATACTTCAAAGTGAAATTTAAGTTCTTATACTCTCAATTATTCCAAAACGCATTTTTGCATTTTGATACTTTAATAAGTGTACAAGAATGAATATGTTCTTGAAAATAAAAATAATGTAGTTAGGAAACCCTTTACCCAATAATTGTAACATTTTGAATGAAAATGAATAGGTATACAAAATTATTTTTCCGAGTTATTGGAATGTCTGCATTTGATTCGCATTTGGTTTACTTAAATTTAACCTGTAAAATCTACAAAGGTTAAAATTAACTTTTTTGAGGAGCCAGGCATGATCAAGAGCAACTTAAGAATTCTTGAAAAATAGCTTCTATGAACACAAACCACCAAAAGTTATACAAATCACCAAATTTTCTTGAAAATGTTATTTTTATGAGTCATTATTTACCAGCGCTTGTCTACAAGAACCTGCTTTATACGTTTCTAATTTTCCTAATACTTCAAAAAGAACAGACTGGCCCAGATTTCCAAGGCACATAAACTTTGTCTTCACTGTACTTGTTCCTCTCCCAGGGTGCAAAAAGGCTGCCTAGAATTTAGGTTTTACACTATGTGAATGAGACCGGTGCTCATATAATTATATTTGTTCCATTCTGTTAGTAACCATTTCAAACTGAAAGACCAGGACAGGTTCTAAACATGTTCAATTCTATAAAGCCATTAGCAATAAATTTGATTCGGCAGTTTGGTGGGACAATGAAATCTGCTGAAAAAGCGTCTATTAGTCATTCTGGACAAACCCACCGGGATTTAAAGAATGAGTTAAGATCGTCCAAGGACGCAAGCCAAAAAAAAAAAAAAAAAATTAATCCAACTGGATCTCAGTTTTTGAGTCTCTAAGAGGCTTTCCCTTTCTCACTGCCAATTTCGGCAGCCCCTCCGTAAGCTTTAGCTAATATATTGACTAAACTGTCCGCATCCTCTTCCCAGTCACAACACTTAGGTTTTATTCGGCAATTAAAACAAGCAAACCAAAACTGCCCTTCTTTTGGTAAATTCTCATTTATTGGTGAACTTCCTACTCCGGGTGCCAATTAGGCTGTTCCAGCTCAGCACGAAAAAAAAAAAGCCAGCCTCGATTTTATTGCGTCTTAGTGATCCAAAATATAAGAGTGAAGAAAGCCAAAACTTTGCGCAATTCTTTTTCCAAAGATCTCTGCGAGCGTTCTGCAACCGCCTCGACCGTCGCAACGGTTTGAAGAGGCAAAAGTCCCCAAAGCGGGCCAAGCGAGGCTCTCCGAGCCAAGAACTTTCCAGAGAACGGGTGTCGCGCGGCCTCCGGGACAGGAGCGGGCGGGTGGAGACGCTGAACTTGGGAAACCCCGTGAAACTGGTCCTGCGAACCCAGAGATCTCAGGACCGGGGCGGCCCTTTCGCCTAAAGCCAAGAGGTGCCTCCAGGGTTTCTTCAAAAAGGCCTTAAATTCAAGGCAGCCCTACCACTTGTAGAAAGAGGGGACGGAGAGGAAGCTGGTGGTACGCGAAGGGGAGGAAAATCACAATTAGTGGTGGTACCCTCCTCACCCCCGAGGCGGCATCTCCACCGAATCTCTAGGTGCTCTCGGAAGGTCCAGGCCTGGGCGGATCCCTGCGCACTAGGGCCCGCGAGCCCAGGTCTCGGGACCCGCAGGCCAAGAGGCGCCGCGCGCAGCTGGGGAGGGGAGAGCGGACTCACCTGGGGTTGATGGCTGGAAGGCACAGTCTCGGTCCCCCGGAACCCGGCCCGGCAGCCTGGCGCCGTCCGCCGAGGGGCTGAGCACTTGAAACGCCCACCGCGTGCCGTAGGGCGCCCCGCTGGGGCTGACTGGTTCTGCCGCGGGGCACAGCTTGAGCGGAACCGGGCTGGCGGGCAGGGGCCGGACCTGAGCGCCCGCGGCGAGAGCTGCTGCCGGGCCGTGGGGCGGGGGCGGTGGTAGCCTGTGCGGCGGGGCGCTCCCAGCCCGCAGCAAGTTTTCGATTAGGAAACTCTTGCCCAGGTTGCCGAAGCCCGGCGCGGCGGGGAAGTTCAGCAGCGCGGAGGAAGCCACCACGTCCCAGTAGGCGCCGGCATGGGCCGCCACGGCGCTGGGGAGCATGGTTCGGCGCCCCGGACCGCTGCGCGCCCGCTTCCGGACCCGCGCCCCGCGGGCCGCCTCCCGCAACGCTGGAGCGCGCTCAGCCGGGAAAGGAGGCGAGAGCACCGCGGACGCCGGCGGGCTGGGAAAGATATTATTTTCTGGGCTGGGCGTTTTTTTAAAGGAGGGGAGGAGTGAGTGTGGGAGGGGGGAGCTGTGCGTTTCCCCTCCCCGCGGCGTTGGCTCTGGGGGCGCCGGGGGAGTCCCTCCCGCCCTCTGTGCAGATCCAGACTTTTTTTTTTTTTTTTCTAGAAGGCTGGAAGGTGTGTCCAGCCCATCCATTCATGTCACCCGGCCCACAAAGTGACAGACGCGGCCAACAATAAGGGCAACTCCGAGAGTCCGAGCTTTGGTAAGGGGAGGGGACGCGTAGCCGCAGGAGACGGGAGTGGAGGCGACGGGAACCGGGCGCTCGCCCCCTCCCAGCAGCCCGGCCCCGGCCCTCGCTAGGGAGCCAGCGCTGCCCCGGGGGCGCCAGGGCGCCTGGACGCCCTCGCGGAGCGCCCTGAGCGCGGGCGGCGCTGGCACCTGGAGAGCGCTCGGCGGACCACCTGTTGGGCGACCCCTGGCTCTCCCGTGTTGGTGTCACTTCAGGGCATCCAGGGGAGGAGAATGGGAGTCACCAGTGTCTTAAGGGCTATAGTCATCAGAGAAAACCACACGTGTTACTGAGACTTGTTGTGGTACAGATGAAAAGGTACCTTTTAAAGACTGGGTTTGTTCGCGTATTGAATGTGGCCCCTGTTTGTTTAAGAGGAAAAGAAATGTTTTTCTTGAAGACCTTTTAAGAAGTTTCTCAGTTTCCAGCAATTCATTTCCAGTGACTTTTTAGTAAGATTTGATTTAGGAAGCACTCAAGAAGAGGTGATCTAATAAATTTTGATCTAGAAAAGGGGATCTTGGTTGGAGTTGGTTAAGTGGCAAACGACAGATGCTTGAGTCCAAAACCCGGGAAGAAAGCCACCACCAAACCAAAGGTGGCTGGGGCCTCCTCAGAGAGCCGGGTGTGAACACTGAACTCCTTAGAATTATAGTTGCTCTTTTTTCTTTTTTACCCTAGAATTGTGGGTATTTTCAATTTATTGACAGTCTGCCAAATAGAGATTGGACAGGTGAAAAAAGCATGTGTGTCATTAAAAGTTCTAGTTAACCACAAGGCAACCTCATTTTTAAAATTTATTTATTTAAAAAAAGTATTTATTTAAAATTTATTTATTTATTTATTTATGGCTGCGTTGGGTCTTCGTTGCTGCGCGTGGGCTTTCTCTAGTTGTGGCGAGCAGCGGCTATGCTTCATTGTGGTGCACGGGCTTCTCATTGTGGTGGCTTCTCTTGTTGCGGAGCACAGGCTCTAGGCGTGTGGACTTCAGTAGTTGTGGGACGCAGGCTCAGTAGTCGTGGCTCACGCGTTCTAGAGCGCAGGCTCAGTAGTTGTGGCACATGGGCTTAGTTGCTCTGCGGCATGTGGGATCTTCCCAGACCAGGGCTCGAACCCGTGTCCCCTGCGTTAGCAGGCAGATTCTTAACCACTGCGCCACCAGGGAAGTCCCAGCAGCCTCATTTTGCTCATGACTGTCTATGTCAATGGAGTGTTTACACTGTGACTTCTCTGTCAGTTCACACTTCCCACTACCACTTTCCTGTGCAAATTTAGATGCATTTATTTAGAGTACAGTTTTTAAAGGATGTCTGCAAAGTTTGGGGGTCACATGTATAGTTTTACTCTTTACCCTAAGAATAATTTTGTCCCTAGCTTCCATTTACTTAAAAGCTGGCTGGAGTTGCCAGGTTTGTGAGATAAATTTCCTCTTGAAAATTCACCTGGTTGATCTGTGTTTCATTTACACTTGGTATGTCCAAAGATTTTTAAAGGTCCACCCTTCCCCGCTGCTGCCAAATGGGAGAGAAGTTTCTGGCAAGGCTGGTGCCTGTTACTAATATTCATTCACTTACTGATTTAATCAACATACCTTTACAGAGCATTTCATTGTATATTGAGCACTTGTGGTGGTCCTGGGAATATATAGAGTAAAGAAAGATCTTGTCCTTGCCTTGTAGTTCACAGCCTAGTGAGGGAGAAAAACAAGTAACATCTTGTAATTTGGAGAGAAAAGTGTGAGAAAGCTTCCAGAAGTCTCCCCTAAACTGAGTCTTAAAAAGTGGACCGTGGTTGAGGATAGGATGTGAAGTAGTCACCTTTGAGATTAGCAAGGAATAGAGAGATTACATCATCGCTGCCATTCCTGTATCATAGCCACCATTTATCCAGTGTTTACATTTAGACAGATACAGCACTAAGCACTTTACACATTTTAACTTGTTTATCTCCACAATAATCTTACAAGGTTGGTGCTATTGTTAATCCCAGTGTTGCCATGGGACCCAGAGACATTTAAGTAACTTTCCTAAAACTGCACAACTACCAGAGTGTTAAGGCTGAGACACAATTTAAACTGGATGATTCCAAAGCCTTGGAACCTTTAAGTTCAACTGTCACCCTCTCCACAAACCTGATTTGCCACGCTAAATGGTGTTGCCTGGCCGTTCGAAGAGGGGCTGAAAAACAAGTATTCCTTTTTTTTTAGGGGAAGGTGACAGTGAAGATTTGAGCAAAGAAACTATTGGGTCAGCCAACTTGCCGCAGACGGATAAGGGGCAACTGGAGAAATCCAGACACAAGATGATGTGGAACTTAATAAAGTTAATGGTAAGAAAATGGAATGGAGGAGACAAATATTGTAATGATTGAATCAATAAGACTGGATAATGCACTTCTCAGCGGGGGGTGACCCCCCTCCCTCCCCAGGGGACGTTTGGCAATGTCACAACTATTGGTTGTCACAACTAGGCGGGGGCCAGCGGTTAGCTACTAGCACCTAGTAGCTGGAATCCAGGGATGCTGTTAAACATCTTGTAATGCACAGGACAGCTCCCAGCATGAAATGTCAGTAGTGTGTGGTGGCTGAGAAACCTCAGCTATAGAGGATAAGGGAGGAATGTAGGAGCACTTCTCTGACTTCTCTGGTGTTCTGGTTCAGTGACTGAGCAGATGCCCACTTATGAAGATGGGGACTTGTAAGAGGAGGAGCAGTTTTACATGGGGGTATGAACAAAAAGATGGAGATAGATGTTCTGGTTGTTTATGAAATCTTCGAGGGAGAATGATGTAGTGAAAAGGGAAGTGAGTCAGGAGATAGATGCTGGGGGATACCAACATGGAGGGATGGAAAAAAGAAAGAGGAACTGTGAAGGAGACTGAAAAAACAATCAGTCAAGGTTTGAAGACAGAAACCAGGAGAGAATGGTAGACAAGGGAGAGACAGTTTCAGAAAACTGTGAATGGCAAGCTTTGGTAAAGAACTGCTGTATGCTTAGCGGTTTCTTCTTCCAGCTGGGCAAAAGCCACAGGCTTTTGCAGGCTGTGTATGGCCGATGGAGTAAGAGGGGAAGTGATCTATTTCTCCTCCAGGGCTGCCCCCTGCTAACAATGCACACAGTCCTCTGCACTCTTTGCTCTTCAGCCACCAGGTCAGAGGTCCAGCTGAGGACCCGAAGTCCCCAGGGCATGGTGGAGCCACAAGGTGAAAGGAGCCTAAGTGCCTGAATCACCCTGGAAGGCCAGTGACCATGAATATTTCCATGAGTAAATTATGACATAAGCAAAAAGTAAACCTTTATTAACTAATGCCATTAAAATTTAAAGAGTTGATTTCCACAGCATATCCTCACTTACCTTAGTTAATATGCAACTCTGTAAATGCTTCAGACCAAAAAAATAACTTGTTTCTAAGTGACTAGGGCAAGAGACTTTTCATGGGGAGCAAGAGAGGCAGAAATCAGTTTGTGGATGATTGAAGGTCAATAGAAGATAGGAAAGTAGAGATTGAAGAAACAGGGAAAAGCTAAAGGGAGTCATGGGTTAAAAGAAGAGATGAATATATCTATATGATGAGAAAAAAAGAGGTGCTACAGACAGGAGACTGAAGGTTCAAAAGAGGTGAGGCTGTTTGATGGAGCCAAGAGAGGCAATGAGCCCAGCCCAGGCTGGGTGGGCTCTTCCCTTCCTGGTAAAGCAGTGTTCCAGGCCCCAGGCCCATTCAGCCAAGTGGGGGATGATAAGACTGCCTTTCCCAACAGTTATCTTTATCTTCAATTAACACCAGACTTTTTTTAGTTAGTTCAATGAACGTTACAAATTATTTTTCAGGAGATCAATAAGTGGTGTTTAAGATGTGGAGGGAAGCATTCCACCTTTATGTGAATGCCTTTAACCTCCAGAATGGAGCCCAAGGCTTAATTCTGAACCAGGCCTGTGCTAAGCCACTGACTTACAGAACTCATTTCCTAACCCAACTAGGATTAGCAGCATCCCAGGACTAGAACACTGTCACATTTCCTCAAGCAGATCTCTCTTAGAGGATGTGACCTTGAAAGGGCCAAGAGCTGGACATTACTGAGCTTCCAAAACCTATTATATGACTGTCTCTGTACCCGCCTGCACATAAATGTTTAAGTGCGTCATAGAATTCAGTCTGACACTTGCTTTCACACCTAGTGGTAGTGGGGTTATGGGAATGTCTCTATATCCCTTAATTTGCTTAACTAATTGTTAGAAGCTACTGATATTTACGAAAAAGAACCTAATAATTGAGAATGCACAAAGAGACTCAGCCCATTTTGTTATATAGAGTTTTCATTCCTTAAAGAACCACCTTGGCCTATGCTAAGATCTGGTCCAAAAAAAAAAAAGCATCATGACAAACTTAAATGACTTCAGGGTCAGATGGGTAAAACCTATGGGATAGCCTGGTATAAAATAATGAGTGCGAGTTAGCTAGTAAAGAAGGGTGGGAGGGGGAGAGGAGGAGAGGAGGGGAGAGAGCCTGTAGGGGAAAGTGTAGGCCGAGACCTATATTGTCATTAGGCTGGAGAAGTAGGCTGGGGCCAGATTGTGCCTTGTATGCAGCACTCAGGATTTTGGACTTTGTCATTAAAGCAATGAGATGTGCATAAGAAAAAAAATTGTAACTATGTGTGTTGATGGATGTTAACTAATTTTATTTTGGTAATCATTTTGCAATATCAAATGGTTGTGTTGCATACCTAAAACTAATATAATGTATGTCAGTTGTATCTCAATAATGTCTGTCAGTTGTATCTCAGTCTCTGCATTGAGATATGATCTCCTATATGCATTTTAAAAGATCACTTCTGTGGTACAGCGGCTATGCTGAGATTTGGAGAAAACTGGGATTGGAGACCATTAAAGTAATCCAGATAAGAGGTCCCAGGAGTTTGGGCTGGGTTTGTGGCAACGATGATGGGGTGAAGCAGGAGAATTAGAAGGTATCTGTGAATTTAGAGTCTGAGCAAGTCTTGTCTCTCGTAAGGAACCAGTATGCTTAGTTTTATCAGACCGTGAGAACTATATAGCCATTGTGTTTCCTGATGTGTTTTGAATGCCAAGAAGTTGAGCTAATTTTAGAGTTCAATGGCAGTAACTCCCTTGGCCTGCCTTTCCCTCATCTCCATCCTCTCCTTAGCTCACTTTACATCTTTTATGTTTATTTTAATGTCTCTGTTATATGTGTATCCATTTAGTGTGTCTCCTCAAATCCTTTAAGTGGTAAACAGATACAACAAACAGTATATCTTTTTTGGTTTTAAACTCGCATGCTTACAATAGTTCCATTAAGACCTGGACCTCTGTAATGGAGTCTGAAGAAGCTCTTCCCATCCCTCCATGATCAGCAGAATTCTTCCTTTTGAGCAGGAAAGTCTCTGTGCTTGGTGGAGAGAGAAGCCTTCTCATAGCCCCGGTAATACAGACACTGGATGAAGTCCAGGATGAATTGCTGACCTCTCATTGGCAGCCTCTGAGCACCTGCTCCAACAATCAGACATCTTTTAAAAGGAGATGCGATTGTGAGGAGCTAGGTTCTGTTCTCAACTTAAAGGAGAAGATTCAGGAACCCTTTGTATCCCTTTTAGTAACCTTTAAGTCTGGCTGGTACAGGGTTACTCAGGGAGAAACAAATATTTCGCAATAACTTCTAACTGTGTAGATTCTCTCCATAGCCCAACACACACTCACGACTCAGAGCCTTAGGCAGAGTACATCCTAATCCTTGAATTAGAGGAAAACAAGATTTTAAAGAAAAATACAGGAATATGTTAAGAGTTAGGCATATTCAACCACTTCAATAATCATTACTCAATTGATTTCTATACAATTCTATTCTTTCCTAAACATTCTCCCACTCCCTCTACCCCATCTCATCCCATATACTCTCGGGTCTTTGAAATAAATTCTAAAAATCTGGCTCACCTCTGAAATATGTTTTCAGTGTTGATCTGGCAGGACTCATGCTCTGATTGTCCTGCTTTTCCTGCACATGTCTTTCCTGGCTGGCTCTGTTGGCATTGGTGTATTATTTTGCCATGCCTCAGGCATTGTTCATCTCCGTGCCCTGCATTCAACCTTCAAGCTCTATTTTACTGACTTTCTTCTGTAACTGGGAGACTTCCCAGTTTCTTTCCAGGCCATTCAGTTTCTCTGGCATTCCTTGCTCATTGATCATTTCTAACCACGTCTCCCCTTGTACTGCTTGGCCCCAAGTGAAATGTGAGAACCACTGAAAGATTTTGAGGAAATTACCCTGGGTGCTGCTGAGCAGTAGCCTTTTCAACCGTTTCTCATTAGCTCAATGTCCTCAGAGTCACAGGTGCCTCTCATTCATATTGAAATCCTGCAAAACTTTCTGGTTGGCCCTGAATGACTGCTTTGGACAAAAGGAAGGCTACACATTGCATCGCGAATTTTGTCATGTTCCCCAATGTTTACACCAAAGTAGTCCCTTCTGATGAACATTAAGTTGTTTGCATTTACTGCCAAAATTATGAAGCACACACAGAGAAGTTAATCCCTTGTGCAGCTCCACTCTAAGGCTATGAATCCAGGCTCTCTGAACCAAATTTAGATGTGTTAATCGCCTTGCTTCAGAGTGTCCTTTCTCTGGTGAGACTTCGCTTCATGTAAAATACAACAAGTATTTTAGGCCAATAAACAAAAATTAATCCCTAGAGTTTTTTCTAGTCCCCCAGTCCTCTATTGAGTTTCACAGCTTTGATTTATTTGGAAACTAGAGTAACGTTACAAAGCTTCTAAAGTAAGCATTGCTTGAAAGTCGACCATTTAAATTGTGGGGTGTAATTCTTCAGTGGCATTCCTTATGTCACTCCAATACCCTCCCTTTTTTTCAAGTTACTACATATATTTCACTCTCTCCATCATTCCATCTAGTAATCACCCCCAGCCCCAATCCAACACTTCTGCTCTAGCTACACGTTCTTCATTTAGCCTACACACTTTGACCAGTCATTCAGCAATGAACTTGTGAAATGGCACACCATTTAATTGAATGACACACCAACATCTTTCATTTCTTCTTCCATTGCAATATTGCATTACAGACTGCATTGTTTAATTAGATAGATTCTGCCAAAGTCTCACCTTTTTAATAGAGCATAAGTACCAATTAGTCCTCTAATTAGGTTCTTGTTAGATTTGGAAATAATAAGTTTTGATTTCTTTAAAATATTCTACAACTCTGACTTCTAACTAATTCAAATGGCCTTCTCCTAGGCAACACACTCTCAATGTAAGGTTTTACTCTACTTGTTCCAAATGTATATAATGTTCAAAGATAGGGATAGGTTAGTTATGCTCTGGTAACACATGACTCCAAAATTGTAATGGCTTAAAGCAGTAAAGGTTTATGTCCATCTCTGTGAGCCATAACTCTCCTCCACATAGAATTTATTCCTGGATTCAAGCTGATGGAGTACCCTCTATCTGAAGTATTTCTGGACTTTTGGTAGAAGGAAAGGAAAGTATATCAAAGCACATACTAACTCTTAAAATTTCTACCCAAAGAGGGCACATGTCACTTCTGCTCACATTTCGCTGGCCAAAGCAAGTCACGTGGCCATGCTTGAGTTCAATAGGGTGAGGAATAAAATCTTCCCATAAGGAGGGACACTGTGCATGTGTGAACAGTTATAAAGTGAGCTACAGTATCCTAATCATATAATATTCTGCATTAATTAGAAATCAAAACATACATATAATACTACTGGGCTATAAAATCAAAGGAAAATATGATGATAGAAAACAATAAACTCGCTTGATCATATAAGGAATTATCTTTGGTTTGCCTGAGTACTAACAGAGCCTCATAGTAATGCCATTAAATTATTTAGTTAGATACCTGTGCAGTTTTTTTCTTCATTTATTTCCATTAATTATCTGGATTTTTCTTGCTTTGCCTAATATAGCTATTAAATTGAGATAGCACTGAATAATTTCTAGTGATATTTTTGTATAGTACAGATCACTGATATCAGAGTTTTAGACATTTTAAACTGTAGTTTAATGTTTCTATATAAACCATAGTCTTCTTCAGTCATTAAAATAACATAACTATTTATTCTCTAAAAATATGTTGTTTAGTAAACTACTCCAGTTAAAAATAGAGAAACAAACTTCTCCCCTCATCACCCTTTTTTTTTTTGAGTTGAAGATATTTGCTTGCTTCTATTAAATGTAGTTACAGTTAACCAAAAGATAAATACAGCTTTTTAAAGGTGAATTAATGCCCTTTTGAGCTATAGCTACTACCAAGCATCTCCCAGTTTGTTTATTCAAAAATACTTATCAACTGCTCTAGTACTTACAGTGGGCAAGGTACTGGGGATACTGTAGTAAGTAAGACAGAGATGGTCTCTCCTCAGGGAGTTTAAACTCTAGTTAAAGAGATAGAAAATGCATTATTAAACAAGTAAAATAATTATATGCTGTTGATAAATGATAAGAAAAAATGAAATGGATGCTGTGTTTAGGGAACGAATTGAGACGGACTGAATATATTCCAAAATATTATATTTTGGAAATAGAATATATAGATCTTAATGATGGATTGTTTGTACAGGATGAGCAATAGGGAGAAATCCAGGCTCACTCAAATGTCTGGGTAGATCACCTGGGTAGATGATAGTATCATCAACTGAGATGGGGAAGAATAGAGGAAAATCAGGTTTTGGAGGTAGCTGGCAGCAGAGGGCTTCTGTGTTTGACACGTTAAGTTTGAGAAGCTTATTAGATATAGAAGCACAAAGATCAAATAGAAAGAAACCTATATAACATCTGATATGTGTAATATTGTACATAATGTATTATATGTTAGAATGTGCATAACGTTTTCTATATATGTGTATAGAAAGAGAGACGGAGACAGACTACATCATTTAGAGATAGAACAGAGGAGGCAGAGCCAGCAAAGAAGATGGAAAAAGAATGCAAAATTTCTTCTGTAAATGGTCAGATAGTAAATAGTTTAGGCTTTGCAAGTCATAAGGCCTCTGCTACAACTACTTAACTCTGCAGTTGCAGTACAAAAGCAACCAAAGACAATACAGAAAGGAATGTATGTGGCTGTATTCCAATAAAGCTTTATTTATGACCCATTTGAATTTCATATAACTTTTACATTAATGAAATATTATTATCCTTTTTATTTATAAAGTATTAAAAATGGCCACAAAGATTTGAAAATAGAACTTTTAAAATTAAAATTGAAAATGTAATCATTTAAGTAAAAATTCCACTAAATCAAATTAAATAGCAAATTGAACAGCTGAGGATAGAAATAGTGTCTGGAATATAGATATAAGGAAATTACCTGGAAGACTGAAGAGATGAAAAGATGAAAATGTAGATAAGAGATATGGAAGATAAAGCAAAAAATGTCTGGAATTGGTCTAATAGGATTTTAGAAGAGAGAGATTAAAGAATAGTTGGAAGAGAAGTAATATTTAATGAGATAATAGCTGAGAATTTTTTAGACTTGATCAAATATATGAATCATCATATCCAGGAAGCACTACACGTTCTGAGGAGGATTTCTCAAAAAGGGAAAAGAGTAATCATTGGATATATTATAGTGAAACCTTACAAGCAAGTAAGAAAGAAAAGACAGATTATAAGCATACATTGGAGATATTGCAGGTTCAGTTCCAGACCACTGCAGTAATGCAAGTATTACAATAAAGCGAGTTGCATGAATTTTTTGGTTTCCCAGTGCATATAAATGTTATTTTTACACTACACACTGTAGTCTATTAAGTATAGAGTTACAAATTGAAGGTTTGTGGCAACCTTGCATGTCTACTGGCACCATTTTTAAAATAACATTTGCTCAGTTTTTGTCTCTGTGTCACATTTTGGTAAATTTTGCAGTTTTTTTAGACAATGCTATTGCACACCTAATAGACTACAGCGTAGTGTAAATATAACTTTTATATGCACTGGGAAGCCAAAAAATTTGTGTGACTTGTTTTATTGCTTATTTGCTTTATTGTCACCACAATGGAACTGAATCCACAATATCTCCAAGGTGTGCCTGTAACCCTTTTAGTCTGGTAAACAATCTATTTCTTAACTAAAATAAAAGGTAGCCTGGCTATTTAAGATGGACATAGGAAATTGTTGGGCATTATTTCCTTAATTAGGCCTAGTTTTGGAGAATCTTCTAGTCCCTTCTTAAATACTTTTACATATATTTATTTGTCTCATAGTTGCTTGATATCTTTGTGCAGAGTCTTAAATACTTCTGCATGTCTAAGTTGTCCAATTTGTTGGTGTATAACTGTTCATAGTATTCTCACGTTTTTTGTATTAATGTGGTGTTGGTTGTAATTTCTCCTCTTTCATTTCTTATTTTGTTTATTTGGGTCCTCTTTTTTGTTTTTCTTAATGAGCCTGACTATAGGCATATTAATTTTTCTTATCTTTTAAAAAAACAATTCTTGGTTTCATTGATCTTTTCTATTGTTTTTTGGTCTCTTTTATTTATTTCCTCTCTGATCTGTATTATTTCCTTCCTTCTGCTGACTTTGGGCTTTGTTTGTTCATCTTTTTCTGATTCCTTTAAAAGGTAGTTTAGGTCGTTTATTTGTAATTTTTCTTGTGTCTTGAGATAGGACTGTATTGCTATAAAATTCCCTTTTAGAACTGCTTTTGCTGCATCCCATAGATTTAGGAAAGTTGTGTTTTCATTTTAATTTGTCTTAAGGTAGTTTCTGACTTCCTCTTTGATTTTTTCATTGACCCACTAGTTTTTTAGTGAGATGTTGTTTAGCCTCCACATTTGTGTTTTTCCCATTTTCTTTCTGTAATTGATTTCTAGTTTCACATCATTGTGGTCGGAAAAATGCTTGATATTATTTCTATCCTCTTAAATTTGTTGAGGCTTGTTTTGTGACATAGCATGTGATCTATCCTGGAGAACATTCCATGTGCATTTGAAAACAATGTGTATTCTGCTGTTTTGGGATAGAATGTGCTGTAGATATCTATTAAGTTTAATTGGTCTTATGTGTCATTTAAGACCACTGTTTCCATATTGATTTTCTCTCTGGAGGATCTGTCCATTGATATGAATAGAGTATTAAAGTCCCCTACTATTATTGTATTATTGTCAGTTTCTCCCTTTATGTCTATTAATATTTGCTTTATATATTTAGGTACTCCTTTAATAGGTGAATATATGTTTACCAATGTTATATCCTCTTCTTGTATTGTTTCCTTTGTAATTATATAATGCTCTTCTTTGTCTTTTGTCATAGACCTTTGTTTTAAAGTCTACTTTGTCTGAAGATGTGGCACATATATACAATGGAATATTTATTACTCAGCCATAAAAAGAAACGAAATTGAGTTATCTGTAGTGAGGTGGATGGACCTAGAGTCTGTCATACACAGTGAAGTAAATCAGAAAGAAAAAAACAAATACTGTATGCTAACACATATATATGGAATCTAAAAGAAAAAAACAAAGTTCTGAAGAACCTAGGGGCAGGAGAGGAATAAAGATGCAGATGTAGAGAATGGACCTGAGGACACAGGGAGGGGGAAGGGTAAGCTGGGACAAAGAGAGAGTGTCATGGACATATATACACTACCAAATGTAAAATAGATAGCTAGTGGGAAGCAGCCACATAGCACAGGGAGATCAGCTCGGTGCTTTGTGACCACCTAGAGGGGTAGGATAGGGAGGGTGGGAGGGAGATGCAAGAGAGAGGGGATATGGGGATATATATATATATATGTATAGTTGATTCACTTTGTTATAAAGCAGAAACTAACACACAATTGTAAAGCAATTATACTCCAATAAAGATATTTTAAAAATAAATAAAGTCTACTTTGTCTGATCTGAGTATTGCTATCATCTCAGCTTTCTTTTTGTTTCCATTTGCATGAAATATTTTTTTCTATCCTCTCACTTTCAGCCTAAATTTGTCTTTAGCTCTGAAGAGTCTCTTGTAAGCAGGACATAGATAGGTCTTGTTTTTGTATATCCAATCAGCCACCATATGTCTTTTGAATGGAGCACTTATTCCATTGATATTTAAAGTGATTGTTGATAGGTATGTACTTAGTGTCATTTTGTTACTTGTTTTCTGGTTGTTTTTGTAGGTCTTTCTGTTCTCTTCTTCTTTTAGTTTCTGCCATTATGGTCTGATGATTTTCTTTAGTGGTATGCTTGTGTTTCTTTCTCTCTATTTTTGTGTCTATTGTAGGTTTTTGATCTGTGGTTACCATGGGGTTCATATATGTTGACCTATAACAATATTTACTTGTTTTAAACTGATATTCATTTAAGTTCAAACACATTCTAAAAGATCTACCTTTTTTACTTTCCTCCTCCACATTTTGTGTTTTGGGTAATATTATACACCTTTATATTTATCCCTTAACTCTTTATTGCAGTTATAATTGATTTTACAATTTTTATTTTTTGATCTTTGTACTAGCTTTTTAAAGTGGTTGATCCACAGCCTTTACTGTATATTTACCTTTACTAGTGGGATTTTTTCTTTCTTATAAATTCTTACTTCTTTTTTTAAATTTTTTTTATTTTTGTGAATTTAATTTTATTTATTTTTTTATACAGCAGGTTCTTATTAGTCATCCATTTTATATACATCAGTGTATACACGTCAATCCCAATCGCCCAATTCATCACACCCCCACCCCCACCTCCCACTGCTTTCCCCACTTAGTGTCCATACGTTTGTTCTCTACATCTGTGCCTCAATTTCGGTCCTGCAAACCGGTTCATCTGTACCATTTTTCTAGGTTCCACATATATGCGTTAATATACGATATTTGTTTTTCTCTTTCTGACTTACTTCACTCTGGATGACAGTCTCTAGATCCATCCATGTCTCCACAAATGACCCAATTTCGTTCCTTTTTATGGCTGAGTAATATTCCATTGTATATATGTACCACATCTTCTTTATCCATTCATCTGTCGATGGGCATTTAGGTTGCTTCCATGTCCTGGCTGTTGTACATAGTGCTGCAATGAACATTGGGGTGCATGCATCTTTTTGAATTATGGTTTTCTCTGGGTATATGCCCAGTGGTGGGATTGCTGGATCATATGGTAATTCTATTTTTAGTTTTTTAAGGAACCTCCATACTGTTCTCCATAGTGGCTGTATCAATTTACATTCCCACCAACAGTGCAAGAGGGTTCCCTTTTCTCCACACCCTCTCCAGCATTTGTTGCTTGTAGATTTTCTGATGATGCCCATTCTAACTGGTGTGAGGTGATACCTCATTGTAGTTTTGATTTCATTTCTCTAATAATTAGTGATGCTGAGCAGCTTTTCGTGTGCTTCTTGGACATCCGTATGTCTTCTTTGGAGTAATGTCTCTTTAGGTCTTCTGCCCATTTTTGGATTGGGTTGTTTGTTTCTTTAATGTTGAGCTGCATGAGCTGTTTATATATTTTGGAGATTAATTAATTCGTTTGCAAATATTTTCTCCCATTTTGAGGGTTGTCTTTTCGTCTTGTTTATGGTTTCCTTTGCTGTGCAGAAGCTTTGAAGTTTCATTAGGTCGCATTTGTTTCTTTTTGTTTTTATTTCCATTACTCTAGGAGGTGGATCAAAAAAGATCTTGCTGTGATTTATGTCAAAGAGTGTTCTTCCTATGTTTTCCTCTAAGAGTTTTATAGTGTCCAGTGTTACATGTAGGTCTCAAATCCATTTTGAGTTTATTTTTGTGTATGGTGTTAGGGAGTGTTCTACTTTCATTCTTTTACATGTAGCTGTCCAGTATTCCCAGCACCGCTTATTGAAGAGACTGTCTTTTCTCTATTGTATATCCTTGCCTCCTTTGTCACATAGGTGCGTGGGTTTATCTCTGGGCTTTCTATCTTGTTCCATTGATCTATGTTTCTGTTTTTGTGCCAGCACCATATTGTCTTGATTACTGTAGCTTTATAGTATAGTCTGAAGTCAGGGAGTCTGATTCCTCCAGCTCCGTTTTTTTCCCTCAAGACTGTTTTGGCTATTCGGGGTCTTTTGTGTTTCCATACAAATTTTAAGACTTTTTGTTCTAGTTCTGTAAAAAATGCCATTGGTGGGCTTCCCTGGTGGCGCAGTGGTTGAGAATCTGCCTGCCAATGCAGAGGATACGGGTTCGAGCCCTGGTCTGGGAAGATCCCACATGCCGCGGAGCAACTGGGCCCGTGAGCCACAATTACTGAGCCTGCGCGTCTGGAGCCTGTGCTCTGCAACAAGAGAGGCCGCGATAGTGAGAGGCCCGCGCACCGCGATGAAGAATGGCCCCCACTTGCCGCAACTAGAGAAAGCCCTCACATAGAAACGAAGACCCAACACAGCCATAAAAATAAATAAATAAATAAACCCAAAGTTTAAAAAAAAAAAATGCCATTGGTAATTTGATAGGGATTGCATTGAATCTGTAGTTTGCTTTGGGTAGTATAGTCATTTTCACAATATTGATTCTTCCAATCCAAGAACATGGTATATCTCTCCATCTGTTGGTATCATCTTTAATTTCTTTCATCAGTGTCTTATAGTTTTCTGCATACAGGTCTTTTGTCTCCCTAGGTAGGTTTATTCCTAGGTATTTTATTCTTTTTGTTGCAATGGTAAATGGGAGTGTTTCCTTAATTTCTCTTTCAGATTTTTCATCATTAGTGTATAGGAATGCAAGAGATTTCTGTGCATTAATTTTGTATCCTGCAACTTTACCAAATTCATTGATTAGCTCTAGTAGTTTTCTAGTGGCATCTTTAGGATTCTGTATGTATAGTATGTCATCTGCAAACAGTGACAGTTTTACTTCTTCTTTTCCTATTTGTATTTCTTTTATTTCTTTTTCTTCTCTGATTGCCATGGCTAGGACTTCCAAAACTATGTTGAATAATAGTGGTGAGAGTGGACATCCTTGTCTTGTTCCTGATCTTAGAGGAAATGCTTTCAGTTTTTCACCATTGAGAATGATGTTTGCTGTGGTTTGTCATATATGGCCTTATTATGTTGAGGTAGGTTCCCTCTATGCCCACTTTCTGGCGAGTTTTTATCATAAATGGGTGTTGAATTTTGTCAAAAGCATTTTCTGCATCTATTGAGATGATCATATGGTTTTTATTCTTCAATTTGTTAATATGGTGTATCACATTGATTGAGTTGCGTATATTGAAGAATCCTTGCCTCCCTGGGATAAATCCCACTTCATTGTGTATGATCCTTTTAATGTGTTGTTGGATTCTGTTTGCTAGTATTTTGTTGAGGATTTTTGGGTCTATAATCATCAGTGATATTGGTCTGTAATTTTCTTTTTTTGTAGTATCTTTGTCTGGTTTTGGTATCAGGGTGATGGTGGCCTCATAGAATGAGTTTGGGAGTGTTCCTTCCTCTGCAATTTTTTGGAAGAGTTTGAAAAGGATGGGTGTTAGCTCTTCTCTAAATGTTTGATAGAATTCACCTGTGAAGCCATCTGGTCCTGGACTTTTGTTTGTTGGAAGATTTTTAATCACAGTTTCAACTTCATTACTTGTGATTGCTCTGTTCATATTTTCTGTTTCTTCCTGGTTCAGTCTTGGGAGGTTATACCTTTCTGAGAATTTGTCCATTTCTTCCAGGATGTCCATTTTATTGGCATAGAGTTGCTTATAGTAATCTCTTAGGATGCTTTGTATTTCTGCAGTGTCTGTTGTAACTTCTCCTTTTTCATTTCTAATTTTATTGATTTGAGTCCTCTCCCTCTTTTTCTTGGTGAGTCTGGCTAATGGTTTATCAATTTTGTTTATCTTCTCCAAGAACTAGCTTTTAGCTTTATTGATCTTTGCTATTGTTTTCTTTGTTTCTATTTCATTTATTTCTGCTCTGATCTTTATGATTTCTTTCCTTCTGCTAACTTTGGTTTTTGTTTGTTCTTCTTTCTCCAGTTCCTGTAGGTGTAAGGTTAGATTGTTTATTTGAGATGTTTCTTGTTTCTTGAGGTAGGCTTGTATTGCTATAAACTTCCCTCTTAGAACTGCTTTTGCTGCATCCTGTAGGTTTTGGATTGCCGTGTTTTCATTGTCATTTGTCTCTATGTATTTTTTGACTTCCTCTTTGATTTCTTCAGTGATCACTTGGTTATTTAGTAATGTATTGTTTAGCCTCCATGTATTTGTGTTTTTTATGTTTTCTTCCCTGTAATTCATTTCTAATCTCATAGCGCTGTGGTCAGAAAAGATGCTTGATATGATTTCAATTTTCTTAAATTTACTGAGGCTTGATTTGTGACCCAAGATGTGATCTATCCTGGAGAATGTTCCATGTGCACTTGAGAAGAAAGTGTAATCTGCTGTTTTTGGATGCAATGTCGTATAATTATCAATTAAATCTATCTGGTCTATTGTGTCATTTAAAGCTTGTGTTTCCTTGTTAATTTTCTGTTTGGATGATCTGTCCATTGATGTAAGTGAGGTGTTAATGTCCCCCACTATTATTGTGTCACTGTCGATTTCCTCTTTTATAGCCGTTAACAGTTGCCTTATGTATTGAGGTGCTCCTATGTTGGGTCCATATATATCTATAATTGTTATATCTTTTTCTTGGATTGATCCCTTGATCATTATGTAGTGTCCTTCCTTGTGTCTTGTAACATTCTTTATTTTAAAGTCTATTTTATCTGATATGAGTATTGCTACTCCAGCTTTCTTTTGATTTTCATTTGCATGGAATATCTTTTTCCATCCCCTCACTTTCAGTCTGTATGTGTCCCTAGGTCTGAAGTGGGTCTCTTGTAGACAGCATATAGATGGGTCTTGTTTTTGCTTCCGTTCATCAAGGCTGTGTCTTTTGGTTGGAGCATTTAATCCATTCATGTTTCAGGTAATTATCGATATGTATGTTACTATTACCATCTTCTTAATCATTTTAGGTTTGTTTTTGTAGGTCTTTTCCTTCTCTTGTGTTTCCCACTTAGAGAAGTTCCTTTAGCATTTGTTGTAGAGCTGGTTTGGTGGTGCTGCATTCTCTTAGCTTTTGCTTGTCTGTAAAGCTTTTGAGTTCTCCATCGAATCTGAATGAGATCCTTGCCGGGTAGAGTAATCTTGGTTGTAGGTTCTTCCCTTTCATCACTTTAAGTATATCATGTCACTCCCTTCTGGCTTGTAGAGTTTCTGCTGAGAAATCAGCTGTTAACCTTATGGGAGTTCCCTTGTATGTTATTTGTCGTTTTTCCCTTTCTGCTTTCAATAATTTTTCTTTGTCTTTAATTTTTGCCAATTTGATTACTGTGTGTCTCGGCATGTTTCTCCTTGGGTTTATCCTGTATGGGGCTCTCTGTGCTTCCTGGACTTGGGTGGTTATTTCCTTTCCCATGTTAGGGAAGTTTTCGACTATAAATTCTTCAAATATTTTCTCGGGTCCTTTCTCTTTCTCTTCTCCTTCTGGTTCCCTATAATGTGAATGTTGTTGTGTTTAATGTTGTCCCAGAGGTCTCTTAGGCTGTCTTCATTTCTTTTCATTCTTTTTTCTTTATTCTGTTCTGCAGCAGTGAATTCCACCATTCTGTCTTCCAGGTCACTTATCTGTTCTTCTGCCTCAGTTATTCTGCTATTGATTTTTTCTAGTGTAGTTTTCATTTCACTTATTGTATTGTTCATCTCTGTTTGTTCTTTAATTCTTCTAGGTCTTTGTTAAACATTTATTGCATCTTCTCAATCTTTTCTTCCATTCTTTTTCCGAGGTCTTGGATCATCTTCACTATCATTATTCTGAATTCGTTTTCTGGAAGGTTGCCTATCTCCACTTCATTTAGCTGTTTTTCTGGGGCTTTATCTTGTTCCTTCATCTGGTACATAGCCCTCTGCCTTTTCATCTTGTCTATCTTTCTGTGAATGTGGTTTTTGTTCCACAGACTGCAGGATTGTAGTTCTTCTTGCTTCTGCTGTCTGCCCTCTGGTGGATGAGGCTATCTAAGAGGCTTGTGCAAATATGCTGATGGGAGGGACTGGTGGTGGGTAAAGCTGGCTGTTGTCCTGGTGGGCAGAGCTCAGTAAAACTTTAATCCGCTTGCCTGCTGATGGGTGGGGCTGGGTCCCCTCTCTGTTGCTTGTTTGGCCTGAGGTGACCCAACACTGGAGCCTACCCGGGCCCTTTGCTGGGGCTAATTGCAGACTCTGGGAGGGCTCAGGCCAAGGAGTACTTCCCAGAACTTCTGCTGCCAGTGTCCTTGTCCTCACAGTGAGCCACAGCCACCCCCCACCTCTGCAGGAGAACCCCCAACACTAGCAGGTAGGTCTGGTTCAGTCTCTATGGGGTCACTGCTCCTTCCCCTGGGTCCTGGTGCACACACTACTTTTTGTGTGCCCTCCAAGAGTGGAGTCTCTGTTTCCCCCAGTCCTGTCGAAGTCCTGCAATCAAATCCTGCTAGCCTTCAAAGTGTGATCCTCTAGGAATTCCTCCTCCCGCTTCTGGATCCCCAGGTTCAGAAGCCTGACGTGGGTCTCAGAACCTTCACTCCAGTGGGTTGACTTCTGTGGTGTAAGTGTTCTCCAGTTTGTGGTTGCCACCCAGCAGTTATGGGATTTGATTTTATTGTGATTGCACCCCTCCTACCATCTCATTGTGGCTTCTCCTTTGTCTTTGGATGTGGGGTATCTTTTTTCGTGAGTTCCAGTGTCTTCCTGTCGATGATTGTTCAGCAGTTAGTTGTGATCAAATTCTTACTTCTTATTGCAGCCTTTTCTTTTCCACTTGGAGAAGATCCTTTAACACTTCTTCTTGCATTGGTTTAGTATTGATGAACTTTTTTGGTTTTTGTTTGTCTGAGATGTTCTTTATCTCTCCTTCAATTCTGAATGATAACCTTGCTGGGTGGACTATCCTAGTTTGTTGGTTTTTATCGTTCAGCACTTTAAATGTATCAAGTCACTCCCTTTTTTTTTTAAGTTTTATTTATTTATTTAGTTTTGGCTGCGTTGGGTCTTCATTGCTGCGCGCGTGGGGCTTTCTCTAGTTCCGGCGAGCGGGGATTACTCTTCGTTGCGGTATGCAGGCTTCTCATTGCGGTGGCTTTTCTTGTTGTGGAGCACGGGCTCTAGGCGCGTGGGCTTCAGTAGTTGTGGCACACAGGCTGAACTGCTCTGTGGCATGTGGGATCGTCCTGGACCAGGGCTTGAACCTGTGTCCCCTGCATTGGCAGGCGGATTGTTAACCACTGCGCCACCAGGGAAGCCCTCAAGTCACTCCCTTTTATCCTGCAAAGTTTTTGCAGAAAAATCAGCCGGTAGCCTTAGAGGGGTTCCCTTGTATGTGACTTCTTTTTTTGCCTTTAGAATTCTCTAACTCTTGGCATTTAAATTATGATGTGTCTTGGTGTGGGTCTCCTTGGGTTCATCTTGTTTGGGACTCTCTGTGTTTCCTATACCTGAATATCTGTTTCCTTCTTCAGGTTTGGGATATTTTCAGCCATAATTTCATTTGAATACATTCTTGATCCTTTTCTCTCTCTCTGTCTTCTCCTTCTCGGACCCCTAAAATGCAAATGTTGGTATGCTTGATGCTGTCCAAGAGGTCCCTTAAACTTTCCTCATTTTGTAAAAGTTGTTTTTCTTTTTGCTGTTCTGATTGGGTGATTTCCATTATTCTATCTTCCAGATCATTTATTCATTCTTCTGTATCACCTAGTCTGATGTTAATTCTTCTAGTTTATTTCTCATTACAGCTATTATACTCTTCAATGCTGGTTCTTTTTTTTACATTTTCTAGTTCTTTATTAAAATTCTCACTGTGTTCATATATTCTTTTCCCAAGTTCAGTTAGCATTCTTGTTATTGATTTGAACTCTTTATCTGGTAAATTATTTATCTCTCTTTCATTAGGGTTTTATTCAGGTTTTTTTCTTTTTCTTTCATTTGAAACATATTCTCCTGTCTTCTCATTTTGTTTACATTTCTCTGTCTCTATGAAATTACATGAAACAGTTACCTATCCTAGTCTTGAAGGGGTGTCCCTGTGTGAGAGCTTTCTATGCAGTCTGTGTGTGCCCACTGGCTTTGGTGGGAAAGCTGGGTCTGAAGTGAGCATGGTCACATCTTCCCCCAGGGTGTGCTGTCAGCTATCACCTTGGTGGGAGACAGGGCTGAAGATGGAGGGGTTAGAGCTATAGCCAGGTGCAATCCAGGGCTTCTCTGATGCTCGTGGCAGTCCCTACCCTATCAGGTATGAGTGCAGGGCTCAAGGTGCTGAAGCAGAACCCCTGAAGGAGTTGGGTTTCTCTTGTGTGGGTGATGGCTGTCTCTACCTTGGTTGGTTTAGTGGCAGGGGCCTACGGGCTTGGGGCTTCACTTTTGTGTTGGTTTTTACTTTTTCCGTGTGTGCCTTGGTTAGAGGCTGGGTCAGGGACAGAGGGGTGGTTTCACACTACTGAGCTGGCTTTGCTCCTGCTGGCAATGTGGGTCTCTGTCCTGGAGCTAGTTTCACTCCTCCTAAATGTAGGTAGGGATGTGTGTGCTGGCAATGGCTACCTTCACTCTGATCAGAGATAGGGTCATGTCCAAGCTGGCTCCATTCCCTCTAAGTGTGTGCACTGTCATTGGCAATGGCAGCCCCTGCTCTAGTGGAGAGCAGCACTGGAGCAATATGGGCAGGAGCGGGTGCCTGGTGCCAGCTTGGGGGTATACTGGGGCAGTCCTGGCAAGCCAGTTAGAGCCCCAAGCAGTTTTCAGTTTGCTGCCTTTGTGCTGTGACTGGGAGTAAGCAAGCATGTGCATGCTTTTCAAGAGCAGAGTCTCTGTTTCTTTTAGCCTTCAGTAAGCCCCACTAATTTTCAATCCAGCTAAGGGGATTTGCATTCCTGGTGTTGGATCCCAGTGCTGGGGTGCCTGATATGTGGCTTGAACCTCTCGCTCCCCAGGGAATCTCCCTTAGCCTGTGATATCCCCCTCCTTTCCTGGATCCTCCATCCAGGGTGCAGATGCCAATCAGATTGCTTCTCCTCCTTTCTTACCAAACTCCATGTGGATCTTTCTTTCTAATTTTTTAAAATTAATTAATTAATTAATTAATTTTTGGCTGCATTGGGTCTTCGTTGCTCAGCGCGGGCTTTCTCTAGTTGCAGTGAGCAGGGGCTACTCTTCATTGCAGTGCACGAGCCTCTCATTGAGGTGGCTTCTCTTGTTGCAGAGCACGGGTTCTAGGCACGCAGGCTCAGTAGTTGTGGCTCACGGGCTCTAGAGTGTGGGCTCAGTAGTTGTGGCGCACAGGTTTAGTTGTTCCGCGGCATGTGGGATCTTCCTGGACTAGGGCTCAAACCCGTGTCCCCTGCATTGGCAGGTGGATTCGTAACCACTGCACCACCAGGGAAGTCCCTTTGTGGATCTTTCTTTACAGTCTTGGTCGTAGAAGAGCCTTTCTGCCAGTCTTCAGGTTGTTCCAGCAAGAGTTGCTCCACATGTAGTCGTATTTTTGATGATGTGTTCATGGAGGGAGATGAGCTCAGTGTCCTCCTAACTCTGCCATCTGGATATCTACCTGCCCTGACATTAAGCCTAAAGTATTTCATTATTAAGAAGAAAAAGAAACATCTTGGAGAGCCAAAAGTAAATAGAAGAAGGCTAGTTAGAATGGTTCTCATTCATTCATTCAACAAGGATTTATTGAGTACTTTTAAGTACAAGGTACTTTTCTCATCTCTGAGGATATAACAATGAACAAGAAACAAACACTCTGCTCTCAGGAAACATAAATTATAGTGGTTATTGTAGTAGAATGAGCAAAAATAATCAAGGCTTGGATTAGAGTATTGTCAGATGGTGATAAGATGAAATCAACAGATCAGGGAAATAGTTAAAAGATGAAAATCAACAAAATTTAGTGAGTGAATGGATATGTGTACAAAGGAGTGGGAAAAATATCAAGTATGACTTGAAGATTGTACCCTGAATGTGGGTGGATGGTGGTGCCATTTCCTGAAATGTGAAACATTGTTTGCCAATATTAATGGGATTTATAAACTGTACTTAAGTTTAGTCTTGAATGCTTATATTAGAAAGAAAGAATAAAAGTTAATTGGCTAAGCACTTTACCCTCAGATTAGGAAAAGTACATCATAATGAACCCAAAGAAAATAAAAATTAGAAAAGGATAAAAATACAACTAGCAGAAAATAGGAAACACATAAAATAGGATCAAAAATACCAATTTGATATTTTGTGAAGATTAATAAAATTGACTAAGCAAACTTTAGCAAGACTAATCAAGAGAAAAAAGAAAAAGAACAAATAAATAATATTATGAATAAAAAAGAGATATAATTAGAAATTCCACAGAGCATAAACAGAAAAAGTATATTATATTTTTTTGCCTATAAATTTGAAGTTAATACATTTCTAGGAAAGACAACTTACCAAAGGTGACTCAAGAAAAATATAGAAAACCAGTGTAATCTTTACTTTTTTTTAATGGAAAGGCATTTTATTTTAAATATAGCCATGTGTACATGTCAATCCCAAACTCCCAGTCTCTTCCTCCCCCTGACCTTTCCCCCCCCAGTAACCATAAATTTGTTCTCTAAGTCTGTGAGTCTGTTTGTGTTTTGTAGATAAGTTCATTTGTATCAGTTTTTTTAGATGCCTCATATAAGCGATATATGATATTTGTCTTTCTCTGACTTACTTCACTTAGTAAGATAATATCTAGGTCCATCCATGTTGCTGCAAATGGCTGAGTAATATTCCATTGTACATATGTACCACATCTTCTTTATCCATTCATCTGTCGATGGACATTTAGATTGCTTCCATGTCTTGGCTATTGTAAACAGTGCTGCAATGAACATTGGGGTACATGCATCCTTTTGAACCATGTTTTTATCCAGATATATGCCCAAGAGTGGGATTGCTGGATCATATGGTAACTCTGTACCAATTTACATTCCCACCAACAGTGTAGGAGGGTTCCCTTTTCTCCACACCCTCTCCAGCATTTATTGTTTGCAGATTTTTTGATGATGGCCATTCTGACTGAAAATCAGTGTAATCTTTAATCTTTAAAGAAATTGAATCAGTGGCTAAAATCTCCCTCCCCCCCCAAAACACCTGATCTATTAAGTTATACAGAAAAGTCTTCACCAAACTTTCCTGAAACATAATTTCAATTTATATGATCTCCAGAAAATAGAAAAAAGAAAAGAGAACGTAAAAAGTACAGTATAGGAATGCAAAATCATGGGCCAATCTGACTCATGAATATAGATGCAAAAATTCTAAACAAAGTATTTGCAAACTAAATCTAGCCATGTATATGACAGAGTTGAGTTTATCTCAGGAATTAAATGTAGTTTGGTCTCATGGATCTCTTTATCAGTCTATCATAGATAAAGCCTATGGACCCCTTCTCAGAAAAATTTTTTAAAATCATAAAATATAGAGAGTAAAAAAGGAAGATAACTATATTGAAAAGCAGTTATCAAAATATAGAAAAGGAAATCTGTGACTTAGTAATATTAGAATTTTCCTATTAATATGTTAAATAATAAGAGGATCCAGTGGTAGGTCTAATAACTACCACAATTTTGAGGTGGCAATAAGTGTAAGTCATATTTCAAGATATCTGCAACAACTGCATTTTGATATAAAAGTATTTGTGGCTTCTATTGGTACAGGTACTAATTGTTCCATTGTGGTTTGTTGCCTACATTCATAATTGAAGGAAATGCTAAACTTCAGTTAAAGAATAATGAGAAGAAAGATATAATGTTTTCCCACCTAAGCTGTTCTGAATTCTGCACAGACCCCCAGTGGGTCTGTGAACCCCAGGTTAAGAATTCTAGTTCAGACAGAAATCTTGGCTAGAGATGTTTGAGGATTCTCATCATGGAGGTAGTGGTCGAAGCCACAGAGATGGATATTTAGAGCAACCAGTGAGAGTTTGTAAAATATTAGAAAAGAAGTTCCTATGGAACACTAAAATTTAAGAGACAGGCAGAGGAAGGGACACTGATAAATAGAATGAGATGTTCAAAAAGTAGGAGGAAAATTAGAAGAGACTGGAGCCAATGTTAAAGAAGGAACTGTTTCAAGGAAGAGGAAATTGTTATAGGCATCATCAGCTTAAGAGAAATCAAGAAGATTTCAAGAAGGACCAACTGTGACCACTGGGTTTAGCAAAAAAAAAAAAAAAAAAAAAAATCACTGATGACTCAGGCATGAGCAGATCTCTGTAGGATGAGAGAGGAAGTCATGTTATAGTAGTTTGAGGAGTGAATGGGGAGGAGAGACAGAAAGTAGACAACCCTTTCTAGAAGGTAAACTTGAAGGTAAAAAGAGAGAGAAATGCTAGAGAAGAATATCTGGAGTTAAGAATGAGTTTTGCTTTGCCAGCTGGGAGAAACTTGAGCATGTTTAAATACAGATAGGGAAGACCCAAAGAGAGGGACATAGTAATTGGATATCCAAGATGTCTCATTCACATTTATTGCCTTTATGTGTCTTAGTGTCTGTCTGTCTATCTCTGATACTCCCCCTGTCAGCCCCTCTCTCTTTAAGTGGCACCTCATTTTCCAGAGCCTCTTCATGTGGCTTGGGCTTGTCTCAGCATGATGGTCTTTGGATAGATGCACTTCTATGGTGACTTGCTTCCAAGAAGCAGGAAGCAGAAGTTTCCATCCAGTTAAAGGCTACACTCAGCCCCACTGTCCATCAGCAACATCTGGGGTGATTGTTAAGGTTCTGATGCTAATTCTGAATCAGAAAGTGTTGAGAGGTGCCTGACATCTGATTTTCAGCAAGCTCTACACAGGTGATGCTTTTGCATATCCAGGCTTTGAAATGACAGGGTTAGGAAGCTACAGGAGAAACACTGATTGCTCCAGTTGGTTCATCAGCATCAACCCTCTCCTACCCTTCCTGGTCAAACCTCCCTTTCCTTTTAAAGATCACTCTCCTTCATTTTAGTGCCATATTTCTTAAAGGAGAAAACCCCCTTTCCGTCTGAGTGATTTAAAATCACCAAATCAAACTAATTCAAAGTTGAACGTGGATTTCACCTGTCAAATATCCTCTTATTAAGGAGACTTTATTTATGAGAAGCATTTTTAAGTGGTCAACTTCTCCTCTGAATCTCATTTTTCTGTAAAGAAGCATCCCCTCTATTCTATTATTTCACCACTCTCTCACTATCAGACTGGCCTGGTTTCACTTCTCTATGGACTCACCTTGATTCTCTGGTTTATTTACTCCTTTTAAATACAGTCGTTGCCTCTACTCCTCCTCCTCATTGTACATGTCAGCAAAACCTCAAACTATCCGTTTTCTCCTATGCAAACTTGAGCAGCTGAAAGGTACTGTAGAAAATCAAACCATCAGGATGACTGATTGACATTAAAAACATGAACACAAAGTTCAAACATGCCAGGCAATCTTAAAATGTGTTCCTAGTAAGTTTACTTCCCTACTTTCCAAAAAATAGTGTCCTATTTCATATCTACACCTCCATCCTCAAATCTCCTATACCAGTTTGCACCATCTCACACTTTTCTGAATGTATGAAGGCCAATCAGGAACTCCTTTGTCTTTCCACCACCAAATCAACAAACTGCTCGCATTGATATCTCTTTCCATGTTCTTCTATGCAGTTACAACAGAGGATGCACTCCTCCTCCCATCAGAGAACCATCCTTCCATGCGTAATCTGGATTCCATCACTTCTGTTCTTAAGGACAGTCCTCCAGTTTTTCTTCTCCCTTGCATCAAGAATTTCTCTTTTTCTACTGAACTATTCCTATCGGTATACAAGCACGCTCAAGAATTGCCTGCCTTATTTTCTTTTCTTAGCCCCTCTTTACTTCATGTACCTTTCTAGCAACTACTTCATTTTTAGACTCCTTCTAGCAAAAACTCTTGAAAGTGGCCTTTATAAAGTCTCCACTTAACTCTCCTGCAATTCATTCTTCGTATCATCTCCTTATACTTAATAAATACTTTTCCATTCTTATCCTTCTAACCCTTTAAGCAACATTGACTACAGTTGACCACTTCTGCATTCTGGAACCACTCTCCTTTCTCAGCTTCTGTGTGTAACACCACATTCTCCCAGCAGGGGGCAGCTTCTAAGATGACTCCCAATGATCCCCTCTCCTGGTAGTAATGCCCTTGTGTGATCCCCTCACCTTGAGCATGGGGTAAACCTAGCAACTTGCTTCTAAATGAATAGAATATGGCAAAAGTGATGGGTGATAACTTCTGAGATTAGATTACAAAAGACTCTGGCTTCCATCTTGCCCACTCCCCCTTGCTTGCTCTTTTTTATTTCCATGGAAGCCAGCTACCGTGTTGTGAACTTCCCTATGGAAAGGCCCATATGGTACAAAAACTAAAAGAGGTCTCTGGACAACAGGCAGGGAAGAATTGAATCCTGCCAGCTACCACCAGGTGAGCCTGGAAGCATATCCTCCCCAGTGGAGCCTTTGGTGACTTAGTCCCAGCCAACACCTCAATGGCAGCCTGTGAATGACCCTGAGCCAAGGACTCAGTTAAGCTGAGCCCAGATTCCTGATCCACTGACCCTATGAGAAAATAAATATTTGTTGTTTTAAGCTGCTAAATTTTAGGGTAACTTGTTACACAGTCATAGATAACTAATACATGGGAGTTTCCCTCAGAGGTCAGCAAACTACAGCAATGGGACAAATCTAGCCCACTGCTTGCTTTTGTCCTGCCTATGAGCTAAGGATTGTTCTCACCTTTTTAAATGGTTGAAAATGAATAAAAAGGATAATAATATTTCATTAATATAAAAGTTTTGAAACAGACATACACGTTTTATTTAATATAAACTTGCTGCAAAAAGCTGTATCAGGAAATCAAACTCCTGTTTCAGATACAAGGAATTGCATGGAAGTTTTTAGAGTGTTGGAAACGGAAGAGCTTAATTCTAGGCAGGAAAGTAATTTTTATAAAGTAATTTATGTTAAATTCCATTGTTTCTGAAGTAACCATTCATTAGTAAGTCTAATTTATAGACTATTACTATTGCCTACAGTAACCTTTGTTATTACTTTTTCACTATTTATGTTTCTCAAGTCTTGGCATCTATTAAAAAACTAAGAACAACAGTTTATAAAAGACAAGCTCTGTTATAATGATGATAACATCTAATAAAAAAAGTTCCTTTTTCTTTACATTGAATGGCAGGAAATTCAGCAAAGAAATATGTCACTTATGATAAAGCACAGAACATTCAAATTTAATCTTAAAATGTGATTAGTTAGCTAACCAAATTTAGCCTCCTTAATACATAGACATTTTATAAGAAAGTATCTGAATAAACAAGGTGCTCTATGATTCAAGTAATTCTTTTCATCACCTCCTTTTAATTAAAGCTGATTTGCTTCTTAAAGGGAGACTCAGATTTCTGGTTTCCTATTTTTTTCTTTCTCAAAGAAGAAACTTATATTATTCTCTCCACATGTGCCACATTATAGAGGGTGATAAATATATGTCGAATAAAATGGTTAACAACTTGAATGTCATTTCATCATGATTGATTGAACCTCATTCAACTTGTTACTCCCAAGAGGGTATCAAAATGACTCTTCTTGGGTTTTCAAGCTTATATCCTTTTTCCTGCTTCCTTTTAAAAACTATTTCCAAGGCACTGTTTTAGCAATGATTCTTATCCCTGACCGGAATTATTGCAAAAAGCATCCCAGCTACATTCTTTGCTTCTTAACCTTATTTTCTCCAACCACACCACCATGCCAATGTATCATATAACATTTCTTCATTCCAAATTAACTAAACGAACATTTACTGAGCATCTGTAGCCTGGTATTGTTCTATGCACTAAGGACTTAGAAGTGAACAAAACAAGTGCTCCCCACGTCTCATAGAACTTACTTTCTCAAGGGAAGACAGACAACAAACAAAGAATAAATATAAATTGTGTTGGCAGGTAAAATTAACTGCTACTAAGAAAATAAAGCAGGGACTTCCCTGGGGGCCCAGTGGTTAAGGCTCCGCACTCCCAATGCAGGGGGGCACGGTTTCAATCCCTGGCTGGGGAAATAAAATCCCTCATGACTCACAGCAAGGCCCAAGAAAGAAAGAAAGAAAATGAAAATAAAGCAAAATGAGGGGATGGAGTGTCAAGCAAAGTTATTTTGGTTGGGATTTTTGAAAAGGCCAGTCTAAGGAGGTAATAATATTCAGGCAAAATTCTGAATGGACACAGGTCATGAAAATACCTAGGACAGAGGATTCGGAGCTGAGCAACAGCAAATACAAGGCCTGAGTGAGTGCACACTTGGTGGTTTTGAAGGACAGTAAGGAGAGACCAGTGTGGATGAGGCATGGTTAGCTGGGGAGAGAGAGGAATTGATGTTGGAGCAACAGCCTGGAACTAGATCGTGTATAGCTTAATAAGCCATCCAAAGTACTTTCAATTTTATTCTAAGTATGATGGGCAACCAATGGAAGATCAAGAGCAGGGCAGTTAGGTTTTGGTTTACATTGTACAATAGTCACTCAAGCCTCTAAGTAGGGAAACTGGAAGGGAATTGCAGGGGTCCAAGTGAGGATAATGGTGGTGTGGACTAGGGTGAGGTAATGGAGGCAATGAGAAATGGTCATATTTGGGGACTATTTTGAATTTAGCTCCCAGATTTGCTGATGTACTGGGGAATCAAGGACTCCTCCTTTGTTCATTTTACTTGAATGCCATGAGGTGCTATGAGATCAATTTTTGGTATTTTTAGTTTGGGATGCCTGTATGTTAGACATACAGGTGGAGATGTTGCTTAGGGAATTGGATGCAGGAGTTTGGAGTTCAGGGGAAAGTTGGGGCTGGAGATATAAATTTGGAAATCACCAATATATAAATGGTACTTAAAACTAAGCAATTGGGTGAGATCATATAGAACAGTGCTTTCCAATCATTTTCATATTGTAGCCCACATTGAAAATCATACTATTTGTACACTCGAAGAGGCAAATAGACAAAACTGCCTGAAGCCAGAGGTGATGACCCAGAGCCTCCAGGAATCACATCTTGGGAATATTTACAATTTGTATGTTCACAATGGTTAGGACAAGAGTGAAAAACATGCCATGGGCACTCCAACAATTACAGGTAAAGAAGTAGAAGAGTTTTTAGCAAAAGAGACTGACTAGGAGTTGCAGGTAAGGTAAGAGGGAAACCAGGACCGTATGTCATCCCAGAAGCCAAGTAAAGAGAGCAGTTCAAGAAGGAAGGAGAATCAACTAGTCAACTGCTGCAATAAGACTGAGTAAGATGGGGATCAAGAATTGACTATTACCCATTTTAGAGATAACTGATGCTCAGAGAGGTTGCCCAAGGTCTGGGATGGGACCCGAGAGTCTACATTTCTAATAAGATCCCAGGTAATGTAGATGCTGCTTATTCATGGATTGTGCTGAGTAGCAAGGCTCTTCTAGACCAAACTCTCCTGCCAAGTTCTTTTTCTTTACTTTTTAAATTGGAAATACATTTTTAAAAGAACCGACTCTTAGATCTGGCAAAATTGAGATTTTTAGGGACCTTAACAATTATTTATTATTATTAGTATTATTTTTTAAAGAGATTGGAGTTTATTTATTTATTTATTTATTTTTGGCTGTGTTGGGTCTTCGTTTCTGTGCACGGGCTTTCTCTAGTTGTGGCAAGTGGGGGCCACTCTTCATCGCGGTGCGCGGGCCTCTCACTATCGCGGCCTCTCTTGTTGCGGAGCACAGGCTCCAGACGCGCAGGCTCAGTAGTTGTGGCTCACGGGCCTAGTTGCTCCGTGGCATGTGGGATCTTCCCAGACCAGAGCTCGAACCCGTGTCCCCTGCATTGGCAGGCAGATTCTCAACCACTGCGCCACCAGGGAAGCCCAACAATTATTATTTTAGTCTAGTCATGAAGACTAAAGCCTGATTGTAATGGGTTCAAAAGTGTATAGGAGCACTATTTATAGTAGCCAAGACATGGAAGAAACCTAAATGTCTATCGACAGATGAATGTATAAAGAAGATGTGGTATATATGTACAATGGAATATTACTCAGCCTTAAAGAAGAATGAAATAATGCCATTTTTCATTGGATGGACCTAGAGATTATCATACAAAGTGAAGTAAGTCAGACAGAGGAAGACAAATACCTTATGGTATCATTTATATGTGAAATCTTAAAAAAATGATACAAGTGAATTTATTTGCAAAACAGAAATAGACTCACAGATAGAAAACAAACTTATGGTTAACAAAGGAGATATAAATTAGATAAATTAGATAAATTAGGAGTGTGGGATTAACAGATACATACTACTATATATAAAATAGGTAACCAACAAGGCCCTACTGTATAGCACAGGGAACTGTATTCAATATCTTGTAATAACCTATAATGGAAAAGAATCTGAAAAAGAATATAAAGAAACAAATCACTTTGCTGAACACCTGAAACTAACACAACATTGTAAATCAACATTGTACTTCAATAAAAAAAGAATATAGGAGATGAAGAAGAAGTGGCAATGCATTTAAGGAAATATCCTGAAGAGTTTTATTTTAAAGGGGAGAAGAGTGATGGAGCAGTACCTGAATGGGAATGAGTGAGGTTTTTTGTTTTGCTGCATTTTCTAAGGGACTAACAAGAATAACCCGGTGTTAAGGAAAAAGTGGTATTTCAGGAAAAAGAAGGGATAATTACGAGAGCTAAGTCCCAGGGTAGGTGAGAATATCCTCACCTGCACAACTAGGCTACTGGGTCCATGTACGACCAGGTTACTTGGCCTTACATAGGAGTCTGGACAATTCATCTGTTTCAACAGGTGGAAAGGCAGAAACTGTGAATACAGACGTAAATTGATTAGTAGATTTGTTGGTGGGAAAATGAGTTCTTAACTCACTACTTTTCCATTTAGTGAAATAAATAAAGGTATCAACCATGAATGAGTGGAGCAGGAGTTAATATTATATTTGAGGACAAAGGAAACAGTGTTTTTCATAAAGTATTCTCAGAGAATAAGAAAGTGAATTGGCTAGACAAATGTTGGAGATCCCACTTAAGATCTGTGGTCGTAAACTTAAAATGAGAACATTCTGTATGATTGTGAGTTTAGCTGCACCGGAGCAGGAGCAGAGCAGATGGAGAATTGAACTTAAACATGGTTTGCGTTTTGCTGCTGAGTACAACAGGGGGACAGAAGGGCAAGAAGCTGAGATTAGATGGAAAGGAGTGATTATGATTATTAACAATGGAACCTAAGCTAGGTAAAAAGAGGTGTGAGTATATAGAGTGGGTGATGAACTGAAAAAGTTGGTGAGGTCAATGAATCGAGAGTCCCTGTGGGCTCAAAGAATTGTTAAAATCTTAGTGTTTGAAGCACTGAGCTAAAAGGATAGTAAGTGGTCCTTTCTAGAGAGTAGGATGCTTGCTATTAGGAGTGCTACAGACTGAATATTTGTTTCCCCTCAAAATTCATATGCTGAAATCGTAACTCCCAATGTGATTGTATTAGGAGGTGGAGACTTTGGGAAGGAATTAGGTCATGAAGGTGGAGCCCTTATGAATGCGATGAGTGTTCTAATAAGAAGAGACTCCAGAGAGAGAATTTTTCTCTCAGCCATGTGAGGATACAAGAGAAAGATGACTGTCTGCAAACCAGAAAGAGTGCCTTCACCAAACACCGGATCTACTGGTGCCTTGATCTTGGACTTCCCAGCCTCCAGACTGTGAGAAATAAATGTTTTTTGTTTAAGCCACCCAGTCTATGGTATTCTGTTATAGAAGCCTGACCTGATTAAAACAGGGAATGGGTGATGGTGGTGGTTGTTTTCGCTGTTTGGCAATGACAAGTTCTATGGAAGTAGGTTGCCAGGGTGGAGTAAAGACAAGATCACAGGCGGGCAGGAGGTCAGGGAGGAACCGAAATTTCAGCGTTTGGGATGAAACAGTCAGGTGGAAACAGAAATGACCAAGAATAATGACAGTTCATTGAGTCACGTGCAGTCATCTGAAAAGAAGTAAGGGATGTGTTAAAATCTTCAGTGAATAAGGAAAAGTGACCAGAAGGATCGTGGATGTCTGCCGTGTGGAGTGAAGGTTGATAAACCAATATAATTCTTCAAAAGAAGGTTGATAAACTAATATACTTCTTCAAAAGAAGAGAAAAAAATTTTTTAAATGAGATTCTTGTCTGCTTACATTCTTTTTTTTTTTTTTTAATGTATGTATGTATGTATGTATGGCTGTGTTGGGTCTTCGTTTCTGTGCGAGGTCTTTCTCTAGTTGTGGCAAGTGGGGGCCACTCGTCATCGCGGTGCGCGGGCCTCTCACTATCGCGGCCTCTCTTGTTGCGGAGCACAGGCTCCAGACGCGCAGGCTCAGTAGTTGTGGCTCACGGGCCCAGTTGCTCCGCGGCATGTGGGATCTTCCCAGACCAGGACTCGAACCCGTGTCCCCTGCATTGGCAGGCAGATTCTCAACCACTGTGCCACCAGGGAAGCCCCAAGAAGAGAAATTTTTTAGGCAAGGAAGTAAGAACGATTGTTAGGAAACAACAGAAAGGAGTAAAAGGGCAACTATCCCACTTTCAGGTCCAGTGGTTTTCAAGATGGAGGTGGAAGCAACCATCATTTGAGAAGGCTTGTGTGATGCCCTGTTCTTAGGGAAGTACAAGATTTTGGTTAGAGCAAGGTGGTTGGAGCCTTCAGAGAAGGAATTTGAGGATGGAGGGGACTTTGCTGATGACAATGAAAACTTCCAAAGGACATAGTGGAAGGATTTGAGGGTTAAAGATGGGTGAAATTTGGGTTAGATTATTGGATGTACAGTGACAGCAAGGGTCTAGGCAATGCGGGAAGATTTTAAGGGCTTAGACTTCTTGTGATGATTTCAATGGGGAAGTACGGCATAAAAGGGATTTAGTAGGGAATTTGGTCCTTACTTTTCCAGTCTGATCTCAAGCATACTTCCCTGAAATCCTCTACCTATTCAATTTAAAATCGTCCACACACCGATATACCTATTGCTCCAAACTGATCCTTCTACACAATATGGATTTATCACTATTCTCTCCTGCTTCCTCTAGAAAATTTCCGCATATTCTTACCACGTCAGGATTCATCCCTTCACGTATCTCTATAATTGTCTAACGTAATCTGCCACTTACCTATTCATTTATGTATAATATTTCTCGCACAATAGATTATGAGCTCCTGAACTGAAAATATAGGGTGGCTCCTATTCTCCATAGTACCCAGAACTGTTGTCAAAGGTCAATAGAAATGTAATTAATTAAATTCTCCCCTTTATTCACCCTGAGGCCTCCAGACTTCAACACTGTATATCTATGACAGTGATAAATAACCTATGGAAGACCCAGGTAGAGGTAGTCCTGCTGCCTCTACCTCATTCTCCTCAATCCCAAACAAGTCTGGCCAGTGCCTTTTGGGGTTAGACAGCATAGAGCAGTGAAGAGTCATTTTTGATTTGTAAACCATGGAAATACCCACACGAGATGCGAAAATAAAATACTGCCCAAGTTGGGCTGGAAATTGGAAAAACTTAGCATTTACATGGTCTTGTTTCAATATAAAAATACAGCTATGGAGTATGGAAGCTAAAAGACTCTGGTCTCATAGGAATGATTAGGGCCAAGAGTAACTTAATTTCACAAAGTTATTTTGTTTACCAATTTTAAATATACACATGCACACACACGTATGCTTATAAAAACTAATTTTTTATGTAATTAAAACTACTTAAGGACATTTTAAGTCAATTAACTGTATCTGTTATGTTTACAACAGGTGATCAATAGGTATAATTGTTCTGTTATAATGCAATTTAATAGTATTCATATAATTTATGTGTACTGTAAATGAGAATATGATTTCATAATTTTAAAACTTTTTTCCTGCATGAGCATATTCTATTTTAACTTTGCTGAAAAGATTTATTTTAAGGTGTACCTATTTTATTTTTAAAAGTGTCCTTGTATTTTGTGTTTCTTTTTCTGCTTAGTGATATTTAATCTTCGTATTATAAACCTTTTATGTGATTTGTATGCATATGACTGCTTTTCAAAGTTGATGACCTGTTCTCACTTTCTTTCAAACACACATAATAGATTGATTTTAAAATTCCCAAATGTTATAAATAATTATTTCCAAAAAAGTTCTCTGTGAAATTAAAATTTTTCTGTGGAAAACAGATGAATTTTAGCTTATTTAAGCTTTTCAACGATTGTCAATTAATTGCCGTGAATACTGTAATAGAGTACTACAAAGACTTTGAGGGTGGCACTGAGAGTCAATGTATTCAGATAATTTTATGGGTTCTGGGTGGAGAATTAAGATATAGTTAAAATACATTGCTTTAAAAGTCATATACTAGGCTAAGAATGTATAAGCTTTCAGAGTGTTGTCTCTCTGGAGTTGGGCTGCCTCAGTTCAAATCCCAGCTCTACCGCTTACTAGAAATGTGACCTTGGGTGAGTTACTTCAGCTGTCTATGGCAGACATTATTGTTCATTATACAAAAGACATTCTCTACCTATTCTCCTCTGCCTTTTTCTGGCTGACAGAGCCTTCACACCCCTATAGAGGCCAAAAATACCAGTGCTTCTTGTGGCTTCCCTTGAAGTTAGGTACTGGCCTGTGATCCAATCCTATCCGATGGGATGTAAAGAAAGCCTGCCAGAGATATCCTAGGACAGGTTTCCCTCCCTGTTAAATGGAGAATAGGAGGCAATGCAATGCAGTTCTTCTTTGGCCAAATATTGTTCTGTCTCTGATGCCTGAAGGTGTGGCAGCCATCTTGTGAACTATGAAAGGATAAGCCAAAGAGCCAACCTGAGGGGAACAAAGGAGAAAGAGCCTGGGTCCTTGACAACATCACTGAGCCACTGGGCAAGTCCAGGAGCTTTTTATCAGAGTTCCTGTTATGTTAGATTTTAAATTTTTCGCATTATTTAATCCATATTTTATAGGGCATTAGGGCATTCTGTTACATGCACATAAGAATATCTTAGTATACTCTCCAGTTCAATACTAGATAGATACAGTGGTAGCAGATACCCTTGTCTTGTTTTTTATTTCAAGGGAAGGCTTTCAGCATTTCACCATCATCAAGTTTGATGATATCTATAGGGGTTTTTAGAAACTCTTTATCAGTAAACCATTCCTAGTTTTCTAAAAGCATTTTTTTAATTATAAATGGAGGTTAAATTTTTCTGCATCTATTGAAATGATCATATGTTTCTCCTTTACTTTGTTAATGTGACAAATCATATTAATTCATTTGCAGATTGTATCTAACCTAGAATTTTTGGAAACCCAACTTGTTTATGATATAATTAAACTATTATCTACTTTGGATATTATTGTTGAATTTGATTTGCTATGTTCATCCATGTTTATAAATAAGATTGACCTTTAATTTTCCTTTCTCATAATGTTCTTGTCAGATTTTTGGATTGAAGATATGCTAGCTTGTTAAAACAAGTTCATAAAAGTCTTTTTCAAATTTGCTGGAAGAGTTTTGCAAGAGTGGAAATATTTCTTTCTTAAATGTATTTTAGAAATTGCCAGTTATACTATGTGGGCTTGGAGCTTTCTTTGTAGGAAAAATTTTAATATCAAATTAATTTTTTTAATAACTGTAAGAATATCCAGATTTTCTATTTCTTTTTGGGTTATATTGGACCAAATATATTTTTCAAGAATGTATCTATTTTACCTTATTTATTACTATACTGGTATAAAATTATTTTTAACATCCTTTTACTATCTTTTTAATATGTGCATGATTTGTAAAAATGTGCTCTTTTTATTCTTAACATATTATTCATGGCTTCTACATTTTTTTTCTTAATCAGTCTTTTTGCTTTCTATTTCATTAGTTTCTGCTTTTATATTCATTATTTCCTGCCATTTGCTTTCTTTGAGTTTATTTTGCTATTCTTTTTCTAACTCCTTGAGATATATACTTAGATCATTAATTTCAGACTTTTTTTCATGTATTTGCCTTTAAGGCTGCGTATTTTCTAAGCACTGCTTTTACTACAAGTTTTAAATTTGTATTATTTTCATTCTCAATTAGTTAAAAATATTTTCTAATTTCCAGTGTAATTTCTTCTTTGACATATGGATTATTTACAAGTGTATTTTTAGTTGCCTAATATGTTGAGATTTTCAAGTGATCTTTTTATCATTTTTTTTAGCTTACTTGTATTTTGGTGTGAGAGCATCGTTTGAAATTTGTTGACACTTCGTTTATGGCCCAGTATATGTTCAATCGTTGTAAATATTCTGTACACAATTAAAAATAATGTACATTCTGCAGTTGTTGGGCAGAGTGGTACATCTATTTCCATTATGTCTAGATTGTTAATTGTGTTGTTCAATTCTTCTATATCCTTGCTTTGTTTAGTTTTATGTTTGGTTTGCTTTTTTATAACACTCATTATAATTGTGGCTTTGTCCTTTTTTCCTTGCTGTTTCATCAATTTTTTTCTTTGTATATTTTGAGGTCACGTTATTAATTTCATACACTTTTACAGTTGTTTTATCTTCCTATAAAAATGAGCCTTTTCTACCCTTTTACCTGGCATACATGCTTTAGATGAATCTCTTATAAAGATATATGGTTGTATATTTTAATCCAGTCTGACAATCTTTGTCTTTTAATTGGGGTATTTAATCCATGACTATTTAATGTAAACATTGGTTTACTTGAATAAAAATATGCCATTTTACTAAGTTTTTAAAATTTATCTCTTCTATGTTCCTTCTTCTCTCCTTTCTTCCATTATTTTGTATCAACTGTTTTTTATTATTTCATAGTTTTCCTCAGTTAGCTTGGAAATTTGTTGTACTATCTTTTATCATTCTTTAGTGATTATTCAGAGATTTCAACATGCATACTTAACTTATCAAAGTCTAATCTTAGTTGATGCTTTTACTCCCTTCTGAGACAATGAAATGATCTTGGAATACTTTAACACCATTAACTCTGTTCCCAATTTATATGCTATCATTGTCATATGTTTCAATTCTATATATATATTTAAACTACATAAGTCATGATAACTGTTGTTTTATACAGTTAGTATTTATTTACATTTACCCAAATTTTTACCATTTCTATTATTCTCTGACTTTCTATTTACCATCACTTCCTTCTTCCTGAAGAAAGTTTCAGGTTTCATGTACTATGGATCTGCTGGTAATGAGTTTTCTCCATTTTTTAAATTTTATCTTTACTCTGGAAGGATATTTTAATTGGGTACATAATTCTAGATTGGCATATTAGAGGTTTCATACAATTGCCTTCTGGCTTTCACTGCTACAATTGAGAGATCAACTCTCAGACTGTTATTACTTCAATGGTAATCTCTTTTTTCCCTGGGTGTTTTTCTTCTTTTTCATTGTTTATTTTTTTCAATTTTACTATGATGTATCCAGTTGTGGATCTCATTTTATTTATCCTGAATCCAATTATATAGTTTCTTTTATTTAAAAAAAAAGTTCTTTATTTACTTATTTATTTGGCTGCTCTGGGTCTTAGTTGCGACATGCGGGATCTTCGTTGCCGCATGTGGGCTCTTAGTTGCAGCACGTGAGATCTAGTTCCCTGACCAGGGATCGAACCCAGGCCCCCTGCATTGGGTCCACAAAGTCTTAACCACTGGACCACCAGGGAAATCCCCATATAGTTTCTTAAACTTGTGATTTGTTGTCTTTCAGCAATTTTTGGAAAAAGTCAGCCATTATCTCTTCAAATATTGCTTCTGTCCATTTTCTTTGTTATCTCTTTCTGGTACTGCAACTAAATATATATTAGATATTCTTATGTAATAATCTATTAGAATTCTTACATTCTTTCCTTATGTTTCTTTTCTCCTTTCTCTTTTGCCTCATATTTTGCCTTATTTCTCCATCTGAAGTTTGGATATTTTCTTCTGAACTCTTTTTTCAGTTCACCAATTCTCTCTTCATTTGTGTCTAATACACTTTTTAATCAATCCATTAATTTCTTAACTTTGATTGCTGTGTTTTTTGCTTATAAAATTTATATTTGGATAAGGATATTTTGTAGGTGTCAAATGTGCCCTGTCATTTTTTTTGGTAGTTTCTAACTCTCAACTGAATTTTTTTAATTTTATTTTTTATCTCCTTGAACTTGGCAACCAAGTTATTTTAAAACCAGTGTCTTATTAATTTAATATCTGAAGCTTCTGGGGTTCTGGGTTTTTTGTCTGTTGTTTCTACTGATTCTCTTTATGCTAACTAGTCTCCTTATGTGTCATGTTATCTTTCATTGTGTACCACACATTGTATATAAAAATTTGTTTGTGAAATGATTTGAGACCTAGGATAAAGTTACCTTTCTCCAGAGAGGACTTTCCGTTTGCTTTTGCCAGGCACCTAAGGATTTTAGCAATCCAGAATTACCTTTAATCAACTTCAAGAATTGAGATATTCTAGGACAGATAGATGTGAGGACTAGATTGCTTATGGTTCAACTTCATTAGTAAAGTGTATCCCTTCAGAGTCCCAAGCCAAAGTGTTCACCTAAACCCTCAACCTTAACAGGTCTTTGACTCCAACTTTTGTTGCCCTAGCCCTGTGAACCAATCAAAAGCACTCCTTTCAGCCATCTTTTGCAAACTTTCAAGTTCCAACAGGGAAATGTTCCCCTCTTCCTGTACACCCTTTCCTCAGATACTAAACTCACATTTCTCTGTTTCTGTGTTCTTCTGGATTGGGGGCTATAATTATTCACTACCTCATCAGCAATCTGGTGTGTTCAAGCAAATGTTTTTGGGGTTCCCCCCACCTTTTCTAGTTGTCTGAGATAAGTCTAAATTGCCTTATCTTCCATTTCCTAAAGCCATTGATATGCTTTCTGGGCTTTGATCTCCTCAGTTATAAAATGAGGAAAACAATTATATCTCTATCTTATAAATGAAATTAAATAAAGTTATATAGGTAAAGTGCTTAGCAAAGTGCTTACATGTAATAAGAACTCAGTAAATGCTAGCAATACTACTAATAATAAAATAAGCATAATATTATCCTGATTAATATATTTAGGAAATGTGTTTCTTTTTAGCTGTGAGCAGTCCAAAACCAAACTATTAAGGCAAACAGAACTTTAAAGAAATGCTTTGTACTGACCAAACCAGATACAAACCCAAGTCCCCAACATGCTCCCCAGATGTCTGGCAGCATTCAATTCAAAGTCTTATGCCAATAATTCTATATAGTTTGCCAATCAATGATATTACCATAGACCAGAGGGAGAATTTATCCAAATCATAAACACTCACAGGTTCAAACAGATACTTAGTGATCAAAAACACATACCCAAAAGGAAAATTGCTGAGCATAAAAATTCCATCTGGGTTAAGCTGTCTCTTTTTCTTTGTGACCTTTTTTTTTAAATAGTTTAGTAAGTTTCTGCTAATCATATCAAAATCTCCATTAAAAAAAAAATGTCCTGCACTTCAGTCAGGTGTATCCATTAGGATTATTTCAGTTGTGTGTAACAGAGAAACCTAATACTGCTCAGGACAGGAAGCATAGCTCCATAAAGTTATCCAAGGCTCAGGATCCTTCCAGTTTACCATTCTGCCATCTTAGGGTGTGATTCTAATCCTCAAGGTCCATAAGGCTGCTAGAGCTCCAACATCACATGTATATTCCAGGCAGTTGGATTTAGGGGTGAGCACAGGGGCTAGAGGGAGAGAACTCCTTCCTCTTAGAAGGACTTCTTGAAGAATCCACACAATACTTCTATTTACCTTTTATTGGCTGGAACATAGTCACATCATCACACCTAGACACAGAAGACTGGGAAATGTAGTTCTTTACCTATGCATAAGTGTGTTTATTCACTGAAGAGAAAGGGGTGAATCAACATTAGGAGTTAACAGTCTGTGCCTCAAACTGGACTAAGAAAGAGAATTGTGATGAATTTCCTGAAAGATTAAATTAATTTGTTGTGAAAAGATAATATTTTCCAGGGTACTTTAATCCCTAGTGCAACCAAGAGCTGGGTGGGGGCATCACGAGGAAAGGAATCAACTATTGAGAACTTGGGTTAGAGAAAAAAATTATTTGAAAAAAAAAGACTAAAAAGTTATAGGCAAAAAGAAAGAGGTAAAGAGTGAATTTCTGGGCATTTTGATATAATTTAGAAAACTTGTAAATTAAATGTCAAGGTGGAATATTTTTGTACTATACCATTGGATGTGCAGGAATTTAAATCAGAACACCCCTAAAAGTGTGTCTGTCACTTTCATGATTAATACTTTCAGAAAAGGTCCTTAAACACTTTATTCTACCTCTTAATTAAAACATGACAATTTGATTTCTCACTCATGAAGTATTTTCTCCAGGCCATGTCCAAAACAGCACCTTGGCTGGCTGGGTTTGTGAGGAATTATGCACAGCACCTGCCTCTGCTGAATTACATGGGACTCCAGCAGATTTTACCCAGTGATGTCAAAGGAAAATACAAGTTATTTTTCAAAGTAGGTTAGCATCAATATTTCCAAATAACTACTTGGTTTGGGGACCATCTATTCACTTAAACTATTTTCTGGGAATTCCTATTTTTGGTAAGCTCTCCTCCTGAGTGTCCAATTGTAATACATATTTATTCTGTTAATTTTCCAGTGACTATTCTAAAATACATCAGTGTTGATCATTGGATCTAAATGCTAAGTGCTGTCATGTTTTAAAATACAAATCTACATTGTACAATGCCCCTTGCCTTCTTTTTCCTTCAAGGCGTTCTTACCTCTGGCCTGGGCTTTAAAATATTATAGCTTATTATAATCTGTCTTTGATGCTGGAAACCAAAGTTAAGAAAAACCATTTAATTCAACAACAACAAAAAATTCTTGGAGGAAAATTTGTACTTCTGTCTTAGTTTGTTTAGAAGCAAATGAAAGTTTAGCTTTAAGGAGGGAAGAGAGATAGGTCAAACTGTTCCTTTTGCCTGCTTGCCAGATGATGCCAACACGTCATTGTCTTTTCTCACTCAGGCATGAATGCCTGAAAACTCTTTTTTCTTCTGCTTACCATTGCCTTAACCGGTAATACTCTTCTCAGACAGCAAGATACCTGAATGTCTAAATATTTATCTATACTAATACAGGCTCATTTCATGTGAAAGCCTGCCAGGCAGGAACTAGGCTGTCAGCTTCATCCCATCAAAAAGACTTTCAGTCCCCAGGACTGATGGCAGGTTCCAATTGTTAAGTCATTCTTGCTTGAACTGAATTTTAAAGTCAGGCTCCTACTGTTAAAGAATGGAGCTCAAAGAGGGTATTTAGCCAGAAATGTTGCAATTCTAAATATAATTCTCTTGGCTATGGATTTTGTTCTTGTCGTCATTATTTTTTAAATTTGGGTACTGAGCGAAACTCCAGGGCAACAAATAATGTGTAAGGGCAACCAATACTGCATAATAGTTCTTGTTTTGGTACATTCGCTTTGTAGTGATTTATTAAGGGAGACTGAAAAAGCCTGATTAAAATGCATAAACAGTGCTGAACAGTAAACAACCATGTCTAAGGATGAAAAAATGGGACCCACATGCTGTGCATGGAAATTGCCCTTAACAACATGGCCTATTGTTGAACAGATAGGAAGCCAAAGGTTGCTTGTAATCAAATTTGAAGTTTCCCATCACTTATAAAAGCAACACTTCCTTGTGCAAACATTTCAATTTGTTGTAGTTAAAAACTGCTTCCTGACTTAATCCTTATAGAAACCAGGAGTTCTTTTGACTGTCAGGTAGATAGAAAAATTTAGACAGAGAGCCCACTAGACTAGAAAAGACTATGTGAAACCAAGTTTTTGTGTTGAGGGAGAAATAAAAACTAAAGACTCAACAGGAGCAAATTAAATCAGCAATAGAACTCAAGATAATTTTTTTGGTATTTCTTTTAAACAAGGAAAAAAGAATTTGATGAGTTGGCTAGGTGCTCAAATCTCTTCTATTTTCTCATTCAAAAATAAGACAAATTTTAAGGAAAAAAAAAATTGTTTTTAACTGTCTCACTACAGCCTGAATCGAGCATATGAAAAAAGACTCAAAGAGAAAAAATCATTAATAATATGACAAGACTTATCTGATGGGCTGAATTACATAAGTACAAGTACTTATTACATAATAATAATTCCTAAAATTTATGATTTGAAGAATATTCATTGCTAATTGAAGAGACAAAAAAATTAACTGCTAAACTTTTAAGCCATATTTATTCTTCCACTGTATGGACATAGTAGAGAATAAAGAATAATAAGTTAAGGAAATTTAAATAATTTCTTTAAATTATAATACAAATTTAATAATATTTGTATTATGATCTGTAGTGTCTTAGTTAACATGAAGAGCATTTTTAAACATTTTAATACCTTTTCCAAAGAAATATAAAGAATGAACAAAAACGTCATCACCTTCCAGTCTCCAGTATCCTTGTAGCACAATTAAAAAAACAATTCTCAAATCTCTTATTGCTAAGCAATCAGGTCTTTTTCATTTTCCAATACTAACATTGTAATGAACATCCTTATACGATAATCTTTGTATACATTTCTAATTATTTCTTTGGCACAAATTCCCTCACATATAATTTAGAAATTGTGGAGCACAAAAATTTCACTTACTGAAAAATGGTCTTCCAGAAAAGTCTTACCAATTTTCATCCTACCAGTAGTACATAAGACTATATCAAAACCATTTAGTGTTATTTCTTCTTAATCTTTACCAAATTAGTAAGTGAAAATGGCATCTTTTAATGGCATCTTAATACAGTGCTAGAAAATCTTGTGTCCAATAATTGTTAATGAGTTTTAGTTATAATTATGGGTATTGATTTGTTTTATCTCTTGTTACAGATATAAAGGTGGTCAATACAAAACCTCAACTTAGATTAAGGTAGCATTACCGTTGCTCTGAAGATACATGCTTAATTGTAAAATAAAATTATTGCTTCTATAAAGAACCTGAAATCACAAATTTATGGAGGGAAGATGTTCTTGGAAAGTAATCTATCCATGTCTCTCCCATTCCCTGTAACCATCACAAGCACTTGTCTTTACTTGGGAACAGAGCAGTGAGTCCAGAGAGGTCCAGGAATATTTGTTACCCCAGGAACTGGCCTGTGGACCACTTAGATGTGTAGGGGAACATTGCAGCCTGTGATCCACAGAGCTGCCAGCTACAGGGAGAGAAATGCTGGTCTGGGCCAAATGTGACCTCAGAGGCCAGGAGCAACAACAGAAGGGGCATTGAAGGGGCTCTTACCCCACTTCAAAACCATAAAGTAGGCTTTTCAGTACATTAAAGAGAGACTGGGTACTTTTTACTAAAATCATAATTCCTCATTCGACGATAATTGCAATCATCCTGCTAAGCTAACTCCCTGCCTCTAAACTCTTGCCTCACCAAACCGTCATTACATTGCTATAGATTTCTCATCCAGAAACACAGGATGGATTATGCTCTTCTCAATCTAGAGTAAGTACTTAGGCTTCCTACACCTCCACACTTTTGCCATGAAAGAAAAATCTTAACTGTTAGCATAAGTTTGAGAGTCTTCTTCATTCAGCCCTACCCTACATTTTTCAGCATCAACTCCATCTCATTTCTCTGTACATTCTGCGCTATAGACACTGGTCTATTTGCCACTTCTCAAACATGCACTATGACTATTCTTTCCTCCAAGCTTTTGCTCATATTTACTCTTCCCTGAGCCTGGAATACCCTTCCTCCCTTCTCTGTTCACAAAATCCTATCCAGATTCTTTCTATCAAAGTTAATCATTCCTTCCTCTGAAGTCTTAATACACACTCTGTTTGGCATATTTCCTTCTGCCTTGTAATGTTGATGGTTATTCACACCCATGCTTTCCCCCTTAGATTATAAGCATATGAGAAACGGTCATCATATTTTACTCATGTTTGATTTCCCCAAAGCCTACCTTGCACAATAAATACTTCATAAAAAGGAAGTGCCTGCTCAGTAATTGTTTCGTGAATTGAATTGGATCTTTAATTACCAGTTTTAGTTGCTTTCTATATAAATATGACAAGTTTATGAGAAAAAGACACTCCCCATTAGTTCCAAAGTAGAGTTGCCAGGTAAAATGAGAACACTCAGTTAAATTTGAATTTGAATTTACAATTCAGATTTAACTGAAGGGCCTATATTTTTATTTGCTACATCTGGCATCCCCAATCCAAAGACATGCCAGTTTCACCACTGTCAGGGTTAACTTCTGGGCAATAGTGAATTAGTGTGGGCATAAATCTGTCTGTATCCAATTCTACTGTAGCAATATGTATATCGCCACCATGAATCCCCTTCATGTAAGGGGAAGGTAATGTTTTGGGAGAAAAAAGAGCAGAAGAACAAAGGTAGTCATTTATAATTTGATCCTTATATTCTCACAATGATAGTGGCTATTTGAGCAACCCAGGAGGATAATTTCATGTATTAATATAAATTCTTCAAATCGCTAGTTGTTCTGATCAACAAGATAGCCAAGGTAAACCTTTGAGGTCTTTGAGACATTCTGCTTTTTTATCCTCACCCAGGACATTTCTTCATGCTGCCCTTGGTCTCTTTCATTGTCTCTGTAGCATCCCAACCACAATGGGGTCATTGTATGGGCACTGCTTGTGCCAACCTTTCATGCTCGGCCCTGAGGAGCCATGTTTACCTCAAGTTATTTGATAACATCCTCTCACCTTATCCCTCTCCCACACTTTTCACCCCACCCCTTCTCTTTTCTAGTTTCCTAGGCAACAGTTTGTTAGTCTAATAATAAACCAATGCTTGCCATTGTACAATGAGATCAATAGAACCCTCAGGATTCTCCTTTGCTCCCAGATAACATCTGCAGTTTAACACTAACCTTCTGGGGACAATTTCTGGCCCTCCTTAAATTCTGTGATCAAAGAGGGTTGGAATTTCCTGTAGGGGTGGGCGATGTCCTCTGTGAGGAAATTATTTTTGGGAGAGAGAAACCTTGCAGTATCCTTCAAATCAAATTATGTGAGCAGCTGTCGACTGATGAGTTAAGCAGAATTTCTTATTTGCCGAAGTGTAACTAGTATGTTCAGACCTCACCATTCCGACTACAAAGTAATTTCCTATTTATCCACATCACACCTAAGCTGAGCCCTCAGTTGCCCATAAGGAACTTATTGCTCCTCAGAAGTGTGCTGTCATCACCATCCTATAGGCCATTAGAGAAGAAACCCTTATGATCTTCAAGCCTGGCCACTGTCCAATCTCTGTTCCTCTACTTCTGCAGAAGAAAGCTCCCAGGAGCCCACGGCTTCACTGGAAAAACACTCCCACAGAACCCCAGACACATTTAAAGTAATACAAATTGTTTAATTGCAGAGAATAAGTTTCTGGCCGTGCAATACACTGAAAAGTAACTGTCATCAGGATAAAAGCCAGTGACTCTGGCCGCTTTAGCAACTGCAATCTAGTCAATCACACAAACTATTAAAAGATATGTGAAGGACCCTGTAGGGAAATTGTGACTGCTGAATTAAGCAGAACAAAGGCCACACTCGGATTTTCAGCGTGACTTCTGATGGAAGAGTGAACAGCCTTCTACCGGTCAGCATATTTTTCCACACTTTAATAAAGCTGTGAAGGCCAAGATGTAAGTAGTGTACCCCTCAGGACTCTGCTTGCTGATATCTGAAACCAATCGTAGCTAGCTTTTAAAAAACAAAAATAAAGAGGAATGTATTACAGAGACGTAATGATTCAAGGGAATTCAGGAGAATTCAAGGGAATTCTCAGAATTCAAGGGAAGACGGGGCTAATGGGTACTGAAAATAGGAATCTCAAGAATTCGAGAATCTCAGCTCTCCTTCTCTCTGTGTGTTGTTTCGTTCATTTTTCTCTTTTGTCATTAGTTTCCTCTGCTCTCTTAATCTTCATGGAAGAATATGGCTTCCCACCATGTTGTGGTCAGCACCATAAAGAAAATAAAAGCTTTTCTTGAAGGATAGGGTCATAGTTCTCAACACGGCTACCAGGGGCCCAGCCTCAGTGGAATGGGAGGGAAGTAAAGCAGTCATTGTAAGCTGGGCAGACACTACAAAAGGGACAGACTCAAAGCAGACACAGCTACCATTTTCCCTAGTTTCCTGTGACAAACTTGGAAGAAGGAATGGCAGAAATGTTGGATATCTGGTTATATGCTGATGTTAGACTTGTGATAAAGAAATTCAGAGTGATAAAAAATTGTAATTCACAAAATGCAATGTACTTAGTAAATATCAGAAACTCCTATCCCATAAGCCTAACTGTTCATTTATTTGTCTTCTTTAATTGCTAAGCAGGACATCTCTTAGAAATAAAACTTAGTTGAATTGGTTTAAAATAACATCATTCTGTTTGGACTCATAAAGGTTTTTTGCTCTAAAATTATTAATGATTCACCATTGGCAGAGTTCAGAACTCCTGCCTGAGTTAAGTTTCCTCAGTGCAACCAGATTTCATTCATATACTCTCAAAAGAAATGAAAAATAATCTGACAAAAAGTAACCTTTGAATGTCATTCAGCTTTGTGAGGACTAACAAATAGGAATGAAGTCCTACTCCGTGCTACCTTCATTTTTACTCTTTTCTTTGATGCCCCTGTAACACAACGGTCATACTTTCCAGTCACCTCTTACAGTCATTTCCAAGGCATTTTTGTTCACCTTTATCATTAAAAAAATTAGTACATTCTTCCAATTTAAGTTTATTTATTTACTAAAATATTATGTACATAATATTATACAATAATAAATAATAAAACCTTTAAAATGGCGATCAATACTAAATGTAAGTAGAAGTTATATTTTCTTCCCGTACACCAATGATCACCTTGTGCACTGGTCTACTATCACAGGACAGTCAGTTAGTCTGAGCTGAGTTGTTCTTAGTGCATCAGTTTGGGTGTCCTAAAGGGCAGTCCTGAACTTAAGTATAAGGTGTTCTTGATAATCATATCTTAAAATGAATTCTCCAAGGCTCAACTTTCCATTGTATAAGTGCCATGAAAAATTATCTGTAGTGCCAAAAAACACAGAATGAGTATAAAAGTGAGCAGAATCAAACAAGCAAAGCGAATTTTCTACAAAATGAAAAATTTGGAAAAGACGTGCTGGCCCAGCTGGGCTTGACAGTAAGGCTACACACGCTGAAGCAGTTAGAACAGGGCTTCAGTCTACGATTGACTGAAACAAACAAAACCCTAGCAGGGAAGAAGGGAAGCCAGTTGGATAATGCTGCTCTCCAATGATCAAATTCTCTTGCTTTTTCTCTGCATTCATTCCTTTTGTCTTCTCTGCAAATACTGAGACCCTGAGGTGATGTTGACCCTGCCAGAATGTTTCAGGCCAAAAGAAATCATAAGATATAGCAACATATAATATAATAAACCAGCAGTCTTATTCTTGAGTAAAACCTCTCTCACAAAAAAGAACAACCAAAATTTAACAATAAACTGAAAATAATATTTATTAAAAGAACGGCAGGTAAAAGATTCATATCTCTGATCTATAATAAATGCATATAAATTAATGAGAATAGTAAGACCTTCCACTAAATAAATCAGCAAAGGCTAGTCACAAAAGAATAAATGATAGATTGGCAAATATGTGGGGAAATGTTCAATTTTTATTTTTTAAAAAGTCATCTTATTTGTTAAATACTTATTTTTTTTTTAAGTATTTAAACAAAATATTATTTACTAAATTAGCAAAGATTTTAAACTGTCATAAAGGTACTGGCCAAAGTGGTGAAATGAGCACTTGAATTCATCACAGATAGAAGTACATATTAACCTTACCCTTTGGAAACCAGTTTTTCAATACAGAGCAAAAGCCATAAGGTATCTATTTCCTTTGATCTAGTAACTCCTTTTCTATTCATTTATCTTAGGGTAATCAAAAACGAAGATGAAGAGACCAGCATGTTTACTGATACATTATATAAAGCATTGGAAAAATTTAAAACAGCAGATTATTAGACAATATGAAAGTAGATAAGCGAATTATGATATATCTGCATGATACGTCATCGTTCAGCTTTTAAATTTTTGTTTATTACGAGAGTTTGGGGTATGATGGATGCTTATGTTAAACTCATCAATGAAACAGTAGGATATGCAGTTGTCCTGAGTAATGACAACAACCAAAGGCTCTGGGTAGAAATGGACAAAAACTCTATGAGTTATTTTTCTTGGTCAGTGTATCTATGAATGATTTTAATTTCTTTCTATCATTTAGTTTCTATATTTATATGTCCTTTCAAATTTATATTCATGTAACAAATATTTATTAAGGACCATGTTCCACACACTGTCCTAAGTGCTTGGGATAAAGCAATGACAAAAACAAATTTTCCACTCTCAACAGGGTTGCCAAATTTAACAAATAAAAAATACAAGACATCCAATAGAAATTGAACTTCAGCTAAACACAGAATAATTTTTTAGTATAAATATAGTATTTCATCTGGCAACTTTAACTCTCAAGGAATTTAATTTAGTTGGGGATAAATTTCCTACAAAGAGCATGAATTAATTTTTTAAATTTATTTTTTGTGGGAAAATAGACATAACATAAAAGTAACTTTTTAACCATTTTAAAGTGTACAATTCAGTGGTAGCAAGTTCATTCACAATGTTGCACAACCATCACTGCTACCCAGTTCCAGAACTTCCTCATTGCCTCAAAGGGAAAATCCTGTACATATTAAACATTCACTCCCCACACCCCACTCTCCATAGTGCCTGAAAACCACTAATCTGCTTTCTGTCCCTATAGACTTGCCAGTTCTGGACATTTCATATAAATGGAATCACACAAGATGTCGCCTTTTGTGTCTGATGTCTTTTAGTTAGCATGATGTTTTCAAGGTTTATCCATGTTGGAGCATGTATCAATATGTCATTCCCTTTTTTTTAAAAAAGATTTATTTATTTATTTTATTTATTTTTGGCTGTGTTGGGTCTTAGTTGCGGCACACGGGATTTTCGTTGAGGCATTCGGGATCTTTTATTGCAGTGCGTGGGATTCTCTCTAGTTGTGGCGGCGGATTTTCTCTTCTCTAGTTGTGGCATGCAGGCCCCAGGGCACGTGGGCTCTGTAGTTGTGGCGTGCGGGTTCCAGAGTGCATGGGCTCTGTAGTTTGCGGCAGGCAGGCTCTCAGTAGTTGTGGTGTGCAGGCTGAGTTGCCCTGTGGCATGTGGGATCTTAGTTCCCTGATCAGAGATCAAACCTGCATCCCCTGCATTGTAAGGCGGATTCTTTACCACTGGACTACCAGGAAAGTGCCTGTCATTCTTTTTATGGCTGCATAATATTCCATTATATGTGCATACCACATTTTGTTTATCCCTTCATCTGTTAATGGACAGATGGGTTGTTTCCACCTTTCGGCAATTGTAATGTATGCATTAATTTTATACTTTAAAAAAATAAGTTTTATCTAAACTATAAAAACCATTAAGGGATAATGAAAATCTGTCTCAGAGCTTCCTCTATGTCAATGTTATCTGTTTAGATAACTCTGAGTAAAGGAGAGGGCCAGGCAATATTCAAACAACACAGAATCAAGTATTAATCAAAGTAAAATAAAATGTGGCAGATATAAAGAAGCATAAAATAACGATTTTGTCATCAAGAAACTTATACCAAATTCTGGGAAACGAAAGTCAAAAGTCCAGTATTTAATCAAAGCAAGGCTGCACTGCCTCTCAGTCAGAAACAGCTGAGTTTAGATTACCAATTCAGGGCTGCTCCTAGAACAATAAGTAGAGCACATCACATCTGCCTGATTAAAAAGCTTACCAAAAAAAAAAGAAAACAAAAAAAAATGTGCTTCCCAGGAAAAAGAAACTGAGACCTTTATCCAAAGACAAATCACATTTTCCAACCATTAAAGCTACATAAGTTCAGAAATATTGGAGTCTCTCCTCCAGCACCTCCTCACAGCACATATAAGATAACTAATTCCTGTCTTCCCATTTTCAGTGAGTGGTCTTTTGTTTTAGGTCCTCTGAGGTTTTCAGACTTACATCAGTAAATTCTTCTTTCCAACAGCTGGGGGAAGCTGGCTTACAAAACCTTGTGCTGACATCATAACAAAGCATCCATGAAACGTGAGAGATGGAAACAGACATGGGGGCACCTTCGCATTTTTCTCTGCTTTGGCAGGAACCCAGGCAGCCAATGCCTGACCCAAAGCCAAAGGAGACACAGAGGGGTGATCTGAGTAAGATGGGAAAGTAAAGAGGAGTCAGAGATTCACAATTCCTCAAGTGTCTTCTCTGGCTCAATGGGTTCATTCCCTCTTCCAGAACTTGCCAGATTTTCTTCCTTTGCCCTCACTCAAATTACCTGCCTTGCCTTATCTTCTACCACCCATGGACTAAATTTTATGTGTTTTTCCTTTAAGACTCAATGCAAATCCTACCTTCTCCAAAGAAGCTTTTCAGATCGTCTTCCTTCCTGCAATAAAACCGATGTGATTTCTTCCTTCCTTGGACTTTACGTCACCCTATGGATTACAATTGCTGAATATTCTAGTTATTCGTGTTTTTGTGTTGGCACTTTCTCCCATACATATACCACCATCCAACAGATGTCATACAGTCCCAAAAGGTTGTCTCCTCATGGTAGCAACTACGGTCCACTTGTTTCTAAACCCCGCCATCCTTTTGTTTACCCCGCCACACACCCATAACAGGTTGACCAGTGTCGTACACAGGTTTGATACTTTGCAAAAAGTATGAATGGATGAACGGTTAATTATTTTTAGGCTCTAATTTCAAGGGCAAAGTCTCTTCAAATAAAAAATACCTGAATAGCAGAGTAGTGATATTTACCTACCCACTGCAAGCTACAAGTATTTGATTGAATCTCTGCATTATCTAGGTAGATGGAGCATCTGCCTTTTGTTCTTAAAATAATTTGTCTTTTAGGGTGTAAAAGAGAAAATTTAACTCACTGTTCTCTGGATACCTCCTAAAGAGTACCCTTCCTTCATTTCCATTTTTTCCTTAACCACTATTTTCTACACTTAATTTCTCAATTTAATTTTCTACATCAAATCATACAAGCTTTTCCCTGTTACTATTTTGATGACTTGATAATTATTCCAAATATTCCAAATGGTCATGCACTAGAATAATTTCCATCTTTATGTGAAAAGTGGAAAAATAGCATGCTCTTATGAAGAAATTAACCAAAGCATTAATTTCTTTAACCAATGGTACCTGGCTATGTTGCTATTATTGTTATGGATCTCTCTGCTGATTTTTTATGTTGCTCCAATTGCAGCATAGTTGTCAGCACTTCACTTTATTAATTCATCTGTTCCTTCAACAAGTATTTATTGAGTATGATGTCTGAGATGCTGAGCTAAGTACAGTACTATGTACTGGCTCATTTTCCTCCTAACTCTTGACAGTGCTTATTCTCTTTTGCCAGCACAAGTTTCCCACCATCCCTGAAGGACTGGTGTCCTTCAGGATGTTGTTCCTGAATGTCCTCCTTCAATTACTGGGGATGGCTAACATCTGGCCCAGGTGCAGTCCCTGCCACCTCTGGAACCAATGATGATCCTAGTCATCATTCATGGCACTCTTTCCCACCATATCTGAAGGTGACCTTAAATTGTTTCTCAACACAGCACCTCAGAAAGCTCTGTCATTTGGATGATATGCAATTGGAAATCTACTTCCTTTTCACCTCTCTCCTGAATTATTTCATCTGCTCCTATGACTTCCACTTTCACACCTATGAAGATGGTTCCCAAACTCTACCTGACGTTTCTCCTGAGTTCGAGTTTCACGTTTCCAATAACCTAAAGTCCTTCTTCGCTTAGTGTTTCAAGCTCAGCTTCTTCAAAACCAAACTTATTATATTCTCCATAAAACCTGCTCTTGGGAATTACTTGGGAATCATCCAGCCTAGGGATTTTAGGCTTATCTCTTTTTCTTATCTCTCACTGCTCATTTCCATATGAGGTTGATCATTAAGTTACATTAATTCTACTTCATAACTGTCTCTTAAATATGTGACTTCTTATCCTTTTCCACCTTCCTAGGTTAGACCATCAGGGATTGCCTCCTGGATTCTTACAATAACATCTAGCCATGAATGAATTACTCTCTTCTCCAAATCATTTTCTTCCTTGTCATCAATTACCTTCCTAAAGCATGGATCTGACCATATGAGTGGTTTCCCTCATCTCCATCAATGGATCCTTAAAATCCTTCAATGTCATCAGCAGAAATAGCCTTTCATACTCTAGCCCCAAATTACTTTTCCAAGGACATTTCTCATCACTTCCCCAATTCCCAGCTTTTTGCTTCAGGCATTGAGTATAAGCTACTCCCTAAATACACCATGAACTTTCATACCTGTGTGTTTTTCCTCATGCTGTACAATCTGCTTATAATGCCTTTCCCCCCACGAACTGCCTAGGGATATTCTCCTTTTTCAAAACTTAGTTCTCCCCTTCTCCTTCTGTCCTTACCTCTCCCCTCCCCAGCCAAGCCTCCATCATTGGTGCATGTTGCTGTGTTGTGTGATGCTTAGTTGAGTCTATCCCACCAGGCTGTTGAAACCGAGAGTAGTCTTATTCATTTTTGTACCTATAATATGAATAGCTGAGTTTCTAACACGTAGTAAAGGATTAGTGAATGTTCTAGGCATATGCCAAAGCAAAGCATACCCCGTCTTCTGAGTCAATTTCCTCTTTAAAGAGTAGCTGGTTGGTAAAAGAAGATGATTCGTTTGGCTTATATTTGAGTCTTAGCCATGGTCTTAAATTGGAAATTGTTGAGTTGCCAATATTTTTTACAAGTCTCTAGTGAAATTTCCTTGGGAAGTTATGCAGTGAGGTGATTCATCCAGACTTTGTAAAACAAAATTGTCCCTTCTTTTCCTTGTTTTAGAAACAAAAACAAAACCATCAATGCTTGATTGACATCAGTGGAAAAAACCCTTTTGTTTCCTATAATCCAGTGTTTTCATTAAGTAATTTGCAATGTAGTGGGGGGGGGGAGGAAAAGAGTCTTTGTAGGGGGTTCCAAAGGCATTCTGCCTAAGAAAATCTGATTAATTTGAATAGTGGATTTGGAGTCTCCAACCATACCTCATAAAAGCCATCCCTAGAGAATGGACTTTGCAGTAACAAGCTGCTTCTACTTCTGGATAGAAATCCCATTTCGTTCTGCCTACAAGCCTGTGGAAGGCATTTCATGACAGTTTCAGACTGAAATATATTTTAAAGAGAGAGACCTGCTTATGGTAGTGGTTTGGCATAATAATATGATACAATCAAATGTTGACATCTGTAATGACATAACTCTTTACTGTAAAATTAAAAATATTAGAAGGCATATCAGAGAGTTAATGCAACTAGACTGTAAAATTAAAGCTAAAGACCTGCACTGTGGATGGCAGGTCTCCCCTAAACCAATCTAATAATATTTTCCTGCATTATAAAACTGTGTTTAATAAGGCAAATGGTATTAATGAATTAAAATATAGTTTATGAGAGAATGAAGGCCTCAGTCCACATATTGCTGTCAGCAGTTCACATTGGAATTCTTTCATGAACTGTGGGATCCATTTTGCAATCCACAATGTAAGTGGAAGCATTAAGAAATGGATGAAGACAGAGAAAGATTCCAAAAAAATCCCACAAAGCTAGGATACCAGTAAGTGAATCTTTCCTACAAAGAAAAAAATGCCAGATTACAAATGAGTGCTCTCTTTAGTTCGCAGGCTAAATTAGTGTGCAGGCCTGCATAAAGGGAACAATGGACACCTTCTGACACCAGGCTGTGTGTCTGGTGAGCATCCCTCAGTGCAAATGTTAGTACTGTGTGAGTATTTATTGTGTTTCTATAAAGTCCTAATGAGCTCCTTGGGTGAGAGTGAAACCCTTTGCTTTTTCACACTGTGCTCAAGACCCCTAAACTTCATGGGGTCAAATCTAAAGAAAGGGTAATGGACCATGAGGTCCAGCTTAATAGACCTGATATTAACACAGCAGCAAGAATGTCACCAAATGCAAAGTTTAGGGCAAGCAATGAATGAAGTATTTGTTACACTTAAAGAATATACAAAGGTTATAACAGAGTAGCGGCACTATATCAATGTCATCATTGCAGGACTTTGAAAATCTGCCATGTATGAAATAACCCTGCAACACATCTTTAGGTTGATTACAACACATGAATTTGCTTTCCAGCAGCAAATAATACATCAGAATAGAAAATTATACAACTGCAGCAACTACCTGTAATTACTTTTAGATATTGACAATTTCTTGCCCACAGAAATAATCAGGATACTCTCAGTATCTAATATTCATAGAACGGAAATACAGTGTACTCTTCATGCTGCTTATACAGTTCATCCAGTTAAATGTACACTTTCCCTAAATGAAACAGAAAGATTTTTTCTCCTCCAGTGGTCTGGTTTCTTTAAGATAGGACAGATATCCCTTGGTTCGAAATGAGTAAAAAAAACATAACAACACCGAGTATGATATCATGAAGCAGAACCACTTGTGTAAATATAGGACCCTTTAACCAGATTTGTTAGTCCATGTAGCTGCTGGCTCATCACAATCCTGGTCTGTTATTACAGTGAATTTCCGTTCAAATGATGCAATGTAAGCCACAGACCTGGGATCTGAAAGCACTGTACTCCATGGTTTTGTTCGTAAGTTAACATTAAAAGCTCCATTGCTCTCTCCCATGGGTAAGAATGCGAAGATCTGAGGGTAGGAGCCAGTAAAAATATTTATGTGGTTATGCACCTTCCATGTTTTTATTTTCTGCTGGGCTAAATAGTTTTCTTTGGAATTGACTCAAGCAGGCTGAAAATTATTTGAGGACAAGGGCTCTATCTCTACTTCTGTTGTTTTATGTTTCTATTCCCAACACCAAAGATAAAGCCACGATATTGTCCACATATCCTACACCTGATAGATACAGACAAGAAATGTTGTTCATTACTTACCAACTCCTCTTTTTTCCATGACTTGATTGCCACAAAAGTGGAAAATTGTATTTATTCAGGAAATTCAGGCAGTATATTGTCAAATTAGCTAGCTAACATATGCCATCACGAACTTTCAGCAGATTATTAATTGCTGATTCTCCATTTCACTTTACATTATTGATTTGATTTTCAGTCATCTCCCCTATCCACTAATTTTCACAGGTTACTTGAATGTCACTTTCATATTTGTAAAATTAGACCAGGTTCAAATAAATGAAAAACCTCATAGGTTTCAGATAACTAGTTTCAATGTTCAAGGCCATAAAGCAGGGACATTTAGAAACCAAAAATGCTCCTGGACTCTTTAAGTTCCACAAATAACTGCTGTCATATCTCTTTGACTATTCTCTTTGACTAATAGGAAGGGAAAGAATAACATAATCATTTTACTTTGATGTTGCTATTTTTTAAAGGAAATGCAGAGAAATGTAGAAGTGGAAGCCAATTAATTTTTATTAATAAAGAAAAAGCCAGAAACATTTATCTGTTGACGGGTTTGACCCTAAAGAAGGGATATTACAAGCCAGCTGAATGTGTGTGATACAGGAACATCAAAACTCTGACCTAACTAAAAATAACACTTCCAAATTCTAGCCTGCCAGAATATCTAGAATTTCTGTCATTGGATTCATTGCTGCACATAAAACATCATTCACAGAAGGCCCATTAAAATGCAGACACAGTATATTTACCCAATAATATCCATTCTCTCTATGGTATATATTAGCCAAAAACAGGACACAGTCCAGAGCAGATTGTCTGAACTGAAAGAGAGTGTAAACTCGAGAAAAGTAGGATGTGAAAGGAATTCTGGGGTTCTAAGGCACCCCCTGAATCTCCAGAATAGTAAGAAGTCACCCCGGGGTGGAGGGATATTGACTGCCTTTTATGAAACTAGGCATAAAGCCTAGTTATGTCTATTACTGAACTGTTTCTAAAAGTTTCTCTAAAATTAGCAGCTCTTAAACAAATTTACATTTATACTCCCTGGCTTAAACATACAAAGGTGAAATTTTTACACTAAAAGTAAGTGTAATTTGTTTCTTCTGATCTAATTTTAGAAGTGAGACCAACACAGATGCTGGAAAAGAGATACTTCCACTTCCAGCTAACAGGAACTAACAGGGGCCAAATTTACCCTCCCATCATAAATATACATGATTGAAACAATGATTTTCTAGACACTGAACATTAGGGAGTCAAGGACAGTGATACCCCAAATTATGATTTTTTAAAATAGACTTTGTTTTTAGAGCAGTTTTAGGTCCACAGCAAAACGGAGTGGAAAGTACAGAGGTCCCAAATACCATTGTCTCCTTCCATACACACAGCCTCCCCAACTATGAACATCCCACCCCAGAGTGGTACAACCGCTATAATTGATGAGCCTACTTTGATGCATCATTATCACCCAAAGTCCATTGCTTACATTAGGGTTCACTCTTGGTGTTGTACATTCTGTGGGTTTTAAACAGTGTATGGTGACATGTATACACCATAACAGTATCATACAAAATAATTTCACTACCATTAAAATCCTCTGTGCTCTGCCTCTTCCTCTCTCCCTTCCTGTTAACCCCTAAAAACCACTGATTTTTCACTGTCTCCGCAGTTTGCTTTTTCCACAATGTCATACAGTTGGAATCATACAGTATGTCGCCTTTTCAGATTGGCTTGTGTTACTTAATAATATTCACTTAAGATTCCTCCATGTCTTTTCATGGCTTGATAGCTCATTCCTGCTTAGCACTGAATTATATTCTGTTGTCACCATGTACCACAGTTTATTTATCCATTCACCTACTGAAGGACCTCTTAGTTACTTCCAAGTTTTGGCAATTATTAATAAAGCTGCCATGAACATCCATGTGTAGGTCTTTGCGTGAACATAAGTTTTCAGTTCATTTGGATAAATACCAAAGAACATAATTGCTGGATCGTATGGTAACAGTTTGTTTAGTTTTGTGAGAAGCTACTGTCTTGCAAAGTGGCTGTAACATTTTGTATTTCTACCAACGATCAATGAGAGTTCCTGTTGCTCTACATCCTCACCAGCATTTGGTGTTGTCAGTGTTTTGGATTTGCACCATTCTAATAAGTGTGTAGTGGTACCTTGTTGTTATTTTAATTATGCATTTCCCTAATGACATATGAAGTTGAGCATCTTTTCATATGCTTATTTGCTACCTATATATCTTCTTTGGTGAAGTGTCTGTTTAGGTCTTCTGCCTACTTTTTTTTTAACATCTTTATTGGAGTATAATTGCTTTACAATGGTGTGTTAGTTTCTGCTGTATAACAAAGTGAATCAGCTATACATATACATATATATCCCCATATCTCCTCCCTCTTGCGTCTCCCTCCCACCCTCCCTATCCCACCCCTCTAGGTGGTCACAAAGCACCAAGCTGATCTCCCTGTGCTATGTGGCTGCTTCCCACTAGCTATCTATTTTACATTTGGTAGTGTATATAAGTCCATGCCACTCTTTCACTTCATCTCAGCTTACCCTTCCCCCTCCCCGTGTCCTCAAGTCCATTCTCTATGTCTATGTCTTTATTCCTGTCCTGCTCCTAGGTTCTTCAGAACTTTTTTTTTTTGATTCCATATATACGTTAGCATACAGTATTTGTTTTTCTCTTTCTGATTTACTTCACACTGTATGACAGACTCTGGGTCCATCCACCTCACTACAAATAACTCAATTTCATTTCTTTTTATGGCTGAGTAATATTCCACTGTATATATGTGCCACATCTTCTTCATCCATTCATCTGTTGATGGACACTTCTGCCCACTTTTTAATCAGGTTGTTTGTTTTCTTCCTGTTGAGTTCTTTGTATATTTTGGATAACAATCCTTTACCTAATATGGCTTTTGCCAATATTTTCTCCCAGTCTGTGGCTTGACTTCTCATTCTCTTGACATTGTTTTTCACAAAGCAGATGTTTTTAATTTTAGTGAAATCCAGCTTGCCAACTATTACTTCATAGATCGAGCCTCGGTCATTGTATCTAAAAAGTTATCACCTTGCCCAAAGCCATTGAGATTTTTTCCTATGTTATCTTCCAGGAGTTTTACAGTTTTGCGCTTTGCATTTAATTCTACAATCCATTTTGAGTTAATTTCTGTGAAGGATATAAGGTCTGTGTCTAGATTCATTTTTTTGCATGTGGATGTCCAGTTGTTTCAGCACCATTTCTTGAAAAGCTATCTTCTCTCCATTGTATTGCCTTTGGTCCTTTGTCAAATATCAGTTGACTAAATGTGTGTAGGGCTATTTCTGGGCTATCTGTTCTGTTACATTGATTTATCTTTTGTCAATACCACCCTGTCTTGATTACTGTAGTTTTATAGTAAGTCTTGAAGTCAGGTAGCATCGGTCCTCCAACTTTGTTCTTCTCCCTCAATATTGTGTTGTCTATTTGGGATTTTTTACTTCACCATATAAACTTTAGAATCAGTTTGTCAATATCCACAAAATAACTTGTTGGGATTTTGATTGGGATTACATTGAATCTATAGATTAAGTTGGGAAAAACTGATGTTGTGACAGTATTGAATCTTCCTATCTGTGAACATGGCTGAGATGATGGAATTTTTAATGTTTTGCATGTATATTTATCTAAAGATAAATAAGAGATACTTTAGTTGGGAAATTTACTGATATCACTATTAGAAAATAATAATAAAATCAGTGGTTTTTTTAAAAAGAACAATTTTTGATGCCCTTAATTATAAAAATTATTAAATATTTCAAAATTTTCTTACAAATCCCCAAACAATAGGTATACTCAATTTTTTTACAAATACTAAAACAATTTATTTATTCAATAAATATTTATTGAACACTAGTATGTGCCAAATACTACACAAGGTGCTGGTGATACAACAGGAGGCAAGACAAGGTTTCTCTCCTCTAGAAGCTCACAGTCTGGAGGGGGATGAGAAACAGGGGGTTTCAATCAGTGCACTTTCAATGGACGCATGCAAATAATACAGGGTGTAAATAACCCAGGGTGATTTGGGATCAGCTAAGAAGGACAAAACTTAGCTTGAAGGGTCAGGGAAAGCTTCCTGCAGAGGGTAGCAAGTAAGGTGAGACTCCTCCCCCTCTTCCCAGCTTTTAAATATTGAAGGACTCCAGTCTTCACCTCTACCTACATCCAGTCCCTAGACAATTGCATCCATTCTGAGACTTTAAATAACATCTTCAGCTCCTGAGTCCCAACATTGATCTCCAGCATCCTCCAACATTGATTCTCCAGCATCCTTGACTTCTTTTGAACTCTAAACTCAGATATCCAACTGCCTACTAGACATCTACGTTTGGATGTCTAAGAAGTATTTCAAATTTAATATGAGAATGTTCTTGATTTCCTTCTCCAAACCCAGTCTTCCCATCTTAGTAACTTGGGTCCTTCATCCAAAAACCTTGGAGTCACCCATGACTTCCCTCTTTCTCTCACATTCCACAGTCAACTCATCAGTAAGTCCCTTTGATTCTAATTTCAAAATAACTCCCAATGCCAATGACCTCTCACCACCTTTCTCTCTATCTCCCTAGTTCAAACCAGCATCATCTCTTTTCTGAACTATTGTAATAAACCACTGGCTCCCCTCCTATTTCCAGTATTGCTTCTCCATAGCAGCTTGCATATTTTTTTAAAAAAACATACTTTGTCAGTTTCCTGCTCTCAATTCTCCAAAGGCTCCTATTAGCCCTAGACTAAAATCCAAATTTCTCACGTTGGCATTATATGTCCCCTGCCTACCTCTCTTGTTTGTTTCCTGCTGCTCTACCTTTTGCTCACCTCACTCTAACTAAAACTGGCCTTTTGGCTGATCCTCAGAGATACTATGGTTGTTTTCACATTAAGGCCTTTGCACTTGCTCTTGCCTCAGCCTAGAACATTCTTTCCTTAGGTCTTCACAGGGTTCTAAACCTGCCCCTCACATTTCAAAGGCCTAGGGCAAAAGTGAAAATAGAGACTCTATATCTTATTTTTAAAATGATAAGACAGCAAACTGTCAAATAAAATTTATTCTATCCTCTTGCCTTGACAAATAGACTTTCCTGGTCACAGTTTTTTTTAGGAGTCATTATATGATATAGCAGGCAAAATAACAAAGATTATTAGACTTAAAAATATTTAGGTGTTCTGTTGATGGAACAGCAATGTTTAGATGAGTAATAAAATATTTACATAATTCATAAATTGTTACATGTTTTAATCTATTAAACTTAATTTAAATCACTATTTTTATAATCAAGATTTTTGTGTGTTGTGTTGACAATATTGACCTAAAGATTAAAAATAAAATGAGTTGTATTCAAAATGCACAAAATTTGGACATACTTTAATGAAAAAGTTAAATTATATGTAAAAAAATTTAAATTATTTTTCAGGTTTTCAAAGAAGTTATTATAAATATTTCAAAATTGTGTATTAAAACTAAAGGCCCAAATGTAAATATAACTAAAGACTATCAAAACTGTAATAAAAGTATTTAAATGAAGAGGAAATTTTATTTCTTTTTGGAAAATTTACTTAAATTGTACTAAATATTTTTATACATACAGAATGAGCCACAATTCTAGGGTTCAGTGCTCATCTGATTTTTCAATGTGAAAAATTGAATAAATTCATATACTCAAAAACCACAAATCACAACATGAGGAGAAAGAAGTAGATGGACATTTAGCACTAAAGGGAAATAATTTTTCATTACGCAAGAATCTATTCCTTTCTGAGAAGAATTTTACGATTCATTTAATATTTCTTTTATTTCAGCACCTCTGTTATTCATATCCTACATGAAAAGCAGCCCAGATCACCCTCCCTGACAGCGTTAGGATGGACGCAGTGGCCTTTTGTATTGAGGTCACAGCACAAGAGATTTTTGACAAGAGTTTCCCTGGGGCCTGAGCAGTTTTATTCACGAGAAGAGATGTTTGGGGTCACTAGCTGTGCTGGGCCAGCACTGAGTGCCAGCCCCTGTGTAAGAGAAGCATCCATGTGTTCTCTAATGGATTTGTTTTGTATGGGGGATATGTGGCTCCCTCTAACGAGCAGAGCCCAGGGAAGCTGCTGTCTTGCCAGAGCTTCAGGTGGTACTACAGACCTCCCTCCTTCAATTCTTTCCGGTTTTGATTCAAATGTCACCTTATTAGATACTGCCAACACGCACACACACAAATACACATGTGTACACACATATACATGCAGGCACACATACCTGCCCATACATACTTGCATGTGCCGTCACGATTCTCTAGTCCCTCTTCCAGATTTAATTGTCTTCAGAGGACTTACTCCTACCTAACATATGTTAGGTACTAATTTTTTATTGCCTATCTCCCCAACAAGAATGCAAGCTCTGTAAATAAATACTCCTTTCCCCTTTCCTCTCTAGGTCACTGCTGGGCAATGTGTGATGTGTGTGTTGGAGTGGGAAGGGGAACCTAAGCTAGAAAGAAAGAAATACAAGGAATGCAGGAAAATTACCCAATTTGCTGTTACCCAGGGGTCTGTCTGACAAATACCACAAAATACAAGTGTTTTCCAGATTCGTATGTATACATTTAAAATGAAGAGAATCTTCTGATTGGCTTTTAGTTTGGGAGCAGAGAAATTGACTATTTGCCAAAGGTCCCCTTCAGTTTTCTGTAATGAGAACATGAGAGAATCCTCTGAAGACCTTTCTCACCCTCTGTGCTTCACCTCAGCTTGTTTCCTTGAATGAGATCATGTACACATTACCAAAATCAGGTCCTTACCCTTACAAATATGTTTACATGATAATGTCATTTGCTAAATAATAAAATGTAAAATTTTAAAGATAAGCTTATTGTCCTAGTCCAATAAGACTAAAATGGAAAAACAATTGGCAAGACAGCTACAGTCTAAATGCAAACCAAAAAAAAAAATGGTTTTCTTGATGAAGAATTCTCATAAATATAAGGCTATTGTGTTTCCTGGGCTTTTCTTTTTTCTTGCTCTCTTCCTTTTCCATTCCATTAGTATCTTTCTCTCAAACCATCACTTGTAAATTATACCAGTAAAAAAAGTACATAAAGGAAGTCATTGTAAAAATAAAGTTACTAAATCATGACTGAAGCCAAAAATATCTAGTTTCTTTATAATAGCAGTGAAGGAGAAGAAATGTAGGACTCATCCCACTAAAAGGGTGATTAATTACACTTCACTAATACCATCGACCTCACTAGGTCAGCAGTTTAGCTGAAACAACCCCTGACAGTGATCAGCCTCATCAAAGTTTGGCTCCTTTTCTCTATTGAAATGTTTCTTCACTAAATTGTTTGTGTGTCCCATGCCAATGGCTTCAAAGCATTTCTTTTCTCTTTTTTTTAAACTTTAAAATGTATGCTCTCCCTACAGAAATTTCATACAATCTTTTAAGCAGTTGGAAATTAAATCTTTGAATGGCAGTAATGATGATCAGTTAACTGATGTAAATATTCAGTAGTTATGCAAAATGTCTGCATCAAACGTTAAGTACAAATATGAGATTGCAAGTTTTATTCTAAAGGCATAGAATCCTCTGTAAACAGACATCAAGAATTAATAGTGATTTGTGGTTTCCTGGGAATATTCTGTCACCTTGAATTTAAATATGGGAAACTACAGTTACAAAAATGAACTAGGCGTGATAGTTTTAGGGAAAAAACATGTTGTACAATTCTGTGTACAATTACCCATGGAGAAAAGGAGAAAGAAGGAAAGGAAATCAGGATTTAGGACACAAACTATGTAAAGTTCACAAAGCAACTTCAAGTTTGAATAGTTCTCATGGTACAAGTTGCATACAGTTAGTAATCATAGCTCTAGATCTTTCTTAGATACAACCTCCAGTTATCTGTGGGGTATGCTTTGTTTAATAAGCCTTTACTGAAGTACTATGTGTCAGGAAATGTGCTATCCACTGAAGATGCAAAATTTAGTTCACATTCTAGTGGGGAAGAGCTACCTTTAAAAAATACATATTTTGCAGCCATAATTACTTTGACTATATCTTGACCGAGGGCTTGCAGTGCAAAGCCAGGCAGTGTCGTGCATTACTTACAATAAAAAGGATCATTTATAAAATATATATATATATGTATATATTTAATGCCCAGAAGAATTAAAAGCAGGATCTCAAAGAGATGGTTGCACATCCGTATCCATAGCAGCAATGGTCACAATACCTAAAACATGGAAGCAACTCAAATGTCCACGGACAGATGAATGGATAAGCAAAATGTGGTATATGCATACAATGGAATATTATTCAGCCTCAAAAAAGAAGGAAATTCTGACACATGCTACAACATGGATGAAACTTGAATACATTATGCTAAGTGAAATAAGCCAATCACACCAAAAAACTAATAGTGCATGATTCCACTTATATGAGGTATCTAGAGTACTCAAAATCCTAGAGACAGAAAGTAGAATGGTGGTTGCCATGGTCTAGGGAAAGAAGAAATGGGGAGTTTTCGCTGAATGGGTACAGAGTTTCAGTTTTGCAAGATGAAGAGTTCTGGAGATGGATAGTGGTGATGGCTGCATAACAAAATGAACATACTTAATGCCATTGAACTTAAAAATGGTTAAAATGGTAAATTTATGCTATGTGTATTTTATAACAATAAACAATTGAAAAAACTACATTTAAAAACTATGAGTATATAATGGAAACATAAACAATATACTGCAGTCACAGAAGAAGAAGTGATCACTTCTGTGTCTGGTGGGGAGATGCCCAGAGAAGGCTTGCAGTGGAGGGAATAGTTAAGTGAGGCCTCAGCAGAGACAGAACATGTTAACATTTGCTCAATCAACTCCAGTTTACTGACACTCCCTCCCATGCCCTCTGTAAACATACTGCCTGATGGTCATGGCTACTGGTTGCTGGTTGTAGTAACCACGCTCTGGAGTGCCTTCCCCTCTCACCTGATGACTTGTGTGCTTATCAAGAGTCAGGGGTATTTATTCCCCAGTGTTTATGCCAATTGTACTTAATTGTAATTACTCAATCGAATTAAATATTATGTAAACAAATTCTATTTCTTCATGAAAAGGAAGAGAATGGTTGGTCTATAAAAATGAATGCTTTGGAAAGGCTTCATAAATTAGTCACTATAAAAAAGTGAAATTGTTGCATTAGGTGTAAGACACCTATAAATCACTAGAAGAACATTGTAAACATCTAGATGGATTTTGAACCCAGATTACTTTGCAAGCGCACTTAAATTTCTCTTCGTCTTTAAAGAAATCAAAACTAGAAATTATAGAACAATGCAAAAAGGACAAAGATAATGCAAGGTGAACCATAAGAAACTTCAATCAGCAGCCTCATTCTCAAAGAAAAGTCTTGGCCCTATACTAAAGTTTGACAATTAAAAGAAACAGTCATATGTTTTAATTTTAAACTGATAGATAGATATAGATAGATAGGTGATAGATAGATAGATAGGTAGATAGATAGATAGAAATAGATGGGACGAATCTGTTATTAATTCCCTTTTTCTACCACATTAGCAATTACAGGTATGATACTCTTGGTAAAGACATAGTGGTTTAGAGCACAGACTCCGGAACCAGATTGCCTGGGTTGAATTATGGCTCTGTCACTTATGAGTTACGTGACCTCAGGCAAATTAATCTCATTGTCCTTTGATTTTATCATCTATTTTAAATGAGGCTAATAATAGTACCTATCTAAGAGATTTGTTCTAAGGGTTAAGTCATTTAGCACAGGTAAAGCACTTAGGACAGTACCAGACATAATAAAAGCTGTGTAAGTGTTAGCTATTACCAGTACTAGTAATGATACTGATATTACTACTACCAACTGTTTTTTGCCAAAGAGAGAAGAGACAAAAGAAGGATGGGAAGAAGAGAATACATTCTGAGGAGGGAATGCAAAGCACCAAGCTGTGGAGCTGTGATCATGCCAACTGGAGGTGAAGTACATGTGAAAAATGAATGATGAGGTGGTCTCAGGCCCAGATGGTGAAGGCACTTCTCGGCGATCCCATTGTTAACCCACCCTGTACCTTTAATTCCCTCTGCTCTCGTGACAGTTTTTGATATGCTAATAAACATAGAGATTGAGTGGCCTCAAACCCTAATGAATTTGTAATTTAGCAAGAGATTCGGATACATAAATAGCACAAGAGAATACATGTTGTTAAGAACACATTATATATTCTGTATCTAAAATGTGTTACTAGTGCAAAGAGGAGGGTACAGCAAATTGACCTGAGAGAGTATGACAGAAAGTGATAATTGAGCTGGGTGTCAAGGGTGAATTAAGGGTTTCTCTGTAAATGATACAATAAAATAATAAGCATCCAAACATGCATAATTGCTATCACTAGAATTGACAGACAAGGTAATCAAAGTGCCCTTTCCAAGTAGTTAGAGCAACAAAGAAACCCTACACTAAAAGATTTGGAAAGTATAACATCTGTATCACAAGGTCACAGGTGTTTTCTCCTTGACTTATCCTTAATAAAACTCTGAAATATGTCATTGAGCCAAACCACATATCTATTATTGTCTTATGATTTCTGAAATATTCCTTTCTTCCGTCTTCCTTTATTTCAGCTCTATAGCTTAGACAACTGGCAAGATAAAAATGAACATGAAATGTTGGGAACAACCGAGAAAAGGCTATAACCATTGTTCACTGTCTTTCCCTTCAAGACAATACAATAAAAGGAGATGCCATAAAATCATTCCACTTTGGTATCATTTATTATGGGCAATGTCAATCTGGCATTTTTATTCTGTGCTTCATGTTGACATTATAGAGATGTGAAGGGGAGAACTAACTTTTTCCTGAATGCTCACTAAAGATTTGAAATGGACAAGGAAGAGATCAAGCACTCAGCAGTGGGATTGAGCACAGAAAAGCAGCTGCTCCCCAGGCACTGAAGTCAGCCAGACTCCTACCCACAATTTATTCACTGTGCGACACTGGAAAAGTTACGGAGCCTCTGTAAAATGTGGACACTAATTCTTCTCCTCTATCACTTCTGGAAGATTAAGTGAAAGAATTAATATGGAATACCTAGCACATTATAGGTATTTAATAAATGTTTCTTGAATGAATAAACTTCTTATTCTTTGCCTTTTCAAAAATACTGTATTGGTTTTTAATTTCCACAGTAATTATATTCATTTGCTAGGGCTGCCATAACAACATACCACAAACCAGGCATCTTAAACAACAGAAATTTGTCTCATAATTCTGGATGCTAGAAGTTCGAGATCAAGGTGTTGGCATCAACAGTTGGCTCTTTCTGAGGCTGTGAGGGAAGGATGGCTTTCAAGCCGCTCTCCTCGGCTTGAAGATGACCATCTTCTCCCTGTGTCTCTTTGCGCTCTCTTTCCTCTTTTACGTGGTTGACTCTATCTTTTTATAAGGACAGCAGTGATAAGGACACCTACTCCAATATGATGTCATCTTAGCTTAACTAATTACATCTGTAACTAATTCTAAATCAGGTCACACTCTGAGGTACTGGAGGTTATGACTTCAACTTATAAATTTGGAGTGGGGACACAATTCAACCCATAAGAGTCACGAAGCCTTGTGTAATCATTCAAGCAACATAGAAATATAAAACTTTAAGGGTCTCCTCCCGTAATACAATTCCATTCCTCTGCTTTTAACATTTTGTAATGTTTCCTTCCATAAGTCTTTTGATGCCTGCACAAACACACACACACACACTTACCCACACCACATATTAGTCTTATATTTAGACACACACACGTGTAGTATTTTTCTGTTATAAAAATTCAATCACACTACACATATTATTTAGTCCCTTGCTTTTTCATTTCATAATATATAATGGACATTTTTCTAAATCATAAACCTATGTAAATATTTTCATAATATTCTGTAGTATGTATAAATAATAATCTATTCAATACTTGTCCTATTGGTGGATATTCAGGGCATTTCCAGGGTTTGGAGATATCCATTTTTTAAATACAGCTATATGCAGTTTCACTCAGCTTTTTCTTTAAAACTTCTGCTTTGATTTATGTAAGTTAGATTCCTAGAAATGCATTTCTAGGTCAGAGATATGCACATTTAAATTTAATTTTACCAGATGACTCTCAAAAATGTTTCAACAATTCACACATTCACCAAGAGTGCCTAAGAGGTATCAATTTTCCCCACATTTTTGCCAAAGTAGATTTGATCAGTGTTCTTTTAAATTTCTGCCTCTCTGATACATGAAAAGTGATGTATCTCATGTCTTTAATATGCATATCATTCACTACCACTGAGGTACAGCATCTTTTCAAATGTTTTTTTGGCTATTTGCATCCTTCTGAGAATTGCTAGATCGTCTTTTACCTACTTTTCATTTATATTTCTTGTCTTTTACCCATTTGTAGGAGTCCTTGTATATTAGGGAAATTAATACCTTGTCATATATGCTGTAAATATTCTTTCCCAGTCTATCATTTGTCTTTCAATTTTGTAATAGTGCCTTTTGCCATTCAGAAATTTTAGGCTTCTATAGTCAAGTCTGTCCATTTTTTTTTTTATGATTTGTGAATTTTTCTGTCTTGCCCATAAATGCTTCAACCATACCCCAAAGATTCATAATCACCTTCATTATATTCTTATATTCTCTCTGTATTTGCTTAAATGCTTCAACCATAAATGTTTCAACCATACCCCAAAGATTCATAATCACCTTCATTATAGTCTTATATTCTCTCTATATTTGTTGTAAGACACAAATCTATTAGTTCCTTTTCCTTCCAGGTGAATATTCCATTACTTTAACACTACTTATAAGGTAATTCTTCCTTTTCTCACTAAACTGAAATGTAAGGATCACCATATACTAAGTTCTTATTTTAGAGAATACTTGAATCAGTTTCTGTACTCGCTGTTCTGTTTCATTGATCAATTTGTTCATTCCTGAGCCAACATTCATATTATTCTGATTGTAGTAGCTATATAAGAAGTTTTGCTATCTGGTATGGCAACGTACCCTTCACTATTTGCTTTTTATCAATATTTGTACATTTTTTCTTCCATATTAACTTTAGAATTATTTTGATTAGTTAAAAACAATGACAATAACAACAATGGCACTCTGACCCAAATTGCTTGAAATTTATACACATATTTGGGAATATTAACAATTTTCCCTATTCAGGAATCACACAGATTGACTACATGTGTTTAATATGAAAGCTGTGGGTTAGAAAGTTTCTGTAGCTTGCCCAAGGCCATGCAGTTGGCAAAAGACAGAAACTGCCTTTAACATCTCTCTAGTGCAAATTCCAGAACGTTAATCACCTCCTTTGTTCATATCAGAGAAAGAAGGTGATAAATTAAATTACTGATATTCTCTTGACTAAGCTACAAGGCAGCTTAACCATTTACAAGGCTGTCAGGCCCAAGCAGAAGTTGACCAAGCATGGCACCGGTTTATAAGCAACTCATTAGCTTTTATCCCAATAAACTGTTTCTCATTCTTTAAAACATCTGGATAGAGGGGCTTCCCTGGTGGCGCAGTGGTTAGGAATCTGCCTGCCAATGCAGGCGACACGGGTTCGTGCCCCGGTCCAGGAAGATCCCACATGCCGCGGAGCGGCTAGGCCCGTGAGCCACAACTACTGAGCCTGCGCGTCTGGAACCTGTGCTCCGCAACGAGAGGCCGCGACAGTGAGAGGCCCGCGCACCGCGATGAAGAGTGGCCCCCACTCGCCGCAACTGGAGAAAGCCCTCGCACAGAAACGGAGACCCAACACTGCCAAAAATAAATAAATAAATAAATTTATTTTAAAAAAAAAAATTTGGATAGAATAAGAATGAGAATAAACTTCCACTTAATAAGTACCTGGAAGATTCCTGGCTTAAACACGTCTTTACTGATATGAAATTCTGTCATTATAGCTTTATTTTTTGGTTTAAAAACTTATTCTTCTAAAATGTTAATACCCTTATAAAGATTACTGTACATATTGATATGAATTTGTTTAATTGCTACTCTTTTAACAACCAGCTAGCAAAGTCTCTGTTGAAATAACATTTTGATCTTGGGCGGTGGGACATGGACATGGGAATGGTTTTGGAAAATGGGACACCACGTCAGAGTAGCCAAGGTTAAGTAGAATGCGAGAGGCCAGGAGAAGCCTGGAAAGGTGGACAGATGGACATGCAGATGGCTCAAGAACTGGGAGACGGGGCAGAGCAAGAGGCGAGGGGCCACATCAGTCACACTTTCCTTTGAGTTAATAACTTCTCCCCAGACATCAGGTGACAAAAGAAGCAAATCTCCTGGGAGAAATCGGCAGGCTGGCCTTGGTGTACTCTGCCTTCCTACAATGATGCCGCTGATATACCTCCTAATCCCAGAGCAGCTACTATTTTTCCTGTGACCAGGAAATCCGGTCACAGTTGCCATCTCTGCTGCTCAAAAATAAAGCTCTTTTTTAGGACATTTCAAAAAACCGAAACGATTACAAGGTTTGTTTCAAGGGAAAAGCCTAGCCTGAAGCTAGTTGATAAAAGATGGACCAACCAGGCAGCAAATAGGAAAACAGATAATGACTAAACCAGCCAAATCAATAACCTATCAAAGTCAGCTAACTGACCAATCAGTACTGTTGAGCTCCAGCTACGGGCAAAGCACCGGTTACATAGAATTTTTTAAAAGCACTCAGTTTTTAGCAACTGATATTGGAGACACATCACCTGAGTGCGCAGTGCTTTTGCACGTCTCCACCCCCTTTTTTTCTTGACAGAATAAGATTAGCCACTGCCCCTCTTATAAAATCAAAGTGGTGACGTTGAGCACAAATTTTCTGCTCATTCTGCTTGTGTGTTATGCTTATTTCTTTTAACTATTGGATCAAAGTCACGCTTATACTAGTTTCTCAAAAGAAATCAATGGGCATGGCATAAACTGATGAGTGAATAATTTTCATTACACAGAGAAATAATGTCAAATTATTACTCCAGAATATAGGATAAAATATCAGTAAAATGTTCATTAACTTTTTAAGAAGATTGGCATCTATCCTAAATTTACCATATGTGGATATAATAGATTTGCTTAAAACATTTTCAAATAAAAGGGAAATAACTTTAAAATGTGCTACAAAATGTCCATTATTTAAGAGTTCAAATACATATCTCAATATTCTGCACTAAATGCACAATATTTTAATGCAGACAGGTGGTCAAAACAGTTTTATGTTATTTTCAATCGACATATGCCTCCACTAAAAAAATTAAGAGACAAAAAAACCAAAATAACACCTTTGCAGGAATGGAGTTTTGTGAAAGGGTTGCTGAATTAGAAGTTACAGGTTCTATACTAGGTTGTGTTTCCTGTGCTGTAGAATATTACACATAGTCGATAGAAGAAGTAAATTAGATGAGGCCTAGTCATAGGCTTTGAGAACTGCAAAAACCTATCAAATGCAAAATATTCTATTATCATACAAAATAATTGTCATACAAAATATTCTATTATCATACAGTACTTTCCTGTGGTGTGCGTAAGTAAAAATTTTAAATGCCTATATCAAAATGTAAATTTAATAGAAAAGCTCATTATTGGAAAAATTTTGCAGTTTTTTGTAATGTATATATACCATCCCTAAATCAATTTTTTTGTGAATTTAATTTATTTGGTTTTCTTAAAATGAAGTTGCTTTACTGTACATGTATGATAGTTTCATTTCTGTTCATCTGATTCATTCAAAACATTCTGTACTCAAAGTTCCCCTAAATGCTCAATTTAGTGTGATTGCTTTCAATTCAGGCCCTCCTTGTACTGGACACAGAAAGCAAAAGCAGTCCTGCCACCACCAGGAAAATGCAAATCCCAGTATCTCCACTTAAACCATAATTCTCCATTTTCTCTACACAGAATTCTTATTAAATAAACTAAGGCATAATATGGGCAACAGGAAAAAAATGGAAAAGAGCTCCTTAGATGAATGAAACTTAAAACTAAACAAAACTGTATCTTATAACAGCCAAAAAAAAAAAAAAAAGAAGAGTCATCCTGGAATAATAGACACAAAGACATGTGCTCTTGGTGTAAGGTGCAGTATGGGCATCACCGGTAGTGATTAGTCTCTATTAATATTTAGTAAGGCGTCTCCATGAAAATATTCTTCCTTATCTACATGACTAAAATACAAAGAAAAAAGCCAAAGAAAATACTAGCATGCATTTAGTAAAGAATTGGGTTGGCATAATATAATTTTATACTGTTGTATGAGTACATATGTGTAATTTACACTCCACTTGCTGCAAAGTTTTGCTTTTATTGCAAAAATAAAGATTTCCTGTTAAAAAATTATCACTCAAAATGACCAGGAAAAATGAAATACTAATATTTTTAAAGTATATAATGTGATTTTTCTTAAATTATAATATATAATAAATATATATTATTATAAAATCATAATAAAGTATAATACAATACATAATAATATAATATTATTTATATAATAAATTATAATAAATTATTAGTTATATAATAAATAAATAATTTATATAATAAATAATTACATAGTGATATATGTATAGATTATAATTTGTATATTAAAATTTGGACACAGGACTTACCTGGTAGCACAGTGGTTAAGAATCTGCCTGCCAATGCAGGGGACACAGGTTCGAGCCCTGGTCCGGGAAGATCCCACATGCCGTGGAGCAACTAAGCCCATGCACCACAACTACTGAAGCCCACGTGCCTAGAACCCATGCTCCGCAACAAGAGAAGCCATTGCAATGAGAAGCCCACGCACCGCAAGGAAGAGTAGCCCCCGCTCACAACTAGAGAAAGCCCGCACGCAGCAACGTAGACCCAATGCAGCCAAATATAAATAAATAAAAGAAATAATTTTTTTTTAAAAAAAGGTGCTCAATAAAAATATACTGACTAAAGAATTGAGGAGTAAATTTGTTCTCCCTAAACTGAAGCCTATAGGCGTGTCTGCTCACCTTAGCATGAGGTCTAATATACCAAACTGAGCACTCACGGAAGATGGATAATGCGAAGGAGAAGATTCTCTTGCTATGAAATATGCAAATGGGAATCTGTATGAGGATAACTGCTTAAACCATTTTCTTTTGGGTAAGCATCAAGAATCAACTTGCATCTGATTTTCAATTTACTGATGAGCAGGGCGATACAACATATCACAAAAGAGATGAAAAGCTGAATGCAGATTGAGGGGTCATAAGCCATGTCTATTTGTCCCAAAGGACTGCTCAGGGAGGGGTGATTAATAAGTCATTATCAGTTGTCTTATCACCTTTCGGGCTTCGTCAAATGGCCAGCTATCTTCCCCAGATGACACCCTTGTCATCTCCCAACTGAAAGACATCCCTCTACTCATGAGTATCCAGATTTAGATTCATTACCACATAATAAAAGATAGGTTAATACAGGCTGACTAAAGCCCCAGTCATGGAAGTAGACCTGGTCATGACGTATTCCCACAGCTGCCTCTGACACCAAATTTTCTTCATCGCCCAGATGAAGGTACATCTAGACCAGGTAATCATTCCCAGCACCAGTGCCTAGGATTCCATTCTTCTTCTTAACATTTCTGTTTTTCTTCATTCTTGGGCTGCTATTGCTTTTAATTAGTAACTGCTTGCATTTTAAAAAGAAACCAAATTCAGCAAATGTCAAAAAATACTTCACAGTGATTAAAACCAAGAAGATTAATAACCTGTTCCCAGAAACCATTTCTGATGCTGGTAACATGTCTCTTCTTCACCCGTTAGAGCAAATTCCTTTAGCTATCCAGGATTTTCACTTTGAAAGCAGAAAATAAAGCTGGAAAAAAATACTAAAAATATTTTTAAAAAGAGCTCAAAATAACAATACACAAAATTTCATATTAGGGCTAAGATTTGCCACCAAAATTTACAGTATAGGTATCTTGATAACATCTTTTCATTCTCATGTTTAAGCAAAATGTCTATATAAGATTTTTTTTTTTTTTCTATTAGGTTAAATAGCATCACCGGTAAAAGCAATATATTGGAATTTACTGCAGGGTAGTCTCACTCTTCCAGGATTTGATTAACATTTTTCCAACTGTGATTTTCGTTAGCTACAGGATGATAAATGGCATACATAAAAGTTAGCCTAAGGCACGGTAAGATTACGTAACTTGTGAATCATCAAAGAGTAATTAAATAATGGCTGATCCTGGTCTAATATTTGAGTGTGTTTTATGGTGTTTGATAGCTGCAAAGTTGTAAGAAGGTACTGAGCTCTGAGTCTCAGTCCTGCCCGTGCAACTCTAGGTTTATAATTTGGGGCAAGTCCGTTCATCATCCCTCCCTTCCTTCCTTCCTTCATTCACTGAGCAAGGCAGTGAAAATACAAAGATGACTTAGTAAAGGTCTCACAAGAAGTCTCTGATTCTCAGTTTCCTAATCTATAAAATGGGACTTTTCAAAATTTTTATTTTATTGAAGTATTGTTGGTTACAATGTTGGGTTAATTTCTACTGTTACTTTTGCAGTGATTCAGTTATACACATATATACATTCCTTTCCATATTCTTTTCCATTATGGTTTATCACAGGGTACCGAATGTAGTTCCCTGTGCTATACAGTAGGACTTTGTTGTTTATCCATCCTATATATTATAGTTTGCATTTGCTAATCCCAAACTCCAACCCAGGACTCCTCCACCCCCACCCCCTTGGCAACCACAAGTCTGTTCTCTATGCCTGTGTGATGGATAAACAACAAAGTCATTCATTTGTGTCATATTTTAGATTCCACATGTACGTGATATCATATGGTATTTGTCTTTCTCTTTCTGACTTACTTCACTTAGTATGATAATCTCTAGTTGCATCCATGTTGCTGCAAATGGCATTTAAAATGGAGCTTTCTTTTTTTTTTTTTAATATTTATTTATTTATTTATTTTTGGCTGCGTTGGGTCTTCATTGCTGCACTCGGGCTTTCTCTAGTTGAGGCGAGCGGGGGCTACTCTTCGTTGTGGTGCTCGGGCTTCTCATTGCAGTGGATTCTCTTGTTGTGGAGCACGAGCTCTAGGCATGCGGGCTTCAGTAGTTGTGGCACACAGGCTCAGTAGTTGTGGCTCCTGGGCTCTAGAGCGCAAGCTCAGTAGTTGTGGCACATGGGCTTAGTTGCTCCACGGCATGTGGGATCTTCCCAGACCAGGGCTCGAACCCTGGATTGTGTTCCCTGCATTGGCTGGCGGATTCTTAACCACTGCACCACCAGGGAAGTCCCTAAAATGGAGCTTTCTTAATGAGGATTAAATAAATAAAATGTGTGAAAGTACTCTGTAAATGGTTAGGAGCCATGCAGATGTTTAGTTATTATAATAACTAAAAATAATGATGAGAATGAATAGAGGACCTCATTAAAATATTTGTTTCACTTTTTAAAATTTTTGTTAACTTGGAAATAAATTCAAACTTACAGAAAAGTTGCACAAATAAGAATAGCACAGAGAATATACATATACCTTTCACCCAGATTACCTATTTATACCATTTTACCCCACTTGCTCACTCTCTCTTTCTCTCTCCCTCTCTCTCAGTATATTTTTTTCCCTGAACCATTTAGAGATAAGTTACATCCATCATGGCTCATAACTCCTAAATATTTCAATGTTTCCTAAGAATAGGGGTGTTTGCTTACATAACCATAGTACAGTTTTCAACTTTAGTCAATTTAGTATTGACATAGTACTTCTAACTCATTTGCTCTCCATATTCCAATTTTGTCAATTAACCAAATAATGTTTTATAGCATTCTTTTTTCTCCTCTGGTACGGGATTCAGCCTAGATTGGGTGTTTTCATTTGTTGTCATGTCTCTTTAGCCTCCTTTAATCTGGAACATTCTCACACCTTTTCTTTGTGTTTTTTTTTTTTTTTTTTTTTGATGTTGATAGTTTTTAAGAATACAGTCCTAGTCTTTTTTGTTTAATAGAACATTCCTCATTCTTTAGTCGTTTTACTTTTTTAATGATTAATTTATACTCATCAATTGAAGTGTCTATTCCTACCACGGGGAACCCAGAAGCCATCCCTGTGTGTAAAAAGATAGCATACACATCATGACTTGCCACAAGTGATAATGTAGTGTTAATTCCATTCTCCTCCTTTCTTGTTCTATTTCTTCTCCTCATTCTGCTGTTGGTCTATTGACCCTTAGACTATGACATCCAACTTACTCTTCCTTCCTGTTATCTGTACTAGATGGATGGTGAGCACAAGATCACGTATGTTCCCATCATTCCCACACGGAGGAGAGAGGGACCCGGAAAAGCTGATGGCTCTGACCGTCCCAAAAGAAGGTAGCATCAGTTTTTGCTTCTTGTTCTAAATTATCCCTGATTCTTCTATTCTTCTATTCCCAACCTTCCTAACCTCCTTAGTTTCTTCCTACAACATGACAGATTCCCATCAGAGCTGCCCTTCCAAGTTTTCACCATCCTACCCCGAACCTTATTTCACTTGAACCTTAAAACAACCAGATGTGTTCAGCCAGATTTATTATCACTATTTTGCAGATAAGGAAACAGAGGCTCTGACACATTCAGGGATTTTCCCCATAATCAGGTGCTTAGAGGAATGAAATCCAAGTCTTCTGGCTGCTTGTCCAATGCTTCCGCACTACATTTTGATGCCTCTTTACAGTAACTTTATAACTACAGATCCTGTGTAATCCCCTGGCATGGTGGCCCCAAGGCACAGCACACTGAAATTAATCTGCCTTTTTTTATGGAAAATGGTAGAGATGTTTTTAGATGACACATCTAGGGCATATAATGCTTAAACTCTTACTTAAACTTGAAATTTGGCAAAAATATAGAAATACATTTGTTGTAATAGGCATTTAGCAAATTTGAAAGAAATATATAGTTCTGAGAAATTTTCCAGAAGTATTCATCAAAATTAATCTGAGAGCTCAAGAATAATAGCTTTTAAGTGAGAAGTTCAAATTGTGGGGATACTAACTTGCAAATATATACAATAATGAAAAACATCAAATAAGAGACAGAGAAGGAAGCTAAGTGATCCTACTCAGCTTCCTTATTAACAGTATAACGCAAGCTCAATAAAGAAAATTTAGAAACACACAAAGTTTTAAAAGGAAACCACCTAACAAATGTGGAAACTAAGAGCAATTGTGGCCACACTGATTGTTAGTAACAGACCTGGGATCACTCCTCGGATCTCCTGGCTGTTGGTCCAATGAACTTGCCTACATTTTATGAGTAATTTATGATACAAAATTTCAAAAATTCTCCAATCCTCTCATACAGAACAAAATATGCTCTAAGTTAGAAAAATTAAACATTAAATATGGCAAATTCTTTTTTAAAGAAAGAAATTCATTATTTGGGGCTCTGCTGAAGAAAATACAGGTGAGAGATCTTTAGCCTCAGGTGAGTAGGAGAGAGTAAGGTGTGTTAGAGTTGTCTTGTTTCTTCAAGGATTTTCTCAAATTGGGCAGCCAGTTGAGGCTTGAGGTATCTGTGATAATCATATCTCTTTCAAGTTAATTTTTGTATATGTGGCAGGGTAAGAGTTGAGGTTCATTTTTTTGTATACGGATGTCCAATTGTTCCAGCACCACTTATTTGATGTTCTGAACAATAAGATAGGTTAACTCCAGAAAATCTCAAACATCAAACTACACATAGGCAACGTGTATCAGTTAGGGACTGATTTCTTATGTAGGGTTTCATGATTCTTAAATATGTGGTCACACCCTTTAAGTACACCTCTTTAGGAAATAGGATTAACCTTTTAAAAGTTCACCCAAAGGTAATGAAGAATGGATTTTCTCCCAAAATATAGTAAAATAAAAAGTAAGTACCCATGATATTGTATGTCACAATGCTTTCATTAGGAATTTTCTTAAAGAAATCAAGTAGGAGTTAAAGAGAATAAAATTTCAAGAAGTTGAGTGAAGCAATTATTAGAATTACTCAAAAATCCAAGGTATAGGAATGCAGAGTATAAAATTTGCAATTCTGTAAAGGAGCTGGCCACACATGCTCCAGCTCCAAATTGATTTGCCAGTTCACGAGTTGAATTGTTCAAAAACTGTCCACTTGGTGGCACAGTCGTGCTGCTGCAGGAATGAGCCTGTTGATTTGGGTAAAGGTTCATTTAGGGACTGATTTCTTATGTAGGGTTTCATGATTCTTAAACATGTGGTCATACCACAATGTGTGCCAACAGCAGACAATTGCCCTAGTCATTTGTGCAAGGGAAGAAAAAGAAAAGAGCATTTGTAGGTTGTTCAAGCAAAGAGAATGGGCAGGATTTAAGAGGACTTGTAGGGCAAGTTGAACGAGTGGATGGATGAGAGCCAACCCAACCTGAATTCTATCTATGTTCTCAGACAGAAAGGCCTCTGCAGGTTTCTTCTTCTCTCTCCCTCTCTCTTCTTATCTCTTGATGCTGAACAGAAAAATTGATACTAACGTCTTCAGCCCAAATGAAAGCTGAAGTTGAGTTTCACTTGCTCCTTAATAAATATTTATTGAGTACCTGCTCTGCTATCATTATTGAGCACCGGAAGTCATGTGGTAGAAGAAGACACATGGTTTTTACCCTTGATGGCGTTGCAGTCAACCTGAGAAGACAAGATGTATGCGTGAAACGGTAATGGCTGGATGGTGTGTTGAAGAGAGCACCAACTGGAAGCCATAACTATGAAAACCTTGAGCGAGCAGGTTGGACTCTAGCTGGTCTTAAAGAATGGCTTCTTTGTGGCAGGCAGCCTGTTGCTGCACAGCTGAGTAGACAGCGCAGGACGGAGCAGAGCTCTCATGGACAGTCGTTCTGGTGGCGTGGCTGGGGAAGGGAGGTCACGGCCTCCTGCTCTGCAGCAGTCAGTTGGGCAGTAGCCATTCCAGCAAATTTCCCTGCCTCTCCATCCAAAGGAGCCGTTACTCAATGAATCCGTTGACCCACTGATCCATTTTTTAAAATTATGTGGACTTTTTTCCTTACAGATATTGAGGTGAACACAACCTATTGATTCATCTAAATTATTTTATATAGTTGAGTTAGAAATCTGAACACCAAATGTGTGGGATGTTTATGAAATAATTTGGTGAATCATGAACCTAGAGAATAAGACCCATACTTCCTAGAGGAGTGTTGATGACATTTAACAACTTGACCTCAATCCATACTGAAGCATGTAAGGGTGAAATGACATGAAGCCTGGGGTTTAACATATTTCAGCAAAGAAAAAGCAATATATATAGCAGTGTTGTATAATTTCTATACTTGTTGATTCTGAATGATGGATATATAGGGATTTATTTTACTATTCCATCTTTGTGTGTGTTTGAAATGTTTTATGATACCTTTTTCTTAAAAGATCAATTGATGGTTTGAAAAGATAATTCTGGGACTGGGCAAGATGCAGCCTGAAGTTAAGGGCGATGGGTCCAGTTGAGGGGGTAGATGATGAGGAAATGAAGCAGAAGTTAGTGCTAAGACCCTCCAGCTGAGAAGAGCACTATTTACCAATTTATTCTACCCAACACATGATGGAAATCATGTCTGTCTTCCCAGAGAGATTTACCAGTTAAAAAAAGAATCTTTAGGAAATGGACTGTGCTACTTGCTCCAACCCACTTGTCCAAATGTGACACGTGGGAGTTAAAGAGATAATCAGTCAAATGTAGATTATCAGGGATGGTGCATTGGGAAGATAATAGCACTGACTAAACAAGGAAAGTGTACACACTTAATTGTTAAAGTACTTTTATACAGATTGTCTCAAACATGTAAGAGAAGCCATTCTCATGTATGTCTGTCCTCTAGAATTACTCTGGCATTCTCTTCTCTTACCTGCAGGCTAAAGAGAAAAAGGTTAGCAAATCAAGAAACACGGAAAAAGAAAAAGAAACACTTTTTTAAAATGAGCCACAATATTATAGCAGACAGAGCAAAGGACCAAAAGTAAGAAAACTTAGCTTAGAGTTCTGGTTTTTCCACTTTGGAGTTGTGGGGTTGAGGACAAGGTATTTAACTTTTCTAAAATTCAGTTTTTGCCTCTATAAAATAGGGGTGCTAATAACTTCACAAGTCTGCTGGAAGGAATACACAGTGTAGTGAAGAGATTTTTCAAGTGTTTACTTGTGGCCATTATATACACTGTAGATACTCTCTCCTCTAACTTCCCTTGTATGTACCACACAAGTCCTCAAGTCCAAGAAGAGGAGGATAAATACACAAGATTACAAATTATGAGTTCTATAGAGACCCAACCAGATATGAGATGAGAGCCACATGGAAATGATAGGAGAATTAGAAGACCCTGGTTGGTGTCCCCCAAATGGAAGACAGCATACTAGAGCAAGCCAGAAGATTGGAGAAAGAAGAAGGAAGGCGTGGGAAATAGCCTCAAGAAGGAGAACGATATAAGGAAAAGCACTTCTTACTCCCAATGTTTCCTGTCGTGTGGAGGGAGTTTTTCTAAAATAACACTCCTGGCCTCTCTTTGCCCTCTCACTTAACTCCTCCACCAGATTGCTAGAGGATGTATCTGATTAGTGAGTTTGGAATTAGACACAGGACAAACAAACTAGCCCTTTCCTCTTCCTTTCTCTTGTGGCATCTGCCTACCTGCTGAGAGCATGGGTTCTGGTCTGCTTATTACTGATAGCACTGCTGTAAATACAGCATGGGGACATGACAAAAACGGGCTTTCCAATACTGAAATCCAGTATTAGATAGAATTACCCCCATATTCCATAGATGCTAGAAAATTGTAGGCCTACCCCATAGAGGGCAAGTCTCCATTCACAGCTAAGCTTACCAGATGCACCCTCCCAATCTGCCATGAAATATATTTATACCATTGTAATATTATAAATGATGTTGATTGGTTGCAATATTCAAATCAACCTATAGACAAAGCACAGGTGATATATCCAGATATAGCGTAGAACGTAAGTGCTATAAATCTTGATGATGTAAAAATAATGGTGTTACTGACTTATAGTGGGATGTAGAGGAGAAAGATAGTATTATGTGCTGGATGTTTGTGTTCCCCCAAATTCATATGTTGAATTCCTACCCCCCCAATGTGATGGTATTATGAGGTAGGATCTTTGGGAGGGTCCACTACACTACAACTCTGCTTCTGTCCTGACATGATTTGAGGGACATCACAGATGGAATCCCCACACAAGCAGCTTAGCCCACATTCTAATTGCTCAACTGTCTCATCTTCCCTTACCTCCCCATATAAACCACCTTCCATAAATTATAAAGCTCTGGTAGATGTCATAGCTCTTTTTTTGGCTTACTTTTACAGTCTGGGTAATCTACCACAGTCCCTATTTCCTTTTACATACAGAGTCTGGCACAAGTCTCCAATAACATGTGGAGCAAATGTTGCCAGATGTTGGTTGTTGTTGTTTTTTCAATCTGAGAGTATCTGCACTATCATCAGTTCAACCCATTTATATTTATTTTAATTTGTGCTGTGTTAGAACTTATTATGTTATCTTATTTTATACTTTTTATTTACTGTATTTTATTTTTGATATTCTATCTTCCACTCGGTAGGTAAAATTTTATTTGTCTGATGTGAAAATTGTACATTCTATTCTTATTCTTCTTGTTAGTACTCATTCTTATATTTATTTTTCCTTAAATTTCTTAAACTTATGAATGATCTATTTTTCCCTGAATAAGACAAGTTCTGTAACATACTCTAACTTTCCTCTGATCTCCCCTACCACATCCTGAATTTTCATGATAATATCACCTAGAATTTTTGACTTCATTAAGGGTTGTTAGACACTTTTTAAAAATCTGGTTTTGTATGTAAAAAATACTTCACTAAATTATTAAATCTCTTATTATTCAAATATTTCTGTATCAAAATAAATGAATGTGGAAGAATTGTGCATTATATGTTTGAATTTGAATTTGAGGGAGACTGCTCTAATTTACTTGCCAGTCTACAAGGGCAATAAACTAAGGATCTGAGGTATCAAAATAAAGGAAAATTTTATTAAAAGTGCTAAGTATGCAGATTTAAAAGGCACACTACATCCCAGACAGAATAAATGAAATTAACCATCAACTATTCTGGCAAATTCCTGAACATCAAGGATAATGAAAAATTTCTATAGCCTTTCAGACAAAAAAGTTAGTTTCCTACTGAGGAACAAAGGCTTCACTTCAAAGTTTCACTTCAAAGTTCCACTTCAAACTTTTCTTGGGTACCACTAATGCCAGAAGACAATGAATCAAAGATCACAAGTTACATAGTTGAGAATGTGAGACTCAAGAATGTAATAACCTGATTAACTGCTGATCATTTACTTAGGCCACAGATATGTTCTCTCAGATATGTAAGAACTTATATACAGAGAAAATAATCAAAATTTAGAAGAGGAAATATGTGATATTTTAAAATGTTATAATTTTAAAATAAATTTAAAATGGTATTCATTCTAAATAATCATTGAAAATATAGTTACAAAATCAAATGCATATACTAAAAATAATTCAAAAGAGAAGGTTTGTAAAAATCACAATTTAATAAATGTAATCTGGACCTAGATTATAGCAACAACATAGGTAGACGTGGAAGGGAGAGAGAAATCTATGCATATGGGACTGGTTCTTCCCCCTTCCTGACATGAAATTTAAGGCAATTTCCATGATTTTTCTCATTACCTTAAGGTGGTAATTAATATGTCAAATAATAATCAAAATTTAAATGCTATTTAAAGATAACCCCCTTTCCCAACTCAGGCCTTTTACAAATTAACCCTCTGTGAGAAAAGTCTGTTTTGGCACTGCTATTGCTCCTCCCCATCTTCTAATATAGTTTTCTTAACTCAATTTTGTTGGAACTTAGAGGAGAAAAAGAAATCAGCACAAGAAAGAACTAACTCCATGAATAAATTTGAAGGGATGCCAATAAATAAAAATAAAGTTGCTCAGTGATTACATTCCATGGGTCATAGTTGTTCAATGTATGTAATGGTCCCACAATTACACCCTTTGTTTTGTTTCCTGTTATCTCTCCAGTATCAAGAACTGCCTGGCACACCATAGGAACAGGGCAAATATTTGTGATAAATGAGGAAGTATATGATGCGAATAAGAAATGCCCTAAAACAAAATGACCAAGGTTAAAATACAAGGATAGGCCAAGATTTTCCAGCCAAGGGAAAATTAAAACAAAGCAGAGGAAGCAAGATAAACTGGATAGATTCCAAGTAAAAAAGAAATAAATAGTATAAAAGGCATCAGTCCACAATAAAAACGTATCGTTAAACTGCAAGCACTAAATAAAATAGCTTTCAAATATAGAAAGTAATGAGGTGAATTCCCTGGCGGTCCAGTGGTTAGGACTCAGCGCTTTCACTGTGGAGGGCCCCGTTTCAATCCCTGGTCGGGGAACTAAGATCCCACAAGCCGTGAGGTGCAGCCAAAGAAAAAAAAGAAAGAAAGTAACTATTATTAAAAATAAAAGCAGAAACAAAAAACATGCTATTCTAGAAGACCATTTTTAGCCTTTGACAGATCAAGTATGCAAAAATAAACCGTGACATAAAGCACTTGAAATACAGGGAAAAAAGGAACCCTATAAAAAATACATAGTTCCTTGTTGTCATTTGCAGCAACATGGATGGACCTAGAGATTAGCATACTAAGTGAAGTAAATCAGGCAGAGAAAAGCAAATATCATATGATATCACTTACAAGTGGAATCTAAAAAAATGATCCAAATGAACTTATTTACAAAACAGAAATAGATTCACAGACATGCAAAACAAATTTATGGTTAACAAAGGGGAAAGGGGGAGGGATAAATTAGGAGTTTAGGATTAACATATACACACTATATATATAAATAGGTAAATAACAAAGACCTGCTGTATAGGTCAGGGAACTGTACTCAGTATCTTCTAATAATCTATAATGGAAAAGAATCTGAAAAAGAATATATATATATTTTTTAATAAATTTATTTATTTTATTTGTTTATTTTTGGCTGCATTGGGTCTTTTTTGCTGTGCATGAGCTTTCTCTAGTTGCAGCGAATGGGGGCTACTCTTCATTGAGGTGTGCAGGCTTCTCATTGCAGTGGCTTCTCTTGCTGCAGAGCACGGGTTGTAGGTGCGCAGGCTTCAGTAGTTGTGGCATGTGGGCTCAGTAGTTGCAGCTCATGGGCTCTAGAGTGCAGGCTCAGTAGTTGTGGCACACGGTCTTAGTTGCTCCGTGGCATGTGGGATCTTCCCGGACCAGGGCTCGAACCCCCGTCCCCTGCATTGGCAGGCGGATTCTTAGCCACTACGCCACCAGGGAAACCCTGAAAAAGAAATATTTTTAAATCAATTTTTATTGGAATATAGTTGATTTACAATGTTGTGTTAGTTGCTCCTATGCAACAAAGTGACTCAGTTATACATATACATATATCCACTCTTTTTTAGATTCTATTCCCATATAGGTCATTACAGAGTACTGAGTAGGGTTCCCTGTGCTATACAGTAGGCTCTTATTAGTTATCTATTTTATATATAGTAGTGTGTATATGTCAATCCCAATCTCCCAATTTATCTCTCCCCCCCTTTTTCCTCCTTGGTAACTGAAGTTTGTTTTCTACATCTGTGACTCTCTTTCTGTTTTGTCACAGATAGGTTCATTTGTACCATTTTTTTAGATTCCACATATAAGCGATATCATATATATATAACTGAATCACTTTCCTGTACAACTGAGACTAACACAACATTGTAAATTAACTATACTTCAATTTAAAAAAGATTTAGCTGGAAAAAATATATAGTTCCTTGGGTTTTTGATACATTTATAAAAATTGATCATGTACTATATTCACTAGGTTGGCATACTCAACAATCATTCTGAACTTTATTCCCTATCATAGTAGAGACCAGAAAACTGAAAAGGAACCTATCTGTAGGCTCTCTTGTGGCTGGGGGTGCCCTTGTGTTTCAGTTCTGGCCAAAGACACATCAGCATGAATCTCCTAGTGCTGCCTCGTTGCCTCCCTCTTCTTTCCTGACGAAACCATACACAGAATGCCCAAGATGCTGCACCATCGCTACATATCAGCAGAGCAGGAAAAGAGAAAGAGCCTTGTTCCTTCATGGTTGTCCTGGACTTCCTACTGTGGACTTGTTCCAGGACACAAGTCAGCCCCTTACTCATTCAAGCCCATTGACTGGGTTTTCTGGTGCTCACTGCTAAATATGGTGCTAACTTACACGGCTACAAAGGAAACATTAACAAATACACCAACACAAAAACTTTCTGTACACAGCCTCTTACTAAAATTCAAGAAAACTAGAAATAAGTAATAAGAGCTTTTAAATCAATTATAAAATTTAAAACATTCTTCTCATTAATGACTGGCAAAGGAGGAAATAAGAATGCAAATATATATTTGGACTAAAATGAAACTACGGTATTAAATTGAGAATTCTCAAGATATAGTAAATTACCAATTCTACTCCCTAGAACTCCTTTTCCACCCTTTCTGCTTTATATTCTCCTTAAAATTTATCACTTTCTTGTATACTACATAATTTACTTTTAATTTATATCTTAATTTCCACCTTCTCCTACTAAAATGTAGGCTTCATGAAGCCAGGAATTTTTGTCTGTTTTATTCAGTGTTGTATTCACAGCATTTGAAATATCACCTGGCTCACAGCAGACATTCAATAAAATTGTTGAATGAATTAATAATTCCTCTGAAGGGAAATGCTTAATCTTAATTGTTATTATTAAAACTATAAATGAAAATAAATAATCCAACTCAAGTTGAAAGAGATAAATTACAGTCAATTATCTAATAAATAAAATATCTAAGTAAAGCAGAGAGAAAATAATAAAGATAAGCAGAAATTAATGAATTTTGAAAAGTAGGTTGTATAATTAAATGAAGAACTTCCTAGCAAAAAGATATAATAGACACACTTCTAGTAAATCTAATCAAGAAAAGTAGAAAATCAAAATAAAAAAAAAACTAGGGACAAAAAAAGCTATTACACCAGCTAGAAAAAAGAGTAATTAATGATGATAGAGGTCTATTTATAATTCCCTGCCTATAAAATTTAGTCTTAAAAAATAATTTTCTGTGAAAATATAGATTTAATAAAATTGACTTAATAAAATCAACAAAATCTGAATAGAGCAATAATCATTCATAACCAAGAAATGGAAGGTTATCAAATCATTATTTTAAAAAATAAAAAGCTTTCAGAAGGATTTTTTCAGTCAGTTCTTTCAAACTTTCAAGGAAATATGTCTCTTGTGCATAGAAAACTATTAAAGAACATAGTAAAACATGAAATTGGTGTTAAATTTTATCAAGTGACATTTCATTATCCATTGATGTTATTTTTCTCTGAGCCTATTGATTTGATTTATAGTGTTAATAAAAATTCTAATAATCAATCATTGTTGCATTGTTGTGGTGGGGAAATCTTTTTCTATACTGTCGAATTCAGTTTGCTGGTCCAACGACACAATAGAAAATTAAACAGCCTATTAAAGGGCAGGGTCTAAAGAAAGTTTTATGAAATGAGAAAATGTTTACGAAATAATGTTTTCTCCGTTTTGCTTTGTTTTTAAAAATATTTATTTATTTATTTGTTTGTTTATTTATTTTTGGCTGCGTCAGGTCTTAATTGCAGCACTCAGGATCTTTCGTTGCGGTGTGTGGGCTTCTCTATAGTTGTGGTGCACGGGCTTAGTTGTCCTGCAGCATGTGGGATCTGAGTTTGCCGACCAAGGATCGAACCAGCGTCCTGTGCATTGGAAGGCGGATTCTTAAGCACTGGACCACCAGGGAAGTCCCTGAAATAATGTTTTCTTTAATCATTTTATTTCCTCTAATTGTCTGAAAATTGTGTCTTTATTCTTCCAGTACAGCATTTCTCAACCTTAAATTCCACCTTGTCTGGAATTCCACTGTCACGTTGACTTTTAATATTTCTTACAGTGTGGTTTATTGATAACTGGTGGTCTCCAGGGGTCTATTAAATGGTCTGCCAGTAGTTTGACAATTTTAGAGGAAAAAGTGATGAAACCATCTTGTTCACATACACTTCCCCACTTTGAAATATTAGATTAATAATGATTTTCACAGAAATTCCATCACTATCTAGTAACTGTTGTGTTTTTTAAAGGTCATGTCAGTTCATCTCAGCTAATATTAATAGCTTGAAATTCTTCTCAGTTAACTCATTTTCACATTATTGGCATATTTGCACATTTTCATTAAAGGACCTAATCCAAAGGAGCTGGACAAGTTAGACCCCTTTCCTCTCCCCCTACTCAGCATCTGGTAGGAAGCCCATTTGCCTCCAGATTAAAGTCGTGACATCATCTACCTGTCTTCTCTCTGTGCACTCTACGTGTGGAAGTTAGCATTTTTCTGCATGATTTGCACGACATTCACATATTTGCATTATTTGCATGTTGTTTACATTTGGTATATATGCATTTTACTTTTTATGTTAGAGCTCAAGTTCAGCAAAATGAATCAGTGAGTCAAGAGTATTATATTAAATGGTAAGAGGGGTAAGAGTAGGAATGACAAGCTGATTCAAAGATGCGTATGGAAATACTAAGGATCTAGAGGAGCCAAAATTATCTCAGTAAAGAATGGGATTTATTTTATGAGTTTCAAAATATTTTTTATGATTTTGAATGACGTGCAGTATAGGTATGTATCTTGAATAGCCTGAACCTGACACTTTAGGACTGAAATACGTAGAAAATAAGATACCAGAATTTTTTTTTTTTTATTTTTTTTTTATTTTTGGCTGTGTTGGGTCTTCGTTTCTGTGCAAGGGCTTTCTCCAGTTGTGGCAAGCGGGGGCCACTCTTCATCGCGGTGCGCGGGCCTCTCTTGTTGCGGAGCACAGGCTCCAGATGCGCAGGCTCAGTAATCGTGGCTCACGGGCCCAGTTGCTCCGTGGTATGTGGGATCTTCCCAGACCAGGGCTCGAACCCTTGTCCCCTGCATTGGCAGGCAGATTCTCAACCACTGCGCCACCAGGGAAGCCCCAGAATTTTTAATATGATAAAGCAAATAGCACAAAATGGTAGAGCATTGGACCCTTTCCCATCACTTGAGCATTTTCTTCACTTGTCCAAAAAGAGATTGACAATATTGGTCTGTTTAAAAACATACATCCAAATGCTACAACTTTTCACCTCATCTGAGAGGAATGGGGGTCCAGCTTCCAATATGGCAGGGTGTACTGGTGGCTAGTCCACTGGAAGGGAGAGTTCCCTGCCCTTCTTTTGTGCTAACATCTGGCTGTGTGTCCCGCCTGTCAGAATGCCTACTGAACTCTATCATGATTTTATGCTAGGAGAACATACTGAAGTCTCTTCTTCCCTTTCCTCTTTCCTGCCCCTAATCGTTAAGTTCCAGATGACTGCAATTCTTTCTCTGGACCCACAGCTCATGCTAGACCAGTACCAAGAATTACATTCACTTCATTTAAGAAGAAATTGTTAGAACTTTAATCTGGAAGGCAACTAGCTTGCTTGCTACCGACTGCTCAGTATGGGGGAGAGAAAAGTAATCCAGCTCCATCAGCTATAATTAATTATCCTGATCATTGCCCCAAACACCCTCCCCCTTCATGCTCTTTGTAGTGGTTGGGTCTGAGCTGGAGCTTGTCTGAGGCTTCCTGAGGAAGCAGCCTGACTCCTGTGAGGGAGTCCTGTAAGCAGTTTGGGTGGTGTTTATTCTTCCCCTTTCTGCCCTAGCAGAGGGGAAAGAGGCCGCATACAAGAGGTGAATAACAGTAAACACAGGAAGAAATCATTGACAAAGCAAGCCTCCTGAGGGTCTGGAAAGGATAGAATTGAGAACACAGGTAGGACAGGAATAGCATTACTTTTTCTTCTGCTGAATGGAGAGAAGAGAGGAAAGCAGGGAGCAAGGACAGCCTTAGAGAAATGATCACAGTGTCTTGTGTGTAATAGGGACTCAAATACGTACTGAATTCAATAGCTGTTAACAAGTGACACAAACTACCAGCTCCTAGTGAATAAGAAAAGGTGTCATTGAAACATGATATCCAGCAATCAGCCACAGGGAAATTTAATATAGATATTTAGAGCAGAACACTGGGCTGGATAGGCCATGGAGTTCACCTAATAGAGCAAATGGGATACTCAGTAGTCGCCTATTCTTTTAAATATAAGGTTTACCAAATGCAACCCCATAGTCAACATACCAGGACTAACCTGTACCAGCAGCGCAAATGCCTTCTCACCTTTAAACATTTCTAAAAGATTAAGGAAGGAAACTAACAAGGATGGAGCTCTTAAACTCTCAAACTCTGATGGATTTTGTCAGACTCTGTGGCAAATACCCTAATACACTGCAGTTTCATTTAGTTCCCCGCAACACACGATTGAAGAAAGCGACTTAGAGAAATTAAGTACTTTGCCAAAATCATGGGTCGAGAAAGCAGAGCTGGAATTCAAACTCAGCTCTGCCTCACTTAAAAGCCCGTTCTTTGTGCATGTAACAATGCAACAATGCAAAAAAAAAAAAAGTTTAATCTCCAGTAAATTAATTTCATGCCAGAAAGAGACCATTCAAGTACCTAACAGAGACAATATCCAGCAGAAAAACAATGCCACTTAACCTCACTCTTTTCTGTACCTCTGTAAAATGTCATAGATTTGTGGGCATTTTCAGAAAACTGACAATTTTGTGAACAGAGCATAACTTTTTGTTCATCTCTAGACTTCTACTGTTCCGGTGAGAAAGCAATTTTAAAATGCCTCCTACAACTTTCCCTATGAATCGGAGGTCCTCTATTATTTTCTGTTGTTAAAACTCAGACACACCTTATTATTTTATTAGGTCATCGGGAGATTTATATGTCTCCTCGGGGAGTGACTGTGGAAGGGAGAGCGATAGGGCACATCAGGCCCCGAGTGGACTGAGCTCACCCGTTAAATTAGCCCGTCTGCCCTGCTCTCGACAGTTATTAATGCTCCCGCCTCTTGCTGCTTCCAATACTTGTTCTTCTGGAGTGCCAATTCCAGATGTTGCTGTTACATCATGGCAGCACTTACAGCCCAAACATGCCAGTGGTTTCTGCGTCTTGTTGGAACAGTTCCCTGGTTGGCCCCCTTCCAATGCATTGTCCAGGAAGCCCAAAGTGACCAGCATGAGCCAGTCATCCTCTGGAACAACCAGGACACCCCTGCCTGGGCAACTTCCAAGTTCAAATTGTTTCTCAGGAAGCAAAGCACTGTGTGTTACTTACTCTCCATTTACCCAACAGTTCTTGCTTTACCTTCATCAGGCTGGTGAGCCCTACAAGCTGACTATTTGCCCACAATAACAGCCATTTCCTGCCACAGGTTAGACGAATAGGGACAGTGAGAGATGTGATTTCCTTGTATCGGTCAGGTTTGCTTGGTTATGCTGTGGTAACAAATGACCCCCAAATCTCAGCAGCTTACAACAAAGGTCTACTTCTCATTCATATTATATGTTCACTGTGGGTTGGCCTCAGCTCTGTAGCATGTTGTCTTCACTCCAGGACCCAGGCTAATGGAACAAACTCTCTGGGGAACATTAAGCTGGGGCAGAGGCAAATGAACCATGACAAAACACAATCTCGTTCTTAAAGCTTCTGTCCCCACTTCATCAACAAAGCAAGTAGTATGGCCACTCCCGATACCAACAGAGAGGGAATGTGAAATCCTCCTTCAGGGAGCAGCACCCCATAGAGGGGCAGCAAACATTTTGAGTGTTAATACAATCTGCCACCCTCACTTTAATGGAGACCTGCCATGACATCACCAAGTTGCCTTGGAAGGAGCACAATGTATGGAGCCCAAGTCTCAAGACATCACAAGATTCTGCCAGGACAGCAGAGACCTGCTCATTTTCTCAGCCGTGCTCCCCACGTTGAGTTCAGCTCCTCTGACATTGACAGGTGGCACTCATTTCTTAGAGACTCCCTCAGGTGAGTCAAGGTGTTGCTCCTGGTCTTTGTAATTCCTAGACTGTACGATCTAGTACCTAAAGAGTCAGACTTCAACACCTGCCCAGCCCCTGGGGCAGGGTGGCTAGAGAAACTCCTCCACTGGAGGCCACATCTGTGTCAGTGAAGGACACTCCACTCTGAGTCACTTGTTTTTACAGCCTGTCAGAGACCAAATTAGATTACTTTGAAGGAATATATTATGACCCATCTGTCCATTCAAATAAATCACTGACCTTTCTTTTTTTTGCCCTAGCAGAAAGGTGTTCAAAACAGTTGTCTCCATAATAAATCTTTTCCAGTTTAGTAGTATAAATGTTGTTGAGCTTGACGTTTTATGCTATGATTATTTCTGTATTAAAATGTATAGGACTTAAGAAGATACAGCTGTCCTCGGCAACATCAGACACATATGAAATAAAGATGACTTAATGATTTGAATTATGTTAATATACAGAAAAATGCTAATGCAGAGAGTTCTTTTTCTCAATATGATTATTCAAAATCTAGTAGTTGAAAACCATTTCAAAGGTGTTAATAATAGAATACTTTTAAATATACCATTTAGGGGCTCCATGCACATAAGTTATATGTACACATATATATAATGTATTGAGTATCATGCATTTATTACTCATATAAATCAGGGAGACAAAGAATTCACGTAAAAAGTGTCTCCCATGGTGATATAGTATAAATAGCCTAATAACTGCTGGATTATTATAGTTGTTTTTAAACTCACTTTAAAAACAAATGATATCCCTTCATTCAAGAAATCTTTACTCAGCACCAACCATGAATCAGGTACTGTTCTGGCTACCAGGGATAAAAATCCCAGCCTTAGATATATGCATTCCAACATTCACTGCAGCAATATTTACAATAGCCAGAACATGGAAGCAACCTAAGTGTCCATCGACAGAGGAATGGATAAAGAAGATGTGATACATATATACAATGGAATATTACTCAGCCATTAAAAAGAATGAAATAATGCCATTTGCAGCAACATGGATGGACCTAGAGATTGTCATACTGAGTGAAGTAAGTCAGACAGAGAAAGACAAATATCATATGATATCGCTTGTATGTGGAATCTAAAAAATGGTACAGATGAACTTATTTACAAAACAGAAATAGAGTTACAGATGTAGAAAACAAACTTATGGTTACCAGTGGGGAAAGGAGGGGCAGAGGGATAAATTGGGAGATTGGGATTGACTTGTACACACTACTATACATAAAATAGATAACTAATAAAGACCTACCGCATAGCACAGGAAACTCTTCTCAATACTCTGTAATGACCTATGCGGGAAAAGAATCTAAAAAAGAGTGGATATATGTATATGTGTAACTGATTCACTTTTCTGTACAGCAGAAACTAACACAACATTTTAAATCAACTATACTCCAGGGGCTTGCCTGGTGGTGCAGTGGTTAAGAATCCGCCTGCCAATGCAGGGGACGCGGGTTCGAGCCCTGGTCTGAGAGGATCCCACATGCCTCGGAGCAACTAAGCCCGTGAGCCACAGCTACTGAGTCCGCATGCTACAACTACTGAAGCCCATGCGCCTAGAGCCTGTGCTCCGCTACAAGAGAAGCCACCGCAATGAGAAGCCCGTGCATCACAACGAAGAGTAGCCCCCGCTTGCTGCAACTAGAGAAAGCCATGCGCAGCAACAAAGATCCAACGCAGCCAAAAATAAATAAATAAATAATTTTTTAAAAAAGTTTCTTGTCCCTATTTTTCTCAATGTATTCTTTACAAAGACCCATATTATAAATTATCTCAAGACCAGGAAAATCTTTCTCTCTCCTGATGAACTAAGTTGTTTCCTTCTACTGGACAAGGAGAAGTATGTATTCTTTCATGTTTTCCTCTTGGCATTTGGCTGGCAGGAAACTCAGAGCTAGGTATCTTGCTAAATTGCTATGACTTTTTTCAAAAACATTTTATTAATATAATTTTCTTCTTCAGGTTCTCTGTGTTTGGCTTTTGTTTTATATGTTTTATTTCATTGTGTTTATGATTTTCTTATGGAGATAGGTAGGCTGGAAATAAATATTACAATGCAATCTAATTAAAATATTTTATTTTGATTTTGGTTAACTTTTCCTGGCTATATCTACAACATCAAAATGATCTATAAATTAGGAAAAATTTTGGTCTCAATGCTAACCTATTAAATAAACAATTTAACTGATTTTTCTTTTCCACTCAAGAGACTGTGTTTCTTCATTCATGAAAAGAGAAAACAATACTGGGTAATTTATTATTGCCAGGATCTAATGCTCAGTACTGAGGGCTTAAAGATGAGTGTGGTATAGACCCTGTCCTCAAGCAATTTACCGTCTTGAATCAAAGTTATTTTATTCCTTCAAACTTCTCATCCAGAACCAGTATTTATTTGTAGTTAGAAACTAATTTGCAAAAGAATACTTTTTAATTTTTTTTTATTTTATTGGAGTATGGTTGATTTATAATGTTGTGTTATTTTCAGGTGTACAGCAAAGTGATTCAGTTATACATATACATATATATTTTTTTCAGATTCTTTTCTCATATAGGGTATCACAGAATATTGAGTAGAGTTCCCTGTGCTATGAAGTAGGTCCTTGTTGGTTATCTATTTTATATACAGTTGTGTGTGTATGTTAATCCATTTTTGAAAGCAAAATTAGTTTTCCCACTTAGTTCTGTTCTCTCATGCCGACAGATACTGAGATAAGAGAAATAAAAATTCTAAACATTCTACAACTGTAGCTACTGCCCTCAAACAAACATAAGATTGTTTTTGAAATACTTCCTACAATAAGAATTACAGAGACCAACCAAGGCTCTCACAAGCTACTGGGGCTATGTGCTTTTGCTCTTGAGCCATCCTACTCCCTTCAACATCAAATCCTCTTAAAACATTTAAAATCAATATTTGGCTTAGAAGGCCTGAAATGTTTTCCCCTAACAGGTCAAGCTACCTTTTTATATCAATCATAATTCCTAGCAAGTTTTGTAGCTTTCCAAGTTTGATAAATTATTTCATGCCATTGACTGTGCTAAAACTTTCCATCAAAGTTTTAAGACCTCCAAGTTACAGATATGACCAGCCCCAGTGAATCTCCAACTTCTATACCTTTCATTCATTTGATAAATATTTGCTAAGCACCCACAGTGTTCCATGCTCAATACTATGTGTGGGATATAAAATGGTAAACAAGATAGATATATCCTCTGCCATGAGCTGCATCTAACAGAGAACACAAACAGTAAATGAATAATTCTAAATGTGCTGAAGGCAGGATTTTTGTCTGTTTCCTTCACGGCTGTTATCTCCCATGAATATAATAATGCCAGGCTCAATAAATATTGCTGGATGAATAGCATAAAAGAGGACGCACAGAGCACTATTGGAGCATATGCCAGGGGGACCTCATCTAGTCTGGGGAGCTGAGGAGGGTCATCCTAAAGAAATGGCATTTCATCTGATATTTAAATGATAAATTGAAGACGAGAGGGAAGAGTGACATAGGTGGAAGAAAAACTTTGCTTGAAGACCCAGATGTAAAAGAACGGAAGTTTTAAAAGTGAATAAATAAATCAATGAATAGTCACCCAGAATGGCTGACATGGAAAGAGCACAGAGCAGAGTGACAAGAGATGAAAAGTTTGATATAAGTGCTAGCTCAGGCAATCTCAACAAACAAATTAAGAATTTTGTACTTTATCAGATACATGAACCCCAATGTTCATAGCAGCACTATTTACAACAGCCAAGACATGGAAACAACCTAAATGTTCGTCAATAGATGAATGGATAAAGAAGATGTGGTACGTATATGCAATGGAATATTACTCAGCCACTAAAAAGAATGAAATAATGCCATTTGCAGGAACATGGATGGACCTAGAGATTATCATACTATGTGAACTAAGTCAGACAAAGACAAATATCATATGATATCACTTATAGGTGGAATCTAAAGTATGGTATAAATGAACTTATTTACAAAACAGAAACAGACTCACAGACATAAAGAACAAACCTATGGTTACCAAAGGGGAAAGGGGCTGGGGAAAGGATAAATTAGGAGTTTGGGATTAGTAGATATGAACTATTATATATAAAATAGATAAATAACAAGGTCCTACTGTATAGCACAGGGAATGATATTCAATATTCTGTAATAAACCATAATGGAAAAGAATATGAAAATGAATATAAATATATATGTATAACTGAATCACTTTGCTGTACACTAGAAACTAACACAACATTGTAAATAAACTATACTTCAATTTTAAACAAAAAAGAATTCTGTACTTTATCTTATAGGCAATGGAAAACCATTGATATGTCTCAAGTAGATGGGTGATGTGATCAGATTTGTATTTTTAAATGATCTCTCTAGGTATAGAGAGAAGTCCTTTTAGATGATGTTAAGGACATTCATTCTCATAATCTTTCTATTGCTCTACACTCTTTATCCCCCTTTCTGCCTGCTCTGTAGTGTTCGTCAAAATCCCATATGCCTCCTGTGAACCCAACTTTCCCCCCAGACAGATCTTCTTCACTCATCCATGTTTTTTCCTCCATGTACCTTTCATGATAAACATACCATGTCTTGATTTATCATACCATACATGTGTAATTTATATCCCAAGATTACCCTCTCTTCTGTGCTGACTCAATAACTATTATATCCAAACAAGCAAATTTAAACTCCTCTGCACAATTCTGAGAAGACCCAGAAAATGCTCACATTCCTCTGTGGTTGTTCTCTTATGCAAAACTGCTGCTCCCCTAATTTCCTTAATCATTTCTGGCAGCCTCTTCATCACTTTTGGACGCTTCCCCAACTGTCTGCAGGTGACATTGCCCCCAAACACAGACCTCCGTTCATTCCACAAAGCACAACTGAGTACTCTAGAACAGAGGAGACTTGCAGGGAAGACAAAGCAGAGCCTCAATTTGGTTATCAGCTCTCTCTGTTAACATACCCTGTAAGTGGGGTCCTCTCTCTGCAGTCTCCTCCATAGCCCCCAGCCCGCTGCTATGTTGCTGGAACCAATGTGGGTTCAAATGGTTCTGGTGGACCTAGGGGCAGGACAGGAATAAAGATGCAGACGTAGAGAATGGACATGAGGACACAGGAGGGGGAAGGGTAAGCTGAGACGAAGTGAGAGAGTAGCATTGACATATATACACTACCAAATGTAAAACAGATAGCTAGTGAGAAGCAGCTGCATAGCACAGGGAGATCAGCTTGGTGCTTTGTGACCACCTAGAGGGGTGGGATAGGGAGGGTGGGAGGGAGGGAGACGCAAGAGGGAGGGGATATGGGGATATATGTATACGTATAGCTGATTCACTCTGTTATACAGCAGAAACTAACACACCATTGTAAAGCAATTATACTCCAATAAAGATGTTAAAAAAAAAAATGAGAATCTGGCTCTTGCCCAACCTCTGCCTCTGTGTCTACAGCCCAAACATTTCTTTCCCTTATGCCCAACCAGTGGGGGCTAAACCAGAAAGCCCCATAAAAATCTGCAAGAGTTGCCAACCCACACAGAATGACAATACCTATTTACACTACTAGAGGAAGGAGTTTCACCCCTCTGTGTTTCAGCCTTTCCCTTCCTGACTAGCCTCTGGGATTTACTTAGCTTGGCAAACCAAAAAGCCCACTAAAATGATTTCTTCCAAGTTAAAAATTAACCTTCCTTTGAAAGACAATTCTGCTACATGCCCAGATATAGGGGCAGTTTTTGAAATAACATTTTTATTCAGTTTATAGATGTACAAATATATTTGATGGGGAGAAAAATTATACATACACCCACACAGTGTTTCTCAAATTTTCCAAACTATTATTCCTAACAAGTGAGAATTCCAGGAGGAACTGGGCATGTTATCTCAAAGTAGCCCATGGCAAGCATATTATTTCTTTGGAGTTTTGTATTTTATCTTCTAAAACTCACATACAGTTTTGCATTCCACTTCATAATATGCCCATTTATTTCATATGTCACAATGGAATGAAATACGTTGAAACCCAGCCGTAGTGCTCTAAGTGGGACCCACAAAATTGTATCATATAAAATACAGAATGTTGTCATCCTGAAATTGACAAGGCATCCTACAGAGCTAGGAGTTCTGGGGTCCCCAGGTTATATACACATGAAGTTACATACACATTTGCATTATCGTGGGCATGACGTATCCTGGTACTTGTGTGGTTTTTTTTTAATGCTCTGGGTTGTTTTTTTTTTTTTTTTTTTTTGGCTGTTTTGGGTCTTCGTTGTTGTGCGCGGGCTTCCTTTCGTTGTAGCGAGCAGGGCTACTCTTTGTTGTGGTGCGCGGGCTTCTCATTGTGGTGGCTTCCCTTGCTGTGGAGCACGGGCTCTAGGTGCGAGGGCTTCAGTAGTTGCGGCTCGTGGGCTCAGTAGTTGCGGCTTTCAGGCTCTAGAGCACAGGCTCAGTAGTCGTGGCACGTGGCACACAGGCTTAGTTGCTCCGCGGCATGTGGGATCTTCCTGGACCAGGGATCGAACTCGTGTCCCCTGCATTGGCAGGCAGATTCTTAACCACTGCGCCTCCAGGGAAGTCCCCCTGATACTTTTTGCGAACACTATAGTATGTGATTTATAACCCCAAAATGTGGTAAGGAATAAATATAAACTAATCAAGCTCCATTGTGATATGGATTTTTGGCACTTTTTAGAGCTCACTCACTAGCTAAGTGACTTGATCTATCCACCAACTTTGATAAGCATATGCTTCAATGTCTTGCCTTAACAGAATTAGAAATTACTGCATGTGATGAAAACTTTATGTCATTTTCAAAGAGTTGAAACCTTAAACACTTTCTTCACCCGTGTCTCCTAGAAAACAAGAATCTGAAGCAAAGATTAAGATGCTAACATTTTATATGAGAGGAATAAGCCATGAGCAACAAGGGTAATGGAAAAAGGGAAGTCAAGCAAGGCACAAAACATTGCTTTTAAAGCAGGTTCCTTATCTCAAGATCAGGATGATAATCCTGAAAGAGACTTATTGGATGGATCCACCCAGCACATGCAAACTCTCTGGAAGAGTAACAAGGAGAAACCATAATTCATGGGAGAGAGAAAAGAGGGAGAATTGATCTGCCTCCTATCTCGAAGGTTTATCTCAAAAGAATCTCACTCCCCCATGCTTCCATTCTCTGGGCAACTGCTCAGGTCAAGAGAGTCTACAATGAGGGTTTTCATCTAAGTCCAGGGGTGGAGGGAATCCCAGTGTACGTGGAGCACTGAACAAGAAAAAAAGGAAGTCATCAAGGGACTCTGAGAAGGTACACAAAGTTGTACCCCCAAACAAGCAAGTTATACAAAAAGATCAAAATTCTATCATATTCATCAATGAATTCTACCATATTCATATCATATCCTGATTCCAAGGTGAATGAACTTCACATAAAGGCTACATTATTGTTCCTCTAATTTGAACTCCCCAATCTATACAACTTTATAGCAGTTACTAGCTGGTAACCCCCAAACTTAGTATTTAATTACATTTCCTGTACAGTTTTCTAAGTGTTTGTGTAATACTTGTCCCTTCCATCATATTTTTTGTTGCTCCAAGTCAGGGACCAAAATAATATAATAGTTAAGCACATGGACATTGGACAACTTGCTGACCATTTTTAGTCTCAGTTTCTTCATAAGCTCATTCTTTTATAAAGAATAAATGAGATAATGCATGAAAAACACTTTGTAAATGCTTTGCACATAGCACTGAAGAACTATTTTGTATTGTTACTGTCATAATTTTTTAAAATTATTTGTTTATTTATTTATTTATTTGGCTGCACCGGGTATTAGTTGCGGCATGTGGGATCTAGTTCCCTGACCAGGAATCGAACCCAGGCCCCCTACATTGGGAGCACAAAGTCTTAGCCACTGGACCACCAGGGCAGTCCCTAATTATTATTAATAATTATTTTTCATACCATAAATCAATGAATAAAATATGGAACACACCATAAAAGTCCAATAAAATGTTTTATTTATTGATTGATCCATGTAGGCTATGCTTTTGTAAAAAAAAAAAAGCGTCTATATAAGAGGGAATAAAATACTTCTCTGGGTCTTTTTTGATTTATTTGTCAAATGAAGGAGTTAGATTATCTCCAAACCATAAAATTATTTATTTGTTAAAGGTATTTGTTGAAATATCCACTTGCAATCTCTTCTAGTTACTAGCAAACATAAGTACAACATGTACAATTATGGAGAAATTATGAAAATAAATACAGGGTGTGTAAGATGTGATTCATGATGATGACACAGATAATGCTCCACTTAGATATCAAACTGTCCTACTGAAATTGAATATGTACAAAACTAAACTCATCATCTTGCCCCATAAAGCTTTTCTTTTTCTATCACAGTGAGAAGTACATCTATCCACCCAGAAGCTCATGGCAAGGACCAGAATATTGGTCCTGACATTTCCTTTACTCGCAGCACATCTTGTTGTTACTACAATCTACATATTTGAATACCTCAAATCCATCTCCATCAGCATCACCTAGTTCAAGCCACCATTGTCTCTCTCTTATAATAACACAATAATCTCCTAATTTGTTTTCCTACAATTATTCTTGAACCCTCTAACCCATTCTCCACACCCCCCAATATGCCCATTTAAAAACCAAATCTATTTACCCCCAAATCTATTTATTTGTTCTAGGTTATAATCACTCAGTGTCCTCTGTGGTTGATTAGATTATTCTAGAAAAAAAATCCTCACTCCCTCTTCCACCTGTCTCCTTTAGCAGATTATATTTCATGGCCTCTTGATGTTGGGCATGGCCATGTGACTTACTTTGGCCAATGAGATGTTAGTCATGTGACAGCAGAAATTCTGCCTGTTGTTTGCTGCCAGGCTTGCTCTTTTGTGCTTCTGCTATCACTATGAAAAGAGCTTCCTCAGGTAGCTACTTGCCCTTAGACCTATGCCCCAGAATGATCCATGTGGAGCAGAACCTCTTTAGCTAACCTTCAGACCTGCAGCCTCAAGCCAAGACAACCCAACTGATATGTGTAAACAAGAAATAAATGCTTACTATCTCATGCTCCTGAGATTTGGTGGTTATTTGTTATGCAGCAATAGCTAACTGATACAACTTCATGTAAAATCAACTTTAAAATTCTTAATATGACCTGAAAGGCCTATTATGGGTCTCTTCAGCCCCACCTGGTACCATGCTCCCTCTTCTTCCTTCCCTTACTGTACTCTAATCCCTCTTTCAGTTCTTCAAGTCTGCCAAAGCCCTTTCCCAACCTGGAATCTCTACACATGTTGTTCTCTTGCCTGGGATGTTATTTCTCTTTCTTGGTCTAGCCAACCTCTACTCACATGCAATCTATCCTTATGTGTCCCCACCTCAGGGAAACCAGCCCTAACTCTTACTCATCCAAATACCAGACTAGGAATCATCCCCATATTACATATTTTCACCTCACATTGTACATTTCTTTCATAACACTCATAAGAATTGTAATTTATTACTTTGGGGAATACTTTTTTAATGTCTCTTACACTAAATAGCTCCATCATGTCAAGGACAATGTCAGTCTCATTTACTTCTGTTCCTTCATGACTAGTACATGCCAAACATGGTAAGTACTTGAATAGACAACTTGAGCCACTCATATTTCTTCGATTAGAGAAGACTAAAATAGTATTTACACACTATTCATCTTATATCAAGTAAAGTCAATAAAACTGTCATATTTTAGAACCCTTCAATTGCAGGTTGTTTTGCTTGAGCAGACAATTTTCATGTCTTTCTAGAATCCAGTTTATTTCTCCTATTCTTGTCACTACAATACATCTAAGTATGTCACAAGTCTGAAATGACAGACTTTTCCTTGTTATATCTCTAGCAATAACATTTGACAAGTTGAATTATGATTCTCCATATGTAAAGAAAAAATATTAAATTATAATATGCCAGAGCTTAGTTTTTTTAATGCTAAGGAGATTTTTTAATGAAAATGTTGCTAAAGGAGAAAAGTAAAGTGAAAACATCTTGAGTCCAGAATTGTGATACAGGAGGAAGGGGCATACCAGGTACCATTTTTAAAAAATCAACCTGTTATCCCATATGTACCAGAAATCGTTATTGCAAGAAAAGAGGGGGGAGGGATGGGGAGTGGGGGAAGGGAAAGAAGGAAAGAAGGGGAAGAAGAAAGGAAGTAGAAAAGAGTTTTCCATATCATCAGCCCCTCTGGTTGAAACAATGGAACAGAAGCTCCTGTCTACAAAATAAGTAACCCTCATCAGGCTTCTAAAATAGCTGTTAAGGGGTTAACAAACAGTCTGAAGGCTGGAGCTCAGCCTGGCCCACTCTCTGCTAAAGCAGCTGTGTAAGCAATAGACTCTGTAACCTTCAGAGCAGCTGTTAGGAGCAGCAGAGAGTGAGGGTCAGTCCATATGGGGAGAATAGGTCAAATCAGCATTTTTACACAGAAAATTTCAGAGTAAACCTTCTTGCAGAGTTTTTTGATAGTACCTGCTATAGTATCTAACATCTGTTCTTTCATCACTATAAATCATTAGCAAACAAGATCAGGAAGATTAGATTTTATCAGGCTTCTCTTCTAGAACGACCCACATAGAGGGACCCCAAAGTATCTGTGTTTCTATACCTGAAGACAAAACAATTTGATAATAAACTGAGCTGAATCCTAAGGGTTGTTTGCATACATGGCTGGATTCTCTTAAGTAATATGTGTGAGATACTTAACATTACACCCATGTAGTGAATGACGTTCTGATCCACCCAAAATAATACCTGTTCCTGGAATGTGTTATTGTCTCTCCTTAGGCACATGATTAAAAGAAAAATTGCCATTTTCTTACAAATTCCAGCTGGTCACCACCATTCATTGGCCCAGGGATGCTTATCAGTGGGCCAAGTGGATTAATAAGAGTATCCCACATCCTGGACCCAATTTATTGGTCTGGGATGGGGTACCTGACATCTGTTGAGGTCATTCAAAGTTTTCCTTAGGCTATAGTTTTTGTGTTTATTAACTTGGGACTAGAGAGATTTTTGGCCCCTCCTCAGTGGTTCATTGGGGGAGGAATGAGGAGAAAACTACTGGCATCTGTTTCCTGCTGTGTCGTGAAAGCCAGCAACATGCAGAGAAGAGCAGAGAGAAGATAGACCAACCTAGTGGCTGCCAAGTCCATGTTACTGTTACCGGAAAAACTAGCTGTGGTCCCGGCTTCTGTCACCTGCACCCCAAAGCTCTGACTCATATACACTGACATCAAGTAACAATTCAATACAAGATGAATAGTACTGTTGATTGTATTGACTATATTTGAGAGACCCCCAAATCAAGATACTTAGTCTGAAAATGGATTTCTCATATTTGTGATTTTTCTATAACAAATTCTTACAAATGTGTAAATGCTCAGTCATATTTGTCAAATATTTAACGTGTCATCTTTTTTAAAAAGAATAAAATTGTATGGTGGTGGGAATACCCTGAAATAGCCAAGAAGTATGGGTGCCATGATCTGGGGTGCTGAAAGCAATAGACATCATATGGAAAGACACAGAATTGGACTACTCCTCCATAAATGAAAACAATTCTGAATTGAAAAAAATGAGTTAAACTACAGTGCCTAAAATCTACATTAAGATTGTTGTCATACTCCTATGGGTACCAGAACAAATATATGTTATCTGATTATTCCTGTGGAGAATGTCATATACAAAACTATGAAGAGAGAATATATTTATGATATTAAAATGCATCCAAATGCTCTCAAGCTCTAAGCAAAATAGCCAGTAGCTAGGAGTCCAAGACCGTTCCTCCACCCAGGCTGGGGCTAATCAAAAGTGTGAAAGAGGCAAAACTTGCTTTCAATGTTTTTGTCATGAGCACTAGATATGTGCATCTCCCAAATCCAACTGTAAACATATTTCTTAGGAAACTCTCCTAGCAAAACTCATTGCTCTCTGCTCTGGACTCCTACAAGATTTTGCTTCATGTTGAATCTCCCATACTGTATAGTATTTCTACTTTCCCTGCTACAATACAAGCTTTTCAAGGGCAAAGATTGTTTTGAAAAACAGTACGTATTAACCAAATTCATTGTTCTTGACTCAGAGGAACTAAACTGAAAAAATGAGTTAAAATTCAATCACTAAAATTACACTGAGATAAGCTGCTGTGTTTCTGTCCCCCAAGGACAAAAGCAGTGACTGACTGTTTTTGACCATGACCCAAAGTAAGAAATACATTTTATTTTGTAACACAGTACACATGTACATAGATACATAAAACCAAAACAGAAATTTCACAAAAACATATTTTCTCTTAAAACATGTGACAAGCTCTGACATCTATTCTAGTCTATTTTTAAAATTTTTAATAATAATGGTTGTGATCCATTAAATCAATTTCATGACCACTAATGAGTCATGACCCATAGTTTGAAAACATTGTTCTAATGAGAATCTATGGCTTGGTGCATGTTTATCAGAGAAGGTGGGAAAGCTGAGTGGAATTTGCAAACCAGGTGAAGCCTCAAATGGCCATCATGTCTATATGCCTACTTAAGTTATAGGTCACAGAATCATAAACTTATAGAAATATTAGCCCAGAAGCAAAATTTAGAATATTTTTCAATATTTGTCAAATATATTTAATCTACAAATTACAAAATCTGCGTTAGGTAAGGGAAAGAAAAGTGTGAAGGATTTATTCATTCCTTCAGTGATTTACTGAGCACTCTATTCTAAGTGTTGGTGCTATAGAGTTGAATAAAGTATACAAAGTTCCTGTCCTCATGGAGTTTACCATCTAGTGAGGAAATAGAGAATAAACACACATAAATTTAATACAATGTCAGGCAGTGATAAATGTTTTGAAATAAAAATGAAACACGGTAAGGGGCTAGAAAGTGATGGGGAATGGCAGAGGGCTATTGTAGACAGGGTGGTCCAGAAAGGCTTCTCTGTGAAGATGTATCAAGAAAAAGGTATTATACTTAGTGAAATAAGTCAGACAGAGAAAGACAAATACTGCATGTTATCACTTTTATGTGGAATCTAGAAAACAACAAAACAAATGAATATAACAAAACAGAAACAGACTCACAGATATAGAGAACAAACCTGTGGTTACCAGTGGGGAGAGGGAAGGGGGAGGGGCAAGATAGGGGAAGGGGATTGAGAGGTACAAACTATTCTGTATACAGATGACCAATAGGCACATGAAAGATGCTCAACATTGCCAATTATTAGCAAAGTGCAAATCAAAACTACAATAAGGTACCACCTCACACTGGTCAGGATGGTCATTATTAAAAAGTCTACAAATAACAAATGTTGGAGAGGGTATGGAGAAAAGGGAACTCTCCCACACTGTTGGTGGGAATGTAAGTTGGTGAAGCCACTATGGAAAACAGTATGGAGGTTCCTCAAAAAAGTAAAAATAGAGCTACCATATGATCCAGGAATCCCACTCTTGGGCATATATTCAGAGAAAACTCTAATTCGAAAAGATACATGCACCCCTATGTTCATAGCAGTGCTATTTATAATAGCTAAGACATAGAAACAACCTAAATGTCCATCAACAGATGAATGGAAAAAGAATATATGGTATATATATATATACACACACACACACACACACACACACACACACACACACAATGGAATATTACTCAGCCATAAAAAATGAAATAATGCTGTTTGCAGCAACATGGATGGACCTAGAGATTATTATACCAAGTGAAGTAAGTCAGAAACAAAAAGACAAATACCATATGATATCACTTATATGTGGAATCTAAAATATGACACAAATGAACTTATTTATGAAGCAGAAACAGACTCATAGACACAGAAAACAAACTTATGTTTACCAAAGGGGAAAGAGGATGGGGGAGAGATAAATTTGGAGTTTGGGTTTAGCAGATATAAACTATTATATATAAAATAGATAAACAACAAGGTCCTAGTGTATAGCACAGGGAACTATATTCAATATCCTGTAATAAACCATAATGGAAAAGAATATATATGTGTGTGTATATATATATATATATATATATATATATATATATATGTATAACTGAATCACTTTGCTGTACACCAGAAACTAACACAACATTGTAAACCAACTATACTTCAAGTAAAAAAAACTACTATGTATAAAATAAATAAGGTACAGGATATATTGTACAGGACAAGGAATATAGCCAATATTTTATAACTTTAAATGGAGTATAATCTATAAAAATATTGAATCACTATGTTGTGAGCCCAAAACTAATACAATATTATAAATCAACTATGGCTTAATAAAAATAAATAAATAAAACAAGTGACTCAATAATGAAAAAAAAGAAGAGAAAGCAGCAAGTGCCGTAAATATGTTTGTGTGAAAGAAAGGGGGATGTTAGGCAGGTGGCATAGTTGGTTTCTCTAGCAGTCACATCAGTGGTATAGATGGGCACAACCACAGGGCCATCTGGAAGATATAGGCAGTCATGATGGTAATATCTCCTTCCCTCCTCTTCCACCATGCCAGCCACAACCATGTGGATCAGGTATGGGCACTTGACCCAAGGTATCCTAGATTTGGGATTCGTTTCAATAACTGCATAGAAAATAAGGACTATATCTTGTTACGGGTTGAATCGTGTCCTCCTCCAAATTTATATGTTGAGGTCTTAACCCCTAATACCTCAGAATATGACCTTATTTGAAAATAGGGTCATTGAAGATGTAATGAGTTAAGATGGGATCCTACTGGAGTAGGCTGGACCCCTAATTCAATATCACTGGTGTCCTTACAAAAGGGGCAAATCTGGACACAGATATGCATTCAGGGAGAACACCATGTGAACATGAAGACGATCACCTAAAACCAAGCAGAGAGGCCTGGAACAGCTCTTTCCCTCATAGCCCTCAGAAGGAACCAACGTTACCAACACCTTGAGGTTAGACTTCCAGTATCCAGAATTGCTAGGCAATATATTTCTCTTTAAGCCACCCAACCTGTGGTACTTTGTTATGGCAGCCCTTTCAAACTGATACATCTCCCCCTGGGGAGGAGTTGAGTGTATTCTATATGTAGTGAGATGGAGAATACATAGGTGAGTTGTGGCACCTGTGGCAGACTGCTAGTTGACCTACTTCCATAGCAAGCATATCCCCACTTTTTAGCTGAGCCAAACTATGTACATTTCCCAGTCTCCAGTGCCGCTAGGTTTGGCCAGATCACTAAGTTCTGGCCAATGAGCCATAATCAGATGTATCTGGTGGCAGCTGCCAGCAGTCTTCCTTAATAGATAGCTGACAGCTGTCCTTTGCCCTTTTTTCTGCATCCTTTCTTCCTGTCTGGTGGCTGAAATGCAGATGTGATGCCTGTATTTAAATCAAGAGTGACATCGTGACATCAGGAGTGGCAGCCATGAGGGATGAAGAACAGTGTAAAAGGAGTGAGGAATTAAAAGCTCTGTGGAGCAAAGTCATCATACAGCAGTGGACTGCCCACATTTGGACTTAAACATGAGAAAGTAGTGGTCTTTTATCTTGTCTAAACCATTGTCTTTGGTGGAGGATGGGGGGAGGGTTTATTTTTACTTGCTGTTGAATCTAATCTTAACCAATAGAAGCGTGCAGAGTGAAAATAGAAGAAAAACAGAACCCAAGGGAGGATTTTAGCTACAAGGGTGGGAAAATCAGATGGAGAAGGAATAATCACAGAGATAGGAGGAAAACCGGGAGAAAATTGTATCTGAAAAGCTAAAGGAATATCTAAAAGTAGGGATAAACGATGCATTAGATATTACTGGATCAACTGCTGTAAGAACCAAGAAATATCACACGGTAGGTCTGTGCTTCTCCAGCTTTAATGTGTGAAGGAATTATCTGGTGTCTTGTTAACATGCAGAATATAATTCAGGTGGTCTGGGGTAGGGCAGTTCAAACAAGCTCCCAGGTAATGTCAACGCTGCCGGTACACTTGGAAGGCAAAGATTTAGGCCAGAGTGCTTCTCCTAGTGTGGTTCCTGAACGAGCAGCATCAGCTTCACCAGGGAACTTGTTTAAAATGCACATTTTTAGCCCCACCCCTGACCTCCTGGATCAGAAACCTTAAGGGTGGGGTGCAGACATCTGTTTTAACAAACCTCTCATGTCAGCCCCAATCTCCCAATTTATCCCTCCCCCTCCTTTCCCCCCTGGTAACCAGAAATTAGTATTTTACATCTGTGACTCTATTTCTGTTTTGTAAATAAGTTCATTTGTACCATTTTTTTAGATTCCACATATAAGCATCATGAGAAATGCAATCCAAGAAACTGCAATAGATACACACACACACACACAAAAGAAAAAGCAACCCAAACACAACACTAAAGATGGTCATCAAACCACAAGAGAAGAGAACAGAAGAGGAAGGGAAGAAAAAAGACCTACAAAAACAAACCCAAAACAATTAAGAAAATGGCAATAGGAACATACAGGTCAATAATCACCTTAAATGTAAATGGATTAAATGCTCCAACCAAAAGACATAGGCTAGCTGAATGGATATAAAAACAAGACCCATATATATTCTGTCTACAAGAGACCCACTTCAGACGTAGGGACCCATACAGACTGAAAGTGAGGGGATGGAAAAAGGTATTCCATGCAAATGGAAATCAAAAGAAAGCTCTCATGTGACTCTGATACGCACGGAAGTCTGACAGCCACAGGTGAGAGCAATAATAGTAATAGTCATGATGACAACCACAGACACTTATCACCAGCTGTGGGCCAGGACTTCTGACACTTTCTTACATCATCTTATTTTTTCATCACAACAATCTATTTGATCAATAAGGAAACGAAGACTGAGAGAAATTAAATACTTGGCCAAGGTCACACAACCAGCAAGTAGTGGACCCAAGAAACCACGTCTGTCTGACATCACAGCCCATTCTTGGGCCACTTTACCAACTCACCTTCAAGGGTCATCAGTGATATAATCATAAACAATCTCAGCAGGGTATCAAGACAGAAGCCAGACTGCAGTGCCTTTGGAAGGGAGGAAGTAGGAAAAGTGAGTGCAAAATACTTTTTCAAAATCTTTGACTTTGAAGCAAAGAAGAGAAATACAACGAAAACCAGGAGGTAAGGAGAGCGGGTGTGCGCTTGCTTGTTTTTTAAAAGAAACACTCAGAGATAACAGAGGAAGAGAGAGTTTCAAGAGATAGAAATGTGTTAGAGATTTCAAAACATCAGATTTGAGCACAGTCAGGAAAGGATGGATGAGGAAAAAAAGATTATTGATTATGTTATGAATGCTTTGAGGAAATAGGGTATTTATCCAGGAAAGGGGAGAGACTTAGGCAGAATATAATAGTGAACTTTGAGTATCTAGTGGGCTATTATACAGAAGGGAAACAAATCTTATTTTTATAGCTCCAGAGAGTGGACCAAGGCATGCAAGTTCCAGGGAATAGATTTCACCTTAAAATGAGAAAGAACAGCCTAATGATTCAAGTTATTTGAAAACAGAATGACTTGCCCTTTGAGATGGTGATTTACTTATTACTGAAAGCATTTAGGGAAAAGGTATTTGACATCCATGAGGCAAGCTGTATAAGGGATTCCTGTGAACTCATTGGGAGTTTTAACTGTGCGAAAATTCTGTGCTGTGTCCCTGCACTGCCTGTTCCTTTAGTAAATCAATGAAGTATAATACTGCTTACAGTAAGAAAGATTTTCTTTGTGTAGTTTACATCTTGAAGCCTCTCTGCTATAATTTATAAGTCATGGATGTGTAAAAGAGGTGATTGCCTACATCTCTGACATTATTAAAACAATTCATGTATTTGAAGTAATTTAAGTCACCATTCAGACTTCACATCAGGGATTCTAAATTTTCACTTTTTTAATAAATCCTTTATCTAAGCCTCCATTCACTCACTTTTCTCTTCAAGATTATTTTGACTATTTAGACAAGTGACTGGATTTTTTATCACACTAAATTGGAGTCCCTTCATCATATATTTTCAGCATTCCTCCCTTTAGCAGATTTTGTTCAGAGCGTTCTGCAAACATCACCGTGACTGAATAGGCAGAATGTCTCTTCTCCCATATGATAGACATCATTATTTCCGAAGCAGAGGAAATTATATTTCGATGAATTTATGGAAAGAAAACCACAAACCCCAGCACATCTCAACAGATCCCAAATCGACCCTGCAGAGGTTGATCTGTTCTTTTTTCTCCTAGCCTAGAGACAGTGGCATGACCTAAACACTTCCTGGTCACTCCACTGTGGACCACCAAGCCATTGAAAACAGAGCCAGAACTAAAGCCCTCTGCCCTCCGAGATGAACACAATTCACCAAACTAAGTGATGGCTCTTTTTCCCACTGATAAAAGGGCAGAACAAAGGCATCTGGGGGCGTGCTGGAGAGTGATACCATCTGTTGCACCTGTTGTGAAGAACTGTTGATCCCCAGACCATATTGTAGATTGCAATCAAGAGTTGGCATTTACAGGATTGCTATTTCCTCTTGGGTTCAAATTCATTGCTGTAGCAAGTGCTCTGTGAAACTTGATCTAAACTTAGATTTTGCCAAGTTTTAAGTCATCAGAACCCTCCATCTCTTAGCATAAACTGAAGAAATAGGGCATTGACATTTTGTTCTTGGCTTGTGAATTTGGAAAGGTTACACTTGGGTTTTTAACTCAAATCACAATATGTGGGTTTGCTTTTGAGCAGAATGTCTTTTCTTTCACATACCTTGGTAATATTTTGTAGAATACAGTAATTAATATATAATTATATACACATGCATATGTATATATGTGTGAGTATATGTGTATATATATGGCTATATATGTGTGAAATTTTGGACACATCACTGAAGCTTCAGATTGAAAGTGGCAATTCCACTGGACATATTGTCACATGATATTTGCAAGCACATATATTATTAGGAACATGTCAGGAGAGAATGACAAGAACATATACCAAACGCAGTCCATTCCTTTGAAATACTTTAAAGAGAAACAATGTTTTTATATGGCAGTTTTATATTCCCCATATTTGCATCCTTCTCACTAGCTTGAAGGTCAATAAAATTTACAAACAATATAGTCTAGAAAGGCAGAATTCTAAGATTCTAGGGTGTCCCTTGAAAATAATTTGCTGGTGGCACATATTACAATATATTTCAAAAGCTACTAGTCTAATTTTTCTCACCTTTTTTTTTTGTCTTTATTTCTTACTTTGAATATGGCACTGGCTAGGACTTCTGTACGTTTTTTAATAGAGTGATGTGAGAATATATCCTTAACTTTTTTTTAACATCTTTATTGGAGTATAACTGCTTTACACTGTTGTGTTAGTTGCTGCTGTATAACAAAGTGAACCAGCTATACGTACACATATATCCCCATATCTCCTCCCTCTTGCATCTCCCTCCCACTCTCCTTATCCCACCCCTCTAGATGGTCACAAAGCACCACTGATCACAAAGCAGCACGAGCTGATCTCCCTGTGCTATGTGGCTGCTTCCCACTAGCTATCTATTTTACATTTGGTAGTGTATATTTGTCAATGCCACTCTCTCACTTCGTCTCAGCTTACCCTTCTTTTCTCACCTTTTAAAGCACCAAGTAATCCTCAAATGGGCCTTTTAAATTTATTTGTAAAACAATCATGCCATTTTAGTTAACTCAGAAGAATTTTTGATAGGGTCATCATTCCTAAAAATATTTGGAAGAACTAGTTTGAAAACTAGTGTAAAATATGTACAAGATGATTTCTTTCTGATTCAGCTCCTGAACTGTTCTGTGAATCAGTCCATTTATTCTATCTATTTCTTCTTCTGAGGGAAAGGAAGGGAGGAAGGGAAGAACATTTCTGTCCTCTGCCTTTGGAAGTAGGGCCATTGAGGGTAGACCACTAGGAGGCAGCACAGAACTGGGAATCAGGAGCCTTGAGTTCGGTCTACTCATCACCAACTCATCGCTGCTCCTTGATCGTCATCTAAACTTGGACCTTCGGTTTCCTCATCAGAGCCATGCCAGGATTTTGATTTATCTATTGTTGTTGTTTTAGGATTTTGTTGAGACAACGACCCACTTGGAGAGCTTGAAGTGCTGGGGGACATGGGCTGGGAACCCAAAGGTGAGCCAGCAAGGGTCTATTTGAAGAAACATGGAGCCTCTTGGGGATGCTCCATTCCAAGGCTCAAGGTCCGGGTCCAAGCGCAATGCGAGGGTAGGCAAGGTGAGGGACTTTGAGTACCGCCAGTGTTGTGCTACTTCCCCTTACATCTAATGTGGGATATGATGTGGTCAATTTTATCTGCAGGGCAGATAAATATCAGTCTGTTAATTTGTAAGAAGACATGAGCATCTCAGGGATCAGAATCCTCATATCTCTGTGATCAGAGCATTCTCTCTCTTTGGGCAGGCTGACACAAAAAGTAAGCAGCAACCAGAATGTTGCAGGGTAACAACTGTTGAATAGTATCTGGGTATGATGCATCTGTCTCCCACAAACAGACTTGGTGGGACCAGAACATATGAAGTCTGATAGCTAAAGCCCCCTCTCTGCTCTCAGTATGCCATACACAAATGCTGCCCACAAATGCTGTTTTTTGACATTAGTTTTTCCCACAGGCCTGGGAAAACAGTGGTTACGTGTCTAAAAAGAATCCAAAAATGTGATCCCTGATTTCCATTCTGAGTTAGTATTCGTGATTTTGTGGTATCACCAAGCAGTAGCACAGCTGAATGATAAAGGAGTTCTGGCCAGACTGCCTGGGGTCTGATCTTGATGTCATGGCTTGCTATGCCAGCTGGGAAAATTACTTAATCTCTCTGTGACTCCACCTTCTTCATCTCTAAAATGGGGAGAATAATAGTATCTGTGTTCCAAAATTGTCATCAAGATTAAATGAGTTAACACATAAAGCATTTGACATGGTGCCTGCCACATAGTGAGTCCCTCAATTTTAACTCTTTTGAGATTGTACTTACCTGTTTTCTTTGTAACTTTTTTGTGGCCTTAATGAGTCCAATATAAAGTAATGATTTGCTGTGTTTCATAACAAGGTGTGTTATAATACAGTCAAGTATTTAATATATACATGCTGATTAGTTAGTTGACATAGCCAATTTTTTAGTAGAAATATTTAATATATATAGGCTGATTACTTGGTTGACATAGCTAATTTTTTAACTGTGGTATTACTATTACTATTATCATTGCTAAAATAAAACTTCTTTTTAAATTAATGAGCATGTATTCCTTAGGCACAAAGAAAAAGATACCTACTCCTGATTGAAGTCTTTTTCAACTAGATCCATGGCCTTCAAAAGGAGAGAATCTACTGATCACTTCAAGAAAAAGACACCAGAAAAAGAAAGCCTTGGGGCCTGTTTTGCATGCATTAGCAAAGTCCAAGGTGAGCTTTCTGCAGAATTGTGTCAGGGTGTGTACGTACTATCTCATTCCTATTCCCACCGTAGGGTCAGAGTAATTAAGGAAAACAAATAATTCCTAAGTACTGGGTAAAAGTTGTGAAATAAAAATAGGGAACAATTTAAACCACAAACATGGAACTCATTTAGCCATTCTAAGTATATGCAACTGGGTTTGCTTCTTTCACAGTTGTTTTTGAATCATTTAATTCATATAAAATATATTATCCCAAGCAATTTTTTAATCTCATCTTTTAAGGGTTTAAGACTTAATAAGCAGCAAGCTAAAATGTAGTGAAATGTGTAAATCATTTGTACAGATAATCGATATGAGGATTTATTAGAGAATATAATAGCCAGTATAACACTTAATCTTGAGTAAATGAATAATTTGTGAAGGACTTCATGACTTTTCAAGAAATTTATAATCACACATTTAGATTTAGATCCATGCCTTGGGTAATTTCAGGATATGAAATAGAAAAAATATTATAGGATAAATTCTTGAAATTTGGGATATAAAAAGCATGATTGATGCTGTGAAATCATTGTTTTAGTTATACTTTATTTAGCTGTTAGATTATATAAGTCAAATAATTCCCTTATTCTATTTCTTGGCCCAAACCAGGACTATGCATATCTGAAACAAAGAACTGCCTAACTGACAGCTCAAGACCTCCATGGCTCCTGACTGATCAATTACCTGAACAGCTCTCAACCCCACTTAGAAAATGTATAGGAGGCTTAGGACCAGATGGTGTCCCCTGGGTGATGCCAAGGAATCCTGTGGGCCCTGTTCTGGGTCACAGCCTCAAACAAACACAATATTGAGTTGGGAAGAAGGGTGCAGAGAAGTCAGACTTCCTCTTAGCTTTCTTTCCCAGAAAATGCCTAGGGAAATTTTCCCTGTTAAGGCTCTCACTATTATCTTTATTATTAACGCTAAAAATAATAAAGACTATATTGAGAATTACAATCATTGTGATGAGGCTAGTAATGACTAATACTATTCAAAAGTCTCTTCTGGTCAAGTCTTTCCCTAGTATTTTACAGATATTGTTACATTTAATTTTCAGAACAACTCTGTGAAGTCATCTTTCTTATTATACAGATGAGAAAACTGAGGCCCAGAGGATTAAAAAAAAAAAAAAAAACTTGCTTACAATCATACAGCAATTAAGTGGCATAACCAGTATTGGAATTTTGGATTGATTCCAGAGCCTAGTTTCTTAAACTAGTAGTTCGGGGCTTTCGTATCTTAAATCTCTGTAGGGAAATTAGTTGCATGACACATGCCAACAAGAGAAGCTCAGATTTCTAAAAATCTCATTAGATTTCTTCTTAAATTTCCCCTTTGGTCAATCTTGACTTATTTGGGGCAGATATGTATGTATAGCTAGCCATCCTAGCTCACTTACTTTTATGCTCTGCTAAACTTTTTATCCCTTTAGGATTTACATCCCAACCTATCAGAGGGGAAGGAGGGAACCTAGAAGAGGTAGAAGATAGATCAGTTAATCATGTTACTGTAACAGTTTTGGGTACAGCTGAGAGACTTAGAAACTAATGTACAAAATTAAGCTTCAGGATTATCAACTTCTTTAGTCCTTCACTCATCTGGATATAATAAGATGAGTCAGACAGTAGCCAAATCCCACTTACAGTTGTGATGTAAGCATTATGAGGAAAAACTTCATATATTACACTTCTGCCATTTTTGCCCTAAGAACATGTTTTCTTTTTAAGAATGAAATTCTGTAAATACAATTTATGAATTATGGTTTAATTGCTATGAAATCATAGTTTTCCAGTTTCTTAGTATTGACTCAATTTTTTAAAGTGTTTGTAAAGGCAAGCTAATATATAATTGCTTTCATATCTATTTTTTCCTATTATCTTGCTTTGCTATTCAATATGATTTTGTAGAAATTAGCAATATTAATAACAGAAAGAAATACAGACAAATGAGAGCCTATAATTATATTTAGAGAAGACAATCCACAGTTTCCCTTAATATTTCTTTCTTGAATTTTTAGGGTTCATTGAAGGAATTACTCTCTAATATCTAAATACTATTCTTGTGTGTGAGTTTCATTTCTTCCTGTTCCATCCCCGTAGAGATAGAAAATAATTTGTCACAGGACCAGGAAAGGGTTAACTTATATGCTATGAAATGTTCTGTGCTTTGTATATATGAAGAAGACCTAGAAATCAAATTTTAATAGGCCTCCAGTTTTGGACAGCAATCAAAGATTTTCTCTATAGCAACAATTACACACACCACTGATCTGAGATCAAATATTTATGTCTTCCCCCACATGCTAGAGAACTAGCATTTTGTTAGTTACTGTTATTACCAGGGCAATTCAATAGAGGGCAAAAGAGACTAAAAATGTCATTTCACAGTGGAAATTCTAAGAGAAAGCAATAACAAGCCTGGAAAAGATTGAGCACAATTGGAAACGAGTCTAAACTGAAATAAAGTACAGTATTTGAGTAGATTTTTTAAGACTATAATTTTAACTTCTACTAAAGGACTGTTGTTTTGCCTATCATTGAAACACACATAAAAGCATACAAAGAAGCCTGATGTTAGCAGGAAACAAAAGCTCTTCCTCATTTCCTAAAAGTACTTTCTTTTCTAGAAGTGTATTGTTTGGAGAAGACTCTTCCATTATGCCTTGGAGAAAATGTAGACATTTTTTTAAAAATGAAATATAAATTATACTTTCCTTTGGAAAAACTTTGTTTCCTTTGGTGTCTAACATAGAAAGCAGTAAAAGAGTAAATTCTGCTCATGCAGAGTTAACAATACCATTAAACAATACCAATAACTCATCCCATTAAACAATACCATTAAACAATACCAATAACTCATCCACCTTAAAGAACAAGAGCTTTCTTCACATTGCCACTATCATCACCACCACCATGATTACAACATTACCAACTGCTACACTGTAATATCTTTGGAGATGCAATCTTGCAGCCAACCCCATGTAGTTTTCAGGAACTGTTACACATTTAGAGCTGTCCATGAAGAGTTTCTGATTTAGGAACTTACATTAAAGTATTATATTACCATTCTTACATGACTTTATTTTCTGTTCACATTTTTGGTGATTTTATTTGGTTCCAGGGAATCTGTGAAATTCTGTTATTTCTTCTTACTTGCCTCCAAATATACAACCCAATAAGCCTCCCTAGGAACTCTTCAGTCTCCACTGGGGCTTCTAAACTAGGGATAGCTCCAAAGAGAATATGGCCCCTGGGCAAAGTGCTTGAATAATCCAGATGTATAGATAGAACCAGAGACAAGGGAAGGTAACTAGTAATAAAAGGCAATTCTGAGTAATAGAATAGCATGCCTGGCTAGAGTTTAGAAAAGGGAGAGAACACTGGATCTGCTGGCATCTGGGTAGACTTCCTGGAGAAGGGTCTTGTGTAAGAATAAGATTCCCAGATGACCGAGACTAGAGGAAAGTTGATCTCCAGATGATGTAAATGGCTAATATGAAGGCTTGGAGATGGAAGGAGTAAAGATGTTCATGAGGTGATAAATAGATCTGTCTGCCTGTAATGAGGTATTCATGAAGGCAAGAAGTGCCTTCAAGGAGATAAGGATGAAAAATCAGGTGGTCGCAGGCCTTGAATGACAGGCGAAGAGATTTGAACTTTGTTCTCCATTCATGTGGGAGTTGTTGAAGATTTCTAGAATAGGGAAGTGACAGGATGAAGGTGGTATTTTAAGAAGTTTAATGTGGAAGCAAAGTACAGAATGGATGTGAAAGGAATGGAAATTCCCTCCCTGGAATGGGAAGACACATTAGTTACTCCTATAAAATGCCAGGCATCATTCAATCATTAGCAAACATTTGCTGAGTTTTTATTATGTGCTATGAACCATTCCAGACCCAGGAATACAGTAATTAACAAAGGTGGAGCCAGATTGTGTGGGGCCTGAAGTTCAAACAATTTGAAGGGTCTTTTTTAAGAAAAAGAGTACAAAGTTACAAATACAAAATTAAATATAGGCAGAGAGTGGCCAAGATGCATAACAAAATTACAACTACTACAGAGCAATTATTGATGAGAAAGACTAGAAGATTAGCAGAAAATATCATCTAGAGCTAAAGATATAAAGGAGGGACCATAACAAGATAGGTAGGAGGGCAAAGACATTATAGTCAAGATGAGTGCCCACAGTTGGGTGAGCCACAAATGGGAGGATAATTACAATTGCAGAGGTTCTCCCCAAGGAGCTAGGGATCCAAGGCCCACTTTGAGCTCCCAAGACTAGGGGTGCTGCACTGGGAGGACAAGCCCCTAGAACATTTGGCTTGAAGTCCAGCAGAGATTATTTTCAGGAGACCCAGAGGGCTGTGGGAAATAGAGACTCCACTCTTAAAGGGTGCACACAAAATCTCACATCCTTGGGGACTCAGAAGCAATAATTTGAAAGGAGCCTGAGTCAGACCCACCCAGGAGCTAGCTGGACAGTGACACGACCCCACCCACCAGCCAGCCAGCTGCCTTAAGACCCCCTGAGGCCACAGCTACCCAGGACACAGCTATACTCACCAGAGGACCCAAAACATGGCCCTGCTTACCAGGGGTTGACAGTCAACTCCGGGACCCCCAGGGCCCTGCAGCCAGAGACCCTGGGACTAGGCTCCACCCACTAGTGGGGCAGCACTAGCCCTGGGACCAGTCTCACCACCAGTGGACAGGCATCAGCCCCAAAAATCCCTGAGTCCCAGCCCCACCCCTGCCCACCAGCAGGCTTACACATCAACTCCAGATCTAAAGACACACAGAAACTGAAAGTGAGGGGATGGAAAAAGGTATTCTATGCAAATGGAAATGAAAAGAAAGCCAGGGTAGTAATACTTATATCAGACAAAATAGACTTTAAAACAAAGACTGTAACAAGAGAGAAAAGGACATTACATAATGTCTAAGTGGTCAGTATACAAAGATATAACAATTGTATATATATATATGCACCAACTTAGGAGCACCTAAATAGATAAAGCAAATATTAACAGACAAAAAGAAACTGACAATGACACAATAATAGTAGGGGACTTTAGCACCCCCCACTTACATCAATGGACCCATTATCCAGAGAATCAATAAGAAAACACTGACCTTAAATGACACATTATATCAGATGTACTTAATAGGTATATATAGAACATTCCATACAAAAGTAGCGAATGCATTCTTTTCACATGCACAGGGAACATTCTCCAGGATTGATCACATGCTAGGCCACAAAACAAGGCTCAACAAATTTAAGAAAATTGAAATCATATCAAGCATTTTTTCCAACCAACACTGTGAGACTAGAAACCAACTACAGGAAAAAAAAACTGCAAAAAACACAAACACGTGGAGGCTAAACAATATGCTACTAGACAATCAATGAATCACTGAAGAAATTTTAAAAATAACTGGAGGCAAATGAAAATGAAAGCACAGTGGTCTAAAATCTATGGGACTCAGCAAAAGCAGTTCTAAGAGGGAAGTTTATAGTGATACAGGCCTACCTTAGGAAACAAAAAAAATCTCAAACAACCTAACCTTACACCTATAGGAACCAGAAAAAGAAGAACAAATAAAACCCAAAGTTAGTAGAAGGAGAGAATTCATAAAGATCAGAGCAGAAATAAATGAAATAAAGACTAAAAAAACAAAAAAAATAGAAAAGATCATTAAAATGAAGAGCTACTTCTCTGAAAAGATAAGCAAAATTGATAAATCTTTAGCCACACTCATCAAGAAAAAAACAGAGAGGGCTCAAATCAATAAAATCAGAAATGAAAAAGAAGTTACAACCAACACCACGGAAATAGGAACGATCATAATAGATTAATAAGAACAATTATATGCCAAAAAAATGGACAACGTGGAAGAAATGGGCAAATTCCTAGAAATGTACAGTCTCCAAGACTGAAACAGAAAGAAATAGAAAACATGAACAGACCAATTACCAGTAAGGAAATTGAATCAGTAAATAAAAAAAACTCCCAACACATAGGCCAACTATCACAGAAGCCATTCACTTTTTAAGAGACTACTGTGGCTGTGGAGAATGCAGTGTAGTAAGACAAGAATAGAAGCAGGAGTTACCGGTAATATCCTGGTAAGAGTTAGTGCTTGCCTGAACTATGGTGGTAGCTTTGAATGTAAAAAGAAGGACATGAGCTTGGGTACGGGATGAGAAAGGTATGTTCACCCAATGGTTAAAAGCATGTCTGGCATATGTTGAAATTAAAAGTAGAGTAAGGTATTAGGACTTTAGTCATCAGGGAGTTATTGAAGATTTCTTGCGTGGGGAATTGATAGAATGAAAGTAGTGCTTTAAGATTCATGTGGGAATACAGTGAAGAATGGATTCAGGTAGAAGCAGAGTGCAGGAGAGGGAAAGAGATTTGAGACAGGAGACATGTTAACAAATTTATTCTTCCCATGGTCCAGGAATTACATGCTAAATCCTAAACCTTAGTGTATAGGTGCAGGTTGAAGCAATGGGAGAGAAGGGATCAGATGGGGATGTTGGAGAGAGAGAGAGAACTGAGGGTCCAGGGCAAAATTTTTTAGAAATTCAGATCTGAAAAAAATGAGTTTCAAAAAGAAAGAGGGTTGTTGGTAGAATCAAAGGCTACAAAGTGTAGCAGGGTTATATGAACTTTGTGTCTGCCAATTAGGAGATATTTAGCAAGTTTTTAGAAAACATTTTGGAATGATGCTCAAAGATGGGAGACAAGATTTCAGGGACTAAGAAAAAGTGAAAGAAGGAAAAGGGGTTTGTGATGACAGTGGTCCAGGCAACTACCTTAAATTTAGTGATTACCCATCAGGTGCAGAGGAAAAAAAAGAAAAAGTACATGTTTTATAATGACAAGGCCAGCTTTAAAGAAACCTAGGGTGTTGAGTTATCTGTTGGCCCTATACATTCTATATAAGAATTGAATTTACTTATAAAGCTGAAAAAAATAAGTAAAAATAAACAAAGCTTGCCACATTATAGAAACAGTCGTTTAAAATGGACATGGCATTTTTTCTGTGCTGAACTAGAAAGACAGTTTTCCCCCCTTTTGAAAATAATCACTATTTCTTTCTTTGCCAAGAATATGAAAACATGGTTGATTCCTTTTTCATCCTCGGAAGTAGCTTCAAGGATCTCTGTTTGTAGGAGTGATGGGGGCAAAGAAACCTTAAAAAAAAAAAAGAAAAGGCATTTCACTCAGTCTTGACTCTTGAGTCCTGATTGACTCTTCCTGCATTATCCAATTTTAATTAGATCTATAGCTTGCTACACTGTAATATCTTTAAAATATCTCCTCTTACAGATTTGGCAAAGACATGGCACTTTTTTGAAGTGACTATATTTTTCTTTCTTTCTTCTGTAACTTATTTCACAAGTAATTAACATGAGTCAAAGGCCAGCCTTCCAGAAGTTCGCAATATTTCCAAGAAAACTGGGTCGGGGTGGGGTGGTATTGACATCTATAGGAGGAAAAGTTTATAAAACAATGCCCCTATGTTTCTGAGAAGTTGACACACAATTCCAATTGCTTGCTCCTAAACTATAATAATAAGATATTTATTATTTTTATTATTATTAATTATTATTATTATTCTGCACTGCAGATAAAGGGATGGAGAGGCAGAGTTCTTTAGGTCTTGTGTCTAAGAGGGAGTGGCATGGTATTGGATCCAAGTAAATCTAAGTTTGAATTCCTGCTTCATCACCTACTAGCTATGCCAGAGGCTACTAACTTCTCTAAGTGCTCATTGTCAACTTATGTTTTAATAGAATACCCTATGTTTTAGCAGAGCACATAGCTGCCCAGCCATAGGCTACATTTCCCAGCATCACTTGCAGCTAGATGTGGCCATGCATCTAAGTTCAGATCAGTGGGATGTGAGCAGAAAGGCTTTTTGCAAATTCTGGGTCATCTCCTTCAGGACAAAGCTACTTGCCCTGTATATTTTCTTTCCCCTTCCTATAGGCTGTAACACGTATATGGTGGTGACTGAGCTTTGGCCATGCAGGAGATGGCAGGAGCAATATAAAGGGAACCTGAGTCCCAGAATGACCCTACAGAGTAGAGCTGCTCCAACAACCTGGAATGCTCACATTGGGCTATTAAGAAATAAACATTAATTTAATTAATTAAGCTACTATATTTTCTGGCCTCTTCATTACAGCGGTTCAGACTGTAACCTCAAAAATGCACTTGTTAAGAGTCCTTGGTGTTCAACCCCTCTGAATATCAGTTTCTTCTTGTGTAAACAGGATAATGCCTGCATCACATCCTTGCTATGAAGGCTAAGTGAGAATATATACACGAGGACCAGAGCCTGGCAGGTGAAAGGCACATGATAAATATTTGTTGTCTTCCCTTCGACCACTTAGGAACATGTGTTTCATGTATTTTTTCAATGAATGTAGAGAGTACAGAGACTGACTGTAAAACAGCTGAGTAATAGGGTTTGCACTGTACAAAAGACACTCCATTCTAAGACACTCTAAGTGTTGTTTGAATAAACTCAGGAAGTAATTGGGTTAATCAGATGAAGTCCAGTTGATCCAGCAACAAGGTTCTCTATTCAATCTCCGGTGCCTAGCACAATGGCTGGCCCCTGGTAGACCCTCAATAAATATTTATTAAAAGAACAACTACTCAGCCACAGACCATTCAGGGTGGACGTTTTAAGTACTCAAGAATTTCGAGTGACAACACTCCAGTTGTGAGGATCACCGGATGTTGCATATGTGAAAGTTCCTAGCAAATGCACGACATACGTATAATAGGCACTCCAAAGCTTTCATCAGACCGTAAGCTTCTTTTTTTTTTTTCTTTTTTTGCATTCGTGCACATTTTAAATTAAATTTTCCCAATACCCCCGTAGGTGAGTCAGGTACTTCCCAGAGACGACATTAACAAGACATATTCAAAGACATCTAGAAGCTAGGAGTAGAAGTGAGCTGGCACTCTCCTTACTGTGGTGCCCCCAATTCAGTGACTACGTCTTGACACATGACCCTCAATATTTCCAAGGGAGCTGTTTGGAGGTCATGCCCCACACCATTTTCCAGAAATAACTGGGCCATTCTAGACTCAGAATGGGCCACAGAAGAGGCAACCGTTTCCCAATTTTTCATTAGGGAATAAACGATCCAGGGGGTCACCAAATCAATTCATCCATGCTGCCTCATCACAGCTCTTGATATTCCAGTCTGTAACTATCTTCAGGATTTCACTTTTCACCACCAGGCCCTCCAACCTTCACATCATATCCACACCATTGCTGTGCTTCTTCTCCAGAACGACCTTGGCTTTCCACACCCACTTTTTAATGGCTTAATGGCAAGAGTAGTATGCCACTGAGCCTGCTGTCGTTCTTGCTCAAGTCCAGAAATCACAGACTTTGGTTGTTGAGGAACAAGATCATATGCTTCTTGAGGGCCAGTTCTGTGTCTTGTTTCCTACTTTATCCCATGTGCATAGCACACAGTAAGACTAAATATTTGTTCAGTGCAGAGAACATTGATATAAAATGTTAGCTATTTTTATCTCCATCACTTCCCTTCCCTCCCCTCAACCCAAGAAAGGAGGAAACTGACATGCAAAGTGAAGCAACTTTCCCAAGCTGACTCAATTTATAAGTAGCAGAGTCAAGATTTGCCCCAAACCCGGGCCTTACTGGGCCCACATTTTGAGGTCTTTCTACCTTCAACCTAGATAAATACTCTTTCTCAAGAGCAGACTTTGAGACAAGAAAGATATTTTAGCACCAAAAGATGAAGAAAAAACAACTTAAAGGAGAAAGAAGTTCAAATATTTTTGTATATTTTACAAATTTGTCTAGGTACTTATACAACCCTACAGCAGTGGTCATTTTTCCTACTCCTTGCTTCTTAGAGGATATAAACTGTTCTAAAGCACCCCTCCCTTTTTATTCCAATGATCTATGGTATCACTAGAACTTCTGGAATCCCTATGGGAAAAAATGCTTAAAGAATATTCTTTAAAAAGCTCTTTGTTCAATAACCAGACTAACAAATCTCCAGCCTTCAGCCCTGGGTGATATTTACACTAGAGAGGAAAAAAGAGTTAAGCCACTAGCAGGGCTATCATTGTTCTAACTGAAGCTGACTTGCAATGTCCTTTACACTTTCATCATAAATATCAGAGCAACAGATGAGTCACTGATCCTCAACAAGATAAGTCACTGCTCTTCAGCAAAGGGATAAGTGGAACTAGCTTCCCTGTGCTGACGGCAGCTCAGGAAGTTGATTGTAAATAGCTTGGTTAGGACTGACTCAAGACTCAGAATTCTGAAGGGAGCAAAGTTTTTCTTCCAAATATACCTTCCCTCCCAACTTATCTACTTTATGAGCCATTACTGTTTTTAGAGGCATAATGTTTTTTGCAACTGTCTGATAAGAAAGATATTGGCTGAGTAGATTTTAGTTGGATGCTTTTGCAGGGATATTTGCATATTAAAAAAGCAGGTGAGGGTGAAAAATTCCAGATGAAAAATTTTTCTCTGTTTAGATTCAGGAGTGCTTCCTCCATGCTATCTCTATAGACTACTGGCTGACTTGAAAAAATAAACCTGTAACTGACCATCCTTCCCTATTTCTTCTTAGGATCCACTCAACTCAAATAAAATAAATTATTAATATTTATTTGTATTAAATATTGTGCGTGTATGTTCCCAGGTTTACAAAGTTTCTGCAAGTATTATCTGTAAATATCGTATTGGGTCTGAGATATCCATGATGATAAGCATTTAATTAATACTTTTTTCTTTCTGTCTTCATTCTTCCATTTTAACCCCTTCCTTCTCTTACCACTTGCTCTTCTTTTTCTCTCACCTGAATCACAAAGGTGGACTCTGGTCAGGGTGAGTATTTGGAAACCGTATCAGTACCCTTCCAATTCTGCCCCTGGATGTGGGGAAGAAAGATGCTCTTAGGTTTTGCCATCATGAGTCTTAACTTGTGAACACTCTTTTGTGAGAAGCTGTAGCCACAAAGGACAGTGGTAGAATCTGCCTTCAATCTCACTTGGTTCTCTGGGGCTATGATTGTGTCTATACATGGGTGCTTTGCACCCATGCAGAAATCAAGGCCACCCCAACAGCTACCCCAGTGGTGATGAAATATATGGACAAGGAAGATCCTGACCCACACCACCGTCCCTCACCTGAACTTTGTGTCTTTTGAGGTTTGGATTAGATCCTGACAGAAAAAATTTTTTTCTCAAATTAGAACATATATGGAAAGATAATAAGGGAACAGAAATGCATGTGGGGAGGGGGAGACCTTGGGGGTGGCCGGGCTTTAAATTGTTGAATTAGTGGAAAAGGGAGAAAAAAATATTATGAAGCCAGTGACATTTTGGAACTTGCAGGAATTTGGTAACAAATACTAAGCCTCTTTTCTGTTTTCTTACTACTGAGTTATGGGAGACAGGAGTGGGGCAGCAGGGAAGGGCAGGTTGGGTGCAGCCCAAGGACAGAAGAGTAAAGGGAAGCAGATTTAGGTCAGAGAAATTCCTCGTGAAGAAGAAGCTATGTAACTTCTTCCTTTCACACCTCATTTATAAAATGTAGTCAGTTTTCTACTTGGAGGAGATATGATCGTACCAAACAGCTGGTAAAACCAAACCGTGCCAAACGTGGTACTAATTGGGTATAAAATAAGCTTCCTTAGTAATCCGCGTTTGCAATCTGCACATAGAAAGAGAATGAATTTTCTCAGAATTCATTCAAAATTATAAAATACGTAGTACATTTATGATTGTTTAGGAACACTATACCTTTCCTAAATTACTAGACAAAAACCTTATTATTGGTTAAAAAATTCATTTGAATTATGTTATTCAGTTGAGCTCTCATTTCTGGAATCCAAGAGATAAACAGCAGTTCCTTATTGCCTGCACAGTTCTTCCCCTGGTGTCAGCAGTAGGGCTGGAATCCCCAGCCTGCTCTCATGCCCCTTTGGCACAGCAATCAGTGACAGCTTCACTGGGGCAAGCTGTTGGAGGATGGAGGGACATGGCTCATCTGATTATCAAGGAGCAGGTAGCCCCACTTTGCAGTAAACACAGCGTGGCATCCATTGCTTCACTGTTAAGTCAAACAGGAGACACCTTCTGATATGTTTAGAGATTTAAAATTTTTTTTCACATATATCTATGTCTATATATCTATATAGACATAGATATATACACACACACATCATAGATGTGTTTTGCTTATATTATTGGAGCATGTTATATGGAGTACAGAAAGATCCCAGCACAGTGTTATATATTCTCACACCAAATTGAAAAGAAGACCCCATGCTCAAATACAGGTAAGACATGGTTTGTTAAGTAAAGAGAAGCAGAATTCATTTCAGGAGGGCTTCTGTGAGGCTTTGTGAGTTTCTAAGGGGGGCACAGTGTGGGACATATCCCTAATGTATTTGGCCACCAAACTCTATTTTCTTTTTTTTAGTTTTTAATTTTTTTCTTTTAACCAGGACATGTCAAAGGACTAGAATACTAAACTGAAAGGCTGCTTTAGAGGCTCAGTATGTCAATAATTCAACAGATCTTTCAGAACCAGTTAGACAGCAATACTTAATAAGCACCTATTATGCACCAGGCAGTATCCTGGCTGTTGGGTATATGGGGGTGAAAAAGACAATGTCCTTGCTCTCAGAGAGCTTACATTTACTGAAAAAAGATAGGTAACAAGTGGGTAAACAAGAAAGTTTCACATTGTAGTGCAGAAAATAAAAAAGCCTAATGTGACCCATTTGAACTGAGAGCTGAATGAAAAGGAAGACAGAGCCTTGTGAAGACAGGAAGGTATATTTTGGGGAAAGAAGAGCATTGAATGTAAAAACCTTGACATGGAAACCCATTTGGCTGTTGCTCATAGAACTGAAAGAAGATGAGGTGACTGGAGTGGTTCCAGCAAGGGGAGAGTGAAGGGAGATGAAGGTGGTGACCAGCAGGGCCAAGTGAGGGAGCAGGCTTGTCCAGCTAGATTCGGCAATAAGCCACTGGAGCCTCTTGTTTGGGGTTTGTTTATTTGTTTTCACTTCTTTACTTTTTATTTTGAACCACCTTCAAATACAGAGAAGATATAAGAATATACAAAGAATGGCCATATACCTTCCACCCAAGTTCCCCTACAAACTCACATTACAACCATCGAAATTAAGAAATTAATATTGATATAAACCTATCAGCTAAGAGATCACATTTAATTTCTATAATATTCCTAATAATATCCTTTATAGAAAGTTTTTTCCTTTTGGAACAAGATCCATTCTAAAATCACGGGTTGCATTTAATTGTCATATCTCTTTAATCTGCTTCAACCTGGAATAGTTCTTCTGTCTTTCCTTGTCTTCTGAGACCTAGACATTTTGAAAGATTGCAGGCCAATTATTTTGTAGAATGCCCCACAGTTTGAGGTTCTCTGAGGTTTCCTTAAAATTAGATTGAGGTTATGCCTTTTGGTAGAAACTTCACGCAAATTATGTTGTTTTCTTCTCAGCATAACATGTAAGAGAGTACATGGTGTTAGTTTGTCCCATTTCTAGTAATGTTAATTTTGATTAAGGAGGGTCTATTCAGATTTCTCCACTCTAAACTTATTATTTTTTAACCTGTGCTATAAGTTATCTTGTGGAAGAAAAGCTTTCAGACTATGCAGATATCCCATTCTTCAATAAACTTTTACTGCCTGGTTTTAGGATCCATTAAACCATTGTCATTGGGGTTGTCAAGTGGTGGTTTCCTAATTTCACGATTCCTTCAACATTTATTAGTTGCATTCTGGGAGGTGATCAAGATGGCGGATAGGAGGAGGTTGAGCTCACCTCCCCCCCCATGAACACATGAAAAATACATCTACATGTGGAGCAGCTCTCACTGAAAACAAACAGGAGACAGGCAGAAAGGCTCTTCTACAACCAAGACGGCAAAGAAAGATCCACATGGAGTCAGGTATGAAGGGAGGAGTAGCAATCAGGTAGATACCTGTGCTCCTAGCAGGGGACACAGAAGAGAAGGAAGATATCATGGGCTCTGAGATCCTCCCTGAGGAGTGCAGTGTTCAAGCCACATATTGGGCACCTCAGCTCTGGGGTCCAACACCAGGAAGACAAGTCACCTTAGCTGGTTTGAAAACCAGTGGGACTTAGAGGAGGGCTGTAATAAACCAAGAGTCCACTCATGAAGAACACACACACTCTGATGGTTGCTCAGTCCTGAGAGAATGGCTAAGAAGCAGATTGAAACTCCCTGGAACTCTGCTTGGTTTCCTGTGCCAAACCAGCACATGTCCTGGCCTGCACCAGGCCCTTTCTCCAGCCCCTCTTGCTCTGATGCAGCTCCACACTAGGGTCAAGTCTGCCATGGCTACCTCAAGGGAAGGAAAAGGAAGAAAACCAATGACCTGGTTTAAAGAAAAAGATAAGGGAAAAGAAGAGAACAAAAGAGGATGAAAAAGAAAGACATGGAAGGATTTCCCCCTTTTAAAAAAAGTAAAATTTAAAACAAACCAAAAATAGGGAGAATAGTGTACTGACCCCTCCCCATCACCTCACATTGACAATTCTCAGCCCCTGACCAGTTTTATTTGATCAATACTCCTATGTTCTCCCCTTCTCTCTGGATTATTCTGAAACAATCTCAGAATTCGTATCATTTTATCTATAAAGTTTTCTGTATGCATATCAAAAAAATTTTAACTACAATACTACTATCACACTTTAAAAATTCACAATTATTTCTTAATATCATCAAACATCTAGGGAGTGTTTAAATTTCCTCAGTTGTGGAGGGTTTTAAGCAGAGAAGGAATATATTCATATAGAGATTTTCAAAGCATCTCTTTAGCCACTGAATGGAGAATGGGCTGTAGGGAAGCAAAGAGGGAAATTAGGAAGATCAGATAGGATTCTGCTGATTGTTTTAGTCATAGATGATGGTTACTTGGATCAGAGTGCATCATGGGAGATAAGAAAAAGGGCTCAGATGCTTAATGTACTTTGGAGATAGAATGAACCAGACTTGTTGAATAGATTGGATATGGATATCAGAAAAATAGAGGAATGAAGAATGACTCCTAAATTTTTGGCCTGTGCTAGTGACTAGCTGTTACACTGTATTCATTATCTAGTGCTGTGTAACAAATTTCCCCCAAACATAATCATTTATTTTCTCTTATGGCTTCTGTGAATCAGAAATTTAGATACGTCACAGCATAGATGTCTTGTTTCTGTTCCATGTATGGAACTTCACCTGGAAGTCTCAAAGGCTGGAGGCTGGAACCATCTGAAGACCTGATCAACTTACATGTCTAATGGTTAATGATGGCTGTCAGTTTAGCCCTTACCTGTGGCTATCAGCTGGAGTATGTACAGTGGCCTCTCCATGTGGTCTGAGCTTTTTCACAGTATGGTGTCTGTCTTCAAAAAGTGAGCATCTTGAGAGATCACCAAGCAGAGGAAGCTCTACCCTTTCTAAGGCCCAGTCTCAGAAGTCACATAGCATCACTTTCTCTGTAATCCATTGACCAGGGTAGTCACACACCGTGCCCATACCGAAGGAGAGAGAACACAGAACCTACCTTTCAGTGGAACAGTGTCAGTCACATTTTAAGAATAGCATGGGAAATGGGATGAGTATTTTGGTGCAGCTATCTTTATAAAATGCAATCTGCCATAGGTGCTATTCACTAAATGGAGACAATTTGGGTAATGGTGTTTTGGTGGTGTTCATAAGTCTGTTCTTACCAAGCAGGAATGTAGAATAGACAGACACAAGAAGCTGGAGCACTCAAGAGGTGTCCAAGTTAGAGATAAAGATTTAGGGGTCATCAAGATATAGATGGCATTTTAAAATCATGAGACTGGGTTAAATAACCTCAGGAAAGTGGGGAGATAGAACAGAGAGCTAGATGTCTGGTAGAAAAGGAGTGGCTGTTGTGTATGGAGGGACTCAGATGAGTGAGATGTCCTCAAAGCCTAGAGAAGAAGAGTTTCAACAAGGAGGGTGTAGGATCACTTTTAAGAAGCACCTTCTATGTAGGATTTAAATATTTTTTGAAAAATCTTAGATGCTTAATATATAGGCTGAGCTATTTATACAGGGTCCTTCTCCTCAACAGAAAATATGAAGAACTAAAATATGACTAAACAATTAAAAAAGCATTGACAGTAAAGGGTATTAAATGGTAAAGTGGGGAAATACGGGATGTTTTGCAAAAACATGTGAGGAGCATTCAACACAGACTGGGGAATATCAAAAAAGACTTCCAGGAGGAAGTGAAATTTAAGCTGAGATCTAACAGATAAGTGAAAGCCAGTTCACAGTGGAGGGAGTGGCCCAAGTAAGAGAAACAGCATGTTCAAAGTCTTGGAGGTATGATAGGGAATGAAATCTTCAAATAACTGAAGATGCTGGAAATATTGAAGATGCTGAAGAAGTGTGGAGAATGAGGCTTGGCATATACACAGGACCTCAGGTCATGAAAAAGTTAGCCACTATTCACAGTGCTATAGGAATCCCTTGGGGAATTTGAAAGGAGTGATTCCATCAGATTTCCACATCAGGAGGATCATTTCTGACCACAAGAGGGAGAATGGACTGGAAAGAATAAGAAAACTAGTAAGGTGGCTTCAGCAGTAATCCAGGTGAGAAATAGCTCCAGCAATTCAAATAATTCCACACCACCAAAATATTCAGATTTCTGATCTTACCACTTTTGTTCAGTCATGTCCTCACTGTTTTACCTTTTGGATCCTATAATACAATATTAAAAGCACTCCCTTGTTTATACCATCAATTCCCACCCCTTCTTTCCCTCTGTTGAACTTACCTTGCAAAACCTACCTCTAGTTATATCCAACTGTCCACCTATTTGATACATGGACCTGAGTATCAGATGTGCCTGGAAAAAAATAGGACCATGCTAACAGGTTTCACTTTAAATTCATGACCTCATGTGGGTCTCTGGTGTTGATCCTATGCTATTTCCCTAGTCTATTTACTTTCCATTTGTCTTATATACTATTCCAAACCTTCTCTCTGCTTAAACCTCCTTCCACATTTTCATCCCTTGCTAATGACCTGTGTTTTCTATTTTACTAGGTAAATAGAAATTATCAAATGATAGTTTCCAGACCTTGAGGACATTATATTAAGTGGAATAAGTCAATTGCAAAAAGACAAATACATACAGTTTAACTACTTTACATACCTCATGTACAAGTCCAAATACATGAGGTATATAAAGTAGTTAAACTCATAGAAACACAAAGGAGAATGTTGGTTGCCAGGGGCTGGGGGGAGGGGAAATGGGAGTTTTTCAATGAGCATGGAGTTTCAGTTCTGCAAGATGAAAAAGTTCTAGAGATCTGTTGCACAACAACATAAGCATATGTAACACTATGGAACATACACTTAGAAATGGTTAAGATGGTAAATTTTATGTTATGTATTCTTTACCACAATTTTAAAAAAGGTAGCTTTCAGTCTGCAACCTGGTCCACCCACAGCTGGGTGCGTGGTGCCCACCCCAGGTCTCCTGTTTCTGCCACTTCCTCCTCATCCAGCCATCTGGTCCTACGCACTTTCATATTCAAGCAGAGCTGCCAATGAAAACAAAACAGAGATGTCTGTACAGAGCTACTGCCCTAAGAAAACCCGAGGCAGAAAGAAAGGTGAAGGTATATACAGGTAAAGTCTCAGAGCTCTCAAAGACTGCAGCCCAGACCAAAGGGGAAGTTGCCCTGTGAGCCCATCACTGAGGAGAAGCTGTTGGGACCCCTGAAGAAGTTTGAGGAGGATACTGAGAATGGAATGCACGTGAAGGAGGACTGTCCAGGGACAGCACAGAGAGTGACAAACCTCAGCATTACCAACAAGAATCTATGCGAGGGAACTCAGGAAGCAGAGGAAAAGGGACGTGCATGCTGCCCAGGGTGGTGAGAACTGACTTCCCCCAATGCTTGGAAGAAAGGGCTGAGACCCAGGTATTTGGCTTTTTTGTTCCCCAGTGTTGAGGGGCCCGGTTTGGGGGGGAAATGTAATGTTGAGCTGGACTCCATTCTTTTTTTTTATTTATTTTATTATTATTATTTTTTGGCTGCATTGGGTCTTCGTTGCTGCGCGCGGGCTTTCTCTAGCTGCGGTGAGCGGGGGCTACTCTTCATTGCGGTGCGTGGGCTGCTCATTGTGGTTGCCTCTCTTGTTGCGGAGCACGGGCTCTAGGCTTGCGGGCTTCAGTAATTGTGGCATGCAGGCTCAGTAGTTGTGGCACGTGGGCTGTAGAGCACAGGCTCAGTAGGTGTGGTGCACGGGCTTAGTTGCACCGTGGCATGTGGGATCTTCCCGGACCAGGGCTCGAGCCCATGTCCCCTGCATTGGCAGGCGGATTCTTAACCACTGCACCACCATTAAGTGGTGTACCACTGTGCCACCTGGACTCCATTCTTGGGCACCAATTTGTTGCCTGTCCTAGGCAACCAAAAGGACATTTAACACTTGTCAAAAACATCCCAGTAGAGCACTCACTTTGAACTGGCTGCTAATTCTATGAAATCTTTTGTGATTTCTTCCGTGATAATCTATAGGGTGAAAATGTGTAATTGCTGAAAATAACGCGTGAAAATCGACATATAAATAAGTGGTTCTTTAAAAATACCCATTTGTGCCGATTGTTTATCTGCTGAAACAGCTCTGTCTCAGAAGTATAATATACCTTCCAAAAGTTAGGTCGAGGGAAGGGACAGTATAAACCAGGGGTTGGCAAACTCTTTCTATAAAGGGTCAGTGAATATTTTCAGGTTCACAGGCCATTTGGCTGAGTAAATGGTGCCAAGAAGGCTAAGATAATTCTGTGAGTTGACTGCAGTCATAAAACATGCTCCTTCTTGTTGATTATAAAAATATCTAGCACCGTTCTAGAAAAGGGGATTTTACTTCACTTTCACTCACAAAATTATTTGTGAATTAAATGCTAGTGAAAATGAAGACTATATGGCAAGTCAAAGTGCCATGGGGAATCATGCCTTGTTGTGGTTTGTCCATTTCACTAAACCATCACTCTAGTTGTTACAGGAAGTTATTTTTAATCTCTGTAAGTGTGAGACCCTCGTGTCATTTTTTCCTGATACCTCACCTAGCTTAGCCAAATATTATATATTTTAAAAATGGAGTTAAATCAAAATAACTTTGAGATTGTGCTATGGAAATCCATGTTGCCCCCTCTCCACCAACAATGACTTGGATTCTGCAGTATTAAGCTGGATGTGTGAACATTTATGGGTATTTGATATTTTCCATCCTTTACAGCAATTGAGGACCAGCTATTGGCAAAGCTGTGGCCTCCACTCAATTTCATAAGCAAAGAACAAAAACAGAGCAAAACAGAACAAAAGCCAAGTAGGAAAGTTTCTTTCTTAAGAAAGCCTCCTGCCCACCACTGACCTAGCTGTCCTGACACTGTGATTCTAATCTCATCCAGCGGTGTGGGTAGTTCTAATGCTAATTTTTGCATGATCCTTCTGCTTCTGCAAGAAAGTGAAGCAGCCCTGCATGGGGGCTTTGGAAACTGCCAGAGGAAGAGGTACTTCATTCACTTTGGTCCAAACTCTTCAAGTGGAGCCCATTTGTCAATCCGCCCTAGCAAAACCAAACCAAAAATATCTAACCCTGAAAATCTAGTAACCAAAAAATTCTCTCAATGAATTCATTGTTTTCAAGCAGAGCTACAGGTAATCTGGCCTAAATTGCCCCTAAAAAAAAACAATTTTAATCTCAAGTTTCTGCCTTCCCAATATTAGAACCCTCTTTCCTCAGAACCCAGGATATCAGAGAATCAAAGAGATTAATGCCCACATCAAAGATCACTTTCCTATTTCACTTACTCATTTTTCTGTGCATAAGAAAGATGGATCTTGGGGAATGATAATGAATCAAAATGGAAACTAGAAAATTAGCTACAATCTGAGTTACCTCTTCCCTGGAGCAAATCAACCCAGTCCTTGGTAACATCTAGGAAGCTGACACATGTATTAGTCTTCTCCTCAATAAATAGAGAACACACGAAGGAGTTTGCTTTCACCATGAGGTACAACAAGCTCCAAGGGCCCTTTTTTAAGATTATAAACTGACAGGTCATTTTCACATAGTGAGCAGAGCCATCGGTTTTGAATCCTAGCCTTGCTGCTTGCTCATGTGTGTTGGTTCTTGAGCTCTGTGCTCTCGCCTAGAGAGGCACTGTAGCAAAATGGTTAGAGGCACAGACCCTGGAGTTACATTGTCTGGGTTCAAACCTTGATCTAATGGAAAAATCTGGCATTTGCTATGTAGCCTAGTGATCTAAATTAGCACCAGTAATGGTAGAACAACCTGCCAGTGTACACCTCCTACTGTAACGCCACATGAAAAACACAGCATCTTCTATGACAGATTCTTGCCAACAATGTTTAACTTGAATCTAAAAGCGTCTGACTTAAGGTCCAGTTTACAGGAAATGCTAGACATTGAACAACAGCATTAGGGGAAAAAAATCATCCACAGCTATTCTGTTCTCTTGAAAAAGTCAAAGTCAGTGGGAAAAAATGTTGAGGAATATAATCAGTTGCAGTGTGTGAAATGTATAAAATATATAAAAGCCTTGGCCATTAAAGAGCCTGAGATTTGAATATGGATTGGGTATTAGTTGGTATGAGGGAAGTGTCTTCTATGTGAATATATTATTTATGTTGGGATGGCATGTCATGAGGTCTGCAACATTAATATGATTCAATGAAATATACACAGAGAGACAAACAGATAAAACAGAGCAGAATATTCACAGTTGTTGAAGCTTGGTGGTGAATGTATAGATATCTCTTACACTATTCTTTCAACTTTTCTATATGTCCAAAAGCTTTCAAAATAAACATTTGAGGGGAAAAATGATAGCTTCTACAGCTCCTACCAATACACCTGCATCTGCATTCATATACTATATCTTCCCTATGGTTTTTGTGATGGAAGTTTTATTTTGCTTTGTACAGCCAATATCTCCATGGTATACTGGAGCTCATCACTTTCACTTACCCAAGGACATTATGACAGCAATTTTCCCTTCTCTCTCCCACATTAAAACCTTTCCCTCAGGACTTCCCTGGTGGCACAGTGGTTAAGAATCCACCTGCCAATGCAGGGGACATTGGATTCGAGTCCTGGTCTGGGAAGATCCCACATGCCGCAGAGCAACTAAGCCCTGTGTGCCACATCTACTGAAGCCCGCGTGCCTAGAGCCTGTACACCCCAACAAGAGAAGCCACCGCAATGAGAAGCCCGCACACCGCAACAAAGCGTAGCCCCTGCTCGCCGAAACTAGATAAAGCCCATGTGCAGCAACAAAGACCCAATGCAGCCAAAAAGAAATAAATAAAAAAGAAATAAATTTATAAAAAAAAAGAGACCTTTACCTCTCTTGGCCCGCATACCCTTCTATCTACTACTGCATTTCTCCACTACCCTCTACAGAAAAACCCAATCCAATTTCATAAATCTTTATCGAGTACCTACTCTGTGCTGAGGATATGGTAATGAACAAAAGACAAAAGCACTGCTCTCATGGAAGTCATCTTTTAGTTGGTGAAGACAGATAATAAACAGAATGAGTAAACAAAGGATGTAGTACGTAAGAGGGGGCTAGGAGATAAAGAGAAAATAAAGCAAAGTAAGAGGGGTGGGGAGTACCTGTGTAGAGGTGTCCAAGGTTGCTGACAACCTGTATGGAATCTTGTATAGAGTCTTGCACCAAGGCATATGACTTGGCAAGCAGAGCCTGAGCTAGATTTCAGGTCTCACTTCATTCCCCTTGACCAGACACCTGTGTAGAATAAATATCTTGCACAACCATATGGGGTGATTCTGGCAATTTTGCAATTTAAATAGGGCAGCTTTGTAAATACTTTAGATTTTCCTATAGTTAGACTAGGGAGTTGTTGTCGAGCAGAGAGTAATATGATCTGACTCATGGTGATGCTTTTAGCATCACTTTGGCTACTGTGTTGAGAATGGACTGTAGGGAGACAAAGGTGGAAGCAGGGAAACCAGATAGAAAAATAATCCAAGGAAGAGAGGATGATGTCACAGATGAGATGTCTGTGGTGAAGGTGGTGTGTAGTGGTCCAATTCTAGGAATATTTTTTAATAGACTTAAAACGATCTGCTGGCAGGATATGGGGTATACAAGAAAGAGAGAAATCAAAGATGACTCCCGGATTTGGGGCCCGAGCAATCAGAGGAATAGCGTTTTGATTATCTGAGATGGAGAAGATTATGGGTAGACAAGAGTTTGGAGGAAGATCAGGAGTTTGACATTGGATATGAAATCTTAGCTGCCCGTTAGAATCCAAGTGGAGATGGATATAGAAGTCTAGAGTTCATGTGTCTCAAAGAGTTTCAAGTCTCCTCAGAAAAGTTGTCTGTAGTCATTGGTATCACTTCCTCTTCCCTCCTTCCCCTGTGAACTTGTGGTATATTAAGATATACGCTTGGTCTTTGTCCCCTGTTCCTGGCACAAACCGCAAACCCTTGGAATTTTCTGAGTAATAGGAATGTCTTTTGTCCTTCGTGAAGACCCCCTTTTGAGCTTATGCTAATGATGTGACTTAGGGTGGTGGCCCTAGGTAGCCTTAGGATGGGGCTGGTCACCCACGTGATTAGAGTTAGAACTTTCAGCCCCACCCACTGACCTCTGAGAAGGTTAAGCTCTATAAAAACTCTTGAAAACAAAATTTGATGAGCTTCTGGGGTGATGAACAGATGCACAGGCTGGGGGGGATGGTGCACCCCGGTTCCATGGGGACAAAAGCACCTGTGCTTGGGATGCTTCTGGATCTTGCCCTATGTACATCTTCATCTGGTTGTTCATCTGTATCCTCTATAAAATCCTTTTAATAAACCGGTAAATGTAAGTAAATGTTTCTCTGGGTTCTGTGAGCAGCTCTAACAAATTAATCAAACCCAAGTTGAGGGTTGTGGGAACCTCCAATCCATAGCCCGTTGGTCAAAAGCACAGGTGATCGGCTTCCCTGGTGGCGCAGTGGTTGAGAGTCTGCCTTCCAATGCAGGGGACACAGGTTCGAGCCCTGGTCTGGGAGGATCCCACGTGCCGCGGAGCGACTAGGCCCGTGAGCCACAATTACTGAGCCTGCGCGTCTGGAGCCTGTGCTCCGCAACAAGAGAGGACGCGACAGTGAGAGGCCCGCGCACCGCGATGAAGAGTGGCCCCACTTGCCCCAACTACAGAAAGCCCTCGCACAGAAACGAAGACCCAAAAAAGCACAGGTGACAACCTAGACCTGTGATTGGCATCTGAAGTAGGGCAAGGGGTGCAATTTTGTGGGACTGAGCGCTTAACCTGTGGGATCAGTTGCTATCTCCAGGTAGATAGTGTCAGAATTGAGTTAATTGTAGGACACACAGTCAAGTGTCCACTGCGAATTGGAGAATTGGTTGGTGGTGTTGGAAGAAACGTATTGGAGAACCCATTCCAGAGTTTTGTCCCCTACCACTCCTCTGAAACTGAGGTCACTGTTGAACTCCCATTGTTAAATCCAATGACCAGTTCTCTTCACACCCAAAGAAATCTATTCCAGCTATAGGAAAATTGGAAGTCTTTACAAAGTTGTCTTATCAGATTCATTTGACACAGGAGATCATTTTCTCTTTTTCCTTTTTTTTGAAAAAAATTTAACTGAACCTCACCCTTTTCCGTTCTTCATTCCTCACTGGACACTCCTTCCATCTGTCTCCTTTGCTGGTTTTTCCTCATTTTCCCAATGCAAGTGTTGGAGTGGAGAGTGCTAGAGCTGAGTCCTTGGACTTAATCTCTTCATATAGATTAACTTTCCAAGCAGTCTTATCCAGTCCTAAATTTATATCTCCAGTGTAGATTTCTCCTCCAAACTCCAGACTCATGACCCATAACTACCCATGACCCATTGTCTCCTCCAAACTCCAGACACCCATGGATGTCTAATATTGAATTCAAATTGATGGGTACAAAATCAAACTCCCTTAACCCTTACTGCCCTGTAGTCTTCTACATCTCAAAAACAGCAACTCCATTCTCCTAGTTACTCAGGTCAAAATCTTAGAGTCATTCTTGACTCCCTCTTTTTTTTCTCATATCCATACCGACTATATCAGAAACTCTTTTCAGACCTACCTCAAAACATATCTATAATCCACATCTACTACTACCACTCTGGTTCAAGACCATCACCCCTTGTCGAAATTAAAGAACTCGTCTCTTAACTGTCTCCCTTCTTTTACACTTCCTTTTGCATAATCTAGTCTATTTCCTATAAAGCAGTCAGAAATATCCTTTTAAATATCAGTTCAATTACTCCATCCACTTATTCAAAACTTTCCAAAGTTTTCCCACAATTATCCAGAGTAAAAGCCCAAGACCTTCTGATGGCAAAAGTGATTTGCAGCACTCCCCCTCCCTCACCAACCCTGACCTCCTACCACTCTCCTCCTACATCACTAACGCTACTGTCACATGGCCTCTCTGCTTTTTCTGAAGACACTAAGCATGCTTGTCCTCAAGCCTTTTGCACCTGAAACTTAACTCCTTAAAACTCTGTTCTATCAGGTACTTACATGTCTATTCCCTCACTTTCTTCAAATCTCTGTTAAAATGTCACTTTATCAGAGGCTTTCCCTGACCACTCCATGTAAATCCGCATCATTCTCTATTGCTCTTGCCCAGACAAATAAGACAAATGTACTTTTTTGTTTGTCTCTATCCACTGGAATTCACAAATAAATATGAACATTTGTCTTACTTGTCTTTATCCACTGGAATGGAAGGTCATGAGGGCAGTGATGTTATCTGTCTTTGTTTTTACTATTGAACCCACAACACCCAGGAAAGTGGCCAGCATATAGGTAGTTCTCAGGAACTAAGAATGAAGAATGATGGTGGTATGTATCAGAACAGTGACGGTGAGATGGGTGGCAGCCAGCCTCCAAGTTGGCTCCCCAAGATCCCTGCCTATGGTCTTCATGCTTTGTATAAGCCCCTCCCTCAGTGAGTAGAGCTGACTGACCTGGGTAACCAATGGCAGAATTGACAATGTGTGATTTCCAAGGTTAGGTCATAAAAGATGTTGTGGCTTCCACCTTGCCCACTATCTTGAATTGCTCATCTGCGGGAAGACAAATGTCGTGTCATGAGGATGCTCAAGAAGCCTGCAGACAGGCCTGCATAGGAAGGAACCAAGGGGTCTGCTAACAAGCAGCACCACTTGAGAGTGAACTATCTCTAGTGGAGCTATCTTAGGAGAAGATCTATTCAGGCTTTTAGGTGACTGCAGCACTGGCCAGCATCTTGCCTAGAACTTTGAGAGAATGCAGCCCAGAATCCCTTGACTCTGCTGCTCCAAATTCCTGACTCACAGAAACTGAGTGAGATAATACGTTTATTGTTGCTCTAAGCCACTACATTTGGGGTTAATCTTTTTTTTTGGGGGGGTCGGTTAATCTTTTATGCCACTGTTGCCATGACCTCTTTGCTGGTTCTCCTTGGAACTTTTACACTTGCTTTTCCTTCTGCCTAAAACTCCCTTCCCTCAGATAGTTTCATGTCTTAATCTTTTACTTCCTTCAAGTCTCTGCTAAAACATCATGCTATGCAGATATGCAACAATGTAACAATGGATAACAAACATAGGTTGTGTTTGAGATATCCAGAAGGTAGATGCCACAGGATTTAGCAACTGACTGGATAGGAGGGAAAAGAGAGAGAGGAAGGAGTCAAAATGATGCTCAAATTATTGGCCTGTGTAATTAGTGGTGTCATTCCTGGTTTAGGGAAACAGGTTTGGGGCAGAGATTATGAATTTAGTTTTAAACCTGCTGAATCTGAAATGTCTTAAATATCCAAGTGAAGATGTTCAAGCATACAGGCAGATATACCATTTGCAACACTGAAGAGAAATTTGGGCTGCAAATAAAGACCTTGGAATCAGGGCCAACTCTACAATTTGCAGGGCCCAGTGTAAAATGCAAATGCAGGGTCCCTTTCTTCAAATAGCCTTTGAGGTCCATCAAATGCTTTGTCCTCCTCCCAACAATTTGGAGGACTAAATGCTCTGGATGAGGGTGGGGAAGTTGAGCCAGGTATCTCCCCTTCCCACAGCCTCTATTCTCCAAACCACATCGAGGGACACCTCCAGGAGATTGCAATTTCCATGCTAGGATGCACTTGCACAGGGAATGGGTAAGAGGCTCATCCCTACCAAGTCGCCCACTAGATGGACTGTGGCACTGACAGTCCAGGACAGCTGCCGCCATGCCCTGCCCTAAGACACCGTGGGTGCACACACATGACCCTGACTTTCCCCGTGCCTGTGCCCAGGCCCTCCTGGTCCTGTGGTCCTGGACCTGGGTGGGGTGAGGAGGAGAGTGGGTGGGGCTGAGATGCCAGAAAATGGGCAGAGCTGGCAGCTGAACTTATCCCAGGGAGGCAGAGAGGTGGTGGGAGAGATGCTCCACTCTCTCATTAGACTTCACTTACAAAACAGAAACCCAAAGGTAATGCTATTAAGAATTTCAATCTGGCAACCACAGAGCATTGAGACCTCAAGCATTAAGCCCTTCTGAGTGCAGGGCCCTGTGTGAATGAACTGTTGGTATGCCCATGAAACTAGCCCTGCTTGCAAAAGATAATAAAGTTATAAGAATGAATGAGTTAAGTAGGGAAAGATGAGAAGAAAAGAGCCCTAAGGGGACTTCCCTGGTGGCACAGTGGTTAAGAATCTGTCTGCCAATGCAGGGGACACGGGTTCGATCCCTGGGCCGGGAAGATCCCACATGCTGCAGAGCAACTAAGCCCGTGCACCACAACTACTGAGCCTGCGCTCTAGAGCCCGCACACCACAACTACTGAAGCCTGCACGCCCTAGAGCCTGTGAGCCACAACTACTGAGCCGGCGTGCTGCAACTACTGAAGCCCGGGCACCTAGAGCCTGTGCTCCGCAACAAGAGAGCCACTGCAAGGAGAAACCTGTGCACCACAACGCACAGTAGCCCCTGCTTGCCGCAACTAGAGAACGCCTGCGCGCAGCAACGAAGACCCAACACAGCCAAAAAAAAAAAAAAAAAAAAAAATTCCTCTAAAAAAAAAAAAAATGAAAGAAAAAAAGGAAAGAAGCCTGAGGACGGAAGCCAGAGAAGCACCAATATTTAAGAGATGGGCAGATAAAGATGGGCCATCCTGTGGCCAGACAAGGGTTGCAATTAATCAGAAGACCAATGAAGGAGAAGATACTTTGTCTCTGACCCCTGACTTGGTAAAGCTTTGCAAGCTATCACCTGGCCATAGATTGTTAGGCACATTTTGTTTCATAAACTATTCATGATATAGTTGATAATTTTTCAGAGTCAAGGGTGTGGTCCTTACCTAGGCCTATTACCTCGATTATTTTTGAAGCATATGTTACTCAGTTGAAAAAAAAATAATGCATGAAAGAAGCTGCAGGAAATAAAATAGATTAAATGGAAGAATGGAATTTACTAATAATAGACTTACAGCTAACCAAAGTAAATAATTCATTTCCCTTCTAGCAACAGTCACTTTACATATAAGGCCAGCAATGTTTCTCTGCAACATTTATCAAGCAAGAAAAATGTTAACTCTAAAATCTGTGAAGAATTTCAAATGACACATTGAAACCTGTTGCAAAATCAATCACAAGAGTTTTCTAACTACTAATTAACCTTGAGCAAAGCCTTAGGCCCTAAGAACCAGACTATTTGATGAAAGAACTGTGGCAGGGAGTTAGTTGGTAAGAATTTTAGAGCTTAGAATTGGCTGGGAGAAAAAAAGTGATTTTTTAAAATGGATTTAGAAATATCTCTGGAAGTGGTTTACAAAGTGGCTAAGAACACAAATTGTGGAATAAGCTGCTTGGGTTTGAATCCCAGCTCAGTCACTTACTCCCTGTGTGATTTTGGACAAGTTATTCAATTGCTCTGCGCCTGAGTGAGTGGTAACAACTCGTAGGGTCATTATGAGGATTAAATGACTGAATGTAAAACATTTAGAACTGTGCCTAGTACATAAAAAGTACCATATGCATTTGTTAAATGAAAATTGTGACTATTAATCATGTAACCAAAATACCTCTGGAATTTCTATTTTAGTAGGTCCCATAAGCTTGGGGAAAGAGTTCACTAAAAGAAAACAATCTTTTCTCCTTCTCATTTTTTTTTTTAATTAATTAATTTATTTATTTATTTATGGCTGTGTTGGGTCTTCGTTTCTGTGCGAGGGCTTTCTCTAGTTGCGGCAAGTGGGGGCCACTCCTCATCGCGGTGCACGGGCCCCTCACTGTCGTGGCCTCTCGTTGCGGAGCACAGGCTCCAGACGCGCAGGCTCAGTAGTTGTGGCTCACGGGCCTAGTTGCTCCGCGGCATGTGGGATCCTCCCAAACCAGGGCTCGAACCCGTGTCCCCTGCATTGGCAGGCAGATTCTCAACCACTGCGCCACCAGGGAAGCCCATCTCCTTCTCATTTTTTTTTCTTCTTCATCCTCCCATCTTTTTTTCCCACCCTCCTATCTTTTTTTCCCACCCTCCTATCTTCAGAGTACTGTATTGGTTTCTCTTTATATTAAAAATAATTTTTTCCCAAAAGTTTCCTTAAGAAGTAAGTATGTTTCCCGGATATTTTCTTAAAAGTAATTTCCTCATGTCTTATCATGCATATTCATAGCGGTTTTCCCACTCCCACTTACAGTTGATCTGTTTTATTTCTTTCATATGAAAACATCAGAAGTAAGTATATAGGAGAATAAAATGCACAGTAGATTTAGTGTTATCTGAATATTTATTCTAATTATCATAACAATTCTGGATTAAGTGGAAAAAATATAAAAAGTTTCAGTAAGTGTTAGGGGAACAATGAATATAACAAGAATTACAAATACACCTTCTAGGCCTTTTGAGAAGTCGAAATGGACCCATCTGAATTCACCAGCTTCTTTGAAAAAAGTTCTGCGGATGCACAATCCCAGGAGGCCGCAGTTCAAACTACCCCATGTATCTTAAAAGCAGAAATCCCTTTGTATTTGTGTTACTGTTCCCTCTGGCCTCCAGCATTGCGTTTTTATACTCTCTGCCTCAACTTTATTTCAGTACTTTGTTTCCTCTGGTTCTGATGGTTTTTCACAGTGCTTTATAAGAGTTTATACCTAACCCATAGCGGAGGTCTTCACTTCCTTTGCCTTTGCGACACTGAGGATGAAGTTTTCAAGGTCCCCATACGCTTCACGCTCGGTGATCATCTTCCGACCACTCCCTGTGCGCGCTCCTGCGGGCGGGGGTAGGTGGCGCTTCTCCAGCCTCCTAACCTCACTTGAGGCGGAAATCCTCCTGCCTTTGTGAACGTGTTTCTTTAGATCTCGCTCTCTTGGTCTTTTTTCTGTTGTTTCTCATCTACGAGTTTGACCTCCTCTGTAATTGCCCCCTCCCCGTTCCCCTACAGCATACACGTTCCCCCACTTGGAGTCAGAGTAACTGATACTTTAACATCCTCCACTGGCCCCACTTCGTCTTTAAACACCATGCAAACGCGCTCTCCTTCAGGGTCCTGCCTGGGAGCTCCAGCAGCATTTCCCCCCTCTCTGGTAACAGATGTCAAAGAGAGCGAGGCCCCGGACGTGCCCATATATGACCTTGGAACAGAAAGCTGCCTCGTTTGCAGGCAACGTTCGGGGGAACCCTGTCCACTCCCACCCTCGCCTCCCCCTTCGGCGAGTTCACTCGCGTGCACTACGCGGGCGCCGGCTACTCCCTCTCTTCTCCCGACTTCCTTCGGAGAGCCTCACAAACCGGGGGAAGTTCAATCATTCCTCAGCGAGCCTCGGCGCTCACTGGGCATGCTCAGTGGCCGGGCCCGGCTCCGGTGGCCAGAGGCTGCTTTGGGCTCGGGTCGGCGGCTGCTTGGGCTCGGCTTCCCCGAGCGCGGGCTGAGCACAGCGGCCCCTGAGCCGGGAGCGAGACGCGCCCCGCCGTCCCCGCCCAGGCGCCGGCCCCGCCAGAGCGCCGTCGTTCCGGACCCCGAAAGCCCCCAACTTCGCGCCAAGTTCCGAGCCGCCTCCGGTGGGAGCCATGCAAATGATGACCAGGGACGTTCTGCTAGAAATGGAGCTGGAGGAGGACGACGACGACGATGGGGATATCGGTGAGCCGCGGGTTCCGGGGGTGGGTCGGCGCGGGGCCCCGCGTCCGCTCCCGAAAGCCCGAGGCAAAGCGGGAGAAGTCGGGGACTGCGCGTGGGCGCCGCATACTCGAGAATGGAAGCTGGCGGGTACCCTCGGCCGCTCGGAGGAGCTCGGGTGCGGGGGGCCGTGGTGGTCGTGGTGGTGGTGGTGGTGGGGGGAGGGGCGGGGGGAAGCCCGCGCCGCCCACCCCGGGCCGCAGTGCGGCTGCCTCGCGCCGCGGAACGGCGGGCGAGCGGGCGGCCCCCGGGAAGGCCGGGGAGGCGCGGGGTAAGCGCGGGTCCCTAGGTCAGTTTCCGGACGGGCGAGGGACGCGGCCCCTGAATAGTCACGGTAGCTACGGGGACGCCCCCGAGCGCGGAAGTCTTGACTCAGAACAACAACTTTTGGGTCATTTTCTCCGGCTCGAACCGGCGCGGGCGGCGAGCCCGTGGGCGGGGTTCGGGGAGCGCGCCCGGGTTGGGAGAGCAGGCGTGTGACCCGCCTGAATCCTCCTTGAGGTGAAAGCAGGCGCGCGGCTGTGGGACGGAGGGTTGGGCCTGGGTGGGGCGGCCCGGGAACTATCTGTGGCCGCTGGGCGCGGGCCGGGATCCTTTTTCCATCCGCAGCGCCCGCGGGGGAACGGATGGGAGGAGGAAGCCTTTAGGCTGGGTGGACCGCAAGGCATTTCCTACCCGTCCAGAGGGCCCCGGTGCCCCATTTCTGGTTAAGAGTGCTTAGAAAGAGTGGACAGAACGGAGGGAGAGCTGTTTAAGAGTTACAAACGGAGTGGGAGGAGGTGAGGAAGGCGAAAGCAATTGGAGCAGTGGGGAGAAAATCTGGTCCCTAAAGAGAACACTGTCAGGGAATGATGGCATATTGGGTCCGTCCGGAAGACGGGCAGTTAAATTACCAGGCCGACTCCGACTCAGTTTCCTGGACGCCAAATCAGTTTAAAAAACGTAACAGTTCCTGCTCTTGTACTAATACTTTTCTCTAATATATGCTTCTCTAATACATTCTTCTCTAATAATTTTATTAGTAACTTAATTTTAGGAGATTGATGTGGTTTTTCGTTCACGTTTTAGGTTCTGCTCATTTATTTATTTTTCTGGTTTTTCCAGCTCTATTGAGATATAATTGGCATATAACAATGTGTAAGTTTAAGATGCACAACGTCCTGATTTGATACATTTATAAGTTGCAAAATGATTACCACCATAGAGTTAGCTAACACCTCTGCAACGTCACTTAACTACCATTTGTTTTTTGTGGCGAGAACATTTAAGATCTTCTCTCAAAGCATAAGATACAGTATTATGAACTCTAATCACTATGCTGTAAATAGATCCCTGGAACTTATTCATCTTCTAACTGGAAGTGTAACCTTTGACCCGTATCTCCTCACCTCCCCGCCCCCAACATTCTACTGTTTCTGTGAGTTCACCTTTTTTGTATTTCGCATATAAGTGATATCATACAGTATTTGTCTTTCTCTGCCTTATTTCACTTAACATAATGCCCTCAAGTTCCATTTGCGTTGTTGCAAATGACAGGATTTCCTTCTTTCTCATGGCTGAATAATATTCCATTACATATATATAATATATATATATATGACACATCATCTCTGTCCATTCATCTGTAGACAATTAACGTCTTTCCATATCTTGGCTATTGTAGGCACTGCTCATTTAAATCCAAAAACAAATTTAATAGAAGGGATTATACTCCATGGTTTAGCATTACCTTTCATTCACTTGAGAACAATTTATTAAGTGTCCATTCTTATGGAGGGAGCAAATAGTAATATTCTTTTTTATAGGAGAGAAAACTGAAGCTCACAGGTTCATCCGCCTAGCTTCTCACACAGCTTATTAAGATTCAAACCCAGGTTTTCTGACTTGCGAGACCTCTGCGTACTGATGCCCTTTTCAGCGGGTCACTCCAGCTGTCAGATAATATATAATGCTACTATTTAGCAGGCTGTGGTAGTAAATCATGATTGCATACAATATAAATCATAGGAACAAACTTTAAAAAGTTATAATAAAATTAGCACGGTCTGTTTCATAGGAAAACACTTATCTGTTATGGTGAGGTGTCACTATTTACACTGACAGTTTTAAATAAATAAGGGTAAAAACCCAAATGGAAATTGAAGTAAGCAAGAGACTCTGAGCTTTGTTCCAGCCTGCCATCAGTAGATCTCAATTTAGAAAGAAAACTAACTTGGGCTAGTTTGTATTGACCTGATAGTTGTATCAAGTCGAACAGTGTAGATATATTTAAGAAAAAGTTAAATATCTCTACTCTTCTTTCATCCCACCCTCCATAGTCTACTGAAATTAATATTTTAGTGTATATAGGGGTCAAGTCAACATACTTTATGTTAGTCAACAAATATCAGGTCTCAGCAATTTGGGGTTGTTATACAAATTTAATGTGGGTTGCAGTGATTTATATCAAGAGATGTTTACCATGCCAATGGAAAGTTTATGTCATTGAAAAATAATAAGCCTTTTTGGATGTCACCAGAAGTAGGCTGATGGTATACAGCCTTTTATCAAATAATTATAAAACTATGGAAGGGGAGACTCTGGTGAAATGAAGATTATAATTTTAACCTCTGCCTCTAGTTTTGTAATGCAGGGCTGTGTTCAAGCTATTGACTAACATATTTCTCCTAGTACTTGATTGTCACAACTAATAGTTGTATAATAATTAAAAACCCACTCAGGTACTGAAGATTTCTATGAAATATCTTTATAGTTATTAACTTTATAATTCAGAGCAGGAGAGTTATTTTGACATAAGTTCTTGGGTAAGACATCTATGATCAATTAATTTGCAAGAGGCAAAAAGAAAAACTATTTAAGCTAGATGTGGTCCCTGGTTACATCATAGAAATGTTTTACATATATAAATGGAAGTGTGCCCTCTAGTAGACTGGGATTTGGGCTGCTTTTTTTTTTAAACCTATGGGTTTCTGCTTACTTTTTTTTGATTTATTGATTGATTGATTGATTGATTGCTATGTTGGGTCTTCGTTTCTGTGCTAGGGCTTTCTCTAGTTTCGGCAAGCGGGGGCCACTCTTCATTGCGGTGCGCGGGCCTCTCACTCTCGTGGCCTTTCTTGTTGCGGAGCACAGGCTCCAGACGCGCAGGCTCAGTAGTTGTGGCTCATGGGCCCATTTGCTCCATGGCATGCGGGATCCTCCCAGACCAGGGCTCGAACCCGTGTCCCCTGCATTAGCAGGCAGATTCTCAACCACTGCACCACCAGGGAAGCCCTCTGCTTACTTTTGAAGCACGTTTAGTGCTTTAAGTGTGAGGATTGCTTCCTTGTTTGGCATTAACTAATCTAGAGAATCAAAGATGGTAAATCTCACCATGATGTCCTTTCCATATTTGCTTTACTCATGACCACTAGAAATTGTGCCCAAAGGTTTGTGAAAGAGGCAGCCTATTGGCATGAGAGCATTTGTGCAAAAGGCCACTTATTTTCTAAATCAGCTCCAACAACCAACCACAGGTGTTATCTTGAGGCAGTGGTGGTAGGAAGTATTTGGCTCATGGCCTTTATTGCACTGGTGCTGGTGGAGATCACACGTTGAGGCAGGTTCTGTGCACCTGGTGTGCAGAAGAGTGTCTTTAGCTGCCTTGCTTCCAGAAACACCTCCCCACACACACACACCCTGCCACCTCATTAATCAGTAAATTGAATTTAACATCTCTTCTTGACGTAGAAAGTGATAGAAATAATTTTTATAGCCAGAATGTAGATATTTAGTATGCTGTTTTGTTTCTTGCATTTCCGTTGTTCAGACTTCACTGAGGGAAGAAAAGTGTTCTCAAAAAAGAAGGGAGTTATCAGGAACACTTCAGATAGTTCAGGCAAAAGGTTTTTTGTTTAGATGGTTGGTTGTGTCAACTGAAAAAAAAAAGTACAACCTAAGAGTTGAGAATTATGTTTAGTTTGGGGACCTACTGAGGACTATAGCCTGGGATAACAGCCTCTCAGGTAGCTTTGAGGAACTGTTTCAAAGAGGTAAGGGAGAGGCCAGGATATATAAGAGTTTTTTGCTGGGGGAAAACAAACAAACAAACAAAAACAAAAAAACACATAGTTGAACATCAGAAGATTACTGCTAATCAAAAAACAGACATCTCAAGTTAAAGATTTTAGTGCTTTTCTATGTACGGGAAAATGCAAGAGTCTGGGCTTATTGAAATCATTCCTTTAATATTCATCTTAACTATCTAGGGCCAGTATCCTGTTTTTCTCCATCGTGAATTCCCTTCAGGGGGCATCATGGGGTAGCTGCAGTGGTTGATGGGTTTATGGCAGCAACATCTTCATTTACTGAAATGGCCGGTGACATTTTTTGACCACTTTGGATTCCCAGTCTGTTTATGGTAGAGTTTACTCTCTGATCCCCACAGCTAATGGTCCTGCCATTGGGGTGGGGGATGGGTGGGAAGAGGCCCATTATCTCTAAGGGATAATGATCCAGCTCTACCTCCCAAGTGTCTTTGTTGCTTCCCCTTTCACTGTCGCATTCTTATATAGACTTATCTTCCTGCACTATCTCTATCCCCTCACTACAAACTTTATGTTTAATCACTTGCAAATCTGACCCTAGCATCAGTTTTGCTTTGTCATCATTAATTGAGCAAGCCTGTGCTAGTTGTAGGATTAGGTGTTGAGCTGGGTGTTGGGAGGCAAAAAATGAGTAAGTTGCATGCTTTGGCTGTGGAGAGGTGGGTTCCGTGGAACCAGCCATTTGCAGTAAGTGCTATTATTGAGGTACATACACAGCCGTGGAGGAGGACGGGAGACCGCTGCACAGAAGGGATTGTTGGGCCAGGTGCTGAAGAAGCAGGCAGGCATAAAGGGCAGGAGGAGAGTCTGGAGTTTCAAGTATTGCCTATGGTGGAAGGGAGCAGTCACGAGGCTGGGAAGGCAGGGGGGTGTGGCACCATGAAGAATCCTCCAAACGTTTTTAAGGGTTTTGGATTTTACCCTGTAGGTGATTTGGAGCTCCAGAAAGGTTATAAGGAAAGGAGTGATAGAATCAAATTTGCTTTTGGAAAGATCTCCCTGGCAGTGCATTGGGAAATGGGTTGGAGAGGGGAGATGCTTGAGGTAAGCCTTTCTGGTCGTCAGGTTCAGAAATGGCCTGCAGTGGCCATGAGAAGAGAGAGGAGTGGGTCTGAGAGCTTATGAACGAGGCAGCATCTCTAAGGTCTTGGAGACCGAATGTGTCCAGCAAGCAGAGAGGAGCCTGGGATGACTCTTGGACTTGAGAACAGTGGCAGGTGGAGGAGAACAGATGTGCAGGAGGGGAGAATTTTGTATTGTTCCAACAAGCCTTACATTCTTCTCCTCTGCTTTAGCTCAGACCATTCCCCTTCCCAATAATACTAGACTCTCCTTCTCTTTCTCAGCAGCTCTCTCTCCTTCTAAACCCGTCACAATCCCAGGAAGCTGTTGTTGTTCCCTCTAGCCCAAAGCACCCACCAATGAATGCTCATACTCCTTATTTTTCTGTTCCATGCAATTAGCATTCACCTTGTATTTTTGCTGTTCACTATCTTTGCATTAATTAATCCTCCCAACTAGAATGTAAATTTCTTGGGGACTGAGACTAGGTCATGCAAAATATCCCAAATGTTGTGGACATTCCATTACTATAATTTAAGAAAATTCTCACTTCCTCACCCTCTAAAATGAAAGCTTCTCAAAGGCAGCTGTTTTGTGTACTTTCTGTTCTAAGCTAGGTCCCTTGTGCTTGGAATGGTGCTTGATATTCAGTGGAAGCCAAGCAAATCATTGTTGAAAGAAAGAATAAATGAATTACTTTGAATAATTAAACAAATTAATTAAATTATTCAATTAAGTAAATTTATTTAATTAAATAAATGAATAATAAACATAATGCTTAGTGGTTTTTATGGCCCTCATGGAGTTCTCTTCTTTGGCACCTGGAGATGCCCACAGTCATCTGCTATAAAAACGTTGATTGTACATACTCTTCCAGGAACTCTTCTAGGTTCTGTGGTCCCTGACCTCTGGTACCTCACTATCTAGGAAGGAGACAGATATGTGAATAGATAATTGCAGTCATCTGTGATTAATGCTGTACTGTAATCAAGATGTGTACCAGGCTCAGTGGTGGTACCAAGGATAAAACATGTACCCTTGCTTAGGGGAATCCAGGATGGCTCTACAGAGGCGGTGCCTATGCCAGCCCTGGAGGAATAACCAGATAGGTGAGGGAAGGAGCTAGAACAGTAGAGTGTCCTGAGCATTCCTAATGTTCCCTGATTTCTCAACAAATCACTCTTGATGCTGCCCTTGCCTTATTTGCTATGACAAGTGGCTCATACGTATATGGGGTGTGTGTGTGTGTGTGTGTGTGTGTGTGTGTGTGTGTGTGTGTATTTATGTATGTATATGTATATATTCTTTACCAGGGTATGACAGCTAAAAAGCAAAACAAAGCAAACTATTCTTAAAGTCATTCTCTTTGAACATAGTCTTACCCTGTTGCATAAACCTTCTGCTATTTTCAGTTTCAAATCCACACTCACAATTTATGTTCCATGTTCTAACTCTCAAGTCAAATAATTGCTTTCCAAAAGGTTCCCCAGTCTCGTCTTACAAGTCTCATTGTTCTTTGGATCTGACACAAACAGAGCTCTAAAGAAGAGTTCTACACACACACCCCCCACTCCTTTTTTTTTCTCAAGGGGTTGTAACAGTCACGTAAGTTGATTGCTGTACATTTGTTTTTTTTCCTCTTAGAAACCAAGAAATTTAGACTAAAAGCTCCTGTGAAGATTTCCCTCAGAGATATTATTTAAATTCTGACATTCTTGGGGGAAGATTATAATATACTGTTAAGAATTCCACAGTCAGGCTTTAAGTTAAAGGGTGGTCTTGAACTCTCAAAGCGTTATTTGTAGCAGGTTAGATTAAAATCATTGTATTTTATAGAAGTTTCCACTCTAGCTAATACTTTAGGTTTTCTTATGTTATCATACGTATCAGTTTGTGTTTTGTATGCCAGTCAATTCAGTAAATCTTAACAAAACGTATAGTCTTAGAGGGAGAAGTGCTATCTCGTTTCCCTTTGTACGCTACAGCCTACGTATCGTAATGCTTTTCACATAGTCCCAAACATTTGTTAAGGGATTGTTTTTTAGATTGTAATGGGAAGCTTTGTTTGCTATAAGATTTAAGCTGCTTCATCTGCTTTTGATACAAATCATTCAGGGCTGGGTCTGTGCAAAAATCACGATTTTTAGAACAGAAAAACATCATTTCCAGTCACCTTCAACCAAGGAAACGTACTTCTTGACTGATTGGTAACTCATATGTAAATGTAGAGATTGTGAGAATTTAATACAGTCAAGTGATTGTCTTATGTCATTATTGCTTTTCCTTTAGTTTTGTCTTGCTTTTTTAAAGGCAACTAAAATTATTTAGCAGCCATCCCAAGGAGCAGCCAGTTTAAAGAATACTAGGTGAAAATGTCAACAATAGAATATTTTGGACATGTACCAAAGAGCAATCCAAATACTATTCAGCCCCAAATCAGATAGAACGTTTGCACAGAAGACAAATTGAAGGGTTAATAGGCAACTTTCTCTGCCGTGGTATTATTACTGCCCTGGCTACATGTCTGAATACTAATTGAAAGAACTTGCTGCAGTAAGTTATTCATCAGCCAAAAATACAAATGAAAGAAAATATATTCTTTTGTGAAGTCCAGATGTTGCTTTTATATTTAATGCTTTCAGTCTAAGACATTGAAACTCTACTATTTCCTACATTATTTAAAAATACAAATACTTGAAATTGGGGGAAGAAAGGATATTAGTCATTAAAATTCTCTTTTCTATAATTTTTATTTTAACTTTGGCAGAATTTTAGCCAAAGGTCAAAGTCTTGTAAATAGATGTTCTTTCACGAAGTACAATTATGCAAATTACAGGCTTGTTTATAAAGCTTGTTTTATATAAACTAAGATTGTGTTTACATAATTGATTTTTTTATGATTCTTCAGACATTCTATCTAGACGTTTGAAAAATAGTCTTTGGCTTTGCACAGACAGGATGATGGTTAGATTTTTCTTGTGGCATCCCATAGACACAGACTTAAGCATTTAAAAAAATATTTTTCTGATTTCTGCAAAGTTTTTAAGAAAAATTATTCCCCACTAAATTTTAAACAAAAATAATACACCCTCCCCACGTATAAAACTCAGACCCTTAACATTATTTTCAGTGTTTTATTATAATTTATATTATGATTTTAAACAATTGCATTCGTTGTATCATTTTATTTCCTTCTACTGTTACTTATTAAACAATTCCTGAATGCTCAATCTGTGTAAAACATAAGATACTTTTTTCTAAACAAACAAAAGAAAAACCAACAAATAAAACCCACCTTTGTTTCTAAGTAATACAAATAGTGAAGAAACAGTGTAAGCTCACTGATCTTAGATGCTACTTAGGGAAAGTAGATTTTAAAGACTGAGCTTCTTGGTTTCTTTGGGGAAAGTTAATCCCTAAAGAGGACATTTAAAAAAAAAAAAAAAAGGAAGAAAGAGCCTGTGAAGGCTGTGGTGATGCAGAGCCATGAGGAGGGAAGGAGACAGGCCTGCAGTCGGAAGACTTGAATTAGCGCTTGGCTTTGGCACCTAGAATCTATCACCTGGGGCAAGTTTCTCGGCTTCTCAGCCTGTCTTTTCAGCCCTGTGGGGTTGCTAGGAGGATGCAAGGAGGCATGTACAATGGCGGGTGTGGGGCCTTTTCACTCACACTACCTGAGTGGCAGTTACAGTATCACCATCATAATGAATTTTTTTATTTAAAAGCAGTCATGGGAACTGCTACTCTTTTTTTTTTTTTTTTAACATCTTTATTGGAGTATAATTGCTTTACAATAGTGTGTTAGCTTCTGCTGTATAACAAAGTGAATCAGCTATACATATGGAACTGTTACTCTTAACCTCAGAGAGCTCTAAGTCCTTGCCTGGTTTTTTGTTGCTCTGTGTCATATTATGCATGCAGGAACTGTCCACTAAGTGTCAGGTTAAGGGTGATCATGACCGTGGCTGTGCTGCAGACACATGTACTTAAATATAAAAGAGCTGAAGAACAGCATGTGGTTTCTGCAAAGAGATAATTACTGAGTGTGCTTTCCTGTACTCTTACTGATCTTCTGACAGAATGACAGTGTTATTCAGATTCCAGGAAACCTATTTCAGGGGGAATCTCTTTCAGGGAATCTTAGCAGAAGGTTCCAACAGCTGACACTTGGCTCCCAATAAATGGCTCATAAATATAGGGATTGTATTTCCATTGGTAGCACATGTGGCTTATCCCATCCTGCCAATCGCTGTCAGGCTGTTCTTACCAAGTATGTATGCCCCCATGTGCCACCATGTAATTGAATGCATAAGAAGTGAGGAAGAAGACTTTTTTAAAGTAAGAAGTGAATAGCTTTTATTACAAAGTGAGCCTTTAGAATATCACAGGAGAACTGGGGAGAGAACGATTGATGATGAGATTCTCCATTGTCACTACTGAATTGTGGAAACATGGAGGATCATTCAGAGTGTTCACCATTCAGTGGAGGGAGGGAAGTCACAAGGCAGTGAAGGGAGATTGTTGACCTGATGTTAAAAACCTTTGACTTGACTTGGACATCCTTCCCACCACCCCTTTCCCAATTTTTGATCATCGTATATATGCAGGCACTGTCAGCCTTGGCCGCTCATTCTCTTAATGTCTTCTAGAATTGGAGATTATCCTGCCTCTCTCAGAGGGGACCTTCTCAGTCCCTTGTTGCCTCGGCATACTCAAACCCCGCTCTCAGAGGGCTGGGGGATGGATGCCTTGGGAATCGACATCCGCTTGGATCTGGAGGGAAGAAGGAGAGACGAGGCCCCAGGGATCCCCACCCCCCCCAACAAAGCCCTGGATAAGTGTAGGTATAAGTGTAGGTAGGGATCAGGTGAAAGTGATCTTTTCTTGAGGTTTGGATTTGCGGATGAAAACCTGAATTTCATTAGAGGTACTTATACTGGAGGCAAAAGAAAAGGATGACTCTTTCCTGAGTTGGAAGATCATTTCCACCGTCTGTTACAGACAGCCTCACCTTGGCCAAGGATGTGCACCTGCGTCCTGTTGGACTACGAATATCTGTGGTGAGGGAGAAAGGGGCCACTCTGCTGGTCTGTGGTCCTTTTTATTTATCCACATCAGCCCCTTCTCCTCAGTTGAGTCTGTTATCTTGCCTCTGTCTCAGTACTTTTGTCAGACACTTAGCCTGGGTCTGCAGAGGTGGAGGCCACCACTACTTAAACTTATGTTTTAGACAGATATAAGTTCAAATTCTAGTCCAGACATTCACTAATTGTGTGACCTTGAGTGATTAACATAACTTTCTCCTCCTCTGTAAAATGAAGCTAATATTAGAACCTACTTCAAGGATGATTGTGTTAAAAATGACGATTTTGAAAAGCCTACTTTGCAGGATTGTGGTGCCTGATACACTAAAAGCCCTCCATAATTATGAGCTAATGTTAGTATTATAGATAGCTGCTTTTACCTATATTTTAACTCAGATGTAGCTCTTTTGCTTTTTATTAGCAATTTTACTATTCTTCCACTTATATAGGTCATTGTCATTATTTGTCTTTTTCATTAAACTGTGAGCATCTTGAGGCTATCATCTCAGTGAGCAGCTTAATGCCTGGCACAGCATAGGTGATCAATACAATTTTGTTGAATGAATGAGTAGATGAATGAAAGATATTGATTATTGAAGAGCTATGTGGTATGATTGGAAAGGTAGGCCTTTGGATACAGATCAGCCCTTGGACAGGTTCATAAAACTTTGGAGCCTTGGTTTCCATATTAGAAAAGTGTAGTAGAGATAATAATACAGAAAGGGTAATGATACTTAACGGAATTGTTATAAAGTTTAAAATTAACATATAAAAGGATGAGGGACAGTTCCAGGCACATAGTAGGCCAATAAATAATAGTGACAGTCATGATAAAGCAACTAAAAATGGAGAAATGTAAGTGACTGGCGTAACCTAAGTTGGATTTTCCAGTAGATGGATTTCACAATAGAATTGTATCATCCCTTTGAATGTATATAATTTTAGTAAGAAAGGTAACAGAATATAAGATAAAGATTCATAATGAAATTTAAATGATACTTTGATAGCCTTTACACTAAAGAAAATGTGTGAGAAATAGGAGCATTTCTTAATCTAGCAAATTTAAGATTTTGAAAGTATCTTTTATCAGGGTCTAAAGGGTAAGGTTGATATTGATCATATGAACTTTTAATGAAATAAACTTTTAATAAAATATGTAGTTTTAAATAAATATGTAATTTTGCTTATCATGTGAATGGTCAGTTATTTTAAATGGGAAAATTCTAAAGTATTTAATTTGCCTACAAGACTAAAATGTCTGTTCATTGAATTTTACTGAAAAGTTTGAAGTCAAGTAAAACCTGTTAAAAGAGACGGATGTGATACGGATCAAAATGATAAAACAGAAGACATGAACACACAGAGAAATTTCTACCCTTATGGTTTGAATTGTTTTGAATTTAGTCATATAAAAAAATAAAATAATCCATACCTAATTTGCACAATAGGTATATGAAATAATGTTTCTCATTTTGTAAGCTTGAAGTTTGGGAATGATTCAGCCTACATCAGTTTGTTAGAAATTAAACACTGCCAGGCCCCCTGTAGCAGCATCAGACCTAAGAAAAGTTATACATTCCATTCTGTTTGGGTAGGTGAGAGCAAAAGAAAAGGAAGAAGGCTGTTTTTAATCCCCAAATACAGTAGAGTTTAAGGTTATTTGCTTTATAAGTAAGGCTTTCCTAGAAGTGACTTTTCAATAAAAGCCAGAGTTACATCCTTCAGTTACTGCACTTAGAACTGCAGTTCTTGTTCTCCACTGGGTTTCAGCCTATCCTCCATCCACAAGATGCCAGATTGTCTCATATTTCCTGCCTCCATTTAAATTTAGGTAGTATTTAGTACTCACTGGGTACATGCTTCTATAACAGGCATATTGCAGCTTACAAATCACAGAGGAGACGTGAACATTTCTAACAGGCCTTGCCATCCACTCTAAGGGTAAGCAACACAGCAAATGGCTTTTGAGCAATGGGGTAATCATGGTTTTCCTGAGGGTTACAGTTGCCTAAACTGTGGCTAGTGGCTTGTTTTATACTCCAAAATACTTACTTTGAAGAGTTCAGTCACCATACTGACTGACTTATTTGGCACACACACAAACATCCCTTTGAAAGCTGATCATGGAATTGCTAGCAGTGGCCTTCATAAATCAGGTCTATTGCTTTTTTAAAAAGTCATGTACATAGAGATTTCATTTAGCTCAGAGCACTGGCTTGATCTCATCTCACAATCTTTATTAATTCAGTAAATATTTTCTGAAGACCTCCTATAGGTCACGTGCTGTTTAAGGTCTGAGGATACAGAACCAGGGAGAGAAGATCGCATCTTCGGTGGAGCTTATATTCTAATAAGTGATCAAATAAAACCCAAAAATGCATGTGGAAATCCATTCATTTACTTAATGTCTATTTTGCACCTTCTCTGTGCCAGGCATTGTGCTGGGCACTAGGAATTCAATACACAAGACAGAAGAGAAAAAAAAAAAAGGCAGAAGAAACGGCCTCTGCCCTCGATGAGTAGCCATGCTGGCAGGGAAGACAAACATGCCAACCAATCACCAGCAAATTATATTTAAAGATGGTGAAAAAAGAGACAGAACCAGGGTAACACAGCCGAGGACAGAAGTGGGGTGTCTCCAAAGCTGGTTCAGGGGGCTGGGCCCTCCCTGGGGGATGGCTGACAAGTACAGCTGTTATTCTCATAATTCTAAAAATAGCATGGACTTAGACTATAATCTTTAAAAAGCAGGTCTACGAGAAGGCTCAAAATGTACATTAGATTAACGTGTAAATCACCACATGTGTTTTCAGGCTCACAACTTCAGCTGCACTGGGGGAATCCTCCACACAGGAACTTTGTTTGCATTGATTTCAGTAGCTGTTAATGCACCTTGCAAAGGTGAGCAAGTAGCATTATTGCTGTACTGTCGGTTCTGTGCCTCTTTATTCCTTGGTAGATGAGCTAAAATGTTAGCACTGCATTGGAAAGCAGCAAAACTTAGTGGGTCACTCCCAGTTCCTTTCTCTCTTTCTTTATAGCTCAGTGTAGCATAATCTTCTAACTGAAGTTGAAGGAGAAGGTGAGGTTGGGCGCAAGCAATTCTGTGCATTTTCCCTGAGCTGTCAGAGGAGGAGGACGGGGAGATGGGGTAGGTACCTCTTGTTCCCTGTGCTCCACCCTTTCCTCTCCTGACTTGAAAGGGGCGGGGAGCTAACAAGAATGCCTGTTCTAGATTCTCAGCCGGGAACTGGTTCTCTGGTCTTCCTGCCCAGGTTGCTGTGGGGTGTGACTCATTCCTGTTTGGAAGTGACTGACTTTGGCTGAGAGTCATAACCAAGCCCCTGAAGCATGAATCAGAATTTGTGTGATGGTGGAAAAGCCCCACAGAGACTCTGAGGTGCTCCCTCAGGAATTTCTCCCCTTGAGAAATCCTAGTACTAGAGAAGCACTCTCTAAACAATAAGGTCCTACTGTATAGCACAGAGAACTGTATTCAATATCCTATGATAAACCATGGAAAGGAATATAAAAAAAGACTGTATATATATATGTGTAACTGAATCACTTTGCTGTATAGCGGAAATTAATACAACAGTATAAGTAAACTATGCTTCAATAAAAAATATTGAAAAGAAAATAAAAAATAGAGAAACACTCTCTAGAATTCCTTCACTGTGAATAGCCAAGTACCCTGGTATTAGAGTAATATGGAAGATGCAAATTAAAACTTCTTTTGTTTTCAGTTGATAGGGCAGAAAGAAGCAGATGCAAATTGTTTCCATTTACTCTTAAAAAATCCTGTTATTTTTCTGTGTTAGGATCTCTTCATACACGACTGAAATCTAGCAGGCAATATGACTGTATTGTTAAACTTATTGTTATATCCATTACAACTAATTCCTTTCAAATGGAGCCTATTTTCCTTATAAATGCCATTGAGATCAAGTATAAGAGATCCTATCATTAACCCTTTGCCATGCTTTTATCTGAACCCTCCATTCTAGTAATGTTTATTTAGTCCAGTGGTATTTTTTTTTTAACATGTAAAAGGCATATTTTCCATACTATAAAATGCACAGTTCAATGTTCAGTTTGGTAAATTTTGACAATTCTATAACCACCCACCCAAAATAAGACAGAGGACATTTTCATAGTCCTTTCATTTCAGGCTGTCACCACCCCCTAATCCAGGCAAACACTTAATGACATCTACTACCATAAATTGGTTTCACCTGTTCTTAAACTTCATATAAATGGAATCAGAGAATATAGTCTTTTGTATAGCTGGCTTCTTAAACTTGGCACAATATTTTTGGGGATTCATCCATGTTGTGGGTATCAATAGCAGTCTAGTATATATATATATTTTTAAAATTATTTATTTATTTTATTTATGGCTGCGTTAGGTCTTCGTTTCTGTGCGAGGGCTTTCTCTAGTTGCGGCAAGCGGGGACCACTCTTCATCGCGGTGCGCGGGCCTTTCACTGTCGCGGCCTCTCTTGTTGGGGAGCACAGGCTCCAGACGCGCAGGCTCAGTAATTGTGGCTCACGGGCCTAGTTGCTCCGCGGCATGTGGGATCTTCCCAGACCAGGGCTCGAACCCGTGTGCCCTGCATTGGCAGGCAGATTCTCAACCACTGCGCCACCAGGGAAGCCCAGTCTAGTATATTTTAACTATACGAATATCTGGAAAAATATTTTGAATTATGTCTTAACATATTACATCTCGGATAAGGAGCAAACTAACAATACTTAACCTTTTAATTCTATTTTTACTCTAAAGTGAAGTACTTTTTGGTCTTAGTTATTTTCGTGCTTTGTAATCTTTTTAGAAGCTCATGCAATGCCTTGCCTGTAATAGGAAATTGGCAAATATTTTCTTTAAGTTGGAAGGGAATGTATGAGGAAAATTAACTCATATCTCATTTTATAGAAATTCAGATTTTAATTGCCCTGCTGTGATGTGAAACCAAACAGCACATTCATTCTGGGCACTGGTCTGCTGATGATTTTATTGATGAATATACTTGTCCAGAGTGGACCGTTTGTGGGCTCTTTCCTCCAGTGTAAGGAGTTCAAGTGTAATAATAATTCATTTTTCCAAAAGGTCAGTTCTTACTGATTTTTTTTTTTTTTTTTACTGGTAAAAATATTCTAAACAGATATTATTAGCCTCATTCAGTAATTGAAGAGCTCTGAGAACAAAAACAGTAACAGTGACCTATCCAAAATGAAGGAGCGATTCAGTGTTGGTGCAAGATACTCGATTCCAAAATATTTGTTCTAGCACATGTGTTGCAAGCTCCCAGAGAAGTTATTGACACTGACGTTGGTTTCCCTTAAGAGTGACTCATGATTTCTTGAGCCTGGTTTCCACTATTAGTCATCCCCACTGCTTGGGTTAAAGCAGGCTCTTAGACTCTGCCTGGATTCCAGCCTTCACAGTCCCCCCACCTGGCCCCCACCCCCTTGATTCCCACCTCCTGGCTCAGCCACTCAGCAATCTCTGGAACCAATTCTGACTCCAGGCAAGCAGGATTTTATAATTCAGCATTTAGTATCAGTGCAGCATCAACCTTGTGTTTGTGTTTCGGTTCAGTAAGTTGGCTTGTTCTTTTTTCCCCAGTTGCCTAAATTCTTTTCTCAGAAACATGCCTAGAACGTCAGTAAACCTAGTTCTTCAGGTCCTGTCTTAGTCTCATCAGTGTCTCCTAATAGCTCTCATGCCTGGGAAGTGAAGTCCTTCCTCCCCCCTATGTGGTGCCCCCTGTCCCTTGCCAGGAGCAGACCCTAACCATGGCCTGCCTGTGTCCCCAGATTTAATAACATGAGCTGTACCTCTGTTCCTTTCTTTAGCTGTGCTTTCCGGTGGTACCTTAAATCTTGGACCCTAAATTGCCATCAAGCTGTATTTCTTTTCATTCCATTTCATTAGTCATGCCGTGCTGGCTGCCATAAGTGGGGCTGTGAGTAAGAGTGGGATACAGTTTCCTGCAGTAAGAGATAGGAGACTTAACTTTAGCCTGGCACCTAAGAAGATCAAGTGTTTACTGGAATGTGGGCAAACCACCTCCTGGGCAAGGAGGAAATCTGCGCCTGGCAGTAAACAGTTCTATTCAAAAGCAGTTCCCCAGTGCTGGGGAGGGACCTAGTTGAGCATCGGGGTAACTGAACCAAGCTGGTACTCAGCTGGGAGTGCTGATGGCTGTGGCTGGAAACCTTCCTTCCCCGTTCTTCAATATGGAAAAAAGATATTTTCCCAACCTTGTGCACGTACAGCTTTAAGAAAAGTACCCTGGTCAAAATTTCCAGTATTTGAAAATGTGCTGAGAATCCAAAAAGTAGAGAACCACTCTGAGCTTTTTCCTTCCCTTTCTGATGCCAGTGGCGTTTCTGAACGAGCATGCTGGGTCTGCTTCCACATATGCCTTGGTTACCACATCCTCTGGCAGGTGGCCTGCCTCTTGGTTCCTGCCCTGGGCTTAGTCCAGGCATTTGTTTCCAGGCCTCCTTCCTCCCAGGCGGCCTCTACAGCCTCATTCTGGATCTCCCCTGGGTCAGGCTGACTGTCTTTGGAAATGGCAGAGACTGTATATGATGGGGAGAGGGATCTCACCTGCCTTAGGAGAGGGAAATTAGCTAAGGTGAACGCACAGGCAAGACACTCCTAACCCAGCTGTGACAGAACCTAGACGGCATCAGGTTCACGTTTTAATTATTTCAAAAAAGTGATAAATGCCATGAATAGGCAGACTACATAAGGTTTATTGTCAGACTTCTAATAGAGCTAGTGTGTGTCCCTGCCATTTGTTTTATTAAGCTTTATGAGCTTTCACATGTGAAGTTGAAAGGAGATTGAGAAAGGTTCCCTTCAGAATTTTAAATTTTATACAATAAAGTTACAGTATTTCACAAACCTTTGAAAAAAGCTGATTGTGACTACTGACTTTTAATCTGCAACTAGAATAGAAATGTATATATTAATCAATATTTTGCAAACATATGTAGAAAATCCATCATCTGTGACTTCTGTATACTGTGTTAATTTATTTGTTACTTTATTTGTCCACAAGTAGTAAGAGATTATTTGGATAATAAAATAATTATGGTGACAAATTGCTTTGTAGCTTTCTGAAGTCTAAATGAATTTCTTGTACATAGGAGTCACCTTGACCATGCATTCTGAACTTTTAAAAGCACCACTTTCTTAGTATTAATCCAGTCATGACAATCTGGAATAAAGCATTTTATTTTTCTACGTATCTCTCCTCAAATATAAAGCAGTGATTGAATTTACCTGCTTTTTGGTCATATTAGAGATGTTTATAGATACATATTTTAGTGTAATTCATTACTGCAGATTAAATGGGAGAGATTCAGACATAGTACAGATTGTCTCTCATTTAATCTCATGGAAATGTGCAGTGTAGAGAAATACTTAAATAACTTAAATCGAAGCTCATTTTCTTGTAGGAATAGTATATAAAGAAAGATTAGACTAAGGGTCTTTTGTCCTGTGTTTTATAGAAATAATCACAAATACTTTAATCTAATACAAATGCTGTACAAAGCTTTCCCTGTAGCTTAAAAATTGATTGGACAGGGAAATACAGTAACCGTGTAAAATCATACTTGATTTTTGATGACAGAATAGTAAAAGTTTCTGTTCATGTTCTTCATGATTCCTGCCTTATTTTTATTGCAGCCATTAGAAGATGAGTGAGTGAAAGACTTTGCAAGTGGGAGGGGTGGGTTTCGAAAGGGCTCTTTGAAGCCGCGGTCCCTAACCATTTTGGCACCAGGGACCGGCTTCGTGGAAGACAGTTTTTCCACGGACGGTGGGGGAAATGGTTCAGCCAGTAATGAGAGCGATGGGGAGCGATGCGGAGCGGCAGATGAAGCTTCCCTCGCCCGCCGCTCACCTCCTGCGGTGCGGGCTGGTTCCTAACAGGCTGCGGGCCGGTAGCGGTCAGCAGCCCAGGGATTGCGGACCCCTGCTTTAAAGGACAGTATCTGTGAGGCTTGTGGGAGTCTGAGGCACGGAGGGTGGCCTTTTGTGTTTTTTTTTTTTTTTTTTTTGGTCACGAGGCTCGGCTTGCAGGATCTTAGTTCCCCCACCAGGGATCGAACCATGCCCCCTGCAGTGGAAGCACAGAGTCCTAACCACTGGACCGCAAGCTACTACCTGGGTTCTTAACTTAGGTCTGTAGGTCGACCTGGGTGGGCTTGGAGGTGGGAGACTTCTTAGATCCCCTAAACTGTATGGGAGAAGGGTTTATTTGCATATTTACAGGTCTCTGGAATCCATAACTTTCATCAGATTCTTAAGGGGCTTCTTGATCCAGAAGGACTGAATTGTCAGTTCAGTGAGACAGGGACAATTATGATACAGAACTCATGAGTTAAAATTTGTCAACTGCACATAGCTGTAAAATTGCTAGCACTGCTGCCTTTTGAAACTGGAAATCTCTTTCCCTGTGCTGTCATCATCCGCTCCCGCACTGATATTCGTAAGCCCACCTGCTTTAAAATGTGTGCATGACAGTGGCTTCCCTTAGGTGGCTGTATTGGGGGAAGATCAGAGAAGGAATAGAGAATGTTCTTTTTTTTTTTTTTTTTTATATTTCTTGACTTTTTTTAAAATTTTTTTTATTTTTTTATTTTTTTTAGTTATTTAGCTATTTATTTATGGCTGTGTTGGGTCTTCGTTTCTGTGCGAGGGCTTTCTCTAGTTGCGGCAAGTGGGGGCCACTCTTCATCGCGGTGCGCGGGCCTCTCATTATCGCGGCCTCTCTTGTTGCGGAGCACAGGCTCCAGACGCGCAGGCTCAGTAGTTGTGGCTCACGGGCCTAGTTGCTCCGCGGCATGTGGGATCTTCCCAGACCAGGGCTCGAACCCGTGTGCCCTGCATTGGCAGGCAGATTCTCAACCACTGCGCCACCAGGGAAGCCCTATATTTCTTGACTTTTGACTTTCTGTTTTAATTAGGGCTCTTTGGTCACAGGGGACAGAAAGTCAAATCAAGTGGCCTGAATAATGAAAGGAATTTGTTAGTGCAATAAGTGCAAGGCTCAGGGGTAGTTTTCGTTTCTGGAGGCAGCCTTGCCCTCGGGTCTCGTGGAAGGGACTCCCAGCAGTGCCAACTCTCCCCTTGTAGCTGAGGGCAGTGATGGGGTCCCACCTGCTACCCTACTTTCACCATGTCATCCACAGAAAGGAAGAGTTCAGGTAACTTCTCTTCCCTAGAAATCCCAGCAAATAGCGCTCATGGGCTTGTATGCCCACCCCTGTAACCACCATTGTGGATGTGAGTTGCAGGGTATGTTGATGAGCCCTCGATGAGGGTGGAGTTACTTAAGCCACATAAATGAAAATGAGGAGCATGTACATTTCTTTTGAACTTTTGTATTGTTACTTTCTAAAACTAAAACTGTGGTGAAATAATCTGTCAGTTCAGTATACTGAAATGTAATTTTTAGTAGTTTTATGTTCGCTTTTCTTTTAAAATTTATTTATATTTATTTTATTGTTGGCTGCATTGGGTCTTCGTTGCTGCGCTCAGGCTTTCTCTAGTTGCGGCGAGCGGGGGCTACTCTTCATTGCGGTGCACGGGCTTCTCATTGCGGTGGCTTCTCTTGTTGTGGAGCACGGGCTCTATGCGTGCGGGCTTCAGTAGTTGTGGCACACCTGCTCACTAGGTGTGGCTCACAGGCTCTAGAGCGCAGGCTCAGTAGTTGTGGCGCACGGGCTTAGTTGCTCCACGGCATGTGGGATCTTCCTGGACCAGGGCTTGAACCCGTATCCCCTGCGTTGGCAGGAGGATTCTTAACCACTGAGCCACCAGGGAAGTCCTTGCTTTTCTTAATATAAAAATTGGAGTCATATTTTCTATTGCCCTGTTTTAAAAGCAAACAAAAAATTACACTGATTTTTTTTGGGGGGCCCTCATTAGAGCCCTCCTCTCTCTCCTTGGGATGGTGGTGTTAGCAACTGTTTATTGAAAAGATATTTCCCTGGCTTAATCTGCTTTTTCACTGTGTTACTACAAATATTTTTCAAATATCTCTCCAGTGTAAAGCAGTAGAAAAGGCTTGTTGGGAAGGGTTTTCCGATGTTAGGATGACTGAATTAAAATCTTTACTCTGATACTTATTGGTTGTGCAAACTTAAGTAAGTTGTTGAATCCCTGAGCCATTTTCTCTCTTTGTAAAGATAAAATGAGAAAATGTACTGAAAGGACTTTGTACAGTGCCTGGGACTAGTAGCTGTTTATATTAGCCAAATTATGCCAATCTCATGATTTCAAGTAAAATTATTATAATGTGTACAAGAACTTAATTATAGACATTCAAGAATGGGCCCATGGCTAATTAGTATGTCTATAGAAAGAATATGTTCATTGTAATTTTGCATAGATTCTCTTGGGTAGGATTCCAGAAGTTAGATTGACATTTTAGTCAAAAAAAACCCAAGAAGATTATTAAGTTGACAGAGATAGCATATGGTACATTAATATTACTAATAAGCATTATTTGTGTTACTGAATTAAGTCTGAAAATATCAAGAGGGAAATTAGCTTAAAGCACTGAATTTCCAAGTCTGTCTGAGTGTAAGTACACAGTACATCTGTAATTGATTTTATTCCTCGGGTGACTTTATTCAGTTTATACTGGGGCTCACTTTTCATAATATTATAAAAGGGATGAATAAAAATGAATATATTCATTCACCTTCTACGATAAATAGTTTCGATCAGAATTGTTGAATCAGCGACATTCTTTGCAGCCAATGAGTACAAGACTAAAACCTGTTGAAAGTTTACTTTGTGGCTTTTGGGTTTCTTGCACTTTCCAGTGTAATCCTCTTTGAGTTCTTCAGGATTTTTTTAACCTGGTCAGTATAGTGCCTGAAATATTTCTACACTTGGGAATTCAAGTAAAAATAAACATTGCTAACCCTGAGGCAAGAGTAATGGGGCTGAGGTTGTTGGGCTTTGAAAAAGTAAGCTGCCCAGTAGCCTATAATAATGTAGAGAGGCCAGCTGTGGAAATGGATATAGAGGGAATCCTAGCAGATTTAGGGAATTCATTCCTGTAATTAACCTAATGGTATAGATTGTTAAACATTTACATGGTCCAAATATAGACTTTTCCCTAAGACTGTTTAAAAATAGACAAAGCAGGGACTGGTCTGATTGTTTTGATATAGCCTTGCTGCCTATGAGGGTAGACCAGATGACTTCACATGGGTTAGTTCCATCCCATTTTCTAATGAAATCTATCAACCCAAGATTTGTTAAGTGTCTGCTCTATGCCTATCAGTGTTAAAAACTAAGAAGGTGCATAAAGAGAGTAACATATGTTAAGTGCCATGTATAATTTGTTTTGTTTTTTATTGTGCTTTCTTTTTCTTTTTTAAACATCTTTATTGGAGTATAATTGCTTTACAATGGTGTGTTAGTTTCTGCTGTATAACAAAGTGAATCAGCTGTACATAAACATATATCCCCCTATCTCCTCCCTCTTGTGTCTCCCTCCGACCCTCCCTATCCCACCCCTCTAGGTGGACACAAAGCACTGAGCTGATCTCCCTGTGCTATGTGGCTGCTTCCCACTAGCTGTCTATTTTACATTTGGTAGTGTATATATGTCCAAAGTGCCATGTATAATTATAAATACTCTGTGTGTAGTACATTTAGTGGTTATAATAATGCTATTGTTACCAAATCGGGTCTGGCTGCTTGCCGCTTGAAAATCAATATGAGAGAGAGAGAGAGAGAGAAAGAGAGACAAATGTTGATAGAAAGGAAAGTCGCTTTTAATCAGAATGCTGGCAATCCAGGGAGACAGTGGACGCAGTGTCACCCCAAAACCACCTCTGAAGCTTGGTCATGAAAGTTTTTAAAGGGAAAAAGGGAAGTAATCTCAGTTAATCATTGAGATGGGGGGCAGAGTCATCGCCATTCCCCACTGTGTGCAGGCTTGTGTGCAAATTTGTTGACTCCTTGTGATTTTTCTTTAGATGCTATCTGGTTCATAACAGTTTGTTCTCGAGATTACTGAAGGGGAAGCTAGGGAAGAGATCTGGTCATCTGTTAATTACTTATTCTTCATTTCTACTTCTTTGATCTATGGAAAGAACCAACAAGTTAGGTAAAGTATCGTGTTATCAAAAGATTTGAAAGGTGTGCTAGGGCCAGAGATGAATAGAGCCTGGGGGTGCCTGGTTTAAGGTTAGTGACAAGACAGAGGGGCCTCCTGCAGAGACCTCTTTCCTGCAGAGAGCTCTTTCCAGCCCGAAGTTGCTTACAAATCCCCACTTGTCAGAACATCATTCCATTTCTGTGGGATAATGGGTGAAGGTGTGTCTTCTGTAATTTCTTCCTGCTGACATAGGGTGCCATATTCTTAGAGTGGGAGATGTCGACATGGGTCTGTAGCAGCTCTTTGCTGACAGTTGTACCTGCCCGTTTAAATATACAGGTAGAACAAGCTACAATTATTTTGATGCCCACAAAGATATAGATTATTATGAGCAATAGTGTTAATCCCATTCTCTTAAGGTCAGTTCTTGGAATTGTGCTAGTCATAGACTCAGTATTGCTCAAGGTGGAGCAGCTTCTGTCATGGCTGCAGTCTGGTCATCATGCAGTCGGCCTTCTTCCTCTGGTGACAGTTACAGTATTTGTAAAACAACTGAGGAATGTGCATGAGACACTGAATGTGTGATTCTATTGTCTTAATCATTAGCTGCTTGAGCCTGCTCCTTTGTGACTCAGGGGAGCCTGGGAGACTTCAGCTTCTCTGCAAAGGCAGCAGGAGACACGAAGGGGCCTTTGTACTTGGGGGTGGGGAACCCACAGAGGTCTGCTCGGTTCCTCTATTAGGTAGGTGCTACCATCCTTTTTATGGATGATAAAATTGAGGGTCAGGAAAGTCAAGCAATTCACTAAGGTCACACAGCAAGTAAATAGTAAAAGCAGGATTGGAACTTAGGCTCAATCATTACACCGGTTCCTAGACAGTCTAGTTATGGATACAAGAATGCAAAATAAAATAAGAACAGTATAAATATTTGATTAGCTAATGTACTGCGGGATTATGGATCTTATTTCATAAGAATCTCATTGCCATTAATTTTGTTTCATCTACATGAAAACCCTGCTAATTTCTCCCTAGGTGGAAGGCTGATCTGGATATGAGAGTGAGTCCTTGGAGTTAATGAAGGAAAGAGTTTGATAAATACTGCTGTAAAGTTACTTTTTTTCCCCCTCCTGGCAAGCATATATAATGGTAATAACTTCATTTTGTGTAGCTGTGGCACTTACAGTTAACAAAGCACTTGAGTCTCGCTTGATTCTTACAGCAATCATGTAGAGTTGGCAGGACATCCATTTTATAGATGAGGAGACTGACCTGCTATGTCACCCTGAACTTTTGCCACTACACTGTTCTGTTATTCAGTTTAGAAACCTTTTGCCAAATAGGATGGCTGCATTTTCTTGTGTGTTCATAGAGAATATACGCAAGGTAGTAAAGAAAATGTGTTTCGTAAGTAAACTTTTTAGAAAAAACAAACCAAAGAATTTGGAATCAATTGACCTGAAGGAATATAGAGGAAGACACTGGCAAAAGGCATTTAAATAAAGGGTTGTGGCACTAACTAGTATGTGTGAGTCCCCACTGAGTCAGTCTTAGAATGTGTTGACTGAAAAAAAATGCACAGCCTAAAAGTTGAGAATTATGTTTGATTTGGCAGACAGAACTTTACTTAAGCCTGGGACGCAGCCTCTCAGATAGCTCTGAGGGACTGCTCCGAAGAGGTAAGGGGGAAGCCAGGGTATAGAGTTTTTGCAACAAAAACCAGGTAGTTGGAACGTCAAAAGATTACTGTTAATTAAAGAAAACCAGGTATCTCAAGTTAAGGAATTTAGCGCTTTTCTATGTGGGAAGATGGAAGAGTCTGGGCTCACTGAAATCATTCCTTTGGTGTGCACCTCAGCTCTCTGGGGCCTGCACCCTGTGTTTGCTCATCCTGAGTCTCCTCAGGGCTCACCGTTGGGGCGGCTGTAATGTGATGGCTTAATGGCTGCAACATCCTTTGTTTACTGATATGGCAGGCAACATTCTTTCATTCACAAATACTACTCCAATTCACGGATATCTGGTCTGGGCTCATTAGGCCAGCCTTAGCCAAAAGTAAGGCCTGCCATTTAAATACTTCCTTTTTTGAGGATGCGTCTGCTGTGAAAATGGAAGCTGGTACTCTTGAGGTCAAGATTGTGAGTCCAGTGATGTAGCTCAACCTCACTGGTCTTCAAGTTGTCTTAAAACTATAATAATACCTATTGGTGGTACCACATAGGACTTTTTGTAGGAATGAAATGATAGAGTAGACGTTAAACTGCTTTGAAAAATTTTGAATTGCAAGCTAATAGAGAGCATTATCCCAACTGCTGTAATATCCTGGACCTAGAGTGCCTTGTAAATAACTGAAGCCGCGATTTCCACATCCAAGAAGCAGAATTACAAAACACGTGATTAAGAAACTATTATGATAATAGGAAAGAATATATTACACGGGAAATTTATCTAATTTGTATCATGTTCATGAAATGTTCACAGTTATTTTTTAAGTTGTGATCAGCATTTCCTCTTGAGTAATTCTTCCAAGATGTTTATTCCTTTGGATTACAGTCTGCCATTTTGAATTTGGTTTATTAAATATTCTGCAAGTTTATAAAGGTTTGCAAAATCAGAAAATTTGTGGTTTTTTTCCTCAGGACAAATTCATTGGCAGGGCGAGGCATTCCCATTTTAAGGCATTTTAAGGATCTCTTTTTTTGTGTTGAGGATAGGATGTGGAGGATATAAATTTGTTAAGGGAAGAAGAGGCTATCCATCAGATAATAAACTTGATTTTCAAAAATCTGGATAATATTTCATGTAAATTTCTTCTGAAGGAAAATGTTAGACACTGAGGATTCTCCAAATCATTCAGCCATTTATGACCTTCTGACTTTTAGATACTTGCAATGTGCCAGTTACCTACACACCAGTGTCTTATTTACTTTTCCTTTTAAATGGCTGCCAGAATTTTTCTTTATCTTTGGAATTATCTTCTTTTCTTTACTAATTAACAGTTTAATGAACACAGCATCTGAAAGTACTTAATGAGAAAGCTTCTGACTGAGCAGGTCGTTAATCTGTACTTTCAGGTTCATATGGAGCCTGAAGAACTCATGAAAATGCTTCCTGTAAAGTGTTCACACAAAAGGCCAACCTTGGGAAGCTCAGTGTTGCCTTTTAACATATAGTTCAGCTAACTGAAAAGAAATAAGAAGTAAAGCTCAATGTGTTTCATGTTTCGTAATTGCAATCATTGTTGCTTTTGTTGTGGTCATCCATGTACAATGCTTGGTGTCAGTCGATTTATCTCTTGTAAAAATAAAATACAGTGTGTGTGTGTGAAAAAAAAAAAAAAAAAAAGAAGTAAAGCTCAAGAACTGTTACTAGATCTAATCAAAGGTCATTGATTATCTTAACAAGTTGGAGCAAAACATTGACTGTATAAATATTGAATACTAGAAGAAAGTGTCGACAAAAATAATCAGTCTGTAATAGGAATAGAAAAGATTTTTATTGGAGCCAAACTGAGGACTACAGGCTGGAAGACAGCTTCTCAGATAACTCTGAGGAACTGCTCTGAAGTAGCATGGTTTTCAGCACCGTTTTATATCTTGTTAGAACAAAGAACGTTGAACAAGTCAGGGATACATTCCTTCAAGGTTTCAACGAAAAACCAGATCAGCACGTACACAGTGCATCATTATGGCCTTGGCACCTGGGCAGGAAGTCTTACCATCGAAGGGGTACCAGCTTTGGCGTCCCAGGAAGAGGGGCATTTAATCTTTATTTTTAACGTGGACATTCTTTACTTCTTGTCAGCGCGCCCTGTTCTTTAATAATAAGAGCAGATGTACAATGTGTTTGATAGGCCACAAACAGGCTGTTCTAGTTAGCATAAAATTCAAGTTAACTCATGAATAAGACAGAATGTCTTCCCTGTACCTCAGTATGTGAAAATTTCTTTTATCAAAAGTAACACCAAGGTTTACCTTGAAGATATTTCATGTGAAACGGGAATAAAGAGGTGAAACCTTAGGCATACTTTTCGAAGCTAATGCTACTGTCCATATTACTGAAGCAAATTTTGGTCAGAAGTTTTATTCCATACTCTCCAAGTAGTAATTCTTCCCAATTTCACCCAAGGAGAATGTTTAAGATAAAGGCGTGAGAAAGAAAATAGGTCAGACTGTCCTTAACTTTTTTTTTTTTTTTTTAAAGGAACTCCTTTATTTACTTATTTATTTTTGGCTGTGTTGGGTCTGTGCGAGGGCTTTCTCTAGTTGCGGCAAGTGGGGGCCACTCCTCATCGCGGTGCACGGGCCCCTCACTGTCGTGGCCTCTCGTTGCGGAGCACAGGCTCCAGACGCGCAGGCTCAGTAGTTGTGGCTCACGGGCCCAGTTGCTCCGCGGCATGTGGGATCTTCCCAGACCAGGGCTTGAACCTGTGTCCCCTGCATCGGCAGGCAGACTCTCAACCGCTGCGCCACCAGGGAAGCCCCTGTCCTTAACTTTTAATAGAAGATACAACTTCTAAGAACATGCCCTAGTACTACTTTTTGAGTTCCCACAATAACAGAATAAAAATGTGGAGATGGGATGTGATGAAACCAAGGTGGGCTCTTTGAAAGGACAGACCTGGGAGCCCAAAGGCCTGCTTTCTAGTTTTAACCCGATTGCTAACTAGTGACCTTGGACACTTAACTAGTCTGGATCTGTTTCCTCAAAAGCCAACAGAATGTTTCACCTGGAGATCTTCAAAGCCCCTTGCAAATTCTGTGATGCTCTACATAGTTGCTACATAACAAACTATCCTAAAGCTTAGTGACTTAGAGCAACAAACATTTTACTACATCTTGTGATTTTACACAGAGATTCAGCCACGGCTCAGTGAGTAGTGCTCAGCTGGCAGACGGTCATGTCCAAGACGGCTTCACTCATGTTTCTCTGACCTTGGCAGGGGGTCTGGAAGGCTGTCCATCAGCATGGCAGCCTCAGGGTAGTGGGACTTATGACAGGGCAACTCAGGACTCAGAGACCAGTGTTCCTGTGGACAAGACAGGAGCTGCATGGCCTCACGGCCTGGCCTTTGGAGTCACAAACACCATTTCCGTCAGACTCTGTTGGAGGAAGCAGTCACAAGCCTGCCCAGATTCAAGGGGAGGGGACATAGCTTCCACCATCTAACGAGAAGAGGTTCAAAGAATTAATGGCCATATTTTAAAATTGCTATAGTCCCATTCACTGTGGACGGTAAAGATTGTTCAACTGTGGTAAAACTTGCTGTTTTAAATTTAGCCTTCTTGAAATCTTGGCAAGATGGAAAATTCATCCTTATGCCCTAGGAGAGAATGCAGATGACCAAAATTAACACCCTGTTCTCCACTCCTTTTTTCTTGCCCATTCTCTGGTAGTGTTTGCTTATTCATTTAATTTTTTAAAAACTTTTATTTGTTCGGCCTACATCTCAAAGTCCCTCGACCACTGCTTAAGCTTTATTGTTATTGTTATTATTATTATTGTTATACAATATAAAGAATACTAAGATCTTGGAAAGTGGAGCTTGAGAGCATATTCCAAGGGCTGGACATGGGGTGAAGAGCACGGGGTGTTTCCCAACCTTCTCATTTCTTTTCTTTTTTTAAAAATTTATTTTGTTGAAGTATAGTTGATTCACAATATTGTGTTAATTTCTGCTGTACAGCAAAGTGATTCAGTTATACATATATATATTCTTTTTCATATTCTTTTCCATTATGGTTTATTATAGGATATTGAATATAGTTCCCTGTGCTATACAGTAGGACCTTGTTGTTTATCCAATAGTCTATCTATCTAATCCCAAACTCTCAATCCATCCCTCCCCCACCCCCTCCCCTTTGGCAACTACAAGCCTGTTCTCTATGTCTGTGAGTCTGTTTCTGTTTTGTAGGTAAGTTCATTTGTGTCACATTAGATTCCATATGTAAGTGATAGCGTATGCTATTTGTCTTTCTCTTTCTAACTTAGTATGCTTAGTATGACAATCTCTAGGTTCATCCACGTAGCTGAAAATGGCATTATTTCATTCTTTTTTATGGCTGAGTAATATTCCATTGTATATATGTATCATATCTTCTTTATCCATTCATCTGTTGATGAACATTTAGGTTGTTTCCATGTCTTGGCTATTGTAAATAGTGCTGCTGTGAACGTAAGGTTGTATGTATCTTTTGGAATTATAGTTTTGTCCGGATATATGCCCAGGAATGGGATTTCCGGATTATATAGGTAACTCTATTTTTAGTTTTTTGAGGAACCTCCATACTATTTTCCATAGTGGCTGCACTAATTTACATTCCCACCAACAGTGTAAGAGGGTTCCTTTTTCTCCACACCCTCTCCAGCATTTATTATTTGTAGAGTTTTTAATGATGACCATCTGACTTGTCTGAGGTGGTACCTCATTGTAGTTTTGATTTGCATTTCTCTAATAGTTAATGACACAACATTCTTATTTCTAATGTGCGGTTGCTTGAAGCAGAGAAGCTGGTGGGAGTGCCGGCTTCAGCTGGCTGAGCACACAGACAGTCACAAAGAGATCGTTTCAGCAGTTGCAGAACTGTATTTTATCGTTAAACAGTCAAACCACCTGATCTGATACATCATGTTTCCGTAATTTTGAAGTTAAGTGTAACGCTTTGAACTCATCTCTCCTGGAGACCTGTGTTCATCCTGAATATAACAGGTGGTGTTGTAAAGTTTAAAGAAATTAATAAGCAAATATTATAGGGAAGTGGTCAAAAATCTCTAAACACAAACATATCTATGTCTCCAAAGATGCTTAATCATTTTTTTTAAAAGTCTAGGTGATTTTTTTAATTTTAATTTTTAATTTTTGGTCATTTATTAAACTACTGTTTTTATTAGCTATAGTGTATAAGAAATGACATCTCTCCATTGCTTCTTAGATAGGGACACATGCTGAAACTAGGCTGACAGTCGGTGTTCTCATTGAATACTCATTTCACTGCTGTGAGGGGGTTTTGTTGCCCAGACCCATAAAAAACCTGAAAGCGGGCCACTTGCACCAGGTCAGGGACAAACAACCTTCTCAGCAGCATTCACCCGCTGTGAGCCCAAACAACTCCCACATTTTACCGAGGCTCAAAGTGAACTGTAAGGAAGTGGTGGTGGCGGGGATCAGCATTTATTTTATTTTATTAGTAAAAGTCATGTTGTGTTATTTCATTGCATCTTTTTTTTTTTTTAATAAATTTATTTATTTTTGGTTGCATTGGGTCTTCATTGCTGCGCACGGGCTTTCTCTAGTTGCAGTGAGCGGGGGCTACTCTTCGTTGCAGTGCGCGGGCGTCTCACTGGTGGCTTCTCTTGTTGTGGAGCATGGGCTCTAGGCACGCGGGCTTCACTAGTTGTGGCTCACGGGCTCAGTAGTTGTGGCACGTGGGCTCAGTAGTTGTGGCTCATGGGCTCAGTAGTTGTGGCTCATGGGCTCTAGAGCGCAGGCTCAGTAGTTGTGGCACACGGGCTTAGTTGCTCCGCGGCATGTGGGATCTTCCCGGACCAGGGCTCGAACCCATGTCCCCTGTATTGGCAGGCGGATTCTTAACCACTGCGCCACCAGGGAAGCCCTCATTGCATCTTATAGGTGATGGTTTGGTCATTGACACACCTAAATGTAAATATAAATTTGGACTCTGAGGGGACAGATTACAGTAAGGACATGATGTTTATAAATCTCTTTCTCTAAGTTAGCTTTGGGGATTTGTGGAAACCTTCACACAACAGGGAATTGTCGTGATTCTTGACTCATTCAGGTGTTTATCTTTCTCTTGAGACTTGCTCAGGAAAAAGGTTACCACTGTATTGTTCTTGCTTACTCTCTGCAGATGCTGTTAAATCAACACTTTTATCAGCCTTTTATTGATTAGCTTTTCATTAAAGACTTAGTGTCTTTTATTAATTAGCCTTTTATTAAAGACTTTTTGTGTCTGTTTTTAAAACTGGCCCCCTTTCCTTGTTCCGTCAAAAAAATTTCTTGCTTTATTGATAGTGAGATGTTCTATAGACAACATAACATAAGTTAAGACCCTTACAGTGAGTAGAGAACATTCTATAGTTTGGGTTATTTAATGTCACATTTGTTTAATCACGTAAATATTACATTGTCGCTGGAAGAAAGTAAGAATATACAGAGGAAGAAACAAAACGATAGCACCTATAAATGTCCGTTAACATTTTGTTTATATCAGGAGTTAAGTATTTATGTTTAATAAAGTATAAATTAAATAAAAAATATTTAACAGCCGATACGGCACAGGCACCAGCTAATCAGAATGGACTGGCCTTATACAATATATACTGTCTGGTTAAAATTGGTTTGGGGTTATATCCCTCTGGATATTTCCCCGTACATATGTAGACAGTTAGCTTTCTTACCTTGGCCCCTCAAAAGTGTCCAGATGGTTTCATAGTCTGATTCTACCAACTTGAATCTATGTATAAGAAATACACAATTGAAAAATAAACTTTTGTCTTGTTTATTTGTCTATGAATTTACTTTTGACTTAGCTTGTCAAACATGTAATAATAAACGATTTCCATTTAGTAAATGTAAGGTGACATGTACATCTTGTTAAAGGCAGAGCACGTCTTAGGAAAAGATCTGTAGCCGTACAGGATGTCCTCACCCTGCTCTGTCCCGCTGGGCTTTCTCAGTGGAAATTGCAGGTCCAGACCGTGCATCTCATCTACCTCCAAGCCCCTGCCCTGATCCAGCTGCAGAGAGGAGAAGATAGAATTCAGAAATCTTAAACATATAAAGTTATTCATTCTTTGAAAATAATTTTTGAGAAGCATGTTGATGCCATTAGTAACGGCGAAATGTGAAATGGGGTCCATGGAAGAAGCACAGGATTTAGAAAGTTTAAATATTACTCTAAATTTGCATGTGATTACAAGTTAGAAGGTATACAGTATCATTAACAGCCTGGATTTAGATGATTAATCTCTCACAACATTAAAACGTGAAAATGTGTAATTAAGTCGTTCCTTAATGAGTGCCTTAAAAGTTATATGAACACGTTAGGTTACTTTGAATGAGTTGTTATTTTGGTTATAGGTGAGCAGTGTCATAGTTTCCTTATCTGTTAAATAAGGGGTTTAGACTAGATTATATCCGATTCCTCCCAGCTTGCTGACTCCATAATTGTATATTAGTAACTCCTATAATGAGGCTAGTAATGTTTGGTTTACAATTTAGATTTGCAAAAGCTCTTCAGAACTCTCCATGTAATTATTCCAGTAAAACTCAGCAATCTTATGCATGAGTGGGTTGATGGATACTGGTTGGTACAGAAAGAAGTCAGTAGGGAAAGACTTACGAGTTACAGTTTGAAGAGCCGGGGAAGCTTCCTCCAAGATTCTGGAAACCCAAATTTGTAACACGGTTGTCCACACCTCCTGGAGGTGGGCCAAGAAGTAGGGGGAGAGAGAGGATGGGGTGTTGCTGGTCATCGCCTGGGAGGCCCAGTGAAGAGTACTTTTCCTGTCATGTTTTCATGTGGGGAACGCATGTGGCCAAAGAATTGAGGCCACAAAACTAAACTGTGCAATTGGATGTTTTTCAGTATACCTTCTTTGCTTTTACTGTGATCTGTGGGGAAATATATAACTTGGTGGGCTATTTATTTATATATGGCTTTATTTTTGTGCCTGTTGCTGTAGTTTACTGAAAGCCTTCCAAGAGTAGAGGCCACAAGATTAGAAGGAGGAGCATTAACAAGAGTCAATACCTGGTCCAATCCTGTCTCTGCCCCTCACTAGCCTTTGACTCATAATTGTCTTACAGTTCACCAAAAGCATGCACAGATCCTAGATTTTAACTACGCTTTGCTGAAACTATGATATTATATGAGAACTGATTATTAGTTAGGCCTGAGCACTTAGACCTGAATTGATTTTTGTTTCATGGAAAGCCCACAAAATAGATAATAGTTATAATGATGGTGACAATAATTATAATAAAATATAATAATAAGCCAATCTTTATTGAGTATGTACTGTGTGCCAGGCGCTCTTCTGAGTTCTTTACATTAATGCATTTACTCCTCACAGCAGCCTTGGTTGGTTAGGTGCTCTTATGATTCCATTTCTACAGGTGAAGAAACTGAGGCACAGAAAGACTAGGTAACTGGTCAAGGTCGTAAAATTAGCAAGTGGCTGAGCTGGGAATTGAACCCAGGCCACCTGGCTCCAGAGTCCACATCCTTGACCACGGTGCAGCCTCTTTCCCAGAAGACAGGGCTACCCAGGACTGGACAAGTTTGTTGAAGGCATCAGAATGCTAATAACTGCTTTTACTTAAAGAACCAACTCGTTATTGTCACATTTTAAGTTTTTTGGGGAAAATAATGTTAAGTGCAGTTTAGTTTCAATAATTTGTTTTGTTTCTTAATTTGACTAATCAAGTGTTTATCCCACTTTTGAGTGAACATAAAATGGTGACATTTAACTTTTTTTTCACTAGCTATACTTATGATTAAATGCATTGTGGATATTTCCCAAAATTATAAATACAAAAGACGAGACCCAGTTATCAGTTGAAAATGAAGTAGAAACTGCATTATGGCCAAGTTCTTCTGTAAACAGATAAACTCAGTATATTTGAATGCATAAAAAATAAAGTTTCCTGGTTCTATGATTTTAGTGTATATTTTTATCTGAGTGTCATGCCATGAAATAATCATATTTTAAAATAACCCTGTCAAGATTTGAGTCATCAAATTTTTAACTCCCTTACGTATTTTGTAGTTTAGAACAAGCTACTTTTTAATTAAAACTTGCCACAAGTAAATATTTCTTACATTGTAGACACTAAAAATTAACTTACTGTAGTTTTTGCCTGTCCAGATCATCAAACTTAATGAAACTTTATTCCTGTTTACTAGAGTGTTCTTAATGGTATAGCATCTTTTTTCTATCATTTATTAGTTTATTTCTTTCCTCTCACCTTCCTTCCCTGATATTATTACTGTGGTATTTATTGAGTGTTTTATGTATTGGAAGCCCTTAATCTTGTTCACCTTTGAACAGTTAGAGACGATGAGCCATCATTACCGTATTTTTCCCTCTTCCTGGAATTCTTTCCTCCAGTAAAAGCAGAGTGTTGCAGCAAGAAGTTGTAATGGGCATTATTCCTCAAGGAACCGTCATGGAATCATAGGATTCTGCTCAATTTAGGAAGATCATCCTAAAGTCATTTTCACTTTTTAAATTATTTATTTATTTTTAAATTAGTTTTTATTGGAGTATAGTTGATTTACGATGTTGTGTTAGTTTCTGCTGTACAGCACAGTGAGTCAGTTATGCATATACGTATATCCACTCTTTTTTAGATTCTTTTCCCATATAGGTCATTACAGAGTATTGAGTAGGGTTTCCTGTGCTGTACAGGAGGCTCTTACTAGTTATCTATTTTATATACAGTAGTGTGTATAGGTCAATCCCAATCTCCCAGTTTATCCCTCCTCCCCTTCCCCCCTTGGTAACATAAGTTTGTTTTCTACATCTTTGACTCTATTTCTGTTTTGTAAATCAGTTCATTTGTACAAGTCATTTTCATTTTATTAAATTTTGGTCTCTACTAGTTGTGACTCCCAGTTCCGGGTGGTTATCAAGAGGGGAAATTATGACTCCATCAGTTCCTGGATGGATAGATCCTGCATCTCCTTCTGGCCCCACATCTCTCCACTATGATCTTGAAGTTATTGCCTCTCTTTTTATGATCAGGCTGCCGTCAAGTCAAGTGTGTATATGTTGTGTACACATACATACGCACACATACTGTTGACAAAGATGACAAAAGATGAAGAATTCACAGTATTTGGCCTTTCCTGGCTTTATCAAACACTGCCACAGTAATCATTTCAGATTCTGGTACCTTCCTGGCTTTCTAAGCCTTTCCAGCCCTTACCTAAGGCAGTGAATGTAATTTATTTTCATATCTGTCTGTTTGTCGTTGCATTGGTACCTTGGAAGGGCTAGTGTTTTCCATTTATTTGAATGTTCCTACTGTTAATCATTACAAAATCATATTATTACTGCCCATATATAAATCAGAAAAAACAAATTTGATTTCTAGCATTCTAATGTGGTAAAAAATTGATGAGTAGAGGAAACTTCGTATGCAAATGTAAGCAACTGACAGAGAATAAATATGGGCACAAACTCTTGCTGTTATAATCATCTTTTGACCTCAGCCACCCTTTGTATAGCCCAAGTAATGACTGTTTGATATTTATTATGAAGCATATTAAATTCCATGATTAACTGAACCTTTCATTCCTCTTTTTTGTTTCAGATAGCAGTGAAAATAGATTGTTCTATTATCATTCTTGCCAGGAAAATTACAAAATGTATAAAATTATTCATAAATGTATTTTAAACTGAAGATGTATTAATGTATTTATTATTGGGTGTACTGAGCAGAAAACATTTCACATTTGAATGGCAGGCACATGGTTATAAATTCACTTCCTGCTGAATATTAATCATCAACTCCATATGGCTGGTGCATAAACCTCTGAGAGACGACCAGGAGATGTAAATTCTTACCCTCGTCATGGACTTTTTATCTGATTTTGTTTAATGTTTAAAGTAGACTGGATGACCTTTGAATTAAAAAAAAAAGTCATTCTTCCTGAGAAGTCCAAGGGCAGGATGGTCTCAAGATGGGTTATTATTCCTTCTCCTCCCCTCTTGGCTTGTGGGATCTGGGCTCTCTTGGCCCCTCCTGTGTCTGACTGTTTCTTTCTTCTTGGTCTCCTGCTTCCTCTGCTTGACTTAAAATCCTGGTGTTACTCAGAGCACCAACCTGGATTTACTTCTGTTCTCACTCATTGTCCTTCCTCCCCTCCCTCCTCCCCTCCCTCCTCCCCTCCCTCCTCCCCTCCCTCCTCCCCTCCCTCCTCCCCTCCCTCCTCCCCTCCCTCCTCCCCTCCCTCCCCCTCCCTCCCCCTCCCTCCCCCTCCCTCCCCCTCCCTCCTCCCCTCCCCCTCCCCCTCCCTCCCCCTCCCTCCCCCCTCCCCTCCCCCTCCCCCCTCCCCCCTCCCCTCCCCTCCCCTCCCCTCCCCCTCCCCCTCCCCCCTCCCTCCCTCCTTCCTTCCCTCCCTCCCTCCCACCCTTCCCTCCCTTCCACCACACAGCTCACGGGATCTCAGTTCCCCAACAAGGGATTGAACCTGGGCCATGGCAGTGCAAGCCCGGAATCCTAACCACTAGGCCACCAGGGAGCTCCCTGTTATTGCTCGCTCTATTATATGTGTTTTCTGAGGGCGTTCCATTCACGCTTGCAGTTTATAGGGTCTGGCCTGCCTTTGGACTTCAGACCCCCCTCCAGGCCATCTCCACTGGGATGTACCCACCTCTGTGCTTCCTTGTTTTCGTACTCTATTGCCCCTACTCCACCTGTCCTGTGACCTCCTCAGTCTGGTTCACCACTGACCCCAGCATTTGGCAAGGCACCTGGCGTGTAGTAGGCACTCAGAATGTGTTCAGTGATTTAATGTTCACAGTCGAACTCATTATTCCCCACCCCCCCACCTCAAAATGCACACACTGAAAAATGCATCTCTTCCTGTGTTCCCTCTCCCAGTGAATGGCATCCCCTGTCCACTTTCCCCACCTCCTCTCTCTCCTCACACCACCCTGCTGCTGCTTTTTCTCCACACCCAGTCCTTTAAATTCTGTCTCCTGTGTTTTCTGAGTCCATTCTCTCGCCTCCATCCCAAATATCACCGCCTTGGTCCTAGGCTTCTGTGTCTCTCACCGGGACTGTGGCCTTATATGTCTCAGTTTGTATTGCAGCTTTCCAGTCTTGTCTTCTCAAACCCACCTTTTTGTACCATTGCCAGATTAATCTGTCTACAGTACATGTCTCAACATGTCACCCTCCTAAACTTACAAGGCTTCAGTGAAGAAAACTGTAAGCTTTACCAGGATTGCAACATATTTAAGTAAATGGCAGGGGGTTTTGGTGCTCCCTGTCTGGGGAGACAGTAGTAAAGTCCTCGTGCTTTTCAGGTTTGTTTTTTTAGTTTACTACAACGCTAATCAGGATCCCAAAGGGAGTTTTTTGAGAAAACTGGATATAGTGATTCACTCGTCTTATAAATTAAATGAGTGAGAATAAATAAAAAAAAAAATTGAAGTGTAAGAGAGTGGTCTTTACAGTAAGTCAATGTGGTGTTGAATCTTAGCTCTGCTACGTATTAGCTGGGTGGCCTTGTACGTCTCCCTCTCTCCCTCACCACTCAGCCCTTCACTCTGTCTTCCTCTTTAAAATGGGGTTACCATGGGAACTACCTCTAAGAATTTTGGTTAGCATTAAATGACATAATGACAGAGTACCTGTAGTATATTAAGCACAATGTCTGGTAGCTAGCAAATGCTTCATAAATGTTAGCAGGATCAAAAGTACACGAAAACCGTAGTCACATACACGTACGTACGCGTTTACGTAATACATAAAGATGGTAATAGTGGTTGTTTCGATATGGTGGGGTTGTAAATGTTTATGACTTTTCTCCATTTTCTACAACTATCATCTGTCACTTTTCAAGTAGGAAAGAAAAAAGTGTCTTTCAGTGACTTCCTACCTTTACGAGATAAATTTAAGCTCTCTTCCACCTCATTCAGTGCCCTCCATAACCTCATCCCCTCTGTACTGCTCTCTCCTCATCTCGGATAGCTTCCTCCTGCCTGCATTTTCAGTCACCCTGAATCCTGAATTACTTTGTTCCCCGTACACGCTGTTTCCTGCCTGCATGCCCCTCTGCTGTAATGTCCACTCCTAACTTTTCTCATTTACTTCTGCTGCTCCTTGAAGATTTAGCTTAAAATCACTCATCCCATCAGGTTGACCATTAGGATCCCAGTGTTAAAATTATCTGATTTTGTGTCTGTTTCCCCTCAATGGACTGTTTTTCTCCAGAATAAGGACTTTACTAGAAGCTGGAAATAAAAGATGATTAAGTTACAATCCATGCCCTTAGGTTGCTTATCATCTAGCAGGAGAAGAAAGGCATGTAAATACACGAAGGTAGTAAATGTTGCAGGATCTCTGATACAAGGACCTGCTGAGTATAGTCGTGCAGCAATAAGGTGCGATGAGACCCTCTTGGGGGCAGTGGGGGAATTAGGGTGAAGGGCTCAGAATGTTTTCACTCGAGAGTGATGCTTAAGGGCTTCCCTGGTGGCGCAGTGGTTAAGAATCCGCCTGCCGATGCAGGGGATACGGGTTTGAGCCCTGGTCCGGGAAGATCCCACATGCCGCGGAGCAGCTAGGCCCGTGCACCACAACTACTGAGCCTGCGCTCTAGAGCCCGTGCTCCGAAACAAGAGAAGCCACCGCAGTGAGAAGCCCGCACACCGCAACTAGAGAAAGCCTGCGGGCAGTAACGAAGGCCCAACGCAGACGAAAATAAATACATAAAATAAATAAATTTATTATTAAAAAAAAAAGAGTGATGCTTAAGCTGCTGAATAGGGGTTTCCTGGGCAGATAACATGGGGACCCGTGTTCCAGGCTGGGCGTGGGAAAACAGTTCGACACAGAGAATGGTGACAAGTTGAGTTTGAGGTGGGGTCTCCAAAGTGCTTGGCACATGATAGAAGCTCAAAAACAGTCAAACCGAACAGTATGCCCCTCCTAGTATTCCAGGTATGGGCTTCAGGAGTTTGCGAATCCCCAGAAGTTGTATATAATATTTTATGTTTATGTGCTTCTGAGAAATTTTCTGGGGAGAGGATCCTTGAATTTCACTATTTTCCCAAAGAGTTGCATGGCCTATGAAAGGTTAAAAACCACTCTTGACAAATATTCTGCCACTAGAAATGGGTGAGGTGAGGGGCGGAGGACAATGATTTGAAGATAAACTGTCCCCATCTGGAGCTGACAGGGAGGCACCTGGGCGTTCACAGGGCAGTCACTCACCTGCTAGGGCCGCTGAGGGCCTGGTCACAGTGGGCACTGCAGGCAATGGTTCCACGCACACTTTTCTGGCTCCTTTCAGCAAGCAGGCTCATTCCTGCTTTCTGTTTGCTCCATCCAAGCCATTACAGTGTTCTTTCCCTGATAGTCAAAGCAACTCTCCAGGGCAGGAAACATTATGGGGTTGAAAGACTGGGGAGAGAATGGAAGCACCACATGTTTTACTCCGAAAATAAAGTAAGGAGGTGAACATGTGAGGGGAACAAGAAAGCAAATGCAGTAACCAAAGCAATTCAGTGGCAATGGTGTTAAAGGGACTGCAACAGCATTAACCCCCCAGAGACACTGTGGGGTCAGCTCATTCATTCCTCAGTGGCTGGTAAAGAGATGTGTGAATTACCTGACTCCTAGAATCCCGTCTGGGCAAACCCAGTGTCCTCCTCTGTCCCTCTGTGCAGCTATACTAATACCCTGTACATACCTTTGTTTAGAACATATTGCACTATGGTGTCCTTGTTAATACTCTTTTCTTCCATAAGGCAAAACTGGCTTATTTTGGAATACCCAGCATTTACCGCTCAGCTCAGGACATGTTTATTGAAAGAACACACTCGAGCTTTCTAGCCTGAAAGTAGTGGGGTTCATAGTTCAGTCTGCACAGAGGAAACCCCAAACAGCTGAAGACTTCCATCATCCTTTGCTTGGTTCTTTTCCTCCTTTGCCCAGTGAGGCACTCAAGTAAAAGAGCTAATCAAGGAAGGGAGCAGATCTGCAAAGATACAGGCTGCTCTTTTGAAGGGAGAAATTTGGTGCAATGTTGAATCCGATGCAATCTCAGAAGCTATTGGCTTGCTAAACAGTGTTGATGACGACAAAGCACAGCAAGGGACAGAGGTTACGGAAGCAGACGGAGGGCACTATTGGTCACACTTGGATCTGTCTTGGGAACGCCCACACACCCCCATCAGTCGCCCCAAGTCAAGTGTCATGATTGGTTGTATTTTCCAAAGCTCAACGTTGGGATGCATGGATCAGGTGCTTGACTTGCGCGAAGCTCAGCCCTGCTCAGAGGGATTTGGAGGATCCCTCACAGTGTTGGGGGGAACTTGCAGAGGTCTCAGAGCTTGTTTAAAGGAATGAAAGATTTTACGATGGGAACACTGAAGAAGGAAGTGAAGGGTGGCTTCATGGTCTCAGGTGTGTGAAGTACACAGAGAATAGTGATTAATATTTTCCTATTACTAAGGAACAAAGAATAGGAATATTGTTTTGAACTATATGAGAACTGAATTGATGGGATAAATTAAAATATTATTGAAAATATTTTCCTTTACTCCTATCATATTAACTTTATTACTTATAGACAGTTGGTCATTTTTAGCACTCAAGTCATTTACACTGTTGCTTTCCCAGATTAGACACTCGATCGAAAGACGGAAAGGAAACCAGTGATACTGATTGAGCACCTACTGACTGCAGGCTCTGCTCTGGGTTTTCTTGCGTCTCAGATTTGCAAACATCATTCCATTTAGTACCTAAGGGGCAGGTATTATTATCCCCATTTGTTTGTGGGGAAACTGAGGCCAGGAGAACTCAAGATGACAATTATAAGTGGCAGTCCTAGGTCTTTTTTATATGTTACTTCAATCCTGAGTCTGTGCAACTCCAAAGGCCTTGCTTCTAATTTATCCTTAAAAGTGGTGATTCTCATGTTTACTGAGTCTGTCTGGATGCCTCATTCTCTATGAGGCATTCCAAACTGGCCCGTCCCAGGTCCGGAAAGCCTTCACCTCTGAGAACAACTGTGCATTTGATGCAGTTTGGCACTTATATGTCCAAAACAATCATCTGTTCCTATTTCTCAGCCTGGACAAAGCATACTTACGGAGCAGCAAATTTGTAATGCATGCTTTCCAGCATTGCAAAAAGAAAAAGAAGAGAAAGACATTTCAATATAATAAAGTTAAAATTTTAACCCTAGTGGCATGCCTTTGGGTTGTCTCCACAGTGTGCAGTATCAAGGCTCATAGCAAGGTGAATGATTCTCATCCAAATTAAACCTGTTGGTAACCAAACCTTACTATCCCTGACGTCTGCTGTGCCACATATTTTTTCTGATTGTAGTGTTACACAGTCAGCTCTCTGTATCCACAGGTTCTGCATCCACAAATTCAACCAATCGTGGATCAAAAATATTCCCCCAAAAAATTTCCAGGAAGTTCCAAAAAGCAAAACTTGAATTTGCCACACGCCAGCAACTATTTACATAGCATCTACACTGCATTAGGTATTATAAGTAATCTAGAGATCACTTAAAGTATACAGGAGGATATGCTTAGATTATATGCAAATACTACACCAGTTTATATAAGGGACTTGAGCATCCAGGATTTGGGTAACTGCAGGGGTGCTGGAACCAATCACCCGCAGATACCGAGGTATGACTGTAAGTGGTCCATTGTAGATATTTTGGAAAAAACAGAAAATTGCAGATAAAACAGAAATCACCCCTAATGCTACTGCTCAAAGATAAACCAATCATGAATACCTCAGTGTGCTTCTTTCTAGCCTTCTAAAAATGCAGAATTTTATATAGTCTAGAAATACAGTATCCTGTTTTTCCACTCAGCTTGCCTCGTAAGCATTCCGTAATATTTATTTTTCATTGTGAAACATAAAATTGACCATTTTACCCAATTTCAAACGTACGATTCAGTGGCATTATATACATTCACCGCTTTTCGTATCCAGGACCTTTTCATCATCAGCATTCCTTATATTTAAAAATGCTTCACAAACCACATGTAATAGCTGCATAATATTCCACCAGACAGAATTGACGTGGAAGCCTTTGCTAGCAAACATTTCACGGATACTTATTTTGTCTTCGCTGTGAGGTAGACTTTGTGGCTGAGGCCATGGACAAAACGTGGTTTTTGCCTCCAGGATCTTAAGTCTGGTGAAGAGGTTGTTCATCAGCAGGCAGTTTGATTCCCATGGAGGGGGAACCCAGGGGCTGTGGAGGAGAGTTTAAGTCGAGGTACCATTTACATAATCATCCCTTGATGGTGGCAGATCTAACGTGTAGCAGATTATTTTGCTGTTATAAATAATACTGTGAGATTGTTGTAGGTATAAATATTTTTTCACATTTCAGGTTACTTTATGAAGATTTTGAAAAGGGGACTTACTGGACTACTCATTGTAACAGGGCAATAAGTAGAAGTGGTTATTGTCATTTCTCAAGGTCGGGGGCGGCCACCAAAGGTTTTCATTTCCTATTACACCTGATATGCTCTACCAACTTTTTCATAAATGTGTGTCTTACTTGCATTTGGCAGGATTGTGTGAAGCGTTGGGATTGGGTAAAGAGTGTATGCGACTAGGAAGAGCTAGGAAGGGCAGAGGCAAAGGGATTGTGGCTGAGGTCAACATTGTAGCACACGGAACGTTCAAACTGTCCAGCCGTTTGTACTCATTTCAGAGGCCTTGGTTTGGCTCAGGCTTCAGGGCTGTGCTCCACGGGGCTCCCTTCTGTGAAATTCCAGACTTGTGCACTTGAAGCCCACTGTGCAATAAAAGTAGTCTATTAAAAAGAAAAAAAAAGTAACTTTATCATCTAAACAGAAACTTCTGGTCTTTTATCCAAGCTGCAAGAGACTTTTGGATATTGTACAATACTTCCCTGTTCAGACAACAGATGAAGATTCTGAGGCTTAGAAAAGTTAAGAAACATTCTGAAGAAAACCAGTGGGGTGGACAAAGAAGAGAGATTCAAACTCATTTCTCTTGATTTATCTGGCGGTCACCCCATTACCTGTCCCATGTTGTCTTAGCCTTTGTTCTTCTCTTTACAGGAATCCTTTTCTTCTTCCCACTTCTAAATTCCTTATTTTATTCTCTGCTGTTTTCTTCTAAGATGTTACTCATTTTCAGTATTGAATATGTATATGTGCTGGCTAATAGCTATTATCTACAGTTGTCACATTATGCTGGTGTGTTTGAGTTCCTTTAGTTGACTAATTTGTTTGACTGCTAACTCTCTCTTCATCTGGGCCTCATTGTTTATTGGGAAGTTTCTCTTGGCTCTGGCAAAACTAATCAGTTATGCCTTATTTTTCTCCCTTTGTGTTAGTCCCTTTGGGTAATTTTGTGGGTTCTGTTTTTTTTTTTGAATTAATTTTAAGAAGTAATATACCCTTCAACGAGATAGTAAATGTGGAAACCTGGTTCAGGGCCAAAGAGTAAACAGTTTTTAAATAGATCATGTATGTTGAGAATAGGAATATTAACACGGATCTCTGATGTATTAATTTCATGATGTTTGATACATAAAGGTTAGTTGGTAAACCTTTTACCATGAGTACACGTGTATGTATTTATGGAAATGTGCATGTATTTTTTTTTATGTGTAGTAACTCTTCCTTCTAAGGTCAAGTTGACAAAAAGAAATAAAGTTAGCATTGCTTCCCATTAGACAGAATGCCATTATCTTCAGTAGAGCTTCATATATATCTAATGACTCTAAATATAGCTCTGTGGGCCTTCTAATAATAACCAGAAAAAGAAACTTAAAAAGCCAGAGCGCCAAATGTGGTCTGAGGCTCTCAGCCCCAATATGAGGTGATTATTATGCAGTTGGAAAATCCTGTAGCTTAGATTCTAAACAATTTCTGGTAATCAATATCTCAAAATAATTCACAGAGTTATCAGGTCCTTTCATTTATGAGAGAAAGGAACAATTCCTCATTTATCTGAAGTCTTTTATGTTGGCAATTCCATCCTTAATTAAAAAGGCACTGGCATTTTCATTATGAAAATTGTTCTTCTGGATTTATACCTGAGTCTATTAATTTAGTGTTTCAAAACTGATTAGCCTTAACCCATATAGTTACTTTTATACAAAGGCAACTTAAAAATTGATTTTGGAGTATCTTGATTTTAAAGATCATTTCAGACATCTGATTTGCCTGTGTTGGTTCTCCTGTATTGATGTATTAGGTTCTGGAGAACTAAGGAATAAATGCAGTACATTCCACTCCAAAAAAGCCGTTATCATCCGCTCTTTAAAGGACTTGAGAGCCCAAGGAGACATACCCTGCTTCTGCACCTCACACTTGTTCTCTCACTCATTTCCTTCTCTATTTTTCAGTGTGGAATAGTCATTATGATAATAATAGCAATTATATTTTCTTAAGTGCTTACTGTCAGGCCATGTGTTATGCCCAACTTTAGTATTCATAACAGCCCTATGAAGATAGGTAGTGTGATGCCCATTTTATAGATTAGGAAGCTGAGACTTTTCCCAATAGATTACATGATTAACCTCCTTTGATTAACCTTTTGATTGATTCTCTGTCATTTCTCTGGTCCATTCTGCACGTCACTGCTGGTCCCATCTGTGTTCTATAATATTCTCTTTCAGAAACACCTTTAAAGACTCCCCAGATTTCAGTCAGTCTACAAGTTGGCCCCAATTGCTTTAACGTTATATCCCATAACCTCCTTACAAGAACCTGCACCACAGACCCCAAGGTGAGCATACTGTGTACTTTCCCCCACTGTTTCCCCTGCCCCAGCTCTGGCAGATGCCTACTATGTGCCAGGCACTCTGTTAGGATCTTAGATACATAGTTCTTGCCTTTAAAACTTTATACTCAGTGGCAAGGCAGACCTGGATATATTACCTCTCCTTAGCCTTTATGTGTCTAATACCAGATTGGTTTAGAGCTCTTGCCCTTGTTGAAACTTTCCCTAACCATTCAAGGCAAAAGTGAGTCTTCCCTCCTCAGAACATGGCCTGAATGGACTGTACCAAATACTTAGCTTCAAGTTTTGATCTTCTTTTCATGTGCCTGGATCTTAGGCCACTTCTGCGTTATAGAATCTGTAGGTAAAGTCTGTGGCTTTAATATCTCTTATCACTGAACTCTAATTTTTAAAGGGAGGATTGATTAATTTATAAAAATCTATACAATTTCATAAAGATATTTTAGCCTAGGAGTATCATACTTTTAATATATTGCATTGTGACCTGAGACCACATGTATTAAGCTATAAAAAAATTAGGTGGGTGCAGAAATATGGCATTTTGTTTGTTTTTTGAATTTTTTACAAACCCTGGTACCAAATCTTTTATTTTTTAAATTGATTAATAATATTACAGTTACACCTTCTTTTTCATTAGTTATAAGCACAAGAAGAAAGCCTTTTGAATATAAGCCAAGCCTTTAAAGGACGCTAATAACATATCTTGAGCTCTATTCCTTTGAGTTATGGGATTTGTTAAGTAAAAGGTAAGTGGCATAAGCAGACTGAGTCCTGACTGAGATAGGAAACCTGTTCTAGTCCTGGCCCAGGTCACTAAATGGGGTAACCCTGATCTAGTCAGAGCATCATGTGCCCCAATTTATTCACATGCCAGATGAGGCCATCTTTATCACAGCAGACATAGTGGGGTTTTGACCCACTGAAGACTTTTGGGCGCCTGTTTCCATGTTATGTTAGTTTGAATTTCACCCATCTATTTATGTATATACAGACATCCCTGGGAGATAATTGTGGGTTTGACTCCAGACCACCATGATGAAACAAATATCTCAACAAAGCAAACATCGCAGTAAAGTGCGTCACAAATTTTTTGGTTTCCCAGTGCATATAAAAGTTAAGGTTAGGGCTTCCCTGGTGGCGCAGCGGTTGAGAATCTGCCTGCCAATGCAGGGGACGCGGGTTCGAGCCCTGGTCTGGGAAGATCCCACATGCCGCGGAGCAACTGGGCCCGTGAGCCACAACTACTGAGCCTGCGCGTCTGGAGCCTGTGCTCCGCAACAAGAGAGGCCGCGATAGTGAGAGGCCCGCGCACCGCGATGAAGAGTGGCCCCCGCTCGCCGCAACTGGAGAAAGCCCTCGCACAGAAACGAAGAACCAACACAGCCAAAAATAAATATAAAAATAAATAAATTAAAAAGTATTCGTTATCTGAAATTAAAATTAAAAAAAAAAAAGTTAAGTTTACACTATACTGTAGTCTATTAGGTGTATAATAGCACTATGTCTAAACACACAAGGTACATACCTTCATTTGAAAATATTTTATTGCTGAAAAATGCTAACCATTATCTGAGCCTTCAGCAAGTCATCTTTTTGCTGATGGAAGGTCTTGACGTTGACGGCTGCTGACTGATCAGGGTGCTGGCTGCTGTGGCATTTTCTTATCATAACAGCAATGACGTTTGCCACATGGCTTGACTCTTCCTATCACTTACTAACTGGCCTAGTTTCAATGTTGTGGTGTCTCAGGGATCAGGGAGGCCCGGGGAAAAGGAGTGGGACGGGGAACAGCTGGTTGATGGAGCAGTCAGAACACACACAATATTTATCAGTTAAGTTTGCTGTCTCATGTGGATGCAGTTCGTGACGCCTCAAAACAATTACAATGGTGACACCAAAGATGACTGATCATAGATCACCGTAACAAATATAGCAATAATGAAATAGTTTAAAATATTGTGAGAATTACCAAAATGTGACACAGAGACATGAAGTGACCAAATGCTGTTGGAAAAATGGTGCCAATAGACTTGCTCGATGCAGAGTTGCCATAAGCCTTCAATTTGTAAAAAACAATGGTATCCGCAAAGTGCAGTAAAGTGAAGTGCAGTAAAATGAGGAATGCCTGTACTGTGTTAGTGTACTAGGGCTTCCATATAAAATACCAGACTGGGAGGGTTAAACAACAGAATTTATTTTCTCACAGTTCTGCAGCCTGGAAGTCCAAGGTCAGGGTGTCAACAGATTTGGTTTCTTCTGAGGCCTCTCTCCTTGGCTTGTGGACACCACCTTCCCGCTGTGTCCTCACATGGTCTTTCCTCTGTGTGTGAACATCCTGAGGTCTCTCTGTGTGTCCATATTTCCTCCTCTTCTAAGGGCTCCAATCAGATTGGATTAGGGCCCACTCTAACAGCCTCATTTTAACTTCATCAGTTCTTGAGAGGCCCGTTTCCAAATATAGTCACATTCTGATTTACCAGGAGTTAGGGCTTCTACAGATGAATTTTGAGGAGACATAGTTCAGCCCATAATATCTATTTAAAATAACATTCATTTGTTTTAAATTATATATAGAGAGACTAGTACAAAGAAGAAACCAAAAATAGCCTTCCTAGTTAATGCCTATTATTTAACAGCAGTGGGGTGGTAGGTACTTGAAAAGATAATTCAGACTGTATTGAGGGTATAAAAGGAAGAATGACACTCTCCTAGCCCCCTTCTCCTACACTAAGGCAGCTTCTTTAAATACATTTACATGCATGTTTACTATACAGAGTCCAGGAGGCTTTTTTCCTCTTGTCTTCATGTATCGTACAAAATACATATCTCTGGGTCTGCACATGCTCTGGATTGGCCTTCTTTTAAATGGCTACATAGTATTCCGTTGTGTATGTACGAGATTTTAATTTAACTAGTCACTTATTAATGGGCGTTTAGATTGTTTCCAGCCTCCTCAGCCCCCCACCAGCATTATAAACTATGGAGATGCATTTCTTTTTAATACCCATTATGGAAAGAATAGTAATGGCCCACCTAATAAAAATAACTGGCATCCGACTTTGGTGACGATAGCCGTTGTTTTTCACCTTCCTGTCTCTTGGTTCGTACTGGAGTTGTTGTTGTGAAAGGTGTTTGTCTTTCTTGCTCTCCAGTCCCTGACCATATGCCAGTACCGCTCCTTCCTGCATAATGTGAAGGAAGGGCCTCCCTGGGCAGCCTTAGGTCGTCTCTGTACAGCGGTCCTTCCTCCTCAGGAAGAAAGGCTCTCCAAGTCAGCAGGCATAGACTATTTTTAGTTAAGCAAAATCGTCTTTCTTGTAAGCATTGCTGTTTCCTTGTCCACACCGACATGTGCATCCTTTCTGGCTGCTTCGACCCTTAGGAGAGGGGCAAGCTTTCTAATGGCATGCAGGCATTCTTACCGCTAATCAAGACTTATAGCTGAGACCAGGACGCCCAGACGCTCACTGGATTTGCAGACCCTCTAAGCTAACAGCAGCAGCTCCAAGATTAAGTGCAGTGCAGGGGCCCCAGCCCTGTTGTCCAGGCCGTTCCTCCTTCCCCAGGCCCAGCCTCTTAGTCACAGGTATTATCTGGCGTTATTTTATAAGCTGCGTCACCATGCAGATGTTCTCTTCTGAAGAATTACTTTCATTTCTGACTCATTTCAGGAAATGAGGCAGTTGATCAGAGGTGTTCTTCGTTTCCAGACCTCCGGAGAGTTCATTTTCTCCTGGGATTTCTAACCACATGTGGGCAGTCCTTTATTTACCCAGATGTGAGAAATAACAGTAATGAACAGCCCTCATCTTAAGGAGACCTTACTTCCCTGAAGAATCCCATGTGAGGGCCCAGAGGTGGCTTATGCTCTTATTAACGTAAATATTTCTGAGGCTTTGGTTTCATGATGCTTGTAGACATGCTGTGTGTATGAGTTTGGTGCTGCAGGCAAAATATAATTTAGCAACAGATTTAAAAGGTAGTCTGGAGTGTTTCTAATTACTGTTTGTTTAGTTCACCATTGCCTAATAAGTGGATTTAAGTAACCTTGGGGGTAGGGAATATAATGTTCATATTACAGTCAACCATGCAAATCATATTCGAAGTATTGCAGAGAACACACCATGGAGTCACTTTATAGATGTAGTCCTTGGAATTTTGAATTTAGAACTGAGAGCATTTTGGAGTGGACCTTTTCTACCTGTCATGCATCAACATGAATTATGCACATGTACAAAATCAACCCTACTGTGTGTTACAGCTCTATATAAAATCCATCGGGGGCTTTTGGCACTCAATTCTCTTTTAATTTGACATAAGAATTCTCATTCTTATGGGAGAAACTGGCTTCTCTTTCCTTCCTTTTCCCATCTTTCACTGGCCATATAGGAAACTGAAGTCGTGAGAGGGCCTAGAAGAGTGGTTCTCAACCTGGGCTGCACCAGGGAATCAGCCTGGGAACTTTCAAAAATACCGATGCCTGGGTCCCACCTCCCCAGAGAGTCTCGCCTAATTGTTGGCAATGCAGCCTGCACTGGGAAGATGTTATTGTGCACTAAGGGCTAAGAACCGTAGGCTTGAGAGCTCATCTCAGCCCGTGGTTCTCAGACTGGGCTGCAGGCTAGCATCACCTGGAAAGCTATTGCCCAAAACACTGCTGCCCCACCAATTAAAACCACATTTTGGGGGGAAGGATCCAGGATTTTTAGAAAGATTCCAGATGATTTCTGATGCACAGCAAGGGTTAAGGTCAACTGACATAATCTAACCATTGCATATCATAGATAAGGAAAAGGAGAACTAGAAAGGTCAAATGGCTTGCTCAAGGTCGGATCCTGGTTGTTGCAGAAGCAGGTCTGGGACTCAGGTCTGATGCCTCTGACTGGTCTTTCTACTGCCTAGCCTGGCCCCCTTATATTTGTTTGTTGTATTTATTGATGCCTCCTCATCCTTCAGGTGATGATCCTGCCTCCAAGAGGCCTTTAATGGCTCCTGCCACTCTCCCATCCAGCCTGGGTAAGATGTCCTTCCTTTATATTTGAACCACCCTCCTTCCCCTTCCCCTTGGACTGTCAGCTCTAGAAGGACAAGGCCTATATCCTTTCAGTAACTTGCTGGCATGTAATGGGGACCTAGATAATATTTGTTGAATTGAAATTCCCTAACTTTTTATTCACCAGTTAGCCCACATGGATTGCTAAAAATAATCCACTCCTTTTGAAAGTAGCTTCTGAGAGCAAATGTTTTTGTTACCTGTCGACCGCCCACTGTGCTATGGGTCAAGATCTCGTACACAAGGAATTCCCACCCTTGCCTTCCAGGAGAGAGAGTTGAGGGGGCGAAAAAAAAGTTTATCAAGGGGATTTTGATGACAAAATAATGAAAGCAAGATTTCTGTGACTTTACATGTTGCTCAGGGTATTTATAATATCCAGGGACTTCTGAATAACATACTTACAAGTGTGCGTGGCATCAGTGAAAGGGGGCATGTGGCATTATCTTAAGACAAAATGAAAATGCTCTTTCATAAAAATATGTTTTAAGGACTAAATTATTTCCTTTATCATAATGCATATATAACTGAGCAACCACATCCACTAGCATAGCTGAATTAAATCCTTTGGCTTCTCAGGATTAATATGTGAACATCTTTTCAATTGAGTAAAAAACTATTGGGGAGATCAAGATGGCGGAGTAGGAGGATGTAGAACTCACCTCCCCATGTAAGCACATCAAAAATTACATCTACAAGTAGAACAACTCTCACAAAAAACCAACCAGACAGTGGCAGAAGATCTCTTAAATGACCAAAGCTGAAAGAAAGATCCCATGTAACTGAGTAGGACCAAAAAAAAAAAAAAGGCGTCAGGATGGGACCAGCACCCCTGGGGGGATCTGTAAAGGAGGGAGTGTCCACACAGGCAGGCCCTTGCTTTATGAAACTCCCCTGTCTGCTGGGAGGCCCACTGGGACAGATAGGGAGCTGGAGAGGCCTGGACTCTGCTCACGAGGCATGTGTACATGCTTGCTAGCAATCAGGGCAGAGAGAGACCAGCCCTGACACTGATTACTACCACCTTGCTGCACTTCCAAGCCTGAAATGCACGCCGGGCAAGGGCTACTAGTATGTGCTAAAGTGCTGAAACTCCAGCGAAGGGACCTTGGGAGAGGACTTGGTCCAGCTGCTTGGAGACAGGCTGGAGGGCCTGAAGTGTGGTCCATTGTTAGTGCATGTAGGGTGGGACGTGGGTCCACCAACGGAACCCCACTGTCAGCTTGCTAACAGCAGGGCACGGCTCCGGTGGTGCAGGCTTTGTGAGCATGTACAGGGTTGGGGTGGGGCTGACATCTGAGCTCATTATCAGCCCTCCAACAATGGGGCCAGATCTGGGCAGCAGTGGACTTTGTTGGCGTGCACACATGGTGGTTGGTGGCATCACAGAATCCATGTCCTCAGTGGACAGCCCCTGGATAGGCGTATGCAGCAGTTCCTTTCTCAGCAGGAGTGCTGTAGTTAAGCCCACCTCACACCACAGCTTGGAGCTGGATCTGGGGTGGACAGGTCCAGGAAGAGGCCTGCCACAGAGGCAGCACAGGTCCCAGGCCACAGCACAACCACCTCAATTCCTGCAGCCATGATACTCCGGCCTCCTCCACCAGCTTAGTACTAGGTCTGGGATGAATACAACAGAGAAAGGAATGTGACCTTGGGCTGCTTCTGGGCAAAATCTTGGACATCTGCATGGGTAGCGCATAGGTTTGCCATGACCACAATGGGTCTCACTTGCTTCAGGGCTCACCTCCTTGGGGGCAGAGCATATACTTAAGTATAATGGAGCTTTATTGAACCTGACCCTCAGGACTTCTACTGCAACAAGTGGGGAGCAGACCTCACCACTGACAGGGCTGTGACAGCCATGGAGCAAAGAGGAGGCATCACCCAACACCCAGTGCAGGATCTGGACACCAGAACAGCAGTCAACCCCCTATCGAGGGGATAATGTCCAGCACACTCTGAGGAAAGATGTGGCAGGCATTCATACCAAAAACAGCCCTAGCACCAAAAATATTGGACTCACAGCCTGCACAGGAATGCTCCCACATAAAAACAGCCCTTCAAGAACAAAGTAGATAACTATTTCTCCTATTCATAGAGACAGAGAAATGTAAGTAATGTAAATATAAGAAATGTAAGTAAATGAAAAAGCAAAGGAACTACTCACAGAAGAACAAGAGGAATCCCCTGAAAGAACAAACTCAGTGTACTTCACCCTGAGTTCAAAAAGGAGGTAATAAAAATGCTAAAGGAATTAAGAAAGAAATGCAGGTCACTGTAACAAGAAACTAGAAACTAGAATTAGGAAGCAATCAAAATTAGACAATTCAATTGCCAAGATAAAAACTGATCTAAAAACAATGAATAGCAGACTAAATAACACAGAAGAATGAATAAGTCATCTGGTAGATAGAATAATGGAAATCACCCAAACAGAACAGCAGACAGAAAGAAAAATGAAAAAATAAAGCAACATATGAGATTTATAGGATAATATAAAGCACGCCAACCTATGCATAATAGAGGTTCCAGAAGAAAAAGAAAGAGAGAAGGGGATTGAAATGTATTTGAAGAAATGGTGGCTGAAAACTTCCCAAACCTAAAGAAGGAAACATATCCAGGTATAGGAAGCACAGAAGGTTCCAAACAAGATGAACCCAAATAGACCCACACCAAGACATATCATAATTAAAATGGCAAAAGTTAAAGATTCTAAAAGCACTAAGAGAAAAGAAAGAGTCAGTCATGAGGGAACCCCTATAAGGCTATCAGATGATTTCTCTACAGAAACTTAGCAGGCGAGAAGGGAGTGGAATGATATATTCAAAGTCCTGAAAGGGAAAAACTTACAACCTGGGATACCCTGCCTAGGAAGATTATCATTTAGAATAGAAGGAGAGATAAAGAATTTCTCAGACAAGCAAAAACTAAAAGAATGCAGCAATACTAAACCTAACCTAAAGGAAATATTGGAAGGTCTTCTCTAAGTAGAAAAGAGTCAAGAATCTATAGGAAAGGGAGACTCACAATAAGAAAGGCAAATATATAAACTGACTGAAGATTACTTAAATAAGCCAATACATAGATTAAAAAACAATCAATTTTTTGTGAAAGCAATTATAACTACAGTTAATAGCAAAAGGATAAACATGAAGATGTAAAATAGGGCATCAAAATCACAAAATTTGGGGGAGGGGAGTAAAAAAATGTAGATCTTTTAGAATGTGTTTGAACTTGTATGACTATTAGTCTAAAGCCAGTAGATATAGTTTTGGGTCAACATACTTAAAAACCAGGGTAACCACAAATCAAAATTATACAATAGATTCACAAACACCAAAAACAAAGGAACTCAAGCATAAAGAGAAAACCATCAAACCACAAAAGGAAAAACAAAAAGGAGAAGAAATTAATAAGAAGAACTATAAAATCAATTGGAAACAAGGTTTAAAATGGCAATAAATACATACTTATCAAGAATTACTTTAAATGAACTAAATGCTCCAAACAAAAAAAATAGAGTGGCCAATTGGATTTAAGAAAAAAAACAAAAAGGAACCAACAATATACTGCCCTACAAGAGACTCAGTTTAGGCTGAAAGACACACATAGATTGAAAGTGAGGGGTTGGGAAAAGATATTTCATGCAAATGGAAACTACAAGAAAGCAGGGGTAGCAATACTCATATCAGACAAAGTAGACTTTAAAACAAAGTTCATAAAGAAAGACAAAGAAGGACACTGTATAATGATAAAGGGGTCAATACAAGAAGAGGATATTACACTCGTTAACACATGCACCCAATATGGGAGCACCTAAATATATAAAACAAATACTAACAGACATAGAGGGAGAAATTGACAGGAATACAATTATAGTTGGAGACTTTTAATACCCCTCTGACATCAATGGACAGATCTCTAAGACAAAATCAATACGGCAACAGAGACATTAAATGATACAATGGAACAATTGGACTTACTTGATATTTACAGGGCACTACATCCCCAAAACCCAGAATACACATTCTTTTCAAATGCACATGAAACATTGTCTAGGATGGACCACACACTAGGACACAAAATAAGCCTCAACAAATTTAAGAGGATTGAAATTATTTCAAGCATCTTTTCTGACCACAACAGAATGAAACTAGAAATCAACCACAGAAATAAAAACATGAAAAAAATGATCACATGGAGACTAAATAACATGCTACAAAAAAACCAGTGGGTCAACAATGAAATTAAAGAGGGAATCAGAAAATACTTCAAGAGAAATGGCAATGAAAACACAACCTTACAAAATCTATAGGATGCAGTGAAAGCAGTTCTAAGAGGGACATTCATAGCAATACAGGCCTTCCTTAAGAAACAAGAAAAATCTCAAACAGCCTAACCTACCACCTAAAAGAACTAGAAAAAGAAGAACAAACAAAACCCAAAGTTAGCAGAAGGAAGGAAATAATAAAGATCAGAGAGGAAATAAATTAAACAGAGATCAAGAAAACAATAGAAAAATCAATAAAACCAAGAGCTGGTTTTTTGAAAAATAAACAAAATCAACAAACCTCTAGCCAGGATCACCAAGAAGAAAAAAGAGAGGACCCAAATAAACAAAATAAGAAATGAAAGAGGAGAAATAAAAACCAATACCACAGAAATACAACAAATAATAAGAAAATACTATGAACAAATTGGACAACCTAGAAGAAAGGGACAAGTTTCTAGAGATATATAGCCTGTCAAAATTGAGTCAAGAAGAAACACATAATTTGAACAGACCAATCACTAGAAGTGAAATAGAATCTGTAATTAAAAAAAAAACAACAAAAAAAACTCCCTGCAAACAAAAGTACAGGACTGAAAGGCTTCACTGAGGAATTCTTCCAAACATACAAAGAAGAACTTATCCCAGTCCTTCTCAAACTATTCCAAAAGATTAAAGAGGAGAGAACACTCCCAAATTCATCTATGAAGCCACTATCACCCTGATACCAAAGCCAGACAAAGACATTACAAAAAAAGAAAATTACAGGCCAATATAATATCTTTGATGAATATAGATATAAAAATCCCCAACAAAATATTACCAAACTGAATCCAGTAATGCATAAAAAGGATCATGCATCATGATCAAGTTGGATTCATTCCAGGGTAGCAAGGATGATTCAACATACACGAATCAATCAATGTGGTATACCACATTAACAAAAGAAAAGACAAAAATCATATGATCATCTCAATAGATGCAAAAAAAGCATTTGATAAAATTCAACATCCCTTCATGATAAAAACTCTCACCAAAGTGGGTACAGAGGGGACATATCTCAACATAGTAAAAGTCATTTATGACAAACCCACAGCCAACATAATACATAATAGTGAAAGCTGAAAGCCTTTTTGCCAAATTCAGGAACAAGACAAGGATGCCCACTCTCACCATTTCTATTTAACAGAGTATTGGAAGTTCTAGCCACAGCAATCAGACAAGCAAAAGAAATAAAAGGTATCCAGATTGGAAGAGAAGAGGTAAAATTGTCGTTATTTGCAGATGATGTGATACTCTATATAGAGAAGCCTAAAGATGCCACACCAAACCTATTAGAACTGATAAATGAATTCAGCAAGGTAGCAGGATACAAGATTAATATACAGAAATCTGTTGCATTTCTTTACACTAACAAAATATCAGAAAGAGAAAGTGAAAAAATGATCCCACTTAAAATCACACTGGGGAAAAAAAACAAAAACAACCAAAAACTATGAATAAACTTAACCAAGGAGGTGAAAGACCTATACGCTGAAAACTATGAAACATTGATAAAGGAAGTTGAAGGTGATTCAAAGAAATGGAAAGGTATCCCATGCTCTTGGATTGGAAGATTTAACATTGTTAAAATGGCCATACTACCCACAGCAATCTACAGATTTAATGTGATCCCTATTAAAATCCCTTGACAGTTTTCACAGACCTAGAACAAATAATTCTAAAATTTATATGGAACCACAAATGACCCAGAATTGCCAAAGCAATACTGAAGAAAAAGAACAAAGCTGGAAGCATAACACCACTCCTGCCCCCAGACTTTAGACAGTACTACAAAACTACAAAATGTGTAATCAAAACAGTGTGGTATTGGCACAGAAACACACATGAAAATCAATGGAACAGAATAGAGAGCCCATAAATAAACCCACACGCCCACAGGCAATTAATCTACGCCAAAGGAGGCAAGGATATACGTTGGAGAAAAGACAGTCTCTTCAGCAAGTGGTGTTGGGAAAGCTGGACAACTACATGCAAATCAGTGAAATTAGAACACTCCCTCACACCATATTACAAAAATAAACTCAAAATGGTTTAAAGACCTAAATATAAGACATGATACCATAAAACTCCTAGAAGAGAACATAGGTGAAACATTCTTGGATATAAATCATAGCAATATTTTCTTAGATCAGTCTCCCAAGACAAAAGAAGAGCAAAAATCAACAGATGTGACCTAATCAAACTTAAAAAGCTTTTGCATAGCAAAGGAAACCATCAACAAAACGAAAAGACAACCTCTGAAATGGGAGAAAATATTTGCAAAGGATGCGACCAACAAGGGGTTAATATTTAAAATATACAAACAGCTCATATAACTAAATACAAAAAAAAAAAGCTAACCCAATCAAAAAATGGGCAGAAGACCTACATAGACATTTCTCCAAAGAAGATACACAGATGGCCAACAGGCATATGAAAAGATGCTCAACATCACTAATCATTAGAGAAATGCAAATCAAAACCACAATGAGGTATCACCTCACACCAGTCACAGTGGCTATCATCAGAAAGTCTACAAATGATAAATGCTGGATAGAGTGTGGAGAAAAGAGAACCCTCTTACACTGTTAGCGGGAATGTAGATTGGTACAGCCACTATGGAGAACAGTATGGAATTTCCTTAAAAAACTAAAAATAGAGCTACCATATGATCCAGAAATCCCACTCCTGGGCATATATCCAGAAAAGGCGAGAACTCTAATTTGAAAAGATACTTGCACCCCAATGTTCACCGCAGCACTATTTACAGTAGCCAAGACATGGAAACAATCCAAGTGCCTTCAACAGATGATTGGCTTAAGAAGATGTGGTATATATACACACACACACACACACACACACACACACACACACACACACAATGGAATATTACTCAACCACAAAAAAGAATAAAATATTGCCATTTGCAGCAACATGGATGGACCTAGGGAATATCATACTAAGCAAAGTAAGTAGGCAGAGAAAGCAAATATTATATGATATTACTTATATGTCAATCTAAAAAATAATACAAATGAATCTATATACAAAATAGAAAAAGACTCACAGACATAGAAAACAAACTTACGGTTACCAATGGGGAAAGGGAGTGGGGAGGGATAAATTAAGAGTATGGGATTAACAGATACACACTACTATACATAAAATAGATGAGCAGGAAGGATTTCCTGTATAACACAGGGAACTATATTCAGTATCTTATAATAACCCAGAATGGAAAATAATCTGAAAAAAAGTATATGTAACTGAAAAATAAACAACAACAACAACAAAAAACTATCACTCCTCTGTCATCCCAGTTTACTTAAGGTTATGCTTGTCCCATGTCTTCTTGTTATTTGAAAAATGTTTCCAGATTTGCAGTATTTATATTTACTATTGTAGCCGTTACAGAGATTTGTCTTAGAAAGCAGATTACAACCAGTATCTCTTTACCTTAAAGGTAGCCAGGAGGCTGCACAAAGGGGTAACAGAAAGTAGCTGTTTTTCTCATTTGGAGAATTCAGAGTTAAAAGTTTTTGGAGCCAAGACTGCAAATTGGGTTGCGTTGTAGGGTAGATGTTAAAATGATGTAAAGAGATTGCAGACAGTAGCCAATGATGACCCAAGTGCGTGAAATCTTTTTGAAGTCTTAGTAAGACTTCGTGGGTTCATGCTTTATAATTGGGAGTCTTCATATCCCAGGTAAGTGGCAGTGTGGCAGCGTGTAAATAAAGCTGCCATTTATCAGGGGAACTCTTCCCAAAACAAATATCCTTAAAATTTTCCAGAGAAAGCTAAGTTACTTAGCTGGAGGTAAATATACAACATTTTTATATTAAAATAATTTCATTATATCGTGAAGTAAAATGCAAAGTTTGCATAACTTTTTTTTTAAGATGAGAAATTTTAAAGAACCACTTTCCAGTCTCTCCTTTGCTGCTACTTGGATGAAAAGTTAAACCAATAAAGGTTTTTGCTAAGTAACCAACTTCTATCTCACTAATTTCAGAGGCTCAACAGTACATTCTGGAAGAGACAAGGAAGGAGGGAAAGGAAGGGTTTATTAAATATGTAAGACACCATGTTCAGTGTTTTCACCCATGTTGCGCTGTCGAATCTTTATGGCTGTGCTGCAAATTAGGAATTATTCACAGCAGTTTTTGCATGTGAGGAGGTCTGTATGCACCTGTCCACTAGGAAGCAGAGCCAGAATTTGAAAACAGATCTATCTGATTCCAGAGTCCTTGTATTTTTCCTCTGACATGGCCTTTCATGTCATGAGAGTGGAGACGTCTCCAAAAGAGCCTTGTTATTAATTCTGAGTATTTGCCATGCTGGTGAAAGAGGAGGGCTGACTGTAGCTTCCCCTGGAGTTGTTTTTTTTTTTTTTAAAATAGATTTATTTAATTAATTAATTAATTTATTTTTTGCCTGTGTTGAGTCTTCGTTGCTGTGCGCAGGCTTTCTCTAGTTGCGGTGAGCGGGGGCTACTCTTCATTGCGGTGCATGGGCTTCTCATTGCGGTGGATTCTCCTGCTGTGGCGCACAGGCTCTAGGCGCGCGGGCTTCAGTAATTGTGGCTCGCGGGCTCTAGAGCGCAGGCTCAGTAGTCGTGGCGCAGGGGCTTAGTTGCTCCGCGGCGTGTGGTATCTTCCCGGACCAGGGCTCGAACCCGTGTCCCCTGCATTGGCAGGCGGATTCTTAACCACTGGGCCACCCAGGAAGCCCCCTAGAGTTGTTATTAAACACCAGTAAGTTAATATTTACAAAATTCTGTGACACAGTTAAAAGCATTTCCCAACATTATCCTATAAAGTTCTGACTTTAATATGACATGTCGTTATTGCAGTGACCCTCAGAGTTCCAGTGTATTCATTGTCATGATTTTAAAGGGAGGGAAGGAATAGTCAGCAGTGGCTATGTTTGGCCACAAGCCATATAGTGTCAGAATTTTGTGATCTCTCTCAGACATCATTCCTTTGACTTGAGGGAGGCAGCAAAGCAAAATAGTTGATAGTTTGTGCTTTGCCCTGCAATTCCTGAATATGGGAATCCTGGCTCTGCTACACACTAGCTGTGTGATGGCGGGCAAGTGACCCCTTTGTGCCTTAGTTTCCTCGTAAGTAAAACAAGAACAGTAATAACTTGATTGCTGTTTTAAGAACTATATAATATCAGGCCTGTTAAGAGCTTAGAACTTTGCATGATGCAAAGTTAGTGCTCAGGAAGTATTTAGCTATTCTTAGTAAAAGCTAGGTGCTACATGGCCGAGCAATCCCACTTCTGGGTACTGACCCAAGAGAAATGAAAACCTGTGTCCACATAAGACATTTTAACAAAAGTTCATAGAAAGTTTTATTCATAATAGCTAAAACCTGGAAACAAATGTCCATCAACTGGTGAATGGATAAACTGTGGTACATCCACACTGTGGAATACTATTCAGAAGCAAAAAAGAACAAATTTCTGATAGGGGCAACAACATGGCTAAGTTTCAAGAGCATTGTGCCGGGTGAAAAATCCAGACATAAAAGGCTGCATCCTTTTTGATTCCAATTATGTGATGTTCTATAAAGGCAAAACTGTAAATTACAGAAATTAGATCCTTGCTTGCTGAGGACAGATCATTGAAGAGCAGAGGAGATTGACTGCAGAAGGGCAGAAGGAAACTTTATGACGTGATGGAAATGCTCTATGTGTTTATTGTGGCGGAGGTTACGTCATTGTTTATGTTCGTCAAAATGCATCCAGCTTAGAAAGGGTCCATTTTTACTGCATATAAGTTAAACTTCAATAAATCTGATTTTAAAAGTCAGGGACTGCAACATGAACAAAGTATAGAGGGGGAAAAAAAGGGGTTAGAAACAATAAATCAGAATTGCCGAAAATGCAGCTATTCTACAGTTTCAGTTACCATGCGAGATGGGAGGAATAATTTTGTTAATTTTCCTCTTACAGGCTGTGAGTTAGAAAAATGTAGAAACCTGTAGAAGAGTTCTGTCCTGCTCTAGCATATCTGATTCTCTTGGCTCTGAGCACTGTCTGCTTCCCCATTTTTGAGCTGTTGCCATTTCAGACACAGGGATCTCCTGGGTTGCTGGCTGGGAGAATCCTGAAGGAGGGCTTGCCATGTGATGAGGCATTCATGGAAACAGAGCCTTGGTGTTCTAGATGAACTGAAGGTTCCTATTCCAGATAACTACGTAGTCTGAGTACACTTACGGGGAAGGAATGTTATCTCAGAGCATTTTTCATTCATCATGAGTCACAGAAGCCTCTGCACTTTCTTTTGGAGCCGGCGCTTATCTCAGCAGCCCAGGACATGGTCGACCACTCCCTCCTTCCTGAAATTCTTTCTTTCCTTGGCTTCTGTGATGCTCCTCCATCTTGATTCTGTTCACAACTCACTTGTTTTTTCTGTCTCCTCTGCTGGATCCGTCTCTCCCCATTCCTGGCCCCTAAACTTTGCAGCGCCGAGGCCTTTGTTCTCTGACCTCTTCCCCATCTTAATGTACCCCATAGGTGCTCTCCTTCATTTCCAGGGCCTTAAATACCTTAAATCTACATGCTGCTGATTTCATTTGCTTACCTCTAATCCCCGTCTCTCCCTTGCTTTCCAGCTAGCTGCCTGTTTTACCTCGTTACTTGGTTGTCTGACAGACATCTCAAACTTAACAGGTCCAAAACCCGAGTCTTGATTTCTTTTCTAACCCTGCACTTCTTGCATTGTTTCTCATCTCAGCAACGACTCTACCCGGTTGCTCAGCCACGAACCTGGAGTCACCCTTGATCCCCGTCTTTCTCTCCCACCTCATAGTCGAGCCATTAGCATCCATCCCAAATCCAAGTGCTCCTAATCTCCCACCCCCACTCCTAACTCCAAGCCCAGGCCACCACCAAGTCTTCTGGGACTTCTGCAGCCACTTTCTAAGTGAGCCTCCGCTGTGTACCTCTTGCTCCAAGTTCACACGGCAGTCAGAGTGATCCTTCTGTGTTAGACGTTTATACGACCTGCAGTGGACTCCCTACCAACCGTGTACACGGTTCGAACTCTCAGCCCTGTTGTGCTGAAGGCCCTTGCTGACTCTCCGTCCCCATCTCTTCCCACCCTGCCTATCTCTTGAGGTGCCCCAGACATACCGGCCTCTCTCTGTGCCCTGACATGCTGCCCCCCCACTGCCAAGAATATTGTCCATATCTTCCTCTCCATCTCTTCTCACCTCCCAACCCCTTCCTGTCTAGGATTCCTGCTCCTGTACTTCATTCAGTTCTCCCGCAAATGCCACCCCCTCCGAGCTGGCCCCCTGGCTCATCTAAAATATCACTGTTACTCTCTATCTCCTTCACGTGCTTTATTTGTTTTCAACGCATTTCTCCCCACCTGAAATTAGTATATGAGTATTTGTTTATTGCCTCTGTCCCCTGGTAGATTGTAAGCTCCCTAAGGATGTTGTGCTGGTGTTTAATACGTATTTTCTGAACGACTGAAGGAATAAGGGAATTAATGTTCTGGTACCCCTATATTAAATATTAAAGAGCCAGATATCTTCCTACACCCTAATATCCCTGTCTCTCACCCCATTTCTCTGCCCCCCTTTAAGGCAGAATTTCTAAATTGCCTAGATGTACTGCAGCTTTTCATTACTCATTTTCTCTTCACTCTGACAGTCTGATATCTTTTCCCATCACTCTTGTGCAGTTTCTCAGGGTCATTCAAGTCCTATGTGTTGCTGCCTCCAATGGATGCATTCCTATCCTGTCTTACTAGATCTCTGAGTAGCTTTAGCACAGTTTTCCATTCTGCTCTTGAAATTCCCTCCTAACTTGGCTTTCACCGTCCCTACTGGCCGTTCTTTATTCCTTTGCAGGCATCTCCTTCTTTTGGGGACCTCTGAATGTGGAGAGTTCTTCAGGATGTGGCTTAGGCCCTCTTCTCCCTCTACATGCTCATCTGTTCCCAGGGCTTTACATGCCGTCAGTGAGCTGATGACTCCCCAGTGTATGTATATGTCCAACAGTGACCTCTTCTGACCTCCAGACCCAACATCTGACTGCCTCCTTGACATCTCTTTGGATGTTTCATGCTCAAGGAGGAACTCTTGTTTCACTTCTGTATCCCATCTCCCGGAATCTGCCTTTCCACATCCCATCTTGGCCATCTTAGTAAATGGCACTACCATCTTCCCAGTTTCCAAAGTCAGAAACTTGGGTATCATCCTGCGTTTCTCCTCCATTGTCCCCCTTTGCCCCAGTACTTTTAGTTCTATCTTTAAAATATATTTTGAATTTGTCTTCTCTATCTCTACTACTACTGTCTTAGGCCAATTCTTTTTTTTTTTTTTTGCATAACTAAATTATATAGATTTGGGGAGAGAGGAAGTGGGGGGAGGATTCAGTGGCCTGAGAAGCCTCCTGAGAAGACTTGTCCTCTTGTTTCATCATCACAATATTATGAGGAAATGGAGGTTCAGAGAGGTTGCACATGTGCCCAGGGTCACACAGCATGAGGGGAAGGCAGGACTTGTATCTGCTCTGCCACACTCTGAGCCCTCAAAAGCATCACCTCTCAGGTCTTTGCACCAACACTGGGTTTGCCAAATGAAAAGCCTCTTGCCCTCCATGAGCTGCCACTTGAAAGGAAGCCACATGGGCCCCAGGGTGGGGTCTCAGGCAGCCCTGTGGGAGCTATTTGGGGCACAAGCCCTTCTTGGGACCTCTGCTCACTGCCAATCCAGGGAGCAAGTGCCACCTTCAGGAAACAGGTGGGGGCTGGTGCTGATGACAGCATGACTCATTGTTAGTAGGTTTTCAATGAGGGATCTCAACGGTGTCTAGTAACTGGTCTGTTGTTTCTGCTCTTGCCACAGCAGAGTGCTCCAAACCTCTGTGATGCCACATGCTGCCTATCTGGCAGTGCGTGTGTCATATCCCCCTGCCTCCTCTTCAGCCTCATTTTATTCCCCAGCCTCTAACTTCTTCAACTCTTCAGTTACACTGACCGCCTTTAACCATGTCCTTCAACACACCAAGGGTTCAGAACCCTTGGCTTGCTCTCCCTGCCACCCCTCCTCGCCCACCTCCCCAATGTTCTTTCTTTAGTCCTACACGGCCAAGTCTGTCTCATCCTTCAGGTCTCAACTTAAATATCACCCACTAGGGAGCCTCCTCTGACCACACTGCCCAAAATACTTCCTTCTCTTATTCTGTATCATAACCACCTTATTTCCTTATCACTAAGCAGAATCAATTATTTTAAAAGGATTTATGTTTAGTTGTTATTAGAGAATATAAGTTCCCTGAAAAGAGACTTTTTCTGCTTTATTAGCTGTTGTGTCTTCTGCATCTAGCACGGCGCTGACACATAGTAGGTGCTGGAACAGGAATTCTTTTTTTTTTTTTTTTAATTTAATTTAATTTAATTTTTTTAACATCTTTTTTGGAGTATAATTGCTTTACAATGGTGTGTTAGTTTCTGCTTTATAACAAAGTGAATCAGCTATACATATACATATATCCCCATATCTCTTCCCTCTTGCGTCTCCCTCCCTCCCAACCTCCCTATCCCACCCCTCTAGGTGGTCACAAAGCCCCGAGCTGATCTCCCTGTGCTATGCGGTTGCTTCCCACTAGCTATCTATTTACATTTGGTAGTGTATATATGTCCATGCCACTCTCTCACTTCGTCCCAGCTTACCCTTCCCCCTCCCTGTATCCTCAAGTCCATTCTCTAGTATGTCTGCGTCTTTATTCCCATCTTGCCCCTAGGTTCTTAATGACCTTTTTTTTTTTTCTTAGATTCCATATATATGTGTTAGCGTACGGTATTTGTTTTTCTCTTTCTGACTTACTTCACTCTGTATGACAGACTCTAGGTCCATCCACCTCACTACAAATAACTCAATTTCGTTTCTTTTTATGGCTGAGTAATATTCCATCGTATATATGTGCCACATCTTCTTTATGCATTCATCTGTTGATGGACACTTAGGTTGCTTCCATGTCCTGACTATTGTAAATAGAGCTGCAGTGAACATTGTGGTACATGACTCTTTTTGAATTATGGTTTTCTCAGGGTATATGCCCAGTAGTGGGATTGCTGGGTCGTATGGTAGTTCTATTTTTAGTTTTTTAAGGAACCTCCATACTGTTCTCCATAGTGGCTGTATCAATTTACATTCCCACCAACAGTGCAAGAGTGTTCCCTTTTCTCCACACCCTCTCCAGCATTTATTGTTTATAGATTTTTTAATGATGGCCACTCTGACCGCTGTGAGATGATATCTCATTGTAGTTTTGATTTGCATTTCTCTAATGATTAATGATGTTGAGCATCCTTTCATGTGTTTGTTGGCAATCTGTATATCTTCTTTGGAGTAATGTCTATTTAGGTCTTCTGCCCATTTTTGGATTGGGTTGTTTGTTTTTTTGATATTGAGCTGCATGAGCTGTTTGTAAATTTTGGAGATTAATCCTATGTCAGTTGCTTCATTTGCAAATATTTTCTCCCATTCTGAGGGTTGTCTTTCCGTCTTGTTTATGGTTTCCTTTACTGTGTAAAAGCTTTGAAGTTTCATTAGGTCCCATTTGTTTATTTTTGTTTTTATTTCCATTTCTCTAGGAGTTGGGTCAAAAAGGATCTTGCCGTGATTTATGTCATGGAGTGTGGAACAGGGATTCTTAATGTTGATACGTGTCATGTCATATCATGAGATGTTTAACATAAGTTCTCGCCCCCATTTTTTTTAAAAAGGGAAAAAATTAAGCTTTTATTTTTGTCAAAGTTGTGTATAATTATAGCATTTTATCTAATTAGAAAATTATTACTTTGAGATTTGTTATGAAAAACAGCAGCATTTCCTCTTTCATTTTCTGTTCTCCAGAGGCATGTGTTTTCAACTTTAGCTGATTATCTTAGTAACTACTTCTATATCTTTAATTAAGATACTGTGTTGTTACTTACCTATTTTTTGTTTTTAGTTTGAGGAGTTATCTATTGTTGAAAAAGTGAGTATTTAGCTCCCTTTCATCTACCCCTGCCCCTTTCCCCTCCTCACACAAACTCTTCCACCCCCTCCGCTCTCAACTGTAATTGTATTGTAATTTTGGTGAGATCAATATGCAGTGTTTACTTTATTATAACTGTGCAATACTATCTACAGAAGAGCCCTGTAATATCATTTGATTACTTTTCCTCTCAAGACTACCCAGCAGATATTGATTTTTTTTTTAATCTCAATTTTTGATGTACTTATGAATAATCAACCTCAGACTCTACCCTAGCTGTAAATCTTCTCTCTCTAAATTACTCAACCATGTAAAGAATCTACCAGGTTCATCTTTTGGGGGAAATTCCTCCAGAGCCTTCTGATCTCTCTGTCTCGGTTGCTTTCTCAGCCCCAAAACAGCTAGGGCTTCCCCTTTGCTGCCCTCCTGGGGTCTCCTTTTGCCTACCCTGTTTTGGAGCCATCAGTCTCTGGAACTATGACTTATTCTTTGTTGGTTTACTTCGTCATTTTGTTGGAGCACATTCTTCAGTTTCTTATGAAAAATGGGTGTGAGGGGTAATTTTTTGAGACTTGCAGGTCTGACATTGCCTTTGTTCTCCACTGGCTTTTAATTGATGGCTTAACTAAGTTTATAATTCTAAGGTAGAAATCACCTGTTCTCAGAATTTTGAAGCTTCTGCCATCCATAGTTGCTCTTGAGAAGTTCCTGTCATTCTGACTTAAAATCCTTCATGTGAGAAATCTTCCTCTGGAAGTTCCATATTTATGTACCTTTGTGTAGGTCTATCTGCATTTTATATGCTGGAAACTCAGTTGGCCTTTTTACTGTGGAAACCCCATTCTCCCACATCCCCACTCCTGTCCTTTCTTTAAAGGGAAAACAATGTCCTTTAGTTCTGGGGGAAAGATGTCCTTTGATTCTGGGAATTACAATGTCTTCCCCTCCATTTTCTTTGACCATGAACCCTCTGTTATTTGATATTTGCTGTCCTGAATTGGCCCTCAATCTCTCCGTCTTTCCTGTTTTCCATCTCTGTCATCCTATTCAACTTTCTTGGACATTCCTGAATTGTATCTTTCAAGCCACCTATTGAATTTTTAATCTGCCTTCATTTTAATTTCTATGAGCTCTTTTATTCTCTATTTCTCTGTCTTTAATAACATCTTGTTCTTATTTCATGGATGTGCTTTTCTCAGATCTCTGAAGATGCTAGATTTTTTATTTTTGTTTTTTTAAATTTCTCCCTGTGATATTTTTCTCTTCTCTAAGTTGCTTTGCTGTTTCTCTGTTAGGTGCTTACCTTAATATCTGGAAAGTCTTGCTGTTCCCTCCTGTTTTAGATTAGCTTTGATAGTGGATGGGGTTTGGCAATTCTGGGCTTCACTCTAGGGGGACCTGGCTGGGCTGTTTTTGTTTTGTTTAGGAAATCCTGTTGTTAGTATCTTTAGGTCCTTTTTTTTTTTTTTTTTTCTCTGATTCCCCAGAGAAAATACGACTAGTCTGAAAGCTAAGTAGAAGACTGGGGGCCTCTCCATTCAGCAGTAATTTTTTGTATAATCTCTTCAGTACGGAATCCCCTTCCCCAACTATGCCTAGACTCCTTCAGTCCAAAGATCCTTTATTGGCTCTTTTCAGGGAATACATTTCCAATCTTCTCCTAGGTGGGGCCTGGGGGTTTGGAGGCAATCACTTGTCTTCAAGGAGTGAGGGAGAGTATTGGGGGGTCTTAAACTTCCTTTTTTTTTTTTAAGTTTTGTTTTTAATGTGGACCATTTTTAAAGTCTTTATGGAATTTGTTACAATATTGCTTCTGTTTTATGTTTTGGTTTTTTGGCTGCGAGGCATGTGGCATCTTAGCTCCCCGACCAGGGATCCAACGTGCACCCCCTGCATTGGAAGGCGAAATCTTAACCACTGGACTACCAGGGAAGTCCCATGGGGGGTCTTAAACTTCTTAAACAGACTTTCAGCCATTTCTCTGCCCCACCTTCCCCACCATTTCCAGAGGAACCTGTTGCCACCACCCCCAGCCTCTTGGGGGTTTATAATTTAAATGGAGTTGCTTCTGGGTGGTCCTAGTTTGGGATTGAGCTTTCTCCAGTCTGTTCAGCCATTTGCCATTGGTCTATTTGCTCTCCATCTTCCAAAATTGTGTTACTATCTCTAATTCTGTTCTCTTTGTCTTTATCTCTTTATGTTCTTGGATTTGAGGAGGGAGCAGAACTAAATGCATGTGTTTAGTACTCCTTTAAATAATTGTTGTTTATGATGCATTTGATCACACTTGGGAAACAGATTTCTACATAAGCTCTGAATCTCCATTTTCACCAAATTCAATTATTTCCTTATCTACAGTCAGGGTGGGGTGGAGTGGGGTAGAAAGTTCTCTGGACCGGGAGTTAGGAGCCTTGGGGTCTATTCCCATATTTGCTGCAAACCACTTAATCCCGAGTATTCTCATCATGATTTCCTCATCTAGAGGGCCAGGGAAGTGAAATAGATAATTTTAAGGTCTCTTTGTGTCCATAGGTTGGTTTTATTTCTAAATAAATAATCATGTGTAACTGAACACCAAATTTGGAAACAAAATGGCAGCAGCCATCTGAAGAAATGCAGAATGTAAGCGTCTTCTTGTATTTGTCAGTCAGTCTCTGTAACTGACACCTTTAAAGTCTCAAGTAAAATTGCAGCCCATATTCCATGAACAAGAAACTGTTAAACGGTTAAAAATTCTGATTTTTTTTTTCCCTCTGGGCTATTTTCAGCTGTTAGCAGTTCAGCTCCAAAGCATGCTTGGATTCATGTTCTCATAACTACACAAAGTGTTCATTTTGAGCCAGAAAGACAGGAAAGATAATATAGAAAGAAGTCTATTTTTTCCCTTCTACCCTCTGGCAGGGATGGCTATCTTGGTTGTACCCCACCGGGAAATGTGTCCTTCCCATCCAAGCCATGTGTGAGTAGATAATAGCCCATCTTTGTTTCCTCTGTCTTCCATGTTTCTGTTCCTCAGTTAGATGGATAGACGGAGTGGACGTTGCATGCCACTGTGGTTTTGATGGGCGGGTGTGATCACTCACCCATTGTGCTCAGCGGTGGTCAGTACAGTGACTAAGGAGAAAATGTGATCTGTGAGGCCAGTGACTTGTGGCTCAGAGACCAAGGTGAGGTTTCTTAGAGCAATGAGAGCCACCCCTCCCCCAGTTACTAGGACAGAATGTCCGTGGGGTGGGGTGGTAGGAGTCATTTTGTCAGAGTTCTCTAGGTTATTGTGAAACACTTGATTCTACTACTGACCCTGGGGAACTATTGTCTCAGGAGCAGGAGGCCAAAAAGAAAAGCAGAGTCTTGAGCATTTGCAGAGCTCAGGAAAAAATCATCAGAACAGAAACTGAACCCCACACAGCTAGCCAGCTCTTATCAATCACAGAAATGATTTCCAACTCTCACTGCTTTCCTCATGTTCTTATTTCACACCCTTTTCCCTCATTCTTAGTAGGTCATCTTCTTAAACCAGAGAGAAAATGGAAACCTTCAGGGGATACTGCCTCAACTTCTTTTCTCTCCTTCTCTAAAAAAAAAAAAAAATATATATATATATATATGTGTGTGTGTGTTTATATATAGACACATATATGTGTGTGTAATGGACATGTAAATTTTTGTTTACACTCATCTTTGCTTTTCTGATTGAGGTTAACCCCTCTACCTATGCCTCTCTCCATCAGTGATCCCTCCTATTATGTATTTTTCTTTCACCCTTGTCCATCAATATGCGCATGTGTGTATGAATATGTAATATACATCATGTGAATACATATTTAATCTTACAAAACAAAGCACAACAAACAAAAATATACCTTCCTCAACTCTATGGCCATCCTAGGTTCTGCTGTATCTAATTCATTCATTCATTATTCAGTCGGTCAATATTTATTAGGGTCAACTGTGTGGAGAGACCTTGGCTGGGCACTGAGGGTCTACATCAGACTAAATAGACATAACTCCTGCTCTCATCATGCTTCAGTCTCTTTTTAACCGGACTTCTTTAAAAATTATTGTTCTTATTTTGCCCCACTGCAGAAACAACACATGCTTGTTGTCATAAATTTGAAAGTTGATTCTTAATAGAAAGCCACTAAAGGGCTTAAATCAGAAAAGTACTGGGTCAGAATTGCATTTTCAGAGGTCACTTTGGCTGCTGAAGGGAGAAAGGATTGGAGGGGGAGGGGTGAAAGTTGCTGGCAGGTCAGGAGATTAGTGCTATGGTCCAGATAAGGGCTGCTGGGGGCTTGGCAGTGTAAGGTGAGAGAGGAGGACAGAATCAAGAAATACAGAGCACTGTAGGATGGTGAATGTTGGCTGTGGGGATGAGGGGGAGACGGGAGTCTAGGAGAACACCCAGATTTCTGGCTTGATGAGCTGAATAGACGGTGGTGCCATTTACTAAAATAGGAAATAATGGAGAAAGAATAGAGAGGTGTGTGTGTGTGTACGTGTGTGCATGTGCATGTGTAAACGTAAGTCCTATATGAGCACTGCATTTGAGATGCCTGGGAGGTTTCCAAGTGGAAGCGTCACATAGGCAGTTGGATGTATAAATCTGGTGTTCAAAAAAGACATCTGAAATAGAACGATGCACTTGGAAGCTTTAGCCTAAAGGTGTTAACAGATGCCATGGGGTAGATTACAGAGGGGTGGGCGTCAGGTAGAGCCCTGAATATTTTTAGAAGTAAAGGTTCAGTTAGGAAGGAGGCGCCAACAGAGGAGACCAACAAGATGGAAGAACCTCCAAGAAAGGAAAGCAAGGGAAGAGAGTCTTCACAAGAAGTCATGGTCACATGTGTCTATGATTGTTGAGATGTCAAATAAGGCAAAAAAAGAAAAACAGACGTTAGATTTATCTGTGTGCAACTCATGCATGACCTTAGCTGGAGCCGGGTGCTGGGTAATAGAGGCTGAATCCCTGTTGGAGGGGTGCCAGCTCACCTAGAGCCCCAGCAGTAGTAGCAAGGATTTTGGACTATGTTATAATGCAGTAGATGCAGTGGAAAAGGCTGGTAAACTTGTGTTTCCTTTTATGAAAGCTTCTTATCTTTATTGTTTTATTCTGATTACCAAAGCAGTATGTACTCACTATAAAAATTTTAAACATTAAAAAATATGACTGAGAATTACCTCCATAATCACATTCCCTCATTTATCACCACTGTTAATAAGTTGAGGCATATCCTTCAAGATTTTTCTGTGCATGTGCTACCACATACACACACTTTTACACATTTACTTTTAAAAAACTGGGCTTATTGCTATATAGTCTGCTAAAGCTTGTATTCTTATCTGTATATTTTAGACATCTGGCTGTATACAGCAGATGTCCAGTATTCTATTATGCTGCAGTATTCTCTGGATATCTGAGTTTTACTTAGACATTTTTGCTGTCTCCCATAATGCTACTCTGAACATACTTGTGCATGTTGCTTACGTATTTCTTTCTTATGTGTACAGGAATTTCTGTGGAATAATTTCCTAAAGTGGAATTGTGGGGACAAAGGGTGTGCACATTTGACATTTTGATCCTGGTTACATTGCCCAAGGAGAGGGGCTTTTTTTTTTTTAAGATGGAAGAATTTTGAGCATGAAAAATGTCAATAAGGGGCAAATAGAGTCGATTGAAGTTGTGGGGGAAAATGCTGAATGTTCAATCATGAGAAGGCCACTGGGAATGGAAACCAAGGCATGGGAGGGGGCTCTAGTCTGAGCAGGGTGGACAGGGTGAAGGGGGTCGGGGGAGGGCAAGGTCTTCAGCTACTCTGCATCCCCAGAGCCTTGCCCTGTGCCTGCACGTGTCAGGTACTCAAAAATACTTGTTGGTTGAATGAATAAATGAATATAGTTTGGTTGATTTGGCAATGGAACTTAGTGATTTTCCATCTGAAAGCATCTAGTTTTCCACTTTCTCTACAAAACAGAGGGTTAAGATTTCCTACTGAAATTGGTGAAGGAGGAGTTGGAGATTTGAAAGCCCCTTCTAGCTTAGTGACCCCAGATGCCCAGGTCAGACAGGACTCCTGGTCTAGGCATCTCTTACCTTCCTCTCCAATCAGCCTGTTGAGTCTAAGGCCTTAATATCACTGGACTTCATCTAATTCTGTTCATCCCCACTACTGCCATCATTATGTTAGTTCCAGTCTGGATTTTCCTGTCAGAGCCGCCTCTTAGATGGTCTCCTATTTCTTCAGGGCTCGTATTAGAGGCAGCCTCCTCCAAACCCAGCCAGGCTGGCTCGGGAATCTCTTCTTCTGCTCCCAGCACTGTGCAGGCATCTGTTTTCACTGCACGTCACGTGTATGTTTATTTACCTAAAAAGCCTTTACACGCCAATGTCTTAATGGCTATTTTTACATCTCCAAGACCAGCTGTAGTGCTTAGCTCACATTGCATGCTAAATAAATGATAAGTATTATTATTATTTTTTTTTTAATTTTATTTATTTATTTATTTATTTTTGGCTGCACTGGGTCTTTGTTGCTGCGCACAGGCTTTCTCTAGTTGCGGCGAGCGGGGGCTGCTCTTCACTGCGGTGCACGGGCTTCTCATTGCGGTGGCTTCTTTTGTTGCGGAGCACAGGCTCTAGGCCTGCGGGCTTCAGTAGTTGTGGCACGCGGGCTCAGTAGTTGTGGCTCGCGGGCTTCAGTAGTTGTGGCTCGCGGGCTCTAGAGCACAGGCTCAGTAGTTGTGGCACATGTGCTTAGCTGCTCCACGGCACGTGGGATCTTCCTGGACCAGGGCTCGAACCCATGTCCCCTGCATTGGCAGGTAGATTCTCAACCACTGCGCCACCAGGGAAGTCCCAATGATAGGTGTTATTTTGTGTGAAATAGTAAACTTATATAAACTTATATTTACATAAACTTGGTACAGGGTCAGGAAGGACCAGGACAAAAGCAGTCATGAGATAAACTGACAAAGGACCAGTAACTTAAGACATCTGATCCTGGAACCAGTCTCAGGATTATTTTTCATTGCCTAGGGAGAGGCAGTCATTTGTACTATGATTTCTGCAATTAGCACGTTAAATTTTTTTAATATTTTGAGAAAATTTAAATACTTTGCATCTCTAACGTGATTTCGCTAGGTTCAGATGATCTGTTTATTTTGGAAATCTCAATTTAAGAACTACTTTGTGGTATTTTCTAGAGTAGAAATGCCTGAACTGCCTTAGCTGCCTCTGGCCAGCTGGAGGATAATCACATGACTGAAGTCCCTGATGGAATTCCAAAAGAAATGGCTTTCTAACCCATTAAAAGAGCTCCCAAATTGGGATGGAATGTTCCTACTTGGATCTGCCTGCCTCCTCTGTCACCGGGTCCCCCCCCCCCCCGCCCCTTCTGCTGGGGAGAGTAGTAGGAGGTCCTTACTAGCTGGCAACTGAACTAGTATTTCAAGTTACACAATCAGAACGTAATGAAAGGTGAGACATGAAGAGCTGGTTATTTTTCTGTGGAGCGAATAGCATGGGTTCAAACCTTCTAAAGCATTATATTCACAGCTAAGAAACTCTGTGCTCAGAAGACTAAGAATAATGGTTTGGAGTCGTCCACATCCCTGGGACCGTCTTAGAGGGACACTTGTCACGAGGGCTGCAGTCCTGTAGAAAGAGATCAGCGCCCTGGGGCACAGGGCCAGATGCTTCATGCTATGATTCCCCCCTTCACATCCCAAATCTGAGCTTCCCTCAAACAGCCACCTATTAATAGCACATGACCCTTGCCACTCTTTTAGCAGAAGGGAATGACTGGGACTGGGGACACGGTCTGGGTGCCCCACTTCTGAGCAGTTCCCCGAGGCTACTGGGCTATTGAAAGGTGAAGGAGGAGGAGGAGGAGGCTGGGATCGCCCTTTATTTTCTCATCCCGTTTTCCCGTTTTCTCATCCCACAGTGGCAGCACGATGGGCTGTTCAAATGGGAATTTAAATCACTTTCACGGTGTAGGCATTCAGTTCTATGTAGCCTAAGATAATATCCTGAACCATTTAAAACTGATTCATTTGGAAGGAATTTTTGTTGTCTCAGTCCGTTATTTAACTGATGGCTTGAAAAATGTATCCACACATTCAAAATTTAAGCAATGGGCATGAGTTAGAAATATCTAAATATTAATACAGTAGAGGATGCATAAAAATGGGATTTACATTTCTTGAGTTTTCTTCATTTTCAGTATTAGACTGAATTTACATACACTTTCCTAATTTTTGATACAACGGAACATTTAATAGACTGCTGTCAGCATTTTTATTTCTTGACATACTCCAAAGGCTATACTCCGTTCTAGAAATTGAAAAGAGCTTCAGGAAGGTTCAAAAGTAACATTTTTTCCCCTCTCACTCTGTAATGCTTATGGCTAATACTTGTCTTGTGTTACTATGTTCGGGTACCATGCTGAACACTTTACGTGCCACAGACCATCTCTTCTTGCAAACAACCCCGAGAGGAAGTACGATCAGCCCCATTTTTCAGTGTAGACTCTGAGGCAGAGAAAGGTTGAATAAGCTGCCTAAGGTCGCAGAGTTAGGAAGTGATGGGTCTGGGGTCTGAATTCAGGTCTGTCCGACTCCAGCAGCCAGCCTTCGAGAAGTCAGGCAGCCATTTGGCCATTCAGCAGAGAATTGCAGAGTGCCTGCCTTGGCCCAGGAACTATCCTAGGTGTTTGGGATTCAGCTACAAACAAGGCATAATCTCTGCCCACGTAGAACTCACATAATATATGAGTAAGTAATTATTAGTTACATGCTAAAGCAAAGTACAGCAGGGCAAGGTGACAGAGAACAGGGGCTCTGCTCTGGGACTGTGTAAGTTCGGATTTGAGGGGCAGTATCTCCGAGGCTGGGATATTGAACAGAGACTTGAATATTGCAGGAGAGCAAGCTACCGAAGGCCAGTGTAATATAGTAGGTACAAGCATAGCCTATGGGCTCCTGGGTTCAAATTAGGATTCTCCTGCTCATGAGCTGTGTGATCTTGGGCAAAATACTTGGCTTCTCTGTGCCTCTTCATCAGTGGTATAAAGGAAACTACAGTACTTATCTTTACCTTATAGGGCACTTGTGAGGATGAGATGGGTTCATATATAAAAAGAATTTAGCTATGAAACAGGCACTGGAGCATATTAAGCACTCTAAGTATTATCTGTTATTATCTAGGCCCTATGGGAATGGTGAGAAGTAGCTGGTTTCTGGGTAGATTTTGAAAATTCAACTGATGGGATTTATTGAGGAACTGAATGTGGAGGTATGAGGGGAGGGGGTCAGGGACAATCCCAACAATTTTGGTCTGATTGATTTGGTGGATTTGGGGGCCACTTACCCAGATGGGGAAGACCTGGGGCATAGCAGGTCTTTTTGGAGGGGGAGAAGGCAGAGTGCAGGGGAGAAGTCAAGAACTTTGGTTTGAACATGTTAAGACTGAGATGTTTCTTGACATGTTCATGTTTTGTATATGTTTACTGTAGAAAATTTGAAAAACATAGACAAGCATTAAAATAAAAACACTTGATATTCTGCCACCCATTATCTTTTGCTTAAGTTTATTTTTACCTCCACACAAATTTTAAATCATGCAGTATATATAGGGTTTTTTGGTTTGTTTTATATCCTCTTCAGTTTATTGGAAAATGGCTCATGGCAAAGGGGAGAATTAAAATATAGGCAAGGTGATAAAAGCCCGAGCACCACAAGAGCCCTCCACACTCACCAGCACCAACGGGGGTTATGGACTTTAGAGAGGTTTCTACTAAGGAGGGTAGAGCATGACACAGACCTTGCTTCTGATCATCTAAGAACCCCCAGCCCCTGCTGCCTGGTACTGCCTTATCCACCATTGTTAGCAGACTTTTTTAAGCTACCCTTTTTTTCTCATTGTGGTAAAAGACACATAACCTAAAGTTTACCATTTTGTAACCGTTTTTAAGTGTATGGTTCAGTGGCATAAAATACACTCACACTGTTGTGCTGCCATCATCCCTATCCATCTCCAGAACTTGTTCATCTTGCAAAACTGAAACTCTGCACCCCTTAAACAATGACTCCCCATTCCTCCCTCCCCCAGCCTCCAGCAGCCACCATTCTACTTTCTGTCTCTCTGAATTTGACTACGCAGGGACCTCATGTAAGTGGACTCATATAGTATTTGGCCTTTTATGACTGGCTGATTTCACTTAGCATAACGTCCTTAGGATTCACCCATGTTGTCAGGTGTCAGAATTTGCTTTCTAAGGCTAAGTAATATTCCATTGTATGTTTTGTTTATCCGTTCATCCGTAGATGAACACTTGTATGGCTCCTACCTCTTGGCTATTGTGAATAATGCTGCTATGAACATAGGTAGACAAATATTTGAGTTCCTGTTTTCAGTTATTTTGGGTATATACTATAATCTAGTTTTATAATCTACTTTTCCATGTTAAAACACACTGTTAAAATTTTCCTTGTCATGAATATTCCCTACAAAATTAATTTAAATAATTGCGTTATGTACTATCATATAGCTGTATCCTAGTTGATTTAAGAAAGCAAGTATTGTTCCCTAGAAATAGAATTATAAATTCAAAGGGTATGACTAATATTAAAACTTTTGCTACGTTTGTCAAATTGCTACCCAGAAACTTACACAACCTGACACTGGCAATATCTGTACGTGTTCCCTGCATCTTTGCTAATATTAGGTATTAATAACTATTTTCTGTCAATTTGGTAATTAAAAATGATATATCAATTCTGGTTTTCCTTTTATGCAAATTTAGGGTTCACTTTCTAGGTTAGAGTTTATTTTGTAGTTGATTACTGGTTTGCTAAACACTCAGCTTGTGAGATGTTGAGAAGAGATAGAAGTCTAGGGGTCCCTCCTTCTTAGTCTTGCATTCTAAGGCAATCTCAAGCTTTTTGCTCTGTGTATATATGACAAGCTGCTGTAATAGAGTTTTCCTGTTATTGTGTGCTAAATACATTCTTAGTAGTTAAACTTTCACGAATCCTTACTCACAATTCAAAAATCAAAAAAGTGCTAGAAAAAATTTTTTTTGGTAATTCATGTTACAAAACGGGACAGATCTGATGAAAAAAACATGACCTCAACCAACATGAGACTACTTATATTTTTTATTCATCCCACTGAGAGTGTTCACATTTTTGGCTGCAAAATATGACCATGGTTGAGTAAGAGGTACTGTCCCAGACCCCACTGAGGGTGCATAGTAATATACAATATATACAGATAAGAATTATTTTCTTCTTGAATTCTGAAAAGTTCTGAATTCTGAAACACAAAACATTTTGGCATCAAAGGTTTTGGATAAGGGAATGTGGACCTATAGTGTTTTTCTCCTTGTATTTCTATGTTCGCATCCCTCCTAGGCTTTAAAAACTGATTGTGAAATCAGGCCTACGCTGGCCTTGAGTTTAAAGACAATAGAAATTTAAGTGTGGTGTCGTCTTTCATCCCCAGGATATGTATAATCACTATAATCTGGAAACTGACAGATCAGTGACTAGGACCAAGTTTCAGCTGAGCCATAGCCAACTTCAAACTCAGGGTGGTGTTCCACTGGGAACTCTGGGGGTCTTAAGAGACTTGAACCAATTGGACTGCTGAGTGATAGCGATAGCGTTGCAAGATGTTGTTGGAACATACTTCTATAATTAATACCATTTGTCCTTTATAGAACATCAACTCTCTTAGCCAAGTTTTTAAAAAACAATACCAAATTGGTAAAATTAAATAAAAATTAGTCTTCAGTTTTAAGATTGATTATTGTTCATGTTATTAAATCTAAAATTTTAAAAATATGTTTGTTAAAATGGTAAAGGTTGCAGAATTGAAAAAGCTGACTCAAGTTCATGTGGAATTGCAGGGGGCCCCGAATAGCCAAAACAATTTTGAAAAAGAACAAAATTGGAGGATTTACTTTTACTGATTTTAAAACTTACCAGAGAGCTACTACAGTAATCAAAAGTGTGTGATACTAGCACATGGATAAACATATAGACCAACAGAATAAAACTGAGAGTTCAGAAACTGGCCAGAAATGGCCAATTGATTTTTGAAAAAGGTGCCAAGTACACTCAATGTGGAAAGAAGAGGCTTTTTAACAAATGCTGTTTTGATGGCTGGATTTCCATATGCCAAAAGAATGCAGTTGGACCCCAACCTCACATCACATATAAAAGTTAACTCAAAATGGGTCAAAAACCTATATACGAGAGCCAAAACCATAAAACTGTTAGGAGAACATAGAGGTAAACCTTTATGACCTTGGATTTGGCAGTGGATTCTTAGATATAACACCAAAAGTATGGACAACAAAAACAAAATAGATAAACTGGACTTTATCAAAATAAAAACTTTAGTGCAACAAAGGATATTATCAAGAAAGTAAAAAGAATAACAGTGGGAGAAACATTAGGAAATAATATATCTGATAAGGCTTTAATATCCAGAATAATAAAGAACTCCTACAACTCAACAAAAAGACAAACGATCCAGGTAAAAAATGAGCAAAGGACTTGAGTAGACCTTTCTCCAAAGAAGATCTGCAAATGGTCAGTAGCACATGCTCAACAAAATTTGTCATTAGGGAGGTGCAAATCAAAACCACAACATCATTTCACACCTACTAGGATGGCTAGAATTTTTAAAAAACAGAAAATTACAAGCATTGGCGAAGATATGGAGAAATTGACACACTCATACATTGCCAATGGGAGTGTAAAATGGTGCAGCCACTGCGGAAAACAATTTGGTGGTTCCTCAAAAGGCTAAACATCAAAATCCTGTATGACTCAGCAATTCCACTACTAGGTATATACACAGAAGCATTGAAAACAGAGACTCTAAAACAGTTACGTATACACCATTGTTCACTGCAGTATTATTCACAATAGCCAAAAGGTAGAAACAATCCAGGTGTTCATCAACAGAGGAATGGATAAACAAAATGTGGTATATCCATACAATGGAGTGTTATTCAGCCAGAAAAAGAATGAAGTTCTGATACACAATACAACATGGATGAACCTTGATATCATTATGCCAAGTGAAACAAAAGGACAAATAGTATGTGACTCCATTTATATGAAATATCTAGAATAGGCAAATTCATAGAGACCGAAAGTAGATTAGAGGTTACTGTGAACTAGCAGGAGGAGGAAATGAGTTATTGCTTAATGGTTACAGAGTCTCTGGGGTGATTTAAAAAAAAAAAGTTTTGGAAACAGTGGTTATGGTTGTACAACATTGTGAACAGAATGCCACCAAATTGTACACTTAAGAATGATTTAAATGTCAACTTTTATGATTTATATATGTTACTATAATAAAAACTTTTGTAGATGAAAAGAAACTAATGAATTCAGTTAGAATCTGGTAGGTTTGTGATTTATATTGTGCTTTTCTATAAAAGTATTAGCTAATGTGGTTGGTATATGAGAGTGAATAATGTGAGTTCAAAAAGAGACATGTTTAACTTCCAGGGATATTTTTGGAGCTGAATTATTGAGGGAAGGTTGTGGGAATAGGGAAAGGCTAATAAGAGGAGCCAGAACAGCACTAAACATCACTGGGAATGTAACAAGATGGAGAAAATTGTGTTTACTGGAGCTCTTCTCGGGGATAGTATTGTTATTTGTGGATGGCAGAAATCCTTAGAGTTGCCACTTGGGGTCGGGCTGGGAGGGTGAGATGCCCAAGGGACTCACCAAACTGTCCCCCTTTCCTCCTGCTGTGAAGTCTTCGGTGCTGCAGGTAGGAAATGTTCCTGCCTGATGCGTTGCTGGAGCAGTGGGCAGGGCGGGGAGGAAGCAGAGCCTCTCCTTTCTGTAAATATTGTCCAAACATTTGAAGACTATTATCTTGAAGGGACACTCTACTATTGGCCTGTTTTGTGTGTGGATATATCCCAGTGTGGCCCAATGCAATATATTTCCGGAAATATAAAAACTCTCTTATTATTACATAGGTAATTAAATTCATTCTGAGGAATGGAGCACTAGTAACTTTTCTAGAGTGACAAAGCATTTATAGTTCATTCCATCATTTATTCACTCACGTATGGAGCATCCATAATATGCTAGGTATTACTTCAGGTTCTGAGGAAACAGAATAGATTAAGACAGTGACTTGCCCTCTAGGAGCTCCGGGACCAAGTGGAGAAGAAAAGCAAGTCATGACCATACAGTGTGATAAAGGGGATGGACATGTATGTTTTCCCCAGATTTTATCTTCTTGGAGGTGACCAGTTTGTGAGAGAGTAACTACTATGTGATTATTTGGGACTCTGTTCAATATAAGCTGCAAATTTATTTATAATAATCACTAATTTTTATTTCTCTCTTTTCCACACTCTAACCAGAAGACCAACTGAAAATACTATATTTTAATAACTAATAATGCAACAGTTCAGTGTTTGGACACCTTTCATAGTGATATGACAGGTTTTACTAGACCTGCAAAGTGCTGTAAGGATGTGAGGTTGAGGCAACTAACTTAACCTGGTACGTAAACGGTGACATTGAAAAAAAAATTTAAAGAAAGGGTAAAATGGTGGTGAGGGGAGGTGCATTCCAGATAGAATGTACTAAGGATAAGATTGAATATAAAAAGAATAAAACTTGGTGACTGACCAAATATCAAGAGTGGGGGAAAGAGAAAAGTCAAAAATGGCCCCAGCTGTAGTTTAGGTAGTTGAATCAATGCTGATACATTAATCAAGAAGGCAGATACAACAGGGGGCACCTTTGAAACAAGGCAGTTTTCACTATAATGTAGGGAAAATATTTATATTCTAAATTACTTGAAGGGTAGTACTGGGTCCTAGTCATGAGTCCAAAAAAAAAAAAAAGAAAAAAGAAAATGTTCTTACCCTAACAAATTTGACATATTCATGAGTGCTTTTTTCCTTCTTCCCACTTTAGCTATTTTTTTCACTTCCAGAAATATGAGAGGGAGAGCACACTTTTGTATTTCTGAAGATGGGAAAAACAGAGAACTCTAAAAGAAACCATCAAATTCAATTTGGAATTTGCATTCCCGGAATGATTAGAGGAGAATGCCACAGTTTAGTTTATATGTCAGTAGCAAGCTGTGGTAAGAGACTGATCCATCCAGATTCAGAAAAGTGAAGAAACATTTCCTGATTCACATTTCTTTTCATTGAAAATAGCAGCCAACAGTGCTTAGGCCACTGAGGTCATTCAAAAATATTTGCTGAATTAATGTTATCTTTTTCTATGTTTAAATTCATTTTCTTATAAAAGGAATGAATGGTAGGGATAGTCAAGGTAAAAAGTCAGAGGGAAAAATGGGTGCCTAACAAGGTAAAGGATGCCAACATTTATAAAGAATGAAGTTTTTTAAAAAAGTACCCAATAGTTATACAGTACTTAACAGTCTTCGAGTCACTTTTATATATGTGTCAGTTAATTTATTCTCCACTTTCTGATGTAGGTATTATAATCCACATTTTAATGATGAGGAAACTGAGACTTAGGGTTGAGTGATGTGCCTGAAGCCACAGGGTTATACTGCGTAGAGGTCTTATGAATCAAGTCCACTGCCCTGTGTAGTAAAACACAGCCATCTTAACCTTGAAAGGAACTCTCCTGTCTTTGTGTTTTATATTTCATTCTTAACTTTATTTTCATTAATAATGACTCTTTGGACCCATTTTAGAATCGCATTTAATATTAAAGGGCCTATAATCTTCAAGTTTACAGCCTTTGGGTAATAGGGAAAATCGATTTTTCCCTTCCCATCACCAAACTACAGTGGATCCTGTAAAACTGAAGCCAGAGAAAGAGACACTGGAACCTGGAGACCAAATATGATACCATAGGATGATGCGACATGTGGGGTATAGGCTTAGCCTTAGGTGGTGTGGGGAGTGGGACTGGGCAGGCCCACATGATATCTGGAAATTACAGAGTGACAGGAAATGGTGGTCCAACTGTGTGGTTGCTTTAAAAATAGTGGCTGGTGAGTGCTGATATTCAGGTTAAACATTAGATATATGCTGAGATCCAGTTTTCAGAGATTTCTAGTCCAGTGGGAGAAGAAAGGTATAGGTATAGATAATAGGACTGCCTGGCAGATCACTAGACATCCTGCCTGATATGGATATGTGAACATATCTTCATTCCTAAGGCAATATGGGCCATTCTTTTAACATTTCTTTAATTGTACATTCACTAGATCATGGGATTCCTGAGGACAGTTTCTATACCCTCTTCATCTTGGTATTTGTACTCATATCACCTAGCTCCATCCTTGGCATGTGAATATCTTTAGCCACTTGTCAGAATATTGTATTTGTTTGTTAATTTTGTGGAGCTTTTCCATTAATTCTTCTAATTGTGAATACTATACCAAGAAATTTCACTGCGTTTTTTTTCATTATCTGTTTTTCAAGATGTGTTAGTCTATTGTTAATACTTTTCTGACTTACAGTGCTATTTTAATTCCTTACTAAGTTATATTTAGCATCAGGGGACCCCTTGGAATTATTTAGAGCAGCTTAGGAGACATTAGTGAATTCAAAAAGATGTCCAGTTTTGGAATCAGACAGATTCAGATTGCCGTTGTATCATTTCTAGTGGTTGACTTCAGGCAACTAATGATATCCAGTTTTTCATCATCTGTGAAAACGAGGATACAAAGAAGAGTAAGTAAGATCAGACCTTTAGAAGTGCCAGGCATGTTATAACACCCTCAGGAAATTTCTGTTTACATTTCTTCATATCACGATATGATATGATTATGTTCTATGTACGTGAACTTATATTTAGATAGTGTTTTATTTTTTTTCAACATGATTTTGAATTGTCATTTGTATTCTTTGCACAACCTGTAAGATAACCAGGGAAAGTAATTTTATAACTAGTTTCAGATAAATAAACTGAGAATAGGTCATTGCTCAGGATCATGCAACTAAGTTGCAGATCAACCCAATCAATCCCCTTAATCCATGCACAGTGCCCTTTGCACCAGGCCATGGTCTGTTTTTACCTGCTGTCTCTCATATACTTGCTATGCCTCTGACCATTTCATTCACAACCAGTCACCATAAAGAAGATGTCATTTGGACCCAATGACCTGCCATACTGATGCTGTAAGTTAGATATAGTGTAGATGGCTAATTCTGATTACTTTTATTGCTGGGCACTGCTTATCAGGCAGTCTTTGGGCCTTACCCATGACGTTCCCGAGAGGTCATTTTGTGTTTTCTGATGGATAATAGATTATCTAAGTTATAAAATGTAGATAATGGCTCTTTTTATTGCCCATTTTAGGTAAATCTCAATCATCTTTGCTGTAGAAGTTATCTCTCCATTTTGCAGTTGGGATGATTACCATTTCTAATTGATAGACAAGTAATCATGTGAACTGCAACTTTCTGGTGAGGTTTCTACTGTTCTCTTATTAACCCATTAATGTGACTGGACTTCTAGACATTTCTATTGGGGCCTTCATGTATGTCAGAACTAGTACCACCAATGACTTTATTCCTTTAATCTTACTATAGTAACTGCATTGATAAAGTTTTAAAAATATTTTTTTCTATTTCTTTCATTTTAAACTAATTGTTATGTGATTAATTACTATTAAATTTAGGAAAAGTAAATAGTGAGTTTCTTTTGACCAAAGCCTCAATTATTTGAGTTTTGCCTATAGTAAACCAGTTGATATATGTGTATACAGTGTTTTCTTTGGTATTCCTACAATACTCCATTAGTCTGTCTAGCCTAGCACTTACTAATTATCCTCAAAATAGGATTTATCATGTCTCAAATTCCTTTCCTCAAGAAGAGGGAACTTTGTCTGGTTCTTCTTGGTATTCCCAGGGCCTAAGAACACAATGACTGTGCAAAATATGTATAAACTAGGCAATGAATGTTTGTTGAACCTGACTTCCAATTGAACTTTCACATTGCATCCATACAAAATTATATCAACATGTCAGGACCAAAGATTTTTCATCGAATAAACAGTTTTCAGTTCTCTCAGCAGCTTTGTGATGAACAGATAACATAGAGGTACCCACATGCTTTTTATATTCCAAGTGCCAAAATTAAATGAGCTAATCATGGTGTCATTCAAGGTGGTACTTCTGTAGTATAAAGTGAGGTATTATGGCAATACTAAAAATGCATTTCAAAATATTACATTTTAAAATGACTTATATAAAGAAGAAAATTAAATGAACATTTTTGCCTTTTTAGAATCTTTTTCCTGATTCTGCAGCTATTTTAATAAAAAGCCCTCAAAGTGTCACCTAGATTTTGACTATTTTATTTTTGCTGAGAAATGAACTTTTTCAACTGTGTTAGATTACCAGAAATGAGAATATCAAACAGTAACTGGAGCCCCTCAGTAGGGAAGTATAATTATCATATTAGCATCATAAATCATTTGCTTCTCAGCACTGTATTAGGTAATGAGAGCAACAGCTGCAGCTTTGTTCTACCTGGATGATGTTTCAATTAAGCCATTTCTGTTTTATTCACTCAAATTTACAGTTTCTACTTTGCGTTGACATTAACCAGTGAATCTATTAGTTTCCATTACCAACAGAATAACTAAAATTATAAATAGTTCTATATTTTCTCTCACAAATCCTGTCAAGCTGCATAGATGCCTTTAATTTGATAGAACATCTGGGCAGTACATCTTCTTTCTCCTCTGTGTTTAGGCAAAATTTGTACTTTCTTAAGCTTATCCTTTCATTAAAAAAAAAAAAAAGATCAACAATAGCAGCTCTGTCCCATCGGTTGACCCCAGATACATAATAGGTAAACTGGGCATCTTTTTATAAAGGAATCCAGATAAGATGCAAAAGTCAAGTCACTCCATCAGATTTACAGTACTCGTTTAAAAAAATACCTGCAGTATTATGTTTCACTGACTTGCTAGTTCTGCCAGGAAAAAAAAAGTGAATCATAAGCACCACAGATACAATTTCTTCAATATCTATCTTACTGCTATAAAAAGGTCTTTTCTTCTTACTTGTAAACCAAGCTGCAAAACACCAATTGAAAACCCACCCTCACAGCCACTAGTATAAACACATTTTAGCAAGTTTTAAAGGTCGCCTGCAAGAATGTAATTATCTTGGACAACTGTTGTTCTGATGTTGGAATAGCCAGTTTATTGCAGTTCCCTGAGCGTAACAGACTATGCAGTACTTGCTGAATGTAACAGACTTTGTAGTACTTGCTGTCGCCCCTGGCCTCTGAAGTTCTCAGGGGAAAGCACCTTAATTTTGGCTCTGGTCGCAGCTCTGCAAGCCATGGCTCACCTCATCTCTTTCCTGTTTCTGCTTTGGTTCACATTTAGGGGTCCTGTGATGAACTCAGTTTTTCAGAAGCATTAGAATCACTTGTCTGTGTTCTTTTCTACTGGCATTTTCTTGCAGTTCATAGGCTTACAGTGATATGAGCTTAGTGGGCAAGATTCTGAGTGAACCTAAAATCTAGTCCAGATATTGGGATGTTTCTTAGTGATGTGCCAAACCTAAATAGCTGAGTCGTTGGCTAATAGTTTGGTTTTGTTAAACAATCACTTAGAGATCTCATAACTCTCACCTATACATACCCAGCTTTCTTTTGGGCCACTGAAGGGAATTTTTCTGGATTGATAGGAACCCAATCTCTTCTTTCACGAAAGCCTCTAATGGATTAAAAAAAAAAATTGATATGCAATTAAAAAGTCACTACAAAGCTAACATCACACTTCAAAAAATTAATTTACCGTAACTTAATGCTTATTCCATACGCAATCTACCTAGTTTTGATAAATACAAACAAACCTTCTATCCCTAGTTTTGATAAAGGCAAACCTTTATAGCTGGTTTGTTCAAGTTAGGATCCAGCTGAGTACCACATATAGCTAATGGTTGTTGTGATATTGTGATTTGTAATAAGAAATATATATTTGTTCTTCCTTGGTTCATGTCACAGAGCTCCTTTTTTATTTATTTATTTATTTATTTATTTAATTATTATTATTTTTTGGCTGTACCTCGCAGCTTGTAGGATTTTAGTTCTCCAGACAGGGATTGGAGCAGTGAGAGTGTGGAGCCTTAACCCCTGGACCGCCAGGGAATTCCCACAGAGCTCCTTTTTTAAAACACTTGGGATTTCCAAAGTGATGAGAGGGATAAAGATGCCCTTTGTTATGATAATGAGGTGCTTGGACAGCCCCTAGGTAACCAAAGGAAGGAGGGGGGCTGGCCGCCCAGGGAACCCACCAAGTGATTGGAGGGCAGAAATTTTCAGTCCCACCCCCCTGACTCCCGGGGTAGGGGAGAGGGGCAAATTGAATCAATTAGCAATGGCTACTGATCATCAATCAGTCATGCCTCTGTAATGAAGCCTCCATAAAAACCCCAAAGGACAGGGTTTGGAGAGCTTCAGGTTGGTGAACACGTGGAGATGTGGGGAGAACAGGGCGCCTGGAGAGGGCGTGGAATCTCTGCACCTCTCCCCACACACCTTGCCCCTGTACCTCCTCATCTGGCTGTGCATCTGTATCCTTTATAACAGAGGACCCCAACCTTTTTGGCACCAGGGACCGGTTTCGTGGAAGACAGTTTCTCCCCAGACGGGGGAGGGGCGGGGGATGGTTTCGGGATGATTCAAGCACATTACATTTATTGTGCGCTTTATTTCTATTATTATTACATTGTAATATATAATGAAATAATTATACAACTCGCCATAATGCAGAATCAGTGGGAGCCCTGAGCTTGTTTTCCTGCAGCTAGATGGTCCCATCTGGGGGTGATGGGAGACAGTGACACCCAAAGTGTGTTGCTTATATCCAGTCTACTCCGTAAGATGCAGCTTAATCGTCACTTGCCACTCACTGATAGGGTTTTGATATGAGTCCGCAAGCAATTGATTTATTACTGTCTCTGTGCAGTCAGACCTCTCTGCTAATGATGATCTGTATTTGCAGCCGCTCCCCAGCGCTAGCATCACTGCCTCAGCCCCACCTCAGATCATCAGGCATTAGATTCTCATAAGGAGCGTGCAACCTAGATCCCTCGCATGCGCAGTTCACGGTAGGGTTCGAGCTCCTATGAGAATCTAACGCCGCTGCTGACCTGACAGGAGGCGGAGCTCAGGCGGTAATGTGAGTGAAGCGGAGAGGCTGTAAATACAGGTGAAGCTTTGCTCGCTCACCTGCCAGCCACTCACCTCCTGCTGTGCAGCCCGGTTCCTAGCAGGCCAGGCACCGGTACCAGTCCGTGGTCCGGGGGTTGGGGACCCCTGCTTTATAACATTCTTTATACTAAACTGGTAAACGTAATCAATGTTTCTCTGAGTTCTGTGAGCCACTCTAACAAATTAATTGAGCCTGAGGAGAGGGTGGTGGGAACCTCCGATTCATAGCCAGTTAGTCAGAAGCACAGGTGACAACATGGACTTCCGATTGGCATCTGAGATGGGGGCAGTCTTGAGCCCATAAACTGTGGAATCTGATGCTACCTTCAGGTAGATCGTGTCAGAATTGAATTAATTGTTCAGTGGCGTGGGAAAAAACACACATTGGAGTTCTGTTCCGTAGGGCTCTTTAAATCTCTAACAGTCTACCTTTTTCATGTCATTGATTTGTTGAAGAGGCTGGACCTGTTGATAAATGAGAATATTTATTTAAATTTATTTAAATGCTTAATAATATTTGACTGTTTTTGTAAGTTTACTTAACTAAGAACATTTTTCTACATGGCCAAAATTACGTGGTTATACTTATCGATATTAATATAACCCAACACTTAATCAGTATTCAAATTTTCACAATTTGTTTTTAAGTCTTTTACATCTGGATTGTTTAAACCAGGATCCAGCCCAGAACCACACACTGCAAATGGTTGTTTTGTTCTCTTAGTGTCTTTTAATCTGGAACAGTCCCTTTTATTCACGTCAGGAACGTGTTTACAAGCGGAGACTAGTATCTTGCAGAACAACCCACCTTCTGGATTTGGCTCCTTTATCCCTCTAACACTGTGCTGTCCATTGCAGTAACCACTGGTCCCATGATGTTACTGAGCTTTTGAAATGTGGCTAGTCCAAATTGAGATGTGTTGTGAGTATAAGAATTAATACCCCCCAAATGTAAAATAGTTCACTAATAATTTTTTATATTGAATACACACATGTTGAAATGATAATCTGGGTATATCAGGTTAAATAAATCTTACTACTAAAAATAATTTTACCTATTACTCTTTCTTAATGTAGCGACTAGAATATTTTGTTTGGCTCCCAGTATATTTCTGTTAGATAGTGCTAGTCAACAGATTTTAAAACAGAAAATTACTACCCTAAAATGACTCCACATCAGTTCTTTGACATGTGGAAGAAAAAAGAACATCAATAGGCTAAAGTGTTCCTGAGCTGGAATTTTATAACATTTAGTCGCCATGTCCTTCCATGTAGAAGCTAAGTGATTTTCCATGGTAGATCTAGCCTTAGAGCATTTTAGGACCTAATATCCTACAAGTGTGGCATTGTCCAGTAGATGAAATAGCTGCTGAAGATTTTGAGTGTCCTGATAGCCGAAAGCCTTAAATAATGTCAACCTGTAAGTGTGCCACAGACGCTAAAAATAGTTTAAGCCAATGCTGCTGACTTAAAAGCAAAAAAAAGTATGTGAGCCAACGAAAGTTCATGCTCATTTATTTATTCGTTTTTTTTCAGTCTTGGAAAACCTTGAACAGACGATTGTCTCCCGTTTTGGATCACTGGAAAGTCAGCAGGATTTCCGAACCCCGGAGTTTGTGAGTACTACCGCTCTATCTTAAGTTTGTATCAGTTAGCTAGAGGTTTCTCACAAAGTGGAGAAAGAGAGTTTTTTGTTTTGTTTTGTTTTGTTTTTAAAGGAGTTCTTGCCTTCAGGGGCTCTAGATCTGGCACAGGCCTCGCTGTTGGGACTGTGTGTGCAAAGCTCTCGTCCTCTGGGGAGCAGGTTCCTGAACTACAGTGTCTTGGCATCATGCACCATAAGCTCGCTCTTCACGCTGCTTGTAATAGCAAATGGGAACTTGTTCTGCAGGAAAATAGCACTGTGTGTCTGAAACTCCCCCTTTATTCATTGATACCCTTGCTACCAGTTTCTGCTGTCAATAACTCTGGAAACCAGTCTTTACTGAGCACATCCAGGTACACTGACCAGTCCAATTCCTGTTTCACTCTGGAGCCTCAGTAACACAACCTATATGGATACATCTTGTAGGGCTAGGAATATTCTGTTGGTTGTTTTTGCTAAGAAGGGAACTAAGTGCTTTCACTAAATTAGACTCATTAAAGATTAGCCATGGTTCCTACCCTCAAGGAATTAAAAATCTTATTAGGTGCTACTGTGATTTTATTAATGCCTTGTTTAAAGAAAATTAAGCACATAGGATGCCTGGTGGAGAATGTCCTTACTAAATAGATTTTATATTAGGCTTATTTGAAGAGGGTGATGGGAAGAAGTGTGTCTCTAATTCCTATACCATGTTATTGCACCAGATGTGTAAGGAAAGCATGCCAGGATCCACCTAGATTTACTGATATTTGCCCCCTGCTGCAAATGGCTTGTCTACCAACTTAGCAATGGAAAAATCCTTTTTTTATTTTCAAAGTATGATGTATAGTCACCACTCCAGTAATCGGCAGAGCACAATTCTATTATTGATAGTGGCAAAAAAAAAACCACAAAAAACACCTCATTATGTGCTTTCCCTCTTCTCACACACTCTTTATGGATTGTCCCCTCAATTCAGCCAAGAGTAAGGAAACTAGGCAGGACTCTGGACTGAAAAGGGATCGCACATGAGATTCTATCCACAATGCCATTTTATTTCAAAGTGTGGGACTCCTGTGGTGTACTAGCAGATTGCCTACTGTGAAAATCACTTGGATATAATGGAAAGACATAGTATTCAATGACTTCCCTATTATATTCAATGAGATTTTCAGCGAAGCAAAATTGTGAATGCTCACCAATATTCCTGCATCTTAAAGTAACAGAGCAGTTTTGTGTTTTTTTCTGATTTCTGCCGTTACAGCCCCAAAGTAGAATTGACACAGATATTTCACGTTTGAGTATGATATTGGTACAGACTCATGGAGCTGACCTTTTTCTGTTTTGTTATTTTCTAACTGCTTTTTTTTTTTTTAATAGTTTTATTTATTTATTTATTTTGGGTGCTTTTGATCTTTGTTGCTGTGCGCGGGCTTTCTCCAGTCGCGGTGAGCGGGCTTCTCACTGTGGTGGCTTCTCTTGTTGCGGAGCAGGGCCTCTAGCTGCATGGGCTTCAGTAGTTGTGGCACACGGGCTCAGTAGTTGTGGCACACGGGCTCAGTAGTTGTGGCACACAGGCTCTAGAGCGCAGGCTCAGTAGTTGTGGCGCACGGGCTTAGTTGCTCCGCGGCATGTGGGATCTTCCCGGACCAGGGCTCAAACCCGTGTCCCCTGCACTCGCAGGTGGATTCTTAACCACTGCGCCACCAGGGAAGCCCTGATGTTGAAATTGTTAATCACAGTTTCCTTATTTGTGTGGTTGATATCAGATCTCTATATCCTGGCTATTATCTTTCTCTAATTGTGTGTTCATATCACATTCAGGGAGGAATCTGTGATTTTCTTGTGCTCTATAAATGTTCACACATCTGATGATCCTTGCCTGCCGCATCTTTGTGTAGCACATACATAGCTGCTTGTGTTTTCTCGTCAGCATCACTGTAGCCCATGTACTCCCAGTTCCATAGTAAACATGTATTTTCCGAACTGTCTCCATGGTAAACAAACAGGAGGCATAGAAGCTGCCTTGAGAATAGGGTACTCAGGGGACTCAGGCCTGATATTTAAGGGAAGCCTCTTTTGTAGGCAGAAAGTTACAGCATCGGTCAGAATGGGTGGCTGCAGTTGGGGAGGAGGCGGATTGGGCACGTGCCAGGACAAAGTCAGCCAAGTTGATCCAAACCAAAATCTTAAATTAGCAACAGGGACAACAGTACAAAACTGGGAGCAAAAAGAGCCCCAAAAATAAAAAATAAAAAATAAATTAAGTATGTATATGCCAAAAAAAAAAAAAAAAAAGAGCCCAAAGGCAAAGCAAAATTGGAAACAGAAAAGAGAGAGAAGAATAAAAGGAACTGGATAATCAGTCTTCTGTTCTTCTCCGGGTGGCATTTCGGAAGGTCCAGCCGCAGTTTGCTGAGTTGAACTGAAATAAAGCAAGGCATAGACCATGTTTACTCAGGCCTTATCCTCAAATAGTTCAGATTTTAGAAGGATCAAGAGGCCAGTGTTTTTGTACAACAGAATGTATTTATATAGTTTGGCCAAGAGGGAGGACAAAATCCTTATCATTATTAGTCTGTTTCCTTCAGAATTTGGTTTTCTTTCGTTTGAAACAAGGCCTGAGAGCAGTGCTTGTTATGGCATGATAAGTACATTAAAGGATTCCTTCCCAGTTCAGGTGTCTGTAGTGTGACTAGTCAGACAAAGTGTTGCCGTGTAGTCTACATAAATCACGGGTCAAGAAATGCTGTTGTGAATCCCTCATGTGCCTGCAGACAGCGGCCACCGTGCAGGGCAGAGTTTGTCCCGTGATCACATGTTGCCCCTCCCCACTGTCTGCTCCGCGCTGTGGGCCGAAGTGGGTGAGTTTAGCCAAACCATGCTGACATGTTAAAAGGTGAATGAAGACGTGAACATAGGTGCATGTGTTGTTGCCACCCCGAAGCTTGTGAGGAGCTGGGAACATGTTGAAACTAGACATAGACCCACTCCGAGGTGAGGTGCATGTGTGGGTGAGGGTCAAGGTGAAAGGGACCTGGCTAAGGGCTGACCTTACAGAGAGTCCCTTGGTTATCTCACTATGGTGGGAAACCATCTCTGTCGTGGTTCAGTTTTTTGTTTAAGCACAATGAAAATCTGTTTTATAACCTGCTTTGTTAACTTAATGTTTTATCCTGAACATTTTCCCATGCCGTTTTCCCCCCAGTTTTATTGAGATATAATTGACATATAGCACAGTGTAAGTTTAAGGTGTACAGCGCCAAGCTGGTTTTTTCCTCTGACATTGATATTGTCTCTGACATTTTCTGTTCCCTTGTGCCAATGAACTGTAATTCATTACCTTAGAATTTTCAAAGCAGTTAGTTCAAGAGGGAACTTGTCGAGGAAACGGTGGCATGGTCGGATGCTCTGGGACCATGTAATTGGTGACCATCATTTTGGGACACGGACCCTGAAAGTAGATGGGGTGTGTGATGACAGGTATCAGACTCTGAGGAAAGGGATTGACCGAAGTGAGGCTGGGAACTGAGTACCAGGGACCCAGATAAACTTGTAGGAGTTCAGACTAGAAGTAGAGACTGCAGCACTAGGCAAGCTGGTTAGAACCAAGGATGCGGAGCCATCCACATGGTGATGGAGCATATAAAGGTGGTCCTGCAGGATGGCAGCACAGATGTAGGGCATCCCAGGCTCCCACTGGTGCTCCCAATCCCAGATGTAGTGAAGAGCAAAGGTGATTGGGCTTCCCTGGTGGCGCAGTGGTTGAGAATCTGCCTGCTAATGCAGGGGACACGGGTTCGAGCCCTGGTCTGGGAAGATCCCACATGCCGCGGAGCAACTGGGACCGTGAGCCACAACTACTGAGCCTGCGCGTCTGGAGCCTGTGCTCCGCAACAAGAGAGGCTGCGATAGTGGGAGGCCCGCGCACTGCGATGAAGAGTGGCCCCCGCTTGCTGCAACTAGAGAGAGCCCTCGCACAGAAACGAAGACCCAACACAGCCATAAATTAATTAATTAATTAATTAATTTAAAAAAAAAAAGAAAGAAAAACTCATAGCTAACATCTTAAAAAAAAAAAAAAAAAAAAAGAGCAAAGGTGATCTAGGTGTCACTGCAGGGGCCCAGGAGGCATGACTGCCCCAGCAGACCCCAGGTTGATCCCAAGCCCCAGGGAGTAGAGAAAAACCCTGGGGATTGAGGGGTTAGTAGGGGGAAATGTTGGGTAGTGGTCAAGGCTCTTTCTAGAAACCCTGCCTCTGTTGGCACTGACCCAGGAACTCACATGGGTCTGATTGCCTGAGTATACATGGGGTGAAGGATGGGGTATGGGGAGGAACTCTGATCTAGCAACGGTGACTCTGCTTGCAGCAAGCTGGGTAGAAACCAGGCTGCAGTCAACATGAGAACACGTGGAAGGAAAGAGAAGGCTAAGGAATTACATTTTATGATCTAAGTCTCGATAATAATACCCTCTCTTTCGGCCTTTCCAGAACTTGAGGTTTATTTATGACTCCCCGGGCTTTTTAGAGGTGGGAGGATTCTTACAGCCTCTTGTCTCATGCCAGTTGATGATGTTTCCCTTTGTTTACCTTCTACCAAATTTGGTGTAAGTAATAAGATAGAGTTTGGGCTGGCAAAGGAATATTAGGATTACAACAGGGTAAACCAGGGAAGATGATGAGAAACCTCAGGATTTAGAAAAGGAAAAGAGACTCGGGAAGATGAGGATTAAAGTGGAGCAAATATGTTCCCTTTGTTCAGCACTCGTGGTTATGCAGAGAGAAGGAGGTCGGAAGAGTTCTTATGCCATTTGGAATTTTGTGTAACTGGCTCCCTTTTTGAGAGAAGATACTACTTAATAGAGAATACAATTGATTTCCTGAAATTCAAATCTGATTGTCTTTAGATGAAAATAGATGTGACCTTGAAGAAAGAGTTAAAATCTTAATTCAGTCAACAAATATTTATTTGATGTCTACTATTTGAAGCACTATAGCGGACAAACAGAAAACATCCCTGCGCGTGTGGAGCTTACATTTTGGTAGGGGAGACATAAAACACAAAATAAATAAAACACAACATGTCAGATGATGGTAAATCCTTCAGAGAAAAATAAAGGAAGGATTATATGTGTGTGTTGCAGAGGGAGTTGGTTACAGTTTTCAACAAGGTGTACAGGGCAAATCTCAGAGAAGGTGATCAGTGGAAAGACGTGAAGCAAGGATGCTGGAGCAAACTATTTGGAAATCCAGATGAAGAGCATTCCAGGCAGAGGGAACAACAGGAACAAAGGTCTTGAGGTGGGAGTTTGTGGAAGGTTTGGGGACAGGAGGCCAATGTGACTGGAGTAGAATGAAGGGTGGTGAGAATAGTAGCTACTGGGGACTTTATAGGCAATTGTAAACACTTTGGTTTTACTCTGAGCGAGTTGGGAAGTTATTTGAGGGTGTTGTCTGAAAAAAATGCACAACCTAAAAGTTGAGAGTTATGTTTTATTTGGTGGACTTTCTTAGGACTTCAAGCCCGGGAGACAGCATCTCAAATAACTCTGAGAGACTGCTCCGAAGAAGCAAGGAGGGAAGCCAGGATATATAGAAGTTTTTGCAACAAAAGACCAGGTAGTCAGAACAGCAAAGGACTACTGTTAAGAAAAGAAAACCAGATGTCTCAAGTTAAGGAATTTAGTGCTTTTCTCTGTATGGGAAGATGCAAGAGTCTGGGCTCACTGAAATCACTCCTTTGATATGCACCTTAGCTACCTGGGGGCCAGTCTCCTCAGGTGCATCGTATGGCGGTGGCTGCAGCGGCTGACTGCTAGATGAGCTTGGCAGTGGGCAGCCTGTTTCTCTCCATCCTGAGCTCCCTCAGCGCTCACCATCCAGGTGGCTGCGATGTGAAGCAACAACCTTTGTGTACTGATATGGCAGGCAATATTTTAGTTCTCAGGGGTAACCCTTGGGAAGATAAACTGGGGGATTTTGAGCAGAAGGGTGACTTTACCTGACCTCACCTGGTTTTAGCAGGATCACTGGCTATTGCGAGAACACTATGGTGGAACAGAGCAGAAGCAGGAAGGTCGATTGGGCTTTTCGGGAATCCAAGCAAGAGATGGTGGTGGCTTGGTCCTGAGTGTTAATTGTGGCAGCAGTGAGATATACTCAAATTCTCAGTATGTTTTGAAGGTAGAACCAACAGGATTTTTTGACAGATCAGATGTGAGGTGTGCGAGAAAGAGCAATCAAGGATGACTCCAAGATTTTTGACCTGGAAGACTATGGAAGGAACAGCTGGAAGGGAGACTATTCAGAGGAAAATCAAAATTCTGTTGTGGGTATGTCAAGCTTGAGACATCCAGTCCAAGTTCAAGAGAAGGATCTAGCTAGAGATCTGGGAGTTGTCAGCACATGAACAGTATTTAAAGCTATGGGACTGGAGGAGAGCAGCAAGGGAGGGAGTGAGATGAATCAGGAAGAAATCCTGGCCTGAGCCCTGGGGGGTTCATGCGTTTACAGGTCAGGAAGAGAGGAGGAAGCATCAGCAGAGGAGACTGAGAAGGAGGAACCAGTGAGGTGGCGGAAAACAAGGAGAGTACTGGAAGCCAAAGGAAGAAAGTATAAAGTAGGAAGGAATGCCCAAATGATGCTGATGGGGATGGGAGGTTGGATTTAGCAATATGGCAGAGACCTTGACAAGAGAGGTCTCAGCTGAGTGCTGGGACTCAAAACCTCATTAGAGAGGATTCAAAATGGAATGGGAGAAGAGGAATTGGATACTGGCATTTAGATAACACTTTCAAAAATTCTTGCTGAACAAGAATACAGAGAAAGGGGGTATTATCTGCAAGGGCGTTAGGTTGAAAAGAGTTTTAAAATTTATCTAGTTAGTTTTAAGATGGCAGGAATGGTTGTTTGTAAAGTGATGGAAATAGTCCAGTAGAGAGAGAAACTTTGAAAATGCAGGAGTGAGGGGGAAGAATTTCTGGAATGATGACCTTGAGAGGGCAAGAAGGGGATGGAATCTCCTTATGGGAGGAGAAGAGGGCATCCACCTAGAGCTGTAGAGACAGTTCATTCTTAGAAGTAGGAGGGAAGCCAGTGTATTAGGACCCAGGTGGAATTAGATCAATAGATCTGCTAGTAGGAGCTTGTTGAAGTTTTTTCTTGATTGCTTCTCATTTATCAATGAAATGGGAAACAAGCCATTAGCTAAGATTGAGGAAGGAAGAGAGATGAAGAGATCTGAAGAGAGAGCAGGTATGAGACAGTCATCTGAGAGTGAATGCACTGGGTAATGGAACATGATTGTCTGGCAGCCCTAAGAGCCCACTTGAGGTTAGTTGCTTTTCCCATTTAAGTCCAGCTTGGGGGAGTAGATGTGGAGCAGGCAGAGTTTGATTTACCTGTTTTGGGGTTTCTCCAGGTCAGTTCAGCAAAGCAAGACAAGGGTAAGAGAGCTGCAGGGTGTTTGCAAGAGTAGAGGACCACAGACATGAGGAAGGTGGGGCAATAGGATCAATAGATTTCTACCCTAGTGGGGTTTGGTAATTTTTGGAGTTTGGGGTATTGAAAAGCATGAGCTGGATATATAGGAGGTGGTAGTTGGAGCGTCAGATGTTTATAACTGAGGGAGGAGTAGTAAGTGGTACAGACCAGGTCTGGGCTGTGAGCAGTGGAATTCGGGGCTGAGGCAGGGTGGATTTGCACAGACAGGGTGTGGGAAGGATTATATATGTGGATAAGGAAAGCCCCAAGGATTATGTCAGGAGTAGTGTGTTGGAGAAGTAACAGTGAACCGAGGCTTAAATCTCCAAGGAATAAGGGGCAATGACTCAAGAATCAATAGATGGCAACACCAGAGAGGTAGGAGGACAATCTGGAGAGTGACAGGATAGAAGCTGAGAAGCAGATGAAGTGATGAGTAGTTTCAGGTGTTGCGTGGGGATCATCATCTCAGGATTTCTCAAGCTCGGCACCACCGACGTTTTGGCCTGGATTTCTCTTTGTTGTTGGGGGCTGTCCTGTGCATTGTAGGATATTTACCAGCATCCCTGGCCTCTACCCATGAGATGCAAAGGACCCTCTCCCCAGCTGTGATCACCAAATATCTCCAGACATCACCAAAATTGTCCCCATTTGACAAGCACTGAGTGAGATGAATAAAGGAAAGGCATTGAGGTCACTGGTGTCCTCTGAGAGGGCTGCTCCTCAGGAGTGTTGAGGATGCTACTTTAAGCCAGATTAGAGTGGACTATGGAATGAGAAGGAGAAAAGGAAGTAGAAAATGCTGACCCCTCTATCAAGGAAGGAGTTTGAAGGGCTAGTGAATGAGGGGAAACTGGAGGAGAATATGAGGGCCAGGGATGATTACCTTCTGTCAAGTGGAGAGACCTGCACACATTTACATGTTGGTAGGAAGGATCCATGTGAGAGGGACAGGTGACTCCAGAGCAGCGGCCCCCAACCTTTTTGGCCCCGGGGACCGGTTTCTTGGAAGACCATTTTTCCACGGACGGGGTGGGGGGCGATGGTTCAGGCGGAAACGTGAGCGATGGGGAGCGGCAGATGAAGCTTCCCCGGCTCACCCGCTGCTCACCTCCTGCCGTGCGGCCTGGTTCGTAATGGGCCGCGGACTGGTACCGGTCCATGGCCCGGGGGTCGGGGACCCCTGCTCCAGAGGAAAGGGCTGCCTTGAAAAAGGCCGTGGAATGGTTTGTAGATGTGGAGGAGTCCTCGTTAGGTAGGAGGAGCAGCGTCTCAGGCGGGCACAGGTGCGGAGGGCGGCTGCTCTTGGTTTATGGACTTGATGGAGAGAAGCTGAGGGAGTTCCCGTCTGACAGCTTCAGTTCTCAGCTGCTGAGAGTGAAGAGAACACTGAGCACGACCAGGTCAGGGACCTGGTCAGCGGGGACCAAGCTGACCTGGAGAAACCGAGAAAAAGTGCTAGGCTTTCGGGGCGGTGGCGAGGGCCCGTGTGGGGCTCTGAGGAGCCTGAATTTGCAGTGACACCCAGCTGCCCTGCTGTGGCTTTCTCCAGCATCACTCAGACACCGAGAAAGGGCATAGCGGGCTGCAGCCAGAGTCGGGACTTTGCTCGACGGGCATGATGGAAAGAGTTCTGGCAAGAGTGTTACTGAAAAGATGAACTGGGAAGTGTAACCTTAAAAAAGGAGGGGAGGGAAGAAAAAGAGGATCTGCAGATTGATTAGAAAAAGTCATGGGGCCTCTGAGGTTACTGTAAAATGAGAAGATGATGGTGTCTTCAGAAAGAGGGATTCTTGAGTAAGTGACTTTGAAATGGAAGATTTTCAAGTGATAACAAGGTCCAGGACGGGACCATGGCAGTTAATGCATGAAAGGGAGACTGTTGGAGATAAGGAGTCAATTTACTGAGGGACAAAAGTGCACTGGTCATGTCTGTGGATGCAGATGTGCTTCTTGTCTGATGGAGGACTCGGAACAGAGAGGGAAATGTGAGCCAGGGCCAGGAGCAACAGCTGGGAAATAGGAGATGCTAGGCTCTGGGAAACTCTAGGGGTCTATTCTACTTGCATGGACCTACAAGGAACTGTTTTTTTTTTCCTGCAAGAACACTGGAGAGTAATACTCTGGAAGTGGCACATAGAACCAGGAGGACATCAATCTTACTTCTTTTCCCTGACCTGGGAATGGTCTGAGAGAAAAATCAGAGCCAACTGCCTATGGGTCTGCAGATTTTTTTTTTCATGTTTTGATTCAAACTGGTTGGTCAAGTTTTCTTTCAAAATAGGCTCAAGGATCCATTTTCATCTTTGTTTCTTCCCCCCTACAAATCCAGACTTCACTTTGGTTACTTCTGGTCTAAACGTCCGTGAGGCAACTGAATTGGTGCTGGGGCTATTGAGAGAGAATAAAGTTTATTTTATGGTCAGTCCAAGGTCTTCCTTGCGAATCCCGAGAAACCCAACTTAAGTCCCAAAGTCTGCCTCAAACTCCAACGATCTTCAGGATCCAGAAGACTGGGGATAAAGCAGGACTCTTCCGTGCAAGTATTTCTATACTTGGACTTACACTCTTGTGCCTTCTATAAACAGAGAAATAGGGTGGCTTTGCCTTGTAACTTTATGGCGCTAACTTCACTAAACTAAAACGGAAAAGAAACACAACTAAAAAAGGAAACATTTCTCCAAAGGAGACATAAAGATGGCCAAAAAGCGCATGAAAAGATGTTCAGCATCACTAATTATTAGAGAAATGCAAATCAAAACTACAGTGTGGTATCACCTGACACGGGTCAGAATGGGCATCATCAGAAAATTTACAAACAATAAATGCTGGAGAGGGTGTGGAGAAAAGGGAACCCGCCTACACTGTGGGAATGTAAATTGGTACAACCATTATGGAGAACAGTATGGAGGTTCCTTAAAAAGCTAAACATAGAACTACCATATGATCCTGCAATCCCACTCCTGGGCATATATCTGGAGAAAACCATAATTTGAAAAGATACCTGCACCCCAATGTTCATTGCAGCACTATTTACAATAGCCAGGTCATGGAAACAACCTAAATGTCCATTGACAGAAGAATGAATAAAGAAGATGTGGTACATATATACAGTGGACTATTACTCAGCTATAAAAAAAGAATGAAATAATGCTATTTGCAGCAACATGGATGGACCTCGAGATTATCATACTAAGTGAAGTAAGTCAGAGAAAGACAAATATCATATGATATCACTTATGTGTGGAATCTAATAAAAGTGATACATATGAACTTATTTACAAAACAGACACAGACTCACAGATTTTGAAAACAAATTTATGGTTACCAAAGGGAAAGGGGCGGGGGAGAGTGACAAATTAGGAGATTGGGATTAACATATACAACTATTATACATAAAATAGATAACTAATAAGGACCTACTGTATAGCACAGGGAACTCTGCTCACTATTCTGTAATTATATGGGAAAAGAAACTGAAAAATTATGTATAACTGATTTGCTTTGCTGTACACCTGAAACTAACACAACACTGTACATCAATGATGCTCCAATAAAAATTTTTTTAAAAGGTTGGGGGGGAACCAAACAAAAGAACATTAATTTAGCAAAAGGAGGCTCAGAAAGGGAAATGATATCAAAGATAAACTGGATAGTAAGCTTTGCTAAATTGGCCCATTTTTTGTGGTAAGAATTCAGAGGGCATTTCAGTGTTGAAAGCTTTTTGTGCATTCAAGAGAAAAAGGTGATGGTGCTTTGCCTGAATATGGGGAAGGGGGACCTACTCATCTGTTTTATGTGGCTGATTCAGAAGCTACATTTGTGGATTTGTTAGGATTGGAGGGTAGGAGCAAAAATAGGCAGTCCAAGACGCAAAGATCTCAGAACTTTCTTTCCGAGTCACTTTTTTGGAATGCAGGATGTATTTTCCCAGAGAAACAGTCATAAATGGTGAGTAAGCTTCTAGGCCCAGCCAGGCCAGACTAGCTAAAGCCAGTTGAACGCAGAGTGCTAACAAATTATCATTCTGTGCATTAGCACTAATCCTTTGGAACACTCCAATCTTATTATTTTTTTTTTAAAGGAAAGCCCTTTAATTAATTTATTTATTTTATTTATTTTATTTTTAGCTGTGTTGGGTCTTCGTTTCTGTGCGAGGGCTTTCTCTAGTTGCGGCAAGCGGGGGCCACTCTTCATCGCGGTGCACGGGCCTCTCACTATTGTGGCCTCTCTTGTTGGGAGCACAGGCTCCAGATGCGCAGGCTCAGTAGTTGTGGCTCACGGGCCTAGTTGCTCCGCGGCATGTGGGATCTTCCCAGACCAGGGCTCGAACCCATGTCCTCTGCATTGGCAGGCAGATTCTCAACCACTGCGCCACCAGGGAAGCCCCAATCTTATTTTTTTTTTCCATTATTACTAAAAAAGTGTGAATAAAACTAAAGTGCAGAGTGAGTGAGTGAGTTGAGGCTTGTGAACAAATGCTTAGCGTCATAAGTGAAAGAGAAAAGGATTGATTCTGAGTTATGTTAGGCCTTAAAGAAACAGTGATGGGTCCCAAACCTGAGGAAAACAATTTAATGATACAAGATGACAGAGAAGAAAAGAGCTTATCAGCTTCTATATTACGACTTTTGTCTTTTCTGCTAATAAAGGTGATCTTTAGATTGAAATTGTTCAAGTCCCGGTAAGGGGCTATAGAGGTCCATGCTGCACGAGACAGTTTTAGAAAGGAATACAATTAGTCCAAAGGAATTTAAATTTCCTGACTAGAAAAATTATGTATCCAGTAGGGTATTAAAAGAGCTTATAAATTTGCTCATGGGACCACAGTTGGTAATCTTGAGGTGATGTGGGGACCAGGACAGGTGCCAGAAGAGTAGCGGGAGGGACAAATGTGACAGTTTTCAAAAGGGGTGGGATTAGAGTGGAAGCTGGGCATAGACTGAATTCTGATAAATGGAGACATTGAAGCTGGAGCATTAATCTCCAAGGATATTACAGCTGAGATTTTTTTTTTTAAGCAGATGGGTTGTGAATGTTAAAAAAAAAGAAAAGGTCATCAGGAACCAACATAAATTCAGTAAAAATATGTCATGTCAAACTGAGAGCACGTTACCTTTTTTTTTTTTTTAATGGGCGTGATGATTAGGCTTGTAGAACAGGAGAAAGCCACAGACATTTTGTGTTTTGAGTTTAGCAAGATGTGTGGAAAAAAATCACATTTAAGTACAGAATGAAGAAATGCGGGCCTAGTGAGAGTGTGCTTATCTGGGTAACTGATCTTACCAAGACTCTGGAATAATGGATGGAAATGAATTTCTAGAGGAGACAAAAATCAATATGAATTAAAGTCAGCTCCTGCTCCTAATTCATAAAGATCATCCGCCTAAGGAAAGACCGTGAGAGCTGAGGCTAATGACTGATCACATGAAGAGGTTAGGTATTTGGTTAATTAAACTCAGTATGAATCGAGCATGTAATAACAATGTCCGAAAGTTTATGCAAATCTGGGTTGCATTCGTACCTATGTGTTCAGAACCAAGACAGTACTAGGCTTCTCCTGTTCAAAATTGGTAAAGCCACCTGCCAGTCTGGGTGCTTCATTTTAAGGGGAAGCATACTCAGAGGAGAAAGGTGAGCATGGTGGTGGATCCTGACACAGGCAAGAACATGACAACAACTTTAAATATTCGACAATGGTAATAGGTGGATGAAGGTGCAAAATATGGTATTAAGACTCATGGATACAAGGTATATATAGGGAGACAGATTTCATTTCAGTGGAAAGACATTCTCATAATTAAACTACCTTAGTTCCTTGGAGTAGTTCACATACAGACACACTGGATAACAGTCTAGGCTGGAGATGATGAATGGTTGAACAAGCCAGTGGGGAGGAGAGGAAGGGCACGCATGTTTCATGTGCAGCAGGACCGAATGTAGTTCAGTCGTAGGAGTTGATGGAAAGCGGGGAAGGAGGGAAAGAGAGGATGTTTCCGGGAACGTACTACTTCAGTCAGTCAGTTATATGTGGCTCTCAGATGAATTTGAGTTGCTTTCATTTTATTTTATATTTCCCTCATTCAACCTGTTATCATCAGCAGCCAAATTATGTAGTTGATTAAAACCCTTTCCTCCACGTAACAGTGTTCATTCTACCTGGTTTTATTCCCCTATTTTCAGAAACCCTTGACTGTAAAATGCTTTGTGAATTCCTGCCCCACAATGCATCCCATTTGAAATTTAGCAAGCTATCTGTTATCTGGGGAATGTCAAAGTTAATTTGACAAAAACATGCATGAGGAAAGCAGGGAGCTCTGGGCATTCTGAGGGCATTCTGAACAAAGATGTGATATCAGTATTTACAGTGGAACTCATTTGATTATAAGTCATCTAGAAGCATATCACAGTTATGGCCAAAAAAGCCCACAGAAGCAAAAGAATTGAGTTAAAGCTGAGAGTCTGCTTGTAAATGACCTGACCATGCCATGACCTAAAAGCAGCGTTAATAAAAAGTTGAAATAAAAATTTAAAGAGAAACACAGAACTTGGTGGAAATGTATACACAATATGAATTCACAGTATTCCTAGAAAATTGAAAAGGGGGAGCCCAGTGAGATTTCAACTGTAGCTGTTCCTCCCAACTCTTCATTAATTTGGAAGGCTTAGGGGTTTTGGAAAGATGATTTAAAATTCTTTTATTCCTGAAGTCCCAATAGTTAACTGTAGTTTTCCTTATTTCAACAATAATAATAAAAATTACATTTTTACTATAAGTTTCAAATGTATTCCTTAAGTCTGTCTCTGGTTAAAACAAAAACAAAAACAAAAAATTATAAATATGCTTTTACCCTGAAAACCCTAATGGCTCCTTCAAAGAGAAAGTGCATTTATGGTTCCTTCTCCCAAGTCACTTTTCGGAATGTAGATTAATGTGATCTGACAGATCGTAATAACCTCCAAAGAGCATTTTCATTAATTATAATGGGCAAACCAATACTGCGGATCTTTACGATGTTAGTATGAATTAGAATATATCAAGTCAGGGCCATACTTGTAGCTGGAGCAAAATTTGACTGCAAAGTCCAAATCCCTTAGAATAAAAACACGTAATGAAAATTTTGACAGATCATTTAGTGATGCTAATGGTATCACCACCCTTTCATGCACTTTCATTAGCCTTAAGTGTTTTTAAAAAGTAAACTGTCTTGTGAAAGAGGAAGAAGAGAGGCGAACGAGAGGAGGTACTTCTGTGACTTGGAAAAGCGTTTTTACTCTAAAAAAAAAAAATTTCTTTTTTGTGAGGGAAAGTTCTTCTAAAAGTGCCCCCAGGAAGCTGAGCATGGATAGAATTCCAGGGGATCAGAGCCCTCTGTCCCTACTCGACTCTGTTCTCAATCCCTTGGGAAAAAAACTCGATGTTCCTTTTAGGACCTCAGTGTTCTCATGAATAAAAAGCAGAAAAATCAGCAGTAGATTTCCTCACAGGAGTGTTGTTCAGTGACTACACAGAGATTGAAAAACACTTTAGCTGTCTGAAAAGCGTGTTCATAGAATAATAATACAGTGAGAATTCTTACCTAACATTTATGGATTGGCTTATAGTTGGCAAAGCACATTGCAGGCACAGGGCTAGATAGCCATGAAATGGCCACAACCCCACATTGTTCAGCCCAGCCAAACCCTTCTTGTTCCCTTGCACATGAAATCAGACTGTGTTTGCATCAGGAATTAGTTCTGCTCTCCTTAGAAGAGCGTACAGGAGCATTTGTGACTTATGCTCCTGAGAAAGTAGTTACAGGCACTTAGGTACCTACCAAATTATCAGTGGGTTGAGCATTAATCATACCCGGCATTATTACAAAATTACAGTCTGTTAATAAATAAATATGTAGAACACTTACTAACCCTTGCTGATAGAATTTCCAATTGAACTAGAAATAAGAGCTATTTATGCGCTATTTTGAATAAACCACTATCAGCTTCACTAAATTTTGCAGTAAAATTTTTATTTATTCCATCACGTAATATTCATTAATCAGTGTGCTTCAAGGAATAATACCAAGCAGTATATCTCAATGTTTGCCCTCAAGACCAAGAGTGGGTATTACTGATGCCTCTGTCCCCTGCACATTGTTTGTTATCTGACAGATGTTAGTCATGCAACTGATGCTGGCTGGTTGGTTGAAAGAATGTAAGACAGTGTGCTGTGTTTGATAATTTCCAGTGGCACTTAAAGCAGAGATGCCAGAGGAGTTCAGTTTGGACTGTAGTTCTCAACCCGGCTGTGCATTAGAATTATCGGAGAAACTCTTTTAAAACATGAAGGCCCAAGCTCCACCTTCATGTACTAATCTTGCTGTTGCATATGTTTATATAAAGAACCTGAATATGTTTATCAAAGTTTACAAAGGTGACTCAAAAAAAAAAAAAAAAAAAAAAAAAAAGGTGACTCAAATGTGCAGCCAGGTCAAAAATCATTGTTTTTGAAAAATCAGGTTTGTATTTTTGAAGAAGGCGGTATATATTGCAACCTTGAAGAGTACATTTCATTAAGTACTGAAATCTGTACCAATCGAGGTTTTACCAGAAAACAGAACCTGTAGGATCATGCACATAAACACACGTGTGTACACATGTGTCTATATGTATGTGTATAAATATATCTATTCATGTCTGTACACATATGTACACATGTATATATCTATATTAATATACACATGCAGAGAAATATTTATTAAAGAGATTTATCTCGAGGAACCTGCTTCCACAACTGTGGATTCTAATCTGTGGGGCACAGTGGCAGGAAGGGCAGGCTGGAAGCTCTTGGGCGGGGGTTGACACTGCAGTCCAGAGGTGGAATTTCTTTTTCTCAGAGAAGCCTTAGTTTTTCTCTTAAGGCCAGTCAACTGATCGGATGAGCCCCACTCAGATCATTTCTTTTAGTTAAAGTCATCTGATTGCAGATGTTAACCACATCTACAAAATACGTTCATAGCAACTCTTAGATTCGTGTTTCATTGCATAACCGGGAATTAAAGCCCAGGCAAACCGATGCATAAACCTAACCATCCCGGTGGATACACTACAGGAAGGTATCCTAATAGCATGACCTATGCCAGTAAATGAAAGTGGAAAAGAGTGAGGTGTGCCCAGTTTGTATCGAGCACAGAGTTGATCTAGGGGAGTGGGAAGAGATGAAGTTAAAAAAACAGTTTAGGGTGGAATGTAGCATTCTCCAACTAAGGGTTTGGACTTTTGAACTGAAAAGACAAAGCAAATCTGTAGCGGCCGCACTTTCTCTGACCATGTTTTCATCTGTTCTGTGCCTCTGCTGTCCACTGACCTACACGTGGTTGTGGAGGCACTTGAAACATGGCTAGTGAGACAGAAGAACTGCATTTGTAATTCTATTTCATTTTAATTCATGTAAATTAAATAGCCCCATGCGGCTAGTAGCTACTATATTGGACAGTGCAGCCAGATAGAGATCAGCCTGGCAGGAGGATCCAGGAGGCATCCGAAGGAGAAACAACGCAAGCTGTCTAGTTAGTAACCTACTCTGGTAGTCCTGTTGCAGGGTGGGTGGAGGCTGGGAAAGTGGGAAGGGAGAGAGAAAGACAGAAGTGAGGGAGGAGGAGATCAAAGTTTACCCTGTGGTTGGCCACTTCACCATCTTTCCAGCCTCTTTTTTGTCTACCTTCCTGCTGTCCCTTCCTCTTACACCCAAGCCCCTCCTATCTGTCACATGTCCTCAGAGCTCGCCCCAGCTTCTCTCTGCTCACCAGCTCTTCTCACACTCACTTCCTCAGCTTCAATTACAAGCTCTGTGTTAACAGCTCCCAAGTTTATACATGTAGCCTTAGATCTCTCCTCTCAACTCCAGCCCCCTAGTATCGACACTTGGAAATCTAACAGATTCTTCGTCTTCCCCTCCTAATCATATTTCTCTTCCAGTTTTCTGAATTTTGGTAAATATAATCTCCATCCTCTCAGGGGCTCAAGCCGGAAACCTGAGAATCCTCCCGAACCCTTATTTCCAACCTGATTCAGCCTGTCCCTTTCTCCTCATGTCTGTTGCTCCCCCCTGAGAATAGGCCGCCACCTTTCTTCCCTGGACTCTCCCATCTCCCCATTCCCACTTGTGCCACCCATGATCTACTCTCTGAGCAGTTCCTTTAAAAACAGAAATCACACCAATTCGTTTCTTCTGTGATGTGTAATGGAATTTCCCCCCTGTTGCTTTAGCTATCATATTACTAAATGTCATAGGATAAAGGGTTAATTAATTTCAGTTGATTTATTTAATAATATTTATCTAGTTAATATTTCTATAACCCTGTTAAGTAGGTACAATTGAGAAATTTCATTGAAATATCCCTTGGGGCATATAGTCTAGTGAGACAGACATTAATCAAATAATTACATAAATAATTAGACAATTAAAATTGTGAGAGGTGACCTTTAAAGACGAGTATGAGCTGCTCTGAGAGAATGTGAGAGGGAGACCTAAGCTACCAGCAAGGTCAGGAGATCATAAAGAGGTCACGCCTCTTTGTGGCGTGAGCCATGGAAGAGGGAGAGAGGGAGATTCTAGGAAGTGGGAGCTACAGGTGCAGAGATCGGGGGAAAATACTTTACTTTGATGGAACAGTATAGCCATTCAAAATGTTAATGTAATATAGTAACAGACAACCGCATTGGGGTGGAGTGTGGTCTTAAATTTTCCAGACCATGTGAAACAGCCTTTGGAAACTGACAAGACTGAACCTTTGTAGAACTTGAAAAAATGGTTCTGTTAAACCCTCTGACTTGAATATGTTATCTCAAGTCAGTTCAGCAAGTATCTGTTGTCTTACTTCCCTAGGTATTATAGGTTAAAAACAGTTTTTTTCTTTCATTATTATAATCCAATTAAAATTATAGTATGTATACATAAAAATAGTTAGATGACATCATACTATGTATATTGTATCATACTATTACAATTTATATAATGCAAAATTAAGAGCTAAAATGAATGCTGTAGAACAGCAGTTCTAAACTTTTTATATTCTTACACTTTAAAGTATTTGTTTTTTATTTATTTATTTATGGCTGTGTTGGGTCTTTGTTTCTGTGCGAGGGCTTTCTCTAGTTGTGGCAAGCGGGGGCCACTCACTATCGCGGCCTCTCTTGTTGCGGAGCACAGGCTCCAGACGCGCAGGCTCAGTAGTTGTGGCTCACGGGCCCAGTTGCTCCGCGGCATGTGGGATCTTCCCAGACCAGGGCTCGAACCCGTGTCCCCTGCACTGGCAGGCAGATTCTCAACCACTGAGCCACCAGGGAAGCCCTACTCTTACACTTCATACCCTTAATAAAGTATTGACTCCAAAGAGCATTTTTATGTGGATATACCTATCAATATTAGATATTGATAGTATTATAACTTAAAACTGAAAAAAATATTAATTCATTTAAACATAACCAATAATAAACTCAGTATACATTAAAATAAATACTTTATGAAAAGTGACTTTTCTAAAACAAAAACATTAGTGAGAGGGTGGCATTATTTTATGTATTTTACAGATCTCTTTAAGAGAAGACAGCTGATTCTTCTATTCGCTTCTTTTAACTTCAGTTAAAAGTTGCAATATGTTGTTTTGGTTGAACTATGTGAAATAGATACAGCCTTACACAGATAGGTAGGTAGAAAAGAGGGGAGTATTTTAAAGCCTTTTCAGGTAATTGTCGATATTCTTCTTTGAAACCACATTAAAACTTAACAACTGGTAGTTTCTTAAAGATTGCTTGTGATGTGGAATGCAAAACCGTTTCAGTGAACTTTTGTGTATTAAAAACCTTTCTTGCATCTTTTACGTGCTGTTGGTCTTTTGCATTTGCTCTTTGGAAAAATATCTATTCAGTTCTTCTGCCTACTTTTTAGTTGGATTGTTTGTTTTTAGATGTTGAGTTGTATGAGCTGTTTATATATGTTGGATATTAACCCAACCCCTTACCGGTCATGTCATTTGCAAAGACCTTCTCCATTCAGTAGGTTGTTCCTTGCAAAAGCTTTTTAAAGTTTAACTAGGCCCCATTTGTTTATTTTTGCTTTTGTTTCCTTTGCTTTAGCAGACGGATCCAAAAAGATATTGCTGCGATTTATATCAAAAAGTGTTCTGCCTATGTTTTCCTCTAGGAGTTTTATAGTATCCAGTCTTACATCTAGGTCTTTAATCTATTTTGAGTTTATTTTTGTATGTGGTGTTAGAGAATGTTCTAAGTTCATTCTTTTACAAATAGCTGTCCAGGCATGTGAAAAAATGCTCAACATTGCTAATCATCAGGGAAATGCAAATCAAAACCACAATGAGAGATCATCTCACACTTGTCAGAACGGCTGTCATCAAAAAGAACACAAATAACAAATGTTGGCGAGGATGTGGAGAAAGGGACCCTCCTGCACTGTTGGTGGGAATGTAACTTGGTGCAGCCACTGTGGAAAACAGTGTGGAGGGTCCTCAAAAAACTTCCATGTAACCCAGCAATTCCACTCCTGGGTATAAATCCGAAACAAACAAAAACAGTAATTCGGAAAGATACATGCACCCCAGTGTTCACAGCAGCATTTTTTACAATTGCCAGGGTGTGGAAGCAACATGGATGGACTTGGATGGCATTACGCTAAGTGAAATAAGTCAGACAGAAAAAGACAAATACTGTATGCTATCACTTATATGTGGAATCTAAAAAGTACAACAAACTAGTGAATAAAACAAAAAAGAAGCAGACTCACAGATATAGAGAACAGACTAGTGGTTACCAGTGGGGAGAGGGAAGGAGGGAGGGTCAATATAGGGGTGGCGGGGGGCAGGGAATCTGTCTTGCATTTTGACTGAATCTTTACCCAAGCATGATCTTTATCACCGTGCATAGGGCAGTTGGAAAATATTGGTTCATTGAGTTAAGTAGCTCTTACAAATGTTGACCCATTTCATTATACAATATGAAAAAAATACATTTGTTAACACACCTCCAATCTCCATTTCATCAATCTCATCAGAAAAGCCATTGAATATTGGGAAGCTATCAAGTTCCCAGTGGCAAACACAAGGTGTCTTAAATTCTAATATATACTTGCTTGAAAGCTCGAATTTTATCATTAGCAATAAATATTGTTAGTTGTTTTCCTTGAAACGACAGTTTCACTTTGTTCATTTTCGGGAAAATATCTGCCAAATACTCAAGCTTGTATAACTGAATTTTGTGTCAGCTGTCTGTCAGGTAAAAGTGTCTATGAATAAAATTGACAACTCAAAAATTGCACGGCACTTTTCCTCAAGACCACCATCATACTTTGATGTGCAGCAGAAGTACTTTATGGGTACTTCCATTTCTTCACACAGAATATTAAAAATCCAGGTACTCAAGGGTCAAGATTTAATAATGTTAGTAATTGTTACAGCTTCATCAAGAGCATTCCTAAGTGAAGGGACTTTTTTTACTGTGAGTAAGTGGTGGTGAACAATACGATGATGACTCGTATAGTTTGGTGCCACTGCTGAGTTGTGCTAAGATGCTGGAAGTTTTTACCCACCGTGGCTTCTGTACCATCATTGCAGATGTTAACACAATGAGAAAAAGGAATAACATCTTAGTATTATTATTAAAATGTTTGTGACCTCATGGGCCCCCCTGAAAGGGTCTTAGGAATCCCCGGAGGTCCACAGAACACACATCCATTGGTACAGACAGTAGTCTGGTGAGGGAAGAAGAAACATGAACCCAGTTGTTAGGAAGGCTGCATGAGAGAAGAACTGAGCTAGACCTCGGAGGAGAATTAAGATTTGGATAGGTGGGAAAGAGAAAGGGTAGTGGTGGTTTCAGGAGGGGAAATCATGTGCGCAAAGGAGGAGAGGCAGGAAGCAGCATGATACAGTCAAACGCTGTTGAGAAAGCATGGTGGGGTTGGAGAGTTAGGAATGGGGAGTGATGGTGAATAAAATGTGGGATATAATCAGATTATGAAACATCTGAATACCTATCTGAAAAGTTTGCACTTTCTCCAGAGGGCACTCGGAGAAACTGAAGGTTTTTGAATCCTGTGAGTTGAACATGTTGATTTAGGAACATCCATATGTATATATGTATAAATTGGATTGGCAAACAGGACAACTGGATGCAAGCAGGCGGATTGGGATATTAATTGTAATCTAATTAGTGAAGGTCAAGAGCACAGACTAGGGTGATAGCAATAGATGTAACAGTGAAATGCAGACTAATTGCTTCAAAGGTAGAAGCAGTATGAGAACTAAAGACTAAAAAGTCAAAGGTTACCAGTGTATTATATTTTATAACCCCAGTTCCTTGCCAAGGTCATTGTCTGTTAGGGAAATGGACAAAAACTGGGTGTTTCTGTAAAAGGTCTCACATGAAACTTTTTCCTCCCCCCAAAATCAGAATGCTTCCTTTTTTTCTGATAACAAGGACTGTATCATTGAACACATTTCCTTTTTGCCCTGCTACCAGGAGGCCTCGTGCCAATGTCATGTTCAAATCACAACAACTGCAATTGTCCCAATGGTTAGTACATTTCTTCCTCCTACTTTCTCTGGCCCTGATTCTCCATCTCTATTTATTTATTTATTTTTAAATTGAGGTATAGTTGGTGTACAGTATAATATGTTACAGGTGTGCAACACAGGTGATTCACAATTTTTAAAGGCTATACTCCATTTATAGTTATTATAAAATATTGGCTATATTCCCTGTTTTGTACAATATACCCTTGTAGTTTATTTATTTTATACATAATTGTACCTCTTAATCCCCTACCCCTATCTTGCCCCCTCCCTCCTTCCCTCTCCGCAGTGGTAACCACTAATTTGTTCTCTGTATCTATGAGTCTGTTTCTTTTTTGTTATATTCACTAGTTTGTTGTATTTTTAGATTTCACATATAAGTGATATCATACAGTGTTGGTCTTTCTCTGTCTGACTTACTTCACTTAGCTTAATACCCTCCAAGTCCATCCATGTTGTTGCAAATGGCAAAATTTCATTCTTTTTTTATCTCTATCTTAATTTATAATTCATTAATCTTATTATTTTCATTCTGTTTGATGCCAGATGTCATAAGACCTCTTTTGAAAGAGATTGGGGGAAGGGGGATAATATATTCACCCTTACCATATTTTATTCATTTCTGGGATGGGACCCTTTGCTTCAATCACAGTTTACTCAGAACCTGAAGAAAGCTAAAAAGCCTCTGACATCCAAAACCAAAGCACCAAGGCTTAATTTCAAAGAATCTCAACAGATTCAGTTAATCTGGTTGCCCAATTCAAAGCAGATATAAGCAGTAAATGGGTAGTGGAATACCTATTAAAGAGTGGTAGATTGATAACAAAAGAAGTGACTCCTTATAATCTGAGTAATGGCAGAGAAAAAAAGCAAGATGCAGGTGAAAGTTCCTAATGATTATAAAGTATGTGAATGCACTTAACACGGCTAGTTATCAATGAAGAACTGTTTCATGTTAAAATAGAGAACACCAAAAGCTCACATTTATTGAGCTTTTACTATGTTCTAGGCTCTGTGCTATTCCTTTACATGCATCATCTCAATCTTCGCAATAATCCTGCATTTCTTTCTATGATTTCCCCCTTTTACAGGTGAATAAATTCAGTTTAAAGAGATGAAATATATACACAAAGGCACACAGCTAGTTATATGCGACAGAGTTGTGATTTGAACCTAGCTCTGCCAGATACCAAAACCCATGTTCTTTGTTCTTATTTGGGGCTCTCTTCATTTTTACTTTTTTAATAAGAGCAGTAGTAGTAGTAGTAGTAGTAGTAGTAGTAGTAGTAGTAGTAGTAGTAATACTAGTAGTAATTATGTTCAATATCCTCTCTTTAAGAAATCAAAAAATATTATGTACTATATTTGAGAAAATTTTGAGCACAGAAAGGTTGAAGTAACCTTTTAATTAGCATAAAGTTCATCTGAAAACTTATTTCCTCAGAGCATTTTATTTCTTGAAAATTCCCAATAATTGATAGGAGGAGGGTTTTTTAAGGTGTTATTTATTATCTGTAGTCACATTTTTGTGCCATTGTTTTTCTTTGTTTGTTTTTTTAATTTTATTTATTTTTGGCTGCGTTGGGTCTTCGTTTCTTTGCGAGGGCTTTCTCCAGTTGCGGCAAGCGGGGGCCACTCTTCATCGCAGTGCGCGGGCCTCCCACTATCGCGGCCTCTCTTGTTGCGGAGCACAGGCTCCAGACGCGCAGGCTCAGTAGTTGTGGCTCACGGGCCCAGTTGCTCCGCGGCATGTGGGATCTTCCCAGACCAGGGCTCGAACCCGTGTCCCCTGCACTGGCAGGCAGACTCTCAACCACTGCGCCACCAGGGAAGCCCTGTGCCATTGTTTTAAATGAGTCACTTGGTTTTTTAAATTTTGTTTTGGAAACACCTCTGCATCCTCATTTTGATACCACAAGGAACAGCCATTCTTGTAAACTGCTTCTTGAGTTTCAAGAGGAAAAGTAACATCTTTATAAGGCATTAACCAACTGATAGGAGTTGTCACAATCCTTTGCTTTGCTGGGCACTAGATGCTCTGATTTGTTTTTCTTCTTCTTGCTTTGAATGAGGTTGCAAACATCAATTCCTAGAGAAGTGGTCTGAGATTATGACCAAGGCACATATGGGGACATATAACAGTCCGACAGGGGAGTCACAGTTGATGACAGGACACTTGTCCTGCAAACCCTGAGAGGCTGAAAATAACTCAGGGCAGTTCTTAGATGGCAAATGGAAACCTCCTGTGAAAGATGAAGAGCTCTCTGGGAATGATGGATTGTAACTCTGAGGGAGTCTGAAGAAGAAGAATTACACAGGAGCCCAGTAAGGAGCTGAACACTTGTTACCTTAGTTACGCCCTCAGTTATACCTTATGTGTCTTCTTCAGCTCAACAGTCTGAAGAGCAATATCTTGAAACTCCCTTTTCTGTTTATTCTCAGATCATAATCACATTTTGTGAGATTGGCTTTCATTCAAAGCATGAAATCTCAGGGACTGGTAACCCAGGCCCCATGCAACTCAGGTGACTAAGAAAAAGGGGCAGTTCACAGTTATGGATTTGGTGAATGGGAACTACCAGTTAATAATTTTGAGTCATAACCATTTAATTTTCCAAAAACTGAAAATAAATATGCTATTGAAATAAGATTAATTAAGAGGAACAAGAGGGTAGGTGGAAGGAAACCTATGGTTATGAAGTCAAGCTAAAATTATTGTTCCTTTAGTCTAAGGAGCTTGTGTAGATGCAATAGTGTGAAAGTCCATTAAGTCATGCAGGATTTGGTTGTAGCAATATTATTTTGGTTCTGATTCCAGAATATGAGATTGGGAACTGTTTCTTAAAGATTGAAAAATGTCATTTAGGACAACCATCTTGCCTGTGTGGAAAACCTACTGCACATTCTTCCTCAGGAGATGATACAAACTGAAAATGCTAATAGGTTCAAAAAAGTTTAAGGTAAATGGATTGATGTTAAATCCATAATTCAACATTAAAACAAAGCAAGACACTTTGGGGATATCGAAACCTTAAGAGGTCAGCCTCCAAGAGGATAGCCATTCCCTCACAAACATCCTCTTGCACCACTTGTCTTGTTTCATCACATCCATCACTTTATCATTCCTGACTTCATTGGGAATGTCTTACAGCTTAATCTCACCCAGATTTCTTTCACCAGTGTTACCACTACCAGCTGAGAACAGTGCAAGCAGATGATGGCTTCTTCTAGAAAAGGGAAAGTAAGAAAACAACCACTATAGGCCTTTTCACATTTTTCCTTTTCTTTTCCTTTTCTTTACTTGTTCGTCTTCTTTTCTGCAGATCACCTTTAAGGAAAGCTAAACAAAAGTTTTCAAAATGGTGTACGACCTGTGGGAAAACAGGAAAGCAAAACAAGTTTGAAGTCATGCTAATGCAAATCCCAATCCCAGCTAACTGTGGGTTTAAGGAAAAGTTCACTCAGAGTCCATCCTCTCTGAGAAGGCTCCAAACTAAGAATCTTCCTGCAATAGAAAGCTTATTATCTTCCCTGGTTACTTAACTCCTTTTATGGAAGCTTTATTTTAAAGGTCATTTCAAAGTTCTATTTTCATATTTCCTCTAGCCTCGTTCATAAATTTTAAGAATATAATATTTAAAAACATATGAGAACTCTGTTTGCTAAAACTACTGCTTCCTTGGCACAGGCTAGAGGGAAATATTTAACAATAATTATGCCTGAGGCATTATGCCTCCACCCTCACCCTGTGTTTGAAACGTGATGTTCTAATAATAGAACTCTAGAGTTTATTTTTACACAGGCAAAGGGAAACAAAGGCAAAATGCATATACCAAATCAGGAAGCCATTGGTATGTGAACATTCCCTCATGAGTATTAAAAAAAGAAAAAAAAAAAGACAAAGAAGCAGCAGCAGCATTTTCATGGCACAATCTAATACTATTTATAAATGAACTACATCTATTTTTGGTGGGAAATGACTGAAAATAGCCAGTTCCACTATTTGGAAACTACTTATAGCCATTTACAAATATAAATTAGCAAGACGATTTTTTTTTTCGGTTTTAATTTCTTTTTTTTTAACATCTTTATTGAGTATAATTGCTTTACAATGGTGTGTTAGTTTCTGCTTTATAACAAAGTGAATCAGCTATACACATACATATATCCCCATATCTCCTCCCTCAGCAAGACGATTTTTTTAGGAATTTGTACATCATGGCTTCCCTGGTGGCACAGTGGTTAAGAATCCGCCTGCCAATGCAGGGGACACGGGTTTGAGCCCTGGTCCGGGAAGATCCCACATGCCACGGAGCAACTAAGCCCGTGCACCATAACTACTGAGCCCGTGCGCCTAGAGCCCGTGCTCCACAACAAGAGAAGCCACCACAATGAGAGGCCCGAGCACTGCATTGAAGAGTAGCCCCTGCTCGCCGCAGCTAGAGAAAGCCTGTGCAACAATGAAGGCTCAACGCAGCCAACAATAAAAAAAAAAAAAAAGAATTTGTACATCAGTTTTAAACTTGCAACAGAAGTCATTTATAAACTAAATCAGCAGTAAGTTCTATATTCTAAAAAATTATGAGTCAAAATATATACTGATATTTGGTAGTTACACAGGGAGCATGTAAACTGTATTGGAAAGTATGTCTAGGGGGCAGTGACCTTCTCAAACTAGTATCACACATTCCAGTTAAATGTCTACATTTCCAAAAACACGTCAGCATTGTTGAGCCTAGGGCTGGTAGACAGTGCCCTAGAGTATTTCTGTCTTTTCCTTTTGGGAAGTAACCGTATGGACTGCTTCTGTATTACCATTCACCCACTTGCTCCTTTGCCAGCATGGTCTTTAGAATCTCATGAGTAAAAACCAAGAGAATCTACTGAGAAGGGATTAAATAATAAGATAGTTCAGTTGGGTCAAGAATAGTAATTGGCATTTCAGAAAAGCATTAATTCAATTGGGCAGTACCCATAAAAATGTTAGTGCTCTCTAATTAAAAGGTACAAATGAAAAAAAAAGGTATTTTAACTCTCATGGGGAAAGTGAAAAAGAGTGAAATCCAGTGAGGGAAAGGCACTTTCACACTCTGCTGTTGGAAGTGTTCATTTTTATAAATATTTTGGATGACAGTTTAGCAACATATATATCAAAAAACCTCTAAAAGGGTAGGTCCCTTAAAATCTGCTTCTAGGATTTAGCCTAAGAAAATAGTAATTGAACATGTGCACAGATACATATGTGTAAAGATGCTCCTTGTAGCAGTGTTTATAAAAGCAACAAATTGGAAAGAACTTATATGTTCATCACTGGAGGAACTGTTTGACTAAATGGTATTGCAACTACTAAACATGATGGTGCAGAGCTTTTTCTCAAGCTAGAAAAATGGCTGTGATGGGTGTTTTTAGAACAGTACGTATAGTATGGTATCATTTTAGTGAACGTGCATGTGTGTTTGTGTGTGCGTGAGAGAGAGAGATCCAAAATATTAAGAAGCTCGGCTCATCTCTGGGAGATGGGATTACATATGACTTTTATTTATTCCTTTATACTTCCCTGTATCTTCAGAATTTTTTTTGTATTGAGTGTATATTACTTTTATCATCAGAAAAAAAAAAAAAAGGTATATTTTCCTAAGAAAAAAGCAAACCAAGCTCCTGCTAAATGCAAAGCCTCAGCGGAGAACTCAGGGTGAACAAGACCCGGCCATTGGCCTTCAGAAGCTGATAGTGTGTTTAACAGAGTGGGGAAGGAGACAGTGTGATTTGTACAAATATTATTCTGGGTCACTCCTAAGTTTACCCTGATTGTCACAGAGTCACCAACAAGGGGTGTTCTTGGACTCTCTAACAGACTTGGAATCCTCACTTCTAGATACACCTCCACCTTGAATGAGCAGCTTTTCCACTGCGCTTCTTTCTCGCCAACACATTCTTGAACGCCCCGTCAAAGACACTCGCACGCATATCCCCCAACACGCGATTGGCTGAGCTGACTTCCTGTGCGGCGCCCTTGTGCATCCGTGTACTTCTCCTTATCCCTGGTACTAACGTGTTACTTCCTTTTCTCCCACCCCTGCTTCTCATAATAGTAATCTTTCTACCTTCAGCGTTCAGCCTTCCATGCCTGCAGTTCTTGGCATTTTTCTTTGTACTTTGCATTTTCTCACTATCAAGTGTTCTTACAGGCTGAGGAGGTGATCTGAATAAAAGGAATAAAAATTGATATAGTCTCGGGCTTCCCTGGTGGCGCAGTGGTTGAGAATCTGCCTGCCAATGCAGGGGACACGGGTTCGAGCCCTGGTCCGGGAGGATCCCACATGCCGCGGAGCAACTAGGCCCGTGAGCCACAACTACTGAGCCTGCGCGTCTGGAGCCTGTGCTCCAAGAGAGGCCGCGATAGTGAGAGGCCCGCGCACCGCGATGAAGAGTGGCCCCCGCTCGCCGCAACTAGAGAAAGCCCTCGCACAGAAACAAAGACCCAACACGGCCAAAAATAAATAAATAAATAAATAACATCATCCTCATTAAAAAAAAAAAAAAAAGAATCCTCCTGCCAATGCAAAAAAAAAAAAAAAAAAAAAAATGATGTAGTCTCTGCTATCCCTTGCAGTAATTTTGCGCACTTTGTAAAGAAAAAAATGTTCCGCTATCTCTTACGCCTTGAACCTGCCTGGACTCTGCTACAGTTAGGGAAAACACCAGAATATATCTCATTTATAAATTGCATGGCATATAAATAAATTTTCATTATGTTCTATATTTCATGGGATCTAAATATTTACATAAAGGCTCTTGCCTCTAAACTTTTGTTTCCCTAAAACTTGCGATATACAGGGATTCAAGATTTACTGAAAAATAGAAAATCCTATATTTTCACTTTAGTTTTTTGCTATAATTAAAGTTTTTTTTTTTTTTCTTGTTGTGTTCTTCCTGGAATTAACTACTTTGTTTTGCTAGTCTTAAAGACCGCAGAGAGCCTCATGTGTTTTCCACATTCACATATCAGTTGCTCTTTAATTATGTGAGTGTTTTGATATTGTTTATTTTTCATAGTGTAATTCCTCAGCTATCATTGTTAGACAATAAGACTTTTTGTGTCCTGCTTTCTGTAGAGGTTGAGACCATTAATCCAAATAAGCCTGGAATACTCTCTAATCTCATAGTAAATGACAGCCCTAACAGGGCAGGAATAAACTGTTTGGAAATTCTCTAGAATTTTTTAATCTGATACAATCAGATAATATCACTTGCCGTCTAAGGCAAGTTTCCAACATCCTTACACATAAACGAGAGTTTGAGCAAAGATCCCAAACTGATTGCTTTGTATCCAGATCTTGGACAAATCATTTAAAATTTGCATTTTAAACTCTAGGAGTAGATGCCTCTATTGTGAAATGGGACTTCCAATCTTGATTTTGCAGGGTTTATTTGAGGACGCTTGAGAAGTGTGAGTTTGGGCACATGTTGAGCAGCAAGTTCTTTCCTGGACTCACCAAGTGCTGACGCCAGGGATTCCAGGAGAGTGCTTAGTTAGCTGAGCTGCTCATCTCTAAGTGACCTAAATGCCATGGAGCAGTTCCACCCAGGCAGCTGTTTCCCCAGATCCTCTCCTTCCCTGGCCCTTCTTTCTCCATCCAGAAGACAAGCCTCACCATCATGTAATCATCATGTGACCCTTCATGTACCCCAAGCTCCTGTTCAAGGAAAATCCAGATAACTTATGAGAAGTTTTCCTACCAAGTAATTTCAGTCATCCCTTGGTATTCACAGGGCGGTTACCAAAGTCTTTGGATGCTCAAGTCCCTTGTATAAGATGGTGTAGTATTTGCATATAATGTATACACATCCTCCCATGTCCTTTGATCATCTCTAGATTACTTATACTACCTAGTACAATGTAAAGGCTATGTAAATAGTTGTGAATACAATGTAAATATCATGTGAATAGTTATTGGCACAGGGCAAATTCAAGCTTTGCTTTTTGGAACTTTCTGTAATTTTTTTTTTTTTTTAGTCTGACGTTGGTTGAATCCACAAATTCTGGCAGCGTAATTTTGCTGCTTGCATTTTTATCCTGATTTGGTTAAAAGAGCCCTTTGGGCTCTTTTGTTGAAGGAGATGCCCTACAAATAGAAGGAGGAAAGAAGCCAGCTGAGAGCAGGGAGACCTGGAAAACATCACTTGGGTACATTACACCCAACCTTTCTTACTCCTTCTCTCCTATACTACTCTGCCAGGAGCTTATTTCTCAGACCTCCCCTTGCTCAGACGAAGCACGTCTCTCTTCCCAAGTGTGAAATGTCAAAGCCAACGGTTAAAGACAAAGGTGGTCAGGTCACTCTTCTGCAATGGTTGGCAGCATTGTTTTTGTTTATTTTGATATAATGACAAATGAACATGGATAGTCTTTTTAACCACCGCAGTCTTTAAGTACAGCTCTGGGTCAGATTGCTGCAAATGAGTAAATGGATGCTAAATTGGTGGAATCTAGTGTCCTCGGAACCAGAGAGGGCAATGGCTATGAACAAATAAAACATATTATAGACTCTAAACTGTAATTAGAAATTTACTTGATATTTTTTCCAGGAAGAAAGAAGTATTAACAGCTAGAGACTCTGCTCACTTCCTTGGCATTAAAGACATTTGCCTAAGACCCTCAGGGTAACGATAAGTTACTCTGATGAGTATAAGAATTAATAAGTTTCCTAGTGGGGAAGTCAGTAACCATACGTAAGCTCCAATCTCTAAAATGATTTGACCTGATAAATTTTAAACCATCTCTTAAAGTGTTTTTAAACTTAAGCTGCTGAACAGGAAAGATTGGGTTTCAGGGGTTTTTTGTATTTCATCTTGGTGCCATTTGATTTGGTAGAAAAGACTAAAGATAAAATTTTGAGTAGATTTTGAGAGGTCAGGACTAGAATAATCCATCTGTGAATAATCAGTCATTTTGAAGAAGATTATCAATATTTATCCTAGGAAACTATTAAAACTTCAAAACTTTAGAAGAGGATTTTTTTTGAATTTTTTTTTAGTTTTTTTGTCATTTCAATACCTGTTGGATGAGTCAGGCCTATAGTGGAACTTATAACGGAAAAATCCAGCCTTTTTTTTTTTTTCCAAACAGTACTGTTTTGTTCATAGTTGAGTCTTTTCTATTTGGGCTAGTTGCCTTGTTTGTTAGATATTCTTTCTAGCCCAGCGTTTTGTTTCTCCCCTCTCTTCCCAGTCACCTAGTGGAATGTTTTCTGCCAAGAGATGGGAAACCTGGATTTCACAGCCGTACGAAGTTGGCACTCTTTCCCCCGGCATTGCATTCTAATAATACCATATCAGAGTCTGACCTAGTTATTTCATACAGACAACTCTCGTCAAGCCAGTGGTGTTTTCCTCCAACAAAAGGCCATGGTCTTCTATCATACAGGAGAGACGTGCGTACAGACCAGATTATCTGGGAGCTTGCTGCCAGCCCGTGTGGCTGAGCAAGGGCTGTGTGGGGAGGAATGCCTGGAGCCGTGTGCAGATGTGGTTCTCACTCCAGGCCTCATTCTTCAGAACGTGACTTCAGTGAGCTCCTGTCGGACGCCACCAAAGAAAGGCAGCAGAATGTGGGCTCCAGAGAGCAAGCTGCTTTGTACACGGTTCGGACGTCTGTAATAAGGACCAGGTTTTCGTGACTATATTTCACCTTCCTCCACTTCCCCTCTGCCTCATAGTTTTTTCCTCTCCATACGGTTTTCCTCTAGCAACTGCCCAGGTTGTCACCAATAGTAACATCTTCACTGAAAGGAAGAGAAATTGAAGAGAGGGGCCTCAAAGAACTCCATGGCTGAAATGAAAACGACAGGCCTTAGCATTTTTGTATAGCTTTTTTTAAAATGTATTTTAAAAGTAATTAATTAATTATTTTTAATTGAAATATAGTTGGTTTACGGTGTTATTTTCAAATGTACAGCACAGTGATTCAGTGATATATATATATGTTCTTTTTCAGATTCTTTTCCTTTATAGATTGTTATAAAATACTGAGTAGAGTTCCCTGTGCTATGCAGTAGGTCCTTGTTGGTTATCTATTTTATATATAGTAGTGTGTATATGTTACTCTCAAAGTCCTAATTTATCCCGCCCACCCTTTCCCCTTTGGTAACTGTAAGCCTGTTTTCTGTGTCTTGTCTAGCTTTAAATACTCTTAAAGTTTACTGGTTTTAAAGAGCTGAAATTGGAAATAAAAGAATTGGGTGGTAGCCTCAGCCTGGTACACTCATGTGTCTGTTTTTCTGGCCCCTCAGCACCCTGGCTGGGAAAGGTCTCAGGCCAAGTCACACTGTTTAGCTGCTCTGTGGTGGAAAAGAGGAAAGGAGGGACAAGTATCAGTTTGTATATGTTTAGCAAAAAGATACATCTTCTCAAAAGTGTGAAGAAAATGGGAAACGGGTGGCGGTAAAATAAGGTGATTTGTATAGTACTAACTGATGCTGAATGAAGAGAAGAATTAATCACATTTAATGATTAAGGGGTTCCACCAAATGACTGCAAAATGCAACCTCCCCATGACTTTTAATGGAAAAAAATTGCAAAGTATTACTTATCAGTTAAAAAAATATTCCGATTCTTTTTTTTTTTTTTTTTATTCCGATTCTTAAACGACAACATTCACATAAGCAGTCTGACCAGCTGTGTGAGAAACACAAACTCAGGCCTTTCCTTAGAGCAAATTAAAACAATTCTATCCAAATCCCTAAGGTAATAGAGATTGTTGTAAACTGTATTAGGTCTGTGTTCTGCCATTATGACTTTGTTTTTACGCCATAAGGCTTTTAAGCTTTAAATTAAAGGCTCATTTATTTGTTCTTGTTGCTGGCATTTTTGTTTGTTTTCTTGTTTTTTGCTAGGAGTGAGGGATTATCTTGTGTGGATTTGGGGACAAATACCAATGACCAGTGTATCTTTTGTGTGTATCAAAGCATTTTCTGGCATTTGTTTAAGGTTATAAAATGATACTTTCTATAAAGTGATGGGGTTCAGAGAGAAGTCATGAAAATTCATGAAAAGGTGGCAAAGGTAGGATGAGATTTTCATAAACAGTGCTTTGTCTTAGATTTTTTTCTCTTGTTAAATGAACTTTGGTCCTTCAGATAGGCATCTCTGGTTACTGTGTTCATTTCCAAACTTGATACTCCTTTTGCTCATCCAGGTGGGCATAATTCTGGGATAACTGTGTTACATTCATAATGCTGATACTTTCCCACACATTTGTAGAATAATGCTAACCTGCTCAATTTAAGGACTTTTCACCAAGAACAGACTATGCTTGCAAAGATCATGTGACCATGCCCTCTTGGTCAAGTAACTAGTTATGGATTTATTTCTCTTTCTCTGTAAACATACTGATGTACCTATTAAAGCTAGAAAATAAACACTTATAAATTGGCACTTTTCAAAAAACTATATTAAAATTTATTTTTCTATTCCACACAGGAAGAATTTAATGGAAAATCTGACTCCCTCTTTTTTAATGATGGTCAGCGAAGAATCGACTTTGTTCTAGTGTATGAAGATGAAAGTAGAAAAGAGACCAATAAAAAGGGTTCAAATGAAAAACAAAGGGTAAGTTTTTTATCCTATTTTCTTTTTATTCCTTATAATATTGTGAAATGAAAAAATAAAGTGCTATTTTTATGTAAGCAATAAAGTGAAACTGGTGTTTGAAATATCATACAACAAACATACCTTCATATTTTCTCTATTCATCATTCCCTCAAGGCATGGTAACAGAAAAAAAGTTTTTTTTAACTTTTTAAAGTTTGGAACAGAAACTTCCTCAGGCTCTTAAGCTGAAGGCGGACTTTCTTCAGAGGAATTGCACTTTCTATCTGTAGAAGAGATTTACATTAAAAGCACACTTGGCGATTTGCAGCTAGGTATGAAAGGAAGCTAATGATTAACAATGACAGCAAGTGTAATAACAACCAGCATTCAGGGAGTGCTAACTCTTGGATGGTCTGTGCATTTTGCATGCATTTTCTCATTTAATCCTGAGAACAGTCTATGAGGTGCCTTTTATTTTCATACCATTCTGGATGACAAACTTGATCCATAGGTTAAATGACTGCCCAAGTTCATGGACTCTAGTCTAAGAACTGGTGGAGCTATGGTTCAAACTCTTGTCTTGAATCTCGAACCTGTGCTCTTGGAACCGGACATTCAAATTCTAATTCTGCCACTGTATTATATGAAATAATTCTAGTTGAGGTAACACTAGCCTCGGATTACAGTGGCTTAATAAAATAAAAGTTTACTTATTGCTCGTGTCAAACAAGTGTGGCATCCCTATTTGGCACAATGGTTTGGGGGTACAGGCAGGGCTTTGTTCCTTGCAGTCATTCAGGAACCGAGGCTGACACAGAGGCTTTGCCATTTTCAACAGGTAGTTTCTAAGATCATCCTAAGCATCAATAAATGGTAGATGGGATGAGAGAGAGAATGAAGAAAGTACTCGTGCTTCTCTACCTCTTTGGACTGGAACTGACTATATCAGTTGTGTTCACATTCTATTGGTCAGAACTCTGAAAGGTGGAAAGCATAGTTTCTGGCCGGAGAGCCATTTCTCAGTAGGAACTCCATGCTGTGGACGGGGAACATGAATTTTTGGTGGACAGTGGCTTGTCTTTGCTGCAGCTACCAACTGGCTGTGTGACTTGGATGAATTTTCTTATCAGAATCGTATTTTTTTATTATTTTTGAGATGCCTATTATTTTTACATTTTGACATCTCTGAAATCAGGGTACATCTTAAAAAAGGTGTATCATAATTTCCTTGGCTGCATTTTTTCTTATTGGTACTTAAAATATTGGCTCACTATACAACCAATGACATCTTAGATTTAGGAAAATGGGAATCCCAGTACCTAGTCCAGAGGATTATGGTTAGGATTAAATAAAACAATTAAATTAAATAGATGTTAATTCTTATACCTTCCCTTTTATTTGGGGTTTTCTTTTTTTTTTTTTTTAAAGTCTTTATTGAATTTGTTACAATATTGCTTCTGTTTTATGTTTTGATTTCTTGGCCCTGAGGCATGTGGGATCTTAGTTCCCCGACCAGGGATCGAACCTGCACCATCTACATTGGAAGGCGAAGTCTTAACCACTGGACCACCAGGGAAGTCCCTGGGGTTTTCTTAAATGCACTGGTATGAAAAGGCATCACTCTCCTGTTTTTATATAATTTTATCACTAGAGGAAACTAGCTTACAGTATTTTATCATTTTCCTGTGGACACGAAGGTATCTTCTGTGCAGTCATGGTCACCATCATCAAATATTTATTAGGCATCCATATGCCAATGGAACAGAATTGAGCACTATATAAAGTAAGTTAAACAAACCTAATCCATTAAAGTATAGAGGAAACAGTTCTAGTTTTAGAAAAGAGCTTCTCTGCCGTGGTAAAGGAGTCCTAGAGCCTCTTACATTATTAATAAGGTCTGCATTTGCTTTACACAGAAACGTAGGTCCTGGAGTAACTCTCATAAATCAAGAGAAAAAAAAATCATCATTAATTTTGGCAATTCCTGAACTCATGGCTTGATACACCATGATGTTGGCTTTTATAAGCTGTGCTTTGAAGTGTTTTGAGTCTGTTTATACATATTACTTAATTTAGAATTCAAAGCTCGGCCTTGGAATCACATTTTTATTAATTGGAAAATCATTTGCGCGTTCCATCATACTCCCTGTCAGGACGTATTCAGGATTTAACATAACGCCAAGGAAAGGCAATTTCAAAATTCTTCTTTCTTTGAGAGGGAAAAAAGAAGTATGTCTAAATCATATTGATTTCCTAAAACAACACCAAGGTTGACTTTGCCAGGGGCTGATCTAAAAAGTATTGTTAAATTCTTGTTTAGAGGTGGAGAAAGATAGAACTGATAGGGCTCTGAGTATTCAAAACATAGAAGAGCAAAAGGCTGCATCTGCACATGAGCAAAATAGAAATTATTTTTCTACACTAAACCTCCAAATATCATGTAACTTTGTCTCCTTATATTAGTGAAAATACCTCAGAACTTCACACCTCCCTTTAAAAAGCATAATCCGTTTACGTTTAGATTACACATGAGGATGATCATAAGTTGTTCCAATAATAAGTGTTCGCTTAGCTAGTACTGCTGTCCGTGGCACAGAATCAGTTTGAATGTTTGTTTTTTTTTTTTTTTTACTGCAAGTAACAGGAAAACCAAACTCAAAATGGCTTAAATGCTAAAAGGAAATAATAATTCTCTCACTTAAGAAATAGCCCGGACAAAGGAGCATTTCTGAGTTAGGTAATTTATTGGCTTAATGAGGTCATCAGGAATTGAGGTTCATTTCATCCTTCCGCCCTGCTATCCTCAAATGTTGGCTGTTCTTAAACTGTCTTCACTTTGTTACATGATGTTTGCTGCATTTCCAGACATCCAGAGGCAGAAAGAGGGAATGCCCTTTCTCATGGTCCTTTCGAAGGGGGAAGAAAGCTCCCCTCTTCCTTTTACTGTTGATTGTCTGTCACAGGTCTATTCCTAAACCAACTATGGCAAGATGAATGGAATTACCATCATTAGCATAGACTAATCAAGACTAGTCTTTCCTCTCTTGAATCACCTGATCACCCAGTATCTGACAGACCATCAGGCTTTTCTTAGTAATGAAGAAGGGAGAATGGCTGTTGAATAGGCAGCCAGCAATGTCTGGCACAGCACATGATTAAATACATATAAATAGGTTTGCTCTATGTTGTGAAGAGCAAAAATGTTTTAAATAAAACAAATTCCCATGTATTTCTCGAGCTCTTCCTGCTCAGTTTTGTTAGTCATGCTCTCTTCCATTTCCTTTATCCAAGACTGCTAACCAGTGGCAGAACTGATCTATTCTGAATTTCATTTTGTCTGACACTTGACCTCCCTTCAAACAGATGTGTTTATGACCAAGTAATGGTATAATGCAGATGATGGTAAAGAGGGTAGAAAGGTCTAGATAGCGCAATAACAGTATAAGAAATCCTGAATGTGTTATTATTTATCGATATTTACTTTTTTATCAGCAGAATCCATTCCTAAGAGTTGATGGAAAGTTTATTTCCTTGAAGGTGATGAAAAGTTTATATATGGAAGTATAAGTTTGTATTGTATATCTGACCTTAAGAATTCTTTAGTGGATCTGGCCAGTGGAGACTACAGAATAAGAAATTTTCCCCAAAATGAGTGTTGAATTAAATTATATGCAAACTTTCAAATTATGTGAGACAACTGACTAATTGGTTACAGGTCCTTTGAGCATTTTTCTTTTTTTAATTTGTTTATTTTATTTATTTATTATTTTTGGCTGTGTTGGGTCTTCCTTGCTGCGTGCGGGCTTTCTCTAGTTGCAGCGAGCGGGGGCTGCTCTTCGTTGCGGTGCGTGGGCTTCTCACTGCGCTGGCTTCTCTTGTTGCGGAGCATGGGCTCTAGGCGTGTGGGCTTCAGTGTGGCTCATGAGCTGTAGAGCACAGGCTCAGTAGTTGTGGCGCATGGGCTTAGTTGCTCCACGGCATGTGGGATCTTCCCGGACCAGGGCTCGAACCCCTGTACCCTGCATTGGCAGGCAGATTCTTAACCACTGTGCCACCAGGGAAGCCCCCTTTGAGCTTTTAAAACTGTTATCCATTGTTTTAGATGACTTATCATGAGGCTGGAACTCTACCCAGAAGCTAAATGAGATCTCTTTGCAAATGGTTAAAACTTCATCAAAAAGTTCTAATATGTTGAACACAGTACGTCACTCCATTTATTGAGGTTTTACATACTTTAGTAAAGTTTTATAATAATATCTATGAGGATCTTATACATTTTATTAACTATTATATTAAATTTTTGTTGCTGTTGTCAGACACATTTTAAATTGCAGTTTGTGATTTATTATTGTGTGTGTTAAAAAAGAAGTCTACTGGTTTTTTATAAGTTGTATCTAGTTACCATGATAAACTTTTTAGTTCTAATAGTTTCTAATGCTTGTTTTGAATTTTCTCAGAAGAAGACCATATGTCTACAAGTGACAGTTTTGCTGTACCTTTCTTTATACTTCATTCTTTTTCTTGTCCAAGTGATATGGCTAAGACCTCTTGAATAAAACCAGTAACACATAGTAGTCACCACTGTATTCCTGATTTTGATGCAAATGGTTCTAAAATTTCACCATTAAATATCACATTTACTATAAATTTTTGGTAGTTTTCTTTTAAAAAGTTAAAGGAGTTCCCTTCTAGTCCTAGGTTGCTGTGAGTTTTTATAATTGGGTTTTAAAATTTATCAAATGCTTTTTTTTTTTGTATCAAGGTGATCACACTGCTTTATTTGTCAGTAAGTCTTATGTGCATCAAGTGTATGATTATTTGTGTTTAATAAGATGATAACTAACAGTATAGATAACTCAAACATCATTCACTATTGACTTTAACATGCAATGTATAATTTTTATAGTCATTATTAGCTTCCTGCTTATGCTAGTACTACATTAACATAGTTTATTTATAATTCATTAAAAAGGATTTGAGGTCACTTACAGAATATACCAAAAATATAGATGAGGAAATAAAGGTGACAGAAATGTAAAAGCCAGAAAAATAAAATGAAGCCATGTGTCAAAGTAATAAACAAAATGATTTATTATTAACCATAAGGTCCTGTTCAGAAGTTAAGAGTTCATCTGCAAATTTGCCTCTGAGTTTCCTAGTAGCCAAAGAAAATAGAGGATGTTGTCAATAGCACGGTTTAAAGTTTCAACACAATAAAAACAAAACTGGTTGTTCAAAAGAAATACAATCTTTCTGGTCTAAAGATCCCCCAGAAAGAAATTTGTCCCATGGGGCCTCCTAAAGGGGAAGGCATGATTGAGTCGACTTAATGTTGCCGTACACTCTCCAAATTGAAAAAATAAAGGGATGGCAGAAGGGGATTATGAAGAATCAGAATAATATAAAAAAAATCCTGGTAATGACATATTTGCTACAAATAGTCCATGAAAAATATTAGGCTAGGTTAAGTGATGATGGCAGCCAGTGTTGGGTGGTCTCACCTTCTCAGATAACTTTTGGTAGGTGTTCTGTCTTTTGTTTTCGGTTATGAAATCAGGTTTAGCTTTAAGTCCTTAAAATTTTAGACTAAAGCAGGGAGCTCTTTATATTTTTATCCCCTTCCTTTACACCCTACTTGCTTAAAACTAAGATTGTAGGTTAAAAGGAATAAATTAAATTAGAATCAGCAGTTTCAAATTACAACTACAAGATGTGTTGCTGGTGTAAGCATATTTGGTTTTATTTTTGAGTACTCAGCACAAGAGCAGTGAATCCGAATCTTGATTCTTATTTCCAAAATGGGAAGTGTCCTTGGGCTCAATCCTTAAAAACAGACAAACAAGACAGTGAAATCCTGAAAAGTAAAATCTGATTATCCCATTTCATCTCAGAAAGATGTGGAGAAAAGAAAATCCTTTTCCAGATTAGTCCTTCTGAGTTAGTTTTGAATGAAGCTGTCGTTTGCCCTGGTCCCAACAGTCACCTGTGTCTCACTTTTTTAAAGGGTCGTCTGTAAAAGGGTGAAGGGTTGGGAAAAATCAACTACACCAAATTCTCAGGCTTGAAGGGGATAAATAATCATAAAAGAAAGCTGCTTATATGCACAGAAAAGATGTGTCCTAAAAAAATAGTATAAACTTGTCTGATAAGAGTCATCTGCTTTGCTTGTTAAAACTAGATTATCTAGGCCCCATCCTGTGCGTACTAAGCCAGAATCTTCAGGAGAGGGGCCCTAGAATCTGCATTTTAAGCAAGCACTCCAGGTTGTTCATATAAACAGGTAGGTTAGTTTGGAAAACATTGCCCTGAAGTGTTTACAGTAGTTTTCTTAGTGCATTGATAACAGATGATTTTTTTCCTTCTCAGAAAATGTCTGTTTTCTAAGTTACCATTTGTTTATTTTTGTAATTACACCAAAAATGTTAATTTAAAAAGAAAAGTTGGAAATAAGCTTCAGGTAAATATTCACTTCCTTTCTATGCTTACCATTTAGGATGCTCGTCTGTTTTCTGTCCCTCGTGAACATACGTCACCTACTTGAGTAAATCCCTCATCAGATCCGTCCGCTAACGTTCAATGTTTTATCACCAACACGTGTATTTAAATTAAGTCCCGATTAAATAATTTATTCCTGCTTACCAAACCTTCTTGCACACATGATATATAAGTAATAAGAAGCACTTTGAGTAATGAGAGTAGTTGTTTTGCACAAATTAAGTACCTTTGGCTTATTTCTCATCCATCTTAGTAGGCATAACAAAGATTGGCAGGTTCAAAAATACAGTGATGGCACCATCAGTATTTTTCCTAACAAAGCTGGAAGAATATTTGAAATTAATCTATTCATATATTTCATTAATCCCTACTGGTTTATGCTGATTTATTATCATCACAGTGTATTTAGTAATCTTACTTCTTAGACATTGCAACCCCTGCTTTTTATGCATAAAAGCTAGGTGACATAAAGCAAATGGTAGAAATTGGTGTTTAAAATCAGTATTATTACTGTATAATTCAAAAGCAAGTCCTTCCCAACAATGACTTTATTAAGCCAAATGAGATGTGTAATCTCAGGTGCTTAGGGGACAGAAAGCTGTCTTAATTATGCCAGTCTGTCCTTTGTGATTTTGATTGCTTTATTCTTTATTTCTCTGACAGCTTTATTAACATCCCAAAAGAAGTATGAATAAAATTCCAGTTTCTGGGGTGGGATAAGTGCTCTTGTCCTTCTCTACTTAAAACCCCCAGTACCATTCTCCACTGACAGTAGTAGAATCATAGGCATCTTTTTGTGATGTCCATAAGTCCTCAATGATTACAGTCACTTTGGATTTGCTAGAAGTAGGTTAAAAAAAAAGATCCAGGTTAAAGTCCCAGTGAATTTGCTCCCCTAGAGATAGAGGAACTTACAGCACCATCTAGTATATGGCTGGGCTTTTTTCAGAGCCAGTGAGTCTGGTTTAGTCATTTTGTGCTGCCAAATACACATCATAGACTATAAACATAGGTTTAGGTTCTTACATGTAAGGGTTCCAATAAGGCACATAGATAATTTTTAGCTAAAAATTGTGTGGCCTCAGATATTCATTTATTCAACAAATATTTATTGAGCAACGGCTATGTCAGGCAATATGCAATATTAATTTTCTTTCATTTTTAACACGGAAGACAGCTCTACCCTAATTTTTTTAAATGTCAAGAACACTGTTACACTCTTTGACATAAACCACAGCAAGATCTTTTTTGACCCATCTCCTAGAGTAATGGAAATAAAAACAAAAATAAACGAATGGGACCTAATTAAACTTAAAAGCTTTTGCACAGCAAAGGAAACCATAAACAAGACGAGAATACAATCCTCAGAATGGGAGAAAATATTTGCAGATGAAGCAATGGACAAAGGATTAATAATCTCCAAAATATACAAACAGTTCATGGAGCTCAATATCAAAAAAACAAACAATTCAATTAAAAAATGGGTGGAAGACCTAAATAGACATTTCACAAAAGAAGACATATAGATGGCCAAGAGGCACATTAAAAGCTTCTCAGCATCACTAATTGTTAGAGAAATGCAAATCAAAACCACAATGAGGTATCACCTCACACTGGTCAGAATGGCCATTATCAAAAAATCTAGAAACAATAAATGCTGGAAAGGGTGTGGTGAAAAAAGGAACCCTCCTGCACTGTTGGTGAGAATGTAAATTGATACAACCACTATGGAGAACAGTATGGAGGTTCCTTAAAAAACTAAAAATAGAATTAGCATATGACCCACCAATCCCACTACTGGGCATATACCCTGAGAAAACCATAATTCAAAAAGAGACATGTACCACAATGTTCATTGCAGCACTGTTTACAATAGCCAGGACATGGAGGCAACCTAAGTGCCCATTGACAAATGAATGGGTAAAGAAGATGTGGCACATATATACAATGGAATATTACTCAGCCATAAAAAGAAATGAAATTGAGTTATTTGTAGTGAGGTAGATGGACCTAGAGTCTGTCATACAGAGTGAAGTAAGTCAGAAAGAGAAAATAAATACCGTATGCTAACACATATATATGGAATCGAAAAAGAAAAATGGTACTGATGAACCTAGTGGCAGGGCAGGAATAAAGACGCAGACGTAGAGAATGGACTTGGGGACATGAGGGGGGAGAGGGGAAGCTGGGACAAAGTGGGAGAGTAGCACTGACATATATACACTACCGAATGTAAAACAGTTAGCTAGTGGGAAGCAGCAGCATAGCACAGGGAGATCAGCTCTGTGCTTTGTGATGACCTAGGGGGTGGGATAGGGAGGATGGTAGGGAGGCTCAAGAGGGAGGGGATATGGGGATATATGTATGCATATGGCCGATTCACTTTGTTGTACAACAGAAACTAATACAGTATTATGAAGCAATTATACTCCAATAAAGATCTATTAAAAAAAAAAGAAAAAAACACTGTGATTTACCCAAGTGTAAATTCTACAGAGCAGTAAAGCTGATGATTTCATATTAAATAAATTTAAGCAACCTTTTCTTAAGTAAGCAGTCTTCTCCTGATATGTGCCTGTTTGACAAATATAGCATATATGCTAATTTACTTTAGCTACCTGACAAACCAAGAAAACTTGTTTAATCAATTTTTAAAATATTCCACTAGTTCTTTGTGAATTGCCATGCCAAAGGGAAATAACAAGAACTGTCTTATCAAAGTAACACCAAGGTGATATATTAACATGTTTAAGCAAATAAAAATGTTCTATACTTGATTCAACTATTTAAGTATTTATAGTTAGTGGTAAAATAGAGGGCATTATAAACCAACTCCAAGGTCTACCAATTATCAAGAGATATCAGGTAAATTTTGCAGGAGTTCTTTGTAAAGAACCAAATAAGAACTAAAATAGGATAAATTAGTACAACTTTTCTCTATGGCAGTACAGCAGTACATATTAAAGAAATTAAAATTACATGCACCTTCATAATTGTGAAAAATTAGAAACAACCTAAATATCCAACAATCTGAAATAAAATAATCTGTTTCTGTTTTTTTTTTTTTTTTAAACATCTTTATTGAAGTATAATTGCCTTACAATGGTGTGTTAGCTTCTGCTTTATAACAAAGTGAATCAGTTATACATATACAATATATTTCCCATTTCTCTTCCCTCTTGCATCTTCCTCCCTCCCACCCTCCCCATCCCACCCCTCTAGGTGGTCACAAAGCACCGAGCTGATCTCCCTGTGCTATGCGGCTGCTTCCAACTAGCTATCTATTTTACATTTGGTAGTGTATATATGTCCATGACACTCTCTCACCCTGTCACATCTCACCCCACCCCCTCCCCATATCCTCAAGTCCATTCTCTAGTAGGTCTGTGTCTTTATTCCCGTCTTGCCACTGGGTTCTTCATGGCCTTTTTTTTTTTTTTCCTTAGATTCCGTATATATGTGTTAGCATACTGTATTTGTTTTTCTCTTTCTGACTTACTTCACTCTGTATGACAGACTCTAACTCCATCCACCTCATTACAAATACCTCCATTTCATTTCTTTTTATGGCTGAGTAATATTCCATTGTATATATGTGCCACATCTTCTTTATCCATTCATCTGTCGATGGACATTTAGGTTGCTTCCATGTCCTGGCTATTGTAAATAGAGCTGCAATGAACATTGTGGTACATGACACTTTTTGACCTATGGTTTTCTCAGGGTATATGCCCAGTAGTGGGATTGCTGGGTCGTATGGTAGTTCTATTTGTAGTTTTTTAAGGAACCTCCATACTGTTCTCCATAGTGGCTGTATCAATTTACATTCCCACCAACAGTGCAAGAGTGTTCCCTTTCCTCCACACCCTCTCCAGCATTTATTGTTTCTAGATTTTTTGATGATGGCCATTCTGACCGGTGTGAGATGATATCTCATTGTAGTTTTGATTTGCATTTCTCTAATGATTAAGGATGTTGAGCATTCTTTCATGTGTCTGTAGGCCATCTGTATATCTTCTTTGGAGAAATGTCTATTTAGGTCTTCTGCCCATTTTTGGATTGGGTTGTTCGTTTTTTTGTTATTGAGCTGCATGAGCTGCTTGTAAATCTTGCAGATTAATCCTTTGTCAGTTGCTTCATTTGCAAATATTTTCTCCCATTCTGAGGGTTGTCTTTTGGTCTTGTTTATGGTTTCCTTTGCTGTGCAAAAGCTTTTAAGTTTCATTAGGTCCCATTTGTTTATTTGTGTTCTTATTTCCATTTCTCTGGGAGCTGGGTCAAAAAGAATCTTGCTGTGATGTATGTCATAGAGTGTTCTGCCTATGTTTTCCTCTAAGAGTTTGATAGTGTCTGGTCTTACACTTAGGTCTTTAATCCATTTTGAGTTTATTTTTGTGCATGGTGTCAGGGAGTGTTCTAATTTCATACTTTTACATGTACCTGTCCAATTTTCCCAGCACCACTTATTGAAGAGGCTGTCTTTTCTCCAGTGTATATGCTTGCCTCCTTTATCAAAGATAAGGTGACCATACGTGTGTGGGATTATCTCTGGGCTTTCTATTCTGTTCCATTGATCTATATTTCTGTTTTTGTGCCAGTACCAAACTGTCTTGATTACTGAAGCTTTGTAATATAGTCTGAAGTCAGGGAGCCTGATTCCCCCAGCTCCATTTTTCGTTCTCAAGATTGCTTTGGCTATTCGGGGTCTTTTGTGTTTCCATACAAATTGTGAAATTTTTTGTTCTACTTCTGTGAAAAATGCCAGTGGTAGTTTGATAGGGATTGCATTGAATCTGTAGATTGCTTTGGGTAGTAGAGTCATTTTCACAATGTTGATTCTTCCAATCCAGGAACATGGTATATCTCTCCATCTATTTGTATCATCTTTAATTTCTTTCATCAGTGTCTTATAATTTTCTGCATACAGGTCTTTTGTCTCCTTAGGTAGGTTTATTCCTAGATATTTTATTCTTTTTGTTGCAATGGTAAACGGGAGTGTTTTCTTAATTTCACTTTCAGATTTTTCATCATTAGTGTATAGAAATGCAAGCGATTTCTGTGCATTAATTTTGTATCCTGCTACTTTACCAAATTCATTGATTAGCTCTAGGAGTTTTCTGGTAGCATCTTTAGGATTCTCTATGTATAGTATCATGTCATCTGCAAATAGTGACAGCTTTACTTCTTCTTTTCCGATTTGGATTCCTTTTATTTCTTTGTCTTCTCTGATTGCTGTGGCTAACACTTCCAAAACTATGTTGAATAACAGTGGTGAGAGTGGGCAACCTTGTCTTGTTCCTGATCTTAGTGGAAATGGTTTCAGTTTTTCACCATTGAGGACAATGTTGGCTGTGGGTTTGTCATATATGGCCTTTATTATGTTGAGGAAAGTTCCCTCTATGCCTACTTTCTGCAGGGCTTTTATCATACATGGGTGTTGAATTTTGTCAAAAGCTTTCTCTGCATCTATTGAGATGATCATATGGTTTTTCTCCTTCAATTTGTTAATATGGTGTATCACGTTGATTGATTTGCGTATATTGAAGAATCCTTGCATTCCTGGGATGAACCCCACTTGATCATGGTGTATGATCCTTTTAATGTGCTGTTGGATTCTGTTTGCTAGTATTTTGTTGAGGATTTTTGCATCTATGTTCATCAGTGATATTGGCCTGTAGTTTTCTTTCTTTGTGACATCTTTGTCTGGTTTTGGTATCAGGGTGATGGTGGCCTCGTAGAATGAGTTGGGGAGTGTTCCTCCCTCTGCAATGTTTTGGAAGAGTTTGAGAAGGATAGGTGTTAGCTCTTCTCTAAATGTTTGATAGAATTCACCTGTGAAGCCATCTGGTCCTGGGCTTTTGTTTGTTGGAAGGTTTTTAATCACAGTTTCAATTTCAGTGCTTGTGATTGGTCTGTTCATATTTTCTATTTCTTCCTGGTTCAGTCTCAGCAGTTTGTGCATTTCTAAGAATCTGTCCATTTCTTCCAGGTTGTCCATTTTATTGGCATAGAGTTGCTTGTAGTAATCTCTCATGATCGTTTGTATTTCTGCAGTGTCAGTGGTTACTTCTCCTTTTTCATTTCTAATTCTATTGATTTGAGTCTTCTCCCTTTTTCTCTTGATGAGTCTGGCTAATGGTTTATCAATTTTGTTTATCTTCTCAAAGAACCAGCTTTTAGTTTCATTGATTTTTGCTATTGTTTCCTTCATTTCTTTTTCATTTATTTCTGACCTGATCTTTATAATTTCTTTCCTTCTGCTGGCTTTGGGGTTTTTTTGTTCTTCTTTCTCTAATTGCTTTAGGTGCAAGGTTAGGTTGTTTATTCGAGATGTTTCCTGTTTCTTGAGGTAGGCTTGTATTGCTATAAACTTCCCTCTTAGCACTGCTTTTGCTGCGTCCCATAGGTTTTGGGTCGTCGTATCTCCATTGTCATTTGTTTCTAGGTATTTTTTGATTTCCCCTTTGATTTCTTCAGTGATCACTTCGTTATTAAGTAGTGTATTGTGTAGCCTCCATGTGTTTGTATTTTTTACAGATCTTTTCCTGTAATTGATATCTAGTCTCATAGCGTTGTGGTCGGAAAAGATACTTGATACTATTTCAATTTTCTTAAATTTACCAAGGCTTGATTTGTGACCCAAGATATGATCTATCCTGGAGAATGTTCCATGAGCACTTGAGAAGAATGTGTACTCTGTTGTTTTTAGATGGAATGTCCTATAAATATCAATTAAGTCCATCTTGTTTAATGTATCATTTAAAGCTTGTGTTTCCTTATTTATTTTCATTTTGGATGATCTGTCCATTGGTGAAAGTGGGGTGTTAAAGTCCCCTACTATGATTGTGTTGCTGTCGATTTCCCCTTTTATGGCTGTTAGTATTTGCCTTATGTATTGAGGTGCTCCTATGTTGGGTGCATAAATATTTACAATTGTTATACCTTCCTCTTGGATCGATCCCTTGATCATTATATAGTGTCCTTCTTTGTCTCTTGTAATAGTCTTTATTTTAAAGTCTATTTTGTCTGATATGAGAATTGCTACTCCAGCTTTCTTTTGATTTCCATTTGCATGGAATATCTTTTTCCATCCCCTCACTTTCAGTCTGTATGTGTCTCTAGGTCTGAAGTGGGTCTCTTGTAGACAGCATATATATGGGTCTTGTTTTTGTATCCATTCAGCCAGCCTGTGTCTTTTGGTGGGAGCATTTAATCCATTTACATTCAAGGTAATTATCGATATGTATGTTCCTATTCCCATTTTCTTAAATGTTTTGGGTTTGTTATTGTAGGTGTTTTCCTTCTCTTGTGTTTCTTGCCTAGAGAAGTTCCTTTAGCATTTGTTGTAAAGCTGGTTTGGTGGTGCTGAACTCTCTCAGCTTTTGCTTGTCTGTAAAGGTTTTAATTTCTCCATCACATCTGAATGAGATCCTTGCTGGGTAGAGTAATCTTGGTTGTAGGTTCTTCTCCTTCATCACTTTAAGTATATCCTGGCACTCCCTTCTGGCTTGCAGAGTTTCTGCTGAAAGATCAGATGTTAACCTTATGGGGATTCCCTTGTGTGTTATTTGTTTTTTTTCCCTTGCTGCCTTTAATATGTTTTCCTTATATTTAATTTTTGACAGTTTGATTAATATGTGTCTTGGCGTTTTTCTCCTTGGGTTTATCCTGTATGGGACTCTCTGTGCTTCCAGGACTTGATTAACTATTTCCTTTCCCATATTAGGGAAGTTTTCAACTATAATCTCTTCAAATATTTTCTCAGTCCCTTTCTTTTTCTCTTCTTCTTCTGGGACCCCTATAATTCGAATGTTGGTGCGTTTAATGTTGTCCCAGAGTTCTCTGAGACTGTCCTCAGTTCTTTTCATTCTTTTTTCTTTATCCTGCTCTGCAGTAGTTATTTCCACCATTTTATCTTCCAGGTCACTTATCCTTTCTTCTGCCTCAGTTATTCTGCTATTGATCCCATCTAGAGTATTTTTAATTTCATTTATTGTGTTTTTCATCATTGCTTGGTTCCTCTTTAGTTCTTCTACGTCCTTGTTAAATGTTTCTTGCATTTTGTCTATTCTATTTCCAAGATTTTGGATCATCTTTAGTATCATTATTCTGAATTCTTTTTCAGGTAGATTGCCTATTTCCTCTTCACTTGTTAGGTCTGGTGTGTTTTGACCCTGCTCCTTCATCTGCTGTTTTTTTTTTTGTCTTCTCATTTTGCTTATCTTACTGTGTTTGGGGTCTCCTTTTCACAGGCTGCAAGTTCGTAGTTCCCGTTGTTTTTGGTATCTGTCCCCAGTGGCTAAGGTTCGTTCAGTGGGTTGTGCAGGCTTCCTGGTGGAGGGAACTAGTGCCTGTGTTCTGGTGGATGAGGCTGGATCTTGTCTTTCTGGTGGGCACGTCCACGTCTGGTGGTGTGTTTTGGGGTGTCTGTGGCCTTATTATGATTTTAGGCAGCCTGTCTGCTAATGGATGGGGCTGTGTTCCTGTCTTGCTAGTTGTTTGGCATAGGGTGTCCAGCACTGTAGCTTGCTGGTCATTGAGTGATGCTGGGTCTTGATGTTGAGATGGAGATCTCTGAGAGATTTTTGCCGTTTGGTATTACGTGGAGCTGGGAGGTCTCTTGTGGACCAGTGTCCTGAAGTTGGCTCTCCCACCTCCGAGGTACGGCCCTGATGCCTGGCTCAAGCACCAAGAGCCTTTCGTCCACACGGCTCAGAGTAAAAGGGAGAAAAAATAGAAAGAAAGAAAGAAAGAAAGGAAGGAAGGAAGGAAGAAAAGAAAGAAAGAAAGAGGCTATAATATAGTGAAGTAAAATAAAGCGATTATAAAGCAAAGCTATACAGACAAAATCTCCCCCAGAAGCATATACATATACACTCACAAAAAAAAAGGAAAAGGGGAAAAATTAATATATCCTGCTCCCAATGTCCACCTCCTGAATTTAGGATGATTCGTTGTCTATTCAGGTATTCAACAGATGCAGGCACATCAAGTTGTTTGTGGAGTTTTAATCCGCTTCTTCTGAGGCTGCTGGGAGAGATTTCCCCTTCTCTACTCTGTTCGCACAGCTCCTGGGTATCAGCTTTGGATTTGGACCCGCCTCTGCGTGTAGGTCGCCTGAGGGCATCTGTTCCCCTCCCAGACAGGACGGGGTTAAAGGAGCAGCTGCTTCGGGGGCTCTGGCTCACCCAGGCCGCGGGGAGGGAGGGGTACAGAGGAGGCGGGGCGAGCCTGCGGCGGCAGAGGCCGGCGTGACGTTGCACCAGCCTGAGGTGCGCAGTGCGTTCTCCCGGGGAAGTTGTCCCTGGATCACGGGACGCTGGCAGTGGCGGGCTGCACGGGCTCCCGGGAGGGGCGGTGTGGAGAGTGACCTGTGCTCGCACACAGGCTTTTTGGAGGCGGCAGCAGCAGCCCCAGCGTCTCACGCCCGTCTCTGGGGTCCGCGCTGATAGCCGCGGCTCGCGCCAGTCTCTGGAGTTCGTTTAGGTGGCGCTCTGAATCCCCTCTCCTTGCGCGCCGCGAAACAAAGAGGCAAGAAAAAGTCTCTTGCCTCTTCGGCAGCTGCAGACTTTTTCCCGGTCTCCCTCCCAGCCAGCTGTGGTGCGCTAGCCCCTTCAGGCTGTGTTCACGCCGCCAACCCCAGTCCTCTCCCCGCGATCCGAAGGAAGCCCGAGCCTCAGCTCCCAGCCCCGCCCGCCCCGGCGGGGGAGCAGACAAGCCTCTCGGGCTGGTGAGCGCTGCTCGGCGCCGAGCCTCTGTGCGGGAGTCTCTCCGTTTTTCCCTCTGCGCCCCTGTTGCTGTGGGATCCGCGCTGTTAGCTGCGGCTCGCGCCCGTCTCTGAAGTTCGTTTAGGCGGCGCTCTGAATCCCCTCTCCTCGCGCACCAGGAAACAGGGAAGAAAAAGTCTCTTGCCTCTTCGGCAGCTGCAGACTTTTTCCCGGACTCCCTCCCGGCTAGCTGTGGTGCACTAACCCCTTCAGGCTGTGTTCACGCCACCAACCCCAGTCCTCTCCCTGCGATCCGACTGAAGCCCGAGCCTCAGCTCCCAGCCCCGCCCACCCCGGCGGCTGAGCAGACAAGCCTCTCGGGCTGGTGAGTGCTGGTCAGCGCTGAGCCTCCGTGCGGGAAGTGCGGGAATCTCTCCGCTTTGCCCTCCGCACCCCTGTGGCTGCGCTCTCCTCCGTGGCTCCGAAGCTTCCCCCCTCTGCCACCCGCAGTCTCCGCCCGCGAAGGGGCTTCCTAGTGCGTGGAAACCTTTCCTCCTTCACAGCTCCCTCCCACTGGTGCAGGTGCCGTCCCTATTCTTTTGTCTCTGTTATTTCTTTTTTCTTTTGCCCTACCCAAGTACGGGGGGAGTTTCTTGCCTTTTGGGAGGTCTGACGTTTTCTGCCAGCGTTCAGTGGGTGTTCTGTAGGAGCAGTTCCACTTGTAGATGTATTTCTACTGTATCTGTGGGAAGGAAGGTGATCTCCGCCTCTTACTCTTCCGCCATCTTCTCTCGGGACTTCTGTTTCTGTTTTGTATATACATTCATTTGTAATATATTTTAGATTCCACATATAAATGCTATCATATAGTATTTGTCTTTCTCTGTGTGTCTTATTTCACTAAGCCTAATAATCTCTAGGTCCATCCATGTTGTGGCAAATGGCAGTATTTCATTCTTTTTATGGCTGAGTAATATTCCATCGTGTTTGTGTGCATGCGTCTGTGTATGTATCACATCTTCTTTAAGCCAGTCGTTGGGTTGCTTCCATGTCTTGGCTATTATAAACAGTGCTGCTATGAACATTGGGGTGCATGTATCTTTTCAGAGTTTTTGTTTTTTCCCAGTATATACCCAGGAGTGGAATTGCTGGATAATATAGCAGTTGTATTTTTAGTTTTTTAGGAAACCCCATATTGGCTTCCCTAGTGGCTGCACCAATTTACATTCCTACCAGCAGTGTACAAGGGTTTCCTTTTCTCCACATCCTTGCTAGCATTTGTTATTTGTTGACTTTTTAATGATAGCCATTCTGACAGCTGTGAGATAATATCTCATTGTGGTTTTGATTTGCATTTCTCTAATAATTAGTGATGTTGAGCATCTTTTCACCTGCCTGTTAACCATCCGTATGTCTTCCTTGCAAAAATGTCTGTTCATGTCTTCTGCCCATTTTTAAATCAGGTTGTTTGTTTTTTTCTTTTTTTGATATTGAGTTGTATGAGCTGTTTATATATTTTGGATATTAGCCCCTTGTTTGTCTCATTGTTTGCAAATATTTCCTCCCATTCCATAGGTTGTCTTTTCCTTTCATTGATGTGTCCTTTGCTGTACAAAAGCTTTTTCTTTTTTTTTTTTTTTTTTTTTCAAAAGCTTTTAAGTTTGATTAGGTCCCATTTGTTTATTTTTGCTTTCATTTCTTTTGCCTTGGGAGACTGATCTAAGAAGATATTGCTGTGATTTATGTCCAAGAATGTTTTGCCTATATTCACTTATAGGAGTTTTATGGTGTCATGTCTTATATTTAGGTCTTTAAACCATTTTGAGTTTATTTTTGTGTATGGTATGAGGGGATGTTCTAATTTCATTGTTTTACATGTAGCTGTCCAGCTTTCCCAGCACCAGTTGTTGAAGACACTGTCTTCTCCATTGTATATTCTTGCCTTCTTTGTCATAGATTAATTGGCCGTAAGTGCATGGGTTTATTTCTGGGCTCTCTATTCTGTTCCATTGATCTATGTGTCTGTTTCTGAGCCAATACCTTGTTGTGTTGATTACTGTAGCTTTGTAGCATAGTCTGAAGTCTGGAAGGGTTATACCTCCAGCTTCATTCTTTTTTCTCAGGATTGCTTTGGAAATTCTGGGTCTTTTGTGGTTCCATATAAATTTCAGGATTATTTGTTCTAGTTCTGTGAAAAATGTCATGGGTATTTTGAAAGGGATTGCCTTAAGTCCGTAGGTTGCTTTGAGTAGTATGACCATTTTAACAATATTAATTCTTTCTTCAGAGAATGAAAAGGATATACATCCATCAGATATCAAAGAAAGTAGTCTGAGGACCAAGACAATGTAGTGGTATGAAGAGTCAAGAAGAGGGAGGGCTAAATGACTCATATTTAAGATCCATTTCCTGGAGTTCTGGTAAAATGGTGTCATTGGTATCCCATTAGAGGGATTAAGATGACACTGGGTGCACATTGTGGAAGCCAAGTGATTGGGGTTGCTTATTTTTGTTCTGATTTTTGATATTAAATAAAAGAGGTGAGCCTCTAAGGCTTACAAGGTAGAGAGGATTTTTTTTTTTTTTTTTTAAGGAATAAAGGAGGTTGAGCATATTTGAAAGCAGAGAAAGAAGGTAATGATGGCTGACATGTCTACAGAGCTTGTGTGTCAAGCCTCATGCTGAGGACTTTATACCCATGATCACATTTAATCCTTAAAAAAAAAAAAAACCCTCAAGATGAAGCTATTTCCTTTACCACCTTTGAGATGAAGCCACTGATACTTGCAGAGTTTATTTGCCCAACATCACAGAGCTAGCAAATGGCAGAACCAGGATTTGAATTTTTGCTCGGAATCTTAACCATTATGCCCAGGAGTAAAAGGAAGACCAATACTACAAGAGCTAAGGGGCAATTGGTAGACTAAAATCAAGAGGATAGAGTCCTATGAAGGTGATAAGGAGTCATGACCTCAACTAGAAATCCCACAGAGGAGGAACTATGTCTAACTCGCACTATGTGGCTTGTCACGGTCATGGTTGATGCAGCTGATACAACCGAGACAGGAGTAGTCTGTGTTTGGTATGTGTGATGACAGAACTGACCTCTCATGAGGCCGGTTCCTTCCAGGTTCTCTGAACTGGCCCCCTTTTGTCATCTCATAATTCAGATTCCTAGGGGTCAGGAAGCCTCTTCCTGTTCTGGATGCCCCAGAGCTATCTGGTGCTAGCACACTCCAGAATTAAACTGTATCTGTCCTTCTCTGTCATGTCCTATAATGCCCGTAAGTAAAAGTTCATGGAGCACTTGGGGGTGGGGGGCCCCTCAAGGAAGAGGAGCCCAGTTGCTACACTGCAGTGATTTATATTCCTCAGTCAATCCCCACATAACAGGCAACCATCCACCCACCATCCACTCAACTTATTCATTCTTTCACCAGACATTTATTGCCTGTTTATTCTACTTTAGGCCTGTTCTAAGTGCTAAGGATATCAAGATTAAAAGACAAGCATCTCTAGGGGTGGCCATGGTAACTGAAGAGCAGCCAGGACTGAGGCAGGATTTCATATTCTTAGAGATGGGAAACATTTAAGGTGTTTGTTGGCTAAGAGCAATGAAGATAAAGGACTGAAGAGAAGAAAAGATATTGCCAAAGCAAGCTCAGGAAAGATAGGAAAAGGGAGTAATCTCCTGACACTGGAAGAGAGATGGTGTCCACCTGTGAGAGGTAGAGAGAAAGGCATGTGCAGGACTTTGCGTGAGCAGCTGCATTTGTCTGAGGAAGGAGGTGACGGCACTTGCGGAGTCTGGGAGTGAGGTGTGGAATGCGAGGAGCACCTTCAAAGTTTGGAACCGCTCCCCAGTGGAGGAGGGGGGCAAGAAGGAGACAGCTGTGCCTCATGGCGGCCTGTGATGGGAACCATGGAATTCTAATAAAGCCAGTTAACACAGTTATGTGGTTTCTCCTACCAGCACTTCATTGTTCACACACCCATTAAACCACAGGAGAAGCCCCTCTTTGGAATGATTCTCCTAGTCTTCTAACTAGAAGGACATTTGTTCATAAGAGCTAAAATCCTTGGGTCTGAGCCTTCATGTCCTAACTGAAATTATTCCTGACTCCTAGAGGATACAGAGGACATTTGGATTCTGCTTATGACCTGCTAGTGAGATGATCTGGGTTGCCCCTGGTAGAGCCTCAGGCTGAGTCATCTCCCTGGAAAGAGAGGAAGTCAGAGTGTCCGGTCTACACAGAACACCCCTCCCTCCACTGCACAGTGATTTCGGTTTTAGGCTAACAAGTTTTCCCTAGTTCGTGGTTACTCCTTTAGGATTCTTACTGGCAACAGAAATGAGCTCTAATTTAAGCAGACAAAGAGTTTATCAGAAGAAAGTTAGGGGGCTCACAGGTTCATTGGAAGGCTTGGACAAACAAGCCTGGAGACGAGACTGCCAGAGGCAATGCCCCAAATCCCACTACACAGCTGGTCTGGGACAAAGCGTGGTTGCTCCCCGGGGCCCAGAGCTGCTTCTGGCGCCACCGACCAGCAGTGTTCCCCAAAAGCTCCTGCCAAAACCTCTGTCACTGCTGTCTCTGGAACAGGTATCCGCTCTCCCAGCCACCCCAGAACGGGTTCTGCGTGGCCTGACTTCTTTGCATCTCTAGCTTCTGACTCAGAGTCTGGAGTGGGTGGTCTGATGAATAGCGCCTAGCTCATGTGCCAGTAGCTGAACTTCATGGGAGACAAGGAACGGGAGTGTTTCTGTTTTTATCTGCTGTTAGGGGACGTGGGCTCTGGTGGGAGTTAAAATGTTGAGTGGCCAAAAAGAATGACAGATGTCCATTACAGTGCCGTAGACCCATGAGTGAATGTTCCAGTCCTTCTGTACTGGGGAAGATTCTAGGTCACTGGATGCTGAGTTTCTCTGTAGTTCCTCTACAGCAGACTATTTCAAATTCTCCTTTGAATCTTCAGCACTTTGAAGGATACTCTCAGGAAATGTTTGTAGAACAAATTAATACGTGTTTGTTGAGTATATTCTTTCAGCAAACACATATTGGGCATGTACTCGTGCCAAGCACTTTGTCAAGCGTTGTTTGAAGGATCAGAAAAGCGTTCACACAGTAGTAAAGAAAGAAGCCAGCAGGAACAAGGACCGGGCTGGCATATGCAGGAATCACAATATAAGGATCGGGTCTAAGGTGAAGAAATACTGCTTGGGTACAAAGCAGGGCGGGTCTGAACCGGCTTCCCAGCTGACGTTGGGGATATGGTGGATGTGGGGTGGAGAGGGCTGAGAAACATAGCAGGGTGGATTGCAGAGATGGGGGATGGGAGACTGGCAGAGTGGATGGCCACCTGCTGGGAACAGAATGGGAAAGCGGCACCTCCAACCACCCTGGCTCTCATCTCACTGGGCTTTTCTAGGCAAGTTTGGCGTGTTCACTTATAGCACTTGCTGGTTTTCCTCTAAGTGACTATTCTATGCTCAAGTTGTAACAAATAATTAAGTGTGTTATATTTGTAAAGCTCTTAGAACAGTGTCTGGCACAGTAAGTACTATATAACCATTCACTCAATATATGAAAATAAAGCAATATTCTGTTTCTAATACTTCCACAAAATAGGTTAGGGATTCCACTGGGAGTCACATTTAGTCAAATGCTAGGTGTATTTTTTTCACCTTTGACCTTTTACATACAGCACCCACTTTACATTTATTAGGTGCTTTTCATGTTCTAGGCACTGTCTGTAGCACAGCAGCCCAGCACCCCCTCTGCCCATTCACAGCTGGCAAATCTTAAGTGTTGCTCCCTGGGCAGAGTGCCCTGACTGTCTGACCCACTGGATTACCTAGGCATTGACCCAGTAATTCCTCTCTATCTTGTTAAATGCTGAAGTTAAAAACTGAAATTAATGCAGCTTTTTCAGTTGTCTTCAGTGGGAGAATTGGTCCAATTCACCTCTTGTGATTATTAAAGATGGAAATTCTAGTTTATGTGGTTTAAATCATATAATCCTCATGAGAATCTCAGAATGAAGCCAGTGAAGTGTTCTCCATTCTGCAGATGAGGAAAATGAGGCCAGGGAGTTCATGTTTCCTGCCAAGGGTCAAAGAACTAATAGGTAATGGCATCAGATTTGAACCCAGGCAGGCTGGTTTCAGACCCTGTGTGGTTAACCCCTATGTCCACTCATTTTCTTCTTTTCATAAAGCAGCATAACTCCTTCATCATCAAAAGTATTCTCTTCAAAGGTCAAATGAGTCTCTACCTTTACATGCTTCCCTTACAAGTTAGGACACAGCTTAGCAAAAGCCTAGCCAGATAGAACCTAATATCAATAAATAAGGTGTATCCTGTATCTTTTTAAATGGTCATGTAATATGGACAGATATATTATCAATTAACTAGTTTTGTAGATTTAGGTGTTTTTTATAGCTTCACAAACATTTCATTCTTGCAGAGAGAAAAATTTATTTGCATTTTGCCAAAATTGTCTGTGTTTTTTAAATTGAATTTGGTCAAGGCATGCAAAGATGAAATATACACATCCAAAACTGAACTATTTGAATGTCTGGTATAGAAACAAAATTTTAATAATGTAAACTCTCAGATCTGGACCATAACTCTGGTAAATGACATCAGTGAATGAGACTCCAAAAACTCTATTTGTGTGCAAAACCTCTCATTAGCCAAAAAAGGTCCTTGGAATTGTGCCAAAGCCAGAGACTTTTATGCACCTCAAATGGCCATAAACTCACAGGGACAACCAAGGGTCTTCCAGAGTGCCAAGAGAATCCAGTTATTCTCCACAGCATTACATCTGAGGAATCCAAACCCACAAGTCACCAATAGCCAGAGCACTTTCATTGCTTCTGTGCTCTTTTGAGCAAATGTGTCTCTTCATCGGGTTCAAATTGGTTTGTTGTTTATTTTTTTATTAAAAAAACAAACAAACAACTTTTTGTTCCCTTGGTAAAACTGAAGGCCTAACGTAATTTCCAATTTCTTTTGACAGAGGAAAAGACGAGCATATGAATCTAACCTCATCTGTGACGGCCTGCAGCTAGAAGCAACCAGATCGGTAAGTGTCAGACCCTTCCCAGCCGCTGGCTGCCCATTGCTGCTGGGAGCCCCCATGTCACTCGGGATGCTGTGATGGCATTCGAAACGTGTAACCCCAGCCATACCTTAGCTGTAAGCTGGGAAGGGAGTCGATCAAAATCTGCATTATAGAATATACATTTGTTTCTCATAAAAGCCAGCAGATCTTTTTTAATAGCCAAAGAATGTAATAATAAATCCATATAAATGTATTTATTCAAGAACCTTTTTGAAGATTTTTTTCATTATACAAACAATAGTTTACCAAAAAATAAAAAATAGAAAATGTAGGAATAGTGGAATCTGTACCTTAATTATCCATAAATAATCTTACAGTTCTTTTAAACATTTTTTTGCTCAGATGTATACATTTTTTTCCCTTCCAGAAAGGAAAACTATTATTTCACAATTTTTAAATTTGCTTTTTTCCCTTTATTATATAGTAAATGCATTTCTATATCAATAAATATAATTCTTTTAAATTCTTTTTAATGGCCATGTAACATGACATTGAACAGATATATAATAAATTAAACAGTCTTCTTCTAGGTTTAAGAAATTTAAAAAATTGTTATTACAGTAACACCGCAGTGACTAGTCTAGTGCTTTTATGTTTAGTTACTAATTTGGACTAAAAATTAACACGTTTGCTTTTTTTCATCTAAAATATTGGTAATTTTATGAAAGAACTATGCAACATAAAAAAAAAATCTGTGTTTTAAAACTGTGAAAATAGTTGCTTTGGTTTTCTGGTTTGTGTTTTCATTCTTCCAATATAGATTTTGGATGACAAGCTTGTATTTGTAAAAGTACATGCCCCATGGGAAGTGCTATGTACATATGCTGAGATAATGCACATCAAATTGCCTCTGAAACCCAATGATCTTAAAACCCGGTCCTCAGCCTTCGATAATTTCAATTGGTTTACCAAAGTCCTCCAAGTGGATGAAAGTATCATCAAGCCAGAGCAAGAGTTTTTCACTGCCCCATTTGAGAAGAACCGCATGAATGACTTTTACATTCAAGACAGAGATACGTTCTTCAATCCAGCCACCAGAAGCCGCATTGTAAGTCTAAACCCAATTTAGCTGCTGTCTTTGGGTGATTTAGAACCTGCTGTTGGATGATTAGTGGTTTAGTTTGGCTGGTTTGGTTTGGTTTTTAAAAGCTGCCCCAAAAAAAAGAAAGAAAGAAAATATGCCTACAGATTCCTGTTAAGATAGTAAACAATGATTGGTTAGTTACACTGTGTAAAACACACACTATATTTTGGAATCTTTTCAGGTTTACTTCATTCTTTCTCGGATCAAGTATCAAGTAAGGGACAACGTTAAAAAGTTTGGGATTAACAAACTCGTAAGCTCTGGGATCTACAAGGCAGCTTTCCCTCTCCATGATGTAAGTCAAACAGCAAAAATGAAATAAAATATCTAATGTGTACTCCAGTGTTAGTAGGGAAGGGCTAACTTCTTGACCTTGTTTCTTCCTTGGTAAAATGAAAACAATGTATTGCAAGACTACAAGCTCATTTAGGGCAGGAACCATGTTGTATTGTTTAATGCTGAATCCCAGGCACAGGGAAGCCCCTCAGTTTAAATGAGTGAATGAATGAGTCAATGAATGAATGAATGAACAAAGGAATGAACAGTAGCTTACCCATAGTTAATGTGTGGAGTGTGTAGATTAGCAGTCAAGAGCATACACTCAGGCTGAACTACCTGCTGTGCCACGTTCTAGCTGGATGATCTTGTGAAAGTCATTTAGCCTGTCTGTTCGTCAATTTCCTCAACAATAAAATGGGGGTAATAATGGTACCTACCTCATAGAGTTGTTATGAGTAGTGGTCCCCAACCTTTTTGGCACCAGGGACCGGTTTCATGGAAGACAATATTTACACGCATGGGGGGATGGGGATGGTTTAGGGATGATTCAAGCACATTGCATTTATTGTGCACTTTATTTCTATTATTATTACATTGTAATACATAATAAAATAATTATACAACTCACCATAATGCAGAATCAGTGGGAGCCCTGAGCTTGTTTTCACTTGGCCACTCACTGGTAGGGTTTTGATTGATATGAGTCTGCAAGCAATTGATTTATTATGGTCTCTGTGCAGTCAAACCTCTCTGCTAATGAGAATCTGTATTTGCAGCCGCTCCCCAGCGCTAGCATCACTGCCTCAGCTCCACCTCAGATCATCAGGCATCAGATTCTCATAAGGAGCGTGCAACCTAGATCCCTCGCATGCGCAGTTCACGGTTGGGTTTGCACTCCTGTGAGAATCTAATGCCGCCGCTGATCTGACAGGAGGCGGTAATGCGAGCGATGGCGACCAGCTGTAAATACAGGTGAAGCTTCCCTCGCTCGCTGGCCACTCACCTCCTGCTGTGTGGCCAGGTTCCTAACAGGCCATAGACTGATGCCAGTCCGTGGCTCAGGGGTTGGATACCCCTGGTTATGAGGATCAATGAATCCACGTCAATGTTAGAACACTTCCTGGCATATAATAAGTACTATATATCTGTCAGCTATTTTCATAATTACTATTATTATCATCAACCAGAAAAGTATTAGTTCTTTGTAAGAAAAATACATGTTAGACCATTTCATTTATCATTTTCTGTAATACAGGCTTCTTCCCCTCTGAAATACCATTTTCAAACTGTGCCCTGGAATATCACAGGGCTTTTAAACAGGCGTCTTGTCAGGGGTTCTTGTCACGATGGCGATACAGCAGAGCGTTGACATTTTTTAAGGACTGTGTACTGAGATGACAGCAACTCCTCAAATTCAGGAGCACTTCTCTAGCTGGTAACATCACTCATGACATGAAATTTTTAAAATGTGACTGCTTTAGACCCTTAATGATTCCATAAATGCAAGGATATTATATCTAAGCTTTTAAAATAAATTCTGTCATTGAAATAAAATACTATATTATATTGCACTGTTACTCTGTTATATTAGCTGTCAATTTATCTGAATCTCTAAGACCAAAGAAAGCAAAGACTGAGACTGATAATTGCTACTGTGTAATACATGTATTTGTAGATAAAGACAATATTGAAATGTACTGTATAAGATAATAAAACTAGGACAATAAATAGCTTCTTCATACACATGCATAAATAGAGAACAGGGAGCTGAGTGGAGAAGCAGAAGCTGAGCTTCCTGGCTAAGAGACCCAACACAGCAGTCCAGCCCTACAGGCCACGTGCTTTATATTTGTGCCCCAGCAAAATCAGCAATGAGAGCATGACATGAACTTTGGGGACACTTGGAAATAGCCATCATGATTATTAATATGGGATGCCAAGGTTCTATAATATTCAGTTGACATCTACCCCAGTTCTTTTCCCCTAAAGCCTTTTAACTGCACTAGTCCCATGTCCAGGCTAAGGAATGATCTTGTGTGGTATTTGGAAAGGAAGTAAGAGGAGGTCAGGACCCATGTTAAGGCTTTAATACTAATACTTTTCTGGTTGATAATAACATCTGTCAATAATTATGAAAATAGCTGACAGATACATAGTACTTATTATATGCCAGGGAGTATTGTAACATTGACATGGATTAATTGATCCTCTTAACAGCTCTATGAGGTAGCTGCTATTATGATCCCCATTTTATTGATGAGGAAATTGATGAACGGAGAGGCTAAATGACTCTCACGAGGTCATCCAACGAGAAAGTGGCGGAGCAGGTGTTTCTGGTTCTAGTACAGGTGGAAGGAAAGTGAGTCAGGTTGAATTTAAGCAGAAGCAGGAAGTTTGGTTTCTTGAACAAGCTAAATGTATAACATCATGTCAGCCTTTTTTGTTGTTTATATTTTATGTGTGGTCACAGAATAACTACTGAATTGTGGGGCAAAAAACCTGGGTTTTAGAATTGACCCTGCCACTAACCAGCCAAGGCCCTGGTTTCCCCAGGTGTCCAAGGAGGGGCTGGATTCTCAGGTGTTCCTCCACTGTAGCAGTTTGGGCCCTTAAGCAGCCCAGTTTTTCACTGTTTAGGACTGGCCCATTTACAGGACATTAAGCATCTTCAGGGCTCTCACCAAGTACTGGTGGTGGTCCCCAGGATTCTAACAGCCAAGCATTCCTTTCCACCCACATTGGCAAATGGTCCTCCCGGGGTTAGTATTACCCCCGGTTGAGAATTACTAAAAATTACATGGTATTTTCATCTCTTCCAGCAAATAAGGACCCCTTATTTACAAATGACTGTGAAGTGTTAGTACCACATTTAATCAACAGAACACATGAACACATGGTGATTGTGATGCTCATTTGTTTGCTTCTGCTTCCCAGTGCAACTTCAGCAGTCCGTCAGAGGACCTCAGCTGCCCCAATGAACGCTACCTTCTGTACAGGGAATGGGCTCATCCTCGAAGCATATACAAAAAGCAGCCCTTGGATCTTATCAGGTGAGTTGTAGCAAGCACTCCAAGGAGAAGGGCTCAGGATTCCCCTCGTGGCTTCTAAATGTGACAGTCCTCCAAGAGTACTGCTAACCAGTGGAATTCACCTGCAGCCCTGAGCTTCATTGCCCAGAGTTTTTATTGAGGCTTCATTACCTAGGCATGATTGATCGAGTCATTGCCCACATGGCTCAATCTCCAGCCCCTTCTTCTCCTGTTGGTCCTGCAATATCACATGGCTCCAATCACATGGTTGGTCTTTCTGGCATGGCCAGTCTCCATCCTGAGTCATCTCATTAGCACAAACCATCTAGGGTCCACCATGAATAACAAAGTCATTCCTATCTTGGGAAATTCCAAGGCATTTGAGGTTACCTCCAAGGAACTGGGACCAAATACCCACCAAATTCTTCATTAAACAGGAGTAAATATTAGATTTAGCTGAAATTGTATGATAAGAGATACCAATTTTCACTGCTTTCCTGTATCTGCTGTTAGGTACCATTTCCGTCGGCATATGAATATGATGTCTAGTTCAGCATTTGTGTTCTGAAAGCACCAATGTCGGCTACTTTCCAGAAGCTTATGTTGTTTGGGCAAGGCTACTGGAGAGAGAGAGAGATCAAGAACAACTAAACAAACAAAAATAAGCAAATAAGTGAACAAAATTTCTGATTGAAATGAAGAAAATAGCACAGTGATAAGATGGGGAGGGGTGGCGTGAAGTGAGTCTAGAAAGTTATCTTTGAGTAGGTGGCATGTGAGCTGAGATTTGTCTAGTGAAAAGGAGCCCGTACTTTGAGGATCTGGAAAAAGTCATTCTAGGAAGAGAGGCAGCTGGTACAGTGGCCCCGAGGCACAAAAACACTTGGCAAGTTTGAGGAAATTGTGAAAACCAGTGCTAAGGAGAAAGAGAAAGATGAGACGCAAGGTTAGAAGGGTATCAGGAGCATGGAGAGGAGTGTAGACAAGTGCAGTGAGAAGCTGTTGTAATATTTTAAGCATTCGAGTAATTTTATCTCGCTTACATTTTGCAAAGATAGCGTGGAGAATGGGTTACAGGGGGCGCAGGAAGCAGGGCGAGCCGGTAGGAGGCCAGTAGCATGAGCCAGATGAGAGATCGTGGGAGCAGATGTAGAAGCATTTGGGGATTCGGGTTGACAGGACGTGGTCATGGGTTGGATGTGGAGGGTGAGGAGAAGAGGAGGGTCAAGGCAGCCCCCGCTGGCCTGTTCTTTCTATGAAATCTCAGTGCCCGTCCACCTGAACTTGGGGAAAGCCTCTTCACCTTAAAAGTGAGAGTTTTAAAACACTGAAGAATTTTCGTTTTGTTTTACATTTTATTAAGGGAAATTTCAAACGTGTACAAAAGCAGAGAGAATAGTACAGCAAGTCTGCCTACTATGTCTGTCACCCAGCTCCAAACATTATAAACTCCTAGTCACTGTTATTTCTTGTTTATCTCTACCTCCTACTGGGTCATTTTGAAGAAAATTCCAAATAGTTTAACATTTCATTAGTAAAATGACAAGGTCTCTTAAATACAACCAGAATACTCCTTTTGTTTAAAAGTCATGAAATAATCAGTATTCACGTTTTCCTGATTATCACAAAAATATGGTTTTTTTTAACAGTTTTTTGGTTGTAATCAGAATCCAAACAAGGTCCAGATGTTGCAACTAATATATCTCTCAAGTGGCTTCTAATCTATAATTTTCCCATTTCCTTTTTGTTTTCCTTGCAGTTGTTGAGGGGCAGATTCTCTATTCTCTATTTGGCTGATTTCATTCTCCCCTGTGGTGTTAGACTTGTTTCTCTGTCCTATGTATTTGCTTTAGTTAAGTCATTTGATCCTCATCTAAAAGCTTGATCTGATTGAGGTTCGACTTTGTGCAAGAATACTTGTGTGAGTTTTGTACTTCTGTCAAAAGGTACATAGTGTCCAGTTGTCTCTCTCCTGACGATAGCAGCCATTAATGAATGTTGCGTATTTCATTTGGTCATACTCTGATTTCTTCCTTCATTTATTAGCTGGATCAGAATTATGAAGAGGCACTTTCTCTCATTAACTCGAGTTATCCTGTAGAATAAAATTTTGAAAGAGGATGTTTGTACACATGTCAATATTTGAAGTTGATATTTATATGAGGGTTCCCTTCCATTATCTTCGTTTTATGTTAAACCTATAGCATGTGATGGCAGGGTGATAGGTTTGATGGCTTTTTAATCATTCTTCATGGGTTTTTGTTTGGGAGCAGGGATTCTGTAAAGAAAACAATTTCCCCATGATTTTAAGTATCTTTTGCTAAAATACATTTAACTATTCCCTGTCCCTGGTCCACATGTTCCCTTTGTTGCTTCCAATTAGTAACCCCTTGAGCACTCAGGCTGTTAAACCTTCATTGCTGGTTCCCAGGGGTTAGCAGAGGGAAAATGAACTCTTTCCCAAACAGCAAACCAAACAAACCAGAAAGAACAACCTGGAGGAAACAGACTTTGCCCTGGAAAAAAAAAGCAAAGTTTCCCTCAACACTCTCTCTGAGTGCTAAGATGTGGTATCCACAGTACAAGGACAGGATTCTATTTTTTAAAAAAGAAAGAAAGAAAGGATTATTCTGAGAATAGAATGCAGCTCTTAGGAATTAAAAATGAACAGAACAGAAAAAAACCCCAACAGCAGTGTTAAAAAATGAAGTTGAAGTAATTGTGCAGAACATAGAGCAAAACTATAAAGGAATAGCGGGAAAATGGGGGAAAAGATAAAAATTTAAAAATCAGTCCAGGATGTGCAATGAACAAATAATAGGAATGCTAAAAATAAGGACAGAGAAAATGTAAGGAGGAAATCAGATAAATATTTCATGACAAGTACCTGTAGAACTGTATTGAAGAACTGAGTGCCCTGAGTCTCTGGATGGACAGACAGTACTCAGAGCCCAGCCCGGAGAATGAACTGGAGCCATCAAGCCACTGCAACGTGACCTCTCAAATACTGCAGACAGACAGAAGATCCTATGAGCCTCCAGAAAGAAAAACAGGTTTCATGTGAAGGAGCAAGACTCATAATAGCGTTGAATTTCTCAACAACAACACGGCAACGTACCAGAAAAGAGAGCAATAATTTCATATTTCTGAGGAAGGTGCTTTTTTTAACTCACGGTCCAAATGCAGTATGGCCAAACTGTTCATTAGGTGTGAGGAATTTTCACAATTTAAATGTGCGAAGTAATGGAGGAGGTACTCCACCAAGAAGGAGAAAGATGTGAATTCAGTGAACGGGGATTCCCAACCCGAGAGAGGGACAGGGCGATCCCAGGTGACAGCTCTGTGGCAGGACTAGCAAATCATTAATCCAGGTGGCAGGAGCTCTGAAGAGATTGAGTCAAGGACATGAAATTGATAGGCTACCTCATGTGTTAGAAGGTAGTGAGAAAGTTACACATTAAAGGAAAGTCTGGGGTTGAATTGTTGATAAGTACACAGAAAGCTAAGCAATGAACCACCAAGACAATTATTAATTCCAGAGAAAACAAAATATTGGGCAGGAGAGAAAATAAGCATAGCAGATGACTTGATGCAGCTGTGAACAGTCTTTACAGAGTCTTAATATTTATAAAGCAAGGATATTGCTCTAATCAAAATTATATTGTAACTATGTCGAGAGGATGGAGGAGTGGAGGTGTGGGTGTGTAGATGAGACGGGGATTGAAAGAGAGCTTAATCCTCATCTTCCAAAGCAGAGCATCAGTAGGTGATACATAAAACTGAAAAGTCAATAAACTGCACTACAGGTATATTATTTAGAGAGACGGAAGTAAATATTCCAGGAATCAGCTGTAAGAGCCGAAAGTGCTTGCTTCTGGCCAGGACGTGGGAGAAGTTGTTGGGGACTGCTGCTTTTTATAATCAGTGTTCTATCAGTAGAAGTGTTTGACTCTTTAATGAATGTATAGGTAACTTTGATTAAAAAAATAAAAGCTGAAGTTTTAGAAATTGGTGTTAAGAATTGGGATGTTTGGGGCAGAGAGAGATAATAATCAGAGAATATCACATTTGAAGGGCTCCTCATTTTCCCCAGCCTTTCAGCAAGAACCAGGAGGCAGGCTTTCTGTTTAAGATTTAAAAAATTCTTTCTGACCTTCTTGCCTGCAGTGTGATGGGGGTACCTTCGGAAGTAATGAACCTCCTGTCACTGTAAATATCCAAGCAAAGACTGCCTGACCAGCTCTCCAAATGTAACAGGATATTTTTACTATTGGGCAGTTAGAGCAGGCGACTTCTAACATTCTTTCCAGTTTTAAATGTGGTATTTCCAGGGCACATGATTGATAAGAACATATTCAGAAAGCCTAACAGCAAAGAGCCCAAGACGTCTCAAACCCACTGCCAGAGTTTTCTCTCCCAAACACCATCCTGAGCCTGCCATTTACCTGTCATCCATGAGCCAGACCACAAAGCCCCAGTCGCATGAGAACGGACACACTGTGTTCCTCCTGGCTCCTGATTCTACATTGGTCTCAGCCCTTCCTTCTCCCCATGGATGTGACCCACACCGAGGCCTATGACCAGGGAGCTCTTCTCAACAGCTGCCCTGTGAGTGCTGGTCCAGCCCAGGGATGTTCCTGTGTGAAGTCTTCTAGGACTCCAGGCTGTTTCTCAGGGCTGAGTCCCCGCTAGGCTAAGCCTACAGAGCTCAGCCCAGCTCCAAACTGAGCCAGAAGCCTCATAGAGGCCTCAGAGCTAAGTAAACCTACAGGTTTTACCAACCACTACTGAGCCAGAAGTGAAAAGTGAGTTGAGGAAAAGTATCTGCGAGAGTCACCTAAACAAGTGTCTCTTTGCTTTCTCCTCACCCCTAAACCCTTTGTCTCTGCCTGTGTGTATTTGTCTCCCTTTCAGGAGCGATCTGGCCCTGCTTCATGCCCTGCCTCCTTTCTTATCTTGCCCACCTGGCCTCTTCCATTTACCCCAGATTAATTTAAAAACATTGAAGAGTTTTTAAAACTTAGGAAAAATAGAAGTGCTACATACAAAGAGTACAGGACAATAGATTCCTCAGTCATATCCGTCCTTCCCTCTCCCATTCTCACGAGTTTTATAAATATTTTGGTCAGAGAGCCATTCCACTCCTAGTTATTATTATCAGCATTTTCTTATTATTTGTGATTTACATTACATTTGCTCCAAGGAAGTTCCCGAGATAAAGCAAAAACAGGTAACTGAGCAAATTGTTCGTGTTCGTTTCATGCATGTTAAGAACAATATGGGGGAATTTATCAAATCTGCCAGTCTTTACAAAGAGTGATGATAATATTCTCTATCTGCTCCATATTCAGCATTTTCCCCTCCTTTGCTGTATTCTAACTTACTTCTCTTCAGCAGGTTACCCTGTGATCAGTACTTCCATGATATGTAAAATACCTCTTGTTTCACAGTAGAATTTGGGGCCTGCTATGAAAAAGGATATGTTTTTAAATGGGAATTGAGTCAGAGGTTTAATTTTAAAGCCCCCTTTATTTAGAATCAGAAATTAATATTAGGATAAAGCTGCAGAGTGATCGTATGTCTCTTCTGAAAATAACTTCTGTCTTTCTTCAGGAAATACTATGGAGAGAAGATTGGAATCTATTTTGCCTGGCTGGGCTATTACACTCAGATGCTTCTCCTGGCAGCAGTTGTGGGAGTGGCTTGCTTTCTCTACGGATATTTTAATCAGAATAACTGTACATGGAGGTAACCTCTCTCTATTCCTTGTTACCGTGCTGAAAAGTTGATTAGACATAAAATTATTTTCAGGGACTTAGACTGTTTTAGTAAAAGAAGACTCATCACAGAACACTTAACTGCTTTAGATGATATAACCCTTTTGTCCTGAGCATAATAACTAAGTGAAATGGAAGAAAATTTTTCTTAGATAACGCAGCCCAGCCTCTGACAGGAATATTACCGTTAGGAAACACGCCAGTATTTTAAGACAATATTTTGTTTGAAAAAGAAATGAGGTCTGGCGGGAGGATCGACTTTGAACTTCTGGCCCCCAGAGGAATGCCTCACTCAGCCCCACAGATGTGGGCCAGGAGCAGCTCTGATTGCTTCAGGGTTTCAATGGCAAAACTGGTAAAACTGGTGTTTCTATGTTTTTAGAAATGACTTCTTAACATATATTAAGGAATACATGTTTAAAAACTCAAGTAAATGATACTTTCTTTTGTTTGTTTTACTTTAAAAAAAAAAAAAAAAAAAGCCCTAACAGTGTTGGGGGTGGGGGGAAAAAGTAGTAAAGAATGAGTTTGTGCTTGATGTTGAAATTAAAATACCAGCTGCACTGTCTAGAGGGAAATACATGGGTGCCAGAACACTGAATTTCACCATCACTGTTCTGAAATGTATTATTAATCCTTTGCTTTTGGTGATCTCAACCTCCAGAAGGGATGCAGCACGGAACCAGGCATTTTCTCTTGTTCATCTGGCCTCTATCCAGGTGTGACAGCCAGATCAAAATTTCTGGGAAACAGTGACAAACCGATGACCAAATTTTTCTAGCCCAGGGCATATGAGCCTGGCTCCGGAGGCAGGAAGCTTACATGGCAGCTCTGATGTATAGACACAATTATCCATTCTGTTTAACAGAGGATTCTGGGTGTTTGTGCCCGTTATGGTTCTTAGCTAGAAAGCTGCAGATGGTCTTTGAAGTACTCTCCTCTCTTCACTGGAAAAGAGTTTAGGGCCAAAGGCTGAATGTTGATCTCTTTTGCCTAAATTTGTTCTTGGCTTCTCCATTGTTTCACATATTGTTCCAGCCAAAAAAAGGTATCTCAAAAATACACTTTCAAAGTGAAAAAGTAGCATTTTTATATGGTTCTTGCATGGTGGTGGTTCTCATTGTAATTTATTTTATAAAATCACCATAACAGGCACACCACATATTTCCTACTCTTTCACACAAATTAATTTACAGAAAAGGGTGTGGAGGGGGGGATAGAGTCTTGAGGATATACTCCCTGTGCTCAAAACTATTGCGACTTTATTTAATTAATTTTTATATAGTTTTAAAATATTTAAAATATATGTATTTGCAGTTAATTTTATTACATACTGAGTAGAGTCACAAGAATAGAAAATGTATTCAAGATGTAAGGAATAATGATTCATTACCCAGTTTAAGAAAAAGAACATACCTGTTACCCATGAAGTGCTTTGCTCAATTGCATCCCCTTACTTTGGAAATGACAACTATACTAAATTTTATTTTTATCATTCCTTAACATACACTGTATATTCTTTTTCACATGTACTTGTACCCCTTCAAAATATAATTTATTTTGTGTGCTTTTGAAAATATCTATGGATAGGCAGAGGATACTGTAGGTATTTCCTCTTCTATAAAAGGCCTGTTTAAAGCTTATGCACACTTTAAAATAACAGCTTTATTGAGATATAATTCATATACCATAAAATGCTCCCTTTGGAAGAGTACAATTAGTGGTTTTAAGTACATTCACAGAGTTTTACAACCCTCACCGCTATCTAATTTTAGAACATTTTCATCACCCCACAAGGAACCTTTAGTACCTTTTAGTAGTCACTCCCTAACCTCCCTTTCCCTTAGCCCCTGGCAGCTACTAATCTATTTTCTGTCTCTACGTATTTGCCTATTCTGGACATTTCCTAAAGGGAACCATATAGTATGTGCAGCATGTGGTGTTTTGTGATTGTCATCTTTCACTTAGCATAATGTTTTCACGGTGCATCCATGGTATAGCATGGACCAGTACCCCATTCCGTTTTGTGGTCAAATGATATGCCATTATATGGATACACAACATTGTTTATCCATCCATCAGTTGACATTTGGGTTGTTTCCACTTTTTAGCTATGGTGAATAATTCTGCTGTGATCATTCATGTACAAGTTTTTGTGTGGACATATGTTTTCAATTCTCTTGAGACCATATCAAAAAATGGAATTGCTGGGATGTATGGTAACTGTAGATAAAACATTTTGAGGAACTGCCAAGTATTTTTTTAAAAGTGACTGTACCATTTTACACTCCCAGTAGCTATGTATGAGGATTCCGATTTCTCCACATCCTCATCAACACTTGTTATTGCTGGGTTATAAGCCATCCTCGTTGGTATGAAGTGGTATATCATTATGGCTTTGATTTGTATTTCCCTAATGCCCACTGATGTTGAGCGTCTTTTCATGTGCTTATTTTGTCATTTGTATATCTTCTTTGGAGAAACATCTGTTCAAATTCTTTGCCCATTTTAATTGTGTCATTTGTATTGTCTAGTTTTAAGTGTTCTTCATGTATTTTGGATAAAAGCCCCTTATCAAATATTTATATTGCAAATATTTTCTCCCCTTCTGTGAACTGTCTTTTCACTTTCTTGATGGTGTCCTTTGAAGCACAAAAGTTTTTAATTTTAATGAAGTGCAGTTTACCTGATTTTTTACTTTTGTTGTTTGTGCTTTTGGTGTCATATCTTAGAAAGCGTTTGCAATCCAAAGTCATGAAGACTTTCTCAGTGTTTATCTTCTAAAAGTTTTATAGTTTTAGGTCTATGAGTTCATTTTTGTAAATGGTATAAGGTAAAGGTTCAACTTTCTTTCTTGCCAGGTATATATTCAGGTGCCCCAGCACCATTTTGTAAAGATTATTTTCTCCCCGTTGGACTATCTTGGCACCCTTGTCAAAAAATATTTGGCCATAAATATAAGAGTTTGTTATGGACTGTCAATTCATTTCTATCAATCTATATGTCTGTCCTTTATGCAAGTACCACACTATATTGATTGCTATAGCTTTTTAGTAAGTTTTGAAATTGGAAACTTTGTTTTTCAAGATTGTTTTGATTATTCTGGGTACCTTGCATTTCCGTATTAATTTTAGGATCAGCTTGTTCATTTCTACAAAAAAGCCAGAATTGCCTTGAATCTGTAGGTCACTTTAAGGACTACTGCCGTCTTAACAATATTAAGGCTTCTGATCCATAAACACAGAATAGCTTTCCATTTATTTAGGTCATCTTTAATTTCTATCAATATTTTGTAGTTTTCAGTATACACGTTTCACACTTCTTTTCTCAAATTTATTCTAAGTATTTTATTATTTTTGATGCTATTGTAAATGAAATTGTTTCCTTCATTTTATTTTTAGACCATTCATTTTGTATAGAAATATAATTACTTTTTATATACTGATTTGTGTATTATAACCTTGATGGACTGGCTTCTTAATTCTAATAGTTTTTGGAGGGTTCCTTAGGATTTTAATATACTATATCATATCATCTGGAATAGAAATGGTTTTACTTATTTCTTTCTAATCTAGAGGTTTATTTTTTTATTTTTTTATTTTTTTAAATTTTTTTAATGCTATTCTTGTCTGCTTACATTCTTTTTATGTATGTATGTATGTATGTATGTATGGCTTTGTTGGGTCTTCGTTTCTGTGCGAGGGCTTTCTCTAGTTGTGGCAAGCGGGGGCCACTCTTCATTGCGGTGCGGGGGCCACTCTTCATCGCGGTGCGCGGGCCTCTCACTATCGCGGCCTCTCTTGTTGCGGAGCACAGGCTCCAGACGCGCAGGCTCAGTAGCTGTGGCTCACGGGCCCAGTTGCTCCGCGGCATGTGGGATCTTCCCAGACCAGGGCCCGAACCCGCGTCCCCTGCATTGGCAGGCAGATTCTCAACCACTGCGCCACCAGGGAAGCCCTAATCTAGAGGTTTTTAATTTATTTTCCTTGTCTAGTTGCCCTGACTAGAACCTCTAGTACAGTGTTGATCTTGGGAGGAAAGTATTCAGTCTTTCACCATTAACTATGATCTTTGCTGTGGTTTTCTCATAGATGTTCTTTATCAAGTTGAGGACATTCTCTTCTATTCCTAGTTTTTAATCCATTATTCTATTAATATGGCATATTACATGAATTGATTTTTGTACTGTTGAATGGTCCTTGCATTCCTGGATACATCCCACTTGATTTGATTTGATTTACTGGATTTAATTTGCTAATATTTTGTTGAATATTTTTGCATTTATATTCATAAGAGATAGTAGTCTGTAGTTTTCTTGTGATACCTTTGTCTGGTTTCAGTATTGGTGTAATACTAGTTTCATAGAATGAATTGGGAAATGTTTCTACCTCTTTATTTTTAGAAGAGTTCATGAAGCATTGGCATCAGTTTTTCTTTCAATGGCTGATAGAATTCACCAGTGAAGCCACATCACATGGGCTTAGGCATTTCTTTGATTACTAATTCAGTCTCTTAACTCACTGTAGGTCTATTCAGGTTTTCTATTTCTTCTTGAGTCAACTTCAGTCATTTATGTTTTTCTAGGACTTTATCTATTTCATCTAGATTATTCCATTTGTTGGCATATAATTATTGACAGTATTCCGTTATATTCCTTTTTTATTTCTGTAAGGTCAACAGTAATGTTCCTCCTTTCATTTCTAAGTTTAGTAATTTGCATCTTCTCTCTTTCTTTTCTTGACTAGTCTACCTAAAAACTTGGCAATCTATTTATCTTTTCAAAGAACCAACTGTTGATTTTTCTCTGTTGCTTATCTATTCTCTATTCCATTTATTTCTGCCTTTTGTCTTTTGATTGGAATATTTAATTCATTTACATTAATGTAATTTCTGACAAGGTTGGAATTACATCTGCCATTTTTCTATTTGTTTTCTATATGTCTTATGTCTTTTTTTTCATTCCTCCATTACTACCTTTTTTGTATAAAATATTTTCTAGTATACCATTTTAATGCTATTTTAATTTGTTGTTTCTTTTCCTTTTTTTTTCTTTTTTTGGTATTTTCTTAAGTGGTTGCCCTGGAGATTATAATTAACATCTTGTTTTAAAGCAATCTAGTTCATATTAATCCCAACTTAATTTCAGTAGTATATAAAAACTCTGCTTTGGTATCGGTCTGTTCCCCCCACCCTTTGTGCTATTATTGTCAAACAAATTACATTTTTATGCATTTATAAGCCCATCAACACAGTTTCATAAGTATTGTTTTATGCAGTTATCTTTTACATCAGATAGAAGAAAATAATTACATGCAAAAATATATTTATATTTTCTTCTTCTTTTTTTTTTTAACCTATGTAGTTACCTCTACCATTGCTCTTTAGTTTTTCAGCTGAGTTTGACTTACTGCCTAGTGTCCTTTCATTTAAGCCTGAAGGACTCTCCTTAGTATTTCTTGTAGAGCAGGTCTGCTAGCAGTGGAATCTTTCAGACAATTCTCCTTCATTATAAAAATCTATTATATAAATATAAATCTTTCAAATAATTTCTCCTTCATTTTTCTTTAAACTTTTTATTTTATATTGGAGTATAGCCAATTAATAATGTTGTGATAGTTTCAGGTGCACGGCAAAGTGACTCAGACATACATATACGTATACATATACATGTATCCATTCTCCCCCAACCTCCCCTCCCGTCCAGGCTGCCACATAACGTTGAGCAGAGTTCCATGTGCTATACAGTAGGTCCTTGTTGGTTATCCATTTTAAATATAGCAGTGTGTATATATAGATCCCAAACTCCCTAACTATCCCTTCCCCCCGATAACCATAAGTTCCTTCTCTAGGTCCGTGAGTCTGTTTCTGTTTTGTAAATAAGTTCATTTGTATCATTTCTTTTTAGATTCCATATATAAGGGGTATCATATGACATTTCTCTTTCTCTGACTTACTTTACTCAGTATGACAATCTCTAGGTCCATCCATGTTGCTGCGAATGGCATTATTTCATTCTTTTTAATGGCTCAGTAATATTCCATTGTGTATATTCACCCACATCTTCTTCATCCATTCCTCTGTCAATGGACATTTAGGTTGCTTCCATGTCTTGGCTATCGTAAACAGTGCTGCAATGAACACTGGGGTGCATGTATCCTTTTGGACCATGTTTTTCTCTGGATATATGCCCAAAAGACCCCAAATAGCCAAGGCAATCTTGAGAAAGAAAAACGGAGCTGGAGGAATCGGGCTCCCTGGCTTCACACTGTACTACAAAGCTATAGTCATCAAACCAGTATGGTACTGGCACAAACATAGAAATATAGATCAATGGAACAGGATGGAAAGCCCAGAAATAAACCCACATACCTGTGGTCAATTAATCTATGAAAAAGGAGGCAAGACTACATAATGGTGGAAAGACAGTCTCTTCAACAAATGGTGCTGGGAAAACTGGACAGCTACATGTTAAAAAAAAATGAAATTAGATCATTCTTTAACACCATACACAAAAATAAAATAGATTAAAGACCTAAATGTGAGACAAGACACTATAAAACTCCTAGAGGAAAATATAGACAGAACACTCTCTGACATAAATCTCAGCAATATCTTTTTTGATCTGTCTCCCAGAATAATGGAAATAAAAACAAAAATAAACAAATGGGACCTAATTAAACTGACTTCATTTTTTGAAGAATAGTTCTGCTGGATATAGAATTCTTGATTGACAGTCTTTTCCTTTAGCACTTTGGTGATATCATCCCACTCCCTTCTGGCTTTCATGGTTTCTGATTAGAAATCAACTGCTTATCTTACTGAGGAGTCTTAGTATATGTTGAGTCACTTTTCTCTTTCTGCTCTCAAAATTCTCTCTTCTTGTCTTTTGACACACTGAGTCTGATGTGCCTATGTTTGGATATCTCTAAGTTTATACTACTTGGAGGTTGTTGAGCTTCTTGGATGTACAAATTAATGTTTTCATCAAATTTGGGAAGTTTTTCAGCCATTATTTCTTCACATATTCTTTCCGCCCCTTTCTTTCCCTCCTTCCTTCTGGCACTCCTATTATGTGTATTGTTGATGGTGTCCCACCCGTCTCTTGAGGCTGTGTTCATTTTTTGTCATTCCTTTTTCTTTGTGTTTCTCAGACTGGATCATCTCAATAGACCTAGTTTTAAGTTAGCTGACTTTCTCTTCAGCCAGTTCATATCTGCAGAGGAACCTCTCTAGTGAATTTTTCATTTTAGTCATTATGTTTGTATCTCTAAATTTTCGAGTTGGTCTTTTAAATAATTTTTATCTATTGATATTCTCTGTACAACGAGATGTTCACATACTTTAATTCTTTAAACATGGGTTCTATTAGTTCTTTAACATATGTATAATTGCTTATTTATGTCTTTGTCTAGTAATTCCAATGTCTGGACATCCTCAGGGAGTTTCTATTGACTTCTTTTTTACCCTGTGTTATGGCCAAACTTTCCTGTTTCTTTGTGTATCTTGTAATTTTCTGTTGAAAACCGGGCATTTAAAATATTGTGGCAGATCTGGAAACCAGATTTGTCCCCTCCTCAGGGTTTGTTATTGCTTCTGTTGTCATTGCTGTGCTGCTGCTATTTATTTAGTTATTTTCCTGAGCAAATTCTGTAAAGTCTGTATTCTTTATCATGCATGGCCATGAGATCTGTGTACAAAAGCTTAGTTGTCAGCTAATGATTGGACAGTGATTTCTTTAAATACTTGGAACCAATCATTTTTTTGAGCCTTTGCCGAGTGGCTCTGTGTTTGTGTGTTGGGGAATACCTTCAGCACTCCAGCAGGCAGTTTGCAGCTCTTCCTTAGCCTTTACTTCTTGCTTATGCAGAACCTCAAGGTCAGCCAGAGTTGAGAGATTAAGGTTTTCTCAGGTCTTTGCTGGTCATATGCACTGTCCACAATTCTAGGAATTTGTTGGAGCTTTTTAACCCTACCCCCACCCCCAGAACATCTCATTACCCAATTTTTCCTTCTAAGTTTTCTAATCAGCATCTTTTTAGTCTCTATTCGTGTCACTGCCTCAGGCAATTGTAATGTTAAATAATTCCTGCTAATTACTTTCAACAGACACTCTGGGGATAGGGCTATTTGCACAGCATGAGCTTGAGATAGGTCAAACAGTGACAACTCTCTGGGAATGGGTTTTTTGGTAACTTCAAACCACTTCTGCCCCTTCAGTGGCTGCTAGGCTACCTTGGTTGTGAGACTGTTGGTTTTAAAGGCCACCATGAAGCTGAGGTTATGGGGATGGCAATAAGTCAAGTTAAAATGCCCCAAATTTTATGGAAGAGATTCAGCTATTTTTCCTCAAATAAGCACCCCTCAGACTGCTGGAAGACTTTGTTTAATTTCCACAGTTCTGCAGAGGTTAATTTTGACAGATTTTGCCAGTGTCTTTGCTTTACAGAGGAGCAAGTTTTCCAAGATCTTTACTCAGATATTCTAGAAGTGTTTCTCATGCCCAGTTATTTTTTACTGAGTTATTTGCAGGGCCAACTAATTCTGCAACTCCAGTCCCATTCACGTAAGAGTCCATCTGCATGGCTTCTCCTAGAGCAAGCAGTGTGTAACCTGTTGTTAGTTTGTTGGTTTTTTCTTATTAATTTGTAGTAGTTTAAAAAATACTCTTGTGAGTAGTCCTTTGTCATTTTTACGTGTTACAAAACTTCTGCCATTCTGTGACTATTTTTTTTTTCCTCTCTTTATGGTGTTTTAATGAAGTTCTTACTTTTAAAAGATTTTGAATGTATTAATATTTTCCTTTGTGATTTAAGCTTTTTTGTTTTTCATTAGTAGAATTTTTCCTTACCCCAAGGTTGTCTAGATAGTCTTTTTAATTTAATTTTCATTTTTTTTAATAAGTTGGTACTATTGCATTTTTATTTTCCACCTGGAATTGATTTGTATATGATAGGATTTTGTGGTTCAATTTCACCTTTTTCTGTGATATTCCATTGCAGCAGCCCTATTTATTCAAATATCAGTTCTTACCTTACTAATTTACTGGGCCTACCCTGCATGTTATACATCAGTTTTGGTGTATACAGAGGTCTCTTTCTGAACTCTTTATTTTGTTCTCTTGCTCAGTTTTTCTTAACCTATCCCAGTAGCACCTTGTTCTTTAGGCGATGTCTTGAGTGTTCTGAGGCTTTGCCCTTCTATTGAATTTACAGCTCATATAAGGGAGAAATGATATCTTCAAGTATTGATTCTTCCAAATTATGAACATGATAATATACCCAATTTATATAGGTTCTTTACTCTTCCAGAACAGTTTTACCATTTTCTCCATATAAATTTCATACATTTTGAATTAGATTTTTATACCTAGGCTCTTTATATTTTTTAAGCTATTGAAAAATGGTGTTTTAAAAACTGTTGCAGGTCTTTAGAGACACAGTTTCTTTTTGTGACCCTATATATATTATGTATACTGATTTTGTGTCCAGCAAACTTACTAAACTCATTTATTCTCACAATTTATCTGCAAGTCTTATTGAGTTGTCCATATAAACAATTGTGTAATCTGTTAGTGATAGGAGTTTTCTTTCCTTGCCATTCCTCCTATCTTTGTTTTTTTTTTTTACTTACTGTACTGGCAAGGACCTCCACTGAAAAGAAGGGATGATAGTGGGACCCATCATCTTGTTTCTGATGTAAAGGAAATACTTTCACCATTTTACTATTAAGTAGAATGGTTTTTTATAGGTTTTATGTAGCAAGATTTTATCAGGTTAATGAAGTTCATTTCCATTCCTAGTTTTATAAGAATTTAGTTTAGTTTTCTTATCATGAATGGATATTGGATTTTATCATGCTGGTAGAAAGAAAGTTCTGTTCATTAATTTTTTTTTTAATTAAATTTTATTTTTCTCTTTTCTTTAGCAAAGAAGTTTGTGATCCTGATATTGGCGGCAAGATCATAATGTGCCCTCAATGTGATAAGCTTTGTCCATTCTGGAAACTCAATATTACTTGCGAGTCCTCAAAGGTATTTTTTTTCCCGAACGTTTACAAGTAATGAAAGATTTTTTTTTCTTCTAAAAATTTTAGTACAACATAGCGATTATAATTTTTTCCTCTGAGGAATTTAGAAAGGTAATTGTCAACTAAATCTTCATTTTGAAAGATAGATATAAAATGCATGTGTTTTTTCCTTGTTTACAAATAATAAATTGAAATTAAAAGCCTTATCTAAAATCTCCTGAAGGGTCAGTGAGGAACTGTGGAATTGAAACTAATTTGAGTATTTCAGGTAATCAAAGCAGAAATCTCAAACCTGGCTTATCTCATAAATACTATTTAATAGGTTTACTATTATAAGTATTTTCCTTAATTCAAGTGAATGGAAACCTGAAATCTGTACTTGTGTTTTCCCACTTCGGAAGTGTGGTGAAACTCTGCTTGGAATTTTAAAGACCTTGCTGGTCAGATTTAGACTGTATTTATAAAAATGCATAAGAAAGGTTTTGTCTGCAAATGGTAACAGCTATTCACTTTGTCTCAAAACATTCCCACAAAACACATCTGGTTCCCCTTATACATGCAGATGATCTTGAGCTATATGACTTCTTAAAATCCAGGAGGTTTAGGAAAAGCACTGAGACTGGAGAGAGCTTACTGAAAGGCATGCCAGAAACGCCAGACAGGAAGAAAGATGGTTGGCTTGCTTCAGAGAGTTTTCCTGACAACTTTGATGTTTGTAGTAGTCTCCATTGTCTTGATCTTTCCTCTGTCCCCTAGTTCTGCCATGAAAATTTAGGAATCTTTATATGACCTCAGAATATTCTGATCTACTCCGTGTAAGTCTTATTTTAACTGAATACACTGCTAAGATAGTGATGCCACTTTATAGTTTATACTTTGCAAAGTTCTTGTAACTATATCATTACTTGACACACAAAACAGCACTGTGAGACAGGCAGAACAGGTGTTACCTCCATTTTACAGATTTAAACACTGAGGATCTGCGAGATTAAATGATTTGCTCAAGATCACCCGCCTAGTAACTGACAAAGCCAGAAAATGATAGCAAATCTGCCTTCCTTGCTATTACCGTGTTCTTCAGTGGCTGACTGTAGTACCAGGCACTTCACTCTCAAACTGAACTCTATGTTTGGAAAATTATTCCACCCCTTAATTAAGGTGATTGCAGGGTATTGTCAACACATGGATTTCTACACTTAATTTATGAATTAAAATACATTTCATTGCCCATCCCCCCCCCAACCAACACAAGTTCTAGACTATAAGTATCTATCATAGATCATTCAAAGTAAAAGACTTGGAGCTAGTAAGAGAGAAGGTGCCTTCCAGTGATGTTAACTCATAAAGGTCACTAGTTAGTGTGTATCGCCAGGCACTAGATTTAAGGCAAGTGCCAACGATAATACCAGAGGCAAACTGTACTCCACAAAGTACAAATGGAAATTCCATTTTCCTTAAGAAATTATTTTTCACACACCCAACCCCCATCTCTTTTTTCATATCTTCTGCTCCACCTAGCCATCCTTAAGCACATGACTTTCAAATATGTCCCTGTGTACATTTTTTTTTCATTGTTTTGGAAAAAAATGAATCATTCTCTTCCAGTTTCCAAAAAAAAATCCCTTGAGTCTTGTCAGAGTGATTCACAAAGGGAGGGAAGCATATAAAAGAATATGAGTAGAAGAATGAAATGAAAAAATAAGGTAAAAAAGGAGAAAAAGAGAAGCACCTTTTCATGCTTTTCTGCTTATTGGTTAATTCAATCATTTCTTCAATTATACATTTTTATATTCATTTCTTTCCTTTTGGAAAGAGATGGAGTATTCACTAATTGACATGTATGCCACAATTGTTAACAAATTAGAAATAGAAATAGAAAATCAGGATCAAGGAAATTAAGAAACAATTATGGAAGTAATCAGGATTAATACTGTTTTTGTGACTGAGCATTAAATAAAGTTCTTAGCTTTTTAGCTGGCAAGATAAAGAGGAAACATGGTTAAGGTATAATATTTAGTTCTTTGAAATACACTGTTATAAAATTTTGATTTTGTTCCTTTGCAGGAAGAAAGCATAGCGAATGGTCACTTTTCTAGTTTCTAACTGGTTCGTCTGCTTAAAATCATCTTGCCTGCGTATACAACTCTCTCTTCTTTCCTGCTCCACCTGACTAAAGCAGTATGCTGACTTGGGGCCGCTGTTAACACAGCCAGCTTTCCCTCTCTGTGCCACCCCACCAAGCATGCTAAGCTAAGCTTCTTACCAAGAAAGCTCTTTGCTTATCTTCTTCCCTACTTCCTGCTTCCATGTTGCTCCTGGGGCACCGAGAGCAGAGAGGCCAGCCAGCCATCTTCTTCTTTCTCTCAGTTCCTTGATCCTCACACAAGTGGCAAAAATGGTAACTTCCTCCAAGCCACGTTAACTCCCTCTCATAAGAGTGCAAGGCACATCCCTCGTCTTGAGCTAGGCAGCTGGGGTGAGCTTGGCATTAGCAGTAAACTTGCCTTTTCTTGCTGCTCCTTTTTTTTTTTCCCCCTCTAACATTGACAGATGTGCTTCCAGTGGCTTTTTCTCAGCATAATAGGATTTTCTCTTTCTGGAGTGAGGGTGGAGGTGTCAGGGCAGATAGGGAGGTATCAAATAGAGGTTTGCATTGATTCCTAGAAGAGGAGTAACATTGGGTAGAATCTTCAAGAATAACATTATAACACGCAGAAATGTTTCTCTGAGGACTTTTCCTGCAATAATTTTCAATAAGGGATAAGGTATGACATTAAAAGACAGCTTGGAAAAGATGGTTCCATAAGAGTCAAAGCTACAAGACTTGAAATCATGTTCCATAGAATCCCAGGAGTAGAGGAATAAATAGGTGGGGAGCATTGTTCCCCAGAACGATCACTCATTTATTAATTTTGTCTTCCTTGAGATGGATTTTTGAGAGGAGTAATTGAATGACAGACAGTTCGGGTCTGTGCTTTCTGCTCAGGGTATATATGGATGATTGAGGGCGTCTATATGTTTTGGAAAAAGGATGTATAAGAAGATGGATGGGTGGATATTATTTTACAAAAATAACATATTTTTATGTAGATGAAAGTTTACTCATTTTATATCAGTATACAGGGCAACACAGAAAGAACCTTAAAAAAAGTTGAGTTTTTCTGAGAAGCAGATTTGAATTTTCTTTTGCACTGGAAAGTTTGCTATTTATTTATTTATTTATTTATTTTTAGCCTACAGCTTCCTTTTCTACCATGTCTTCTTTACTTTTCATAAGATCTATCATAAAGTTGATATTATGTTTGCCACTTTTTCCACTAACTTAATAGACCTTTTTAGGAGATACAAAAATGCTCACTAATGAAAAATCGGTAACTAATTGGAAGATCTTCCAGGAATTCATAGAGGGAGATAGACTATTTTTATACTAGCAAAAAGGGGAAACTTAGCAGAACTAGTAAATAGAGTATGTCATGTATTCCTTCATGATCATTGTACCCTTTGTAACGTCAGCAAAAGCATCTGTGCCTCCTTATCCTAAAGGAAGCTTCCATCAGCGATGGTAGAAAAGTCATCATTGGATTTGAGGAAACAGAGCTGTCTCCTGGGGGGAGAGCCATCTCAAAGTAAACCTCAGCTTTGTGCTTCTCTTAACAAGAAATGCAGGAATTCAGGAACTTGCCCTCTGACGAGGGTTGGATAATCAGATGCAAATCATAAATCTGAAAGTTGTTTGGAGTTCATTGTACTCTTAGGGCCGTTCTGTTTCCTCAGATTCACTATCATGGTCCATAAAAAGAGGCTGTTCTTCAAAAGTATGTTAGAAGCTTTCAACAGCGTGGGGTCTTAGCAGCTGAGCCTATTTCTTTATCATGATGTGGAAAGATTCCATTGGAAAATGTACTCTGGTAAATACAGCAGAGGCTGCTTGCTTTCAAGAGAATGAGAAATCTCATCTGTAAGTATGTAGTAGATACAGTGATTGTCAAACTAGGTAACAGCTTTAAAAGAAACTCCCAAACTGTAGCATATACAAAGCAGTTCATATTTGCTGAATCCTAGTAAGTGAAGAACATGATTCATGTATATGTTATTATTGTATTTTCCAGAAATTGTGCCTCTTTGACAGTTTTGGAACCCTAGTCTTTGCAGTATTTATGGGGGTATGGGGTAAGTTATGTTCATTTTTTTCAGTTTCCTTTTGCCTCATAACTAAAAACAAACAAACAAACAAAAACCTTAAGCTCATACAAATACCGAACTAAATAGCATTATATGGTTTTATATAGGCGATTAAGGTAACCCACTTTTAGTCCCTTGGATTGCCCAAACTTCATCTCCCCCCAAACTCCATTTATAATTCTTAAGGCCATTGTATCAATTACTGCATAAAAACCTACCTCAAAATGTAGTGGCTTAAACACAGGTTTATTGTTTCTCATGAGTCTCTGCATCAGCTGGGAGGTTCTCCAGGCATAGTTCGCCAGGAGGGGTTGGTCTATGGGGCTCAGCTGGGCCACCTCCTCTGGGTCTACATGGTGTCTCATCCTCCAGTGGGCTGGCCCAGGATTCTTCACATGGAAGTTTAGGGTTCCAAAGAGAAGCAAGACAGGAGAAGCACACTCCAGGCATTTTTTAAGCTTGTGTTTGCATCAAGTTTGCAAATGTTCCATCAACCAAAGCAAGTCATGGTCAACCCGACAACAATGTGAGGAGGTGGGAGGACTGCTCAAGGGCTGGATACACAGGGGCATGATTCACTGGGAGCTATTGTAATAACCCTCATAGCTGTGATCCAACCTGACTTTCAAGGGTTTGGGGTTCGGGAAAAGCAGCAACACAAGAATTACAGGTAAGCTTTCTTCTTTATACACTTCTAAATGAGTGAGTAGTTAATAAGTATGTGCTGCTACACTTATAATAGTAACATTCTGTTTAATAAATAGAACAAATATGATCCTAAAGAATATAATTTGTATATAGAAGCTTTAATACTATATATTATTTATTTTGAATAGATTAGTTACATTAATTAATTACATTAATTACATTAATGAGGCAATTATCATTTTATTTAAATACAGACTTTTACATGTTTAATTGATGTGTAACTGTTCTACCATAGAAGAAAAAATGTCCACTTTCAAAGATAAATGCATTTCCAATTTCATTGTGTAAGTCAAGGGGAAAATAGTGCTCAGGGTGTAGATAGTTGGGGGAAGAAACAGAACCAAGTCTTTTATTTTGGAGAAGACAACACATCAACACATGCAACTCACTTACAGATACAGCTGTTTACAGGTGTCCTCGGTGGTATTTCTCTTTTGCAGTGGTTGTGCCTATGAAGGGTCCCCAAATGAATCACAGAACAGACAGGCCAATTATTTTGGACACTTTTTTTTTTTTTTTTTAAACATCTTTATTGAAGTGTAATTGCTTCACAATGGTGTGTTAGTTTCTGCTTTATAACAAAGTGAATCAGCTATACATATACATATATCCCCATATCTCCTCCCTCCCACCCTCCCCATCCCACCCCCCGAGGCGGTCACAAAGCACTGAGCTGATCTCCCTGTGCTATGTGGCTGCTTCCCACTAGCTATCTATTTTACATTTGGTAGTGTATATATGTTGGACACTTTTAAGAGATATTAGTTGCCACTCCTGCATAAACTCTAAGAAGGCCAAACTTACCTAATAAGTCACACTGTCATTCAGACATTTAGCATGTTTTGGCTGGAGACCAAACACTAGCTAATATTTGACATGTGGGAGACTAAAGATCAAGTTCATATATTAAGATTCTCTGTACTCCTCCACTGTAAAATAATCTTTTTTTTTTTTTTTTATCCCCGGTAAGAGGGTAGGTGCTGAACACTTGGGTGGGGTCACTTTTAACTATTGCATAAACCTCAGTCTCAGCACTGATTCATAAAATTCTAACACATCTATTGAACTCCATACACTAATGGATGCTGATAGCCCTAATTAAAAGAGACTTTTAAAATAAAGCAAAAAATACTAACTTTGACACTGGAAAGAAAAACTTCAAGGTCCCTAGCCCACCCTGCTTTCTGTGATCATTAACTACACCATGTTTATAGAACAGACAGGCATATTGAGCTGCTGCTTTTATTTCATCAGGTTGTAGAATGCAGAAAACATTTCAGCCCTGCTCGTAGCATCATATATGTATCTTTAAGGATATGTATGTATGATGAAGTCTTAATTTAAATGCCTGATATTGCTTTTCTTGTTACCTCTGGCTTATGAGAACTACTGCTGTGAACCTAATTACAGAAAGCCTGCAATTGCAGAACAGAAGTTTTTCATATCACCATCATCATATTCCTGTAGCATCTCCTTTGTGCCCAGATGTATGTGGCAGAGTATTTTTCTGCTCCCTAGAAATTATAAAAGTTGAGGGTAGAAAACCTTTTATAATAAATATAGCACAAGTCATGGACTTACTTGAAAAATATCCCCCCTTGTAGGCCAAACCACTCCATCTACTCATACTGACTCCTAAAGTCCTAAACACCAACTAACCGCGATTGAAGTAAAGGTTCTGAACGTATCCTCCCTCCCCATTCCTTGTTGTTTCTTACCTACTTCTGTCTAATGCTCCCTGCCAGCCTCTTGGCTGCATGACTGCAATTTTTAATTTTCACCTTTGAGTTCTAGGCTGGGCCTAGAGATTTACAGAAAAACCCAGACCCCTGGCTCATAAGGAGGGGTGGGGGGATTTCAGGAAGCCTTCACCCTAACTAGCTGCACTTGGAGATCAGAAAATGACTCTTGCGACTGTTAGTTTGAGGTCTCTGCTTCTCCAGCTGCATCCATACCAGCAAAATACCACAGTGTCTATAACCACCCTTGCTTCCATTCAGCTGCATTTCTGATTTAAGTGACACACAGATGCGTCTGATGGGCATTTTTAAAACCACATCTGGAGCCCTAACTGCAAGAGAGTTTAAGAAATGTGTTTTCTTTTTCGTTTTCTTTTTCAAGGATTATAATTTTTTAAATTCATTTTATTCAAGTATAGTTGATTTACAATGTTATGCTACTTTCTGCTGTACAGCAAAGTGATTTAATTATACATATATGTGCATTTTTAAAATATTCTTTTCCATTATGGTTCATCGCAGGATATTGAATATAGTTCCCTGTGCTATACAGGACGACCTTGTTGTTTTTCCTGAGAAACGTATTTTCAGTCTCGTAGTCTCTCAGTTAGGAAGTTAGAATACAGGCTGAGCGAGCTCATCTGCCTTGTCTGCCTTTGTGAGTGAAGAGGTCTGACTAGTTTCAAGGCCCAATAAAATGTCTCAGCCCTTCAGCAGCAAACTCTTAAGGCCACCAGAATGCTCCCATCTACCAGAGTGTGCCTTGTCCTTCGACATTGCTGGCTACAACCACCAACGCTGTGTATTGGTAATCTTCTTCATCTGATGCATATTTTCTTTAGCTGTTTAATGTCCTGATTAAGAGGACAAGCTGGTTTTCTTCTCTCTTATTACGTATTCGTATAAGAGTCCTGTCTCTCACCAGTCAGCTAGAGCTGCCTGGTGTGTGGTTTGCCAGAGAATATGAGCGCGGAGTTCCCCACCGGAGTCCGACCAGTTGTTCTATTGCAGGAAGAGAGAGAGAGCAGAAGGTACAGAACGGGAAATTCCTGTCCGGCATCATGCACAGTCACCCCAGGTCCCGGTGCTCTCACTCTGGGACACACAGCACTGTGACTCAGCAGCCATGTAGCTCAGGAGTGCTCCAGAACGTTGGGTGGCTATACTAGGCGATCAGCATCTTTCACGGGCCCTGCAAAGTTCTGGGCTCTGTGAAATGAGGAACTAAGCAACTCCCACCCATTCCTACAGCTCCCAGGGTTTGTGCCCTTCAAGGTTTCGAGGATTTGCTACCCAGTCATTATTTGTCACCAGGCCATTCCTTCCTTGCATGGCAGTTATATCACTTCCCACTCAGAACTCCTCAATTTCAGGATTTGGTAAAAGCAGTCATTTTACCCTTTATGTTCAAGTTCAGGGAGGAAGGGGAAGGGTACCCGCTGTTTCTCCCTGATGGCACTGATTAGAATTGTTTCTCTTGCTTTTTGTGAGAAGAGTAGTTTGATTTTCATAAATCATCTCCTGTTGATACTGTTGCTAGATAGATACTGAACAAATAAATGGCTGTTACACTCCCATTTTAAAGATGTGGAAAATGACGCTCAGGCAGATTAGGCAAATTACCTGAGGTCCCCAGAGACAAAAAGTGACAAGCACAGAATAAGAGTTCTGCAAATAATTTGTTGTCATCAGTGTTTAGATCACTGACAAAATGCAATGTATAGTAATAAAATTGTAGCAAACTTTTAGAAGGATGCAGAAATATTTATTTGATATAATTGTACTGCCTTGTGTGGGGTTCTGAAAAATGGGTTAGAAAATGATGGTTCCACATCCTTGGTCCTACCTCACCTACACAGGTACAGACTTTTCTTTCTGTAGCAAGAATGAGAAAGCCCCAGCCTTCCAGCCTCATGAGATCAGTCCTCTTTGTTTCACCTATGCCTACCTGTAGGTGCCAAAACACAGATGGACTTTCATGTCTTGCCTCACAAATTCCTTTAAAAATAGATAGGTTTGAAGATACAAATTCGTGAAAGTAAGCTGCTTTTTTTTTTTTTTTTTTTCCGTAATAATCCATTTATTTATTTATTTTTTTTTTTTTTTATTTATGGCTGTGTTGGGTCTTCGTTTCTGTGCGAGGGCTCTCTCCAGTTATGGCAAGTGGGGACCACTCTTCATCGCAGTGCGCCGGCCTCTCACTATCACGGCCTCTCTTGTTGCAGAGCACAAGCTCCAGATGCGCAGGCTCAGTAGTTGTGGCTCACGGGCCTAGTTGCTCCGCGGCATGTGGGATCCTCCCAGACCAGGGCTCGAACCCGTGTCCCCTGCATTGGCAGGCAGACTCACAACCACTGCGCCACCAGGGAAGCCCCTAGCTGCTTTTTTTTTAATAAAGTGAAAAGTAATTTTCTTTACTTAGCAGAGGAGGAAATGGAGGATTTTCTTCATTGAAAATCAATAAAAATTTTGAAAACATCTGTATGTCTAATATTTCAATGAAAATGACAAAATTTAGAGGGATTACAAAAAACACAGGGAAGGTATCCAAAGTGGCTTTAGAAAGCTTTTTCCAGGCTGGGCTCATAAAGAGGCTATTAATGGAAAGATACCCTTTTCTCACCCACAGTCCCTTTCTTTAGGTTGGAAAGGGCCAGTGGTTTCCTCTGATGTGCAGTCCTAGTGCTTTGAGTGAGTGGTGGGGTAGGACGGTATGCATGATGATTCCTCAGTCTGTCTATCCTGAATAACTCCCAGCAGTCGCGGGGCTAGAGCTGCCGCAACCTTACCCATCAACAGTCACCTTCTCAGCTCAGCTCCTCCAGGCCCACATGACTGGCGGAGCAGAGCGTGGTGGGCAGTGGATGTTCAGGCATAGCGGGGAGCAGTGGGAAATCAGCTGGGCCCTCCGAGTGGATGATTCCATCCTTCAGGTGGTGGAGGTCCTCCAGTTTCTGGGATGACTTCCCACAGTACATTCAGTTAGCTAATACTTATCCAGTGCCTGCTGTGTGCTACTGTTTCCCCTGTGAACAAAACCAAATCCCTGCCCTCAAGAAGGTGACATCCTAGTGGGCATGATAAACAATAAACGCGGAAGCAAATATAGGTCAGGGTGCATGAGTACTGTCCATTCTGAAGCGCACAAGTTGAGGTCAGCATAGGGAATAAAGTGTGCCCTTTTGGACAGAATGTACACTAGCATTGGGCTGATTTCATAGTTGCAGAGGGGGACACAGAGTGGAAAGAACTTCATGGGTGGAAGGAGTAAGGCAATGTTGGCAGTAGAATTCTCAAGTAAATTAAAAAGTAGGGGTCTTCTGTTTGATGAGGATGCATGGTATTTATCAAGGAGGTGTGAGCCTAGGGGACTTTCGTAAGTGGGTGGCTTCCTGTGTATACTGTGCCGCTTCATATGCAGCCCAAGGAGGGCTGGCTCATTCCCCCAAGCAGGGGTCTCTCCTCGGAGTATCTGCCCATGCAGCCAGCGTGGGTCAGCTGGGGAGCGGGAGCAGCCAGATGCAGCTTGGTCCATAGTTACCTGGTGCCCTCAAGGCTTTCCTTCTGTGGGTGCTTCGTTTCCCCCTGGACGGAGGCAAGGGCGTGAATGGCTGGGCAGGTTCTCAGTGGTGCAGGCAGCACTCTCCAGACTGAACACTCACCACCAGGGGCCCCTTGTGTTGGCTGTGGTCTTGGCTAGATGAGGCCGTAAGGTAGCTGAGCTGTGGCACCATGCTTCCATTCCCACAAAGAGGTCTATTTTTTTTTTTATAAGTATATTCTTTTTTTTTAATTAATTAATTTATTTTTTTAATATTTATTTTTGGCTGTGTTGGGTCTTCGTTTCTGTGCTAGGGCTTTCTCTAGTTGCGGCAAGCGGGGGCTACTCGTCATCGCGGTGTGCGGGCCTCTCACTATCGCGGCCTCCCTTGTTGCGGAGCACAGGCTCCAGACGCGCAGGCTCAGTAGTTGTGGCTCACGGGCCTAGTTGCTCTGCGGCATGTGGGATCTCTCCGGACCAGGGCTCGAACCCGTGTCCCCTGCATTGGCAGGCAGATTCTCAACCACTGTGCCACCAGGGAAGCCCAAGAGGTCTATTTTTGAAGGTTCTGGTCAGGAGTCACAAATGCTCTCTTACCCTGGGAAGGGCACACAGAAGGAGAAAGAGGCCTGTCCTGAAAGCAGGAACAGCCAAATCAGTCCTGCTGTCAGAGGTCTGACAGATGAGTCAGTTCGGTTTCTCTTAAAAGTTGTTTACTCAGAGGATTTGGAACATTTGGGTGACCCGAGAGCGTCGGGAAATAATACCCAAGGGCTTTGTAGCTTTCCCTCTCCAGTGTTAATTCATCCCCCTGTAGCTGTCATGCAAGGAGGTGGAACTTGGTGGACTATAGGCCATCACCTCCGCTCCCTGATGGGGCCAGTGGATTACAATGTCTACTACAACTTGGGGGGCTCCTGGGGGGTGGACATCATTCCTATGTAAAGAGGCCCGGAAGCCTCACATAACTCCCACACTGGGTTTCAAAGTTGCACAGGGGGACTAGCTGCCTTCCAGTTCGCCAGCCAAGCAGGAGACAAGAAGTGGCCTCCCCCACTAACTGTGTGCTCTTTGCATGCATTGACAGCGGCATCTGTGGCAGAAAGCTGAGCTGCCACCTGTACTTGCTTGTGAACATCGGGTCATCACAGCAATGGCATCGTGAGGGTTAGTGCAGCCACAGAGGCAGTGGTGGGATGGAGGACAGTTACTAGCATTGTGTCCTGGGGGAGCAGTGCTGGAATCAGACACTGGGCAGGCACGCAGTGATGACATCTCAGCAGAGTGGGTGCCACGGGACAGAGCCGAAGGAAGGCAAGTTATGGAGCAGGCAGCTTGGGCAGTGCCGCATCGTAAGAAGGGCTTGGGCTCTGGAGCCAAGGATGCCTTGGTTTGATACCTCAGTCCTTATATCGGGCAAGTATTTGAAGCTTTCTGTGCCTCTGTTTCTTGGTGTCCAAAACGGGGATAGTAATAATAGCTACCTCAGAGGGTCATGAGGACCTTTATAGATGTTATGTCATTAAGCTCACAACAGCCTACGAGGTAGGTTCTATTTCCCCCATTTTCCATGGGGGGGGGGGGTGGGCAGGCAACAGGGGCTCAGGAAGTTGAAGCACTTTCACCAGTAGTCATGCCTCTAATGATTGTCAGAACCAGAATTCGAACTTGATTCCGAAGTCCAGATTATCTCTGGGAAGTGGGTGCTTTGAGCATTTCCATTGTCCTTGCCGGCGGGGAGCATTGCGTTCACGTTTCTCACGGCCCATCGCGAGGTTTCCCCCATGTCTCCGGCTGCCTGCAGCGGGGTCTGCAGGATTTCAGGGCAGCTGGTCTTTGCTCTGCACTCAAAGGCTCCCTCTTCTCTACAGGTTGATTCACAACCCTGACTGCTCAGTAGAGCTTTCCAAAAACAAAAAACAATGCACAGACCCAGTCCAGACCAATAAAATCAGAATCTCGGGGGTGGTGCCTGGGCTCAGTATTTTTCAAAAGCTCTCAGTGCTTCACGTGCAGGCAGGGTGAGAACTACCCCTCCGTAGCTCCTTCAGTGAGCTCATCCACTCATGCCCCAGTTGCCACTGGAAACAGGAAAAATTCTTGGCTCAGCCTAGATCTTTCTCTGGAGTTCTAGACTTTTACCTGCCTACCGGGTATCTCCCCTGTGGCCCACAGTCAGCTGATCAGAACCGAATCGGTAATCTTCTGTCTCAGACTTGCTCCTCTTCCTGCCCTTCTTATATCAGGGAATGGCACTAGAATTTAGGACATCGCCAAAGCCAGAAAGCTGGCGGGCATCCTTGATCTCTTTCTCCCCCTTCCATCACACCAGCATGCAATCTGTCTACCTGCTAAAACGCCGTCTTCTCTCACCTCCCGGCTGAAGCAGGCCTCATCGTGGACCTGCCAGTAGGTCTCCCTGCCTCTAGTCTCTTTCTTGACTTCCTTCAATGTCTCCTCCACCTTTAAGGCACACAGAGTCCTTCGTGATTTGCCCCTGCCATCTCTCCACCTGGCTGTCCCACCCGCCTTACCACACCCTGTGCTCCCTTCCAGTCTGTTTGCAGCTCTTGGAAAGTACCTGGGTCTCTTTGGTCTCTTGCCTTTGCACGCACGGCTCCCTAGGGGGAAATGGCCTTAACATTCCCCCTTCACCTGATCAGCTCTAAGGCATCTCGAAACTCACCCCAGTGGTCCCCTCCTCTGAGACAGCCTTGTTACATTCCGGCTCTGTGTGCCCAGAGCACCTCGTGCTTACTTTGATCACAGCTGTCTTAAAAGTCCACTGTAACTATCACTTCACTGTAATTCCTATACACCTAGGAGCTCCTTGAAGCAGGGACCATATCTTTTTTTTCTCTTTATTCTCAGCATATAGTAGAGACTCAAAAATATTTGTGGATGGAACAGTGTTTATTCCAGAATTTCTATATAGGAAGGGCTTAGGGGTAACAGTCTGATTGGAAGAAGGGCCTAGGGGATTTACCCTGAAACCACATTTTTCAACGAACATTTAATGTTGTTTCTGTCTAGTATTTGAAGTTACAAATCTTGAAAAATAATGATTTCTAAAAATTATTTTATTCATACTTTACACAAGATTGAGAAAAATACCAGTTTTCCACATTTAAGAATATTGTTTTAATTGGGGTGACTTGGGTGGTGGAAAATAAAGATTTGGGGACCACTGAAGCATTCTCATCCCTGCACCCCCAAGCCCTTTGGAGGGAAGAGAGGGAGAGGGGTGCAAGGAGGAGCAGACTAAAGGATGGACCATGAACTGCTTTGAATTATAATAGTTGCTTGTGTTTTTTTGTTGGCAATAATGTGCTAAGAGCAGGTGCTTTAGCAGTAGACACAATCAGATGCCTTCTGACCATCCCATTACTACCCTTCCCATGACCTATAGTCTGTTTTTCACAAGTTGAATAAATTATCAACATTTTCCTTTTAAGAAAAGCATTAACTCATTTTTCTCTCTTTTAGATATTAGTATCGCCTATAAATAAATAAAATTAGATTTTATTGACCGTATACAGAAGTGTTGTGGCTAATTAATAGTATTCAGTACAGATTTCTGAAGCATCAGTCATCACTGAAGATCCACATGATGCTGTTCTCTCTTCGGTAGTTACCTTGTTTTTGGAGTTTTGGAAGCGACGCCAGGCAGAACTTGAGTACGAATGGGACACTGTCGAGTTACAGCAGGAAGAACAACCCCGGCCAGAATATGAGGCACGGTGTACTCATGTGGTGATAAATGAGATCACTCAGGTAAAGAGTATGTTATCTAGATGCAATTCAGTCTATTTATTGCAGGGGTTCTCAACCTTGACTGCACATTGGAATCACGGAGTAGGGGCGGGCGCTTAAAAAATATTGATGCCCGTCTTCTGTCGCTATATACTCTGCCACTCAGTGGCCTGGGGTGCATTCTGGCACAGGATTTTTTTTTTTTAAAGCTGCTCTGGTGATTTTTAATGTACAGCCAAAGAGAAGGAGCACTACTAAGAACAGTAGGCACAGGAGATAAATGTGGTCCCTTCTTTCATAATAACAAAAATGAAAAAAAAAAACCTCTTACATAAATGTATAAGAAAAGGTGCGTTGATTTGTGTCCTTTCATAGTACCAATAAAAATTAGACTCTATGACATAGATGTAGAAGGAAAGACACGTTGGTTTTCATAGTTGATTCTCAGTTTTTCACATGGTCCTTCATTATTACAGCCACCTTTTCATCGTAGACTAGCTCCTTTGTCTTGCACTACGCCTCGGTCACTGCTCCCCCTTCTGGTTGGTATGTGCACAGAGTAGGGTGACTCTTATCCTAAAATCGGAGAAAGGATGGAGGAAGAAGGGAAACATCTGTTGAGGCCAAACTATATTCAGGCCCCGTGCTAATCATTTTATCTAATTGGAAAGGTAAATTTGCTGCTGTTACTGCTGCTGCAGAATTAAAAAATAAAACTATATAATCTCTTTGTATAAGCATTCCAAAGCCAGTGAAAGACAATTTTTTTCAATCATCTGCATTATTGCCTCTTGCCATCAACACAGAAAATCTGGAGCTAATTGTACTTGTAGTCATCAGCATAAGGACAGTAGGTTTTGAATATGAATAACTCTTGGAAAGAAAATGCTTTTATCAAAAGCATCTGAAAATGTCTCCAACCATAGACTTTATAAATTGACTCACAGATTTACAGAATGTTGGCAGTAAAAGGGTCTGGAGGGAGCAGTTCAACCTCCTCATTTTATAAATGGAAAAAATTGAGTTTCAGTTACCCAACAGAAAATGACATTTGTCTTTTACAATGTAACAAGTTTTAAATAATCCCCATTATGAATAGTTCCCATTGTTTACGACGAAAGATGGGGGTCAAAGCATGTGTTGGTGAAAGGTTGTACATAACGAAAGCTGAAACTTAGACAAAATCGGATGTTCATAACGTTTTTGAATACTGAAAAACAAAAGCTTATGTTATTGGCAACATACAAAACATACTGAAGAAAAGACATTTTGGAAATTTAAATCTGTCCATTTTAAATTTAAAATTGCCAACTCATAAGTTAAATTTCCATTGTAACATTGCTTGTTAAAAAATTGAAGATGAAGGTTCATTTCTCCTTATCGTTCTTCCTCATTTTACCTTGATTGAGAACACGTCCTCAATGTCTAGAGAGGCCAGCGGTGTGGTGGTGAGGCCTTGGGAACAAAACTGCCTGAATTCATATCTGAACATAGCAAGTTTACTAGCTGAGTGATCTCGGACAACTTGTTAAGTTCTCTGTGCCCTAGTTTCCCCAGCTATAACACAGGAATAAGAAAGTTGCTTCCTCATATGACTGTGGTAAGGATTGATTGAGTTATTGGATAGAACCTACTTAGAATAGCACCTGGCACAGAGTAAATGCCATGTACCTGTTTGCAGCTATAATCACACTGTTGATTTCATTTCTAGAAAAATCTACATATATTCATATAAACTATAAAATGGACACTCTAAAGATTCATAGTTATACCTAATTAATACATAAAGCTCAACCGGAACACACACATTGGCTCCGTAGTACTTGCAGACATCTGTGACACTTTCTGTCCTGCACAGACTCTGGGTTATGACTGCAGTCACTTCTAAAATCTAAGACAAGCTCAGGAATGGTATTGTCAGATACCCAGACTCCTGAGCTCAGATCATGGCAGATAAACAGTTTGTTATTCACATTTGCATTTTCAAAAACTATTATTAAAATGAACACTGAACATGTTTTGTTGTATGTATGTCTGAAATTGTTAACAAGCAAACATGCAATTATCAGTAAGGAGGCTGTGTCTGAAAACTAATTTTTAAAAAAAATTAAGCCTAGGATTCAGTGACCAATTAGGAGGAAAATCATTTCATTGGAGGAATCCCTTGATTGACTAAACTTCTTTTTATTTATTTATTTTTAATTAGGAAGAAGAGCGTATTCCCTTTACCACCTGGGGAAAGTGTATACGTATAACCCTCTGTGCCAGTGCTGTCTTTTTCTGGGTAAGAATCTGCCACAGATTTTTCTAGTATCTAATTTTAAATGTTGAGAAAACTGAAAGTCGAGCTGGAAACTATGTAGCTTCATAGAGAAGATTGTTTCCAGAGAACAGCTCAGCCACCACATGGAGCAACTCTCAAGGTTTCACAATATCTTCTGCTACCCGTGGCTCTTCCAGCTCCTTTCACCTCATTTGTTTAAATCAGATCTGTGGTTCAGGATTTTCAAGTTTCTAATGAAGAGACCAGACGGGAGGCATCAAGAATTCTAAAATTCTCCAAGAGTAACAACTAATATAAAATGTCTAGGAATAGCCTTAACAAAAAGATAATAGGAACTATAAAAAAAAAACATAAAAACTACTGAAAGACATAAAAGAGGCCTTAAACAAATGATTCTAGATAAAAAGACAATGTTTCTAAAATATCAGAACGTATGAAATTAGTTTTGGGTTTTTTATTAATAAAATCATATTAGTAATATAATAATAAGTAATATAATGAGAGTTTTATTAGCTCAAGAACAGCCAGCTTAGAGAACAGGACATGAAGCCCAGATATGGGCTCACTAATAATTTAATATATGAAAAGGAAGGCATTACAAATCAGAGAGATAAGTAAAGATTATTCAATAAATGGTAATGGAACACTTGTTAGCTATTTGGGAAAAAAAGATTGAAATCATGCTATGAACCACATACTGTGATAAATTCCAGAAATATTTAAAAACATTTTAAAAAGTAATACCATAAAAAACTAGAAATAAATATTGATGAATATACAATCTCTAGATGTGGAAGAAGTTTCAGAGGAAAGTATTTAAAGATTTCCATACATCAAAAGCGTCCTAAGTTTAAACAAAACACCAGAGGAAATATTTGTTAACAAATAGGGCAAAGGGCTAATTCCTTCAATACGTAAATACTTCAGAGCACTTCTGAGACAACACCAAAAATCTCAGGAGCTAAGAAGGCAGAGAAGATGAATACACATTCAGAAAGGGAAAAAATATCGTGGCAAATGTCAAACCTCAGTGGTAATTAAATCAGTGCACATTAAAGTGAAATACAATTTTTCACCTGTCAAGTGATAAGACTCTGTGTTTGTAAGGCTTAAGTGCCATAGTACTCTCATACCTATGCTATTGGATTTTTACACTGCTCCAGCCTTCTTAGAAAGCAGTTTGGCAGTACATGTCAAAGTCAAAAATATTCATATGCTTTAATCCACTAATTCAGCTTTTAAAAACTTTTAATCAGGAAGTATTTCAAAGTGGCAAGTAAAAGTCAGACATATATATATATATATATATATATACACACACACATATATAATATGTGTCTCCATGGTAGTAGTAATAATGTATTTTTAAATTTGGGTGGGAGGTATGTGGACATTCATTTTACTGCAAAGTTTTATAGCTCACATATATTATGAAATTTGTAAGTATTTTAACATTTTATTCAAACCCTCTTCAATGAAGAAAAAATAAAACCAAAAAAAAAAAAACAATGGCAAGTAAAAGTCAGACATATATATATATACACATATATAATACATAAATAATATTTTTGTTTATATAGAAATGTTATATAAATATTGATTATATATATTATATATATATAAAACCTCAGCCAAAATGTCCTCCTTCCAACCCTTCATACAGTAGAATATTGTGCAGCCATGAAAAAGTATGTCCACGAAAATATATTATGACATGTAAAAATGTCATGATTATGATAGGCTTAAGAATAAAATTAATATGTAAAATATTTTATATGAAAACAACGCATAGTTCTGAATGAATTACACCTATGTATAGATACATTTTTTTTTCTATTTTTATTTTTTATTCTTCATTTTGATAGTTGGAGTCTTTCAATTGTAGGTGACAGAAAATCAATCTCCAATTGGTTTAAACAACAACCAAAAAATGGGGTTGGGTGAGATTTCTTGGTTCCTGTAACTGAAAATCTCATATCTGAGGTATGACTTCAGTCAAGAATAGATACTGTAGCCCAGATGATGTCAAGGCTGGTTTTGTTCTGTCTTCACTCTGTGTCCAGTGGTGTCCCAGCATGGTGATTCTAGGCATCCCTCATGGGTGCAAGATGGCTGCAGCTTTCCAGATCTCACATCACATCCAAGCCAAGAAAGGTCTCCTTTAGCAGCAACCCCTGTTGACAGAGGAAGCTCGTCTTTCATGGGCACTAGCACATATCTCCTCACATCTTGGTGGCTCTTAATAGGTTATTTGCCAATCCTTGAATCAGGTGCTGAGGCCAATAGGATGAGACACCTGTTTGTGTCAAACCAATTGGGATCTACATCTGGAGCCCTGGGGAGGGTTGGGCAGTCAAGCCCAAACCACTAGACTAAAAACAGAAGGGAGATTATTTACTCTAAAGCAAAATCTAGGTCCTCTTCTAAGACAGGGTACAGATCCAGCGCAGCAAAAGCAACCAGTGTCCACTAGCAGGTACTTTCAGATTTTCTCTAATGAGCGTATATTAAAGTTATGATCAGAAAAGAGGATATGTAAGCAACTTGAGGAAGGAGAATGAAAAGTTTTCCTGTTTCCTAAGAAATATTGAACCCCTTAAGTGCTCTCAAGAAAAATGGAAACACGTCAAGTTTGTAAAAGTTCTGAAATGAATTAGAATTCATTTCATAAGCCATGTAGGGGGCAGTGCCATATAAAGGTTTGTGTATCTTTGGACTCTGAGTATCTCAGTTCTCTCGCTTACTAGTTGCTTAATTTGGGACAAATAGCTTCATCTCTATGTGGCTCTATTTCCTCATCTGTAAAAAGAGAATACTACCTACCTCACAGGATGGTTGTAAGGATTTTAAAAATATATGTGTGCTGAAGCAATAGTAAGCATTAAAGAATCTTACATATTATAATTACTTAATATGTCATTTTAAAAATTACTAGCAGAGTTTTAAAATATATATATACTATCAATATTTAAATGGCCTGTATGGGTTATGCTGAGAGGAAGACTTGATATACCTTCTCTGATACATTTTTCTCAACCTTAATTAATTTTCACATCTAATCTCACACACACACACACACACACACACACAGTGTTATTCCTTTCACAAGTATGAAGGCTTAACTGTGAAGAAAAGGAGATAATGAGATTAAAGGAGGAAATATAATACTTTCTCTACAAACTGATAGCTTAAAAAGTAAGAAAGTCATCTTTTTAACACTTTGGTCACCATAATCATAGCTAACGTTTAGATAGTACTTTTCATGTGCCAGGGCTTAATGCCCTAATTGTTTTTACCTGTAGTAACTCATTGAAGCCTCACAATAATCCTATAAATCAGTGGCTTTTATTATCCCCTCATTATATGGGTGAGGAAATTGAAACCCCCAAAGGCTAAGTAATTTGCACAAGGTCCCCCCAGCTAGTGGTGGAGCTGGGATTCGAACGCGGGAGTCCAGCCATGCTTGTGGATCACTCCCTCTACTGCCCTCCACAGGTGGAAACCAGCCTCCCTCTGTGACTGTAAACACACGACGTGATTGCTTGGTACTGAAATTCATATTCTTTATAGCTTTCTCTATCACGGCAGTCATCAGGAGCCATCAGAGACATTGAGTACATGCTTCTGGAGTGTGTCCAAGAAGGTAGATGTAAGGAAAGCAGTTTAAAAATGGGACCTTTGATGTACCTTGTTCAGTGGCCAGAGAAAACCTGCCTAGTAAGGAAGTGAAACCCTACCAACCACACGCAGATTATGTTTCAGACCACCCCCACTGACCTTGGGTCTATGCAGTCAAAACTACAATGGACTAGGAAAATGAATCCTGTGCAAGTGCAGGTATAAATAACTGCCAGTTTAAGGTCTCAAGATCCGAGTATGAAAAGCGTGTGAAGCGTTTATCATCAGAGACCTGCCTGCTGCCATTTCCAATAGTGACCTTGGGGCATCTCTGCAGCTTCACTGGTCCTGTTCAAAATCTCCTCAGCTACGGGAACGAAGACAACAGCCAGCACCTGCTGACCCCTGAGTCAGTAATAGGTTCTCTGTTGGAAGGAAACGTATCCTCTTAATGGATTACAAATGAGCAAAACCCACTCATTCATAACCTAAATAATTCCATAATTATTATTCTACAAAGGGATGTTTTCACTGGTTCTGCTATCACAGACTTTTTTCTTCTACCAGAACATGCTACCAGTTACTCCATTTTTACTCCATCTGAAGATATTCTCTCTCTCTCTCTCTCTCTCTCTCTCTCTCTCTCTCTCTCTCTCTCTCTCTCTCTCTCTCTCCCCCCCCCCTCCCCCTCTCCCTCTTTTTATTAGGCCTTCTTTTTTAGAGCAGTTTTGGGTTTACAGAAAAATTCACAGGAAGTACAGAGTTCCCACAGACCTCCTCATTCCCTGCTCACAGCTGCTCCTGCTATTAACATCTTCCATTAGTGGGTGCACCAACTCTTTTGACTGCCATCATTTCTTCTCCTTTCTTTGAAATTTAACGTGCCTGATTTTCACCTCTCTTGTGGCATTTATGTGAGATTTACATCACTTCACAATGCATGTTGTCCATTTGGGCATGGGAAGTGTAAAAGTGTAATTATTTGTGAGTCTCACGCTGCTGTGTTTATTGTGTTTTCAGATCCTTTTGATCGTTGCTTCAGTTATCGGGATCATTGTCTACAGGCTCTCAGTGTTCATTGTATTTTCTGCAAAACTTCCCAAAAACCTTAATGGAACAGACCCAATCCAGAAGTATCTGACTCCACAGATGGCCACGTCCATCACCGCTTCCCTCATCAGCTTTATCATCATCATGATCCTGAACACCATATATGAGAAAGTGGCAATCATGATTACTAACTTTGGTAAGGTCCTGCTATATATATAGCGTGATTTCTAAGCCATCTTTAGAATCAGGTAAAAATAGAGACTGTATGTTTTAGGCATTTCAATTCCAGTATGTTACAATTTTTAGAAAATTTCAAGTGTAAACATATTTTCTCTAGCCTGTACGAGAAATGAATTATCTCTAGCTTTGCACTGGTAAGAGGGACAAAGCAAAGACAATCATTATAATGCCCAAGCTCTGTGTAAACAGATCAGTGCTGAATAATATTTTCAGTTACATTAGATCATGTACCCTATTGTTGAAAGTAAATGGTCTCTTTATTGCAAACAAGTGGAAGAGGGTCATGGTTCCAGTGGCAGATCTGCTTGCTCCCGCATTGCTGAGAGGACAAGCAATCACAGTGTTATGTGTCTTCCTCCCACGCTGTTCATATTAATATAGCTCCACACTCATCAGCTCTGGCTTTTATAATAAAGGTTTCTTCTCTCTGGCTTGTATCCCAGGCAGCTGCTTAGTAGCCAAAGTTAAGTGCTTCCCACACGCTGCATTTGGCTGGGTCGTTCTCCAAATGGTCACCTTTGGAGTGGTCATCTTCTGAAAATGATAAGACCGATTTAAATTCTAAACTAGAAGGATGACCCGTTTTGTCTTCCCCAAATGCTTCTAGCAAGTTGCCCCGTGTTTTGTTTGTTTTCTTCAACAGGCCTACCTTATTGCAGTTCAGGAAGACAAGAGAATATCATTTAGCAGGCTGTTCAACTTTAATTTTCTGTCTTACATTGAAAGAAGACAGTTCTTGCCTATTTGATATCATTGTGCTTATAAATTTTAAGGAACAGTTGACTGTTTTCTGCCTTGTGGGATATTGTGTTCATGGGGGAGAGACTCTTACAACAATGTGTAAACTTGGAATTAACATAGTAGCTATATTAAGAAATTCAAAACAGCTGAAGTGGAAACTGTGAATTGTATTTTTTTTAATCATGTTAACTCATGTATCAGTGTCTTTGATTACCGTCTCAAAGCTGTTCACAATTTTAAAATCTTAACATTTCTTTTAACTACAGAACTCCCAAGGACCCAGACTGATTATGAGAACAGCCTAACCATGAAGATGTTCTTATTCCAGTTTGTCAACTACTACTCTTCGTGTTTCTACATCGCATTCTTTAAGGGCAAATTTGTGGGTTATCCAGGAGACCCAGTTTATTGGCTCGGAAAATACAGAAATGAAGAGGTGTGAATGTAGAATTGTGTTCTCTTGACAATTTAAGCTGTTCCATGTTTTCTCTCACTTGCCCAGTGAAGAGTTTCTTCATTGTACATTCCTTAGATTTTTTTTTTTAGCCTAAATAAGAATATCAGAAAAAATAAAATTAATGACTTTTTCATGTTAGACCCATCTAAAATTTAAATAGGACTTTCTTTTTAATATTTCAGTGTGACCCAGGTGGCTGTCTCCTTGAGCTGACAACGCAGCTGATAATCATCATGGGAGGAAAAGCGATCTGGAATAACATACAAGAGGTGTTACTTCCGTGAGTACCGAGTCGTGTGATCTTAGGGGTAGAACGGCCCACCCATCCAAGTCATTTCCCTGCTTGTCTAGCTGCATGCAGCCACTTCTAAAATGGAGTAGACCCTCTGCTTATTAAAGGTCTCCAGATAAGATGATCCAGCCAACAGTGTACATGTATCCAGTGTTTCAGAATTATATTTAAAAACCTCCTTCTTTAGATTTAACAAAAATCCCCATCTGCTGTAGTTTTTGCCTATTAGCCCATTGTTGGTGGCTGTTGGATCATAGCCCTTTGAGAGATGGGCCTTGTTGGAGCTTCGAACTAAGTTTTTCCACAACTTCTTACAACTTTCTCCTCCTTTTATACATGCGTTTAAAAATCAGTAATAGTAACTTGTTGAGTTCCTAGTATGTGCCAGTCGCTGTATTAAGTGCTTATTTATCTCTGTCATTTAATCATCCAAACAATCCTTATTTTTACCTCCCTTTTGCAAATGAAGAATCTGTGTTTTAACAAGGTTAAACGATTTGCCCAAGTTCATGTAGCCAATAAGAGGCTACTGTGGGGTTCAAATGTAAAACCCCATGGCTCCAAACGCATGTGCTTTTAAGAATAGAGGTTCTCTTAATGGTCCTAAGGCACCAGGTTACATAGCATGTTAAGAGACGGTTGTCTAAAATAACTACAAAAGTTTTGACTTACTGTTCTTTTCCTAGAAATGAGAAGAACAGATGTTAGCTGAGGTCACCGTGTCCTTTTAATTTTCACATAAGTCCGATCCCATATCACAGTGGACAAGTCCAGTGCCATCTGCAATTTCTGCATATTTCAAGGAGCTTATTGTATTAGTGTTCTGTTGCTGCTTCAACAAGTATCCCCAAACTTAATGGCAACAGGAAGAAAATAGAGGGAAGAAGCCCACAAAACAACAACGAATTTACTATCTTGTGGTTCTGGAACTCAGAAGTCTGCAGAGGTCTCATTGGGCTAAAGTCAAGGTGCTGGCAGGGCTGTTTCCTTCAGGCTCTATGGTAATCTGTATCTTTTACCTTTTCTAGCTCCTAGAGGCCACCGACATCCCTTGGTCTGTGACCTTCTTTTTCCATCTCACAGCCAGCAAGATTGCAGATCTGTGACTCTTTTCTGTGGTCACATCTCCCTCCCTCACTCCTCCCTTCTCTTCTGCCTCCGTCTTCCACTTTTAATGACCCTTTGATTACACTGGGCCCACCTGGATAATCCAGGCTCGTCTCTGTTAGAGTCAGCTGATTAGCAACCTTAAGTGCATCTGCAACCATAATTCGTATGTGCTGGGTATTAGGATATGGACATCTTTGGGGGGACCGTTTTTCTGCCTACCACATTAACCTTTTCAAGATAATTTCTGGCTCTGAGTTTCTGTTCTCACAAAACTGTTGATCTCTCTTCTGTCTTGCCTCCCACTCCTGTACTTTCTGCTCCTGCCAGCCTGAACGCAGAGGGCAGCCTTCTCAGTGTCCTGCAAAACCACTCACACGAGCAGGGCTTACTGATGTTTGGGGCATGGAGGAGAAACTCAAACAACTTGAATTTCGAAATGCAGAACCTCCGTCTTTTCAGTCTCTTATCCCACTATACACCTGGGAATTTTGCTGCGGTTGTTGTTTATTTATCACCCTTCTTTGTAGGCTCTAGAATCCTGCCCTTCTGCCCTGTCTTCCTCCTGTCACGTCCAACTTCCTTCTCATTCTTTCTCTTCCCTCCCCTAACCTTTCTTCTCTGTCCCTCATTACCAAGTTTCTGTTCATTCTCTTTGTAGAGCAGTTAAATTCTTTTTTTTTTTTTTTTTCTTTCTGTTTTTGTAGAACAAAACCCTCTGGGTTTCAGTGTGTCCTTCCACATTTCTTCACCAGGGCTTTATCCCCCATCTTCAGTGAGAATTATCAGTGTCTGTCTGTAAACAAAGACGTCTCCCTTTTCCCCACTTCAAACCGTCCCCCTCAAAAAAAGATTCTGATCTTAGCTGTGAAATGAGTATATTTTTGCCCTACTGTGCAGTAGACAGCCCTTACCTTGGGCTCATAGTTAGATTTTTCCCAATGAGTAAAAGTAGGTCATGTGCAAATAATACTGTGTTTCTATGTGAAAATAAATATATCAAATAGAGGAAAGGCTTAACTCATTACCAATAAAAAAAAGTATTTTATGAAGGAAATAGGTTAATTATTTAACACTAAATTTTTGTGAATAATTTGTTGTCAGTGAGCTATTTTCTGATTTAAACAATCAAGGAGAAGAGTATATTTCCTAAACGGGTACTCACTGAGAAATTCATACAAAATGAAACTTGTGCACGTGAAATATTTAAAAACAAAGGATGTATTATAGTATCTGTGGTCTGTTTATACCTTCACTTCAAGTAAGCACATTGTTGCAAGTTCCAGTGAGCTGAACTTCGCCTTCAGATATTTCTTCTACTAGCCTTGTTTGAAAACTAGGAGCACTAAATCAGCGCTCCAGCGCCAGTCCGTGGCCCGGGGGTTGGGGACGCCTGCGCTAAATGTTAGGCAAATTAGAGAGTGGGTTGGGTTCTTCCCATCACTGCATCTGCTCTTTGTAAAGGTGCCAGTTTCCTTCCTACGTTTTCATACAAACTTTTAACATACTAAAGATATATCAGTTACTTTTGCTACCCAAAACCACACCCATCCCAATAATACATAGGAAGGGAAAAGAAAACTTATAAAATTTAGTAGCTATTTTCACACCATTTAAATATGTCAAAAGGAACATAGGAAACAAGGAACAAAGGAAATGAATTTCACCATATACTCACCTGCCTCCACCCCCAACTCCACTTGGGGTCCTTGACCAGGATTCTCAGAGCAAATGAAGGCCACGTGGTGCTGTGATCCAGGCTCCATCTGGGGGGGAGGGGGGGGTCTCTCCAGCACCTGGGTCAGCACCTGGCATTTAGTAGGTCTTCAGTAAGAGCCAACTGAGTGAATGAGTGACTCATACGCTTCAAATACAAACATCAGTAAATTAATAGAATTGTTCGTTGGACCCTGAGAAGAAGCTTAGAGCCCTTTGGCTCTAGCCTCACTTTTTTGATAGTTGGGGCATGCCTGGGAATTTTATTCTGTACTTGACAAAAAGGCTAGTACAATTCCTGTGTTAAGCTACTTGCTTTGGAGAAATTTTATGATAAAATGTTAAGAAAAATAGAGTTAAATATCCAAAATGCCTTAGCATTGTCCTTTGCTGTTTAGATAATGGATGGCCGTAATTTTCTTCTTTATATGTTTTCTATATTTTCCTCAGTGAGTATTCGCTATTCAGATAATAAGAAAAAGCAAACTCTTAACAAGAGGAAATGTTTCTTCTCAAGATATGATTTGGCTAGAGAATGAATCAGAGACATACAATAAGAGAATCCTAAATGCAGGGATCCCTCACTCTACACACTCGGTCTTAAAATTCAGGAACAGTAAACTCAGGAGCAAAATAGATTCAGATGGTGAAGGATGCTTGTATTCAAAATTAGCAAGTGGGAATGTCCTAAACAGAAATGGTAATTGGTATGTGGATTAAATATGATAATGAAGAGACAAAGACAAAATGGGGTGTAAAGTGCTTCACACCATGCTTTACACATAATAAGTACTCAGTAAAGGGCAATTTGTTATGATACTGTTACACTAATATGCATGGTCAATTGCTAAGAAAATTATTTTGTAACCCCTGGTAGAGGGAGGAAGCTTCCAGCCTTGGCCAGGGGAAGAAGTATCCAGTGTCTGTATTTTTTTAAAGTTCTGTATGTGATTCTCATGTGCAGTCAGATTGATATACCTGTACTAGAGTCATAACCCAATAGAATATCCAGAAGACCATGGGCAGTGATGAACAGACTGCAACCCAAGATTTCCTGCTACAGATGAGTGGTTCAATTCAGACTGAACAAGAGGCTCAGAGCCGAAGATCAGAAAAGCAAGCTAGTCATTTCTTCTCATTTGACCTAATATGATTGGTGGAGGCAATGGAGGCAGTATGGTACAAGAAACAAGTACCAGATGAGTTAGTCATGCAAGTGGCTGCCAGGACAGAAGTTTCATCCTGAATCCAAGTCATCATGGGTTTGGGTCCCCGATAGTAAAAGACCTGCTTCTCTGGGGCATGGAGAGGATTCCGCAAGAGGCTGAGGCTGGAAGTGTGAGGCAGAGTGAAAAGTAAACCAGTAGAAACCAGTGATCTTGAGTTTGGGTGTCATGAAGGGTGATGGATGTGTGCGGTCCTCGGTGCCACGTGGGCGACAAGGCCCCTGGAATGTCTGTAAAACTGCGGATTCCTGGCCACACCTCAGACTTGACTGATCACAGAGCTCTGGGTTGTGGCCTAGGAAGTAGCACCAGCAACAAGCGTTCCACATCATTCTTATAAGTGCTGGAGTGAGATCTGAGTCAAGATTCTAAGTAACTTAGGCTGCATTTACTGTTGGCCTCAGCCAGTTAGCCTGTACTGGTCAAAAAGATAATCCCACACAGGGGATTTTGATGTGTTAGGAAGTTTGCTAAATACCTCACCTGTTCTGAATCATTTAATCCTGGTAACAACCCTGGGCAGTGTAGGTTTTATCACCCCATTTTATGTGAACTTCACTGAAGTTAACGAATAAGCAATGAAGTGTGGATTCCGATTCAGGGGTGTCTGAGTCCATATCCCCTCCATTTCCACAGCCTCCTGCTATTCCCCTAATGTCATAGAAGAAAGAAGTGGGGAAAGATTGTGAAGCCAGGGCCATGTTTCGTTGTAGAGAAGTCTCCCCTTAGCAAACCTGGGGGAGTGGTCAGTGAACAGTTAACACTGACATCAGTAGCAACGGGCAACCCTTCATGGTCAGCTATTTTTAATTCACCTCTTACACTCTGTGTGTGTGTGTGTGTGTGTGTACACGCGTGTTCACGGGCAATGTATACAATGGTCTTTACAGTGAAATCCACACAAACGTGCTGTGTCGTCAGCTGGAGCTTAGCCAGATGCTAAGTTGTTTGTTGTTGTCGTACGTCTTCTGATGAAGTCGACAAGTAAACCGCAAGCCAGCTTTGCTTCAGGGGACAACAGCCCTGTAGGCTACAGGTGCACACCTTGTTTCACTGACAACTGTTTCCGATTTCTTTTCAGTTCAAATTGCCATTAAAAAGGGACGGGGCTTCCCTGGTGGCACAGTGGTTAAGAATCCACTTGCCAATGCAGGGGACACGGGTTCGAGCCCTGGTCTGGGAAGATCCCACATGCTGCAGAGCAACTAGGCCCGTGAGCCACAACTACTGAGCCTGCGCATCTGGAGCCTGTGCTCCGCAACAAGAGAGGCCGCGATAGTGAGAGGCCCGCACACTGCGATGAAGAGGGGCCCCCGCTTGCCACAACTAGAGAAAGCCCTCGCACAGAAACGAAGACCCAACACAGCCATAAATTAATTAATTAATTAATTTTTTTAAAAAAGAGGTATCTCTAAACATTAAAAAAAAAAAAAAAAGTGGGGACGCGTTCATTTGGCTCACAAGCTTCTGAGAAAGAAAACCGCATAACCCAGGAGGAGACACCAGGCTGCTCTGCGGGGCAGCGTCCAGTAGGGGGCAGAGCACTGGGCCGCCAGTTGGGGCTGTGTTTCCTGCAAGCTCTGCACTGACTTTGAGGAAGCATGTCACTTCTTTGGTCTTTAATTTGTTCAGCCGAAAATAGGGTCTTGGAGCTGTTTTATCCGGTGTCAAAGTATGTCCCTTTTCTGCTCCATGTCCCTCAATGGCTCCCCACTTCCTTCAGAGTGAAAAACGGCCCAAACCCTCACCGTGGTCTCTTAGGCTCCCCCACCCCCCGCCACAACCAACAGACTTATTTTCCTCTTAGCCCTGGACCACACTGGCCTCCATGCTTTGTTTATTTTCTCTGGTGATTTTCAGTCTGGAAAGACCATCTTCGATAATAGCAGGGAAATGGAAAAAAAAACCCCAAAACTAAAGTTAATCAAATGGGGAAAGTATCTTTTAAAAATTAAAATGCCCACATGAAAAGGAGGTAGGAGGAAAAATCATAGTAGTTACAATTTGGATAAACCCAGGTATGTAGTCAATACTATTTTTCAAAATATTTTGGGGAAGGGAGGCAGAAATAAAAAGAAATTGAGCATGAAAACAAGAAATTAAATTCTTGGGAAGATGATGTGTTCAGCTCGAAAAACCAGTAATACTTTTATGCCTTTGGTCTGACAATATTCTGATTGATAATTTGATCTTTTTTGGCAGCTGGGTCATGAATCTAATTGGACGGTGTCGCACAGTTTCGGGAGCAGAAAAGAAAACCCCACGATGGGAACAGGACTACCATCTGCAGCCCATGGGCAAACTGGGATTATTTTATGAATACCTTGAAATGAGTAAGTCACTCGTGAGATTTTTGGGTGATACGAATTATATTGGAACATGTTTTGGATCCCCAAAGTATCGATTCTAGAGCCAGATAATTATCTAGCCTATTGAAATGGAGTCCGTTTTTCTCCACTCAATAAAATTATACAATCAGGCTTTCAAATAAGGTGACCGTGTGTATCTTTGTCAACATTGATGTTGTACAGAGCTGAAGATTTATTACCCAGCAATGAAATGGAATATTCATCAAGGTATGTCTTCACCATTGATTGTTGGAGGATCCTAACCATGTTGTCTAAGAATGAACTCAGAGCTGTTATTAGATGTGACTCAGCCTGGGCTGGAGTCCATGCAGCACAGCTGCTGGCTAATACCCTTCTGAACAGAGTCGTATAAGCAAGCCTGTGCAGAAAGCCCGTGGGAGCAAGAGTCACAGGGTCCCCCCCACCCTCCACGTCTCACACTTGCCTTTGACATTATATCTATGTCTTCTGGCCAGTGGTTTCTGCCTGGTTCCTTGAGTGACCTCAGGGCAAATCACTGGCTTGAATTCGGGAACTATTTTGCTGGTCTGGAATTAAGATTTAGCACAGGTCCCCTCCTTCTCAAATGTCTTTGTCCATTTCTGTAGTATTTGCTTGGGCTCTGTTTCTCTTCAGTTGAACTTGATTTTGAGCTCTCAGTTGCCTTTAAATGGATGCATCTCAAAATAGATTTCCATAGGAAACACCATCTTTTCTATTATGCATGACACACTTTTATCTAATAGAAGGCTAACAATAGACATGTTTTGTATCTGTGCCCTTTCAGCTCACCACTGCGTTGAATTACAGTTTTTTAAGCTTAGGAGAACAGGAAAGGATTTTGACAGGCTTTGCATTTACGCATGGGGGTTTGTGTATTTGTAGAGACACCCTTTTGTGGTTCCTGTTTGTCAGTCTGCAGATAGAGGGAGGTTTTTATTAAATCACATTCTATATATAAAATAATTGCTTTTAAAAATATACATTATACATGGAAACGCACCTGCTTCCTTCAGTGAGTGAAAGGTTCATCTTGTAGCTTCTTCAGTCAACAATGCTTTGCGGCCGGGAGTCTGATTTGAATTTCATTTTTGCTTTTGTTATGTTTCGTGACCAGGTTCCATTAAGGATGTAGCTGTGGTAAATAATGTAGAAGCTATGTTTATTTATTTATTCTGTTTATTTTCAAAAGAACTACAAGACAATTACCTGTTATTCCAAAATGAGTCATAATTGTAAATATTTCTTATTGGAGCTATTATCAGCATTAATAATAACAGCATTCTGGGACAGAATATCATTTGTTATTTTAACACACAAAAAAAAACTTGGAAAAGTTATTTTTTCTGTAGTTAGACAAATAAATGGTATTGAAAGGAAAAGTTATATGGTCATGCTTTGGGGAGAAATTGATAGGACTTGTAGAATTTCATAGTCTCATTAAAATAATTACCAGCTAAATAATTTGGCCTCACACGGATGGACCTAGAGATTATCAGACTAAGTGAAATAAGTCAGACAGAGAAAGACAAATATCATGTGATATCACTTATATGTAGAATCTAGAAAGATGATACAAATGAACTTACTTACAATACAGAAACAGACTCACAGACATAGAAAACAAAATTATGGTTACCAAAGAGGAAAGGGGGGGAAGGATAAATTAGGAGTTTGGGATTAACAGATCCATACTATTGATACTTTATATAAAATAAACAACAAGGTCCTACTCTTTAGCACAGGGAACTATATTTAAAAATAATAATAATAAAATAATAATTCACCCTCACCCTACCCTATAAGAAAGGATGGAATAACAGTGGTTATAGAGAAATTAAAAATTTTTTTTTTCTTTTCCATTATGGTTTATTACAGGATATTGAATATAGTTCTTTTGCTATACAGTAGGACCTTGTTGTTTATCTATTTTATATATAATAGTTTTTATCTGCTAATCCCAAACTCCTAATTTATCCCTCCCCCAGTTTTTTAGATTTATTAAATTGTTTTCCTATTATCCAAATAATCCTTAATGAATTAGAAAAATTAATCAGTTTCTGAGAGTAGGCAGTCTGTTATTCTGTATTCAACACCAGAGTGAAATGTATGTTTTGTTCTTCTGGTTTGTGGGAGATAGAATTTCCAAATGCCCTTTGAATTATTTTTGTTCCTCTAAAGTAAACATAGAGTGCCTTTGGGGGTGAGCTCATCCCCACAGTTTCCTCCTTCCAGTTTTCCCTGTATTCATTAATGACAGCACCATCTACCTTTTTAATTATGCATCTTGGCTACTGAAGGGAAACATCTTCTGACAGACAGCACTGGAGCCCCCCACCCTTGCTTAGTTAGGCCTTGCGCCCAGCTACCAGCTCTGGTCCCCTCTGCCCCATGGAGGGAACTCCAACTCCCCTCTGCCTGAAAACCCTTTCCCTCCTTTTCTACCTGGAAGAGTTCCTACCCAGCCTCAGCAGGAACCCTCAACTTTTCACACAGACTTTCTGCTCTCTTCTCTAGGTATCAATAGCACTTGACTCTTGTCTTGATAGTATGTGACTGTGTACATGCCTCTCTCCCTGGCTAGACTGGTCCTGTTGGAGGTTAGCACTCAGGCCTTTGCATCTTTCAGTCCTCAGCTGGGACACCACTGCCTGGACCCTCAGAAATATTCAAGTGACTTGAGCTTGGAGTCGCAACACACCCAAATACAACTGTTAGTTGAGTTTACAGCGGCATTGCCCCAGTGGCCCCCGCCAGGTTCTGTAGAGGCATATGTGTTTTGAGTGAAATTTCTTTATTTTGTTTAGTGAATTCCCCACCATCCTTTGAGATTATTAGAGTGAGCCTGGGTTGTTAACCAAAATTGCCTCCCCAGGTGAATGGTCCTGACTTCTGAGAACTCAGACTTGGGACCTAAGAGAAATAGTCTGTCAGTCTTAAAATCTGAAAAGCCACAGGATACTGTTTTGTACTTAGAGCACCGTACAGCACAAACAGCTGTCTCTCGAGAACTTGATGATGCCTTCCCAGTGGGCGGGTGCTACAGATGAAATGCAGTAAAGTGATGAAGTGGGCCCTGCTTGTCTCTGGTACTGCCTCTTTCACCCTTGCATGTTCACTTGATCTTACCTTAATATATTATTTTCTCCATTTAATTTACTGTAATTAATACCACTTGTTCTTCAACATCTCCTTGCACCTACCCCTCTCTTTCCCTCTCTCTCCAGTGCTACACCCTCTCAGGCCTCCTCTGCACTCTCCAGGACCAGGCCTGTCTTCCCCGACTCCCCCATCTCTGCTCTGTTTCTTCCCACCACCTGCATTGACATTTCCTCAACTTTGCAGGATGAGCTTTCCAAAATGGCAACTAGGTGACTGGGGAGGATTTGTAGGCCTCTCATCTCTTTACTCATTCATTCATCCATCCATCTAACAACGACTGAGCAACTGCTTTGCCAAACACTGTATCAATTGCTGGGGATACCAAGAAAAGTAAGACTTGGTATCTGGCCTCCCAGGGCCAAGCAATGGATGGTGAGTACTTGGTGGATTGCTAAGCAGGTGAACACAAATCAGACTTCCTAGAGCAGGTGATATTTAAACTGGATGTTGAAGGGTGAATGGAAGGTAGCTATCTAAAGTGTGATAGAGGTAATGGACATTTCACGCAGAGAGATGGGTGCAGTTTCAAGTACAAGGGCATGAAACAGCTTGGCCAGTTCAGAGAATGGCAAGTAAACAAAGTATGGCTAGAACAAAGGATCCGTAGGTGGGAATATCAGGTAAGCAAGGGGTATATCATGATGGGTCTTGTGTGCTTAACCAGGAGACTTGAACTTATCCTTAAAGAAATAGGGATACCTTGGAATATTTGTAAGCAAGAGAATTGCATAGTGTTTATGTCAAAGAAGATCAGATTATTCTGGCAGCAGAATGAAGATAATATTTTGGTTGGGGCCTGCATTTGGTGGGGAGAGGGTATTTCAGGGGGCTACACCGGGTAACCCACACAACAAGGGATAAGCACCTACATAGGGGCTATGGGCTGAGGAAAAGGAGACAGATTAGATAGGTGTTAAAGAGATGACTAGAATGGCAGGTGAGGAATAGAACTGTTAAGATAACTTCTAGGAGAGTGAATATGCAGGGTGGAATATAAGGAGAGGGGTTGGTTTTGAAAACATGGTTCTGTGTTGGATATTTTGAGTGTGAGGTGTCTATGAGACATCTGAGAGGCGAGGTCTGTTATTAAATTGGATTTGCCAGTCGGGAACTCAGAGGAGCTGCGAGTGAGACCATGGGGGTGATTCGGGCATTGCCAGGCAGAGAATTGATGATGAGGCCCTGGGGAAAAGGGGCGCTTAAAGGGTAAATGGGAGAAGAAAAATCCGCAAAGAGAAAGAAGAATAGCAGAACAGTTGGGAGAAAACTAGCAGAGAAGGCTATCACCTTGCTTGAAAGGGATTTGAATATTGACTAAAAGGAGCATAATGAAAAGGGAGAGGGGGAGGCAAAAAAACAAGAGCGAATAAATAAAGTCCCCTTAATTGCCGGGACTGTGGGAAAAAATACAAGAAGCACTATAGTTAGATATCTTTAAAAATTTATATCTGTGTGTGTGTGTGTATGTGTGTGTGTGTGTGTGTACACACACACTTCTACCATGGCTTTTTAAAACTATTTAAGTAAACAAAAATCAAGGGGGAAAAACATTCCACAGAGAGGAAAATATTTGGCCATATCAAAAGCTGCCGGCAGGGGGCGGGGGTGGGGGTGGGGAGGGCACTGCGGGAAAAGCTGCCCAGTAATCAAATGAACAAGGACTGAAAACTTACACTGGCTTTGGCACGCGCAGCCACCAACAGAGTTAGCAAGACGAGTTTCAGTGCAGTGGTGAGGGCCACAGAGGATGCAGAGCTTTGAGTGATGGAGAGATAATCAGCGCAGGTACTTCTTCAAGAAACTTGACTTTAAAGAAGAAAGCATAGAAAGTATCAGAGAGCAATTCAGGGTCATGAGAAAGTTTCAGGCAAGGGTTGTTTTTGTTTTTACAATGGATGTTTTTTGCCTTGCTGAGTTGATAGGCCTTTGTTGTTGTTCTTGGTTTCAAAAGTTGTTTAGAAAGTTCTTCTCACTTGAATATCAGAGCAGATTATACCATGCTGGTTTTTTTTCTGGTGCTTTATTTTTTAATTAAAAATGTTTAATCCATCGAATTTATTTTGATATCAAAAGTGAGGTCTCCATACCAGTTCTTCTAATGATTTAGCTAATTACTCCAATACTTGAATCCACTGATTTGAAACATCATTTTTATAATATACTAAAATCCCATGAATATCTGCATCTGTTCTTGAAATCTATTTAATTCATACTCTCTATTAATGCACTAGTTCTGAACTGTTACCATAGCAATATAATACACATTAATATCTCTTAGAGCTGGTCCCATTTTATCCTTTTTCAGAAATATCCCTAACACTATCACTTTAAACATCCCTCCTCATTATTTCACTTGTGTACTTGTATATATTTCTTGAAGAACTTTAGCATCACCTTTCAGCTTTTTTTCTTAAATCCATTTGGGATTATTAACTAAATTTGCATTCAAATTCTAAACTTTATTTTGGAGAAAAAAATCTGACATGTCCCCAGACTTGAGTCTTCCCAATTAACAGTATGGTGCATCCATTCATTCATCATTCATTTGTTTTTCTTTATTTTTTTAAGTCAATTATCATAACCATCTTAACATTTCTCACTAATTTATTTCTAAATAGTCTGTGCCTTTGTTGTCATTATGAATGGTATCTTTTCTCCTCTGGATTTTTAACTGGCTTTACTGCTAATAAAGTCCTAATTTCTGGCTTCTCTTGAATAGTAAGGAGATCTGGCAGCATTGGGCCCTCATTCCAATACGGTGCCTCTGAGCAGTCCCTTCCATTAGGACGTCCGCTTGCCAGTTCGCCAGTTACTGTACCCATTCCACACATTTCTATTGCTTGCCTGGCCCCTGGAGGCAGATGAGTTCATTTAGGGTTGGGTGAATCATGGACTCAGATGTTGACATCACTGCTCGGTGACATGCTGCTGACTCTATAACGTCACGAACTCTGGTCCTTGCCTGTGTGATTTCCCTGAACACAGCGGCTCCTGCCTGGCCTGTAGACTGGCCAGATCTTTCCAACCCTGACTGCTTTTCTGTGACACTTCTGGCCTCTCATATCAGAAGCAATTGCCAGCTCCTCCTACCCAGCCACCGCCTCCAGAGTCTTGCCCTTCCTGGCCAGAGTGATCCCTGCCCCTTGGCTGAGCAATAGCCCTAAAGGGCCTGTAAATTTTCCTCTGATCCACTGTCTTAGTTATATCCCTATGCTAGTTCACTTGAAAGGTCCGCCAGTTAGGAGAGAAGGGTGTGAAACTTTTAGATCTCTGGCCTTATCATAGCTAACCCTACCTTCCCGTGGTACAGCTTCCCCCAGATCTCTGCTGCCCCATCTATAGCGAAGCCACGTAAATTACAGACAAAGGGAAAGAACTTCTAAGCCACCACCCCAATTTTGACTTAGTGTGACCATATAGACTGCAACAATATCGAAACAAAAGTTCCTGAAAAAGGATTATATTTTGACTTATTAAGACACTTACTGCATACATTTCCATGATTTGTAATAATATCCCAAATTCTCTGAATGTGCTGTACTTGCATTCACAGACTCAGGGGAGCTTGTTCATTTGCTTATTTTCAGCGTATTTCCTCCAGCATTCTCCAAACACAGGCTTCCCAAATTTACATTTGGTACATTTCTTATTTCTTTTTAGCTTGTTAGGTATTTCCACAATATTCCTTTTCTTTTTTTTTTAACTCTAAATCACAAATCCTCTTCCAACATTCTATTATTTCTACACTGAGAATGAATAATATGCTTAGAGTGTCCCAAGTGTATTACTAGCAAATAACTATGGTTGACTAAAGATTTTTAAATATGTTATTCCTATTAAGTGTATATATGTGAAAGAAACAGGCTATAATTCGTCTTCTTTCCAGAGGTTTTATATTTGTCTTTTGTTTGGATTCTTTCACTGTTGAACATTATTATTACCACGAATGTCTTTTCTCTTTGGGATTTAGTTCACTGTTTGCCTTTCTCTTTCTTAACGAGAGTAAAGGAATGTGTGTTGTCCTTGCATCCATCCACCACTCCATGATGTGTGTCCATTCCATTGACAGTTATTCAGTTTGGGTTCGTCACCTTATTTGTGGCCTCTTTTCCACTGGCCCCTCTGTTGGCTCTGGTGAACAATATATTGGAAATAAGAGTGGACGCGTGGAAACTGACTACCCAGTATAGACGCATGGTGCCAGAAAAAGCCCAGGACATCGGAGCATGGCAGCCCATCATGCAAGGAATAGCAATTATGGCTGTGGTGACCAATGTGAGTAAATAGGCTTCACAGGGTGAAGACCTTGCAAAGTCCAAAAATGCATTAGGGTTGCTTCCTAAGGAATCCAGTGTTGGGTATTTCATAATGTGGGAGGAAGATGCTAATACTGTCATTCATATAAACAACATAGTTGCTATAACTGTAATTGTTATTTTTTAATGTATTTTGTCTATTGTACATTACGTATTATTACTGGTGAATTACAAGACCTCTTACAGAGGCAGTTGCTAAGAATAGTGACCATTAAGCTACTGTCGCTCATTTGCTAGTTTTTATTCAATAGAAACATGGTAGTAGTATTAACGGTAAGTACTAACTCTTTTAATCCTCACATGACTATAAAAGGAGTTACCCAACAGTGCTTTTATAATGGAGATAGAAATCTATCCATTTAGAGTTTGAAGACCCTAAAATAAGAACAATCATGCCACCACATTTTACTGTATATTCCAGACGACGAATTTAAAATAGGAACTATTTGATGATGAAGTATAAACGCTTTGTGCATTCCCAGCCATTCCTTGCCTTCCTCGTGCCCAGGGGCAGAGGTTCCTTGAGGAGGCAGATTTAGGGCACGTCTCGTCTCTCCTCACACCACCCGTGGTCTTTCCTACCCACTGTTGGTCATTAGCTAAGCATCCTCACGCCCTGCATGTGTCTGAGTGATGAGGCAATAGAATGCAGTTGTTTACACCCTGTACCGATTATGGACCAGTCTGAACAGTCTCTCTCCTTCCCCACCCCTGCCCTCACCGGCCAACAGGGAGCGGGCAAGCAGAGCAATTCCCATGCCAGCCCATCAGGGAACCGCCTTCCCTAGAAATGCCCGTACAACCAGGGCTATTTCCTCCCTTATTTCACTGCCAATTTCACTCCCAGATTACAGTCCCCAACAAAGTGATATCCCAGTTTTAACAACTTCTTAATCAAGTCACACTTACCCTGCATCAGCCACCTTTTCCCACGAGCACTTGTAGAAACAGAACAGAGTGGGGCAGTGCCTGAGCCGCGGCTCCCAGCACTGCAGCTTCCCAACTGCACGATCTTGGGCCAAGCCTTAACCCTTCAGAGCTTCATTTTATCGTTTGTAAATCGAGTAATTCCCTATCACGTATTTTCAGACGATTATATACCACAAAGGGGGCTTAGGGAGGCCAGTAAGTTAATGCATGGAATGCACGGAGCCTGGTCCTCACGGAATGTTAGCAGCTGCTTTGTTATCATCTTGATTACACATCATCATTTACAGTGACAATGTAGACCTTGCCAGGTGTCAAAACTAGAGGCACAAGAATTTTACAGTGCGTCACTGTCTGGACCATGGTCACAGTTTTACACCATAAGACAAGTTATCTGGAACCCAGCTGTCACCCCCCAGGAACCCTCAATTTATCTGGATTGCATGCTGTCCCTCCTTTTTGGAGAAAGTTGGCAAATCACACACAAAACAACCGCTAGATTATGTCCGTTTCCATACACCCAGCTAGTCCCCACCTTCAGCATCCACTGCGCTGCGAAACGTAGGCTGATGTTCAGAAATATGACAGCGAGGCCTTTCAAGCTCCACAGTCATAAAAGTATGAATCTGTCATGTTCAATATGCTATACGACACGAAGCCAGGCAGGAACGTGGACTTGTGTGCTTGCAATTTTTAGCAACAAGGTTTGAAACTAAAAGCATTTTTGTTTGACCTTCAGCAAACCAGAAAATTCAATTGACTCCTACTCCCCATTACTCAAGCGTCCTGGTATGATTGTATGAGGCACCTTTTCCTCGTCCCCCCAGCGTGGCTCCACGCCATTAGCGCAGATGGAGTATTGGCTGTGTCTCTAAGACAGCTCTACGCGCATGTGTGTGTGCACACACAGGCACACACACGCCCACTAATTGGTGCTACTGGTTCTCATCCAGTAGATGTTTTTTCTTATAACTCGGGCATTGTTTTATTATGCCCTAGAAAAATTGCTTATTCGATCATCTATTGAACTATGGACAATCCTTTTTTCCATATTAAAATTTGTGACAGCTTCCAAGATGCAGCTCCTCTTTATGTTTGCGTATAATTCTGTAAGAGTTAAACATGTATATTATCCCCTCACATACCTAATTTGTGCCTTCCCAATCTCAAGTGCACAACAATAGCTAGCTTCCCATAATAGGAGAACTTTTAGGAAGCAGGAAGAAGAGAACAGGCACCAGGGATATGAAAGGGCATCAGGCAGGAGTCTGGTATAAAATCATTCATTCTAAAGCTGCTGGTTCAATAAATAAGCTGAATTGACATTGTTGTATCATGCCAGAGCATCTGCTATTGAAGACCTATTTTAATTTATTTTGATATAAATGGAAAATTGTGTTTGGGACAGCATGGGAAATGAAGCACACTGCATTTATTTGTACTCTTGCAGTGTGTCTCAAAGCAGCTCAGTTCAGGAGGAAAAAGTATCTTGTCAGAAGGCAATAGAATTATCTTCCTTGTTGGAATTTTTGTAGCTTTTTGAAGCACATCTGCAGGTGATTCTATAAAAAGCTAAAGTTGAGTTAAATGATAACAGGAAATTTTAATCTATTGAAATCTAGGAAAAGTAAAATATTCTTGTCCTTCACCACCACCACTACCACCACCGACAGGCAAGCCTACACACACCCAAAGAGACTCCACGTCAGAGGAAATGACAAAGCTGGTTCTATTGGGGGGGGGGGGGAATTTTGCAGTAGAAAAGCCCCTCAGTTGTTTTTCTTGCTTTACCTGAGACCTTGTTTATTGGCCTGTGGTCTCACTGTGCCTAAACCATATGTTCAGATGAATACTATTAAAATCGTGTTGTGCAAAAAACATGTCTTTTCTTCTTCTTCAGTAAATGACCGAAACATTTAGCTTTGTTTATTCACATAGAATTTGGATTGAAGAATATTCTTTACTTTCTCCTTCCTTCAAACCAGTTTTACACATTGAGAGATTAAAGCCCAAATTAAAGAATTTTGGAGAAAATTCATGTAATTCATAATAGCTTTAGATCCTAATAAATGTCTGCCTGGCGTAGACTCCGGTTTAAAACTGACCCATATTTATTTCTTTAATCTGGGAACACACTAAACTCTCTTTATGTTATTTGATAACTTACAGTGTTTTTAACTCTATCTATTTAACCTTTTGGAAGTTTAGAGGCTTAGACACTAGGTCTAACAAAATAGATATCATTGCTTGACTGTATGAATAGAACGATCCCAATACACTTTCTTGTTACTACATTTTATTAAAGTAACAGAGTTCTTGCTGTCTAATAAAGCAACAGACATAAGTATATACTGAGAGTTTAAATCAGACTATGGGTTGACTTGTCTAAACAAGTCAAGATACTATAGGGAAAAAGTATGAATTTGAAGGAAAATAGATATTATGTAGTTAGTATTCTATTTTTAAGAGGTAAGTGATAAAAAAGTAGCTTTTTCTCATTTATTTATCTACAAAGGAATCATATAAAGCCAACCTATTTTCATAATATTGACCTTAGTATGACGCATACAAAGGGCCTTCTAAATCATAAAAGATTAAATTATATCAAACAGTGCTCCAAGGTTGATTGAATTTCATTATATTCTAATTTTTTAAAATATAATTTATAAATAACATGCAAGCAGCTCTTGAGTTGTCCACAATACCCTAGTCTACAATTATTCTTACTGTACTTAAGACACATAATAGGCAACTATCAGGCCTTTGCTTTTGAACTGCAGGTGGACTTCTGGACATTCCCTTAAAGACCAAAAGCAAAAGAACTATTTTACTTTAAAGCAGCCGCTCAAAGACTTTAGGATACTCACTACCTATATCCATTTGACAGGAAAGAATTAAGGTTTCTGTGTCTTTAATTTTTAAAAAAATCAACTGATGAAAATGTAATTCTGGCATGTCGGTTAACCTTAGCTATAAAGGCTCTCAATTAATACCCCCTTTACTCTTTTCTTCCCAACATAGGCCATGATCATTGCTTTCACATCAGACATGATCCCCCGCCTGGTGTATTACTGGTCCTTCTCCGTCCCGCCCTATGGGGACCACCCACACTACACCATGGAGGGATACATCAACAACACTCTCTCCTACTTCAACATTGCCGATTTTAAAAGCAAAAGCAAGGAAAATCCATACACTGAGCTTGGTGACTATACCACATGCAGGCAAGTTCTGCTTATAAGTGTTTAAAAATGTACTTCATCTTTTAAAGGACTTTTATTGTAATATAATTCTATTTGGTATCATTTAAATAAAATTGCTAAAGATGTTTTCTTCCTAGCTTTCTTTTCAGTCAGACTTTAAAAAGGATGGGATATAAAAGTTAATACAGACTAGGGTTAGAACTTTCAAGCCAAACCATAAGGCAAGATTTTTAAATGAGAGTTTCAAATGATTACAGGAAGACTGATCCAGGGGGAAAGTCCTATATCTTAGAACTGAAGAAACTCTAAGAGTTCCAAAAAGCAAGATAATTCAGTTGTTATGACTAATGTGTTATTCAAGCACAACCTGACGGGTACTGAATGATGACAAACTAGTATGCACCATCACTTAACAAAGCAACACAAAGACAAAAATAAATACCTCAGCCTGGCCTAGCAGTGTTCTCTAAAAGTGTTCCAAAGCTCTCTGCACTAATATTAATGGCTGGTAAGATCAACTGTGGACAGTGTACACTTAGTTTTGTCAACTAAGTTACTAACTGAAAAGTTTGTTGACTGCATGTCGTAGAGTTGTGTGTGTGTGTGTGTGTGTGTGTTTTTTTCAATCAAAGTCTTAAACCTAAAGGAGGCTTTAAAATTCATTTAGTTCAACTCCTCAAAGCCTTCTCTGATTCACATTCTCAACAACACAACCAAGAAACCAGAGATAAGCCCCAGATAAATGTTTCCAAGTTACACATAGTAAAGCCTCTTCAGAATCCCTCATTGAATCTGGTTACTCTTACTTTACATAGTTCTAAAGAGGAATTAAACTAGGTCTAATAGGTTACAGGCAGAAAATGAGAGATGTGCTACCTGAGGGAAATACACTAACAGCAGTAGCATATGATGTCTGACAACAAGGAAATTAAGTAAGAAAATTATAAAAAGTAGGTTAGTATTCTCTGTAGAAAGAGATAGCCCCATAGCTGAGTGAACCCTGATGACACCATTATATAAATAAATTTATAAGCATGTTTCTGAAAATATGCTAACTTGTTTTAGTTATACTCTCTTGAGGAAGCAGGAATAAAATTTAAGATATTTTTCTTTTTTACAAAGATGGAATCCATCATTACCATCATCTTCCTCTTGTAAGTTAAATGAAGTATTACTGGAATAGTTATTTCAGGGTTTTGTCATCAAATTAAACTCTTGGAGAAAACTTGGGAGTTCCCTGCTGGCCTAGTAGTCAGGATTCCAGGCTTTCACTTCCGTGGTCCCGGGTTCAGTCCCTGGTCAGGGAACTGAGATCCCGCAAGCCATGCCATGTGGCGTGGCCAAAAAACAAACAAACAAACAAACACTCTTAGAGAAAATTTATATGATGTCCAATTTAAAAGAGTGTTGCATGAAGTATGACCTTTTTTAATGGGCCCTTGTTTACAGCATTTGATCAAAAAGAATTATCTCCTGAAATGTCTCCATCTCATTTCCAGGTATCGTGATTTCCGGTACCCTCCTGGACACCCACAAGAGTATAAACACAACATCTATTATTGGCATGTGATCGCAGCCAAGCTGGCTTTTATCATTGTCATGGAGGTAGGAAAAGTATACTCTGAAATAGTTTATGAAGCAGTGTATTTGCAGGCTTTATGTTGCTTCTTCTGACTTAAAATGTACAATATGTTATCTCTAGCTAATAATTATTTTATAACATTTATTAATAAAATTTGACCTGAGAACAGTAATTAAATGAAGTTGGTTGGGCTTCCCTGGTGGTGCAGTGGTTAAGAATCCACCTGCCAATGCAGAGGACACGGGTTTGATCCCTGGTCTGGGAAGATCCCACATGCCGCGGAGCAACTAAGCCCGTGCGCCACAACTACTGAGCCTGTGCTCTGGAGCCCGTGAGCCACAAATACTGAAGCCCGTGTGTCTAGAGCCCATGCTCTGCAATGGGAGAAGCCACCGCAATGAGAAGCCCACGCACTGTAGTGAAGAGTGTCCCCCACTCGCCACAACTAGAGAAAGCTTGTGCACAGCAACAAAAGCCCAACGCAGCCAAAAATAAATAAAAATAAGTAAATTAATTTTTTTAAATAAATAAAGTTGGTTAACTCCTTTAAAAGTTAAAAGCATGTTGTGTGCTAGGGGAATTCAATTCCTTTCAGTTCAGTATTAATTAAAGGCCTTTTTATTTGGGGCACTGGGCTCCATATTAGGCTATGAAGGGGCTTATTCAAGACAAAGATACCATATTTTCCCTGGAGAAACTTTTATTGCTGTAATATTTTTATTGCATTTTCACAGTATACCTTCTTACAATAGTTTTTTACATCCCTGAAATTTACCAGCTCTGAAAAATGACTAAGGCAGTTATAAATTTGAAATTGATCTAGCCAACTTTACTTCTTACACCAAGTGAATAACTACTACTTAATTCCAAAGATTTGAAAGTTACTTCATTGGTGTGGTCAGTTAGGATTATATTTAGCTGCCAGAAACAGAAAACCCATCAATAGTGGCTTAAACAAATAGGGGTTGATTTTTCTTACATAACAAATTTCATTAGGAGTAGGTGGGTGTTCCTGAATCAACACCAGCTCACTGATGTAAGGACTGTATCTGATTCCCTAGGTTTTCTCTCATTGCATGTCACTCTGTGGTTGTAATATGACTACCGCAACTCCAGATAACATATTTATGTTCTAGGCAGGAGGAAGGAGAAGGGTGATGCTAGCCAAATCTTTTCCTATTTGTTAGGAAAGAAAATGCTTTGCCAGAAGCCCCCAGAGCAGACTGTCACCTACATCTCATTGGCTAGAACTACAGCACATGGTTCCTCATAGCAGCTAAGTAGGCTGAGACAGGAGGTGTTTGGTTTGCTCTGAGTAAAATCAAAATCTGTTAGCAAGAAAAAAGTGGGACAGGCTACCTGGCTTTGATAATTTTTCTAGTATTTTTTTTAAAAGTAGTTACCAAAAATTAACAGAAGAAAATAGTTCATCATTAGTTCACCATCGTAAGTGGATTCCTGAAGTACAGTATCTGATGTATCGGCAAGAGTCACTAGTTTATATTCAAATATGTAGTTGCCAAAGTGTTTTGAAGTCTACTTTTGATATCATGGTGGACTAGATGCTGTGAGGGGCCATCTTACTACAAAACATTTAGAATCAGTTAAAAACATAATTTCCTTTGCAGTTTTGAGCTTACTAGAAGGAAAGAGAATATACAAAGAGGAAAAAAAACCATGATTGCCTGAAATAGAGTAGTGAGCACCTCTGAAGTTAAGGAGTGCTCTGAGAACAAGTGCTGTTATTAGTGTCTCCACCTAAAAGCTCAAGGAGACCAAGCCTTGGGTCAGAAGTGTGGTAGAAGAGCTGAACTTGAGACGCTTGGATTCAGCCAGGGACCCCACAAAAGGCTAAATATGTCTCAGAGCAGAGGGAAATGCATATCTTCTCTGAATAAAAGTATCCTTAATTTAGACCCCAGTTTTTTCCCAGATTGAGATAAGCAAATATGAGCTAACTATCAAAGATCAACAATGACAAAGGGGAAATTTAAAAAAAAAAAAAAAGAACAAAAAACCAAGAATGAGATTTAGCCAAAAAAATTAAAAAATAAAAACCTGATTTGGACCATCAATAACTTTAAGAGTTTGAATTATCAGATAAGGAATATAAATTAACCATATATGAAAATATTTAAGCAAATAAATGACAGAGCCAAAAATGAACAAACAATAAGAAACTGTAAAAAAAATTATAAGGCAATTTTGAAAAATAATTAAAAAGAACTTTTAGAAATAAAAATTGTTGTTGAAATGAAGACATTAACATATGGATAAAACAGAAGTTTAGGCAAATCTGAAGAGAGAATTAGTGAACTGGGAGACAAATCTGAAAAAATTACCACTAGCACATCACAAAGAGAAGAAAATGGAAAATTTTTTTTAAAAAGAGGTTAGATATGGAAGACAGAATGAGAAGGACTAACTTTCCCAAAGAATCATAGAAGAAAACAATGGATAACTGAGGAGATGCAAATCAGAAGAGTCAGTGGATAAAATTTTTGCAGCATAAGTGACAGACATCTGTTCACAAAGAAGAAAGCAAAACAAATATCAAGCAGAATAGATAACAAAGAAGTCAATATTTACATGCACTGTAAGGAAAGTGCAGCACACTGAATGTAAGATCTTAAAAGTAACCTGAGAAAAAAGACAGATGACTGACAAAGGAAATTAAGATTAGAATGAGAGTAGACTTTTTTTTTAATTGTTGTATAGTTGTTTCACAATCTTGTGTAAGTTTCTACTATACAGCAAAGGGAAGTACAGTTCCCTGTGCTATACAGCAGGTTCTTATTAGTTATCTATTTTATACATATTACTGTATATATGTCAATCCCAATCTCCCAATTCATCGCACCCCCCCCACCCCGCTTACCCCCTTGGTGTCCATGTTTGTTCTCTACATCTGTGTCTCTAATTTCTGCCTCGCAAACTGGTTCATCTGTACCATTTTTCTAGATTCCACATATATGCGTTAATATACGATATTTGTTTTACTCTTTCTGACTTACTTCACTCTCTATGACAGTCTCTAGGTCCATCCATGTCTCTGCAAATGACCCAATTTCATTCCTTTTTATGGCTGAGTAATATCCCATTGTATACATGTACCACATCTTCTTTATCCATTCATCTGTCAGTGGACATTTAGGTTGCTTCCATGACCTGGCTATTGTAAATAGTGCTGCAATGAATATTGGGGTGCATGTGTCTTTTTGAATTATGGTTTTCTCTGGGTATATGCCCAGTAGTGGAACTGCTGGGTCGTATGGTAGTTCTGTTTTTAGTTTTTTAAGGAATCTCCATACTGTTCTCCATAGTGGCTGTATCAGTTAACATTCCCACCAACAGTGCAGGATGGTTCCCTTTTCTCCACACCCTCTCCAGCATTTGTTGTTTCTAGATTTTCTGATGATGCCCATTCTAACCAGTGTGAGGTGATACCTCACAGTAGTTTTGATTTGCATTTCTCTAATAATTAGTGATGTTGAGCAGCTTTTCATGTGCCTCTTGGACATCTGCATGTCTTCTTTGGAGAAATTTCTGTTTAGGTCTTCCGCCCATTTTTTGATTGGGTTATTTGTTTTTTTGATATTGAGCTGCATGTGCTGTTTATATATTTTGGAGATTAACCCTTTGTCCATTGATTCGTTTGCAAATATTTTCTCCCATTCTGAGGGTTGTCTTTTCGTCTTGTTTATAGTTTCCTGTGCTGTACAAAAGCTTTTAAGTTTCATTAGGTCCCATGTGTTTATTTTTGTTTTTATTTCCGTTACTCTAGGAGGTGGGTCAAAAAAGATCTTGCTGTGATTTATGTCAAAGAGTGTTCTTCCTCTGTTTTCCTCTAAGAGTTTTATAGTATCCGGTCTTAAATTTAGGTCTTTAATCCATTTTGAGTTTATTTTTATGTATGGTGTTAGGGAGTGTTCTAATTTCATTCTTTTCCATGTAGCTGTCCAGTTTTCCCAGCACCAAGACTGCCTTTTCTCCATTGTATATCCTTGCCTCCTTTGTCATAGATTAGTTGACCATAGGTGCGTAGGTTTATCTCTGGGCTTTCTATCCTGTTCCATTGATCTATATTTCTGTTTTTGTGCCAGTACCATATTGTCTTGATTACTGTAGCTTTGTAGTATAGTCTGAAGTCAGAGAGCCTGATTCCTCCAGCTCTGTTTTTTTTCTCAAGATTGCTTTGGCTCTGTGGGGTATTTTGTGCCTCCCTACAAATTTTAAGAGTTTTTGTTCTAGTTCTGTAAAAATTGCCATTGGTAATTTGATAGGGATTACACTGAATCTGTAGATTGCTTTGAGTAGTACAGTTATTTTCACAATGTTGATTCTTCCAATCCAAGAACATGGTATATCTCTCCGTCTGTTTGTGTCATCTTTGATTTCTTTCATCAGGGTCTTATAATTTCCTGAGTACAAGTCTTTTACCTCCTTAGGTAGGTTTACTCCTAGGTATTTTATTCTTCTTGTTGCAATGGTTAATGGGATTGTCTCCTTAATTTCTCTTCCTGATCTTTCATTGTTAGTGTATAGGAATGCAAGAGATTTCTGTGCATTAATTTTGTATCCTGCAACCTTACCATATTCATTAATTAGTTCTAGTAGTTTTCTGGTGGTATCTTTAGGGTTTTCTATGTATAGTATCATGTCATCTGCAAACAGTGACAGTTTTACTTCTTCTTTTCCAAGTTGTATTCCTTTTATTTTTCTTCTCTGATTACCATGGCTAGGATTCCAAAACTGTGTTGAACAATAGTGGCAAGAGCAGACATCCCTGTCTTGTTCCGCATCTTAGAGGAATTGCTTTCAGTTTTTCACCATTGAGAATGATGTTTGATGTGGGTTTGTCGTACATGGCCTTTATTATGTTGAGGTAGGTTCCCTCTATGCCCACTTTCTGGAGAGTTTTTATCATAAATGGGTGTTGAATTTTGTCAAAAGCTTTTTCTGCATCTATTGAGATGATCATATGGTTTTTATTCTTCAATTTGTTAATATGGTGTATCACATTGATTGATTTGCATATATTGAAGAATCCTTGCATCCCTGGGATAAATCCCACTTGATCGTGGTGTATGATCCTTTTAATGTGTTGTTGGATTCTGTTTGCTAGTATTTTGTTGAGGATTTTTGCATCTATATTCATCAGTGATATTGGTCTGTAATTTTCTTTTTTTGTAGTATCTCTGTCTGGTTTTGGTATCAGGGTGATGGTGGCCTCATAGAGTGAGTTTGGGAGTGTTCCTTCCTCTGCAATTTTTTGAAAGAGTTTGAGAAGGATGGGTGTTAGCTCTTCTCTAAATGTTTGATCGAATTCACCTGTGAAGCCATCTGGTCCTGGACTTTTGTTTGTTGGAAGATTTTTAACCACAGTTTCAATTTCATTACTTGTGATTGGTCTGTTCATATTTTCTGTTTCTTCTGGTTCAGTCTTGGAAGGTTATACCTTTCTAAGAATTTGTCCATTTCTTCCAGGTTGTCCATTTTATTGGCATAGAGTTGCTTGTAGTAGTCTCTTGTGATGCTGTGTATTTCTCCGGTGTCCATTGTAACTTCTCCTTTTTCATTTCTAATTTTATTGATTTGAGTCCTCTCCCTCTTTTTCTTGATGAGTCTGGCTAAAGGTTTATCACTTTTGTTTATCTTCTCAAAGAACCAGCTTTTAGTTTTATTGATCTTTGCCATTGTTTTGTTTCTATTTCATTTATTTCTGCTCTGATCTTTATGATTTCTTTCCTTCTACTAACTTTAGGTTTTGTTTTTCTTTCTCTAGTTCCTTTAGGTGTAAGGTTAGTTTGTTTATTTGAGATTTTTCTTGTTTCTTGAGGTAGGATTGTATTGCTATAAATTTCCCTCTTAGAACTGATTTTGCTGCATCCCATACGTTGTGGATTGTTGTGTTTTCCTTGTCATTTGTCTCTAGGTATTTTTTTGATTTCCTCTTTGATTTCTTCAGTGATCTTTTGGTTATTTAGTAGTGTATTGTTTAGCTTCCATGTGTTTGTGTTTTTTACGGTTTTTTTCCCTGTAATTTATATCTAATCTCATAGAATTGTGGTCAGAAAAAATGCTTGATATGATTTCAGATTTTTTTAATTTACCGAGGCTTGATTTGTGACCCAAGATGTGATCTATCCTGGAGAATGTTCCGTGTGCATTTGAGAAGAAAGTGTAATCTGCTGTTTTCGGATAGAATGTCCTATAAATATCAATTAAATCTATCTGGTCTATTGTGTCATTTAAAGCTTGTGTTTCCTTATTAATTTTCTGTCTGGATGATCTGTCCATTGGTACAATTAAGGTGTTAACGTCCTCGACCATTATTTACTGTTGATTTCCTCTTTTATAGCTGTTAGCATTTGCCTTATGTATTGAGGTGCTCCTCTGTTGGGTGCATATATATTTATAATCATTATATCTTTGTCTTTGATTGCTCCCTTGATCATTACATAGTGTCCTTCCTTGTCTCTTGTAACATTCTTTATTTAAAGTCTGTTTTATCTGATATGAGTATTGCTACTCCAGCTTTCTTTTGATTTCCATTTGCATGGAATATCTTTTTCCATCCCCTCACTTTCAGTCTGTATGTGTCCCTAGGTCTGAAGCAGGTCTCTTGTAGACAGCATATATATGGGTCTTGTTTTTGTATCTGTTCAGCCAGTTTGTGTCTTGAAAGTAGACTTTTTAACATCAATCTGAAAGCCAGAAGAGAAGAGTCTAATATCTTTAAAATGCTAAAGAAGGTAACTGTAAACTCAAATTATAGTAATACTTTGAGTAATTGAAAAATCTGTCCACATTGAAAACACCAAGCCATATGGCTTTCTAGGAGAGTGATACCAAACTTTCTAGAACAGATCATTTCAATATTATACACACTCCTCCAGAGATCAGGAAAAGAAAATACTCTCCAACCCCTTTTAGTTCCTAAAATCAGACAATAGAAAGGGAAGGGGAAAGTATGTCAGTCTTACTCAATGCATAGATGCAAAGATCTTTTTAAGATGTGCAGACTGGATCTAGCAATCTGTTTTCAAAAGATGACAGCATATCACATTGGCTTTATACCAGAAATGCAAGGGTGATGTAACATAGAAAAAATCTTCATATCTGTAAATATTACCTACCTCAGAAATGGATGGAAAAAAAAAAAAAAAAACCTCTTTCCTACATCAACTTTTGCCGCTTTACTATGTAATTCTATCACTTGAACTCACTAATATCTTTCTCAGCTCAAAATATTCTCCACTGTCACACTACCTGATTTACAAGAAACATTTGACACAGCTGATCACTCTTCCTTGAAACTCTTCCTCACTTGGCTCCCAGGGAAACACATATTTTGCCTTTCTTCCTACCTCTCTATGCAGTCCTGTCTTAACTTCTTTGCCCGTCCCTTCCTTCTCTTTTTAATGATCCATGGCTCATTCCTTGGTTGTCTTTTCTCTCTACCCACAGCGTTGGTGATCTCATGCAGTCCGGAGACTTTAAGTGCTATCTATATGTCAGTGACTTACTAATGGATAGCCCCAGAAAAATCTCTCTTCTGAACTCAACACATCAATCCAACTGCATACTTGACCTTTCTGCTTGGATATCTAACAAACAGATACCTCAAATCTACTGCCCTAAATCCCCATATTTTCTTAAGTCTACTTACAATGTTCTTCTCCCTACCGTGCACTAAATCTGTTCTGTCCACAGTTTTACCCCCTCTCAATTATGGCAGTTCCATCTCAACAGTTGCTTGGGCCAGAATTCTTGGAGTCCCCCTTGTTTTCTCTCTCCCACTTATTCCACATCCAATCCTGTTGAGTTTTGAAAATATATCACAAATCTGACCACTTCTTACCAGCTCTGCTGCTGCCACCCAAGTTAGAGCCACCATCACTTCTTGCCCAAATTAGGGCAACAGTCTCCTAACTGGACTCCCTATTGTCTTCACATCTCACACCGAGTAAAAGCCAAAATCCTTATAATGACATACAAGGCCAAACACAATCTAGCCACGCTCTGTTGCCTCCCTGATGTCACTTCACTCCAGCCTTCCTGGAATGCACCCTTCAGGCTTCTACCAGATGGACTGTGTTGGCTGTTCCCTTTGCCTAGAATGTCTTTCTTCCTGATGTCTGCATGGCTAAACCTCCTTAAAATCTTTGCTCAATGAGGCATGTCCAGACCGATCTATATAAAATCTATATAAATTTTACCTCCCACCATAACACTCACGATAACTGTTACTCTGCTTTACTTAGCTCATGTCACTTTTTTCCCCATAGCTCTCTATCACTTTTTAACACTATGTATAATTTATTTGTTTTTAAGTATGTTTATTCTATATTATCTCTATCTTCTTGCTAGGTTAGGGATTTTTGAACAGTGAATAAATAAAAAGGTTTTCAAGCTTATTAGTCATCAGGGAAATGCAAAGTAAGACCAAAGTGAAAGTCCATTTCATAATCACCATGTTGGTTTTAAAAAAAAAAGTGATGTTAACAAGTGCAAACAAGGATGTAGAGCAACTGAAATCATCACACACTGCTGGTGGGAGTGTCAGCTGGTATAGTTGGTATGATCTTGTAAAATTGAACATTCATGTAACAGAGGGTCTCAGCAGTTCCATCCCTAGGTGCACGCTTTTGAGAAACTCACAGGTATTCTCCAGAATCCAAGTGCAAGAACGTTCCCAACATCATTGTTTCTAATCCAAAAACTAGACACAAACCCAATTCCTTTTGATAGGGGAACGAATAAATTACAGTGTGTTTGCACAATGGATTATATAGAAGTGAAAGTGGACTACAGTTATGCACAATAACATTGATGAATCTTAGAAACTAATTTTGAATGGAAAAAAAGCAATTTTCAAAAGATTGTACCATACTGACAGTATCATACTGTTTTTATAAAGCTTAAAGCAAGCAAAACTAAACAAGATACTATTTAGGGATATATATGTACCTTGTTAAACTATTCAAAAATAAAAGAAAATTATATACAGATACTCACACAGACAGGTTAGTGTTTACCTTTGGGGAAGAGGCCTGGGAACAAGATAGGAAAGGAACACACATAAAAATATCATAGCATCGTCAGTGTCATGGTGAGTGTTCTAGATATTAGATGTATTCTGTTCTACATATCAAATAGTATTCTTGAAATTTATAAAGTAACAAAATGTAGCACCTTGTCAGAGCCATGCTGTGGTGGGAGAGATTGGGTATACATGATGAATGCCCACCACCTTGTCCTGATATACTGCTAATAATGACTAGCAAAAATAAATGGAAGAAACTCTGTGTTCCCCTACATCTCTTGTGATTGACATTTTTCTTCTCTCCCTTAGCATATCATCTATTCTGTGAAATTTTTCATTTCGTATACAATTCCAGACGTATCGAAAAGCACGAAGAGCAAGATCAGGAGAGAAAAATACCTAACCCAGAAGCTTCTTCATGAGAATCACCTCAAAGACATGACCAAAAATATGGGAGTCATAGCTGAGAGGATGATAGCAGTAGTAGATAACAATTTACGACCAAAGTCAGATTAAGAGCTTTATGTTCTGAGAAGCACTTTAAAGAATTTAGCTTTATCAAAATATATTATGAATCACTAATGAGAATAAGTTAAATCACTTTGGCAAATATGAGTCTTAACTATCGCCATTTTCATGCAGATTATTTTTCAATTTCAGCTAGCGATGTAGGAACTGGAAAATGTAAAATTGAGATCAAGAAGGGCATAAAACTAATCACCAGGAAAACCAAAAATGTTACTTTTTTTGATAAATTGGAATTTTAGTAACACAGAAGAGGTGTCTTTGTGTGCTTAAAAACAACCCCTGCCAAAGCAGAGTGGATTTTTTTCCTCCATTTCATTATTTTCATTCCTTCTGTTCTCAAGCACGTGATCTTTTTTATTTTTAGGCACTGTTTCATTTCTTCACTTTTTGCCAGATCTGTTCCAGAGTTATCTTTCCCTTACAAATACCATCATTAAAGACTAGACATGCTAGCAGTTGTGTGATTAAAAATATCTAATGCAGAATTCAGTTTGAATGCAGTTTAAGCGTCAGATAGACCCAAGACTTCACAATATTTAGGTGCATTATCACATTCCTACAGAAAAAGAAATCTCAGGTAATAAGAGGAAATTTTCAGTCTTCATCTTGGCCTATCTTTCCATCTCAGAGAAATACTCTTAATGGATTGCAGTGAAGATAGCAAGATTCTGAGCATATTTGTGCTAATTCACAGTGACACCTTTCATCTTCCAGGAGCACTCCTAGAATGTTCTGTGCCTAATCAATGTTGACTGCTTTGCAAATCTCAAGGGAATAAGATGGCAAAAGCAAGGAAAGTTACAGATTGAAACAGAATTGTGACTCATATTGATCAGGATAATTAATTTACCTCTTCTGAAGATATGTCATTTCTTGAAAAAAAATGAAATCAAATGATTAAAGTTACATATTTATCAACATAATGGTTTGGAAAAGATGAACGCATCAGGTTCCCACCAGTTGCCCTTTATCCATGAGATCCCCGGAAGTACAGTATTACAAGCACCCTTGTGATTGTCTCACAGCCATTGTGACAGGCCGGTGCTGCGCATGTCAAGAGAACAGCAAGTGCCCTCAGCGTGACCAAACCGTGTTCCTGCGAGGGGTTCTGCACGTCCAAGTGATCAGCCTACCAAAGCATCTGCCACAGAGAAGGCAGCTCAGCGCATCCTCCCTTCTCTTACTCCCAGCCCAGTAACTTGTTTGCACCTCGGGAGCATTTTTTAGGGAGGGAGAGGGAGAGACAGGAGAATACCTAGATCATTCCCAGAAAAAGAAAAGAGACGGGATTTGATTTGAATTTCCAGCCTCCCCTCAAGCCAATCAGGCAATTAAGGGTCAGAAAACAAATTAGTTTGGTCACAAACTCTGCTGTCAGATGGAGGTGACTTCCTGCTGAACTTCTGCCCCACCGTGCACATCTTGACCTCGATTTATTCAGCTCCACAGTCTCTACTGTGCTTTACTGTTTTTCGGGTGCCAGGCCCTCTTGTAGGCTCTGGAAAAGACACAGGGCCCGTACCTCTCACCTGTGACTGGTGACAAGGCAGGGCTGGGTGCAGGAGAGGATGTCTGGCACTGGATTCTTGCTAGATGGGCCACCACCCACTGGGATGCTGCTAAATGCCCAGGTGTCACAGGAGCCGAGACACTCTGAGTCCCAGCAGCAAAGGACAAGGAAACACTATTCAGTGAGCAGATTTACAGGCTTGTTATAATAGAGTAGCTTCACTCCAGGTCACAATTCTAAATGCCTGCCATGAATGTTAAAAACAAAAAAAAAACAGTATTTCTGTAGGATTCATCAAAACGGTATTCTGGACTTTTGAATTGTCCCAGTGGATCCGGACCATTTAACTAGCTTTCTTGATAATGTTAATGGTGTGATCAGAGAGTGCTCGCAACAGGCCATGTGAGGTCTGGCCACACTGGGAGAAAGAAATGAATTTCTTCCGAGTGGGGAAGTGTTCTCATCCCTTCCCCCGCTCACCCGGGACACTGCTCCTGGAAGTGGTGCCGCTTCCTCTCAATTACCTCTTCTCTTCTCTGAAGTGTAGGAGTATCTCCTAATGTTGGATATGGCAATTACTCACTGCTTATGGAATCATAGAAAAGGAAATGTTTTTGCCTTATCTCCTTGTATATATAATAGAACTTGAATTGTTCATTTATGTTTTCATAAACCATCTTTCATAAATCGTCTTCATAGTTTAAAGTTTGCTTCTGTGGACAGGAGGGAAAAAAACCTCTACCCTTTTAAGGCAGCGAATGTGATGTATGACACTGCCAATATTCCCCAAACGGCCAGGTTGTAGTGGGGACCCAGGTTAACCTGTGACACTGACAGTGTTCATGTAAGTCTAGTGCTGACTAGTGGGTAGTAAAGAAAATGTGGGGCTGTGTCTGCAGGCACTCGTGGGCTAGATCTGTAAATGTGAGCAGAGGCGGCACCTTGGAAAAATGGATGGGTGTGGCAGTGGACCTATGAAGGGGAAATCTGGTCCTAGACCTGCCTGGTGTTACCCACTAGAGAAAGTTTACTTTGTATCCTTTTGTGATGCCTGTGAATTTTAACAAATCAAAGCATTAGACCAAAATACTCAGGAGATTTTTCTTTAAATATCCCTCAGATACTTTAGTTATGTCAATAGGAAGGGAAAGCTTTCATTTTTGTTTGAAAACTAAACAAGACCATTTTGCAAACTGTTTATCACCAAAAGCCTTCCCTTATAATTGCACGTGCATCTTGAATTTCAGAAAACATTAATTCACAATAGGGGGTCAGAATACACTCTGTGTTGAAACACTTCTTGTACCATTTTCTTGTGTCCATATTATATTTTAAGATGTTTGAAAAGTTAAAATGTATGAGCAGCTTAAGTAAAACTGAAATATTCATGATGCTTTTCATACACTGTGGCATAAGATGTAAAGTTTAATATTTTGCAAATTTCTGTGCACTTTAATATTCTTTTATAATTATGAGCAATTTAATAAATCCATTTTTAAAAACAATACTGTGATCTACTCTATATGCAATTGTCACAATGATTTTAAGAAAGAGAGCAGCTGTATATCTGTTTACCAATTATGTATCACTCAGATAACAGATGTGCACTTTTATGTGGATTATATCTAAAATTGTATTTTTCATAACTGCACTTACTTAAAAACATGTTTTTTCTGAGAAAAATTGGGGGTGGGGTTTCAGCCAGGGCTACTGCAGACAGTTGTTGGGATTGAGACCTGCACAGGGCACCAAGCCTGGAGACCAGGTGTGCCAGTGTCAAGCTGCATCCACTAGTAGGGAGAGGTGCTTCCCGCTAATTGCATAAAGAGGCCTCTGCGTTCTAAACCTGGGGCATGTCACCTGACATGGGGCAATGACTCCCAGAGAGGGCATGTCTCTAATAAGGCTCAGAAAGGCTCTGTTTGGATCTGCCATGGCCTTGGGTACAGAAAGGGGAAATTATGGAGAAGAATATAAAGGAAAATCTCATTACAAAAACCAACCTTTTTTTTTTTTTTTTAAATCCTGGACAACATAAAATTCAGATATTAACTCATTCCATCCTTTGATTTCTTTTCTTTTTTTGACCAGCTTAAATCTCATTAGGCTTGCAGTAAAACTAAGTCAAAAATAGTCCATAACTGGACCAATAGGAAGAAGCATTTTCTCTGATTCTTAAATGATGCTCTTGGTACAGGTACCGATGATGTTATTCTTCCCTTCAAGCATTTTAAGTCCAGCAAAGGAGCAACTAGAACTTCTTTAGCAAAGTACCCCCTTCTCATTTCGGGGAAATGATGAAATCTTAAATAACTGTTCTTTATCTGACCCCACCAGGTACTGTGCAAGTTGTTTACTTACTTACACATGATCTCACTGCCAACATGATTTTGTTGCAAGGAAATTTTAAGTAATGTTTTTAAAAATGATGAAAGTACATGATTAAAAAAGAAATGCAACATGTCCTTTAAAAAATCTCAAGTTATACAAGAAGGCTGTGCTGGAAACCTAAGTCCTGCTATCTCCCTAGCTCAGCCCGGCCCAGCCCACTCCCCAGAGGTCCCAGGAAGTCTTTTTGCCCAAAAGAGACTTCAAAGATGTTCTTTGGTTTTAAAAAATCATATTCAGAAATGTGTGAAGGAGCTTCAAGATGGCAGAAGAGTAAGACGTGGAGATCACCTTCCTCCCCACAAATACATCAGAAGTACATCTACATGTGGAACAACTCCTACAGAACACCTACTGAACGCTGGCAGAAGACCTCAGACCTCCCAAAAGGCAAGAAACTCCCCACGTACCTGGGTAGGGCAAAAGAAAAAAGAAAAAATGAGACAAAAGAATAGGGACGGGACCTGCACCAGTGGGAGGGAGCCGTGAAGGAGGAAAGGTTTCCACACACTAGGAAGCCCCTTCACTGGCGGAGATGGGGGTGGGCAGAGGGGAAGCTTCAGAGCCACAGAAGAGAGCACAGCCACAGGGGTGTGGAGGGCAAAGTGGAGAGATTCCCGCACAGAGGCTCGGCGCCGAGCAGCACTCACCAGCCCGAGAGGCTTGTCTGCTCACCCACTGGGGCGGGTGGGGACTGGGAGCTGAGGCTCGGGCTTCGGAGGTCAGATCCCAGGGAGAGGACTGGGGTTGGCTGCGTGAACACAGCCTGAAGGGGGCTAGTGTGCCACAGCTAGCTGGGAGGGAGTCCGGGAAAAAGTCTGGAGCTGCCGAAGAGGCAAGAGACAACTGTTTCAGGGTGCACGAGGAGAGGGGATTCAGAGCACTGCCTAAATGAGCTTCAGAGACGGGCGTGAGCCCGGCTATCAGCGTGGACCCCAGAGACGTGCATGAGATGCTAAGGCTGCTGCTGCAGCCACCAAGAAGCCTGTGTGCGAGCACAGGTCACTATCCACACCGCCCCTCCCAGGAGCCTGTGCAGCCCGCCACTGCCAGGCTCCCGTGATCCAGGGACAACTTCCCCGGGAAAACGCACGGCACGCCTCAGGCTGTTGCAACGTCACGCTGGCCTCTGCTGCCGCAGGCATGCCCCGCCTCCGTACCCTTCCCTTCCCCAGCCGGAGGGAGCCAGAGCCCCCGAATCAGCTGCTCCTTTAACCCCGTTCTGTCTGAGAGAAGAACAGACGCCCTCAGGCGACCTACACGCAGAGGAGTGTCCAAATCCAAAGCTGAACCCCAGAAGCTGTGTGAACAAAGAAGAGAAAGGGGACTCTCTCTCAGCAGCCTCAGGAGCAGTGGATTAAATCTCCACAATCAACTTGATGTACCAGCATCTGTGGAGTACCTGAATAGACAACAAACCATCCCAAATTGAGGAGGTGGACTTTGGGAGCAACGATCGATATATATATATATATATTTTTTTTTTCCCCCTTTTTTCTCTTTTTCTGAGTGTGTATGTGTATGCTTCTGTGTGTGATTTTATCTGTATAGCTTTGCTTTTACCATTTGTCCTAGGGTTCTGTCTGTCCGGTTTTTTTTTGTTTGTTTACTTAAAACATTTTTTTTCTTAATAATTATTTTTTATTTTCTATTTTAATAACTTTATTTTATTTTAGTTTACTTTACATTTTATCTTCTTTCTTTCTTTTTTTCCAACCTTTTATTCTGAGCCGTGTGGAGGACAGGCTCTTGGTGCTCCAGCCAGCTGTCAGGGCTGTGCCACTGAGGTGGGAGAGCCACGTTCAGGACACTGGTCCACAAGAGACCTCCCAGCTCCACAAAATATCAAATGGCGAAAATCTCCCAGAGATCTCCATCTCAACACCAAAACCCAGCTCCACTAAACAACCAGCAAGCTACAGAGCTGGACACCCTATGCCGAACAACTAGCAAGACAGGAACACAACCCCATCCATTAGCACAGAGGTTGTCTAAAATCATAATAAGGCCACAGACACCCCAAAACACACTACCAGACGTGGACCTGCCCACCAGAAAGACAAGACCCAGCCTCATCCACCAGAACACAGGCACTAGTCCCCTCCACCAGGAAGCCTACACAACCCACTGAACCAACCTTAGCCACTGGTGACAGACAACAAAAACGACAGGAACTACGAACCTGCAGCCTGCAAAAAGGAGACCCCAAACACAGTAATTTAAGCAAAATGAGAAGAGAGAGAAACACACAGCAGATGAAGGAACAAGGCAAAAACCCACCAGACCTAAAAAATGAAGAGGAAATAGGCAGTCTACCTGAAAAAGAATTCAGAATAATGATAGTAAAGATGATCCAAAATCTCGGAAATAGAAAGGAGAAAATACAAGAAATGATTAACAAGGACTTAGAAGAACTAAAGAGCAAACAAGCAGTGATGAACAACACAATAAATGAAATTAAAAATTCTCTAGAAGGGATCAATAGCAGAATAACTGAGGCAGAAGAACGGATAAGTGACCTGGAAGATAAAATAGTGGAAGTAACTATTGCAGAACAGAATAAAGAAAAAAGAATGAAAAGAATTGAGGACAGTCTCAGAGACCTCTGGGACAACATTAAACGCACCAACATTCGAAATATAGGGATCCCAGAAGAAGAAGAGAAAAAGAAAGGGACTGAGAAAATATTTGAAGAGATTATAGTTGAAAACTTCCCTAATAAGGGAAAGGAAATAGTTAATCAAGTCCAGGAAGCACAGAGAGTCCCATACAGGATAAATCCAAGGAGAAACATGCCAAGACACATATTAATCAAATGATTAAAAATTAAATACAAAGAACATATATTAAAAGCAGCAAGAGCAAAACAACAAATAACACATAAGGGAATCCCCATAAGGTTAACAGCTGATCTTTCAGCAGAAACTCTGCAAGCCAGAAGAGAGTGGCAGGACATATTTAAAGTGATGAAGGAGAAAAACCTACAACCAAGATTACTCTACCAGAGGAACCAAGATGGTGGAGTAGAAGGACGTGCTCTCACTCCCTCTTGTGAGAACACCAGAATCACAACTAGCTGCTGGACAATCATCGACAGGAAGACACTGGAACTCACCAAAAAAGATACCCCACATCCAAAGACAAAGGAGAAGCCACAGTGAGATGGTAGGAGGGGCGCAGTCACAGTAAAATCAAATCCCATAAATGGTGGGTGGGTGACTCACTGACTGGCGAACACTTATACCACAGAAGTCCACCCATTGGAGTGAAGGTTCTCAGCCCCATGTCAGGCTTCCCAACCTGGGGGTCCAGCAACGGGAGGAGGAATTCATAGAGAATCAGACTTTGAAGCCTAGTGGGAATTGATTGCAGGACTTCGACAGGACTGGGGGAAACAGAGACCCCACTCTTGGAGGGCGCACACAAAATAGTGTGTGCATCGGGACCCAGGGGAAGGAGCAGTGACCCCATAGGAGACTGAACCAGACCTACCTGCTAGTGTTGGAAGGTCTCCTGCAGAGGTGGGGGGTGGCTCTGTTTCACCGTGGGGACAAGGACACTGGCAGCAGAAGTTCTGGGAAGTACTCCTTGGCGTGAGCCCTCCCAGAGTCTGCCATTAGCCCCACCAAAGAGCCCAGGTAGGCTCCAGTGTTGGGTTGCCTTAGGCAAAACAACCAACAGGGAGGGAACCCAGCCCCACCCATCAACAGTCAAGTGGATTAAAGTTTTACTGAGCTCTGACCACCACAGCAACAGTCAGCTCTACCCACCACCAGAGACTCCCATCAAGCCTCTTAGATAGCCTCAACCACCAGAGGGCAGACAGCAGAAACAAGAAAAACTACAATCCTGCAGCCTGTGGAGCAAAAATCACATTCATAGAAAGATAGACAAGATGAAAACTGAGGCAGAAGAACGGATAAGTGACCTGGAAGACAGAATGGTGGAATTCACTGCTGCGGAACAGACTAAAGAAAAAAGAATGAAAAGAAATGAAGACAGCCTAAGAGACCTCTGGGACAACATTAAATGCAACAACATTCGCATTATAGGGGTCCCAGAAAGAGAAGAGAGAGAGAAAGGACTGAGAAAATATTTGAAGAGATTATAGTCGAAAACTTCCCTAACATGGGAAAGGAAATAGCCACCCAAGTCCAGGAAGCGCAGAGAGTCCCATACAGGATAAACCCAAGGAGAAACACGCCAAGACACATAGTGATCAAATTGGCAAAAATTAGACAAAGAAAAATCATTGAAAGCAGAAAGGGAAAAACGACAAATAACATACAAGGGAACTCCCATAAGGTTAACAGCTGATTTCTCAGCAGAAACTCTACAAGCCAGAAGGGAGTGGCATGATATACTTAAAGTGATGAAAGGGAAGAACCTACAACCAAGATTACTCTACCTGGCAAGGATCTCATTTAGATTTGATGGAGAAATCAAAAGCTTTACAGACAAGCAAAAGCTAAGAGAATTCAGCACCACCAAACCAGCTTTACAACAATGCTAAAGGAACTTCTCTAGACAGGAAACACAAGAGAAGGAAAAGACCTACAATAATAAACCCAAAACAATTAAGAAAATGGTAATAGGAACATACATATCTATAATTACCTTAAATGTAAATGGATTAAATGCTCCAACCAAAAGACATAGATGGGCTGAATGGATACAAAAACAAGACCTGTATATATGGTGTCTACAAGAGACCCACTTCAGACCTAGGGACACATACAGACTGAAAGTGAGGGGATGGAAAAAGATATTCCATGCAAATGGAAATCAAAAGAAACATAGAGTAGCATTCTCATATCAGACAAAATAGACTTTAAAACAAAGACTATTACAAGAGACAAAGAAGGACATTACATAATGATCAAGGGATAAATCCAAGAAGATATAACAATTGTAAATATTTACGCACTGAACTTAGGAGCACCTCAATACATAAGGCAAATACTAACAGCCATAAAAGGGGAAATCAACAGTAACACAATCATAGTAGGGGACTTTAACACCCCACTTTCACCAATGGACAGATCATCCAAAATGAAAATAAATAAGGAAACACAAGCTTTGAATGATACATTAAACAAGATGGACTTAATTGATATTTATAGGACATTCCATCTAAAAACAACAGAGTACACATTCTTCTCAAGTGCTCATGGAACATTCTCCAGGATAGATCATATCTTGGGTCACAAATCAAGCCTTGCTAAATTTAAGAAAATTGAAATCGTATCAAGTATCTTTTCCGACCACAACGCCATGAGAGTAGATATCAATTACAGGAAAAAATCTGTAAAACATACAAACACATGGAGGCTAAACAACACACTAATTAATAACCAAGAGATCACTGAAGAAATCAAAGAGGAAGTAAAAAAATACCTAGAAAAAAATGACAATGAAAACACGACGACCCAAAACCTATGGGTTGCAGCAAAAGCAGTTCTAAGAGGGAAGTTTACAGCAATACAACCCTACCTTAAGAAACAAGAAACATCTCAAATAAACAACCTAACCTTACACCTAAAGCAATTAGAGAAAGAAGAACAAAAAATCCCCAAAGTTAGCAGAAGGAAAGAAATCATAAAGATCAGATCAGAAATAATTGAAAAAGAAATGAAGGAAATGATAGCAAACATCAATAAAACTAAAAGCTGGTTCTTTAAGAAGATAAACAAAGTTGATAAACCGTTAGCCAGACTTATCAAGAAAAAAAGGGAGAAGACTCAAATCAATAGAATTAGAAATGAAAAAGGAGAAGTAACAACTGACACTGCAGAAATACAAAGGATCATGAGAGATTAGTACAAGCAACTATATGCCAATAAAGTGGACAACCTGTAAGGAATGGACAAATTCTTAGAAATGCACAACCTTCCGAGACTGAACCAGGAAGAAATAGAAAATATGAACAGACCAATCGCAAGCACTGAAATTGAAACTGTGATTAAAAATCTTCCAACAAACAAAAGCCCAGGACCAGATGGCTTCACAGGCGAATTCTATCAAATATTTAGAGAAGAGCTAACATCCATCCTTCTCAAACTCTTCCAAAATATAGCAGAGGGAGGAACACTCCCAAACTCATTCTATGAGGCCACCATCACTCTGGTACCAAAACCAGACAAAGATGTCACAAAGAAAGAAAACCACAGGCCAATATATCACTGATGAACATAGATGCAAAAATCCACAACAAAATACTTGCAAACAGAATCCAACAGCACATTAAAAGGATCATACACTATGATCAAGTGGGGTTTATCCCAGGAATGCAAGGCTTCTTCAATATATGCAAATCGATCAACGTGATACACCATATTAACAAATTGAAGGAGAAAAACCATATGATCATCTCAACAGAGAGAAAGCTTTTGTCAAAATTCAACACCCATTTATGATAAAAGCCCTGCAGAAAGTAGGCATAGAGGGAACTTTCCTCAACATAATAAAGGCCATATATGACAAACCCACAGATAACATCGTCCTCAATGGTGAAAAACTGAAACCATTTCCACTAAGATCAGGAACAAGACACGGTTGCCCACTCTCACCACTATTATTCAACATAATTTTGGAAGTTTTAGCCACAGCAATCAGAGAAGAAAATGAAATAAAAGGAATCCAAATCGGAAAAGAAGAAGTAAAGCTGTCACACTTTGCAGATGACATCATACTATACATAGAGAATCCTAAAGATGCTACCAGAAAACTACTAGAGCTAATCAATGAATTTGGTAATGTAGCAGGATACATTAATGCACAGAAATCTCTTGCATTCCTATACACTAATGATGAAAAATCTGAAAGTGAAATTAAGAAAACACTCCCATTTACCATTGCAACAAAAAGAATAAAATATCTAGGAATAAACCTACCTAAGGAGACAAAAGACCTGTATGCAGTAAATTATAAGACACTGATGAAAGAAATTAAAGATGATAAATATAGATGGAGAGATATACCATGTTCTTGGATTGGAAGAATCAACATTGTGAAAATGACTCTACTACCCAAAGTAATCTACAGATTCAATGCAATCCCTATCAAACTACCACTGGCATTTTTCACAGAGCTAGAACAAAAAATTTCACAATTTGTATGGAAACACAAAAGACCCCAAATAGCCAAAGCAATATTGAGAAAGAAAAACGGAGCTGGAGGAATCAGGCTCCCTGACTTCAGACTATGCTACAAAGATACAATAATCAAGACAGTATGGTACTGACACAGAAACAGAAATATAGATCAGTGGAACAGGATAGAAAGCCCAGAGATAAACCCACACACCTATGGTCAACTAATCTATGATAAAGGAGGCAAGAATATACAGTGGAGAAAAGATAGTCTCTTCAATAAGTGGTGCTAGGAAAACTTGACAGTTACATGTGAAAGAATGAAATTAGAACACTCCCTAACACCATACACAAAAATAAACTCAAAATGGATTAAAGACCTAAATGTAAGGCCAGACACCATCAAACTCTTAGAGGAAAACATAGGCAGAACACTCTATGACATAAATCACAGCAAGATCCTTTTTGACCCACCTCCTAGAGAAATGGAAATAAAAACAAAAATAAACAAATGGGACCTAATGAAACTTCAAAGCTTTTGCACAGCAAAGGAAACCATACACACGAGGAAAAGATAACCCTCAGAATGGGAGAAAATATTTGCAAATGAAACAACTGACAAAGGATTAGTCTCCAAAATATACAAGCAGCTCATGTAGCTCAATATCATTAAAACAAACGACCCAATCCAAAAATGGGCAGAAGACCTAAATAGACATTTTACAAAGAAGATATACAGATTGCCAACAGACACATGAAAGAATGTTCAACATCATTAATCATTAGAGAAATGCAAATCAAAACTACAATGAGATATCATCTCACACCAGTCAGAATGGCCATCATCAAAAAATCTACAAACAATAAATGTTGGAGAGGGTGTGGAGAAAAGGGAACCCTCTTGCACTGTTGGTGGGAATGTAAATTGATACAGCCACTATGGAGAACAGTATGGACGTTCCTTAAAAAACTAAAAATAGAACTACCATACGACCCAGCAATCCCACTACTGGGCATATACCCTGAGAAAACCATAATTCAAAAGGAGTCATGTACTAAAATGTTCACTGCAGCTCTATTTACAATAGCCAGGACATGGAAGCAACCTAAGTGTCCATTAACAGATGAATGGATAAAGAAGAGTGGCACATATATACAATGGAATATTACTCAGCCATAAAAAGGAACGAAACTGAGTTATTTGTAGTCAGGTGGATGGACATAGAGACTGTCATACAGAGTGAAGTCAGAAAGAGAAAAACAAATACCATAGGCTAACACATACATATGGAATCTAAAAAAAAAAAAAAAAAAAGATCATGAAGTACCTAGGGGCAAGACGGGAATAAAGATGCATACCTACTAGAGAATGGACTTGAGGATACGGGGAGGGGGAAGCATAAGCTGGGACAAAGTGAGAGAGTGGCATGGACATATATACACTACCAAGCGTAAAATAGATAGCTAGTGGGTAGCAGCCGCATAGCACAGGGAGAACAGCTTGGGGCTTTGTGACCACCTAGAGGGGTGGGATAGGGAGGGTGGGAGGGAGGGAGATGAAGAGGGAAGAGATATGGGAACATATTTCTATGTATAACTGATTCACTTTGTTATAAAGCAGAAAGTAACACACCATTGTAAAGCAATTATACTCCAATAAAGATGTTAAAAAAAATAAATTAAAAAAAATCATATTCAGTGTGTTAAAGTTACAGATCAGAAAAGCTGGTTCTTAAGCTTTTAACCTGAACCTAAATCTTATTCTTTTCATAAATTTAGCATATTTTACCACTTTTTAAAAGACTTTTGAATGGTTCTACTTGCAAACTTAATGAAATGCTTTAAAATATCTGAAATAACAATTATAAATTTAGTCCAGTCGATTTCCTTTCTAAGTACTCCAGTTTTGCAACCAACTGTGACCAAGAAGTCATAAGTGGAGGAACTGCAATCTCTTCTTTCTCCCGCTCTTCTCTTTAGAGGATTCCTTCCACAAAGCCATGTTCTCCCTTGTCACATCTTGTTACTAGGAGACTGAATGTACAAGTGGACGATGGCCGGACCATATACAAAAATAGAACTCTGACACACAGCCTGCAGCAACCAGCCCAGGAAACCAACACCTTATCTATAATAATCAGACCAGAAAGCCAGCCAGACTTGTAGGAAGTCAGACTGTTTTCTCCCTAGTGATAGTCCAGGAAGCCAAACCATAGCCCCTGAAACAATTAGCCCCAAATGGCCAGGACTTGAGTAATAACTGACAGCTTCCATAATTTTTATCCCTACTTCCAATTTAGGACCAACCAGAGAAAGCCAAATATGTACCACTCACCAATCACACAAGATGCCCTGCTAGTATTAGCCCACCTCCAACTGCCTGCCGTCAGAGCACACCTGAAGCCTTCCCTGTTGTCCACTAAAAGCTTTCCCACTCCTCTGCCTGCTTTTGAGTTTCTGCCAAAACACAAGTGACAGTGACTGACTCCCTTGCTATAGCAAGCTCAGAAAAAAATAACCTTCACTTGTTCTCATTTGGTTGGTCTTTATTTCCACTAAATTGTTTAACCTAAGCTCTAGCTTCCACAAAATGGGCCTATATAGTTCCACCACTCAGTGTCATTTTGAAGTCCCTAATGTCTCACACTGGATTCAGCATGCCAGGAAGTATAAGAAACCACAGGATGAATACAAGGCATCTTCTTGGAGGAGAGTGTTTCAATGATTAAGAAAGAAATGATTGTATTAAAGAAAACACAGATATGCTATAGAATTAAATACAAAATGTGAATGCATTTTTAACATAAAATAACAATCTTCAAGGAATCATATGTTTATGGTGAGCTACTTCATCTAGACCCCTGGGTCATACCTTTGCTTTCCTCTCTTCATTGGAACTTGGGTGTAAAAGTCTGTGAAATATTGACGTATTTTGAAAGCACCTTGTCAGCCATGAGATTCTAGAAGAGTGGTTCTCAAAGTGTGGTCTAGGTTCCTTTGGGAGAGTCTAGACCTTTTTATGAGGTCCACAAAATCAAAACTATTTTCATAATAATATGAAGACTTTTTTTTGCCTTTTAAAAAAATTTTAAAATTTTATTTTATTTACTTTTTTATACAGTAGGTTCTTATTAGTCATAAGTTTTATACACATCAGTGTATACATGTCAATCCCAATCGCCCAATTCATCACACTACCATCCCCACCCCCCAGCGGCTTTCCTCCGTTGGTGTCCATACGTTTTATTCTCTACAACTGTGTCTCAACTTCTGCCGTGCAAACTGGTTCATCTGTACCATTTTTCTGGGTTCCACATACATGCGTTAATATACGATATTTGTTTTTCTCTTTCTGACTGACTTCACTCTGTATGACAGTCTCTAGATCCATCCACGTCTCAACAAATGACTCAATTTCATTCCTTTTTATGGCTGAGTAATATTCCATTGTATATATGTACCACATCTTCTTTATCCATTCATCTGTCGATGGGCATTTAGGTTGCTTCCATGACCTGGCTATTGTAAATAGTGCTGCAATGAACATTGGGGTGCATGTGTCTTTTTGAATTATGGTTTTCTCTGGGTATATGCCCAGTAGTGGGATTGCTGGATCATATGGTAATTCTATTTTTAGTTTTTTAAGGAACCTCCATACTCTTCTCCATAGTGGTTGTATCAATTTACATTCCCACCAACAGAGCAAGAGGGTTCCCTTTTCTCCACACCCTCTCCAGCATTTATTGTTTGTAGATTTTCTGATGATGCCCATTCTAACTGGTGTGAGGTGATAACCTCATTGTAGTTTTGATTTGCATTTCTCTAAAAATTAGTGATGTTGAGCAGCTTTTCATGTGCTTTTTGGCCATCTGTATGTCTTCTTTGGAGAAATGTCTATTTAGGTCTTCTGCCCATTTTTGGATTGGGTTGTTTGTTTCTTTAATATTGAGCTGCATGAGCTGTTTATATATTTTGGAGATTAATCCTTTACCCGTTGATTCATTTGCAAATATCTTCTCCCATTCTGAGGGTTGTCTTTCCATCTTGTTTATAGTTTCCTTTGCTGTGCAAAAGCTTTGAAGTTTCATTAGGTCCCATTTGTTTATTTTTGTTTTTATTTCCATTACTCTAGGAGGTGGATCAAAAAAGATCTTGCTGTGATTTATGTCAGAGTGTTCTTCCTATGTTTTCCTCTAAGAGTTTTATAGTGTGCAGTCTTACATTTATGTCTCTAATCCATTTCGGGTTTATCTTTGGGTTTCGTGTTAAGGAGTGTTCTAATTTCATTCTTTTACATGTAGCTGTCCAGTTTTCCCAGCACCACTTATTGAAGAGACTGTTTTTCTCCATTGTATATCCTTGCCTCCTTTGTCATAGATTAGTTCACCATAGGTGCGTGGGTTTACCTCTGGGCTTTCTATCTTGTTCCATTGATCTATGTTTCTTGTTTTTGTGCCAGTACCATACTGTCTTGAATACTGTAGCTTTGTAGTATAGTCTGAAGTCAGGGAGTCTGATTCCTCCAGCTCCGTTTTTTTCCCACAAGACTGCTTTGGCTATTCGGGGTCTTTTGTATCTCCATACAAATTTTAAGATTTTTTGTTCTAGTTCTGTAAAAAATGCCATTGGTAATTTGATACGGATTGCATGGAATCTGTAGATTGCTTTGGGTAGTATAGTCATTTTCACAATATTGATTCTTCCAATCCAGGAACATGGTATATCTCTCCATCTTTTGGTATCATCTTTAATTTCTTTCACCAGTGTCTTATAATTTTCTGCATACAGGTCTTTTGTCTCCGTAGGTAGGTTTATTCCTAGGTGTTTTATTCTTTTTGTTGCAATGGTAAATGGGAGTGTTTCCTTAATTTCTCTTTCAGAGTTTTCATCATTAGTGTATAGGAATACAAGAGATTTCTGTGCATTAATTTTATATCCTGCAACTTTACCAAATTCATTGATTAGCTCTAGTAGTTTTCTGGTGGCATTTTTAGGATTCTCTATGTATAGTATCATGTCATCTGCAAACAGTGACCGTTTTACTTCTTTTCCAATTTGTATTCCTTTTATTTCTTTTCCTACTCTGATTGCCGTGGCTAGGACTTCCAAAACTGTGTTGAATAATAGTGGTGTGAATGGACATCCTTTCCTTGTTCCTGATCTTAGAGGAAATGCTTTCAGTTTTTCAACATTGAGAATGACTTTTGCTGTGGGTTTGTCGTGTCTGGCTTTATCGAAAGCAGCTGGATGCTAACTGCTTCTGTGTTTAGTCTATGGCCAAATCCCATGTTATGTAGCCTCTGGAAACTCCACTCTACACTCCTAAGAAAATGAGGGTGAAAAAGGCAAAAAATGAGAAGGAACCAAGATGGCAGAGTAGAAGGACGTGCTCTCACTCCATCTTGTGAGAACGCCAGAGTCACGGATAGCTGCTGGATTATCATCGACAGGAGGACACTGGAGCTCACCAGAAAGGGTACCCCATATCCAAAGACAAAGGAGAAGCCACAATGGACTTCTACTGTGCCATCTTTGTTCCTTCTCCTTTTTTGCCTTTTTCACTCTCATTTTCTTATGAGTGTAGAGTGGAGTTTCCAGAGGCTACATAAATGGGATTTGGCCATAGACTGAACACAGAAGCAGTTAGCATCCAGCTGCTTTCGATAAACCAGACCTTAAAACTATAAAACAAGGTACTGTTCTCTCATTTAGAAATATAGTTATTTTTCATGTAAACATTTTATGTTTCACATGCAATGGGGTTATTTTATTTTTAAATTAAGAAAATTTGTAAAATTTCTCCATTTTAGTTTCTAATATACTAAATATTAATAGATATTATTCACATAAATTAAAGTTTTGGGGGGTTCCCAATGCTTTAAGATTATGAAGGGGATTGGTAACCAAAAAGTATGAGAACCACTGCTTTATAATAATAAAAATTTGAACCAGAGCCAACCATGGCATTCATGTTGGATTTGGACAGTAAAACTCCAAGTGTGACAGCGTCAGGAAAAACCAATGTGCCCTTTCCACTCTCAATCCATGTAAAATCCACCTTCTTGTCAATGTCAGTGACTTCTGTTAAAGCTTGGCTCCAACACAAAGGCTGCATTGGTGCTTCTGCTCTGACAAACCTTTCATCCCTGCCTGAAACCTGCTGAACTCTTGGTCTTGTTTCCCAGCTGTCTGTCCTGGGTTGCATAGTTTGATGAGAACTGCTGCAATTTCTTTTGTGTATCCTGCCACATTCAGCACATATTTGTGTATATATTTTGGATTCCAGGCTGATTTGCTTGGTAATCCTGAGGTCCCAGACGGGGAAGTGTGACCAGCAATTTTAGTGGACTAGATGCAAAAAGTGGTCAAAACTACAAGTCCTGGTGCCATTTAGAGGCCCATTGCAAAAACATGGTTGTACACTGATCCTGTAAGCCATAGGAAAGGAGAATTGCCATTAAAGATATTCCTTTAATATTTTAAACAAGGAGGATAATGTATTTATTCATTTTGGTCTTAAGCAGGCCTGGCAGAGTAGATATTTAAGAAGTACTTGTTGAATGAATCAATGAATAAATGAGTGAATGCCTTACCTTCCCTGATATCAAGTTTTTCTATCCAGGAAATTTAGGAAGAATACCCAGGAAAGTAGAATAAGGTTAAAATGGAAATGACAGCTGATACTATATATAGAAAACCCTAAAGACGCCATACAAAATCTACCGGAACTGATAAACGAATTCAGCAAGGTAGCAGGATACAAGATTAACATACAGAAATTGGTTACATTACTTTACACTAACAATGAAATATCAGAAAGGTAACATAAAAAAATACTTTTAAAATCTCATCAAAAAGTAAAATACTTGGAAAGAAACCTGACTAAGGAGGTGAAAGACTTATATGCTGAGAACTATAAAACAGTTATAAAGAAAAAACTGAAGATGATTCAAAGAAATGGAAAGATAGCTCATGCTCTTGGATTGGAAGAATTAATATTGTTAAAATGGCCATACTACTCAAAGCAATCTACATATTTCGTGTGATCCCTATCAAATTACCCATGACACTTTTCACAGAACTAGAACAAATAATCCTAAAATTTATATGGAACCATAAAAGACCCAGAATTGCCAAAGAAATCCTAAGGAAAAAGAACAAAGCAGGAGGCATAACTCTCTCAGACTTCAGACAATACTACAAAGCTACAGTAATCAAAACAGTGTGGTATTGGCACAAAAACAGACATATGGATCAAGGGAACAGAGAGCCCAGAAATAAATAAACCCACACACCTATGATCAATTAATCTTTGACAAAGGAGGCAAGAATATACAATGGGAAAAAGCAGCTTTAGCAAGTGGTGTTAGGAATGTTGGACACATAAACTACAAAACAACCAGAAAACAATAAGACAGGATTAGAAAGTCCTTACCTATCAATAATTACTCTAAATATAAATGGATTGAATTCTCCAATCAAAATACATAGAGTGGCTGGGAAGGTAAAAAAAAATCAAGACCCAAGTATATGTCACCTACAAGAGACTCACTTTAGCTTTAAGGACACACATAGGCCCAAAGTGAAGGGATAGAAAAAGATATTTAGTACAAGTGGAAGCAAAAAGAGAGCACAGGTAACTATACTTATATCAGACAAAATAGAAATTAAGCCAAAAACAGTAACAAGAGACAAAGAAGGTCATTATGTAATGATAAAGGGGTCAATTCATCAAGAAGATATAAAAATTGTAAATATATATGCACACAACATTGGAGCACCTAAGTATATTAAGCAAATTCTAGTAGACCTAAAGGGAGAAATAAGCAAAAATACAGCAACAGTAAGAGAGTTCAATACCCCACATTCAATAATGGATAGATCATCCAGACAGAAAATCAAGAAGGAAACATTGGACTTGAACCATACTTTAGACCAAATGAATCTAACAGATATATACAGAACATTCCATCCAACAACAGCAGAATAGACATCCTTCTCAAGTGCACATGAACATTCTCGGATAGATCATATGATAGGTCACAAAACAAGTCTTAGGAAATTTAAGAAGACTGAAGTCATGCTAAGTATCTTTCCCAAGCACAATGGTATAAAGCTAGCAAACAATGATAAAAGGAAAGCTGGAAAATTCACAAATATATGAAAATTACACAACACACTTCTGAAAAACTGCTGGGTCAAAAGAAGAAATTTTTTAAATCCAAAAATATCTTGAAATAAAAATGGAAACACAACATATCAAAACCTATTGGACACTGCCAAACAATTCCAAGAGGAAACTTTATAGTGATAAATACCTACATTAGAGAAAAAGAAAGAAAGAAAGAAAGAAAGAAAGAAAGAAAGAAAGAAAGAAAGAAAGAAAGAAAGGGAGAGAGAGAGAGAGAGAGGGAGGGAGGGAGGGAGGGAGAGAGAGAGAGAAAGAAAGAAAGAAAGAGAAAGAAAGAAAGGAGAAAGAGAGAAAGAAAGAGAGAGGGGGATGGAGGGAGGGAGGAAGGAAAGAAGGAAGGCAGAAAGGAAGGAAAAAAGAGGGAGAGGAGAGAGGTAAGGAGGAAGGAAGCTCTCAAATAAATTAACATTACACCTTAAGAAATTACAGGGCTTCCCTGGTGGTGCAGTGGTTGAGAATCTGCTTGCCAATGCAGGGGACATGGGTTCAAACCCTGGTCTGGGAAGATCCCACAGGCTGCGGAGCAACTAAGCCCATGCACCACAACTACTGAGCCTGCACTCTACAGCCTGCAAGCCACAACTACTGAAGCTCATGCACTTAGAGCCCATGCTCTGCAACAAGAGAAACCACTGCAATGAGAAGACCATGCACCACAATGAAGAGTAGCCCCTGCTCGTCACCACTAGAGAAAGGCCTGTGCGCAGCAACAAGGACCCAACACAGCCAAAAATAAATAAATAAATAAATTTATTTAAAAAAAAGAAGAAACTACAAAAAGAACAAACTTAGCCCAAAGTTAACAGAGGAATAAAATAGCAAAGATCAGAGCAGAAATAGATGAAACAGACAAGAAAAACAGTTAAAGAGAACAAAACTAAGAGCTGTTTATTGAAAAGATAAATAAAATTAACAACCTTTAGCTAAACTATGAAAAAAAGAACACTCAAAAATGTAAAGTAAGAAATGAAAGAGAAGACATTACAACTAATGCCACAGAAATAAAGAAAAAGAGACCACTATGAAAAATTTATGCCAACAAATTGGGTAACCTAGAAGAAATGGATGCATCCCTAGAAATATATAATCTACCAAACTTGAATTATGAAGAAACAGAAAATCAAAGACCAATGTAACAGAATTGAGACCCTGGAAGTAAACCCTAACATGAAGGAATACCAAGGGGCAATTGTAATTATCTAATAAGAAGAAATAAACTCCTGAACCACTGGTAAGAATAAAGAGGACAAAAAGGAAGAAAAGGATACAAGAGGGTAACAGGCACTCTCCTGGCAATTGGAGTCATCATCAAACTCTTCCTTTGTGGGAAAGTCATTTGCTTGGCTGTTTTTCCTTGCATCTGACCTTTGACTTTTGAAATCAGGATGACAATATCTGTTCATTTTAAGTCCCATTCACTTAAATGTATGTAGAGTAACATTTTTCTCAGAATACTTTTCAGACGTGTACCATATTTCAAAATGTACAATGTACAGGCTAAACCATGGAAACTTTTTATCTAATAAAGCTCTTTGAAAAAAAAGAAGTAAACCTAACATATACAGTGAAATAATATTTGACAAGGAGGCCAAGACACTCAATGGGGAAAGAATAGTCTCTTGACAAATGGTGCTGGGAAAACTGGATAATCACAGGCAGGAGAATGAAATTGACTCCCATTTTATATCACTTACAAAATTAACTCTAAATGAATTGAAGACTTAAACGTAAAAACTGAAACCAGAAAACTTCTAGAAGAAAACATAGGGAAAATGTTCCTTAATATTGGTCTTGGCAACAATATTTTGAATATGAAACCAAAACCACAAGTAACATAAGTACAAATTAATAACTGGGACTACATCAAACTAAAAATTTCTGCACAGCAAAAGAAACCATTAACAAAATGAAAAGACAACCTTTGGGATGGGAGAAAATATTTGCAAAAATCATACATCAGATAAGGGGTTAATATCCAAAATATACAAAGAACTCACACAACTCAATATCAAAACAACAAACAACCCAATTAAAAAATGGGCAGAGGGGAAACCTGGGCCCATGCTGGGCATAGGGGATCGATGACTTGGCTGGTGGGCATGGCCACCTGGGCCAACTGAGGAGAGAGAGCAGAGTAGAAAGACCTTGAGCTCACCACCTCTAAAATCACAACTATCTATAGAACAACCATTGATGAAAAAGACTGGAACCTACCAGAAAAGATTTTCTACAGCTAAAGACATAAAGAAGGAACCACAATGAGACTGGCAGAAGGGGCAGACTCGTGATATAACATCCCATACCACCTGGTTAGGCAACCCAGAAACTGGAGAAAAATCGTATTGCAGAGGTCCTCCCACAGGAGTGAGAGTTCTGAGCCCCATGTCAGCCTCCCCAGCCCGGGGTTCCTGCAGGAAGACAAGCCCCCATAGCATTTGGCTTTGAAGGCTAGTGCAGGTTAATTGCAGGAGCCCCACAGAACTGGGGGAAATAGAGACTTCACTCTTAAAGGATGCACACAAAATCCCACACACACAGGCACCCAGGACAAAAGCCATAATTTAATAGGACCCTGGACCACACCTACCAGCTGGTTTGGAGGGTCTCCTGGAGATGCAAGGAATGGCTGTAGCTCACCCTGGAGACACAGACACTGGTGGCAGACATACTGGGGAACATTCAAATGCATGAACACTGCTGCTGGCAGCTGCCATCTTGGTTCATTAGCACCAAGACTAGGCCCCACCCAACAGCCTATAGATGCCAGTGCTGGCATGCCTCAGGGCAAACAACCAACTGAGCAGAGACACAGCCCTACCATTGACAAACAGGCTGTCTAAAGATGCCCTGAGCCCTCAGCTGCCTCTAGACACAGCCCTGCCCACCAGAGGGCTAAGACCCAGCTTCACCCCCCAGTGAGCAAGCACCAGCCCTTCCCACCAGGGAGCCTGCACTAGCCTCTAGACCAGCCTCACCCACCAAGGGGCAGACACCAGAAGCAGAAAACAACAATCCCATAGCCCACAGACCAAGCCTGCCAACAACAAGCCAGACCTTACCCTGGGACCACCTGGGCCCTGGCCCTGCCCAATAGCAGGCCAACGCAACCTTTAGGACATGCCAGACCCCATACTCAACTGTGTCAAGAACTGCCCCCACCCACAACCAATGATCTGAAATGAGAATTGGCATCCCTGGGTCCTGTACCCAGACTCCAGGAATGAGCTCCACCTGCCAATAGTTTGGCACTAACTCCAGGATCTGGCTTCACCTACCAGTGGATCAGCAACAGCCCTAGAGTCTTCAGGACCCTGACTCTGCCCACCAGTGAGCCAGCACTAGCCCTGAGGTCCCCTAGGTTTCTGCAAACAGCTACCTCACAACCAAGCCCTGATAAACAGCTGCCAGCAGCATCCACACAAGGCAGAGCCTGGCACAACTAAATGGAGTAGTGGCCAACTAAGCCTACCAGACCACCCACATAGTCAGCCTGCCACAAGAGAATGACCCACACAGCCCACCTAGGGGGAAACCTTAGAGCATGTAGCTTGGGTGATGAGAGGGGAGTGCACTTCTGGGAAGCATAGGACATCTGCTGCAGAAGACCATCTCTCCAAGGTTGAGAAACATAACTAACCTACCACATACAGAAAAATACAAATAGCAACTTATACAAAATGAGATGGCTGAGGAATAAGTTCCAGACAATGGAACAAGATAAAACTCCAGAAGAAGAACTAAGTGAAGTGAAGATAGGCAATCTACCCCAGAAAGAGTTCAGAATAATGATCATAAAGATTATCAAAGAACTCAGGAGGAGAATGGATGCACAGAGTGAGAAGTCAGAAGTTTTTGACAAAGAGTTAGTTCGAAAATATAAAGAATAACCAAACAGAGATGAAGAATACAATAATTGAAATGAAAAATACTCTAGAAGGAATCAATAGTAGACTAAATGATACAGAAGTATGGATCAGTGAGCTGAAAGAATAGTGGAAATCACTGCTGCTGAACAGAAAAAAGAATGAAAAGAAATGAGAACAGTTTGAGAGAACTCTGGGACAATATCAAGTGCAATAATATTCACATTATAGGGGTCTCAGAAGGAGAAGAGAGAGAGAAAGGGGCTGAGAACATATTTGAAGAGATAATAGCTGAAAAATTCCCTAACCTGGGAAAGGAAACAGTCACCAAAGTCCAGGAAGCACAGAATCCCATACAGGATTAATCCAAGAGGAAAACACAAAGACACATTGTAATCAAAATGAAAAAATTGAAGATAAAGAGAGAATCTTATAGAAGCAAGGGAAAAGCAACAAATGACATACAAAGGTACTTCCATAAGGCTATCAACTGATTTTTCAGCAGAAACTCTGCAGTCCAGAAGGGAGTGGCATGATATATTTAAAGTGATGAAAGGGAAAAACCTACAACCAAGAATACTCTACCCAGCAAGTCTCTCATTCAGATTTGATGGAGAAATCAATAGCTTTACAGACAAGCAAAAGCTAAAAGAATTCAGCACCACCTAACCAACTTTACAACAAATGTTAAAGGAAGTTCTCTAGGTGAAAAAGAAAAGTCCACAACTAGAAACAAGAAAATTACAAAATGAAAAAGGCACATATATAGTAAATGTAATAAATCATCCACACACAAAACTACAAGGGAGGTTAAAATACAGAAGTGCTAAAATCATATATATCCACAATAAGCAGTTAAGGGTTACACAAAACAAATAGATGTGAAATATGATATTTAAAACAGTAATTATGAGGGGAGGAGAATATAAATGCAGGGTTTTTAAAATGCATTTGAAAATAAGAGACCAGCAAAATAAAGCAATCATATATATATGATTGTCTGATAGACTGCTATACAAAAACCTCATGGTAACTGCAAAACAAAAATCAATAATAGATATACCCACAAAAAGAAAAAGGAATTCAAACATAACACTAAAGATAGTCATCAAATCACAAGAGAAGAGAATAAAAGAAGGGGAAAAAAGGAAAGGGGGGGGGAAGACCTACAAAAATAAATCCAAAACAGTTAACAAGATGGCAATAAGAACATACACATCATTAATTACCTTAAATGTAAACGGACTAAATGCTTCAACCAAAAGACATAGAGTGGCTGAATGGATACAAAACAAGACACCTACATAGGCTGCCTGCAAAAGATTGACTTCAGAGCTAGAGACACATAAAGACTGAAAGTGAGGGGATGGGAAAAGGTATTCCACGTAAATGGAAATCAAAAGAAAGCCGGAGTAGCAATACTTATATCAGACAAAATAGACTTTAGAATAAAGACTGTTATAAAAGACAAAGAAGGACACTACATAATGATCAAGGGATCAATCCAAGAAGAAGATATAACAATTGTAAATATATATGCACCCAACATAGGAGCACCTCAATATATGCGGCAAATATTAACAGACATAAAATGAGAAATTGTCAGTAACACAATAATAGTAGGGTACTTTAACACCCTGCTTACATCAGTGGACAGATCATTCATACTGAAAATCCATAAGGAAACATAGGCCTTAAATAACACATTAGGCCAAATGGACTTAATTGATATATAGAGAGCATTCCATCTGAAAGCAACAGAATACACATTCTTTGCAAGTGCACATGGAACATTCTCCAGGATAGATCACATGCTAGGCCACAAAACAAGCCTCGGTAAATTTTTAAAAATTGAAATCATATCAAAGCATCTTTTCCAAGCACAATGCTATAAGACTAGAAATTAACTACAAAAAAAACCCCTGCAAAAAACACAAACACATGGAGGATAAACAATATGCTAGTAAACAACCAATGGGTCAGTGAAGAAATCAAAGAGGAAATAAAAAATACCTGGAGACAAATAAAAACAAAAACACGGTGATCCAAAACCTATGGGATGCAGCAAAAGCAGTTCTACGAGGGAAGTTTATAGTGATACAAGCCTACCTCAGGAAACAAGAAAAATCTCAAATAAACAAACTAACCTCACATGTAAAGGAACCAGAGAAAGTGGAACAAACAAAACCCCAAGTTAGTAAAAGGAAAGAAATCATAAAGATCAGAGTAGGAATAAATGAAATAGAGACTAAAAAAATAGAAAAGAACAATGAAATTAAAAGCTGGTTCTTTGAAAAGATAGACAAACTTGATAAATTTTTAGCCAGACTCATCAAGAAAAAAAGGAGAGGGCCCAAATCAATAAAATCAGAAAGGAAAAAGGAGAAGTTACAACCAATACCACAGAAATACAAAGGATCATAAGAGACTACTATGAGCAACTATACACCAATAAAATGGATAACCTAGAAGAAATGGACAAATTCTTAGAAAGGTACGATCTCCTAAGACTGAACCAGGAAGAAATAGAAAATATGAACAGACCAATTACCAGTTTTGAAATTGAATCAGTAATTTAAACATGCCCAACAAACAGAAGTCCAGGATCAGATGGCCTCACAGGGGAATTCTACCAAATATTTAGAGAAGCGTTAACACCTATCCTTCTGAAACTATTACAAAAATTGCAGAGGGAGGAACACTTCTGAACTCATTCTATGAGGCCACCATCACCCTGATACCAAAACCAGACAAAGATATTAGAAAGAAAGAAAGGAAGGATGGAAGGAAGGAAGGAAGGAAGGAAGGAAGGAAGGAAGGGAAGGAAGGAAGAAAGGCAGGCAGGCAGGCAGGCAGGCAGGAAGGAAGGAAGGAAGGAAGGAAGAAAGGAAGAAAGGAAGAAAGGGAAAGAAAATTACAGGCCAATATCACTGATGAACATAGATGCAAAAATCCTCAACAAAATACTAGTAAACCAAATCCACCAATACCTTAAAAGGATCATACACCATGATCAAACGGGATTTATCCCAGGGATGCAAGGATTTTTCAATATCTGCAAATCAATCAATGTGATACACCATATTAACAAATTGAAGAAAACCACGTGATAATCTCAATAGATGCAGAAAAAGTGATAAAATTTGGCATCCATTCATGATAAAAATTCTCCAGAAATTGGGCATAGAGAGAACCTACCTCAACATAATAGAGGCCATATATGACAAACCCACAGCTAACATCCTACTCAACAGTGAAAGGTTGAACGCATTCCTTCTATGATCAAGAACAAGACAAGGATGCCCACTCTCACCACTTTTATTCAACATAGTTTTGGAAGTCCTAGCCACAGCAATCAGAGGAGAAAAACAAATAAAAGGAATCCAAATTGGAAAGGAAGAAGTAAAACTGTCACTGTTTGCAGATGACAAGTTACTATACATAGAAAATCTTAAAGACACCACCAGAAAACTACTAGAGCACATCAACAAATTTGGTAATGTTGTAGGTTACAAAATTAACACACAGAAATCTGTTGCACTGTTATACACTAACAATGAAATATCAGAAAGAGAAATTAAGAAAAAAAATCTCACTTACCATCACACCAAAAAGAATAAAATACCTAGGAATAAACCTACCTAAGGAGGCAAAAAACCTGTACTCCAAAAACTGTAAGACACTGATGAAAGAAATAAGACGACGCAAACATATGGAAAGATATACTGTGTTCTTGGATTGGAAAAAAAAATCAATATCGTTAAAATGACCAAACTACTCAAGACAATCTACAGATTCAATGCAATCTCTATCGAAATACCAATGACATTTTTCACAGAACTAGAACAAATAATTTTAAAATTTGTATGGAAACACAAAAGACCCTGAATAGCCAAAATAATCTTGACAAAGAAAAACAGAGCTGGAGGAATCATGTTCCACTTCAGAGTATACTACAAAGGTACAGTAATCAAAACAGTGTGGTACTGGCACAAAAACAAACACATAGATCAATGGAACAGAACAGAAAGCCCAGAAATAAACCCACACACTTACGGTTAATTAATGTATGACAAAGGAGGAAAGAATATACAATAGAGGAAAGACAGTTTCTTCGATGAGTGGTGTTGGGAAAAATGGACAGCTATATGTAAAAGAATAAAATTAGAACATTCTCTAACACCATATACAAAAATAACCAAAATGAATTAAAGACCTAAACATAAGCCCAGATACTATAAAACTCCTAAAGGAAAACTTAGGCAGGACACTCTTTGACATAAATTGCAGCAACATTTTTTTGGATCCATCTTCTGGATTAATGGATATAAAAGCAAAAATAAATAAATGGGACCTAATTAAACTTAAAAGTTTTTGCATAGCAAAAGTAACCATGAACAAAACCAAAGGCAACTTATGGAATGGGAGAAAATATTTGCAAATGATGCGAACAACAAGGAATTAATTTCCCAAATACACAAACAATATCAAAAAAACAAACAACTCAATCAAAAAGGAGCTTGGGATTGACATATTCACACCATTATATATAAAATAAATAACTAATAAGAACCTACTGTATAACACCAGGAACTCTACTCAACACTCTGTAATGGCCTATATGGGAAAAGAATCTAAAAAAAGTGGATATATGCATATGTATAATTGATTCACTTTGCTGTACACCTGAAACTAACACAACATTGTAAATCAACTATACTCCAATAAAAATTTTTTAATATATACACAATAAAAAGGAGGGGAGTAGAAAAAAACAAAAACAAAAAAAAGAAAATCATCAAAAATGGGCAGAAGACTTAAATAGACATTTCTCCAAAGAAGATATACAGATGCCCAACAGGCATAGGAAAAGATACTCAACATTGATAATTATTAGAGAAATGCAAATCAAAACTACAATGATGTATCATGTCACACCTCACACCAGTCAGAATGGCCATCATCAAATAGTCTACAGATTATAAATGCTGGAGAGTGTGTGGAGAAAAGAGAACCATTCCACACTATCGGTGTGAATGTAAATAGGTACAACCACTATGGAGAACAGTATGGATGTTCCTTAAAAAACTAAAAATAGAGTTACCAGATGATCCTGAAATCCCATTCTTAGGCATATATCTGAAAAAGATGAAAACTTTAATTCAAAAAGATACATGCACCCCATTGTTCATAGCAGCACTACAATAGCCAAGGCTTGGATGCAACCTAAATGTCCATCGACAAATGAATGGATAAAGAAAATGTGGTATAGATATTTTATATATATATATATATATATATATATATATATATAAAATGGAATATTACTCAGCCATAAAAAGAAGAATGAAATAATGCCATTTGCAGCAACATGGATGGAATTAGAGATTATCATACTAAGTGAAAAGTCACACAGAGAAAGACAAATATCATATGATATCACTTATATGTGGAATCCAAAAAACAATGATACAAATGAACTTGTTTACAAAATGGAAACAGACTGACAGATATAGAAAACAAATTTATGGTTACCAAAGGGGAAAGGAGGAGGAGGAATAAGTTAGGAGTTGAGGATTAACAGATACACACCACTATATATAAAATTGATAAACAACAAGGGCCTACTGCATAGCACAGGGAACGATATCCAGTATCTTGTAATAACCTATAATGGAAAAGAATTCTAAAAGAACATATGTGTGTGTGTGTATATATATATTCATACACACACACACTAACTGAATCAATTTGCTGTACAACAGAAACTAACACAACATTGTTAATCAACTATACTTCAATTTTTAAAAATGGGCAAAGGATCTGAATAGACATGTTTTCTAAGAAGACATACAAATGGCCAAAAGGTACATGAAAAGGTGCTCAATATCACTAATCATCATGGAAATGCAAATCAAAACCAAATGAGATATTACCTCACACTTGTTTGAATGCCTCTCATCAAGAAAGAAAGAAAGAAAGAAAGAAAGAAAGAAAGAAAGAAAGAAAGAAAGAAAGAAAGTAAGTTAGGTGGCAAGAATATGGAGAAAAGGGGACCCACATGTACTGTTGGTGGGAAGGTAACTTGGTGCCTCTATTCTATGGGAAACCATATAGATATTCATCAAAAAATTAAAAATAGGACTATCATATGATCCAGCAACCCAACTTCTGGGTATATATCCCAAAGAAATTAAAGCGGGATCTCAAAGAGATATCTGCCTTCTATGCTTATGGTAGCATTATTCACAATAGCCAAGATATGGAAAAAACCTAAGTGTCTTTCTTCAGATTAATGAATAAAGAAGATGTGGTGTATAGATACAATAGAATATTATTTAGCCATGAGAAGGAAGGAAATCCTATCATTTGTGACAACTTAGATGAAACTTGAGGGCATTAAGCCAAGTAAAATAAGTCAGACAGAGAAAGAAAAATACTGTATGATATCACTTATCTATGGAATCTAAAAAATGCCAAACTCATAGAAACTGAAAGTTAGAATGATGGTGACTGGGACTGGGGGTGGGGGGAAGTAGAAAGGTGTTGGTCCAAGAGTACAAATTTCCTGTTATAAGATGAATAAATTCTGGGGATCTAATGTACAGTATGGTGATTATAGTTAATAATACTGTATTATATACTTGAAAGTTGCTAAGAAAATAGATCTTAAATGTTCTCATTGCAAAAAAAGAAAGAAATGGTAATCATATGACATGATGAAGGTGCTAACACTCTGGTAGTAATCATTTTGCAATATATTAGCATATCAAATCAACATGTTTTATACCTTAAGCTTACATGATGTTATTGTCAATTATATCTCAATAAAGCTGAAAAAATTAAAATAAGAAAGATGTTCTAGGAGTGCTATTTGCTTTGCATGTTTATATCATTTCTCTGACTGAATGTGCTGACTATTCTATAAATCATGTAGAGAAATGATTAAAGAGAGATGTAATAAGGGGAAAAAAACAGAGAAACAGGTTAACATGGGCCATTCAAGGGAACAACATAAATCTCCCGAAACCAACCTAAAGAAAAAGAGTTTTGGATTTACTAAACAAAGACTTTAAAACTACCATCTTAAGTATGCTCAGAACTTAAAGGAGACCATGAACAAAGTACTAAAGGAAATCTGGAAAATTATATTTGAACAAAATGTGCATATCAACAAAGATATAGAAATTATATAAAAGACAACAATTCTGGAGCTCAAAATAAAAAATAAAATTGAAAAATTTATTAAAGAGATTCAATAGTGGACCCAAACCACTAGACAGAAAACAGCAACCTTGAAAATAGATCATGTAAGTTTGAGGAGCGAAAAGAAAAACAAATGAAGAAAAGTGAACAGAGCCTAAGGGACTTATGAGAAACCACCAAGGAGACCATATATACAGAATGGAAAACCCAGAAGGAAAGAGAGAAAGAAAGTCAGATAGCTTATTGAAGAAATAACAGCCAAAAATTTCCCAAATTTGAGGAAAAACATAAATATACAAATACAAAAAAGTCAATGAACTCTAAGTAGAACAAGCCAGAAGATACTCACACTGAGACACATTATAATCAAGTTCTCTAAAGTCAAATATAAAGAGAGAATCTTGAAGGGAGCAAAAGAAAAATGACATCTATACAATGGATCCTCAAGATTACCAGCAGACTTCTCAGCAGAAACCTTACAGGCCAGAGGGCATTAAGATGATATATTTAAAGTGCTATGAGGGCTTTCCTGGTGGCTCAGTGGTTAAGAATCTGCCTGCCAATGCAGGGGACATGAGTTCGAGCCCTGGTGCAGGAGGATCCCACATGCCGTGGAGCAACTGAGCCCGTGTGCCACAACTACTGAGCCTGCGCTCTAGAGCCCATGAGCCACAACTGAGACTCACACACCTAGAGCCCGTGCTCCGCAATGGGAGAAGCCACTGTGATGAGGAGCCCGCGCACCACAACAAAGAGTAGCCCCCACTCGCCGCAACTAGAGAAAGCCTGCATGCAGCAACAAAGACCCAACTCAGCCAAAAATAAAGTGCTATGAGAGAAAAACTGTCAACACATAATTCTATATCTGGCAAAATTATCCTTCAAAAATGAGGGAGAAATTAGGACATTCCTAGATAAACAAAAACTGAGGTAATTCATTACAACTAGGCCTTCCCTTCAAGAAATGCTAAAAGGAGTTCTTCAAGTTCAAACAAAAAGATATCAGACAGTTACTCAGAGCCACACAAAAATATAAAGTTTTCTGCTAAAGGTAAATACATGGACAAATATAAAAAGCAGTATTATCATAATCTGGTTTTATAACTCCACTTTTCATTATTCTACAGACTTAAAAAAAATGCACAAAAAGTAATCATAAATCTATGTTAATAGGCACATTACATAAAGATTTAACATAAAATAAATTTACATATTTATACATATATGTATGTATTATAGGTACATATACATATAATATGCATACATATTATACATATATTTATACATAATATATTATATATATAAACACATGATATAAAGATGTAGTTTGTGAGAAATAAAGGGAACAGAGAGATAAAGGAGTAGGTTTTGTATGCACCTGAATTTAAATTGGTAACAGTTTCAAATAGTTATATGATTATTTAATAATATATAAAAATATCAAATCACAGTGTTATACACATGAAACTAATATATTGTTTGTTAATTATAATTCAATTAAAAATGAAATAAATTGTTATATCTTTAGGATGTTATATATAATCCCCATGGTAACCATAAAGAGAATATCTAGGACTTCCCTGGTGAGCCAGTGGTTAAGAATCCACGCTTCTGGGCTTCCCTGGTGGCACAGTGGTTGAGAATCTGCCTGCCAATGCAGGGGACACGGGTTTGAGCCCTGGTCTGGGAAGATCCCACATGCTGTGGAGCAACTAGGCCCATGAGCCACAATTGCTGAGCCTGCGCGTTTGGAGCCTGTGCTCCGCAACAAGAGAGGCCGCGATAATGAGAGGCCCACGCACCGCGATGAAGAGTGGCCCCCACTTGCCACAACTAGAGAAAGCCCTGGCACAGAAACGAAGACCCAACACAGCCATAAATAAATAAATAAAAATTGTATAACTTTAAAAAAGGAACAGAATGGAGCTGTTCTGTAAAAAAAAAAAAAAAAAAAGAATCCACGCTTCCACTGCAGGGGGCACAGGTTTGATCACTGGTCAGGGAATTAAGATCCTGCATGCCACATGGTGCAGCCAAAAAATATATATATATAGAATATACACAAAAGAAAATGAGAAGAGAATCAAAATGTGTCACTATAAAAAATACCATATAACACAAAGGAAGATAATAAGGGACAAAAAAAAAGCTATAAGACATTCAGAAAACAAATAATAAAATGGCAATAGTAAGTCCTTCACTATCAGTAGCTACTTGAAACAAAAATGGATTGAATTCCCCAAAGACATAGATAGGCAGAAAGGATTTAAAGGCAGGACCCAACTATGTGATGTCTATAAGAGACCAACTTTAGATCGAAGAACCCACACAGGCTGAAAGTGAGAGGACGGAAAAGATATTCCATGCAAATAGTAACCAAAAGAGAGCAGGGGATGCTATTCTAATATCAGACAAATTAACCTTAAAGTCAGAAACTTATAAGAAACAAAGAAAGACATTGTATAATGACAAAAGTGTCAATTCACCAAGAAGATGTAACAATTATAAGCATATTTGCAGGAAACATCAGAGCTGCAAAATATATGAAGCAAAAAGTGACAGAATAGAAAGGAGAAATAGCTCTACAAAAATAGTAGGAAATTTCAATATCCCACTTTGAATAATAGATAGAACAACCAGACAGAAGATCAATAAAGGAACAGAGGACTTGAACAACATTATAGACTAACTGGACCTAAAAGACATATAGAGAACACTTTATCCAATAGTTGTAGAATATACATTTTCCTCAAGTGTACATGGAACTTTTAGGAGTTTGGGATTAACATATACACATAACTATATATAAAATAGATAATCAAGAAGGACCTACTGTATATCACAGGAACCATACTCAATATCTTGTAATAACCTATAATGAAAGGGAATGTCAAAAAGAATATATATATCTGAATCACTTTGCTATACACCTGAAACTACATGACATTATAAATCAACTTTATTTCAATAAATTTTTTAAAATGTATGTGAACAATCTCTAGGATAGATCATATATCAGGTCAAAAAAAGTCTTAATGAATTTTGAAAGATTGAAATATACTAAGTATCTTTTCTGATAACAAAGGAATGAAATTTGAAATCAATAGCAGAAGGAAAATGGAAAATCCAAAAAAATGTAGAAATTAAACAACACAGTTTTAACCTTTAGGTTAATGGAGAAATCACAAGGAAAATTAGGAAATATCCTGAGAAAAATGGAAATGAAAACACAACATACCAAAGCTTATAAGATTCAGTGAAGGCAGTGCTAAGCAGGAAATTCATAGCAGTAAATGCTTATATTAAAAAAGGACAATACCAAACCAAAGCTAACTTTACACCTTAAAGAACTAAAAAAAGAAGAAAAAAGCAAACCCAAAGCTAGCAAAAGGAAAGAAAGAATGAAGATTAGAACAGAAATAAATGAAATAGAGAATTAAAAAAACTAATAAAGAAAATCAGTGAAACCAAGAGTTTGTTGTTCAAAAAGATCAACAAAATTGACAAAACTTTAGCTAAAGTGATGAAAAAAAGGGAAAGAACTCAAATAATTAGTATCAGAAATGAAAGAGGGGACATTATAATAGATTTTACATAAACAAAATGTATTATAAGAGAGTACCATGAACAACTGTACATCAAATTAGATATCTCAGGTGAAATGGAAAAATTACTAGAAACACACACACAAAAATTAACACCAATCCTCCTCAAACTTTTCCAAAAAACTGAAGAGGAGGGAATATTTCCTAACTCATTGTATGAGATCAGCATTACACTGATACCAAATCCTGACAAAGACACAAGAAAAGAAAACTGTAGACCAATATCCCTGATAAATATTGCTGTTAAAATCCTAAAGAAAGTACTAGCAGACAGAATTAGCAACACATTAAATGGATTATGCACCATGGCCAAGTGGGATTTATTTCTGGAATACGAGGATGGTTCAATGCACAAATATTAATCATCATAATACACCACATTAGCAGAATAAGGGAGAGTGGGGGACCCACGATCATTTCAATCAATGGAGGAAAAAGCACTGACAAAATTTAACACCTTTTCAGTATATAAACACTCAACAAACTAGGAATGAAAGGTAACTACCTCAACATAATAAATGACACATATGAAAAGCCCACAGGGGGCTTCCCTGGTGGCGCAGTGGTTGAGAATCTGCCTGCCAATGCAGGGGACACGGGTTCGAGCCCTGGTCTGGGAAGATCCCACATGCCACGGAGCAGCTGGGCCCGTGAGCCACAATTGCTGAGCCTGCGCGTCTGGAGCCTGTGCTCCGCAACGAGAGAGGCCCGATAGTGAGAGGCCTGCGCACCGCGATGAAGAGTGGTCCCCACTTGCCGCAACTAGAGAAAGCCCTCACACAGAAACGAAGACTCAACACAGTCATAAATAAATAAATAAAAGAACGTGAATTTCTTAAAAAATAAAATAAAATAAAATAAAAAAATAAATTAAAAAAATAAAATAAAATAAAATAAAAGGCTTTGCTTCTACAAAAAAAAAAAAAAAAAAAAAAAAAAAAAAAAAAAAAAGAAAAGCCCACAGCTAACATCATACTCAATGGTGAAAGACTGAAAGCTTTCTCTCTAAGATCAGGAACAAGACAAGAGTACCTACTTTCCTCACTTCCATTCAACATAATAAATACTACAAGTCCTAGCCAGAGCAATTAGGCAAGAAAAAGAGACAAAAGGCATCTAAATTAGAAAGGAAGAAGTAAAATTATCTCTGGTTGCAGATGACATGATCTTATATGGAGAAAACTCTAAAGACTCTACAAAGAAACTATTAAAACTAATAAATTAATTCAGCAAAGTTACAGGATAAAAAATTAAGACACAAAAATTAATTGCCTTTCTACACATTAACAATGAAACATCAGAAAAAAATAAAGAAAATAATTCCATTTATAATAGCATCAAAACAAATAAAATACTCAGGAACAAACTTAACTAAGGAGATGAAAAACTTGTACACTGAAAACCAAAAATTATTGCCAAATGAAATTAAAGAAGACACCAATAAAGGGAAATATGTCCCATGCTCATGGATTCAAAGACTTAATGTTGTTAAAATGTCAGTACTACCCAAAGTTATCCGCAGAGTCAGTATAATCCCTATCAAAATCCCAATAACATTTTTTGCAGAATTAGGAAAATCGATCTTAAAATTCATATGGAATCTCAGCGGACTCCAAATAGTCATAACAATCTCAAAAAAAGAAGAACAATGTTAGAGGTTTCATATTTCTTGATTCCAAAACTTAACTATAAAGGTACAGTAATCAGTGTACCTGTACTGGCAAAAGGACATATCTACTTAATTGATATCTTGTATCTGATCATTCAATATCAGAAGGTCTTGGGTATCTAATTTGCTTTGTGCTGTTTTCTGCTAATGTTTTCACACATAATGGTTCATTTCCTATGTGTTTTGAAATTTTGAACTGTGAAATCATATTTGAGTTTAATCTATAAGAATCCTGCAGAGCCTGAGTAAGGAGACAAGCCCCCTTGGGGGACGTGCATTTGCTTTTGCCAGGTGTCCCAGGGCTCTCTCAAACAAGAACCACTTTAATTCCTCAGTCTAGAGTTTCCTAGTCATTCAGGTAGTATAAATTCAAATCCCAAGTCCTCATATGGGATGGCCTCGATTATATCGGGAAAAATGTTTTTTTCAACCTGAAGCTTAGGCCATGATAAGCAAGTGTCCTTGTCATTTCTCTTTGCCAGCAGGTGAATTTTTTTCTAGTCCATTCTTTCATTCAGAATGTATTCCTTGAGGTCTTGATTGTGAAGGAGTCTCTAAGCTCCAATTCTCCATCCAGCATGGGTCTAAATCTTCATCTTTTATCTCCTGTTCAACTGTTGAAATGAAAGCCTCTTGGTTATTAGAATTGACAAATATTCCCTGGGAAGCCAGTGCTTCAGAATGAACTTGCCACACAGGTTTCCAGCTCCTTCTTTGTTTTTGGCCACTGGAGATTTCTCTCATTTTCTTATGATTTCAGCTCTGTGTTTAAAGGATGTTTGTTACATTTTATCTAGCATTCCTAGGAGTTTTGTATGGGGTGGCTCTTTAGGATATTTAGTCTACCATATTGCCAGAATTATAGGCCCACATGTTACTGTTGTAATAGGAAAAAATGAAGGGTTTTTTTTTTGCCTTAGAATAAGAGAATGCGAACATGGAGGAGTCTTAGATCAGGATCCACTAGTGTAAGATCTTTATCAAACATCTAACTCCCATGTTCACTTCCATTATTTCTTCCCTGTTTCCCAGGTTGCTTTAGTAGTAAACTACTTAAAATGAGATGGGCATGAGTCCTTAAGGACACTGCTACTGGGGGTTGGAGGGTAAGGCAAATGGAAACTTCATCTTGCTCTGAGTCTAGACCTGAAAAATGAAGAACTCTAAAGACTAGAGTGGGGCAGGGTAGATTGTGAGAAGAGGGAAAAAATCAGGCTGACAAGGGACACAGGGACTCATAAGTTCAAAATATAAATATTCAGATGACAGGGGAGAATTCTTCAGTACCCCTAAATCAGGATATTCTTACCCTGCTTATTTATCAAGTATGTTTATCCAGATGACCTTTAAAGTCATCCTTACATAAGCAAGATTTGTTTTCTGATCTCATCAGGAAAGAAGACAACTCATAGTGAATTGAAATAACTGGCACCCAAGCCACATGTTCATCCATCCCTCTGCCAGGAATGAAACTCAGGATTGATAGGCTTTGTACCTCTGTCCTTTGATCTCTCCTCTGTCCCCACAGCTTTCCTCCACCACCACTGAGGAAATAAGTTCACACTGTGACAGGACGTGATGAAGAATTTCCCAGAGGAGAGAACATTTGTGGACTCTCTGAGTGTCTCTCTCAGGTTTTGTATGGTTTAGTAGAACTTTCTCTAAAAGGCGGAAGCAAATGCTGGGCATCTCAAAGACATCAGGTCAGCACAGTTTTTCTAAATTCACAAAATTAATTTACTTTTGGGGAAACAAAAGGAAAGAAAATCAAGTGAAAATTTCCTTAACCAAGGCTTTAGCAAACTATGGCCCATAGGCCAAACCTGGCTAGCCACTGGCTTTTGTAAATAAAGTTTTATTGGAACACAACCACAACCATTCATTAATGTGTTATCTATGGCTGCTTCATACTACAATGGCAGAGTGGCTGTGACAGAAACCATGTGACTTGGAAGCCTAAGATATGTACTTTATAGAAACAAGTTTGCTGACCCCCATATAAACTTTCTATTTCAGTCTCCTCGTCTACTCATGATCCAATGCAACCAGTCAAAGGTAATGAAGAGGTCTCAAAGGATGTTTCCTCACTATTTTGCTGGAGGCATCCCAGCCTTTGTTTTCTTCCTTGCCTCCACTCTCCTGCTATACCACTCACCATATCTCTTACTATGGTTTTAACATTTCTAAAAGAACACATATAGTACCCCCTTCATTGGATCACTGTGCAAGTTAAAGAAGATAGGATAAAGCACTTCATGTAGCACTTGGCACATTGCAAACATTCAGCAAATGGTGGCTATGATTAAAATCCACCCATTCGGCACATATTTATTGAGTTTGTAATTTGCCCTCTCCCCAAATGTCTAGGTTGAATTGCTGACCCCCAGTGCCTCAGAATATGACTTTATTTGGAGATAGGGTCTTTACAGTTAAAAGGCAGTCATTAGAGTCAACCCTAATCCAACATGACTGATGTCCTTATAAGAATGGGAAATTTGGATACAGACATTTACAAAGGGAGGATGAATTGAAGACCCAGGGAGAAGACAGCTGTCTACAAACCAAGGAGAGAGACCTGTGACAGCTCCTTCGCTCACAGCCCTCAGAAGGTACTGACCCTGCCAACACCTTAATCTCAGACTTCCAGCCTCCAGAACTAAGGAACAATAAATTTCTGTTAAGTGCTATGGACTGAATGTCCCCCCAGATTCCTACAGTGAAACCCTAGTCCCCAGAGTGATGGCATTTGGAGGTGGGGCCTTTGGGAGGTAATTAGGTCATGAGAGTAGAGCCTCCATGATGGAATTGGTGTCTTTATAAAGAGATACAAGAGAGTTTTCTTCCTCTCTCTCCCTGCCATGTGAGGGCATAGCAGGAAGGTGTCCATCTGCAAACCAGGAAGAGGAGATTGGTTCAAGAAGGGGAGTAGAAGGACGTGTGCTCACCCCCTCTTGTGAGAGCACTGGAATGACAACTGCTGAACAATCATCGACAGGAAGACACTGGAACTCAACAAAAAAGATACCCCACATCCAAAGACAGAGGAGAAACCACAATGAGACTGTAGGAGGGGTGCAATCACAATAAAATGAAATCCCATAACCACTGGGTGGGTGACTCACAAACTGGAGAACAATTATACCACAGAAGTCCACGCACTGGAATGAAGGTCCTGAGCCCCATGTCAGGCTTCCCAACCTGGGGGATCTGGCAATGGGAGGAGGAATTCCCAGAAAATCAGACTTTGAAGGCTAGCGGGATCTGACTGCAGGACTTTGACAGGACTGCGGGAAACAGAGACTCCACTCTTGGAGGGCACACACAAAGTAGTGTGCACATTGGGACCCAGGGGAAGGAGCAGTGACCCCATAGGAGACTGAAGCAGACCTACCTGCTAGTGTTGGAGGGTCTCCTGCAGAGGTGGGGAGTGGCTATGGCTCACTGTGGGGACAGGGATACTGGCAGCAGAAATTCTGGGAAGTACTCCTTGGCATGAGCCCTCCTGGCATCTGCCATTAGCCACACCAAAGAGCCTGTAGCCTCCAGTGCTGGGTTGCCTTAGGCCAAACAAGCAACAGGGAGGGAACTCAGCCCCACCTATCAGAAGATAAGCGGATTAAAGTTTTCCTGAGCTCTGCCCACCAGAGCAACACCCAGCTCTACACACCACCAGTCCCTCCTATCAGGAATCTTGCACAAGCCTCTTAGATAACCTCATCCACCAGAGGACAGACAACAGAAGCAAGAAAAACTACAATCCTGCAGCTTGTGGAACAACAACCACATGCACAGAAAGATAGACAAGATGAAAAGGCAGAGGACTATGTACCAGATGAAGGAACAAGATAAAACCCCAGAAAAACAACTAAATGAAGTGGAGACAGGCAACCTTCCAGATAAAGGATTCAGAATAATGATAGTGAAGATGATACAGGACCTCAGAAAAAGAATGGAGGCAAAGATCGAGAAGATGCAAGAAATGCTTAACAAAGACCTAGAAGAATTAAAGAACAAACAGAGATGAACAATACAATAACTGAAATGAAAAATACACAAGAAGGAATTACTAGTACAATAACCAAGGCAGAAGAACAGATAAGTGACCTGGAAGACAGAATGGTGGAATTCACTGCCACGGAACAGAATAAAGAATAAACAATGAAAAGAAATGAAGACAGCCTAAGAGACTTTTGGGACAACATAAAATGCACCAACATTCGCATTATAGGGGTCCCAGAAGGAAAGAGAGAGAGAGAAAGGACCCAAGAAAATACTTGAAGAGATTATAGTCGAAAATTTCCCTAACATGGGAAAGGAAATAGCCACCCAAGTCCAGGAAGTGCAGAGAGTCCCAGGCAGGATAAACCCAAGGAGAAACATGCCAAGACACATAATAATCAAACTGACAAAAATTAAAGACAAAGAAAAATTATTGAAAGCAACAAGGGAAAAATGACAAATAACATACAAGGGAACTCCCATAAGGTTAACAGCTGATTTCTCAGCAGAAACTCTACAAGCCAGAAGGGAGTGGCACAATATATTTAAAGTGCTGAAAGGGAGGAACGTACAACCAAGATTACTCTACCCGGCAAGGATCTCATTCAGATTTGTGGAGAAATCAAAAGCTTTACAGACAAACAAAAGCTAAGAGAATTCAGCACCACCAAACCAGCTCTACAACAAATGCTAAAGGAACTTCTCTCAGTGGGAAACACAAGAGAAGAAAAGGACCTACAAAAACAAACCCAAAACAATTAAGAAAATGGTCATAGGAACATACATATCGATAATTACCTCAAATGTGAATGGATTAAATGCTCCAACTAAAAGACACAGGCTTGCTGAATGGATACAAAAGCAAGACCCATATATATTCTGTCTACAAGAGACCCACTTCAGACCTAGGGACACATACAGAAAGTGAGGGGATTGAAAAAGATATTCCATGCAAATGGAAATCAAATGAAAGCAGGAATAGCAATACTCATATCAGATAAAATAGACTTTAAAATAAAGAATGTTACAAGAGACAAGGAAGGACACTACATAATGATCAAGGGATCAATCCAAGAAGAAGATATAACAATTATAAATATATATGCACCCAACAGAGGAGCACCTCAATACATAAGGCAAATGCTAACAGCTATAAAAGAGGAAATCAACAGTAACACAGTAATGGTGGGGGACTGTAACACCTCACTGACACAATGGACAGATCATCCAGACAGAAAGTTAATAAGGAAACACAGCTTTAAATGACACAATAGACCATAGATTTAATTGATATTTATAGGACATTCCATCTGAAAACAGCAGATTACACTTTCTTCTCGAGTGCACATGGAACATTCTTCAGGATAGGTCACATCTTGGGTCACAAATCAAGTCTCAGAAAATTTAAGAAAATTGAAATCATATCAAGCATCTTTTCCAACCACAACACTATGAGATTAGAAATCAATTACAGGGAAAAGAACGTAAAAAACACGAATGCATGGAGGTGAAACAATACATTACTAAATAACCAAGAGATCACTGAATAAATCAAAGAGGAAATCAAAAAATACCTGGGGACAAATGACAATGAAAACACGATGATCCAAAACCTATGTGATGCAGCCAAAGCAGTTCTAAGAGGGAAGTTTATAGCTATACAATCCTACCTCAAGAAAAAAGAAAAATCTCAAATAAACAAGCTAACCTTACACCTAAAGGAACTAGAGAAAGAAGAACAAACAAAACCTAAAGTTAGTAGAAGGAAAGAAATCATAAAGATCAGAGCAGAAATAAATGAAATAGAAACAAAGAAAACAATAGTAAAGATCAATAAAACTAAAAGCTGGTTCTTTGAGAAGATAAACAAAATTGATAAACCTTTACCCAGACCCATCAAGAAAAAGAGGCAGAGGACTCCAATCAATAAAATTAGAAATGAAAAAGAAGTTACAATGGACACCGCAGAAATACAAAGCATCATAAGAGACTACTACAAACAACCCTATGCCAATAAAATGGACAACCTGGAAGAAATAGACAAATTCGTACAAAGTTATAAACTTCCAAGACTGAACCAGGAAGAAATGGAAAATGTGAACAGATCAACCACAAGTAATGAAATTGAAACTGTGATTAAAAATCTTCCAGCAAACAAAAGTCCAGGACCAGATGGCTTCACAGGTAAATTCTATCAAACATTTAGAGAAGAAATAACACCTATCCTTCTCAAACTCTTCCAAAATATAGCAGAGGGAGGAACACTCTGAAACTCATTCTATGAAGTCACCATCACCCTGATACCAAAACCAGACAGAGATACTACAAAAAAAGAAAATTACAGATCAATATCACTGATAAATATAGATGCAAAATCCTCAACAAAATAGTAGCAAACTGAATCCAACAACACATTAAAAGGATAATATGCCATGATCAAGTGGGATTTATCCCAGGAATGCAAGGATTATTCAGTATAGGCAAATCAACCAATGTGATACACCATATTAACAAATTGAAGAACAAAAACCATATGATCATCTCAATAGATGCAGAAAAAACTTTTGACAAAATTCAACACCGATTTATGATAAAAACTCTCCAGAAGGTGGGCATAGAGGGAACCTACCTCAACATAATAAAGGCCATATACAACAAACCCACAGCAAACATCAGCTCAATGGTGAAAACCTGAAAGCACTTCCTCTAAGATCAGGAACAAGACAAGGATGTCCACTCTCACCACTATTATTCCACACACTTTTGGAAGTCCTAGCCATGGCAATCAGACAAGAAAAAGAAATAAAAGGAATCCAAACTGGAAAAGAAGAAGTAAAACTGTCACTGTTTGCAGATGACATGACACTATACATAGATAATCCTAAAGATGCCACCAGAAAACTACTAGAGCTAATCAATGAATTTGGTCAATTTGCAGGATACAAAATTAATGCACAGAAATCTCTTGCATTCCTACACACTAAAAACAAAAGGTCAGAACGAGAAATTAAGGAAATAATCCCATTCACCATTGTAACAAAAAGAATAAAATACCTAGGAATAAAGCTACCTAAGGAAGTAAAAGACCTGTACTCAGAAAACTATGACACTGATGAAAGAATTCAAAGATGACACAAACAGATGGAGAGATATACCATGTTCTTGGATTGGAAGAATCAATATTGTGAAAATGACTATACTACCCAAAGCAATCTACAGATTCAATGAAATCCCTATCAAATTACTAATGACATTTTTTACAGAACAAGAACAAAAAATCTTAAAATTTGTATGGAGACACAAAAGACCCCAGATAGCTAAAGCAATCTTGAGGGAAAAAAACGGAGCTGGAGGAATCAGACTCCCTGATTTCAGAGCATACTACAACACTACAGTAATCAAGACAATATGGTACAGGCACAAAAACAGAAATATAGATCAATGGAACAGGATAGAAAGCCCAGAGATAGATAAACCCACACACCTATGGTCAACTAATCTATGACAAAGTAGGCAAGGGTATACAATGGAGAAAAGACAGTCTCTTCAATAAGTGGTGCTGGGAAAACTGGACAGCTACATGTATAAGAATGAAATTAGAACACTCCCTAATACCATACACAAAAGTAAACTCAAAATGGATTAAAGACCTAAATGTAAGACCGGGCACTATAAAACTCTTAGAGGAAAACATAAGAGGAATACTCTTTGACATAAATCACAGCAAGATCTTCTTTGACCCTCCTCCTAGAGGTAATGGAAATAAAAACAAAAATAAACAAATGGGACCTAATGAAACTTCAACGCTTTTGCACAGCAAAGGAAACTATAAACAAGACAAAAAGGCAACCCTCAGAATGGGAGAAAATATTTGCAGAAGAATAAATGAACAAAGGGTTAATCTCCAAAATATATAAACATCTCATGCAGCTCAATGTTAAAAAAACAAACAACCTAATCAAAAAATGGGCAGAAGACCTAAAAGGACATTTCTCCAAAGAAGATATACAGATTGCCAACAAACACATGAAAGGATGTTCAACATCACTAATCATTAGAGAAATGCAAATCAAAACTACAATGAGTTATCACCTCACACCAGTTAGAATGGGTATCATCAGAAAATCTACACAACAGATGCTGGAGAGGGTGTGGAGAAAATGGAATCCTCTTGCACTGTTGTTGGGAATGTAAATTGATACAGCCACTATGGAGAACAGTATGAGGTTCCTTAAAAAACTAAAAATAGAACTACCTGCAATCCCACTACTGGGCATATACCCAGAGAAAACCATAATTCAAAAAAACACATGCACCCCAATATCCATTGCAGCACTATTTACAATAACCAGGTCATGGAAGCAACCTAAATGCCCACTGACAGATGAATGGATAAAGAAGATGTGGTATATATGTACAATGGAATATTACTCGCCATAAAAAGGAATGAAATTGGGTCATTTGTAGAGATGTGGATGGACATAGAGACTGTCATACAGAGTGAAGTAAGTCAGAAAGAGAAAAACAAATATTGTATATTAAGGCATATATGTGGAATCTAGAAGAATGGTACTGATGAACCAGTTTACAAGGCAGAAATAGAGACATACATATAGAGGACAAATGTATGGACACCAAGGGGGGAAGGCAGGGGGGCGGGTGGTGGTGGTGGTATGAATTGGGAGATTGGGATTGACATATATACACTAATATGTATAAAAATAGATAACTAATAAGAACCTGCTATAGAAAAAAATAAAATAAAATGAAATGAAAAAAAAAAAAACAACACAGGAAGAGGGTTCTCACCAGGAATCAAATCAGCAGGCACATTGATTTGGACTTCCCAGACTCCAAAACTATGAGAAACAAATTTCTGTATGTAAAGTACCAAGTCCATGGCATTTTTGGTTGTAGCAGCCTGCACCACCCAGTCTGTGATACTTTGTTACAGCAGCTCTAGCAAACTAATGCAGATTTCAATATGAAAACAAACAGGTAGTTATGGTGAAATATCAGGAGGTGCTACTCTGGATTAATAACTCATCTCTCTGAAATGACATTTGTGTTGCAACCTGAATAGTTATGAAGTGCAAACTGTATGAAAATCTGGGCAAAACTCATTCCAACTGGAAGAAATAATAAGTGCAAAGGCCCTGGAACAGGAATGAGTTTGCTGGTACTGCTCCTATCTCTCCCACCTTTTTCTTACCTTGAACATGGATGTGATACATGTGATGTCTGAAGCTATAAGAGCCATCTAGGGTCCATGAGGCAGTAGGCATAAGGTCAAATGCTAACGTACTAAGGATAGCAGAGAAAAAAAAAAAGAGAGTCTGAATACTTCACGGAATCATTAAACAGCTACACCAATAGCACCAACTGCCTACTCAGGTTTTCTTGTTCTGTGAGAAACATTAATCCTTTTCTAAGGCAGCATTAATCAGTTTTTCCATTACTTGGAGCCAAAAATATTCTTAACAGATATAACATTGTACAATGTGGCAAGGATTACCAGACTTTGAAGGTTCTTAATCTGGGGAATAACAAAATCTGATTTAAGTTTTTCAAAGAACATTCTGTGAAATTAAGAATTGTTGAAAATATAGTCATTGAATTCAGAAAGAGATCTTTCAAGGCTTTGTATGCTTCGATAAGCTCAAATTTTATTCTAAATGTAATAGGAAACTACCATAGGAAATGTCAAAGCTTATTTGTATTTTTAGAGGAATACAAAAATACAGAATTTGGTTGCAGAGTTTGGAGATCAGTTAAAAGGCAAAATACACCAGCCAGGAAAAAATATGATGGTGGATTGACAAGGACGATATCAGAAAAGATAGAGAAAATTGGGGAAAAAGAACATTCTGGCTACTGCTAGAAGGAGAGAAACCTGTTAGACAGCTTCCACAGTCATCAGAGTGAAGGATAATGGAGGCTGGTGGTTTTGGGAAACATTTTGGTGGTAGTCTTGAATGGACTTGCTAATGAATTAGATGTGGGATGAAAAGAGGCAGAAACAGGAGTTGAGAAAAACTCTTAACATTTTTTGCTGGGGCAACTAGGTAGATGAAGAAGATATTGTTTAGAGAGGTCAGTATAAAATTAAGAGTTCTGTTTTTTCCCCAGGTTTTAAATTTCAGATCTTAATAAGACTTCTGAGACAGGATATCAAGTAAGCATTGGATATGTAAATGTATGGTTTGGGGATGCCTTTCAAGTTAGATATGTAAGTCTGGATTCATCTACATGCCTGTGTAAGACCAGATATGACCTCCTAGAAAGAGAAAAGAAGACCATCACAAACCAAACTCTGGCACTTGTCAATCATTTAAACACTGATTATGGAAAGAGGAGGAGGAGATTTGGAACTATCATGAGGAAAACTAGAATCGTGTTTAGTGTGGAAGGCAAGAGAAGATGTTTCAGGTAGGAGGCAGGGGTGATCCATTTCACATGCTGACAGGTCAAGAAAGGTAAGAAACAAGGGACATTTGGATTTGGCAAGTTGATAAATCTTGAAACACAGTTTCAGTGGATTGATGTGGTCAGAAGCCCCATTCAAGTAGGGTGTAGAAATCATTAACCATAAAAAAAAGAAGATGAAGCAACCATAGACAATTATAATGGGAGAGCTGGGAAAAACACCTGTACTTCCCCAGAAGATGATATTCTTTCCACCTGCCCTTTTTTTCTTACTGTTTTTCCCCACTGTTTCCCTTTGTACTATGTGGTCCTCTGGGCTAGTGCCCAAAGCCCAGTGAGGAGTAAGTGGTCTGGGAGCCAGGCATGGTGGTCCCAGGCAGCGGGGAGACATTCTCCTTCTTTCTACTGCTTTTCTCACTGCACACCAGCACTGAAAGTTATTTGATCATGGTCAAAGAATGCTGAATTTCCTTACTCTATTGTATGTCACATCTTCAGCCTAGTACCATCGTCATTTCGTTCTTTCATTTAATTTACTTAGTTTCTCAAAAGCAGCAGAGAACGAGTTCTGTTTGTGTCAGTGTATTTTAATGTATAATGAGCGATTCAAATGATTGCATATCACACATTCAAATTTTGTTGAATGTGTAATCATTTCAATGAACACAGGTGCCACGCGCCTGGGTACGCCTGGAAAAACCACCCTCTGTGCTTCACGTGGAAGCAGATGATGTACTTGGCTGTATACAGCTCGTATCTTAATTTCTTTTTAATTTCGCTCTTTCTGCACCACTTTGTTTTTTCCATCCAATAAAGCACGCTGAACCCTGGGTGTTTTAAGGTAGATATTTAGCCCCACAGCAAACCTGAAACCACACAGGAAGCAGCAAGCCTGCAAATGTGAAGTGTGTTTTTAACTTTGGGAATGAAAAATTATAAATCTGTGCTCTTCAAAATCAGCATTTTCAGGAAGGTATGAAACCCTAGAAACATGGATGAGGCATAATAAATTATCCTTTCTGATGACGCTCCCGTGAGGTTGGAATAATGGCACTGCCACTTCTCTCATGTCACTCCTGACAGTTTAGTATCAATCCTCCCAGGCAAACTAACAAAATCAACTCTGGTATGTTTCACTGTAGCATTGACTGGAATGGCATTGTTAATACGACCATGTAATTTCATAACTAACATACCTTTTATTTTACAGGCAGGAACAACATCTAGTAAAATGAAAGCACTTGGGGTTTCTTTGACTAGGACCCTGAACTGTTTATATACCCACATCACTAAGTCCCAGTTGAAGCTTAGATGTACGGTGCAATTCATTCTCACTACCTAACCTGTTACAGTCATTATGAGGGGGTCAGAACTCCTTGTGTGCTACCATAACTGTCAAAGAAATCCTTCACCACTATCACTGTTACACCTGAACACACATTAAGAATCACCGGAGAAACCAGTGTTCCTCAAAATGAGGTATGTGGACCACTTTCAGCGGATTCACCTGAAGGGCTTATGAAAAAGTACTGATACCTGTTTGCCACCTCACTCAATCAGGATCTCTAAAGGGAGCCCTGGCATCTGCATTTTTAATAGACCCTCCAAGTGTACGTATGCCCTCTAACGCGTAAAAACCATTGAACTCAAGTATTTTGTATTAGCCATATTTCACACGTGATAACAATTGTCATTAAGCCAGTTCCTCTGTGTGTGTGTGTGTGTGTGTGTGTGTGAGAGAGAGAGAGAAAGAGAGAGAGAGAGAGACAGTGGATCCTACTATATCACAATTGGGATGGATACCCAGATGCCCAGCCAATGCTCTCTTGTTTAGCACTGCTGTCCTCGTAGATTCTGCAAAAGTCAGCAATGTATTTAGTGGTCATGGTGCCACCACACCCATCAAAACTGATTTGGCATGGACTGGACAAATTAGGGCCTCTCTCTTAATAATTTAAACTGAGATAGCAAAACTGTAGTAATTAGTGGTAGTCACTGCAAGTGGAGAGTCACTCCAGTGGAAGTGGAGACCCTCAAGGCTGGGAGTTTGGGGACGGTGTGGATGGATGAGCAAACCAAGAGAACCAGACACAGGAAGAAGCAGAGGGCAAACAGATATCCTAGAAGAGGGGAATGAAATACACCTTGGAAAGAAAGAGAAGCGAAGCATGGGCATGAGAGAGAGATGAAAAGAACAGGAATCTTGTTTCCTGAAGGCCTTCTAGCTTCCAATTCCAAACTCTCATTAGGCTCAGCTGTCCTTCCAGGTCTCAGATTCCGTTTGCTTACTGGTATTCGTCGGTTTCTGCTTCTTGCAACCGAATGGCCCCTGAATTAAACAGGGATTCTTTGCTTTTCAATGTTCACGATAAGCTAAGAGAGTTCCTAGTCTACTACCAGGACCTTCGTGGTAAACTAGTAAGAAAACAAAAATAAGTAAACTGTCCTGGTTTTTGTTTTTTAACTGCTCTTTTATACTCATAGACAGAGTACAATTAAACGCACGAAGCAGGGAATTCCCTGGTGGTCCAGTGGTTAGGACTCCAAGCTTCCACTGCTGAGGACCCAGGTTCGATCCCTGGTCAGGGAACTAAGAGCCCACAAGCCACGTGACACAGCCAAAAAAACAAACAAACAAACAAAAACTCATAAAGCAGAAATGTCGAATATTTAGGTTGCAAGGCCACTAGCCAGAGTAACTGTGTTATTGTTCCCTGCCTTCCCTTTGAAGGACAAGCTGGCAGGAAAAAGTCCAATTGCCTTCAAGGGTCATCTATGTGCTTCTAAGCCAACAAATACAGCCATATCTGAATACCCACAGCCATATCTGAATACCCCCAGCTGAGCTTAATGAAAAACAAACAAACCAAAAACAACAATAACAAAAAAAAAAACCCCAAAACCCCTGAAATCTTTGCGTAAAAAATAATAAATAGGGACTTCCCTGGTGGCTCAGTGGTTAAGAATCCACCTGCCAATGCAGGGGACACAGGTTTGAGCCCTGGTCCGGGAATATCCCACATGCCATGGAGCAACTAAGCCTGTGCACCACAACTACTGAGCCTGCGCTCTAGAGCCCGTGAGCCACAACTACTGAAGCCCACGCACCTAGAGCCCGTGCTCTGCAACAAGAGAAGCCACCACAATGAGAAGCCCGCGCACCACAACAAAGAGTACCCCCCGCTCGCCACAACTAGAGAAAGCCGGCACGCAGCAGTGAAGACCCAACACAGCCAAAAATAAAAAATAAATTTATTTTAAAAAAAAATAATATCATAAACAAAGGGGAAAAGTGCAGAGGCCAAAACCTGGCCTTCTTGCTACTGGAGTGTTAGGAAGCCGGGCCTCCGTCTACTCACTGTGTTCATTAGGCAGAGAAGAATGTTCATGTCCCCTGCAGACAGGTTCCAGCGATTGGAGGGAAAGCTCTGAGAAAAGGATGGCATTCCACGCTCCCCCATCCATCCCCCTTTCACTCCCCTCCCTTCCACTCCCCTCCCTTCCACTCCCCACTCCGCTCCCCCTGGCAGCTGTTCCAAGAAAAGGAGCCTGGAGCTGGAGGGGGCTCCCAGGCTGGTGTGTGGAAGAATAGGCTGTGCCAGGTTTTCAGCTGCAATTAATTTTCCAGATAAGCCCTAAACCTCTGAAACGCATTTAAAATTGAAATGCTGATACAGTCATCAAACACTGCAGTACATGACCACAAATCTTGAGTACAGATAGTTGTTTTTTGGTAATAAGGAAGTACAATATACATTTAATTAGTGTGAGATTTAGGAAATGTGCAGTGTAATAAAACAATATTCTAATTAGGGTTGGGGAAACATCTGAATATGATTTGTGCAGTATTGTCAACGCAGTTTTTATAAAATACGTAGAAATGTGCTCTTACTAAGTCAAAATAAAACACCCAGAAGAGACAAAGTCTTTATGCCATTGAATATTAGTCCCAGGGACAGCACGAGGTTAGAAACAAATGCTTAGTGGAAGTGGAGTGGTCAGCCCAGGGGAAAAAATTGAACTGGTTTGAAAGTCCTGGCTTGATTGTTAGTGAAAGTCCAGGCTGTCCTTACACTTAGTTTATTTTCCTGTGAATTTAATGCGCTAAACTTCCTAACTTCCTGTTCAAAAGCCACCATCTGTTCCTGGAAATGCCACTTGTGCCCCTGTGATTATTAAGGATGCACTTCCTAAGAGTCTCTAAGTCCTGCAAAGGAGTTGGGAATCTAAACTGACTCTGGGAAAGAACAGCCTAATGGATTAAAGCATCTGGGTCAGAACACTTAGATCCTAATCCCGGCCTTGATTGTAATTTTCTGTGTGACCTTGCAAAAGTCAGTTAACACCTCTGTGCTTCAATCTCTTTATCCGAAAACTGAGGCTAGCAGGTTTCACCTAGGCAAAGGTTTATAGGTCTCAGATAATTCCTATGTCATAATGACTCTGAGTAAAAAGTGATGTGAGATTATGTTAACCTCCTCCTCTCTGTGACATATACATACACGCAGATGTAATAACAACTGGAAAAAAGCCAAGGAGTAGTTTCTTAGCTTATTGAATTGGTTTTTGTTTATCTTTTAAGGGGAAGATGTAAAGACTTTTTAAAGTCAGGACTCTTAGTATTTAGAAATAGTTTAATTGTAAATCAGAAAATTTTCCCCAGATCTAATAATCCACTGAAAAACGTAAAAATAATTTTGATATCTGATTTACCCAAAGTAAAATCTAGATAATGGGCATTTTTTGGAGCTGCTCTTCTGGAAAAATAGATCTATATATATTTCAAAGTTCTAGATTCAAAAGACCAAGTATAAAGTTTTTTGTGTGATTTTGGGCACGTTGATTAACCCTTTTGTGGCTCTTCATTTGCAAAACCATTGCCTTACCAAGAAAGTGGTGAGGAATAACTTGGCCAAACTTACCTCATTTTTTCTCTTCATTTGGAGATGTTATTATACGGATGTAAAACAGTATCACAGAATTTCATATCTGGTAAAGTCCTTAAAAACCATCTAATCTAAACCCTTCCTTTCGTAGATAAATAAAATGAGGCCCAGAGAGCTTCAATGACATGTCCAAGGACACAGAGGTGGCTAGGTCTTGCCTGTCCCTGTGTGCTGGGCCTCTGCCACCATGGCTGCCTCCTGGCTTTGAAGGAGTTCACGCCCCTCCAAAAAATAAACAGGGGAATCTATTCATAGCCAACTGGTACAATTTGTCTCGAATCTGCAGTACTGCATATTAGTGAGGATGTTGCCAATCTTTTTTTTAATATTGAAAATATATCAGGTGATATTACCATTTTTTTGACAGTCAGCTAGAAAGCCCAGAAAGAGGCATTAACAGCTTATCATTTTAGAACACTTCATAACACTATTAGGAAGAGTGATTTTGATACTTTAAAATGATTAGCTGTGGTTTATTGTAAACGCTGCATTTGCTTAGCTAAAATCTATTTATCTATCCTTGATTTCTGCAGAGAAGCCTCACCAACTTAAGATCGTAAGATGAAGTTCACACACACACAAATGACAAAATATGGCCCTAAGGGATAGCAACCAATTAGTATGGGTTTCTTTTAGAGCATATTTTGCTTGTCCCATCAGCTACTCGGAGGAATCCTTGACTACAGATTGGCTTAATCCTCTGCTTCCGTTTGATTTATCCACACTGAGTGAAGCTAATAGTTTGTAAAGGTGTTCCCTAGCTTTTGTATTCATATACCATGAAAAGTCTGCACACACCCCTGCACCCCATCAGATTAGGAATGTATGTAACATTTCCAGGTTTCAGTTTCCAACGTCTTATTTTGCTAAGTAAGAAAAAATAGCTAACCAACCATCACCATCATTTCATAAAAGAAACAACAATTTAAACAAAAAACTCACATTCTCAAAATAAAGAAATCTTGACATTGAGTACTTAGACTTTATGAAACCCTAACCACCATGTCCTTACTTTACAATTAAACACAATGAGAGGGACTTCCCTGGTGGTGCAGTGGTTAAGAATCCCCTTGCCATTGCAAGGGGACATGGGTTCCATCCCTGGTCCGGGAAGATCCCACATGCCACAGAGCAACTAAGCACGTGTGCCACAACTACTGAGCCTGTGCTCTAGAGCCCATGAGCCACAACTACTGAAGCCCATGTGCCTAGAGCCCATGCTCCGCAACAAGAGAAGCCACTGCAGTGAGAAGCCTGCGCACCACAACGACGAGTAGCCCCTGCTCGCCACAACTAGAGAAAGCCTGCGCGCAGCAACAAAGACCCAACGCAGCCAAAAAAAAAAAAAAAAAAAATGAAATAAAGAAAAATAAATAAATAAATAAACACAATGACAACTTCATCACAGAAATCATCAGATCAGGTGTATTTCAGATGTTTAGTGGATTAAGAGATCTTAAGGGTATTGGGCAGAATGCACCTACATTATCTGTTTTACTTTCTAGTCCTTTAAACCCAGAGGTCAGTGAATTACCTGTGTGTACTATGTAATAAATGCAGATGTCTGAGCTGTACCCCAGATCTTTTGGGGGTCAATCAGAACTTCTGCTATCCCAGGTGTGATCTTCTTGTGGATGGCAGCAGTACAAGAAGCCAAACAAAACCATTCAAGAACATTTAAAGTCTCCGTGTTGTGACATTCCACTGGTCCAGCCCGGCATCCATGAGACAAGAAATAGGCTCTCCCTGCCCCTGTGGGAGGCACTGCACAGTCACAAAGCAAGGGCATGGATGTCTTGTGATTCTGTAACAAGGGAGGGAATGAAGAATTGGAGCATAATCCAATCACTAAAGCTGAATATCTGAAAACGTGCCACGCTACACAAATAATGATGGCCTGCCTCATCATCCAGGCAAGTAAGCAATAATTCTATTCTTCCAAATAACAATTTCCTTAGGGGTGCTTGCAGAGAAACGGGCACATATTAACAGGCCTACAGTTGGGTTTTCACCTTAAGAAGGAGGTGGTCGATCACATTTTACAGCAAAAGCAAGCTTTGCCTTTTACTTTTCCTTTGAATAATTTTAATGTTAAGTCCTTCTTAATATGCATTGTACCATCTTATCAGTTAGAAAAACTTCTCAAGGGCAGACTTGTCATAGATCTGCTGTGTAGAACAAAGCAGCAATTTATGCATCTGTTTTACTTCATTGCCTAGGGCAGTGGTTCATTACATCTGGCTCTCAGAGAGTAGAGCCTACGCACTGGTGTTTTTTTAAAAGCACCTCCAGGTGAGTCAAAAGTGCAGCTATGGTTGAAGACCATTGGCTGGAGCCTTTGACCCATGATTGATTAAAAATACGACAAAGAAGTTGTACCACACACTAAATCTCCCTTTGCCAGAAGAAGCTACAAAGCCAGTCTGCAAGAAGATAGTTTGTAAAATTTCCTCTGGGGTCCACTCAGACCAGCAGCGGCAGCATCACCTGGGAACTTGTGAGAAATGCAGACTCTCAGGCCTCTCCACAGACCTACTAAATCAGGAAATTATAGTTTAAAAGATCCCCAAGTGATTCATATTCACATTAAAGTCTGAGAAGCACTGCTGAAAATCTTAAATCCTAATTAGGCAAGACAGTCTCCCCTTAGAACAATTTCTTCTTTTCAGGTTCTTGAAATTCAAGTCTAGGATTCATCATCAAGAATGTTACAGGTGGAGTAGGGGCAAGATGGCGGAAGAGTAAGACGCGGAGATCACCTTCCTTCCCACAGATACAGTAGAAATACATCTACACGTGGAACTGCTCCTACAGAACACCCACTGAACTCTGGCAGAAGACGTCAGACCTCCCAAAAGGCAAGAAAATCCCCACGTACTTGGGTAGGGTAAAAGAAAAAAGAAATAACAGAGACAAAAGAATAGGGACGGGACCTGCGCCAGTGGGAGGGAGCCGTGAAGGAGGAAAGGTTTCCAGGCACTAGAAAGCCCCTTTGCGGGCAGAGACTGTGGGTGGCAGAGGGGGGAAGCTTCGGAGCCGCGGAGGAGAGCGCAGCCACAGGGGTGCGGAGGGCAAAGCGGAGAGACTCCCGCACAGAGGCTCGGCGCCAACCAGTGCTCACCAGCCCGAGAGGCTTGTCTGCTCAGCCGCCGGGGCAGGCGGGGGCTGGGAGCTGAGGCTCGGGCTTTGGTGCTAGCTGGGAGGGAGTCTGGGAAAAAGTCTGCAGCTGCTGAAGAGGCAAGAGACTTTTTCTTGCCTCTTTGTTTCGCGGTGCGCAAGGAGAGGGGATTCAGAGCGCTGCCTAAACGAAATCCAGAGACGGGTGCGAGCCGCGGCTATCAGCACGGATCCCACAGCAACAGGGGCGCAGAGGGAAAAACGGAGAGATTCCCGCACAGAGGCTCAGCGCCGAGCAGCGCTCACCAGCCCGAGAGGCTTGTCTGCTCCCCCGTCGGGGCGGGCGGGGCTGGGAGCTGAGGCTCGGGCTTCGGTCGGATCGCAGGGAGAGGACTGGGGTTGGCGGCGTGAACACAGCCTGAAGGGGTTGGCGTGCCGCGGCGAGCCGGGAGGGAGCCGGAGAGGAGGTCTGCAGCCGCCGAAGAGGCAAGAGACTTTTTCTTGCCTCTTTGTTTCACGGTGCTCAAGGAGAGGGGATTCAGAGCGCCGCCTAGACGAACTCCAGAGGCGGGCGCGAGCCGCGGCCATCAGCGCGGACCCCAGAGACTGGTAGGAAATGCTAAGGCTGCTGCTGCCGCCACCAAGAAGCCTGTGTGCGAGCACAGGTCACTCTCCACACCACCCCTCCCGGGAGCCGGTGCAGCTCGCCACTGCCAGGCTCCCGTGATCCAGGGACAACTTCCCCGGGAGAACACACGGCGCCCCTCAGGCTGCTGCAACGTCACGACGCCTCTGACGCCGCAGGCTCGCCCCGCCTCCTCCGTACCGCTCCCTCCCCCGGCCTGAGTGAGCCAGAGCCCCCGAAGCAGCTGCTCCTTTAACCCCGTTCTGTCTGGGCGGGGAACGGACGCCCTCAGGCGACGTACATGCAGAGGCAGGTCCAAATCCAAAGCTGAACGCTGGGAGCTGTACGAACAAAGAAGAGAAAGGGCAATCTCTCCCAGCAGCCTCAGAAGCAGCGGATTAAAGCTCCACAAACAACTTGATGTGCCTGCATCTGTTGAATACCTGAATAGACAACGAATCATCCCAAATTCAAAAGGTGGACTTTAGGAGCAGGATATATTAATTTCCCCTTTTCCTTTTTTTTGTGAGTGTATATGTGTATGCTTCTAGGTGAGATTTTGTCTGTATAGCTTTGCTTTCACAATTAGACCTAGGGTTAGGTCCGTCCATTTTTTTTTTTTTTTTAACTTAAAAAAATTTTTTTCCTAATATATGTTTTCTTAATAATTTTTTCTATATTTTCTATTTTTAGAAATTAAAAAAATTTTTAATAAGTTTTTTCATATTTTTTATTTTAAAAAATTAAAAAATTTTTTTCTTAATAAATTTTTTTCTTAAAATTTTTTTTCTTATTTTTTACTATAAAAAATTAATAAATCTATTTTTAAAAATTAAAAAAATTTTTTTCTGAATACATTTACTCTTAATAATTTTTTTTCTTATTTTTTATTATAATAGCTTTATTTTATTTTAATTTATCCTCTTTCTTTCTTTCTATTTTTTTCTCCCTTATATTCTGAGCTGTGTGGATGAAAGGCTCTTGGTGCTCCAGCCAGGCATCAGGGCTGTGCCTCTGAGGTGGGAGAGCCAACTTCAGGACACTGGTCCACGAGAGACCTACCAGCTCCACGTAATACCAAACGGCAAAAATCTCTCAGAGATCTCCATCTCAACATCAAGACCCAGCTTCACTCAACGACCAGCAAGCTACAGGGCTGGACACCCTATGCCAAACAACTAGCAAGACAGGAACACAGCCCCATCCATTAGCAGGGAGGCTGCCTAAAATCATAAGGCCACAGACACCCCAAAACACATCACCAGACGTGGACGTGCCCACCAGAAAGACAAGATTCAACCTCATCCACCAGAACACAGGCAATAGTCCCCTCCACCAGGAAGCCTACACAACCCACTGAACCAACCTTACCCACTGGGGACAGATACCAAAAACAACGGGAACTAGGAACCTGCAGCCTGTGAAAAGGAGACCCCAAACACAGTAAGATAAGCAAAATGAGATGACAGAAAAACACACAGCAGATGAAGGAGCAGGGTCAAAACACACCAGACCTAACAAATGAAGAGGAAATAGGTAGTCTACCTGAAAAAGAATTCAGAATAATGATAGTAAGGATGATCCAAAATCTTGGAAATAGAATAGACAAAATGCAAGAAACATTTAACAAGGACGTAGAAGAACTAAAGAGGAACCAAGCAACAATGAAAAACACAATAAATGATATCAAAAATACTCTAGACGGGATCAATAGCAGAATAACTGAGGCAGAAGAAAGGATAAGTGACCTGGAAGATAAAATGGTGGAAATAACTACTGCAGAGCAGGATAAAGAAAAAAGAATGAAAAGAACTGAGGACAGTCCCAGAGACCTCTGGGACAACATTAAACGCACCAACATTCGAATTATAGGGGTCCCAGAAGAAGAGAAAAAGAAAGGGACTGAGAAAATATTTGAAGAGATTATAGTTGAAAACTTCCCTAATATGGGAAAGGAAATAGTTAATCAAGTCCAGGAAGGGCAGAGAGTCCCATACAGGATAAACCCAACGAGAAACACGCCAAGACACATATTAATCAAACTGTCAAAAATTAAATATAAAGAAAACATATTAAAAGCAGCAAGGGAAAAACAACAAATAACACACAAGGGAATCCCCATAAGGTTAACATCTGATCTTTCAGCAGAAACTCTGCAAGCCAGAAGGGAGTGGCAGGATATACTTAAAGTGATGAAGGAGAAAAACCTACAACCAAGATTACTCTACCCAGCAAGGATCTCATTCAGATGTGATGGAGAAATTAAAACCTTTACAGACAAGCAAAAGCTGAGAGAGTTCAGCACCACCAAACCAGCTTTACAACAAATGCTAAAGGAACTTCTCTAGGCAAGAAACACAAGAGAAGGAAAACACCTACAATAACAAACCCAAAACATTTAAGAAAATGGGAATAGGAACATACATATCGATAATTACCTTGAATGTAAATGGATTAAATGCTCCCACCAAAAGACACAGACTGGCTGAATGGATACAAAAACAAGACCCATATATATGCTGTCTACAAGAGACCCACTTCAGACCTAGAGACACATACAGACTGAAAGTGAGGGGATGGAAAAAGATATTCCATGCAAATGGAAATCAAAAGAAAGCTGGAGTAGCAATTCTCATATCAGACAAAATAGACTTTAAAATAAAGAATATTATAAGAGACAAAGAAGGACACTATATAATGATCAAGGGATCGATCCAAGAGGAAGGTATAACAATTGTAAATATTTATGCACCCAACATAGGAGCACCTCAATACATAAGGCAAATACTGACAGCCATAAAAGGGGAAATCGACAGCAACACAATCATAGTAGGGGACTTTAACACCCCACTTTCACCAATGGACAGATCATCCAAAATGAAAATAAATAAGGAAACACAAGCTTTAAATGATACATTAAACAAGATGGACTTAATTGATATTTATAGGACATTCCACCCAAAAACAACAGAATACACATTTTTCTCAAGTGCGCATGGAACATTCTCCAGGATAGATCATATCTTGGGTCACAAATCAAGCCTTGGTAAATTTAAGAAAATTGAAATCGTATCAAGTATCTTTTCCGACCACAATGCTATGAGACTAGATATCAATTACAGGAAAAGATCTGTAAAAAATACAAACACATGGAGGCTACACAATACACTACTTAATAACAAAGTGATCACTGAAGAAATCAAAGGAGAAATCAAAAAATACCTAGAAACAAATGACAATGGAGATACGACGACCCAAAACCTATGGGACGCAGCAAAAGCAGTGTTAAGAGGGAAGTTTATAGCAATACAAGCCTACCTCAAGAAACAGGAAACATCTTGAATAAACAACCTAACCTTGCACCTAAAGCAATTAGAGAAAGAAGAACAAAAAAACCCCAAAGTTAGCAGAAGGAAAGAAATCATAAAGATCAGGTCAGAAATAAATGAAAAAGAAATGAAGGAAACAATAGCAAAAATCAATAAAACTAAAAGCTGGTTCTTTGAGAAGATAAACAAAATTGATAAACCATTAGCCAGACTCATCAAGAGAAAAAGGGAGAAGACTCAAATCAATAGAATTAGAAATGAAAAAGGAGAAGTAACCACTGACACTGCAGAAATACAAAAGATCATGAGAGATTACTACAAGCAACTCTATGCCAATAAAATGGACAACCTGGAAGAAATGGACAGATTCTTAGAAATGCACAAACTGCCGAGACTGAACCAGGAAGAAATAGAAAATATGAACAGACCAATCACAATCACTGAAATTGAAACTGTGATTAAAAACCTTCCAACAAACAAAAGCCCAGGACCAGATGGCTTCACAGGTGAATTCTATCAAACATTTAGAGAAGAGCTAACACCTATCCTTCTCAAACTCTTCCAAAATATTGCAGAGGGAGGAACACTCCCCAACTCATTCTACGAGGCCACCATCACCCTGATACCAAAACCAGACAAAGATGTCACAAAGAAAGAAAACTACAGGCCAATATCACTGATGAACATAGATGCAAAAATCCTCAACAAAATACTCGCAAACAGAATCCAACAGCACATTAAAAGGATCATACACCATGATCAAGTGGGGTTTATCCCAGGAATGCAAGGATTCTTCAATATACGCAAATCAATCAATGTGATACACCATATTAACAAATTGCAGGAGAAAAACCATATGATCATCTCAATAGATGCAGAGAAAGCTTTCGACAAAATTCAACACCCATTTATGATAAAAGCCCTGCAGAAAGTAGGCATAGAGGGAACTTTCCTCAACATAATAAAGGCCATATATGACAAACCCACAGCCAACATTGTCCTCAATGGTGAAAAACTGAAACCATTTCCACTAAGATCAGGAACAAGACAAGGTTGCCCACTCTCACCACTATTATTCAACATAGTTTTGGAAGTGTTAGCCACAGCAATCAGAGAAGACAAAGAAATAAAAGGAATCCAAATCGGAAAAGAAGAAGTAAAGCTGTCACTGTTTGCAGATGACATGATACTATATATAGAGAATCCTAAAGATGCTACCAGAAAACTCCTAGAGCTAATCAATGAATTTGGTAAAGTAGCAGGATACAAAATTAATGCACAGAAATCTCTTGCATTTCTGTACACTAATGATGAAAAATCTGAAAGTGAAATTAAGAAAACACTCCCGTTTACCATTGCAACAAAAAGAATAAAATATCTAGGAATAAACCTACCTAAGGAGACAAAAGACCTGTATGCAGAAAATTATAAGACACTGATGAAAGAAATTAAAGATGATACAAATAGATGGAGAGATATACCATGTTCCTGGATTGGAAGAATCAACATTGTGAAAATGACTCTACTACCCAAAGCAATCTACAGATTCAATGCAATCCCTATCAAACTACCACTGGCATTTTTCACAGAAGTAGAACAAAAAATTTCACAATTTGTATGGAAACACAAAAGACCCCGAATAGCCAAAGCAATCTTGAGAACGAAAAATGGAGCTGGGGGAATCAGGCTCCCTGACTTCAGACTATATTACAAAGCTACAGTAATCAAGACAGTTTGGTACTGGCACAAAAACAGAAATATAGATCAATGGAACAGGATAGAAAGCCCAGAGATAAACCCACGCACATATGGTCACCTTATCTTTGATAAAGGAGGCAAGCATATACAGTGGAGAAAAGACAGCCTCTTCAATAAGTGGTGCTGGGAAAATTGGACAGGTACATGTAAAAGTATGAAATTAGAACACTCCCTGACACCATGCACAAAAATAAACTCAAAATGGATTAAAGACCTAAGTGTAAGACCAGACACTATCAAACTCTTAGAGGAAAACATAGGCAGAACACTCTATGACATACATCACAGCAAGATTCTTTTTGACCCAGCTCCCAGAGAAATGGAAATAAGAACACAAATAAACAAATGGGACCTAATGAAACTTAAAAGCTTTTGCACAGCAAAGGAAACCATAAACAAGACCAAAAGACAACCCTCAGAATGGGAGAAAATATTTGCAAATGAAGCAACTGACAAAGGATTAATCTGCAAGATTTACAAGCAGCTCATGCAGCTCAATAACAAAAAAACGAACAACCCAATCCAAAAATGGGCAGAAGACCTAAATAGACATTTCTCCAAAGAAGATATACAGATGGCCTACAGACACATGAAAGAATGCTCAACATCCTTAATCATTAGAGAAATGCAAATCAAAACTACAGTGAGGTATCATCTCACACCGGTCAGAATGGCCATCATCAAAAAATCTAGAAACAATAAATGCTGGAGAGGGTGTGGAGGAAAGGGAACTCTCTTGCACTGTTGGTGGGAATGTAAATTGATACAGCCACTATGGAGAACAGTATGGAGGTTCCTTAAAAAACTACAAATAGAACTAGCATATGACCCAGCAATCCCACTACTGGGCATATACCCTGAGAAAACCATAGTTCAAAAAGAGTCATGTACCAAAATGTTCATTGCAGCTCTATTTACAATAGCCAGGACATGGAAGCAACCTAAATGTCCATCGACAGATGAATGGATAAAGAAGATGTGGCACATATATACAATGGAATATTACTCAGCCATAAAAAGAAATGAAATGGAGGTATTTGTAATGAGGTGGATGGAGTTAGAGTCTGTCATACAGAGTGAAGTAAGTCAGAAAGAGAAAAACAAATACAGTATGCTAACACATATATACGGAATCTAAGGAAAAAAAAAAAAAAAAAAGGCCATGAAGAACCTAGTGGCAAGACGGGAATAAAGACACAGACCTACTAGAGAATGGACTTGAGGATATGGGGAGGGGGTGGGGTGAGATGTGACAGGGTGAGAGAGTGTCATGGACATATATACACTACCAAATGTAAAATAGATAGCTAGTGGGAAGCAGCCGCATAGCACAGGGAGATCAGCTCGGTGCTTTGTGACCACCTAGAGGGGTGGGATGGGGAGGGTGGGAGGGAGGGAGATGCAAGAGGGAAGAGATATGGGAACATATTGTATATGTATAACTGATTAATTTTGTTATAAAGCAGAAGCTAACACACCATTGTAAGGCAATTATACTTCAATAAAGATGTTTAAAAAAAAAAAAAGAATGTTACAGGTGAATGAATTGCTCTAGTGAGATATGTATGTAATATAGCATCCTGTAATGTAATGTGTGATAATTAATATATAATAAAATGTAATATAATTTCTCTTCCTTTCCAAGTAAATTTATTTGCAGAGGAGGAAACCCTAAATTGCGTTAGGAATAGAAGGACTCTTCAACTACCCAGAACAGTAGTACTTTATTGCCATTTTATTTCATTGTGGTGGAGATAAAATAGATAAGATCTGGTCCTTATCTTCTGGCTGCTTATTCTAATAAGGGACGCTGACAAGTAAACACCTAACCAGAACTTAATGTGGTCTAAATTTCTAAACTAAATGGAGTCTGATCCCCTGGGTTAAAATTCGGTTCCTAGCTGAGCAATTTTAGGCAAAAGTACCAGACTTTTCTGAGTCTCAATTTTCTTATGAAATAAAAAAAATAAAATTCTAAACTAGAAATACAGCAATATGTTTAGGACAGTGACTCTCACATGTTAATGGACATTAGAATCACTTGGAAGCCTTGTTTAACCACAGGTTGCCCCAACCCCAGAGTTTTCCAGTAAGTCTGTGGTGTGACCTGAGAATTTCCATATCTAACAAGTTTTCTGCTGGTCAAGGACCACACTTTGAGAACCACTGGGTTATAGAAACAGAGCCAAAAGAACAGAATGCTAGACTTCAGATGGGTAGCAAAGGATGAGCTAAATGTTGACAGAGAAGAGAGAGAAGGGCATTCCTGGTTGGAACAATAATCAGAGTGGAGCATATCTGAGGATCTGTGGGAAGTCTGCTATGATTGGAGCTCAGTAGACGTGAAATGAGGAATAGATGAGACTGGAAAGATGGGTCAGGGCCCATTCGTGGAGGGTCTAAGACAGCAGCAAAGGAGTTTAAAGTTTATTCTGTGGGCACTGAGGAGTGATGGAAGGCGTCTGAGGATAAAAAATTTTGCATTTAAAAAAGACGTGGTCCAGATTTTTCTCTAGGATAGTAGTTTGGGTAGTAGTGAAGAGGACGGACTGGAGAGGCAAGAGGATGGAAATCAGGAGAGCAGGAGAGAGGCTAATCCCAATGATGAAGGAGAATGATCCACAAATAGGGCCGCTACCAGAACAGCTGATAACCTTCATACTTCTGGGAAGCACTCGGAGAGCCCACGATGGCACAGTGACAGAAAAGAAGGAGGGTCATTCATTCAACATGTATATATTGAGCTCCTATTATATTCCAAGCACTGTGCTAGGGACAGAGGAAACAGTGATGAAGGAGACAGACAAGGTTCTTACCCTCATGGAGCTCTTGGACTAGCAGGGAAAACAAGACAAGGCAATAGGACCAGCAAAGAAGAAGAGAAACTATGGAACAATGTGTGTGATGTCAGAGCTGGGGATGGGGCTGTGTTCCTCACCCAGGTTGGAGAGTGAAGGAAGGTTTCTGGAGAAGGGATATTTAAGCCTAAATTCCTCAATGGCCAAAATGCTTATCAGGGCCTAAAAGACCCTGCATGATCTGGGCCCTCCCTTTATTTTCAACTTATTATAAGTCATTGTTTCTCTTACTCTTCGTGCTCTGGAACTGGACCTCTATCAATTCTTTTCAGCTTCAGGAACTTTGTACATGCTTTTCTCTTGGCTTGGGATTTTCTTATCTCTCTTACCTCAGGAATTGTTATTCATCCTATGAGGTTCAGCTTAAATATCACTTCCACAAAGGTTTCTCTGTGCCCCCAAGATTAGATCAATACCCATTTTATTCTCTGTAATCTTCCTATATTTCAGCTCCCTAATATTATCACACTAGTAATTAATTCACTATTTGAGAATAATTTGCTTCATGTCTGTATCCCCTATTAGATTATAAGGTCTGTGGGACACTTGTGTCTTCTCCATACCTATTCTCTGAGTTCTTAACACAGTGTCTGGAACATAATAAATACTCAGTATTTCACTTTATAAATGAAAACCAGGAACTAAAAGATAAAATGGAATAGTTAGGCAAAGGGAATGAGAAGGCAAGGAATAGCAGGCATGGAGGCCCTGAGGTAGAACAGAGCGCTACTCAATAAAGGAGCTGCACAGAGACCAGTGGGGTTGGGTTCTAGGCAGAGAGAGGTAAGAGATGGGGCTGAAGGGGCAGTCAATGGGAAAACACTGAAGGATATGAAACCAGGTAATCTTGTACCAGATTTTCTCCAGGTCTGGTGGGAGGGAGTGAATAATGATATCATTGGGAGGATTTTCCAGGAGTCCAGGTGCTAGTAACCTTGGTAAGGAGGTAGCAGTGCGAAGGGAAAGATAAGGACACTTGAGCAAGACATTTAGGAGATGGTGCTGATAGAAACTGGTGGTGGATTGAATGCGTGGATAAAGGAGAAAAAAGGTGGTCACAGTTGATATGGAGGTCTTTGGTTTGTAGGATGATTTACTAAGATGGGAACAATGAACCTTCTGAGTGATGGAGAGCTCCTCCTAGCAATGACACAGAGTCCTAACTAGGAGCATAGACACATAGATGGTAAGAGGCTGAGATTCAGGCAGACATAGAGTTACAGAACTTAGAGGTCACCTGAGGGACCTTAGACACCATTCCAGAAAAAAACAGTTCTGCTGCTAAAAATGTTTGATCACCACTGTGCTGTGTCATGGTGCCAGTGCCCTACACCTGGTAGACTGACAGGTGATATACAATCCCAATTTGCTTAGTGAAGTATATTAGTGTGATTATGGATTTCTTCTCTATATGCAGAGGTGGAAATTTTTCTTCTAACTCAGAGGTTGGCAAAATTTTCCTATCAAGGGCCAAATCTGAAACATTTTATACTTTGCAAATGATACAGTCTCTGTTGCAACTCTTCAGCTCTGTCATTGTACCTCAAAAGCAGCCATAGACAATGTATAAAAAAATGAACGTGGCTGTGTTTCAATATGAGTTTATTTGTGCATGCAGAATTTTGAATTTTATGTAATTTTCACATATCACAAAAAAAATCCTCCTTTTGAGTTTTTCAACTATTTAAAAATACAAAACTATTCTTAGCTCACAGGGTATACAACTACAGTAGTTGTCCCATGGGCTGGAGTTCATGGACTTCTATTCTAAATGAAGGACTTTTCTACAGAGACACAGAGTCACAAAGTATAGGTAAAGGACAGCAAGCTTTAATGCCATGTCCTGATCTCATGTAATCCAATGGGGCAAAGGGGAAAAGATTCCTCGCCAAGAAGAGGAATTAAAGTTTCTCATGATTCCAGGCAGTTGTGAGTTGCTGAAAGCAGAGAAGGGAAGGGGGAACCATTCTATACCGTCTGTTTGGGAGCAGCAGATCTCAGTGGCCCTAAAAGGGAGTGCCTCAGGCTGCCAGGTGCAGTTCTGACTCGTATTCTTTTTCTTACTCAGAACCCAGGTACATCAAGTGAACCAGGCATAGTAACTCACCAATTCTTTTAAGATAGAAGGCTAAATACCAATCACATTCTTAGTTTTCAAGTATAGCATTGCTACCTAAATTCAAACCTCTCTATTATCATCAAGTTGGGTAAGCTTATTAAAGACCTACAGACTTCAGTGACTTCAGGGACAATACAAAGATTAAAGAAAAGTAATGTCATTACAAAATGACATTTGCTTAAGGGAATTTGAGTTATCTCTAAACCGAGCTCCCTGGATCTCTTAGCAAAACTGTCAAATTCAAAAGATTGTCCACAGACTAAGAATATGTAATCACCAGAGCTGGATATACATATTATCATATGTGATCATCAATGCTCTTTTTATAAATAAATTATAATTGTATGTATATAATTGTCTACACCAAAGTGTTTTAACTTCTGGACTATGAACTACTTGAGGCTACGGATCTTATCTTATTCATCTCTGAATTATTATTATCTACCATAATTACTATCACATAGATGATGCCTAATAAATGTTGGGTGAATAATATTATGACCATAAAAATGTCATAATATTATTAAAATTGTGAGTAGGGGAAAAAAATAATATATGTTTTTGTTCCAAATTACAAAATCTTATTTTAAAATAGACACTGAGGAATACTTTGTGAATGCATCTCTCTGTAAGAATACTCTGGAGATTAAGGAAGTCTGTGATAAAATAAAGACATAGAACTGCTTGCTTCTTTACCAGAGGACCAAGTGGGATTTTACTCATTAAGTGCCCCTGGGGAAACACTGCTGGTTCTGCTTACCGAACAGCCATTCCCACCCCCATCCCTTCTCTCTTGCCGTCTTTCACAGCACAGCCTGAAAAATGTAAAAACTCACTTTCTCAGTACCCTCTGTAGCAAAGAAGGCCATATGACCATGTTGTTGCCAATGAGCTGTAACCTGAAGTCTCCCAGGTGTTCCTGGGAAATATGTGCATTCCTGATAGAGTCTGATAACTGGCACTAACTTTTCCTCTTCTTCCTGCTTTGAATGTGGGGCAGTGGGAACTTATTTGAACTTAAACCATGAGTTTAAGGCTAGAAGAATGTCAGCACATATTCTGATATCATTGAGCTGCTGAACCAAAGCCTGAATCTTTCTATCTCCAGGCTTCCTATGTTAGAAAAAGTAACCAAATTTATTAAACCACTGATGGCTAATATTTTTTTCTTGCAAATGAACATACTCCTAACTGATGCAAAGCCTATTTTGCAAAACAAAACCACTTAAGCACCAATTAAGTAATCTCCAGATGTTACAACACCATCACTAAATAGTCTTATTACTTTCTAGTTAACTGAAGATTATTTGGAGGTCCTTTTTAAACTTCTGGCCCCCCAGGTCTATAGCTATATAAACCCTGCCATTTACTGTTCTTTTGTTTGTTTGTTTTTGGCACCCCTTTGCACTTACTCTGAACACTAGACTCTCAAGAAAAATCTTAGTTTTTCCTACTCAACAACCTGAAACACAAATACATTAATATTCTATAATTTGTTTCCCTCTTAAATGATGTGAATTTAACCTTATTTATTCAATTTATTTATGACATATTTCCAAAAAAGATATGAGTACTTATTTTTTCAAAATATTCAGTATTTATACAGAAGAGTGACATCAGTAAGATGGCCGGATAGTAAGCTCTATACCCTCAATCTCCCACAAAAACACCAAATAAACAACAACTTACAAACCAAAGCAGCTTTGCAAGAATTCTAGAAATCAGTTAAAAAGTTGCAACAAGCAAATGCCTAACCAAGAAAAAGTCACACTCCAAAGGGCAGGAAATTTCATGTTATTTCTGCTCACTCTTGCCCCACCTCCTCCCCAGTGCGCTGAGGTGTGGTTGGAACGAAGGTAACCAATTCCTGGTTCCTCCCTTGGGACAGCAAGGAAAGAGTGGAACTTGTTTGCATTGTTCTGGCTTGTCTGGAGGATGCCTGGAGCTCTGGTTTCTGTCTCATATAACTTGGGGCACAGGCGAGAATGGTGGCTTAATTTGGATGTCAGGTTGGAGGCCTCTGGAAGCAGTGGTGGACACTGGGACATAAAAGCTGCAGGAAGACTGCAGAACTGTGGACTCAACTAATATCGTAAATGAAAGAAGGGATATTACAATAAATTTTACAGAAATAAAAAGTATTGTAAGAGTATCATGTACACCAACAAATTGGATATCCCAGATGAAATGGACAAATTCTTAGACTCACAAAACCTACCAAGACTGAATCTTGAAGAAATAGAAAATCTGAACACTCAAAACTAGTTAGGAGATTGAATCAGTAATCAAAAAACTTCCAACAAAGAAAAACCCAGGCCCAGAAGAATTCACTTGTGACATCTACCAAACATTTAAAGAATAATTAACACAAATTCTCCCCAAACTCTTCCTAAAACTTGAAGAGGAGTGAACACGTCCACACTTATTTTATGATACCAACATTACATTGATAGCAAATCCTAACAAAGACACTATGAGAAAAGAAAATTGCAGACCAATATCTCTTATGACTAGTGCTGCTAAAATCCTCAAGAAAATATCAGCAGACAGAATTTAACAGCAAAATTTTAAGCCTTATACACTATGACCAAATGGGATTTATTCCTGGAATGCAAGAATGGTTCAACATACAAATATGGATCAACTTAATATACCACATTAACAGAATAAAGGGGGGATGAACCCATGATCATCTCAATTAATGCAGAAAAAGCATTTGACAAAATTTAACACCTTTTCAGGATATAAAGATGTAACAAACTAGGAATAAAAGGTAACATAATAAATGCCATATATGAAAAGCCCACATCTAACATACTTATTGGTGAAAGACTGAGAGCTTTCCCTCTAAGATCTGAAACAAGAAAATAGTGTTTACTTTTATCACTTTCATTCAACATAGTACTGGAAGTCTTAGCCAGAGCAATTAGGCAAGAAAAAGAAATTAAAAGCATCCAAATTGAAAAGATAGAAGTGAAATTATCTCTGTTCACAAATAATATAATTTTATATGTAGAAAACCCTACAGATTATGCACACATGCACACACACACACACACACATAAACTTGTTAAAACTAATAATGAATTTAGCAAAGTCACAGGATATAAAATCAACGTGCAAAAATCAGTTGTGTGTCTATGCACCACCAATGAATAATTTAAAGAGGAAATTAAGAGAATAATTCTATTTATGGTGGTATTAAAAAGAATAAACTCCTTAGGAATAAATTTAACCAAGCAGGCAAAAGACTTGTACAATAAAGACTACAAAATGTTGCTGAAAGAAATTACAGGAGACACTGATAAATGGAAGACATACTCATGAGTTGGAAGACATATTGTAAATATGTCATACTATCCAAAGGGATCTATAAATTCAATAAAATCACTATCAGAATCCCAATAACATTTTTGCACAAATAGAAAATTCAATCCTAAAATTCAAATAGAAGGGGGACCTTCAAGATGGCAGAGGAGTAAGACATGGTGATCACCTTCTTCCTCACAAACACATCAAAAATACATGCACAAGTGGAACAACTCCTACAGAACACCTACTGAACACTGGCAGAAGACCTCAGACTTCCCAAAAGGCAAGAAAATCCCCACTTACTTGGGTAAAGCAAAAGAAAAAAGAAAAAAACAGAGGTAAAAGAATAGGGACGGACATGCACCTCTGGGAGGGAGCTGTGAAGGAGGAAAAGTTTTCACACACTAGGAAGACCCTTCACTGGTGGAGATGGGGGGGTGCATGTGGGAAGCTTCAGAGCCATGGAGGACAGTACAGCAACAGGGGTGCAGAGGGCAAAGCAGAGAGATTCCTGCACAGAGGATCACTGCTAACGAGCACTCACCAGCCTGAGAGGCTTGTCTGCTCACCCACGGGGTGGGTGGGGGCTGGGAGCTGAGGCTCAGGCTTCGGAGGTCGGATCCCAGGGAGAGGACTGGGGTTGGCTGCGTGAACACAGCCTGAAGGGGACTAGTGTGCCACAGCTAGCCACGAGGGAGTCCGGGAAAAAGTTTGGACCTGCCTAAGAGGCAAGAGACCATTGGGGTGTGTGAGGAGAGGGGACTCAGAGCACCGCCTAAATGAGCTCCAGAGACGGGTGTGAGCCGCGGCTATCAGCACGGACACCAGAGACAGACATGAGATGCTAAGTCTGCTGCTGCAGCCACCAAGAAGCCTGTGTGCAAGCACAGGTCACTATCCACACCTCCCCTCCCTGGAGACTGTGCAGCCCGTCACTGCCAGGGTCCTGTGATCCAGGGACAACTTCCCTGGGAGAACACATGGCACGCCTCAGGCTGTTGCAACGTCATGCCAGCCTCTGCCACTGCAGGTTCACCCCACATTCCATACCACTTCCTCCCCCCCTGGCCTGAGTAAGCCAGAGTCCCCAAATCAGGCACTCCTTTAACCCCCTCCTGTCTGGGTGGGGAACAGATGTCCTCAGGCGATATACACACAGAGGAAAAAATTTAAATTTGGGGCCAAATCCAAAGCTGAACATCAGGAGCTGTGCAAACAAAGAAGAGAAAGGGAAATTTCTCCCAACAGCCTCAAGAGCAGCAGATTAAATCTCCACAGTCAACTTGATGTACCCTGCATCTCTGGAATACCTGAATAGACAATCAATCATCCCAAAATTGAGGCAGTGGACTTTGGGAGCAACTGTAGACTTGGGGTTTGCTTTCTGTATCAAATTTTGTTCTGGTTTTATGTTTATCTTAGTTTAGTATTTAGAGCTAATTAACACTGCTAGATTTGTTTATTGATTTCGTTGCTCTATTCCATTTTAATATATATATATATTTTTCCCTTTTTCTCTTTTTCTGAGTGTGTATGTGTATGCTTCTTTGTGTGATTTTGTCTGTACAGCTTTGCTTTTACTATTTGTCCTAGGGTTCTGTTTGTCAGTTTTGTTTGTTTGTTTGTTTGTTTTTTAGTATAGTTTTTAGTGCTTGTTATCATTGGTGGATTGGTTTTTTGGTTTGGTTGCTGTCTTCTTTCTTTCTCTCTTGTTTTATCTTTTTTAATTACTTTTTAATTATATTTTTAATTTTTTATTTTAATAACTTAATTTTATTTATTTATTTATCTCCCCCCCCCCCGTTTCTTCTGAGCTGTGTGGCTGACAGGGTCTTGGTGCCTGGCCGGGTATCAGAACTGAGCCTCTGAGGTGGGAGAGCTGAGTTCAGGACATTGGTCCACCAGAGACCTCCCAGCCCCATGTAATATCAAATGGCAAAAGTTCACGAAGAGATCTCCATCTCAACGCTAAGACCCAGCCCCACTCAACGACCAGCAAGCTACAGTGCTGGACACCCTATGCCAAACAACTAGCAAAACAGGAACAAAACCCCACCCATTAGCAGAGAGGCTGCCTTAAATCATAATAAGTTCACAGGCACCCCAAAATGCACCACTGGACTCGGTCCAGCCCACCAGAAAGACAAGATCCAGCCTCATCCACAAGAACACAACACCAATGCCCTAAACCAGGAAGCCTATACAACCCACTGAACCAACCTTACCCACTGGGGGAAGACACCAAAAACAACATGAATTATGAACCTGCAGCCTGCAAAAAGGAGATTCCAAACGCAGTAAGGTAGGCAAAATGAGAAGACAGAGAAATACATAGCAGATAAAGGAGCAAGGTAAAAACCCACCAGACCAAACAAATGAAGAGGAAATAGGGAGTCTACCTGAAAAAGAATTCAGAGTAATGATAGTGAGGATGATCCAAAATCTTGGAAATAGAATGGAGAAAATACAGGAAACATTTAACAAGGACCTAGAAGAACTAAAGAGGAACCAAGCAACGATGAACAACACAATAAATGAAATTAAAAATTCTCTAGAAGGAATCAAAGGCAGAATAACTGAGGCAGAAAAACGGATAAGTGACCTGAAAGATAAAATAGTGGAAATAACTACTGCAGAGCAGAATAAAGAAAAAAGAATGAATAGAATTGAGGACTGTATCAGAGACCCCTGGAACAACATTAAACACACCACCATTTGAATTATAGGGGTCCTAGAAGAAGAGGAGAAAAAGAAAGAGACTAAGAAAATATTTGAAGAGATTATCGTTGAAAACTTCCCTAATATGGGAAAGGAAATAGTCAATCAAGTCCAGGAAGGGCAGAGAGTCCCATACAGGATAAATCCAAGGAGAAACATGCCAAGACACATATTAAGCAAACTATCAAAAATTAAATACAAAGAAAAAATATTAAAAGCAGCAAAGGAAAAGCAACAAATAACATACAAGGGAATCCCCATAAGGTTAACATCTGATCTTTCAGCAGAAACTCTACAAGCCAGAAGGGAGTGGCAACACATATTTAAAGTGATGAAAGGGAAAAACCTAAAACCAAGCTTACTCTACCCAGCAAGGATCTCATTCAGGTTTGATGGAGAAATTAAAACCTTTACAGACAAGCAAAAGCTAAGAGAATTCAGCACCACCAAACCAGCTTTACAACAAACGCTAAAGGAACTTCTCTACGCAGGAAACACAAGAGAAGGAAAAGACCTAAAAAACAAACCCAAAACAATTAAGAAAATGGTAATAGGAGCATACATATTGATAATTACCTTAAATGTAAATGGATTAAATGCTCCAACCAAAAAACATAGACTGGCTGAATGGATACAAAAACAAGACCCGTATATATGCTGTCTATAAAAGACCCAGTTCAGACCTAGGGACACAAACAGACTGAAAGTGAGGGGATGGAAAAAGATATTCCACGTAAATGGAAATCAAAAGAAAGCTGGAGTAGCAATTCTCATATCAGACAAAATAGACTTTAAAATAAAGACTATTACAAGAGACAAAGAAGGATACTACATAATGATCAAGGGATCAATCCAAGAAGAAGATATAACAATTGTAAATATTTATACACCCAACATAGGAGCACCTCAATACCTAAGGCAAATGCTAACAGCTATAAAAGAGGAAATCAACAGTAACACAACACTAGTAGGGGAATTTAACAGCCCACTTTCACCAATGGACAGATCATCCAAAATGAAAATAAATAAGGAAACACAAGCTTTAAATGATACATTAAACAAGATGGACTTAATTGATATTTATAGGACATTCCATCCAAAAAAAAAACAGAATACACTTCCTTCTCAAGTGCTCATGGAACATTCTCCAGGATAGACCATATCTTGGGTCACAAATCAAGCCTTAGTAAATTTAAGGAAATTGAAATTGTATCAAGTATCTTTACCGACCACAACACTATGAGACTAGATATCAATTACAGGAAAAAGTCTGTAAAAACTACAAACACATGGAGGCCTAACAATACACTACTATATAACCAAGAGATCACTGAAGAAATCAAAGAAGAAATCAAAAAATACCTGGAAACAAATGACAATGAACATACGATGACCCAAAACCTATGGGATGCAGCAAAAGCAGTTTTAAGAGGGAAGGTTATAGCAATACAATCCTACCTCAAGAAACATGAAACATCTCAAATAAACAACCTAATCTTACACCAAAAGCAATTAGACAAAGAAGAACAAGAAAAACCCAAAGTTAGCAGAAGGAAAGAAATCATAAAGATCAGATCAGGAATAAATGAAAAAGAAATGAAGGAAACGATAGCAAAGGTCAATAAAACTAAAAGCTGGATGGACCTAGAGACTGTCATACAAAGTGAAGTAAGTCAGAAAGAGAAGAACAAACACCATATGTTAACACATATATATGGAATCCAAAAAAAAAATTCTGAAGAACCTAGGGGCAGGACAGGAATAAAGACGCGATGTAGAGAATGGACATGAGGACATGGGGAGGGGGAAGGGTAAGCTGGGACAAAGTGAGAGAGTGGTATAGACGTATTTACACAACCAAATGTAAAATAGGTAGCTAGTGGGAAGCAGCCGCATAGCACAGGGAGATCAGCTCCATGCTTTGTGTCCACCTAGAGAGGTGGGATAGGGAGGGTGGGAGGGAGACACAAGAGGGAGGAGATATGGGAATATATGTATATGTATAGCTGATTCACTTTGTTATAAAGCAGAAACTAACACACCATTGTAAAGCATTTACACTCCAATAAAGATGTTTTAAAAAATTCAAATAGAATCTCAAGGGGCTCCAAATAGTCAAAACAAACTTGACAAAAAATGATAAAGTCGGAGGCTTCACACTTCTTGATTTCAAAACTTACTACAAAAGTACAGCAATTAAAACACTGTGGTATGGCATAAACACCTGTCCTATAGGACAATGGATTAGAATAGAGAGCCCAGAAATAAGCCCTCGAATATATAGTTAAATGATTTTCAACATGGATGTCAAGACCATTCACTGGGGTAATGACAGTCTTTTCAACAAATAGAGTTGGGAAAACTGAGTATCTATTAATACAGTCAAAAGAGTGAAGTTGGCCTCTTACCTTTTACCATGTACAAAAATTAACTCAAAATGGACCAAAGAGCGAAACATAAGAGCTAAAACTATAAAACTCTGAAAAAGAATAGAGGAAAATCTTTGGAACATTGGATTTGACAATGATTTCTTGAATATAATACTAAAAGAACAGGAAACAAAAGAAAATATAAATTGGACTACATAAAAATTAAACATTTGTACATCAAAGACCCAATCACAGAGTAAAGAGTCAACAAAAAGAATGGGAGAAAATATTTGCAAATTATATCTCTGATAAGAAGTTAATACCCAGAATATATTTAAAAACTCCTATAATTCAACATAAACAACCAAACGGCTTGATTAAAAAATGGCAAAAGATTCAATTTGACATTTCTCCAAAGAAGACATACAAATGGCCAAGAAGAACATGAAAACATGCTCAACATTCCTAATTGTTAGAGAAATATAAATCAAAACCACAAAGAGATACAATCTCATAACCAATAGGATGGTTACTAGCAAAGAAACATAAAATTTTGGTGAGGATGTGGCAAAATTGAAACCATTGTACACTGTTGGTAGGAATCTAAAATGGTTTAGCACTATGGGAAACGGTATGGCAGTTCCTCAAAAATTTTAAACAGAATTTCCATATGATCCAACAATCTAAATTCTGGGTATATACCCCAAAGAATTGAAAGCAAGGTCTTGGAGAGAGAGTTGTATAGTCAGGTTCATAGCAGAATTATTCACAGTAGCCAAAATGTTGAAGCAACCCAAGTTTTTGAGAGATGAATGGTTAAACAAAATGTGGTATATGCATATAATAGAATATTATTCAACCTTAAAAAGCAAGGAAATTCTAACACAGTAAAATATGCATGAACCTTGAAGACATTATGATAAGCAAAATAAGTCAGTCATGGAAAGTACAAATACTGTGTGAATTTATGTATGTGAGGTACCTAGAGTAGTCAAAATCATAGGGACAGAAAGTAGAACAGTGGTTACTAGAGACTGAGGGGAGAGGGAATGGAGGGAGTTCGTTTTTTATGGGTACACAGTTTCAGTTTTTTAAGATGAAATGAACTCTTTAGATTGGTTGCACAACAATGTGAATGTACTTAACACAACTGAACTGTACACTTAAATTGCTAAGATGGTAAATTTTATGTATTTATGTATTTCACAATTAAAAACAATTTTAAGACATTAAAAAAAGCTTAGTAAAATAGACAAAGTAATTGACAACCAGAAACAAATAAAAGAGAAAGTTAAAATATTCTAGCATATTAGGGCAACATGGCTCCAGTGCTTAATCATTACAGTTTTCTGTCATCCAGGGCAAAAAGGCAAATAATATGATAGATTTCATAACTCTTTTACTGAAGGGGAAAAAATTAGTTCTCTGGAAGAGGTATAGTTTTCTTTGGCATAACATCCTGATTCTCATTCCTTTATAGATAACCTGATATTTTGTTCATTTGGTTTTGTTTTCACTATTCATTGAAAACTTTTACGATTTTCTCTTTATCTTTGATATGTAAAATTTTACTATAATAAGTCATTTGCCCAGCCTCTGGTGAACACTATCAATCTGAAGATTTCTGTCTTGGTGGAGAATTTTCTGCTATTATTCTTTTGATTAGTTCCTTTCCTTGATTCTTTGTGTTCTCCTCTTCTGTAACACCTGCTATTCTGCAACATGTACCATGTTGATATTGGAGTTTCTGGAGTTATTTTCCATGTCTCTATTTTTCTCTCATGTTTTATCTTTACTCTTTTGTTTTATAATCTGGGAAAATCCCTTAATAATTTTCAATAGTCCCACTTTCTAATTTGTTCTTTAGTCATCTCAATCTTCTACTGACCATTTATACATTATTTACTTATTTATCTTGGTGACTTAATTTTTGTATCTTTATTTATAGAATCCTCAATTGGTTCTTTTTAATAGTAGGGCCTTCTCATTTTGTGGATATAATATCTTCTCTTTCCCCTCTGAAGATATTAATCATGACATTTTAAAATATATTTATGTATCCTATTAAGTCTGTTTGCGCAGGTATTGACTTTTAAGTTTATTTGCTGTATATCTTTCATGGTGCTGCTTTCCTTACGTGGTGAATGATTCTTAGTTGAGTGTTCATCTTTGTGGTTGAGACTCCCTTCTCTCCTCTCTGTGGCTACTACTTCTATTTACTGCATCTTGGTAATGGGAAACATGGGCAAAACTCTCAAACTCCATGTCTTCATGTCTTAACTGGTTTGGGCATTAATTTTCCTAGTGAAATGACACTGCAATAGCTTAAATAAGTAAAATTCTGCAGACAGACCTCAAGGTACAGTACCTAATACAGGCCAACTTTGTTGGAGAGTATTCATGTTTCTGGAATTTCTGTATCCTTGTATATAACGAATACCTAAATTATATGCCTATTACCTTTGAAAAAATTCAATCTTATCTAGATTTACTTATTAAATAAGCCTTGATTAATCCTTTAAGGAAACTCACAGGGTGGGAAATTAGGAGTGGATTCATGGAAGAGAATAACATTTTTGGTTAAATTTGGTAGTTCTGTAGCTACTCATGAAAGGTCGAGGGATGAAGGTGTTTGGGTTAGGTTTTGGTGGAGGTGGTTTTTTTCCCACATGTTACTCTGATGGTGAGGAGATCCAGAGGCAGAGTAAGACCTGCTATTTTGAAGCTTCAAGGTATTTTTCTGTTTCCTTGCCTGCCAAGATTTGATTTAACTTTGTACTTTTTTTTTTTTTTTTTTTTTTTGGAGAGGGAAGGGACCTTTTAATAGGACTTTTGGTTATAAAAAGGTAAAGTTGATATTCCAGAGTGGACAGGGTTTCTGATCTGTATAAAAATGCAAAATGTCATTTTCTTTGTGGGTAGAGTTGATTCCCATCAGCTATTTCCTTTAGGAAGATTGGTGCATTCTAAATACAAATTTAGACTATGAGCTCTGAAATTTTCTTGGGAATGTTTGTGTGTCTTGCATAAACAAAACAAGACATGAAGTCTCATCTTTACCTCTTGTTTATGAAGGAACCCTAAAGAGTGCTGGACTGCCAAAAGAGCAAGAACTGCCAAAACTTAACTCAAGCTATTCTCTAATGTGTTTTTGAGACATATTCTGATGTTATCATGATATCCAAATCAGTCTCAGCAGGATGGACCCGCATCCAAAATTTGGTTTGAGTGTCAAGACTGATGATGTCACACGAATACCAAGAGCGTATGAAGAGATTTATTATTACATAATGGAGGCTTTCTGGGGCAAGCAGGGCAGGCCTCCCAAGCAGGCCCAAAATGGCTCAAGAGAGCAAGAAATGAGACTGGCTTTGAGTGTTTACTGTGGTTAAGGGATGGAGCTGGGGGTGAGGCTTTTCCTGCACAGGCAAAGTCTTGCATGGCTTGAACCACCTACCATCCCGAAGGAGGGAGCATCTGGACTTGCTCCATCATTTTCCCAGATGTGGGACATGAGAAGAAGAGGGAAGAATGAGGCTAAAGGCAATGTACAGCCAAACATTAACCAATGGAGTCAGACTCCTTATTATACATGCTAAACTATAGTTCTTGTGGGACCTCTAGGGCCAACTCCTTTGAATAAGAAGTGAGTTCTCCTTATAAAAATAAGTTGTTTTGGACTTCCCTGATGATACAGTGGATAGGAATCCGCCTGCCAATGCAGGGGACACGGGTTCAATCCCTGGTCTGGGAAGATTCCACATGCCGTGGAGCAACTAAGCCTGTGTGCCACAGCTGCTGAGCCTGCGCTCTGGAGCCCACATGCCACAACTACTGAGCCCACTTGCCTAGAGCCCGTGCTCCACAAGAGAAGCCACCGCAAGAAGAAGCCTGCACACCACAGTGAAGAGTAGCCCTGCTTGCCACAACTAGAGAAAGCGCGCACACAGCAACGAAGACCCAACGCAGCCAAAAATAAATAAAATTAAATCTTAAAAAAGAAAAAAAGGTTGTTTCAAGATGTTAACCTGGTCCAGTAAAAAGGAATTCTTGGAGGTGGGCCTTAAACTGTGCTATACAATAAAGAGTTTCTTTTCTGGAGCCTCAAGGAGTTTGGCAGCTTGAGATATAGAAGGGGAGATGCCCAAGGGCACCCCTCTTGGGGTAAGAGCAGCAAGCCTTCACAACTTCAGGGCAGGCCAGGGACTGGTGAGAGAGTGTCTTGTAGGGGACCTGTGGAGGGGCTCGAGCCTGACCCTGAAATCATTTTCATATGTGTTTCAAATGGTCTATGCCACAATCCTGTGCATTACACTCAAGTTTTTAGTAAAGTCTTGTTAAATAGGCAGCTTGGTCCCAGTTATTATGTTGGGAAATTTAGGGACTGGCCTGGACATCTGTGCCCATACCTGAAGCAAAGCAGTATAGAGAGAACTACAGCAGCAGCTGGCAGAAGACCCATCTCAAGGCAGCGAGAGGGGCCTGCAGAAAAGCTAAGCAGAGGTCAAGACCAGATGGCCAGCTAAAGTGACAGCCATCTGGGATACACTGGTGAGACATGTAAGCATGAGAGAGTATTCTCAGAGACCTGAGAGAAAGAATCGAATTTCTACAGGCAAATGGAAAGGGGATTCATGTTGTTGAAAGTTGGGCATTAAAGGGAAATGAAATGTGGGATATTTGGATTACATAAACAACAAATAAGAAATGACATGAAGATAAACTCAAAATTTTCCTGTTCTTGATAATTAAAAAAAATGTTTTAATAAAGAGATTAGATGTTTTCACAAGGAAATTCTCACAGTACCATTAGAACAGAATAATATTCAAGATTCTCTGTATCTTCTTCACAGACCAAAAAACTTATTCCAGGAACACAATTAAGAGTCCCTGATTGAGAGCAGCAATGAACTGTAGTGGGCAGGTGCCTAGGGTGTATAGTAGGAAATATTTAGAAACATTACATAAAATTTACATTAATCAATTGACACATAGATCAATGGAACAAAACAGAAAAGCCAGAAGTAACCCCACACAAGAACAGCCAACTGATTTTTGACAAAGATGCAAAAAGCAATTTTTGAAAAGGTAGTCTTTTCAACCAATGGTACTAGGGCAATTGAATATGCATAGAAAAAGTGAACTTTGACTTAAGTCTCATACCTTATGCAAAAATTAACTCAAAAAGAGTCATAGACCTTAATGCAAAACATAAAACTATAGAACTTTTAGATGATAACACAGGAGAAACCCTGGCAATCTAAGGCTTAGTGATGACTTCTTAGACTTGACACCAAAAGCATGATGCATATTAGACTTCATCAAAATGAAAAAATTTTGCGATGTGAAAGAACCTGTTAAGAGGATAAAAAGACAAGCTAGAGCATGGGAGAAAATATTTGCAAACCATACATCCTACAAAGGACTCATATCTTAAGATATAAAGAACACTCAAAACTCCACAGTAAAACAAAGAAACAAACAAAAAGACAATTCAATTTGAAAATGGGCAAAAGACATTGAGACACTTCACTAAGGATATATGAATGGAAAATATGCACATGAAAAGATATTTGATATTACTTGTCATTTATGGAGGAAGTGAGCCTTAAGCCTGACCTCCGATAGTAGAACTTTATAAATTAATAGAAGGGGTGTAAAACATAAGCTGAAAAGTCCCAATGGATCCCAACAACATTCTTTGACCTATAATTTATTTTTAAAGTTTAAATTTTTTCTGCAGAAACATAGCACTATGTCTAGTATAGTTCTGTTATATATTTATATACATATATATAGTTATATATATTTTCAAATATTTAGGAATATTTGAACACTATTTCATGTTATTTAAGAGTTATTCATTTAGAAAATTTTAGGTGTGGTAATTATTTTTAAAAGTCCTTATCTTTTAGAGATAAATACTAAAGTATTAACTAATAAAATATTATGCCTTAGATTTGCTTACAAATAACCCAGTGAGGGATGGAAGAAAGTAGGTGGGAAAATGGATAAAGCAAGATTGACAGAAAATTGAAAACAGTTGAAGTTGGGTGATAGGTATATATTGGCTCATTATAATATTCTTATTTCTTCAACTTTGAAATTTTTCATAATAAAGATTAAAGACAATTAAAATGTATTTACATATATGTTTCTATGTGAATAGGAAAACTAAATCTGAAAAGATACATGTCAAACTATTAACCATGGGTATGTCTGGAGTGTAGACTTGGAGTAGAAGGAAGGGAAATTTCTATTTTTTACTTTATAAACTTTGAGATTTTACAATGAACATACATATTATTTTTTAATTAGAAAGAAACAATGAAAATTTGAAATTTATAAGATTGCTTTTTATAATTAATCCTTTTAATTAGTTGATTATACATTCTAGAAAGTTTTCAAATGTATAAAACTTTAAGGAGTCTCAAATATTGCTAGAAACTTACAGAAGAAAAAGAATATAAAATGTATTGTGAAGCCAAACTTGAAGAACTTCTTGTCCACAACTTGATCCAGATATTATGGTTTTTTAAAGCAAATAAAATGATCCAATTGCACTGGCTCATCCATTAGATTTACATTTATTTCTTTAAGGCACAAGAATAGAGTTGGGTGAATTACCTATCAGAAATATTAAACCATGGTCTGGAAGAATGAATTTACCTCGGCCTCAGTTCTTGAAGTTTGAGTCTTTGAAAATACACCTAATTCTATTCGTAACCACTAGGGCTCAGTGTCTTCTTTAAAATGTGAAATTAATGCATTTTAGAAAACAAAAAGATCACAAAACTTTTTGTAAGTTGGTGCTGAGGAGAAAAACTGTATCTGTGATAGTCTCTGGTCTTCTTTAAAACAAAATTCCAGGGAAATTTGTGAAAGATGGGGGTGGGTCCTCACTAAGGTGCTTCTTTTATTTCCCTTTCTCCTGAGATGATTGAGAAGAGTGTTGTTCATGAATTAAAAAGAAAACAACGTTGCCCCTAGTGATGGATTTATATTTTTAATCATTATTAGAATGTTTTCTTCTAGAATGTTTTCCTATATTGTGGTGAGTGAACTCATTGATAAGAGCAGAGCAGAACTGAGCCCCACGCTGTATGACGGTAAGTAATGAGGCATGCAGTTTGGGGCTCTGCATTTGGATGGCTGACACTTCTGTTTCCTTACTGATGGGTAGCTTTTCAACACAGAACTTCCTATTTTTGGATTTCCAAGGGACTTCAAGGTAAACACAACTATTGGAGTATGCTTTGGGGGACCTTCTGACCTTTCTGTTGCCCAGTGGAAACCTTTTGGTTCTCAGTGAGTCTCTTATTTTAGCAGGCTTAAAGACTGGTCGCATCCATCAATAATACTGACAACCTGGTCTTGTAAATACCTCCTTCCCTTGAGGCAGCATTTTAGGGAGAAATATTTATGTTCCTCTTTTCATATGCCTGCCTTGACCCAAAGGGAAGGGAGTGTCCACATATACTTTCTCTGTGACAAGGAGGTGTTAGAGAGGGTGTGTCCACCCCATCTTACTCCTGACTACCCCCCCTCCCCCATGGGAAGAGGTTGACTTATCAGACCTGATGGTTATCAGGCCACGCTCTCTATTGAGTGGATCTGGCCATGCTAAGAGCCACTGCACTCACGATGCGTGTTCTCTGCTCTCATGGCACAGGGTTGCTCCTCTGGTCTCTCTGGGTCAGTACAGCCAGCAGGGCCTGCCCCTGCCAAGGCTGCCAGGTCTCCACTCTCCCTCTCATCCTGGACTGCGTGGGTGCATGCATCCTTTTACTTGCCATCAACTGCGACTTTATTCCCCGGGATCCTGGCTGATAGACAAAAGATGGATTGCAGGCTTAAGGCTCACTTCCTCCATAAATGACAAGTAATATCAAATATCTTTTCATGTGCGTATTTTCCATTCATATATCCTTAGTGAAATGTCTCAATGTCTTTTGCCCATTTTCAAATTGAATTGTCTTTTTGTTTGTTTCTTTGTTTTACTGTGGAGTTTTGAGTGTTCTTTATATCTTAAGACATGAGTCCTTTGTCAGATGTATGGTTTGCAAATATTTTCTCCCATGCTCTAGCTTGTCTTTTTATCCTCTTAACAGGCTCTTTCACATAGCAAAATTTTTTCATTTTGATGAAGTCTAATATGCATCATGCTTTTGGTGTCAAGATCTACTCTGTAGAATCAATCTATGCCCAGTTCTGGAGCTACCCATGCAGATTCACATGTGAAACCATCAGGGCTTTCTTCTAGCAGAGTGGGTGCCTTCCTTTCCCTGAGTGATGTGGGTAAACAAGCACAACTTCTTTAGTTTTCCTTCAAAGAGAAAAGGAAAAACTTACTGATATGTGTGTAGTTCCAAGATTTTGATGAATAATTGCATGAGACAAGATTTTCAAGGGAAGGGTTTTTTTGTTTGTTTGTTGTTGTTGTTTTTAATCCCTTCATCTTCTGACAGTCTCTGTCTATGACAGACTATAATGGTTTACAGCTAGGGTTGCCAGGGGTAGTAAAAATAAGACAAACAGAATAAGATGCCCAGCTAAATTTGAATTTTGAATTTGAATAATTTTTAGCACAAGTATGTCCCATGCAGTATCTGGTAGGACATACTTATACTGAAATTATTTATGTTTATCTGAAATTCCTACTTAACTGAGTGCCCTGTATTTTATTTATAGGATTGTATATAGGCAACCCTATCTAGTAGAAGACATTCACCATAGTAGCCAAAACATTTGTTGAAAGCCTAGATGATTATTATATAACATTTTCTTTATCACCAAGCAATTAGTAATATTCTTTTTTTCTTCCATCCTTTAACAAATATTTAATAAGCAGGTATTACATGCCAGATACTGTTTTATGTACTGGAATGAGAAAATAAGCCAGTCAAAGAAAAAATAAATATAAATAATTTCTAAACAATGATGGAGAAAATAAAACAGGTGATGTGATAAAGAATGTCTTGGTGGGGCGGGCTACCTTAGCTCGAACGGTCAGGGAAGTCCTCCCTGAAGAGCTGGTATTTCAACTGCGTCCTCAGGAGCAAGAGAGAGGCAAAAGGTTTCATAGGATAAGTTGCAGGCAGAAGGAACCGTAAAAGCCCTAAGATGGTGTATTAGTTTCTACGGCTGTTGTAAAAACCTAACACAAACTTGGTGGTTTGAAACAACAGAAATTTATTCTCTCACAGTTCTAGAGGCCAGAAGTCTGAAAACAAGGTGTTTGCAGGGCCATGCTTTCTCTGGAGGCGCTGGGGAGAATCTGTTCCTTGCCTCTCCCAGCTTCTGGTGGCTACCAGCATTTCTTGGCTTGTGTCCGAATCACTCTAATCTTCGAGGCCAGCGTCTTCAAATTTTCTCCTCTGTGTGTGTCTGACTAATCTCCCTCTTATAAGGACATCATGATGGCATTTAGGACCCACCAGATAATTCAGACTAATCAGTCTCTCTAGCTCAAGACACCTAATTTAATCACAACTGCAAAAAAAATTACATCCCCTTTTTTGCCGTGTAAGGTCACATTCACAGATTTCAGGGATTAGGACATGGATACATTTTCTGGGGGAGCATTTTTCAGCCTACCACAGATGGGAGGGGCTCAGCACGTTCTAACAGCATGTGGAGGCAGCACAGGGAGAGGTGTGGGGGCCGTGAGGGCTGATGGCAGGGCCTGGCAGTCAAGGTAAAGGATTCAGGTTCTAGTTCAATGTCAATGGGCAGCCAGTGAAAGATTTTAAACAGGAGACAGGGAGTGACAAGATTTACATTTTTAAAAGCATTTCTCTGGTCCCTCTGTGGAGGCTGGACATTAAAAGGGCCAAGGGTGAAAGGAGAAGGAATCATTAGAGCCATGGCGCCTGCCAGAGAAGGGCAGCCTGAGACCTTGGTAGCTTAAATTCGAGGGGTCGCAAGGGAGAGGAGGGGACAAGGTTGGACAGAGGGGATAGATTTTGGAGAAAAAGCCATGAGGATTTACTGATGGATTAGATCAGGAAGTAAAAACAAAACAAACAAACAGAAAACAAAATAAAGGGAGAGTATGATAGAGTTCCCCTAGGTTTGGGGCTAAATGTTAATAAGAAGCCAAATGTTGACATTTGCTCCTTCTCTTCTCTGCCATCCTATGTGTGGTTGAGTTTGCTCCTTGCCAGGTCTTCTCACAAGACTTTCAGGATCAAGCAATTCCTGGCCAAGAAACAAAAGGAGAATCGTCCCATTCCCCAGTGTATTTGAATGAAAACCGGTAATAAAATCAGATACAACTCCAAGAGAAGACATTGGAGAAGAACCAAGCTGGGTCTATAAGGAGGCTCAAATATGAAGTGGCACACATTTATGTTGTGTCAAGGTCACTTGCATCTTACCATATCACAGTAGTGAGAACATCATTACTGTCTGAAAAGCCACATGTATTTTATGGGAGAAATGAAATGGTTGGTTCTTCTTTTGTTGTCAGTGTTTCTGCACTAGTGCTTTGGCTTAGTAATAAATATGTGAAACCTTTTGTTGGAAAAAAAACGTTGACATTTGATGGACTTGGTTAAGACTCTCGAGTCTGCTCTAGGGAGAGGATTTCACACAAAGTAAAGGGAGAAGTAGGTTTTGTCCTGTCTTAAAATGCATTTGATAAAGTGAGCTTGGTCTTCAGGAGAGAGAGATTCTTTTTCTTCCATCCAAGATCAAGTCTTAACAAAGGCATTACACTTCAGAGGAAGGTTAAAAGAACCAGAGCGGTGCCGTGACCGTGATTGATGACGACGTGACAAGCACCTGTTAATGCTGCAAACCTCTCGCCTTCCGGGTCAGTTCCACTTGGCAGGCAGCATCTTTCACATCCAGGGTGAAGAGTGGCTCAGCCACCAGGATATCCTGTGTCAGTGATGTTTTCCACCACATGATGTTCATCAATAAAGAATGGATGGCAACAAATCAATTGCTGTGATGCAAGTTGGGCAGAGATACGTGTGACAGCGAGAAAGTGTGCAAGTTAGTTCTAGTCTGTGTTCTGTCACTGAAGACCAGTCACCAATGACCACTGCAAGCCATTCCACCTCTCCAGACTTCAGTCTCCTCAACTCTGCGGGGTAAGAGTTGTTGAGAAGGTCAGATGGGATAATGAATGTGCCAGTACTTTGGAAACAATGAAGACCTAACAGCAACTTGTCATGATTATATCAAACCCTATTACATATTTTATTATATTTGATTCTTCCACAGCACCTTGCACTTAGTAGAGACTCCATAATTTTTTGGTCAAATTTAATTAAGTACAACAAACATGGCCATAAACCAGGTAGATTTGTTTGGCAAGTACTGATGGACTGATCATTAGGGATTGGTACCATGGTTCCCCGACTTATATTCAGATGTCCTTTATCAGGAAGAGAAAATGGCCAGCTGCAGCTGTCCTCAGTCTGATACAAAGTATTCTGGCCTAAAACATGACACATCAGGGTCTTGCAACCTCAAATATGTTGCAGGTAACTTCTTTACACTATCAGATTATTAATGATGCTCACTCATATTCCAGCATTAGGGCTTCAAAGGGTAGTCATTATGTCCAAAGGCAAGTTTTTGGGTGGGTCTGTCTGACTGAAAGAATAAAAATTTTCATATGGTTCTTAAAGGTTTTATTTATGTAAAATAACTTATTACTTCAGGTTTCTATCAGGTAGATTTCAGGAGATAACTGACCTACTGGATCTATCCGTCAGCCATGTCTGTGGCTACCCTGAGATCCTATCAGTTTCATTTTGGAGAGAAAAATAGTGGAATTCTTTGTCCTCTCATACACAGCATTGTCTAAAGATAATGAAACTCATATGATAAATTATAAATGCAATTTGATTTTCTCCATAACCTGTCTCATCAACTAAAATTGTTCACAATATTTAAAAGTTAGATTTATAAGCTAATTTTCTAAAAGATACGGCATCTAAATTCACTATTTGTTGAATGGGTTACTTTTTAAATACCACCCAGTTTTACCTAAGAGCTACTATCACATCTTTTTCATTTCTTTTCTAAAGTCCAACCTCTATCTCCCTTTTTGTCTTCACATGGTCTTCTGATTTGATAGAAAGATTAAATGTCAAACTTAATTTAAAATCAATATTTTCTGAGGCTGAGCTGCAGACAGATCTAGACCTGGACTTAAAGAGTACAGTATTTAACAATAGAACATCCCTCCAAATATGCATCTTCAAAAATAACTTATCATGGGGCTTCCCTGGTGGCGTAGTGGTTGGGAGTCTGCCTGCCAATGCAGGGGACACGGGTTCGAGCCCTGGTCTGGGAAGATCCCACATGCCGCGGAGCAACTGGGCCCGTGAGCCACAATTGCTGAGCCTGCGCGTCTGGAGCCTGTGCTCTGCAACAGGAGAGGCCGCGACAGTGAGAGGCCCGCGCACCGCGATGAAGAGTGGCCCCCATTTGCCGCAATTAGAGAAGGCCCTCGCACAGAAATGAAGACCCAACACAGCCATAAATAAATTAATTAATTAAATTAAATAAAGTAAATAAATAAATAAATTAAATTAAAAAAAAAAACTTATCATAACCATACCTATCGTAACAGTTTTATTAGCATCTGTGAATATTACATGTCAAAGTCCATCAATTTTATTAGCCAAGCCAGGATAGAATGTTATTGAAGAACTGATGAAGATGTTTATAATAATTGTAACTGGTAGAAATGGCAAAGCTCTGATTCACTTTGATCTTCATGGAATCATACAAAGTAGGAAGTCTTTGGGTCATCTTGTTTATTTCCATGGTATTAAGGGCAACTGGACATTATCTGATGTCCTTTGTATTTGTTTTGGGAGTAAGGTAGATCAGGAAATACAGGTAGAGAACAGCAGTGACCCAGAGTTTTTTAAAAATTCTGTTAAGTAGCCTGGCTTCAAAGGAGAGTGCCCGGCCTGGTTCATAGGCATCATCACATTCTACTTAATAAACTCGTGCAGATAAAAAAATATCTACCCTAGGCATGAAACAATTATTTAATCTACATATTCCAAGGCCCTCAGAGAAAATCAGAAAGATCTTTATAATAATCATTCACTATAAAAAGAAATGTAGCCTTACTTTCTACACCTTTCATAAGAATTCGTGTTGGGGAAGAAACTCTTGAGCATTTGCTACAGTTGGCAAACCCTGCTGGGGGCCCCCAGAGAATGTTATCTGGTATGTGCAGTATCCATGAGATCTGTGTCTATAGGTCTATGAACCCCTGAGCCATGTCCTTGATCCTACACAGGTGGGCGTGACTGAAGGACATCATTATCTCTGACCTTGTGAGTCAGTTCAGATTTTCCTGGGGTAGAAAGAAGAGGTGCTTTTCCAGAAGCTTCTCTTTTTCCAGAAGCTCAGCTCCTTATTTATACCAACGTCCCCTTAAGAGCAAATAGGCTTCTCTTTACAAATCCTGGATGCCACTTTAAAATTGTTATTTGCTCCAAAGATCTCTGTCTCTTCAAGCCCCAGAACTAACCCACTCACATCCCTCCCAGGCTATTTTCTCCCCCATCTTTTATGAAGTCTTCCATCAGGTAGGGAAGACTCTATCCTCTAAGCCAGCACTTCCCAAACTTGAGTGCACACCCAAATCACCTAGAGAATCAGTCTCTCACCACCAGAGATTTTGATTCATTAGGTTGAGCTTTATGACTGAGAATGTGCATTTCCATCCAGTTCACAAATCACACTTGAGTAGCACTGCTTTAAGTCACATTAAGAGCATCTGAATTGCCCAGTTTCAAATTTCCATCCTGTCAGTCACTATTGATTTTGCTACAGCAGAGGAGACTTTCCTCCATCCACAGTGATTCTCACTTCTTCTGGGTGCTAATGGTCTGACTTGCCATGATGCTGCCATCATTCATCACCTCAATTTGATTATAGCTCTGTCTGCCACTAGTGAATGGAGGCTTTGTCCAAACTTAGATTGTTGTGTTCTTGAATTGCATTGCTCCTCAAGCCCCATACAGGGCTAGATGAGCGGTGTTCTCCATCACCTATATTCCTGGAGGGGCTTATGTCCTTTAGCTACAGCTAGATTCAGAGCGGTCCCCTTGCTCAAACTTTCACCTATACCATTTGCTATGGTCTGAATATTACTGTCTCCCCAAAATTCATATGTTGAAACCTAACCCCCAAAGTAATGGCGTCAGGAGGTGGGTCCTTTCAGGGTGATTAGGTCATGAGGCAGAGACTTCTTGAATGAGATTAATGCTCTTAAAGAGATCCCACAGAGTTCCCTACCCCCTTCTGCCGTTTAAGGATACAACGAGAAGTTTGCAACCCAGAAGATTGCCCTCATCCAACTATGCTGACACCCTGATCTCTGACCTCCAGCCTCCAGAACTGTGAGAATTAAATTTACATTGTTTAGAAGCTACCTCGTCTCTGGTAGTTTGCTGTAGTAGCCCAGACAGACTATGACACCATTATATCCTGCTTTACCCATAACTCCTGCTAGATAGTGGGCTCCATAAATCTTCTCATTACAGTTGATTGGGTAAGAAGTGAATATCTGACCCCAAAAAAAGAGATATCCACAAACAAATCTGAGCCAATCAGATCCCTTCATTCTGTTTTGTTGTTGTCGTTTTAAAAGATTTTTTTAGAACAGTTTTAGGTTCACAGCGAAACTGAGAGGAAGGTACAGAGATTTTCAATGTGTCCCCTGTCCTCAGACATGCATAGCCTCCTCCATTTTCAATGTGCCCCACCAGAGTGGTATATTTGTTACAACTGATGAGCCTACATTGACATATCATAATCATCTGAAGTCCACAATTTACTTTAGGGTTCACTCACAGTGTTGTGCATTCTGTGGATATTGTTGATTCTTTTGGATTTTCTATAAAATGATTATGTCATCTGTGAACAAAGACAGTTTTATTTCCTCCTTCTCAATCTGTATCACCTTTTTTTTTTCTTGTCTTATTGCATAAGCAAGGACTTCCAGTATGATGTTGAAAAGGAGTGGACATCCTTGCCTTGTACCTGATCTGAGTGGGAGAGCTTTGCAGTTTTCACCATTGTATGATGTTAGCTCTAGGTTTTCTGTAGATAGTCTTTATCAGCTTGAGGAAGTCCCCCTCTATTCTTACATTACTGAAAGTTTTCATCATGGATGGGCGTTTCATTTTGTCAAATACTTTTTCTGCATCTACTGATATGATCATGTGTTTTTTTCTTTTTAGCCTGTTAATGTGATGGATTATATTTATTGATTTTCAAATGTTGAATCAGCCTTGCATACCTGGATAGACCCACTGGTCATAGTGTATAATTCTTTTTATACATTTTGGATTCAATTTGCTAATATTTTGTTGAGGATTTTGCATCTCTATTCATGAGAGATATTGGTCTATAGTTTTCTTTTCTTTTAGTGTCTTTCCTTATGGTATTAGTGTAATGCTGGCCTCATAGGATGAGTCAGGAAGTATTCCCTCTGTTTGTATCCTCTGAGAGAGATTTTAGAGAACCAATATAATATCTTCCTTACATATTTGGTAGAATTCACCACTGAACACATCTGAGCTTGGTGCTTTCTGCTTGTTAATTCAACTTCTTTAATAGATATAAGTCCTGAATTGGTATAATTTCTTCCTTAAATATTTGTTAGAATTCACAACTGAACACATCTGGGCTTTGTGCTTTCAGCTTGCTCATTAAGTTTCTTTAATAGACATAGGCTTATTCAAATTGTCTATTTCTTCTTCTGTAAGTTTTAGCAGATTGTCCTTTAAAAATTGGCCCATTTCATCTAGATTATCATATTTGTGGGCATAGTTCATAGTATTTTTTAAAATTATTTTTTAATGTCCATGGGATCTGCAGTGATGGCCCCTCTTTCATTTCTGATACCAGTAATTTATATCTTCTCTCTCCCTCTCTTTAGCTATCCTGGCTAGAGGCTTATCAGTTTTACTGATCTTTTTAAGAACCAGCTTTTGGTTTAATTGATTTTCTCTACTGATTCCCTGTTTTCAATTTTATTGTGTTCTCTTATGATTCTTATTATTCACTTTCTTCTGCTTACTTTGGATTTAATTTGCTTTTCTTTTTTTAGTGTCCTAAAATGGAAACTTAGATGACTGATTTTAGGTCTTTCTTCTTTTCTAATATATACATTCACTGCTATTAAGTTCCCTCTAACCACTGCTTTTGTTGCATTCTACAAATTTTGATAAGTTGTGTTTTCATTTTCATTTACCAATATATTTCAAAATTTCTCTTGGAATTTCATATTTGATTCCTTTGTTACTTAAAAGTATCTTGTTTAATCTCTACTTATTTGGGGATTTTCCAGTTATCTTTCTATTATTGATTTCTGGGTTAATTCCATTGTGATCTGAGAGCAGATGTTATATAATTTTTATTCTTTTAAACTTGTTAAGGTGCATTTTATCTCCCAGAATGTGGTCTATCTTGGTGATGTTCCCTGTGAGCTTGAGAATAATGTGTATTCTGCTGTTGTTGGAAGAAGTAGTCTATAGTTGTCAATTTTATTGTGTTGATTAATGGTACTGTTGAGTTCAGCTATGTCCTTACTGATTTTCTGCCTGCTGTATTCGTCCATTTCTGATAGAGAAGTAGTGAAGTCTTCAACTATGATAGTGGATTCATCTATTTCTTCTTGCATTTCTATCAGTTTTTTCCTCACATAGTTTGACACTCTGTTTTATGTGTATACATGTTAAGAATTGTTAGAGCATTAACCCCTTTATCCCTGATAACTTTTCTTGCTTTGAAGTCTGCTTTGTTTGAAATTAATATGGTTATGCTTGCTTCCTTTTGATTAGTGTTAGCATGGCATATTTTTCTCCATCCATTTACTTTTAATCTATATGAGTCTTTATATTTAAAGGTAGTTTCTTGTGGACAACATATAGCTAGATGTTATTTTTTGATACACTCTGGCAATCACTGTCTTTTAATTGATGCATTTAGAACATTGCTGTTCAAAGTGATTATTAATATAGTTTGCTTAATAGCTACCAATTACAGTTTAGGTTTTCTTACTCCAGCACTGGTTCCTGTGTCAGTTTCTGCTTGTGAGTCTCTGCTCCACTGAGCCATGTCTCCCTATATTTGCCTGTCTGTCTCTCTAAATTTGGAGGCAGCAGTTTACCTTGTGTCCTCTCTTTTCTTAAGGATCCTAGAAGAGTTGTTGATTTTTCAATCTGTTAAGCTTTTTACTTGTTGTTAGAATGAAGCAGTGATTTCCAATCTCCTTACATGTGGAATTCAAAACTAGAAGTCTTTGTTATGTTTTTGAACAAAGAATCTCACAAGAAAGTTCAAGTCTGTGGTAGACACCTGAGCAATGTGCTGGTCAATAGGAGTAGAGGAAGGTGATCAATGAGAAGGATGGATCAGACGGTGAGGTTCCCTGCAACCACCCAGACACTAGATTTCATGCTCTCTTGGCTAGACAGTCTTGTTGTGCAAGACCCAACCAAATTAGCAGCCCTGCACACAAGTTTTTTGTTGACATTATTATTGGCATATGCGGAGAATAGTTTGCCAGTAAACAAATATTGAGATAAAAGATACTACTGAATGCAGAGTAATGTTCTAAGGTTGAAAGTAAAGAATGGCACAAGAAGAAGAGATGCTTTTCCACAGAACCATGGGTCCATGGATGAGGATAGGTAGATGTACATTTTGGGAGCCTAAGAGTTTTGGGACACAAACTAAGCCAATTTATCCCATTATTAAATTCAGAGTTTTAAAGTACTCTAAGCTACCTCTAAGTTTACCTCTAAGTTTACTTCAATAATCTTGATCTGTCCTTCACAAAAATGATTATAACTCACTTGTGTGTGTATATGTTTGTACTGAATGCTTATTATGTGCTAGTTTGTCCGTGCTAAAGATACAATGGAAAATAATCTAATTTCCAATTTCATGAATTCAACTTCTCATCACTATGTAAATAAGTAAGAAGAGTAGGGACACACTAACATTAGAAAGGTTTCATCCCATGGAATACAAGCTGCAAATATGGTGTGTTTCTTGATTTATTTATATATATTTTCTCCTGATCCATATTTTGGCTCTACTTCCCTGTTGTTCTACGTTGCCTAATTAATCTAATTTTATGCCACTTATTTGAAAAGTAAAGCAAATAGTGAAAAGTAAAGCAAATAGTCACAAACTAGCTTCTAGGTAAGCGTCTTGCCCATTTGTGATTTTTCTTGTAAGAGTCTTAGGGTATTCACAAGCTAAGCTACTTAGGGTATTCAAAAAATAGGGTAATGGTCCACTGACATTATAAATAACCATTGCATGCCATCTTTTAGATCTTAGGAATTAAATAGCCCAGTAATTTTTCTTCTTTTGCCATAAATATGAAGAGAAACATCTGACAGTTTTGTAAGAAGTAAGTTTTTTAAATCTTTACGACAATAAGATCTAAGGGAATTACGGATTTAAAGTTTCACAGAGAAGTGATCCACAAGATAAGTCACTGCACTCTGCTCACTGCAAATTGTGCATCTTCTGCATTTCAGAAAGGAGCTCTTTACATGAATTCGTCTGTAAAAAGACCCTCTATACAGTCAGAGCAAATGGAGAAATAATGTAATTGCTTGTATCGTATATTTTAAGAATCACAAAGTCAAATGCCTGCAGGGGCCAGACAGTTAATACAAAAATGTGACAAGGGCCATGTAGGGATACTGGCACACTGGCGAGTATGTGCCCTGGTTAAGGGCTCCACTCAGCAAGAGCAACAGGGTTGTGCAGAAACATAGGCTCAGGACTCCCAGGGTGTTCCATTTTTTCAATTAAAGTATGAATAGTAATGTGTAGTCTCTTAATTTCAAGTGTTGAAAAATATTCATAAAACTTCACACCCTTTGCAGGACACACCAAAGTATTATGCAGATCAAATATACACCACAGCCACCATGACCATCCAGTTGCAACATCCAATCTGGTATATTACTTCAATTCTCTGCTTCATCTGATCAATTTTTTATATTACTTCCTCTGTGCAAAGAGAAGATAAGCCCTGGAGAAGAAGAAGTGGATAAGTGGGGAACTGGAGAGTAGTACTATAAAGAAAAAGATTTTAAAACTCCATCGTGCCTTCTGAAATGATATAAAAGAAAGAGCTTTGACATCTCCTGTTAGGATAGTAGAGCCACCTTGACAGGGAATTGTCTGCTCTGTTCTGTGGCACTTTAGTTATTCTAGCTTACACGTTTGACAACCTCTATCTTTTTTAAAATTTGAAATCCTATCACTCTTTTCAGAGTACCCAGAACTCAAGTCTAATTTTAACTAATCCAGTGTATAGATGCTTGTTTTTTTAGGATTCTTTCCTCATAAAAAACATCTGGGAAGTGGTTAACGTTATGCAGTGTTTTTATAAATTTTTATAAAGCATGAGTAAAAGAAAAGCAAGTCAAAGTTTCCCTTTCTATATACAGTCTAAAAAGATATTCCCACAGACCACCTTTTCTTATCTTCCCTGAAGAGTCAGCCATAAAACATGCCACTGGCCACTAAGAGCAATTTTCAGGTGATCCTCATGAGAAGGGAAAAACCTTCCATATATTTATGACTTTTCACAATCTATTTTCTTCATGTTCCAAATCATGTCAGATATCTTATTGCCATGACACACAATGCCCAGTAGAGACAGTCGGTATGGCTCCCATCACTTCGATAACACATCACTCAGAGCAATTATGCATCAGCTTCAAGTGCTTTTTAAAAAGCAGTCTCAGGAAGACCATTTCTGTTTTTCCAACTCAGTCTTTAAGTTGAATATATTGTCTATATCCTAAACCAGAACTGGCATTTATTCAGTCATTCAACACATGTTTATTGAAGGCTTCTATATTTATGGAGGCACTCTGCTAGGAATCAGGAACATAATGTGAATCAAATGGACACAGTTCTGCCTTCATGGATCCAAGGGATCAGAAATTAATCAAACAAATCAGCATATAATCACAAGCTTTGATAAGTACAAGTACACTGAAGGAGGATCATGAAATGCAATGAGAGTCTAAAACAGGGAATGTGTCATGACCTTGTCTGGGGATGGAGGGGAAGTCTTCACTGAGGAAGTGATGCTCAAACTGATAGCTCCAGAGTGCTTAGGTAGCAACATAGGGAAGAGGAAGTAAATTAGAATGTTCCACTCAGAGAGGACTGTACATGTCACAGCCCAGGGAGGGAATACGACACATTTAAAGAGCTGAAAGCAAGCTAGCATGGCTGGGGTTCATAAAGGGAAGAAGGTGCAAAATGAAGCCTGATAGGTAAGTAGGGACCATATCATTCACGACTCCTAGGAAGAGCAATGGGGAGCTACTGATGGATTTGGGACTAAGGAGTAAATGTTTTCATATATGTATTTTTAAAGGATCTCTCACTCTCTTGGGGGAGAGGAGATATAAGGAGACTAGTTACAAGGTGTATTAACCAGGTGTTTCTGAGGTTTTGACATTTGGACTTTGCTGATTCTCAAGAGACTGCTACTCCCAGGGCTAGACAATTTCTAGAGATATAGTAAAGGACTCCCCTGCAAGTGCTCCTTTTATATGCAAACCAACCAATCCAAAGCCCAACCCCTCAACCACCTTTACTAGCTCTTATACTCCTGGCCAATATCCTCCTGCCCTAATCACCCCAGGGACAGGTAACAGACAACCAGGGACAGCTCCTGTGCCCCAGAGCCCACTGGAATTTTTCAAAGTAGCACATCCTATGCCTGTTTACCCTGCCTCACCCATTTCTTCCCATGGAAACCATAATAAAGGCTCTTGTCCACAACTTCCCCTCACTCCCTCTGCCTCTTGACCAGTCCTGGTGCTTCCCCATGTGGGCCCACTGAGTGCTGTGCCATGCTTCCTGTTTCTAGAGATCTGTGACTTTTCCTTCATGACAGTCATCTCTGTGTCTGTAGGTCTTACCATACCTGATTAAAACAAATCCTGGGTACATTTTAAAACACAAGGCCAGGGCAGTAAGACAAGTGACTATTTCTTTTTTTTTTTAAATTTATTCTCCTATTATTCTTTTATTTTTTTGGCTGCATTGAGTCTTCATTGCTGCGCGTGGGTTTTCTCTAGTTGTGGTGAGGAGGGCTTACTCTTTGTTGCAGTGTGCGGGCTTCTCATTGCAGTGGCTTCTCTGGTTGTGGAGCAGGGGCTCTAGGCTTGCGGGCTTCAGTTGTGGCACATGGGCTCAGTAGTTGTGGCTCGTGGGCTCTAGAGTGCAGGCTCAGTAGTTGTGGTGCACGAGCTTAGTTGCTCCCCGGCATGTGGGATCTTCCCGGACTAGGGCTCAAACTCATTGTCAGGCAGATTCTTAACCACTGCGCCACCAGGGAAGTCCAAGACAAGTGACTTCTGATGGTGGCTTGAACTAAGATGGTCACAGTGGAGAGGAAGAAAAGTGGACAGTTACAAAAAAGTTAAGATGGATTGGATAAGGGGGTGAGGAAGAGGGAGGTATCTAAGATGATTTCTGGGTTTATGTTATGTTCAATTAAATGGATGAAGGTGCCATGTACAAGAGAGGAAATGCAGGAAAAGGACCAAGTTTGGGAGAGAGGATGATGAGTAAAATGTGCTTTCAAAATGGGCACTATTTAGAAGACCTAAATAGACATTTCTCAAAAAAAGATATACAGATGGCCAAAAAACACATGAAAAGACGCTCAGCTTCACTAATTATTAGAGAAATGCAAATCAAAACTACAGTGAGGTACCACCTCACACCAGTCAGAATGGCCATCATTAAAAAGTCTATAAATAACAAATGCTGCTGAGGCTGTGGAGAAAAGGAAACCCTCCTACACTGTTGGTGGGAATGTAAATTGGTGCAGCCACTATGGAAAACAGTATGGAATTTCCTCAGAAAACTAAAAATAGGATTACCATATGATCCAGCAATCCCACTCCTGGGTTTATATCCAGACAGAACTGTAATTCAAAAAAAATACATGCACCCCTATGTTCATAGCAGCACTATTCACAATAGCCAAAACACGGAAACAACCTAAATGTCCATCAACAGGTGAATGGATAAAGAAGATGTGGTATATACAATATATACAATGGAATACTACTTAGCCATAAAAAAGAACTAAATAATGCCATTTGCAGCAACATGGATGTAACTAGAGATTATCATACTAAGTGAAGTCAGAAAGAGAAAGACAAATATCATAAGATATCACTTATATATGGAATCTAAAATATGGCACAAATGAACCTATCTACAAAACAGAAACAGACTCACAGACATAGAGAACAGACTTGTTTTTGCCAAGGGGAAGGGGAGTGGGGGAGGGAAGGACTGGGAGTTCGGGTTAGTAGATGCAAACTATTACATTTAGAATGGATAAACAACAAGGTCCTATTCTATAGCATAGGGAACTATATCCAATCTCCTGGGATAAACCATAATGGAAAAGAATATAAAAAAGAATGTTGATAAGTGTATAACTGAGTCACTTTGCTGTACAACAGAAATTAACACAACACTGTAAATCAACTGTATTTCAATTAAAAAATGTGCTTTCAAGACAACCAAATGTAAATGTTTCAGGGAAAGTTCGACTTAAGCTTATATTCAGGGAAAGGAATCCCCACCACCCTTGTCCATTTACCCACAGATGAGGACTCCAAGGCAATACTATTTATAGACTGTGAATTTTTCCCTAATATATCACACTTCTGGTTGATGTAAATGACACTTTAAAATGAGAAACATTACTATATTTATATCTTACTGGTCATGAAAAATTAATTTTCACATGCTGTAGATGCTATTTGATACACATCTGTCTGCCTACTGTCCATGTTAAACTAAAATGCATTCTCATATTGAAATATTCTCCGAATCTGAGCCAAATTGCCTGAAAGTGCCCTTCATTCTATGAACCATAAGGATAGTACTTCCTTTAATGTGACAAGAAATCACACTGTCAGGTTCTCCTGATTCACCCTAATAATCACACTTACTTGAATCACACTGCAACACAAGTTGTTCTCAGATTGATCTTTAAATTTATGGGATGAAGAAGATAACAGTTACGGGAAAAATTCCGAGTTGGCTGTCATTCTTGTAATTGGCGGGTCTTTTCATGGTTTCAGGATAAAAACAGAGAGACCCAACAGGGTGGCATGAGATATTTCCATCTCTCCTTCGAAACTGGAAAGACAGAGGTGCTAAAATAATGACTTTGTCACTATTACTTTTACCAAGGAGGTTTGAGGGTTGTTTTCTCTCTTTATCTGTATTTTGAGAAGTTCTAACAAAAAAGATTTCTGAAGTTTTTGTTATCTAGCTCAATTTTGTCTGTGGAGCTGAGGAAAATAAAGAAGTTTACGCTCTTTCAGGGAAGGCAAGTCTATTTCATGGTAACTAATCATACTCCCAGGATTCTGATCTTGGATTGTGTAAGAAGTCTAAACTGCCTACAAGCAGCAGCTGTTACTTAGGAAATATAACTGTCCGAATATGGCAAGATAAGTAAGGACATAACCAGTTCTTTTTTTTTTTTAACATCCTTATTGGAGTATAATTGCTTTACAATGGTGTGTTAGTTTCTGCTTTATAGCAAAGTGAATCAGTTATACATATACATATGTCCCCATATCGCTTCCCTCTTGCATCTCCCTCCATCCCATCCTCCCTATCCCATCCCTCTAGGTGGTCACAAAGCACCGAGCTGATCTCCCTGTGCTATGTGGCTGCTTCCCACTAGCTATCTACTTTACTTTTGGTAGTGTATATATGTCCATGCCACTCTCTCACTTTTTCCCAGCTTACCCTTCCCCCTCACCGTATCCTCAAGTCGTTTTTCTAGTAGGACTGCATCTTTATTCCCATCTTGCCCCTAGGTTCTTCTGACCATTTTTTTTTCTTTTTTTTTAGATTCCATATATATGTGTTAGCATACAGTATTTGTTTTCCTCTTTCTGACTTACTTCACTCTGTATGACAGTCTCTAGATCCATCCACCTCACTACAAATAACTCAGTTTCATTCCTCTTTATGGCTGAGTAATATCCCATAGTATATATGTGCGACATCTTCTTTATCCATTCATGTGTTGATGGACACTTAGGTTGCTTCCATGTCCTGGCTATTGTAAATAGTGCTGCAGTGAACACTGGGGTGCATGAAAGTAATTTAAAGTGAAAAATCCAGTGCTGGATTAGGTGGATTCAAATATTTTACATTTGTATACTATACTACATTTAGATCTTTAATCCATTCTGAGTTTATTTTTGTGTATGGTGTTAAGGAGTGTTCTACTTTCTTTCTTTTACATGTAGCTGTCCAGTTTTTCCAGCACCACTTATTGAAGAGACTGTCTTTTCTCCATTGTATATTCTTGCCTCCTTTATCAAAGATGAGGTAACCATATGTGTGTGGGTTTATCTCTGGGCTTTCTATCCTGTTCCATTGATCTATATTTCTGTTTTTGTGCCAGTACCATACTGTCTTGATTACTGTAGCTTTGTAGTATAGCCTGAAGTCAGGGAGCCTGATTCCTCCAGCTCCGTTTTTCTTTCTCAAGGTTGCTTTGGCTATTCGGGGTCTTTTGTGTTTCCATACAAATCAGCTTTCTTTTGATTTCCATTTACATGGAATATCTTTTTCCATCCCCTCACTTTCAGTCTGTATGTGTCCCTAGGTCTGAAGTGGGTCTCTTGTAGACAGCATATATATGGGTCTTGTTTTTATATCCATTCAGCCAGTCTATGTCTTTTGGTTGGAGCATTTAATCCATTTACATTTAAGGTAATTATTGATATGTATGTTCCTATTACCATTTTCTTAATTGTTTTGGGTTTATTATTGTAGGTATTTTCCTTCTCTTGTGCTTCTTGCCTTGAGAAGTTCCTTTAGCATTTGTTGTAGAGCTGGTTTGGTGGTGCTGAATTCTCTTAGCTTTTCCTTCCTGTAAAGGTTGTAACATCTCTGTTGAATCTGAATGAGATCCTTGCTGGGTAGAGTAATCTTGGTTGTAGTGTTTTCCCTTTCATCACTTTAAACGTGTCCTGCCACTCCCTTCTGGCTTGCAGAGTTTCTGCTGAAAGATCAGCTGTTAACCTTATGGGATTCCCTTATATGTTATTTGTTGTTTTTCCCTTGCTGTTTTTAATAGTTTTTCTTTGTATTTAATTTTTGATAGTTTGATTAATATGTGTCTTGGTGTGTTTCTCCTTGGATTTATCCTGTATGGGACTCTCTGTGCTTCCTGGACTTGATTAACTATTTCCTTTCCCATATTAGGGAAGTTTTCAACTATAATCTCTTCAAATATTTTCTCAGTCCCTTTCTTTTTCTCTTCTTCCTCTGGGTCCCCTATAATTCGAATGTTGGTGCATTTAATGTTGTCCCAGAGGTCTCTGAGACTGTCCTTAATTCTTTGCATTCTTTTTTGTTTATTCTGCTCTGCAGTAGCTATCTCCACTATTTTATCTTCAAGGTCACTTATCTGTTCTTCTGCTTCAGTTATTCTGCTATTGATCCCTTCTAGAGAATTTTTAATTTCATTTATTGTGTTGTTCATCACTGTTTGTTTGCTCTTTAGTTCTTCTAGGTCCTTGTTAAACGTTTTTTGTATTTTCTCCATTCTATTTGCAAGATTTTGGATCATCTTTACTATCATTATTCTGAATTCTTTTTCAGGTAGACTGCCTATTTCCTCTTCATTTGTTAGGTCTGGTGGGTTTTTGCCTTGCTCCTTCATCTGCTGTGTGTTTCTCTGTCTTCTCATTTTGCTTAACTTACTGTGTTTGAGGTCTCCTTTTCGCAGGTTGCAGGTTTGTAGTTTCTGTTGTTTTTGGTGTCTGTCCCCAGTGGCTAAGGTTGGTTCAGTGGGTTGTGTAGGCTTCCTGGTGGAGGGGACTAGTGCCTGTGTTCTGGTGGATGAGGCTGGATCTTGTCTTTCTGGTGGGCAGGTCCACGTCTGGTGGTGTGTTTTGGGGTGTCTGTGGCCTTATTATGATCTTAGGCAGCCTCTGTGCTAATGGATGGGGTTGTGTTCCTGTCTTGCTAGTTGTTTGGCATAGGGTGTCCAGCACTGTAGCTTGCTGGTCATTGAGTGGAGCTGGGTCTTGGCATTGAGATGGAGATCTCTGGGAGATTTTTGCCATTTGATATTACATGGAGCTGGGAGGTCTCTTATGGACCAGTGTCTTGAAGTTGGCTCTCACACCTCAGAGGCACAGCCCTGATGCCTGGCTGGAGCACCAAGAGCCTTTCATCCACACAGCTCAGAATAAAAGGGAGGAAAAAAAGGAAGAAAGAAAGAAGAAGATAAAATAAAGTAAAATAAAGTTATTAAAATAAAAAATAATTACTAAGAAAAAATTTTTTGTAAGTAATTAAAAACAATAAAACAAAAACAGACAGACAGAACCCTAGGACAAATGGTAAAAGCAAAGCTATACAGACACAATCACACACAGAAGCATACACATACAAACTCACAAAAAGAGAAAAAGGGAAAAATATATATAAATTGCTGCTCCCAAAGTCCACTGTCTCAATTTTGGGATGATTCGTTGTCTGTTCAGGTATTCCACAGATGCAGGGTACATCAAGTTGATTGTGGAGATTTAATCCACTGCTCCTGAGGCTGCTGGGAGAGATTTCCATTTCTCTTCTTTGTTCTCACAGCTCCTGGGGTTCAGCTTTGGATTTGGCCCCACCTATGCATGTAGGTCGCCTGAGGGCGTCTGTTCTTCGCTCAGACAGGATGGGGTTAAAGGAGCTGATTCGGGGGCTCTGGCTCACTCAGGCCAGGGGGAGGGAGGGGTATGGAGTGCGGGGCAACCTCTGCGGTGGCAGAGGCCAGTATGACGTTGCACCAGCCTGAGGCGCGCCGTGTGTTCTCCTGGGGAAGTTGTCCCTGGATCATGGGACCCTGGCAGTGGCGGGCTGCACAGGCTCCTGGGAGGGGAGGTGTGGAGAGTGACCTGTGCTCGCACACAGGCTTCTTGGTGGCAGCAGCAGCAGCCTTCACGTCTCATGCCCGTCTCTGGGGTCCATGCTGACAGCCGTGGCTCTTGCCTGTCTCTGGATCTCCTTTAAGTGGTGCTCTTAATCCCCTCTCCTCGCGCACCAGGAAACAAAGAGGCAAGAAAAAGTCTCTTGTCTTTTCGGCAGGTCCAGACTTTTTCCTGGACTCCCTCCCGGCTAGCTGTGGCGCACTAGCCCCCTTCAGGCTGTGTTCACGCCGCCAACCCCAGTCCTCTCCCTGGGATCCGACCGAAGCCCGAGCCTCAGCTCCCAGCCCCCGCCCGCTCCGGCGGGTGAGCAGACAAGCCTCTCGGGCTGGTGAGTGCTGGTTGGCACAGCTCCTCTGTGTGGGCATCTCTCCGCTTTGCCCTCTGCACCTGTATTGCTGCGTTCTCCTCCATGGCTCCGAAGCTTCCCCCCTCCACCACCTGCAGTCTCCGCCCGCGAAGGGGCTTCCTCGTGTGTGGAAACATTTCCTCCTTCACAGCTCCCTCCCACCAGTGCAGGTCCTGTCCCTATTCTTTTGTCTCTGTTTTTTCTTCTTTTTTTTTTTTTTTTTGCCCTACCCAGGTACGTGGGGAGTTTCTTGCCTTTTGGGAGGTCTGAGGTCTTCTGCCAGCATTCAGTAGGTGTTCTGTAGGAGTTGTTCCACACGTAGATGTATTTCTGATGTATTTGTGGGGAGGAAGGTGATCTCTGCATCTTACTTTTCCGCCAACTTGAAGCTCCTCCATAACCAGTTCTTATAGTTTCCTAATGAGATACAAGCAGGAGGATGAAACTGATGGTCACATCCATGATGCATTATGGACCCTGGTGAAATCTGACAGCTTTGAGGAAGGCTGCAGAGTCAAACCAAGTCTGGAAACTAATCTACACTGGAGAAAGGAGAAAAGAATTCCAAGCCCATTTTATCTTGTTTCTCACTCATTATGGAACAAGAAGGGAACATCTCTAATATACCGTCACATTGCTTATTATTAATTATAATAATAATAATTAACCTTTCAGAGCCCTTACAATGTATTGGGCATTATACCATGAATTTACTTAAATTATTTCATTTTATCTTCATTACAATGAAGGTAATGAGGTAATTATTGCCATTACCTCCATAAAAGAAAAATAAATACTCTATATGTTGAATAATATATTTTCCCAAAGTTATCCATCAAAAAAGTCCCTTCATTTCAATTCTATAGAAAGTTCTCCCTTATTATGGGGCACTGTTTTAGTTACTAAATTTTGAACGTCAGAATAATATGAGAAAGACATATTTACCTGAAATGATCATAACTGGTGCTAGTTTTAGATGCTTGTGAAAGTAATCTAATAGAATTGTTTTTTTAAAAAAAGAGGTAAAGATGTTTAACCAAGATTTATTAATTACTCCTGGGGGACCGCTAATAAAACTCATGACTCAAGTCTTTTTAATCACTCTAAGAGGTTATGTTGTAAACATAATGATCGTTCACCCAATGAATTTAAAAATCCGCTCTCCTAATGTTATTCAAGTTTATACTTACAGAGTGGGATAAATTTTGTAGTTGACAGCATCAACCAGATTCAAAAAGCTTGGATTCTTGCACAATTTGGATTGATGGGAAGACATACTCCAAAAAACTGTGTGCAGCAGCTCAGAAATTGGCCAAAGGAATGACAAAGATGCTTGGGAAGAGTTTGAATCAAAGTATTTCATGAAGTATGAGACTAAAAAAAAACAATGCTTCTAAATTAACATTATTTCATATGTAATAGAATTTAAATATATACATGTAACTAAATATGTAAATATTTTAAGTTATATCTCCCAAGTGAATCTTATTTCTCATGTTTGTATATTTAAGTTGACTAAAAACATATTTTTGAGGCCCTTTCACTGGAAAACTGAAAATTTACCTTAATTTCAAGTTTGCATGATTTGAGCATCTGTCATATTTTCCCAAGGTCCTCACACAATTACCAAAGTGTGGAAGCAGGATTTGAACACAAGTCTTTAGAATCTAAAACCTGCCCTTATTCACTCTTCTTTATTGCTCTGTGTGTGACCCCAAGCTTTTCTCCTCATCTATTTTAAGACAGTGTAATGGTTAATTTTATGTGTAATTTGGCTGGGCCACTGTGCCCAGATATGTGGTCCAACATTATTCTGGATGAGGGGTTTTATATGAGATTAACATTTAAATCAGTGGACTTTGAGTGAAGCAAATTGTCCTCCAGAGTGGGGGTGGGTCTCAACCAATCAGTTAAAGGCCTGAAAAGAACAAAAGATCAACTGTTCTGAGGAAGAGGGAATTGACCTTGAACACTGCCTCTTTCCTGGGTCTTCAGTCTGATGCCCTTTGGACTTGAACCATAGCATCAGCCCTTCTGTTGGCCTCCAGCCTCCCAGGTCACTGCAGATTTTGGACTTGCCAGTGTCCATAATCATGTGAGCCAATTCCTTAAAATAAATCTCTTTCCAAATATACACACATCCTACTGGTTCTGTTTCTCATCAACACATCCTGAATCATACAGACAGAAACCAAGTTCTCAATTTCTTGGTATTCTCTGTTTTAATGCTTTTTTCCCCACAGCAATCTCTGAATACAATAAGTACTCAAAATGCTTGTTTATAGACTTACATTTAGTAAATAAATACATTTTCTCTTAGACTACTTAAAACTTTCATGATTCACCTTTTGCTGAGAGATACTACCACTCCCCTCTTACCCCATAGGTGTTTTTAAGGAGCAGTTTGGCTAATGCATAAAAATGGACCTCCCTAGTTTTTCTCTTCCTCTCCTACAATGCACTGGCTTGGTTCCCAAACTTTCTGGTTTCTTAGAGATCCAATGGAGTGTCCTAAAGTACAGAGAGTGAGCTTGAAAAAGATTTGCCAATTGAATCAGAGGCTGGAACAGACTTTCAAAATTCAACACAGAGATTCAATTGTGTCCCACTCAACAAACCTTTCGGGAATTCCTCAGATGTGGAAGGCACTGGAGTAGGCCTATATAAGAGACAAAGATGAATATACATGGCACCATTATCTTCTCAGTCCACTAAATCAGAAACTTTGGAGGTTTAGTAGTAATAAAAATAATTACAATTACATGCTTGATGCCAGGCAGCACGCTATGAGTTGTTTTGTTATTTAATTTCCTTTCATTTCAAAACAACCCTATGATGTATAAAAGTTCACCATTTTTCGAAAAAACCACATTCACAGAAAGATAGACAAGATGAAAAGGTAGAGGGTTATGTACCAGATGAAGGAACAAGATAAAACCCCAGAAAAACAACTAAATGAAGTGGAAATAGGCAACCTTCCAGAAAAAGAATTCAGAATAATGACAGTGAAGATGATCCAGGACCTCAGAAAAAGAATGGAGGCAAAGATGGAGAAGATGCAAGAAATGTTTAACAAAGACCTAGAAGAATTAAACAACAAACAAACAGAGATGAGCAATACAATAACTGAAATGAAAACTACACTAGAAGGAATCAATAGCAGAATAACTGAGGCAGAAGAACGGATAAGTGACCTGGAAGACAGAATGGTGGAATTCACTGCTGTGGAACAGAATAAAGAAAAAAAATGTAAAGAAATGAAGACAGCCTAAGAGACTTCTGGGACAACATTAAACACAACAACATTCGCATTATAGGGGTCTCAGAAGGAGAAGAGAGAGAGAAAGGACCCAAGAAAATATTTCAAGAGATTATAGTCTGAAACTTCCCTAACATAGGAAAGGAAATAGCCACCCAAGTCCAGGAAGCGCAGTGAGTCCCATACAGGATAAACCCAAGGAGAAACACGCCAAGACACATAGTAATCAAAATGGCAAAAATTAAAGACAAAGAAAAATTATTGAAAGCAGCAAGGGGAAAAAGACAAATAACATACAAGGGAACTCCCATAAGGTTAACAGCTGATTTCTCAGCAGAAACTCTACAAGCCAGAAGGGAGTGGCATGATATACTTAAAGTGATGAAAGGGAAGAACCTACAACCAAGATTACTCTACCCAGCAAGGATCTCATTCAGATTGGATGGAGAACTCAAAAGCTTTACAGACAAGCAAAAGCTAAGAGAATTCAGCACCACCAAACCAGCTCTACAACAAATGCTAAAGGAACTTCTCTAAATGGGAAACACAAGAGAAGAAAAGGACCTACAAAAACAAACACAAAACAATTAAGAAAATGGTCATAGGAACATACATATCGATAACTATCTTAAATGTGAATGGATTAAATGCTCCAACCAAAAGACACAGGCTTGCTGAATGGATACAAAAACAAGACCCATATATATGCTGTCTACAAGAGACCCACTTTAGACCTAGGGACACATACAGACTGAAAGTGAGGGGATGGAAAAAAATATTCCATGCAAATGGAAATCAAAAGAAAGCTGGAGTAGCAATACTCATATCACATAAAATAGACTTTAAAATAAAGAATGTTACAAGAGACAAGGAAGGACACTACATAATGATCAAGGGATCAATCCAAGAAGAAGATGTAACAATTATAAATATATACACAACCAACATAGGAGCACCTCAATACATAAGGCAACTGCTAACAGCTATAAAAGAGGAAATCGACAGTAACACAATCATAGTGGGGGACTTTAACACCTCACTTACACCAATGGATAGATCATCCAAAATGAAAATAAATAAGGAAACAGAAGCTTTAAAGGACACAATAGACCAGATAGATTTAGTTGATATTTATAGGACATTCCATCCAAAAACAGCAGATTACAATTTCTTCTCAAGTGGGCACGGAACATTCTCCATGATAGATCACATTTTGGGTCACAAATCAACCCTCAGTAAATTTAAGAAAATTGAAATCATATCAAGCATCTTTTCTGACCACAACGCTATGAGATTAGAAATGAATTACAGGGAAAATAACGTAAAAAATACAAACACACGGAGGCTAAACAGTACGTTACTAAATAACCAAGAGATCACTGAAGAAATCAAAGAGGAAATCAAAAAATACTTAGAGACAAATGACAATGAAAACACGATGATCCAAAACCTATGGGATGCAGCAAAAGCAGTTCTAAGAGGGAAGTTTATAGCAATACAAGCCTAACTCAAGAAACAAGAAACATCTCAAATAAACAATCTAACCTTACACCTAAAGGAACTAGAGAAAGAAGAACAAACAAAACCCAAAGTTAGCAAAAGGAAAGAAATCATAAAGATCAGAGCAGAAATAAATGAAATAGAAACAAAGAAAACAATAGCAAAGATCAATAAAACTAAAAGCTGGTTCTTTGAGAAGATAAACAAAATTGATAAACCATTAGCCAGACTCATCAAGAAAAAGAGGGAGAGGACTCAAATCTATAAAATTAGAAATGAAAAAGTAGAAGTTACAACAGACACCGCAGAAATACAAAGCATCCTAAGAGACTACTACAAGCAACTCTATGCCAATAAAATGGACAACCTGGAAGACATGGACAAATTCTTAGAAAGGTATAACTTTCCAAGACTGAACCAGGAAGAAATAGAAAATATGAACAGACCAATCACAAGTAATGAAATTGAAACTGTGATTAAATATCTTCCAACAAACAGAAGTCCAGGGCCAGATGGATTCACAGGTGAATTCTATCAAACATTTAGAGAAGAGCTAGCACCCATCCTTCTCAAACTCTTCCAAAAAATTGCAGAGGAAGGAACACTCCCAAACTCATACTATGAGGGCACCATCACCCTGATACCAAAACCAGACAAAGATACTACAAAAAAAGAAAATTACAGACCAATATCACTGATGAATATAGATGCAAAATTCCTCAACAAAATACTAACAGAGTCCAACAACACATTAAAAGGATCACACACCATGATCAAGTGGGATTTATCCCAGGGAAACAAGGATTCTTCAGTATATGCAAATCAATCAATGTGATACACCATATTAACAAATTGAAGAATAAAAACCATATTATCATCTCAATAGATGCAGAAAAAGCTTTTGACAAAATTCAACACCCATTTATGATAAAAACTCTCCAGAAAGTGGGCATAGAGGGAACCTACCTCAATGTAATAAAGGCCATATACAACAAACTCACAGCAAACATCTTTCTCAATGGTGAAAAACTGAAAGTATTTCCTCTAAGATCAGGAACAAGACAAGGATGTCCACTCTCACCACTATTATTCAACATAGTTTTGGAAGTGCTAGCCATGGCAATCAGAGAAGAAAAAGAAATAAAAGGAATACAAATTGGAAAAGAAGAAGTAAAACTGTCACTGTTTGCAGATGACATGATACTATACGTAGAGAATCCTAAAAATGCCACCCAAAAACTACTAGAGCTAATCAATGAATTTGGTAAAGTTGCAGGATACAACATTACTGCACAGAAATCTCTTGCATTCCTATACACTAATGATGAAAAATCTGAAAGAGAAATTAAGGAAACATTCCCATTTACCACTGCAACAAAAAGAATAAAATACCTAGGAATAAACCTACCTAGGGAGACAAAAGACCTGTATGCAGAAAACTATAAGACATTGATGAAAGAAATTAACGATGACACCAACAGATGGAGAGATATACCATGTTCTTGGATTGGAAGAATCAATATTGTGAAAATGACTATATTACCCAAAGCAATCTACAGATTCAATGCAATCTCTATCAAATTACCAATGGCATTTTTTACGGAACTAGAACAAAAAATCTTAAAATTTGTATGGAGACACAAAAGTCCCTTAATAGCCAAAGCGGTCTTTAGGGAAAAAAAACGGAGCTGGAGGAATCAGACTCCCTGACTTCAGACTATACTACAAAGCTACAGTAATCAAGACAATATGGTACTGGCACAAAAACAGAAATACAGATCAATGGAACAAGATAGAAAGCCCAGAGATAAACCCACGCACCTATGGTCAACTAATCTATGACAAAGGAGGCAAGAATATACAATGGAGAAAAGACAGTCTCTTCAATAAGTGGTGCTGGGAAAACTGGACAGCTACATGGAAAAGAATGAAATTAGAACATTCCCTAACACCATACACAAAAATAAACTCAACATTGATTAGAGACCTAAATGTAAGACTGGACACTATAAAACTGTTAGAGGAAAACATAGGAAGAACACTCTTTGACATAAATCACAGCAAGATCTTTTTTGTTCCACCTCCTAGAGTAATGGAAATGAAAACAAAAATAAACAAATGGGACCTAATGAAACTTCAAAGCTTTTGCAAAACAAAGGAAGCCATAAACAAGACGGAAAGACAACCCTCAGAATGGGAGAAGATATTTGCAAATGAATCAACGGGTAAAGGATTAATCTCCAAAATATATAAACAGCTCATGCAGCTCAATATTAAAGAAACAAGCAACCCAATCCAAAAATGGGCAGAAGACCTAAAGAGACATTTCTCCAAAGAAGACATACAGATGGCCAAGAAGCACATGAAAAGCTACTCAACATCACTAATTATTAGAGAAATGCAAATCAAAACTATATTGAGGTATCACCTCACACCGGTCAGAATGGCCATCATCAAAAATCTACCAACAACAAATGTTGGAGAGGGTGTGGAGAAAAGGGAACCCTCTTGCACTGTTGGTGGGAATGTAAATTGATACAGCCACTATGGAGAACAGTATGGAGGTTCCTTAAAAAACTAAAAATAGAATTACCATATGACCCAGCAATCCCACTACTGGGCATATACCCAGAGAAAACCATAATTCAAAAAGACACATGCACCCCAACGTTCATTGCAGCGCTATTGACAATAGCCAGGTCATGGAAGCAACCTAAACGCCCATCGACAGACGAATGGATAAAGAAGATGTGGTACATATATACAATGGGATATTACTCAGCCATAGAAAGGAACGAAATTGAGTCATTTGTTGAGACGTGGATGGATCTAGAGACTGTCATACAGAGTGAAGTCAGTCAGAAAGAGAAAAACAAATATCGTATATTAGCGCATGTATGTGGAACCCAGAAAAATGGTACAGATGAACCGGTTTGCAGGGCAGAAGTTGAGACACAGATGTAGAGAACAAACGTAAGGACACCAAGGGGGGAAAGCCGCGGGGGTTGGGGATGGTGGTGCGATGAATTGGGCTATTGGGATTGACATGTATACACTGATGTGTATAAAATTGATGACTAATAAGAACCTGCTGTATAAGAATATAAATAAAATAAAATTTTTTTAAAAATCACCGTTTTTCATGCCCATTTTACAAAAACTGAGGCTAAGTAATTTGTCAATGGTTACACAATTAGTAAATGACCAAGGTAGGATTCAAAATCCAGGGAATCTAGTTCCCAAGTCCATGCTTTTCACCACTAGGCTACCTGCCTATGTTCACTGCCTTCCTCTCCTCTTCCTCCTATAGGTAATCTGTCCCCACATTTTTTAGAGAAGAGCCACACCCCCAGGAGTTCTAGCTAATAAATTTGTGAAATAGCAAATAGAAGTGGAAATAATTGGGGTATTAATGCTTATCTTTTCAAAGTATGCAAATTCCTTTCAATATATGATCAAAGCTACAAATCCCCTCCACATAGTCACAAATGTTACATATAACTTTAAAATATTCACAGCCTATCCAGAGGTCAGGACAAAAACCCTTGAACCAGACAAATGTGAATACAATTGAATGCTCTTAGTTAAGGACTGGATTTTGAGTGACAGTGGCTATAGCGATTGATAGAGCTCCTAAGAAAAGAGGTGATCAGCCTCACGTAGACAAGCATGGAACGCTGAACAAGTCCCAGAATGAGACAGAGGCAGTACAACAGAGGAGGAAGAAAATGAGGCAGAGCCAGTGCAATGCAGAAGGAAGAGGATCTGGGCAGCAACAACACCAACACACTTGTAGTATTTCTGGTCTACACTATGCTTTTAAATGTAGATTATTTATGATCGGCACCAGTGAAGCAAAAGAGTATTGACTCCCTCCTCTCACCTCCAACTCTGAATAGTCCACCAAACAAGAGACTGGTTAATGGATCCTAAGACAGTGAGAAATCTTTCGGGAGACAGATATAGCTGAATCCCAGTTTGGGGAGGAAATGACAGCCCAGCACAAAGGAGAGCCAGATAGCAGGGATGGGGATAGTTTGGAAGTAGCATTTTCTATTTGTGCTTTTTTTGTATGCCCTGCATTCTTCTAGGACTGTCCTATGGCCCCTGTGGGAGCTGCAAATGTCAACATCAGCCCAACTCCGGCCAGAGGATGGAGTAAGATCAGGGCAGTAGTAGATCCTGGTTAGGATGAGGGGTGGATGACAACAGGTACAGGTGGGCTAGCTGGTCCCTATGTGTCTTCTCTCCCCGCCTACTATTGGCCAGACAATTACAATATGGGGAGGTAGCCTTGGGGAAAGAGCAGTGGCAGGATTTTACTGGGAGGTTCCCTGAGGGAAAAGATGCCAGTGTGTGTGTGTGTGTGTGTGTGCCCACACATGCACACGGGCGCACAAGTTTAGGGGAAAATAAAAGAGAATGATTACAATACCAGTGGTTCTACAACCTAATTCATGCTCTTCTCCCATGCATTTAGGTGGATACAAGCTAATCCCTGTGCTTTCTGCTTGTCTGTCCCCACATACACAGCACCAGCCAAGGTACCTGGTAGACCACAGTGAACATGAACTCCCAGGAGGATTAAAGAAGACACCTGAGGAACATAAGTCCTGTAAAAGAAAAATGACAAACTAAACAACTTACATAAGAGAAAACAGAATTGATTGATCAGATAGAACAAGAATTTAAAATATGTAAAATAAAAATCCTCAGAGAGGAGAGAAAACATTACAAAGGGAGTGCATTAAAAACATGAAGCAGGAAAAGCAATTTGAAGGAAAACCATTTGGAGACACTGGATATAAAAAACAACTCAAACAATAAATTCAGTGGCAGAATAAATAGAACCAAAGAACAAATTGGTAAGTTGAAAAACCAGGTTGAAAAACATCATAAAGGACTAAAGAGAGAAAGCATAAAAAAAAGTTTAAAAGATAAGGAGGAAAGCAGTAAAAATGTCAAGATCTATATAATAGAAGTACTAGAAGGAGATAAAAGTAGATTGGAGTAGGAGGGCAGGGCAGGAACTATTGGAAGAAATAATGACCAAGAATGAAAGTGAAATGTAAGACCCCAAATTTAAAGAACTCAAGAAAACACTAGAAAAAAGCTTACAGCTAAATTCATTATGGTGAAATTTGAGAACATCAAAGACAAAGAGAACATTCTAAAGGCCTGCTACTGAGAAAAGCAAATCACATGCATACAAACAAGAATCAGACTGATATCAGACTCCTCAAAAACAACAACACTCAATACAAGAAAATAATGGAGTAATGTTTTCAAAGTTTTGATGGAAAACCACATTTACTGAAGCTCCAATTCTATATCCAGCTAAAATACTGTTTGAATGTTAGGGTATAATAAATAAAGATACTCTCAAGCATAATCAAGAAGTTTATCACATGAACCACTTTGAAAGTACACTCAGGGGAAGCAATCCAATGAGAAGATAAATTCGGAGATTGAAAGAAATAGCATCAATAAGTAAACATTATTGTTTGTCAAACAGTGAGACCCAAAGTGTGACAAATGAAAGCCAGATCAACACAAGAGGTTATGGTGGCGTGATGGTTAATTTTATGTGTCAGCCTGGTTAGGCCTCAGCACGCAGATTTTTAGTCAAGCATGTCTGGATGTTGCTTTGAAGGTATTTTTTTAGATGAGATTAACATTTATATCAGTAGATATCAAGTAAAGCAGATTACCTGCCATACTGTGGATGGACATCATTCAATCGGTTGAAGGCTTTAAGAAAAAGACTGACATCCTTGAGGAAAAAGAAATTCTGCCAGAAGACTGCCTCTGGACTTGAACTACAACATCAATTCTGCCCTGAGTCTTTAGCCTGCCAGCCTCCTTGCAGATTTTGGACTAGCCAATCTCCACAATTGTGTAAGATAATACCTTGACTAATACAGGTGACATGCTATAAGAAGATATTAAAACATTTACTTACATTTATTTTTTTAATATCCTTCCTAAAAAATTCCATCTTATGAAAATTTTATAATGTGCACAATCTACTAATATAGTGTAACATAATTTAAAATTAAGTAGATGTACATGTGTATGGTCACAGTTTGTTTTTCTTTTAACTAATATGGGCACATGATCAAAAAAGTTTGCAATCACTTCTTGGCCTTTTGGCCAAGATCAAGTGCAAACAAATGTACAGATCAGTGGACAAAAAAAGAATAAGTAATATACCCATAAAAGTACATAACGAAAACTATAGTGTATACCAAAATGGAAGGCAGGTGGGAGAGAGAAGCAGAAACCAATGGGAAGGAAAGCAAGCTAAGGTACCTGTTTTATTTTGAGGAAAGTTACAGATATTGATGACCTTAAGACATTGACAGTGGAAAATAAACATTATTTATGTAAAACTACATATAACTTATTCTAAAGTACATGAATTTAAGAATTTCAGTGGGTTTTTTTTTTTTTTTTTTTTTTTGCTTTATAAAATCAAATTAAAAGCTGCTTCAGGTATTGCTAAAGAAATACACATCTAGATACCCATAAATGAGTCCCAGTGTTAAACATCAAGCACTGGAAGTGGTTGCAAAATGGAGTGCATAAAACATTGGAGTGAGAGAAGGAAATATATGAACTTCGATTTCTATTTAATTTTATCTCATACATGTTAATTTCTATCTTTGTGGAAGTTTTATATCATAAAATATTAATAGAAGAGAATATATATGAAAGTTATTAAGAAATAAATATGCATACGTTTGGATGGGAATTCTTTTTTGTTCTCTTTTCTGAGAGTTACATCTTATTAAAATGTAGATTGTACCAGTCTTAACAGCAACGGCTGGTCAGTCGAAAGTCTCAATGAGGTAGTAGTTAAATGAATTATGATCAGTCTCCTCTAGAAATAATGTAGAGATACTACCACCTTGGAGAATAATGCCTAAGCACAGTCTATTGTTATCTGAGTATGCTACTTGTTAAATTTTCTTCTTTGGTCAAACTTGTACCCATTTTTTATGTCAGTGAAGCTCAGGACCCCCCCTCTCTCACAGAGGGCCCCCTCTATGGAGACTGGCCAGCAAGTACCTTCAATCCTCCCTCTCATTTGCAGGGACAGGGCCCACCACACAGTTGTGTTAGCTAACAAAAGGATCCAAACACCCTGACTACCAGTGATTAATCCAGAACTAGACTGAATTGGAACCAAAGTTAGATTAACTAGATTCTGTCTCTCAGAAATTTGGATTCGGAGACATTAGTTAAACTCTGTCCATCAACAGAAGGAAAGACATGCACATTTGGGAACTATGGGTTAAGCACCATCTTCCTAGAACCAAAGGAAGCAATCTGATCTTTGCTTAGCTCTGCGGCCAGAAGCATTACGTTGCCACTTTATTTAGTCTGTTAAAAACTTCAGTGTTTTTATTTTTTTCTCCCAACTTTTAATCTTGAAAATTTTCAAACACAGAAAAAGTTAAAGACTAATATACAATAACCTGTACACCCTTCACCCAGATTATTGATGTTTTGCCACATTTGCTTGCTTAATCCTCTCTCTCTCCAAGAAAACACACACACACACACACACACATTTTGAGCTGAAACATTTAAAATTAAATTGTAGAAGTCATTACATATAACCCTAAATACTTCAGCAAGTTTATCTTAAGAATAAAATAGTCTCCTTCACAACCCCACAATAACATTATCACAACCAAGAAGTATAATTCAGTATTATCAAATTTTCCCACTTGACACTAAAATGTCTTTTATAAAAATTTTTAAATTTCTGATCTAGAATCCAATCAAGGTTTTAGCATTACACTTGATTATTATATCTCTTCAGTTTTTAAAATATATAATAGGCTGCCTTTTTGTTTTTCATGACCTTTTTCTTTTTTAAAGAACATAGGCCAGCTGTCCCATAGAATACCTTTTCTACATTCTGAATCTGGCATTTTCCTCATGATTAGAGTCAAAATTTTGCAAAGTGTTACATAGACAATGCTGCATATTCCTTATTGCACATAAGGTAAGCTTGCTTACCATTGAAGATGCTAAATTTCATCCTTTTCCCTTTATAACAAGTAAGTAATCTGTGGGGTGATACTTTGAATAACCAGATCTTCAGTAAACTTTTACCCAGTGGTTTGAGGATCTATTATTAATCCTTACCTTAATCAATTATTAAATTGGGGGTTGTAAAATGGTGATTTTCTATTCTGTCTACATATTAGTTGGCATTCCTCTTTAAAGAAAAGCTTTCTTCTTCCATACCACTCCCCTATATGACTCATAGATTTGTTTTTTCCCTGCTCTTTTCTAAACCATTTTTTATTGAAGTATAGTTAACCTACAATGTTGTGTTAGTTTCAGGTGTACAGCAAAGTAATTCAGATATATTATATATATTATATTTCAGATATATCATATCTGAAGTATATATTATTATATTATATGTTATGTAATATATATTATACATTATACATATTATATATAATATAATATACAGTATTACATTATATATAATAATTATCTACTATTATAATATATTATATTATATATAAACATAATAATTTTCTTTTATATAGTAATAATATAAAATATTCATTATATATAATATACATAACATATGTATTATAATATATATTATAATATATAATAATTATATATAATATATTAATATTAATATATTATATAATAATACATATTTAATATATATGTTATACTTAATATATTGATATTAGATATCATATGTATTATATATCATATAATATTATATGATATAAATAGTATTATCATATAATTCTATATTATAATTTTATATATTAGTATAATATTATAAATATATGATATATTACATATATAATACATGATATATATTATATGATATATTACATTCATATAATATATGATATATTGTATCATATAATATATATCTGATATATATGTTATATAATATATCACATATAATTATACAGTTAATATATTATATATAATATATTATATATTATATGGTATATATTATATTACATATAATATATATGAATATATTAATATAATATATAATATTTATAAAATAATATGTAATATATTGTTATATTATATAATAATATATAATGTTATATATTATATATTTTATATAATATAGAATAATATTACATATAATAATATACTATATTAGAATATTATACTATATATATTTATTATATAATATATAATAAATATATATAATCTATTATTATGTATTATATAATTACAATAATATATTAAATATGTATATTATTATATAATATATATTATATATATATTCTTTTTTGGAATCTTTTTCCTTATAGGTTATTATAAGATATGAATATAGTTCCCTGTGCCATACAGTAGGTCCTTGTTGTTTATTTTATATATAGTAGTGTGTATATGTTAATTCCAAACTCCTAATTTATCTCCCCCTCTTCTTGCTATGCCCTTTGGTAACCATAAGTTTGTTTTCCATGTCTGTGAGTCTATTTGTTTTATAAATAAGTTCATCTGTATCATTTCTTTTAGATTCTACATATAAGTGATATCACATGATGTTTATCTTTCTCTGACTTACTTCATTTAATATGATAATCTCTAGGTCCATCCATGTTGCTGCAAATGGCATTATTTCATTCCTTTTTATGGCCAAGTAATATTTCATTCTATATATATACCACATCTTTATCCATTCCTCTGTCAACAGACATTTAGGTTGCTCCCAAGTCTTGGCTATTGTAAATAGTGCTGCTATGAACATTGTGGTGCATGTATCTCTTTGAATTAGAGTTTTCTCTGGATATATGCCCAGGGGTGGGATTTGCTACATCATATGGCAACTCTATATTTAGTTTTTTAAGGAACCTCCATACTGTTCTCCATAGTTGCTGTACCAATTTACATTCCTACCAACAGTGTGGGAGGGTTTCCTTTTCTCCACACCCTCTCCAGCGTTTATTATTTGCAGACTTTTTAATAACACCATTCTGACTGCTGTGAGGTGATACCTCATTGTAGTTTTGATTTGCATTTCCCTAATAATTAGCATTGTTGAGCACCTTTTCATGTGCCTGTTTGCCATCTGTATTTTTTCTCTGGAGAAAGAAAGACCTTTTTAGGTCTTCTGATCATTTCGTGATTGGGCTGTTTGGTTTTTTTCGTATTAAGCTGTATGCTTAATATAAAAAAAACATATATTTTGGAAATCAATCCCCTGTCGGTAACATCATTTGCAAGTATTTTCTCCCAGTCTGCAGATTGTCTTTTCATTTTGTTTATGGTTTCTTTTGCTGTGCAAAAGCTTTTAAGTTTAGTTAGGTCCAATTTGTTTATATTTGTTTTTATTTACATTACTCTAGGAGATAGATCCAAAAAAATATTGCTGTGTTTTATATCAAAGAGTGTTATGCCTATGTTTTCCTCCATAGGTTTTATAGTATCCAGTATTGCATATTTGTCTTTAATCCATTTTGAGTTTATTTTTGTATATGGTGTTAGAGAATGTTCTAGTTTCATTTTTTTACATGCAGCTGTCCAGTTTTCCCAGGACCACTTACTGAAGAGACTGTCTTTTCTCCACTGTATATTCTTGCCTCTTTCATCATACATTAACTAACCATAAGTGCATGGGTTTATTTCTGGGCTTTCTATCCTGTTCCATTGATCTATATTTCTGTTTTTGTGCCAGTACCATACTATTTTGATTATTGTAGCTTTGTAGTATAGTCTGAAGTCAGGGAGCCTGTTTCTTCCAGCTTCGTTCTTCTTTCTCAAGATTGTTTTGTCTATCCGGGGTCTGTTGTGTTTCCATACAAATTTTAAAATTATTTGTTCTTGTTCTATGAAAACGCTGTTGGTATTTTGATAGAGATTGCATTGAATCTGTAGATTGCCTTGGGTAGTATGGTCATTTTAACAATATTAATTCTTCTAATCCAAGAACATGGTATAGCTTTCTATCTGTTTGTGTTGTCTTTAATTTCTTTCATCGATGTCTTGTAGTTTTGGGAGTACAGGTCTTTTGCCTTCTTAGGTAGGTTTATTCCTAGGTATTTTATTATTTTTATGCAATGGTAAATGGGATTGTTTCTTTAATTTCTCTTTCTGATATTTCACTGTTAGTGTATAAAAATGCAACAGATTTCTGTATATTAATTTCATATCCTGCAAACTTACCAGATTCATTGATGAGCTCTAGTAGTTTTCTGGCAGCATCTTTAGGGTTTTCTATGTGTAAAATCATGTCATCTGCAAACAGTGACAGTCTTTCTTCTATCTTTACAGATTGGATTCCTTCTATTTCTTTTTCTTCTCTATGGCTAGGACTGCCAGAACCATGTTGAATAAAAGTGGCAAGAGTGGGCATCCTTGTCTTGTTCCTGATCTTAGAGGAAAAACTTTCAGCTTTTCACCATTGAGTATGACTCATGGATTTTTTTTAATTCAATGTATTTCAACCCATTACAAACAGTATGCTTTATGGTGTTCAAAATATCCCAAATGTGACTTATATTATTGAGTCTCAAAGATTCTAGGCATTAAACTAAGGAAGAAAGCAAAATGTAGTGGGCAGAACATTGGCTTTCAAAGCAGACAGCTCCTCAGGAAGCTGCCACTTAAACTAACACTGTGGCAAAAAGCAAGTTACTTAAATCCATGGAGCTTCTGTTTCTTCACCTACAAAATAATGCTAAAAATAACTACTTCATAGGGAAGGAGCCTAGTCTGGTTCACAGCTGCATCCCCAAACCCTTCGTCATCCAGGAGACCATAATAAATACCTGTTGACTGTGTAAAGTATCTCGAACAGTGACTGCTATATAATAGTAGCACAACAAATGAGTTGCTAAAGAAAGGAGAGCTTTTAAAAATAAGATAAATAAAAGCAGAAAGTGTTCTTCATACAGGACAGTGTATAAGAGAGTGCATGACATTTACATGAAGAAGGACACATTTTACTGACAATGATGTAAGGTTCTTGTCCTAAAGTTTACTAGCATCACAATTTGTTTTAAAAGGTTCCATTTTGGAAGATGCTGAGACCAGTGCAAATGAAGTCCTTAGTTCCAGAACTTAAGGAACTGAAGGCAATTTAAGCCTTGGAAAATTAGAAGTAGATGCCAGCTCTTATCTTCATCTGGTGTTTTATAGGAGCCATTCAGTGATGTACACGGTTGTGTGTGAATAATCCACCAGATGGTCCAGCTGTGAGAATGTTATTGTTTTCTACCAATTCATATTATTCCCATGGTTTCACAAGTTCTAGTTCTTGAACCATCAAAAGATACCACAACTTTTTCCTTAGGCTATGACAAAATAATAGGTTTCCCAAATCCATCAGGAAAGGCCTGTCAGATCTATAAGTGAATTCACAGGCAAATGTCAATGCTTTTTATAATCTCTTTTAAAGACTGTATGTTTTGTTTACAAGACCTTTTCCTTCCTAGAGGGACTAAAGTTTTGATAGAGAATTTTCATATGAGCAGGCCGTGTGCCTTTGCCAATTAGTTAATGCACTTCGTGGAAAACAATCCCTGTCTCTCAAAGGCCATTTTGTTATTTCTCTTTACTCTCTTACCTTCCTCAGTGTTATGCAGAATTGCTTGCTGAATGTTATTTGAGTGAGTAAACTGGTCATTCAAAGGCACTATATGTTCCCAGCTATCTGCATCCTACAAGAAAGATAAGCAGTAAGAACTCACATAGTGTGAATTATAGTCTAATAATTAGTATCTTGTGCATTAGGAGATGCAGGGCTGAGGGCTTTGCAGCCATTCAAACCGTTAAGCATGAATTACTACACTATAATTCAGAGCCTGAAGCTTTTTCTATACATAGAAACAGATGTCTCTTTTGCTAGAAGAAGGAAGTAATCTGGAGGAGAAAAAGTGATGTTTCTTAAAAAAATTTCCAGAGTGACCCCATTACTGCTACTGCACCCAGAACTAAGCACATAATATACATCTACATCCCCCCTGAAGCAGCTCTTACCTACATTAATCCCAGCCCTCTTCAGCCTCCCTGTGGTACTTGCAGGGCCAGCAATGGATTCCGGCATTTATCCAGGTCACATAATTTCCCCGTGTACCCGCCCAAAGGAGTTCTTCTAACAATAAAATACACAACAAAAACAGCAATGTCCCCCAGACCCAAAGACTCCACTGGAGGCTACATTTAAGCATATTCCTATTTGTATGTGTCCAAGAATAAGTCCCCCCTGGCATTTCAGAGAAAGTAGGCACTCTGGAAACCTCTTACCACAGTCTACAAGGTCCTACACCATATGGCCCCAGCCTGTGTTTCAGACCCAGTCACCCTGCATCTCTTCTCTCCCATGTTGCTCTAGTCAAACCTGCTACGTTCCTGTTCCTCACAAGAGCCAAGTATACACACGCATCAGGGTATCTGTCCTTCCTTCTCCCTGTACAACTCTTCAATCAGGTGTCTGTGTAGCTGGCTACCTCACTTCACTCAGGTATCTGCTCAAGTGTCAACTCCTCAGAGATGAAGAAAAGATATGGAATAAGCAGTAGAATAAGGACTGAAAAAGAAGGCCTCAGAGAGTCCTTTCTAGACCGTAATTCATAATCGCATCTCATGCCACTTTTTTTTTTTCTTTACCATTTTTTCTTACAAACATTTACCACTACCTGGTTTTAAACTATGTATTTATGTGTGTGAGTCTGTCTCTTTCACTCCATGTTAAACTCCATGAAGCCTGTTCCTTTATTGTTTTGTTCACTGCTTTTTAGTGTCATATCCTCAGGCCTTAGAAAAGTGCTTGACACATACTAGGCCCTAAAATATTTGTTGAGTGGAAGAATGAATGAATGCACTCCATCTCAAGAAATGAAAGAACAAGTATTTCTTTTTTTTCCTTTTAAAGAAGTGGAAACAGGAGTCTTTCAACTCAGCACTTTGAGCGCTTTCCTCATATATATCCCCTTTCCACTTGAATGACCAACTAGTTTGTGATGTAATGGTAGGGGCATACCTCCAAGGATTTGCTCTAGAAATGGATAAAATCTGGTGTCCCCTCCCACTTACAGAAACTATAGGTTGGAATGAGAAGCAAAAGTTCTCTGACCTGAGCCCTTTCTAAAATGTGATCTTGAATTTTGAAGTATTAAAGGCAAGCTGTCATTTCAAAGCTTCCACTCATTCTTTGGAGAGCTTAAGAAAAAAACCCAGGGAAACACATTAATGGCATTTTGACTGTGAATGACAACACATTGGGTTTGTCTTACAATGAGACTTGAGGCTAAGGAAACTAAATTTCTCAGCATAATAACTAACAAAAATTTTCTGTTTGCACCAAAATTCCCAGAAGAAAGACTTCTAGCCTTGAGGAAGAAGTAAGACAGAAAAGCAACTTTGTTGGGAGAGAATGGGTACAACAAGATGGTGACAGCTAAAGAGGGAGATAGAAAGGAGAATACAAAGAGGAGTTTATGGTCCCACTTTACCTATGCATGAAGATTCAAAAATCCTAAATAAAATATTAGTCAATCAATTCTACAATATTAAATGTATCTAATACATAAAATGTATTAAATTAATTAAATATATTAGATAAAATTATAGAATAAATAAATAAAATGCAGTAAAACAATATATCATAACCAAGAATGTAAGGAATACCATCAGAAAATCGATATCAGAAAATATATTACTGTAATTTGTGACATAATAGACTAAAGGGGAAAAATAATGTGATTATCTCAGTTGATGCAGAAAAACATTTGATGAGGTTCATGCTTACTAAGATAAAAAATAATAATAACAAGCTAGGAATAGTAAAGAACATTCTTGGTAAAAATTTTGTACCAAAACCCCTAATGTTATACTTAATGAAGGAACTTTAGAGTCCTGCCTTTTAAGATTAGGAACAAGATAAGGACACCACTATTACCCACTACTGGATAAAGTATTGGAGATTTTGGCCAATACAATAGGGAAGGAAAAATAAGAAAAATATGTTTATTGATAATTACATGCTATATATTTCCCTTTACATACTGCTTTAGTTGCATTCCACAAATTTTTATATGCTTTATTTTCACTTTTATTCAATTAAAAGTATTTTCTAATTTTCCTCATGACCTTGTCCTTGGTCCATACATGGATTCTTTAGAGATGTGTTGATTTATTGCAAATATTTAGGGATTTTCCAGATATTTTTCTGTTGTTGATTTCTCATTTAATTCCATTATGATCAGAGAACTTACTTTGTATGATTCCAATTATTTCAAATTTTTAAAGGTTTGATTTATGGCCCAGAATATAGTCTATTTTGGTGAATGTTCCATGTGCAATTGAAAAGAATGTATTCTGCTATTATTGGGTTTACTTTATGATAAATGTCAATTAGGTCATGGTTGATAGAGTTCTTTCAGTCTTCTATATCCTTAATGATTTTATACTGCCTTGTTCTACCAATTATAGAGGAGAGAGGAGTGCTAACACCTCCATCTATAATTGTAAATTTGTCTGTTTTTCCCTCTAGCTGTAACAAATTTCAAGGCTCCATTGTTAGGTGTATACATATTTAGGATTGTTATGCCTGCTTGATGCACTGACCCCTTGTCATCATGTAATGTTCTTCTTTATCCCTGGTAACAGTCCTTGTTCTGAATTTCACTTTGTCTGATATTAATATAACCACTACAGCTTTCTTTTGATTAGTATTTGCATGGTATATCTTTTTCTATTCATTCACTTTCAATCTACCTATGTCATTATTATTGAAATGAGTTTCTTGTAGACAGTTGGGTCATTGTTTAAATTCATTCTGCCAATCTCTGTGTTTTTCATTGGTGCATTCAGACCATTTACATTTAATATAATTAGTGATATGATTGGGCTGTAGTCAACTATCTTGCTAGCTGTTTTCTATTTGTTTTGCCTGTTCTTTGTTCCTTTTTTTTTCTGCTTTTTTCTTCTTGCTTTATATTTTCACAATTGGCTTTTGTTAAAAATCTCTTTTTTGAAAATTATTAGTGGTTACCTTAGGGTTTACAATGTATACAACTCCAAAAAATATTGTTTCATGTTTAGTATCAGAACCTAACCTTGCAACAGTATACTCCCAATTTCTTCCTCCCTTCTTTTATGCTATTATTTTCATATATCTTACTTTTACACATACTTGTAAACCAAACTACACTGCTACTCCTTTACCGATAGTCACTTACCTTTTAGAGCAATCAAAAATAAGAAAAAATGTCTTTCATATTTACTTTCATTTTAGCCATTTCCAAAGATCTCCATTTTCTTGTGTAGATCCAGGTTTCTATCTGGTATCATGTTCCTTCAACCTGGAGAACTTCCTTTAACATTTCTTGTAATGCAGATTTTCTGGCAATGAAATCTCTCAGCTTTCATTTGTCTAACAAAACATTTTGTTTCATTATTTTTTCTTTGTTTCTGATAGGTACATTCACTGAATTCTGGGTTGACTTTTTTTCTTTTAGTGCTTCAAAGGCTCCAATGTCTTCTCGTTTCTGATGAGAAGTCTATTGTTATGGGCTGAACAGTGTCCCTCCAAAATTCATATGTTGAAGCCCTAATCCCCAGTACCTCAGAATGTGACTGTATTTGGCAATGAAGTTAAAATCAGGCCATTAGGGTGTCCTCTATTCCAATTTGACAGGTACTCTTATAACAATAGGAAATGTGAACACAGAGAGACCCCAGGGATGCACATGCATAGAGGAAAGACCATGTGAGGACCCAGCAAGAAGGTGACTATCTGCAAGCCAAGGCAAGAGACCTTGGAGGAAACCAACACTGCCAGCACCTTGATCTTGGACTTCTAGCCTCCAGAACTGTGAGAACATTAACTTCTGTTTTTTAAGCTGCCTGGTCTGTGGTATTTTGTTATGGCATCCCTAGCAAACTAAAACATCTATGAATTTTTATTTTGTTCTTCTGTATGTAATATGTTTTATTTCTCTGGATACCTTTGAGATTCCTTCTTCATCTTTGATTTTTAGTTGCTTGAATATGATGATCTAGATATGGATTTATCCTTCTTGGCATTCTCTGAGCTTCTTGGTTTGATGGTTTCATTATTTTTGGAAAATTCTCAGCCATTATCTCTTCAAATATGTCTTCTGTCTCATCCTCACTCTCTTCTCCTTAGATTCCAAAAAATCCACATATCTTAGATTGTTTAATATTGTCTCACAGATCTTAGATGCTCAGTTTTGGTTGTTTTCTTTTTTCCTCACTCCTTTTTCTTTGTATTTCAGTTTAGGTAAATTCTATTGATCTATCTTCAAGTTCACCATTTCTTTCCTCAGATATACTGAGTCTACTGATAAGCCAAAGCATTCTTTACCTCTGCTACCACATTCTTCCCCTAGTATTTTCATTTGGCTATTTCTTATAGTTTCAGTGTCTTTGCTGATATCCCCATATGATTGTACATGTTGTACACTATTTCCAAAAGAACCTTTAACATATTAATCACAATTGCTTTAAATTCCCTGTCAAATAGTTCCAACATCTGAGTCATTTATGAGTCTGATTGTATTGATTATTTTGTCTCTTAAGAGTGAATTCTCTTTCTTGCATGTTTGTAATTTTTTATCGAATACTGGACATCATATGTAACAAAGTAGAGACTGAGGCAAATAGTATTTGTGCCTGGAAGTTGAAAATGAGTGCAGTTTTACTTCTGCTAAGCCATTAGGCTGTGTGTGCATGTGCTCATGTGCATGTGTGCATGTGCTCGTTTGCATGCGTGCACATATGGTGGGCAGGGAGGGAGTAGTGGTAAGAGAGGGATAGTCAAATCTAGTCAGGAGTTGAGCTGGGTTTAGGTTTTATTGCTGTTCTGATTACTTTCAATGTGCCACTTTTTTCAAACTCATCTAGCATGACCTGTACTTACATGGAGGCTGGCTTGGCAGAGTGATTTTCTCAACATTCCTACTTCATGTTCAGCTTTATGTCTTACCTGTGCACCTGTGCCTTAGAAAGGGCCGGCCCCTCCCTCAGAAGAAGACTGCTGTTGCTTGTTACTTGGTGCTTTCCACCTTGTTGGGGATGGGGGATGGGGGAAAGAGGAAGGGGATTGTTTGTTGTCTTAGCCCAGCTTCAGTCCTAGGCAGGCTCTGTGTCTCTGCATTTCAGAGGGAAGACTTTCTTAATGATCCTACCTCTCACCCATGTATGAGGCATAAGAGGCCCCTAATGTCCTCAGTCAGATGGTTTCTTGTCCCTCCTCTTGAAATGCAGGGCTTTTTTCCCTTTTACCTACTCCTCAGCCACATTGGTCTTCACAATGTCTTAGGGGTTCCAGGCTTTCTGCTCTCCCTCCAGGGTCTTAAGGCCTTCATTCTTCAAATAAAAAAGGATCCAGACAGGGCTTCATGGCTTTTCCACAGAAGGAATTGCTTCCCTCTGTTAAGCCTGCATTATAGATATAGGCTTTCTCTAGGTTTCCATCTACCCTTAATCTTTCTTGTGAACACTGGTAAAGAAGGGCCTGTGAGCTGATGTATTTTCCTTGCTTGTGTGGCACCCCAGTGTTCTGTAGTCTCACACTAGCCCACCCTTAGGCTTTAGCAATTCATTACACCTTTTAACTGAACTCTTCTTACCTGCTGGCATGGTGGCCCCTGATCTGTGCCAGGGTTGCACCCTGCCTCTTCTTGGAGAACCCTGACTTCCCTTGGACTTCAAGACAGCTATATTCACTATGAACTCAATTTTCTGACAGATTCAAGAAAATGTATGGTTTTGTCAATTATTTAAGTTTTTCTTGTTCGTAGGATGGGAGCAACACTCTTTCCAGCTTTCTACATCCTATTTGGAAATCAGAAATTCTAATATTCATTTTTGGATTGCTTCTTGTTCTATGCTATAATTTCCCACTGAGGCCCTACCTTTCAGCAAAAGTCCATTACGTTCTATAACATTGTTAGAGGGGCTTTTACAAAGGAGGAAAAAGGAACATGCTTTGGATGAAGCAGTAGAAGAGAGGCCAGTAGGTGGCAGATGACCAAGAGGTGATCAAGAAATATGTTGACAGCAGGTAACATTTGCAATCAAGGGTGAAAGGCAACCATCAGGAAAATACACTTCTTCCCACACTGGAGAGAATTTGATTGGGAAGGATCTTTGACTTTCCACAGTTGTGGCTTTTTAAAAGAAAGAATAATTGGGCGTTGCTAGAGGACTTGGGCTACTCAAATTACAGGGATATAGACAAATCATTGTAGCTGTTTGTCATCAAACCTAAGTAAGGTAGCCATGGTCTAAAGATAAGAGATTAAGCTCTTTGCATAGAGGAAGTTAATACTAAACTCATGAGTTTATTTAGCCCCAGTTTCCACCACACTCTTCAATAGAGTTATCTGAATCTCACCACAATAGAGAAAAAAAAACCTCAGAACCTTTGGGTACCTTCTTTCATGAAGAGAAATGATACAATGTGGCTTCCTGTGTTATCCTGTTTATTAGGCATTCTGATGATGAAACTTGAGGTTTAATTTTTATCATACTGTCAAGAGGAAAGGGGATCAAATTTTAGAGGCTATCTCAGTGCCTGAGTAAGTTTTTCCAATCCAGCAAGATCAGATGGTATGATTTCTTGCTCAGTGTTTGTGGTAGAAAAGGCAATTTTCAAGACTGAAATAGCAATTTCTTAGCTATCACTGAGATTCTTAAAATCCATTTTTTAAACTCCCATAGACTTCCATGTGTAAATGAAAGAAGACTCCTGGAAATACACATTTTTCTATTTTGAGAGATAACTCACTCAAGCATAAAGTTAATACAATTTATTACACCAAAGGTAAAGTTGCATTAGAGTGAGCGCATAACAGATGAGTAAACACACTTCACGAGAATGGGGTTGGCATGTCTGCTATCCTGAGTTTGTCTCCTTCAGCTTCAATGCCTCCTCAAGAATCTCATCGCTGCTTCAGCCCTGCTGACATAAGACAGGCCTGTGCTCCTTAGAGAGGTTTTTGAAACACACTTAGACCCTTGAAACTTCAGAGCTAACCCTTAGGTGGATAACTAGCCTTTGATTATTCTGAGTGAGCCAAATATTCAATAGTGCCTAACTCATCCAGTTGCTATGAGTAGAACTGTATGCAAAGCACTTAACAGAGTATATGCAGTAGAGGTTGGATATTTATTAACATCATCATCATCATTATTTTTATGTCATCAAATATCAGACCAACTTGCTACCCATCTTACCACCTTAGTTCATTCTTTCGACAAATCCTTGAGCATCATCTGTGTGCCAGGATCTATCCTAGGAGCTCGTAGATAGTAAAGTAAGAACATAGAGTTTGTCCCCTCTACCACCTGCCAGCAAGACACTTCATCTCCTGCACCTGGGTTTCCTCCTCAATAAAATGAAACTAATCAGGACGAGGACTAGTGTGAGGTACACAAGATACTCGCACAAACCTGAGAATAAGTGCCTCCTTAAATTTTGTACTCTAGGCACTTTCCTTGCCTCACCCTCATCCAAGCCTCTAGGAATAGTAATACCTACTTCATATGGTTATTGTACAAATCACAGAGTTGAAGAAGCAGAGAGTATATCATATTTGCCTGGCATGGAAGTGGGATTTGGGAAGACTTGTCCAATGAGGGGATATTAAACTGAGTCTTAAAGGATGAGAAGTTCACTAGCAAGGCATCTGGTTGTCCCCGTAGGTATATCTAAGAGTGAATGATGGGTTACCCGTGGAAATGACAATGTGGCTTGCAAGGAAATAATGACAAGAGTTAAGATCTATTATTTATTCAGTACTTGCTATGTGTGGGGCATGGTTAGGCATTTTGCAAATACAGTTGATCCTTGAACAACACGGGTTTGAACTATGAGAAGCCACGTATGCACAAATTTTTTTCAAAAATATGTACTACAGCACTACATGATCCATGGTTGGTTGAATCTGTAGGTGTGGAACCTCAGATACAGAGGGCTGACTATAAATTTATATGTGGATTTTTGACTTCACAGAGGGTTGGTGCCCCAACCCCCTTGTTCAAGGGTCAACAGCATCATCTTTAATGCTCACAATAGCCTTAAAAGGTTGGTATCACATTTCCCATTTTACAGTGTAGCCTCAAAAAGCTAAGCCCAAGGAGGCAAAAAAGTTACAGTATATTCTATTGCTGCTATAACAAATTGTCCAAATTTTGGTTGCTTAAAACAACACAAATTATTATCTTATAGTTCTGGAGGTCAGAATTCTAATACAGATCTCACCCATTAAAATCAAGGTGTCAGTAGGGTAGCATACCCTTCTGGAGGTTCCAGAGGTGAATCCATTTCCTTGCCTTTCAGCTTCTAGGAGTCACACACATCCTTGGCTGGTGGCCTCCTTCCTCCATCTTCAAATCCAGATGGTCAACTCCTTCTCATATTGCATTACTCTGACCTTCATCTGTAGTCACATTTCCCTCTAACTCGCTTCCACTTTTTAAGGACCCTTGTGATTATATGAGACCCACCCAGATAAGGATAATCTCCTTATTTTAAGGTCAATTGATTAGCAACCTGAATTCCATCTGTAACCTTAATTTCCCTTTGCCATGTAGCCTAACGTATTCACAGGTTCTAGGGATTACAGCATGGACATCTTTCTGTGTGTGGTACATGGAGGGTAATTATTCTGCCTACCTCACAGGGCTTCCTAGTGGCAGGGCTGTTAGGTTAGGGACAATTTGGGTTTCATTCTGGATTGACAGGGAGGCATTGAAGGTTTTTAAGTACTGCAGTGACATAAATTGATCTGTATTTTACATAAATGATCCTTGAGTCAGAATGTAGCAAGGAATTGGAAGAGAAGACAAAATATTGGCATTAGAGAAATCAGTAAGAATGAATGAAGTGGCAGGGGTAGAAATGGAGAAAAGTGTGTGGATGGAAGGATATTTCAGAGGCAGAATCCTCAGGACCTAGTGACCAACCGGATATGGAGAGAAAGGGAGAGAAAAGGATTCAAAGATGAACCCTAGATTCTCTAGTTTAGGTGATTGCAGGGATTATCATTTTTCTTTACATTTTTATTGACTTGCAACTACTTTGTAATTCATTCATTCATTGTAACCATTCATTTATTTACCAAGCATTTGTTCAGTGTCTGTTATATGGCTTGCTGCTGTCATAGCACTTGGGATACATCCATAAACCCAAAATGCAAAAATCCCTGCCCTGTGGGAACTTACCTCCTATGTGGGGGGAGAAATACATACACAATAATCATAATAAATAATATAGAGTATATATATATAGAATGGATAAACAACAGGGTCCTACTGTATAGCACAGAGAACTATATTCAATATCCTGTAATAAACCAGAATGGAAAAGAATATGAAAAAGAATGTATGTATATATACATATAACTGAATCACTTTGCCATACAGCAGAAATTAACACAACATTGTAAATCAACTATACTTCAATAAAATAAATTTTTTTAAAAAGCATGGTAAGAGGTATCAGAAACAGTGAAGGCAAGAGGGTGGGTGCAACTGTTACAGGGAGGTCAGAGTAAGCCTCAAGTAGAAGGTGACATTGGAGCAAAAACCTGAAGGGGGTGAAGGAATCAGCCAGGGGACGTCTGGGGAAATGCATTCCTGGCAGAGGAAACAGCTAGTGCAGAGGCTCTGCTGGGGGGTCATGCCTGGTGTATTCGAGAAAAATCAAGGAGGCAGTGTGACTGCAGCAGGGTGAGCAAGGGGACAGGTAAGAGGAGATGGTCCTTATTCTATCCATAGGCTGATGAGCCCCATATCACAACTGAGGAAAATGCGCCAGATGACATAACTAGAAAGTGCCAGCCTGGGATGCAATCCCAGACAGCCCAGCTCCAGTCTGCTCACTCGGCCTCTCCTCCCCACACCTGGACTGCACAGGAGGTGAAGGGTACCAGAAAGAAGTCCTTTCCATTTAAAGTCATCCCTCACTGATCCCTAAAATCCCATCATTAACACTTCACTCCTGACATAAGCACCGTCCAAAACTTAAATGGGTGATATGAAAGCTCCTTATACCCTACAGAGAAGGAGTCCATGCATCCAAACTATAAGAGCTATTGATCACCTACTAAGTGTTAGATCTCTGGGCTAGGACTTTTCTCCATGGCAGGGAGGACTTGGCAGCGAGAAAGTGTGTGCCAGAAAAGAAAAGAAGGGCCATAAGGACAAATTTCAATTATTTGAAGTTTTGCCTCAGGAGATGTCCACATTCATCACTTAGTAACCAGCAAGACACCACATAGTATGATGGTGCTCATACTTTCTGCTGGATAACTCTCCTTCCACAGCTAATTGCCTTACATCTATAGTCTAGCTCTTGTCAGTTTTGTCACACTGTTATTACATACAGTAATGGTGTGTAAGATATTAGACTGTCATTATATATAAATGTGTCTAAGGAAAATTCATTTCCAAGAATCATTTTTGAAAATGAATCCAGAAGAGAGGTAAAAGCTTATTTTCTGTCTCCAAGGATAACATAAAACAACTCTGAGGCTTGTATGAGAATCATTTAAGGTGGACTTTATGCCCCCGGGAATACCAAAGCCACAAATACATTTTAGGTGTTACGTAAAGCCCAGGAAAGAGTTAAGCTGGAAAGAAGCAGCAGCTTTCATCTCCTGCAAACTGTGCCATGCCTTGAGGGTATGAATAACACAGTCCTTTCCCCCACTTACCATCTCTCTATGTATTTTATTATGGTTAATAACATGTGACCAGACAATCATTTTTACCATTTTCCCTCTGGTGCCATTAAGTTTAATTTCCTGGTTTTAATAATACAGCATCAGTGATGGGTCTGACATTAGAACTTTTTTCTTTCAGTTATCTATTAAAGTAACACTTTACTTGATTACAAAATATACACATTTCATACAACTCTCAAAACCCCGGGCTTGTCATATCCCTAAGGGTCAAACGCTGTGTTCCCCACGTTTTCCCACTTTGTTTCTGACAACTTTCACCACTGAGATGTAAACTCTATGGAAGACAAGACGTTGCATGTCTTGTGTCCCCAGAACACTGCCTCTGTGCAACAGGTGTTCGAGAATGCAGGTTGAAAGACCAACAAAGCGCACATCTATTCTAACCAATTAACACCCTCTCACCTCTGACCATACACAAACGAGACAAACCTTTTTTCCACATGAAGAGTTTGTCTACAAAATGGGATGGAAATGGATTCTAACCACACCCAGAAAACTGATTAATCTCAGGATATTTGAAAGTCAAGTCCTGACTCAACCAAGTACTAGCTCCGTGACTTTAGACTACTTACTTTTTTCCGTGCCTCAGTTTCCTCATTTGCAAAATAAGAACAAAAATCGGACTAATGTCATAGAGCTGTTGTGATGATTAAATATGTCCATTTATGAAAAAGGCTTAGAACCATACCACACACACAGTAGGCATTCAATTAATATTAGCTATTATTTGGTTTATTATTGCCACTTTGTAATAAGTTGTATTTTACATGGCTTTCTTGAGCTACTATTAATTTCTATGGTGGCGTATTTTAAATAGAAATATCTTTATTGCTCTTTGGAATGATACATGATCATTATAAAAGATGTAAATTATGCAGAGAGGGAATGTTTCTCTACAGTCTTTCCCCCAAAGATAACCATGATTCACAATTTGGCAAAACTCCTTTCCACATAACAATTTGCCTATTTATGAACGTGTAGATATATTTTCAACATAAATGCCTTATACTCATACTGTTCCACAAATAGCCTATTTGTTAAACTCACTGTATTGAAATTATCTATCTGTGTCAGTATATACAGATCTATTCTATGATTTATATAACCATTACCTTATTAGCAGACATTTAGCACCTTTACTGGCTACACAGTTTTTATAAAGATCTGGGCTGTAGTGTTCAAGCCAAAGCTCATGTTTCTTCAAAGAAATCTAAATGAATTCTCAAAATGCTCTGCAGATAGAAACTTCTGAGCAAATATTGATTGAGCGATTGACTGATTGATTGACCATTTTAGGAGAACTGAACAAGCAGAAGTGAGCTTCAACTGCAGAAAGTTTTATTTCTAAACTTTGTCTAAAAGTTCTAAAAAAGATTTTGACTAACATGATATAACTATTTTTCAGGTTGTTGTGAAGACAAAATAATGTATGTGAAGTACCTGAACCCTAAAAATGCTCAATAGATGCTGACTATCATTGCTATTAGAATAGCAATTAACAGGGAAAGAGATTAGATACCATTTGTCTTGATGACTTAGTCACTGACCTATAGAAGGTGAAACAGATACCTCAGACCACCACCTTGGGCTCTCGGACGCTATTCTGTAATGACTAGGTATTCTACCAAAGATAAACCAGAGCATGGAAATAAAAACACAGAATAACTGCTCATCCTGACCCTTCCAGCAACCAGATTATCTACCTGATGTATGTTAATTAATCAGAAAGGTTAAAAATAGTGTTTATCAAATTTGCTTCTTCTGTCTACTGACCTGTAGAAGGAGTCGTGCTTTCAATTAGCATTTCGTTCCCTCATTCATCTTGCCCACAAGAGAGGAAGACTACTTAGGAAAGTATCTGTAAGAACTGTTGGATGTGGGAGAGGAGCAGGAGAGAGGATGATTACTGAACAAGCCTCAACTTCTGCTTTTTATATCAGAGTCTTTTTATTCAGGGTTTCCCAACCTTGGTACTATTGCCATCTGGAGCCAGATAATTCTTTGCTGTGGGGCAGTTCTGTGTATTATAGGATATTTAGCAGCATTTCTGGCCTCCACCCACTAGATGCTAGCAACATCTCCCCCTACCAAGTTTTGACACCCCAAAATGTCTCCAGAGATTGCTAAAGATTCCCTTGGAGGCAAAAGCACCCCAAGATGAGAACCATTGATAAATGTATATGCATATATGTTTCGTAGGGCATGTTATACTTTGCAAATGCATTTAATATTCACAATAGTTGTGTGAGTAGGCTGAGTATATATTCTCCTCCATTTTATAGATGGGGGAAACATGATCCTGTAATACTCACTGTTGTGAATTCAAAATTTAAATTTTGAATCACTGAGATGACCTCATGGGTCAGACCAGAAGACAACAGTCTAAAATTTTTTTAAATAAAGTATTTCAGTAAAAAGACAAAGCTTTTCTCCCTTCCTTGAGAACTACAAAAGGGATGATCAGGCAGCCAACCTCAAAGAGGACCCCTTAAACAAAAGACAAGTGTGAGATGCAGCCATATAATTCAGAGTTAATTTGGGCTCAATTCATTAGCTGTAAAGATAATGGTTTGAAGAAAAATTTGCCTGCTCCTGCAGAGATGGAAAATGGGATAGCATGTGAATAAATGATCCTAAGAGCTGTGATGATATATCTTTAGGAGGTATGAGCATTCTATCTCCAAAGAAAGTCTGCCCATTAATTAAAATTGTTATGGAGAGGTACAAAGAAGATTAAAATAGATAAAAGCCACAGCATCAACAGGCCTAAAACCAAAGTCTTGGAAAATAAAGAAATCACCCAAAGACAGGGACTCATAATCTACAGATATTAAAAGAAGAAAGGTTTCTAGATGCCAGGATGAACTGGAATTCCAAGGTGCTGGGGAATAAGATGAGGCCAAGGTCATCGACTTTCAAGCTGAACCCCTAAGTGGTATAAGCAGACATCTATTAATTTGCACATGTCATTTCACTCATTGTGTAGATATCAACACAGCTGCTTATTTCTGCTCATATCTGCTGAGGCCTTTTACTACATCAGAACTCAGGTTTGTAGACAGTGAAAATGTCATCACATTAAAAACAATCTGCTTCATATGTGTGAGATAATAGGATTTGGGGTTAATGAGCTCATGTCTGGGATATCGATCCAAAGGTGAAAAACTTGTAACTGGTCATCACTCAATGACAGCTTATAACAGTCCAGGCTACATGAATTTGATACTTTATTCACTGAAATAACTACAGAACCACAAAAACCAAAACTTGCTCATGGAACTGGTCAATTGCCAAACATCTCCCCTCCTCCCTCACCCCTCACTCCCCTACTGCCAGTTAATTACTAAATTGATAGGAAAATATAAGATAATACATAGGCTCATCATGAATTCCTGGCCTGGCAGGCCCTACATATAAAATGAAAAATCTGTGATTTAAGACATAACAAGACTCCTTCTTTTTCACCAATAAGCCTCACTTTCATTATTTTGCCATCACAAACCCAGGTTTCAAAAGATTTGATCTCCAAATACTAAGGTTTTTTAAAACAAGGATTTTTTTTTTATAAATTTATCTATTTTATTTATTTATTTTTGGCTGCGTTGGGTCTTCGTTGCTGCCTGTGGGCTTTCTCTAGTTGCCGTGAGCAGGGGCTACTCTTCATTGCAGTGTGCAGGCTTCTCATTGTGGTGGTTTCTTTTGTTGCAGAGCACGGGCTCTAGGCACACGGGCTTCAGTAGTTGTGGCTCGAGGGCTCTAGAGCGTAGGCTCAGTAGTTGTGGTGCATGGGCTTAGTTGCTCCACAGCACGTGGAATCTTCCCAGACCAGAGCTCATGTCCCTGGCATTGGCAGGCTGATTATTAACCACTACGCCACCAGGGAAGCCCAAAACAAGGATGTTTTAAATAATGCCCCATCTGGCTCTAATTTTCTACAATTCTATCTATGGCGCCACCCTTTTGGGTGAAGATACTGAGAATATTATTCACAAACCATACATGTATACAATGGAATACTACTCAGCTATAAAAAAGAATGAGCTAATGCCATTTGCAGCAGCATGATGTAACTAGAGATTGTCATACTAAGTGAAGTAAGTCAGAAAGAGAAAGACAAATACCATATGCTATCACTTATATGTTGAATCTAAAATATGGCACAAATGAACATACCTGTGAAACAGAAACAGACTCACAGACATAGAGATCAGACTTGTGGTTGCCAAGGGGGAGGGGGGTGGGGGAGGGGAGGACTGGCAGTGTGAGATTAGCAGATGTAAACTACTATATATAGGATGGATAAACAACAAGGTCCTATAGTATAGCATGGGGAACTATGGTCAGTATCTTGTGATAAACCATAATGGAAAGAATATTAAAAAAAAAGAATGTCTATATGTGTATAACTGAGTCACTTTGCTGTACAGCAGAGATTGGTAAAAATATTAAAATTTAAATTTAAAAAAATGATAGGAATTAGACAGAACCTGGTATCAGGAAATGTTATCAACATGGATGTTTATTATAGGTGGCCAAATATGTAGAAAGCAAAGCCAGAAACCTGATTAGGCTCTGGAAAGTCATATCTATTAACCATGTATGTCAGTTGTTTACCATATATGACCAATTACCATGTAGCACAACAATAATTATGTCATTAAAATGCATGTGAATCAAAAAAATATTATGCATAAACCAAAATGCTATCTGTGAATAGTAACACTGGGAATTTATCAGGCTAACTATCGAAGAACAGAGCCCCTAAAGCTAGGACTGGTAAGTTAACTGAACGAAGGAAAGAATTCAGAGAAACATGAGGTATCAGCCTCTACTGGGTAGAGGCTTGAACTGTTGGGGCGCCATATTGGGCCCGCTGAGAGGCCAAGGGCAGCAGGTTAAGCAGCAAAGTGTAAAGGACAGAGCATGTAGGGCTTGAAGACTACAGCTATCATGTATTTGTCGTGTAGTAATTGGGTAAGCCCCTTAAGCTCTCTGAGCCTCAGTTCTCGTATCTATGAGTAAACTAATACCTGCCTTAAAACTCATTATGTGAATTGAAAAGGTGATGATTGCTAAGGAACTTGTCACTTAGTAGGTACCCAGTGAAAACTAATTTCCTTTCTTTACTTATCCAGCGTTGCTCAAGTCAATCCTTCCCTGGATCATAGAGTAATTACTATTAATCTTGAACTGATGAAGGGTCAAGCATCTTAAAACTAAATGGTTAAAAGAAAAACATGGGCAGAACATGTGTGACTATATAGCTATTCGACAGTGTGTGGCTACATTCATCCATAGCTCATGTAAAACACTTAATATGTTAGATAAATCCCCACTTACGCTGCTGTAGAATTGGGACTCTGAACTCTTACCCCCAAAAGTCACACTTCAGTCCTGAGAATAAGACTAAACCAAAAAGCCCCCGTGAAGAGCTTGAAGTGGGGTTTAGATCCTTCTGCACAAAGACCAACACTAGGGGGAGACTCTCTCCCTCCTCAGCTGAAAAAGACTTGTAAATTCCCTTGCTCAGTCACCACCCCAGAGCTCTCTCAACATCTCCGGAATAGTACCAAGTTCAATGATTGATGAATAAAGTTGGGCGGGCAGCAAATGCCACTTATGGGATGGGAGAACGAAACCCAACAAAGTGACAAGAAATTATTTTCCCAAAGTCATTCGGAAAGTCTAAAAATAAGTTATGATTAAAAAGCCTCAGCTTTTAACACACTAACATTATCAATTACCCAGCAGTGTGTTTTGATAACTATAATATTTTATTTTTCTTGGTATACAAATGATATTTAATGATTAACAGTATTAGTGATAACATATTAATGATAACAATGAAAGTAATAATACCTGTGTACAAAACTTTATGTATACTTCTTTTTGTTTCTTAATTCTTCCAACCATCCAGTGAGTAGATATTTTAATCAATTATTCTGTTAGAAAAATTAAGGTCTAGAGAGGTTAAATGACTTAAAAACAAGCCGGAATAGTGGTTAAGAGCACAGATTGCAGACTCTGACTGGGCTCAAGTCTCAACTCTACCACTCACTAGCTGTGTGACCTGGCAAGTTAATTAAACTCTCTGTTCTTTATTTTCCTCATGTGTAAACTAAGATGAATAATAATACCTACCTCCTTGGATTGTCGGGAGAATGTAAAACACTTAAAACAGTGCTTGGTTCATTGTATGCACTTAATATATGTTAGCCATTACATGACCCAACATCACATGTTTATTTGTTAATTTATACATCAGTTACTTAATTACCACTTGAGTCAGGCACAGTCTTAGGCACTGGGGTGGGGGGAAACTATGAAAAAGATTTTATAGTTTGTTGGGAGAGACATTATGTAATTCTAGTAAGACGTGATGAGTTTAACGGAGGAAGTAGATGCCATGCAGCCCACAGAGGAGAGAGGTTAGGGACCAGGTATGTGATGGGTAATGTCAGAGCCCAGACTGGACACCAGCTACACTTGACACAGCAGCATCACCATAAAGGGATTCCCATCAACAGCTCTGAAGCTATTTTCAAGGCTTATGGATGGAGAAGACTCTAAGAATTGTAGTAACTAATCCTAACTATGAAATTCTCTGGGCAAATCAATTGACCATTGAGATTCCATTTCTAGACACAAAAAATGCCAATCTCCTTAAAGTTGCTCTGGGAAAGAATTAAATTACTCTGTGGGCTTCCATGGTTTGTGAAGAATCTTACAAAGGCATGGAAACCTGGCAGTGAGATCGGTGGATAACTGCCAGATCACCACACAGCTTTTCTTAGAAGAGATCATGTCAAAGGAGAACACACAGAGCAACACCAGGGGCGTTCTCCATAGAATCCCAGAGCCAGGAAATATCGTTGGGTTCTTGTCTGGTGGCTTCCAGACCTCTCACTACTAAGAACATCTTTTACTAGTTGTGCATCATGAACTCCATGTTTTTAAAGATACCATGTTGAATATATTAAGTAAAAATTAATAAATTCTCTATCGTGATTCATTGGAGAGCATTTCATGAATATAAGATGCAAGTGTTACTATCCTGAGCTGATATAATCCAACAAAGATAAAATAAAAATTTAGCATTAAACACTCGTTGGAAAAAATTAGGAAAACAGAGAAAAGAGTAAAGGAATGGGAATGCCACCCATAATTCTATCACCACTGTAAGATTTTCACATATTCCCTTTCAATCTTTATTTTAGGCACTATTTTTCTTAAAGTAGTTGAGAATATACTGTATATTCCTAAGGCAAAAAATATAGACGTTTCTTTAGGTGGGGGTGAAGGGCAATTGGGTACCATTTACCCTTCCCAAACTCTGTCCCCTCACCACACCTGAGACCCCATACCACCCTGTAATACCTTTATTATAGCACTTTCCACAAGGTACTAAGTTAATCTGTTACTAGATGTGATTCTCCCTCTGCTATGGTCTGAATGTTTGTGTCTACCCAATATTCATATTTTGAAACCTAATCCCCAAAGTGATGGAGTTTGGAGGTGGTCCCTTTGGGAGGAGAATAGGTCATGAGGGAGGAGCCCTCATGAATGGGATTAGTGCCCTTATAAAAGAGACGTCAGAAAAATCCCTTGCCCCTTCCACCACGTGAGGTTACAGCAAAAAGACAGCTGTCTCTGAACCAAGAAGTGGGCCCTCACCAGATATTGAATCTGCCAGCACCTTGATCTTGGATTTCCCAGGCTCCATAAATGTGAGAAATAAATGTATATTGTCTATGAGCCACTCAGTTTATGATATTTTTGTTATAACAGCCTGAATGGACTAAGACACCCTCTATATTGTAAAACTGTGTCTCAGTCATCTCCATACCCCAGCACTCTGCAACTTAGCTGGCATATAGCACACATTCAATACTTTTTTGCTGTACTGAATTAAACTGTTCAAATAGATAGATAGATAGATAGATAGATAGATAGATAGATAGTAACCCTATTACTGCCTTTGCACATCACAAGAGGCTTGGTTCAGTACTCTTATTTCACAGATGAAAAAATGAAAACCAGAGTGGCTAAGGGACAGAGGTTTCCATGTAGGACCGAGTGATCACCAAAAAGCAACAGATGACGACAGAAGCTGGCATATTTCAGACTCCCTTCACTTTAAGATAACCACTATTCATATTTTAGTGGCCATCTTTCATACAATTTTCACAAATAGGATAATATAATATTCTTTTTTTATCGTGAATAGTTTATAAAAATGCAGTCTTTTTTTTAAACCTCCCCTTGCCCTCTGTCCTTCCCTCTCTATCAGACATTCCTCTGCTCCACCCCCAACTGCCATGTAACCAGTGTTAATGACCTGCTATGTACCATTTCATGACATTTCCATGCTGCTAGAATCATGAGCAAAAATAACTACATGGGAGGAGGAGAGAAGATGGCGGAAGAGTAAGACGCGGAGATCACCTTCCTTCCCACAGATACAGTAGAAATACATCTACACGTGGAACTGCTCCTATAGAACACCCACTGAACGCTGGCAGAAAACGTCAGACCTCCCAAAAGGCAAGAAACTCCCCCCGTACTTGGGTAGGGCAAAAGAAAAAAGAAATAACAGAGACAAAAGAATAGGGACGGCACCTGCACCAGTGGGAGGGAGCTGTGAAGGAGGAAAGATTTCCACGCACTAGGAGCCCCTTCGCGGGCAGAGACCGCGGGTGGCGGAGGTGGGAAGCTTCGGAGCCACAGAGGAGAGCGCAGCCACAGGGGTGCGGAGGGCAAAGCGGAGAGATTCCCGCACTTCCCGCACGGAGGCTCGGCGCTGACCAGCACTCACCAGCCCGAGAGGCTTGTCTGCTCAGCCGCCGGGGCGGGCGGGGCTGGGAGCTGAGGCTCGGGCTTCGGTCGGATCGCAGGGAGAGGACTGGGGTTAGCGGCGTGAACACAGCCTGAAGGGGTTAGTGCACCACAGCTAGCCGGGAGGGAGTCCGGGAAAAAGTCTGCAGCTGCCGAAGAGGCAAGAGACTTTTTCTTCCCTGTTTCCTGGTGCGCGAGGAGAGGGGATTCAGAGCGCCGCCTAAACGAACTTCAGAGACGGGCGCGAGCCGCAGCTAACAGCGCGGATCCCATAGCAACAGGGGCGCAGAGGGAAAAACGGAGAGACTCCCGCACAGAGGCTCGGCGCCGAACAGCGCTCACCAGCCCGAGAGGCTTGTCTGCTCCCCCGCCGGGGCGGGCGGGGCTGGGAGCGGAGGCTCGGGCTTCGGTCGGATCGCAGGGAGAGGACTGGGGTTGGCGGCAGGGAGAGGACTGGGGTTGGCGGCGTGAACACAGCCTGAAGGGGTTGGCGCACCACAGCTGGCTGGGAGGGAGACCGGGAAAAAGTCTGCAGCTGCCGAAGAGGCAAGAGACTTTTTCTTGCCTCTTTGTTTCGCGGCGCGCAAGGAGAGGGGATTCAGAGCGCCGCCTAAACGAACTCCAGAAACTGGCGCGAGCCGCGGCTATCAGCGCAGACCCCAGAGACGGGCGTGAGGCGCTGGAGCTGCTGCTGCCGCCTCCAAGAAGCCTGTGTGCGAGCACAGGTCACTCTCCACACCGCCCCTCCCGGGAGCCCGTGCAGCCCGCCACTGCCAGGGTCCTGTGATCCAGGGACAACATCCCCCGGGAGAACGCACTGCGCGCCTCAGGCTGCTGCAACGTCACCCCGGCCTCTGACGCCGCAGGCTCGCCCCGCCTCCTCTGTACCCCTCCCTCCCCGCGGCCTGGGTGAGCCAGAGCCCCCGAAGCAGCTGCTCCTTTAACCCCGTCCTGTCTGGGCGGGGAACAGACGCCCTCAGGCGACCTACACGCAGAGGCGGGTCCAAATCCAAAGCTGATCCCCAGGAGCTGTGCGAACAGAGAAGAGGAGGGGAAATCTGTCCCAGCAGCCTCAGAAGAAGCGGATTAAAACTCCACAAACAACTTGATGTGCCTGCATCTGTTGAATACCTGAATAGACAAAAATAACTACATGTATGACGTGAGGTTGTCATTATCTGCTCTTCAAAAATGGGATCATACTGTATATACGCTTCTCTAGATCTTGCCTTTTGCACTTAACAATCACTGCAGAAATATGTCCAAGTCAACTGGTTTTGACCTACCTGCTGTGAAGTGGGGGCTGTGGTCAGATGTTATGCTGTACAGGGTTTCATGCCTGTGAATCAGGCATTCTGTAAGTTCCTGGTTGAGCTTTGGCTGTGGCTTTGTAGATAGGAAAGGCAAACCCATACTGAGAATACGGTATCTATCCCTGTGAGGACAAGTCGCTGGCCCTTCCAAGAGGAAAGGGACCCAATGTAGTTGAGTTGCCACCAAGGTGCTGGTGGTCTTCTTGAGGAATTGTGCCCATTCTTTTCCTTCCAAGCCCCTTACCAGCCATTTCGGCCACTGGCCACAGCCTACCTCTCTAAACAGCAAGTTTGCCCCATCCCCTGGGGTCCTTGCCAGGGTTAAACCTCATGTCCTGAGAAAGTTCCCTAAGGCGAGTGAATTCTTGCTTATCCAGTTTTATGTTCTGCCTCCCTGATTAAGCCCCATCAGAATTTATTCCCAGGCAGACTGCCCTGGCTCCTACCAGTATGTGCGAGTTAGTCTCTGCAGTTCCTTGGAGAGGTAATCTTTCCTTCCTTGTCAGGCCTAGCGCATCTCCAGCCGGGTTCTGCGCTAACCCTCGTTATCCCACTGGCCCTCAGGAGAGGCAGCAGGGGCTACTGCTTAGAGGGGCACATGCTACCTTGTGGGGGTGAACCTCTGCATGACTTCCCGCACAGGGAAGGGCTTGCCCATCATAGAGAGGGGTGGGCTGAAGTTTTGTGGGTTCAGAGGAGTCTACAGAGCCATGATCCTTGTGGGTCTCCACCTAAGATGTCCACATCCCATATGTCAGGATGGTACCATGGAGAGTCACGGAACACACACACACACACACACACACACACACACACACACACACACAGCTAGAGCTACAGCCACCAAAATAACAGGCAAAGGAAGTAGCTCTCCCAATCAGGATCCTGCCCTTAGCACTACAAGACCTGGCTTGTTGAGAATTCAAAGGTTTCCCAAGCTCCTTGATTGTAACTAGTAAGTCTGCACTTGCTTCTCGTCCACACTTCCACTGGCCTCTCAAAAATCCCAAAGAGCCCCCATGGAGAAGCCCTCGAGCTTTCACATTTAGCCTTTAGAGGTTTATTAACAGCCTTCAGCTTCTCATGTATCTCTGCAGAGCATTAATACAACCTCTGAACACTAACCAACACCAATGCCCTTATTTGCATTTTCCCCTCATTGCATCTAAAATATCTGAATCATCAAGGGTGTTCCCATCCACCAGGTCACCAACAGTGAAATTTTTAGCAATTGGGAGGCCACCTATACATCTGTATATAGGGACTCTCTGTGCCCTATAACCACATGGTGTGGTTGGCAGAATAGAAAAACACCCCCACCCCAAAGATGTGTACGTCCTAATCACCAGAACATGTAAATATGTTTTCCTACATGGGAAAAGGGAATTTGCAGATGTGATTAAACTAAGGATCTTGGCATGGGGCATTATCCTGGATTATACATTGGTGAATCCAATGTAATCACAAGAGTCCTTAAAAGTGAAAGATGGAGATAGGAGAATCAGAGTCAGAGAGAGATTTGAAGATGTTATGCTACTGGCTTTGAAGATGGAGGAAACATTTGCCTAATTACTAGAAAGACAGAACGTCTCTGCATATGCCATTTGTCTTTACAGTTGTGTGGACTGCCTATCCACAGGCTTAGCCCATTTTACTATTGGGTTGTTTGGGTTTCTTTCATTAACGTGTTTGTAGAGGTGTTGGGGACATTATAGCTATTAACCCCTTATCTGCTATATACATTGCAAATATTTTTCAGCCTTCTTTTTTTGCCTATTTTTACAATATCTTTTATCAGACAAAACATTGTAGGTTTCGTAATGTCAAATAGATCTTTTCCTTTATCGTCTGGGTTCCCTATCTTTGTTTGCAGAATCTACCCGTTCCTAAATTTTCTTCTCAGATTTTTAAACATTTTATTTTTACATTTATTATTTTATCCACCTGAAATTTATTTTTGTATTATTGTTTCCTCTCTTACCACAAAATACATGTTTCTTGTAGATGTTCTGGGAAGCTTCGGATAATAAACAAGAAAAAAATTTTTAATTACTCATAATTCCCCACTTTCGCAAGACACAGCCCCTGGCTAAATTTTCCCATGCATTTCACACAATCTTGAATTTTTTAAAAAAGATATATAGTGTAAATTCTCTATACAATGTGCTTTTGCCATTTAGCAATACAATTAGAACACTTTTTCACATCACAGAATAATTTTCTGCAACATATTATTAATAGCACAGGAATAATCCAATGTATAAATGTACTATCATTTGTTTAATCAAATTCCTATTTTGGGACATTTACATGGTTTTCAATTTCTTGCTATGAAGAAAACATGTCATGACGCTGCCTCCCATTTGTTAGACTATATTTTGCACTAATTAAAGAGTTCACTTATTTTCAAGTATGTCTGTTCAATTATAATAGAATCTAAAATTACCTGCTTAAAAAAGATAAGGAGAGGAAAAGAAGATCCTTTTTTTTCTGGGTCGCTGTATTGAAATATACCTGAATTGAATATAGGATTTGGAACTATTTTAAAAAGAACTGGATCTCCAGAGTACAATTGATAGGTTTAGAAATTGTTTCTAAGGAGAATCAACTAGAAAGAGTTCAGAACTTAAGAGTCCAGAAGTTAAAAAATAAACAGTAAACATAGCACGGGGAAAATCACCAGGTAGAAGAATCAGAAAATCCTGAAGAATGAGCAGTCAGGTGAAAGATCAACAGGGTAGCAATTCCAGTTCTCTTAATATAGCATCACCAGGAAGCTGCCTCCAACTCTTGGAAAGAGACAGACAAATCAATAATCATTCCTTTCTTAGGATTTTACTAGAATCTCAAGACAAAGCAATGAGTAGTAGAAAGTCTGAGTGCAATTTAAAAAAAAAAAAACATGAGCACAGAACATATTTTAAACATAATTTAAAAATAAATCTGAATATTTGAAAAAATAATCTAAGTGGTCGACAGTGTGTGCATTGATCTATCAAACATATTTGTAATTGGCTTTGAATTCATTATGATTTGGAGATTTCTCTGCCACTGCTCTCTTCCATAATTAACTCTATTCCAAACAAGAAAAAAATTTTAAATATTATTAAAGTGTATATAATAAACCATGAATGTGATGTTAGAAGGGAGTTGAACAGCTCAGCTAGTCTGGCCCCAAAATTTACTATTGCGGAAGCTGAGGCCCAGAAAAGGGAAGTCACTTGCTAAAGACCAGACAGTCAGGTACCTGCTGGGCTGGGGTTACACTGCAGATCTCCTGCCTCTCAGCTCCTCCCATCAACTTCACAGGTCCACAGGGTGGTCATTCTTGTTCTGGTGCCTGTGGTCATGAGTTATACATCGAATCAGGAAGGCAACAAAATGAAATCTACATATATATGTGTAATCACAATTATGAGCACTGATACTAGTCCTGTAGCTGTTCTATGCCTTTAATGTCCACATGTAATGCTTTCTGAAGAGGGGACACCAGCCGTGTGAGGCCTGGATGCTGTGGGCTCCCCAGGGAGCACCATAGCGGGCCAGGTGTCCCACTGCCCACGCTGAATAAGAGATGCCCAGTCTGATTGGCTCTTTCTTCAATTCATGGTCCCCAGGGTTGAAGACCCTTAAACACTTTCCTCTGAGGGAATTTTATAGTTAAGAGCCAAGTGGAAAATATTCAAAACGATCAGATCTAATATACTTCCTACTAGTAAATTAAAAATACATGATATTAAAAAGGACATTTCTTGTGGGTTTTTTTTTAAGTTTAAGGTTAAAAAAAATTAGGAAGAAGAAAAGTAGGTGTAGTCTAGAGCAAAAATTCTTGATTTTTCTCCAACACAACACACGTCCCACGTGTAACAGTTAGTCACAAAGGACTACAAGTTTCTGCACAGAATATGGTTTGCTGGATATAACTCCACCTTTTCTTCCCTACTGCCACTGATAAAACACCATAATTGGGATAATATTTAGATATTTTAAAGTAAAATCTGACCCAGGAGTTGGGCTTTGACTGTGTGTATAACATGTATCTATTGTTACTAGTAATAACAATAAGGACGAAAATGACCAAAATTATTCTAGTTGCATATTAATTGCATGCAACTATAGTTATTTTAATAATAATAACCATAATAATGATAGTTACCTGGAGGAAATTTTTTGAAATGCTTATTGCAGAGCCAGGAACACAGAATACTCAATAAATGTTAGATGATATTGATGTTGTTGAAACTACCAACTACCAATTACATGTAAATATTTCATAATCAGGATAATCTGTACCTATAAAAGTAGAATTTCTGGTGTCCTTGTCACATGTTCTCCACCCACTTCTGATGTCAGCTATGGTTGCAATGGACAGTGGTGTGCCCGCTATCCCACCTCATGCTACAAGCATCCCGTCTCAAGTGGGACACTGCATTCAGCATTCTGCACCACACTTTGGAGCTTACTTATCTGGGCATGAGGAACACAGCTCAGAAGTGCAGGGAGGGTAGAGCTTGTGGGGAAACCCTCAGCTGATAGGGGGCAGGAACCACCGTCTTTCAGGAGGACAATTCTAGGTGGAGTTCTGTAAGCTGTTCAGGTGATCTCAGCAGAACTGCCCGCCCCCCCAGCAATGCTCCCAGCAGATCACTCCTCCTCTCCTGTCTCATGCCCTGGCTCCCTCACCCCTGCTTCCTAGGGTCATCTCCGAAATTAACCACCTGCATCCTTATCTCAGCTGCTTTCAAGGCAACCCAGACTAAGGCATTCCATCTCCTGGCTCTAGGTTATTTCCAGAAATACAAACTGGAACTACTTTAGATGGGTGGTCCTCAACGCAAGGCAACATCAGATTAGTTTTGTTTTACATTAAAAATATTTTAAATGGAAGAGAGAACATCTTCAGATAGGACCTTTTATAAAAGAACGTTCATAATATTGTGTTCTGAGAACCCCTAAAAAAGTTGTAGAAAATAATTATGTTTAGAATTAGGAGAGAGGAGACAGAAACAAGAGAAATGCCAATGCTTTCAGCAAATTTGATCATTATTCCCATGCTCTGCATCGATGAGTCAGGTCATCACTGGTCCCTGTTCAGTTCTTTCTGATGCAGGCCCTTAAGGGCATTTACTATGTAACTTCTTGGATGTCTGATCAATTCAAGCCTGAGCTCTTTGGCTGAATGGGGTCCTGGCAAAGTTCCAGAGGCTGATGGACAATTTGTAGAGACCATATCACGGGTATTTGGCTGCATGTCCAATGATGTGGGGGTAATAGCCAGCATGCCTTAGAACATTTTAGGCCTTTAACAATTGTTGTGAGTGACACAACAAAATTAGAATATCGTAAAGCCCTAAGGAGATCAAGTGACCCAGAGAAAATACTTGAGTCCTTTTGTGTAATTGCCTTGAGAGTATTGACCATATAAAATTTAATTCAACAGGTTCATTTAGAGCACTTACTATGATACGACAATTAACAGTTATAGAGGAGTTTCACATTATCTCACTTGAGCCCAACATAACCTATAAGACAGGTATTATTTATTCTCTCCACTTCACAGATGATACAACTGGGACTCGAAGAAGTGATTAACACCAGGATGGTACTCCATGAATGTTGGTGAATGAATGACTTACCTGACATCAGATCTCAAATATGGATCCAGATCTTCTAATTCCCAGTTCTCTGCTCTTTCCCCTACTTCCCGCTATCTAGTTGGACAGTATCAAGTACCGCGTCTCACAGGAAATGCAAGTGAATAGTCTTTGTTCTCTGCCTTAAGGGCTCATAATCTCACTGGGGAGCAGGAACAAGTGCCATACTTGATTGAGTAAGTTGACCCTGTGTCACAAAGTTTACAAAAGAGAGAGATGAGTGCTGGCTTACAAGGTTAGGGTAGGTTCTCTAGACAGGAATAGGAGCGGAGCTGAGTCCTGAAGGATGGTCAGGATTTTCATGGGGCAAAAAGAAGACACTACAAACTGTTAGGAGGACACCGAGGAGATAACACCTTTGGATTTTGAAAACCTCACAAATCTTGGTGATTTATTAACTAATATTCTTAAATTTCCCTGAAGTAAAGTTTTTATGGACTACAGTTTTCTTATGTTCTGTACTTAAATCACTTCTCAGTGTCAAGGACCAATTAGCTCAGTTCCATGATTTCCAACCTTTTTGAGCCTGTGGACCCAGAATCTTACATGGAAGCCAAATATATAAAGAGGAGTTGTTTTAGTGGAAGAGGGTTGGATGCAGGTGATTAGAGACCAGTGCAAAGGAGGTTGTTCACACCAGGCAAGGCCCTACCAGCCACCATTCTGCTGTGTTAGACAAGGTACACACATCACTCCAGGTCCAGCCAGGAAAACAGAAACTACCTCAATTACTCTAACAGAGAAAATTAGACATAAGGAACGGGTTTGATGGTGTTGGAGGACTGAAAGGCAAAAGGGAATCCAAGGTAACACGAAGAGGAGGTAGCTTCTCCCCTTAGGGCTCAGGAAACAAAGGGAGAAAGTTGGAGTGTTTAAAGCCTATGAGGTTGGAAGAAGCGCCCCACTGAGCTGGTACTCAGACCCCAGGGAAGGGGGCCCTGCCCCGCTGGTCCAAGTACTGCTGATGTGGGATGATGAGAGAAGTTCTGGGTGGGCGAGCTGATGAAAAAGCTGGGGACTGGAACAAACTGCCACTGAGAGGATGAAGGGACATTGCTGGGGTGACACTGGTGGTAGCAACAAACAAACAGAAGGACCAAGTCCCCCTTTCCTCCTCCCACCTTCCAGTCTCCCTCTAGTGTCTCCTATTTATGGGACTCAACAGGAGCGAGATGGCAGAGGAGAAAGGTGGTGTGCGGAGTCCCAATCTCAGCACCACAGAGCCAAGTGTCAAAGGCAGGAGGTGGACACAATAGATTCATAACCAATATGGCGCCTCAGATGACAAGAAGGAACAGACAAGAGAATAAGGGTGGCTTTGCCCTGAATGTTTAGGGTTGTTGGGAAAATAATCCAGAGTTTATAATCCAGAGTTTATGTCTCACAGATAGCAGACCAGTTGTTCTATTTTATCTCTGAAGAACAAGGCGACAGTACAGTAAATTGAGCATGAACTGTAAATTAGTATGTACAACTTACTGACAGAAAAATACCAGGGCAATAGGATGAGAGACCAAAGTAGACCCTCAAATTCTGAAATATGTCATTTTTCTATATTTCCTGGTTCAGAGGTTATTATTAAATAGTGATTTATTCACTTCTTTACATATGTTCTTTCTCTTCAGACAGCTTCATTTTCTCTTCTGCAACTTACTTAAGTCCATGCATCAGAACGGACAAATCAGTGATATAGCCACTAACCACAAGTGTATTAAACATATGTATCATTTTCCCCATCTGTGAGATGGGGAGGATTAAGGGATTACATGCAGAAATGCGGATTCTCATTAGCAATTATCGTTCATTCATCCAACAAATGTATTTTAACATCTACCATATGCCAGGCATTGATTTAGGGGCAGGGGTTAAAACACCAGAAAAAAAAGCTCCCTTATCAGTTAGGAACCCGAATAGCTCTAAGGAATGGAAAATCCCACTCCAGTGACTTTACCAAAGAGGGTTCCATGATTTTCACTTAAGAAATCACAAGGGAGGCAGCCAGGGCCAGTAGGAGGTGCTGTGAGGCCATCAAGGACCCAGTTTCTTTCCACCTTTCTGCTCAGCCTCCTTATTGGGCTGGTTTACGTACTCCTACTGGCCATTTCATGACCCTTATTCCACTGCCAGGAATTATATCTACATTCCAAACGAGCAGGAGGAGAAAGGAAGAAGGACGTGGTAATGCCTGTGTTAGAAGAGTGAAGGCTTCCCAGAATCTCCAACAGACTTCTGCTCGTGTCACTGACCAGAGCTGCAGCACATGGCTACCCTCAGCTGCAAACCAATGTGAGGGTGAGCATTTTCCCTGGACATATTTCCACACCATATTTCCTTTACTCTGTTGGTAAAAGAGAGAGGGCACTTGGTAATTCTCTAGCAGTGTCCGGCACAGCGCCTTGCATCACAGAGCTCAGATCCAGTCTAGCGGATTGTATCATTAGAGCTCTACGGTTGTAGCAACGGGGGCCAACAGAAAAGGAGTTTGTTGGAAGGATGTGAACCAGCTCACAGAATCAAAGGGATGTTGGAGAGTCACGGTGTAGAAGGACAGGAAGCAGGGCAGCCTCTGAGTGGTCTCGATCAGTGGCAGTGGTCTGATGAACCCCAGCCACAGAAGAAGTGACACAAAATCTAAAGAGAGGACTCCAAGTGCTGGCTTGGGTCCTGGCAATCGCGCCACGTCTGCACACAATGGAAGGGGTGGTTCCTCAAATACGAGTCAGGGAACACTTACCAGGAAAAGGGGCCAGGGAGCTGAGCAGGTCAGCGGGTCCAGGGCATTGACCAAAGGGCTGATATCTGTGAAAGAATTTCAGTTTTCCAGATGACAAGTTCTCAAGTGCTATGAAGCACTATAAAATTCTTAATACGGTACCTCAATCTTAAAAACACATCTTTGCTCCAGTTCTTTAATACCTCAGGAAAACCCAATTTTCACTTTTCTAAACTGAATCAGAACTGAAGAAAAAAAAAAGTTTGCACTAAAAGAAAAAGATACAGCAGAAGACTGGCTGGTTTTCTTATTAAGACTGTCTTCTGGTTACATTTTATATATAGATTCTCCTGAATGTAGGTTAGGGAGCTATTACAAAATTAAATAAGAGAAGAGCATTGCTTCTGCTATTTGACTTGAAGATGTTCACAGCAGGGCAACATAAAATCAGGATTTTATAGTGTTGCCTGAAAATAATACCATACCTTGAACTAGAAGCCCATAGGCAGATCAGGCCATTAAGGACTATTACCCATGTTATTACTGCTAAAATATTTATATATTATACTTTTGTAATAAGGTATTTCCAAAGAAAATAATGCTGGCTTAAAATGCACCTATTAGTAAAGCCATTCCAGCATAGTGTTGTTTGAAAATCTCTGCAGGAACAAAAGCCAAAAACATCAAACAATTATTAGAAGTTTGGATTTTGTCCCTCTAAATACCCTTTTTCTGACCTTTGAAAACAGTTACAGCAAATGAAGACCAATAAAATTAAGCACAAGAGTGAAATTTGTTAAAAATAACAAGAAAATTTATATAGGTCCAGGTACCATTGTTATTCATGTTCTTTTTCTGTAGTAAAATTATTTCAACTTTGAATCAGTTTTGAGGTTTTCATTAGGTTATTCAAAAATATTTATTGAACCTGCCTAGTAGGGCAGACACTACTTGTCTATTTGATAGTCATTCTCCTTTGACTCCTTACTAATATAATCCCATCTTATTCAAGATGTCAATGTGTTCTGCTAGAACAGTCAACTCCCAGATTCAATTGCAGCTAGGGGTTACCATGTGATCAGGTCTAGACAATAAGATGTAAAGGGAAGAATTCATTTTTTAAAAAGAGGAGAGACTCATTTGGCAGTATCTTTGACTTTTCTGTCTAGAATGCAGATGCAATTCCTGGAACAACAGCACCAATTTTGCAACCATGAGGATACAGAGCAGAAAAAGAGATGGAACATGGAGATTTGATGATATTATGGAGATACTGTACAAGCCCAGGACTGCCTATCTTCAGCCTTCTTCCTATGTGATAAAAAATAAACCTCTATTTGGTTCAGCTATTGCAATCAGGCTCAGTTATTTGCAGCCAGATGTATTACTAACTGATATATGTACTATGTATCTAACACTGTGTTGGACTCAGAAGATACAGCAGTGAACAAGATGTGGTCCTTAGACACAGATAACATTACTTAATGAGAGAAACATTAAGTAAATCATAACAAAATTATTTAATTGCAACTGTTATGAAGTAAGTGCTGAGTTAGCTACATTAGCCTCGGTGAAGACAGTGGTCAAACAAGATCTTTTTAAGTAAATGACATATAAACTGAGACTTGGATAAATAGGAGTTAACTGGGTGGTGGCAGTTGGAGACAGCATTTCGGGGGTTGGGGAGAATGGTCCCTATGAGTGAAATAATGGAGACTAAAGGCAGTGATACTTCATGAAGCTGGAGTAGTCAGATCAGAAAACATACGGCCTTTGGCCATGATAAGAATTTTAGACCTTAGAGCAATGGAAAGTCATTGGTAGATGTGAAGTGATCCGATCTGAGTTGTGAAGAGATAATTCCGTCTGCAATATGAAGGAATGGGAGGGGAGCTAGAGTGGATGTGGGGATTGAAAAGCTTGTTGAAGTTGTCCAGATCAGGAGTCAGCAAACTGCTTCCAAGGTCTGCTTTCATAAATAAAATTTTAGGGGGCTTCTCTGGTGGCGCAGTGGTCGAGAATCTGCCTGCCAATGCAGGGGACACGGGTTCGAGCCCTGGTCTGGGAAGAACCCACATGCCGCGGAGCAACTGGGCCCGTGAGCCCCAACTACTGAGCCTGCACGTCTGGAGCCTGTGCTCCGCAACAACAGAGGCCGCAATAGTGAGAGGCCCGCACACCGCGATGAAGAGTGGCCCCCACTCGCCGCAACTAGAGAAAGACCTCGCACAGAAACGAAGACCCAACACAGCCAAAAAAAAAAAAAAAATTTTTAATGGAATTCAGCTACATTTACGTATTGTCTATGGCTGCTTTTGTGTTACAATGGCAGAGTTGAGCAGTTGCCGTGGAGAATGTATGGTCAATATAGGCAAAAATATTTACTATCTGGCCCTTTACAAAAGAAGTGTGTCAACACCTGCTCTAGACAAGAGAAGATAGTGGCTTGGACTAGTTTCATGGGGATGTAGGAAAGTATCTCCATAATGTCATCAAATCTCCATGTTCCATCTCTTTTTCTGCTCTGTATCCTCATGGTTGCAAAATTGGTGCTGTTGTTCCAGGAATTGCAGTTTCATAGGGATGTAGGATGTAGGACAGATTTGAGATGTATTTGAGATTTGCTGATGGGTTAAATTTGGGAGCTGAAGGAAATAGAGAGAGATGAACAATGACTATATTTATTTTTTTTTACATCTTTATTGGAGTATAATTGCTTTACACTGTTGTGTTAGTTTCTGCTGCACAACAAAGTGAATCAGCTATATGTATACGTATATCCCCATATCACCTCCCTTTTGCATCTCCCTCCCACCCTCCCTATCCCACCCCTCTAGGTCATCACAAAGCATCGAGCTGATCTCCCTGTGCTATGCAGCAGCTTCCCACTAGCTAACTATTTTACATTTGGTAGTGTATATATGTCAGTGCTACTCTCTCACTTCATTCCAGCTTCCCCTCCCTGCCCCGTGTCCCCAAGTCCATTCTCTATGTCTGTGTCTTTATTCCTGCCTTGCCACTAGGTTCATCAGTATCAATTTTTTTTTTAGATTCCATATATATGCGATAGCATACGGTTTTTATTTTTCTCTTTCTGACTTACTTCACTCTGCATGACAGACTCTAGTTCCATCCACCTCACTACAAATAACTCAATTTTGTTCCTTTTTATGGCTGAGTAATATTCCATGGTATATATGTGCCACATCTTCTTTATTCATTCATCTGTCAATGGACATTTAGGTTGCTTCCATGTCCTGGCTATTGTAAATAGTGCTGCAATGAACATTGTGGTACATGACACTTTTTGAATTATGGTTTTCTCAGGGTATATGCACAGTAGTGGGATTGCTGGGTCATATGGTAGTTTTATTTTTAGTTTTTTAAGGAACCTCTATACTGTTCTCCATAGTGGCTGTATCAATTTACACTCCCACCAACAGTGCAGGAGGGCCTTTATTATGTTGAGGTAGGTTCACTCTATGCCCACTTTCTGGAGAGTTTTTATCATAAATGGGTGTTGAATTTTGTCAAAAGCTTTTTCTGCATCTATTGAGATGATCATATGGTTTTTATCCTTCAGTTTGTTAATATGGTGTATCACATTGATTGATTTGCATATATTGAAGAATCCTTGCATCCCTGGGATAAATCCCACTTGATCGTGGTGTATGATCCTTTTAATGTGTTGTTGGATTCTGTTTGCTAGTATTTTGTTGAGAATTTTTGCCTCTATATTCATCAGTGATATTGGCCTGTAATTTTCTTTTTTTGTAGTATCTCTGTCTGGTTTTGGTATCAGGGTGATGGTGGCCTCATAGAGTGAGTTTGGGAGTGTTCCTTCCTCTGCAATTTTTTGGAAGAGTTTGAGAAGGATGGGTGTTAGCCCGTCTCTAAATGTTTGATAGAATTCACCTGTGAAGCCATCTGGTCCTGGACTTTTGTTTGCTGGAAGATTTTTAATCACAGTTTGAATTTCATTAATTGTGATTGGTCTGTTCATATTTTCTATTTCTTCCTGGTTCAGTCTTGGGAGGTTATACCTTTCTATGAATTTGTCCATTTCCTCCAGGTTGTCCATTTTATTGGCATAGAGTTGCTTGTAGTAGTCTCTTAGGATGCTTTATATTTCTGCAGTGTCCATTGTAACTTCTCCTTTTTCATTTCTAATTTTATTGATTTGAGTCCTCTCCCTCCTTTTCTTGATGAATCTGGCTAATGGTTTATCAATTTCGTTTATCTCCTCAAAGAAATAGCTTTTAGTTTTATTGATCTTGGCTATTGTTTTCTTTGTTTCTATTTCATTTATTTCTACTCTGATCTTTATGATTTCTTTCCTTCTGCTAACTTTGGGTTTTGTTTGTTCTTGTTTCTCTAGTTCCTTTAGGTGTAAGGTTAGATTGTTTACCTTAGATTTTGCTTGTTTCTTGAGGTAGGTTTGTATAGCTATAAACTTCCCTCTTGGAACTGCTTTTGCTGCATCCCATAGGTTTTGGATCGTCGTGTTTTCATTGTCATTTCTCTCTGGGTATTTTTTTATTTCCTCTTTGATTTCTTCAGTGATCTCTTGGTTATTTAGTAACGTATTGTTTAGCCTCCATGTGTTTGTGCTTTTCACGTTATTTTCCCTGTAATTCATTTCTAATCTCATAGCGTTGTGGTCAGAAAAGATGCTTGATATGATTTCAATTTTCTTAAATTTACTGAGGCTTGATTTGTGACCCAAGATGTGATCTATCCTGGAGAATGTTCCATGCGCACTTGAGAAGAAATTGTAATCTGCTGTTTTTGGATGAAATGTCCTATAAATATCAATTAAATCGATCTGGTCTATTGTGTCATTTAAAGCTTCTGTTTCCTTATTTATTTTCATTTTGGATGATCTGTCCATTGGTGTAAGTGAGGTGTTCAAGTCTCCCACTATTAATGTGTTACTGTCGATTTCCTCTTTTATAGCTGTTAGCAGTTGCCTTTTGTATTGAGGTGCTCCTATGTTGGTTGCGTATATATTTATAATTGTTAGATCTTCTTCTTGGATTGATCCCTTGATCATTATGTAGTGTCCTTCCTTGTCTCTTGTAACATTCTTTATTTTAAAGTCTATTTTATCTGATATGAGTATAGCTACTCCAGCTTTCTTTTGATTTCCATTTGCATGGAATATCTTTTTCCATCACCTCACTCTCAGTCTGTATGTGTCCCTAGGTCTAAAGTGGGTCTCTTGTAGACAGCATATGTATGGGTCTCATTTTTGTATACATTCAGCGAGCCTGTGTCTTTTTGTTGGAGCATTTAATCCATTCACGTTTAAGGTAATTATCGATATGTATGTTCCTATGACCATTTTCTTAACTGTTTTGTGTTTGTTTTTATAGGTCCTTTTCTTCTCTTGTGTTTCCCACTTAGAGAAGTTCCTTTAGCATTTGTTGTAGAGCTGGTTTGGTGGTGCTGAATTCTCTTAGCTTTTGCTTGTCTGTAAAGCTTTTGATTTCCCCATCGAATCTGAATGAGATCCTTGCTGGGTAGAGTAATCTTGGTTGTAGGTTCTTCCCTTTCATCACTTTAAGTATATCATGACACTCCCTTCTGGCTTGTAGAGTTTCTGCTGAGAAATCAGCTGTTAACCTTACGGGAGTTCCTTTTTATGTTATTTGTCTTTTTTCCCTTGCTGCTTTCAATAATTTTTCTTTGTCTTTAACTTTTGCCAATTTGATTACTATGTGTCTTGGCATGTTTCTCCTTGGGTTTATCCTGTATGGGACTCTCTGTGCTTCCTGGAGTTGGGTGGCTATTTCCTTTCCCATGTTAGGGAAGTTTTTGACTATAATCTCTTCAAATATTTTCTCGGGTCCTTTCTCTCTCTCTTCTCCTTCTGGGACCCTTATAATATGAATGTTGTTGCATTTAATGTTGTCCCCAAGGTCTGTTAGGCTGTCTTCATTTCTTTTCATTCTTTTTTCTTTATTCTGTTCAGCAGCAGTGAATTCCACCATTCTGTCTTCCAGGTCACTAATCCGTTCTTCTGCCTCAGTTATTCTGCTATTGATTCCTTCTAGTGTATTGTTCATTTCAGTTATTGTATTGTTCATCTCTGTTTGTTTGTTCTTTAATTCTTCTAGGTCTTTGTTAAACATTTCTTGCACCTTCTCGATCTTTGCCTCCATTCTTTTTCCGAGGTCCTGGATCATCTTCACTATCATTATTCTGAATTCTTTTTCTGTAAGGTTGCCTATCTCCACTTCACTTGGTTGTTTTTCTGGGGTTTTATCTTGTTCCTTCATCTGGTACATAGCCTTCTGCCTTTTCATTTTGTCTATTTTTCTGTGAATGTGGTTTTTGTTCTACAGGCTGCAGGATCGCAGTTCTTCTTGCTTCTGCTGTCTTCCCTCTGCTGGATGAGGCTATCCATACTGTCTTGATTACTGTAGCTTTGTAGTATAATCTGAAGTCAGGGAGCCTGACTCCTCCAACTCCGTATTTCTTTCTCAAGATTGCTTTGGCTTTTTGGGGTCTTTTGTGTTTCCATACAAATTGTAAAACTTTTTTGTTCTAGTTCTGTGAAAAACACCATTGATAATTTGATAGGGATTGCATTGAATCTGTAGATTGCTTTTAGGAGTATAGTCATTTTCACAATGTTGATTCTTCCAATCCAAGAACATGATATATCTCTCCATCTGTTTGTATCATCTTTGCTTTCTTTCATCAGTGTCTTATCGTTTTCTGCATACAGGTCTTTTGCCTCCTTAGGTAGGTTTATTCCTAGGTATTTTATTCTTTTTGTTGCAGTGGTAAATGGGAGTGTTTGGCTAATTTCTCTTTCTGATTTTTCATTGTTAGTGTATAGGAATGCAGAGATTTCTGTGCATAAATTTTGTATCCTGTTTCTTTACCAAATTCATTGATTAGCTCTAATAGTTTTCTGGTGGCATCTTTAGGATTTTCTATGTATAGTATTATGTCATTTGCAAACAGTGACAGTTTTATGTCTTCTTTTCCAATTTGGATTCCTTTTATTTCTTTTCCTTCTCTCATTGTCGTGGCTAAAACTTCCAAAAGTATGTTGAATAACAGTGGTGAGAGTGGGCACCCTTGTCCTCTTCCTGATATTAGGGGAAATGCATTTAATTTTTCACCATTGAGAATGATGTTGGCTGTGGGTTTGTCATATATGGCCTTTATCATATTGAGGTAGGTTCCCTCTATGCCCACTTTCTGGAGATTTTTTATCATAAATGGGTGTTGAATTTTGTCAAAAGCTTTTTCTGCATCTATTGAGATTACTATATGGTTTTTATCCTTCAATTTGTTAATATGGTGTATCACATTGATTGATTTGTGTATATTGAAGAATCCTTGCGTTCCTGGGATAAACCCCACTTGATCATGGTGTATGATCCTTTTAACGTGCTGTTGGATTCTGTTTGCTAGTACTTTGTTGAGGATTTTTGCATCTATGTTCATCAGTGATATTGGCCTGTAGTTTTCTTTTTTCATGACATCTTTGTTTCATTTTGGTATCATGGTGATGGTGGCCTCATAGAATGAGTTTGGGAGTGTTCCTCCCTCTGTTATATTTTGGAAGAGTTTGAGAAGGATAGGTGTTAGATCCTCTCTAAATGTTTGATAGAATTTGCCTCAAACAATGACTTTAAACATAAGCACCTGATAAGATGGAAAAGCAGGTTTGGGAGGGTAAAATGCAAGTGTTCTGTCTTGGAAATCTTGAGTTTAAATATCTTAGAAAGAGAGATATTATTAATATCACAGTCCCTCTTTTGTTAGAATATGGAAACCCTATAATATAGAGGGTTTCCTTATGTTCTATGTTATAATCATTTCCACTCAGTAAGAATCATCCTCTTGATTTTTTACATATAGAACGTCTTCCCAAATATAATTAAATTCAGTCCATTTTAATTTTAAAAATTAAGCAAAAGTTAAAAGAAATTGAGGCAAATAGATTATAATAAAAGTTTTTCTGATGTTTTGAGAAAAGACATTGGTTCCGTAGTTGAGCAGTAAGTCTATCCAGTAATAATTATTTATATATTTTCAAGACATTTTTCATACAATCACATTTTCCCCAGTATTTTTTTTTCCCCAGTATGTTTATGCCATTAAATACTATCATACTGATCTCACAAAAATAACAAAATAATGGACCTGTTGCAGGTAAGTTATCATTTGATGAGAAGCAATGGTGAGCTTTGGGCATTAGATCTGATTAAGCCAAGTTTCTGTACCCTTCTAAATAAAATAATTGCATTTTTCTGTCCAAATCTGGGACACAATGCTTGACAACTGGAAATTTTTTTTTAATTGTGAAAATTCAAGAAAATATCAGAAATATGGTTGTCATATATTTCTATGCCAGATCCTAAGGCATGGGAAACACCCAAATCTCCACTCAGTCCCTCTGTAAGAGGTCAGGCCTCAAGCACAGAAGGGAAAATAATCAACTGTCATGGGAAATGGTGGGGCCCAACATTTGAAATAAAACACCTTGGTGCTGTTCTTTGAATTTTCAGAAGTGTTTGGCAATATGGATATGCAATATGCTTGGTAAGACCTCCTACTGAGACTGTTAGAGGGGAAAAAAATCAGTCTTCCAAAATGTAAAGTTCAGGATACGACTTGATCTGCACTCCTTTACTTAGAACGCCTTCACAGCTCTTGTATTAGTTTGGCAAGCTCTAGGAATCTCTTGAGTTATTGCTCCCTACCCCAATAAATGGTTTTTTTGGCAAAACATGCTGGAAGTTTTCCTTGTACCTCAAGGATGAGACTATTTCTTTTGAAATGCACACACTGAGAGGTGGGGAAGAAAACATCCAAGATGTAGAATTTATGCGTTTAATGAAATGTGAAAATTGGAAAAGAGAAACATCTCTTCTGAAGATGGCTTTAACTCATTAGCAAACTGGGTTAATTAAAAAGTATTAAAGTCAGACATCCCTTTAAATATGATAGATAATTTCTTTTTTTAATTACTATTTTCAAGCAGAGTAGTTGTTTTTTGTTTGGCTGTTTTTCTGGGTTTTGGGTGGGTTTTTAAAATTTTGGTGCTGTCTTCCCTGGATAAAGCAAGGCATTCCCAGCCAAACAGTGTTGAGCTAATGATCAGAAAGCAGTTTCCTCCTTCCCTCCTGAATTCACCTGCTCATGACCATAAGCCCAGCTCCAGGTGGGACAGTGTTTGCAGCTGGAGTGGAAGAGACATTGGAACAGCCACAGTGAGCTGGTTTTGATTCTCTCATCATTTCATTCACACCGGCTTCCTTTAGGAAGCCTGCAAAATGTTGGTTTTTAATTGAAGTACAATTAACAAACAATAAAATTCATCTTTTAGAATGTATGGTTCTTTATATTTTGAGAAGCTTTTACAGTCATGTAACCACTCCTGCAGTCAAGGTAGAGAATATTTTCATCATCATGAAAAGATCCTGTGTGTCCCTTTGTAGTCAGTCCCCAACCCTGCCCCAGCCCCTGGTACCTGGCAACCAAAGATCTGATGTCTATTTCTGCTTTTTCCAGAATGTCAGATAAATAGAATCATACAGTATGTAGCTTTCTGAGTTCGACTTCTTTTACTTAACAAATTGCTTTTAAATTCAGTAATGTTGTATGTGTGTTATTAGTTCATTCCTTTTAATTGCTGAATAATCTTCCATTATAATTATATGAGTATACCACAATTTATTTATGCATCCAGTAGTTGGCTGTTTGGTTGTTTCTAGTTTTGGGTAATTATGAATAAATCTGCTATAAACATGCACAGGTTTTTGTGTGGACCTATAAGAAATTGTCAAACTCTTTCCCTCAGTGACCATACCATTTTGCATTTCCACCAGTAAATGTATGAGAGCTCCAGTTACTCAGCACCCTCACCAGCATTTTGTATTGTCAGTTTGTTGTTATTTGAGCCATTATAACAGGTGTGTAGTGGTATCACATTGTGCTTCTAATTTACATTTCTCTACTAACTAATGAGACTGCCAATTAATGACACTGAGCATTTTTTCATGTGCTTATTTGCCATGTGCACCTATTCTTTGATGAAGTATCTCCTCAAATCTTTTGCCCACATTAATGGTTTGTTGGTTTTCTTGAGTTTTGAGAGTTCTGTGTATTCTGATTACCAGTCCTCTATCAGATGGGTGCTTTGCAAATATTCTTCTCTCTGTCTGTGGTTTGTCTTTTTATTCTCTTCAGGATGTCATTTAAAAAGCAGAAGTTTTAAATTTTGATAAAATCTAATTTATCAACATGTTTATTTTATGGATCATGCTTTTTGTGTCCTTTCTAAGAAATCTTTGCCTAACTCAGTGTCACAAAGATTTTTTCTTATATTTTCTTCTAGAGATTTTATAGTTTTAAGCTTAAATTTAGGTCTTTGATCCATTTCTAGTTAACATTTGAATACAGTGTGAGGCACTATACATATGTATGACACTTTTTACAAATGGATGTCCAGATACCCCAGCACCATTCACTGAAAAAGCCATCCTTTCTATATTGTATTGCCTTGGCACCTTTGTTGAAAATCAGTTAATATTTGTGTCTGTTTCTGTGCTCTCTACTTTGTTCAGTTGCTCTGTGTGTCTATCCTTTTGCCAATCCCTTGCTGTCCTGATTACTGTAGCTTTATAGTAAGTCTTGAAATCAGGTATAGTTAGTCCTCCAACTTTTTTCTTTTCCAAAATTGTTTTGACTATTATAGATCCTTTGCCCTCCCATATAATTTTTAGAATCAGTTTATTAATTTCTACAAAAAGTCTCCTGGGATTTTGATTGGAATTATATTTAATTGATGTAACAATTTGAGGGAAATTGACATTTTGACAACACTGAGTTTTCTGATCCATAAGGACACCACTTCATTTATTTAGATCTTTTATTATTTTTGTCATCAATGTTTTTCAGTCTTTAGCATACAAATTTTGCACATATTTTGCTAGGTTTATCTTTAAGTATTCTACATATTGGATGTTATTTTAAATGTACTTATTTTAAATGTAAGTTGGATGTACTTTAAAAAAAATTCTGTTTCCAACTGTTCCTTACTAGTATATGGAATACAACTGATTTTTTAATATACTGCTCTTGTATCCTGATACTTCAATAAATTTGCTTTTAAGATCTAGCAGCATTTCCATAGATTCTTTTGGATCTTCTGTGTAAACAATCATGTCATCTGAGAATACAAACAGTTTTAATTTTTCCTTTCCAAAATACATGCCTTTTATTTGTTTTTCTTGCCTTATTATACTTTCTAGAACCTCCAGTGCAATGGAAATTCTTCCCTGTTTCTGGTTTCTGATCTTAGTGGGAAGATCTAAGAGTTAATCGCCATTAAGTTTTTCTGTAGATTTTTTTGGTAGATGAATTCTATCAGGCTGGGGCATTCCCTTCATTCCTAGTTTGTTAAGAAGTTTTTTTTTTTTTTTTTTTTTTTTGATGAATGGATCTTGAATTTTGTCAAAGTCTTATTTGCATCTATTATGATGATAATAAGGTTTTTCTTTTTTAGACTCTCCATATCGTGAATTACATTGATTTTCAAATGTTGAACCAACCTTACCTTCCTGGGATAAACCTCAGTTAGTCAGGTTTAATTAGCTTTTTTATATATTGCTGGACTCAATTTGTGAATACTTTGTTAAGGTCTTTTGGATCCGTGTTCATGAGGAATATTGGAGTGCTCTCAAGACAATGCTGGTTTCACAAATAAGTTGGGAAGTATTAGCTCCTCTTCAATTTTCTGGAAGACTTTTGAGCAAAATATGTTAGGTAGTATTCAGCTTTAAAGCCATCTGACATAGAGGGGTTTTTTTGGTGGGGGGAGGGTTTAGCTATAGAGTCAATTTATTTAATAGATACAGTACTATTCCATTCATTTATTTTTTTTCTCCATTGAGGTTTTTTTTTTCTTTTTTTTTCAGCAATTAGTTTGTATTTTTCAAAGTTTTTTTTTTTTTTTTTTTTTTTTGGCATGTTCAGTTTTAACAGATGGACTAAGGAAAATTGATTCTATCTCACTGGAATAACTTCTTTGAGAAATCTGAGCTTTTTTTAAAAAAAAAAAAAAAAAAAACACGCCGGGGTTAGTATATATATCAAAGAAGATAAAGACTAAAAGTAGCTGCATCATAACCTGTCAACATGATCTCCTTCTTTTCTGTTTAAAATGGTCCTGGCTGAAACTTACAACTGTAGCCTGAAACAAATATGATTAGAACTTCCAAGACAGGATGAGCTAATTAATTAATTAACTCAATAACAACTGATGAAGACTTCGCTTGTCCACTTTGTACAAAGCACTTTGCGGCATACAAAGCAAAGGAGCCACCTCCAGGGAGTTGTAATCTTTCCAGGTAGTCAACTGGAAATATCCATAAAGCCAGGTATGATCAAGCACAAATCAATATAAAGTGAACTTTCTATTGGAATGCTGAAAAAGCAGAAAGGAGCATATTGGAAATTTTAATTTAAAAGGTGAGTTCTGAGATGGATTTTCAGAAAATGGACGAATATTTGCAAGAAGAAATAAGGATGATGTTTCTGGAAGAGAGAGAGGCACAGATAAAACTATTGTTTGGAGGTCTTTAGCAAAAGATGAAGCTGAAAAAGTGCAAGGAGTGAATTGCTATGGAGAGACTCCTGGGCAATAGACACTCCTTAGGCTTAAGGAAGGGAACCAACATTACATGGCTGAATTTCCAGGCCAGCTCTTTGAGGTCATTCTTCTTCTCAGTTTCCTGATGAACATATTAACAGTAGAGCATTTAGATAATTTGCCCAATAGTCACCAATGTCAATGGTAACCTGGCACCTGAACTCAGGCCTCAGATCAGAACCAAACTTCTCCCACTGCCTTATATACTTTGCCAGCTAAAGAAGTTCAGCAATGCCCAACCAGAGATTCTCCATTGCAGTGTTAGAATCAACCATGAAGTGAATTGCAAGTAACTTGTTGCTAGTAATATGTATTCATCCATTCATTCAATAAATGCACACTGAATGCCTTGCTGTGTACCAGCACTGTGTTTAGGTGCCACAGATATAGCAGCAAACAAACATTCTTCCAACCATCATGAAGCTTATGTTCTAACGATGAAAACAAGCACTGAACAAGTCACTATAAGTGAGATTGAGATCTGTTTAGAAAGAAGTACATCACACTGTGGAGGCATTAAAAAGGGTACATAACCTGGCAAGAATATACAATGAAGAAAAGAAGTCTCTTCAGCAAGCGGTGTTGGGAAAGTTGGACAGCTGCATGTAAATCAATGAATTTAGAACACTCCCTCACACCATTCAAAAAAAATAAACTCAAAATGGCTTAAAGACTTAAATATAAGACATGATACCATAAAACTCCTAGAAGAGAACATAGGCAAAACATTCTCTGGCATAAATCGTAGCAATGTTTTCCTAGGTCTGTCTCCCAAGGCAATAGAAATAAAAGCAAAAATAAACAAATTTTTTATTTTTGCCTAATCGAACTTATAAGCTTTTGCACAGCAAAGAAAACCATAAACGAAATGAAAAGACAACCTATGAACTGGGAAAAAATATTTACAAATGATGCAACCAACAAGGGATTAATTTCCAAAATATACAAACAGTTCATACAACTCAATAACAAAAAACAAACAACCCAATCAAAAAATGGGCAGAAGACCTAAACAGACATTTCTCCAAAGAAGACATACAGATAGTGAACTGGCACATGAAAAGATGCTCAACATCTCTAATTATTAAAGAAATGCAAATCAAAACTACAATGAGGTATCACCTAACACCAGTCAGAATGGCCATCATTAAAAAGTCTACAAATAACAAGTGTTGGCGAGGGTGTGGAGAAAAGGGAACCCTCTTATGCTGTTGGTGTGAATGTAAATTGGTGCAGTCACTACAGAAAACAGTATAGAGGTTCCTCAAAAAACTAAAAATAGAGTTGCCATATGATCCAACAATCCCACTCCTGGGCATATATCCAGACAAAACTCTAATTTGAAAAGATACATGCACCCCAATGTTCACAACAGGACTATTTACAATAGCCAAGACATGGAAACAACCTAAATGTCCATCAACAGATGAATGGAAAAAGATGTGGTATACGTATGCAGTGGAATATTACTCAGCCATAAAAAAAGAATGAAATAATGCCATTTGCAGCAACATGGATGGACCTAGAGATTATCATACTAAGTGAAGTAAGTCAGATAGAGAAAGACAAATATCATATGATGTCACTTATATGTGGAATCTAAAAAAAATTGATACATATGAACTTATCTACAAAACCGAAATAGACTCACAGACATAGAGAACAAACTTATGGTTACCAAAGGGGGAAGGAGAGGGATACATTAGGAGTTTGGCATTAACATATACACACTACTATATATAAAATAGATAAACGAGAACCTACTGCATAGCACAGGGAACTATATTCAATATCCTTTAATAAATGATAATGGAAAAGAATCAGAAAAGGTATATATGCATATATATGTATATGTTCATATATATATATATGTGTGTGTGTGTATATATATATATATATATATATATATGACTGAATCACTTTGCTGTACACCAGAAACTAACACAACATTGTAAATCAACTATACTTCAATTAAAAAAAAGGGGGCGGGGGCAGGGGGACATAACCCTATCTGAAGGTCTCTGTAAAGAAGTGATAGTTAAGCTGAAATTTGCAGTTGTTAGCTAAATTAGTGTGTGTGTGTGTGTGTGTGTGTGTGTGTTGGAGGGAGGCATTGTTTCAGCAGCAGAAGCAACAATAATAAAATGTCATACCTTATATCTTGGGAAATGGGAAATGATTGTAGGGTTTTTAGCAAGGGAGTAACACAACAAATTCTTCAGATATATATTCTTAAAAATTCATTCTGATCGCACTGCAGAGAGCAGACTAAAGAAGGACATGATGCCAGAGATCATTGAGAAGGGGACGGCAATACCAGGATGAGAGAAGAGGGTGGCAGAGGTCAGCCTTCCTTGAGATCTAGATTGAACTGGACATGGAAGTTGACAGAAAGAGAGGAACCAAGGACAAGTCCCAGATTTGTGACATTTGCAACAAGGTAGCTGGTAATGTGCCCTTTACCCAAATTAGGAATATTCAGAAAGAACAGATGTAGCGTTAGGGGGAGGTGGTAGGCAGATGACAAGCTCAGTTTAGGAAAGTTGAATCAGACATGTGGAGTGCAGCAGTTAAGAGTATGGCGGGTGAAGCCAGACTATCTATCCCAGCACTACCATTAACAACTGTGTGGCTACGATTAGTTACTCATCCTCTCTGGATCTCAGTTTCAGCATCTATAAAATGGTGATAATAATAATATCTACCTCATACAATTATTATTAAGATTAAAATTAGTTACACATGTAAAGCTCTGTTTTAGTACAACAGCTGGGTTTTTTGGGGAACTATTATTATGTGACTGTGAGATGTTCAATAGACAACTGAATGTATTGCTTCAAATGTCAGGAAAAGCGTAGGGTCATTGTAGGATGGAGCTTCTTAGCTCCCTTGTGTTTGAGTGGGGGACATGTAGCTAAGTTGGATGCACTTAATAAGCAGTGCAAGAACCTCTTGCCCTGTGGCATAGAGAGGCTGGTAAAGTTTGAGAAGAAAACTACTCCCTCCAGGGTCTCTGAGTAATTACAAAAACAAAGTCTCCATGCCAACCTCAGGCAGATATGTAGCATAACTGAGAAATAAATCTTTAAGTCACTTAACATTTGAGGATTATCTGTTATTGCAGCATAACCTAGTCTGTACTGACTGACACATCAATGACCTATTTTATTATGAAAATGACATGCACAGTTTGAGAAGCTGTGGGTCTAAAGTAAAAGACTTTATATGTTTAAAGTAGATTTATATTCTGCAAATTATTTCCTCTGGAGATGGGTTTCCTTCTAAGTATGGGTCTAGATTGCATCTTGCTATCTAAAGAAGAAGCTGCTTGCACTGTTTACAATAGCCAAGACATGGAAGCAACTTAAATGTCCATCGACAGATGAATGGATAAAGAAGACGTGGTATATATACACAATGGAATATTACTCAGCCATAAAAAAGGATGAAATAATGCCATTTGCAGCAACATAAATGGACCTAGAGATTATCATACTAAGTGAAGTAAGTCAGACAGAGACAAATATCATATGATATTGCTTATATGTGGAATCTAAAAAATTGATACAAATGAACTTATTTACAAAAGAGAAATAGACTCACAGACACAGAAAACAAACTTATGGTTACCAAAGGGGAAAGGGGGGGAATAAATTAGGAGTCTGGAATTAACATATACACACTACTATATATAAAATAGATAACCAATAAGGACCTACTGTAGGGCACAGGGAATTATACTCAATATCTTGTAATAACCTATAATGGAAAAGAATCTAAAACAGGATATTTATTTATATGTGTGTACATATGTATAACTGAATCACTTTGCTGCACACCTGAAACTAACACAACATTGTAAATCAACTATATTTCAATAAAAGTTTTTTAAAAATAAAATAAAGAAGAAGCTGCTTGTCTTATAGTGACATGTGGGCTTCTAACTGAGGGGCTGTTACTAGAACATGAGAAACTGAGACCACAGGAAGAACATGCAGGCACGATTTTTACTTCATACTTGGAAAAGCATAAGGAGAAGCTTGACTAGATTTGGCAAAATTCAACTTACCTGATGTTATTTAAAACTATTCAACCCAAATTTTGAGAAATTAGAAAAGAAGAAACTGTCCTTTCCTCTATGATTCAGAAGAGAGAAATATAAGGAAATGACCCTCCTACATCTGTCTATCCTTTGCACAAAGCTGAAAATTGGGTTCTGCTATGGTTTCCTTGAAGGCAAGACCCAGCTGTAGATAGCAAATGAGGTCTCTCCTGTCGGCAGAGGACCTTCCCACTCACAGTCGCCCTGGGAAGAGGCAGATCCAGGGACTGAGAGTAACAACTGGGAACGCAGACCTTAAGCTGGAGATGAGGGGGAAACTCCTTCTTTGGGCTTTACTCGCTCAGACATAGAGCCCCAAATATCCAGACTGCTTGCGTGGGGGTGAGGGCAGCTGGCACCCTCAGCAGGGTTGCTGGCTGGCAGCTAGTTGGAGAGGAAACCCTATAGCCAAGGAATCATTACGTAAGACCCCCCAAAATGATGGTGGGCTGCAATGGATGGCTCCAAGAGCCTCCATATTTAATAGCCAGTTGTAAGTTTCTCTTCTGTAATTTCCTCTGTTTCCTGAGCTTCCAGTAAAGTTTTGGTTAACATCAAAACCCGGTTTCAGTATGGCTGGGGAGAATTAAGGGAAAGGTCTGTGTCTGTGCTTAGTCCGGTAATAAAGGAGTAACTCACCTTGAAGTCAACATGGCAGGGGCAGCATCAATGCATGTCCAGCACAGGGATCAACGGGCTGCAACTGAGGGACAGCTGAGGACAAGCAGAGGGCTGGGAGCCCATGTAAAACACTCCCAAAGACTCCCTGGAGGAAATCACAAGGAACCTGAGAAGGGCATCCTGCTCTCATGCAGGTGGAGACCATCAATCAGGAGACACTAGGTTAAACCCTGACCTCATTTGCACTGGTGAGGCCAGAGGGATATGGGTTACAAACATAATCCCAGAGTATGCCTCCTTGGGACGAGAGGTTCTGTGGGAGTCTGTCTGCCAAGTGGAAATTGCTGGCACATATATCAGGTGAAAAAAATTTGAGACGCTCTCTTCTAGGCAATGGGGAATCTCTGTGGGCCTTCAGACAGGGAAGTGAGGAGATGAAATTATTTTGAATTTTTACAATTTTCCAATATCATCATAGTGAACAAAGGCTTGTTTTTCAATAACTATCCTATTAAGAAAGTTATAAATATTGTAAGGGAAGTGTGTTTTCAGCTGAAACGAGACAGTAAATCAAGCTTGAAGCTTACGGGTTTAGTTAAGTGAAATGTAGGTGAAACAAAATCTCAATAAATCAAGAAATCCAACCTGAATGTAAGCAGTTCATTAATTAAAACTCACAGCCCAGTATAAGATTTACACAACTCTGAAGTAACAACACTGAAATAGCATCTGCTTCCAAGCATCTGCTTCCCAAGAAAGTTTGCTCTTCTTACTAAACAATAGGATAAATCATGATCCTCCTATAATCCTTCTAGGATTGTGAGGGTTTCCCATGAAATTTTCAAATGGCCTGGGCACGCTCATTTCACTCCAGTAACAAAATCCACAGCTATAATTTGCTCAGTTTCCAACTTTGAAGTATCAATCACGCAAATCTCAAATTGTAGATGTTGAGCCAAAAAAAGATTAAAGCTGAAGCGGGGGAGCTGAGGAGATTGAGGGGAAGGATAGGAAAAGAGTGGAATGCAGTTTTCTATGGAGCAAGGGAGCCCAGGGGTGAAATAACTGAGGGCAAAAAAGTCATCAATACTAAAACTAGAAACAAAATGAAGAAAATGTCTGATGCAGAAGCCAGCGTGCTTACAGTGGAGTTGCCTTATATGTGCATTTAACTTTCTGAAGTTCACCCACATGTGATAAAGGAAACCACATAGATAAAGGAAACCACATAGATAAAGGAAAAGAGAAACAACAACTTAAATAGGTATGGCTGATTTTGCATGCTATTCCTGCTCAATGAACCATGCTCTGTAGTGAGACCGAGAGGGGCAACATGAATCTGGTTTTCCCTTAGCTTGTAAGTGTCTCTCACTGTGTGTGCACCTGACTGCACTGAATATGAATCTAGGGTTTTAAAGATATGTATGTTTTGAACAACATGGTTCTTAAACTCAAGCCAACTACTTCATCAGGTACCCGATGGGATGGGGGTTAAGGATAGGATGGGAAGAAAGAGGGCAATACTATCAGTGGATTAATTAAAAGATGTATGTTAGTCTCTGTATTGGATAGGACTCACACAGATAAGCAGAACCACTATGAGTGAGACAGAATCAGGAATATAAGGATTAGATCTTATACAATTATGGAAGTTGGTAAAAAGTTTATGGAAAGCTGTTACCCAGGCATCGGGTAGTGGGCTTAAAGTTGCTGTAGGTCAGCAAGACTGCAGTAAGAAGAAAAGCTGGATGTGAAGTGGGGGAGGTCAAGGACAAACTGGAACCCACAAGGGCAAACTGGAACCCAAAGAACAAAATGGAACCTGTATCTATCTCTTACCACCTCCAGACTTGATAAGGCTGGTTATCTGTAGAAGTAGCTGGTGACTTTCACTATGGAGCTACACATGCACTTGGTCTAGGACTTAGAGAAGCTAAAGGAGAAGATCTGGCTGGAGCTGATGGGGCCACAGGCCCAGCAGCAGCCCCACTGCCAACAAGGTAAGAAGTAGATAAGCCACAACAAGCATAAGCTACTTCAGCAAACAGGGCCTCAGCTCACCCTCACAAGCATTATGGCTGCCATTTCCCTTCTGCCTTTCAAATCACATGCAAACTTTTCTCATGGCCAACCCTAATCCAGAACCAGACGTGGAAGGGAATTCTAGGAAAAGGAGTTCCAATTCAGCAAAACTGACACACTACGAAGCCATTGTGGTCTCCAACAGTTGGCGTCTCTCTAAGGAATTTCCAAGGATAATGCTGATGAAATGTTTACCTTATGTGCTGTCTTTAGAACTCAACGCTTGTTAAAATGTAACTCCACTATTCAAAGTGATGTGTACTAACATTATAAGTGGGAAAATTGTCACTCACTTCTGGTACCAACATTCTGGCTGGTACATTCTTCTCCTCTCTTCCATCATTAAGGCAATTATGGTCTCCCTGCTGAGAATACAATCGACTCTACAATATGATGTTATCAGCAGTCTTCCCAGAGATCCTCTGTGTTTAGAAAGTTTTCTTTAAAATACAAACTCTCTTCCATATGTGTTGTGATTTTTTAAAAAGTACTTGAAAAGCCCTTATTTGTTGCCACTGATCTGCCAACCTGACATTTGATTGTCAAAAAAAATTCTTTTTAAACCTGGGTAACACCAAACAGTATACATTTCCTATTTCCTTTTGTTTCCCAAAGTGTTTGTATTGGTAAAACTTTCAATATTCATAACTCTGAGACTTGACACTTTTTCTGGAAAACAATTCCATTATGGGAAAAGGTTATGGCATTTTATTCCCTTTAAGTCATGGTTTACACAAATATATGTTCCATCCTAGTAATTTCTCAGAGTGCCCAAGAGCTTAGTGATAGCTGAATTCTGAGTAAAACCATTAGCTTGGATGACCATTAACTAATAACTGCTATTATATGTTCTTTAATGATACGGTGAGCTCATTGAGGTCAGGGCCATGTCTCATCCATATTTGTATTCAAAGCAACTGGCACGTACTAAGCACTCAGTAAATATTTATCAAAAGACTGAATGGTTTTCTGTGGGACTTTAAATGTTTGTCTTTAAAAGTAACTGACTCTGGATGAGAGACTCAGATCCAGAATTGCAAATTCTAGGTGAGTATAGAAAACACAACTGAGGTTAGTGGACAAAGAAAGGGAGTTATTCTCAATCTCTTTGCCCTTATTCATTTCCATCAAAAACTGTTTCTTGGGGCTTCCCTGGTGGCGCAGTGGTTGAGAACCTTCCTGCCAATGCAGGGAACACGGGTTCGAGCCCTGGTCTGGGAAGATCCCACATGCCGCGGAGCAACTGGGCCTGTGAGCCACAATTACTGAGCCTGCGCGTCTGGAGCCTGTGCTCCGCAACAAGAGAGGCCGCGACAGTGAGAGGCCCGTGCACCGCGATGAAGAGTGGCCCCCGCTTGCTGCAACTAGAGAAAGCCCTCGCACAGAAACGAAGACCCAACACAGCCATAAATAAAATAAATAAATAAAATTTAAAAAAAAAAAGAAAATGCTCCCTATTTCACTTACAAAATTAATTTTTTCAAAAAAACTGTTTCTTGATTATATACTATCTATCAAACTTTGCATCAGACTATAGAAAAATAAAAATAAATGAGGCAAGGGCCTTGCCCACAAGTATTTCACAGTCCTGTCTGGCCTAAAAACCCAGAGGCAAATAACTAACTGCAGGGCAAGTGCTTTTAATGGAGATGTGTATACAGAGCAAGAAGTGAGCAAATGTATTTTCTAGTTAGAATCTTAAACTACCCCAAAAGAGGTGGCTGGAGTTCCAGGACTGAGAGGTGCATAAATGGTATGGCCCATTTTTTGCTTCCTAAATTCAGATGCCCAGTTTGGGGGGAGGGGGCAGTTTACTAGACTCCACACCTCCTGACAGTCCAGGTCCCTCCACAGCTTAAGGAAATTGGTGCTTATTAACATACCTGAGCCTGTAAAACTGGAAAAGTCACTTAGATATGGTTTTCCAAACAGAACTCAGGAGGCAGCCATTCATTCCAGTAAAGTATTTCTCAGATGCACACAGTAGAGCATTGTATAAGTACACTGCATCTTTAAGAAGAATTGAGTTTGTGTCTATATTGTCATTCACTTATTTGGCTAATCCTTACAGAGCACCTGCCAGGGACTGATGGATTCCTTATTGGCTACCACGCATGAAACCAAGGACCAGCAATTGCTAATATCAAGGTGAATATCAAGGAGCTTGAGTTAGAAGACAATTTCAAAACAATATGATGATGTCTAAGCAGATAACAATGGCACTATATATATATATATATATATATATATATATATATATATATGTATAAAACTTTGCTTTGGGGAGACTTTGGTAGAACTTCAGAAAGGAGATATTTCCACTGAATCTTGAAGACTGACTAGGAGTCCACCAAATACAAAAAAGAAAAGCCTTCCATAGATAATTGGTAAAATTTAACTAAACATATTTTAGGTAACACTTTTAATGACTTCCTAGTCATCTTCTTTAGGTACTGATTGACCCCAAAAGTAGCCAGTGAAGCAAATTCTCCAGTATCACTCTGAAGCTTCTTTGGAATTTTGTGTGGTTCCAAAAGAACTGGGAACAAGCGAGACATCCAAATACATATATTGAATCACTGTGTTAATTGACTAAATATATAAAAAGTGAAACTCTAGCTAAGAGCACATGAGCAGGTCAAGTCTGACCTACCTTCAAACACCATTCTTATTTCTCTAGTAATGAAATATGAGCCTCCCCAAGAACATGCTTGGATCTACCAAATTAACAAATATTTGCTTGATGGCTACTCTGTGTAAATCACTTGTCTAGGCTCTATGAGCCTGGAGATTGATGAAAGAAAAGGAAACTTTTCAAAGGACAAAAGTATCCATATTTCTAGGGGGCAAAGACTAGGCCTTTATAGGACCAATAAAAAGGATGGTTCAATTGCCAATTATGTTTCCCACCTAACATAACTCATTCATTTATTCTCCTATATGTCTTGTTTCTGACTTTGTGTTCTGTAAGGTCTTTCTTGTTGTTTTAAGAAAAATCCACTGGGCTGAAATCAAATAGTGAATGCCCTTCATTTGGCATAATTATGTTTTACAGTTTTTTTCTTATCATCCTCTGGTTTTGAAATTTCAGAAGCTCAGTAAGTACAATCTGGGGAGCATTAACTCCTCAGACACCCAAAACTGTTATTTACCATTTAGTTTTCATTAAAATTTCCATTAACCTTTCCTCCATCAGCACACAGATTATAAATTGCAATCAATTTTCTATTGAATAGAAGGAAATCTTGCTTATAACTGATTAAACAACTAAATAAAGGATTTTGTTCTCACTTTCATCCTTGGTTCTACAGAGCTGCTTTCTAATCATTTCACAAATAGTTTGGTAACTTTTACCAAATGTTAGTAAAAGTAACTGTGTAAAAGTAAAATTTTACAAAAAGGTTAAGTTTCCAAATATGTAGATCAAACCCTGCAGTAGAATCAACTCTCAATTATTTATGCCTAGGTGCAAATCTAGGCATAACAAGACACATAATTGAGAGAGCAGCTAAATTAGGCAAAGTGTAGAAGGTTTGTTCAAAATTCCATTTGAGACATATACATGTGGAGACCATAGAAGCTATTATTTGCATATATCAAAAGTTGAGTAGCACAGTAGAGAGTATTTGGATTCCAGTAACTCCTCTAGTAACAAAGGAGATGTATTTCAATTATTTGACCTTGTGGTCAGAGATCTCATTACCAGAGGTAAAAGTACTAGAAGCCTTAGGTATGTATTCCAGAACATTCTTTCGCTGTGTCAGAGAACTTCTTACTACCCTGAACTTTAGGCGAAGTGAGAGAAAATACTGGGCCCTTTAGCATTTTGAGGGGTACTCATGCCTGTTTTAGGAAAATTACTTAAATTCTGACAATAATAAAAATTAAGAGCTAAAATTTATTGAGCTATTATTATGTTCCAGGAACTTCACAGACAATGTCATCCTTAATCCTAACACAGCTCTCTAACATAGATAGTAGTAATTATTCCCATTTTACAGGTGAGGTAAGGTCCAAAGAGCTTAAGGAAATTTGCCAAAGACCCACAGCTATAGGGCGTGAAAGCCAAAATTCAAGCACTGGTCTGTCTGACTTATAAGCCGAAACTCCCAACACTTCTCCAAGCCATAGGGACTGACATTTTACAGCCCAGATATTACATATTGAAAATCTCCAAGAAATGCCTCCAATCTCCAAGAGCCTGAGGTCTCAGCCAGCCCCTGAGCTCTCTCCGTGTCATCTGCAAGAGATCTGGACCTGCCACAGTGCTACTTCCTCTTCCTGGCTAGCAGGGCCCAGCACTGAGGTTATACAGGGTCCTATTAAAAATATCCCCCTTCCCCACTCAGGTTTAGAACTAACTTAGAAGATAGACTCAGGAATCGGTCAAGATAGAAATGTCAGCTCTACTACCACAAGGACTGCATCAGAGGACAGAACTAAGAAATGTAATCAAATAGGCTAACTTAAGCTCTTAGCTCTGGGTCCCCTTTCACCCACCTGGATGTTAGGACCCAAGCCAGAGGCAAGGATTGGGACTATAGGGCAGATGTACTTACTCAGGGTTGCAGCCTTGGTCTGGTCCAGGACAAAGAAGAGGAAGAAACCAAATCTCTCACGCTCTCAGCCTTTTAATAAATTAGTTCTATCCACTTGTGAGTCACGGATCTAATGCTGTGGTCCAACATCAGGTTGGGCGCCCATCCTACACAAGGAGAGGTGAGCAAGGGGCACAGAGGGCTGCTCTAGTGGGACAGCCTCCAATGGAAATCCGAGGAGTAGAGGAACCAAACTCCCACCTCATAAGAAGTTCTTGGTACCCTTGCCAGGGCCTTGGTGGTTTTGTGAAAAATAGATTTTCACAGGATTCTATTAAACTAAATATGATTATACTTGAAAAGAAGAAAAATCAAAGGAAAAATTTCCTATTGTTCCAAAGATGAGTACTATCACCAGACATAGTAATGCATTAAGAAAGAGAAAATAACCTCCACCTACAAAGAATTTATCATTTCATTGGTGGTGGCGGGGGAAGGAGTGTGAGATGAGAGGAAAAAATGCGTGATCCATATGGTGTTGCAAGACTTGTCTGCCCCTGAGATCCACTCTCCACCCTCCTCCACCTGGCTCTATGACCCAGGAGCCTGCCCTCGTGGAAGGCATCGACGGCCTCCTCCTTTCCCGGCGGCTGGTTGGGTAAAGCCAGGTGGAGAACACTGCCAGATGCTAGAGCGCGATCGGACAGTAAGGTTGGGATGTTTATTTGTTTGCTTGTTTTTTGGCCGCGCCGCAGGGCTCGTGGGTTCTTACTTCCCCGACCAGGGATCGAACCCGTGTCATTGGCAGTGAAAACGCGGAGTGCTAACCACTGGACCGCCAGGGACGTCTCAGGTTGGGATGTTTATTGCCTCAGAGCGGTGGGCGTTGGCTGAATCCCTCCGCTGAAGGCCACAGCTCCTGGCCGGCGGTGCCTCTGAGTTTCTATAACCGTTCCCTCGCCTGCCCCTTCAGTCCTAGTGGTGGGACCAGCCGCCGGGGTACAGCGCCGTATTCATTTCCCTAGCTCCTGCCGCGCCTTCAGAAGTAGTCTCTTTATGAAACACTGGTCAAATTACCCCATTTGATTGTGCAATCTCTTTCCTGCCCAAGACCCTGACAGATAAATACATACATAATGATAAAAGCAGCTCTTTACAGCTTTCAAACCTTTTTTACCTTTTGAGTCGCCTGGACTCCTGCAATGGCCTGCTAAATGATTGCTCACACCCACCGGTGCCCTGTCTCAGCCCGTTCTCCACAAGGCAGCCACGAGACACTCCTCTCTGTTTAAAACCCGTCTTTGGCTTCCCATGGCACCCAGAATAAAATCCATACATCCTACAGGGTCCCAGAGAGAGCTCCATCTCACCCGGCTTTCCACTCCAACCTGACCACATCCTTCAAGCACCAGGTTCCCTCCTGCCTCGGGATCTTTATAAACGCTGGAATCCCAGCTGCATCCTCTCTCCACTTAGCTAGTGCCCACTGATCTCATCTTAAATATCCCTTTCTCAGGGAATTCTTCTCACCTTTCCCCAACATCCCCCAACTAGATCAGGCCCACTTGTTATAGGTTCCCACATTTCTCTATGATTTTCCGCCTAGGCCCTTATACATTTTAAAACAATATGTCTGTGTGATTATTTTTTTTCTAATTATAAGCTCCGTGAGGGCAAAGTCTGGAATTGTTTTGATCACCATTTATTACCCCATGCTTCATACAGGACTGACGCAAAACACTCAGTAGATTGGAAGCAGGGGGACTGCATGTCAGGAGGCCTGAGCGCTAAGGTCTGGGTCCAACCCCCGCCTCCTAGAGTACAAGGACCCAGTTAACCCCCCAAAGCCACCACTGCATCACATTTAAAATAATGATCCTTGCTTCACAGGGCCATTGTCCTGTGAGATTGCTGTCCAGGCACAAGAGGCTTGTAAACTGTTAAGTACAATGCACATGTCAGTGTTAGTATCCCAGGTCCCCAAAGAGAAGCTTTTGCTCACATGAGAACAAAGGGACACAGATACAGCACTACACTTGTCCCCAGGGGCGGAAGGCAAGCAGTATGAGGGACAGGTGAGTTTCCTGGTGTGAGACCGTGTCAGTTCAGTCCAGAAAGACTCCATGGAAAATATAACGCAAGCAGAGATTTGAACAAAGAGGGCTTGGTAACTATGTTCTTAGAAAAGGGAAGTTGCCTTCTGTGAGTGGAGGGGCAAACAGCTGAGTCTGCCCAGAGCTACTGAGTCAAAATGTTTCCTCTCCACAGATGAACATATGTCCGGGCTACGTATGCTGGGTTTTGCCTTCAATGAATTCAACTCTGTGTAGGGAGGAAGGGATATGATTTTTTAAAATGTGATGGGACAACATTTGGGGATTTTTACTGATTCTATTACCAACCCCCTTTCGTTTCCTAGTACCCCTCACTCTTTTTCACACATTGGGTGAGCAGCATTTATTCCTTCAGCGATGAGAAGATTCAGCCAAAAGCCAAAGCTTTTGAGTTTCAGATGCTTTGTTTTTTAAACTGTATAAACCTACGCCCTGAGTAAACTCAGGGCACAAGACAAAAGATTTAGAATGCATAATGATCTCAAAGTAAGGCTGGGGTGGGGAGGGGGTTTTGGAGGGAGCAACAGAGATGGGGGCTGTAGGGGAGTTAAAACAATTCTCTTCCTAAGAAAGAGGCCCTGAATCCTGGGCCCATCCATGTTCCATCTTGTGCCACTTTCCTGCGCCCAGATTTTGCGGTTTAGGAGTAGAGTTGAGGCACATGGCAATGCTACCAGCTCCAGACAGGCTCTGAGACTCCATGCATTCCTTTCCCAGGTGTAACCCAGGACTTCCCTAGGCCAGCCTGATGGGCAGCAAAGGAAAGGTCTGCAGGGGTAGCTAAGTGGGAGCACCCAAGACAGTCTGAGAATATCTCTCAGGTGCGCAAGAGCAGTGCAGACATAGCCCGGGAGCTGCAGCAGTGACCTGCATGACCACCACGAGCTAGAAGGGAACAAGGACACCAGTCTGGATGCCCGAGGGCACGGCTGACAAAGACCAAGTAACCTTCGGCGGCCAGCACAGCAACACCCCAAAGACCACCCAGGGAAAGGGGCTGAGTTAGTGAGATTAAACTTTAGTCAGGTTACAGAAAAATGATGAGAGGTTTATTTCCATACACCTGAGTGAGTGGACTGAAAATGTAACCCACTTCAGAAGTAGCAACACAGAAGAATGTGCATTAATTGTCATAGGAGCTGGAGAAGTGTGGATCGGGAAGGCACGGGGGCCCCATCTCCCTTACACACACACACACACACACACACACACACACACTTACTTCCAGGGGCATTTTTCTTTACATCATATTGATTTCATCTCCTCATTTAAACAAGCTCACACAATAGGGACTTTACTGCATCTCTTTCTGAGCACAAGCCCATCTTTCAACCTCCTTGAGTTGCTTAGCCTATAAATTATGGAGGTTTATTCCAATGTCTCTCAGAGCCTCCCCAGGTCGTCTTTCATGTCAAATATTTTTTTCATGGTAATAAGAAAACAACTCTAGATGTGTTTAACACAGCAGCCAACGTGTACCCAAGGGGTGTAATTAGCACTTACTACATTAGAAAGAAAAGGCAAGATATAACACAGCACTGCTTTCCTACAAGAAAACGGTAAGGTACAGGGGGCAGAAATTGCTTCAAAATTGTCTTTCTTCCTGAGGTACTTGCAAGTGATATTTACTATGGTTCTGTTAATTATAGAACAAAACAGGGGGTTACTTAGCATATGCCAGCCATCCACTCTCTCGGAGGGAGTAAAATAGGCTGCCTGTGGATTGCTAAGGTCGTTTGCAGGGACCAGCACCACTGAGCATGTCAAGACTCCTCGTCAGGTGCGGGGTAATGATGACAACTGATGCTATTAACAGCACTTAAGTGTGTGTGTGTGTGTGTGTGTGTGTGTGTGTGTGTGTGTGTGTGTACACGTACTGTAGACTTCTGGGCTTTTTTCAGGGTCACTGCTCCTGTCGGAGTGGGTGAAGAACTGGCTCTTTGCCTTTATAATAAAGGATTCCAAACTCTCTCTGTTGTTTTGTTTTGTCTTGTTTCCCTTCTTCAAATTGTGTTTTTAAAAGCACTATGACTCATATTTAGAGTGTTTCCCATTTGGCCTGATCGGTGGCCCCTTTCTATCACTTGCACCTTATTCTTGGATTTAAGTAATCATTCCCAAACACTATGCTGCTTTAAAGTTTAATTTTCTGTTAGATGAAAGAATACTTGGGTTGACCAGGAGTTTTAAAATGCCACCAAAAGATGTCATGGGTCAGCTTGAAATCAAAAGCCCAGCTATTTTTTTAAACCTCACACACATTTTAACAATTTTATTAGAAGTCCAAGGCATTGGAGAATATGGAGTGAATTTCAGGAGAAAATGATTTTATTTGATTGAAATTACATATTAATTTGTTGCAGCTGGGTGAAGGATGGGGCATTTTCTTTGCATCTTAAGAAATACAGTGAAAGCATTAAACAGGATGGATTAGGGCTTAATGCTCTAAATATTAAAGGACATGCCATTTGGGTTTAAATCACTTCAAAGTTAGAGATGGTTCTAGTGATGGAAGCCAGATTTGCGCCTTGGTTTTAAGATGTCTCCAAAATGGAAGGTGGAACTACAGAGGGTCTTGACAGAGGTTAGAGAGCAAGGTTAGATAAATGTAAGAATTCCCCTCAAACTGCCTTGAGCTAAAAGATGAAGACTTAGGAAACTTTAAAGATAATACCATAATGTCACAAGGAAAATAATATATAATCACATAGTTCTGAGGTTAGTTGAAATCTATATTAACCATACCATACACTCTAGCACTTAGACAAGGTGTACAGTATACTGAACAAAGGAAACAGAGAAAGTAAATGGAAAAGTGTTGGGGAGAAATAAGTGACAAAATAATGTGCCAACACAAGCCCCACCTGTAATATTAATACACATATGTCATTTCTTGAAATGAATGAATGAACATTTTAGGAACAATCTGTTAATGTTTTTGGTTATTATTTCAATTCCTACTGCCAGATATTTTGACCTTAAAAATTAAACTGAGCTAGAAATGATACTGCCCAGTCTTTTCTCTCTATAATAGTGATCTAAATTATACTCGAAGTTAATAGAAAAAAAATTTTTGACATTTGAAAATCATCCAAGAGATTTCTCAGAAACTATCGGAATAACTAAGGTACAATTTTTCATTGGTTCTACGATTAATTTTTCCCAGGATTTTAAATCTCTGAAATTAGAATGTATCTGACAATCAATGGATCTTACAATGATAACTGACAGCATTTTTTTCTTCATAGTACATAAAATAATAATGCATTTTGAAATTAATGGTGCCTCACAGTCTACAAAATGTGATAGTTTTGGGTCATGGGGATTCTTACAGGCAAAGTGAGGGAAAAAAATTTCCATGACTTTCTCAGAGTTGGTTGTTAGTATTCACCTATGTTATCTAGAGTTGCTTGGTTTTCTAGAGCTGCACTGCTAATTATGGTAGCCACTAGCCACATGTAGTTATTTAAATTTAAATCGATTAAAATAAATAAAATCAATTCCTTAGCAGTACTAGCCAAGTCTCAAATGCTCAGTAGCCACGTGTGGCTTGGATGATGTGGATTTGTAGGACATCTTCTTCATCACAGAAAATTCTATTGGGCACTGCCAGTCTTGAGTGCTGGCTTGACCTCATAAATTCTTTAGGTTTGAGCAACAGTACAGAAAGGTCACAAAAATTATAGTGTTTGTCTATAGGGATAGCATTTTACTATTTCATTTGGAGGTTTGTTTTACCCTATACAATAAAAATTTAATATTTCATATTGTATCCATATTTGTATAGATTTCAAAATTATGTTGTTCATTTGTGGCACTTATGATGCTGGTAAGGCGTAACTGCACATTTATCAATGGAGTTGAGTTATCTAAGCTACTATGCTTATAGAATCTTGTTAAGGATGAGCATCAAGAAATTTTTGTAGGAAGGTATAAATGGGAGGAGAGGGAAGATACTGTGAATAGACCCCAAATATGCCGGGTACTGTGCTAGATGCTAAAAATCCAGGTGACTTCAGCAATTGGATGTACAGTGATACTAGCAGCCAAGACAGTGAATCTGGAGAAGGAACAGAGCACTCGGCACACCTGTTGAACTGGGAGCTTATGGGACATCCAGGTGTAAATTCCAGTCGTAAGCTGGAACCGATTCCCAAATCCACACCTCTCCACCATGCAGGAGGCAGACTCAGAGGCAAGGTTACAGGGCCTCCAGGGAGCTCTAAGCCACTGTGTGCACCTGGGCAGTAACACCATCCTCTGTGCTATCTCCAAGTACAAAGAATAATACTCATAATACTTGCCCTTAGCAATTGACCTCATATGTGGAAAGCCCTCAGCTTCCTAGATGAAAGGCGTTACAGAACCACAAAGTGAATCTCGCTGGTGCCCTGAATCACCAGTGCCCTGAACTATCGTGGCTCTTTACCAGGGTATCCAGGTATTTGTTTCCGTGTTTCTCTCCAAGAGTTGACCCAGCCCCTCCCTAATCTCCCAGTGAGATCTAAAATGCCCCCAGAAAGGGAATCAATCATACTTAATAAACAGTAACATTTTGATGCAACTCTATAGCTGAGGAGAAAACATGACTTCAAATAGATTAGTCAAGAGAGAACGTTCTTTCTTACAGAAGAAAAAAAAATTGGATGGTTTCCAGTGATGCAAGACTTCAAACAGGGAATGAGAGGGAGGGCAAGAAAGCCTGTTTTCTCCCACTCCAGTGGGTACTGTAACGAAGGAGGTGAATAGTTTGCACAAAGGACTAACTATGTTGATAGCTTGTCAACAGATGGCTTACCTATTCTAAGAAAGAATTATCTGCAAGCAGCAAATACAAAAGAAACAAATGTGTTGGATCATCCAAACTGACAAAAAAGGAATGTAACTTTGAGGATATATTTCCCAGAAGCTGAAGGGTATTTACAGCAGGAAAGTTCATTTTGGAGGAATAAGGGTTCATTGACGGTGGCAGGGGGGAGAAAAAGGTGTCTAAATTCTAGAACCTTTTATTAAAGCTTGTTTTCCTTGTCTGAATCTTTTGGTTCCTGTGTCTGTGACAGTATTCATAACTCAGCCCCAGTGTGCCAACAAACCCCATATGTTTCGGTTCTCTCCTTATCTTTCAAGCCAAGATAAGGTTGAAATGAGTGTATTGCAAGAGATTTGTGATAGAATACACAAATACACATACAGTGGCAGAGGGTGGGGACGTCTGACTCATCTTTGTTTTCTTCAACACAGTACAAGACTTACACAAAGAAGGCACTCAATGAAAGTTTCTTAATTAAATGTGCATGCCCTCAGAACCAAAAAGAAGAAAATCCCCAGTGGAGAAGGTCTTTCTTTACAGACTGAGGGGAAGTAGCTGTGAGTCAGATAACAGGACTCTGGGCAGGAAAACCATCTCTAGCCATATTGAGGAAGAAAGCATGGTCTTTTCTCCCACTCTGCTTCTCATTCATCTATTCACCTAACAGACTTTCAATCAATACATAAATTTGCCAGGCACTGCCTTGGGTGCTGGAGACGTAAAGATGAATAGGACAGAGTCCTGATGTGGAGCTGATAGTGTATGTGGGAGAAAGAGATTAGTAGTTATAACGTTCATCATCAGGTATTAGGATAAACTCTTCTACAAGCATTATTTTATTTAATCTAATTCTTCTCAAATTTTAACGTGCCTGCGCGTCATCTGGGAATTTGGTTAAAATGCAGCTCCTGATCCGGTAAATCTGGGGTGGAGCCTGAGATTCTGCATTTCTAACAAGCGTCTGCGTGATGCCTAAGACAATGGTTCTAGAACCACACTTTTGAGTTTAAAGAATTTAAACATTCCAGCCACCCTATGTGGAAGGAACTATCATTATGTCCATTAAAGAAAAGGAAACTCAGACTTGGTGAGATTACATAACTCATCAATGGTCATACAAACTAGTCAATGCCAGAAACAGGTGCAAATCCAAGTCTATTAAGCATCCCTCCCCAAACTGCCTCTCTTAAGATGACTTGCAGAACAGGCTATGGGACCAAGAGAGCTATCACTGTACACAGGGGCAAAAGGGCATGAGGTTCAGAGAAGACCTCCCAAGGGAGGGACTATGACAAACACCGAGTCTTACCAATGTAATGTGGAGCCTAGCAGTGTTTCTTAACCTATTTTTCAGTATTTTCAGCTCTGCCCATTGCCTGCCCGCCCACCCACCAGACTTTGTAGACTTCTTATTACTAATCCCCACCTGCCATAAACTTTTAATAATACCACAGATACATTGTATATCTGTTTATGTGGCCTTTGGTGGGTGTAATATCTGAGATATTTTCACATATCCCCCAAACCAATTTTTGTCCTATTTGGGGAGATATTGCCTCATTGGGAATGCATGATCCAAGGTAACACTTCACTCACCTTGTGAGACATATCATTAATTTCACAGAATCACAAAATCTCAGGGTTGAAAATAACCTAAAGGCCATTTACCCTCCCGCAAAAACCTTGACAAGTGATCCTCTCTCCTGTGCTTGCACACTTACAGTGACGGGGAACTCACCAGTTTACATGGCAGCTCCATCCATATTTGAAGGGCTTGTTTATTAGAAAGCTCATACTGGGACTTCCCTGGTGGCTCAGTGATTAAGAATCCACCTGCCAATGCCGGAGACACGGGTTCAAGCTGTGGTCCGGGAAGATCCCACATGCCGCGGAGCAACTAAGCCCGTGCGCCACAACTACTGAGCCTGCGCTCTAGAGCCTGCGAGCCACAACTACTGAGCCCATGTGCCACTACTACTGTAGCCCGTGTGCCTAGAGCTCGTGCTCCACAGCAAGAGAAGCCACCACAATGAGAAGCCCACGCACAGCAACGAAGAGTAGCCCCTGCTCCCCGCAACTAGAGAAAGCCCGCGAGCAGCAACGAAGACCCAACGCAGCCAAAAATAAAATTAAAAAAATAATAATAAAATTTTTTTTAAAAAAAGAAGAAAGCTCTTATTTTGAACCTAGACCTGGCATGCCCAAATTTTCATTCGCTAGTTTGAGTTTTACCCTTGTGATTGAACAGAAGGTACAAAGCTAGGTGTGATAGAGGGTAGAAAGAGGCAGAATATCTGATCTCTGTTCCTAGGGACCAGATAGTAATTGTGTGTGTTTGTGAATGTTACAGAAATTCTCTTGTGGATTCACCTATTTCAAACTTTATGCTTATTGACTTTATATCTCTAATAATACAGTGTAAATTTTCTCTAGCTTCTGGAAGAAGCACATCACACTTTAATTCATCTTACTGTTAACTAAAGTTTCTCAGTATTGGTGCTGTTTTTAGAGGTGCTGGAAGTGGTACATTACAAAAAGCAATAGAACAGGGGTGAGAAGATCAAGGTTTGATAAGAAATAGAGGGCTATGATTTTCACTTAAAATAACGGAGGTAATCCATCGTAGAACTAAAAATAATAACCTAACTAGAAAACACAGGTGGAGGGAGATGGAAAGAGGAGATGGGTGATAGGAAAGTGAGCTAAGTCCCCATCCTTCATAGTGGGGAGTCAATAGGGTCATCTAAAAGTGATAAATGAAGGAGGACAGAGACAAACATGTTATGTGAGTTATGAAAATAGCTATGAAAGTCTAAAAACGGAGGCAGACAGAAGGGTGGGAGATTCTTGACTTTCTTCATAAGTTCTTCTAAACCATCTGATATTTTACCAAATACACACACATATTAAAAGAATGATGGGACAAAAAAAAAAAAAATCAGAGTAGAGCTCTGTCACTAACTACTGGCATGACTTGAATATGTCACCTAATCTTGGATTTAAATTTCTCATCTGTAAAATGGGCTAAGTCAGTGGTTTTCAATGTTTTTAAAATAAAATGTTACACAGAATCCCAATACATTTTTTTTAAAAGACTTAATGGAGTTCCTCTGATTGGGGGTGGGGTGAAGTACTGGGAGTTTAACTCACTCTGCCTCTCCCTTCTCCTTCTCCTTCACCTCCTCACCCTCACCCTCACCACAAGCAGCCCTGAGACACCTCATCAGGGAACTGCAAGAATTTACTTTGAAAACCATCAGGCTGCATAATTGTTTTTTGAATTATGGTCATAAATCATTAATTTAATGGCTTGGAATTGTATGGTACTAAAGAAGAGGAGAGGAGAATGGAATGGAATGGAATAGAATAGAATAGAATAGGATAGGATAGGATAGGATAGGATAGGATAGAATAGGATAGGATAGGATAGAATAGAATAGAAAAATTAGAATGTAATCTCTTGTATTATTTTGCACAACTCTTATTTCCATCGTGTGTGTATGGTTTTTCACTATCTTCCTGGACTGTTGAGTAGATGAAAGTTTCCAGGACAGTTGGTCCTGCTGAGGACCTCAACGGTGGGGAAGGGGGGGATGCTTGATGTTGGGAAAGCTGACCTGAGCATGCTGTTTAAAGTGGGGAGGGGAGGCTCAGCATGGACAGGGCTAGCCAAGTCCAGACTCCCACCCTAGGCCAGGCCCCCTGTGCAGAGCTGTACCTGCCGCTGCCTTACCCTGAGTCCCGAGGGCTGTGTGGGAGGGGGTGCCTGCTCACACAGAAGCGAGGTGGGGGATCCTTCCTGATTCTGCCACCATAAGCATCCTGGTTATTTTTGTAATGAATAAAAATGTTTTTGTTGAATAAAAATTATCACCCCTTTAAAAAAAAAATGATGAGGATGGACAATGTGTCTCTTGCTAACAGTCACAATCAAAATTTTTATGTTGTTTCTTCCCAACTCTAACATTATCTGATTCTGTGATTCTTCTGAACCATCTACCCTCTCTTAGGACACGAAATTGTAGTCAGCAGCACAAATTGTGATAGAGTTACACCTCCTACTAGAAAGTCTCCCTGTTTCCACGGGGCATCACAAAGATGGCTGGCCGGTCTGCAACTCTGAGTCCCGTCTTGGGAAGAGGAACAAGAGAGGGCATCGTCTGAACATCCCTCCAAGTGATTCTGATGCATAGTCCTCTTTCCCCCTCTCCCCCGACTCCCCAACCACTGGACCAAGAGTAGACACGAGTTGGAAGTGACAATAGCAAAATGCATCTGGGAGGAACCTAAATAACTAAGCCTCAGTTGTTGAAAAGGATGACCAATGGTTCTTCTTAATTGGTGAATTTTTATGCAGGAGAGACCTAAACTGATAAGGAAGAGCCCAGATAGATTTCATTTTTATGAATGCCAAAGTAAATATAGAGTTTTATATAACCACAAGCTCAGGAAGGCACTGTGTTCTCATAAATGGAAGAAAACTAGAATATATACACTAGAGGGAGGGCTTAGTTTGGGTCCTCATACCCCTGGGGCTTCACGTATGCCTTGAAAGTATACAAAATTTTGTTTGGAGGTACATATGTTTATTTTTTTGTCGAGTAAAAGCTGAATCACTTTAAAAAAAAAAAGCTGAATCACTTTTATCAGCTTTTCAAAAGAATATGGAATCTAAGAAAGGTTTTTAAAAAACCCACTGGATTAGAGGATCACGTCCATTACAAGCTCAATATAAACCATTGTCTTCAGGTGGAACACTTTTTGACTTTACCTTAATAAATAGAAGGCTTTGGTTTTTTTCTCTTTTGGAAAGGCCTGGAAAAAGCCTGCACATCTGCCTTCACTGAGGGTTCATCAATTCAGAACAGACAACCTGCGATGACATACGGCCAGCGCGGGGAGGCCTCGGCATTGGTGACACCTGCTACCGCTGGCAGTGAGCCCCTGCACAGGCACCTCTGAGAACACCCCCCACACATCACGGCAGGCTCCACAGGGGGCAGCAGGGCACAGTGAGAAAGCAACAAAGCCAGCTTTATGATGGAAGATGATTTGCTGAGTATTTCACAAGACAAGGCTATATAGAAGGTACTCCTTTCCCCCAGTTAAGAAAGTAGAGACAGGACACTTGTTTTATTTCTTATACCTTATAATGATGCTGAGACAAAATGCCTCCTCTGTGTCAAACTGAAACGCTAGCTTTTTGTACTACTAAAACTTCCAGTGTATCTAAAAATGTACCTTTCCAGAGTGTGGTCAGAGCTTTTTTTCAATCAAAGCATCAGGAAAAACACTTTTCTACCACTTACCAGGAAAGATGTTCAATATAACATCTCCTATGGCCAGAAAAGTAGGAGCTTGCGTTTCAAGAAACACAGAACTCAAAGGACTAGTATAAGATAGAGAATAATGCAGATCTGAATCCTCGTACCATAGCACCCTAACTTACTCAACCTTTCTGAGTTTCACTTTCATCACCTGTAAAATAAAATAGTAATGTCCATTGCCTTGTGTGGGTATGGTGAAAATTTTTTAAATCAAAACATCTAAAGCTCCCAGCAAGTGTAGCTGCTCAGTACTTGTTGGTCCCTTGCTCTCCACCCCTACCAGCCACCTCACTCCTCAGCCTTTGAAATCCTGTTTCCAGGAATGATAAACTCTTAGTTCTCCAGAAATGTGCCAGCGGGACACAGACAGCGGCCCAATTCCCCTCTGAGATCTTTTTTTCTAACACTGCACAGTGCTTCAGGAACCTTTTGGCAATTATTTCAAACTCACCTCCATGCTTGCAGCAAAATAGACCGGAGAAGTACTCAGGTATGGCCCATACAGTATGCCTGAAGGCAGGATGGTACTGGGAACAAGCCAGGTTTATGTGAGAGGTTTGATCAGACTGGAAAAGCTTGGGGTCCGAAGGTTTGATCAGACTGGAAAAGCTTGAGGTTTGATCAGACTGGAAAAGTTTGCAGTCTCTACAACTGCATAAATATGCAGACGCTGGGAATCCATCAGGCCAGATCAGCAAGTACCTGGCATCTGTGAGGTCTGCTCAAGGGCATTAGAGGGCCTGTCATAGGATGAGGGTTCAAGGAGAGCTTCAGGGATGGATGGCTTGGGTCCTCATTGGGCGTTGGGGCAATGGACCTTAAGTAGAAGCCTAGTTCTGTAAACATGGGGCAGGGTGGAGAAAGGCCAGAGGCCTACAGGATGGGTTTACAGAGTGAAACCCAGTCAGGCAGTATGCTTCTCAGAACTCTGCAGGGCACAGTGGCTGAACCCAGTGGTCATTGGTGGAGGGTCACATCTGGGTTCCACACAACAGGGGAGGAGGGTACTACTGCACCACCACCCCCCAGATGTGAGGGAGGGGAAAGAAGGGCAAGTTTCTTACCACCTAAGCCTGCAGAGTCAGGAGGGCAGAGGTACAGCTGGAGACTGAGGGGGAGGGGAGAGGCAAAGGGAAGGCAGGGAAACGGAGTAGAAGGAGCAACCTTTCTTCCAGATACATTTTCTACAAGTGAACCTGCAACCTTTTAATTAAAAGGTAATTTGTGGCCATGATGGTTGTTGAGACTATAATTAGAAAATATTAGAAGAAAGAGTGGGACACATGTATCAAAACATCAGTCAACAGACACTCTGGGCTCATTTCCCTACTACCCAGTGGAGTGGCCCCTCTCCAGACACCCTGCCCTGCTCTTGCCTCAGGCCCAGGTCCCTGCCCTTGGGATCTGACTACATCTGCAGTTGAGGTTTTGGCTAAGCCCTGGCAGAGTAAACCCCTAAGTACTGACAGTCTGTTCGGCTTTCCAAAAAAGCATCAGCTGTTCCATTCTTGGTGCATATCCCTGAATGATTGAATGTTGGAAGCACAGAGGGCTGGAATAATCAAGAGGAAACCAGGAAGAGCAAATTAGCTTATTTGGAGTTTGAAGCTGTTTTCCTCATTTAGACTTTTCACCAACATTTAGTTACTCCCAGATATATTAGCCAGGGATCACCAGAAAGTAGAGAGAGACAGACACAGACACAGACACAGACACAGACACACACACACACACACACACACACATACACAGAGAGAGAGAGAGAGAGAGAGAGAGAGAGAGAGAGATTTATGATAAGAAATTGGCTCACAGGATTATGGAGGCTAAGTCCCAAGATCTACAGTCACCAGCTGGAGATCCAGAAAAGCTGGTGGTATTGTTCCCATCTAAGTCCAAAGGCCTGAGAATCAGGAGAGTCATAAGTTCTAGTCCGAGGGCAGGAGAAGACTGATGTCCCAGCTCAAGCATCAGGCCAGTGAAGGTCCCTCTACTCAGCCTTTTTTCTATTCAGTTGATTGGATGAGAACCGTTCACATTGGGAAGAACCATCTGCTTTACTGAGTCTACCAATTCAAATGTTAATCTCCTCCAGAAACAGCCTCACAGACATATCCAGAATAATGTTTGACCAAATGTCTGGGCACCCATGGCTCAGTTGAGTTGACACATGAAATTAACCATCACAAAGGGCTTGAATTTCACCTTCTTTTGCTTCCTGTGTTGTAGATTAATTGACCATAAGTGCATGAGTTTATTTCTGGGCTCTCTATCCTGTTTCATTGATATATGTGTCTGGTGTTGGAGTTTCACCTTTTATTTCTTCTGCCATCATCTGATGGAGGAATTCATGAGGAGGAAAAGGGCAAAGAGATGTCAGTGAGGGGGCAGGTGAACCAAGCTACAGACAGATCATCTTCCCGAGACCCCGAGAATTTCCCCCATTTATCCATATGGAAGGGAAAAAAACAACTGGATCACAGGCTTGAGATGTTTGAATTTTCTCTATTACTTTAGGGTTTGGGTTTCTGTTCTCTGTTTCTGTTTAAAAGTTTTGTAGAAAATAAGTGCCATAAATTTAACACACCAAATATTCACAGCATTCTTTTTCTCTGCTGCACTTGAGGCCGTAAGTGGAGGCCCACATTTTACAAAAGGTTCTGCTCCTTTTTGCTTAACCTTGTTTGGGGTACATGGGAGAAGTAGACCACAGCATGAAATTTGAGGTCAGAGGCCAAGCTCTTAATCCCAACTCTGGCTCTGTGCAACCTCTAACAAGTTGTTTTGCCATTTAAGTCTTGGTTTTCTCATTTGTAAAATCAGGAGGAGGATGCATTTTCTCCGTCACAAGATTGCTTTGAGGATCCAATGAACTAATGCATGTTGAGAGCATTTTGTACACTCTTAGTCATTATATAAATATTAGCCTACTTACTTGTCATTTTAGTAGTGACTTTGGCTTCTGTCATAGTGATGGCATAACGGTTGGTGTATGAGTTTCTTGTTGCTGCTGTAATTACTACAAACTTAGTGGTTTAAAACAACACAAATGGGGCTTCCCTGGTGGCGCAGTGGTTAAGAATCCGCCTGGCAATGCAGGGGACACGGGTTCGAGCCCTGGTCCTGGAAAATCCCACATGCCGCGGAGCAACTAAGCCCGTGCGCCACAACTACTGAGCCTGTGCTCTAGGGCCCGTGAGCCACAACTACTGAGCCTGTGAGCCACTACTACTGAAGTCCACGCGCCTAGAACCCATGCTCCCCAACAAGAGAAGCCACCGCAATGAGAAGCCTGCGCACCCCAACGAAGAGTAGGCCCCGCTCACCGCAACTAGAGAAAGCCCACGCGCAGCAATGAAGATCCAACGCAGCCAAAAATAAATTTAAAAAATAAATAAATTTTAAAAAAAACCACACAAATGTATTTTTATAATTCTGGAGGTCTAAAATCCAAAATGGTTCTCACTGGGCTAAAAATCAAGGTGGCAACAGGCTGGTTCCTTCTGAAGATTCTGGGAGAGGATCTGTTTGCTTGCCTTTGTAGTTTCTACAGGTCACCTGCATTCTTTGGTTCAGGGCCCTGTTTCTCTACCTTCAAACCAGCATTGTCTGGCCAAGTCCTTCTCATGCTGCCATTTCTCTCATTCTCTCTCTCTTCTGCCTCTCTCTACCACTTAGGAGGACCTCTGTGATTATATCAGACCCACCAGGAAAATCCAGGATAATTTTCCCACCTGAAAGTCCTGATTAGGAATTTGATTCTATCTGCAACTTTAATTCTCCTTTGCCATGGAACCTAACATTTTCACAGGATCTGGAATTAGGAGCTAGACACCTTTTGCTGGGGGGGTGAGATCATCATTCTGCCTACCACAATTTGTTTACTCATTCCCCAAGAGAAATTTCAGATTTTAAAATACATCTCTACAAATGCATTGTATCTGCTTACCCTGATAAGTATGTTTAATAAAAAACATACTCATTTTTTCAGATCTTCTTCAAAAGTACTTATTCCTTTAAAAAATGTATTTAGAATATCAAAAATTCAACTAAGAATTTTTTTAAAACAAAGAAAACATCTATAACCCAAACACTCATGGAAATTGTTATGTTTTGGCATGTTTCCTTCAAGTGATTTTTTTACATAGTTGAGAACATACAATATATACAGATGCATATGCTGTTTAAAATGATTGCATCAATATTTCAAATTTACAAACTCTTTGTAAACATAAATTTTAATGGCTGCATCGCATTTCGTTGCAGCAAGGTAACATAATTTATTGGATATTATTGTTGAACATTTCATTTATGTCAAATTTCTAATTGTTAAAATTAATGAATGTTAAACATCTTTTATTATTCATATTTATTCGCATTTCTAGTTATTTCCTTAGATGAGATTCTCAGAATTTACGGGCCAAAGGGAATGAATATATTCAAAGCTGTTGATCCATATTGTCAAGTCGTCTTCAAATAATAGTCTATTATACTCCCACCGGGATTATGCCAGAGCCTATTTCAACACTCTCTGGCCAGCCCTGGATAGTTTCCTTCTTCTTCTTTTTTTTTTTTTTTTTAAATTTTTTGGCTGTGTTGGGTCTTCGTTGCTGCGCGCCGGCTTTCTCTAGTTGCAGCGAGAGAGGGCTACTCTTCGTTGTGGTGGTTTCTCTTGTTGCAGAGCACGGGCTCGGGGCACCCGTGCTTCAGTAGTTGCAGCATGCGGGCTCAGGAATTACGGCACGTGGGCCCTAGAGTGCGTGGGGCCCTAGTTGTGGCACTTGGGCTTAGCTGCTCCGCGGCATGTGGGATCTTCCTGGACCAGGGATCGAACCCATGTCCCGTGCATTGGCAGGTGGATTCTTAACCACTGTGCCACTAAGGGAGTCCTGAATAGTCTCATTCTTCTTATTCTTCGCTAATTTTTAGTTGAAACTGACACCTCCTTGTTTGTATGTGCATCTCATTTGCCTATGTGTGGGTCTGAACATTTTTTCATACGTTTACCTAGCACTTGTATTTCTCCTTTTGTGAACTATCTGTACATGAAGGACATTCATCCTTTCCAAACCTGGTTATGCTTGTAGATGTTAAATGCAAGAATACTCATTTATTTCTACAGCAACTTAACATTTTTTTCTTCTATTCCTACTCAGCTTGAAGGTTCTTAGCCCTTATCAGGTTGTCCAAGGACCATTGCTCCTGATGTTTCTCGGAACAGGCTTCTTTAATGCTTCCCAGCTGCTCTGGGGTTTCTGAAAGGTGTTTCCTCACATCAGCTCACTTTAGCTGGTAAACATTCCAACAGATGAGGACACTTTTCTCCTGCCTGCCGCCTTCCTACTCTGACTTAATCTTTCTGTATTCCTTCCAGTATCCCCCTACTATTTGTTCTAGGTCAGTTTCTTGAGAGAGTAAACCTTCAGTCACCTGTCAGAGTGCAGAAGAAGTAGCCAGCCAGCTATATCAAGTGGAAAGGAACCCAGGTCTAAATACTTCTCATGTAAATGTTCACTAATCCTCCTGGGTCAGCCCTGCCCTTCACCTCTACGTCAACGGTACCAGGGTCCCTCTGGTTCTAAGCCCTGCTCTGCTCCCATGATTTCTTTTGGTTATCTCCCTCCATAAAATTTTCATTTTCAGTTGTCCCTCTTCTGTTAGATTAATTACAGTGTTTTCACTTACTTTTTATCTTCTAAGATTTTATTGAATCGCTCATCTGTTCTTTTCTCCTCTTCTGTTTTCTTGGTCCTTATGTGCTTGCACTTTTAAAAATTTCTTTATTGACATTTTGATGCTGTTTAGGGAACAAATGTTCAATCCAACGTGTTTTTCTTCTTTACTCCTCACCCTGGAGAACATGCTCTTTCTCTACTCTGATTGTCCTCATAAATACTCCTTCCCTTCTCTTTTTGCCCTGCAAAGCATTCCTTCTCTTTCCTCTTTATCCAATATACCCAGCACAATTTCTTAAATAAGCTCAGGTTTTTACAAAGGCAAGAAGTTCCATGACTTCAAGCAGTTTCTGTGTCATCAGCCTGTCCTGTCCCACTCTTGCCTACCCTGCAACAATCCCCAAGGTAAGAAAACCCTAAGGACCAGGCTGCCTATTTAAAGCAGGGGAAAAGGAAAATGTTGGGAGAGGAAAATATATATATAATATAAAATCTACAGAGCCCCTAGTTGGACTGCATTACTAGGCTTCCTCTAGGCTCCTAATTCTACCATTACGAAAGATCTCACTGCATTTCATACACCCCAGAGAATTAGTTTTATATGCCAGGGATAGGACATGGCATCACAAGAACACCCTCCAGTTATACCTCACAGGCGATTTGTTCGGATCACAGTCAAGAAACTTCAAAGACACCCCAAATCCACTTCCCAGACTGCATACCACTTAAAAAGCTTTCCAGTCTCACAACTGTGATGGCCTCTTTATAAACCATCACTGTTTTTTCCAAATTACTTATCTCGATTACTATTAGGTTGCTGTGTTTAAGGGTTGGAAAGTGATGGAAGTAGTTGCAAAGAAACAAGACTACACACATATCTTGACATTTCAGACAATTTAATCTCAAAAAGGGAGTACTTAATCTGGTTTTCCTGTTGCCATATTAACTGTTGACATCAAATCAGAGACATCCCAACTTTCCTAGAGGCTCTTAGTCCCAGGGTTACATGAATGACAACGAAGCTTCTCTGCTTTGCTGCAGAGACTAAAATAACCTCAGTAGAGTTTTCATCCTAAACATTATAAGCCACTTTGTGAGACACTGAGTATAATAGAAAAATGTGCCAAAATAGTTCCCAAATATCCTAAAAATTCTCCTTAAAGAATGATAAAACTTTGGTGTTAAGGTCATATGCCAGCTTAAAAAATAATCAAAACTCTCTAATCCTAGAAGGAAGTAAATAAATACAAAAGAAAAAGAAACAAAAACAAGATAAATGGCACCATGGGAAATCCTAAAATTCTTGCATGTGTTAGAGAATCACATTAGAAGGTATATTACAATATATGATGACCTTCAACATTAGTCTCAAGCACAAAATATAAATTAGATTCTTTCTTGTTCTTATAATTTGATGCTTTCTCAATCTATACAATTACTGCCTTTTTGGTCAATTGACAAAATTTAAGAAAATGGATTCCAGAGAAAAAGAAAAGGAGGTTGTCACCAGTACAGGCAAAACAGGCAATATGGACAACTTTATATCATTGCCATAATTTTTAGGTAGAACATAATTTTAAAGTCTGAACCTTAATGTTGTTCATAACTGTTTACTTTTTTTTAAAAAATCTGACTGTATTTTAAAATACTTCTCTCACAATTCCATTCCCAAGTAATAAAAATAAATCACACTGCGTCTAAGTATCTCTCCATGGCTTTACCTGTTTCCCCTGACACAGACCTATCTTCTTCCCATTGATCCTCAGAAGCTCATCCCCAAACCACCTCTTGCAGCATGGGATACAAGTCTTAAAAATCAGTATTATTTCTACATCCTATATTTTTTAAAACTTATAAAACAAATATGTTAAGGCTGATGGCAAATGCCTTGAACTGTCTCAAGTTCTTTCAACTTCATCTTAATGTAATGATGTAAAACTACGTGATCTCTGAAGTTCTTTTAGGCTGAGAAATAGAATGTGTCTATGATACCACTTACCACAAACACATTTAAGTAGAGTTGGTATGTATGTATTTCCTATCCATCAAAATTATCTGACATCTCACCTTAAGTATTAGAGACCTTAAAGGATTTGGTCTCTAGAAAGCAAGGTGATTGGTTAGGTTCAGGGCACAGAGCTGAGTTTACCAGGGTCCCTCCCTCACAGTGTAACAGTTCAGTGGAAAAATATTAGCTCCACTATTAATGGTGACTGTTACAGTGTCCCTTGAAGAAAACAAGGTGCTGGCCAGGTCTATACAACCTGAAGTAGGAGCCCTTGCTTTCAAGTTTCTCAGTTAGCAATACGGAGGTATGCCTATTTACCCCCTCCCAAAACAAGAGAAGAAAGGAAGAGAGGAAAAGCGATTTCCATTTTGCTTCTACTTCTAAAGGCACTGTCAGCTTTGAAGGAGTAAGTGATGGCAGCTGCTGAAGAGTCCCTCATGCACCAAATCATGCCTCATCTCAGAGCAAGGTCAGTGATGTTTCTCTTACCTTCAGGCAGGAACAATTCTCTGGGTGCAAGGAAGGTTAAGTTCATATGTGTGCACACAGAGTACTCCTCAATGAGCAAAAAGTCTTCTCTAAGGCAAGGAGGGAAAGGAGCATTTTCTCATTACCAATTTCTCTCTATTTGGGAATTTCCAGAGGTTACAGGGTGGTGGCAACTGAAATTATTTGCCGTTTCAATAATTTATTAAAGAAATATTTATTGGGTGCTATTATGTGTTAATGATCCTAACATTCTCCTGTGAAATATTTTCCTCCTTAAAAAAAGAAAAGAAAAGAAAAGAAAAGAATGCCATGGGAATTCCCTGGCAGTCCAGTGGTTAGGACTTGGCGCTTTCACTGCCGTGGGCCCGGATTCAATCCCTGGTCGGGGAAATAAGATCCCGCAAGCCACGTGGTGCGGCCAAAAACAAAGGAAAAAAGATGTCCTGCCTTCTGCAAAAATGTCTCCCACTCAGACAATAAACATATTCCTTACTAATGAAGTGTCTTATTTCAGTATACAAGTTTGTCATTCAGAAATGGCCAACTGATAGAAGATGATCTGCTTCAAAGCCACAAGATAATTTATAATACCAACTGGTTTTGCCTCATTAGATTATTATGCCTATTATAAAAACATAGAAATTTCGATAATATCTCAGGTGATGACCAAGTCATGAAACAACGTGTTAAATCTTTGTATAGTTCTGAGTAAAAGTTCTTCCTTCACTATATCAAAATAACTCACGTTTCCCTTAGTTGCTACACATTGTTCCTAGGGTTGTTATTTGAGGCTACATAGAATATTCAAGTCTTCTACTGTTGAAATCATAATTACACTTGGCATTTATTGGGTGTTTACTATGTATAGTGCCTTGTGCTAAATTCTTTATAGACATTATGTTATCTCCTTTTGTAAACACAGACCCCCACCATCCCCTTTTCCACATAGAAATAAACCAAGATTTTACAACTGTTTTTCATATGATTGTTTCCAGACCTTCCAACATTTTGATTACCCTCCTCTGGTCAGTTCCCCTTTGTCAATGCTCCTCTTAAACTGCAGCACCCCTATCTAGTCACAATCTTCCAGATGTGAGTTAACCAATTCCAAATACAGAGGGCTATTATTTCCTTGGTCTGGAAAGCCCATTTCTCTTAGTCTGGCCTGAGAAGAAAGGGGGTTTTGGTTTATTTGTTTTGGGGGGTGTTTTTATGGCAAATCACATGACTTGCTCATGTTGACCTTGTTGATAACTAAAACCCTGAGATCTTTGTATAAATTGCATTTAAGCCCACTCTCCACCATCCTGTGTAGTTGATTTTTAACGTAAGGGAAATGTTTACTCCATCTGTATTTATCCTTATTAAATTCATTGTCTTCAATTTCTTCCAGGCTATCAAGATCTTTTAAAATCCTACTTAATTACTCAAGACATTAACTTCCTTCATAGCATCTGAAAATGAAGTAAGCATGTCTTCTATGTCTTCATCTAAGCTGATAATTGCACAAGTTGAACGGCCCCGTGTGGCATGCCAGCTAAAATTCTTCCACCTAGTTGATAATCAGTCCATTAGTAGGATATCCTACAGGCCTTCAACCAGTTATTAATCTACCTATTATTTTTATCTTCTAGACCCTTTTCTTCATCTTGTCTTCAGTGATACCCAGCAACTTTGTCAGTTGCTTTGCTAGAATCACGATGCATTCCTCCAGCATACCAGGTCGGTAACATATGAACAAAAAGAAGAGCTATTGTAAGTTGTTTTTAGTGAACCCATATTGATTGCTGGTAACTGCAGTTTTCTTTCTTAACCTAAAAAACAATCTATTTCAAAATTCACCACAGAATCTTGCCAAAGATCTTTATAGTTTAGGTTTTTGTTCCTGGAATTCATATTCTTCCCTGCCCCTATCCATACATGCTTTGTAAATATTGGGACAATATTTGCTTATCTTCATTCTTAATACCTCTCTTTCACCCTAAGATTACTCACATTGTGGTTGGATTCTTACCAGTCCACAGGAATGGAATCCAACATTATCTGTTTCCCTAAATCCATTTAAAGCAGTTAGTTACTTTTTTTCATTCTCTCAAGGAGCTCGTCTTTTTTGATATTATTTTATCTAGTATTTCTTATTTGAATGTGAACATTTTCACAACCCAAGAGGTAGGTGGGTCAATTATTTTCATCCTCCTTTCTTTAGAAGTCACTGAGACTCAAAGAGATTGATTGAGCAGTTACTGAGTGGCAAAGTTAGAACTGAACCCAATGGTCTCACCTCCAAATCCAGTGCTTTTTAAACTATTTTTATTGTCTCCTTTTCTTAACTTCCAGGCAAAATGTTCCCCTTGTAAGTGGATCTGTATGTTTTGTGTTTCAGAAAAAATTAAAAAGCTATGTAACCTTAAGTCTGTCCCCTTTGTTTTCATTCCAGAACACTTAGATCCAAATTTATTGTCTGGTCCCTCAGCTGTACCCCAGAAAATTATCAATTATTTGTTTCTTTCTTGTTTTACTTTTAAATGTCTTACTTAACATGTGTTTCAATCTTTTTAAAAAAAATAGTCCATAAACAAATCTTAAATAATTCATTTAGATTGGCTTTTTTCCTCAGAGAACCTCACTACAGCTACTAAAACGGCACTCCCATTGTCAACTTCTTCCTTCCTATAACCTCAGAGAGAAATTTTATTCTCTACATAGTTAGGGGTGCTGGAATTGCTACCTTAATCCTCAAGCAGCTGCTTTGGCTACCCCATGAATCTGTTCTGTCATTCCTATTGGAAGAAAAAAATGTTACCATCCCTTAATAAAAGCAAAGAAATTTACCTATAAGCAATCAAGGACTGTGCAAAAATAGATCAGACACAAAACCACAAAAGAAGATAAGCTTTATGAATAGTGGCAATGGCTAAAAATCTAACAAAGATTTGCATGCATGTAAATGCATGTAAAGGATTTATGCTTTTAATAACACATTATCTTTGGTTTTCATTGGTTTTTCTTTGCTGTGTGTAGATTAGAATTTTTTTGTATTTATGCTTCTTGTGTTTCCTAGACCTTCTTGAATCGGTTGCTTGATTTCTTTCATTAGTTTTTCAAAGTCCTCAGCCATTATCTCTTCAAATATTATTTCTGGCCCACTGTCTCTTTCCTCTCCTCAAGCCTTCTGAGATTCCCATAATATATATGTTACCTCTTCTCACTGTATCCTCTATATCTTTTAGCCATCCTTATTTTTCTTGATATTTTCTTCTGACCTTTCTTCTAGTTTTCTAATTCTCTGTGTCTAATGTACAAACACAGTTATTGAAGTCTTAATTTTTATTTTTGTGTTGCTTCTTGTATTGTGTCATATAGTTTCCAGTTTTGTTCTTAAATTCCCTATCTTGTCTTATCTCCTTGAACATAGTAAGCATATTTATTGGGTTGGCCAAAAAGTTTGTTCGGGTTTTTCTGTAACACCTTACAAAAACCCGAACGAACTTTTTGGCCAACCCAATATTTAAAGTCTGTGTCTGATAACTACAATATCTGAAGCACCTGTGGGCCCTTTCCTATTGTCTGTTGTTTCTGCTGTATTTTGTTCATAAAGTTTTATCACCTTGTGTGCCTGGCTATTTTTTATTTTGTGCTGCACAATGTATTTACAGAACTGTTCATAGAACTAATTAGTATACAAAGATGTTTTCTTTCTCCAAAGAGGTTTTATGTATGCTTGCTTATATTAGGTAGCTGGAGGTATGAGCAATTTGAGATAACCTCAATCCAATTTCAGGCATTGGGATAATTTAAAACAAAGCTGAACTTTCTAAGAGTTCCAGTCTACTTTGGGTTTACCCTTATAGTTCGAGTATGAACTTTCAAGGTACAATCTAATCAAGGCAGCTTCACTAGGACCCCCAACAACTTGGCAAGTCCTGGACTCTAATCCCTACCCTAGCCCCATGAAGATCTGTCAAAGGCTCTGCTCAAATTCTCATCACAAAGAAAAAAAGTTTCTTTTTTATTTCTGTATCTATAATGTACGAGATGATGAATATTAACTCAACTTATTGTGATAATCACTTCACAATATATGTAAGTCAAGTCATTATACTGTATACCTTAAACTTACACAGCACTGTAAGTCAATTATATCTCAATAAAACTGGAAAAATAAGTAAGCATTAAAAAAAAAAAAAAAACTCTGCTCAGCTTCTCAGGGTCTCAATATTTCCCCCAGAATTGGCAAATGCCCCCAAAGGAAAAGTGGCCCTAGCTGCTGGGCTCACCTCCCTGTGCATCTGTCTCCTCCATATCCCAGACAATAATTCTTTACTATCTTTTAGCTGTCTGATGTTTTCAAACAGATTTTTAAAAATATTTATCTAGAACTTTCTGTCCTTTGCAGAAAGTTCACTGAGATTACTCAGTCAGCCATTACTGGAAACAGAGAGCTCCAGGACTTTTGTTTATACATGGATCATGCTAATCACTTCTGCAGCCAAACATCAGCAATCAGGCTCATATTTGAGTCGATGACCTTTCCCTTGCCAGTGCAACTACAGTGAGAGAACAGTATTATGAAGGTGTACTAAGTTCAACATGATTGCTGTATGCCTACATTCAGCCCACCTTATTTCAGAGAGGCGTCCCTAAGTTTCTTTTCAGTTGGCTTTACTTGGTAACGCCTCCTCATTTGCTGCTGCTACAGAGAATATTATTAAAGTCAGGATGCTGTAGCAGAAAGAACACTGGAATTAGAGTTAGCAAACTTGGATTTGAATCCGTTTCTACCATGTGTTTACTGCCTTTGTTCCACAGTTTCTGTCACCCACCCCAAACCCTCTATGAACATGCAGACTAAAAAGGTGAATGAAAGTCAGTCTTCAGCCTCTACTCAGTTTCTATAAGCTTTAATATGTTTATTTATAAATTAAGAATAATATCTATCTCATGTTGTTGTTGTAAGGATTAACTAAGGAAATTTAAGTTATAAGCATTGAATTCACAACTAGGAGGCATATGTGTTGAATGATTTCCAGTTTAGACACAGTATTTTATGTAACAGGATTGTTTCTGAAAATTTTGTAAATCATGCTTTAAAAGCACTAAGGAAGCTAAATTTTGAAAGGAAAGTTATTGAAGATGTGGGAAGAATCCTTCTATAGAGTATTAAATCCACTTCATTTAATCTCTTGTAATCATATTGATTTTCATAAAATTAATATGATCAGAGTACATTATACCTGCAATAAAGACACAAGCACTTCCTCTGTTTGGATGGTCTTGGAAGTGTCACAGCACTGACGGCATCCCTTGCTGGGACTATAAACAGTGATGTGGCTCCGTGTGTCTATAAGAGCAAAGTGTTGACCTGAGCCGGCATGGATGATCTTAGTTGAATGTGGAGTGTACACAACAAAAATATCTTATGAGGCCATGAGGTTTAGTAAGCACTAGGAAAAAAGCCTTACAATCAATTTCCTAAGGCCATAATCCCAGATATTAATTCAAACATGATTTTTTGGTTCTAAAGGGTGAAACGTTTTATGACATTATTGCATTTCAGAATATTTCATCATTTATTATTATTTACCACTTTGCAGCTGTGTTGAGGGAAATAAACTGACCTTCCTTAAAACTCAATTTTGTCATTTGTAAAATGGAAATAAGAGTGATGGTACCCACCTCACAGCATTTTGTGAGGATTAAATAAGATATGAGATATGAAGTGATTTGCACTGAGCTGGCACAAAGTAAGCACTCTTTAAGTAGTAGCTATAGGTGGTATATACCAAAATATGTATTTAATACATAGTTTATGTTAGGAAGGAACAACGAAAGTAAGGGTAGATAAAAGATACATATTCAGTCAATATTCTTCAGCCGTAATGCTCAATACTTATGTGTGTCACTTAGCCAATCCATTATATAATTTCGGCAACCTAAGACTTACCATTCAGTTGGTTCACAAATAGACTTACATAGAAAAATGAGACAAGATAAAAGAAAAGAGTCAAATTCTATCATCAATGTAATTTTCTGTATGAAAATAGACCATAGTCTTATAGAATGTAAAAAAAAAAAAAAAAAAACAGTTATGCTGCCTCATGTTTCCAACTTGTTTCATATTTAAGCATCTCTCAGGAATAGAAAAATACTTTCTTAATATGATTTTTAAAAATATCACACACAGAGCCACATCAACAGCCAAAAGAGACATTCCTACTAAAATCAGGAAAAAACCAAAAGCACCTAATAACATTATGATTATTTAAAATTGCTCTGAAAGTTCTGGACAATGTAATAAGATATGAAACAGAAATGAGATATAACCATCAGAAGAGTGAATACTTTTATCACATTGTAGATTACAATGTTAAACAATGTCTAACCAGAAGAGAACCAGGAGGAGGTAAGGCTCTCATTTATTCAACAAATACTTCCTGAGTATCTATGCCAGACACTGTGCTAATGCCGGGAATACCATAGTGACATGGCTCCTGCTCTCATGAAGCTTTCAGTCTAACAAGAAAAATAGAAATTAAATAAACTCAAGAAAACTTTTATTAAGTGCAAGTTGCAATAAGGTCTATGGAGGAATAACAGACAAAATGGCAGGGGGTGAGGAAGTAGGAGAGGGTATAAAATTTAGAAAATGAGGGTCAGGCAAGTCTGTCTGAAGAAATATTATTCAAGCTCAGACCTGAGGGACCAAGAAAGAGCTGGTCAGACAAAGAGGTATAGGCAGCAAATGGCAAAGAGCTGGAAACCAAAGACCAGGGAGTTAGGGGAAGAATGGCAGGAGATGAAGTTAGAAAGACAGGCAAGGTCCAGTTTGTATAAGTTTGGGTGCTTTCTGCTGCTAATAATAGAAAGACTAATTTAAAAGAGCTCAAACAGTAAGAAGTTTATTATCTAACATAACAAGAGGAGCAAAGGCACATGGTTACAGGAGTGGATATGTCAGCTGCTCAACCATGGCACCAAGGATGTTGGTGTTCTTTCCATGTTGCGTCCTGCCATTCTTGGGCTAGATCCTCTTATGATGCTTAGATGGTTGCTGCAGTTCATTTTTTAAGAGCAAATAAACTCTTCCTAGAGGCATTACCCAATCCCTTCCCACCCCTTCCTCCCCCAGCAGGTTTGTAACCACGTCTCCTTAGTCAAATTTGTGTTGTGCCAATGCCAAAAACTAAACTAACACTGGTGAAAGGAGTGGAACTGCTGTGACTGTTTTACCGTAATTCACCTACTGGGGCCTGACCACATGCTCCGGGAACAGTGATACCTAAATGAAAGAGTCTTAACCTGGGGCCCGTGAACACCTTGGGTAAGACAGTATTCAGGGAGATCTGTAAACTGGGATTGGAAAACATTATATCTTTATTTTTTAATAATCTCTAACTGAAATCTTATTTCTTTCAATTATGAAGATAGGCAAAATAAACCCACAGTAGTAATAGTAGTGTCTGTGACTTTATCACAATAGAAATCACAAATATTTTCATATCACAATACAGTTATGGTTACATTGCTTTCCTGCATTCCCTATTTCACCTGTTTTTTGATCAATACATGGAAGGAGGTGAGCCAAAGACAACCCCACAATTTAATGTTCTCATTCATGCTAAATAACAATAGCCTTCACACTGATAGATCTGTTAAAATTTTAAACTTAATTTTAATGCCTATATTTTAAATTTATAATCTTTTTATTTCATGCACTAATAAAGGGATACATATATTATTATTCTACAAATTTGTTTTTGATAACTGTATTTCAAAATAATTTGTTTTCTTTATAACCTGATATATTTTATATATTAAAAGAGATTATTCCGAAAGGGGGTCTATAAGTTATACTAGCCTGTCAATAGGGTCCACCCTGAACTAAATAAAATCAAGAATCTTCTGGAAAGGTCAAAGCCTGGAGCAGGGTATAAGGAGAGATTATGGTGGGCAACTAAAAGTATCCATATCAAGGAGTGTGAATTTCATATCCAAGGACAACTGGAAATTAGTGAAGTGTGTCTTTAAAGCAAAATTTTTATTGAAGTTTAATGTACATAGAGGGAAGTCTACCGAGGTGTATTTTTTTTTTCAAATTTCTATATAGTATTCCATTGAAAGGTTTTAAGAAGGATTTGCTTTTTAGAGAGATTACTCTGGCTCAAGAATAGATTAGACAGGGAAAAATCAGAGGTAAGGAGACGACTTAGGAAGTTACTATAATGGTCCAGGCAAGGGCTGACAGTGTTTAGATAGGCTTGTGCTAGTTGAAATGGAGATCAGGGGATATATTTTCTATGGTGTTCAGGGATGTTTTTATGTAGGGTTGTAGGCAGGAGCAGATCTAAGTTTTGTAACCCTGAAATTTATACAATTTGTGAATGCTGTTTCAAAAAATTACAAAATTACAAATACGAAAAAATATAAATAAAAGTTAGGTACAGGATTTGAAAGGGTCCTAGACAAGCTTGAACTTCATTTCCTTCACAGTAAATCTGCTTCTGGCTATAGGAGAGGTGGGTAGAAATCCCACCAAGAGCTGCCATTTGTGGATTATTTACTATGGCCAGATTATTTACCATGGCCAGTGTTCACTTTAACTCACTTACTTCTCACAATAATCCTATGAGGTGTTTTCATCTTCTCCATTTCACAGATGAGCAAACTGAGGCTCAGTGAGGTGAAAAATGTACCCAAGTCAACAACTAGTAAGCAGCAGAGCTCATAGTGAACCAGGCATTCTAGCCCTTGATTAGGATGCTACACTGTCTCAATATATACCTCTCAGGTTTCAGGACTGAGAAACAAATTAGATGACAATACCATTTATTCATGTGACAAAAACTGCAAGATGAGCAGTTTGAGGGTACTTGGAGAGCAAGAGTTTGGTTGTGAATAAGTTCAGTTTGCAACACTTAATACTATTTAAATTGTGAGGTCAAGTAGGCTGTTGATATACAAGTCTAGGCTTCGGAGAAGAGATGCAAATGGTAGATATACACATGGAAGTGGCCAGCATGGGAATGAATGTGGTAACCTAGGGAGAGTACACTGCAGAGGCAGAGAGATGTGAAGGAGAACCAAAAAGAGGGTACAGTTAGATAAGAGGAAAACCAGGAGAGGTCAGTATCACAGAAGCCAAAGGAGAGAATCATGAAATATACATATAGAATAAAAGATTAATGACCTTGACTGCATAGTCAAGTACAGACAGAAATGAGCTTGAGAAGAGAATGCCACTATTTAAGAAAATCCCAAACTCTTACTTTTAGGGACCTTCTTAAATAGCAACCAGAGATAGACTAATGAAAAGAAGCCTCTGAGCAAGCACTCTATAAATATAACAAACAGTCCATGGGATGACCTGGTCACTGGCTAGATATGAGGAAATTTTCAAGTTTATTTCAGGTCCAGCACTATTTGGGGAGAAGACTGGAATTCTGGAAGGTGTAGGGAATGCTAATATACAACTGATCCCCCTTCTCCCCATTCAGTAGACCTTTCTTAAATTTTAATTTTTCTTTCAGGTGCATAGAATGGGATTTAACACAATTCATGTTCACAATGCATGCATGGCCCAAACTAATTAATTATTTAGTGAGTTAGTCATTTTTAATACGGTAACGAAAGCACTCCAAATCCGCCACTGAAAACACTGGTCCATTAACCTTGGAAGAAGCCACTCAGGGAGATCTTGTGAAGAGATCTTGTTGGCACAGGGGAGTGCAACAGCTAGAAAATCCCTGGCTGGAGTTGCAGTTAACTTCTGGGGCTACAAAAGCAAGCCATCTTAAGTCACATTAATAAGACGGTCTGCACAAGGGCAGTAAAAGTCCCACTGTCCCATCAGTGGGCACCATCAGAGGGGACACAGTGTCTGGCCTACGGTAATCACTTCTAGGAGTTCTATTTTAAGGGGAATGTTGACAAATCAGAGTATATCTAGAGAATATAATTCAGGATGGTGAGAGAAGGTGATGAATAATTGAGGACATATTTAGCCCGAGGTTGAGGGTGTTGGAGGTGGCTGGGCGGTAGGGCAAGTGCATTAGGTGTTCCAGAGCCATTTCACATTTGTTCCAGAGGGAAGAAAATGGGCCGAGGTTGGTTTAAGTAGGAAAGTTGATCTTAGCTAAGTAAAATGAAGAACTTCCTAAAAATATCTAGGCTTCTATCAAGAGCTCTGAAAGAATAAGCTTTCTGTCCCCAGTGGAATTCATTCAGAGGCTGAGTGACCGATAGGAACACTGCAGAAGGAACCACCCATGTTTGGGCTAAGATTGGGCCTGATCCACTGATCTTTAGTTTCTCCAGGCTTAGTTTCTTCATCTGGCTCTGCTCTCAAATCCTCTTCATAGTGCCCTGCCATAACTAGTTGGCCACCTTCTTTTTTTTTTAATTGAAGTATAATTGATGCACAGTATTATGTATGTTACATGTGTACAATATAGTTATTCACAGTTTTTAAAGGTTATACTCCATTTATAGTTATTATAAGATATTGGCTATGTTCCCCGTGTTGTAAAATATATCCTCATAGATTATTTTATACATAATAGTTTGTACCTCCTAATCTCTTACCCCCATATTGTCCCTCCCCCTTCCTTCCTTCTCCCCACTAGTAACCACGAGTTTGTTCTCTATATCTGTAAATCTGCTTCTTTTTTGTTATATTCACTAGTTTGTTGTATTTTTTAGATTCCACATATAAGTGATATCATACAGTATTTGCCTTTCTCTGTCTGACTTATTTCACTTACCATAACGCCCTCCAAGTCCAACCATGTTGCTGCAAATGGCAAAATTTCATTATTTTTTATGCCTGAGTAGTATTCCATTGCATATATATACCACATCTTCTTTATCCATTCATCTGTTGATGGATACCTAGGTTGTTTCTGTATCTTTGCAATTGTAAATAATGCTGCTATGAACATTGGGGGGGTATGTATCTTTTCGAATTACTGTTTTTGGTTTTTTTGGATATATATCCAGGAGTGGAATTGCTGGGATATATAGTAGTTCTATTTTTAGTTTTTAAGAAACTTCCATATGTTTTCCACAGTGGCTGTACCAATTTACATTCCCACCAAAAGTGTACAAGGGTTTCCTTTTCTCCACATTTGTTATTTGTGTTCTTTTTGATTATAGCCATTCTGATAGGTGTGAGGTGACATCTCCTTTTGGTTTTGATTTGCATTTCCCTGATGATTAGCAATGTTGAGCATATTTTCATGTGCTTGCTGTCCATCTGCACTTCCTCTTTGGAAAAATGTCTATTCAGTACTTTGGCCCATTTTTGAATTGGTTTGTTTGTTTTTGATGTTGAGTTGTATGAACTGTTTTTGTATGTTGGATAGTAATCCCTTATGGGTCATATCATTTGCAAATATGTTCTCCCATTCCGTAGGTTGTCGTTTCATTTTGTCAATATTTTCCTTTGCTGTGCAAAAGCTTTTAAGTTTAATTAGGTCCCATTTGTTTATTTTTGCTTTTATTTCCTTTACTTTAGGAGATGGATCCTAAAAAATATTTATGCGATTTATGTCAAAGAGTATTCTGCCTATGTTTTCCTCTAGGAGTTTTATAGTATCCGGTCTTACATTCAGGTCTTTAATCCATTTTGAGTTTATTTTTGTATGTGGTGTTAGAGAACCTTCTAATTGCATTCTTTTACATGTAGCTGTCCAGTTTTCCCAGCACAACTTATTGAAGAGACTGCCTTTTCTCCTTTGTATATTCTTGCCTCCTTTGTCATAGATTAATTGACCATAAGTGCATGGGTTTATTTCTGGGCTCTCTATCCTGTTTTGTTGATCTGTGTGACTGTTTTCATGTCAGTACCATACTGTTTTTTATATATTTTTTAAATTTATTATTTTATTTATTTTTGGATGCATTGTGTCTCTGTTGCTGCACGCAGGCTTTCTCTAGTTGCCAAGAGCGGGGGCTATTCTTTGTTGTGGTGTACGGGCTTCTCATTGTGGTGGCTTCTCTTGTTGCAGTGCACAGGCTCTAAGCGTGGGCTTCAGTACTTGTGGCACGTGGGCTCAGTAGTTATGGCGCATGGGCTTAGTTGCTCTGCAGCATGTGGGATCTTCCTGGACCAGGGGTCAAACCCATGTCCCCTGCATTGGCAGGCAGATTCTTAACCACTGTGCCATCAGGGAAGTCCCTACCATGCTGTTTTGATGACTGTAGCTTTGTAGTATAGTCTGAAGTCAGGGAACGTGATTCCTCCAGCTAGCTCTGTTCTTCTTTCTCAAGATTGTTTTGGTTATTTGGGGTCTTCTGTGTTTCCATACAAATTTTAAAATTATTTGTTCTAGTTCTGTGAAAAATGCCATTGGTATTTTGGTAGGGATGACACTGAATCTGTAGATTGCCTTGGGTAGTATGGTCATTTTAACAATATTAGTTCTTCCAATACAAGAACACAATATATCTTTCCATCTGTTTGTTTTGTCTTCAATTTCTTTCATCCGTGTCTTATAGTTTTCCAAAAGACCTGTACTCGGAAAACTAGGTTTGTTCCTAGGCATTTTATTCTCCTTGATGTGATGGTAAATGAGATTGTTTCCTTAACTTCTCTTTCCAGTAGTTCATTGGTCACCTTCTTTTAACTGTACCCCACTGCCCCAAAGCGACGGTGCTCATCAACTGGTCATTCAGGGCACTTACTTAAAGAGGAAACTTTGGTGTGCCATTCTTCACTTATCTTTCTGGAAATCTCTCTCTGGACTATCAGGTCCTGAAGGTTGTGGTTTCTGATTCCTTCTCACCCCAGCCCACTGGACCTTCAGGGAAATCTCTCTGAATCTTCACTCTCCCTGAAAGTTACCATTCTCCCCAACTAATTTGCCTTGAAGTATTATAGGTCATATTTGTTAAAAACATTTTCAGGTTTATTTTATATTACTTGGGTGCTCTGGCCCCAAATTCGAGGAATTTCTATTTCCTTTTTTCAACCCACTACCTTTACTACTTCCCCTCACCTACACTTAACCTTCATTTCTTGTCCTTTCTGTCCCTACTGCTTTCCATCCCACCCTTACTGTTCATCTTCAAGTTATATTTTTAAAAGTAGAAATATAGAAGATAAGAGAGTGAAACAGAAGCAGAGAATGCAAAATGTACTCCCTGCCTCTCTCTCTCCCCCATGTTGTAAAAAGTAGGGTAACACCACAGTGGGTCATCACTCAGGACTTGGTCTCTGGGTTGGAAAGCAGGTTCCACCCCTTACTAGCAGAGAGCCTTGGGCAAGTTACAGAACCTCTTTGAGCCTTAATTTCCCCATTGGTAAAATGAAGATGATAATAATAACATCTACATTGTGGATGAAAAAATGCATGTGAAGTGCTTATACAGTGTCTGGCACACAGTAAGTGACTAACGAATGTTTGTTATTACTAGTATCATGTGAGGAAATTATTCTATGACTAAGTACAGGATATGGTCATCTCTTGATTACACACAGCATATGTATGTATCCATTTCCAAAGAGATTTTTCCCTGCCCTTGCCCAGCTAAGAAAATTTATTTATTCATGTATTCAACAACCATCTATTAAGTATATACTAAGTTTCATTCCTTGTGCTCAGTAGGTTAAATAAACTCCTGCATAAACACACTGTAGAATATGATGCTGCAGTTAAAGAGAGCTAGATACATCTATATGTATTTTCATGGAAAGATCGCCAAAGATGTGGAATTCAGTGGGAGAGAGAAGTTGCTGAACAGTTTATACAGAGTGATACTATTCCTATAAAATTACACAAATACACACACACAAAACTGCATATTTTGTACGGATCTATATCTATACATACACATATATATTGTACATTTATATTATATGTGTTCTATATAATGTAAATGTGTAGAAGAAGTTCTAGACTGGTAGACACCAAACTGGGAAGGAAACTAGGATAGGGAGGTGGGGAGTGGTTTAAGGAAATACTAGCCTTGTTTGTTATGTTCAATTTTTACACGGAGAAGGAATTCATATAATACCTAGATAATTTTTAAAAATTAAAACAAGTAGAGAATCATATGGCTCCTGCCAGGTTTCCTGTATGTCCTATTGCCCCAGGCCCCTGGGCTTAACCACACAGAAGATCCCAGCCCTATCACTGTCTTCTTCAATGCCTTGAAAAATAAGGCAGAGGCATATTTATATAAGCACATCTACATGTAGTTCTAAATTTAACCACTTGGAAAAGTGCACACACAGACATGCCGCCCACCCTGCCCTGCCCTGTCCCGCCCCACTCCGGAGACAGCACCTTCCATTCTTTCATCAGCCTGTGTCTCAACAATATCAGCCTGGAGGAAGCACTGAAAAAAAGTCCTGAGCGACAGTGCTCACCTCCAATATGTGGGATACTGAAGATCCTAAGTTCTAACCTTCCTTAGGCTTGCTTTGTGGTCCTGGCAAATCAGATTAACCTCGAGGCATCGGTGGAGAGGGGTGGGGAGTGGGAGATGACGCAAAATAGTGTCAATCCCTTTAAATAGGAAGCTTGGGATTTGCTGAGTCCATAGAAAGCAGAAGGGGCTTCTATATGGGTACAAAACATGTACCTTTGTGAGTTTTTATACATACACAAGAGGTATGTAATTTGCTAACAAGTGATTACATTTATATAAATTGCATATCCTACATTATATGTCAGAGAGCATAAATACTGTGTATATATATTATATATATAAGGTTTCACATAATTTTGTGTATATGAATGTTGTGTTTTATATAATGTGCCCCTTTTAAATGTCTATTAAATGCATACACTAATATATTCACAAAATTTTCTCTCTTGTTAATGTCCCAAATATAAATTCTAATGGGTGTCCATAATTGATACATAATGGCTATCAGCAGAGCATATAGGTATAAACTGCATAATTTATAATTATCCAGTTATGAGATATTTTTAATATAGAATTAGTAGTGTATGATTAAAAAATCAAGGCCAGGACTAAGGTGAAGCGAATGAGGTGCTTAGGGTGCAAAATCTGAGGAAGGTCTCACTCTCAGGTTTCTGCAGGGCCCCTTGCCTCACCCTAGTTGTTAAAGATGCCTCTGTTTTCTCGAGTCATCCTCATCACCACCAACAACAATTGCTAGTTCCTAAATTCCAGGCATTGTTTTATGAACTTTATTTACATAAATTAACCTATCTAAAGAAATGTTGTGGGGCTTCCCTGGTGGCACAGGGGTTAAGAATCCGCCTGCCCACGCAGGGAACACGTGTTCAAGCCCTGGTCCAGGAAGATCCCACATGCCGCGGAGCAACTAAGCCCGTGTGCCACAACTACTGAGCCTGCGCTCTAGGGCCCTCAAGCCACAACTACTGAGTCCGCATGCCACAACTACTGAAGCCCGCGCGACTAGAGCCCGTGCTCCACAACAAGAGAAGCCACCGCAATGAGAAGCCCGCACACACCGCAGCAAAGAGTAGCCCCCGCTCACCGCAACTAGAGAGAGCCCACGTGCAGCAACGAAGACCCAACGCAGCCAAAAATAAATAAATTAAATAAATAAATTTTTCTTTAATGTAAAAAAAAAGAAATGTCGTGACTACAAATAACAGCATGAATTCTAAGTGAATTGCAAGCAACTGTGCCTAACAAGTAAAATGTTTTGAAAACCTAACTAAAACGCCCCAGCTAGACGTGACCTCGGATGAGACCTCTTCCGTCAAGGGGTTAGTCCAGATCTCCCCCAGGAGGTCGTAGCACCTGCATTAAAATCCAGCGCTCTTTCCTCTCCACCAGGCATGGTGAGGTTTTTCTTTGAATAGACACTGCATCAAGCGTCCTTTTACTAACCTCTTTCTATGCTGGGGCAGTTTGGCAGGCAGTAGCCTTCAAATCTATCTGCCTCAGTGTAATATGATTGACAGATTTCAAAAGGAAGAATACATATTTTCATTTCCTATATTACTACTCCTGCTTTGAAAATTGAAGTGGATAATGGAGCTTATGATAGTCTAACTCTACTTCCACAAGGTAATGTGTTTATATTTAAACTCACACATAGACCAAGGAAGGGGGATTTACACAACACATTATCTAGTATGTAGCTCCAGGTGATTTACTGCTGTGTACTGAGATAGGTTGAAGTACAAGATGGATAGTAATATTATATTGTGGTGTATATCCTGTTCACATCAGACCTTCGTAATAAAAACCGAACAGCAATCTACAGAACCTGTCCTAAATCTGCCATCTGAGGTACTGATTGTAAAATAAGATGATCAAAGTGCAGGTTATCTCTATACTGCCTTCCCCTGAGAGAGTGGTATACAAAGAACTTCTGACTTTTTATTTATTTACATTCAGTCCACAGAAATATAAATTAAATTAAAAACCTTAGTGTTATGTGGACTGAATAAAGCACACCTAATATGTTGCTAAGTAGAGTTTTTTAGATATTACAGACCACAGCCTGTATTGTACTTTTATCCAGTGTACCTTTTACTACTTACCAACAATAAAATATGCTTATAAAAATAATAGACTAGAATGAATTTTGCAAACCAGCAATTTCACATGCTACAAACCTGCTGAGAATAAACAATTTTTAGTGGGTCTTTATATGTGACACATGAAATCAAGCATTCCTGCAAATTGATTTCAGTTTAAATAATTTCTTGAGGATGCAACAGAATTAGACCAACACAAACAGGTTAACATTGCATAGAGAAATCACAAATGAATTTTAAGCAAACCTTTTTGTCTTTATAGGCAAGTAATTGTAAGAACATTCAAGGCCAAACTTCCTTATAAAAAGGGATGTCCCTCTGTGTTGTAGAATGTAGAGGGCAGAAAAGTATGAGGTCTGGAGTAAATCATCCTATCTTGTACATGTGTATACCTACACAGACTCAGGTTAAAGTGAAGGGCAAGAGAATCCCTGGAAAGGAAAATAAATCTCAGCACTTTGATCACATTTCTGTTACACCCAGAACACTCTCTTCTCCATGCTTCCCTGGCTCCTGACACAAACAACTACTGTGACGCTTGTCTCGATGCACGATAATAATTTGTTTATTATAGATTTCATTTCTGTATATAAATATATATAATTAATATCAATATTAAATATATATCATTTGTTTATTTGTTGTCTTCCCAACCAGACTGTAAACTTCTTGAGAAGAGAAATTACCTTATCCATCCTGTGTCGCCAGCATATAGCCCAGTACTTAGCACTGAGTAGGTGCTCTGAAAATGCCTGGAGAAATTGATATTGGAAACAATAACATGAAAGAGTGAGCGAGGAACACGGAAGGATGAGGGGAAAATAGAGCCCCATTTGATTGACATTGTGGAAATGAGAGCTGGTTATACACAGATTTGACCCATGGAGCTTTTTAGGGTCAACTGTTGAACCAGCTCCTTCTCTCACGTGGGCCATTCATTTCCCCCACTCATTCATTCATTCATTAGACAAATCTCTACTTAGTGCCAACTATGTGCTAGGCAATCACTACTGCAGTAGCCTGATATCATGAAATACAGGATCACTGTCATTTGTCATGAGTTTTCATGACAGCTATGCCAACGGCAATTCAGAGGTGGACTTCAGGTTTAAGTTCAAGCTAAGCCATGGTACCTTTTTATTTTACCACTTAAATATATATTGCCATTATAAATAAGTCATTCTCCTTAAGACTCGAAGGGTTTACTCCAGTATACTTTTGACACCATAACCAGATCTTAAGATGCTGGCTTAATTTTCCAACTTTGCAGTCATTTGCTAAGTGCCACATAATTATCCCAAAGTGGGCCTCATTTCTTTCAGCATTTCGTATCAGAATCAGACTGGAGACCTTTGGGCAGGGTACTTATTTTTTTCTATACTTGATTCTCTGCTGAATGTCTTATTTTCCTTCAACAAATAATACCTACCTCTAATATGGTAAAGAGAAAGTGGGAACAAAATTGGGTTATCTTGCATTCTCAGTCTTAAAAGATCGTGTTAAAGTGACCACTCACATAGTTTATAAAAACATTTGTCTTCTCAATCAATGACAGAGAAAATCCCAGTAAGTGTTTTTAAAAAATCCTGTCCACTAAAATGAAGGCAGATGTCTTTTAAAACTTTATAAAGCCTTTGAGTTCTTTCTTTCTTTCTCATTTACACATAATTTTGGGATTGGGGGTAGGTCCTTCAGTAAAATGTGAAAATAGAAAATGATACTACAGTTTTGCTTAAGATACGAATAAAGGGCTTTTTTTCATTCCCTTATTAAACTGACAAAAACATCTCTTTTAGAATTCTGTTAAAAGCAAACTTGTTTGCTTATAGGTCAAAGAAGAGAAACAATGAAATTAGAAGTGAAAGAGGCCCATTTGTTCTAACCATATTACTGCCAGCATGGTATTACTCCTTTCAGTGGCCTTTCTGGTTATAAATGTCATAAATGACAGTGGAATCAGCATTCACCTAAAAAAGGTGGTTCATAATTGAGCAGTTCTCCATCAAAATAGACAATGGTCTTCGCATTAGTTCAATCAGCACTGTTTAAAATTCGATCTTATGTTTCCCCTCTTGTTAATGAATTCTCTCCTATTTTATCCTGGTATTTGTTTTCCTTTACATGTCAACACCGAAATATGAAGATAAGTACTGTCGCGATTTCCAGACTGTACCACGTTGTCCTTTTGGCCACCACTTAACCACACGATGTACTCCATAAATCTTTCTTCATAAATCAGTTCCTCCTTTCCATTAATCATGTTCATTATTCATCTCTGGGTTCCCTCCAAGACTGTCAACATCGTTTGTTTATTTAGGTGCTCAAAATTAAGTACAGTTGTCTCAGAGTAACTTGAGCCATACTTGTATGAGGGACCACAGTCTTCCTCTGCCTGGTGCCATAACACCACCTCGAACAACCCTGCTCTCTCTGTTTTCATATTCACTGGAAACATGTCTACATTTCTCCCAGCCCTTCCTCCTTCTTAGGCTGCTACTAGCAATCCCACTTCTAGAGATTCTCTTCTCCTCTCCAGTGAATGCTTCTGGTGTGATTTGTGCCAGATATTTGTTTGCCTCTTTCTGAGAGCAATTTCATTTTTTTTTTCATCCCATATTTCTGACTTGTTTTGGTCTTTTTGAACCATACTGCTGTTCATATCCTGGCCATTTATCAAAGCTTGTAACACCTCCCAATTTAGTCTTCTCAGCAGCTGTCACTAGCATTCTGTTCATTCCCTCCTTTGGATTATTAATAAATACATAAAATTAAACTATGGTGACCCTGTAAGAGACAAACCCTCAGAACTTCACACAATGCCGCTGTTGTTACCTTTCACAGGTGGCCTTGCAGCCACCTTCAGCCTATGCGGCTGTGGTATTAACAAAGCTACTTGGAACTAACATATGCAGGAAAATTGTACAGCCTGCTGAATTAAATGCTTTGCTCAAGTCAGGATACAATGCAGGGAGAGACCTTCAAGATGGTGGAGGAGTAAGACGTGGAGATCCCCTTCCTCCCACAAATACATCAGAAATACATCTACATGTGGAACAACTCCTACAGAACACCTACTGAATGCTGGCAGAAGACCTCAGACTTCCCAAAAGGCAAGAAACTCCCCACATACCTGGGTAGGGTGAAAGAAAAAAGAAAAAACAGAGACAAAAGAATAGGGACAGGACCTGCACCAGTGGGAGGGAGCTGTGAAGGAGGAAAAGTTTCCACACACTAGGAAGCCCCTTCACGGGTGGAGACAGGGGGTGGGGTGGGGGAAACTTCAGAGCCATGGAGGAGAGCACAGCAACAGGTGTGCAGAGGGCAAAGCAGAGAGATTCCCGCACGGAGGATCAGTGCCGACCAGCACTCACCAGCCAGAGACGCTTGTCTGCTCACCCGTCAGGGCGGGTGGGAGCTGGGAGCTGAGGCTCCGACTTCGGAGGTCGGATCCCAGGGAGAGGACTGGGGTTGGCTGCGTGAACACAGCCTGAAGGGGGTCAGTGTGCCACAGCTAGCCAGGAGGGAGTCCGGGAAAAAGTTTGGAATTGCCTAACAGGATGAGACCACTGTTTCGGGACGCACGAGGAGAGGGGATTCAGAGCACCGCCTAAACGAGCTCCAGAGATGGGCGTGAGCTGCTGCTATCAGCGCGGACCCCAGAGACGGGCATGAGATGCTAGGGCTGCTGCTGCAACCACCAAGAAGCCTGTGTGCAAGCACAGGTCACTATCCACACCTGCCCTCCCGGGAGCCTATGCAGCCCACCAATGCCAGGGTCCCGTGATCCAGGGACAACTTCCCCGGGAGAACGCACGGCGCCTCAGGCTGGTGCAATATCCCGCTGACCTCTGCCACCACAGGCTCGGCCCGCATCCGTACCCCTCCCTCCCCCCAGCCTGAGTGAGCCAGAGCCCCCAAATCAGCTGCTCCTTTAACCCAGTCCTGTCTGAGCAAAGAAGAGAAACCCTCAGGTGACCGACACACAAAGGCAGGGCCAAATCCAAAGCTGAACCCCAGGAGCTGTACAAACAAAGAACAGAAAGGGAAATCTCTCCCAGCAGCCTCAGGAGCAGCGGATTAAATCTCCACAGTCAACCTGATGTATCCTGCATCTGTGGAATACCTGAATAGACAACAAATTATCCCAAAAATGAGACAGTGGACTTTGGGAGCAACTGTAGACTTGGGGTTTGCTGTATGCAACTGACTGTTTTCTGGTTTTATGTTTATCTTAGTTTAGTATTTAGAGTTTATTATCTCTGGTAGATTTGTTTATTCATTTGGTTGCTCTCTTCCTTTTTTTATTTATATATAGATATATAAATTTTTTTCCTTTTTCTCTTTTTGTGTGTGTGTATGTGTATGCTTCTTTGTGTGATTTTGTCTGTATAGCTTTGCTTTTGCCATTTCTCCTAGGGTTCTGTCTGTCCCGTTTTTTTTTTGTTTGTTTGTTTGTTTTTTAGTATAGTTTTTAGTGCTTGTTATCATTGGTGGACTGGTTATTTTGTTTGGTTGCTCTCTTCTTTCTTTTTTGTTTTTTCTTCTTTTTTATTACTTTTTAATTTTTTTATTTTTAATAATTTTTTTATTTTAATAACTTTATTTTATTTATTTATCTCTTTTTTTTCTCCCTTTTCTTCTGAGCTGTGTGGCTGACAGGGTCGTGGTGCTCCAGCTGGGTGTCAGGACTGAGCCTCTGAGCTGGGAGAGCTGAGTTCACGACATTGGTCCACCAGAGACCTCCCAGCCCCACGTAATATCAAATGGCGAAAGCTCTCCCAGAGATCTCCATCTCAACGCTAAGACCCAGCCCCACTCAACGATCAGCAAGCTACAGTGCTGGACACCCTATGCCAGACAACTAGCAAGACAGGAACACAACCGTACCCATTAGCAGAGAGGCTGCCTAAAATCATAATAAGGTCACAGACACCCCAAAACACACCACCGGACACGGTCCTGCCCACCAGAAAGACAAGATCCAGCCTCATCCACCAGAACACAGGCACTAGTCCCCTCCACCAGGAAGCACACACAACCCACTGAACCAACCTGAGCCACTGGGGGCAGACACCAAAAACAACGGGAACTACAAACCTGCAGCCTGCAAAAAGGAGACCCCAAACAGAGTAAGTTAAGCAAAATGAGAAGACAGAGAAACACACAGCAGATGAAAGAGCAATGTAAAAACCCACTAGACTGAACAAATGAAGAGGAAATAAGCAGTCTACCAGAAAAAGAATTCGGAGTAATGATAGTAAAGATGATCCAAAATCGTGGAAATAGAATGGAGAAAATACAAGAAACGTTCAACAAGGACCTAGAAGAACTAAAGAGCAAACAAACAATGATGGGCAACACAATAAATGACATTAAAAATTCCCTAGATGGAATCAATAGCAGAAAAACAGAGGCAGAAGAACAAATAAGTGACCTGGAAGATAAAATAGTGGAAATAACTACCACAGAGCAGATTAAAGAAAAAAGAATGAAAAGAATTGAGGACAGTCTTAGAGACCTCTGGGACAACATTAAATGCACCAACATTCAAATTATAGGGGGCCCAGAAGAAGAAGAGAAAAAGAAAGCGATTGAGAAAATATTTGAAGAGATTATAGTTGAAAACCTCCCTAATATGGGAAAGGAAATAGTCAATCAAGTCCAGGATAAATCCAAGGAGAAACACGCCAAGACACATATTAATCAAACTATCAAAAATTAAATACAAACAAAAAATATTAAAAGCAGCAAGGGAAAAACAACAAATAACATACAAGGGAATCCCCAAAAGGTTAACAGCTGATCTTGCAGCAAAAACTCTGCAAGCCAGAAGGAAGTGGCAGGACATACTTAAAGTGATGAAAGGGAAAAACTTACAACCAAGATTACTCTACCCAGCAAGGATCTCATTCGGATTCAATGGACAAATTAAAACCTTTACAGAATGGAAAAGCTAAGAGAATTCAACATCACCAAAAAAGGTTTACAAAAAATGCTAAAGGAACTTCTCTAGGCAGGAAACACAAGAGAAGGAAAAGCCCTACAAGAACAAACCCAAAACAATTCAGAAAATGGTAATAGGAACATACATATCAATAATTACCTTAAAGGTAAATGGATTAAATGCTCCAACCAAAAGACATAGACTGGCTGAATGGATACAAAAACAAGACCCGTATATATGCTGTCTACAAGACACCCACTTCAGACTTAGGGACACATACAGACTGAAATTGAGGGGATGGAAAAAGATATTCCATGCAAATGGAAATCAAAAGAAAGCTGAAGTAGCAATTCTCATATCAAACAAAATAGACTTTAAAGTAAAGTCTATTACAAGAGACAAAGAAGGACACTACCTATTGATCAGGGCTCAATCCAAGAAGAAGATATAACAATTGTAAATATTTATGCACCCAACATAGGAGCACCTCAATACATAAGGCAAATGCTAACAGCCAGAAAAGGGGAAATCGACAGTAACACAATCATAGTAGGGGACTTTAGCACCCACTTGCACCAATGGACAGATCATCCAAAATGAAAATAAATAAGGAAACACAAGCTTTAAATGATACATTAAACAAGGTGGATTTAATTGATATTTACAGGACATTCCATCCAAAAACAACAGAATACACTTTCTTCTCAAGTGCTCATGGAACATTCTCCAGAATAGATCATATCTTGGGTCACAAATCAAGCCTTGGTAAATTTAAGAAAATTGAAATCTTATCAAGTATCTTTTCCTACCACAATGCTATGGGACTAGGAAAATATAAAGGTGGAAACCAAAAAAAAAAAAAAAAAAAAAAAAATCTTCCAACAAACAAAAACCCAGGACCAGATGGCTTCACAGGCGAATTCCATCAAACATTTAGAGAACTAACACCTATCCTTCGCAAACACTTCAAAAATATAGCCGAGGGAGGAACACACCCAAACTCATTTTACAAGGCCGCCATCACCCTGATACCAAAACCAGACAAAGATGTCACAAAGAAAGAAAACTACAGACCAATACCACTGATGAACATAGATGCAAAAATCCTCAACAAAACACTAGCAAACAGAATCCAACAGCACATTAAAAGGATCATACACCATGATCAAGTGGGGTTTATGCCAGGAATGCAAGGATTCTCCAATATATGCAAATCAATCAATGTGATAAACCATATTAACAAATTGAAGCAGAAAAACCATATGATAATCTCAATAGATGCAGAAAAAGCTTTTGACAAAATTCAACACCCATTTATGATAAAAACCCTCCAGAAAGTAGGCATAGAGGGAACTTTCCTCAATATAATAAAGGCCATATATGACAAACCCACAGCCAACATCATTCTCAATCGTGAAAAACTGAACCATTTCCTCTAAGATCAAGAACAAGACAAGGTTGTCCACTCTCACCACTATTATTCAACATAGTTTTGGAAGTTTTAGCCACAGCAATCAGAGAAGAAAAAGAAATAAAAGGAATCCAAATCAGAAAAAAAGAAGTAAAGCTGTCACTGTTTCCAGATGACATGATACTATACATAGAGAATCCTAAATATGCTACCAGAAATCTACTAGAGCTAATCAATGAATTTGGTAAAGTAGCAGGATACAAAATAATTAATGCACAGAAATCTCTTGCATTCCTATACACTAATGATGAAAAATCTGAAAGAGAAATTAAGGAAACACTACCATTTACCACTGCAACAAAAAGAATAAAATACCTAGGAATAAACCTACCTAAGGAGACAAAAGTCCTGTATGCAGAAAACTATAAGACACTGATGAAAGAAATTAAAGATGATGCAAACAGATGGAGAGATATACCCTATTCTTGGATTGGAAGAATCAACATTGTGAAAATGACTATACTACCCAAAGCAATCTAGAGATTCAATGCAATCCTTATCAAACTACCAATGGCATTTTTCACAGAACTAGAAGAAAACATTTCACAATTTGTATGGAAACTCAAAAGACCTCGAATAGCCAAAGCAATCTTGAGAAAGAAAAACAGAACTGGAGGAATCAGGCTCCTGGACTTCAGACTATACTACAAAGCTACATTAATCAAGATGGTATGGTACTGGCACAAAAACAGAAATATAGATCAATGGAACAGTATAGAAAGCCCAGAGATAAACCCACGCACATATGGTCACCTTATCTTTGATAAAGGAGTCAAAAATATACAGTGGAGAAAAGACAGCCTCTTCAATAAGTGGTGCTGGGAAAACTTGACAGCTACATGTAAAAGAATGAAATTAGAACACTCCCTAATGCCATACACAAAAATAAACTCAAAATGGATTAAAGACCTAAATGTAAGGCCAGACACTATCAAATTCTTAGAGGAAAAAGTAGGCAGAACACTCTATGACATAAATCACAGCAAGATCCTTTTTGAGCGACCTCCTAGGGAAATGGAAATAAAAACAAAAATGAACAAATGGGACCTAATGAAACTTAAAAGCTTTTGCACAGCAAAGGAGCCCATAAACAAGACGAAAAGACAACCCTCAGAATGGGAGAAAATATTTGCAAATGAAGCAACTGACGAAGGATTAATCTCCAAAATTTACAAGTAGCCAATGCAGCTCTATATTCAAAAAACAAACAACCCAATCCAAAAATGGGCAGAAGACCTAAATAGACCTTTCTCCAAAGAAGATATACAGATTGCCAACAAACACATGAAAATATGCTCAACATCACTAATCATTAGAGAAAGGCAAATCAAAACTGCAATGAGGTATCACCTCACACCAGTCAGAATGGCCATCATCAAAAAATCTACAAACAATAAATGCTGGAGAGTGTGTGGAGAAAAGGGAACCCTCTTGCACTGTTGGTGGGAATGTAAATTGATACAGCCACTATGGAGAACAGTATGGAGGTTCCTTAAAAAACTAAAAACAGAGCTACCATACGACCCAGCAATCCCACTACTGTGCATATACCCTGAGAAAACCATAATTCAAAAAGAGTCATGTACCACTATGTTCATTGCAGCACTATTTACAATAGCCAGGACATGGAAGCAACCTAAATGTCCATTGACAGATGAATGAATAAAGAAGATGTGGGACATATATACAATGGAATATTACTCAGCCATAAAAAGGAATGAAATTGAGTTATTTGTAGTGAGGTGGTTGGACCTGGAGTCTGTTATACAGAGTGAAGTAAGTCAGAAAGAGAAAAATAAATACCGTATGCTAACACATATATATGGAATCTAAAAAAAGAAAAAAATGTTTCTGAAGAACCTAGAGGCAGGACAGGAATAAAGACGCAGACGTAGAGAACGGACTTGAGGACACGGGGAGGGGGAACGGTAAGCTGGAACGAAGTGAGAGAGTGGCATGGACATATATACACTACCAGATGTAAAATAGATAGCTAGTGGGAAGCAGCCGCATAGCACAGGGAGATCAGCTCGGTGCTTTGTGACCACCTAGATGGGGGGGATACGGAGGGTGGGAGGGAGATGCAAGAAGGAGAGGATATGGGGTTATATGTATATGTATAGCTGATTTACTTTGTTATAAAGCAGAAACTAACACACCATTGTAAAACAATTATACTCCAATAAAGATGTTAAAAAAAAATAAAAAAGAATATAATGCATATATCCTGTCATGTTCCCATCACTGGCTCATCTCTCCTCCATAGGTAAATATCTGCAAAACCTGACCTTGCTTCATGGGAGTTTAGGGGATGTAAGTTGGTTTTATCTTATAATTTTGCTTAGTCTGGAGTTTGGGTTAGGTTTTTGAGCACCCCTTCCTCAGTGGATGTTACTATTTGATGTGACACATTTCCCATGTGTCAAATGCACACTCTGGGGAGCTCGTTAGCGTACCAGAAATAGCTCTAAAATGTGTAGCAGTAGGTGCATATTCTGGATGCTCTGGTCGTGTCCATGGTCTTGAGGTCAGCATCTCCTTCAATTGACAGATCATAAAGCCCTCTGCACAGCTGCTGGGGGTGGGGTTTAGCCCTGTGGCTGTTCTTAGTGCTTGTCTCCTATCAGTTCTGCTCCCAGGGTTTGCTTCAAGACTTCAAACTCTCTGACTTTACCCCGACACTGTCACAAAAATGGCCAACTTCACGGAGGAAGAAACCTTTGGGTTGGACTGTCAACAGTCTCGTGCTCCATCTGCAGGGACATTTTTCATGCTGTATTTTCTGTGATTGGTACCCCTAGGCAATCTGGAGATGCTCTGGGTTTTTAGATGTTAAGTCAGTAGCCCTAATTAGATTATGAGGAACAAATTGATATAAATGTATAATATGAATTTAAAACCTTTAAGTACAAAGAAAAATATAGCTACTTGTCTCAATTTTCTTTTTTTTTCTTTTCTTTTTTTTGGCAACTTATGGTATGTGGACAAAGATTGTGTTCTTTCCAGCTTCTACTAAACTATAATCTTTCCTTGAACAAGGAGAATGAAATTATAACTATTCTTCAGTATATCCTCTAATAATTGATTTCAGAATTTCTTGACAGAATCCCTAATAGTTAAATATCCAGTGACTATTTATTTACGCCTTGTCGTTTTGGGCTTTTCAGTTTTAATATTTGCCGTGGAATTCTTTCCTTCATTTCTTACCATCCTTTTAGATATTTCTATGCCATGTTCCAAGCCAGTAGACAATCACACCTACTAGAAACACAGATAAGAATCAGGAACTAATAAAAATAAGAGCTCTAAGCCACTGAAGTGGATATTACAAAGTCCATCCATTAAGATGCATGTATGCCATTCAAAGGTGAGGCCTAAACTCAGGGCTCATTTACACTTTGCATACTGATATATATTAGATAACTAATAAGGACCTACTGTATAGCACAGGGAGCTCTACTCAGTACTCTGTAATGACCTATATGGGAAAAGGATCTAAAAAAGAGTGGATATATTTATATGTATAACTGATTCACTTTGTTATACAGCAGAAAGTAACACAGCATTGTAAATCAACTGTACTCCAATACAAATTAAAAATAAAATAAAATTTAAAAATAAGCTTTTTATATTGGAATAATTTTAGATTTACAGAATTTTATAAAGTAAAGAGAGTATACCCTTCACAAAAATGTTACTTGCTATTTTCTAAGTGTAATCGATTGGGCTAGTGAATTTGAAATGGAGCAGAGTTTCTTCCTCCAGGTCAGCATTCTGTGAGGTGTCAATAATAAAATCTACAGGGGAATCCAGAAAAACAAAACTATTAAAGACTAAATCACTAAATTTAGGAGTGAAATCACTAAATTTAGGACCAACATCCCTATGTACCTCGAATGACTCTGAATATACTACTGTGACATGCCACTATCTAGTGAGTAAATGCAGTTCATACTGATGATATTGTATTCATATCGTTTCCTGGTGAAGTAGGGAAGACTGTAATACATTTTAGTTGAACTTCCATCTAAAATAATTGTTTAATTTTTGTTGGTTAACATAGCTAAGTTATTTTTAAAAGACTGTTTAGAACAACTCGATCTGCAAAAGACATCCAAGCTTTTCTATAAATGGCAATATAATCCTCATGTCCTCCTTGGCATACACAGACCTATGCTCAACCTTTTGAGAATATAAATCCCTCAATAGCAGGATCTGGTTTTGTTCAACTTAATTTGGATATAGAATGGCTATCTGAGCACACAACAAGAGTTTAGAATCCTAGACTTTTAGAGTGAAAGGAACCTTGGAGAGCATTCTGTTCCAATCCATTTTTTTTTACAGAAGTGTTAACTATATGCACTAATATTTTCTTAAAGTTGATTTGCCACTTTCCTCCAAAGTTGCACAAAAATGTATGCAGCAAAAATGTCTCCCTCCCAAACAGAATCCCCAGTGCCCCAGTTTTCCTCTTCTAAAACAGCTACTGTTACAAGTTTCTTCTGCAAAAACACTCTGTGTAAATAAAAGTACATACTTAGAGTTTTATAAAATACAAATGATAGCATAAGATAAAGACTGCTTTACAGCTTGCTTTTTTTCATTTGAAATACTTCATATATTCTTAAAAATAATGAATCTGCATGCAGTAATAATTATATAGTAGACACTAGAATTAAGCTCTTATAATATTACCTAAAGTTTATTACTAATGAGTCATTAGTAGACACGGTGTATACCTAAAGAGTCACTTCAGGCTATACAAGTGCTTCCTTTCAATTTGAGGAATGGAATAATCTCCAGAAAGAAGGGAAGAATATATAAAGAGCAAATGTTTCCCTATTAGAATACCCCTAAACTCATGGTCCTTTAACACTCTAAGATGAAGGGTAGGGGGGCAGAGACTGTCAAAGTTATATTCTTAATAGTACGGTTATTAAAGCTTATTATAGTGTCAGAACTAAGGAAGAAACCCCAAGATCCATTTAATAGGGTGTTTGCAAACTGCAGGTCACAACAGATGAGTGGGTCCTAAAATGCATTTAGTGGTTTACAACCGGTATTTTTTAAATGAAATAAAATAAGGAGAAAATATCAGAATGCATCCCACTTAGTAAGGGTAAAAATTGTTTTATAAAAATTCACTGGGTGTGTGTGTGTGTGTGTGTGTGTGTGTGTGTGTGTGTGTGTGTGTATGTGTGTGTATATATACTGGGTTGTGATTCCTTGCTGTGGATCAAGGGCGCAAAAGATTGAAACTCCCTGATCTGATCTAGCCTCTGGCTTCTAATGAGGTGTAACTATAAGTGTTCTCAAAAAGTGGCATCTGTGCATTCCTTGCTGTCTTAAAACAAGCCTCTCCCAAAGAACCGTCTTCACTTTGGCTCATTATTTGAAGTACAGTGTCAAGTTCTCTTTTCGTCAAGATTATTGCAGGGAAGGCTTAATTCCAAACTTATTCTCTTTGCAACAAACGTTGACCTACTCAAGGAACTGATTAAGACTCCATATAAATCCATCTTAACCATTAGTCATCATATTTATTTCAATTATAGGAGCACAGGGATAACAGGAAAAATTTAGCTACATCTGCAAATGGATCTCACATTCTTTGACCAAGGTCCTTTCTCCTCAGAGTCAGTGAGATAGAGCCTGCTGACCCATCCACAAACTCTGAGGCATGTCCAGAGCACTGACAGCCCCAATTTGGTTAAACCAATGGAATAGTACGATTGTACTTAAAGTCTTAATGAAGAATAAATTTTTCTTTGCCACAATCCTTCCTCTTTCTGACAGAATTAGGATGCAGAAATAGTAATGGGGAGAAAGAAGATATGTCCAGAAACTTCTATATTTGACTGGCTTCTTATTCAAATGAGGAGGCAGAGGAGTTGATGTGAGGGTCAGGAAATGTGTGTTCTGGGTTGAAGCTGACTTTGGTTGCAATCTGAACAAGTCTTTGAATTGCTTTGGACCTTCATGTCTTCACTTCTAAAATGAGGGACAGTGCCACAGGAGTTTAGCCAGAATAATAACCATAGCTGCACTTCACATGGCACTTACTGTATCACAGTCTCTGCTTCAAGCATTTTACACAATTGACTAATATAATCCTCACAACAACATTAATACGCAGAAATTTTTTTCTTATTTTGCAGATGGATATAGATGGATGAGTAGCAGAGAGGTTAAGTAACTTGTTCAAAGTTAGAGAGTTAGACAATGGTGGAACTGGGATTCAAATTCCAGTTCCAGATGCTGTGCTCTTAACACCATGCAATATTGCATTAGTCAAGACTTTTTTTTGTCACCAATTCTATCCCCAACTACTCTCAAAAGTCCATGTTATTAAAGATATTTGCTATTAAATAAACTAGTTACTAAGTAATATTTCATTCATTTTCCATTTTTATTAATCAAAGATATATTGAATGGTGTAGCCACTTTGGAGAGCCATTTGGCAATTCTTCCAAAAGTTAAACATAGACATACAATATGATCCAGCAAGTCCACTCCTAGATATATACCCAAGAGAATTAAAAACATGTTCCCATAAAAACCTGTAGATAAATGTTCATAGCAGCATTATTTATAATAGCCCCAAACTGGAAATAACCCAAATGTCCAACAACGGATGAATGAATAAACAAATTGTGGTGTCTATATACAATGGAATATTATTCAGCCACAAAAGGAATGAAGTACTGTTACATGCTACGACATGCATGAACCATGAGAACATCATGCTAAGTGAAAGAATCCAGTCACAAAAGGTCATCTATCATATGATTCTATTTATATGGAATGTCAAGAATAGGCAAATCCACAGAGAGAGGACCACAGGTAGATGCGTGGTTGCAGGGGCTGGGGGGAAAGGAGAATGAGAGTGGCTATAAGGTGTATGACATTTCATTTTGGGGTGATGAAAATATTTTGGAATTAGACAGTGGTGATGGTTGTACAACTTTGTTAATATACTAAAAACCACTAAAAGGGTGAATTTTATGGTATGTGAATTATATCTCAAAATTTTAAAATTCAATCTTGATACCGTAGGGGAGGAAAAAGTTTTCCTAGACCTTCTTAGGGTCCGAAAAGTAAACTGAGAAAGATTGACAGAAGAAAAGCATACACCTTTATTAAATATAAGTTTTACGTGATAGGGAAGACTTCATAAGAAAATGAAGACCCAAAGAAAGAGTTAGACCTACGTTCCTTTATGCTGGGTTCAGTGAAGAGTGGACAGTCTCAGAAGAATATGATAGGTTACGGAGTATGAGTAACTGTAGTAAACTTGGGAAACGTGTCCTGTTTGTTAAGATTCTTCTTAATGTCCCTTTGTCTTCAGAGATAAGGATGCTCCTTTCCTCAAAAAAAAAAAAAAAAAAGGTGGATTTGTAGTTTCCAGAGGCTGTTGGCCAGGGAAAAATGGGAAGTAACTGCTAATTGGTTTCTTTTTGGTGATGAAAATGTTCTGGAATTAGTGGTAATAGTTGCACAACTCGGTGAATATCTTAAAAACCACTGAACTGAACACTTTAGAAGGGGTAAATGTTATGGTATGCGGATTAAATCTCAACAAAGCTGTTATTTTTTAAAATATGTACCATGTTGCTACCTTGTGGCAGACACCCTTCTAGGCACTGAGGGGATTCAGCAGAGGACAAAGTAGACAAAGCACTTGATCTCACAGAATTTGCAGTTCTAGGAAATGAATAAACAAATGAAAGTGAACTTCAGGCTTCTGCCAACTGAACCCCGGAGCCAGCCGGAGGCACTGGCAGTATTCAGTTCCCACTCCTGTGGACTCCTGGCAACCTCACCCCCTGACTCCCCTACGCCCCAGCCCTCCACCCTCCACTCCCAACGCAGCTCCCAGGTACTCAAATGGGCCCCCGCACGGCACTCCACTCAGGGCCTTCCACTCAGGAACTCACTCCTGGCTCAAGGTATTGGAGTTCTTCCCTGGCCACCCCTCCACTCTCCTCCCAGCCTCACTGGCTTTCTTCCAACTCGATTTTACCCTTATTCATTCATTTAACAATTTATTTAACAAACATTTACTGAGAGCTAGATTAGTTAGAATGCTTTGGGCCAAAAGATACAGAAAACTGACTCAAAACTTTTTAAACAATGAGGAAAATTATTACTTCCTGTAACAGGATGTCCAAACTCCAGGCACGGGGCTCCGGCTCTGTTTCTCTGGTGTTCCTTTGTCTCTGCCCTCATCAGTGCATTTTCATTGTCCTTGAGCAGCCGCTAGGGAAACTAGCTACAACAGAGCAACATGCTTTCCTGGTTACATCTAGCAAGAAAGAGAGAGTGGAAAAAACTATACTCCAACTAGGGGATAAAAATCCATCTGATACGCATAGGTATGAGTCTATCAAAGCCAACTTACATCAAGTCACCTTAGATCAAGCTGGCCGTGAAATGCCATGTGATGATTGACTTAAGCTGCACTCTTAGACCAGTCACTACCAAGGAGACTGGAGTTCCCACGATGGATTTAAGACTGAACCCTGGAGCTGGAGGAGGGGTCAGCATCCCCTTAATCACGTGAACTACACTGGAAGGAGGAAGGGGTTCATTACAAACTATGTAATTTACTGTTCATTACAAACTATGTAACCGTCTGTTGCTTAAACTCAGACCAGGTACTAAGTGCTTCTCTGTGTGCTAGGAGTAGAGGTAGTATACTTTTTATTTGGTGAGGGACTGTTTTCACAGCTAAAGCTGCCTCTAAATCTCCCCCAAGGAACCATGTGTTACCTCTCCAAGTGCTGGCGTTTTAGGATCTATTTCACCGGGATGGTGCGATGCTTGAGAGCAAATACCCGACACTCCCAATACCACATCCTATAAGCAGCCCATCATTCTTCTATGCTTACGGCCACCCCTACACACATCTCACGAGATCTTCCTAGGCATATGTGCTAAGGGAAGGTTCTTTCACTTCTGTCCCCATCCATGCAATATGCTATAAAACAGATGCCAAATTTACTGCTAGGAAGTTCTATACTTCATTCCCAAAAAGCTGAGTCGAGGATAGGTCAAATTATCAGTCTATGTTTAGAAATATCTTTTGACATTTTTGGACACCCCTCAGAGATATTTTAGAAATTTTTAGAAACCTTGTTGCAGATTATTCACATGCCACTAGAAATTTTTTTTTAAAAACACTTTAGGCAAGTCAGGAGGCAACTGATACTTTTTTGTTTCTTAATTCCTACACAAAGGTGTATTTCTAGAGGGTCTTTATAGAGCTACTCCACCACCATGTACATACATGCCACAATTTCCCCACCTACCAAGGTGGCATCAAGAATGAATATAAGCATTAATTCTAAAGTCCATGTGTGCTTAAGCCAAATCACAATCTTGTCTTACAATCTTGTAAATGCAAGACAAAGAGACTTGCCAGTGTAGCAGGAAGGAGAAAGGCCAACCGGTTGGAAAAGACCCATAATTCATTGATTAAATTTATAAGCAGCAAATACAGAAACACTGGTCCCTTTGGAAAGAAGTTTTCAAAATAATACTGAGACCTAAATCCAACTGATATTATTATTGACAATACTAATTATTCTATCATGCTTTATTATTTATAAAATTCTTTTACATGCATTATTTCATTTGGACATCATTACATTCTTATTAAAAGGAGAGGAGTTATTTTCATTTTATGAATGAGGAAACTGACAAGGCAAAGTTTGAGGTTATGTTACGGGCCCCAAAGAGAGCAAGTTCAGGAGATGACACTCCCTGGTTTGATTGTCCCTATGCTGCACTTGGCTTTGACTTCCATTCTCCTGCATTTATATTTCAACGTGCCCAGTGCAAAGAATAAGCTCAAAATTGATTGTCAAATGTCTGGGCTAGAAGAATGGGTGGAAGGAAGAAACAAATACATGATCTGGACAAATGACAGTGAAAACCAGAATTACAATTTAGAAACTTTTTAGGAACAGAGAGAATTAATTATTGTAAACTGTCTTCAAGTATATGTGGAAAATTGAATGAAGGCAAAGTTGGGGAATTTTGCTCACTGATTTAAAATTTATCTTTTTCAAAATGTACACTGTAAATCTTGATTGTTGCTATATCTAAATATATCTTTAATGTCTCTATTATTTTTTATTAATAGTGACCGTTTGGTGTGTTTACTCAGTGCCAGGCACCCTGCATATATTACTTGTTTCAACCCTCACAGCTACCCTGTAAGTGGGAATTTATTAACTGCATTTCATAGATAAGAACGCTGCAGCTTAGAAGGGTTAAGTATGTCTCATCTCACACAGGAGAAAGTCCTGGAGCTGGGATTAGAGAGGAACATTATCATGACTCAATGTCTTTCTGCTGGGTTAGGTCCCTTTTTGGGAGGCAGATTCCTCAATAGACTTCTTCTCAAGGGCAGATGCAAAAATTACAGTTCTTAGTAGCAACAGCATTGACTACTATTCTTACAAATATCTGAAATTTATTAAGCAAAACTCAAACCTCAATTGCAACTAGTAAATACAAGGTGAAAATGGAGTGAAATAAGGTACATCTGGGCAATTTCATCTTTTCCTCGGTCATTTTAAGTGATTGAATATGTGTGGGTTTAGTCCACATCTTGTGATTAAAATTGAAAGTATTCAAGGTACCTGGATTTTAATTACATGTTCCCAGAATACCAACAAATGTTATAAATATTTTATTATAAAAAATGCATGCACCTTCCGTAGTAACCAATGATGCGCTTGCTTTTTTCTGATGTGTAAAACTTAGGGGACCACCTATGAGACTTTTAATACTAAATTTCTTGTATTGGTAAACTTTAAGGAGCTATTGTTTGTAGTATCAGTAGCCTCCACCCCCCAAAAAAGACATGATCAAACAGAATAATTTTGGTATAGGAGGGAATTAACATTGATCAATGAAATTGTTCAAGACCAAGCCAGAGTCGTTATCTGAAATATTGCCCAAGACTGAGAATAAAAGTACTCCAGGTGTTACGCAGCCACACAAAAAAAAACCACAACAAACAAAAACAGAGGTGAAGAGCTCTGCCCTCCAGAAGTTTAAATTGTAATGAAAATGGAAAAGGAAAGCAGACCCAGCCATATGTTTAGTAGATCATTAGCTAGGCTCTAGAGGATGAGGTGGCATCAGGAAGACAGGTTACTTTTCATAAAAAGTTTGAAATCCGGGTTCCTTGAGAGGTAAATGCTACCCACCCCCTGTAGCCTGGTTAGTGAGCTCTTCAGCAGATGGCTGATTTACCTTTCTTATTTCACTCTTGCAGTTAACCTAAAAGAGGGAGAATTCTCAGTTGCCAAGCCTGATGTGCATGAGTGTTCAACTCCAGGAAAATACACAGAGAAATAGCTGGTGACTTTTTCGTTAGTAGGCAGTGTTCTAGAGATGAAGATTGGGATTTCTTTTTGTAGCTAAAAGATATGCATTTATTCCATTGAAAGGCATTGAAGATTCCTAACTTGGCTAAAGGAAAGAAGACTGAAGAATACATCCCACGGAACCAAAACATGTTCCTCCCCAATTCACCTGTACCTCCTGTTACTAGAAAGAGCTGTGAGGTGGGGCAGCTCAGAGTGTGGTGTTTTTTCTTTACAAATATGATCTTCCTTGGATAACTTGCATAGGCTTCCCTTCGAAGGAAGAAGATGAATAATAAATTTAATTAGCCAGTCCTTTTCTTGAAATGTATCTGAAAGCAGATGACAGATCTCCATAATGAAACTACCGCCCACGCTTGAATTTTACACTATTTTCTCAAAAGGGGAATGTACTGGTTTGTAACTGTAGTTGCATGTATAAATACATGCAGTTATTTTTATCTTGTTTTCTATGCTGGATGTTGCTTTTGCCTATATATAAATTAGCAAGAAACAGCTGCCTTTACAAGGGAAAATCTATAATTCATTGCTGATGTGTCCTACTAATCGCACAGAGTAAATTCATTTGCATACTATCAACATTGAAAAAGCCTTCTGCTGGCCCAGCATACATAGCATTTTCATTTTTTCCTTCAACCAACAGACTTTACTGTGTAATCCTTTGGAAATAACAGCTAATTCATCTGACCGCAAACTTCTGAGAATATTTTAAGGATGTTCTGAGTCCAGCACCCCACTACTTTTGATGTCATGCTATGTACAGTATTTCAAATACAGGATTTCATAATAAGGATGTTATCGTTATCCAGTCTACTTGCTGTGTAGATAGTTTGACTTCCGCTCACAGTACTGCAGCATTTACTGGGTAGGTGCTATGTGCCAGGTACCGGGGATACAAAAATGCTTAAGGCATAATCTCTCCGCCTCAGAGAGCAAAGTCTAGTCAGGGAGACAAAGATGTAAACAAGGAATTACAGAGTGCTCCAAGATCCCAGAGGGAAAAGTAAAGTATTCTTCTAGAGAAGCATGTGTGAGAACCTTCATGGGGACGGACATTCAAGCAAGGGCCTAAAGATAAAGCAAACATTCAACATGTAAAAGATGGAAAGACAGGAGTGACCAGAGATGTTCTGGGATTGCTATGTTTGCTGAGGTTAAAACACAAGGTGAAGATGGGTGTTTATTAATGCCACGTCGGATGTATTTATTAAGACACAACTGTACTAGTCTAGGTTACTTGAGTTGCTGACTATGTCTTCATTTCCTAAAGAGACTTTAATAATGCAGCGCTACACACAAAATAAAAACTGTAACATTATTAACAGACAAAAGGCAGTAAAGAACAGTTAGAAAAGGTAAGTGTTCCATTCAACAAATATTGGTAGGCTGTTAGTATTTTTATTAATTCAGTTGTTTATATAAATAATTTAATCTATTTGTGTATATATATTTATAATATTTAAATATATAAACATGTATGTAATGTATATTCACTATGTAATTTATATATTTCTAATAAATCATAAAGATAAATATATAATAATATATAATGTATATAACAACATAAATATGTAACAAATAATACATAATAAATAAAAGCTGGGTCTGCTTTATTTGGCACCTGCTGTATTCCAGGCTATTTCTTAGTCATTAGGGAGACAGAGGTAAACAAGGCAGATGAGACACCAGCCCTCATAAGACATTACAGGGGGATGCGGGCAATGAATACATGTAAGATAATCAAAATAATGTAATGCTTAAGAGGCTTGGGGAGGTATTAAAGTATTAATTACAGTAAAAAGTGGGTACGTTTGTATTTCCTGCTGCTAGCTTTCCCTCTAAAACCAGCCTAATCATTATAAACTTTAAAAATACTATGTGTGTGATAGATTTATAATTTCTGTAGTTTTCATGGTAAATACATTTTTCTGTATTTATCATGTAAAATTTAATAGCAGTATTAATGATTTTCTTAAAGAAGGGCAGTAACCTGCCATGTGGTGATGAGCAAATCTTCTAGAAACAAACCATCTGGGCTTATATCTCATAGCTGAGTGGCCCCGAGCAAGTTAATGAACCCCTCTGCATCTCAGGTCCCTCATCTGTAAAATAATAATAATCATCATCACACCATGGCGTTGCTCTAGTATTAAATGATTTAATACATGTCAATCACTTAGAATAGTACTAAGCACATAATAAGCACTCAATAAATTCCACCTACCATTGTTATCTAAACATTAACAAACCTGTGTTAAACAGGCCAGTGTTTGAAATAAGTTTGTGTCTCAAAAAAAAAGTCATGAAAAATTACGTCATAGAAGACTTTCTCTTGAGTCACAGTATACACTATGAGTGGCCATAATGTTAAAAAATAAAAATAAAGAAAAAAAGGGGGAAAAAAACCTCCCAGATGTAGGAAAGGGACATCTTGTCTCCCTTCTAGAGACTTAGAGGCTAGTTGATCAGACTTTGGGAGTTCTTTCCACAGTTATAACATGCCACTTCTCTGGGCAGATGAGCAAAATCATTCATCTTTATGGTAATAAGCAAAGCAAACTATTTCCTTCTTTCATCCATGTTGCAGCTTTTCAAATGGATTTAAACTAGCCCTCTACAATTAGCAATTGTTTCTCTAGTGGTTTCAAAGCTACTTGATCCTCTTACAGCACTTTATTTCTGTACATTATTCATACATATGTTGAGAAGCCAGCATAATAAGGTAATTGTTCCATTAAGCTTTCACTTAGTCAACTTTACTCATTCAAGTCAATGATTATTTAGTTTTTTCTCTTCCTGGGGGAGCTGGAAAGGTTTCACAGAGGAGATGATATTTGAGTTGGAACTTGAGAGAGATAGGATATAGGAATAAATCTTGCAGAGAAGGGCAGAACACACAAGTTCAGGAAGTGGTGATAAGTTTGGGGTGTAACATTTACAAGGTTTAAGGCCATATTTCACTTTGAAATGAACGATTAATATCATGGGTCATCTTTTGCTGGCTGCTGCTAATGTAGATAACTTTTCTTCTCTCTTGCCACTGCTTCCCGCACCCCAACGTAGACATGTACAAATGGACATTCGCACATATTCATAAACATGAGAGATGTGCTTTATATTTGAAAGAAGAAAGGCAGTGTTTGGAGAGGAAGGGGCAGAAAGTGGAGAAGAAAAAAAAAATGTAAAAGAATCTAATCCTTTTTAGCAGATGCAAACTATTATATATATTATATAGAATCAATAACCAAAAAGGTCCTACTGTATAGCACAGGGAACTGTATTCAATACCCTGTGATAAATCATAACGGAAAAGAATATGAAAAAGAATATATATATATGTATAACTGAGTCACTTTGCTGTACAGCAGAAATTAACACAACATTGTAAATCAACTATACCTCAATAATTATTTTTAAGATAATCTAATCCTTTTAAAACTAGTTTTGTGCCCTCCATAGACATGGGAGTAAAGATAATAATCTTATGAGTTTATTCAAGAGTGACCTGTGAGATTCTGGACACAAAGATGACCCCTAGAGTCGGGCAACAAAGCATGGCAGAGGACTACAGCCACTCCTTCTTCCCCACTGTTAAGACCTCAGTACAGGGACTTCCCTTGTGGCACAGTGGTTAAGACTCTGCAGTCCCGATGCAGGGGGCCTGGGTTCAATCCCTGGTTAGGGAACTTGATCCCACATACTGCAATTAAGCCCTGGCACAGCCAAATAAATTAATTAATTTTAAAAAAATTTTTAAGGGGGAAAAAAAGACCTCAGTACCAACTGGTGCCCAGGGCTGGAAGCTTTGGGAACTTCTAGCCACTGCAAATAAACAGGACATCTCAGTAAGAGAGATGCTTGCTGTGCAGATGTAGCTCAAGACCATCTTCTGGCCCTCTTCCACCTCAGACAGCCACCATAATGCCCCTCCTACAAAGAAAGTCCGCGGAAGAAAACAACCTGCGAAGCACCCAGCATGGACAGAACATTGCTCTTTCCCAAAGACCTTGTTAGCTGTTGGGCTTCTCCAAGTGGTTTCCCATGAGCAACGAGTGGGAGGAAGAACAGGCCAGATGCTGAGTGATGACCACAACTGGCAAAGTGGCCTGCATGGTGTGAGCACTTGGGAGTCAGCGCACTGGAAACTCCTAGAAACAAATGCGGGTGAGCTTTGGCACGTTTTTAGATGAAACGGCTGACGAAGAGCTCGTACCAAGCGTGCGAAGAGTGTTGGTTCTGCAATATTCTTACCTCTACTCTTATCCTTACACAATTGGTGTAATCTTCAGTATTTTAAGTGATTTGAATATTTTACCAAGTTTGCTTTAACTGAATATAGAAAATATAACCTCTATAGTATGCTTATCCAGGCATACATAAATTGCAATCCTTTTGCAATAAACTGAAAATAAACAAAGAATGAGGATGCCACTGTCCTCCCCCTCCACGTGGTGAAACTATCATTCTTGCTTCAGATACATCACGTATTATATATGCTCCATGACTATCTGATATCATATCAAGTGTGGGTGTTAGGGTCAATTCATAAGTTGATATTAATAACACTTAATTTCTTATTTTTCATTAGAATAAAATATAAATATTAGTGCAAATTCAAATACATTCTTCCAGCCTGCCCATAGTTGCTGCTCGCCGAATTTCATGCACCACTGAGAAAGATGCCCTAGCTATGGTACCTCTGTCCTAGAGAAGCAGGGACTGATGGTCCCCACTCAGGCTGGGGTGTGAGTCCTGGGAAGCCTCTTCTGGACTCCACTGAAGGAAGGACTTGCCTAGAATTACAGAGGATGGGAGCCAGAAAAGTGAGACAAGAGGCGCTATCCTAGAAAGAAATTAAAACACAAAATAGGGCAATATGTTCCAAAGAAACCGCCAGTCCAAAGGAGCAGGGCAAACATGGAAACACGCAGAAAGAGGTAATGAAACAGAAACTGTGAAAGTAGAATCAATTCTTTGCTGTGCATTTTGAAAAATATCTAATCCCTGAAAGATTTATAGTGTAAAGTTCACGCCAGAAACATAAGATTTTTGAAGAATTCTTATCAATCAGAGCCAGTTTTCCCCTTCACCACTCACCCCACTCCCACTCCCAGATAAGGTAACCAATGCACCCCTGTTTGCCCCATACTTGCCCAGTTTTAGCTATGAAGTCCCACATCCCAGGAACCCCCTCAATCTCAGGAAAACCATGGCAGTTGGTCACCCTACTCCCAGGTGAAATAAACAGTTCACAGACTTGGAACAGGAGGGCATCAGAAGGGCAGCAAAAGAATTTGATGCTGATGTGGGTCTGGAAGAGCTGGTAGAGGAAGAATAATGGAAACCTAGAGTAGATTTGGAAAATCCTAGAGCAAAGGGGACTTATGCCCTCACTCCAAGGTAGAACCTAAGGAAGTGACAAGGTGCCTGGGTAATGCAAAGCAACATGGTACAGAACAGTAATAGAAGTGGGTTTGTGGTAAGTTCATGCTAAGAAAACCTAAGACCACCTGAAAGTGGTTTCTGCTTTCTGCATGACACAGGAGGAAAGCCATATGTTTTCTGCTTGCCCAGAAGGAGCTTGAAGAGTCAGATCCAAGAAGCCTTGAAATTGAGCATAAGAAGGGCACCACAGTGGGCTTCCCTGGTGGCGCAGTGGTTGAGAATCTGCCTGCCAATGCAGGGGACACGGGTTTGAGCCCTGGTCTGGGAAGATCCCACATGCCGCGGAGCGACTGGGCCCGTGAGCCACAACTACTGAGCTTGCGCGTCTGGAGCCTGTGCTCCGCAACGAGAGAGGCCGCGATAGTGAGAGGCCCGCGCACCGCGATGAAGCGTGGCCCCCGCTTGCCGCAACTAGAGAAAGCCCTCGCACAGAAACGAAGACCCAATACAGCCAAAAATAAATAAATAAATAAAATTAAAAAAAAAAAAAAAGAAGGGCATCACAGTGCCCTGCAAGGACCAGATGGGCAGCGATGTCTTAACAACCTGAATGAATAACCAAGAGCTAGCTGGGTAAATGATGGATGACCCAGGACTCCCTCAGCCCTTCCCCCACCCTCCAAATCCTGGAATTTAGATGCAAGCCTCGGTGAAGGCAGGGCAGTAGGGGTGTGGGGTATGTGTGTGACTCATTTGACTGAGATTTCTTTTCCCATCATTGGGCATAAAGGGACTTAAAATACAAATTAAATTCAATTATATAAAAATAAAATTATATTTCCTACACACTTGAGTCTGTGGCCTGAAATTTATAATTCTCCTATTTCCCTAAGCACACACACACACTCACACACACAGATCTGGAAGGATACACACAAAATGATATTATTTATTTAATTAAACAGTTGTTTATTAGTAAACTCTGGAGAGAAGAGTGTTGGTTCATTTTGAGGACAATGTAACTTTTTTTTTTAATGGATTTTTTAAAAATATTTATTTATTTATTTATTTTATTTGGCTGTGCTGGGTCTTAGTTGCGGCAGGCGGGCTCCTTAGTTGTGGCATGTGAACTCTTAGTTGCAGCATGCATGTGGGATCTAGTTTCCTGACCAGGGATCGAACCCAGGCTACTTGCATTGGAAGCACGGAGTCTTAACCACTGCGCCACCAGGGAAGTCTCACAGTATAACTCTTTACTCTTTATGATTCTGAATTGTTTAAATTTTTAACAAGAAGAATTTATTTGTCACCTGTATAATTTAAAAATAAACAAAAGAAAGAAAATATTATGGGTTTTTCCTGCAAGTAAGAATGGCACATACTTATTTTATTACCATTGTGCTAATGCACAGATCAGTAAAAGATAAATAGAAAATGAGGTTATATGCAGAAGACTCAAACTGAGAAAAGGGGAAAATCCAGTGAAGAACGATGGTTAGACTGTGACATGGACTGTAGAAATAGAGAAAAACTGAACTCTTTTGTTTGTTGTGTTGTGTTTTCAGAAACATTTCTGCAGGCTGATAGACTAGAAAGAAAACGTAAAAAATTTTTATAGCAGAGAAAAGAATGAAGTTTAAAAAGCAGAGAATGATATGATTCAAAACCAACATTCAATGGCCCTTAATCAGCTTCATCCTCAGCAGCCTTGGGACAGCATCTCTCCTTCCTGAACTGCTCCTCTCCTGGCTTGCTTGGGGTCCATCTCATCCTTTGGTCCAGCCCATCTCTCTGGGCTCTCTCCTGTGGCAGCTTCCTATCAGTCCCACAAGTTTAAGTAACACTTTCATGTAGACAATTCCCCAAGCAGTATCTCCAGGGCTGACGTCTCTCCTGCTCACATTTCTCATATCTCATTCCCTGCTAACATCCCATCCTAGTATATATAATTATAATAGCATATGTAATCCACTTCACCCTCCTGGTTTCCATTCCTGTTAATAATACTACTATCACTCCCCATCCATGTCATTTTGGGTCAAAATCTCTTTTCTCCTCTTCATCTCTTTCCCCTTCATACAATCAGTTGCTCAGATCTATTGATTCTCCCTTGTGCATCTCTCTCCTCCTTTCCATTTGTGCTGGGCCTGAAATTGTCCCTATAACCTCTCACCTAGACTATTGCAATAGTAGTCTTCTTCCAACTTCTGGTTGGTTCCCTCTCCAGGAACAGCCAGAATTCATTTCGCACAATGCCAGAAATCTCCTGGAAGGAAATGAATTTATTCAACACAAACTTATCAAGCACCTGCCTAAGCACCGGGCACTATTCTAGGTCAAGGTGAGTCAGAAGTAATTAAGACAATGATCGTACTCCCCTAGAGCTTGCTTTCTTGTGGGAGGCAACAGATAATAAGTGAGTGACCAAATAAGTAAACAAGACTTCAGAAAATAAGTGCTATGAAAGAATAGACTAGGATAGTGCATTGGGGATGGAATCGACAACTCCATGTAGAGTGGTCAAGACAAACTTCTCTGAAGAAACCACCATGGGCTGAGACCTAACTGAGCTGAGACTTGTCTCTCAGAGTGAAATATTTCAGGAAGAAGAGCTAGAAAATGGGAGAGGGGTAGCCAAAGACCAGCTCACAAGGGCCTTTTTGGGAATCTGGATTTTATTCTTAATGTAAAGGAAATCCATTAGATAGTTTCTGCAGTTTTGTTTGTTTGCTTGTTTGTTTGTTTAGGTGAAACTAAGTTTACCTTTACTGCTAAAAATTTCCCCTAAACTGACTACCCACAGTTCATTCTATTCCACGTCTCTATTTACAATTACTGTGATATTGCACAGATTTCCCACATATTCTTTTCCTATCCCAATTGTTCATTGTGGCTAAGAGAAAATTAAAGAACTCTGCCACAACAGTCTGACATGAGACAGATTTCGAGTGAGTCAACAGAACACGTGCAATTCCTGAATCTGACACACTTCATCTTCTTCACAGGCTTTTCTCACTTATCCATCTGAGGCTTTCCCAAGGAATCAAAAACATGTCCAAGGCAACAGGCCACATCCAATGCTATTTACTTCTAAAGTTAGCCTCCTTTGTAGGACTCAAAATGCCTAAAGACTCAGAATGGCTTCCACATGTCACCCACTCAAAGGCCACCTTCTCCTTTGGAGCTCTTGGTGGGGTCTTTCTATGGCACTCTCTGGTGTCTTTGATGTCTGTTTCAGAGCCCACCACCAGATTATCCAAAAGACCTCCACTCCCCGTCCTACTCCTTCAACCAGTCCAGTTCTACCTGGTCACTCATTAAGAAGCCAGTGACTGTGTCTTCACTTCCCACAGGTATGCCGTTAGAGAGTTTTCAACAGTGGACAGATCTGATCCGACTTTGTTTCTTAAAAGGTTATTCTAGGAGGAGTGAGTGCTCAGGCGCGAGCAGAGGCAGGTGTGAGGGCTGCACTGCTGAGATGCTGGAGCTCCTGGAAGACCCCCCCGTCCTGAGGAAAGGGAACTTTGAGACTGAGTTGGTCCCCACATTGTGACACTCCCAGTGGGGGAGCAGCACAGAGACAAACCAGCCAGAAGAACCTAGAAGGGTAGAGAGCAATTTCTTCCTACCCAACAGCTGGGATGAGAATACGATGCAACTTTAATGGCTGGACACTACTTGCCCCAAAGCAGTTGAAGTAAGAGATGCTGGGACACCTGATAGAAGCCAGCAGAAGGTGAGAATTCCTACCACATCAGTCAGGCTCCTGGGTCTCTGCAAGCAGGGTCTGTTGGAAACAAGAGTGCTGTGTGGCTGACGGGGTCTTGGTGTTCCAGCCGGGTGTCAGGCCTGAGCCTCCAAGGTGGGAGAGCTGAGTCCAGGAAATTGGACCGCCGGAGAACCCCCCCGGACCCCTGTAATATCAGTCGGCGAGAGTTCTCCCAGAGATTTCTGTCTCATCACTAAGACCCAGCTCCACCCAACAGCCAGCAAGCTCCAGTGCTGGACGCCCCATGCCAAACAACTAGCAAGACAGGAACACAACCCCACCCATTAGCAGAGAAGCTGCCTAAAATCATACTAAGTTCACAGACACCCCAAAACAAACCACTGGATGTGGCCCTGCCCACTAGCAAATCAAGATCCAGTCCCACCCACCAGAACACAGGCACCAGTCCCCTCCAATAGGAAGCCTACACAAGCCACTGAACCCACCTTAGCCACTGGGGGCAGACACCAAAAACAACGGGAACTACGAACCTGCGGCCTACAAAAAGAAGACCCCAAACACAGTAAGTTAAACAAAATGAGAAGGCAGAGAAATATGCATCAGATGAAGGAGCAAGGTAAAAACCCGCCAGACCAAACAAATGAAGAGGAAATAGGCAGTCTACCTGAAAAAGAATTCAGAATAATGATAGTAAAGATGATCCAAAATCTTGAAAATAGAATGGAGAAAATACAAGAAACATTTAACAAGGGCCTAGAGGAACTAAAGAGTAAACAAACAATGATGAACAACACAATAGATGAAATTAAAAATTCTCTACAGGGAATCGATAGCAGAATAGCTGAGGCAGAGGAACAGATAAGTGACCTGGAAGATAAAATAGTGGAAATAACTGCTGCAGAGCACAATAAAGAAAAAAAAATGAAAAGAATTGAGGACAGTCTTAGGGACATCTGGGACAACATTAAATGCACCACCATTTGAATTATAGGGGTCCCAGATGGAGAAGAGAAAAAGAAAGGGACTGAGAACATATTTGAAGAGATTATAGTTGAAAACTTCCCTAACATGGGAAAGGAAATAGTCAGTCAAGTCCACGAAGCACAGAGAGTCCCATACAAGATAAATCCAAGGAGAAACAGGCCAAGACACATATTAATAAAACTATCAAAAATTAAATACAAAGAAAAAATATTAAAAGCAGCAAGGGATTGATTAGTTGATCATAGGTGTGTGGGTTTTCTCTGGGCTTTCTATTCTGTTCCATTGATCTATATTTCTGTTTTTGTGACAGTATCATATTGTCTTGATTACTGTAGCTTTGTAGTATAATCTAAAGTCAGGGAATCTGCTGTTTCCAGCTCTGTTCTTTTCCCTTAAGGCTGCTTTGTCTATTCGGGGTCTTTTGAGTCTCCATACAAATTTTAAGATTTTTTGTTCTACTTCTGTAAAACATGCCACTGGTAATTTGATAATAATTGCATTGAATCTGTAGATTGCTTTAGGTAGTATAGTCATTTTCACAATATTAATACTTCCAATCCAAGAACATGGTATATCTCTCCATCTGTTTGTGTCATCTTTGATTTCTTTCATCAGTGTCTTACAGATTTCTGAGTATAGGTCTTTTACCTCCTTAAGTAGGTTTATTCCTAGGTATTTTATTCTTTTTGTTGCAATGGTGAAAGAGATTGTTTCCTTAATTTATCTTTCTGATCTTTCATTGTTACTGTATAGGAATGCAAGAGATTTCTGTGCATTAGTTTTGTATCCTGGTACTTCACCAAATTCATTGATTAGCTGTAGTAGTTTTCTGGTAGAGTCGTTAGGATTCTCTGTGTATAGTATCATGTCATCTGCAAACAGTGACAGTTTTACCTCATCTTTTCCAATTTGTATTCTTTTTATTTCTATTTCTTCTCTTATTGCCACGGCTAGGACTTCCAAAACTATGTTGAATAAGAGTGGTGAGAATGGACATCCTTGTCTTGTTCCTGATCTTAGTGGAAATGCTTTCAGTTTTTACCATTGAGTATGATGCTTGCTGTGGGTTTGTCATATATGGCCTTTATTATGTTGAGATAGGTTCCCTCTATGACCACTCTCTGGAGAGTTTTTACCATAAATGGGTGTTGAATTTTGTCCAAAGATTCTTCTGCATCTACTGAGATGATCGTATGGTTTTTATTCTTCAGTTTGTTAATATGGTGTATCACATTGACTGATTTGCATATATTGAAGAATCCTTGCATCCCTGGGATAAATCCCACTTGATCAAGGTGTATGATCCTTTTAATGTGCTGCTGGATTCTGTTTGTTAGTATTTTGTTGAGGATTTTTGCGTCTATATTCATCAGTGATGGTGGTCTGTAATTTTCTTTTTTTGCAGTATCTTTGTCTGGTTTTAGTATAAGGGTTATGGTGGCCTCATAGAATGAGTTTGGGAGTGTTCCTTCCTCTGCAATTTTTTGGAAGAGTTTGAGAAAGTTTGGTGTTAGCTCTTTACTAAATGTTTGATAGAATTCACCTGTGAAGCCATCTGGTCCCAGACTTTCGTTTGCTGGAAGATTTTTAATCACAGTTTCAATTTCATTACCTGTGATTAGAGACACAAAAGACCCCGAAGAGCCAAAGCAAGCATGAGGGAAAAAAAACAGAGCTGGAGGAATCAGACACCCTGATTTCAGACTATACCACAAAGATACAGTAATCAAGACAATATGGTAAGGGAACAAAAACAGAAATATAGATCAGTGGAAAGGATAGAAAGCCCAGAGATAAATGCACGCTCCTATGGTCAACTACTCTATGACAAAGGAGGCAAAGATATACAATGGAGAAAAGACAGTCTCTTCAATAAGTGGTGCTGGGAAAACTGGACAGCTACATGGAAAAGAATGAAATTAGAACACTACCAAACACCATACACAAAAATAAACTCAAAATGGATTAAAGACCTAAAATGTAAGACCAAACACTATAAAACTCTTAGAGGAAAACGTAGGAAAAACACTCTTTGACATAAATCATAGCAAGATCTTTTTTGATCCACCTCCTAGAGTAATGGAAATAAAAACAAAAATAAACAAATGGGACCTAATGAAACTTAAAAGCTTTTGCAGAGCAAAGGAAACTATAAACAAGATGAAAAGACAACCCTCAGAATGGGAGAAAATATTTGCAAATGAATCAATGAACAAGGGATTAATCTCAAAAATATATAAACAGCTCATTCAGCTCAATATTAAAAAAACAAACAACCCAATCAAAAAATGGGCAGAAGACCTAAATACACATTTCTCCAAAGAACACATTCAGATGGCCAAGAAGCACAGGAAAAGTGCTCAACATCACTAATTATTAGAGAAATGCAAATCAAAACTACAATGAGGTATCACCTCACACTGGTTAGAATGGGCATCATCAGGAAATCTACAAACAACAAATGGTGGAGAGGGTGTGGAGAAAAGGGAACCCTCTTACACTGTTGCTGGGAATGTAAATTGATACAGCCACTATGGAGAACAGTATGGAGGTTCCTTAAAAAACTAAAAATAGAATTACCATATGACCCAGCAATCCCACTACTGGGCATATACCCAGAGAAAACCATAATTCAAACAAACACATGCACCCTAATGCTCATTGCAACACTATCTACAACAGCCAGGTCATGGTAGCAACCTAAATGCCCATCGACAGAAAAATGAATAAAGAAGATGTGGTACATATATATATACAATGGAATATTACTCAGCCATTAAAAATAAAACGAAATTGGGTCATTTGTAGAGACATGGATGGACCTAGGGACTGTCAGACAGAATGAAGTAAGTCAGAAAGAGAAAAACAAATATCATATATAAACGCATATATGTGGAATCTAGAAAACTGGTACAGATGAACCAGTTTGCAAGGCAGCAATAGAGACACAGATGTAAAGAACAAATGTATGGACACCAAAGGGGGAAAGTGGTGGTGGGGGGTGGTGTGATGAACTGGGAGATTGGGATTGACATATATACAGTAATACGTATAAAATAGATAACTAATATGTATAAATAATAAAGTTTAAAAAAAAAAAAAAGCAGCAAGGGAAAAGCAACACATAAGATACAAGGGAATCCCCAGAAGGTTAACAGCTGATTTCTCAGCAGAAACTCTGCAAGCCAGAAGGGTGTGGCAGGACATATTTAAAATGATGAAAGGGAAAAACCTACAACCAAGATTACTCTACCCAGCAAGGATCTCATTCAGAATCGACAGAGAAATTAAAACCTTTACAGAAAGGAAAAGCTAAGAGAATTCAGCACCACCAAACCAGCTCTACAACAAATGCTAAAGGAACTTCTCTATGCAGGACACACAAGAGAAGGGAAAGACCTACAAAAACAAACCCAAAACAATTAAGAAAATGGTAATAGGAACATATATAACGGTAACTACCATAAATGTAAATGGATTAAATGTTCCCACCAAAAGGCATAGATTGGCTGAATGGATACAAAAACAAGACCTGTATATATGCTGTCTACAAGAGACCCACTTCAGACCTAGGGACACATACAGACTGAAAGTGAGGCTATGGAAAAAGATATTCCATGCAAATGGAAATCAAAAGAAAGCTGGAGTAGCAATTCTCATATCAGACAAAATAGACTTTATAAAAAAGACTATTACAAGAGACAAAGAAGGACATTACATAATGATCAAGGGATCAATCCAGGAAGAAAATATGACAATTGTAAATATTTATGCACCCAACATACCTAAGGCAAATACTAACAGCCATAAAGGGGGAAATCGACAGTAACACAATCATATTACGGGACTTTAAAACCCCACTTTCACCAATGGACAGATTATCCAAAATGAAAATAAAAAAGGAGACACAAGCTTTAAATGAAACATTAAACAAGATGGACTTAACTGATATTAATAGGACATTCCATCTAAAAACACCAGAATATACTTTCTTCTCAAGTGCTCATGAAATATTCTCCAGGATAGATCATATCTTGGGTCACAAATCAAGCCTTGGTAAACCTAAGAAAATTGATATCATATCAAGTATCTGTTCCAACCACAATGCTATGAGACTAGATAGCAATTAAAGGAAAACATCTGTGAAAAATACAAACACATGGAGGCTGAACAATACGTTACTAAATAACCAAGACATCACTGAAGAAATCAAAGAGGAAATCAAAAAATCCCTAAAAACAAATGACAATGAAAACACAACGACCCAAAACCTATGGGATGCAGCAAAAGCAGTTCTAAGATGAAAGTTTATAGCAATACAATTCTACCTCAAGAAACAAGAAAAATCTCAAATAAACAACCTAGTCTTACACCTAAAACAATTAGAGAAAGAAGAACAAAAAACCAAAGTTAGCAGAAAGAAAGAAATCATAAAGATCAGATCAGAAATAAATGAAAAGAAATGAAGAAAATAATAACAAAGGTCAATAAAACTAAAAGCTGGTTTTTTGAGAAGATAAACAAAATTGATAAACCATTAGCCAGACTCATCAAGAAAAAAAGGGAGAAGGCTCAAATCAATAGAATTAGAAATGAAAAAGGAGAAGTAACAACTGACACTGCAGAAATACAAAGCATCCTAAGAGAGTACTACAAGCAACTATATGCTAATAAAATGGAAAACCTGAAAGAAATGGACAAATTCTTAGAAAAGCAGAAGCTTCAAAGACTGAACCAGGAAGAAATAGAAAATATAAACAGACCAATCACAAGCACTGAAATTGAAACTGTGATTAAAAATCTTCCATCAAATAAAAGCCCAGGACCAGATGGCTTCACAGGCAAGTTCTATCAAACATTTAGAGAAGAAATAACACCTATCCTTCTCAAACTCTTTGAAAATATAGCAGAGGGAGGAACACTCCCAAACTCATTTTGCAAGGCCACCATCACCCTGATACCAAAACCAGACAAAGATGTCACAAAGAAAGAAGACTACAGGCCACTATCACTGATGAACATAGATGCAAAAATCCTCAACAAAATACTAGCAAACAGAATCCAACAGCACATTAAAAGGATCATACACCATGATCAAGTGGGGTTTATCCCAGGAACAATACAAGGATTGTTCAATATAAGCAAATCAATAAATGTGATACACCATATTAACAAATTAAAGTATAAAATCCATATGATAATCTCAATAGATGCAGAAAAAGCTTTTGACAAAATTCAACACCGATTTATGATAAAAACTCTCCAGAAAGTAGGCATAGAGGGAACCTACCTCAGCATAATAAAGGCCATATATGACAAACCCACAACCAACATTGTTCTCAATGGTGAAGAACTGAAACTATTTCTTCTAAGATCAGGAACAAGACAAGGTTGCCCACTCCCACCACTATTACTCAACACAGTTTTGGAAGTTTTAGCCACAGCAATCAGAGAAGAAAAAGAAATAAAAGGAAGCCAAATTGGAAAAGAAGACATAAACTGTCACTGTTTGCAGATGACATGACACTATACATAGAGAATCCTAAAGATGCTACCAGAAAAATACTGGAGCTAATCAATAAATCTGGTAGAGTTGCAGGATACAAAATTAATGCACAGAAATCTCTTGCATTCCTATACACTAATGATGAAAAATCTGAACGAGAAATTTAGGAAACACTCCCATTTACCAATGCAACAAAAAGAATAAAATGCCTAGGTGTAAACCTACCTAAGGAGAAAAAAGACCTATATGCAGAAAGCTATAAGACACTGATGAAAGAAATCAAAGATGATACAAACAGATGGAGAGATATACCATGTTCTTGGATTGGAAGAATCAACATTGTGAAAATGACTCTACTCCCCAAAGCAATCTACAGATTCAATGCAATCCCTATCAAATTACCAATGGCATTTTTCACAGAACCAGAGGAAAAAATTTCACAATTCATATGGAAACACAAAAGACTCCGAATAGCCAAAGCAATCTTGAGAAAGAAAAACGGAGCTGGAGGAATCCGGCTCCCTGACTTCAGACTACTACAAAGCTACAGTAATCAACACAGTATGGTACTGGCACAAAAACAGCAATATAGATCAATGAAACAGGATAGAAAGCCCAGAGATAAACCCATGCATCTATGGTCAACTTATCTGTGATAAAGGAGGCAAGAATATACAATACAATATATATACTGAGAAAAGACAGCCTCTTCAATAAGTGGTGCTGGGAAAACTGGACAGCTACATGGAAAAGAATGAACTTAGAACACTCCCTAACACCATACACAAAAATAAACTCAAAATGGATTAAAGACCTAAATTTAAGGCCAGACACTATCAAACTCTTAGAGGAAAACATAGGCAGAACACTCTGTGACATAAATCACAAGATCCTTTTTGACCCACCTCCTAGAGTAAGGGAAATAAAAACAAAAATAAACAAATGGGACATAATGAAACTTGAAACCTTTTGCACAGCAAAGGAAACCATAGACAAGATGAAAAGACAACCCTCAGAATGGGAAAAAATATTTGCAAACGAAGCAACTGACCAAGAATTAATCTCCAAAATATACAAGCAGCTCATGCAGCTCAGTATCAAAAAAACAAACAACCCAATCCAGAAATGGGCAGAAGACCTAAATAGACATTTCTCCAAAGAAGATGTACAGATTGCCAACAAATACATGAAAATATGCTCAACATCACTAATCATTAGAGAAATGCAAATCAAAACCACAATGAGGTATCACCTCACACCGGTCAGAATGGCCTTCATATCTACAAACAATAAATGTTGGAGTGGGTGTGGAGAAAAAGGAACTCTCTTACATTGTTGGTGGGAATGTAAATTGATACAGCCACTATGGAGAACAGTATGGAGGTCCCTTAAAAAACTAAAAATAGAACTACCGTATGACCCAACAATCCCACTCCTAGGCATATACCGTGAGAAAACCATGATTCAAAAAGAGTCATGTACCACAATGTTCATTGCAGCACTATTTACAATAGCCAGGACATGGAAGCAACCTAAGTGTCCATCAACAGATGAATGGATGTAGAAGATGTGGCACATATATACAATGGAATATTACTCAGCCATAAAAGAAACGAAATTGAGTTATTTGTAGTGAGGTGGATGGACCTAGAGTCTGTCAAACAGAGTGAAGTAAGTCAGAAAGAGAAAAATAAATACTGTATGCTAAAACATATGTATGGAATCTAAAAAAAAAATGGTTCTGATGAACATAGGAGCAGGACAGGAATAAAGACACAGATGTAGAGAATGGACCTGAGGACATGGGGAGGGGGAAGGGTAAGCTTGGACAAAGTGAGAGAGTAGCATTGACATATATACACTACCAAATGCAAAATAGATAGCTAGTGGGAAACAGCCGCATAGCACAGGGAGATCAGCTCAGTACTTTGCGACCACCTAGAGGGGTGGGATAGGGAGGGTGGGAGGGAGACACAAGAGGGAGGGGATATGGGGATATATGTATACATATAGCTGATTCACTTTGTCATACAGCAGAAACTAACACAACATTGTAAAGCAATTATACTCCAATAAAGATGTTAAGAAAATAAAGGTTATTCTAGCAACTATGCAGAGAATGACTTGTAGGGGGCTGGGGTATAGGGAAGATGGAAGCAAAGAGAAATTTAAGAGCTATTGAAGTTATGAAGTATTGAAGCAAGCAAGAGATGATGGTGGTCTGGACCAGGGAGACACCAGCAAAAATGCTGAGTGGTTTAGTATGTAGAGCTAAGGGAAATTTGCCAATGGATTTACTGTGAGGTATGAAGGAAACCATGGATGCCTCCATGGGTTCGGCCCGAGCAACTGTGTGATGAAGATCTATTAACTAAGATGATCAATATTTGATGAGGAAAATGTTTGGAGGGCATGGACAAGGCCATGTAAAGTTTGAGATGAGTGTAAGGCATCTGTGGTAAGATATTTTAAGCATGTTTTCGTGCAAAATTTCTAACTTTTTATTTTGAAAAATCTAAATACACCCAAAAGAAGAGAGAATAATACAGTAGATTCTATGACCCCACCATCTGGCTTCAACAACTATTATTTTTTGGCAAATCATATTTCATCTGTATCCTCACACATACAGTTGCCCCACCTCACACCTCACCCCACTCTACTGATGTCTTTTAGACTAACTTCCAGACATCATAGCATTTTATCCATAAATTCTTTGGTAATATCTAATATTTAAACATTTATTTCATAACATATACATAAAGCCATTATCAAACTTAAAAAAATTACTATTAATTTCTTTACCGCCTCAGCAATCTAGTCATTGTTCAAAATTTTCCAGTTGCTGGAATAGAATAGACAGCCCAGAAATAAACCCTTGCATATGTAGTCAAATGATTTTCAAGAAGGATTCCAAGAACTTTCAATGGAGAAAGGATAGTCTTTTCAACAAATGGTGCTTGGAAAACTGATATCCACATGCAAAAGAATGAGGTTGGACCCTTACTTAACACTATATTCAAAAATTAACTCAAAATTGGTGAAAGACCTAAACATAAGAACTAAAACTGTAAAAATCTTAGAAAAAAACAAAGAAAAGCTTCATGACATTGGATTTGGCAATGATTTCTTAGGTATGACAACAAGAGAAAAATAGATCTATTGGACTTTATCAAAACGTAAAGCTTTTGTACATCAAAAGACTGTATCAACATAGTGAAAAGGCAACTCACAGAATGGGAGAAAATATTTGCAAATCATATATCTGATAAGGGGTTAATATCCAAAATATATCAATCAAGAACTCATACAACTCAACAACTACAACAGAAAGAAACAATCTGATTTAAAAATGGACAAAGGAGTTGAATACATATTTCTTCAAAGAAGATATACAGATGACCAATGAACACAAAGATGCTCAACATCACAAATCAAAACCATAATGAAATAACCATAATGAAATAACACCTCATGCCTATTAGGATGGCAATTATCAAAAAACTAGAAAATAACAAGTGTTGGGGAGAATATGGAGAAATTGGAACCTTCATGCATTGCTAATGGGAACATAAAATTGTTCAGCCATTGTAGAAAACAGTATGGCAATTTCTCCAGAAATTAAAAAATAGAGCTACCATATGATCCAGCAATTTCAGTTGTGGTTATATACCCAAAAGAACTGAAAGCGGGAACTCATATTTGTACACCTATGTTCACAGCAGCATTATTCACAATGATGAAGTGGTGGAAGCAACTCAAGTGTTTACTGATGGATAAATGGGTAAATAAAATGTAGCTTATTTAGCCTTCAAAAGGAAGTTCTGACACATGTTACAATACAGATAAACCTTGAAGACATTATGCTAAGTAAAATAACCTGTTCACAAAAAGAAATATTGTATGATTCCACTCATATGAGTAGTCAAATTTGTAGAGACAGAAAGTAGAATAGTAGTTGCCAGGAAGGGGGAGATGAGCAGTCATTTTTTAACAGGTATAAAGTTTCAGTTTGGGAAGAGGAAAAATAATTCTGGAGATGGATGGTGGTGATGGTTGCACAACAATGTGAATGTACTTAATGCCCCTGAACCACACACTTAAAAATGGTTACAATGGTGATTTTTTTTAAATTGAGCTATAACTAACATATAAAATCAGTTTCAGGTATACAACTAACGATTTGATATTTGTATAAATTGCAAAATGATCACCATAATAATAGTAAACATCTGTCACTTTACATAGTTCCAAAAAAATTTTTTTCTTGTGGTGAGAACTTTTAAGATCTACTCTCTTAGTAACTTTTAAATATGAAATACAGTATTATTAACTATAGTCACCATGTACATTACATCCCCATGACTTATGTATTTTATAACTGAAAGTTTGTACATGTTGACCCTCTTCACCCATTTTTCCCACCCTCCTCATTCCTCCCACCTTGCCTCTGGGAACCACCAATCGGTTCTCTGTATCTAGGAGCTTGGTTATTTTGGTTTTTTATTTTTGTTTTTTAGATTCCACATATAAGTGAAATCATATGGTATTTTTCTTTTTCTGTCTGACTCATTTCACTTAGCATAATGCCCTCGAGGTCCATCCATGCTGTCAGAAATGGCAAGAATTATTTTCTTTTCTTTTTTATTTTTCAAATTCTATTCCCATTTAAGTTGTAACATAATATTGATCAGAGTTCCCTGTAATATACAGTAGGTCCTTGTTGGTGATCCATTTTAAATATAGTAGTGTGTACATGTCAATCCCAAACTCCCTAACTATCCCGCCACCCCTCACCCTTCCCCCCTGGTAATCATAAGTTCCTACTCTAAGTCTGTGAGTCTGCTTCTGTTTTGTAAATTAGTTCATTTGCATGATTTTTTTAATTTTAGATTCTGCATATAAGCGATATCTTGTGCTATTTTTCTTTCTGTATCTGACTTACATCACTTACAGTATGACAATCTCTAGGTCCATCCATGTTGCTGCAAATGGCATTATTTCAGTCTTTTTAATGACTGAGTAATATTCTATTGTATATACGTACCACATCTTCTTTACCCGTTAGAAATGGCAAGATTTCATTCTTTTTATGGCTGAATAATATTCCATTGTATATATGCACATTTTCTTTTCATCCATTAATGGACATTTAGGTTGTTTCCATTAAAATGGTAAATTTTATGTTAAGTGTACACTACCACAATTTTTTAAATTTCCAACTGCTTCATAAATTGTTTGTTTGTTTGAATAAGAATCCAAAGTCCATGCACTGCATTTGATTAACTGGTCTCCTAAGTCTCTATGAACTGATACCAATTCCCTCTCACCTACCCCCTGGTTTAAAGTCACATGAAACAAAAAGGATAACCAACAAGGACCTACTGTATAGCACAGGGAATTCTGCTCAATGTTAAGTGGCAACCTGGATGGGAGGGGAGTCTGGGGGAGAATGGATACATGTATATGTATGGCTGAATCGCTTTCCTGTGCACCTGAAACTATCACAACATTGTTAATCGGCTATACTCCAATATAAAATAAAAAGCTAAAAAAAAAAGTCACATGAAATAATCCCCTGTGTTATTAAGACACAGATCCACTGATTTGAAATACATTTGTTTTATTTTGCTTCATTTTGTTTCCAGTTTTTGTGGATTGCCTTATTTGTTGTTTCCATTTTTGTCTAATTTTCTTTTAAGATTGGGTAAAAACATTTACATGACTCCAAGGTCAAACTATACAAACTGCGTTTAGAGAAGTCTAGCATTAACTTTTCTCCCCACCACCCCAATACCTACCTCCTCACCAGATAACCATTTACAGTAGTTCTTTGTTTATCTTTCCATTGTTTTATTAATATATGCAAATACAAATTATATATTCATATCCCTTCCCCCTTCTTAGATAAAAGCTAGCATATTATAGACAGTGTTCTGCCCTTCATTTTTTTCACCTAATTATTTTTCACAGCAGGAAATTGAGATAATTTTCATTCTTTGTAACTACTTCATGGTCCTCCATTGCATGGATGTACCGTGGTTTATTTCAACTAGTCTCTTACTATTGTATGTTTGAGTTGATTTCTATTTTGCTATTACAAACTAGTGCCACTAAGAATTGCCTTGTATATATGTCATTCCATGCTTTTCCTGGTGGATCTTTAGGAAAGATTCCTCGAAGTGGAGTTGCTGGGTCAAAGCATAAATACTATGTAATATTGCTAGATATGGACAAGTTTCTTTCACCAGGGCTGTACTCCCATCAGCAAAGTATGGGAGTGCCTATTTTCCCACAGCCTTGCCAACAGAATGCAATTGTTACACTCTTGGATTTTTGCCAATTTGATAGATGAGAAATGAAGTCTTAATGTAGTTTTAATTTTCATCCCTTTCATTAAGAGCAAGTTTGAGCACCTTTTTCTATCTTTAAAGTACTATTTTTATTTCTTTTCCTGTGAATTGTGTGTACATAGTTCTCGTCCAGTTGTATAATGTTGTTTGTTTTCTTCTCACTTTGTAGATAGAGTCCTTTAGATATTAGGGATATTAACCCCTTTTCTGCAAGAGAAGTTATAAATATTTCCCCAGATGTCACTTGTATTTTTACTTTGCTTTTAGTGGCTTTTTGCCATGTGGAATTTTTTAAAACATAGCCAAAGTTATCAGACTTTTCACTTAACTTGAGAAATTTTCACTCAGTCACATGTTATAAAGGATTCACCCACGCTTTCTTCTAGTATTTGTATAGTTTTATTTTTTACATTCAGATCTTTTACCCATTTAGAATTTATACTGGTATATGGTATGCAGATGAATCCATTTTTATCTTTTTCATATGGCTATCCAGATATCCCAACATCGCTTTTTTAAAACTCTATATTTCTCCACTGATTTCAGACACTGCCTTTATCATGGTCTAAATTTCCATGTGCAATTAGATTTATTTCTGGATTTTTTAAATTTGGTTCTATTAGTTTGTTTGTTTATTCAATTGCCAATATAATATCCTTCTAATTATAGAGATTTTGTAATGTTTTAACATCTGGTTTAAGATTTCACACACACACCCCCCCCCATTGTTTTCTTTTTTAAAGTTTTCCAGGCTATCTATGTTTAATTGCTTTTCCAAATGAAATATATAATCTATTTGTTTAGCTTCAAGAAAAAAGCCTGATAATGTGTATTATCAGAAAAGATATTTTACAATATTTATTCTTCCTATTCAAACTGATGGTATGGCTTACTATTTGTTCATGTTTCATTTCTGTCATTCAGGTATATTTTATAGTTTCTTCATATATGTCTTGGTCATTTCTTATTAAATTTATGCTAGGTACTTTTGTTGTTGTTTTTGTTGCAATTATGAAAGGGGTCTTTATATCTTACAACCAGTTATTATTTTTACATATGAAAGCTGTTGCTTTTTATGCATGGATTTTATAACCTGCTATTTTACTAAATTCTCTTAAATGTATTGGTAGTTTTTTTCAAAGATTTTTTGTTTTTCAGATATATAACAATATAATCTATAAATAAAGATTATTTTACCTTTTCTTTTCTAATTCATATGCCTCTCCCTAGGGGCACTGGATGACAATTTGAAAATGGTTTTGAATGGTAATAATGATATTGGCCATCCTTGTTGTATTCCTGACTTTGGCAGATGTTTGTTTCCTCATTAAGTAAGGTGCTGGCTTTGGGGATGAGATAACATATAATTTTCTGATGCATTTTTAACTCCTAGTAAATCTCACTCTCTCTTTACTGTGGCTAAGATGATACGTCAGGATTAGAGAAGAAGTCACCAAGAAGAGTCATTTTTCAAATGTTAATGTACATGCAAATCAGCAGGAGATCCTGTTTAAGTACAGATTCTGATTCAGCAGGTATGATCTGGGAGCTGAGATTCTGTATTTTTAAAAAGCTCCCAGGATAGTCTGGGCTGCTGCTGCCCAAAGTGGACCACACTTAGAGTAGCGATGATCTAAAAGAGAGATAAGATTTTCTACTTTGATTTTCAAAATAAACTTTAAAATAATTCAAAGTAGAGGAAATAATCATGAAAATCCTGGCTTTCAATTTTAAGAGCCAGACACTTAAAAAGAGAATTGAGGGTTTGTTTGTTTTAGAAAATCTCCCGAAGCTGATCTTTTAACTCACTGTGGACCAAGCCTGGAGAACTAGTGTAGAGGTTTCCTCATTAGACACAGAGTAGCCAGATGCAAGATATGACAAAAGGGTGGCTTCCTGCCACAAAGGAAGGGGAAGAAAGTATTTTCTGCAGCTGTGGGGAGGAGTCTGAGGAGATAGAGTTGAGATGTGTAGTTCCTGCAGCCTTTGTCAGAAAACCTCCTTAGGGCACCAGGGATAGAAAAGCACAGATAGCTCAAAGGAGAATTCCAGAAAAAGAGGGAATGCAGGATTAGGTCCTGCTCACTAGTACATTACAAGAGCCTTACAGGCACAAAGGCCAATGTCCAAAGCCCTCACGGAATGAGACTCTTTAGCAGAGACTAGCCAGGCTCAAAGGACTAAGACCAGACACACCTTTCCCAGTGCCAGAATAAGAATTTGCTGTTGGTATTGGGTCTGGATTTCAAACATGGAAAACTATTAAATGAATGTGAAACAGAGAGATTCAATCCATTCATCCATCCATTCATCCACTCTGCAAACTGAGTACTTATTATGCATCAGGTGCTAGGGACAAAATAAATAAGATATACAGAGCTTTTGACCTCATGGAGATTAAAGTCAATAACATCTAACATCTATTAGCAATGGTACTTTACACAGGGATATATATCTGAAAATCTGCATACTCAAACCTGCTCCTGGCAATCTAATTTGATGGGTCTGGGAAGGACTGAGGAAAGTATATTTTTAAAGTTCCCAGGTATTTCTGATGCTCAATTCTACTTTCAGCACTTATACATCAGTAGAATATTTAATTTCCCAACTAATCATTTAAAACTACAAATTTAAAGTCATGAGTATGTGGTAGAATATTTTATATTCTTTTTGAGTCCTAAAAGACATTTCTGGAATATATGAAAATTATTTTTTAGAAGACTTCTTAAATTAGTCATACTTTATTTTGAGACAAAGCTTCACAATCTTTTAAATTCCTAACAGGCACAAATCAAGATACAAATATAGGACATTTTTAAATTAACACTGTTTCTTTTAATAATTTAAGCCAATTAGTATTTGTATATTTAGTAATACTGTGAACAGGAAGTTCTCGGGTTGAAATAGTAATTCTGTGAAGAACTGTTAAGTGTATATATTTTTATATTTGGGGTGTGAATGCATGTGTATGTGTGTATGATTGTCCTATATTTGCAAATTCTAAATCTTGGCATATATTGATGTTTAGAAAATAAAATTATTTACAAGATTTTCTTGTATATAAAAATACATATTTTTCCAGTAAAGACATCACTTTAATCCAGACTTCCTCCTGGAATCTTCTCCAAGATCCACTTTCCCATCCACAATCACACCCTAGATTTTGATTGTGCTGACAATGGCAACAATGGTTGTAGCTCTATTGCGTTGTCTCAGCATAATTGCCCAAACAACTCTGAAAGGGAAATTTGATCACAGAGACCTAAATGAAGTCTGATATTTCTAAGATCTTGCTCAAATGTCATCCTTCTATTAGTTACCATACCCTATTATACTTCTTGCCACATTACATCGTGGCTTACCAGTTTACGAGTCTGTCTCAACTAGACTATAAGGAGAGGTTCTTGATCTTATTTAAGTCTGACACATCAGTAAATCAATAAATGCTTAAGAAATAAATGAATGATTAAACATGCACTTCCCATCTTCCTTAAAGCTGTAATTTAACCACCAGCATTTAGACAGCCTTCATCTTTTGTGCTCCTAAAATTTGGCTTTATAATCAAGCTCAGTTATATAGGGCTTAGGTTTCTTACTTCCTCTGTGAGCTGTTTCTTTATCCTGGAGGCATAGAACCCACTGGACTAAGCAGTGAAAAGGAGAGCAGTGGGAAGAAGCCTCTCTACATTCCAGAATATGCTCTCAGGAAACCAACTAAACCACAGATGTGAAAGCCAGTCAGTGTATCTGTGATATAAGAAAAACAAATAAAATGGAAACACTTACAGAGTAGTTGCATCAAGTGTCTTTACAATAGTTCTACACTTACCCATTAAGCCAACATTATACTCTTTTCCCTTGGTCAAGCCTAATGGTTTTGCTTTAAGTTGTCTTTTTATAATCCAGAGACTAACAACTTTCCTGAGACATCTTTAACTGTTTATTATCTGAATTGCTTGAGGAAGGAACAATGGAGTTAGGTATACCAAATAAAGTGAAGACCCAAATACTGGAGATATAGAAGGAAAAGAGGCCAAATAGGTGTGCCCAGATTTTGTCTAAAGCAAATCTTTTCCACAGCCATGAGTAGATTTCCAATTGATCAGACTCCTTTAACTCAAAATCTTAGAAACAATTAGAGTAATTTTAGAGAGAGTTGAAAAGACAATATACATGAGGAAATATTGCCCCAAAAATCTGAGCAATCCTAGAGGTGTAGGGGGACAAGAATTGAATCCAGAAAAATAAACTAAGGCACAGAAACACAGGAAAGTAAAATTCTCATAACTCTGCATCAAAGTCTGGAAATGCAGCGAGTCAGCGAGAACAACAACAGAAAATAAAATTAAATTCTATGCCTTAGGTATGAGCTTGATTCAGCTGGGATTTGGCATCCTTAGACCCTCAGGTGTGTACCATAATAAAAAGAGGCTAGGAGGTGACTGCGGGTGAGCCATTATCCTATTTCAGTACTGGGATCACCAAATGTCACCCCCAAAACATAATCAACTTAAGAGAGACATCAGGGCTTCTGAGGGTCATGGGTAGAGAAGGGATAGTTTAAGCTACAATAGTGGGTGAAAGATTAATATAATGTATACTGTACAAATACATTTCATTTTTTAGCATTTTTGGCATTTGGTAATGTTTATTTTTTTGTGACATATTTGATATGGAAATATCTCCAGAGCAAAGAAATATTCCCTAGAAACAAATCTGTTTCCATTTTGTGTTTTTATATTGACTGATGTTCTAGAGGAAAACTGTCAGAAAATAACTTTATAGAATATTCTTCAAAGCCATTACCTTGGGAAAAGTTTTACAGATGAATTTATTGAAAAAATATTTCTTAGATACAAAAATAGTACCATATTAACTGGTACAAAATGAATGTGGAAAGTTTCAGAAGAGGGAGGGAAAGAATTCAGTAAGTCAGCTTGATTGGGCCATTGAATAAGAAAAGAATTTGAAGTCTTAAGACTTGGGAACAAGTCCCAGTTCTGCCACTAGTACTTCTATTTACCCATCCGGGGGAAGATAATGATTATACTACATCACAAAATTTTATGAGAATCAAATAAGATACCCTGTGTGTAGGAGTGATGTCAGCAAGATGGCAAAATAGGAGATTCTGCCTTCATACCCTCACAGAAACACTAATCTGAAAACCATCAAGAGATAAGAGTACCTGCCAAGAGCTCCAGAATCCAGATGAAAGATTACAGCACCACGTAGAGTACAGAAATGAAAAGAGATGCATTGAAGAGGGTAGGAAGGACAGTTTCACTTTACCTGCAACCACTTCTTCAAATGCATACAAGGACCATGAAGAATCAGAGAAACCTGACACCACCTAAGGAACAAAATAAAGCACCAGTAACTGGCCCTAAAGAAATGGAGGTCTATGAACCACCTGACAAATAATTCAGGACACTCATCTTAAAGAAGCTCAGTGATCTACAAGGGAATATAGATAGAGAAGTAAATGAAATCAGAAAAACAATACATGAACAAAATAAGAAGCTTAACAAAGAGATAGAAATCATAAAAAAGAACCAAACAGAAATTCTGGAATTGAAGAACCAATAATTGAACTAAAAAATTCAATAGAGAGCTTCAACAACAGAAGAAAGAATCAATGAACTCGAGAACAAATCCTTTGATATTACCCAGTCAGAGGAACAAAAAGAAAGAAAAGGAGTGAAGAAAGCCTATGGGACTTATGAGACATCATCAACTTAACCAACATATGCATATGGGAGTCCCAGAAGGAGAAGAGAAGAAGAAAAGGGCAGAAAGCTTATTTAAAGAAATAATGGGGGTTTCCCTGGTGGCGCAGTGGTTAAGAATCCACCTGCCAATGCAGGGGACATGGGTTTGAGCCCTGGTCTGGGAAGATCCCACATGCCACAGAGCAATTAAGCCCATGTGCCACAACTACTGAGCCTGTGCTCTAGAGCCCGTAAGCCACAACCACTAAGCCTGCGTGCTACAATTACTGAAGCCCATGCACCTAGAGCCCATGCTCTGCAACAAGAGAAGCCACCGCAATGAGAAGCCCGCACACTGCAATGAAGAGTAACCCCCACTCGCCACAACTAGAGACAGCCCATGCGCAGCAGTGAAGACCCAATGCAGCCAAAAATAAATAAATAAATTTTTTAAAAAAGAAATAATGGAAGGGACTTCCCTGGTGGCACAGTGGTTAAGAATCCACCTGCCAATGCAGGGGACATGGGTTTGAGCCCTGGTTTGGGAAGATCCCACATGCCATGGAGCAACTAAGCCCGTGCGCTACAACTACTGAGCCCACGCACCACAGCTACTGAAGCCCATGCACCTAGAGCCTGTGCTCCACAACAAGAGAAGCCACCACAATGAGAAGCCTGTGCACCGCAATGAAGAGTAGCCCTTGCTCACTGCAAATGGAGAAAGCTCGCATGCAGCAACGAAGACCCAACACAACCAAAAACTAAAATAAATAAATAAATATTTTAAAAAAAGAAATAATGGGAAAAATCTACCCAAACTTGGGAGGAAAATGGTTATCTAAATTTGTAAAGCCCAAAAGACCCCAAATAGATTAAACCTAAAGGGACCTACACTGACACTTAATATAATTAAATTGTGAAAAAATCAAAGACAATGAGAAATTTGAAATAAGCAGAAGAAAAGGGACCATACACATACAGTTTGATGTATTGAGTCACATACAAGGGAATCCCCATAACACTTTAAGCAGATTTCCTGGCAAAAATCTTGCAAGCTAGGAAAGAGTTAGATGATCTATTCAAAGTGATGAAAGAAAAAAACACTGCCAACCAAGAATACTACACCTGTTAAAACTGTTTTCCAAAAATTAAGGAGAAATGATAACTTTCTGAGACAAAGAAGACCTGTCCTACAAGAAGTGGTAAAGTGAGTTATTTCAAGTTAAAATGAAAGGGCACTAAAAAAGCAACATGAAAACATATGAAAGTATAAATCTTACAAGTAAAGGTAAATGTATAGACAAATACAGAATAATGTAATTCTGTAAGGGTGGTGCATTAATCACTTTTAACCCTAGTATAAAATTTAAAAGACAAAAGTATTAAGAGTAACTATGAGCACAAAAATTTGGTTAATGCATATGCAATATAAAAAATGCAAATTCTGACATCAATAAGATAAATGTGTTGGGGGGGAATAGAAGTGTTGAACTTTTATATGCAATTGAAATTAAGTTGCTATCAGCTCAAAATAAACTATTATAACAATAAGAAGTTTCATGCAAGCCTCGTGGTAGCCACAAAGAAAAACCTACAGCAGATACAAAAAAGATGAAAAGGATCAAAGTATATCACTCCAAAAAAAAATCATCAAATCAGAGAGAAAGACGGAAAGAAGAGAACAGAAAAACTACAAAACAGGCAGTAAGCAATCAAGAAAATGGCAATAGTAAGTCCTTATCTATCAATAATTACTCTAAATATAAATGGATTAAACTCAGCAATCAAAAGATGGAGTGGTGGAATGGATTAAAAAATAAGATCCTACTATGTACTGTCAACAAGAGATCCATTTTTGATTTAAGAATATATAATATAGGCCAAAAATGAAGGGATGGAAAATGATATTCCATGCAAATGATAACCAAATGAAAACAGAGGTGGCTATACTTATATCAAACAAAATATAAGTCCAAAACTGTTGCAAGAGACAAAGAAGGTCATTACATAATGATAAAAGGGCCAATTCAACAGGAAGATATAACAAATATAAATATATATGTACCCAACATCAGAGTATCAAAATTTATAAAGCAATCAATGACAGATCTGAGGGAACAAATAGACAGCATTACAATAATAATAGGAGACTTAAATAATCCACTTGCAATAATGGTCAAATCATCCAGACAGAAAATCAATAAGGAAACAGCAGACTTGAACTACAATATAGACCAAACTAATCTAAAAGACATATACAAAACATTCTTCCCAACAGCAGCAGAACATACATTCTTCTCAAGTGCACATGGAACAGTCTCCAAGATAGGTCACAAAACAAGTCTTAACAAATTTAAGAAGACTGAAATCGTTCCAAGTATCTTTTCTAACCACAATGTAACAAAACTAGAGTTCAATAAAAGAAAATGGAAAAAAAATACATGGAAATTAAACAACACACTCTTGAACCTTTGGGTCAAAGAAGAAGTCAAAAAAGGAAATTAGAAAATATCATGAGGCAAATGAAAACAAAAACACAACATACCACAGGCAAATTCATAGCGTTAAATGCCTGCATTAAAAAAGAAGAAAAATCTTTTATAAACAACTTAACATTACACCTCAAAGAACTAGAAAAAGAACACACTGACTCCAAAGTTAGCAGAAAGAAGGAAATAATATTAGAGCAGAAATAAATGAAATAGAGAATTTAAAAAACAATAAAATAAATTGATGAAACTAAGGCTTAGTTCTTTTAAAAAATAAACAAAACAACAAATCCTTAGCTAAACTAAGAAAAAAAAAAAGAAGAATTAAATAAGTAAAATCAGAAATAGAAGAGGAGACAACCAATGCCATGGAAATTTTTAAAAAAGATAATAAGAGACTATTATGAACAACTATATGCCAACAAATTGAACATCCTAGAAGAAATGGATAAATTTCTACAAACATACAGCCAACCAAGACTGAATCAAGAAGAAATAGAAAGCCTGAACAGACTAATAACAAATAAGGAGGTTGAATCAGTAATAAAAGAACTTCCCAACAAAGAAAAGCCCTGCACCAGATGACTTCATAGGCAAATTCTACCAAACATTTAAAGAAGAATTAATACCAGTCTTTCTCAAACTTTTCCAAAAAATAGGAGGGAATATTTCCAAACTCTTTTTACCAAGCCAGCATTACCCTGATAGCAAAGCCAGACAAAGACACCGTAAGAAAATAAAATATAGGCCAATATCCCTGATGAATATGGATGAAAAAATCCTCAACAAAATATTAGCAAACCAAATTCAACAACACATGAAGAGGGTCATACATCATGACCAAAAGTGATTCATCCCTGGGATGCATGGATGGTTCAACATATTCAAATCAATCAATGTGATACACCACATTAGCAGAATTAAGGAGAAAATCACATGGTCATCTCAATAGCTACAGGAAAAGCAGTTGACAAAATTCACTACTCATTCAGGATAAAAACTCTCAACAAATTAGGTATAGAAGGAATTTAACCTCAACATAATAAAGGCAATATATAAAACACCCACAGCTAACATAATACTCAATATTGAAAAGCTTAAAATTTTCCTCTAAGGCAAAGATAATCACTTTTGCCACTTCTATTCAACATAGTACTAGATGTCCTAGCCAGAGCAATTAGGCAAGAAACAGAAATGAAAGGCATCCAAATCAAAATGGAAGAAGTAAAATTATCTCTGCTTGCAGATGACATAATCTTATATTCAGAAAACCCTAAAGACTCTGCAAAAAAATCATTATAACTAATAAATGAACTCAGCACAATTGCAGGATATGAAAATTGATGTAAATAAGTTGCACTTTTATACACTAATGACAAATTATCCAAAAAGAAAATCAATAATCTCATTTACAAAAGCGTCAAAAACAATAAAATACTTAGGAATAAACTTAACCAAGGAGGTGAAAAATCTGTACACTCAAAATTGTAAGACATGATGAAAGAAACTGAAGAAGACACAAATAAGTGGAAAGATATTCTGTGTTCATGGATTGGAAGAATATTGTTAAAATGTCTATATTACCGAAAGTGTCTACAGATTCAGTGCAATCCCTATCAAAATCCCAATATCATTTTCCACAGAAATAGAACAAAAAATCCTAAAATTTGTATGGAACCACAAAAGAACCCAAATAGTCAAAGCAATCTTGAGAAAGAACAAAGATAGAGGCATCACACTTCCTGATTTCAAAATATATTACAAAGCTACAGTAATCAGAATAGTAATGTACTGACATGAACACACATATATACCAACAGAATAGGCTAGAGAGCTGAGAAATAAACCCATGCATATATGGTCAACTGATTTTGACAAGGATGTCAAGAATAAACAATGGGAAAGTATATTCTCTTCAATAAATAGTGTTGGGAAAACTGGATATCTTCATACAAAAGAATGAAATTGGACGCTTATCTCACACCATACCCAAAGATCAACTCAAAATGGATTAAACATTTAAACATAAGACCATAAAATCCCTAGAAGAAAACAAAGGGAAAAAGCTTATTGACATTGGCCTTGGCAGTTTCTTGAATATGACAACAAAAGCACAGGCAACAAAAGAAAAAATAGACAAGTCGCATTATATCAAACAAAAATCTTCTCTATAGCAAAGGAAACAATTAACAAATGAAAAGGCAATCTACAGAATGAGAGAAAACATTTGCTAGTCATTTGTCTGATAAAGGGTTAATATCCAAAATATATAAGGAATTCCTACAACTCAATAGCAAAATAAACCAAATAACCCAACTTAAAAATGGGCAATGGAACTGAATAGGCATTTCTCCAAAGGAGACATATAAATGATCAATGGGTACGTAAAAAGTTGCTCAACATCACTAATCACCAGGGAAATGCAAATCAGAACCACAGTGAGATACCACCTCACACCTGTTAGAATGGCGTGTGTGTATATATATATATATATATATATATATATATATATTTTTTTTTTTTTTTTTAAAAAGATAACAAATGTTGGTGAGGATGTGGAGAAAAGGAACCCTGGTGCACTGTTGGTGGGTATGTAAATTGGTGCAGCTGCTATAGAAAACAAGTTCCTCAAAAAATTAAAAATAGAACCACCATATCATCCAGCAAATCCATTCTGGGTAAATTTCCAAAGGAACTGAAATCAGGGTCTTGAAGAGATGTCTGCATGTTCACTGCAGCACTATTCACAACAGCAAAGATATGGAAACAACCTAAGTGTCCACTGATGGATGAATGTTTAAAGAAAATGTTGTATATAAATACAATGGAATTTTATTCAGCCTTTAAAAAGAGGAAAACCCTGCCATCTGTAACATGAATTAGACTGGAGGACATTATAGTAAGTGAAATAAGCCAGATACAGAAGAATAAATACTATATTATACCACTTATATGATGAATCTAAAATAGTCAAACTCATAGAAGCAGAGTGGAATGGTGATTGCCAAGGGTTGGGAAGACAGGAAAAGAGGGAGGTAGTAGTCAAAGGGTATAAAGTTTCAATTATGCAAGATGAATAAGCCCTAGAGATCTACTGTACAGCATAGAGCCTACAGTTAGCAATATTGTATTATATAACTAAAAATTTGCTAAGAAGGTAGATTTTATGTGGTGATCTTATCACAAAATAATAGTAATAATAACAACAATAATAAAAAATAAGAGGGTGGGAGGAAACTTTTGGAGATGATGGATAAGTTTATGGCATAGACTGTGGTAGGTTGTTTTTTTTTTTTACAAATGTATACTTATCTCCAAACTCATCAAGTTGTACATATTAATTAGGTACAGTTTTTTGTATGCAAAAAATTTTTTTAAATAAATAAATAAATATGGGAGGGCCACTGCAAAAAAATTTAAGTTAGTTTTGAACAACTTGGATATATAAATCTTTTTTTCAACTGTACATTTTATGAATTATAAATATGGATCAACTATACCCAATGAAAATTTAGTGTTCTAATTGAAAGGTGTTGTAAATAGAAAATATACATTAGATTTTGAAAGTTTAGTATAAGAAAAAGAGTGTGAACTATCTTACTGATAATTTTTAATATTGATTACACATTCAAATGTTGATTAAATAAAATATTTAAAGTATATATTTTTTAAAAGATACTGAGTGTAAAAGCATCTGGGACTATATTTAGCATATGATAGCCACTCAAAAATTTTCCTATCTTCCCTAGCATTGAAACTTTTAGTTAGTCAAGTAACCACTTTGAGTTTTAGTTCTCTCATCTCAAAAACTGAAGTACTTCGTTGTACTACAAATCAAATGAAAAATTCCAAGGCAGCCTGTAAACGGCAAAGCATTATTCAGTTCTTAGTTATTAATGTTGTAAGGGACATTTGGCATTTGGGGCTTTTCAGTCTCTAAATCCGCATTCTATTTGGGGGAAATCCCAAGATAGGAGGGGAGCAGGGCCCATACTTCATGATGGAAGCCAAAGAAGGGTAAATATTCCTGACTCCTGGGAGGTAGAGCAGACCCAAGCAGCGGCTCCTGCCTGGACGCTGAAACTTAATGGAGTTGTCGAAGGCACAGGGTCAGAGATCCACTGCAGCAGCTGCGGTGTCTTGGAGTAGTCTCTAGATGGCACACACACAGAGCGGTACTGCCAGCAGTGGCAGTGTCCAGCGGCAACTGTGCCAGGGGCGGTATCCTCAACAGAGGGAGCCTGTAGCAGGATCTTAGCTGTGCCTCATCCTGCTTGGAACCTGCTCGAGTCTGGCTCCCCAACCTTCCCCTGAATTCTTTTTGCACTTAAGATATGCAGAGGCCATTTCTATTTTCATAATTAAAAAATCCTGATTAGTACACATACCATCACCTAAAAGATTCAATCCCTAAGCCCAAGGAGTTGGTATAGTATCTGGACTTAATAATCAAATTGCTGATGATAGAATGATTTATACATATTCGGTTATTTAATATGTTGGCTAAAACTCAAAATAATCAAATTTTTTTTAGTATCAGACGCCAAATAAAATGGCAATGCCCAAAGTAAATCTTCAGTTGAAAGCTTATCTAGTTAGATACCCACATTTTCTGTAAATTCTATATCAAAAAGCAGTAAAAACTTCACAATCAGGGCAAGTGATTTTGTTCCATCCTCTTCCCTGAATGAACGCTAGCAAATAAATAAATAAATAAATAAAAAGACAAGCCAGTCCATCTTAGACACCATAGGGAAGATATCTGAAATTAATATCTTCTACAAACTGTTTTCTTAATGTCTTAAGAATAGTATTTCTCAGCCTTTTTTTTTTTCTTTTTTCATTATTAACCTCTAAGGAGGGAGAATTTAAATTTAATTTAACTTAACAAGAAAAATTAAATATTAAGGAATAAGATTTTGTCAAATAGGGGTTGGGCCATGGAGGACCACCACGGTTATAGCTAAGGTTTTCTGCCTGCAAGAACCAATTTTTGTCTCCCTTAAGAATGCATGCTTTAGAATTATGGTCCTAAACAATAAACTAAGCTTGGAACAATAACATGGTAAGTGTTATCTGTACTTCCTATTCAATGCCTAAGTAAATATTTATTTGGGGCCTCAGTCAACTGAGTTTATTACAGCTAAAAAAATGTCAGGATCAGTTATGGCTTAAGGTCTACTGTTCAAACTTTTCCTATAATTTACAATCTGATAATACATTCATTTGTTTGAAACAATAGGAGTTTCTTGGTTAACCTGAGACTGAGTTTAAATTACCTATGTTCTAATAGAGAGAACATAGTGCTTTGTAGGATGGAAAGGATAGGTAAATTGGACTGAACTCCATATCCATCCCAACTCATTCTGGCCCATGAGGGCAGAGGTACAACCACTTTCTTTCCCTATTCCACAAACTCTCCCCAATCCACTTAATCATGCCTTTAGCTTTAACTATGACTAAATTGCTAATCACCCCAAATTTCTATCATTAATTCACATCCCTTCCCTTACCTCCAGATCCATTTATCCAATCTCCAATAAATATCTATAACTGGGATTTCCTCCAAGTATATTCAGCTCAGTGTGTCCCAAACTGAATCTACCCTTTTGCTTTCATTTTGTATTACCTAGATCAGGGGACCCCAATCCCCGGGCAGCGGACCAGTACCGATCTGCGGCCTGTTAGGAATCGGACCTCACTGGGGGGGGGAAGGGGGGATGTGAGCAGCAGGTAAGCGAGCAAAGCTTCATCTGCCGCTCCCCGCCCCTCCCCATCATTCACATTACAGCCCGAACCACACCCACACACACCCAGTCCTTGGAAAAATTGTCTTCCACGAAACCGGTCCCTGGTGCCACAAAGGTTGGGGACTGCTGACCTAGATTAATTAATGTTAATCAATTTCCTACGCCATAATCTGAGAGTCATTCTAGATTTTTCTTCTTCTTTGCTTTCCCTGTACAATTAAACTCCAATTCTTACCAAGTTTACCTTTTTTTTTTTGGAATTTTAGAATTTTATTTATTGTTTTATACAGCAGGTTCTTATTAGTTATCCATTGGATACATATTAGTGTATATATGTCAATCCCAATCTCCCAATTCATCTCACCGATTTCACCTCTTAAGCATCTCTGCAACCCCCGTTGCATTACAGATCACGTCTCTCACAAGTGCAACCATAGACGCCTAAGAAATTTCTGCCTCCAGTCTTGCTTCCTTTAACCCCTTCTTCATACTTCACACTGGATGTTCTCATTATGATGAAAAGGGAAGCTATGCCCTGACTCAAAGCTTTGCAGTGCACATCATCTACATCTTTTTTCTTGGTCTCATGTTTAAGACACTTCTGCTACAGTAACACATATGTTCTGTTTCAAATGGCCTATCACCCTCAAATCATAACTCTCATGAAAGCCTGAGTGATTTTTCTGGTGAATTTCAGGGAACACACTGCTTAGACTTTCAGAGTCAGCCAATGTGTTGACATACCCCATTTGCTGCTCATCTGTAGGGTCATTTTGGTCTGTCCCTTTGAGGAAGGGGTGCGGCAGTTTAGGAGGTAAATGTAGTTCCGGAAGAAGTACTAAGAGTCCTCGTATGACTGAACATCTAAGCTACATCATTCAATCCAGTTTTTATCTGTAATAAAGCTACTTTCCTTTTTTTTCCAGAATACACCAAACTCTCACACTTCCTTCGTTTGCACATGCTATTTTCTCTGCTGCTTTTGCTTTTGGAAAACTCTTCATACTTCAAGCTTAAGCTAAAATATTACCCCCAGATGTGCTGAAGAGCTCTTATTTTGTTCCTACTGAAGATTATCTGTGTATCCACAGAGAAATTATCATATTACATTGTAATTAGTTGTTTGCATATTTGACTGTAACTTATAAATTCCTGCAGACCAGGAAATGTACCTTAATTCATCCTTGAGTTCCTAGAACTTAGCACTGAATGACACTGTAGGTCATCAGTAAATAATTATTCAATAAATAGGTAAATAAATAAGCTTACCATGTCCTCTCATCCAAAAAAATAGTTTGAATTAAAAAACATGTTGGCAGTATAATTACATGAATCCTAAAACTGGGTTAAGAAGTGCCACAGTCCTTTTTATAATATATGCCAACTTTAGTGAAAGGAGAATTATTACTCCTTAGATATGTCTCAACAGGCTATCAGTCTAAAAATAAAATCAGCTCTATTTAAAATCCCTGTTCTATAAACTCTCCCAAGTAAGAAATTATATATCAAATACCTAAAAAAGGAGTGCAATTCTCCTAGATAAAATCAGTCTTACAGAAAATTGTACACAACTGAGTTTCAAAGTTGCATTACTTGCAGTTTATGGGCTACAACGATGCTGATCACACCATTTTATGAGATTCGGTCACAGAGAATTGTGTTTTGGACAAAGCAAGGCACTACTGTAATTCCATAGGTTAGTATTATAGAATGAGATTATAGATATATATTAACATCAAATGTTAACCCTCTCAGAACCACTCCCAAACAAGAACTGAGCTATTTTAGAATAAAGGAATACCAAAACATATTTATACATCATCTCCTTGAAAACTTATTGAAAATAGGCTTCAAGTACAACAGAAATATAATTAAGTAAAGAAATCAGGGGAAGGAAAAATAAGTGCCAGAAAAACAAGATAAAATCCTCAATGAGATTAGGACATAAAATGTATGCCATTAGGTTCTATAGCCTTTCAGAGGTTGCATATAAATTTTTCCACAAACAGAGTTTGGCAAATTCCTATCAACTTGCATATTGTACATAAGCATAAACACACTTACTTATTATTAAGCTCTCAGTTTAATAAGTGCATCTTAGCACATAGCTTATTCACAGCAATGGAATGGAATATAAATAAAAGACCAATAAGTTATAAATAATCATATGTCATCCTAATATTCCCTTCTCACAAAATGTTAAAAGATCTGTAGTGAGGTGGCCAAACTTAAAGCCAACCTGAACTTTAAGCACAGTTTTGGTCTGAGAGGCCCAGACTTAGCATTTAACGAGGAAGGTAGTTTGTATTTTGTAAGGAATGTGCAGAAGCCATAGGTCAATAATTTTAGAGGAGAAGAGGGTTTCTCTCTTCTAAAAGCAGAAAGGTCATAGTCTAACACCAACTTATAAAACCATATTCATAACATTAATAGAAGCAAACCCATTGTAAAGGATCAAAACTCTTCATTGGGAGATGGTTATCAATCATTCAGAAAGTAGGAAATCCTCTTTGGATATTTTTATTTAAACAATTATAATATCTAGATGTGTATTATCAATATTAACACTCCAGCTAAAACTTGGCATGGTATCTACAAAGTTAAGGAAACTTAATCTTGCTTTGTAAACCCAGAAAAGTGAGGCACTCAGAGGATGAATGAAATCTATACACAGTTAAGTCAAATTCAGGTCTTTCCATGTTTATTATACCTGATAATATTTTTTTCAGGTAGTAAAAATAGGTTATACTATTTAAGTTCCACAAAATCCTAGGTGACCTATTCTAATCAGGTGTGCTGATTCTAGTGACCCCCAGTGCTGGGATTCACTGCCTCAGAGCCTAGTGGCTGTCTTCTTCTGCTGGCCTTCCTCCTGGCTCACAAGCCATTCTAATTAAAAGAAATTACACCATCTTGCCCAGACTCACACCTGAAATGTTAAAAGACTGGCCATTGTTGAGAGACAATTCCAGACATCAAAATAAAAAATGAGCGCATAAATTGTTGGGACAAATGGGTGACCATGTGGAAGAAATAAAGTTGGATCAAAATCTCACACTTAACACAAAGCCAAACACAGTATGGTCAAAAATTTAAATGTAAAAAAGTAAACTAAAAGAACTAGAATGAAACATGGAATATTGTTTAAAGCTTCAGACTAGGGATGGTCTTTAACTATGACACAAAACCCAGAAGCTATTTTTAAAGAAGTAAATCTAAGCACATGGAAATCAAAAACAACTGCATAGCAAAACACATCTGTCTTAGCCATTTGGGCTGCTATAACAAATGCCGTAAATTGGGTGGCTTATAAACAACATATATTTATTTCTCACAGTTCTGGAGGCTGAAATGTCCAAGATCAAGGCATCAGTTTCAATGTCTGGTGAGGTCAACCCACTTACCCAAAGTCAGCCCTCCCTGTCAGAAGAGAGGGCTTTTGGGTAATCAGATCTATACAACTGTAATCAGATCCATAAAAACCCAGGCTGCCTACCTATACTAATCAACGTGGTTCTTTATCCTTAAATATAAACAGGCAACCAAATATTTGAGGAAAACTTGATGCATGGAAGAAAAAGATCAATAAGCAACAAGCAACAAACAACTGATCAAGAAGAAAGAGAAATGATGCAAGGAACAGAAAAGAACTTTCATAAATTAAAAATTGTATTCCCAAAGAGACTTAAGAAGGCATTGCAAGAATAGAACAAGTGGGACTTCCCTGGTGGTGCAGTGGTTAAGAATCTGCCTGCCAATGCAGGGGACACGGGTTTGATCCCTGGTCCGGGAAGATCCCACATGCCATGGATCAACTAAGCCTATGTACCACAACTACTGAGCCTGTGCTCTGGAGCCCGAGAGCCACAACTACTGAGCCCGCCTGCCACAACTACTGAAGCTCGCATGCCTAGAATTGCCTTGTATATATGTCATTCCATGCTTTTCCCGGTGGATCTTTAGGAAAGATTCCTTGAAGTGCCATTCCTTGAATTTCAAGTATTAAGAGAAAATACATAAATATCCCAGAATAAAAAACTTGAAAACAGGCCATCTACTTTATTTCTAAAGGAAAGAAAATTAATCATTTCAATAGCAACACTCAAGTTTCTACAAAACTTTAAAAGAAAATTATTTTGAATCTAGAATTCTATACTCAGATTAACTATTAGTGAAGGGTGAGGAAAAATAATGACATTTTTAGGCTTACTGTAATGGCTAATACTTCTTGAACTCTTCCTATGAACCAGATCAGTTTCAAGCTCTTTGAAATTAACTTATTTATTTAATCTTCAGAACAATACCATTAATTTAGCAATATTATTATCCCTGGTTTTCTAAATGAGAAAACAGAGGCACAGAGAAGATGAGAAACTTGCTAAAGATCATGTCACTCAGAGGAGACAGAGCTGGGCTTTGAATCCATGGAGTTTGGCTGCAGAGTACACACTCTAACTTACTACACAATAGTGTCACTCTGTTGTCCAGGCACTCAGAAAGTTTATGTCCCACAAAGCCTTCTTGAAAAAACAAAATTACTTGAGGACATACTACAGTAAACTGAAAAAGAAGTTCAAGAAAAAATGGCACTGACCTGGAGTCAAGGGGTTTCAAGATCTCAGCTCTGCAGCATGCCTAGAAAATCAAAATAGAAAATCAGAAAGGAAATTCTATTGTACAAATTGTATGATTAAAACCCAGAAGTTCTTAACTGTGAAATGATGGCATAAATTTTCCTTTCAAGAAAAAAGTAAGGCAATTGAAAACTCAGTTTTGAGACATTTTTTGGAGTGGAACAAAAGAGAATGCTTGGAACATTCTCATTCCAAAGGGACAAATTTAATCACACAAACACTCCTGTCAACGTGAACTCAGTCACACTACTTGCTTCTCCAAAGTATAGTAACATACTCAATATTGTAAATATAGCTTTTTGGTTTTCAGTTTTTAGAAGTAATTATAGGAAAAGAATGGAAAACAAGTGTATTTTATATAGAATAGAAAGGAAATAATAGAAGCTTTTTTAATATACAAGTAATGGATTAGTTAAAATAAGATAAAAGGAAAAAGGGGCAGGAGACGTGTATGTAGGAGAAGTAGAGCTGTGCTTACTCTTTCATTTTATAGAGCAAGGAGTTATTAAATACAAATACAAATCATCACAAATTTATAAAGGTAAACACAAAAATAGGTAGAAAATATACCTAACTAAAACTTGGAGGTAGAGGGGGAAAGCAGAGCAGAGATGAATATAAGTGCACTGAATTCTTCACCTTTCATAGCATAAAGCCAATAGGTACCACTCAAATTTTTTAAAACAAGAAACAGAGATAAAATTAGAATGTATAATGCTATCTACTGGAATAAAGTTTAAAACGGCTAAAAGGAGATACATCTGAAGAGTGAAGCCTGTTTTGTTACTATTTTTTTGTTTGTTTTTACCATGTGTATGTATTACCTTTAAAACAGAGTTCGGTTGATGGATGAGTGAAAGTAAATAGAGAGCTGCACTGCTTTCTGGAAGAAGGGAGAGTCAAGCAGAAACCTGGAGAAAGAGTAAGATTTATTGGGGTTCCCTGGTAGCCTAATGGTTAGGATTCTGGGCTTTCACTGCCATGGCACGGGGTTCAATCCCAGGTAAGGAAACATCCCACAAGCCACGTGGCCAAAAAAAAGTAAGAGTTATCTAAATGAGGAGAAAGAGGAAAGAGTATTTCATGAAGAGGGTCCAGCCCAGAAAGAAGTTCACTAGCTGAGAAATGGAGGAGAAAGGGGAAATCGAAATGAGTTTGGAGAGATAGATAGGAGGGAGACAGGGCTTGTGAGCCATGTTATGGAGTTCAAAGGAAAAGCTACTCAAGCGTCCTAAAAAGGAGAGCATGGTAACCACAGGAATGAGCTCTACACAAGGACACCATGGCATCAGAGTCACAATCTGTAACAATTATCCACACCTGCTGCTCTCCAGCCTCCTGCCTCAACTTGATAGGACACAGGCGTTAAAAAAACTATACCCCCCAGAGGCCTATAACTGTTCTGATTCCAGGAAGCGATGAACGGAAGGTGACCTTCAGAACATGCCTAATCCACGTTGAGCATATCATAATGGTGTTTGGTCTATGAAATGGCCACACTACCTTCCTCTTAGACTAAGAGATAGCATCCGGACTTAAGATTTTATGAACTTCTTATTTGAGACCTGGTTGAATCCGTCTCAGCCTCTGCTCCAGCCATCTAAGACAGCACACTGAACAAAGATGAGGACTGGGCATATTTCTGATAAGAGGACCTAGTAAGCTCTAATACCCAGTATTCAGTCTGCTGGTTGATACACCCTGAAGGGTAAGCTTGGGAACTTGTATCTCCTTCAGAATGTCACTGAGCAGGTCAAACCTTTTTTAAACAAGAGAGAGTGGAGTGCCCAAACCAGTTCAGAATGCTTACTAGCTGTCTCCTTGTCCCAAGAGCTCATATATTGGAATTCATCAGGAAATTTTTAAAGAATATTAATGATGTAGCAAAATGCCCTGGATATAAACCTAAATTTAAAAAAAAAAAAAAAAAACTAGGATACAAACCTCCATACAACACTAATCTTATGTCTAAAACACACACACACACACACACACACACACACACAATATACTCCCCCACAATAACATGTAGTATATATACATATGTATTATCTTTTTTTTTTTAATGGACAACACATATTTTATTCAGGTGCCATCTGAACGTTTTAAAAATTTGTTGACATAATATCACTGAACTGTCCACTTTAAAATGGTTGACATGATAAATTTTCTGTTTTGTGTATTTTACCACAATTTTTAAAAAATGTGTTGTTTCAAGATTTTTAGGTTTTATAAAGGTATTGTGTTAGCATAACAATGAAAAATTTAAAAGACCATCTCTAATCTCATTATCCTATCAAGAATTGTTTACATTTTTTTCACACACACACACACACACACACTGTATTTTATTTTTACAAGAGATAAATAGACTGACACCAAGCATTGTAAATGGATGACCACAACAAAAGCAACAATGATTGCAATTACCAAACACGAAACACACTCATAGTATGTCACATATGTATTATCTTAACAGTGCTGTCTCAGGATAGCAGAATTATAATTTTACTTTCTTCTTTGTACTTTTATATGTCTTGTAAATTTTATTAATGGACACATTTATGTTTAGAGAGTTTAATTTTAAACACTAAGATATTAAATACAAAATAAATACAATGAAAACTAAATGAATTAAAAAACCATAAACACTCTAAAAATCAAGAATTTTAAACAATAGAGTCAAAATAAATAGAAAATAATCTATGCATAGGAACCACAGTTAAAAAGTTAAAACATTAAAGTGATACAAAGCAAAAAAACATTTTAGAAATAAAAATCAGAAAATAAAATATGAGTATAAAATAGAATGAAATATTCTTAAAGTCTAGAAATGAGGACTTATTGTGAAGTTAGGCAAGTGAAAAGAAGACAAAAGATTAAATAGGTAGAAGGTAAATGAAGAATAGAAAAAATCAAATATGCACAGTGTGGGGACTATAGTCAATAATTATGTAATATCTGTATAATAACAGATGACAACCAGACTTATGCTGATCAGCTTGAATTGTATAGAAATATGGACTCACTAGTTGTGTGTAAGGAACTAACATAGTGTTGCAGGTCAATTATATTTCAAAAACAAACAAACATAGAAAAAAATATTAGACTTGTGGTTATCAGAGGCAGATGGTGGTGAGAGGGTGACTTGGATGAAGGAAGTGAAAAGGTACAAATTTCCAGTTATAAGATAAACAAGTACTAGGGATGTAATGTACAACATGATAAATATAATTAACACTGCTGTGTGTTACATATCAGGGGTCCCCAACACCCCGGCCACAGACCGGTACCGGTGCCTGGCCTGTTAGGAACCGGGCTGCACAGCAGGAGGTGAGTGGCCGGCAAGTGAAGCTTCACCTGTATTTACAGCCGCTCCCCATCGCTCACATTACCGCCTGAGCTCCGCCTCCTGTCAGATCAGCGGCGGCATTAGACTCTCGTAGGAGCGTGAACCCTACTATGAACTGCGCATGCAAGGAATCTAGGTTGCACGCTCCTTATGAGAATCTAATGCCTGATGATCTGAGGTAGAGCTGAGGTGGTGATGCTAGCGCTGGGGAGTGGCTGCAAATACAGATTATCATTAGCAGAGAGGTTTGACTGAACAGAGACCATAATAAGTCAACTGCTTGTAGACTCATATCAAAACCCTATCAGCGAGTGGCAAGTGACAATTAAGCTGCATCTGATGGCAGGCTTTAAATCAGAATCCGACACTTATTTTAGTCCATGCATGGCCCGCCCATTATTTTATTTACCACTTCCATTCGGGCCTTTTTCCTGCACTGTACACCTGTCTCAGTCTGTTTTGGTAAGCCCACAAGCTAACCCCAGTCAAAATGAGTAAAACACAAACGTTGCTGGAGAGCTTCTTTTAAAAGGGGGAAAGATCCAATGATGAGACAGCAGAAGACTCTAAGACTGCCAACAAAAAGAAAGCTGCATTTAAAAGAAAACACCAAGGGTCCTACTTAAATTACAGGTTCATTGCAACAGGTGATTCACATTCTCCAAGCCCGCTTTGTATACTATGTGGCGACCGGCTATCCAACAAAGCTATGAAACCTTCAAAACTGCTTTGCCCCATGGAGACCAAGCACTCTGCATTAAAAGACAAGCCTTTGGAGTTTTTCAAAAGAAAAAATGTGAACATGAAGAACAGAAGCAATTATTGAAGGCCACCACTTCATCAAATGTGTCTGCACTGAGAGCATCGTTCTTAGTGGCTAACCTCATTGCTAAAGCTAAGAAGCCCTTTACTATTGTTGAAGAGTTGATCCTGCCTGCTGCTAAGGACATTTGTCGTGAACTTTTAGGAGAGGCAGCAGTTCAAAAGGTGGCACGTGTTCCTCTTTCGGCTAGCACCATAACTAGATGAATTGATGAAATAGCAGAGGATATTGAGGCACAATTGTTAGAGAGGATTAATGAGTCACCGTGGTACACAATCCAGGTTGATGAGTCTACCGATGTTGACAGCAAGGCAGCAAAGCTTGTTTTTGTGTGATATATTTTTCAGGAGGATGTGCATGAGGATATGTTATGTGCACTTTTGTTGCCAACCAACACCACAGCTGCAGAACTATTCAAGTCTTTGAATGATTACATATCAGGAAAACGGAATTGGCCATTTTGTGTCGGTATATGCATGGACAGAGCAGCTGCCATGACTGGACAGCTTTCTGGTTTCACTACTCGGGTCAAAGAGGTCGCTTCTGAATGTGAGTCTACGCACTGTGTCATCCATAGAGAAATGCTGGCTAGCCGAAAAATGTCACCTGAACTTAACAACGTTTTGCAGGATGTGATTAAAATTATCAACCATATTAAAGGACGTGCCCTTAACTCATGTCTGTTTGCACAGCTCTGTGAAGAGATGGACACAGAGCACACACGTCTTCTCTGATACACAGAAGTGAGATGGCTTTCTAAAGGTAGATCACTTGCCAGAGTTTCTGAGTTATGAGAGCCGCTCCAGAGATTTCTTTTAGAAAAACAGTCACCACTGGCAGCACATTTCAGTGACACAGAATGGGTCACAAAACTGGCTTACTTGTGTGACATATTCAACCTGCTCAACGAATGCTATGTCACTTCAGGGGAGAACGACAACTGTGTTCAAGTCGGCAGATAAAGTGGCTGCATTCAAAGCCAAACTGGAACTATGGCGGTGATGAGTGAACACTAGGATTTTTGACATGTTTCAAACATTAGCAGAGATTTTGAAAGACACTGAGCCAGGGCCTTCTTTCTCCCAGCTGGTGCATGATCACCTATCTCAGCTTTCAAAAGAGTTTGAGCATTACTTCCCAAGCACAAAAGACCCCCAAACTGGGAAGGAATGGATCCGCGACCCATTTGTGAATAAACCAGGTGAATCGGCTTTGTCTGAGCTAGAAGAGGATCAACGGCTTGAGACTGCAAATGACGGTGGCCTTAAAAGTATGTTTGAGACAACTTCAAATCTCCATACGTTCTGGATTAAAGTCAAGGAGGAATATCCTGAGATCACCCCAAAAGTACTGAAAGGCCTGCTTCCATTTCCAACATCCTATCTTTGTGAAGCAGGGTTTTCTGCAGTGACAGCGACCAAAATGAGACTACGGAGTAGACTAGACATAAGCAACACGCTTTGGGTGTCGCTGTCTCCCATCACCCACAGATGGGACCATCTAGTTGCAGGAAAACAAGCTCAGGGCTCCCACTGATTCTGCATGATGGTGAGTTGTATAATTATTTCATTATATATTACAATGTAATAAAAATAAAGTGCACAATAAATGTAATGCACTTAAATCATCCTGAAACCATCACCCCCTGCCCCGGTCCATGGAAAAACTGTCTTCCACGAAACCGGTCCCTGGTGCCAAAAAGGCTGGGGACTGCTGTTATATATGAACGTTGTCAAGAGAGTAAATCCTGAGAGCTCTCATCACAAGGAAACACAGTTTTTTCTATTTCTTTAATGTTGTATCTATATGAGATAACGGATGTTCACTAAACCTACTGTTGATAATCATTTCATGATGTCTGTAAGTCAAATCATTATGTGCTGTACAACTTAATTAGTGCTGTATTCCAATTATATCTCAATAAAAAAATAAAGAAAATAAAAAATTAAATAACGAGCGTCATGGGAGCATGAAATTGTTATATAAATCCAGGACGATGAGCCAGTCAATAGAGTATGTCTTTAATAAGACAGGTAAAGAGAAAAGAGCGAGAAGAAAGCAATAAAGAAAACCAACTGTAGACCAGCAAGTGGCCTCAGTCCTTAGTAAAGTTGTCTGGTTGAAGAAGCGTTCTTGGGAAAATCTCCTCTGATCCTATAATGTTCTTTATTCACTCAAACCTCAGGGAAGGGAGCCACAAGACACCCCCCTTCTCTCCTCTTTTGGCCACAGCTATATTTTTACCAAGTCCTTGGAAGAGGGCCCAGCTCTGACAGAAAGCCGTCTCCACCTTCAGAAGCTTCATCACCTGTGACCATTCAGCCCTGGAAACTGCTGGCCTCTTGCATGACAGAGCAAAGGAATATGCTTCCTCCAGAATGCACATTTACAGCTTAATTTCATTCATTTATTTACTGAACACTTATAGCCTACTGTTTACTGACTCGCCACTTCTTCAGAGCAGTCTTCCCTAATCATCCAATCTAAAGAAGTTTCCCTATATCACTTTCTCTCTTTTAATATTCTGTTTTTGACCTTCATGGACTTTTCCCGGTTTGCAGTAATTTATTTATGTACTTACTCTCTTAATATCTGTTTCTCTTAGTAGATGATAAGCTTCACAAGAACAGAGATCACACTGTTTTGTTTACCATTAGAGAACACAGTATTGGCACTTAGTAGGCCCTCAAAAGTAATTATTGGATGAATGGATGGATGGAACTAAGGAAGGATCATTGTGTAGGCATACAGGTGGATATGTGAATATAACAAAGCCCTAGGCTATTTATATTATCTTTGTAGCCCAGCACCTCCCATAGTGCTTGGTGTATAGTATGGACCTATAAATTTGCTGACTATATCCTAGGCGCTAGGGATGAAAAAATGAGAACAGCACTGTCCCTGATTTTCAGAAGTCAAATTTTAGATAACAAAACATATAAAGGAATAATTGCAGCAATGTGAGATGTACGTGAGATGTATGGTATATTTGAAATACAAACATGGCATTGTGGAAGCACTAAGAGGAATGTACTTAACTGCCTGCAGAGTTCAAAGAAGCCTCCTGAGGGAGGCTGTACTTGAGCAAGTCTTGAAGTATGCCAAGAAATTTCCTGAATAAAGAACAGAGGGAGGACTTCCCTGGTGGTGCAGTGGTTAAGAATCCACCTGCCAATGCAGGGGACATGGGTTCAATCCCTGGTCCGGGAAGATCCCACATGCTGCGGAGCAACAAATCCCATGCGCCACAACTACTGAGCCTGCACACTGCAACTACTGAGCCCCCCGCACTGCAACTACTGAAGCCTGCGTGCCTAGAGCCCATGCTCCGCAACAAGAGAAGCTACCGCAGTGAGAAGCCCACGCACCGCAACGAAGAGTAACCCCGCTCTCCACAACTATAGAAAGTCTGCGCGCAGCAATGAGGATCCAACACAACCAAAAAAAAAAAGCAGAGGGAAAGCATTCTAGAAGATGATACATAAAGATAGAGGATCATTTGAGGAATCATGAGTCATTCAACATGGCTGCAAAACACAAGATGCAGCAGAGTCTCAACAGATGAGGCTGGAACAAGGACAAAGGCCAGATTGTACTAAAAAGTTTCAGCTTTGTCTTGTAAATGATGACAAGACTTGGGATAACAAGTGTGAGAATGACATGATCAGACTTGCATCTTAGAAAGGTCACTCCAGCCATAGTGTAGCTAATAAATTGGAAGGGCAAGGAGATGTGGGCACCAGTTATAATTCATGTGAGAAATGACGAGGGCGTGAATGTGGCAGTGGCACTGAAAAGAGAAAAAGAGAGAAATTCAGAGGATATTAAAAAGGTAGAAGAGACAGAAGGAGATAGTTACCAGAGGGATGTGCTGACAGAGAGGAGGGTCCTCTTGGATGATTGATAGGTTTTTGGCTTGAGCACCGGGATGAACTATGGGTCCATTAACCAAAAGTTGGGAGGGGAGAGAAGAGAACATTTGGAGATATGTTGCCTTTGAAGTTCCCCAATCTAGAATGAGACATTAATTAATAAGTTAAGTCTGTAACACATGACAGCAGTCAGAGGTGAGGATGAGATCTAGCAGTGATCAGTTCCTGGATGAGAGTTACAGATATGGGTGGAGAATTGCCCAGGGGAACAAAGAAGAGAGAAGGGGACTGAGTGTGGAATCCTGTGAAATATATGCGATTCATTTAATATCAAATTATGGTTTATTTGGTGTAAGCCAAACTTCTTCCACTAATTTTATTTATTTTTATTTATTTATTTATTTGTTTATTTTTTGGCTGCATTGGATCTTCGTTGCTGCACGTGGGCTTTCTCTAGTTGAGGAGAGTGGGGGCTACTCTTCGGTGTGGTGCGCAGGCTTCTCATTGTGGTGGCTTCTCTTTGTTGTGGAGCACGGGCTCTAGGCGCACGGGCTCAGTAGTTGTGGCTTGCGGGCTCTAGAGCACAGGCTCAGTAGTTGTGGCGCACGGGCTTAGTTGCTCCATGGCATGTGGGATCTTCCTGGACCAGGGCTCGAACTCGTGTCCCCTGCATTGGCAGGTGGATTCTTAACCACTGTACCACCAGGGAAGTCCCTCTCCTAATTTTAATAACTTATTCACTCTGGTTAAAGAATCCCACAACTTAATCTTAGTAACATGTATATAGTGTTGACACTGTTACTATTGACAATAACTCATGGTTAATAGTTTAATTTTTTTAATGTTTTAATTATTTGTTTGTATAACCAAAACTTCTGCTGCACAAATCATGGTCATTTTATATCTTTGGTTTAATTAAAAAATAAGCATGTAGATACAGACAAACCTAGAAACGGTTTCCTCCTTGCCTCTTCCTTCCTCTGCTTGTCTACTGTTGTTTGTATTATTCAAATATTATCACAACTATGCCCTGCTCTTGAGAGAGAGAAAGTCACTTGGCAAATTGCCATTTCAAGGTTCTTAAAGAGTTGCTGACACAAAAATCCACAAAACAGAGCAAGTTAATAGTTATTAGCATATTCATAAACTGAGATATAAAGTCAAACTCAGTATTTTCATTCCAAAAAGTCACCTACTATGTCATTGGTGATGCTCTTTGTTCTACAGCCAATAGATCAATGCTTGTGTGATTTGAATAAATTCTCAGAGGCATTTATACTTTAAAAAATAAGAGCATCCGAAAGAAATATTTTTTAGTAGTTAAAGGTACTCAAAATACTGCATGGATTTAGGTAGCTCTGTAGACTTTGGGAGAACAATCTGTTGTCTTTTAACAGCCTTGTAATCTCATGATGAAAACTTCCTTCCATTCACCGATATGTGTAATAAAAATTGTGACATAGTATCATTAAAATATTCAAATTATCATTGTCTTTTATACTGAGAGTTTTCAAAGAAGCATCAAGGACAGGGGAGAATTTCTTTAGCAGGATATTCATCAAAAGACGCAAAACACCTCAATGTTAGTTTGTAGAAAAATTATGAGAAAATTCATGCAGCATTTAAAAATTCTCTTGGACACTGAAAATCAATAAATATAACATGTACACAAAAATCAAAAGGCAGGGATATTTTGTTTATACCACATGGCACTTTCAGTTGCCCAAAATTTAGACAAAGAGGTAGCCAGTTAAAGATTTGAGAGTCAATTGTATCTGCCTGATTGGAAAAACGGCTGATAGGAATGAGACAGTGGTTTTTCTACTGTTTCACTTCTTGAGTCCCGGCTTACCCTGAGATAAGTCACCAGTAATGGGTGGAGGTCTTTTTCTCTCCCCCACTCTGATAAAGCCTAGTCCCTAAAAAGATCCTTTGTGCCTTTGTAAATATAAACTCTTCCTCCCCTGTTCTTTTATGCTATTATCTTCAGTAAAACGGGATTTTTCCCCTTAGAAAAATATCAAGGCACAGTTATTTCTAAAAATGGCTTTGACTCCCAGACACATTCCCCAAACATCCCAAGTATATTTCTGTCTCTACACTTTGCATGTGTTTCCCTATGTGTCTCTATGTCTCTTCTACCTTCCAGCATCCAGTAGCTCCCCATTCCCAACACTCACCTCCATCACTTAGGCCAACTTGAATGTCATCACCTCTGCGCAGCTGATTTCCTTTCCCAATCCCACCGCAAATCAGTTACTTTCTCATAGGTGATCTCTTTCTTAGAATGGGGTTATTGTGAAGATTAAATGAATTAGTATGTATAAAGTACTTCAAACACTGCCTGGCATGAATTATGTATTAAATGAGTGTTGGCTATATCACCATCATCATGTGTTTCTGAAGTACTTTCTATAGACCTTCACTGTAACATGACTTTCAGCCTATCACTTAACATTTCTCCTTACTTCTTACTCAGATCACCTCCTCTATGATGCCTTTCCAGCCCACCAATCTAAAATTTCAAAACCACCCCCCTTAAAATCCGTTTTCTGATTTTTTACATATTTAGCACTTCCCACTATATACATTTTACCTCATTATCTTGTTATCTTTTTTATTGGATGTCTCTCTCATCAGAAATGTGAGTTCCATGAGAGCAGTAAATAGTTGTTCAATAAATGAGAAAATTAGTTTATATTTGGTTTCACCATATCCCTTGAGAACCTAATAGCATCTGGCACTCAGTACCTCAGGTGAGTAATGGAAAGGTCTGGAATCCTGAGGCCATTTTAGAGGATGGCACATCTGAATGGAACACCCCAGTGAGAAACAGCCAGTTACATCATGAAGGCACTGAATGTTAGGAAGAGAGGAAAATTCTCAACATGGACACTACAGCTTTACATCCTTTTCTCAACAATGGTTACTAGGGAAGGCTCTGGGTCCCAGGCACATTGTTTACATTTGATAACGGATCATTTATAAAGATTACTGATGCATATTTGGCGAAGACAGATAAAACTGACATATATACAGTTTGCTTCAAAACAAATTTAAGGTTAGATGAAAATTCTCATATTACAACACTGCATGATGGGTACAGTTTTTTAAAAGCACAGTCTAAGGCCATTTTTCTCATTATACCGTATGGTGTTTCTGTATTGAAATTATCTCCAAGATCATACTGTAAAATATTGTGAAAATGTCATATGTGGGTAGTGCAGGGTCATTTTTAAATAGGGAATCATTTTGAATGCCCATGTAACTTAACATTTTCTTAATAATTGTAAACAAATTATATCAGGGAATTTGGGAAAGTGTCACAAAATAGCTGCTGAGCAGGAATAGTATGGAAAAAAGCAGGGTTTGTTAACTGGAATAAAATAAACCTACTTGGAACTTGGAACTCAAAATCCCAGCTCACTTGCATGGTGTCTGCCATGCGCTGCTCATGTAGGGTACATTCCTAGCCAGGAATGTCAAGTTCTAAATAATTCTATCCAGAATGACATAGTAACTGATCAAAATTACCTAACAGCTATGGCAGACCAAATATCCTATCACATAGATCAGAAAGTTTTGTATCTCATCCCACTTAGTGGCTGTGTGACCTCAAATAAGAAACTTAACCACTCTGAGATTTTATGGCCTCATCTCAAAATGATGATAACACATTAGTGCTGACTTACCCAGTTTTTGTGAGGATCTAATAAAATTACGTGAGCAAAAACATTTGGTAAACTCTGAAGTGCTGTGCAAATGTAAAATTTGTGTGTTTTAGAGGTCTTTTGCACCCAATCCTTGCCTCAATAAATGACCTCTCTGTCCTCAAGCTTGCTTTTGTTTGATCTTACATTGCCCCAAGATTTAATTTCTTACCCATTGAAGTTATTTCTTTAGACCTTCTTTAGACCTTGCCTCTGCACAGCACTTTCTTGGACTACTAGAACTTTACTTTTCTGGCTTCCACTTGACTCAGCATTTAATATTAAGCTTACGCTGAACCTATCACCATAAGAACTGAGTGTAAACTAAGGGCACACTCTCCTGTCTACTGTAATCCATCTAAGTAATATGCAGTATTTGAGGGTAGAAGACAAGGTAGCAAGGAGTTTCACTTCTCTTTCAAAGAATTAAACCAACTCTTTATCTTTAAGGAGACTTACTTGAAAAGACTGCCAATTCCTCCTCATGAAATAATGCAGAAACCATTATTCTTTGTCTCTCCCTTCAGCATTGAGCCAAATGCACTTATAAACTAAAACTAGAAGGCATTCTTGTTTGCAAAAGACTTTAATAGGAAACCAGAGCTGATGGCTAATGCTAGCAGTAAAAGTCTATGCCCTAGTTTCTTCTTCATAAAAATAATATCCAACAGATATAGCACTTACTATGTGCCAGGGTCTTTATGTGTATTATCTCATTTACTATTCCCAACATCATCCCCGTCTTACAAATGGGGAAACCAAGGCACACAGACATTAAGTAGTTTACACAAAGTCAAACAGCTAGTAAGTGACAGAGCTGGGATTCAACTCCAGAGTCAGGCTCCAGAGTCTGTAGTCTTAAGTCTATGTTATACTGCTGATAATATTAATAGAAATTGTAATATTATCTATTGTTATAGAACAAATTACCCCAAAACTTACAGGCTTAAAATATCACAGTGTCTGTGCGTCAGGAATCTGGGTACAACTTAGCTGGATCCCATTTCAAGATCTTCTGCAAGTTGAAGTCAAGGTGTCATCTGGGGCTGTAGTCATTTCAAGGCTCAACTGGGGAAGGATCCACTTCCAAGCTCACTCACAAAGTTGTTGATAGCATTCAGATTCTTGCAAGCTGTTGGATGGAAGCTATCTTAATTCTGTGTCAACATGGCAGTTTGCAAAGTGTACAAGCTGGGAAGGCAATAGAGACTCCAGCAAAAAGGAAGTCACAGTCTAGTGTAATGTAATCACAGAAAAGACATCCTATCACTGTTGCCATATTCTACTCATTAGAAGCAAGTCCCTGAGTCCAGCCACAGTCAAGTGGAGGGGATTACACAAAGTGCATGAATACCAGGAGGTGAGGATCAATGGAAGTCATGTCAGAAGCTGCCTACCCCCATAATAAGTAATAGGAGCTAAGGTTTACTGAAGGCTTACTATGGGCCAGGTAATAATCCAAATATTTTACATTCATTAATGCTCAAAACAAACCCCATTCAACAGATGAATTAGTAACAGAGTAGGAAAAAATGAAGAATACCATTTTCTGGTACTCCAACAGAAAAAAGTTTTTAGAATGCTTCAAAATATTATCACAAACTGACTTTACCACAACCATATAATGGGCCTTCTATAACTACTGACAACCAGTACTTTCTCAAAGTACTTCCCCTCTAGCTCTACCAGTCCTGGGGGTGGGGAAGAAGAATTATCCTTAAAAAAAAATCACTATTTCTCATTCACATTGTTAAAAATGAATATATCTTTATACTAATTCAGTTTTCAAAACTGAACTAATAATCATCGTCTTAAGCTTTCTATGTGAATATCTACCAAGGATTCAAGATATCCAAATGAATTACAGTTTTAATTCTAAATTTGTTCAGATCCGGTTTCTCTTCAAAAAGTTGAGGTGGCTGGCTCCCAGGTGGCCAACCTTAAAGAAAGATAAGAAAGAACAAGTATTTCCTCTGAAAGAGTCCAGGCTCTATGGAATTGGGTGGAGGGGGGCACCGAAGCACTCAGACTCTCTCTCTGCAGCCCTGCCCTCAAAATTAGAGGCCTGGGGAAGAGGCAGAATCACTAAGGGCAGGAGGCGCTGGCAGTCGTCTTCCCTGTTTTTAATAGGGACTAAAGCAGTGGCTTATTATGAGAGTTGCGTGGAAGATATCCCAGATTCCTAGGCCACTGGGTGTGTGTCTATTTTCAAGCCTCTGATATTTGCCATGACACATCCTTTAAACATCTAGAACCAGTTCCTGGTCAAGTTAAAAATATCAGCAAGTGAATATAGATTCCAAATCCTAAATGTGAGCAAATGAAATTTAACTGTTGCTCATTAAAAGAATGACATTTACCAAGAAGGGTTAATTCAGTGATGTAGGAAGGATTATTAATACGTTAATGATTTGGGACTTCCCTGGCGGTCCAGTGGTTAAGACTCCTCGCTTCCACTGCAGAGGGCACAGGTTTGATCCCTGGTCGGGGAGCTAAGATCCTGCATTCTGTGCGGCATGGCAAAAAAAAATTACATATATATATAGATATAGATATCTATATCTATCTATCTATCTATATATATATATATATATATATATATATATGTATGTATGTTAATGATTCATCACATTTACAAGTCAAAGGAGTAATACAATCTCAATAAAAGCCAAAAAGGTATTTGCTAGAATGTGACAGCTATTCATAATTAAAGAAAAAACATCTCATTAAACTGAGATAGAGGAAACCTATTTTACCATGACAAAGACTATTTATCTAAACTAATATCATATTTAACAATGAAACACTAAGAGAATTCCCAAAAAGTCAGTGTTAAGGCAAAGATGCTCTTCATTATTTTCTAAAGCACAAAAATGAAAATCTAAATGTTCAGCAGTTGAGTATAAAATAATTTCTGATACACCTATAATATAGAATTATGCAGCTGATATAATCATGCTGTACATTATGTATACATGTGTATGCATGAGATCCATAGACACACAATACAGTTGACCCTTGAACAGCAATGGGGTTAGGGACCTGACCCTCACAGAGTTGAAAATCTGCCTATAACTTTACCATCCTATCCAAGGTTCCACATCTACAGATTCAACCAACTGCAGATCCTGTAGTACTGTAGCATTTATTGAAAAAAATCCACATATAAGTGGACCCACACAGTTAAACTCTGTTGTTCAAGGGTCAACTATATATATAGATCTATATGTATGTAGATACTATATGTTTGTAAATACAAAATATATTTATTTTCATAATGCTTTTGGTACACTATTAATTTCACACAAACTGTTAATAGTGGTTCCTTTAGAAGAGTGGGATTGCTAGACTTGAAGGGGGATTAGAATGGAAAGATCCTATGTAAAGAGAAACCTGTGTAAAGAGTAATTCTGGGGCTTCCCTGGTGGCACAGTGGTTAAGAATCCACCTGTCAATGCAGGGAACACAGGTTTGAGCCCTGGTCTGGGAAGATCCCACATGCCACAGAACAACTAAGCCTGTGTGCCACAACTACTGAGCCTGCGCTCTGAAGCCCACAAGCCACAACTACTGAGCCTGTGCTCCACAACTACTGAAGCCCACGCACCTAGAGCCCCTGCTCGGCAACAAGAGAAGCCACCACAATGCGAAGCCTGCGTGCTGCAACGAAGAGTAGCCCCCGCTCACCGCAACTAGAGAAAGCCCAAGTGCAACAACAAAGACCCAACACAGCCAAAAATAAATAAATTTTTAAAAAGTAATTCTGTACCTTTTGAAATTTCCAATTAAAAAACAAGAGTATGTATAAGACATACTAATACATCAAAAAATAATCCAAATGATATATCCCAAATTTTGACTTCGGTTGTTATTGTTGTATGACAGAATTATGAATAATTTTTTTCCTTTGTTTTTTGTGTTTTCCAAGTTTTATTAACCATGTATTCATTTTGTAATTAGAGAAAAGATTAAAGAAAACTATGGCAATGTTTAATTTATAGATTACACTAAATTATTACAGAGTTTATAGGAAAATCTGTTTATCATAATCTGGTTTCCAGAAGGGTCATGATGCCTCCTAACTCTATCATAATCTTATAAAATGATTGGGAAGGCTAAATGCTTCCATTTTATTAGGAAGCCAGCTCCCTTTTCTGGGCTTACTTAATTTGGTCATTTCTCTGAGGTTCAAACCTTAGAATCAGTCTTCATTCCTTTCCCTCTTTTCCATCTGCAGTTATTCATTAAATTATCTTGATGATCTTTCCTTCATTTCACACAGCTCTTTTCCATTCTGATCTCATACCACGTCCCGGCCTAAGCCTTCATTACCTCACACCTGGACCGTTGAGACATCACTGTGAGTCTCCTTGCCTGCCAAGATTGTCCTCTCTATTTACACATCTCCCTGTCTTCCCTCACATCCTTCATTGCCTATGTGCACCTTTTATACTATTCAAGTACTCTAGTCCTTGTTTCTCTAACCTGCTACATTCCTACCTCCACATCTGTGTTCTTAACGTGGCTCCTTGCAACAAAGAGTGCCTAAGCTTCACACTTTCTTCCCGATTACCCCCACCCCCATCATGGTCTCTCCTCCTCCCTCATCCCTTTATATTTCCAATCCTTCATTTGTACACATTTCTTAACCATATACTATATACCAGACATTGAACTAGGCACCGGGAGTGCTGACTAGTTTTCTACGTCAGTGACTGGACTGCAAAGGGTTATGGAACTCAAGTTCACAACATTTTCTGCTTCAACAATATTTTATCATGGTCTCCAATAGAGACAGAGTTCTCTAAGAGGCCCATAACTCTCTGCTTCCCTCTGACTCTAGTCTCAAGAAATCTTTCTTGCATTCAACAGTTAATACGTGCCTCACATATACTAGGCTTTATGCTAGATTCTAGGAATTTACAGGTGAATAAGACCTGTTTCTAGTGGGAAGCTGCTGCATAGCACAAGGAGATCAACCCGATGCTTTGTGATGACCTAGAGGGACGGGAAAGGGAGGGTGGGAGGGAGGCTCAAGAGGGAGGGGATATGGGGATATATGTATACATAGAGCTGATTCACTTTGTTGTACAGCAGAAACTAACACAACACTGTAAAGCATTTATACTCCAATAAAGATGTGAAAGAAAAAAAATGACTTCTGAGTTTCTGGCTTAAATTATATAGATCTCAGGCAGAAAATATAGTAGGAATTGATGCTTTGTAGGAGAAGTGTATATAATAAGTTTGAGCTGCCTGTTAGGCATTGAGGTAGAAGGTCTTGGGGGCTGTTGGATATATATGTCTTGAGTTCAGGATTTTGTTAGAATTAGAGATTTGGAAGTCAGAGTATAGATAGTGTTCAAAACCGTGAGAATTTTCTCACGAAAATTCTGGGTAATACTACCCAGAGAAATGTATGTGATGACAACAGGTGCTAAAGACAGAGTTCTGGGAAACACAAACCATTAGGGGATCAGAGAACCAGGAAAGGACCCTGGGAAGAAATGGTCAGAGAAGTAGGAAGACAGCCAGGATAAGCTATTGTATGAACTTCCTACAGCTGCTGTAACAAATAATTACAGCTTTAGTAGCTTAACACAACACAAATTTATTATCTTAACAGTTCTGTAGGTTTAGAAGTCCAACACACATCTCCCTGGTCTAAAGTCAAGGTGTCTGCAGAGCAGCAGTCCCATTTGAAGACTCTAGGGTAGAATCAGCTTCCTTGTCTTTTCCAGCTTCTGGAGGCCACCTGCATTCCTGGGCCTTTTCCTTCGTCTTCAAATCCAACAACAGTGGGTCCAGTGGGTTTCATATCACATCACTCTGATCTTGCTTCTGTCGTCACACACCTTCTTTGACTCTCTCCTTCTGCCTCCTTCTTCCACTTTTAAGGACGCTTGTGATTATAGTGGGTTCACCTGGAAAATCCAAGCTATTCTCCGTATCAGCTGATTAGTCATCTTGATTCTATCTGCAACCTTAATTCCCCTTTGCCATGTAACCTCACATACTCACAGATTCCAGGGATTAGGAAATGGCAGGGGCGGGGCAGGAGAGGATTATTCTGACTATCCCAGCTGGTCATTTCAGAAACCAATCAACCAAACAAAAGCATTAAAGGAATATAGGAGTAGATGGTGGTGATCCAGGACAAATTAGTCAATCTCTCTTTCTCCCTGTGTTTATCTACAAAATGGAGATAATAATGGTACCTACCTCATAGGATTGTTCTAGGCTTAACTGAGCTAATATTTATAAAGCACATAAAACTGTGTCTGGCTTATAATTTTTAAGAAAGCAATTAGAGATATTAAATAAGTCAAGGACTTAAAATTGGCCATTGGATTTGTTAATTAGGCAATTAGTGGTCTTTATCATTGCAGTTGCAGGGATATGGTGGCTGTAGGCTAATTATGGTAAGATAAAGGTGAGAAATTGGAGAACATGAGTAAATACAATAATTTTGAAGAACTGTTTAGGAATAGAAGGAGAAAGGGGGCTAGAATAATCTTAGCTCGAGGCATGTGGGAAGTTACAGTAAATCTGAACACACTTCCGTACTATGGGGAAGAGGCTAGTAGATAGAAAGACTGAGTATATGAGAGCAGGAATACAGGAATAGCTGATGTAGTAAAATCCCGGAGGAGATGAAATAGATGTGATCAACAGCTCAGATGTGGAAGTTAACTGTGAACAGAAGAAACAATTAATTCTCTGAGTCTAGAGGGAAAGCTAGGAGGGTGAATCCCAGGACTTAAATATAGTTCCTTTCCTTGGTTGCTGTCTATTAGTAGGAATTACTCACAGCCCTCCACCTGAGTCCATGATGCCAGCGTTAGAGCTCTCATTCTGCACTCAATATCAGTGGGGTTTACCTCCTTCCACAGAAAGTTTCTATTGAGTGTTCAAGTTTAGAATTAGCCAGTGAAAACCTCATTTTTTTCAGGGTGGTTAATTTTATAAACAATACCTGTCCCTTTCAAAAGATGTGTCTGACCAAGGTATGTGTGCTAAACTGCCCCTCAATCATTTTTTCTATTTTTCTAAAAAAAAATGAAGACAGAGAAAACCAGTCCAATTAGGTATAAGTTCCTGTTAACAAACAAGCCTTCTTTATTTATTTTTAACTTTTCATCACAGAAATCTTCAAACATACACTAAAGAAAGTAATATAATTAACTTCCATTACCCATCACTTCAATAATTACAACCTATAGACAATTTTGTTTAATCTATAATCCCCACTCACTCCCACCTCCACTCCCAGTATTTTAGAGCAAATAGGCTTCCTTAAAAAGTAGGACTTTTAAACTTAGTGATTATACACTTCACATATCTGTTTCTCTTTCATCACCTCACCAAGATACTAGATACAGTGTGGAACCACTTTATGCAAATTTGAAGTAGCACAACAAAAATATTAACATAGTCTCATTTTAGATGCTAATTTAAAAAAAATTTTTTAATACCAAGAATTGTTTAATTCCTTAAAATTGCATGATTTCAGAGTTGGTACACAAGTAAATATTTTTCATGTTTTTGTCACCACAACTGCTCAACAGAAATGCCTGCCTATCCTTCATGAACATCACATTTGTATGGTTTGGAATGGAATAATTTTGGTAACTATTTTTCAGATTAACACTTGCCATTATTTTAATGCAAAGTTGTTTTTAATAGCCCAAACAATGCCATCAAGTGCTGATATTGGTGCCTGAAAACTCGCTCGCATATTGGTAACTTTGGAATAGAAGTTAAATGTGATAAATCTCTCTGAGGAAGGCAAAGCTCCTCAATAGCCAGTATTGTTTGTTTAGAATAGGGCTTACTGCAAAATATTGGAAACGATGCTGAGACACTTAAATGCAGCAGATACATCTTTAACCTTTAAAAACCCTCTAGTATCTGGGCAAAAATAATGGAAAAAAAGTACTGGTGACTCAGCTGCAAGATCAATATCACTGTAATAGATTCATAGGCTCTGCAAAAGGATTTCAGCCCTCACCACCTCCACCACCACCATTTATTTTACATTCATTCCTATTGGGATATTATACCAGATCTTCAAGAATGTATCACCTGCATAAAATGCAACAGTCCAGCTCTCAAAATAAATGCAGATACCTGAACGTACATCATTGGACAACACTATTTTTATAGCGTCTTCAAGATAATCAAAAGAAGAAAAGGAAAAGACAAAAATTGTTTTTAATTTTATTTTTAATTAAAGTAGCTTTTACCCACTTCATTTGCCAGCCTTTCTTGCAGCTAAATGTAACCCTCTGACTAAGTTCTGGCCAGTGGGATGTACATAAAAGTCTTATGTGGCAGTTTACCTTTCTACAAAAGGTAGTTGGTGTCTTTTAAATAAATGGTGTTGGGAAAACTAGATATCCATATGCAAAAGAATGAAATTGGACCCTTATCTAACACATTTACAAAAATTAATCCAATATGGATCAAAGACCTAAACATAAAAGCAAAAGTTATAAAGCTCTTAAAAGAAAACATGGGAGGAAAGCTTCATGACATTGGATTTGGTAATGATTTCTTGCACCAAAGCACAAGCAATGGAAGAAAAAACAAATAAATCGGATTACATCAAAATGTAATACTTTTATGCATCAAATGATACTATCAACAGAGTGAAAAGGCAACCCATGGAATGGGAGAAAATATTTATAAATCATATATCTGATGAGGGGTTAATGCCCGGAATATATCAAGAACTCTTACAACTAGTAAACAACAAGAAAACAATCCAATTGAAAAATGGACAAAGGAGTTAAATAGACATCTTTCCAAGGAAGATATACAAATGGCCAATAAGTACATGAAAAGATGTTCGACATCACTTATCTTTAGGGAACTGAAAAATAAAAACCACATGAGATACCGCCTCATGAGCATTAAGATGGCTATTATCAAAACACCAGAAAATAACAAATGTTGGTGAGGATGTGGAGAAATTAGAACCCTTGTGCACTGCTGGTAGGAATGTAAAATGGTAAGATTGCTATGGAAAACAGAATGACCACTCCTCAAAAAGTTAAAAATAGACTTACCATATGATCTACCAATTCCATTTGTGGGTACATACCAAAAGAATTAAAAGCAAGGACCCAAACAGATATTTGGACCCCCATGTTTCTTAGCACCATTATTGATGATAGCCAAAAGTTGGAAGCAACTCAAGTTGGATAAATGAATAAACAAAATATAGTTTATTCAGCCTTAAAAGGAAGCAAAGGAAGGAAATTCTGACATATGCTACAACATGGATGAACCTAGAAAACACTATGTTAAGTGAAAAATGCCAGTCACAAAAAGACAAATACTGTGTGATTCCACTCATATGTGATACATAGCACAGTCAAATTCATAGAGACAGAAAGTAGAATGGTGGTTGCGAGGAGCTGGGGAGAGGGGAGACTGAGGAGTTTTGTTTTGTTTTGTTTTGTTTTCTATTTTTGGCTGCGTTGGGTCTTCGTTGCTGCATGCGGGCTCTCTCTAGTTGCAGCAAGCGGGGCTACTCTTCCTTGAGGTGCGCGGGCTTCTCATTGTAGTGGCCTCTCTTGTTGGGAGCACAGGCTCTAGGCGTGCGGGCTTCAGTTGTAGTCGCGGGCTCTGAAGCGCAGGCTCAGCAGCTGTGGTGCACGGGCTCAGTCACTCTGCAGCATGTGGGATCCTCCAGGACCAGGGATCGAACCTGTGTGCCCTGCATTGGCAGGAGGATTCCCAACCACTGTGCCACCAGGGAAGTCCTGAGACTGAGGAGTTATTGTTTAATGGGTACAGAGGTTCTGTTTGGGAAGATTGAAAAGTAATCTGGATATGGATGGTGATGATTGCACAACAATGTGAATGTACTTAATGTCACTAAACTAACCATACACTTAAAAATGATTAAAATGGTAAATTTTATGTTCTGTGAATTTTACTACACACATTAACAAATGTAGTTGGTGTCTCCTTGGCCCTCTCTTCTTTATTCATTTCTCTTCCTGCTGTTGGAATGCAGATGTAATGGCTGAAGGTGGAACAGTCTTCTTGGACCTCACAAGTTGTGCTTTGCACAACTCTAAGGGTACCATTTACACAGAATATATACACTTTTACATAAAAAAGAATATTTTGTCTTGTTTAACTACTGTTCTTTTGATTTCTATTACTTGTAAACAAACCTAATCCTAATTAATACAATAGATTCTATCTATATATATCTTATAAGACAAGTATTCATAAGCAGTAACCTTCAGAGTCCAGAGGTATATGGACTGTTATAATAAAGTGAACAAATTCCAAATGTATGCCTAATCCTGAACATCAGACAATCTGACAGGATGAAAAAGCAATACAATAGTACAAAAATCCAATTTTTCAATTTATTTAGGTAACTACCTTATAAATAGTGACAAACATTGTAAAACTATGAAATGGTTCATAATGGATAACTAATGCAATTGTTTTGCAAATACTATGCAATTGTTAAAAAGAACAAAGCAGATGTATATAGAAGCAAATGTCAGAATTGCTTACATTGCTTAGCATTTGTGTAGAAAAAAAAGCTGACATACGTGGCTACATATGTGGGAAAGAGACATAAAAATAGCTAACATTTGCAAAACACACACTATCTGCTAGCCTCTGTCCTAAAAGCTTTGCCTAGATTATATCCATAAATTCTCTAAACATGCCTGTGAGGTATGGAAATTTATTGTCCCCGTTTTACAGCTGAGGAAATTGAGGCACAGACAGGTAACATACCTTGTCCAAGGTCACACAAATAGTAAGTGTTGGAGCCAGAATATTAAGCCTATCTGCCTCTGATGGTTGACAGTAATGGGGAACTGTAGTGAAGGTAATGATTATACTCTTCAAGCCAGTTTGATTTTTTTTTATTATGACCATGTATTACATTTTTAATAAGTACTTGGGGATGGGAGGAAAAATGTTAAAGAAATATAAGGTAATAAAACCATGGTTATACCCTAGAGAATCAAATAGGGTTGAATTCAGAAAACATATTTAGGATGTCTACAGAGAAAAAAAGAGAAATCAATAGAAACTTTTAAAGTGCATTGTATGTCAAAAGTCAGGATGATAGCTCTTAATACATTTAGTCCAAGCAGATAGTATTGTATAATGCAACATTCGTCAAATAATACTTGGACATTGAACACTGCCAGCCACCATAAAAAAATGAATACAATATTTAATAACTTGCCTAGAAGACACAACAGAAAAAAAGGAAAAATTAGGGCTTCCCTGGTGGCGCAGTGGTTGAGAATCCACCTGCCAATGCAGGGGACACGGGTTCGAGCCCTGGTCTGGGAGGATCCCACATGCCGCGGAGCAACTGGGCCCGTGAGCCACAATTACTGAGCCTGCGCGTCTGGAGCCTGTGCTCTGCAATAAGAGAGGCCGCGATAATGAGAGGCCTGCGCACCGTGATGAAAAGTGGCCCCCACTTGCCGCAACTAGAGAAAGCCCTCGCACAGAAACGAAGACCCAACACAGACATACATAAATAAATAAATAAATAAATAAATAAATAAATAAATAAACCCAAAGTTTAAAAAAAAAAAAAAAAGGAAAAATTAGATTAATGACATGGAATTAAAATATCAGACTAAATAAAGTTAAATATATGCACAAAGCACCACATGCTGTTGTAAGGGTTGTATCTACCCAACTCTAGGGGATTGTAGCAGACTCCATAGTGCTTAGGCCTTTTGTTGTGTTCTGACCAACTTCCACTCTCAGTGTCTGAAACTGCCCTTGGGAACTCCTTTCCTCCATTCCCCACCCCATCCCAGAACCACAGAAAGCACCAGCCTTTGCTTCCAGCAGGCCAAGGTACCAAGGAATCAACACTCCCACACCCACCCTAACAGCCGTCATCCAATAACTCGTCTCAGCAGTTGGTATATAAATACTCCAGCTTCCTCACCCCAACGTTGGGACAATAATTCTGAGGCATGCATTTTGAACCATTTCCTAGAGTTTTCCCATGGAATTAAACTTCAGCCATCCACTGGGGTAGCTGACTTCATAGTGCACCCTTTATTAGCTATCTTCCTTTTTCCTGGTGTCACTTCCCCACCTTCCTGCCCTATTGTTTTCTCCACTTTCTAAATAAACTCTCACTCTCAAATCCTTGTCTGAGGGTCTACTTTCAGGGGAACCCAAATTATGACAGAGGGCTTCATTCATATTGCGGTCTATATGAATAACAGCCCCTGGAGTTGTGCATTGGTCAACCTGTGAAACCATCCAAGGCAGCTCTGTAAATATGTTAACATCTTCATTTCCACAGCAACCAGAACAAGAAAGAAGATGAAAAGATGCCATGCTTTAGTCATGAATATGATAAATGCAATTCACTGTTTTAAATTGAAGGCTTTAAAAGAATAAAGAATTATAGTAAATAAGGAAAAAGAATCCACTGGAAACTCAGGAGGAAGACAGTGTGATAGGTCACATTCAATAGAGTAAATCAGCACCCGTTTTAACATTTTTATCAAGTGCAGTATTTATTGAGCACCTATGTATAACTATGCACCTGACACTGTAATTTGAATATTTAGCTTGCCCACATTCATGAGTTCACCTATGGAATTAGGACAAAAAGAAACAAATAAACGAAAAGCACTTAAACAGTTAAATCTTATCTTAGTCTTAAGTTTGCTAAACCATTTTGTTCATCAGAGGGAAAGGTGACTGATGGAGCGTTACAGTGGCCTGCTCTATATATGCCACTATACAAAATACAGAAATCTTTGAGGTTTGGATGTCTTGTAGAATCATAATAAGGACTCTGATGTTTTAAGTTGAATGTTTTGAAAGAATTGTTCCAAATATAGTAAATAAAGTCAGTCAATAAGCAAGTAAAAAGAAACATACCAGAGGTATGTAAAGCTAGTGAAAAGACACAGGCCTCTATCACAGACCTGCAGATTTAGGTACTTAACAAATAGTAAGCACCTACTGCACATGCAGTATTGTGCTGGGGGGGTCTGTGGAGAACATAAAGAACAATACCATATATTCCCTATCTTAAAAATACTTAGAATTCATGTTACGTTTGTTAGGAATAATACCATTGTAGAGCCTCCTTCTTAGAAATTATGCAAGCCAGATCAACAATCAGTAAGTAAATCAGATTAGTAAGTAAATTCTTACTTTTAAGGGAAATCAGTTGCTAACAGACACTCTTTATGAGCCCATAAAATTTAATGTGCAAATCAAATCAAATACTGTATTTTTGTGTATTTTTAGGTCTCAGTAGATTTAAAAAAAGGAAATGTATTTTCATCAGATACCCTTTGTATATTAATGTGCAACTCCCCTTCAAATCTCATAGATCTAATGTGGTGACCTGTTTCATACCTGACATCATCAGGGATGAGGATGAAAGTAGAAGGAACAGATTTCATGTTATTAGTTTGTGATATTGGGCCACTAAATGGCCATTTTCAGTGACTTTTCCCCCAACTTCTCCTGAGTCTGTGGAAAAGAAGGAGAGAATTTCCTACATGGCAGCAGGTTTTGGGGCTGTGTAATAGTGTATGCACTCCTGCAAGATATCAAGTCATAGTTACTATGAAGGAATCCTTCAAATGCCAAACCAATGGTAAGGAAAGAACCAGAGATGTAATTAAAAGATCATAGTGAAGATGTAGAGTTTCTTATGATACATTCAAAGTTTGTGTGTGTATGTGTGTAAACTTCATATTTTTATGTTCATCATCTTTATTAGACATTAAGTTAATTTTTATTAAAATTGTATTAGAACTCAACTCTTTTTGAGTATCTTTTTGAGGCACTTTATTTTATTGCGTTTTATACAAAATGCTACTTTTAAACTATTCAAGGAGGCAAGACATATAATACAAGCTCGAAAAATTAATATTTATTGAGCATTTCCTTAGTTTCATATGTAAAGCTCTATGTATCAAAATTTTGTTTAAACTAAAATGAGACACTGTATTGTGGGTTTATGATGTATGTAGACCTAAATAATATATGTATAAGTTTAATATGCATATAAAAAACATATTCAGCAATTATATAAAGGCCTGGAGGGGAGAAATGGAAAGTATACTATTGTGAGCTTTTCAATTTATTATTTCCAAAAGGAATAATAAGAAATAATCCTATTGATATTATGCTGACCCTAGAAAATCCTAATTTTGGAAAACCTCTACTTGGCATTGACCCTTTAAAGTCAAGAAGAAGGCCATTTATGATAATCCTGCAATATACCTGAAATGTATCCTATTAAGATGAAAAATAAGGATTAAAATGGTATTGTAGAACACGTCAACCTCAAATACTGGCTCACATTTTATTGAGAGCTACACATACTATGGAATTAATCTTATACATTGAGCACACACACAAAAAAGGATTTAGGAAAGTAAGATATAAACCTGCTTTTCCCCCAAAGTTCTTACTAGTCAGTTGAAAGTATGACACTGCCTTTGTTAACATAGAAGAGGAGGAAGATAGCTCCTTGCCACGGTCATGTCCTTAAATAAAAGGACCTGAATTGATCAACAGTCTTGGCTCTGGGTCCAGGCTGCTGGGGTGGAAATCCCAGTTTCAAGTGATGGGAGTGAAATACTTAACCATTTCTCAGTCCAAATTCCTCATCTGTATAGTGGGGATAATTACCATATCTCCTTCATAGGGTTGTTGTGAGGGTTAAATGAGAAGATTAATGTAAAGTACTCAATACAGTGCCTGCCACATGGTTAAGTGTGCAATAAATATTAGCTTTGGTTACTATGTTTATTGTACAGATGGGCAGATTTGATGGAGCAATAAAAAAGTCTCTTTGATGTAGAAAAAGAGTTTGGTATAGAAATACCAATGTTCTTACAGGGTTAATGGTGACAGAGCTTTCAGTCACAATTTTCATTATTTTATGTCTTGCTAATCCCTTCAACCAAAACTTGAAGAGGAAGAGACAAAAGTAAGGCATAGCAAAGTTAATATCAATAATAAAACCAGTACTGTGCACTCTTCACCCTCTCCTTACAACTACACTACATAGGGAAAGGCAAAGAACTTTATTCCTTTTTTAAGGCAACCCCTCTGTCATCGAATTGCTACATTTGCCCCATTTAACAAATATTTATTGAGAACTTACTTTGTGCAAAGCAAAATTCTAGGTTCTGGGGAAAATCTGGGCAAAAATCTAGGAAAATTTGCCTTTACTAGAATAAGAACGTCTTCTATAAAGTTAAAACACTTAGAACTTACATTAGTTATACCACACAAGGTTTGGTGGGCTTAGGATCTAATCTGCAGCCAATGTAATTCAAAGTCTCAAAAATGCAAAATTAGCATACTTTACTGATCAGTATAATACATGTATCAGTCCAATAATGTATCAGTACATTATTTGGTTCTAAAATAGAATTTAAAAATTTAAGCTAGCAACCAAATAAAAATTTGTCAGATACAGCCAGTTAAACTGGGAGAAAAGGCTTAAGATGCATGTTTTAGAGATAAGACATAAACCTAAAATATATATACCCAATATTTAAAGTGTTACTAAAAGATACCAAAGGAGTGTTGATAACAATTAGGATATTGGGAGTTGAAAGGAAGGGTTTTTGACCTGAACAGTATTCTGATACTCTATCTTAGTAATCCATAAACTTTGAGGTAGAGGAAGTGGGGGCAAACCCTCATGTGAATCAAATCAAAACTACGGATCCTCTTTCCAGAAAAATGTACATGAAGCATGCACCAAAATGTTCACATACAATTAATTTTATTACATTGAACATTGATTTTCCTTATACAGCAAACATTTTAAAAATCTTTACTAAGATTTATGTCTTCTTTGTTTTTCACACAAAAATTAACAGCTTCGTTCTGAAAAAAAAAAAAGTAAGTAAACTGTTTGGAGAAAACAAAAAGTTAGCTTTAATTCTACTCAAAAGAAAATTTCACTGAGTAGATTGTGTTTGTTTTGACCACAGAGTTGACAGTGAGGGGTGGTCTTCGCCGGAACAACATACATGTTATCTGGAACACCTAGAAATATTTTTAAGATTATCAGGGGGAGTAATCATCAAAGAGTTCTATAGTGTTTCTTGTTTTTTGTGGATTATTGCCTACAGAAAAATTGATAAATCTTTATTATTTTTATTTTATTTTGTTATTACCTTAATTAATTTTATCAAAAAAATTGAGAGAAACATGATCATATCAATAAATGCAGAAAATTATTCTGATAAAAATTCAATACTCATTTACTAAAAATTAAGTAAAATAATAAAAGTAATTTCTAAATATGATCAAGATTTTCTAAAGTAACAAAATCAAACTAAAGCCTAAAATTTGAAAATTGCTTTGATATTATCTGAAAACTTAAAATATGTATATATATTTTTAACATCTTTATTGGAGTATAATTGCTTTACAATGGTGTGTTAGTTTCTGCTGTATAACAAAGTGAATCAGCTATACATATACATATATCCCCATATCTCCTCCCTCTTGTGTCTCCCTCCCTCCCACCCTCCCTATCCCACCCCTCTAGGTGGTCACAAAGCACCGAGCTGATCTCCCAGTGCTATGCGGCTGCTTCCCACTAGCTATCTATTTTACATTTGGTAGTGTATATATGTCAGTGCTACTCTCTCACTTCGTCTCAGTTTACCCTTCCCCCTCCCTGTATCCTCAAGTCCATTCTCTAGTATGTCTGCGTCTTTATTCCTGTCCTGCCCCTAGGTTCATCAGAACCATTTTTTTTTAGATTCCATATATATGTGTTAGCATATGGTATTTGTTCTTCTCTTTCTGACTTACTTCACTCTGTATGACAGACTCTAGGTCCATCCACCTCACTACAAATAACTCAATTTTGTTTCTTTTCATGGCTGAGTAGATCAAGCTTTATTAAATCCGTCTACCTATCCACCCCCACTTCATTTGTAAAAGCACTTCCTCCATCACTGGACAGTTCACATGGTTATTTCTCTCAAATATCCTCTCAGAATCTTAAGCTACATTAAAAAATTTACCTCAGTAATTTACCAAAGGATACATGAATGGACTTTTTCCTTTCGGTACTGTTCTGAGAATGGGCTTTTTTCCCACCCCCACCCCCATAATAACCAAAGCAAAATATTTGTCTGTCTGAAATTCAATGAAGGTCTTCAAGACTGCTCTTGGGGAAAGTCCACCAATTTCTGTGTAGTTGAGAAGAGTGTCAAATACTCACATTTCTTGACAAAGTTCTTTTAAGGGGCTCACTGGCCTTCCTGGCAATAGGCAAAACTACTGTTCGCTGAGGCTTTGATGACAAGGCACCAAGAATGAGATTCATTGATGCGTGGAGCTTCTTTCTTCACCAAATATCACATATATTCTGGAGTAAAGCATCCTTGCCTTTGTGCCTGAATGGGTTACTGGTGTCCCAACACATTTCCCTTCTCTCCTTGGAGCAACTGGACAGGGACAGTCTCCTCTGTGAGCAACCATTCGTTCCATTTTACCATACAAAAAAGATACTATTTTCTCTTTGTGCCAAGGACATAATGGAAAAGGTTGGGAAGCACAGTTGAAGTTTTGCTTGACAAAAAGTTTACACCGTTTCAAAGATATTGATTGCTTTTAAAGTTTCCAAAAGGGGTTCTTCTTTTGTTTTGGTTTGGTTTGGGGGTTTCTCTAAATAAATTTATTTATTTAATTTATTTAATTTTGGCTGCGTTGGGTCTTCATTGCTGACCGCGGGCTTTCTCTAGTTGAGACGAGCGGGGGTTACTCTTCGTTGCGGTGCGCGGGCTCCTCATTGTTGTGGCTTCTCTTGTTGCGGAGCACAAGTTCTAGGCGCGTGGGCTTCAGTAGTTGTAGCTCGCGGGCTCTAGAGCGCAGGCTCAGTAGTTGTGGTGCACGGACTTAGTGTCTCCGCGGCAGGTGGGATCTTCCCCGACCAGGGATCGAACCTGTGCCGCCTGCATTGGCAGGAGGTTTCTAAACCACTGCGCCACTAGGGAAGTCCAAAAGGGGTTCTTAAAATAGATGTGTTTTTGTTTTTTGGATGACATGGTATGCACATAATAGATGGAAACCAGGAGTCGGCTGCCCTCAGACCTGTCAGTACTAGTTTCGTTCAGTGGTATGCTAAAAGAAACTGCAGTAGCTGAAAATTCCTCCATGACCTGTTTCAAAATAGCAGAAAAAATGCCAGCAACTTTGGAATGGATAACATCATTCAGCAGAGATATTACTTCTATTTTCTTCCTCTGCCTCAAATCACAAACTAGGTTTACCATTTCCAGGACACATGACTTCTCCAAATTTTCTGCAGTTGTGTGGCTTCTTTTACTTCAAACCCTGTTGATCCTTCAGGAAAAGTCTCTTTTGTTCAGGGTAGAAGCCAAATTTGATAAAGTATAAGTCTTTTCTCACTCCCTTTAGTTTCTCTCTTTAAAAAACAGGCATAATTCTTTGTTCTGTTTTGTGCGGGCTTGATACGAGTACTTTCAAACACTAACATGTTACCTTGGTGCTTAGCTAATTAGGAAATTGTAGACATCATCCTTTTGATTTAAGAGGGGAAAGCAGAGGTATAAAATGGTAATGGCTGTCCAAAGTAATGGTTAATGGCAAATATTTATCAAGCACCTCTGTTCTTAGTATTGTGTTTGATACTATACTGATGTTTTCTGCCTTCTTAGCCAGGTCTTTATTTAGAGACTAGCTTGTCTATTTTTCAAATTAAGAATATCTTTATGAAATGAGATGATATGTTAATTTCTATTTACTGTCAATTTGGTTTTTAAAAAATTTCCAACTATATTGAGATATAAGCGACAAATGATTATATATATTTAAGACGTACAACTCGATGCTTTGATATACATTGTGAAGTAATCATCACAATTAAGCTAATTAACATATTAATCAAGCATATTTACTTCACATTGTTACCATTTTCTTTTTTTTTTAATTTTGTGGTAAGAACACTTAAGAGCTATTTATTTAGCAAATTTCAAGTATGCAATATAGTTAACTATAGTCACATTGCTGTTCATTATATCTCCAGAATTTATTCATCTTGCATAACTAGCATTTTGAAACCCTTGATCAACATCTCCCCATTTTCCCCTCCCAGGTAATGGTCCCAGGTAATGGTCATTCTACTCTCTGCTTCTATGAGTTTGACTGTTTTAGATTCCACGTATAAGGGAGATCATGCAGTGTTTGTATTTCTGTGTCTGGGTTACTTCAGTTAGCATAAGGTCCTCTAGATTCATCCATGTTGTAACAAGTGGCAGGATTTCCTTTCTTTATAAGCTGAATAATATTCCATTCTGTGGTATGTGTGTGTGTGTGTGTATATGTATATACACACACACACATATATATGTCACATTTTCCCTTTTTCTCCAGTTTTATTGAGATATAATTGACAGACAGCACTGTACAAGTTTAAGGTATAGAGCGTAATGACTTGACATATATATAGTGTGAAATGATTACCGCAATGAGTTTAGTCAACATCCATCACCTCATTTAGTTAAACCCCCCCCAAAAAGTATTTTGTCCTCGCGATGAGAACTTTTAGGGTCTACTCTCTTAGCAATTTTCAAATATCCTATACATTACAGTGTTAACTACAGTTATCATATTATACATTATCCTATATACCAGTGTTGACTACAATTATAACTGGAAGTTTGTACCTTTTGACCACCTTCATCCAATTTCCCCATCTCCCACCCCCCTCAATACTGTTCATTGTAAACACAATATATGATATCCCAGATCTTAAATTCAGAAGGATCAAAGGAGTTGACTTTTGCTAGTACCTTGTCAAGGAGCCCAAATAATAGCGGTAGCATGGGTCAGGTCTGAAATTTGAAAGAGTATCCATTTCATTTTTTGAACATTGCTGCTCTATACCCATGTTTTATTTTTTCTGTCTACTTTGTTAAATTCCTGAGTCTCTTACTGTTGCTACTAGAGCATTGAAAGCTTAACCTAGAATCTTCACTGATAACGCTAGGACAAAACTCTGTCCCATGATATAATATCAGATGCAGTGTGTATGCACCCTGTCACCGTAAAACATCTCCAAGCATCACATCCAAGTGAAAGAGTAATTGTATATGAGATACAAATTTATCTTTGTGTATATCCCCCCTCTCGCTAAGATATGCACATAACTTCAATAATAAAAACTGGAAGCACATTTTTGGATTCTTCCTCATATTTTACAATCCTTTGAGAAAAGGTATCCAGCAGAAAACTTTAGAAAGTGCCCAATTTAAATTCCAGCTGAGTGAGCAAAATAGTTTTTGCTACTACAAAGAATTATCTAAACACATTAATAGATGAACAAACAGCTAAATGTTTTACTAATACCAAAATCTTTGAGTATCTCAAATGTAATATCTATCACCATCTTAAGATGAAATCTTGAATATAACTATTCTGTAAATCTGCTAGGACAAATTTGCAATAATTTTCCTGAGTTATTGTGGTGTGTATTACTCCTGATTGCTTATGGATCTGGACTATAAATTTTACTTAGTGTTCTACAAAATTAACATTCTACATTTTTATTGATCTAATATACATGCAGAGATGTTTAAAAGAAAGTATGATAGGCTCCAAAAAGAGACATGTGACAGAAAAAATTATTGTAGGGAACCTTTAACCTGCACAGCAAAGTTTCCTCTTCTTTTCCATTTTACCATGGATTTTAGAAGCTAGAATAGTTCCTAACTTCTAGCTGGTATCATTACAACCAGAAGTATTACTTCTTTAAAACAAAGATTCTCAATGTTAAACCTTCAGCTATTTAAAAAGGACAGTTTAATTTTTAATATTTTAATTATTTTCTTGGCCGTATGTAAAAGGACACATGCAGGGATATACCTGCTTTTATTTTTTGTATATTTTATGCTCAGAACTTTTAAATTATAGTGTCAAACTTACAAGACCTATCGAAAGAAACAGCAAAGTAATTTGTGTCCCCTATGCTTGGTTGGTTCATTTTGCTATTTTTACTTTCAATGTTTAAATTTGTGTATATACATACCAATTTCTCTAGATATCATTTCTACTTGCATCTCAGACTTTTCTTCCAGAAATGCATCCTTTCAGAATTCTTAGTAGGGTTTGTTGATTATAAGTTCTGTTTTTGTTTATCTGAAAATACATTTATTCCACTTTCATTTTTGAAAGTTTTGCTGGGTACACAGTTCTATGCTGAAAGGTATCTTCTGTTAGTACTTTGAATATATTATTTTACTGTCCTCTGGTTTCTATTGTTGCTGTCTAGAAGCCAGCTGTTAATCTATTTGTTGCCCTTTTGAAGGTGTGCTTATTTTCTCTGGCTTGCTACCAATGTATCTATTTGTTTGGGAGGTAATGCAATTTCATTACAATGTCTAAGTGTGGATTTCTTATTAAATTTATCCCATTTGGAACTCACTGGGCTTCCTGAATCTGAGAGAGAATGTTTTCCTCAATTCTGGAAAATTTAATATTTCCTCTCTCCATTTTCTCTATTCTCTTTCTCATTCTATCCTCATATTTCTTTATTTTTCTTTCATATTTTCCATCTGCTTAAAATTCTGATTCATTCTGGGTAATATCTTTAGGCTTATCTTCCAATTCATTAATTTTCTCTTTTACTATGCCTAATCCACTGTTTATCCTCTCTATTGCTTTTTTTTTTTTTTAAGCTTTTTCTTTTACATTGGAGTATAGCTGATTAACAGTACTGTGTTAGTTTCAGGTGTACAGCAAAGTGATTCAGTTATACATATACATGTATATATCTATTCTTTTTCAAGTTCTTTTCCCATTTATGTTGTTAGATAATATTGAGTAGAGTTCCCTATGCTATACAGTAGGTCCTTGTTGGTTATCCATTTTAAATATAGCAGTGTGTACCAAATGTAAAATAGATAGCTAGTGGGAAGCAGCCGCATAGCACAGGGAGATTAGCTTGGTGCTTTGTGTCCACCTAGAAGGGTGGGATAGGGAGGGTGGGAGGGAGACGCAAGAGGAAGAAGATATGGGGATATATGTATATGTATAGCTGATTCACTTAGTTATACAGTAGAAACTAACACACCATTGTAAAGCAATTATACTCCAATAAAGATGTTAAAAAATATATATAGCAGTGTGTACATGTCAATCCCAAACTCCCCTCTCTATTGCTTTTTAAATTGCAATGATTATATTTTTATTCCTAGAAGTTTTATTTGGTTCGTTTTAAAATCTGCCTGTTCATATATTGATAGTTCCTTTTTTTCTTACTCAGGTTTTCAGTTCTACCTTTTACTTAAACATTTCTTATTTACTTTATATTCTGCACCTCATAATGCTAATAACTGAAGTCCTTACAAGTCTACATCTGTTGTTTGCTGTTTCTTATCCTTGTGCATGTTTAATTTTTTCATGGGTGAACTCATATTTGGCTGAATTTATTTTTAAGAAATCCTGAGGGGTTTAGATTAAAAGATACTTTCCTGCAGAAAAGATTTCTGTTTATTTTTCCTGGGTGTCAGGAGATGCTACTAATCTGTAGGCATTTTAATTTCCTGGCCCCAGCCGCGAGGAATGTATAAATTTCAACTCCATACCCATGTGATAGTAAGTTATACATTCCATTATTTTTACTGTTTTACTCTTAAAGCTATGGCAATGATAAACAGGCTTTCTTATTTGCTTATGTTATTGCAGGGGATTTTCTCCAGTTCACCCATTCACTGAGGCTGTAGTGTTATTCAGTGTTGGGAGGGGTGGCAGGTGTCTCACATTTAGCTCCCCCCCAAATTTGTATGGACCTTGGGACCTACTTTCTTGGACCCCTGAATGCTGAATAATACCCAAGACTCTAGGCTCCTGATCTTGGCATAAGCCCCCAAAGCAGCCACAATTTCTCATTTAATTACCTCTCTGTTTTCAGGTTGCTGTTTTATTTTATTTATTTTTGTTGGGGGGTAGATAGAAATCTTGAGGATTTTCCTTACTTTCTTGCAAACTCCACAATGCATTTAAAAGTATATTTGGGGCTTCCCTGGTGGTGCAGTGGTTGAGAGTCTGCCTGCCAATGCAGCGGACACGGGTTCGAGCCCTGGTCTGGGAAGATCCCACATGTCGCGGAGCAACTGGGCCCGTGAGCCACAACTGCTGAGCCTGCGCGTCTGGAGCCTGTGCTCCCAACAAGAGAGGCCACGATAGTGAGAGGCCCGCGCACCGCGATGAAGAGTGGCCCCCGCTCACCACAACTAGAGAAAGCCCTCGCACAGAAACGAAGACCCAACACAGCCAAAAATAAATAAATAAATAAGTAAATTAAAAAAAAAAAAAAAAAGTATATTTGTGTATTGTACTTTATCCAGTGTCTAGGTGTTTATCTAGACACTGGATAAAATATCTACCTTACTATGCTGCCAGCAGATAAGTCATAAATAGTTTAACTTTCAACCCTTTTTTTTTTTTTGCCACACCATGAGACATGCACATCTTAGTTCCTTGACCAGGGATCGAACATGTGCCCCCTGCCCTGGGAGTACAGAGTCTTAACCACTGGAGTGCCAGAGAAGTCCTTCAAATTTTTTTTGTTAAAAAAGAAAAAGAGTCAAGAGTTCTTACCCAGTGCAAAAACCTTAGCGTTAGTGATTTGTAAATGTAAAGGTAACAAAAATAATGGTAGGTGAAATTTACTGCGTATCTAACTATTTGCCAGGCACTGTATATACGTTGCCTCAGTTACTCTAGGAATTAGGTTATCTTATCTCTAAGCTACAGAGACCTAGGATTTAGAGAAGGTGAATAACAGGATTGGTCTGATGATAAATTTTTGTGTGTTATTTTTTTTCCACTAAGCTGGATTGCCTCTCTATTCAAGCTCTGCAATCATAGAAGATGGAACCATTTGAAAAATGTTATCAGCTATATTTTGTTTTAAGGTGGCAGCCTGATCAGAGATCATCTCTTAATAGTGTACCAAATTTGATCAAAACCTGGCAATCTCTTCAAAACATCATGCATCGAAGAAATAGACAAAAAACGGGAAACATTAAACACTCAAGGTAGAAAAAAGAGCTGTTTGACAGTCATTCAAGAATATCAGATAAGTTCTAGAAGCAATATGTTTGTTTGTTTTGTGCTTCTTTATTCACATCCATGTCTCAAAAAGAATTCAAGATAGCTGACAAAGATGCATAAAATTCAAGATATAAATTAGAAATAGGTGAGAAAAAAAGGAACAAGAAGAAACAAAAAGGAAAAACAAAGCAATGAGATTGAAGTAAAAATATATATTATTGAGCTTCTTAAGAGGCAGATGGCAAATTTGACCCTAAGCTTTCTAAGGTCAACTGTAAAAGGGCTACTTGAGTAGTTATGAATCACCATGTGTAAATAATAAAAACAACCCAATTGCTCAGAAGAAGCACAGATATGACTGATCACCATGAACAGCATCAAAATTTTCTCACAAAACCTCATAAAAAGGGCATTGTATAATGAAAAGAACAACATCAAGATCATGTAACTGTGGCAATTTTTGAGAGTGAAAGGGGAACTAGTAAACATTATAGTAGGACAGCATGTGTAAACTGGAACTGTCTCCTCAAAATCAAAATGTACACTCATCCCACTTATAGCAGTCACAACTATGTGTTTTATGAAGATATTTTATTATTGTATCCCTCAATACAAGCCAATGATTGCACACAAAATAGCAATTCAGTAAAAGCAGCTCTATTTGAGGTTAATGTAATACAATGGTTAAAACTTTCAGCTGATCTAGTTAACACATAGATTTTAGAGCATGGTCCAGCAGGAGTAACAAACTCAAATGGGTTCAGCGGTAAGGGAATTAACACCTGGTCAAGTGGCCAGGTGTAGGATAATAGGGAATGGTTAGAGAATAAAACATTCTAAAACAATATTTTGGAAAACAAAATCCATCTATGGTTTAATCTAGTTTCCAGCTAAGTGACTGACAGTTGGGAATAATGGCTTATGCATATAGTATGCTTATTTGATGTCTATGCCATCTGCATTCAACATTACATAGATATTTTTAAGCATTCACCAGACCAACTAATTTTTCAACTAATTTTTTCTTGTGTCTGTCACTATGTTGAAAATATTTAGAAGGGTTTTCATTTAAACTTGAACAATTTCAGAATTAATTCTTGACTTTTATAAGTAGCTCATTCTTTGGAACAGTAACCATTACTGACTCTGGCTTCTGGAGAAATGCTTTTTCTTGGTCTTTCAGTGTGAAAGAGTTGTTAAAAATAGCTCATCCAATCAGAGGCTACATTAGTAAAAGTATAAGATTCCAAACAAGGGAAGTGACAGTTGAAGGGAGACAGTAGTCTCACCTTACACTGTGCTGGGCAGACCCCATCTAGTGCGGAGCATTGTGGGTGCCTCCACTACCACAGGGAGACACTGACAAAGCATACAGACCCAAATGGCAAAGCTGCCATTTCCCACACTTTCTAGGTTTCTCCTCTATTCAAGGAACATTTTCAAGTTCCTACACCTCGGTCCTGCTGCCACTCCCCTTATCAACTTTCAAAAGATGACTTGGCCTCAGAGATATCATCAAACAATTCAGGTCTACTCTCCGTTTCAGATGTACCTGTGGACACAGGTACATCTTGTGGGTGGAAGAGATGTCCTTTCTCCTGTTTAAGACACTTTTCTCCACAGCATGTCACCTATTCTGTCTTCTCAGGAATCCTTTTTTTATTATTTATTTACACTCTATTCTATATCTTCAACTCTCCCTTTCTCCAGGCTCTTTTCTGTGGACATATAAAGGAGGTCAGGTATTTGTGATCTTAAGTAAACCAGACCCTGACCTTCATCCTGTATCTTCTACATTATCTCTCTTCCACTCTTTACAGCTTCTGAAAAGGGAGCCTCCAACCATCATCTTCCTCACTCACTTCTTATCCACTCCACAATCTCCGGCAATCTAGATTCTGGTCCCTTCACTATTTTGAACCAAACTTGCCCAATGACTTCTTAGTTGCTTAATTCAAAGAACAATTTTCTCTTATCCTCTCAGCATTTGTGACTGTTGACTTCTTAAAAAATTCTCTCCTCTCTTAGTTTCTGGGATAGTGCTATTTCTCAGTTTTCCCCTAACATGCCTGGAAATTCATTCTCAATCAACATTAGGAGCTGTTTGATCACCCCTTAATGTCAGCCATCCTCTATACAATATATACATGGTGGCTTCAACTAACACCTGTCAACAAATCCCAAATCTGCAGGCCTAAACCAGTTCTAGACTCCTGATTTGAAGAGTCAAGTGCCTAGCCTTCCTGAAACTCAACATGTCTACAGTTGAACTTACCTGCCCCCAACCATTCTCCCTATAAACCAATGTCATCACCTTCCATGCAGTTACTCAAGGCAATCATTTAAGAATTATCTTTGACACCTTTTCTTCCTCTTCTCCTATAGCTGCATTTCATTGGTCATTACATTCTAACTCTCTCTTGAATTAGTCTTCTAGCCAGTCTAAACAACTGAAGTAACCTGAATACATCACGCTCTCTCCTCTTTCCCTCTCCTCTTTCCCTATGCCCTTCCCATCCCCACTATTTAGTCCTGCAATATGGAGTTCAGATGTCTCCTCTTGCAGGATGTTACCCTATCATCTCTAGCCAAGGTTAGGTGTTCCTCTGGTGTATTCCCGTAGCACCCTATGTTTACTTCTGTTAGGGCATTCATATCAACCCTGCAACTGCTAATTTACTTATTGGGGTCCCCCTTTAAACATAGGAAAAACAACAGCTCACATTTGTTGAAAGCTATGTACCAGGCCCTGTATTAAGTGCATTACATGCATTATTCATTTAATCCTCACAATGACCCTAAGAAGTAGGTATTAATACTACCCTCAATTCCCAGAGGAGGAAACTGAACTTAGGTTAAGCAACTTCCTCAATGTTGCAGAATTATGTCCTAAACTTGAGGGCAAAGATTATATCCTATTTGTCTATGAAGAGAACTTGGCACATTATGGAACATTGCCAAGTTCCCTAAGAAATGTTTATAGGTCAAATAAATACATGAAGAGCTCAGCGGACAAAACTGGGATCAACTAATAGCTATTCAAAAGAGGCAGATTTTAGTTTAGTCTAAAAAGGACTTTATCTTAGCTAGGATTCTCCAGTGGAATTGATCACTCAAAAAAACAGTTAACATGTGGCACTTATCACACTGAAGAGTATTTATACATTTGCATTTTCCCCCTTGTGAATAGGGGCTATATCTTACTTTGTTTTCATTCCTCAGAATCCAGCCCAGGGCTAGAGATACTCGGTAGGTGTTAGTTGAATGAACTGAATTGAATTGAAAGGCCCTGTAAACCAAAAAGTGGATATTTGTCTTAATACCATTCATTGGAAGTTAGACTCCATTGTTTTTTATTTCTTCCCATTATTCTGCCTCTTCTTTCCAAAGAGCTTTGAGATTAAAGCAAGACTAGGGAAAGAATTTAGAGATGCCACTTATTTGTAAAGTTCTACCAGACTGTAAGCCCTGTGAGGGTATGGAATGTATCTTTTATCACATTATATCTATAGCCTAGCACATAATTGTTTATTTGTTGGATGAAATACACAGAGACAGAGAGAGAGAGAGACACACACACACACACAGGCACACAAACCAATAGTATGCTCTTAATTCTTAGAAGGGTCCAATGGAACAATATGCCATATAAGGAACTCCTGCGTTAGATGGGAGATAGGACGAGATCAGTGTTGTTACACTGAAAAACTAGTGAAATTATATACTTTGGACCCCAAATGTGACAGAAATGGAGAAGGGAAGAAGAGGAGAAAAGCACTAAATCACAATTGTCATTCCTAACATTGAGGTAAGACTCAGAGTAGTTAAAAATCTTCCTCAAAGATCCATAGACAGATAATAAACAGTGGGCTGCATGACCTCTGAGGTCCCTGCTAAATTTAGTATGATTTGATTTTCATTTATTGATCCTAAATATAAAATTGAGAGGCTATATTTCAAGACACTGATGTTTAGATCTAGAATTCATTTATTAAACACTATTCTGGGCACTGGGGATAGAGCTGTGAAAAAAGAGAGACAGAAGTTCTTAACCTCACAGCGTTTACATTCTAATGGAGAGTGAGTGTGGGAGACAAATAATACTTCAGAGAGTGTCCAAAAAAGGTAGCAAGAGGCCAGGAAGTGGCAAAATTAACGGGACAGCATTACAATGCTTGTATCTTCAAGTGCTGGGCTGGGTCATAGGTACTACTCAAAGGGCCTGAGGGGAATTCTTGACAGTAATCCCTTAACAATTTCCTTTCTCAATGTGCTATTATCTAAATTCCCCATCTAAGCTGTTAGCAACTGCTACCACTTTCTCATGGGCTTCCAGCTTTCCTCTCCTCTGTGCAGATAAGAAGCTACTAACTAAAATTTTCTCTTAGGTATTATATAGATCTTTTATTCTTTTTAAAAACCCACGACAAATCTATGAAGAAGCCTATGTCAATTTTATCACCTATCTAATTTTCTTTCCTGCCTTTAGCTCTCTCAAGCCTATTGCAAACTCTTCTAATACTTCGTTAGTCTTTCTCTCTCGTTCCTTTAATAAACCAAAATAATCTCTTTCTATGTTTTCCAAGCAGTCTTTATCTCCTGGTTTGAAACATCCTTATATTCATTTTCCTCCATAAAACGTTTCCTAACCTAGTATAAATAACGTTAAACACGTATTAGCAATTTTACTATTACATCAGGATTAAGTAATAAAACAGCAAAATACGAAGAAAAGGATTATACCTGAAGTTTACATGTTTTATATTCAAATTGGGTTACCAATGTTTATTTTTCTCTCTAAGTGTTAAGACCTCAAGAAATCAGACTGTTTTTTGAGCTGTGTTCCATGTTTTCTAACACAGGAACACAAAGGCTCTAATTAGCATTTGATGTCCTGACAGGCTTCAGATTCACATGACAGAGATGACTTGTCTGCCATTGTGGAGTCAATACACGAGAATCACACACAAACGCCCATGTTTTTATTTCTCTCAAAGAACTAGAAAGACCAACATTGGCTTTTAAAAGTACAGTTCTGAAATAAAGGATTATCACTCCTAGCAAAGGAGTATTTTTGTAAAGTCCTATGAGGTTGAATGTCTTTATGACCGCCTTTTGTATATCTTGCAACCTAAAACATTTCCCTCTAGGATATACTTTTAACAGTTATCACTTCAAACTTATATAGTACCTTATACCCAGGGTTCTCAAACAGGTAATCTATCATAGTTGGAGGAGGTCATCAGGAAGACATGACCATAGGTTGGCCCACCAGCTGGACCCAGGCAATTGGAGGCTCCTCACTTCCTCCCGGTCCTTGGAATGTGCATTCTGTTTGCGGTCCTGATCCCAGAAAGTGCCCCAAGGATCCAGTCTTGAGATAGTAATGTGATGATCAGACTATCTAGACTGAGTACATGACTGAACCCAGTTCAGGCCTCAATATAAACTTTTAAGATACTGGTGGGCAGGTGCAGAGATCTACTTGTCTTGCAGCCGCCCAAGACAAGCCTTATAAATAAGTTCCCTTGCTTATTAAACCTGCCAGCTACCAATCTGGAGTGGGCTGCCTCTTTCTTTGGTCTCTCCCTGCCCTCTGCGTACAGGGGCGGGGGGATGGGGATGGCAGTTTCAGATTTCATCTGGGAAACTCCTGAGGTTTTGAACCAACAATTGTATTCAGTAAGAAATCTTTTCCTTATTTAAACGAGAAATGAGGTTAGACGTACGAAATTGTTCACTCAATGTTTCAGAGTAAACTAGTGCTACAGCTAGTAAGATCCAGAACTCCTATTTTAGTTTTGGACTGTTCTTGTATATTTAAACATTTACTATTGCTAGAATTATTATAAATTGTAATAATTACAAAAGAAAGCATTCAAGCTCTAGGGTTTGATCATATTGAAAGAAATACAAATTTGTTCACTTTGCCCAAGGAGTGTATGAGGAATATCCAAATGTTTTATAACATTTTCTTTTAAATATAATAAATGACCTTGCTGGAAAAATAATTATTTTATAGTGCTGGGTCTCAAGGAATAATAATCTCAATCATCTGTGAGTGACTGAATGAAATCTCCCACATGGACATGCCTGGCTCAGGATAGGCACTCCGTGCACATGGTTGGATCTGAATCTAGATTCTATTCTTTAGGAAAAGTCAATTGATCCAGGATTTCCCCTGCTCAGATACCTAGATGCCACGACTGAATCAGGACATAGTAGTTAGAGCGAGATAGCAAATCAATAAACGTCCGAAAGTGTTTAATGTTTCTCACTGCTGCATGTGTGTGACCCAACCCTCAAACAAATATGTGCTTTCACTTACTATTTTTAAATTGTGTGTGATAGTTGGTTGCAGTTAGTTTCTGCACTACCTACATTTTACCTGGCTTTGAAGGTCATTAAAAAAAGTATAGCTGTTGAGACTGACGTTTTAATTTCAAGGTAAGCCATAAGCTTACATGAATTCATAAATGGTTGGGATCTCAGTTATAATGCTTTAATACTTCAGTTATGGTCAACTGAAGTGGAGTCTTGTCAAAATACTTTTAAGCTAAACAAACACCGAATTTAACAAATGACATCAAAGAGTTTCTATAATGTAATTAAAATTATTTTCCTATGCTATTCAGGTCTTCCAGGTAATGAGGCAGAAAACAGAATGACTCCCTATACATCTTCAATGGCACTTGGCATTTGATATTGGTTATCTTTGTACATTTTTAACTTTCATAAGTGTAATGTAAACATCTTGAAGGTCGTATGTAATGGGCAATTAATATTCATTGAATGAATAAATGGACAGGAATCCAATGAGTCTATAGGAGAGGACAGGTAAGTGGCAGATTTGCTTCTATGTGCACGGTGTAAGGTACACATTTGTAAAAAGTAATCCAGCTACGCTTACACAATGACTGGATACATTGAAAAATTCACTAGTGACAAAAAAAATACCATTTAGGTAACACATGTGCACGAGTGTGTGTGTCGTGTGTGTACAGATTACAAACAAATGCAGAGAAAAGTGCTAATAGAACATATATCAAAGTGATAACAGTGATTACTACCAAGGAGAGGATTGTGATTCCAGGTGCAGAGAGGGCCTTGAACTATGATGTTTTAACTTTTTAAAAGAGGAATATATCTTTATTATATTATCAGGAACAAATATTGAACTGCTTTTGATCTCCTTTTTCACATTTATAAAATGTGCAGGTAGGATTAGCTGATCTCTAAGCTCTGTATTTCATGATGTACTGTGAACTATTATAAATCATTGCTTGAAACCACTAGACCAATGGGGTATTAAAATCTAAATACCAGCCGAATTGTTTAGCCTTCAGAATAAGAAACTAGAAAGCTTTATTCTACTCTTGTACCAAAGCATGGTATATCTGCACAAAGAAAACAACAGGCAATTTCAGGTGTTGCATCCTTGAAAGACAATACAGAGCTGGAATAAGTCTATAAAGGGGATATTAGGAGAATCCAGATGAAAAATGGGCCTCTGAATAAGGGAGAAAAAAAAACAGTACTAATGTGTTTGGAAAAGAGAAGGTAACTGAAGAAGTACATGACATTCTAAAGTATTCATCTTGATTCAGAAGACATTGTGAAGATGCCTAAAATCTTGTGCTTTTTGTTTTAACCAAGTATTCCAAGTATGTGTGCAACCGATACTCATCCTCACTTCTCTAAGCTGTACTTTACCTTTTAAATTCAGAGGTGGAGAGAAGGATGAGACAATCAAGGATAAGGAATGTGAGGGCCAGGATATTTGTTGAATACTTGTTCATTAAAAAAATGTGTTTTTAAGCAGCCGTTTCAAAGAGGCATGACCCCATTTAAAACAGGTACAGGAAAATGTCCTGTTTTAAGGGAGAACAGGGGTGAAGTAATGGTCATAGCAATGTGGAGGCAAGTGTGGCATAGTAGGTAAGTATAGAGTGTGTGTGTGTGTGTGTGTGTGTGTGTGTGTGTGTGTGTGTGTGTCTTGGATGAGTCTTGGAAATTAATCTAGTCCTCACAATTTACTTTTGCACTATTTCTTGAATCCATCCTCTCTCCTCTCTATTAATGAAGCCCTCACTTCCAGTCTATTATGCTGATAGTTTATCTACATTCCTCCTGTTCTCAACCTATGTCAAGACAACTGTTTTTACCAGTTGTGCACAGTAATAAAGTCAAACATATGTTTAAAAAGTCAAATCTGTATCTGTCTGTAATTATAATAATTTCCTTTCTTGTATTCTCATATGCTTGAATGGGATGGAAATGACTGCAGAAAAAGCTAGGGTCTAGGAATTGTACATATCCTTGTATACATGTACATCTAGCGTTTATGTGACAAAAGAAAAATGGCTGAGAATAACAGCTTTCAGGGAAAAAGTCCAAAGTCTTTAATGTCATAGATGCCTCTCCCAGACTGGCCTCAATATAGCTTTCTGGCCTCTATTCCTTTTCACCGTCACCCCTGCAAAATGGACTCATTCACAGTGGGCTAGTCACCATCCCCCAAACATGCCACACGCTTTCATGCCTCTAAGCCTTCCCCACCACCAACTATGAACTTTCTTATTTTAAGATGCACTCAAATATTCCCTATTCCATAAAGCTCCCAGACTTCTCCAGGCACAGCCAACACCTCCATCAAACTCCTTTATCATATTGTAGTAGAATTCTTTGTCCACTCTTCCCTCCCATCACTCATGAACTCCAAAACTTTAAGGGAGGCTCTGTACCTTCTTCAAACAGCTTCCTATCTTAGCACTTCTCCTTGCCTGGATGATAGTTTTCCATCAGTGGTGGTTTGAATGGAGATAAAAGAAAAAAAGAGCAACACAACATCTGGTTCTAAAGGACGTTAAGGGACTCTCCTGTTATTTACAAGATAAGACATTCATTTATGCTACTCTATGAATATAATTTCCTATTTTAAAAGGACTTCAAGGAGGGAAATCTAATTTTTATCAGGGACACTTCTGTATCAGTCTCTTACACAGGAAATTCTTACAAAATTCTGCAAAAAGATACCTAAACTGTCAAAATATAAATTTCACACTATTAAGGGTCCTCTAAAAAGCATAATCAAATTAAGAAAACGTATGTTTTGCATGTGTCTATCTTAAAAGTGAGTTAATGATTAGATAAGAGTATTCTTTCCTTTTTTTTTTTAATTCAAAGAATTTGTTCATATATTTTTCCTTTACCTATTTGCTCCTGATACTATATTATGGCTATGGTCTTTAATATCAATTAAATATCCAATTGAAATCTACAAAACTCTTTGAGGACCTTAAAAGCCCCTAAATCTCCAAGGAACCCCCCAATTTCCCTTTCTCCTAATATGAAAGGTGGCAAAGTTCACTGGATTCCTATAAATAAGCATCATTCTTTGTAACTGAGAGTCTCCAAAATGTCCTTCCTTCAATGGTCTGAGGATCTACTACTACCTGCACAGTGATGAAGTCCCTTCATTTTGCTATTTGTGTACTTAACACTTTTTAGTACATCCAGAAAATCCTCAAGAACTCCAAGGAGCCTCTGGTAGATGAGGCAGGAAATCTGTGGGAAAACACTGGCAGAAGATCTACAATATGAGGCGACAGTTAATGGATCAGGGGATTCCATGAATTCTGGGAAATGATATGGACTCCAAAAAGAAATGGGAACATCGACAAATTGTCTTCTTGGGAGGTAGGAGTGAAGAGTGAAGAAGGAGGATATGAAAAAAGTTTTAGATTTCCAGAGGAATGGTAGGGTGAGATGAAATGAAGGTACCAGCGAATTCTCTGATTGCTGTACCTAGCAATTTTGAAGTGCTTCATGGTTTATTAACAGATCTAGTATGTGGTTAGGTCTACATCTCTTCAACAGAGATAAAAATAGCTGGTCACCATCCTAAATATAAAACTACAAAATAAACCATTTAAAAATATTCTAATTCTTCTAAGTACGGAGAGGAAAAAAATAACGCACAATGAAATACACAAGTTATTTTATAATAATTAACTTTAGCAAATTAGAAGCTTAATTAGGCTTGCCTTTAAAAACAAACTTTCAAGTTACTAGACGTATATTAACTTATTCAATAATATATACTAAGCATTATATTGGTTATATGCAATATGGAATTACAAAGAATAAGCAGGGGTCCTTGCCCTGAAAGAGCTCACACTCTAGTGAAGGATTAGGCACCTTTTGTTTTAGACATATGTATTCAGTTTTTAGCAATGTTTAGACCAGCACTTATCCTTATTTCCCATGGAACAACTATCCTATCAGAAGGCCAAGTACATTTGGAAAATGGGATATACATAGAGGATAACATAGGAGGATACAGAAGGCCCTAAGAAGTCTTACAGAAAAAAATTTAACTTAACTTGGTATTTCACAAAATTGCGTAACTGCATCCTTTTTCACCTAGCACCTATAAACAGATCATGGCACTTTAGAAAATGCTGATTTGGGCACACAGTTTAAAAAATGTATTCCTATATATTTCCTAAGGCACTGAAAACACAAACTTTTAACACTTTTCACATTTTCAGAAAATACATGAAAGAGTAAGTTTACAAATTCTTGGGAATTATAAAAATAATTCGAGGGATGGGGTTAAGAGGTAGGAGGGAGAATAACATAAGAATAGCTTTCCCAGACCATGGCAAACTATCTGTAACTGTAAACTATGGTCTATAAAGACTAAAATATCCATACAATTTAAAAAACAGGTGATTTAAATACATAATCATTTTACCAAAATCTATGTTAGGTGAATACACTGTTTAGACTGTTTCAAACAAACATAACTTAAACTGCAATAAACTTTACTTATAGTCTTAATTACATATACAGGCAAGACATTACATGCTCCATATTCCGTTTGTTAACATTCATTATCTTTCTGCCCTCTTCTGAATTTTAAGTTTGTAACTGATCTTCTCTCTTGATCTAGCTAATGGAATTCCGGTATTTAGGCACTTCTAACTGCTGGTTTAATAAAAGAATCTTAGCAAGATTCAAATAGGAAAATGTACCCTCTTCCTTATAGTTGCAGAAAAGCAGGTAGAATTCTATTCTATATCATAAAACTGCCTTTGCAAATACTATTTTTTAAAAAATAGTACTGTCAGAACCCGGATTTCAGTGTTGCTGTATACTTTGAAAATAACATAACTTTTAATTAAAGTCTGTAATTCTGATTGTCTGATTTAATAATTTGTGGCCTTGTTAATAATATTTAAAATAGCATTCTGATTTCTGAAAGTTTCTTTGAAAATTTATTTAAGCTGAGGAAGAAAATCATTGGCACATTCCTTTTCTTGCAAATATATGGTCACACACTCATACACACATCTTTGATTATGTATGATTTCTTCTTTAAAGGAAGAGTTTCTGCTATCTCATCTTGTTTAAATTAGTAACGGGTGCTGTGACTAAAACAACACTTGCATATCATATTGAAGAGGGAACTGGCAGCTCAGAGAAAAAAAACAAATTGGTCTCTGGATATGCAGTCTCTTTTTAACACCAGGTAGTAAAATTTTCCTTTCTCCATATTTTCCCTAGGTGGCAGAAAGTGTTATCCTCACCTGAGATTGTACTTTTACTTCTCAAAAGTCATTAACTTACTGATTCTGCTCAAGCTTTTGGGTAGTTCTTGTAGACAACTGCAAAAACAATAAAGGTTTCCTCACTTCTGGCGGGGCTAAGCTATCTAGCAGCCCTTAGAGTCTCTTCAGCTGTGGCTATTACAAAATGCTATTCTCACTAAAGTAAAGCTGTGGTGATTTCTCGTTCAAGGCATCGTTGTTCTTATCTTTATTAACCAACTGGTTTCCTCTGCTAACTCATTCAGATGTTACTCTTTTTCAAGACCAGGCAGCAAACAAATTTAAAAATAGAATGAATGAATGAACGAATGATTGATTAAATAAATAAATAAATAAAATCATCCCCCTTGGGAGCCCTCTGCAAATATTCAGGTTAATTTTATATATGTATTGTTCATAAGAATATGTTTTAGTGATTACGTGTACCTTTGCAGGATAGATAGTTAACATACGCAGGAGCCGGCATGACTGTTTGGCAATGTCTTTAACATTAAAACCTAGAAATAGCATTTTGATTATAATCAGGGAATACACTTTTTCACATAGATTGTAAAAGGAATTTATACAGTCCTACAGACTTTTCAAAGCCTTTGCTGTCCCTCCATCTAGAAACAATAGAGACAGTGTAACATCTAGATGGGACTCTAAAGAAACCGAAGCAAAGGGGCCAGACACACACTTTCCATTTTTCGAAAAAATTTTCAGCAAGCACACTGGATTTTTTTTAATTCACAAAATATTAATGGTCTATGAAATTTCCAGGTATCCACCCCACCCCATTCTCATCTAAGGTTCATCAGTGGAAGACATAGCCTGAACCTCACTTAAGGGGGCCTTTTCAAGTCTCCCTGACTACTTGTCAGGCACAAAGGTCTTCTGTGTTGGATCTATGCTTTACGTTTAAGAAGATGACTATCTCACCCATCAAACAATTTATTGTTAATTTCTGGTTTCTTGTAGACACAACGTTCCAGAAGAAAGTCACTTGGACATTTCCCACTTGAATCACCAGACTAGTAGTGGCAACTTACAATTAGCTCCTGGCAGCGCTGGGTCTATCTGACAGCCGGCGGACCTTCTGTCCTAACCCTGGCCTTCTAGTCGGGAAAATTCAACCTCGTGTTTCAGATATGTCCAAAAACCCTTCCAGACCTATTCTAAGAGAATCCGTGAGGAAACAACTAAAAGCTCCAGAAGACAGCACTTAACTTTCCTGTCAATAGGGAGGTCTTGCCTCTGACTTCATCGGATGGTTCTTAACTGGATTATAATTTGTCTCCTTTAAGTACAGCCCAACTTTTGCTTTCATGCTTTGAGGTTTGGTCCTGGCCACTTCTGAACTGGGTCCAAAGACTACAAAACTTCTAAGGCAGGTTTTCTGCTCTGAAAATCTTTCTGCAAGGAATCTATTTAATCACTTTTCTTGGAAAATAAATCTTCACTTGAGACCTGTCTGTCAACACAAGAGAAACCAGGACTGCTAATTTCTCTTTCACCAGAGAAGACTGGCAAATGACCACCACTAGAATGACAGGTGCATGACATTGAGCAAGCACGGTGAGGGTTGCTACTTTCTACACTACCCTTCCTGAACTTCTGGTTTGATTATTGTCTCAATTAAAATTGAGGAGCATCTATTACCAGACTAAGTGAAACTAACTTTACTAAAAACAATGGACCTGTACCTAGGTATTGCTCTTATATTCTTGGCTTTGGAAACTCAAAAAATACAATAATAATACATTCCTTAAATGCTGTTTGTTCTCAATTACCACAAAACACTAAGGGAGAAACTCCTATGATACCAGTGTCTTTTACCTGAATAATATGTGTCATGTTTGGACAACCAGAGGTAAAAACCTTCTTTAATGTTCAGAGTATAGCACTGGTTTATCACAATAGAATTTGTGGGAAAATATGCAGGTCCTTGCTTTATATTTAGCAACTGATGTCCCTTAGTTTTTGTACTATGTTGATGGGAAATGAGCTGCTTATCCTAGGCTGATAAAAAAAATGCTATCTGGCTCTCTGATTCTGTGTAAACCTCCAGCTTTAATCTGTGAGTTTAAGAAAAGGAGTATGATAACTTGCAAAGATACTGATTTCATTTGTCAAGCTTACTCACACTCACGGTCAACACATATTTGCTCTGGCTTTGTATCTTCCAATACTTCCCAGGGGAAAATAGTCACAACATCTGTGAAGCACAGTGGCTTAGAGAAATACTATTCCCAAGTGAGGTTATATACAATCTCAGAAAGATAAAAAATTATTAAAATAAGGTAACAATAAGGCTACTTCTCTAACTCTGCTCACTGAGTGATGGCCATTGCACTAAGGTCATATACAATAGAATCCAATGGCTCAGATTTCACCTTAGCCAGCAAAGAAAGGATGTGTACTCTCACTGGCAAGGAACGATGCCCCTATGTTCCTGGCAATTCAAGCTATGTCAAAAAGATGCCAAGCTGCACCAGACTGAGAGATAGGCTCTATCTACACGGTGTAGATGAAAAATGTCCTGTCAGTAAACAAAGGATGTTGTGGCCATCAAGCCATTAGCCACTGCAGCCATCCCCGACTGTGCACCTTGAAGGGATTGGAGAAAAACAGAATACTAGCCCTAGATAGTGAAGGTGTATATCAAAGGAATGATTTCAGTGAGCCCAGACTCTCGCATCTTCCCATACATAGAAAAGTACTAAATTCATTAACTTGAGATGTCTGGTTTTTCTTTAATTAACAGTAATCTTTTGATGTTCTGACTACCTGTTTTTTGTTGCAAAAACTCCTATATATTCTGGCTTCTCCGTTTCCTCTTTGGAACAGTCCCTCAGAAGCTGAGAGGCTGTCTCCTGGGCTTAAGTCCTCAGCAAATCCACCAAATAAAACATAATTTTCAACTTTTATGTTGTGCATTTGTTTTTTTTTTCCAGTTGACAATGGGCTGATAGCCTTTTATAGGGCACTTAGCAGTTATAAAATAGTACAAGGTATTGTAGTGAGGCTAAAAATGTTAGTCTATATATAGCAGCAATATTTATAAATATGTTATATAAGTTGTAGCTTTAAGACTCATTACAAATGTTCTTACCTGGTTACTAAACAAGTAGTGTTCATTGGCAAAGAAAGTCTAAGTGATAAGGGGAGTGCCTGTAGATTCTAATTTAAGATAAAGTATTGCCTAAAAAGTCCCAGACCTTATGTTTGAGCTCACTTTTCCCAATAATTCACTAAAGAAAGGCCTTTTAGCTTATTCTACCATAATTCCATTTTTATTTTGCTTATTTTCTGTCACTTTCACTGATCAATGACTTCTGTTTAAACTTTTATACACTACTCTTTAAATAATAAGTGATTCGGATAAATTTATGGTTATATGCCTATTTGCTTAGCAATTATGATTCTGTAAATTGGATTTTATTAACAAGACAGAAAGAATGTTTAGTAGAAAAAGCACTGATTTGTGAGCCAGGAGACTTACTGTAAGACGTTTACCTTTTAAGAATGAGCTCAATGTATGACATAAATCAACTGCATCGGCCTAATTACTGGAGTCTGAGTAAAGCACAAGTTTTCTTTCAAATATGCTCTTTCTCTCTGGTTCAGAAGAGAGTGGGCCAAAGTCTTAACGTATACGTATATGTAAAACACGGGGTGGGGCGCTAACCTTCCCCCTCTCTCAAAGACAATGCATGGAATTGTGGACTTTGAATAAGTATGCATACAATGATTTACATACCAAAAACAGGCAAAGAAATAATTAACATATTATAATATCCATTGAGCAATTTGGAGTATGCACAATTTAGGGCTGAAGCAGTTTAGCCTTTTTTAAAAAGGTTACGCTGAACTGCAATCTGCGGTTAGTAGCCTTAAATTCCAATTATCATACATTGGGCCCTCAGACAAGCTAAAAGAACCTGCTGTGGGATAAAGCAGCCCCGATGAAAGATCTCTACAAAAGCAAGGTCTGGGCCAACTCCTAGGTTCATTCCTCAGAAACAGCAGCAAAGAGCAACACGGCAAGTAAGCACAAAGGGAAACAGGAAGATGGCAGTGTGACCTGGCTATATCATTGGAAAGATTCTGATCAATGTCACCCATGACCACTAAGCACATACTACCATGCTCACAATGGTAATAAATTCATATATATCCACAGGTGTTCTCAATTAGTTAGTTGAAGAATTATAGTAGGGGCCTATTTTGAATAAATTGAATCCCTTATCCATACATTTTCAATAGAGGACAAACTGAAAAATGATTAAAAGCATTTAAACTTGCTTTAAAAATCTACTGTAGTTCTTCTTTAGAAACAGATTTTTTGCTTGTTTGCTGTAATTATTACAATTTGATGAACTAAAATATTCCTTAACTCAACTTTCAAAATGCCTTTCTCTAGATGCCAACACACACAAAATAAAAACCAGCCCCTGCTGAGGTGATCCTCTAAACTTACTACCTGTCTTTAGAATATAGAGCTTTAATGTTTCGAATATCACAGGGCCCTTTAAGATGCCCATGCCTGCTGAGACCTTCTCCCTAAAAAAATGCAATAAACACATCTTGTTTCACAGGGATTGTGGACTCCTTGAACACTATCAATAGCCCACAAGTTAACTCTCTTATCTAACTGGGAATATACTATTATTTCAAGACTCTTTAGAAATTGACACTGAGAACAAAGATAGGGTAGGAAGGAGAGTATCAGCTGTGAGCACAAACCCACCCAGGGCGGTGTACTCCTCCTGATAGTACTACTCCTATTTTTGGTGGCCCCCAGCTTTAATGCATCAGAAAAAATAACTGAGGTAAGCAAATGACAGTGTAAAGGATGGATTTAGTTCAGTGGGAAGAGCACAGATTCCTGCATACCCTAAAGAGGGAAGCTTCTTTTCTGTTTCCAGAGGAACAGGAAGACCACCATTTAGCTGCTGATTAACCCTGAGGAAATCTGTCTTTAAATGCGGTTAAAATGAATAGATATCAGAACAGGACCTAATTTCCTATTTATTAAGGCTATCAGTAATCACTAATGGCTGTTATTAACATTAGTATTGTTAATGAGAGGGAAATTTGGTTTTAAAAATGTAGCACAATACTCTTAAAATTTTCATCTTTGTTTTAAACATCTGGAAGCATTGCAGCTAACTGCAAAATATTGTCAGTTATTCTGTACCCCTGAAGAATGGTTTATAAGTATTTCTCATGTACATTATCACACAATGATAATGAGAATTCTTTTGAGTTCTACATATGACAAATTATGTCAAAGAACCATAGCACTTTAAAAAAATTGTTGCCACTGTACTATTGGTTAGAATTTCCCTTGATGTTTAGCAATAAGCCTCAACAATTTACCCTGGCCCTGGTGGTTTTCAGTTTTGATGCTGTACATGAATAGTTTGTGACATATTTTCAGAGAAAAACCAAAGCTAAATAAATTAAATGATTAAGTTAATACTAACTACTCTGACTCCTATAGTTATGAAGGAAAAACTGTATATACTTTAATGAAACCTAATTATTACATAGTTTTGCATTTCGGCTTAATTCTTATTTTATTGTTTCGCCAACAAGACTGCCAACTCCTTAAGCTTTACAGCTAGTCAAGAATTAAATCTGCATTAAATACAGAATTAATGTGTCTTTGGGGTTTAATTTTTTTTAATTAATAGCAAAGTCCAATGTCAGAAGAGTCAATGTACCAAAAAATTGAAACAGAAAATCAAAACTCATTAAAACAATTCCTGTTCGCTCAGTAGTGTATTTTTTACATTCACTGAACATCCCCTCGCCTTTCCCATAATTAAATTTGACTATTGGAATCATGTTTTTTGTGGATCTGAATTTTCAAAGAATGTGATTTAAACGCTGTTAATAGTTTTACCACTTTGAGTAATACTAATCCTAACATCGATCCTAACAAATGTAATGCTGTTTTGTACACAATTATATTCAACTGTTTATATTCTACACAGAATTTTGAACTTAAGTCAGTGCTAAACATCCTGCTTAAGTATTATAAATAAAGAACCCTATGGTCTGAATATTTCAATATAATCTTTTAAAGGTACAGTTAAGGAAAACCTACTACTGGAGGTTTCCTTGAGGGCCAAGTCAATTTCTCTTCCCTCAGCTTTTGCCCAAGGTAGGCATTCAACAAATATTTACTCGATGATTTAGTAATCTGCATTGATAAAAATAAACAAATATTTCTTTGGTTTAGTACTTATGCTCTTCTAGTTTTCAGAAGTTACTAAATACCATAAACAAAGTGCTAAACTACTATAAACAGTGATGATACTATAATAAGCACAGTTAGTTTGGGGTCTACTTTTCCTTTCAGTGATCACAATAGATGAAATAAATAAAAACACACAAATGAACACCTTAACAATTTTAAAAATTCAAGATTAGATAACTGACCTAAACAACCAATAAGACCAACTCCCTCAAAAAGCACATTTGGGATTGCCTCTCCAAAGAATATTATAATTGGCTAAAATTTAATTTTCTAGCTATTATGTTTTATTAAAAAGTCTTTTTTACTTGAAAATTATCACTTTCTTTTTTTTAAGTAGATTGCACTGAATTTACGTACAAAGCATAACCTCTAATATATATTGAAAAGAAACAACAACAAAAAATCCTCTGAAGCACTAGACCCTACAAGGATATGTCATACAGTAATCTGTCAATAGCAGATTCAGAATATCTACATTACAATTACCCTAATCTGCAGCAGAATAAACTATTACCTCATCTTTTAAAAGCTTATTACCAGTACTCCTTTAGTCATTTGAAGGGAAGTCCACATCTACTATTTGGTATTGTAATCAAATGTTCAAATAAGACAAGTTAGTCCACATAAAAAAGTACAGCAGTAGACACAGCCTAGAGCAGCAAGTGGTGAAAGCGTTCTCACATCTTACCAACAGTTCCTTTCCTAAGATCATCTTTAATGAAATATAAACTTAAGTTCAATAGGCTTCTTCAACCAATTCTTTTAAACCTGGGAGTAACCTAAAATCCAAAATTAATCCAATGAATCAACATACCAATTTCTCAATTATTTCAGCTGCTGTAATCATACCTGACATGCTTGATTTGAAATTTGGTATAGTTTTTTAAAGCTACTTAAATGAGGGAATTTTAAACCTCACAATTTCTAAATAATACTAAAATTGTTAATACTAAAACTGATAAGGATCAGAGATTTCGTATAAAATAACAGAAACCTCTAATTATGGTGTTCAGGGTTTGCAGTTACTAATAAAAACAACTTTGCATTTTTTCACATCAAAAGGGCTTTGTCTGTCAACATTTCTCATCAGAACAGTAAACTACACTGAGTTTCGACATTTCCACTACTATCGGTAATTTTTATAGGACTATTTTCCATTAATGCTTGAAAACTATGAACTACATTTTATTTGTATCTTATCCGATTAGAGAATATCTATTGTAAAACTGTCACAGATCTCTAGCAATTTCTTTTTCAGGATCCAACCTGCTCTATGCTGCCCACTACAGGAAATGCAATACGGTACAGAGAAATGTAATACTATGCACTAGGGTTACTATTAGTGCAATCCCATTAAAAAAATTTTCTCTGGGTACTTGGGTGCTCAGATAGGGTATTCTTGCAAGAGATACAGAATGAGTAGCGGTATCCAAATTTATTAAATTTAAAGAGCATCAGTAGGAATAGACAGCACTAGCAATTATATTTTGGTAATGCATGCGCCAGGAGTATCAAGCTGGTGCAGCAGGGAGGGGATGGGGCATGGAACTTACTGAGGCACAGCCTGCAGAAAGATGCAGTTCTGCACTAGAGAGGGAATATGAGGGTCAAAATCAGCATAAACAAAACACCTCAAAAAAATGTCATGCAAAATACAAATGACTGCAGTAACTGGAAAAAAATTTTGGAATAAACTATTCGTGTAATGCATACTTAAGTTTCATAAAACGAATCTCCTCTTTCCTTAAAACTTTACATTCCTCTTACAAGCAAATACCGTTAATAGCTTACTTTGGCCTTACATTTTTCTAGTCTTGGGGAAATCGAACCATGTTGTAACCTGATAAACATCACGTTTTATGTTTTTGTTTTCTCTGACTAGAGCATATCCAAAGTGTTCTGATTTTAAATTCTATCCATCAAATATCCTTTAGGACTCCATTTTGAAGACGACAGCTTCTCCTTTTTTCTGAGTCGATTGTCCCGTTACACATCACATTTTAAACGCTAATAAAAAATGCATTAAAACGTTAGAATCACACTCCAGGTCTTTAGCCTTTGCTATCTGTACTGCAAGGCAAAACACATTATTGTATACACATGAACACACATTGCCAGCAAGCAGTCAGTGGCTCAAAAGTGGCAACCTCCCCTTTGAAAAACAAAAATATAAAATATCATCCCTCCATTCTGCCCTTCGAATGAGAAATAAGGCAACCAGGTTTGCCCACTGCAGAGCTGGATACTAGAAAAGGCATTCTAACGTTTAACCTGAGACATGGTTAAAACACACAACCCTAGGTCCCGACTCGGACGACTTAATTTTCAGTGTACGTGCCTTCGTTCCCACTCCTGCCCCAGTAGCACCATCCACGGCCCGGGTCCCGACGGCGACCAACCGGCGCGCCGGGGCTGCGGGCAACCGCGAGGACCGCCCGCTCCGGACAACCGGGCACCCGGCTCCCGGCCGACCGCGAGGCCCCGGAGCAGGGGCGTCCGGGGCTCCCGATGCCCACGACTCAGGCGAGAGGTCCCGGCGGGGCTGTGGACTCTGGCATTTAAAAACTACCGAAAAGTCTCGCTGCACAAGTGACGCGGCGGAAGCCACCGCCGCCGCTTCGCGTCGCCCTGTCCCCTTCCCCTCGGAGCGGGCCGGGAGGCCCAGGCGACCTTCGGGGAGATCGCTGTCAGCTGCCGGGAACGTGGAAAAGCAACCAAAGCCACCAAGGCGCTGCGGGAAGTCCCCGGAGCAGTCAGCCGCAGTTTTCCCTTCTCTCCTTAGTTACAAGTCCCCCGGCAGTTTCGGGCGCTTCCTTCGGGAAAAAGAAAAAAGGGAAAAAGCGTGGAGGTGCTACAAGCCGCTGACATTTTCCGTCGAAGGAGATCCCCTCGGCTGCATCCTTTAAGCAGGATTTCCAAACTCGGACGCATCCTCAGCGGAGGCATTCCACGTTGACAGATCTCTCGCCTCCCACAAAATGGGGCGGAGGAGGTGGCCGCTGTCTCCTGTATGGGCGCCGCCATTTTGTGAGGCGGTGGCGGCGGCGGCTGCGGCGCGGAGGCAGGAGCTCGGGGTGTGTGTAATGGTTGAATAGAATGACCCCCTCCAGGGAATCCCCGGCGCTGACAGTTACGTAAGGGGCTGTGCGCAAGTGCGGCGTTTAGGGAATCCGCACAGATCGGGCCTCGCGGCTCTGCGGCCCACATCTCCACCACCCCTAGGAGGACCGGTGGGGGAAGGGACAGATGAACTGGTCTCCCTCCTGCCCCGCCCCCCCCTCGCCTCCGGCCCTGGCCTCGCTCCTCCACTCCCCCGGCTGGGTCTCCGCCCCTCACAGGCTTCCGAGACACTTAGTGGCCCTTGGGTGTCAGGAACTTCCTAGCCACAGCCTTGTTCCGACCGCATTTAAGAGACAAACTTTACTTGGGAAAGAAATCCGTTTCCTAGAGTGAGCACCGGAAGCATGCTGGACTGTATTACATAATTCTTTTCACCACCAAATAAATGTTCTCATTGGAATCACTATCTGAAATAACCCAGCCAGACCTTTACTAGCCTGTGACCTTGGGTGTTGGTGACTTTGCCCGTAGTGGCCATCGCGGAAATGGGAATAATGATACGTTTCACATCTCGTGAAGCTTAGCATCCGTAGCAAAGGGCTGACTGCAACACCCCTTGTAGATGCAAACTTGTGGTAGTATTTGTTGAGATGTTGCGTCTCCCATTTAAACAGCCTTTTTTAAGCTTCAAAAATATCGCATTTAAGACACTTGAGAGAAAGCAAAGACATAAGGTTTTATTCAATATTTGTTTTAAGCGCACTATCTTTATGATACCTTAATAGAAAAATATAAACGTTAATTATTATCGTCAAAGTTCAAAAGATTGCTTCCCAACCAGTTTAATTACTGTTTGCATAACTCAACACAGAATAATCTTGTTTGAGAAGTGAAACCAACCAAAGTCAAGATGAATTAAGAGCATGACTCTATTTCCATAGAACTAGGACAGGCAGTTCACATTGTATTTAATTTATAGTTTGCTAAAGTTAGTCCGTGGATAATTCATGGAAAATGTGCTAACCAGGCCCCCAAATACTAGCACAAGGCTCAGAAAAGCCGATTCTTTTAGACCTTAAAAAAAAAAAAAAAAAAAGGTGACAGATTGACTTTATTCCGATCAGTGAATGATGCGTAGCGTGAGGAGCTGCCCCTCTGGGATTCCTTTCCCTCCCGAGCGCCACACCGGTTCTGTCGGGCGGGCGGGGATTCCGAGGCGGCCCTTCCAACAGCCGGGCCGGGGACGCGAACATCGCCTCCACCCCTAACCCTGGAACAACCGGTAGTGGCCGTTTCCCCGCGCCTCCCCCCTTTCCGCCGGCTTTGTGTGCGTGTGAAATGTGCGGCACATTGCAGATGAACCCTAAGCCCGGCGAGCCGAGTCTATTGTTCCCCGCGAGGAGCTGCCGGGGCGGTGTGGAGCCAGGCGCAGTGCCGCGGCCGGCCCTCGGGGGTCGCTGTGCGGCGCTGGCTGCCCGGCCGTGGCGGCGGCGCCGGAGGCGGCAGAGAGGGAGGCTGGCGGGGAGGGAAGCGGGCAGGCGGCGCGCAGCGGCTCGGCTGCCGCCGGTGCCTTCTGCCCGGGGACGCCCCGGCCGCGAAGCCGCGCGTGAATGTGTGCGAGGGCCCCGCGGAGCTGCGGCCGGAATACACGCTGTCACCCCGCTTTCCACAAACCACCACACAGACCTCCCCCTCCCCACCCCCAGCCCCGCCTGCCCCAGCCCCGCCGCCGCCGCCGCCGCCGCCGCCGCCGCCGCCGAAACTACCGGGCCTCCGGCCGCCCCGGCCCTTCACCGTCGGCTCGCCTTTCCCCTCGCCCGCTCGCGCGCCCCCGGCAGCAGCACCATGTTGAATCGCGTCCCCGGGCCGAGCCGCCTGGGCCGGCGGCGCTGAGAGGCGGGCGAGAGCCGGGCCGCGGGAGGGAGGGAAGGAAGGGGTGGGGGCCGCGCTCGCCCCGCGGCTTCGCGCGGATCCGGCAGTCGCCTGCCCCTCTAGTTTCGCTCCGATTTCTTTAAACTTTTTTAGAAATTCCCCTCCCTCCTTCCCTCCTCTCCCCTTGGCCTCCTGCTCCCTCCTTCCCCTCCTCCTCCTCCTCCTCCCCCTCCCTCCCTCCCTCCCTGCGCCGCCGCCGCCGCCGCCGCCGCCGCCGCCACCGCCGGCCCATGACTGAGCCCCGCCGCCGCCGGCCGAGGAATGGGCTCCGGGCTCTGGTAGGAAGCGCAGGGAGCGGGGGGCGCTTTTAAAACACCGATCTGGGTTTTTTTAAAACCTCCTTCTAAAAAATAATGGCAAACTCGACGGGGAAGGCGCCTCCGGACGAGCGGAGAAAGGGACTCGCTTTCCTGGACGAGCTGCGGCAGTTCCACCACAGCAGAGGGTGAGAGCAGAACCGGGGGGGCAGCGCCGGGGCGAGCCGGGGCGAACGGGGCTCTCCCGCCCGGGCCGCCGCGGGGTCCCGGCTGACAAGTGCGGGGCTTTCTCTCTCCCGCAGGTCGCCTTTTAAAAAAATCCCTGCGGTGGGTGGGAAGGAGCTGGATCTTCACGGTCTCTACACCAGAGTCACTACTTTAGGCGGATTCGCGAAGGTGAGTGGAAGTTTTAATTTGTATTTCCCTCTCACTGGTCTCCTCCAAAAAGTCTCCTTTGACCCCGGAGTGGGCGCTCGGGGCCGGGGGGGTGGCCCGCGGGGGCCAGAGGCGTTCTTTTCGCTCCCAGCCGGTGGCACGGAGGCGGACGGCGGCGGGGCTGTTTTTGGCCTGGTGGCTCGCGTGCGCGCGGCGGGCGCGGGGCTCGGCGGGCGGGCGGCCCGGCGCCGGCTCGCGCCCTACCCGGTGCCCGGCCGGCCCGGCGGGGTCTGAGCGCCGCGGCGGGGAGTGCGGGCGTGCGGGGCGCCCGCCCGAGCCCCGCGCCCGCCCCGCGCCCGCGCCCGCCCGCTCGCTCGCGAGTCAGCTCTGCCGCCGCTGCCGCTCTAGCACAGGCGGAGACACAGAGACACACAGACTCTGAGAGCAGTTTTCGTGCAACTCAAAATTAGCGCGGGCAGGTTTAACATCGATAATCGGCTGCGAAATGATCCCGGCAGCCGGGGGCACAGCCTCGGCCCCTTCGCTCTCGGTTTATACAGCTAACAAAAGAAACCAGGACCTGTCTCCAAATAGCCATCTTAGGCTTCAAGGCTAGGCAGAAACTGTAGGCCTCAAAGAAGGGCCTATGGAGATGGATAGATCTGGGAGAGGGATCGGAATCGGCCCCGGCCCCCCCAGAACCTGCGGACGTCGCTCTCCGGAACAGTATTGATCCTTTTGAACTTTTTTTTTTTTTTTTAGTGTAAACGGACCGCGTTGAGATTTAAAAGGGGGCGACAGAGGGACTTGCGATTGGTTATTGTCCGGGCTTCAAAAACAAAACAAACCCACCAACCCCCCCCCCCCGCCCCCCAAACAAAACAAGTGCTCTTAAATACTGGGCTCTCGGGTGAAAACACGGTGATTCAAGCAGCCCTTGCTTAGTTACTCTTACGGATCGAGCCGAATCACCCACTGATGCCTGAGGTATCTGCAGATCTCTGTAGAATGGGTATTTATTTCAGAGTTAGGTTAGAGTTTTCTTGAATTGTGCACTTTCAGACAAGTGTGGCTGTGTTTTTAACAGGTTTCTGAGAAGAATCAGTGGGGAGAAATTGTTGAAGAGTTCAACTTTCCCAGAAGTTGTTCTAACGCTGCCTTTGCTTTAAAACAGTATTACTTGCGGTGAGTAGTAGTGACTCTTCCAACAGTGTTTGGGAATAAGGGATTTATGGGGAGATTTGTTTTAGCAAAAAGAAAAAAAAAAAATCCCCAAACAAGAAACAAACCTTGCACACCAAAACAGTCTAAACTTCTGTTAATTTCAGTCTGAGAAACATTAAATATCCGTAAACTGAGATTATAAGAAGGTGAAAGTTTTCCTCACCTATTTTGGGATTGTTTACATTTTTCATACAGAATCATTACAGGTGACACCCCACCCCCATCTTGGTAAACATTCTTTGGTGACATAGTTATTGATTGTTTGATATCCACAGAGGGGCAGAAAGGTGATGCTTAGTAAGAGTTAAGATAATTAATGAAACTTCGGATCCCTTGGGAAATTTTTTTCTTTGTTTTGGAAACTCCTTTGCCTTTTAAAATTCTGACTTTAAGATTCTTTAAAAAAATGAAACCTCTGTGTGGAACCGTGTCACTGAGTAGTTTTTCAGTAGAATATTTCTGCATAGCATAGCATGTTGGTGCCTTAAGTGACCAGGATTGTTCTTAAAATATATATATATATATAAAATATATATATATATATATATTTTTTTTTTGGAATTTTTGAATGACTTAAAAACCTTTAAAAGGATTATTATCTATTTAGGAAAATTAGGGATACTGCAAAGTGGAATACTTTGATTTGGATTTTCCTTCATTCTTCCCCTTCTTTTTTGACTATTTATTTGACAAAGTAAATTTCTTCTTTAGTTGGCATGTGATACAGTTTAGATAATATATTTTGTGATTCAGCCTTAATTTTTTCTCAGTTTTTCTCCTAGGAATATTTTTATATTGTAATTTATTATGAGGTCATCTTTTATTTTTAATATTTATTTTACTTACCCATAAAGGCTCTTTAGTTGGTGTTTGTTATTTAAAACTAAAATAATGCTCTTCACATTTATTGCTTTTTAATAATGATGTTATAGGATGGCCTTTTAGGTAATGTGGCTTCTGCATAATTTGAGCTTGGCGTTTATCATTGCTCCAAATGCAATATCCAGATGTAGATATTCTGTGTTATGTTCAGCATTCTGGAATAGGAAATGCAGTAATTGCACAGGTGTACTTTCTGTTGGCTATCTTAGATTGACTTCAGGCTTGAAGCTGAAGAGTTTGCAGAACTTTGTGAGTAGTTACTGAGTTACACAGAAGTCTAGAAAATATTAAATATGGTTAGTTGTTATCTCTTGTGAGGGTGTGATGGCATGTGTCAGAGTGCATTTTAAAATAAAAGACTGAAACAAAAAACAAAGTAAAACAAAATTAACCTTCAAAATTGTTGATTTAGTAATGTGGTGAGAAGTAGAAAATTTTTTATTTATGGTGATACTTACTTGCTCATTTTCATTTATAATATTGAGAGGAGTACTGTTAATACATGTCCTGGTTTTCTGGTAATCAGTTTGAACCATTTGGATTTTAGACCGTTTAAAATACATGTTAAGTTATGCCTGATATTTATTGGATGATTGATTGATTGATTTTAATATCCAGAAGGTACTGTATGATATATATGTTTCATGGGATGTGTGTTTTTCTGAAGAGTTTACATTCATACTAATAGAGCTTTAGCATAATCAAATGGCTAGACTCCCAGTTTATTATAAGTTACATAAATATTGTTTTTCCAGTTGTGATTTCTATCTTGGGATCTATCATCCATTGATGATACTGTTTTTAACAGTAGTAGTTTCAAGATTGTTCACAACTCTGTATTGTTCTCGGGTCAGTTTGAGTTTTATGCTCTTATTAGAAGCTACATTTTGAACTATGTCCTTAGCTAAACTTGTTTTTCCTCCATATGTCACTCTCCAGGTTTGTTTTTTGTAGGGTTGTAGCTAGGCTACTAGGAAAAAAGTTGAAGTATTTGTTTTGGAAAATAAAACCATGTGAAGATTTGCATGGCTTGTAAAGAAATACAAAAGAAATATGCTGGTCAAAAATTGGGTACTACCAACCTTGGAAGGTTTTTTTCCATAGTGGTGTAATATTGTACAGTTGGAGGACATGTATTATGATGGGTTTTACACCTTCCTCTGAAAAATCTTAACTGGCAGACAGGATGCCAAGCTTTCACAGTAATTCTGTTACTTAACCATAAGAGTGCCTCTTCATAGTAACCAACAGTAATCAAGTGACTTTGTAAGTTCCCTCTTTGATATGTCAAATTGAGTATCATGGTTTCTGATGAGTAGATAATGCAGTGTGTTTTATAAATCACAGGTGGACTAATTTTTTTTTAATATGAACTGCTGTTTCATTTGACTTATTGTAAGGACTGTCATTACATGTGTTCTTGTTTAGAAGTTTAAAATTTGCTGACATTCCTCTGTAGTTAGAGGGGTAGCTGTTAGCCTGGTATTTTATGATATATTTTCATGATATTGCAGACATTTAAATAAAGAAGAACAAACTAATATGCTGGCCATTCTAACAGACATAGACATCAAATACAGAGACTTGAGTTTAGTGGTCTGCCAAAAGTTAGCTTGATTGTGTCAAACATACACTTATTCAGTTGTAGATTGTCTACAAAAATTTCTCAAAGTCTAAAATTGAAAATGCAATTGATTATTTGTTTTAACATTGGCAGTTAATTTTTAAAAATAAAAGTGCCTACTGATAATGTGTAAAAGTACTATATTTAAAGCTTGGATATTACTCATCTATTATGTCTATGTATTTTGTTTTCACTTAGTTCCGTTCTTGGCATGTACATCTCAATATATTCCACAGATGTTCATTATTAGAATATCTTTATAAGTATAAAAGGATAAGTTAATAATTTCCCACATTTTGTAGATGAAGAAGTTAAAGTGCAAAAGTATCTAAATGGCTTTAGGGACATTTGTTAATTGGACAAAAAAGTTGTATTCTTGATATGTGTTCAGTAATATTTAATCAATCTATTATGAATTCACTTTGTTAGTCAAAGTGATTTTAAGAAATTAAAATATAATTGGAAATTACTTATGGTTAAATTTATTCCTGAGTGTATTTATACCCAGTGTTTTCCATATTTACTCAGTTAATTTTATATTTTCATTTTGTTTTGGTGCTAAGATTGGGGGACAATTTACTGCTCTTACTTTTTGTTAAGAATTTGAAACCTTGGTATGAAGATTTAGGTAAATATTTCAAATAGTTGAAGAATTTTGTTTTAGCTTACTGATGCCAATAGTACAGCTATAGTCAAGGTTAAGTTGATGTTTCCATTATAAAACTTGATTTTTTGAAAAGGAGGTGAAATACCTTGGACTTAAAAAAATTTGTTTTACAACACTGTATATTACTGATTTTCTTATAAAATGATTTTTTTACATGTACCTACCTTTGGAATAGTCAGAAACTTAATTGTAGAATTGTACCCGCTATAGTGAATTTTCAGTTTCATCGTGAATTTATTTATTTTTTTCCCCCCTTGGTGGATGAAGCCCTGCCTTAAATTATACCAATTAAAGTTTATATTTATCAGGTAAATAGAGTGAATACACTTGTGTGCTGGGTGGTTAGTGTCTACCATGTAGATCACTTTTTTTAAGAGAAAGTCTTTTATGAATCATGAGGTTAAATGAAAGAATGCTTCAAAACTGTAATATAAGTAAATAAAGTAATACATTGAGTTTGTGTATCAACAGAATTGATAAATGGAGATTGCTCTCCTTATTTAAGGAAGGAAAATAAAAGTAATATGAAGACTGGAAGAAAAATTGTATCTAAATAAATTATTCATATATGCATTTAAAAATTAATTTTGTAAACTATAACCTTTCATTTTGAACAAACCTGATTTTGATATCTTCTCATATTCTGTTACAGTTTAGAGGGTGTGCAAACTTGTTGAAAGGAGGAGTGGAAAGTAGAAAAAGTTGAAAGACTTATGAGACCTCAGCTAGGTTAGTGTTGTGTCTTAGAAACCATGTTTTAAATAGCTTAAATTTGCCCTCAAGTAGAAATAAATCTAACTCTTTCCAGGGTGGATAGTTTTCACTGAGGACACAAACTAAGAACTTAACTGTAACTCCCAGAAATGTTTATATGCTTTTTTGCATTTAAATTTTCTGCCTTAGCTGTGAACTAAAATTGTCTGCTTCTAAAGAGGAGCACTCTTATAATCCTACCTCTTCTCTGTTGTTGATTCAGTATTTTCAGTTGGTTGTGTGTAAAATCCACTATGACTGATAGAGAAGTATATCACTTCTGTGAATATTTTATAATCTGAAATGAAATGATATTGGAAGTTGGAAAAGGAAGGAAAAACAAACATTTTAATTCACTGGAATGTAGGTGCATTAGTCAGTGAGTAAGTACTCAGTACTGCATGTTTTTAGGTAAAGTATTTAGAGTGTTTTTCATTATTATTTGGGGGAAGGCTGCTTATTGGGCATTTTCCAGAGCGGTACAGTCCCTCCTCAAGTTTGCTAGTAAATATAGGGTTTGTTTGAATTAGGAAGTAGAGGACATATGGGGAGTGGTTCTCTTTCTACTGCTTTCATCTGGCACCACCATCGTCACCACACTCTTGGGTATTCAGGATCAATTAGAGTGGAGATTCCCAATTTGTGCTGTATGAAGCACTTGTTTTCCTGAAATGTCAGTATGTTTCCTTGAAAAAAGACTAAATGAATTTGAGTAATAACGATAAATTTGTGTTACTTCATTGAAGGACTTCGTAGAGACTGTATTTTGTTAATGTGAGTTGTGGATCTCAAGACAATTTGGAGAAACACTATTTATTACCTCCCTGCCTCCACCTATGGTAAATGATGGTTCCCAAACACTACCGTACATCGCAGGGGAATGTTTGCGGAACATCTACTAAGTTCTGTGGAGCACAGTTTGGGAAACCCTGAGCTAGAAGTAATGAGGGTAAAGGAAGAAAAATTTTAAATATGGAAAATGAGAAATGAGAGGTAATTATGTATATTTATATAGATATATATAAATACAGATTTAAATGATTTTTATGGTTCTATTATTTGCTTATCTTTATCAATTGCTGTGCAGAATTATATTGGTAATACTTAAATAGTTGTTCGAATAGGGGACATTAAAATTATCTTGTGTTCATTGCCAGGAAGAGAAAGGTAGCCAAATCATTGGTCACATTGTTTTGCAGAATAGTAATTACTTTTGTTGAAATATGATAGTCATGCTAAAATCTGTATTTGCTTCAGTTCTACCATTTCAAAAACATAGATCATAATCATGAATTTTGACTTTAGGGAAAGCTGTTTAGAAGTAGATCTTGGTTTAAGGACCAAACTTACTGGAGATAAAAATGGAGATGTTAGAATTAAAGATTGTCATCAAATATTTTATGGTTTGAAATTGTAAGCATAATTGTTACGAAAAGCAAAAGCATTGGCTTTTGAATTTAAAATAAATGTAAATAATATGGTTAGTTCAGTTATCCATAGTAGAGTTCAGGAAATAAGCAGGTTGATTCTTTTTATTCAGAAGTACACAAAAATGTATATATGGTGATCGATACTAGTATTGGTTACCTATCGTAAAGGTTATTAATGGATTCACTTAGGATATAAAACTTTTGGGGGACCTGGAATATAGAGATGGTTTAGAGCAAATTGTCACTCTCAGTAGCATTCAGGTTTTCTATGAATTTTATTGTGCTTTCCAAGAATTGTCTTATTAAAATAGGGTCTAACATATATTTTTTTGTTTCAAACATTAAAAAATATCACTTGTGCTTGGATACTTTTTGAGTATTCATTATGCTCTGAATTCAAAGTTAATTCGTTTCTATAAGATATATACCCTTGTGACTAAGTATATTGTAGTGATCTATTGCTGGAACTGGAATCTCTTGGTGATATCTAGGAATAGATACTGCGTTATGAATTATTGTCCCCAAATGATAGATTCATACTTCCATCAATATCTAAATTAGTGTTTGCAGATCCACCCCATCTTACTGCAAGAGAATTTTATGGTGGGGCTGAATCTCTTGTTTTGGCTCTTTTATCTCATTAGTCTCTTAACAGCTCCCTTTTCCTATCATGCCACTGATTTATTGAAGTAATGGGGTCAGTTGTCCTTTAGAATGCCCTAAATTCTAGATTTGGTTGACTTCTTCCTTCTAGTGTCAGTTAACTTGTTCCTCTATCCCCTGTATCTATTTCCTAAAAACTATTAGATTTAAAGATTGAAAAAATTCAAGTTTAGTATTTTAGGTGTACTTTAATAGGTAGTGCTGTGCTTTTCATCAGATTATGAGGCATATAATGTTTAGTTGTCCTGTTTTAGTGGTGCTAAGATTGATCAGTGGTTTTATGACTTAATGGTCTAAAACACTGTATTTTTTTAAAGTATGCCCCAGGTGATTCTTAAGTACACTGAAGTTTGAGAACAGCTGATCTAAGTGTTGGAATTAAACCAATTGAGTTGCTGAGATAACTGGTTTAACTTGGCACCAACATGTTGGCCAGGACTGCATCCAGAGCAAAACCTCTAGGTGACATCTGGTCTAGGGGCACCTGCTCAAGCTGCACCTGTCATCTCTAAGCAGAGCCTGGACACACCCTACTTTGTTTCTGGGCTCTAGAGAAGATAACAAGGGCTCCACTTAAGTTAAAGGGAAAAAAAGGGGTAAATGAACTACCAATTTGAGCTTATCCTAACTGTATTTGTATAGTAATTTGGATTTTAAAAATTTAATTAAAAATAAAATTTCTTAATATCTAGGTTTTGTTTTTAAATACGACTTTATAATATTTTCCCCAAATGGAATGCCATTTATTTTATTGAATTTACTGACCGCTTTTTCTCTTTGTGAGGATTTTGTTGGTCTATCTCAGTACTGCTTAGGGGAGTTAACTTATATTGTATAAATTCCTTTAAAAATAACAATACTAACAATAGCTTGTCTTGTTTAATGCGCTTTATCTTCATGTTTCAAACTTTTCGTATGTGAGATTTTATTTTTATCATTTCAGATTTCAGAAGTAATTGATGTTATTTAATCTCAGAAAAAATAACACTTAGAAAAGAATTTCTTTACACCACTCAGACTCTTTTCTTCTGGAGCATATGGGCTACTGAAAAAAAACAAAAAAGGCTGTAGGTTATATGCAACTTTCAATCTTAAGTGTCAGCCATAATTGCCACTTGGTAAGGTTTATTTTATATATTTTCAAACCACACTTTCTCCCCTTTACCTTTCCATTCTTTTCCCTGGTGATAGACCTGCTTTACATTTTACAAAGCTTTGTTTTATACATAACCCTCCATTATCCACAGTTGTTAAATATCTTCAGGTATATTCCATGACCTAGTATGTTTATCTTTTGCTTCTTTCGGTAAATGACTTTTTTCATTACTGTGTAATGGGACCAAGCCAAAGTGTTGCTTTTTATGAAGTAGGATTTGAATAAAGTTGTACAAGAATATTGTTTGAATATACATCTTAATGGGATATATGGCAAGTATCTTTAATTCTTTCTTTCTGAGTTCTTAACTATTGTACTTGGTAAATTCTTACTTAATAGTGTTCAGTGGTCAGCTGCTCTGTGCACAGAGATGATGTTTATTATATAATTATAATATACACATCTTTCATGGTGACGTGTTTTCAAATGAAATTTGTTTTTGCCCTTCTCCTAGCCCACTGGCTATTTTAAATAAATAAAATGTTAATATAACATACATGAGGTCAGTAGGAACATTCTTCCATTAAAATAAGACAAAGAAGAGACCATGGTTAGGGCCCTAACCTGTTGTACTTTAGAGGTGGGGTTGAATTTAAATGTGTCAGTAATAATGCCCAAGTTGATCACACTTTCCATAATGGTTCATAGGTTAAGTGAATTTTCAATGTACTTGAGCACAGATCAGACCACTTAGTACTTCATAAACAGTATTTAGTACCTAAGCAGGCTGTACCTCCAAGTGCACTCACAAGTAATAGGTCAAGAGTGCTTAAGTGGTTTGGTATAACCTTTTTAGTTTACACCATTAAAAAGTCAAACTTCTGAATTTTTGAGTAGTTTTTCCAGGTAGCCCCCCATTGCGATGTATTAATTTAGTAGTAAAAAATCTGGTTGAGAGAGAAATGATAAACCTATCATTTTTTGTCCTTCCTATGTTTTCTTTTTTCAGAATTGTTAAATCTTTTTTTCGTTTTCTGTATGTGAATTCTTGTTTACACTTCATTTATATTGACCAATTGTTATTTTGCCACATTTGCTTTGTGTTTTCCTTTTTATATGTGATGGTGTGTATACATATATACACACATTATTATAATTGTTATCATTACTGTTGTTTAATCATTTGCTGTCATTACAGTTATAATGCCCTTTCCTCCTAATTAAGTGTATATTACTTAAGAATAAAAACATTCTCTTATATAACAGTAGTAAAATAATCAAATTCAGAAAACTTAACATGAATATAATCATATTATCTGTATTATATACAGATCTTATTCAAATTTTACCAGTTGCCCCAAAGATGTCTTATAGCTGTCATACCCACCCATCCCTAATCTGTGATCTTGTATCACATTTAGTTATCTCTAGTTCTTCAGTCTTTTGTGATACTACCATTTTTGAAGAGTATGGGTCAACTGTGCTATAAAATTTGGATTTTTCTGAGGTTTTTTTTGAGGATTAGATTTAGGTTAAGCATTTTTGGCAGGAGGTATGTGATGTCACTTTTTCCCGTTATTGCTGACATTAACTTTGGTTAAGGTGGTGTCCTCCTGGTTTCTCCACTGTAAAGTTTCCATTTTCTGTTTTGTAATTAGCAAATGACCCGTGGAGACGTACTTTGAGACTGTAAATATCTTGCTCACTGTCAAACTTTTACCTAGTGGTTTTAATATCCATTGATGATTCTTGCCTGAATCAATTATTATGATGGCTGTATGATGTTTATTTTCTAATTTTATCATTTCTTCTACATCTTATTAGTTGGCAATCTATGATACGGAAAATATTTTTATTTTTTATTTATTAGAGTTTTATATTATACAATGGATTAAAGTCTATTACAGTTATGCATTTTGCTGCTTCAGTTTGGCCAGGAGGAGCCCTTTCAAGCTGCCTTCTGTGTATTTTTATCAAGTTACTATTATTTTTGAGCTCTTTCTTGCTTTCTGACAAAATAAGATCTTCTAGAGTCAACTTGTGTTTTGCTTTCCCTGCTGTAGCATCAGCTATTTCTTCAAGAAGTCCTGGTTCCTTTTAGTGTGGAATGGTATATAGAAACCAAATCTGGGTGGTAGATGTACCCATTGTTATTGGGTTATCTTTTCTTCTGGGCCCTTCCAGAGGGCAGAGCTAGCAAGTTTACTTATTTTAAATATGAATATACACATTTTGCAAATCATAAGGCTATACTGATATCTCTAATTACAATCCACACACGTTTTCTCTTGCCTTCTTCCATTCCATGTATCTCCCTTTAACTGCATTGAGAACCCTAATTCCTAACACCAGTGTATTTACTTATCTTGCTAGTTTTGTAACACATAGAGAATAGTTTCAGAATTGTTATACCCATACCACTACAAACAACAAACCTGCCAAGTGGAGTTACAAATTTGTTTGCATTTCTTTTTGTGTTCAGACTGACTTTATATCTGTAAATAATTGTGTTAAAAAAGGTTCACAGTGACTGGATTCTATTTTTCTGGGTATAGTTATTCACTTAAAACAGTAAAGTTCACATTTTTTCCGTTTGTATTCAATTTTGTGTTTTCCCCATTATTTGTTCCTTTAATTTTATTTATGAATATATAAAACCCTTAAGATTCTAAAATCAAAATTTAAGAAAAGATATGCTTGGAGTTTACCCTCTACCCTCTTTTCTTCCCTGTCACTTCTGCCCCATTCCTACCCATGCTCTTTTGGTAACCAGTAGTTTCCGGTTATCCTTCCTGTTTTTTTGTTTGTGTTTTGTTTTGTAAAAATGAGGTATATACATGCATTTTTAGTTCCCCATCTTAACATTAAGAATGCACACTATTTTTTTATTTTGCTTTTTTTCCCTTAATGTATTGGGTTGGCCAAAATGTTTGTGCACGACGTTACGGAACAACCCGAACGAACTTTTTGGCCAGCCCAATATCTTGCCTGTAACTCTAAAGTTAATAAAGTTCTTTTGTTTTTAACAGCTGCATAGTATTCCATTGTGTGGTTATATCCTACTTTATTCATCCAGTCTCCTACGTAATGACACTTAGGTTGTTTCCAGTATTTTACAATAACAAATAATGTCACATGAATAATCTGCAAATCTAGTAGCCTTATGCAAACCTATTTTCAAATTTTTGGAGATGGATCTTCAGAGTAAATTACTAAAGTGGGGGTTGATGCAATAATCAAAGAATAAAGGCATATGTATTTGATTAAATTCTGCCAGATTCCCACCAGATTCTCTCCAAGTAGGAGAGAACTATTTTGCATTCCCATCAGCAGTATATGAAGGTACCTGTTTCCCATAGCCTTACCATGTGTTTCTCAAGCTTTTGAAGTTTTATCGACCTGGGGGGGTTAAGAAATGGTATGTCACTATATTGTAATTATTGTGGCTTTATATAGCATGTTTTAATATTCGGTAGTGCCATTCCCATCTCATAGTTCTTTTTTTACAAGGTTTTCTTGGGTATTTGTTTATGTTTTTTTTTCCATATGAACTTTAGCATTAATTTGTTCTAGTTCAGAAAAAAGCTTTTTCTTTCTTTTTTTTTTTTAAATGGGGATTGCATTAAATCAAAAACAATTACCTTAGGAGAATGGACATGATGATATTGAGTTTACCTAGCCAAGAAAAATGAAAGTCTTCTATTCAATCTTTTTGTGTCATTCAAGAGTCTAAAGTTTTCCTTTTACAGGTTTTTGACATTTCTTAAATTTATTCTTAAGTATATTATCATTTTTCTTGCTATTGTAAACGTGGTTTTCTCTTCCATTATATCTTCTAATTAGTTATCATTTATATGAAAGTTACTGATTTTTTATATTGTAATCTGGCGCCTTAATTGTTTTGCCGCTTGTATTAGTTTTATCATTGATTAAAAAATGTTTTTAGACGTACTAGTATGTCATCTGCAAATGGGAATAGCTTTACTTCTTTTCTAAATTTTACGCCTTTAATCATTTTCTTTTGTCTGATTGTATTGGCCACTTTGAAATAGTTAGGGAGACGAGGGCATCTTTTCCTTGCCTTGATGCTGACCTTAGTTGGATGGTTCTATCATTTCCTCATTGAGTAGGACACTGCCTGCTGTGTGCTCTTGATGCAGTCTTAGCTCTGTATGTTCTATTAACATAGTATTTCTATATCTGTAATGAATAATACTGTTAGACTTAAAAGTCAGATTTAGTGATATCCTTCATATGTTTATCTACTAGTGTTTGACTAATTTTTCAAAATCTGTGATTATTATCAGTGTTCAAGAGAGGAACTAATACTGATTATTAAAAATTTTAAATCTTATTTTACAGTTTATGCTTGAATGTAAATATTTCTCATCTTCTAGGAATTTAATATGTAAATAAAAATCAGCTAAAATGCTAAATGATAACTTTGGAGGAAAATTACCTTTGTCTATCTGTCCATTAAGAACTCTTCACTATTTCATTCTTTGCTGGCCATTGCATCACTGGTTATACAAAAACAAGGCAATAATTTTGTTTTTGTTTTTAATTCATTGCTTGATTTTTATGTTATTAAGACTAGGATAAACTACGATTTGATAGTTGTTTGATTTTTATCTTCTCAAGGTGAGAAGTAGTTAGTTGTCTTTATTTACAAGTCATCTTTATAGGTTATCTACCCTGTGGAGATGAAAAGCAAATTCATGCTTTAGTTACAACCAGAAATCTTAAATGTTTGGGTCTGTCCATTCAAATCCATTATCACTAAATCAAATGTGTTATGTTTTTACGTTGTATATTTGATCCTCAGAATTAGATATAATTTGGATATTAAAGTCTTGCTAATTCTGAGAGTTACTTAGAACATTCCTCCTTCTTTATTCCCCTGTTTGTAAACTCTGGGGGTTAGTTTAAGTGGATGCGTGTGTGCGTGTGCACACATGCAGCACTATTTATTAGCTTTAAGCAAATTGCTTGGTAATTTCTTGGTCAGTTTTTGGTCATACCAAATCTTATAGATATTTACCTTACACATTTAAGTCTTACACATTTAAGGAGCTAAGTTGCAGTAGACATTAAATATTATATGCAAATTTGATGTTTTATAGAGGCCTAGTAATATAGCTTATGGAGCCTGAAAACTTAGATTCCTAAAGGTAGGAGCAAGAAGTATGTACTTAGCAACAGTTGGATATGACTACTGAACCTATCAATTCATAGCATCATCATTCTTAGCTAGAAGGGCTTTTAAGAAGGTGGTCTAGCCCCAGGCTTTTTGGTAGGCTAGAAATAAGGATATTTTTTCTGGTGGGCCTGCATAAGGATAATTGTGAATTGTCTTAGGTCACTGTTACTGAATGATAGGAGGGGGAATGTAGAAGCCAATTCAGAGCTTCCTTTATTACTCTAGCTACTCTATTGTGATTTAAAAGGAATAAATGTAGAAATTGTTGCGATTTCTTTGCTACTACAAAACATGACCTTTACTTTTACTTTAAGATGACTTTACTGACTTATACCATCTCTGAGGCATAGGTATTAAATTGTTGGCCAGTAGCGGTGATAAATAAGCACATGATTCATCATTTGTATCCAACGTCTTATCTCTTTCCCTTCCCTGTCCAAAGGATTATGTTTTATAAGAGAGGTGAGTATTATTGGAGAACCCACAGCAAAATATAACAATCACTGGGAAAAGTCACTTTTTCTTCAGATATTCCATATTTTTAAATGTTTTTCTTGGAAAAAGTTAAATTTGCATATTTGATAAAGCTGGCCCCTATTTTTTTTTTTTAAATAACAGGAATACTAATTTAAAGTTTTCAATCTGATACATTATTTTTTAGATGGAGACCTCTACTGGAAGTATGAAGCAATAGATGGATTCTATTATACATTGTAAAATATCTAGACAAAGGAATGGTAGGGAGATTGATTTTTAAAATAGTCAGTGTAAAGTATCCTAGAGATCTTTAAAAGAATCTTTCTATGATACTTTAGATAATAATGTACTTTTGGTTTATGACATCATCTTAAGTTTTTAAAAAGCAGAATTTTGTCTTTTCTTAGCTGTTTATTAAATTTGCCATGTGCCAAGCACTGTACCAAATGATTATAATAACTCATTTCTTCTTCATACCTCCCAATCACATAGGTACTGTTACTATTATCCTGATGTTAAAGAAGAGAAAACAGGACAAAGGAGTTTAAGAATCTTGTCCAAGGTCACACAGTTAGTAATTTTAGGAGCTAGTATTCGAACCTGGGCTATCTAGCTCTAAAAAAGGCGTGCTGTATTGTTTTCCCCGAACTCCACGTGGTTTCGTCTTTATTAAAAAAGTGTGTGAAGAGAAGCACCTGAAGGGAATATTAGCAAAATATGAAAATAGTTGGGGTAGTTGTGGGATTGTGGCTTTTTATTTAAAAATCTTTTAATAAATCTTTTTACAAAAGACTTGTTTGCTGCAGTACAGTTTATATAGTATAGCTCATTTTTACAGATATTCATCTCACTGGATTTTTACAGCTTTACAAAATAGGTGTCATCCTATCTTATAGATGAGGAAAAAAGCCTTTAAGTATCATTGCTAATAAGTAATGGGGTCAGAATTAGAGTTTAGTTTTGTGAATTATAATTTGCTGCTCTTATTTTACCACCAAAGTCTTGGGGGCCAAGTACTTTAAAAAAAAAAAAATTTATTTACCTCTTAAAGCTCCTAATTCAACATTGATACATTGTAGTTGTACTGAATCAGATCCCCTGCCATGGGGAGGTTCTTATGAACTCTGGTGGGTATGGTGGGCCTTTCAGCAAATGGGGAATCTAATTTGGGAAATTCTGAATGAATTGAAAAATTCTAAACAGAATTAGTAATATAGTATCCCATTGATGTGGCCCTAAGCTTAACCTTTTCTTGTGCGGTTCTATGAAACAAGCACCAAGAGCCAGTTTTTTTCAGACTGTCAGTTTACAGAAGAGCAGGTTAATAGAGAATTCCAATTGTTTTCAAAGTTGATGAACCAATTTTTGCTGCACTTTATTTTTTTTAAAATTTTTATTGGCGTATAGTTGCTTTACAATGTTGTGTTAGTTTCTGCTATACAGCAGAGTGAATCAGCTGTACGTATACATGTATCCCCTCTTTTTTGGATTTCCTTCCCATTTAGGTCACCTCAGAGCACTGAGTAGAGTTCCCTGTGCTATACAGTAGGTTCTCATTAGTCATCTGTTTTATACATAGTATCGATAGTGTATATATGTCAATCCCAGTCTTCCAGTTCATCCCACCCACTCCCCCCTTTCCCCCTTCGGTATCCATACATTTCTTCTCTGTTCTCTACATCTATGTCTCTATTTCTGCTTTGTAAATAAAATTGTCTATACCAGTTTTTTCAGATTCCACATATATGCGTTAATATACGATATTTGTTCTTCTCTTTCTGACTTACTTCACTCTGTATGACAGTCTTTAGGTCTATCCATGTCTCTACAACTGACCCAATTTAATTCCTTTTTATGGCTGAGTAATATTTCATTGTATAAATGTACCACATTTTCTTTATCCATTCCTCTTTTGATGGACACTTAGGTTGTTTCCATGTCCTGGCTATTGTAAATAGTGCTGCAATGAACATTGGGGTGCATGTGTCTTTTTGAATTATGGTTTTCTCTGGGTATATGCCCAGTAGTGGGATTGCTGGGTCACATGGTAGTTCTATTTTTAGTTTTTTAAGGAACCTCATACTGTTCTCCATAGTGGCTGTGTCAATTTACATTCCCACCAACAGTGCAACGGGGTTCCCTTTTCTCCACACCCTCTCCAGCATTTATTGTTTGTAGATTTTGTGATGATGGCCATTCTGACTGGTGTGAAGTGATATCTCATTGTAGCTTTGATTTGCATTTCTCTAATAATTAGTGATGTTGAGCATCTTTTCATGTGTTTGTTGGCCACCTGTATGTCTTCTATGGAGAAATGTTTATTTAGGTCTTCCGCCCATTTTTTGATTGGGTTGTTTGTTTTTTTGATATTGAGCTGCATGAGCTGTTTGTATATTTTGGAGATTAATCCTTTGTCAGTTGCTTTGTTTGCAAATATTTTCTCCCATTCTGAGGGTTGTCTTTTCGTCTTACGGTTTCCTTTGCTGTGCAAAAGCTTTTAAGTTTCAGTAGGTCCCACTTGTTTATTTTTGTCTTTATTCTCATTACTCTAGGAGGTGGGTCAAAAAGATGTTGCGATTTATGTTAAAGAGTGTTCTGCCTATGTTTTCCTCTAAGAGTTTTATGGTGTCTTGCCTTACATTTAGGTCTTTAATCCATTTTGAGTTTATTTTTGTGTATGGTGTTAGGGAGTATTCTAATTTCATTCTTTTACATGTAGCTGTCCAGTTTTCCCAGCACCACTTATTGACGAGGCCGTCTTTGCTGCATTGTAAATTCTGGCCTCCTCTGTCATAGATTAGGTGACCATTGGTGCATGGGTTTAATCTCTGGGCTTTCTATGCTGTTCCATTCTGTTTTTGTGCCAGTACCATACTGTCTTAATTACTGTAGCTTTGTAATATAGTCTGAAGTCAGGGAGCCTGATTCCTCCAGCTCCGGTTTTCTTTCTCAAGATTGCTTTGGCTATTTGGGGTCTTTTGTGTTTCCATACAAATTGTGAAATTTTTTCTTCTAGTTCTGTGAAAAATGCCATTGGTAATTTGATAGGGATTGTATTGAAACTGTAGATTGCTTTGGGTAGTATCGTCATTTTCACAATATTGATTCTTCCAATGCAAGAACATGGTATATCTCTCCATCTGTTTATGTTGTCTTTGATTTCTTTCATCAGTCTCTTACAGTTTTCTGCATACAGGTCTTTTTCCTCCTTAGGTAGGTTTATTCTTAGCTATTTTATTCTTTTTTTTTGCAAGGGTAAATGGGATTGTTTCCTTAATTTCTCTTTCTGATCTTTTGTTGTTAGTGTATAGGAATGCAAGAGAGTATTAATTTTGTATCCTGTGACTTTACTAAATTCATTGATTAGCTCTAGTAGTTTTCTGGTGGCCTCTTTAGGATTTTCTATGTATAGTATCTCTACACTTTATTTTTTTGAGTGTAGGGCCACCATCATTAGTTTACAGTCATGTGGAATTTTGGATTTTACATAGATTATTAATTCAGTTTATCTTCTATCTCTATGCTGGAAGGAACTTTTTACAACTTCATTTCTAAGTTCACTTTTTTTTTTTTTTTTCTTAACAAGCTCTGGAACTCAGCACTTCTGTTTATTAGCTCCAGTAACTTAGCAATCTTTATTCCTTTCTGTTTTTCCAAAATCATGTGAAATAGGGTCTAGTGGGGATAAGTATATACACTTATGATGAAAACAGGCTGAACTGAAGACAGGTGTACATCCATTTAGAGTTCTTTAGAGTATGTTTTCTAATATTTGGTATTCCTGGGCACACATTTGTGTGACTAGTATGAGTGGATTATTTTGGAAAGGAGTGTTTGGGAGTAAGGAAAATGGTCTAGTGGGATATGCTTAGGGTCATATCTTAATAAAAATCTTCTCCTTAAAGGGCTTTGCTGTTACTTGAAATCTTATTTTGACACTAAACTGATTTGATTTGGTTTGGACATTTCTATATTTTCTCCTTTTGTGAGTGATTTTTAAATAGTGATCACAAAAGTTAGGGCTAGTAAAACTGGCCTCTACCCTAAGTCATCTTAATGTGTGAAGAAATATGTAAATGAGCAACATTCTGACTACAAATAGAGGACAGGCATTCCCAAATAATAATAATGCAGCATTTTGAATGGCATTAATTTTTTCCTAAACTTCCTTACCCGTAACATCCAAGGCATGGGTTTACCTTTGCCTGTAAGAGCAGAGGAGGTTATAACATGAGCAAAATATGGAACTCTCTCTCTGATATTCGGAGAAAATTCAGGAATATTCCCTTTGCTGCCTAACGGGGAGGCTTCAGCCTTCCAAACTGCAGCCTGAATTAAGTAGAAAAGCGCAGTCCATTCCTTTCCCTGCATCATTATTACAAGGAAAAGGAGTTGAAACTCCTAAAGAAATATCTAGTCCTCTTTCATTGCAGAGTTTGGGATGATTGGCTAAGGACTGGTTTCCTTCACAAAGATCCCTAAGCCAGCATTTTCGAATTGTTAATTAGGTAGGCTGTGCAGAAAAGTGTTCTTACTTAAATACAATTTGGAGACTTTGTTAAAGTTTTTAGTGTTAAAAGCTGAAGATTATGAACCTTGATAGGTGAATTAGCAAATATTTAGTATGGAGTGTTGGTAGGATTAGACTTTATTTAATATTATACTTCATTGCAAATTCTTGCTACTGTTGTCATCTGAACGCAATTTGAGAAAGCATTTCAATTAGACCTTTAATTTGTGGATTATTTTATATTCTTGAACTTGAATAGCCAATGTGGTTCCTTAACCGTTAGTAAGGACATTCAATGAGAAACGTATTTACTCTGCAATAGTTTTTCTAATATAGTCACTGTATTTCCATTGATAAAGTGATCTCTTAAGAAACACAAGTTTTGTTTTTCTGGAGTCTAAATAGGCAGAAAGCTAACACTGTCTTTTGACATAATACATAGTCCTTTCTTGAGAAAAACATAGAATATAAATAATTGGAAATATATTAGGAAATTATTAATATGGAAAACGACCATTGAGGACATTTCATTAAATCAGGGTAGGTTTAGTCCAGCTTCTTAGATTTTCTAATAGTCTACAAGAATGTTCTGTGTAAGTTCACAAAGAATATAATTTGTGTTTGTTGTAATGCCATATGTTATCAGTCTTTCAAGGTAGCATTTTTCAAATCTTTGCCCTTTTTTTATTGCTTCATAATTTTTCAAAGGCAAGTTAAGAAGCTCCAGTTAGAATTGTCGATCTATTGCTTCTGCACCAAATTTTTCAGTTGTTACTTACGTACATTGAGGTTGTACATACATATTCACACTCATTTTATCTTTTTAACAGTATATAATATTCGTATTTGTTTCTTATTCTTCCTATACCCACCCCCTTGATTTTTAGTTCTTTTGATATTAACAGTGGCTTTCTTTTGGTTCATACTTTTCATGTACTTTTTTCGTGTCCCTTTATTTTTCATTTTTCTTGAATCTTGGTTTTACATTTAATCTAAGAATACATCTTCTGAGTTTAACCCATTTATATTTAATGTGATTATTGTTAGCTCTCCCATTTTATACTGTATGTTTTCAGTGTCTAAATTTAATCTGTATGTTCTCTCTCTTACCTGACCAATAAATTCCAAGAACCTTCGCATACTCTCCTTGCCACCCCTGTTTTGTTGGAATAAGGGTGATGTGATGTTTTAATAATGGATTCTTATGGATATACATTTTTTAAGAAGATAAATCTTCTAAGATTTTCCCTTAATTGCCATATTTTATTTTATTTTTTCTGGATTCATTTTTCTTCTTGCTAGATTACATTCTTCAAAAGTTCTTTGAAAGAAGGTCTTTTTGTGGTCAACTTTGAGATACTGTATGCCTAGAATATCTTTATTTATCACTCATATTTAAGTGATATTTACCTTCATATAAAAATGAGTATGGGTTTTTTTCCCTTCAGTATTTTGAGGATAAGATTTCATTGTTCTTTTGTTGTTCTGGTGTTGCTTTTGAGAACATTTGATTGTTGATCTTGTTCTTTTGTGTGTGATCTCCTCTCACCTTTCTTGTCAGAAGCTTTATTTTTCTCCAGTTTTATTGAAATGTAATTGACATACAGCACTGTGTAAGTTTAAGGTGTACAGCATAATGATTTGACTTGCATCATGAAATGGTTATCACAGTAAGTTTAGTGAACATTTCACACAGATATAAAATTAAGACATAGGAAAAAACCTTTTTTTGTGGTGACGATCTTTGAGATTTAGTCTCTTAACGACTTTCATGTATAACATACAGCAGTGTTAATTGTGTTTATCATGTTGTACATTACATCCCTAGTACTTATTTATCTTATAACTGGAAGTTTGTAGTACCTTTTGATTGCCTTCATCCAATTCTCCCTCCCCCCATCCCCTGCCTCTGGTAAGTGCAAATCTGATCTCTTTTTGTATGAGTTTGTTTGTATGTTTGTTTTTGAAGTATAATTGACCTACAACACTACATTAGTTCCTGTTACACAACATAGTGCTTTTTTTCTATATATTTCTAAATGATTACCATGATAAGTCTAGTTACAATATGTCGCCATACAAAGATAATACTTGGTTATTGACTATATTCCCCACACTGTACATTTTATACCAGAGACTCATTTAATATTTTGCAACTGGAAATTTGTACCCCTTAATCTCCCTCACCTTTTTCTTTCCTCCCCCATCCCTGTCCTATCAGGCAACCACCTGTTTGTTCTCTGTATCTATAACTCTGGTTCTTTTTTGTTATATTTGTTCATTTATTTTGTTTTTTAGATTCCACATAATGAGTGAAATCATACAATGTTTGTCTTTCTCAGTCTGACTTATTTCACTTAGCGTAATACCCTCTAGGTCCAACCATGTTGTCACAGATGGCGAGACTTCATTCTTTTTTATGGCTGAGTAATATTAGATTGTATATATATATATACCACATCTTCTTTATCCATCCATCTGTTGATGAGCACTTGAGATGCATCATATCTTGACTATTGTAAATAATGCTGCAATGAACATAGCGGTGCATATATCCTTTCTAATTAGTGCTTTTGTTTTCTTTGGATAAATACCCAGGAGTAGAATTTTTGCATCCTGTGGTAGTTCTATTTTTAATATTTTGAGGAATCTCCATACAGTTTTGCATAATGGTGCACCAAATTTCATTCCCACCAGCAGTGCACCAGGGTTTACTTTTCTCCACATCCTCACCAATACTTGTTATTTGTTGTCTTTTTGATGACAGCCATTCTGAAAGGTGTGAGGTGATATCTCATTGTGGTTTTGATTTGTATATCCCCAATGATTAGTGATGTTGAGCATCTTTTCATGTGCTCATTGGCCATCTGTATTTCTTCTCTGGAAAAATGTCGATTCAGATCCTCTGCCCATTTTTTGTTGTATTTTTTTTGATATTGAGTTGTTTGAGTTCCTTGTATAGTTTGGATATTAACCGCTTATCAGCTATATTGTTGGCAAATATGTTCTCCATTCAGTAGGCAGCCTTTTCATTGTGTTGACAGCTTCCTTTGCTGTGCAAAAGCTTTTCAATTTGATGTAGTTCCATTTGATTGTTTTTGCTTGGTTCCCTTGCCTGAGGAGACATATCCAAAAAAATATTACTAAGACCGATATCAAAGGGAGTATTGCCTATGTTTTCTTCTAGAAGTTTTATGGTTTCAGGTCTCATGTTTAAGTAAGTCTTTAATCCAGTTTGAATGTATTTTTTTGCATGGTGTAAGAGAGTAGTTCAGTTTGATTCTTTTGCATGTAGCTGTTCAGTTTTCCAAACACCATTTATTGAAAAGGCTATGTTTCCTTCGTTGTAGATTCTTGTGTCCTTTGTTGTAGATTAATTGTCCGTATAAGTGTGGGTTCATTTCTGGGCCCTCTGTTCTGTTCCATTGATCTATATGTATGTTTTTGTGCCAGTACCATACTGTTTTGGCGACTGTAACTTGTAGTGTAGTTTGAAATCAGGGAGTGTGATACCTCCAGCTTTGTTCTCTCTCAAGATTGTATTGGCTGTTTGGGTTCTTTTGTGTTTCCATACAAATTTTGGAATTATTTGTCCTAGTTCTGTGAAAGATGCCATAGGTATTTTGATAGGGATTGCATTGAATCTGTAGATTGCTTTGAGTAATATGGTCATTTTAACAATACTAATTCTTTCACTCCAGGCACTCGGTATATCTTTCCATCTGTTTGTGTTGTCTTTAATTTCTTTAATCAGTGTCTTACAGTTTTCTGAGCACGCGTCTTTTACCTCCTTAGTTAGATTTATTTCTAGGTATTTTGTTCTTTTTGATGCAATTGTGAATGGGATTCCTGTCTTAATTTCTCTTCCTGATACTTTGTTGTTAGTGTATAGAAATGCAACAGATTTCTGCATATTAATTTTATGTCCTGCTACTTTACCAAATTCATTGATGAGTTCCAGTAGTTTTTTGGTGGCATCTTTAGGACTTTCTGTGTATATATAGTATCATGTCATCTGCAAACAGTGACAGTTTTACTTCTTTCTTTTCAATTTAGATTCCTTTTATTGTTTGATTGATGTGGTTAGGGCTTCCATTGTTGTGTGGAATAAAAGTGGTGAGAGTGGGCATCCTTTTCTTGTTCCTGATCTTAAAGGAAATGCTTTCAGTTTTTCAGTGTTGAGTATGGTGTTAGCTATGGGCTTATCATATATGACCTTTATTATGTTGAGGTATGTTCCCTCTGTACCCACTTTGTTGAGAGTTTTTTTTTTATCATAAATGGATGTTGAATTTTGTCAAAAGCTTTTCTTGCATCTATAGAGATGATTATGTGATTTTTATTTTTCAGTTAATGTGGTGTATCATATTGATTGTTTTGCTGCTTGGTTCCCTTGCCTGAGGAGACATATCCAAACATACTGAAACATCCTTGCACCTCTGGATAAATCCCACTTGATCATGGTGTATGATCCTTTTAATGTATTGTTGAATTTGGTTTCCTGGTATTTTGATGAGAATTTTTGCATGTATGTTTGTCATTGATATTGGCTGGTAACCTTTTTTTGTGATATCTTTGTCTATCTTGGTATTAGGGTGATGCTGGTCTTGTAGAATGAGTTCAGAAGCATTTCTTCCTCTGCAGTGTTTTGGAATAGCTTGAGAAAGATAGGTTTAACTGTTCTCTAAATGTTTGGTAGAATTCACCTGTGAAGCCATCTGGTCCTGGACTTTTTTCTGTTGGGAATTTAAAATTAATGATTCAGCTTCAGTTCTAGTAATTGATCTGTTTCTTCCTGGTTCAGTTTTGGGAGATTGTACAATTCTGGGAATTTGTCCACTTTTTCTTGGTTGTCCATTTTTTTGGAGTGTAATTGTTCACAGTAATCTTTTATGATCTTTTGTGTTTCTGTGGTGTTGGTCGTAATTTCTTTTTCATTTCCGATTTTCTTTTGTACGTGACCTCCCCCTTCCCTCCTTGTCAGAAGATTTTGAATATATACTATGTGTGTGTGTATGTATATATACACACATATATATATATATATTGTCTTAGAAATGCTTAAATTTCACTCTAGTATGTTTAGGTATAGGCTTTTTTCTTATGTTCTTAGCACTCTAAGCCATTTCAATCTGTGATCATATATTGAATCTTGTGAAATTCTTAGCCATTAGTTTTTCAAATTTTTCCCTTTCATTTATCCTTTTCTTTGCTTATGGAATTCCTATTAGGTAGATATTTACACTTATACTACTTTCCCTATATTGCTTTAACTTTTTTCGCTGTATTGCTTTTTCTTTTTTTTAGTATTACTGTTTTCATTGCTTTCTGATGCTCTTTGGGACATTTCCTGGACTCAGCCTTAATGATTACTAAATTGTTTTGCACTTCTGTCCATTCTGTTATTCCAACCATTTAAACATTCTTTATTTCATTGATTATGTGTATTTTTATAGCCAGTATCTTCTTAATTGGGTATTCCTGCTTCATGCTTCTAATATTTTCCCATGTTTCCCTAAGGCTATTTATTATGATTGTTCAGAATTATTTTGGGGTGATTTTCCTGGTGGTCCAGTGATTAAGACCCTGCGCTTCTGCTGCAGTGGGTGCAGGTTCGATCCTTGGTCGGGGAACAAAGATCCCACATGCTGCGTGGTGCGGCCAAACATTAAAAAAATTTTTTATTTTAATTGTTTTTGGGATTAGTTCTGCTCCTTCTTTGAGTAAGTTATTTCTCATGCATTTGGGTGTAGGTGTTTGTCCACACTCCCTGTATTAGTGATGCTCCGGTGTTGCTTTATTTTCCACTCTATTTGTTACTCTTTTATACGTCTCAGATGCTAGTTAATGCAGAGAGTGAGAAATGGACATATACCGAGTTCATCCACTCTTGGCAGTTTACCCACGTGTTGCTTCTGTTTCTTAGGGACACTTCTCTGTAGGTATTGCGCACAGTGGTAGGGTGCGTCCCTCTCTTCTGTTTTAGTCCTGATGTCTGGCTGTTTCTGCTGGTTTCCTGCACTAAAGTAATGGTAGCATGGGCAGTAATCTACCTAAGAAAATCCAGCCTAATAAAAGGGCACACAACTAGAATTCTTAACCCCAGTTTATTCTCCTAATCAGTGGTTGCTGGTTTTCCTATGCTCTGTGACTCCCTAACTATATGCCCTACCATTATCGGTGTCTTCAAGTGTTGTTGAACTGGATTCTGAGATTCAGCAATGTTTATATTATCTTAGTGTCACCTCCAGAGTAGGATTCATAAGAAGGAGCCAATAACCAGCAGATGGTGCTGGTCTTTTACCTTTTTCAGGGACCAAAACCCATATCTTACTTTTACAGGTAATGGCTCTAAGTGATTATTAAATTTCTTTAAAGTTCTCAGAACATCTTGGAGTATTAGAGTAGTTTTATGAACAGATAAGAAGAAGATAAATGTATCTAACAATTTATGTCTCTTTCTTCATGTATAAAATTGTGCTGTTCTGGTTACAGTTCATTTTGAAAACCTTTTATGATAGCAATATAATTGACTTGTAAAGTATTGTGATCTGTAACAGCTACTATTTATTGAGTGCTCACTGTATCCTGGGTACTGCAATAAGTGTTTTATGTATATAATGTTGGAGAAAGAACAGGATGATTTCTCCAATGAGAAGTTTTAATAGGTTTATAGGAATTGTGGATAACTATTGACTCTTGAGGACAAAAATTATACTGAGATATTTTAGCAACAATAAATTTCATTAAGGTCATAGAATGTTTTGCCTGGAGAAGAGGGAAATTATTGAAGAAGGAAATTTAGAGATTGCTCTTGAGAGAACTGAGATGTGGAGAGTTTGTCACTTTTATATGTAGTTCATGAGCTTTCTCTATTTTTTGGTTTGGGGGTATATTTGGGTTGACATACAGAACCATTTCATTGTTGGAGTATTTAATATTTATAGATTATTGCAGATAGAAAAGATCACTTAAAAGCTATTTACTACGTGCTTGTGTGTTTTGTACTCAGATGTGAAAATAGAAAATAAACCGGATATCATTCCAGCTTCCTAAAGCAGTTTAAGTGATCATTATGTTTTATCTAGTTTTTCATCTAAAAGACTATTTTACTTAACTATTTAAGTTTATTTTTAGAATATATCTTTAGATACAGCCTTTACCTTTATTAAAGCCTCATTTTCTACTCTTATCTTATGCTTCCTGATTATACTTGCTAGTGGAACCCAAAACAATGATTGTATAAAATATGAAATGAAGAAGAGAAGACGTAGATTAGGAGGAAATTTCTGGCTTTATGTAGCTAGAGTTTTTTTGCTTGACATTATTTAAGCAGTGAAACTGTTTTTCCCATTTTTAAAAATTAAATACAATTTATACACAGTAAAATTTACCCTTTTTAGTGTACTGCTCTGCCTCTTTTGACAAATGGAAACAGTTGTATAAGCACCACAGAAAAAGAAGATACAGAATATTTCCATCACTCCCAAAATTGTTCTGTGTCTGTCGGTAATGCAACATTTCATTTTCTGACCCTGGCAACCAGTAATATGTTTTATGCCATAAATTTTGCCTTTTTAAGAATATCATATTAATGGAATCATACCATATATAGTCTTTTCAGTCTGGCCTCTTTTATTTAGCACAGTGCATATGAGATTTATACATATTGCCTGTATTAATAGTTCACTCCTTTTCATTGCTAAGTAGAATCCATACTGAAGATTCTTTATCATTTCCTAGTTTAGGGAGATTTAGGTTGTTTCCAGTTTTTGGTGATTAAAATTACTATATTCCCATGTAAGTTTTTGTGTCAACGGAAATTTTCACTTTATTTGGGTAAATACCAAGGAGTAAAATTACTGGGTCATTAAAAGAAAAAAGAAATTACTGGGTCATACTGAAAATATGTATTTAATTGTATAAGAAAATGTGAAACTTTTTCAGAATGGCTGAAGCATTTTCGCATTCCCATCAGCAGTTTATGAGAGGGTTCCAATTGCCCCTCCTCCTTGCTAGGGCTTGGTGTTGTTCGTTTTTGAATTTTAGCCGTTCTAAAAAATATGTAATAGTATCTAATTATTCTTTTAACTAAATGACTAAGAAGGAGCCAACAACCAGCAGATGGTGCTGGATTTTTACCTTTTCAGGGACCAAAGCCCATATCTGAGCATTTTTTATTTGCTATCTGTGTATCTTCTTTAGTGAAGTAGCTATTCAGATCTTCTGCAGATTTGTTTTTTGGGTTTCTTCTTATTGAATTTTGTGAGTTCTTTAAACATCCTGGATGTAAATTCTTTATCAGATATATGATTCGCAGATACTTTCACAAACTGTTCTTGTCTTGTTATTCTCCGGTATGTTTATAAAAACAGCTTTATTGAGAAATAACTAATATACAATAAACTGAACATGTATAAAGTATCCAGTTTGGGAGTTTTGCCATGTGTATACACCTGTGAAATCATCACCACGAAGTAATGAACACATTCATCACTCTCAAAAGTCTTCTGCCCCTTGGTAATCTTTCCTCCCACTTATTCCTAGGCAACCATTAATTTTTTTAAAAATTCCAAATTAGTTTGCATCTTCTAGAATTTTCATACAATAAGTCCCTGGTTTTCTTTTCTTTTTTCTTTTTGTATTGGTCTGTTGTCTTTCACTCAGGAAAATTATTTGGAGATCCATCTGTGTTGTCGCATGTATCAAAGTTCATTCTTGTTTAATTGCCGAGTGGTGTTCTGTTGTATGGATATATCACAACTGGGTTATTTCTGATTTTTGGCTATTACCATAAAAGCCACTATGAACATTTTTACGTAAATCTTTTAATGGGTTTACACTTTTGTTTCTGTAGGAGTGAAATGGCTGGGTAATATGGTAAGTGTATGCGTAACTTTTTAAGAAGCTGTCAAACTGATTTCCAGTATGATCGTAGTATTTTACATTTTGTAAAATAGCATTTGGTATGAGTTCTAGTTGATCCACATTTTCACCAACACTTGATGGTCAGTCTTTAATTTTAGCTGTCCTAGTAGGTGTGTAGTAATATCTTATTGTACTAAAATTTGCTTTTTCCTAATGCCAGTGATTTTGAGTACTTATCATGTACTTATATGGAATTCATGTATCTTTTTTTGATGAGGTGTCCATTCATATTCTTTGTGCACTTTTTTATTGGGTTGTTTTTCTTATATTTAATTTTTGAGAGTTCTTTATATATTCAGAATACTGTCAGATATGTGATTTGCAAATATTTTCTTCCAGTCTGTAGTTTGTCCTTTCATATTTTTTTGGGAAGGGGAGGAGTTTTTAATTTTGATTAAGTGAAATTTGTAAATATTTATTCTTTTAAGTATCATGCCTGTGATGTTGTATCTAAGAAATCTTTGCCTAATCCAGTGTCACAAATATTTTCTCCTGTTTTCTTCTTCTAGGTGTTTTATAGGTTTAGGGTTTTAAAAAAGCTTTATTGAGGAATAATTGACAAATATAATTGTTTATATTTAAAGTATAACACATGATGATTTGATATACACATATATTTTAGTTTAGTTTAGTTTTTTTTTTTACAGTGTTTCCTTTTTTTTTAACGTTTTTTTTCTTTTTTAATTTATTTATGGCTGTGTTGGGTCTTCGTTTCTGTGTGAGGGCTTTTTCTAGTTGTGGCAAGTGGGGGCCACTCTTCATCGCAGTGCACGGGCCTCTCACTATTGTGGCTTCTCCTGTCGCGGAGCACAGGCTCCAGATGCACAGGCTCAGTAATTGTGGCTCACGGGCTCAGTTGTTCTGTGGCATGTGGGATCTTCCCAGACCAGGGCTCGAACCCGTGTCCCCTGCATTGGCAGGCAGATTCTCAACCACTGCACCACCAGGGAAGCCCCATATATATTTTAGAATGATGTATAGTTTTAGATTTTACATTTAAACGTTTGGTCTATCTTGATGTAAATTTTGCATATGGTGTCACATACGGACAAAAAATGCTATCTCTTTCCCTGTAAGTAATGCTTTAATGATGTCCTACAAATTTTGATTTGTTGTATTTATATTTTCATTCCATTCAACATACTTTTTCGTTTCCCCTTTGAGTTCTTCTTTGACCCATGGATTATTTAGAAGTATTAGTTTCTGAATATTTGGGGATTTTCCAGACATCTTTTAGTTATTGATTTCTAATTTCACTCCGTTGTGGTCAGAGGGTGCACTTTTATGCCTTGAATTCCTTTAAATTTATTGAGATTGGATTTGTGGCCTTGAATGTGGCCTGTCTTGGTAAATATTCTGTGTGTACTTGAGAAGAAAGTATATTTATTCTGCTGTTGTTGGTTGAAGTAGTCTATAAATGTCAGTCAGGTCAAGTATGTCGATAGTATTGTTCAAGTTTAATGTATCCTTCCCAATTTTCTGTCTACTTGTTCTATGATTGAGAGAGGAGTATTAATCTCTGACTATAATATGAATTTGTCTATTTCGCCTTGCAGTTTATCACTTTTTGCTTGATGTATTTTTGAAGCTCTTTTAATTTTGTACATAAACATTCAGGATTTTATGTCTCCTTGGTAAAATTACCCCTTTTTGACCAAGAAGTGACTTTCTATATCCTTGGTAATATTATTTGATTTGAAATTACTTTGTCTCTTAATATAGCCACTCTAATACTACTGTCAGCATGGTATATATATTTTTTCCATTCTCTTTTAACCTATTTGTGTCTCATATTTAAAGTGTATTTCTTGTAGGCACAACATAATTGGGTTGTCCTTACCCCACCTCCCCCAACCTGACAGTCTCTGCCTTTTAACTGTGGGTGTTTAAAGCATTTACATTTAATGTGACTAATGATCTGGTTAGGTTTAAATCCACCATCTTGCTGTTTCTTTTCTGTTTGTCTCATCTGTTCATTGTTCTCTTTTTCCTCTTCTGCCTTCTTTTGGTTTGGGTATTTTTATGGTTCATTTTTATCTCCTTTGTTTTTGTATTAGTTATAAATTTTTTTTTTTAGTGCTTGCTTTAACTTACTGTAGTCTACCATCTGACGATGTTACACATATAGTATAAGTACCTTATAGTAGTGCACTTCCATTTCTCCCCTCTTGGTTTTTGTGCTGTTAATTTTCTTATATTTTAATTCTACATATGTTGTAAACTAAGCACTACATGGTAGTTAATTTTTAAAAACAGTTATCTTTTAAAGAGACTTAAATATTAAGAAAAAAAGCCTTATGTGCTTTTTTCACATTGTTACCATTTCCATTTCTCTCATTGTTTTGTTGTAGATCCACATTTCCATAAAATCTGATCACTATATTCTATCTTAGCCGAAAGTAGAAGTCCCAGTTTTTTCTGTTAACCTCTGTATCTGCACTTTTTGCTTTGGGGATTTATGATTTACAAACTAATTGATGGGTTCCAGTAGGTAGACTTTTATGTGCCTTAATTCCATGTTTTTTAGGTTTTTTTTTTTTTCCAGGAAATCTTATATCTCACATTTAAAAGATAGTTTTCATCCTCCAAAGAGGGTATAAACAAGTGGGATTTATTCCTTTATGTATATATTTATCTGCTGCTTACCCAAATATTTCAATATTAGACGTATGTAGTATCTTATAGATAATTAGCATTTAAATTACATTAGCTCAGCTAATGCTAATATTCTAACATAACACTAATGTGTCACTTCAGTCTCAAAATAACATGCTTGTTATTTTGCTTCCTCTCTCCCCTCACCATATTCAGAAAAAAGAATCCTGTTGAATATATTTTTATTGGTCATTTAGGTCCTCTTGATAAATGGGAATTCCCAGTAGAAATGAAAACTAGTTTATTATACAAAATGCAGCTTTTTTATGTGTAAGACCTTCTTCAGTAGTTAAATTTAAATAATTGTATCTTAAATAGCTTAAAGCCACCCTTTAAGTCTGGTTTCTGTAAGTGGATATTTTCTTCTTTGGAGAAATTAAGTAGGTGAAAATCAGTATTTACAAAAGAGGACTATTTAGGGGAATATAACTGGCGTTTTTTGTTTAAATGGTTTCTTATAGAGTTAATTTAAAATAAGTGTTTGTTCCATGCTTTGAATAATCCAGTAAATGAGGAAATTTCTAATGACTGGTCAGGAATAGCAAGGCAAAAAACACCAACAAACTGAGTTTTGGGAAGTGTGGTGGTGGTGATGGTATGTGATATGGGTTATATCTGTGGAGATACAGTTCATACATGTTTCTCATTGCGGGTAAGAGGGCAAAACTTTTGTTGCTGCTGGTAGTCATCTCTTGTTGTTGGGGGAGGGGGATGATGAAGAAGATGCATTAAGCTTATATTAAGAGAGGAGGAACCAAGATGGCGGAGTAGAAGGCTGTGCTCTCACTCCCTCTTGCGAGAACACCAGAATCACAACTAGCTGCTGGACAGTCATCGACAGGAAGACACTGGAACTCACCAAAACAGATACCGCACATCCAAAGACAAAGGAGAAGCCACAATGAGATGGTAGGAGGGGCGCAATCAGAGTAAAATCAAATCCCATAACTGATGGGTGGGTGACTCACAGACTGGCTAACACTTATACCACAGAAGTCCACCCACTGGAGTGAAGGTTCTGAGCCCCACGTCAGGCTTCCCAACCTGGGGGTCCGACAACGGGAGGAGGAATTCCTAGAGAATCAGACTTTGAAGCCTAGTGGGAATTGATTGCAGGACTTCGACAGGACGGGGGAAACAGAGACCCCACTCTTGGAGGGCGCACACAAAATAGTGTGCGCATTGGGACCCAGGGGAAGGAGCAGTGACCCGGGGGGAGACTGAACCAGACCTACCTGCTAGTGTTGGAAGGTTTCCTGCAGGGGTGGGGGTGGGCCTGTTTCACCATGGGGACAAGGACACTGGCAGCAGAAATTCTGGGAAGTACTCCTTGGTGTGAGCCCTCCCAGAGTCTGTCATTAGCCCCTCCAAAGAGCCCAGGTAGGCTCCAGTGTTGGGTTGCCTCAGGCAAAACAACCAACAAGGAGGGAACCAGCTCCACCCATCAACAGTACAGTGGATTAAAGTTTTACTGAGCTCTGACCACCACAGCAACAGTCAGCTCTACCCACCACCAGAGACTCCCATCAAGCCTCTTAGATAGCCTCAACCACCAGAGGGCAGGCAGCAGAAGCAAGAAAAACTACAGTCCTGCAGCCTGTGGAACAAAAACCACATTCACAGAAAGACGGACAACATGAAAAGGCAGAGGGCTATATACCAGATGAAGGAACAAGAAAAAACCCCAGAAAAACAACTAAATGAAGTGGAGATGGGCAACCTTCCAGAAAAAGAATTCAGAATAATGATGGTGAAGATGATCCAGGACCTCGGAATAAGAATGGAGGCAAAGATCGAGACGATGCAAGAAATGTTTAACAAAGACCTAGAAGAATTAAAGAACAAACAAACAGAGATGACCAATACAATAACTGAAATAAAGACTACACTAGAAGGAATCAATAGCAGAATAACTGAGGCAGAAGAATGGATAAGTGACCTGGAAGACAGAATGGTGGAATTCACTGCTGTGGAACACACTAAAGAAAAAAGAATGAAAAGAAATGAAGAAAGCCTAAGAGACCTCTGGGACAACATTAAACGCAACAACATTCGCATTATAGGGGTCCCAGAAGGAGAAGAGAGAGAGAAAGGACCAGAGAAAATATGTGAAGAGATTATAGTTGAAAACTTCCCTAACCTGGGAAAGGAAATAGCCACCCGAGTCCAGGAAGCGCAGAGTCCCATACAGGATAAACCCAAGGAGAAACACGCCGAGACACATAGCGAACAAATTGGCAAAAATGAAAGACAAAGAAAAGTTAATGAAAGCAGCAAGGGAAAAACGACAAATAACATACAAGGGAACTCCCATAAGGTTAACAGCTGATTTCTCAGCAGAAACTCTACAAGCCAGAAGGGAGTGGCATGATATACTTAAAGTGATGAAAGGGAAGAACCTACAACCAAGATTACTCTACCTGGCAAGGATCTCATTTAGATTTGATGGAGAACTCAAAAGCTTTACAGACAAGCAAAAGCTAAGAGAATTCAGCACCACCAAACCAGCTCTACAGCAAATGCTAAAGGAACTTCTCTAAGTGGGAAACACAAGAGGAGAAAAGGACCTACAAAAGCAAATCCAAAACAGTTAAGAAAATGGTCATAGGAACATACATATCAATAATTACCTTAAACGTGAATGGATTAAATGCTCCAACCAAAAGACACAGGCTTGCTGAATGGATACAAAAACAAGACCCATATATATGCTGTCTACAAGAGACCCATTTCAGACCTAGGGACACATACAGACTGAAAGTGAGGGGATGGAAAAAGATATTCCATGCAAATGGAAATCAAAAGAAACCTGGAGTAGCTATACTCATATCAGATAAAATAGACTTTAAAATAAAGAATGTTACAAGAGACAAGGAAGGACACTACATAATGATCAAGGGATCAATCCAAGAAGAAGATGTAACAATTATAAATATATACACAACCAACATAGGAGCACCTCAATACATAAGGCAACTGCTAACAGCTATAAAAGAGGAAATCGACAGTAACACAATAATAGTGGGGGACTTTAACACCTCACTTACACCAATGGACAGATCATCCAAAATGAAAATAAATAAGGAAACAGAAGCTTTAAATGACACAATAGACCAGATAGATTTAATGGATATTTATAGGACATTCCATCCAAAAACAGCAGATTACACTTTCTTCTCAAGTGTGCATGGAACATTCTCCAGGATAGATCACATCTTGGGTCACAAGCCTCAGGAAATTTAAGAAAATTGAAATCATATCAAGCATCTTTTCTGACCACAATGCTATGAGATTAGAAATGAATTACAGGTAAAAAAACGTGAAAAGCACAAACACATGGAGGCTAAACAATACGTTACTAAATAACCAAGAGATCACTGAAGAAATCAAAGAGGAACTCAAAAAATACATAGAGACAAATGACAATGAAAAGTCGATAATCCAAAACCTATGGGATGCAGCAAAAGCAGTTCTAAGAGGGAAGTTTATAGCTATACAAGCCTACCTAAAGAAACAAGAAAAATCTCAAGTAAACAATCTAACCTTACACCTAAAGGAACTAGAGGAAGAAGAACAAACAAAACCAAAGTTAGCAGAAGGGAAGAAATCATAAAGATCAAAGCAGAAATAAGTGAAATAGAAACAAAGAAAACAATAGCAAAGATCAATAAAACTAAAAGCTGGTTCTTTGAGAAGATAAACAAAATTGATAAGCCATTAGCCAGACTCATCAAGCAAAAGAGGGAGAGGACTCAAATCAATAAAATCAGAAATGAAACAGAAGTTACAACAGACACCGCAGAAATACAAAGCATCCGAAGAGACTACTGCAAGCAACTCTATGCCAATAAAACGGACAACCTGGAAGAAATGGACAAATTCGTAGAAAGGTATAACCTTCTAAGATTGAACCAGGAAGAAACAGAAAATATGAACAGACCAATCACAAACAATGAAACTGAAACTGTGATTAAAAATCTTCCAACAAACAAAAGTCCAGGACCAGATGGCTTCACAGGTGAATTCTATCAAACATTTAGAGAAGAGCTAACAGCCATCCTTCTCAAACTCTTCCAAAAAATTGCAGAGGAAGGAACACTCCCAAACTCATTCTATGAGGCCACCATCACCCTGATACCAAAACCAGACAAAGATACTACAAAAAAAGAAAATTACAAACCAATATCACTGATGAATATAGATGCAAAAATTCTCAACAAAATACTAGCAAACAGAATCCAACAACACATTAAAAGGATCATACACTACGATCAAGTGGGATTTATCCCAGGGATGCAAGGATTCTTCAATATACGCAAATCAATAAATGTGATACACCATATTCACAAACTGAAGGATAAAAACCATGTGATCATCTGAATAGATGCAGAAAGAGCTTTTGACAAAATTCAACACCCATTTATGATAAAAAAAAATCTCCAGGGCTTCCCTGGTGGCACAGTGGTTGAGAATCTGCCCGCCAATGCAAGGGACATGGGTTCGAGCCCTGGTCTGGGAAGATCCCACATGCCACAGAGCAACTAGGCCCGTGAGCCACAATTGCTGAGCCTGCGCGTCTGGAGCCTGTGCTCCGCAACAAGAGAGGCCGTGATAGTGAGAGGCCCGCGCACCGCGATGAAGAGTGGCCCCCGCTTGCCGCAACTAGAGAAAGCCCTCGCACAGAAACGAAGACCCAACACAGCCATAAATAAATAAATAAATAAATAATACATAAATAAATAAATAAAGGTTGCTTCCAGTTGTGCTCTTTAAAAAAAAAAAAAAAAAACTCTCCAGAAAGTGGGCATAGAGGGAACCTACCTCACATAATAAAGGCCATATACGACAAACCCACAGCAAACATCATTCTCAACGGTGAGAAACTGAAAGCATTTCCTCTAAGATCAGGAACGAGACAAGGATGTCCACTCTCACCACTATTATTCAACATAGTTTTGGAAGTCCTGGCCACGGCAATCAGAGAAGAAAAAGAAATAAAAGGAATACAAATTGGAAAAGAAGAAGTTAAACTGTCACTGTTTGCAGATGACATGATACTCTACATAGAGTATCCTAAAAATGCCACCAGAAAACTACTAGAGCTAATCAATGAATTTGGTAAAGTTGCAGGATGCAAAATTAATGCACAGAAATGTCTTGCATTCCTATACATTAATGTTGAAAAATCTGAAAGAGAAATTATGGAAACACTCCCATTTACCATTGCAACAAAAAGAATAAAATACCTAGGAATAAACCTACCTAGGGAGACAAAAGACCTGTATGCAGAAAACTATAAGACACTGATGAAAGAACTTAAAGATGATACCAACAGATGGAGAGATATACCAGGTTCTTGGATTGGAAGAATCAACATTGTGAAAATGACTATACCACCCAAAGCAATCTACAGATTCAATGCAATCCCTATCAAATTACCAATGGCATTTTTTATGGAACTAGAACAAATCATCTTAAAATTTGTATGGAGTCACAAAAGAGCCCGAATAGCCAAAGCAGTCTTAAGGGAAAAAAACGGAGCTGGAGGAATCAGAATCTCTGACTTCAGACTATACTACAAAGCTACAGTAATCAACACAATATGGTACTGGCACAAGAACAGAAACATAGATCAATGGAACAAGATAGAAAGCCCAGAGATAAACCCACACACCTGTGGTCAACTAATCTATAACAAAGGAGGCAAAGATATACAATGGAGAAAAGACAGTCTCTTCAATAAGTGGTGCTGGGAAAACTGGACAGGTACATGTAAAAGAATGAAATTAGTATACTCCCTAACACCATACACAAAAATAAACTCAAAATGGATTCGAGACCTCAGTGTAAGACCGGACACTATAAAACTCTTAGAGGAAAACATAGGAAGAACACTCTTTGACATAAATCACAGCAAGATCTTTTTTGATCCACCTCCTAGAGTAATGGAAATAAAAACAAAAAGAAACAAATGGTACCTAAGGAAACTTCAAAGCTTTTGCACAGCAAAGGAAACCGTAAACAAGACGAAAAGACAAACCTCAAAATGGGAGAAAATATTTGCAAATGAATCAACGGACAAAGGATTAATATCCAAAATATATAAACAACTCATTCTGCTGAATATTAAAGAAACAAACAACCCAATCCAAAAATGGGCAGAAGACCTAAATAGACATTTCTCCAAAGAAGACATACAGATGGCCAAGAAGCACATGAAAAGATGCTCAACATCACTAATCGTTAGAGAAATGCAAATCAAAACTACAATGATGTGTCACCTCACACCAGTTAGAATGGACATCATCAGAAAATCTACACACAACAAATGCTGGAGAGGGTGTGGAGAAAAGGGAACCCTCTTGCACTGTTGGTGGGAATGTAAATTGATACAGCCACTATGGAAAACAATACGGAGGTTCCTTAAAAAACTAAAATAGAACTACCATATTATCCAGCAATCCCACTACTGGGCGTATACCCAGAGAAAACCATAATTCAAAAAGACACATGCACCCCAGTGTTCATTGCAGCACTGTTTACAATAGCCAAGTCATGGAAGCAACCTAAATGCCCATCGACAGACGAATGGATAAAGAAGTTGTGGTACATATATACAATGGAATATTACTCAGCCATAAAAAGGAACGAAATTGAGTCATTTGTTGAGACGTGGATGGATCTAGAGACTGTCATACAGAGTGAAGTAAGTCAGAAAGAGAAAAACAAGTATCGTATATTAACGCATGTATGAGGAACCTAGAAAAATGGTACAGATGAAACGATTTGCAGGGTAGAAGTTGAGACACAGATGTAGAGAACAAACATATGGACACCAAGGGGGAAGAACCGCGGTGGGGTGGGGATGGTGGTGTGCTGAATTGGGCGATTGGGATTGACATTTATACACTGATGTGTATAAAATTGATGACTGATTTAAAAAAAAAAAATATATATATATATATATATATATATATATATTAAGAGACAGTTGAGTTAAAGATTTTGTATGGACAGCCCACTTCTGTCAGGACAGCAGGAGGTTCTCGGTGGACGTGCTTCCCAGTGAACGGTGAAAATAGTTTTTTGGTTTTTTTTTTTAAAGCAGTCATTTAAGGTCTCTGGAAATGGTCCTATAGGCATACAGAAAATAAAGAATTAAATCGGCTAAAACATGGTAAGAATAACCAAAGTGTGGTGTTTGAATGAAGACCCCTTTCCTAGTTTAGTGAGATGGAAACTCCACTCCAGATTGGTGCAGCCAAGAACACACCCCCTAGTCTAGCATATCTTCCTGAGAGGAGCAATATGTTAGCTTTTCTCCTCTGGTTCCTAGCTGCTGGGGCTAAGTTCTGGGCAAGTGGGGCTGAGAGGCAGGGGCTCACTTCTACCCAGTTCCCACTCATGCCGCAGAGGCTCTCCTTGTGCCACTGAGAATACTGGTACCCCAATCACCCATGCCTCAGCTCTTAAGGCAGCAGTTGCATACTGGGAGAGGGAAGTTGAGCAGACCTGAGGCTACTGACCCCCAACTCCACCTAGTGTTCAGGTCCCAAAGTTGAGTTGTTAGTCAAAAGTGTGCCACTATCCCTACCTCCAGCTTCAGTGCAGTGGCTCAGAGAGTTTGCCTAGGGGGAGAACCAGGCTGTAAAATAGAGAGCTCTGCATCTCTTTCCAAAGGAACTAACTTAATTTGCAACACTATGCAGAGAAGTTCAAGCTTAAGGGTGCTTTGAAAAACAGTGGAGGTTGTGAAAGGCAATTAGGAGGAGATTGGTAGATGTATTGGAAATAAACTATAGGCTGCCTAGTTTGCTGGAGAGAACCAAGGAATTAAGAGCTGAAAGGAGACCTCCTTTGGGTCAGAATAAATCTCCGACACTGCCCTTGGGAACTGTCCTTTCAAAGGAGCCCAGATTTGTTTGGATCAGTCATCTGTGGAGCAGGCTTTGCTTCAGGGCATTGTTGAAAACAATAGAGCAATCAGCTGGCAATTAGTGGTGCTTAACAGCTGCGTTTGGCCAGGGAAAAAGATAGGGAACCCTGCCAAAACTGCTGTCACCTCATGGTAACTTTGGGAACCCAAAGCTGTGCCTCCTGAAGAGGAACATCAGGGGCTTCACACTGAGGGAATATGGGCAAAGAGACTTCACTGAACTGGTCCAGTCAGTGACTAAATAAATAAACATGTGAATAACAATAACAAACCCCAGAGGGAGACAACCAGTATCCAGAGTTGCTGCAATATTGTATCTACAATGTCCAGTTTCCAACAAAATATTATGAAACATGCAAAGGAATAGGAAAGTATGACCCATACACTAGAACAAAAGATGGGCAACAGAAACTGAGATTGAGATTGACCAAATGTTTATTTAACAGAGATTTCAAAGTAACCATTATAAATATGTTCAGAGAACTCACTCTGAGAGAATTTATTCAGTGAGTGAACTCAAAGAATTTACTCTTTCAGTGAGTAAAAGAAAGGAAACCATAATTAAAGAAGTAAAGTATGATGATAATATGTATCAAATGGAGAATATCAATAAAGAGATAGAAATTATAAAAAAGAACTAAGTGGAAATTCTGGCTTTGAAAGGTACTAAATGAAAGTAAAAATTCACTAGAGGCTTAATGATAGATTTGACTGGCAGAAGAAAGCCTTAGCCAACTTGAAGATCGATTGATAGAAATTATTCAGTCTGAAGAACAGAGAAAAAAGAATGAAGATTAATGAACAGAGTCTCAGAATAATATGGAACACCATTGAACGTATCAACATACAACATACTAGTAGAGGAAGAGGTGGGGGAAGGAGCAGAAATAAAATATTTGAAGAAACAATGGCTGAAAACTTCTCAAATTTATTGAAAAACATAAATGTATGTATTTTGGAACCTCAAGGAACTCCAAGAAGAATAAACTCTTAAGAGATTGAAAAAGACGCATTATAGTAAAAATGCTGAAAGTCTAAGAGAAAATCTTGAAAGCACCAAGAGAAAAACAACTTGTCACTTACAAGGGAACCCCAATAAAGTTAAGTTGACTTATTATACAGAGGCCAGAAATGCAGTGAGATAACATATTCAAAGTACTTAATGGAAAAAACTGTCAACCAAGAATCCTCTGTCCAGGAAAACTGTCTTTCAGAAATGATGATGAAATAAATACATTCCCAGATAAAACTGAATTTGTTGCTAGCAGACCCACCTTATAAGAAGTTCTTCAGGCTGAAATTCGAATGACTTAACAGTAATTTGATCACACACACACACACACACACACACACACCAGTAAAGGTAATCATAAGTTAACATATAATATATGAAAATAATAAAAGACAGTATAAATGCATATTTTTTCTCTGAACTGATTTAAAAAACATTTGTGTAAAACAATATGTATTTTGGCCTTGTAACACAGAAATTCAGTGTCTGTGCCAATAACAGCATAAAGAAGATTTATGGGAACAAAGCTGTGTTGAACTAAAGAAATAACTTGATTGTAATTTAAATCTGCAGAAACAAATCAAGAGAACCAGAATTGATAAATTTGAGGTTAATATAACAAAAGCTATAAATATATACTTGCTCCTTTCATCTCTCAGCTTCTTTAAATGTCATACATTATGTAAAGTAATAATCATAACAATTGCTATAACAATTGTAACATTTATAGATTGAGTATTAACATTTTGTTGATTTTATAACATTTATTAGAATTTTATATATATATTATATATATATAATATATATATATATATATTATATATATATATATATAATATATATATGCACAATAATAGCACAGAAAGGGGAAAAAGGAAATAGAGCTATATAGGAATAAGATTTCTAAATCTCACTGGCTTTAGTATAAATCTGGAGCTGAATCTGATAAGGTATGTATGGGAAGCCCTAGAACAAACATGAAGGAAGGAAATAACTAAATATATATACACATATATGTAATCATTAAAGAAATTTAAAAGCTACATTAGAAAGTATACATTTAATGCAAAAAAAGCAGAAAAGGAGGGAAAGAGGAATAAAAAACACACAGAAAACAAAAAATGGCAGACATAAATACATCTATATCAATAATGATATTAAATGTAAATGGGTTAAACAATCCACTAAAGTTAGATGTTGTCAGATGGGATAAAAAATACATATAGGATCTAATCATATGCTGTCTATAGGAGACACACATCAGAAGCAAATATACAAATAGATCAAAAGTAAAAGGTTGGAAGAGGATATATCATGCAAACAGCAACCATAAGAAAGCTGCAGTGACTATACTAATGTAAAACAAAATTGACTTTTAATAAATGATTTTTAAAATGTTCTTGGAGATAAAGAGGCATATTTTATATTGATAAGAGTGTCAATCCAACAGGAAGATATAACAATTATACATATATGATTCTAACAACAGAGCACCAAAATACATGAGGCAAAAACTGACAGAAATAAAGGGTGTATTAGACAGTTGAACAGCAGTAATTGCAGACTTCAGTACCCCACTTTTGATATTGGATAGAACAACTAAACTAGGCAGAAGATTAACAAGGAAGTATAAGTCCTGAACAGCACTGTAAACCATATATACCCAACATACATCTACAGGACACTCTATCCAGCAGTATCAGAATAGTACTTGTCTGAAATGCACATGGAACATTTTCCAGGGAGTACTGTGTGCTAGGCTGTAGAACAAGTTTCAAACCACAAAAGAATGACATTAGTAATTAAAGAAGATTGGGAAACTCACAAATGTGTAGAAATTAAGCAGCATACTCCTAAATAACCAGTGGGTCAAAGAAGACATCAGAAGTGAATTCAGGAAATACTGTGAGATGCAAAAAATGAAGACACAATATACCAAAACATGACTGCACCTAATGCAGTGCTTAGAGGGAAAGTTATAGCTGTAAATGTATATTTAAAACAAAGAAAGATCTCAAGTCAATAACCTAATCTTCTACCTTAAGACAGTGGATAAGAAGAGCTAACTAATCCTAAAGCAAGCAGAAGAAGTAAATAATATAGAGCAGAAATTATATGAAATAAAGAATAGCAAAATAATAGAGAAAATTAATAAAAGCAAAAGCTTGTTCTTTGAAAAATCAATAAAATTGACAAAACTTTTAGCTAGAAAGTTTTTTTGCATTGACCAAGAAAAAAAGAGAAGATTCAAATTACTAGAATCAAAAATGAAAGATAGGACATTACTATCATTCTTACAGAAATAAAAAAGATTGTAAAAGAAGAATAACAATTATATACCAATAAGTTAGATAATTTAGATGACATGGAGAAATTCCTATAAATATAAACTACCAAAATTGACTCAAGATAATCTAAAACAAGTAAAAACATTGAGTTAGTAATAAAAAAAAAATCCACAAAGAAAAGCCCAGGCTAGATGATTTCACTAGTGAGTTCTATCAAAAATTAAAGAAAAATCACTACCAGTTCTTCACATACTCTTGCTAAAAATAGACTTAGTTGGGGGCATGTGTATCCACCTGGTGGAGTGGAGAGGGTGACAGTTGCATTAGGGGAAAGGCAGTATGGTGTTTATCTTCCCTGTGACTGGAAAATTAAGGATCCCTGGTTTGAGTGGAAACTTCTTTCCATATAGTGACTTCCTGAATTCATTATCCTTATCTATTTTATAAGACTTTAGTTTATACACGTTCTTGAAGAATATTGTATTGACTGAGTGGCTTTGTTTAGTGACTGCCTTTGAAGGCAGACCTATTGATGATTGAATCCGAATTTATTTCAGAATTGTGAGGTTTTGAGTTTACGAGAGAATACCAAATACTAGTTGCATTTGTTGGTTGTAATACGATAATACTGTCAGTCTGAAGGCATTAATAAATTCTCCATTTTCAGGTTTTTAATGATTTAATTTTACTGTTTTGACCTGTTATGAGAATAAAATATGTGTACGTGTTCCTTGGGTCATTTTGGGTAAGGTTAGAGTGTGAAGTAGGGCGGAATTTATTAATTTTTTTCATTTATAGTTTCTATTTTTCATTTATATTTTCTTTACATTTTAGCTTAACAGTTTTTCCAGGGGACTTTATTTACTTTTGTATAGCATATTTGTCAAAGATCATTTGGATATATCTCTTTTCAGTCTCACAAATTTTTGAGGTTGGTAGGTCAACTATTGTTATCTTTTTCACCTTTGTGTGTGTGTGAATTTGTGAATTATGGCATCCTTTTTTTTACCATTTGCGATATAAACAATGGCTTCCCATTAGTGTCCCAATATACAGCACCAGTGGAACTCAGATTAAACTCTTTGCCTTCCAAGTTCCAAAGCCTTTTTGTTAACTATCACAGGAAGCTGGTTGTTCAGATTGCTGTTATTGCCAGTGCACACAACCATGTATTAATGCAAAATGATAATGGTAACATATCATTTAATGAGTGAGTACTTAAATTATCAAGCAGTATGGCCAGAGAATTGTTGTAGCTAAAATCTAGATTATTTGAAGACATTCTGAGTTTACTGCTGTGCTTGATCTTAAGCTAGGACAGCGGTTCTCAATAGGGGGCAGTTTTGGCCCCCAGGGAACTTTTGGCAATATCTGGAACATTTTTGATTGCCATAACTGGTGAGTGCTATTGGCATCTAGTGGGTAGAAGTTAGGGATGCTGCTAAACATTTTACAGTGCGCAGGATGCCCTCCCACAAATTATCTGGCCCAACATGTTACTAGTGCTGAGATTGAGACTCCAGGATTTAGGTGATTTTGCCCTCATGCAGTGAGCAGTGAGGAAGGTTTGAGGGGAAATGGTGCTTTCTTCTAGTGTTTGATTCAACTATGATATTTCCATGCCAGTATTTCTAAACTAGCCACCAGAATGTCTAGCCCTGGAAAGCTTTAGGTATCTGCCATCTCAGGGAAAACCTAGAACAACTATTTTGGATCACTGCTCTGCATGCCTGACCCAGTCTACAAAATGTCTATTTCTCATCCAGATGAGAAAAGAATTTTAAGTTTTCAACTCCTTCTCTCTCCAAAGCTTCTGACTCCTTATGAAAATTTATTCATTCCTATTTTTATAACTTGATGCTCTGAACATCAGTAGTTTCATGGAAGGAAGGCAGACATTATAAAGCTCTGCCATATTGGAACTCTCTATATACAAAACAGGAGAGAGATATTAGGTCATATTAGCTCAGCCAGTGTCACCTGAGCTACGTGGTTTGGTAAAGCCAGATTCAACCTTACATACGTCTGACATAAAGCCATACTGGGTTTGTTCCACTACCAGAGAGATGTAAATAGAGCTTAGTTTAAATATATTAAGGAACTAGTCTTTTCATTTTATAAGTTATTCAGGGCTTTTTTCTCTGATCTGCTTGAAGTACTTCATTGCTGACATTTATCTCCGTAATTTCTAGCAGATAAACTGTTTACCTTTTGAAGAATGCTATTAGCCTCTGTTACTATAGTAGTCATTGGTGATAATCCAAATGGTACTATCTCTCTCTGAAAGATTTTACTTCCAATAACTAATTAATGCACTGCTAGACAAGAGAATATTTGCTTGCAGATATTTAGATCTGTATTTTATTTCTAATTAGAGAACTTTTGACATAAAATTTTTATTTCAGACAGTATAGTTCATGAGACTCTACAGCAGTGGTTCTCTGAGTGAGGCCCCTAGACCAGCAGCATCAGCATCATCTAGGGGCTTGTTAGACTGCAAATTTTCAGACTGAGTCCATCTCAGATCTACGGAATAAAAACTCTGGGGTTAGGGCTGAGCAGTCTGTTGTTTAACAAGTCCTCCAGGTGATTCTGATGCTTGATAAAGTTTGGGAACTGCTCAACAGAATTGCTGAATTGAGTTTATTTTAATGCAATGCACTTGTATTCTTATTGTTCTTTCCACATTTTAAAGCTGTATTATTTATGGGAAGATAAACTGTCCAAATTATTGATTGAATTCAGGTAGCACATATAAAGTACTTAAAGACTTCTTAGGCAGATTTGAGAAATATTTTTTCAAGGGATCAGGATAGGTATTTGTATAAATCACCTTTAAATAAAGCCCTCAAGAGATTTAATTCAGACTCCTGCATTGTGGAAATATAATTGTTTGGTACTTAGGGGCTGCTGAGTTAAACAGACTTCTGAGGCATGAAATCACGGAATATATAAACACACACATGTGCGCAGCTGCGCGCTTCCATAGTAACTTCTAAAATGGAAATTAGGGTGATGATAATAGATATTGAAGAGGGAGTGTGCTGGAAACTATAACTGTTTAAAGAGAAAAATATCTTAAACTGTACTCTAAAAGGTCATGGTGTAGTAAATGTATATAGTGCAGAGACATTATTTTAAATAATGGTAGAAAAAAAGATTTCCAGAGTTGGGTACCAAAAATAGCTTATTTGAAGATGGTTATTTTTTTTAATTGCAGTTTAATTAGTATTAATGCTCTAATTAATGTATACATAATGACTGAATTACCATTGAAATGAGTCTGTTACCTATAATATTAGGAGATATGATACTAAATTTACGAAACTGTGCTATCTGTAGCTTTCAAATCTTTGGGCCTTGCTTCTTATTGTACAGACAGTGCATGACTATTGAGGTATTCCAACCAATGACATTATTTTTCTTTTTGTAAGTTATATTTTTTCATGTGCAGGCCATACTACTAAACTCAGGTTGAGCCTGACCTGTAAGCTCCTTTCAGTACAGGTGCTGTATGTATATATCTTATATTTATTTTTGTTGATGGACTAATTTATATGTTAAATGTTAGTTTAGTTCATACATTAGCCTTTCTTAGTGATATCTTAGATTGTAGGATCCTAGGTTCAGGGACTATTATGTCTAAAGTTAATATACTGAACAAGTGAGATATTTTAATAAACTAGACTATTCAGTAATTTTTCTAATAAGAATGATTAAAACTCCAGATAATGCCTGTTTTTTCAGAGAACACCTTATTAAAGATTTAGGATATAGATGGCAGACTGGAGTAACCTTGTATGTTATTAATTTGCTTTTTTTGTTTTACTTCCAACTTTGGGGCATCTAACCCCCATAACTCTGGATAGAGCCAAGGATATTTGTACTTGGATGTCTGTTAGTGCTATTTCTGAGACTAGTAGGTATATAGGCAAATAGAGAAGGCAGAGAGAGGTAGAGAGATGGGGAGGAAGTAGAGGGGAAGGAGAGAGAGATAGTAATAAAAAGACTACAGAGGGAGAGAGAAATAGTGATAAAAAAACCCAAAAACTACAGGGTCTGGATTGATCTCTATTTGCTCTGAAGTTATATACAGTAATTGTAGCTTACTGTATAGTATATTTAATATTTAGCTCAGTAAGAAAATGAATCTTTTCAGGATTTCTACTTAATACATTTTTATTTAAATTAATGAAAAAATAAATATTCATTTACAAAATAATAATGTTACATTTCAAAATTAAAACTCAGACTCTTTTATTTAACTGTCCAAATTCAGTGCTTTGGAAAATAATGTGCTCTTTTTTTATCCTGAAGTTAACACTTGTTAGTTATAGAAAACATGGAAAATTCTGAAAAAATATTTGAAGAAACTAAAAATCGCATATGATTCTACCATTCAGAAATAATCACTTTTAATGTGTTGGTATATTTTCTCCCAGTCTTTAAAAAAATAAATTTTTAAAATTGAGAGCCCTCATATCCTTCATTATTTTTTAAATCTGATATATAATTGCAAGGACTTTTCCATATCTGTAACTAGTCTTTAAGATAATTTAATAATTTCCTATTTGTATGTCATCATTTTATTTAACTTTTCTATATTGTCAAACATTTGAGTTACCATTTTTCTTTCCTATATTAAATTATGTGGTGAACCTTCTTGTTCATAAATCTTTATCTTGTAAACCTGTAAATCTTTATCTGTCTTACACTTTCCTTCTAGATTCCTAAATGGAGAATTACTGAGTCAGAGTATATAAATGTTTTCAAGATTCTTAATGTGCATTGCCAAATTGCCATCCAAAAACACTGATCTAATTTAACTTCCACCAGCTGTATGTAAGATGCCTATTAAGGAATACACTTGTCAGAACTAGGTATCGTTATCGCATTTAAAAATTATCGTCAGTTTCCTTAATGAAAAATTATATCTTATTCTATCAAATATTGTTAAATTTAGCTTGTGCGCCACAACTACTGAAGCTTGCATGCCGCAACTACTGAAGCCTGCACGGTCTAGGGCCCACGCACCGCAACTGCTGAGCCCGCGTGCTGGAACTACTGAAGCCTGCACATCTATAGCCCATGCTCTGCAGTAAGAGAAGCCACTGCAATGAGAAGCCCTCACACTGCAATGGAGAGTAGCCCCCACTCGCTGCAACTAGAGAAAGCCTGTGTGCAGCAATGAAGACCCAACACAGCCAAAAATAAATAAAATTAAAAAAAAAAAAAAGAAAATGATAGAAGAAAAATCCAGAGTTATTATAAAGGAGAAAGAGAATAAGGAGCAAAATGACTTCTTAAAGACAGTGACTGGAAGTTGGGAAGACATGCCCAAAAAATAGATGACTACTATAATCTACTGTTTCAAAACAAGCTGAAATAAATGTAGAAAATGATGTAATATATGAAAGAAAAACATAAATTGGAATTAGAAAAGGGTCAAATTAGGTGATAGCACTCAAGAAAAAGTACAAAAAATATAAAATTTCAGAAATGATCCCTAATCTAGAAGAAATTCAAGAGTAAATAAACATTACAGGTAATGTGTAAAGAGATACAATAGGTGAAAAAAGAAATTTTTAATCAAAGAAATGAGTGAAAGCAATAAAAAATTCAAGAGGAAGCAACAAGTATTGAAAGCAAAGATAGTGTTATAGATAATGCAAGTCCCTATAGAAGAAAACCAAAGCGAGGAAACAGAACAAATACTAAAAAGTGTAATTCAAAAAAAGTTCCTAAAATTTAAAAAGAAAAAAAAAAGATTTGAAACTGTTTAGTGAAAAGATACACTGTACAGTATATCCAAAAATATTGACCCAGAACAATGACAGCTGATAGAAATGCTAGTAAAATTAATGAACTTTAAAGAAAAAAATCCTTTGAACACCAGGCAAAAAGACTAAATGATATTTAAAGGAAAGAAAATAAGATTGTCATCAGCAATGCTTTATGCTAGAAGAAATGGAATAACATTTAAGATACTCAAGGAAAGAAAATGTGAGCCAAGGGGTAATGTGTAGATTTATATCTAGCAAAATGACTTTCAAGTGTGAAAGCCCTGAAAAATCTTTATTGATGTGTAAAAAACCTCAGAGAATGTAAAGAATAAGCTTCATACAAAATAACTAGCAAGGTATGGGCATAAGGATTGGTGGCTAACTTTAGGTATTTTCTCCCTCTTGAAGATTCCTAACTCACAGGCACCTTCATTGGCTCTAATTATTTCAAGTGTTATGCTATAAATGTTCATAATTTGGCTACATTCTTTAATATGGCAGCCTTGAATAGGAAGGGAATAGGTCTTTATTATTTAGAGTATTTTTTGTATAATGGTGTGAATGTGGCTCCTTTAGAATGGACACACTGTTACTACATAGAGCAGAGTTTCTCAATCTGGGTACTCTTGCACTCTTGACATTTTTGCTGGATAATTCTTTGTTTTGGGGGCTGTCTTGTGCATATAGGTTGTGTAGCAGCATCCCTGTTCTCTACCTTCTAGATGCCAGTAGCATCCCATCTCTATTATGACAACCAAAAATGTCTCTACATTGCCAGATATACCTTAGAGGGTAAAATTGGCCCTAGTAGAGAACCACTGCTATGGAGTGTTGAGTATTGCTACAGAGAACTTGTTAGTACATCACTGTACTTGATCAATCATGAAGACACACCTTCAAATTGTAATAGAAAGAAGACCTAATAAAGTAAGTCAGTTAGCCAGGATAATGCCATTATAGATTGGGTCATATATTTCATAAGCTTTACTTTTGAAATGGGAGATTGTGTGTGTGTGTGTGCGTGCGCACGCACACATACACACAATCTATAAGTAATTATGCACTTATCAAGTTAAGTGCAATATGCTAGTTTCAGAAAAGATAAAGTATCAGTGTAAGATATAACAAAAATTTGATTAATAGAACTTCAAAATTGTACATTTTTGTCCCATATTTTCATATTTAATCTTTAATTTTTAATTTACCGAGTTATTTTCAATATTTTACATGTTAACCTTATGTATATTTTCAACATATCAAAAATTTCTGAAAGATGTCTTCTTGATTGTAACTTGTACTACTTCTATGGAAGGATTTACTTATTGGTGTATAGGAAAGGCACCTTTTTTAGGCACATATACTTGTAAGTATAGAAGAAAAGCACTCACTTATAAGTGCCTACTTATCTAAAGGTATATTGAAAAGGTACTGTTCTAGGCATAACACTGAAATAAGGAATACAGAATTCAGGGGTAAGTATTGTTTAACCCTTAAATGACTGCATGACATTTCCTGGAGCTTTTAAGCTTGTATACAAAAATCACAAATTATGCCACCCCTGGATGTGAATGTTTCATTTGAGGCTTCTTTGATTTCATAATGAACAAACATTAAGTAATAAAATTCATGTAGTTGAAGTTTGCCTTACCTTGGATTTTCTCTGGGATTTAAAATTTTTTTCCAGTTAAGAATAACTCTCAGTTCTCAAATTTTATCGGAATTGAATAGTTTGCTCAATAAAATAAACATTTAGAGCATAAAATGTTCATTATATTTTGGAAAAAGTTCAGGTTATCAGCAGTCGTTATTTGCTAACCTTGCATTTAAGTACGAAGTATCACAAGATTAATGGATATATTTTCAGACAACATAAGGTACTACCACTTCAGCTGTTATAAGCTAATTTTTCTTGCAAGTGCTTTATACCTTGGATTGGTTTGAAGAGCCTTACCATAATTCTGGTTTTCAGGCTTTTAAAAATGGAGGTGATCTCTGCTGATTTAATATGATTCATCTCCTTCAGGCCTTGCATTTCCCAGGGTAGCATTTCGAAAACTGCCCTGTTAGATGTGAATAGGTTTGGAGGTGGGGATTTCCAGCAGGATCTGTGAATCTGAGAAAAACTGCTTGTTGTATCCTACTTAGAGACTGACTACACACAGTAACATATTAAGTGGTTTTAGCTAAAGAAAACTGTTTAACCTGTATTTCTCAAAGTTAATTGACCATGGAATCCTTTTTGTTTGAGTATTTATTAAGAGCTTCAAGAGCAAATATTTTGTGGACCAGTTCTGGAAGTATTATTCTAGTACAAGATGAAACCTGCTTCCTCAGCGACTGTTAAAATGACCAGTGGAGGGAACGTGTTAAAAGTATTAACACAGAAGTTGTAGAGAATTAAAGGCAAAATCTGAAGGCTGAAGAAGGGATGCTTTGAAAAGGGAGAGAGAGTAGGTTTAAGAGGATAACTAGCTATAAATTGAAATTCTGGAATTAAAGGAGTTTGGCATATGCTACATTAGTTCTTTTATAAAGAACATAGCTTGTCATGTGATATACAAAGAGAGCTAGCAGAATTAGAAATTATATTGATGAAAGAGTTTAAATAATGAATTAATGGGTATACCTTTATATTATTTTTGTATATATTTGTGTTCGATGGTTTTGTTTGTGTTTATAATATTCTTGATTCATTTGGAAGCGGACAGTCTGCATAGGAAGGAGAAGTTATTCAAACCCTTAACTTTCTTTAGACAGCTAGTTTACCGACAGACCTTCCTTAATCCCCCCACAGCCTGTGTTCTGAGTAATTTCACTCCTTCTTTGGATGGGGAAGCTGGTTGAAAAAGATTGTGACTTGCCTAATACCATACAGCTAGTTATTTAAGAAACTGGTACTTGGAGCCTAGATCTTTATATTATAATAAATTACCTAATTATGAGTAAGCAGCTGAAACTTGTAATGGACATGAAGAAAGGAAAATCTTATTCTAACCAGAGAATTTCCTGTAAGTCCTTCAGGCTATCAAGAATCCTGCCTCTGGTTTTCTTGATTCTTTCTGTCAAAATGGAGGTGATGGAAGAAGAGATGAAGGCAGTAAACTGTAGGGATAAGAGCACTAGAGTGCTCTGAAGTTAAACAAGTTTAAGCCCTGATTCTATCACTTAACTAGTTTTGACCTTGGGCAAATTATTTAACTTCTTTAGTCCTCAGTTTTCTAACTTACTAAATGGATTTAATAATACCTATCTCATAGTGTTTCATAATTGGTAACTGATGTCATCATCATAATCATTAGTTACATTAAGTGAAAGGATTCAGTTAGAATTGAGTTTCCTTGTCAGAGGCACAGGAATTTTGGCCTCTTTCCCTGGCAGGAGGGAGAACGATCTTACCTGCTAATTTACTTTATAACATAAGACAATGATCTATGATTCAGAAGGCCTAAGTGCCAGGGCCTTAGGTTACTGGAAAAAAACCTTAGATGGATTACTAGTACTTAGGGCTTGTATTTTATTATTATTAAAATAGAAATATCATCCTAACATGAAAATCCAATGAGTTACTGGATGTTAATATACTATGTGTAATATAGAGAGGGCCATGAAAATAAAAGTTGTTTCAAAGAAAACATTTATTGAATGCTTAACTCTGTGGAGAAACACTGTCAAGTTCTGAGTCACCATAAAGGGTGTACAATTATAATTCTTTATAAGTATATACTATTGCATAACTTATATTCATAAATAGACTTTAAACTGTACACTTTTTTTCTCTACAAAATACAACTTTTCTATTTCTAGTTCATCACCAATGAAAAGTAAAGGTAATAAACAAGTTCATTTGATCCTTTTGGTTACTTAAAGTAAGAAGAACCTAGCCTGAAGGTAGAGAATCCTTGAGAAAGCTGCATAGAAGGGAAAGGGTGTGGATTAATCCATGTGAGTGCGGTGACCATACTCTTTCAACCAAATCTTGGAGTACATATTCTGATATAGTATGACACTAATATTTAATATTTGAAATTGGTGTTGCCCTATAAAATATGGAGGATAATCACTGTAAGTATAGGTGATACTAGCATAGATAGTACTTCTCAGATCTTATATTCCACGGGACATGTACAGGTTTGGAGGAAGAGAGTAGTTGTGTTAAGGGAAAGACTTCTTCCGTAAGGGAGTAGAAGGGAGGGATGTAAAGTGGGCAGCAGTCTTTCCGAAAGAAGATAGTAGATGTCTTTAATTTGTATAGCACTTAAGAGTTTAGCAAATGATTTTTTTTTATATATTGTCTTATTTAATCCTTACAGCACTGTGAAGTACTCCTAGCACTATTCCTTGTTCAGCAGTTTAAACTTAATTTTTAAAAAGATGTACAAAGTTTGTTTATAAGCCTGTAATTAAAGAGTCAGTTTTGTATAGATTCTATTCCTGATCCACATAGTATTCACGTAATGTAATTATAATATCATTTCTCTAATGCTTTGTCAATCTTTAGTTTAAAAAAATTTTCAAGCTATCTAAAGTTCACTTTTCTCTCCTTAAACTGTAAAAATTTTAAATGGACAGGCGTAATATAAAGCTAGGCTTTTAGTATATGTTACCCTAATTAAGCTTCAGAATAATCAATAATGAATAATGAAGGTATGGATTATTATCCTGATTTTACCTATGCACCCACAGTCACAGGACAAAGCCAGAAGTGGAAACAAGATTTAACTGATTCCAAAGTTTTTTATTCTTGTTTTTCTACCCTGCCTATTAGAATTTATTTTCATACACCTTGCTTTTCTAATCTGATCAAGCATTTATAGTGTACACTCAATATTTAAATTTGAAACTTTAGAGAGAGCGTATAGTTTTGATTCTGTAACATTACTTTATTAGATATCACTGAGAATGTTAACATAATATTAGCAGCTACTACGTATTATATGCATGACATATAATGTACTTAGCTCTATTCACCATCTCCTTTACAACAAACAATACTGTTAGGTAGATGTTGTATCCATTTTACGTATAGGGAAACTGAGGATGAGATAAGTTAAATCATGTACCTCAAGTTCATATATCCAATAAATGGTAGCATTGAGATTCACATGTAGTTTTGATTCTATAGCCCATCTTTATATTGTATTTAAGTATATTCTTATGGCTCCAATGTGTCTGTATTTTAATAGAGAAACTTATGAAATCTTTCAGAAGATAAGATATGGGAAAATTTGACTTCTTTCTCTCAGCGGTGTCTTCCTGGGTAGTATTTGAAAAGTAGTCCTCCAAATAATTGTGAATGATTACATTTTAAAATTGAAATATAACTGTCCTACAACATTATTCCGGTATACAACATAATGATTTGATATTTGAATATATTGTAGAATGGTCACCACAGTAAGTCTAGTTAACATCTATCACCATACATAGTTACAGAATTGTTTTTCTTGTGATGAAAAGAACTTTTAAGATCTAGTCTCTCAGCAACTTTGAAATATGCAGTACAGTATTAACTGTAGGCACCATGCTGTATATCACACCCCTATGATGTATTTGTTTCATAGCTGGAAGTTTATATCTTTTGACTCCCTTCACCCATTTGGCCACCCCCTGCCCTCACCTCTGGCAACCACCAATCTGTTCCCTGTATCTATCAGCTTCGTGTGGTATGGGTTTTTCCCCTGTGTTTTTTTTTTTTTTGATTCCACATATAAATGAAACCATATGGTATTTGTCTTTCTCTGTCTGATTTATTTCACTTAACATAACACCCTTAGGTCCATGATGTTGTTGCACATAGCAAGATTTCATTCTTTTTATGGCTAAAGAATATTCCATTATGTATGTATACCACATTTTCTTTATTCATGTATTCATTGATTGACACTTAGCTTGTTTCCATATCTTGGCTATTGTAAGTAATGCTGCAGTATACATGGAGACGCATATATCTTTTCTTTTTTTTTTTTTAAACCACTGAAGCGTACACTTTATTATTATTTTTTTTAATTAATTTATTTATTTGTTTTTATTTTTCGCTGTGTTGGGTCTTTGTTGCTGTGCATGGGCTTTCTCTAGTTGCAGCGAGCGGAGGCTTCTCTGTTGAGGTGCACGGGCTTTTCATTGCGGTGGCTTCTCTTGTTGCGGAGCACAGGCTCCAGGTGCGCAGGCTTCAGTAGTTGCGGCATGCAGGCTCAGTAGTTGTGGCTTGTGGGCTCTAGAGCACAGGTTCAGTAGTTGTGGCGCACGGGCTTAGTTGCTCTGCAGCGTGTGGGATCTTCCCGGACCAGGGATCGAACCCGTGTGCCCTGCATTGGCAGGCGGATTCTTAACCACTGCGCCACCAGGGAAGTCCATGGAAAGTATAAATTTTGATGTATTATATGAAACCTACTATATTTACTCTCTAAAATGGTATCATTAATAGCACTTCATGAAGATCAAGCATTGACTACAGATGAATCTCGAATGAATGTCTTAATGCCTGGAAGTAATGCCCGGAAGTAATACCTGGAAAGAAGTAGATTTCTTATAGAAATTTCCTTCTATCACAATACTGCTAGTGGACAAATACCAAAGGTTCATGATTTTATGTAGTTCTTTTCCCTCTCTCTTAAAGAGGTCTCCTGTGTTATCGGGAACATTCAACTAACTTTAGTGCCTTTCTGAAAACTTTGAAGGAAAGACATGTAGAAGCAGAAATTTTCATTAATATTTTTTATTGGAAACTTCTCTTTGTTTTTTCTTTTCCTCCCTTTGAGTGTGGGTATTTATAATACATAGTGAAAAGTTTCAAGGAAATTCCTTTTCTTTTGTGTTCCCCAAACTGAAGGTTTCCCAGCATCTGTTGTTTTTTTTTTAAAAATTAATTAATTAATTAATTAATTAATTTTCAGCTGCATTGGGTCATCGTTGCTGTGCACGGGCTTTCTCTAGTTATGGCGAGTGTGGGCTGCTCTTCATTGTGGTGTGTGGGCTTCTCACTGTGGTGGCTTCTCTTGTTGCGGAGCATGGGCTCTAGGAGCTCGGGCTTCAGTAGTTGTGGCTCTCGGGCTCTAGAGCGCAGGCTCATTAGTTGTACACGGGCTCAGTTGCTCCAAGGCATGTGGGATCTTCCCGGACGAGGGCTCGAACCCGTGTCCCCTGCATTGGCAGGCGGATTCTTAACTACTGTGCCACCAGGGAAGTCCTCCCAGCATCTTTTTAAATTTTTTAATTTTTAGCAGTGAGGGAAGGAATTCTGGAAAAAAAAGAATATTACTTAACCATATCGTGTTGTTCAATAACTTTTTGTGGAAAATAACTGTAGACTTACAGGTAATCTTTTATGAGAGTCTAGATGATAGTCACCTGTCTTAAAGCAGTTCCCTTTAAGAAAGGACTATGTATGTATTATCAAAGGACTACAAACTTAGAGTAACATACATCAAAAATGTAACTATTCTGTTCATTTGCTCTCAATTCTGCTGATCTGATACTCAAGCAAGCTCGATAACCTATGTTCACTCATTCAACATTTATTAAAGTCCCACTACAAAGTTCAAAATAGTGAATAAGTTTATGGGTTCAATAAATAGACAAACTGGGCTCAAATCCTGGCTCTAAAACTCACTACTCTAAGTTTCAATTTACTCATCTAGAAAATATTAGTTGACTACATGTGACTGTCCTGTAAGCCAAATAGAACACCATCTTCCTCAGCTGCCTGCCCTGGGAGTGGTGGTGCAAGGTTATTTTTTTGTTTGCCTTTTGGAAGACCGGGTGCATTTTAGATTATATTTAAGTTAGGTCATGGGATCTCAGGCTGGTTCCTCTGGTTTAAAGCCCTTCCGCTGGGCCAATAATTCTTTGTTTATCTTTTGTTACTGAATTCTTGCATATATTTGCATTGTGGTAAAAGGATGTGGTCTATGTGATTCTGGCCTAGTAGGTGGTCAATTTTTATAATATTCCCCATGTGCTTGAGAAGAATATGTATTCGCTAATTTAAATGTTTGTTAGATTAAACTTGATCATCATTTTACCTTTCTATATCTTTATTATTTTTTTTGTCTGTCTGGACTATCAATAAATAAAAGAGATGCTTTGAAATCTCCCTCCATAGTGGTGGATTTGTAAATTTCTGTGTTTGTAAATTTGTAAATTCTAACAACTTTTGCTTTAAATATTTTGAGGTTATATTGTTAGTGTATACCAGTTTAGAACTATCATGTCTTTCTGGTAAATTGAACTTTTTATCATTAAATAGTGACCCTCCTTAAAGCAAATAATGCTGTTTGTTGTAAACCTATTATGTCTCCTATTGATATAGCAGCTCCCATTTATGTGACTAGAATATAACTGGTATAACCTTTGAACCTTTGTGTATATTTACGAATTAGTAATCTTCCAAAAATAATATAAATAAAATAAATTTTAAAAATTAAAAAAAAAAGGGGGCTTCCCTGGTGGCACAGTGGTTAAGAATCCACCTGCCAATTCAGAGGACACAGGTTTGATCCCTGGTCTGGGAAGATCCCACATGCTGAGGAGCAGCTAAACCCATGCGCCACAACTCCTGAGCCTGTGCTCTAGAGCCTGTGAGCTGCAACTACTGAGCCTGCATGCCGCAACTACTGAAGCCCGTGTGCCTAGAGCCCGTGCTCCGCAGCAAGAGAAGCCACCGCAATGAGAAGCCTGCGCACCGGAATGAAAGGTAGCCCCCACTCACCCCAACTAGAGAAAGCCTGCACGCAGCAACGAAGACCCAGCGCAGCCCAAAATAAAATAAATAAATTTATATATAAATAAAATAAATAAAACAAAAAAAATTAAAAAAAAGAATTAGTAATCTTAAAAATAAATAATGTATCTTTTTTTATTTTGTTTATTTCTTTATTTTTTATTTTGTTTCTTTATTCGGTCATCTGGCTATAAACTCTTGAATTAATTTTCATTTTTATTATTTTTGATTACTGTTATTTTTAGACTTGTTTTTACTATCTTACTTTATTTTTCCTGCTTTTTCTATATTTTTTAAAAAATGCTTTTAATGTATGTTTTGGTTTATTTGCTTTTTATTCCATTTATAAACACAGCTGGCTTAGATATAGTATACTCTATTTCTGTCATTTTTAGAATCTTCCCTGGAAATGTTGCCATATGTATTAACAGAGTCTTAAAGTTATAACTTCATCTGCTCTTGAACAATGACCTTAGCACACTTTCACTCTGATTACCTTCAACCAGATCTCTGACTATGGCTTCTGTTTCTGTGGCTCTTAATGCTGGTATTCTTGGACAGGTCAACTTTTTTTTTTTTTTTTAAGACATTCTCTTCATTATTTTATATGAATTTCATTATTTTGTGGGAAATATTTATTTGAGCAAACATTTGTCGATAAACATATTAGTACAAACAAAAGTACAAAAAGTATAAGTGTACAACTCAGTGAATCATTATCAATTATAACCATTACCCAGGGGTCCCCATTTATTTTTCATTTGAACATTTGAATGTTTTTTACATTTACTTATAGATTTACCAGTTCACTTGTTCACTGTTTATTTGACACTCTAAGACCTTTCTGGTATTGTTTTTCTTCTTCTTGAGGTGCATCCTTTAGCATTTCCTTTAGTGTAGATATTTTGGTGCTAGAGTGTTTTTGATTGTCTGAAAATTCTTTCTCCATCCATATTCTTGAAAGGTAGTTTTGCTGAGGATGTGATTTTCTGTGACAGGTTTTTTTTTCTAATAGAACTTTAAAACTTTGATTATGTTATTCTACTATCTTCTGCCTGAAATTATTGGTGATGAATCAGCATCAGTCCAACTGTCATTTCTTAGTTGGTGACCTGCACGTTTTCTTTGGCTGCTTTTAAGATTTTTCTCCTTTTCTTTGGCTTTGTGGGGTTTTATTACCACGCACTTGGTGTATGCTTCTTTTTATCTGTTCTGCTGGATTTGTATTTTCTTCTTGTATCATTTGGGTCTTCCATCAGCTCTGAAAAATGTAAGACATTATCTTTTCAAATCTTTTTTGCTGTACTATTTATTCCATCCTTTGAGTACTCTAATGGCATATATAAGGCATGTATTAGACACTATTATTATGTTTTTCTTGTTGCTTGCTTGATTTTCTAATTCCACATTTTATTTCTTTAAATATTTTCTCCATGTTTATATTTTATGTCTGATGAATTGGTTATTGTTTGTGCTGTCTAGCACTCATGGTGATTTGTTTCAATGTGTGTTAGGTGGTCTTTGCTTATGACATCATTATTGAAAACCTGGGTGCCTGAACTGAGGCATTTTCTTGGAAAAGGATTTATATTGCGTTACTACTGACCTGGGACTACTTCAGCTATCTTTCAGAGTCCCTAACTTAATATTGGGACTTCTTAAGAAATCCTAACTTAGTATTAAAAATCATGGTATTTCAGCCATGAAGTAATTCTTAGACATTTCAAAATATTAGATACATCACCCAAGGTATGATACTTGAACAAATAATTTGTAAAACCACAGAAATGGCTTTCACAGATATGAATATCATGAAATGTAAATAATTTTTCACCATTTGAAAACCTTATGTATTTCCCCTTGACAGCCAGATTACATTTAAATGTAGAAAAGCTAAGTCTTTCATTCATTGCCATTTTATTAAAACAGCACTGACATGATGTATACTGAGTGATTGCTATTGAACAGATTTACTATTTTCACTACTTTCTTCAACAGTGATTTGAGATCAAGAAGCATGTTGTTTAGTCATTGTAGAAAAGGTCTGACAGTTCCTAAAATAGTTAAACATATAATTATCCTGTAAACCAGCAATCCTACTCCTAGGTAGTACTCATAAGAATTGAAAACAAGTACTCAAACAATTTGTTCATGAATGTTCATAATGGCACTATTCACAACAGCCAAAAAGTGAAGATAACCCAAATGTTCATCAGCTGATGAATGGATAAACAAAATATGATATAATAATATAATTATTTGGAATATCATTTGGCCGTAAAAAAGGAATGTACTGATAACATACTACCACATGGATGAACCTCAAAAACATGATGTTGTGTAAAAGAAGCCAGACACAAAATGTCACATGTTGTGTAATTTGATTTATATGAAGTGTCCAGAATAGGCAAATCCATAGGGACAGAAAGCAGATTCATGGTTGTCAGGGGTAGGAGTAAAGGGGAAATGGGAGTGACTGTTTCATGTGTACATGGAGTCATACAAATATTTTGGAACTAGATAGAGACGAGACGATAGTGCACTGGAGTCATTCCCTATTGACATTAATTATCTTAATCTGTATGGTGGGGTTTGGTACTGTTTTCTTCAACATTTTTACACATCAGTGAATAATTTTTCAGATGGCCATTTAATTTTGTGAATTGGAGATATGATGAAACACATTAAGAATAATGAAAAAGTATAAATTTAACTAAGTAAACAGTAATTTTTCAACTCTGTAGTCAAGACGAACTGAATGCTAGTCCTTGTAACATGTGTTCAACCTTTAAGAACATAGAATATAATAGAATTTCTGTGGAAATAAATATTTTACATTTCAAATTTGTGACATATATTCAAAATTTCTTGTATAACTCAAACTGCTAATAGTTAGTGGATCACTTGATAAATTTCAGGGACTGACAGTGATCTACCCTGGGCACTTCAGAGCCTTAGTTTATTGTTTTCCAACTTTAATCATTTGCATAACCATTTTGACAATATTTTTTATATTCCATAATTTGCAGATAGGGTTAGATTTGGATGTTGATAGCAGAGATCCTGAACAACAGTGACTTAAATGATATAGAAGTGTCTTATTTTGCCATCACCTAAGAGTCTGGAAGTAGGTGAAAAGGGGCTAGTATTGAACTTCGGTCAAACAAAATACTCAGGGATCCAGGTTTTTCTTACCTCGTTACTCTGCCATGCATAGCCTCCATTGCCAAGGTCACCTTCTAAACCTGGATGGCTTCTTTAGTTTCAGCCATCATCTATCTGTATTCTAGCCAGCAGGAGGAGAAAGGAATGAAGAAGAGAGCTGAGAGGGTGAATGCCAGCTCTCTTTTAAGGAAGGTTCCTGGAAGCTACCATAGGTAACTTTGTTTAGATCTAAAATTGTCCAGAATTTAGGCACATGTCCATACCTACATATGAAGAGCTTGTGAAATGTATTCTTTATTCTGTTGGCATGTGCCCAGTGAGATTTTGAGGGTTTTGTTACTGTGGAAGATTTAGTCTCTGCTTTACTATATCACCTCTACTCTTATTTCCTTAATCTTTTTCTTTAACTTATGTTCCTTATTACTTAAATAACTGTATTTAAAACATAAATAATACATTGTCACATTAAATAGTAACACCTGCCAGAAAAAGAAGAGAACTTAAAAAATCCAGTAGAGTGAAAAGGCAACAATGAGCCTATTTCCTAGATATTTATTCTTGTTAAAAAGGGAGATTAGAGTTATTAGAGAGGTGCCTAAGAAATACTAGCATCAAACTGTTTTGATATACCAAAGATTGAAAGTAAGGAGAACCAATTTATCACCATATGAATCAATGTTAGTTTTTTGCCGTAGCCTTCTGCCCTCCCCAAATCATTTCTTATTCTTCTTCCTTACCATTTTGTGAAATACTGCCCTAGTGCATGTTGTGTACAAGTGTGCATGTGTCTGTCTATATAGTAATATATGCAGATGTACAGTTTTACTGTTCATTAAAGTTCTTCTAGAATGAAGCAAATAGTATATTTATAAAATTGTTTTATAATTTAGCATTTTGGTAGTTTACAGAATTTTTAGACTTTTAATATTGAAAGAGTTTATATTTTGCTTGATAACTCAATTTTCTTGAGAACCTTTGTGAATTTTTACTTGAAAATGAAAATGTTCATATTTTTGTATGCTGTATTTGTATATTTTATTGCTGGTCACTTTTTTTTTTAAAGATTTTTTTTGATGTGGACCATTTTTAAACTCTTTATTGAATTTGTTATATTATTGCTTCTGGTTTATGTTTTGGTCTTTTGGCCACTAGGTATGTGGGATCTTAGCTCGCCCACGAGGGATCGAACCCACACCCCGTGCATTGGAAGGTGAAGTCTTAACCACTGGACTGCCAGAAAAGTCCCTATTGCTGGTCACTTTTACTAGCCACATTGCTGGGTGATTTTAAGGAAGAAAAAAGAATTATACCTATAACTGGGTTATAGTGATAAAAGAACATTGTCATTATGTTTCTATAGCTCTGTAATTTTATCATTTTGTATCTTGATTTTAAAAGCATAAAGATAAGGATATCAATAGTATATGCTGAAAAGCTCAAAATACTGAGAGAATATGAACTATCATAATAATTTGTAATCACTAGATTATATAAATGTTTAATCAAATTAGAACTGGCTCATCATTACCTGATCAGCCTCAAAGAAAGTATAAACAAGGAAATTCAGTACTTTTGTTTCTAATTATATATTTTATTCTTAGGAAATGGATTACACGGTCTGACAATATTGTTTATAGAAGTATTTATGGATTTCTATATAGTATTTACATTCAATGGAGATTAAAAATACTAGGATTTCTCAGTACATTTATTATTTGTTTGTGGGTAGGTTAAATTTAGATCCCCCAGGGTTGGGTGCATTGTCTAATTTGCGGAGAAACTAAAACGTTACGAGGATAGTTTGGAATGGATCCAAAGGGGATCAAAGTTCGGATAATAGATCACATGAGGAAAAGCTAGAGAAATGGAGATTTTTAAATCTAAAAAATAAACTTAAACTTGATTTGTGTACTTGGCAAACATTTATTGAATACCTACTGTGTGCTCAGAATGTTACTCTTCTCTCCCGTTGTTACCACAGAGTGTTAATAGGATATAAACTTTGGTAGAAATAATGTTAGACTGGGGAAAGTACTGCCTGGAAGAATTCAGTTTAGCTGAGTTAACATTATCGCCTACTGTGTGCCAGCTACATAACTGTTTTGGAGCAATGAATAAGACAGACATTGCAAAAGAGATGGAATCAAGGTAATTGCTTCTGCCTTTTTCCTGTCTTATGGTTCCATAACTTTTTTGATTATTGCATTTACATTTTTTTAATGATATTGTCGCTTCCTTTCAGTTAAAGAAAGGGTTGGAATTTTGATTTGGATTATATTTGGGATTTAATCCCCAAATTCTTCTCTTTTTTCCCAGAATTTTCATATAGATGAATATAAGAAAAAACTATTTAATCCATCTCTGATATCCAGAATAATATGACTGGCAAGATTGGTGGAAATTTATAAATGAAATAATTATTAAACCTAAAAAAATAGTTTCTGGTTTTCACATTACGTTTTTAGTTTTGAAAGATATACTCTGGATGTTGAGCTTTAAATTTGATGTTATTTTCTTAGAGCACAGTGAAAATTTAATCCCATTACCTCTGATTCCATGGTTTCTCATGAGTACTTAAATATCTTTATCTTGCACCTTTGAAGAAATTGTCATATTTTTCTTCTGGCTGCCTTTAATAATTATTTTTGTCTTTGTTTTTCAATGCTCTTACATGTGATAAGCAAATACATATGGATTTTTGAAAAAATACTGTTTGTGTTTGATAATTCCAATATCTGGAGCTCCTTTGAGTGTGTTTTTACTTTTACCCTTTTGTTTTTGTTGCTTCTTGCATCTCTTTCCTCCTGAGTTTGCTGGTTGTAACTTGATTTGTATACTGGATTGTACTTGAAAACCATTTATAGACATAATTCGAGACCTGAAATTATATTGTCTTTCTCTAGAGTTTATTTTGGATAGTTTGCTTGTGACAGGAATTGAGGAGCATTAGCAATCTACGATTGCTTTAATCCAATTTTCTGAGCCCACTGAATGACTCCAGCTTAGTCTGTAGTCTCTGCAAGAACAAATCTCTTGTTCATCTAACTACTAGGGTGAAATTTTCAGTGTCACAACTAAAAACAGTTGTATTTGTTTATTTCTCCCTAGACTCCCCAGGCTGTCAAACATAATTCTCAGTCTCAACTGTCTTTCCCGTAATTCTTGCAGGACAAACCCAAAGGCTAAGTTTGACTTTCTGGATTTCTGTCTTCTCTCTTGGTCCAATAAATCTTCACTACTTTGTCATTCTCTGATTTCTTTGAGAAACTTAAAAAAAGAATATTAATATTTTCCAGTTTTTCTGGTTCTTGGTAGGAGCATAGGTCTAAATGACCTCTTCTGCCATTTCTGGAAGTAAAAATGCCCATTTCAGATCTCGTGTTTCTTAAAAACAAAAAAACCGTCACATCTTTTTATTGACATGTCAATTAAACATTTTTTGATTAAATAATAATCTATAATTTCCAATTTACTATATCTTTTCATTGTCTTACTTGAAAGAAGTCTCATGTGTAGAAAACAATAATAGTAAAAAGTTGCATATGTGCATTTTAGTTGTATCTTATGAAACCCTATTCTAATTTGAGAAATTATGAATTGATTTGCTAATACTACTGTATGTCAATGTGTACCCAATTTTTTAGGAGAGTACACTCTTTTCTAATGATGTAACAGTTCCTCAATACATTTTTTCATAGTTTATAACTTCTTGTAAAGAAACATTTGGATAAAAATTTGTTTTTACTACTTTGAATCAAAGTAATCTGTAGTTCATACTGTTTTTTATATATTCAAATTTAGTCTATTTTTAAAAGTTAATGTACATGTTCATTTGAATAAGATAAACAGATTTAGAATAGCGTGTAGTAAATATATTTGCCCTTCAAATTCAAGAATTATACATATAAAAATCTAATCGTCATTGTGAAATCAGAGACACAGTTACTCTTTGCTACTGTAGGTAGCAGTCAACTTACAAGTGAATTTTACTTGGTAATTTTACTTAAAATCAGTTGTTTAGAAATGAGTTGTGAAATTTCTGATAGAAATGTCATAATAATCCCTAGGCTGGCCTCCAATGCTTACTTATTATCTCTTTGTGGTAAAATTTAAGCTTCACATAATATTCTTCCTAAGGAAAAAATTATTTTAAGTTTCTTCTACAGTTTCTAGCACACACATCTCTCCCTCCCTTCATTCTTTATGGTGTGTTTTGTTTGGGGTTTTTTTTTTCAGTGTCGTGTTTGCTTTGTTTTGTTTGTTAGATGGATTGGGCAAGAGGTACTTCTGGAAAGCAGCATCTAGTTAAACTCTATATAAAAGGATGTATAGTCATTTTCTAGATAGTATGATTTGGTTATGCTAGGAGTTTTCTTTCCTTTGGAGGCAGGGCCTCTGGACTCTGAGTTTCCATTACTGTTACTTAGAAAGGATATTCGTGAGTCAGATATTCATTGGAAATTTCCCAATTTGTTGGAAATTCTTAATTTTTACTTTTAGTTGAGTTAGATCAGTGTTTCTCAGTGGACGTGCTGTTGGCTTTGGGATGGCACAAATCTTTTGCACTGTAGCATGTTTAGCATCCCTGGCTCCTGCCTCCTAATTACTTGTCGTGCGCCCCTAGTCACTGTGACAGACACAAATGGACCCATGCTTTTCTAGACTATCCTGTCATGGTACTGCCCTTAATTAAGAATCCCTGAATTAGATCAGCAACTTTCTTACAATATCGTTTTACCACTTAATAAAACTTTAATTCTTAGATTTAGAAAAGTTAAGAATATACATGTTTATTGCTTTTCCGCACTGTTTGCCTATTCACCTTTGATTCTAATTTGTTCTCATTCATAATATAATGTTATGTCAAAAATCAACTTAAAATGTTTTATGCTTAAGGCAGTAGTTTTCAGATTGCTCTGTAGAGCTGCTAAGTGTTCTGCAAGGGTACCCCAGGCCACAGGGAGTTGGTGTTGGGATGGGAGCAGTTGGCAGCATTCTCTGGTAGGTGCAGTTTCCTTTTACCTGTTTACAAACTGTGCTTTCAGGCAAGAAAGAAGAGTTCTGTTGTCCTAAGTTATATCATCTTTCCTCCGTATTAACAGGAATAAATGATTTTAAAAAAGAAACATGGCTTAGTGACAAAGGTATCCAAAGGTTTCCTGACATAATTTCTAGATCGCTAGGTAGTATAAAAAGTATTAATTTTAAGTATTTTTAGACAAACAGATTCCCAACAATTGATTGCCTGCTTGAGCTTCTCAGGTTAAGTTCTTTATGAGAGGAATCTCTTTTTCAGAGGACCAACCAGTTCAGAGGAAAATTAAATCACCTAACAGGCCATTTGAACTAAAACAATAATTTGAAGAGAATTCTTGATTTCTTTTATACTTAGATAATTCTTCCTAAACCTTTTGTTCATATTGGTTTCTATTGTAAACTAAATAATTTTATTAATATACTAAGGTTTAATTGTAATAACCACAATGTCTTTTGGAATGCTGAAGTCATTTAGATGAAGTTTTACATTTTAATGTCTTGATTCTTTGGGGGTCATACTTTTGTTGCACATTCTGAGTAAGTGCCACAAAAATTTACCCCCTCCCGCAAATATGTAGGTATTTCCTAAATTCAAAATATTTATTCTCGGAGATTTCAACATTATGACTTAGGGAATTCTGGTTATCCTCCTTATTTAGTTCATGCTAGGTGCTTAGATTCTGGAAGAATTTAATGTGATGAAGTGGGGATTTTTTGGTTTCTTTTTTCTTTAAGTATATGTAATAAAAGGCATACCATTTAGGCAGTGGTATAATTACTGTCGATTAATTATAGATCAGAAAGGGGGAAAAACAACTAAAGATATACAGATTTTGTAAGAGTAGATAGACCAGTAAAATCATCTCAAAGGTGAATTTTTTTCCAGGAAGAATAATTCCTAGAGATATTTAGCTGACCATATAGCCTATGATTAATCTAGTGCTTCTCATCTATCTATCTATATAGAGATAGATAGATATATATGAGGATATTTTATTCAGATTCATTAGTACCACTATGCTTTTATTTTTTGTTTATTAATTTTTAAAATTGTTGGGCAATATGAAGAACATATCTTACATAAATGATGTGAAATAGAACCCTTTGATCTATCTCTATTATGCATTTTCTGATAAAGTTTTAAAGTATATACTTACAGAGGCACAGGTAAGTGTGTAGTTTGCAGAAATAAGACTAATGAGAATTCAGGCAGATAGGTCAGTGTAGGAATGGGTCACAGACAGCCGGGACATTTGCAGCACCAGGGAGAGCTCCAAGTGTGCTCTTTATTCTGATGGTGTTATCCTAATGGTAGAGGGCATTTGTCCAGTGTACTTTAATTGGTTAAACAAGCGCAGTTCCCCTGAGGGTAATAGATTTTTCTTCCTCATTTGGCCAGAGCCTTCTGTTTCACTGTCTGAGGTCAGAAAATAAAGTGCAGCTATTCAGTAATGAAACTAATTTATATATGTGATAGAATTTATTCTGAAAAGAAATTCCATGATATTCTGCCTGCTTAGCAATTATTTTTGTTTTGAATAATTCAGCATGATAATATTTATCTCCTCTCAGCTTTCCAGAGTACTCCTCACCACAAGTGCCTTTTTTCCCCCCATTATAGCCTGAAACTTAACTTTCTTGTAATTTCCCACCCTGTCCTTTTTTCTTGGAATTTTTATATTCTGCTAGGTTTAAAACCTGGAAGAGTTCTTAAATTATTTAAGAAATGTAAGTAAATGTTATCGTTTGTAATCATTCAGAAATTATTCTAGACATTTATGAAGGATGTATTTTAGTATAGAGATATGTTACATCTTGTGCACCCTCTTTGCGCCAGTATCAAAGTTCCATCTAGAAGCTTCACTGTGTAAAGGGTAATTTCTACCCACTGTACAACCACCTCAAGCCTACTCTTCCATGTAGTTACCCCTTTCCAGCTAACCACAACACTCCACAGCTGTCTCTAGATGCCCCATTTCATTTGTAATAAATTCTCTTTTCTCCTCAACCTTAGAGCACTCTGCCCTGCCTTCTTTCTTCAGTCTTCTTTTTTTCCTTCCTACTCCTTGAACCCCTGTCTCCTTTTTCAAACTTCCCAATTCATTTCCTCCCTCTCTCTCTGACCTTCTCCCTTCTCGTTCATCTTTACTTTGCTCTCCTCTTCCTTCTTCCTTTCCTTCTTCGCTTCACATCCTTCCTATTCCTCTTCTGTCCCTCTTGTCCACTTCCTGTCTCCCTCAATCGTCTTCCTTTTATTTAAACTAAAATCTCTCTTTCACCACATAACACTGTTACTACCTCGGTACCATCTCAAGAAATGACCACATTTTCTTTTTCTCTAAGGGCTGCTTTAAAGATTTATCCCTTTGCTTAAATTCCCCACTTTCCACTCCTGCCTTCTGTACTCTTTAAATATCCTTCTAATACACTAAGAAAATAGAAACTGGCATGTATGATTTCTTTTTAAACTACTTCTCCTACCACTTCAAAATTATCTATATCTTAACTCATCTTCTCAGTCCAGACTCAGAAGGCATAACTTTCTACCTGTACTCTATTTTTTCCTTGATAAAATAAAAACAAATTTACTATAGAAAATTTAGTAACTATAAATAAATTTAAAAATTTTAAATCACATAATTCTAACACTAATTACTGTCAACGTGTTTTGTATATGCTTTAAGACTATTTTCCTTGCATGAATTTACTTGTGAAATGTGTATTTTAAATAAATAGAACCATAGTTTACTGCATTTTCTAATTTTTTATTATAATATCTCAAATATTCTTACATGCTGATAAGTATTCTTTTATAACACCACTATTATGGGCTGTATAGAATTCTCATGCATAAAACTTAGTGTACCAGTTTCCTGTTGAATGGTTAGGTTGTTTTTCATCCTTATAAATGATGATGGACAGCGGGTTTTTGTTGTTGTTGTGTTTTTAATCTTTGAATACATCTTTGAATAAAAATGTTTATTTCCTTGGGGTAATTTGCTAGAGGGAAAGATTTTTGAGATAAATGATATTCATATTTTTAATGCTCTTAATGCATATTATCAAATACCCCTCCAGAATGGTGTACCAGTGTATATTTCTACTCTATTTATAAGTTTCTGCTTACCTAAATCTTTGGGAAAACTGCGTATTATAATTTTTTAAACTCATCTCACATTTAAAATTTGTATTTTTCTTATATTTGTTTTTAAAAAAACATTATTTGTTCATTAAAAAGAATTGTAATATTGGTCCTTTTCATAATGACTTGAAATAATTTATATTCTAAATGTGTGCATGAGTGGGTGTGTGTATGTGTATGTGAAATATTTTTCCAGGTTGTTGTTTATTATTTAGCATTGTGTTACTTTTTGCCTTACAGAAAGTTTTAAAATTTTCATGAGGTACATATATTACTCTTCCTTTGTGCATGCTTCCTCTCATGTTGAGAAGGGCCTTCCCTACTCTAATATTATAAATACATTAATTTGTATTTTCTTCTGGTTAATTTTTTTTTATTTTAAAATTTACATTTAAATCACTAATTTATCTGGAAATTGATTTGGTCTGTATAGTATGAGGTAAAATTTTATTTTTTTATTTTCCAATAATGAATCTTTTATCCCTGTATTAATTATTGAATATGCTATTTGTTTCCCACACTTATACAAAATGCTACCTTTTTATATTAGAAAATGGCTTTCTCTGTTTTATCACATTAGTTTATCTCTTCATTCTGTTTTAAATATCATACCTTTTAATAGATTTGGTATTTATAATTAGCCTTTTTTATTTAAAAAGTAATCAAGAACATTGTTTATAAAAAGAAAAGTAAATTCAAGTAACATGAAGGGTGAGAATGTCCCCATTATGAAGGTAACCACTATTATAGTTTTTTAAAAATTTCATTCCCCAAATACTTTGTTCATATGCAAGCATATAGCTGATCTCCTTTTTAATACATAGGTAGAAATATATCGTATATACCGTTGTTCTGCAGTTTTAAAATTACATATCAGCATATATAGATCTAACTCATTTTTCTTACGGTTATGTAGTAATTCAGTTTAAGAATCTAAAAGTTTCCTATTGTTTCAACATGTAGGTTTTTTCCAGTCTTTTTTTTTTTTTTTTTTAAACCACTGTACACTTTAAGATTTATTTATTTATTTATGGCTGTGTTGGGTCTTCATTTCTGTGCGAGGGCTTTCTCTAGTTGCGGCAAGCGGAGGCCACTCTTCATCACGGTGTGCGGGCCTCTCACTATCGCAGCCTCTCTTATTGAGGAGCAAGGCTCCAGACGCGCAGGCTCAGTAGTTGTGGCGCACGGGCTTAGTTGCTCCGCGGCATGTGGGATCTTCCCAGACCAGGACTCGAACCCGTGTCCCTTGCATTAGCAGGCAGACTCTCAACCACTGTGCCACCAGGGAAGCCCCTTTTCCAGTCTTTAGTTGTCATAAACTACTATAATGTTAAACTTAACTTATCCTATTCTTTGCCAACATGCAATATAGGATAAATTTCTAGAACTGGAATTTTTGACAAACATTTAATGTAGGCCTCATTTTTGGCTGCTTAATAACTATATACAACCCTTCTTCTCACACATACACTTGAAGCAAACAACAAAAACGTAAACAATTGGAATGATTCCTCTTATACCTGTAAATGTATTTATTATCCACTCTCCAAGGAGAGACAACCCAATGTTTCACAAGTTATTTCATCTAGCTCTAAGTCCAGGATCTCTTGGTGATATCCTCTAGACATCTGTGTTTCACAAACTCTAATTATATTCCTAAAAATGGAAAACTGGGAACATACTCCCCAATATTTAACTTAATGTAGTGAGATGGAAATACCTAAAAGAAAATTTTTGGTATGATGATAAAAGTGAACTAAATTATATTTTAAATTTTATTTATTAACCGTATAAAAAGTTCTTGTGATCGTCTTAAAAAATAAGTTTATTAATTTCATTCTTTATTTCTCTCCCCCATGAGAATGTTAGATGGGGATATTTATCTGCTTTGTTTATTCAGTATTCCAAGTGTCTGGCACATAGTAAATGCTTAATAAGTATTTGTTGAATGAATGACTGAATCCTATTTTAATCAGAGCCGTAAGCTTCAATTTTTAAAAAATGTCAGTATGATTGTCATACGTTGATTCAAAAGTCTGTTTCTGTATTCAGTTTATTTTGATACTTGCTTTTCCATAATGGAAGAATGGTACATGGATGAAAATGGAACAGATGCATCTTTGTGTACACATAATAAACTATGATCCTTCTTTTCTTAATTCCTTTTGTTAATTATGCAGTGTTTTTCTGTTGAAATTTAACATCTTTTTCATCTTGCCTGAGATCAGTTTTTCTTACACATTTTGGGATACTTTCACATTTTTACATTATGTATAATAGGATTCGAATCAGTTTCTGGACAAGTAAGGATAATGATAGGTAAGGTAAATCTAAGTCTCTTCATATATCCTCCAAAATCGAAATCAGTAAAGTTCAACAAGAAAGAACAAATAAAACTGTATAAAATCCATGCCCTCAACATAATTAGAAGACAGAATGCTATGAACTTTTCTGTAAGTAGAAAAGTAAACATCAAATCCCAGCAGAGAGATTTCTCTCTCCTGAAGCAAGCATTTGTGGAGAACAAGGGCAATTCTGAAAAACTGTTGGGGAAACTAGGATTGCTCTAAAATCACCATTAGAAAGAGAACCCACACCTTAAGTACAAGAGAGTCCTGGTAGATCAGAGCACTGATTATAGGTCCTAGGCTTAAAAGTGTGTGTGATTTGAGGGTGGTAGCCTTTGAAGGGTATTTTTTTCTGGGGGAGAAGAAAGTTAAAGAGAAGGAAAAGCACCCTTTGGAGATTGGATAGTGAAGGAAAAAGAAGCAAAAGGGAGAAATTTAAGGTTCTGCAAGATGAAATGGAAACCACTCCCCCCAAATTGGAGGATACACAACCACCCTCTTCACATCACCACCACCACACAAAAAAAAATCATCCATTAAAGAAATCATACTTTGCTATGCTAACAAGAGGGGAGGCTCTTGAAATAGGAATCTTATGAACCACCCCAAAGCCAAAGTCACAATAGATGAAAGCCTCCTAAATTTATGGAAAGCTACCATAAGAAGAAAACATAACATGAGAATCAAAATATCTCAGCAAATGAAAGCCCTTCCCTCAAAAGACAACAACCACATGACAGTAGAAAACTGTAACACAGCTCTCTAAACTGAATGAAATAACCTCAGGCAAGCATTTGGAGATAGGAAAAACCAACTAAAATCATAAATTTAAAAACAAACAAAAACAAACAAAATATCCCTCAAAACCCCACAAAATCACAAGCAAAGAAGCCTAGAAAGAAATGAGAAGAGTTGATCGAACCCAAGAAAAATATGGAAGAATAAGATAAAAACCATCTTAGAAATGAATTCAAAATTCCAAGATGCCTAAGAGGGAATGGATTCAACTGAAATTTAATCAAAGGCATTGAAGAAAAGGAGAACAATAATCAAGAAAATGAAAATGAATTAAAGAAGTAAAACAGGTAAAAGAGAAAGTGGTTGAAATGGAAGTGAGACAAAAAAAGATTCAGCATATATGTATAATTGAATTAGGAAAACTAAACAATGAGAACAGAGACAATATTTAAAACTATAATTTTAAAAAATTTTCCAAAAATAAAAGAAGACCTGCATCTACATATTGAAAGGACTGTAGGCTACCTGGAGAAATTGATGTTAAACAGTCAATTTTGAGTCATAACCTTGTAAAACAGACTTTTTTTTTTTTAAAGTATTTGTTTATTTATTTATGGCTGTGTTGGGTCTTCATTTCTGTGCGAGGGCTTTCTCTAGTTGTGGCAAGCGGGGGCCACTCTTCATCGCGGTGCGCAGGCCTCTCACTGTCGCGGCCTCTTTTGTTGTGTAGCACAGGCTCCAGACGCGCAGGCTCAGTAGTTGTGGCTCACGGGCCCAGCTGCTCCACGGCACGTGGGATCTTCCCAGACCAGGACTCGAAGCCGTGTCCCCTGCATTGGCAGGCAGATTCTCAACCACTGTGCCACCAGGGAAGCCCAAACTGTTAGACTTTAAAGATAAAAAATTCTCAGAGCCTTCAGGAGGAAAGGAAAGATCCAAAAGCCTACAGGGACAGAGAATTAAACTGACACAACTTCTTAATAGAAACATACAAAGCAGGGCTTCCCTGGTTGGCACAGTGGTTAAGAATCCGCCTGCCAGTGCAGGGGACACGGGTTTGAGCCCTGGTCCGGGAATATCCCACATGCCGAGGGATCCTGTGCGCCACAACTACTGAGCCTGCGCTCTAGAGCCCGCGAGGCACACTACTGAGCCTGCATGCCACAACTGCTGAAGCCTGTGTGCCTAGAGCCCATGCTCTGCAACAAGAGAAGCCACTGCAATGAGAAGCCTGTGCACCACAACGAAGGGTAGCCCCTGCTCACCGCAACTAGAGAAGGCCCACACGCAGCAGGGAAGACCCAATGCAGCCAAAAATAAATAAATTGAATAAATAAATTAAAAAAAAAACATGCACCCCAATGTTCATAGCAGCACTATTAAAGAAAAAAAAAAGGAAACATACAAAGCAAAGTAATAATGGAGCAGCATTTTCAAGAAACTACAGGAAAAAGAAGTGTGAACCCAGAATTTTATATTAAGCTGTTCTTCAAGTATTAAGAATACAAAAACATTTTAAACATGCAAAACTCAGAGAATACTATACACCTGAATTCTTCTTGAGGAATCTACTAGAGCATGAGCTTTATCCAACTAAGAGTTGGTTAGAAAACATTTGCATAGGGATCCATGGTGAGTATTAATTATATTTAGTTGTAGATCTAAGACTAAAACATAGGTGGCAATAAAGGTGAAAGAAAAATATGTAAATCTTATATGTTCTTACAAAGTAGAAATAATGCAACTATAAAGGTAAAGAGGAAAGTAGAAAAAACTTATCAATTGTTGCAAAAGCAGTAGTTGGGAATAAGAAGATACCATTCATTAAAAGTTGACCTGCTAGATGATAAAATAATAAGAAAATGGGATTAAGGCATTGCAGATGTATAAGTGCAAAGGTAACCAATAGAACACAAATACAGACCTTCCTACATGTAAAAAGCAATTGAAAAACGAAAGAACAAAGAAAATGCATCAATAAATTACCTATAGTTGCTACCTTAGCTGTAACCCACAAATTTCATAACAAATTTTGAACGATAAAACCAACAAGAATGTGGAAGAACAAATCTAAAAGAGAATACAAACAAAAACAAATGAACCTGTGTTTCAAATGATATATCATTGATGTAAAAACAAAAGGAACTGTAAAAATTATATTGAATTCTAGAAGGTTTGTTTATTGTATGGTTGATCATATATATGTATAATTTTATTGAGAAAAACAACCAGATTTCTCACTGTCAGAGAAGAGAGTTAAAAATATGAAGAGGGAAAGCTGCCATTGAATTGGCAGTAGAGGTATTAGTATTAGTATCATCTCATCCTTTTATATAGAGATAGAAATAGATTTATATGCACGTGCATGCATATGTTTGTATTTCTGATGTATATTGAAAGGTCTTAGAAGTAAAGATACCTCTATAAGCAATGATCATATCTAGGGTCCAGATACTGGCTTCTAAACATCATTCCTCATTAAAAAGAAGCAGTTTTCCTTGGAGGAAAGGGTGATTCTAGGGCAGGAGCAGGGAAAATACAAGGTGAGCCTGCTGTATCTTATAACTTAACAGTACCACCAATGGGACAAATCGACATGATGTACCTCCTAGTATATGCACTAGGATATGCATTTACTTCCGTGGTATTTCTGCCAAAAGGACATTTTCGGTATCTAATTTAATTATAAAGCAACATAAGACAAATTTAAATTGTAGGACTTTCTACAAAATAACTGCCCTGAACTGTTAAAAATGTCAAGCTTATGAAAAACAAGGAGAAATAACTTAATTTTAAATCAGGAAAAACTGTGTGTGTGTGTGTGTGTGTGTGTGTGTGTGTAGAGAGAGAGGGAGGGGTTGAATGAGAAAAATAAGAATATGATAAAGCAAATGAGCAACATATAAACAATTGATGTATCTGAATTGAGGACATGTGAGTTCTTTGTTCTTTTATCAATATAAAAGTTTTTAAAGAGTCCGAAGCCCATAGAATTTGGGGGAGATTTTTAAATAGTTTGGAAAGTTCTTTTTCCTACTTCAATGTAGATATGAGAATTTTAATGTAAGACACATGCAAAATATTTTCAGCAAAAAAAAAATCACATGATGGAAGGAAAATTCTTTTTAAAAAACACCCCCCCCCCTTTTTTTTAGAGCTCTCTCCATAGCATGAGTTTCTTTTTAAAAGTAATTACTTTCTTTTCATTGTTAAAATTTCACCTTTATTTTAAAGGGTAGATTAAATGTCTTCCTGTTTTGTTTTGTTTTGTTTTCTAAATTATCTGTTAGGTAAGGTATTGCTCATCACCTGATGCTGTCACAGGAAAAGTGAGCAAATTTGAGACTTTTGAAAAGTAGAGTGCATAACTCTTCTCAAGATTGGTAGCATTTTTAAGTACTCTTCACTAAGATATCCATTCAACCTCTGTGGTACAAAATATTTTTCTGTCACTTCACATCTCATTATGAAGTACATTTGAAGATTTTGCCTTATTTCAAAGATGTTTTTTATATAATTGACCACACTGAAATCATCTTGCGCCATTTTTGTCACTTGTGACTTCAACTTCTTTGCTGCATTACCATGCCTGTTACATGAACAGTAAATGATTTTCACATGTCTGATCTTACCCATATAACCTTCCCTCTCTTTCCCTGTTTCCCTTCTATCCTCTTTCTCTTTCATCTTCCGTCATCCCCTCCCCCCAACTTCTTCTTCCCCTTCCCATTTAAAGTATCTGCTTCTTCATTGTGGCCTTAAGTAGAATTAGCATGTTTCTCTGAAAAATTTCTGTCTGTAAAAGCCATTTGCTTATGAGAGTGTATCTTTGGTACTACTTTCCTTTAAAGACTCACCAAAAAGTATTGATAGTTTTTTGTAAATTTCATTTTTTTTAAAGAGAATCAAGTAAATACAATAAGCTCAGATATATTAGAAACATCTGTAGTTGAGTTCACCTCTATAGAAAACCTCCCACACAGTATAATTTGCTCTAATCCTTGTTTCTTCAACTTCTTAGTAGCGATTTCTTGTCATTTTCTAACAGTATTTCGTTGCCATATTTTTATGTATTAATTCAGCTATTTTTATCATAAGAAAATAAAGAAATGTTTTCCCAGTGATATGGAAGTTGGCCTTGGAAAGACTCTTGTAAATATTTATCACTACATGTACTTGAAATAATATTTATTTTTAAGCTTTAATAAGTTTTAAGTTTCGGTGACTTGAAAAATATTGTTGAGAAAAACGTAGAGATTTGTTTTCAAATTCTGGATACTTAGAACACCTTACAAATTGTCACCAACATAAAAAGTATAACATTGGCCTAGGGCAAGGTCAGGGCATATAAATTCACAGTTCAGATAGGTGGGTTTTGATAATGTAGAAATCTTTTGGCCCTCTTCTTTCATATCTGATTGCTTTGCCATTGTTTTTACTTCACAGTATTGTTGATAATGAGCTCACGTGAGAAGTGTTAGCTCTGCCATTTTCTTGTTTGTTTGCTTGCACTAGTCAAACTGTAGTTTCTTTGAAGGGATCTTTTAATCTTATTTTTGTGAGAGGTGGTTTAGTTAAAATTAGATAAAATCTTTTACATAAATTTTAAATTAAATGTCCAGTTAACCTAGACATGCACAGACATAGTACATGGAATCTAATGAATGATGAAGTTTCCACTGGTCAGAAGTTAATGAATGAATGAGGATTCCACTGTTAGCCCCTCCATGTTGTCTCACATGGGATGAGTAACATATGGACTGCCAGATAAATGGAGTGAAGGAGGGGGGAGGCAGTGTCAACCCATCCATTAAGTGTTTCTTCCTCTTGGAGTATCTTGTGTGTGTGCCCCACTTTGAAGGGTACTTTTCTACAGAAGCAAGAACTCTGGATCAAGTTAAGGTGCAATGTTCTGAGTAAGCCTATACTGGTAAAGGAGTGGACTGGGAATTATTCGATGTGTATGGCATAACAAAGGGACCATACGAGAGATCAAAAGGAGGAATATTCTAGAATTCTTCATTAACTAAATTTATTTTCAATGAAGCATGGATGCATCATTTTATTAAATAACCTTTGGCATCCTTTGTTTAGATAATATTTTTCTCTTTGGTCTACAGGTGAGTTTAATGTTATAAAATTTTAAATCTTGAAGTATCATTGGATTTCTGCAATAAAATCTTCAGTCTTGAGTATGTGTGTGTATTTAATAAATATTAATAGATTGTTTTTTCTAGTATTTATATATGTAGTCCTTTTTTAACTGTAATTTTTATGAAGTTTTGTCAAGAGTTTTGCTAGATTAGTTTTCAGGGAGATGCTAATCCTTTTCTGTAATTGGAAACATTTTACATAGCAGTGGAAATATATATATTTTTTTAAGTTTGAAATTACTCACTGCTTTTTTTCCGATGTTCTAAATTTTTTTTTAGTTTTAAATTTTATCATACACACACAAAAAAGCCTAATACCTGCAAGTTTATCCACATCAAAACAAGACAAAATAAAACAAATAAAACTCTACTAATACCTTTGAAGCCCCCTGTGTGTGCATTTCTCTTCTGAGGGGTAAGTCCTAGCTTATTTTCTATGTGATAATTATCATCTGGCTTTTCTTTGTGGTTTTACCTCCTACTTATCTATTGCTTAAAAAATATTTAATTTTTTGCTTATGATCTGCCTATAAATGGAGTCATAATGTATTCTGAACTGATTTAACATTTTGTTGTTGGCCATTTGTATTGATCTATGTTAGTTAATTAATTTTCATTACTATATACTATTTCATTGTATGAATATGCCACAGTATTTTTATTCATACTATCATTTGTGAATATTTGAGTTGTTTCCAGTTTTTTCTAGGGTGTATGCCTAAGTATAATTGCTATATCACAGGGTATTCTTTCTCTTCTTTTCTCTGCATATTACATACATTAATGTTTTTGTTTCCCTCTAGTGATTTGGAAAGTAATGATCTTGACTTTTTGTTGTTAAACACTTGTAAAAAGCTTAGAAACACTCCCAAGAACATATTTCCCTTAATATTAACTATGAGAATAAACCCATTTTGATCACTCTTCCTGTGTAAGTAACACGCAGAATACAGTTTTAATTCTTCTTATTACTACTTCCTTTTTATTTTTCATTTTTGTGGAAAAGTTCTTGAACTGCATATAAGGAGTATCATTTTCAAATTATTTTAATAGTTTTACATTTTTAAAATTAATTTTACATTTACATGTTATTTTGTAATTACCAATGTGCATTCTCTTTTGTAATATGATAGTTACAATTGAGACTAATATCTGAGTTTAAATAGTTTCTGTGCACATCCTTAATCATCTGTTTTGCTATTTAAACATTCCTTAATTTTGATTCATCAAGTAGATTACTTACTGAGTCTTTACATACCTGAAAATGAATTTCTTTTGTCTTAGTTGAGCAATGTGATTGGGTGGAGAGTTCTTGTGAAATAACTTTTTTTCCTCAAAGCTCTGATACTTATTTATTATCTTTGACAATTAATTTTGAAGAGAAGTCAGAGCCTAGCCCAACTGTTCTGTGTAACTTTTCAGGAGTAGGGGTGGTTCTGGGTATTTCTAGGAATTGTCTTTATCCTTGAAGTTTGCATATTTCATCAGGATATGTCTGAGTGTTTTTCTCTTTTCATTAATTTTTGCCTGGTGGTCCTTGTACCCTGACACTCCAGGAACCTTTTTAATATACCCATTAAGCATTTTAGCTAAAGAAATTCTTCTGTTATCTCAATGATACTGCTTCTGTTCCATTTATTCTGGTCTTTCCTTCAGGGCCACTTCTTTTTTTTGGCCCCTTTGTTTGACCTCCTGTTTATCATACATGTCTCATTTTTGTCCACCCCATTGTTTTCATTCTTTTCCCCTCTGTGAGGAGCTGTTTCTCAGGCATGCCCTCTGCATTACAGAGGTGATCTTCTACATCGTCAAATCTACTTTTTCATGCCCCTCTTTGCGGGGATAATCCTGGGCAAAGAAATGTCATTACCTTTCTTGTTTGTATGTCACCATATTTGATTTTGTGCCGGGGTGTTTCATCTTGAAATTTCTTGTACACCATGTCCATAGAGGTCCCATTACCTGATGATACCAGTCTTTCCATGCTGGTGCTTCTGATAGGTGCCCACACCCCTGGGTCTTTGAGTTCATTTTGACAAATAAGCTATAAGGTGAAGTTTAAAGGACTTTGCTTCTTTCAACAAACACTGAGTTCAACCCAACTTTCTACACTTTTTTTTTTTCTTAAATAATTGTCACTCTCTGGATCCTATTATCAGACACACCCTCATATTTTGTTGATCCTTAGTGGCTAAAGGAAATCCAAATTGAATTTGCCTTTTTATGTGTTTTGGCTTAAGATCTCCTCTGTTTTCCACTAGACCATGTTACTCTCTCAAGAATTGTTTTGCAAGTTAGTCTTGTAAATCCTTGAAGTTGCTTTTAATGAACCAGAATTTCTGAAAGTTTTCTAACTTAGAAATTATGCAGTATCCCTCTATTTTTACTCTTCAAAGTTCATTGCAATTGGATTTAAGGGACGAGATGAATATGTGTTCCTTGAACTGCCATCTTTTCTTAAAACATTTCAAAAAGTTTTTATACATATTTTTAATTTCTAAGAATTCTACCAAAATATTTACAAAGAAAGTTATGAGATACTTGGGAATTGCTTTAAAAGTGTTGTGAATATAGTTAATTGTGCTATAGATGAAATAAGATTGACCATGAATTTTGATATCTGCTGATGGGTTACTGTTGTACTAGTTTCTCTACTTTTACATAAAATTATTTTTAATTTTCCAAGGGTTTAATTTCTTTTTTAGAAAAATAATGTCTTTGAATTGATTGCAGTTAGGGAATATACCTTATACAATATTTAATCTTAAATTTATTTTGGTTTTCTGTGTGAATTGATATATAATCAGTTTTTTAATTTCTATGGAGATTTTGAAAAGGAAATCATTGTATTTCTAATAAATCAGTCTTATTGGTGATTATATTTAAATCTTCTGTAAACTAATTTATGTTTGGTGTGCTTAATCTGTCAGATACTGCAAGAGGTTAAAATTTTCCACATTCATAGCAAAACTGCCTATATTATTTGATGCTATTTTGAATGGACTCTTTTCCTCTCATTTTATTGGTCACATGTATTAAGCTTTTTAATTGAATAGTGCCATTTAAAATAATTCCAATATTATATGCTAAGTGTTCATATTTGCTTTTGTCTTCTAAATCTGTCACCTATGGCATAGAATCCACCACAAAATAAATTAGTGCCAAGTTGAAAAAAAAGAAGATATAACTCATGCCACCTGATTCTGTACCTAATGTTGAACTAAGGAACCTAGTTTTCTGTGTTGCCGATGAGGGAGTGACTGCCATCTGGATTCCAGTATTTTACCAGTCTTGAGTTAAATCTGTCGTTTACTAGACAGATTACTGAAAGAGCTCTGTAAATACCTGTTTGATTAATATAGTAACTATTCATAGCAGTGTAATTGGCTTTGAGAAGAAAGAGAAATGTGTAGTCTAGCATTTGTAATTTAATAAGTGAACACCGTGTATCTGTCAGTGTGTAAGCTCAGGGTTATGATAGAGAATTAAATCTGAAGACCTAGACTTTGAAACATAACTTTGTATTTTAGCTCCTTTCTCTTGTGTATTAATACCTTTTAGTTTTTAGAAGTATAGCTCTTTGAAAAACCAAAAAAGGGCTTTGTGCTTATTTATTGAGGGGGACAAGAGATCAGAACTGGGTGCCAGTACCTCAGCTGAACTAAGAAAGGTTGAGTCTCAGTTGGAAATATTTAATCATGAATGAGAACAAGCACTGACCCTCAAGCCAGGGAAATAAAAATTTCAAAAATTGTAACAATTTGCCTAAACCATAAATTTCTGGGGATTGGAATTATGTAAAGAATCTGTTTGGAGGAATAGGGTTAGAATGTGCCATGGGACCAGAAGTCGTATATTTAAAAAATCTTACGAAAATTTGAATTATGAAGGGCTTTATGTATATAATATATACTATTTACTGTGAGTATCTGGTACTTGTGGTGTTGTCAGTCACTCCATTTTGCTTATGCTCCATTTTGGGTGTTCCGGGAGGGAAAAGATAATATTTATGGTCTTTCTTTACTAGTAGTGTTGTGTCTTCTCCCCCAGCTGTAATAAAAAACACGAATTTTAAATCTACTGTGCTCAGTTATGCGAACCAAATTTATAAACAGCATCTTAAACATATTATTAGTGTAAGGTTTTGATTATAAAGTTCTACATCATTGTTATTTTGATTATATTTAAATAAAAATTATTTAATAAGAATTAATTATCTTTAGCTTGTTTTTAACGGTTCCACAGTGAGTTCAATTCTGAAAGACCATACTCTCTAAAATATCTCTATTAGTACTGTTGCCTGAGTTATTTCATGTGATGTAGATAATCCCTCATTTGCAGAGAATGTCACAATTTTTGAGCAGCTATTTATGTCCAAATTTATATATACTCTTCTTTTTATGATATCTGCATTAGAAATTCAAAAAGAATAGCCTTGATTTATTATCCATTTAAGTCCATCGTGAGTCTATAATGGAGAGAGACTGTCTCTTTTTAATCATGTTGCTTTGTTTTGTTTTATGTTTTTAGACTGTAAATTCTATCTGCTGGGTCAAGGTGAAATGTATGCAGCTGCATGCTGTCCTTAATGCTCAAGGGTTATATCTGGGCATATGTCTCTGCTTTTGTATCTCCAACAGTAGAGAAAAGTGTTGGATTCGTTACCTATCAAGCTGCCAGCTAAGAAAGAGTTCCTTGCTCAAATTGAGCTTATATGGAGAACTTAGAAGGAATGGAAAGGGACAGTTTAATTCCTTTCTGGTCTCAAAGATGTGAATTATTGTGCCTTGTAAAGCTGGAAGGGGAAAATGAGGAATGGTGATGACTTCCCACGTCATTAGTTTTTCTGTTTGTAAATGTATAACTTCCGTTCATCCCACCTTGAAAGTTAAGGTTTGGTACTAAAAAGAAAATAATACTTCTGAGATCACCATATACGTTCATTGATACACTCCTCCCTCATCTCAGCTGGCTGTAACTATAAAAGCAAAGGGGTGGGTAGCTGCAGGACTTTTCTTTTTTTTAATATCTTTATTGGAGTGTAATTGCTTTACAATGGTGTGATAGTTTCTGCTGTATAACAAAGTGAATCAGCTATATGTGTACATATATCCCCATATCTCCTCCGTCTTGTGTCTCCCTCCCACCCTCCCTAGGTAGACACAGAGCACCTAGCTGATCTCCATGTGCTATGCAGCTGCTTCCCGCTAGCTAGCGATTTTATATTTAGTAGTGTATATATATCCATGCCACTCTTTCACTTCGTCCCAGCTTACCCTTCTCCCTCCCTGTGTCCTCAAGTCCATTCTCTACGTTGATGTCTTTAATCCTGTCCGACCCCTAGGTTCTTCAGAACCTTTTTTTTTTTTTTTTTTTTTAGATTCCATATATGTGTGTTAACATACGGTATTTGTTTTTCTCTTTCTGACTTACTTTACTTTGTATGACAGACTCTAGGTCCATCCACCTCACTATAAATAACTCAATCTCGTTTCTTTTTATGACTGAGTAATATTCCATTGTATATATGTGCCACATCTTCTTTATCCATTCATCTGTTGATGGACACTTAGGTTGCTTCCGTGTCCTGACTATTCTAAATAGAGCTGCAGTGAACACTCTGGTACATGACTTTTTTTTTTTTTTTTAAGAAATTCACGTTCTTTTATTTATTTATTTATTTATTTATGACTGTGTTGAGTCTTCGTTTCTGTGCGAGGGCTTTCTCTATTTGCGGCAAGTGGGGACCACTCTTCATCGCGGTGCGCGAGCCTCTCACCATCGCAGCCTCTCTTGTTGCGGAGCACAGGCTCCAGACGCGCAGGCTCAGTAATTGTGGCTCGTGGGCCCAGTTGCTCCGTGGCATGTGGGATCTTCCCAGACCAGGGCTCGAACCCGTGTCCCCTGCATTGGCAGGCAGATTCTCAACCACTGCACCACAAGGGAAGCCCCATGACTCTTTTTGAATTGTGGTTTTCTCAGGGTATATGCCCAGTAGTGGGATTGCTGGGTCATATGGTAGTTCTACTTTTAGTTTTTTAAGGAACCTCCATACTGTTCTCCATAGTGGCTGTATCAATTGAGATTCCCACCAGCAGTGCAAGAGGGTTCCCTTTTCTCCACACCCTCTCCAGCATTTATTGTTTGTAGATTTTTTGATGATGGCCATTCTGACCGGTGTGAGGTGATACCTCATTGTGGTTTTGATTTGCAATTCTCTAATGATTAGTGATGTTGAGCATCCTTTCATGTGTTTGTTGACAATCTGCATATCTTCTTTGGAGAAATGTCTATTTAGGTCTTCTGCCCATTTTTGGATTGGGTTGTTTGATTTTTTGATATTGAGCTGCTTACATATTTTGGAGATTAATCCTTTGTCAGTTGCTTCATTTGCAAATATTTTCTCCCATTCTGAAGGTTGTCTTTTCGTCTTCTTTGTGGTTTCCTTTGCTGTGCAAAAGCTTTTAAGTCCCATTTAGGGACTTAAAGGATTTTAAGTCCCATTAGGTCCCATTTGTTTACTTTTGTTTTTATTCTCATTTCTCTAGGAGGTGGGTCAAAGAGGATCTTGCAGTGATTGATGTCACAGAGTGTTCTGCCTATGTTTTCCTCTAAGAGTTTTATAGTGTCTGGCCTTACATTTAGGTCTTTAATCCATTTTGAGTTTATTTTTGTGTATGGCGTTAGGGAGTGTTCTTATTTCATTCTTTTCCACGTAGCTGTCCAGCACCACTTATTGAAGAGGCTGTCTTTTCTCCGTTGTATATTCGTGGCTCCTTTATCAAAGATAAGGTGACCATATGTGCATGGGCTTATCTCTGGGCTTTCTATCCTGTTCCATTGATCTATATTTCTCTTTTTGTGCCAGTATCATGCTGTCTTGATTACTGTAGCTTTGTAGTATAGTCTGAAGTCCAGGAGCCTGATTCCTCCAGCTCCGTTTTTCTTTCTCAAGATTGCTTTGGCTATTTGGGGTCCGTTGTGTTTCCATACGGATTGTGAAATTTTTTGTCCTAGTTCTGTGAAAAATGCCATTGGTAGTTTGATAGAGATTGCATTGAATCTGCAGATTGCTTTGGGTAGTATACTCATTTTCACAATATTGACTCTTCTGATCCAGGAACAGGGTATATCTCTCCATCTGTTTGTATCATCTTTAATTTCTGTCATCAGTGTCTTATAGTTTTCTGCATACAGGTCTTTTGTCTCCTTAGGTAGATTTATTCCTAGGTATTTTTGTTGCACCGGTAAATGTTGCACCAGCTTAATTTCTCTTTCAGATTTTTCATCATTAGTGTATAGGAATGCAAGAGATTTCTGCACATTAATTTTGTATCCTGCTACTTTTCAAATTCATTGATTAGCTCTAGTAGTTTTCTGGTAGCATCTTTAGGATTCTCTATGTATAGTATCATGTCATCTACAAACAGTGACAGTTTTACTTTTTCTTTTCCAGTTAGGATTCCTTTTATTTCTTTTTCTTCTCTGATTGCTGTGGCGAAAACTTCCAAAACAATGTTGATTAATAGTGGTGACAGTGAGCAACCTTGTCTTGTCCCTGATCTTAGTGGAAACGGTTTCAGTTTTTCACCATTGAGAATGATGTTGGCTCTGGGTTTGTCATATATGGCCTTTATTATGTTGAGGTAAGTACCCTCTATGCCTACTTTCTGGAGGGTTTGTATCATAAATGGGTGTTGAATTTTGTCAAAGGCTTTTTCTGCATCTATTGAGATGATCATATGGTTTTTCTCCTTCAATTTGTTATTATGGGTTATCACATTGATTGAGTTGCATAGTTTGAAGAATCCTTGCATTCCTGGGATAAACCCCAGTTGATGATGGTGTATAATCCTTTTAATGTGCTGTTGGATTCTGTTTGCTAGTATTTTGTTGAGGATTTTTGAATCTGTGTTCATCAGTGATATTGGCCTGTAGTTTTCTTTTTTGTGACATCTTTGTCTGGTTTTGGTATCAGGGTGATGGTGACCTCATAGAATGAGTTTGAGAGTGTTCCTCCCTCTGCCATATTTTGGAAGAGTTTGAGAAGGATAGCTGTTAGATCCTCTCTAAATGTTTGATAGAATTCACCTGTGAAGCCATCTGGTCATGGGCTTTTGTTTGTTGGAAGATTTTTAATCACAGTTTCAATTTCAGTGCTTGTGATTGGTCTGTTTATATTTTCTATTTCTTCCTGGTTCAGTCTCGGAAGGTTTTGCTTTTCTAAGAATTTGTCCATTTCTTCCAGGTTGTCCATTTTATTGGCATATAGTTGATTGTAGTAATCTCTTATGATCCTTTGTGTTTCTGCAGTGTCAGTTGTTACTTCTCCTTTTTCATTTTTAATTCTATTGATTTGAGTCTTCTCCGTTTTTTTCTTGATGAGTCTAGCCCATGGTTTATCAATTTTGTTCATCCTCTCAAAAAACCAGCTTTTAGTTTTATTGATCTTTGCTATCGTTTCCTTCATTTCTTTTTCCAATCTCATCTTTATGATTCTTTCCTTCTGCTAACTTCGGGGGTTTTTGGTTCTTCTTTCTGTAATTGCTTTAGGTGTAAGGTTGTTTGTTTATTTGTTTGTTTATTTGAGATATTTCTTGTTTCTTGAGGTAGGATTGTATTGTTATAAATTTCCCTCTTAGAACCTCCTTTGCTGCATCCCATAGGTTTTTGGTTGTCATGTTTTCATTGTCATTTGTTTCTAGGTATTTTTTGATTTTCTCTTTGAATTCTTCAGTGATCTCTTGGTTATTTAGTAGTGTATTGTTTAGCCACCATGTGTTTGTATTTTTCACAGATATTTTCCTGTAATTGCTATCTAGTCTCATAGCATTGTGGTCGGAACAGATACTTGATACGATATCAATTTTCTTAAATTTACCAAGACTTGATTTGTGATCCAAGATATGATCTTTCCTGGAAAATGTTCCATCAGCACTTGAGAAGAAAGTATATTCTGTTGTTTTTGGATGGAGTGTCCTATTAATATCAGTTAAGTCCATCTTGTTTAATGTTTCATTTAAAGCTTGTGTTTCCTTATTTATTTTCACTTTGGGTGATCTGTCCATTGGTGAAAGTGGGGTGTTAAAGTCCCCTAGTATGATTGTGTTACTGTCGATTTCCCCCTTTATGGCTGTTAGCATTTGACTTAGGTATTGAGGTGCTCCTATGTTGGGTGCATAAATGTTTACCATTGTTACATCTTCTTCTTGGATTGATCCCTTGATCATTATGTAGTGTCCTTCTTTGTCTCTTGTAGTAGTGTTTGTTTTAAAGTCTATTTTGTCTAATATGAGAACTGCTACTCCAGCTTTCTTTTGATTTCCATTTGCATGGAATATCTTTTTCCATCGCCTCACTTTCAGTCCTTATGTGTCCCTAGATCTGAAGTGGGTCTCTTGTAGACAGCATATATACGGGTCTTGTTTTTGTATCCATTCAGCCAGACTATGTCTTTTGGTGGGAGTATTTAATCCATTTACATTTAAGGTAGTTATTGATATGTATGTTCTTATTACCATTTTCTGAATTGTTTTGGGTTTGTTTTTGTAGGTCTTTTCCTTCTCTTGTGTTTCCTGCCTAGAGAAGTTCCTTTAGCATTTGTTGTAAAGCTGGTTTCGTGGTGCTGAATTCTCTTAGCTTTTCCTTTCTGTAAAGGTTTTAATTTCTCTGTCGAATCTGAATGAGATCCTTGCTGGGTAGAGTAATCTTGGTTGTAGGTTTTTCTCTTTCATCATTTTAAATATGTCCTGCCACACCCTTCTGGCTTGCAGAGTTTCTGCTGAGAAATCAGCTGTTACCTTATGGGGATTCCCTTGTATGTTATTTGTTGCTTTTTCCTTGCTGCTCTTAATATTTGTTCTTTGTGTTTAATTTTTGATAGTTTGATTAATATGTGTCTTGGCATGTTTCTCCTTGGATTTATCCTGTATGGGACTCTGCCCTTCCTGGACTTGATTGACTATTTCCTTTCCCATATTAGGGAAGTTTTCAGCTATAATCTCTTCAAATATTTTCTGAGTCCCTTCCTTTTTCTCTTCTTCTTCTGGGACCCCTATAATTCGAATGTTGGTGCATTTAATGTTGTTCCAGAGGTCTCTAAGACTGTCCTCAGTTCTTTTCATTCTTTTTTCTTTGTTCTTCTCTGTGGTAGTTATTTCCACTATTTTATCTTCCAGGTCACTTATCTGTTATTCTGCCTCAGTTATTCTGCTATTGATTCCCTCTAGTGAGTTTTTAATTTCATTTATTGTGTTGTTCATCATTGTTTAGTTCACTCTTTAGTTCTTCTAGGTCCTCGTTAAACGTTTCTTGTATTTTCTCCATTCTGTTTCCAAGATTTTGGATCATCTTTACTATCATTACTCTGAAATCTTTTTCAGGTAGACTGCCTATTTCCTCTTCATTTGTTTGGTCTGGTGGGTTTTACCTTGCTCCTTCATCTGCTGTGTATTTCTTTGTCTTCTCATTTTGCTTAACTTACTGTGTTTGGGGTCTCCTTTTCGCCGGCTGCACTTCATATTTCCCGTTGTTTTTGGTGTCTTCCCCCGGTGGCTAAGGTTGGTTCAGTGGGTTGTGTAGGCTTCCTGGTGGAGGGGACTGGTGCCCGTGTTCTGGTGGATGAGGCTGCAGCTTGTCTTTCTGGTGGGCAGGACCACGTCCGGTGGTGTGTTTTGCAGTGTCTGTGAACTTATTATGATTTTAGGCAGCCTCTCTGCTAATGGGTGGAGTTGTGTTCCTGTCTTGCTAGTAGTTTGGTATGGGGTGTCCAGCACTATAGCTTGCTGGCCGTTGAGTGGAGCTGGTTCTTAGTGTTGAGATGGAGATCTCTGGACGATCTTTCGCCGTTTGATATTACGTGGGGCCGGGAGGTCTCTGGTGGTCCAGTGTCCTGAACTCGGCTCTTCCACCTCGGAGGCTTGGGCCTGATACCCGGCCCGAGCACCCAGACCATGTCAGCAACACGGCTTGGAAGAAAAGGGAGAAAAAAAAGAAAGAAAGAAAATAAAGTAATTAAAATAAAAATTAAAAAATATTATTAAAAATAAAAAATTAAAAAGGAATAAAAAATAAAAGAAAAAGAAAGAAGAGAGCAACCAAATCAATAAACGAATCTACCAGTGATAATAAGCTGTAAATACTAAACTAAGATAAAGATAAAACCAGAAACAAATTAGATGCAGAAAGCAAACCCCAAGTCTACAGTTGCTCCCAAAGTCCACTGTCTCAATTTTGGGATGATTCATTGTCTATTCAGGTATTCCACAGATGCAGGGTACATCAAGTTGATTGTGGAGATTTAATCCGCTGCTCCTGAGGCTGCTGGGAGAGATTTCCCTTTCTCTTCTTTGTTCGCACAGCTCCCGGGGTTCAGCTTTGGATTTGGCCCCACCTCTGTGTGTAGGTCGCCTGAAGGCGTTTGTTCTTTGCTCCGACAGGGCGGGGTTAAAGTAGCAGCTGATTAGGGGGCTCTGGCTCACTCAGGCCAGGGAGAGGGAGGGGTAAGGAATGCGGGGCGAGCCTGCTGCGGCAGAGGCCAGCATGACGTTGCACCAGCCTGAGGCATGCCATGTGTTCTCCCGGGGAAGTTGTCCCTGGATCACGTGACCCTGGCAGTAGCGGGCTGCACAGGTTCCCATGAGGGGAGGTGTGGATAGTGACCTGTGCTTGCACACAGGCTTCTTGGTGGCGGCAGCAGCAGCCTTAGTGTCTCATGCCCTTCTCTGGTGTCCGCGCTGATAGCCACAACTCGTGCCGTCTCCGGAGCTCGTTTAGTCAGTGCTGTGAATCCCCTCTCCTCGCGCACAGCGAAACAATGGTCTCTTGACTCTTAGGCAGTTCCAGACTTTTTCCTGGACTCCCTCCCTGCTAGATGTGGCGCACTAGCCCCCTTCAGGCTCTGTTCACGCAGCCTACCCCAGTCCTCTCCCTGGGGTCTGACCTCTGAAGCCGGAGCCTCAGCTCCCAGCCTCCACCTGCCCCAGCGGGGGAGCAGACAAGCCTCTCGGGCCGGTGAATGCTGGTCGGCACCGAGCCTCTGTGCAGGAATCTCTCCGCTTTGCCCTTTGCACCCCGTTGCTGCACTCTCCTCCGTGGCTCCAAAGCTTCCCTCCTGCCCACCCCCTGTCTCCACCAGTGAAGGGGCTTCCTAGTGTGTGGAAACTTTTCCTCCTTCACAGCTCCCTCCCCGAGGTGCAGGTCTGTGCCTATTCTTTTGTCTCTGTTTTTTTCTTTTTTCTTTTGCCCTACCCAGGTATGTGGGGATTTTCTTAACTTTTGGGAAGTCTGAGGTCTTCTGCCAGCGTTCAGTAGGTGTTCTGTAGGAGCTGTTCCACATGTAGATGTATTTTTGATGTATTTGTGGGGAGGAAGGTGATCTCCACGTCTTACGCCTCCACCGTCTTTAGGCCCTCCCTCTGCAGGACTGTTAAAATAGTGACTAATGGACTTAGTACCTGCCTGGGTCAGGAATGATGGAAGGATTCATCTATAAAATGATCACATTTAGAACTTTACTCTGGTATTAATCAGCTTAAGTTCTTATGAAGTGTAGTAACAAGTTCATTAGTTACATTGTTGTGTTTGACAGGGATTTGATCAGTTGTTTCCCCATTTAAAAATCTTTCTTCTGGGAATCTTATTGTAAATTTGGGAATTTAATTCTAGTTAATATTAAGAAGATTGACCGTACCCTGTAACGGTGATCCAGTGGGGAATACACAACTATCTTATAAATTGGTCAAAATGTATTGGGCACATCAGTTTTGGGTGAGAATTTGGCCGTATTGCTGTTTAAAGTTGATAATACCATTTCCAGTGTCTATCGAGAGAAAAATATTTAAACAAGTGCTGAGATTAATCTTATTGCTGCATGACTTGTAATAGCAAAAAGCAAAACTGAACATAGCTAGTTACAGCACTAGAGATCTCATTAAATTATGATGTATCAATAGGACCATATATTATACAGCCATTAAAAAAGACTGATGTAGGGACTTCCCTGGTGGTCCAGTGGTTAAGACTCCACACTCCCAATGCAGGGGGCCTGGGTTCGATCCCTGGTCGGGAACCAGATCCTGCATGCCGCTACTAAGACCCAGCACAGCCAAATAAATAAACATTAAGAGAGAAAAAAAAAAAAGACTGAGATAGTACTGTGTGTATTGACATGCTCAGATCTCTAAAATATGTTGTTAGATAAAAACATGCACATAAAATATACAGAAAGCACATGAACCTGTGGTTATCTGTGATGAGTGAGTTGTGGAGGCTAGGAAATCTTCTCATTTTCACGTGTTTTTTTTTTTTTTTAAAATAAATTTATTTATTTATTTTTGGCTGTGTTGGGTCTTCGTTGCTGCACACGGGCTTTCTCTAGTTGTGGCGAGCGGAGGCTACTCTTCGTTGCAGTGCGCGAGCTTCTCATTGTGGTGGCTTCTCTTGTTGCGGAGCACAGGCTCTAGGTGCGCGGGCTTCAGTAGTTGCGGCATGCAGGCTCACTAGTTGTGGCTCACGGGTTCTAGAGTGCAGGCTCAGTAGTTGTGGCGCATGGGCTTAGTTGCTCTGCAGCATGTGGGATCTTCCAGGACCAGGGCTTGAACCCGTGTCACCTGCATTGGCAGGCGGATTCTCAACCACTGTGCCACCAGGGAAGCCCCTTCACGTGGTTTTTACGGTGACCATGTATAATTATTTTTAATCAGTAAATAAAATGTACTGTTGTTCATCTACATGTAGTTGTCCTTTGGTATTCTTTACTTTTACATTTTTATTTGAGCAGTGGTGTGGTCTTTTCTGAAAATTTAAAAACACTTTTAGCACCATTACAGTGAGTTTGTCTTCAGTATTACTGCTGAAGTGACTGTCCCACTAATATGAGGTTTGTGGTATCTTGTTATTATTAGTAGTAGTAGTAGTATTTTAAATTTAGGGCCTCTAGAAAAGGAAAACAGATATATGTGGTGGGAGTTAAAAAACAAGATGTAAATCTATTTTAAATCTCTGCTGTACTGTTTTTCTATTTCAGTTACCTAGAAAAGTACGAGAAAGTTCATCATTTTGGGGAGGATGATGATGAGGTACCACCAGGCAATCCCAAACCACAGCTTCCTATTGGTGCAATTCCATCTTCCTACAATTACCAGCAACACAGTGTGTCAGGTAAATATCACTGGAAATGAACAAGGCATAGTTCCACAGTTTTGAATTAGGAAAATAGACATCATCCAATGAATTGAATTGAACTAATTGGTATGAGGGCCCTTTCTGTCCTAGCCTGCATATAAGATTTTTAGTTGCAGGAATTTAGAGTTACAAATATACCTGTATTTTCAAGTGAAGTTTTAAAATTATTTCTTTGTCTAAAGATTAGTTTAACCTGAATAGTTACTAAAATGAGGAGAGGAAGGTCCTGTTAGGATTAGGGAAACCAAAGGAGTATTCATAGCATCTGTTAGATTTTCTACAATTCCTGGAATTCCCAGCACCAGAATTTCTCAGAAATGTTTCTTACCATTCAACTATTTTCCTGCCATGCTACCAGGGATTTAAGATTCTTTTCATTCATGTCATTCTTGTAATGGTTATAGAGGAATCTGCAGCTAAAAAGAACAGGACTCAAGTTGGAAATAATCAGGTTGAGAGTCTAATAAAGAGGTTCTTGAGACAGAATAGATGGGAGTTCCGTTGTCTGTGGCTCGGGGGTTTGAGACGGTGATGCCTAGGAAGAGAGCTCTGAAGAGGTCAGCATCTCTTTTCTTGAATCACCAACATTTGGCCTGAAAAAGAGGAGATACATCTTTTTCAAGGGTATGTTCTTTATAAAATATACAATTATCTAGATCTTTATTATTCTTCATTGGTACTAATACCAATCTCTTAGGTAATCCTTAGTTTTAAGCTCCCTCGTTTGTGCCAGTATCACTGATTTAAATTTTCCATTATCTATTTTCAGTTTGTTTCATGTTGAATTTGACTCTGTTTCTTCCCCAATCAGCTGAGGAAACAGAATCTCCTAGAATCTGTGATCTCCGTTAGAAGAGGCTTTCATCTGATGCTTTTGTATAATTGGGGCTTGGGAGGGGTGGTGGCAGTGGTGAGGGCAAACCAAATCGAGCTTTATCTTTAATGAGAAGTTATTACCTCAAGAACTACTGTTAAAAGGGAACATTTTAAGTCACCATGTAGAAGATCTTACTAACAGCTTAAGCTGATTAAATAAAATGGGGTGACTTGTTAGGTGATATGCTTCCTGTTTTAAAAAAGAGCTAATGACCATTATCTAAATCAAGGATGTTATAGAGGGTATTCCTACATTGAATGAGCCCTTGTACTAAAGACCTTTAAGACCATTTTGTAACTGTGTTGTTCCTATATTTCATCAACAGCAGAACTGTCCATTCTTGTAGCTTAAATAGAGTTTGGTATCTATTCCAGCTTCTCAAACTGACCCATTTCTACATTAGATCTTGTTTAAAATGAATTTTTTTTCTGGATCTGTTGTATTTTTTTTTGTCCCCCTCCCCTAATTAAACATGATTTACTTCAAGAAAAAAGATATTTCTGGTATTTCAGAAGGTAATGAACGTCACGGATAGAGCTACACAATTTTTAAGGGAATGACAATTTCTTAATCTGGTGTTACAATAACTCCTTTCTGATATGCTGTCATATGTCTGTCTTTTTTTTTTTTTAAGGAGAATCTGAGCAGTTATGTAACATATGTAACATGTTTGACAAAATCAGGATTGGGGACTCATGAAAGGAAAAAAAACTAGGACTTGCTGGGGAACATCAGACTACAATATATCTAATTCAAACTGAAAAGAGGTAGTGTTTCAGGGCAGCATTTTGAATTTGAAGGTGCTTTTTATTTTTCTAGAAGGAGCCATAGCAACATTATGACAGTGTCCTAAAAATTAACATGACCATCAATATATAAAACAAATCCTTCACTGATGATTCTTTTCAAATGCCATTAAGGAAATATAGTAAGCTTCATAGCTGTCAATATATATGTGTGTGTCTGTTTGTGTGTGTGTAAATAAACACCAAAGTAGAATTACATGGTGGTAGATTAAGAGCCTTAGGAAATTTTAATAAGAATGTTTAAAAGATTTGTGTGTACATCTTTGATTATACAGCCTTACTCTTCTTATAGGTTTAGATTAATGTATTTGGATAAATGTATTTTATCTAGAGATGCTTATGTTGTTGATATTAAGAAAAGGTATTCTAATACAGTATTTTGAAAGGTAATATAATAAATTGGCATTTATTCTACTCATAGTGCAATTCTACTCATAATTGTCATGATAGAATATTGTACATTGATAGAATATGGGACCAAATTTTCCTTTAAGAATACTGACGCCTTTTGCCCAGTGACTTTAAGTGGCCAAAAAAGTATTCATAGATTTTGCTTTGAACTTTAGAATTAGTAAACATTGGCATCAAAATATAGTCACTTTATTTGCATAGTTTTTCATACTTTTCCATGCCATAAATACCTAATCTTTTTGTTTCCATCTTTATTCTTTCTTCCTTGGTATTGATTTGGATACAGTCAGTTCTGCAGAATTGTAGTGTAGATTACTAAGGACTTTTTGTTCATCTTCTCTTACACTTTAAAATTAAAATTAAAAAATTAATTAGTTTCTAAATTAAAAATTTTTAATTTTAAATTTATTTGCAATATCTTTAGTAGAAAAATTATGAAAGGCAAAATTGGCACATGACAACTCATTGAAATTAATAGAACTGTAGAATTTTAGAGCTAGCAAGGATTTTAGTGATCATTTAATCCAATTCAATCATTTTGGTCAAAGGAAGCCAAGCACCCTATCCATTCGCATTTTTGTTACGTAAATTTGGGAGAGCTTTATACAGGAAGATTTATTATTTTAGTTTTATCAGTTGTATTTGAGCAAAGATTTTCCTTTACATGTCCCATATTCTTACAGACATTTGAACTACAGCAATCACTGCCAATATCAATGGAAAGAATGTACTGTCTAATATCTGTAATGTAAACAGCACTCTAGGAACAATTCTCCCTTTCCTCTAAACTGAAAACAAAGAGATTACCTCAGATTAAATTAGTTTGTCAGCAGTGGTGCGTTTGTATAAACACTGAGTCAAGAATGTTGAAAATTTCCGATCCCATTCAGATTATAACATTGTGGCTATTTAATCATACCTCCTTGGGGATGGGAAGGGAGGCTCTTAAAATCTTGTAAGCATTTTCTCATATATTATCTTAGGAATCTTTACCAAGCCTCATATAATTAGAGGACTTTTCATAATTATCATATTTATTCATTTTATTTTAATTGGGGATGACTTTTGGCAAAGTCATTCACGTAAGGATGTATTGAATTGAGTATATGATGGCATCTGTTATTCTTCAGTAGCAAACAGAACAATTCCAAGATCATATTGAAAGCACATAAAGAAGACTGTGACAGATGTTGAATATAGGTTCCAATTTGTTTTCTATTGAAGAGATTTGCATGAAAATTTTGTGGAATCTAAAAACTTAATTATTGCTGAGACTTGGCATCTCATGATCAATTCCAGTGTGCACTATAGAAATATCAAAATCTATTCCTATATTCACAGAAGTTATGTTACATTTTCCCCAGATATTTATGTTATTTATAAGAAATTTTACTTTTCAAGATTATAAAAAATGAACAATATATTATTGTTCAACCTTAAATATTATAAAGAATCGGTGTCTTATTCATTTATAACTGTATTGTGATACTCCTTATTGGAGAAATTCCTAGAATATTTTAGAATTGAAGAGGTGTCTCCTCAGATATCTACATTGGGAAATGAAGAAGTTTCTTACTTACATGATTTTCTTCTGTGGCATGTTGTGACAATAGATTCCTACTTGCATCCCATTTAGTGACATTTTTAAAAGATTTTTTTTCAAATCTGTATTTTTCTGAAATGTTTCATCTAGCAGTTTTCTAACTCTTGTTTCTTGCCTTTTCCCATTAAACTAATTAGATCTTTATGTGAAAAATGTACTAGGGGTATATGTCTCAGGACGTAGCTGCCAAGGCCTAAACTGCACCAATTAAGAGTCAGTATTTCTAGAAATATAACATTTTCTAATATGTGTATATTATGAGTATAAAATATATTAGTGTTCTGTAATCCCATCTTCCCTACCTTCAAAGTTCTAAAAATGTTCTAATTCTCCTACATAAAATCTTAGTTAGGAAAAGATTTGTTAGGACACAAAAGCATGAACTGTAGAGGTAAAAATTTATAAATCAGACTTCATCAAAATTAAAACTTCTGCTCTTTGAAGACATTGTTAAGAAAATGAAAAGGCAAACCATTCACTATCTGGGAGAAAATATTTACAAAACAAATATTAGATAAGTGCCTCATATTCAGAATATTTTAAACTGACAGTATTAAGTGCCAACAAGGATGTATAGCACTGGGAACTCTCATACATCGCTGGTGGAAAGACAGAATGTTACCACCACTTTGGAAAACAGTTTCACAGTTTCTTACAAAGTTAAACATACACTTTGTATGACCCAGCAATCCAAGAGAAATGAAGAAATATGTCCGCACAAAGTCCTGTATGTGAATGTTTACAGCAACTGTATTCAGAAGTGCCAAAAACTGGACACAGTCCAAATGTCCTTCAACTAGGGAATGGATAAACAAATTATGTTACAGCCATACTATGGCAGTAAAAAGAACCAACTACTGATACACACATCAAAATGGATATTAACCTCAAAAGCATTTTGCTAAATGAAATAAATCAGACACAAAAAGATATATATCGTGTGATTCTGTTTAATTGGCATTTTGAAACAAAGTAGATAAGTGGTTGTTTATGGATAGAAGAGAGGATCACCTACAAAGGAGCATAAAGAAACTTTTTTGGGGTGATAGAAATACTCTCTATCTCCATTGTGGTTGTGGTTAAAAGACTATCAAAACTCATAGAACTGTAGAACTAAAAAGCATGAATTTTACATATTATATGGCAAAAAGTCTGACCTAAACAAGTAATAATCCTCCCAAAATTGGGTAAAGAAGGTAGGCAGCGTGTTTAGAAACATGATATTGTTAAAAATTTGAAAGGAACCAGTCTTTCTGGTTTATAGTATTTAAAAATCGGAATAAGTCCCTTGAAATACAAGAATAAAAAATGTAGATTAGGTAAATTAAAATAAAGATACAATAGTAATTTCACAATGATATCCAACAGAATATGTACATTTTTTATATCTTAATACTTTTTGAGGAATGTAATTTTCACTTAAGTTTAGAAAGTTGAACTCCAAACTTCTACTCAGTTTATATTTTATAAAAGAAAACAAGCTTCTGTCCTGTATTCAGAAGATATTAACCATAAAAGGTTTCTAATCCTTGATATACTTAACAGTGTTTTCATTTTTGTCTTTGTTAGATTATCTGCGTCAAAGTTATGGGCTGTCTATGGACTTCAATTCGCCAAATGATTATAATAAATTGGTGCTTTCACTATTATCTGGACTCCCAAATGAAGTGGACTTTGCTATTAATGTATGCACTCTCCTATCAAATGAAAGCAAACATGTCATGCAACTTGAAAAAGACCCTAAAATCATCACTTTATTGCTTGCTAATGCTGGGGTGTTTGATGACAGTAAGTTTTAGCCTTAATGTTTTGTATAATCATTCTATTAAAGGTGTTATAGCTTTTTTTAAAAGGTTTTTAAGGAGGAAAGTACTTTTTATTAGGCAATATAGTAGCATTCTTTATTTCCTTTTGTTATATTAAATGTATTATTTAAAATAATGAATGTTTGGATTTTTTTTAACCTTATATATTTGAATAGTAAAAGCCTCACTAGAGCTTTTGAAATTAAAATGCTGTATTTTTCTTATAGTAAATGTGGGTTTGTTGATTTGAGAAAATTGTTTGATACAAAATTCTGATAGCGAAAAATAGGACCTGGAAGAAATTGTTTTCTGAAGTCTGTTTCTGCTGGTGTATAGTTATAATTTTTAACTAAACAATTTAGGTCAATGAATTTGAAAATTTGCTGCATAAATAATCAAAATAAGAATGATCAAATATTTCATATTTTCTTACTTGTAGGATTTGCTATTTGTAGGTTTTTATAAATCAAGTTCTTTGTTTTCTGTAAAATTATCTCAAATCTAGGTTACTCTACAGACCAAATTGCTCAATTCTTCAATTGAGCAATTTAACTAGCAATCCCTAGTTTAATAGGGATTTAGAAAATATGTTTTGAAATTTTTTCCTGCTATAGTTTTTCTTTTTAAAATAGTCTATGTCAGCTGAATGTTATTGACATAAAATTTTTTCTTGCTTCTCAACCCTCCTTCTACCCCAATACCATGTAACTTCTTTTGCCAGAAGTATATTCTATTAATGGATTAAGGTATTGATATATTTTGAAATTATCATGTAGGAAACTATATAGAAGAGTAGATATAGTCTGAGAATTTCATGTAATATTTCATAGGTTCATGAGTATTTTTATCTTTAAATAGTGATGTGTTTGCAAATGAGTTCATTTTTCTGTAATTTGGGTCAGTAGTATAATTTTCAAACATACTTCTATTTGGGATTATCTAAGTAGGATTCCTTTGTTGTTGTTGTTGTTGTTGCTGTTGTTGTTGTTGTTGGCCATGCCGCACGGCTTGTGGGATCTTAGTTCCCTGACCGGGGATTGAACCAGTCCCTCAGCAGTGAGAGCATGCAGTCCTAACCACTGGACCGCCAGGGAATTCCCTAAGTAGGAGTCCTTACAATTTGACATGTACTTATTTTGTATGAAGACATTTTGAAATTAAACAAAAGTGAAAATGAGTTTCTTACCCTGTCAGGAACTGTTCTTGGTTACTTGGAGGAGGAACAAAGATTAACACTTATAAGTTTGTATTGTAACTTTGAAGATCTAAATTTGGTGGATTTCCATCTCACTCTCATGTTCTTTTCTTCCTAATATTTCATTTTGCTCTTTTAAAGACATTTTTCAGCATTTAATATAGAATGGTTTAAAATTGTTTCACATTTTTTTAGAAATCTTAAAATGAAGTTTTAAAAAATAGTAAATATTCTCAGACCAGAATAATTTTAGTGAATTCTTACCATTTAATCATTGAATAAGAATTACATTTGTATATATGATAAAAGTGAGCTTACCAGTTTTGATGCACTGAGGCATGACATTCTTTACACCCAGTTTATCTTCTTGCACTCTTTAGCATTTTTGTTTATCTCAGACTAAATTATTATGTAGAGTAGCAATCTAAAACATTAATAATTTAGCAAATGCTGTTTAACGGATGTTTCTTTTATTTCAACAGTTAGAAGTTTACAGTTCCAGAGTACATAGGGACTTTATGAAGACCGTATACTTAAAACAGTGGTTTTACATTATGAAAATAATTCTTTTGAGTTTGAAGATTAAGGGTATATTTGATTATGGATATATTTCATAAGGCTCTTGAGGTTTTGAATATTTTTAGGGCATGGAATTTTAATTGAGAGAAAATGTAGATACCACTTTCTTTGAAGGTGTGGAATGTTTATACATATATGTGTTTGAAGAAGTATAATAAAAATTCCATGTGACAAAAATTTAATTTTTCCATCTTATATTTCCATTCAGTATTCTTTTCCCAGTGAAGTTTCTCTTTATAAGGTTTTCTTCAGGACAAACAAAATTTTGTCTCTTTAGTAGTGTGTGGACTTCATTTTTCTGATTAAGCTACTACATCTATATAAATTTGATATTTTATGAAATTCTTCTTTAGGTCACTGTAGTTAAATTTATTTATTAAAAACTTCAAATCTGTTCTTTATATCATGTCCCCATGATCCTAATATCAATATAATGTTAAACTGTTGCCATTCTTCACCCTTATTAGTACTTTTTCAATGAATAGTCTTATTCTAACCTAAGTACTTTACAACTTTAACTCAATATTAAGTATAAACATTAGGTTTATACTTAAAGGCATAATAAGACTGCAAACATTCAGTAAATCTTTTACAACAGAAAATATGTCCATATGTTATGCATGTCACAGCACATCCCTTTAAGGAGATTTACTTTTGTTTTTTTAAAGAATTACATTTATAAAACTAGTTTTTCTGTTAAAAATTGCCAATACATAGTTTTCTCTCTGCATTTGAAAACCAATACTTTTATTACAGAATACAGATAAACAGGTAGTTGATGAAAGTACTTACCTAATTTTTAAAGGTAGATGCCTATTGTGTCACAGCTTAGACATTTGTATTATATGACTTTACTGTCTGGTCCTGTAACTGACAAAATGAGTTAGCAACGCAGAGGAGAGAAAAGCGATATGTATCTATATACCTTAACCTCTGTTGTCCGGTGGGGGGCAGAGTGTTATTAAGAAGCTTTTGAAAATAGATGGTTTGACTTTGCTCCTGACAACTTTATCAAGAAATACAAACAAGCTATAGCTGAGAATGTTTCCTAAAGGAGATTTCATTGTGGGAATTATTCCCAAAGAATGCTGTGTCCAGTAATATTTCAAATATGAATTACATAATTATTTTTGAAATGAATACAAAAATTTAAAGTTATAACAGTTTGGCAATCTAATAGTAGTAGCATCAGTTTGACTTTTTAATATGTTTCTCTTCTACAAATGAAAACTAATTCAGAGTAACTATTACAGTACCCTCATTTTTTTCTTATTGTCTGTATAACTATTATGAAAGTTGTGTATTTTTAGATTGTAGTGACATAAACTTTCTTTAAATTCTATAATTTAAAAAACAGTATTTCAAAAGAAATTATCATGACTATCATTTATTATGAAACAATTTTTAATGAACAAGGTATCCTAAAATGTAGTTTTACTATTTTTCCAAACCTACCTATTAAAGCAACTAAGTGAAAGAAATAATTTCATTTTACTGAATACACTATTATTCTTTTAGCTTTAGGATCCTTTTCTACTGTATTTGGAGAAGAATGGAAGGAGAAGACTGATAGAGATTTTGTTAAGGTAATTCACGTAAATTAAAATATTGAACCATTGAATTACATGTAGCCAAGGGCCAAGGGTCAATGGTTGCTTATTTTATATATAAATTGTGATTAACTTGAGTAAAAAATTGTTTAGAATAGCTAATAAACAGAAGTAAAGTTTTTATTTATCATACATAGATTTCTGAGAATGATAAATCTGTAACAAAAGCAGTAAGTCAAAAGTCTGCTACCCAGACTGTGAGTAGCAGTCCTGGTAATTTCCTTAGGATTCTTTTTCATTTCACTTAATCACTCTTCAGCTGTGTCTAATATGCCACTTGATTTGTTTGTTAAGTTTTATTTTAGTGACTGTTTTAATTTCTAGAAATTCTCATTGTATTTTTTCAAATTTTCCCTTTTTGATCTTCTCCTTTTATACTTTTATAATTTTTAAAATATATATTTAAAATATCTTTTTATTAATATAATTAAATTATATATGAATTAAATATATGATACATAAACATGAATATATCATATATTTTATATGTAAAATATAAATGAAAGCTTAAAGATATGTACATATACAAGCACATACCTGATAATGCTAATGTCTAAGCCTCCTGCAACTCTAATTCTTCTGATTCTGACTTGGTGGATTATTCCTTTGTGTTTTATAATGTTGGTTTATAAATTTCAGCAGATTTCTTTCTGTAGGATTTTTGTACAGATTGGTTGGAGAGTATTTCTTCACTTCTGTGTTGCTTTTGCCAGTCACTTGAAAGGAAATACTGATCAGAATGACTTTATATTAATTTTTTTATTGGAGATTTTTCTGATTACTCTGATGGTAAAAACAAATCCATGGGAGATGTGGAGCAGTCTAGTGGTGAATATATCATGGATTGTTTTTAACTGAAAGCTCAAGCAGAGGCAGTCAATCCGTTTTTTTTTTTTTTTTTTTTAGAAATTCACGGTCTTTTATTTATTTATTTATTTATTTATGACTGTGTTGAGTCTTCGTTTCTGTGCGAGGGCTTTCTCCAGTTGTGGCAAGTGGGGACCACTCTTCATTGCGGTGCGCGGGCCTCTCACCACCGCGGCCTCTCCTGTTGCGGAGCACAGGCTCCAGACGCGCAGGCTCAGTAATTGTGGCCCACTGGCCCAGTTGCTCCGTGGCACATGGGATCTTCCCAGACCAGGGCTCGAACCCGTGTCCCCTGCATTGGCAGGCAGATTCTCAACCACTGCACCACCAAGGAAGCCCAGTCAATCCCTTTTGTCTCCCTTTCTTCGAGGGTATTATACCTTCAAATTTCTCACCATGATATGGAGTTGCATTTTTAATTCCCAGCTTTACAAGCTGACCAAAGTTCTATATTCTGTCCTTACCCCACCCACTAAAAGCCAAATCTCTTGATTGTAGTTAAGCAGATAATTTCTATGACTCCAGAAAACTGGTGAGTAAAATGTAAGATGCACAAAAAAGTGCACTAAAGTAACACATGCAATCACAATGGGGAATGGGTTTGTCAGTATAATCGCTAATCACATGAAATCAAGAAGACACCAGTATGTTGAAGATGAATAGATGACCACCTCTGTTGTGTGTTTTCACTAATTTCTACTATTTATATTTTATTCTCATACTGTATTCTTTGGGTTTAAGTTTCTTAACTTTTTCTAATTTCTTGAGCTGGCACTTACAGTTATTGATTTTTGTTTTTATTTTTTCTAATATATACATTTGAAGCCATAAAATTCCGTCCAAGCACACATTTAACTTTATACTTCCAATTTTGATATTTCATGTTTTTATTATAACTCATTTTAAAATATCTTCTTATTTCCATTATGATTTTCTCTCTGAAACATGGATTATTTAGAAGGGAATTTTCTTTCTTTTTTTTTTTTTAAACATCTTTATTGAAGTATAATTGCTTCACAATGGTGTGTTAGTTTCTGCTTTATAACAACGTGAATCAGCTACACATATACACACGTTCCCATATCTCCTCCCTCCTGCATCTCCCTCCCTCCCACCCTCCCCATCCCACCCCCCCAGGCGGTCACAAAGCACCGAGCTGATCTCCCTGTGCTATGTGGCTGCTTCCCACTAGCTATCTACTTTACATTTGGTAGTGTATATATGTCCATGCCACTCTTTCACCCTGTCACATCTCACCTCTCCCCCTCCGCATATCCTCAAGTCCATTCTTTAGTAGGTCTGTGTCTTTATTCCCATCTTGCCACTAGGTTCTTCATGACCTTTTTTTTTTTTCCTTAGATTCCATATATATGTGTTAGCATACTGTATTTGTTTTTCTCTTTCTGACTTACTTCACTCTGTATGACAGACTCTAATTCTATCCACCTCATTACAAATACCTCCATTTCATTTCTTTTTATGGCTGAGTAATATTCCATTGCATATATGTGCCACATCTTCTTTATCCATTCATCCAATGATGGACACTTAGGTTGCTTCCATGTCCTGGCTATTGTAAATAGAGCTGCAATGAACATTTTGGTACATGACTCTTTTTGAATTATGGTTTTCTCAGGGTATATGCCCAGTAGTGGGATTGCTGGGTCGTATGGTGGTTCTATTTTTAGTTTTTTAAGGAACCTCCATACTGTTCTCCATAGTAGCTGTATCAATTTACATTCCCACCAACAGTGCAAGAGTGTTCCCTTTTCTCCACACCCTCTCCAGCATTTATTGTTTGTAGATTTTTTGATGATGGCCATTCTGACCGGTGTGAAATGATACCTCATTGTAGTTTTGATTTGCATTTCTCTAATGATTAATGATGTTGAGCATTCTTTCATGTATCTATTGGCCATCTGTATATCTTCTTTGAGAAATGTCTATTTAGGTCTTCTGCCCATTTTTGGATTGGGTTGTTCGTTTTTTTGTTATTGAGCTGCATGAGCTGCTTGTAAATCTTGGAGATTAATCCTTTGTCAGTTGCTTCATTTGCAAATATTTTCTCCCATTCTGAGGGTTGTCTTTTGGTCTTGTTTATGGTTTCCTTTGCTGTGCAAAAGCTTTTAAGTTTCATTAGGTCCCATTTGTTTATTTGTGTTTTTATTTCCATTTCTCTAGGAGGTGGGTCAAAAAGGATCTTGCTGTGATGTATGTCATAGAGTGTTCTGCCTATGTTTTCCTCTAAGAGTTTGATAGTGTCTGGCTTTACACTTAGGTCTTTAATCCATTTTGAGTTTATTTTTGTGTATGGTGTCAGGGAGTGTTCTAATTTCATACTTTTACATGTATCTGTCCAATTTTCCCAGCACCACTTATTGAAGAGGCTGTCTTTTCTCCACTGTATACGCTTGCCTCCTTTATCAAAGATAAGGTGACCATATGTGCGTGGGTTTATCTCTGGGCTTTCTATCCTGTTCCATTGATCTATATTTCTGTTTTTGTGCCAGTACCATACTGTCTTGATTACTGTAGCTTTGTAATATAGTCTGAAGTCAGGGAGCCTGATTCCCCCAGCTCCATTTTTCGTTCTCAAGATTGCTTTGGCTATTCGGGGTCTTTTGTGTCTCCATACAAATTGTGAAATTTTTTGTTCTAGTTCTGTGAAAAATGCCAGTGGTAGTTTGATAGGGATTGCACTGAATCTGTAGATTGCTTTGGGTAGTAGAGTCATTTTCACAATGTTGATTCTTCCAATCCAAGAACATGGTATATCTCTCCATCTATTTGTATCATCTTTAATTTCTTTCATCAGTGTCCTATAATTTTCTGCATACAGGTCTTTTGTCTCCTTAGGTAGGTTTATTCCTAGATATTTTATTCTTTTTGTTGCAATGGTAAACGGGAGTGTTTTCTTAATTTCACTTTCAGATATTTCGTCATTAGTGTACAGAAATGCAAGAGATTTCTGTGCATTAATTTTGTATCCTGCTACTTTACCAAATTCATTGATTAGCTCTAGTAGTTTTCTGGTAGCATCTTTAGGATTCTCTATGTATAGTATCATGTCATCTGCAAACAGTGACAGCTTTACTTCTTCTTTTCCGATTTGGATTCCTTTTATTTCTTTGTCTTCTCTGATTGCTGTGGCTAACACTTCCAAAACTGTGTTGAATAATAGTGGTGAGAGTGGGCAACCTTGTCTTGTTCCTGATCTTAGTGGAAATGGTTTCAGTTTTTCACCATTGAGGACAATGTTGGCTGTGGGTTTGTCATATATGGCCTTTATTATGTTGAGGAAAGTTCCCTCTATGCCTACTTTCTGCAGGGCTTTTATCATAAATGGGTGTTGAATTTTGTCAAAAGCTTTCTCTGCATCTATTGAGATGATCATATGGTTTTTCTCCTTCAGTTTGTTAATATGATGTATCACGTTGATTGATTTGCGTATATTGAAGAATCCTTGCGTTCTTGGGATAAACCCCACTTGATCATGGTGTATGATCCTTTTAATGTGCTGTTGGATTCTGTTTGCTAGTATTTTGTTGTGGATTTTTGCATCTATGTTCATCAGTGATATTGGCCTGTAGTTTTCTTTCTTTGTGACATCTTTGTCTGGTTTTGGTATCAGGGTGATGGTGGCCTCGTAGAATGAGTTTGGGAGTGTTCCTCCCTCTGCAATATTTTGGAAGAGTTTGAGAAGGATAGGTGTTAGCTCTTCTCTAAATGTTTGATAGAATTTGCCTGTGAAGCCATCTGGTCCTGGGCTTTTGTTTGTTGGAAGATTTTTAATCACCGTTTCAATTTCAGTGCTTGTGATTGGTCTGTTTATATTTTCTATGTCTTCCTGGTTCAGTCTCGGTAGGTTGTGCATTTCCAAGAATCTGTCCATTTCTTCCAGGTTGTCCATTTTATTGGCATAGAGTTGCTTGTAGTAATCTCTCATGATCGTTTGTATTTCTGCAGTGTCAGTGGTTACTTCTCCTTTTTCATTTCTAATTCTATTGATTTGAGTCTTCTCCCTTTTTCTCTTGATGAGTCTGGCTAACGGTTTATCAATTTTGTTTAACTTCTCAAAGAACCAGCTTTTAGTTTCATTGATATTTGCTATTGTTTCCTTCATTTCTTTTTCATTTATTTCTGACCTGATCTTTATAATTTCTTTCCTTCTGCTGGCTTTGGGGTTTTTTTGTTCTTCTTTCTCTAATTGCTTTAGGTGCAAGGTTAGGTTGTTTATTCAAGATGTTTCCTGTTTCTTGAGGTAGGATTGTATTGCTATAAACTTCCCTCTTAGCAGTGCTTTTGCTGCATCCCATAGGTTTTGGGTCGTCGGGTCTCCATTGTCATTTGTTTCTAGGTATTTTTTGATTCCCCGTTTGATTTCTTCAGTGATCACTTCGTTATTAAGTAGTGTATTGTGTAGCCTCCATGTGTTTATATTTTTTACAGATCTTTTCCTGTAATTGATATCTAGTCTCATAGCGTTGTGGTCGAAAAAGATACTTGATACGATTTCAATTTTCTTAAATTTACCAAGGCTTGATTTGTGACCCAAGATATGATCTATCCTGGAGAATGTTCCATGAGCACTTGAGAAAAATGTGTATTCTCTTGTTTTTGGGTGGAATGTCCTATAAATATCAATTAAGTCCATCTTGTTTAATGTATCATTTAAAGCTTGCGTTTATTTATTTTCAGTTTGGATGATCTGTCCATTGGTGAAAGTGGGGTGTTAAAGTCCCCTACTATGATTGTGTTGCTGTCGATTTCCCCTTTTATGGCTGTTAGTATTTGCCTTATGTATTGAGGTGCTCCTATGTTGGGTGCATAAATATTTACAACTGTTATATCTTCCTCTTGGATCGATCCCTTGATCATTATATAGTGTCCTTCTTTGTCTCTTGTAATAGTCTTTATTTTAAAGTCTATTTTGTCTGATATGAGAATTGCTACTCCAGCTTTCTTTTGATTTCCATTTGCATGGAATATCTTTTTCCATCCCCTCACTTTCAGTCTGTAAGTGTCTCTAGGTCTGAAGTGGGTCTCTTGTAGACAGCATATATATGGGTTTTGTTTTTGTATTCATTCAGCCAGTCTGTGTCTTTTGGTGGGAGCATTTAATCCATTTACATTTTAGGTAATTATCAATATGTATGTTCCTATTCCCATTTTCTTAAATATTTTGGGTTTGTTATTGTAGGTGTTTTCCTTCTCTTGTGTTTCTTGCCTAGAGAAGTTCCTTTAGCATTTGTTGTAAAGCTGGTTTGGTGGTGCTGAACTCTGTCAGCTTTTGCTTGTCTGTAAAGGTTTTAATTTCTCCATCAAATCTGAATGAGATCCTTGCTGGGTAGAGTAATCTTGGTTGTAGGTTTTTCTCCTTCATCACTTTAAGTATATCCTGCCACTCCCTTCTGGCTTGCAGAGTTTCTGCTGAAAGATCAGCTGTTAACCTTATGGGGATTCCCTTGTGTGTTATTTGTTGTTTTCTCCTTGCTGCTTTTAATATGTTTTCTTTATATTTAATTTTTGATAGTTTGATTAATATGTATCTTGACGTGTTTCTCCTTGGATTTATCCTGTGTGGGACTCTCTGTGCTTCCAGGACTTGATTAACTATTTCCTTTCCCATATTAGGGAAGTTTTCAACTATAATCTCTTCAAATATTTTCTCAGTCCCTTTCTTTTTCTCTTCTTCTTCTGGGACCCCTATAATTCGAATGTTGGTGCGTTTAATGTTGTCCCAGAGGTCTCTGGGACTGTCCTCAGTTCTTTTCATTCTTTTTTCTTTATTCTGTTCCGCAGCAGTGAATTCCACCATTTTATCTTCCAGGTCGCTTATCCGTTCTTCTGCCTCAGTTATTCTGCTATTGATTCTTTCTAGAGTATTTTTAATTTCATTTATTGTGTTTTTCATCATTGCTTGGTTCCTCTTTAGTTCTTCTACATCCTTGTTAAATGTTTCTTGCATTTTGCCTATTCTATTTCCAAGATTTTGGATCATCTTTACTATCATTATTCTGAATTCTTTTTCAGGTAGACTGCCTATTTCCTCTTCATTTGTTAGGTCTGGTGTGTTTTGACCCTACTCCTTCACCTGTTGTGTGGTTTTTTGTCTTCTCATTTTGCTTATCTTACTGTGTTTGGGGTCTCCTTTTCACAGGCTGCAGGTTTGTAGTTCCCGTTGTTTTTGGTATCTGTCCCCAGTGGCTAAGGTTGGTTCAGTGGGTTGTGTAGGCTTCCTGGTGGAGGGGACTAGTGCCTGTGTTCTGGTGGATGAGGCTGGATCTTGTCTTTCTGGTGGGCACGTCCACGTCTGGTGGTGTGTTTTGGGGTGTCTGTGGCCGTATTATGTTTTTAGGCAGTCTCTCTACTAATGGATGGGGCTGTGTTCCTATCTTGCTAGTTGTTTGGCATAGGGTGTCCAGCACTGTAGCTTGCTGGCCGTTGAGTGAAGCTGGGTCTTGATGTTGAGATGGAGATCTCTGAGAGATTTTTGCCGTTTGGTATTACGTGGAGCTGGGAGGTCTCTTGTGGACCAGTGTCCTGAAGTTAGCTCTCCTACCTCAGAGGCACAGCCCTGATGCCTGGCTGGAGCACCAAGAGCCTTTCATCCACACGGCTTTTGGGAGGTCTGACGTCTTCTGCCAGCGTTTAGTGGGTGTTCTGTAGGAGCAGTTCCACGTGTAGATGTACTTCTGCTGTATCTGTGGGAAGGAAGTTGATCTCCGTGTCTTACTCTTCCGCCATCTTGGCCCTCCCCCCCAGAAGGGAATTTTCTTAATTTCCAAAAACATATGAAAAATTTTCCAGTTTCCTTTTCTTCTTAATATCTAACTGAATTTCAGTATGTTCAGAGAAACATACTCTGTATAATTTTAAACCTTTGAAATGTTTTCACCCTTTATTTGGTAGCTTAACATTGATCAGATTTTATAAGCACTCCATGTGTATTTGAAAATAATATATACAGGCATATCTTGTTTTATTACCCTTCACGTTATTGTGCTTCACAGATACATTTTTACAACTTTAAGGTTTGTGGCAACCCTACGTTGAGCAAGTTTATCAGTGCCATTTTTCCAACAGCATTTGCTCATTTCATGTCTCTGTGTCCCATTTTGGTAATTCTCTCAATATTTCAAACTTTTTCATTATTATTTTATTATTATTATATTTGTTTTGGTCATCTGTGATCAGTGATCTTTGATTTTACTACTGTGACTCACTGAAGGTTCAGATGATTGTTACCATTGTTTTAGCAATAAAGTATTTCCTTTTCAAGGTATGTGCACTGTTTTTTTAGGCATAATGCTGTTGCACACTTCATAGACTACAGTGTAGTATAAACATAACTTTTATATGCACTGGGAAACCAAATTTGTGCTGACTCACTTTATTACGATGTTCACTTTATTGCGGTGGTCTGGAACTGAACCTGCAATATCTTCAAGGTATGCCTGTATTCTGAAGTTGTTGGGTGTAAGTTTCTATATATATATATATGTCAGTTAAGCCAACACAGTTAATCATTTTAAAAAAAATTTTTATTGGAGTATAGTTGATATACAATGTTGTGTTAGTTTCAGATATACAGCAAAGTGAATCTTTTATACATATACATATATTCATTCTTTTTTTAGATTCTTTTCCCATATAGGTTATTACAGAATATTGAGTAGAGTTCTCTGTGCTATTCAGTAGGTCCTTTTTAGTTACTTATTTTATATATAATAGTGTGTATATGTTAATCCCAATCTCCTAATTTATACCCCACTCCCCCGCTCTTGATTTTGGTAACCATAAGCTTGTTTTCTACATCTGTGACTCTATTTCTGTTTTGTAAATAAGTTCGTTTGTACCATTTTTTTTAGATACCACATATAAGCGATATCATATGATATTTGTCTCTCTCTCTCTGACTTACTGCACTTAGTATGATGATCTCTAGGTCCATCGTGTTGCTGCAAATGGCATTATTTCATTCTTTTTTATGGCTGAGAGATATTCTATTATATATATGTACCACATCTTCTTTATCCATTCCTCTGTCCATGGTCATTTAGGTTGCTTTCATGTCTTGGCTATCGTAAATACTGCTGCAATGAACATTGGGGTGCATGTATCTTTTCAAATTATAGCAACACAGTTAATCATGATACTTAATAGTTCCACATCAGTAATGGCTCTTTTTTTTTTTTTTTAATTGGGGTATAGTTGTTTTACAGTGTTGTTGTTGTGTTAGTTCCTACTGTACAGCGAAGTGAAGTAGAGTTTCTTGTGCTATACAGCAGGTTCTTATTAGTTATCTGTTTTATATGTATTAGTGTATATATGTCAATCCCAATCTCCCAGTTCATCCCCCTTCCCCTCTCCCCCACTTTCCCCACTTGGTGTCCATACATTTGTTCTCTACATCTGTGTCTCTATTTCTGCCTTGCAAACTGACTGTCATACAGAGTGAAGTAAGTCAGAAAGAGAAAAACAAATATCTCATATTAACGCATATATGTGGAGTCTAGAAAAACGGTACAGATGAACCAGTTCATAAGTACTGGCTTTTTCAGCTGTTTATTTCTTCATTTATGAAGAGAGATATGTTAAAAGCACCCAGTTTGAGTGAGGATGTGTGTTTCTTTCAGCTTATAGTTAGAGTTCTGTAATAACTGTGTTTTTATATTTTGAGAATGGGCTATTTAGTGCACACAGGTATAGTTGTTACACCTTTCTGGTTAATTGAACATATTGTAAAGCATTCTTGTTACCTTTAAGTCTCCTTTATCCTTTTTTTTTTTTTTTGGTCTGATATCAATATAACTATATCAGCTTCCATTTGGTTGGTGTTTATATAGTTCATATTTTACTTTCAATCTTTTTTATCCTTATATTTTAGGTGAATTTTTTTTTTGTAAATAACATATATTTCAGCTTTTTCCTGTGTGTAAAACTTTGTTTTTAAATTAGTGCATTTATTCCATTTACATTAAGTGTAATTTTGATATAATTATGTTTAAATTTACCATGTTCTGAATTGGTTTCTATATGTCCTGCCTGTTCAGGTTTGTTTTCTTTCCTTCTCCTTCCTTACCTTTTTGAATTGATTTGACTCAGTGTTGTTTATTATTCAGTTTTCTGCCCACTTAGTTTTTACATACACTTTTTCTGTTTTCTCATTGATCATATTAGAGATTATATTTTAATCCTTACTAGTTTAATAAGTTAGTAATTTTACCTCTTCTTAGATAATTGCAGGGACAATAGAACAACTCCATCTCTGTTTTCTCAGTTTTTGATTTATATACTACTTTTGTTGTGCATTATTGCTCTTTTTCAGGTCTCTTAAATATAATCTTAGACCAGTGGTTTTAAACTTTTTTTCCTGTCTTATATCAGCATATATTGCTATAAATTCCCTCTATAAACTGTGTTAGCCGTTTCCCACAATTTTTGTTATGTTTTCATTATCATTTAGTTCAAGGTATTTCTCATTTTCCTTGTGATTTCTTCTTTGATTCATGGGTTATATAGAAGTAAGCTGTTTAATTTATGACTGTTTTCAAACTAGCTTTTATTATTATTTACTTTCATAATTATTATTATTACTGATTTTTAATCACATTCCATTTTTGTCAGAGAACATATTCTATATGACTTCAATCTTTTTTAAACTTATCAAGACTTGTTTTATGGCTCAGCATATGGTCTTTCTGGTGAGTGTTTTATGCACACTTGAAAAGAATGTTTGTTGTACTATTGTTGGATGTAATATTTGTTGATAATAATTAAATCAATATCATTGACAGTGTTGTTCAAGATTTCTGTATCATTAATGCTTTTCTATATAATTGGTCTGTGATTTCTTGAGAGATGAATGTTGGAATTATCAACTATAATTATGAATGTCTGTATCCCCTATCAGTTCTGTCAGTTTTTGCTTCATGTGTTTTGAACCTCAATTATTAGTGGCACATACATTTAGGATTATTATATTTTCTTGATGATTTTATTTGTCATTATGCATTATTCTCTGACTTCTGGTAATTTCCCTTATCCTGAAGTCTCTTGTCTGATATTATTTATCAACACCAGCATTTTTATGGTTAATGTTTTCATCATATATCTTTTTCCATCACTGCTTTTCATCTGTAGTTTTATATATAGTGTTTCTTATACATGGCTTATAGTTGAGGCTTTCTTCTCCTGCTTCCTTCAGTGTGCCTTTCAGTGTACAATTTCTTCCTTTTCATCAATGCATTCAGACCATTTATACTTTATGAACATTTTAAAGGTAACATTTCATTTCCATCTTGTTTGCATTATTACTGACAATAAGTTAGTTTCATTCTTATTGTTCTTCCTTTTGTGATATGTTTTATCTGACCGCTTTTAAGGTGTTCTCTTTGTCATTGATTTTTTTAATGTGCCTTGTTGTGGTTTTTTTATTTATTTAGTTAGTTTTGTTTTGCTTGAGGTTTATTTAGCTTCTTGGTTTGGTATTTTTCATGAAATTTGGGAAGTTTTTATCAGTTATTTCTTCAAAAATTTTTTGTTTCCCCTCCTGCTTTTCTGGAACTGTTCTGTAGGCCACTGTGGCTCTCTTAATTGTTTTTAGACGTTTTTGTTTTCTGTGTACTTCATTGTGAATAGTTTCTATTGTTATGTCTTTATTTTCTCTTTTCCAATTAAGCCCATCTAGTCATTTTTTTTTTTAATTATTAGCACCTTTAATTATTATTTATTTATGTATTTATTTATTTGGCTGTGTTGGGTCTTCGTTTCTGTGCGAGGGCTTTCTCTAGTTGTGGCGAGTGGGGGCCACTCTTCATCGCGGTGCGCGGGCCTCTCACTATCGTGGCCTCTCTTGTTAAGGAGCACAGGCTCCAGATGCGCAGGCTCAGTAGTTGTGGCTCACGGGCCTAGTTGCTCCGCGGCATGTGGGATCTTCCCAGACCAGGTCTCGAACCCGTGTCCCCTGCATTAGCAGGCAGATTCTCAACCACTGCGCCACCAGGGAAGCCCTAGTCATATTTTTTTATTTCAGATATTATGTTTTTCAGCTCTAGAAATTCCATTTGATTCTCTTTTATATTGTCCTACATTCATCTTAATTATGTTCATATTTTCCTTTAAATCCTTCAGCATATTTAATAAAGTTGTTTTAATGTTCTTGTCTGCTAGTTTCACTATTTTTATTGTTTCTGGGTCTTTTTTTGTTGAAACTGATTTTTACCTTAGTTATGAGTCATGTTTCCCACTTCCTTTGTACATCTAGCAATTTTTTATTAGATATAGGTATTGGGACTATTACATTATTTAGTGTCTGTTTTTTGGTGTCTTCCAAGAATGTTGCACATTGTTCTGGCATGCTTTTAATTAATATATGGATAGTTGTTTTTAAGTTTTGTTATGACGAATACAGGACTAGTTTATCTTTATTCCTAAGGTATGGTCTTTTTTGGACCTGAATTAGCTGGGTGTATGTACATATATATAGAGAGAGAGAGAGAATATACATACATACATACATATATATATATATATATATATACACATACATATATATATATATATATATATATATATAATGTCTTCTCAGTTTAGTAATTGCTGTGACCTCTTGGGTTTATTGTCTCTGTATCGTTGTCTAGAAAGAGTGTTTATGTAAAGATATGGGGCAGTCACTGAGCTCACCTCATTTGCTTCCCATGTTTCAGTGATTACGGTTTTGCATTACTCTTGTCCAGTCTGTGAAAGCAATTGTTTTATATACATTGGTTTATGATGGGATGACTACTGCAGTACCGTTACGGCCTGAGCAAAATTTTCTTCCAAGCATTTTTCATAGATTTTAATTTTATATATATTTTTACCTGTAAGACTTTTTTTAGTATTTTATTTATTCAGCACTTATTTTGATTTAAATCACATCTACCTTTTCATGCATTTTTTTTCCCCCGTGCAGGTTTGCAGATGATATTTTTCTCAGTTTTCATTTGTCAGAAAATGTCTTTATTTCAGTTTTATTCTTGAAGAGCAATTTCACTGTGTAAAGATTCTACTTTGGCAGATATTTTCTTCCATCACTTTGAAAATATCCCATTGTCCTCTGGCTTCCATTATTTCTTTTACAAAGTTTCCTGTAATTTTAGTTGTCTTTTTCAAGGTTATCTGTCCCTTTTTCCACCTTTGCATTTAAGATTTTTCTTTGTCTTTGCTTTTCAGGAATTTTATTATGATGTTCCTACACATTTTATTTATCTTTCCTTGGAGTTTGGAGTGCTTCTTAAATCTATGGTGTGGCATCTTTCAATTGATTTAGAAAATTCTCAACCCTGTCTTTTCAAATATTGTTTTTGCCCATTGTTTCTATCTTTCCTCAGGAACTCCAATTAATTTTATGTTAGAACTTTTCACTGTATGTGTCTTGAATGCTTTTATTCTGTTCATCCTTTTGTCTCTTTATGCTTCTAACTTGGTATTTTTTTCTGCCATCTCTTCCAATCACTAATTCTTTCTTGAGTTGACTCTAATCCTTTGTTAAATCTGTCCATTGAGTTCTTATTTTCAGTTCTAGGATTTTTATTTAGCTATTTCTTATAGTTTCTACTTACATGCCAAACTTTTCGATTTTATCTTCTATTTCTTTGTTTATTTTCCATGATCATTTAAAATTCCACTCTGATATCTTTATTATTTGAATTTCCTGTGGCCCTTTTTCCTTGGTTATTGAACATTGTCTTATTCCTTCATATGCCTAGTTCCTTTTTATTGTTACCAAACATTTTTTATTATGAGTTTTTTTGCAGTGAGTCATTTTGGTGGTGGACCTTTTCTCAGATCAGTAACTTTAAATGCAAAGGAACTTTAATTCCCAAAACTAAAATACAATCATTTAGAAATACACATCAGAATGTTTAGAAATAAACAGTGAACTAGTGGCCCATGTGCTTCTTCATTAGTAGGGAAGTAACAAGATAAAATGGCATAGAAAAGTTAAAATTAACGTTCGTTTTGTATAGACTTATTAATATATAGGTATTTGTTTCTTAGCCTGAAAAAGATTAAGCAGTGGATTTCGATTCATTTCCTTTCTCTTACAGGTCAAAACACAGTTTGTTGATACGGAATACTGGAAAGGAAACCTAAATATCTGGGTTACAAATTTGTGAACACAAATACTTCACCACTTGCTGTTTGATTTTCTTCTAGATGTAGATTTGCTCAGTAGCTAGCCAGCTATGTCTCAGGAGTCTGTAAATAGGAATACTGTGACTGTATGCAGTTTACTAATGGGATTAATGACTATCATAATTTTTAAGTACTGATGAGCATAAACACTATTTCTAGATATTTTCCATAGCTATAAAGTGATCTGAAAATATCTGTGATTCATATTGGTGACAGTGTCAGAGGTTCTGCTATTACTACTGTGGTTCATTTTCTAACATTCAGAGTTGAAGAAAATGCTAAGGAAATGCTAAATTTTAGTTAGAGGTTAATGAACATGAAGATGTCATTTTTTTCTCCTCATTCATGTTCATAGATGCCCTGTATTTTTCACAGACCTTTTAGGGATCTGTGGGCCCCAGGCCAAGACGACACCTTTGAACTATAGAAAAATCTAGCATTTGTGTCAAAGAACTAAGTACATAGAATACAGTGATATCTACTTGAACTAAAAATAGTAGAACTATTATAGTTTTATAGTATGTGTGACTATTTTTAAAGTAATAGAATAGTTATTTCAAATTGTCAGAATTAAGTGTAATAATTTCTCATTACAGTTTTGGAAAGACATTGTTGATGATAATGAAGTACGTGACCTCATTTCTGACAGAAGCAAGTCTCATGGTAAGTCAATGAGAAAATATTTTAAATAACTGAAATATCAATAATAAGTGAAATATCAGTTTAAGTAAAATATGTTTTCTTCTCTTGTAGAAGGTACATCAGGAGAATGGATTTGGGAATCTTTATTTCATCCACCTCGAAAGCTGGGCATTAATGATATTGAAGGACAACGGGTACTTCAGATTGCAGTGATTTTGCGAAATCTTTCCTTTGAGGAGGGCAATGTTAAGCTCTTGGCAGCTAATCGTACCTGTCTCCGTTTCCTATTACTTTCTGCACATAGTCATTTTATTTCTCTAAGGCAATTAGGCCTTGACACATTAGGAAATATTGCAGCTGAGGTAAGCATGTGACAGTAGCTTAAAACAGTTTTTATAGTTAGCACAATATTTACTTTAAAATTTTAGGATGTGGGATTATTATATTTGCCATAATTATAGAATATTAAATGCTTACATATAGTTTTTGCCTAAAGGTATTACACACTTTTGTGGAAAAAAAGAAATATTTGAAATGATGCTCCAGATTCATTGATGGCTATTCTCACAGTAATTACATTTTTTAAAGTTACGTAACGTTGTTCTGCTCATTTTTATTAAATTTGAAATATACATTTGGATCTAAATTGGAAGAAGCCTACCTAAACAGTAGTGTCCTTTTTTTTTTCCAGCTTTTATTGGATCCTGTTGATTTCAAAACTACTCATCTGATGTTTCATACTGTTACAAAATGCCTAATGTCAAGGGATAGATTTTTAAAGATGAGGGGTAAGCGCTCACTTAAGTTTCTCATTGTCTAAAGTACACAAGCTTTTTATCATCTTTTAAAAGACAAATACATGTTTGTGTGTGTATGCTTTTCAGGCATGGAAATTTTGGGAAATCTTTGCAAAGCAGAGGATAATGGTGTTTTGATTTGTGAATATGTCGATCAGGACTCATACAGAGAGATCATTTGTCATCTCACTTTACCTGATGTGCTGCTCGTAATCTCAACACTTGAGGTGCTATATATGCTCACAGAAATGGGAGATGTAGCTTGCACAAAAATTGCAAAAGTAGAAAAGAGCATAGGTAAGACTAAACCACAAAAAGCATTTAAGTTATTTTCTTTATTAAGGAAAAAATATTTAATGTGGTTGCTGTAAAAAATCACAATTGATATTTGGGGTTTACTGTTTATTTTGAGGAGTCATTACCCTTTCAGACACGCTTGTTTGTGTTATACTTTCTGCCTATTTTAGATAAGCAAGAAACTTCTATTATGTAGAGACCAGGATGCATGTGGCTATCAGTAATCTTTACTTCTTCTCTTTATTTCTATTACTATATATTAAATTTGAAATCAACAAGATGGCTATGTCTTACTCTGGGGGGCAGGTCCATCTGTTTTAAGTGGTCAGCTGCTACTATTAAGCAACTAAAGCTGAGTGGAACAAGCTTCCTTCTCTTGCTAGAAATGCTAGTAGTGGTATTATCCTCAAAATCAATGAACTCACCTTCTTAGTGGGTCATCAGTTTTAAACACACTTACTAAAACATGTCACGTTAACATTTTGCTCAGTGATTCAAATGATTTCTTTCTTTGGTATAAATATTAAAATCAGAGTTAATAAAGATTTGGCTTGAAAAGTATTATTATTGAGAAATTAAGATGTACTTTCCATATCACTGGTTCCTAAATCTGACTACACATCAGAATCACTTGGGAAGTTTTTTAAAAATGAAGATACCTAACAGCCACTCCAGAGCTTCTAAATCAGTCTTCAGAGATTGAGCCTAAAAATCTTTTTTAAGGATCCACAGATAATTCTGATGTACAACGATTCACAGACTGGCATTTGAGAAGCAGCGTTTTATATATGTATAGCATGTGTTTTTCAGCGATGTCATTGTTTTACAGTATTATTGACTAATAACTGTTGGTTTTTATTTTAGACATGTTAGTGTGTCTGGTTTCCATGGATATTCAGATGTTTGGCCCCGATGCACTGGCTGCAGTAAAACTCGTAGAACATCCAAGTTCCAGTCATCAAATTTTATCTGAAATTAGGCCACAAGCTGTAGAGCAAGTCCAAACCCAGACCCATGTAGCATCTGCCCCAGGTTAGTGTTTTTGTATAATCTTTTTCAGTGTGGTTATTGGTATGTCAGATTTAATACTACAGATAAATTTAAATATGCAGTACAGGGAACTGATATTTTACAGTAGAGTAGGCTAAATGAGAATTGAGTATGTACTTTAATTTCTTAGATATTATACATTCCAGGAGCAGCAGGATCAACATGAGCACAGAGGAAGAATAGTAGAATAGAGAAATGAAGTTGAGAAGGGTTTAGAGTAGTGTGAGGGATTAGATATTGTTCACAACTGTGAGAGTATTAAGTGCCCTAATGGGTTTGTGATTTCAGTCACTGGAGATTGATAGACCAGGAATTGGTTAATCATATGCTGCCTTATAATTCTCTCAGGTGGTCATCAGAATACATAAGTATAATATCCCTATTATTTCTAAATCTTGGACCAAACACCACAGAATCGGTAGGATCAGACATGTGTGCATGTGTATACAAATGCTAATACATGTGTATATACCTGTACTTGTGCACCCTTCCTAGGATCCCATGGGTCAACTCTATTTAATTCAAATATCTTTAATTAGAATTCGGACCTGTCCTTCAGCTCTTGAACTTCTTTCTCCTGGCTCATAATGAGTTATGATTTTTATATTTTAGCACTCTCAGCCTTTTTGTTCTCCACCTTCATTTGTCCTAACAAAAACAATCCATCTTTCACCTCACCTGCTCTCTTACCATTCCCAAGACATTTCTCTGTCCTTGTGTTTTAATGGAGGATGCTCACTTTCCCAGTTGATCTTAACACTTTGTAGTTACTCTGGGAGCTGTGTGGCATGAATTTCTTCAACTTCTTCCCCCTTCCCTTACAAACTTATTAGCATCTGAACTCATTCTCCTTCAACTTCCCCTTGTGTCAGGAAGAGATGTTAACTACTTCTGAATCTGTACTCTGAATATCAGTCTTTCCCAGCTACTCATTCCTATATCTTAAACCTCTTTTTCTTTACTTGCTTCTTCAGCCTAGAAATACATTTAGATCTTTCTCAACCTCTCCCACTATCCTTAAAACAAAAATCTCATTATCCTTAATCTTTAACTACCACATTCATTTAATCACCAAATCTTGTTGAGTCTTCCTAAATACTCTGTCTGGCCTTTTTGATTGCCAGTACTTATGCCTCAGTTCAGACTCTCCTCATCTCTCTCCAGCTGTCTTGTTCTCCTCTCATTTAATATTATCAAAATTGTATACTCTATTTACACAAAGTATGTAATATGTATCACATATCTCATTGATTTCCATTATGTCTTTCTGCAGTATATGGTAGAGTTGCATCGTATGTGCATTTAACTTACTTGAATTCAACTAACAGAACTGGACAGTAATAGAAAGCATGAAATAAGTAGGTAATTTTGACTGCTGATCTAGTCAGTGAGCTTTCGCCCATAGGCAATAGATGTTAAAGAGCCCAATACATATTGGAGAATCGATGATCAGAAATTAATAGTTTCTCAACCTTGAAAAGGAAATGAAACAGTTCATACTGCCAGTTAAGTGGGTAGTGGGGGTATGCTTTTATTCTTAAAGGAGAAACTTTTAAATTAATTTAAAAGATTAAGTTAATTGAGGGCCATAGAGAAACTGTGTTCAACAAAGAGTGGAATTAATAGATTATCAGTGATACATTGAACTATAATGGGTCATTTGAAGAATATTCAAAGGTAATTTTGATGAAATCTACTATTTTTTGCCTTATTGGTACCTGTGACCTTAATAAATGAACCCATCCCCCAAACTAAGAGTTGATCCTCATTGGCAAATGGATAAAATTAAATATTGAGAGTTGTGGCTTGCTTGCGTAGTAGTAAGTCATTGATAGAGGTTTGAATCGGCCTCTAAGAACCTAAAAGAGTTCATTTTTGAACTGGTGAGCACTTTATTACTTGCTCATCATGAATGACAACTCTGAATTGTTTGATTAGTTAACACTTATAGTTTGGCTTTTCCCCCCATAGTTTGTTTAATACTGTTTTCTAATGGAATGGTCATCTTCAAACTTTTTGCTCACTTCTGCTCATCACTATGAAAACTTGCATGACCTTTCACCCATTTTTAGGTTGACATCTAAATTTCTTTATCATAATTTAAATAGTTGCAAATAATATGTTTTTGTGTATATTAAATTGATATTTTAAAATAAAAGTTACAACACTTTTTGTATCCAGTGGAATATTGATGCTTACCACCATCCATTTAAAAAATAACACAGGGCTTCCCTGGTGGCGCAGTGGTTGAGAATCTGCCTGCCAATGCAGGGGACACGGGTTCGAGCCCTGGTCCGGGAAGATCCCACGTGCCGCGGAGCAACTAGGCCCGTGAGCCACAACTACTGAGCCTGCGCGTCTGGAGCCTGTGCTCCGCAACAAGAGAGGCCGCGATAGTGAGAGGCCCGCGCACCGCGATGAAGAGTGGCCCCCACTTGCCACAACTAGAGAAAGCCCTCGCACAGAAACGAAGACCCAACACAGCCATAAATAAATAAATAAATTTAAAAAAAAAAGAATTATAAAAAAATAACACAAACTCGTAATATTAGAAATTTTATACTATCCCTCTTTCTCCTTGAACTCATATCCACCACCCTATCAATGCTTACATAGACATTTTAATTTAAAGTTTTTCAGGCTTCTGTTATAAAGCTCTAAGTGTTTAAAAATTTATTTTATTGTTACAAGTTTTAGCAATAAATACTACATAAATCAATAGTAAATATATTACAGATTTTTGTAAATAATTATTAAATAAAAGATACAATTATTGGAAGTATATCTCTTAATGAGATAGACAAGACATTTTTCCCCTTGTTCTCCGGGAAGTATTACTCTAGTGTGTCTCTGAATGAATATTTTTTATTGCTAGAATAAAATTGGGTTCAGCATTAATTTTATCTCTGTTTTTCCTTTTTATAGATTTAAGTTGGAAATCTAGTTCACATCAGTTATAAGATGAGGGTAGAACTTAAAATTCTTTAAATTTCTTCATAATTATCTAAAAATTATTAAAATTGTATTTAATGATCTTCTGACAATTTGAGTTCTCCTTTGTTTTGGTTGAAATCAAAGAATTAACAGTACTTGACTTGTAAAATTATTTGTTGCCCAGTCATTATAGATACTTACTTTTAAGTTTATGAAAATATATCAAAAAGATATTAACAAGATATGACTGTAAATTATAAGTTGCTACTCTTTTACTTGGATGTACCTTGTTTAACCTAATATATTGAGGAAGTGTTAACACAGTGGTTCTCAAACTTTACGGTGCATCAGAGTCACCCAGTGGGCTTAAGTGCTGATTTCTGGGCTCCATACCCTGAATTTCTGATTCAGGTGGATCGGAGAATTTTCATTTCTAACAAGTTCCCATGAGATGCTGATGCTTCAGGTCAGGGCACTATACTTTGAGGACCACTGGGTTAGGAAAATTTACATAGTGTTCATTTTAAGACTATAATGTTTTTTGATAAAGTGCTTTTTATCACATGCATGAATACATTTTTGTCAAAGTCTTGGCACTGGAGATTTACCTCATTCAATTATGGAAAATGTCTGCCACATAATCTAACTGTTAAAGTTAGTCTTTATTATCAAAAGTGTCTTGCCTCAATTTGTTATTTAGAAAAAGTCCAACCTTATTTTTCAATCCAAGAATACATGTTACTTTGTGTTCCTATGATACCTTCCTTATTTCAGAATTCTGAGATAGTTAAACTTGTCATGAGTTTGTCATGTGAATGAAATAAGATGCCACCACCTTCAATATTACTTTAAAATATTCTGAATGCTTTACTTACACAAGATTGTCTCAAAAGTAATGCACTCTTTGATAGTAATTGAGGGATAGAGGAGGAAAGGACGTTAAGCAAAAATTGTCATCACTTTATAATATATCTGAATTCAGAACACACCAAAGGGCCAGAATACCCAATTTCTAATGCCCTACATTGCCCTTAACTATAATATATAAAACACTGGGATAGACCAGAAGCCCTACCCTAATGCCTTGGTTTAAAGAAGTTTTGTGGACACTAATATTTCCACATCTCCCTTTGGTATTCCAGAGGTTTTTACACCATCATCATCATCATTGTAGCTAACATAGTAGCACTTACTATGTGCCAGGCATTGTTTTAAGTGACTTACATATAAACTCCTCTAATCCTCATGACGATCTATGAGGTCAATGTATTGTTACTTTTCCCCATTTTATAGTCAGAGGAGTTAGGTAGCTTTCCCAGCTAGTGAGTGATGGAACTTTAGAGCCAGCCTCTCTGGCTCCAGAGTCATGCATTTAACTGTATCTTACAGTGCTCTAAAGGATGGGTGAGAGTTAAGACTTCCTATTCCAAGGTGGTTAAAGAGCAGTCATCAAAGAGGAGGTCATGTTTTCAGGCAAAGCAGTTTTAGGAGGGAATATATACAAAACTTTGAGTATCTGAAAATTGATTCCTCTTAAAGTATACGTGCCTTTGTATCCTTTGGAATGTCTTCATGTATCCTGAGGACAGTGCTTTTCATTTTGTAGCCACTTTTATAGTAATTATACATTTCTGGTTTATGCTTTTAATTGAGGCTGTATCATTCTTCTTTATGCATTGTTTATAAAGTTTCTCATAATTTCAACATAGTTTCTAATGTTTCCTGCAATTGGTTGTTAATTGATTCAGATTTCAGTCAGAGTAGGGTATACTCTCAGTATAATTGATGAAGAAAAGGGAAGATTTCTACATAGGTTTAGGCCCTAGAAGGGTATTTTCTGTAACAGTGTCATCAAGTTAGAGAAGAAAAAAGATAGGCTGGGGTTGCCCAAGGAAAATAATTTTGGTTCTAATTATTATGTTCTGTTAAGAAGCAGAATATCACAATATGGCTTCTGAAATGTGACAGACCTGAATTCAAATTCAGCACCCCTAAAAGAAGGCTTTCCAGATAACACCCTATCTCCAGCTCTACTATTTCCATCATGTGTTCCTTTGTGAACTTAATCTCTGAGCTTTAATTATTTCATTTGCAAAATGGGGACAGTTAAATTTAGAACTATATGTAAGATTAAAACAAATCACATAAATATAAATGGCTTAATACAGAATAAATATTTACAACTGGCCGGCTGCTGTTAGCTGTATCCCAGTGGAAGCCTGGGGTCTCATCAGACAAAGGTCACGATTGCTTCAGATCATTCACAGATTGGGCTGAGCTGTGGGGCTCCTCTAGTTCCAGTAATTTAGAAATTCATTTGTTTTTTTGAGGGTTCTGAGAAGTTTTGCTAAAATGTCACCTGAAAAAAAGTAGGTACATTTTGTAGGTTTAAAAAGTATAAATTAATAATGCTGATTCAATGGTGAAACAGTATAATTTTTATCTATAAATATGTAAGATTCATATTTTATTATAAACTTATTGTAATATGACTAAGTTTATATTATCTCATATTTTTCTTGTCTTCATTAGTTCCAACATAGAAGTTAGCTATTTGTTCATCATATCCAGTAATTTTATATATGCCACTTATAGAGTTAATGTTAATCTTTTAAATTCAGAAGTGAAATTATTTGTGATGCAATCTGCTTCTGTAACTAAACTGAGAGATGCTTATTTATTGATGTGTTGTGCTGTGTGACCTTCACCTAGTTATTTTAATCACTTTGAATCTCAGGTTCCCACCTCACAGAATTAAGAAAGATAATATAGATAAAGTTAAAACTCAGTGTCTGACAGTGGGAAAAATAGAGTTTATATTAGTGAAATAATCCATATTATCGTTATTATTCAGATGATTGCGAGGTTAAAAAAATAGTTTGTATGAAGCATCTAAGATAGCGCCTGGTATAATATGTGCTCCATTATACGTTTCTTTCTCAAATTTGTATATTTTCAGTATGTTTATACACCTTTTTAAAAGGTATTCATTGTCAGTATTAATTGGTTCAGTATCCATGAACTAAGTATGGCATATAGTTTTAAAAAATGATGTAGCTAATGTATTTCTTTCTTTAGCTTCCAGAGCAGTTGTAGCACAGCATGTTGCTCCACCTCCAGGAATAGTGGAAATAGATAGTGAGAAGTTTGCTTGTCAGTGGTAAGTGGTTTATTTCTATTAAGGCTTTATCCTTGGGAAGAATAAAGCAAATGAGAAAAGGAAATGTATTTCAGCAGTCATCCAGAATGTTTTACTCTGTATTTCTTTTTAGTTAGGGTAGGATATCATTTATACAAAGAAAGGGCAATGTAAAATCACTTCACCTGTATTTTGGAATAGTTTGAAAAAAAATATTTATCAGAATTTTCAGAGTTAAAATAGTCTTTGACTAGAATTTCATTAAATTACACCACTCCTTTTCAAGTAAAATTTGTGTGAAAAAGTTATCATTGGCTTTGTAGAAAATAAGGTTTGTCAGATTATAGAATTTGTTTTTCTTAAGTTAACGTTTTATTAAAACTGAATTGGACTGACTTTAAGAAAATAGAACCAGATTTTGTTGTTAAATGTCCCTCTTTTTGAGCAAAAGCAAAGCTTCTCATTCATTGCTAGTTAATTTTTCCTTTTTGTGAGTAGTAAGGGGTAACTAATCAAATAATAGAATAGCCAGTATGTCTACATTGAAATAATCAACTTGAAAATAATATTTTCTTGAGAAGACTGACTGGTCACATCTCAGCCACTTTCTGAAAAAAATAAATGTAGACTTGGTTAGAACCATTTCATTTTTTCATGGCTAGTTGCCTCTACATTGTTTATGAATTTCAACTTTAATTCTTTAGAAGATTAACAGATTGAAATGTAAGATCACTTTTCAATGATGTATTACTTTAAAAAATTTCTTCCTTTGATCCCTTTTCCCCCATTCTCTAACATTATTTTTCTCCCATTCCATGCTCCTGTCACTCTGTGTTCCATATTTTTGGTGCTTTGTTATCTGTGTTCCTATGACTATTTTCTCTACTTTTCCACTTTGCTTAAATCAGGTTTATGGTAATATCTCTAATTATTTGCTTTTTCCTCATGTTCTACATTGTTACACCTTGACCCTTTATATATGATGAATCTTATCCAGTAATATTTGGAAATATTTATCTTCTATATTGAAACCAAAACAAGTTTTTTGTGTCTGGTCTTTTTGAAAGCTTAGTACTCAAAGGGTTATGAAAGTTGGAAAAAATATGTACCACATCCAACGTAAAATGTGTGTGTGTTATAGACTTGGTCTTATAAATCCCTGTTGCATATTTCTGCCATTTCTAGGGAGGAGGAGGAGAGAAGCATCTTAAACTATTTTATCATAATTATCATTTGATTCAGTTAATAAGAAACAGCTGTAGGTTGGCCTGTCATGTATATGGTGAGTCCTAGAAAGAGTCCTATAAGGATAACTAGGCCTCCAATCCCAATTTATAGGTGAAGTCACTTTATGACAAAGACAAACTGAAGTTTGAATTACCTTGTAATTGGTTAAGAATAGAGTCTCTGAAGGGGAAGGGGAGTGTGCAGCATGGGAAGTATCACTGTTTTAGGAAGCAGTTAAAAGCTTTGGGAGAGTTTTTTCTGAAGAAATTTAATCCAAGAGCAACAGAAGTTTAACTTTAAGTTCAGTTTTTCCTCCATTTGTCACATCGCCAACAACTCTTAAGTGGGAACTTCTGTTATATTTTGATTATTACAAGACGGGAACCTGAGTATTCACTGAATAAAATTTGTTGTAGTATATTTGTTGCCAGCGGACCAACCCTGCTGATGTATTCACATCCCGGTTTTTATATTTGTTGATAATGATTTTTTTATACTAAAATAAGTATGATTAAGTAGTTAATCTCTTTTTACTTTATTTACTCTGTCTAAAACCTAGCATGTATTTTTGTTAATAATATATGAGACAGTGAAATTTGATCAGTAGACATAATTATTACTTTATAACACATTGCCTTCAAATGGTTTTGTATATTTAAGTATGGACTCTCCTATAGTATATTGCATAATGCCATATATTTTTCTCCTCTTTTAGGTTAAATGCTCATTTTGAAGTAAATCCAGATTGTTCTGTCTCTCGAGCAGAAATGTATTCTGAGTACCTATCAACTTGCAGTAAATTGGCTCGTGGTGGAATCCTAACGTCAACTGGATTTTATAAATGTCTTAGGTAGGATTTATATTTCATAACTTTAAATAAAGTCAATTTTCATCATTTACAACACCCCTTGCTCTTTAGGGAACACACCAGCTATCTACCTAGTTTTAAATATCTCCACTACTTGAAATTTTGTATGGTTAGATTGTAGTATGATGGAAGTTTAAATACAAGGGAATTTTGGAAATCACATCTGGTGTTTGTGTTTAACCATTACTAGGCTTATCAAAGAAAGAAAAGGAAGAAATTACGTTTACTTTTTTTCCACCTACTTTTACGCATTAAAGATATGGCTTTCACCCTTTTAAATCTTGACTAATAGTCTGTCACTAAACTCTGTCCTCAAATATCATGGCTTTTTTAATATATATAAATTTATTTATTTATTTATCTTTTTATTTTTGGCTGCATTGGGTCTTCGCTGTTGTGCATGGGCTTTCTTTAGTTGTGGCGAGTGGGGGCTACTCTTCGCTGCGATGGCTTCTCTTGTTGCGGAGCACAGTTTCCAGGCGTGCGGGCTTAATTAGTTGTGACACGTAGGCTCAGTAGTTGTGGCTTGCGGGCTTCAGAGCATAGGCTCAGCAGTTGTTGCGTACAGGCTTAGTTGCTCTGCGGCGTGTGGGATCTTCCTGGACCCATGTCCCCTGCATTGGCAGGCGGATTCCTAACCACTGCACCACCAGGGAAGTCCCATGGCATTTTGATATTTTGCAAAGTTCATAAAATAGGCATTGCCTAGATGCAGCTTTTTTGTTAATTACAGTAGAATTGTTTTAAACCCAACAGTGTTAATAAATAATGATTTTTAAAATTGGAGAATTGACCTTTTATATTTAATTCCTTGCTTCCCACCCTTGCAGAATATAACTGTATGATTCATACTGGTTCGTACATAAGTAGCAGTGAATATGCTGCTGCCATTCGTGTAGCAGTTAAAAGTTAGTGTTTTTTGTTAATGTGCTAGTTATTAAAACTGACTATGTGTGTACTTTACAGAACGGTCTTTCCAAATCATACAGTGAAGAGAGTGGAGGATTCCAGTAACAATGGGCAGGCACATATTCATGTAGTAGGAGTAAAAAGGAGGGCTATCCCACTTCCCATTCAGATGTACTATCAGCAGCAACCTGTTTCTACTCCCGTTGTTCGTGTTGATTCTGTTCCTGATGTATCTCCAAGTCCTTCACCCGCAGGTATTAATTTTTATTGTGTTTTAAATATTACCGATTTAATAAGAAGACTAAATGAAAGCTTATATACCTTTAAGATGTATAACTTTTCCTTGTTTTTCCGGTAGCATTTTATTTCTCGTTCTGTTATTTTATCAGATTCATATGATGCAAAGTTGTTAATTTCTTAAGACTATTTTCTCTCAAATTGAGTAAAATAATTTCTACATGCAGCTTTTCAGTCACTTCATTATGAATTTTGACTTTTCCCTATATTTTCAGGAATCCCTCACGGACCACAAACTGTAGGAAACCATTTTCAGAGGACTCCTGTTACCAACCAATCTTCAAGTTTGACTGCAACACAAATGTCTTTTCCAGTACAAGGTGTTCATACCGTGGCACAGACTGTTTCAAGAATTCCACCAAATCCTTCAGTTCATACCCACCAGCAGCAAAATGCTCCGGTGACTGTCATCCAAAATAAAGCTCCAATTCCTTGTGAAGTCGTTAAGGCTACAGTAATCCAGAATTCTATACCCCAGACAGCAGTTCCTGTTAGTATTGCTGTGGGAGGAGGAGCTGCTCAGAGTTCTGTGGTTCAGAATCCTAGCACAGGGCCCCAGCCTGTTACAGTTGTGAATTCCCAGACACTGCTTCACCATCCACCTGTAATCCCACAACAGTCTCCATTGCACACAGTGGTACCGGGACAGATACCTTCCGGCACGCCTGTTACGGTAATTCAACAAGGTGTCCCACAGAGTCACATATTTGGCAGAGTACAGAACATGCCAGCGTGTACTTCTGCAGTTTCACAGGGTCAGCAGTTAATCACCACATCACCCCAACCCGTGCAGACTTCGTCCCAGCAGACGGCAGCTGGCGGTCAGCCACAGGACACGGTTCTCATAGCACCCCCACAGTACGTAACGACTTCTGCGTCCAACATTGTCTCGGCAACTTCAGTACAGAATTTTCAGGTAGCTACAGGACAAATGGTTACCATTGCTGGTGTCCCAAGTCCACAGCCCTCAAGGGTAGGGTTTCAGAACATTGCACCCAAACCTCTCCCTTCTCAGCAAGTTTCATCAACGGTGGTCCAACAGCCTATTCAACAACCACAGCAGCCAACCCAACAAAGTGTAGTGATTGTAAGCCAGCCAGCTCAACAAGGTCAAACTTATGCACCAGCCATTCACCAAATTGTTCTTGCTAATCCAGCAGCTCTTCCAGCTGGTCAGGCAGTTCAGCTAGCTGGACAACCAAACATTACTCCATCTTCCTCACCATCACCTGTCCCAGCTACTAATAGCCAGGTCCCTACTGCCATGTCATCTTCTTCCACCCCTCAGTCACAGGGACCACCTCCTACTGTCAGTCAAATGCTATCTGTGAAAAGGCAGCAACAGCAGCAGCATTCACCAGCACCCCCACCACAACAGGTACAAGTACAAGTTCAGCAACCACAACAAGTGCAAGTGCAAGTTCAACCACAGCAAACAAATGCAGGAGTTGGTCAGCCTGCTTCTGGTGAGTCAAGTCTGATAAAACAGTTGCTGCTTCCAAAGCGTGGTCCTTCAACTCCGGGTGGTAAGCTTATTCTCCCAGCTCCACAGATTCCTCCCCCTAATAATGCAAGAGCTCCTAGCCCTCAGGTGGTATACCAGGTGGCCAATAATCAAGCAGCAGGTTTTGGAGTGCAGGGGCAAACTCCAGCTCAGCAGCTATTGGTTGGGCAGCAAAATGTTCAGTTGGTCCAAAGTGCGATGCCACCTACAGGGGGAGTGCAAACCGTGCCCATCTCGAACTTACAAATATTGCCAGGTCCGCTGATCTCAAATAGCCCAGCAACCATTTTCCAAGGGACTTCTGGCAACCAGGTAACCATAACAGTTGTGCCAAATACAAGTTTTGCAACTGCAACTGTGAGTCAGGGAAATGCAACTCAGCTCATTGCTCCAGCAGGAATTACCATGAGCGGGACCCAGGCAGGAGTTGGACTTCAGGTGCAAACGCTTCCAGCCTCTCAAGCATCTCCAGCTGGACAATCATCTTGTACTACTGCTACTCCCCCATTCAAAGGTGATAAAATAATTTGCCAAAAGGAAGAGGAAGCAAAAGAAGCAACAGGTTTACATGTTCATGAACGTAAAATTGAAGTCATGGAGAACCCATCCTGCAGACGAGGAACCACGAACACCAGCAATGGGGACACGAAGGAAAATGAAATGCAGGTGGGAAGTCTTTTAAATGGGAGAAAGTACATTGACTCAAGTCTACCTCCTTCAAACTCAGGGAAAATTCAAAGTGAGGCTAATCAGTGCTCACTAATCAGTAATGGGCCATCATTAGAATTAGGTGAGAATGGAGCATCTGGAAAACAGAACTCAGAACAAATGGACATGCAGGATATTAAAAGTGATTTGAAAAAACCTCTAGTTAATGGAATCTGTGATTTTGATAAAGGAGATGGTTCTCATTTAAGCAAAAACATTCCAAATCACAAAACTTCCAATCATGTAGGAAATGGTGAGATATCTCCAGTGGAACCACAAGGGACTTTCGATGCCACTCAGCAAGATACTGCCAAAGGTGATCAACTAGAAAGAATTTCTAATGGACCTGTATTAACTTTGGGTGGTTCACCATCTGTGAGCAGTATACAGGAGGCTTCAAATGTGGCAACACAGCAATTTAGTGGTACTGATTTGCCTAATGGACCTCTAGCTTCAAGTTTGAATTCAGATGTGCCTCAGCAACGCCCAAGTGTAGTTGTCTCACCACATTCTACAACCTCTGTTATACAGGGGCATCAAATCATAGCCGTTCCCCACTCAGGATCAAGAGTGTCCCATTTTCCTGCCCTGTCATCTGACGTTCGGTCTACAAATGGCACAGCAGAATGCAAAACTGTGAAGAGGCCAGCAGAGGATAATGATAGGGAAACAGTCACAGGAATTCCAAATAAAGTGGGAGTTAGAATTGTTACAATCAGTGACCCCAACAATGCTGGCTGCAGTGCAACAATGGTTGCCGTGCCAGCAGGAGCAGATCCAAGCACTGTAGCTAAAGTAGCAATAGAAAGTGCTGTTCAGCAAAAGCAGCAGCACCCACCAACCTACGTACAGAGTGTGGTCCCACAGGTGAGTCATTCTCCTATCACATTTCTCTTACAGAAATCCTGATGTGTAAATATGATTTTAGGGGGAAATGCACTGTTTTTCCATGTTTTACCGTGAAAAGTTAATTGGGTCGGCTCATCAATGTACTTAAGCTGTCGTGCTCTTTCATTTTTCTCTGTTTTTTTGTAATATTAAACAGTTTTCAGTTGTTAACTTTAACACATGGTTTAAAGCATCTTTCTGTTTTGTTATAGACCCAAATTAGTAATTTTGTAGACCCAAGATAGAGAAGCACTTCTAATCTAACGTCTTTGGGGGAATTTTTAAAACGTAACTTAGTCTCCTATGTTAGGGGGGTGCAGGGTTGCCAAGGGTTCTCCAAAAGGGGATTTCTGTATTTGATTTTGACCTGAGTGTATTTTTGTGCCTTCTTTCACAGTACTTTTGTAAAAAAGGTGAATTCCATAAGAATCTTATCGAGTGTGTTCTTGTTATATCTATGTATTGAATTAGTTGCCCTTATTCTTTAAAAAGGTTTATTTCTTATTATTGCAATTTGTTTCAGCTATTCCAGTATTTTAAATTTTGTGTTTCTTATTCCTTTGCTCTACTGTCATGTTTCTGCTATTCCCTTTTTAATATATACTATCCCGTCTCTGCATGCCTTAGTAAATAAAAGTGTTTTCTTGAATCCGTGCTACTGAATTGAGGGTCCAATCAGCCTGTAAAGATTTTAAAGACAATCTTGTATGCTATTTCCTGGATTACTACTTTTTCATTCTCTCTCCTAATTACTACATAACCAGAACCTTCTGTGACTGTTGCCAACTCTGCTAGCATTCTTCTGGCTTGGGTTTCTTCTCTGTGCTTATGATGATAACAGCAGATTGTTGGTATTGGTACCAAATCTAGATGGCAAAGCAGGGGTGGTGGGGGGGAGCAAAATGGAAGATGAAAAAACGAAGAATCCCTTGCTTCAGAGCATGTCATTCACTAATATGCGTCTTTCTTCATGTGAATGGATAAAGCTGCTCTGGGGGCAGAATGAGGTTTTCAATTCATATGTTAGTATTACTTAGATCTATTTCAAGCTACCTAAATAGGTTGAGTATTCTTTAGTGGATATTATGTACATGGCAATGATTAATAAGGAGTTTCGGTGGAAAATACGAAATCATTTTTACTCAAACTTTTACAAGTTAAGTTTTTCATTTATTAAGCACACTAAAAAAGTTCTTTTTAATAATGAAGTGTCTAACATAATAGTAAGCGTTCAACACATTGTTTTAATTTTATATTTAATAATTTCCCAATTCATCTTGATTATGTGTTTGACTTTTTTTTCCTTTTAGATTCCTTTATAATCCTAAAGAGTTATAGTAGACCAAGCCAAATTAGAGAAAACCTCTATTACTATGGAATTGTTTCATCCACCCTCATTTTTTGTGTCAACCTTCCAGTGTGGTTATATTCAATAATGATACCTAAATAACAAAAACTGAACAACAGTACTGGCTAAGACTAGGACCTGTGTTAGGAATTTTGCACTAAAGCATTTTGTTATTGGATCCTGAAAGAAAGTCTATTAGGTAAAAATTATAATTTCATTTTAGAGATGAGGCCCTCCAGTGCTAAATAACTTGCCCACGGTTACCAGCTAATATGAGGTAGTACCAGGACTGAAACCTGGGTGTGTGTCTGAAACCAAAACTCATGCTATTAATCCATTTCTCCGCTATTCTAAAAGATTTCTTTGTAAAGTCTTAGATATCCCTTTTGTATGTAACATATTGATTATTTTAACTACTAGGTTATAGGATGTGAGTACCACCGAATGATAATTTTAGGATATTAATGCTAGAATTTAACATATTGGACATGCATACATCTAACTCAAGCCATAAAATTATTCCTAATCTGAAAAATGTGTATAAACTTTTTATGTATTCTCCCCAGGAATGTAGTTTATTTAAAATAGCTACGGTCTAAAGTTGGTATTTGGTTGGCATGTAGAAATTTATACCTTTGCAAGGAAAAAGAGACATAACATACATGGTGTCTGTGATAATGAGAAACAAAAAAACAGGATGTGTATGTATAACTCTTAGCACAGTGCCTGCTACACGGTCTGGCACTCCGTAATGGTGCAGGTATATTTTATCTTATATATAAAGATAAGGTACCTATAAAGGCTAAAAAAGTATCAACTGTTCAAGATGGAATCATAAGTTTCCTTTGAAGGGAGGCCGTTGGGCCATCGTAAGAGCCTGCTAATAAAAAACCACTTCCGTTGTTGCCCAGAGTCTTCAAATTTCTTTATATACTCTCAAAGTTGCATTTTAGGCCTTGGTTTAACACCATTTTATTCACTATTTGAATTGGTACTTAAAGGGGTAAATGAAATAGAGGAATTTAAATGTGATTTTTTTTTTTAGCCATACCTTGTTATTTCCACCATTTTAAGGGGTCTGGGGATGTTAAGGAGGCACCTTTACCCCAAGAAGGGACTTCCAGACTTTTGCAGAATGCTCAGAGCTGGAAAGACTGCAGGGAAACGTCCCTGCTGAGAATGGCCAACGGGTAATCCTTCCTAATACCATTGTTACTTAATTTTTCTTTGCTCAGTTTTGTTCCTCTCACTCCCATTAATCAGCTGTATTAATTTCATTACAGGAAAAAAAGCTAGCAACAAATAAAGGAGAAAGATATGTGAAAGTAAATAATATAACCATAGATTTTGTTTTTAAATAGTATTTAGCTGGGTAGGTTATATAAATACAAAATAAATTGTACTTCAAGGCACACTTCTTTATTTGTAACTATTATTTGCAAGCTAGAGTGCAAGAACATGGGTACCGTTTCTGAAAGCCGTACTCTCTTCCACTATTCCTGAATTTGTATCTGCTGGAGGCATAGTATGATTGGCATGTAAAATAATAAAAATGGAAGAAAATTAGTTATAAATACCTAAAGACTTGTCTTTTTCAGGAGCATGTAAAACACATGTTGAGTATATCTGTATCTGTTCATCCCATGATCTGATGCCATACCTAATTCTTGTATATAAAAATAGTTTACTTAAGGATGTACTTATTTAAGGCATTTTATAGATGCTGCTCCTCAGTTTCCTGTCCTTCGTACGTGAATCCTTTCTGAAATGGTGCTAACACTGAATATGGGTATCTTCCTGGTCCCTTTTTCTTTGATAAAGCGTTTGAAAAGTTACTCAACCCATCAGAAAGCATACCTGCAGCCTCAAGGGGGCAGTGTTTAGTCATAGCCATAGAAAATCATTTTAGCAAGAGTCACAAAAATGTCATTTTAATGGGTTTTTTTTTAAAGAGTATTACTGCTTAGATTAGTAGACTAGTAGTACACTGTAATAATTAAAGTCATTACCACTAAACGTATTTTTTTGTTTACATTTCAATGTGTTCTTATAAGACAGGCTTGGTATGTATGTATTATCTAGTTATACTCAATAAGAGGAAAACAACTGGATAGTTTAGGAAAATAAGGGAATATTAGAGCAGAAAGAGCCTTAGATATTATCTTGTCCATAACCCTCATTTTTAAGAGTTGAATTAAGTCTCCCACACTCACAGAGACCTCTTTTCCAGTGATTTCTGTTATTGTCTTAATTCTGTTCTCTAAAGATCTGTACTACATTTAGACTAAATGTAATCTCTTTTATATCACATTTAGAGTAATCTAGTTCTTTTTACGTACAAGCGTTTAAAAGTATCTCTCCTTACTCACCTCTTCTTTAGAGTGTATTTTCCTAATCATTTCAATTAGACCTTAGGTGTTATAGTGTCTGGTTTATTCATCATCCTGTTTACCTCAACCGGTTCCATTTTCTAAGTGGCTTTCAAAATGTGTAGCTAGAATTGAGCACAGTATTTCATTACTACTTAGTAAATAATTTATTTTGAGAAAAATAAATTATGACTTTGTAGTTTTTCTAACACAGTTTGCATGTTTAAATTTTAGTCTTATTCTAAGGTTTTTTTAAAGCTTAATATTAATAAGAAAGAAAACATGTAAGAACTTCAAATCCCAAGTCATATATCAGAAAATATCATCAGTACAGTCTAGAATTTTCAGCCGTAGTTTATTCTTGAAAAGATGATAAAGGCAAGATTATAATGTCTTATTTTAACAAAAAGAAGTCTCTTTGCCAAAAATGAAACTGCTACACTAACATTTTTAGATAATTTTACATTACAAAAGGAATCAGAATTATTTCATATTCTTTGTGTAATTTTACTTTTCTGGTCACACACTACTGGAGAGGTACTATAATATGAAAAATTAGTTCTACCTCAATAGAGTAGAGCAATGGTAAAGAATATTGCTGAAGAGTGATCATTCCAAAAACATGATTTTGAGACCTACTTTTACATTCACATTTGAGTTAGGGTTATGGTTAACGATCGGGCACTTTTACATCCTGAAAGAAATATATTTTGCATCTTATGTAAAAGACCTAGTTCTTAAAACATAATTAATTTAAGTAGTACTTTGAAAAACATGCAATACAATATAAACAACCTACTTAAAAATCAGTTTTGTTGAAAGAAATGTGTAATTTTTTATTATAGGAGGAAACCTAAAAATACTAACTCCTTTAGTCAAAGAAAATACGAGTCTTGGAATTTCTCATTTGGTACCTTTTATAAGTACTGTACTTCTTTTTGTTTCATTGATATATTTATCTCTGTTTATTTTGTGTTGTTTCTTGTTTTTTATTGTGAAAATTTTTAAACATACAGAAAAGTAGAGCCAATAAGCCTCCATGTATCCTTCACCCAGCTTTAGACGTTGTCACCATTTTGCCTTTCTAGTTTCATCTCTTCCCCACCATTTTTTTCCCTGAAGTAAAGTAAATCCCAAACATTATTTCATTTCACCAGTGAATACTTTAGTATATATTTATAAATACTTTTAAATATATATATATCCATTATATGGATAATAGTAGTTTAATATTATATGACACCCAGTTCATGCTCAGTGTTCCCTAGTTGTCTTTAAAAATGTGTTTCTTAAACATTTTGTTTGACTTAGGATCCACCAGTTTTCTACACATTGCATTTGGTTAATATGTCTTTTATTCCTTCTTAATTTAACAGCTTGGATTAACTTCAGTCATCCTTGCCACATCCCTCATTAATCATTAACAGTTGGGGCTAAAATACCCTATGATTCCCTGTTATTTAACTTTTCTGTATGAGACCAGTAAGAGTTCTACATTGAAGAAGGAAAAATAGGATAAAGCTTTGTTAGCACTTATAAAAACAAAAATAAGCTTAATTTACAAATATATGACAGGGGAGTCAATAAAATACCTAATGTAAATGGTAATAGTGTAGGGAACCAGAAAGTTCATTATGAGGGAATTTGAGAGCTCTGACAAATTTACCCTTTAGTTAAAATTCTGGGATTATATTTGTGTCACTCTTCAGTATTTGTATTTGGCTCAAACTGATCCTCTTGGTTACTCCTACTTATTAGAATTTCCTGGAATTTTTTATGCAGTATTTTCATTTCAAGGAAACAGTTTGACTAATTTTTTGCTGTTGTTGTTGTAAATAGATTGATTCTAATGTTATCTTCCCTTCCTTTCTCTCTGATCCTCTTCTCTCCCCACCCCCGCCCCCAAACCCCCCGGTTCTGCTTTCTTACTCTTAGTTTATATGGCTTTAAGAATCCACAGGTGAATGATTGTCAATCCATGTTCCCAGCTTTAACTTCTATTGATAGATAATTGCACTTATTGATCTGTCCCTGTCTCCAAAGTGAACTCATCATCTTTCCTCCAAAATATGGTTTCCCTCTGTACTTCTCTATTAGCATAAATAATAATTGTAACAACTGGCATTTACTGAGAATCAGAGCCAGGCTCTTCATGTATAGTTTCTCTAGTCTTCCCACCATCCCAGAAGTTAGATTTTATTATTTACACTTTATAGATGAGGGAATTGAGGATCAGAGAGGTTAAGTAGTTTGCCCAGGGTCACATAGCTAGTTAAAAGGTAGATTGAAATTCTGTGTCCTGATCTGTCAAGCTGGAAAGTCCACATCCTATCCATGATACCTGTACTGCCCTAAAATGCGTGTTTTTCATGCATGTATATGTTTTCTCACAATATGATAAAATAATAAGAGTGGGACCCTATTAGAGAAATAACTTCAATCACATCCCAAAGTAGACTTTTTTTTTTCTTAGAGCTTGGAACTCAAAAGTTCTTATGACTTCACATTTCTAAGAACCTTTTCTTTTGGCATTTTATTCTCTTCCTTTATTCATCTTTATGCTGTGGCCTTATATGTTTGTGTTTTGTCTATTTTTAAAAAATTATTATGACTTTCAATAAGAGGTTTTCAGCAATTTTTAACTTAATTTTGCTCCACTATTTCCAATATTACCTTATAAATAAACAAATATATTTAATATTTTCCCAAAGTTTAAATGTATTACCTTTAAACAATGTTTTGAAAATGATGTGCTACCATTTCTGTGAGAAATTTAGTATTTTTTCCTTTGTGGTATGTATGTTATGAGTGAAATCTGAGTTAAACTTCAAAGAAAATGTATTGCCTCAAATTGTTTTAAGCTACATTATAATTATTATGTGTTTTTCAGAGAGAAAGGATGGGATATAGAAGAGAAAAAAAATGTAGCTTATATTAAAAAGACTTATGCATACAATTAGAATCTTTGTATTATCCATCAAAATTTATAACTGAGCAACTTTAAAGACTAAAGTTGTTAGTTAAAATAGCTTTTGCTGCAAAGTAATATTTACAACATTTCTACTTATATGGTTACATCATTTTTAACACCTGAAATTCCCTTTGCTTTTTACTATATATTGTTTTATATTCATTAAAACCTTAAAGGAAATATTATACAAAGAAGAAATAATTTGCAGTTGATTTTTTTTGTGAAGAATATATGTAAGTAAATCAAATGGGTGAATTTATAATAAATTTCTCCTTTTAATCTATAATTGTGTTTCTACCCAATTTTATTAACTTAAAAAATCTTAATTCTAAATAATGTATATTCTGTGACAGTAACAACAATGCAGTCTTGCCTCTAATTCATATGAAATGAATTTGACTTCCTAAACATATTTCTAAAATTAGTTATCTCTTAAAGGAGTTTCTAAAAGGTAATCATTAAAATTACAAATGTAAATTTTATATGTTGGAAGTGCATAACTATCAATGTAATCAAATTCATAAGCCTATGCTATAAGATATGAATGTTTTTCAGTGTCATTTCACAAACTATGTGGTTGTGCTTTTTCACAGAACACTCCTATGACACCTTCACCAGCTGTTCAAGTACAGAGCCAGCCTAACAGTTCTCAGCCTTCTCCATTCAGTGCATCTAGTCAACATGGAGATCCAGTGAGAAAACCTGGGCACAACTTCATGTGTCTGTGGCAATCTTGTAAAAAGTAAATGGCAGTTCTATTTGATATATGTAAATGCTCTTTATTCTGGAATGCCTTTGTATTTAAATTTCTGTCATTTCTAGTTTCATGAAAATTTTCTTTTGAAACCACTAACTTTTTAGCAAAAATATTTTATGTTAGAAGTGATATTTACATAGATCCAGTGGTACCTAAGCCAAGAAATTTATATAAATGGTGGAAAGAGCTTCATTGCCTTACGGTAGTTATTAGAGAATATTTCAGTATTAGTTTTTAACAAAAGAAAATCAGCTAAGAATTTGATTTTATATTTGGCTGTGAAAAGAGATAGGTTTATTAAAGTGACTTGAAGTTAGTGGTAGTCATAGAATACCTATATAACAGAAACTTAATCTGTTATTGAAGAATGATTTGTCTTAAATTTGAGTTTAAGATGGACACCCCATGAAAATTTTTAAAACCGTATTATCTCACAGTTTAATAACTAAGATGAACAATAAGTGGAATTGAACTTCTTAAACAAGGCTTTCTTAGTCTTAAAGGAAAACTTGTGAATAATATTGAACTTGAGAATAATATTGTTTAAACTAAAATCTCAGTTCCTTTAACAATACTCAGCTAAGAACCTTTGCCTTGTCACTTTTTTAGAGCTCTAGGACTAAGGCACTTGTTTTAATAGACATAATATCCTTCATTTTTTTAGATATCAAAGATGCCATTTTACTTTTCCTAACTATAGCAGAAATTGCCTCATCCTTTTAAAAATTGTATTTGCTATTCATAATTTTTATGATATAGACAGATTTCATATATAGATTTGTCATAGGATTGTGGCTGTCAGTGTAGCCTAGGGATTATTAATAGTATGCAAAATTTCTTTGGACAGTGTTTATCAAACTTTAAATCTCAACCCAGCAGTGGGGTCATGAAATCATTTTGGCAAGTCTACCAGGAGGGTTTTGCTTGTTTTTCTTTTCAGTAAAAAAGTGAATAAAATATATCAGATTCCATTATGTTGGTAAGGGTAAGTATTGTTTTCAGTTATATGTGTATATAATATAAGTATGCGTATCTAGGTCATAGTGTAAAAATCTGTCAAAAAGGTTGTTTAAAATTAGTGCTTTAGGTTCTATTTCTTTCATTTATTTAATTTGACCATCTTTTTTTTTTTTTTTAAGTTTATGTTGTAAGTTAATTTGAAACTATTTTCATTGATGTCAAATTCTATTCTTTTTTTTTTTTAGATTTTGTTTTTGTTTTTCCATTGCAAAATAGTAGCTGATGGAGTAGGTAGTCAGTTAACGCTGTTTGTTGACTAAAAAGTTTGAGAATAGCTTCTTTAGATGAAGTGTTAGAGTATTTCAAGAAAATAAAATTTGCTGGAAGAGTTAATGAACCTAAATGCACAGCAGTTTCCCATCTTGCTAGTAGGATTAGTGTTACAGAATTTGATGATCTACCTCTTCTTTTTAAGTCTCTTCTGAAAAAGACTCAACAAGACTTCTTAGACCTTGTCAATTTTTAAAGTCATTTTTAGATACTGCATTTGGTAAATAAGTTCAGTTTGATTCTGCAGATACTTACTGAGCACCCTTTTAGAAGGGTTCTTGTGCTAGGAGGTAGAGATAAAAGATCACTCTCAGCTTTTAGGGAAGCAGATCCAAAACACAAATAGATTACAGTTTAAATAAGTACTGTACAAAGATAGTCTTATAGCGTTATTGGCAGCATAATGGACAGTTAATGTAATGCTGGGGTGGTTAGAAAAGTTTTGCTGTAGACATTTCTTTTGAGTTGGTTGTTAAAGAATGAGTAGGAGTTTGTCATGCAAAAATAATTCCAGTCAGCAATTATAGAAGGAGCTAGTTATGCCCAGGGAACTGTGAGAAGCTTAGGATACCAAGAGCATAAGGATGTGAGGAGAGTAAAGGCTTTTACTACAGTTGACCCTTCATATCTGCATCTGAGGGTTCCACCGAACATGAATCAAAAATACTCCCCCCAAAATTCCAGAAAGTTTGAAAAAGCAAAACTTGAATTTGCTGTGTGCTGACAGCTATTTACATAGCATTTGCATTGTATTAGGTATTATAAGTAATCTAGAAATGATTTAAAGTATATGGGGGTATATGCTTAGGTTATATGCAAATACTTTGCCATTTTATATAAAGGACTTGAGCATCTGCAGATTTTGGTATGTAAGGGGGACCTGGAACCAATCTGCAATGGATACCAAGGGATGACTCTATTCATTTTTAGTTTCAATTCCAAGTGGAGTAATCCATGTCGTAGCTATTTATTGTCCCTAGATAGCTATGCTCTAATTTCTTTAATATCTGATCAAAAATAGTAATGAAGAATCTTCCTTGTTTCAATCAGATTCAGAACTGAAATTATATCCTTCACTGATATATTATTGTGAAATGCGCCATTCACCCTTACATCACACGTATTAGTAATTTCCTTACATCACACGTATTAGTAATTTCTTTTTTAATCTGCAGGCATGTATCTCTAAAAATTGAGGACCCTACTCTTTAACCATAATTTATACCCCTGCAGAAAAATAACATTAATTTCTTCAATATTATGAGTTCTTCAGATAGCCAGTCAGTGTTTACATTTCTCCGCTTGTCTTCTGTTTACTTAGAGTTTGAACTGGAATCCAAGATTCAAACATTGACTCTGGTTGAAGTCTTTTAAGTCTCTTTTAATCTGTAGATTACCCCTCCATCTCTCAGTTTTTTTCCTCACAGTTTTTTGTTGATAAAAGCAGGTCATTTGTCCTGTAGAGCATCACAGTCTGATTTTGCTGCTATTGTGTAGCATGTTACTCTGACCTTGAATTTTCTGTAAGTTAGTAGTAAGGTCCAGATGTTTGATCAGATTCCAGTTTGATTTTTATGAAGAGTGTTTTAGAAATGGCATTGTGTACTTCCATCAGGCGATAGGTACTATCTTGTGTCTCTTTTTGTGATGTAAACAGCCATTGAAAATTATGGCCTAGATACATTATTTTATTGTTTATAAAATGTGAAACTTTCCTTTTTATCAGCTCTGATTTCTCTGAAGAATAGTTTCTAGAGAAAAGGCTAGAGAGATTATTATTTCTCTTATTTACCAATTTTCAAAATAATGAGTTGTTTTCTAACACTGCACAAAGCTGACTATGAGGTTAGGTTTTTTATTTTTTTATTTGCTTTTGATTTTAGTATCATTGGGAACAAACTTATGAACATAAACATATTTGAGGTATTTCAGTGCATTGCAGTTATTATATCCTTCTTGGTGTTCAGATTGTCCCATCTTTGGCCAGTGAAGGCCTCTTCAAGCTGGTTGTGATCTTAATATGTCTTTGGTAGCTTCCTTGCTCTCTGTTAGATGAAATGTTCCAGACTTAACATGTATATTTCCTGCCCCATATGGGGAATCAACTATTTCTCCAGGGACGTCTGGTGTCTCTTAATGGGAAATGATATTTAGTCTAGGCTTCAGGGAGTACCCATTGCTTTTAAGTTGGTTATTGCTTCTAGGACTTTTCAGTGGACAGACTAGAAAAACTAATGGTTTTTATTTCATGTTTAGAAAGACCTTCTCAATGCTTAGATCATAAAATACACATTTTGTTGCTGCCTGCACTTTAATATTTTTTTTGATCCATCTGTAATTTAGTTTCATGTATAAAGTGAAGTGTGAATCTAACTCTGTTGTTTTCCAAATGACTAACATATTGATGAGTGCATTTTTCCTTTAGGCATTCGAATGGCCACCCTCGATATGTACTAAATTTCTGTATGCTTTTCCTGTTTCTGAATTACTTGTTATCCCAGTGGTCTCTGTCCTTATCATACTGTCACTTTCAGTTTTGATGTTGGATGGCAAGTTCTGCCTCCTAATTTTCTTTTTCTGTGTTTCTCATTATTGTTTCAAGCACTTACCTTGCACCAGGCACTGTGTTAGGTTTCGAAATTAGAGTGATGTATAAATCAGACTTGATACGTGCACGGATATTTATCCTTTCAAATGAACTTTAGAATGTTTCCAGAGATCCCCCCAGGAAAGCATGTTGGGATTTTCATTTTAATTCCTTTTAGTGAATAGGTATTTTTGTTTGTTTTTAGGTAGTGAATATTTTTCCAGTATTGATTTTTTTCCTTGCAAGAAAAAAGTATCATCCCATGGTATTATAGTCTTTTTCACCCCAGTAGAGCTTTAACATTTTCTTCACATAAATCCTGCAACGTTATTAAGTTTATTGCTAGTTATAGTTCTTTTTTCTTGTTAACCATAAATGATCTTAACTTCTACTGTATTTTTAACTGGTGGTTGTTTTCTGTATTTATGCCTCTTAGTTTGTCCTCTCATCCAATTATAATATCTAATGTTTCCAGAACAGTTATATAATAATAGAGTGGTAATATTTATCTTGTTTCTTCAAAAAAATTTAATAGACTATTTTTAGAGCAGTTTTAGATTTATGAAAATGTTGAGCTAGTAGTGCAGAGAGTTCTCATATACTCCCTCTTCCCTGTGCAGTTTCCACTAATATTAACACTTGAATTCGTGTGGTACATATGTTATGATTGATGAGTAGTATTTATACATTATTATTAACTAAGTCCATAGTTTCCATTAGGATTCACTCTTTGTGTTGTAACTTCTGTGGATTTTGACCATGCATGATATCATGTATCCACCATTATATTATCTTACAGAATACTATTACCACCTGAAAATCTTCTATGCTTCACCTATTCATTTGTCCTCACTGCCTCCCTTCCTAACCCCTGCTAACTATTGATTTTCTTTCTTTCTTTTTTTTTTTTAACTATCTCTGTATAGTTTTTCCTTTTCCAGAGTGTCATATAGTTGGAATCATACAGTATGTAGCCTTTTCAGACTGGCTTCTTTCACTAAACAATATGTGTTTAAAGTTCCTCCATGTCTTTTGTGGCTTGATAGCTTTTTTTTTTTTTTTTAATTTTTTATTTATTATTTATTTATTATGTTTATTTTTGGCTGTGTTGGGTCTTCGTTTCTGTGTGAGGGCTTTCTCCAGTTGCGGCGAGTGGGGGCCACTCTTCATCGCGGTGCGCGGGCCTCTCACTATCGCGGCCTCACTTGTTGCGGAGCAGAGGCTCCAGACGCTCAGGCTCAGTAGTTGTGGCTCACGGGCCCAGTTGCTCCGCGGCATGTGGGATCTTCCCAGACCAGGGCTCGAACCCATGTCCCCTGCATTGGCAGGCAGATTCTCAACCACTGCGCCACCAGGGAAGCCCGATAGCTTATTTTTATTGCTGAATAATCTTCCATTGTTTGGATGTACCAGTTTGTTTATCCCTTCAACTATAGAAGGACATTTTGGTTTGGGACAATTATAAATAAAGCCACTATAAACATTTGTGTGCAGGTTTTTGTGTGGACATACTTTTTCAACTAATTTGGGCAAATATTTAGGATTACAATTGCTTGATCATATGGTAAGACTATGTTTAGCATTGTAAGATACTGTCATACTGCTTTCCAAAGTGGCTCTGCCATTTTGCATTCCCACCAGCAATGAATGAGAGTTCCTGTTGCTCCACATCCTCGTTTGATATTGTCAGTTTTTTCAATTTTAACCATTCTGTATCTCTGTTTTAATTTGTATTTCCTTAATGACAAAAGATGTTGAGCATCTTTTCATATGCTTATTTACCATCTGTATATCTTCTTTGGTGGGGTGCCTATTTAGATTTAATTCATTTTTTAATTGGGCTGTTCGCCAAGTTCCTAGTAAGCCATGGGTGTTGGATTTTGTCAGATGCTTTTTCTACATCTATTGATATAATCATATGATTTTTCTTCTTTAGGCTATTGATGTGATGGATTACATCAATTAATTTTTGAATATTGAACCAGCCTTCCATACCTGGAATAAATAAATAAAATAAATAATTTTTTTCCCAGCTTTGCTCAAGATATTTATTCAGTGCTCTCACAATTGGCCTCAGTGGCTCAGCAAAGGAGTAGAGCAGGGTAGGGGGGCCCACAGTGAAAAAGTGCATCATTCATTTTTCATTAGTATATAGTTCTTCTTATACATTGTTTGCTTTGATTTGTGAATGTTTTTCTTGATGATTTTTACATCTATGTTCATGAGAGATACTAGTCTAGTTTTTCTGTCTTTGTGTGAGTTTAATACTAGGATAATGCTAGCCTCATAGAGTGAATTAGGAAGTATTCACTCTGCTTCCATTTTCTTGTAGGCGTCATAGAGAATTGGTATCATTTCTACCTTAAATGTTTGGTAGGATTCAGCAGTGAAACCATCTTGGCCTAGTGCGTTTTTTTCTTTTTTTCTTTTTGGAAAGTTATTAATTATTGATTCAATTTCTTGAATAATTACAGGCTTATTCAGGTTATCTACTAATCCTTGTGTGAGTTTTGGCAGATTGTGTCTTTTATTGGTCCACTTCATCTAAGTTACCAAATTTGTGGCATAAAGTTATTCACAATATTATAATATTATAATATTATTATTATCCTTTTAATATCTGTGGGGTCAGTAGCTAGAGCTCCCCTCTTATTTCTGGTATTAGTAATTTGTGTTTTCTCTCATTTTTTTTCTTTTTTAAGCTGGCTAGAGGTTTATCTCTTCCAGCTTTTGGTTTTGTTGATTTTCTCTCTTGATTCCCTGTTTTCATTTAATTGATTTCTGCTCTGATTTTTATTCTTTCTTTTCTTTTGCTTGCTGTGAGTTTACATTGCTCTTCTTTCTCTAGTTTCCTAAGATGGAAGCTTAGATTATTGATTTTAGATTGTCTTTTCTAATACATACATTTAATGCTATAACTTTCCCTTTGTATACTGCATTAGCTATATCCCACAAATTTTGATAAGTTGTATTTTCATTTTCATTTAGTTAGAATATTTTAGAAGTTTGTTGTTTGATCTCCAAATATTTGGGGATATTTCAGCTATCCTTTTGTTAGAGATTTCTAGTTTAATTCCACTGTGATCTTAAAGCATACTTTTTACGGTTTCTATTCTTTTAAATTTGTTAAGGTATGTTTTCTATCCCAGAATGTGGTCTATCTTGGTGAATGTTCATGTAAGCATGAGAAAAATGTATTTTCTGCTATTGTTGGGTGAAGTATTATATAAATGTCAATTAGATCCAACTGACTGATGGTGCTGTTTAATTCAACTACATCCTTACTGATTTTCTGCCTGCTGGAACTGTCAATTACTGATAGAGGTGTGTGGAAGTCTCCAAGTATAAAGGTGGATTTGTCTATTTCTCCTTGCAGTTCTATCAGATTTTGCCTCATGTTTTGATGCACCTTGTGTTAGGATTACATACCTTAAGAATTGTCTTTGTGAAGAATTGACCTCCTTACCATTATGTAATAATGTCCCTTGTAATATCCTTGCTCTCAAGTCTGTTTTTTCTGAAACTAATGTAATTAATCCAGCTTTCTTTTGATTAGTGTTAGCATGGTACATATTTTTCCTTCCCTTTACTTTTAGTCTATCTCTGTCTTTTTATTTAACCACAGATTGTTTTTTATTTACTCTGCCAGTCTTTGTCTTTTAATTAGTGTATTGAGACCAGTCATATTTAAAGTGATTATTGATACAGTTGTATTAATGTCTATCGTATTTGTAAATGTCTTCTATTTATTTCACTTGCTTTCGTTTCTTTTGTCTGCCCGTGTTATTCTGCTTTTTTGGTTTTAATTGAGTACTTTATATGGTTCCATTTTCTCATCTCTCTTACCATACCAATTATACTTCTTTGAAAATTTTTTATGGTTGTCCTAGAGTTTGAAATATATATTTACAGCTACTCTAAGTCTGCTTTCAAACAACAATATATGGCTTCATGGGTATTTTAGGTACCTTGTAACAGAGTATTCTTCTTTCCTAGTGTCCGTTATGCCATTGCTGTCATTCATTTTACTTATCCAAAAGCTATAATCACCAAATACATTGTTCCTATTATTTTGAACAAACATTCCTCTATTATAAGCAGTTAAGAATAAGAAGTATAAAATATTTTACCTCCATTTGTTCCTTCTCTAACACCCTTCCTTTCTTTATATAGAGCTGAATTTTGGACCTCTACCACTTTCTTTGTCTCTAAAGAACTTCTTTTAACATTTCTTGTAGGCAGGTCTGCTGTGCAAATGCACTCAGTTTTTGTTTGTCTGAGAAAGTCTTTATTTCTCCTTCACTTTTGAAAGACAATTTGTGGACACAAAATTCTAGGTTGGTGAGTCTTTTTCTTTCAATACTTTATAAATATTTCACTCTACTCTTTTTGCTTGCAGGGTTTCTCAAGAGACATCCAGTATAATCTTATCCTTGTTCTTCTATCAGTAAGGTGTTTTTTTTCCCCTCTGTCTTCTTTCAAGATATTTTGTCCTTGACTTTTAGCAGTTTGAATATGATATGCTTAAGTGTAGTTTTTTACATTTATCCTACCTGATGTTCTCTGAGTTTCCTAGATCTGTGGTTTGGTGTGTCATTAATTTTGGAAAATTCTCAGCCATTCTTATTTCAAATATTTCTTCTGTTTTTTTCTCTCTTTCCTCTTTCTGCCATTCCCAGTACACATATGTTACATCTCTTGTAATTGTCTCCCAGTTCTTGGATGTTCTGTTTCCCTTTTTTTCATTCTTTTTTGTCTATATTCTTCAGTTTGGGAAGTTTCTATTGACATATCTTCAAGCTCACCAGTTCTTTCTTTTACCATGTGCAGTCCACTGATGATTTTATCAAAGGCATCCTTTATTTGTTACAGTTTTTTTTTTTTAATTTCTAGCATTTCCTTTTGATTCTTAGTATCTTCATTTCTCTGCTTACATTCTCTTCTTGCATATTACAGCTTTTTTCGTTAGAGCCTTAGCATATTAACCATAATCATTTTAAATTCCCAGGATGATAATTCCAAAATCTCTGCCATGTCTGAGTCTGGCTCTGATGCTTGTATTGTATGTTAAGTCTGTGGTTTTTGTTTTGTTTTGTTTTAACACCTAGCATGCCTTATAAGTTTTTGTTAAAAGCTGGACACGTATCGGTTAATAGGAACTAAGGTAAATAGACCTTTAGTGTGAGTTTTATGTTTATCTAGCAAGGAGTTATGCTGTGTTTAATGTTTGCGCTTGTGTTTGGGTTTCCTTAGATTCTCCTTTTAAAGTAGAGTCTGTATCTTACTTAGAGCTCTCTCCGTTGTAATCCACAGTCACTATACCGGAGCACTGTTGATGTGCTGATAAGGTATTGGGGAGGGAAAGCATTCTATAATCTCATGATTAAATTTCACCTTTTTTTTTTTTTTTAAGTGGATTTGAGTCTAGGGGCTATGACTTTGGGAAGAGTTTCTTAGCCTTTATTTTTCTCCCCTTATGTGAGACAGGGAGTCTAAATGGGCTCAAGTTTTCTGATTGCTCTTCCCCTTGGTCAGATTAGGCTCTGGTAAAGTAATTTTTCTTGAGAGCAGGCCTTAATTAAGGAGAAAAGAACACCCTGGGCATATTTTAAAATGTTACTTTCTCACTCTCCCTGTTGGAAGTGCTAGGGAGTTGTTCTCGTCTTCACCATGAGAACCTGCTACGGTCCCTGGAAATAAAACTCACAAAAGTGTGGGCTTTCCCCAGAGACTGGCCCTTCAGGATTTTTTGCCTTTCAATATAGTCCATACTGGGTCTCCATCAATTCCTGCTTCAGTACTCCTACCAGTTATTGACTTAAGCAGTTATTTGTGTTTCTCTGTATTCAACTGTATGTCTAGTTTTCAGGGAAACAGTTTGCCTTGTGACCTCAGTTCTCTGATATTTTAAGAAGAGTTGTTAATTTTCATTTTGTTCAGCTTTTTTCTTGTTCTGAGGATGGGAGTGACAGCTTCCAAGCTCTTTATATGTATGAGCAGAAACTAGAGGTCCTTATTCTTATCTTTATTCTTACTAATATATTGTCAGCATGATGTTAACATCAGTTTATAATTGAAATATATAAACAATGTATGATTATATTTTGTCTTTTTTTTTTTTCAAAGAAAGGATAACCCCCAAAATTCCCTGTAATAAAAAACACCTATGAACTGCTTTTTTAATTCTGTGTAGTTGGCGAAAGCACTCAATACCTCTGGGTAGCCAGGAATTTACATTCATTGTTTTCAGTACTGTATTTCTTGGCCACAGTGTTCTTTGAATGGGCAGTGTCGGGATAAAGGAGAAATTTGAGAGAGCCCCTCCAACTTACCTCAACAATAGGATCTCTGCTTTTTGCCTTATGTATAGGGGTTTTAAGTCATATTTTGTTTGCACAATGGGTTCTACTGCTATAAAGATATTTGAAAGCCACGTTTTTAGAATATGCTTTTCCTCATAGATATCTAGTTAATAATTGCTACTGAAAAGGCGAAAATTAATCTACCTTTGGGAGGAACATAGTCTGTGTTGTTTTTCTATTTAGAATTCCATCATTAAAAGTCAAACCAGAAATGTAAAGAATCTCAAGTTTATTCTAAACAAACATGTCCAACAGGGAAACCGTTCTGTCTAGGAACCAGGGACTAATATTTGTACTAATAAAATCAGTATTCCCTGACCACCCTGGAATCTACTCAAGTGATGCTGAGGTTCAAATTACTGGGTTCCTACGGAACCTTATGCAGTAGCAGTTCCTCCTAAAGATTCTAACATAGGTTTTATTACTCCTACTATACAAGCCTGAATAATACTTTTGTATCAAGGTGAAGTTTAAATAACTGTTGGTCTCATGGGAAATAATAGAAAATAATAACAACAACCACCAGCCTCACTGTATGCTATGAATAAATAAAAACTTACAAAAACTTATAGGTACTAGAATTTGTATTCTCAGTAAAGGTGCTTCTACTTTGTCTAGAAATATTATCCAAAATTTATGGTAAATCTTTAATTTCTTCTAGTAATTGAAATTTCAAAAATATTGTAGTCATTTTTAATAATAAAATGAAAAAATTGAAATATTTAACAAAAACTGATGGCAGTTTTATACATTTTGTTTGATGTAAAGAAGTATCTAAAGACCAGTTGAGTGTGATATATGAAACTGCCATCTTGATTATTTGAAAATATTTGATAAGTAAGATATCCAGAGTGGAAATTTGTAATTCATGATACTGTGCCTTCATCAATGACTGCTTACTTCAGTTAAGTTGCCAGTTTAAGTTGAAATTAATCAATAAGATTGATCAACAGGATGGGTTACATGGAATAGGAGATGAAATTCATTTTATAGCATCTTTTGTCAGAATTTTGTGGTCATAAAACCAGAAGATATCTTCAGAGGGTTGATGCTTTGGCTTCTGGAAGTTTTTTCACATTAGTACAATATCTGGCACATAAAAGGCTTTTAATTAATATTTGTTGAGTGCATTAATTGAATGAAGATTAACTAGATTGATTATGTAGTCAACAGTTCTTTGCTGACCTAGTTTGTTGGCATTGTGTCTTTTCAACCATCAAGATAACAGTTCATCATTGTGCTATTTTTACATTTATAAAATCATTTATATTTTATGTAAAAGCTCTAGAATCACTGGGTATTTTGCTAATACAACTAATAAGCCTTTATAAATGTAAGATTAATTCCATGTAATAGTCTTTTTTGGTAACATTAGTTTGAGGAGTATGTGTTCCTTGTGTTCCTTAACTACTGACCTGCCGTAAATAAAAAAGTATTATTAGGAAAAGTCCCAATTTCCTCCACAGTTGATGACAGAGTTGTTTTTTGGTTTGTTTTTTATTTTTGGTTTTTGTTTGTTTGTTTTTTACCTTGCTTCCTTCTTCCAAACACTGAATACCAAAGACTACTTAAAGATGGTACTTGAAAGCAAAAAGTTATATACCATGAGACAAATTTGCCAAATTGTGTTGAAGTCCTTTTCATTGTTACTTAAAATATTTAGGAAAAGAATTTCTTGGGGTGAGAATCTAGCCTGTAGATTCTTTATTTATTCTTTGGAAACTGTGTACAAAATAAGGAGAATTATGTACCAATGCTAATCTCAAGCCTAGTATACTTTCAGAATTTGCCAGCATTTTAAAAACAGAAAAAATTTATAGCATAATAGATACTGTGTATAAAAGTGTAGTGCCTCAGTTTTTACCTAGTAATGAATGTATACATATTATCCAAGTAAACAATTATGTATTCTAGTATAGTAGAAAAATATCAGATCTTTGGTGTTAGACATATCTGGTTTCAAATCCCAGCTCTTGCCACATAGTTCTGTGGCTCTAGAAAGTTATAGAAAGCTTGAAAGCTTGTTTCCTCAGCAGTATAGTGGGGATAGTTTTGCCTTCTTCTGAGAGCCATCATAGAATTCAAATAACATGATGTTTGTGAATATGCCAGATACATAATAAGCCCTGAGCAAACAGAAGTTCAGGTACTTTACACTGTGTGCAGCTTTGTCAAGAACAGTGTGAGGTGGTATACTGTCATAGCTTTCAAGAAATTCAGGCAAGTATCCTAAGTCTCAAATTTATTTGTGTGCTTTATTTATCTCATTAAAAACACACAAATAACACACATCACCATTCATTTTTATCTCCAAGCTCATGCTTAGTTTATTAAGCATAACATTATTGTAATGCCTAAATTGTGCAAATATACTTCCGTACTACTTTTCAAATGTGAACTATTATTTTAGCCCATATTCAGATTTTAGTGGAGGGTTCACATTTTAAAAGCATATATAAACAAGATCCCTGAGAATATGTTGTCTGTTTTGCTGTGTAAAATATGTGACTACATCACAGAACAGTCGGTTAGTAGGAGTTGGTGCTAGAGGATCAAAGAACAAATACAGAAATCCTTTCCTCTGTTAGTTTTTAGTAATATTACTACTTTTATTAATATTTTATTATAATATTATTGATATTATTACTTATTAGGAGGAAAGGAGGCAGAGCCAAAGGCAGTTGGTTTTTGCTGTCCTCCTTTGGGAACCCCCTTCCTTGGTTGAGATATTTCCCATAAATTGTTACTGGGAGGCAGGACAATAGGCCAGATACTTGCTTCTTTCCTCATTGCCTTTGGTAGCTAAGCCAGTCAGTCAGTCGTTCCTATCTGTGGCTTTGAATCTGGACTGACTGGGGCAAAGAAGCTGAGAGTGGAGAATTCATTTCTGTAGCAACAGCAACATTTAATTTCCAAGAACACAAGTACTGATTTTGGGCTGTCCAGTTTGCACTTGTAATTTTTAGTCCTATGTTAAAGCAATAAACTAATTTCTTTTAATAGCTGTCCTTTTTTTTTTTTTTTCGGCCGTGCTGCGTGGCTCGTGGGATCTTAGTTCCCTGACCAGGAGTCGAGTCCGTGCACCCTGCAGTGGAAGCTCGGAGTCCTAACCACTGGAGCGCCAGGGAATTCCCAGTAGTTGTCTTTTTTTTATATTTTGAACTTTAACAACTGGATATAATAAAATTGGGTTTAGTCTCCCAGCAAAGTTGTTGGTTTGGGCTTCCCCCACCTCCAAGTTTTAGCAGCTTTTTACTAAATCTTTAAATACAAATAATGTGTACCTTTGATATTTCTTTTGCCGTAGAATATTATCTATGTAAAACAACTAGATGTCAAGGGTTGACGTAAAAGGTAATTGTTCTACAACTAATAATATAGCTTTTTTTAAAACCTAAAATATGTTTGCAGTGTAGATTTTTTGGTATATCATTTATGTGCATTTATTAACATTTAAATGTACACTTTGCTTTTAAGCTAAAATTTTCTTACAAAATATATATCCCATATGTTTTAAGTCAAATTAAATTGTTTTGCAGCAGGAGGGCTATTAAGAGGGATATGGAATACTTTTTGGTCATTAAAGAAAAATAGCCTGCTAAGAACTTGAGCAATTAAGAAAACTGTAAATGAAACGACCTGAACTGAAGTGCTATTTTCAGCCCTTTTAGTTATGTTTTAAAGACAAAGGAAACAATCTTAGCTTTATAGATAGAGATGTTTGCTTTTAAACTGTTCTTTTGCATATGGTGAATTATTAAAATATCATAACATTTAAAATGTATTATTAATATATTACCTCCTTGCATAGATTGCAGGCTTTTAAGTAATAAAATCTTAAAGTAGTAGAAAAAGTGTGCTTCATTTACTTCACTTATGTTTTCATGATGCCTAAGGAAGTGTTTGATGGTAGGAAAAGTGACAATAATAATCACAGTATGGATTACACCAATAAAGTAATGGTTTTTGGCTTTTAAAAGTTTTGGTAGAAAGTGATTTAACCTTCAGTGTTTGCTTAGGGGAGTTGGAATCAGGACACTTGCACCTAGTAGCCTTGTGTGAATAACTTGTTTAGTTTAACCAAACAGCTTTTAACTAGGATAAAAGAAAAAAGGAATTTGGCTGAAAGGGATTTCAGTGAAAGCATAAAAGCTAATCCTGAGCTTTAGCTGCAGTTATTTACGTAATGAGCAGGGGACTAGCCATTATAAATTGTACTGATGATGTAATTGAAAATAATATATATCTTTGAAAGATGGCCAATGACTGAGAAAAAAAGCATCAGATATAGTTACTATAATAAATGTATTAGGTATTAAATTTTGTATCACTTTGTCAAATATTGTAAATCTAGTTTCTGTCTTTTGTGAAAGTAACAGGATCAGAGAAAAAGTGTTGTTTCTATTGTTTTTAGTTGGAGTAGCATTTATATTGTTACACTTAAGTATAAGATTCAGTAGAAAGGAAAAGATAGAAGATGCAAAAGAATAGGTAGTTTATGAAGGAACACAATAGCATCCAGTGTATAAGTGAAGGAGTTAACTCTGGAAACAGTGACTACTTCTGGGTAATATCCAAGGGAAGGAAAGATGATTAATGACAGAAGATTTAATATATAGAAAAAGGAAGTTAAGGAAGCTCTAGTAGAGTAACTTAAGGTCCTTCAGTAATAACCTTTTTTTTTTTTCAGAGATATGAAAGTCCCTATACACTAATACAGGTGAAGATGAGCTCTAAAATAGTAAGATTGAGGTTCAGTGTTTAACAAAAGGTGAAAGTTTGGAGCAGTTTCTGTGGGGAATGTTTTTAGGAGCAGAAATTAATAAAATGAGTTGTGAGTAATAGTAAGAGTCACTTGATAATCGGGACCATAAACTTGGAGGTGGGCTAAATTTTATTGAGCAAAGCTTGACAGTTTTGGAGTTGTGGGAAAGAATCTCAGAGTAGATGATTAGTCGGATGGGCAAGGTTAAAAAAAAAGAGGTTACCAGTGCCACCACTACAATGACTACCACTAGTAATAACGATCGTGATGATAATTTATTGTTGGCATACTATTTGCCAAATAATTTTACACGTATCATCACATTTAAGCCCCCCAACCACCCTGGAAGCTAGATTAACAGTAAGTAAAATGAGTTTCAGAGAAAAGTTATTTGCCCATTTCCTCTGCCTGTGGTTGTGTGTCCCCAGAGTTGTGTGTGGGGAGGGGGGGAGGCACCCTTCAGATTGTACATGCCAGAAATTGTATATTTATTACAACAGTTTTTCAGCAGATGGCAGTAAAGAATCTTAAGGAAGGTATTCTTTAAATTTGTACAAAGGCACCATATAACCATACTGTGGCAGCAGTATATAAAATTGTATCAGTAACAGACCCAGTCTTAGACTCACAGACATAGAAAACAAACTTATGTTTACCAAAGGGGAAAGGGCATGGGGGAAGGATAAATATATGTATAACTGAATCACTTGCTGTACACCAGAAACTAACACAACATTGTACATCAACTATACTTCAATTAAAAAAACAAAACAGACTCAGTTTTGTTTAAAAAACACATATACACAGAGAAGACTTAAAGCATATATACCAAAATGTTAGCAGTCTGGATAATTGGATCACAGAGAATTTTTATTTTCATTTGGTCGCTCTTTTGAATTTTTCTGATCTCTTTAAATGAACATGTTGTTTGTTTTGGGGGACTTGGGGTAGGTTGTTGATGGAAAGGTAGTAGTCAGGAAGATTGTTTAGACACACTTGTAAACAGTAGTGACATCCCATTTCATGTCTTATTCTTCTCCATCTCAGAAAAATCCATAGTGTTCTGAAAACTCACTGTTTTGCATTGAAATTACATTTAAGCATTTTAAATCCAGATATTCCACTTAGGGGATTTGGAATCCCTAACTTCTCTCCACCCTCATATGATCACTGTAGCCAACTTCATCACTATTTTAGAACTTCACCTTGTACCATAGTCAGTCAGAGACAGGTTTGTATGACTCGAACAGTTAGATGAATAAAGAGAAAATACACTTAGGATGAGGGGAAACATAGTAGGTAAGAGGGAAATAATAGATTCTGTCTTGGGCAGGTAAAGTGAGCACTTAAAAATTCTTGTCTTAAAACCACACACACACAGAGTTGTGTATATTTAGTAATTTAAATTGATCTAAAGAAGTACTAACTTTGTCCTTTTTTCTTGTGACTGGTGAATTCATCAATTTTATGTATTGTAAATAAACTTGATTCATTTAATGTATTGCAAAATAGTTTAAAGATAGATACCATTTTGACTAGTGACAAGTAGTAGTACATTTGGATTTTGGTTTGTGTGTCTGTGTGTGTGTAAACAATTTTACTTTTCAATTAATAAATTAATAGTATTTAGGTAAAATCTTAAAAGTACAATAAGAACTGTTTTCTTGTGACAGCTAGTTGTACTCCAGTCATATATTTCATATTAATGAAATCGCATTATGAGTACTGAAAAGTAAAAGAAATTCCAAAACTAAAAATGTACTTACTGATTTTAGTTACACAGTAAACTTTTTAAAAAATCACATCCCCATGAGTTATTTATTTTATAACTAGAATTTTGTACCTTTTGACTTCCTTCACCTATTTCACATTCCGCCCTCCCGTCTCCTGCCTCTGGCAACCACCAGTCTCTTCTCTTTACCGATGAGCTTAGTAGGAGGGTTTGTCTTGTTTTGTTTTGTTTTTCTTTTTTTCAGCTTCCACATATTAAATGAGGTCATAGGGTATTTGTCTTTCTCTGTCTGACATATTTCACTTAGCACGATTCCCTTGAGGTCCATCCAAGTAGTCACAGATGGCAAGATTTTGTTCTTTTTTTATGGCTAATATTTCTGTGTGTGTGTGTGTGTGTGTGTGTGTGTATACCACATTTTCTTTCCATTCATCTGTCGATGGACACTTAGGTTGTTTCTGTATCTTGGCTATCGTAAATAATGCTGCAGTGAACATGGGGACGCACATTTCTTTTCAAGTTAGTGTCTTCATTTATTTGGATAAATTTCCAGAACAGGAATTGCTGGATCATATGGTAGTTCTATTTTTAATATTTTGAGAAACCTCTATATTGTTTTCCACAGTGGCCACACCAATTTGCATTCTCACCAAGAGTGCACAGGGGCAGGGGTTTTGTTTTCTCCATATCCTCACGAACACTTCTTATTTCTTGTGTTTTTGATAGTAGTCATCTTAACAGATGTGAGTTGATATCTCTTTGTGGTTTTGATTAGTGATGTTGAGCATTTTTTCATGTACCTGTATGTCTTCTTTGGAAAAATGTCTATTTAGAACCTCTACCCATTTTTTAATTTTGGGGTTTTTGCTGCTGAGTTGTATGAGTTCTTTATATATTTTGGATATTAACCCCTTATCAGATATATGATTTGTAAATGTTTTCTCCCATTCAGTACATTGTCTTTTCATTTTGTGGATCATTTCCTTTGCTTTGCAGAAGCTTTTTAGTTTGATGTGGTCCCACTTGTTTATTTTTGCTTATTTATTTTTGCTTATCGTTGGCTTTGTTTTTGGTATCAAATCTACAAAATCATTGCTGAAGCCTATGTCAAGGAGCTTACCACCTATGTTTTCTTCTAGGCGTTCTATGATTTCAGGCCTTACATTCCAGTCTTTAATCCATTCTGAGTTAATTTTTTTGTATGGTATAAGAGAACAGTCCAGTTTCATTCTTTTGCATGTGGCTATCCAGTGTTACCAACACTGCTTATTGAAGACAATGCCTTTTTTTCTATCATATATTTATCACAAATTAATTGACTATATATGGGTTTATTTCTGGGCTTTCTGTTCTGTTTCATTGATCTATGTGTGTTTTTATGCCAGTACCATACTGCTTTGATTACTATAGCTTTGTAATATAGTTTGAGATCACAGCACATGATGCCTCCAGCTTTTCATGTTTCTCAAGATTGCTTTGGCTTTTTGAGGTCTTTTGTGGTTCCATACAAATTTTAGGCTTGCTTGTTCTATTTCTATGAAATATGCCATTGGAATTTTGATAGGGATTGCATTGACTCTGTAGATTGCTTTGGGTAGTGTGGACACTTTAACACACTACACTAATATTAATTCTTTGAACCCATGATAGTTTTACAATAAACTGTTGGTAAGTATTTATATAGATGAATATAAATGGTATGAAATATGTCAGTTACAATGATTTTTGACCTTGTCTTTTATAATTCAGTATTTAATTCTTTTGATTAAAATTTATTTTAAAATGCCTATCATTTCCTGAAGGAATTTTAATTTGAAATATATATGTGCTCCACATCAAAAATTGGCTCAAATATAGATATGTTTATCTGACATCCATAAAAAATTAGATCCTGAGAGAGCTGCCATAAACTTCAAAGATATTGACTGTACAAATATTTGAGTTACTAATTAGTAATTGAAGTCTTTTAACGTATTCTTTGCTGTCTGGATTCCAGTATTCTTTCATTACCATGTATTCTAATTAACAAGGGAGTATAGTATCTGATTTTCTTCAGGTTTCTGTCCTTGGCCAGACACACTCAGGCATTTGTATTATTAATATTAAGCCTCAGGGTCTGGAGTGAGTAGGATGTGATGGTGGAGAAATGAGAGACATGACTTCTTAAACATGGATGGACATACAAAATGTGAATTCAACTAAAAAGTCAGAATCACCAAAATGTGTAGCATTTAGATTTTTAGATTGAATATGCTAGAGTTTATTATATGTAATATGAAATCTGATAAATGCTTGAGCAGCTTCTAAAAGTACAAGAGTATGGTATTTGTTTATAAGATAATGTTCTGTTGTGTTTTAAAATGAAATTTTATTTACTTTCAAGAGATTCTTAACTGACCTTCATTGAAGGTAGGGAATTGAGAATGAAACATTAAGCTTAAAACAAATTACCAGAAGTGTTCAGAACAATTGAGTATTTGGCTTTAAATATAAGCAGAAATTTAAAAAATATTCTTTGAAATGAAATGAACTTGAAATTTGTTTGCACTATTTTGCTTAATATTTCTATATATTGATCTGGAGCTTTTGTATTAGGAGAGCAGGTTTTCTATTTTAAAGAACATATCTAAGTGTTAGAAAACTTCTACTACTTTTATTTTTTGTAGGTGGTTTCAGACCCCCTCACAGGTTTTCTACCATGCAGCAACTGAACATGGAGGGAAGGACGTATATCCAGGGCAGTGTCTTTGGGAAGGTTGTGAGCCTTTTCAGCGACAGAGGTTTTCTTTCATTACCCACTTACAGGTACACTTTCTTAATTCTATTTGGTTTGTAACTCATTTGGTTGTGTTAAAGATCTTGATGCATGTGTTTTTTACTTCCTCTTTCTCAAAAAGGACAAACACTGTTCAAAGGATGCCCTGCTTGCAGGATTAAAACAAGACGAACCAGGACAAGCAGGAAGTCAGAAATCTTCTATCAAGTAAGGAATCTGAGTTTACTTCCTGTTGCACAAAAAAAAAAAGACAAATCAGGAAACGAGGCAAAACTTAGTAATAAAAGGCGATTTAGTGTATCGGGAGATGGGAAACCTGGGTTGTAGTCCAGCTCTACCATTAACCAGCTATGTGTGTGACCCTGTTCAAATTGTGTAAGTGCCCTAGGAATCACTTCTCATTTTGGCTGGACCACATGGTCTGTAAGTACCTTGTAGCTCTAATATTTTGATTCCACTATGTAGACAAGTCATTGGAAGTAATGACAGATGATATATGAGAAATGCTTTGTAAACTGGAAATAAATATATGATTCTTTGTCCTTGAGAGAGTAGTTGAACGTGTACTTGATAATGGCAAAGAGATTTATTCTTACAGCTACTCCTGAGGAGAGGCCAAGGTGGCATGTGAGGGTCCAGTATAAAATTGTATATGTCACATTTACTATATGGTTATTCATTTACCTATTATTTCATGAACACACACTTGTAGTCAAGTTCTGAGTTAGCTGTAGATTCCTGTAAGGTCCTTATTAGATTTACATAACATTTCCTGTTCTGTTTCTGAGGCCTTTAGTTGTACACTCTGTAACCTAAAAAATACAGTCAGCCCTCCATATCCTCAGGTTCGGCATCTGAGGATTCAACCAACCAGGGATCAAAAATACTTGGAAAGAAAAAATTTCAGGAAGTTCCAAAAAGCAAAACTTGAATTTGCCATGCACTGGCAACTATTTACATAGCATTTACATTGTATTAGGTATATAAGTAATCTAGAGATGATTTAAAGCACACAGGAAGATGTGTGTAGGTTATATGCAAATACAGTCGTCGCTCGGTGTCTGCCTGGGATTGGTTCCAGGATTTTGGTATCCACAGGGAATCCTGGACCCAATCCCCCATGGACACCAAGGGACAACTGTATTTTAAATTCTCATAATGTGAAAATAAATTAATTTGTCATCATTTATTGAGATACTGCTGTGTACTGGGCATTATGCCAGACATAGGGACTTCTAAGAACAAGATATAGTGTAACTTCACAGAGTTGAAATTCTAGACAGAGAACTGGAAGTATAGGAACACAGAAGCTGCTTACATACTTTATTCATTCCATTACTGTTTATTCTCTCCATTACTATTTATTCCACGTGCTAGGCACTAAGGTATAGCACGAGGTATACGTGACCAAGATGTTTTGCTGTTTTCAAGTCTGGAGATGCAATGAGAGGTATAGGTAATTCTTATTATATGGTGTAATAAGTCCTAAAATGAAGATATGCACAAGACACTGTGAGAGCCCACCTAAACCAATCTAGGAGACCCGGGAAGGCTTTCTGGTAGAAAGCACATCCAAACTGAGACCCAAAGAATGAGGAGTAAATAGCTGAGAGTTTCATAAGCCATAATCATGAGTTTGGATTTTACCCTAAAGGCAGTAGAAAGTCATTTTTCTGCCAAGTATCTTTTTCTGTAATTTTCACTGTACAGTTGACCCTTGAACAGCACAGATATGAACTGGGAGGATCTACTTATATGTGGATTTTTGTCACAGTAAATACTACGGTGCTGCACCATCTGTGGTTGGTTGAATCCACAAATGTGGAACTGTGGATATGGAGGACCAACTGTAAAGTTATATGCGGATTTTTGACTGCAGAGAGAGTGGGTACCCCTAACTCCCGTGTTGTTCAAGGGTGAACTGTATTTAATTTCTGTGTATTATGTAGCCTATAAGAGTATGTTGCAGTATGTTTGATTTTGCTCAAATTTGGAGGAACTTATATTTGGTATATCAGTTACAATCAATCAAAAATCTTTGTCACTTATACATAAAATCTAATAATAATTTTTATCTGTGTCCATATATAGATATCCTTACTTGCAGACATCTATATGTAGATATAGATAAAAAGTGGTTTACAATTTAAAGATTGCTTTTATGTTAACTTACTTAATATTCAGAATTAGTTTACTTATGTAAAAAGGTGCCAGAAATATCCCCACTTTACAGATGCAAAACCTGAAGCACAAAGGGGCAAACTGAACTTGAAAGTCATGCAGCTAGTTACGGTGTCAGAAATAGGATTTCCTCACTGTGAGCCAGTGCTCTCACCACTACTGCCCCACCAGAATACAACAGATACTGATACAATTTTTCTGCTTGGCGAAGGAAACCTAGAGTAGTTTGAAATCTGATTTTATATAAAATCTATCTCTGCAGTCCCTCCATTCTGTATCTTTCCTAAAGGACAGTAGAGCTATACTGAAAGAATTGATTGAAGTTAGTAAATAATGACGAAAAATTATGTAACATAGTAATAGTTTGAAGTGTAGTAGTTGGCATAATTTTGTATTATTATCATATTAGGTTATCTTTTCCTGGGTGACCTATACATATACCAGTACATTCTCAGGTAATATTATTTTACTCCTAGGTACAGTTTAGCAAATATAATTGCAGCTCAAATTGTGGACTAGTCTTTGTTAACATCTTTACATTGCATTCAAAGATGTGAACTTCACAACTTTAAATACTATGTTGTATTTATGTATGGGCTGTACCAGAACATCTGTTGTTTGCTTTAAAGTTGATAGATTGGAAAATAAAAGACTTGAAACTTCTTGATACCAAGAGCCCTTATGCCTAGGCTGACGCAAGAGTAAATATTACTGCTGGGCCACGGGAGCTTTTACTCACCCTGTATCCAGAGATTCATAGTAACCACCTTAGGGGTTGGCAGGTTGGTCATTTGTTATCAGTCTGTCTGCAGCATCATGTTAACAATCTCTTTCTCTCTCTGGTCAATTTAGGCAGCCAGCTGTAGGGGGCACAAGCTCAACTCCTAGAGCACAGAAGGCCATTGTGAATCATCCCAGTGCTGCCCTTATGGCTCTTAGGAGAGGATCAAGAAACCTTGTCTTTCGAGATTTTACAGTGAGTAAGCCTTGAAAGCCTTATCTGTAAAGGTGTGCACACTGTGTGATTTAGATCTTTATTCTTTTTCTTTTCTTCTCCTTTTTAAGGATGAAAAAGAGGGACCAATAACTAAACACATCCGACTAACAGCTGCCTTAATATTAAAAAATATTGGTAAATATTCAGAATGTGGTCGCAGGTGAGTAATCTGTTTTCTGTAGCCAGAGTGAATCTAGATTATTTTACTTTTACCTATAAGTTAATAAGGTTAGATGTCTGCATTTTATTCACTGCTTTTCTCATCAATTTTTGGATATGTCCGAAAGCTTATGTCAAGCTCAGGCCATCATGGATTCTTAAAAGACAAAAAAGTAGAAGTTGAAACAACCAAAAGGTTTTCTTTTAACTTGTTTCATCAGGTTAAATTTCTTGCTGGTCATAGAATTTAAGTTTATTTTATTTATTTATATTCATTTATTTATTTTGGCTGCATTGGTTCTTCATTGCTGCATGTGGGCATTCTCTAGTTGTGGCGAGCAGGGGCTATTCTTTGTTGCGTTGCATGGGCTTCTCACTGCAGTGGCTTCTCTTGTTGCGGAGCACAGGCTCTAGGCGCACGGGCTTCAGTAGTTGTGACACACGGGCTCAGTAGTTGTGGCTTAGTTGCTCCGTGGCATGTGGGATCTTCCTGGACCAGGACTCGAACCCATGTCCCCTGCATTGGCAGGCGGATTCTTAACCTCTGCGCCACCAGGGAAGCCCTGATCATAGAATTTAGAGCAAAATGTAGATCTACAGGAGAAAACTTAGGAGTTTACTGGGAGGAAAAATGAATTGCTCACTTGAATCATGTGGAATTAGAATGGAATTCAGTTTGATAATTACCGTTTTAATGAAACCATCAAAGCCATACGTGTGCTAAGATTCACTATAATACTCTGAAGTTTTAAAAGTTACTTTTTAGGGGACTTAAGAGAAAACTTAGAATTTTGTAGATCTATAGCAACTGGAAACAGTAACTCTAACCCTAGAGAGAGCAAATGTGGATTTGCCTCCCTTGTCTTCCTTGAAGCTTGAAACTAGTATTCTAGTATTATTCCTCCTCCATCTTCAGCTGACCCAACTCAGGCTCCTTCATTGGGAAGTTGTCCTCTGATGCATCTTGCCTTCCAGACAGTGATTTTCTCTCCTAGTCTCTCTCCTCTCACATACTATTAATCGAATCTACCTTGGTTCTCCTCCCCCCATTTTACCTTGTGTTAGGTCTTTAATGATATTTCTTGCAGTAACCTTCCAACTGGACTTTCCAAACATAAAAACAGTGCCATCAATAACAACAAAAAAAAAGCAGTTAATTTAACTATATCAAACTTTAAAGCTTCTGTAAATTAATGATGAATAAAACTTAAAACTAAAGTTTTTAAAAAGTATTTTTAATGACAAAAGTTACTATATTTAGTGTATCAAGTATTCCCACAGAGGAATAAGAAAAATTCTTAACACTCAAATGAAAAATAAGCATAGTTTTTCAGGAAAAAAAAAGAAATATGAAGGTTTCGTCATTAGCATCTCCCAGCTTCATTCATAACATGAGTTCTTCCTTCCTTTCTCACTGTATTTCCCTCCCCAACCCTCCTTTTGCTACATTTCAATTTTAGCCAAACTAAACCACATGCAGATTCCAACCATGCAAGACGTCTTTCGTGTTGCACTTTTGTACATTTGTTCCAGTGCTATAACTGTCCTCCCTGTGTTGTGGCCCATTTAGTATCTGCAAGCCCTCCCTGATTCAGCTCAGACGTTGGCTTCTGTGTGCTGCCTTTCCTATGCTGTGTTCCCCTTCCTCATTGAGTTTGTTCTTCTCTGTTTTTATAACATGTCTGTCTTATAACATTTCATCTTACTGTTTTGTAAGTAGTTTTTTATGTGGCTTTTTTCCACTACTGACCTAAATACAGATTTTCTCTGATTAATCTTTGTAGCCCAATTGCCCAATACATCAGAGATAATCCCTACTTCCTATTCATCCTTCAAGACTCAACCCAGGTTACCTCTTCCTTTCCTGACATCTCCCTCACTACCTACCCTTGACCTAAGGTGCCCCCCACACATTGCATTGTTACCACCTTACATGATGAGATCTGTGAAAGCAGGGGTTGAATATTTATTTTTGTTTTTGTGTCCTCAGTGCCTAGCATAGTGTTGGGAATATAATAGTGATTCAATAAATATTTGATTGATAGACAGATGGAAGGGAAGAAGGTCTCAAAAATTCATTTTTTCCTAGAGTTCTGATCTGGAATTTGTGTAGACAGTTGGAATTCTAAAAGTAATTTTATAACTTTTTCCTCACATTCAAATTGTACATTCTTAGGCTTACAGCAAAGCCACTTTGGCTACATCTAATATAATTATTGAACCAAAAGTTTTCATCTTACAGTTTGTGTTTTGTTGTTGATTTTGTTATTTTATTTAACTCTAAACCTTCTAGATGTCTTTTGGCATCTTCAGGTGCTATGATCTTAGAAAAGCAGAAGCAAAAGAATTAAAACAATCCATTAAATTCTTCCCATTCACCCTCCCAGTCTGGGTTGAAATCCCCATGTAGAACCTCTATTGAATATCTCCAGTAATGAGGAGTTTTGCTAGAGCAGGAGTACTGACAGAATCTGGCAAAGCATATGTGAAGAAAAAAGTATAGGAAATCAGATACTGCAAAAGATAATTCTTTGTTGATATATTTCCTTGTCTCTGGTGGAGTAAGTTACCAGGTGTGATTTTTTTTTTTTTTTTTAAACTAAAGCAAATTCTATTTGCAATAAGAAAATTACAGGTCAACAGGAAGATATATGGAAATTTACTTTCATTCTTACAGTACAGTATACTGAAGAGTATGAAGTGTCAGCATTTTTTAAAATTTTAAGTTCAGAGTCTGATTGAATAATGTAAACTTTTTAAATGCAGTTTATCTCCTTTATGATTAAACTTGAGCTTTGGAGAATTGCAATATATTTCTCCTCTTTTTGATGTATACCTTTTGTCTGTGTAATACATGGGTCTTATTTAAAAATCAAATGATACTTTCACTGATAATGAACAATCTGAAAAAGAAACAAACAATTCTATTTACAATAAATCAAAAGAATAAAATACTTAACCAAGGAGGTGGAAGACTTGTACATTGAGAACTATAAAACATTGCTGAAAGAAATTAAAGAAGACGTAAATAAATGGAAAGACATCCTTTGTTCATGGATTGGAAGACTTAATATAGTTTAGATGTCAATACCACCCAAAGCAATCTACAGATTCAATGCAACCCCTATCAAAATTTCAGTGACAGTTTTGCAGAAATAGAAAAATTTGTTCTAAAATTCATATGGAATCTCAAGGAACCTTGAATAGCAAAACTATCTGGAAAAGGGGGAACAAAGTTAGAGGACTCACACTTTCTGATTTCAAATTTCACTGCAAAGCTATAGTAATCAAAACAGTGTACTGTCTTTAGTGACATAAAGACAGACATATTAACCAAGGAAACAGAATGGAGAGCCCAGACATATGTGGTCCTTGCATATGTGGTCAAATGATTTTCAATAAGGATGCCAATTCTCTATTCAATGAGGAAAACTGGAATGAGGAGTTGGGAAAACTGGAAATTAACATGCAAAAGAATGAAGTTGAACCCTTACCTAACACCATATGCAAAAATTAACCCAAAATGCATCAAAGACCTAAAAGTAAGAGCTAAAACTATAAAGCTCTTAGAAAAAGCTTCATGACATTGGATTTGAGAGTGATTTCTTGGATATGACACCAAAGGCACAGGCAACAAAAGAAAACATAAACAAATTGAATTTCATCAAAATTAGAAACTTGTGCATCAGAGGACACTATCAACAGAATAAAAAGACAATCAACAGAATAGGAGAAAAGAATTATGAATCAAATATCTGATACCGGGGTTAATATTCAGACTATATAAAGAACTCCTAAAACTCAACAACAGAAAGCAAACAAACCAAATCAAAAATGGGCAGAGGACTTGAATAGAAATATCTCCAAAGAAGATAAATAAATGGCCAATAAGCATATGAAAAGATGTTCAACATTACTAATCATTAGGAAAATGCAAATCAAAACCACAATGAGGTACTACTTCATACCCATTAGAATGGCTATTATTAAAAACAAACAAACAAAAAATCGAAAACAATTAAGTGTTGGCAAGGATGTGGAAAAATTGGAACCCTTGTGTGTTGCTGATGGAAATATAAAATGGCACAGCCACTGTGGAAAAGAGTGTGGCCATTCCTCAAAAAATTAAACATTTCATTCAGCAGTTCCACTTTTGGGTATATACACAAAGGAATTTAAAGCAGGGAGTTGAACAGATATTTATGCACCATTTTCATGGCAGCATTATTCACAGTAGCCAAAAGGTAGAAGCATCCCACGGGTCCATCAACAGAGGAATGGATAACTAAAATGTGTGTGTATATATACAATGGAATATTACTCAGCCTTAAAAAAGAATGAAATTCTGATACATTCTACAACACGGATAAACCTTGAAGACATTGTGTTAAGTGAAATAAGCCAGGCACAAAATGACAAATATTGTATGATTCCACTTAAATGAGGTACCTAGAAAGTAGAACAGTGGAACAGCCCCCAGCAGGGGGTTGGGGGAGTGAGGCAGTGGAGTGTTCTTGTTAGTCGTGGGAAGATGAAAAAGTTCTGGAGATGGATGGTGGTGATGGTTGCACAACAGTGCCAATGTACTTAATGCCCCTGAACTGAACACTTAAAAATGGTTAAAGTAGTAAATTTTGTATTATGTATATTTTACCACAATTTAAAACTAAAAACAACAACAACAAAGGAGGGATTTGGGGAAGATGCAGAGTGGCTACTAATGAGTATTTGGTTTCTTTTTGGGATGATGAAAATATTCTAAAATTGATTGTGGTGATAGTTGCACAATTCTGTTAATATACTAAATACCACTGAATTATACACTTTAAACAGGTGAATTGTGTGGTATATGAATTACATATCAATAAAGCTGTTATAAAATTTTTTTTAATTAAATGGTAAAGCTTATAACAAACTATATAGTCCCCTACTTCACCCTTCCTACCCACATCCAAGGGAGAGCTTTCAACAAGTTGAGCTAATTTTTCTGGTATTTGCCTCCATGTTTCTAAATAACATGTTTATGTTACTATTTCTTAATTTACCTATTTTACACTTTACCTGTTGACTCTCTTTCTGTTGAACACTGTTAAAACCTCTCTTCCTTACGCTTTTCATTTCCTCATAATATTGTTACATCTTAAATCAGATGTTGTTGTATTGTTTGATGCTGAGCCACGTGCTACTGTTTTACATTTCTTTTTCTCTCTTTGTTTTTGGGGGGTTAATGATTGTCTTGCTTCTTGATTAGCTTTTAATGGGCCTAATGCTGATTTTCCCATATATTTCAATCAGTATCTTTCAAGCCTATGTATAAGCTATCTAAAAACTTAAACACAGTTGTTAAACCTCTATCAGTTCTACATTTTTTTCCCCTTGGAAACTGGCTTTGGTAGTCTAGACAGCTTGCTTTGTAGGCCTGGTACACAGCTGTCCGTGGGAATTCCTTCTATGTTGAAACCTTTTTCTTGAATCCTACTTACTTCTTTTACTTGAGTTCCTCCCTCATTGTAGTAAGGTATGTCCTCCAATAATTTCAAGACCCTACCTGTCTGAAAATGTTTTTAGTCTACCCTTAGTCTTGATAGTTTGGTTAGATATAGAATTCTAGATTGAAAAATCACTTTCCTTTAAAAATCTGAGGACATTGCTCTAATGTCTTCTAGCATGCAGCTTTGCTGTTGAGAAGTCCAGTGACATTCTGATTCCCATTCCTTTGTATGAGATCTATTCCCCCACCACCCTCCAGAAGTTCTTAGGGTCTTTTTTTTCCAATTTCTGTTATTCTGAAATTTCATGAATGCTGTGTCTTGGTGTGGGTGTTTTTTGTTGTTGCTGTCATTGAAGTGGGCATTTCATTTCAGTGGATCCTTTCAATCAAGAGATTCATGTCCTTCAGTAATGGGAAACTTTCTCAAATGTTTCTTTTTATAATTCCCTGCTATCCATTGTCTGTTCCCATTTCTAGAACTTCTGTTTTTTTGGATGCTGGACCTTTGTAGAGTGATCCTCTAACTTTCTTTTCTTTCTTAGCTTTCATTTTTGTCTGTTTAATCTGTTTTCTAGAAATTTCCTTGACTTTATTATCAAATCTACTGCATTTTTACTTCACCTGCCATGCTTTAAATTCTAAGAGCTCTATTTAAGTTGTCAGTTGTTGCTATTTTTATAACATCCTCTTCATAGGATGAATACAGTGCTTGTTCATCTCTCTCTCAGGATATTAATGCCAGTAGTCTTGAAGTTTCTTCTGCTCCTAGTATGGTTGCTGTGTACTCGAAATTCCTTGAAATGTCTGAGGATTTGGGGCTTCATGTTATATTTTAAGAATGAAATACCTGCTAGCTAGTTGGAAGCTCTGGGTGCGTGACCCCCACGTGTCACTAGTGATTGCCATTTTAGGGTGACCCCCGATGAACCAGTTTGTTTCCTAGAAGCCCCTCAAACGTCAGTCTTCGTAGAGATTGTTTCTCCAGGGAAGAATCTTTGATTTCCTTGCCTTTAGAAGTGGGCAACTTGAAGGAGAGTCCGTGAGGGCCTGCATTGTGGAAACAGAATTGGGGGTGGAGTGGGCAGGAGGATCTCACTTTCCTTCACACTGTCTGTGTCTCTGTAAGTCCTAACCCTTTCTGGTTTAGTTTCTCCAGAAAATGAATTTCTTTTATTCATTTTGGGAGGGAAAGGAGATAAACTTGTATCAAACTGTGCTATTTTCCTAAAAGCTGACTTGTGTCTTAAATTGTTTTCACTAATGCTACTTACAAATTATTTCTTATCTATTAAGTACATTAAAGTGACACAATGTTTATCCTTTGTTAAACATATCAAAAAGATAAAGGAACTTTTGAAATTTGAAATTGAAAGAATATCATTTTATACAACAAAAAAGGCATATTTCATTTTTTATCTAGTGAGAGCTTATTTAATTCTTTAAAACCTCCCAAAATAAAAGATATTAATTTATATCAAAAACGAAATTGTTACTTTAAAATCATCCTAGTGATTTAAATGTAGTCTTTCTAGTTTTATCCATGTGACATAAAAATAAAAGAAAGAATACTTTTTAACATGTGACTGTTCATCAGTTTGGAAAATATGATTTTACTTGTTAAGCTTTCGAAAGTAAAGGCTTTTTGCTTTGTCAAAATGTTCATTGATTATAGAGGGGAAATAATTTGATTCCACTTAGTAGGTTATTTTTAAATCAAGTATTTTATGGCTATTTTCTCTTTTCCAGAAAAAAAATTGTAGACATTTTATAGTTCATTTAAAAATTTGTTAAATAAACTTTTGAAGTAAATCATGCCTAAAGAAAAGTAAAAAACAACAGAAGTGTGAAGCTCAATGAACTATCACAAAGTGAACCACCCACATAACCAACCATCCAAGTTACGAAATTGATCAACACCAGTACCACGGAGTCCCTCCGAGTGACCCTGGTCTTTACCCCGTCCTTGTCTGTGGGACCATTGTCCTGATCTGTAACACCATAGATTAACTTCACTTGATTTTGAACTTTATATAAGTAAAATCATATAGTGTATTTTTTTCTTGTGCTAGCTTTTTTTTTCTCAGCATTGTTTGTGAAATTCATTCACGTTGCATGCAGTAGTACTGTGTATATATAGCAGTATAGAATTCTGTTGTATGAATATACTCAAATTTATTTTTTCCATTCTATTTTTGATGGACATATGGGTTGTTTCCAGTTTGGGACTATTAAGAATAATGCTGCTATGAACATTCTATGAACATTTTTTGGCCGTATATGTACATATTTCTGTTGAGCTTTTATGAAGGATTGGTGATTCATTGGTGCTTTATTTTAGTACATAATGCCAAACAATTCCAAAGTGGTTTTATCAATTTACACTCCCTCCAGCAATGTTATGAGAGAGTCTCAGTTGCTCCACATACTTGCCAACATTTGCTATTGTAATTTTAATATTTAATTTTAGTCATTCTTTTGGGTGTGTGGAGTATGTACATATGGAAATTACAAAAGCAAATACCGTAATAGCCAAAAAATGTATGAAAAGATGCCCAGCTTATTAGACATCAATCTCAATTTTTTTTTTTCTTTTTTTCCAATCTCAATTTTTTTTTAAAGTTTTACATCTTTGTTTTGTTTCACTTTGTTTTGCTATGGTAAAGATGACTACAGTCCCCACATGTTAAATTTTGGCTTTGTATTTCTTTGTTCCTATAAATTGTTTCCTTACATTGTTTTTCATTCAAAATTTAGAAGTCTTCATCTCCTTCCTCTTCTGCTAGTTCCTTTTACTCAGGGTTATTTAAATGAAGGCACTGAATCTCATGGGTCCTTAGGTAATCTCATGCTCGTTGATTTGTTTCCTAACATTTAATGTGAAAAATTTCACACATAAGGCAAACTTGAAATAATTTTGCAGTGAACACTCTTATACCAGTCACCTAGCTTTCACCATTGACATTTTACTGTATGTACTTTCTTTATCACATATCTACCCATCCTTCCA